>NC_090024.1:206020277-215740277 GCF_037176765.1 Anolis sagrei | reverse complement strand
AATCACCCCTGACAGATGGCCATCCAGCCTCTGCTTAAAAGCTTCCAAAGAGGGAGCCTCCACCACACTCCGGGGCAGAGAGTTCCACTGCTGAACGGCTCTCACAGTCAGGAAGTTCTTCCTAATGTTCAGATGGAATCTCCTCTCTTGTAGTTTGAAGCCATTGTTCCACGTCCTAGTCTCCAAGGAAGCAGAAAACAAGCTTGCTCCCTCCTCCCTGTGGCTTCCTCTCACATATTTATACATGGCTATCATATCTCCTCTCAGCCTTCTCTTCTTCAGGCTAAACATGCCCAGTTCCCCAAGCCGCTCCTCATAGGGCTTGTTCTCCAGACCCTTGATCATTTTAGTCGCCCTCCTCTGGACACATTCCAGCTTGTCAATATCTCTCTTGAACTGTGGTGCCCAGAATTGGACACAATATTCCAGATGTGGTCTAACTAAAGCAGAATAGAGGGGTAGCATTACTTCCTTAGATCTAGACACTATGCTCCTATTGATGCAGGCCAAAATCCCATTGGCTTTTTTTGCCGCCACATCACATTGTTGGCTCATGTTTAACTTGTTGTCCACGAGGACTCCAAGATCTTTTTCACACGTACTGCTCTCGAGCCAGGCGTCCCCCATTCTGTATCTTTGCATTTCATTTTTTCTGCCAAAGTGGAGTATCTTGCATTTGTCACTGTTGAACTTCATTTTGTTAGTTTTGGCCCATCTCTCTAATCTGTCAAGATCGTTTTGAATTCTGCTCCTGTCCTCTGGACTATTGGCTATCCCTCCCAATTTGGTGTCGTCTGCAAACTTGATGATCATGCCTTCTAGCCCTTCATCTAAGTCATTAATAAAGATGTTGAACAGGACCGGGCCCAGGACGGAACCCTGCGGCACTCCACTTGTCACTTCTTTCCAAGATGAGGAGGAAGCATTAGTGAGCACTCTCTGTGTTCGTCCACTTAACCAATTACAGATCCACCTCACCGTAGTTTTGCCTAGCCCACATTGGACTAGTTTCCTTGCCAGAAGGTCATGGGGGACCTTGTCGGAGGCCTTACTGAAATCCAGGTACGCTACATCCACGGCATTCCCCGCATCTACCCAGCTTGTAACTCTATCGAAGAAAGAGATCAGATTAGTCTGGCATGACTTGTTTTTGATAAATCCATGTTGACTATTAGCGATGACTGCATTTGTTTCTAAGTGTTTGCAGACCGCTTCCTTAACAATCTTTTCCAAAATCTTGCCCGGTATCGACGTGAGGCTGACCGGACGGTAGTTGTTTGGGTCATCCTTTTTTCCCTTCTTGAAGATTGGGGCCACATTGGCCCTCCTCCAATCTGCTGGAACTTCTCCCGTTCTCCAAGAACTCTCAAAGATGGTTGCCAATGGTTCCGAAATGACTTCCGCTAGTTCCTTCAATACTCTGGGGTGTAGTTGATCTGGCCCTGGGGACTTGAACTCATTAAGAGCGGCCAGGTATTCCTGAACAACTTCTTTCCCAATTTGGGGTTGGATGTCCTCCAATCCCTCATCCACTCCATCTTGCTGAGGTTGAAGACTCTCTTTTTGTGAGAAGACCGAGGCAAAGAAGGCATTAAGTAGTTCTGCCTTTTCCCTATCCCCTGTCAGCATTGCCCCATCTTCTCCGCGAAGAGGTCCTATCGCCTCCTTGTTTTTCCTTTTTCTACTGACATAAGAATAGAAGCCCTTTTTATTGTTTTTAATGTCCCTGGCAAGCCTGAGCTCATTTTGTGCTTTAGCCTTGCGGACCTTTTCCCTACAGGTGTTGGCTAATTGTTTGAATTCTTCTTTGGTGATTTCTCCCTTTTTCCACTTCTTGTGCATGTCTCTTTTGTGTCTTAGCACAGTTAGAAGTTCTTTGGACATCCATTCTGGCTTCTTTGCACTTGTCCTATATAACCCCACAATTGCTCTAACACAGAGAGGCTAGTTCGGCCAACACATTTCTCAAACTTTTTGGGTGCTTGCAGAGTGGTGGAGAAACTAATCCAGTCACCTAATTTTAATGACCGAAAGGTCTGTGGTTCGAATCCGGGGAGCAGGGTGAGCTCCTGTCTGTCAGCTCCAGCTTCCCATGCGGGGACATGAGAGAAACTTCTCACAGGATGGTAAAACATTTGGGCATCTCCTGGGCAACGTCCTTGCAGATGGCCAATTCTGTCACACCAGAAGCAACTTGCAGTTTCTCAAGTCACTCCTGACACGAAAAACAAAAACCTAATTTGGTTTTAATCTCATGCACAGACATTTTGTCCTTCAAAATTCAGTTTACTGACTTTTCCAGTTGAGTTTTCCAACTGAAGGCATATGAAAAAATGAATATACTAAGGTGAAATGCAAATTGTTGATTCTCACAGATGAAAGAGAGAAATACTCAAATTCAAACAAAGTGTATTTAGGGTTGTGGACCTTTCGGGACCAATTTGTGGGTTTTACTTTTGCAGATTTTATTATACATGGATTTGATTAATATGCTCTCTCTAGGAATATATATGTCCACCTGTACAACTTTATAGAGAACTGGAAGACCTAGAGATTCCTAGAGAAAAAGCATTTTAGGGATTTATAGGTTCTCCGATGTGATTATATTGTTGACCTCTGATGGAAGCTGACCACAGAGTCAAATCAGAGAATCTAAACATTCATTAGGTTCACTCAGGTAAAACCTAGTGTGGCTTTTTTTTTTTTTTGCTTTTCTGCTTTCATGGAGGTCTTCATCCCCTAGTTCCTAGCAAATGTGGAAGACTGACTGTGTATACGAGTTAAAATGGTGCATAAAATGTATATTGGGCAAAATTATATAACAACAATCATTTATTACCCACCTCTCCTTGTGGCATATACTAAAAGCAAGTGTGCATTTAAATACATATGAATTTTCATGTAGAGTTTAAAAAACTTATCTACAATAAGGCAAACTAAAGATGGAGAAGTGAGAAAATGAGATAATTAAACTGGTTCAGTAGTTTGAGTATTGGACTACAACTCTTGAGACAAGTGTTTAAATCCCTGTTCAGCCATGGAAACCTACTGAATGACTTTGGGTAAGTCACATTCTCTCAGAGTCAGAGAAAGTCAAAGGCTGCCCCCTTTTGAAGAAATCTTGCCTAGAGAACTCTATGATAGGGTCAACTGAAGGCATGTAGGAATAATAACAAAAACCAACACTCGGTCATTGTTCTTTTTCGGCAAAAGAAAACTAGCTGGCTTTTATACCAGCACTATTCTTCACATTTAAGTCTGGTTAAATAAATGAACGATAACACCAGAGAGGCATAGAGCTGATTTTTGAATCCCTCTTTTATAAATTTCAATTTCCAAATTTGCTAAAAACAAAAACAAAGAAGCAAACAAAAACCATCAGCATTTATAGAGAAAAACTTATGGAATGAGATTATACTGGACTGGAAGTAAAGAGCACAGTTATGAAGAAAAGAAGTGCAGCTATCCAAGTGTATCTCCCCCTACGAACCACCTCAGAGATTCAGACCTTCTGGGGAGGCCCTGCTCTTGATCCCGCCTCCTTCACAGACACAACTGATGTGGATAAGAGACATGGCCTTCTCAGTGGTGGCCCCTTGGCTGTGGAACTCCCTCCCCGGTGACATTAAATCAGACCCCTTCCTCCTGGCCTTCAGAAAGAAAGTGAAAGCTTTGGAATCAAACCTTCAGAGAATAATTGTAGTACAGAATATGGGCAATGACTACTGCAATGGCACCAGATTACGATTGTGGATGGTGTGATTTTAATAGTGAATGTAATGTTTTAAAATGTTTTAATGTGTATTAATTCTGATTTTAATTTAAGTGTTTATTTTAATTGTATGTTGTTTAAGGTACTGAATAGTTGACTTTCTGTAACGCTTCCTTGAGTACCCTTCGAGGTTGAGAAAGCCAGGGTATAGATACAGGGTAAATAAATAAATAAATAAATAAGGTGGCACAGATAAGTTTTCAAGTCACCCTTCCCTTTGTGCCTTGGCATCAAAGAATTACTGGATCTCAAAAGTAAAGTTTTATAATGTTACTAAGGAAGAGGATATGCAAGCAGAACTGAGAATCAAGTAGGTAAAAGTAAATGCAAAACAAAATTTAAGTGTGATTAACCCCTTGATGTGACGTATTACAAAACAGAATATAAAGGCCAAATGCCATTAATATTCACTCCATTTCAGCTAGGTGGGGCTATCCTTCCTTGCCTTTTTAGTAAAGTCTGTTTTTATATAATCAGATTAGCACTATCACTTGTAGTCCTTGCTACCATTACAGACAAATAAAACATGACTACCATGTACAACTATGTATCAAGATGAAGGTTACATAAAAATTACTTTGCATATGTTTGTTTATTTAGCTACATTTTTAAATTGGGCACTGGATTGAATAGTTTACATTCAGAAATCCCTAGCTTTCTGGGGTTTCTAAGTTTTTCACAAAAGAAACAAAAACTGTATCAAGTGTGTGATTTGAATAAGCATGGCAAAATTCAGCACACAGTTGTTAAAATCTTTAGTTATTACAGACATGCTTGCACATAATCCAAAAGGAAGAACAAAATCTTGGGGAAGGGGGGGGGGGGTTGTAAGGATAGTGTAGCTAAATCTATGCAGATAGCATTAATCTTTATGCATTTTAAGGAAAGCATGGTATGCTATTTATATATTATCTTGTTAAGTCTTCTTCTTTTTAAGACTGAAAAAAAATTCTAAATCTTATTCTGCTCTTCCTCCCTTATTTTATCAGTCACCATCATTTGGATCATTCAGCCCCAGCAACAAATTGACCTGGGATTTCTCTACAGCTGAACTCATGAACAAAGAAGATACTTAGCCAGTTGACAGATCTAGGATGCAGTACGGAAATTTTGACTGAAGGTGAAGTACCTTCAATATCTTGCCTTCATGAGGTATCATGAAGAAAGCAGATGTACTTTTAGGAATAGCAATAACCAGTCAATATGGCACCACTGGCAAAGGTGGAACACTCTTCTTAAAGGGGACATCATTATAGTTCAGCCTCTACTAACTTGGCCTGCTCTAAAGTTATATGGTTTGTGGACAATGGGAGGTATACTCTGCCATATCTGGAGATTGCTCAGTTGAGCGAGGCAGCCTTAGATCAACAACTGTCATTTATTTTAGTAACAAACCCTTTCTAAGTGATGTTGCTCTGTAAAGCCTTTGACGGCAACGGCTAGAATAGTTGGCAGACAATCTTGAACATGTTTAGGATCATATTGTAGGAAGATCCCACAAGGAATGAGACCACCCAGTCCATCAGAAGCCAACTAAGCTATCTATGCATTAGACTGAAGCATGAATTTCTTACTTTATTTTGTCTCATTCTGAGACGGCTCTTGAATGGTAGGTAACACTGGCTTGGCTTTAAAACAAATCAAAACATGTCATGGTGCAAAAGGAGACTGGGGGCCCTTCCATACAGCCATATAACCCAGAATATCAAGGCAGATAATCCACAATATCTGCTTTGAACTGAGGGCGGTCCCAGACAGTTATCCCAGGACCATCCACGTTTTAAAAACATGGATGTTCCTGGGGGTCTTTCCACACCCACCCCAGAAAGCACACACTTTCTGGGGTGGGTGTCTAGATACTCTCATGTTTTTGGCCCATGAGAACATCTAGAAGCCCTACTCCCCTCCCCCAAAGCCCCCAACCCCCTTTTAAAAGTAAAAGCCTCCAGTACAGTGTTGCAGCAGCTCTTCCGGCATGTAGAAATGATGCGCCAGGAGAGCAGGTGGGGGGGGGGAGGTAAATAACTCCTCCCACACAACACCCCGCTCTTCTGGCTCATCATTTCTATGCACCAGGAGAGCTGCTGCAACACTGTACTGGAAGCTGGGTAAGTTTTCTTTACTTTTCAAAGGGGTTTGGTGGCCTTAGGGATGGGAGTGGGTATTCCCATGGTTTTCCAGACTAATTTAGTCCAGAAATCTGTGGGAATGGTATCTGGACAACAGTCTAGACACTGGAAATAGTAGGTTACATCCACTATCTTATTAATTCACTACAAACCAGGGTTTTCCTGGATTGTGGTGAATTAATTTGGAATTGTCCAGGATGTCATCTGGACAGCCCCTTATTTATTGTGGGAGTTATCACAATAAAGTGGCTGTCTGGATGCACCCTGAGTTATCTGAGTTCAGACTTCCATACAATCCAGTTCAATGTAGATTTTATATAGCTGTGTGGAAGGGGGCCTGGGAGAACTTAGAATAGGTGATTGCTCAGAGGAGCTTTTCTGTATCAGGTGACCATGTAAAGTCTTTTGATTTCTACATTCAAAGTCATTTCTGATTTATGGCAACCCTAACATGAACCTATCATGGGATTTTGTTGACATGATTTATTCAAATGAAGTTTGCCGTTTCCTTTGCCTCACTCTGAAAATGGGTGATTTGCCCAAGGTTGTCCAGTTGTTCCCAATTACTGAGCAGGGATGTGAACCCTATTCTCCCAGATCCCAGTCAGTAGCATCACTAGGTCTGGTGTTACCCAGTGCAGTAACTCATGGTATCCCCCTGACAGAGGTCCTCTTGTAACAGACCATTCAGAATCCTCAATGATTTTTGGTGCTACTGTTACTATACATCATAATTCCCATACATCACTGTTTGCAATTGATTGTGACATTAAGCAACTAGCAAAATCAAAATTACAATATAATATGCACGCACAGCCTAAATGTGTATATGTTTACATACTCTTCATACTGCATAGGCATCTTCAAAATAGCACCTTGTGAAAGTTGTTTTGAAAGCAAGCTAGCTTACAATGAGCCAAGAGGAGACTGTGAGAACTACATTTCTCAGAAATCTGCAATCTGTGTGTAACTTTGAGGGTCACATAACTACATGCAGGAGAGGAAAAAGAATAGAGGCTTGCCTAGGTGGACACAGTCAAGGATATTTTGTTAAACAGCTTAATCACTGCAAAATATTTTTAGACAATCATTTTTGTATCACCCTGCTATGGTGTGACTCAGTGCAGTCTGCACTCCATGCACCCTTCTAATGATGTGATAGATTCAACACTTAAATCACTATACCATGATGGTCTGTTTCATCGTTTGTTTATTGTAGTCCCTTTTCCTTTTTTTCCAAAACATAATTTGGTGGAATTCTGGAAATTGGTTGCACTTTTTGCCCAATTATATCTTATTAGTGGAGCCATTATAGAACATCATAACAACATGGGTCATAGTCATATACATGAATTTACATTGACTCCTATTATGAGCCCACTATAAGTTCCAGAAATGCTTGAAGAGCAGCACAGAGATGCAATGAGAAGCAAACCAAACCAAACCATTTGATCAGGGTGCAGCTTGGATCAGCACTCTGTCTCCAGTGTTGCCTTTACTGTTTCCTCCAAGGTATTATTTAACTACAACCTGCATCTCCCCACCCAACAAATTCAAGACAGGCTTTTGCAAAAGTCTGACCCACTTTCCTAAACATTTAGGCTACCTTCAAAATATAAGCCGGAGAGGAAGTGACTGAACTAAGAAGATTGTGCTTCATTAGGAGAAAAGAGATCTGCCTGTGAATAAGTTAGGACACCCCACCCCCTTCTTTCCCCCATGGGCACAATAAACCTGATCCATCACTCTCTGATCAACAGCAATGTGAAAATTGCAAACCTGACCAGTACATCAAAAAGGAGTTTGAAAAAATACTTTGTGAAAAAAAAGTGCTAACTGTGCATCCTTCTCCTGTGACTGCACTGATATTAAATCAGAAAATAGCACTGAACAACCACCACAAACATATATATACACAGAAGCTGTCAAAAGAGAAACCAAACAAAATCCCTAATGGGGACTTGAGGTGAAAAGAGCAAGTATGGAGGACAGGCTTTATGGTTATATTTAAATCTTTTTGCAGCAGACAAAGAGAGTCCAAAACCTATCACTAGAAGTGATGTTTAAAGCAATGAAACAAACGTGGAAAGGAAAGGGTTGAGCATCCCTTATGCAAAATGCTTGGGCCAGAATTATTTTGGATTTTGACATTTTTTTTTCAGATTTTGGAATACCTATATTCACAGGTATGTACAGAATGTGATATCTTGAAGATGGGATTCATGTCCAGACATGATATTCATGCATGCTTCGTTTACACCTTATAGACATACTCTGAATGTAATGTTATCTGTAATACTTTTAATAATATTGTGCATGAAATAAAGTTTGTGTACACTGAACCATTAGAAAGAAAATGTGTTACTTATCTTAGCCATCTATGTGAGTAATTTTGAAATCTGGATATATGAGGTACAATGAGAAACAAACCAAATCAAACCATTTGATCTGGGAGTAGCTTGGATCAGCATTCTGTCTTCAATGTTGCCTTAACAGTTTCTTCCAAGATATTATTTAACTACAACCTGCACCTCCCCACCCAACAAATAGGAAAACCTTTACCTATATATGCATATATGCATATATATGCATATATGCATATGTACATGTATATGTAAAGGTTTTCCCCTGTCGTGTCTGACTCTGTGGATTGGTGCGCACCTCCATTTCTAAGCCGAAGAGCTGATGTTGTCCATAGACACCTCCAAGGTCATGAAGCCAGCATTACTGTATGGAGTGCCATTACCTCCTGCCAGAGTGGTACCTATTGATCTACTCACATTTGAATGTTTTTGAACTGCTAGGTTGGCAGAAGCTGGGGCTAGTAGTGGGAGCTCACCCTGCTCCCCAGATTCAAACCTGCGACCTTTTGGTCAGCAAGTTCAGCAGTTCAGCTCTTTAACCCAGTGCATCACTGGGGCATATAAATATATATATGATCATTAAATTGCTCACAAATTGACTTGAAATTACATTTTTGTCAATTGGTTCTAGATATGTATGAAATGTATTGCAGTTGCTTTCAGTCAAACTCTTGAAATGTTTGTGGTACAGTGAATTCTTGGGCAGTGGGCAATACTAAGTAGCTTTCCTAGTTTATTATGTAAGGAGCAGGCATTATCTTTGAACGCCCTACATCTCTGTCTCTCCTGATCAAAAGAAACATATTCAATGTCCAGCAGCAGAAGTGGGAAACTTTTATGAGTCTGGGGACCACTTTTCTATCCCTGGAACTGTCTAGAGGCCAAAATGCCACTCCCACCAAAACAAAATGAGAAGTGGCTGGCACACCACTTTTGGTTGTGAAAAAATGCATTTGTTTTCAATTCTAAGCAATGCAAGGGTGTCATGTAACCTGTTTAAAGGGTCAGTCATAATTTCTGGTGATACCCATAAAGTGCTATTTATTCTGTTTTTGTCAGAAAGGGGCCAAGCTAAGGGAATTTAGGGAGAGTTGAGTCCCTCAAACAGTCTAGAGGCCCAAAACTGCATTGTGCCCATTTTTTTCTAACCCTTTCCCTATAAGTCTCAGCAGGACAATCTTCGGCTACCCAAATCTGAAAAGATTCACTCTAGCACTTCATTTCCCCCCCCCCCTCCCTCTCTTCAAAGGCAAGAGAAGACCATACTGATACTGAAAGTAAAGAGGAAACACCGTCTTCTTCATTTTCATCATTATATTTATTTCTTGCTCACCTTTTTCTGTGGATCCAACTGAGGAACAACAGATAAAACTGCAACATATAATGCCGGTGTACTTCTGGTACACAATTCCTGATCTTGTTATGAAATCCCTAGGCACAAGATGTGGGATTAGCTGGTATTTTAGCTAACCCTTGTAGGCAGACATTCATAGAAGACAATGGACATAAGACTAAGCATAAGCCAAAATAAAATAAAAAATCACATATGGGTAATATGGATATTTTTAAGGCCAAATATATGTCTGCAACAATACCTAACTTTTTAAAATTTTCCAGAATTGTTCCTCGGGTTCAATTGTTAAAAATGACATTGGTGGGAAGTATAGATGTTTGACTAGATATTACAAAACACAGAGTCAAAGTGGAAAAAAATCATTCCTGGAAGAAAGAACAGGTGTGCAAAAAAGAGTCACGGACTTTAAGCATTCTCAAAATAGTTGAGTGGATTTCAGTCACAATTAACTGACTGACATAAAAATGAACTAGCCAAATTAGAATCTTTTTGCATATATTTTGAGATGCTCACTTTTTATTACAGGGATATACCAGATATTTCCAATCCCTTCTGCTTTTAAAAAAATGGTACTACTAATCAGAACAGCTAAGATAGAAATGTATACTATTAGAGGTGAGCTATAGATTTCTCATTCCCAGGTGTGAAAGATTAACAAGACATTGTTAATTTCTTCTTAATAAGCATAAAATAAAAAAAATCAAATGTGCAATCCAGAGTTTAAAGTTTGTTAAGGTTTTTGTCTTGAAAAGCATTATCACTTTTGGATAATGCAAACCCTGGGAATTAATTGAAAAGACATAAACAATAGTTATCCCTGAGTACTAAAAAGCTTATGTGACCAGGTTCACACAAGTTAACTTACTTTAAAACCAATAGGCATGTTTTTAAAACTGTGGGGCCTATATATACATATGAAAAGTGAAGTTTTAAAGGCATGTGGATAATGAATTCTTATGAGCAAAAGCAAACTTCACTAGGAGATGATGCATTCCTATTGAATTCAAGGTGACTTACTTTTGAACAGACTAGGGCCCATTATTATTATTATTATTATTATTATTATTATTATTATTATTATTATTATTAGAAACAAAACAAGATGAGTCCACAGCAGACAAGATCACTCTGCTGGCTGTTCTATTGGATCACACGTCTGTTGGACTCTTCCCAAGTGTCTAGGACTGTGTGATGTATCGGTGAATAATGCGTGCAGATCCCAGTAAGGAGGCCTTCTGTAGCTGACAGATGGTAATTTTGTCAGTGCTGATTGTGTTTAAGTGCAGACCAAGGTCTTTAGGCACTGCACCCGGTGTGCCGATCACCACTGGGACCACCTTTACTGGCTTGTGCCAGAGTCTTTGCAGTTCTATCTTTAAATCCTCATATCGCCTCAGCTTTTCCAGTTGTTTCTATTATTATTATTATTATTATTATTATTATTTCCCACTTTTTATCTCCAAAAGGAGACTCAGTGTAGATTCATTAACTGTATTATATGAGGGTTGCTGTGAGTTTTCCAGGCTGTATGGCCATGTTCCAGAAGCATTCTCTCCTGACATTTTGTCCACATCTATGACAGGCATGCTGAGGATGCCTGCCATAGATGTGCATGAAATGTCAAGAGAGAATGCTTCTGGAACATAGCCATACAGCCTGGAAAACACACAACAACCCAGTGATTCCTGCCATGAAAGCCTTCGACAATACATTGTATTATATAAGTCTACACTGACCATATAATGCTGTTTGAAACTGCATTATATGGCAATGACAGTGTAGATGGGGCCACAGGCAATGGGCAATACTCCACATACCCAAACATCTGAAAAATCAACAAAATATTCACTAACCCAACTCTCTTAATTGAATCTGGTTTTCAATTGTCCCCACAATCCACCATCCTTGGGGATTCTGGGAGCTGTAGTTTTAAAAAACCATCAAGCCTTTCCTAAGCTCTGAACTGAAAGAACTCTGATCTAAGTATCACAAGATCATAATTTCACAAGATGGAATTTGAAACACAGCTTCTTTCAGTCACCATATATTTTCTGTTATTAAACCAATTCCTGTTTAAATTGCAAACTTCACTGGTCCCCTTTACAAAATATTAAGGATGTTAATGTCCCTCCTGCTGCATCATATGGACTCACCGCTACTACTACTGTATTGTTATCAACAAAGAGCAACAGAAAACTGCATGTTGTCCTTGGTACATTTAGATGGATGCTGGATTTTTATTCACACAGACACAAAGATTTATGTGAATTGTGTGGTATAATAGACTAAATGGGTTCATGAACAAGCACTTTTCATTTAGACTTTTCTAACTGCACCTCTAAAGTATGAATTATTGGGGTTTGTGGTTGACCTCTCATCATAGATTCGCATCTAACAAAAACATTGTATTTTAATTCAAGACAACCAAGAATCATGGGCCCCTTCTCAGAATAAATGGGAAAACAGCTGTGAAATGCAAAAGTTTGCAAACAAATCAATGCAAGATCCATGTGGGATTTCTTCTCATTGCTATTTACACCAATCTTTTCCCAGCAGGGTTATGGAGCAGACCGACTCAAGTACCACAAGAATGTCAAAGGCAAAATGTTCACAGACAGCCCACAACTCCACAGTATCGTGTAGTTAATTCAAAGAACATGGTCAACAGTTGATTTCGGTGGGAAGCAGTGATCTTATATCCCAAACTTTTGGTTTCATAAGGCTTGCGGATAGGATTGAGAGCATACAGGCATTTGCTTATATGGCCTGTTTAACATCACTGGTGCAAATAGTAAGCACAATAGGTTGTTGTGAGTTTTCCAGGCTGTATGGTCATGTTCCAAAAGGATTCTCTCCTGATGTTTCATCTGCATCTATGACAGGCATCCTCAGAGGTTGTGAGGTCTGCTGGAAACTAGGAAAATGCAGTTTATATATCTGTGGAATGTCCAAGGTGGGAGAAAGCACGCTTGTCGCTTTGAGGTAGGTGTGAATGCTGCAATTGGTCACCTTGATTAGCATTTAATGGCTTAGCAGTTTCAAGATCTGTCTTCTTACTGCCCAGGGAATCCTTTGTTGGGAGGTGATTAGCTGACCCTGATTGTTTCATGTCTGGAATTTCACTGCTTTTGAGTGTTGTTCTTCCTTTACTGTTATAATTTTAGAGTTTTTTAAAAATACTGGTAGCCAGATTTTGTTCATTTTCATGGTTTTTTTTCATTTTGTTGAAATTGTCCACATGCTTGTGGATTTCAATGGCTTCTCTGTAGTCTGATTCTCATAATGGCGTATGAAGAACAACACTCAAAACAGGGGGGTTCCAGACAAGAAACCACCAGGGCCAGCTAATCCGTTCCCAACAAAGGATTCCCCCAGGCAGTAAGAAGCCAGAGCTTGAAACCGCTCTACTATTAAATGCTAATCAAAGTGGTCAAGTGAAAGAGTCACACCTACCTCAAACAGAAAAGAGATTTTTCACCCACCCTGGACATTCCACAGATATATAAACCCCGTTTTCCTAGTTTCCAACAGACCTCACAACCTCTGAGGATGCCTGCCACAGATGCAGACAAAACATCAGGAACATGGAACATGGTCATACAGCCTGGAAGACTAACAACAACCCAGTGAATCTGGCCATGAAAGCCCTCAACAATACAGTAGGAAGATTTCTCCTCAACCATGAGGCCTAGGAACTTTTACAAAAAAGCATGCCTGAACTAAGGGAAATGAAAGGTGCCTCTTTGTAAAAAGTATTTTTTTCAATATTCTGATTGGGGAATTCACTCCTGTGAACCTTTAGGGCAGAGAGTCATTTGTAACTGTTGATTTACATTTTTTTGGATTGATATCACACAGTTGTCTACCTTGAGAAGCCGAAATTGGTCACAATAATCAAGTCCGAGAAAGAAGCACACCTGCAGGGATCCTTGTCGCATCTTTGAGTAAGTATTCAGTTTACTTTTTCTAACTAGGAGAAAAAAGTGAAGAAATGCAGAGAAGAAAAAGAGAAAATATATTTCCTGATATGTTTTTGTGCAAGGGGGAGGCAAGTTATGGTGGGGAAGCAAAGTGAGACTGTTGCCCCCAATGAGAATTAATTCAGTTTCCCAGCTTCACCATTGTGTCAGCTGACAATGAGAGAAATGTGAAGAATAGCAGAAGGGGGGGGGGGGGGGAGAGACAAGGCTTTCATGGCCCTGAATCACTGGGTTGTTGTGAGTTTTTTCGGGCTGTATGGCATTTCACCTGACATTTCACCTGTATGTATGACAGGTGTCCTCACAACATCTGAGGTGCCTGCTATAGATACAGGCGAAACTATCAGGAGAGAATGCTTCTGGAACATGGGCACACAGCCTGGAAAAACTCACAACAATCCAAAATAAGAATTTATTTCTTATTCTAACTTTGTGCTGGGGTGTAGTTATGTAGGAGGTTGGGCACAAAAAGAGATAATTGGGTTGCTGTAAGTTTTTCAGCCTGCATGGCCATGTTCCAGAAGCATTCTCTCCTGACATTTTGCCTGCATCTATGACAGGCATCCTCAGAGGTTGTGACGATGCCTGCCATAGATGCAGGCAAAATGTCAGGAGAGAATGCTTCTGGAACATGGCCATACAGCCTGGACAAACTCACAACAACCCAAAATAAGAAATGATTTCTTATTCTAACTTTGTGCTAGGGTGTAGTCGTGTTGGGGGTTGGGCACAAAAAGAGAGAATTGGGTTGCTGTAAGTTTTTCGGGCTGTAAGTTTTTCGGGCATCTTCAGAGGTTGTGAGGATGCCTGCCATAGATGCAGGTGAAATGTCAGGAGAGAATGCTTCTGGAACATGGCCATACAGCCCAAAAAACTTACAGCAACCCAGTGATTCCCGGCATGAAAGCCTTCGAAAATACAAAGAGACTATTGCCTCAAGTAAGAATTTATTCAGTCCTCCACTTTTTAAGAACTTCAGCAACACAAAACCTGTACTTAGAATTACACAAATGGGGCAGGGAAAGTCACTAAGGAAATGCAGCACAGTGAATGGCAGAGGTGAACAATTTCCCACGCCTCACTCTCTGCAATGTTGGAAAATTGAAGGAAATTTTCATTGTGGAGCATAATTTTTATTGCAGAGGGAATTGATGCCTCGTTTTGTGCCTCTCTTCCCTTCCCTTCCCCTTTTCCCTTCCCCACATCCATGACTTTGTGCAGTATTCTTTGTTTTGGAGAGAGGCAGGAAAACCGAGCAGAGATACCGACTTCCCGGGGAATCTAAACCAGGAAACAGCAGCGCGATATGGCATTAGAATGTCTCTCAATCTGAATGCATGGAGGAGGGAATGGATGGGTTCCTGCTTCTCGCTGTGCCTTTAAGCATCTCCGGCGCGGAAGGGAGGAGGGGGAGGCACTGGAGATTGAAGCCCATTCCCCCTCCTCTCCATTCATTCCGGACCAGGCCAACGCCTCGGGGATACCTACCCTGGAGCAGGGCTTCCATCTCCGTCGGCTTTCCCACGGGAGAGAGTTTCCTTAGGCGTGGAAATGGGTCAGTTCAGTCCACACCGGTGAGGAAGTCGGTCCGTCCCCGGTCCAGGTTCAACACTTTCCAAAACGGTCGTAGCAGAAGCAGAAGCAGAAGCAGCCCCCGACAAAAGCAGAGAGACAGAGGAAGCCAGGCAGTGTATATGAGAGAGAGAGAGATTATGGCAAAAGATCTGAGTTCTCAGCCCCCGAAACTGGAAAGCCCCCCGCCCCCCACTCCTAACACCTTTGGATCGGCAATCGATGATTAACCAAGGTTGCTCTTGCTTGATATTGAAAGGGGGGGGGGGAGGGCGCAAGGTAGCTGCAGGCTTTGAAATGCACCCATGCAGCAACCTTGCTGCTTCTGCTTCCCTTCCTGGTCCTTTCCGTTTCCCCTGCAAGCCCTGTGAGGAGCGGCTGAGGGAGCTAGATACTGGGTTGTTTCCAGAAGCATTCTCTCCTGACGTTTTGCCTACATCTATGGCAGGCATCCTCAAAAGTTGGGAGGCCTGTTGGAAACTAGGAAAATTGGATATATATACATTTGTGGAAAGTACAGAGTAGGAGAAAGAACTCTTGTCTGTTGGAGGTAGGTGTGGATGTTTCGATTGGCCACCTTGTTTAGCATTCAATGGCCTAGCAGTTTCAAGGTCTGACTTCTTACTGCCTGGAGGAATCCTTTGTTGAGGGGGTGATTAGCTGTCCCTGGTTGTTTCTTGTCTGGAGTTCCCCTTTTTTAGTGATGTTTTTTATTTACTGTCCTGATTTTAGAGTTTTTAATACTAGTAGCCAGATTTCGTGCATTTTCATTGTTTCCTCCTTTCTGTTGAAATTGTGGATTTCAATGGCTTGTGGATTTCAATGGCTTGTGGATTTCAATGGCTTCTCTGTGCAGTCTTTCATGGTAATGCAGCTAAGTAATGTTTCGCTTGGAGAAGAGAAGGCAGAGAGGGGGACTTGAGAGCCATGTTTACATATCTGAAAGGATATCGCATTGAGCAGGGGACAAGCTGCTTTAAAGACCAGGACATGGAGCTGATAGTTTCAAGCTACAGGAAAAGAGATTCCACCTAAAGATTAGCGGGGGGGGGGGGGGGGGGAATCCTGACCGTAAGAGCTGTTTGGCGGTGAATATGTTGCCTCTGAATTGTGGTGGCGTCTCCTTCTCTGGGGGATTTATAAGGAGAAGAAGGTGGATGGCCATCTGTTAGGAGTGCTTTGTTTGTTTCTGCATGGCAAAGGGTTGGACTGCGTGGCCTTAGGGGTTCCTTCCAGCTCTATGATCCTCTTTTCAATGCTTTTTGCTCGTGTCAGAGGCGACTTAGGAAACTGCAAATTGCTCCCGGTGTGAGAAGGATTGCCCGGTGAGAGAGAATTGGCCGTCTGCAGGGACGTTGCCCAGGGGACACCATCCTGTGGGAGGCTTCTCTAACTCTATGATAATATTTTCAATGCTTTTTTTTTCATCTCGGGTAACTTGAGAAACTGCAAGTTGCTCCCGGTGTGAGAGAATTGGCCGTCTGCAGGGACGTTCCTGGGGAACATCCAGATGTTTTACCATCCTGTGGGAGGCTTCTCTAACTCTATGATCTTCTTTTTAATGCTTTTTTCCCATGTCAGGGGTGACTTGAGAAACTGCAAGTTGCTCCCGATGTGAGAGAATTGGCCGTCTGCAGGGACGTTGCCCAGGGGACACCCGTATGTTTTACCATCCTGTGGGAGACTTCTCTAACTCTATGATTTTCTTTTCAATGCTTTTTTCATGTCAGGGGTGACTTGAGAAACTGCAAGTTGCTCCTGGTGTGAGAGAATTGGCCGTCTACAAGGACGTTCCCCAGGGGACACCCGGATGTTTTACCATCCTGTGGGAGGCTTCTCTAACTCTATGATTTTCTTTTCAATGCTTTTTTCATGTCAGGGGTGACTTGAGAAACTGCAAGTTGCTCCTGGTGTGAGAGAATTGGCCGTCTGCAAGGACGTTCCCCAGGGGACACCCGTATGTTTTACCATCCTGTGGGAGACTTCTCTAACTCTATGATTTTCTTTTCAATGCTTTTTTCATGTCAGGGGTGACTTGAGAAACTGCAAGTTGCTCCTGGTGTGAGAGAATTGGACGTCTGCAAGGACGTTCCCCAGGGGACACCCGGATGTTTTACCATCCTGTGGGAGGCTTCTCTCACGTCCCCGAATGAGAAGCTGGAGCTGACAGAGGAGAGCTCACTCTGCTTCCCAACCCCTCGAAAGGCAACCTTCCTCTTTCCAGTCCAAGGACACAAGTGTATAGACAGGAGCACCGCTTCTCTATCTGAACTAACTGTGTCTGCTCTTAGGGAGCTATAGTGGGGCTTTTATTTTAAAGGGGGGGCGTCTAAATTGGCAGGCAGTTTGAAACTGATTCTGCCTTCTTGCAAGCACTTGCAAAGGCAAATGGCTCTCCCCATCCATTATCTGTGAAATCTCCTAAAACTATGAGGACGAGCTCAAGGTGGGCTCAAAAGCGCCCTTTGCATCTTCCGGAGATGGATCACAGGCAGCCTTGATAGTTCCTGCGAGGGCTCCATGTCAAGAGCAGTCATCCTATTTCTTCCTGGTTGATCATTTAGTACACGTCGGATTGATCGCTCCAACTACAAGGGAGTCTGGGTGGTCCAATTTGGCCAGATCCTTTGGAAAGGACTCATCCTAGTTTTGGGGAACTCTCCCCCCCCCTAAACTCCCCAATTCTAAGTTCCCCCCAGTTTCAAACCTTTTGCTGAACTCAAAATAGTGACAGGTGTTTTGAACTGGCTGGGGGTTGCTGCGAGTTTTTCGGAAGGTATGGCCATGTTCCAGAAGCATTCTCTCCTGACATTTCGCCCACATCTGTGGCAGGTATCCTCAGAGGTTGGAAACTAAGCAAATGATGTTTATATATCTGTGGGATGTCCAGGATGGGAGAAAGAACTCTGGTCTGTCTGTTGCACTTGGCCACCTTGATTAGCATTCAATGGCCTTGCAGCTTCAAAGCCTGCCTCGTTGCTGCCTGTGGGAATCCTTTGTTGGGAGGTGTTAGCTGGCCCTGATTGATTCTTGTCTGGAATTTCTCTGCTTCTTTAGTGTTGCTCTTTATTTACTGTCCTGATTTTAGAATTTTTTAAATACTGATAGCCAGGTTTTGTTCATTTTCACGGTTTCAATTCAGTGCTAATCAAGGTGGCCAATTTCAACCTTGATTAGCACTGTAAATAAAGAACAACACTAAAGAAAACAAGAAACAATCAGGGACAGCTAATCACCTCCCAACAAAGGATTCACCCAGGCAGGAAGCAGCTAAGCCTTGAAGCTGCAAGGCTTTTCAGTGCTAATCAAGGAGATCAATTGCAACGTTCACATTTGCCTTAAACAGACAAGAGTTCTTTCTCCCACCCTGGACATCCCACAGATATATAAACCTCACTTGCCTTGTTTCCAACAGACCTCACAACCTCTGAGGATGCCTGCCATAGATGTGGGCCAAACGTCAGGAGAGAATGCTTCTGGAACATGGCCAGGCAGCCCAGAAAACTCACAGCAACCCAGTGATTCCGGCCGTGAAAGCCTTAGACGACACTTCTCGGGGTTTAATTGAAATATATTGCTTAGAACCCATGGAAATGAAGGTTCGCATTCAACTGTTGGAAATAAATGGCGCAGATATATTATTGAGTCGAGTGTATTTGTAATAATTACATCACACACATACACCGAGATCTACAGGTTAAGAAGTTTGGCTTCTTTAAGAAGGAATACACACCGGGAACCCGTGGGTGTCCCTTCGTGTCAATGATTTTGTGATGCCTTTTCTCTGGATTTGGGGAGAATTGAGGTTAAAAAAAGGAAGTCAAGGAAGAACTTTAGCACACAGTGCTTGAAACTTCACGTTACAATGGAGATTTCCTTTATCGTTTTGTATTTTTCGGTGGATTGGGATTTCCCTTCTGGCCAGAACCAAACCTCTCCCTTTCTTAACTCGAATCCGTGAATCCGTAGAGAATCCAGGGAGAAATCAGCCATTCTTTCCCAATCCAGGTGTCT
Organism: Anolis sagrei; assembly: GCF_037176765.1. Lineage (NCBI taxonomy): Eukaryota > Metazoa > Chordata > Lepidosauria > Squamata > Anolidae > Anolis > Anolis sagrei. The sequence goes on along the minus strand of NC_090024.1, from coordinate 215,721,093 downwards.
TTCCCAATCCAGGTGTGTAGAAACCACTCGAGTTTCCAGTCGCGATCCCACGTTCCGGGTGAATCCCCCGGAAGTCCCCGGTGACGCAATGGGTTAAACCCTTGTGCCGGCAGGACTGAAGATCGACAGGTTGCAGTTCGAATCCGGAGAGACTGCGGATGAGCTCCCTCTGTCAGCTCCGGCTCCCCATGCGGGGACATGAGAGGAGCCTCCCACAAGGATGGTAAAAACATCAAAACATGCGGGCGTCCCCTGGGCAACGTCCTTGCAGACGGCCAATTCTCTCACACCAGAAGCGACTTGCAGTTTCTCAAGTCGCTCCTGACATTAAATAAATAAATAAATTTCAGATCCTTGGAGCCTCCTGGGGGTGGGATTGAAGTGCTGCTTGTACTTAGAATCGCAGCCTTCAGGTGTACAGCTGGGTTGGATACAGGCAGAAATAGATGTCTGCGTATTTCCTCAATGGTTCATTCATACCTCTTCGTTCGATATTGATTGGCATTCTCCTGTTTGTGGCATCCGCACTGTAGCATGAACGCAGTTTGTCACCACTTTAGCTGCCATGGCTAATTGGTATGGAATCGTGGGAGTTACATGATCCTCAGCCTTCTCTGTCCAATAATGCAGGTGCCTCAACAAACTACAACTCCCGGGACTGCATAGCATTGAGAAGAAGCAGTTAAAGTGGTGTCAAACTGCATTCATTCTCCTGTGTAGGTTAGGTATGGGCAGGCTTGGGCCCTCCAGGTGTGTTGGACTCCAACTCCCACCATTCCTAACCGCCTCAGGCCCTTTCCTTTCCCCCCTCAGCCGTTAAAGTGGTATCAAACTGCATTCATTATACAGTGTGGATTAGATATGGGGAAACTCCAGGTGTGTTTGACTCAAATTCTCACCATTCCTTTCCCACCTCAGACACTTAAGCAGAGAATACCTCCCAACAAAGGATTCCCCCATGCAGCAACAAAGCAGTCTTTGAAGCTGCAAGGCCACGGAATGCTAATCTAGGTGGCCAAATGCAACAGACTGACGGCTCAGGGAGAAAAGGAAGGGGGCTGAGGCTGTTAGGAATGGTGGGAGTTGGAGTACAACACACCTGGAGGGCCTAAGTATGCTCATCCCTGCTGGAGATGCACCTTCCTTTAGCCGATGTTCGCTCTCCTGTGGAGCCCTGCAGGGCCTCACTCAGTAAATACGTAGTTAAGCTGGAGTATCTGTATCTTCTGGGGGTTCTGCCTTAAGGAAGGATCTTCCCACGGGCTTGGCTTGAGGGTCTTTGCTCTCCGTGGACCTGGGAGTCCCGCTGCCCCTTGAATAGATTCATACTGAAGGATGCTCTTCACGGCTCGGCAGCTCTAGCTCAGGGCCACCTCTGCGCCAACCGAGTCCTGCCAGGTCACGAGAAGCAGAAGTGGCCATCCGTGTAGGTGTGTCCTCAGAAGCTGGTCCTTGGGGCTCGCTTCCTAAGGGAGCTGTGTCCCTGTCAGAGGAGGCTGCGTAGGTCGCCTCACCAGTTGCCGCCCCATATAAGAGAAGTCAGCCCTTCTCTTGAAGTCACCGGGAACCAGTTTTTAGTGGAGAGGGTGGATCTGGAAAAGCAGCTCCTATATAGGACCCGGAGGTTTAAATAGCATGTAAGCGAGGATCGGGGCCTTTCACGCGTCTCTCCCGCCCGTTTTTAGCTCTAGAGTCAAACCGGAGCTATCTGTGCCGTTGGAAAGAGACCACGAACAGGGTTTGGGGGAGAAAGCCATATCTGCAAATTGGTTGCATTGGAGGGGGCTTCCGAGTAAAAGAGAGCCTTTAAAGAGCCAGGAAAAAAGGGATTTTGGGGAGGAGGAAAGATCTTACTGATTAGACTAAGGCTTACTTCGGAGTAAAGGCTTGCTTCGGAGTAAATGTGTAGGGACGCCCGGGAATCAAGAATTCCGCCTGAACCGGGGTTTTGCTCACTGTACACAATAAACAGCCTCGTTCCCTTTTCATTAATTCCTCCAGAAGGAAGCAATGAGATTGCGGAGTATCTTTCATCTCCTCATCCTTCTCCTAGGAGCCCCGGTGGCTCAATGGGTTAAACCCTTGTGCTGACAGGGAGAGTAGGCTGAGCTCCCTCTGTCAGCTCCAGCTCCCAACGCGGGAACATGAGAGAAGCCTCCCACAAGGATGGTAAACACCAAAACATCCGGACGTCCCATAGACAACGTCTTTGCAGACGGCCAATTCTCTCACACCTGATGTGACTTGCCGTTTCTCAAGTCCCTCCCGATAGGAAAAAAATTCCTCCTGCATTCTCCTGGACTTGCATTATTGAAGTGAATGCGTCTCCTGTTCCTTTGAATGGTGGTCGGGGAGGGGGAGGGTCGTCTTTTCGCCGGAAAGGAAACATATAAACGGCTTTCCATAGGTTTCTTACCGAGTCCTAAGTTTCCCTGAGGCTTCCTTGGAAATCAGAGCCCCGCGAAGACATTGCCAAGCAAGGGAATCCCAGTCTTCAATCAATCCATCTTAAAGGGAAGGGGAAATCCCACGTTTCCACGCGAGTGTGTGCGATGAGTGTCGGCCTGATCTGGATCGCAGCCCAACTCTACATTGGAGAGCCAAATGTTACAGTAGTCACCCTTACCTTTGGGATTTGACTGGGGAGAGTGCGCGAAATTCAGCCCACGCGAGTGACCTCGTAGGAGAGGGGGCACGCGTGGGCTTCTCCCACTGGGAACCTGGGAAAGGTGCCGGGCTTTGCGATGGATCGGGCACTAGGAATGGAGGTTCTCGTCCCTTTCACAGGCTGGCATGCCCGCTTCACTGCTTGATGTTGGGTCTGGTTTTAGGGCCACTTTCCGGGCCCCGATCCTGTATCTTTTCTCGCCTGCCTGCTATCCTTTCGCTCCAAGTGTAAACATGAGCGGCTGAAGGAGCTTCTCAGTCTCCTGTGCGCGCCACCAGAGAGGATTCTCGGAAAAAACAAATCAGTCTTTCAATCCGAAAAGCCTGACGGCACTCCAGAAAAACCCTGAACTCTTCTATCTTAGAAACTGGGGTTTTTATTTCAAAGCTATCGTATCAGAAGCGACTTGAGAACATACCGCAAGTCCCTTCTGGTGTGAGAGAATTGGCCGTCTATAGAGACGTTACCCAGGGGACTTCGGGATGTGTTACCATCCTGCTGGGAGGCTTCTCCCATGTCTCTGACCGTGGGTTTCACGGATAAGGAAGGCAGACGTTGCTTCCCAGCTATCTGGATAGAAACATAGAGGGGGACATACCCCAAGGGCCACCCAGTCCAACCCTCTGCTATGCAGGAACCACAATCAAAGCACTCCCATCCAGTCTCTGCTTGAAAATCTCCAGAGAAGGAGACTCCATTGCGCACATTCCACTGTTCAACCTCATTCCAACCTAATGTTTATGTGGAATTTCTTTTCTTGCATTTGAACTCCATTGATCTATGCCTGGTCTTGCTCCCTCCTCGATGCGACATACTTTCAAATATTTCAGCATGGCTCTCTTTCCTGTCTCTTCTAAGCCTTCTTTGATCATTTTGGTTGTACTATCGAAGGCTTTCATGGCTGGAATCACTGGGTTGTTGTAGATTTTTTCGGGCTATATGGCCATGTTCTAGAGGCATTCTCTCCTGACGTTTCGCCTGCATCTATGACAAGCATCCTCAGAGGTTGTGAGGTCCTCCTTGGAGAGGTCTGACCAAAGGAGAATAGAGAGGGAGAGGAATAGCTTCCTTCTATCTATCATCCTATTGATGGAGACTAGAATAAGGGAGTCTGAGGTTCCCAGCAACTCAAGCAAGGGCGCGAGGTGGGCCAAGAGGAAGATGCCCCAAATTAAAATACTAGGAGTGTGTGTGTGTAAGGAGAAAGTCAAACAGTCCAAGTCCCGAAGGCACTTTGCAAAGTTCCTTTGCAAGAAGTCAGCCTTTTTCTGCCACCTTCCAAAGGATGTTTCAGTTGAAGGGAGACTGAAAAACAGAGAAGGGTCAAGTTTAGAGACGCCTGCAAGCCCATTCTCTGCTCTTTTCTCTCTTTCTCCAACAGAGCAGCAGCAAACCCATCTTCTTCCTACGCTTCCTCCCTGCCTTTCTTCAGATATCTCTCCTCTTTAGCGGGCATAAACCTGCGACTTCCTTCCTTCCTTCCTTCCTTTCTTTCTTTCCTTCCTTCCTTTCGGGTTGGGACCTCTTCTGCCCCAACAGTCCCCATCGCCTGTATTATGTATGCCTTCAGAGAGTTTTCTCTTCCTTCTTTCTCCTCGAGAGGGTCAGCTTCCTACTTTGCAACATCAAGCAGAGGTGAAGCCGACCGCGGGGGGCGGAGGAGGGGCATCCAGTCACCCCCTTACCTTAAAGGACCCCCAAACAAACCCCAACTTCCTTCAGGAAGTTGAGCGGCTGCCCGATCTCCCCGCCAAAGTCAAACACAAGCAGAGACAGAGGGAGGGAGGTAAGGAGGGGGGGGGGGAGAAGGGAGGGAGTCAATCAATAAAAAGAATGATTGTGCTCTTTGACGCCTCTGATAATCATCCCTAAAGATAATTTCCAAACGTGTGAATAAAACCCCGATCTTCACCTGCATACAGCGTAATCCTTAACTGTGTTTACCTCTAAGTAGATCACTGAGTAACGTGGCAGTTGAGAAGATGGCATTTCCAAACGCAAAGTGAACTTAGGCTGGATCTATATTGCCAAGAACTGCACTGAACTGCGTTATATGTTAGCGTAAATCCAGCTTTATTTAGGAGACTGGCGGGCACATGAACACACTGGCCATTTCGTGTAGTTTCAAACCAGTGTTTTCGATGTGCAGATGACTTTCCATAGTAAATTCTGAGACCAGTTTGAGGTTCGGGTGGTGATGGCACAAAATACAGAGCACATGTTTTTCACATGTTTTTTTTGGGAGGGTTGTTGTCTGGTCGCCACAGTTTGAAGTTCGAACTACATTATGGTCAGTGTAGACGGGGCCTGAGACGGATTTGCCTGAGGGAAGTCCACAGGGCTTCCCTCAGCCCTGTGGACGGGGAACCAAATGCAGAGGCATTCCCCATTTTCAGTTCATGGAGCCTGCCTTAAACTCGCTTCTCCCAGAGCCTGGCTGCCTGCGTGATTGTGTGTGCAGGGAGAGAGAGAAATCCTTGCGAGGTCATTGACCCAAAGAGGGCAGCTCTCTGCGTCCGTTGCCAAGCACAGACCGCTATCAGGATCCGAATCCAAGACTCCTGGGGAGGGATCTTCCTCCTCCTCCTCCTCCTCCTCCTCCTCCTCCTCCTCCTCCTCCTCCTCCTCCTCTTCAGGAGCCCAAGGTCAAGGGCGAGTTCGTCCCAAAGCAGCTGGAGGGAGGCGGGGCGAACCAGCAGCTCCTGTCTCCAGCTTGGAGGCCATGAAACAGCGCCAGGCGAGTTCCCAAACTAGAAAAGCGGAAGGTGTTCAGATGAGGGGGTAATCCCCAGCCTTGTGGGACGCTAGTTTGAGAGGAAGCCCTCCTGAATTGCGGGAAATAGGAGGGGAACGCATTGCATTGGGGTTGCAAAGGATGCGTGTCTGCAAAAGTGTGTTGGAGAAGGAAGAGAGCGAGGAAGACATTTTGCAGGTTCTTAGGGAGAAATAAACAAAAACTACCCATAGAGATGTTCAATGTGTTGTCGAAAGCTTTCATGGCTGAAATCACTAGATTTCTATGAGTTTTCCAGTCTGTATGGCCATGTTCCAGAAGCCTTCCCTCCTGACGTTTCGCCCACATCAAGCACACAAAAAAAGTTCTTTCTCCCACCCTGGACATTCCACAGCTATATGAATGGGATTTTCCTAGTTTCCAACAGACCTCACAACCACTGAGGAGGCCTGCCTTAGATGCAGACGAAACGTCAGGAGAGAATGCTTCTGGAACATAACCATACAGCCCGGAAAACTCACAGCAATCCAAAGACTACTCAGATCTCATCTTGTCCATTTAAAGTACCAGGGAGTGATGATTCTGTTTTTCCTAACTGACTCTTCATTTCTCTCCCCGTTCGCCCTTTCAGGTTGGACGAGGCTCGCACGTGGGTCCCGTTCGTTTTGCGAAGCCTTGGCCTGCTTTCCTCCCCCCTTCTCCTCCCGGAGAAACAATTACGGTTTATGGGGAACATCTTCTTCGGAGACGCCTCTGACTTTCCACGGATCTTCGGAAGCAACTGCCGGAGCTGGTTTCAAGAGAGCTTCCTTCCTCTCTTCGGGGAAGCCTACGTGCCACTTCTCCATCTCTCTCTCTCTCTCTCTCTCTCTTTCTGAGGTTTGCCCCTCTTCTAGACTCCCTCCTCCCTTCCCGCAGCCTCGAATATCTCCCCGCAATCTCTGCCACGAAATGCAGTGGATGCCAGCGGCGTGGCTGAGAAGCGGTCCACGGTTGTGGCCATTTGCTGCTTTCAATGCGCTTCGGAAGCCAGGAAAGTGATCAGGCTCCCTTTGCAAAGAAAGAGGGGGAAATGATTAGCAAAAGTACTCCGATTTAAACCTCTGGGTGTGCCTTCAGTCCGTGGCAGATTTCTAAATAAAAGTTGCACGCAAAGAAGAGAGGAAAGGGGGAGAAACCCTTCGCGTTGGCGCATCTAAAGAAGCAAAAGAGAGCATACAGGCATCTCTCTGAAGAGGATTCATGCCATAGAGAAGCATGAAAGGAGGCAAAGAGGGGTGAATGGGGAACATTTTCCGCACACTGTCCTAAGAAAGGGTCGGAAGTGTCGGGCCCTTGCCGGAAGGGGCTTCAAGGATGCCGTTTGCGTCCCTGGCTTCAGCTTCACCTCCGGCCCCGACGGCTTTCGAAAGGGTGCCATTCCACGCGTGGCCACTTGGGGTCGCGCTTTAGGTCCGTTTGGAGCGGCTGAGGAAAGAGGGATGGGGGAGGGAGAGAGGGAAGGAAGGAAGGAAGGGAGGGGATAAGGAAGGAGGGAAGAGCCCGAACTACAGCGAGAGAGCGAGAGCCTTAATCTCCCTTAATCGTTACAAAATGTTCAAACAAAAACACGAGTTGGTGGAACCCCCACCCCACCCCATGCCGCCCCCGCCAGACAGGAAAGAAAGAAAGGACATACACGCAAAGAGGCAGAAGAAAGCGCAGAAGCTCCCCACAAGTGAGGGGGCATGTGAGGGTCACTCTCTTCCCGGGGGCTGCCGCTTGGCTTGCTTCCCAAGCTTAATGCGTGCTTGTGCGAGTGGGTGTTAAGGTCCCAAGTCTTGCCACGGCCTTTCCTTTGGAAGGAACACTTCCGAGGCTTGGTCGATAAGGCTGGCATCTCTCTCCTCTTCCTTCCCTCCCTCCCTCCGCTGCCCCGTTTTGTGCTGTGCTTGCTGCTCCCCACTTTCTTTCAGGCTCTGAGGAGTTGGAGCTGGAGAAGCAAGACTTCTCTCTCTCTTTCTCTCTTCTTTGTCTCTGGGTTTACGCTTTGGCCGGTCGGGAAGTGTGGGGAGGAATGGGGACTGGGCCCAGGGACATGGGTGGCAGCTCCGGAAGGAGGGAGCCCCTCTGCCTGCCTGCCAGCCTGCCCGCCCGCCCGCCCGCCTCTTCTTCTCTGACGGGCCTGGGTCTTTCTCCAGCTGCTCCGTCAGCTGACCGGCTGTCACTCTCCCTGCCTGGCCCCGCCCCCTCCGGCTACCCCAGGAACTCCGCGTCCGGAGCCGCGGTTGGTCGACGCGCCCTGCCGGCCCCGCCCCTTTCGCCCGAGTGTCACCGAAGAAAAGCAATATAAAGAAGCCGAGGAGGGCGGCTCGGCGAATCACAGCTGTTCACTCCGCGCTGGAGGCTGCGGCTGGAGGAGAGAGAGAGAGAGAGAAAGAGAAAGAGAGACAGGGAAAGAGCAGGCGCCGCTGCCGAGTTCCTTTGCTGGCGGCTTTCCCCTTCTGCCTTCCTTCCCTCTTTCCTTCCTTCCCCCAACTCTCGCCCCTTGTACCCCCCTCCCCTATTCTGCTTCTCCAACCAAGCAAAGTGCCAAAGTTCCTCTTTCAAACGAAACAAAGCCAACAAGGACTTACAAACCAGAGCGAGAGGCGGGCTCTTCTTCTTGTCTTGCTGACTGGCTGCAAAGATCGCCTCCCGGGGAGAAGGGGTGAAGCCTGAAGCGGACTCCTCGCGGCTGCGTCGGCCGGGATTGCTCTCCTGGGGAGGAGAAGACAAGGTGGGGCGGCGCGCTGCTGCTTTTGGCTTTGCATTTGGCATTGAAGAGGAAGGAAGCGCCGGTTTGGGGGACCTGGGGGCTCCCAGGACTGAGAAGCAGGACAAGAGGAGGAGAAGAAAGTTTCTCCGGCGGGACTGGGACCGGGGAGGGTTGGAGGCTGGAGTGAGGCGGTGAAGCGGAGGCGCCCCCTTTCCTCCTCCTCTTCCTCCTCCTCCTGCTGCTGCCCCGCGGCCGGGAGCGAGGCGCCTCTCCTCCCCGCGGGCCCAGCGCGATGGCTGGCGAGCTGAGCATCGGCCCCGACTTGCCCACCAGCCCGCTAGCCATGGAGTACGTCAACGACTTTGACCTGATGAAGTTCGACGTGAAGAAGGAGCCGCTGGGCCGGGCGGACCGCTCTGGCCGGCCCTGCACGCGCCTCCCCCCGGCGGGCTCGGTCTCCTCCACGCCCATCAGCACCCCCTGCAGCTCCGTGCCCTCCTCGCCCAGCTTCAGCCCCACCGAGCAGAAGACGCACCTGGAGGACCTCTATTGGATGGCCAGCTCCTACCCGCAGATGAACCCGGAGGCGCTCAACCTCACCCCCGAGGACGCCGTGGAGGCCCTCATCGGCGCCCACCAGGTGCCCCAGCAGCTCCAGGGCTTCGAGAGCTTCCGCGCCGCCGCAGCCGCCCACCACCACCACCACCAACAGCAGCAGCAGCCCCCGCCTCAGCACCACCATCACCACCACCACCCCCACCACCAGTACCCCGGGGTCACCCACGAAGAGCTGGCCGCCAGCGGGCACCACCACCATCACCACCCTCACCACCACCAGGCCTCACCCAGCCCCTCCAACGTCCCCAGCCCCTCCCAGCAGCAACTCCAGAACCCGCACCAGCACCAGTCCTCCTCTTCCTCTTCTTCTTCTTCTTCCTCCTCCTCCAGCAGCGTGGAGGACCGGTTCTCCGACGACCAGCTGGTCTCCATGTCGGTGCGGGAGCTGAACCGGCACCTGCGGGGCTTCACCAAGGACGAGGTGATCCGCCTCAAGCAGAAGAGGAGGACCTTGAAGAACCGCGGCTACGCCCAGTCTTGCCGGTACAAGCGGGTCCAGCAGAAGCACCACCTGGAGAACGAGAAGACCCAGCTCATCCAGCAGGTGGAACAGCTCAAGCAGGAGGTCGGCCGCCTGGCCCGCGAGAGGGACGCCTACAAGCTCAAGTGCGAGAAGCTGGCCGGCAACGGCTTCCGGGAGGCCGGCTCCACCAGCGACACCCCCTCCTCGCCCGAGTTCTTCATGTGAGTCCTTCCCAGCCCTCACACCCTTCGCCCCACGCCTGCCCTTCGCTCCCACCCTCTGGCATCGCCCTCCAGCTCTCTTCAGAAGAAGACCCTCCTGGAAATGGGAGGCTTGCTCCTGGCCCAGGACTGCGGGGGGATCTTCTCCTCAACTGGACCCCTTGAAGGTCTGAGTGGGCACTTGGGGGAGGGTGAGAGAGATGGGGCAGGCGAGAGGAAAAGGAGGGGTGGGAGGGAAGGAAGGAAGCCAAGGACTGGTTGGCACAGAGAGAGAGAAAGAGAGAGGGACCCACCAATGTTTTCTACCAATCGATTGCTTGCTTGTAGAACTTTTCACCTGGACTTTGCGAAACAAAGGGGGATGGGCACTGGGCAAGCCATCTAGAGTATGATCCGCTTTGGAGTTCTTTTTTGTTGTTGTTGTTCCAATATAGAAGAAAAGAGAAGGGGCAGAAAGAAGGAAACAGAGAGAGAGGACAATATGTTTTGCTTGCCTCCTGAAAAGAGAGACAGAATCCACACGGGACGTTTCCGTGCGAAAGGGGAAAGTGGGGTGGGTGTGTGGGGAAGCAGAACAAAAAAAAGAAAAGCGTGAGAGGCTCCTCCTTGGTTTTATTGCCTGCTTGATTATATAGAAAAAAATTACGAAAAATCAGCATTAAAAATATTAATCCTGCATGCTGGACATGTATGGTAACTTCTATTTTGTACCATTTTCTTGTTTAAACTTTTTCGCATGTCGTTGCTCATTGACCATAGTTGCTTCTCCCCCCCCCCACCCTCTCCCCCCATTTTATTATTTTCCTGTTTGTTTGCTTGCTTGCTTACTTTCATTGAGTAAGGAAAAAGGAAACTCATCAGTTATAGATAAGGAAGCCCCTCTTCCCGTTCATGCAACTGTTTGTTCCTATGTCTTTTTTTCCTAAGTAATAATAATTATTTTTGTTGTTTGTTTGTTTGTTTGTTTAGAGTCGGGGGCCCGATCCACTGGGCGCTCCTCGCGTGGGAATAGTCAGCCGGTGGATCGGGCCCTTGGGGAGCTTGTAAATATCGGCCAGGGCAAAAACACACGAACATTTCAGCAGGCTGGTTTTCGATGGTTTTGGTCGCTGTTTATTTTTTCTTTTTCTTTCTTCTCCTCCTTTTTTATTGAATTTTAAACCACAAGGGAAGGAAAGCGAGAGAGGAATTCTGGGCATTTTGCAATCAGAAAACAACTTTGTGGATGGAGTCCACTCCCCCCCCCCCCCCCAAAGTGACACTTTTGATATCTGTTGAAGCTAGTTTTCATTTGGGGTTTTCTTGGGATTTGGAAAGGACTGAGCCGAACCGCTCTGAATCTTTCCTCCCTCCTAATATTCAACACAAGTCAACTCAATGAGTGGCTGAGAGAGCAATTAGTGAAAAGTCTGGACTCTGGATTTAACTTTGGAGGAAGGGGAAAGAGAGAAGTCCTTCTGAAATATATGAGAAACCCAGGAAGTGTATTACTTATACTTTTCCTGGGTATTCTCCAGTCTGCACTGGAGAATTAAGGCAGTTTGACAGTACTTTAACTACCATGGCTCAGTGCTATGGAATCCTATGCTATGGGATAGAAATATAGTTTTTTGTAGGGTTGTTGTGATTTTTTCGGACTGTATGGCCATGCTCCAGAAGCATTCTCTTCTGACTTTTCGCCTGCATCTATGGCAGGCATCCTCACAACCTCTGAAGATGCCAGCCATAGATGCAGGCGAAACGTCAGGAGGGAATGCTTCTGAAGCATGGCCATACAGCCCGAAAAACTCACAACAACTCAGTGATTCCTGCCATGAAAGCCTTCGACAATACAAAGATTATTATTATTATTATTATTATTATCCTGGAAGTTATAGTTTTACAAGGTCTTCAGCCATCTCTCCCAAGAATGGTGTGCCCCTCACCAAACTACAAATCCCAAAATTCCACAACATTGAGCCAATCCATGGCACGTCAAGTGGTGTCAAACTGCATCCATTCTACTGTGTAGATGCACTTTTAGAGAGACAGCCCATGCATTTGAGGATGGTCTTAACCAAACCCATCACCCCTCTTCCTTGATTTTATCACCCACTCAGGAAAAGATGAGGCTGGAGCCTAAGATCCCCTCATTCGTGACCTCTTCCCCTCCCGCAGCAACACTTGGCCGCTCCTTAGGCTTTCTTAAGCCCAAGACTTCCTTTCTTAAGCCCAAGAGAGGCTTCCTTCCAGCGGCTCTTCACCTGTTTGCGTTGAGATTGGAGTCCAGTTGATCAAGTGCAAAAGCATGAATGGATTCTGAATGCAAAGGGAAAACAACTTTGGCAAAACAAAACAAAAAGTTTGCTTTCCAGACAGAGCCTTCGCTTTTTCAAATGTATTCTTTTGCCATGTTTAACCTGCTTCTTCATGCAGCCAGTGAGAGAGTTCAGCCAAAATTTCCTAGCCACTGCTAATAGTTAATAGCTTGGAGTCTTTTTTATGGGTGTTCTTTGATGATTATTTTCCCTCGTTTTGTGTTTTGATTTCCTGTTGTCCTTTCTTCTCTCCCCCCCCCCCCCCCTCGCCTCCTCCTCCTCCTCCTGCAGGTCAGTAAAAGGATTTTACGTTGCACTGACAAAAGTACCAAAATGAAAACCTTTTTATTTTTTAGTTTCCTTTTAGGGATTGCTGGCACTGCTGGCCGGATGCATTTTAAGTTTCTATTAGTTTATAAATTAACAGTAATACCAAGAATCGTGATAAATGAAGAGCATGGTGCTTGCTGTTTTAAATATTGTGGATATTAATAGTCATGCATCAGGAGAAACAAAAAAAAAAATACCCCTCTGAGCTTCTGGGTTTTTACGGATTCAACTGTGTTGAAGTCGCAGCGTTGCAACAGCAGTAACTATAACAAGAAATATTGTTTTTATTTCATGTACAAGTTCTGAAGGGATCAATTTCAAATCCTGCTTATGATATGAAAACTATTAAAAAAAAACCTTCTTGGTCTTATTGTAGTTTTATTTGGACTGGTTTCTGGAGTTGTTGTTGTTGTTGTTTTGGTTATTAAAATTGTTTCCTATTTTTGCTTATCAGAGTCCCCGAGGTGGAATTTTCTTTGGAGAGTTTCATCCCAAGTTGAATATATGGACGGAGGTATTTGATGGTCCTTTAGATTTCAGTCCATCCAGTTAGGTGACTTCAAGAAAAAGGTATCCCTCACCTGCTTTCAAGCTGATCCAAAGGAGGTCGTGTGGTTCCAGCCTATGTGTGAACTTGAGTTAGGTAAAGGTAAAGGTTTTCCCCTGACATTAAGTCCAGTCGTGTCCGACTTTGGGGGGTTGGTGCTCATCTCCATTTCTAAGCTGAAGAGCCGGCATTGTCCGTAGACACCTCCAAGGTCATGTGGCCGGCATGACTGCATGGGGTGCCGTTACCTTCCCGCCAGAGCAATACCTATTGATCTACTCACATGTGCATGTTTTCGAACTGCTAGGTTGGCAGAAGCTGGGGCTGACAGCGGGAGCTCACACCGCTCCCAGGATTCGAACCTACAACCTTTCAGTCAACAGCTTTAGCAGCTCAGCACCGGGGGGGGGGGGGGCTTGAAAACACTTGCAGTTTCAAACGTTGTAGTGACTTCCGAGTAAATAAATATGTGTACAGCACTTGAAACTGCATTGACTCTAACCAAAATGCACATAGGCTTGTAGCTTTTCACTGCTGGTAACTCAAGTTCATCATCGGTGAAAATATCCACAACATCCCAGGTTGAATATTATGGAGGAAGGTATTTGATGGTTGGGTTGTTGTAGGTTTTTTGGGCTATATGGCCATGTTCAAGAGCATGCTTGCCATAGATGCAGGCGAAATGTCAGGAAAAAATGCTTCTAGAACATGGCCATATAGCCCGAAAAACTTACAACAACCCAGTGATTCCGGCCATGAAAGCCTTCGACAATATTGGATTACAGTCCATCCAATGAGGTGACCTTTAGAGGACTTCAAGGAAAAGGTATCCCTCGCCTTCTTTCAAGCTGATCCAAAGAAGGTCTTGTGGTTCCAGCCTATGTGTATTTATTTACTCGGAAGTCTAACACTTCAAACTGCATTGACTCCAACCTAAATGCGCATAGGCTTGAAGCTTTTCACTTCTGGGAACTCAAGTTGCCCATCAGCAAAAATATTCTCAACACTCACTTGGGGTGGATCTAGACTGCAGTTTGACGCCATCTCAAATGCCATGGCTCAATCCTCTGGCATCCTTGGAGTTATAGTTGAGAGAGGCACGGCACTATTTGGTAAAGCAGGCAAAACTACAGCTTCCACTATTTCATAAAATTGAGCCATGACAATTAAAGTGGTGCTAGACTGCAGGAAACTACAGAGTAGATCAGTAGTTCCCAACCTTTGAGCCTCCGGGTGTTTTGGACTTCAACTCCCAGAAATCCCAGACATCTTACCAACTGTTAGGAATTGAGGGAGCTGAAATCCAAAACTCATTGAGATCCAAAGGTTGGGAATCACTGGAGTAGATGCATTATTAGTTTATCCCTGTTGTAACAGCACTGTGCTCCGGTTTCTCTGAAAGTGAAAGGAATCCTGAGTGTAAACACACTCACTTGCTAGTCAAGGAGCGCAGCTACACTGTAGAATCAATGCAGCTTGACACCACTTTAGCTGTCATGACTCAATGTTATGGGACAATGGGAATTGTAGTTTTTTTATCCTTCTCTGCCATGGGGCCCCCGTGGTGCAGTGGGTTAAACCCTTCTGTCCCTGGCAGGACTGAAGACCGACAGGTCACAGGTTCGAATCCGGGGAAAGCACGGATGAGCTCCCTCTGTCAACTCCAGCTCCCCATGAGGGGACATGAGAAAAGCCTCCAAAAGGATGGTAAAACATCACAAACACAAAACATCCCTGGGCAACGTCATTGCAGACGGCCAATTCCCTCAAACCAGAAGCGACTTGCAGTTTCTCAAGTCGCTCCTGACACGAAAAAAAAAATCCTTCTCTGCGAAAGAATGCTGGTGCCTCACCAAACTACAACTCCCAATATTCCACAGTATTGAGCCGTGGGAGCTACAGTGGTTTCAAACTGCATTAATTCTACAATATAGATACACCCAAACACCTTGCAAAGAGAGCTCCCACTGGAAAGAAACTTCGGATCACTACAGCTTCATCCACACATCCCCAAAAGTTACCAATCCCTTTAATTTGGGAGGCACTCCTTTGACTGACAGCTCCTCTTCCATCAGCCTGTCCCATTCCTGTCACCTGCAGAGACGATTCAACTACTGCTAAAAATCCTGGAGTCTATTCCCTTCAACTGAGTGCAGTTTGCATCTAATATGCTCTGGATCTGAGCTGGAGGTATGTGTGCCCATTTTTAATATTCAGGAAAGGTGGGGAAAGTCCCTTAGATAGCAACTCAATTTACTCTCAGGTATAAATGGGTGTTAGAGAGAGATCTAGTGCACCACCAGATTCTCTCTCCCCCCCCCCCCCCCCCACCCCAAATGTGTGTGATGTTAAGTCTGCAAACCCCTGGGCCTGTCTGGACAATGTACATAACTTTTTGGAAATATCTCGCCTGGATTTAAGGCTCGTCCTTAAGGCAAGCCTCTCTGTTTGGGATTTAGGGAAGGGGAGGGGACGTTTCTTTAGTGTTGGTTGCTCCAGTTTGAATCAGTTTTTCCCACCCCTCTGTACCCCCAAAAACCCCCTTTCTTCCTCTCCTAGAGGCAAAGAACTCTCTCCCTCTCCCAAAGGTGTTCTTAGCCCCGCTGACTCAGGCTTTGACATGCTCGCCCCTCTTTCATTAAGCCTTGGCTGATGCTGAAGAGAAGCAGGCAGAGGTCAACATCCATCCCCTCTTCTCTCTCTATCACGCCATCCCCGAACCCTGACACGGAAAGGCGAGTCTCCAAATCGTCGGAAACGGTGGCAACGTGTCGGCGCAAACGTGCACTTATTGTATTTTTTTTAACAAAGGTGAGCGAAGCTCACAAGTTTAGGATAACTGGGTCACACTTCAAGAGGACCCTCTTTCCAAATCAAAGCCTCCCTTGCCTTTGATAACCCGGTCACACTTCAAGGGGACCCTCTTTCCAAACCAAAGCCTCCCCTGCCTTTGAACTCAGATCCTGGCCTTGGCAGATTTACTGAGTGGTAGTCAGTGGACAAGATCCATTCAAGGAAGGCACTGCTGTCGTCTCTGAAGGTCTGCGTTATGATGACACTGGTTTGTCTCCAAAAGGTCCCAGGACTCTGTCGTCGCCACTGAATTGAACAAGAGTGATGCTCAGTAAATTCCTGAGAACTTAATCCCTGAGAAATAGAGTCTGACCAGATTTTGAAGCCGGGGATTGAGATGTGTTCAACTCAATGGGGTTTATTCAAGGCCCTTCCACACACTCAGAATATGATCCACAATATTTGCTTTGAACTGGGTTATCTGAGTCCACACCGCAATATAATCCGGATCAATGTTGATTTTATACCGCTGTGTGGAAGGGGCCTCAGTGAGGGAGAGCAATGGCTCCTCGCTCCCCAGACGCTGCAGTTTTCAGTGTGCAAGTACGCATGCATTCAGGAGTATATCAATCAGTTTTGGGTCTCAATCCGGAGAGAGAGAAAAGCAGGGAATAATAGAATATAAAATAGTTCCAATAATAATAATAATAATAATAATAATAATAATAATAATAGTAAAGGTAAAGGTTTTCCCCTGACATTAAGTCCAGTCGGGTCCATTTCGAAGCCGAAGAGCCGGCGTTGTCCTTAGACACCTCCAAGGTCATGTGGCCGGCATGACTGCAAGGAGCGCCGTTACCTTCCCGCCGGAGCGGTACCTATTGATCTACTCACATTTGCATGTTTTCGAACCGGGAATGATGGATTAGGTAGGAAATTGTATATAATTGCATATAATTGCTAAAGTCATGTGGAAACAGCACTGTCCACCCACAAGATAAGGTATGGTCCTACTTTATTCTAAAGGCAAAAGGGAAAAATATTGTCTTCGAAATGTTGCCTTTTTAACAACAAAAGCAGAGACACTCATCTTACTGTGTTGGAAAGGAGGGATACATACAATATGTGAATACTTGACTTTTCGAGATGGAGTCAGAAAGGGGTCATAGAAGAAGGGATGGGATAGGCCTCCATTGCTGCGATACTCAAAGAGCAGGAAGCCAGAGAGACCCTGCCGGGGGAGAGAAGTAGGGGAGGGGGTGCAGGGGGGCTCCTGATCCCCCCTCTTGCCAAGGGAGGCACGCTCGGGCTGTCGGAAGGCCGGAGAGGAAGATTGTTCGTGGGAACTGCCATTGCATATTAATGTCCTCCCATGCATGCATTGAATAAATCACTGGAGCTAATTGAACAACACCCCCCTCCCTCCCCGCTCCCCTCTCCCTTTAGGAAAACAGGCCTCGGAGCAGCTCAGCCGGGGGAGGGAGGGAGGGAGGGCCTGGAGGTTTCCCATCGAGGAACCGTGCCAGAGGGAAGGCCGAGGGCAAGGGACCGCCTGCAGAAAGGGACCCTCTTTAGGCTCATGCTTTTGCTGCCAAAGGAAAGCACAAGAAACCCCGGCCCAGGGCAGAAGAAGGCTGGGCGAAAGGTGCCTGGGTCTGCCCCAGCCCCCTCAGTCCAGAACCAGTACTTGCTTCAGGTTCGCCTTATAATTGGGAATATTTTTTTTGGAACCGAGTTATCTGAAGGGGAGCAGGGAAGGAAAAGGGAAAGAAAAGAAGGAAGAAAGGAAAGTAAAAGGATTAGGGAAGGAAAGAGAGGAAAGGAAGGGAAAAGGGAAAGAAAAAGGGGAAGGGGAGCGATGGGAGTTGTCTCCCGGGTCGTCACTTTGGCGATTCCAATTCCAAGGATCTCAGGACACTGGATGTACACACGTATCCGGCGGGTGAATCGGGGCGGGAGGGGGGAGGCGCCGACACTCCACGGTGCAAACGCAGGCCTCTGGGTTGTGGAGCCAGGCTTCCTTCTGAACCCCGGAGACACCCTCGGAGGGGCCTGGAGAGCAAGCACCGCTTCGAGGCCACGGGAAACGAGCGCCCCCCGTCCCCCCGCCCTCAGCCGAAGCCAGCTCATGTTTCCCCTATCAGGGGGGAAGTGAAACTTTGCGCTTCACGTGACGGAGAGATGTTTTCATTTCTTAAGATACTAATACATTCCTGTTATTTGATTAAAAATTGGAAATCGGTAAAAAGTGAGTCTTCTTCCTCTTCTTCCCTTCCTTCTCCTTTCTCCTCCTCCTCTCCTTGTCTTTCCTCCTTCTCTTCCTCTTCCTTCTCCTTCTCCCTCCTCCTTTCCTTCTTTTTCCGCCTCTCCTTCTTTTCCTCCTCCTCCTTCCTCTCCCTCTCCTTGTCTTTCCTCTTTTTCTTCCTTCTCCTCCTTCCTTCTCATCCTCTCCTTCCTTTTCCTCCTCCTCCTCCTCTCCTTTCGTTTCCTCCTCCTCCTCTTCCTCCTCCTCCTCTTCTCCTCCTTTTCATCCTCTTCTTCTCCTTCTTCCTCTTCTCATTCTTTTTCCTCCTCCTCCTCTCCTTGTCTTTTCTCTTTTTCTTCCTCCTCTTTCCTCCTCCTTCCTCCTCATCCACTCCTCCTATTTTCTCCTCCTCTTCCTCTCCTCCTCCTCCTCTTCTCCTCCTTCTCCTCCTCTCCTTCTTCCTCCTCCTCCCCTTTTTCCTCCTCCTCCTCTCCTTGTCTTTTCTCTTTTTCTTCCTTCTCATCCTCTCCTTTTTCCTCCTTCTCTTCCTCCTTTCTTCTCCTTCTCCTTTTCTTCCTCCTCCTCTTCTCTTTTTTCTCCTTCTCCCTTCTCCTCTTTCGTTCGTCTTCTCCTTCCTCCTCTTTTCCTCAGTTTTCTTCTTTCTTTTCCTCCTCTTCTCTTCTCCTCTTCACCTCCTTTTCCTTCCTCCTCCTCTCCTTTTTTCCTCCTCCTCCTCTCTTTCTTTTTCCCCTTCCCCTGCTTCTCCTCTTCCTCCTCCTCCCTCTTCTCCCTCCTCTTCTTATTCTTCCTTCTCTTTTAAAAATAGCTTTCATGGAGAGGGCCTCAGTGGTTTGTACAGCAACACAAAAACGTCTCGCGTGTGTGTAGATGCCAAAGGCTACTGGGTTGAAAAGAGAGGGCGACAACCCCGATGGGGAAGGCGATGCCTATTGGGCTGTGCGTGTGGATTAGGCATGGCAGACCACTGGGTGACCTTGTGCAAGCCGCACGCGCTCTCTGTCTTGGAGGAAATCAACAGCAAACCTCTGAATATATCTTCAAGTGCGAAACGACTTGTAGGCACACACCAAAGGTCTCGCTGTATCCAATGGCATTTGCTTTAATTGCCATTGCAACATACTCTGACATTCTTAGGTCTGCAGTTGATTGAGGCAACAGAGGAGCTCTCAGACTGAGAATCCTCAACCCATAGGACGTTGTCATTGCAGTTTTAAAGAGGAACCAAGGGTCAAGTTGAGCCAATGCGAAGGCCGTTCAGACACGCGTCTCAATCAAACGGGGACGGATGGAGAGGGAAGGGATCCTTTCTGAGTTCTCGCCTTCTCTGGCGGGTTCCTGTCTCCACAGAAGGAGATGCATTTGCCAGAGAAGCTAAGCCCCTGGCCGTCCCTTTGGCACTCCCAGGCGAGAAGAAAGGAGCCCGTTTTGTGTATCAGGTGAAACTCGGCCTGTTCTCGCTGCCTGCTGCTGTTGGCAAGGCCTGGAGTCGGTCCTTTAACAGACCCACGCTTTCCTGGGTGGGTAAGCTCTTCCTGCTCTCTGTCTCTAATGCTGCTCTGACAGCCTCTCTGGCCTGCGTTTTAATGAAAGCCCAGCTCTATTGACTTAGAGCACCACTCTGGGTCCACTTTGGATTCAGAAGAACTGTTGACACAGGGATTAGCTGCAAGGAGGAGGCCGCCATTGGCCCTCAGTGTCCTGACCTGGCCTCCCCACCCGCCCTCCGGCCCAGTTTTCTGCTTGGAGAGAGACACCATAGTGGCAAACCGCACAAAAGCGCAGAGCCACGATCCTTGCAGATGAGTAATGGAAAGGGATTGCCATGCAGCCTGGATCTAACGGGGCTCGCCTCTCAAGAGGCACGCTCCAAGAAAGAATCGACCCTTCCTTGGTCAACTGAAGGTTTGGAGGCCCTCTGCTGAAATGCCATAGAGGTGGTGACAGGGGCACAACCGAGGGAAAGATATTTTTGCACATACTCTCCCAATTACACAGTTAAGCGGTTTGATCCTGCTTTAACAGGACTCCAGATAATATCCTTGAGTTTGAACTTTCTGTTCTCCTGCAGGCTTCTGAATTATGATAAATGCTTGCTACGAATTATGAGTGCCTTTCCAAACTATACATCCCATCACAGAGAAAGGGAGAATCAGAGAGCATAAAGTGTACAGCTTTACACTTCACTTTCTCCTTTACAATGTCCAGCATTTTTTGTCCTTGGCTATTGTGGCTTGGCAATTTGTGAGAGTTGCAGTCTAATAACATCTAGAGCAGTGGCCCTCAATCTGTGGGTCCCCAGAAATCCCAACCAGTTTACTAGCTGTTAGGATTTCTGGGAGTTGAAGGACAAAACATCTGGGGACCCACAGGTTGAGAACCACTGATCTAGAGCAGGGGTCCTCAAACGTTTTAAACAGAGGGCCAGGTCACAGTTCCTCAAACTGTTGGAGGGCCGGATTATAATTTGCAAAAAAAAAAAAAAAAAAAAGAATTCCTAGGCACAGGGCACATATCTTATTTGTAGTGCAAATAACACTTAAAAACAATGCAATAATTAAAATGAAGAACAATTTTAACATAGGCACACCGCACATATCTTATTTGTAGTGTAAATAACACTTAAAAACAATGTAATAATTAAAATGAAGAACAATTTTAACAAATATAAACTTATTAGTATTTTAATGGGAAATGTGGGCCTGCTTTTGGCTGATGAGATAGGATTGTTGCTGTTGTGTGCTTTCAAGTAGTTTCAGAGTTAGGTTGACCTTGAGCTGGGCCACCTTGGAGGGCCGCATCTGGCCCTCGGGCCTTAGTTTGAGGACCCCTGATCTAGAGGATTGCACAGTCCCTTCCTCAGCATTAAAGACACCGAAAAGATGTTTCTTCCACACTTCCAATTACCAATTACGCTTCTAGGTCAGGTATAGGAATGGTGGACTGCCAGGTGCTATACTGAAGCTGCCAGAATGCCTAACCAACATAGCTAATATTGAACAATGCTGGGAATGACAGACAGTCAAACAACATTGGAAAGGCAGTATGATCCCTAATCCTCTTTCCCCATCCTAGTGTCCAGGATCCTAGTCAGATTTTTTTTTTTTGCGGGGGTGGTGTTGTGCTGAAACTTTTAAAAGCGAATCATGAAGAGTAATTCCATAACACAAAATTATTTAAATACTATGGTTCATTCTATATCTATATTAATTTTAGATATGCCAATTTATTAAGAGTTGAAAATGACCTACACACACATACTTTAAATTGGCATATCTAAAATTCAAGATCAATGACCCCTACATATTATCAATTTTTCAGAAACTACATAAAATACCTTTAATCTGGTACCCAATTATCCAAAAATTACTTGATAGCTTAGGAGAAAATAAAGTATAAACTTTTTAAGCAAACACAAGTTATCGTAGTTGTTACATACCTGGAAACATCATAAAGTGTATTTAAACTTAAGTTTTTCTTATGGAGTTTTTTTGGGATTATTTATTTATTTATTTATTTATCATGTCAGGAGCAGACCAAACAGTTGCATTGCATTTTTTTAACAAACAAACAAAAAACAAAACACAAAGTTAACAAGCTTGGTAGTTGATTAAATGTCCTTTGACCAGTATCTGGCCACTTGGAGTGCTTCTGGTGTTGCTGCAAGAAGGTCCTCCAATTTGCATGTGGCAGGGCTCAGGTTGCATTGCAGCAGGTGGTCAGTGGTTTGCTCCTCTCCACACTCGCATGTCATGGATTCCACTTTGTAGCCCCATTTCTTAAGGTTGGCTCTGCAACTAATGGTGCCAGAGTGCAGTCTGTCCAAGTCACCCAGTTTTCTGTGTGCCCAGGGGGGAGTCTCTCATTTTGGGATTACAATCCCCCAAATGGAAGAGGCTTGACAGGACCAAAGCACCGCCCTAAAAGACACTGCCAGGATATTCACCATAATGAATATAAGTATGAATATTTATATTTAATCTGAGTGCGTGTATCTTACCATGTCCATACCTTGCTCTGAGGCCAAGAGAATATGACTGCATACTGCACAGCTTCCAGAACAGACCAGATCTGATGTCTTCTAGTTTGTTAGGCCATGAGCCTGAGCAGGCAGAAACTGGAGGGCCTCCCAGATCCAGGGGGAGAGCATATGTCCCCTCCAGAATGGTCCCAGCCAAAGACAACAACAGCCCAAAGGCATGAAGCTTGACATGAAGCCTGCGCAAAATGGAGACCTTCAAATGAAGGCTTCCTAATATATTGGCAAAGGTAATAAAGCTGAATATGAAGCTTAAAACAAGATGGACACCTCCAAATGTAATGACAAGATTTAAAGTCTGAGGCCTGAAATAAAACAGAGTACCCCAAAATATAATTACAAGAGCTTAACACCTAACATGAGGCATGCAATAAAGTGTAGGCCTCTGTATGTGATGATACAGTTAATGAGTGGAATTGCCTGTGCCTTCCTGGGGCTGAGAGAGTGTGACTCCCTCCAGACAGCTTAAGTGGCTGAAGGGGAAAATGAAAGGGCCTGAGGCTGTTAGGAATTGTGGGAGTTGAAATCCAAACTACCTGGAGGGCCAAAGTTTGCTCACACCTGATCTAGAGGATTGTCTCTTCTTTGACATTAAAGATACTGAAAAGATGTTTCTTCCACCCTTCCATCTAGGCTTCTAGGTCAGGGATGAGAATTGTGTCCCTCCAGATGTTGTATTGAAGCTCCCAGAATTCCTAACAAATATAGCTAATGTTGAACAATGCTGGGAATTACAGTCTAACAACATTGGAAAGGCTGTATGATTCCCAGTGCTCTAGTAACTTATCCTTCCCTATCCTAATGTCTTATTGATGGAGTATATTTTCTATCATTTGCTGTCCCAAGCCCTGGTAAATTGGGGAAGGTTGGTCTAGGCATGGATTTCCAATATCCCACTAGCTGGAAAGTTTTATCTACCAACATTGGTTTTATATATTGTCAAAGGCTTTCATGGCTGGAATCACTGGGTCTTGTGTGGTTCTCTGTGGTTGGTATCTTCAGAGCATCATTTTTATATTTTAAAGAAGCTTTTTTCCCCCATCCAGGCAAAATGCTGGATTCAATGAAGGTTGGGTCTGATTAATTACCAGGCCTCTTCTTACTTTCTTCTAAGCCTTCTCTCATTCCGGCACATTACTGACTTGCATGCACATTCGTTTCCTCTCCCCTATTGATTGACAACAGAAATAGGAACTGTTATGCATGGAGGAAGCAAGTGGAGTAGACAAGGAAGTATAAATATTGGCTAGGGAAAGTAGGAAGCAAGGGGCGCCAGGGGTCAATCACTCCTCCCTTTGCTTCAACTCACACTGATTCTGTCTTAAGAGCACTTTCTCAAGAGCACTTTCTCTTCGGTCATTCAAATGCTCTTTAATTTGTTCTTTCCTTGTCTCTGCCCCACTTTAATCCTGAATGTAACTAAGAGCAGATCTGTAAACATGAATGGGTGATGAGGCGGAGAGGAAGAGGATCAATGAATCACAAGCACAATTTTCAGCATCCCTTGTTTTGAAAGATTGCTAAGTCAGCAGCCTTTGAATGGAAGTCCCTGAATGCTGTATCTTCATGGTCTGGCCCTATACATATCCTACAAAAACCAAGGCCTAGTTTGACCTTGACCTCTCCTGCACATTTCTACAGCTAGGACTGATGAAATATCACAGTGTAATGAAGCTAAGTATGCCTTGGTGGGGGATGTAGCGGTAAAATTAGGAGTGAAGGCCCTTACCAGGACTGTCTATATGTCATTGTTCCCAAATGAATCCAAAAGAATATTGACAGGCAACACTTTCAAGTGGATTTCATCTTCCAGGGTCTTTTGTAATGTTGTCATTTTTGGAAAGGCATGACCTTTGAGATCATAATATTTTGGTAAACCTGATTCTCCAAAACCTTTTGGAAGGGCGACCTTTTGGAGATTAATTGGCATTAATTACCATTTGGAATGATCACAACCATTTTGTAAAGTATGATCTTCCTGAGAAGAGCTAAAAACTCATTTGAGTGAATCTTCTCTGTAGAATATATCCACTGGTATTCATGCAAGGAAAATTATGTTTCTCAGTTGTTAGACTGATATACCTGGTTATCTCTTTGAACTGTGAGGAACAAAGATTTCGCCAATGCACAAAATATATAGCAGATCTTTACAAGTGTTATTTCACTTGCCCAAAAACCTCTACTCTCCCATAAAATATATTTGGTTTTAAATCATGCTCTCCAGAGACAAAAAATAAGTAGTCTTCATTAAAAAGAACATAGTTGGTTTACTTTCAGACTTCATGTATTCAGCATACAGGTACATTGCTTATCAATTGAAGGTTTAAGCAGTCTCTTCTCTGTAGTACCTAATGCATAATGAACATTGATTATACAATACACTAATTGAACACACTGACTTCTAAAATGAAGTCTCAGTCTGAATAGTCCCAGATCTGATCACATGGTCTGCAGTCCCTCCCATAATGTCACAAAGCAGAGTTAAGGAAGCTGCATAACAAAACATACACATATAATACAGTAAGCAAAGTGAACCATGCACATAATAAATAACTAGTATAGGAGGCTTGTAGAAGGTTGCTATTTACAACAATCTCCAGATATTTTGGATTACAATAGGAATATTTTATAATGATACATTCTTGCTAGGGAGAGTAGCATGGTTGAGCTTTGGGCTATGACTTTCCCTGCTTGGCCATGGAAATCTGCTGGTTGAGCTGGTCACACTCTCTCAGCCCCAGAGCAAGACAAAGGGAAACCCTTCTGATGAAATATTGCCAAGAATACCACATGATATTCTGTAATATGATCCTCAGGATCATATTACAGAATGAAGGCACACAACAACAACAATTCTTGCTCAGAGAATCAGTTCCCCCTAAAGCTATTGTGGGCATTGCAGATAAACTAAGAAGGAAACAAGAGTCTAAAGATATCGACAGATCATAGGATTCATAGGATCATATTATCATAGAGCTGGAAAGGACCACAAGGGCCCTTTAGTCCCACTCCCTGCCACACAGGAGAATATCGCTAAAGCACTCTTGAGGGGGCTGTCCAACCTCTGGTTAAATAAGACCACTTCCCTCTGAGGCAGTTTGTCTCACTGTTGAATGCTGTAACATCATAAACATTAGACTGTTTTAAATATAAACCAGCAAGTTGATACTACCACATGACAAAATAATGTCCTAATTATTACTTGTCAAAAATTCTGACACTTCAGTCCTGCGAATCCCCTCTTCAGTATGCCACTAGTGTCTATAAGGGTATAAAATTCCTTTCCTTCATCACTAAGTGCAACCTACCTTTAGTTACAAACTGGAATGGCTAAAGATTAAAGCTCTCTAAATAGAAGAGACAAATGTCCAGGTAGGTTTCAGCACTGCTACTGGTCTCTAGTTATGTGTCAGACCCATTAGCCAATGCAAGTGCTATATTTTGGCATGTTTTAATAGAAACCTTCTATGTAATCAGACTGTGAAATGCATAATTACAGTTATTAGTATCCCTTTACACATGAGAAGGTGATGCCAAGGAAGTCAAATTTTCTTTGCTTTCCCTTGGGGTGGCAAGAGACACAAGGACTGTTGGGGTTTATCTGAGGGTTAAACCAACAAATTTTGCAACTTGAAGAAAAGCAGCAAATGGCACTTCTTGTATCAAATAAATGTGCACAGTATCTTAAACTGGGTCAATTATTTTTTCATCAAAGAGAGACAATCTCACAAGCACCTTTTCTTCTCCTTGGTAGTAAAAATCCAAGAGCAATATGTGAAATAACTATCATTTTGCCATGTTTTCATTAACTCAAAACTGGTTGCTTGAGGCACCGGCCTAATGACAGAGTTGACGGTAAAATTCCAAATGAACTTCTAAGAAAGTGTTCTACAAGCTTGTGATCCTGTGTGACAGGTTTACTAAGAAGTATGTTCCCTTACAAGTGAAAAGATTTCCTGCTGAATAAATCAGAGGTGGGTGTCATATGCCCTTCCAGATGTTGGGCTGCTGCTCCCAATTGTCCCACGCAGCAATGGTGACAAAAGCTGGAGGGCTGTGGTCTAACAGCATCTGGAGGATTGTGAGAGTCTCCAACCTAGAATAAAGGAACTGGGATTGGGAGTTTGCTACACCAAAAAGAATGGGTCTTCATTCCAAGTAAATGTGCCCATGTTCACCTCTGAGTTTAAATGTCTGCTGTTGTGTGCCTTCAAGTCATTCCCAGTCTATGGCAACCCCAAGACAACCTTATTGCCCACTATCATACGATAGAAACTGATTTAACCTGTCTTCAACATGTGATTGCCAACAAATTAGATGGACCTAAAAGGAATTCAAGATGAGCTTGAGGAGGCAACTATTCATGACTATTGATTTATTTACCATATTTATATCCCACCTTTCACAACCCCATAGAGGACTCAAGGTGGCTTACATACTGTATATACGCAACAATTTGATGCCAAAACACATCTTTAGCCTTTTCCTAATACACCCACATCTTTAGCCTTTTCCTAAAGGTCAGGAGGGAGGGGGCTGATCTAATTTCACTCAGGAGGGAGTGCCATAGCCAAGGGACCACCACTGTGAAGGCCCTGTCTCTCATCCCTGCCGATTGTACCAGTGAAGGAAGTGGGATCGACAGCAGGGCCTCCCCAGAAGATCTGTATAGTTTAGCCTCCACTGTTTTCATTTTTGTGGATTTGATAATTTGTAGATTTAATTAATATGTTCTCTCTAGGAATTTTAATGTCCTCCAGGGAATGTAGTTATTTTCTGTCAGATGTTGACCATAGAATCAACTTGGAGGACCTAGATTCATAGAGAGGTTTTCTTCCAGATTTTAAAGAAGTGTCTTTTAAATCCATGAATTCCAATGAAAGTGGGGAGCCTATAGTGCTAGATGTAGGTAAACATGAGCATGGTGATGGTAGGTAACATTCTTATGTCCTGCTTGAGATCTCCTCATACAGATTAGATTGGTGGGGACAGAATAGTTGATGAGAGCCAGGAGGGGATACACTTGAGAGAATTAGATGATACACTACAAGGCCATATTAGCTTGAAATTACTTTTAACAGCTGTGGCTTCAGCAGATGAAGTTAAGATTTTAGATTTAGCATATAATTATTTTCTAGAGAGCCCCCACTGGTGCGGCGGGTTAAAGCGCTGAGCTGCTGAACTTGTTGACCAAAAGGTTGGTGGTTTGAATCCGGGGAGCGGAGTAAGCTCCCGCTATTAGACCCTAGCAGTTAAAAAACATGCAAATGTGAGTAGATCAATAGGTACTGCTCTGATGGGAAAGTAACGTCGCTCCATGTAGTTATGCTGGCCACATGACCTTGGAGACATCTACGGACAATACTGGCTCATCTTAGAAATGGAGATGAGCACCAACCTCCAAAGTCGGACATAACTAGACTTAATGTCAGGGGAAAATCTTTACTTTATTTTTACCTAGTGAACTGTTGTGCTCTTTTCTGAATTACAGTTGCCAAGATACCTTGATTTAATCTATAGTTTTCCTTCTTAGGGTGTCTTGGGAATTGTAGCTCAGCATAGGGCTCTCTTTCAGAGAATTGTAAGAACCTCATTAAAGTACAAATTTCAGCATTCTTTAAGTTAAACTGATATAGTGATCCTGCTGCTATGCCTTCAAACCACGGAGACCCAGATCCAAATCTTTAAGCAGCTTTGAAACACAATTGGTAACCTTGGGCTAGTTGCTATCGCTTAGCCTGACCTACCACACAAAGTTGTTGTAGCAATAAAAATAGGAGATATGAGGAAAACCATGCTCATTGTTTTGAGTTCTTTAGTAGACAGAGAATATGAATATGCTAAGTAAATAAATGGGCCTTTGTTCTTATTAAGGATCGGTGATGCAGGGCTTGCTTCAAATCAACTCCTGGACTTTTATTATTTATTCAGAGAAGTTTCCAAAGGTCACCCAATGGGTTTTCATGGCTGAGTGGAGATTTGAACCCTGGTCTCTTGCAGTCCTAGTCCAAGATTCAAACTATTAGGCATACTGCCTCTCCAACATGCATAAAACCAGACAATACAAATATAACTGCAGATTCCCATCCTGGGGCCATGGCACTTGGGGGGTGGGATTTTTCCAGGCTGTATGGCCACGTTCCAGAAGCATTCTCTCCTGACATTTCACCCACATCTATGGCAAGCATCCTCAGAGGTTGTGAGGTTTGTTGGAAACAAGGCAAGTGGGGTTTATATATCTGTGGAATGTCGAGGGTGGGAGAAAGAACTCTTGTGTGCTTGAGACAAACATGACTGTTGTAACTGGCTACCTTGAATAGCATTTAATGGCGTAGCAGCTTCAAAGCCTAGCTGATTCCTGCCTGGGAGAATCCTTTGTTGGGAGGTGTTAGCTGGCCCTGATTGATTCTTCTCTGCTTTTTTAGTGTTGTTTATTTACTGTCCTGATTTTACAGTTTAAAAATGCTGGTAGCCAGATTTTGTTCATTTTCATGGTTTCCTCCTTTCTGCTTAAATTTTCCATATGCTTGTGGATTTCAGTGGCTTCTGGGTGTAGACAGAAACACAAGACAGAGAGAGACAGTGAAAGAAATCTTCCCTTGCTTTTCACAAAACAACTGTTAAGCCAACACCTGTCTTCTTCTTTGGTAGTATTCCCCAAACGGTAAGGTACTTTTTATTTGCATGGTTGAAGAGAATTTTCTCTCTCTCTAGGGAAAGGATCAGTTAACCTAATCCAATTTGTTTGGGATGTCTTCCTGACTGCCTTTCTTTTGCTTTGCTCATGGGGTGAGAATTTTTACATGTTGTGAGTGTATGAGAAGAAGGAAACAAGGAGAGAAATAAGCTCAGATAGTCTAATCTCCATCATCGGTCTCAGTCATATTTAAACTCTGGGGTGTGAGTGCAGCAGCAGAAAATTCCAGTCAGTGCAAATTATATTATTTGCAATGACTGGAATCACTGGGTTGCTGTGACTTTTCTGGGTTGAATGGCCATGTTTCAAAAGCATTTTCTCCTGACGTTTCACCCACGTCTATGGCAGGCATCCTCAGAAGTTGTGAGGTTTGTTGGAAACATGGCAAGTGAGGTTTATATCTCTGTGGAATGTCCAGGGTTGGAGAAATAACTCTTGTCTGTTTAAGGCAAGTGTGAATGTTGCAATTGATCTCCTTGATTAGCATTGAAAAGCCATGCTGCTTCAAGGCTTGGCTGCTTCTTGCCTGAGGGAATCCTTTTTTAGGGAGGTGATTAGCTGGCACTGATAGTTTCTTGTCTGGATTTTCCCTGGTTTTTTTTAGTGTTGTTCTTTATTTACTGTCCTGATTTTAGAGTTTTTTAAAATACTGGTAGCTAGATTTTATTGTTTCCTCCTTTCTGTTGAAACAGTCCAAATGCTTGTGGATTTCAATGACTTCTCTGTGTAGTCTGACATGGTAATTATTAGAATGATCCAGTATCTATGTGTTCTCAAATAATATGCTGTTCTCAAATTATTATTTTCTTTGATCTTCCAGTTCTGCATAGGGCTATTGCTAAGGGCAGTAGAGGGATTGGCATGGCTCCAGTTTTTTTCTTCCTTCAGGGCAGAGCAGGGAACTACTTACAAGATTATTACTATTATTACTATTATTATTATTATTATTATTATTATTATTATTAAAAACAGTATTAAACATGACAATAAGGAAATGCAACTGGAAATAAGAGACAAAAAGAAGGAAGGAAGGGATGATTAGTTGCATAAGGCATGATCCAGTATAATTTCACAATACAAAGAATAGCAGCTCCAAATTGGGGGCAGTGAGGAAATTGTACGCCAAATCATTTTTGTGCACTTACTTGGGAGGTGAAAAAAAATCTATTAAAATATTCTGTAGGATTTACTTCCAAGTAAAGCATGGAAACCTCGAGGTTTAAAAGCCTCTTTCATGGAAAATAGCCATGCACATTAACCTAGAAGTGATTCTCAACCTGTGAGTCCCCAGGTGTTTTGGCCTACAACTCTCAGAAATCCCAGCCAGTTTACCAGCATGTTAGGATTTCTGGAAGTTGAAGGCCAAAACATCTGGGGACCTAAAGGTTGAGAACCACTGTAAGGAAATGCAGAATAGATCTGGTTGTAGGGTTTTTGCAAGTACATGTACCAACTCGAGCCAAGATATATTGACCCAGAAGTAAACATCACTGTACTCAAGGAGAAATTATGCGGGAGGAATGAAATCTGATTTAGCAAATCGTACAAACTCAGTGGAATTTGCTTCCCAGCATAAGTTTGGAGAATGGGAGAAAAGGAGAACGACCTTGTAAAACTACAACTCCCATGAGTGGTGACAAACTACATTAATTCTGCAGTGTAGATACATTCTTCACCCTCCATTCCTGCCTGTTGGGAATCAGGAGCTGTTAGTCTCAAAATAACCTTCTCTCTGGGAGTGATTCCGCAAAAAAATGCAGCAGGAACTTTCATGCAGTGAGCAAGGACTGACTTTCATTCAAATTCTGCAGCATTGCTGGTCACAGCTGACCTCCAGTTACAGCGCTCAAGGGCCAGGGCTTTTTAGTTCTCAGTGGTGGTGCAGGAGAACATCACCCACTGCCAAGACACTACACTTGGAGGACCATCATCCTCGGACTACGAGGGATTGCCTATGTAAGTAAAGTAACTAAGTAAGTAGATATACACTCTAAATAATATTCTTCCTGGGTTACTATCTGAGATATATCCCCACTATTTTTGAAGAAGGTCTCCCCCTCCCCCCCCCCCCCAAATGCAACAAAAACAAAACCCTGCACTGCTTTGAATGTTAAGTCCAGAGTCCAAATTTCAGAAGAGGAACTTGAGATAGAGTAGGCATGGGCAAACATGGGCCCTCCAGGTGTTTTGGACTTCAACTCCCACAATTCCTAACAGTCTCAGGTCTTCTCCTTTCCCCCCTCAGCCGCTTAAGCCCTTGAGCGCTCTAACTGGAGGTCAGCTGTGACCAGCAGTGCTGCAGAATTCAAAGAGGCAGGGATGGAGGGCCCAAGTTTGCCTAGGCCTGCTCTAGAGGATTGCACAGTCCCTTCCTTGGCATGAATTCCACAGTGTAGTTGGATCCTAACTCTGAGCGCGTTTGCAATGCAGGCGACGAGTGCTTCGCTGCAGAAGGCGCGGGGAAGCTTTGCTTGGCAATATGAGTGAGGATGAGCTCGGGCTTGCGAGATAATAACCATCCCCAGCTGTTTTACGTTTCCATATACGTATCCTCCCTCCTCTTCCCCCTTGGCTGCTTCTTTCCCCGCTTGGCCCCTTGCCCGCGTCGCTGGAGGAAGGCGGTGGGGCGGCCTGATTGACAGAGCAAGGTCACCCAAGCTCTTCTGGGCGCTTGGTGTCAAGTTTCAGAGGAGACAGATAAAGCCGCCCGGCAGCTCTTTCTCTTCTTCTTCTTCTTCTTCTTCTCTTTCTCTCTCCGTCTCCCATTTTCTCCCCTCCCTTCTTCTTTCCGTCTCTCCTTGCCTCACCCTCTTCGCCTTTCCGCTTCTGCAGACCTAGGAGAGCGAGGACGACCGACAATTTGCCCTACCTGGGCACCTTTGCAGAGACACCTTCCTCTTCTGCTTATCCGGACGCTGCAGAAAAAGAGAGGACACTCTGAGGACGCTGCCATATCTCCTTCCTTCTAGCCAAGGCTTCAGAAATATATCATAGAATCATAGAGTTGGAAGAGACCTCAAGGGACATCCAGTCCAACCCCTGCCAAGAGGCATATATGTATATTTGGGGGCTGAAAAACATGGTATTTTGCTGCTTGCCAACTGTCAACATCCAGAAAAGCTGAAATCTCCTTCAAATATCCTTTTAAAAAACGCTTTGGCAAAACGTTCTGACCCATTTCGTACACAGAGCAGAAGAGGGCGGACACCACCCCCTATAAAGTCCCTGAATTACATCATAGGGAGTATTGTCCTTTATTTTGATACGCCCTCTTTGAAAGCTCCGGTGATGCAGTTGTTTGAGGAGTGAATGGCTGAGCTTTGAATCCCTTCTCAGCCACAGAAAAACTCCTGCAGTCTCTTTGGGTACATTTCTACGGTGTAGGATTAATGCATCTTGACACTACTTTAACTGCCATGGCTGAATGCTGTGGAATTCTGTGTAGGTTGTATTATGTGGGCCTAAAGTCACTAAAGGGTTTCAATATTTAATAACTTTTTTGTTTTTAATTTATGATACTATAGGATCATAAAGTAAGGTAAAGGTTTCCCCTTGACATTAAGGCTAGCCCTGCCTAACTCTGGGTGGTGGTGCTCCTCTCCATTTCTAAGATGAAGAGCCAGGATTGTCCGTAGACACCTCCAAGGTCATGTGGACAGCATGACTGCATGGAGTGCCATTACCTTCCCACAGGAGCAGTACCTATTGATCTACTCACATTTGCATGTTTTCGAACTGCTAGGCTGGCAGAAGCTGGGGCTAACAGCAGAAACTCATCCTGCTCCCCGGATTTCAGCAGTTCCACCAGAGGCTCCAAAAGAAATTTATTTATTTATTTCAAATATTTTTACCCCACCCTTCTCATTCTTAGGCGATCTCCCATCCAAGTACTAACCAGGCCCGACCCTGCTTAGCTGAAATGAGATCGGACATGTTCAGGGTGGTATGGCTGTAGGCCCCTGGATCATAGACAGTGTATATAGGAATAAATGCACCTAGGCATTATTCTTCCTACCAATTACCCAGATCATTTCCTCTAACTGGCCCCAGAATGAACAGCCACAGACCCCTACCTAATCTTATTGTTGCCTACCATAGCATTGCACTTAATTCCCGGGCCCCCTAGAATTTTTGGGCTTGCACAAATCTTGGCCCAGCCTTTTTCAATTTTTAAATTGCCTTGAACAGGCAGGATTCTTTTAATATATGTGTGTTATGGCAACAATTTTTATGTTTATATTTTGTTTTGTTAATCTTATGGTTATGATGTTTTTTAACTTCGTATGTTTTGTGATGTTACCTGGGAACTGCTCTGAGTCCCCTCAGGGAGATGGAGTGGTATATAAATAAAGTTATTATTATTATTATTATTATTATTATTATTATTATTAGGCATTGAATGTTTGCCTTTGTGTTTGTGTATGCTGGAATTCACCCTGAGTCCCGTCGGGGAGATAGAATGGAATACAAAAAAGTAATGTTATATTATTTATTTATTTAACAGTTTTATATACCGACCTTCTCACCTCTTTTGAGGGACTCAGACCGGTTTCCAACCATAAAATCACAAACAATCGGTAAAACAACATAATTCATATTACAATAACACATTAAAACAACAAATATATTCAAAACTACAATGGTCAGTCGTCATACTAAAATCGATTATACATCATCTTCCATCCATATTTCAGGGTGTTGTCTCACTCATCGAATGCCTGTCTCCATAATCACATCTTCACCTCTTTCCTAAATGTCAGGATAGAAGGGGCGGTTCTGATCTCCAGTGGGAGAGAGTTCCAGAGTCGCGGGGCCACCACCAAGAAGGCCCTGTCCCTCGTCCCCACCAGACGCGCTTGTGAGGCCGGTGGGACCGAGAGCAGGGCCTCTCCAGACGATCTTAATAATCTTGATGGTTCATAGGGGAGAATATGTTCGGAGAGGTAAACAGGGCCGGAGTCGTTTAGGGCTTTATAGGTTAACACCAGCACTTTGAATTGTGCTCAGAAGCTAATTGGCAGACAGTGGAGCTAGTGTAACAGCGGAGTGGTGTGCTCCCTGTACCCAGCACTCGTTAGTAGTCTGGCTGCCGAGCGTTGGACTAGCTGCAGCTTCCGGGCAGTCTTCAGAGGCAACCCCATGTAGAGAGCGTTGCAGTAATCTAAACGGGATGTAACCAAAGCGTGGACCACTGTGGCCAAGTCAAACTTCCCAAGGTATGGGCGCAGCTGGTGCACAAGTTTGCCAGGGGGAGTTGTTTTTGCACATGCGCTGTAGTGTCTTTTTGGGTTTTTTTTTGCTTTTAAGTCCCTTCCATTGTGTTTTTCAGTGTTTTTATGAGGGATGGTCACTTGCTGGCCTGATAGGTATATTGTGTCCAAATTTCATGTCAATTCGTCCGGTGGTTTTTGAATTATGTTAATCCCACAAGCGAACATTACATTTTTATTTATATAGATAGTGCTTCTCCATGTATTGTCGAAGGCTTTCATGGCCGGAATCACTGGTTTGTTGTAGGTTTTTTCGGGCTGTATGGCCATGGTCTAGAGGCATTCTCTCCTGAAAAAACCTACAACAAACCAATATATTAACACTAAAACAATAATACAACTATAAATTAAAACCATCAAAAACTATACAAACCGTCAAACAGAGCCATGAAAAGTTAAACATTTAGCTATTGCATCAATCTTGTGAATTCCTTTAGCTGCTTAAGTATTCCCATCATTTGTTGAACGCCTGTTTTCATAACCAGGTTTCAGCTGTTTCTTGAATGTCAGGAGTAAGGGAGGCACTCTAATTTCACTGGGCAGGGAGTTTCACAGCAGAGGGGCCACCACCAAGAAGACCCTGCCTCTTCTCCCCACCAATTGCACCTGTGAAGGTGGTGGGACCGAGAGCAGGACCTCCCCACCCCATCTTAGTGCTCTAACTGGCTCATAAAGGGAGATGCATTTGGATATGTAAGCTGGACCAGAACCCTATAGTGTTTTATAGGCTAAAGCCAGCACTTTGAATTGTGCTCGTAGCAGACTGGCAGCCAGGTAATTATTCTCCATAATAAAGAGGCAGCTATGTATGCTTGCATGGGAATAAATTCCATTGAACTTCGTGGAATATATATCCTCACAACCTCCGAGGATGCCTGCCATAGATGTGAGTGAAACATCAGGAGAGAATGCTTCTGGAACATGGCCATACGGCCCAGAAAACTCAAAGCAACCTTTTTCTAAATATATCTACAAAGATTATCTATCCACAGACACGCGCACACTCACACACACACACACACACACACACACACTCTATTGCACAAGCCAACATTGCTTGCCTCTTCTATGTAAGGGAGGGAAGGGGATAGAGTATAAGGAGAGAGAAGGTGTCTGTGTTAGCTTTTCTTCCTTGTTTAAAAGGTACCTTAAATAAATGATATGCTTTTTCTGAACGAGGCATGAAACAGTCTGCCAGTCTACAACAGAGCCGTGCGCTTGGAAGCCGCACATGCTCCAGAAAGGCTCAGAAACTAATTTCAGCGTTGTAGAAGATAACAGCTATATTGCACTGAACGATTTATTGATATTTTAGGTTATTTGCAATTTTGTCGTGGGTGTAATTGGAATAAGCAAATTACAACTACAAGGCGAAAAACATGAGTAAGGAGAGAAGTCGTCCCTGAACCATTCTTTCTCTCTCCCCTCTTTGCCCAAGTGGTTAGCACAAGCTTTTAGAGAGTTGTCCTTCTAATGTATTTTATTTCCCCCTTTAAAGTTTCATTATTTCTCTAAAGGCCCAAATGGGAAACGTGATGCTTCCATGCCATACACATGTTCCCTTAAAAGATTTGTTTAGCAGAGGAAGCTGGCGCTCAGCGTTGAGAAAGAAATTAAATATATAGAATGATAAGCTGCTGCTAAGATGTATAAAAACACTTAAATTAATAATAAGGACTTGTTCTGAGGCAAAATTCAATTTTACTTCCTATTATGCAATCTTTGCATGTAAAGTTGCTTTAATGCAAAATAGCAGCTCATCAAAAATTCTGTTTTATTGCTATCAAAAATTTATGATATCCTGCGGCATGAGGGGCAGGGTGCAAGGTAGGAGAGCCATGTCCTTTTAGCAAGTTTCTTATGCTTTCTGAAAAAGGAAACATATTTAAAACTTTCAAAATTATTATTCCTGAGATGAAGGAAGGTATGGTCTGTGGTAAGGTTTTGTTTGTCATGTCAGCTGCTTTCATGACAATAGCTGTTAAATGCAGGCAATAGAATGATTTTAACCTTTTGGCAGGTTCTTGGCTTCACTGAAGAATCCCAAAGCATCTCAGATACCAGATTATCACCAGAGCTTGGAAATGTCTCTTCCGTGGAGGGGTTGATAACTCCCACAATCCCCCAGCTAGTATGGTGATCATGATGGCTGGTAGATTCAAGAAACTGTCATTGAAAAATACCCAGAACACATTTTCTTCATTTTTATTATTTATTAAAACAGGAGAGATTTCTCTATAGCAGTGGTTCCCAAACTTTGAAGTCCTCCGGGTGTTTTGGACTTCAGCACCCAAAATTACTAATGGCTGGTAAGCTGGCTGGGATTTCTGGGAGTTGGAGTCCAAAAACACCTGAAACCAAAGGTTGGGCATCACTGCTCTATAGCGCTGGCCCTCCACTTTTGTAGGTGTGGCTTTTGCAGATTTGATGGCTCACAGATTTGATTAATATGTTCTCTCTAGAAATCCTTAGGCCTGACAGTGTGGTCAAAATCCCACCATTGAGTTGCACTGCAAAAACAAAAAATTCCTAGAGAGAACACTTCTCCAGCAGAAGTTACAATAGAATTGTGTTGGAGGGGCTAGAGTAGACATGTGTAAACTTCAGCCCTCCAGGTGTTTTGGACTTCCTAATAGCTCGTAAGATTTATTTATTTTTTATTTACAGTATTTGTATTCTACCATTCTCACATTGAAAGGGACTCAGGGTGGATCACAGAACCTACATATGCGGCAAACATTCAATGCCATTTGAAACACAAGACAGTCAATTATACATAGATAAGAGAGGCAATTATACATAGATAAGAGAGACAATTATACATAGATATATCGGCTTTCCTCATCTTTTTTGGCATCTTTGGAAGGTGTTGTGCTCGATGGCTGGAATTTCTGAGAGTTAAAGTCCAAAACATCTGAAAGGCTGAAGTTTGCCCATGCCTGATCTAGAGATTCCCAGAGAGGTGTTTTCTTGAGTAAAAAGTGTGGATTTTTATTTGCAGTTATTCCATTTTTTGGGAATCTCTCATCACAACAAATATGGAGAGCCAACTGTGACTGTAGGAAGAACTTCAGCTGTTTAATCTATTATAATAGTCCTCTTTAGTTGCTGACATGTTTATTGGAAAGCTTTCAGAAATGTGCAGATGTATGATATTTGCTAATTGTATATTAAAGAAATTCGAGCAATAGGGTTGGGTGGTGTCTTGGAGGTGAGTACAAGATCTACATTGCAGAATGAAGCCATAAAATCACTGGCAGATGGCTGTCTCCCCTCTCCTTACATAGTTTCATCACTGGGAAATCTGTCACCTCCCAAGGACAACAGTTTCACTCTCAAGATTTCATCTATTGTTTCACCAAAATCATCTAACCCTTACAGTTCCTACCAACTGGCTCCAATCCTAACTCCTGCGGTAAGAGGGAACAAATTTGCTGAACCTTTTGAATATTCTTTAAACATTTGTGGCTATTCACTATGCTATGATAAAATGGCTGGAGTGGATGGACCAGGATATAGCTGTCCAGGTTGAAGTCCCCATCGGACTATGAAACTCAATTGGTATCCTGGGGGTGGCTGTTTTCTCTCTGCCTGGCCTGCACCTTGCAGCGTTTCTATGAATGCTGCCTTGAGCTCACTGAAGGCAAAACATAGCTCTTTCCATTGCTCCTTAATAGAATTTGGTCATCAACCCCCTCACCATCCTGTTTACCTTTCTTTGGGCATGTTGACAACATGTAGTTTTGGCAAAAGTACAGCAGGTTCAAGCTGATCAGCATAAATAGCTACACTACAACAGGTTCTGACTGATCAGCATAGAATAGAGTAGAAATACCGTATTATTAAAGCATTAGAGAAACTACTAACTTTTACTTGCATGTAGACAATGGTTCTACTGCATGATCATGCCATATAGATTCAGTCCTGGGTCATGCATCTTACATAGTCACACCCTCATGGTATATGCTTACTATCCAATTGTACATTGGCCTCTTTTCTGCAAATGTTTGCGTAGTATGTTTGGACACCTGTGTGTGTGGGTGCTATGTTATCTTTTCTCTTTTGCCTCCTGCTAAAACTAGGATTGCCTCATTTTGTTCTTTTTAGTTGTGATCAAGAGAACACCTAGATCTTGTTCACATCTTTCAGTTATGGACTTGATTTTTAATGAAGTTCTCAGATTTCCTCTGATAATCTCTGCTTTGCTCTTAGAAACAGCTAAAGAGGCATTTGTGGTCTTAAAGATGTTGGATTGCTACTCTCTCCTGCTTTCCCTCAACATTTGCAATGAGGTTTAGCCTCAAGATAGTTTGATGACATCAATTTCATAATTTTTCTGTTTGGTTGTTACTGTGTGTTTTCAAGACATTTCTGGCTTACAGCAACCAAAAAGTGTCATTGTCATAGGGTTTCTTGGCAAAATTTGTTCAGAGGAGGTTTGCCCTTGTCTTTCTCTGAGGATTGGGGAGTGTGACTTTTCTGAGATCAACCAGTAGGTCACCATGGCCAAGCAAGGATTTGAACCCTGGACTCCAGACCACTACATCATACTGGCTTTCATTCTGCTGGTAGACCTGAGCTAACAGTGATGTTTTCCAGCCGCAGAGAGGTCCATGGAATAGAATGCGATTTTATCATGGAGTGGCACAAAATGAAAGAAAGTGAACTGTGGAGAGCTTGAAATGATTTTGAAAATATAACATTCCACAATGTACCATTTCTCTCTCTTGTGAAAATACTTTTTCACTTATTCTCATGTCACTTATCCTTTAGGTAACAGTTTTGATGTCACCTTTCTAAAGACTACCTTTTCCAGCCATAGTGATAGCTTGTAGAATCCTGATCTTCCGATCAGTCCCATTGCTTGTGCCGTCAAGTTATTTCTGACTTATGGTGTCCCTGAGGCAACCTAACTTTGGAGTTTCTTA
The DNA here is from genome assembly GCF_037176765.1 of Anolis sagrei. NCBI lineage: Eukaryota > Metazoa > Chordata > Lepidosauria > Squamata > Anolidae > Anolis > Anolis sagrei. Next base: position 215,682,488 of record NC_090024.1, on the reverse strand, counting down.
GCAAGGGTTTGTCTTCATCTTCTTCTGGGCTGAGTGGGTGTGACTTGCCCAAGTAGGTTCCATAGTTGGGCAGGAATTTGAGCCCTGGTCCCAGATATTGTCTGATCTTGGTAACTAAGCAGGATCAGCTCTGGTTAGTATTTGGATGGGATGTAGACTATATTTAAGGATACATGTCCTGTAGACTATGTTTTTAGAGGAATCAACTGGCAAAACCACCTTTACGTATTTATTATCTAAGAAAACCCTATGAAATTCATGGGGTCACCATAAGTTGATGGATAACTTGAAGTCACATCCACACAAAACAGAATTCTGGGTGGGAAGTAGTCAGTGTTGTTTTTTTCAGAAGTATACATTTAGTACTGCAGGAATTGTCACAAAATGTTAAGCAGTGGAAGCTATTTTATATTATGAAATCCATTGCTTATGTTATATGTGGTTTACAAGAGCTGAACTATGCAATCAGCTCAGTGTACAGCATACACTGAAATGTATTTTCCCTTGCTCACAAGGAATGGTACCAATGAAGATGTCCCTTCCTTCCCATAGGAGATGCAATTAATTTTAAACTGAAGGAAAGGATGGTTGAACCCATTTGCTCACATGTGCTGGATCCTATCAGGCTCATGTAAGTTTCTGTGCGAGCAACAATCAACATGTTGCATGCTATATATTTAACTTACTGAAAAGGGATGGCTGGTTTTCTAAAAAGTGTTATACCTCAAAACTTGTGGTTGGCGAGACAAGAAATGCCACCACTATTTCCCCATCCCACTTCCTTTTCAAAAGTAGTTCTTCCCCTACATTGCTATATTTTCCTCTGGTCATTCTGGAAGTCTTATTTATAATTGTCCCCTCCATCTCCAAACTAATGGTCCTTCTGCTATTTCTGCTCACTTCCTTGAATTGCCTGGCACACACATCTTGACCAATGATCTAGCTTGCTTTGTTCAACATTATACAGGATGCAAGATACCCTTGCCAGCAGCTACATTGATTACCTTTTCTAATGTGCCAAAGGGAAAGTGTAATGTGGTATTCCACCATTGCATTTGAACTTGGGAGATCCAAGTTTTAATTTCGACTGAGCCAAAAACAAGTTCAGGTGGGTCCTCCAGCTGTTAACCAACAGGTTAGTCTATAACTGTAGGCCATCTGACCAGATAAGTGCCTTTGGACTGGGGTGTTAGAGTTGGGACGAGTAGGAAAGGGGCTCCTGACAAAGTGGGTAATGGTGCATGATAACCTTTGCTTCAAATACAATTTTCTGCCTTTAAGGGATCACAAGAAATGTTGTTGTTCCTTTAAGGAGGGTTCCTTTTATGACTGGCTCAAGTTAATTTGCTCTCCAAATTGTGCTCCCCACCCAGTGAAGTCAAGGTGTGTATACTCAAAGTCAGACTTCATGTTTTGGCGCATGAAACAGAAAATTCCACAAGTACTGTTCTTCCCCTCTGGCAATAAAAATGCAATACAACAAATTAAGTAGCTAAAGGTTTGCTGCCCATTCAGACATCTGTTGCCTGAGGTAACATCCACACCCTGCGTTAATGGTAGAGCCAGCTCCATTACTGATCTTTTAATTTTACTGATAATGAAACCTGTCAAAGATGTCTCATATATCCATTAGAAAGTGCTGGAAATTATTTTGAAGAAAAACATAATGGATTGCAGAGCAAATGTGAAAGCCAGATAAAAAGAGTTGACTCTTTAACTCTTCGGATGGGCCTAATACTTTGGGGTCCTCTTCTTCTATTTGTGATCCCCATGCATTTAGGTTCAGTAGAACATTTTAGGCCATATTAAATGAGCCTCCATATAACTAACACACACACACACATATCCCCCACAGTGATGATTCTCCCATTTCCAGGATCAGCATTACATTTATGGGCGATCACTTGTGGCCAAGTATGATTGTGTTCTAGATGCAGAGTCTTGGAGATGGATCTATAAATGACTATGAAGACCTGTTCTGGATCCACATGAACAATAAGAACATAGATTTTCAGATGGAAGGCAGCCATGGCAGGGGTTCACTTAATACTTCCTTCTCTCAACATGTTTCTTCCTTTTGCCTTGCATTTATACTTCTTCAAAATCCATAGCACCTTTGGTAACAGCTGACCTCCAATTACAATGCTAGTGCTTCGCAGTTCTGGGTGTTTATACTATCTATTTTCAAGGTTACCTTTAAGCCTATCTTTACGTCACTTTTGTTGTCAACCAACATTACATTTTACATTCTTAAACTGAGAATAAAGTAACTGCTATGGGAGACAATAATCGGACATTTGAATAATGTTTGCAAATCCAGCAAATTTGCCAATACAGCAAATTTGATGGTGGAGAATCATCATTTCAATGCTGATGGTCTTTGCTACTTCTAGAATGTTGATGGTTGTCTGTCTGTCTTCCAAAGAGATCTTCAGGTTTTTTTTTAAGGCTTCTTTCCAGAAGTCACTATCACTAATCAGACTGGTATAGAGACATCAGGCAACAGTTGACAGGAGGGAAGATTAAACTGTTGGAGAGGTTTGCTTTTGCTTGTAAAGGAGGATTCTGTCCCACTGTTAGTATGAAAAAATACTCAGTTGCCACTCCCCTTGGATTTAGTAGTATGGGGAGTTCTTTGATTTAAGCAACGTTATCTTTGATTAGCTCTACCCACTTTGCCATCTGCAGTATAAAATGGTACAACTGTTCGTTTTTTCTGATGTATATACCAGAGAAAGCCAGTGTGGTTTGAGTATTGATCAAGGACTGCAGAAGACTGTGGTTTCCAATCCTAGTTCAACATGGAAAACCACTGGGTGGTCTTGAGCAACTCACACCCACTTAATCTCAGAGGAAAGTTAGCCCCATATAAACAAATCTTGTCAAGAAAACGAAAGTTGGAAACAACTTGCACAAAGCATAGACCAGGGATTCCTTTCACGCTACATAAAGATAGTATGGTTATTTAATTTTAAGTGCCATAGGAACACCCTGTGAAATCCTGTGAAATTCTCAGTCGGAAAGTTCCACAAACCACAAATCCCATGATTCTATAGATTGTTACCATGGCAGTTAAAGTGAAATCAGAGGGTTTAAATGTGTAGTGTGAAAGAATTCAAGATTATATGCCTAAATCCAAATGACCTTCCACATTACACAATTATGACACAATAGAAACAAATAACAATCTAGCATTATTTCCAGAGTTGCTCTGATAATGGTTGCAGTGTTTTGACCATGCAGAAGCATGAACATTGTGATACTATTTGGACACTATGTGACAGGGATAAAGTTGGATTACAATTCTGGAGACCAGGGTTCGATTTCCCACTTATCCATGTAAACTTACTGGGTGACCTGGGGCTGAAAGCTATAGACTCTCAGTCCCAGAAAACCCCATGATAGGTTCACCTTAAGGTCGCCATAAGTGGAAATGCACACAAGAACAACATGCACTTCAAAATGTCCTTTGACCTAAGTTCTGTTGTTAGCCTTGATTAAAATAGACCCATTGAATCAAGAGGGTTTATCTACATATTGACTCACTAAAAAGGTAAAAGTTTTCCCTGACTTTAAGTCTAGTCGCATCCAACTCTGGGGGTGGTGCTCATCTCTATTTCTAAGCTGAAGAGCCAACGTTGTCTGTAGACATCGCCAAGGTCATGAGGCCAGCATGACTGTGTGGAGTGCCATTACCTTCCTGTAAAGGCAGTACCTATTGATCTACTCACACTTGCATGTTTTCGAACTGCTGGTTGGCAGAAGCTGGGCCTAATAGCGAGAGCTCACCCCTCTCCCTGGATTCAAACCGCCAACCTTTTGGTCAGCAAGTTCAGCAGCTCAGCAGTTTAACCCACTGCACTACTACTATTCAACAATTTAATAAGTCTACTTTAGTTGAGAATAACCAACAAGATGCTAGTCTTTATCTGCAAGTTCGTAAAAAGGCATCTTAAATACCCATAAAGCATTATATCTTGGAAGCTAAGATATAGGCAGTCTTGCTAGTACTTGGATTGGAGACCATCAAGGAATACCAGGTGCTGTAGGCTATATTTCAGAGGAGGAACTTGCAAAATTACCTCCAAGGATTTCTTGGGAAGAGAACCCTATGAAATTCATGGATTCACAGTAAGGCAACTTGAAGGCACACACACATAAAAGTGAAACGCTGAAAAGAACTATGCTTAGTCTAAAGAAAGAGCAATGACAGAGAGGAAGCCTAGTTTGAAGTGTACTGTATGAGCTGGATCCTTTTCCATTATTACCAAATATTTAATGACTGATGATAATGGATGGAACAGTACTTTGTGTATGTTCCGATATAGCGTCAATAGACAAGAAGATGAAAAGAAGTTTGGTAAGATGGTAAACTCTTAGTGGATATTAAAACACAGAGTAAGAGTTAAATTTCTGCTCAAAAGAGACAGTGAAGTAATGTCACCCAGTTCCATAATTTATGAAGTAATTTGGATGAAACCTAAACATAACAGACTTATCATCTTGTCTCTGGCACAGAATCTAAAAATACGGTTTCTAATAAATCGATGCAACCTCCACATCTTTTGTCTCTCCTTTAATCTTGTATCCAACTGTACTTTACAGTAAACACACCATAATTACAGGTACCTGCTATTGATGTATTCAGCAGTTGATAGATGATTCTATTTTGTTTGTCATTATCTGTATGGTAAACAAAGGATTCCCCATGTGAGCGAGGGGATCAAATGTGGCACTTAAAGAGTTAAGCAAGGTCTCTGAATCCAAGTAAATATTTATATGAAATACTAAAAGGAGGGAAGGACCACCTTACAGCTCTCTCAACATAACTAAATATAAATTACAGCGCTTTATATTAGCTGTCAAATTATTCTAGCTCCTGCATTCAAGTACTTGTTCCACCTGTAATGTTACATGTGGGTTTCTGTCTTGTTGCAGACTTGGCAAGTAATTAAACTAAATTGTTCAGAGGTTTGCATAGATTTATTCAGTGCACAGAACAGACAAGTGACCTGTTAACTTGATGGTTGCTACAAGTCAAGGGTATAATTGCTCACTCCTCTCTGTAAAAAGGAATGAAACATAAAACAAAAATAAAAGGTTCTAATATACGATATGGTCACATATTCTGAGTTTTTCCTGAATAGGCTATTTGGGACAGTGCTATTTTCTTTGGTTTATAAAGAAAGATTATTAGGCTAAATCCAGTGTAAATTCTGACTAGATTAAGTTTACTGAAAAGGATGGAACTGATAATTTCTATGGGAATAATAATGAATTTAATCCTCTGTCCTCTGGAAATAAGCTATTTTGGGAAAATGCTTCAAAAAGCTGGAACAAATATCCTCATACCCCCAGTTCTACTCAGGAGTTTTGCCTGAAGTAGAAAATGAATATGAAGGTGCTTCAATAACATGGGACAGTGCAGAATGTTAGGGTTGCATTTTAGTGTTATAGGCCCTCTTTTAAAGCACTTTGTTTCATTCTTTCACTTTTCTGTTTTCTGTCTTTCAGGCAGATGGTCTGCAATCTGCAATCAACGAGGAAGTCCAATCTTTATAGTTCTGTTTTTATTGACTCCACCATTCCTTCTTTCCTCTCCTTCCCTTTCACATCTGTAAAGCTTGGGCTTCCTCTTAAATTATTGATCCCTCCTTCTTGTATGCATGCAATTTCATTTTGGCTGTCTAAGGGCCCAAAGTTTGCATTGAGTAGTAGGATATGTGAAAAATGTTTGCACTAAGTGGTAGCATTTTTCATGTCAGACTGTAGTCCTTGATTTCAATATATGCTCTAATGTGTTGGGGAAACTTCCTGCCCATATAAAATAACACATTTGGTAGGACTGGAGCAAAGCCTTCTAAGGCTAAAGATTTCTTTCTGTAGGAAATTATTATATTCATTTCATTTGGTCAGCTATACCTGACGTTTTCAAGTCCTAGACATACAGCACTACATGTATTTATTTATATTTCTATGTCATCTATGAATACAATATAATAAAGCATTACATTCATTGGAATAAAGAAGTGATTGATCTACAAAAAGAGAGAGCAATGAGAAGCAACATGATCATTTGAAATTCTTAGCCATTTTTTAAAAAAAGAAAAACACTTAACTTCACAGTGAAAAGATTATACCTGCAGTCTTCAATGCACTTTCTTTGGAGAGGTGTTCAAAAGTCATGGCACGATCACAGAGAAGGCCCTCCCCTTATGTACATGTGCCCTATACCTACCTCTAAGGAGGGCACTTATGAGACAATATGTATAAAGTATGAATGCATTTCAAGATACTTAAGGTTTTAAAAATAAGTACTGGTATCTTGAGTTGGGAGCAGAAGCAAAGAAGCAAGCAAAGCCTAAGGAAAGTTATCACTGTCTTCTCAAAATTGGCCTAATTTGTACAAAAACCGGTATAAGCTAAGGGAATCTTTTTTTCAAAATGAAGGAGGACTCATGCCACAATTGGTTGATTTTGGTAAAATATTCCCAGTTACATTCTACATAGAAACTAGCCTTATCCTCTTTCAATCTGTAACCTTTTATTGACCACTAGTTTAATATTGTCTATAACAGTGGTTCTCAACCTGTGGTTCCCCAGGCGTTTTGGCCTACAACTCTCCGAAATCCCAGCCAGTTTACTAGCTCTTAGGATTTCTGGGAGTTGAAGGCCAAAACATCTGGGGACCCACAGGTTGAGAACCATTGGTTTATAAAGATAGGGAATGCAAAGTTTCAAAAGGGAGCATGTCTTATTCCAGTACAGCCCATTTCAGGCATCTTTTTGCAAAGTTTTGTGGTTTATGCCTGCTCCATCTACTATGAACATGAAGTGAGTAAGCATCTGCAATCAACTAGTTCAGCCAAATGCTTGGCAGGCTATGCAGCCTGAGGGATACTAGACACTACAGTCCAAAAAAAAAAATTCTTTCTACACCCTAGTTTAGTCATATTATCAAAGAACCATTTACATGTCCAGTCCAGCTGATTTTAAAATCATCAAGAAGGCACTAACCTGTCAAGGAGAGAGGACTGATAATCTAACTCATATGATTTTAATTTAGTTGTAATTGATCTCTCTCTCTCTCTGCTTGAATGCATTTGTGCCATCCAATTGGTAAATACAAACCACACACAGGTTTTGGGCCCAAAGTATCATTTAAGCCCTAACTCTAAGATTCCAAGGAAACGGGGGTGTTTATTTTCACTTTTGAATTAACAACTCAACAGCTTCATTACTGAAGGAGCCAGAGTTTTCTTGAGGTAATGCGATTAATAAAGAGCTGCTGAGTATTGGGATGACTTGATGAAGAGGATGCTTCTCCGTTAATTAACTGCTGGGCCTGATGAATTAATGGGCTTTCTCTGCATCTCAGTTGATGTTCTTAATTGCTCCCCCCCTCCACCCAAGCAAAAGGTTTTGCTTCCTTCATATTGTATTTGTTTCTCCCTCTGGATTCCTCATGCAGGAAACTCTTATATTATCTGAAAAGGATTTTACAGCTCGAAAAAAATAATCATTTGTTGAGAAAAGCTAAAAGTTACAGGATAGCAAGACACCTGATTTCCTTCTTTCTCACTTTCTGGCTAGAGAAATAGGGAAATGCAAGGCAAACCCATAAGCCAACATGGTTTGTCACAACAGTCTACCCCAATAACCTCTGAAACTTTATGGTTATAGTTCTGTTTTAACACCTGCTTCTTTCATAAATCTAATGTTATGATGCCTTGCAAGAAGCAAAAGAGAGAGAGAGAGCCAAAAGCCAACAAACCTTGTCTGTTGAAATGAAAAGTTTTAGTGACAATTGCAAACAACAAACAACTTAAAATGGTGCAGTATTTTCCAATATTTTCTTGGGAGTTATTGTATGTAAGAAGGCACAGGTGTTGATTATGAAATCTAACATTTCTGTACTAAATAACATTTACTTCAACAAGAGTTTTCTCTCTCCTCATTTATAGTAATCGAAAATAGCAATTCCCTTTACCCATGTTTCTTTTCATTCTTTCTGAGTCATGTAGATTAAATGTAAAAAAGAGGAATGCAATAGAACAGGCCTGTGGATATTCAGGGATGGAGAATAACTTAATAAATCAGAAACTGAAATACGATAAGTATCCAATAGCTTTAATTTATACACATACAATCTTTTGCAACTTTCGTAACATAGTGCGGGCAGTCTCCGAGTTACAAACATCTGATTTATAAATGACCCATAGTTAAGAATGGGGCTGAGATAACAGGAAGTGCAAGAAATCTACTCCTAGGAAGGGTTATCATGGGGAAAAATGTTTCCACTGAAGCTTTCTCACCAATTCTTATTTCCACAACAAATCAACATTTCCAAAATCCAACTATTACAGGAACAGAAAGTGAACCTACAGAACCTATCCTGTTCATAATTTGAGCACTGCCTGTTAGATTATGGGTGGCATGGGTGGATTTGGGTGGCATGAATATGGAGACTTTAAACTTTTCAATATGATTTTACCCAGTCTAATTTAGTGGCTTGAATTCAGCCCAAATCAAACCCAGAGGGTTAGAAATAATGGTGCTCTAACAATTGACCCCCACCCCCCAAATACACATATGAAAAATCATACCAATTCTATCCATTACATAGAAGAAGGCCCGTAGCCAGGATTTTGATGGGGGGGGGGGGGGGTGTGAGTTTTATTCGGGGGGGGGGGGGCTGAGTCTGAGTGAAAGAGGGTCTACCCTAGCAAACCTTTTGTATCATTGCCCCAATACCCCCATGCATATGAGCTATATTGAGCATGGTGATCAGATCATGATATGAATAAACATAGCAGTTTAAATAATGTACCAGTAAGGCCTTTTTGCAGATCACCATGAGAATTTCAGGGGGGGGGGGGCTGAAGTCCCCAAAGCCCCCCCCCCCCCCGGCTACATGCCTGCATAGAAGCAGAGGATAGAATTTCTGATTATGTCATTTTAGTTTACAGATGAGAGGCATATTTTTGGTTTCATAAATAGGGGTACCTGGATGTGGAAAGTCAGGAAATCAGAAAGGATTTCCATCTTACATGCTCAATAAAACTTTCAAACTGAAGATTCCCATGGATCCATCTCGTTCTGCAGAAGCGGAGAGGGTGCGTGTGTGAAGAGTATGCTGCTGCCACTTTGCAACAGCTCTACCTGGGATGATGCCTTGAACTCTTTTCTCAATCAGGCAATCCTCCATTCCTCCCATAGGCTGGATCTGCAACCCTGGAAAGAAGGGACAAGAAGGAAGTGGTAGGAGAAGCAGCAGGTGGGAAATGGTGCTTGTAGTGCACTGTGTTAGTGGCTGCATTTTCATGTGTTGTCTAGTGGTGGTGAGAGAAGGGAAAGGACAATTTCAGTTCCTAGCATCCTATTTCTCCAGTGCTTTACTTCCTTTACAGTAACTATATCTGTGCCCTCTTTCCTTCATCTGCCATCACATATGCTGTTATTTATTTATCATGTAAGAAGCAAATTGAGGGTACAGTTGTAATGCATTTAAAAACAAAAAGTTTAAAACTTGGCATTATACTAAATATGGAACCCCTGGTGGCGCAGTGGGTTAAACCACTGTGCTGGCAGAACTGAAGACCAACAGGTTGCAGGTTCGAATCCGGTGAGAGCGTGGATGAGCTCCCTCTATCAGCTCCAGCTCCCCATGTGGGGACATGAGAGAAGCCTCCCACAAGGATGGTTTAAAGCATTAAAACACCAGGGTGTCCCCTGGGCAACATCTTTACAGATGGCCAATTGTCTCACACCAGAAGCGGCTTGCAGTTTCTCAAGTCACTTCTGACACGACTATACATATATATATATATACTCTAAATGTCCATATTGGGATTACTTTCTAAAAAATCAATAACTAATTTGCATGGAAAATCTTCAGGAATATGAGGCTCCAAATGGCTATTGGTCTTTTAATGGAAAAACCTAATGGAACAGCTATCTGGTCCCCTATAGTAGTCAGAAGGGATTACTATTGGTAATCTGTTTTTGTATATGAGGGACAAATCAAAGTTTGGAAATGTCACTTTTTTGGACTGCAGCTCCCAAAATCCCCCAGTTAACATAACCATTGGCTAGTTATCAAAACCATCATGATTAATGGGCTAGGCCCTTTGTTTGATCCATTAAGATAGTCCTCATGTGTTCTGCTGAACATGAAAGGCTACATTTCTTTTTTTTGGAATACTTGCCCAGTAGTGGCGATCTTTCACTTTAATGTCAATCAAAAGTTTAAATGGAAAGCTTTCTGCCAAGTGAGATTTTTATAGAATGTGAAGTTTGTATATGGAGTGTGAGGGTTAAATCAGAGCAAGAGTTTGGCAGCCTACAAAGAGGCAAGTGTTTCCAGACCTGTAACAAATCATGAAAATGGATGAAGTATAAAGAAAAGTCATCTCCTTCATACTAACAGTCTATAGTTTTATTCAAAATGAGGAAGCTTTCTGGCATCTCATTTCCCTCAGAAAGTCTAATGTTTTACACAAAACGAAGATCTGGAGAACATATTCGGCCCATGTGGACAAAATGTAATACAAAGGCTACAATCGTCTAATCCTCCTCTATATCAACCCCAATAATGTCAATGAAACAGTTATGCATCTGAACTACATTATAAAAGCAAGATGCTAAATAACTTTAACATATTTTTATCTCAAACTTTTCACTCCATGACAGGCTGCTATGCATGATTTTCAGCTGTTGAGTTTCCCAAAAATGGCAACTTCAGATTGTATCTTATGAGTGCAATGGCAGGTATGAGTGAAATGGTAGGGTTGAGTTTGGAGACATCCCAGAACTCAAATCTCTATGTATGTTGGACATTAGAAGAGGTGTATGTGCATTTTGAGGGTGAAAATGTTGCTCCTTGAGCCCCAACCAGAGGCTGAACAGACCTCTTGTGCCCAGTCTAACTGATGGCTCCTAAGGTAGATTGAAGGATCAGGCCAGGATAGATTTAGTTATGTAACTAAGTAACCAATGTAGAACATTGGCAAGGATTATTATACTCTGGATAGTGTGGTCACATATGCTACTTAACAGGTGCTATTTGAGGAGGGGTTTGGCACACCTTCAGCTCAGTTGATGCTGCCCCAGCTATTTTCACTGAGCAATAAATGTTTCTATATAAGTCAGGCAGCAAACAGTCTTTTGGAAGCAACATTTATTACTATCTTATATAAAAGATGCCCAAGCTAACATGGAGACATTGCTCTGCTTTCTGTAAACTTGGAGCTTGTTCTGATGATTGTTCTATAATTCCTTTTGCCTACTTTTTTTTTTTTATACTAACCAATTTCATTGGCTTCTTAGCTTCTAGTCTGGTATTTACCCAAATGGCTTCTCTGCTCTCCAAGTGAATTACAACTGTGGAGAGAATTTATTTATTTATTTCCAACATTTATACTCGGCTCTTCTCAACCCCTGAGGGAGAAGGGAAACCAACAGCACTGATATCTCCTAAGAATACACCACCAAAACATCATTTTGAAACTAGATTCCTTTCAATGCACTATGTCAACAGCATATGTAAGATATAAAAAGGTAAAGCTTTCCCCTTCACATTAAGTCTAGTTGTATCAGACTCTGGGGTGGTGGTGCTCATCTCCATTTCTAAGCCGAAAAGCCGGCATTGTCCATAAACACCTCTAAGGTCATGTGGCCAGCATGACTGCATGGAGTGCCATTACCTTCTCCCCAAGGTGGTTCCTACTGCATGTTTTCAAACTGCTAGGTGGGCAGAAGTTGGGGCTAACAGTGGGAGCTCACCCTGCTCCCCAGATTTGAACCACCAACCTTTTGGTCAGCAAGTTCAGCAGCTCAGCAGTTTAACCCACTGCACCACCGGGGGCTTCATGTTAAGCTCTGTTGGGGAGAAAAAAAAAACTTTGGAACCTGCAGATTCAAAAACGTGGCATCCTACTCCAATAACCACATTATGGCCACTGTCACTCGAGAAACATCAGCAGTGGGACCTCAGCTGACTTTAGGGTTTTAATGATACCACAGACCTTTAAGAAATGGTATCTGGGGGTGCTTCTAGACAAGTTAGAAATGTGCACCAAAGCAGGTATTTAAAATCTTCTTTGGTGTGCATTTCTGTCCCCACAAGCCCCCCCAAACCCAAGCTTTCCTGGGGAGAGTGACTACATGCCATCCCTTTTACTATTGGAAAGGCATTTAGCCACCCTGAAGCCTCCCAAAAGAACCCCTTAAAAGTTATTTTTTTTAACCTGGCTGCCATTCTTTTTTTCGTACCCTTCTGGCATGAGGAAATGTCAAGCAAAGATGGGGGGGGGGGGGTCAAGCCCCCCCATCTCCTGGTGCATCATTCTTTCATGCCAGGAGGGTGTGAGGAGAGAGATAATGGCAGCTGGGTAAGTTTTAAAAAAAAGTTAAGGGGTTCTTTTGGGGTTTGGAGGGGGAAGGGGGTGGATGTCCTCTTGGTTTTTTGGGTTTCTGGAGCCCAAAAAACTGAGAAGACTGTGTGGATTGGGCCCACATGTAGTAAGATCCAGATGTGTTTAATTAATTTGGGAAACCCTGCTTTGTTCTGAATTAATTCAGTTTTACTAGAGGCATTGTTTGACCTTAAAACAGGGTTTAAGAAGGGATAGAAATACCTGACAAGAAAATAAAGAAATAAATGCTGCCTTTGACTATAGAAGTCCCATTTATGTTGTCACAATCTGATGAGCTCTTAATTTGCACAAAAACCAACTTTGTTTAATTGAAAAGCATGAATACAATTTCAAGCTGTCTATTGATCAAAGAAAACTTGTTTTGCACTAAAATAAATAGCAGTGTGATTATTGCAAAACAATGCTCATATTCAAAATGCATTATTTTTCCAATCACCACCACCGCCACTATCATCATCAGGTGCAAGGTTATATAGCAAGGTACTTCTTTATGGCAAAATATGATGGTGTCTTCATTTCCTCATGCAGCCACCAGAATTCCTTTCAACTCTGCACTCACCATCCTTCAAATTATTGCTAATCCAGTCACTTCTTCCCATGAATAAACGACTTATGAATATGCATATCATCCAGAGTGGGAGCATAGGCTGTACTGTCACCTTACATCCAGAAGGTCATGAACATAAATCTTCTCAGATGCTAATATTCCATCTACCTCGGTTACATATTGAGCTCCTTTCCACTAGTTTCCAAGCACAGGAAGAAAAAAAGAGAGAGAAAGATCATAATTGGGTAGAAGCTTTCACGTCCTCAGTCCCTGGTGGTTCTTTCTGAATGAAGTATGGAAGAAAAGGAGAGGCTAAAGTTAAAGAATGGGGTTAGAACGAAATTAATATGCCAGACAATCACTAGTAGCTCATCAGTCACTTATGTGAATGGAAATGTTATGTCTTTTCCAGGAGGCTGACAAACCAGAGGCCTGGAGTCAGGATTGTGCTGTTTTCACATATGAGCCATTCCATTATTCTTCCAATATGTTGACTCCCACTCTTCCCTGCCTCTCTCCCCAGCATCCCTCTATTCCATATCCACCATATCCATAGGATACATGCAAGAAATTAGCAATGAACAGAGATTATTGGATTACATTTACAAGCTATTTGTCTTCCCTTTAAATGGTTAACTCAATGCAGCAGGATATCCACTTGGAAAGGTCAGCAAGACTTGAGTTACAGCCCAATCCATTCCCAAAGTACTTTTCCTGTTCATCCTTCTGTTTTCCACTCTCTCTTCTCTCTAGGCAAATTTAAATCAATGGGATTCTCCTCCCCTTCCCGGACCAGAACAGGCTGGAACACAGATCTCTTGGCTTCTTTACACTTCAGCTTCCTTTCTGGAACAATCTCACCCACACCATTTTTCTCCAGAAGCTGGGAGGAAAATTCTTTCTCTTTCTCATGTTCACTTAACTAAGAGGAGTTCTTGGAGGCCTGACAGATATTCTGTATTTGTGAATAATGAATCTTTCTTATTTTAAATACAGTTTTCAAACACTATGGTAATATTAAATCCTCTTCTCAACTTGTGATGAACATTGCTGCATTCTGTTAAAGGGCATGCTCCTTAAGTTAGGGAGCAGATATGGTGTATTAGTTTGACTTTTGGACTATGACCCTGAAGACCAGAGTTTGAATTTCCACCCTATGCCTAAATATTCCCCCACTAACAGCAAAAAGTCTCTTTTTTTTTTCTAGAGTCCTATCCATTCTAAACCAATGCATGAAGAGTCCTCTGCTGCTGACATGCCTCGCTGGTACATTTTGCGGCCCAAATGAGGGGCTTCGGAGTGGCTTCATGCCTTCCTGATTTGAGTTGGGATGACATGTAGCCACCCCTCCCGCAGGGAAAGCCCAGGGTTTGGGGTGGGGGCTAGAACCGTGCAGAAGCAGGTTATTTTTGTCAGAGTATAATGAAGTTTTGTAATATGTTTTAAATGTAATTCATGTATTGCCAATATGGATGCCACATAGAGTGTAATGCTGTGCTGAACTGTTTACCTTTGAGGCTGTGATTGAGTAGTCATGAGATAAGCTCTCTACTGAGTTGTGTGAGAAATTTAGGGAGTTACCCTTTTGCAGCAGAAAAGCCAAGCAGCTGCAAGAACTGTTTTGACTGTAGTTTCCTGTGTGTTTTTTCCATGTTTAGATGCTCGCTGTAGATGGACGTGCTTTTACTCTGTGCTTAGTAAACTTGAAATTGCTTGTAACCTGATGTAGTGAACTCATACCTTTGCTTGCTAGGCCGCAGCCTGAGAGTCAGTGAGTCGGCTTCCATGTTGGTAAGGCAGAGAGGCAAGGGGAGAAGACAGCTAACTTCTGATTGGCTGAGACCCTCAGGGGAGGAGTTGAAGGAGTGTGGAAAAAGGCTGTACTTTCTGTCAGAGAGGGAGAAGAGGGATTTGATCTGAAAGAGATAGGATTAGGTTTTTCAGGCAGGGAGAAGAGAGTTTCTGAGTGAGTGAGAAATTAGACTGTCAGGGAATAATAGAGGGCAAGTGCTTCAGTGTAGTTTGGCCAGGGTGGTCAAAGGAAGGCTTGTTGACTTGTATTAGGAGAGAATACAAGTGGGTTTATTTCCCTACAGTGCAGAGTAGTCTAGCAGGAACCTAGTTACTCTCGCAGGCGGCCAGGGCGGCTGGTCTAAGACACACACTGTTACTCACGTCTAAGCAAAGTTACTCCTTCTATAGAAACCATTTGTTTTATAAGTCTGTGCCTCAGAAACCAACTACGCATATGTACCTCTCAGTAATGAGTTGTCTGTTTCAAATATTTCAATAAACCTGTTCCTTTGTTTACTTTTAATCTGCCTCAGCCTTATTTTGTCATATAAAGCCAGATACAGTAAGCCTCTACATCTCTGCAGTCCAGTCACAAGAGAAAGGGAACCAAAAAAGAGGAACCGGTGTATAAGGACCTTTTACCTCAGCTACAACTACTAGACAATTCCTCAAACAGTGATTTGGGGTGGTGGCAGCAAACTTACCATATACACACACCTTTCTCTCTCATCACTTGTAACACCCTCGCATATTCCTGTCACACAGGAGCAATAAGAGACCCTGATCTCTTAACTCCCTTTACACCTGACCTCTCCAGAGTCCATGATTTTCAGAGCTGTATCTGGTGAACCTGGCAGAGCTTCTGTGAAAGGCTTTTAAGCTTGACAATTTTAACTCATTTCCATGTGGGTTTTAGCTATGTCTGGAAGCACCCATAGTGAAAGTGGAATTATAACACTACAGCTGTGTGGCATGAACGAGCTCCTGGTCCTGCTTATGAAAGCATTGAACCTTTATTCTTGTATTTCTTTGATTCTACAACACCACTGACTGTAAGAGCTGCTTTGAGTCCCCCCTCGGGGGTTGAGAAGGGCAGGGTAGAAATGTTGGGGGGGGGGGGGAGATGCACATTAAATTCAGGATCACCAACAGAAAAAAAAACCTTATATATAAGCACCCTAAATTCTAAGTTGTTTCATTTTCTTATCAATAGGAAAACCCCAAAGTGGCATATATTTTTCCCCCTCTTCTTACGATTTCATCAGACAAGTCATTTTCAGCGTCATAGCATGCTTTCACCTCAGTTGAGCCAAGGAGTCCAATACTGCCCATCAGACAACGCAGGTTCACTTCTGGTGGGGCTCCATGGCTCAACAAGGGCACAAGCTGGGATCACAGAAGGCTGATAGTGTTCTATTGTAAACCATGGGGTCAGCGCGGGGGAAACTGTGGGGTGATGCTTCCCCACCTGTTATAGGGAAGTTGATGTGGGTGAAGAGGGTTGCAGGATTCCCATGCTGCCCTAATGATTCACCATGGAGCTGACAAATCACCCTGGGGGACCTCATCAATGTGATGAGGTTCTTAAACACAAATCTAGTATGCACATGTCAGAAACATGTATCTTTCAAAAATGTGTACTGCAGTGAATGAGTAAAATAAATACACTAAGAGAAAATGTTTTATGTATTGTTGAAGGCTTTCATGGCCGGAATCACTCAGTTCTTGTGGGTTTTTTCGGGCTATATGGCCATGTTCTAGAGGCATTTCTCCTGACGTTTCGCCTGCATCTATGGCAAACTTCCTCAGAGGTGAGGTCCTCTGCCAGAGATGCAGGCGAAACGTCAGGAGAAATGCCTCTAGAACATGGCCATATAGCCCGAAAAAACCCACAAGAACTGAGAGAAAATGTTTTTTTAAAAAATGTATGCTCTTTAATAAAAAGTGCACCACGATATGAATAATTTTGTAATCATCAAATTTTGCAACCTGATACTAAATTGGCAGAAAATGCAGATAGGTTTTGGAGAAACGCAAAAGAATGAAAGCTGAGATATATTTCCATTCCTACTATTGAGCCATACAACCAGTTTGAATCAATACCCAAAGGGTACTCCCACAATATTCCATTCTGGTCGCTTCTGGAGTAGCAACCAATAGTGAAAGGACCAAGGCAGTGACATCTCCAGCTCATCCCCTGTTTGGATATCAGCCAGCACATCAACGACTTAAATCAAGAAATAGTTTTCTAAGATCTACAGAGACACTCGCTGGAACACCTCAGCAAGTGAGAGTCCAAAAGTGGCAGGCTCAAACCCAGAACCTCAATCACTGGCTGATACCAAATGAGAGACTCCTCCCTGGGCACACAGAAAACTGGGTGACATGGAAGGCATTGAACAGAACTGTGCTCTGGCACCACGAGATGCAGAGCCAACCTTAAGAAATGGGGCTACAAAGTGGAATCCACGACATGCGAGTGTGGAGAGGAGCAAACCACAGACCACCTACTACAATGCAACCTGAGCCCTGCCACATGCACAATGGAGGACCTTCTTGCAGCAACACCAGAGGCACTCAAAGTGGCCATCTACTGGTCAAATGACATTTAACCAACTACCAAGCTTGCAAACTTTGTGTTTTGTTTGTTTGTTTGTTTGTTAAAGAAATGCAATACAACTGTTTGGTCTTCTCCTGACACGATAAATAAATAAATACAATATTCCATTCTTGCTGTCTTTACATAGAAAGTGACAGGCTTCATCCTCATCAAGATCCTGTTTGGTACTGAGTGTCCAAGCAATGATATTGATTTTTCCATCTTCTTGCTCTTGCGGAAGAGCTCCATGTGAACAGAACTTCCTGTCTCCAGATTTGCAATCTCATACATGAGGAAAGAAAGGACCAAGGGTTTAATAATGAACGAGTACCTCTTCCAGCTTTCTCCCTTACAGTTGCCTTTCTTATCCCACTTATAGTTGCCTTTACTTGTTTTTTTTTTCAGAAGGATTTTAGGATCATCTTTACAGATTCATAGGATCATGGAATAGAAGAGTTGGAAGGTCGCCCAAAGATATGAGACCATTACTCAGCATTTTATACGTGGTTTTTAATCTATTTGATAGCTTGGTTTGAGTTTTAATTGTTTATATGCTTAGATTGTTTATATTTTTATGAGATGTGTTTTATTGTTACCTGTGTGGCATGGAATTTTTGCCAGATTTGTAAGCTGCCTTGAGCCCCCTTTCGGGTCAAGAAAGGCAGGGTAGAAATGGAGTAAAAAAACAAACAAATAAATCTCTTGCCTCGCAGAAACTCACAACTAAAGCAATCCTGAGAGATGGCAATCCAACCTCTTTAAAAATCTCCAAAAAGGGCAGGCCGCCACAGAGAAGGGGACTCCACCACCCAGGTGGATATTTCCATTTCATGCCAGCTTCCAGTTTATAATGCTAGTCCTCTGCCAGTGTAATGGGGTGTTGTATAATTGTCAGTATGTAGACACTTGAAATGGAGTTTAGGAGGTCCTGATTTTAATCACTGTGCCATGAAACTCACTTACCTTGAAATAATCCCTCTCTCATACCGATTTCTTCACAGTGTTCGTAAAATAGATAAAGTAGGGAGTTGAGCCATGTATGACACCTTCAGCCACAGTCAGTCAACTCAGCAGCAAATTTAGGGTGCATGTATTGTAGAATTATTGCCACTTACTGCCATGGCTCAATGCTGTGGAATCATAGCGTACTTTTACAAGGTATTTAGCCTTCTCTGCCAAAGAGTGATGCCTCACCAAACCACAATTCCAATCTTCCATAGCATTTAGCCATGGCAGTGATATCAAACTGCATTATTCTACAGTGCAAATGCACCTTTAGGCACACGCTGCTTTGCTTTTAAACTGTGAATGTACCTTGCCATCAGTGTTTGCCTTGTATTAAAAAGTATCTGATTCTTTGTATAGTAGGAATTGATCTATATTTTTGGACTACATTTTCTAGAATTCTCTAGTTAGCAGCCATGATGGTGGATGATTCTGGGAGCAGAAAGTGAAAAAGTAAATTTTCCAGTCTCTGAGCAGGACCCAGCAGTATAACATGTCAGAATGGAAATCTATTACTTGCAAACATGGGCTAAACATTACTGTTTTCAAGAATTTGGGAGAGAGTTTGTTTGGCAGTGCCATACAAGGCTTTCAGTTTAATATCTGTATTGGGCATTGAAGTGTGTAATTTCAAACTGCTCTCTGAAAGAACTGGTGAGCTAGGTTTAGAAGACAGGAAATAAGCACAAGCAGGTCATGTTAGTCTCCTTGTACCTCCACCCTTATCATTAACTTACAAAGCTTACATCAAATGTTTTTTCCTACCCCGTTGGTGCAAAAAAAAAAAAAAAAAAAAAAAAAAAAAGAGAGAGAGAGAGAGAGACCCAAATTCACTCTTGGCTTATATTACATATTATAGCTGACACATCATAATAATTTACAGCCAAGGTTACTGTCATTTTTCAGAAGTTTTAGGATCTGAAAGCTAATCTCTACATTACAAAATTAGCTGATTGTGTTGGAGCTAATAAGCTATCATGATAACTGCACGTTTCCTTTGAAAAGGAAGCCCAACAAGATTTTTAGATCCAAGAATGAAACTTAATGAAGATTATACTGACAACAAACAACTCTTCATTTTAAAAGCAATCTCACATTTTCTTTCATTTGTTTCTTTCAAGTCTATTAGTTAATGTCCAAATGTAAAATGCAAAGCAATCACACGTTTGATTACCTTTTCTGCAGTGCAGCCATCCACCCCACAAGAGGAGGCGTAGGACTTTATTGCAAAAATGTGCTATTCCACCACAGTTGTGTTATCATTGATAGTGGATGTATTCTAGGTTGAATATTTTAAAAATGGGATTAATTAAAATTTACAAAATATTCAGAGCAGAAACATTGGAAAGTTCACAATTCAAAATAATAACACTTCTTGAAGTTCATTTTTAAAGTTGCTAATGACATGGATGTGTCTGTCTTCCAGGCATGAGTTTTTTTGAAGTCCAGTCTGATGTTGGATAGCTGGATTTGCATATCTGCTTCAGGGTTCAGTGAACTTCTTTGCTTGGTCTTAGTGAGAGTATATTTGAGAATGCTACCTCAACAAGGCATGTTGTAGGAAACTTACACACACCATAACATGACTGACACAACTGACTGAAGAATGAGTGAGAAGGTACTGGAATAGATGATGACTCGCGTGTGCACTAACTAGCTGTACTGTGATTGTGGCTGATGGGTTGTTCTCAGCTTATTACATTAATTGTTGAGCATTATCAATCAATTTTGTGTGATGCATTTTTAATTTCTTGACATGTGAGGTACCATACAAATAGTAATGTTTCTAGAATAAAAACCTACAGACAATACCTTTTTGCTGCTATTATGCATAATCTTTTCACTGAACCCCTGATAACCCAGCTGAGAACCACTGCTCTAAGGCAAGCAGAGGCAACAAGATTTTGGGGAGAAAAGCTATGGTAACCTTATTTGGGGTTGTGACCCATACTTTAAGAAGCTTTGATCTAGCACACATTTTATTAGTTTCTTTGTGCGATGTCATGGGGAATTTTGTCAAAGGCCTTACAGAAATCAAGATATGCTAAACCCACAGCATTCCCTTCATCTACTAAGCTTGTAACCCTATCAAAAAGAGATAAGATTAGTCTGACATGACTTGTTTTTTTATAAACCTGTGTTGACTTTTTATGAGTATGGCATTTCTTTCTAAGTGCGTACAGATTGTCTGTTTAATGATCTGCACTAGAATCTTTCCTGGTATTGATGTCAGGCTGAACGGTTGGTAAATGTTGTAGTCCTCCTTTTTCATCTTTTTGAAGATGAGGACAATATTTGCTTTCCTCTAGTCTGTTGGAACTTCTCCTGTTCTGTAGGAATTGTCAAAGCATTGGTTCTGTCAGTTCTTTTAATACCCTTGGATGTAATTCATCAGTCCCTGGAGACTTGAATTCATTTAGATTAGCCGGGCATTCCTGTACTGCTTCTTTACCTATTCTGTGCTGCATTTCCTCTATGGCATCCCCTGCTCTGTCCTCCCCAAATTCAATCTTTTGGAAGAAGACTGAGGCCAACAAAGTGTTGAGTAGCTCTGCCTTTTCTCTGTACCCTGTTAACATTTTGTTATCACCTGTAAGCAGCAGTCCTATCTTTTCCTTGTTCTTCCTTTTGCTACAGACATAAACAAAAAATAGCCCCTTCTGTTGTTTTTAATCTCTTTTCTCTAGCAAGTCTGAACTTGTTCTGTGCTGTGTCTTTTCTAATGTTCTCCCTACATATGCTGCTTAAATTCCTCTTTGGTGATTTCTCCCTTTTTCCATTTCTTGTACATTTTCCTTTTAAATCTCAGCTTAATTGAAAGTTTTTTAGACATCCATTTACACAGCATCCGGCAATAAACTGCTATGCTTATTTATCTAGCTCATGTGCTAAATTCATAGTTAGATTAACCATCACCAAGAGGAAGCAATGGTTATGCACTGTTCTAATAACTATACATCCAGCTAGGGATAGAAAGAATCTTCAAAAATATTTTACAAACTGTCATTCTCCCAGACCTCTAGTGAGTGTTGCCTGAGCACCTTCCCCTTCTCTCCCCAGCGAGTAAATGACAAACTTGAGGGGAAGGGAATGGACAATGTTCAAGAAGTTGGTGAATAGCTCCCAGTGCAACATCCAAAACCAAGCATACGTATACATATCCCAAGCTAAATGCACATTTACATCACTAACCAGATTCCAGCCATCATTTCAGATGCATTTTTTTAAATCATTTTCCTCCACATCTGACACTGACAGTTACCACATGACTCATTCTCATCACACCATGTTTCCCCAGCTTTATTGGTTCCCAGTAGTGAGAACAGAAAAATGCACTTCATGATGATGCCACAGTATATGGTTCCCCAATTAGATGTGACAGTTAGGGCCGTAGCCAGAAATTTTTTTTGGGAGGGGTTGAAATTTTCAGAGGGGGGGGGGGGTTAAAAATTTCGCGGGGGGGGGGGGTTGATACCTGCCTCCTAGTTCACGTTGAAGCAAAGAGCACAGCAGAGGGCAGAGCAGCCTTCCATAGCCTGAAGCTCCGCACCTGTCAACCACCTCCACCAAGTCTGGCCTCCTTAATGAGAACATTCAACACACACACAATATTTGCCTGAGATAGTGCTTGCAGTTCTGGAGGGACTCTTAATTTTTTGCATCTCATAGACTTAGCATGGGGATTGGATTAACCAGTTAAAATTCATGAGTAAACCAGGTTTTTTAAATTCATGAGTAACCCCCCCCCCCTCTCGCTACAGGCCTGGTGACAGTAATAGAAGAAATTGAGAACATCTTTTAGTAACAAATGTATATTTTAAGTGTACCACTTACCACAGGTGTGGTCAGACTGAGTCACTCCCATCAGCTTTAACCAACAATGTAAATGAAATCCAACAACATCTGGAGGACTGTAGGCTTCTCAGTCTTTGCTCAGTTTGGATCTTGATAACCTGAACTTTTGGAATTATATGTATAAACATTTTGGACTGAATGAGGCAAGAATATATATATATATTCCCTGTCCTCCAAGGAACCTTGATGGAAATGCCATCTGGAACAGTAATTATGTCAAGGAGAAAGAGGAACTCACAGCCAGCTCACTCTATATTTTCCCTTTTTTGATCTCGCCAAGTTTTCAGGTATGAACAGAACAATGTTTGGGCTTCTGCCAGTTGAGGGGGAGTAATATGAATTTCTTTAGCACTCATGAATTAAGAACCAGCTTCAGGCATACAACACATACATGCAGACCCACACAAAACAGTACAAGACAGTTAAGAAATCTTAATTGTCCCTTCCCCAGAGAAACTGGGTTCTTTAATAGTTTATTGGGACACATATTTCCCCATGTATTCACTGAAAACACAGTGAAATATGTCTTCTGACATAGCCCTGCTATCAAAATACCCCTCTAGTAGTGCTCCTTGATGCCTTAAATTTCATGGCCAGGGAAGTACAGTAAATATTGGTATGAAGTCAACAACTAGTCTAGTCTCACTCAGGTTTCCACACAATAACTGAAGAAGTAGAAGCTTTAAATGGGAAGAGTAATACTGGTCCGTTTCTGCAAGATCTGAAGCAGAGAGGCAAAATAGTGCCAGTGAGGAAGATTTAGAAATAAGACAATGAAAATGTTTCAATCCAAGGACCAACTTCAATTTCACTGAAGCACTTCAGGACTGCATTCCAGTTCAGGCACAGCCAAAGGCAAAAGGATGAGATTCAAAATACCAGCATGTTTTAGCTTAAAACTCTTACTAGCAATAACTAACTCTTTGAAAGAGACTTTCAACATTTTACAATGGGAAAACATTGTACACAAATTAGGAAAGCACCAAACAATGGTGTCATGGACCAATCAGGGAATGCCAAGGAAGCATCTTCGGCCCCCAGGAGCCGAGGCTCCACACCCCAATTTTAAAATGGAGAATATAATTTTATTTTAACTTGGTTAAGAGCCAACAACAGTGCATCATGAAATGATATGTGACAGGAAAGAAGTATGCTCTCTTAGCCATCTCTTCTGTATTTTATTTTTTCAAAAACTTCCTGTGCTTTGTATGGTACAAATAACACACTAGATTCTACCCAGAGCCCTACCACCATCACATGTAGTCTTAACTTCAGATCCTTTCTTGACTGTAATATCCACCTTCTCTAGCCACCAAGATCATGAGGTTGTTTATTCGGTCATATAAACTGGAAATAGCAGTTTTCTTCTGATATAAACATCACTTTGATATTCCTTGATAGTGATGTTACAATTTCTGTGTGGCACAGAAAAAACGACAGATGAGAGAGTTGACTCCTGTTACTACAGGGTTACTAGAACCAAGATCACTTGGTGCATTTGAGTGGTGGGAAATTCAGTGAGCCCTCCCAAGACAGAATAATTCATGGGGAATATTTATTTATTTATTTATTTCCCCCCTTTCTCTACCCCAAGGGGGACGCAAGGCGGCTTACATATGACAGTTATTCAGTGCCTTAAACACATACAACATTAAGCTTAAAATCTGTTGTATTAAGATAAATGCATATTAATTTTTTTAAAATTACATTCAATATTAAAATCATGCCATCCAAAAGTTGTAGTCTAATGCCTTTCTGTAGTCATTGCACATATCCCAATTATATTTTATTATTGCACTGCTTCTCCAGAGGCTTAGCATAATACTTCCTTTCCCTATTCGATGTTCAGAAACAAACCACCCTGGTAGTTGAATCTTATAATCCTGGCAATGGAACTAAGAGTACCAGGCTAGTACTTATAGACTAAGGTCTGACTGTGTGGCATGCTGCTATGACCTGTATCAGAAGAGAATAGCCTGCTGATACTGAGGGCCCTTGCACACAGCCATATAACTCAGAATATCAAGGCAGGTGCCAGCAGGACTTAAGACTGACAGGTCAGAGGCTCGAATCTGGGGAGAGCATGGATGAGCTCCCACTGTCAGCTCCAGCTCCCCATGTGGGGACTGAGAGAAGCCTCCCACAAGGATGGTAAAACATCAAAACATCCGGGCATCCCCTGGACAATGGCCTTGCAGATGGCCCATTCTCCCACACCAGAAGCAACTTGCAGTTTCTCAAGTAGCTCCTGAAACACACACATATACAAATCCATAATATCTGCTTTGAACTGCATTATCTGAGTCTACACTGCCATATAATCCAGTTTATACAGCTGTGTGGAAGGGGCCTGACAAAATTGTTCATGGGCTTACCTGAAGTAATTGCTTCACTCTGTGTAATGATAAGGGCAATCCTGGAGATTCAAAAGAGATAAAGGATTACAAAAGAGTTGCGGGGGGGGGGGGGGACTTCAGCAGAAGGGTGCTGTTCTGATTACATCATGCGATGGACTTTATAGTCTTATGCTGCCCATGTTGGAATTTTATAATCAGGGTGTTACATTTGTACAAGCTTTATCCTGGAAACACAACAGAAACAATTTGCAGTTTCTCAAGTTGCTCCTGACACGAATAAATAAATAAATCTGGAAACATAGGTTGTATCCCCTCCCCTTTAGAATCATAGAGTTGGAAGAGACCTCCTGGGCCATCCAGTCCAACTCCCTGCTGAGAAGCAGGAAAATTGCAGTTGGCCAAAACCTCTGTTTAAAAGCTTCCAAAGAAGGAGCCTCCATCACACTCTTGGGCAGAGAGTTCCACTGCTGAACAGCTCTCACAGTCAGGAAGTTCTTCCTAATGTTCAGATGGAATCTCCTTTCTTGTAGTTAAAGTAATATTTCCCCTGATAACAGATTCTTCCAGGCCAACCCCAACCTTCTGCCCTTCAGATATTTGACTGCAGTTCCAATGATTACAATTGACTATCCAGGCTGGAGTTTATTTATTTATTTCGAGCATTTATATCTCATCATTCTTACCTCTGAAGAGGGACTCAGGATGGCTTACAGCAGGCAGCCATTAGATGCCAAAAATACATTAAAAACACAGTTATAATTAACACAATAGAAACAATATAAGCAGTCAATTAAAAACAGTTCGTCGGTTCAAAACATAATCAAAATCAGTCCTTTGCAGTCCACTAAAACATTCAGTTAATTGAAGTAGTTCAACACAAAAGGACGGTGCCAGGTTGGGGAAGCACTAGAGTCTCACTGTCCCTACAACTGCAGAGATTGTTTAATCTGAAGGTGTTCAGAATATGTGGCTGGCACCAGTTTAATTGGAACTACTAATGCAATGTATCTGGAAGTTGCTAAGGGATTTAGCAAGCCCATTGACAAAGTGCCTCAGGGGACCTAGGTAGCAACGACAGTGATGGCATCTGCCATGATAGGATGTAAGTTATAGGAAAGGCCAGGGTGTAAAGATATAATTGGTGGTAGTGGCAATGCTAATGAAGGCTCTTTGGCCTTTAGCACCTTTCTGACGGCTCCTGACCTTTTGCTACTTGGAACAATCTCTTCTCAAGAAGCCACAGAGGTGTAGTGGTAGGAGTGTCAGTCTGTCAGATGTGAACTGTGGTGACCCAGGTTCAACACTTTGCTTACTTACGAAGTTCACTGGGTGACCTTGGGTCAGTCATTGCTTCTCAGCCTTACCAGAGTTATTTTGAGGATAAAGTTGAGGTAGAAGAGAACCTAGATGTTTCTGAAGGCTGCTGTGACAGTAAAACGTGAAGATAAATGTGATGGGAAGAAGTATGCACTGATGTACACAGCCTTGAACACTTTGGAGGAAAGTGATGATATTAGTGGGAAAAAAATCTGACCAACTTTAGCAATACTTTACACAAAATATTGACATCTAGAAGGGGTTGTGAAGTGTTTTATGTATTTTAATAGTTTTTAAAAATAGCTTAAACTATTTATTTTTAATAGTCTTATATTTCATTCTATTTTAGTGTTTATGTATTAAATTGTATGTTGTATTTTTGTAGTATTGTTAGCCACACTGAGTGTTGTTTAAGAAAGAAAAAGTTGCTAATAATAATAATAATAATAATAATAATAATAAATGTGATATTCTCAGAGCCAAGGCACTGAGTTGACTAAAAATAATCTGAAATCTCTCTCTGATATTTATATATACAAATATCCACCAATGAAGGACTTTGGTAGTCATAACACTTCCTTTACTAGCAATAAAAAATCACACCTTTTTCTTAAGATCTATTTTTTCTTATGTTCTCAGAAATAATTGAATATAATTCTGACTTCTCACAGCTCCAACTGCCTGTTATATTCCACAACACAGTGTTAGTTTCTGCTTCACGGGTAATGAACACAGATATTAAACAGAAGCTCTCAGTTTTGAGCTGTGTTGTTTTTTGGTATACAGGCAGTTCCTGAGTTACAAACATCTGACACAAATGACTCATAGTTAAGAACCGAGGTGAGACAAGAGGACTCTACCCCTCAGAAGGGAAATTTCCTTCTGAAAGAGTTGTCATGGGGAAATGGTGTCTTAACTGAAGCTTTCTCACAAATCCTTGTTTCACCAACAAGCCACATGTTCAAAATCCAATTATCGCAGGGACAGAAAGTGAGGGGAAATCTTCTGAACTGGGACACAGACAGCAAAACAAACTCCCCAGGGGTATTGATCCTTCCCAATGTGATCCAAAGCTTTTGTGTGTGTGTATAGTCAGAGTTACACTTAAAAGGTATCTGTTCTGACTTACATAAAAATTCAGTTTAAGAACAAACATACAGAACCTATCTTGTTCATAACTTGGGGACTGCCTGTAATTAATTTTGGCTTGGTTAGTGCTAATTAGACAGAACTTTGAGGGAGTAATTGTGATTCAACAGATGCAGGACTGATGTATTATATTTTGATATATAGGCATCATCTAAGAGATTGATTGTGGAGCTGGATTCCCCTAATTACAGCACATTCACCAATGGGCTGAATTACATTGAGGAAATGACCATATACTTTGGGGTAATTAGGTTCCAGGCAGACTCACTGGGACAATAACCTTTTCTCCCCCCTCTGAGTTAAGCTAGTAAGGACGACAAGGGAGTGAAGGATTCTCAGTTGGCATTTCCATAAGTCTCTGAGAATTCTGGATATGGTCAGATTTCTGAAAGTACCCACTAAAATGGGGAAAGACATTTTTGATATCTCCAGTCATTGATCAGAGGTAGTAGAATTAATTTTCCCAGTTGGGAAAGTATAAAACCTTGGAATTCATCAGCAGATTGGATGTAGAGCCAAGTGAGACCATTTTTGTACCCCACAAGTCTCTCTAATAGCCCAATTCCCATATTCCCATAGCAGCTGTATTTTTCTTTTATTGGATTTTAAAGATATACATGCAAACAAAGGGGGTTGGAAGATTAAATGGGGGAGAATAATTGTATAAAACAAGAATAAGGATCAGGCATAAAAGTGTGATGTGACAGCTAACAAAACCAATACAATTCTAGGCTGCATCAATAAGAGTATAGTGTCTAGATTGAAGGAAATCATAGTTCCACTCTATTCTACTTTGGATAGACCTCACCAGGTCTGGAGCAGAAGAAAACAAACCCACTCTCTTATATATAACACCCCTTCAAATATTTTAAAATAGCTATCATATCTCCCTCAGTTTTCTTCAAGATAAACATACCCATCCGACTTTGCAGTCCATTTATCATCTTCATTATCTTTGTCTGGTCAATATCCTTTTTGAAGCAAACTCACTTAGAGCAAACTAGCAACAATGAGATGACTTACACAAAACAAAAATATTTGCCTGATTCCCAATTCAGTGTGCAAGGACTGAAGTAATCAAGATCAAAGAAAGAAGAAAGAAAATGAGTGAAAAATCAGTCTGATAGAACACCACCTTGGCTGGAAGGTCAAACTGTTGATTTTATTGTTTCTTAAAATCTCCAGGTGTAGTATGCTGAACCAGAATAGGGGCATCAGGCACTCCAAACTCCCGTTAGATGAAGGTTTAAAACACATGAAAAGTTTTGGCATTTCTGGTCCTATCTTACCCCACAAGGATTCCCATCTCCTCCATGGTTGCTCAATTTAAAACCATTGGGGACTGGATTAGGACTCTAGACTGAAGTTTTTCCTCCCTGATCAAAAGTTCCTTAAGCCTGATCCTGAACTTCATTTAATTAAAGAAACTAGAATTGCTGTGTTTTATTTCCCCTGGTTCTTATCAATCGCATTAATGACCATAGTTATTTCAATGGAGTCTACATTATAACACTTCATACTTCAGCCTACATAAATTGTGAATTAGACCAAAATGGCAACCATTGTTAGAACTTTAGCTCAGTTTGTTTTATTAAATGTAAAAATGCCCTTGTTTCCCAGGCACAGAAATAATAATCTAGAAATACAGGTTTGCAACTAGAAAGCAAAATGGTTTCTGTTATTGTTTCAAGGAATACGATAATTTCATTAACTGGTTTAGTAACTTTTGAATAGATGTGAAATAGCATCAACCAAAATGAGTTTTTTTTTCAAAGTTATGATTACAAAATAGGGAAAAGAAACACAGGTTGGTTTTAAATGCATGGAAATAATGAACTGAAAATGTATGAGAGCAGATCAACATTTTCAGTGAAGCAAAAGAACATTGTGCTGTATGTGTGTTGGCATTCAAAGTTATTACTGATGCAGTAAACAGGTGATAAAGTGTAGTTGGAGATGTATCTCATTATTAGTGGAAACATCTGAACTAGTTACTGTTCTATTTGTAGTTCATCTCAGATATTGAATTTTCTGAAATGGGCACCAGCTTTAAATAAGATGATTTTTGTATTGTCGAAGGCTTTCATGGCCGGAATCACTGGGTTGTTGTAGGTTTTTTTGGGCTATATGGCCATGTTCTAGAGGCATTCTCTCCTAACGTTTCACCTGCATCTATGGCAAGCATCCTTAGAGGTAGTGCAGTGAGGTGACCTCACTATCTCTGAGGATACTTGCCATAGATGCAGGCGAAACATCAGGATAGAATGCCTCTAGAACATGGCCATATAGCCCGAAAAAACCTACAACAACCCAAAGATGATTTTTATTCTGTGTGAAGGTTTAAAAACTATCTAGATTAAGGGAAGTATGGAAAATGAAAATAGATTAATGTACCATAAACTGTTGGAAAGAAAATGGAAAATCATATTTTTTTCAAAGCATTAGGTATGACAATGTTGAAAAAAAATATTACTCAGGGCATGCTGGGTTTGAGTGTACATAGCATCTGCAAATGCTAGTGTTTTCTGGAGATTTAGGGTTAATCAGTCATTCTACCATTCTACCAAAGGGGTGCATTAATAAAGGTGCCCATCCCAATATATTTTCAATATCAGTGATCAGCCAACTACAATGGAAATAGTGGCTTTGTGCGCTAAAGTGCTAAACAAAGAGTAGGCAAGATCTATCTGGATACATGTTGGTCCTACAATAAAATGTTGTAGTGAAGGTCATCTGTACAATGCTATATTCCACTCATCCTACTTTCAACCCCTCCCAACCCTACCCCAAGACAACAATCTGCTAGTATTTCACAGCCACAGGAATGTGCTCAATGGGGAAATAACAGAACAGAAGAGGAAAGCAAACACTCAGCATTCTGTTTACACAATTCTTAACCAACAGTCTACAGGAAGTCCACATGCAGGACATGTATGTAACTTCACCCTCCATCTTGGGTTTCCCCTGCAATTGAAATGCAGAGGTATATACAGAAGGTTGCAAGTTATGAAACGTGAGGTTCCCCCCTCTAATTTTATTTTCTGTTCCTCAGCGAACCTTGAATTCCCAAAATTTTGTTGTAACCTTCCTCTTTTGTGTGGTATTTCTTTGGCTTATTTGGAGTGGATGAGGAAATGCCTTTACATTTCTGATTCTGCAACCATACAAAACATATCTCCCATAGGCATATAGAATACAATTGGCTCATCCTGTCTTTGGATTCTGTATCCACAATTCAAGTTTACATGGCTTGAAATCTCCCCTTCTAAAAAAATCCAAAAAGCAAAGCCTGATCTTGCCCTTTTGTAGAAAAAAAATGCCATTTTAATATGGCATTGTGTATATCGGGAATAGAGACCCACAGAGTTTAGTATCCATAGGGGGTTCTAGGATAAAATCACAGTGTATACAAAGGGGACCACTGTATAAAATCAGAAGTGTTCCCGAAATGTTTTTGGATCTTTTTTAATGCCACCAAAAACATAATTGTATCCATGAAGCAATGGAAAATTGGGTTTTCACTCAATAGTGTTGATCAGTCATTCAGCTTTCTCCCCCTCAAGTCTGGAACTCAACTGCAATTCAAGAATGGACATTTTTGGCAGATTATATTCACCTACTGCTTCAGTCCTCTCCTGCTATAGATCAGAATTTACTTCTCTTTCAGATTTAGTACCCTGGGATATTATGATGGGGGCTAACTTCAACTCTTAAGAAGGGGCTCAACAGAAGCTTTTAGAAAGGTATTGTTTGATAGAAAATGTAAGTGGCTACAAAACCCAGTGGCTACAGCAACTGTTATATAAGCTTCCGATGGCAGCTGAAACAACAGGACAATTTGCTCTGGGTTTTCCATTGAACTTTGAAGGTACTGTCCAAGGTGCTGGACCATATCCCTCAAATAGATTGAGCACCTTGGACAGCTCCTTTTAAATTCAAATTTAAATCTGGATTCACAGAATTCTTTGTTGGGTATTTCCAGTGCCCTTTCCTGAGTTATAGTACTGGAGCTGTTTGACAAGGAAGTTCAAATTCATCACCAAACTACAAATCCCAAGCTTCCATTGGGTTCAGCCACCACAATTAACAAACTGATATAACTGAAGTATAGATACAGTCTAAAGCTCAAGATGTTATTCGTGGCAATGTAGTAGCGATGACAGGAATAGATATATCAGAATATTTAAACTGGGGTGGAGAATGTTTTGATCTCTAGATGTTTTGATCTGATTATGCAATCCTAACCCAGCTGTAGGGAGTAAAGATGAGGCATAAATCTCTTCTGCTGGTAGAATCTTTTTCTGATGGCTGATTTCAGATATTGGCTGACTGAGAGTTGTTAGCAAAAGAGCCAGAAAGGGATGGAGAATGATGTGGTGATAAAATAGTTAAATTATTCCAATTTTGGACCTTCTTCTGCTTCAGGAAAATACAGTGATGGCCTAAAATTACATCAGGGTGTGGTTGGTCCTTCTAAGTCATTTCTGACAACCCTAAAATGAGAGTTGCGAGTTAGATTCTGCACAATTTCAGCTGACTTCATATCTGGTCTCAGTTGACTCCTAGCTAATTTGTATTCAGTTCTAAAGCCTGAGACTGGGAAGAACAAAATGTAAACAATGAGCAATTCTATAAAACCACGAGGGGGTTAGTCTGGTGTAAATATATCTCAGAGTAGCCCTGAATCCAAAAAGTGTGCAATCAATCTGGGACCATTGTCTGCATTCCCTGGGACTACATTGGCCTCACTGGGTTGTCTCCTCTTCTATGTCACCACTGCTGCCACTCCTAGCAAGCCATGAAGTTCTGTCTGGCTGTTGCCTGTCACATCTGTGATGTCAGAACTGAGTGTCCACAAAACCAGCAAGAAGGAGTGTGTCTATTTCTCATCCTTCTGATGGTTGCACAGATTTGCTCTCCTGAGATCACAATAGGCAAAGGCCAGGTGCTTGGATGAAGAAGTGGCAACGTAGGCATAATTCATCACCCTTCACTCTCCTTTCTTATGTATTATTACTCATTAATAAATTTTGCCACCTTGGCCACATATGTCCCAGTTTGCATCAGTGAAATGTTGGAAGGTATGATTATGATAAAAGGAATTATCATCATCATCATCATCATCATCATCATGTTTATTTATATTCTGTCCTTCTCCCCTAGGAGACTTAGAGCAGATTACAGCATTTACAGCAGACATAGGCAAACATTCAGTGCATTTACAATCACATACAACGAGACTCACAAACACAAAGGCAAAGGCTTCTCCTTTCATTTCTGGCTTCTGGAGATGGTGCTCATTTCTGGCTCTGGGGCAGGTGCTTTCTCAGTTTTCAGGCCGAAGAACCTGCGTTGTCACCTCCTGAAGAACTTTGAAGAACGCCATTTAGATGTCTCACCCACTGCATTATTTTAATCGCTTCTGTGCCCTCACACATACAGCCTAATTACACCCTATACCAGTACATAAAGGAAATATTAGTAAACTGGGGAGAACTCTGAGGTTTGAGAAAGTCCTCTTTTATTAAAGAATAAACAAACACATACACATTTTAACAAAACGCTCAACCAGAGCATTTTGTTGCTAGCCCCATTTAAAATAAGCATATATATATTTATTGCATATACATGAAAAAAACAACAACAACAGGATTGCAGAATCTATGTGGGCAGTTTAATAACCACAGAGTTTTGATGATATAGAAGTTGGTATCAACCTCTGCTGTGTCAGAGAATGTTTATTGTACTAGTGCAAGTCAGAATTTTGATACATATTTAAAAAAGAATTCTGGACTGTAGCCATAATTCATAGTTAATAAGGATCTGTCTGATCATTATTTATTTCTGTAATCCCCAAAAGAGGAAATGTTATTTTTTTTTTCAGAAATATCCTTTGGTCATCATGAAATATCCTTTTTGGAAATGCTGCAATATTATTGAAACAATCGAAATTAAGGCTGAATTTTTAACTGAAAAAGTTTTGGGGAAAGCCCCAACAAAATTATGATGAAATGCCATGCTAGGAAGACAGTGCACAGTTGCTACTGTCTGCAGCAACTTGAACAAATGATAATTGATAAGAGATATGTTGAAAGGCTAGCATAATCAAGTTGGGCAGGTAGAAAGTATGCAAGCAGACACTACTAAATTGCATCTGTCATTTTAGTGAACAAGTTTTAGTGAAAGAAGAATAAGAGGGGAGACATGGGGGCAGAATTGTCCTTTTCAGTGGGTTGAGGCAGAAGCAAACTTCAACAGCCTCTCCTAGCTTCCTTATTAATAATTTTTCCCGTCTTGACCACACTACAATGTTGCTTATCTATGTGAGTCCTGGTATTCATATCTGATAAAGCCCTACCCAGTCAATTTTAAACAATGACTGTTGAATTGGCATTTATTGGTATGAATGATTTTAATTTGTTTAATCGTATGTCTATGTTTTTAATGGTCTTATGTTTTTATTTATGTATATTAACTATGTTGCAATGTCAGCTTAATGGTATAAAATTAGAAAATGTTGACCATTTCCCACTACCTTGGCTGCCACCTCTCCACAAAAGTCAACATTGACACCAAAATATAACACTGCCTGAGCTCTGCGAGTGAAGCATTTTTCTAAATGAAGCAGAGAGCGTTTGAGGACTGGGACATCTGTAGGGAGACCGAGGTGTTTGTTTATAAAGCTATTTATAAAGCTCCCAACTCTGATATATGCCTGCAAAGGTGGACTATCTACAGATATCACACTAAATTTCTAGAACGATTCCATCAGCAGGGCTCCAAATAATCCCGCAAATCTTTTGGGAAGACAGGCAGACAAATGTCAGTGTACTGGTAGAAGCGAAGACCACCAGCATTGAAGTGATGCTCCTATGCAATCAACTTCACTGGACTGGCAATATTGTCAGAATGCCCTATCACTGTCTCACAAAGGAGTTACTATACTCCAAATTCAAGAATGGGAAACGTATCATTGGTGGGCAGGAAAAGAGATTTAAAGATGGGCTCAAAGCAGGCCCGTAGCCAGGATTTCGTTTCGGGGGGAGGGGGGGGGGCTAAAAATTTTTCAGGGGGGGGGTTGGGGGGGGGCTGAGTTTCGGGGGGGGGGGCTGAGTCTGAGTGAAAGAGGGTCTAGCCTAGCAAACCTTTTGTATCATTACCCCAATACCCCCATACATATGGGATATATTGAGAATGGTGATCAAATCATGATATTAATAAACATAACAGTTTAAATAATGCACCAGTAAGGCCTTTTCGCGAACCACCATGAGAATTTCGGGGGGGGGGGGCTGAAGCCCCCCGAGCCCTCCCCCTGGCTACATGCCTGGCTCAAAGCCAACCTTAAAAACTGTGGCATAGACATTGAGAACTGGGAAGCCCTGGCCCTTGAGTGCTCTAACTGCAGAATTTGAAGAGGTACGAATGGAGGGTGAAAGGGAGAAACATGCCAAGAGGAACGCATGTCAAGCCAACCCTGACTGGGACCATCTTCCACCTGGAAACCAATGTTCTCACTGTGGGAGAACATGTAGGTCAAGAATAGGGCTCCACAGCCACCTATGAAACCACTGCCAAGACTCCAAACTTGGAGGACCATCATCCTCAGGCTACGAGGGATTGTCTAAGTAAGACCCCACCTCAAGCCTTGAGAAAAGGGGTAAAAAAGAAAAAAAAATATTATTATTTGAAGGGTATACATTCAGCTTGATGGATTGTGCATTTTGAGACACTTGCTACCATTTTATTTTTCTGAGAGTTCATGCTATTTTAAGTGCTGGAGTTCCTTACGAAGGAATCACTGTTTGTTAGCAAAGCAGACCTGTATAAGCAAGTCAGCCCGTGGCAAAGGAGTAATCCATTTTATGTTGGGT
The DNA here is from genome assembly GCF_037176765.1 of Anolis sagrei. Taxonomy (NCBI): domain Eukaryota; kingdom Metazoa; phylum Chordata; class Lepidosauria; order Squamata; family Anolidae; genus Anolis; species Anolis sagrei. The sequence goes on along the minus strand of NC_090024.1, from coordinate 215,647,554 downwards.
GGTTTCTGTGGTGCAATAGACTGTTAAGCAAGGTTTTCCCTCTGGCAGTCCTTGCTTCAATCTAGGTCATGTTGTGAGTAAAGCAAGCTTGCAAAGTGTAGACAATAGGCCACCTTGCAAAGTGGCTTTAGGATGTGCACGCTTGGAGCTTTTTTTTTTTTTTTTAAAAAAGGAAGAAGTAGAAGTAGAGATATAAGGAGACATGGAGCCTCTCTGTCTTTGTTGCGTCAAATAGATTGGAAACAGGACATGATGTAACCCTAATCATGTAGATGATGCAAATCACATTGTGTAGCTGGTCTTTCCACACATGTGCAGCCCTTTCAAGTCTTCCTCAGTATAAACAGTGTCCGTATAATTACCACAGGCACGCACTTGCAAGCTACTATTAATATGAGAGACTTTGGCATTGCACAGGAGGCAATGGAAGCTAATTTACAGCTAATCCTTTCAGCTTTGGACATGCAAAAATCCCTACAGCCTTTACTGTAGGACTGGCACACATATGGATGCCTACATCCCTTAGTCTTTCATTACTTGATTACTCAGCAGTTGAGAATGGCTTCACAGCCAAAAGTGTAAACTCCGTATATTGGCAAAAGCTGGGTCTAGACTGAGCTGTGATGTGTGGTTGTACTCTTGGTGATGGTTTTATTCAAGCATATTTCATGTTTTTCCCAATATTTGAAGTCACGGAAGTTTACAAATCATCTTTGCTGCCTTCAGAAGTTCCCGGTCTAGCCTCTCAAGGATGGAAATTCCAGAGCCTGGAAGCAACTACTAAGGAAGTTCCCTCCTCTCTTCCCTCCAAATGCACCTGTGAGGATGATTGGATGGATAGAAGGTAGGCATGGGGAATCCATGGTTCTAAATGGTTCTAAAGTACTTATAAAACTAGAAGAGGGCACTGATACTTTGCTTTTATAGTGTTGCTAAAGTTCTGGTAGTGAAAATTTCAGAACTCTAACAAAAATTTCAAAATTTCATTATAAATGGCAGTTCCTAATTGGTTCTGTCATAAAAATCAACAATCATGAAATAATAATGAAATTTTGAAAGTTTTGTTAGAGTTCTGAAATTTTCAGCACCAGAACTTTAGCAACACTATAGAAGCAAAGTACCAGCTCCCTCTAATTTTGTAAGTACTTTAGAACCATTTAGAACTATGGATTGCCCATGCCCAATAGAAGACCCTTCCTTCAAAATCCCAAAAGATGGGCAAGGGATCATCTTTGTCTGCAGACTAAAAACCCGATAGACATGACACAAAAGGAAGAGGATTTGGAAAGGAGAAGGGAACAGTAGGTAAAAGGCTTTTAGCTATAAATGTTCATCAGGCAATAAAATCAGCAGATCATAGAGATAGAGTTAAATACAGTGAAATAGCTACTGTGTTCTCTTCTGAGGGCAACAGAAATAGCAGTTGGTGGTGGGAGGGAGGAGTGATCTGAGCTAGAGCTTGATGGAAACACAATGGAGGGGTTCCTGATTGCTACTTCCTCTCCCCCTGACACTGACAGTACCTCAGAGGATCCATGTAAAACTTTATCTCAGATCCATGTTTCAAATATAAGCAATAGTTTTGGACATCCTAGCATGGTGTGGTTGATCGAGCATTAGACTACGATTCTTGAGACTAGAGTTCAACTTCCTGTTCAACATGAAACCCACTGTGTGACACTGAGCATTGAGCACACACTCTTTGCTCAGAAGATTGCCAAGGTAACTCTCTTTTGAACAAATCTTGCCAAGAGAACCCTGTGTTAGGTTTGCTTTAGGGTTACCATAGGTCATAAATAACATGAAGATATGCAACAACTACAACATCACAGGGTGGTGGTGGGGAGTTCGAACATATACAATAAAGTTTGTACAGCGTTTACCATGAGGAGTGATAAGTCATATTGGTTGGTAGTCATCATGTCAATAAGGAAGTGAATTTACTGTGAGTTTTAGTCCAGGTTTTAAGGCAATTGTCTAAGGAGATAACTCTATCTCTCAAATAAGTTCAAACCTTGGACAGTTCATTTAAAATTCAGTCTAAAATCTAGAATTGATTTGTTAGTCATCCAGTAAGGAAGCCACCAACCAGCACTGGTAGTAGCATAACAAAAAAAATCTGCTGGCCTAGAACTAAATATAGTTTGGAAATACATTAATTGACTTTGATTATCCTTCTTCCAAGTATAACCTGTTTCATCCTGAAATCTGACAGAATGTAACTTGCCCCCTAGCCATTCAATAACATCTGGGATAAACAGAAATCTGGATCTGCCAGCTTCACAAGTCTGCAGCAGTGCTGTTGTTGTTGTGTGCCTTCAAGAAGTATCTGTTTTATGGTAACCTATCAAAAGGTTTTCTTAGCAAGATTTGTTCAGAAAGGGTTTACCTTTGCCTTCATCTGAGAATGAAAGAGTGTCCAAGATCACCCAGTAGGTTTCCATGGCCAAGCAGGGATTTGAACCCTGGTCTCCAGCATCCTAGTCCAACACTCAAGCCACTATGCTATGATGGCTCAGAGTAGTTCATAGGAATGCTAGGTTTCGCTAAAATACAGCAGAACCACTTCTCCTTGCAATTTCCAATCATCATTTACTTTGCTTTCAGAATGTCATGCAATTTTCCTAAAATGTGTATCATCACTCATTACTTCCAAGTTCATTTCAACCAAGAGGCATCTGCTATGTAAATCATCCAAGCTACTGCAGTTCTGACATGCCTGGTCTCCAACACACCCATCCTGCTAGCGCCTGTTCTGGAAATATGGTGAGCATCTGAAAAAAATAACATTCAGTACTGACACTATTTGGAAAAAGCACACAATGAGAAAGCCATAATCTTTGTATCATCTTCTCCCCAAAATATGTTTTTCAAGGCCTCTTCATTTGTGCTCTGTTTCTAAATCTAGGTCATGCAATGGTCTGATGTTACCCACCACACATTTTTTCTACCACAGGAAAAAAAAATCATACACCTGAAGAGAAGAAGTATCTGTTTTGGTAGAGGCTTTCTATGTGAGCAAAAAAGCTTGAATACCAGGAATTTGGCTAGTACGAAAAAGTTCCACCCAAACAGGGGCATTGTTTTCTGTATGAAGAAGTTATGAAAGTGATGGTGGAGTGCTTCCTTAATCCCAAATTATAGGAATTGTGGAGAGAATTGTGCATACTCTCTGACATTTTACAGATGATAACTGGGACACCTCGGGTCCTTCCACACAGCCCTAGGTGTGAATGATTTTCAGGGTCTCATTCCTTGAAATGATAGAAATGTGGGGTCTGAAGAAAATTTCATTAGAGGTGAATTCTTATTTGGAAGGGGCAACTATGTCATTCCCCACACACCCATGCATACATCTCTAGAAATAATTCTGCTTTCTTTCCTCAAGGAGTGTGGGGACCAGTGAATGAAGATTTAATATTCTAGTCAGCTTCTGCGTAGGGAATTGGGTGGGTGTGTAAAAGGGAAATTTTTGTCATTTGCTCCAGGCAGAGATCTGAATATGTCATTGTTGTTTTTCTCAGAACCCCACCGGCATTTTATCCTGTCTTTGTTCTGTACTGGGTTTTTCCTGTGCAGAATTTAGTGTGTATTTTGGTATTTATGTTCCTTAATGTCCACCAATTGTACTTGTTTCACTGTTGATCAAAGCATTTCAATACCCATATTTCAAATGCATACAATTTTAATTGTACTTATTTCAGATGTTTGTGTGATTTTCTTCACCAAAATACATCTGAAATGTACAGAAATGTACAGGATTTCCATAAACATTGCCAGTTCCAGAAGTTGCAAATATGATGTTTTGAAAGAAAATGTGAATTCAAAAAAACGTTTTAGGATGTCCCTGGCCCTAAATGGTTGTATGGAAACATGTTGCTCTCATAACTCTGCTAAGTTAGGTGGGATATAATGCTGTTATTAAACATTGTGTGGTTCTTTAGACTCTCATTAATTGTAGCTTTGCCTTCTGAAGCCCAGCTTGTAATTTGAAATTTGGGAAAGTAGCCCCTAAAGAGGAAACCAAATAAAATACAAGCACTACATCATAGAGATGATAGTCTACCATGCTGTAAATTGCAACAATAAAGAATGAAGCACTACACACAATGCGTTGAGGGTCCCCTTCTGTAATGGGGCACATTATACATGAGGACTGTTGTGAAATGGTCACAGTGACTATTCTGCTTGTGCAGTGATCCCAATGGTAGAGTGATATCTCTGTTCCCTCCTAAGAACATGATAGCACAATACAACTTTACTTGATTGTCATAGAATGATAGAATTACAGTGTTGGAAAAGACCTCAAGAATCACCCAGTCCACTCACTGCCATGTAGGAATACAGAATCAGAGTACTCCCAACAGATGCCTGTACAATCTTTGTTTTAAAACATCTGGAGAAGGAGGCTACACCATGCTCAAAGCTAAGGCAGTATAGTCCACAGCTCTTACCATCAGGAAGTTCTTCTTAACGTTTAGGTGGAATTTCTTGGCAGTAGTTTGAATCTGTTGCTCCGCACCTAGTCTCTTGAGTAGCTAAATATCATATAGTTCCAAATATTTAAACATGCCTATCATGTCACCTCTTAACCGTCTCATCTCCAGGCTAAACATACTCAGCTCCCTAAGCTGGTTTGCAATGATATAACTTCTCAACAGGATGGCATTCATGCAAATTATGTGCTTCATTAATTTGGGTTTATTTGTATGTTTTTTTCTCCAATACAAATAAAACAACAACAGACTCAATTCCAAATATATGAATTCCATAATTTAGTCTGAGTGTGGAATTTGACTTCTGACACTGTGTTTATGCATTTCATTCAGCCATTATGTTCCCTCCCTTCTCCTACTCTTATTGTGAAAATATGGAAGGCAGTATTTTCATGTGCCTTTTAAGGAAAGTTTAATAAAAGAGAGAGAGAGAGAGAGTAATGAAGCATTGAGAAAGAAATGTGTCAAAAATATTTCAAGTTAAGCATTTTAATATATCACACTTTATTGAGACATTTGGCATATTTTCTCTAGCAATATCCCCCCAAAGACTTTGGCACGCCAACTCTTTTCCTTTTCCCAAAGTACTGCTGTGAGCGTTAATTAATAGCTTTTTAGATTTTAAGGTAGCCGGAGGCAAATTTGCTTTAACTGGCACACACACAGAGAGAAAAAAAACTTATATATTGACACACCTTTAAGGCAGCCAACTTTGCTTGGTATTAATATTGATACGAGACTCATTAATTAGGCAGTTGCCAAATGAAGATGGGGCAGGAAGAAAAGGGGGGGACTTGGATGAGTGTTCTGATAAAAACGAGTGCGATTAAAGTTGCACATCATTTAGGACAAGGGTCTGCCTGGGGCAGAAACTATGAAGTTGATTCTTTATATTAACTCTGGCAATCAATCCCTGAAGTATCAACAGTGTCCCTCAAGGCCAACCATTTCATTTGATCAGGTAGTGAGCAAATTAACACAGGCTTTCACCTGGCAATGATGCTAATCATCCTTGTAATTAATGATTTATGGCACTTCCTGCCCCACTTACACCCACTAGTGTATTTTACCACACATTCATAGTCCTACCCTGGGGAGGCCACCCCAGAGTTTCCTTCTATGCCATCTGAAGTTCCTCCTTGGCTGCCCCTCCCTCTAGCCTTGAAATATTTATAGGCCGTACTTATCCCTATGCCTCTCAATAAGGAAAAGGTTCAAATGGCTACAAGGAAGCTTCAAGGGCTGCTAGGGTGCTGTTGTTGTGTGCCATCAAGTTGTTTTGGACTCAGCACACCCTACAATAACCCTATTGTGGTGTTTTCTTGGAGTTTGCCATTGCTTCCCTGACATAATGTAACTTTCCCAAGGTCACTTCATAGGTTTCCATGGCCAAACTGGGATTTGACAGCATTCTTGCTCTTGTACAATTGTAAGGAGAGTTTATAGTGTTGCTATTCCTTGCTGAACACACATGCCTTGTTTTTCTGGCTTGATGGGTGAAAGAAGCAAAACAGACTGGACATCATAGAACAAAAATTGTTCATGGTTTGCTGAGCTGTTGTTGATGAGATAATATGAAGCTCCACCTTAAACAACTGGGCAGATTGTTCACTAACCACCATGCTAGAATTCTACTGTTTGAATTCTGGTTTATTACTTCATGCAAATATAGTCACTGTGGGTAATGTTTATGTGATAAAGGCAAAATACAGCTCTAAATGCTATTTCTCTATTACATCTCAGAGTTTAGCAAGAGTGTGTTTCCCTATAGTGTGCATTCCTTGTTCCTGGCCATGTTGGCTAGGGAATTCTGGGAAATATAGTCCCAAAAAAGTATGTTCATGGCTGTGTTCCATGTTAAAAAGCCAGTGGACTGGTAGGTGAGTCAGGCAATGGGAAAAGAGTCTCCAGCACACCTTAGGGCAGCAATTTTGAGAATACAGGTTGTGGGAGATACAAAGCTCTGTCTTTAAAAGCAAAGGACAAATCAGGGAGTCTGGAAATATGGAGTGTTACTACTACTTCTTCTAGCATCTACTTTCACCCTGCTTAATTTTATTTATTTAATTGTGTTATTTGTATGCTATTTTTCTTCCAGAGTAGGACCCAAAGTGGCTCCCAACGATAGTTACAAATGTTCACAATATTTTTTAAAAAACAAAAATTTTAAAAGATAAAACATCCCAATAAGGAAGCCTCTCTGCTTACACATTGAAAATTTGCCTTAAACAGGAAAAAAAAGGAAACCAGGAAGGAGATAATTCCTGACTGAGGAGCAGCTGCCGAGAAGGATCTTGGTCATATCCTTACTGAACAGACCTGTGATGGTGATGGGATCTGGCAGATTCCTAATCTGTTAAGATTGTTTCAAATTCTGTTCCAATCTTCTGGGGTATTAGTTTTCCCTCTCAATTTGGTGTTATTTGCAAACTTGATGATCATGCCTTCTAACCCTTCATCTAAGTCATTTAAGATGTTGAACAGGACCGGACCTAGGACGAAACCCTGTGGCACTCTGCTTGTCATTTATTTCCAAGATGAAGAGGAAGCACTGGTAAGCAGCTGTTGAGTTTGTTCGCTTAACCAATTACAGATCCATCTAACAGTAGCCTTGCCTACCCTACATTTGACTAGTTTGTTTGCCAGAAGGTCATGGGGGACTTTGTCGAAGGCCTTACTGAAATCCAGATATGCTACATCCATGGCATCCCCTGCATCCACCCAACTTGTAACTATCGAAAAAAGAGATCAGATTCGTCTGGCATGACTTGTTTTTGGTAAATCTGTGTTGACTATTAGTGATGACCACATTAGTTTCTAAATGTTTGCAGACCACTTCCTTGCCTGGTATTGACATGAGGCTGAGTGGACGGTAATTATTTGGGTTGTCCCTTTCCCCCTTCTTGAAGATAGGGACCACATTTGCCCTCTTCCAATCTGCTGGGACTCCAAGAACTCTCAAAGATGATTGCCAAGGGTTCTGAAATAACCTCTGCTAGTTCCCTCAATATTGTTGGATGTAGCTGATCTGGACTTCAGGATGCGAATTCTAAAAGAGTGGCCAGGGATTCCTGGATGAGTTGTTTACCTATTTCAGGTTGGATTTCCCCTAATCCAGTGTTTCTCAATCTGGGGGTTGGAAGCCCTGGGGGGTTGCAAGGGAGATGTCAGAGGGGTCACCAAAGATCATAAGAAAACACAGTATTTTATTTTGGTCATGGGGGTTCTGTGTGGGAAGTTTGGCCCAATTCTGTCATTGGTGGGATTCACAATGTTCTTTGATTGTAGGTGAACTAGAAATCCAAGCAACTACAACTCACAAATGTCAAGGTCTATTTTCCCCATACTCCACCAGCGTTCACATTTGGGTATATTGAGTTTCTGTGCCAAGTTTGGTCCAGATCCATCATTGTTTGAGTTCATAGTGCTCTCTGGATGTAGGTGAACTACAACTCCAAAACTCAGGTCAATGTCCACCAAACCCTTCTGGCATTTTCTATTGATCATGGGAGTTCTGTGTGCCAAGTTTGATTCAATTCCATTGTTGGTGGAGTTCAGAATACTCTTTGATTGTAGGTTAACAATAAATTCCAGAAACTACAACTCTCAAATGACAAAATCAATATCCCCAAACCCACCAGTATTCAATTTTGAGCGCATTGGATATGGTATTTGTGCCAGATGTGGTCCAGTGAATGAAAATGCATCCTACATATCAGATATTTATATTACAATTCATAACTGTAGCAAAATTATAGTTATGAAGTATCAACAAAAATAATTTTATGGTTGGGGCTCACCACAACATGAGGAACTGTATTAAAGGGTTGCAGCATCCTTCATCCACTCCATGTTCCTAAGGTTGAGTACAGCTTTTTTTTTTGTGAGAAGGCAAAGAAGGCATTAAGTAGTTCTGCCTTTTCCCTATCCCCTGGAAGCATTACCCCATTTTCTCACAGAGACCTTATCGCCTCCTTTTTCTTCCTTTTTCTACCAAAGTAAGCAAAGAAGCCCTTTTTATTGTTTTTAATGTCCCTGGCAAGCAGGAGCTCATTTTGCGCTTTAGCCTTTTCCATACAGGAGTTGGTTATTTGTTTGAATTCTTCTTTGGTGATTTCTCCCCTTTCTTGTGCATGTCTCTTTTGAGCCTTAGCCCAGTCAGAAGTTCTTCGGACATCCACTCTGGCTTCTTTTCACTTGTCTTTTCTCTCTCTCTTTGTTGGCACTGTGTGCAATTGCGCCTTGAATGGGACTAGATGGCCAATGCAGTTTCTTCCAACTGCATGGGCCATCTAGTCTAATCCCCTGCCATGCACGAAAAGCAGAATTAAAGTATCCCTGACAGATGGACATCCAGCCTCTGTTTAAAAGTTTCCAAGGAAGGAGCATATGCCACACTCCAAGGCAGAGAAGTGTTGAACAGCTCGTATGGTCAGGAAGTTCTTCCTAATTGATTCCTTGATTCAAAGTGATGGGCTTCCCTACAAAACTTCCTGAAACACTATTTGCTAATTTGCCCATTTTCCATCATGAGGGCTTCTTTTTTTCTTGCAAAGAGCATAGTTGAATCTCAATCATGTATAAGCCAAGACTAGCATATTGAGAATTCTGCACAGAAATGAATAAGTAGCCTGTGTAACAATGGATTTATATGCTCTCATTGTAACATTTTGGCTCCACTGAAGTTTCCAAATAGTTTCCAAAGGCAGCCCCACCTACAGTGGTTCAAATGGGATGTAATCAAATCATGTGTCACTGTTGCCAGATCTGATGTCTCAAGGAAAGGGCCAGCTGGCACACTAGTTTTAGCTGTGAAAATGCACTCCTGGCTACTTCCAAAACTTGAGTATCCACGATCAGAGTTGAGTCCAAGAGACCACCCAAACTATGGGCCAGAAGTTTCAAGGGGACTGTCAGCTTATTCAGCACAGGTGGATTTCCTATTCTCTGATCTCCCTTTCAGAACTGTAATGTTAGGGTGCTGTTCTGATCATTAACTGTAACACCTTGTTTTTATTAGGACCAATAAAAATGGTGAGTTAGCTTTTGAATTTCACAACTTGATATTAAAACAGATATTAAATGAAGGAAGGAAAAGGGAAAATATTTATTTATTTAATTCATTTGTAGCTCCTTTTCTCACCAAAAACATACAAACATATTAAAATATACAAGAACACCATGATACATATCTGAATGTAAACATTATTTAAAAACAATTAACCAATCTATTGTCGAAGGCTTTCATGGCCGGAATCACTGGGTTGTTTTTTTGGGCTATATGGCCATGTTCTAGAGGCATTTTCTCCTGATGTTTTGCCTGCATCTATGGCAAGCATCCTCAGAGGTAGTGAGGTCTGTTGGAAAGGGTTTATATATCTGTGGAATGACCAGGGTGGGACAAAGGACTCTTGTCTGCTGGAGCTAGGTGTGAATGTTTCAACTGACCACCTTGATTAGCATTTGATGGCCTGGCAGTGCCCGGGGCAATCTTTTGTTGAGAGGTGATTAGATGTCCCAGATTGTTTCCTCTCTGTTGTTTTGCTGTTGTAATTTTAGCCATATAGCCCGAAAATACCTACAACAACCCAATTAACCAATCGAGTTAAAATAATCCAAAATTAATTGAAAGAATATCAAAAACTAACAAAAGAGCATATCATAAAACGCCCACCACAGTAAGTTCCTAAAAGGAAAGGTTTCATTTACCAGAAGAAGGAGAACAAGGAAGGAACCAGTTAACCATTCTAGCAAGGGTTGTCCTGACATGACAAATAAATAAGCAAGGGAGTAGCAAAATCTGGGAGCTGCTACCAAAAAGGCCTTCTCTTTTCTTCCCCAAAATTAGCCTGGAAAGGCAGTGGGACAGAGGAAAGGATTACTCTGAAAGGACTCATATGGGGCGACACAATTTTTTAAATAGCTTGGATTCCACTCATTTAGGTTTTACTAGTACTTTCAATTATACCTGGAAATGGTCTGCTAGACAGAAGAGCCATTGCAGTAAATAAGTTGTATGTTTCCTGTAGGCAATCCTAGTTAACAATCTGGCTGCAGCCTTTTTTGACCAAACAAGCTCTTTTCAAAGGCAGCCCCACGTAACATGCGTTACATCAGCTCTACTTCATGCCCTCTAACATTTCATAGATTCACATTCTAGAAGTTGAAAGTTGTATAGTTAGTTATAAATAACTACTCACTTTTATGAAAAAAAATTACTACAGCTTCTTCTATCTTGCATGTTCTTCCTCAATGACTTTTGCCATCTTTGACCCACTCTGATATTGCTTTGCCACATGTTGTCCTAGTTTCATCCATGAGATTTTGGAGGGTATGCAGTCATGATGCCATTATCCCTTAGTATAAGTAACAGCCGGGACAGTTGGAGGCTATGCCACTACACAAATTTAATTTAGCTATTAAAATTTTTCTCTTTAACTCAAAGTCCAACGCAAAGTTTTGAAAACTTTTTAAAAATGTGATTTTTGGTTGGTCCTCGTGAATATAGGGATTTTTGAACTCCCACCCAATTAATTAACATGGTTGGCTGCTGACTTCTGTGTGTGCACATTCTCATATGTTTGCTTGTTCATGCACATGTGGAAAAATCCTTCACAAACCACTCTTTTAAGGATGGTCTTCTATAATATTGAAAAAAAGAGGCCAGAATTCTTTTCATGGATGTCTCAAAGCTTTATCTGTTCAATGGAATGTTTATTTTCATGAGTTAAGATAGGGCCCCACAAAAACATTGGTCTTAGAACCATTTTTTAAAATACCATTCCAGGACCATTTTCTAAAATGTTGGTGGAGTCGAGAGTGCATACTTAAGGCACTTGTGTGCCTCCTTTGAAGATGTTGCTTTCAATTCCAGGCAGCCGTGGTTTGGGGTTGACTCAGCTGCAAATGGGCACCTGAGCTCAACAGCTAAATAAATTGAAAGGCATTCCTGTGGGTTGTCTATAGGGCCTAGCAAGGGTTGACTTTGCCCCTGCTGTGCAGGCAATCCTCAGTATCAATTTCCATTAATATAAAGAGCCTATTTTCAGTCATATGTGTGGAAAGAAACACACAGGCAATATCTCTAGAAGGTAGTAAGCCTGAGTGGTGAAAAGTGCTTCTGGATGTTGCTGGCCTGGTTACAGTAATATGGCACAACCTACATGTTTTTGTTTCTTGGCTTGTTTCCTGCTCTCTTGCCCCACATTTCCAACTTTTGTCTATAGGAAATCCTGTTTATAGCCCAGAGATCCTGATGTAAGTGTCCACAGAGATTGAATACCTTGGGATGAAAGAGCACTTTCCTCTTGACCTGGAATCCTAGCTGAATGTAAGAGAAGAGGAGCATATCTACAGGAGGCAGTTTGGCCAAGGAGAATGTAATGCTGTTCTGGAGTTGTGGAATTGTCCCATTCAGGAATATCCACACTGGTGGTTATTTCAGAAGAATGAGATAAACTGACTCTTTAAAAAATTATGTTTGGTTTGACACCAAGAGATTGCAAAGGTCTTTTAAAAATTAAACTATGATGGTTTATTTACAGATGGGAGTCATAATATGATATTCCAGTTAATAAAAGAGGAATACATATGCTTGAACATTTGCCCTTTGATCATTATGCTTCCCAAATAAACAGAACAGGAGTGTCAAACTCATTTTCATCAAGGGCCACATTCATGTTATGGTTGCCACTGAACTGATGGATGGAGACTCTGTGGAGATAGAGGGGCAACTATGTATATTTTTAACATAGTAGTTGGTGCTCTTTAGTTTTTATCCAATTTGGGTCCCCAGATGTTATTTAACAACAGCTCACATCACTTTTGATTATCCACCATGAAGACTTAGGATGATGGGGATTGCAACCCAATGGCACTTGTAGCTCTGAGGTTGGTGAAAGGTTCAAGGATATTTTAACATTCGATATCATATCAACAAGCCTTGTATTTAAAGTCTCCTTCTCCTAACTAAACAGGGCAAACCTCAGTCTAACAGGTGTTATGGTATAACAAATCCCATCAGCTCTCATCATGATATCTAATGAAGAGGAATATGGGAGTTGTAGTCAAGCATCTGGAGGAAGGTCAGATTCAGCCCATGGGCCTTGACTAGACAAATTACTTGATGGGTGAATCACTTGCTCTCTTTCTACCTGCATATCAGATGAAAGGAGAAATGCCACAAGATTTTGGGAAAAACTCCAGAGTGTATGAGGCACTTAAACTGCCAATATATAAAAAGTTTTGAACACTCTAGGTCAGTGGTTCTCAACCTGTGGGTCTCCAGAAGTTTTGGCCTTCAACTCCCAGAAATCCTAACAGCTGGTAAACTGACTGGGATTTCTGGGTGTTGTAGCCAAAACACCTGGGAACCCACAGGCTGAGAACCACTTCTAGGTTAATGTACATGCCCATTTTCTGGAATCATCCAATTATCTTTGTGATGAATTTAAATTTAATTCCAACTGTCTGAAAAAATATGGCCATCAAGGTCATATAACTCTCAAAATCCCTATTCTCTGAATAATGATTTTAGAACTCATCAAATGATAGTGAACTAGCTGAAAAGGAGATACGAGTCTTTCGTTATCAATTGACTAATATGTGTTTACAAATCACCCACTAGATATTATTCAGAAATCTTATGTAAGCTCATGGGGACAACAGATGTAAGGCAGCTATTTAATTCATCCCATTTAGAGAACTCATCAGTGCTGAGAACCAAAGCAATCACATTCACAATTGCTCATCTGCTTCCATACTTATGATGTGGATAACTCAAAAAGTTTTGACAAGAATTTATCAAAATTCACAAATGCCTTCATAGTTGGAATGGAAAGCACTTGGCATGAAAATAAATCAAGCATGTGAGAAGCACACTTCCAGACTCTCTAGAAGGGTCAATTTATTGATTGCATCTGCAGCCCAAGTGAGGATGGGTACCATATTTCAAGTGCTGAGACGGTTTTTCTTTCCCAGAAGTCTGAGGACAAGGCTCAGCAACAAGTGAAGATTTCACTCAGGTTCATTCCCAGCCCATGGAAGCTGCTTCCCCTGCCACACTGACAGTCTGTCTGCTTTGATCATCATCCCTATTCACCCCTTCTCAGTGTCTGGTTTTAGTACACGATGACTTCCATATCTGCAGGTCTCATATCTGAAGTTTCATTTTCCATCTGCCAAATATGTCCTCTCTAGGCATTGTCTAGATTCTCCAGGTGTTTCTATGGTACACTTCTGCTGGACATTGACCATACAGATGCACTGGAGGACCTAGCAATGCCTGGAAGGGTATCCTTTTTAGGCATTTCCACGGTTCTCCAGCATAATTTTCTAGTATGCTTCTGCTGGACATTGTTTATTCAGTAGAGTTTATTATCAGTCATTTCATGCATCTAAACAAAGTCCTGAAACATATCTTCTGCAGATAAGTGAGTCACACTGTAGTGGTATAACACAATATTGATTATCATTGTTTTGGGTAGTATTGGCATAGTGAGACTGGATCCAGTTTTGGGGAACATGGAGCCCATGGTAGTCTCTTAAAGGGTTTTTTGAGAGTGTCATGCCCAAATCTGGAACAGATGACTCTGCCTCACCCCAAAGTGGCAGGGGAAACATATTGTATGTGACTTTCATTTAAGAGGATTCTCACAGCTGTCATTCCAATGCCACCCAGTAAGAAGGGTGGGATAATGGGTCTATAGCAGCTGAAAGATCAGGTGGGCAATGAATGGGTTGACATCAGCCACCAGAAGGGTTGCCCAATGAGTGGTTTTTGATCCATGTTATTATCCCAAGCATTTTTAGCTACAGCCAATACAGTTGTGACCTTTTTTTTTCATTCCATTTAAGGTGCCTTGAAAATGGGAAAGCTTTGTTATTGAAGAAATGACTGTGATCTGTTGAGTCCCCTGGAAGGTGAGCCTTGGAAAAATATGCTGCTCTGAATTGGCAGTCACCCCTCTGTATACCTTCCTTGGCTGCTACTTCAGAACCCTAGAAAAAATGCAGCTACATATGGAAGAGGTTATGACATGAGTTAAGTGCATCCATTGGATTATAATCCCTCCTCATTGTAGTACAAATGAGTAATATTTCCAAGCTCTGAGAAAGACACGGCTTGTTTAGAACAAGACCTACCATGTGGAATGGAGCTCTTCGAGGTTCTAGTTATTCCTTTTCATTTGTGCTACCATTAGTGTTCTATGGCCACTGACATGCTTACTCACCAGTGAATTGCTTTTGATCTCCCCACTCAAGTTATTGTTCCTTCATAACATCATTATCTTGATCTATTTTTTCTCTATCCCTATTTCTGTCTCTGTCTCTATTTCTATCTATCTGTAGTTTTGCAAATGTTGGTATGTCTCTGAGTCTTCCTCTAGTGCAAGGCTGTTGGCATTCATCAGTAAAGGATCACTGAAAAATATATTCAGATTATATTTAAGATCTTTGCTATTATTATATGCCTTCAGGATAACTCTGAATAATGTCAATCCTATAATGGAATTTTCTTGCTGAGATTTTTTTAGAGGACACTTACCTTCCTCTACAGTTGAGAGATTATGACTTGCCCAAGACCACTCCATGGGTTTTCTATGATTGAGCAGGGATACAAACCCTATTCTCCCAGACTTCTAATTCAGTACTCAAACCATCACACTACACTGGATTTAAGATGCTAGAGGGACTTGTATTTGGCTCTTCAGTGAAATCCCTGTAGGCTTTTTCCAAGATGAAATAACAATTATATCTATTCCTAAATCAAGGGGACAGTTGCTAGATCTGTGTCCTGAAAGCTTTATATTGAATCAGTGATCAGGAATTTAGGGAGAAAGTTTAGGAAAGATGTTTGTGGAAGTAGACTAGTCAGAGCAGTCAAATTTTATCCTACATGAAAGAACAGTCTCATTCTAAATAAAGTGATTTCACATATTTGTCTGTATACATGTATGTGAGAAAGAGGAGTCAAGAAAAGTGCTTTCAGAATCTGGAAGAGCTATGTTTTTGACTACAGGTTCCCAAATTCCCCAACAGCATGGCAAGCAGCCATACTGACTGGAGAATTCTGGGAACTATAGCCCAGAAAGTATCTGTTCCAAGCTGCATAGGCTTGCTATGAACCAGCACAAAGTTATATAAAATTTTCTCTGCCACCTAGATATCCTGGCCAGGGTTTTCCCCTCCTCTTTGAGAAAGAAGCTGCTAAACAAATACAACCAATTTTCTAGCCTAAAGGTACAAATTGCTTTTTCTTCTGCAGAATCTTGTAGAGGATGAATCACCAAATCAGACACTGGACTCAAACACAGTGCTTTCAGTACAACATTCACAGAGCAGCTGCATTGTCCATTAAAATCACAATGGCCATTTCACTGGTGCTGTTGGTATTACTCAAAGTAATGGTTTTAATCTTGCCATCATCCATATATTCAGAGCCTTGTTTCAGTCACAGGCTTGATTGTTGGGGACAGGGAGCAGGGCTTCTTGGGCATTAGTGCCCATTAGTGGCATGATGCCATGCCCTATAGTGCATCTTGAGTATTACTGTTAATTGATGTTTTCTTTAATGATATCCATATCCCATTCCATTTCTACCCCCTGCTGCTTTCCCCACTCCTCCAGCAGTCAATCAAATGAGTGAAGAGCCTTTACTATGGAAATAGGTGGCATGGAAGTCTAAGCACTCTGTATCTCTCCTGCCTTCTGTGTCAAAGCAGTAGCAGACTAGAACTTGATCTGACTGGGCTTTTAAGATAGAGGTGATTTCCCCATCCTTCAGTTCCAAGTAGATGTGCCCCAGACTCCTAGTCTAAAGGTCAAATCACTGGCTCTTCTCATACCTTCTTGCATATTTATTTTATTTTTGAGCTAACTTTTTATTTGCAAAATCATGCAGGACTTTCATTTCACTTTGGACGTTAACCCCCAGGATAAGTAAAGCATTTGGATTGTTGTTTTTGTCTTAAACTTCAAAACACCCCATTTTGAAATTAAATGGATGATTTTCCTACCTCAATCACATGGTTTTCCTCTTTCCACTTTCTTTTTTAATTATCCATTTGCCTTCTCATCACACGGGAGACATATTTCTCCTCCCACTGTCTCCTCCCTCATTTTCTTTGGATATTTCAATTTTTCTTTATAAGTACAGATAGCTCTCAATTCAAAATTCAATTCAATTGAAAAGGCAAATCTATTTATTTTACATTTAAAGAGATATAAATTACTGTTCCACTCTTTAGAAATGGCGAAATACTTGGAACCCATAGTATGAGCTTGCATCATGTGATGGGTTCTGTCCATAGCCATTTCTTAAATGTGTAGAAAGGCTGATTTAATTGCACGTGATGCAATGACTAGGCCATTCTTATGATCACAAGCCTAGTCTAATGCAATATTTATGGCTTTAAGCCCGATTCCATATCCATAATATTCCATAAGTATATTATTTCTTCAGCGGGAATGTTAAGGTGTCACTTTCTCTTTGTTTTCTTTTTGATAGTTCTGCAAATCTCATGGGTTCCTAACCCAAATGGGGTCCCCTTAGCTTAATGTTGGGGTCTTGAAAAAAATTCTAAATGTCATCTAGAAGAAGAACAACTTTATTTTTATATCCCGCCACCATCTCCCCAAGGGGACTCGGGGTGGCTTACAAGGGGACCCAGATTTTCAAGGGTCATGTGTTGTTGTTGGTCATTCATTCAGTCGTTTCCGACTCTTTGTGACCTCATGGACCAGCCCACGCCAGAGCTCCCTGTCAGCCATCACCACCCCCAGCTCCTTCAAGGTCAAACCAGTCACTTCAAGGATGCCATCCATCCATCTTGCCCTTGGTCGGCCCCTCTTCCCTTTTCCTTCCATTTTCTCCAGCATAATTGTCTTCTCTAAGCTTTCCTTTCTTCTCATGATGTGACCAAAGTACTTTTATCCTTACCTCCAATGAGCAGTCGAGCTTTATTTCCTGAAGTATGAACTGGTTGGATCTTCTCGCAGTCCAAGGCACCCTCAGCACTTTCCTCCAACACCACAGTTCAAAAGCATCTATCTTCCTTTGCTCAGCCTTCCCTATGGTCTAGCTCTCACATCTGTAGGTGACTATGGGGAATACCATTGCTTTAACTACACAGATCTTCATTGCCAGTGTGATGTCTCTACTCTTCACTATTTTATCGAGATTGGTCACTGCTCTCCTCCCAAGAAGTAAGCGTCTTCTGATTTCCAGTCTGCAGTAATCTTTGCACCTAGAAATACAAAGTCTGTCACTGCCTCCACATTTTCTCCCTCTATTTCCCAGTTATTAACCATTCTTGTTGTGATAATCTTGTTTTTTTTATGTTTAGCTGCAACCCAACTTTTGCACTTTCTTCTTTCACCTTGATTAGAAGGCTCCTCAGCTCCTCCTTGCTTTCGGCCATCAAAGTGGTATCATCTGCATATCTAAGGTTGTTAATGTTTCTTCCAACAGTTTTTACCACAGCCTTGCATTCGTCAAGCCCTGCACATTGCATAGGTTGAATAGGTTGGGTGAGAGTATACAACCCTGCTGTACGCCGTTACGTAGCACACAGCAAAACCTCCTCTGAGAGATGGGCATTTAGTCTCTATTATAATATTTATTTATTTATTTATTTATTTACTATTCTTGTATACCGCTGTATCTCAAGCCCGAGGGCGACTCACAGCGGTTTCCAGAAAGCAAACAACAAAACAGTAAAAACAGCAGTAACCAATACATCATAACAATTAAACTACACAATTCTATTTCTAACAGTAAACAACATCAGTACATAATTATCACAAAAACCCACCCGGGTCGCCTCATCATCCAAACATGAAATGAGAGTTCCTCTTACTCCAAGGTAGTCTATTCTACTATTGAACACTTCTTATCATATGTACTCTGTGCAAGACTGATTCTTTCCTTGCTTTCTATAACTTAAACATGTATTTATTTATTTACTTCATTTATATACCACTTTTCTCAGCCCTTAGGCGACTCAAACATTTTTAATCGTAGCTGTTGTAGACACTTGGGATCAGATGTAGATTTTCCCATATATATCCTGTCATTTCATTAGGTGTAACTTATGTTGATGATTTTAAATATCATTGCATTTTAAATTACATGAGCTGTTTAAATTTGTGAGGTGTTGTTATGATTTGTTGGACCATGTGATAGGATACAAATGTAATAAACAATAAGCTACTTATGGTACATGCTTTACAACTGTCCTGATTTGGCAGAGACAATGCTGGTTAATCCACTAGGGCTGGGTGGTTTCGTTTCGTTAATTCGTAATTCGTTAAAAATTCGTTATTTTTTTTGATAACGAAGCGATAACGAACCATTCTGGAGCAACTTAAAAACGAAACGAATTTTTAAATTTGTTTCGTAAATGCTTCGGATTCATTATGTATTCGTTTCGTTATCGGTTTGAGGTCGTTTCATTATTATTTCCGCATGTCTGGGGCAAGTTTTATAGTTGTTTTTTGTTTAATTAGTGAAAAAAAATTATAATATCACACCAACAGTCAACAACAGAGGGAGAGGGAAGCTTCAGAAATTCCCCCTGTCCCATTTGGAGGTTTTTTAGCGTATTGCGCGGTCGCGTCCGCCATTAACGAATCGATTCGTTATTGTTTCGTTATTGTTTAGTTAATGTTTCGTAATTTTTTTAACATTTACGAAATTTCGTAAATATCGAACTTTTTAAAAGAAAAATTTCGGAATTCTTTTAAATATCGAAACGCAAAAACCCCCAAAAAACGAATCGATTTTAGAAACAAATTTTTCCATTGTTACCCAGGCCTATAATCCACTGCTATCCTGTTCTTTCATCTACTTTTAAAAGGGTTCAATTTTTTCTCTCCTCCTCCCTCTTTTCCACTCTGTCCTCTGATTATCTAAATTGCTGCAAATTGAAATCTACATGCAAAAGTAGTTTGCACTGAATTAACTCAACTGGGCAGAAAGAAGAAGAAAGAGATATAATCCTGCATTCTCCTACAGACCCAGGCAAAAGCAAACTGCTGTAGCCTTTCCTAGTTGTGTGTTCTTTCTTATGAATATGTTTTCCATCTTGACTCCACTCTGATGATGATTGGCCTCATGAGTCCAGTTGTTCCTCTATGAAATGTCGGTGGGTATGAACTTAGGAGAATTCAATCTTTTCAAATCAAAACGAATAGGATTTTATCACCAATGTCAAGAAGAGTAGTATTTTACCATTTTGTGTCACCATAATGACATATAACAGTTTCAGATGCCAGATATGATCAGCCAGGATCTTTGTGATGAACACAAATCATGCAAGAACTTAAATGCTTGTGGTTGCTTCTGTTATCTCAGCAGCGCCTGCAGCAGCCTTTGAAGAGGCCCAATTTTAATATGTATTAGCAATCACCTGGGGTCTGATTTATGCATTCTTATGTAGTGGTGTCATTAACAATGATAGTAGTAATAGCATTGTCACTAATACCATGGAGCTGAATAATTTCCATTTTCAAAGCACAACCCCCCCAGTAGTTTTTGGTAAAGAAACAGACACCCAAACAGATGAGCAAAAAGAGATGTCATTATTCAAATTAAAGCATATTGTCTGCATTCCAGAGCACTGTGAGACCAGTCAAGCTTACATGGCTGTCAGTGGCAGATGGAGTTCTGCCAACACACAGGCCACATTCCTGACAATTTCCAGGAAATTAAAATCCTATGGCAGTATAAGCGGTGATAGGGAAGGCTTAATCCTTATCCCTGGCTTGTCTGGAGTCTTGGATGCTACTGTGCTCCACAACTGAGGCCCTTCAGGCATGGTGAGAAATCATCAAGAGGAACTAATGGCAAACAGAGATGACATTTCCCTTAGTCACAGCAGTGTTAACTTCAACTACACATCTGATCAGTCGTGATGTATTAATTTCCAGCCATTATTTCATAACTCTCAATTAATTACATTAGAAATGTAATGTAACATAATAATAGTAATATTAAACAACAGCCAGGATAGGCAACTTTATACATGAGAATGTCAAGCTCTGCACAAAATGTGGATACACAAAATGACGGATAATAGTGAACCCTATTCAAATGAAGAACAGTTGGGTCAAGAATACTATGGCATCATGCTGGGCAGCTAAGAAAATGCTTAGAGAGGACATATTTTGCGAGATGGGAATAAATGAAACCACACATACTAGTCCTGCGCATATGGGGGTTGTACTGTATAAGCTTTATGAACACACATGACATTTTATGAGTGTTCCGCTTACTGAACCAGCATAGCTCCACTGTTATATTCTGAACTTTACATAATCTCTCTCCATGATGACTTCAGGAACAATAGAAACTCTATACTACTTGAAATGACCTCAGCTTAGTGTTCCCAAATCAGAACCATCCCAGGCCTTGAGGTTTCTGAGCCAAAACCTGAGATCTAGGCATGGCATCTAGTATAACTGAAGACACAATAAATTGATATCACTTTAATTGGCATGACTCTTCCTAAAGAACCCTAGTATATAGAGATTCTTAAAGAGAATACTTCTCTAGACATTTGCATGATTCCAACATAATTATATTATTAACTTTCAGTGAAAGTTGACCATTGAATCACACTGGAGGACCTAGCGATTCCCGGAGAGATTTTTATCCAGCTTTTTAAAAAATGTAGTTTTTTAATTTTTATTTTTTCCATTCTCACAGGAAAAATGGAGGGATAACTACACCTTGCCAAATGATTGTATTAAACTGATATAACTGTGTAGTGTATGTATATCTTTATTTACATCTCAGGGCCCTTCTACACTTCCCTAAAACCAGGGAGGAAACAGGTTAAAATAACCCACTTTCTCCTGGGTTTCTGTCCTACCTCCAACCCTGGATGACATCCAAGTTGACCCAGGATGGCATCCAGCCCTCCACTTCCATCCAAAAAGAAAAACTAATCTGGGGGGCCTGCCAGCAGTGGAGGTTCCTCTGCACAATACTGTTGATGCACAAAAATGATGTCAGGAGGTGGTGGGGGGAGGGAAATCAGGAGTACTCTGCAGAGGAGCCAGCATTGCTGGCAGGCTCCTTTGATAAATTTTTAAAAGAAGAAATGGGGTGCTGGAGGGAAGGGGGTGGGTGTCCTTCTGCTCCTTTGGGCTCCAGGAGTTACAAAATCTGGGATGGCTATGTGGGGTGGCTGTCCCCACAGGCCCAGCACCTGGAAAGATTAAGACCTTAACTTGAAGTCCGGATCTTTCCAGGTGTCAAATTACTCTGGAGCAAACTGGGAAACCCTAGTTTTCTCCACTTTAATTTGCTTCTACCTGAGGTGTCATTTGGACACCTCAGAAAAAAGTAAGACAGGTCCCGTGTTTTGGGCCTGTCTGGAAGGCCCATCAGTTAATGCAAAATGAATGGTTATAAGTATCTTATTATTAGTAAATGAGTGCTTTCAGGTTCTGATTTAAAAAGCAGTAGCCAGAGAGCTTCAACTCATGTCTTTACAAATATCAAAAACATTACAATAGCCATTGCATGCTTGTGCACCACCAAAGTCATGCTTTCATTAGCATGGAAATGGCTTTCCAAACCTGCTGTGTGAAACACCCCAAGTCAATCGCACAACTGGCACTGACTTTAAAGAATTGGATTGCACTCTTTCACTGATCACCATGATAGCCAAGATGCCTGGAGTGCAATAAAATATATTTAAGGTGTTATTGAACAACAAGTACAGACTGGTAAAAAACACCTGAAAATTAAAACAAATAAACAAACAGAAAGAAATTCAACAGCAAATGAGATATGAACTTCAGATTGGAGTATGAGTTGCCAGCCAGCCAGCAGATCTTACTCATATGAGGATGGAATCAGTTTTAGAGTTCTTCATGTATGAAAAAAATGCAGCAAAGGAGTAAGGAAAGGCCATAGCCTGGAAAGAAATGATAAAGTTTGTGGATGTGAGATGGAGACAAGTAAAGGTTTGCTTGATAACTATGTTTCAGTGATTTTCAGTTGTGGCATGTAATTGGCGAACCTGTGTTTCATCATGCCATTTTTATAGATATGATAAATTAAATATAGGCTAAGGCTCTTAGTCAAAACGATTAGAGGATATATTGCATCTTCCAGCTCCCTAGTTACATGCAGTATATTAAAAAAATCTCCATTTATACTGGCCAAATTCAACACATCCTTGTATAGAGAGGATCATGTTAGATCTGCCTGTATACCAAGATGGGAACCCTCTTATTTTAAAAAAAACATGGCAAGCCAACATCAACACTGATATAGTTGAATAGACACAGAATGAAGAATAAAGACTTTTCAGTTAAAGAACAGGTTACAATAGCCAAATCTGTCAGGTTTTTTTATTAACTTCCTTTCCTTCCATCTTAAATATTAAGATATTTGCAAAAGTTCATAATATTTTGGTTAAGAGTGAACTGAGACAAAATTCTCATCCATTCTTAGTTTGGAATGGAGTAAATGAGCTTTGATGACTGAATGTTGAAGAAAATAGGAAAATTCAGTGTCAGGTTATAAGGTCCTGAAGAGAACAAAAAGCAATAATCACTTGGGCTTCTAGTTACCACCACAAGAGAGGATTTGTAGTCTCTGCATCAAGTCTAAATGGGTAAGAAGGGTTAAAACAACTTTGCCTCAAGGGCTATTTTGGAGTTTGCTGGGAACTCTGAAATATGCTGTAGCTTCAGGGCACTTGATTTAGATTATTCCACAGTCCAGATGGGACATCAGTGTCATCAGCCTTTCCCTGCAGTCATAAGCCCAGGGAAAAGGAATGGATCTTACTCATGCCACTGCTGCTGCTGCTGCTTCCATCCAGATATGGAGCTCCATGCAACATCAGCATGGTGTCCATGAAACAGGGATGGGGGGGGGGGGTGATTACTGCTTCTTCTTGGTCATGTGACACCTCTGACACCACCTCCTAGAACAGGAGATTCATGACAGCTAGGATCTCTGTGCCTGCCTGGCAACAGCAGCAGCAGTGACATAGGCATGCTCCACCCTTTTCCTCTGCACTGATGACTGCAGGGAAAAGCTGATGGCACCACAGAAGTCTGGAGAGCAGATCAGTCTGATTTAAAGCTTTGTGGCTGGGAGTTTTGTAGCTAGCTTAGGAATGGTGGTAGCAGTAACATGGAGGGTGAAGTGAAAACCTGGTTGGACCATGTGGCCACCAATGTGGTACTACAGTGGGTTCAGCCAAGTGCATCGGGCTGCTCCTGGGGCCAGTCCAAAGCATTTATACCCTGGATTGGTCCTGGATTTAGCAGCCAGCGCACACTCATGTTGAAACTGCTTATAGTTTCAGTTAACCAACTTCAGTGTGTGACTTGCTTATGCATCCAAGGGGTAAAACCGGAGCTTGAAGTGAACTGAAGGTATTTCATGAGCTGAAGGTTTGCCATAGCTGTACTCATAAATTGTCAGTTATCCATCAAGGCCTGAGTTTACAATTTCATAGAAGTGTCATCAGTGAATTACATATAAAACATGGTTTCTCAAATCCAGCCAACAGGAACTTCTGTTGTGCTCAGCAAAGCACCAGTTTTTTATTGACCTACATGGAATAGGACAGCACTGGACATTATAACTATCACAGTTGTTCCTTAGTTTCATCAGAGATTTACTAAGGAATAAATAGCAGGTGATGGTAGTTACTATTTTTGTTAGTTTAGATTGTTTAGATACAAGATGTTATCTCAGGGTGACAGTTATGGATCAATATTTGCACCTTGATTGTTCAAAATTTCCATATATTACAGAGAACAATTAATATAATGGAAACAAACAAAAAGGACATACAGCTTCAGAAGTAGTGTGCACTTGGAACTGCAGTTTTGAGAATCCTCTGCTGTGTTTGCTTTTTTAAAAAAATGTTATGGTAATTTTTTAAAAAATATCCCAAAAATTAGTAGATTGGTAAAACATTTTGAAACTTGGCTGACTTGTAGTTGTAAATGTGGCCTACAAGTAAGATATGTTTAATGCTGATAGGCCTAAACATGACAGAGATATGAACCTCTAAAGTTTCCCCATTGGTGACAATGGGTGGAATCTTTTGGGCATGAAAACAGAAACCTCACCTGAATTCAGGAAGTTTCTTAAAAATGGAACGGGGGCAGCTGAAAACTGGGCACTGAAAACAGCACAGAGATTTCCCAAACTGCACACCCCTACTCAATAGCAACGACAGATTCAATAAGGTAAAACCATGCAGGGTAACAGATTCAACATGGAACAGCTTCTGGCAAGCATAGCAGCTTCTTCCATTTAACAGATTATGATAATATGATCTTATCAAAATTATCCCATTTATGTGTAGATGGTATACAGAAGTTATGCCTTTGGATGCCTCGTTACCTATTCCAGTGCCTAAGTATATATATATTCTTAATAATAATAATAATAATAATAATAATAATAATAATAACTTTATTTATATACCACTCCATCTCCCTGAGGGGACTCAGAGTGGTTCCCAGGTAACATCACAAAACATACAAAATAAAAAACAACATAACCATAAGAGTAAGAAAACAAAATATAAGCATAAAAATTATCACCATAGCACACATATATTAAAAGTAATCCTGCCTGTTCAAGGCAATTTAAAAATTTAAAAGGCCGGGCCAAGATTTGTGCAAGCCCAAAAATTCTAGGGGGCCCAGGAATTAAGTGCAATGCTGTGGCAGGCAACAATAATATTAAGTACGGGTCTGTGGCTGTTCATATTCTTTCTCTTGGAAGCAGACATAGGAGATAGACTATTTCCCGTTGCTTGAGTAACAGTTCTTCACTGTCAAAATCTTGGATTATATCCTTGGGATGTCTCAGAAAGGGTGGAAAAAGAAAGAATGGGAAGGTAACCAATTCTCAGCCAACTGATTGTAGGAAAAAACATGAGGGCAATTTGGATAAATGATCAAGACATTGGGCAAAACAAGTTAACCAGGAAGTAAAGCAACATGGAGCAAAAAGGTGTCTCTCCTCCCCCCCCCCCCCAATGTTGGGAAGGTAGTGTACACACATACAAATAGTAGCTTACATTGAACCAGAGAGACCTAATATGCACTCAAAACAGAGGAGAATCAATGCCAAAGCCTTAAAGCTATCTTGGGTACTCAAATCCAGTTTTCATTTCCTCCAACTTCACTTGCTCTGAGATTTGTCTATATGTCTTGATAATGAAAGAAGTGCAGACATTTCCTTAAACTTCAGGTGCTGCCCCAAGGCCTGGCAAGCCTAACCCTCGCTCTCATTCTTCTGGCCAAGGTGGAATATCTGATGGCATCTAGTGCTATGTTGATGTGTGTTATTTTTTCAAAGACAGCCAGATTATGTTGGCACATCAGACAGACAATCCCATTTCTGGCAGGAAAAAAAGCAATAACAAAAAACTGAATAGCTTACAATTTGTTGCTTTTTGGGGACACCAAAAATCTGCTGCTTGATACGACTGCCTCCCTCAGCCTACTGCTAACACTGGGCTTCTACTTCAGAACGGAAGACAGCACACCTCCTGATAACATTTCATTCAAAGGAAAATTCTGCATCTACTCACTTGTTTCTATGATTTCTTTCTCTTTTAAAGATACATATACTTCTGATTAATGTGCTTATCTATCCACCTCTCTCTTCCTTTTTGTTGTGATAATCACCTAAATAACAGCAATCAAGCTTGGATGGTTATATTAGAATTTTTGTTTTCTCCCCTTCTGCCACTTCTTTCTATCCTTTTCTTTTGTGGTTTTATCTGATTCAGTACCTCCTAAGACACCTACTCATTTAATAATTGTCTTAGAAGGAAATGCAGTCACTGTGCATTTCCCCTTTGTGGTCTCACTTAAATCTTACAAGCCTCACTAGGCTACGGCTTCCGTTACTTAAATGCTCTCTGCTCTTTAGCTCTCATGGCTTGATTTATTATTGATTCCACTTACAGTCCACTTCTGGCAACAAGCGAGTCCTTTGAAAGGTGTTCCAGTTTTATGGCTTGCGTTGCTGAAGTTTTTGATGATCCCCATCTCACTAATAATGGTGGTTCA
Organism: Anolis sagrei; assembly: GCF_037176765.1. Lineage (NCBI taxonomy): Eukaryota > Metazoa > Chordata > Lepidosauria > Squamata > Anolidae > Anolis > Anolis sagrei. The sequence continues at coordinate 215,620,987 of NC_090024.1, read as the reverse complement.
TTGTCCTGCTTTTTGATTGACTCTTATTTCGGCAACAGCATCTTTCTGATATGAGCCTGTGCTTTAAAAACAAATTTAATCAAAATAGAGCTAGAGATGCAAAAAGAACAATCACAAACTGGAATGTTGTTTGCCTTGAGTTTTTATGTATACTGGAAACTTGAGGACAGGGTGAGATCAAAGTTTGTAAAAGTTGCTCCCAGAATCCTCTAGCCAGCTGGGTCACTGGCCATGATGGCGGATGTATGTATGTTGTGGGAGCAGTAGTCTAAAAAAAAAAAACTTTTGCAAACTTGGGGAAAAGCTATATTAGAAAGAATATATATTCTAGGTTGTTTAATTTTATTTTTTTCTTCCAGTATTTTGTTGTTCTGTTATAAGTGTTATTGGTTTTAGATAGTTTAGGGAAACAGTAATGTTGAATGTGTCCAGTAAATAAGTAACATCATTATTTGTTGGTGGTGTAACTATATTGTAGCAATAATAATTATGTACTTTTTACTTTAGAGGTTGGTCTCAAAGTTGGTCACTTCAGATTAATTCAATTTTCAGATAACTAAGGAATGACTAAATTTCATTGAGATTACACTTCAACAAAGGATAGGTCACTCATTTCACGTGATTACTGTAACTTTTCAGTTGCAGGAAAGCAATTAGTTACTATTGCAATTTGTAATTATGATTGTAACTAACTCCTTTTCTAAGGTATGAAATTTTAACTGCAACTAATTGCTTTTAAAATGGCATTACTTTCTGGTTCTCTGGTATTAGGTACGCTCTCCTATCACATACTAAGCAATTGTTTTAAAACATACAACAGAACTGGAATTCCAGATTAAGCCCACTTCTTCTGTCAGTGCAGAACTGCCCCTGGTCCAACTATGTAATTTGTAGCAATGACTACCAGCTTTGATGAGGAATGACAAAATTTCCTCAAGGTTGAGGCAAACATATCAGAGCAATATAACCCTCAGTACCAGTTGATGGGGAAGTCATAGGACAGGTGCAATTCTATTCATGTCCTGCTTATGTTCTTCCCATTAGTGTTGAATTGGCTGCTGTAGGAACAGAATACTGTGGTTGGTGTCTTCTTACATCCCTAACAACAGAAGTCAAGTATTCTAGGACCTTTATGCTTACCTTTCCAATCCATACTGTCTAGTCTTTCTACTTTAAGATAACCCTGAGGCTTCATTTTACAAACAGATCATATGTGCTCACCAGGCTGCACCCTCAGATCTCAAACCTTCAGGTTCAGGTCTTATTTTCCTAATTTTTAAGACAATGATGTGATGGTGATATAGCTTGCTTGAATAGGCTAGCCATTAGCTATGGACACAACAACAAGCAGAGGTTCCTGACATAATGAAGGATGGAATTTGAAGCTGGGCTTGACTGATTGCAAAAGGAAGCACTTGTTGTGCGTGGGTTTTTGCATGAGCTCTCCATCCAACTCTCAGGCTCTTGAGTTAATTGAGAGGTAGGTGTCAGGGAGAGGTGCTTTTTATTGCTCCAAGTGTTTATTTTTAATATTTACCATAATTTATGACCTTGTCTTGTTACTACCCAATTAATGGTGTCCTATATACAAGAATTGCTCATTGTCTCTTATCAGCTTGCCCAAGCAGGACAACTGTCTAACAACTTATTTGAAATCTTGTTGTTCTGTGAGGTATGATCTTTTCTTAACACCCAAATGAGTTGCAATGAAGCTGCTTTTTGACAAATCCCCATCAAAGTAAAAAAAAAAGGTTAAAAAAAGGAAAGGCAGACCCAGGGAAGGTAAGTAATAAGTAACATACCCATGCAAGGCATTTAAAATAACTCAAACTTGATAGTTTGGGATGGCAGGCTTGTTCTCTAGAAGAAATTTACATTCCACAGATGGATCGCGTAAGAAGGGAGTCTGGGTACCAAATGATCTTGTTTCATCTATATTTTTAACCAGAGATTGAAAACATTGTTAATTTGGATTATTTCTAGGTCAGGGAAATTAATCACTGTATATACAAAGTACCTTGTTCTTCTTTTCACATGTACCATGTTGAATGTTGATTTAACCTTTACATTGGCAACAAGACAATATGTTGAGGTGGCTCTCCATAAGGAGAAAGATGTTTTTAGGACTATCAATGGCAGCCACTGGCATAGTATTACCCAACACCTCTTCTCCGAGCTGCAGCTCTGATTTATTTATTACCAGCTTCCCATCATCTGTGGTCCATCCTCCCCCAAACCACAACAGGATGCAAAGTGGGTCATGGGAGTTGTGTGTGCCAAGTTTGGTCCAGGTCCATCATTCGTGGGGTTTTCAGTGGCCTGTGGAAGTGGCAGGCAATCAGAAAGCTGCCACATACATACATGCATACATACAAACACTATATGTATGTATGTATGTATGTATGTATGTATATATATATAGAGAGAGAGAGAGAGAGAGAGAGAGAGAGAAAGAGAAAGAGAAAGAGAAAGAGAAAGAGAAAGAGAAAGAGAAAGAGAAAGAGAAAGAGAAAGAGAAAGAGAGATTTGGTCCATTTCCACCCGAAGTGGACCTCAATCAGAGCCTACAAAATTATTTTCTGGATGGAAACTCCCATAACCATTAAACAAGCATAACCAATGGACATCTTGGGTCGGGGATTCTGGGAAGAGTAGGATAAAAATGAATGTTCTCAAGCATCTCATAGGTAATACAGATCACTTACAGTGTTGGCTATTAAAAATGATCATATAATTTGGGAGTGGGGTGGCACATTGTTCAGCACAATTGTTCCTCTCTCCTCCACCTTGTCACACCTACTGCCAACTCATCCCAAGAGAAGCTTGGGGAGGAGGGAGGGATCTTCCTTATTGCCTTCCACAAACTGATGACAGCTCTATTTTTATTAATTATATAGGTCTGTCCAAAACGAGCAGACCCATATCAATAGCATTTCAGATGGAAGCTGTCTCTAAATCTGTTGCAGTCTAACACATCATCCACACTGCAGAATTCTAGCAGTGTGATACCACTTTTAACAGCCAGTATTCCATCCTATGGAATCCTGGGATTTGTAGTTTGTTGTGGCACCACAGCATTCCAAGAGAGAAGGTATTTCACAAAATTACAAATCATAACATTGTATAGATTTGAGCCATGACAATTGATGTGGTGTCAAACTGCTATAATTCTGCAGTGTGGATGCACACTAAGATTGCTTAATGGAATATGATTAAAAAAATTGAATAAAAGGATAGGTTAGAGTGACAAATGACCTTGCAGCATGATCTTAAGCTATTGTCCCTCCAGCAACTGACAAATAATCCAAAATTCCTCAGCACTCAAGGGCTGCAAAACCAGTAAACCTACTTTGGGCAAACTCTTACTCCCTCATTTGAAAATAGCTGCAGGTGTTCTCAGTCCAGGTGTGAGTATGACTTGTTAATGTACTGCAAAATACATATTTTTTTCTATTTTTCAGAGTATACTATGGAACTTTCTCAAATGTATAGGGCAGTTCATAGAAGGTGAATTCTTGGGGGTCAGGAGTTGCTTTTAAATCCTATATCTTCCAAACTATGTCCCTGAATTCTTCCAGTACATAAAGAGCCAAACTTGCAAAAACAGGTGTAAGAGCTTAATGGACCAGGATATTTTTTTTTCTAGAACAGGCGTCAGCTAGCCTCAGATCTTTACATACATGACAAGTGCATGCTAGAAACACACCCACTCAGTTTATATAAAAACACAGCATTCCTAATGATATGATTGCTCAATTCTTGTCTCCAGAAGTTTAATTAAAATGAATGAGGGGGCATGCTGTCACAGTGTCTGCTGGACAATAGCCTTGAATATTCAATCATCAAAGTGCTTTGATGGAATTATATTCCAAGTGAAGTAGTAAGTAAATAATGGTATTTTAAAAACTAATTCCTAAACTAGAGCAGTACCACCATCAACAAGAGATAAAACATATAGACTGCAATCTTTAATATCAACATTAGTATTTATTAATGGAAAGTCCTAGCTTGGACTTTCCAAAGAAATATTCTACAGATTAAAGCCAATTTTAAAAGACACTTCTTAAAAGCCAAAAATAATAGAGTTTTGACTATTTCCTGGAATTTTAATAAAAATGAAGCCATTCTGAGGAGGATACAGTTTATGTGTGCTCAGGGGTGAGATACACTTTGCTTGATGAGATAGCGCTCACACATTTAATTTGGCAGAAGGTAAGAGACAGCATTTGTTGGTTACAGCTGCACATAGAGCTGGCATGTACATGGGCCCAGATCCAGGCATTGACTAGCCCACCTGCTGATCATGAGCTCCTATTGCAGTGGTTCTCAACCTGTGGGTCCTCAGATGTTTTGGCCTTCAACTCTGAGAAATCCTAACAGCTGGTAAACTAGCTGGGATTTCTGGGAGTTGTAGGCCAAAACACCTGGGGACCAACAGATTGAGAAATGCTGTCCTACTGCATCCCAGTGCTGAAGCCACCAGGATGTTAAAGGATCCACAGATGTGAACACAACTGGAGGACCATCCTCCCTACCACCATGGGATGCTCAGGAGCCTGTCTTCTCTCCACACAAGCCAGTACCTTGGTGGTGGTGGTGGTGGTGGTGGTGGTGGGGGGGGGGCATCATGGGTAAAGAACAACTGTGGCAGAAATGATGAAGAGCTAAATATCTACAATATCTCTGGACCAGAGTGAAACCCACATCCGAGCATCTTCAGTCAACCATTAGACAATTAATTCAAACCTATGTTTAAACTCATTGGCTGGTAGTTTCCACTTGTTTCTGAAGCCTGTACAAGGCTACATGAGCTTCCGGAAAGAAGATGCCAACTTGTTACAATGCTCTGAAGTCACAAATTCTCCAAACAGTAAGTTGTGCAGCACTCTTTCTATAGGGACATTAGTACTAACCTAACAGTTCATTCTATTGGACTTTTAGTGGAGATTTAAAGTCCTTTCAGACAGGGCCAAATCCCAGGAGAAACTGGGATATTTAATCTCAGTTCCTTCAGGAATTCCAGTGCAGAACTTGGAAAAGTATCATATTTAGATTACAAGTCTCATTACCCTAGATGAATCTATCAGTTGTTCTCCCAAAAATATATTTTTGCAAGATGGCATTTCACCTGAAATGTATACTGAAAACAATGAGATCATGCACTGCACCTTTGGAAGGGTTTAAAATGCTTAAAAGAAGTGACTGTGGAATAGACCACAAAAAAGAAAGAAAAGAAAGACCTTCTCCTCACCCCACCCACCCCAAGCACTGGCTCTAATGCACTCAATACCCTGTCTGAGTTTTCAGTAAATTACAGGTGTGTTTAAGCTGCCCATGCTGAAAGGCAGGCTGAGAAATAATTGGCATTTTCTATCGCTCCAGGTTCTTTTTGGGTGCAATGACTCCTCCTTAAACTTGTCTGCAGAGTCTGTCGGCTGATGCTATAATTTGTCAGACTGGGTCACCCCAAAAGCCTGCCAAGCAGGTTCTGTAACTCTGCTGGGGCTGAGATGATATACCTGGATAGCTAGAAGGGTTGTTCAAAGGCTGGTTATGATTAACTGCCTCAATGGCTTTCCCCTATAGTCTTTGACAGCCTGATCTGTGTTGCCCTTACACTCATATAAACTGAGAAACGCCATTGCAAGGGGGGGGGGGGGGGGTTGATTAAAAAAGACTTTTGAATGTGCTCAGGATAAATCATATGCAAATATATATATATCAAAAGTCTAGTGTGACCTCTTTTACACCCCTCATAACAGAACAGTGTAAGAAAACCTTTTTGTTTTAGCTTTCCTTTCAATAGACTTCTTTGGCCAATGGGTTATGGCTTAGCTCTATCCTATAATAGCTTCTGGACCAACCTGTCTGTTACAATAATGAATCTTCTCTTCAAAATAAGCTTTATCTTTTGAAGAAGTCTCCCAGAGAACTAGCAGATTATAGATGGTGTAAATCAGGCTTAATATAGGCTTGGAAATATTATTTTTTTGGACAAGATCACCCAGAATCTCCATGCTCTGATCATGCTTATGGGCGGACTCTGGAAGTAACTTTCCCAACTTCTGAATTTAAGCTGGAGCCAAGCCCATCCTAAAAGTCAAATAATTCTGTATGCCTTTTTCATGTTAGGAGCAACTTGAGAAAATGCAAGTCATTTCTGGTGTGAGAGTATTGGCTGTCTGCAAGGACGTTGCCCAGGGAATGCCTGGATGTTTTACCATCTTCTTTGAGGCTTCTCTCATCTCCCCACATGAGAAGCTGGAGCTGAAAGACAGGAGCTCACCCCACTCCCTGGATTCAAACTGCAGACCTTTTGGTCAGCAGTCCAGCCGGCACAATAATTTAACCCATTGTACCACCAGGAGCTCGAAGCTGTATGCTTAACAGCTATATGCTGTTAATTGTTATCAAACTGGCTTTGATTGATGGCAATCCTATGAATGAAAGATCTCCATGATACTCTGTTATTAACTGCCCTGTTAATAACAGGGGCTGTAGCTTAATATACACAATGTGGTTTCCTCTCTTTACTATTATCTTCCCCTTTACCCTGCTTTCTGATGAATCATGTCTCATGATATGTCCAAGCATGACAACCTCAGCTGAGTCATTTTGGCTGTTAGGGAGAGTTGCTTTAGGACCCATGTGTTTGTCTTTTTGGCAGTCCATAGTATTCATCATATTTTCCTCCAACACTACATTTCAAATGAATTAATTATCCTCTGCCAAGCTTTCAAAATCAGGCATAGAAAATAGAAATACTATGGCATAGATGAGCCTGACTTTGATATCCAGTGCTTCAAGACACAGAGGTATATACTATTTCAAGGAAGTGGAAGAGAATATGGTTTATAAGCCAGACCCATCTTTATAACAAAGCTGCACTGTTGTAATTTAGTCCATTATCATGATTTTCATCCAGTGGCTTAATAATAGTACAAATAATAAAAGTTAGACTGACCAGTTTGGAGATGAATATTTCCCCCCTTGGTTGCCAGTCCCCCCCCCCTTTGCCTGTTATGTGCCAGACTTTGGAAACATTACCCCCCAGATCCACCACTACCACTATATCTAGCGTCCATATTGGTAGGAGGACACAGAACTATAGTTCAAAAAGTAAATTTTCCAAACTCTGCTCTTTATCATGCTTACTAGGGAAACTATATTGGCCAGATGGTCACATAACATAGTGTTAGGTAAGCCAGTAGATAAGTCAATGCGAGAGATCCAATCTGTGGGTCTCTTGCAAATATGGGTCTGTGGCTGTTTAGGGTTGAATAAAGAACCTTCTCTGAGTTTGGGGGTGTGGTAGGAGTGGGGTATCACACAACTGCTGCATAAATCTAATATATGATCCCAACTTTTGACTTGTCTATTAAAGCAAGTTGTCTTTCTCCCTAGATTCAGCCTAAACCACTACATGGCTCCAGCTGTTCTTTATTTTGTGCCTTGAACATATGATTTGTTCTTTCAACACTGGTAAAAAAAAACACTGGTAAAAAGCTAAGCAAGCTGAAATATGACTGGTGCTTAGAAGCTCGATCCAAGGAGAAAAGGAAATCAGTAAGAAAATATGCCAACTGACTTCTGCAACCCCATGAGTTAGTCCTTTAATGCCTCTTGACTGTGTTTCTCTCAACTGCTTAAGCTGATGTTGGAACACAACTGTAAAGAATGCTTCAAAGCCTGGGAGGAGGTTGAAAACTAAAGGAAAATGGCTGCAGGCAGGTTGACGTACAGGAAGGCAACCTCATTCATGGGTTGCCTCTTAGGGCTTAAGCAAACAACAACAAGGGCTGAGCAGAAGAAAAGGGAGAAAATCTGCCTAAACTCCCTAAGCCAGGTTTGTGTATGCCACTGTAGATGATTCACTGTCTGGATTTCACTTTGTTCAACTTTGCTGGCAGACAGGGCGTCTCTTTGCAGCTGTAGGGTGCTGACTACAAAATGCTTGTGTCAATCCTCCTTTTACGGTGAGGCTTTTCACACTGGTAATTGTCTCAGTTTTGCAACAAGCTCCAGGGAACTCTCTACCTTTTTGTTCACTATTTTAAGAAATAGTGGTGGCAGCATAGAGAATATAATCAGCCAATGGGTCACATTTTCCCACTTTTTTCTCCTTTTCTTTCTATATCCATTCTCCATACCTTTATCAGCAGTTTGTCTTGCAAAACTTGGGCATATAACTCTTTCCCCAGCAAACCTGATATGGGAGGGGATTTTTTTTGGGGGGGGGGGACTACAACTCCCAGAATCCCCTTATGGCATAGCTTATGGCTGTGCTGTTTGTAGCAGTTGTAGTCCCCAGAGTAATCTTTTTAAAAAAATTTGTATTAAGTGTATAAATGACATACAGGTTGCGCAGAGTAATCTTTATAGACTGTGAGTCACTGTCCCATCCCAATAGTTTCCTCCATGATACTGGCAAGCTGCTATTAAAATTACTAAGATAGGTTCAGTAATAAAGTGGCAAGTGGCAGCACTTCTGGAGAATCTGGCTGAAGACCAGCCTGCAGCCTTGTGTCTGCTTTGAGAGTTACTTTATGTACTGAGATATTTATTTATTTATTTATTTATTTGGGGTGCTTCTACCCCGCCCTTCTCAACCCCCTAGGGGGAACTGAGGGTGGCTTACAAAAGGCACAATTCGATGCCCAACAATTCACAAAATACAATATACAAATTACAATATAATGTCAGCAGTTATAACTAATTAAAACAATCAAAACAATACAATAGCAGCAATACAATTATCTTGTGATCAATGTTCGCCAATTCATAAATCCATAATCCATCTAGCATCGTCATTGTCCTTTCCTACTCTGGTCATCATTGTCTTTTGTTCATCTGCTAGCTTACCCGAAGGCCTGGTCCCACATCCAGGTTTTTAACTTCCTTCTGAAAGAGAGGAGGGATGTTGCTGACCTAATTTTCCCGGGGAGTGCATTCCACAGGTGAGGAGCCACCACAGAGAAGGCCCTGTCCCTCGTCCCCACCAGTCTCACTTGTGATAAAGGTGGGGCCGAGAGCAGGGCCTCCCCAGAAGATCTTAAACTCCGAGGTGGGACGTAGAAGGATATGTAGCTCTTTGTTTCAGTTTTGTTGCATTCCTCAAATTCCACTTGCAAATTCTACTTTTATATTAAGTGCTAGCATGCTATGGCCTTCTGACATGCCAGCACTTTTTCTGCACTGAAATTTGTAAAATTCATTTTACCAATCATTTTCTGAAATCCATGATATTAAGTCTGAATTTGCACCTATAGATAAATGTATGCTGAATTTCTGTATATACAGTATGACCCTGTATCCACCAGTATATGTTCCAATAGTCACCAAATACCTAAAACTGTGGATAATAGTGAACTACATATTTTCAATACACTTGAGAGATAATCATGTCACAGAATTGTACCAGAGGGCCTAGAGAGACCCACAAATATTTCAGAGGGAGAATATTTTTGGAGCATGGGTAAGTGAAACCATAGATATCAAATCCACACATAAGTAGATTGCACTTATATGGGAAGGTATGTGCATTTTTGGGCACAGCCGGTAGCCTCCTTTTGATTGCATCCTGCCAGTTTTATAATTTCTGTTTCAATCATAAGTAGTCTGGATTGAAATGTGTGACTTGAGTGATTTTATATTTTGTGTTTCTAATTGCAGGCTTTGTCATAACACCATTCAAGTAGAAATTACTTACCCATATGGCAGGGGTGTAGCTGTAAGGATGGGAAGGAAGGCAAATATTCATACCATAAGACACAATTTTGTCTTCAAATTAAATTTTCTTTCAGTTCCCTAATTTCTGTCATTCCAGAGAGTGAGATGTTGAAAACTGTTCACATTTAGAATGCTTATACTGGCTATATTGGTATTCCCATGGCAATATCACATGCTCCTTTTCTTTGGATGCCAAAATTCAACTAAATGCACAACTGAAATTTTAAATTACTACAATATTGTACATTTAGGGACTAAAGGAAACATATCATTGATGACAGAATTCTTATTTGGTGGAGGCCAACTCCCCTTTCTGTAGCATTTCTGCTATATAGAATTACACTGCAAATTGTTTTACACCATAGTGCTGTTTGGTATCTCTTCCTGAAATAATTGCATATTCACTAAGAAAAAAAATGCTTGACTATTTTTGTCTCTTAAGAAGGAAACATTTAAGAACTCCTATGGAGTCAAATGCAATGCACTGTACAACAAATTAAGTCCATGGAGTGCAGGGAGAGCTTTTTCAGAAGCAGTCACACAACTGCCTCTCTTAAATAAGATGGAAGGCTTCCCTCCCTGCGAGATGTGTTAATCATAGGTTGTAGCTATGATCTAACTAAATCTCATCCCTGGACAACCAGCCAAGAAGGACAGGAATCAAAGAGACAAATTGTCTCCCTTTCTCATTCTAGCATCTGTGGTACTCACATGGTTATTCTATTAATGACCCCAATAGAGGAGAGTGGCTAAGCTTGTTTATTTTTTTTCAAAAAATGGTATTAGCCACATTTATGGAAAAAAGCACCATCAGTGTTTACTGCCTATTAGTCATCAAAGGTGAGACAGATGTCAAGAAAGGAGAGAACATTCTTGGCTGTGTTTGCTCTTTCGTAAGTCTCCTTAGCAAGTGTCACCTTGTATCTGTCTTGTTATCTTTTTTTGTACTAGGAAAAGCTTTTCTTTTCTTTTTTAAAAAAGCTTTAGCTTTGTCAAGTTACTCTGTTAGACTACAACTTCCAGATTTTCTTCACCCCCATTTTTTTCTAAACTCATTTTCCCAGAACCGGTTGCCTGCTTCCTTTTACTCTCCGGCTTTAAAAAAATCATTGAACTGGTACGATCAGCTGTTTGTTTTAATTTCTCAAACTATGCTAGAATGATGAAGATGTTATATAAATTTTATTAATTAATAGGTAAAATTATATCTAATGAGAATTTCCATGTCCTTAGGCAAAAATATCAGATGCTTGGAAATGAAAGCCCTACAAGGCTTTGGCTAGTTGCTTTTTGTTTTGTTTCTTTTTAACAAGAGAGTGAACTTTCCCAGTTTGGTACAGAAAGGGTTGTATATTTTGGAAAGCCCTTGGCAAATTCAAATGGGCTTTATCAATGGATGCATAGCTGTAGCTTGCAGCTCTGTCTTTGTGCTCAGGGATGGATCATGAATGTTTACATGGGTAAAATCTGGATTTATATTTGCTGCTTTCTAGAATAAGAAGATAGTTTCAAAAGGGCAAGCATGAGTGGCTCTGAGTGGTCCTGGGGCTGCTTTGAACCCCAGGGTACCCAAGAACTCCTGGCAGTGATGTCTTTGATATTCTCTTTCCTATGCTCTATATCAAGGTCTTGACCAGCCTGAGGATGTGGCTCTCAGTATTCCCATGTTCCTAAGGCCAGATCATTACCATGAATAATCGATAAATTTGCAATTCACTGTTCATCTTGCACATAACCCAATCTGGCAGCCAAGTTCTTAGAGGGCTGTGTGAACCAGAATTGAGAGACTTCCCGCACCGTTAGCCAGAGACCACAAAACACCTTCCACTTCCTCTGAAGAGGTTACATATTGAGCCACAGCTGTCGTATGCTTAATGGCTGTACAAAACAGAGGCAGAAGCAAGTGATCTCAGCAGCACCAGAATGCCTATCAAAGGGGAACAAGGTCAGCTGGCTGTGACTCAATACACTTCCAACCCCCTATATTAGAACAGAATGCATTGCTACTGGCTACAACAGGAGTGGATGAAGTGCAGCCCAGCAGATGCTTCTAGGTTGCAATTCCCAGGATTCCTTATCTTTAGCTAAAGCTACTGATAGCTGCAGTCTAGTGCATGGACAACAATTTTTTCTATTGCGGCATAGAGATTGGAAAAGGTATTAAAATGTTCAAGTGAGAACTGTAATGAAATGTTGCAGTGGGATATGTTCCTGTTCACAGTCTGATCATGTTCTTCTTCAATACCATTTCAGCTCCCATACTTGTGTACTGGCAGTCCTTTAATTACAAACATTGCACTTACAAATGATTCATAGTTAAGAACGGGTGTGAGACAACAGGAAGTGAAAAAAATCTACCCCTTGGAAGGAAAATTCACTCTTGAAAGAGTTATCATGGGAAAAATGTGTCCACACTGAAGCTTTCTCACCAATCCTTGTTTCCACAACAGGCTATATTTTTCAAAATCCAAGTTTCATAGGGACAGAAAGTGTGTCAAAATCTTCTGAACAGGGGCACAGATGGTAAAACAAACACCACAGAGGTATTAACCCTTCCCTATGCTATCCAGAGCTAATATATATATGTTTTTTTGGCTGGAGTTACACTTTAAAATGTACCCGTTCCAACTTAAATATCAATTCAACTGAATTTGCCTAAGATGGGAGAAACTTGGGTTAAAGCAAGAAGATCCATAATCCCTATCAGAAATTGTATACCATGAAGACATCTAGCTCTGGATTTGAGATGAGTCCACTTTTTCTTTCCATGCCATTATACTATGCTGGCTCTCAAATATGGTGCAGAGGGATTTTAATCAATAGTAATCCTAAGTTCTTATGCTAAAGAATTGCCAAAGTTTGCCACTATCAGTATTAGCTTCCCCCAACAATGCCTTTGAAGGATTATATCACTGAATTTTGTGGGAATCTAGATTTCTTTCTATTTTTGTGTGTGGAGGGGGGGGGGTAAGTCTTTTATTTAAGATGAAAATCAAATTCATAGAATCATAGAATTGGAAGAGACCATATGGGCCATCTGATCATGTCTCCTGTCAACCTTCTCTTCTGCAGGCTTAATATACCCAGTTCTTTAAAACGCTCCCCATAGGGCATGGTCTCCAGACCTTTGATCATTGTAGTCACCTTCCTCTGGACACCTTCCAGCTTGTCAATATCTCTTTTGAACTGTGGTGCTCAGAACTGCACACAGTATTCCAGGTGAGGTCTAACCAAAGCAAAATACAAAGGTGACTTCCCTCAGTGTAGACACTATACTCCTTTTGATGCAGCCCAAAATCTCATTGTCTTTTTTTTTAGCTGCTGAATCACACTTTTGACTCATATTCAACTTGTTGTCCATGAAGACTCCAAGATCTTTCTCACATGGACTGTTTTCAAGCCAGGCATCACCCATTTTGTATCTTTGTGTTTCATTTTGTTCTGCCTAAGTGTAGTATCTTACATTTGTCCTTGTTGAAATGCATTTTGGCCTAGTGCTCTAATCTGTTAAAGTCCTTTTGAATTCTGATCCTGTCCTCTAGAGCAATAGCTATCCCTCCCAATTTGGTGTCATCTGCAAACTTGATAATCATATCCTATAAACCTTCATCCAAGTCATTAATAAAGATGTTGAACAAAACTGGGCCCAAGACTGAGCCCTGTAGCTCTCCGCTAGTCACTTCTTTCCAGGATGATGAGGAACTGTTGCTGAGCACCCTTTGGGTTCACTTGCTTAACCAATTACAAATCCTGCCTAGCCCACATTTGATTAGTCTGCATGCAAGAAGATCATGGGGGACTTTGTCGAAGGCCTTACTGAAATCAAGATATGCTACATCCACAGCATTCTTTGCCTCTATCAAGCTTGTAACTCTATCAAAAAAAGAGTTAAGATTAGTTTGGCATGACTTGTTTTTGATAAATCCATGTTGACTTTTAGTAATCACAGCATTTTTTCTAAGTGATTGCAGACTGCCTCCTTAATGATCTACTCCAGAATCTTTCCTGGTATTGATGTCAGGCTGACTGGATGGTAATTGTTTAAGTCCTCTTTTTTCCATTCTTGAAGCTAGGGACAACATTTGCCCTCCTTCAGTCTGCTGGGACTTCTGTTCTCCAAGAATTCTCAAAAATGATTGCCAGTGGTTCTGAAATGACTTCTGCTGGTACCTTAAATACTCTTGGATGTAGTTCATCTGGCCTTGGAGACTTCAATTCATTTAGAGTAGCCAGGTATTCCTGGACTGAGTTGTTGTAGGTTTTTCAGGCTATATGGTCATGTTCCAGAAGCATTCCCTCCTGACGTTTCACCTGCATCTATGGCCGGCATCCTCAGATGTTGTGACCTCACAACCTCTGAGGATGCCTGCCATAGATGCAGGTGAAACGTCAGAAGAGAATTCTTCTAGAACATGGCCATACAGCCCAAAAAGCCTACAATAACCCATGATTCCTGCCATGAAAGCCTTCAACAATACATTATTCCTAGACTACTTATTTTGGGTTATTTCCCCTATTTCCTCATCCGCTATGTGTTGCTCAGATTGAACACGAATCTCCTTTTGGGAGAAGACTGAGGCAAAGAAGGTGTTGAGCAGCTCTGCCTTTTCCCTATCCCCTGTTAGCATTTCACCACCTTCTCAATGCAGAAACCCTACTATTTCCTTTTTCTTCCTTTTTCTTCCTTTTTCTACTGACATAACCAAAAAACTCCTTTTTATTGGTTTTAATCTCTCTGGCAAGCCTGAGTTCATTTTGTGCCTTAGCCATCTCAATAAATAAGCAAAATGAAATCAGGAAGAAAGAAAGGACACCCCTCCGAAATATTGTTCACATAAGGAGTTACTGAAATCCAGGGCATGCAGGGCATGACAGATAAGCACACCCTACTGAGATTTAATGCTGGATCACAAATTAGTCCAGGCGAGGAAGGCATTGTTTTAGAGAGTAGCTCCCACTCCAGCTTGCTAATTAATCAAGCACAAAAGGCTCATCAAGGAACAGATCAACGACATGAGGCAGATTAAGACAAGGTTGCCTTGAAGGTTAAAGATGCACAGGTTTTAAAAAATTAAATAATGAACGATACAAAAAGTGTCTGCTATCTACCTACATTTATATGTTACATTGAAACGTTGAGTGACACTGGCAGAAGTTGGAACACACATGAGGGGTTATCTGATATTTTGTCCTTCATTCACCCTGACATGAAGAGATAAAAATGCACTAATTGTTCAGAGGAGGGTGGGGGTGGACCATCAGTGTTATGCTTCATTAACGGATCCATTGCACACTTCTGTGAGAACAAAGGGCTTTTCCATTGATGCTGAGAAGTTTCTTTAGAGCCACTAAAGGCCACCAGAACATGTTTAACATGGTCTTAAAGCTCAGATTTGGTAGAATATGAGTATTCTTCAAGAGCACAGAAATAATAGAATATCTATGGGCATGTAAAAACTGTATTTCTCTACCAATGAATGCTTGCGACAGTTGGCACCATGCAGTTTGTATCATTGAGCAAGACTTCTAGCTTTCAAGGATGCACTATCAAAAAGACTTGGTAAGTTTTAAAGGCAATCTCAGTATTTCCAAGCTCTCAAAGTAGTGCAAATTAAAATTCTAGATTCATCAGTCAAGGTCAACCATTCAAATAAAGTTAGTGGAAAAGACAGAAGGTACAGCTGCTGCTGCTCCACCTAGAAACATAGTCTTTCTTCACCATGCCAGAAGCTGGAATTTGAATTTGGTATCTGGGTTCTAAGGATTTGCTTACTCCTGCAGTATATTAAAAAATCTTGTGAAGATTGTTACATGCTCATTTTTCAAAAAATAGTATGCGATACAATGCAATGCAATGTGTCATTTGACATGAAATCTGGGACATGCGTGGTCATCTAACATCAGGACATGGTTAAGACATCAAACATTATTAATGAGGAAGAATGTACCATCTAGGAAAGGCTGCAGCAGTTGGTTTTTGTCTGTATGTATTTGGCAGGGCAAGACTGCGTTCTCCTCTTTCTGCTGCTCCCTCCTGCACAGAATGCAAACTATGCTACACTTTGAACCCAATTTGCAGGAACTGAAATAAACTGAAGACAAAGAAGAAGGTGGGAGGATGTGAAAACAAACTGGGACATGGGAAAAGAATTTTAAAAAATGAGATGACAGAGGATTAATTGGGATTGTTGGAAGGTATGCACTTGGAAGCTTCAACTTTCCTACCACATGTACCAGGAATGCAAAGAAGCTACTAATAAAAAAGCAGCATTTGGGACTAGATGCCAATATAATTGTACTTTATGTGAACTACTTGCATATCAACCAAGTGGAGATACTCTATATACAACCATGCACATTGTAATTTTACAATACTTTTTTGTTTGAGACTTTACATTTGTGGAATATAGTGAGAACTACTGCAAGGGAAAGAGATATCAAAAGATTGTCAGTCACAACAGACAGAGGAGATGGAAGCTACAAGATGAAAGGAGATTAGAAAATGTCTGAGAAAAGCTTTGGTAACAAAGGTGAGTCTGGCATAATATCTAAGGGAAGTTATATATAATAGAGGTCTTCTAAGAACTGAGCTGACTTGGGGAAAATATAGCAGTAAGTGAAGGAGTTCAAAGGTATAGCTAGAGTGTTGAAAAGACTTTATACGCCATACATTTTTGGTTTCAAGTGCAGTATATTTGCTGTCTTGATCTCTGAACTCCTTGCAAAGAGGTTGCTTCCCTAGCTATCATTTTACTCCTATCTCATTTGGACTAGAACAATTGACACCCATGGGGGTTTTGCAATACAGGAGAGACAGACAGACATCTGCAAATATATTTTCAGATGTCACATATTTGTGGCTTCCGCCATACAGCAAATGTGATACACATTTTGTAACACCATGACTGTTTTTACTACCATCTTACATCATTGAATTTGTCTCTAGAATATGATTATAACCAAACAGTTCTGAGAAAAGAAGATAATCTCGCTAGGCCCGACAGCTAATTGGATATAATGGACAATTGATATTCCAATCAGGTCATGCCTTGCTATAAAGGTAAAGACTGATGGAGCAGAATGGTTAAGAGTGAGATGTGGAAAGGTAGTACTAATCTGTACTGTAAAACTATTTGGCTAAAGCACCTTTTAGGATCTGGGAGAATGGTGTGCAATATGTCTGGTTCTGACTTTTCTAATGCTGTTTGATCTGTACCTTAAATTAACAGTTATAGAAGTACCCCAAAAGTAAAGTCATTTTGTAAATGTTCGCTAATACTTATGAACAACATCCATGCCTAGAGTTTTTGCAAAAGGAAATATACATACTTAAAGAAAAATATGCATTTAAATATATCTATATAGTTTTTCTTGTTGGAGAATGTAAAATATAATATTGTATCTCACAAGAAGGAGGGGATCAATAACTTATCCCACATAAGCAACCCCCCCTCAAAAAAAAGTATGGTAAAGTAGATAACTACACTAGGATTCCTTTTCTTTGAACATATAACTTGGTTTACTTACAAATGCAAAAGTATATGTGACATCTCAAGGCTAGTTATCATCCCTCAGATTCTCCCAAAGCCAGGTAAAGACAGGTAAAGCAGCAACACAGTGGTCATAACTGATGACAGAAGTAAGTTTCTGTGACATTTCACATTTCACTCTAGATGTTAATAGCACTATGATTCCATTTTAACTGTCATCAATGCATCCTTTGCAATCCTGGGATTTACAATTCAGGGAGCGGTATATAGAACTCTTACTAAGGGTGCAGCCACACCACACCAAAACCCACGCTGAAATGGATTTAAGTAACCTGCTTCAGCATGGATTCCTGTCCCCTCTCCCCACTCAAACCCTGGGCCTTTTTTGTGTCAGGAGTGATTTGAGAAACTGCAAGTCATTTCTGGCCGACTTCATGCCCTGGGTATGAAACCACCCCAAACCCGCCCAATTTCCTCCTAAATGTTAATAAAAGGTACCATAAAGGTTTTCCTCATGTCCTTCCTTTCACCTGAGGAGAAAGGAGTAGCAAGGAAGACAGTCCCTCCTTCCCCCCTCTCTCCTCTTTGGATTGTTCCAAATTAATTCATTTTCACCATAGGTGTTGTTTGGATGCCTCCAGTAAAAACCGAGGCAGCTCCTGGTTTTTGGGCCTGTCTGGTTGGGCCCTCAGAGAGCTCTTATGTCTTTCCAGTCTACAAACTCCAGAACTTTGTAAGAATTATAGGACTACAATTCTCTAGTGTTAAAGAGCCCTGGAGAAACTGCCTTTCCCCCTTATGGACCTATAGGGCATGTGAATGTTTAACATACTGAAAAGGGATACCAAAGCTAATTCAGGATTTTGAAAGGTTTGAAAGGTTTGAAGTTTTGTCGCCATGCCATGAACCTTTGTGATTTAAATAAACATAGCAATCATAAACCATCAAATTTACTGGTTCTATAAATCGTAAGTTCAACAGATTTGCAGTCAAATGGTGCCAGGTGCCTCACATTTTGGCAGTGTCTTTTTGAAGTTACCTCCAAATCTACTTCGCATGTGTTAGGTTATATGAACTAAATGCAGCAAAAGTCTTGCAGGAACAGATAAGGAGCCATGGAGCGGTTTATTTTTCTCTTCAAATGATCTGGTTAATTGAATTCTTCCCTCCACCCACAGAATATTTGGCACTATAGTCCCTGTCATTAACTCTCAGCAAATAAGCCCAGCATTGTCTTCTTTAGAGGTCGCTTTTGTGAGCTGAGTTGAACTCAATACTTCATGTATGAAGCATGAATTGAAAGAAAAGGGATGAAGGCATTAATAATAAGGGTTCACTGCTTGGAATAAATACTTACAAAGTTATGGACTGGAACAGAGGAAGAGGAAAATACCATACTCAGAACAAATAATGTAGAAGTCTGCAATCATTTGCAAGCCAAAAGAAATCATTTTATTCTTTTCTCAATCACTGGTTATTAAGCCTTAGAATTTGGCGAATATCTATAAAATAATTGTGATAGTTTGTACTGCTTTAATCCCAAATCCTCTATTTTTAAGTGGACAGAAAAAGGGATGAGGGTGGAATAGTACACTCTTTGGTATATTCTGATCCAGTATATGTTGCTTAACTTGCAACAGGAAAAGGTTTAGTTGTACAAAATGACACACAACAAAAGGCAGAAACGGAAGTAGTAGCATTGAATTTCAGCATATACCTGTACATTTGAATAAAGGGATTAGGTAGTCACAGGTTTTAACATTTGCTACTAGCTTTTATGTATTTCAAAACTATATATCAATAGGATTTAACTTTTAGATTGAATATTAGTGATAAGTAATTAACTGGATTACTACAAGATTATCCAGATACAATCTGACATGCATCTGGCAAATCGTCTGTTAATTTCAGTTTTTTAAAAAATAATGTAATGATTATATTTTCTTTTTATAAAACATACTTGGAATATCATTTATAAAATAAAAGTCCAATCCAATACAAGTATTGTCATTGTCACACGTGACCTTAGCAAAACAAAGTCCATTCATGGAAGGACAAAGTTTATGCGAAAAATACTATATAGTTTGTATAGAATAATCCATAATCCACACTTATTCATTTGGACTATATTTGGCAAGTTTTACTTACTTAGCACCTGAAAACTTTTCCAATGCATAGAGAAAGACTATGCATTGGAGAAATTCTTGAGAAATTCAGTGTTCTCTGCCTAAGAAATGAACAGTTAGCTTTGTACAGGATAGGGATAGCCTAGATCTCAGTGGCAGTTGCTTTACTGATGCTAATAGATTCAGAATTTTATTGCCTGTCTTTTTCTGCTCTTTGTCTGGTCCCCACAAAGCCAAGATGGAGAGGGTCCTCTGTCTGCATTGAGATTCCTCTAACAATTTCAATGGACAACAGAAGTAACATCTAACACAAACTGTAGGCCTGTGGCTCTTATATCATTGATTTCCCTCTCTTGTAAATCCTTTACTACTTTGGTGGTTTTGGAATAGGTGAAATATTCAGATATTTAATTATCATAAACAAAAGCCACATTTGTCTTCAAAAAAAGGGACTCCATTTTATCACTTTCTGTTCTTTAATGTGTCAGTATTTGCTTTGAGTCTCTTTTCAAAGAGAAAAGTGGGTTATAATAACAACAACAATAACATAGTAATAGATGTTTCTGGAGAACTATGTGATAGACATCAAGAGTCTTGTGTATTCCTAAATGATGTTTCATGAACAAGTCACTCACAACTCTTTCATATTGCGATCCCACTTTTACATCAACAAGAGTCTGATATTTATAGAGCTGTGAATGATTTAGATTTTTCTATCAGAGTGTTTTACTATCTCAATAAACTACAAATGCCTAGGTCACGAAGAGTTGGAGACGACTGAACGAATGAACAACAACACAAATGCCTGGATTACATATGATGTTGCCATTGTAGTTAAAGTAGAACTATAGTGCTACAATTGTGTAGTATGAAATTCTGTACTTGTTTGAAAACCTGGTTGAGGGCCTTTCATTGCAATCGTGTAGGTGGAAGTCTATCAGTGGTACATAACAAAATACGATTGGAAATGGAACTCTACCAACATCCATGTTCTGTCAGAAATATTCCCTTTGGGGTGTCTGTGAGTAAAAAAATGGGCACAATAGGAAGACAATGGAGGTCGGCATCCATTCTATACATCCAAAATCCTTTAATTTTGAGATCTTGCTCACAAAAAAGACACATCATTACACTAACCTCTGGAAAAGACATAAATAAGTCTATCCCTATTCCTTACTACTTCTCATATTAGACTTTCACTTCTCATCCCTTGTATGATAAATAAACAATTATGTAGTTACTTTATATTAAAACAAAATAATAGGCAATCAAAATAATTCTGACACATAAAATGTAAAACTGATATAAGATGAGTAATTCTTATTGTCTGTGTGGGTGGCTAAGATAGTTGTCTGATAGTTCAATGTACACAAATTTTGATTCATGCATCAAATTATTATAAATATTTCATATAAAGTAACTTTCATGGTATGTACATAAGGTGTATATGAAACATAAGTGAATTTTATGTTTAGACTTGGGATCTCATCACATGGGCAAAAAGCCCCATCAGAAGATGCTGCCAAAATGTAGCCCACTGGAGCCCATCATATGATGTAGGGCTACTTTTGGCAGGGCTTCTTCCTGACTCCGTGCATGCTGCATTTCGGCAGCATGCTAAGAGGCATTGCTGAGAACATGGGCGACTACCCATGTTCTCATAGACCAAGCTGGGGATAGTGTGGGCTCAAGCCAGGGACAAGCAAGTTTCCGCATGTGATGTTAAGAAAGTGATGTGGGGCAATGCCCAACAAATTCGCCCTACTGCCTGATGGATGCTCCCACTGTCCTTTGTCTTAGAGACCTCCATGTGATGACATCCTTGGATCTAATGCCCTATATATATATATATATATATATATATATATATATAAGTATTCCGTTTGAAAATTTGAAAAAAATCTGAAATATGGAACTCTTCCCATGCATTTTGGATAACCTGTAACAGCAAGTTGGAATAAAAGGACATTTGGGAACCACTTGAAAACATTGAAAAGATGGTCTCTGTCATGAAGACACTACCATAAAATCTCTCTCATCTTCCATGAGGGCCTGTCTGTATTTTCATACATGTATATGTTACAGAAAATATGGTGAAGGTGCTCTTAAAAGTTTAATAGGTTTTGGATGTGATATTTGAATGATTTGCTTCTTGAAACTCCAAAGAAACAGTTTCTCCCTGTTTTATCTTCGTTAAAAATACAATCTCTCTCCCACCCACACTCACTCACCCACCATTAAAATTTCAGAAGAAATATTTCAGGCTAAAATAGCAGTAAAATGTGCAGTCTCTACATTTCAACATTCTCTGATTTTCCTAGTAGAAAGAACTTTAACAAACAACCTCCTTATTTCTCTACCCACTCTAAAGCTCAGAAATATTACCCTAAATGCTTCTGTTAGGTAGGAAAGAAATGCTTTCTGTCAGGGGAAGAAAAGGGATATTGTGTATGCTCTAAAGCTTGTATAGAAGAGGCCTAAAACTCCTTAAGGCCTTTTATAACTGCATTAGTTCCTCATCATGCTGACAATTCTTATCTACAAGAACACATAATGGAAGCGATTATGATGGGAGAAATATTCTCATAAATCATGACATGACTGTAAATAACGTGTAATACTACCATGCTGCAATGTGTATTGAAGGTAAGCATGAAACCCTAGTTGACAAATTGAAATAGAAAGAAAATGTAATGACCCACCCAGTCTTAAATAACTTAGCTGGATTTAAATATGTACACAGACTTCAGTGCTGTGCCAGCCCAAGATGACTTGCTGCCTGAGGTGAAAAACAAATGATGTCTCTTCCTGCATTCTACAAAATGAAGAGAATTGAGTTGGTGGTTCAGTTTTAGTGGTTCAGTATTGTACTCTACCACAGTGCATCTCCTGTTACCTGATGAAGGGGACCACCAATTATTTTTCCTCCCAGCGTGCCAAGGACTGTTGTCATATCTTTGTCCATAGGCTACAATTGTTTCTTTCTTTCCTGTAACCATGGACTGGAACCACTCAGTGGACCACTACTTTCACTCTTGAATCAGCTGATGACTCATAGACCAGCAACACTCCATGGAATATCATACCTCAGGGCAGTGGGTTTATGGGGACCAAACATACAACTTTTCATCATACTCCAAAGTGGGCAAGATATGACATTTACATGATGCATGGAGCTGTCTTGCCCCCAATGTGGGCTAAAGCCACTTAACACTTCTTTACCATGTGTTAGCTTAGTGGTTCTCAACCTTGGGACCCCAGATGTTTTGCCCTTCAACTCCCAGAAATCTTAACAGCTGGTAAACTGGCTGAGATTTCTGGGAGTTGTAGACCAAAACACCTGGGGTTAAGAACTACAGGTTAAGAACTACTGTGTTAGGTAAAGCCAGGCAATGTTCCACCTAGCTATGTGTGAACAGCTGGGTCAGATCTAATTTAGAACCAGCTCTGCTGCTCACATGGGACAGTCCCACCATTTCCTTTCCCCTGTGCCCCACAACATGGGGAAAGGGGGATAGCACTTACTGGTGTCATTTCTCATTAAGCTCCAGAGAGCTCCTGGCCATTGCTCACTACCTCTAACAAACCTCATGCTTGCTTACATTGGCTAAGGCACCAAGCAATGGCCAGGAACTCTCTACTGCAATGAAAAATGATAAAGGTAAGGCTTTGGAGAGGTTTGACTCAAGTGGTCAGTGAAAATTCCTCTCCTTTGCTGACATAGTTCAGGAGAAAAGTGGTAGAATCATGGCAGAATCCAGGGCTAATTCAAAGCAATAATGTTTCAGACCAGCTTTGGATTTTGTAGCTTGTGTAGATGGGCTCCTGATCAGAGTAGAATGGCAAGGAGGTTCAGAAGGAATCTCAGGAGGAGGAACGTTTCCCTTTCCTACCATCTGCTGCCTCCCTAATGATAGGAAGTCCTGCTTAAGTGACATTTCAAATATATTGAAAATGCTAAGGCACGTGTGGATTCTCTTCCAGCCACTGAATTACAGAGAATTCATCATTGATCCAACAGGCAGAAAGTCTGAGCGTTTCTCCACATCAGGTTCTCACTGTCCATGGATGCTTAGCTAGTTCATAGTCCAGCCAACCTCTGTGATTTGCAAGTTCTGAGAGTTTATTTTTTTTTTAAAAAAAATCCTGTGGGAGTACTCAACCTATCATCTTTCACTGGCAGTCAACAATGGCACAGTCTCAGGAAATCAATACCACATGATTTATGAACAGGTGTAAATTGCTGCCTAAAAACACCTCACTGCTTAATCCCACACATTACTGTGCAGTGCTTTGGTAGTGGATCTCAGAAGGAGTGGGGCTAGCTGTGCTACCAGGCAAAGTGTCAAACACTCCAGGCATCAGATTTTGGCTGTAGTGAAAAGGCTGCTAATACGTTCTGCTTGTATTTTGGAATACAGACATAGCTAATTAGAAATGGCCAATTAATACCTAATTCTATGTAATTACTTCCCCTTGACCATAGAGAAGGCATCAGTAAGGATATATCTACATTATAGGATTAATGCAGTCTGGTCTCATTTTAACAGCCTGGCTCAATGCTAAGGCCATTAATGTGATGCCAAACTTCATTAATTCTCTCAAATCTTAGAATGTGTAGCTTGGTGAGACAAAGCTTGGTGAGACAAAGAAGGCGAAAGGCCTTGTAAAACTACATCTCCCAGGATTGCATTGAGCGATGGCAGTTAAAGTGTCAAACTGCATTAAATACATCCCATGTTACACTAGAATTATAATGTAACAAGGGACATTTCTTTTGCAATGTAACTATTTTTTTCTTGCATTTTTGTCTGTTTTATAGTTACAGGGGTATAGTTCCATAAATGGTGGAAAAGATGTAACAAATGATTAATTCCTCATGGTTAATCCTGCATTGCTGTCTCGTGTTCTGTTTGCATTGTGATTCAATGATGAGGTGGATGAGAAGGGTGTGTTTTGTACCATGGACTGGTGGTCCGGAATGCCAGAATGGTTTACAAAGTAACTATATGAGTTTTATTAAAAATGGGAAAATAAGGATATACTGCTGCAATATTGTAACTACCATAGCATCTACATCTAGCTACTTTTAAAAGTAAGTCATATCACAAGTTTTTGTTTTTTTTTTACTACCACACTGCTGGAGAGAGATAGGCTTATAGAATTGTTTTGGTATCAAATACTAATATAACCCAGTTGGGTTTAAGTCATATGCAGCTTGATTTAAATGGGTTTGGTGTACCATATGCTGTTCTATAAGGGCTGTGGTGGCTAAGCGGGTTACACTGCTAAGCTGCAGAACTTGCTGATTGGAAGATTGGAGGTTTGAATCCATGGATGACATGAGCTCCTGTTGTTAGCTCCAGCTTTTAGCACCAGCAAATGTGAGTAGATCAATAGGTACCGCTTTGGTGGGAAG
The DNA here is from genome assembly GCF_037176765.1 of Anolis sagrei. NCBI lineage: Eukaryota > Metazoa > Chordata > Lepidosauria > Squamata > Anolidae > Anolis > Anolis sagrei. Next base: position 215,596,223 of record NC_090024.1, on the reverse strand, counting down.
GTAACAGCCCTCCATGCAGTCATGCTGGCCACATGACCTTGGAGGTATCTATGGACAATGCTGGCTCTTCGGCTTAGCAATGGAGATGAGCACCACGTCCCAGTGTTGGACACGACTAGACTCAATGTCAAGGGGAAACCTTGCTGTTCTATTTCATGTGGCCAATATCTAGTCCAGCTTTGGGAGGGAATGCAAACAGGGATCAAAGCCACTTGAATCCCAAATTTTGGGAAAGGATGGGATACAAATATGACAGCAATAAGATGGAAAAACTCTTTCCAGGTGGAAAGTGATAATAGGTATCAACTTCCATAGGAAATAGGAACTATGTAGGGATGTGCTCATTTACTCCACAGTAGCCAAATGAACTTTTCTTAGGTGCTCCTCTTACAAGCAATGTCTTTCTCTTAAACTAAGCAGACAATTGCTTGTCAAACTGATTGATGTTTTGTTAGAACTGTCTTTTCCAGGAATCTACTGTAGATTATTTTATTTTTCTACCAGGAGTTATTTTTTCCTTCTTCTCCTTCTTCAAGAGCAGAAAGTTTTTTTACTGCTTAAAAGTAGTAATTATTTAATGAATAGCCATCCACATTTCCTTGTCAGTTTGTTCACTGCAGCAATCAGTTGGTTTTGTCTGCCTGGGTAGCAACCAAAAATATTAAAATAATAATAAAAGGGTGATATTTACTCTAATACACACTGCACAATGTGTCCTGTGGAATTCATTGTTTGGATGAGAAGGAAAGAGGGACATCTCCCACAAAATATTAAAATTCATTTAGCTATATTGGTCTACTAGAGAAAGAAAGGAAGGGTGGAGAAGAGGAGGAAGGCATTATATTCAAATGCGATTTCTGCACATTTCAGGGAGCTTTGTGCCTTTTCAAAATCATGCTTTATCTGACTACGCTTTCTGTATAATTGTTTCTAACTATCCAGGGAAATGATATTTTAAATCAGTTTTTTGGGGGTGTGTTAAAGTTACCATTGGAAGAAGAACTATTAAACCAAATCGGGGGACTTTGCAAAAAAAACCAAAACCCCAACAACCCATTTTTTCTCCTAAAACTAAATCTGTAAAGCCTCCACTGAGCTTTCAGAATTGAGGTCAGAGCTTTTACAAGCCTGAATGTGTATCATGAACCAGAGCCCAGAGTTAATTGTACACAAAGGGACATTGTTGTTTCCATTAGAGGTTACAATACAACTGTATTTTAATTATTTGGTAACATTTCACCCATTATGCTAACCACGCCTCTTCTGTTCCTGCCAAGCAGCCCACTTCTTTGCAATAGCTTTTCACTGATCTGTGTTATTAATTATGCTGCTGTTTTGCCCATGCTTTATTGCATGTGTGTGCATGCATACATCTATGTGGGTCTACTGTATAAGGCTAGAAGTGTGTTACTGCACTACTCTAACATGAAAGTAATCCTGGGTGTACTTTTTCAGAGGTTGTAAATGTGTAGTTCGTAGTGTAGTCAATTGTTCCACAAGCACACAGCCCCTTCTCTTCTTTCTGATTTAGTGGCTGGGAAGCTTTTAACTGTTGTGCAATGGATGAGTTCAAGGCCTTGGCATTGGATGTGTAGTCCATTGCTCTCCTATGAGATCCAACTTTAGTAGATTGACATACACTTATAAAAGTTTATAGGTTCTTGACCTATGTGTGTGTGATAACTTTCTCTCTCTCTCTCTCTCTCTCTCTCTCTCTCTCTCTCATCTATTTACCAAATTGAATTTCAGTGTATCCATTGATGTTTGGCTTTTTGAATTTTAGCACTTCATTATAACATTACTAAAATTATCAGGTTTTCCCTGGGTTCAGAATCCCATTCTCACACAGCATCATTTTCCTTCTCTGTTCTCTCTTTGTTTCTTCCTTCTGTCTCCATCAGACTGTACCAGTTTTCCATGGATTTAAAGTTTTTACATTTCCACCCATACAAATGCTTTTTTGTTCTTTTTTCTTTATTGCTGCCCTTCTTTTCTCACCTGGCACTTATTCAGTCTTCCCCTTGCCTAATTTGCCTCTCTGTTCTATCTTTCTCTGGGATGTGTGTGTACTCATGGTGACCCTATGAATTTCATAGGCTTTTCTTAGGCAAAGTATGCTCAGAGGTTGCTTTGCCAGCTCCTTTCACTGAAATATAAACTATATCACCGTGGTTCATTAGTAGTCTCCCATTCAAGTTCTTACCAGAACTTATTCTGCATGGGCTCTTGTGTATTTAGGGTATTTAGGACTATTTGGGTTATTGTAGTATGTTTCATCAAATCCAGCCAAGTTATCAGACCAGAAATCATGTGCCTTATTGTTAGCATGTAACAAAAATCCCAATCATTGGAACAAAACATATAGGAACTTGGGTCTGAACTCTGGTCCTGTTGGATGTCCTGGGGTGCATCTACACTGTAGAACTAATGAAAGTTGACCTAATATTAATGCCGATGGCTCAATGTTATGGAATCATGAGTGTTGTGTTTTTTCAAAGCTTTTAGACTTCTCTCCCAAATAAGGTTAGTGCCTCACAAAACTACAAATCATAGTATTCCATAGCATTGAGCCATGACCATTAAAGTGATGTCAGATTGCATTAATTCTACAGTATAAATGCACCTTCGGTGACATCTTCCTTTTTAAACATGATCTTGCCTCCCATTTCAGTACTTGTGCTCAAAGAACAGGATGATTCTATGATTGCCTCTCTAACATATAGATAGCCTTTAAATTACAACAATTCATATTTACTTTACCCTGTTCCCAACAAACACTGCTATCAGATCAAAGTTCTATGCCACGATAACCAATTCTGCTAGAAAAATAGAAACAACCACATTTACAAATCTTTCCTTCTGTGCCTGCTTTATTTGGCATTTGCTAATCATATTGAGAAAAAATGTTCTTGGACACATTTTTCTACTTTCTACACCTGGATAAACTTGAATCCAATGGTGAGGTATCTACAGTGAAGCTATGTAGGAGAGAAGATTGTGGCAACGTTGTGACCGGAAAGGGCCAAGCGGGACATACTTTTTCTACTTTTTCTTTGTATATTTTATCGAGAGCACAGAGCTGTTGGAAAGGCTGGTGCCCCTAATTAGTGTAATAATACAACAAAGAATAAATCAGTGCATCCGGTAAAATCCCCAAAGGCTTCTAGGTCTATGCACAATATAGATGTAAGACAAGGGGAAGGAAGGCAGGGAAGTCCTACAGATTAATCAGATAATAGAGGAAATTCCTTAGTTCTTAAACCTCCTATCCTCCCCATAAGCTCGCCTGTTCAGAAACTGAGGAGAGTCCAAGGCCCGAGATAGAGATAATATCAGTGCCTTGGTCATGGCAAGACTGTACAACAAACACAATTTTATCTTCCATCACCACATGGAGCCCCAGAATCAATAAGCACTCATCACTCCGACATCTTGCAGGAAAGAGTTGTAAGTGGCTTGCCCTCCCCCTCCCTTGTTCTACAGGTTCAGAGGTCATGTAAACACAGCTCAGGCTGGAACAGGAAATACATGGATATTGGTCAAATGTGTGGATTTTGGCAGCTGCAGTGTTGCAAGTGGCAGAAAGGGAAAAGGCAGCCTTTGCACAGTGTTTGTTTTTTCTTGTTTGTTGTGATGTCCCTTTGTGAAGATACAACTCGGAGAACTGGATAACCGCTTCTCTTCATATATGAAGCAGGAGGGATATGTGTTTTCCTGTTGGCCTGGCAGGAAAGAGCAACATTAAAGGGGAGAAAAGAAAATCCTGGTACTGGAAACATCTGGATATTTTTATATGCGCTTGGAATCTCTAGAGAGAGGATTCTTTGTTCTTCTAGCCAATAAATTCAGTACTTTTCCTTGAAATATATGGAAGTAGAAAATTCTCTCTCTCTCTCTCTCTGTCTGTGTGTTCTGGTAGTTAAGCATTTCTATTTTAACTCAATCTTAAGTTATTAAGAAATGTCATAAATAATGTACAAGAATCAATGAAAGCATGTTGTGGCCAAAGAGTACATTATCTTTAAGTCAAATAAATGCATCCGAGATAATGAAGAACTAGGTATAATTATTAGCTAGATCTTTCACAAAGCTTTCACATTGCTGCTGCAGTCCAAACTAAAAGCAACCTTGTGCTATCATTGTGCTCCTAAGGTATATGTATCCACAACACGTGTGCATGTTTGTGTATGAGTATATATGTATGTATGCATGTAACTGTAGATTAAGGGCATTATTGCCTATGGCACTCCTACAATGTGGGATAGCGGCTACTTGCTGTCATTGTGCCATGAGACATTGCTTTGCTGGTAGTGCTGTGCAACTCAAATGCCTCAGCAATGCAAAACCACACTTTCGGGTGGGTGGTCTAGCTGCCTGCCCACTCTGCTGCCCCCTCCCAAATCTTTAAAATTTTTAATAGTAACTCTACAATTGTGGCTAAAAACCTATTGCTTCCATAGGCATGTAGTACAGGTGGGAATGGAATTAAATTTATAACACCAAATATGCCACATCATGTGGGGAGAGGAGAGGTAATTATTGCAAACTTTTTTACAATTCAGGTCAAAAGTTGGAACCATGCAACTTTCTAGCTGTTGCAGAGCTGCAACTCCTAGCACTCCTAGTCATTGGTCATAATAGCTATGGATACCGGGACTTGTAGCCCAGTGACATCTGGAGAGTCACATGATCCTAACTTGCCATTCAGGAGGCAGACAAGCTTATTTTACAACTTTGTATCAGTAGTCTGCACATTCATTGCTTTAGTTATGTCATTGTCAGGCTCATTGCAATTCCTTGCATTAAATAAAGTTGTGATCTTCCAACCCAATGTATGTGTCATGCATTAATTTTGGTGTAGAAGAATATTATATTCAAGTTCTATTTAGTCATTAAAGTGAGGCTCATATTTTATTTTGATGTCAGAACATCTGGGAGATGGAAAGATTGACCCATCAAATCATATCCTACAGTTAATGTTGAATGTTCTAAATGTGTAGGTGCATCTTGGCTGAACATGTTGACTCTTGAAATAATGATCTTTATGCAATTGTCATGTAAACTTCCTTCTTTACCCAGTCACTGATGTGTCAAACTGATTTATGGGCAACAGAAATCCTCATGATCTTTAACACTGTTTTGAGATAATCTTCCACCTACCGACACACAACTCCTTTAAAATTCTAGCAAGTGACATTTGTGATCGCAAGTAATCTGGTTTGTCTAAACCATTTTTATGATTAATTAGGTTGCATTTTTTATTATCTAGCCATTCCCTCTGTTCACACATGAGGACTCTTAACAATGCAGTCAAAATGAAACCACACATACACAGATAGGAGTTAGTAGATTCAGGAGAACATGAGATATAAAACATTTTTATGGGGAGAAATCCTGTGGAGCAGGGTCAGACTTCCAAAACAGTTCAATGAGTTCTGAACATGCTCAGTATCTATGTAATACTTATGGAGTGTTGGGAGGAAGAACAATTTTAACAAATATAAACTTATTAGTATTTCAATGGGAAGTGTGGGCCTGCTTTTGGTTGATGAGATAGGATTGTTGTTGTTGTTGTTGTTGTTGTCGTCGTCGTGTGCTTTCAAGTTGAACCAGACTTAGGTTGACCCTGAGTGAGGACCAGGTAAATGACCTTGGAGGGCCGCATCCAGCCACCGGGCCTTAGTTTGAGGACCCCTGCTCTAGAATGTTGATAGTGAGCATTTTGTTGCAGCCCTTGATAATACTTTACTAGGTACCAACTAGTTAATGCTAGACAATAATATATTACTAGCCGTCCCTTGCCACATGTTGCTGTGGCCCAGTCTGTGTATATGTGTTTTGTGTGCGTATATATGTGTATATATATGTGTGTATATCTGTATATATGTTGTGTTTGCGTATATAAATGTGGTTTTGTGCATACATTGTATTTTTATTTTTTGGCTTTTTAAGTTTCTTCTGCTGTGTTTTTCAGTGTTTTTATGAGTGATGGTCACTCATTGGCCTAATACGTGTATTGTGTCCAAATTTGGTGTCAATTTGTCCAATGATTTTTGAGTTATGTTATTTATATAGATTTTTTTCTGGAAGATGCAAAAAGTATGATGAACTAGATCAGCAAAACATCCAAAGATCATTCAGATTGTAGAAATAATCCCAGGCCTTCCCAACTGTCGCTGAACACAACCTACCAGCTTTGTAACATTATATATCATTTTGGTAATTTGGCTGGAATGGACAAAAGTGAAATGTTGATGAGCAAGCTTACTGCCTAGAGGTAAAATATTCTCTGAAGTTCTAGGGCATATCTACATGGGCCACATAAAACAGAGTGGGTGAGAATTGTTCTCATGGTGTCCATGTGACAGCTTTTCTTTTCCCCAACTTAGGACAAGGCCATTACATGTGGTTTTGCCTTGTGTTATCAAAATTTGGGGAATTCTTGAAAGCTCACCAAAGCTCCAAAGTAGCCTCTCACTTCAGGGGTATTAATCAGAATGGTAGTTCTACAGTGTAGATGCATCCTTCTTGCTGTTTGGTTGTGTACCTCTTTAGAAACCACTGAGGAATCATCTTTTGCCAATGGCCACCTTCTGCTGACAGGCAAGAAAGCTCCCATCAAGGAGAAACATCTCTATCATGTTTTCAAGTGTCATGTATCTCAACCAACTCATTCCATGTTAGTATGTTTCTGAGATTATAACTGCACCCAGTTCTGTCATAATATCCATGGATCCCTCTTCTTGTTAATTTTTTTTATTAGATTATATACATAAAGCATAACATTACAGATTCATTACAGGGGGGAAAAAAAGGAAAAGACAAAGTTATTTCACATATTTAGTCACACCATTCTAATGTGTTCTATAATCTTAGGCTTTCCATGCCTACTACTTGTATCTATCAGCTCCCCCCCTTGCCCCTCCCTCTGAAAACTGTTGTACCTTTCTTTTTTGAATATTATTTTATTTGTTTGATCATGAAGATGTTCTGATTCAGTTCCTTGAATTTTGCTTTCCTTTTTGCTCTATCAGCTCTTTCTATTTAGAGTCTCAATTCCCTTTAGGATGTCTGATCGTATATTTAATTCTCCTTTCCATAATATAATCTTGCAGCATATAGTCTGCTAAGTACTCATACCATTTTTGTATTTCCCATTTTCTGTGGTCTTTCCACCCTTGAGCAACTGTTGCTTATGCAGGTTCTTTTATACATTTTGTAATATTGGATCATTCTTTATTCCCACCTTTTCCCTCTATTTTCTTGGCAGACTTCAAAATAACTTTGGAGGCTAAGTGCTCCCCACCTTCCATTTTCCTGTGGAGAGTAATATGCTGAAATGGAAATTCTGCTTTTATTAGTACCTACTACCCAAGTTTTAACTGAACAATCCATTTTCTTAATTATTTTGCTTATAATACTATATGATAAAGGAATAAAAACTTGGGTAGAATCATAATCTTTACTATCTCAATTCTATTTGTTATATCCCAGTTCCATTTTTTCCCAATTTTGCATTTGCTTCTTAACCTTTTCCATAATTGGTTATAATTTATTTGTATTATATTGTAAAGGTTCTTGGAGATATAGACTCCCAAATATTTTAGCTTACTTTTGCCCTGTTTGGTGCCCAGAATGGTATAAACTTCTTTTAACTCTTTCCAAGGTAGGTTTTTGCGTAGAATTGCTGATTTTTCAATATTTATGGCTAGACCTGAAATTTTTCTTTCTACTTACTTCTTTTACCGATTCCTCTGGAGAACCTAGTAATACTATAGCATCATCTACAAATAAATTAATTGTGATTTGTTCATCCCCAATCATGTACCCTTTAAATTTTTATACTTCCTGGTTAAGTTGGTTAATAATTCTCTTGCCATAGCAAATAGGATTGGAGAGAGAGACCATCCTTGTTTTGTACACCTTCTAATTTTGATGGTTCTTGATTTGGCGCCATAAATTACTATTTCTGCCTGGTTGTCTTTATATAATTCCTTAATTACTTCACAACTCTTTTCTCCCAATTTAAAGTCCTTCCATACTTGGTCCAAATATTGGTGGTTTGCTGAATCAAAAGCTTTATATACATCCAATTTTATCATCAATAATTTCTCTTTTTCTCTTGTTGAGTGGTTGATTATGTTTAATATATTCCTAATTGGGTTTCCTAAGTTCCTTTTTTAAATGAATCCATGTTGGTCCTCCTCAATTAAATTTGGAATAATTTCTTTCAATCTATTGGCTAAGATCTTTGTAAAACTTTTATAGTCCATATTGCATAGTGTTATTGGTATATATGAATTGGGATTATCCTCCTCCTTGTTAGGTTTATTATTGTTATCATTTCTAAAATTTTCCATGTTTCTGATATTAATTTGTTTGCCATTATTTCAATAAATAGTATTAATGAGTTTGGAGAGATTTCTGCTTGAAATGTTTTATAAAAAATGTACTGACCCTGTCTGTGTTTGACTTAAGATTTTGATTACTCCTTTTATCTCATTTATTGTTACATTGTTATCAAGTAATAATCATGTCTGGAGGTCAATTCTTTGTTATTAATCCCTCTGATCTTTCAATTACCCTATTTGTATAAAGATTTTGATAGTAACTTGGCAAGCTACTATGATCCTTCTTCTTGCTACTTTAGGACTTATAGCTGGGAGGGACTCCTAGACAGGGTGTTACAGAAATGTCATGAGAATTAGAGTCACTGTGTTTTCCTTAAAAAAAAAAGATGGATTGTAAGTTCCTGGCCTTGGGAAATTGCTTATGATAGGTCCCAGCAAACACAAAGGTTTGAGGTCATAACTCACAGAGCCCCTCAGTTTCATGGGCATGGAGAGTTAACACCCCTTAAAATGTTATGAGCTAAAGAGGATTTCCTATGGGGGGGGGGGGTGAAAAAGGAAGGGGATAATAAATTTATCAGGGACATAGAAGATAGATAGATATAAAATGTCTCTATCGAAGCTTAGTCATGTTGGAGAAAAGCCAGATGCAGAGAGTGATGTCTTGCCATTGTTTAAAGCAAGATCAGAGAGGTGAATAAGGCAGTAGTCATTAGTGAGTTAATTTAGGAGAGGCCTTGACCTTTTGTGTATTACCGAGGACCAACAAGGTGATTCATATGTGATTCCACTGCCGAGGTGGCTTCATGTACATATTATCTAAAGCATTCAACTCAGTTCAAGTGAAATGATAGACTTTAGAATGCCAGTTCTATCCAGGCCCCCCAAGAAATCTTTTCCCCAACCAATGCAACATCCATTCTATTTTGCTGATATTGGAGAGTAGATAAAAATTAACCTTGCAGAAAGCCTATATTTTTCAGGGACAGGATGGGTAGTACATCTGGTTTCCTCATAAATTGGTTAACCAGTTAAAATTCAAATTTTAAACTTGACACATTTGGAGGGGAGTTTGAACCCTTATCCCCCTCCCCCAGCTAGAGGCCTGTCTAGAGGGCCTAAGTTAGCCCATGCCTGCCATATCAGTTCCTTGTGTATTGTCGAGAATTCCAGCAAGCCATAGTGGTTTGAAGATTGCACTTTAGGAAACCAAAATTTGAATACTTACTCAGCCATGGAAATACATTGGGTGACCTTAGGCAAATCTCACAATCTCATAACCTCAAATAAGTCCTGTCCAGAAATCTTCATGATAAGTTTCCCATAGGATTACCATGAGTCAGAAATGTCATGAAGGCACACAACAAAAATATTTCTCTCATCAAGAGTCTTGGTTTTCCCATTAATTTAGAGCAGCTGGCTCCTCTTTGCTGTTCTGGTACTTATCTCATTAGAAACCAGCAGAAAGTTATCCCTGGCCACTTTCTACTGGTAGCCAGGAAAGTCTCTCTTTCTAGTTCATGAAATATCTGGGATTCTTCCATCAGGGAGATGCTGTTCTGGTACTTATCTCATTAGAAACCAGCAGAAAGTTATCCCTGGCCACTTTCTACTGGTAGCCAGGAAAGTCTCTCTTTCTAGTTCATGAAATATCTGGGATTCTTCCATCAGGGAGATGCATTTCCTCCACCTTTGCAAGGGTGCCATATGTCTCAATCAACTCATCTTGTGTCAGTGTGTTTCAGAGATAATGGCTGCACCCAGTCCATTCATGTCCATGGATCCTTATTCTTGCTGCTGAGGACTTATAACCGGGAACACCCACTTTTTGTTCTTTCTGATGATCTTTGCAGCACTGTGGGCACTCCAAGCCTGTCTGAATGGGCAGTGCCATCCAGCACTGAATGAGTCAAAAGGGACTCACCTGGGAAGCACTTTTTTCATTGTCTTGAGTGGTAGTGAATATAGAATGAAGATGTAGCTTGGTTTAAAGAGATAAAATCAAAGGGAAATTTAGTCAAGGAAGGGAGCAGCTGAGGCAAGCCCACAGGGCAAGTCTCAACTGTGTATACAAGTGTGAAAATCTGAAATCATGTTCCTGAAGTCTGAGTCTCTTCAGGTTTTGTGATATTTCCCAGGTTTATATCTTATAAGATGAAGATAGGACAGAGAGTAAAGTAGAAACCATCTGCAGAACTAGAAGGGTAAATTCCTCAAACATCAAATTGAATTAGGTCCATAAATTATAAGCAGAAATGGAAATAATTCACAAATAATTAACATTTGCAGTGCAGTCTTATGTAAATTTGCTCAGTAATCCCATGGAATTCTGGGATCTTCTTTTTAGATATGTGCATAGATTAAATGTTAAGACATGAGTGTGTGAAAGAATGAGAAATGTGTTTTAAATAACAATTATGATATTTTGTCATGTTCAACTTATGTAAATAAAACATTGTTTTTATGTTACAGGCAGCCCTCCATATCTATGAGTTTTTCATCCATGCGTTCAATCAGCCATGGCTCAAAAATATTTGGACAAAAAAATTCAAAAAGCAAACCACTATATATAGTGGTGTGTTGATGTGTAGGCATATTCTGCTCTAGCCTCCTGCCATTTCACAGATCTTCAGTCTCTTTCCACCAAGCATCTGAGTTGTTTGCTATTTTTATAAGATATACTGTTTTGCTATGCCATTGTATATAATGGGAGCTTCCACATATTATAGTATCCATGTTTAGTCTGAAACCAAACATCAGCAAATACTGAAGCTCACTTTACATGCTTTTTGCCTCCAGAGATGCATTCAAATATATGTATTGGGTTCAAACATGGTGTCTGTGATGGTAGTAGAGAATAGCAAGAGTTGGTGATCAGTGGGGATAGAAGTTCCACAGTATCCCAGACAGGAACTTTGGGGGTATCCAGTAGTGGGATACATTGATGACTGACATGTGAATTGCAGTAAGGTTTACACTGTAGTGGGAAAACAGAGGAGAGGTTTCATACACCCTTCTGAAACTTCTCAGTATGTCAGTTTATTCACTAATTGAAACCACTTTATAAACTCTGAAAATTTGTTTAGAAATATGTTACACTGAGTTTAGTGGAATTTCTGAGAAGTGAGTATGTCATTCCAATATAAACTGTTGCTCTTTGGAATTTTTAAAATCAAAGCTTTATTTATGTATGTATATAGACATACAAAGTATATTTAACATTTCACAAAAAAACCCAGTAACAATAACAAAAATTCCTAGACAACATATCTAGATTCAAAAGGATTTTTTTTAAAAAAAGGAAATTATATAAACTATCAATTGATTGAAAATTAAGAAGAGAGCACATCATTTCAAAGGCTTACATGTGATTTTTGGAGGACAAAATAGTACCAGACCTGTTATTGACATATTCAATAAATGAACACCAAATACTATAAGCAATTCAGGCATTTGTATGTTATTCAACACTTCAGAATGAGCTGTCAGTTTCTCCGTTACAGCCAAATTCCACAACTTGCCTTTGCAGCTATCCAAAGATAGACTAGAGATCTCTTTTCAGTTTGTTACAATTTCTAAATGTGCAAATCTGCAATTGTATATGTGGAAGCTGTTATCCTCTGTAGATTCTTGAAGGACCCAATGAAAATGTGGTATAAAACGATGGTGATATACAGGATAACATCCCCACTCATGTATACACTTGTAACTGCTTATAGATCTGAATTTTTTTGTTGTAGATTTTTCAAAATGTATGTATCTTTAATTGGAATACATTAAAATATGTATTTATTTATTTACAATATTTATATTCTGCCCTCACCCTGCAGGGAACGAAGGGTGGATGACAATGCACATATACATAGCAAACATCAATACCATTAGTCATACAACATATATAGACAGACACATTGGCAATTTAACATTCCAGCTTTCCGGCTTCATGAGGGTATGCTTGATTCCAGCCACAGGGGGAGCTGATGCTTCACCATCCACTTGTGACACTGAGTCCTTGATGGAGTACTTCCTCATTCTTATGCACGCTGCTGGAAGGGTTTTATGGGTTTTATGGCATAAAGCAGTACCTACATTTCCTACTTGACAGATGCAACTGTCCTTTGGGCTGCATAGACCAACAGCAAGGTAGACTTAATGGTCTGGAGCTCATTCCATCCTGGGCTGGCTTTGAACTCATGGTCAGCAGCTGGCTACTAACTAGCTGTGCCACAGCCCAGTCCAATAGTAAAGAAGAGTTGCAAAATTTAAGTGAGGTTTGCAGCTCTGTGCTTTGGCAATGCAAGCAGTTTATTGTTGCACAGGCATGATAATTCAGACATTTTACCTAAAATTGTAATTTAAGATGGAATCTGGAACTCTGGCTATATCATTATTATACCATTTATTGTTAAATATGAGTATATTTACTCAGCTTTCAAATAATTAACATAGCTACTATTAGCTATTTTATTGGAGAGAGCAAGATGTTGGCCTACCTGCTTGTTTCAATGCACTCTTCTTTTTTTTCTTTTTTTCAAAAAAAAAAAAAAGAAAGAAAGAAAGAAAGAAAGAAAAGAAAAAGAGAGATTTAATTGATTTAAGGAACTCCTTCAATATGCTTTCCTAAAAAATTGCAGTGGTTTTTTCAATTCCTTCACATTTACCTCTACAGTTTTGCCTCACTTTTCCAAATGATTAGTTTCCAGACCCACAAAATATGGATCCTCTTATCATGGGGATTGTATTTCCTCATATAAACCTGTTCAGGCCTTATGATTGGTTGGGGAGGCCCTCACTTCTAGCTCCTTCATAAGCAAGGTTGGCAGGGACGAGGGAGAGGGCCTTCTCAGTGGTGGCCCCTGACTCTGGAATGCCCTCCCCAGGGAGATTACACAGGCATCCACCCTTATAACATTCGAGAGGGGCTTGAAGACCTGTTTAAACAGGCTTTTGACAGTGATTAATCAACCTCTAGGATATGGATTTGTGGTAGCAAGCACCTTTTTGTTTATAGGAATGACTGTGTTTTATCTCAATGCTCATAATTTTTTTTGTTAATTTTTGTATTTGATTGTGTTGCATTTTGTGTTTTATATTGATCAATGTGTTATTAATGTGTGTCCCATTTTCTGTATTTAATTGTATTGTACTTATTGTATGTATTATTCATGATGTAAGCTGCCCCGAGTCCCCTGGGCAGAGGGGATGGAATATAAATAATAATAATAATAATCATCATCATCATCATCATCATCATCATCATCATCATCATCATCATGGTTGTGTGCTGCTGATTAAGCTGGCAACTTCTACTTCCTGGCACTTGTTTGCTTCTGTAGTCGCTTGGCGCAGTGTGGTTACATGATGAAATGAGGCATCCACATAGATGTTCAATTCAGGCTACCGATAAAGAAAGCTGATAGACCTGATACAGTGCAGAACTTTTTGTTTGTTTGTTGCTATTAAGATTAAGGCTGATATCTTTGATGCTGTAATGAAGAGGTGGGAAAGTGCCATTGAATCCCATTGAATTTTCCAACTCCCAAAGGTCTCCACCAGTTCCAAAAGCAGCTGTAAACCTCAAGGAGGGTCAGAGGACAGTTAGCCTAATGCCCATCCCCTTGCAATTGCCTATCCTTACTGTGAAGAAATACTCATCCTGAAAGCCTGTAAAGGAGATAGCTGTAAGCTGGACAATTTTATTAAAGAGGTCTCCTGGTGCACCTCAACACAACTCAGAACTTAATCAATGGCCGTTTGGGTTGCTATGAAGATGCCATTGTATAGTGCAGCTTAGATTGGTCCCAAAGTGTCTGGCAGCAATGAAAAAAACCTCTGGTGCTATTACCTTTGGTTAAGTCACCAATAAAATTCTGACTTATAATAACAAATGTGACATAAACAATAGTGCCTTTTAAAAACACAAAGTCATAAGAACCAGTGCTTTAAGGCCTGCAATAATTCATTTGTTGGGAGACTCAACATTAGCTTTTTCCACTTTCATGTTCACTTTGGTGGATAAGAATTTGGAGATCAGTTTCATATATTCAGCTTGATTATATTGACAAGGTTTCACCATTTGGAAAAGATAATTGAGGCGTTTGTCTAGCAGGCAGCAAGAGACATGTGAAACTAGGGTTGTGAAAATCTGTCAGCCTTATTTTCATGAATCTGATCAGCATTTTCCTCCCATTCTAGATTCTTTCAGCTTATGAGATTTTTCCTGCAAGGAAATATGCACGTGTTTTCCTGCCTCCCTCACCCCCCAAATGAAAATGTTTGTAGATACATTTTAAATGCATTTTCTCTGTTGGCTAAATTGTCTGTGATTTAAATGTGCACAGTTTCTTGAAAGTTTTATGTATAGTTTTTTCATCACATAAATACTGTACAACACTGAGAAATATATGTATTTGCAAGGGAGGATGTAATTCATTCCATTGTCAGTCTCATGTCTGGGTGGATATGAATTATATAATTATTGTCCCATTTACTTTTAATTATAAAATTTTGTCACATTTTAATGAGGGGGAAAAATAAAACAGACAAGACAGTTGAAACGGATAGATTTTCCGATCTTTATTCTTGTGAGGCAGAAAATTACTGTTTATGAACGCAAATAGAAATTCATTATATATTCATTATATATATTTTCAACCCTTAACCAAGGGAACAGCAAAGCTGTCAACAGCAGTTCTTTCTTCCATCCTTATTTAATAAGCAATCCATGAAGACCTGGCTTCCATTTAACATTTTTTTTTTTAAAAAAAACTCTTCTGGTTTTTACACCATTTTTATTTTATTTTATTTTATATCCACAGTTTGGTGTATTCTCTTGCAAAGTATCAATAGGTTATATTGTTTGAAAAACATTACTTTTATTTCTTTTCTAACACTACATAGTTCTAAATAATATTTAAGCAAGGCAGAAGGTTAGAAGGGGCACAGGATTTGTTAAATTGTATCCAAGTGTTGAAAAATATAACTCTACTCAAAAAAAGTTTGACTTCAGAAAGGTTTCAAGACATCCAAGAATAATAATTCTACCTGGCCTTATAATGTGTTCTGATTATTTGACTTTGCTTCTATGTCTCAGGAAACCTGGTCTGTAAGATTCATAATTGTCCTTTGAGATATCATTTTCCCTTTTCTCTCTGTCTGGATTGCGTTTTTAAAATATACACAATAATTTAGTGCCTGAGGTTTTCGCTGTTCATTGAGATTGTCCCTTTAAACAGTGCACACACACACACACACACAGAGTCAACTATGTTCAGGATAAAGCTGTTCTCATCAACATGCAAGGAGCCTGCTTGTCTGTCACATCGCCCACATCTTCTCAATCACTCCCTTTCATTTATCCTTTTATGCCCCTATTTTAACTTATGCTGCTAATGATGTTTGGTGACAGGAGAAATCCAGCTGAGCATTCATCCCTCTTTGGCTATGGGAGACCGTCCAGCTTGATCTCCTAAGAGGAGGAGCAGTGGCAGCTTTATATTTACTTGTGTAAAATAAAGAATAAACCTATTATTGGAATTCATCATGTGTGCAAGTTAGATTATACAATAGAAATACTGACTTTATCATTTAATTTTTCACCATGACAATGTCTGCTTATTTTCCTCCTTTTCTGCGATGTATTTGAAAAGGACAGCATTCACTTGATGTAGATGTCATAGACAAATGTTAATAATACAGTCAGCCCTCTACTTTCACTGTGGTTAGGAGCATAGGGGTGCCAACAGGTAAAAAACCTCAAATAAAAATATTGCTACTCTTTTACCTGAGAGAACACATCTCTAGGAATCTCTAGGTCCTCCAGCATAAATCCATGATCAACCTCTGCCAGAAGTTGAACAGAGAATTGCACTGGGCGACTTAGAGAGGTGTTTTTCTAGGTCCTCTGGTATGACTCTTTGGTCAACCTCTGGAAAAAGTTGATCATGGACTTGTATTAGAGGATCAGATATTCCTAGAGATAACACTGTATTCAAAGCTGCAAATATGGAGGGCCAATTGTACATGTTACAGAGCTAAGAAAACTTGTGCATGTTCAATTGTGTTTCAGTAGTTTCTTGCAACAGCATGGATGACATACATGAATGTACGCTACACACATTATTAAGTTTTTATGTATAAGCATATAGAATCATAGAATGATAGAGTTGGAAGGGACTAAAAAGGCCACCTAATACTATCATCTGCTATGGAACCTCAGAAAACTTAAGCACTTTGAGAAGTGACCATTCAACCTCTGTGTAAAGACTTCCAATAGCATATATAAAAGTGTTTCCTTAATGTCCACACATTGCTCATATTGGAAAAAGACTATACATTAAATAGTAGTGTTATTGCCATACAATTTGTATTTTGGGGTTTATTTTGCAAGACGTTTTCAGAAAAGGTTTGCCCTTACCTTCCTCTAAAACTGTGTGCGTGTGACTTGCTCAGGATCAAACAATGGGTTTTGTGGTTGATTCAACCCCTGGTTTCCAGAATTGTAGTTCAATGCTCTAAGCACAAATATCATAACTCTCAATGCAGTGAACCCAAAGCCAAATCCGAATAGAAGTGAAACTGGAAGAGGATGTCAACTTCACCTCGACATTCTCCAAGTACAGGGCAAGTCATGACCTTGTCAAAGACACTCAACCAAACATATTTTGCAATCTTTGAGATGCTCAACTTCTCACATTTTTGTGTAAGTGTGTGTGCAACTGATATGACCTGTGAAGGCTTGTGGCTGTAGAGGTAAAACTAGCAGTCCTGGGAGTACTGATCGTAGGTAAATGTTACTAATAAATACACCTAGGCTGAAGTGGCTTCTCAGACTTTGTAGCACTGCTTGGTGGTAAATTTTAATAGTCAGTCTAATGGCCTGTCTAACCCTTCATTTGTGACTTTTTAACATAGATTATGATTCGAACTATTGTTATATTTCCGCTTTCACAGGATTTTCATTATCATATTTATTTATACTGCATCTCTTCCCAAAACCAGGAGTCAAGGTACCTTACACATTAAAACAAATATGGATAAATGTAGGTTAAATGTAAGTGGTAGATCCAGTGAAATCAATATGACTTTTGTAATTCATGACAAGTCCCATTCCTTTCAATTATTCTACTGTGTATTACTACTGAATTTAATTTTATATGAACAAGAGTTTCTGCATTGATCTGCCAATCTCTCAAGAGTTCAGAAGCAAAGACCATCCATTAGAGGTGTGCAAAATGGCTGACATCCAATTAGTAATTTATCTTGGAGATTTGAATGCCCCTGCTTCAATTAGTAAAGATTCAGAGGGGTCCCATTTCGCTTCATAATCCGAATCTTCGAAGCTTTGTAATTGCTTTGTTAAGATTTGTTCCATTAGCAACAATGGGGAAAATCGCAAGGCTAATTTTTCAGTCATTTTTATTAATATCGGGATGAAACTTGGCACACTTGTATGCAACATTTTTGACTTTAAGTTGACCAAGTTTCAGAATGTTTCGGTCACCCAATGATTTTTAGAAAATTTAAAATCTTTTTCTACAAATAAATGTTCCTTTAAAAAAAACTACAAAGGGTATCCCTTTGATTTTCTGCATATTGAGACAAAATAACCAGGGCATTAATCCTTAAAGTTTCAGAAATATTTGTTCATCTATTAATTTCTAGGAATTAAAAAAATAACTAAACATTATTTTTAAAAAATTACAAGAGGCATTCACTCAATTTGTGGCACAGTGAGACAACATGAGCAGGGCAGCAAGCCTGCCAAGTTTCACAACTATCAGTCCATCCACTGATTTTAAAGATTTTTTTTCAATTTAAACACATTTAATTAACCCACACAGGGATATTAATGCTGGCAGCCCCATTTTTTCTGGCATGAGCAGAATTCTGGGAAATGTAGTTTAAAGTGGGGCCTTTTGAATATTCTGCTACAGAGGTCCTAGCCTTCCCTAACTACATTTCCCAAAATGCTGCTCACACTAGAAGAATGGGGCTGCAGTTTTATGAGAACTGAGGGGAAGGTAAAAGCAGTAAAGTTTGGGGAGGGAGTGGGAATTTGGAAAATATAAGTTTATGTTAAGACTCAAAGATGCTGAGGGGTGACTAACAGTGAGGGGAAAGGGGCTACCAGTCCTCCTTCCCTCCTCCCACCAGCCATCATTTCCTCTCACATCCCCATCCATTCATGCTTGTTGCCTCAGTTGTATCCATTTTTATCTCAGAGGGGATCCTTGGCTCCGGGAGAAACCACTGATGGAGGAAGAGGAGGCAGCAGTGAGGCCTCCACTCGCCTCAAGAAGTGGGAGTTACTGCCTAGCTACAAATCAACAAATCTTTTATGAATCTATCTAAAATTTTCAGAGACTTGTGTTTCGATTTGTAAAAGCTACAGAGGGGTCCTTTCTGATTAGTAATTTGATGGTTTGTAATTCCAAATTGTCTGAATCTTCAAATTACGATGTGGAGTTCTGAAGCTTTGTATATCCCTACCACCCATCTCTGAGGAAACAGAACAATGCACACAATTAAAAAGTGTGTAAAACAATATGTTGTATAAGAAGCACATCAGAATTGTTTTCTGACTTCAAGTCATTTTCAACTAAAGGTGACTAAGGCAAGTGTATCATGGGATTTTCTTGGTAAAATTTGTTCAGAGGAGGGTGGCCATTACCTTGGTTGTCATATCTAAGTAAGGATTCAAGTCCTGGCCTTAAGGACCATAGCTCAAACCATTACATCATGATGCCTCTGTAGCACATGGAAATTGTCACAGCAGACATGTGCTACTGCAAGATCATAGTAGTGGAGAACAATGTCATCATTCTGTTGGCAAAGCCTCAAGTAGATGCACTGAAGCAAACAGCCTCAAGGGAAGCAAAGATTTGCTGACAGGCAGGAAGTGGGAACAGTCCAAAACAAATTATGATGGACAGGAAAGGAGAAAGAAACAGAACAACACAATCCAAAAGAAAGCAGACTGAAAGCACCAATGCACCAATGATATTAAGTGGATCTGTGCATAACACATACATGTGATTCACTAAACATGACACATATAATATTATATGTGTCCTGAAGCTGTTACACATGCAAAGCATGTAGTTTAGTAATGAATTATATGCTCCTTGAAAGATACTGCAATACTGTTTTCAGGAACATGAGAATAGTTCTTGTTTCACTTCAAGTCATTTCCAATTAATGGCAACCCTAAAGTGAACCTGTCATGGGGTTTTCTTGGCAGAATTTGTTGAAAGGAAGTTTGCCCTTGTCCTCTTATGCAGCTGAGAGAGTATGCTTGGCCAATATCACCTGGTGGGTTTCCATGGCCAAATGTGAATTCAGATCCTGGTCTCCTGGTCTCCTGTAGTGCTCTACTATACACCACACTAGTTCTTACTGTCAAGGTTACATGGCATAAATGTATAAATAGGGAAAAACAAACCAGAATTTTAAATACCTTTGGGGCTTCTAAATAAAGGTAAACACGTGAAGGAGACTGTGATGCTATACATACTTACCTGCAATTTAGCCACAACAATGTTGTTGTTGTTGTTGCCTTGAAATTATTTTTATGACCCTGCAATAAAACAATGATAGGTTTTCTTTGGCACAATTTGTTCAAAACAGGTTTTCTTCTAAGGCTGAGAAAATGTGACTTCCCTAATGCCACTGAGGGCTCATCTACATACCTTAACTTGATTTCTCAGGGTCCATTCAGACAGGCCCAAAAAAAGGACCTGTCTCAGTTTTACCGGAACAATGCCTCCAGTAAAACTAAATTAATTCCATATACTGGCTTTTTAAAATTACAGAAGCAGTGACATGACAACAATTACAAATGTCTGATTCGTATCATCCCAAAACACCTCCATTTCCATTTCTAGCTTCTGCTGTGGACTTTACTAATTTGACTAAATTAATTCAGAACAAACCAGGGAGGGCATCCACCCCTCCCCCCTAACTGGGGTCACAAACAGTAGGGCCAATGATGCATTGAGTTGACTGGACCATGTAGACTTCAATCTAGCACTGCAGCTGGTTTATGTGGCTGAGCAGGGATTTGGACTTTGATCTTCAGAGCATTAGTCCAATACTCAACCCATGATAACACATTGGTTCTCCTAACAGTACTTGTGTCTAATTAGATAAGGACTGTTGCATGAATCTGCTATTCCATTTCAGTTGTGCTATGATTTGTACCAACTACATATTGGGTTTAACATCTTGACTATCTCATGTCTCCTCAATAGTGCAATTATACCCATTCTCCAGTTTGGGGTTCCCAATGATATTTCCACATTCCTTGTAACTATGAACTCCCACATTAAGCTGTACCTTAATGTCTTTATTTTTGATGCAATTGTGCCATTCCAGATAAAAAGCAAAGAAACAAACAAAGACAAATATAACTATTAGGACTATGCAAAATTATCGTTAGTCCTGTAAGTCATTAGTAGTTCGTTAGATTTGTGCAAATAAATTGCTATTAAGAAACATGTTAGACATTCATTCAAGGGGATTGCTGTTGTGGCTTTTTGGGGGATAAATGTTTTTGTCTAAACTTTTAAAAATCCCCAATAATCAGTCAATGTGTGAATATTTTTGAAACCTTTGGGAATTGATGCCCTGGCTATCTTGTGCATTATACAAAATTCAAGTAGATAGCTCTTGTAGTTTTGTTTTTTTAAAAAATTACTTGTAAAAAATTCAAAAATTCACCAAAAATTAGTGGATGAGTGTAATGTTCTGAAATTCATTGGGCTAACAGTGAAAAATGTGTGGTACAATTATAGGAAGTGTCATCATGATAGTGCCAAAAATGAGACAGGAATGATCCCCTGAAGATTCCCCACTTGCTCAATTACTTAAGGAAAATAGTAATGAAAAATGTGTTACTTCATTATAGTTACAATTATTTTTAGGTCCATAATTTCAGAAATACCCTAAAAAAGATTCATCTCCCTCCCCAATTTCATAATGAGTATTGAAACATTTTTTTTCATTGATCACACAGCCCTAATAACTGTTGTGGTGAAATTAATGGGTTTCTGTTTGAAGCAACAGAAGCACTCCCCCTCTGGTTAAGGAGCAGACATACACAACTTGTCTTTGTAGTAGATAAGACTTTATACAAAAAATATTTACAGTATAGCAGAAGAGCAGGACTCTTCTCCCGCCCTTCTTCCAGACACTCCCAGGTAGCTGAAACCTTCTTTCTTGCAAAAGGCTCTCACTGGCCTTGTTCTCCAATTCCCCTGTTATCTTGTGTCATTGGATAGAAAAATAAAGGAGTTAGCTCTTGTAGTTTTTTTAAAAAAATGTTGTTTATAAAAACTTTGAAAATTCCCAAAAATCTGTGGATATGTGAAACATTCTGAAATTTCATGGGCTAACAGTGGTAAATATGGTCTACCATTACAGCAAATTTCACCTCAATAGCTTGAAAAATGAGGAATATAGGAGCCCCTGAAGTTTCCCCATTTTTAATTATGCACATACACAGTTTGGGAAGTGAGGAGGAGCTATATGCCTGTGCCTAACTACATTTCCCAGAATGCATTGGGATGTAGCAGCCAGCTGTGGTGTTTAAAGTCAGTCTAATTATAATAAATAAAAATATTGAATCTACAAAGAGGACTAAAGTAAGTAAGTCATAGTATAAATCTGTGCTAAGCTGAGATTAGGTTGCTGTGTGTCATATAGACAGACAGATATTCAAAGGGATTGCTGCTGTCACTTTTTGGGGGATAAATTGTTTTTGCTTAAACTTTTAAGAATCCCCAAAAATCTGTAGATGTGTGAATCTTTCTGAAACTTCTGGTGATTGATTCCCTGGTTAACGTTTGCATTGTATTTAAAATCCAAGTAGATAGCTCTTGTACGTTTTTTAAAAGAATGTTATTTATAAATACTTTGAAAATTCCCCAAAAATCTGTGGATAAGTGAAATATTCTGAAATTTGGTGGACTAACGGTGGTAAATGTGTTTTACCACCGTAACAAGTTTCAATCCAATAGCTTTAAAATTGAAAGATATAGAAACCCTTGACGTTTCTCCAACGGTAGTAATTACTTCATTAATACACATGCACAATTACTGTAACAAAGTAGTAACAAAATTTCATTACTCTAGTTATAGCAATGAAATTTTCACTAAAGAAACTTTTGAAACACTTTAAAAATGAAGTGCCATGCCCCCACCCCCCCTGTTTTGTAAGTACTTTGAAGCATTTTTGTATGGATTGCACATGCCTAGTAGGTGACAGCTGATCTCTAGTTACAATGTTCAAGTGCCAGAGCTTCCTAGTTCTCAGTGTTTATTCAACTTTTTAAAGGCTTTCTTTAAGTCCATCTTTAAATCTCTTTTGCTGTCCACCGACATTCTGTTTTCCATTCCTGAGCTGTGAGTAAAGTAGCTGCTTTGGGAGATGGTGACTGGGCATTTGGACAGTGTGGCCAGACTAGCAAAGTTGGTGACAAGAATCATTGCTTTGATGCTGGTGGTCTTTGCTTCTTCCAGAATGCTGACATTTGTCAAATAATATTTCCAAGAAATTTGCAGGATATTTCAAAGGCAATGCTGATGGAATTGTCCCAAAAGCTTGCATAATCACTGCTCCACTGACTACTGCATCACTATACATGGCTAATTTTATCATTTCAAAGGGCCCAACTTAATGTCTGTGCATTTATGAACATCAAATTAATGTTTGTGCATTTGAACACACACAGAGCTCTGGAAAGGTTATTTCTGAGCTATAGTTTCCCAGATCCCAAATTCAGTATCCATGCTGTTTTGGAAACTTTGAGAATTATAGTCCACAGAGGAACCATTTCAGCTCTCTCTATGTATATCTCTCTGTGTGGGCATATGAGCAAAAAGTGTAATATATGGATTTCTCCCCAGACAGTCTGTCATATTTCCCTATGTATCCATTATTGCCGGCAACATAATGCTGCTGCACCATTCATGTTTGAATGAATACCTCAAGTCAGGTAGACATTGCAGGTTAATTAGGGGGCTTGGTAAATTGAATCCATGGATTGTAATTACTAGCACTCAAGACCTGCAATTTCTGTTTTAATTAAAATAAACAGTGTGAAGAAGATGACATCACAGCAGAGTAACCGGCTTGTAAGTCACAATTAATTATGTTGAACTGTGGCCTCCACTGTTGGGAAAGGACTGGTGCTGGTGGCGGCTTGATTTTAATGCATACACTTTGGACCTGATCAGTCATTTTGCTATAGCCTAATTAATGGATATAGACACCACAAATCACCACTTGTACTACTCAGTTTATTAAGGTTATTGTATAAAATTAAATACACAGAGATTCTTGGCTTCTCTTCTTAAGCTATGATTAAACAATGTGGGCTAGTTAGGTTACAAATCTTTGTTTTTGATGTCTTTATAAAAAACCATACTACATAACTGAGGACAGCCTTTGATACAGAAGTAGCATTAGACTTAAGTCAGATGACTCCACTGACTTCATAGCGACTAAAGTACTTGAATTGTCTTGTTCATGGTTATGAATATCTATGGCAGGGCCATTGCCAGGCACACTAGTGTACTATCTGCAAGGGAAGTATTAAGCCATCATTGTGAAGGTATAGAGGACAAGGATCCTCCTGCTTTGTTGGCTCTATGAAAAACTTTTTTAACCTTGAGACATTTCAGATTTCTATATATATGATAACTTGTGTTTCCCTCAAATTCTGGTCCTACTCAAATATTAAAGGAGTTTATGTCAAGTGGCCTATTCTCATCTGTATGATAGATAAGGAGCTTCATTATTGTTTGGACTCCTATGATACGTATATATTGGGGGCACAGCCCATTAATGAATATTGCTTTCTACTTTAATTACCCATTATACATATTCTCTATTATCCACTTCAGAATTTGGAAGATAACATTTCAATGCAGAAAATTAACGCATGCATAGAAAACTATGTTTTCAGAGCAGAAAATCAAAAATTGTATGATTTTCCAAAACTAGTGGGAGAAATTGATGAAATTCCTGGTTGTTACCTACAAGATAAAACTTAATGAGGGATTGCATCCTTATTTCATACCCATGATAGTTATGGACAATTTCCATGTCCAAAGTCATTATGATAAGAATAAAAACCACAGGACTAGAGCACTTTTGCTTTGCGTATGTGTTTCCCACAGTTCTTTGTATAGTTACTGTTAAAAGAAGCACATTGGACTAGAAGGACCATTGGTCTGACACAACAATACTGGTCCCAAGACCTTGTGATTGGCCAGTTCTTCATGACTTGAGACTGATCACCTGAATACAGCTTTCTAATTATGTATGGTGACCCACCTGGGGCTTGATAAATTTCTTGTTTCTACAGAATGGAGCTAAAAAAACAGAAGGAGCACCAAACATGTTTATCACCACAGTAGGCGGTGGATGGGGTCAGTGTTCCACTGGGGAGCTCATCATTTGTATAGACTTACAGTTGCAAATAGAGAACTGTAGCCAGTCGGATTTATTAAGTAAGCATGCTGTTGCACATGGGACAACATTACATTAATTTACAAGCATGATGCAACTTTATTCTTATCATGAACACAAACCAGAGATCAAACTGTGGAAATACATTCCACAACTGTAGAAATTGATCTGGTGGAATTGGTTTGATGTGGATTCTCTTTTATCTTAAATGCTGAAGTTTATAGGGGAATGGGCATAATTAGTTTTTTCATCCTGTAGAGTAACTATTTTAATATCACCCATCTCAGATGTTTATTATATAATCCCCTTCCCCCCCCCCCTTCTCCCTAAAATGGATTTTCTTATGCAAGAATACTGTAATGCTAGCTTCAACAACATGAACATCCTTGTTTGATCTTACATCCCTCTTGCATTTTGCACTCCACCCAACCACTCCCATCACCCACTTCCAAATCTGTGCCGTCTTTGATGTTGCCTGATGAGCTAGGAACACCCTCCTAGTGAATCCATACCATAATTCTTTCTGCCCAGTAACTCACCATAGTGCACTCTTAGACTATAATACATCATTAGCTATCCAGACCCATCACAGAGCTATGTAATGACATTCAAGGAATGGCAACTGTTACCAACAGCAGGTGTTACTGCTGCTAACAGATCCCAGAATTGCCTTCCAGGGTGCATCTACACTGTAGAATTTAACTACCATGGCTCAATACTATGGAATCATGGTGATGCACCAGAACTTTTTGACAGAGAAGGTTAAAATCCTTGTAATACTACAGCTCCCATGATTCCATAGTATCGAGCCATTGCAATTAAAGAAGTGTTAAACTGCATTAATTCTACAGTATAGTTGCACCCCCTGGACTAATCTGAGCTGTGGAACCATTATTGCAGAGATTGCACAAAATTACAATGATTCAGTGTCATAGCATTTGCAATGGAATCATGAAAATGGTTTATAGAAAACCATATGAAGGGTGTATTAGAGCTTCAAAGTAAGCTGCTACAAATAACTAGTTTCTTGTGATAATTAGTTCCTTTACCCAGTAACCCAGTAACCACACTATGATTCCAAGTTAATAAGGAGGAACATCACTTATTTTTCTGTTAAGTAATTTTTTAAGTTATTTGTACTGTTGTGGGTGTGTAGTATTGTTAAATAGTGCAGGACAAATAACAAATTTGTTTCATCAAAATTCTCCTGCACATGCTGAGATGATAATGGCAATGACATGTGCAGGAAGAAGAGTGTGATTTGTGTCACAGTCCAACTGGTTACAATGTTATAATGGTTTCAGAGGAAAAGTAACTAAAATGAGAATCATAGTAACTTTAAAGAAATGCATGAAATAGTTACTTTTAAAGTAATAACTGCAATTAAGCACTTTCCTTCTCTTTGGACTATAACTGTTTGCAGAAATTAACTTCCCAACATTTTCCTTTGCAGGATCATTCCAAGGATATTTCTTCTCAGGACATTCTTCATTATCTAAAATGGTTTTAGCCATCCTGAACTGCTAAACTTGCAAATTGGGCAATTCAATCTTTCTATTAAATTCATATCCTGACTTCCTACCAAAATGATGATCAAGATAACTAACAATAATAAAATATAATTTAAGAACAAAACCTGAATATATTCCATAACCGAAAAACAAGTATATCAAAACACAATAAAAAACATGTCAATTAAAGGTAGACAACTCAGTAAATTATGAGGGTGATCCAGAGAATAAGGTTACAAGGCACGTAGCTCTCATGAGGTATTTTCTTGGAGGAAGCTGGCATGACTGTCATGTAGCAGAAGCGAATGTGCTGTGCCAGTTGTCAGTAGCTCATTGATGGGGATTGTGGTGAAGATTAAAGATGAGCATCCTCATTCCGTTTCCCTCCAAGTGTGAAGTTCATGCTCTAATACACTACCTAAATGCTAAGGGCATGAACGCAGCTGAGATTCATCACAAAATTGTTTCAGTTTATGGAGAGGACGTAATGTCAAGATAGCATGTGACAAAATGGATATGGATATATTGTGAAACCATTAAGAAACTTCACAGAGCCATCCAAAACAAACATCATGGGAAGCTGATGGTGGGAGTCTGTCTCCTTAATAACAATTTGCATCCTCACACCACTCATGCAACACAAGAGCTGTTGACTTCATTTGGTTGGAATGTTTTAAGCCACCCCCCTCACAGCCCCGATCTTGCTCCCAGTGACTATAATCTGTTCACTAAATTGAAGGAACACCTTGGTGGAAAACACTTTTCTGACAATGACAAGATGAAAATTGAAGTTACGAACTGGCTGAAAAAGGTGGAGGGAAACTTCTATGACACAGGCATCAAAAACTCATCTCATGGATGACAAAATATATTGAACTGATTGGTGATTATGTGGTAAAATAATGCAATATATATGCTACAATCCAAGTTAGTTTTATTAAAATATAGTCATTCTTTGTATTTTTAAAAAATCTTGTAAACTTACTTGCCAGATAACCTTCATAGAACTCCCTTCCAACCACAGAACAATGTACATGTTTCAAACTTATCTTAAATGAAAACACCTTGGTCTACCATCTTGGTGCCTTTGGTGAGGATCTATTTTCAGTGCTTCAAAAATGGTGTAATATTTTTGGAGGCATCTGTATTATTATGAAAATATATAATGTCTATGAAGACACATCATAGTTCTTCCATGCTGACCTTGCAATGAATTTGAATTCACAAATGAAGATGGCAGATTTCAATATGGCCAATAGATTTCCTTTTAAATTAAAGCAAGAGCTCCTATTTTCGAAAATACTGTTTGACCTAAATTCCCCTTTGCAATTATGGGTGGAGTGTATTAGAATGTGTGAATCCTTTAAATGTTTGAGAAATTCCTCTGTCAAAATAGCTGGGAAATTTTATGGAGTTCTACTTTTTTTTTGCTTATCCATTTTCTATATAATGATTCTTCCAGGTCCTCATAATGAATCATGGCTGAAATGGGATTTTCAAGTACAGTTATCAGACTACATTTGCAGAGTAATAAGTCTTTTAGCCTCAGAAAACCTGGCGATAAGGTCCTTATAAGTCGGAAATGAATTCAAAAGCACACAACACACACATGCACACATTGCACTTGGTATGGATATGGGCATAGGATAAGGGTTAATGATAGTATAAAACTGTTGTGAATGAAATCCTAAATTGTGAGAATAGCATGCAAAGCAATATGAAACATACTAGCAATAACTCGTCACAGTTTTCTCCTATTTGTAGAATGCAGCCCATCCATTGCTTTCACTTCTGATACATCATCCTCCATGTCTACCCCATTGTACATTAATAGTAATATCCCCAGCAGATCTTGTGAACAAGGTCTACATCCTCCGTATATCCCACAACAAATCATATTGGCAAAAATGACTCAGGTTGGCACTGAACTGCATTTGTTCAACTATCATCATTCTAGTGACAAGTCCATGAATGAGAAAATCTTTGTGATGTTTGTGGGGAACTGCCTTCTTTCTCCCACAGCATTACATGCCTATCATGAAGACATTTAAAGTGAGTGAGCAATTAAGATGGGCAGGTAGAGTTCAACACAAACAAACGTTGCAATTGTCACAGTATTTAATGGAAAGCATGAGATTTTTGTTTTCTGCTGACCTTGAGACTAGGACTTGGAGCAATGGATTCAAATTACAGGAAAGGAGATTCCATCTGAACATTAGGAAGAACTTCCTGACCATATGAACTGTTCAACAGTGGAACTCTCGGTGGAGTGTGGTGGAACCTCTTCCTTGGAAACTTTTAAACAGAAGCTGAATGGTTATCTGTCAGGGATACTTTGTGCTTTTTCTGCATGACAAGAGGTTGGACTAGATG
Organism: Anolis sagrei; assembly: GCF_037176765.1. Taxonomy (NCBI): domain Eukaryota; kingdom Metazoa; phylum Chordata; class Lepidosauria; order Squamata; family Anolidae; genus Anolis; species Anolis sagrei. The sequence continues at coordinate 215,567,514 of NC_090024.1, read as the reverse complement.
GCCCATGTAGTCTCTTCCAACACTATTATTCTATGTTTCTATGATTCTATGTTTTTGTGATTCTATGTCACAAAAACATAAAAAGAACTCTGTTGAGTCAAGTTGATGTCTTAACATGGCCCAGATATTGATCCCACAGCTGGAGATTAGATGCCTATGGGAAGTCCATAAGCAGAATATGAATGCAATAGCACTATCTGGATCATGTTCCCAGGCAATTGACACTGAAAACATACTGCCAGTTCTTATGGCATAGTAGAGGACTAGGGCCATGATCCTATGGCACATGGGCTATAGTGCAATGCTCCACCCATGCAATTCAGCCTAAATTTCCAGCTGTGCAAGTCTACCTGAAAAGGAAGTTTGCTCCTTGGGTCACATAGTGACAAGGATGTTTGTGTGTGGTACCCAAGAAACATCTGACTGCTCCTATGAAAATGGGAGTCAAGAATAATCCCCCCTCCAATCTCCAGCAATTGTGATGCCAATCTAGAAGGTAGATGGGTGCTCTTTTCTCTCAGATGCTGCCCAAGTATTTCACATCCTTCTCCAGCCATTAAATTGTTACTCTCTCTCCTGATAATGAAATGACCAGTGGAGTTTACACCTGCCATTTACAACAGGCCTAAAGGGTATGGGTGGGGAACATTGTGTAAGGAGCTGCTGACAACTTCTTGCACAAAAAGTAAAAAAGCATAAGCCTGCATACAAATAAAACCTGGATAGCATTCTGATCTAAGATTGCTCAGGGGAACACCCATGTGTCTTTGAAGATTGCTTTATAGACGTTGAAATAGGTACATCCATCATTGCACATATATACTAGGTATACTGCAGTAGTTGAAAGCACGGGGCACCTGCCAGAGAAAAGAGAGCAAATGTGTAGAGTCCTCATGGTCATTGCTATTACTGTAGGCCTTAACTGTGTGGGAAGGAAGAGTATGGGGATATTGAGGCATACTGGTTAGGAATTAGAGGAGGTACTTTCTATGATAATGTGCTCAAAGAATGGATAATGAAGGAAGAAATCCTCAAAGTCCATCAGCAAGAATTTTTTATTGGACATATCACAAGTCACTTCTATATCATTCCAGTAGGCCTTTACCTATCTAATAGTTTATTTGATGTTGGTCTAATATAAGCCAGATAGTTTATCCAGTGACAAGATATAGGTTGATCATCTCCTATCCCTGTGTTTCTCAATCTGGGGGTCGGGTCATGAAGGGGGAGGGGGAGGGGTCAGATGGCTCACCAAAGACCAGTATTTTCTGCTGGTCATGGAAGTTCTGAGTGGAAAGTTTGGCCCAATTCTATCATTGGTGGGGTTCAGAATGCTCTTTGATTATAGGTGAACTATAATCCCAGCAACTACAACTCCCAAATGTCAAGTCTATTTTCCCCAAACTCCACCAGTGTTCAAATTTGGGCATATTAAATATCCATGCCAAGTTTGGTCCAGATCTAGCATTGTTTGAGTTCACAGTGCTCTCTGGATATAGGTGAACTACAACTCCAAAACTCAAAGTAAACGCCCACCAAACCCTTCCAGTATTTTCTGTTGGCCATGGGACTTCTGTGTGCCAAGTTTGGTTCAATTCCATCGTTGGTGGAGTTCAGAATGCTCTGTGATTGTAAGTGAACTATAAATCCCAGCAACTACAACTCCCAAATGGCAAAATCAACCCCCCCCCCCCAACCACACCAGTATTCAAATTTGGGTGTATCAGGTATTTGTGCCAGATTTGATCCAGTGAATAAGAATACATCCTGCATATTAGATATTTACATTACAATTCATAACAGTAGAAAAATTACAGTTATAAAGTAGCAAAGAAAATAAATTTATGGATGGGGGGTCACCACAACATGAGGAACTGTATTAAGGGGTCACAGCATTAGGAAGGGCTGAGAACCACTGTCCTATTCTGAATTCAAAAACATTCCAAAATCCAAAATTGTCCACATAGGTAGCTGAAATAGGGACACTTTTTATGCACAAAATTATTAAAAATATTCTCTATAAAATTACCTTCAGGTATATATGAAACATAAATAAATTCTATGTGTAGACTTGGATCCCATCTCCAAGTTAGCTCATTATTTTGAAACTATCTCAAAATCAGAAAATATCCAAAATATGGAACACTTCTAGACTACATTTCAGATAAGGAATAGTCAATTTGTAGAGCTTTGCCATGAGCTCACATTCATCTGATGTGAACATTATTCTAACACTCTGTTTCCAGTTTTACTTTGTCAATATCTGATGGTATTTGGTAGTACTGATAAGTAAAATGAGCTGCTTGAGGTTTGCTAGCATACATCTGGAATAAAATTCAGTTTTAAATCACTGGCATGAATTGTGTTAGTGAGTCCAACTTATATCATTGTAACATATTTTTCATTGCAGAGGTTGGAATCCTGTGCTGACCATGGAACAATAACAATTCCCCATCACAATCTACCTGGCTTTGCTGAAGCTCTTTACAAGATGGCCTCTTTCTAGTCAATGGAGGGGGTGGAGGGCACAACCAAGGTGAACTCATTTGTTTTCCAATAGCTAGATGTTGACCTCGAAAATATCTATAGGAAAATCGACAAACACTCCTCTGCTACTTCCACTCCTTCAAACTGTGTGATACATCACCCATTCAAGGATCTCAGCCATTTGCAAAATTGAAATTTTGTAAAAGTATTTATTTATTTAAATAAATAAAATAACTTTATAACCTGCCCTATCTCCCCTAAGGGACTCAATGTAACCTAATTTCTACAAAAGGTATCATCTAAATACTGAATAATGATGTCTTATTAAGGTCTTTCCATCCCTACCAGAATCTTTCCTAGGATATTATCTGGTATCAGGCAAGCTCCAATTCAAACCAGAGCAACTATGGAAAGAACTACTACAAAACCTAATGTGCATTTGCGATCCCTGAAGTAATACTAATGAATCTACTTGCTGACCCTTGATGTTGTAGAGAATCCAACTGTCTTTGACAAGATCTGAGATCAGCATTCAACAGGTATAAAATGAATTGGATGCCAAAAAATCCGAACAATTACAGCACAGGGTGTTATACTGTATATTGCCTGTAGTGCTCAATTCCCTGTTGCCTCCCCTAGGGCATGGAATGAATTTATTAGCATTTAAGCATCTATGGAGTTTGAGATTTCATTTTCTGAAAATACATTTCTGTATTTCTTTTGTATGGGGATTCTCTTATCTGCCAAGTTAAAATTATTCCACACACCACTTATGTACTGAAGAATGGATGGAAGATGTTTGGGAACAATACTTTAAGTATAATCTGTTCCTCGCTGCTGTCACACTTTCAGTGGTCATGTTGGCTAGTAGATTTTGGGAGCTGGAATCCCAGAAGGGTTTTCAGAGTTTTGCTTGTGCTAATATCCAGACTATGGGGCAGGCAGTGAGAGAGATCTAGCTTGCCAGCCCAAAGGCAGTTCCTTGTCTTTCGTTCCTGCTAAGTAAAATGCTCCAAGTTGACACCATCAGAGACAGGTTTGGTGCTGCTACTCCCAGTAACCAGCTGCTTTTGTCAAATCACACAGGTCTAATTCATAATAAAGGAAATGGGATTTGGCTGTTAACACTGTTGATGCAGCAGAAATCCTGGAAGCTATACTTTTTCATTTCAAATGGTAGTCTCTTTAAATGTGGGTGTAGCGTTTGAAAAAACTGATGGCTGGGAACAGGTATATTTTTGCAAAGCATATTTCTCTTCTGTGAACTACTATAATTTGAACATAAATGAACCTGCGGCAAAATAAGCATATTATTTTGAGGTCTTTGTTTTCTTTTATCAATTGTCCTTAATATCCTACCCAGACTTAAACTCATGGGACCATGAAGCAGAGTATGTCATCATTTCTACGAGTTAAAAAGTGTCAGGGGCCCTCCTTGAAGCTTATTTGACACCCTACACACCAAAACTTGTTTTCTAGGAAAGCACAGGGCAGTCTGTCATATATATTTTAAACTAGAAGTCAAGAATAACCCTTTGAAAGTCACTTGGTTTGGAGCATTTAAGCTGATTTATTTCCTTACTATGTAAGACTGCTAAAACGCAGAATCACACCCATTTTTGCTGAACATGCCATTTCCTTCTCTCATATCCTCCTTTCTATGAATTTGGTTGAGCAAGAGGCTTTAGTGTGAAAGCAATATTTAAATGGAGTCTATGTGAACTAATTTCAGCATTAGACTATTACCCTGGAGAACAGGATTTGAAGCCACGGAAACATACTAGGTGACCTTGGGCAAGTCACACTCTCTGAGTCTCAGATGAAGGCAGCGGCAACCCCCCTCTGAACAAATCCTGCTACAAAAACCGTGTAGGGTTTTCATAAGTTGCGAACACCTTGAAAACACACAACAATGTGAATTTTGCCCCCAGACATCTATATTATGACACTCCTTGATGCTCTTTTGGAATTTTGAATTGCAGGGTATTTATAGCTCAACCAGTACTTTAATTGTAGTGATGATGATGTGCAATCATTTTAGTTTCTCAGGTACTTTCATCATGCTGAAGAACCTGGTGAAGTCTAAAAACTGGCAATCTGTGGGTCTCCAGATATTTTGGCTTACAACTCCCAGAAATCTCAGTCAGTTTATCAACCGTTAGGATTTCTGGGAGTTGAAGGCAAAAACATCTGGGGACCCACAGGATGAGAACCATTGGTTTAAAAGATGATGTTGAAATCACTGAGTGATTAGCATAATTAGAGTCTCAGAGGACAGGCAAAGATTGGAGGCTCTTTCATGTAAAAATGCTTTTGCACTAACAATGTGGATGATTTTGTATGGAACAAAGTTATTTGACCCTTTATCTAAAGAGCTGGTGGGATGCAGCAGCTAGATAGCATTGGTCTTGAACAATAAATTACCCTGTCTGGATTTTGAGATATACAAGAAAGAAGAACTTCTGTCATGTTATCAAAAAGCATCTCTTTCTTTTTGGTCCTGCCACCTTTAGAGGCATATTTGGGGAAGACAGAGAATTAGGTATTGGTGGTTACTCCCAGGCTATAAAACTCCCTTCTGAGGGAAGTTGGACTGATCACTTTCTTGTTGTCCTTACACTGTGAGACAAAGACTTTTCCTTTTAGATATCAACTGACTGTCAAGTAGATGAATCGAGTGGACTTTGAGATATTTTAATGTTATGTATTATTGATGAGTTTGCAACTGCTTTTTAACTTAAATCATATTTTAATTTCTCTCTTAATTTATATTTTAATATGTATACAGAGACTATGACTCTGGAGAACAGGTTTGAAATCCCTACTCAGCAGTGAAAGCCCATTGGGTGACTTGAGCAAGTCATACACTATTAACCCCAGAAAAATCTGTGACAGGTTTGTTTTCGGATTGCCATATGGTTTCAATGCACACAACAACAATGCCAGGAAAGAATATCCACTGGGAGAGAAGGAGACTGAGATTTTGAAGAGCCATGTTCTCATAGAAACATTGCAATAACAGGTCACCTTCAAAGTCCAGAAGAGTGGCTGCCTTATACATTCAGACCAATTTCATTCAATCAATAAGGCAGGGAAATCCATTTTGATGTTAGTTAATGATTTAACTTTACACGAAAGAAGCTTTGAACATATGCTAGCCTAAATTCTATTCTGACAAATGGCTAGAATAAATATATTGTCGAAGGCTTTCATGGCCGGAATCACTGGGTTGTTGTAGTTTTTTTCGTCAGGAGAGATGTCAGGAGAGAATGCCTCTAGAACATGGCCATATAGCCTGAAAAAACTTACAACAACTCAGCTAGAATAAACTTATTGGATCAATGGAATTTATCTATGTGTAAACACATCACTAAAAAGGGATCTATTTGGTAGTAACCAGCAGGATTCCAATCACAGCATAGTGTTCTAGAAGTCACACACATTTATGCATTTTCTGGGATTCACTCTCCCTAGCGCACACACTGTTGTTTTTTTTCTTCTTGAATTTCTCCAATTTGGAAGTAATTTCAAACACAAGGGCTATGTGACATCCAGCAGTTTGTAGTAATTGGATGGCTGCAGTCTCCCTTCCCACAAAAATTCCCACAAATGTTCTCAGAAACTAATGGAATAAGGTTGGTGTTCGCCTTTACAGGCACCAGAATACAACTCAGCATTGCTGCTGAAGGTTTGTTTTATGTAAAGTGGAGAGAAAAAAAGAAAAGACAACTATTAAACTGATGAGTGGTAGGAGGAACAGCTCTGAGTCTAAGTAACCTCTTAGCAATGTCAGTGGATGGATCTGATTGACAATAGTTAGTGCTGAAATGAGCCTTTAAGAGAGCTATGCATTAGATTTGAAGTATCTAGACTTCCTGGAACCACAGGTTCGATTCCGGACAAGGTGACTGAGTTCCTCATAGCATTATAGCAGATACATTGATTCTTGATCTTTCGGCTAAGATCAAGCATAGATTCTTCTGCATTCAATGGTGCGTGGGGAAGGCAGTATTTTTATTTTCTCATCAAATTCCTCAAATTCCTATTGTTTTAATGCTAGTATGAAATTATTCCAATGCCGTGAATTTCCCATCCATTCCTATTTTTGAGTGAGCAGGATGGCTTGCGTTATCAATAGTGGCATTGTGTCTTGCTAGCTAAATTATGCCTAGATTGTACAACCTATTGATTAGAACAAAGCATCTCAATTTGGGAATTAAACTCAATTGCTCTATGGAGATTTGCCATGGCATGCTTCATTTATTTATACATCACATTTACATTCTATCTTTTCCCCTAAGGAGCTCAAGACACCATATGAGAAGTAACCTGGTTTTGTCTTTTCCCAAATGAATGGCTTTTTAGCAGCATACACATCTATTATATGTACAACTTCAGATTAATATGTAATAATCAAGAGTATAAACACAGTACTCTCTCAATGTTTACACAATTGTGGGAGTAATTATTTTGTACAGCAACTGCGCTTGTCCCTGGAAAAAGTCAGATCTGGCCAAGGCGGTACATGCCATCTCGGCTGGACTAATGTAATCCACTCTGCATGGGGCTGTCTTTGAAAACTGCTCCATTTGGTTCAAAGAGCAGCAACTAAACTGCTAACTAGGGCTGGCTACAGGGAGCGTACAATTCCTCTGTTGCTACATCTCCACTGGCTGCCAGCACAATTCAAACTGCTGGTTTTGATTTACAAAGCCCTATATGGCTCTGATCTGGGTTATCTGAAGGAGCATATTCCTTTTGATGAACTTGGTTGACATCTATGATCTACTGAGGAGGGCCTTCTTTCAGTCCCAACACCAGCTCAAGCACATTTGGTGGGGAAAAGGGAGAGGGCTTTTTCGGTGGCTGCTCCCAGACTGTGAAACTCCTTCTCAAGAGAGGCCAGAATGGCCCATCCTTGCTGGCCTTCTGCAGGCAGGTTAAGTTAGATCTGTTTATCATTTATATGTTGCGGCATTGAACGTTTGCTGCTACATGTTGTTAACCACTCTGAGTCCCCATTGGGGTGATAGGACAGGATAGAAAAAAGTGTTGTTGTTGTTGTTGTGGTTATTATTATTATTATTATTATTATTATTATTATTATTATTATTATTATTTGAAACACAAGATGAGTCCACAGCAAACACGATCACTCTGCTGGCTGTTGTATTGGATCACATGTTGGACACTTTCCAAGTGTCTAGAACTATGTGATTTATTGGCGAATAATGCATACAGATCCCAGTAAGGTGGCCTTCTGCAGCTGACAGATGGTAATTTTGTCAGTGCTGATTTTAAGTTTTTAAGTGCAGGCCAAGGCCTTTAGGCACTACACCCAGTGTGCTGATCACCATTAGGACCACCTTTACTGGGTTGTGCCTGAGTCTTTGCAGTTCAATCTTTAAAGCCTCATATCGTGTCAGCTTTTCCAGTTGTTTCTCTTCAATCCTGCTGTTGCCTGGGATTGCAACATCGACAATTCACACTTTGTTTTTTTAACACGATCATGAGGTCAGGAGTATTGTGCTCCAAAACTCTGATTTCGGAAGTCCCAGAGTAGTTTGACATGTTCATTTTCTGTAACTTTTTCAGGCTTGTGGTCCCACCAGTCCTTTGTTGCGGGCATATGGTATTTGTGGCACAAGTTCATCTGAGCAATTGTGTTATGCCTCTGCTTGTAGTCTGTCATGCAATCTTCTTGCATCAGCTGAGGATGTGATCTATTATTTCATCTGCTTCCTTGCAGAGTCTACACTTGTTGTAGTTGACTTTTAAATTTTGGCTTTGATGACATTTGTTCTAATGGCTTGTTCTTGGGCTGCCAGAATCAGACCCTCCATATTCTTTTTCAAAGTTCCATTTGTGTGCCACATCCATGATTTTTCTTTGTCAATTTTGCTCTCAATTTTTCCCAGGAACTGTCCATGGAGAGCCTTCTTTTGCCAGTTTTCTCTTCTGTTCTGCATTGTATTTTTACAGTATTTCCTCTTTGTCTTTTGCACTTGAAGCAGTTTTCTACTATTGACTTCCCTCAATGTTGGTTATTGACTGCCTTTCACATAATCTGCCAGTTCAGGCTTCTCTATTATTACTGTTATTGTTATTGTTTGTTATTAGACCTTCTGCCAGCAGGCATTTGGGGAAGGATAAGAGGCAGGCTTTGAGGAGGTTGGGTGGGATTTGGGGGGGGGGGGGAGTATAAGTTTTTAAGGTGATTTTAATTATATTTATTGTATTTTAATTCTGTTTTTACTGCACTGTTATTATTTGATTGGTTTTTTTAACTTTTGCATTGCATTTTTTATCTTGTTTAGTGTAGGATTGCAATAATAATAATAATAATAATAATAATAATAATAATAATAATACTATGTGGGGGCAGTAAACAGTATTTTCCTTTGAAAAACGCAATGTCTGCTATCCAATAAACACTATTTTGGTACAAAAATATATTATTTGTACAAAATAATAGGGGGGATTTGTTAAGAAACCACATGCAAGTTTGTATAGAATAAGTCTAAGCAGGCTTAACAAACTAATGAGAATTTTTGCCATTGCACTGTTCTTTTTCAAGTGCTGCATTGAGTGTTGAAAAGGCAAGAATTAGGCAGGGGAAAGAATAATGGTGTATAGTCTTTCCATCCCGAGAAAGGACAATGAGGTGCTAGATACTGAAGGGGATGTGTCACTTTTATCTAATGTGACACATAAGATATAGATTGGATGAGATGCATATCCAAATGTATACTATAATTATAGTTAAGAATGTATTGTCGAAGGCTTTCATGGCCGGAATCACTGGGTTGTTGTAGGTTTTTTTGGGCTATATGGCCATGTTCTAGAGGCATTCTCTCCTGACGTTTTGCCTGCATCTATGGCAAGCATCCTCAGAGGTAGTGAGGTCAATGCTTCTAGAACATGGCCATATAGCCCAAAAAAACCTACAACAACCCATAATTAAGAATTCTAATTCAATTCTTTGAATCTCTTCTTCTGTTTTTAGTTCTGTACTTTGGTTATTAATTTTTAACAGTTGTTTATATGTTAACCACTTATCACTGGGCAGCTCTCTCCTTTGATTGGCCTCATTTGGTGAGTACCACATTGGGGTTTTAGTATACCCTTTTTCCCTATACTTGTCCCATGTCTTAATCAGTGCGGCCCTTATAAAGTGGTTGTTGAAGTTTTTTTTTTCTATTTTTACTTTATCTTTCCAGAGGTAGCTGTACCAGCCTCTGCCTAGATCTTCTCCCTCCAGTGCCAGAATTCTCTTCTTTTCCAACACAGTCCAATCTCTTATCCATGTCAGTGCAGCAGCGTCGTAATAAAGTTGCATGTCCGGGAGGCCTAAGCCTCCTCTTTTCTTGACATCTTTTAAATTTTGAAAGCTTATCCTTGCCTTCTTATTTTGCCACAAAAAATTATTTATATCTTTTTGCCAGTTATTTAATGTTGTTTTGGAGCTTAGGATAGGAATAGTTTGAAACAAATATAAAACCTCGGGTAGTACACTCATTTTCACTACCGATTTTTCTTGCAGCTCTTTTTTCTTTTTTCTGCATATTTTTTGTGAGGAATTTAGTTTTGTCTTTATTAATCTTCAATCCCACCACCTCTCCAAATGTTTCTATTGCTCCCCACCATTTATCCCACTGGTCAATCAGTTCTTCCAATATACAGACCATGTCATCTGCAAACACACATGTCTTATATTTATTCTGTTTCACACTCAGCCCTTTTAAGTCTTGGTTGTTCCTTATGCTCTCCAATAAAATTTCTAGCGTCATAATAAAAATCAGCAGGGACAGAGGGCATCCCTTTGCATTTTTGGAGTTAGTGCTTTAAATCCAGTTGTTTGAGTAGATAGAGTGAATCAATGGCAAGTTAAAGTCAACATGTACATACATTCTATTGATTCAACTTGTTGACTCTAACTAGGATAAACAATTGGCTACCACTTTAGCTACTAATGAGCTCTAAAGAGTAACCTTTTAAAATAGCCATGTATAACCCCCCCCCCCCCACACACACACTTTTTTGTTTTCATTTTGTACAGGATGGATTCATGGAATAGAAAGACTTTGATATGATTGTACAGCCATATGAAATCAATCAATCTTTCAAATGTTTGGTAAACAGATCCCAGATGCTTTTCATTCTTAGGTTTTGAATGGTAAGGCCCCTTCCACACAGCTGAATAAAATCCCACATTTTTTGATTTGAACTGGAATATATGGCAGCGTGGACACAGATAACCCAGTTCAAAGCAAATACTGTGGGATTTTCTGCATTGATATTCTGGGTTATATGGCTGTGTGGAAAGGCCCAAAGAAGAGAAAGGAAGAGAAGAAATTACCCTGGCTATAAACCCTGAAAGCAGGGTAAAATGAACTGTAAAAGAAGAAAACTCCCACTCTTGTTAAAACTTTTATTGAACTAGACATGGTTGTTCTAATTTTTCACACTTGTGCAATGGTATGGGTGTGGGCTTATGGCTTTACTGCTAAGGCAGAATAGCCAAGAAAAACAGTTTCTCAGAACTTGCAGTTGTGGAGGAAGCAAGGGGTGGGGAGAAGACTCGGGCCCCTTCTACTCACAGTTTTATAAAATCCACATTGAACTGGATTGTATGGTGTGTGGACTCAGATAATCCACTTCAAAGCAGATATTGTGGATTATCTGCTTTGATATTCTGGGTTATACAGCCGTGTGTAAGGGACCACAGATTTAATTAATAATCAAAGCAGATCTCTTTTCCCTTATGAACATTAATGCTCACACCTTAGGCTCTCATGCTGTTACTAAAGGATCCCATGCCTGTATCGTTGCATGTTTTTTGTCAACATGTGATGGCACATATGCATATAATCAACTGTCCTGATTTGGCAGGGACACTCCTGAATAAGCCTCTGTCACCCAACCTTTTCAGTTGTTTTTAAAATGCCCCATGACACATCAAGACAGCCCTTTAAAAGTGGGAGCGCCTGCATTTTCAAGTGAGGTGTCCAAATGATGTCCCACGTAAAAACAAATTCATTCTCCACAAAGCAGAAAAAGCTTGCTTTGTAGTAAATGGATTTGATAGTAGTTGTAATCTGGGTCTTCTTGAAAGGGGTGGGTTGAACCCACTGCATCTATTGTCTGGACAGCCCCTTCAGAAGTCCTGGACTTCTGAGGGGGCAGTTCAGACAGCAGTCACGTGTTTTTCAAGGCTAAATCAGCCTGGAAAACAGTGAGGGCACCAAATGCCCCCCCCCCAAAAAAACCTTTCAAGAAGAAAATAACTTATGAGGCCAGCATTTGCTTGCTGTTGGCCCTCTCCTTGCACTTGGGAATGATGCATCAGGAGAAGGGGGAGGGGGAAAATAGTTCCCGACCCCCCTTCCCCGAGCACATGATCCCTAAGCAACAGGAGAAATGCCAGCCCCATAACTTATTTTCTTTTTAGTGTTTTTAAAGAGGTTTTGGGGAGGGGGTTAGGATGTCTGGTTGTTCTCCCAGAAGGTTCTGGGTGTGCATCTGGACACCCAGAGCCAAAAGTGCAGGCTTACAGGGCGGTGTGAGGACAGAAGCTTGCCCTGCCCTGAGTTTTTTAAACACGGGCAGACACGGATTTCTTCCTGGTGTGGAACCACCCCTAATTCTTCTCTCTTTCCTCACTTTCCTCATTTGTCCTTAGGATCCTGTAAATTAAGTTCAAAGTACAATTGTGCTCCATTTACTTTCAGGGGGAGAGGGTAAATCTTGCTCTTTCTATGAGAATGAATGATAGAATAATAGAGTTGGAAGAGACCACATGGGCCATCTAGTCCAACCCCCTGCCAATGAGGCAAAAGGACTCTGCTGTTTCCTCTCCTGGGTCATCTTTCTTTCTCATTACCAACTTTTATCTTTTTTACCACCACTCTCTGAATTTGCTTGGTCATATGTATCAAGTTCTCAAAATGTTGGAGGATATGTGAATGCTGAGTGCTGCTTCCCTCCCAGATATTGGCACTCATTGCTCAATGCTGGCTCTTTTCTGCTCAGTCACCATCACTGTGTACAGCAGTGTGTCAATCTCTATTATGAATTCTATTTTCCTGGCTTGTATGAGTCATTGCCAGAAAAAATACATATATATTGCAGCTTTCATATTTTACTGTCACTTCAATGATTAATTGGGAGCCCTTTACACGTGTATACAGTTGTTCCTCTACATTTGCAGGTCTGATGTTGGCAGATTTGATCAAAATATTATTTTTAGAAATCTCTATATCCTCTAATCTGACTCCATCTGAAGTTGATGAAAAAGTCATGCTAGAAGAAGCAGAGATTCCTAGAGAGAGCACCTTTCTAAGAATCTCTAGGTCCTCCAAAACAATTGTGATTAAAGTTAACTATATGGTTTATTGTCGAAAGCTTTCATGGTCAGAATTAGTGGGTTGTTGTAAGTTTTCTGGGCTGTATGGCCATGTTCCAGAAGCATTCTCTCCTGATGTTTCACCTGCATCTGTGGCAGGCATCCTCAGAGGTTGGGAGGTTTGTTGGAAACTAGGAAAGTGGAGTTTATATATCTGTGGAATGTCCAAGGTGGGAGAAAGAACTCTTGTCTGTTTAAGGTAGGTGTGAATGTTTCATTTTTATGAGGTTCCTGGGTCTCTAAGTCCAGTGAATGTGGAGGGATGACTATATTCAGAAATTATATTCCAAAGGTTCTTTGTATCTCCAGTAGGCAATACTGCTTGTGCAGCTTTCTCAAATGCTTGAAAGAGGCTTTGTCTATATAGTTGTCATGTATCTATGGAGTCACACCTTGTGCTGAATCTAAGGAAAGGAACAGGACATTAAATCCTTTTCACAGCATGCACTTACACATAACAAAGTACAGGAACAGCCACATTATAACTTCATTGTACCAAGTGACCCTAGGACATATATTGGAATACAGCCGCTAGTATTTACACTGTAATATGAATCCTAGTTTGGCTATGGCCTACTAAGAACAATAGTGGTCTAATAAATCCTAAATTTGGAAAATATGCATATTTATTTATTTATTTATTTACTTTATTTGTATACTGCTGTTCTCAGCCCTTAGGTGAACAACAGAACAACAGAACAACAAAATACGATACTACAGTACATGGTAAAAAACAGTAACATCATAACACCTTATACAGAGAATTGAGAATCACATACGTGGTCATCGTGAAAGAGCCATTCTCTACTTCCATTTTGAAATTCTATTTATTATTATTATTATTATTATATTTATTTATACACACTTTATTTCTCTTGCAAGGAATCAAAGCTGCTCAACATAAAAGCATCAGCATACAATTTAGAATATACAGATATGCAAACATTAAAACAGGATTAAATATAAACAGTTAAAAACCATTAAAACATATTCAAAGTTATAAACTATACCATCTCTTGACTTGATCATAAAAACTTTCATCTTTAAAAGCCTGCCTGGATAAAAAGGTTTTAGCCTGCTGTCAGAAGGACAACAGGGAGGGGGCCATTCTGGTTTCCCTGGGCAGTGAATTCCTGAGTTGAGAGGCAGCCACCAAGAAGGAAGGCCCCCTCTCTCGTTCCCACCAATTTAAGTTGAGATGGAGGTATAACCAAGAGAAGAGCCTCTCCTGAAGATCTCAGGGCCTGGGTAGGTTCATACAAGGGGATGAGGTCACCCAAATAGCCTAGACCTGAGCTGTCAAGGGCTTAAAAAGTCATAACCAGCACTTTGAATTGTGTCCGGAAACAGACTGGCAGCCAGTGGAGCTGATGCAACAGTGGGGTTGTCCGCTCCCTGTAGTCAGCCCCTGTTAGCAAGCCCCTCTTTGGACCAGCTGAAGTTTCCAAACACTTTTCAAAGTCAGCCCTACATACTGTGAACCTTTGTCTTCAGGGGGAGTGTCTAGATTCTAAAACCTTGGCTTTTGACAATTGTAATACAATATTTAAAAGAAGAAAGAAAAGTTCTTTTTTTTCTTCGTTCTGTTGCAAATTTCAATGAGTATCTGTCTGGATTAGGGGTTAAATCTCCCTGTCAACCAGTGCAACACTTTCTGTTGTCACTAGCTTCTCACTAACATGTTCAGATAATTCCCTGACCCTTTTCCTTGTTATTCCTCACCTGGAGCAAGAAAGGTAAAAGGAAATACCCTTGGATACAGTGAGAAAGCAGCAGTTTTTACATTTTCTCTTTTCTAACTTTCTCTCTTTTTCCCTCTGCTTCTGCTCCTGACTCTTTGTACAGACTTTGCACCTAGTTTATTACTAATTGGAAATACAGGTAGAATATCCTGTATTGGGAAATCTCAAATTCTCTTAAATTGTCCACATGAGTGGCTGAGATGGTAACACCTTTGCTTTCACACACAAAATTATTTAAAATTCAATGTATACTATTATCTTCAGGATATGTGTGTAAATTGTATAGGAAACATCCATGAATTTCGTGTTTACACATAAGTCTCATCTCCAAGATATCTCATTCCGTATATACAAATATGGATTAAAAAACCCCCCAAATTCTGAAATCCTAAATACTTCTGGTTTAAAGAACTTTGGATAGGGGACTCAACGTGCACTTTCTCCTTTGTGAGAAAGAGACAATTAATACATCAGTAAAAAGAGAATATTACTCTTTGACCAAGTGTCAAATCAAGAAAAAAAAACCACTGAAAAGTGTTACCTAATTCATAGAATCATAAAGTTGGGAGAGATCTCATGGGACATCCAGGCCAACCCCCTGCCAAGAAGCAGGAAAATTGTATTCAAAGCACCCTGCTAGATGGCTATCCAACCCAGCCTCTTCTTAAAAGCCCCCAAAGAAGGAGCCTCCATCACACTCTGGGGCAGAGAGTTCCACTGCTAAACAGCTCTCACAGGAAGTTCTTCCTAATGTTCAGGTGGAATCTCCTTTCCTGTAGTTTGAAGCCATTGTTCCATTGCGTCCTAGTCTCCAGGGCAGCAACAAACAAGCTTGCTCCCTCCTCCCTATGACTTCCCCTTACATATTTATACATGGCTATCATGTCTCCTCTCAGCTTTCTCTTCTGCAAGCTAAACATGCCCAGCTCTTTCAGCTGTTCCTCATAGGGCTTGTTCTCCAGACTCTTGATCATTTTAGTCACTCTCATCTGGACACATTCCAGCTTGTCAACATCTCCCTTCAATTGAAGTGTCCAGAATTGGATGCAATATTCTAGGTGTGGTTGGACTAAAGCAGAATAGAGGGGTAGCATTACCAGGCGTCCTCAAACATTTTCAACAAAGGGCCAGGTCACATTCCCTCAAACCGTGGGAGGGCCAGATTATAATTTGAAAAAAAGTGAATGAACTTTTGTGCACACTGCACATATCTTATTTTTAATTCAAAAAGCATTTTAAAACAATACAATAATTAAAATGAAGAACATTTTAAACAAATATAAACTTATTAGTATTTCAATGGGGAGTGTGGGCCTGCTTTTGGTTGATGAGATAGGATTGTTGTTGTTATTATTGTTCTTGTGTGCTTTCAAGTCATTTCAGACTTAGGTTGACCCTGAGCGAGGTAAATGACCTTGGAGGGCCGTATCTGGTCCTCAGGCCTTAGTTTGAGGACCGCTGATCTAGACACTAGACTCCTGTTTATGCACGCCAAAATCCCATTGGCTTTTTTGCCACCACATGACATTGTTGGCTCATGTTTAACTTGCTGTCCCTGAGGACTCCAATATCTTTTTCACATATACTGCTGTCAAGCCAGGCATCCCCCATTCTGTATCTTTGCATTTCATTTTTTTCTGCCTGTGGAGTATCTCGTATTTGCCCCTGTTGAACTTCATATTGTTAGTTTTGGCCCATCTCTCTAATCTGTTAAAATCATTTTGAATTTTGTTCCTGTCTTCTGGGGTATTATCCATCCCTCCTAATTTGGTGTCATCTGCAAACCTCATGATCATTCATGCCTTCAAACCCTTCATCTAAGTCATTAATAAAAATGTTGAACAGGACAGGGACCAGGACAGAACCCTGCAGCACTCCATTCATCACTTCTTTCCATGATGGAATCCATGTTAATTTTTTAATTCCCATTTTTAATAGATGCCAAACACATTTATTTCACTTTTAGGATACACTCTTGGATTCTAAATTCAGCCTGTAAGAAATTAATATGTATATTGATATTGACCGCTGGCCATCTGGTCTGGGACTACGATGGCTGACAGAAAGCAAGGCTCCAGAATTTCAGGAAATATTTTTTTCCCTAGCTGAAGAATAGTTACCAGAAACCTAAACTGTGATTTGTGCTCTACCATTGTCCTTCCAGGAGAGTTGACTGACAATTAAAACAGCATTTAACAATAGTAATACATGTTAAACAATTTGTGTTGAGGGATTGGGAAATTGGGTTTACCCACATCTGATCAATGTTCAGCATGCACTTAAAATGGTGACTATCTGTATCATGACTCACCAGTTTAGCATGGCTGCAACCTAGTTAGGGTTGGGTCAGGTTGACATTTTCACTTAGGATGAACCCAGGACAACCAGAACCAGGTTACCATGGTGCTTTCAGGAGCATTAGTAATCAACTTTAAATCCATGTTTGCCCCAGTGCATCCTCCTCTTTCTCCACTCTGAGCCATCCCATCTTATTCTAAGTAATCTCTTTAAACAAGAATTAAGACTCTGATCTTCTGAGCCCTTTCCATGAGAGAAACTTGTAGCATCAGGCCCTACACTGTTTTATTTTTGACAGCTATTAATCTTGTTGACACATCGCGGTTGACACAAGACAAGAGAGTATTTTATTCATCGGCTGGTGAGAAAGTTCTGTCTTTGTGTGTGGGATATGCATGCACACCTCTTAACTGTTTAGCCGGGGCTCAGAATTCATCTCCTCATTAACCGGATATAATTACATCTGACAAACGTACTGAATGCATCAAGGCATGAAAGTAAAAGACAGAAGGATTAAATTGATACAAGTCTGTCACCCTGGCAAATATAGCCTCAGAAAGCTTAGAAAGAAGCAGGATGAATAATTGTTTAAGGATCATGGGCATGGTTACAGGGTGTGATCTCATGCAGTACACCTGAAGAGTCAGATAATTATGGAAA
The DNA here is from genome assembly GCF_037176765.1 of Anolis sagrei. NCBI lineage: Eukaryota > Metazoa > Chordata > Lepidosauria > Squamata > Anolidae > Anolis > Anolis sagrei. The sequence continues at coordinate 215,549,922 of NC_090024.1, read as the reverse complement.
TTACAAAAGAAAATCAATTGGAGTGCTAAGATATGAGCAAAGTTCTGTATTGAAGCACAGTCTCTGACATGATATCTGGCAAGGGCCATTTTATTTTATTTTGAAGGATGGGATTTTCAATGCATCAAGGAGTGGAATTATATAAATGTGGGCTTTTTGGCATTTTTTTTTAAAAAATGGGTCAAAAATAGAAAAAAAAATCCAGAAAACATTTTAATGCAATACAAACTTACAAGGAAATGAAAGGAGGATGTGAAAGAAGGATCTATCAAAATGCAAAACATTCATGGTCAGAAAGCTCACTTTTCAGGCATGTTTAGAACTATTGATATTAATGGATTTAAAGACCCCCAGATCTGAGTTAGAAGTCACCTATTACTATGGATGCATGTATTAATATGGTAAGGACATGGCATCGAAGAGAAATGAGGCAGAAAGAAAGTGAAATCAACCAAGACTAGGAGTTCTGGTGCATTGTAGCTAACATCAGAAAACTGACAAATATTGACATTAACAAGTAAAATGTAGATCAGCAAGTGGAAATGGTTAGAAAACTTAGGCCTCCACATTTGCTGGGGTCAGGGGCATAAGATCCCCATGTAAGTGAAAAACTGCAAATAGAGAAGTTGCTTTTTTACTTGAAGGAACACCTCTCTAGGAATGTCTAGGGCCCCTTCTACAGCTGTGTAAAATTGTGATTATCTGCTTTAAACTGTGTAGACTCAGATAATCTAGTTGAAAGCAGATACTGTGGATTATCTGATTTGATAATCTGGATTATATGGCAGGGGTCCCCTGGTGGTGCAGTGGGTTAAACAGCTAAGCTGCAGAACTTGCTGAACAAAAGATTGGCAGTTTGAATCCGGGGAGTGGGGTGAGCTCCCCCTGTTTGTTCCAGCTTCTGCCAAACAAGGAGTTTGAAAACATGCAAATGTGAGTAGATCAATGGGTACTGCTTCTGTGGGAAGGTAACAGCGCTCCATGCAGTCGTGCCGGCCACATGACCTTGTCTATTGGCAACGCCGGCTCTTCAGCTTAGAAATAGAGATGAGCACTGCCCCTCAGAGTCAGACACAAGTAGACTTAATGTCAAGGGAAAACATTTACCTTTATGGCACTGTAGAAGAGGCCTAGGCCCTACAGTACAACTCTATGGTCAGTCTTCATTCAACTGGAAGCTGGCAACAGAATCACATTGAAGGATCTAGAGATTCCTAGAAAGTTGATATGTTTTAAAAAATCTAGCTCCTCCAGCATGACAAGAGGAAATTGACTATAGAGTCACACTGGAGGATCAAGAGATTCCTAGAGAGAGTATTTTAAATTAAATCTGCAAATAATCAAATTCGCAGAAATCAAAGCTACAAATGTGGAAGAATGACTTGGAGCCCTTCCACACAACCATATAACCCAGAATATCAAGGCAGATAATCCACAATATCTGCTTTGAACTGGGTTATCTGAGTCCAAACTGCCATATAATTCTGTTCAATGTGGATTTTATACAACTGAGTGGAAGAGGCCTAAGCCCACTTCTACACTGCCATATAAAATCCAGACTATATTCTTTGAACTGGATTATATAGCAGTGTGAACTCATATAATCCAGTTCAAAGCACATAATGAGGATTTTCTGCTTTGGATATCGAAAGGGCATTTTTAAAGAAACAGCTGCAGAGTTGTCTTTGTAAAAGTCAAGTCAGCTGCACAAGCTTCTTTTGAAGAAATACACTAATAACTCCCTGGATATATATGTTCAGCTGTGCCTTGGGTGTTGCTTCTCACAAAGGAAAACTAGTATGGAATCACGACTCTAGAAACTTCCTACTGCCACAATGGACATTGGAAAATGCAGAGGGGAAATAGAACTGGAGCAGCCATTTTCCATTTCATTTGGTCCTGTGGGTGAATGATTTGCCCTGGGTCACCCACTTTCATAGCTGAAACTTAACTGTAACAACTTATTTATTTAAGCTGGCATTTGTACCTTGCTGATTGAATTTTTCCTTGATTTTAGTGTTATGTATTGCATGTGTATATTGTGAACTGCTCCGAGCCTTTGGGAAGTGGCGGTATATAAAATCTATAAATAAATAAATAAATACATAAAACTTCAGTGTAACATGCAGATTCAGTTCTGCACATCTATACAAAGTCTTTAGAAGATCCATTCAGCTGCCCTGAACCTCGTGAACTAAAATGCTACCACCCATTTTCTACTCTTGGCTATCAACACAGCAGATACAGGAACGCCTGTGTTGTGTTTACTTGGTGCCATTGATACACAGGAAATGGACCTGCTGATGTATGGAACTCTTGCAAAATGGGGAACCACTTGCACTTCTTACAAGCATGACTTCCCTTGTTGTTCAGCTAGTTCCTAAAAACAATACCTTAATTCATGGCTGATTTTTGGGTGAATGAACTCCAACTGACATACACTTCCACACACTCAGCATTAACTTGGTTTCTAACTTGGAAGAATAAAATGCACTTACAGGTTTTTGTATGGTCAGATGGCAACTCCTTGGAAAATATATCATCATTGCATAATAGGATTGTTACATTTTAATCTTTCTCTTCCCAATAGCAACCTCCAGTAGCAGGCCAATAGCCAGGATTTCGATTCGAGGGGGGGGGGGGGGGGGGGGGGCTTGAGTTTTTTTCAGAGGGGGTTTCGGGGGTGTGTGAGTTTTTTTGGGGGGGAGGCTGAGTCTGAGTGAAAGAGGGTCTACCCTAGTAAACCTTTTGTATCATTACCCCAATACCCCCATGCATATGGGATATATTGAGTATGGTGATCAGATCATGATATGAATAAACATAACAGTTTAAATAATGCACCAGAAAGGCCTTTTCACGAACCCCCCCCCCCCCCCCCCCGGCTACATGCCTGTCCAGTAGTGTTATTCTGAGTCTTCCATTATTCTCAAATTGTGTCTTCTTGCAGGTTCTACTGGCTAATTTGTTATTGCTAACTTACCGACTCTTTCTGATTATTAATTATGCATAAAAGAATGCACATAGTCAGGGAGAGCTGACACCATGGTGGTATTTCTTCCTAAATTTTGTGTATTTGAAATTGACCCTAAACACAAAATTTGAACCAGTTTATTGTGTGTAGAGTTGTGTGTGCACATGAATTCTCTATATACAGGTTAGGCCCCAGATTAATATAATGGTAGATAAGCTGGACAACTATACGGCGCGTGCAAATGGAGACTACTGTCATAATGACAGTTTCCACCATCTGTGCATATTTATATTATATCCAGTTAGTAACAGAAAGCTTCCAGATATTGTTGGACTACATTTTCCCTCTATTCTGCCTAGGATTTGTGTGAGTTGCAGTTCCACGATATCTGCAGGGTTGCTAATTGTCTATCCCTGATTTACGGCTTGGTAGAAAGGAAATATAAATAGGAGAGAAAATAATGCAGAGGATATTATCAGTGAGGCAATTCTGATCAAATCTCATTAAAGGTTTTCTAAAGTATCAAAAAGACTCTTCTTAAGCCCCTTCCACGCGGCTGTATAAAATCCACAATGAACTGGATTATATGACAGTGTAGACACAGATAATCCAGTTCAAAGCAGATATTGTGGATTTTCTGCCTTAATATTCTGGGTTATATGGCTGTGTGGAAGGGTCCTTAGATCCTTTTCAAAAGTCAGGTTCTTCAAAGAAAGTGCACAAGTGTGTTGATCACTAACATTTATCATCATAATGCAGCATGTATTGCAAGAAAGTAAACTTAATGCTTTCTGGTATCATTGATTATGTATTTCAGTTTCACACTGTGTCAATACAAAATCAGTCTGCGGAGGGAAGGGAAACAAATATTATATGACCACTGCTGTGCAAAAAGAAACACACATCAACCACACATATTTTTAAAGTAATAATCTCTCTCTCTCTCTCTCTCTCTCTCTCTCTATATATATATATATATATGGAAACCTCTGTGCTGTAATTTGGAGCGGGGAGGAAAAGAGACTAGTATAGTTGTGAGTTTGAACTGCATTATATGGTCAGTGTAGATCCATCTGTGAATAAATGTCAAAGCAGAAAGGAAAGTGGGAAAGGTGTCCAAGAGCATTAAAGAAAAGCACAAAGAGCTTGTACTGGAATCAGGAGTTAAAAAAGAAGCTGATGTTGAAAAATATTTAAGGAAAAGAATCACATGCGTAGAGCAGAACAGCAGAAGAAATTCATAATAAAGTCAATTAACCTACCCCTAACCCTAACCCTAACCCTAACCCTAAACCTAACCCTAACCCTGAACGCTCAATGATTTTCTGATGTAGATGCTTTTCTGGTGCAACTGCTGGGTAGCCCTGCCTCCTAGGGGTAAATTACACTATAGAATTAATATGTTTTGACATTTCTTTAATTGCCATGACTAGTTTTACCAGGTCTTTAGCCTTCGGTGCCTCTCCAAATTACAGCACCCAGGTTTCCATAGCATTGAGCCATGGTAGTTAAAGTTGATTTCTTATTTATTAGGAAGTTTATTAGGAAAGTTGATTTCAGTGCCAGACTGCACTGATTCTACAGCACCCTAGAATGGGTTGGTGCTGAGAAGAAAGTGTGTTTTGTTACCAAAGTTGTGCCAAACTGCACTGATTCTACAATGTGCCGGACTGCACTGATTCTACAGCACCCTAGAATGGGTTGGTGCTGAGAAGAAAGTGTGTTTTGTTACCAAAGTTGTGCCAAACTGCACTGATTCTACAATGTGCCAGACTGCACTGATTCTACAGCACCCTAGAATGGGTTGGTGCTGAGAAGAAAGTGTGTTTTGTTACCAAAGTTGTGCCAAACTGCACTGATTCTACAATGTGCCGGACTGCACTGATTCTACAGCACCCTAGAATGGGTTGGTGCTGAGAAGAAAGTGTGTTTTGTTACCAAAGTTGTGCCAAACTGCACTGATTCTACAATGTGCCAGACTGCACTGATTCTACAGCACCCTAGAATGGGTTGGTGCTGAGAAGAAAGTGTGTTTTGTTACCAAAGTTGTGCCAAACTGCACTGATTCTACAATGTGCCGGACTGCACTGATTCTACAGCACCCTAGAATGGGTTGGTGCTGAGAAAAAAGTGTGTTTTGTTACCAATGCACATGTTTTGTCTTGTTTTTAAATGACTTAGGGCCCTTCCACACTGCCATATAATCCAGAATATCAAGGCAGAAAATCTCACAATATCTGCTTTGAACTGCGTTATCTGAGTCCACACTGCCATATATTTCAGTTCAGAGTATAAAATGTGGGATTTTATTCAATTGTGTGGAAGGGAGCTTAGTTTTATTAGGGTGTCAGGATCCCCATAAGTTGGGCAAGTCTGGGACTTGCTATGACTGGTCTTCGAAATGTTGCATTTGGAGCACAAGTGCCTGAATTTCCCTGCTTACTTGTATACTGAACATACAGGTTAGGGAATTATAGGCATTGTAATTTAAGAAATCAACCTTTCCAAATTTTCCTCTTGCTTTTCCACATCCCAATAACATTTATCTGGAACCTATATTCATTAGTATGTTTAACTTTGCTAGTGAAACTAGAGCTACAAGCTTTCTTTAAGAATCGCCTTTCTATCTGCTCCACATTTTGCTTCTGTTTAACTTAGGATAGAATGTATAAAGCTATTCTAATGAGTTATTTTCCCTCTCTCATAGCAATATCATGAAGTAGTTATGGGGATATAATGTTCCACTGAGTTCCAAAGATTTGTGGTTGAGGCAGAATTAAAAAACAATTTCCCCTGGTTCCAATTCAGCAAAACCTTTCCAGCATACTGGTTTTCTGTTGCAAACTTTGGACACCATGAGCTCAGTTTTGAATGGAATCCTATGAACACACATGTATGCCTTATGTAAGAGCTGCTTATCTAACTTTTCAGCGGAATCTATGAAGAACATTGGACATTTACACAGCCCAACCTAGAATTATCTTGGTGTCTTGGTTTTTAGGCTGTTCCTGGGGTTATTTGGGGCATTGATTCAGAAAATTTATTAGGATAGACCACATCATCTCTAATTTCTTAGATATGATTATCATGATTTTCTGTGGGCAAGCAGATGAAGGCTGGTATATAGCATATGTTATGGATCTCAAAACTAGAACTGATAGAGGAAAACTTTGTGCAATTTCTGGAATCAGAAGATCAAATAGACCCAGAAACAGATTTAACATCTGAGACAACAAAATATGTGTTGGCCAGTGTTATCTAAAAATTTCCCATCAATTGGAGGAGTGATATGTGGATCTAGATAACCATAAGTCTGGGAATATTCTGTATGTGGAATCCATGAGTGTGAAACACTATAATAAAAAGCACAATAATAATTTGTTTTTGGGAAGCCAGCATTTCTTAACATTTCTTACACATTTATAATGTGTAAAAGTGGGATAGTATGTACAGATTAGTACCTTAGGTTCCCTGAAGGAACCAAATTCTGTCTTAATTTGGAGGCTACATAGCATCAGGCTTGGTGGAAAAGTCAAACTCAATGGAATACCAGATATTGTGGGCTATATCTAGAGGAAGGCAATGGCAAACCATCTGTTTCCATACTTTATGCACATACTGACTTCCTGTGTTCACTACAATAGGAAAGTAGCTACGTTACAGTGGTTCTCAACCCGTGGGTCCCCAGGTGTTTTGGCCTACAACTCCCAGAAACCCTAGCCAGATTACCACCTGTTAGGGTTTCTGGGAGTTGAAGGCCAAAACATCTGGGGACCCACAGGTTTATTTATTTATTTGTCGTGTCAGAGCGACCAGTCCATTATATTACATTTCTAACAGAACAAAGAAAAACAAACAGAAAAATACAAAACTTGTGAGTTTGATAGTTGGTTAAATGTCCTTTGACCAGTATCTGGCCACTTGGAGTGCCTCCGGTGTTGCTGCAAGAAGGTCCTCCATTGTGCATGTGCCTGGGCTCATGTTGCATTGCAGCAGGTGGTCAGTGGTTTGCTCTTCTCCACACTCACATGTCGAGGATTCCACTTTGTAGCCCCATTTCTGAAGATTGGCTCTGCATCTCGTGGTGGCAGAGCGCAGTCTGTTCAGCGCCTTCCAAGTTGCCCAGTCTTCTGTGTGCCCAGGAGGGAGTTTCTCATTTGGTATCAGCCATTGGTTGAGGTGCTGGGTTTGAGCCTGCCACTTTTGGACTCTCGCTTGTTGAGGTGGTCCAGCGAGTGTCTCTGTAGATCTTAGAAAACTATGTCTAGATTTAAGTTGTTGACGTGCTGGCTGATACCCAAACAGGGGATGAGCTGGAGATGTCTCTGCCTTGGCCCTTTCACTATTGGCTGCCACTTCCCGGCGGATGTCAGGTGGTGCAATACCGGCTAAGCAGTGTAATTTCTCCAGTGGTGTAGGGCGCAGACACCCCGTGATAATGCGGCATGTCTCATTAAGAGCCACATCCACTGTTTTAGTGTGGTGAGATGTGTTCCACACTGGGCATGCATACTCAGCAGCAGAGTAGCACAGCGCAAGGGCAGATGTCTTCACTGTATCTGGTTGTGATCCCCAGGTTGTGCCAGTCAGCTTTTGTATGATATTGTTTCTGGCACCCACTTTTTGCTTGATGTTTAGGCAGTGCTTCTTGTAGGTAAGAGCACGGTCCAGAGTGACTCCCAGGTATTTTGGTGCTCTGCAATGCTCCAGTGGGATTCCTTCCCAGGTGATCTTCAGAGCTCGGGATGCTGTTCTGTTCTTGAGATGAAAGGCACATGTCTGTGTTTTAGATGGGTTAGGGATCAGCTGGTTTTCCCTGTAGTAGGCAGTAAGAGCACCTAGAGCTTCGGAGAGCTTCTGTTCTACCATCTCAAAGCTCCCTGCTTGAGCAGTAATGGCACGATCATCAGCATAGATGAAACTCTCTGTCCCTTCTGGCAGTGGCTGGTCATTTGTGTAGATGTTAAACATGGATGGAGCAAGCACGCTCCCCTGAGGCAGGCCGTTCTTCTGCTTCCGCCATCTGCTTCTCTGGCCCTGGAACTCAACAAAAAAGCTCCTGTTTGTAGCAGGTTTCCTATGAGGCGGGTGAGGTGGTAGTCCTTAGTGATATTATACATTTTTCTCAGGAGGAGACGGTGGTTCGCAGTATCATAGGCTGCTGACAGGTCTATGAAGACAGCTCCTGTGATCTGCTGCCTTTCAAAGCCATCTTCTATGTACTGAGTCAGGTTCAGCACTTGCGATGTGCAGCTTTTGCCTTTCAACCCATAGGTTGAAAACCACTGAGCTATGATGATGCAAACTTGTGCATGAAAAATCTTGCATCTCATAAAGATCAGTGGACTGTGAAGATGACATTTGCTGGTCACGGTTACCCATACTCCCTCCCCCCCTGACCCATGAAACAGAAATGATGATGATGATGATGATTTTTTTTGTCGTGTCAGGAGCATCCTGTTGTGAGAGAATTGCCCGTCTGCAAGGACGTTGGCCAGGGGACGCCCGGATGATTTTGATGTTTTTATCATCCTTGTGGGAGGCTTCTCTCATGTCCCCGCATGAGGAACTGGAGCTGATAGAGGGAGCTCATCCGCCTCTCCCCAGATTCGAACCTGCAACCTGTCGGTCTTCAGTCCTGCCAGCACAGGGGTTTAACCCACTGCGCCACCGGAGGCTCCATGATGATGATGATGATGATGATGATAATAATAATAATAATAATCCTCTTCTCCTTACGGCTCAAAACTTGATGTATTGCCACTGGGCTATTCATTGTAAAGATACAGTTATTGGACAGTCACTTAAAAATCTCATAACAGCAAAAGGAGCTGAATTCTTTTCAAGCACAAAGAGGGAAACACACCCTGAGGTATTTCCATTATTTCAACTGATAGGGTAGATTTGTCTGTGTGTTTTAACTAGTAATTTTGACTTCAGTTCCCAGTATGTTCATGTATCTGACATGTCAGAATGTTCTAAAGTTTCCCCAATTGGTTTTTTCAATGCCAGATCAATGGGTTGTGAGGTTTTGATGTAAAAGAGAATTGATTTAGGATTTTCAAAGAGCTTCACATGTTCTACTGTTATTGCCATAGTATTCTAAATCATTTAACAGAACTACCAAGAGAGTGATTTCACTGCTGGTTTAAAGTGAAGACATTCTGATTGAATTTGATCAGACAACACTACCTTACAGGAATAATAGCCAGACTTGACAATGCAGGTGAGGAGGATCCCATCTTTCCATCAGAAAATTTGAAAATTGAATTCACTATGTCTACTATAGCTGTAACTGGGGTGTAACCTAAAGTTACATATCAGTAATTAATTTGTATTTATTGTTCCTATATGTTCATGATCATGGCAGTAATTGTAAGACCCCCGAATCCTGTACTACTGGGCACAACTGCAGTAAACAACAAAAATCTGCTCTTGTATCTACATTTTATTTACTGTACTTAAATACTTCACTACATCATCATCATAATCATATTTACTTACTTACTTACTTAGGCCATCCCTCATTGTACGAGTAAGATTGCCCTCCAAGTTCAGTGGGTATGTAGGTGACTGTGGAGCCCGATTCTTCACCTGCATGTTCTCCTGCAGTGAGGGCATCGGTTTTCAGGTGGAAGGCGGTCCTGGTTGGGGTTGGCTTGATATGCCTTCCTCTTGCCATGTTTCTCTCTTTCATCCTCCATTCATGCCTCTTCAAATTCTACAGCACTGCTGGTCAAATCTGACCTCCAGCAAGAGTGCTCAAAGACCAGGGCTTCCCAGTTCTCGGTGTCTATGCCACAGTTTTAAAGGTTGGCTTTGAGTACATCTTTAAATCCCCTTTCCTGTCCTCCAACATTTTGTTTTCTGTTCTTGAGTTCAGAGTAGAGCAACTGCTTTGGGAGATTGTGATCAGGCATCCGGACAATGTGGCCAGTCCAGTGGAATTGATGGCGGAGGACCATTGCTTCAATGCTGGCTTCTTTCAGCACACTGACATTTTTCACCTGTCTTCCCAAGAGATTTGCAGCATTGTTTTGGAGGCAACACTGATGGAATTGTTCCAGGAGTTGCATGTGACATCTGTAGATAGTCCTAATTTCCTTTAGGAAAGTCAAAAATAGGAGCTGTGCTTGATAAAGGTATTGTCCTCCCAACCCTGCTGTATGCCTGCAAAATCTGTAGATAGACCACATTTTGCAGGCATACAGCAGGGTTGGGAGGACAATACCTTTATCAAGCACAGCTCCTATTTTTGACTTTTCTAAAGGAAATTAGGTAAATTAAACTGAAATACCCATCGGCCAGTGATTTTGAGATTCCTTTTTGCATCCTTAAGACAGAGATTTTTTTTTAGTATTGCTATTGCAGATTAGCAAATCTCTATTGACCAGATGTCCAGGGACAGGTAAAACCAAGGACAATTTTTTGCTGTTGTTTCTAGCGATCTACCCACCAACACATGTTATCTCAAAAGAAATTTTGCTAATGTTGCAGAATATCTTTGGACATCACTTATAATTATTACAGATATTTCAACTGATCAGAACTATGTGAATTTAGTAATTTTTGTGTTGTTTGGCTTTTTATCTCAGTAATCAGAGGTATACTGCTATGAACATGAATACTATTACGTATTTAACAGCCAGTTATACCAGTGATTATCATATTCAGAATGTCACAACAAATTCCACAGGTTAATTGTTATTGTAATAAGTATATTGTTCACTCTGCTCTTATTATCAATGTTTCTGAGCCATACTTAGTAATGCTTAGCTTGGAAGACTGATGAAAAACCATGATATTTAAGTGATGACTAACTTGCTTCATTAATTTTAGTGTTTTTGATCAAAGTTTGGAACCAGCCCAATAGATATTGTCACAAGTGCAAGAGTGAATGTTATGTATTTGCTGTCTGATTGGAGATACGCTAGGTCAGTTGCTCTGATTTCACCCTAAAGTGATGCTTGATGAGAATGTGTTTTGAACAGAATCATCTTAATGTTCCTGTAATCAGCATGGATGGTCTCCTAGTTGGACCATTTATTTCGAAGGGAAGGTATTGGGAAAAGTGTGTGGCCTATTGTTTTGTAAAAACAGATGTTAGATGTTTGATTTTGGAGACAGAGTGGTATGGAGTAGATAATCAAGTTATAACTTTGCTTGCACTTTTACAAATAAGGCAAACATTGTACTGATAAAATTACTTGTTGGACTGGCATTGCTGGCTGAGAAACTTATCAGAGTTGGAATCCCCAAACAATAACTCTGTCAGTGATGATAGTTTCATGATCTCTCACTCATCTGAAGCAGTGGTGCCCCTAGGGTTGGTGTCTCTCAGAGTAGTAACTCATGGTATTACCAACATGGAGCCCTACCATACCATACCATAGCGTACCGTACCGTACCATACCCCACCCCATCCCAATGGTATAACTAAAACACAAGAAAAATTGACAAAATTAGCAACAATAAATGCAGGTGAAACCACATTATTCAAAGTGTCCTTGTAATAGGATGTTAATGACAGCTCTGAGTGAAGTGCATGCACATTAGAAAATTCAAAGTGTAAATTACCATAGAGTTATATCCTTATGGATATGTGGATAGAGTACAATTAAACTTGGTTTATGAAACATGCTTTTTTAAAATAAAAAATTAATTCATTTCTGCTGAAACAATACCCCCAAATTTAATAGACAATCATTTTGCTGTCACCCTCTCAGATGGTGTTGTCTGATGTGCTCCACACATCCCCTGCCTCCCAGTTTACTCCACTGATCCTTGTCCATTGGTTGTCAGAATCAAGTTTTTTCTATCAGCAGTGTTACTTTCAGTTGCTCCTATGGAACCCAGGCAGATCTTCTACTGGAAAGAGATTGACAGCGAAAAATAGGGGCAGAGAAGGGCCTTGTACTCAATATTTAGGTGTTTGGGATCATTAAATGTTTTCATATACGACTAGCAACAAGGAGATGCTAATAAAGAGTTCTTGCAAATCACAATAGGATGCATCTGAATGAGTAGGAAACCCCAGGGATTGTCTAGTGGATTTGGACCCCTCTTTTCCTCTCCGAGTTGCACAGGACCCTTTGCAAATAGTGTCCAGGGACAGCCAGGATATTTTTGGAATTAACTCTGGCCACTCTGATGACAATGACAGGACCACCAAGGCAGGTGCCATTCTTCTGTCACTGCGGCATGGAAAAGTGGGTGGCCATGTAAACAGCAGGGTCTGGCCCAACTGTTTACAGAACAGAACCCCAAAGTGCAGGGCTGTTTTCTGGAAGCTTCCAATATCCCTTCTTTGGCTAATATGGGGCAAAACTTGCTTAATCAGTCTTATCCATCATTAGGGGCAAGAAGGGCCTATGTGTGTAGTGCCCATGAACAATCTCAAGTACATTTTTAAGGACAGCTACTTCTACTCTACTGTACTTCCCATCCAGCAATGGCAAACTCCATAGAACCCTGCTTGAAATACTACTATAGAAATTCCAATTTGTAATTCTTCCTTTAGCAGTCAAACTGTTTGTGCTTACGCCAGAGTTGTAAGTAGCTATCTGTTCTAAATACTGACATTCTTTATATCAGCATGATTGATGCGCTGGTATGAAGCATAACTTATGTCATTGCAAAATTATTCACTTAGCTTGTCTCCCAAATGTACCCTCCCTTCCTAGTGTTTATCTAAAAGACACAGAGTAAAACAATATTGACACCTGTCAGTCATGGTGATCAAGAATCATTTTGCACAGCTAGGGCTTCCCATTACTTAGGGAGTTCAAGTGTATTTGTAATCTATTTAGTGCAGAGCCCATAATAGTTTGGCTGCTTGTTACAGAGATAATCTTGCTTTGCTTATTTGATTTGGGTAATATCCACGACATCTGCTTTCATGCAAAGACACCATCCATGCTGAGTATGTAACTGGCACCCCCTGTGGCTATTCACATCTTATTCCCTTAATGAAAGAGACGCTGGAGACTGTTCCATGGCAGAAACCACAGAAAATTGCTTAACATTGTCAATCTGCAAGAGGACCTACAAAATAAACAGAGCAGTGTCAGCTGTTTCAGAGAGCAGCAAAGCTAAATATACCAGAACAAAAAAGAGAGTTTCTTTTTCAAAAAACAAAACAAAATTCTAGCATCCTGGGGAATTCCTGGCAGACATGTGAAAGGTCTTCCAGAGCAGTGATTAAAGTAAAGCAGAAAAGATCCTCCTGGCCAGTTCTCACTTGCTAAACATGCTTCTCAGCTAATGTTTTGAATTGATTTACAGAGCTTTTCCAGTCTCTTTTTGTTGTAGCAATTTATGAGCCTTGGAAGGGAAAGTCTCCACTTTGCCAAATCTTAAACCAGAGTGGACAAGCTCAGTAGCCAGTGAGGCTAATTGAGGGGTTGTTTAAATTTAAATTTTATTTTGGCTCCAAATGCATTTATCTTACTGATTTGTTTTAGTATCCACAGTTCTTCACTTTGCAGCTGTTGATGCTAAGACATTTGGATCCCTCCCCTTATGCTGCTGTTGCCATCTGGAACTGCCATTCTATATTTATCCACCATCAATTATTCTGATTAAAAAGGTGAAAAAAAACCCTATATAACCTCCCCGTATAATCTGGCATGGGCTCTGCCGGGGAGGCCCTTCTTTTGCTCCCACCATCGTCACAAGCATGGTTGGTGAGGATGAGGGAGAGGGCCTTCTCAGTAGTGGTCCCCAACTTTGGAACTCTTTCCCAAGGGGAATTAGGTAAGTCTCCACATTGTCCTCCTGTCGCAGGGTTTTTTAAACCTGGATGTTTCCGCTCTCATTTGAGAATGCCTAGTCCCTAGTTATAAATGCTCAGTCCCTAGGTTCCCTAATAACAATTTGTTCTCTGCAGTTCATCTAATACACGGTCCTATGATATGCTGTTTGCACTACCCCATGCCCGGCCCTTTTATAGCCTGGTCATGCTCATTGTACTACTGGCAAGTGGTTTTGTCGAATATTGTTTTGATTGAGTTTTAACATTGTTGCTTTATACTCTTGTGTTTTATTGAATTGTGTTTTATCTGGATTGTTATATTTAAATATGTTTTTATTTTAATTGTGTTTTTGTTTGATTGATTGTTTTGTATTTGTGTCTGTGGGCATTTTGTCCCATATGTCACCCTGAGTCCTTTCAGGGAGATGGTGGCAGGGTATAAGAATAAAGTTATTATTATTATTATTATTATTATTATTATTATTATTATTCTCCCAGAAGCTTTGAGGAAACCGTTTTCATTTTGTGAGAATTAGATACCTACAAAGCTTGAAATTGTGGTGCACAATCACATTGAATAAACATGGTTCCTTCATCTGGATGACCCAGAAGACTCTGTGATAATCTTAAAGCCTATGGGACTTTCTTTCATATTTCTTGTTGGGAAAGACAACAAATGGGAGGATGCCTGCACTGACTTTAATCTGGTATAGAATCTATTCTGTCTAGAACACTATGTACCATAAACAGTGCAGAAGAACATTTACCAATGGAGAGTATCTGCAAAGCAAATACTCCCAGATGACTCAGGCAAGTAGGGATAGATACATGTTGGTTATGATTAAAGGAAGGTTTGTCTTTAACAATGCCATCAAAGAAAGTATTCCCTCCCCTCCTCCATTATGCCTGGCTGAAATACATTCTCAAGCAGAGGCTATATTTAAAGACAGTAGAATTAATCAGTATAGAGTAGTGTGTGTATGTGTGTGTGTGTGAAATATCTGAAATATGAAAGAGTCCACACCTATCTGCCATATAGCTGTTAAACATATCAAACCTAGCTTCATAAAACAGAATCTAGTGCTAACATGGTTACTCAAACCAGACTTGTATTAAATATTCATAGTCCTGAAGCTAGATGACTTAATCTGTAAATTTTAAATCGAAGTGGAGAAATCCTCAAATTACTATTCACATTGAGAATGTGAAGAAATTTCAACTTTTTGAAAATTCTTATAAAAACATAGTGGAAACAAAGTTCTCAACTATAAACATTTCTTTGAGCTGTGAAAGCTTATGCTATTTCTGTTAATTGTCCTTCTCTAGTCTAGTTTCTGCTAGACATTTTGAGCTCCAGTTCTCTAAATTTCTGACTATTCTGGGTGAAACAAATAGGAGGCATAATCTAAATTTGGTGAACATCATACTTTGTGTGAGAGCATCACATTTTTAAAAAAATGACTATAAATCAGAGGTGGGCATAGTGTGGCCTGTGAACATCACACAGCTCATAGATCCCACTTTGTCCCCTACAATCCTTCATGTACACAATTCCCTTTAAAAAAATTACATAGTTTTATCCAGATTTTAGGCACCTTTGGTGCCCAAATGGGCTAGCACTGCTCTAATCCCAAGGTTTCAAATTTTTAAAAATTGAGTCTATAAACATTTTAAAAGCCAATATGTGGGGCAAACTGTTGAGGTACATTGATTTCAAATTGTTTTGCAGGAAAGAAGATCCTTGGGAAATTTCTAATGTGATGGAAGTGAGACTGAGTAGTGGGAGTAGCAGAGTCCAAGAAACAAGGTAGTAGCTCACTTCAGGGCATGGGCTGAGGTGAAAATGGGGGAGTAGGGGAGATGGGAGAGCGAGTGGTGCAAGTAGCAGTGCACAAGAAGTAAATTGGGGTCTATTGTGAGGGTCCAAGATGAGGCAAGGGAGGCAGTAGGAGAGATGGGAGGGTGTGCAGTGGGACAAGCAGTATGCAAGAAGTGAGCAAGGTGCTCAGTCTGAGGGTATGAGGTGAAGGGAGGGAAGGGGTAGGAATGGTGGGAGAGTGAGTGGCAAAGTAGTGGTGCATGAGAAGCAAGTGAAGGGTACAAGGTGAGGTGAAAGCAGAAGCAGGATTAGGAGAAAGGAGGTTCACTCTGGAGAAATGAGATAAGAGAAGAGAGGGAAAAAGAGAGATGAGAGAGTGCATTGCTATTTGCTTCTTGTGCAAATCACAGTGCACAAGAAGCAAATCACAACAGCACTATGAGAATGCAAGTTGAGGCAGAATTGCAGTAGGAGAGATAGGAAAGTGAAAGGTGAAATTTTATGGTATAGAGAATTATTAGCTATTTCAATCTCTTCATCACCAACTTAAAAAAAAATCATCAGTGGCCATTTTGCTTGTAATCACAATTTTGACAGTTTCAGTCACGATAATATACTGAGCGATGAAACTGGTATGTTTTGCGGAAAAAATTAGTACATTTTCTCACTCAGTAGAAATAAGAGCATTTTGTTCAAAAAGAAGTATTCTGTGAAAAAAAACCCCACATTTTTTTTAAAAAATTAATAGTTTCTGCCAAAAAGTCCCCCAAATGTGAAAATTCTTATAATGAAATATGAAGAGAAAAGCACAGGATCGTATATTTTGGAAAATTGTAGATTTGCATGAAGCCCAAAGGAGTGGATTGACAACAACTTAGATAGCTAGATAGAAAATATGAAAACTCACATAACCTCAGCCACTGATGAGACTTTTGAATTTTTATGCACATGAGAGTGAAAAGTATTCACTTCCCAATGACAGGCAAACCACAGTGTCATCACAGTGAATCACTGATATATTCTGAAACGTTCTGGCTTGGATTGGGCTCAGTCCCTTGAACTGAGATCAGAAGAGCCTTTCTTGCCCTAAATTTTGGCTATTTGTAATCTTTCCAATAAGAAAATCAACACAGCATCCCAAACAGTTAAAGTGGATAGAGTCACTAGCCAAGTATCATTGAGACATTGAGTGATATGGAATATAAGCCTGGCACCAGCTCAAAGGCTCCTTGTATAGATTGAAAGATAAGACTGCAACTTGAGACTTTCTTGTCAGGTTACAGAATATGATTGCTGCACCACTGCTTGATGCATATGCTTAGTCCAGAGATATGCCTGTGAAGAAGCCATGAAGGTCACAGGCTTAGACACTTACAAACAACTCCGGGTAAAAAGGTTAACATATGTGGCAAGTGAAGAGCCTTCCATAACCACACTATGTGAAGCACAGGCAATAAAGGACAGTTAATATAAAGTGCTGGGGATTGAAATATATTTTTAAAAATATTTTAAATAATTTTAAGAAACTATATTTTTGAGTGTTGGAAAACCTTGGGGAAAAGAATCCTTGATTTATAATGATCATCACAATTCAAGACTCAGTCTGAGCACAGTCTGCAAATGGTTATTTTGTGTCAAAAACTGCATTTTTGTACAGAAATAGAATTTTTGTGTAGAAAATAGCATTTTATATGAACCTATGTGAAAATTTTACACAGAAAAAAATCTTCAATTATTGCTGTTTTCTGTGTAGAATGATTATTTTTTGAGATAAATTTACTATTTCCTGTGCATAATATGCTGTTTTCTAAAGACATCACATGTGGATTTTGTATAGAATATGTCTCAAATTGTTAATAGGCTTAGGAAACTGAATGGCTTTCAAAAGTATTCTTGCAGTGGAAGGGAAATACGTAAAATATTGATAAAACTACTCATTGCTGTCTTGAAGGAGAATATTCATGGAGAATTGAATCCCTTGGAAGTGCATCAACTGGGAAAGATGATGACAGCAGTAGAGAAGAGTACAAAAGGGAAAAGACAAAAGTTTAACCATTACAACATGGAACATCTACATCAATAATCACACGTGTATATACAAGTTGCATATTAGGTGAACTATAATTTGAATAGACACCTGCACTTCTTCAAGTCATGGGGCAAGTTGACATTTTAAAGCATTATACTGATCCTGTTGTTCAGTCCAAAGCATTAGCCCGGTTCTGTTTCTGCACAGAGAAGCTAACTGGACTGACAGTTGAATCTCAGGAAAGGAGCATTCTTCACTGCACTTGAGAACAATGGACTCATCTAGAGAATGCATGCATGGCCGGCTAACATCTGGGCACTGCTCTGCAACATTCATGTCCCCATTATTTCCTGCCTAAGGAGGGTGCTTACCTAAGCTTACCAGTAGAACCAGACCCATGCAGCAGCAAAAATAAAACATTTAGAGATGTGTAGACATATAATATGTCTGTAGATATGTGTGTGTGTGTGTGTGTGTATGGGGCAGAGAAAAAGAGAAAGAGAGAAAGAAAGCGAGAGAGAATGAAACCTGATAATGATGACAGCACAGTACATTTACCCTTGTCTTTATAATGTAATCAAAAGACAAAAGGATTCCCCATTTGCCTGCCATTTTAATTGCTTTTAATTATCCCGTGCTGTTTTCCCTCTTTATTGAAATATCAATGCAAAACTATGTTACTCAATATACCCTAATGCCCTTTAAAATCATTAACATATCATGAAATGGATGGCAGACACCTGCTATCCCAGTAAAAATACAGAAGAGGAAAAAGCCCTTTATTAATGGAAAAACCAATTGTAGAGAAATCAAATTATTTTAACAGCTCTGTTCCTATCGTGGGAACTCATTTAAAGTGGACTTGGACAGCAGAAAATGTAATGAGAGACGACTGTAATAGGGAAGACGTTACCCTAGCATTTAGCAGAAATGTAAGCTGATTCCATTATCTCTGCAGAGCAAAACCTCTGACATTTCAACCACTACTGGGCTATTTCAAGATTTTCCTATGACATACTAAGAGGAAGATCAGAACAGACTGACTTCTCTGATACATAGTCCAAATGGCAAATGAGGTTACCTCACGACATCATGATGAATTATGCAGGATGGCAATCATAAGTCCAAACAAAATGAGCAACTCCTCATGACAATGGGGTGAACCTTTTTCAGCCCATGAAATATATGTACTTTAATGAAAACTGAGGCTAATTTTATAGTTTCACTGTATTGGAAACTTGTTATAAGTAGAGCCCTGCTGAATCATACCAAAGGCCTACTTAATCCACCAGCCTCCATACCCACAGCATCCAGCTCAATGCCACAAGCATGAGGGCAAATAGCTCCCTCCTGCTGGTGTTTTCCAGCAATTGGTCATCAGCGGCCTTCTGAAAAACTCCATAATTTAATTATGCACGGTTGGATTGCAGGTCCAAGATCCAGTGGCTTGGAAACTTACTTTAAAGAAAACCGAATACAATGAACTTTCCGCCACTCAGTTATTCATGGTTTCACTAAATCATTATATAGTCATTCTTCTTAAAAGCAACCTTACCAGCTCTGTTGAAATCATGTTTAAGATTTGTGTTTTGAGCTTTATAATTGGAGAGCTTGGGGAAAGATTTGGACCTTCATTTTTACAGAAATAGCTGAGAAGGGTCTGTCTCTGAAAATAGCATTAAGAAGGAGTAGAACTATATGGGGTCTGTATGTGGGCAATTTTCGTCCCTACTTTCCTCACAGTCTGTCTCGTGAATTGTACTTGAGCCTTAAAGAATTTATTTTTTCAGTTGTATATTGGATAAAATTGTGAAAAAATTGATAGTGTCATTGCTGACCACCATTTCAACCAATATCTAGCCAAACGTTTTTTGGCAGGTATTTTGGGATGTTATAATGGTGTTCTCACTCATGTTTAGATACTTTGCTGTAGTTTGTATGCTCAGATTGATTGGAAATTAAGCCAAGATTCAATATTGGTGGTATGGAAAGAAGTTTCAGGTGATGAGGTAAGCTTCAATGTATGCTCATGGCTCACAGGCCAGACTTCAATAACACTGAGTGAAATGGGCCAATAACATAGCCCAACAATTTCTTGGTGTCTTGGCTTTTAGGCTTGTTCCTGAGGTTATTTGGAGTGCTGATTCAGAAAATGGTATTGAATAGGGCCTAAAGACGTGGCTATTTGAGAAGGCATTTAACTGAGTGCTACATCTACTGGTAATGACAACTGGAACGGAATATGGTTTACGAGCTTGGTTATGATTCTGTGATAAGTCGGAGCGGATTATTTAGTGTAATTTATTATTGTGTATTAGTGGATTATTGCTTATTGTAAATGTGTTTTTATATGTTGTACACCGCCGTGAGTCGCCCTAGGGCTGAGAACGGCGGTCAACAAATGCAGAAAATAAATAAATAAATAGACCACGTCTGCTCTAGTTTCTTAGATATATTAGTTATCGTGATTTTCCATGGATGAGCAGATGGTGATGGTATACGGCATGTATTCTGTATTTCAAACATTAGAGCTCATAGGCAAAACCTAGTGCCATTTTTGGAATCACCAGGTCAAATATGCTTAGAAACAGGTATAACATTTGAGTGCCAAATTGTGTGTTGGCCAGTGTAATCTTCTTTAACAGAAGAGCTTCTTCTGATGGCTTTTGAATTCTGTCTAAATGAGATCCTTCTGAAATTTCTATGGGCCTAACATAAGTGGTGTTCCACTGTTTTTGGCAATCAGTGAAAACCATAAAAATTGCTGTTTCTCCTGCCTCCAACTGCAAATTCTTAACATCCACTGTTTGTGAGACTTGATTCCAAGATCCCGGCTAGCAATGATTATCTCTAAGATTAGGATAACACCTTGTTTCCCTTTCTCCTATCTACTCCATGCCATTCCCCTCAACATTTCACAGATGGGATACAAGGACCAAACAATATTGTCAAAAAAGTATGGTCAGGAAACAGAAGGGCAAAAGTTATTAACAAGTTAGAACATGCAAAACTACTATGAAAAGAGAAACTTTGGGATTTATGTGCCTAGTTTAGGAAAGTATGGCACTAAAACAAACAACAAACAATAAAAATGAGTAGAAAAAAAAGATGAGCCTGCTGGGAACAACTTAACTGCTTTCCTGCTGAGTTAATTGGGTGTAAAAGACTTTTGCACTTTGAACTCAGGTCCCTTCTACACTTCCCATAACTGAGGATCTGATCCCAGAGTATATGCTTTAAACTGGCTTATGTGATTCTCTACTGTCAGATAATCTGGGATAAACAGATAATCTGGGATTAGATCCTGGGATGTAGTGGCAGTGTAGGAGGGGGCTCATTTTGCAGCAGGTGATATCAACTAAGGGAAAAGAAGAAAGTAGTAGAAAAGAGAAACTGAGACATTTTAAAGCAGGTCTGCAAATGGGATATCAGAGCCCATCTGAGGGCTCTCCAGCTTGCAAAATGGATTGATACTCAGGATTTCAAGAGAAGGAGAACTTCACTTTGCTAATTTGTGTCTTTTCTGCTGCTGGATGCAGCACTGAGCCCAGCACTTACTCTTTACTTCTTTCATCACTGCTCCCATCTAATGAGTGTCTCTTTTTCTATAACAGTCTCCAATTTCATTCCTGTTACTATTTTGATATAGAGTTGTAAATCCTCAACTATTTTACCTTTGTATACAAAAGATATATCATAGTAATTTTCTACCCACTATGAAGAAACCAAAAGTTCTTACTGACTGTTTTCCTGACTGTTGAGAAAACCATGTTTTGACCTGGGAACAAATCATTGCAAGTATTCTATCCATTTCTAGTTCTGTATACATATAACATTAGATGTTCAGTCCTCATTCAGCCCATTGAATGCTATGTCAGGACATGTAATGGTGCAAATCCCAGAATGGTTCTTTAAGTAAAGGTCGGTATGCATATTGGTAGTCAAAAGAGCTAGTAAGGGAGTAAAAAGCTATTAAGTAGAAACACATTTGGAGCAAAACCCAAAATGAAGCACTGGAAGTGGCATGGATTTGTGCCAATACTATTTTCTCTTGGTGGAAGAAATAAAGATGCCTTCACACAAATGATATTTATTGCTTCCCTACCAACCTAAGGGCAACTAATATAATGTGGAGGCCATGGAGGACTTTTAGATTCAGAGTAAATCCAAATATGTGATTGATCATGTGCTATCATGCCTATTTTGCAGACATGATAGCTGAGCTTAAGAAACAGTGACCTGCCACTGTTTTTGATCAAATAATCAGTTTTTTTCCTGCTCTCTGTAATCATTTCCGTGGTACCTTTAAAACTTTATTTTTGGACTAATATTCCTAGCATGCACTGTAGAGAGATAAATGTGAGGGGTAATTAATAAAAAGCCAACTTCTAGTTCTTTTCAGGTAAATCTGCAATATTATGCATTATGTGATAGCATAAAAATGAAATTGCTATAATTCATATGATGTATAGTATATTTAAAAGAAAGCTATTCACTATCCAAGATGCATGGCCAACACATTATCCTCAAAATTCCTCTTTCTTTATTTAAGTTGTAGGCGTCTATGACATACTGTGATTTATTTTAATGATATGCAGTGCCTCACTTTGCATTTTGTGATTTCAAGACTCCTATAAGCTTATGTAAATTCCAGCTGCTAGGCCACAAGATAAAATCATGGCTCTTACTTACTCTCTTTATGTCACATAAATGTGAAAAATTGAAGAGTTGCTTCAGGCCAATGTGTTACATTTTACATTGTGGTGATCTCTGAAGGCTGCCTTTTCAGCTCAGATCAGGGATAATGTTTTAAACAGCATGAGCAAAAAATGGAAGTAAGTGAAAGATCAGTTGAACATTCAGTGGTTTTGAACATAGTTCATTTCCCTTCCTACAATTTCTTTCTTTCCATCCTGGAATTCTTCCCTTGTTTGAGATGTTAATGGTATCAGAACTGACAATTATACTAAATGAAATGAAATAAATTGCAGACAGAAAGCATATTACGAGTGAATATTCAGGGATATCTCTTTGATGTGATGAAATGGTAAATTGTGGATTTCAATGATTTTGTGATGCTACATAAGATAACTTAAGGTTCCCAACTTGAATATAGATGTGACTCATTATGCTTGAGATTAATCTATTTGTAAAAGGTTTTGGGGAAGTTTATGGTGAGTCATAAATTGAACATGGGCAGCATTCACAAGACTTAACTTGCTTTGCGTATAAGAGAGGGATGGTCATTCTTTCCATGAACTTCTTTTATTAGAACAAGTTTGGCAACAGCACACTGTGGACTCAGTCTTCTAGAAACATTTCATGAGCTTTCCTTTCCTTGGCATATAATCACAATGACTTTGGTTTATCTGTTAAAACAGATAAATGAACAAACAGTTCAAGTTTATTGAGACAAATATACTAGGAAAGGAAATATAAGAAAAATCCTAGTTTGAACTAGTTCAGCTGAAATTTAAAAAATGGAATCATACTGACTCTTCTCTGCTCTTGAAACAAAGCTAAGGTATTGGCCGTATCTGCACAGGCAATTAATGTAGATTTAACTTTCATCTGCTGCAGGAAATCCACACCCACAGTTTGATTTGCAGCCCAATGGGAAATGGGATTTACTTCAGAGTTTGTTTCAGTGTGATTCTAGAGTATTGTAGATGATGACAGTTGGATTGGGCTGGATCTGGTCCGATCCACTGTCCACAGGTCCTACAGACTGACTCCTGCACTTCCAGCCACAAGTAGCTCCCTCACAGAGGCTTGCTGAGTACAGCAATATTTATTTGGCCATAGTAGGGTATCCAGCCATGTGATCTGGAAATGTGGTGTTCTTTACAAACTTCTGTGAGGGAACTGCCTGTGGATGGTAATGTAGCAGTGGCCTGACCATCTCTCTGGATGTCAAAGGGATCTGTGGGTACTTATGAGCAGTATATGGGAAGACTCCAAAGCAGTTTACTCTGGAATATCTGGATGTGGTCATCATTTTCTCAAATGTGGTAATTATCTTCCCAAAAGAAGACTGAGCAATGTGAGAAGAAGTCAAAAGATGATACCAGTGTACCCAAGAGATACCAGTATAGATCAGAAGAAGGCTGGCAGAGACTGAGCAGACAAAGAACAGTTTAGGAAACTTGAAAATGCCTGTTCATTTCTATGAAAAAAAAAAACCCCATTCATTTTGATTTCAAGCTAATCTGTTTCTCTGACCCGCAAACATTTCCATGATCCAGTTTCAGGTGATCCTCCCTTTTCCAACAGTCATTAGTGACTCATACCACACTTTTAATGAAGGCCCACAATGTGCTGTTGAAGGCTTTCATGACCAGAATCACTGGGTTGCTGTGAGTTTTCTGGGCTGTATGGCCATGTTCCAGAAGCATTCTCTCCTTATGTTTAATGAAGGCCCATAATCTTTGAAGATATTATAAAGGATGGGTCGCTGTATCAGGAAAAATGATTGGTAAACTATAACTTCCTTTAAATTAATTTATTTTAGGATCTAAAAACACTGGGATTATCCGGGGGAGGGGGGGGGGGCGCAAAAGAAACAGGCCAATGGGATCCCTGTACTTGTGGTGTTCACATATGAAATTTAAGTCAAACATTTCAGTTGACCCTGCAAGCACTTTTACATTTGTGAATCCCATGAGTATCTGTGAAGATAATCCCCGTACAGATGTCACAGGAGTCACTAAATGAGTAAATCAATGCTACCGGGTCTAACTGTGCAATGTTTTTGAAAGTTAGTGTGGAGGAAAAAATTGCATCTCTTCCTGTAAAATGTCTCCCTTCATTACAGAAAGTGTGAATCATTATCATCACAACTACTGTTATCTGTAGTTTTGCTTACTGGTACAACTCTATTTACAGGAATTTTGATTTGTAACAATACTTGCTTTCTTTTGAATGCAGGAATAAGTTTCATTTGAAGTTTCTGATTTCAAGGGCAGTGCTTAATGGACATTATGAAGTTTCACTTGCTTTTCACCTCAAAAGCTTTTGAAATATTTGAGTTCCCTCTGCTATTGTTGCAACACCAAAGAGGAAGAAATCAAGAGGAATTCAAATGAAGAACCAACATATGTAGGGAAAAGGCTCGATAGGCTAAAGCACAAAATGAACTAGGGTTTGCCAGAGAGATGAAAAACAATAAAAGGAAATGGTAGGGGCCCTGTCTGGAGAAGATGGTGAAATGCTGACAGTCAATGGCAAATTCTAAATAGTACTTCACATTTTTAATAGAAAGACAAGTGCCAAAGAGTGCATATGGTTGTAGAAGACCAGAACAGATCTGATCATATTCAGTTCCTCAGTGGGGACAAACAAAGAGGAAAAATTACTGGCACAAAGATATTGAAGTCAATCAATGAAATGTCCCCAATTCATCCAATATATGTAGGAAATCACTCTTGTTTGTCTATATAGATTGAGAAAAATCTCTGTAAAAGCCACTTTATGGCTTTGGGACTAGACTTCCAAATATAGTGAATTTCAGCAAGATCTTGGCTCAACATAACTGTTGATCAAATATGAAGCTGAGAAGGAGATCTGACCAGAATGAGATTGGTTTGCTCCTTTTACTGCTTATACAATTGCATATGGTGGGACAAATGAATTTTGGCACTTTTCTTCAGATGAATTCAGAGCAACACATTCAGTCCTTGAATTCAGTCCCTGAATTCAGTGCCAAATGTTCCGCAAGCAAACTTTTGGCTGTGCAAGTTGGTTGGGAGGAGTATTATTTTTAGTGGCCCATGCATAACACACTTTCTCTTTGGTGAATACAATGTGTTCAGTTCAAGAGGCACTACAATATTTTGAAGAAATCACCAAGAGTTGACTGAGTTGTTTTGGGCTTCTTGCTAGGAAGGAATTGAACCACTTTTCTTCTGTGTATCATGAAATATTAAAATCAAAGTTACTTCAAACATAGATAGAGTGTCCTTCAGATACTGCTGAACAATCTGTCCAGATAATTTGGTAAAAAGTTAGAATCATCTTGAAGCGAAGGCAATTTTTAAAAAGTCTTAACTCCCATCACTATTTATTTCAGAAAGTTAACATTTTATTGGTGCATTTCTATAACAGTTTCTGGTAAAACATCACTGCAGTTTACATCTGAAAAGAATGGCTAAGGGATAGAATAGTAAGTAAATTCAAGCATCCAGTATTTCATAATATTTATGTGTTTATTTTTCATTTTTCTACTGAAATGGGACCCAATAGGTGGCTAATGACAAGGTTAAATTGAGGTAAAGTTTAAATACCTGATGATGAGAACATTAAAATATAATTAAGTGATCACACTGAAAGACCAATAGTTCTAAAAAGTGTGAAATAATTGAAAAACAATAAAGAGAGAAATCCGGCAACCCCCCCCCCCCCCGAAAATTGTTCGGCATAACCAATTAATCATGAAATGCCTGTTTACACAAAATGGTCTTTACCTGCCAGAAGAAGGAGAGCACAGTGCAGAAGTGTGTCTTTAATTAATTAACCATTAATTAAACGGGAGAATGGAACTTTGTGCAACAGATTTGGAAAATAAAGAACTTCATACTGACAGTCATAAAATGATATTTGATACCACTTGAATCAATGGAGATGAAATAATGGAGACGATGGGTTTTGATCTCTCCCTTTGCTGCTGTCAGGGCAAATAGCAGCTGCTCATACAGCTGGTTGTAGAGTAGAGAGTCAATTTGGCCCGAACTGAACTGATGGCAGGCGTTTCACGAATTCACTATATCCTATTCTGTTTATTATTTACTAGAAAATAAGGCCTGGTTATGTTTACCAAAGTCTACATCTGATGGAAATACTCCACTAACCACAGTATTTTTTTCTGCAGAGATTCTTTTACAGAGCTGCCCCCCACCATTAGAAAAACTGGGGCAGTGTCTCAGGCAGTAAATCCTAGGTGTCACCAAAGAGCAGCTATTCTTTTTCTAGCTCAGTCAGTACTAAAATCTAAGACACAATTCCACCTAAAAAAAGGCCAATAATAAAATAAACAAAAACAGCACAATTGGATAACAACATACTCAACACACTAACAACAAAGGGTTGAAGGCAGCAAATCTGAAACCTTTAAAAGCAATAATTTAAATGACACACCACATTTGTATGAATACAAAAATACAAAAAAGGGATACATAATACCAGCTCATGTTTGTCAAGATAAGGTGCCTTGAAGAACCCTTAAATTCATTTAAAAAGGCACATGCAACAACATTTATTTATTAACCAACAGGACAAAAGAATGACACGCATCTACAAATGCATTATTAATACCAAAGTCTCTTACCACTTCAGCCACTTCTGTAGGTTTTTGATGGAGAACCTGATTACCTGAACAGGTAGACATGAGAATGCAGTGAAATAGAGCTTCTGTACTATGATTCAATGAAATATTACAGTCATATTGTCATCTATTTTAATTAAACTATATTTTCTTGGTCTAATACTTATTAAAAATTCACCATTAACAGACCAGCTTAGGAGTCTTGCTGGAATTAGACTTTTCTAATTGTGTAAATTGTGTGAAGATCTTGTGCTATACTTTTAGACACAAGACAAAATTTCTTCACTCCAATGGGCATTTATTACTTATTTAAAATTAACACATAATAAAATGTATTAAATCTTCCTCAAAATCTTCTGGGAAAAGTGAGGGAAGGTTTGAGAGACATTTAAAAAATTCACAACCAACAACTAGTTTAATCCATGTTCCTCCTGCCATCTCAGCATTTTAACCTCTGTACCCCATTGCGCCAGCCGAACCAGTTTTAATTGTGTCCTGAGGTAGTTATTGTTGTTATTTTGCTTGATTGTTTTGATTTGCTTTGTTTATTATTGTGTTATGTTTTATTGTATTGTGTTTTGAGGCTCTGGCCTGTGTAAGCCGCATCGAGTCCTGCGGGAGATGCTAGCGGGGTACAAATAAAGTTAATAATAATAAATAATAATTTAATATGAGAACTGTTCTCAAGGGAGCATAGAGATTGGTGACCCTTTGGCCATTCCGTAAAATGGAACTAGTGATGTAATTCTTTGCTTATTTCATTCTCACCTACAAAACAACTGTTCTTCACATGGGGAACAGTTGCACTTATTAAATTGGGGAGGAGAATTTATTTTCAATTCATTTCTGAAAAAAATTATCAAAGCTTGCAAACTGCATATTTGGGACAAATGTAGTTGAATTTGTGACTTAATAAACTATGGTCAGAGAAAGTGAAACAGATTCCCCCAAACTACATGTTTGCAAATACTAAAGTTTTTTTCCCCTTTAGCATTGATGGGGAGCTTTTTTGTGGAGCTTCTGTTTGTTTTTTATCCCCTCCCCCCACATCTCCTATCTCACAGAGAAAGGTTTAAGAGTTGGACTACAGCAGTGAGAGAAATAATGTGCTACGGTAAACCACAAACAGGCCAATACAGAACCCATCGCATACCTCCATAATTGGTCCTGCACGGTTAAGCAGTTGTCTGGGAGGCTTGTGTCATGTCTCTGGCAAAGACTGGAACTGTCCAGAGCTGACATTTCACTAAGAGACATCTCCATTAACTCCAATCAGTGAGATTCTCTGTTCTCTTTAATTCAGACTTCTTTGTATGCTAAACTAGACATTTACTGGAAAGCTTTGCAGTAATGCTACTAGGTTGCTAAGTGCAGAGACATCAAGGAAGGGATAGCCACTGGAGACGGGAAGGGGGAGAGATGAAGCACGCCAGACTTGCCATTTTAAAACCATGGGGCAATGGTGTGAGTGATTGGGGGGAAGGTATGTGAGATCAAACACTCTTCCCCTGAACTTTTTGCCTGAAAACTTTAAAGGCATATCATTTCCAGGTGAAATTATATTGAACCCAGTTTGCTGACATAGTGAGAGAACTCTAGTTACCTAAACAGTGAGTTAAAATCCCCATAACTCCTATATTTTACATTTATCATTTCAGTCCTTATTTTGATATTTATGCTAGATAGTGGAATTTCAGATTGAATTGGGTTAAACAGATCATACTTTGCTCATCCACAAAAGGATTGAGGTTTGTTCACAGATAGTGCAATGTCTCTTATTAAAACACACAAGCACATTTACATGGCTGCTGTCCCAGTGTATGGCGAGTTGTCCATACTGTCCCTATACTCTGATGTCAATTACAAGTTGCTCTTGATCATCTAGAGAATTCTGGTTGGTGAAATGCCAGAGTAGCCCTGCACTCCCTGGCTAATATGGGCAGCTGGACAGGCTCTAATTTGAATTGATCCAATGTGCACACAGCCTGGTGCCAACTTCTCCCCTTTTCCCTGTTCTCTGCAGCACAGTGAAAAGGTGATGTATCATAGCTATGTTGTTCTTGTTGTCACAGCAGCTGACCACAGAGCTCCAGATAGCTCCAAACCATTGCTGGACACCTTTGCTGACATCAGCAAGAGTACATGTGTAATCAGGAAAAAAAGTGGGAGGGGGAGGGGAGATCCCTCTCCTTCTCTTTGGTCATGTGGTATCTGTGCTGATGACAGAAAATGCACCTGTCAATGGCTGAAAGTTCTTCCAAGCTCTCTCTCAGCTACTGTGGCAACAGAGATCACAGTCCAGGTAAAAGTAACAAATCAGTAGGGTTGAACCAGGTTTGGCCTGACTGGATAGTCTGGACTCCTTTCCTGCCTTTGCCACAGCTCAGGTGGAGTATCTGAACATCAGAATCTGGGCCCTGGATTATGGCATATGCGTAAATCAACCCTGAATTACAACCCTAGACTATAAATCTGATTTCTATACTTAGTAACCTAGTAGCATTACTGCAAAGCTTCCCATTAAATGTCTAGTTTACTGACACTTCCAAAAGGAGCTATCCAAAGTACTAGAGCCTATTCCCAAAAATAGATTGGGCACTTTAATAGCTACTTTAAAGTTTGGACAAAAACCCAAAATGGTTTCACTGCTTGACTAATATGGTGTGAGAGATAAGCATCTCATATGGAAAATGTCCATCTAATCAAGAGCTCTGAAATGACAGGTACCACATTGTGAAATAATAATAACAACAATATAGTTACATAAAAATGGCTGAATGTTTTTCTGTCTTCTTTCTAAGTGTAAAAAATTAGCTGATATCATTTCTGCAGTAGTTGCATTTGTTTTTAACAATGAGAAGCCTCAGTTTCTATTGTTGTGTAAACTTCATTAGGGACAGAAATGAGGGTGGGAAGAAACAACGTAGATGACCTATAAAATGGATGAGACTTCCATATGTGGTTTGCAGGCTGTTGGTTCCCCACCAATGCTACAGTAACTGTACTTCCAGTGAAGAATGTCTTCCCATCCCAGTGTCAACATTAAAAACATGAGATTATCCACTGCAATTCTTTTTGCACTCCAAGATTCATAATTATAGATTGTTGCAAGGGTAATTTATAACTGGGCCAAGTTCCAGGGTACAGAAAAAAGATATACCTCAATCAACTCAGTTCACATTTTCAAGACTATGAACAGTAACACTACCTATTTTACAAAACTCTCACTTATTCAGAAATTATTAGTATATTTCCATACATTATGAAACATGTGTCATGGTGACCTAACATGGGTCATAAAGACCTAAGATCTCCCATTCTGGGAAGGACTGAGCCATCATGACAGCAAATAATCTCATAAATATGATTTGCAATTAGCTGTTGGCCTCCATACCAGTAGTTAAGTTCAATTTGTAAATGTCTGAAATGGAAAAAGATATCATCATCCCATTTTTGCCTTTCCATGGTTTTAGAGGATATGTGTGCTTAAAAAGACTCTCTTAAAATTTTCTTTCCCATTCTGCAATAAACAAATCCCAGTGAAATTACCTGACACTAGGGTTGGGTTTGGGGCATTTTTGATATGAACATTTCTAAATCTGATAAATCTTCATAAGGGCAATGGAAAGCAAATTAAATTGATATTTTCTGATTTTAGGTCAAAGTGAAACTATCCAAATTGCCCATCCAAGAGAGGGGATTTTAAGTGCTCAGTAGTCAAGAGTCTGTATTTAAATCTTGTTTCTCTGAACCTCTTCTGAATAAAACCTTTAAAAAACTGTATGATAGGTGCCATATGTTAGCTATAAGGTATATAATAACATTGGAGGAGGTTTAAAAAATGTATGTGCCCGAGAACCCATTTCCACTGATAGTAGTTCCAGCATAATAAGTTTCAGCATGAAGGTATTTGTACATGTATTGAACGTATGAACCTTCTTGATTTCAAAACACTGGCACTAATAATGTAGGGCTGGTGTGTGTGTGGTCTTTCCATTATCAGCATTGCTGCCTATTTTTGCAGTACTTATATTTTCCTCGATGCCATCAAATCAGTGACTGGCCGTTGGATGTCTTCTTGAGTATGCATGTCATCAAAACCATATTATACATGTCTACACATCTCTTCTCAATTAATTTCCCATTTATATCCTCCTGTAGCTGCCTCATTCTGTTTGCATTTTGAATTAATATTTGCAGGATAAATGGAATCATCTTGGTTATCAAGGATGGATGATGGGGGATCGGCGGGGGGAAGGAGAATAGGGGAAACCAAAGAAAAGTGAGAAAGTGCTCTTTGAACTTCTTATTCAATCAGGTTGCTTTCTGAAGTTGTTCTGAGGGTTCTGACACAACTCAGCCTTGACAAGTTGGTCAAATCCCATTTTAAAGAAAACAGTATTAAAGCACCATATAACACACTCATTTTTTACTTAATGCAATTTGTTTTACTACCACTTCTTTGGTTATTTGCTTTTTCAGATACTGCAAAGAGAAACTTGATCCCATCAATTATTGTAGTTGAGCAGTTCAGACAATGCAATCTTGATAGTTTTGGCTTTTGAGGAAGATATGAGTTCTAGTTTTCCTGGCTGAAATTAATGCAAGACTTTGATCTTATAATATTGTGGTTGCATTGGTGTAAACAAATTCCTAGAATACAACTTGGAAAAGTCATGATTTTGTACCATAATTTGCCAAATCCACCAGCCAGCAAGACTTGCTCTTTGCCACATTCAAGATCTTCTGGCAACTCTTGAGGTCCTTGTGGCTTCTTCCAAAGTTCATCATCACCAAAGTGGTGCTTTCAGCTCTTGAGCTGTCCTTTGTCCCAGCAACCTGATTCTGGGTTTAAAAAGAGGCAGATAATCTGTATTATTTTCGTTGGACTTTATTATATGAGTCTACTCTGCCATATAACCTAGTTCAAAGCAGACAATCTGGATTTTATTTGACAGAGTAGAAGGGGACTTGGAGCCTGCAATTCTAAATTTCTTACTATCCTCTGGGGGAAAGGGTATGAATGCTAGATTGCAAAACAGGGGATGAATGAGAGGGCTAAAATGTATTATGAGACCTAAGGAAAGTATAAGGGCCCTTCTGCACTGCCAGATAATTGAAAATATCAGGGCACTGAGGGTCCATCCAAACAGAGCACATATCCTGGGTCATATCACACTTTTACTGGAGGTGTCCAAACAATGCCTTTAGTAAAAGAAGCTTATTTGAGACAAAGTAGGAAAATCCTACTTTATCCCAAATTAATTTGATACCCCATTAGACCGACATATTTGTGAAAGGCGTGTATCTGATGGGCTATTGGCCCTCTGGAGACAGACTGCTGGGTAGTTCTGGGATTACACGGGGGCCTGTCCTCCCACCTATCTTGCACCTTTTGGACTCCTGGAGCCCAAAGATATGAGATGGCACCCACTCCTTCCCAAAGCCCCCACAAAACCCTTAAAAAGAAAAAGAAAACCAGGCACCATTAGGCCTTTCTTCAAGCTTGATAGAACATACCAATGATGCACGAGGAGCTAGGGGAGCCAGGAGTGACTTGCCCTCCCCATCTTCTCATGCATAACTGATATGTTCCATCAGACCTGAAGAGAGGCCTAATGTTGGCCCAGCAAGGCTTTCTTTATTTTTAAGGCTTTTGGGGGAGAGGGTTGGATGGCCAGATGTGGATAGCCAATGGGCAAAGCTGTGTAAACTTAAATCCCCTTCAGAGTGGGTTTCTTAAACCTGTTCTGAGGTGGGTTTAATGTATGTTTGGAACAGCCCTAAATTATTTGAGTCTACATTGCCATATAATCTGGTTCAAAGTGGATAATCTGGATTTTATACAGCTGTGTAGAAGGAGCCTAAGATTGCCTTCTAACAGCATTTATTTTTTGTATGAAATGATAAGTACCCTGAAATTTGCACCTGTGCTCCAAGACTTGGCAGGTTGGAAGAGATCTTCTGCCCTATTGCCATTGGAGGTAATATAAGATAGGACCTTTTTAGTGGCTGCTCTTCCTGTCAAGGGGACTAAGTATTTTTTTTGTCATTTTGTTTTCCAGACAGGGCTTGGATTTTTATTTTACTGTGATTCTTGAAGTAATTTTCATTGGAGAATGCAGTGCCTTTGTGTATTGATGTGCTATGGATTGATTTGATACTTTGTTTTAGTTATAATTTGTCCTTAATTTTCTTTTTTATTGCATTTTCATCCCACCCTCTGTCCCAGCTTGTACAGTCTATGTGTACAAATAGTGATGAGTTTCTCTGAACACTATTTTATACTAGAAAGTAAAGATATTGTTCATTGAGCAAATAAATATCAAGGTTTTAGAAATATGCAAGCTTCCTGAAACTTAATTGTTTAATATACTGACCCATCTGTTTGCAGCTTATAACTAAATCAACTAAAAATCCTCAGTTGTTTTACAGACAAAATAGAATGATAAATATTTAAAGAGCTCTGCAGAGTGCTCCGATACTTGCAAATGACCAAGGGGACTTTAGGCCTCTTCCTGCAATTCAATTTATGGGAGGTTCACAATCCAAGGCTTCCTTTAAACACAGCAAATTTCCACAAGGGCACATAGGATGATGTGGTGAACCCTATTTTATGTCAGCTGTTGGACTTTCTGGCCACACACCATGACAAGGCAAACGTTCAGAGTCTGTGACTCCATCTACATTGTCATATAATGCAGTTTAATTACATTGAACTGCATTGTATGAGTTCACACTTCTATGCGGCCGGCACCGAGACCGCCTCCACCTCCGCGAGACCGCCGCCACGAACGCCACAAATGCTCGCTCGGCTGGGCCTCCACTGGGCGAGCCACCGCGCCGTGGGTGGCTGGAGCCGGACTTTCTACCATCTGGGCCAGTTCTGTCATCTGGGCCTTCTGCTCCCTGCCTCCCTGCTGGAGCTGGTCGGCGCGACCGAAGTTGCCGCCGCCGCGAGCGTCGCCTCAGCTAAGACCTCTGCTGTCTGGGCGTCCGAAGCCGCCGCTGCCGACGCGAGCGCCGGGCCTACCATCAGACCTTTCCAGCTGGGCCATCTCCATCCGACCTGCATAAAGCTAGGCCTCTACCATCTAGGCCCCGCGAGTGGGCTGCTGCATCGCAAGGACTACTGGAACGGGGCCCTGGGCTATCTGAGCCGGACCCTAGCCATCTGGCCCTCTACCATCTTCCACCACCTGGGCCTTCTTTATCTGGGCAAGCAATGCGTAGATCTCTTTGTGCTGACCTTCTGTGTTGACTGACATTGTGTAGACCTCATTGTGCTGTCCTTTCTCTGTGTTGATCGATATTGTGATAGACCAATTGTGCTGACCACTGCCGTGTTGACCATCTCCGGAAGATTGAAGATCCATCCGCTTTTCTACATCAACCGTCCAGAGATTACACCTTGAATCATAATAACCTTACCTGATTGTTACCACTGATACCCTCTTAATAGTGTGTTTACGGATTACTAACATAGTACGTTCCTTGGTTACTTTTGCTGCTAATTTGGCATAAGAACGCAATATAGCATTTTAAGGCGCCTGCCTAGTTGCTGCTAAACTGTACTAGCACTTACGCCCTCTCCCCTATCCCTCTATGCCGCACTTTAGTTAGCGTTGAGAGCCAGTTCCGGGTATTTGCTGCACTTTAAGATCTCTACACTTTACGAAATTACCCCAGTGGCACGCAGTTGTGTCATTAACTGAGTTGTGTTGTTGACTGTGCTGCACTTTAAGACTCTTGTACTTTATGAACTATCTAACTGTTGTAGCTGGATCGTTTATTCCCATCTGAATCTATTATTATCCATGTGGTTCCCCATCCCCCTATTTGTACTGTCCCTGTTATTGTTGACCAGTGGAAGGGACAAGGGAGGAAGTGGGCTGGAGCCTGTGAACAACAATGAAGCGGGGAGGGGGGAGAAAGGGAAGCAAGAGAGTTGGCAAGGGCCAACAAACCAAACAACTAGTGAAACAGAAACTAAGATATTGGGTTTGGACTGCAGTATGGAGGAGGGGAGGTGTTCCACTAGCCGAGGGGCCCCCATAGAGGTCGTGGTGGGGAGGGGGAGATGCGGAAAAAGGAGACCTCAAATTCGGCCTAATTCGGACCGCTTATCTACATTAATAATCCCAAACCGGTCTCCTAAGGTAAATTGGTGTAACCAGGTGAGCGGGCCCTCTGGATTGAAGGTGGTGCTGTTGAACGCCAGATCTGTCAACGGAAAAACGACCTTTATCCAGGATCTAATCCTAGATGAGCGGGCAGATCTGGCGTGCATCACGGAAACCTGGTTGGATGAAGCTGGAGGCGTAAATCTTACTCAGCTTTGTCCTCCAGGCTTCTCCGTACAGCACCAACCGAGATCCGGAGGACGGGGAGGCGGGGTCGCAGTGGTCTATAGAGATTCCATCCATCTGACCAGGAGTCCCATCCCACAGACCACAAATTTTGAATGCGTTCACCTGAGGGTGGGTGACCGGGACAGAATAGGGATTCTGCTAGTGTACCGTCCACCTCGCTGCACTACAGTCTCCCTACCTGAGCTAGCGGGGGTAGTCTCGAGCCTGGCGTTGGAGTCTCAACGGCTTCTTGTGCTGGGGGACTTCAACATCCATGCTGAGACGACCCTCACAGGAGCGGCTCAGGACTTCATGTCTGCCATGGCAACCATGGGGCTGTCCCAACAAATATCTGGCCCCACCCACTGTGCTGGACATACATTGGATTTGGTTTTCTGCCAGGGATGGGAGCAGGGTGGCGGTGTGGAGGAGCTGTCCATCTCTCCGTTGCCATGGACCGACCACTTCCTGATCAGATTTAGGCTCACTGCGCCCCCTAACCTCCGCAAAGGTGGAGGACCCATTAAGATGGTCCGCCCCAGGAGGCTTATGGATCCGAATGGATTCCTGACGGCTCTTGGGGATTTTCCCGCCACCTCGGTAGGTGACCATGTCGAGGCCTTGGTCGCTCTCTGGACTGGGGAGATGACCAGGGCAATTGACATGATCGCTCCGGAACGTCCCCTCTCAAGTAGCCGAGCTAAACCAGCTCCTTGGTTTACTGAGGAGCTGGCAGTGATGAAGCGAAGGAAGAGGGAACTAGAGAGCGTGTGGCGCTCAGACCCAAGCGAGCCAAATCGAGCACGGTTTGTGTCCTTTCTAAGGGCATATGCCGCGGCAATCAAAGCCGCAAAGAAAACTTTCTTTGCGGCCACTATTGCGTCTGCAAAAAACCTTCCGGCGGAGTTGTTTCGGATTGTCAGAGGTCTTTTAACTCCTGCCACCTCAGACGGGAGCCCTGACAATTCGGTCACGCGCTGTGAAGCATTTGCTCGGTTCTTTGCAGACAAAGTCGCTTTGATCCGTTCTGGACTGGACACCATGTTAAATGCAGTCTCTGAGGATGTGACAAGAGCACCTGCTTGTCCTATTTTGATGGATTCTTTTCAGTTTGTGAAGCCTGAGGATGTGGACAAGATACTTGGAGGAATGAGGCCCACCACGTCCATCCTAGACCCCTGCCCATCCTGGCTTCTGAAGGAGGCCAGAGGGGGATTGGCTGAGTGGGTAACGGTGGTGGTTAATGCCTCCCTTCGGGAAGGCAAGATTCCAGCGAGCTTAAAACAAGCTATTATAAAACCGCTGTTGAAGAAACCATCACTAGACCCCACTAAATTTGACAACTTTCGGCCTGTTTCCAATCTCCCCTTCTTGGGCAAAGTCATGGAAAGTGTGGTGGCCTCACAACTCCAGGTATTCTTGAGAGACACGGATAATCTAGATTCGGCACAGTCTGGTTTCAGACCGGGACATGGTACCGAGACTGTCTTGGTCGCCTTAGTGGATGATCTGCGTCGGGAGCTAGACAGGGGGAGTGTGTCCCTGTTGGTGCTCCTGGACCTCTCAGCGGCCTTCGATACCTTCGACCACGGTATCCTTCTGGGGCGCCTTGGGGAAATGGGTCTTGGGGGCACTGCTCTGCAGTGGCTCCAGTCATTTCTGGAGGGCCGTACCCAGAAGGTGTTATTGGGGGACTCCTGTTCAACACCACAGCCTTTGACCTGTGGGGTTCCACAGGGCTCTATATTGTCCCCCATGCTGTTTAATATCTACATGAAGCCGCTGGGTGAGATCATCCGGAGTTTCGGGGTGCGGTGTCATCTGTACGCAGATGATGTCCAACTCTGTCACTCCTTCCCACCTGCTACTAAGGAGGCTGTCGAGGTCCTGAACCGGTGCCTGGCCGCTTTAATGGTCTGGATGAGGGCGAACAAACTGAAATTAAATCCAGACAAGACAGAGGTACTCCTGGTCAGTCGCAAGGCCGAGCAGGGTATAGGGTTACAGCCTGTGCTGGATGGGGTCGCACTCCTCTTGAAGGCGCAGGTTCGCAGCTTGGGTGTGATCCTGGATTCATCGTTGATCCTGGATCCCCAGGTTTCAGCGGTGACCAGGGGAGCATTTGCACAGCTTAGGCTCGTGCGCCAGCTGCGCCCGTACCTTGGGAAGTCTGACTTGGCCACGGTGGTACACGCTCTGGTCACATCCCGCCTTGACTACTGCAACGCTCTCTACGTGGGGCTGCCCTTGAAGACGGCCCGGAAGCTTCAGCTAGTCCAGCGCGCGGCAGCCATGTTACTAACAGGAGCAGGACGCAGGGAGCATACAACGCCCTTGTTGTTCCAGCTCCACTGGCTGCCGATCTGCTACCGGGCCCAATTTAAGGTGCTGGTGTTATCCTACAAAGCCCTAAACGGTTCCGGCCCAAAATACCTTTCGGACCGCATCTCGGCCTATGAGCCCACGAGGACCTTGAGATCGTCTGGGGAGGCCCTTCTCTCGATCCCGCCTGCTTCACAGGCACGTCTGGCGGGGACGAGAGAGAGGGCCTTCTCGGTGGTGGCCCCCCGGCTGTGGAACACCCTCCCTGTTGACATCAGACAGGCGCCCTCCCTTATGTCTTTCCGTAAGAGCCTAAAGACATGGCTATTTGAGAAAGCATTTAACTGAGTGCTATATTAACTGGTAATGACAACTGGAACGGAATATGGATTACGAGATTGGTTATGATTCTACGATAAGACGGAGAGGATTATTTTAGTGTAATTAGATGATTGTGTATTAGTGATATGTTGGTTTTTTCGTTATGGCTTTATTGTAAATTGTCTTTTATATGTTGTACACCGCCGTGAGTCGCTCTAGGGCTGAGAACGGCGGTCAACAAATGCAGCAAATAAATAAATAAATATGCTATATAATGTAGTCAAACAGCATTATGAAACTCCATTCGATGGGGCCTGTGTCAAAGAGACCCTAAACATTGGATTCTGAATGGATTAGAAATGAATGACCACCAGTATTGCTTCTGGCCCCTTCTGCACAATGGAGGAGCTTCTTGCAGCAACACCAGAGGCACTCCAAATGGCCAGCTACTGGTCAAAGGACATTTAGTAGAATACCAAGTCTGCAAACTTTGTGTTTCTTTGTTTGTTTTTAATGCAATATAACTGTTTTGGTTCACTCCTGACATGATAAATAAATAAATAACCACCAGTACGAATGGACAATTAACAAAAGTTTCATTCTTGATAACATTATATCCCTATATGGCATTAAACATGACAGAAATATATAGCCACCTCTTGTCTAATACTAGCACATGAAAATAAGACTTGCTCCATATGGCATTAAATATTAAAGTCTTAAATGGCACAACCTTAAAAACATGCCAACAAATAGACTACAGCCTTGTACTAATGTACATTTAAAATGAAGCATTTGACAGTAAAACATAACAAATGGTAACTGTAGCAAATGGTTACAGAATTCCCTCCACTAATATTTCACAGATGAAAGGAAGAACAGATTGGGTACTTGCCATCTCAAAGACGTGCAAGTCTCAGAAAGAATCTCCTGAAAGTCTAAGGCCCCTTCTACATTGTCATATAAAATCCAGATTATCTGATTTGAACTGGATTATATGGCAGTGTGGCCTCATATAATCCAGTTAAAAGCAAATAAAGTGGATTTTCTGCTTTGATAATCTGTATTATATGGCAGTGTAGAAGGGACCTAAGAAAGAATATACTTTAGAGGCCTTAAACTATAAACAAATTCATGGGATTCCCCTAAATAGGTCACATAATGCACAGCAGCACATGTAGGGGCATTCATGTTAAGTGTCTGTGCATTGAATTGTAGGTAAGATGGTTCCACAGATCATGTAAACATAATAGATCCAAGTCTTGCTGCTTCGGCTTATAGTGTCCATGTAAATATGTCCTGGGTGAGCTGTAAAAGAGCAAGGCATTCTTCTGCTATGTTAGCTAAGACAGAGTCCAAGAAATGACTTTTTCCAGATTCTGCTATATGAGTACTATAACTTGGCATATAATTCCTTTAAGTGAATTTCCTTCCAGTCAAATAAAGCCTAGCAAGATATCATTTTCAGCTGCTATTTTTCTGAGGCAATGACCTTTATATTTTGGCAGGCATTTAATTTTTAACTTGTTGAGGCAGATTAAACTTCTAATGAGGGGGTATTGTATTGTCATCTTAATGTGTTTTAAATGTATTTTAAACTATTTAAATTTTGTATTTTAAAACAGAACTTGATTTAATTGCAGCTTAGCTTTTTAAAAAATTGTATTATGTTTTTGAATAGTTGTAAGCCACCTTGTATCCTGCTGGTTGTAAGCCACTTTGAATACATTTTAAAATACCGTTTCTTAAAGATATTTATGTAGTTCAGCCTACATTCTTTATTTTAAAACAAGTGTATCAAGAAATAGGAATGAAGTAGTCTCAAGTCTGATTAAGAATAAACAGAAATTGATGAGTGTAATGTGAGAAAGATGGCTCATTTTTGGCCCATCAAGTGAGAACATGCTCACTTCATAGAGACCAAGCTGTCACATTTCATATGTGAGTAAATATAAGAAAGCTGATTTTCACAATTGTTTGTCTAGACAGTTGAAAAGTTTTCATCACCTTGTCAGTCTGCAAAACAGTTAGACAACTGAAATGTTTGCATAGGATTGTCTTTGTGTATGACTTTGGGCGCTTCCAGACATTATTTAAACCCGCTTCGGAGTAGGTTAAATAAACCTGCTTTGAAGCGGGTTTAAGTCCCCACAGTAAAAAAAAAAAAGGCTTTGCTTGTTGTGTGTCTTCATGTCCTCCTGGTAACTTCCAGGAGGGCATGGGGACACTAAGACCCCTCCCCCCTCCCAAAATAAGAGTAACCTTACCGGGCCGCCATGATGCCTTTCTGCACATCTCCTGGAACATACTAATAACCCTGGCTCCTGATTGGTTTAGAAACTGTCTGGATAGGATCTGCATCCTGAGTGGCTCAGGACTCCATTTAATGTCATCACTGGTTGGCTCTTTGTGGTGGTGGAAAATGTAATAAATTTTCATTGGAACATTCAAAGTGTCAGTCTGTTTATTGATCTGTTTATTGAGAGGGGCATAATCAGAATGGAACAGGGTATGGGAATTGCCAATGGTGCCATGATGGGCTTAATCGGCTGGCTGCAGTGGACACAATGATGATACTCCAAAGTACACAATAGGTGCTTGAAGGTGATGACCATTTCAATGGTTGTTGAAAGGGTGAGGTTGGCTTGAGGCATGGGAGATGGAATTTTCACACACAAAGTCCTGATTGTATCAGGAAAAACAGAAAGGGGGCCCAGGAAGTCTGACAAAAATTTATTATGTTCCCCTCATGTCTCTCAGGCCATTATGAAGGGATTGTGGTAATTTAATGGATTATTTCCTAGAGGTCCAGCAGGGTGTTAGACAACATTTTATACTACAGAGCAAAGGGCAAAGGTGCATATGCTTGTTGTATGCCCAAATGGAGCCACATCTCAATTTATATATTTTATATAATTCATAATGGGCGGGGCGGGGGGGGGGGGGGCTCTGATGCCAAGGACTCATGGCATCTTATGGTATTTCAAATAGTTTTTTTCCTTGTTAGATTTCTTAACTAATTTTCACAATTGCACAGAAATTGGAAATCTAAATATCCCACCCTAATTGGCAAATCCCAAGGTTCCACTGGGCATTGCCATGGCAGTTGAAGTGCATTTATAGTGCTACAAATGTGTAGTGTGAAGGTGATCTGGAGCTTTCTCTAGCTGAGGATTTCAAAAGCCTCATTAACTATAAATCACAGGATGGAGCCATTGCAATTAAACAGTTATCAAATAAATAAAAAATAAAGGATAAAAATTAGTAAACTTCCAGTTTTCAGGCTTCCAGTATCATTTCAGTTAGCTCCTCTAAACCAGAGTTTCTCAAACAGTGCTCCTCCAGATGTTTTGGACTTCAGCTCCCAAAATTTTTAACAGCTGGTAAGCTGACTGAATTCCAAAACACCTGGAGGAGCACTGTTTGAAAACTTCTGCTCTAGACAATCATTGTCTTAAATCCAATTGCTAAATAGAGTAGACCGATTTAATTAAATGCTCAGTAGTAAGTCAGCATTTTTATGTGAATCTTCTTGCTTCAGTGGATCTACTATATTTGCATTTAGCAGTTTGATTTTGGGAGTAAGACACTCATATCACATTGGTCACAATCTTCTCCATTCTTCTGAGATTTCTTTCTATTTAAATGCTTAAAATTTCTGATTTTGAATCTATATAAAATATTAAACTGTATAGGATAGGATATAAAATGCAGCAATATAAATGATCATTGGACAAATTCAGTGCATATTTAGGTCCTCTGGATAAAATCACCTGCTGAAAAAAAAGACATCAGAATCTTTTGGTGATGAACAAGAGCTCGTTAAATGATTGTGATTGATCTGATATGAGAACATTTAAACTGGCCCCTTTTTGGATTCAGTGGATTGCTTGACCTGCTCAGACATTTGGAAATAGGTCATTGGTCTTGACTTAAATTAAACTCACTCTGGAAAAGTGATCTTGTTTCTTTTCTTTCCCGTGTCTTATTTGATTTTGATTTTTCACACACACAAAAGCAGAGGAAGGAATTATTTCCTAGAGGTCCAGCAGGCTTTAAAAAAAACCCCAGTAATAAATAGATGATAGTTTTGGAGGTGTGATTTATTTGTTTTATGAATCAGAGAAGAGCCCATAACTCAAGAGAGATTAAGGTTGAAGCGGGTTGTATGGCTCTTGCATTACAAGTGGAGATTAATGTCTTATCTCATGAAGCACTGTCATTAACCACTCTGCATTGTGATAGTTTAATGTTAGTGACAGGAAAAATGGACTTTTAACGTTCTGAAAATGTTCCCAATTTCTTTTTTCTTCTATCAGGCTGACATTGACTCTGAAAGTCAGCAGGCCAGGAATATCCTCTTACTGCAGGTGTGCTGCAAAATACAACAAAAATAGCTAAGAATATATTCTTCTTGCACCCCTGACATTTGCATTTTAATGTCTCACAGCATTGTAGATTAGCTTTCACA
This sequence comes from Anolis sagrei, assembly GCF_037176765.1. Lineage (NCBI taxonomy): Eukaryota > Metazoa > Chordata > Lepidosauria > Squamata > Anolidae > Anolis > Anolis sagrei. Next base: position 215,507,563 of record NC_090024.1, on the reverse strand, counting down.
GAATCTATAGTTTGCTATTCAGTTGTTCTAGCAATAACTGAATATTTTTGGTGTGAAATGAAAGCTGTCGATGGTTTACATTATAGGTGGGCCATCTCTGTCCTTCAAGGTGTTACAAGTTTACAACATCCAATATATGTGACCCTGAACCATTATGTCGGGGGATAATGGGAATTGCTGTCCCAATAACATTAGGAGGGCCACAACAATCATGAAATTCACCTCCTTCTTCACACGATTATTTACCAGATTATTAAGACACCCCGAAATCAGGGAATTGAATCAAAATGGACACTTTTTGCTTGTTAGTATGTAGGCTAAAATAGGATACCTAATCCTATTTTAGCCCTAAAACATAATATGTTTTAGGGTCCAAACATATTATGCAGTAGAAATTGGTGTATTCCTTCTCTGTGTCATTTTCATACGTTTTTAACCAGTATGGAAGTGATAGGGAGAGAGAAAATTCTAGAGAGAGAGAGAGAGAGAGGGTGCTCCCTTTAAGTGTGTGGTTTTTAAAAAAGAAAGAAATGGCTTAAATTGTTTTTAATAATATTTCAGCTCTTTAACTGTAACATCTATACACATAATAAAAGCAAAAAATGTGTATGTGACGGAGGTGTCCACTTACACAGACAGCCTCCCGCCTCCACAAACAGGCTATAGTTCCAAGTGCTGAGAAGGCTCCAAAGGTTCACCCTCAACTGAAATTGCAGGTTAGAGCGAGCACTATGAACATGTAGTCCAAATGCTGCCAATGTCCTCCCCAAACACTAGGGGCCACTACCCAAGGAATGCTTTCATTTGGGGAGAATTTCATCCTTGGTTTGATGTGCTTCCTTCACCACAGGCAGGCATCTCAGGATTCCTTGTGTGGAATTTGCATGATGCTGCCCATTGCCTTTCCCTTAACCTTTTCCTGCCCTTTCCTATGACACACAGCAAACACAGATGAATTGATCAGCAACTGAACACACTGGAGGGGTTTGGGGGACTGACTCAAGAGGATGGAAGTTGGAGTTCACCCTGTATCAAGGCACAGCATTCTTCGATAATGGTCCTGGACCACATTTGGCATGCAGAACTCCCATGACCAGGTGTGGGGAGAATTGACCTTGATTTATAGAAGTTGTAGTTCACCTACAGCCAGAGAACACTGTGAACCTAGCCAATGACGTATCTGGATCAAACTTGGCACACAGATACAACATAGCCAACTTTGGATAACTGCAGGGTTTGGGAAAGATTGACCCATGATTGTGGGAATTGTACTTCACCCACATCTTTATGCATTTTCTATTAGGAGTATTCATAAAAAACAAAAGACTGGATTTTTCTAATAAATAGTGTTATACATTACCAAACTAATATTACCAAACTTCAAAAACAAACAATGCCTTTCTCAAATAACCCAGGCACTACCTTGTCCCCAAGTTAGTTTTAAATAAATACCAGCATCCTTTAGTGAGTTACGCAACTGCAAATTCAACTTTTGTTGTTAGTTCTCTTCACGTTGGCTTCAATGTATGGCAGTCATATGAATGAGACCTACAAGACTGTGTCTACATGGGCCAAATAAGATGGACTCACCTTGCATTTGCTGTAGGGAGTCCTCATGATATGACTGTGTTTACTACAACATTCTGGAATAATGGACCAAAACATTCACTTTTCCAAGTTTTCTTGGGGAAGAAAAAAAAATGCTGTAGGATTTTTTTTGCCTTTTTTTGGAGAGTGTGCTCACCGAATTAATGGCAGCACTAAAGATGAATTCCTAGGACAGAGAGACCCTTGTTTTGACCGACAAGGGCTGTTCTTATATCCTTGTGAAAAGAACGTTATTCAGGTCTTGTATTGCCCATCTCCTCTCCAATTGGTTTTATTACTTTGCCAGAACCATTTGCTAACTCTTATTTGTGGTAAGCAATTATTGAACGTTAAAACAAACTCCATGAAAAGAAATATCTTTTCTCCGCTGCAAATGGAGATCAAAGAGTAGGGCAAACTTAAAAGCACGCTTATAAAAAGGCTGTATATTAAATAAACCTAGCAATATCCATATGCCTTTTTACATCCAAACCTCATGGTTCCTTCTCTAGCAGGCTGTTTATTGCTGCTAGGAATGTTAACATGTTGTGGAAAAAGCATGTGTTATACAATGGGAATATATTGCACAGCTGGCAGACAACATGTTGTTGCCTTATTTCTTATTAAGATTGTTGTCTTTTTCAGACATGCCTGGTGCTTTTACTTCTGTTGATGTTTATTTTAAGGAAAATCTAGATTTTGAGGTAATCCTGAAAGCTCTAGTAGTGATTTCAGAACAGAAGAGTACTCATGTTTGCCTGAACTAGTTGTGCTGGCTCCCAATAATTCTGATTTCCTTGTTCTCTTGATAGTAATATAACTTTTTTTGTGTCAGGAGCGACTTGAGAAACTACAAGTTGCTTCTGGTGTGAGAGAATTGGCTGGCTGCAAGGACATTGCCCAGGGGACGCCCAGATGTTTTGATGTTTTACCATCCTTATGGGAGGCTTCTCTCATGTCCCCGCATGGGAAGCTGGAACTGACAGAGGGAGCTCATCTGTGCTCTCCCCGGATTCGAACCTGTGACCACTCAGTCTTCAGTCCTGCTGGCACAAAGGTTTGACCCACTGTGCCATCGGGGGATCCTAGTAGTATATTTAGGTATATGCTATGGAAGAGCTCTCTGATTCCACATTTCTTTTCATTAAAAAGCAGTAAGAATGAGAACAGATCTTTAGGGGTGTGGTTATCGAATTCTCAATTCTTACAAGCAAAATAATTTGTTGGGTTGCTGTAAGCTTTTTGGGCTATATGGCCATGTTCCAGAAGATTCTTACCTTGATCCTTCTCCTACTTGAAAACGGGATGCTCCTCTGGTTTCAAAGATACAGCATTTCTTTTAGACACCTAAGAACTTTAATGCAAAGAAACTTTACTTCTCAATTTCTATGAAAAACTGGCTTTTAATGCCTCTGTCCTATGCTCCGAATAAGGATTGAGGTAGAATTAGGTAGTAGGGTAGTTGGAAGGTGGACCCCATTGGTGAGTGGACCCCATTGGTGAGTGGTTATTATGGCATCTCTATCCACAAGCATGGTGTTGCCTTTTTTTAACATTCAGTGAATGTGTGCAAAATCTGAATGTTTGAAATTCTCTGTTCCCCGGGATGTGTATTATTTTTTATTAAACTCAATGGGAATATAAACCTGGGTTCTAGTGAAGATGTCTTGGGGCAATGGTAAAATTTTCAGTTTATCTGTGGGGTTTGCTTTCTTTCTTTGCTTGTTTGTTGTTGTTTTGTTTTTGCATGGAATGCCAATTGCAAGGTAATTTGCTTAACATGACAAACATTAATTGCAATTATGATACAGAGTAGCTGTTAGATCCTCTCCCAGCTGCAGAAAACTGATTATGCAACATCTTAAGACTGAATCCTAAACCTGCATCCTTCACATGAGACAAAGGGTGCATCTGTACCAAACCATTAGGAAGAACGTACTGAAATTTAGAGCTATTTGACAGTGGAATATTCTGGTTTGAAGTTTAGTGGAGTCATTTTCTCAAGGGGTTTTTAAACACAAGCTTGATAGTCACTCATTGGGAGGTTATAAAGGGGGTGAGAACCCATGAAAAAATGTCGTTTGGCAGGGAGATATATGCTGTCCTACCTAGAGTTATTCTCTCCTAAGTTTTGGGGCAAATGGGCCATATTAAATTATTTGTGTTGTGGATGAGGTTGTGCATCTTGAAGTATTGCCCTGCTTTAACAAAACAATGTTCTCTTGGGAGATATAGTGCCTCAGCATGTACAAATCACTGCTTGACTCTTGCCAGTAATGTAAAATAGTAGTAAAATTGCCTTCACACTCCGTCCTGTCTTTTATTTGTTTGTTTTAAATATTTCTATCCCTTTGCAAGATATGGGGTGAACATTTTTTGAGGCTAGCTCTGAGGCTGCTGAAAACTTTTTTCCATGCTGAGTTCAAAACTAAGGACTGAGAAGGTTTTTGGATCTTGCAGATTCAAAGTCTTCCTCTCATCTACCCATGTCTTGGCCCCTGTCCTCACTGTTTTCCCATCTACAGCACTGGAGAGATAAGAGCAACAAAACGTTTCATGGGTGTGTGTGTGTCTGTGTGTCTGTGTGTCTGTGCCCGCTTAGGAAATTCAAGGTAAACTGAAGCCCATTTTATAGATGTAGTTTAATAAGAGGGTTAAATTAGTCTGTGATCTATGTTGGCATAAGACAGAGAGACAGACCCACCTTTTCTGTGTTGTGGCCCATCTCACACATCCATTATGAGTCTGATGGGAGCAGAAGAGGACAGTTTGTTTAGGAATGTATAGGAAGGGACATAGCTGAATACCTCTCTGCCATTCTCCCCACAAGCAAGTAACTGGTGAAAGGAGGCAGCACCAGATTGATTGTAGGGGGATTCTGGTCATTTCTTGGTTGAGATAGAATCAATAACTCACCACCACCAACAAAAAGTGAATCATGGTGGTAAAAGGTGGAATGCACACTTGTAACCTACTACCAGGATGTCAACTATAGCCTCAATTCTCTTCCTTGTGTAGCATGCAAGTTGGATATAAAGAGCCCCAACTGCATAAATCAGAGCTTTCCAAACTGTATGTTGCAAAATGTTTGTGTGTTGGCTGCAGTGTGTAGATGTGTCACATGTACATGAGAAACTTCTGAGTCTATGTGAAATAAGCAATAAATTACATATTTTAAACTATATTAATAAAGGTTTTTCATGATATATGTTGTGTCCCCATGTGTTTAATTATAGGCAGTCCCCAAGAACTCATAACAAACATCTGATCTACAAATGACTAATTGTTAAAAATGGGGATGAGACAAAAGGGAGTGAGAGAAATAATCTACCACAAGGAAGGGAAATTCACTCCTGAAAGAGTTATCATGGCAAAAAGGCATCTTCAAACTATTACCAATCCTTGTTTTTACAAGCCAATTGTTTCAAAATCCAATTATCACAGAGACAGAAAGTGAACAGGGACACAGGCAGCAAAGCAAATGTTAGAGGGGTGTTAACCCTTCCCTATGCTATACAAAACTACAATACACACACACACACACACACACCTGTTCTGACTTACATACAAATTCAAATTAAGAACAAACCTACAAAACCTATCTTGTTTGTAACTGGGGGACTGCCTGTATTAAAATTTATGTGAATGTCTATATCTCTTGTAAGGGTTTGATCAATGGTTACACCTCTGGTTAGTTAGTTAAACTCAATTACTGTGTCGTGAAATGATGCATGTCTAAAAGTGTATCTTCAACATGAAATGTTTGGAAAACTCTGGTAAAAATGTACAGCTCCATTCCTCAATTCATGGGAGCTGTCTGTGTGCCTTCAAGGTAAGCATGTGCCCCCTAATGATTTGTTATTGCTTCTGTACACATGGCAAAACACAGCATGTTCTCTCAGCAAATAAACAAGCAATTCTTAAAGGAACTGGAACAAAGATAAATGTTGAGCTTGCTCTGAAGTTTTGTTTGATTTTGAATTTTTGGGGGATTGCTTTTCTTATAATGATCAAAACCATTCCTACCACAGAACCACATGAAAAATAAAGCTCACATTTGTGCCTGTGCCAAAAAGGTGGAAAATCCTTTTGGCCCATGGAATAAAGGGAAAGCGAGAGACATAAATTAGAAATTGTTAACAAGGATTCTTATTCATGTTCTGGGTGAGGAAAACTCTGCAACTGCTTCTGAAGCTCAATGACCTACTACATGAATATATGAAACAGCTGACACTAGATTAGATCATTGTTCTGCCTGGTCTAGTCTTATCTATCCTGACTAGCAAACGCTGTCTGGGTCTTCTCTGTTATCTAGCCCAACTAAGTCCGTTTTAGCTAGTGGTGGCAATAGTTGAATTTTGGACACTATGCATAAGAAGAATTTCTCTCTTGTTGAGTTATGGGTCTACCACTTTCTAATGTGCCTATTATACCACTGTACCATTACACCATGACATATGGGCAGTCAGAGAATGACAACTATTACTACAACTACATATTCATATGGCACTTTTCCTAAGCACTCAAAGTACTTCCCATGCATTATCTTCATAATGACTGAGGCAAGGTAGTTTTATTGTCTTCACATTACAGATTGGAAATGATGAGAACTTGGCAAGTCCAAGGCAATACAATGAGTTCAACAGCTGAGCTGGTGCTTAAACCAATAACATTTATTTTAGAATACATGCTACTGCAGTGCTATTTCATGGACCTTAACTCAGAAGAAAGACCCACTGAGTTCAATGTGATGCATACTCAAGTAAGTGTGCATCTTGAACTAATTTAGCTCTTGATTTTTTTCTCTGACTTACCTTTTTGTTGACTTTATTGCCAAGTTTACTGCAAAAGCTGCCACATTAAGACATTCTGCTATTGGGGAAAGACAATATGACCATCTCATATGTTAGTTGGGGTCAGGCACTAAATTTCCTTTCATTATTATGGGAGGATGACTGTGTAAATCACAGAACCACAAACACAAGGAGTTAGACAAGACCTAGCCAATATCTCTGTACAACTCCAGATTCAACAACAGAGAGCTCTGTGTTTTATCACTAAAATGATATATTCAACTTTCATTTGATACTTTTCTATTTCTTTTTTCACTTGAATCCTAAGATTGTATCACTCCTTTGGCTGAATTCTCAATAATGCAGTGGTTAGACCAATTTATGTCACCTCAGAAATTTAATGGGTTGATCAAATTTGATTCTGGAGCAGAATGGCACTGCCCAGGGTGCTCTGGACCAAAGTCAATGAACAAGAACAAAAAAGCTAGATAGTGTACATGGGAGGGATACATCCCTGAAGTTACCATGGAAATCGCGAAATGAATTACTTCTACAGAAAGTTACCAGAAAAGACTCAGCATTGACAGGGACTATTCTGAGGTGAGAAAGAATTCAAGGATGACTGTTTCTTTCAGTGTAGGTAGCAAATGATCCAGGTTAAATAGCATTACAGCCCCAGCAGCTTCTTCCAACATTCTGGGGGCCCTCCCACATAGCTGAACAAAATGTTTTGAAATGGAATATATGGCAGTGTGGACTTTCTGCCTTGATATTCTTGGTTATATTGCTGTGTGGATGGGTCCTAGGAAGTAGCACCAAGTCTTAGCCGATCCCTCATTGTCCGAGTATGGTTGCCCTCCAAGTAGAATCATAGAATCATAGAGTTGGAAGAGATATTGCAGGCCATCCAGTCCAACCCCCTGCCTAGAAGCAGGAATATTGCATTCAAAGCACCCCTGACAGATGGCCATCCAAAGAAGGAGCCTCCACCACACTCCGGGGCAGAGAATTCCACTCCTGAACAGCTCTCACAGTCAGGAAGTTCTTCCTAATGTTCAGATGGAATCTCCTTTCTTGTAGTTTGAAGTCATTGTTCTGTGTCCTAGTCTCCAGGGAAGCAGAAAGCATGCTTGCTCCCTCCTCCCTGTGACTTCCTCTCATATATTTATACATGGGTATCATATCTCTTCTCAGCCTTCTCTTCTTCAGGCTAAACATGCACAGCTCTTTAAGCTGCTCTTCATAGGGCTTGTTCTCCAGACCCTTGATCATTTTAGTTGCCCTCCTCTGGACACATTCCAGCTTGTCAATATCTCTCTTCAATTGTGGTGCCCAGAATTGGACACAATATTCAAGGTGTGGTCTAACCAAGGCAGAATAGAGGGGTAGCATCACTTCCCTAGATCTAGACACTATGCTCCTATTGATGCAGGCCAAAATCCCATTGGCTTTTTTGTTGTGTGTTGTGTCTTGGCAGTGGATATGTAGGTGGCTGTAGAGCCCTATTCCTGTTCCGCATGTTCTTCCACAGCAAGGGCATCGGTTTCCAGGTGGAAGGTCAGGGTTGGCTTGATGCACCTTCTTCTTAACACATTTTCCCCTTTCTCCCTCAATTCAAGCCTCTCACCTCTGCAGGAGTCTACCGTGTACCATGCAGCTGTGGACAAGTCTACATAGGGACCACCAAATGCAGCGCCCAGACACGCATCAAGGAACATGAAAGGCACTGCAAACTACTCCAACCAGAGAAATCAGCCATAGCAGAGCACCTGATGAACCAACCTGGACACAGCATATTATTTGAGAACACAGAAGTGCTGGACCACTCTCACAACTACCATGTCAGACTACACAGAGAAGCCATTGAAATCCACAAGCATGTGGACAATTTCAACAGAAAGGAGGAAACCATGAAGATGAACAAAATCTGGCTACCAGTATTAAAAAACTCAAAAATTACAACAGCAAAACAACAGAGAGTAAACAATCAGGCACATCAATTCACTCTCAACAAGAGGTTCCCCCCAGGCGCTTCCAGGCCATTGAATGCAAATCAAGGTGATCAGCTGAAACATTACCCTGGTCATTCCACAGATATATAAACCAATTTTTCCTACTTCCAACAGACCTCACTACCTCTGAGGATGCTTGCCATAGATGCAGGCGAAACGTCAGGAGAAAAATTTCCTCCAGAACATGGCCATATAGCCCGGAAAAACCTACAACAACCCAGTGATCCCAGCCATGAAGGCCTTTGACAATACTCTGAGTGGTGTTTAGAACAATGAATTGAAACCATGCAACACTGTCATCAAGATTCCATAAACAGCAAAAGCATAACAGACAAGTTCCCTTAACCTTGCTTTCATTTGGAGCTTGGAAATGTTACTTTTTTGGACTACAATTCCCGAAATACCGAAGAGGGTATGGCAATTTGCTGTGTTGACTAGGAGATTCCAGGATCAGTGGTATCCTATCAGCTAAGGCTTGGTTGGTGCCAGTTCACCCAATACTAATGAGGAACTGAAATGACTATCTCTGTGTCATCTCATTGCCACACCATAGGAATGACTCAGTGAGTGCAGAATGGAAAAATACAAATGTCTGTATAATATAAAACCTTTCTCCCAACTTTTGACAGTTTTGGCTAAAATTTGTTTGTATATAGACTACACCTCAGACCTTTAGCAAACCAGTTAGGAATTGTTTATAGACTCAAGTATGAGTACTTCACTGGTGGCATTAAAAAGAGGACATCAAAGTCTTACTGCTGACTAGTCAATTCAGTGTTTCAAATAAATAAATAAATAAATAAATAAATAAATAAATAAATAAATAAATAAATACAGTGATCATATACTAGATCCTAGTAATTCCTCATCTTGCTCACTGTTGCACAGAAGTTGTGCTTCATGTCCTCTAAAGGCCATTTGGGGGCACAAATGATTTGTTTGCAGGATGAATGCCTGGAAGCCCGCGTAGCCTCATTTCCCAACAGTTTCTCAACCTGGCTGCAAAGACTAGCAGAACTGAATTTCCTTGTCTCCCAGTATCCTTTCTGGTGTGTTTCATGAGAATCATAGATAGGTTTAGAAAGTGAAGTATAAGAAAGAGGCCAATAGCACTGTGGATCCATGGGGTTTGGAAAAGACAGGGACCTTCAATGTTGTGTTTATTTCTGAATTACTGTGAAACACTTCAGTTTCTATGACACTTAGTGCCAAGCATCTTACTGTAAATGTGTTTAAAGTCCCTTAAACACCACTACATTTTCAATCTTGGGATGTTAGTAGAAGGATATAATTTCAACACCTACTTCACCTGGCTAGATGTGCCCAGGTTGGTTGTAAAGATAAGTCAAGGTAAGTAAACCCATTATCAGCTTTGAGGCACAGGAAAGAAAAGGAGACAATGAAGCAAAAGGAGAAAAGAACCAATAGGTCTCTTCTGTTTCTTTATTCAACTTCAATGATTCCCATGTTCTTGCATCTTCTGGCAGAAAATTTTCAGTGGTTTCTCCCAGGATGTGGAATGCCATTCTGAAAGAGGTTCATCTAGTCTCATTTCTAATGACTTTGTGCAGCAGACAATGATTTTGGTGTATTTTGGTGCCTATAACACTATTTGATATGTTTTTATTTGGTTTTGTTTTGATGCTATCTTACTGTGTTGTTTTTAGCTTTGTGCTCCCTGGGCTTGGCCCTTTGTAAGCTGCCCCGATGGAGGCAGGGTATAAAAATAAAGTTGTTGTTATTATTATTATTATTATTATTATTATTATTATTATTATTAACGCATTTTTGTTCCTGGGTCATAAATGTAATTTATTAATTGATTGTATCATAAAAACATGGAAAAAGTTTGTTAAACTGCCAAAAATTTTGCGGGACATCCTGCAGAACAATTTGCTATAGTTTTTCAATGAATACAGTGGAACCTTGATTTAAGATATCCCAACTTAAGAGCGTTTTGAGTTAAGATCCATTGCTAGGCCTGGATTTCACTTTGACATATGAGCAGCATTTAAGTTAAGGGCTAGAGCCAGAGGAAGCGCCAGCTAGAGCCTGAGGGAGCACCAGTACAGGTCTTTAGGGCTTCAAGGGAGTATCCTCCATGCCTTCTGCTCTTATCTGCTTTGGGAGATTGCTGTCTGCTTTGATTTTGTCTGCTTTGTGAGATTGCTGCCCATTTTGCTCTCATCCAGTTTGAGAAACTTTGGGTAGTTGATTTTGTGTGTTATTCTTGGTATGTTTCCCTCCATGAAGAGAAGGAGGGAGGCTGAAATAAATACAGTATGAAGAAAATGATGCTTCTGCCTCTTCATTTTGTGCTTCCTTGCCATAACTTTGTATTTCTATCATTTTAAAGTTTATCTTTATTTTTTATTGTTCTACGTAAATGTGCATTTATATATTATTTGTTATTTGTAAAGTACATTTTATTATTTAAAAATATGTAACAAAAATGGAGTGGTGGTGGTTCATGGGGCTGGAATAAATAAATAGCATTTTAATGCAAAAATTCACTTTGAGATAAAAGAGCTTTTTCATTTAACTGTTCAGTCATGCAATGAAATAAACTCTTAACTCAAGGTATCATTGTATCTCATAGTTTTAACCAGTTCAACATAGTTTGTGGCAGCCACAAAAACAAAGTTTCCATAGTATAATTACTTTAAATGTTAGTACTTACCTGTCTGAATGCATCTCCCCTTATAAGCCAACTAGTTCTTTAAGATCTGCTGTGGAGGCCCTGATCTCGGTTCCACCCTCTTCGCAAGCGCGATTGGTGGGGACGAGAGACAGAGCTTTCTCAATGGCGCCCCCTTGGCAGTAGAACTCCCTCTCCAGTGACATCAGGCAATCCCCATTCCTACTGGTCTTAAGAAAAAACCTGGCTCTGTACGCAGGTGTTGGAGAATAAGACATTATGGATTTCAACACCGTCTGGACAAGGATTATGGATTAATGGAATCAAACATTTTATATGTTTTAATCTGTTTTATTGTTCTATGTGTTTTTTTTTTATTTTGCCTATGCATCTTAACTATTTTATAATTGGATGGGGTATGTTTTATTGTCATGTTCATATGATGCATTGCATTTTGCTGGTGTCTGTAAGCCACATTGAGTCCCCTGCGGGGTGAGAAAGGCAAGAGATAAATGAAGTAAAGAAATAAATAAATACTGCACAATTAAACAGGAAATAATACTTTCAAACTAGGAACATAATTGTTTTTCAATTTTTGTTTCATAGTGTAATTTATAATCTGATTTTGTATGGTAAATTTATTTCTGTTCAACCATACTGCAATGTATTTACATTTTATTGCCATGGTTTAACTTAAATACAATGTTATTCAAATACGGTAGATATATAGACAGACAGACAGAGAGATAGATGGATAAGAAATTAATTTAGGACACAGATAGGAGAATGGTTTGCAGGGGATTTATGCTAATTTTCCTCTGTTAGGGCTCATCTACATGAGCATTATAACCAGTTTGCTCCTGTCCCCAGGCGTGTAGCGAGGGGGTGGTTTTAGGGGTTCAACCCCCCCCCCAAATGTTTCAGATTTTTTTTTAAAAAAACTGGTTTACTGATGAATTTTAACTGGTTAACCAAACCCCCATGCTAAGTCTATGAGATGCAAACAATTAAGAGTCCCTCCAGAACTGTAAGCACTATCTCAAGCAAATATTGACAATTTATTCACACTGTTATTACTTGCAGCAATAGCCGATGTAGTGAAGCAACCAAGTTGAGTGTGTGTGTGTTGAATGCTCTCATTAAGGAGGCCAGACTTGGTGGAGGTGGTTGACAGGGGTGGAGCTGCAGGCTATTGAAGGTTGCTCTGCCCCCTGCTGTGCTTTTTGCTTCAGCGTGAGCTAGGAGGCAGGTTTCAACCCCCCCCCCCCGAAATTTTCAACCCCCCCAAAAAATTGTCAACCCTCCCCAAAAATTTTTTCTGGCTACGGCCCTGCCTGTCCCCACAGCGTTTCTTCACTTCCACTAGGTATAGTAGGTTAAATTGGATTAACCAGGTCTAGCTTCACATTACAAAAAGTTGTGGATTGCTCCAGAGTTTACCCGAACCTTGTAGTTTCAGGGCAGTGTGAAGAGCAGGACTGTTACTGCCCCCACCCCCTTTCCCCTGTGCTCATGAGTGTATGGAAAAGGGGATGGACTGTGTCAGTGTTGCCATCATTTTTGCTCCTAGCTAACCACAGACCTCCATGTGAGCTCTTGGCTGTCACAGGCACTCCATGCTGCCATAAGCAGAGGCACTTAGCAGTTTGAAAACATGCCAATGTGAGTAGATCAGTAGGTACCACTCTGACATGAATGTATGGGTGCTCCATGCAGCCATGTCTTCCACATGACCTTGTGGTGTCTATGGACAATGCCGGCTCTTCGGCTTGGAAGTGAAGATGAACACCAACCCCCAGAGTCAGACATGACTAGACTTAATGTCAGGGGAAACCTTTACCTTAAATTATTGCAATGGGGTTGCCTATGTCCACATCACAAAATCCAATCTGATTTTGAAGTGATCACTATAGCTAAGCTATATGCATTCAGATGACTTCGATCTGATTTAGATCCTCATAAGAGAGAAGTTTTCATTCATTGTTTGGGTAACCACCATGGTATTCTGATTTATTGTAATATTGCAATTTTTTTTTAAAAAAGAATCTCATTCTTCATGCTAAAATTGGAATAATACAACAACCTTATGAAATACAGCATCAGTGCAATGCTTATATTGAAATGCTATACATGCTCATGACTGAAGGCTGTGCTTTTATCATAGTTCTTTTTATTGGGGGAGAAGATCTTGGAGTTTGGACCTGTATGCAACACATACTCTGAATTAGGAATTCCTGATTGCTTGCATGCCACATCAGTTAAAATAATAAAATCTGGAGAACGGAGCATACATTGATTTGATTTTGATGTTATTTGAAACTTTTTTTGTTTATTTACTTTTGCTTGTGTAGTAACCTCTTCTCTTCTAACAGCTGATGACGGGTGCCTTTTAGCTCTGCCCCAAGATAATCTTGATGCAAAAAACCCTATAATCTTTCTCCTTATTTTCATATCCAAGCACTGTGATTGAAAGAGTAATCACAGCTAGAGCACATGTAAATTACAGGCCTGATTTCCATGCTTTCGATCTGTTTGTAGCCACTGTGAGTTGACTGAAGCTTCAATGATGATGCAAAGTGAAAATCACCATTAGCTCATCAGTCTTGTGGTGCAACAGAATCTGTTTCTTGGTCAATATTAGGGTGTTCTCTCTCTCTCTGTGCATGCATGTTACAGGAACAGAAAGTAACACTGAATTGAAGTAAATCATTTCTGTAAATTATGACAACTCTGAAACAAAAAAAATTATAAATATGTAAACAATAGGGGCGTGCAATGCTTCAGAGTTCTGTATCATAATCCGGAGATTCATCAGATTTATTAATAAGAAATTCCAGAAATACTAATTGGAAAGGGACCCCCTGGAGCACTATGAATTGAAACACAAGCCTCCAAACCTTTTTGGAGATATTCATCAAATTTCTTGTTTTTGAGATTTTTTTTTCCCCCAATGAATTATACTCCATCATCTGTAATTGTCTGGAATGGGCAGAGGAGGGGGATAATGTGATCGACAACTGGGAACTGCATGTTTTTTTCCCCTTGTTAGCCAATCAGAAGAAGAAAGCCAATCATGCTGCTTTCTGCAAAGTTAGTCTCCTCCATTCAGTGCCTCTGTATTTTTGTGAGAGAGGTAAAGATATGTGTTTGAATGTGCACTGTTTCTCTGTTTTTCTTGAAACCTAAACTTATAGTAGCTTTTTGATAATTCTGTTTGTTTCTGTCACTTCGTATCCAGTCTATAACCTTTCTCTATTGAAATTATCCAACCCCAAACTTATATTTTCCAAATCGCCACAGCTAATTAGCTAGCTATACTCCCTTCCCACCTTTGCCTTCCTCTCAAATCATTCTGTTATAACTTACTGTGTGTTGTTATATGCCCATTCTCTGCCGCCCTGCAAAATATAACAAAAATAACAAAAAAGCCCTTTGTTTGTGTCTGTAGGTCTGTGTCTTCTATGTATTTAAACTAATTGTTTATCTGTTTTCCTTTTCCTTGCTGTTTTTCTGGCTTGTCTGCATGCAAACCACACACAAGCAGCTAACTAGTGCACATAAGCGCGCACACAAATTAATAAAGTGCTTTAACATGAAGTGGAGCCACCAGGATGGCCACCCAGCAGTACCTACTCCAGGACTCATTACATATATAAAATGTAGGTCTTCATGTTAAAGTATGCTTGCCAGCCTGTCTGGGACGCTGACGTCCCAGGTGCAAGTGGCAGTGACACTCTTGATTGGCACTGTCACCAAATGCCAGGAGCCACTCTTCAGCAGCTGGGTGCACATGTTGGCTGGCATATGCTATCTGTAAATGAAGGGCACTGTCTGCTTCATCAATGTGGCTGCATGCTGGAATTTGGAGCTGGTAGTCAGTGGTAAGGGCAATGTACCTGTCCCCATGCCTAGCAGACAACAGCATTGGAGGAGGGGTTCTTTGCAAAGGCACCTTGGAAAAGATGGTTGGGCCTGAGTACACCCAGCCATGCAAGAAAGACTCGATGAAGGTTTCTGTTAACCAATACCTGGAGATGTCCCCAGCAGAGGGCAGTTACAGAAAAGAAAAATGTTTTTAGAGCAATGGCAGAGTATAGGATAAAAAAACCCACTCTGTATGCATGAAGACAGATGCACTAGAAGATACAAAGACAGTCCCCTTTTAGTATACAGGATTGCTGGTTTCAGTTCTTATAGAGATTACCCTGATTTGAAGGCCTAAAATGTTATCCTCTGTAGGGTTGCCAGGTGTCCCTTATTTTAAAGGATGTACTTTACTTGAGGGCTGAAATCTTGTACTTTAGATAAATTAAATAGGGCACTAAAATCTGTATTTTGGAAGGTGGGCCCTTTATAAAATGTAAAGACAGGCTGTAAACAAACTTGCCTGCTGCTCACTGTCAGTACAGATTGCAATACCTCCCATTTCCTTGAGAGGTGGGCCTCCTTTTCTGGCCATCTTCAAAAAGAGGATGAGCTTGTTTGGGATGCTTTAGCTGGAGATCACTGATCAAAGTTGGACATGATGGCCTGTGTGGACCCTTTCAACTTTATGAATCTATAATTCCCCTTTGTCTTTAAGGTGGTGGATGTTTTCTCCTGAGCATCACAGCAACTTGAAAAAATGCCTGAGTGGGGAATAAAATACAGGGGTTTTTTTTGGCATGCAGATAGTGACGGCCTTTTTATCCAAACACCAATTCTGTGAGAATAGGTTAAGCTTAGGAGGCTGCAATCAAGGTGACCACATACATTTTATGGGCAAACGGATTTGAATTTTACGGTTCCATAATGTGTTAATCTATGGAATCCTATAGAATGCTAGAGGTGGAAGGAATCCCAAAGTTCATGTGATCCAACACATTCTCAGTGCAGGAATCCACAGATATGATATGGTATATTCTACAATGAGTTACCTATGAATCTGGGCTGTACCAATGTTTTACTTTTTCAGGAGCTGCTTATCACTTTTCTATGGAGCTAAAATGTGCTTAGTTTTGACTGTCTGGCTACCACCTAATAGCTGTTAAAATCAATCATTGGAAAAAAAGAGCTAATATTTTGGTACAAAAATAAATTATACAACATATGTTTTAACATTAGAAAAAGGAAGTTGTTTAGGGAGTAAAAGATGCAGCCCTTGCAAGTTTTCTTTGTGGGAAGGATTTTTACAAAAAGGAAAAAAAAAGATGAAGAGCTTAGTCTTCCTTAAGAGGAAATGCCTTTGCAATGCATGTAACAAAAAGGAGTTGTGCGCGTGTTTCTATTTTAAAAAGTGGGAATTGTAAGCTCAAAACCAGGAAAAGATAAAAGGATATGGGGACAAATATCTCAAAGGACTATCAAATCTTTTATGTAAAGTTGCCAACATTTATTCTGCAGATTTATAGAGTTGTGCCTTGGTCTGCACAGATTACCAGATGAAGCTCTTCATAAAATGGAAATATCATCTGTATTTGAAGCTATTTTTGAAAATTGTGGGATATTTACCTCCCTATCTATAAGACTGAGGCCCCTTCACAGAGGTGGCCCTAGGTAATTTTCAACGGTAAGCAAACAGTATTTTGGTGCCCCCCCCCCCAACCAATCACTGATATATATTTTCTATTCGTCTGGGAGTTCTGTGTGCCATATTTGGTTCAATTCCATCATTGGTGGAGTTCAGAATGCTCTTTGATTGTAGGTGAACTATACATCCCAGTAACTACAACTCGCATATGTCAAGGTCTATTTCCCCCCAAGAGTGCCTCAAGAGCGCCCCTGGGCAAAATCAACTATACTGCAAATGCTTACTTTGCATAATGGGTTGAGCCGCCCCTGCCCCTTCACATAGCTGAACAGAATCTCACATTAATTGCTTTGAACTGGAATATATGGCAGTGTGGACTCAGATAACCCAGTTCAAAGCAGATATTGTAGGGTTTTCTGACTTGATATTCTGGAATATAGGGCTGTGTGGAAAGGACTTGAGGCATTTGCTACACCAGCAAAATAATCCAGCTGAAATTCAGGGTACCATACCCTGATGATTACATTCCATCTCTGTCCCAGTACTACACCTACTTGTAATATATCTCACATTGTATTGATGGTCAGCTATAACCCTGACCAAATAAGATCAGAACTCCTTTTTTTCTTCTCCTCCTCAGGATCCTTCAACACAGTCCTATATCCCAAAATATCACAGCAGAAATACCCACAATTTCTGCTTTGAACTGAATTATCTGAGTCCACACTCAGATAAAGTGGGATTTTCTGCCTTGATATTCTGTGATATAAGGCTGTGTGGAAGGGCCCTCAGTTCCCAGCTGAATCCAGCCATGAATGAAACATGAGGCCCTGACCATTGAAAAAGCCAAATAAACTGTACCTTTCTCCACTGGCTTCCAAAGCAGGACCACTGCTGCCCTCCTTGCCAAGCGCTTCCGTGACAGAGCTTTGTTTCCAAAGTCATGTGTTTTGAGTTTAGAAATGAGGTGCCCAGTGAGGGGGTAGTCTGCTCAACCCTGGATTTTTCTCAGAAACTATGGTGCAAGAAATGTTTTTTAAAAGTGCATTAAAGACTAAAATAAGTGCTTTCAGGATTTAAATGATTGTATAGCATGTGTTCCTACAGCACTGGAATACAAGTGGGTATAGATTTATTTTCTGGCACAGCAAAAAGCTACATACGAGTGTCTTTTAGAAAATTATCTACTTGATGAAATGGCTGGCTTCCTGCCCCACCCTTATACAGCAGGTCATTCTTAAGTGACATGATTCACTCTATGGGGATACTGCAATTCTTCACCTCTCCTAAGTAATGTCCTCTCTTCTCTCTTCAAGCTGACACGTGAGCAAACCACAAGAGGATAGTGCTGTATTCTTGCTCAAGTCAATTATTTTTATCAAGTAGTGAATAGCCTCACTTCCCTCTTCTCATCAAAATGATGATTCTTCTACTTGCATCAGTCTCTTGCAAAAGCAAACCAGCCTATGGACTGATAATGGGAAGCAACCAGACCTAAGTAAGTCCTCTTCTACAACCTTGGCCTTGTCAGTGTCGATGTAAAGACAGGTCAATTTATGTGTTCACATTAAATAGATAAACCTGTCTTACACATCTTGGTGCCAGCTACATATTTTTTTACTGTCACTGCCATAAGCCTTAGCTCACATGGTCAATGGCAGGAGATAATGGTTGTTGAAGTCTCATATACCTGGAGGACACTACTTTGCAGAAAACTGATATAGCTATTTCTGTATATCTTGATGGTGCTTAACATATGGTGGAATATCCATACAACTGCATCATTGTGAATCCAGTTCACATTTCATCCCACATTAGTTATGGCCCCATTCAACTTCCTGGTTGATAGCTTGAAAACAAATTTTTGACAATGTTATTTATTTATCATGTCAGGAACGAACCAAAACAGTTATATTGCATTAAAAACAAAAAACACAAAGTTTGCAGCCTTGGTATTCTATTAAATGTCCTTTGACCAGTAGCTGGCCACTTGGAGTGCCTCTGGTGTTGCTGCAAGAAGGTACTCCATTGTGCATGTGGCAGGGCTCAGGTTGCATTGCAGTAGGTGGTCTGTGGTATGCTCTACTCCACACTCGCATGGCGTGGACTCCATTTTGTAGCCCCATTTTTTAAGGTTGGCCCTGCATCTTTGATAATGTGATATAATAGCATAGAGCCATGCATGTTTGCAATATGCTCCCAAAGGTGGGTTAATCATGTAAAGATCTTGAATGACAGTTGAGTAGGGAAAATTCATAAAACCTTGTTTTTAAATCTAATTTACCTTCCATCTTTCTCCCAACATGGGACTCAAAGTAGTTTAGAGTATAGAATAAAACAAAATACAATAACAACACAATACAGACCAGATGTTTACATTAATCATGTGTATGGCCCTGAAAAGGTCCGTTGGTTGTTTTGCTTGCTTGCTTGCTTGCATGCTGCAAGTCGCTTCTGGTTGCCACATGCACAATGGAGAACCTTCTTGCGGCAACACCAGAGGCACTCCAAGTGGCTAGATACTGGTCAAAGGACATTTAATCAACTACCAATGGTCTGGTTGCTGATGACACAATAAATAAAATAAATAAAATAAATAAATGTGTATGGCTTTGAAGCAGAAAACTGCACCACCCAGAAGCAACTTCACAGGAACAATAACATGTAGATAAAATGGTAAAATGTAAAACCTAGGGTATATATATCATATTTTGTTTTGTCATCACAAGGACAGACTTTTGGCGGCATATGCTAGTTCTGCCCTACATCACCCATGGAGCCAGCCAGCTCCCATCAAATGGCGTCAGTGGGGATCTATGGGTGAAGTTGGGTGGAGCTGATGCATGTAGCCACCACAACAACACAGGAGGAAGGCATGGAGGAAAGCCACATGATTGATGCTTCCCCCATGGGATCACACTCAATGGAGCCAGGTGATGTAGGGCATGGGGTGCTGGGTTGCCCCCACACCTGACGATGGGAGATTACGTGGGCTGATTCCGGTGGCCATGTGACAAGGTCATTAGTTTTTACCTTCTTTCTAGTTTCCCTTTGTACTTAGACTAGTCTGTTAACAATTTGATTTATAAATATATTTATTCACCAACTATTCTTACACCAATGTTATCTGAGCAGTCACTAGAAGTCTTGTATTCTTTTCTTCCAGTGTCATTACCAAGTGCCTATACTTTTCTCTCAATTCTGCAATTACTCACAATTCAGTTATGTTTTTTGTTAATTATTTTGGTTCATGTTAATGTGTGCAGCACATCATTTATTACATCCTTTGACAGTCCTATACCAATATAAATATTTCAGTTACATACAAAATGTGGAAAAATTTAGATTTCCATCACCGACATTTTCATTGTCATGTCACTTGTTATAGTGCACATTTTATTTGGAAAGAAGCTGCATGAAGGATGGAACCCCAAAATAAACATTGGATTTTCTACTTGAGGGTATTAAAATATGACATCTGTTGTGATGGGAAATCATCACGTAGGGCCATGCCCCAGAGTTTCCCCATTACACAACTTGAGATGGAACGAAGGAAGTAATTTATGAGCTAACTGTGAGTAACAGAGAGATATGGTTAAAATTGTGAAACCAAAGAAGTGTAAAGATATGATAGACACACATTTTAATATTTTGTGCTTTTTGTGCAGATTGCGATGGAAATGTGATTGAAGAAAAGTACAAAAGGACCACTAATGAAAAATGAATACAGAAATGGAGATTTGTATACAGTTAAAGATCTGGGTTGAAGCAAGACCAATGTGGAAAGATTGTTTTGTTGTATGCCTTCAAACCATTTTTGATTTTTGATTATCATAAGGTGAATCTATAATGGGGTTTTCTTTGCAAGATCTGTTCAGAAGGGATTTACCTATGCCTTCCTCTAAGACCGAGAGTGTGATTTACCCATGGTTGCTCAGGCTGGATCTACATTGCCCTATATCCCAGGATCTGCTCCCAGATTATTTTCTTATCCCAGATTATCTGTCAGTGCAGACTCATATAATCTAGTTCAAAGCAGATAATCTAGGATCAGATCTTGGGATATAAGGCAATGTAGAAGAAGCCTCTGTGAGTTTCTACAACTAAATAGAGATTCAAACTCTGGTCTCCAGGGTCATAATCCAATTATGAAACCACTACATGAAAATTAATGTTATACAATTTCATCAGATTTTCGTGTTTTGTGCTTGAAATATTTGGAGAAACTGAATAATGGAGATGGTAGTCTTTTCATCTCTCCCATTCCAATTGCATTCTTTTAATTTTTTTATATCAATCACTATTCTATTTTCATAATTGTCATAATTTTACTTTTTTGCATCAGTTGGAAATTGGACAGAAACTCAAGGTGAAACCTATCTCCCTGATTATGGCTTTTACACAGTAAATTATTACATACTTATGGAAAATGATGTGGTGTAGAGGCAATCTCGATAAAATACTGAAGAGTAGAGACATCACACTGGCAACAAAGATCCGCATAGTTAAAGCAATGGTATTCACCATAGTCACCTACGGATGTGAGAGCTGGACGATAGGGAAGGCTGAGCGAAGGAAGATAGATGCTTTTGAACTGTGGTATTGGAGAGTGCCCTGGACCACCAGAAGATCCAACCAGTCCATACTTCAGGAAATAAAGCCCGATTGCTCATTGGAGGGAAGGATAGTAGAGGCAAAGATGAAGTACTTTGGCCACATCATGAGAAGAAAGGAAACCTAGAGAACACAATGATGCTGGGGGAAATGGAAGGAAAAGGAAAAGGGGACGATCAAGGACAAGATGGATGGATGGCATTCTTGAAGTAACTGGATTGACTTTGAAGGAGCTGGGGGTGGTGACCGCCAACAGGGAGCTCTGGCTTGGGCTGGTCCATGAGGTCACAAAGAATCGGAAATGACTGAATGAATGAACAACAACAAAAGAGGCAGAGCTCTGAGAGATCAAGAATTGAATCCCAGTTTAGGCATGGAAACCTATTGGACAAGTCACACTTTCTCTCTCTGCTTCAGAGGAAACAATGTAAACCCTCTATGACATCTGGCTAATAAATCCTTGTGTTAGGATTGCTCTAAGTTGGAAATTACTTGAAGGCATACAACAATACTAGATAGTTGGCACTTTACATTCATTGCCTTGGTTAAATAAAAATTAACCTATTTTTTAAAAAAAATATTTTAAAAATAAGATATGTTGCCAATATTATAAATAATAATCCACCGTGCAATCTAATGGTAGCTTCTGAGAAGTTAGACTCAAACAATTTCACTGAACCTTTTCCAGTATTGGCCAGTGACTTCTGTGTCAATTGATAAAAGGATGATAACCATTTGCAGCTTATTTAAAATTTGATCTAAACTGGGTTCACTGCCCCAATGTCATGGGAGCCACTAACTGCCTCTGGCAATTCCCCAGCTAGGTATGTATAGAACTGGAACCTAAAGCAATAATAGTGGTAAAATAAAATAATAATACTGGATGGAAAGTTTAAAGCTAATCAGAATCAATACCCATGGAAAGCAAGGGGATCTAAGTTACGTTTAACATATGTGAAGAGGGAGACTATACTATAGGTGGTTTGGTTCAAAGAAGAAAATGATGACCCTGAATTTGCAAGAGCTGAACAGACCTGTCGGTGATTGGGCTCATTGAGGTTTCTATTTCATAGGATTGTTTTAAGATTAAATTGACTTGAATGGCAAATTAGAACAATAATTGTTCAAATACTAGATATTATTTTAATTCAAAAAGTGAAAAAACAAATGCTACTACTACACCTTCTTTTGGTATCAGTGGTGCAGTTATAAATTAGGTCTGAACCTCAACTGAAACCATGGTTTGGCCTTCACGAAAAAGGATTTTGATGACCCATAGTGGGAGTCCTGCAGAAAACAATGACAATGGTGTCCTAATGTACGTGGTACGAAAATGGGAATTAAGTCCAATTGACTCACTAAATGAACTGACACACTTCCTCTTTCTCAGACCATGGTGATGGAGAATGAAACCATTAGCACAATGCAACAAAAAAAAAAACCCTATTAGCACAGTTATCTAAGCAGTCAGTATGCATTCCTTCTCTCCTTTTTCATTGTGAGTGAAGTTTCTCCATAACATCCCCTTATAAAAATATCTGTTTGGGCACTTTAGACCATGATAACACTGACTTAGGGCACATTTAAATTTTAATGAATGTGGTCCTTGGTTGGGTTTATGTTATGAAGACATCTTTGGAGGTCACAATGGTGTTGAAACAGAAGTCAAAAGGACCGAGAAATAATGGATAGCTACCTGTTGGGAATGCTTTGATTATGTCTTCCTGCATGACAGGGGATTGGATTGGATGTTGCTTGTTGTCCCTTCTGACTCAATGAAATGATTCAGTGGGTGAACCGGAAGAACACAACTTTGATGGGTACCTTACAGAGATAGTTTAAAGTCCTCCTAAAAGCTTTTCCTTCTCTTTTCTAATGTGTCTGCCATTGAGAATTTGACTAAGCCCTGGTTCCAATTAATTTTATCTGGACTGAGAGAGTTGAGTCTACAGCTCATAACAGAAGGTGTGCTATAAATGCTTTGTGTGTGTGTGTGGTGCCAGTTGAAGAATGGTATCTGTAAATTGGAACACAGTCCTGTTAAAGCATAATCTGCATTGTTATCCTTATGGTACTATTTCAAATCCATGCTGAACTTGTAGAGAACATGATAAAATAAGCACATGTGTCAACTTTATATATGCACTTCCTCTTTATTGCCATATGTGGCATTTAGTACGCCTTTCAACACCCAAATTTGCTGGAAATCTGGTTTTGCTCTGTAAAAAAAGAAAATTTAAACACTTTTAAAAAAAGAATCCTATTTTTATTGTTTGTCTTCAACTAATTTCTTTGGTGGAGTGGAGATAGTTTCATTCCCATGTGTATCAAGGCTGTATGTGTAGAAGCATAGAAGCACCATATGAAGGACTAAATAACTGCCTCTGTAAGTAAATAAAATAACTGTAATAAAAAAAGTTAATTCTAGCCTTTTGTTGCTTTCCATTGTAAAATTGCCATGGGACTGAAGTAACTAGAGTGGTGCTTAATTTTAATAGTTTCATCATCGTAGACTGGCTGGATATTAATTGTGTTAATGGTGATCATGTTGAATTCATTTGTTATTTATTGAATAGCCACCTGTGCACCCATATGTTTTGCATCATTATTTAGTAGTAGTTAATGAAGCTGATAGGAGTTAGCAAAGGGGGAGAGAAAGAGAGAGAGAAAAAAAGAGAAAGAGAAAGAGAGGAAAGTAAATTGGGGTAATTATTTCATTTTCAAAAAGGGCATCATTGCAATATGGAGATCATCCTGCATCTACCCAACCTCATCCCTTCCTCACTAATATATTCAAAATATACATGCTCTCACTTCAGTACCAAAAGATATGCAACATTTTGTGTTCTTCTAATCCAAGATCAACCTCACTCACCACAGTGTTTTCTGAATTTCTAATTTTAGTGAATTTTCTTTAATTGTTAGTATCTGGCACACAACTTGCAGCAGGATACACTGCACGTGAGCTTTGGCAGATTTTTAAAGATTAAATGAAGAAAGAACATGTAGGGAATGGGGTGGGAGAAAATGCATAGGTCCCCATGACCACAAAGTGACAGATTTGGGTTTCGGTTGTGCAACACCAGAAACCAGTGGCAGAATGGGAAGGGGGAGAGAGTCATGTGCAACGAGTCAGCTTTGGTTGTCAGCAAAAGAGAAGGAGGAACATAACAGCAGGGTGTGGTTAAGCACAATGACCTACAGATAGTTCGCACATATGGCTCAGATGATGATGGGTAATACTAAGCAGTAGTCTGAAGATTTATGAATGTCTTATGTGCATACATACATATGTGAAACAGTAGGTGACTTGAATGATCAGGAAAACTTTGTGATGTCACATATGAGAGCTTTTAATAATATGGCTATTGCTTTCATGAGCCTCTCATATCTGCACACATGTCATATCTATAATTCATTGACAATATTATGTTTTGTTCATGAATTGGTGGATTTCTCACTTGTGTGTTCAGTTGGCAATGCAGAAGCTGAGCAACAACTAGTACTACTGTAAGGTCTAATGCACACACACGCACACACACACACACATATACAAATCAAGCTTAGCCTTTTCTTTGTAAAACATAGAAAGGTAGCTTATGACCTCATAAGATGGGAAAATTGACTGCTGTAAGATGCTCCCTCTTCACTAACAACATGGAGCCTACTGGCTCCCATCCCATGACATAGATCTACTAATGTCAGGGCTCCATGGCACAAGTAAAGAAGCTGCCATGAGAGGCTTCTCGTGTTGCATAGGCAACAATGAGAGGAAGCTGGACAGTGGGGAGAGGGGGAAGCAACCAATGTGGTTTTCAGATTACTAATTGGAGTAATTTCAGATTACTCCAAATCTCTTAAATGAATTACTAATCGGATTTCAGCTGCTTTGCACACCTCCACTGAACTTGCCATAGTGATTTTTTTTTTAAAAAACCACAAATTCTGATTGGAATTTAGGTTTTCCAAGCTTCATGTTGAAGTTTGCTTTTTTTGGGGGGGGGGGGGGAGGGGAGATCTCCAGTATCTGCATGAAAGCTGCCTACAGTTGCAGGAACAATCCAGCAGCATACTGGAAAACTATTTTCAAGTCAACCTTCTTTTCATGAGATTCTTCCTCTTTCCTTCAGGTATTGATGAGGGCCTTGGAATTTCGGAATCCTAACCACCAGTGCCAGAGACGTCTACTGACAGATAAGAAGAGGATGTAGCACTAGAGAATATCTTCCTTAAGGCATCCTTAAGCTGGAGTACTGAGAAACTCCCTAAAGATAGCTTATGATCTACTGAAGATATACTTGATAAAAGCTCTGTGCACCCTACTTTGGTTTCATGGGGAAAAAACAGAATTACATGATTTTAGTATATATGCAGTGAAAAAATAACCTCATATGTCTGGGGTGACAGAGGGAGGGGGCAGATGTAGCAGCCAATGTGTTGTTTTATACATTGTAGTCATTAAAGAAGAGAGCTTGGGGCATGAAGATTTGACCCAAAGCCCCACTCAGATGCAAAAGAGTAACCTGATAGCTAGATTTCACTGACATTTTTGTGTCATTCTGGATCAGTATGGAAATGGATCTTGTCGCATCTTTGAGACTGAGAGAAAAGAGGTGGTAGTATAAGCATTTATAGACTTTGTAGCCTATGAAAGCTTATGTTGCCAACTTTTTTCCTTCATTTATGGCCTCATGAAATGAGTCTTCGGCAGCATTGTGGGATACTTTCACCCCAGTTGAGCCAGGAGCCCCATGGAGGCTGACTTCTGGTGGGGCTTCGAGGCTCAACTGGGCTGCAAGCATCTTACAATGCTATCCCAGTTTCCATGTAAGACAATGCTGACACTTGCCCTTGTGTGTTGGGGAAGTGTCACTGTAAGCAAGGTGTGATACAAGGGCATGGGGATTCAATATGCAGGCAAAATGCCCTGCTGCCCCTCATGAATGTGATGAGGTCCTTAAACTCAAAGGTGTTACAAGATCCTTTGTATATTGGTATCAAGATATCATCTGAGACCTGACAGGTCCGTAGCCGGGGGGGGGGGGGGGGGGGTTAAGGTTCTAACCTCCTCTCCCTCCAAAACTTGGTTTACTCAAGAATTTTAACTGGCTAACCAAATTATGAGTAAACCAGGTCTCGTTTTTAACCTGACACATTTCAGGGCAGGGTTAAACTTTTACCACCACCACCCCCCCCCCCCTTATGGCCTTGCCTGGCAATCCAGGGTACTGGGTGGCAACCTGTGCTTGACAGGGTTACACTCCCCCTGAGGACATAGTTCCTCAGCGCTGATGCTTGATGCTCAGCTGTCGGTGATGGCTGGGAGAGCCTTTGCACAGTTAAAGCTTGTGTGCCAGCTGCGACAATACCTCACAAAGTCTGACTTGGCCACAGTGGTCTACGCCTTAGTTACCTCTAGATTGGATTACTGTAATGCACTCTACATGGGACTTCCTTTGAAGACGGCCTGGAAATTGCAATTGGTACAAAGTTTAGTGGCCAGTTTGATAACTGGAGCTAATTAGCAGAATTCTGGTAAATGTAGTTTAGGGCAGGACATTTTGAACTATCTGACGTAGGGCTCCTTGCTTTCCCAAACTACATTTCCCAGAATTTTGTGCTTTCTCAGTTTTTTCCTAGTAAACTCTTCTTTCACCCTGCTGCTTCCCAAGAGACCATTAATTTAAAGTGGAATGGAAGCTTTTTTGGCTTGGCTTTGCTTGCTTACACTGAAAATGAAACTGACTTTGGAAGACTTCTGAGGTTTGCACAATTGAAACGAAAAAGTATTGACTAAATTTTGATTCTTAAGTTGTTGGCATGGGCCACACCCACATGTCAGATATCATGTTGTAAGTATGAATTCGATGAATTTGATTCAACTTACGAGGACACAATAATTTTGAACAGCCCTAATGAACAGCCCTGCATCTTTGATGGCACACTAACATAGGGAAAATTCTAAATCTACATCACGCAGTTATAGGGAGCCCCAAAGCTTTATCACTCAGAGCTTACAGAATGAGTATCAGCTCATCTGATTGGGATTAAAATGATACAGATAAAAAACCCACTGATGTGAACTGTTAGTAAGAGAAAGCCTAAATGTCTGTCTGTGATGTATAGGAAGCAATATGTCAGAAGAATATGTCCTCTGTGTTCCTGTGTGTGGAGGCATTCACTAAGCTCAAGATCTTCAAATGGCACCTTCAAGTCTTGATCTCACATTATTGTATCTCCTTCTACTCTATTTCCTTTTTATTTTTTTGCACTTGTTCTTTTTCAAAAACAGTTAATCATAAGAAGCATGCCAAGATTTACAAAGTTTTAGTTGGCTTTTGGGGATCTCTCTCACAAAGTAGGATGCTGAATATTTGGTTCATCATCCCTTTACATCCCTTCTTAAATGCACACAGTTGAGCTCTTCTACATTTTTGAAAACAAAATAATTACGTTGCACATCTCTTTGTTTGCCAGTGGAGTGCTGCTGTTTAGCTGAACACCAATGATTTTGAAAACTTAAAACTAAGCTATGTAATAAAAACAAATATCAAATGAATTAAGTACAAGGGGTAATGTCTGCCCCATCTGGCCCACCCATATGTAACTGAGTGTAATAAGTCATAAAGAAAGTGACTTGGCAGTGGCTAGCACTTTAGATCTGGTTTGGTGCCAGTTTTGGGATTTCCACGGATCTTCAGCATTATTGTTTCTTTTTCTTCTTTTTCTGTATCAATTGAGTCACAACAGCTGATTGAACCACTGAAACCAGGCTAAACAAAAGCAGAAACTGCAATATAAGAGGTTCATTCTTCAGGAATTAAATCCTAGGTACCACTCAAGATACTCACAGTAACTGATGTGATGTTTCTTTTGGTTCCAAGCTCAGCTTACTGACATGAAAGGGTGAACTCTTGCATGGGAGTAGGTAGTGGCAGCCCCTGGGCTTTGATTACAGGGTTCTGGCATCCTTGATCCCTCTTTCTTTCAGGAAATAATAATTGGGACTTATGGCTTACCTATACTGGTCAAAAAAACAAAAAAAAACCCAGTGTCACCACAAATATTCCACTGTCTGACTCCATGATGCAAAGCAAAATCTGGTGAGTATCCTGAATTTGGGGATTTAATCTAATTTTTTCCCACTTTAGGCAAGGTTGGGGGATACTCTGGTGTTGGCTGAATCTCTGGACTATCCCAGGGTTTCATGAAAAACTAATCAATGCAAGGGTTGTGCAGACTATTCCCCACTTGCCACAGAACACCTGACCATTGTAGTCACATCTGCTGATGTCAGAATGGGCTACCATTCAATTCCTCCCCCCTTCTAGCTGATCATGCAAATGCCCATACTAACATCAGCAGACCAGCACTTGCACAATGTTCCCCAGACAGCAAGGAGTTTTGGTGGCAACATTGAGGATAAAGTGACAGCCCAGCTTTGCCAATGCTGTCTTGGCCTATGTAGTCATTGGCTCCAGATTTAGCACGTATATATTTGACCCAGAACTGCTACTGGCCAGATTTACACCAGAAGAATCTGCTTTGTGTGGATACAGCCGTGGTAGCATAATGGGACTTTTTTTCCCCATATCTTCTTGTCCCTCCATGCTACCAACTCAGAGTGACATGTTATGTGCTGAAGTTTCTTCTGCTCTTACTTTGCCATTGAGAGAAGGGAAAGAGAATGAAATACAGTGCTTTATGAAGCAAGAAGTAGTTCATCCCCTTCTTGAAATAGCAGGAGGGATGTTGAATTTCTTTTCAAACAATTTCTAAGAATCAAGCTAAATATAGAGGTGGATTGATTTTTTTCTTTTCCTTTCACATTCATGTTTTATCTCAAGTTCTTTACATCTTGTTTGTGAAAAAACTAGTATATTTTAATTAAGTCCTTTAAAACATCAGAACATAATTCTTACCCAATTTTACTGGCTGAACTCAGGTTTCACAGCAAAGAATCCTCTTTCCCCCAATGGTGCAGATGGAGAGGGGAAAGAGCTTTGCCTCTTTCCTCCAAGGAAGAAAACTAACTAAGTAGTTTTGGCCTGAACTACTTTGGGGGTGGAGCCAGAGGAGTTTAGCCCACCTCTGGCTCAGTCTTTGCCTGACATCGACCCACACCCATTAACAGTATAATTATTGGTTGCCTAGGGAGTCGGGTAGGATTTTTTTCCCCTCCTAAATTATAGGCAGCTTTTTTCGCCTACCCTATACTGTTACCAGGGAGCAGATTGGGTTTGGTGGTGCTTTAAATGGGTTTCCCGGAAAAACAGCTAGAAAACAAATATATTTGGTGTGCATCCAAGACACCCCCTTATGGGGTGAAGGCCATTAATGTAAAACATCACCGGTTATTACACTAACTAACCGAAGGGACTAAAGGATAAATGGTTTTGAAATGGGGAGGGTCTTACCTGAACTGCCTTGGGGAAGATTCCTCCAACACATTCTCTAAAAGGTCACCCTGGTTTAGGTCAACAGGGGACTGGGTGCTTCACTTTATTTAGCCGAGGAGTAGGCCGGGAAAGGACACCACCTCGGCTATTCACTACATATTCATGCTAGCCTGATATAGAGATTCAGTTATATATTTAATTAGGTAATGGTTAATAAGGTTGCCCAGTTTTAAGCCACAACTGTTGTATGGTGTCTTCATTTTGGGGGGCTGGCAGGCAAAGGATCACATTCCCACATATCATACTGGTGCTTAAGATTAGAAGAGGACAACCTTCATTCAGTACCATCACTGTGACTGAATATCAAGCCTTCTACAATTTAGGATTTAAAGTCCAGGTTCCTTGTTCTAAGGAGGCTTCAAACAAAGAAAAGTGGAAGACCCCTTCAGATCTCATTGGGTCTTAGAGACATTTGGGATGGGTCTGGTGTGATTTTGACCAAGATCCTGCTTGTTTCTGTAACTGTACTGGCAGAGGAAGCAAAGATGGAAATAGAGTGGTGGCAAAGGGAAGGAATCTATGGGTACTTTGGTGAGAGGGAAGAAAAAAAAGAAAAAATCCTCATCAGGAATTAAAACTGTTTTATCAGCACCTGTCTAATGTTACAAAAGACAATATGAGAATAAATGTGGGGTGGCTCTCTTTTCACAGACTTTTTTGCAATGACTATTTCTATATCAGAGCATTCATGATGTGGATATTGTCATTAGACTTTTTGCAGAGACTATATAGGACTACATCTCACAAGGGGGAAAGTGGGTGAAATCTTCTTTGTGTGGTGTTTCACTGAGTTATGTTTTTAAAGAAGACAGAGGGTTTACTCACCACCATCACACAGAATTGCCTCCTCCCCTTTCTAGCTCAACTATTTCAAGGATGCCAGTAGGCTTGTGTAATCTGGGTAAACTTTGACCTGTTTTAGGTCTCGGCTTTCAGTGGGAGCCCTGATCTATTTTTTGGGAGCCTCCCAAAATTGGAAGGCCAGATATCTGTTTCCACTCTAGGGTACCAAAAGATCCATTTTCTATTGGCCCATTATATGGGGGGGGGGGGGCTTTCCAGGCTCCCCTTCCTGTCATTTTAGGCATTTATGCTGTTTCGATTCTAGAGGAGAGGTGCTTGGCTGCAGCAGACTTTCCAAGGCATTTAAAGGAGACAAGTTCTTAAATTGGCCAAGCCCAATTCAAAGTGCAGGTTATGATTTACAAAGCCCTTAATGGTTTGGGCCCCGCCTATCTCCGCAATCACATCTCCCCCTATGAACCAGCGTAGACTCTTAGATCTGCAAGCATGGTTCGTGGAGATAAGGGAGAGGGCCTTCTCAGTGCTGACCCCCCAGCTTTGGAACACCCTCCCCAGAGAGATAAGACAAGCCCAGTCAGTATCCTCCTTCCGCAAGAACATGAAACCTGGTGGTTCCAACAGGCCTTTGAAATGATTAGCCCCAGGTCCTACTCTGGCCATCAGCTAGGACCCTGCTTTGCACCTTATCCACTTCCCTGATCCTATGCTACTTCGTTGCACTAGCCCTTGCCCAGCCCTCTCATAGCTGACTATGTCCACTTCGTAATTCTGGCTACTGGTATTTTGAATCCCATCTGATGGAATAATACTTGAACTGGCTTTGAAATGTTTGTGATTGTTTTAATAGGATTATGTTTATGTTTTATAATGGTCATTTTGTATGATTTTTGTGTTGGCAATTGAATGTTTTGTCCTATTTTGGAAACTGCCCTGAGCTCCCCTGGGAAGAAAGAGTGGTATACAAATAAAGTTTAATTATGATATTATTATAATATTACTCAAGCTGTTTCTTACTCTAGATGAGAGGCACTCATGTGCAACACTCTTTCCGAGGCATTTAAAGGAGGCAAGATCTAAAAACTGTTTCTTACTCTAGAGGAGAGGCTCTTGGCAGCAGGCAGGCACACACACTTTCTTTCTTGGGCCAGCACACCACAAACACTCTTTCCAAGGCATTTAAGGGACGCAAGTTCTTAAAGCTGTTACTTTATCTAGAGGAGAGGTGCTTGGCTGCAGCCTAGCGTGTGCTTTAAGGAGGCTTCTTGTTCTTCAAGCTATCTACTCTAGAGGAGAAATGCTTCAGGAGGCGCCCATGTGCTTTCTCTCCTGGGCCTGCACCATGCCAGCAACCATGCACTCTTTCCAAGGCATTTTAAGGAAGCTTCCCACTACCAGGTAAGGAAGAGAGATGACTTCCTGGAAAAGATAGGTAACTGCTAGTAGTTTTCAGGGAATGAGGATTTTCTTTTTGTATGCTGGCAAATTAAAAAGATTAAACTGTGATGCCAAAAAGCAGAAAAGGACCTAAGAGCAGCACTCACTTGCTTTCATATCAAGCTGGGTTTTTGTACCAGTGAAAGAGGCTCTTACCGTTACAGGCTCCTGAAGTACCGAAGGTATCAAAGGAAACAGAGGAAGCAATGAATTCTGCACACAAGTCTAGATATGAACACATTTTTAAAAACAGGCATCCTTTTTGAAACACTGCTTTCCATGGACTTGTTCACCTGAAGCATCTACACTAAAGGAGACAGGCATCCTTTCCTTTAAGAAACACCTCTTTCCATGGTCTCATTTCCCTGAAGCCACTCGGTAGGCATCCTCTCCATTTGGAAACACCACTTTTCATGGGATCATTCATGTTAAGCTCCTACACTAAAGAAGACTGACACACTTTTAAAAACAATTATTTTAATGGGACCCACACCACATTTAAACTGTTGGTTTCATCCCTGACTGCACAAGTATCTAACTCTCAATGGGTAGTTAGCCTAGATACACTGAGGGATTCCTCCTCAATTTCCTCTAGCTAGTCTATTTTAAGAAGGGGTTAAGAAGGGGGTTGTCTTACTCATCTTTTCATACCACTATCTCCTCTCCTTTGAATACCTAGGAATGTGATCTCTTCAGGGAAACGCAACCTCCTCTTTTAAAGGTATTTTTATTGCCCTGGGCTGGCCATGTGGCCTGTCTCCATTTTCTGGCCTCTTTTCCTTTTGTCTTCTCTAGAGTGAGGAAGCATCTTGCCATTATCTAAGGCAAGATGTAGTAGATATAGTTACTATTATTATTTTCCTTTTTCTTTTTCCTTAGAAGTTTCCTCAGTGAAGCTAGTTAGCTCCAAGAACCTTTCCTATCTAGAATGGATTTCTTTTATCTTTAACAACATATTTTTGATCCGATGAAGTTGTGGATCTGCAATCCTGTTCCATCCTGTTGAATGGAAGCCAATCCTTGCTCATTACATGTAAGTTTCTGCTGCTTATGAACTGTGCATCCAGCACTCTGCTGTATTTTGGTGGAATCACCCCCAGGGAGCGTTATTTTGAGCCTAACAGCTCCTGATTCCCAACATAAATCACTAATGGAAACAGGAGCATTAGCAGACTGCCCACATGAACACCCCACACTGAAATGTCTAGAAATAACCTAGCAAATCTACCACTTCCCGCCACAAGGAAAAATTCTAGGTTTTTTTTAGCTGTTCTATGCTCAGGGAAAGAATTGGAGTCACTTTCTGTCTGTCTTTGAAATCCTCCCATTTATACACTGTGGAGATGGAGTCCCACTAGCAACCACCGGAAGCAATCCTGCATCATTTGATGGGCTCTGTGGGTGTCCATCTTTGAAGTGTGTAGAAATGGGTCAAAACAAAGGAACACTTCCATGAGATGACATCCTATGTCTTCAGTTTGCCATTTGAACTATTTGAAAAAATGAAACACTTTGGCAAGTTCAATCTTCCTAAAGACTAAATCTCAAGATTTAGTCTGCAGGAAGAGACACACACAACCTTTCTTCCCATTCTCTCTCTCACCCTTCTGTTTCTTTTCTCTTCTTTATGCTCACATCATCTGCAGTAAATGGAAAATCTTGTGAACAAGGTCATTTCCAAGTTACATGATTCACCCAGAGGGGACATGGCTGTTTTGTTTCTTCTAAGTAATGCCCTCAGTTTCCTCTTCAAGGAGTCATGTGAAATAAAAACCACAGCAGACAGGAATATTTGAGAAACTGGAAAGTGCGCAAGGAAAGGATTCTTCATCAAACAGCAGCACCTTCCCTTTTAACTTTCTTCGGGTGTTATCAAGAATAGTAGTTTCCTGACATTTTTAGAAATGAATACACACCTGTACCTGTTGCATAAAATATCTGTGTTGTCTACCTTCAGCAACATTTGCAAAAGTGGTATGTGTTGCTTCTAAGAAATGGTGATTTATATCCTCATTCATTCTCCCAGGAATATTAATAATTTTTAAATTGAGAGATTGAGGCTGTTTTTTCCTTCCTCACTTTCCCTGTGAAAGAAATTGGAATCTTAATTTATTTTCCACCCTGCATAAAGCCTGTGAGGTGAGGTCATCCTTGCCTAAAGTACGGAGTGATTAGGAACAGTGCAGGATCAGCATAAGTCATGAAACTATGAAATGGTGAGAGGAAGAACTTTTGGAAAAAAAACCCTGTACCTGCCAATTGTCCTAGCTGTGAGTCATGTTGAGAAAGAGTATGATCCAGAATAAATGGGGCTACAGAAGTCATTAAAGAGTGTTGGAGAAATGGCCATGGTTCAATGGCAGAAGAAATGTTTTGTATGGAAAAAGTCCCAAGCTCAATTCCTGCTGTCTTCAATTACAATTGGGGAGACCCCCTTTCTGAAACCAAACCCTGATGTCTCTAATAATAGTTGGTGAGAATGCCTGTCGGACACCCTGAACAAACAGTGTTACTCAATGCTTGGGAGTATACATGGGAGGTCCAAGGTAATGCCTAGCCAATTCACAGCAATAAAAATCAGTCTGAATTGTTTGCATGGTTGATGTGAGATTGAAGTTGCTAGAAAGGAACGATGTGCATACCAGCTTGAGTTCACTGGAGGAAAGGGATGTTATAATTGTAACAAACAAATGGCATTGCTTGTCATGGTTTAAGACAGTGGTTCTCAACCTGTGGGATTTCTGGGAGATGTAGGTGTTTTGGCCTACATCTCCCTGAAATCCTAGCCAGTTTACCAGCTGTTAGGATTTCTGGGAGTTGAAGGCCAAAATATCTGGGGACCCACAGGTTGCGAATCACTAGTTTAAAATAATTGTTTCGATTTTTATAAGGGGACAGTCTAGAAGTTATAGTAAAAAAGGGTAACTTTCCCAAGCTCTGATCTGTTTCAGGCTCTTGTGGAGTTGCATCATAATCAGAACAGAAGCTAAGTTAGAGATGTTGTCATGATAAATGCTCTTAACCTTCCACTATCCTCAATTCCTCCCCATTGGTTCAGATCTTCAATACATTACTGGCTATGCTGCAGCTGTCTTACACTACACCAATGTTCTTCTTTCTGGTCCAGCACAAAGTTCTTAGCAAGCTCAGTCCCTGAGTAAAGATATTTATTATATGCTTAAAAGAAAAGAAAGGTGAAGTGAAGTGAAGTGAAGTGAAGAGGTGTGTGATAGTTCTACTATGGATATATTATCTCACCAGATCCTTTTCTGATTAGCTTCCCCTTCAAACCCAAATAAGGGTTTAGTTTGAATTTGAAATAGGATTAGGACAAATCCTTGATCTTAATTTTCTCAGAAATGGTAGAATTCAAGTCTCAACTTAGATCATGCCTATTACCTTTGTCAAACAGTGTGAAATAAGATATTGGAATCAAATGTCCATAGAAGACCAGGTATGCTATCCCTTTTTCTGGTGTCTGCCATTGATCTAAAATTGACACCACATTCATATCATATTATATCTACTAGTGGATTGGGATCATATCCTGTACCCATACTAATATATCTTCTATATGCCTTATGAACAAACCATACCTATGGACATATCAAGTTTTCTGTGTTCATCCTGGGACATTTAGTGATCTTAACATGATTGTAGTAGGCTGAGTGAAACAGCATTTTGAGCTCCACAACCACCATCTTGTTTTTCTATAAAATGGTTTTGGATAGAATCATTATTCAGTATTTAATCTGTTTCAACTGCTTTTCTTTATAGGACTTTCTTGATCTGTGCCTTCAAGTCATTCCCAACTTTTGGTGACACTAAAGTGAGGCTATCACAGGGTTTGTTCAGAGGGGGGTTGACAAGATTTGTTCAGAGGAGGTTTGCTATTGCTTTCATTCTGAGAGACACTGCTTGCCCAACATCAACCAATGGGTGTCTCTGGCTGAGCAGAGATTTGAACTCTGGCCTCCAGAGTCCCAGTTCAACATTCAAACCACTACACCACACTGAATATCCTTATAAGGCCATTGCTTGGGATTTATGGTCAATGATGTTTTATGTCATATCATCTACTAGATACAAAGGCTGTTTATTATTTGTTTTTCCCTTATGATTAAGGAATTGTTAAATGGCTATTGAAATAAGCAATTCATGAAGATCACCCTTGCATTCCTTCAATCTCTCCATCATTCTCTTGAAGCTCTTCCTCCCTTTTTTCCTTTGGTTGTTAAATGTGTTTTGGAGAATTTTTAAGGTGATTTTTTTCTGCCAGAAATCTCTGCCAAAAGATAAGAAACATCCCTCAAACACTCAAAAGTTTTTTTTATGCACTTCAACCCCATGGCTTCCCAAATATTTTATTTCACTTTTTTCATGTCCTTTTGAAAGAAAGGCCATTTTGGGTCCCAAGTATGCCCAAAATATAGATGGCTTGTGCCAATGTATCTACAGGCATTTGGAGACAAAATACATTTCTGGAATTTCATGAGGAATGCAATAGGTAAAGGTAAAGGTTTTCCCCTGTTGTTAAGTCCAGTCATGCCCGACTCTCGGGGTTGGTGCTCATCTTCATTTCTAAGCCAAAGAGCCAGCGTTGTCAGTAGACACCTCCAAGGTCATGTGGCTGGCATGACTACATGGAGTGACGTTACCTTCCTGCCAGAGTGGTATCTATTGATCTACTCACATTTGCATATTTTCGAACTGCTAGGTTGGCAGAAGCTGGGGCTGACAGTGGAAGCTCATGCCACTTCCTGGATTCGAGCCTTTTGGTTAACAAGCTGAGCAGCTTAGTGCTTTAACCCACTGTGCCACCAGGGGCTCCTCTGGGGAATGCAGTGATGGTGCCAATACATAGCTCTCCATGTCCAATTGTTGCCTATGTTTAGTGGGGTGTCAATATATATCTTTCAGTGTTTATCCTTCTGTAAAGTAACTTAAGAAACACATTATTACAAAGTAGCAATTACAGCTGCATTCTCAATTGAGCTCAAAGCTTGATCTGGTATTTTACATCTGGATCTGGTTCTGATTGAATTACTTTGAGCCATCTTTTTATGGGATCCAAATAATGACTTGCATTGGGAAATCTAAAAGGCTATACATTTTTAAACATTTATTTTCATAGATCCATTCAATCACAATAGACCCTAAAAAGATTATTAATCCAGCCCATTTTAAGACAAGTAAAAAAGCTGTGAAAAGATGTATGTCAGGTACCTTCCAGTCTCCTACTTTTTTTAAAAGAAAAGAATAAACTAAACTAATTTTAAGAACTGTTGCTGACTGCTCAATCTTGGCAATCCATTTCATGCATCTTTCATCCTAGATCCCCCCAGTGAATAAACTAAGTTTTTGTTCATGTTACTAAGATACATGTTAAGGATAATTAAAAGACAGCATACTTGAAGAGAGGGTACTATTTTGCTTTCTTCTATCACCAAACCAACTTGTGAAATTCAGTATGTAGCATACTACCAGCAGCCAGAGGTGGGATCCCCCTGGTTCCCTTTAAGGTTAACTGGGCTTGTATTTGAAATTACATTTCATGGCCTCACAGATCTCCCTCCCCATTCTTTGAATTTTTTGCCTGGGGCAAGTGGGAGGAGAACTAAGAGCCATTGCTGCCATCAACTCCTTTTTCCTGCCCTTTGGGTTCTGCTTCAATTGCTTGCTATGTGGATTTTTGCTCACTATTTTCCTAAGTAAGAGCTGTTTGTGCTCTTACTTAACGTGCTGTGGTAGAGTGCTAGTGTTTTTATTTATTTTGGCTCATTTGCTCTCTACAGTGAAGTCAACTAGCAATGCTAAGATCTGCTCTCACATCAAAGTGATCCCAGATCTGCTGTGATTCAGACTATCTGATTGCCACCTAAGAAACAACCATAATGGAAAATGTGGATGAGAGGCAAAGAATAAGTTTGGCTACTTCATACCTATACAAACCAATTCACAAGAAAATCAAAGATAAGGTTACATTGGGCTCTCCAGGAAAACAAAAAGAAATGAAAAGTCTTAGCAAGACCAATTCAGATCAGTCAATGATTGTCTTCCCCTTATCATAAATCTTTTGTGATCTGTTGTAGTCCATTCCAATTCATGGCTTGTATAAATTGGTCTGAATCAGGCCCATTCACTTCATTAATCAGGATTTGGTTGAATCAAATAAATAGTCCTGGTAGAAATGTCAAAACACAGGTACAAAGATATGCTGTTTTTGTGTGTTGGAGTTTTAGATACAAAGAGGAGGGAGGGGAAAAAAAGAAAAAAAGAACCTGACCATACAGCGCTGTTTTGTCAGCTAAGGGGTTTGAGTGAAAATCAAACTGAAAACATCTCTTTAAGAGTACAGCTGGAGAATGTCAAGTTGTGTACACCACAGATCTGCCGCAAGACACTTCTATTCTGACAGACGTCTTTGGCAACTCATAGCACCATATCATTGTCATGAGGTTTATGCACTTCAGTTGACACCTGTGTGTATGCCCTACAGATGCTGTGCTGTTTTTAGGATTGAGCCCTGAACAATACAGCTGTTTCAACAAATGTGCATTTTCCACTTAACAAACCATAAGAATACAGCAGAAGGTTACAACATCAGAATCCTAGGGCAAGAATGTGAAGCAAGAGAGCTGTTTCTTTGGGACATCTTTGCTTTTTCCAGTAGGCTCCATCTACATATCCTGGATGGTGTTTGTCTCCTCCACTACACATAAGGAACAGAGAAGACAGTCTGATTGATATTATGAGTGACAACTAAATCCTTTAACCCATCCTTACATTTTATCTTCACAAGGCACTGTGCACACAGTATTTTTATTTGGAACTAGTGAGCTCAAGATCGAGGAAAGATTAAAAAGCTTATTCCAATATTATGTTGTTATTTTTTAACTACATATAAGTTAACAGAAAAGAGCAAGTATCCAAATGATTGGTAAAGACTGGGAAGAGTATTAACACAGATCATGGGATACAGAAGTACAAACCCTGCAGGGCATTAAGTAGGGCAGGTTATAGAGACCAAGCTACTCCCCTGTTAAAACAGCTCAACTAGTTGTTACCACACCCAATTCAAAGTGCTGGTTATGATCTACGAAGTATAAAGTTCTATATGGCTCAAGTCCAAGCTGGCAGATCATTATCTCCCCATATGAACCAGCTTGGGTTCTGAGATCGTCAGGAGAGGCCCTTTTCACAGTCCCATCACCATTGCAAGTATTACTGGTGGGATTGGAGGACAGGGCCTACTCAGTGTCTGCCCCTGGAATCTGTAACTTCCTTCCCAAAAAGGCCAAAATTGTCCCATTCATTCTGCCCTTCTACTGCCAAGCCAAATATTTTTCTGTTCTGGCAGGTTTGTTTAAGTGTAATTTTAAATCATTTAAAACGGTCAATTCTGTTACATCTCTTTTTAATGTTCACCTTTTTGTATGTTTTAGCTGTATTTCATCTTTTAAATTGATGGATAGAGCTTATGCTACAAATTATGTTTTCCAGTTTGTTGCAAAGTACAACAGGACTCTTTCATACCTTTTTATTAAATCAGTTCATACAGCTTTGCAACGAGCACAAACTAAACCTTACCTTGCAAAGGATGCCAGGAATTCTCTGCAAAGTGTGGGTGTTCTATGCACAGACTTCCTTGGGGAAAGAAAATTCCAGTATCAGGAAGGAGCAGGGATAATTCATTTAACTAAAGAACTTTATCACCAGTTATTCTAAGTGGTCCTACTTTCTTTCTTTAACTCAGAGATGGTTTATTACTTGAAAATTATTTGTCAGATTGTATTAATTTTATCCAGATGCTCAATTTTCTAATCATGTATTCTTTATATGATCTCTTTTAAAGAAGCAGTATAATTACATGCCAAGGGTCTCCGTAAATTTTATCAGGCTATATAATATTATACTTTAATTATTTGGCAGGGTTAAAATTGGAACCAGTCTCTCTACAAGGGTAAGCAATCAATATTGCAAAGACCATAAGTTCTTTGGTAGTCTTGCCATGTTCCTTATTGGTGCTGACCTACCCCAGAAGTTTCTCAGGGTCATCTAATGCGTTCAGTAGTATGAGGGTTGATCAATAAAAGAGGATAGCCAGATTAATATGAAGAATATGCTTACCATATGCTTTAATAAAATTTACCAAGAAGAGCATGGGAGATTGTCGAGGATACATGCTTCTCTAATTTGTATAAAAACAAAAGGTTGATTTTAGTTAGAAGAGGATACACACACACACACACACACACACACAACATCAGATAATTGCATGCATTTTGTATTTTGTATTGTAAATTTGTAACTCATCATTTACAATGCAAATCTAGTATCAGTTAATTGAGGTGAAATCTAGGCATTCCTGTTTGACTCGTATCTTCCTTTAAAAACACTAACTTCAGTGGAATTGCCCAGCAACAAAAGCAGAAGACATACAAGAGGAACTTGAAAAGGTTATATTTTTGAATTACGATAATTACTGCTGGCTCGGGGATTGTTGGAGTTGCTATCCAAAAAAGCAGTTCTGGGATTTGGCCTTTGCAGATAAAATTAAGCCACGTGATAGTCTGACATACTACCACATTGGAAGGCTTGTCAGCTATCTCCTATTCAGGATACTGTAAGTGATGCTGAAATCCACTTCTTTAGCTCTCTTAACATTTCAATATCCAGTGGCAACTTTTCCAAGAAACACATTTATGACAGAGAGATCTTAATGGACTTTGATGTACAGAGGCTAAATGCATCTGTATAATGGAGACAACCAGGCCCAGAAAGCTTTACAAGGGGATTAAATAAATCCATACAATGTCATGATGACTATGTATCATTTCCACTATTGTGACAGTATGCTTCTTAATACCAGTTGCTCAGGAACAGGGATAAGCATAGCACCATTGCTTTCATGTCCTAATTGTGGGATTCCCACCAAGGCATCAGACTGGCCACAATGAGCACAAAATGCTAGACTGGTGCTAGATTCATGCTGCTTGGTGAGTAGAATCTGTAGACAAAAAAGTAACTTTTCAGTGCTATGAAATAACTGAGCATTTAATTTAGCTTTGCAGGACACTTTTTACTTTCTTACGCATTTTGCTATTAGCAATTGTAATCTAACAGAATAACTGGAATTATATTCAGTTGTTCATCATGGATAAAGTTAGGTTCATGCTAAACTTTGTCCACAATTTGTCACTACTATGTCCCCATCCTACTGAAATATGCCAGGGTTGCCCATTTCCTCTATGTCCACTTCATCCTTCAGTATTCAGTCTGGAGAACAAGCCATGGGGAAGCAAAAACCATTTCCTGTATTTAGCTATCTTGCAGCTCTGCTTGCACAACCCTACATGCTGAGAATGACAGGAGCAAAGCCTTCTGGGGCACATTAGCAACAGTGCCAGAGGGCAAGCAGTGAATGGAAACGAAACAGGCTGCAGAGCTCTAGGGATACAAGGGTT
Organism: Anolis sagrei; assembly: GCF_037176765.1. Lineage (NCBI taxonomy): Eukaryota > Metazoa > Chordata > Lepidosauria > Squamata > Anolidae > Anolis > Anolis sagrei. The sequence goes on along the minus strand of NC_090024.1, from coordinate 215,466,246 downwards.
GCTGCAGGCAGGCTGAGAGCGACGATTCAACACAGAAAACAGGCAGGAAAAGATGCTTCCTCTCATGTAATGTTTGCACTGTGGGAGTTGAGGGTCTGTTCCATAATCCATTCCTTCACATCAAACCTTAGCCAGGCTACCCACAAGATTTCGTTTTGAAGATGGTGACCAAATCAGGAAAACAGTAACCCTAAAGTTCATATATCTCATGTATTTTGGGCATTTTTAATTTTTTGTCCTCAGTTGTAAACTGTTTCAATGTAATTTATGTTCAAAGACCAGGTCAAGTTTGGTCTGGCTGATAAAATCTGGAGCTGAAACTGGAGTCTTCTAAAAGTTTTGTAAGGGTTGATGTCACTGTAGCCCAGCTTCAGTTTCATTAACTGAAAATGTATCATGAATGTTATGGGGTATACCCAGCCAAATATATTTCTTAACAAAAATTACAAAAGTTACTTTCAGAGAGACAGTGTGATGCAATGACTAGACTAGGAGTGGGAGATCCTCATGTAAATCTTGATTCAGCCATGTTTCTTCTTGATGACTTTGGCTTAATTCTTTTTCTTAATCTAATTTATGCTTTTATTTGTTCAGTTTATTGCATAGAATACGATGTGGCTTACTTTCAATCTCACCATACAAGGGAGAGGTAGAATTGCCCTGAGCGTTTTGCTGGATATAAAAATGTAATAAATGATCGTATTGGAATTAATTCAACATCCTTCAAAATTTCTACATTGGCCTATCAGTATTTAGAATGTGAACCCATATGCAAACTATAGTCAGTGATGATATGTCATAGTTTTAAAAGGATTTTAGAGAAATTTGTGGAAGACATATCTTTTGAACATATCATCCTATGTATTCTGTAACCATGGCTTGCAAACGTCCCCCCCCCAAAAAAAAAATCCTTGATTTTACCAATTTATATAAAACACACTATTTTACTATACTATTTTGTATAATTGGACTTGTGTGTCTATGGGTTATGGTATCCATGGAGAAATCCTGGAAATAAGCCCCAGCGGATAGCAAGGGGCCACTGTTCTGCCATATAAGCCTTTGAGTATCATTTACTAGAGGTCAAAACAGACCTTTTGCTTTGCTTGTAGGCTTCTCCAAGACATGTGTTTGGCTAATGACAAAAACAGGATGTTGGCATCTGGACGAGATGAACTTTCCGTGTAATCCAGCAAAGCTGTTTTTTCCCCCCTTCTTGTGTTTTTATATGTACATTGGTATATTAATATGCATCAGGGAACTGAAAGAATGTTTGACTTCCCCATATAAATACATACCACAATTTGCAAATAGGGTACCTAATTCTGTTAGCAATTAGTAATTATTTAGTTCCACTGAAATCAAAGACAGAGTTGGTTGCAGCTATAGTTTAAATTTAATTCATCTCATTGGGTCTGTTTTTCTTTCCTTCTTTAAAAATACATTATTATCTTTAATTGGATTTGGGATCTTAGGTGCTCCTATAGATTGTTTTCTATGCTTGACAATTGTATGTTCTCCTATAAAAATGACTTTTTAAAATATTAGCCATTTATTCTTTTTATTCAGTTTCTTCTTAACCACAATTACTGATTATAATTTTAATTTCTTGTCCCATAAATAAAATCTAGCTGTTCATAATTTTCAAGTTCCTGATAAAAAAATTTCATTCCTATCAGGTTTGATATTTTCATAATTCAATAGGTTCATTGATACCTTCCACACATCAGTATTTGACATCAAACACCACTGACTTTGCACATGCTCAGATATTGCTGTAGACAAAGACTATGATCATAGTCAGTCACGGAGTCTAGTGAGACTATGATGTACTTTGTATCACATATGTTTCCAAAATTAGAAGATCATTCAAAAACCACTCTGAATTTGTAGATTGGTAAACAAACTGGCCATTGTGATAGGGCCAATGTGTTCAGTTGCACTTCCTATTAGGGTTACAGAGTTTGAAATGTAATGCCTCCCTGTGGCATTTCTAGCTGTATCAATGGGATAGCATTTGACCCTTTTCTGAGAGTCCCTTCCAGCTGATGTTAGCATTTATGAATTGTTGTCTTGGAAAGGTATGGCTCCTGTTTGTTGTTTTCTTCCCTATACACTTAACAATAGTATTTTCTATTTCCTAGAAGATGTCAGTATGTATAAATGTTTGTAGCCATAATATTTCAATGTTACATGGAAGTCAACAGCCTGAGGCAAATGTAGTGCTTTAGTATTTTTGTAAACGGATAGCCAGTTAATCAAATATGGGCTCTAAAGCACCATGCTGATTTCCTGAATTCTTTTAATGTTATAATTTAGTCAGTTCTAACTTCACTGAAGTTGATGCAAATTGTGCTCATTTATGGAATCAAAGTAATGGCCAAAGAAATTGGGGAGGGTCAGAGAGCTGAAAGCGAGCAAGAGTATCATTTGGACATTCCCTAGGTAATATACACCTTCTTGATAACCTTCGAACTGTATTGATGGTTTTATAATGGACATCTAAGACCACAGGATCAAAAGGAATATGTGAGTGTTATTGCTTTCAACCATTCTAAGTTGATTTCAGCTTCGAAGTTAAAAAGCTTCAGAGAGATGGCTTCTGTTTATTTTCCATTTCACCTAATAATGTGGTGAGCAATAAGAAGGTGAGCTGAGATCAAGAGCTCCACATTTCTTTGGATATAGCTATAACCAGAAGCCATGCAATGAAGCTCAAGGTTACTTGGGTTGCTGATTGCTGATGGTGTAAGGCTGGCATTCAGGAGCATTAAATGCAGAGGTTTCAAATGACTTCCCTGTTCCCATATGTGGTGTATAAGGAAGTATACAAGTCATTGTACTGTAACATTTTAAGCACCTCTTGTGAGGGTTTTGTTATGTCATTGTACCCTATGTGGCAAAGAAATACTGTACCCTATGATAGAGATATGTGATTAACTCAGATTCAGGACGTCATCACATGAGTTGTGAAAGTGGGACGGGGCAGGGTAGGAGTCTTTTTAGCATGGCAAATCGTTCTGTTTAGTTTTAAAAGACCTCATACTGTTTTACAAATCTTATCAGATGCTGCATGTTTTGCAGCCTTTCTTTTGCTCTGTCCCATGTTCTGAATCATCACATTAATGAATGCAGTCCCCACCTACACCACATTCTTTTTTTTCTTTTTTCTTTTTTACTTGGGGAAATTTCAAAATCACGGGTGTCTGTAACATCCAAGTGGTGACGTCTTTCATTTGCACAATTTCTTTATTATGCTAAATAAAGAAATTTTAAGAAAGACCTGGGAAGAGACCATCCATAGGAATGTCCATTGCTCCATGTTACTGAAATGATATGGGTGAATTTGACAGATTGCATCTCAAGTATTTTGGAACATCTTCTCCCATTTCCATGTGCATCAGGAGCTCAGAAGATTATTTAGTCTCACCTCCTGTTCTCCCTTATTTCTCTACACTTCTAAGACAGTTCATAGAGGAAACACCATGGGTGACAGTCAGAAGTAGTTTTGCATCATTTGAAGAGTTCCACGGTACTTTATCTATGAAATGTTTTAGAAGTGTATAGAAGTTTTTTTAGGGAGATGATGACTTGTGTCTGATGAAGCCCTTAGTCCTGTACTTAAACGAAATGAGGATTCTGATGATGATGTTGATGATGATAAGAGGGTTTTGTTCCAGGATACTTCCCCCCCCACACACACACACACACAGTAGATACCAAAATCCTTAGATAGATGCTGAAATCATACTATATACAATAACATGGTAAAATAGTGCCATTATATAATTTTTTTAAAAAATATTCAGAATTGCTTTTTGCAGTCTTCTTTAAAAGATTTTCTGTAAGTGTTAGTAAGTTAATTTAAGTGAGTATTTCTTAATCAAAAAAATTATTTTTACATCACTAGATTTGTTCTTAGCTAGCCATCTCCAAGAGTGTTTTCCCTACATACAAATTACATGTTGCAGAGCTTATTCATTATTGATATAATTATAAAGTTGTGGCTGTCTTTCACACGGTGCAAGATGTTGTGCCTCACTGTTTGTGTGTATGACTGCAGATGGTGTGTCTGTATGTGCTGTCAAGTCACTGGTCAACATATGGTGACCCCATAACATTCATAGCTTTTTGTTAGGCAAGGAAACCTTTGAGATATTTTTGGCAGTTATTTCCTCTGAAGTGCAGTCTACAGCACCTGGTATTGATTGTTGATAGTCTTTCATGCAGGTACTAACCAGGGCTGACACTGCTTAGGTTCCAAGATCAGGCAGGAGCAGATACCTTCACTACAACTACAAGTATTTTAAACGCGTTTTGATACTTTTGACCCTCTTCAGTATGTGCTAACTTCCAGAAAATGTTCTTTCATTCAGATTAACTTTGTTGCATACGGTAATGGATGTTCTGTCAGAATTCTGGGGAAATTCTGACTCTAATAACGCTTTCAAAAATAGCATGGGCAGTCAAATGAGTTCCAGTATCATTGGGCAAACAATTTACCATTTATCTTTCAGGAACTGACTGGTTCTGCATTCCATGTTGCAAGCATCATACATTTGCTGCTTTAAGTCACAAATCATTGTTATGAACCAATGCAAGCTCCAAGATGTGCTGGGGAGGCCCTTCTCCATCTCAAGTACAGATGGTGGGGATGAGAGAGGGAGTCTTTTGGTGGTGGCCCCCAGCTTTGGAATGCCCTCCCTAATGAGATCAGGTTAGCCCATACTTTCCAAGCTTTCTGGACACAATTGAAAACCATGATTGGACCATGATTATTACCTTAATCTTGAAGCCTGAGGACTTAGTGATTGATTCATACTAGAACTTTATGGACTGAGATGGTAAACAGCTTGTTTTATGCTGTGTCTGTTTGATTTTAAAATGGTAGGGTTTTTATTATTTTGCTGTTTAATGTAAATGTATGTTGTTTTATGCAAATGTATGTTTTTTTGTCGTGGCACTATTGTGTGCCTTGTGTGAGTTGCCCTAAGTCCCTTTGGGGTGATAGTGGCAGGATACAAATAAAGATGATGATGATGATGATGATGATGATGATGATGATGATGATTGATGATGATGATGATTTAACTATCATTGTGCAGTAGCATCTTGTGTTGGGAGAGACGGTGTGGTGTAGTGGCTTGAGCATTAGACTAAAAGTCTAGAGACCAGGGTTATATTCCCAGCTTATTCATGGAAGCCTATGGAGTGACCTTGGCCAAACCATTCACTCCCAGTCCCAGAAGGCCCTGTATTAGGTTCACCATAATTCACAAATGATCTGAAGGCACACCACCACCACAATGACAACACTGTTGCATTGGACAGGTATTAAATGTTTCACATGTCCCAGAATGGGTTAGAATTCTGAGTATATCAGGAGTTGATATGCTTTGAAGAAACAAAAAGAAATATATTTATAAATATGCAAGTCTGTCATAGGCATAGGCAAGCAGTAGACATGATTGTGCCAGGCAGTAGACTCCTGCCTCTCAGAATATCTATAGGGAAGAATCTCAGGGCATGTCTACATTAGTCATATATCCCAAATAAGGCCAGAGGTCTCTTTTGAACATCCACGTGATGTTCAGGAACTTTCAGCCCCTAATGCAGGGTAAACCATTTTACCTGATTATAGCTCATATTGGGAAAAGTCAGGAAAAGCTCTGAATTTTCCTTGAAACTCTGAAACAATCCCATACTTTAGGGTTAGTGTGAACTGGTCCCATGTCCATATGTGCTAATGTCACCATCCCAGAGGGGAAAAGGCTATGCTATTCTAGGCTGCATCAATAGAAGTATACTTTCTATGTCAAGAAAAGGAACAGTACCAATCTATTCTGCTTTCGTCAGACCTCATCTGATTCGGACCTCAGTATGTTCAGGTCCAGAGAAGATTCTGGAACTGTGCAGTTTGGATTTGTTCCAAGCAAACTTTGCACATGTACTTTTTCTATGCAGGAAGAAATACATACAAAGCAATAAAAACAGTTATAGATTAGTACATTCAGGTAACTATTTTGTATTCAAGATCACTTCTTAGGCACAATTTTGACATAATTCCTCAATATACATTACTGGGCATCAGCTATATGGGGACATGAGGGTCATTCTCCTGGTGATCAGAGCACAAGTGAATAATCCTTTAGTTCGGTCAAAAGAGAGAAGATTATACTTATTCTCTGGTAGATAATACAGACCAAGATCTTCACAGGTCACAAAACAATGAAATGATTGAAAGCCATGACCAGTCCTAATGACAGACTTGAAACTGATTTTATTTTATTAGTTTATTTTTTAAATATTTTTTTTATTTTATCATAGTTAGTACATTTGTTATACATTTGTTTTACAGCAGATACATATTATTCAATACACTTAACATACTTTGACATCTAGTATTATTATTCTGCTTAAACATATTCTCTATTCCTCACCACTGTGCTCCCCTCCCCCCTCTCAAGCGACAACTTTTACATGTCGTCTGTCCAAAATCTCATTTCTTCTTGTGGCGGTAACTTTCCTTCTTTATTTTATTGGTTTAAACAGGCAAAAATGCTGCCCTAGACGTTAGGAAAGGTCTGTTGTTGTATTTCTCCAGAACAAAGGAAGTGCTGAAAGTTGCATTTGGAAAACATTCAGACAAGCAGAGAATCAACAGCAGTTCTACACCAATGAGATCATACTTGCATAACGTTGCCAAGAAACTACCTTATGCAATATTTGTACAATACCCCCTCCCTCACCCCCTACACCATACATTAGGTGAGTGAGCCGGGGGAGATCTACAAACACCTTGGGTGTGATGAGGCATGAGGTCAAAAGCCAATTGCATTTAGCAACTGGGAAGTTCATAAACTGTTGTTGTTGTTCATTCGTTCAGTCGTCTCCGACTCTTCGTGACCTCGTGGACCAGCCCACGCCAGAGCTCCCTGTCGGCCGTCACCACCCCCAGCTCCTTCAAGGTCAGTCCAGTCACTTCAAGGATGCCATCCATCCATCTTGCCCTAGGTCGGCCCCTCTTCCTTTTGCCTTCCACTTTCCCCAGCATAATTGTCTTCTCTAGGCTTTCCTGTCTCCTCATGATGTGGCCAAAGTACTTCAACTTTGTCTCTAGTATCCTTCCTTCCAGTGAGCAGCCGGGCTTTATTTCCTGGAGGATGGACTGGTTGGATCTTCTCGCAGTCCAAGGCACTCTCAGCACTTTCCTCCAGCACCACAGCTCAAAAGCATCGATCTTCCTTCGCTCAGCCTTCCCTAAGGTCCAGCTCTCACATCCGTAGGTTACTACAGGGAATACCATGGCTTGGACTAGGCGGATCTTTGTTGCCAGTCTGATGTCTCTATTCTTTACTATTTTATCGAGACTGGACATTGCTCTCCTCCCAAGAAGTAAGCGTCTTCTGATTTCCTGGCCACAGTCTGCATCTGCAGTAATCTTTGCACCTAGAAATACAAAGTCTGTCACGGCCTCCACATTTTCTCCCTCTATTTTCCAGTAAACTGGAAATGTAAAATGTAAACTGTACATTTACAGAATACCTTAACTCCTTGGGGAAGCTCTCCATTCAGAAAATAAAAAGTTGAAAAAGTAAAGGGGATTTTGTGTAAAAAGATCGGAAGTACTTTACCAAAATGAGTTCATTAAAACAAAAAGAATAAAAATACTGATTAAAGTACAATATTTTATTTATTTATTTTTAAAAAGGAGAAAAAAGAGGCACAGGTTTAAGCCTTAGGATCAACTGACCGACAAAGCATGTTCTGAGCATCTGGTCACCAGTTGGCAGACAAGTTGCCTTCACTCTATAAAACTATTTCAGTAACACTTTGAAATACCCAACAGTATTGAGCTCACTTGGGATTCATTATAATCTCATTAGGTAAGATTATATCATTTGGTTCAATGTCAGTTGCCTTTCCATATCATGTCCGGTGATTTTACAGTGTGGACAAATATTCCACTAAGGACTGTGCTGAGGTCATCAAACTTAAATTCTTTTCCTGAGTCACATTTGGCAGGAGTTCCCATTGTAACAAGGCATCCAACTTTCAAAACCTTTCCTGGAGGAAAATGGATAATTAATTCAGTGGAACAGGCAAAATTTTACACTATACTAAGTGATTGCCCCACAGTGATTTGTCTTCAGGAGTCATCAAAACCTGACCTCTTAAGAGTGTGAGGGCCCATCCAGACAGTGCCCGCAACGCAGGAACTCCCATGGTTTTACTGGAGGCATCCAAATGACATCTATGGTAAAACCAAATTAATTTGAGACAAAGCAGAAAAATCCTGCTTTGTCCTGAATTAATTTGATAGCCCATTAGACTTGCACCTATGTGATTCCCATGATTTCCAGGCCCAATTCACACAGCCCTCTCAGGATTTTCAGACTCTATGAGTCTGGAAAACCTAGAGGGCACAACCCAATCCCTAAAAACAGGCTTTAAAAATTAAAGGAACTTACCTGACTTCCATTAAGGTTCTGCCAGATTCTCCCTGGGATATAGAAATCATGTGCAAGGGGGGGGGGGGGGAGAGACGAGGAAAATTACTTCTCACCCCCCCCCCCCCCAATCTCCTGGCATGGCATTTCTATGAGCCAGAAGGATGCTGAAAGGACCTTAATGGCAGCCAGGTAAGTTCTTTTAATTTTAAGGCCTTGGGAAGAAGGGTTTAGATACCCCTTCAGGGAAAGCACTCACTTTAAGGGGTGGTATGCTGACTTAAATGCGTGCCTAAGCAAGTTTCTTAAATCCACATTTAAGTGCTGTCTGGAAGCAGACTAAGTCAAGTGCAAAACCGGATCTTACATTTTGTTCCAACAGAGCCAGAAACTAAAATATCTGGTTGATTATCTCTGTTGTTATTCCACACAACAGTGAAAATCATCATGGAATTCACTATTATTTCCTAAGGAAAGAAAAGTAGGCTAACGAATTTTGCACAGACTTCCAAATGATACTTTAAAAGAGAAATCAAACCAAGTCCCCTTGATAGTTATTTAGCATTATTGTTACAAATTTGTAAAAGTACATAGTGATACTGTGTAAAATGTAATAATAAAGTGTTCCCTCACTTATTGCAGGTGTTCCATTCTAGGACCACCCGCGATAAGTGAAATCCGCGAAGTAGGGACGCTCCTCAAACTCGAATGGGTGGAGTGTCCCTACTTTGCGGTGGAATCCTCTTCTTTGCTGCCTCCACTGCTCTCCACCTCGGAGGCCACTTCCTCTCTCTCGGAGGCCACTTCCTCTCTAGGCTGGGTGCCCAAGGCTGGTGCCCAGCCTGGCAAGGAAGGAGCAGAGAACAGTGGAGGAGGCCCAAGGGGCCCCTGAGGTGGGGTAGAGATGCTCCGCCCACTCAGTGGTGACCATCTCCTTCTCGTTGCCTCCACTGCTCCTCACATCAGAGGCCCCTTAGGCACCCACCCTGGTGAGGAAAGAAGGGGGAGCAGCTACACAGTGTTCTCTCTATACAGTGTTCCTTTGCTGCTCCCCACAAAACAGCGAGTCCACAATAAGCAAACCGTGAAGTAGTGAGGGAACACTGTAATGCTGAGTGAATATCTGGGAGGTGTTGTAACTACATTTGCTTTTTAAGAAATAACATTCAAAGCTCTGTGCAAAATTCATTATACTGTTTTTCCAACCTTGTTATTTGAGAGACAGAATAGTATAGTAGTTTTAGTTTTGGACTAGGACTCTTGGGGACCAGAATCAGAATCGCCACTCTTTGTAATTCAGTTCTTATTCTGCATAACATTTACATATAGTTGTTTTGCACAGAAAAAATGTGTGTGTGCAAGCAATGGCATTTCTATACAGAATTCTTATTTCTTGTGCCAAAAATTCTATTTTCTGTGCAAAACAACTGCAGGTGAATTTTGTATTCTTTGAAAGTTGTTTGGTTTTCAAACGCTTTTTCACAGATGGCAGAAAATTATTAAAATTACTAACTGCTCCCATTTTTAAGAAATGTAATGAAATATTACAAAGTGAGACACTGAAAACCGTTCAAACCTAGAACTCATATTGGCCATGCTTGTAGTCTTTTGGTAACAATGCTTGTCCCTTTTCTTTGAATGTCCAAAATCTATTTCAATTGCTCAATTACAGCTTAAGTTAGTGAAATGCCAGAAATTTGGGGACTGAAGTAAAAAATTCTATTTTCCCCATAGCTCAGCCTCTGATTTTCCTACTTCCACCCTGTACAGACATATAGACAGTGAAAGAGATTGTTCAAGAATGGAGAACAGGTTATGTGTTTTACAGAGAAATCTATTTAAGGATGTAAATAATTTTGTTATTGTGGGCAAGAATGAATCATTTTATCACTTTTCTCACTTGCTGCAAAGAAGTCTGCAACTGTGAAATTTTTGAGAATAATTCCCAATATATTTTTTTGTGTATTCTGCCTTCCTCTGGGTATAGAAATTAGTTTGGAGTTTGGAGTTTACTCTGTGAAAATAAGGCCTATATAGTTTTGCACAACCCACTCCCCTCTCATCATTTTCTGTAGATTTTGAGTATAGAAAATTATGTTATCTGTACAAGACACTTGTTTTCTGCCCATTTCAAAACATGCACATTTCCCACACAGAGAAGATTCTTTTTCTGCTCAGGATTCTCTGCATCAGAATTTCTTGACACTCCAGAAACTTTAGTAGTTAAAATATGATTTCCATTCCATTGTATGCTGAAGAACTATGAAGGTTCTGAATCAAACTTTGGAAACATTGATGGGCCTGATGTGGTTAAGCAAACTAAAATGTAAACGGGAAGATATATTTGCTATTAAGAAGATTACTACTTCAGAGATAGGATGACACAGCCTGTTCTGGACAGGAGTTGTGTTCCTTTTCAAATATCAGACTGATAGTTGGGAGTTTTCCTGGATGTGGGCCTCACATTAGATACCCAAATACTGTGACCAAAAGTATTTTCTCCCAGTTTTGTCTCATGGGCCAGCTGTATCTTTTTCCTTGTACAACCAGACTTGGCCACAGTCCTATACATATTAATGATATCTCAATTGGATCACTGTAACATACTCTACATGGGGATGTCCCAAAAACCCCCACATGGGAATGTCAGTAGAATTTTAAGTTCTGACATGTAGAATGCTTCAGTTTCTAGAGTACTTCTCTGGGTGCTTTTGGAGGAACATGAAGGCTTTTGGGAAGAAGAAGAATTCACAGATTCTGGACAGAAATTGTGTTCATGAGTGTGTTCATTTATGCTCCACAGGACATGTGCATGGGGGGAGTCAAATAATTTGCTTTTCCTGGAGTGACTCCACTGAATTGTGAAAGCTTTGTGTATTTATTATTTTTGAGGATCTTTATAATGTGTCAGACTTTACTGCCAAGCAGTTTTAAATCTAATTGGTTTAAGTGAAAGTACTTAGGGCTACAATCTTACTTGCATTTACTATGCACATGTTGCAATATTATGCATGCTTAAAGTTCCACTTAATTTAATGAGTCTTACTTTAGGCTAACATGAAAAGGGCTGCACTTCACCTATCAAATATTTAAGTTTTGTTGGAACATATCCAAATCTATCTATCTATCGATTGATATCTGCCTATTCTGTGATCACTCTTGCTACCTCAAATCGCTTTTGGGCCTGAATTTTGATATTAAATCTTTTAAACACTTCTGCTGGTGGAGGTGGAGAGGCAGATACTTTCCTCACAATGACCCTTTTGGGATCCTAATTGAGACAGCTTTGTAAATGTCAGCTATGTTATAAATAAAATTTGTGTGAAAATAATACATCTGAAGAAAACGGGATTATTCCCCACATGGGAAAGGGTTTAGTTTAAGTTTCTTTTAACCTTACAGTCATGTTAAATGAGAGTCATGTTGATTTTCAGCCACACTCCAGCATTTATTGTTAGTTGAAATTGCCAGAAATACTTTAGAGAAAACAAGGCAAAAAGAAAGAAAGGAAGTACATAGGAACACACTTTTTAAAAATCCTCTCCTCCATTCTCTCTCTCTCTCTCTCTCTCTCTCTCTCTCTCTCTCTTTCTCTCTACATGTGTGTATGCATTTATTATGTGTGAACAAAAAATTGATTATTACTCATCTTCTGAACTTGCCTGGCTTTAATTTGTGGAGATTTTCTTACATGAAAAGTGAACCCATGCATTCAAAAAGCATCTCATATAATATATGGGGGGGGGGGGGGATCACAGTGAAGTTTGGTGTTAGAGCATTTGTTCCTGATTATATAAGAGTCATATTAAAGATAATAAAGTTATGGAGGAGGACACTGAATATTAAACTATGTTAAGTGCAGCTTGGCATGCAAACAGAGCAATTGAAAAAATATTGTGTTATTTTAAATTTACTGGCAATTTCCAGTACAATCTCTGAAAGGGTTTTTCAAGACATTTAATAATTTTATGCAAGAAAGACTGGAATCCACCATGTCCTGCACAATTTTTTTAAAAAAATGTGGAAGTAGAATATGATAATTATTTATAGTATTAGGGAGAGCAAGACTTTCTCTAAGAACGCATGTAGACTAAGTAGGTTATTTAGTGTAACTCTACTTTGGTGTTTAGTCAGGCAGGGGTTGCATTTATCAGGGCATACTCTTAAAAATCGGATGCCCTGATAAATTTGGGCACATCATGCAGCTCCTCCATGACATGACAATAACAGTCTTGGATAGCAATGACTCCCAAAGTGTCCCATTTAAGGTAGAATCAGGTATCAGATGGAGAAGTGTTATTGCTCCAACCTTATTTTCCATCTTCATAGCCAAGAATCTGCATTTTTTTAATGAGAAACTTGAAGCTTGTAGCACCTAAACAGTGTTTTCTGTATCACTGATGATGACTTCTGTGGGTAGAATAAAATCATCACAATCTCCCTACCAGATATCTCATTATGATGAATGAATAAATGGCATGAGATGTTTGAAGTTATGGGATAGTGCAAATAGAAATAAAAGTTCATCTATTGCTAGTTTTTGCTACTAATACTACTCTCGCACACATCACTCATTAAAAAATATTGGGAAAACATCCCTCACTGGTTCATGGAAGCCTTATAATTGCTTATTGGGAGTGGACGAGGGAGAATAAGTTCATTAACTATAATTGGGATCTGTTGAGTTGGAAGTTATATTTAATCCATGTTGTTTAGTTTAATATAGTGCTACGTACATAGTGTGTAGGAGGTTAAATGTATTTTTATTTTCCTTAGATTATGTAAAGATGTACATTTCTGGTTTTTTTTGTTTACTCCAAATGTTGTTTTATGTCATTAAAATGTATATATTAATAAACATAAGTAAGCAAAATTATTGCTGACTGGTATTTAAAGACAAAAACCTTAAAGTTAGACAAGTCCCGTTTAGACTACTGCAACGGTCTCTACGTGGGGTTGCCATTGAAGACGGCTCAGAAGCTTCAATTGGTCCAGTGTGTGGCAGCCATGATACTAACAGGGGCGGCACACAGGGAGCATACAACCCCTCTGTTACGCCAGCTCCATTGGCTACCAATTTGCTACCGGGCCCAATTCAAAGTGCTGGCTTTGGCCTATAAAGCCCTAAATGGTTCTGGCCCAAGTTACCTATCCGATTGCATCTCCACCTACGAACCCACTAGGACTTTGAGATCTTCCGGGGAGGCCCTGCTCTCGATTCCTGCCTGCAACAAAGGCGCGGCTGCCCGGGACGAGAGACAGGGCCTTCTCGGTGGTGGCCCCTCGGCTGTGGAACGCCCTTCCCACGGACATCAGATTGGTTCCCTCATTGATGGTATTCCAGAGAAAAGTGAAAACCTGGCTATTTGAACAGGCGTTTGAATAAGCAGTGCAATGAATTTCAGGAAATGGAACTACGACTGACGAGTTTGGATCATGATTCTAGTTATGAGACGCCACTTGAATGTTTATTACTATTAAATTGTTTAATTTGTTTCTGTGTTAACTGTTTTTAAGTACCTTGCTGATGCCGCATTGAATTTTTGCCTTGATTGTTCGCCTTGTTTTTGCTTGATTGTTGTAAACCGCTATGAGTCGCCTTAGGGCTGAGAATGGCGGTATACAAATGAAGTAAATAAATAAATAAATAAATAAGTCTGACTGCATGTAAAATTATTCAACTTTAGGATTGTAGCCGAATTCCAAAATTTGGGATGAATTGGGTGTTCAAAATAATACCTGCCTGCTTGCTCTCCTTCTCATTCATTTATCACATCACCCAGTAGGGAGGTACAAACCACCCTCCCCCCAGTTTCCTATGTGTTAATTCATTTGGTCAGGGTGGGAGGTGGGAGATAACAATGGATGACAGAATTGATATGGGTACGCAATTTAAAGGAATATAAGCAGATGTTTTGTACTGTATCAGCTCATTGATCCATTTAGCTCAATATATTCAACACACTGTGATTCTGCAGGATCTGATACAAAATTCTTTCTGATTTCTAAAAGGAGATGACAAAAATAGAACCTGCATGAACTTCCGTATGAAAAGGATGCCCTTTATTTACTATAGTGCTCCAACACCCTACTTTTCTATAACATTTTATTCCTTAACTCTTTTTTAAAGAAAAATACAATATCTTCAAATATTTTATAAAACATATTTTAACTATGGTAAAATATCTCAGGTTAGCTGGCAGATTAGCTTTCTCCCTTACAGCAAAAATGGTCAGGAGAAACATCGGCAGGCATTTTCAAGGAAGTTGAAATTTAAATAAATTGGATACGATTAATAAAACTGTGTGTGTGTACATTTCAAACACTTCTGCTGTGCAAGCTAAGCAAAACTTTATACCCTGTTTGAATCTATGAGACAGTGGCATTTTTTAAAAAATTGCAGTGTCTTGGTGTTCTTTAGAGTGGGTAGAAAGTTTAGGTATGACTTCGGCTTGGAAGAACTTGACAGACATAAAGAACAAAGCTGACTCAGTTTCCTTGATGATGCTAAGCATTGGCTTCAGAGTGAAGCCTGTGTAATTCAATCGCTACATGTGGAAGGAATGAAGAGCTGTGCCATATTAATTCCTGGCAATGTCAAATGAGAAGCCAAGAAACTGAAAGTGAGTCACTGGCATCACCTCTCACCAAAAGCACAAACCCATGCTGTAAGGAATTGGAGTAGTAGAGAATGTATCTGCTGATCTTGCTCAGTTTGAAGTTATAATACTAAACCATGGAGAGGTTTGCAATAAACCCCATAGTCCATCACACTTATGAATTTTCAAGATACTCAAACAGTGCTATCTATAGAGATTTAAGATATCAGTCACATAAGGTGTCAGTTCTGGATCTAGTTCTTCTGATGTGAGATGTCTGCATTCTCTTAATCAAATCCATTTGTGAGTCCCAACTTGAATCAACTCACTTACGGAATCAATGAGAATTTGCCAGGTCAACACTTATTCAAGCTTCATTGATTCAGTAAACCTACTTTAACTGGTACCAGCAATTAGTTTTAGGCCTCCCATATTCTTCCTATTTGCTTATTGCTTCTATAAACAAGGTATCATACAGTTAGTGCACATCTAAACCATACTGCTTGTCCTATTTGTAGATTGTCTTGCACAGTTATCTTTATGGTGGTAACCTCCGCATATAAATTCCTTAATGTAGCCTTCTTCCTTGTGAAAGTCCATGGTAATGTAAAGTAGATTAACTGATATTTCAAGTCGGATCCAGTATGTACTTCCACATACAAATCATTGTGCAGTGCCTCTTCACAGAAACAAAGGACCATTTAAAACACCTAAAATGATATATGGTTTGGATCTAGGTTGCCTGAAGGATCACCTACCTCATACACTCAGGTCCTCTGGGTGATATTTGCTTCAACCAGACAGGACTAGACTGGAAATCATCATCACCCAGAGGACCTTTTTACCAATCACCCCTAGACTGTGGAATGACCTAGCTCGTAGAAGGGATTCAAAAGCTAAATATGTTGTCTGGAATTAAAAAGCATTAAAGATCTATTTCTTCTGGTAGGCATATCCGGTCAATTTAAATGATAATTTAAAATTGAAACAGTGGATGTGGCTCTTAATAAAACAGGCCGCATTATCACAGGATGTCTACACTCCATACCACTGGACAAATTATACTGTTTAGCTGGTGTTGCACCACCTGACATCCACTAGGAAGTAGCAGCCAATAATGGAAGGACCAAGGTATCTCTGCCCCATTCCCTGTTCAGATATCACCCAGCATGTCAATGCCTTAAATCAAGAAATAGCTTTCTAAGATCTACAGAGATACTCAGAGGCACACCTCAGCAAGTGAGAGTCCAAAAGCGGCAGGCTAAAACCCAGAACCTCAATCCATAGCTGATAGTGAATGAGAGACTCTCTCCTGGGCACACAGAAGACTGGGCAACTTGGAAGGTGCTGAACAGACTGCGCTCTAGTACCATGAGATGCAGAGCCAATCTTAGGAAATAGGGCTGCAAAGTGGAGTCCACAACATGCAAGCCATAGACCACCTATTATAATGCAGTCTGAGCCCTGCCACATGCACAATGGAAGACCTTCTTATAGCAACACCAGAGGCACTCCAAAGTGTCCAGGTACTGGTCAAAGTTTTTAACTTTGTTTGTGTTTTTAAATACATTACAACTGTACCCTCAATTTGCTTCTGACACAATAAATAAACAATTGACATTTGTATATGTATGTATGTTTTTTAATGTGTGTGTTTTTAATGTGTCGGTGAGCTCCCGGTGGCGCAGTGGGCTAAACTGCTGAGCTGCTGAACTTGCTGATTGAAAGACTACAGGTTTGAATTTGGGGAGCAGCCCCAGCTTCTGCCAAACTAGCAGTTCGAAAACATGCAAGTGTGAGTAAATCAATAGGTACCGCTCCGTCGGGAAGGTAACGGCACTCCATGCAGTCATGCTGGCCACATGACCTTGGAGGTGTCTATGGACAACGCCAGCTCTTTGGCTTAGAAATTGAGATGAGCATCAACCTCCCAATGTCAGACATGACTGGACTTAATGTCAGGGGGAAAACCAAAAAAACCTTTTAATGTGTAATGATTTATTTTTATCATACATGTAGCATACATACACTGCTATAATTTATATGTTTAAAATAATTTTACGTGGATTAATTATATACTGATTTTAATCTTGAGCCTTGGCAAGAAAATTGTAATTTTTGCAGTTTAAGTTAAAAGCAAAGACTTTCTCTTAACATTAAATCTAGTCATGTCCGAGTCTGAGGGGTGGTGCTAATCTCCATTTCTAAGCTGAAGAGCCGGCATTATCTGTAGACACCTCCTAGGTCATGTGGACACCATGACTTCATGGAGCGCCATTATACCTGCTAAAATCACCAACAGGATGCTTGTCTTTGTTTTTCCATTTGCGATAGAACAGATTCATCAAAAGGCACTACAAAGTGCTAACTTACTATCAGTTTAACACTGCTTATTCATATGAGAAATGCTGAGTGAATTATCCCCAATACCTAAAAACATGCACACATGCACACACACAATGCCTAAAGTATGTTTTCTTTGGTAATTTCCTTGGCTTGGTCTGAAGCCAACAATCCTTTGCTGAGAAACAAACAACCAATGAATCTGCCCAGATCAGTACATTCAGCTAATGAAAATGTATGTAATTGATATTTTATAACTGTACAAAGAAGAATTCTCTTGAAGGATTTTAATGGTATCGATTGAAGGAGAGAAGCCAGAGAGGAGTTTTTCAGCCTTGGAGCAAGAGGTCTAAAGTGCTTTGGATCAAGAAATGTACACTGGTTTGAAATTCACCACAAATTTCCATACCATTTACAGCTTTTAAAATGGCATTTCAACAATCTGACAATTAATCATGCATCTGCTGGCTCTTTTATCCCTGATCAATTATCAGAATCAAGACCTCTTCCTGTTCTTCTCTATTGAAGAAATGAACAGAAGGTATTAAGAAAAGAAACTGGGAGTACTTCCTTACTGCATGTAACTCCAATTTCTTAAATTCATATAGTCTTTTAAGGTCTAGTTCAGGGGTTCTCAACCTGTGGGTCCCCAAATGTTTTGGCCTTCAACTCCCAGAAATCCTAACAGCTGGTAAACTAACAGCTGGGATTTCTGGAAGTTGTAGGCCAAAACACCTGGGGACCCACAGGTTGAGAAACACTGGTCCAGATGATGTTTCAACCCCAATTATTTAATATCACTGATATATTTATGCAAAGAAGCATGTTCCTCACTGCACTTCACATTCCACACTGTGTTAAAACTTTAAATGTCCTGATGCAATAGAAAGTGAGGCTGGATGGTCCTTGTTGTCTCTTCAGTTCCCTGATTCTATGATTTTGTTCTTTCCTTTATGTTGCTTCTCTCCCAGCCTGCTGCAAGAAGGTGTTCCACACTGCTAGTGGAAGATGATAGATAGATAGATAGATAGATAGATAGATAGATAGATAGATAGATAGATGATAGACAGATAGATCAAGGCGCAAGAAGAACCAGAGAAGTAATAGATGTCTCATATCTGGCTACATTAAGGAGTGTGAAGGCATCTATGCATTGGGTTTTTTCCACTTGAAACCTCATGGCCCTTTAAAACAAAGCTCTTCTTTTTATTTTTTGATATAGGATATGTTTTCTGCTACATATATGATAGACATGTACTACTTGCATAAAGTTACATATACTTCTGGATCTCTCTGACTGCATGAAGAAAAGATACCCCAAAAGAATTGAGCCCCCTCTGTGCTCATTTATCTATGCATCTTTTCTTGGTGCCACTGATGTCAAGCCAAAATGCGAATCTGGAATCCTTGAAAGACCACAACACTTATGCATGGATAGTTGTACAGTATGTTGCAGTAAAGACCTCAAAAATTCAATTATTCCAAAGCCTCAACACCCCATTTAAAAATGAACATTTTTGCCCCCAACCATGCAAAACCCCCTCTGAACATGTTGAGATACAGGCAATTACCCTCACCATGATACAAGCACCCCCAGATAAAGTCTCTCAACTGCGTTCCGACTTAGATGCCAGTTTTGATGCAGTGTCCATGGATGTAACTGTCTGTCCAGTTTTGATGGATTTGTTTCAACCTGTTCAGCCTGATGACGTGGACAAGATTCTTGGAGTGGTGAGAGCAACCATCTGTGCCCTGGACCCTTGCCCTTCCTGGCTGGTCAAACTCACCAGTGGGGGATTGGCCGAGTGGATCTCGAAGATCATAAATGCCTCATTGGAACAGGGTCATAATCTATCGAGCCTGAAAAGTGCAATTGTGAGACCGTTGCTTAAAAAGCATCCCCAGATTCCTCGGTCCTGAACAACTACCAATCTCCAACCTCTCCTTCCTGGGCAAGATTCTAGTGCGGGTGGTTGCCTCCCAACTCCAGGGATTCTTGGATGACACTGGTTATCTAGATCCATCACAGTCTGGTTTTAGACCTGGCCATGGCACTGAGATGGCTTTGGTTGCCTTGGTGGATGACCTCCAAAGAGAACTTGACAGGGGGAGTGTGTCCCTGTTGGTTCTCCTGGATATCTTAGCGGCTTTCGATACAATTGACCATGGTATCCTCCTGGGGCAGTTCTCTGGAATGGGTCTTGGGGGCATTTCTTTGCAGTAGCTCTGCTCCTTCCTGGAGGGTTGCTCCCAGTTGGTGAAGCTGGGGATACCTGCTCGGACCCGTGGCCTTTGACCTGTGAGGTCCCACAAGGCTCCATTCTATCTCCCATGCTTTTTAATATCTACATGAAACCAGTGGGTGAGGTCATCCAGAGTTTTGAAGTTGGATGCCTTGGTTACATCCAGATTGGACTATTGCAATGCACTCTATGTGGGGCTGCCCTTGAAGATGGTTGGGAAGGTCCAACTGGTACAACAGGCAGCAGCCAGGTTCCTTACTGGAGCAAACTATAGGGAGCATACAACGCCCCTTTTAAAACAGTTTCACTGGCTGCTGATAAGTTGCCGAGCCAAATTCAAGGTGAAGGTTATGACCTGTAAAGCCCTAAACAGCCCCACCTATCTTCGCGATCGCATCTCCCTCTATGAACCAGTGCGAACTTTAAGATTTTCCAGGGAGGCTTTCCTTTCGCTCCCACCACCGTCAGAAGCACAGTTGGTGGGGACAAGAGAGAAGGCCTTTTCAGTGTTGGCCCCCCACATCTGGAACGCTCTTCCTGGAGAAATAAGACAGGCCCCATCCCTTCCCTCCTTTCATAAGAGCCTGAAGACCTGGTGGTTTAAACAAACCTTTGAGAACAACTAGTTCTAGCTCTGCCCCAGATACTGTTGAAATTGGCCATATCTTTTTCTACCAATTACCCAGGTCACTTTCTTCTATTAGGCCCTGGAAATGTACAGCCATAGACTCTACCTAATTTCCTGGGCCCTCTAAAATTGCACTAGCCTATACCCGAACAGGGTATAGGGTTACAGACTGTGCTGGATGGGGTCGCACTCCCCTTGAAGGCGCAGGTTCGCAGCTTGGGTGTGATCCTGGATTCATCGTTGAGCCTGGATCCCCAGGTTTCAGCGGTGACCAGGGGAGCATTTGCACAGCTCAGGCTCGTGCGCCAGCTGCGCCCGTACCTCGGGAAGTCTGACTTGGCCACGGTAGTACACGCTCTGGTCACATCCCGCCTTGACTACTGCAACGCTCTCTACATGGGGCTGCCCTTGAAGACGGCCCGGAAGCTTCAGCTAGTCCAGTGCGCGGCAGCCATGTTACTAACAGGAGCGGGACGCAGGGAGCACACACAACACCCTTGTTGTTCCAGCTCCACTGGCTGCCGATCTGCGACCGGGCCCAATTCAAGGTGCTGGTGCTGGCCCACAAAGCCCTAAACGGTTCCGGCCCAAAATACCTTTCTGACCGCATCTCGCCCTATGAGCCCACGAGGACCTTGAGATCGTCTGGGGAGGCCCTTCTCTCGATCCCGCCTGCCTCACAGGCACGTCTGGCGGGGACGAGGGATAGGGCCTTCTCGGTGGTGGCCCCCCAGCTGTGGAACACCCTCCCTGTAGACATCAGACAGGCACCCTCCCTTATGACATTCCGCAAGAGCCTAAAGAAATGGTTATTTGAGAAGGCATTTGACTAAGTGCTACAACAATTGGCAATGATGATTGGAACGGAATATAGATAACGAGATTGGTTTATGATTCTACGATGAGACGGCGCGGATGATTTAGTGTAATTATATTATTGTATTATTGATAGTTATGTTGTTACTCTGTTGTGATATTGCCTTATTGTAAACTGTTTTTATATGTTGTACACCGCCGTGAGTCGCCCTAGGGCTGAGAACGGCGGTCAACAAATGCAGTAAATAAATAAATAAATAAATAGCCTGGCCCGGCCTTTTAAACTGCCTTGAACAGGCAGGATTATTTTAAATATATGTGCTATTGTGGTTTTTAATGCTTATATTGTCTTGTTAATTTTATGTTTATGGTGTTTTCTTTGTTTGTATTGATTATGTTACTTGGAAACTGCTCTGAGTCCCCTAGGGGAGATAGAGCGGTATATAAATAAAGTTTTGTTGTTGTTGTTGTTGGTTGCATCCCACATTCCTGCACATTTCCTGCTTCTTGGCAGAAGGTTGGACTTGATAGTCCATGAGATCTCTTCCAATTCTATTATTCGATGATTCCATCTTTTCCCTTTGCAGTTCTTTTTTGTTGCCATTTTGAGAGGAAGTCCAAAACTTAGGTATTTAAGCTTGCTGTATGTATGTTGGGCAGTGTGGCCTACAGTACAGTCAGAAGAGGAAATTCATCCTTGCTTGAGCTAAATGACATCCGATTTAAACAATTAGAGCAATGCTATTTTAATTGTCTGTAAAGCTAAGCAGCAAAAAGTCAACATAGTATAACAGACTTTAGGAGACCATGGTTTGAAGCTTACTTGGCCATAGAAATCCTCTGAATGAACTTGGACAAGTCTCACTTTCTAGGTTTCAAAGAAAGGCAATGGCAAACCCCTTCTGAACAAATATTGTTAAGAAATCCCAATGATAGATTAATCTTGAGGTCACCATAAGTCTGAAATGACTTGACGGCACATAGTAACAAAGCAAAGAATTACATATAGTTTTACAATCAATGGCAGCTGTGTGACTCTGAGACCAGTGGAGTAGTGAAACCACTCTGGATTTTTGTCCAAAGGATCTAGGCAGAGTGCTGCACTCAACCCCCTGCTTTTCAGCAGAAAAGAAATAGCAATTTTGGGAGGGATTTATGTTTCACAGAGTCAGAGGATGAATGTAATTTTAGACAATATATTTAAATAATTTTGTGCATGAAAAAAGTCCACATATGTTTGAAACAATGGAAAGCAAAGGTATCAGTACCTAGCCACCCATGTGGACAATTTGGGATTTTGAAGTATTTCAGAACTCTTATTAAGGGATACTCAAGCTTGTGGTGTCAATGAGTTCTAGAAGACAACTGTGTACTATGCTTTGTTAATGTAATTTACTAAACAGCTGGTCTACAGTCACTTTAGCCAGTCCTGGCATGATTTTACATATTTTTTCATTCATTTAAAATTTCCTCTTTTTAGGCTGTTGGGACTTTCTTTCTTTTGCTTCAACTGTGATGAAAAATTGCTGTGCCTGGGGACATTTTATTGAGTTTTCTCTCTACCTTCTCCAATTCTACTACTTTAAAGTTGGGAGAACAAACTGTTTCTAAAAGATGAGGTGCCCAGAAGTTAGAATGATACTCAGGGTCTGAATACTCTGGTGATTTATAAAATGACATGATGATATTTCCTTATATGCTGCTTATCCTTTTTTATAGCTTCCCAATGATGAAGACACTGGTTTTCAGTTTTCAAAAGGACACTTAATTTTAACTCTTTCAGGCACTACATCGCAAGGTATCTTTCGCTAAGGTTTTCTCACCTGTAAAAAAACTAGTGCTTGTTGTTGTTGGGTTTTTTTAAAGCCAAACTGTATAATAAGCAGTTCTGCTGTTATTAATTTTGTACGTTCATTAAAAGGCAGCAGATAAAGATCAGTTAGCTTTCTTCATTGTTTACTCTTTCATCTGCCATAAACAGAGAAATCATGATGACTTTGATAAGCAGATGGAAAGATGTCTGGTTTCAATAGACCTTTTCTCCACCATAAGTATTCATGAGGTGAGTCTTTGTTACCATTATGGCTTCTACCATTGGTGTCAGATATGAGGCATTCATATGTTGTAAATTACGGTATGAACTGACTTTAACCACATTTTCTAGACTAATGTGGAGAAGTAATACCCTACTTATTCTTCCTACTATCTACTCTTCTGACTTTTGCAATAACTGATTTTAGACCAAAACATATATAAAAATGAGTGTTAAGAAGATGAACTGAAACTAAATATGCATAGGCTAAAGTGCATTTGCTAGAAAATTCATTCAAAAAGTAATACAACATTTCTATACATAATTTTTAATGAAAAGCATATATTAATGTGGAAACTGCCATGAGCAGAGATTATGGGCAGCAGCATACCCAGTACTCATAGCAGCAGCATGTCCAATGGGAATCTAGGTTTGTTTTTAGGTTTTTGAAGGGCGTCCACATTTCTCTGTCTTGAGTTCAGCTCAAGTGATTGGCTTTGGCAGATTTTATAGTTTATTTCAGAATTCCCGGTGAGTTCTATTAATACACTTTTTCTGGCTGGATGAATACTACAGTGACATGAGGGGTTTATGTTTTGTGGATACCCTCACCATTGAGATGGCTTAGAACTGCATTTTAATGCCTGTGTAGAACTTTCCAGAAGGTTATTTAAATCAATGGAGTACACCAGGAGAGTGCAATTTTCCAGGTCTGTTCATCTCCCCTTTTGAAAATGTAAAGTTTTGTCAACATTTATTTTCCCTTTCTTCAATAATGTCAAAAACCCAGTGCAAACAAGAATAAGGCAAAAGAGAGCAGTAGCATGTCAAATTCTACTTCATTTCTTCTCAATTATCAGTCCATAAGTAATAGTCTTCTTTATCACATGAATGGCATAGACAGACAAAAAAATGTATCATGCTGAACAATTCTATCACATGTTGTCAGTTTAATGTGGTAGCAATTTTTTAGGGCTATGGCAAGGTACTTTACCTGTCTATGTGAGCTCTATATAGTATTTATTCATTTAAACATATGCACTTATATTTAAGATTTCCTCCATCATTATATTGCAGACAGTGAATGTGGTATTCCCACTCTCCCATGCATAGACTGAAGCCAAACCTGGTTAGCTTCAAAAGGTGGCTGCATCTCAAGAGATGAAATAAAAAAACCCCAAACTTTGCAGGATATATTAATCAACAAAAAATCTTCACAGAAGTCTCCTGAAGTCAAAGAGTGCAGCAGAGCAATGCACACATACAACCAGATTGAAAATATGAAATCTCTTAGCCCTACATTTTAAAATTAAAATAAATCTAGAGCTACATCAAAAAGACAGATGTTAGAGCCAGTTTCCATTAGATAATAAATAGCTATTCATAAAACAAAGAGGGGGAACTTGGGGAAGTCTTAATTCCCTAAACACTAATGAAACTCCATCCACAAAACATCTGGGACTGAAAGGAAAAAAGATGAACCTACAGCAGCTGTTGCTCAAAATCTGAAAAGTATTATGGAATTAGCATCAAAACACTCACCCACTTCCTTTTTCCATAAACCGATGAACGCATGCAGACCCCCAATGTATTATGCAATTTACTGACAGCTCACCAATTGACCTTAAAAATTCTTAGGTGTGTTTTAACTTTTTTTTCCTACAGTGCTATAAAATGTACAATGATCTGGATTGCTGAACCTCTCTAGTCCCTGTTCCTCAATCTTTAATAGCAGTCCAGCTAACAAAGAGAAATTTAGTTGAATGCTGGAGATGGATAGAAGTTGTTTAAGCTACATTTTGCATCTCTTGCTGTTGAAAATGAAGAACAGTGTTTAGCAGAAACAGCCATGTGGGAAACACAAGTATGTAAACAATGTATGTGTTTGTTTATTTATTGTATCAGAAGCAAATCAAGGGTACAGTTGTAATGTATTTAAAAAGCACAAAGTTTTAAAACTTGGGATTATATTAAATGTCCTTTGATCAGTAAGTGGCCACTAGGAGTGCCTCTAGTGCTGCTATAAGGAGGTCCCCCATTGTGCATTTGGCAAGGCTCAGACTGCATTGTAATAGGTAGTCTGTGGTTTGCTCTTCTCCACACTTGCATGTTGTGGACTCCGCTTTGTGGCCCCATTTCTTAAGGTTGGCTCTGCATCTCATGGTACCAGAGTGCAGTCTATTCAGTGCCTTCCAAGTTGCCCAGTCTTCTGTGTGCCCAGGAGGGAGTCTCTCATTTGGCATCAGCCATGGCATGAGGTTCTGGGTTTTTGCCTGCTATTTTTGAAATCTTGCTTGCTGAGGTGTTCCTGAAAGTATTTCTGTAGATCTTAGAAAGCTATGTGTTTGAAAATAATGCGGAATAGACCTGGAAGACATCAAATGAGAATTGGCAAAGGTGATAAAATTATTCTGAAGTAATGACTTGGTGTTATCAGAGGTCACTTCTATATCACTACATTGTACCTATTTATTCCTGGCTAGTCATTGGGATCATAGGAGGTAGTGTGGGAAATATTAACATGGGCAAGGAGATAAAATATGTCAGAAGAATTTATGAACAATAATAAGCATTAGAACTGAGATTGTACACTATCGAGCATTGCTTAAAAGTTTTGCCAGCCAGACCATCATTATAGATTCCCATCAATGATCATTTAGTAGCTGGTGGAGAATGGGGGAAGGATTTTGGAGAAGTGTTTGGCTCTGTCCCCACATCCAGATGCACGGTGGTGACACCATCTGTCTAGATTTCCCAGTATTCAATGTTTTCTTCTAGAGGTCTTGGTATTTGGTGCTCTGTTTCTGTGTATGTCTATAGTTGCATAGGCAGACCCTTCTGCAACACCCTCCCATTGTTCACCAGCTTTTCTATTGAATAGGCAGATCTATTCCAGTTGGACCTATCAACTGGATTTATGTCTTGATATGTATCATGATTTTAAGGATGCATGAGTGGCAGTAGCTTTTATTTTGCAATAGGTAAGGAAGAAGGTGACACAGTTTTAGAGATACCCAGTTTAGATTTGGTCAATTCGATCTTCTTAACAGAATGATGGAACAATAATATTGTCTTCTCTTTATAGCACCATTGTTTTACACATCAATGAGATCCCTCATCTAGAGAACATTCACTTGATGCACAGTAAAGTGGGAATTTGCAAAAATGTCCTGCTCTGGCTTCTGCTAGTTGACTCAAAAGTAAAGTTTTGTTCTTATTTATTCCAAGAAGTGTATTCATTTTTTAAATGCAATAACATTCTGCGGTCATATACTAAAAACCTGCAGATTAATTTAGTGCCTGTGTCCCTTAAAGAAAAACAAATAGACATTTCTAAATGCCATTGTCCTTCAAAAACATAATTGATTGGTGGGAGGATTAATTTTTGATCTGGCATCTCTGTCCTTAAACATCCCACATGTCGTTGATGTTCCAGGCCAGGTCATGGAATTACCAGAGATATTAGTCAGGGGGAAAAACTCAAAATAAAATTAAGAGTATTCCAGTAGAAAAGAGGAGGAGGAGGAAGAGGAGGAGGAGGAGGAGGAGGAGGAGGAGGAGGAGGAGGAGGAGGAGGAAAAGGAGGAGGAGGAGGAGGAGGAGGAGGAGGAGAAGAAGAAGAAGAAGAAGAAGAATTGCAGTTCCTGTTCTTCTTCCAGGATATTCAATTTGCAAATATTATTAGACTTGCCAGCTGCATACATGGAAAAAAAATACAGGGAGCTATGCAGAAGGAAGAGGGAAAATTTACTAGTCCAAAAAGACTCTGCATATCTATGTCTGCTGAATTACCTTGCTATTAGCTGTTCTATTATCTAGACAGATGTTCTTTTTAAGCAATAACCATCTTTCCCTTTCCATTTTTTCCATCTCTGCAACTCAGACCTTTGCAAACATCATTATTAATTCATTAACCTCCATATTCAATGATGATCCAAATATAATTGCATGAATCTTTGTAAAACACAAGGCCTTCACCAAACGACATTCCAAAATCAGGGGTCATTTGAGTTTTGAAACTTTTCTTTGCACTATTCTATCTCTACCGTAGACCCTTGGAAAGTGGATTCACTGTACAAGCTCATGTATCTTTATTTTAGCCAATGATCTTTCTCTGATGTATGTACATTCCAAGTATATTTAAAGGTCTCTGTGCAACTCTATGTGCATGTACAGCTGTCAGAGAACAAGGCACTTGTTACTAGACTTGTGCATGGATTTGTTTTGGTTGTTTTCCTTCAGCTTCTTTGGATGCCCATAATGGCAAGGGCTTTGCTGCCATGGTTTTTTCAACAGAGCTGGACCATGTGGCTGCTGGTAGCGGCTCCCTCTGCTCTATTCAGGAGCATGCAGTGTGCGAAGAGGCTGCCATGTGCTCACATGGGGTTTCCCTGTGAGCCCTGCCTGTTGGGTCAATTAGAATAGAAGGAAGTTGTGATGTGCCTTGCTCAAGCTGTATCTATTTAATGGGGCAAGCACTTCCATTACTCATTTGCATCCTGGCTCTACAGCAGTGGTTCTCAACCTGTGGGTCCCAAGGTGTTTTGGCCTACAACTTCCAGAAATCCCAGCCATTGGGATTTGGTTAACCAGTTAAAATTCATGAGTAATCCAGTTTTTTTTAAATCTGAATTGGGGGGGGGGGGGTCGAACCCCTACACCTCAGCTACAGGCTTGTTCCCCCTTTCTCCTTTTGTCTTCAGGTTACTTCAGGGCTCATCTACATTAGCCATGAAATCTCATTCCAGTCCAAAGTGTTGGTGCTTTGGACCTGCACCACAGAGCACAACAGTGGTTTAAATTAGAACTGTCTCAACTGTCCCACATCTACCTGATGTGTGCTGCTACTCTGGAATTTTGACAAAACTCCATAGCATTCTCCAACTTTTGCTAATGCAGGGTAGAACCAGAAGTCCCTGGATGCCATGTAGATGTCTGGGCGTGATCTTTGTCCTGATTCTGGGTTTCTGGCCAGTGTAGAATCATAGAATCATTGAATCACTGAGTTGAAAGAGACCTCGTGGGCCAACCAGTCCAAATCCTCTGCCAAGAAGCAGGAAAATCACATTCAAAGCATAGACAAACCCTTAGTTGCTGCAAACTAAGTTCAACATGGAAAAGAAAGTTGAACTGCACTCAGTGGGGCAAGGAGGGGCACACAGAATCCCTGGAGTCTCAGGCAAAAGAAATCTGTTGCAGCCTTCCCTATCTCATATGTTCTTTCTGAAGGCGTGGAGGCTGCTGAGACGGCTGAGCAACGATCCCTCACAAACTAATACCCATGCCAACATAAAGGCAGATCAGATAGCACACCAACTCTTGAAGAATGGGAAACCCAACCTTGCCACCAAAGTAGGAAGGAAACCAATAGCCAGACAACCAGAGATTGAGAACAACAACCTCCATGAACCCTTTACATCTACTGAATTGGACATGGCTCTCAACAAATGCAAGAATGGCAAAGCAGCTGGCTTGGATGATCTACGGATGGAACAAATCAAGAACTTTGGCCCAAAAGCAAGGCGCTGGCTGCTGGAGCTGATGAACAACTGCACTGCATCCTGTCAGATCCCCAAAATCTGGAGGAAAGCAAGAGTCATCGCCATCTTGAAGCCAGGCAAAGACTGTAATGACCCAAAAAGCTACAGACCAATCTCCCTGTTGTGCCACCTCTACAAAGTTCTGGAGAGACTTATTCTGCATAGAATTATGGAAAATATAGACCCCTGTCTGATCCCACAGCAAGCTGGCTTCAGAAAAGGCAAAAGCTGCACATCGCAAGTGCTGAACCTGACCCAGCACATAGAAGATGGCTTTGAAAGGCAGCAGATCACAGGAGCTGTCTTCATAGACTTGTCAGCAGCCTATGATACTGTGAACCACCGCCTCCTCCTGAGAAAAATGTATAATATCACAAAGGACTACCACCTCACCCGCCTCATAGGAAACCTGCTACAAAACAGGAGCTTTTTTGTTGAGTTCCAGGGCCAGAGAAGCAGATGGCGGAAACAGAAGAACGGCCTGCCTCAGGGGAGCGTGCTTGCTCCATCCATGTTCAACATCTACACAAATGACCAGCCACTGCCAGAAGGGACAGAGAGTTTCATCTATGCTGACGATCGTGCCATTACTGCTCAAGCAGGGAGCTTTGAGATGGTAGAACAGAAGCTCTCCGAAGCTCTAGGTGCTCTTACTGCCTATTACAGGGAAAACCACCTGATCCCTAATCCATCTAAAACACAGACATGCGCCTTTCACCTTAAGAACAGACAAGCATCCCGAGCTCTGAGGATTACCTGGGAAGGAATCCCACTGGAGCATTGCAGCGCACCCAAATACCTGGGAGTCACTTTGGACCGTGCTCTGACCTACAAGAAGCACTGCCTGAACATCAAACAAAAAGTGGGCGCTAGAAACAACATCATACGAAAGCTGACTGGCACAACCTGGGGATCACAACCAGACACAGTGAAGACATCTGCCCTTGCGCTATGCTACTCTGCTGCTGAGTACGCATGCCCAGTGTGGAACACATCTCATCACACTAAAACAGTGGATGTGGCTCTTAATGAGACATGCCGCATTATCACGGGGTGTCTGCGACCCACACCACTGGAGAAATTACACTGCTTAGCCGGTATTGCACCACCTGACATCCGCCGGGAAGTAGCAGCCAATAGTGAAAGGACCAAGGCAGAGACATCCCCAGCTCATCCCCTGTTTGGGTATCAGCCAGCACGTCAACGACTTAAATCAAGACATAGTTTTCTTAGAACTACAGAGACACTCGCTGGAACACCCCAGCAAGAGAGAGTCCAAAAGTGGCAGGCCCAAACCCAGCACCTCAATTCATGGGTGATACCAGATGAGAGACTCCCCCCTGGGCACTCAGAAGACTGGGCGACTTGGAAGGCGCTGAACAGATTGCGCTCTGGCACCACGAGATGCAGAGCCAATCTTAAGAAATGGGGCTACAGGGTGGAATCCTCGGCATGCGAGTGCGGAGAAGAACAAACCACTGACCACCTGCTGCAATGCACCCTGAGCCCTGCCACATGCATGATGGAGGACCTTCTTGCGGCAACCCCAGAGGCACTCCAAGTGGCCAGATACTGGTCAAAGGACATTTAACCAAATACCAAATTTACAAAATCTGTGTGGGTTTTTTTTTTCTTTCTTTTTTTTTCTTCTTTTTCTTTTTAATCTCTGTGTTTGTTTTGCTCTGTTGGAATTGTAATACAATGGTTGCTGATGACACGATAAATAAATTTCTGATTAAACTGTTTTGTTATCTTTATCATATTCTGATGCCTTGGCCACACATGTTATGGTTTTTTTCTGTAATAAGCAGGGAGGAAGGCAGTTCACTTATAACAACAGGTAGAAAACTCTGCATAAAAGTAATGTACTTTCCTGTATCTTACAACACTTACCTTAAGGGTGGAGATCACCTGTCTTTCCAGATATTGTTGGATTGCAGTCCTCAGCTTCCCCCAGCATTCACTGTGTAGGGTGCCATTTCTGGGAGTCATAATTTATATCATCTTGGGGGCTACATGATTCCAGTTATAGCTTACTTGTAAATAAGCCACAATGAAATCAGCAGGGTCTACTTTTTGTTGATACACAGGATTATGCTACCAGATTTTGTTATCAAAATGCAAATTATCTACTTTGTTATTAATTTAATGAGTCTTTTCATACAAGGAGAAAATATTAGCACTGTCATGTGCTAACATTGCAAGACTGTGATTACACATGTCTGGAAACTTGCAGCAATGTCCCACTTCTGACCTCCAAATGAACTAAAAGACTAAGAGACTAACAAGCCTATGCAAGCGATTTTGTGATTCTTGTACACATCTAAGCATTCAGTGACAGCCAGTTTATCACCTAATGTTTGGGCCAACAAAAAAAAACAACCCACAAAGAGACAAGCTTCAGTCTGGATTACATTGTCTTTTAATAACATTTCAAGTTTTGATCTTAAAATCCAACCATTGTAATGACTTTAGCATGTTTCAACTTTTTTTTATTAAAAAAAACACCAACAACCCTGAATTGGCTCATTTCATACATTTAATGTATTCCATTTGTTTATGTGACTAATGTCACAGAAGGAATGTACAAGTATAATATCCTGTCTGCATATACAGAATATGAGGAATAATGAACCACAAACCAGGCTTAATGAGATAAAGAGAAAAGACCTTGGGCGCTTTCATCCTTGGTTACCATCAACTAAGTTCACAATAGGAGGAAAGACATATGGTATACGTGAACGAAAGAATAAAGTTCAGATTTTTCTCTGGTAATGCAAAGTGTCTGAACATGCAACTTATATATAAAAAGGATTATTAGTTAATTATGTACTTTCTATATGGTGCTCATCCTTTCTTCATGTTTGTTGTTGTTCTTGCTGCTGTTGTGTGCTTTCAAGTCATTTCTGATTTATCACATAACCTTGAAGTGAACCTATCATGAGTTTTTTTCTGGGGTTGAGAGTGTTTTGACTTGACTTAGCTTACCAAGTAAATTTTCATGGTCAAATAGGTAATTGAACCCTAGTCTTCAGAGTTATAGTCAACACTAAAACCACTACACTGCACTGGCTCATTTTTATATATATTAACCTTATTTTTTTCTTTATTTATAGAATTTTAAATAGCATTTCATCTTCAAAAAATACAATGAAAACTATAATTTAAACATTCTTAAAAATCAAATCCCTTTAATTCAATATATTAGAAACCATGATAAAATGCTAACTAACAGTAATCAGGGATATGCCTGAGAAAAATGCAAATTTTTAATTAATGAGGGAAATACAGGGTGAGGCAGTATAACTTCCTTTTTTCAAAACATAATAAAACTCATTGTATGAATCAGAATTTTTTTTTAATGTAGGTGCATACCTAAAGTTTTGTTTTACGTAGTTTTGAAGATCAAATTAGGTACGTAACGTCCCTCATTCTCCATACACTGAGTAAACCGATTTCTGGCATTTGTCATTACTCTTGCCAGCATAGCAGGCGTTATGTTGGCAATTTCTTCCTGGATGTTGGTCTTCAAATCTTGTAGGGTCCTTGGATGGTTCACATAAACACAGGATTTCAAAAAACCCTATAGAAAAAAATCACAAGGGGCCAAATCTGGAAAGTGGGCCGGCCACTCCAAATCCGCTCCAAAAGTAGGCCTCAACGGCAAAAGCACACTCCTCACTGTTCCAACACATGATGGCGACTGAACTGTGCCAGGAGAAAACTTTATACTCCCGCCTCTCAAACGCGACCACTAGTGTTCTGCTACGTCTTCAACTGACTGAATGGCACACATTTTTTTAAAAAGGAAGCTATGCTGCCTCACCCCGTACATATCACTGGCAGTCTATTTTAGGTTGGAGTCTACCCAATCTCACTGGGGAGATCACTCTGCATGATGAAAACTACAACAGAAAACGTCCTCTCCCATATCACAGCTAAATGTGCCTCACCAGACCATGGTACAGTAAGAAGACTACAGGCATCTTAGGTTTAAAGATGGATATGTTCTATAGAGGAAAAAAACATTATCTCATATAACACATGACTTCATCACACACAATTAAATAAGTGTTTCTACACACTTATGAAACTGTCACCGATAGTGCCCTTCACATGATGTTGTTGTTCATTCGTTCAGTCGTCTCCGACTCTTCGTGACCTCATGGACCAGCCCACGCCAGAGCTCCCTGTCGGCCGTCACCAACCCCAGCTCCTTCAAGGTCAGTCCAGTCACTTCAAGGATGCCATCCATCCATCTTGCCCTTGGTCAGCCCCTCTTCCGTTTTCCTTCTACTTTCCCCAGCATAATTGTCTTCTCTAGGCTTTGCTGTCTCCTCATGATGTGGCCAAAGTACTTCAACTTTGTCTCTAGTATCCTTCCCTCCAGTGAGCAGTCGGGCTTTATTTCCTGGAGGAAATCTTCTCGCAGTCCAAGGCACTCTCAGAACTTTCCTCCAACACCACAGCTCAAAAGCATCTATCTTCCTTCGCTCAGCCTTCCCTAAGGTCCAGCTCTCACATCTGTAGGTTACTACAGGGAATACCATAGCTTTGACTATGCGGATCTTTGTTGCCAGTGTGATGTCTCTACTCTTTACTATTTTATCGAGATTGGACATTGCTCTCCTCCCAAGAAGTAAGCGTCTTCTGATTTCCCGGCCACAGTCTGCATCTGCAGTAATCCCTGGGAAAGGCAATGGCAAACCACCCCAGTATCCTTGCCAAGAAAACTAAATGGACCAGTACAACTTCACATGATACAAGCTTCAAATGTGGGAAGAGGTATCTTACTGTTTCTAAAGTGTGACACCCCCCCCCCCCCCGCGATTCCTGAATCAATTGGCAGGTGACTTATTCCTCAATTCCCTGCATGCTGGGAATTCTGCTGCCACCTGTGCATGCAGGTTATTTCAGTGTCTGTTGAGGTAGTTATGCCTTCTCTCTGTAATTTTTATATATATATATATTAAAACTCCATAAATGGTATTCACAACAGATTTTACAGAAAGATTGTTTACCATGTGCACAAAAGATATCCCATTTGGCTTCCTGTATATTTCCTACTGTCTCACCCTTGTTTCAACATTCACTTTGACAGCTGTAGGATATGTTGTGTTAACAGTCTGGAGAGGAAAAGATGACATTTAAAACAGTAAATGGGTGGAGTGTAGCTAAGTTTCTAACATTGCTATTTGCAACAGTACATCATAAGAAAATATTCCTAAGACTGCTGGTCCCTGAAAATAGGATTTATTCTGTGTCATAAACCCATTTCTGATTAAGCAGTTGAGAAACTGTGTGAGTCTTGTTAGCTAATGAAAATAGAAATGTTGTCAACTTTGCTATTTCTTTCTTTCTGAATATTTTCTGTGGTTGATGCTGAATTTGGAAGAAGATCACAGAAAGAAGTGTAGAAACTGAGGTCAAATGACCTAAGAACCCGTTTGTGACTAATACATAAATGAGCTTCTCTGGGGGAAATCCAAAACCATTTTCAAGTCTACACCTGAGTATGATCAGACTGCAGTAGAGAGCTGACTGTCTTCAAAGCAGATACCTTTTCATATGTGTGTGTGTGTGTTTAAAAAAACTTGCAACACATTAAACTTTTATGGTTGAAAAGTAATGGCACTGAGTGACATCTTTGTACGTGCAGCCAATGTAATGTTGGCTACAGACAGGAAGTAATTGCCCATCAGAAGAACTCATTATTATTGAAAAGCTTTTCTAAAACACTTAAGGGTATTGGTATCATGCTTGAAATATTTTATAGAGACAGTTTCTCTTGACCTCACCACTCCCCAAAGTCCATCAAACCAGAGTCAGGGACTTTCTAGCCATCCCCTTCCCATATCCCAACATCTCAGCTTATCATATCGTAATCAATCTAAAGCATTGAATATTATCTTAGGGTCCATCAGTTTATAAACAAAGACAAACGGAGTAAACAAAAATAACTTTCTATTTTGGATGGAAGTATCCTGGCTACTGGCTACTTTATGCAGTAACCAATGGCACCTTTTGTTGGAAGACCACTATTCAGGATGACAGCAGACATGAGCAGTACTGCCCTCAATATCACTCTTAGATGTGACAAAAAGGATACTGCTTAGAAAAAATACTTTTTTGAATGACAACTCCCATAATCCTTCAAACCGTGTAGCCTCTGATCATTCTTTCCCCTACATAATCATGGGAGTTTTAGTTTGGTGAGCATGCAGAGTTTTCTATTAGGGATCTCTAATACATTCTCCTGAAGCTCAATTCCAGGGAATTCAAAGTACTGCACAAACTACAAATTCTGGAATTTTGTAGGATGGAACCATGACTATTAAAGTAATATTAAACTGCTTGGTAATATAGATTCATTATATGTAAATGTTGTGCCTGCCTCATGTATGACAAATCTGGTGAACAGCATCAGATGTGTGGCAATTATGTTCCTGACCTCTGGACAATTAAACACTGCCTGCTACTTTCCAGTGCCCACATTATGACAGCCTGCTGTTCTCCTAGCAGAGTCATCCTTCTATCCTAACTCTTACCATGGACCACTTGACAATGACAGGCTGACAAAGTAGATAGCTCTGTCTTTTCCTCACCAGCCAAGTCAACTTCAGTACTGGCTTCTGAGGAATTAAAATCACTTCCTCTACCGTTAGGTTAATTGTGGGCATAAAGGACTCAGCTTTGCCAATCTGATATAGCCAATTGGTTTGAAAAAGAAAAAAAAATAGGGTACCTACTCCTTGCTTCATCAACACATTTGGTCTCTTCTCAAACATATCCCAAGGTGGTTCCAGCCACATTCACATTTTCACCCACCTATATGTCCATGTACAGCTGTAGCTAGATCAGGTGTATATGCAGTTTTGGCCTTGCCTAGTTTGATATTATCTCTTTCTGGTATAAGATCCTCAGAAGCTGGACTATGAATGAGTACAGTTCTTATACTGGAAAGGTTTCCCTTTTTACTGCACATTAAAATTCAAAAACACAACAGACAGAATTGTTCATCTCTAGTTTGTAGTGATCTACCAGGAAGGGAATATTGAGGTTGGTGCATTGGCAATTAATGGCTTCTATGTCAGTCAATAAATCAACCCAGTCCAAGTTCTAATCTAGGGTTTAAAGGACTTATTCAAGATACTGTTCCTTATTGCCAAATCATGTTTAGTATCTTGGATAGTGCCTTCCAATTTTGGACCAAAACAGGGCAGATTCAGCACCCACTGACACAGATACCAGCTTCCACTTATTAGGTAGATAGTAGATATTCATAGTTGGGACTCATTAGGGAAGGGTCTGGAAATAATAGTGCAAATATCATAATACCAAATTACCCAGATGTTCATCTTAATGTTAAGAGTATGTTTATGTATGCACATATTGAATTCATGTCCCGGCATTGAATATTTGCCATTTGTATGTTGTGCTCTGCCTTGAGTCCCCTTCAAGGTGAGAAGGGCGGAATATAAATGTTTCAAATAAATAAATAAATAAATAAACAAAACAGTGATTTCAGCTCTGAAAGAAGATTGATAAAGATGAAGGAGAAAAAACTAACAAATGACCAAGGAATTTACATTGTTTGTGATTTCCAGTGTAAAAATGAGAAGGGGTGATAAATGAAATTGAACATGATACAGACAAGGTTAGACACTGAGAACTGGGAAGCCCTGGCCCTTGAGCGCTCCAGCTGGAGGTCAGCTGTGATCAGCAGTGCTGCAAAATTTGAAGAGGCACGAATGGAGGGTGAAAGAGAGAAACGTGCCAAGAGGAAGGCGCATCAAGACAATCCCGACCGAAACCGCCTTCCACCTGGAAACCAATGCCCTCAGTGCAGAAGAAGATGCAGGTCAAAAATAGGGCTCCACAGTCACCTACGGATCCACAAGAATACTAATCCTGGAAGACTATCCTATTCAGCCAACGAGGGAAGAAGAAGAAGAAGAAGAAGAAGAAGAAGAAGAAGAAGAAGAAGAAGAAGAAGAAGAAGACGAAGAAGAAGAAGAAGAAGAAGACTAAGGGTAAGTTTTCTCTACATCTCAAAGCATTAGAACCCAGGGTCACCCAACCAAAGCTGATAGAAGTATAAATAAAAGTAAATAAATTTTCACACAGTGCACAACTGAATTTACAGTCACAAGAAGCAATTATGGCAACAAACCAATTTGCATTAGATAAATTTATGGAGAATAAGGCTATTCAATGTCTAATGAATAACATATGATGGTTATGCATTAGCTCCAGTACTACATGCATATCCTAATTACTGGAAATCTACTAATGTGCTGCTTGTTGGGTTTCTTATAGACAGATGGTTGGTCACTGCAGGGACAGCTTGCTGGACTACAAAGTTATAAATAAAATAACAAATAACAGAAAAAATAAAAGTTACAAACTAGTAACTGGTTTATCTCAGATCATCAGAGGCTGAACATTTAAGAGCCCTTCCCATCTCAGTGTTTTCCAGATGAGTTGGACTACAAAATTAATGATCCCCTATAATCAAAATATCCTCCTCCTCTACACTCAGGCTGCAGTAGCCTTAAGTGGCTACCTGCTACAGTTCTGCTGGATCACTCACTGAATGCATCCCTTGATATAGACTGCCCTCCTCCCAGCTTTTTAGTAACTATCCATTTTAAACTGATTCTTAGAGAAGCCAGTCCAGCTGTTGCATGAGCCAGACTTCTGTTTGTGGCTTGGCTTTGAACCCAGACATCTCCACATCTTTTAACCCAGCATTGTGTTTAGTGAATCACAATGACATGCTTTCCTCCTTGAAAATGAACACAGAGAGTAGAAGAGATGGAAAGAAAGACAATAACAAAACAAATGAGCATTGATCTGCTGGTTTGGGTTTTTTCCAGGGGAAATTTGCAAGACCCTCTAGTTCAGTAGGAGAGCAATGCCCCTGCTGTGTGCAATTGAGGAAGTCACCATTCTGGCCTCTGAAATGATGGATGACTGATCTGCATTTTAGCCTCGAAAGCCTCCCTGCTGGACTCAGGGAAGGGAGAGAACAAGAGGGGAGGGTTTGAGCAAAAGATGAGGTGGAGGTGGGGAAAAGAGTTGGTGAAGAAAGATAAATTCCCCTGGGCCTGTTCCATGGAATCTTAATAATGTGCTAAGTTATTGTGCAGTGAAGGAATGCAATTAGCACAGCGGCCAAAAGCCTCCTCCAGCAGGTCATTACTGCATTAGTAAATGGAGGCTGTTAAAGTATACACCATCCCTAAGCGTACCACAGAGGCCGTCAGCCCAACAGGCCCCAGGATTGATGAGAAAACTCCCACTGCTCCCTTGCTCGCTCCACTTTTCATTATTGCTTTTCTGATCAGGACTATAACCACATCTTTTTTTCATCCTCCTCCCTTTCTAGTCCATGTTCTACATCTCCTCCCAAGAGGCCTTTACTGAAAATCAAGTCTCAATCTACTACGAGAAATCAGAGGCACCCCAATAGCAACTTCCAGCTGCTGGAAAAACTGAGTACTGCCAGCAGTGAGGCTTTGTGGGTGGAGGTTGTGATGTGAAGTTGAGGTATGTGAAGGAGGCATACAAAGGATTAGGGAGCTGGAGCTTATAGAAAAACAAAGCCAGAGAGCAATACACCCTCCACCTTTCCTATTGAACATTTCATTGATTCACCACTTACTTGAAGGTTTCTTCTCAAAGCTCCGAAAAGTTATTTTCTGGATTATAATCCACAGTGCCCGTCCCCAGAATACCAGGGGGTAGTTAAAATTATAATCCAGAAATGGCAATATTACAAGCTCTATTCTTCCTATTATCACATGTTATCACAATGCCTATGAAGTGAAGGGACAAAATCAAAGTTTCTTATTCAAATTCTTAAGGGGAAAAATATCAGAAAGCAGAAGTGCAAAATCTGCAAAGTATGAACTGTTCTACATTTTTTTTTCAGGGGAAAGAAACAGAAACAACAAAGAATGCTATGCAGCCACTGGCTATTTACATATAATAATTGTTTAAGGATGTTTGCTGCTCCAGTTCTAGGAGCTGAGTGGGTCGAGCACCTATCTGTTGCCCTTTTCCTCCAGAACTTGGTCTCCTTCATTGGAGTGGGCAAATTGCCCTCCCCATCCAGCGTGGCCAGAAGGGGAAACACAATAATGTTAGAGTGTTGAGAAGTTATCTCCATTATAAATATGAAAAGAATTACAATTGGTAATATTGGTCAAGCCTATTTATGGAAGGGTATTGCTAAAAGATTTCTCCTGGTAAATTGAATGATTTCTCTTGGGGACTAATGGGTGTATTTGTGCATAACAGAGCTGGGCAATCGTACTCTTTGATTGTTCCCAGAATCCCAAGGACTTGTTGAGTCCATGGTGGCTGAATGATTCTTCTGGACACCAGGCTGGACTCATATTGGTGTCTTAAGCTTGCACAAATTATTCTGGGGTTGAACATTTTCATCTGATGGGAAATGGCTGCATTCAAGTCAAGGTTATGGAAGTGCAGTTGTGCATGTGGGGACCATTCTACATGAATGTTCATTACACCTTGTACATGAATACATATGCACATTTGTTGCACATTCAGTTGCACCTATGCAATTCAACATAAGGGTTATGTAGCACAATTAGTACACAACTTTGCATGCAGAGATTTATGTCTTGCAACCCTGATGTAGTTAGGTGATCCCTCGTTGGATGAGTAGGATAGTCTTCCAGGATCAGTATTCTTGTGGATCCGTAGGTGGCTGTGGAGCCCTATTCTTGACCTGCATCTTCTCCCACAGTGAGGACATTGGTTTCCAGTGGAAGGCGGTCTCGGTCAGGGTTGGCTTGACACGCCTTCCTCTTGGCACGTTTCTCCCTTTCGCCCTCCATTCGTGCCTCTTCAAATTCTGCAGCACTGCTGGTCACAGCTGACCTCTAGCAGGAGCACTCAAGGTCCAGGGCTACCCAGTTCTCAGTGTCTGTGCCAGAGTTTTAAAGGCTGGCTTTGAGCCCATCTTTAAATCTCTTTTCCTGTATACCAACATTCAATTTTCTGTTCTTGAGTT
Source organism: Anolis sagrei (assembly GCF_037176765.1). Lineage (NCBI taxonomy): Eukaryota > Metazoa > Chordata > Lepidosauria > Squamata > Anolidae > Anolis > Anolis sagrei. The sequence goes on along the minus strand of NC_090024.1, from coordinate 215,426,551 downwards.
CAGAGTAGAGCAACTGCTTTGGGAGACAGTGGTCGGGCATCCGGACAACATGGCCGGTCCAGTGGAGTTGATGGTGGAGGACCATTGCTTCAGTGCTGGTGGTCTTTGCTTCTTCCAGCACAAAGATGTTTGTCCACTTGTCTTCCCAAGAGATTTTCAGGATTTTCCGGAGGCAGCACTGATGGAATCCTTCCAGGAGTTGCATGTGACGTCTGTAGACAGTCCACGTTTCACAGGCATATAGCAGGGTTGGGAGGACAATAGCTTTATAAACAAGCACCTTGGTATCCCTACGGATGTCCCGGTCCTCAAACACTCTCTGCTTCATTCGGAAAAATGCTGCACTCGCAGAGCTCAGGCGGTGTTGTATTTCAGTGTCGATGTTGACTTTGGTGGATAGGTGGCTGCCAAGGTAGTGGAAGTGGTCAACATTTTCTAATGTTACACCATTAAGCTGTATCTCTGGCATTGGAGAGGGGTTGGCTGGTGACTGCTGGAACAGCACTTTGATTTGCTTGATGTTCAATGACAGGCCGAGCTTCTCATGTGCTTCTGCAAAGGTGTTTAGAGTGGCCTGTAGATCTTCTTCTGAATGCGCACAGATGACATTGTCATCACCATACTGGAGTTCTATAACAGATGTTGTTGTAACCTTGGTTTCGGCTTTCAGTCTGCTGAGGTTAAACAGCTTGCCACCTGTCCGATAGATTTCCACTCTGGTGGGAAGCTTCCCATCAACAAGGTGAAATATCATGGCAATGAAGATGGAGAATAAAGTTGGGGCAATAACACATCTCTGTTTGACACCTGATTCCACCTTAAATGCGTCACTTTGGGAACAATTGCTGTCCAAGACTGTTGCAATCATGTCATCATGGAGGAGCTGCAGGATGTTCAAAAATTTGTTAGGGCACCCGATTTTTTGGAGGATGGTCCAGAGAGCGCTGAGATTCACTGTGTCGAATCCCTTTGCAAAGTCAATGAATGCCATGTACAGAGGTTGGTATTGTTCCCTGCATTTTTCTTAGAAACCCTGATGTGGGATTTTGGCTATACTGGGAGAATGGGAGGAGTGTTGTGTGTGGTCTAATGAATCAGAACCAAGCCTAAGGATTCCTACAAGGCCTGCTAGCTTGTTGGTTGTTGAAAACCATCTCATCTCTTAATAAAGTTTTAGTTGTTATCTTTGGAAGGTTTATCCTGTGAGAAATTTATACTATATGATAATGTCTGTTTGGGTTATTTAAGATATTTCCTGGTTAATTTTGTCTGTCATTAAGTTTAAAGTTAGGCTGTTTTAAATTTATGTAGTTTGATATGTTTTGTTTTGATGTAATTTGTTTATATGTCTTCTTGATGCCATCAAATGTTTGCCATATATGTTGGAAACTGCTCCGAGTCCCTTTGGGGAGATAGGGCAGTCTATAAATAAAGTATAATTATTATTATCCTGAAAATGTAGATTTGTCATATAAACAGAAACCAAATTACATTTGTCTGTGTGTGCCACTACTATTTTAATAATTCTAGTTTATATGTTTTAGCATGAAACTAAGTAAGGGAAGTACCCATGATACTTTATTAAAATGTGGCTTCTGTTAAGCAAGTAACACCAGACTGTTTTGTGTTTTTTTTTGGTCATTTTCCATTTATTGTTCCTACTTGTATAAGATGCATGGAAGGCATGTGACCAATGTCTCATATGTGGCTGTTGAGGCACAAAATGTCACAACATAAATGAGCACTTTGCACACATTTGGGAATGCATCTTGGTAAGAGTAGAAGATATTAAGTGCATTTTCTAATACTTTTCTGCTTTGTCACCAATTCATTAGCTAGTGCCAAAATAGACCTTTTTACAGCAGTGGTTTCCTGCACGTAGGCTTCAATAATATCATTAGTTGGCTTCAAGAGAAGCATAACTGCTTTCTTTTTTTCAAAAAGGAAGAAAATGGAAATGATGCATAGAGCTGTGAAATACTCAGCATTTACATTAGCCAGATTGGATTAAATTATGTCCACATGCCTCTTGGGAGAATAGGTTTCAATTCACAGGCAATTGGGTGCAAGAAGCTTTACACACGAGGACTTTTTTACAGTGTTGAGATTTCCAAAAAGGTGAGCTTATTTCCCTGTGTGTTAAATATCATAAGAATGATAGAGCAGGAATGGGCTAAGTTGAAGTTGGGCTACTTCAGCCTCCAACTCTCCCTCTTTTGTGACTCCCAAAACCCAGCAAGAAAAACTAAATTAAAAGACCTATCTGCTGCCAAATATCAGCAGAATGGTTTGCTGACAATGTTCAATACCAAACCGCTAAATGCCCTGACTACAATTGACTAGCAGGGTGAATTACCTTCTCAAATTACACACTGCAACCAAAGAAGTCAAGGGAAAACATGGCTGTGCAAACATTTAAAATGTTTCAAGCTTTCTTGAGTTTATTGGACAACGACTCCTTTCATTTCCCTATCAATTGGAACAGAAAGCTTTTAATGCATGCTGGAAAACAAGTGTGGAGTAGTTGTTTAAGTGTTGGCCTGGGGGCGGATCCAAACAGGCCTTTATCCCAAGAGAATCTTAAAAATGCAGATTTTCCTGGGGGCCTGTCCACACTTACCCCAGAAAGCACACACTTTCTGGGGTGGGTGTCCAGACCTTCTCTCAGGATTAGCTTGAGAGAACGTCTGGAGGCCTTCCCCCCCAAGCCCCCAGACCTCTTAGAAAACTAATGAAAACTTACCCTTTCTCCATTACAGGTTTCAGCCGGCTCTCCCAGCATGAAAATCTACCCCCCACCAGAAGAGTGTGTGTGTATGGGGGGTGATTTTCCTTCCTCTCCCCCCCTTCTCCTAGTGCATCATTTCTACGCACCAGGAGTGCTGGCTGAAGCCTGGGGGCTTGCGGGGAGGGGAAAGGTCCCAAGAGAACGTCTGGACACCCATCCCAGAAAGTGCGCACTTTCTGGTGTAGGTGAGGACAGGCCCCCAGGGAAATCTGCATTTTCAGTGAATTGTAGGTTCAAACTGTAGATCCCAAGCTTTGGATCCCTAGGGCCCATTGTGTAGCAATTCTGGCCTACTTAGTTTATTTGCTAAAAATTGTACCAATCTCAGTTCACTTGCCCTTAAGACTTCACAATTCTATTGTGGACACAGCCTTTTAGTAGACAACAGTTTTTTAAAAAATGACCCCTTACACCAGTCCCATGGAAGTTGTCCATCCCTTCAGATGAAGTCAAAACTGGAAATGTAGACGAACAGCTGTACTGTCAATTTGACTTTGATTTTTGTTAGACCTATGAATGAGAGGCCTCTGAGTCACTCTGTTACAGAATCATACAAAAGACATCCAGTCAGCCTCTACCATGCAGAAAAACACAATCAAAGCACCCCTGACAGATGGCAATCCAGCCTCTGCTTAAAGATCTCCTAAGAAGGAGATTCGACCACCCTGTGAGGCAGTGCATTCCACTGCTGAACAGCTCTTACCATCAGGAAGTTTTTCGAAATGTTTAGGTGGAATTCCTTTCCCTGTCATTTGAATTCATTGCTCCATATCCTAGCCTCTAGACCAGTGGTTTTCAACATGTGGGTCCCCAGATGTTTTGACCAACTCCCAGGAATCTTAACAGCTGGTAAACTGGTTGGGATTTCTGAGAATTGTAGGCCAGTTCCCAGAAGGGTCAAGAACCACTGCTCTAGACCAACAGAAAACAAGCTTGTCCCCTCCTCAATGTGAAATCCCTTCAAATCTTTGAACATGGCTATCATGTCCTCTCTCAGCCTTCTTTTTTCCAAGCTAAATATATCCATCTCCCTAAGCCATTCCTCATAGGGCTTGGATCCCAAACTTGATCATTTTGGCCACCCTTGCCTGGACACATTCTAGGTTATCAATATCAACAGCTGTGCTCAATTCTTGCAAACGCAGAACTATGACTTCCTGCTCTCACTTGCTTCTTTTTCTCACTGCTTTCCATCTGACCACATTTTAGTGTCTTCTCATGATATGTCCAAAATATGATAATTTCAGTTTCTTCATCTTGACTTCTAGGGAGAGTTCAGGTTTGACTTGATCTTGAAACCAATATTTATCTTATTGGCCATCCAACCTCCACCAGCACCACATTGTAAATTATTTGATTGTTTTCCTTTCAGCTATCTTCAGCACATAGACATTGGAAATATTATGACATGAATAATCCTGAGCTGCAAATCGACTCAAGATTCATTTTGGACCTTTGTTCCCCTCTGCTACCTACTTCCATGTTTGCAAATGACTTTTTGAGAGAGCCCAATTTATTTTGGAGGGCAACTGACCTTTCTCTTTTCCAATTGAGAGAACAAACCACTTTTAGTGGTATATCTTCTAACTCAGAGTCACCTAGTAAAGTATAAATATTATTTTCCTGCAAATTATAATAGAGAGCATGTACTTATAATTTAATCATTGCTTTAAATGTTTAAAGCTGTAGCTCTATTTTTTTTTTAAATCATCGCACCATTTCCCGCTTTTCAGCATTATGGGCCATGTTTATATTGCTATGCAAATTATTCCTTGTAGAGAGTTTACAAATTTCCCCTTTCATTATTAATAGTGTTGCAAGGTCCCCCTTCGCCCCCATTTCTCTCTATCTATATTGCTTTGTGTAATACATAATTAATGTTAACGGCCGTGCATTGGTCTCTGTGCCAGTTTGCATTAGAATATTTCTTTCCTTGTCTTCTGTCTCTGGAAGATGGAAATTGGTGTTTGGGATGACTGAAAATGGTTGGATTGCTTTGTCTGAACCTTTTGAGTTCTTCCATTTGCTTGTCAGAAGAGGCACCTGGGGATTTGATTGCTAGCTTTTTGCTTTTGGTTATCCAAACTCAACTGATGGCTACAAGCTTTACTGCCAATACATTTCTACCATTTTCTCTTGGGCTAGATCTGGGCCTAGCTGCCTCTTTGATAAAGAATTACAGATACATAGCTGTGATTCCTCTAGGGTGAAATAGAAGGGGAAATTGAGATTATTATGCTTCAATGTGGATGATAGAAATTAAGCTACCATTAGGACCACGTTGAGTCGCCTGTTGGGCTGAGAAACTGCGGTATACAAGTAAAGTAAATAAATAAATAGGACTTTCTTCAAGGACACCAATTATTTTGTACAGTAACAGTAAACTAACTAGGTTATGAAAACAACCCTCTAGCAGTCTTTACAGGACAAATGTGAGGGAAGAATTTTCAGGTGATGGGTAGCAGAGGGAATGTTCATTTTGAGCTGTGACTAAATGACAATCTTATTCAGGTTGCCAAGAGCTCCCTAAATTTTGCAATGGTTTTCATAAACAGGACAGCTAAAACCAGGAATTTGTTTGTTTGTTTGTTTGTTTTAAAAAAAAGCAGAACTGATTGAGTCATGCATCCCTCAGCTAATGGGAAGTGGCAATGAGGGGGAAAGAATATCTATAGGATTTTACAAGTGCATGGTTGTTTTCTTGAGATAGACTTCTGTTATTATTGGCTATCTCACCAGCTAGCACCATCACCCTTGATCAGTGCAGATTCATTTATGTAGCCTATGTCTTCTACTCTCTCTCAGGTTTCAAGGTGGCAATTTTCCTGTACCTCAGTTGCTCCATAGCGGTAGTCAATGTCACTACCACCTACAGGAAAACTGATTCACAAAATTGTTGGCACTGTTTTTATACACTAAAAATTTCACAGATGAAAGTTGAGACAGATGAGTCCATGTAATATTAGACTATGGCAAAAATCACTAATGAGGAAGACTAAAAAAAATCAGATGTACTTCAGTGGTTTGCTTTGTTGTGACCCTACAGGGAAGAACAAGACATTGCACTTGTTACAGTGTGGCCCTCTTCTCTATGAAGGTAACTTGGAAACAGCAATGTGCAGGTACAACTGTACCAGGAGCTCCTATTTTGTTTGCTTTGCAGTTAATGTTTGTTATAGTCCTAAGTTTTAGGGACTCTGCAGATAGGTGACTTCTTTTGGCTGCAATCATAGGGCAAGCCACCTGTCAATTATCGTTAGGTTCCTTGGTCCCGCCCCTTTTTGAGTTTTGGAGGGAATAGGAGCCTTTTTGAGTCAGTTCTCACAGAGAAGCCTTTCGCAAAGGACATAAAACCAAGAGCTCCTGTAGAAAGCTTTGTCTTCTACAGCTCGGCCGGGGTAGTACAGCCCTACAGCTTGGCCAGGGATAAAAGGCCCACAGCTTGGCTGAGGATTTTGCAGCCTTACAGCTCCTTTGCTGAGGGACTTCAGCCAGCCATCACTGAAACCTGAACTTCTTTTCCCCTGGAAGTCTACAAAGCTCTGCTTGGTAAGGGTTGCTCGCGGAAGCCAGACGCAGTTGGTACCAGGTGCAGGGGCACCACGCCAACAGAGGCAAAGACAGACTGCCCAGATTAGAAGTTAAGGATTTCCCCATTAATTATTATATAGTTATGAAGATAGTGCCTGTTCCCAGTGAACAAGATTGCAAGAGCCAATAAACTGTTAAGAAAGCTTTAAAGTACTTGTTTGTTTTCATCAATAAAGAACTTTGTTGGACTTGCTTTAAGCCTCTACAGAACTTTTTTTTGGGGAGGTCCAAGGGCCTTTAATCTGAGGCAGCCCCAGCGTCCCGTTGGGCACACAGAATTTATTTCCTGTCTACAGTCATATGCACAGGCCCAGCATGTGACAGCACAAGCAAGCTTGCATCTTCAGGAAGCAAAGAATGTAACAATGATTTTATTCTTTATATCTCAACATAAAACTGGCAATTAGCTACTCATTCAGTTTATATTATTCCTTCTCACAGAAAGGTCTCATAACAAGCAAGCCCCAGGAATTTCCCTGCTCCTCATTACCAAGCTTCTCTACTTCAACAATTCCTCCTTTCTCACAACTCCTTCCCAGCTGCTTTCACCATCTTCCCTTATCAAAAGTTTCTCCCCGGTTCCACCCTCTATTCACAACCCTCCTAGTTTCCCAGCTGTTTTCCAGTAAACCTTCCTGTTCCCCTGTGTTTTTCCACACTCTGCCAGCTCTCCTTTATTTCAGAATCTTCTGGCTTTCTTCTTCTTCTCTCCACAAGTACAACTCTGTTACACCCTTCCTCTCCTGTTCCAGCTGTTGCATTAACCAAATACAAACTACTTTTGCACTGAAGAAAACGAAGAAAAAAGGGGGAAAGTGGAAGGAGATGACAAAACTAGGACATTTTAAAAGTAGCTGGCAAAGTGCCAAATCATGGTAGTTGGAGGGTACGTGCTTCTGAGAGGGGTGACCTGGTTACTCCCTCCAGGGAAACGTGAAGTGTAAAACAGATTATTTATTTATTACATGCTAGAAGAAATAATTAATTTATGCCATGGAGGTACAGATGTAGAAATCACAGCATTATCTTTTCCTTCATGTCTCAGTCAAAGCTGTTCTTTTGATCTTTCTTTTTTATATTATTTTTTAATTTTCAGTTTACATATTCATAAAAAATAATGAACTAATATAATACTTCCTATCATCAATACAATATTTGTATTTGGTTATGCTCTCCACTCCTCCCAGTTTAGTGACTTTCCATCCCTTGGGTTGGAGACATTCATATATAGTTGCGTTCTTCCTTCCTATTACATTGTTTTCCAATTCTTCCTTCTGGCCCTACGCAGATGCTAACAGGTTAAGTTATGAAACCTTCTATAAAAAAAACTTTTCCTTTTTTCTTTTTTTTTACATAGTTTAGAAATGGTTCCCAGTACTTCCCCCAGAATTCTCTTGTTTTTTTACAAATCCATCACATATGGAAGAAAGTTCCATCCTGTTCTTTACATTTCCAGCACTTGTTGTTTCTTCCCTTATATGTTTTAGCTAGTTTTGCTGGGGTCAGGTACTACCTGTTCATCATTTTATAAAAAAATTATCTAAGATTGTAGCATCAAATTTTCTTTAAGCCAACAGTCCACATTTTTCCCATTTATCTAGTTCAATGTTGTGTCCAACATTTTGTGCCCATTTAATCATATAATCCTTTATCAGTTCTGTTTCCATTTCCATCTTCAGTAATACTTCATATATTTTTTCAATAAGGTGTTCTTCATTAGAACATAGTTCCTTTGCAAATTCTGATTGGTCTCCTTCAATTCCCATATTTTTACAGTCTACTACACCAAAATAATCTCCTTCTCTGCCTATTTCACACTGACCAAAGTGATCAGTTTAGATGTGCCCATAACCAAGACTGAATTATAATGAAATTGATCTAGCTAATCCATTTCATCCAGGAGACCTGGAACTGGGAAGACACCACATGCTCCAGACAAAGTATATTGGAGGCTGGCTAGTAGCTACCTAGTGTCTTTGTGTTCAGCAAAGACCTCACCACTGCATCTTTATGGTAGATAGAAATTTTCCCTAGTGCAGTGAGGTATTTACCATGTCCTTCACCTACTCAGTAAAGGGAGCCAGAAAGGACATAGATCCACTTTGGAGACTTCATATATTTAATAAGTTTGTATTCAAAGTCATTGTCAAAACTATCTTTTTTTATTTAAATTTCCTTTAAGTTGGGATTTGTTAAACTTCAGTATCTATTTAGTGAAGTGTTTATAAAGCCTAAGAAGATGAAGTTCTATCAATTGCAACATCTAGAATTAAACAACTTCCTTTGTATAAATCATGTTGATATGTTGCAGATAAGGTAAAACCCTTGTAAAATATGGCAAATGTGTACTGATGTGGCAAATATTCCTGAAACAAAGAATAAGGCAGCCCTGTTATCACCAGACCCTGCCTTACTGTCGCTTCCTCTTAAAGTCTCTGTCTTGTTTTGCTCAATTTACTACAAAACAAGTGTTTCCACTTCCTACCCTGAAGGGTCAAGTGAGCTCATAAAAAATCTGTCTGTCTTCCTGCATCACCACTAAGAGTGCCCATCAGGCCAAAATCAGAGCTTGTTTCCTGTTGCCTAGCAATAGGAGATGATGTCTAAACTAGACAGGAGACAGACAGAGGTTAATCCCACAGGGCTGAGAGAGTGTTAGTGACATGTTTGAACTAGTAAAGAAGAGCACATGCTGTTTTCATGCACTTTGAATCAGGGTAAATGTTCATGTTTCTGTGTACAACCACTGCATGTCTGTGGAAAAGGCAGACACCCAATCTACCAAACCAATTCAAGAGCATTTGCAGTAAGCCATCAAAGAAGGACGATGATGTGTGACTTCAAATACTTCAAAGAAACCAATGCATTTCATCAGTAGTACAGCTAACAACAGAATTTTAATAAATAGAACTGGAGCACTGAATGCACAGAGCTCGATGAAGCTAGCGGACGAAGGACTACTGAGAGATTGCACCCATTGTTTTCCTCAAAGAACGGCACAGCAAGGGGAGAACTGCTTGGCCCAACCATTGGGCACTATGAGCAACTACAGGAAGTTTGCTTCTCTCACTTCCTTTTAGAAAGAACTCAGTGCTCCAACTATCAATTGCCTTTGAGATGTATGGGTACTCCAACTTTCAATTGCCTTGGGGCTATTCTTGCTCTATGCATCAGTCAAGGGACCAAGGCATGTTGGGTTGGGTGCATACATGTGGAGGATGAACTGGATAGCCATTGTGGTCCCTTTAAACTCAATCTATATAAATAAAATGTAATGTTCGTTTGTGGGATTAACATAACTCGAAAACCACTGGACGAATTGACACCAAATTTGGACACAATACACCTAACAACCCAATGTATGTCTTTCACTAAAAAAAAATGGATTTATAGCTCACCCACAAGCATTCAGAACTCCACCAATGATGGAATTGAACCAAACGTGGCACACAGGACTCCCATGACCAACAGAAAAGACTAGAAGGGTTTGGTGGACATTGACCTTGAGTTTGGGAGTTGTAGTTCACCTACATCCAGAGAGCACTGTGGACTCAAACAATGATGGACCCAGACCAAACTTGGCACAAATATTCCATATGCCCAAATATGAACTTGGAGTTTGGGGAAAACAGACGTTGACTTTTGGGAGTTGTAGTTACTGGGATTTATAGTTCACCTACAATCAAAGAGCATTCTGAACCCCACCAATGACAGAACTGGGGCAAATTTCCCACACAGAACCCCCATGACCAACAGAAAATACTTAAGGCCATCCAGTCCAACTCCCTTCACCAGAGCAAGAAAACGTAATCAAAGCCCTCCTGACAGAGAGCCATCCTGTCATAGATATAGATAGATAGATATGATTCACACACAGAGAGAGATATAGTATTATAGATTTGAAAGGGACCCCTAAAGGAGGACAATTATATGTTGGGTGTTCCAGAGTAGGCAAACCAAACAATCTCCACATCAACACTGACAAAGAAACAAAAAATACTGTTTACCCACGAGCACAAAAAAAAAAAAAAAAAAAACCTACATATATTAGAAACCAACACTTTCTCATTACTTTATTTTTCAGATCACCAGACTGGGCCACAGCAATGCATGGCAGGGGATGGCTAGTGATTCTATGAATTGCTTGCATTGAGTTTCTGCAATGTATTCTAAATTGTCTGCATGATAGTCAGATAAAGGGATACAACTTCTACTTTAATAATAAATGGTAATTACTTATACAGATTTTCCTTTTGAATAGCAATCAGATGTCTGAAACATATAATGGAAAACTAGATTTATCACCCTCCCTCAATCCCATACCTACTCCCAGATGATTAAGGTACTTGCTGGTCATTTACCTAGATCAGTGGTTCTGAACACGTAGATCCCCATATGTTGCCTTCCCACCCCCGGAAGAAGAGATACAGACACAAGTATGGAGTAAACTAAGGGCAACTTTATTAATGTTACCTATTTAAAACTTACCAGCATGAACCTTTGCTGAGCTAACCTGAAACAATAATTTGGTGAGGCTAAAGCCGAGGTAGCGTTCCTGCCCGACCTGCCCCTCGGCTGAGAATGGGCGAAAACACCAGGTCTCCGGGTCAAGTAACCAGGATGACCTTTGCAAAGAAACACAATGGAGTACCCTGCCCAAGGAATTAGGTCAGGGTCTCCGGTTTCAGGCCATTTGTGTACACCCTCACCTGTGTCCCAAGCCCACCGATGAGGGTTTCCACTCTTGACCTATCCAAGGGTGCACTAGGTGTACGCCAACAGATGTGATTGTCCTCAAATTCCGCATGGCCTATTTATACGCCCAATGCCTCCCAATCTGCCTGGTTACAGTATAGGGTAGGCGAAAAAAAACCCTATAACTAGGGGGGAAAAAATTCCTACCCGGCCCCTTTCGGCGACCTGATGTTATACTGTCAGTGGCGGGAGGGTGGGCGAAGTCTTCTTCAGAATGAGGCCAGAGGGGGCGGATGCTGCCATATAGCTCCTCCCCCTCTGGAAAATAGATCCGGCCGGATCTATTTTCCAGCCCCTTCTCCTTGGGGCGAGGCAAATTTCCTTCCCAGCCTCCACTTCGCGGAGACTGGGAAGTCCTGTTGCCTTCCCACCCCCGGAAGAAGAGACACAGACACAAGTATGGAGTAAACTAAGGGCAACTTTATTAATGTTACCTATTTAAAACTTACCAGCATGAACCTTTGCTGAGCTAACCTGAAACAATAATTTGGTGAGGCTAAAGCCGAGGTAGCATTCCTGCCCGACCTGCCCCTCGGCTGAGAATGGGCGAAAACACCAGGTCTCCGGGTCAAGTAACCAGGATGACCTTTGCAAAGAAACACAATGGAGTACCCTGCCCAAGGAATTAGGTCAGGGTCTCCGGTTTCAGGCCATTTGTGTACACCCTCACCTGTGTCCCAAGCCCACCGATGAGGGTTTCCACTCTTGACCTATCCAAGGGTGCACTAGGTGTACGCCAACAGATGTGATTGTCCTCAAATTCCGCCACAGATTGGGGCAAGTGTCTACTTAGCCCCTATCCCCACCAAATCTCCCAAAATTTTTTCAATGCCCAATTGCAGATTAGCCAAAAATAATGAATTTCCCTGGTCGGAAAGATGAACCCCATCATGCCTGTATAATTCCGGCTTGGTATGAACAATGTCTGTATGCTGAATATAGGATCCCAGACCATCACTCAAAACTTTACGCATCGCTCGATTGACCCTTTTTCTGGCTCCATCGATCTTTCTTGCCTCGCCCCCACCGGGCCATTTGAGACGCGGGATCATTTCAGACCACACTAGGTGTGTCTGGGGCCACCGATCCAAGATTTTTCTCATGTCAGCAACAGCTTGTAGGAAGAGGGCCCTGCCTTTTAGCAGTCCCAAATCATTTCCACCCAAGTGGATAACTAGGACGTCTGGGCATCCAATCACCGCAGAATCAAACTACAGAGGGATTAACCCATCCCAACGGAGGCCTCTACGACCCCTCCATTCAACAAATGCCGTTGAACCCAGCCCCAGGTGCTGACCATAGTGTCCTTTCCGAGCCTGACGTTCCGCCCAATGTACATAACTGTGGCCACAGATCAGCACTCGCTTCCTATGTGTCAGCCGCCTGGTATCTGAAACAAAAAAGGGCATGTAACTACAACTGAACTGGGCGAACATATGAGTGGTATGCTCTGGATTTCCACCTCCCCAATTCTTTTATCTGCTGTTCTCCATAACCCAATCCTGCAGCTGTGGAGGCGGCCCCTATCCTGAATGAGTGTGTGCCAAATTTATGATCGTGGATGTCGAGTAGCTTAAGTGCTCGGGAGGTTATTGCCCAAAATTGAAATTTTGTCAATGGTGTTCCAGATTGGTGGCAAAACAACGGCCCAGGCACCCGACCTCTCATTCCCATATATATAGCCATGGCCGTGACTGGGCACAATTCGGTTTGGTCACACCTTTTTAATGTAATCACAGCCCCTTTGGCCTTTTGATCGGTCTTGGATGATCTTATGGTCAATTTTATTAGATTTTCTTCTAAATTTAAATCAGCCAACAAAAGCGCTCGCTGGGAGTTGTCTGCTTTGGATCCCACTACTAATTCACTGACCCGCAGCGCTCCAAAAAAGGCTGTCAAAGCCGCCGCATGAAATAACGTGGCTTCGTATTGGGTCGTACATAGCTGTGCCCAGGTCTTATACAAACCCTTCAAAATTGTAGGTGATAATGGTTCCCGCTGGTCGTGAGGGTTGCCTCGCTCTCGTGACAATCCCGCCAACCACTTGCGAATACGAAAATCCACAGTGGGATCTGGAAAACCTTGCGCCTTTAGCCAAAAGGCGATAGCTGCTAGCCTTGACCGAACTGACTGTGGGGCCAAACCCTTTCTGTGTAGATAGATGCAAAACTGGGCTACCTGATCGTAAGGGACGGGCATGTCAGGGCTTAGGGCATAAATCCGACGGAATTCGAGAAATTCCTGAACGGCCCTGATGTATGATCTTCTAGATGTAGGAGCCAGGGCTAACTTCATGCCCCTAACTAACTCCTCGCTCCAATTCTCCAAAGATGGTTGGGCATACGATGTGGCAGGAGATCCGCGTCGGGGGCGAGCTGTCTGAACCGAACCATCTGCATGCGGGACAGAGAATCAGCTATAGTATTCTCTATTCCCGCAATGTGAAAAGCCCGAAAAAGAATATTATGTTGCAGACAATGCAAGGTAAAGTATCTCACCGCCTCCATTACCCTTTTGGATTTTGATGTGAGTGAGTTGATCACCTGTACTGTGGCAGCGTTGTCGCACCAAAAGTGTACTGATGAATTGGCAAACTCTCTAGCCCATATAGTAATGGCCACCAAAATGGGGAAGAACTCTAAAAAAGTGAGGTCGGTTGTTATCCCCATAGTGTGCCACTGTGTTGGCCATATTTCCGCACACCACTTCCCTTTGAAGTAAACCCCAAAGCCTACTGTTCCTGCTGCATCAGAAGCCACCTGAAGTGCATCTCGCAGCATTAATTCCTGTCTCCAGAAAGATACACCATTGAAGTCAGACAGGAATTCGAGCCATATGGAAAGATCTGCCCTAATTGGTTGTGTGATCCTAATGTGATGATGCGGTAAGGTTATCCCACATGTGGCCTCGCATAGCCTTCGGAGGAATGCTCTACCAGGGGCTACCACCCTGCATGCAAAGTTCAGATGACCTATCAGCTCTTGCATTTCCTTCAGGGTTGTCTTGGATCTAGCTAGAAATGCATGAATTCTATCAATGAGATTGGCTATCTTTTCCTGTGGCAACCTAGAATATTGGTGCCGTGTATCAATTTGTATCCCCAAAAATGTCATATTGGTAGCGGGACCCTCAGTTTTTTCTTCAGCTAGGGGCACCCCTAGTTGTTCCATCAATCGTTGGAAGGAGTCAAGCAAAAAGCTACATTCACCTGAACCTTGTTTGCCTATAAAAAGAAAGTCATCCAGATAATGTACAACCCCGTTAAGGCCTGTATCACTCCTAACCACCCATTCCAAAAAGGTACTAAATGTCTCAAATGCAGAACACGGTACGGAACACCCCATAGGAAGTGCCCGATCTAAGTAAAACTTTCCATCAAACTGGAAACCTAACAACTCAAAATCTAAGGGGTGTACTGGCAGGATACGAAAAGCAGATTTAATATCGCACTTCGCAAGCTCAGCCCCAAGGCCCCGAGCACGCACCTTATGTATTGCCGTATCAAATGAAGTGTAATGTACTGTACAGTAATCATCGGGGATTGCATCATTCACTGATCCCCCACGCGGGTATGACAAGTGGTGAATGAGACGAAATTCGCCAGGGTTTTTCTTTGGTACCAAACCCAATGGTGATACCCTGAGGGAGGGGGTTGGTGGTTCCAAGAATGGGCCTAAAACCCGGCCTTCTCGAATTTCTTTGTTAATTTTGTCACGCACCACCCCTTCCATACCTATGATTGATTTTAAATTACGTGCTGTAAACGGGACCCTGGGACCCTCTGCCGGAATGCGAAAACCTTCCCTAAAACCGTTAAGTAAGTAGCAGGCCGCCCTCCTGTCTGGGTATGCGTGCAGCCAATTCTCCAGTTCCTGCAGTTTAACTGGACTGGGGCCCTTTAGAAAAAGGGGGCTGACCTGCAATTTTCTTTGGGGTTTGATTAGGCTTAAAACCCTTGGCCTTGTTGCAGTTTCTCGTGGGATGAGAGCCATTACAGATGGAACAATAGTGTTGGAATCTACAGCCTTTCTTAGAACATGCTCCCTGTGCTGCGTATTCCCAACAAATTGCCCGTAGTTGGTGTGACTGTTGTTGCTGCTGTTGTTGTTGTGGCTGACGAAAGGCCTGACCTGATTTAAAGTTTTGAACTGTATGGCCACTATCTGCCTTGTCTCCATAAACTGCCCGTGCTGGAGTCATTACCTCAATCCACAGCTGGTCATCGATCAAATCCCAGCGAAGAGTGGGGTAACGGGCTGCATCAAAGCGAAAACGCTTATCGTAAAGCAGCCAAGCATTCCCGGTAAAATTAACATAAGCTGTGTAAACAATGTTCAAATACTGAAATAGCGAATGAGCTCTCGCCGGATAGGCGTCTGACAGCACTCCCGCATATATAAGAAAGCATGTAAACCAGTTTGACCAGTTTTGGTCTACCCTGCGTTTTTTAATTTTCTCTCTTTGCTCTTCATCCAATTCGTCCTTCTCCTTTTTTTCTAATTCCCTATAATAGAGTGTAAATATGTCGACATACTCATTCTTTAGGATCTTTTCAATGGTTTTTTGCGCCAAATGTGATCCTAGAGATGTGGTAGCCATGCGACGTGGTGCTGGCAAAGGCCAACTTGCAGTTCCCCAAAACTGGTGTGCAACGTCGGCGGGCGTGGCACCCGCTACGACACTAGGGCTGGCCCCCGCTGGCTGTAACGCCCCTGCGGAGGTACCTTGAGTGCCCTGAGATGAAGTGGGCATAACTGACGCTGACTGAGTGGCTGCAGTGAATGAAGTATCCCCGGAGTTTTGTGTAACGGGCCCCGTAGGGCCCGGCGACCCCCCTTGAGGGGCCAAGCGCCCCCATGGCCAAATAATTGTATCAACATTACCTTGGCTGGGGCTGACGCTCGGAGGTTGACAAAGAATCGGCTGAGAACCTGCTACCACTGGAGTTGCCACCGGTGTTGTGGGCTGGCCGCCTGCTTGATCAGCCACTTGAGTCTCCTCCTCGCCCCCACCTGCGTTTCTTGCCGCCTCTAGAGCTGCAATGCGAGAGGAAAGAGATTTAAGCATCAAGGCCTTACTGGCCAAGCGAACTGGCCTTTGGGAAGGGGATGGAGCGGCTCCTCCTTTTCCCTTCTCCAGTGCGTTGACGCGGGCAATGAGCGCATTTAAAGTCTCGGTGGTAGCTTCGTCGTCCTCCGACGATCCATTAGAGGGCGGGGGCGGGCGTTTTGCTGGCGTTCTTTTCGCCGGCCCTTTGCCTTTGGCCCCACCCACATTCTTTCTCGGTGTAAAGCTGAAAAAGAAGGAATTGAAAAGCAGGATATTAGCCGGTTGTATATATCGGACTTAAGGGTGCCAAGTTATCTGGCCGCCATCGTGATTCCCCTAATCCAGGGATCCCGCCACTAAATTGGAAGAGGCCACTTGGGCCCCAATCATCCCCCAATCGCTAATTAGGCCCTTTAATACTTGCACAGTTTGCCCCCAAACTCTGGGATGTGGTGCTCATTTCCATTTCTAAGCCAAAGAGCCGATGCTGTCCACCGCGCCTCCCAGGCATGCCGCTGGCATGACTGCCTGGGCGCTGCTCTCCTCCCGGTGGAACTGTACCCATTGATCTACTCACATCCGCATGCTTAGCTGCGGTTGTTTTATTTGTTTATATCGTTGGGTTTTTTTTATTTTTTTTTTATTTTATATATATATATATATACACACATATATATATATATACACATATATATATACAAACTACCCGGAGCTAGGGCTGACAGCAACAGCTCGCGTCCCAGAATGAGCACCTCAGCTTGAGCGTTTTAACCCCTTGTGTCACTGGGGCACCAATATTATTTTGCAGCTAAATATGCAACATCTAATATATGTGTCACATGAACCTATAAATGTAGTATATCTCCTATATTCATACAATAGCTATCTCTGCATACCTATATATATACACATGTCAATATTATTATTATTATTAATATATACATGTATATACATATATATATATATACACATACACACATTTTATTATTATTTTCATCATTATTATTATTATTCAATTATATATTGGTTATATATATCCATATATATAGACATCCATAGACATGTATACGCATATACACGTATATATCCGTTTATTGTATCTCTTTGTAGCTGTTACTGTCTATAGCAACACATATGCACATATATCTATCGTCACTCTCAATATTTATGTATTGGTGCAGTTATTATGTCATCCTTCATCTTCAGACTTGGCTGTCCCCTTGGGCAGCATCGACACATAAGTTTTGTCTCCATCGTATCTCCAGCGCTTGGAAGTGGCCCGGACTAGCTTGCAACCAACAAAATGTCTGCCGCCGGCCCCACCCACAAGATGGCGCCGCCCAGCCCCGACCACGAGGCTGTTGACCTCCATCATGGCGGCCGCCATCCTGTGTGCAAGCCACGCGCTCCCAAGCAGCTCCCTTTTATTTTATATTGCGCCAGCGTTGCGAATCCCTGAGAAAACCCCAACAAAGCCCTGCTTCCATGAGAGGACCCGCGGCGCCGCAGGTGTGCAACCAAGCCGCGGCCTGTCCTTGCCCGCAACCGAGAGGGCCTCCAACGCCGGCTCCACGAGTAAGCGAGGTGAGCCTGCCGCCGCGGCGGCACCCCGCGCAAATCGCGAAGCGCCGCCGCGAGCCGCCAGCGTACAGGCCCAATTGGATGGGGACGAGGGAGGGAAGAAGCGCGGGTTACTGGCCATATCCCCTCCCAAAAAACCCCGAGAACGGGCCCGTATGCCGGGGAAAAACCCCACTTTCTGACCCCATCCAAAGTGGGGAAGGGGAGATGCGGGACGCCCCGTAGGCAATGACTGCCTCTGGTCCCCCATCCCCCCGCCCCCACCCCCTCACAGACCTCATGGCTTGCTGCTTCTTCTTAGAGGTCCTCTCTCCTCGAAGTCTTCTTCAGAATGAGGCCAGAGGGGGCGGATGCTGCCATATAGCTCCTCCCCCTCTGGAAAATAGATCCGGCCGGATCTATTTTCCAGCCCCTTCTCCTTGGGGCGAGGCAAATTTCCTTCCCAGCCTCCACTTCGCGGAGACTGGGAAGTCCTGTTTTTGGCTTTCAACTCCCAGAAATCCTAACAGCTGGTAAACTGGCTGGGATTTCTGGGAGTTGTAGGCCAAAAACATCTGGGAACCCTAGGTGGAGAACCACTGACCTAGATCGTACACATATAGGCTTAATACAGCTGGAGCAATGGTAAGCCTGTTGTTGTTGCTGCTGCTGCTGTGCAACTTCAACTCAACTCTGACTTACGGAAAAACTTTTGTAGGGGTTTCTAAGCAAGATTTATTCATATGAAGTTTGTTGTTGCCTTCCAGTGTCATCCAGTGAGCTCCCGTAGCTGAGTGAGTAGGAATTGCAGAGGTGTAAATATCACAAAGGCACCAGATTCCATCTGATCTTGGAAGCTAGGCTGGTTTAGGCCTTATTAGTACTTCGACGGGGTGGGGGGGGGGCACTAAGAAAGATCTGTTGCTGTGGCTAGGAGAGTAATGACAAGCCACCCCTGGGGATTCATTGTCTAAGAAAACTCTGTGAAATTCATGGGGTAATCATAAGTTGAGATACAACTTGAAGGCACATGCACACATGCACACTATCAGATTCCTAGTGCTATTCATAACATTGTACTATGCTACCTCTTTGCCATGATAGCTTGGCATGAAATGAAAGATTAGACATAATCTTGAAGGTACATTCTTCATACATTCTCCATACTTTTCAGAGCCCAAGATCTGGCTGATAGACAGATGTCCTTGTGACTTTTTATTCTGGGCTTGGTACTCTGCGGATAATGACAAAGCATTGTAAATCTATCCGAATAGCCAAATGACATCTGATACTCTCTAACCCTGAATAAACACTGCAGGGAAAACAGGGTCATTATGTGGAAGCATCACTTCCTGATATATCTGGAAGACTGACTGACCAGTTATGAGTTTCATGATTTCTCCATTGTTCCAGCAAAATGAATGAAATATTGTTATCCACAGCAATAAGACTATAATGATCATATTAAGATAACCCTTCGAACTTGTAACAAATTCTACTTTTCTCATGTTTCTCACAAAACATTATGCAAGGATAAATTTATTTATTTATTTATTTATTTACGGCATTTCTACCCTGCCTTTCTCCACCACGGAGGGGACTCAAGGTGGCTTTATATATAGGTAACTATTAGATGCCATAAAGCAATGTACAATTAAAATAAACATTTAAATAGAATTATAAAATATATTATAACAATTTAAAACATTTAAGACAATACTTTCACAATTAATCACGTAATCCTCAAGCGTAATCTGGGCCATTCCAATAGTAACTGCACAACATTCCATATCTATCTATTGCACAAGTTCTCTAAAGACTTGGTCACAAAGCCATGCCAAGGGTGAAGCTCAGCAAAAATTAGGACAGACAGGACCTGTGACATATGCATAACATACACTCCTTATCAAATGTCCATATCCTTTTTGTGTGTGTAAACTATTGTGCATAAGACATTACTAGATATTTTGAGGTTTGATGAGGAAACAATACAAAGTGAAAATACAGGGAAAAAATTTAGGAGATATCCATTGTCTACAATAGGATAGCCAAAGTTCTGTCTATCAACACAGTAGCTTTAGTAATTGGGTATTTTATGCTGTTGAAGCACAGTAAAAGATCTGGCACAATTTGGGCCATGTCTACATGGGCCAAATAAAGCAGATTTACCTTTAATCTGCCGCTGTGAATACAGCTGGATTCACAACAGAAGTGCTGCTTCCAGGCATAAATTGGAACAAGAGGAAACAGATTTTACTCTGGAGTTTTCAGGAAGCTTTTGAGTGATCCCAGTATTTCTGAGATGTTGACAGCTGAATCCAGTTCATTCCAGTCAAGAGACTGTATCACTGGCAAGAAGCAGCTCCCTTGTAGAGGTTGTTAGCAACATTGCTTCTGATGAGGTCACAACAGAGTACACATAGCTATTTGATCATCAGAAGTAACATCATCAGAAAGGCTCTATGGTTGTTCCATCTGTACATTAAAAGTGCGCCGGTGATCTTCCCATGCTGCATTGTGGCAGCTCTCAAACCCAATAACCTATTATTTGGATAAATATAGATGCAGTTCTAGAATGGGGAAATGCTTCATAATTATGGAATAAAACTACTCAGACCTAGCTGGGTCACACAAACATTCATGCCAAGACTTGAGGACACACCCAAAGACAGGCATTCATTCATTCATTCATTCACTCACAGCGATGCACATATTCTGACATATATATGCATACAGTGGGAGATGGAGGTGAGAGGGAGGCAGTGAAAGAAAGAGAGAGAGTGAAAGAGAAGAGAGATAATGGGCTAAATAGTGTTGGTTACACATGCTTGTTTAACTGAGGGATACATGTCTTTGGTAATGTCTATTCTGACCAGTTAATATCGGGTCAGTCTGGAACAGAAATGGGTGTTTGAACCCTTGCATCCCTAAGTTTCAATTTGGGAACAGAGTGAGATAGACTTGGAGAACATCTCCCATTCCCTTGACATTGCCCTGGAGTTCAAAACAGACTACAGCCCAGGAGGTGGCATACTTAATTTTCCTCCTATAGATTCCAGCGGGAAGGGATAGTACAGGAAGACGTGCGTGTGTTTGTGGAAAGAATGGTAAAATAATAAATAATAATTGGAAATGCCACATCTGTCTTCCATCTTGTAGGCATAAACCTATTATTGCATAAGAAACAAAAGTGCATCCACTACTTTTTCTGCTTTCACTGTCCACATTGGTTTGATCTGCCCAACAATTCCAAATCAAAAAACGAGTGTATCAAGGAAGCTGAAGAGAGGGCTGAAGTTAATTTCTGGAAGGATGAACATACTCTCTGCTGGAGCAAATATATAGTAGCAATCTTACCACATACAGGATCCATTGGATTACTAAGAGATTGTCACATGTTCTAGATGAGTGTTTTGTTATTCATCTGAATTTTTTTTCCCTTTTCCTCCTGTTTATCATCTCTCCAGCTTTTGCAATTTCTGTCAGGTTATCTGATTCATTTTGTTCTCTCGGAATGACCTTTTTCCTTTCCACTTTTTTGTCTGTCATCTTGTACTTGGCTGACCTGTTCTTGTGCCTTTATTTCTCAAAATAATACAATGTTAAAAATTCAATTGATTTCATTAATTCTGGGAGATCAGCTGCTTCTTGGTGTGGGGTGGCAAAGGACAGTAGCTGGCTCAATATTTCAGGAAATAATGATTAAATAAATATGAAATGTTACATTAGACAGACATATCCCAGATAAAAAAAACACATTAAACAGTAAATCTCCCTTTTATATAGGATGTTTTGCAACCGCGGGCATCTTCAACCTTTGTGTAGTTGGTAGGGATGTGTAATTGATTTAAAATGTTTCAAAAGTAATTACAAAATGGGGGCAATGGTGCTTTGTTTCTAGAGTGTTTTTAAAATATGCTTAGTGAAAATCTCATTACTATAACGAGAGTAATGGAATTTTGTTACTATTTCATTATATAAATTGTGCACAATTAAATGGCTAAAATTGGGGAAATTTCAGGGGCTCCTTTCTCACTCTTTTTTAAAGCTATTGGGGTGAAACTTACTGCAATGGTAGGACACATTTACCACAGTTAGTCCACCAGATTTCAGAACGTTTCACTTATCTATGGACTTTAGGGGAAATTTTCAAAATTTTTATAAACAACTTATTTAATAATAAAGAAAATATGTTCCTAATTTTAAAGTGTTATTTTCTGTTTAAATATGTAGCCTTTATATTGAAAGTAGTAGTTCAACTCCAGAACTTTGTTTTTGTGGAACAAATTATGTTAAATTGGTGGAGACTCAACAAAGCAAAATGTGTTATAGCACGGTGTCCCTCCCACAAAGACAAAGTTGTTGTAGTTTGATAAACTTTCTCCATGTTTCTATGATAGAACCAATTAGGAACTGACATTTATAACCCAGGAACAATATACCATCAAAGCACCCCCGGCAGATGTTCATCCAGCCTCTACATAAATTAATATGTTTTCGCTATTCAGTTGGAGGGGACCCCTGGGGGCCATCTAGTCCAACTCTCTTCTTCCAGGCAGAAGGGCATCATCCAAACTATCCTGACTATCCTGACAGATGGCCATCCAGCTTCTAAACATTAATGTGCTTACCTTATTGAGTTGGAAAAGACCCCCAAGGCCCATCCATTTAGGGATTTCTTCACAGCCCAGCACTGAGATTTACTTAGAGTATCAGTCAGTCATTCTCTTTGCAGATTCAACTATTTATTGGAACTCTGGCTGGCTGCTGTTATGGAGGGACAAATCACTCTCCCCCCATCCCGATTAGGGCTTTCTCATGCTGATTCACTCTGGGAAATGTAGTTTAGGGCAGGGCCTTTTGAATTCTTTGGTGTAGGCCTCCTCCCTTCCCAAACTACATTTCTTAGTCACTTGGGCTTCAGCTGCTGCCAGGACTTGCCTCACCAAGCCTCCACGCCCTCTGTGGGGCTATGCTTTCTCCTGCCATCCCTCTTTCTTTTCCTCAATTCCTCCCCTCCCCAAAAGAAAGAGGACTCTGCCTTCATGCATGGAAAGGGACTCTATGGCTAGGCTTCTCTTCCTTCACAATGATTGGCGCATCATTCTTCTTGCGCGCTGAGGAGGGGGGCTTTTGTGCATGCTCTGTAAGATATTTTTTCTTTTGGTAGAGTTTTAAGTTATTTTCTCTTCATTTTAAGGCTTTTTGTTTGAAAGACATAGATTGGATTAGTATGTGTTTTGCTGCCAAATTTGGTATCAATTTGTCCAATGGTTTTTGAGTTATGTTAATCCCACAAACGAACATTACATTTTTATTTATATAGATCATTGTTCTCTTACTGCTTGGTACTTGTGTTTGTCCAAACCTCTCTTTAGCCTTTTGTCTGTTCACTACAGGCCTTGATAAAGTACTGTTCCTAAAGATAATGTCACCCTCCCCCACACAACCTAGTTTAAAGTCCATCTGATCAGGATTACCAGTCTCTGAGCAAAAGTATTCCTTCCTACAACTGTGAGGTGCAGTAGGCCATCTTCCTGGAAAAGCAGACCATGGTCCAGGAAGTCCCAGGTTTACTATCTAAAACACATGAAAGGAAAGGAAAAGAGATTATTAGGTCTTAATTTTCAAGTTCTTCTGAGGAACAATTGGAACAGATGCAATTTTCAGAGAGCATGAATCAAACTTTCTTCCTCTCTTACCATAACTGATGAAGCATCACAACTTCCTTTCAGTCTCCCATGTCATGCAATGGTTGTTACTAAGTGAGACTTGAAGGAGGGAGTATCCTAATGGAGTGGACTTTCTATGGGACAGATGAAAATGGTCCTTTTTCCATTTTCTCCCTTGCTGCAGATGGTAGTGCATTTAATCATACATAGAAGTCTAAGCATTGATTGCAAGGGATTTCCTCCTGTGCTGGATCTTTCATACTTCTATTTATGGAGCCAAAGATTAGGCCAGGAAGAAGTCTTTTTTTTTCTTACACAGCAATCATTTTGGATAAGCAGGGGAGTTTATTTGCATTTCTGTGTAAAATATTACCCTCTTCATGAATTAGACTTTATTCTGCTGGGTACAATATTTTATTTCTCCACAAATAATAGTCTTGAAGAAATAAATCATATTGCTCTCCAGATTCAGACATGTATATACAGGTGTCTCTTTTGAACATGAAGGTGATTTTGGTTTCTGGCCATGATTTAAGTGGACATTCTTCTGTTGGAAAGGATTATACACAGCCTCTTTCCTCCTAACACCTGCAAAGTATTTCAGTTATATTGATAAAAACCATCTCTACTAAGTGAAGAACCGTGGAATGGAAATGCAGACAGAAAAAAAAACTCTTTCCTGATCTTTTAAAGAGATAAAGCAGAATCACTATTTTGAGTTGTTCAAGAAACAAATGATCTGAGAACTCACTGCTTGTCAAGCCAAAGTTGTTTTTGGCAGTCTTTTATGGAAAGCTGTGGATTTTGTTTTGCTACATATGTTCCCTGGAGTAGTTTTGGATTTAAGCAGAGTTGTTCAGCTGTGCTTTTGGGAAAACAGAGCAAAGGCAGACTGTGTTTGGAAGACTGTATTCCAATATTACATTTTCATAGTGGATATGGGCCCTCCCTTCTGAGCTTTAAACAGTATTTTCAGGTTTTGTGTGTCCATGTGTGTGTGGTCACCAGCCCACAATTAAAATTAAGTAATGAGTTTTACAGATGTGAAAGAAAGGGAGAGGAGGGTAGAGGAGAATAAGAGAATATATCAGAATTCAGATGCCCTACAGACAACCAAAGGGGAAAAATATCCTGTGGTAACTGGCTTACCAGGTATGGTAAATCTCTCATTAAAATTTCAGCCCCTTTCCCCCTAAAAGCAGTTAATTTCATTAATACCATCTTTTAAAGTAAGGATTTCAAACATAAGGATCTTGGACCATGTCTAACCGTATTGGACAAATCCTGAGCGCCTCCAATGCAGCCCCGGGCATCTTGATCATTCACACAACCAGCTGGGCTGAAGACACATTGGGGCTCCTTCCAGGAAGCAGCTCCCTCTTGAAGGCTTGCTGTAAATTTCATTTTTGGTCATGTGGATTATTGCCTGGCATGACCTCACTAGAAATATGACATTGCTAGCAAGCCTTTGGTAGAAAGCAGCTTGCTGGTGGCGAGGCAGCTGTGGGCTTCTTGGTGGTGTGCATTAGGTTGGGTTGGTCCAGATTTTATTTATTTATTTGCCATACTTATGCCCCGCCCCTTCTCTAGCACATACAGGCAACTTACAGTGGCACATACATCGTGCCTCAACCAGAATTTTAAAAATTGCAACATATTAAATAGAGTTAAAACAGATCTGAAGTTAAAAACATACCATTTAAAGTTCATGGTCTGAGTTCATTCCGAGGCCAAATTGCACAAAGTTTCAATTCAGAATACTACATTGCCCTAGCTTCCAAAAGCTTGCTCCCAGAGCCAGGTTTTGACTCTTTTCCTAAAGGCTAATGGGGGTGAGGGGTGCTCTGATGTTACTAGGGAGTAAGTTCCACAGTAGATCCAAACTGATCCATCTTTTCACACCTCTCACAGTGAAGGGTCACTTTGGAGCTCTGGAGTAAATCTCAAGCTCTGGAGTAAATCTCAAGGTTTTACTATTGTGGAGTAATTGTTGACTGTAATAAGTGTGCTGCACATCCGACTGTGCTTCATGTAGAGTCACTACAACAACTGAACAACGGGTCCACTTTATTTTGGCTACGTAGACACTACCTAGGTCACTGTTTGTTACATTTCTCCAAGTTTCTCCTGTATTATCTTCTCATTATTTACTGGGTTGCAAATATTCTCTTTTCTTTTCCACATGGAAATTGCTACAAATTTTGACACAATTTTTCTATGCACTTGTCTTAATATACATTTTTTTTACACATTTTTACCAATAATTGTGCACATTTTTCAAAGATACATATTTTTGTTGTGTATTTTCATTTATATGTATTTCAAAGTGTGTGGGGGATTAAGATGCTTGTGTCTTTCTGTGAATGACAGGACATCAAGAGACTTGTGTACTCATTTGTTAATCTCACAGTTCATGAAATGGATACAATTATTCTTGAAAATTTCTTTTCCATCCCTATTCAAACTCATGAAGCCAAGAATAATGTGTCACACAGTGAGAATTATACACAGTTCATTGAAAGCCATCCCACAGGTTTAACATCAACTAGCATAATTTTTCCAACAGAGAGGTTTGATTTCACTATGTTTTGGAACTGTAAGAACAGCAGTATGATTTTGTTATTAATATGAATGTCTCATCTGGTTTGAAATCAATGTTGTTGAGTAAAACATATGTAACAGCTATTTTTTTGAGGAGTAGTAATGATCTGAGTAATTATAGTTTAGAATTTTCAGAACTTATATTGTCCAGTCTTGCTGTGACCTTCTGAACTAGAAACACTTACATTTTTGCTTAAACAATCCAGTGCCTGGTATTTTTGCATATATAAAATGTACCAAGACATATGTGTGAGAGTTACCATTTGCACACCTTTCTGACTACTGCTGTCATCCAGGTTACTTCATTCAACTGAAAGTTATGAGCTTTACAATGAGGTCCATCTTCCCTACATGTGATATAGGTTCTGATTGCTCATCATGGCTACAGAGGTAGACCTAGGGCAGAGATGGGGAGAATATACACAGATTTTCTTTTGATGAGGAAGGCTGTCTTGGCACATTGAAATATGTGGACTGGAACTGAAGTAGGCACATCCACATATGTAAGTTGTCCCTTATATATGCTGGCATTCCCCCCCCCCCCACCAACCAGATGCACAATGAACCCAAAAATTGAGGTCCCAGAGGAAGTCAGTAGATTTTAGCACTGATTTCATCATTGTGCATTTGGCTTTTGTGTGTGTGTTTAGCCAGATGTTCTCTGATCCTGCATGCTTGCTGTGAAGCATGGAGTGTAGAATGTCCATGTGAAGTGACATCTGGGGGTTTCCAGGAAGTTATAGAAGTGATATCCAGCATGTACCTGTTGTATCCAGGTCCTGATGGCCTAGCCCCTTATTCCTGCCACTGCTCTCTGCCTGTCACATATGTTTATTTGGGTGCCAGGCGATTACTTACTGAGACCAGAATGGAGTGCATGCACAATCCCGTTTTGCTGATCAAACAAGTGCCCATTGTGACATCAATAGACATGACTGCAATAGCCAGGTGCTTGTAGGGAGCTCCATGGCTGGCAGCAGTGACATAGGGACAAGGGTACAAGCCATCTGGCACTGGCCCTAGATACAGCAGAATTTAGGGTATCTCCAGCCAGAAATACCATAGACTAGTGCAGGAAGAGGGCAATGGAAGTGGTATTCATCTGACCAATGGACTGGACCAAAAATGGCCCAATCTACCTGCTCAGATGGCTGCAACACACAGAAATACTCTGAGGTTTCTAGATATGGTGTCCAGTCAAATTCTGGAACATCCCCTGATTTTTCCCAAAGTTTGGCTAAAGTAGATCAATCCTGGTTCCCCTGAAATACTTACTGGGAGTACAGGAATGTTGTATGCCCAGGATCAAACCCATGATGAGTATGGGCTATATTGCTCGTGTAAATGAACCCTGAGTGTTAGTTGGGGGGGTTTCACACATTGGAATATATATATATATATATATATATATATATATATATATATATCTCCATCAAGAGGGTCTGACTTATTTCTTGCAAAACTGTTGAATAGAAGGGTGATTGTATATTTTATACCATAACATACATTAAAATGATAGCTTGAAATCCAAGCAAGATGATGGATCCAAACAGGCAGCAGGTGGCATGCTTAGAAATCAAGTGCAAGTTGGTCACATGTGTGCTATGGCGGCCATAAATGTGCTGATGTCAAATAACGGCTGCTGTCTTTGAAGGACTATGGCAATGTAGCAGCAATTGTCAACTAGACTGCCAACAGCAGAAGCCAGTGTGACAGGAGCAGGGCAATGGGGAGTTTGAAACTTGCCTGAGGCTGAATGTTAGATCTGAGAATTGAAGTGGCCTGATTTGTATTGCTTTGAGCCTTTCCTGAAGTGACATAGCTAACCCAATGGACCCCTGGCCCTAAGTGTTTTTCCCCCAGATTTCGGGGGCATAAGACCTAGAGTTGATTGAAGGCTAATGCACAAACACACAGACACACACTGTATGTCAGGCTTTGAAATGCAATGTGAGTTTCTCCTGAATTCTGACAAAATGTATGGGTGGAGTGGTGGTGGTGCATGTAGGAAGGGTATTTTCCTTGCTTTTTGTTTCCATTTTTTTTACTCTTTCTCATCTTTTTTCCTCCCCTTCTCACACTGTTTTTTCTCACTACTGCTCTATATCAAACTTCCTTTCAGCAATCCTACCCTACAAACATTAGCCTGATTACAAACATATTGTTTTCAAGTCTCTCGGAGTGAGACCCTGTGATGGCTTTGCTGATAAATTAGTGGCTCTGTTGAGTGAACAATTACAATAATGAAGCGTTAATCTGGGGGACCTTGGTATGTCAGCTTTGAACTGGAGGGGGCAGACTGACAGTAATAATTTCATTTTATAAAGAGGTGCTGAGAGGAGATTCTTTGTGAGGTTTTTCAGATAAAGCCTTCCCTGGTAGGCCTTTCCTGAGATGTTACAGATTGTATATGTTTATAACAGCTTCCCTTCAGAAATGTCTGCCCTGCAGAGATAATGCAAGCGTTCAGGGAGGGGGAATATGAAAGAATGTTCTTGCCACTTTTTCACTATTTTTGTTTAAAATCAATTTTTTGATTTGTTTTAAGTCTGTGTTTCCAATACTTATATAGCAAGGGACATGTTTAACAGATATTGCTGTACACAATTCAAAGCTTACCAGAACACACACTGAAAAGATCAGAACAGGAAACAATAGTGGTAATTGCACACTAAAGCACATGGATAGAGAAGTAATGAATGCAGAAATAAAATATTCCAAAATACAGCATGGCTGGAATATGATCTATATGTACGGTAGTAAGTACTAGGGGTATACAAAGCTTCAGAGCTCTGCTTCATAATTCTGAGATTCAGAGGATTCGTAATTATGAACCTCCAAATTACTAATCGGAAAAGATCTATCCAAAACATTTACAAATCAAATCGCAAACCTCTTAACCTTTCAGAGAAAAAAGATTTGTTGTTTTGGGGTATTTTTTTCCAATGTAACATTCTCCATCTCCCCATCACCCATAATGGTCTGAGGCTGGAGGGGTCAGGGGCTGGGGTGGGAGAGGGGTGATGTGATTGACAAGGGCAGCTGCATGCTTCCCCCTCCTTGTCAGCCAATCTTAAGGAGAAAGCCAAATCATGTGGGTTTCTGCAAAGCTGGTCTTATATATACTCTTCTCAGAATCTCTTCTGTGTTGCATGATGTTTGCAGGAGAGAGAGAGAGATAAGACGTGTTCTGTTTTTGTGTTTCATAGAATCATAAAGTTGGAAGAGATCTTGTGGGCCATCCAATCACCTGCCAAGAAGCAGGAAAATCACATTCAAAGCACCCAGAAATGAAATAAAATTTCCAGAGCACTATCCATAATAGCCTGTTACAGAAAAATCAAAAGTGTGAGTCACACACTGCAAGACCTTAAAGACAATTGTCAGTATGTTACATCAGCTACTTCGGGTGCATCTTCACAGTTGAATTAATGCAGCCTGATACCATTTTAACTGCCCCGGCTCAATGCTATGAAACCCTCAGATTTGTAGTTTGGTGGGGCCTCAGCACTCTTTGGAACAGAAGATAAAAATCCTTGTAAAACCAAAATTCCTGTGATTTCACAGCATCGAGTCATGGCGGTTAAAGTGGTGTCAAATATCATGAATTCTACAATACGGATGCATTCTTTAGCAATGTATGCATAACTAAGTAATATCTCCCGGCATGACCAGGAGCAGTTACAATCTGAAACTCTGTATTATAAATCCATAACTGTAGTTGTGCTGTCATAAAACTGTATAGATTGCAGCAAGAATAGGCAGTGTTTGTGTCTCCAGTTGAAGTTGATCTGTATAGGACTCCTCAGGGGAACGTGCTTGCTCCATCAATGTTCAATATTTACACAAATGACCAGCCATTGCCAGAAGGGACAGTGAGTTTCATCTATGCTGACGATCGTGCCTTCACCGCTCAAGCAGGGAGCTTTGAGATGGTTGAACAGAAGCCAACCTTAAGAAATGGGGCTACAAAGGGGAATCCACAACATGCGCGTGTGGAGAAGAGCAAACCACAGACCAATGCAACTTGAGCCCTGCTACATGCACAATGGAGGACTTTCTTATAGTAACACCAGAGGCACTCCAAGTGGCCAGCTACTGGTCAAAGGACATTTAATCACTACCAAGCTTGCAAACTTTGTGTTTTGTTTGTTTGTTTGTTTTTAATGCAATACAACTATCGCTCCTGACACGATAAATAAATAAATAGGAGTCAATTTCTCAATATCATTGACCATGCTTGCAAAGGCTGATGAAATCTGATATCCTGGAGAGTCACATTTTACTAGCTATGCTTTGCCCACCTTTTCAGACAATCTGGCATTGGATAATAAACATGAGTAGAAGGAATTGGCATTGTGACCTCATAAAAAAACTGAGTCTATGAATGTACAGATGCACAGTAACCTTTGTAGGTATTTACTCTATATTACTGAAAGACTTCCTTAGAGAGTTCAATCCTGAACAGTATCACTGTTGTTTTTTTCTTGATAGTGGCACTTTTTTCTGATTACTAGCAAACCCCTAGGTAGGGGGTAAAAAACATAAGTTTTTAGAACAATCTGTTAGGGGCTGCCAATTTATGTAATCATTGTTTACGTACTGGAGTCAACATGAGTTAATGTTTCCAGTGATTTTGGCATGCTGACTGATTCTTGTCAAGGCTTTCTATCCAGATTACAACTCACCACATCCTCAAATATCTTTGAGAAGTAGATGGAACTACAATAGCAACACATTCAATAAAAGTAGTTTAGCTTGCAAAAAATGCTGGCATCAAGGCTGTTGATATAGTGATGTTCCAAACACCAGGGAGGAAGGAAGCAAGCAACGCTGGGTGAGAAGAACAGGCAGATTGGGAGAGGGAAAGGGGGAAGAGGGAAACACAGAGAATAACTGAGAGGGATATAGAAGGGGGAATGCTGCTTTTGCACAGCCATATTAGTAAGAAAAGAGAAGTTCTCCCATAATTATGAGCCAAAGAAGAACTATTAAAGTAGAAGTTTCGGTTAACAATGAACACAGCAGGCCACATTCACATTCTAAATTGTATCATTATCACTTTTGGTGGTGACACAGGCCCCTTCTACACTGCTTTATAATCCAGATTATCAATGCAAATAATCCACATTATCTGATTCGAACTGGATTATAGGAGTCTACACTGCCATATAATCCAGTTCAATGAAGATAATCTGGATTTTATATGGCAGTGTAGAAGGGGCCACAATAATGGAAGTGATAACTCTATGTAACAAGATTTGAAAGATTTTCTGTTCCTGGTTTGAAAGGGTTATTTCCTGTTTAATTGTTCAGTACATTACTTTGACAGTAGTTATACTCCAGAAACTTCATTTTTTGTGGCTGCCACAAATGATGTTGAATGGGTTGAGACTATGAGATATTTATTGAAAAACTATAGCAAAATGTGCTGCAGGATGCATTTTTTAAAACTTTTTAAATATAAAACCAATTAGGAAATGTTATTTATAACCCAGGAACTTAAATTGTGTTATATAGTGTAATGTTTCAGTATGACACCCTTATCCATAGATTCAATGCCCACAGTTTCATTTACCCACACTCCAAGCAAAATTTCCTCCACTCCAGAAATGTTTGTGGGCCTCTTTAAGTCTGACCTATGACATGCTTCCAGCCCAAGTAAACCCAAAATAACAGGTTTGTTATTATACCTAGTTTCAGGTATTCAGTGTGTGTGTGTGTGTGTGTGTGTGTGTGTGTGTGGTATCTTGTAAAATGCCCCCTGGGGATACTGAATTTATTTCATATTGTAGTTATTTCTTATACACTATGTTACTTTGAATATAACATATTTGGTACTTGGTAGAGAGAAGGAAAAGGCTATTTCCACATGACATAGTCATGTAATACTTAGGCTTTTATTTCTAAACATTATCAGACATGGAGGGGTGAGAAACTGTTGGAAGGGATGTACGTTGACATTGTCAGTGACACTGTGGGCTTGGCTTGGTCTTATTTCTTCTTACAACCTTAAACTGAGATGAAAGCCAGATTCATGTCAAGTGTCCCACAGCTAACCTCTACACTAATTTTTATTGCCTCAATGAGAGGGATTGAGGGAAAAAATATTTATAGGTCCTGGAAGAACAGTAAAAAGTTTGCAAGCATTGAGGGCTTTTACTCAATAAACCTTTATGTGCCCTTCATGCACCCGTTCAAGATAAAAATAAAATGAAATAAAATAACAGAGTGATCTCAGGCATCGACAGTAAGCTGAACATCCCATAAATTCCACTTTAAGCTGATGTCAGTTAGCTGAACTAGTGCTCAGCTGAACCTAGAATAGGTATTTTGCAAACATTGGACCATCTGTGACCTCTCCCTTGAAAATTTTGACAACCCATGGGTGCAAAAGTGTACAGTCAGAGAGAGTATTTGTTCCTGTTACTAAATAAACTATGATGGTTGCTCATTGGTGGGTTACATGTCCAAATGTGCTTTCCAGAAGTAATATGGAGAAATGTGACATTTACTAGTATATTCATATTAATAGTGTACGATTGCAAATGTGCACCATAATACCAGCATATTACTGCTGAGAATTATTAAATGGCTATTAAGGAAAGTCAAGCGATTGTATGGTTGAATGTTGGACTAAGACTATGGAAAACCAGGGAAGCCCTAGGACATCTTGGGCAAATCTTATTCTATCAGCATTAGAGGAAGGCAATGAAAAAAAAATCTGGCTAAGAAAATCCCATGATAGGTTAACTTTTGGATCACTATAAGTTGGAAACAACATGCAGACACACAGCAACATTGAGGAAAATCAAGAAAGAAAGTGCAACAGCACTTGAATATTAAAAAAAAAAATAATTACCACAAATGATTTACATTACTTTAAGCAAAATTGAAATCATTAAAGACTTTCTATAACTTGGCTCAACATTAATTAAAATGGGAACTTTAGCTGAGAAAACAGAAGACTAGGGACTTCATCACATGGATGAGGTCCCATGGGGTGATTCGCCACCTTCCGTGGCAAATCGGCGGGGCAGTGGGGCAATCCTAGTACCCTGCGCCCCACCTTGATTGCAGCTGACACTTCTTCATCCAATATGGGGAAGTGTCACCATGTGGCTCCCCCCCACACTGGCCCGTGGTTGTCTTAGGAACATGGGGACCCTCTCCCAATCCATGGGAAGCATCTTACCATGTTACCAGGATGCTTCCTTCATGGAGCCCCGCCAGAAGTTGCTGTAGGTTGCGTGATGGACAGCGTGAGGCTCCGAGGAGGGAACGTCCTGACGACGTCCTAGGATGCTAAATTCACCTCATGTGATGAGGTCATAGGACTCAAAAGGTCAGCAATGAAAGATTTAGATAAAATCCTCAATGGAAATGCCAAATTCAGCATCCTCCATGAAACCCTCCCTGAAATAATGAAAGCACTCCCATCTCCATCCTGCTTTCCAGTGTAACTCCTGGTTATGATGCAAATTACAGTAAGGTTTCAAAACAGAAATAATATGTGGCTAGACTACAACTTTCAGCAGCCCCAAGCAACAAAGCCAGTGGTGTGGAATGATATTCCCATGCCACATCACAAGTACATCACCCTTGCTTTGAGAGGAAGAAAAATACATTTGAGCAAAGAGAGTGTGTTTCAACAATTGGCATTTGGAGTGAAGGTCAGACATTTTTCTCAGCTTCTATTTTTGGAGGGTTGTATTTTTCACCTATATAATAAAGTTTTCCAAAAGGAAACTATATTATGGTGGAGGGACTCAGTAAAGAAAACCCCAGCCCCAGCTTTGCAAGACCTAGGCAGGGCTATTAATTGGTTTTGGGAATGTCTCTCATGCCAAGGGTCACCATTAACTAAAGGTGACCTGATAACAATGTCTAACAAATACCCCATCTCACCTTTCCTTCACCCTTTTCTTTTCTTTTTCTTTTCTTTGTTGAAAATCTTGTAATCACACACACAAAATAGCAACACAACTCAATAATGAATAGGATTCTCAAGATATTTACAAGGGAAACATTGTTACTGGGTTGCTATGAGTTTTCTGGGCTGTATGGCCATGTTCCAGAAGCATTCTCTCCTGAAGTTTCACCTGCATCTATGGCAGGCATCCTTAGAGGTTGTAAAGTTTGTTGAAAACAAGGGAAATGGGGTTTATATATCTGTAGAATGTCCAGGGTAGGAGAAAGAACTCTTGTCTGTTTGAGGCAAGTGTGAATGCTGCTATTGATCACCTTGATTAGCCTTGAATAGCTTTGCAACTTCAAAGCTTGGCTGCTTCCTGCCTGGGGGAATCCTTTGTTGGGAGGTGTTAGCTGGCCATGATTGATTCTTGTCTAGTATTCCCCTGTTTTTGATTGTTGTTCTTTCTTTATTGTTCCGATTTTAGAGTTTTTTAAAATACTGGTAGCCAGATTTTGTTCATTTTCATGGTTTCCTCCTTTCTGTTGAAATTGTCCACATGCTTGTGGATTTCAGTGGCTTCTCTGTGTAGCCTGACATGGTAGTTGTTAGAGTAGTCCAGCATTTCTGTGTTCTCAAATAATATGCTGTGTCCAGGTTGGTTCATCAAGTGCTCTGCTATGGCTGACTTCTCCTATTGAATTAGTCCTTTCATGTTTCTTGATTCGTGTTTGGGCGCGGCATTTTGTGGTCCTTATGTAGAGTTGTCCACAGTTGCATGGTATACAGTAGACACCTGCAGAGATGAGAGGATCCTTCTTGTTCTTTGCTGAACATAGCATTTGTCAGATTTTCTTAGTGGGTCTGTACATAGTTTGTAGGTTGTGTTTCCTCATTAGCTTCCTTATGAAGTCAGTGGTTTCCTTGATTTATGGCAAGAACATTCTGGGTGGATCTTTGTCTTTACTCTCATGGCTTGTTCTTGGTCTTGCAACTCTTCTGATGTCTGTGGTGGAGTATCCATTGGCCTGTAGAGCACAGTTTAGGTGGTTCAGTTAATTTTTAATTTCAAAAGCAACAACATTCTGCTACATCAGCCTAAGGTTTTTACAACCTCCTGAAGTTTACTTCTGAGAAAAAATATTGGAAAATGTTTCATCATTCCACTGGTGGGTTCTTCTGAAGAAAAGCAATATTTACTCTAAATATACATCTTTTCCACTGTAAGGCAGAGAGTACTTTTAATTATAATGTACAGGGGGAAGTCCTATCATAATTTGCATGAAACTTTTCTGTTTTGTTGTGTGCCATCAAGGTTTTTTTTTTTTTACTTATGGTCACAACCCTGTCATTACCAGCCTCGTAGACTCAGGGCCGTGGCTTCCTTGATTGAGTCAACCCACCTGTAATGTGGTCTTCTTTTTTTCCTTTTGCCTTCAGTTCTACCAAGCATTATTTTGTTTTGCAATGAGTAATGATTATCTCATGCAACATCCAAAGGCAATAACCTCTGTTTAGTCAGCTTTGCTCTTTGCTCCAATTCACAGTCATTATTTTTTTCCTCTTTCTTCTGATTGCTTTTATCATGTCCATTATTTCATTGATTACTTATTTTAAAAGACAAATGCCAAATTCTGGGACATCTTTGCTTTTACAAATATGATAGATTGAAACACACACACACAGTAACACTTTTGCAGATTAAAAAAACTGTAGTCAAAATGGCATGTGGCATGTTGCCAATACATAGGTGTTATTCATGTTCATTTCCTGATCTGCTTTCTCAAGTCTTTGCATGAAGAATGGATTTCCCTTTCAACATATCCTATGCAATCCACATCTGAGAGTAGTATTAAGAAGTGCAGCTAAAAGATACTACTATTGCAATCTGATCTCCTTGAAAGGAGTCATATAGCTATCCATGAGAGTAACCATCCACTCTTTCCATTGTACCAGTATCTATGGGCATTAATCTCTCTATGCACATTCAGACTTAGAGACAAACAGAAGCTTGGAAATCCTTGGGAAGCTGGTCTGAATTGGGAGGCTGATCTAATCTTTTGAACAGCAGGCAAAGACCTTCTCAGGCAGATTTCAGCAAATGACTGGCTGCTGAGAAGGAAATTCCATTCATGCAATGATGGTAATATTTGGGGAAAATTGGAAATCTGTGTGGATGTTTTGTGTTTATTATTTCTGTTACTGAGAGCTGCCTTGAGTCCTATTTTAAGAGAACAACAGGATATAAATTTAATCAATAAGTAAAATAAATGTGTGACAATTGGATTATCTATGTACAGCCTCGGCATATTTATATACTGGATTTCGATTTATAGTGCTCATTTCAGTTCTAAGTTTTCTGGATGTTTGTTTTGAGGAGGATGGGAAAGAGCATTTCCAGCTGTGGTGCTTTACACTGAATCCATCCATTGGTCCATCAAGGTCAGAACTGCTTGTATGAAAGGATAGCTGATTTCCATGGTTTCAGACAGTATACTTCCATAACCGTATCTCAGGTTGCTAGGGACAAGATCCAAAAAGTATGTGCATATATTTCACTAACAGTAAAGTTTTTTTAAAAAAAAATATTACAGGCAGTAAGCATACAAGTGCTATGAAATTCAAAATATTTCATTGTAAAGCCAGCAGAAGTATAGAAGAACAGAAACACAAACTTAGCAAGCTTACTTCCATAATCAGTTATCAGGAATTCCAGGAACGACAACAAGGAATACCGTAGTCTTGGCCAGCATGCAGCACCTTTCTGGTCTCAGCCTGCACAAAGATTGGATTTTGGACTGAACTGCAACATCTTTTAATGTATTTTAATAGCACCATAAGGAAATACCAGAAAAATACCTGTAATTTAATCAAATGGATGAAGTCTGTGAACAGGCCTCTTCGACATGTTGACAGAGCAACAGCACCCCCCATGGCCAGAATTGAGCACAACCTCCAAGATGCCAAAGATGGGGAAAGCTTAGATACCTCTATGCACTGTGTTTGTCCTGTCAGTGTATAATGGCATTGAATGTGTGCCGTATATGTGTTCTGTGATCCACCCTGAGTTCCCTTCGGGGTGGGAAGGGCAGAATATAAATCCTGTAAATAAACAATAAATAACTTTTATATCTTACAAGTTGCCCAACACCACCTGTTTTTCTCAGGTGGTCTTCTTGTATCACCCAGAAGATAAGCCTAAGTGAGTGGACAGCAGCCAACTCTACTATTTACTGAATAGTGCATGAATGGGTAGCAGGTATCCATGGTTTCAGACAGTATACTTTCAGAACTGTATCTCAGGTTTCTAGTTTTGACCCCCCCAACCCCCCCCCCCCAACAACAACAGTCCTCAAAGGAGATTTAACCTTAAGGACTTTTAGGAGGCATAGAAATACTGTAGATGCAACAA
The DNA here is from genome assembly GCF_037176765.1 of Anolis sagrei. Lineage (NCBI taxonomy): Eukaryota > Metazoa > Chordata > Lepidosauria > Squamata > Anolidae > Anolis > Anolis sagrei. The sequence continues at coordinate 215,389,211 of NC_090024.1, read as the reverse complement.
TTGTGGCACACTAGAGATATCTCCTTGATATACAATAGTCTTCTGCAAGTTTCTTCTATAGTGTACCAATGAGTAATAGACTATTCTCAATGAACCACTGACTGAAAATGGAATCAAAGATTTATCAATTAAATAGAAGAAGGTCTTGGGCTGCTATGATCTCAAGGCAATGGTTATCTATAAAGGCAGCAAATGCTTATGCATGCAAACACTGTCCAACAATGTATCTCCACATTGGGTTGCTGTGAGTTTTCCTGGCTGTATGGCCATGATCCAGAAGCATCCCCTCCACATTGCTTATAGAATACTATGCTGCCATTTGTTATTACAGAAGCATTACAACACTGAACTTAAGAACACGGGAAGACAGGGGACATAGTAAGTGAGTACAAAACCCAGCTCAAGTCATCTTTCCTCTTCTTTCTAGTTATTTGGCTTACCTGGAGCTTCTTAAAGATTTTTACTGGTCACTTTTTGGGCTGATTGGGGAGTTTGTGTTATTCAGCCTTCACAGTGTTTTGTTCCCCTTTCAATAGTATCTATGAGATAATTGGCTTGGTGTGGTGCTTGATATGAATGTATTTAATTACCTTTAATTACATTTGTTGATCTAATCGGTTATATTGGTATTTAATTTGTACCTTTTAGAAACAGTGATCCCACCATACTTCTTCTCAAAGTTTTTAACATCAAATATTGATGTTGCTAGTACTTATGTCACTGTTGTTTTCCATATCCTACAGCTAAGGGTATAGAGACATTTATATTTGCTGCCTGTTCTCTGCCTCCTTAACCATCTTTGGGGCTAAGGCAGGGTATGAATAAAATAATACAATATCATTCTATTACTCCTTTTACAATCAGTAGGATTTAGATTGGCTCGATTATGCAGATATCTTGCACTTTTCTACTTTGAATTAATAACTTTAAATATGTAGAACAGGATCAATTAAATGGCAGCATTACCCTGGGAGTGGACAGCATGGCTACACGTACAGAAGATGCTGTTCAGCTTCCTGCATTTCATGACTTGCCTGAAGCACAGAATATTTGACCATGTCCCAAAGGCAGATGAGGAAAAGGGTGTCACCTGCTATCTGCAATCAATCTTTTGCCTCGAGTGTCAAAAGTGACCTAACTGAGGGTCACACAGCAAGGTAGATCCATTGCTCTCTGATTGTCAGGGGAAGGAGTGCTTCATTGCTGGCTATACAAGGGTCATTGAGAAGTGCTGGCAATGATTTCCAGCTAGGTTTATAAAATGGGAGGGTGGAGGAATGAGAAGGAAGAAACGACAGAAGCCTGAGGCAGTACTTGCTTCAATAAATACTTATAGGATAAAAAAATAGAAACAGGAGTGTGGCTTTGGGTTGCACATAAGTGCAATGTGAGGGCTGTGGAACAACTTCCATGCAATATAGTAAGTACCTATCTCATTAGCATGAGTTGCTGCACTGAATGTCAAGGCTGCCTGAATTGCATTTAAGAATTGAAAATGTACATATTGCACACTTAATCTGCCTCTTGCTTTTGGATTGTTAGGCCAGATCAGCACTATCGGGGTTATACATAGGAAAAATGGATAAATGTCAAAGGGAAATAGGGAAAATGACAATACGACATCATAAATTCCACCCGTTCAGAATAAATGCATCCCTCCTGACAGATTATTTATGACTATTTCATGGCAATATATTTAGGCATGGTAAGCAGAAAGGATATTTTTGGCTCAGACTGTAAGAACCACCAGCTGCAATATGCTCGATTCATATTTTACTTGTTACAGGGTAAGTCTTCTGGACACTGATTGTCCACAGTTGATTGTCAACTAACATATATTTATCTGTAACATGCATAAGTTGAGGGCAAGCTTTGATATGACCAGTGGATAAGTTTAGGGTCATTTCACATAAAGGGGAAAGCATAAATTCCACCTCAAACGGCCAGCAACCCCTGTCTGCCACCACCATTTCCTCACCCAGGCATTCATAAATGGATGGTTGCCTTTTTTGGTTAAGGTACAGTATTAATCTAACAAAACCCACCAACTCCCTCTAAACTTTTAGTGAACCTTTTAGAAGTACCAAAGAGCTATCACCACTGCCATTTCCCCACCCAGTTACTCAAAAAGGCCAGAAGCAGCACCATGGCAAAGAGTGTAGTGGAGGTTGGTCCTTCTTTTAGGTTTTTCTACAATGAATCGGGCTCTTGTCTTTTGCCTCTCTGCTCACAGTTTCTTCTTTAATAATAGTTAAGGTGCAGTACTTACACTGCAATTTTTTGGATATATCTTTTTTACTAAAATGTTTAGATTTACATATGAATATATATAGTGGAATTTTGCACATTTTCTAACAGTGATTACTGGTGGTCCCCATGATTTTTAGTACAAACTTTAAAGAACCTATCAAAGATGTTGAACCTGTTTGGCAACTAAGATTGCAACACTTCAGAGTGGATGCATTGCTTCATCTATATCAGTAGTTCTCAACCTTCCTAATGCCAAGACCCCTTAGTACAGGTCCTCCTGCTGTGGTGACCCCCAATCATAATATTATTGCTGCTACCTCATAACTGTAATTTTGCTACTGTTATGAATTGCAATGTAAATATCTGATATTCAGGATGTATCTTCATTCACTGGACCAAATCTGGCACAAATACCCGATACGCTCACATTTGAATACTGGTGGGATTGAAGGGGGGATTGATTTTGTCATTTGGGAGTGGTAGTTGTGGGGATTTATAGCTCACCTACAATCAAAGAGCAGTCTGAACTCCACCAATGATGGAATGGAACAAAACTTGGCATACAGAATTCCCATGACCAACAGAAAATACTGGAAGGGTTTGGGAGTTGTAGTTCACCTGCATCCAGAGAGCACTGTGGACTCAAACAATGAAGGATCTGGACCAAACTTGGCACAAATACTCAATATGCCCAAATATAATCATAGATAGAGTTTGGGGAAAACAGACCTTGACATTTGGGAGTTGTAGTTGCTGGAATTTATAGTTCACCTGCAATCAAAGAGCATTCTGAACCCCACCAATGATAGAATTTAGCCAAACTTCCCGCACAGAAACTCCATAACCAACGAAAATATTGTGTTTTCTGTTGGTCTTTGTTGACCCCTTTGACACCCCTTCGCGACCCTCCTATTATTATTATTATTATTATTATTATTATTATTATTATTAACTTTATTTGTACCCCGCTAGCATCTCCCGAAGGACTCGATGCGGCTTACACAGGTTGAGAACCACTGATCTATATGAAAGTTTGTCTCTGCCTCACATTATTTGTGTTATTCCCAGATAGTACGGAACCTTATAAAACTCAGTTGTGGTGTAGCTCACACACTGAAGAATACTATACAAAAATCTCATGCCACATCATCGTACATTTGTTAGGATGCCACTTTATAAAGATTCATTCAAAACACCTAGAACTGAATCAATGCACATAGCTACTGAGATAATGGATTTAGGGTTCATAGAAACTGCACTATTTAACCTTCTGATCTTCAAAATGTGAGCAAGGATTTTGCTGGGTTTACCTGCTTAGAAGAAAACAAGAACGTTTGTCTTAAGAAAAGGTATAAAATCATTGCTTCAGTGCTTGTGAAGTAAAGTGGGCTGGGGCGGATGACAGGAGTAATAATAATTCTTATGTGCTTGTCTACTATCTTGCTATTTTAGTTTCTCATACATGCCACACAAATAGTGACCTTGCTTTGTACCTGGTGAAACAGACCCGTGGAATTCAACTCAAGACATGTCTCTCAGGTGTTTCATTGCGCCTCTCATTGTAAGTGTAATCCTGCATTGGGCAATATCATTATGCTAAAATGTAATTACTTTCTGTCTCAGACACTTGGCAAAATGTGGGAAACCTATTTTTGCTATACTTTCAAAACTCTTGTAATATAGAGCAAGCACTGAATTTACAGGCTCAATTATTAAAATTAAATGTACAGGCTCAATTTTATTTCTGAGCTGCAAAAGCTAGGAAATGGCCTGTGCCCCTCTTGTCTTTCAAGATGCTTAATTTAAACAATAAAAGTTAAGGCTAATTCTAAACATACCTTCTAAGCCCTAGTGAACTTTACCTCTCAGTAGTTGCATATAGGATTGCCCTGAATTCTGTTGTTATTTTGTCATTTCTTGGTGACCCTAAGGAAAACCCATTGCAGTGTTTTCTTGGCAAGATTTGTTTAGAGGGGGCTTCCATAGTTGAGCAGGGATTTGGACTCTGGTCTCCAGAGTCATAATCTAATGCTAAAAATATGACGCACTTGCCCTAGATCTTGTTACTGCAAAAACCCCACATGTGCTGCCATGATTCTATTTTCAAAATGGGGAGTAGAAGATAAACATCACAATGCAAACAAAAACAAATAAACAAATTTAACAGTAATACTGCAAACAAAAACAAATAAGCTTATGTAAGAAACAGTTTATAACACCCTCGTGATATTTTAAACTACAATTCTCATCAGACAGATATAGAATAACTGGTGGTCAAGGATTATTAGATTTTTAGTTCAAAAACTGTGTGCTACTGATTACCTATCATTTTTGAGGTTTCTGAGAGTGCTTAGAACTCACTATTGGAGAACTGAGCTGACACTTCTAAAGGTACTTTAAGCCAGCATGGTGCAATGGTTTGAGTGTTGGACTGAGACCAGGGTTCAAATCTCCACTTGGCCATGGAAACTCTTTTTTTATATTCTATGGGAGCTATTATTTTACTATGCCTTTTAGCCATAGTATGAAGGCGGAGCTGCATAGTGTGAAACGCACAAAAGATAATGCACGGTTCTGTATTTTTCTCCTGAAACAATTTCTATAGAAAGAAAAAAAAATCAGTGGGAACAAAAGTTAAGTGGAAGGCAATATAGTGTAGACCCTCTGTAAAACTTATGTGCATGAAGCAGATAAACTGAATAGCAAAAGCCTTCCTTATACTATGGATACTAAGTGTACATTTCCATATTAGATTTGGGCCTCTAAAAGCAACTACATAATTAAAGTGCAAATTCCATTCTGAATCAAACTAAACACAGTCCACAAAAAATATCTTTAACTGCACACAAAGCTTGACTTAACACTTATATACACAAAAATGCTTCACTGATTTCAACTGAGACTTGTTCCCAAATAGGGCTTACAAGAGTAGTCCCACGACACTGAATGGGTTTAAGGGAAAGTATCCAGTTGTGATCACCACTTTACATAATACCATTTCTGATTTAGGCTTGCACAAGCTGAATTCACAGCGCACTTGTTTTTCATGTGGGTCTAGATCCCTTTAATTACATGTGCCACAAAACTGCATTTCCAAGATCTGACAGATACCAAATTATACTGTTTTAAATGTTTAAATGTACCATTTAATTCACTCTATCCTTTTATTATAACTTTAGCAAGGGTAGTGCTTTAAAAAAGCATGAGCAGACTAAGAGTACAATTTGAGCCAGGGGAATGAATGGCCTACATGGCTATGGAAATACGGTTTGATGCTATTTCGTTACCCAACATCACCGTGATGTCATTTACATTCATGAGCAAGTACAGGCACAATTTGAGTGACTTATCTCTTGATCTTTGAGAGTAGAGATTAATGTCAGAAGTGATCAGAAATCATGTTTTATATGTAAACGCACAATGTATATTATTTTAATCTTCCATGCTGTCCAAAAAGAAAAATAGTTTAGTAGGTTACAAGAAATAGGTGGGTCAGGATGCTGTCAGATTTTGAATACACAATGTGACAACTTATTTCATCAGAGAAAAATGATAACAAGAGACACATGTATTGGGAGAGAGGGAGGGGGGAGGAGAGGAGAAAATGCACACATATCTTTTTAGCACACTGGTAGGCATCATGTATAAGCAGATTGATTTCAGTCCTATGCTGTCGTCCTCATCATCATTATCATATTTTTTATAATCCACTTTTTACCCAAACTGGGATTCAAATTAAGATACAACACAAACAAAACATGGAAAAGTGCAACATTAAAAGGGAAGTAAACTAACAACTACATTTTAAAGCAGTTTGAAATATATAGTTAATAGTGACTGAAAGCAGTTTAAATGAACAGTATAGTTGAAGCAATAAAAACAATAGAGCATCCATGTAAAAGCTCTTTCTTTACAAACCTTCAATTCTCAAAAATTGTTGGGAAAAAATGTTGCCATCAGATAGTTTTGGGGCAGTCACTGAGAATGCTCGATTTCATGGCTCCATCAGTCATTCCTTTGAATGTGGTAAGATGGAAAGAGGTGCTTCTTTTGAGGATCTTTAAACCCGGGAAAGTATATATGTAGAAATTACATGTACATATATCTGATGTATTTTTCTGCAAAATTTGGGGGAGCAAAATATTCATATTTTACAAATATTTGTGTGCAACGAAATTATTTGTTTTATGATTTTTGATGGCCCCTGAATTATTTTCTTGCCCATGAAAATGCATTGATTTGCTCCTTGTAGCAAATGAGGAAAGAGGCGAATGTTTAGGGCTAAGGATGAGCAAATATTTAAGATTTGTCCATGGCTGAGCTCTCATGAGTTGTGAGCCATGAGAGTTTGCCTATAATGACTATTATTTATTTTAAAGGGGGAAATCCATATTTATTTCTGTGTGCATATTTCAAATGAATACACCAATAGGACTGAGTTTCCTAGGTCAGGGCTTCTTAAACTTTTCAACTTGTGATCCATTCAGCTTGAATTTTTTATGTAATCCCAGGCATATAGGTATATTAAAAAGGTATAAAAATCAAACATTTATTGATAAATCAGCATTTGCAAGGCTTGATTTTCCTTTTTATAAAGTACAGCTGAAGCATCTTCTGCAGATTGCACTGTAAACACTGCACATTATATTCATGTAAATATCTAAAACAGCCACTGGGTGACATTCAGAAAAAAAATTTGCTTTTGCCAGAGACCTCAACATTGAGCTAATTGGTTCAATGATTGGTTCAGGACCCACAGTTTAAGAATCGGCAATCTAGTCTAATGTATGATTATGCACATTTTGGAAACATGCTGACTGTTTTACATACATTTTTGAAATTTATACTTATCATCAAACATATTTTTTCACAGAATGCATTGTGAGCCTGGAAATAAGTAGATTTTCAATTGCAAATCTTTTCTTTTTCTGTACATCATTGAGGTGTACATGGTTTGCTAGTGTTGACTCCTGGGTCTTTCACAGTAGTGTGACAGGCAAAAATGAAAAATGTCCAGCTATTATAGATGTAGAGTCCAGTAGTCTAGAATTGAGTTTTTTGTAAAAAAAAAAAAAAAAAAAAAAAAAAAAAAAAAGAAAAAAAAAGAAACAGTTTTTGGTGCAGCTGTTTAAGGTGCAGGAGCTTTGACCAGGAACAGTAGTGGCAATACTGAAGATGCTTATCACTCTTCTTCCTCCCTGTGACATTTACTTAAGCCACATAATGTGAACCAGTCACCACTTAACTTGCTTGTTTGGACATGGGGAAGGAAGCTCCAGATATTTTCTATGCCATCTTTAAAATGCATCTAATACATGAAGTATGGGCACCCATCCATACAAATAATAGTACAATTTATGCAGGCACAGAGAGATGTAACAGACAGGAAAACTAATGTGTAGTGCCTTTTTTTCACCATTTTAGCAGATGAGCCATGAACCTGCACATTTATTTGTGCAGAGTTGTCAGCTTGCTCCAGCCTGAAAACTTAGAGCAGGCCATAACATGTTAAAAACTAAAACAGATTAAAAATAATAGCTGCTGGAAGAAGAGCAAGCCTGTTTCTGCTGCTCTTCTGCTGCCCAGGTTTCTTGCCAGCACAGTGGCAGGTTCAATACTTAAGTACAGTAATTAATTACCTTACCTTGTTCAATACAAGAGATAATTTATTTGTTAAAGGTATAGAATACTTGGCAGTTGTTAGTTGCATGCCCCCCTAAAACGTAAGCATATCACATATTCATATTATTACATATTTGCTGGTCTTAACCATGCCAGTTTTCCTGCTACACCAGTAGTCTACAGAAGGGGTGTTATTGATTTTCTAACTTCTATTGCTAGGGAAAGAAAAGCAATTTTGCAGTTTTTGTCACAGTTAGAATATCCTTGAAAACTGAACTGTCTTGTAAAACTATTCGCAATTTGGGACTTATTCTAAGACATTCACAATTTCTACACACACATACAATCCCATATGTAAATTTTGTGTAGGATAAGCCCCAAAATGCAAATTGTCACAATTTTCCAGAATTCTCAGCAGGGTTTGGTAACACTATTTTTCAGCATTTTCGGGGGGGGGGGGGGGGATTACATATTCTTTCTGTCTGTTCAGTCTGAACTTGTTTGCCGTTGTCTTTGTTTCCTTAATGTCTGGAGAACTTGTTAGTTCAGTCTGTCATTATTAGATGATGCTGTGAAACCTCTTTCATTCTTAAAGCTAACCTAGTTCATGAGAGCTTTTAAAAAATGAAAAAAAAATTAAGGGCCCATCTACACAGTTATTATAATTTGGAATCACTCTGGCTTCACTCCTGGCTGTTCCCATGATGTTTCTTTCAGGATGCATTTTTATGACATTATTTATTTATTTACTACATTTCTACCCCACCTTTCTCCACCCCAGAGGGGAATTTAAAGCAACTTACACATAAGCAACAATTTGATGCCATAAAACAATGTACAATTAAAATAAACATTTAAATAGAATTATAAAATACATTAAATAATTAAAACATTTAAGAAAATATCTTCAAAATTAATTACGTAATCCTCAAGCATAATCCGGGTCGTTCCAATAGTCACTGCACATCATTCCATATCTATGTATTGTACAAGTTTTCCAAAGGCTTGGTCACAGAGCCACGTCAATTTTAAACTACATCAGATCTCCATCAGTTCTCCACTGGAGAGTCTGGGATGGGCTCTGTTTCTTTGTCTTTCGCTAACCTTTTTTTAAGTTACTGTAATGCTTTCCATAATATTGATTTAAACAGGTGTATTTCAGTATGAAAATAATAAATTTAACAAAATTCTCAGCTATCTGTACTGTCATGCTCATTTCTCAACATAGAAAGGAGCATGTTGGACCTGATTGCCATGTACTTGTTAAAGGATTCTGGTGAAAGACAGTAACTCTAATGACACCAGCATGCAAGATCAAAACCTGTTAGAGATGAGCCCTGCAGTCTTAACTGGTTTCATAATTATTTTAATTTCCCCAGGGATCACACAGACTTAAAGACTTTGAATTTTTAATAGAATTCTTGGAAAGTTTGGTGAGAACTTCAGTCTGAAGTTCTCACCAAACTTCAGACTGAAGATCTTTGTAGGGTAAATCATATATAGGGGGCAGGTGCTTAGCTTTTGTGTTCCTGCATAGCAAGGAGTTGGACTAGATGGCCTTGATGGTCCATCAGCTCTATGATTCTATGATTTTATTCTACTGTGACACAGCCAGATAAGAGTCACTTGAGATCATAAAGACAAACAAGCTTTATGCATGAAATAAACTTGTAAATGCCACACCAGGCATCTCATAGGGTAGGATCTTGAACCAGGAAACATGTGTCCTGATTAACCCTCAAGGTTTTAAAATGCTTTGGGATAATATCTTGCTTTTGATTCATATCACTTTGTTAAAGGATGCATTTATTTTCTTCTGCTGAATAGTTCTCCATACAAAAGGATTGTCATTGTTTGTAGCACAATATGAATATTTGATTTGGCACAGAAGATAGAAGTATTTGTCAGAAATGATGTTAAACTACTGTGTGTGTGTGTGCCTTTCAAAGAAGGAAAGCACCTCAGAATGAGTGATTATTTGTTCTCTGCCAAGTTATGTATTCTTCTGTGGGTCTGTAATTCTCACCATGATCATTTCCCCCTCCCTCTCCTCCTCCTCTTTCTAAATCTTGTTTAATGCATCCTCAAACGAAAACCTGTTTTATCAGGCTAGACCATTTTTCTTCACCCATCTAACCTCCACCCGTAATCTCGAACTAGCCTCTGTTCAACATGTTTTTGTTTGCTTAAGGCTTCAGGCAGACATAATTACAAAATTTAGAGGGGAAAAAAAAACTGAAATGACCCCAAAGGTCTTAGTCAAACAAAAATCATTTGTCATAATGAGCCTGCTTGTAACCTTCTGACCTTAGGAGCTCAATTAATTTCACCTAGGAAAAGTGGTTACAGCCTCTAACTCCTCCTTATGGAGAATTTCCCATTAACCAGGTGGAAGAAGAGGGAAGATGTTTCCTCCCACTACTTTGAGCCCTTAGATAGTAGTAAACTGTGGCATAGTAGTGCATTGAAAGAGTAAGGGAAAAGATAAGTGACATTACATTTCTTTATCAATTAAATATGACTAAATGCTCAGGAAGCTGTTCTGAATGAAATATAGTTCTTTTTGTGTAGAAGCTAAGAGCTTGCTCAGTCACCTTAAATTTACACTAGGCGAAAGGGGGGTGGGGAGTTATAGGTGTCATGGCTACAAATTAACATTGACTGACATCTTTTATTGCACTTTTGATTTTATAACTTAGTTAAAGATTTGTAATGGATTTGAATTTACAAATAATTCACATTCAAAAATCTAACTCAATAGCCAGCTGCCATATCAAATGGTGGAGGTTGCTTTTCCTGGTGATGGGGACATAAGGAGGAAGATGTTTTTTCTACCCTTCTTCCACTAGTAAGCAAGGCTGTGATGATGAATTACAATGGAGTCTTACTTCTGATTGTCATAACCTTGCTCACTTGCAAGAAGCTTAGAAGATCAGGCCAGGAGAAATGTCTATGGGCTCATCTACCCTGGGCAAGTTAGCCGGGTATAAATAACCTCTTGAGTGACACTGGATTCAGCACATACATGCTGAATCGGGGGCTATTTTCTAAATGGTCTTGAACTACAATAGCCTCATTGGGCTATTATCCTCCTCCATGTTGCTGCTGCTACTGCTCCTCCTAACAAACCATCAAGGTCTGTCTGAGTGCTTTGATGCAGCAGTTTCCTTTGCTAATGTCAGAATGAGACACTCCTGTGACTAACAAGAAGGGGAGATTGATCTTGCTGGTTATATGGACAACCAAGTTATTTTCATAAATATTTATTTTCATAAACATAATAAACTTGGGGAATATAGGCAGTACCTCCTCCTCGTCACATTAAGGTTGAGTTTGTTTTCCCATATCCATGTTCAAATGAACAAACAACTTTCATGATCTCAGTGGTGCCACTGGGATTAGTACATGGGAAAATAAGGTGGAGTTTTTAAATCTATAGACCATTAACAATGTTTGGTTACAATCTCCAAGTGGGAAGGGGGGGGGGGAGGATATCCAACACTATAAATATCAGTCTACATCTGATTTCTCATCTATATTCCAGAGGTGAAGCTTAGGTCTTTTGACTCTCAATTATCGTCCACCAGATTTTAATTGCAGCCGTGCAGAACCTAGCGATGTTGTATGTCGCAGCTGAGTTTGTGTTTGAGAGCAGCAGGAATTGTCCAGAGCATCCTGGATCAAGGCAGCAAATTTCATTTCCATCCCAAAAGAAAGCTGGAAGCCAGACTGGAAAGGATCCAGATAGATAATATCTTCTCAGACATCTCAGCACAGAGTTCGTTGCCTTCTCTAGAATAAAGACAATGCTCAAAAGGATATTTATTTGTGAGTGCTTGTCCAATACATTTTCACAAGAAAGTCTAAAAATGTATGGTGGCAGGATTTTCAATACATTTTAGAAAACAAAGAATAGTCTGGCTTGATATCTGTTGACATGGAACCAACATCATGATTTTGAGGGTTTTGGCTTATGATTTTGAAACAAGTGGAGGTTAGCCATTCTGGTTCTGTGGTTTTTGACACAATGCATTATCTGATTTTGGCAGTCTACTGCTGTCAGAAGGGCAAATCAACCACAAAATAATTCTGTCAGGGTTGAAAAGAGAACTCAGCTGGTGATTGTATGAGTTAAACAAAATAGATTGTGTCAATTCTTGTTTTTTGTATTGCATTTTAACAAGTTACTTATTTAAACAATTTTTAAAATTCAAAAGGTTTAAAAAAGTTTTAAACAATTTTAAACCAGGCATGTGTGCAGAATAGACCCCCAAAACCACTGGTTTTTATTGACAACAGAATGATGCCAGTGTTGGCAATTCTTGGACCTTTAAGGCAGTAGTTCTCATGAGGGGCTCCGCACTACCCTCCTCCCCCTCCCCCTCCCAGCTTCTCCTCATCTTTCCTGCTCCCTTCCCCCTAGGTGCCTTTTTTCTCGCTTCCTTTACCCCCAAAAGCCTTTTCCCCTGCCTCCCTTGCTGCCAAAAGCCTTTTCTCTATGCCTTCTTTGCTTCCAAAACCCTTTTCTTGCATGGTAGAAAGGAGTTAGACTGGATTGTCCTTGGGGGTTCTGTTGTTGTTGTTGTTGTTGTTGTTGTTGTTGTTGTTGTTGTTACAAAGGCTGTGTTGCCTTTGGATGCTTTGTGCTTTTCCTGCATGGCAGAAGGAAGTTGGTCTGGATGGCCTCTGGGGCCTTCCACTGAAATAATGTTAAGTTAGTTGTTAAAAAAGTTTGCTCATGCCTGACATATATACATTATATATAATATAATCTATATACATTAAATAAAAATGTAATGTTCGTTTGTGGGATTAACATAACTCAAAACAACTGGATGAATTGACACCAAATTTGGACACAATGCACCTGTTAAGTCAACAAGTAACCATCACTCATAAAAAACAATGGAAAACACAGCAGAAGAAACATAAAAAGCCAAAAAAAAAAAAAGAAAAGAAAAGAAAAGAAATACATCACACACACATATATACACATATATACACACACACAAAACACATATACAGACTGGGCCACAGCAACACATGGCAGGGGACGGCTAGTATATAATAAAATAATTTTTTTAATTCTTGGGGTTCCATGAGAAACTTTTGTTTCAAAAAGGGCTCAACGACTGAAAAAGTTTGAGAACCCCCGTTCTAAGGAAATGGTTTCAGCACAAGACTTTCCATTATAATAGGATTGCATGCTCTCATTAGATAAGAGGGTAGTAGTAGCACTACTGCTGATATGGTCTCCCACATCTAACAGGCTTTTGCTGAGGAGCCAGACCAAATGTGTCAAATAAGTAACAGCAGTGGTGATAGGGGACACTGGTGAAGAATTTCTCTGAGACAAAGGCAGAATTTGATTTGAGATGGTACAACATACATTCCCTATAGGTTATAATTACAAGACACAGCCATTGAATTATTTTTGATCTTGCAAACTTCTGAGCCCATTGATATCCTATAAATGTACCAGAATATTTTTCCTCTTATGACTATAGATAAAGTCAGCTGTTTTGTATGCATGTATATTTGACATAGGCATCGAATTGTGCCTTCTTTGTAAGCCGCCCTGAGTTCCCCCTTGGGGGTGAGAAGGGCGGGGTAGAAGTAATCTAAATAAATAAATAAATAAATAATGTATCATCTTATTTAATGGCACCACTAGAATGCTATTGACAGGAACACCTAAGCAAGTGAAAGTCCAAAATTGGCAGGCTCAAACCCAGAACCTCAATCTATGGCTAATACTTAATGAGAGACTCCCTCCTGGACACAAAGAAAACTGGGTGACTTGGAAGGCACTGAACAGACTGTGCTCTGGCACCACGAGATGCAAAGCCAAACTTAATAAATGGGGCCACAAAGTGGAGTCTATAACATGTGAGTGTGGAGAAGAGCAAACCACAGACCACCTGCTACAATGCAGCCTGAGTCCTGTCGCATGCACAATGGAGGACCTTCTCATAGCAATACCAGAGGCACCCCAAGTGGCTAGCTTCTGGTCAAAGGACATTTAATATAATGTCAAGTTTTCAAACTTTGTGGGTTTTTTGTTTGATTTTTAAATACATTGCAATTTGTATTTAATGTACCCTTGGTTCGCTCCTGATATACATAAAAACCACTAGAGTGTTGCCTCTTGTAAGATCATGAGAGTCTGCTTCCTATGACACCACAAGGGATCATCCTTAGATCTCAGGTTTTGGCCTTGAAATCTCTAGCCCAGTGATGTTCCAGGCCTGGCAACTCTAGATATCCATGATGTCCATGGAAAAAAAATCCAATGTCCACAGCTTTATTTGGGTAATATAAAGGCAAGGTTGGTGTGTTGAATCAACTTGTTTCTTAATTGTTTGATATATTTTGTTTTCTTGCTTGAGTTTTTTAGTTTTCTTCCTTTAACAATTCATGAGAATTTGATAAATGCTTTAGACAAAAATTATGAAATGTTGTCAGATAGTTCTGAAATAAACATGTCTCCACTAGTATGAGTATATGCTTCAGTTTAGACTGAGAACTGCTAAATCATTTTTTAACATCACATATTGAGATGAAACATTTCAACTGGAAATAAAACTGTATTTTGACACAAGCCTTCAGCAGATGATGGCATTTTCTTTTGTTTTAAAATGCACCATTTGTTCATTGCTTTGGCATGGTTTCATAAAATCTTTTTATTCTGTTTTTAACATCTAAACACAGGAAAAGATATTCAAAGTTGAATGAATCAGAAAATATTATTTTGGTATGAAACATCAACAACACATCCTGTTAATTTTAGTTTTGCAAGGTGTTAAGATACAGATAGTGATTTTTTAGCATTTAAGAAAGTTGTCAGACTGGCAGTTTTAGTGTGTATTATCTACAACCTATTCTCACCTCGTATTGATTGGAATAATGCATTTGATGTTTTAAAAGGTATTTTATAACATCACAGGCTTAGAGTATAGTTCTGTATGGCCATGATGCAATGGCATTCTTCCACTGAACCTTGCTGGGATCAGGTACTGAAACACACCGTTGAATCATGGCTGAAGCATATGGTCACTTGAAAAGAAAAGAAAAACTCTATTGTATATCATGCACTTCAGTGGTTCTCTCTCTCTCTCTCTCTCTCTCTCTCTCTAATTAAATATGTTAAATAAACACACACACACAAACATAACTGAAAATATAGCAAACATCTAACAATACCACAAAGCACAGCAAGATATAAGTAATAGGGTTGGATACGTTTGTTCAGAAGAGCCTGAAAGTTGTATAAAACTTCTGACCTTTGAACCATGCAGGAAATGTTGGGTGGGGTGGGGTGGGTGGGAATCCGAATTTGAACCACTAACCTTTTCCCCCCACTGGAAATATTCCATAATGTCCAGATGTCTCCCAAGGTTATTTTAATTTTCAGAACCATTAAGCAACTTTGATAAAGCCTAAAACGTTTTAAAATCTCATGCTTTTTCTCCCCGGTGATGCAAGGGAGGGAGGTGGGTGTGGCTAAGCACAGCCATTGTTGTGGTTTGTGAAAACCAGGCCCCCAATGGTAGAAATTGCAAAAGACCCTGCTGTTAAATGACATTTCACACACTGCCCCGCTGCTCATTAGCCAAAATGGTTGAAGGACCCCTACAGTTGTCTGTAGCAGTCTTCATCTAAATATAAAATAAACTGATTGAATCTAAAAGAAGTCTAAAGAAGGTAGCAAAACAATAAGCAACTTTTGCAAAGAGTACATAGACTGCTTAAAAACTAATCATTTCACTTTGGCCTGATTGCCATGAACAGGGCACTGGGGTAGCCAGGCACAGCCAGCCAGCTCTTAACGTCAGTAAGTAATGATAAAATTAAACTATTGATCGTATCTGCAAAAAGGAATAAATGGATGGATGTCTCTTGAGGGTTACCTCCAACTTAGTAGAGGAAGCAAATGAATGTCAGGAGAGTTTGGATGGTGCCTTTCTGCCCAGAAAAAGGGGGTCTAGATGTACCTTGATGGGGTCTGTACTATGATTTCTGTTCTCCCCAAATTTAACACAGTTTGTGCCACACAAATAAAGTTTCCAGAGTAGAACAACTACTTTCAAAGTAAAAACCACCCAATGAAACAGGAAACAACACTTTCAAACCAGGAACAGATTTTCTTTATTATTCAAAAAATGTTTTTTTTATAAAAACTTAAAATTTGTTATAAGAAAAAAAAATCATGGATAAGCCAAAGGTTATGAAATTTGTGAACTCAGTTCTCCCCCATCCCAAAAGAGCATACGAAAGAATATGAGATAAGGCATTCCTTTTTTGTTCCTAAATACAACCTTATATGCATTCTTGGCATGTTAGACACATCGTATCACACACTCTGTTATGCTAAGTTGCCACCTTTACCTCCCCAGCCTTGATAGCTGCAGATATCATTGGTGAGATGTTAGAAGAATGAGGACAAAGTACAGAGTTGATAGAAGAAAATAAATGAAGAAAAGATTTGTGCTTATATACCAGTATGGAGGTTATTTCTATACCTCAAACATCTTGCATAGGATATAGAAGTGTCTTATTGTATGACTTCAAGTAATTATTGACTTATGGCAACCTTATGATAAACCTATTGTGAGTTTTACTTAGAAATATTTATTATTTATTTAAAACATTTATATTCTTCTCTTCTCACCCCGAAGAGGAATCAGAGTAGAGCATAACATATATATGGCAAACATTGAATGCTGGAATATAAAACAAACATTAAAATCTGTTGTATCCACTTTAAAATCAATTGTTAAAAACCATCTCAAAACAGTCATACTGGATCTTGCCAGCAGGCAGAGGCGACCTTAGGTAATTTTCAATGGTAAGCAAACAGTATCCCCCCCAACACCACCACCAATCATTTATATATATTTTCTGTTCGTCGTGGGAGTTCTGTGTGCCATATTTGGTTCAATTCCATCATTGGTGGAGTTCAGAATGCTCTTTGATTGTAGGTGAACTATACATCCCAGTAACTACACTTGCCGCACTTGCTACCTTGCCTAGCCTGCTTTGGGTCTGGAGGCGTGCCTGAAGGCCCCGGCGTGTGCACCAAAAGTCACCTCTTCTCCTGACTTTCTCCTCAGCCATTGGGACCAAGAGAGAGAGAGAGAGAGAGAGGTGGAGATGCCCACCTTTCCTGAAGGTAGGCGCAAAAACAAAGGAGGGAGCGGAGGTGGGAGATACCTCCAGCTGGAGGGGCTCTCTCTCTCTCTTGGTCCCAATGGCTGAAGAGAAAGTCAGGAGAAGAGGCGACTTTTGGTGCGCACGCTGGGGTCTCCGTAGTACACGCCTCCGGACCCGAAGCAGGCCAGGCGTGGCGACTCCACCCCTTGGCCCACCCGCGGATTGGGGAGAGGAGAGGAGGTGGGTGGAGCCATGGGGATCAGGAAAGGGAGCCGGTCATGGGGAAGGGATCGAATGCAGAAAACGATTGAGCGCTGGCTCTGCTCGCACACCCGGTGGCCGGGTGGAGCAGGAATGAGAGGGGCTAGGCAAGGCTCAAGGGCCCGGCCCCTTTGGGAAGAGGATCGCCCGGCAGCGAGGCAAGAAAGCTGAGGCTCCCCCCGGACTGCTAGGGCTGTTGTGAGCTGAGGGGGCACTCCTCAAGTGGTGGTCGAGGGGCATTTACAGAGGCGCCTCTGTGCCCCAGCAAAAAAAAGTGTTCTGCGACCGCTTATTTCGCGTAATGGACGAGCCACCCCTGCCAGCAGGATAGGGTTTCCTATTATTACCTTATTGAACTGTCCCAAAGGCTTGGTCCCACAGCTAAGTTTTTACCATCATTCTGAAGGACAGGAGGGAGGAGGCTGATCTAATCTTGCCAGGGAAGGAGTTGCATAGCCATGGGACAATAACTGAGAAGGCCCTCTCTCTCATTCCCGTGCCTGTGGGACTGAGAGCAGGGCCTCCCCAGAGGATCTTAGTCCCTGCCATGGTTCATAGAGGGAAATGCGTTCAAACAGGTTGTAAAGAACCTCCGACAATGCTAATGAAACTGCCACCAAAGTGTAAAGAGACTCTGGTATTAAAGTCTCTGTTTGTGTTGTGAGGTAATTTTGGTAGAGTGGATGCACAGAACGTAAAATTAATGGAGTTGAGGCAGTTTTAAAAACCAAAGAGAACAAGTTTATTTTTAAACAAAGCTTATGGTTGCAATATAAAGATGTTAAGCTTGGCATATACTTGATGGTTACAATATGACTTGGTTGCGATACAATTCAGACTTTTGATGTTACAACTTTTAAACTCTTGCTGTAGTGAAGCGCTTTATTATTCAGTGTTCCCTGCTGTGAATATTCTCACTGTTTGACCTATACTGGATAAAATCCCAGATCTCCAGTCTTCCACCGACTGGCGATCCCAAAAAGCCTCTGTTAGTTCTTTTTAACTAAAGAAATCTAACAAGGTCTTCCCTTCAGCTTCCTAGCTGAAGAAATATTCACGAACACTAAAACCTAACTGACTCTACACTGCTTCACTCCTCAGAGTCTCTTCCCTGACTCTGCTACTCTCTCAGAGTCCCTATCTGACTCTGCTACTCTCTCAGGGTCTCTTCCTCCTGACTGAAACTTAACTGTCACTTTCCAAAACCTTTTTCTCTCTAAGCTCCTCCCACCTCCTCTTCTGCCTTGTTTCCATGGCAACATACCTCTCACAGCTAGGCCGCTCCAGCCATAGGCAACCAATGTAAAACATAAATACAGCTATAAACACATTATGATAAACACTTCTGTACACAGGTAAACTGGGCTGGGGCCATTTAGGGCTTTATAGCCCAAAGCCAGAACTTTGAATTGTGCTTGGTAGCAAACTGATAGGCAGCGGAGCGGGTGCAACATGGGAGTTGTGCGTTTCCTGTATGCCACCCCAGTTATTAACCTGGCTGCCTCTTATTGGATTATTTGAAGCTTCTGAACAGTCTTCAAAGGCAACCCCATTGCAGTAGTCCAGGAGGACTCCCAAGCTGCAAACATTGCTTTATTTAAAAATATGTTTATTTTCTGATATTAATCTAGACATAAGAAGTGCTCTTCCTGGCACTTATTATTTCCCTTCTAATTTATTACCACAGATTCTGTTTATGTTTTCCTTCCTTCCTTTCCTCCCTCCTCTTTCTCAGCACATTTGTGCTATTACATCTCTTTATCTAGAGGCATCTTATCTAGAGGCACCTTATTAATTCTATCCCTTTGAAACATATTTAATGCAGTATCCTAATGCCAGTCAGCAAAACCCAAGCATGACTATTTTCCATGTATTGATCTATATATATCACACAACCTTGTCTTATGTCTGTCCCTTCAAATAAGCCATGTTTATTGCAGGAGCATACGCTCAATGTATCTAAATCATTATTTATTAAGGAAAGAAAAGAATTAAAATATTTCATTGTCTTGAAAAAGAGAAACACATCAATGTAAAAACACACACACAAAATTTAATTGCAAAGAACTAAACAAGTAAAACAAAACAAATGCAGAACAAATACACATTCAAACCATATTTTTACAAAGTTAAATTAAATTAAATTATATGTTTTGATGGACATAGTTTTTAATCAGCAAGAGCACCATGGTATAAATATTATATTCCACAGCACTTTCTTCTTCGCATTTCTTTCCTTTTAGCATCTCAGCAACCTGCCTGGGTGATGCCAATATTTCCTTGATTGAAAGTGCGTCAAAGTGCCACATGCAAGAATTGATGGGCGAGATCCAGAATGTTCAATTAATACTCTATGGCTTGCTGTTACAAAAAGAGAAGAAAAAGGGGGAAAGTAGAGGAGGAGAAAGGGAGGGGGAATGAAAACTACTGTAGATTTCCACCCCACCTCAAACATTAAAAGGGATTCCTCATCTCCACCTCTTCTTTAGATTCCAACTGCCCCAGCTGGAAACCTTCTAGGCCTTTTTAAAAACAGGATTAAAAAGGCAGTTTTCTGCATTAGCACAGCTCAAAAGGATAACCTCAGCTCTTTTCTCTGCCAGGCAGCTTTTTAATCCCGAATCACATGTCACTTCAAATTATGAATATGATTTTCACGTCCCCCTCGGGCCTAAATTTCACCCAAGTAAATCCTCTCATTCAGCAGCTGGAGAAATGTGTCAAAAGCGGTGATCTTCAAGAGCCGAGAGAGCTCTGGGAGAGATCAAACTGTCCCAGTCTGAACTCTCTCAGTGCGAGCCATCGCTTTCTCGCTTGCTTATCACTGTTGACACCCCCTTCAGTTAGAAAGGCTGAAAGGGCAAGGCTGAGGAGAGTTGCACTCTGCTACTCTGAATTTCTGGGGTTGACTTCTTGATTCCTTCTCTTTCCGCCTTTCCCTCCACACACTCCCAGTCCCCTTGTTTGGAAAGGATGGGAAAGAAGCTCTGAGGAGATTGGACATCAAATAGCCTGACAGATTTCTGCATTCCTTCATCTGTTTTTGCAGAGAGCTAAATGTGCTCAGCCAATCAGATTAATCAAATGGCCCCAAAGCTCAAAAGCCGTCATAATGCAGGGCTGGGAGACTATCCACTGTTTGGAGAAGTTGACATTGCACCAACAAGGAACTTTTCATCATGCATAACCCTAAAACAAAAGAGCTTCTTCACATACATGACCCTTAAAGCCTTCTTTGAACTAATTGTGCCTGCTCATGTCAATGTTGTTAATTGCAATTATTTCCCAGTTACATTTACAAATTCCTCTTTCAATCTCTCTTGCTTTCTCTCTCACACAAAAGTGTTCTCAGAGCAACAAGCAGTAAATCACATAAAATAGAGAATGGCAGTTTTGTTTTTTGGGAAAATAAAACACATATATTTGCCAGTGTAGGTTTTACATTTAGACTCAAATCCAAGATATGAAATTTATTACAGTTTAACACATATAAAAATAGCATTCTTTTACATAGAAAATGTAACACTAAGCTTCTTGTTACTACATACAAAAAACATTAGATCTTGAAAAAGTTACCTTTTGGATAACTCTTAGAGTTCTACTCCAGCATGTACTTCCAAAAATAACTTTTTCCAAACTCTGGGAAGAGATCTATTTAATAGGCCTGGGTAACAACGGAAAAATTTGTTTCTAAAATCGATTTGTATTTGGGGTTTTTTTTTGTTTCGATATTTAAAATAATTACAAAATTTTCCTTTTAAAAAGTTTGATATTTACGAAATTTTGTAAATGTGAAAAAATTACAAAACATTAACGAATTGATTTCCGAAACAATAACGAATCGATTCGTTAATGGCGGACGCAACCGCAAAATACGCTAAAAAACCTCCAAAAACTTCTGAAGCTTCCCTCTCCCTCTGTTGTTGACTGTTGGTGTGATATTATAATTTTTTTTCACTAATTAAACAAAAAACTTGCCCCAGACATGCGGAAATAATAACGAAACGACCTCAGAACAATAACGAAACGAATACAATAACGAAATACGAAGCATTTACAAAATGTGTTTAAAAATTCGTTTTTTAAAAAAATCGCTCCAGAATGGTTCGTTATCGTTTTGTAATTGAAAAAATTAATGAATTATTAACGAATTACGAATTAACGAAACGAAACCGCCCAGCCCTGCTATTTAACATAACATTCTGGTTTCAATCATAACCAACTGGATGACACTCGTAGTTTTGAAACAGGGTTCTCCATTATATTCATCCTCTTTATGTCAAAAGAATACTGGTTACCTTCCTCAATAAATTTACCTGATGCCCCCACCCACAAAGTCATCTTGGACTCTATTTTCATGATTAACTGACAGCAATTTCTTGCTATCAATGACAGTCTTGTCACCCAGCATATGTATGTCACCTTTCACATATAAATCCTTAATCCTTCTTTCAAATGACCACTAAAGAATAAACAACATTAGTGAATAATTTAATATGATTTCCATCTAGGTACAGCACCAGGTTGTCATCTTTTCACTCTCTTGTCAGTTATCCATCTATTCACATAGGCATAAGCACAATAATAGCAATCAGGACCAATCACGTTGCTGCCCTGTCTACTAGATTATACTTGCCATCTATACATTAGGACTAGAAAAAGGAAGTAAACACGTCTTCAAAAAGTTGATGCAAAAGGATGATAGTTGCATCACATTTGCACACGTGTTCCTATTTCTTTATATTTAGAAACAGGGCCTCCAATATAATCATAGAATCATAGGGTTGGGAGAGACCACAAGGGCCATCCAGTCCAGCCTCCTGCCATGCAGGAACAAAACACCAAAGCACCCCAGATAGAAATTTTGTAAGGCAAAACAAGGTTGCTTTTTGATAGGCAAAATAGAAAGATCCCAGTAAAAAATCAAGAGATACATGTAGCCCTGTTTATTTTATAAAGTAATGCAATGCAATGTGACTATGAGGGTTTTTTTTAAATGTAGAGGTCTATCAGAAATCCATTGGCCCTTTTTTTGGTTCTCTAGGCCCAAGACTGATATATTGGTTGAAACTCCTTCTTATAGGAGCAAGATTTAGAAATTCAGAGCAAAATTTAAACAGAAATACAATACATCTTCTTTATGGGATGTGTATCTTAGTCTGCGTACTGATCTGTGTACAGGTGCTGCTGATGGACAACTTCAAGACTTCAATTTTCCATTTCACCTAGTTCTTTATGTTTAACCTGAGTGAAGTCTGGATCCTTCTTCAGAGGGCAGCAAGAACCCTTCAAATAGAGAACTGCACTCTACAAGGCAGATGACCATTCTACAATATCCACACAGTCTTTTGGAGGGTCAGTACTTGAGTTAACATTCCCAATCAGAGCTCTAGTGGATGATGGACTTTATTGCTGGAGGTTATGGTTCCTATTACACAATGTTGTGGAATATTAATTTCCAGTCTACCACCTCCCCACAATGTAGCTGTCAAGGGCTATTGATGGCAAGGTAGTATCTCATCCACTCTCCCTGAAGATTTTTTAAAATTTATACAGGACTTCATAAGTTCATTTGAAAAATATGAAAACAAAATAGGAGAAGGAGCACAGCAAAAAGATGGAGTTACACTGCCCACCTAGAAGTGTGGCAAGACACTGCAGTTGTACAACATCACAATGCCAGGAAGTAGCCAGTATCCTACATTGCAGAAACACTGCAGGAAATGGGGTTTGTATGCAGTAAAATCCATATCTTGCTGTGGAGTTTGAAAAACAATAAAAGGACACCTGATTTTCCTGCATGGCAGAGGGCTGGACTAGATGGCCCATGTGGTCTCTTCCATCTCTATGATTTTATGATTGACCACCTGTATGTAATTGTCTAGTAACCCATACGTGTTTGAAAGAGTGGATTATGCATAAGAAAAGTCTAGATCGGGGGTGTCCAACTCATTTTCATTGAGGGCTCCATCAGTGTTATGGTTGCCTTCAAGGGCCGTTGAATTCATGGGCAGATAATCCATGGATACAGATTGCCAACTACAATTTTTGGAAATTGCAGCTAGTGGTCTTTAGTTTTAATCCAATTTTGATCCCCAGATGTTCCTGAATGATAGCTCCCATAATTTTTATTATTTGCCGTGTGTACTGGCTCTGGGATTGGGGCTCTGGGATTGAGGAAAGGTTATAGACATTTTAAAGTCAGGCATCATATTCATAATTTGTATCTAAATTCAAATCCCACTATCCTGTCTAAACAAAATAAATTACAGCCTTTCAGATGTAACTGTACCACAACTCCCGCCAGCTCTAGTCATGATGCCTAATGATGAAGAATATAGACACTAGAGTCCATCATCTGGAGGACCACATAAAATGGTGGGCTGGATTCAAAGCACATGTGGTATAGATTATAGTTTAAATGCAAACACTATGTCTTTTGGTGCAGGTAACTGATGCAGATATTTCAAGACTGAATAGGTAGCATATTTCAAAGTGAGGAAAGGATTAATAGCCCCATGATGACTGCATCATTCAGCTCGGTAGTGACTTTCAGAACTATGATGTCCTATGACTTCTTAGGTAAGATGTCAATGGCATTTCACATAAATAAAATTGTTGAAGCAATGTTGTTCAGTATGCAAGAGAACAAACAGAGATGAGGAAACCGGAAACATGATCAATTCCTTAGTTCTCTTTAATAATTAATTAAATGGGTGTTGATCCTACCTGAAGTAGACCCATTGATGGGAATGGAGTAAATTAGTCACAGCTATATTCAACTGCATTAGTTCTAATCTAAATAAGATTGATATTTGTTTTAGCCTACGATCTCTACTAGGATTACTCAACCAATTTTGGCCAGATCATGAACTTAATTTTAAGTATGAGAAAAAATAGACCAGTTGGAAAACAGGAAATTATGAGGGTGTCAATGGACCAAAAGCAGCAGTACCCTGATAGATACACTCTCTTCTATACTTTTTAAAATTGTGTTTGGTTTGGTGCCTTGGGGATTTCCTTTACCATAAGTGATTTTGAGAAAGGGTAAAGTTTATAAAATGGGTTAGATTCAACAGACGAGACTGTTTTATTGTTTTAATGATTGTTTTATTTCTCATGGGTGTATTTTTTAATTTAATTTATATCTAATTGTAGTGTATAATTGTAATTGTTTGAACTGGCATTGAATTTTTGCCATTACTTATGTGTAAACCGCTTTGAGTCCCCCTCGGGGTGAGAAAAGCGGTATACAAATATTGAAAATAAATAAATAAATAAATAGATTTTTCAAATGTGAAGTTTTCCACAAACTCTTGCATTGTCCAGTTTCTTTTATTGTATTTTGTTTTTGTTTTTTCAGACTTCACTACTTAATTTAATTCCCCTTCTCATTTCTTCCTGAATTAATGTTTTGTCATCTGCATTTTCCAGGATCCTTTCTTCACCTTAGCAACCTCCCTCCAGGAACAGTTAACCATATGCATTTTTTTCTGAATCTTTAGGCCAAAATGCGAACAAATGGAAACATGGTGAGTTCTAACTAGAGGACTGGTGGAAGACTAGAGGCAGATGTTGCATTGTATAGCTAAATTTACATGTTCTAAACGTTGTATGTATAAAATGAAGAGAGTAATACTATGATGTAGCAGTTTGAGCATGGGACTATGACTCTAGAGACTGGGGTTTGAATTTCTGTTTGGGCATGGAAACCTACTGAGTGTCCTTAGTCAAATTACACTTTTTCAAACTCAGAGGAAGGCAAAGGCAAATTCTCTCTGAACAAATCTTGCCAAGAAAACCTTTTCATATGGTCACTTCAATGTAAAGATAAGTCAGAAATTACATGAAGTAACATAACAAGAGCATCTTATATTTTCTCTCAAATTATAAATTTTCTTATATTGTCTGGAATATTGTCTTTTAATCTCAGGGACATGATTACCTATTTATTTGCTGTAACATTAAATCATTTTAAAAATCAATTATATTCATACATGGCCTTAGGTCATCCTGTAGCCCCCTGGGGCAAATAAAGAACCTCATTTTTAAGTCTGATCTAAATTGTGTCTCAATTTGTTCAGATTGGTTGGGATTAGGTCTGAATCAGATCAGAAGAGCTTGGAGCAATTTGGACCAATTTGGTGGTCTGGGCATTTTACCTCAATAAAAGCAAGCCAGACAGCATGTCTCCACAATGTTGCAAACAGCATAATAAAAGTGCTATTTATTTGTACAAGCTTTTGGGGAATAAGCAAGTGTTTAATTTGTTTTTGACAGCTGCTGTTTCTACTGCTTTTATTGTAGAGAATATTTGTAATTTATTATTTTAAGTATTCATAATGTTAGCTATGTGTAGCTTGTAAATTTAGATTGCAAGTATTTGTAATTTTTATTTTAATTATGTATAACTACAACTATGTCATTAAAGAATTGTTTGTACCAAAATATTTCCATTTACATTGTGTGATTGTGAAAGCTGGACTGTGAAGAAAGCTGACAAGGAAGAGAATAACTTCATTTGAAATGTGGCGGTGGAGGAACAGATTCTAGCATACCATGAGCTGCCAAAAGACAAATAAATGGCTTTGAGAGCAAATAAAGCCACCTTGAGTCCCTATGTTGGGAGAAAGGCAGGAAAAAATAAAGTGAACAAATAATAACTTCTATTAGAAGCTAAAATGACTAAATGGAGATTATTGTGCTTTGAGAAACAACATGATACATTAGCAAAAACAAAGATGCTTGGTAAAGTGAAGTGCATTGTTTTTTTAGCAGTAGTTTTCTTAGACAGTAGCACTTCCCTTTCTCTCTTCTTCTCCATTTTAATTTGGATACTAGGTTTTTTAAAATGTTAGTTTGATGTAGATTTCAGACTGTCTTGTTTCATTTTTTTTCTTGCCTGCCCGTATTTTTTTCTGTCTGCCATTTGCTGTCACATTGCTTTTTTTATGGAAAGCCAGCATACCAAAAGTAGATTTAATGGTGACTAGCATGAAAATCCCTGGATCTCAACCTCTGTCATTTTAGAAGGCTTGGTCATACCTGTGTAAGTTACAATGTTATCAAATTTCATGGACCTGTCTGCAAAAACCAAAAAGACTAAATGCGATAGACCTTACATTTGATTAGACATTATTGGATTGTACAGAACAGAGGCAAGATGAGCAGCAAGTCTCTTAATATCTAGGAGGCTGTGCAACCATGGCACAGACAAGAGGTTAGCAGTCCTAAATGTTTAATCATAGATATTATTATATATTCACATAATCATTTTCTCTACTTTTTGTTGTCTCTTAGAATATTGGCCCTGGTGGAATCATATGATGCCTGGCAGAAAATAATGGACCTGTTTATGACACTATGAGATGACAGTTGAGGACATGTGTCCTGGTTAAGCAATAAGCCACTTAAGTTACTGGTACTGCTGCCCACACTCTTTATTTTCCATTACCATAATGCAATTACATCCCTCTAAGTTCCAGACACAACCTAGGTTATATTTATTATGATGGTCCCTTCTGTTTATTCAGTTGCTATTTGCAAACTTGGTTGAGAAAATATATGTGAGGTGGGGAAATGAAGAAGTGGTTTCCTGAAAAAAAGCAACCAACCAGAATGTGGTTGCTGATGTTATTTGATTCTCATGCATTTACAGTAAAATAGCTGGTACTAGAGAGGGTGATACTGGTGTCCGGTTCCACTTCAGAAGGAGAGCCAATAATAGACTTCATGGCAACTGAAAACTAAATGCATCCCAAATAGTGTGTGTGTTTGCGTGTAGCAGATCCTGGTTCAATGCTTGGAATGTCATATAGAGATGTCATTTGTTTTACAATGAACAGGAAAGTGAACTTCAACAAATGGCATGAATTGATAGGTCACTAGTTTGTTGTACCATTTGCCAGTCTTCATGGGTGAAAGGCTTACATTTCCTCAGCTGAGGAATGCCACCATAGCACTATGTTGGGATGAGCTGAAAGGGAATTAAAGATACCTCAACTCAACTTTGAAGCAAAAGAAATTCTTGATAAGACAAATTGAGAGAAGTCCTGAAAGTCTTTAAGGAATAGCTTTCAGTAATCATTCAACACAAAAACACCTATAGCAATATTTGGAAATAATCAGTTTGAAGAAAAGCATGGATTCAGGGCCAAATGGATTTGTCAACAAAAGGGCACCATATTATATAGGGAAATTGACAAAGATTTTTTTTCATGAGATCCCCAGAATGTATTTTAAGCATAAAATACATAAGCCACTAGGGTCCAAGCTCTTGTTACATCCCGATTAGATTATTGCAAGACACTACGTGGGGTTGCCTTTGAAGACTGTTCGGCAACTCCAACTAGTCCAGCGGGAGGCAGCCAGATTGGTTACAGGAGCATCATACAGGGAGCATACCACCCCCCTGTTATGTCAGCTCCACTGGCTGCTGATCCAATTCCGAGCACAATTCAAAGTGCTGGTTTTGACCTACAAAACCCTATACGGTTCCGGCCCAGTGTATCTATCCGAACTCTACGTCCCACCTCGGAGTCTAAGATCTTCTGGGGAGGCCCTGCTCTCGGCCCCGCCTCTATCACAAGTGAGATTGGCGGGGACAAGGAGCAGGGCCTTCTTGGTGGTGGCCCCCACCTGTGGAATTCACTCCCCGGGGAAATTAGATCAGTGACATCACTCCTTTCCTTCAGGAAAAAACTGAAAACATGGATTTGGGACCAGGCATTTGGACAATCTGGCAGATAAAGAAAGGACTTTGACAAAAGATAGGAATTGACTAATGGAATGGAATTATGGAACTCTGAAAGATGAACGCTGAGCATGAGAATAGTTTTATTGATGTGTTATATACTGATTGTTTTTAACTGTGATAATTGTTTTAACTATGGTTTTATACGTTATGTGTATGTTGTGCAGGCATCGAATTGTGCCTTTCTGTAAGCCGCCCTGAGTCCACCCTCGGGGGTTGAGAAGGGCGGGGTAGAAGTACCCGAAATAAATAAAATAAATAAATAACTGTGAAGATTTCTTTACCATTTCCAGGTGTACCACATCATTTCCCTGCTGACAATACACAAGTGCCCACTTGCACAACTGGACACATTATTAAAATATTTCCCAGACAGGATATCTAATTAGGTGATTTTCTAATTATTATCAAGAATAGGAACCAGAGTTTCTCTCCCCTTCAAGATTGAACACTTTGTATTTATTTTCAAAGAATTGTTGAGGAAAAAAGACCATCAATGAACGAAATCCAAAAGTTGTTTTGTTGCATTTGCCTAATGATTTTATACTCAGGGGATAAATAAACATAAGTCTATACAGTGTTAGTCTCACATTAAACAGATGGTAAAGGAATTATGACATTTGAAAAAGAAATCCATGGCACCCTTCAGTTTTAGCTGAAAGATAATAATACAGGTGGTACCATGTAGAGGAATGAGATTTTGGCACAGTTCTGAACATTAAAGCTTGTACTCCATAGGGTCTAATTCAGAGTGTGAGCATACTCTTTCTTTCTTCTTGCCACATTGACATCTGGTGTCATTAAAAGCCAGTAAAAGAACTGTTTCCAAAGCCTGCTCACCATTGTTACATCTGTATCAATATGGGGTAAATTTGCATAACATATAGGGGGAAAACCAATAGCCTGTTTATTGGCGATCTGCTCTTCTTTTTTAATCAGTACTTGTGTGTTCAAGTAGTAGTAAAATGGCCCTCAAAATCATTCATGTATTCCAGCTTTATATTTCTGGAAGTCCTAAGCAGATATAATGACCTAAAATTGCATGGACATGGGGTTTTTCCCAATGTCCACACTAGCATATCTCTCTGGGAGGATGTGACTGATAAGATGTTGAGTCAGGAAGTTCCCAGATAAAAGCTCCTCTCATCCATTTTCAGCAACATTCTTTTGCATGGACAGGATTCACTGGGACTCATTCTGGATTCATTGTAGATGTCTCCCAGAACTCCTAGTGTCTTTCACCAAGCATGGACATTTCAGGGAGCTGTAGGCAGTAAAATATTTCTCCAGGTTCTGCAGTCATTCTAATTAACTGATGTAGGACAAAAGCAGAGCTTACCACTTCAAAGGAAATTCTTCTATATATTTTTCTTTGTATTATTATTTCATTTTTCTGCTTTTCCTCCAATGATCCCCATTGTCATTTTCATCTTTATAATCCTATGGTGTAGGTTAAGTTGAGAAAAACTGAATGCCCCAATTTCACACTGTGAGCATTACACCCAAGTTTGAATATGAACCCAGGTTTCATCAGCTGTAGTCCAACACTTCACCAGTGTCACTTAATCACTGTCACCATGCTGGTTGTCATGGGTTTTTCATTCCAGTGAAGTTCAAAAGGGAATGGGCTGTGAATGAAGTGACTGCAAAGACAGATGATACAATATTCTGCAGAAACAGCTATAATGTGGCTACTGGAATGTCTTAAACTTGATGTTATATTAAGAAGAGATAATCTGAGAATCAATCAGCAACCACCTAACCCTCCCACTTCCAACTCTCCTTACTTAGTGATTCCTATTAATGGGAAAGAGGAGACTTTGCCAGCATCGTTCCCCTGATAAAGTCTTACATTGTCATTCAGCCCTTCTGAACATTTGCTGCGTGTCCATTATCAAAATATCATTTTCAGCTTCACTGAACACATGTAGGAAATGTTGTTGTGTTATAAAGAAGAAGAAAAAGATAAGATAATAAGCCCAGATTGTATTGGTGTAATTATCCTCCCAAGAACAGGCTTTGGTGAACGGATAGATCTAATTTTTGTTAAGTCATAAATCTGAGAACATAAGTTGTCACTGATTAGATTAGTAACTAAACAATTGAAATTTCTCATTGGAAATTTGTCTTTCTCCCTCCTTAATAAAGATAGATATAAAATGGATAAACAAAGAAGGAAAGAGGTCATTTTCAGGCCTGTTCTTTTAGAGAGCATCTAACAAAGCTAATTTTAAAAGAGGGAATTAAAGATCATAAGAAATCAGGAGATGCCAAAACTAGAGGAAGCCAGCCCTAGTTATTGAAATTGGTTCAATCTTATCTGGTCCCTGTGTAGGAAATCCTTCACACCTGTTTAATATTGCCCTGCCCCTCATTACCAATTTCTTATTTTTGCTTCTAGAACAGTGTTTCTCAACCTTCCAAATGCCGCGACCCCTTAGTACAGTTCCTCATGTCGTGGTGCCCCCTAACCATAACATTATTTTCGTTGCTACTTCATAACTGTAATTTTACTACTGTTATGAATCATAATGTAAATATCTGATATGCAGGATGAATTTTCATTAACTGGACCAAATTTGGCCCAAATACCCGATATGCCCAAATTTGAATACTGGTGGGGTTGTGGGGAATGAATTTGTCATTTGGGAGTTGTAGTTGGTGGGATTTATAGTTCACCTACAATCAAAGAGTATTCTGAGTATTCAATTCCAATGATGGAATTGAACCAAACTTGGCACACAGAACTCCCATGACCACTAGGAAACACTGGGAGGGTCTAGTGGGCATTGACCTTGAATTTTTGGAGTTGTAGTTCACCTATATCCAGAGAGCACTGTGGACTAAAACAATGATGGATCTGGACTAAACTTGGCACAAATACTCAATATCCCCAAATGTGAACACTGGTGGAGTTTGGGGAAAACAGATCTCAGAATTTGGGAGTTGTAGTTGCTGGGATTTATAGTTCACCCACAATGAAATAGCATTCTGAACCTCACCAATGATAGAATTGGTCCAAACTTTCCACACAGAACCCCCATGACCAACAGACAATATTATGTTTTCTGATGGTCTTTGGCGACCCCTCTGACACCCTCTTGCGACCCTCACAGGGGTCCCGACCCCGAGATTGAGAAACACTGTTCTAGGATCTAACAAGACATAATTCTCTCTCCATCTTTGAGTGCTAGATACACATTAATGCAGGATCAGTGGTGGACAAGTTCCAGAGAATAATCTCCCTTCCCAATTCTCTATGGATTGTGTGGACTACAATCCCCCCCCCCCTTTTAATAGTATGTTATGACACTTTCAGTAAATCTGCTTCATTTCTTTAAGCTTGTTTTATTATTCTGCTAGATCTTTTGAGCATATGGGGTGGGAAAGGGTGTTGCTCATCTTCTACTTATGAATGCTAATTACTTTGTTTGTGAGATACAAGGTGTGTGTGTGTGTGTGTGTGGGGGGGGGTTACCATAAAGAGGCTATTCGAGCCTTCGTCTCCCAGAGTCTAGACCAACAATCAAACCACTGTTCTCAATAATATTGTTGAGAAAACATACTAATGAATAATGTTGACTCCAGTGAAGATAATTTATTCAGTAGATCCATGATTTCTGTTTACTGTGGGACTGGTATTTCCTCCAGTGTTGATTTTTGTGGGGGAAACTGAAGAAAACTCACACCACAGGCACCCAAAAACAAAATGAAAATTGAAAAAATCATACTTTCCTCTTTCCTGCAGTTTATGTTGATCAAGATTCTTAATGAAGATGATTGCAACTTGAATTTCTGGCAACCAGCATTACCAGAGGTGTAGGAGAGCCAAGGGCAGGGTGAGGTTGAGGAGAAATGAGGGCACACTAAAAATTCCGATCCCCAACCATTTTTTCCCTTTATCTTTCAAACTTCTAGTATTGTAGTAAACTAAATTTCCATTGATTAATTTTGAAATACAAGCTGAAATTCAGTTTGGGTTTGTGGACTTAGGTTTGCAGTAAATAGAATTGAGTGGTTTTGTAACAGTGATATTCCTCAAGAGGCTGCCATAATGTCACTAGAAAAATTATCACTGCATATCACTGCTGATATTAGCACCAATGTACAAGGGATAAATACACAATGGAACTAATGTGCATTGGAATTAATGCACAATGGAACCAATATGCATCAAGGTACTTCTATACATCTTGAAGTTGATACACATCTTGACAATTCCTTAGGAGGATTTTCAATTCATAAATGTCTTCCATATTGCAAAATTTATTTATTTATTTCGAGTACTTCTACCCCGCCTTTTTCAACCCCCGGAGGGGAACTCAGGGCGGCTTACAAAAGGCACAATTCGATGCCTACACACAATAATACAAATAATGTATAAAACAGCAATTAAATCAGTTAGAACAGCTAAAACAATCAATATCTAACATAATCAATAACACTAATCTCATGCTCAGCGTTCGCCATTCAGAGTCCATAGCTTCCTTCCACTTTGTCCATTTCGTAGTCCTTTATTTATCTGCCAGGTTGCCCAAACGCCTGGTCCCAAATCCATGTTTTTAATTTCCTTCTAAAGGAAAGGAGGGATGTCACTGATCTAATTTCCCCGGGGAGTGAATTCCATAGGTGAGGGGCCACCACCAAGAAGGCCCTGCTCCTTGTCCCTGCCAATCTCACTTGTGATAGAGGCGGGGCCGAGAGCAGGGCCTCCCCAGAAGATCTTAGACTCCGAGGTGGGACGTAGAGGGAGATCCGTTCAGATAGATACACTGGGCCGGAACCGTATAGGGTTTTGTAGGTCAAAACCAGCACTTTGAATTGTGCTCGGAATTGGATCGGCGGCCAGTGGAGCTGACATAACAGGGGGGTGGTATGCTCCCTGTATGATGCTCCTGTAACCAATCTGGCTGCCTCCCGCTGGACTAGTTGGAGTTTCTGAACAGTCTTCAAAGGCAACCCCACGTAGTGTGTTGCAGTAATCTAATCGGGATGTAACAAGAGCGTGGACCACTGTGGCCAGATCCGACTTCCCAAGGTACGGGCGCAGCTGGCAACCTTTAAGTGTTGATGAGTTACACCATTCACGATATGGTAAAGTCTGAAACAGTTCTTCTCAGTATATATTGGGATGGTAGATATGGGAGGAGAGGCAGCTGGTTCAGAGATTACATCTTTAAAAGATACCTATCAATCACAAGAAAGGAGATCATGGTTTCACACCAGAGGAAATCTTCCTTGATATCAGATATTAATTTTGTCAGTTCCAGTGATTGTTTTACTTTGCATGGTCCCACCCAGATTCAGGAATGAGTAAATATTACTTACTCCAGATTTCCAATTATCATTTAGTGGACCACATCACTGAAACCAGATTAAGTGCCAATCCATTTACTACATAATACTGATCCCTAACATCTGCAGGAAAAAAATCTCTGCCCATCTCTGACAGCTCTTGAACTTTTCACACAACACGTCTAGCCAGGCAGGAAGAACATTTCGCTTTAGTGCCAACATATGGTAAGCCAAACCACTCCCCACTGTGTTTTGTCTAAACAGTGCTGGTTTGGGGGATGGTGTCTGCTGTGGCTTTATATCACTTATGGTCTCTCTGAGTCACAATCCTGCTAACAAAGACTAGTGTAAGCTGGAGTGCTGGGAAGAACAACGGATATCCGGCATACAGCCGCATCTGCAGTGACAGATGAGTTGGGAACCCTCCTTGTGTGGTTTGTCCTTTTTCCCATGGTAGTTGTTTATTTGCATTATCTCTTTCCTCTGCACCAAGACCTTTGTGTGCTAGGTTCTAATTTTAACCCTGTGGGTTTTTGCAGTGGGTTTCATTACATTTATAAAGGGTCAGCTAAACTGAAGAGTGGTTTTGGCTGAAGCAATGTTTCTGTATACTCCAGAGAGACAGTAAACCTTTTCAGCCTGGTGGGAGAGATTGTAAACTTGAGAGGAGGGTCATTTTCAACACAAATTGCCATTCCCACTCCCACCCAGCCACAATGTCACTTTAAGGGCCAGAGCAACAATGAATGGTGAAGATGGAAGTACTTTGATTCAACCCACCTCCCTCCTTCAGTTTATCATCAGAAAGGGAAGAAATACCTCTTCTTTGTTCCTTTCATTTTTGTGTATGTTTGGAACAGAAGGCAATAGGAAAGTGGTAAAAAACAAACAAATATGCTTTCATTCTCACTCCATTTCTGTCTGTACTGGCCAAGTATGGCATATGAGGGATATACAGAAATGAGGTGGAATATGGCTCAATATTAGAATAGTTTGTAGTAGTGGTTCTAGAGCATTGAGGTAAAATCACATTGACATCCTGGAGATCCTAACAGGCTTCCTGTTAATTATTGCTGTTCAAGATTGTTATGAATTATGTTGCCTATGAAACCAGACAACTCAGTATTGAGCTTCATTTCTACCATGGCAGGAAAGTGGTGACTTCTGAAGAAAATTCTCTCTCTCTCTCTCTCTCTCTCTCTCTCTCTCTCTCTATCCCACTTTTTCTCTCAATACAGAGACTCAAAGCTACTCACAACTAAAAGCATTTCAGTACAACTTGAAATATGCAAATATTAAAATAGTATTAAACAACATTAATATTAAAACAATCCATGTTAAAACCATAAAAGCATATAATATCACATCACAAAAGCACAGCAGTCTTTGATGGTCTTTTAAAAATATTATTTTTATATTTTTTATTTACATACATTAACAACATATGGTGTAAACAAAATACAAATTAATTAACATTTTACAAACACTTAAGGCCACAACCTAGGCCTGAACAAGTATCATTTTTCTTTGCCATAAATTTATGAGTCAAGCAATAAACAAATGCCCTTGATAGTCTTAAACACCTTCATCTTTAAAAGCCTGCCTGAATAGAAACATTTTAGCCTGCCACTAGAATGACATCAGGGAGGTGGTCATTCTGGCTTCCCTGGGCAAGGATTTTCCAAGTTGAGGGGTAGCCAACAAGAAGGCCTGCTCTATTTTTTCCTAATAACTGAGTTTGAGTTGGAGGTGGGACCAAGAGAAGGGCCTCTTCTGAAGGTCTCAGAGCCTAGGCAGGTTAGCACAAGGGGATCCAAATAGCCTGGACCTGAATCGCCTAGGGATTTAAAGGTCATAACCAGCAATTTGAATTGTTCCTGGTAACAGACTGGCAGCCAATGGAACTACCTGGCTGCACCTCTTTGGACCAGCTGAAGCACTCTTCAGAGGCAGCCACACGTAGAGTGTATTACAGTAATCTAGGGTGAGATGTAATTAAGGCATGTACCACCATGGCCAGATCTGGCTTCTCAAGGAATAGGCACAGTTGGTGCACAAGTTTTAATTGTGCAAAGGCCCTCCTAGCCACCACCGATACCTGGGTTTCCAAGTTCAATGCCAAGTCCAGGAGGACCCCCAAACTGTGTCTTTGTGGGAGTGTAACCCCATCTAGTATAGGCAGGTCCCTATTCCCTGGTCTGTCTTCTGACTGCCCAGGAGTACATCTGTCTTGTTTGGATTAAGTTTCAATTTGTTTACCCTTATCCAGTCCATTGCTGATGACAAGTACTGGTTTAGGGTCAGGACACCTTCTTTGGATATAGGTGGAAAGGGGTAGTAGAGTTGGTGTCATCTGCATACAGGTGGTCCCAAACTCCAAAACTCCAGAGGACATTTCCCAGTAGTTTCAAGTATATGTTAAACAGCACGAGAGACAAAATGGAACCCTGTGGAACCCCACAGGTCAATGGCTGAGGGTTCAAGCAGGAGTCCCCTAGCACCACCTTCTGGATATGACCCTCTAGGAAGGACTGGAGTCACTGTAGAACAGTGCCTCTTAGTCCCATCCCAGTGAGATGACCCAGAAGGATACCATGACCAATGATATCAAAAGCTGCTGAGAGATCCAGGTAAACCAACAGGGATATGCTCCTATCTAGCTCTCTGCGGAGGTCATCCACCAAGGCGACCAAAGCTGTCTCTGTTCCATAGGCAGACCTGAAACCAGATTGAAATGGATCTAGATAATCTGTCTCATCAAGAAATACCCAAAGTTCCAATACCTTATTCAGAAAGGGGAGGTTGAATATTGCTGGTAATTATCCATTATAGAGGGGTTTGGGGATGGCTTTTTAAAATATAGGCTTCACAACTGGATCCTTTAGGCAATTTGGAACTTCATCTTATTCCAAGGAGGCATTTACTGCCCCCTTCATGAAGGGAGCATGTCAGTGATTTTTCATATCTGAGCAGGGATTCAAATCCTTGTCTCCAGAATCATAGTCCAAAGCTCAGGCTAATACAACATGTACCGAGAGACTTTCAAAATGATTCCTCAATCTTTTCAGAAGGAAGAGGTGGGGTTATTTACAAATTATGATAAAGAGTTTTGTTTCACTTCAAAGATTAGAAGGCAATTTTAATAATGACCCATTTTGCCTTGTCTTCACTTTTGCAAAGAGCAGAAATGGTGATGGGATGGAAGAATGAGACTGCCACTTCCAAACCATCTGTTTTGAATGGTTGACTTCCAAAGGATCCATGGATCCTATGGAAGGCAAGAACAAGAGGGTGATGGGAAATGACTTTGGGGAGTATAGGACAGACAATTCTGTCTGCCATGCGATGAGTCAAATCATAATCATTCTAAAAGGTATGGAGAGAACAGAACAAGGTGTGATGGGCTCTTGTTTGCTTACCAGAAGTGCCATTTCCCAGATGTCTTAAGGCCAGTGGCATTTCCTGGAGTTGCAATTACTTTTTCTTCTTGCAATTTTCTTATTTCAACCATTAATCTCCAATGACAGACATATATATGTACACATGTGTTAGTGATTGTAAATGGTTGGGTGAAAAAGAAGTAAAATACCAAATATAAACAGAGTTATGACTACCATAAAAATAGCCTTTAACTAAGTGTGTGTGTATCAGCCAGAAGAAGTAGACAGTGTTTATAAAAGCGCATGTTTGATGAAACTGATTAGTCTTTAAGATATGACAGGCCCCTGTTGTTTTTGAGGAGTACTCAAAACTTAGTCGTGCTTTCTACCACATTTAGATTTTACACATTTCGTGAAATTTTGAAATTAAAAAATGAAGAGAGGAAGTGATCCACTCTTATTTGGTTTTGTGCTTCACACTAACAAGGATAGCTGTCTGGAATTTTCAAATTATACTAATAATGCACTATTCACATACACAGAGGAAGGGGAAATACATTGAAATAATGCTTTGAGATAATTGTATCACTTTCCGGTACCGCATGCTATACTTTTAAACCAAATTATCTTTGTAAAAACTGATGACAGCATTTGAAATTCAAATCTACATTTTGGAATGTGAAAATGATATATCTTTTTAAATGAAGTAAAAAGTTGTAAAAAGGTTATCAGAAAAAAATGCTTTGTGAATCTGGTTACTAGTCAGTTCTGTTTTTTCTAGTCACTGCAACCCTGATGTGAATGTTAGCTAATCTGCTGCTCCATTTACATCAGAGGTCACATATGAATTTGAACCTTCCAGGAGTCCCACAGACTGTAGGATTTTTTCTTGATCCGGTTTCAGGCACAGCTTTCCTGCTTTAAAATATATTATTTGTGTTCTCCTGCCCTTGCCACAAAAGACTACAATTTTCTGTAGCAAAGCTGCAAATATCACAGCTTTCTTGTCAATGTCCAAGATGCTCAGAGCTGCAATTTATTTAAAGCTAGCCTGAAGTGAACCAGTTAGAAGAAGCTGGTTTCCTGTCATACCTCATTCAGCCTCTTGCCTTTGAAGCCCACTTAACACAGCTCTAGTGTCCTGCAGGGACTCCAGTGGATTAAGCCAGGTCCCAAGACAGTGCGCTAACTGTTCCAGGACTATTGCCCTCACTCCATACCAAAGACAGGAAAACTACATTGAAATGTAGGAAACAAATGAGGAAAAAGATAATTATTTATTGAGCTGCTTCAAGGCAAAGAGGTATGTGCATTCAGTCCGTATTTCATCACATTTAAGCTGCTCTCCATTTACACCTGGATGCATATGACAATGGCATATTATCTGATTAATCCGTGTTTCATGTATTTACAGTTCTTAGACTGTGAGTGTTATTCTTAATATGGTTCAAAGGGAATTTTCCTATGTACCTTCAGGTTGTTTCCAACTTGTAATAAAGAACGTCTATTGAACAGATGGATGGATGGATAGAAGGATAGATCATTTTTTTATTTTCCCCAACTGGGGCCAGCCTTTTGACAATAAGAATATACCACTTCTGCATTTCTTTATCATAGTCAGTCAAAAAATGGCATGAGATGTTTTGTATATGCATGTGCCTTAATATGCTTTATATTGACTATGCCAAAAAAAAGTATCTCAATTGCCAAAAATGTCAATAAGGAGGTTGTTGATATTGTGTCCAAAGTTTTTTACAGAGAAAATTCCATGGGAAGTGGTAAAAAAATGGGGAGATTGTTCGTTACTGTGCAGGTGACAATGTCATCCCATGACCTATGTTGCAAATCATCTTTTTTGTACATTCTGCTTGGTAGAGCTGCAACTGGGATAATAAAGCAATAGTACATTGAGGTTATATGGGGAACCTGATTCAGATCAGATTACTCAAATTGAAGCAAAAAACCCTAAATCTTGAGTCTGACAATAAAATTAGTATAGAATACAGGATCCAGTAAACTAAAGCAGACCATCAGTTCAAAATTTGATCTCTTCCAGTATCTGTCTCACTGCATTAATAATATTTTCAATGTCATAGATTGTAAAAATCATTTTAAGGCTGTGATTCTGATTATACTTGTTAGAGAATAAGCATGAGAATCTAGTGCATCTACACTATAGAACTGATGCAATTAATCCATGTGTCAATGTTATGGATTTCTGGGTTTCTGGCTTTTGTAGTTTGGTGAGGACCAGCACTCTTTGGCAGAGAGGGCTAAAGACCTTGTAAAACTACAACCCCCGTGATTCAGTAGCATTGACCCATACCTGTTAAAGAGGTGTCTTGTTTTTATTTAATTTCTCTAAATCTCATAAACATTCTTGACCCTTTATAGTGCTGTGTTGACCTATCTTTAAGTTTCCACACAAGAAGTTACATTCCTTTTCCAATGTATCTATTTTTGTATGTATGATTCCAAAGTACACAATTTTATTCAAATTTTCCATTGCTGAACACATGTCAAATATGCACATTTGTATAAATTTTCAAATAAGTGGTTGTTTCCTATACACTCAAACATTGCAAGTTTTGGAAACTTATATTTGGCAAATAGTTACAAGTACCTGAAATTTAGGTTTGCATAATGGTTTGAAATAACTTTCAGTTTTATAGACAAAACTTCTGGGGTCCTTGAATTTATGTTGAAGCTTTTCTGTGTTTTTTTCAATCATTGTCCATTACTTCTATACCTTAATTTACTATAGAATATGCCATACTGTATATTAGCATGCTGTCCTTCCCTCGAAGAGGAAGAGAATACCATTCAGACTCTTGCAGCTGAGAGTTTATTAAATTCACTTACACTTTACATTGAAAAAAATGTTCTAAGGGTTTGGTGCTACAGACCTGCTGTTATAGTTAAATTCTTCTGAATTCAGGAATACCTTTTCAAGACCAGAACTGAAAAAAATCACACACTCCTTCTACATAAGAAGGGTGTGATGTGGTCTTCATGTCAGCAGTATATTTCAGGGCAGGCAGGGACTTATACAACTGTTGAAATGGCCAAGAAGCTGGGATTCAGGATTCCTTATTAGTCCACCACAAATCAACCAGTGACTTATCAGTAAATCAAGCTCTATCTTCTCTCTACTTCTGATCCAAGAACATATAGGGAAACTATGCTGAACTGCAAGTATTCTAGTCAAAGTCTGGGTAAATTAGGGATGTAGAATAGGGGTGGGCAAATTGAATCTCTAGAACCACATGGTTTAAGTTCTGATTGAAGACTAAAGATATACATCTCATGCTCTTCATCCTAGCTATCAAGAACAGGTCTTCTGTGTTCTCCCTGCTGAATAAGAACATAGATATTTCTATTTAGTTCTGGATTATGATTTGTGTTTTAGGGGACACTTGTCTATAGGCAAACACATTTTCCCCCTCCAGAAACACACTTTCTGTGTAGAAAATATGTTTTCTGCAGAGAAGCACACATAATTTCTGTGCACTATCTGCAGAAAAGCACCATGTATTCTGCACAAATGCT
Organism: Anolis sagrei; assembly: GCF_037176765.1. NCBI lineage: Eukaryota > Metazoa > Chordata > Lepidosauria > Squamata > Anolidae > Anolis > Anolis sagrei. Next base: position 215,348,948 of record NC_090024.1, on the reverse strand, counting down.
TTCTGTGATTTTTTCTGCACAAATAACATGTTTTTTTTGTATAGAAATTCTTTTTGTGCAGAAATACCCATGTTTTTCTTTCCTGTGCAGAAAATGGATTTCCAAAGAGACAAAGAATTTTGTAGTAGCCACGTGGCTCTGTGCATATTCCTCCCAGTAGTTTCCCTCAAAACTACTGGAAAAAAACCTTTTAAAGTGAGAAACAAAGAGCAAATGGATATTATTTTCATCCTTACTACTCAACACATAGCATAATGGGTCATCTGAATCATTCATGACAGTGCAAACCAAGGTTTTGCATGGCATCAAGTGATCTCACTTTTAAGAACATTTGTAGTGGCATGGAAATGTATGGTTTTGTGGTGTATGGTAAATGAGTCAATCATTTATTCACTCAGTGCACAATGCAATCCAAAAAGAAATAAATAGAAAGAAAGAAGAAAGGAATCCAGAGTAGTCCAAACACCATTTTTATTGTGCAATTGCTGATGCTACTTAAATAAATGTGAGAAAAATCTTATCCAAGCGCCTTATTCTTGCAGGTGCCACATCCGTATAAAATCAAGGTGAAGGAACGAGGTGGAGATGAAAGGTGTAGAGAAAAAACTGACTACGGATGTACATAAAACTGCAGGGGAAGCAGCTATTGGATATATGAGTGTACATTCTTGAGAGATTTTGCTGGAAAAGTGCTTACAATTTTTTCCCCAGCTGAGCATTCATATAAAACTTGTAGGCAATAGAGGGAAAGGATACAGTGTATATAACCAACTCAGGCTGTTTCTCCCTCTGGGAGATTTCAAGTGATTTGATTCAGCTCTCTAACATTGTTCAAGGTAGACTTCATCTCCCCCAGCACTCATCAAAGCTGCTAATAGGTACTTCAGAACTCATAAAGAGATGACCAAATCTTGGGCATTGGGGACTCTGCCTCATTTATCTTCCGCAGGCAGAATCAGATCTGATTTTTTACACTGCCTGCTTCGATGCTAATGCACAGAATGGTCTCTGCCACTTTCCAGCAGCCTGCTTAGCAATAACGATCAGCTGAATCTGTACAGAGGCAGAAACAAAAGCTCCACCTTGCTTCTAACACTAGCTACATGTATGCAACTAATCACAGAATGATAATTTGAAGGTTGAGTGTCATAGGATTCCTTTAAAAAATCTTCCAGGATTTCACAATTTAAAATGAAGTATTTCTTAGTTGCACCTATATTTTGCCTTTCCCTCACTGAGGTCAGAAAGTATACAGGCCTTTTCTCCTTGTTACCTTTTCTCCTTACAACAAAACTGTGAGTTTGTGTGTCCCTCCAAAGAAACAGTGGACATGATCTTCACTGCACGACAGCTCTAAGAAAAAAATGCAGGGAACAAAGTCAACCTCTGTACATGGCATTCATTGACCTTGCAGGCATTCATTGACCATGCAGAGGCATTCAACAGAGTGAACCACAGTGTTTTCTTGAACGTCCTCCAAAAAATCGGATGCCCTGATAAATTTGTGAACACCCTGAGGCTCCTCCATGATGGCATGATGGCAACAGTCTTGGACAGCAATGGCTCCAAAAGTGACACATTTAAGGTGGGTTCAGGTGTCAAACAGGGATGTGTTGTTGCCCCAACCTTATTTTCCATCATCATTGCTATAATACCTCATCTTGTTGAAGGGGATCTTTCCTCCGGAGTTGAAATAATCTATCAGACAGATGGCAAGCTATTTAACCTCAGGAGACTGAAAGCTAAAACCAAGGTCACAACAACATCTGTTACAGAACTCCAATATGCAGATGATAACATAGTCTGTGCACATTCAGAAGAAGACCTACAAGCCACTCTAAACACCTTCGCAGAAGCATATGAGAAGCCTCTCATTGAACATCGAGAAAACCAAAGTGTTCTTCCAGCAGTCATCAGCCAATCCCTCTCCAGTGCCAGAAATACAGCTTAATGTTGTAACATTAGAAAATGCTGACCATTTCTGTTTCCTTGGCAGCCACCTCTCCACAAAAGTCAACATTGACACTGAAATACAATACTACCTGAGCTCTGAGAGTGCAGCATTTTTCCAAATAAAGCAGAGAGTGTTTGAGGATTGGAACAATCATAGAGATATCAAGGTGCTTGTTTATAAAGCTGTTGTCCTCTCAACCCTGCCATACGCCTGCAAAACATGGACTGTCTGCAGACGGGACACTCAACTCCTAGAATGATTCCATCAACATTGCATCAGAAAAATTCTACAAATATCTTGGGAAGACAGGTGGACAAACGTTAGCAAGCTGGAAGAAGCAAAGACTACTAGCATTGAAGTGTTGCTCGTACACCATCAACTCCGCTAGTCTGGCTACGTTGTCTGAATGCCCAATCCCCATCTCCCAAAGCAGTTGCTGTACTCCCAACTTAACAACAGAAAATTGAATGTTGGTAGACAGGAAAAGTGATTCAAAGTTGGGCTTAAAGTCAACCTTAAAAACTGTGACATAGACACCAAGAACTTGGAAGCCCTTGAGTGCTCTAACTGGAGGTTAGCTGTGACCAGCTGTGCTGCAGAATTTGAAGATGCATGAATGGAGGGCAAAAGGGAGAAATATGCCAAGAGAAAGGCGCACCAAGCCAACCCTGACCAAGACTGCCTTCCACCTGGAAACCAATGTCCTCACTGCAGAAGAACATATGGATCAAGAATAGGTCTCCACAGCCACCTATGTATCCAGTGCCAAGACACTGCACTTGGAGGGCCATCATCCTTGGACTACAAGGGATCATCTAAATAAGTAAAATAAGTAAGAGTTTCAAAAGGTTGAGAAATTCACCAGCCCAATCATGCAGAACCAGACATTTATGATATAGTTGGCTCAGAGACAGATAGTTTCTTTTCTTTTTTCATCCCTTCTATAAATGATAGATTTCTTCATTTCGGTGGCAAGAAATTCCTTGCCAGAAATATGGACTAGATCCAGCATGATTCTTTTTGTGTTCTTAGAAAAGCAGAGTTTCTCCACAATGAGACTATACATAATAGATATGTATGTCTTCATGAAGAATGCACCTGATCACAGCAGTCTTGTTATTGGGTTTCTAATGATGTGCTAGGCCCCTGACCTTGGAAATACTCTCACATGATCCAGTCCTTTATTCTGCTCTTCTGAAATATGGATCCTTCAAAGGGATGAGGATTTTATAATAATAAATTATTAGATTCTTTGGTTTTATTTTAATGGAAGCTAAATTATTACTCTTTTTGAAGTTCTTGATTGGAAAATTGCAGGTTTGACTACAAGGAGCCTTTAATAGATGGTGAAGGAGTTCAGAAATTTATCTTTCAGACTTGTGGATTTTGCCAGTCTTATTTGTTTGTTCTGGAGGTCATGTTATACACAAATTTACTCATCTAACTTTCCTATGAACCAAAATTCCCCCTGGACTATCCAGCATTCTGGTGAAATCCTAAAGAATCATTTCAGATAATCTGCATCTAATTTGCAGGGGCAGGAGATGGAAGACATGATTTTAAAAACCCAGTTGCGGATGACTTTGAGTTTAGGCACTGTAATACAACATAACTAACAGGTAACATGGAAGACTAGGCAATTATTATGACTTGTGCAATTTGAATTCTGATGATAAGGCAGAAAATTGCAATCTTAGAACTTTACATACATGTACGTTAGGTAGCAACTTTGACCAGATTTCAGAAAAAGATATCCTAGTTACATATTCAGCATAAATAAAAAGTATTTGAAACATTGAAGAATAATGTGGTTTAGGAGGACAGAAATAACAAATATCTGATATAAATGTGAAAAGGAATGTACTGTATTTACTAGGTCATGTTCATGCATTATTAGAGTACTGCCTTACTAAACCTTAACGAAGGAGTCCACTCTTCAGGCATGAATTGGCTGTGTTAAATCATCAGTCACTTAAATACATAAAGGATTGCTACTCATCTTAACACATCTGAACCAGGCCTTAGTTTTTCTTTTGTCTATGAAAACAAGTTACACTTCCCTGTAGTTAAGTTAGATTTTTGTATATCCAGTTTACATGTACATTACATTTCATGTGCATTTACATTTTCATATATTATATTTTACATTACATCAATATACCTACAAGGCTAAAAGAGTATGCTAATTTATATTTTTGAACCTTTAATGTGCATGCACTCTGATCAAAGCTCTCATTATTATCAATGGCATTTCAAATCATGTGGTTTTATAGGCATACCCTTCACATGCTTTTTTAAAAATAGTATTTTTGCTGAACTGATGCTAAATTTTTTTTACAGAGAAGGATGCTGTGATTACAGCATCCTTCTTTCCTATAAGCATGCAGAGGTTGCTAATGGAGAGGGTGGGACATATATACGCTACTTTACTTCCCTCCTCAGTTACTGTAAAAGTATTTTTATTGTAAATAGAGAAAGATTTTTGGGAGATAGGAAAAGAGCTGGTGGTCAGGTAGCATATCTAGTAACAGTCAGAAGCTTCCGCTTTACAAAAGAGGAGGTCATCCTTCACAAATATGATTAACATCACAGAGAGGATGTGACAATGAGATCTGACAGGGGAATGCAGCAGACATAATGGAATTGGACTTGTAGATAGCTATTTATGACAGCATGTGTTGCTAAAAAAGACTTAAGAGCTCAAAAGTCTGGCCTTGATAGTAAAAGTCTCCACTGGCATTAAAGGAAAGTAAGCACTTGGCATCTGAGATCTGACATGTTAGGAAGTGGTTTACAGTTGGGGTGATTACAATAATGTTTTGAAGGAGGGGTCCAAATAATTCATGGATCATCTGGAAGGAATATAAATTACACCATGCAAGTCATTAGATGACATTAAAAGTAAAATAGAACAAAATAGAATCTTTTTTATTATAATGACGAGCTAATGTGGAATAGTAAATGAAAAATACCCAGAACCGTGGGGATATATGAAGAAAGAAATATGTAAACCATTGGGTATAATCAATTGATGCTTTTGATCACACTTTTGGCAGCACCATCATACATTCATGCCATTCGTGAAGTCAGGATCCATTCTTTACATGATCTTGGGTGAGCAGATACTCAGCTACTGGTATGGAGGAGCTTGAAGTCATTGTATGGGGTTCAGTTCTGCTCTTTGTTGAAAAAGCATTGTATGAGAAGAACAGAGTGATAATTGGTTTAGCTCTAGAATGAATGTCTAAATGCAGAGCAATTAACCCTGCTGGATTTGCCTTGGAGAAAGGAAGAGTGAAAGGTGACATGATAACTATGTTTAAATATCTGAAAAGATGTCATGTAGAAAATGGAGTGAGTTTATTTTCTCCTTCTCCAGAGACTTGAACATGAACCAATGGACTCAAATTCCAAGAAAATAAATTCCATCTAAACTTCATGTTCAACGGTGGAACAGAAGCTGGATATTCATTGCTTAGGATTGCAAAAAAGGAGTGCTAATCTGGATGTCATAGAATTCCAAAATTTTATTCATTTCTAAAACGTTCCAAGTAATTGTATGCACCTCTTGCAGAAGCACTGTGGTTCTTGGAATCCCCCAAGTACAGTTTTTGGACCCTTCCCCTCACCTTTTTTAAAATTTGGAGGACAATGTTCAGGAATTTTTAACCTGAAAATTGACTGAAATCTCAAACTGCTCATGAATGTAGCAGTTTCTTAGAAAGGCAACCTGTGTAGTGTGGCCTATCAGAGGGGCAAACAGAAGCCTCCCCTGATTGGCCACCACCGAGAGGGCTTCTGGGAAGGAAAAGTCCTGTCGGTGCAATAGCAGGTGGGAGGGCACCCACCACCGCAACGTCTCTGTCTGGTAAATCAGGCAGAGCAATAATAATAATCTATATATATATATAAATGCTCTGTCCATAATGAGTACCTTAAAAACAAAAGAACCAATGAATGAAATCACACCAAATTTGGCAACAAAACATCTCACAACACAAAGAGTGACCATCACTCAAAAATTATGATTTTGTCATTTGGGAGTTGTAGTTGCTGGGATTTATAGTTCACCCATAAACAAAAAGCATTCTGAATTCCACCAACAATGGAATTGAAACAAACTTGGCACACAGAACTCCCATGACCAACAGAAAATACTAAAAGGGTTTGGTGGGCATTGCCCTTGAATTTTGGAATTGTAGTTCACCTCCATCCAGAGAACACTGTGGACTCAAACACTGATGGATCTGGACCAAACTTGACAGGAATACTCAATATGCCCAAATGTGAACACAGAAGGAGTTTGGGGGAAATAGACTTTGACATTTGGGAGTCGTAGTTACTATGAGTCATAGTTCACTTACAATCAAAGAGCATTCCAAACCCCACCAACAATGGAATTGGGCCAAACATCCCACACAGAAAATACTGTTTTCTGGTGGTTTTTGGTGACCCTTCTGACACCCTCCTGGTGACCCCCCCCCACCGGGGTCTTGACTTTCCAGGTTGAGAAATGCTGCCTTAAAGTCATCCAGTCCAACTCCCTTCATCGGGGCAAGAAAACATAATCAAAGCCCTCCTGACAAAGGGCCATCCAGCCATTCACACGCACACATGTATATGACAGATGCAGTATCAAAGATGTGAAAGGGACCCCCTAAAGAAGACAATGATATGTTGCATGTTCCAGAGTAGGCAAACCAGACAGCCCCCACATCAACACTAGCAAAGAAACAGCAAGAAATACTGTTTACCCACAAGCATAAAGACATTACATATATTAGAAACCAACACTTTCTCATTACTTTATTTTCTAGATCACCAGACTAGACCACAGCAACAGGAAGGAAGGAGAGAAGAAAGAAGGGAGGAAAAAAGGTAAGGGAAGGAATAAAGCAGGGGAAGGGGGAAGGAAAGAAAGAGAGGAGGAAAAGAAGGAAAGAGGGAAGGAAGGAGGGAGGGAAGGAGAGAAGGCAGGAAAGAAAGAGGTACCGAAGGAAGGAGGAAGAGAAATTAGAAATGAAAGAAAAAGGGAAGGAAAGGCAGGAAAGAGGTAAAGAAGGAAGGAAGGAAGGAGAAAAGGAAATAAAAAGTGAAAAAAAGGAAGGAAACAGGGAGGGAAGAAAGGGGACAAAGGAAGAAGTAGAGAAAGGGGGAGGGAATGAAGGAAAGAGAGAAGGAAGGATGAAACCAAAGAGTGAAAGAAGGAATGAATGAAAGAAAGAGGTAGAGAAGAAAGAAAGGAGAGAAAGGGGAAGGGGAAGAAAAAGGGGGAAGGAATAGGTAGGTACCTCTCTTTCATAATAGTCCAGATATCTACCTCTACTTTGAAAAGTCTTACTATAGGCCACAGCAACGAGTGACAGGGCACAGCTAATAATAATAATAATAATAATAATAATAATAATAATAATAATAATAATGTTATTTCTTACCTACCTCTCCTTGTGTCTTGAGGCAGGTTACAACATAGTTAAAATACATAAACACTGAAGAAATTCTATAAATAGACACATTAAATATATTTCTATAAGAATACGTATTAAAACATATTTTTTATAAAGTACATATTAAAATACACAGAACAGAGATTAGAACACATAATACATGTGTGTTCTTCACATCCCAGGAATTGGGAGCTACTATCCTGCTAAGCATTTTTGAAATACCCATGTGTTGAGGTATCAGTAACCTACCTAGCAAGCGTAGAGGTGAACGTGGACTGTGTATCACCTAACTCAATGAATGCTGACTAATATCAAAGAGCAGGAATGTGCATATAATATTCAGATCACAGATGGTGCAAAGCCTGTGCCATCAATATGGAATGTGGAAACTTTGAATCAGGGTAAAAACTGCCAAAGATAGTAAATCTAGCTGTAATAAATGTTGCTGATATTTCACCTGATGTTCCTTGTTTAGATATATTTAACTTTGAACAGAATTGTGGCTTTTGTTATCCCATATCATTGTTCAGTGTCATTCTGGAGGTACAATTCAGCTGAATTCTATATCAGATATGGAAAAGACTAGTTTTATAACTGTGTGGTCTGGGATACAGGAATGTTTTTTTTTACATTGTTTTAACTGTCAGCATGAAACCAGGATGCAAAAAATGGAGATTCACCCCCACCTCTTTGTGTCTTGTTTTCCTCTAAGGTAGAAAGAGCCACTTCACCTATGTCATGTCTCACCGTTAATTATTACCCTTTGTCTGGTCTTTTACAACATTCACCTCCTGCTTAAAGCTAAGCATCATTATTTGAGGCTAAGAGAGGGGGGAAATTTTCCCCTCTTCCTCCTCCTCCTGCATATTTTGACATTGAAAACATTTTTTACACTTTTTTCTGGCTATGATCCCTGTGTTAAAAGGCCCCCTTGAACTCTTGTTTTATGGACACAAAAAGCATCATTTTCTCTGTGTATCTTGACATACCCCAGCGGCAGGATGGAACTCAATTACCTGATGAGGCAAGTTTTGTGTTCCAACCGCACGCATACTGCCGCCCCCAGTAAAATACACCCTCCAAGGCCTCAGACAGCATTTCTTTGATAAGGAAGCAGTCATTATGGAGAATATTATGCAGGCATTCAGGTTGGATTCCTACTAATTTAAGTCTTTTTCTTTTATCTTTCCTCAGCTATTTATCTGATAAGTTGTGCTGAACACATGAGGAAGCAGGAACTTCAACCAGATCATTTATACCAGGAGCAAGATTTTTTCCCTCTCCCCTACTACTCAGATGTTATCCCCATTTCTCCCTTTCTTTCTTCTATTATACTATAATAATATACCAAAATACTGATACATACAAATATATTATAAATTGAGAATCCCCTCTCCAATATCGTTTTGGATTTGGGAATATTTTGGAATACCATATATAATCGAGTATAAGTCAACCCGAATATAAACAGAGGCACATAATTTTACGACAAAAACCTGAGAAAACTTATTGACTTGCTTATAAGCTGAGAGTGGGAAATGCAGCAGCTACTGGTGAATTTCAAAATTAAAATAAAATTACATTAATCAAGGCACCAGTACGGTAAATATTTTGGAATATGTACATAAAACTGTAATTTAAGATAAGACTGTCCAATATGATTAAACCATTATTCTAACCTTCTTCAATGGAAATGTGTTTACGTATATGTAATAGAGTAAAATAATAAATGTAATAAGGAATAATAATAGAGTAAATTAATGTAAATGTAATAATAACAGTAATAGTAGAGTAAAATAATGTAAATGTAATAATAATAATAAATAGAGGAAAATAATGAATGCAATAATAATAATAATAATAATAATAAAGGAGTAAAATAATAAATAACTTTGATTCGCGTATAAGCTGAGGACTGTTTTCTCAGCCTTAAAAAAGAGCTGAAAAACTCAGCTTATACTCTAGTATATACAGTCAGGCCCGTAGCCAGGATTTTGTTTGGGGGGGGGGCTGAATTTTTTTCAAGGGGATTTTGGGGGGAGGGCTGAGTTTTTTGGGGGGGGCTGAGTCTGAGTGAAAGAGGGTCTAGCCTAGCAAACCTTTTGCATCATTACCCCAATACCCCCATGCCTATGGGATATATTGAGTATGGTGATCAGATCATGATATGAATAAACATAACAGTTTAAATAATGCACCAGTAAGGCCTTTTCGCGAACCACCATGAGAATTTGGGGGGGGGGGGGGGGCTGAAGCCCCTCAAGCCCCCCCCCCCCCGGCTACATGCCTGTATACAGTAATTGTATTATCATATGCCATCAATCAGGGTACTTCCAGACAGCACTAAATCACAGGTTTTAGTGGGGGTCAAAAAATCCCAGGACTTCAGGAGAGGTCCACATACATACCTGTTGGTCCTGGAATTTCTGCCTCCGTTGTCCAGACTTGATGCTTTGTTCTGAGATTTAGAGGCTCCCAAGATGGCCAGGAACAGAACTTTGTCATTATTGACACTTTTTAGAGCCTGGCTGCCTGGCTATCTATCCAGACAGATTTGGCTGTGTACTTGTGGCATCAAACAACAGAGTGCTGTTCCTGGCTTATACATGGAAGTTCCTGATTGCTCTTCTTGTGAAAAAATGTCCAACATTGACTAGGGGGGCACAACTTTGTCCTTGCCAGAGAAAATGTGCCCTCCATACGTTTCATGAAGTTTCTGGCATACAAACAAGTTTTTGCCTTCTACTCAAATGTCACCTTCTTTTTAGGAACTAATCAATCAGGAACAAGCATTTTAAACCTGGGAACAAATGCAGATAAAAAATCCTGTGATTTCTGATTGCAGAGACGTACAGACATTTAAAGATCTGGACATTCAGCTCAAAACTGCAATATTCCCACACCTGGAAATCTTTTTTTTTTTTTGTCTTTTGTAGCAATTGCTTCCAAGTTTACAGTGAATGGTGTCTGGCCATCCTCCTGTTTGCTGTGGAATCACCTGGAATAAAGGTACTGTCCGAGTCAGTCAGTAGTACAACAAAGCCCACCAAATAGAAGAGCTACTTGGGGCTTTCCCACAACTTATTCCTCTCTGACTGTCTGTCTGTCTCTCTCTTTTCCCTCTTTTCTTTTGTTAGTTTTTGGATATTTCTGCAATTCTTTGGATTCTATAAGTATCATAATAGATTATTGTATTCAGATGTGTTTATATCGACTACATGAGAATTTTTCAGTCACCTCTGCATGGTGTAAATATAATTACAAATACATACAATGCTTCTGAAAAATGAAATCTGGTCATAGTGATTCATGCTTCAATCATCTTCCTTTCAAATCAGTGATGCAATTTGCATAGAAATGACCTTGAAGACATTTGTGAAATTGCAGCTATGGCCAAACTTATCTTCTGGCCTGCAATATGTAAACCCTATACTACCAGTTTACTACAACTAAACTACTCCTCATTGGTTTTCAGGTCCAGTTCAACATGACGGTACTTAGTTTACAAAAACTCAATTCATTTGTGTCCAAGAAACTTCAAGACTGACTTATTCCTTGTGAATTTACTAATACCTTCTTTGATCAAAATGTTATATGTCTCACACAAAGAGCATTTAGGAAGCTGAAGAAACAATACAAAGTCATTTTCTATCCCAGCATCCCCGAGAAGGTCAGATTGGCCCCATGTCTGATTAGCTTTAGGCAGCCCACAAAAACTTATTCTGGTTGGATTTTGATGGGCTTTAAAATTGTTTTTCCCCCTTTCTCTAGATGTTCTATAAATGGTTTGACCTATTATTACTCTGGTTGTTTTAATTTTAAAGGCATTTATCATCAATGGTTTAGAGATATTTAAATAAAGAAAGAATAACTTTCATTTTACAAATGGGAAATTTGGAAAACTATAAATATTACAGAAGGGGGTTTTAGCCAACGAAGCTCTTTGCTATTGGAACTCACAAACACAGAGGAAGGGAAAATCCCTATTTTCCCCAATAAGAAGCAATGGGAAACTATGGTTGAGGCAGGGCTGCCTTAATCAGCATCACTCAAGCATGGCATTGCTGATTGGCATTCCATCCTTGTTGGAAGTGGCAATTTCCTTCTGTGCCAAGAGCAATTAAACAAGCAACAATTAAGATACAAACGAAGGCTTCTTCTGCTTTCTTCACTATAGGTATAAGGACTTTCCTACTTCTCAGCTATCCTGTAGGAGTAGGTAGTAGTTCCAATTAACAAACTGCACCATTGGCAGTCAAGAGTAGTCACCCATTCAGTGCCATTCCACAGCTTGAAAAATGTCAAATTTAGCAATTCCATGCTCACACTCAAGATGCTGTCTTCTCAGCCACCCAGAGGCCTCTATGGCTGCATCTAACACCTGTATTAAGACCAGCATTTAATGAAGAAATAAGAACTTACAGGGAATACTTAAAGCAAAAGAGCAATGGAGAAATGTGTCTTTTAGGATTATTTATAAAGAAAATCACCAAAGGACATGAAGAAATTTGACAATATAGTTTTGTTACTGTAAGATTAACAATAGCGAAATGTTGGAAGCAGAAAAAAGAGTTACTTATGAAAGACTGGAGAGAAAAACTATTAGAACATATCCAAATAGCCAAACTAACCAATAGTATTCGGGGAGGAAATAATGAAGAATTCAACAACAAAAATGGAGGCTAGTATTTGGAGAATTGGAAAGGAGGACAAATGTAGACTTTGAAGTAGTCACAAGGGGAATTTATTAAAGCAGAGATAAGGGTAGGTTTTAATAGGTATAAGATTCACATTGAGTAGTGTCAGAATTCATAGGTCACCACTTTGAATCCCATCCATAGGAGAAAAGCAGAATAAAGATAAAATAATTAATAATAGGTGATGGGTTCATGGGTGTGAGGAATAAGAGTATGGGTATGACACTTGTACAGTTTCTGTTAGATACTGTTCTATTTGTACTTGATTTTTTTGTTATTCACACAATATCTCTATCTATCTATCATCTATCTATCTATCTATCTATCTATCTATCTATCTATCTATCTATCTATCTATCATCTCCAGAGATCCAGAAGGTAGACCTGGCACCTTTTGAGCTAGATATGTTTTTTTTTTTATTTTTCTGATCCACCAGGAAAGAAAAAAAGGTCTAACTCACTTTCCTCTTTCCCATTACTCTTCTCCCTCACCTGCTATGTCTGTGGTCAGAAATAAAGGTGTGGAATAGAAAAATTAAGACAGGAGAAGGGATTTAAGGACCATGGAGGAGGGAAGGAGATATTGTTGCTTCCTTCTCTTCTCAGAAAGACTGAGATAAAGATAAGGTAGCCAGATTTTTTTTAAAAAAATATTTTTTATTAATTAAATATTGACAGTATCTTAAAAGAAAAGAGGTTGGCTTGTCACATGTAATAAGGGATCAAGCTCCCATCACTTTAATGGTTGAGTAGAAGAGGGGATTTCAGCAGGTATTAGTTGTTACACAAGCAATACTTGTTGAAATTTCATTTTTTATGCAACCTTTAAGAAACTCTGATCCTCATTTTCCTGGCAAACACACCTTTACCTCAATATTCCTAACACAGAGGAGAGAAGAAAGCAACAAACCCCCCTTCTCCTCCTCTTGAAACTCTAAGTAATGCTAAACCAACAGTAGCTAGTTAGTACCAACTAAAACATTAGTTGAACTTTAGAGCATCGGATTCGTCGTTCACCTCCAGTACCGTCGGCCGCTAGCCTTCCTTTCGGCTTTGAGCTAGCTGCGTCATCACATCTGGGGCTAGTTGAACTTATCCTCTGCTCCTCCCCAGTAGCATTTTGGCCATCTTCCGACCTGGAAGTCCCATCTTCCAATGGCATACTGACATATCTCTGGTTGTACTGGTCCATTTAGTTTTCTTGGCAAGGATACTGGGGTGGTTTGCCATTGCCTTCCCCAGGGATCACGCTTGGTCTGACCTCTCTGCCACGACCGTCCCGTCTTGGGTGGCCCTTCACGGTTTCGCTCATGACATCATTAACAACCTCAGATATGCAGATGACACCACTCTGATGGCCGAAAGTGAGGAGGATCTGAGGAGCCTTCTAATCAAGGTGAAAGAAGAAAACGCAAAAGCCGGGTTGCAGCTAAACATCAAAAAACCCAAGATTATGGCAACAAGAATGATTGACAACTGGAAAATAGAGGGAGAAAATGTGGAGGCCGTGACAGACTTTGTATTTCTAGGTGCAAAGATTACTGCTGATGCAGACTGTGGCCAGGAAATCAGAAGACGCTTACTTCTTGGGAGGAGAGCAATGTCCAATCTCGATAAAATAGTAAAGAGTAGAGACATCAGACTGGCAACAAAGATTTGCCTAGTCAAAGCCATGGTATTCCCTGTAGTCACCTACGGATGTGAGAGCTGGACCTTAGGGAAGGCTGAGCGAAGGAAGATCGATGCTTCTGAGCTGTGGTGTTGGAGGAAAGTGCTCAGAGTGCCTTGGACTGCGAGAAGATCCAACCAGTCCATCCTCCAGGAAATAAAGCCTGACTGCTCACTGGAGGGAAGGATACTAGAGACAAAGTTGAAGTACTTTGGCCACATCATGAGGAGACAGCAAAGCCTAGAGAAGACAATTATGCTGGGGAAAGTGGAAGGCAAAAGGAAGAGGGGCCGACCAAGGGCAAGATGGATGGACGGCATCCTTGAAGTGACTGGACTGACCTTGAAGGAGCTGGGGGTGGTGACGGCCGACAGGGAGCTCTGGCGTGGGCTGGTCCATGAGGTCACGAAGAGTCGGAGACGACTGAACAAATGAACAACAACACAAAACATTAGTTTACCAATTGGTGATTGATAAGTTAATAACTAGATAAGTACAATGGATTCAATGGTTCAACTCCAGTTAAGATCAGAATATATGTAATTTTATTATAAAAGATTGGAATAGTGTTGAGGAATAATTTTAGGGCCCTTTCAAAAGAGGCAAGAGATGTGAAAAATGCCATTTCTTTGCCAATTGGCAATGGACCTTCATTTCAGAATGGAAGTTCTGTTTTCGTTGCCTGTGAAAAGAATGGATGATTTAATAAGCTATTTTCCCCTCACTATTCATATTTTAAAGATATGGATTAAACATCCCAGCTGTGTGAAAGTTAGAACTGGAGTCAGAATGGCAACTGTAAAAGGACCCCAGGCTGGGTGGGAAGAGGTTGCCAATGTTAAATGAAGAAAATGGTACAAGCACATCAAAGGGAACTGAGCAAAGTTCTGGGAGAATGAAGTCTTACCTACAGACTGTCAGCTATTTCTCATCCTGGGTCAGCAGCTGCAGCAGCATCCATTATTTTAAAAGTTTTCTCCAAACAAAACAATGTGCGATAGCATATTTTTCTACCCCAGGGAAAAATGAATCAAAGTGAACCACATTTGACATATGGCCATCACCTACTAGAAGGTACTTGACATATGACAGCAACTGTCATCTGCAGGAAAGGCTCTATAGACTTTAAAACATGGGAGATAACAACATGTGAGAACATATTGAACGTCAAAACATATTGAACATCAAAGCCATGAACTGGCTGCTGAAGTCACGGAGTTAGATTTTTATAGAGTTTATTTTCCTTTTTTTTAAGAAAGAGAAACAGAGTATTTATGTCTGACCTGACAACAGCACAGAATTCTCAGTCCTAAAAATTAATGACAAATTTGTTATTTTTGTCTTAGTTTCAATTGGGAGAGAGAGAAGATTGTTGGGCAAAGTAAAACTGACAGATTTACCTTTTAGGCTTAAAGCACTTATTTTTTAAAGTCCAGTTTGGAATCACACTACTTTTTTCCTTTCTTTGTACAGTAGAAGAAAACGAATCCTAATTTTTACAGCTATATTGGAAGCTGGTGCAACATTATGATCCTTGCTATCCTGGTAAAAGCTTCTAGTTTTAAATCTGGCCAGCTAAAGAGATTGAGAATCTCATTCTCTTCACTTTTGAGAACTTCCTAAATTTATACACTTGTTCATCAATGAAAATAAAGTGAAGTGCTCTTTTTTGTAAGACCCAGAAAGTGAGAAGCAGTCAAGATAACTTTCAAAGGAAGCTAGAGACATGTTCCAAGATGCTCAGAAACATGTTGGACTTTTTTTTTTGTTCTAGTAAAGGTAAGGGTTTCCCCTTGATATTAAGTCTAGTTGAGTCCGACTCAAGAGGGTTGTGGTCATCTCCAATTCTAAGCTGAAGAGCCAGTGTTGTCCATAGACGCCTCCTAGTTAATGTGGGTGGCATGACAGCACGTAGTGCTGTTACCTTCCCACTGAAGCAGTACCTATTGATCTACTCACATTTGCATATTTTTGAACTGCTAGGTTGGCAGAAGCTGGGTCTAGCAATGGGAGTTTACCCTGTCCTGTGGATTTGAATCACTGACCTTCCGGTCAGCAAGTTCTGCAGCTTAGCAATTTAACCTGCTGTGCCACTGTGGCCCCCTCTTTGTTTGTTTTATTAATAAAATAACCAACTTCTGAGCTCATTTTAAAATGTAAAATGTAACTGATTGTCTGATCCACCTTCCCATACTCCTGGAAGGATAGTTTACCTTTTAAGGATGCATTACAAATTTATTGGGTTTGACCTAAATAGGTGAAAATGAACTCCCTTGTCCCTGCATACCATCAGCGACATGTTCACTGTCTCTACACATGCTGACGCTCTGACTTCAGCTTTAGTTTCCACACTGTTAGAGGATCTGAGAATTCTGCTGAATAGGATGCTATTCAGTTATGATGTGTAAGGGGAAGACTGAAATTACCTTTTCTGGACTCCAGAAACCCAAGGCTGCGTGACATGTAAGTGTTCTTAATTCTGTCAACAATTGAACTAAGGCAACTCACATTTTGGGCTCATGGTTGTTGCTCTGTTCATGAGAACTGATCCAATAATTGAATACTTGAAGGAAAAGGTTACCACAGTAGCAGTATTTTACCTAAATCCTATTATGAGTCCTAAGCATGGTAGACCAAATGAATTCATGGCAGTTTGTGAAGTCTCATTTACATAGGTTTTATTGCTTCATTGCATCCTTCTAGTTCTACTTTAACATGTTCTCTCAGTTTTTCCTGAATGAAATTCTATGGAAACTACAGAAGCTATCCCAAATGCAAAATATCTGAAATATTTCAAAAATGAAGAGGACAAGACAGAGTTAATTAGTTCAGACTAGCAAAACCATTCACAGCAGGTCCATGTGTCTTTATTCCATTGATTTCCACCAGTGAGAAGGAAAAAAGGAAGATTCCTGTGCACAGGAAACATTTTCTGCAGAATTCTGTAGACAACATGGGCAGTGTCAACATGATATTTCTACATGAAATTTCACACTTGCATAATTGTATTTGGAACTCTGGATGCAACTATTCAATGACTTGTGTGCAGGGACAAAGAGAACTACTATAGCAACAAGATCACAATTAAAAGGATCTTGTCCACAAAACCAAAAAATGGAAAAAAAATCAAACCAAGAGTGGGGGTGGAAATGCTAAACATACATTTCAATCTCCAAGAAATGAGACACCAGGGATTGCAATAAGCACAAAATAATTAATTCATTAAAACCATTAATCTCCCAAACAGGAAAAGTGGTGTTCAAAATTCTACAACAAAAACGTTTACCACGTATGGGGTTAGAAGTAAATGCTAGATGTCTGAGCTGGGTCCAGAAGATGCATGAGGGATCATATTGCAAACATATATAAAATAATAGAGCACATCAAATAATTTCAGAAGAAAATCAGTCTATATTTTATAGATTACAGTATTTGATTGTATAGATCATGACAACTATAGATTGCTTTTAAAGAAATGGGTGTACCACCACATTTGATAATCCTAATGCCATCTAACATCAACCTTCATTAATTGTGTAGATCATGAAACATTATAGATTACTTTTAAAGAAATGGGTTTACCACCACATTTGATCATCCTAAAGCCATCTAACCTCAGTCTTCATTTCATCTTGTGGCCCTAAGTATACATTATTTATTTATATATTTGCATCTTATAATTAACAAAAGATCTCAGTGTGGCAAAAAATATAAATGTAAACTCTTTTCAGATTAAATAATAAATCTCGGCTGATCTCAAAACCCATGCCGGTTTATAGAAAGAGATGTGGTCCAAAAGATAGACTGGACCTGAAACATATAGGGATTTGTAGGTAACAACCTGCACCTTGAAGTGAGCTTAGAAAATTGTTGGAAGCCATTGTAGCTGCTCAAGTAGGGGCATAGTATTTTCCCTATAGCTAGCTCCAGTTAGTATATAACACTTTGGTCAGCAATCTTGCTACTACATTTTAAACTAGCTATAACTCCTAAATTATCTTCAAGGCCAACCTCCTATAAAGCATATTGCAGTAGTCCAGTATTACAAGTTATCAGTGTGTGGACTACTCTGGCTAAGTTACCCATAAACTATGTGCTGTGTAATGTTTGAGGATCGGGCTATTTTTGGGGATACCAAGATGCTTGTTCATAAAGTTATTGTTCTTCCAATTCTGTTATATGCTTGTGAAACATAGATCATGTTTCATAGATCATAGAACTTGGTTGTGGAACAAAGCTTTTGCGGAATGATGTCTGAGACCGGCAATCGACCAAAGTTACTGACCACAATATATGGACTGAATATACGGACTGGGTTGGACATGATTTTATCTTGGTGAATGGCTTTTATGTAATTTATCCTATATGTATTTGGTAATTTAATGTTGATGTATTATGTTTTAGATTTTTAGTGTAAGCATTGAATCTTTGCTGTCAGCCGGTCTGAGTCCCTCTGCGGAGGTAGAGAAGATTGGGATATAAAAGTTTTAATAAATAATAAATAAATCATCTACCAACATCACTCTCAACTTCTGGAAAGATTCCATCAGCACTGCATCCAAAAGAAATCTTGCAACTCTCTTGAGAAGACAGGTAGACAAATGCCAGGTGGACGACATTCTTGGAAGAAACAAGGACCACCAGCATTGAAGCCATGATCCTCTGCCATCAAGTTCGCTGGACCAGCTGCGTTGTCCAAATGTCTGATTACCATCTCCAAATCAGATACTTTTACTCTCACCTCAGGAACAGAAAGCAAAATGTTGGTGGACAGCAAAAGAGATTTAAATATGGACTTTAAAGCAAACCTAAAACAAATGTAGAAGCCCTGGCACTTGAGCATTGTAACTGGAGGTCAGCTGTGGATTTTGAAGAGACTCATTGCCAAGACTCTACTTCTGGAAGACAATCACACTTGACCAAGAGGGATCTACGGTGATGATTATGAAGATGATGTGATGTGATATTTATGAGAGTTTGAGGTTAATTTTAGAATTCTGCAGTAAATGTCCAAGGAATCTGGCAGTTTGAAGTAAAGGTTTTTTTTTAAAAAAAGGCACTCTATTCCATTTTATATGCATTATCTCAATGGACTGGAAATGAGACCTTATATTAGAGATGTTATATACTAGAAGTGAACAGAGATATTCACTAAAGCTGAAGTCATTGACTTGTTTAAGGATGTAGGTGAGGCTGTGGCACATATTGCTCCATTCTGTAACAGAGGGAAAGGCCCTAGTGCTCATGTGGAATCCTATGCTGCCTACTACTATTTGTTTCTGGAGACGGTTGGATTTATTTATTTAATGGGATGGCTAGCTCCGAAAACATTATGTGCATATAGTGGCTGAAGTGTTGGGCCCGGAATACTGGAAATTGATTAATAAATTGCTGTTCAACATGCTGACGTGGACAAGTCACATCATATCCTAAATTCACATCATTGTCTGCTTCACAGGGATATCATGAGACTAATGGTGTTTCTCTGATTTCCCTGGAGGATGGGTGGAATCCAAATGCAAATAGCTGTAATAGGCATGTTATACACCCTGTAAAATCTATATTAGGAATTGGCAGGCTCATGGTCTAGATGGGCGTAACTCAGACGCATGTCTGTAGTGCACCAGAAACTTGTGATTTCTATCTCAAATGATTGGGAATAGTTTATGCAACCATAATTTCACATGCACCGTATCTGATCTGCACTTCATTCTCCAGTTTATCACAATAGAAACCTTTCCTCATTTAAGGAAAGTCTTTACTACCATGTTTTTAGCTTATTCAAACTGTTCTTGGCCTATTATTTAAATGTGTTTAATGCTATTGGGAATGGAATCTGCTTCTTCTTTCTTGTGTATACAAAATCTACTGGAATGTGTCCATGCATAGTCTCATGCTGGAATTATAGCCAGGAGAATGGATTCACAATGGGATCACCCCAGGGACCCTGTATACTGGATAGACGTGCAGATAAGGAACCTTCTCTACTCCATCCAAAATCAATATGCTGGCAGAAATTGACAGTGTGCTTTCTGAATTTAGGGAACAGATTACTTTTTTACAGCCTCTGAAATCATACCAGAAGAGCACATGTTCCCTCTCACTTCACTGAAATTGAGTTTCTTGACATCCAGTTCCCATCGTATCTGCTACGATGAGAGTTTGGCATTCCTTTAACTCAAAGGTCAAATATATCTACTGTATGCTTTCTTCAGTGTGGGACATCCACCTTCAATTTCTTCTTCCATGGCAGCTGGAATCCTCCCCAAGGTCTTGGCAGCATGTTTGAGAATCCAAAGTATGTGGTGACTGCCTGCGTAAATCTGGGTAATTTAATTACCTCTGGAAGATTGATATCTTGCACTGCTGTGCCACATTATTATTACTAATGTCAGCTACTCCTGCTTCACACACAAGTTCAGACAGAAGGCCCATGGAGACAGGGCACAGAGTGCAGGGATCTATTGTAAAAAGCACTAGGTAGAGCACATGCATGTAAGGTATCCCATAAATCTTTTTTCACTAGGTCTTTGATTCTACACAAGAAGAAGATCCCCCTCCCTTTGTTAAAGAGTCAAGGGTTAGCTTCTGCAGCAAGCCCCCTACTACTCCTGCACAGTGCACACTGATCCCCATTGCCCTATATTGTTTCCCCAGATTTTCAGTTGTGTGAAGTACAGGCAATACACGTGATTTGCATTGACAATGACAAAAAAAGAGAAGAGGATCGAAAAGGTCAGCAGTTCAAATCCAGGGAATGGAGTGAGTTCCGATCTGTCACCTCCAGCTTCCCATGTGGGGACATGAGAGAAACCTCCCACAGGATGATAAAACATCCAGGTGTCCCCTTGGCAACGTCCTTGAAGATGGTCAATTCTCTCACACCAGAAGCGACTTGTAGTTTCTCAAATTGCTCCTGACATGGAAAAAACCTTCCCATTTTGAAAACAAAAATATTGAAAAAGACATTTTGGTAAGGATGTGCCCTGTAGTAGGTTCTTGAGAGACCCTGTGGCAAAAAAGTAAAGGAGAAACATACATCTCACATTATAGGGATGAAATACTATCCTTAGCATGTGTCTGAATGGAAATTAAACAAGTGCTGAAGGAACCAAGATAATAAGTGAAGGGATGTGAATGAAGCACCTTAAAATGTCTCATTCCAACACAGACACAAATATTTCTGGAGCTAGAGCATTAGAGATCAGTCTCTAAAGTCGGGATGCACAAACTAGGGGTTCTTGATGTCAAGATTAAACTTTATCAGGGAAATGAAGTGGGATCTTTGGGTGAATGTACTGCCTTGAAAATATCATTTATATTGTATTGCATGCTTCATCTCACTGCGACAGGCTACTTTGGTGTAGTTGGACAGATTTGTTAAAAATCAAAGCAGAGCTTGGAAATCTTTCTTTGGTTAGCACAAATGCCCATTGCTATTGCCACCAAGGTTGTTCTTAAAAGCAGTGCTTGCCAATGTGTTAAAAACAGACTTGGGAAAAGAGTGGTTTTTATTTTGTTTTTATTGCTGTTGTTCAAAACACAGCTTGGGGCACTTATTTCCAACCATAGACATAATTTTTAGCATTTTGTTACACTTGTTTTTTATTATTATTTGAATTACATGCTCTAAGCAAATGTAATTGATAGTTAATGACATCTCCAGGACCTGGACCACATAACATCACCGGGGAATAAGCCTATGCTTCTGCTTTTGGCTCTAAAATCTCAAGGCCTGGGATGCAGTCAACCTGGTATTTTTAGTGCAAACAAAACTTGAATTTCAACTGAATTATAGTGCCAGTGCTATGATGAATAAGGAGAAATCTAAACATACACCAAAGTGAACCTCTCACCCCCATTAGCAGAGAAATGGGCTTTGTACAGGGAGTTTGTAAGGTTTCTAAAGTAGCATTCTGAAATGCTAATAATGTGAAAGAGCTACTGTGCAAGATAGGGGTATAAGATTAAACACTCAAAGTGATCTATCCCTCTGGTATTGTGGCAGCTGTATTTTTGGAAACTGCAATCCTTTATATTTCTATTTTCTCCTGGCTGTGCCCACAGACCTCATTAATCTCCACAGCATTTGCAAGAGAACAATTGCCCTAATTCCATCTGGTTAGAGTTTGAAAAATTTAAAACTTTCTTCTTTCCTATTTTTTTTTTCCTTTTCCTTTCCACTATTATTCTGGACATTCCCGGCAATTTAACACTTTGCTACTTGTTAATGATATTTCCAGAGCTAGTTTGGTTGGTACGTTTCGAGAAATGGGATGATTAATAGCTGGGCATATGGGAGCTCTCTACAGGCTGGGCTGCTGCCATTGCATTGACCTTGTTCCGCAGCAGATGATCTTTCTTAACATCACCAAATCAAAATTAGAATCCATAGAAGTGGGTCTGCATATTTCCGATTTCAAGAGAGAAAGAGGGAGGGAGGGAAGGAGAAAGAAGCAGCCCACATTTCATAGACTGTCTTGTCCCCTTTAACAACGAATGCATGAAAAGAGTCCCCCTTGGGAATCAGAAAGGAATAATATATGTAACATTCTGTAGATATAGATTAGAAATGAAAGCAAAGTGGTGAAATAGCCCCCTTCCTTGTGACAGACAACCTGTCAATTGGCTACTTAAAACCAGAACCTAAGACCCAAGTGCAAGAGCAAGGTGGCTGAAAGTTTGACAAACTTATATGAATTGAATCACTTTACATTGTACTTGTTAATGCAGAAATAGGATGGACGAATATAACTCAGAACTTGCAGACATTATCTTTTAAGTATTGCACTTCCCAGAATCCCCTAGCTAGAATGTTAGGACCTGTGAAAGGCACTGATTTTCTAGACCAATCACAGTCTGGCTTCAGGCCTGGGCACAGCACCAAGACGACTTTGGTTGCCTTGGTTGATGACCTCTGCAGGGAACTGGACAGGGGTAGTGTGGCTCTGCTGGTCCTCTTGGATATCTCAGCGGCTTTCAATACCATCTATCATGGTATCCTTCTGGGACAACTCGCCGGGATGGGTCTCGGGGCTACGGTTTTGCTGTAGCTCTGGTCCTTTCTGGAGGATCGTTTCCAGTTGGTGAAGCTGTGGGACACCTGCTCAGACCCCTGGCCATTGACCTGTGGAGTCCCGCAAAGTTTTATTCTGTCCCCCATGCTTTTCAACATCTATATGAAACCCCTGGGAGAGGTCAGCCGGAGTTTTGGTAATTTGAGGGCTTTACTTAAATATTAATTTAAAAAGAATGTGTAACTCTGACTAAATTATTATTATAACATTTATTCTTCAATATAAGTGTATTTACTTGGCATACAGATTAACATCTATCATTATTAGATGTTAAAGGATGTATAGATATTTGGGGCACATTCTGTATATATTTTATTTATTTGTTTATTTATTTATTTATTTGTTTATTTATTTATTATTTGAACTTATATGCCACCACTCCCCTGGCTAAAATCGAACACAATTTAAAACAATTTAAAAACAATCAGAGATCAAAGGTCCATCGAAATAGATATGTCTTACATGCCCTGCGGAAAGCTGATAGATCGCGCAAGGCACGGACTTCAGGTGGCAGAGTATTCCAGAGTGATGGTGCCACTGCTGTGAAGGCTCTGCATCTGGTTGCTGTTAGACTCAAGGTCTTGACACTGGGAAATTCCAATAGATCTTGGTCCTCAGAAAGGAGGGATCTCTGGGGTTGGTAGGGGGTAAGGCGGTCCCTCAGGTACATCGGCCCCAGACCATGCAAGGCCTTAAAGGTGAGTACCATCACTTTGAAAGTGATCCGGTGCTCAATTGGTAACCAATGCAGCTGCAGTAAGATTGGTGTTATGTGGCATCTCATCGGAGTTCCTGCAAGAAGCCAAGCAGCAGCGTTTTGTACCAGCTTGAGCTTCCGGATCACCGACAGAGGAAGGCCAATGTAGAGGGCGTTACAGTAGTCCAGTCTTGAGATGACCGTAGCCTGGATCACCGTAGCTAGGTCGTCCCTGGACACGTAGGGGGCCAGCCGTCTAGCCTGCCACAGATGAAAAAAAGTGGTTCTGCTAGTGGCGGAGACCTGGGCCTCCATCGTCAGCAGAGGGTCCAAAAGGATTCCCAGACTCTTTACCAATGGTGACGGGCGTAGCGCCTCGCCATCCAGGGTAGGTAGCTGGATATCCCCACTGCCTGGTTGACCTTTTGGGAAGGTCCCCCATGCTGTGAATAGCTTCATGACCTGAATTTGGTGGCATTAAGGCACCAATAAGCTCTCATTAAGTGCCAAATGAGAGTAGTAGTGTTGATAGGCAGGCTGCATGGGAGTTTTGTGGGCAGGATCTAGAAAGGGAATGGGCATGTGGCCCTACCAAAGGCTATCTTTGCAGCCCTCAACTTCACCAGATATCTTGGAGTGACCCAATTCTGTCCCCTCTTTCCTGAGTTAATTTATTTTTGGAAGTTACCAAGAGTGGCATATCAACTCTTAAATGTGATGCAGAGCCCTTTATGGTGCTTAACATTTTTTTAAAAAGCCAACAAAAACTTCTGTATTTTTTTAAATATTTTGGCAGTTCACGCAGCTCTAGGATAGTCCTACAAAATCGGGCCTTAGACGTGCTACCATTGCTCACACTGGATCTAGATCATCTATTTAAATCCAAATCATTAAATAAAGGTAGTGCATGCATTTTTGCTTTATATGGGCTTAGCAAGAGGAATCACATGAGATGGTTATATCTGTATACAATACACCAGATTTGCTTGTATCTGTCCTCAAAATAAGGCCACAGTGGTGCCACATAATGTTAGAAATAAACATTTAATCTGTTTTAACATTTTTTTAATTATAATGCAGGTAAACAATGGGCTTTACTTAAAGCAAAGTCAGGAATAACAGCACTGTTAAATGATTGCTACAGAAGGCATCAGTGGAGTGTTATCCCCATTTTCTCCACTTGTTCCCTTTTTTTAAGGCTCAAACTTGCTGAAAATGTACCCAGATTCATTTTATTTTTAAGAGGCTCAAGTTTTTAAAAATAAGATTGCTCATCTCTGTAAGCTTTCACAGCATGAGTTCCTGGAGCGACGGTAAGACATGCCCCTCCTCTCTTTCACCCATTTCAAGTTCTCCACCTCCTTCCCTCTTAAACTTGAGATATCTTCTGAGAGCAATTTTGACTTTGCAGAGAAGGTTTTTTAAAAATGTGACAAATGTAAGACATGGTTTTCCTGAAGGGATGACATATTGGCCAGTGTTATAATTCTTTCATGCCTACATTAATCCTTATTAATACTGTTAGCATAATGTATGAGCTGAAGGGAAGAGCATGGACAGAATGCAACTTAGCTTTATGTGAGTACTTTCCTTCAGTTCCTTTTATAATAGGTCTTGTGAACTGGAGGAAGCTTCCATTGCCTGAAGCACTTAAGACACAAAGCCACATTCTGCCCTTGATCCCTTGCACACTTTTCGTATTAACTCCAGGGAAAGCGATGCATGCAGATGGGGGGATCGCTGCCATTTTCATTCAGCCTCTGGCCTGCGATCATGAGGAATTAAACATGGTGTTAGAAGGGAGAAAGGGTAGTTGAGGAGATTATTAATACAAGTTGGTTTAGGAACGGAAGATTCTGTCTATTTCAGGTTGCATTTGTATATGACAGCACAACAGTTTGTTCTCTCTCATCTTCACATGAATCAACTATTTTGAAGTCAACATAAAATGGCAATTTAAATATGTATATTCAAATGAATTTTCTCTTTAATCACATATTTCTAAATATAACAAATATACATATATATATAAATAGGCTGAGTAGCTGGAATTCCAAATTGCAAAATACTCCAAAATCCAAAATTCTCTGCAGGGGTTGGCTGAGATAGTGACACCTTTGTCATGCATAAAATTAACTTCAGGCTGTGTGTATAAGGTTCACATGAAAATATAAATGAATTTCATGTTTAGACCTGAGTCCTATCTCCATGATATCTCATTCTTCGTCTTCACATTTGAGGAGGACATAGCCAAGAATTTACATTATTTAATGAGCAACATTTTAACACATGTCAGCTTTATATATACCAGTGGGTCCCAACCTTTTTTTGACCAGGGACCACTTGACCAGGGATTATTCTCCCCCTTCTAGCCCCAAGGGGAGCTCCCTTTCCATCAACTCAAGACCTAGAACCCAGAAAAGCTGTTCCAGAGGTCCCCCTTCACTCACCTTTGAGGCTTCGGGAGGGGTTATTTCTCCTCCTGCCTTACTCTGGTAGTGACAATTCTGGAGGTGGCATAAAGTTTTTTAGCCACTACCCCAACCTTCTTCATAGCTGATAGATAGCCATCTCTGAGTATTATTTGCTTAAGAAAACCCTATGAAGTTATTTGAGTTGATTTAAGTCAACAGGAAGCATGAAGGCATACACACCCATAAGTGTTGCAGGGCTTTGGATTTCACACTTCCTTCACTATGAATTATTCTTCTCCTATGTTTTATATAAATATTGTCAGGCAGTACTCACTGTAAATCCTATTCTCCCTCAGATTTTTCAGAATGCACAAGGAATCACAGCAGAGATGCAAGATGATATTACAGGCTTGCATTAGTTTTAGATAAATTGTGTATTTTTAGTACTTGGCTCGGGGTTGTTTAAAATATAGTTCCTAGATGGTCTAGCTCTTCCCTCCCCACATTATCCAGACCTATATGGATGCTACTGTGCCATCTGGTCCTCCTCCAACCATCGTTCATTCTCCCATTCCATTTTTTTTAAATCCCCAAATACCAATAGTGCCATTTAAAGGGAAGGCCTGTGTTAGGTATTATGTTTTGTGTGTGGAGGGGTGGAAAGGGGAGGGGTGCCTAGTGGGAAGTAAGCACCTACTCTCTTCTATTTAGAAGGAGAAAAACCCATTGTGTGTCAAAACAGGTTGATGGACACAATGCCAAATTCACAATTTTACTTTATATAGGTTGCAGTTGTCTGCAATTTTTGAGACATATGGGAGTATGTAGATTTCAAAGGATGAATGCAGCTCTCTCTCCAAATGGATGTGGGAAGAGAGGGGGAAGAACATGGAGTCATGATATTCTAAACAACATGTATGAATATGAAACATAAGCAGAGGGGGATTGTCTAAATGTAACCACTGTGTACAGTAGATAGTCTTTTTATTTTTCCACCTCCCTCTCAATGAGGAGAAGCAAAAATCTATAAATGCAGCAGTCAAAATTTGTATATATCAATTTCATTTTGTCATTGTATAAAATTAAAAGCTATCAAAAGCAAAGGATTTAAATACGTCATTATGATAAGTCTTTTTTAAAAAGCAAACATAGGGTGTTTTTTTTCTTCCTTTCTCACTTTCAGTCCCATCTCCCTTAAACAGATTGGTAATGAGGAAGTACTAGTGAAGAGGAGAGCAGATTAATGCCATGCAAAAGATGTTGTTAAAATGTACTGGGAATATCTTCCCTTTTTGAGGAATTGTGCTTTAAAGTTATGTAAAACAGAAGCAATCTTCATTAGAAATGTCTCCATGGACAAAATGTATATACAATGAAAGTTGTCCATAGGCAACTTTATACAAATATTTATACCCAAATGTTCTTTATATTATACTAGGCAGGGGTTTAGTACTATTTCCCATGGTACTCAGTCTTCCCCTTGTTGAGTGAGATTGTCTGAACAAAGGGCTTCTATTTGCATTTATTTAAATACAAGAGGAGTCTCACCTAGTCTCTGTCAGGTCCAAGCAAACATAGGGTGCATTTGCACTGTAAAATCATTGCTGTATGTTCCATCCTAATTTGATAATTTGGAGATGTATTAGAATCTTCCTCCTCTACCACCACTACTTCAATTTTGGTTGTATCTATCTCAAAATGGTAACTAGAAGTAATGCAATATCATTTCCAGTCAGAATCTAAGAACTCTGATGGAAATGGAGATATGGAGATATTTGGACATATGGTGAAGGAATAGGGCCTTGTGTCCCGTCCCCCCCACATACACAAAATTGCTCACCCATAGTATCTTTGGCAGAATCTGCAGCCACATTGGCTTCCTACACTTATCATGAAGTGTCTCAATGCACCCTTTTTCTCAGATTAGAAACATAATTGAAAAGGTGAAATAAAAATACCCTTCCCAACTTTGGAATGATATAATAAACCAAAATAACAAAAATCTACTACCAAACATTTAAAAACAATTCTAATCTTTGATGACTTTGTTAAAAAAATGGAAATTTCTTTTAAAAAATTAATTTCCAGGGAACTGGAGGGTATGGCACTGAACTTTGAAGGAATTTGGGAGAATTAGAAGATTTTTGAACAGCAATGGGAACCTTCTCTCAAGAGTTCTCAATCTCTAGAATTATCTGTGACTTTAGTAAATGAAGACAAAATTACATTTGAGAAAAGTACCTATTTGTAGAAAGTTTGATGGATCCTAAGAAATTGCCAGTAAGATCCCACTCTCTTTCTCTCTGCAATACATTTCATAGTGTAACTGGAAGTCAACAACCATGATGAAAGCAAAGTTGCTGTTTATTTTTGTATTTTGTTACCCCAAATACTAAAATTATAGGATCTTCTGATGTCAAACATTGGGGAAAAAAGAAAATATTAATGCTCTCCAAACCTCAGTACCATGATCTTAAGGCATTTTTTGTGTTTCATAACTAGCATTAATGAATTAAAATGGGACCCTTGTAACATCTTACCAAAGGCACCATGTGATGCACTTTGCACCCCAGTTTTTAAGATATGAGAATCAGTCACTGAGGTTCAAGATTTACTTATGCAAGTATAATTCATTTATAGTTTTGTGTATCAGATGTAGAAATAAGTGGATATTTGATTAACATTGCATCTTCTATAACCCATATTTGTTAGGCACTTTTGAGAAAAAGTTATGTTTATGTCCTTCCCAGAGGCGGCCCTAGGTAATTTTCAATGGTAAGCAAACAGTATTTTGGTGCCCCCCCCCCCCAACCAATCACTGATATATATTTTCTGTTCATCATGGGAGTTCTGTGTGCCATATTTGGTTCAATTCCATCATTGGTGGAGTTCAGAATCCTTTGATTTTAGGTGAACTATACATCCCAGTAACTACAACTCGCATATGTCAAGGTCTATTTTCCCCACAAGAGCGCCTCAAGAGCGCCCCTGGGCAAAATCAACTATACTGCAAATGCTTATTTTGCGTAATGGGTTGAGCCACCCCTGATCCTTCCCCCAGATTGCCTAATCTTAATAGGAAAAGCACCTTGCATGATTCAAGTTACAGGTTCCCTCCTTTTATATATAATGTTGGGTTTCTGAATATATGAATGTATGAATTGTTAGATGGAAACTCCTCATAGACTAATAGGAGTAAAGGTCATGACATAAGCTACTGAAAAGGTAATTTTCCATATACTTGCAATAGGGCATTGGATTTGACCTCTGACCCTTCCTTTTTTACCTGCCATCCTGCATGTTTCCACTTTTAGACTATTAGGAGTTGAGGGGCATACCATATCCTTTCCCATTGCCAAGGTTAAGTGTTGGGTCAAATTAAAGGCCACTCTGCAAAACTACATAAAATTATCTATTAAGTAACAATAAACCTCAACTGTTTCTTGAAGCTAATTGCTTCTGATTTTAGCAGGATTTTTTTTAAAAAATAATTGTTTGTTGCACAAAAAAAACCCTAAATAAACCAAGGGAAATGATCAATCTTCAAAATCTACAGGATTGGGACAAACTAATTTGGTAAAACATTATTTATTTGATTATATGGAGAAAGAACCATTATCATCTGTTGTTATTTTGAGTATATAAATGAGGATGGGGTTCTGTTCAATTAACCCCAAACAATCCTAAATTAATTATCTTATTTTTCAGATTATTTTTGTATACAGTTTGCAGAGACTGAATGATACTCTTGTCACAAATACAAAGCAGCTAAACTGAAGTAAGATAAAAAAAGTACCTGAGATTTTATTTCAAATAGTAGCAGTACATTCAGTCATCTTTGACTGAGGTCTAGATATTAAAGGAAGCAGGAAGGTTGTAGATGTGCAGTTCCAGAACAGTGATTCACTTCTCAGCAGAGGAAACATGCAGAATTTCTCACCACCCTTTTGTGAATTCTGCAGTTGGAGAAACAAGTTTCTCAGTTAATGTCCTCCAGATCAGTGCCTAGCCTTTTCCTTTCCCAGCCTTTTCCTCATCCCAGTGGATTGGCTGATCTTGCTTGCCTTCCTGGACAGACTCCATTGCTTAACTGAGGACTAAAACTTCCAAACTAGTTGAACAAGGAAATTTTCCCTGGAGTCTGTGGCAGTCCCAAATAATTTGATTCCTCTTTAAAGTCTCTTACCACCTGCACAAATTGTCCCTTGTTTTTTTTCTTGTGAGCCTCAATGCTCAATCAGAAAACGATATACTCAGTTCAGGCCCCAGGCAGACATGTGTGATCTATTGTGAACTCACTTATGTCCCATATTGGTATAAGGCTAGGAAATCAATAAATAAATCTCTCATTAGAAAAGTTGTTTTTTTTATTTCTCCCTTCCTACATAACAGAAGGAAAAGATGTTGTTTATTTATACCCCACTTTTTATTTCCACAATAGAGACTCAAAGAGATTTACATAAAAAGCATTTCAATACAATTTTAAATCCACAAATCCACACACATTAAAACAAAATTGAACATCAATGGTATTAAAATTAACAGTTAAAATCCATAAACCTGATTAAAGTGTATTTAAGGCTAAAACCACAGCACCTTCTAATTTCTTTAAAAGCCTGCCTGAATAAAAAAAAACCATTTAGGCCTGCTGTCAGAAGGACAGTGGGGGGTGGGGGTGGGGGTGGGGGGTGGGGGGTGCCATTCTGGCTTCCTTGGACAGGGAATTCCAGAGCTGAGGTGCAGCCACCAAGAAGACCCACTCTCATTCTCACTTACCGAGCTTGCAATGGAGGTGGGAATGAGAGAAGGGCCTCTCCTGAAGACCTCAGGGTCTGGGCAGGCTTTATAACCAGCACTTTGAATTGTGCCCAGAAACAAATTGGCTGCCAGTGCAGCTGCTGCAAAATGAGGGTTGTCCACTCCCTGTAGCCATTCCCAGTAAGCAACCTGGCTGCAGCTCTCTGGACCAGTTTCCAAATACTCTTTGAAGGCAGCCCCACGTGGAATGCATTACAGTCATCCAGACAGGGATATAACTAAGGCATGTACCACTGTGGCCATATTTAACCTCTCAAGGAATTGACTCAGTTGGCGCACAAGTTTTCATTGTGCAAAGGCATATTCCTGGACTCAATGCTGAATCCAGGAATACCCCCAAACTGTGGACGTGGGTCTTCAGGGGCAATGTAACCCCATCCAGCACAGGCTGGATTCCCTAATCTGCCTTTCAACTGAACAGAAGCAGATGAAACACTACTGGTTTCTTTTGCATAGTTCAATACCTAAATTCAGTTGTGAGCAGAGAGAGAGAATGAGATTGAGTCTGAGCAAGCAATAATTATAAGAAGGGGAGAACAGTCCTGCTACAAAACTTCTTTTCATGCCAGCTGACACAATCATGCACGCAACAGGAGTTGTGTAATGATTTTCTTGCACTTCTTCCAAATCATAACTGGGACAGAGGAAGATTTTGACAGAGAACTTAGTTGAAAAGATTTGAGAAGTACTCAGTGAGTTAACTGAAATCCAGTTTGCACAAAACATCTGCCCAGGCAGAAGTGAAAATATGAAATGTTGGTTTTGTGGGTTATTTGTTCATTACTCATGAACAAATCGATGATGCAGCTTCAAAAGGGAAATTGTGACTCTGAAGTTCTTGGTTTTTTGTCTTTTCCAGAGAAGGAGGGTATTTTTTACCCAATGTAAGGAGAGAACCATCATGTGTCAGATTTCCAGCAATTGGTATTGTTATTGATTATGATAAACACGTTGTAAGTTGCCACTTTCACCCAGGAAGATCTAGTCCATTGGTGGCAATGAGGGAACTTCTGAGGACCCCCCTTGCATCATTTTAGAGCTATTGGGATGAAAATGGCCACACCTGGGGAACACATTTACCATTGCAAGCCCTCCAAGTTTCAGAACATTTGGCTCATCTATTGATTTTTAAGAAATTCTTAAATTGCTAAAAATAAAATCTCCCTTTTTTTAAAAAAACAAAAAACAAAACCAAAAAGTTATCCTCCCATGGGAGGATCTGATTGAGATTCTGTAGTACCTCTCCCTCTGGCTTTTGCTCCCTTGAAAGCCCGGTCACTTGATTCAGCAGCACCCACATCACTGCCACACCTGTGTGTGCGTGTTACTTATATATGTTTAATTGTGTGTGTGTGTGTGTGTGTGTGTGTATGCTAGCTTGGGTACCTGACAATGCTATTTTTTTAAAAAAAAATTATTTAATGAATAGTCCCAATTAAGAAAATACATAAGTTTGTGGGTGAACTACAACACACCCTCATGTCAGGTTAACCCCTCCAAACTCCATCAGTATTTAAAGTTGTTCATGTTGGGCATATGTAGCAAGTTTGTTCCAATGATGGCTCTAGTTTGAATCAAAAAGTAGAGAAATAATAAACTGAATTAATAGATTCATAAGGCTAAGGGGTAACTGCATGGATTGTACATCAATAGAAAACTGCACATGTCAAAACTTTTTGGGTACCAGATTTTGCCTGTGGAAATAGATGCTTATGATGGGACATTTTCCAACATTTCTCATGTGACAGGATGGTTATGTGAATATTTCCTAAGAAATGAAGAAGTGAGTTTGCTATAGTGTGGTGGATGCAAGACAAAACAAAGCTTAGAGACTTTGAACATGCTTATGGAGAAAAAAGGGAAGCTATATTGATTTGGTTTAAGCAAGAACTGTTGTGGCTTTGATTGAAAACATTTTATTCTGTCTACAGCCTCCCACCAGGTATTGCTAACAAAAGATTAAAAATAGACATATACACACACCACACACTCAGAGAGAGAATGAAATAGGCCATTAAGAAATATTTCCGTACAATGCAATTATTATAGCTGTATAATTGAATGGGGAAACCATTGATCTGTAGTAGAAAGGAAATTGCTCTTTTTTCATTGTGTTCCCATGAATATGTGAACATTAATCTCAATCTATAATCAACGTTCATTTCAAATCTGATTGCATGCCACTAAACACCCATAGCTATGCTAACATTATGTTAATATGGTTCAACATCATAGCTCCCAGCTTCACAGCACAAATATTTTTCTTTGGCAATCAATAGTAATTTCAGTGGAGTGGATGGAAGTCACGTTTTAATGGTAATCTTTCCTCCTAGTCTCCAAGTGGAAACTCGGCTGGTACCTAACTTGGCTCTGGAACATTGCATGTAATCAGATAAATTAACCTAAAAGAGAAAGAGAGAGGGAGAGAGAGAAAAAATAGAGATCGGGGAGGAAAAAAAGCTGTGCCAAGATGTTCTGTATTCTTGTGATAGATTAAAGTGCTCATTACTATGAAAGATAGAGAGAGTGGATTTCAAGAGTAAAGCTGAATTCCTTTGGCTCTGAGCCATGGTTGTACTGCAAGGCAGATCACATAGTGCTGAGCAAATATAGCTTACAGTAGAAACTTGGAGATGCTCTACAAATATGTATTGTTCTTAATTCGACTTCCTAGAAAGCCAGCACTGATGCCATTTTAGGTTTGTTATTTCATCAAGCAAGACTTTTTAAACTTATCTTTCTGGCTTTGCGTGGGATTTAGACTGTAATTCTCCACCCCTCTGCTGAGAGTAATTGTTCATTGAACACAGTCAGATTTAGAATATGTAAAAGGGTGTACAATTTGGATGCTTTCACAAGGCCAGGCATTTCTAGACACTTTACTGCTTGAAGTACCAGACAAGATGGTGTTCTTCCTTCAGATCCTATGCACAACAGGGTTAAGAAATGTGCCGTTAGCAAGAGCCATATAAACTTTTGAGGGTTCTACGGAGGACCTGGAGACCCAAAATGACTTCCCAAATATCCACAGACATTTCCAAAACACTTGTAAATGTTTTAAAAGCTTGCAAAACTGTAGAATGCTGTTTCAGAGAACCCTCTGCTTCAAAACACTCCCACCAAAAAAAACAAACAACTGCATAAAATGAGATGAGAATTGATGTGCTATTGCCTTCAGTTGCCCACTTGTGAAACCACAGTTGCCCACATGAAGCACTGTAGATCTCTGGAACTGAAAATGAGGTGGCACAACTTGCCTGCTCTTATAACCTTATCACAGTTGGAAATTTCAGTGTCCTAGGATGCTTCTGCTCCAGTTGAGCCACAGAGCTCCACACTGCCAGTCATACAGTGTGGCCTCACTTTTGGCAAAGCTCTGTGGCTCAAGTGGGGCAGAAGCATCTTAAGATGCTGCACCCCCAACACGGGAACTTCTCTATGATCCATTTGGAACAATGGAGCTATCATGGGGCGGGAGGGGGGGAGCTGTGCTGCGACACTTCCCCACATGTGATGGGTTAGTTTCAGCTGCCATCGAAGCGGGACGCAGGGCATCAGGATTGCTCCACTGCCCCCCAATACACCATGGAGACTGGCGAATCAATCCGGATGACCTCATTAATGTGATGAGGTCCTTAATGTACAGTGCACAATTAACATGAAGTTGAAACTTAACTTAATAATGTTGATTTGGACTATGTATTTCTCTAGAGTACTTAGAGCAGAGGGCACAGAACAGATATTTTTGTCACATTGCCTGTTGGAGGGTACCACTGCTGACTTCCAGAATCTCTAGTCTGAGGTTATTGTCTGACTCGCTCAGTCTAAAAGTAAGGCAGGTCAAGGATTGGGGTACTGGTGTGGATGTGCTCAGTCTGACTGGTCATTTAGACTCAAAAAGGGTTCTGAGCCACTTCCACAAATGTAGGTGGACATCCCATGCTGCATTTGGGGATTTTGGCTGCTATAGATGCAGCTTTAGTTACATCTGGAAAAACAGAACCCATAACAAGACCAATACTGCAAATTCACTTTTTGATTATATGTATTATTTTAGACAGCTTTGGATCATTGCTGCTTCTACTCAATTTTTCTTGTCAAGGCAGGCATACATTAAAATACATATACAAAGACTACATAAAGCATTTATATAAATCCCATTACAATGGAATAGATCAAACTTGGCCAACTCAAGTCAGCCCCTTTCTTTTTTTCTGCCTACTTTTGCATGTCATGTAAAACTTGCACAACCTACTGAGATTAAATGGCATTGGAAGGCATTTGTGTTAGGGGGTTTGAGATATATGAGCTGAGTCAGTGTGTGAAGATGTTAGTACGTTTAAAACTGCTATTGAAAAAGCATCACTGGATCCCACTCAATTGAACAACTTTCAGCCAGTTTCCAATCTTCCCTATGTTGAATTGCCTACCTTTTAGGCTAGGGAAAAGCTCAGGAAGTAGGCCCAAGTATTTCAGCAGCCATTTTGTGAGATGGTGCAGGGAGGCAGCCATCTTAGAGTAGTCATTTCCTAGAAGAGGCGGAGCTTAGGCACAGCCTGGGGAGAAATGTGGAGAGCCTTTGTGATTGGCTGGGAGAAAGTGGGCGGAGCTTAGTTAGAGTGCAGAATTTTTTTTTCCTGAAAGGGTGCATTTTAAAATCTGACAGTTTAGTGAGGGTCTGTGCGTTGAAGAAGAAAGTTAGGTTTTGGGAGAGAGTTAGGAGAGGAGATGGTAGTGAAGCCCAAAGAGACTTCACTACCTCTGAGGATGCTTGCCATAGATGCAGGCGAAACGTCAGGAGGAAAATGCCTCTAGAACATAGCCATATAGCCTGGAAAAACCTACAACAACTTAGGCCCCAAACAACTTCCAAAAGGCCCTAAATGGGCAAGCCGGGGCCTGGCACACACTTAAGAGGCCCCAAACAACTTCTAAAAGGCACTAAATGGGCAAACCGGGCCCTGGCACACACTCAAGAGACCCCAAGCAACTTCCAAAAGGCACTAAATGGGCAAAAAGGGGCCTGGCACACACTCAAGAGGCCCCGAACAACTTCTAAAAGGCACTAAATGGGCAAACCGGGGCTGAATACTGATAGCTATTAGGAAAAATAGCTAGTATAGAGATAAACAGGTCCAAGGGAAAGGAGTGTTTGGAGTTTTAGGAATTCTAGTCAGAGGGAAGTCTGCTAGTTTCCTGAGGGAGTGAAGAGTTGTTTTTGGAAACATGTATTGAACTGTTTCAAAGTATCCATAAGCGTCATCTCTTTTTTGCAACTGTTACGCTAACATGCCTGTATTGTTGAAGTTCACACAAATAAACAACTTTGTTCTTTGTTCATCAACAACTGTCTCAGTGAGCCTCTACATAAAGAAGTATTCTTAACAAGATAGGGAAACAGAATTTCCAGATTGGTGGCAGCGATTATTTAAAAGAATCTCACTGTTAATTACCTCAGAGTTCGGAGCCCTGGGTGCAAATCCAGCACATTCCAGCCTACTCAAAAGTTCTGGTTAAAAAAACCCCGAAAACTCTCCTTTAGTTTGTGTGGTTGCCAGTTTCCACACTGAAGTAAACTCAGAATACAGTGCATTGGTGGAAAGTCTCTGCAGCCTCCAAGCATTTAAAATAATAATCTATTACATTTGGTGACACAGCGGTGGGATCTCCAAACTAATGTTGATCCACTTCACGTAATAGATCCCCGCTCCCCTCTTCTGTTACATCTCCTTTTTGGAACGAGTGGGTGGCCTGGCAACTCCAGGTGTTCTTGGAAGAAACCGACTATCTGGATCTGTCGCAGTTCATGGAACTGAAACAACCTTGGTCTCGTTCGTGGATGATCTATGCAGGGTACTTGATGGGGGGATTGTGTCCTTGTTGATTCTCTTGGACCTGTCAGCAGCCTTTGATACTGTAGACCACAGCATCCTTCTGAGATGTGTTACAGGAATGGGGCTTGGGGGCACTGTTTTACACTTGCTCCAGTCCTTCCTGTGGAACTCCCTTCCTAGTGACATCAGGATAATTGATTAGTGCAATGTGTGAACATGGAATGGTGTAACAATAACTGGAAAGGCCTGGACTACAATATTGGATTATGTGTTTTTATAATTGAATGTTGATGTTTTAAGTGGGTGTTTTAATATATATGTTTTTATTTGCTGGATGTGTATTGTATGTATTGTATGGCATCAAATTATGCTTCCATGTGTGCCACTCTGAAGGGTGGATGTAAATATGGCAATAAATAAATAGGTTTTTTTTCCTCAAAATTCATGGAAAATACTGACCAGA
Organism: Anolis sagrei; assembly: GCF_037176765.1. Lineage (NCBI taxonomy): Eukaryota > Metazoa > Chordata > Lepidosauria > Squamata > Anolidae > Anolis > Anolis sagrei. Next base: position 215,311,878 of record NC_090024.1, on the reverse strand, counting down.
ATTTTCTATCATGGTCTATACTTTGTAATTTTATATGCACTTAGCTACATAGCAGAGGTGCTAAGAAATCTGGTTAGTGAACTAAAAATATGCATAACGGGACTTTGACGAAAGTGTACCTATTTACATCTGGCTCTACTTAGACGCATTGGCACTCCTTAGTCATTGTTCCAATGTGAATCAGTCCCAGTGTGCATCAGTCCCATGATGCATTGATCTTGGTCTGCTTCAGTCTTAAAGCACATCAGTCACTTCCCTGGCTTGCCTACGTACTAGTGTAACCTTGCTGAATACAGATGTTACAAAACTGTTCAATTCTGTTTCCCACAGACACAAGTCCACTTTAAAAAGTTATAACTCCCCAAGTGAATTCGAGCCATCATTTGTTTCCTTAAAATGAAAGTGTCTTCCGCTCATTAGGTTTATGTGTCAGTTGTATCTAAGATGAGAAGAATAAAAGGCACTTTGTTTTTGCAGTTAAAGGGAATCACATTCTGAGTGTGTCAGTGTTCCTTTCTGGACCCTTGTGAACTGTGTAAAATTGTTTCAAGATTATGAGCCTGAGACGTTAGGGGCCATTTTGGCTAGATTGCAGGTTACAGCCTCTGCTTTTTAACATTCCCCTTTTATTTGCAGGCTATGAAGTGTAATAGTTCACCATTTTGGTTTAAGTATCACAATAAAAGTCAGTGAGATGGAACAGGCAATAAGACGTTTTACATCACTGCTGCTGAGACAAAGTGTTTAAGTCTTCATTAAGCTATTCAACCAGGAGCTGCAGACAGAAGCTGAAATAACAGTGTCAAAAGAACCAGGACTGGATATTGGATCACTCCAAAAACTTATAGTGGCCTTACAATATTGGTCCTTTCCCATGTGTGCATGAGTCTTGCCCTCATTTTCATGTTAGCCTTGCCAGCTTTAAGAGGACTATAGCTTGTTGATACTGGGAATAACTATGCGCTGTAGAAGCAATGCAGTTTGGCATCACTTTAATCTGGGATTTGTAGATTGGTGTGGCACCAGAGAAGGCTAAGACCTTGTAAAACTACAAATCCCATGATTCCATTGAGCCATAACAGTTGAATTTTTATTTACAGTATTTGTATACCGCTTTTCTCACCCCGAGGGGGACTCAAAGCAGTTGAAGTAGTGTCAAAATGCATTACTTTGACATTGTAGATACACCCTAGACTGAACTTCATTCTGAGCCTTTAATTGAAATTGTATAATTGACCCCTGATTGATCACAAACACACAACTCATTCAATACTACTTTTTTACCCATTCATGCCAAAAGCTGCATTTTGTAATATATCTCATTTTATAGGAGTGCATAAAAACTCACTTCAGAATGCCCATTTTTTACAAACTAAAAAAAAACCCACAACAGCTTTTATCAAGGAGGAAAATGTTGATTTTTCTATTTAGTACACAAAGATTAATCTCTCCATTTTTATAACATTTCAGATCATTTCCCTTCATAAACCACTAGATATTGCTGCTCCTTTTCTTATTCTTGATTATAAAATGATCATTGAAAGTTCTCTTTTTAAAGAAAATCCTTGATTTAACATATTTGGCAGCCTCTCATCATGGGAATTTTGGTCCCTTTCAAACCTCACACGTGGTCTCTGTTCCAATTCGTATGAGTCAATTAATATCATTAAGCCAACTACTGTAGCAAATACAAACTGGGATGAAAATCATGTAAACACATTCGGAATACAAAAAATTGGCCCAGTCTGTAGACTATTTTTTTTTTGGCCAGGATAACCTCATGAGACATTATGCATTGGTAGAATGGTTTCAAATCTGCAACTTACTGATATTTCCTGCCTATTCTTTTTTCTTCTTCTTTGTATAATGACTCCTATAGATCACTCCTCAAACCATCACAATGTACTGGGAAAATCTACATCATCAAATAAAATGGCATGGAAGTATAGCTGTTCTGGTTTGTTAAAACTGAAACTTATTATAAAGATGTTTTGAATGGATTATGGTCCCTGAAATCTAAAGTTGCTCTTACATTTTGCTCATGGCAATTCCCCATTAGTTCTATTTGTGACATTCTGATCTCTCCTATCTCAAAATCAAAATTATTTCACATGACAGTTTATGCATTTTGGCAGTGTAACCCTGCTGCCTCAGCAATATGGTCTGAGGAACAATTCCTATGTTTTCTCAAGTAGTAAGGTCCAGTAGTCTGAACTGCACTATAAAAGCAGTAGATAGTCTTGGGGAGTGTCTACACTGAGTTAAACAATGTGTAGTATGTCAAGAAATTATTGCCTCTATTCCACCTCTGACAATGGACTGAAGTCTGCAGATAGATATTTCTTAATTTAGTTGTTTCTTTTTCCAATTTTGGGTTGCTTTTTAAAAAACTGTTTTGTTCAAGGACTGCATTTTGGATATATGAGACTAAATATACAGGAAGTTCTCAAACGTGCTATAGGATTCCTTTATATGTTTTATAGGTTAACCAGGACAACACAGCTACGTCTTTGAATACTATAAAAATGTGTGGAAATCCCACAATAATTCATTATCTTCAACCCACTAAACAAGAAACCATAAATGAATCTGTCTTTCTCTTTGTAGTTTAGTATGCAAAGTTTACTTTAGTATGGCAATAGTGAAATAAAGTAAAACCAGTTCAAACTACAAAGACATTCAGACAGAGATTGGTGATAAATCAGTGTTAGGTTGTGCTGCACATATCCAGTTTAAGGAGATGGAAGAGGGATTGTACATGTGGGGTTGCGGTATATGGGGTAGTCTGTTACAGTAGACAATGAATGCACATTGCCTTTTTTCATTTCCGGTGCACATTACTATTGTGCAATAAGTTACCAACCATGTGTCTTGACCATTGATCCAGATATATTGTACTATATAGGTATTCATCACTGGGGTTGTGTAATATAATTCTGCCAGCAGATATTTCCAGTAGCTCAAAACAATGCAAGATCTTGACCATGGTTAGTTAAGACTTATGTGGCATCTTGCCCTACAGTCTGAACAGATTCTGGAGAAGTGTTTTGAGGCCTTCTTCTTCCCATTCAATGATAGTGATGGAATTTTAAGGTGGTACAGCTTAACTTCCTGAGAGGTCTGACAGAGTTGAGAAGCCTCGATGTATTGAGGTTGAGACATTTTTTAATATTTTATTACATCTCACAAAATTGAATGATTCAGGACCTGATAAACTCTACACATACCAGTTCAGGAATTCATTTCAGAAAGTGGGATTCAGAATTGAAGAGGAATAAAATTCAGAACAGGAAAAGAATAACGGGATAAGAAAGGAATGGATTATGGAAATCCACCTATTCATAGCCTGAAAGTAGTCTCCTTTAAATTCTCTCATTTTCAGGTGATATTCTTAGCACACAGTTCAGTCTTCCATTTTGGCTGCTTGTGTCTGGTACTTAAATTGACTTGGCCTAGTGCCTTGATTCTGTGGAGGTTTATGTTACCAGTCATATCCTGTATAGGTAGCTAAGCCAAAGATGGTCACACATGGTTATTACTGGCCTTTGGGTGAAGAATTCCTGACAGCTAGCAAAGCATAAGGATTACTCATAAGATTTCCTTTCAATGTATTTGCCCATCCAGTCAGATATAAAGAGTTGAGGTACAGGTGACAGGTTTAATTCAGGTCACATTTTAACTATTTGCATGAACTTTTTTTTCCTGAAGTGGAGATTTCCCTAATGTGGAATATGGGTCAGGCTAACTGTCCTGAAACTTCTTTCCCCCATGACAGACAAGTCATCCATGGCCTCTTGCCATGTCGTTTGTTAACTGCCTGTCAATGGTCACCCATGAATTATGGGGATACCAGCCATGAGTACAATTCTCCCTCAAACACTGGATGTTTAAAGGGGGCATGCCAGGTTCGAAAGGGCAGTTCCCTTCCCAGTGCCTGAATATAAACCAATGCAACAGTCCAGTACCATACGTCAACTAAAATTGTTCATTTAAGCAACTTCTTAGTCTTCTTTTCAGCAGTATCTGCTCTGATATGTTCAATTTGCTGATTCTATCAAAACCAGTCATCCCACAAATCCTGCAGACAAACACTGCAGGGTTGGCAAAAAAAATATCCAGGCAGCTTAATAGTCTTTTTACATTTTGAATGATCAAATTTTTATTCCTATATTTCACTTAAAGACAATATCTATTGTCTGGGTAAAGATTTGTTTTTATTCTCAATAGGCCTGTAGCCAGGGGGGAACTGAGTTTGATTCGGGGGGGGGGGGGGGGCTGAGTCTGAGTGAAAGAGGGTCTACCCTAGCAAACCTTTTGTATCATTACCCCAATGCTCCCATGCATATGGGATATATTGAGCATGGTGATCAAATCATGATATGAATAAACATAACAGTTTAAATAATGTACCAGTAAGGCCTTCTCACGGACCACCATGAGAATTTCGGGGGGGGGGGGGGGGCTGAAGCCCCTTAAGCCCCCCCCCCCCCCCCTTGGCTACATGCCTGATTCTCAATAACTTTGAACAAAAGATGAGGTGCCTCAAATTTAAAACATTCATAGTTCCATGTTCTAGTCTCTAGCAACCTCTTCACACAGACCTTTAGGGATGTGCCATTTTACTAGAAGTTGATGGCAAAAAGGTACCTGTGTGAGGTGGCTCACAGCGTCCCATGCATCCTCCCTCCTTTCCCCATCATACGGTGGGGACAGGCCAGGACGCGTTGGTACCCTGTCCCTGCCCCCATAAGATGGGAGAAAGGGCTGCAACACATGGCGATGCACGTTGCTCCACCACCCTTTCCCCATCATACTAGGAAAAGGGGGGGGGGGGTGCAGGTAGTTCCACTGGAGCTACTCAAAACACATTTTCTTCCCTATAGTGGTGGAGGAAGTGTCTTTCGGCACTTCTCCTCTACTTTGGGAGGAATGTGGACAGGATCTGCCACACGTCATGAGATAGCCCACGGCAGGCCCCATCCAAGTCATGATTAAAAGTGGCAAAATGTGACTAACGTGCCCTTTGGTCCTCCAGGTATTTTGGACTTCAGCTCCCACAATTCCTAACGGTTGGTAAGCTTGCCTGGGATTTCTGGGAATTGAAGTCCAAAACAATTGGAGGACCAAAGGTTGGGAACTAAAGCATCTGGGAAAAAACCCTGTTCCAACTTACCCTCTGAACCTTCTCTTCTACAAGCTAAGCACACCTAGCTGCCAAAGCGACTACTCATAGGTCGTAGCTTCCAGACCTTTTATTGTTTTGGTCACCCTTCTCTGGACTTGTCAAAATCCTTTTTGGATTTTGGTGCCTGGAACTGGACACAGTATTCCACATGAGGTCTGACCAAAGCTGAAAAGAGTGGCACTATTCTCTTGATCTAGATTCAATACTTCTATTGATGCAGCTTATCTATCCAACACAGAAGCAGGAGAGGAGGAAGATTTCTAAAGGATTCCAATATTGCTAATGGTTTCATATTATATAATATCCCTAGCAAGCAGGAAGATGATGACTAGACTCCAACTCTGAGCTCTTCTTAACATGCAGTAAAACTTGGAAATCAGCAGGATAAAAAGGGGTGGAATGGTTAGACAATGTTTGGTGAAAATGTGGGCAGAATCAGTTTAACAGCTGAAAAGCACATGTTTAAAGATCCAATTTTGCCCCCAAAATGTGCATCTTTGCATAACTGTATATCTTTGCAGTCATGGAAACCATGTAGCTTCCTTTCCACCCTTGTGTGGACTTCAAAAACTTCCACCAGATTTCCTCCATCCACCGTCCATCTTGATCCACTTCAAAGGAAGGTGTGAGGATGGCGGGGGAACATTTCCTGTGACTGACAGGTCTGTGTGTGGACTAGTTGTCAGGTCCTGGGATTTTTTGTCCCATCTTTAAAACCCACATTTTAATGTGGTCTGAAAGTGCTTTCAGGTTCCAAGATGTTGCTGCTTCTTCTTCTCTTCTTTCCCATGGGCATAAAGATAGTACAGCCTCAATGTCAAGGCTCGCTAGTGCTTTATAACTGCAAGGGCTTATGTGACATGCCACATTGAGTTTTATAAACAGTTTTCACCTCAGCAAAGTGAGTTCCTGGCATTAGTCACACCTACCTCCTTCTTCACCTGAAGTGGTTTATACACAACTGCCTGTAATTCCTACTTTCCATGGATCATATGTTCAGTGAACTGAATCAAACCAACCCCATGTGCTATGGCACAGTGCATACTTGGTCATTCCTGGCCAGCAATGCAAAGAAAAAAAATATTTGGAGAAAACTTCTGAAGTTATATTGAAACTCAAACATCCTCCCTTATCTACTTCCTTCCTTCATTATTCTTTTGATATGTTTGTTGGTCAGTTTCTCCATTGACAAATGGCAATATGTTGCTTCCTGTCCACAGGTCTCAGCTGATCTATTCATGTAGTAGATGAAGGCAGAGGTCCCAAGATAATGCATTTTCAATCACATTTTCTGTTCGCCCTCTTTACCCTTATTATGTGTATGTACCTGCACAAATATACACCTTAAAAATGAAACCTATTTATTGATCTAGTCCTCCTGAAAGATGTGGTAGAATTAAGAATGCAACTAACTGTAGGATTAATGCAGTTTGACAGCAATTTAACTGTCATGGCTCACTGCTATGGAATCATAGGAGTTGCAGTTTTGCAAGGCATTTAGTCTTTCCTGCCAAAGAATGCTGGTGGCTCACCAAAGTAAAAATCCCAGGATGTCATAGCACTGAGCCATGGCAGTGAAGGTGGTGTCAAACTACATTAGTTCTGCATTGTTGTATATGGGTAGATGCATCTCATAGACTTAGCATGGGGATTTGGTTAACCAGTTAAAATTCATGAGTAAAACAGGGTTTTTTTTTAAAAAAATCTAAAACATTTCGGGGGGGGTTAACCCCTAAAACCACCCCCTCGCTACAGGCCTGATTAAGGGTATGCAAAATTTCAGAGTTTCATTTTGTACTTCAGAGATTCATATGATACTCCAAAGCATTTGAAACTTTCAGAGAGATTCATAAAAATTTGTTGTTTTTGGGCTTTCCCTCCAATGTAACATACTACATTGTCCTTAATTGTCTAGGGTGGAAGGGGTGGGGGCTGAAGTGATTGCCAAGAGCAGCTGCATGCTGCCTGCTCTGAGGGTTGGTTATTAGCATCCACTGCTGCTCTAGCATTACAACATGCCCAGCTGTGTGGTTCATGGAAAGGGGGCCTCTATTGCAGGTGGATTCGTTCACTCTAGCCCTGACCTGCAGGGCACTCTATGGTCCTGAAGGTGCAAGAGTCCCTGGCAAGGCCTAGGCCAGTGCTACTGGTAGTGGCATTTTCTCTTGTAGTTTTTAATATATATATATATATATATTAATAAAGTTTACAAAGTTTAGGAAAGAAATAGAATATCTACATCGAAAGTAGAACATTTTTGCTATATATAAGAGAATAGTAGGAAAAATAAGAAGTTGATGTAAGAAGGGGGAGACCCCCCTAGAAGGAAAAAAAATAAAAAAATGTTGACTTCCATCTAGTCTTTGTTGGTCTTTAACATCTTTTTCTATATAGTAAGGATATTTTACCGCCCCAGTATTTCTTCTTCAGTTATGATTTACTCTTTTTATATAATTATCTCTATTTTCCATTGTCTAAAGTAGTGTTTTACTGAGTCCCAATTTGTATGTTTCTTTGGTGTTCCTTGATTTGATGATAACCAATATGTAAATTCATCCATGCTCATTATCTCCAAAATCTTGTTTTTCCATTCTTCCCTTTGGGGTATTTCTTTCATTCGTCACTTCTTTGCAAATACAATTCTAGTCATTGTAGTTAGGTAAGTAAATAATATTTCCTTGCCCCCCCCCCCTTCAAAGTCATGCATTTCTAACAGAAAGTATTCTGCTTCTTTTTTGATCAAAATAAAAAACTCAAAAATCAAATCAAATCACCACTTGTAGTTTTTTTAAAATAATTTTGTAATTGAAAATCTTTTTTAAAATTCCTAAAAATCAGTAGATCAAGAAATCTTTCTGATACTTTGCAGGATTGATGTCTTGTTTATGTTGTCTCATTGTGCAGAAATTGTGCAGATCCCTGTTGTAGTTTGTAATATGAGTGTATGTAAAAATATAAAAATTTCCTAAAAATTAGAGGTTGACAGAGACATTCTGACATTTGGTAGGCTTATAGTTGTAAATATTTTATTTATTTCATACACTTCTACCCTGCCCTTCTCCCCCCAAGGGGGTACCCAGGGTGGCCTCACACAAGCACTATGTAAATATTGCCTACAAGTGTGCCAAGGCTCATCCTGATAACCATAAAAATGACAAAGAAACAAACCTCTAAATTTTCCCCATTGCCACTAATTGAACAAATCTTAACAAAGCAATTATGAAACTTCTGAGATTCAGATTACTAATCTGTATGGAACCCCTCCGAAACTTTATGAAACAAAGTGGGGCCATCCAAACTTTCAAAACAAATTACTAATCAGATTTCAGCCTTTCTCACAACTCTCGTAAAATATATGATTAACCATATAGCCCACATAGACATGTCTATCCAGATGTGTGAAAGTCACCGATCTATTAAGTGCATTGGAAATTTGATATAACACCATACAGATGCTGTGCAAAAGTTTTGTCACACTATCCTCATTCAGAGCTATAAATCTTATAGGAAGTTTAATGGAGGGAACCATATGTTTGGAGTTTCGGAGTTTCATCTTGTTTTGTCAAATTTTATTTCTTTTAGCGTACTGCTGTCCAAAGAAAGCAAACACATCTTCTTTCCAATGAAATGAAACTACCTATCTTTCCAGTGCTAATGGATTTTTCAGATGGGAGATGTCATGTTAAGAAGGAACCATAATAATAATAACAATCTTAAGCAAAATAAATAGTACATTGGTAGGACTCATTGTTTTTTAATCAGCCTTAATATTTTGCCTTCCAGATTGGAAGCACACTAGGAAATCCAAGTCTTGGATGATGCATGTGGAGAATATACACACTGAAGCAAGAGCAGCACAATTTTTATTTTTATGTCAAGAAGTAAGTTTATAGTATGGAACACCAAGTCAGTATTAAATGTGGCTTCAGTGCTGATAGTTTCCAGCTTGGGTCCATAGGCTAAATGTCTACTTCAAATAGCACTTTGTAATGTTTTAGCTGTGTAAACAATGAAGACCGCAACATTTCCCCAGTGATTAAAGCAAAAACAAACCAAAAGCAATGAACTTCTTGTTAGTTATTGGGATGGAGGGAATAAAGATGTTGGGAGATGTGTTCTTCATTTCCAAATGTATAATCGTGTAGCATCCAGTTGGTCCTGCAGTAAAATATACTGGGATGATTTTACAACCCTAATTCCATGTGGTAAGCTTTTCATTTGAATATATCCTCTCTCATGACAAACAGATGCAAGAACCCAGACTAAAAATAAATGTTTTCCTTAGCAGCATAAATACCAGGTCTCTCTATGTAAGGGTGCTTTGAGGAAACCATCCCTTCATTGGACAAATTCATTTTATTGACTTAAAAATAGACTTTAGGGACATCAAAGACTTCTTCAGAAATGGTTAATAATTGACAATATGGAAGATGAAGCTTACAGATAGGAAAAGACACAAACACAACAAATACAATAAAACCTATCAGACTAACTGGGAAGAAGAAATTTCCACCATATGCTTTCATGTACTCAATCTACAGAGGAAGTGCACCAGGTAAAGATGACAGAGACCATGAAAACTTATGCTAGAAATATTTGTAGTCTCCAAGATGTTACTGGATTATCTTGTTTCCAGGACCCTTACTTGCAGGCATTGGCCTGCAAGTAAGGGAAAATTGGAGAAGCATCTGGCTATGCACCTTATCCCCCCCCCCCCCCATTTTAAAACAGTTTACAATCTACAATGGCGCTCAATCACGATTCATCAGTTAAACATCAGAAAAAGTCATAAAAAGGGAAGGGGGAGAAAATTGTCTTCTGGACTGAGTAACTAGGATATTGCATTTCTAAGGTACAAAAACATGTGGGATACGAGCTGTCAGAATCACTTGCATTGAACTGAATCTATGACGTCGACAAATGGGCTCCTGACCAGGAGTGATTTCCCAGTCATAATGCAGCCACTCAATCCTTTTAAATAATTTTTAAAAAATAATTCAAACTAAGAAATATCTACCTAGCTAGCAGTTTGAAAGCAAATGTGAGTAGATAAATAGGTACTACTTTAAAATGGGGAGATATTTAATGCATCCATACAGAAATGCCAGAAAAATGCCGACAATTTGATCTAGGAGGAAATTTATGAACAAAGCTCTTCAACAGGGAAGATGGAGCAATGGCACACCCTGTGGCCAGAACTGAGCACAAGTCTCCAAGATGCTGAAGATGGGAAAACTTATATATACATCTATCTACATACAATTGTCTGTCCTGTCAGTGTATAACAGCATTGAATGTTTGCCATGTATGTGTTCTGTGATCTGCCCTAAGTCCTCTTTGGGGTGAGAAGGGTGGAATATAAATATTGTAAAATAAATAAATATATAAATAAATATCACTACTTTAGTAGATTGCTATTTTTCTTTGCCTTTAATAACAAGGTTTTCTGTTTTCTCTATCCTTTTTTAATTCAAATCTTGACACTGTGAGAGTTTTATCTCTTTCATTGTCGAAGCAAAACCTATTTTTTTTTAATTTAAAAAAGAGGAGGGGACAGAGAATGAAAACAATAATTGAGAAACCCTCGAATTCTGTCATGTGATAAGTAATGAATAACAGAACATTTGCAACACTACAGGACTAAAATGATTACATGAACTTCCCTCCCACAAAGGCACATATACATGGGATAAGGTCCTAAGTCCTTGTAGCTAGATGTGAAATGATTACATCAGTACTGAGATCTTCTAGGATTCTCCCAAAGCCTCAGGACCCTTCCACACAGTTCCTTTACAGACAGGGTCTATATCTCAGGATCTGATCCCAGATTTTCTGCTTTAAACTGGATTATATGAGTCCTCAATGCCAGATAATTGGGGATAAACAGAAAACCTGGGATCAGATCCTGGGATATAGGGCCTGTTTGGAAGTGCTCACAGCCATAGAACTCTACACTGTTCCAGTTCAAAGCAGAAAATGTGTGATTTTATTCAGCTGTGTGGAAGGGACCTCAGTGCAACTCTAATTGTTTCATATCTGGATATGGGCATGTAGTTGCCAGAAGTTCTGCAAAACTCTCAGTCTTTCCACATAAGCAGGGGCGGCTCAACCCTTATGCAAAGTAAGCATTCGCAGTATAGTTGATTTTGCCCAGGGGTGCTCTTGAGGCGCTCTTGGGGGAAAATAGACCTTGACATATGCGAGTTGTAGTTACTGGGATGTATAGTTCACTTACAATCAAAGAGCATTCTGAACTCCGCCAATGATGGAATTGAACCAAATATGGCACACAGAACTCCCACGACGAACAGAAAATATATATCAGGGATTGGTTGGGGGCGGGGGGGGGGGCAAATACTGTTTGCTTACCGTTGAAAATTACCTAGAGCCGCCTCTGCACATAAGAGTGGTCCTGGATGGGAGTTTCTATAGCAAATACCTACCAAAAAGGTAGGATATAACTGGTATAGGATTTTCAAAGAGAGATGAGGTAACGCAGTCAATCCTAAACCAGTAGTAAAGTGCATTCTGAGGGCATATTGCTGAGAATTTTCCTTTTTCTGGGAAGGCACACTGGAACTATTATATGCCACTCAGTTTTAATGGGGAGGAGTCCCTTGCAGTTTGATGTAGCTTGGGGTACTTTAAAAAAAGTGTCAGAGCTCTTGCCATTCTTGCTTTATCATACAGGACAAATGTATACAGAGCTATAATGAAGAAAAGGAAGCTACTTAATGAACCAGATAATTCAAATGAGCTTATATAGTCAATGGGGTGACATATCACAAGCTGACCCACCTCATACTTATAGGAAATAATTCTCAATTATTTGCTCTATAGCTAGAATCTTCTAAGTTTCTATAGGTCTTCAATTAATGGTTCATATTAGTAATTCTGGTTCCAGTTCTAGTTGTCTTTCTCAAAAGGTTCTTAAAAGCTGCACTTGAGGCTATTGATTTTCTGGACTTCAGCCTATCTGATTTCCAACCTGAAAATAGTATGTAAAAGTGTTATTTCATTATCATCTGCCAAGTAAAAATAACCTCAAAGTAGTAGTATAGTGAGGAAATTAATTATTTGGGGGAAGCCAGAACATTTCTCAGCTTAGGAATAGAATTTGAACTGGAGTTGTCAAGAACTCTAACCTAGGTCTCATGCAACACTTAGCACATCTACGACTTTGAAAGAAAGCCAGATTTATGATTTATGGATAAAACTGGAGTGTCTTTCCCAAAGCATTGATATGCAGCCCTGCAACAATTTTCTGCCATGGGATCCAAAGACGACAAGTCTGTTAACACTTGAAAAGCTCTGCAATCATATGAAGCCTCTATTCATGGGTGGTTTCTTTTTTTCCCTTGTGTGAATTAAGACTAAATGGCTTAGTGGTTTGTGTAAGTGAGAGTTCTTTTTCTTTTCTTCTTCTCCAGACTGCCTAACATGACAGACTTGCCTTGCCTCAGACAGTATTCTGTGCTGTCAGTAAATGGCTTGGGATAGTGCATCTTTAATCAATGGAACAGAGAAGGGAAGGGAAAGAAAGGGAGAAGTGGAGGGGAGGACAGAGCAAAACGGAATAAGAAAAGAGCAAAGCTGACTTAGATTGATCGCATCATTTGAGCCAGCACTGTAGACTGTACACCTCAATCCAATGCCGACACTAAATAACCAGCAATCTCCAAGATTATCAATAGGCAGTGGAGTGCAGTGTCTGGATACAGACTTTATCAGATAGAGACCTGAAGATTAACCTCTTGGCCCCCTAATCGGGATTGTGTTAGTAGACCATTTATTACTGTGCTTAGGTGAAGCAGGGTGGAAGAGAGAGGGGTGAAACTGCTCAAAGGAAAGCACGTTAACTCAGTGCTTAGTCAAACATTGCAACAGGCTGTTTTGTCTTCAACAGAGCATACAGGGATTTGGGTATGTTTGTTTTTTCATCTAATATATAAACAATGGCTCAAATTTTAAGGTAATGCCAAGCTGGAACTATGTGACACAGCCATATTGCCTAATTAAATCACCCATTAAGTGAATTTTAAAAAGACTCCCAACTCAGTGGCTTAATTGAGCCTGGAACCACAGACCATGGCTGTGCTGTATTGTGGAATGGAATTTTAATCATAATGGATTCCCCTCAAGAGTTTCTTCCTTCTCCGCCTCCTAACAACCTGAATTTGGCACAGTTCTATTCCCCTTTAACCCTTTGAAACTAAACATAATATTATTTTTGAACACTAGGCAAAATAAAAGAGAGTCAGCTGAACTGAAGGTGTTTAATTAGCAGTGGTGACATGGAGATGGGATCAACAATCACATTTTGGAGCAGTCTCTCCGGAAAGGAGTCAAAGATCTGTTGAAGAATTCAGGGTAGTATGTACTGTAGGAGAAACAATGATTTACTATATATCAAGGACAAAGTTGTGCTAGGAACATTCATGAAATGCTTACTTTTGCAGATCCCAGGTGATACAGGAACTAGGGAAAGACAAGTTCTGCCTCTTGCTTCACAGCTTTCTGTGCCCACTTTTATCTAAACCCCCCTGGAAAGATATTTGTAACTGACTCTTCATCCTGAAGGCATCAGGCCATCTGATCTTGAAGAAAAGTAGGTTCAGTCCTGATTAGTATTTGGAATGGAGACTGCCAATGAATTGCAGGTGCTGTAGGCTATATTTCAGAGGAAAGAACCAGCAAAACCACCTCTGAGTATTCATTTCCTAAAAAGACCCTATGAAATTCATGTGGTTGTGGTAAGTCCATAAGCAACCTGAAGACACGTATACACAAACACTTTTCTGCCACTTTATTTATCCCAATTTCCCATGCCACTACTAGTCTAGTAGACACATACTTCAATGTTCATGCCGAGACCACTCTGTCAGGAGCGGCTCAGGACTTCATGGCCGCCATAGCAACCATGGGCCTGTCCCAATTAGTATCAGGTCCCACCCACAGTGCTGGACACATGCTGGATCTGGTTTTCTGTCAGGGATGGGAAGAAGGTGGTGGGGTGGAGGAGCTAACCATCGCCATGGACCGACCACCACCTGGTCAGGTTTAGACTTATTGTGCCTTCCTACCTCCGCAGGGGTTGTGGACCCATTAAAATGGTCCGCCCCAGGAGACTAATGGATCCAAATAGTTTTTTGATGGCTCTTGGGGATTTTTCCCGCCTCCTCGGTAAGTGACCCTGTCGAGGCTCTGGCCTCTCTCTGGGATAGGGAGATGACCAGGGCTATAGATATGATCGCTCCAGAATGCCCCCTCTCGAGTAACAGAGCTAAACCGGCTCCTTGATTCACTGAGGAGCTGGCAGCGATGAAGCGAAAGAAGAGGTGGCTAGAGCGCGTGTGGCGGTGGAAGCGTAGCGGGTCAGTCCAAGCACGTCTAGATTCCTTTTTAAGTCATAAGGCCCAATAGGGCTTAGGGTTACAGCCTGTGTTGGACGGGATTACACTCCCCCTGAAGATGCAGGTTCGCAGCTTGGGAGTGATCCTGGATTCATCGCTGAGCCTGGAACCCCAGGTCTCGGCACTGGCCAGAGGAGCTTTTGCACAACCAAGACTTGTGCGCCAGCTGTGCCCGTACCTTCGGAAGTCTGACTTGGCCACAGTGGTCCACGCTCTAGTTACATTCCGAATAAATTACTGCAATGTGCTCTACATGGGGCTGCCTTTGAAGATGGTTCGGAAACTTCAGCTAGTTCAACGATCGGCAGCCAGACTAGTAACTGGGGCAACATACAGGGAGCATACTACCCGCCTGTTGTGCCAGCTCCACTAGCTGCCGGTCCACCTCTGAACCCAATTCAAAATGCTGGTTTTGACCTATAAAGCTCTATATGGCTCTGGCCCAGCTTACTTGTCTGAATGCATCCACCCTGTCAACAGCACAAATGCGCCTGGCGGGGACGAGAGACAGGGCCCTCTCGGCAGTGGCCTCCCGCCTATGGAGCATACTCCCAACTGAGGTTGGGGTTGGACTGGATGGCCCATGAGGCAATAGGCATAATTTTCATCTTGTATTTCATATATATTTTTCATTTATATTCCGCTTTTCTCACAATAATGGAACTCAAGGTGGCCAACAGCATTTAAAACAATAAAAATGAGAAACAAAACAATGCATTAATAAACTTATAAATATTAAATTTTAAAACAATCTATAGATTAAACATTTAAAGTATTAAAATCTATTAAAATGTAATTTTGTTGTACAAGGTACAATGACAATAAAGTTATTCTATTCTAAAAGCTTATATACAAACCTCACACTACTGAGGTCCACAGCATTAAAAGCTTACCTGTATGTGAAAGCCAGAGAGTAGCCACTGCGAAAGGCCCTTGCCCTTGTTCCCAACTGAGATTGGATCTACACTGTCATATAATTCAGTTTCTGAATCCACATTATCTGTTTTCAATTGAATTATATGAGTCTACACTGCCATATCATCCAGTTCAAAGCCGGTTATCTGTATTCAGAAACTGGATTATGTGGCAGTGTAGATGAGGCCTAAGAAGGTGATAGGACAAACAGGAGAGCCTCTTCTGAAGATCTTCAAGTTCTAATTGACTTATAAAAGTATATATGTTCCCAACTGTATAGGGCTTTATTGATCAAAATAATCACTTACAACTACTAGGCTGTAGCCAGGTTTAGCACAGAAACAGCTTCTCTGGAATTTGAAATAGAGTTGGACATCATCAACATATTGGTGACACTTGACCCCAACAATCTGGGCAACATATTTCAGTGGTTTTATGTAAATATTAAACAACATAGGGACAAGATAGAACCTTAAGTAACTCTTCAGGTGAATATGTCTGATATAACAAGTTGTGTTTTTTAATTTAGTTATAGTTGTTTTTATATTTGGGTTGTCAATTTTTGTTATTATGGGTGTATTATGTTCAGGCATTGAATGTTTGCCTTTTATGTTTGGAATCTGCCTTGAGTCCCTCCAGGGAGATAGGGCAGAATATAAATAAAATTTTATTATCATTATTGTTATTATAGCCAAGGAGTAGAGTCAGAATCCCTTAACATTAATCTTCAAGAACACTTTCTAGGAAAGAATGTAGAATACCTATATGCTATGAGAGATTACAGCCCGTTCCACTCAGTTGTATAAAATCCACATTGAAGTGGATTGTATGGCAGAGTGGACTCAGATAATCCAGTTCGAAGCAGATATTTTGGATTATCTACCTTGATATTCTGGGTTATATGGCAGTTCTAGAGGTTGGTTTTTTTTGTGGCTGTGATAGTTCTAGCATCAAATTCTTTCCCAAAGTATGGTGACTTTAATCGTAAGATTTTCTTGGCAAAGTTTCTTCAGAGACAGTTCACCATTGTCTTTTTCTGAGGCTAAGTGAGTATGACTTTGCTAAGGTCATCCACTGGGTTTCCATAGCTGAAGAGTGATTTGGAATTAATTGCTAGAAGTCCACATAGCACAGGCCAGTTTGGTGTAATGATTTCCATATTGAATTGAGTCCTAGTTCAATACTGAAACTGTTACACCAAACTGGCCTGTGCTATGTGGATTGCTAGCAATGAATTTCACTGAAATATATTTTATTATATTGGAGGAAAAGTATGCTGGAGAAGCATACCTATCTTCAGCCATCTCTTCCAGTTGTATCCATGTTATGATTGTATGCTGCAAGAATAGAAAAGAACTGGAAGGAAAGCAAGTTGTTTCATATTTTTTTCCCCACACAATAGGTTGGCATCACTTTGGTAGGATTTATATATGAGATTGAAATGTGAAATTCTCAATTTGAATAAATGCAGTCATGTTCGTTTTGCTGTCTCATCAACGGAATTCAGACTGAAATCCCTGCAGAGTTTTCTTTAGGCAGCTGAGAGGATCTCTAATTGAATCTGAAAGTAGGTTTGCAGGAAAAATGCAACTAACCTCCCAGCATGCAACATCATTGATGCCTTTAAAGCAACAGATGGAGTTGCGAGCAAGACAGGAGACGAATACATTTTTGTATACATAGATAAGGCATGTATTAGCATTAGCATTATTCCAACTTGAAATACACCGAGTGAACCTCTAGCACAGAGTCAGAATAACCATACCAAATAAAAGCTGCTGGGACAGAATCTGGCCTCCTCTTTATATTGGGCCACCAAACATACAGTTTATTGTAGAAAGGGCGGGGGGTGAGAGACAACTCTGCCAAAGTTGTATAATCAGATGTATGGCTAAAATCCTCACATTCTTGCTTCAATCCTACCTATCCCTACATGATTATGCAGTGACCAGAGGAGAATGGGAGATGACTGGGAAGTATCTGGCTATTTGAATACACCCAGACATATAGCAATGAGATCATCCCCTAAGGGTGCTTTGGAAATCCTGGAACGTTATATCATTATTTTGCATCTGGTTATTGTTACATAGTCAAATACTTCCATGTTGTCCAGCAGCCACTACATAATAAAGATGGAAAGAATACCAAATGTGTGTGTGTGTGTGTGTATAATCAAAAATGGTTTTGATTGTTGAGAAACTGTTGTGAGAGGAACCTTGGCGTGGCAAGGTTGAGACTACTTTTGTGCAAAATCAACATGTGGTTGTTTTGGACATAAAATAGTATTTCCTAGGCAGAAAGCACTTTTGCTCTGCAGGATATAATTTATGTATATAAAAATAATCTCCTGTGCAGAAAATGCTGTTTTCTGCATAGAAAATTCTGTTTTCTGTACAAAACAACCTTGTACAAATTTTGCACAGGATTAGTCCTGAATTGTGAATAGGTATCAGAAGATGCTTTTCTTGAAAAGGGGGAAAATTAGCTAAAATTACTCATTTCTTCCTTGTACAATTAACTTCGTGAATAATTACATCCATATGGTATGGCTATGGAAGGGAAAGCACAAGGGAAATGTAGATTTTCAAGGACTTTCAGTTGTTGCTTGAGGAAGGAATAGAATTCTGACCTCTATAACAACCAAAAAGAAAAACATATGCATGAATTGGAATTATGCCTGTGTATATAGTAACAGGATGCCAGCCAGTATTGAATAATAATAATTTTTTTAATTACAGTACTCAGAATGTAAGTTAGGCATCTCTGAAAAAAGGCAACTGGATTGTCATTTTGTGGCCAGAGAAAAGAGTAATTCAGGGAAACCAGAGGTGTCAAGCGCTACAAATACATATGTAGGTTCACAACTACTACTTAAAATGCACATTGTTGCAGGGTTTGCAAGTCTCATGCTTCAATTTGTAAATCCCATTAAATCCCTGTTCCCCATCATCATCTGTATTATTTGAACATCTTCCCATGTAGTTTTACTCATCATGTGGATTTGAGTGCCTGAAGCTCTTTTGGCCAAGTGTATCATGAAATCTACTGTCCTGCTTTTGCAAGCTCTTCAATTATTTCATCCTTCTGGGATTTGCATTTTGAGTTGACCTTATTTAATTTTATTTTATTTACATCATTTGTATACTGCCCATTAACTATGTCCTCCAGGCAGTTGACAGTAAAAGTTAAAAACCATAAAAACCAATCAACAAAAGTCTTAAAAATCAGACAAAATAAAAGCAAACATGCTATAAAGCCAAGCAACTGCAAGTAGTGTCAGCAACATCGTAACACATCAGAGATATAAATAGTACAAATCATTTAAAGATCTCAAAGTGATCTTAAATGGCTTACATCATAATTAAATAGCCATTTCTCATAAATGACTATAATGTAGGTGTCAGGTAAGCTTCTTTGGAGAGAGCATCTTACAGTTTGGATGCTACCATATCAGAGCAGAACATGAGTTGAGACTGCTATGGTTGCCTTAGTGGATGATCTCTGTCTGAACACTGACAAGGGCTGTATGCCCACTCTGAACTCTGAGCCTCCCAACCCCATTGTGCCACACCTAGCAGAAATTTGAGGTGATACCACTGCGGTTTGAATGTCAATGTGAGCAACCATTTAAATTATTTCCAAATTATTTTTCATTTGGTTGTAGTAGTGTGCCAATCAAGGGGGGGGGGGCATCTTAATGGACACCAAAATGACTCCAGGGCCCTCAGACAATGACATAAAGGGAACAACAAGAAGTAATTGATCCATCTGTTGATATTTAGTGTGTCACACCATTTGTATGGAAAATATTCGGTTCCAACATGTTAATCTTAGGAGCTACTTGTTGTGGTTCAGCACCAACTTGATGGGAATGGGAGTGAGGAGAGTGCTGGGAATGATAGTGCAGATGTGGGCTCTCAGTTTTCTTCCCATGAATTTAGAGACAGGCAATTTAGAGACAGGTCTGTGTCTTCAATGTTTTCACAAGATTGGAATGTGGTTGATAAGACAGTTGCTGGGAAGCAAGGTCAGACGGTTCCTGGGTTGCAAGGCCGCGCAGGACAGGTGGTGCGAAGGAGTGCGCGGCTGGCAGAGAAGTGTTGACCTCATCTGTGGGAAAACTGCTAGTTAAGGCTTGTTTGATGTTTGCTGTTTTGATGTGTAACGTATAAGTAATCTGCCTGGACATGGATCCTGTGTTAGTTTCAACGTTGCAATATGGCTTGCAGTAGCTCCAGTCCGGGGGCTAGGGATTTAGAAACGGCCTGCTTCATGTAACCTCAAGCTGCTTCCTGGTCTTGGCTTCTTGCTTTGCTTCATGTCTCCGGCTTAAACTCCAAAGGATTATAATGATCTTTTTACCTTGTAACCACTGAATTTTTACTGCTTTTACTTTGATTGTTTCAATAAACTTCCTACTTCTCAAGATTGGCTGGTTTTGTCAGAGAAAGCAAGGTGAATCTATTCTGAGGCACAACACTACTGACCATTCAGATTGTGGTAGTAATACCAGGTTCTACTGTGTTTCCATTATAAATTTCTGTTTAATACAAATACGACCCTTTTTGCCTACCTGTAGCTTTTGATTTCTGCCCTTTCACCAGTTGATTCAGTTCTACAGTTGTATTTTTAGTATTGGACTAATGGCCTGCTAAGTGCATTAACTCCTAACCATTTGTTGTTTCATTAATGCTGAAATGACTTTCTAATTGAGTTTGCAGTGGTAGCTAAAAGCAACTTAAGCAGTGACTGAAAGAAGTCATTGCCAAGGACTATTCTATCCACTGTCTGATGTCACTGAAACTAAGATGGGATTCTTTTCTCGTGGAGTAAAACCATAACAAATCGCTCTTGGTAGGTTTATTTGGGGTTTGGTTTTGTTTACTTTTCCTTTAGAGAGCTTTTTAATTGCTCAAATTAAATCTGTGTGTTTTCTGGGTTATTGATAAATGAAGCATTGCAAGGCTTCCTTTGCTTAAGGGTCACCCATCCTTTGGTTGAAAAGAGCTTCCTCCTGTGTTCTGCTTACCATGAAAAAAGTATACATTTCAGTCTGTCTTTTGGATGATGCGATCATTATTTATTACTATAGCAAATCCCCTCCCCCCTAAAGTTCAACTTGTGTGATATATTTTCCTCCTATGTACTCAATCCAATGAACTAAGTCATTGATCATTCCATTTTTCATGGGAAAAACTGAGAATGAAAGAAAAAAATGTTCCATGAGTTTCTAATGGGTTGAGAACTAAGATTTCCAGTAACATCTTTAATATCCTGTAAATAGGAAACAGTGGGGTTTGCTTGTATAACATTCTGAGATATAATACTGACATTTTGTTCCTGCCACACGATTACAGCACTTGGATATCACTTTAATTTTCATGACTGGAATTTGTAGTTTAAATCAGGGCTTATTAAAGCTTTTCCACTTTCTGCACAATAAAATTTTACATGAACCCAGATATATAAAATAGGTATACAAATCAAACATTTACTGAAAATACATCATTTGCAAGGCTTGCTAAACTGGCTGATTTCCATGTTTTCTTTTTTTTCTCTTTTGAGTACAGCTGAAGCATTTTCTGCAGAATTCACAGTAAACGCTGCTCATTGTTGCTAATGAACTTGTGTAAATGTCTTGGGGGTGGTCAGAATTTTTTTACTGTTCCCAATTTTTCATGACCCCAACACTTAGCTAAGAGGACCCAAATTGCGGCCAGGTCCCATGGTTTAAAAAGAGGCACTAGGGCTGACTAACTGCAAACTCTATATACGTTGCAAAACTAAATTCCAGGATTCCATAGGATGAATCCATACCAGTAACATTAGTATCAAAGTGCTATAAATTGTATAGTGGGAAAGAGTCTACAGGCAGTCCCCAAGGGCGGATCTAGACAGCCCCTTTATTACTGAAACTTCTGCAATAAAAAGAAGGCTATCCAGACAACATTCTGGGCAACCTGGAATTAATTCGCCACAAACCAGGAAAACCCTGGTTTGTGGTGAATTAATTGGACAATGCGTTTATTCTGCCCCTTCTTGGAAGTCCAGTGTCTGGACAGTATTCCCGTGGTTTTCCAGGCTAAATTAGCCGGGAACACCCACCCTCTTCCACAGAGTCCTAAAGAAACCACTATAAAAAAGAAAAGTGCTTACTGGGCCTCCATTGAAAAATTGCCACAGCTCTTCTGGCACATAGAAATGATGTGCCAGGAAAGGGGGCAGAGGAGGAAAATCACTCCTGCCCCCCTTCTCCTGCTGCATCATTTCTATGCGCCAGGAGAGCTGTGGTAGCTCTGCAATGGAGGCCAGGTAAATACTTTTCTTTTTAAAAGGGGTTTTTAGGGCTTTGAGGGAGGGGGATAGAGTGTCCCGGTGTCCTCCCGGGCCAGTCCCAGAAAGACATCTGGACAGCCACCCCAGAAAGCGCACGCTTTCTAGAGTAAGTGTGGACAGGGCCTCAGGAACATCCACGCAGATGCTCCTGGGATAAAGCTCTGTCTGGAAAGGCCCCAGGTTATGAACAAGATAGGCTCTGTAAGTTTGTTCTTAAGTTGAATTTGTATGTAAGTCAGAACAGGTACATTTTTAAGAGTAACTCCAGCTGTGTGTATGTGTGTGTGTTTGTGTGTGTGTGTGTACACACACACACACACACACACAAGCTTTGAATAGCATAGAAGAGGGTTAACACCCCTGTGGTGCTTGTTTTGCTGTCTGTGTCCCTGTTCTGAAGATTTCATCTCATTTTCTGTCCCTGTGATAACTGGATTATGAAAAATGTTTTTTGTTGTGGAGACAAAGTTTGGTGCTAAAGCTTCAGTTGAGACACTTTTTCCCCATGGAGTGAATTTCCCTTCTGAGGGGCAAATTTCTTTCACTTCCTGTTATCTTACCCCATTCCTAACCATAACCATTTGTAACTTGGGGACTGCCTGTACTCATACTATGCAATGATAAAGTGGATTAAATAGGATTCCGTTTCCTCTGCTGACTATTAGGAAATCATTTACTAAGACTATTCAACAGCAAAGTCAGAATGGATCAGATTTGACCCCTACCTCTGCTCCAGTTATTTGCAAAGCTTCAAAGTGCCACTTAAGCAAGGCTTTAGTTTCCTTATGAACCAGTTGAAGAGAAAGTGTTGTTAAACTCCCAAGTTGGCAAGAGAGAGTTTACACAGATGGAACAGTTAGCATCAACCACAGAACAAACACCAGCAACCAAACAGCTTCACACTTCCAAAGTAAGAAAGAAAGGAATGGCAGAGGCAGGCCAAGCTAAACAGGGCTTGGAAAACTCTTGTCCACTAGATGGAATTTACAGCTCTTAGTATTCTGTTCACATCCTAGCTTCATTTGAGCATTCTCCACTGAGTAATGAAGACAGTAGAGTTTTGCCTAAGGAGACTCAAAGTACTAATCAGGCCTGATCCTGCTTAGCTTCCGAGATCAGGCATGTTTAGGGCAGTATTTATTTATTTATTTATTTATTTGCTGTATTTATATACTGCCTTTCTCACCCCGTTTTTTTTGGGGGGGGGGGGGTCAAGGTGGTTTACAACATACTAATGGCAAAAATTCCATGCCAACATACAGTAAGTCTACAGCATCCAATACTTACCTGGCAGGGGAGATACCATGATCACGAAGGTGGTTTTCCCAGCATGAGACTCATCCATACCTAAGGAGACTAGCTATTAAATCTGATCAGACAGAGCAGCCAGATTTATTCATTATGTAACACAAATTGTTTGGAACTTTTCTAAATGTAGATTTATTCAGAACCAATTTCTGCAATGGGATGTCAAGAATTGGTAGTGATGACAACTAGGTATGCCTGCTGTCAGACTAGCCAGAGAGTCAAAAATTAGCTACTCCTGTCTTATCTACTGAGTTTATACATAATGGGTATTATTCCCAAACGTTTTCAGTTATCCCGACAAACACACCCTCTTTACAGCATTGAAAGGTAGTAAGGGAATGAAGCCAACAATGATAAGACTACCAGCCATGTGGAAAGTAAGCTTCTACATATTGCTTCATCAAATGGAACATCTTTCCTCTTCCTTGTTAAGATAAATGTGAGCATGCTATTTTCCATCTGTGTCATCACCACATGGGCAAAGCTGATTGTATGTGCCATCTAGAAATGGGTTGACCAGTCTATTTCCACTCAGTGTTCATTTTGCATATGTTTATTTGCAAGTCCATTTACGCTCATTTCCACAAGAACATGTGATTTTAAAATAAAAATATTGAAATTCACAATATTTTCCAGCAAAGAACCACATTTTGTTCATTTGGAAATCTCAGAACTGTACAGTAAAATTCAAGGAAGGATGAAAACTTAAAAGTTTACTATGATCTATGTCTTTAATCAGGAAGTATGAGTTGTTTAAAAATGTAAGCTAGAATAAATCTTCAAAAATCCCTATTTAGAAACTCAAACAACGGCAAAAACAATTCTAATGTAGTCATGCATACAGTTAAATCAAGATGGACTTCTTCTGTATAATTAGTCTTTGTAATTTCAGTTCTGATCATGTAAAAGAGGAAAGTTGCAAAGGTTCTACAGAGCAATGAAAATGACCTCCCAAGACACTCTGCGATGCTTGTAAATGGTAAAATGTTGTGGACATGGGATTTCACCCAATATTTTTAGAACCTCTGGCTGTTTTATAACTGTATGAAAGTCTGTTGTTGATTTATACTGGGGGATGAATGAAAATTATGCTAGAGGAAAGAACAAAAAGGAGTAAGGATCCAGTCTATTGTTTGCCCTTGAAATATTAAACTTATACTTCAAAACATAAAATGCCAGATTTTCTTGCCCTTTAAAGGAGTTCCTCAAATGTTTAACTAAAAAACATTTTTAAAGCCAAAAAAGTCATTTACTGAAAATTCCTCAAAGTAGCTTACAAAACACTGCTAAATGTATTTAAGAAAATCCTAGTAATTTTATCATGGTGGGAATTGCAGGAGGGACTAAACATCTATCTATATCTATATAATAAAGGTGAAAGTTTGTATGCGGCAGACAAAAGCGTGGCGGTGCGACGGGAGGAGTATGTGCCAGCGTTTTGATTGGCCAGCCTGAAAGTTCCAACATTCTGATTGGCTGCCACAGTGGTGCTATTTGCATATGGTCTCTGATTGGGCAGCTTCAATAGGAGCCCCTGGTGGAGAAGAGGGTTCATGGCAGAAACGGGGACATGAGAAGGAAATTTGCATATGGTGTCTGATTGGCCAGCCTCAATTCCAAGATTCCGAGATGACAAAGAGAGGAAAGGAAAAGGCCAGAGGGGGCTGCGTCAGAACATTACCAATACAGACCAGACTAGGCACACAGAGCCCCCATGACCCACTCGACATCCTACTGCAGTTTGGAGGAGGATGAACCATGGATGATGGGACTTGCAGTATCATCACTCACATTCTGAGACCGCTGTTAACCTCATTCAATGACTGATCAGGACCAAACTTGGCACATAGACCCCTCATGACCCACTTTACGTCCTGGTGTGGTTTGGCCGGGGATGGACCATGGATTATGGGACTTGCAGTACCTTTGCTCAATTCTTGAGACTACTGCAACCCTCATCCAATTACCGATAAAGACCAAACTTGGCACACTGAGTCTCCATGACGCACTCTACATCCTGGTGCAGTTTGGAGGAGGATGCACCATGGACGATGGGACTTGCAATACCTGCACTCCCTTCCTAAAACCATTATAACTGCCAACAATGATGGATCAGGACCACAATTTACACAGAGAGCCCACATAACCCACTCTACATCCTGGTGCGGTTTGGAAGAATTTGACAATGGATGATGGGACTTGCAGTCACTTCACTCACTTCCTGAGACCACTGAGACCCTTGCCAATGACTGATCAAGACCAAACTTGGCACACAGAGTCCCCATGACCCACTCTACATCCTGGTGTACTTTCGAGGAGGACAGACAATGGATGATAGGACTTCAAGTACCTCCACTCCCTTCCCAAGACTGCTGCAACCCTTACTAATGTCCGATCAAGACCAAACTTGGCACACAGAGCCACCTTGACCCACTCTACATCCCGATACTGTTTGGAGAAGGACGGACGATGGATGATGGGACTTCCAGTGCAGTTCAGGGCAGGATGGGCCACTAATGATGGGATTTGCAGTACCTTCACCTGATTCACTTCCCACAGAACATTGTAGCCCCTACAAATCACAGACCAGGCCCAAACTTGGCACACAGAGTACTCATGGCCCACTCTACATACTGATGCAGTTCTAAGGGGGATGGACCATGGATGATGGGACTTGCAGTATCTTTACTCACTTACTGAAACCACTGCGACCCTCATTCAATCACCAATCAAGGCCAAATTGACACACAAAGCCCCCATAACCCACTCTACATCCTGGTGCACTTTCGAGGAGGACGGACCATGGATGATGGGACTTCAAGTACCTCCACTCCCCAAAACTGCTGCAACCCTCATCTAATGACCAATCAAGACCAAACTCGGCACACAGAGCCCCCATGACCTACTCTACATATTGCTGCAGTTTTGGAGGAGGGTTGACCATGGATGATGGGACTTTCAGTACCTTCACTCACATTCTGAGACCTCTGCGAACCTCCAATGACTGATCAAGACCAAACTTGGCACATAGACCTCTCATGACCCACTTTATGTCCTGGTGTCATTTGGAAAAATTTGGCAATGGATGATGGGACTTGAAGTACCTTCACTCACTTACTGAAACCACTGCGACCCTCATCCAATGACTGATAAAGACCAAATTTGGCACACAGAGCCCCCATGACCCACTCTA
The DNA here is from genome assembly GCF_037176765.1 of Anolis sagrei. NCBI lineage: Eukaryota > Metazoa > Chordata > Lepidosauria > Squamata > Anolidae > Anolis > Anolis sagrei. The sequence goes on along the minus strand of NC_090024.1, from coordinate 215,285,528 downwards.
TATCCTGCTGCTGTTTGGAGGAGGGTGGACCATGGATGATGGGACTTCAAGTTCCTTCACTCACTTCCTGAAAACAATGCAGCCGTTATCCAATGACCAATAAAGACCAAATTTGGCATACAGAACCGCCATTACCCACTTTCTCTAATAACCCGGGCAACGCCGGGTCCCCAAGCTAGTCTATAATAAAGAAGAGTGTTTGTTTGTATCGGACAGAGGAAGGACGGAGGGATGGCGGAAGTGTATGTGGCAGCTTTCTGATTGGCTGCCGCTGTGGTGCTATTTGCATATGGTCTCTGATTGGGCAGCTTCAATAGGAGCCCCTGGTGGAGAAGAGGGTTCATGGCAGAAACGGGGCATGACAGAAGGAAATTTGCATATGGTCTCTGATTGGCCAGCCTCAAATCCAACATTCCGAGATGAGAAAGAGAGGAAAGGAAAGGCCGGGGGCTGGGTCAGAACACTACCAATACAGACCGAAATAGGCACACAGAGCCCCCATCACCCACTCTACATCCTACTGCAGTTTGGAGGAGGATGAACCATGGATGATGGGACTTGCACTACCACCACTCACATTCTGAGACCGCTGTTAACCTTATCCAATGACTGATCAGGACCAAACTTCGCACATAGACCTCTCATAACCCACTTTACGTCCAGGTGTGGTTTGGCTGGGGATGGACCGTGGATTATGGGACTTGCAGTACCATTGCTCAATTCTTCAGACCACTGCAACCCTCATCCAATTACAAATAAATACCAAACTTGGCACACTGAGTCTCCATGACGCACTCTACATCCAGGTGCAGTTTGAAGGAGGATGCACCATGGACGATGAGACTTCCAATACCTGCACTCCCTTCCTAAGACCATTACAACTGCCAACGATGATGGATCAGGACCACAATTTACACAGAGAGTCCGCATAACTCACTCTACATCCTGGTGCGGTTTGGAAGAATTTGACAATGGATGATGGGACTTGCAGTCACTTCACTCACTTCCTGAGACCACTGAGACCCTCGCCAATGACTCATCAAGACTAAACTTGGCACATGGAGCTTCAATGACCCACTCTACATCCTGGAGCAGTTTGGAGGACGACAGACCATGGATGATGGGACTTCAAGTACCTCCACTACCCAAGACTGCTGCAAAACTCATCTAATGACCAATCAAGACCAACGTTGGAACACAGAGCCCCCATGACCCACTCTACATCCTGCTGCAGTTTTGGAGAAGGGTGGACCATGGATGATGGAACTTCCAGTACCTTCACTCACATTCTGAGACCTCTGCAAACCTCATCCAATGACGGATCAAGACCAAACTTGCCACATAGACCTCTCATGACCCACTTTACGTCCTGGTGTTGTTTGGAAAAATTTGGAGATGGATGATGGGACTTGCAGTACCTTTGCTCACTTCCTGAGACCACTGAGACCCTCGCCAATGACTAATCAAGACTAAACTTGCCACATGGAGCTCCAATGACCCACTCTACATCCTGCTGCAGTTTGGAGGAGAACAGACCATGGATGATGGGACTTCAAGTACCTCCACTCCCTTCCGAAGATTGCTGCAACCCTCTTCTAATGACCAATCAAGACCACACTTGGCACACAGAGCCCCCATGATCCACTCTACATCCTGCTGCAGTTTGAAAGGGGATGGACTTTGGATGATGGGACTTGCAGTACCTTCACTCACTTACTGACACCACTGCCACCCTCATCTAATGACTGATAAAGACCAAACTTGGCACACAGAGCCCCCATGACCCACTCTATATCCTGCTGCTGTTTGTAGGAGGATGGCCCATGGATGATGGGACTTCAAGTACCTTCACTCACTTCCTCAAAATAATGCTGCCATTATCCAAAGACCAATAAAGACCAAACTTGGCATACAGAACCGCCATTACCCACTTTCTCTAATAACCCGGGCAATGCCGGGTCCCCAAGCTAGTATTTAATAAATGTGACATCCCACCAAAAAAGAGTCAATAAACAAATAAATTGGTAATGTTTTCAGTTCCTGCCAGAAAACAAATAAAGATGCTATTTAACATGTACATTGACATGTAGGATGCTGCCACAGGAAACATTGTCACAAGTCACTGCCAACTGTGTCCCTGAAGATTTTTTTTATCATGTTAGAAGTGACTTAAGAATATAGTGCAAGTTGTTTCTGGTGTTAAGAGAACTGGCCGTCTACAGAGACGATGCTAGGGGATGCCTGGATGTGCTACCATCCTGCTGAGAGATTTCCCTTTTATCTCCACAAGCTAGAGCTGACAGATGGGAACTCACCCCTTCTTACGGATTCCAACCAGTAACCTTCAGGTCAGCAGTTCAGCTGGCACAACGGTTTAACCCAGTGGTTCTCAACCTGGGGTCCCCAGATGTTTTTGGCCTACAACTCCCAGAAATCCTAGCCAGTTTACAAGCTGTTGGGATTTCTGGGAGCTGAAGGCCAAAAACATCTGGGGACCCCAGGTTGAGAACCACTGGTTTAAACCATTGCACCACCACAACTCCATGGCTCCAAAGATGAAAGCAGTATACAATAGAAGATGTTAAGTAATGGGCAGAGGATATTCTCATAAACATCATTGCTATAGAGATAACTAAACTAAATAACCTTTGGATTTCCTTCATTCTTACAATCTTTATCATTTATTTTCATTTTTATTTTTTAAAAAACCTGAAGTCCCAAATATATATTTTAGGAATGGGAGTAAAACCAGAAGTATTGCTACATACAGGAGTTTGGATGCATTTACACTCTAAAATTAATACAGTTTGGCTCCACTTTAGCTGTCATGGCTCAGTGCTATGGAATTCCGAGATTTCGGGTTCATTAAAGCAGGAGCATTCTTTGCCAGAAAGACCTGGTAAATGTACAACTCCTGTGATTCCACAGCATTGAGCCATAGCAGTCAAAATAGTGTCAAATTGCATTAATTCTACAGTGTAGACTCTAGGCTTGGTTGATAAAAATGGTTCAAAACTTGTTTTGGATGTAGGGGGCACTGGTGGTTTAATTTGGAATTGAATTCTGAAATCTTATAAAAGATTTTTGGAAGTTTATGAAATTTCTGAAATATCTGAATCGGTTTGTTAATAGTGGGAATGATTACGCATTACGCAATAAGCAGGACTTGAAAGTATGGGATTTGTAGTGCCTTTTTTAGACAACTCACAGCAAGCAAAGAAAATAACAAACAGCCCTGCCCTTTTTGCCTTGGAAGCTGATTTCACAACTTTAGGAAGAAGAGTTTGTGTTCAAAGAGTGGCTTGAACTGATGGGAAATCTAGTTCTTTTGAGGCAATGCGCAACACATCCTAAAAAACGCTGAGGCCAGATAGACCTGCTACAACATTGGCTTTCAAAAATATTGGAGTGAGTGGTTGGTTCCTCCGTGTTGCTCTTTCCACCCACGCCACTCACCCACACACTATCCTTGCAGTGCCCACCCGTCCCAACCTCCAACAGCAGCAACAACACACAAGTGGCAAGGCAGGTTGCCCAAGCCAGCCAGCCAGGCAATAGCCCTTCTCGCAGCCCTGCTTCTCTGCTTGCTTGCTTGCCCGCCGTGCTTTTCTTCTAACCTCCCTTCAACACAACCTCCCTTTCTCTTTCTCTTCTCCCTTCTCAGCTCCTAATGATCCTCTGAGCCATGTACTCCCCCAAAACTTCTCCCTTGATTGGCTGGGAGGCAAGGAGCCTCCCAGCATACAAGCTGCTTGCCTCCCAGCAGTAGAGGGCCAAAAATACACGGAATCATTTCCGACTCACTTCCTGAGTCGTAACAAAAATGGTGGGAAAAGCTTTGAAAGGGCAAAGAGACTTCTGGTTTTTAAAAATGCTTGAAAATCGCTTCAAAAAAGTAATTTTAACAAAATCATTGCAACCAATTAGTTATCCGATGCGGTTCTATTCATGCTTAGTAGATACACTCTTAGATGTGTACTACAAACAGACCATCTTCCTCAATTGACCATTCCCTGAATATTTTTAAATGGCCAAGGTAGACCCATGGCTATCCAAATGTCATATTTCTTGCTCCTAGTATTCTTCCACTGTTAATGATGAACCCCTCCCTCCTTCAAAGCAACCTTACCTGACAGAATTCTGCAATGATCAATGGCAGGATGTTCAGCAGTGCCATCGGAAACACTGCTGTGTGACGCACTTAGTGTATGACAATGTACTGTTTCACAGTGCTAATGACATCTGGGTATTGAAATAGTCTCCACAGGGATGAACACTACAACACCTGCTTTTTGTAGCTAACTCAGCCTGCATGTCTCTCTTTCTGCTAAAGGGATGGAGACTTCCTCAAAGAGGTGCTTGTAGTGTATTGCCTAGTAAACACAAATAGCAAAGCAAGAGTTGTTTTTTAATGCAGTTTATAAGTCAGAACTGGGTTCAAAACAATACATATATACATTTTTAAAAAATAGCAGCATTCCTTTTATTTTCCACAGGTAAGGAAGATGAGGTTAGGTGGATTTTATTTATGGCATGGATATAGTTTTGTAATTTCAGGAAAAAGTACTACTAATTAGTGAAATTAAAATAAAATAAATCACAAGAAAATGAAGAGAACAAATGATCAAGAACAAAAATAACATTATTTTAAAACATTAGTGCAACTATATCAGTAAAATCGTGGCTGGTAACTTCATCGGGGAAGGCGTAATTGAATAATATATTTTAAGCAGATGTTGGAATCAAAGTGACATTGCCACGTGCTCAGCATCAGCTGGGAGGGAATGTCATAGAACAGGAACTCAGCTGATACAGAAAAAACTCTACTCTCAGGGGTCTCCAAACAGACCTTAGGGCCTTGTGGAACCATTCAAAGACAAAGCAGATTGCTAAGAGTGAAGAGATGCTCTTAGATTTCTTGATCTATAGTTTTTAAGATGATAACTAACACTTAAAACTTTAAAAGAGAGAGACAGACAGATTGGGGGAAGATGCTAGGTAGTAAAGTAAAAGGGCTAAGTTCTTTGAGGACTGAATATTCCAGGATGTGGCTTTCTTTTCCTTTCTATTTAAAGCATTACAAATCTTATAGTAGGAGAAATAATTTTAAAATGACAGCAAAATAAAAGTATTTTGTACCAACAACTATATATGATTCAGGTGCCTACTTATACCATAAATGAAAAGACATTGCCCTAAATAATGTGTCAGATTGCCCAAAATTTGCGTATTTTAATTTCTACATATAAAGTCATAACCAGAACTAATTATTCTGGTTCAAATAAGCATACAATGCATCTTGCTGAAATATGTTTCCAAGTTGCCCATGAATAGTTAGCACCTGCATAGGATGCCTCCTATAAAAACTTTTAAACTGCAAATAAAGTTATTTTCATGTCAGATTTGCTTCTTCATGAACAAATTATGTTTTAGCATGTTCTACAGCAATTTGATGATGACCTTCACCAAGGTGAACAACTGACTGCAAGCTGCAGACAGCTCTCCAAAACTGATTATTTGCACAACAGGAGGTAAATAATATTTTGAATGTGTAATTTCATCCTCCCATTTATACAGTTGTCATTTCAGTGAGGAAAAGAGCACCACAAAGCCTTTTGAAATTCATAAACACAATAAATTTGGGGGAGGGGGTTGTAATATTTCATTCCCTCCCAGATTCTGCAAAAATTAAACCTATCCTGACTTAACTTACAGTCTTTTTCAAATGCCCACCAGACTACACATTCTTATAGTATTTTCCAACAGTAATCATCAGACAACAGACATTTCAATGGTTCTAGTAAATTGATTCCCACTGACAGAAACAGTTCAACTCTTTCATGAAAAGTTGTTGAGAATATATACATATATGCATATAGCACTTCCAGACAATTGATCCCCCCCCCCCCCCCCACAGCAATACTGGAAGGAGAATATGGAATAAAATTGCTAGTTGTATTTATTTACAAGGATATGCAAAAAGCCAAGCATGTTAACAATTTACTCCCTCCACTACAAATCTTAAGGTAAAATCTGGGAAGATAACCTCTTCTCCACATTTCAGTCTTTCACTCAGCCAGGAGTGAGAAAAAAATGCTCCTCCAATTCCCACATTGTTATCACTAGATATGCTACCTGGAGATTCTGAGTGGTGAATTTGAAAGATCTGGGTCATGCTGCTAACCAACATGAGATGTTCTTTGCCTGTTCAGCTTAAGGAACTGTGGAGGAACCACCTGCCAGCCTTAACTTTACATATTTGGACATCCTTAAATACAGTGCTAGGCTGAGGGGCATCTCCCCTTACAAAATCCTCCTACCATTTGGTTGTGAGAGATGTGCAGGATATATTATCCTTCACTATAATAACACATCAGGTCACGATCCTAAGAACTCATTTTGCTTCACTCATGATCACACTTTGGCAGCTCCCAGGAGTTTGATCACCTCTTGGTTGTCTCAAACACATACACTCAAGCCATTCCTAAACACATGGGATTCTCCCGCCTTCCCTTCCTGGGGTCTTCCTTGCCTTGGTTCCCTGGTTGGCATCTTCACACACTTACCAAGGGTCATGTGTAATGAATCCCTTCCCTTTGCTAGCTGGCAAAAGCCTAAGGAAGTGGGCCTGGTGAAGCCACCACATCTAGTTTAGGAAAGGGAAACAGGGAGAAACCTCTTAAGTTAGGTTTACCTTAAGGGGGCGTGTTCAAGTCTAGGAGGGAAAATCAGAAGGCTAGGATTGGTTAGAAGGATGGGGCGGAGCCTAAGTTGTCTGAAGAGAAAAGTGTCTTTTAAACTGAGGTTTGAGGTTCCAGTTTGCGTGTTGGAGTTTGGAACGAGGAGAGAGAGAAGAAGTGTGGGTGTTAGTGAGAGCAGTTTGGGTTTTGAAGAAGTTTGGGTCAGTCTTTTGTATAGTATTCAGAACAGTTATTGAGTAAATAGCTGGAATACTGTGTGGAACAGTACCCTGTTAGTGGTCTGTTCATTTGCTAAGGAAGTCTAGTGCAGGGTTTTTGGCTAGATTCCTAAGGGGGATTTTTGGGAGTTACTTTCAGAGATTCATTTCCTGAAGTAATTTTCTGTTTTGAAACTTTTAAGACTTATAGCCCAGAAGTTTTTAAGATCTTTACTCTAATGTAACCACAAGCTTTTTATGCCAATATTTTACTGAAACCATTAAGCATTTGTACCTGAATATTTCAAGCCTGTTCAATAAACGTTCTTGTTATTTTTATCAACTTATACCAGCCTCAGTGTGAATACCTTTGTGGTCAAAGCATTATTCAAGTCAGCTTTCAGCAGCTTCCAAGAAAACTATAGTGACACAGAGTGTGTTACTGAACAACCTCTCAATAATACCTTAGCCTGATTATTATTAATATGGTGGCAGCAGCAATCTTTTGAAGAATCGTTTTAAGTCTCTCAGTTCCAGTGGTTCCCAGTTCCTAACTTTTAAATAGACAGTTGGTTCAGCAACAATACTCCCTCTATATTTTTGGTGAGCTAGTCTGTAGTGGAGGTGTCATCGTTATAATTTAGCTGAGCAGCATTGGGATTATTATATATATTTCCCCATATATAAATTTAATTAAAAATATTCTCTACTACTTGCTGTTTGTTATATCATGCAACTCTGCCTCCTCTGGATGTGGCACTTTGTGACGTCCTGGCTCCTAAAGATCTCATCTTGATGTCCCTTGGTCCTCTGCCCTCTGTCCAATCCGCTCACTGTATTGTCAATCACAGAAATCAATGGGCGGACATTTTGACTCTGTGGTGTGCAAAGACCAGCAGCCGAAAGGGGTCCTAACAGGCGGTCTCTAAGGGAAACACTGAAAATATTTGGATCCCTGCTTCAGGGTGCCAAAAATGTCAAGACTCACTGCTGTGTCCCTTTTAAAAGGCAACCTTGAAACCCTTAGAGCAGTGGTTCTCAACCTGTGGGTCCCCAGATGTTTTGGCCTTCAACTCTCAGAAATCCTAACAGCTGGTAAACGGACTTGGATTTATGGGTGTTGTAGGCCAAAACACCTTAGGACCCACAGGTTGAGAACCACTGCCCTAGAGTCTATTCAATTAGACGCTATGAGACAAGGAGATCAGGTACAACAGATTTATTTGATGAAATTATCTGGAAAAGAAAGCGCCACACTCTGAGACCACAGCTCAGGGGGTTTTATAGTCAAACTATTTTATTCAAACTTTTGTTTTCCATTTGTTCTCTCCTGGTACCTCTTTACCAGCAATTTGCAACAGCATTTTTTTTGTAAGATAGCTGGGATTTCTGGGAGCTGAAGTCCAAAACACCCGGAGGAGAAAAGTTTGAGAAACAGTGCTTTGAGCTAACCAAATGCTGCACATTTATCTTCTATCTCCAGGCCACAAGACATGGGATACTAAATACTGAGCATCCTTATAAATGTACAAAGCCTTCTGAAGACCATCTTACTGCTCATCTGTGTATGGTTAGCTTATTGCTCTGGGCTGGAATAAAGATTATTGAAGACAATGCTTGAATATATGGGAGAAAAGGGAGCCTCTTAATGAAATCATAATTCATCTCTCTCCACCCCACCCATTCCTACCTGCCTGATAGCACCTAGTCACTTTTGTGGTATCCCAAGATGAGGATGTGATTGACAGAAGCATCTATGCAGATCCTAAGCAGTTTGGAGTTTTTTCTGCAAAGGGGTGAACAATTGCCAACAGGAAAAGTATTGGAGAGACAGCTAACATGGCTAGAATGTAAGAGCTTGTTCCCCTACCTAAAGTTGGCTACTTGATTCACCACACCTGGTCTTCTAATTTCTCTTAGAGCTACAGAAGGAAAATCTTTATCAGTATACTGTATGGAGAACTCCTAAGAAAAGCCCCCTTTGCTGGCTTGGGTCTTTAACATTAGCAAGATGTTTGTTTTCAGCTCCCCTAACCAAGCAGATGACAGAGTTGGCAAGGAGCCCCAACTATTGTGAAAGGAAATGGAATGTAATGGTAAATCGATTCCATGATAGGCTAGCATATTCAACTCCTGCCAGAATCAACCAGCTGTCTCTTTCTCTCCACTGGATTTTACTTGTCCATGTTCCATCATTCCCTTTGTCTTGCCTCCCTGGTGCAAGATGGCATGAAGACCCACATGGTTTTGTTAAAGCCATGTGCAGATAAGTTGTGTCTTCAACTAGGTGTGCAGGAAATGCCAAAAAGTCCAGGAGAGCCCTCACAAATTCTGACAAATCCTCAAATTCCATGCACCAATATAATACTTGCAAGAGATGTCTTTCAGTTTTCTTAATGGAACTATATACACAGCCAAAATGGGAGGGGAAAATCACATGACTTTCTCTTGAATATAATATGAATGTGTATGATGCTCTCTTTTCTCAGTGAATCTCTTGGTTTAGAAAAATATCTGAGAAAATATGGAGCTCTGTTTGGCTTAGTAAATATTAATGGCAACAGATACCAATATCTGTTTATTATTTCATTCTATGGGAATGTTATTTATAGCTATCAAGCACTTAGGAAAAAATCTTTATTAAAATACCATATAAAATATTGCCCTGAAAATATGTGCCCTCAAAGGAGGTGTGAAGCATTTTCCTCTCCCCTTCTCCCATTATATCAGTTCTTCAAAACTATTTAAAAGTTTCTCAATTGATTGGCAGTATCTTTCATCCTGTGTCTGTAACCTGTCAAGACACAGTCCACTATATCCAGTGGGGATTCCCTCCAAGTCTGTACAAGATTACAGCTTTACAATGCAATCCTTTACACCAAGGAGGGGAACCTCTGCATGAGGAGCTCCAGCTCCTCATGCAGGGACATGAGAGAAGCCTCCCACAAGGGTGATAAAACATCAAAAACATCCAGGTGTCCCCTGGGCAATGCCTTTGCAGACAGCCAATTCTCTCACACCAGAAGCAACTTGCAGTTTCTCAAGGTGCTCCTGACATGACCAAAAAAAAGAGGCAGACATTTAAATAACATTTAAAGAAAAGTTAAGCTTATTATGAGTTAGAACACCTGGAATACTTTAAAATAGTCTAATTGGGTCCTTATAGGTGTTTTTAAAGTCATTAACATCATTTTGGAGGCAGGTTGCATCATGAGATCTAGGGGATCTTAAAGAGGTGATACAGGCCTCCCAATACCTATACCCCACAGGCTGTACAATTATCCAAAGCCTTTTTGTGTTGTGTGCTTTCCAGGCTGTATGGCCATGTTCCAGAAGTATTCTCTCATGATATTCTGCCTGCATCTATGGCAGGCATCTTCAGAGGTTTTGAGGTCACAACCTCTGAGGATGTCTGCCATAGATGCAGGTGAAGCATCGGGAGATAATGCTTCTGGAACATGGCCATACAGCCCAGAAAACACACAACAACCCAATGTTGTTATACCTCATCCCATGAATCAAACTCAGGCCAAATCTACACTGGGTTTCTCAGTCCAGATTGGCTGGCTCCACATTCACCCTGCTGACCTATTCCATTGCCTCTGATACAACTGCCTTGCTGGTCTAGGAGTTCCCTGTGACAACCTAACCACCTCAGTTATGTCTGCTGGGTCATCTGTGTAATCACCAAAGAGCCAGTAGTACAATCCCCGTGTTATTAATCACATGTCTTGGTGCCCCATTCTGACCTCTACAGTTGAATGTACATCACATTGCTCCACTTTTGGCTTTGTTTTTTTTTCTTTGTTCAGAACTAAACAATAGAAGGAGTGTGCACCTATTAAAAGTTCAATGATCTCTTTTGGTAACTTTCAAGAGAGATAACTCGCATACTTAGGGGAGGAAAAAAGCATGATGTGAGGAGTCTTGAAGGCTATAAAAGTATCCTTCAGATTCCACATTCAGCCCCATCCCTGATCTATATGAAACCTTTAAAAGAGATTGCTGTGAGATTTAGAGTTCAATGTCATCAATATGTAGGTGACACTGAACTCTCTATCATTCTCTCATCATGCTTAATGAGGAGGTAGGTGTGTAATGACATAGTAATGGAGTCAATAAAAGAGTCAGTAATGGACCTGATGTGGACAAACAAATTGAAGCTTAATACAGACAAGACAGAGGTGTTTCTAGTAAAGCTGATATAGGTGGGAAATGTGTAGTAACTGTTAAATGGAATAGGACCTGTGAAGGCTAATTTTGTTCCCATGTATCAGTCCTCCAATAAATAGTTAATATTTTCCTGTTTTGGAAGAGTTCAGTAAATGGTTTATGTTCTCAGTTGGATTTTACTTGCTAGTTTTATTTTTAAAATGCCTAATAATTTCAGTTTCTGGGTTTCTGTATTTTTCTGATTTTAGAGGATATTGTAATGATAAAGTGTAGTAGTCTGATATCTCGTTAGAAGTGTGGGCCTCATCCATCACTCCTATGTGGAGCAGCGCCCAGCAATGCCCAGCCTCCATGGTGCCCTCTCTCTTCCATCAATGCCCAGTGTGGGAGACACTATGTCCATGGAGAAGTGAATGGACATCCATCCAGCCATGATACAGGGATGGCACAACCATACTGCAGAAGGTAGTATGGTAAGGGATCTTATAGTAGGGATCCCTCAGAACCATGCTCCACTATCAGAAAGGGCTGGTTGTCGAGAGCTAGCATATCTCCCAGGTGCATGGGGGACATGGTGCTCCAATTAGGCTGGACCAAAGCCATATAGGGCTTTATAGGTAATGACCAGAACCTTGAATTAAGACCAGAACCAGACAGGCAACCAATAGAGCCGCTTCAGGATATACATAGTATGCTCCCTGAAGATAGCACCCGTTAGAAGCCTGGCCACTGCTCTTTGGATGAACTGTAATTTTGGGAGGCTTTTTCAGTGACTACAAATTGTAGGCATACGGAGGATGAAGCTGCATAAAACTGTATCACACCTCTATAATTTTGTATTGAAGATATAAACATATTCATTTACTGGGCAAATCTATGGATGCTGGTGGAGTGATCCTAGGTCAGAGTTTGTAACAGTCAATACACACTCCTCCTCAATTCAGGCTCTTTCTAGTAGTACTATTTCTTGCTCTTCCTCCTGTCACCCCCCCCAACCTGATTGCAAATAATTATGAGCAATTTCCTTCAGATTGCAAGGAATGGGAGAATAATAGTTACATCTTTTCTAAAGTTGATTTACATATTCAGCTCAGTCAGCAGTGTCACTGAGGCTGGATCTACATTGCCTTATATCCCAGGATTTGACCCCAGATTATCTGGTAGTGTAGATTCATATAATGCAATTCAAAGCAGATAATCTGTGACCAGATCCTGGGATATAGGGCAGTGTAGATACATCCTGAGAGTTGGAAGGAGGCTTTGGGTGTAGGATGTTATAGTGTGGTCAAGGGCAAGACTTTGAATTTTATAGTTGGATAACCTCATACATTTTGGTAGGGGAGCTAATGGTTTGAAATACCTTGGATTCTAAAGATATAGAACCTCCCTCAATCTATCAGCATTACATTACAAACTCTCTATTTTTCTTATTTGCTCCTACAATGGAGATGCCACTGTAGATGGTCCTTTTCTCAGTCAATCCTTGATTTTTCGTCTTTCTGTGTTCCTAGTCCTGAACTCAGACCCACTACTATTAAGCATATATCCACATGAGCCTTCAGGAGATGACTCAAAGCCAAAATAGCTAAAGATGCATGTCTCAGATTTCTCTAATGTGATAATGTTTAGATTTTGCACATCAGGACAATTGCAAATTTCAAGCAAATATATTTCTCATATGTTAAAAATGAAGCTATAAAGTCACCATGTGATGATTTTACCTTCTCAGAAATAAATTTGAGGTTTGAATTAAAATGTCACATTGTCAGGTTTGACCCACCACTTTCCCCAAGTCACAATTTGACAATATTCTTGTCCTTCTTTTACAGCTAAGCTCTTGGGCAAGGTTTCCTTGTGTGACAAGATTGCTATTTCACTATGTTCTGAACCACTTTAAAACAAAAGCTACTTCATAGAATATGACAATCTCCCTGGGTGGTAAGGCAGTACCACAGTAAAACTTAACCATAGGAAAATAACAAGCAAAAGCCACTTTGTGGTGACTTTCCTCTGCCAGAAATGAAATATAATGGTACGCATTATGCAAGCAGACCCTTATTTTCTTCCCCTTTCTTCTTGAAATGTCTGTGAAGAGCAAAAATGAGCTTCCAAATATTCACATGAACCAGGGATTCCTTGTCTCCCAGGGGTAATATTGGTTGAGACCAACACCAGCATTGGTCATAATGGAGAATATTTGCTGAGCTTCTTGAATGCTGGAAATGACTACTAAGATAGATGGTTTCCCCACAGCCTCTCTTTATGGCTATTAGTGCATTGTGACTATAGCCAACTTGACCATGATGCACAACCTCTGAGGTTGCCTGCCATAGATGCAGACAAAACTTCAGGAGATAATGCTTCTGGAACATGGCCATACAGCCTGAAAACCCAGTGATTCCAGCAATGAAAGCCTCCAACAATGCATGATACATTTCCTTGAAGCCTTACTTGTTGATAGCCACTTATTTGTAGCTGGTCCCTTATATCATTTCCTCAGCTTTTAGCCCATTACTGGTTTTCAGTATGCCACGAGGCTGAAAAATGTTACTACATCAGTCCTACAAGTGGTAGGAGTGGAGCACATAATGAGGGCCATCAAGGGAAGCTTAAAGAATGACCAGCAGCCATGTTGGCTGGGGAATTCTGGAAGCTATGATCCCAAACATGAGAGATAAACTTTCTCAAATGCTAGGATAGCCCAAGGGAAACTGCCAAAGGAAGCCCTCCAAAACTTGGTGCCAGGAATTGGTAGAGTTGACTAGACTAGGCTGTTTATGTATTGAGATTCACAAACATTATTTGATATAGCTGTCTGTTATTAAGTAGTCACCATGTTTCAGTTTGGTATGCTTGCCTAAAATTTGCGGGATATCCATTTCATTTCTGTTTATGCTGGAATTTGCCTTGGGTTGGTTTTAGATGAGGGTGATATGATTGTGTGTTTCGTTTTGGAAAACTCCACTGGAAACATTAAGAACCCAAAGAAATCCCTATGCTTACTCCATTCAGCATTTTCCCTCAGACAAAATGACTGGTGAATGTGTGTGCATTTAATTATTATCATTCTCTCTTCAAATTACATAGGCAAAGTACCCTGTGATATTTGAAACATAAATTATTGGGCCACAGACTCTTGCTACTATTTTTCCTTATTCTTGCCAGGGCTGCAAATCAATTTTCTGCATTTTGTTCATTTTTTTTTCAAATAAAACCGAATAAAATGGTGGAAAATAGCTGTTGGCACCTCACATTTTTCCACCATGGTTAAGGGTTATTTGAATTCTACAGCAATGTGCTGCTGTGCAAAGCCAGTTCGGTTTAAAATGCCAGCCTTAAAAGGATCAGAACACACGCTTGCAATCTGGATTTCATCATTTTTCCACAGGAACAAACAAAACAGCCCAGTTCAGTTTGTGGTACTGTGTCACAGTGTTATTGTTTTTAATTACTTTTTTAACCTTATTTTCCTTCTCCCATTACAGCCCTCCCTATATTTTTACATAAGCTGTTGCTACTGTTTCCTTTTACTGTGGCAGCTTTACAAGACGTCTGTTTTTTTCACTTTGCCTCTGCTCATTCTTTCCTTCTACAGATCAGCTTCCACATGGAAGATCTCCAAAACAGCAGAGGTGTGGGGTGGAACAGGAAGCGTTTGAAGATCCTGGTCCAGAATTATTATTTTGTGTCTGAAAAATGTGCTTCTCTCTACCTCTCCCATCTCTCAGGTTTCACTTTCCGTGCCATAGCCCTGTTTCAGGTGAGTCTAAAACAGATGGTGAAGGCTGAGAAAACTTTATGTATATTTTGACTTTTTGAGATGATTCTCAATGTTTCCAGTAGAATTTCCAAGAATTACATACTTTCTAAAACAAAAAAGAGAGGATCGTTTTATCAAACAACTGATCAAATTCCACAAAATAGCAGTGGGATTTTTTTAATAACTCAAATTTCAGACACAAATAATTCATTAGATATAGGGATGGAGAGCTGTTCCCCATTAGGGCTGATGTAGTAGAAGAAAACTCATGATGTACACACCCAAATGACTACTGAAGGTAAATTTAAGTACATAATTTCTGCCCTATCTTCCTCACCTAGAGTGTATCTTCACTGTAGAAATAATGCTGTGATGGCACGCCGGGAATAAAAGAAAAGTATACGTGTCCGGCTATTTAATTCCCCAAAATAAGTCTCTGGAGACGAGACTAGATATAACCAATTAAGTTTGCTGAAACAATCAAGGTGATTCAAACAAGGTATTACAAAGGCGCAGTTTGATTATTGAATGATATAGAATTAGAATAGTGAAGTACTCTCTATGATGGTACAGCTCTCATCTATGGGGCAAATACATCTATGTTCTGATCTATGGGGCAAATACTGCTATTATCTATGACATGTACATCTATTATCTATGGCATGCACAAATCTATGTTCTTTGAGACATGCACGTGCTTAGGATTTCCTGTTTCAGATTGCAAGCCAGACCAGACACTTTCTGGCTCAACTAGTTAAAAGCTCTGCCAAAGAAGAATGGAGGGAAAAAGTCCTTCCACCAAGCTCTGAGCTAGAAGGGCTGAACCAACAGAGCTCGGTCTCTAGGGAGATCCTAACCTCCTCCCCTAAAACTCAGCAAATGGAACAGTCCACCTCCAAGAGAGCAAACAGGGAAATAAACAGAGGAGTAAAAATTAGGCCTAGACTTCAAAAATGCACTTATGACATCTCCTTAGCTGCAGTCTCACAATGCTATAGAATCATGAGAGTTTTACAAGCTCTTTATTTAGCCTTCTCTGCCAAATTGTGTTAGTGCATCACCAAAATAAAAACCCCGGGATTCCACAGCATTGGACTGTGATAGTTAAAGTAGTGTCAAACTCTGTATAGTATAGATTCACTCTTGGAAATCCCCATGTTGTTAGAAGTTGTTAGAAATGGTATGGGAAGGAGATCTAGGGCCTTTGACAGACCTTGATTGGAAAAAGGGGTCTAAAGTGGAATGTGGTTAAGAATCTGTCAATAAGATTAAAAGAAAACATGTATAAAGTCATATGGAGATGATATACCGCACCAGTTAAATTACACCAGATGAAGTAACCTCTGCTGGAGATGTGACATACACAAAAGGACATATTTTCATTTATGGTGGGAATGCCCCCAGCTGAAGAGTTTTTGGAACAATATATTTATGGGAAATAGCTAACATTATAGGATTAAATATTGCCCCAGATGCTAGGTCAGCCTTACTAATGGATGCCACAAAGCTGAACTTAGAAAGGGAAAAAAGAAATGGTGGTTATTTTACTTACCATGGGGAGACTTATAATTGCAAGGAATTGGAAGATAGTAAATATATTTTAGAGAGTGATAAGAGAAAACAGTGCAACCTTGTTGGTCAGGAATTTTGGATATGACATTTGTTTACTGGTTGACTCATACATGTATGGCAAAAGAAATTATTCTTTTTCAGTCCTTGATGACGGGGTTATGTGTTTGTAAAATATTAATTGTTTTGTGTTCTGTTTGCACTGTAAGCTGTTGATGAATGTAAATAAAAAAATATTTTTTAAAAAGGAAATCACCTGGTATCTAACTAAACAAAGGATAGTGTCTCACTTTCATTTAGAAAAGCTGGGTGCATTTGGTTTATCCTGGCAGAAAAAATTGTTGATTTGCACCACCATCCATTAATTTCTCCCAAATCTTCCAATTAAGAGCATTTAAAAATATAGTTTGTCAGATATTTGAACAAACATTGCGCAAAAAAATCAGTTTTGAAAAATCAGTTTGTCCTTTTACATATAGTTGATTGTTCTGTGGAACAGACTATATTATGCAACAACTTAACAGCATTCAAATCTTTGACTTCTTTAAAGAAAAATAAAGGTCCTACTAAATCCCAATGAGAGTCTGCATCTGGGTTTCTGATTATATGTTCCATTACAAAAGTGATGTAATGTTTAACACTATAAAACATATGAATCAAACATGCTGTGAAGCTTGTGAAAGTTAACTGGTTCATTTTATACTTGGGTCTTCTGAGAGTACTTATTTAACGTTGGAATATCATCTGAATGGTATAAACTAATGTTGGCTTTAAAACTGTCCTCTGCTTCCCCATATCTGCAAAAGAAACTACTGCCATGCATTTGTAAAGAAGAAGAAGAATTTTGAAAAGGAAAACTCAGTTAACCTCCAGGGCCTTTGACTAATATAAAGTAATGAATTCCTACATGCATTAACAAAAAGGAATAGACTAAATGAGACAGAACAAGAATAAAGGCAATCTACTTGCCTTTAATGAGCCTGAAAAAATCTGGTTTTATATGTGAGGTTATTGATAATTCCTAGTTTTATATAACAGTGAATGTTAGGTCAATAGTAAACAAAGCAACAACCATCTCTAATGGATTCTAGAATGAGCCATGGATTTTATTTATATTAGGCAATTCCAGGGTTGAGGAAGTCTTGAGTGCAGTGGTTTCCAAATGGGATGAGGGATACTAGCATTACCAACACAGTGCTCCTGCACCAGTTGCTTTGCTCTCTCTCTCTGTTTTCATTCTTTGTCGGACTTTTTTTTTTGCTGCCTTACTTTTTTATAGGGTGTGACAGTGCTTTCATTCATTATCACAGAGCTCATTGGTTATTAGTTTGATGTTTTTGCTTTTATATTTTGTTATAATGTTGTTGTTTGATTCTATTTTATGTTGTTGTTTATATATTTTAATGTGCTATATTTTAACCATGTTGATTGGGCTCATTCCCATGTAAGATGCCCTGATTCCCTTTGGGGAAATGTAGGCGGGTACAAAAATAAAGTTGTTGTTGTTATTTGTTTTCCATCAGTCATACCCTCCCTCCTTGGCTGGCTGACAAAGCAGACATAGTAATGACTGCTGTAATTTTTTTGATATCTGATGAAAAGCAAAGCTCTGAATTAGCCAATTCTCAAGCTGCAACCCTGTTTTTATAATCCACAATATCTGCTTTGAATTGGATTATTTGAATCCACACTGTCTTATAATCCAGTGCAATGTGGATTTCATTGTGCTATGTGGAAGGAGCCTTACTTCTGAGCAGATGTGTATAGAGCTGGACTTTAATTTCCTGTTTTGCTTTATTCACATTAGTTTATGGTGTTAGTGAGCATAAAATTAGTCTCTGGAAGCAGATCTGTTTAAAAACCACAGGCTATAAGTAACTTTAAAGAAGGTTCATATGAGGTAAAGCAGCAGAGCTAAATACTGGGTGTTGTGGTTACAGGAAACTTTATATCCTTATTTGCCATGCAATGCCAAAGGTCTCTTTCTTTGGTATCTACACAGACACCACAGGCAAGCTTGCTGACTGAATAGTGTAAATAACTTCATATGCTTTGGTTGTAAAGAATGGCTTTTGGTAGAATAACTTTCATCCTATCTTACAAATGCCTGCAAACACATATACTGCAGCATTACAACATCCACCCCAAAGTCCACAGCAGGCATCCTCAAACTGCAGTCCTCTAATTATTTGGATCTCCAACTCCCAGAAGCTCTAGCCTGCATGTTCAGTTATCAGGAATTCTGAGAGTTGGAGGCCCAACCAGCTGGAGGGGCATAGTTTTAGGATGCTTGGTCTACAGTATTCCATGATATGTAATTTGGGGAGGAATTTATAACCCCTAGCACTATCGCCTTAAAGCTCTCTAGTCAGAACTTGCAAATACCTTATGAAACTAAAAGTCCCAGGATTCCATAGGTTGAGACATGGCAGTTAAAGTGACATAAAATAGCTGCATAGTGAGGATATACGCATAGTCATTAAATATTCTTTAAATACAACTGATAGGGATACATTGATTGTGATTTTCCTGCATGGCAGGGGTTGGACTAGATGGCCCATGTGGTCTCTTCCAGCCCTATTGTTTTATGAATCTGTGTTTTTATAGTATTACTATACTATAAAAACACAGATTCTAAATGACACATTTTCTCTCTGTTAACACCATCTGCATGTTGTGATAAAGGGAGTCCCTCTTTATCTCTGCAACTGATGCTGGCACTTGGATTTTAAATTTACAGTCTAGCTTGAGACATTATGTCACTGTCTTTTCCAACCTGATACTTCTAAAATATGTTGACCTAAAACCCCCATCATTCCCACACGTGGGTGGTATGATGGCAGTTGTAGTTGAATCCCCTCTGGGGTGGATCTGCCATTCCAACAAATGCAACTTATCGTCTTCTGAGGAAATAGGAAAGATAACAGCTTTGCAGTTCAACAGACACAGCAGGATTGGGGTGGCCTCATGCCAATATCCATCCTTCATTTCACCTTCCTTTTTCAACTAGGAAAGGTAGAAAAAGTCACAACACAGACACTCTTGAGGTGTTAGAAGAAGAAATGAGTAATCTATGTTTCTATCATCTCCAAGAGATTTTGTCATCAGTCTTCGGGCACTCCAGGGTGGCCTGCCTTAGAGATTGCATCCCTTCCTCTACATTTTCTTTGGAGAAGGAAACAAGATTTGCTAGTCTTTACTTTTGAATGGACCTATGGTTTTATTTCTAAGGAGATCTCAACAAATAGGAATCTAAATCTTCTCCATCCCTTCAACACCATGATATGTCAACCTGTCAAAAATAATACAAGCCTATGTTTTGCCTTGTCTAATGCTAGTGCTTGATGATAATATCTCCAGGTATTGGCAATATTTCATTACTCCCCATGCATTGATGATTATGCTTTTCCTGCTTCTTGGCAGGGGGTTGGACTGGATGGCCCTTGAGGTCTCTTCCAATTCTATTATTTGTAAATCAGCATACAGCATACATGGATACTGTTCTTGGGCATTTGATATTTTACCTAGAAGATTTCTATTCAGACTATCTAGCATTCCGGACACAAAGTCTCTGCAAGCACCAGTTATGGCTCCTTTTTCCAGACCTCCATGTTTTAAATGTTTGAGTCTGATTGCATTCAACTATGTGAAGTTGAAACCTCCTATAATTAGGTAATGTGATAAGGCAGCCTTCACAAATAGAGACTTCTTAGCATGTTCCACTTAATGTCTTTGGGCTCAGCCTCTTGTAAGCCGCACCGAGTCCTTCGGGAGATGGTAGAGGGGTACAAATAAAGGATTATTATTATTATTATTATTATTATTATGTCATTAGCAAATAATTCTCTTCAAACCGGCATCCTGACTGCACACAGTCTTCTAGTAAGGACACAGAAAAAAAACTGCCTCAGTTGCTGCTCTATTCTTTTTTCCCATAACTTTTATTATGCTTTTTTAAAAAAAATGCACAAGGAAAAAAGAAGAATAAAAAGAGGGTGTAACAGAATAAGTAATTATAATGGTGGTTTTGCCTATGTTTATTAATGTTGATGTTATTGCAAGGGCAGGCAAGAGTTGGCTGCATATGATTGGTCGATGCGTCACCATGGTTGCAAAGCCTCTGAAGTAGAAATGTATCCATTTTAGAGTGGCTAGCAGGAAAAAGGGGCGGAGCTAACTAGAAAGGAAAGAGGGGACATTTTTAAAATTTCAGTCTCTAGCCAGGGAACCTAGAATGAAGAGTTTAAGTTTAAGTTTGAGTCTTCAGCTGTGATACTAAAGTAATAAAGGGACTATTTTGGATTAACCTCTAGTTTGTGAGTTAGAGGGAAGAACATCCTTGTATAGGATTATGCCTTCAATTGTGGTACTGAAGTAATAAGAAACTAATTTGTGTCTAAGTCCTCAGTCAGGTGGAAGTTAGAGACAGAGAGCTCTTTGAGAAATAAGTCTGCAGTCAGACCATTGATTGAAAGAAGAAACTATAAGATATAAGTTGTCCAGTCAGAAGGCTGAGGAGGAATTACATCTAAAAGAGAAGGAAGTTACTTAACCAAGTCGACATAAGTTAAACTGTTCTGAAAAGCAGATACCCATGATGCTCAGGGATTTTTCAAAGTCACAAAGGTCATCTACAGACCAAGAAACCATGGCATACAGCCTTCTCATCAGATGGAACCAAACTTCTGAAGGACAAAAAATCAATTGCACCACGTTGGAAACAACACTACCAAACTCTCCTGGATCGCAGCTCCAACGTGGTCGAAGAGGTTCTCTCACAAATCCCACAACGACAAACCAGGGATGAGTTTGCAGCATTGCATAGTTTGGAAGAAGTTAGCAATGCCATCAGCCAACAAAAAAAATAAAATAATAAAGCCAGCAGACCTGATGGGATCCCTGCTGAAATCTTTAAAAAGGGAGGACCTGAGCTGACACAACTCCACCAGCTCATAGAAAAATGTGGGTGACAGAGAAAATCCCAGCAGATTTCAAGGATGCCACCACCATCACCCTCTTCAAAAAAAAGGGGGAAAGAACAGACTGCAGAAACTATCGAGGTATCTCCCTTCTAACCTCCGCTGGGAAAATCCTCGCACTAATCCTTGCAAACCGCCTTCTACCCTCTCAGAAGACACCCTCCCAGAATCCCAGAATACCTTCTGCCCCTCCAGAGGAACAGTGGACATGATCTTCACTGCCCAACAGCTCAAAGAAAAATACAGGGAACAAAATCAACCTCTGTACATAGCATTCATCGACCTTGCAAAGGCATTCAACACAATGAATCTCAGTGCTCTCTGGACCATCCTCCAAAAAAAATGGGTGCCCTAACAAATTTGTGAACATCCTCCATGATGACATGATGGCAACAGTCTTGGACAGCAATGGCTCCCAAAGTGACCCATTTAAGGTAGAATCAGGGGTCAAACAGGGATGTGTTATTGCCCCAACTTTATTTTCCATCTTCATCGCTATGATACTTCACCTTGTTGATGGGAAGCTTCCCACTGGAGTGGAAATCATCTATTGGAAAGATGGCAAGCCTTTTAGGGGGCTGCAAAAGCCCCCCTTGGCTTATATTCGGGTGAAGGAGAAAAAGCTGAGAAAAAAAGGCTCTGACACTGGCTGGTGGAATCCCTGGCCTTGTCTTCGCCCCCACAGCTTCCTCCTCCGCTGCATCTGTGGAGAAGCTGCGCATGGGGCAAGTGAAGGAGAAACGGAGGCGTGCACCTCCCTCCCTGCACGTCTTGCCGCGCGCGCACGCATGCCTCCATTTCTTCCCCATTCAACGCGCATGTAGCCTCTCTTCCTGCTTGTCTTGCTGTGTGCGCGTTGAATGGGGAAGAAATGGAGGCGTGCAGAGAGTGAGGTGCATGCCTCCGTTTCTCCCCCATTCACCCTGTGCGCAACCTGTCTTCCTGTTCGAACAGCAACCCAGCTGGGTTGCTATGCGGAGAGCAGACGGCGCGTGCATGGCGAATGGGGGGAGAAATGGAGGCATGCACTTCCCTCCCTGCTTGTCTTGCTGTGTGCACAGAAGGAAGAGAGGCTGCATGCGCGGTGAGTGGGGAAGAAATGGAGGCATGCGCATGCGCAGCATGACGTGCAGGGAGGGAGGTATGTGACTCCATTTCCCCTTCACTTGCCCCGCGCGCAGTTTCTCTGCTCTCCTATTCGCTGCGCGTGCAGCCTGTCTGCCAGCTGCTTTGCTGTGATATCTAATTTTAGTTTTGAAATTAACCAGTAGCGGCTGCATTTCTCACTCTTGGCTTATACTCGAGTCAATATGTTTTCCCAGTTTTTTGTGGTAAAATTAGGTGCCTCGGCTTATATTCAGGTCGGCTTATACTCAAGTATATGCAGTATATTGAATTCTCATGTCAAGTTATAAGACTGAAGTTATATTCCTCAAAGTCAGCTGAAGATTATTTTGAAGCTACATATTGTCTACAGTATTGGGTTATACTTCAAAGAGACCTATACAGACATTTAAAAATTAAACCCTGCAACAAACAAGTATAAGAAAGGTGACACAGAAACAGAAATCGTGTATTTCATGTTGTGAACCCCAAGTTTCTGAGTTTCTCTAAGGTTTATTCTTCTTGTTGTTCATTCGTTCAGTCGTCTCCGACTCTTCGTGACCTCATGGACCAGCCTACGCCAGAGCTCCCTGTTGGCCGTTACCACCCCCAGCTCCCTCAAGGTCAGTCCAGTCACTTCAAGGATGCCATCCATCCATCTTGCCCTTGGTCGGCCCCTCTTCCTTTTGCCTTCCACTTTCCCCAGCATAATTGTCTTCTCTAGGCTTTCCTGTCTCCTCATGATGTGGCCAAAGTACTTCAGCTTTGTCTCTAGTATCTTTCCCTCCAGTGAGCAGTCGGGGTTTATTTCCTGGAGGATGGACTGGTTGGATCTTCTCGCAGTCCAAGGCACTCTCAGCACTTTCCTCCAACACCACAGCTCAAAAGCATCGATCTTCCTTTGCTCAGCCTTCCCTAAGGTCCAGCTCTCACATCCGTAGGTGACTATGGGGAATACCATGGCTTTGACTATGCGGATCTTTGTTGCCAGTGTGATGTCTCTACTCTTCACTATTTTATCGAGACTGGACATTGCTCTCCTCCCAAGAAGTAAGCGTCTTCTGATTTCCTGGCTACAGTCTGCATCTGCAGTAATCTTTGCACCTAGAAATACAAAGTCTGTCACGGCCTCCACGGTTTCTCCCTCTATTTTCCAGTTGTCAATCATTCTTGTTGCCATAATCTTGGTTTTTTTGACGTTTAGCTGCAACCCGGCTTTTGCGCTTTCTTCTTTCACCTTGATTAGAAGGCTCCTCAGCTCCTCCTCGCTTTCGGCCATCAGAGTGGTGTCATCTGCATATCTGAGGTTGTTAATGTTTCTTCCAGCAATTTTCACCCCAGCTTTGCATTCATCCAGCCCCGCACATCGCATGATGTGTTCTGCATACAAGTTAAAAAGGTTGGGTGAGAGGATGCAGCCTTGCCGTACGCCTTTCCCAATCTTGAACCAGTCTGTTGTTCCGTGGTCAGTTCTGACTGTTGCTACTTGGTCCTTGTACAGATTCCTCAGGAGAGAGACAAGGTGGCTTGGTATGCCCATCCCACCAAGAACTTGCCACAATTTATTATGATCCACACAGTCAAAGGCTTTAGAATAGTCAATGAAGCAGAAGTAGATGTTTTTCTGAAACTCCCTGCCTTTCTCCATTATCCAGCGGATATTGGCAATCTGGTCTCTTGTTCCTCTGCCTTTTCTAAACCCAGCTTGAACATCTGGCAACTCTCGCTCCATGTATTGCTGGAGTCTTCCTTGCAGGATCTTGAGCATTACCTTCTATCTCCCCTTTAACAGCATAATTGCCTGGTGCCTAAGAATACATATAACTTTATCAGTGGCAGAATGTGGGGTATTAAAAATAAAATAAATTATAACAACATATAAAGGAAAGACATTTTCCTTCCTGTCAGAAATGGTTGGTATACACTTCCCGTATACCACATAATGTAAGGGTTATGGAGCTCTGATTAGTAGATTAGAATTATATAAATGTCTACTGTATCACTGAGGAAGAGGAGGGGGATTGAGTGGGGAAAGAAGTTATGTTTGTTATAATTATAACCCTATATCTCCAACTCAAATACTATTATACACATCATCTAAAGTTTTGAAATTTCCAAATGACCACTATAAAATAACAGAAGCCCTCTTGTCACCCAATGTCATAACTTCTCATACTATCCGATGTAAATAATAATAATAATAATAATAATAATAATAATAATAACAACAACCATCATCATCATCATCATACCTTTATTTATATCCTGCCATCATCTCTCTAAAGGGGCTTGGGGTGGCTTACAAAATAGCACAAGAAGTGCAATAAAATACATAAAATACGTCAACATTTACAACAAAACCATATTATTAACATTAATATAACACAGAAATCACAAGATGATGTTCTTCCAATGTTCCTTTCCAGTTCTTTATGTGTTTTTAATCTAATTTTAACTATTGCCATATAATTCTAAAAATTCAATTCCATTTGTTAGTAAATTAATATTATAGAAGTGAGAATTCCCTTCTACATTTTCAAGTAATATTGTTTGTCATGTTTTCTTCTTTTTTAAATGCTACATAGTCATTATGCATTTGTGTATGTGTGTGTGTATTCTAAATAACAACACTGTCTATTTTTTTCAATGCAAAGCAATAGCAAGAATTAATTCTCAGAAAAGGAGGTTGTATTTGCCTTGGAATAACTGTCTACCAACATCTCAAAAGACCTCCTAATTGTACAAATGCTGGATTTCTTAATACTGAAATCTAAATGAAGTGTGATTTACTTGCCTTGTAGGCTTTGGTCTAGCTCCATTACAGTCACTATTTGGAGCCATTGCTTTTGCATTCACTTTCATTTATTTTCTCCATTGGCATTCCATTTGTACTATGGGTTATATGTCTACATAAACATGTTATTCCCACAAAATGTGTTTTGTTTTTGTGCCTTCAAGTCATCTCTGACTTCTGGCAAACTTAAAGTGAACGTATCACAGAGTTTTCTTGGCAAGAATTGTTCATTGGCTTCCTCTGAGGCCAAGAGAATGTGAATTGCCCATGATTATCCAATGGGTTTCCATTACCAGGAATGAATTCTGATTTGCAGCCTCCTGGTTCAGAACTACAACTACTATACCTCACTGACACAAATGTTCCTTGACATAGTGGTATTTTTTTTAAAAAAAAACAAACCAATATTCTTTCTTTCTCATTTAAATCATTGATGTAGATCTATCACCTTTCTTAGACTGATATACCCCTCTTTATATTTAAGGAACTACATGAGAATCTCCCCACCCCTGGGGGCCAGCCAGTTGATTTTTCCATTTAGTTATACTCTTAAGAGCCAATACAGCCAGGAGGAAGTGTAAGGCAACTGCTAGAAGCAGCACATTTGGACAGCAAACCTAGCCATTTTTAGTTAGTTGCTTTGCTATTTTACTCTTAGGAATGGGGAGACATGTTTGTTTGATTTTATGTCTTTTATGGCAAAATATTTTGTGTCTCAATTTAAAGGTGAGGACAGGGTGGCATTTGTTGCTTGGACAAATGAAGTAAAATATTGTTCTGGCCCTAGTACCACCACCACCCCTTTTCAAAAACCCTCATTTATCCCACCCATTACAATATAAAAATCAATTGCCTTCTTCTCAGTAATCTCATGTGAAGATTATTATCAGAGTAATTTTTATGCTCTTATAAATCTTATGCTTAAAGCAATGTTTTGTTTAATGATGAGTTTAAAATGTTCTAACTTACCCTAAGCCTTCAGGAAAGGGTAAAATAACAAGTCTATATAGCATTTAAACAAGAAAAGCATTCTTTTTTGCTTCTTACACCAGCTTCCCTCTCTGCCTTTAACAAATGCTATCTTCCTCAGCTCAATTGGTAGAGGGCTTGTCAGAGCCTCTGCTTTTGATGTTCTGTTGAAAACATCTTCAGAAGGGAGAATGAATGGGGATAGCTATCACCAAGGCTATATGACTGCAAATTAACTTGAATTTCTTGGGTAGGTTACACACTTATCTTCTAGCTACCCACTGCTCATTAGAAGTTCTCCCAGTCAATTGTGAGTTTTGTAAGCAGAATGCCTCAAACATGCCCCTCTTTGACAGGTTTACCTAGAAAGGTGTCACCCTGCTTTAGGCCAAGGTGAGGCTTCTGTTGTATCCATTTCAGGATATACAGTGGTGTCACCGGGTAGGGGTGTTAGTATACACCTACAAGTCACTCTTTGGATATGATTCTTCAACTGTGAATTACAGAGGAAGTTGGTATGTGGGGAGGAACCTCAGAAATGAGGTGAAAAGCAGTTTCACTTTATGGAGAAGGAGTCTGCTGCTGGGCAGGATAAATAAACAAGAAACCACACTCTCCAACCCATCTTTCTGCTTCCTTTCCCTCCTATTTTCAAATCTGGCTTCCCTCCAAGTTGAATGAGTCCCCTGCTGATGTTCCACATTGACTCGATCTGAATACATTTTCATGTAAACATCAAGAAAAGAGAAAAAAACCAAACCAATGCTTATCAGGCATCTTTCTTGTTAGATATGGTGTGTATTGAGGAGCCCCTTGTGGTCTATTTAACTGACACATAGGAAGTATTCTGCATCTCTTTCTCTCAGTAACATGTATGTTCTAGAAAGCAGTGAAAGATCATCAGACTGAAGTAGACAAGCTGCTTGAGTAAAAGCTGGAAGAATAAACACCAAACAGCACATCCAAATTATATGATCTATTATGCTTTTATTCTTGCATTCTTTCAGGACTGCATCTCAATCCTCATATGCCCTATCCAGAGCTGGGTTAAGACCTTAAGGGACCTGACATGGTGGTCTATGTGCCACCACAACCACATGCTTGATATCTGGCAAAAGCAGGAACTGGTTGCCACAATATATTTTACAAATATTCTATCAGCTGTGGACATTTTATTTAGTGCTTGAAGTTCCCATGAAATTCTCTGTGAGCAGAAATGTCTGAGTTGACCCTGTATTTCACTTCAATCAAAATGTGTTGAAAATCATGGTATATTCAACACTGATAACCTTGCTGAGAGTAGTTGGAGTTTCATTGCAGCCTGTTACCTTATCCTAGTTCACTACCTAATTAGACAATTCAGTAATAATATATCTTAGGCTATTTGGTCTGCATCATTTATGAAGATCAATTGCAAACTATTATTTTGTGTTATAAGCCACTTTAGGAAACAAATAGAATAATGTTCCATGACTTTGATTCACTTACATATTCCATCAATATATTTTTTTAATTCTCTTCCAGTGCATTATAGAAAATTTGCAACAATAATTCAAATATGACTCTTGAGACACTTATTTTTTTTTAAGTTGAAAATTTAAATTTTAGGAAAATGCCTTATTGTCTTTCCACAAAAATAGTATCTTTCCCATCTTACTCAACATATGCTGATTGCCATCTAAAAATCAAAAAGCTGCGCAAGCTGTTCTCATACAATTGTTTTCAGTGATTGGCTGCATCTATGTCAATTAATAGCACTGCAATCACATCCAGAGGAAGTTTAACTCTCTAATTATCTCAATGCACTTCCTCAGGGCCACCCAGTAAAATGAATCAGATAAACCACTTTGAGGGATGCCTATGGGAACAGTATCTCTGCACCTGTGGTGTCAGGTAGGTGCACAGTTCAACTTGATCCATCTTGCCCAATCATTGTGAAAGTTCACAGTGATATCTTTGCATGGCTCTGTTCTTTCCGATGTCACTGGCAAAAGGCCAAGGGCTTTTACTGGTTTGATTACAGCATTTTCTTGTCTCTACATAACGAAGTTATTGGAGTCATGCTGAACAACAACCTGCTCAAAGGGAAACAGAACATCAACTTTGAAAAGGATTTTAAAATAAAGATGCCTCAAGAATCTTAGCAGCCATACCTGTGCAAATCCTTTCCTGTTTCTTCATTGAATTCTTTATGTAATGCTCCCAAAGAGATCTCTGGAACTTCCCATTTTGTTATTGCCATTTTTTAACCTCAGAAAATACTTCTTTACCATTTACTTGCTTTAAATTAAAGTCAGGAATTTTAGCAATACTGCCTTAGTCCGCTCCTGTGTGTGTGTGTGTGTGATATATATATATATATATATATATATATATATATATATATATATATATATATATATATCCTTTAAACAACAACTAATTCTGTTGAGTTACAGCAGCCACTCCATCAGGTTTTGGCTTCTAGGAATATCCTTCTTTGACATTTTGATATGAAACTAGCTAGTGAACCTTGAGGACAATAAAAATACTCTGTGATAATGAATAGTCTACTACAAAAGCAAATGAGCTATTGCAGCCCTCTTTTTTCAACTTCTATAAAGCCCCCAGTTTGGCATTTGATATTTTGACTTAAAATTTGGCACTGCAGCTTTGGCACAAATCGAATGAGGGCCCTTTCACACAACCATATAACCTAGAATATTAAGGCAGATAAGCCACAATATCTGCTTTGAACTGGATTATCTGAGTCCACACTGCCATATAATCAGTTCAATGTGGATTTTATACAGCTGTGTCAAAGGGGCCTGAAATGCAGTCATATTGAAGTATCTGTTATTATGCTTTTACATGGCAAGACATTTATTCTACCCCCCCCCCCCCTCAGTTGAAATTATTTAAAATTCAGTGGTGCAGCTTAGGCAAAAACTGTAAAAAAATACTGTTACTTGCACAGAAAAAATGATATTTCATGTTCAAAACATCTATGTGTGAATTTTGTGCAGAAGAAGTTGTGAACTGTGAATAGGTTTGAGAACACAGTTTTTTGAAATGGGATAAAATTGCTAAAATAATTCATTGCTTCTTTCAAGAAGAAAATTACTGATGAATTGCTTCCATACTCAAGACCAGAAGACAGTATTATAAAACACCAAGTCACGTTTGTTTGTTTGTTTTTTTAAAAAAATAGTAGGCTGAACTCACTTGTAATCGAAGCAAGGGCGACTTCTTTACTTAAGCAGCACATGAACTCCATGGCATCATCTGTGCTTGAACTTACAGTGTTTCTGATGATGATGATGATGATGATGATGATGATAAAACTTTATTTATATTCTGCCCTATCTCCCCAGAGAGACTAAGGGTGTATTTCAGTCACAAAAAGGCAAACACCCATAACATAACAACCAATATACAGAAGATCTTAGTTTCATGTTTATAAACAGATTCATGGTTTGTGAATCAGAGCTATCATCTATATAAAGTGGTTTATGGAGCAACTTCTTTGCTGAATTATCCTATTGAAATTAAAGAAAGGAATGCATCATTGCTATCATGGAAATCACTGCATGAGTTGAATTTATTGTTAGGGAATAAGGCTGCTTAAACACTTTCATTTCTCAATACATGATTTATGTGTTCTGCAGATTCACAACAGCAGAGGGAAATGACAGAAAGAAATGAAGCAGTATTGTAGGGAGAAATCTTTGCTTATTTCATTTTCATACTTGAGTCCAAAATATTTAAAAAGTTTTATCCACTATGAAATTATGTTGGCTTGTTTTTTACACTTTGGGATTTATTTATTTATCTGAAAAAATTTGGAAAAATTGTGAGATTCTTTGTTGAAAAAAATTACATTTTTTTACCAAAATGTATTGTGTTTGCACAAAGTGTTCTGTGTTCTACACAAAAATGTTACTTTGTGAAAAAACCTAAGTTATTTTACACATTATTTTCCAACTCCCTTCCTTCTCTCAAATAGCATGGCAGTTTGCCACTTTCCTGAAGGGGTTGTGTTGACAGCTCAACATCTTTCTCATTGAGAGCAAGAAAATTTGTGAATAGTTTTTGCATTCCTGCTTCATTAATTTGTGATTTTAAAATAAATTCAAAACTATTATTTAATTACATATTCAAATTTATATTTATGAATGTATTTTATCCCAATAACACTTTTTATTAGTGAATTTTCTTTCAATGCACAGATTTCTGAAAATAGTTGACCCTAGAACAATACATTTTAATACACATTGACATGTCTTCTAAATGATATCAGGGTCACCAAATTAGGAATAATGTGAAATCCAACAGGTAACTGCATTCTAAATGTCCATGCCCTGAAAACAGTGGGTTGGATCTATTCATAATGAAGTATGCAAAGAAACAGTTCTTGGGATGAACAACTGACTGCTAAGTGAGAGATTTTGGGAGCTCTAATTCAAAAACCTAAAATGTTTTTCAAAAACCGAAAAACCCAAAACCCTCCAATTCCAGAAGGCCACTGAATTCACATGAGCACTTTCATTCCTGAAGCAATCTTAAACAGCACCCTATGCAAAACATACTGCTGCAGTGGTGTTATTTCAAGGTCAACACAAGCCATGGACAAAGAATGGCACAGAAAAGGGTAATGCCCGTTCTTTTTGCTTGCAGGTTTGGAAGGAAGAGGCGAATTTCATTCAGTGAGATTTGAGAACAAAGCCTCCAGTTTACACAAAGCTCCAGTGCAGCTGAGCTGATCCAGAAACAATAGGGAGGTCCTGAGCTCTCAGCTTAAGTCTTACTATGGAACATCTAAGGCGCACAGGCAGCTTTGAAATCTCTTAAGGTGAACAGCTCCTCTGGTGGAACAATAACATCTTACTTACTCTTTTTAACCCAAGATAAACTTGCTACATGCTTCTGTCCAAGTTTTCAGGCAGACTCTGGATCTCGTAAGAATAAAAGCCAGTCTTGTGCAATATTATTTGCAGGGGTGAAGGAATCCAACCATGAGCATAATAGAGGATATTAGGGAAAGAATTGTTTCAGAAGGGAGAAAGGATACTTTTAACAGTTTTATTCTTTCTTTGGTGCAAAAGTAGATGGCATACCTTTGCATATTACCATTTTTTCCAAGTGACATGGAGGTATACACACAATAATGGGATATATATCTATCCATGAAAACATGTGGTGTTTTTGGCATTCCCAGATCACCACTAAAGTCAGGGCTCAAATTCTCACATATTAACAGAGCTTGCATTACCTTCTTTCATCTTTGCTGCTACTCAAAAGGAACTCATCACATGGACTTTAAGCCATGTCCTAGGATGCTGCTGAAGTGAAACCAGGAAAGAGCCCATCACATGATACAGGGCTACTTCTGGTGGAACTGTGCCAGCTCCATGCATGCTGAGTCTTGGCAGCATGCTAAGTGGCAGACCTGAGAACATGGGTGACTACCCATGTTCTCATAGAGCAGTGGTTCTCAATTTGGGGTCCCCAGATGTTTTTGGCCTTCAATTCCCAGAAACCCTAACAGCTGGTAAACTGGCTGGGATTTCTGGGAGTTGTAGGCCAAAAACATTTGGGGGGCCCAGGTTGAGAACCACTGTGATAGAGTAAGGTGGGGACAACCGGGGGATCAAGCTGGGGACAGATGGGTTTCTGGGTGGGTTGGTAAGGGGCTGATGTGGGGTGTTGCCCAATAATTCACCTGCTGCCCAACAGATTCGCCCCACAGACGCCCTTGCTGTTCCCCTGCTTAAGGACCTCCATGTCATGAGATCCTCAGTCTAAATCCCTCTGACTGATTTAACATTGATGCTCTCCTAAGAGCCTGGATCTAGCAGTCATTTTAATTTCCTCCAGTTTTCATAACTTATTGTTATTCTAGGACCTTGTGGGAAAATTAAATTTCAGATACTTTCGGCTACATTGGTCATAGCAGAGCATCAACCTTTCTCCTTGTTCCCTCTATTTCTGCAATTAAAACAATTGAATCTTTGCACAGTTTGCACAAAGGACATGTGCAAACTCCTGGGATTGAGGAAAAGAGTGGGGTGACACCAAATCTCTTCAAATATGATGTCATATGACAGATTTATTACTTATAAATACAATAAAAAGGAACAACTTCTCTTAGTCATGGATAAATGTCCACATTTATTTAGATAAACATAATAGTCCAATCTGTCTGATGATTTAAAGAGTCACCAAATATTCCTTAATATTTTGACATGTATTGATTTAAAGTTAACATAACAATAGGGGTGCTATAGCATATCTGTTTTATGTATGCTGTTGTTCTTTTTCTACACGTAATTGTAGTATCAGAGACTTGTTTCCTGTCGAAATATTAAGAAGAATTCATTACCTGAAGAAGGTGTTTTCATCACCAACACTGAAACAAGGAACTACACACGGCAGGCCCGTAGCCAGGATTTGGATTCGGGGGGGGGGGGCTGAGTTTTTTTCAGGGGGGGATTTCGGGGGGAGGGCTGAGTCTGAGTGAAAGAGGGTCTACCCTAGCAAACCTTTTGTATCATTACCCCAATACCCCCATGCATATAGGATATATTGAGTATGGTAATCAGATCATGATATGAATAAACATAACAGTTTAAATAATGCACCAGTAAGGCCTTTTCACTGAACTACCATGAGAATTTCGGGGGCTACATGCCTGACACACGGGATACCTTGTTGTAACCTGGTCACCGTGTAGAACTCTTCTCTGACACAACCTTGGATGCCACAAATAGTCCTTTGAAAATATCTACAAGTGACTCTTTAAATCATCAGACAGATTGGACTATTATGTTTATCTAAATGAATATGGACATTTATCCATAACTAAGATTTTTCCCCTTTTTATTGTGTTTATAAGCAATAAATCTGCTATATGACATTATATTTGAAGTTTCAACAACAATAACATAATACTTTGTGTATCTTAGTCACAGATATCTGTGTTCTATATATAGTGATACCAAATCTCTCCATGAATCTGCAATGACAGATAAAAGAAAGCTGTACTATAGGTGATATGAAAAATTACAGAATATGTCTATCCTGGAACTTCCTGATGTATTTTCTAACAAGCATGACAATTTAAATCACAGTCCATTGGCAAATCAGAATCCTGTGTTATAAACTAATGAATGAAATCACTGGGATACTTTGGAAGGCACCAGGAACACTTTTATCAGTGTATGGATAAATATGGCACCCTGAAAGGAAAGTTAATTTACAAGGCTGTTGTGATGAATTGCCTACCTTTTAGACCAGAAAAGATCAGGAATTAGGCCCAGTTTTTTTGGCAGCCATTTTGTGTGGTGCCTGGAGGCAGCAGCCATCTTAGGTTAGTCATTTCCTAGTGGAGGCGGAGCTTAGAAGCAGCCTGGGGGGAAATGTGGAGAAACCTTTGATTTGCTGGGAAAAAGTGGGCGGAGCTTGGGTGAAGTGCAGAAAAAAATAGAGTCTTGAAGTGTGCCTTTTGAAATCTGACAGTTAGATAGGTTCTGGGTTTTGAAGGAGAGAGTTAGGAGAAGGAGTGTGGAGTTTAGTGAAGCCAGAGAAGTTAGTTAGAGTGTTCAGAGAGCTATTAGGGAAGAATAGCTGGTATAGTGAATATAAACAGATCCCAGGAAGTGGCTGTGTTTTTGAAAACTACACAAATAAACATCTTTGTTCTTCGTTCACAAGCCATTGCCTCAGTTTGCCTCTATATAAAGAACTATTCTTAACAAGATAGGGAAACATAGTTTCCAGATTGGTGGCAGCAATTACTTAGAAGAATCTCAATATTATCCACCTCAGTGTTCTGTGCCCTGAGTTCGAATTCAGCACCATCAACTTACTTTCAATACATTGGTTCAACAAGAAAACTAGAAACCCCTTTTGTCTTTGGTGGTAGCCTGTTCCCATAGTAAAAAAAATCTCAGAATATTGTTTATTGGTGGCAGTATGATATTTTACTCAGTGGCAGCATTTGAGTCTTCAACCTCTGATTAATTAATCAAATAAAACAAATAATTCTCTACAGATGGCATCCATCTCAATCATAATCCATGGCATGATCCTTTTTGCAATTTGACTAGCTCTATTTTGGCAGGAGTTGACTGTCTAAGCAACTTTGAATGCATAATGGAATATAGACACCTGAATTTCCCTCCACAGCAGATTCAAAGGTTTGTTAATAATGTAAATACCTGGGTTCATCCAGTATAACCCTTTGAACATGTAAAGCATGGGGTGACCTTAGCAGGTGAGCAAGGATGAGTCAAGATTTCCCAGGGAGCAGAGCCAGTATTAATTTAAGACAAATACAGCACTGCTGGCACTGAAATGGGGTGGCATTAAAGAATCCTTTGATATAATGATATAACTTTCCCTCACAAGCATCAGGGAGTCCCCTTTCCCCAATATTATTCTTTCTTGCTTTTATTTAATCAAGCCAAAAGTGAAAACAGAGGGGGGAAAACTGGCTCTTTCTCACCCTTTTCTCCATTCTCCATTCTGTTGCTTTCTTATCAGAGGGGAGGGAGGGATAGAAATGTTGTTAAATCAGTTTCATGCACAGGACAAAGCAGACAGGAATTATTTTTCTTGTTAGTCTTTTTGTACAAAGACAGACAACCCTTTCAGCCCAAATACAATATTGTAATTGCTCATATTCAACTGACAGAGGTTCCCAGATGAGCTGCGCAGAGATATCATTTGCTAATCTGTCATGTTCTATAGCACCCTGCTCTGTGCTCTGTAAAAGTGTCTTCTGCTCTTTAAGTTATTTATATAGTTGGCTGAAAGCACATTGCTTGTACAAACTAGAAACTATTAGATTAGACCAGCAGAGACAGCCGGAGGCAATCTTTTTAAAAAATGAGTGGGATTCAAAGTGGGCTTCAAAAGCAAATATTATTTCACTGGAAGTCTATTAGAGGTAGTTCCCTGGATAACAAATAAGTGCTTTGTTAGCTTTGCTGGGAGAAATGGACTGGCCAGATTGGCACCAGCTGGGTTTCATGGTAAACTGCTTGATGGAAAATGATGATTTCTCTTATTGGTGGGAAGCTTTGGAGCTCATGTTGCTCCTCCCCACCCCCTCTCCATCTCAGTTCCTTGCCTAGGTTTACTTATCAAGAGTTCATGTCAGAACTTAGCAGCTGAGGATGAGTCAGTTTGTTTTAGGGCTGTTCATCATAAACACACATACTCTGAAAACATGAAGTAAATCCAGCCAATTGGAAAGCAAATATTATCTGGACTGGGGAAAGCGTAAAGGTTGTCCATGCAAGAATTTCTCAGTACGTGTCAGGAAAACTGAAATGTGAACTGTGTGATGCAGGACAAGGTGGCAAGCATCAGTGGTGGAGGATTGTACTAAGTGGCAATTGTATTTGAGAAATGGGAGAAGAGAAGGTGCCAAGGCATGTGTATTGTAACTGTCTGATCCAAAAATGTGTTCAAAAATGGTGCACATTAGAGACACTTGCCTACAAAATTTCATTTTTTTGTGAAAGATCGTTTAGAAAAAAAATGCCTATTATCCGGTTGATTTTTTTTTAAGCTCACTGATATGGAAACATGGCTAAGCAAACCTAAAGAGATGTAATCATTATAGAAAATGAAGCAAACAGATTTATCATTATTGTCAGTGCAATGAACCTCAAGCCAGTAGGATCAGTGATACTTTGTTCTAGTTATTCTTTCCAGCAGTGGCATCATCGTTTAGTAGCAGCTGGTGGTAGAAACGGCTGCAATCCCTTAGAAATATTTCATATCTAGTTTTGGTGTTTATAAGTTAAAGGTTCCTGTGGCGATGTAGAGAGATGAAACTTGTCTTGCTTTTCACTCATTGTACAGCAGTATGACCCATATGTTGCATAAAATCCATAGGGTTGTTTTGTTGCCCCACTATCCACAAGGATTTGCCCAGAATTTGAGGGAAATTGTGCTAGGTGGATTCAATGTAATCCACTAGCCCCTAATAATTACTCAACACAATGTACAGGAATTTTATAGGGATTCAAAACTGACCAGATTTGGATGAAGTTGGGGCTCTATAGAGCCATGCTATAGACAAATGATCTCTGGTCCCTTGCATAGCTTTCCAAGAGACTATCCTAGGCCAAACAATTCCTCCAGCTCACCCTGGGACTATAGCAGGGGCCCTCAAACTAAGGCTCGGGGGCCGGATACGGCCCTCCAAGGTCATTTACCCGGCCCTCGCTCAGGGTCAACCTAAGTCTGAAACAACTTGAAAGCACGCAACAACAACAATCCTATCTTATCAGCCAAAAGTAGGCCCACACTTCCCACTGAAATACTAATAAGTTTATATTTGTTAAAATTGTTCTTAATTTTAATGATTGTATTCTTTTAAAGTGTTTTTTGCACTACAGATATGATATGTGCAGTGTGTATAGGAATTCATTCTTTTTTTTTCAAATTATAATCCGGCCCTCCAACAGTTTGAGGGACTGTGACCCGGCCCTCTGTTTTAAAAGTTTGAGGACCCCTGGACTATAGGAATGTGCTCTAGGTTGTCACTGAAGACTGGTTCATTCCACGTTTCAGCACTACCATAATGGAAACATCAGAAAAGCACATTTTACAATAAAGTTTTCATTGGATGGTCTCCACTGTTCCAATATGCTAACCTGTTAACTATTTAAAGGAACCATTCCAGTTGGTTTTTGGATAACTTCTGTCATGAGACATGGCAGGGTAAGTAACATAAAAAAACTGCAATTAGAAGCACTAGTATTAGCTCTTCATCAACTCACTTAGATGCCTGCTTGAACAAATATATACAGTATATTCTGGCGTATAAGACTACTTTTTAACCCAAGAAAATCTTCTCAAAAGTCAGGGGTTGTCTTATACGCGGGTGTAGTCTTATGCATGGGAGTCTTCTTAACTCTATATTTTAACTGGAAAAGTTGGGGGTCGTCTTATATGCCCAGTCGTCTTATATGACGGAATATACGGTACTTGTATTATGTTAAAGCAGCAGCAGTAGAATTGGGCACACTCTGGTGCAACATGCTTTGGTGTGCTGCAATGCAAATATCTTTTTTGTGAATGGAAAGCATAGTGATGAATATATATTATTGATAAATGGTTGCCAACTTGCCTGGTGGAGCCCCCGGTGGCACAGTGGGTTAAATCCCTGAGCCGGCAGGACTGAAGACCAACAGGTCGCAGGTTCGAATCCAGGGAGAGGCCTATGAGCTCCCTCTATCAGCTCCAGCTCCTCATGCGGGGACATGAGAGAAGCCTCCCACAAGGATGATAAAAACATCAAATCATCCAGGCGTCCTCTGGGTAATGTCCTTGCAGACAGCCAATTCTCTCATACCAGAAGCAACTTGCAGTTTCTCAAGTTGCTCCTGACATGACAAAAAAAAACTTGCCTGGTGGCACAGTGGGTTAAACCACTGAGTTGCTGAACTTACTGACCAAACGTTGGTGGTTTGAATCTGGGGAGAGCTCCTGCTGTTAGGCTCAGCTTCTGCCAACAGAGCAATTTGAAAACATGCAAATGCAAGTAGATCAATAGGTGGAAAGGTAATGGCACTCCATGCAGTCATACTGACCACATGACCTTGGAGGTGTCTATGGACAACATTGGCTTTTCAGCTTAAAAATGGAGATGAGCACCACCCCCCAGAGTTGGACACGATTAGACTTACTTCTTGCAGATACTGTTGTTTTTAATCCTGTAGTCTCAGCTCTCCAATTAATCCATGTTCATTGGTTACTTTATTTTACTTAAAGAAAAATATAATCCTCATTATAGTAATGAAATATGAACATAGAAAAAACATGTCTGAACATATATAGAAGACCAAGCAATTTCCTTAATGCCAAACAACTTTGGCTTGTGTTGTTATAATTAACATAATAAACAGGTTTAGGAATGAAATTTCAGTTTCTGTAGCATTCTCCTTTTATTGAGCACATGTTCACTCCACCTGAAGCAGTTTGTGAATGTTGCCCTTACAAAATGGTTATAAAATGCGTTTTAAAAGTGACATTTTAAAAATATAAACCCCAAGAACGTGTGCATGAACATCCACAAGCATGCTGTCACCTCCAGCAACCCAGTCTGGGCTCCTTGGGTCCCTGGTCTTCCCATACTGAGGTCTTGACTTGCACTTACTTAGAAATCTTTTTGCCAGCTCCTGTACGAGGAAATGACATTGTCGACAAAAGAGTACAATTCCCACCAAATCATAATCCCCAACTAAATATAACAGACACAAATGCAAGAGATAAGCAAGAAGGATTTGAAAAATAACATGTCTATCCAAGAATAGTAATGCCTACTTAAATAACAAGGTGTTTTCCCTCTAAATATTGGGATGTGTTTAGGGAAAGTCATAAATAACAATTCCCTTGGAAAAGAGTTCCTTGATTAAGATATTTGTGTGTGTGTGTCAGGAGGAACTTAAAAAACTGCAAGAGAATTGGCCATCTGCAAGGACGTTGCCCAGGGCACATCTGAATGTTTTAATGCTTTACCATCATTGTGAGAGGCTTCTCTTATGTCCCCACATGGGAAGCTGGAGCTGACAGAGGGTGTTCATCCGTGCTCTCCCTGGATTCGAACCTGCAACCTGTTGGTCTAAAGTCCTGCTGGCACAAGAGTTTAATCCCTTGCACCATTGGGGGCTCCTCTTGATTAAGATACAGAAACTTCAGTGTGTTTGTGAGTGAGTGTGAGTGAATGAAAGACTGCTATTTGAATGCAAGAAAGCACTGTATTTTTAAACCTTTATGTGATTAAATTTGTAGATGTGTTCTAATTCTTGTAAGTTGCCTTGAGAACCAGACTGGGGAAAAGTTGGCATATACAGTAAGTAAAAGAAGTAGTATTGAACAAAATCTGACTCCACCCTCCCCCACCCCACCCCACCCCACCCCAAACTGCAACCTGGAGCCAGAGGAACATCTCATATTACTGCATGCCCGGGCATGGCCTACAGTTTAGAGAAAAGTGAAAACTGCCAGGAGAAATCCACTCCACAATTTGGCTGTGACTGTGAGAGGCAAACGCTAATGTAATAATTCCCAGTTGATTATGAAACCAAACCAGTTCCAGCGATCCACCTGCTTTTTAGCTTTGCCCCAGGAGGAGGAACTAAAGGCCCCTGCCAACAGCAACTCTCTTGGGAATCTCCACAGCTCCACCTTTGCTCTCAGCAGGAAAGCCAAAAGTTTCATGCTGCCCTTGTCCTTCCCACTCACAGTTCATCTCTCACAGCACTTCACTTTAGTAATGATGGGTTTAGCCTTCTCTCTAGGGTTGGAAGGAGGCAGCAATCCTGCCGTTTTCTTTGATCTTCCCTCTTCCCTCGCTTCTCCTGCAGGGCCACATTTCCCTAAGGGAAAAGAGAGGGAGAGGGAGGAGGCATGTCACCCACTCCTCTTGCAAGGAGCCTGACGTGTCTTTTTATCTGCAGGGGAGGTTTCACTCCATTTAGAAGGATTAAGGATTCTCAGGTCCGACTTGAAGCGTTTGCTTGTGATTTGAAGTTAATGATAATAATAATAAAAAAAACACTTCAGGAGCTCAGTACTCCTGGCTGAACACGTGCTAACAGGCTCCTTGAAACAGTGCGCTGAAGGAACCTGCATGGCAAGTGAAGTCGGCCTTTCTCTTTCATTAGATGCCAGCAGATTTTCTTCATTTGTGAAGAACTGCTCAACAACAGCCTCGTCAAACACAGAACTGTTTCTCGACAGTCAGTTTCCTTATTTATCACAGAGCTGAGTACAAACGGCCTAAAGGAATAAATAATAACCAACAGAACAAGGCCACCAAGAAAACAGACTGGTTTGCTTTCAATGTAATTGTCCTATGCGGTGTCCATTTTGGCATTCTTGTCTCCTTACACATCTGCACTTCATTAAACCTGGCAGTGGCAAGCAGGTCTGGCAGCAATCCTGTCTTTAGTGGTTGAGGCTGGTAAGCTAGAAGTAGTCAAATCTCCAGGCATCTTTCAGGTTCTACTGAGAGCAATATGTTTTCAAAGGAGTGAAATATAACTGTGCTGGTTTGGTATGGAGTTCTGTTTGACTTGTTCTGGGAAACAAAAAGGGTTATTTAAAAATATATGCAAAGCATGGCAGCCCTCTAAGAGCCACAAAATGCCATAGCTACAGTACTTTCATTTTTCATTTTGTTTTTTTGTTTGGTGTGACCTAGGTACCATTGGCTTTTGCTTTAATATAAACTCAGCAAATATGTTTCATATCTATTCAATCATTTCAGCAGATTTAAAAAAATCACACATTTTTTAAAAGAAAGAGTAAAAAGGGGTGTGTGCTAAAAAAAGATGTGTAAAAAAAGGGGGAGGATGATACAGACCACCAAGGAATATCAGGTGCTGTAGGCTCTATTTCTGAGTAAAGAACTGGCATAAGAAATCTCCATGGTATTCACAAAGTCACCAAAACTGGAAGAAACATGCACAAAGGGATGGATTTTAGGTATTTCTGAAATGAATAAAGAAGAGTATCATAGAATCATAGAATCAAAGAGTTGGAATAGACCTCATGGGCCATCCAGTCCAACCCCCTGCCAAGAAGCAGGAATATTGCATTCAAATCACCCCTGACAGTTGGCCATCCAACCTCTGTTTAAAAGCTTCCAAAGAAGGAGCCTCCACCACACTCCGGGGCAGAGAGTTCCACTGCTGAACGGCTCTCACAGTCAGGAAGTTCTTCCTCATGTTCAGATGGAATCTCCTTTCTTGTAGTTTGAAGCCATTGTTTCGCATCCTAGTCTCCAGGGAAGCAGAAAACAAGCTTGCTCCCTCCTCCCTGTGGCTTCCTTTCACATATTTATAAATGCCTATCATATCTCCTCTCAGCCTTCTCTTCTTCAGGCTAAACATGCCCAGCTCCTTAAGCCGCTCCTCATAGGGCTTGTTCTCCACACCCTTGATCATTTTAGTCGCCCTCCTCTGGACACATTCCAGCTTGTCAATATCTCTCTTGAATTGTGGTGCCCAGAATTGGACACAATATTCCAGGTTTGGTCTAACCAAAGCAGAATAGAGGGGTAGCATTACTTCCCTAGATCTAGACACTAGGCTCCTATTGATGCAGGCCAAAATCCCATTGGCTTTTTTTGCTGCCACATCACATTGTTGGCTCATGTTTAACTTGTTGTCCACGAGGACTCCAAGATCTTTTTCACATGTACTGCTCTCGAGCCAGGCATTGTCCCCCATTCTGTATCTTTGCATTTCGTTTTTTCTGCCAAAGTGGATTTGTCACTGTTGAACTTCATTTTGTTAGTTTTGGCCCATCTCTCCAATCTGTCAAGATCGTTTTGAATTCTGCTCCTGTCCTCTGGAGTATTGGCTATCCATCCCAATTTGGTGTCGTCTGCAAACTTGATGATCATGCCTTCTAGCCCTTCATCTAAGTCATTAATAAAGATGTTGAACAGGACCGGGCCCAGGACGGAACCCTGCGGCACTCCACTCGTCACTTCCTTCCAGGGTGAAGAGGAAGCATTGGTGAGCACTCTCTGTGTTCGTCCACTTAACCAATTACAGATCCACCTCACCGTAGTTTTGCCTAGCCCACATTGGACTAGATTGTTTGCCAGAAGGTCATGGGGGACCTTGTCGAAGGCCTTACTGAAATCCAGGTACGCTACATCCACGGCATTCCCCGCATCTATCCAGCTTGTAACTCTATCGAAAAAAGAGATCAGATTAGTCTGGCATGACTTGTTTTTGATAAATCCATGTTGACTATTAGCGATGACCGCATTTGTTTCTAAGTGTTTGCAGACCACTTCCTTAACAATCTTTTCCAGAATCTTGCCTGGTATCGACGTGAGGCTGACCGGATGGTAGTTGTTTGGGTCGTACTTTTTTCCCTTCTTGAAGATTGGGACCACATTGGCCCTTCTCCAGTCTGCTGGAACTTCGCCCATTCTCCAAGAACTCTCAAAGATGATTGCCAATGGTTCCAAAATGACTTCTGCTAGTTCCTTCAGTACTCTTGGGTGTAGTTGATCTGGCCCTGGTGACTTGAACTCATTTAGAGCGGATGACTTGTTTCCCAATTTGGGGTTGGATGTCCTTTAATCCCTCATACACTCCATCTTGCTGAGGTTGAAGATGACTTTCTTTTTGTGAGAAGACCGAGGCAAAGAAGTACTTAATAAACAGAACTGCCATCAGACTAGAGATGTAATTCTTTGCTAATTTTCTATGTGAAGAAAAAAATTGCTATTTTAGCAATATTCTTTCTATGAGAAAGTAATCAAAAACTATTATTTTTTTAAAAGACTATTAACAATTTGAGATTTATTTTGCAGAAAATGTACACATGGATATTTTGCACAGAAATCAGTTGTGCAGGAAATAATATTTATTAGGGCTGGGCGGTTTCGTTTCGTAATTTCGTAATTCGTTAAAAATTTGTAATTTTTTTTATAACGAAGCGATATTGAACCATTCAGGAGCAACTAAAAAACGAAACGAATTTTTCCAATTCGTTTCGTAATTGTTTCGGAATTGATTAGTTATTGATTAGTTATTGATTCGTAAATGTTTCGTTATTATTTCCGCATGTCTGGTGCAAGTTTTAGAGTTGCTGTTTGTTTTCTCAGTGAAAAAAAATATAATTATCACACCAACAGTCAACAACAGAGGGAGAGGGAAGCTTCAGAAGTTTTTTTAGCGTATTGCGCGATCGCGGCCGCCATTAACGAATTGATTCGTAATCGATTCGTAATTGTTTTGAAATTGTTTCAAAATTGTTTCGTAATTTCCAAAATTTCATAAATATCGAACTTTTTTTAAGGAAAATTTCGGAATTCTTTTAAATAACAAAACGCAAAAACCCCCTAAAAACGAATCGAGCTTAGAAACAAATTTTTCTGTGGTTGCCCAGCCCTAATATTTATGTACATAAATAGCATAAATTGACATGCAGGTCTGTTATTTATATTTTTTTAGATTTCTTTTTTAAAATTTCCATAACTTGCTTACAACAAATAAAGTCAACAAAGATACAGTATCATATAGTCAATTTGCATTTGAAAATTGAAACTTTTTTTTCTCAAGCATTCTTTTTTCCCCTCCCCCTACCCTCTTCCCCCTTTTTTGTGCCACCTTCCCCTGGAACAATTTATCTAATTCTTTATCTGCAAAATTTCATTGTTTCTGTTGCAGGTCTGTTCCCCTGTCCTTCAGTAAACAAAAATTCTACGAACCTCCCCCATATTTTCCAAATGTCTGTTCGTTTCCATATTCTTTTTTAAGTTTGATATCACAAGTTTATTATTTATTTATTAAATTTATATCTCACCTATCTCCTGACAAGGGTCCTAAGGGAGCTCACAGCAGTCTAGTTTAATAAAAGTTTTGCTTAAATGCACTATATAAAAGTTTTAAAAGTTAAAAAAACCTGTTGTATTTTTAAAAAACCCATAGAAACAGGTTTCAAATACAATTAGAACATAACTGAAAACATACAAAATAAGAAGTAGACCATGCTTCAATAAAAACAATTTAACCTGCTGGTGAAAAGGTGGCATCCTGTAGGATAGAGTTCCACAGCCTGGGACCTCATCAACCATGCCAGCACACCCAAATGTTTTAGGGGGTTATTTTTTTGTCCACCTCACCGTAGTGAGGTGGACAAAAATATTTATTCACACCTATGGTCCAGACTGACTTTTTGCCCCTCATTGAAAGCTAGATTTGTCAAAAAGTCATGTCCAGTGTACACTGTCTGCCCTCTTCTCTCTCCACCTTTGTGGACATCTCTCATTTTATTTTATTTTATTGTCCTGATAATTGAAGTCAGATCTGATTCACATACATTAGTTCCATTTTATTCTTGACCAGGCTAAATCAGTACACATGAATTTAGAATTTAGCTGAATCAATTGCACAGCCCTAGGTATAAATGCAAAGGAAAATAGAAATGCAAGCACCTTGGCCTAAATTCAATTGCTAGTTCCAGTTTGAGTAGGTCCATTGAATCATGTTCTGGATAGTAATCCAACACTTATGCAAATTTTTCTGACTCAATGGATTGATTATT
This sequence comes from Anolis sagrei, assembly GCF_037176765.1. NCBI lineage: Eukaryota > Metazoa > Chordata > Lepidosauria > Squamata > Anolidae > Anolis > Anolis sagrei. The sequence continues at coordinate 215,241,210 of NC_090024.1, read as the reverse complement.
GTTGACCCCAGCAATTAGATGTAGACCATTATTTCTGTATATTTCTTCTGTTCAAAACAGTAACACTGACTGATTGAAAACATCCCACCGTTTAATGAGGTTACACTGACTAGTGTTTCAACTATTTTGTGCATATATGTTGATCATTGCATTGAGGCTACTATAAATCATTCCTAGTGGCAGGGATTAAGATTCAGATAGCCTCCACATGATGCACATCATGTATATAAGGGTGTTCCTTGCTATTGTTCGAATATAATTGGTTTTTAATCTTTTCTAGAATATTTAATAAAAGTAGCACAGGTTTGGCTGACATCTGAAACACATTGGATTGGATTGGAAGCCTTTCAAGGTACAATATTTCTAAATATCTCTATATGTATTTTCTTTCTTTTCTTATTCACAGTTCAAATGTTTCTCTCAACCAAGTCTATTCCCATCAGATCCAGGCAAACTGTAATGTTCTTAATGCAGCTGTGATCTATACAGGCCAAAAGCCAAGCCGGAAGATATATTGCAAGCTTTATTGCCCTGTTACTCCCATTCTTTCAAGTGCTTCCCTAGATCGATGGTGAAATTCTGCTAGTGAAGTAGCTCTACTTCTACATGCCACTTGCTCACCAGATGCTGATGAGCAGAACTGTCACAAACGAGCCTTATTAATGCTCTGACTGTACAGGGACATGTCACACAAAGTGGGCAACCAGCCTATAAGCACTTTTGGACACATGGAATGAAGAATTATGCAATCAAAAAAAGCTGGAAGAGTCTGAAATCAAGGGAACTAACAGACAGTTTTCTCTTATATGTGCTAAACTGACCCCTAAGATCTTCAGCTGAGGAATGTACCCTTGCCTCACCCCCATTGTTCATTCCTCTCTAACAAATGTCCAACATTTCATTTGATTTATGCTTCTCTTTTACTGATGCCTACCTTTTTTGTGCAAGGATGATACCATTTTGTTTACATACTGTCCCTGTTTAAGTTTGCAAGATCAGGGTAAAGAGTGTACACCAGCCTTACTCTTTTTTGTCCATATGTTGATCATGGAAATGTGATGGTTATAAGTATCATAGAATCATTGAGTTGGAAGAGACCACATGGACCATCCAGTCCAACCCCTTGCCATGCAAGAAAAGCACAACCAAAGTATCCCCAACAGATGGCCATCCAGCCTTTGTTTAAATTCTTCAAAGGAGTTTCCACCACACTCTGAGGCAGAGTTCCATTTTTAACAGCTCTCACAATCAAGAAGTTCTTCCTAATTTTCAGATGGAACCTTCGTTTCTGTAATTTGAACCTATTGCTCTGAATCCTTGTCTCCAGGGCAGCATAAAACAAGCCTGCTGCCTCTTTCTTATGACATCATTTGAAATATTTATACATGGTTAGCATGTCTCCTCTCAACCTTCTGCAGGCTAAACATACTGAGCCCTTTAAGCTACTCCGCATAGGACATGGTTTCTAGACCTTTGATCATTTTAGTCACCCTCACCTGGACACTTTCCAGCTTGTCAATATCTTTCCTGAATTGTGGTGCCCAGAACTGGACACAGTATTCCAGATGAGATCTGACCAAAGCAGAATAGAGAAGCACCATTACTTCTCTTCTATGGTTATCTTTTATGGTCTTGAAAATATGATCTCTTGGCCATATGAAGCAGGTGATGGTGGTGGCCCAGGGGCTACACGTTGTAGAGACACGAGTTACTCTATTTCTGAAAAGGTCCTCCCTGTATCCCCAGGACTTGAATAACTACAGACCAGTATCTATCGTTCCTAGAATATCTTCCCCTATGTGATGTAGTGGTTTGAGCATAAGGGGCTGGACTAGTTGGCTCTTGTGGTCTCTTCCAACTCTATGATTCTATGTGGCTGGAGACCAGGATTCAATTTCTTGATTGGCTATGGAAACCCACTGGGTGACTTTGGGTTAGTTCCACACTTTCAGTCCCAGAAAAACTTGTGATAGGTTTGCTTTAAGAAACAACTTGAAGGCATACAATAACAACTTTCTAAAAAAGGGCTTCCCTAAATATTATCCACACCTGTGATTTCAATGACACAATCATGTTATACATCACTGTTTCAAATCTTGGTGTGATAACATGCAAGGGCATGATATTGGATATGTTATTACAAAATCTAACCCATAAAGCAGAGATATCTATGATTTGATTGTCTATGTCCTCAGCTTGTTGCTATCCTCCCTTCTTGATTTTGACTCATTTCTTAGCTGTACAGCAAATCTGTACAGCATTCCAAAGAATGCTCAAGGTTTTCATTCAGTCTGGATTTTATATCAATTCTCATTTATATTTTATATGTATACAAAACATGGATAGAAATGCAGTTATCTTTTGATTTCCACATATCTTTGAACTGCATGATTTTTTGAAATGTACCAAAATGCATATAAAGGTACATTATAGGTCATAATATGCTAAACTACATATTTTAATGTGCAAAATAGGCACTTGAAACTGAAAGTGGGCTTATGAATGAAAACATATGAAAGCAACTTGGACCAGATACATGTTCATTCATCTGTATCCATGGCCTTGTTACTTTGTTGTTTCATTGGCCATAGCCAAGTTTATGAGAGGGTGTATAATTGATCCCAACTGCCATCTTAATAAAGTGTACATTTATTTTATACACATTTCCATAGTGTACATTTCCTTAGTGAGATTTCTTTTCTTCTTACGTACATTTTCAGCACAGAATACAACCAACTTTACCTCATCAGTGTTGACACTTGAGAGAAAATATCTTTATTTTTACAATTGCAGCTGCCAAAAGAATCTGAAAACTGTGGCCTTATTGTAAACCAAAACTAAGATGCCTACTGAAATCTGCAGGCAACCTATTGCAATTGGCTGCAGAGGTGTAAACTGTTCTTTTTATCTCAGTCTGGTTCCTACATAGACTTTGATCTTATGAAAAAGTGAGGTGGAGTATTTCTTTGCTGAAGCATAAGACATCTCAGCATGCTAGCTGTATTCAGAATTGATATGTGTACATGTCAGGGGACAGCTTGTTGGAAAGGAAAGGCAACCTCAGTGGGTATCAAAAATTCCTGAGATTGGAAAAGTTGTGCTCCTATCAACTAGCTATTATTTATAATATTCCTGGTGCATATGGATTAAACAAATGCAATTTTCCCATGTAGATAATCCCAGAGGGCAAACAGAACCACAGACATTAGGTACAAGTCCTTGCATATGTTCAAACCTTTTGATGCAACAATTGTTACTTGTTACCCTTTGCAAGTACTACTTCTGAGGTTGAGAAACTGAGATGATTCCCTGTCATTCATCACAATTAAATGTCAAGTGTCAATGTAAAGTTGACCTGTGTTCTGAATTTTAACCTTGTGATGTAACGCAAGATATCCTGTTTCACGTTTATTACAATTACAGCATATTCAGAAGTCACGAATATATTACAGTACCAAAGCAGGATTTGATGGGTGGAATAGTCATACCACTTATTTTCAAAAGGACAAAAATAAGCCTGACCCAACTATGCAACTTCTAATCCTTTTTCCCAACATTATTGACAGCAAATTTACTGTAAACTAATTGAGCAAAAGCTAGGTTGCAGACATTCACAATTATGGAAGACACATCAAAGCTGTATCACAAGCATGATTACTTTGCATTGGCCAAAGAAGTCGATATGTGAAGGAATATTTATCCTTGAGCTTTTGTTCTTATCTTGCCTTCCCGCCCAAGATCTGGATCTGGTACTCAGGTCTCAAGGTGGCTCCTACCTTGGACAACTCCATACATCAATCAATAATAAAATCAAATTATTCCTATTTGTAGTTCTGAATAGGTGCATTTCTTACATATTGCCAGATCCTAACAATGTTACTTTTTGGACCACAACTCCCAGAATTCTGCAGTCCATCACTTTGATACAGTGATTTTCAGCATAGTGTGGTATGATATCCATTTATTAGTTCAAAAGAGAGAAGTTCTATTGGATCAATAAAAACCTAATAAGACTAAATGAAAGTAGTGATAAACATTGATTATTGTTTGTTTCTTCATATGATTTCACAGATCTTTGAATCACAATTATCAATGGCATATAACTAGTAGTTTGTAATTTTAATAGCAGATATTCAGTTCAACTGGAGGCACAGACATGCAATAAGAGAAGGAGGCTCTATTTTTGATCACAAGCCTTAAAATGGCTCCAGAGCTATCCAATAAATAAAGTCCTGAGTATTTCTAGTTGTTAAGACTCCTAGGAGATCACTGCTTTCTCAGTCCATTTGCTCTGAGCCAAGACATCCAATCTGCAAGTATGATTTTGCTAATCATAATGGAAGCATTGTGATTCATATGCAAAAAGCACTGGAATATTTACGTATGACTATGAATACAGCTTTGCATGGGAACTGAAATAGTTTGGTCTGCTTGCTGATGCCAGTTTACAAAACTCCAGCATGGTGCCCAAAGTTTGTTGGTGCAAGATAATAATGGCAGGAACAATTCCTGGGGAAAGAATGGGAGACCTTGTATTTAGGTGCATTAATATATTGGCAATCAACTGCAAATTCAGTTCCCTGTAAACTCAAGATATCCTAAGGTGTAAAATGCTCTGAAGTACAGCTGCCAACCCCACTTTTATAGACTGACTGGTTATAATGGTGGGAAGAAAATATCACGTTATACAATTTTAAGAAGAAAATTTGACTTTTGTTCCCAAATAATCCAGGGAGAACAAAGGGCAAGGAGAAAATAAATTATTAGAAAATATTGCAAAATCAATTCCCTTTTTTTCTGATCATTGAATTGAAATACAATTATTACAAATAGTTATTGGAGAAAGATCAGATGGGGAATATTTGGCCCACAGTAAGCCCAAATATAAAATCAGTTGGAACAAATTGACCACCAAAATGCAAAGGTACAAGAATATAATGAGGCCATCAAATTTTAATGGCAAATTATGACTGCAATGTATGAGAGGATATTGTGTTTAGTTACTGAAATATCTTTGGTAGATCATGGAAGTAAGGGATTGGGCTCCCAGGACCTTGCTTACAAAATTGCTTCACTTTACTCAGCAGTAAAATAATTTTAAAAGAATTTTAAGATCCAAGACAACATGACTATTTACCCAGCAGCTTTGCATGCCTGCCAGCCAGCCATGAAAGACCTCTATAAAGAAAGACGGAGATCCGATCCTTCTTTTTTGTTCAGGCCTATTTTCCTCTCTCTGCCTCCTGGGTTTCCTGCCTCCTGGCCATTTCTGGCATGTTGAGAAAAAAGAAGCAGTTGCTGAGATGCTTCTGAACATTTTTCCCCTGTGTCTTCTTGAAGCCGATTTAGCACAAATCATATTAAATGACTGAAATTTCACTTCCAATCTTCCCAGAGAAAACATGCAGTATCCTGAAGCTGAAGCAGATAAAAGCATTTATCTTGACATAATTTTGTGGGAAGGAACTCACACATTTAGATAATGCAATGCTTGAGGAGAAACAGAGTCATCAATGCACTTCCTCCCATTTCCAGGATGGCCACATATGTGCCCACCAAACAGTTAGAGCCAAAGAGTTCAACAGTGGCAACCAAGTGTTCCTGTAGCTCAGTAGTTCCCAACCTTTTTTTTTTTTTTGACCAGGGACCACTTTGACCAGGCACCATTTTGACCAAGGACCATTCTCCAACATTAGTACCAAAAGGATTATGAATCAGTTTTTGGTTAACTTTAGATTCAGCTTGGTTATTTGGGGTGCTGATTCAGAAAATTGCATTGGATAAACCACATCAGCTATAGTTTCAGATACAGAATATATGCCATTCAGTAATCACCATCTGCTTGCCCACAGAAAATCATGTTTAATAATTTAGAGCTGATGTGGTCTATTCAATGCAATTTTCTGAATCAGCACCCCAAATAACCCCAGGAACAGACTTAAAAATGAAGACAGCAAGGAGCCTCCACTTTCAGGAGCCAAATGGAATGGCTCCACTCAGGGGAATGAAGAGAAAGAGAAGCAGCAGTCAGGAGGCTTGTTGTTGTGCCTTTTGTGGATAGTCAGCCTCTCCCCCCCTGACATCCCCGTTGCCGCGGCACTATAAGAGGGTTTTGCGAGACCAGCCACTCTTGTTGCAACAGTGTAGTAACAGTGAGGCTGCAGACCATATTTTAGTTCCAAGGACCACAGGTTGGGAAGCACTGCTCTAGCTGCTCTCTGCACTAATCTAATAAGTGTGATTCAGGATTACTCTATCAGAAAAAGAAATGATTGCAATTCAGAACTGCTATGCTGATTATTATGAATTATAACTGATATAGGTATGATAAAGTGCATTTCACCATTCAATTAAAAATAACATAAATTTAAATATAAAAATGAAATATATTTCAATATACATATATTAAAATATACATTCATTAAATGCACTGAACTATTTAATACAAATATTTTAAAACTGCCATTATTTCATAATTTATTTCATTGATCAAGTAATTTTGTAAATGTGTTTAAATAGAAAATTATAAATCAAACAATAAATGTCCTTTAAATATTTTCCGTCACGTCTACAAACCAAATCTGGTTCCTGGTCTCACAACAGTTCTCAGCCCCAGACTAGATACAATGTCATGATTGAGGAAGAGTCTTAGAATTCCAGAATTGAAGGGACCATGAAAACAATCTAATCCAATGCTCTGTTAATTCATAGCTGAAGCATTACTGATAGATAACTATCTATCCTCTGTTTGAAAACATCTAATTAATGAGAAACCACTATTTTCTGAGGCACCTTCCACACAGTTGAATAAAATCCCACAATATCTGCTTTGAACTGGAGTGTGGACTCAGATAACGCAGTTCAAAGCAGATATTGTGGGATTTTCTGCCTTGATATTCTGGATTATATAGCTGCGTGGAAGGGCCCCGAGGAAGTCATTTCCATATCAAAAACCTTTTGTCATCCAAGCATTTCTTAATGTTTAGTCAAAATCTATTTTCTTGTAATTATTATGCATTTGCTCAGGTCTTCAAACAGTGCTCCTCGAGTTGTTTTGGACTTCAGCTCCCAGAAATCGCAGCCAGTTTACTAGCTGTTAGGAATTGTGGGAGCTGAAGTCCAAAACATCTGGAGGAACACAGTTTGAGTAAGTCTGCTCTGAAGCAACAGAAAACAAACTTATTCTATTTTCCATCTAATAGTCCTTCTGATACTTGAAGTTGAGTTTAATATTAGCTCACAGGAATTTTAGCTGGTTTGTTCCCTTCTTAAACTTAAGTGCCCAGAAGTGAACAGAATACACCAAGTGAAGAGTTGGAAGACACACAGGACCCATCCAGTCCAACCCCTTAAGCCAGACCAAAGCTGGATACAGTGAAGTCACTGCTTCACTTTCATTAGTTTTCTTGTTCCTGTATCACATTGCCAGTTCATGCATTATGGTTCACTAAGATTCCTATTTTTTTTCATTCCACATATGTTGGCCTTTAGTCATTTTATTATTTACATATAATCATTTACATACAGGGTGGTAAATGCTGAATATTGGGTGAGAGAACTGTCCCAATATCTCCTGAAATAAATATTTCCCCACAGCCATTGCTGACAATCGGATTTACTGATCCATGATTAACTCGATATAAGATAGAGGTGTGGTTTGATAAAGAAACCAACCAGTCCAGAGTTAGGATGACACAACCTAGATCACCATTGCTAGATCTCCAGGGACAGTGTGAAAGCATGTTTTGCCTTACCATTAACAAGTGAATAGATGGACAAGCCAATAGACTGCCAGTTGAGTATTCCATATTATTATTTGTGTGTTTGTTTAAAAATCCTTCCATATTGTTTCTAATTTTCTAATGGATTCTAGGATACAACTGGCTAACAGGCATGCCAGTTTAGGACTGACTCTATTAATTCAGTTAATCAAGAAAATAGACTTGGAAAAAGGTGGTCCAAACTCTTCTAAGCAGCTGATGTATTAAATATGCTTGAGTCAGTTACTAACAGTAATCATTTTCTGAATACCTTCCACTTTCATGAAAAGGTGGGTTTGGTAACTTTACAGGATTTTGCTTCCTTGGCAATTCTTGAAGGGATTCCAGCCTTGGTGTTAATCCTCAGCAAGTAGTGAGGAATTTCAGTGTTAATAACAAATTGTGACTAGTCCCTCCTGGCTGTGAAGCACATATCCCCTCAAGGATGCGAAAAAGCACATAAAAGCCTTTAATTTAATAGACAAGCCTGTGAGTTTAAGGTAAACTTTGTCTTGGGGAGGTTTCTCTCCTAGACTGGTCACTGAAAATAGGATTTCCTTACTCAGGCAAACCTAGCAGTTTGCAGCTTAAGATTTCGGCTTTTCCAAGGACCAGGCCACATAATCAATTTTTCTTCTAAAGAGGGGCCTATAGGCAGAGACTTTTCAAGCATAAGCTTATTACCACCAAGTAACCAATAACAGTACAGATATTATTCCATGTCATATCAATGCAGATTTTCTTTTAATTTTCTCATGTGCATAAGGAAAAATGTTCACTCCTGTTAGTCCATCCAAACCTGGGCTGAAAATCAGGAGAGCTGTAGTTTGTCTTTTGTGGGGAAATAAAGATATGTGGTTGAATTCTACTGACATGCCATTTTCAGAGCCTTTAGGCGTCACATTTTTGAGTTTACCTGACAACCATGGAGATTTAGAAAATTGCTCTCTTTAGGAAATAAATAAATAAAAAGGAAAGAAATTGGATATTCTCACTTAATTGCATGGTTTCAGAAGTTGGAACTTCAGCTGAGACTGAAAGATACAAGAAACCCCAGAGGTAAGAGTTTACCAATCAACTAACCATTTCTCAAAGCTTCACTTAAGGGGATGCTTGTTGATGACAAATTAACTTCTGAGATTGGTAGTTCTATTAAATATAAACAGGGGTCTTCCTGATCCTTTAATATTGGCTGGTACCACTTCCCCAGACAAAATACAGACAAATGTCCTGGAATTCTGCCTCTTGCCAAGTTCTTACAGATTAACATTCCCCATATATAATCCAAGGGTCATAAAAGGATTTTTAATAATAATAATAATAATAATAATAATAATAATAATAATAATATAATAATAATAATAATTTCATATCTGCGGTTTTCTTGCATTGTATATTTCTGCCACTTCTGTGATCGTTCATTTGTATTTTGATTCTGTAGCCCAGTATAGACTTCATTTTGGTTTGTTTCTCCATAATACTAATGCGTTAGGTGCTCTTAGTTCCACTCCTCAGCTGAGACCTCTCTGAATTGGTTGAACCTGCCGGTAGTTACACTAGGAAGCTGATGAAACTATGGACCACATCCTCAGCTGTTGCAAGAAAAGCTGTTCCACAGACAGACTGCAAACAAAGACACAACTCTGTGGTCCAAATGATTCACTGGAACTTATGTCACAAGTACCACCTGCCAGCAGTAAAGAATTGGTGGAATCATAAACCCACAAAGGTCGTGGAAAATGAACATGCAAAAATTCTGTGGGACTTTCGAATCCAGACTGACAAAGGTTTTGGAACACAATACACCACACATCACAATTGTGGAAAAGAAAAAAGTCTGGATTATTGATGTCGCCATACTGGGTGACAGCCGCATTGAGGAAAAACAACAGGAAAAGCTCAGCCGTTATCAAGACGGCTGCAAAGACTGGGTGCTGTGCCAAAAGATCACAGCCGGCATTTGGAAAGAATAAACATTGACAAAACCATGATCTGTCAATTGCAAAAGGCCACTTTACTTGGATCTGCATGCATCATTTGGAAATACGCTTGGGAAGTGTTTGACTTGTGATTTTTTTAAAATATGAAATCCAGCATATAGATCTCGTTTGCTGTGACATACTGTGGTTCTTGTCAGTCAAATAATAATAATCAGAATCCCTAGCAAATAAAGGCTGGAGATTTTGAGAATTGATAATGTTTCCAAGCTCAGATGAAATCTGAAGTCCTAGGGCAAAGCAAGTTTGTAGTAAAAGAATGGGAATACAGGAATCATTTATCATAGCTAGCATAATCTGAAGTTGTTGGAAAAGATGGAACAGAGTTGCTGCATTCCGCATTCATAGATCTTTTTGTACTGACACAAACTCCTGGAATACACTCTATCCTGCTGTCTTACTGTGTATTTCTGAAAATGAACATATCCCTGGAAACTTGATGAGGATAAGGAAGAGCTGCCTTATGGGATAAACTAAAGTAAAAAGTAGAGGATCAAAAATAAATAAATACATAAAACAAATAAAAGATTGTGCATTCATCCTCATTTCATATGATGATGATGATGATGATGATGATGATGATGATGATGATGATGATTATAATCTTTATTTCTATACCGCCCTATCTACCCCAAGGAGACTCAGGGCAGTATACAACAGAAAACTGGCAAACATTCAATGCTGTCATAACATAACAAACAGTTCAAATCATAAACAATAACATAAACAACATCGGGTGTACTTATAGAACAACTAAAAATAACAAAATTAGAAAATTAAATATATAAATCAAACATTTAGGACATGTTTACTAATGGATGTAATAATAGCAAACATTAAATGTAAAAAGGCATTTGCAAGTCAACAGGGTAAAGGTAGTGTCTGAGTCAGAGTATTTAAGGTGCTGACCAAATTAAAATTATTATATTCCACAATTCCACAAGTTAAAAAGGATCTATATGGGTCTAGTTACCACCCCCCTCCCCTACCCACCTCCCGGTTCCCTCCCCATAACGTCCACTCCCATTCTTTATGCCCTCCCAGAGATTCCCAGATCCCAACAATTAAGAAGTCCTCTGGATGCTCTTTAGGGATAGGAATGCAACCCAGGTCTTCATGGGGGGTATAAACTGTGGTATGATGCCCATCGATCTTTGTTTAAAGACCTCCGACTTCACTGTCAAACAAGTTTTATAATAAAAAAACTGTAATGTTTAGGCTGAATCTCCTTTCATGTTATTTTAACCCCTTGGTTCAAGAGCAGTAGAAAACAAGGTCATTCTGTCTTCTACATAGGATCCATTCATATAATTAAAGAGATAGCTATCAGACCACCTCTCAATCTTTTCTCCAAGCTTTTTCCTCATATGGCTTGGTTTCCAGACCTTTGTCATCTTGTCTGTCCTTCTCTGTGTCCCAGGACTGGACATCGTATTCCAGGTGAGATCAGACCAAATGAAGGATTTTGTGGCTGCAAATAGAGAAAGGACATTGTATTGCTTTACTTTACTCCTATTTCCCTCAGCCATGACAGTCTTTTCTTTTCTTTTCTTTTCTTTTTTTTTTTTTTTGGGGGGGGGGGTTATGCCTTGAACTTTTTACCTTCATAGGACCCCTCTCTCAAATATCTCAAACAAACAAGATGCACATCCATAACTCTAATGTCACTTCTCTTCTGTGGCAGATTTTAAAGTATCATTTATTTTGCACTTTCTGTTTTCCTGCTAATGATACCATCTAATCTGAGCTTTGGATTCAGGGATGTTTTGGGAATTAATGAATAACATTTAATTCTTAAGTGCACTTATTCATTTTTTTAATGTCTAGAAAGGCCTGTTCTCAGGCCTTTCCTACACAGCTGAATAAAACCCAATGTTATCTGTTTTGAACTGGAATATATGGCAATGTGGACTCAAATAACCCAGTTCAAAGCAGATATTGTGGGATTTTTTGCCTTGATATTCTGGGTTATATGGCTTTGTGGAAGAGCCCTCATTTTAGTCATCCAGACTTTATCAATTGCATACCTAACAAAATCATGAAAATTCAGTTGGTTAATCAAAATAAATAATTTACCACCATTTACTTAAATCTTCAAACCAAATAACACACCCACAATTTGAGATGTAGGGTGGGAAGCTTTGAATCAACTGGGAAATATATTCATGATGTTTGCCAAAAAAATGTAAGTAAGGGGGGACGGAATTTCATTTCTTCCCAGCCTAATTTTGGCTGTATCTCAAAACAGAAGAGGATCATTTGCCGTTTGTGGGGTATATGTTTTCATTGGATTTACTGTGAGAGGTGTTTCCTCCCAAAGCAAGGCAGCTCCTGCTTTTATTAACAGCTCCAGGGCAGGGAGATGTATTTGCAGGTGTGGTTTTTCCACCTTGGTGGCTCAGCTGTATAAGAAAATATAATCCTCTCCCACTTGCTAGGTATCAGAGCTGCATAACTGCTCAACCAGAGTGCTGTGTGTGAGAGTAGGTAGGCAGGTGGCTGAATTGGTGTGGAAACATTCACACCTGAGGAACATCTGCCTGCCCTGGAGTAACTAAGCAAAGAGCAAGAGCTGCATTTAGATCACAAAGTGGCAAATTTCTGCCTTGTGCCAAATCTATCACCGATGTAGACTAATGCAGTGGGGCAGTTTATGCCAGATGGTGTTGTGAAGTTCTAGTGCATTTCTATTATTTTTCCCCTATAACTTTGTTTCTATGTACGGGCCGTTTTTCCTAAAACAATTTTTGCTTCTTTGTTGAGGAATGTGATCTTCTCAGAGCTGTGATCACTTCCCACTGTTGTTACATAATGACACAATCATTTTATCATTCCAGGACACTGTGGGAAGATCAAAATGATGCTATCCCGCCTTTCTGCTTGCTTCCACTCAGTAAATAAGAGCCAAAGAGGATCTGTGAGTAGGAGGGCCCTGCACAAATGCTGGTGGGGCCTCAGTAACTCTCCAAGCATTCCAGGTGTTGCTCCAGATGCTAATAGAAGATGAAACCTTTGGTTGTTTGCTTTTGCTTGCGTGTGTGTATTGTTATGTGTGTACACATATGTAACTGGTTGATTGTCCAAACTCAAAGATTGCTCACCAATGGTTCCTCCTCCTCTGTGAGAGAGATGTCTAGTGGGGTATCTAATGGTCCAGACCTTTGTCCACCATTTTTATAATGCTTACAAGGAAGGTAAAAGGTAGGTAAAGGTTTTACCTTGACATTAAGTCCAGTAGTGTTCGACTCTGGGGGTTGGTGCTCATCTCCATTTCTAAGCCAAAGAGCCGACATAGTCAGTAGACACTTCCAAGGTCATGTGGTTGGCATGACTGCGAGGAGTGCCGTTACGTTCCCACCAGAGGTGTACCTATTGATGTATTCACATTTGCATGTTTTCAAACTGCTAGGTTGGCAGAAGCTGGGGCTTACAGTGGGTGCTCATGCCGCTCCCTGGATTCGAACCTGCAACTTTACAATCAGTAAGATCAGTGGTTTCACCCACTGTGCCATCAGAGGTTTATAGGATATGTTTGTCAAATTTGCAGATGGTACTAAATTAGAAAATATCTGGGGTATTTAAATGTGAATACCCCAGAGGATACAATCTTAATGGAAACGATCATAAATATTGAAGATACAAAACAAATTTCAAATTTGGAGGTCAGAGTTCAAATGTCCACTTAACCATGGAAACCCACTGTGTGACTTTAAAAATGCTATATTTTCTCACCTCAAAAGAAGGCGAAAGCAAATCTCCTCTGGACAAATCTCTGAATATCTTGTGTTCTGCACTCAGACTCATATCATCCCATTCCATCTATGAAAGAATTACTATGTTTGGAAAGAGTGATGAACACAAAACCTGCTATTTTAAGTGCTCACTGCATAAAATTTCTATGTTGGAACCATTGCTTCCCCAGCTGAACATGAATCCAGACTTGCTGGGGTTAAATTTCCCTCTGCTTTTTAATGTTTCTCCAGCAGCAATAGGGAACCCTGCCCTACAATAATACACTGATAATCAAGTTTATTATGCAACTGAGTGCATCTTTGGGTTAACGTTCTGTGGTTTGGGTGGTGGTTCCCTCTTTCAGGAGGAACACCAAGAGCTGAACAATGAGGGTTTTGTGAATAGAGAGAAAGAGAGGGAGGCTTTTAATTTTTTTAAAGAAAATGCTTTAATAAACTAATGGCATAGAGAAACTCCAGGAACATTTAACACCTTGATTTGATGTGTGGTGTTAAAATTGTGTGCAGGAACTGGTTCCTGTAGCCCTTCTCTGTGTTTAAAAAAGAGATTAGGAGGCCATCTCGAATGAACATTGATACATTTTAATACCTCACTTGTGTGTATACTCCTTACAAATTGGGGAAATAAGCAATTTTTGAAACTTCATGTATATTTTTAATGGAAATTGTGAATAATACAATGTTTATTGAATTCAGATTGAATTATGGGAAATATCTTTTGTTAGGATTTAATGAATCAAAAGGAAGCTGTGATATGCATATCACAATACCCTCAATTTAGGCATTCGAGATAATTTATGAGGGTAAAATGTGAATAAAACTATGAAGCCCATATGTGTTTGCCAAATTTCCCTCTACCCCTGTATCTAAATGTCCAGCACCCTGATGCCTAGATCAAATTGTTAGCCTCAATTAGTATAGATCTGTGGAACCAGTGGTAAAATGTAAATAATATTAATAATAATAATAATAATAATTAATAATTGTCATCATCATCATCATGATCACTTACAGTTGAATCTGGTTGTTCAAGTTTTTACAACTGGTATATCTGTTTTTGGTAACCACAGTTTTGGGATTCCGATCTCTAATAGCAATTCATGGCAGTAACCTTTTGTGATATTGAAAAAAATGGCAATTTCTAAAGTTGATTTCCTTCCAGTTTCCCATGCCCTGTTTCCTCAGCAGTGGGTACTGGTTCCTGTAGCCCATTTGTCAACAGGTGCCCAGAAGAAGCACTTGCTGCAGTCCTTATTATCCTGGGTGACTATCAAGGCAGTATAGACCTCTTTAGGGTTTCTTTCGCCATGTTTCAGTCAGTTCGATGCACTTTATTTCTACTTCTCAGTTGAGACAAGTCTGGCTTGGTTGAACCTACTGGTAGTTTGCACTACCATCAGCACAGCTCTTAACATCATAGAAGCAATTCAGCCCACCCCCTCGACCCAATGACAAGGCAACACCCGATTGGAGGGGGATCTTTTTGTGTATTTTGTGGATCTTATGCCACAAATACCATCCGCCTGCAACAAAAAACTGATGGTATCACAAGTCTGAAAAAGTTCCACAAAATGAACATGCCAAACTACTCTGGGACTTCTGAATTCAGACTGACAGAGTTTTGGAGCACAATACTCCTGACCTCACAATCGTGGGAAAAAGCAAAGTATAGGTAGTTGATGTTGCAATCCCAGGTGACAGCAGAATTGATGAGAAGCAACTGGAAAAGCTTACACGATATGAGGATTCAAAGATCAAACTGCAAAGACTCTGGAACAAACCAGTAAAGGTGGTCCCAGTGGTGATCAGTACACTGGGTGCAGTGCCAAAAAATCTTGGCTTGCATTTAAACACAATTGGTGCTGACAAAATTGCCATCTGTCAGCTGCAAAAGGCCACCCTACTTGGATCTGCACACATTATTTGCCGATACTTCACACAGCCCTAGACACTTGGAAAGTGTCTGACATGTGATCAAATATAAAAGCCAGCATGGTGATGTTGCTTGCTGTGTACTAATCTTGTTGATATCAAATAATAATAACATTCCAGCATTCTACTGTAGTAGGGAATAACACTAGGATTTTGTCTATGTGAATATGCCACTTGTTAGTTCTAAATAATTTTTAAAGGTGCTATTCCCTCACCCATTTTGTATAAAAACCTACACTTCAATTGGGAACAAAAGCAGCAATCTTTCTTGTGCCTATCAATTTCAGATGTATTTAATTACAAATCTATTCCATTCTTGAATTGTAGACATCTTCCCCATAAAATATATGCGTTTTGCTCAAATTTTGACCTAAAATACATACAACTGTTTGCATGTTTGAGTGAAAAATAGCAATTAAAGGAATGAGACTTCAAAAATCCGTTACAATCTTAAAAGTAAAGACCAAATAGAAACTGTCAGTATACCTAACTGCAGCGCTTGGCTGTATGCCACCTAACCTCTGGCTGTCAACTAGCTTAGGACCTTAATTCTTCAATTAGAAATGTCATCAATTGTGACCAAAGAGGTTTTTCCCTGGATTACAGGCAACTGCCTTATGCAAAGTGTGTTCCTATCATTTGTTCATCAATTTATTTTTCCTCCCAATGGTAAACTGATTGCAGAATTTGGAAAAGTAACTTTTTGGGATTAAAACGCCTAGAGTCCCACCACCTAGTAGTCCCAATTTACTCATACAAAACATATGCACAGGCATCTGAGTCTTTATTAAGAACGGGAAAAAAATGCAATAGTCCCTAAAATCATGAAGCAGTCACCTGAAAATCAGACCTTTTTTGGAATGTAATGCCCAGAATCCCAAAGCAAGCATGGTTTGTAGCATAGAGCCTGGAATCAGATCATTTCGTTGTTACCTCCTCCATTTGAACTTCAGGCTACAGCTTGTTATCATTAAGTAGTCTGAAAACATTTAAGCATGCTTAGCAAGGGGATGAATGCCTTTTAAAAACTTTTTAAAATGAACTTAGCTGCTTATACAAACAATAACCTGCATTCTATGAGCTTAGCCAAGTGTCTATCAAATTAGTTTCCAATAGGTAAGGTCTACAGCAGCCACTCCAAACAGCTGGTCTGAATGCTTACTTCATTCTGTCCCTACCAATGTTAAATAATAATAATAATAATAATAATAATAATAATAATAATAACAACAATAATAATAGTTTTATTTCTTGCCTACTCCTCCTCACAGTGCGTTACAGCATGACTAAAACATGAATAAACACATAACGATGAACATTGTAATTTTACAAGGCCTTTAGCCTTCTGTGCCAAAGAGTGTTGCTGTCTCAACAAATGTAAATCCCAGGTTTCCATAACACTGAGTTATGGTTAATTCTACATTGTAGGTGTATTACTGCTTAAAAGGGAGAACTCCAGAGTGTACTAGGTACTAGAGATTATAATCAGAAGATAAGTGCAAACCATCTCAGTGTATTTTTTGCATTAAATAACCTATAAAATCCTTAGGTTTAGGGTTGTCATAAATTGGCAGCCACCTTGAAGGCACATATTTAAAATAGGGATGACCACCAGTTATCCAGCTCTGCTTTACAATGAATCTAAATTATTTCATTTAATAATGGTGGCAAAGCAAATATATAACTACACCGGTTGTCATTTGAATTATACCAATATAAATTCTATGCAGTTCTGTTGTTGGCATAAAAATGAAAAAATAAGCATAACTATAAAGTATGAAGAAAATCCCAATGGTTTCTTTCCTCCTTTAGATGAAAGCTTTTCTCCTTGTGGAGTTCACTGTTCATTAATCTCTGGTTTTGACAGTGAATGTTATTACTTCTGGGTGCCACTAATTTGAGTTACAAATTAGAAATAATCTGCCTGTACCTTTAAAAGAACCTTAAGCAGCGTTTTTTGGCACCAAATTCTTTGTAGCTAAGGGAAGGATATGCACAGTTCAATTCAAATGGTTAGCAGGGTGCTGACAGAGACATGTTGGTACAAGATTTCACTGTTCAGTTTTGTTTTTAATTAAAGCAGCATTGAGGTTTTCAGATAGGTTGAAAAGCTAACATTCCCCAACAATACAGCAGTGTGTGCAAAACCATCTTGTACTGCATTTATAAAACACTGCTAAAAGAGATAAAAATGTTTAAAGTAATAGAATTAGCTGTTTTCTGGTGAAATGAATTGGGATGGTCATTTAGAATTGCTTCTGAAAGGAGAGAAGTTGGACTATGAACCTGATAGTTTGGAATATGGTTATTTCATACTATTCTTAGTGTATATACTTGAGGAAAATGTACTTGAGACTTGTGAAAACCAGTTTAAAGTGGACCTGCACTGTTAAGCTAATGTGATGTAATAATAATAATAATAATAATAATAATAATAATAATAATAATTTATTTCAAGCATTTATACCTTCTCCTTCTCACCCCGGGGAGGGGGGAGGGAATCATAATAATAATAAATGTATTTCTCACTTCCTGTGGCCTGAGGCAGGATGCAGCATTATTGAAACAAAAGATAAAATACAAGATACACAGAGTTAAAATACTAGTTAAAATTGACTGATAAAATGCAGATTAAAACTCACAACTTAAAATTGACTGAGTTGGCCTGCCAGTAGAGATGGGTCTCCAATTGTGTCTTAAATTCTGATCTAGCCATTACATCTCTTTTATTTATTTATTTATTATATTTATTTATACCCTGCTTTATCTCCCCAAAGGGGACGCAAAGCAGCTTGACATAAAAGCGTTGGCATCCAATTTTAAATATACAAATATACAAACATTAAAACAGAATTAAACACAAGCAGCATTAAACATTTCAGTTAAAAACTAGCAGGTCATTCCAAAATCTTGGGGTAGCTGATGAAAGCTCCTTTAGGTGACAGTTACCAGTAAGGTTCTGGCATTTTGGAGTAGGTACCCCCCAAGAGTACCTAAGTGTCCAGGGCAGATTGTACGGAAGAAGGCAATCCAGTAGGTAACCTGGACTCAAACCATGTAAGGATTTACAGGTCAAAAACCAACACTTTGTACTTTGCCCACAAACTAATTGGCAGCCAATGGAGTGACTTTAGTATAAGTGTAATATACTCACACCTGGATGTTACGGTGATCAATCTGGCTGCTGGGTTTTGAACTAATTGCAGTTTCTAAAATTGTTGCAGAGTGAGCTCAAAGTAAAGTGCATTTGCAAAAGTCCAACCTTGCTAGGAATACTAATAGGGATTGGGAAGAATTTCATTTGGAGAATTTCAATTCTGCCTTTTACAGTGAATTGATAGACATCATTCTTCTTGATTTAACTTCCAGTTCTGATTGCATTCCTCTGAAATCTGCAATATATTGAGGATATTATCTTGCATGCTTCTGTATAAAAGCTCAGATATTAAGAGATGTTTCACACAAAAATGCATACATTGGGGAAGAATGCATACAAAAAAATTGAGAAAACTGCATACAATATTCAGGAAAATTGCAAGAACATTCCGAAAGGTTTTGTGTATTTGTTTGTGAGTGCACATGTTTCTAAATTGCAGAATGATGTGAAAAATGAATAGAGCAGATTTAAGCTTGAACACATGCCAAACTGACACAGCCTGGATATATACTGATTTATGCGTCCTTAGCTGTTTTACCTGATCATGGCTTTCTCCCAAAAATTCTGGGAACTGAAATTTATTGTGAGTGCCAACAATTCTTTATCATGGGAATGTTAGTGTCCTTCTCAGAATTGCAGTCTCCAGGGTAAAGTTATTTAAGAAGAGGGAGTGATTGTTGAAATAATAGCAAATCCCTTGCACAGATATGCCCTATCTTGCAAAGACTAATATGTTGTAGGAGGCATATTTTGCACTAATTGTTTTTTTAGAATGTTTTGGTACTGTATTTCTGCTAAGCAATAGCAAATGGAGTGACTCACAAGAAATCATACTGTTAAATGTACAACAAATAGTAAAAAGACTGCCACAGTTGGTAAAAGAACAATTAGAAAATATTTATTTGTACTATTTATATTGTGAATTTTGTCCCGAAAGGTCAAGTCAGAAAATGTGGATATGTTAAGTACTTCTTTGTCCTCTTATGTTTCATGATAGCTTTAATAAATAATTAAGATTTGAACTTGGATCTTCCTACTCCTAGTCTGAAAATGTAAATGCAACAAAACAGTTCATAGGCATAACTCAAAGAGGCAGAAAAACCAAAAGCAAGTTTCCGCAGTGTTGCTAGTCTCATATTAAGCATTTTGTTTTTCTGAAGAACAATTAACTTCATTTCTGAGACTAATTTGAAGATGTGGTTTCACACTTCACTAATTTTGGTGCTACAGGTATTGGCTCTGAAAACACTTTTGCTTACTTAGGCGATTCCTCGTTAGACAAGTAGGATAGTCTTCCATGATCAGTATTCTTGTGGATTCGTAGGTGGCTGTGGAGCCCTATTCTTGACCTGCATCTTCTCCCACAGTGAGGGCATTGGTTTCCAGGTAGAAGGCAGTCTCGGTCGGGATTGGCTTGGTGCACCTTCCTCTTGGCACGTTTCTCTCTTTCACCCTCCATTTGTGCCTCTTCAAATTCTGCATCACTGCTGGTCACAGCTGACCTCCAGCTGGAGCATTCAAGGGCCAGGGCTTCCCAACTCTCAGTGTCTATGCCAGAGTTTTTAAGGTTGGCTTTGAGCCCATCTTTAAATCTCTTTTCCTGTCCACCAACATTCCATTTTCCGTTCTTGAGTTTGGAGTAGAGCAACTGCTTTGGGAGACAGTGGTCGGGCATCCGGACAATGTGGCCGGTCCATCGGAGTTGATGGCGGAGGACCATCGCTTCAATGCTGGTGGTCTTTGCTTCTTCCAGCATGCTGACATTTGTCTGCTTGTCTTCCCAAGAGATTTGCAGGATTTTCTGGAGGTAGTGCTGATGGAATCGTTCTAGGAGTTGCATGTGACGTCTGTAGACAGTCCACGTTTCGCAGGCATATAGCAGAGTTGGGAGGACAATAGCTTTATAGACAGGCCGAGCTTCTCGTATGCTTCTGCGAAGTTGTTTAGAGTGGCTTGTAGATCTTCTTCTGAATGCGCACAGATGACATTGTCATCAACATACTGGAGTTCTATAGCAGATGTTTTTGTAACCTTGGTTTTGGCTTTCAGTCTACTGAGGTTAAACAGCTTGCCATCTGTCCAATAGATGATTTCCACTCTGGTGGGAAGCTTCCCATCAACAAGGTGAAGTATCATAGCAATGAAGATGGAGAATAAAGTTGGGGCAATAACACATCCCTGTTTGACGCCTGATTCCACCTTAAATGGGTCACTTTGGGAGCCATTGCTGTCCAAGACTGTTGCCATCATGTCATCATGGAGGAGCCTGGGATGTTCACAAATTTGTTAGGGCACCCAATTTTTAGGAGGATGGTCCAGAGAGTGCTGCAATTCACTGTCAAATGCCTTTGCCTGGTCAATGAATGCCATGTACAGAGGTTTATTTTGTTCCCTGCATTTTTCTTGGAACTGTCGTGCAATGAAGATCATGTCCATTGTTCCTCTGGAGGGGCGGAAGCCATTCTGGGATCCTGGAAGCGTGTCTTCTGAGAGGGGTAGAAGGCGGTTTGCAAGGATTCTTGTGAGGATTTTCCCAGCTGAGGTTAGAAGGGAGATACCTCGATAGTTTCCGCAGTCTGTTCTTTCCCCTTTTTTGAAGAGGGTGATGATGGTGGCATCCTTGAACTCTGCTGGGAT
This sequence comes from Anolis sagrei, assembly GCF_037176765.1. Lineage (NCBI taxonomy): Eukaryota > Metazoa > Chordata > Lepidosauria > Squamata > Anolidae > Anolis > Anolis sagrei. The sequence goes on along the minus strand of NC_090024.1, from coordinate 215,219,975 downwards.
TTTCTCGGTCACCCACACTTTTTCTATGAGCCAGTGGAGTTGTTGTGTCAGCTCACGTCCTCCCTCTTTAAAGATTTCAGCAGGGATCCCATCAGGTCCGCTGGCTTTGTTATTTTTTTGTTGGCTGATGGCATTGCTGACTTCTTCCAAACTAGGCAGTGCTGCAAGCTCATCCCTGGTTTGTTGTTGTGGAATTTGTGAGAGAATCTCTTCAGCCACATTGGAGCTGAGGTTCAGGAGGCTTTGGTAGTGTTCTTTCCAACGTAGTGTAATTGCGTTTTTGTCCTTCAGGAATTTGGTTCCATCCAATGAGTGTAGAGGCTATATGCCATGGTTTCTTGGTCCATGGATGACCTTTGTGGCTTTGAAAAATCCCTGAGCATCATGGGTATCTATATAATATAAATGGGTTCCTGAATAAGTACATACAACAAAAATACCACCTATATATAGAGTAAACAATAATAGAATTTCACAGTGATGTCAAACAATATTGTGTAAATTTTGGTACAGTCTCTTTAGAATAATATCAAAACAATAATGGAATTCAACAAGCAGTTATATAGACATATTTTACTGTTCAATTTCACAGTGATGCCAAACACTATTATGTAAATTTTGGTACAGTCTCTTTAGAATAATATCAATGTCATATCTTCTTATGTTGAGTAGCTTATAGATCAGCCGTCCATGACTGGTTTCGGCCTACCTAAGGCCTTCTTCTGATGGACTGAAATTAATGTATAAATCAATATTTTGCTCCAGTTACATACATATAGAACATCTTATACTAAAATGTACTCAAAGAAATTTGTTAAGTCTTCACACTTGTTATTACAACAATATTTGTTGAACATATCCATTAAACACCATGTGTTACAACACATTTAAGTACTTACAAAGTTATACACTTGAGAATTTGTTCTCCTCAGGATTTCTTCAGCCTTCTTTGTCCACCAGTTGTTCTTGATTTCTCTTGTCTTTCTTTGGACCTCAGCTTTTGCGCTGGTGTAGATCTTTTTCTTAGCAGCACAGTTGATGTCTCTCTGCCATGTTTGGAAGGCTTTCCTTTTCTTGTCAATTAGCTGTTGGATCTCGATGTCATTTTTCGTCAAACCAATCTTGATGTTTCTTGGTTTGATACCCAATAGTTTATTCACAGGCTGTGATGATGGAGGTCTTCAGTTTGTTCCAATGTTCCTCAACATTTTCGGGGTGTTCTGTGGGTAGATGGTCCTTGAGTGCTCCTGAAGGGCTTGGGTGTTCATTTTGCACTTTGTCTGTCTTCCTTGGAGTCTGTGCTTGGGGGTGATCTTGATAGCCATCTTTGATCGGATTAGCCTGTGGTCTGTCCAGCAGTCGTTGGCACCTGTCATGGCTCTTGTGAGGAGCACGTCATGGCGGTCTCCGGCACGTGTGATTACGTAGTCTAAGAGGTGCCAATGGTTTGACCAGGGGTGTTTCCATGTCTTGATCTTGTTTTTCTGGCGGAAGAGCATGTTGGTGATGACAAGGTTGTGTTCTGCACATTCGGTGAGAAGCAGGATGCCATTCGAGTTGCTGTTTCCAACCCTGTCTTTTCCTATGGTTCCTGGCCACAGGTCGTAGTCTCACCCAACTCTTGCATTAAAGTCCCCCAGGAGGATGGTTTTGTCCTCCTTAGGTATCTCTGATAGGACGGTGTCCAGCTGACAGGAAAAAAAATGCCTTGATGTCTTCATCAGCATCTAGTGTTGGTGCATAGGCACTTATGATGGTTGCCTGTTGATTTTTGGCAAGATCCATTCAGAGGGTTGAGAGTTGTTCTTTGATGCCAGTGGTTGCTTCGGTCAGGTGTTTCACCAGATCATTTCTGATAGAAAGGCCAACTCCGTGCTTTCTTTGGTCTTCTTCAGGCAGTCCCTTCCAGAAGAAGGTGTAGCCTCCTTTTTCTTCCTTCAGCTGTCCCTCTCCAGCTCTTTATTTATTTACCGTATTTATATTCCGTCCTTCTCACCCCGAAGGGAACTCAGGGCAGATCACAATGCACATATACACAGCAAACATTCAATGCCGTTTTTGACATACAAGACATAAATTTTAAAAAAACTTTATTTGTACCCTGCTACCATCTCCCCAAGGGACTCGGTGCAGCTTACATAAGTCCAAGCTCGCAGTACATCAATAAAATGAAGGCAGTAACAAATTAATCAATACAAAACAGTAAAATAAATCTCAAAACAAAAATAAACAATAAACAATAACAATGAACAATAACATACAAGCATTTAAAAACCTATGGTAAAACATACAGACAGTTCTTCCACTTGGAGGTTGCTCGATTCAGCCACAGGGGGAGCTGTTGCTTCGTCCACTATGACACTGAGCCTTTCATTGGTCCTTCTTGCCTATCAGGTTCATCTAGGACACTTAGCTGTTTGTTTTTTTCAGCAGCCAAAATGCATTTACAAGCTAAACAAATTCTGGGTTCCACCAATTCTACTTTCCAGCAGTGCTATGATTCCTACCCCATTGAATAAATGGAGGCTTCTTGTAGAATCCTGACCAAAACCCAGAGGAATTTCATTACCCAGAGGAAATTCATTACACTATTGTTTATTTATATTATTTATTTGAGCATTACCCAGGATGCATAAAGAGTAAAAGGAAGCAGACATTGACACAACATATCATTTGAACCTTAAAGAAATAACATTCTTGTAAGGAAGGTTGAGTTTTATGATAATCAAGTATGTTCTTGGTCTTATCAGCTATTGATATTGCTCTCATGAAATGCTTTACTGCTATTTCATAGCAATATAGACAAAACAATCAACATATAAGAAGTATTGCATTTACTAATAACAATAACCTTAGGAACCGATTGCTTTTCATTGGTAGAAGAATTAATTAGAAATATCCAAAATAAAAGAACAAAAATAAACATACACCTCCCTATTCCTCTTGTATATAGTGTGAGAAAATGAAAATTTAAAAATGGTTAGTTGATCTTCAAAGCCATGTGGCCAGTTTTGATATTTATTCAGGCTTTTCCTGTGAATGTTGTCCCTGCCAGGAGGATTTGAGCTACAGATGGGGAAGCATATTTATCTCTTCCTTACATCTCTTTAAATGAGCAATGTTCTTTAAACATGTAACTCCCATGGGCACACGGGAGAAGATTGAGGCAAAATGTGATACTATTAAGTAAATAATGTTAAGGTCATTCATACCAAGTGGTTCCTTTTGCTACTCCTATCATCTTGTATTCAAATTGAATTGTGATTTAGGAAAGAAATTGAGTGTTAATAATATATAATGAACTGTTTTTCTAGAGGTTATCAGGCCATCATGAATTTATTATAACCACTGTTGCCTCCTTTTTCCTCATAATCATCCTTTTCTAAACTTTATTGGCCCTAGAATTGGGTTATATTCCCCCTGAAAATGCATGTTCACAGTTTGGGAGTATTCTTGGATTCAGTTCTGAACCTGGAAGCCCAGATATCAGCAGTGATCAGGAGGGCTTTTGCACAGTTTTTGAAGTTCCGTTTGTGAGCCACATCCATGTTTTTTCTTTGTCTATTTTACTCTCATTTCCCCCCAGGAACTGTCCATGGAGAGCCTTATTTTGCCAGTTTCTCTTCTGCTCTGCTTTGTATTTTTACAGTATTATTATTATTATTATTATTATTATTATTATTATTATTACTGTTATTATGTTATGACTCATAAGATTTCAGTGCTCATATTCATGTATTCAGTTGACATATATATATGTGTGTGTATCTACTAATTAATTTCTAGGCAAAGTACAAAGAGTTATTTATTATCTTTAAAGTTCTACATAGTTTGGGTGTAGGTTACCTGCAGGATCACCTTCTTCCATACAATTCACCTCGTAGGTCTTCTGTGGGGTGTTTACTTCAGCCAGCCAGAACACAACTAGAAACTGTCACCCAAAGGACTTTTTTGCAGGCCACCCCTAGACTGTGAAATGACCTGCCAGAAAAGATTTGACAGCTGTCAGAATGTAAAACAGAACTGAAGATTGCAGGCCTATCCCGTCAATTTTAAAATAGATTTTTAAAATTGAAATTGTATTGCTTTGAATTATTTAAATGGGTGTTTTAAAAAATGGGTGTTTTAAAGGATTTTATGTTTTTAATTTGTTATGTTTTAGTTATGTTATAAAACACCTTGAGCCTTGGGGAAAGGCAGATAAGAAATACAATTTCTATTATATTTCACCAGAATGCTTCCGTGAAATGTAAGTAATAAGGTTTTGTGGAAAGGAGCACATGTTATATTTTCCATGGAATTCTGAACCAAAAAAGCAAAGTGATACCTTAGAACATGGACAATTAACCTACAAAAATGACATTATTTAAAACTTTTTTGGGATATTATTTTTTTGAGGATTTTAATATTATTGGTTTTTTCAGCAAAATGTAAAATAAGAGAAGAGATTAAATTCACACTCCAGTTTCAGTCTCTGGATAGAATAAGGAAGTCTCTTACTTGAAATCACAATCTGCTAATATAAAATACTGAGTTAAAACAAGAGTGGGGAACTTTGATGGACTAGATGTTTGGACCAATGTTTGCCTCCTTCCACCTGGTTTTGCCAAAGCTAGGTTCTGTGGGAGATGTGCTCCCAAAAGTGTTTTCTCTCCTTCCTGACCTAGGTGGAACATTAGCCTGATTTTTAAAATATTAATGTTTATTCAGGAGAACAGAAATGCAAACATAAAAACAAACATATATATACATATGTAGGGAAAAAAATTCAAATAGCAAGAACAACACCTCCAAAACAAAATTTAAAATGGTTTTTCTTGATATATAACTCTAGACTACAACAACTAACAGAACTCTATCTAAAACAATCATTCTAGCCTATACAACACACATTACTAAACACATAACAACCATATAACTACAATAACTACTCTACAAGCCTCACACTTTTTGGTGCTTGGTTTTTGTCTGCCTCCCTGTTCCATTTTTAAGGAACTTCCGAAATTTGGGAGGGGTTTCTGTTTTCATGCCAGAAAGATTTTTTCTATTGCCACCAATGGGAAAGCTTTAGAGGCTCATTTCTCCATCACTTTTAGGCCTATCAGCCTAAAGCTAATCTCACTCATAGGCCACATTCCCTTCTGAAGGCAGCCACGTTTCAGAACATTTCACCAAACCGTTAATTTTTAGGAAATGTTTAAAGTTTTTACCATAACATTTTTTAAAAAAATCAAAACCAAAAATGAATTTTGGACATTTAAGTAGCAAGTGCACACCACAAGAGGAGAGGAGAATAGAAACAGTCAACAAGACACCTGATTGGCTGAGAAAAAAAGTGAGGAACACGCAAAGAATAAAACCTTAACTCCAATTATGTCCTGGGAGGGAACACAAGTCTCCTTCAGTGCATGCACCACACAAAATGCTGCTGGGAAAACAAGTCCCCGTTTGCCTCAAGCTGGCACCAGAGGGGGTGGGGAGAGATGGAGGAGGCTGCTGGGGAAGAAAGCAACTGAGGAGCAGAAGCTTTCCTGATTTGCGAGGCTGTCCTGCCCACATGCCGCTCAGCCTCATTGATCCTCATTAGCCCCCATTAGCCAAAAAGATATGGATGATGTGATCTGTACTGGCTAAGGCTTCGGCTGCCCTGTGCCAGGCTTGTTTTGATGGATTCAGCAACCAAATCCACTGAATGATCAGAATTCTATACACAAAAAATGAAATTGTTCACACCCTTCGTATCCACCCTTCTATTTTTATAGCATTCTCCTAAATCAAAAATCCAAATAGTTGAAGTTTCCTCCAATTTTTTCTGTAACAACAGTGGCCTCATTCATATATAATGAAATATATGAAATATATCCTCTATTCCAATGTTTCATTTTTTTATGGTGCATAAGTTATTTAGGTAACAGATGTGTAAAATTTAATGTGTTTATTTTTTGCATGCAGTTGAAATTGCACAAGTTTTTCAAACTATTTATAATTTTGTATTTTTCCATACATTTTGTTTAACAGACTTTTCTGACAACAGACACAGACACAGACTTTTCTGACAACAAATCCTATTTCCTGTGCACACCTTTCCCCAATGCTGTACAGAAAAAAAATCAAATTTCTGCACATCTTCTCCAGGTTTATGCAGAGAGTTTGATTGTTTGCTTGCTTAAAAGTTGAACATTGTGATAAATTCTCCACATCAGTATTTTCTGTGTGACACTCAGGACACCCCACTTTTGTCAAAGGTAAGGAATAGGGGGAAATATTTTTGTTTACCTGTAGTTTATTTATTTACGGTATTTATACCCCACATTTCTCAATCCCGAAGAGGACTCAGAGCAACCTTTAAAAGGCAACAATTTGATGCCATATATACAACAGACATAATATACATTAAAACATGAATTTAAATACATATAATGATTAAAACACATTATTAAAACCATGCATTCCAATTGACATTGCACGTTTTCCATCATCACGTATTGCACTGCACTATTGCCTAAAGGCCTGGTCCCAAAGCCATGTTTTTACATGCTTTCTGAAGGTCAGGAGGGAGGGAGCTGACCTGATTTCGCTGGGGAGGGAATTCCATAGCTGAGGGGCCACCACTGAGAAGGCCCTGTCTCTCATACCCATCAGACATGCCTGCAAAAAAGGTGGGACTGAGAGCAGGGTCTCCCCAGATGATCCGCTCCAAGGTGGTTTATAGAGGGAGCTGTATTCGGACAGGTAAGCTGGGTCAGAACCATTTAGGGCTTTATAGGGTAAAGCCAGCTCTTTGAATTGTGCTCAGTAGCAGATGGGCAGCTAGTGGAGTTGACACAACAGTTTGCAGCTCCGGTGAGAACTCTGGCTGCCACATGTTGGACCACTTGGAGCTTCCAAATAGTCTTCAAAGGCAACCCCATGTAGAGTGCATTGCAATAGTCTATTTGAGATGTAACAAAAGTATGGATCACCGTGGCCAAGTCTTACTTCCCAAGGTACTTGGCCATGGTAGTCCATGCTCTTGTTACAAATTATGTCCTTCCACTGCAACTTTACTGTAAGAAAGGTGATGATAATCATTTCAGTAGCAATGTAAATATTGTGACAGAACATTAAAAAGTCTAGAGACATGGATAACTTGTTCCAATTTAAGAGACTTAAAAGCTGACGATCTTCACTATTTTTGCAGGCTTTCTTCTTTTAAAAACCCCCTTCCCCTAGTATAATCGGTCAACAAGAACCAGCATGCCTAGTGTGACACATGATGCTAATTGCAGCTGGGAAAATATCAACTAGAACTTAGAGAGTTGCCTTCCATGTGCATGACAGTACAGACACTGGCTATTTCTACAGAACACAACAAGCATGATTTTGTTCGCTTTCCCTGTCTCTCTTTAACCTCCCTCCAGGTGAAATCCTGATTCAGCATCCAAAGCAAATTCTGAAAGAACCCTGTTTGTCAGTCTGGGAGTCTTGTCTCTTTCTCTTCTTTGGCACAAGACTATACATGCCAAATATGGATGGGCCCAGAGGCTTCTGCAGCAAGGAAACAACACAGTGGATCACTTGAGAAAAGAAGCCTGACTTACTGGAGCTTTCAGAGTTGTTTGGGCTTGCAGCGTTCCAGGGAGGGTGCTGGAGTATTATCTGCTTTGTCACCCAAGCAAGGCTCCTCTGCCAAGGCTTCAGATATGTGACATGTATATTTCCAACAGTAGGGAAGTTTTTATGAGGTTGCCACGGAAGGAACATAATAGGAATGTACGATGCTCTTTTTCCTTGTTTGTACTCACATGTGTTTATTCTTCCAAATATCCTACAGTTTTGCTCTATTCACTAATTCTACATCCTAGATTATCCCAGATGTTCAACAGATTCATTGAATTCAATCAAACAAACACATACAACATTATTAAATAAAGTTTTAGGAATGCCAAGGTGACTGCTATGGATTTAAAAATATTAATGATACATTACCAAGTGGGAAAAAAGTTTCTTGCCACTCCGCTATCAAATCAACGAGAGTTTGTGGAACTATTTTCCTGGAATTCAAACATCAAAAAATATGGAAGAATTCTGTGAGAAAAACAAATTTTGATTGTGATTTTTTTGCATAAAATAATCTCTTTTCTGTGCAGAATATTTTTCCCCTCAAAAAAGATGTTTCTTGTGCAAGAAACAGGCTTCTTTTGGTCCAAAATCCCTGTATTTCTCATGCAGAGCAATTCCTATACAACACGTTGGGGCATCTTAATATCAAGACAATAGTGTGAAGGAATATTACATTTCTCTCACAGCAGGGAAAACACTTCAGCATTTGTTCATCCTCACATGCACATATGATATAGTTGAAGATCTACATCCCTAATAACTATACACAAACCAATATGCCCCCAGACAATGCCAGAAAAATACTGTGATAGAAGTAGAGGAAAGCCAAAGAATATTGCAAAATGAACATTTCACTCCGTTAAGTATGTTAAAAGTAATCAGCTAGATCTATGCTGAAGCCTAGATCATGGGTTAGTTATAGAAGATATATAATCATCTGAAAACATGTGATTTTGTGTTTACCTTACCCTTCCTCTACTTTTACAGTAATATTGCCACATTTAGACATGGGGAAAGCCATCCTTATAACATATATTTATATATCCTGTTCAGGTATGATACACAAATTTCTTAATCAGAAAGACAGTTCTGGTTCTCTGATAGTTATTAGTTACACTTCTATACTTGCTGCAAAAAAATCTATCAGAACATAATTAAGATTTGCTGGACATTAGAATAGAATAAAGAACAGAAACTGACATTTAGTTATGTTTAATTTTTCTATTCAGTAGCCCTTTAAAATCTGAGGCCTTATTCTGTAGCTTGTTTAACATGAACATGTATAATTTACTGTTCTGTACAGTTACCACTATTTTCAGGATGTATGAGACAAATGTTATTTTGACATGTTTTGTTTTCTATGATTTAACCTTTACCTAATTTGGAAATTGAGATGTTGTCTCTGCTGAATTCCATATTCCTCAGCTCTCAACTAAAATCTGAAATAACATCTCCAGCCTTTTAAATTAAAATAAACAAATAAGAAGAAGCCATATTAAAACAATTTTTTACAATCAATATATAATTTAAGACAGAAACAGAGAAAAACAAAAATACAAAAAGTGACCTTTTAGAATGTGTTAATGAGAATTTCATTTTCAAAACGTTTCTGGTAGAATTTACCAAAATCTACAAACCTATTGCTATTCAGTAGGGCTGTGCAAGTGATAAAAAAATTCAATAGCCATTATAAAATTACAGGGTGTTGGTGAGTCATTTCTAAAGAGTTTCTAAAATATCTTAAGTGTCTGTTTCGTTTTTATAAAGAGTAACTAATTTTTTGCTTTACTATTTTGTTAAGGAATTGTGTGTGAGGGGGGGAGTGCTTCCAGGGGTCCTGGCTCACTCTTTTTTTAAGGCTTTTGTTGTGAAACCTACTACAATAGTAGACCATATTTACCACTGCTACCCCCTCCCCCCAATGTTCCAAACATTTCACTCATCTATTGATCTTACAAAAGCCTTATTTTTTTTTTAAAAAAAAGAACTACAAGAGCTGTGTCCTTGAAATCCTTTACAATTACATAACATAACCACGGTATCATGCCCCCCCCCCCAAGTTTCAGAAAAATTAGCACATCTCTGGACTTTTGGGGAACTTTGATTTTTTTCCAATCTTTTTTAGCTTCTATGAGAAGAGATTTCTTTTCTGAAAACTAGTGTGCTTTAAGTGGGCCACAAGGTCTGCTGAACACAAGGCATGGTTACAGACTCCCAACACAAATGTTAGATGCAGTAACGGACAGAACTGATATGTGACTTTTCTTGATTGTGTGTTTTTTAGCTGGTTGGTTGTGTGCTTTTTAGCAAAATGCACACAGATAGCACTAAAAAATGAGGCAAAAAAGTCTTGTACCTTACTAAGAAAACTTTTTGTGTGCTTTTTGGCTGAATTGCACACAGCACAGCAGTATCACTTTAAAATGTTGCAAAAAAGGCTTGCTGTGCCTGACTGAAACAACTTCTTGTGTGAGTTGTGGCAACCAATGCACACAAAATAGGCATAGGCGGTAGGCCTAGAAGATAATGATACCATCAAAACGAACCAAAAAGTAACTGTACTTTGCAAAATAGGCATGTGTCTGAAGAAGAGATAGAACTAAAGTCAAAAGACACCAATCCACCCCGCAAAAGAAGCAAGCAATAAAGCCTTGGCTTTGAGCTATTGTCAACTGGATGGCCCATGAGGTCTCTTCCAACTCTTTGATTCTATTATTCTATGATTCTATGAAAAGGAAAGAAATAAAAATGGCAATTAATTAATTAAGTAAGACTTTTAAGGCAAAGAGAATAAAAAGAATAGAAAGATGTACCATGAGAAGCATCAAACCCTGTCCAAAATGCCCTCACCCATAAAATGTTTATCATCTATCTCAGTGTTTCTCAACCTGGGGGTCAGGATCCCTGGGGGTTGCAAAGGGGTGACAGAGGGGTCACCAAAAGCCATCAGAAAACACAGTATTCTCTATTTGTCAAGGGGGTTCTTTGTGGGAAGTTTGACCTAGTTCTATCCTTGGTGGGGTTCAGAATGCTCTTTGATTGTAGGTGAACTATAAATCCCAGCAACTACAACTCCCAAATGTCAAGGTCTATTTTCTCCAAATGCCACCAGTGTTCACATTTGGGCATATTGCGTATTCATGCCAAGTTTGGTCCAGATCCATCATTGTTTGAGTCCACAGTGCTCTCTGGATGTAGGTGAACAACAACTCCCAAACTCAAGGTCAATGCCCACTAAACCCTTCCAGTATTTTCTGTTGATCATGGGAGTTCTGTGTGCCAAGTTTGGTTCAATTCATCGCTGGTGGAGTTCAGAATGCTTTTTGATTGTAGGTGAACTATAAATCCCAGCAACTCTAACTCCCAAATGACAAAACCAATCCCCCCAGCTTCACTAGTATTCAAATGTGGGCATATTAGGTATTTGTGCAAAATTTGGTTCAGTGAATGAAAATACATTTTGCATATCAGATAGTTACATGACAATTCATAACAGAAGCAAAATTACAGTCATGAAGTAGCAACCAAAATAATCTTATGGTTGGGGGTCAGCACAACAGGAGGAAGTGGATTAACAGGTCACGGCGTAAGGCAGGTTGAAAAACACTGATTTGTCTCTTAATTTTACCTGTGATTTGGGGTGATAAACTGGAATCAGCCATTTCCATCCCATCCTTAAAGGAGCCAGTATATTCATTCACCAATGTTATATTATTTCTTTCAGATAAAGTGGCTTGCTACATCCTATGGTCATTAGAGTGGCATCTCAAGAATCAGTGAGTCACACCATTCATTTTAATTCTTTTTAGGATTAACTCCAATCTGAGATGTGCTTTCATATTATAAATATCATAATAAACATCATTCACTTTATGCAGGCATTATACATTCTCTTTAGATTCCTTTAGCTTCGGTGAGACTCAGTCACTATATAGCAATATGTATATTTGTGGAATTTCCATTAGATTTCCTGTCTATCACGAAAGTCTCTTCAAACAAATCATTTCAACCAATTTACATATATATGCATCTAATAATCTGCCACATAAAATCAATATGCCAGACAATGTTCTTTCTCATACTACCCTTATTCCCTACTCTCCTTCCTTTTGTTGCTCATCTCAATACATCTTGTTTCAGCATGCTCACTTCATGCTTTAACTGTCTGATTTCTTGCTGTGTAGCCTATCCAACTAATTATTTTCAATTTATTGGCTAACTTTCTACAGAGAGATTAATGGGTTAGTCAGCTTTGGCAGCCAGTATGTAGTGTGAACAGCTGTAGAGCTATAGCGGAGGTATGTGTGTGAGAGAGATAGTTGTTGATATTGCATTTCAGATGGTATCTGCTCACTGAACCAAATGTTCTTTTCTTCTGCTATGGCTGTATAAAGATTAGTTTTGTGAAGCAACAGATTTCACTCTTATCCATGCACTCTTTCCTAACTGGGTGTTTCTCCATGCTGGCCAGGCATTAGGGGATTTGTAGTCAACACTTTTGCAGCTTGTCAAATTGGGAAGTTTTCTATAGTGGAAAAATACCTGATCCAATATGGTTTTTATACATGTATAAAAATAATTCTACACACATATAAAAATAATAGAACAATTTTGCTGCATGGAAAGAAAGGCATTTCTTTTGTTTTTGCAATTAATTATATAAGGTTCTCTTAACCCTATATTAACAATATAGGGTTTCAATACAAGGAAATGAAGTAAGAAAACTGACTAAAGCTTATTGTGAAATTGACTAGGCTACATGTGAAAGGAAACTGCATTTTCCATTTTCAGGACTATGGGTGGAGAAACACCCAGTTGAGCTGACCAAATGTTAAAGTCAAGGAGAGGTTTTGGAACCAAAATTATGGGTAAATTGACTTGTGAATAAGTCAAGGGTCATTCTGGGAGAAGGGAAAGCACCAGTGCCATCTCAATGGGGCAGACATTTTCATGACTGCGATTTTTCCACCCAAGTATTATGCAAGGACAGAATTGGTATCATGGTAGAAAGAGGAGAAATTCTTCTTTTGGATTCTCCCAGGAAGGACTAAGCTATTGCCTTTCACCATTCCACTCAGAAAAGGTACAATATTTACATCAGCCCATGGTCAATTCAGCTCAGGCTTTGGTGGTCAATGTTTTAATGAACGTTTCTAGACTTATACAGAAGTGCATAAAATATGTTTATATGTGAGAGGTAGTCAACCATTCATGAATGAAAAGCATTCCTTTTTTTAAAAAAATTATTATAAACATTAGAGAAAGGGGGCATGTTTTAATTATACAGGGTTAGTCAAAATGCATAGGCCAATAAGCCATTCAATTGAATGGCTTATTGGCCTATGCATTTTGACTAACCCTGTATTATAGATCCCAATGAAAATCCTTTTGAAATGATTACACAGCTCTTTCAGTGGTGCACACCACACTTCTGCTGGCATTTATATAAAATACACATACACAAATATGCATACTACAGAATTTTCTCCAAGTTTATACAAATACTTTGGATACCAGACTCTTCCAACATATAATCACAATTTACAGGGAAAAACAAAACTGATTTAATCAACAATGCCTTTTTTGGAAAGAGGTGTAATTACAGTTGTTAATTGTTTCTGCACAATTGTTAGGAATATAAACATTACCTTGATTAGATTTGACCCAAAGGTACATCACCTGTATTCCTCTGAATTGGGTAATCCAAATGATCAAGATTTGGATTACCCAAAGATGATTCAGAAGGGAGATAAAGCTTTCTCCAAAACTTGGAAACAACTAATCAGTTTAATCATTGCATTATTCATTCCCACACTGTCATGAATCTAACCTTTTGCCAGGAAGGCCGAAGCCTGGAAAGTCAGTAGCTGACATGTTGAGAGATAGGCAGGAGAGCTAAGAGGCAAGAGGGAGGAGTCAGCCGACTCCTGATTGGCTAGAGCAGTCAGGGGAGGAGTTAGGTTTTAAAGGGAAAAAGGCTGGGTCTTTTGACAAGCTGGGGGGAAGAGCTTTAAACATCGTAGAGTGAAGAAGTATTTTAGGGAGAGGGAGCTGAGAGGAATTTAGACAGCGAGGAAGAACTTTTGAAGTGAGCCTTGAGGGTTAGAGCATAGGAAAGGCAAAGGTTCCAGAAACACTGTACATAGTAGGGTCAGTGTAGGAAAGCCTGTTTACTCTGTGAGGCAGTCAGTGGACTGTTCTCAGGGACACACTGTGTCAGTGTAGTGAACAGTGTGAAGCAAGGAACTCACAAGAAACAAAAGTTATCGTCTTAAGAAAAGACTGCCTGTCTAAACAGCTAAGCCTCAAGTAATCACATTATGCATTTGTACCACTCTTTTTAAGAGTTGATTTGTTCACCAAGTTTAAATAAACCTGTTTCTAGTTTCATCTTAAACTGGTGTCTGCCTTGGTCTGTCACAACCATTAGACCTCTGTTAGCCTGAAGACAACTCAATTTCAGTCCAGTCAGCAAAAGAAGCAGCCATTGAAGAAGAACAAAGGGCTTAAACCTATTTTACCAATTTCACATTCACACTTATGTTTTCCTCAGACATTAATTGAGGTGGTGGCAGCGAAACTACCAATTACATCAGTAATTAACAACGTTAAATCAGTTGGTCACTTAACAATATTTCTGAGGTGGGATAAGAGAGTCTTTCCCCTTTTGTCACAGCCATATATTCTCGTTAAAGCAGTGTCCAGCTGAACGTTAATTCCTTCACACCGCTGGCAGAGGTGGGATTGGTTGTCCCCCCTGCCCAGTGTGTCGTGTATCCCTTGTTATACTGGTGGCTGCGGTGGGTTTGCTTGTCCCCCCTGCCCAAGATTGTCCTTGATCTTTTTATACACACACACACCAGTAGTTTGATTAACCTTGCTTGATTTCATAAGTAGTGATGACCTTGCTCCTTATCTCTAATATCACCACTTATTTGCCAGTATGACATTAAGGGGATTGGGAATCTATTGTTACTCATTTCAGCTCTCTCCCTCTATTAATTTTATTCTCTTTCTGTTGTTCATTATTGTATAATATATAATGTTGTACTATAATCTAAAATTTTGGGATAGTTGCAGTTAACCCTCTTGCAATCTGTTGAGACTTAGAGCACAGATAATGTCTTTCACAGCAATAGAAATGCTAATAATAGTCTTTAATGAGGTACAACAAAAGAGGCACTTAACAGCAGTGAAAATTAGCAACTCAAAGGAACCTTCAGGCAGGTAAACAAACAGTCAGTAATCCGGATCTTCCAGGCTTGAGCTCAGCAAAAAGGAAACAGAAGTAAACAGAAGCGTATAGCAAACGTTAACTCAAAATAGTCTCTTAATGCAACAGAGTTCTAAACAGAAACAAGGTCCAATAAGCAGAGGCGTGGTCCAAGATGATTTCAGGGTCGAAAGCACGATGAAGACACTCACGAAAGATGATTCCAAGGTCCAGATATGCAAGGCAGGAAAACTGGATATGCAAGGCAGGAACGCTGGATACCAGGAAACTCAAACAAGAATTAGGCAGGCACAAAGCACGTAAGCAACACTTTGTCTTCTGCAAAGTAACATCTCCCAACATACTCAATTTATGCATCACTGCTATCGCTTGATGGAGCTTCATCGCTCGCATCTGAGTCTGACTCATGTCCTGCAGCTGCATCCTGTTGGTCCCTCTAATATTGCCATCTTTGTTCCAGGGCCTGATCCTGCCAAGAAGAACCCTCCTCCCAAGCATCCTGGAACCCTTCAAATTCCTCGCTGGATGTAGGTTGGGCGCATATGTCCCTAATGTTCTGAACCAGAGTCCAATCTAGTTCCTCCTCCATTTCATCCTCACTAGAACTGGAAACGCCTGTTGTGTCTTTAAGTCTTTTGGACAGAGTATCACTATCACTGCCAGACTCACTGGCCACCCGCTTTACTCCCCGGTTATCTGACTCTACTGCGTCCTCAGGGCCGAACCCTGCAAAGTCTTCTGTGTCAGTTGGAGCCAAAAAGATATCACGAATGCGCTTCAGCTGGCGCTGCTCCAAATCAGATTCAGCCTCACTCCCCTTCTCCTGCAACCAGTAGTAGATACGGTGCCAGGACGCTGAGTCTCAACACAATCCTTTAATGTGTTTACTTACACAGTGCCAAACAGTTAAAATGTTAAGTGGATTTTTTCTGCAACAATCCCCACTTTCTTCCCTTGTTTCTTTCCTCCATTTCACACATTTTTAGTGAATTGGTCAACCTGAAAGCTATAGATTTGTAGTCAAAGGATCTGTATTGATAAATCTATATTTATTCTGAAGTAGCTATTAGAATCATAGGAATGAAAGAGACCACAAAGGCCATTCTGTCCAACCAAATTCTGTCCTGTCATGCAATGCAATACAAGTAAAGTACTCCTAACAGATGGCCATTGAGCTTCTGCTCCAGAAAAGGAGACTCCACCATATTTCACTGTTGAACAACTCTTGATGTAAGGATGTTTTTCCTAATTTTGGTGTGGAATTTCTTTTTTTTTCAATTGAATCTAATGTTGTTAAAGCTTTTTGTCATTGTTTAGTATGTGTATTTTTGTTCATAGCTGAACACTTGCATAATTAGGTGGAAAGTTCTTCATATACCCATATCTTGGCTTCTCTCTCTTTTTTCATTCCTCTCCCCACCCTTTCTTCCCACTATTTTTCTTATCAAATCAATTTCTTGAGTAGTTTGATAAGACTACATCTTGGAGACAAAAATTCAGCCAGCTAAATTTATACTTTCCTATCTTTGTTAATCTATCTCTTTTTCCCTCCGCCCTTTTTTTTTGTAAAAAAACCTACTCAGAAATGATTGAGTTAAATGAGGAAAACATACATTGGTTGATCTTTGCAGTTCAGAGGCAGAGAGCATGCAGTGAATCAATTGTAAAGACAACTTTTGTGCATTTGTTCAAAACAATTTCTGTTTAAGAATCAGAAATGTTCATTTGGTACTAGAAAGAAAAAGAGGAGAAATGCAGATTGGTGGTAAAACTTAACTGAAGAGTATGAAAGACAAGTTTCCATACTTAAGGACAGCCTCCCACCCTTACAGTTTCCAAATATGTCTCATTAACTCCTTGCAGCATATGCATTACATGCTTTGTTGTCTACTGGTGGAAAAAATAGAGATTCTAAAACCAAAATATGTATGTAGGACAGTGATCCCCTAGGACAGTAGTGGTGAATCCATGACATGCATGCCAGAAGGGGCACACAGTGCCCTCTCTTTTGTCACATATGCCATTGCCTGCCTGCCAACCTGCTTGCCACACCACCCCCAGCTTGCTCACCCGCCCGCTCCCCTGCTGGTCCTCCTGTTACCCCCCTTTGCTTGCCCACCTGCCTGTGTGTGTGTGTGTGTGTGTGTGTACATGATTGTGTTTCAAATGGCTCATGAGCTTGACTGTACCTACCTATTTTCTAGGGTGAACGATTATGTCTCTATGCTGTTGCCTGTATTTTCAATTGTCTGCCCTGAAAATTATTGCCTTCATTTATAATATTTTAGCCTGACATTCAGAGCTCTCGCCCATCTTCCTTGTTTGAACCCAACACCTAGTAACTCCTCTCCTCAAAATATAAGAAATGGAGAAAGTCACATCTGGAAGAAGGCACAGGTGTTGGGTGGAAATGGTGGTCAGTGCTCCACTTTCCCTCTCATTGTCCTTTGTTTCAAATGGTTCCTGGTAGTAAAACTAAAACATCCTGCTAGGATGTGAATAGGTACATGTGGGTTAAAGGCAGCAGCGTGGGCAGGAAGGCATGCAAGCATCTGGTTTGAATACTGAAACTTTATGCAAAAGCAGCTGATTTGAGGGCACTTCCTCTCTCTCCATTGCTTTTGCTAACCAAATGCCCTTTTGCACTTTATGGACCGCACCCTAGGTGAGTTTCTCAAGAGTTCTTGAATGCAGAAAAATATGAAGGGGGGGGGGTGGTCTTCTCCAGTTACAGGAGCCAGTGTTTCCAGCTTAAGTGGCTCTGAATTGCAAAAGACATATTTAAGTAAAGGTCAGATATCCCCTGGGACATTTGGGAGGCAAGAGATCTGGGGCCATGCTATGCTTCAAGTGTGAAAGCAACATGAGAAAAGACATTCAGCCAAATACTTGGAAGGATACACATTCCTGAGTACCATTTAGCCATACAACCTGTGTGAGGGAGTCGAAAGGGGTAGCTGAAGAAATAATATTTTCACTGAAAATTCCCTGCCTCTAAGCTATTTCCTGATGGCTTGTTAATGAGAAGGGGTGGAGGAGGAAGAGGAGGTTGTAGCCCTGGATGCAAGTGTGTATTTCCTTGGAGCAATCCATTTCAAGAGTTGAGAAGTTAACACCATTTTTACCCCCACCTCAAACACGCGCCAGATGAAGATAATTTTAATGTGTTACTTGAACTGGAGACAGCTTGGGGAGTGAAATAAACACCTGACTGTTAAATGTTAAAGGTTTACTCAACCAAAAATAAAAATAGTTCTGGTTTCCTCAGTGAAGCTGTAGAGTTACTTGAAGCAGTGTGTATTTGATGGACCCTTGAAAGGTTACAAAAACTATTTAAGTGAATCTTAAATTAGTTCAACATGCATCCTATGGCAGTCCCCATGATAGCCAAGCAACAAAGACAACAGAAGTACCGCCCGTTTATGACTACCTGGTCACTAATCTTTCAAACACCAAATTCATTTCTTGGAAATGATAGTTTTAATTCTCTAGAAGAGACAAAAGATCTAAATTCAGCTTCTTCTTTTTCTCTCTCTTTAGTATCTAAATAGATGTTTGTTTCTTACTTTTCCTTGTTATGTCCAGTTTCTTGAGCACGAGGGGTTTTTATATGTATGTATTGCTATTTTTATTATTGAATCCCCCCATAAAACAAATAAATAGAAATAATAGAAAATATAATAGATACAAATATTTAATATTATAATGTTATATCTAACTATATTGCAGTAGTTGTTTCTACCTGCTACTTACTATGGATGTGCAATTTTTTGTTAGTAGTCTTAAGTAATATCAAATTAATTAAACTTGTACTTACAACATAATATCTGATGCATGGGCATGGCCCATGTCAACATCTTAAGAATCTTGCCTATTACTTTTTCATTTGCATTTTGTAAATCTCAGAAGCCTCCCAAAGTCAGTTTTCTTTTTAGTAAAGGGAAGCAAAGCCAAATAGGCTGCCTTTCCTCTTTAAATTAATGGCCTCTAACCATTAGGAGAGGTAAGCATCTGGGAGAAAGCAGAGTTCGCTGGGAAAGAAAGCCCAGATTTCTGGGAAATGTAGTTTGGGAAGGCAAGAAGCCCAAGGCAGAGAATTCAAAAGGCCCTGCCCTAAACTACATTTCCCAGACTTCTGCTCAGTATCAGAAAGCCCCAATCAGTAGAGGTGAGAACTATTTCCTCTCTGTTGTGGCTTTTTTTAAAAAAAGAAAAAATGTTTTTGTCAAAAAAAATCTCTAAAATCAGTAGACGTGTGAATATTTCTGAAAGTTGGGAGAAATGATCCCTTGTTATCTTGTATCATTGTACAGAAAATTCAAGGATATCTCTTGTAGTTTTTTAAAAAAATTGTTTATAAAAATTTTGGAAATTCCACAAAACTTAGTAGATAAGTGAAATGTTCTGAACCTTCATAGGCTAACAGCGGTAAATGAGTTCTGCCATTGCTACAAGTTTTACCCCCATAACTGTAAAAATGAGGGAGAAAGGAGCCCCCGAAGTTTTCCCACTTGCACTATTACTACAACAAAATATAATGAAATTTTGTTTCTCTCATTATAATAACAAAAGTTTTACTAACTATACTTTAGAAACACTTTAGAAATGAAACACCAGCACCCTATGATTTTGTAATGACTTTTAAAACATTTTAAATCAATCACACATGCCTACTTAATCAAAGGACTTTGTCACACCCCTCTCATTGTAATCACATTCTTTAAGCAAATAGAAACATACAGTTATTGAAATCACTTACCACAATTGCACTTTGTTGATACAAATACCTGAAGTCTTCCACAACACCTGACTTCTTATGACCTCATCACACAGGGTACTTTTCGGTGGCATTCGGTTAACCTTCCCTTTTGCGATAGAGCCCACTGGTTCCCATCTCACCACATAGATGTACTTCCAGCAGGGCTCCGTTGCAAAGGGGAAGGTGAACCAGCGTATGCCACCATGGCAGTAATCATGGCAGTGTTATATAGATATCAACAGGGGAAGCTGGATGCTGGATGTTTCACCCCATGGGATGAGGGGGGGGCAGTAGAAGTGTGCAATTCGGGTAAACCCCATGCTGCTTTCAGTGTCCAGTTTTTGGCTGGCCCCAATCCATTCTTTCGGGAGCTACCCAAATTTGGAAGGGAAAATGCTATTTTTTTGATCCAGCAAGATCCATTTTTGCTCCAGGAAGATCCAGCCCATTGGTGGCAATGGGGGAACTTACCAGGCTCTCCTTTCTGTCATTTTTAGGACTAACGGAATGAAAATAATGAAAATGACCACACTTGGAGGACACATTTACCACTGCTAGCCCCTCAAGTTTCAGAATGTTTGGGTCATCCACTAATTTTTAGGAAATTCTTAAACATTTTAAAATAAAATCTACTTTTAAAAACCCCAAAATGTATCCTGTGGGAAGTTCTAATTGAGATTCAGTAGTACCACTCTCTCTTCCCCTCCCTCTCCCTCTGGCTTTCACTCCACTGAATGTCTGATCACTAGACCCAGCAGCATCCACATGACAACCCCCCCCCTCTCTCTCTCTCTCTCTCTCTCTCTCTCTCTATATATATATATATATATATATATACATATGAATGAAGTGGCCAAACTGTAAGGAAGGAGGAAGACTGCAATGCTAGAGTGGCGCAGGAGTATACAAGCCAGAAGTCACACACACGAGAGGTGAACTGGGGCAGGAGTACATGAGCCAGACGGAAGGGCAGGGGAGAGAAATAAATGAAAGAGTCAATCACACTCAGGAACAAGAAGAAGAAAGGTTTTTTTGAAACTTTTGAAACTTTTTGTGAGGGGAAGGAAAGTCAAGGACTGAGTACAGACAGAAGGTAGGGCTGGGGACTCTTGATGGGGAATCAAGGGAGTCAGGCTATATTTATTTATTTATTATTTATTTATTTACTTTGCTTATATACCACTGTATCTCAAGCCCGAAGGCGACTCACAGCGGTTCCTCCCTTCAGTAAACCACCCCAATATTTAAAAAAACCACCCCCCTCCAATGCCTTTCAAACCCACCCTCACTTCCCTAGCAAAATAATAATGAGATAGAACACGCTATTTATTTATTTATGACATTTCTACCCCACCTTTTTAGCACATGACTGGCTTACTTCTTTTGATTGGCTCAGGCAAGCAGCAGGGCTCACCACCTCACAAGTGCAATTCACATGTGGGGCTGCCTCTCCGTGTTCCACATGTAGCCAAAAGGAGCTGCATGTTGCAGCAGAAAAAAACATGGCTGCACTGCCCATGTCATTATAGGGGATCCAGTAGACAGAAATACCGAATCATCCAGAGTCCATTTCGAAAAACAGATCTGTGCACAGCCCTAGAAGCCGGGTGATGCAGGGTATGGGGTGATGAGTTCCCCATGCCTCCAGCCAGGCACCACCAGATTCACCACAATGTTTGGCGATTCCAGTGGCCAGTGTGATGAGGTCCTTATTGATGTGCTACCCAACTCATGCACATAGTATTTTTTCTATTTTTCCTTCCATCCTATTTTGCTACAAATTGGCAGTTACACAGTTTCAGCATTCTCATAAGACCTTCCTTCTCTTTGCAGTGTTGGGACTGCAATGGTTCAGACATTATCGCACAAAGAAGAGTGACAGAAGATATTAATTGGCAGGTTTTTCCAATAATGATTCAAGTGCAATGTGACTATGGAAGAGACAAGATGTAGTGTGATAAACTCAATCCAAAGATGCTTTTATCCTGTTCTTACACTTTATTAGCCTGGTGTGATAAATTTCTCAAGGTTTTTTTTTTAAATTGTAAGCTTTAGTGACTGAAAGGTATGAATTCAAAAGCAATTGGAGTACCTCTCAGTATTCCTGACCATTGACTATTCTGCCTAGAAATGCTGGAAATTGACGTCCAACAACCTCTAAATGTCTGCATGGTTCACATCTATAGTAGACTCAGATTTGGACAATTGGGGGTCAGCAGAAAACTGGGAGAAAGTAAGAAAAGATAGGAAAAGGGAGAGGCTTGGGGAGAAAGAAGTTATTGTTTCTTTGGAACATATCAAGCTAGGAACTGGATGATAAAGAGGAAGGGTATAATCCATGATTCCACACAGAGGTAGGACGGCAGTGCTTGGATATAAGAAGGGGAAAAAGACAAGGAGACAATAGTCTGGCCAACCTGTCCATCTACACAGACGATTTGGTGCAGAATTTCTGAAGCATTATAGCCCCATCTTCACTAATTAATGCAATTTCAAACTATTATTGAAGAAAGTAGATTTGTTGTGTAGATTATTACATATGAAATCCTGGAACGAATTTGAGGCCCAGGGGGTAATTATACAAACCTTAGAGTATTGATGCACATTAAGGGCTTTCTTTCACATGCTTTTGTGGGAGTTTGTTGTCTGGCCAATGCAGTTCGAAGCTAGCTTTGAACTGCATTAAATGGTCAGTGTCGATGGGCCCCATGTCAGCCAGCAGGAAAATGGCCTGCAAATAGGAATACCACTGTACTGGCAACATTTCTATCTTCTTACTGGGTGCAAAAGTTGCACCGAAGCAGACCTTGTCTTTCTAAAATCTCTTCTGAAAGATAAGAAAATTGTCTATTTTGAACTATACTAAGGTTTGGTATCAGGGCTTCCTATGGATACCAAAATCTATGGATACTGAAGTTTCTATAACAATGAGTAAATAATGTTTGCAGAAAAGCATAGTAACACTGTGGGAGCATAATTGAATGAGTGCAAGAGTATATTAACATAGATAAATAGGCACAGAACTTGGAAAGGTTACTTTTCCTGGAATCCCCACCATAATTCTTGTTCTTGTAGTGTAATAAAGTAACCCCCCTCGATGGACTGTCACCTTGTCGTGGTGAGGGGGCTTGCGTGTTCCGATGAACCTGTGGGCACAACAACTGGAGTCGTGCACTCCCAGGAGTGGCCGCGGGGGAGGTCCCAGACCAAGCACAGTCCGAAGACCCAAAGACCTCAACGGCGGAGCAGGCGGAGGATAACATGGCACATGTTACAACGGCTGCGAAGGCGGAAGAAGGTTGCAACAGACTGAGAAGCCACGGTCATTGTGTTAAACTACATCACCAGTGGAACCTCACTCTGTGAAGACTGTGTGTTGTTCAGTTGTGCACTGACCTCCACACATTAAAAAAACCCACGCACAGGCGTCTTCCAAAGAAAATAAAAACCAAGCAACCAAAGTCCCATGGCGATCAGCGAGTGGCGACGGGGGCAGGACTGTGAAATCTGGAAGCCCCTAGTCACAGACTGGCACATGGGCGGTGGGTACGGACTCAGTCGTTCTACCTCAAGGTCCGAGGCAGTTGAGTAGTTCGGCAGCTGTATCCGCGACTGAGCAGCCCTTTTTAGGACCCACTCTGCTCACCCCACACGGGGAGGGGGCTAGAAAAGGTGCCCTAAACATAGTCTGCCTCACTTATCCCTGACTGGACTGCCGCGTCCAGTGGGGTCACCATCCTGCGGCCAAAAAAGAAAAATGAACTTCGGTACGTGGAACGTACGGACACTGATGGACAACAGTGGCAGTGAACGCCCCGAACGCAGAACTGCCATCATCGCAAGGGAGCTGGGACGTTTCAACATCGACATAGCAGCCCTTCAGGAGACCCGGAGAGCAGGAGAGGGACAGCTGAAGGAAGAAAAAGGAGGCTACACCTTCTTCTGGAAGGGACTGCCCGAAGAAGACCAAAGAATGCACGGAGTTGGCTTCGCTATAAGAAATGATCTGATGAAACATCTGTCCGAAGCACCCACTGGCATCAACGAACGACTCTCAACCCTCCGAATCGATCTTGCCAAAAACCAACGGGCAACCATCATAAGTGCCTATGCACCAACACTAGACGCTGATGAAGACATCAAGGAGAAATTCTACTGTCAGCTGGACACCGTCCTATCGGGGATACCTAAGGAGGACAAAATCATTCTCCTGGGGGACTTCAATGCAAGAGTCGGGCGAGACTTCGACCTGTGGCCAGGCACCATAGGAAAAGACGGGGTTGGAAACAGCAACTCGAATGGCATCCTGCTTCTCACCAAATGTGCGGAGCACAACCTTGTCATCACCAACACGCTCTTCCGCCAGAAAAACAAGTTCAAGACATCATGGAAGCACCCCCGGTCAAAGCATTGGCACCTCTTAGACTATGTAATCACACGTGCCAGAGACCGCCGTGACGTACTCCTCACAAGAGCCATGACAGGTGCTGACAACTGCTGGACCGACCACAGGCTAATCCGATCCACGATGGCTATCAAGATCGCCCCCAAGCGCAGACTCCAAGGAAGAAAGACAAGGCGCAAAATGAACACCCAAGCCCTTCAGGAGCCCTCCAGGCGAGCCCATCTCCAAACAGCACTCAAGGACCATCTACCCACAGTACACCCCGAAAATGTTGAGGAACATTGGAACAAACTGAAGACCTCCATCATCCAAGCCTGCGAAGAAACTATTGGATACCAAGCCAAGAAACATCAAGACTGGTTTGACGAAAATGACATCGAGATCCAACAGCTAATCGACAAGAAAAGGAAAGCCTTCCAAACATGGCAGAGAGACATCAACTGTGCTGCTAAGAAAAAGATCTACGTCAGTGCAAAAGCTGAGGTCCAGAGAAGGACAAGAGAACTCAAGAACATCTGGTGGACAAAGAAGGCTGAAGAAATCCAACACCTGGCAGATACCCATAATGCTCAAGGATTTTTCAAAGCCACAAAGGTCATCTATGGGCCAAGAAACCATGGCATACAGCCTCTACACTCATCAGACGGAACCAAACTCCTGAAGGACCAAAAGTCAATTGCACTACGTTGGAAAGAACACTACCAAAGCCTCCTAAACCGCAGCTCCAATGTGGCCGAAGAGGTCCTCTCACAAATCCCGCAACAACAAACCAGGGATGAGCTTGCAGCACTGCCTAGTTTGGAAGAAGTCAGCAATGCCATCAGCCAACAAAAGAACAACAAA
Organism: Anolis sagrei; assembly: GCF_037176765.1. Lineage (NCBI taxonomy): Eukaryota > Metazoa > Chordata > Lepidosauria > Squamata > Anolidae > Anolis > Anolis sagrei. The sequence continues at coordinate 215,195,132 of NC_090024.1, read as the reverse complement.
GCCAGCGGACCGGATGGGATCCCTGCTGAAATCTTTAAAGAGGGAGGACCTGCGCTGACACACCAACTCCACCAGCTCATAGAAAAAGTGTGGGTGACCGAGAAAATCCCAGCAGACTTCAAGGATGCCACCATCATCACCCTCTTCAAAAAAGGGGAAAGAACAGACTGCGGAAACTATCGAGGTATCTCCCTTCTAACCTCTGCTGGAAAAATCCTCGCAAGAATCCTTGCAAACCGCCTTCTGCCCCTCTCAGAAGACACCCTCCCAGAATCCCAGAACGGCTTCCGCCCCTCCAGAGGAACCGTGGACATGATCTTCACTGCACGACAGCTCCAAGAAAAATGCAGGGAACAAAACCAACCTCTGTACATGGCATTCATCGACCTTGCAAAGGCATTCGTCACAGTGAATCGCAGCGCTCTCTGGACCATCCTCCAAAAAATCGGGTGCCCAAGCAAATTTGTGAACATCCTGCGGCTCCTCCACGATGACATGATGGCAACAGTCTTGGACAGCAATGGCTCCCAAAGTGACCCATTTAAGGTGGAATCGGGTGTCAAACAGGGATGTGTTATTGCCCCAACTTTATTCTCCATCTTCATCGCCATGATACTACACCTTGTTGATGGGAAGCTTCCCACCGGAGTGGAAATCATCTATCGGACAGACGGCAAGCTATTTAACCTCAGCAGACTGAAAGCCAAAACCAAGGTCACAACAACATCTGTTATAGAACTCCAGTATGCTGATGACAATGTCGTCTGTGCGCATACAGAAGAAGATCTACAAGCCACTCTCAACACCTTTGCAGAAGCATACACGAAGCTTGGCCTGTCACTGAACATCGAGAAAACCAAAGTGCTGTTCCAGCAGTCACCAGCCGCCCCCTCTCCAATGCCAGAGATACAGCTTAATGGTGTAACATTAGAAAATGTCGACCATTTCCGCTACCTTGGCAGCCACCTCTCCACCAAAGTCAACATCGACGCCGAAATACAACACCGCCTGAGCTCTGCAAGTGCAGCATTTTCCCGAATGAAGCAGAGAGTGTTTGAGGACCGGGACATCCGTAGGGATACTAAGGTGCTTGTCTATAAAGCTGTTGTCCTCCCAACCCTGCTATATGCCTGTGAGACATGGACTGTCTACAGACGTCACATGCAGCTCCTGGAACGATTCCATCAGCGCTGCCTCCGGAAAATCCTGCAAATCTCCTGGGAAGACAAGCGGACAAACGTCAGCGTGCTGGAGGAATCAAAGACCACCAGCATTGAAGCAATGGTCCTCCAACATCAACTCCGCTGGACAGGCCACGTTGTCCGGATGCCTGACCACCGTCTCCCAAAGCAGTTGCTCTACTCTGAACTTAAGAACGGAAAACGGAATGTTGGTGGACAGGAAAAGAGATTTAAAGATGGGCTCAAAGCCAACCTTAAAAACTCTGGCATAGACACTGAGAACTGGGAGGCCCTGGCCCTTGAGCGCTCCAGCTGGAGGTCAGCTGTGACCAGCAGTGCTGCAGAATTCGAGGAGGCACGAGTGGAGGGTGAAAGAGAGAAACGTGCCAGGAGGAAGGCGCGTCAAGCCAACCCCGACCGGGACCGCCTTCCACCTGGAAACCAATGCCCTCACTGCGGAAGAAGATGCAGAGCAAGAATAGGGCTCCACAGCCACATGCGGACCCACAAGGAAACCCATGATGGAAGACCATCTTACTCGTCCAACGAGGGATCGCCTAAGTAAAGTAAGTAATAAAGTAACTTTTCTAAATTCTCTTTCTTTCTTTTTTCTTCTTTCCCTCCCTCCCTGCGTATGTGAGAGGAAGAAGGGAAATGAGAGAGAGAGAGAGAGAGAGAGAGAGAGAGAGAGTTATGAAGAGAGCTACTACCATTCAAGTTTAATGCTTGCTAGGACCTAGGCTGGCAGAGGCCTATAATATGACTGATAGTATGTTATAGGTATTGATGTCAGCCAGGTACTGGGAATCGGCCTGGCAATCAATGCTAACAGCCCAGTTCTGCAATTCACAGCAAGAAAAAGAACATGGCTACACTGATATCTGCTGCTCCTGTCAGTAAGCCATTAACTCATGTAACCTTTCAAATGTAGTCTGCAGACTGGAAAAAGGTGGAACTAATGGGAGCCCTAGCCATCTGTCTCTGTTCAGGTCAGTTACGTGTTCTGATTACTTAGCATCTTATGGCAAACTCGGCACATACATTTTATCAACTCAAGCACACTCAACAGGCTGAAAAGCACGCTGTCTTATCAGGATGATATTATTACAGATGGATTAGCACCTTATGGCAAAAGCTCAAAAGCCACTTCTTGCAGTTGTGGATAAAAGCTCCAAAGACAGACTCCTATTGCTGATAAACATTGGTGATAAGCACAACAATTGATTTGCTAGACTAAGCTAGATTATCACAAATTTGTCCTTAGTATCAAATATGACCTGTCACTAAACAGTTAGGGATTTACAACATCCCTAAACATTGCTCTTACTGCCAAAAGAAAAAAGAAAGAGTAGCAGTGCACCATGATCCTTCCATCCTGTGCAGTCTCTCCCTTTTGAATATTTCTACTGTCTTTGTTTTCCATTGAATGAGAAAATCTTTCCCCAGGGAAAGCCAATTCTTTGGGCAAATTTCCAAGATTATTTGATATAATTGGCAGCAAACATGAAAGACTGGATAACTCAAACAAAGTTTGGGAAGAACTTACTTCAGGAATATTCTTTGGCTCCATCAGTTTCATTGCTTTCTGTGTAAGAAATTTGCTGTTAGGCAAATACACACATTCACTAGTTACCCATGTACATATCTAAAATCTGTACATACAAATCTGAACATCAGAGCAAAGAATATTATACTTGGGATTGTGAAAGGGGAAGATCTGTTCTATAAAAGATATTCCCATAATAGTGGAATAAATTAATACATGTTTTAAATGGGCTATAATTTTCTGCCAATATCATTGCTTAAAAATATTTTATTAACATTGAGAAATCAATAAAAAAAACATAAAACAATGCACATGAGCATTTTCCTATTCATCAGTTAACAGCTTTTGAAAAGGTATTCAATTATGACTATACCTATGAATGAGTTTACCTTCAAAAAATGGCATAGATTGGTCTTATGAAGTTGTCACGGATTCACATGGTAGCAATAAAAATAAAGAAAAATAGAAAATGAAATTTTTTGGAGAATAGTGGTAATCACTGATATTAATGAAGTTTCGGTAGCACTTACTATTAGAACCTGTAATATCACTTCTCGTTTCCATCAAAACTCAGGAAATGTTAAGCAAATGTTTTCCACATTTTGAAATGCAAAATCAAGAAAAATGCATAACTCAAAAGGATTTGGAAAAAGTTAACTTTGATGGGATTAATGGATTTTTTTGTTAGTAATACACTTTTTATTTCATTTTCACACTTTTATGCTATAAGAGTGGGGAGGAAAGGCTAAGGAAAGTATAATAAGTTGATTGTGGAGTTTTGTTAGTAAGTTAGGTCTATCCATAAGACTAATGTGCATCCAAGAATGAGGAAGGGGAGGGTATTGTTATACATTTTTCTATTTTAAAAGCAGTTCCATTCACAATGTCTTTTACTTAGAAAAAACAAAAAGACATGTATTTTTTTCTTTTTTATTCCATTTGTCTTTCTTGTTGATCTCCTTTCTTCTTGTATTGTCCCATTTTTTTTCTTATCTTCTCTGGGACTATAGCATTAGTATTTCTAGTTATTTTGTCACTTTACTTATACATTACATTTTCAATTTTCCAATAGTTTAATAATAATATTTCATTTATATTTCTTAGAGATTATTTCATTTGTTAATGTACTAGTAATGGCTGTATAAATACTCGTTAGTTTGGTCCATCATCTAGCCTTCTTTTATCCCTCTCTCTCTCTCTCTCTCTCTATCTATCTATCTATCTATATATTGGTAGGTTACATACCTGTGACCATCTTTCTTCGAGTGGTGCTCTGCGAATTCACACTTGTGGAGAGACTGCGCCTGCACGGGCTCCAACGGAAACTTCTACATTTTAAAACTTTCAAGTTTTGGCGGTAACCCCGCCCAGCCCCGGCAGGGGATAAAAGGGCGCCCCGCGCACACCGATCCAATTCCTACGCCGCTACGGTAGCGAGAAATTGGAGGTTTGCATAGAGGGGAGGCTGGGCGGGTTAGTGTGAATTCGCAGAGCACCACTCGAAGAAAGATGGTCACAGGTATGTAACCTACCATTTTTCTTCGTGGTCTCTGCGAATGCACACTTGTGGAGACTAGCAAGCTCAGGTCCTGGAGGCGGGAAAAAAGCAAACCGACTAGTCGAGTCAAGGGCCAAACAATTTTATTAAGTGCAAACAGTTACCAAACAAGAGATTGCAATCACTTCCGAAGAAGGGTACCGTGCATAAACTTATGGGAGTACATGATCCTCCCGGTCACGTGAGGGTGACCAATTAACAGTGAAAGACACTCAATAAATGAGGGCATTCTTGAACAATAAGAACTGTTTCATGACCCTTGAATTAAAACACATGGTGATTTCCGAAGACACTCATTGCAATGAGGGCACATTAAGTGGTTACACAAAACAGTTTTGTTAACAAGTGCAAAACACATTAGCAAGGTAAAACGGTGTCGATATCGACACAAACAGTACCCGTGGGGAGCCCCATTAGGCTGTAGTGCAAGGTTGCCTGCGCCTCAGGCAGTAAGGCATCAAGTGTAGAGGTGCAATTACATTCACTGGCACCGGTAAACAATTAAATTCAAGTAGAACATGGTAAATAACATTCACAACAATGTACGGTACCGAAAAAAGGCTCGGTACCGACCAACACAAGAAAAAATCTTTGGGTCCTATGAAGGACACGATCCCAAAACCGCCCTCCCAAAGGCCATGTCAGGTGTACACCTGGTATTTAGTCTATAATGTGAGACAAATGTCTGAGGGTTCTTCCAAATGGCCGCCTTGCAAATAGCGTCCAGGGGAATTCCCTTAAGGAAGGCTGTTGAAGCCGCCATAGCCCTGGTTGACCGAGCCCGGACAACCAAGGGGGGCTGCTGTCGAGCAAGCTGGTAACAAAGCTCGATTGCCAAGGTGATCCAATGGGACAGGCATTGCGCCGTGACCGGCAAGCCCAACTTCTCTCGGGCATACGCCACGAACAGTCTCTGAGTCCTTCGAGACCGAGCGGTTCTGTCCCTATAAGAAAGCAAAGCCCTCCGCACATCGAGCATATGAAGTTCTTTCTCCCTCGGGGTGGAGGGGGACTGACACAACGAGGGAAGGACAATGTCTTCATTCACATGAAAGGGGGACACAACCTTGGGAAGGAAGTTCACGTCGGTACGGAGGACTGCTCTGTCCTCGTGGACAACAAAATATGGTTCGTCCACGCGCAGTGCTGCAAGCTCCGAAGGCCTACGGGCCGAGGTGATAGCAACAAGAAATGCTACCTTCCACGACAAAAGTCGCAGGTCGATCGACGTTATCGGTTCAAAAGGCTCCTGTGCGAGTCGGGCCAGCACAAGGTCAAGGTCCCACCCTGGAGTCGGGGAGCGGACTGGGGGGTGTAGGTTGTTGAAACCCCGCAGGAAGGTCTTCACTGAGCTCTCCTTAAACAAGGAGGCCTCACCTGTTCGTTGAAGCTGCCAAGAGATGGCTGCCAAGTGGGACTTGAGCGATGACAACGACAAGCCTCGTTCGGCAAGGTGTAGCAGGAACAAGAGGATCGACGGTATCGAAGGCTGTTGGTCGTCAAGGCCCTTCTCGGAGAGGAAGGCCTGGAAGCGGTTGAGGCACGCCGAGTAGCACTTTTTGGTTGCTGGTTTGTGAGCTGCCTCCAGGATCGGGAGGACTTCTGGACACAGGGACCTCAGAACTGGATCCTCCACGCCGAAAGATGCAGAGAAGCGAGGTCGGGGTGGAGAAGTTGACCGTCTTCCCGGGAGAGTAGGTCCTGCCGAAGTGGAAGGCGTCTCATCCGTCCCTCGGATAGTTGGAGAAGGACCGAGAACCACGGTTGTCGTGGCCATTCTGGCGCGATCAAGATGCAGTTCGTTTGCGCCGACTGGATTCTCTCGATCACCCTCGGGATGAGCGGGAAGGGAGGGAAAAGGTAGAGCAGATGCCGCGACCAGTCCAGGAGGAACGCGTCCCCGAGACACCCCGGTACCGTGTTCGGAGCAAGCCGGGCACCGAACTGAGGAAGCTGAGCGTTTTGCGGCGACGCGAAGAGGTCTGCGGTCGGGAGGCCCCAATCCCTGAAGATCTTGGCCAACTCGTCTGGGTTCAACCTCCACTCGTGAGATGTTGCCTTGGTTCTGCTGAGTGCGTCGGCCTCGACGTTGACCTCTCCCGGGAGGTGCAAGGCTGTTATCGACACCGACCTGGCCACACACCAGTCCCAGAGTTCCAGCGACAGCTTGAGCAGTTTTCTCGAGCCCGTTCCTCCCTGCTTGTTCACATAGAACATTGCCACCATGTTGTCCGTGAGGATCTGGACCGACTTCCCCGCTACCAGGAGAGCAAACGCCCTCAGAGCTTTGAAGATTGCCAGCAGTTCCAAGTAGTTTATGTGGCACTGCTTCTCCTGTGGAGACCAGAGATCATGGACTGAGAGATCTCCTGTATGGCATCCCCATGCGAACATCGAGGCGTCTGTCGTTATTGTGACAGCCGGGGGTTCTGGGTGGAATGGAACGCCTCTGCAGACATGCTGGCGATTCATCCACCAGTTTAGAGAGTCCTTTACCGACTTCGGTATCAGCAGGCGTTTCGTAGGACTGTCCCGCATGGGATTGAAGTGGTCCAAGAACCATCTCTGGAGGGGACGGAAGCGGAGCCTCGCCAATGGTGTCACCATCACCGTGGAGGCCATGTGCCCGAGGAGGATCTGTATCTGCTTCGCGGGGACCACTCGGGATCGACGTACTTTGAGCGCCTCGGCACGAAGAGCTCTGAACCTCTCCTCCAGAAGGAAGACTGTCTGGGAGAGAGAATCGAACATGGCGCCGATGAACTTTATGCAGGTGGTGGGCTCGAGATGGGACTTCTCCTCGTTCAGCTGGAGGCTGAGGTCTTCGAGGAGGGAAAGCGTCTTTGCCACTTGAAGGCGCAGAAGGTCCGGGGAGCGTGCTGCCAACAACCAGTCGTCTAAGTACGGGAAAATGCGGATTTTTTCCCTCCTGAGGGCTGCCGCGACCACCGACATGCATTTGGTGAAGGTTCTCGGTGCCGTCACGAGACCGAACGGAAGGACGTCGAAGACTTACGTCTGCCCCGCTACCCTGAAGGCCAGGAAGCGCCTGTGATGCTTTCTGATGGAAATATGAAAATAAGCGTCTCGAAGATCGACGGACGCGAAGAAGTCCCCTTGCCTGAGGAGCGGGAGAATGGACGATACCGTCACCATCCGAAACTTTTGAGGTTCGATGAAGGAGTTTAAGTCCCTGAGGTCGAGGATGGGGCGGAGGGAGCCGTCCGGCTTTGGGACAGTAAAGTATCTGGAGAAGAAGGCTCGATGGTTTTGAGAGTCCGGGAGAGGGGAGATTGCCCCCTTTAGAAGCAAGGTCTCGACCTCCTTCAGCATGGCTGAGGACGGTTCGGTATCAACAATTTGTCCCGTTGGTGGGAGCTCTTCGAACTCCAATGCATAACCTTCTTCGACAATCTTTAAAACCCATGCATCTGAGGTGATATTTTCCCATGCAGGGAGAAAGTTTGTCAGGCGATCCCCGAACGGTGTCGAGCCGGATGGAGGGTGGGTACCATTGGGAGGGACATGGGAACAACATCGGTAACGAAAGAGCAAACGGTATCGTCCATTAGGGCGTCAAATGCGGCGCCTGGCTTGGTTGCCTCCAGAGGCCTGGCGGGATCGGGAGCGTTGCTGCTGATGCTGCCTTCTCTGTTGCTGTGGTTGCTGAGGGTGGGTTTGCTGGGAGGCATGCAGAGGGCGGGTAGGCTGCCGGTACTGTATGGTGCGGTACGGGACCGTGTGTCGGCGTTTGTACTGGAACCATCTGGTTCTCTGCGCCTGGTTCTGATTCTCGAACCCACACTTCGAAGCCAAGGTCTTGAAGTCGTGATTTGACTTCAGCTTGTCGTCCGTACCCGCGTTGAAGAGTCCCAGGGCATCGAACGGGAGGTCCTCAATCACCTGCCTCGAGGATGTAGAGAGGCCAGAGGATCTGAGCCATGCATGTCTCCTGATTGCCACGGCGTGAGCAATCATCTTGCCCGCGGTGTCTCCCGTGTGTTTGGCCATCTGCATCTGGTGATGGGCCAAAGAGTTCGCCTCCTGAGCGTGGGTGGAAAGGGCAGAGCGGTCCTCTTCAGACATTCTTTGGAAGAGTGGTGCTGCCTTCTCCCAAAGAATCTGTTGGTATGCGCCCATACAAGCGCCATAATTTGCCATGCGGGCCAGCAGGAGGGCACCGGAGTATAGCTTCCTGCCCACTGCATCAAATCTCTTCCCCTCACGGTCGGACGGCGCCGACGATTGCCTTCCGAACACCTGAGCCGCCTTCACGACCACCGAGTTAGGGTCGGGATGGTGTTTCAGCCACTCCAAGCCCTCATCGTCCGTTCTGTACCAAGACTCGATCTTCTTGGAGGTTGGAGGGATGGAGGAAGGGGTCTTCCAGGAGCCCTGGATCACTTCTAGGAGGTAGGGAAGGAAGGGCAGAAGAGGAGCAGGTGGGGATTCCGCTTGCACCCTTTTAAACACCGGGTCCTGTACTGCCTTGGAAGTCTGCTTGACCTCTAGGCCCAGTGCTTCAGCCATACGAGCCATCTGATCTGCAAAGGCTCGGACATTGTCAGTAGGAGATGGAGAGTCAGCCTCATAGGCGTCGTGAGTAGGTGATCTCTCGATCCCGAGAGACAACACAGACCCTGAGTGTACCGATCCCGGCAACTCGCCATCCTCTTCTTCGTCATCAGCTGCCACTGACTGAGGGGGAGGGGATGAGGAGACATCTCTACTCAGGCGCTGCAGCGGAGCCACTGGAGGGGCTTTCGAGGTTGAAGCCTGATTGGCACGGGCCAAGGCCAGTCTCATAGTCTGCCTGCCCCTTTCCGGAGTCTCCAGCACTGGAGAAGTCTCCTGTCTTGCCGTCACAGTTGTCAAGGCCGCGACCGACGGGAAAAGCTCCTGTCTGGCTGTCACGTGTCGAGTTGGTGCCTCGATCACCGTGTCCACCGAAATCACCGGGGACTCGGGTTGCTCCGACGGCAGCTCTGGCAAGGACTGCGGCTCCTGGGTAGGTTGAGGGGCCGGCTGGGGTTCGACCGGCTGCAAAGGCGACGACCTCGCCGACGAGGTGGCCGAGGAGGCGGTGGTTTGCTTTCGGGAAGAAGAAGAAGACGAGGATGGAGGCGGCATCGTCTTCTTCTTTGCCGGCGGTTGAGATGTCTTCGACACCGACTTGCCCGGGGTGGGCGGGACGGAGGAAGAGGTAGAGGCACGCCGAGACTCCTCTTGAGACCAGCGGAAGGCAATACGAACCGCCGTGGAAGATGGCGGAGTCACCGACATCGACCTCGTGAACCTGATCGATCTCACCGACGCCACAGAACTGGTGGAAGAGTGCCGGATGCGTACGGTCTCGGTCGTGACCGTGCAAGGAGCCTTCTGCTTCGTTGGCTTTGTAGCCTTGGAAGCTGTCGACACCGAAGCTTTGGAGGTTGTCAACATCGCTGCTCTCGGCCTCTTCTGTGTAGCCTTCTTCGCCCTTGTCTGGCGAGGCTCGGCCTCCGCCGATGGGCTAACAGGTCTTGGCGTCGATGCTGCCTTCGACGTCGAAGCTGATGTCGAAGGCCTAGATATCGCTGCCGACGTCGATGCCGATGTCGATGTCGAGGGAACCGGAGCCAAAGTCTGCTGATACAGAAGGTATCGAAGCCGGTGGACCCGATTTTTACGGGACTGTGCCGTCAACGATTGACAATGACGGCACGAAGAAGTAATGTGTGCCTCACCGAGACACAAAAGGCAAAGAGCGTGAGAGTCCGAGTCAGGGATCTTCCTCGGACAATTCGCGCATCTTTTGAAATGAGTTGTTGACATAATCCAGTCAAACAACTCGAGGAAAAACTCTGACGAGAAGCTATCCAAACTCTATCCAACTAGAAGTATCGAAGCGAGCCGTGCGGCGGAAAAAAAGGAATTGGATCGGTGTGCGCGGGGCGCCCTTTTATCCCCTGCCGGGGCTGGGCGGGGTTACCGCCAAAACTTGAAAGTTTTAAAATGTAGAAGTTTCCGTTGGAGCCCGCGCAGGCGCAGTCTCTCCACAAGTGTGCATTCGCAGAGACCACGAAGAATATATATATATATATATATATATACACACACACACACACACACACACACACACACAGAGGCCGCCCTAGGTAATTTTCAACAGTAAGCAAACAGTATTTTGGCACGCCCCCCCCCCCCCAACCAATCACTGATATATATTTTCTGTTCGTCGTGGGAGTTCTGTGTGCCATATTTGGTTCAATTCCATCATTGGTGGAGTTCAGAATGCTCTTTGATTGTAGGTGAACTATACATCCCAGTAACTACAACTCACATATGTCAAGGTCGCATATGTCAAGAGCACCCCTGGGCAAAATCAACTATACTGCAAATGCTTACTTTGTGTAATGGGTTGAGCCTCCCCTGTACACACACACACACACACACACACATATACACCTGTGTGTATTTACTTCTATAATTTCTGTATGACTGATACTATGTACTTTTTCTGTTATAGTTTCTTAACAATTGACCCATCAGTTAGCATTCATCTCTTAAGTTTTAACATACAAAATACAGAAGATAATCTTATATTATTTATCTTATTTTTAGTTATCAAATCCTGTCGTGGTCATCTTCTTTTGTTTTTTTCCACAAAGTCTATAAAAGGTTTTGTAGTCCAGTCCTCTGTCATTGGTGTAGCTTGCTGTTTCCACAATTTTTCATATTCAATTCTTGATGCTGTTCTTGATGCTGTTGCCATGTAGAAAAAGTATTTTTGCTTATCTAATCATCTTAATAGAAATATTTCTGGTTTCAATGTTATTTTGTTTTTTTTTTTTAAATATAGTTTCCATTTCATTACGAATTTTTATCCAGAAATCTTTAGTCTTTGGTCAGGTCCACCATGTGATTAAAAGTTCATTTCTTCTGTTTACATTTCCAACATAAGTCTGAATTTTTATATATCTTCACAAGTTTTTTCCAGAGTTATTTATGATCTATATATCATTTTGTAGAAGTTCTCTTTTACAATATAACTTCTTGTAAATTGTAGTTGTTTCTTCCAGAATTGTTCCCATTCTTTTAGGTTTATTGCTCATCCTATATGTTTAACCCATTGAATCATGGGTTCCTTTACTTGTTCTTCAATTAATTGTATAGTATTTCAAAAGGAATATTTTCCCAATTTGTTTTGTTTTTTTGTCTGTAATAATAAATTACAATGATTATACAGCTCTTGTATTCTTCTTTTTTGTCTAATCACCATCTCTGTTGTAGTTGACTGCAGTGGAACCAATTCATTGTTGAATCTTCTTTTTTTTTTTTTTACTTTTGTAATATTTTCAGTTTCTTTACTGTTACTTTTTCTAATAAGTGTTTATAGGTCAATTTCTCCCAGCCGTTCTTAATTGTGGAAACAACCTTTGTTGTTTAGTCTATTTAAGTATTTCTCTGTAGTAGACTTTCTTATATTTATTCCAAACTTTTAATAGTAAATTTCTTACCCTAGGTTTCTTAAAATTTGAATCTGCTTTCTAGTCTACAGAAAATTTGGTTAGGACGGGCACTGACTGGGATTGCGGTTCTGACAGTGGAAGCAGGGAAGAGAGGAGAGATGGGTAGGGATTTTGTTTTGTTTTGGTTTTTTTGGCATGGATCTCTCCTCTGAGTCATGTCAACTTAGGTGTACATTATTTAAGTGTATGCTTAAACATTTGAGGTGCATGTGTACATGACATATGCAGTTAGTACTTGATACACAGAAGTGCTATATTTCAAGTATGAAATCCAGAATGCCAAGAGAGCTATTGTGAGATATTACTTCTTGAGAACATTACAACAGAAAATTTTTTTTGCCTAGTCCATTGTTTGGTTGGTCCATTGTAACCCAAGAAATGTTTTATGGAAGCTCACTTTCAAGATATGAATCCAACACTGTGCTCCTACACATATTCCTCCACAACTGGTATTCAGAAGCATACTGCTTTTGACTGGTTAGTAACATTTAGCAAGTAACGTGTAGCCAGTACCACCTTGACTTACACAGTTATCCTCATTATTAGGCTTGTGCAGTCGGGGTAAACCTTGACCCGATTCAACGTCTTGACTTTTAGTGGGGGCCCTGATCCTTTTTTTGGGGGGGGGGGGACGTCCTGACTTTGGGAGAGCAGATATCTGTTTTTGCCCTGGGGTTTTCTATCAGCCCATTATGGGGTGGGGGAGGCTTCCCAGGCTCCCTTCCTGTCATTTTAGGCATTTAAGCTGTTTCTACTCTAGAGGAGAGGCGCTGCAGGCAAGCATGCATGCTTTCTCTCCCAGGTCTGCACACCACACACACTCTTTCCAAGGCAAAGAGAAACGTTCTTAAAGATGTTTCTGACTCTGGAGGAGAGGTGCTCAATTGCAGGCAGGCAGGCATGCTTTCTTTCCCAGGCCTAGATGACATATGAACTCTTTCCAAGGCAACGAGTCAAGTTCTTAAAGCTGTTTCTTATTGTAGAAGAGAGGTGCTTTACTGCAGGCAGGCGTGCATACACTTTATCTCCCAGACCTATACCATGCCAGCAGCCATGCACTCCTTCCAAGGCATTTTAAGGAGGCTTCTCACTTCCAGGTAAGGAAGAGCGATGACCTCCTGGAAGGGGAGAGGCAACTGGTAGTAGTTTTCAGGGAATGAGGCTTTTCTTTTGGTTTGCGGGGGATTAATAACAAAGATTGAACTGTGGTGCCAAAATGCAGAGAAGGAGCTGAGATTGGCTCTTGCTTCCTTTCATGTTTGTTGAGTTTTCATACTGAGAGGGCCCTTACTGTTATGCGCTCCCAAAGTACCAAAGTAATCGGAGGAACCAGAAGAAAGGGAAGAAATGAATTCTGCACAGAAGTCTACTTGTTATCTATAAATCTCTCTATTCCCCTTTTAAAGCATTCCATACTGATGGCCATCACTATTTATGAAAGCTTCAACTACACACTGTGGGAAAAGTGCACTACAGTTCAGAGAACACTGGGTTGTTTGCTTCCAAAGCAAAATCATTTGTCTTGCATATGAGAGAGATTGTAGAACTTCTCTTCAATTACCTCTAAATCTTTAAGGATTTAGAGATTACTGTTTGGTCAGTCCAAGCACTTACAAGTCTCCTTCATTCTCCTTCCTTCCCATTCTCTGCAGACTTGTTCATAGTTTCACCTTGTCCTGCATTTATAAAGTTGTCTGTTTCTCAATGACGATGAGGGAGTGCAGAAGGAAAAACCTATTTCTTTACCCAATCAAACTTGGTTCCTATTGACAGATGGATCCTGGGGATTCATCCCTGAACAGCTATCTTTGAACTGAGGACTTCTTAGTGAAGCTAGGGGTTTCCTGGGGTTTTAATTTTTTTTCCATATTGATTATGGAATTTTTAAACAGAGTTGGTGTCTCTGATCTTTTTCTCAGCAGCCACAGAATCGTTTTCTCTCTATATATGTTTTACAGAAACAATGTATTGTAAAAATTAAAGGGAAAGGAGAGTCTGTAACCTTTGGAAAGCAAATCTAGAGACTAGGAAAGTACAAGTAAGAAGGAATAACGTTAGTAAAGAAGAAAAGGCATAATTCAGTTTGGAACCAGCACCTTCCCGCTTCAAAAGGGAAACTGAGTTATCAAAAGTCTTCACTCAGCTTGCTGAGAGTAGAGAGGAAAATAATAGGAAAGTGTTGATTAAGCTTGTTTAAATTTTCAGAATTACACCATTCTGGATTTAAAGGTCAACTAGGGGCTGTCTACACAGGTGGAAAAAAGCATCCTTTAGTGCTGCAGGAATACATGATGTACAACTAGTTTCAAGTGAAAGCACTAATTTCATACTAATATAATTTAGAAAAACTCACTTTGTACACCCACAGTTTTAGGAAAAAAATGATATTTTACAAATGTATCAGAATCAGGTAGAATTGGAGTGGTGGCATGGGCTAATTGGGGGGCAGAATTGATTGGTGTGTGTCACCAATCAATCCTCCCCCCCCCCCCCCCCGGTTAAGTGCAGGTTAGCAAAAGCTGGCAGGACTTCTGCAGTGGAAGTGCCCCTTTCAGAACTGATATGTGTATATATGAATGGGAAGTGGTCAAAGATCATGGCAGAAAGTTGTAGAATACTGTTTTTACTTCAAAGAATAGATGTATGACTGTTTGAGCCAACAAGCATTTCTGCCGTCCCTCTTGCTTACTTTCCCTTCACTATCTCGCCTAAATGAGTGGCTGAAAGAGGAAAGACATATGTCCTGCCTCTTCTTTCACCTATCTAATCCTGCCCGTGGTCATCCACCCACTCAGATGGAAAGTGGATCTGACGGGGAAAAGACTGAATACTCACTGCCTCAGTCATTCACTCACTTGCTCATTCCATTACAGATCAGCATACATAAACTCATTGAAGTTTCAAAATGTGAACACAATGCCTCCCCACCATATTTGCCCACAACACATTTTCTAAGATCTAAGATTATCTGCTTGCTAGTGTTTGAGTATTGACACTTTACTAAATGCATTGTGTGTGTCAGTTCCCTCCTTTACTCCTAAAGTCCCCTCTTTAACTCATATTCACCCTCTGGGGTGCAAAAGGGACTGAATGGGTATCCAATGAGAGTGCAAGGTGAGTAGTAAGATTGATAGGCTAACAACAAAGGCTTTTGATTTAAAGGTTTATGCATACTGAGAAGAAAAAAAGTGCAGCCCTTTTGAAATTATTTGGATTTGGTCATAGGAAATGTGTGACCACTGACTATCTATACAACTGGAGTCCGATTTATTTGGAGAAGGTATGACAATAATGAGATGAATTCAGGGGCTGTGATTTTCAGCTGAGTTATTTTACTGATGTAGACAATCCCCTTGTTTCATTCATAGATGAAACTTATCTCATTTATAGAAGGCATTCTAAGGCTATTAAACTAGACCAGCCCTGCCATTAGACATAATAAATCTGCCATGGAGGGAGTGTGGGGAAAGTGAGAGGGAGAGAGGGCAGCAATGATTCCTGGGTGTTACTCCTGAATCCTTCAGCTATTTTCCTTCATTGTGGATAGAACAATATGTGCTGCAAGGCCTATTCTATTCTATTCTATTCTATTCTAATCTCCTCAACAAAATCAAATGGTGTAAAGGAAATTGTCACCTCATTTCCATCATAAGATTCAAATGAAAGCATTTAATTTTCATGACCTAAATTAGTTTTAATTTATAGTCTTTCTACTGGTAATTGTCAATTTGAAAAAAAATACCAATGCTACATTTAATATGCTGACAACAATAGCACAAGAAGTATTTGATTCCATTTTCCATGACACCTTTCTGATCCATTGGAAAAGAAGATGGTGGGTCTGTTCCTACCTTTAGGACTGATTCCAGAAAATGGTTGGATTGTGGGAAAAGTGATTACTTTCATGACTTTGGTTTCCATCTCATATATCTTCCCATATTATGATTCATGATTTTGAACATGTATATCATGTGCGAATTCAGTTGAGGCTTCCAGTTTGAGAAGTGTAGCAAAGGCTGCATTCAGATAGGTTTAAAAGCATTCTGAAAAGGACAAGGATGGTGTGGATGGGTGGCACGAGTTGTAACTGTACATTCCTCCACCAAGCATATAAAGCATGGCTCAATTATGCTTCTCTGTTCAGAAGCAGGACCCAGAATAAAATGGTTTCGTGAAAGTACACCACAACTTACTTCTGTGCAGAGTATACAAAGTTCAAATACTTTTTTTACATATCTTACCAGCAATCAGTGACAATAACACCAGAAGCAGCTTATGGATTAGTTGGGGCATTCCCACTGGATTGCATGTGGTCCATTGGCTGGATTTTCCTCACACCTGATTTATACAAAACCACAAGGTGAGGTCATCCAAGGGTTTTGAGTAAGCTATTATCAGCAACAAAATAACATATCTCTTTATTTTTATCATGGAAAACCTAGAAGGTATTAAACAGGTGCTTGAACCTAGTAATGTACTAACAAAGGCCAATGACTTGAAACCAAAACCTGACAAAGTGGAGGCACTTTGGGTAAGTGATTCCTGAGTTCAGAAAATTGATTTCCAGCCTCTTATGGAAAAAAACCCCCACAGTTCCTGTGAAATAGCAAATACATGATTGGGGAATGCTTAATGTTACATGAGGTTCAGGGCATCTCAATGGCTTAGAATGCTTTGATTGGTTTGTCAGCTGAAGAAAAACAAACTGGCTAAGAGTATTCATGCTCTATTAATTTCCAGGTTGGGTTACTCTACTGCATTGTGGGAAGCTGTCCTTTAAGATGCCCCATGTGTGATGCCAAAATTTTGAGTGATTCAGCCATATTGTTGTTTATTCATTCAGACTCTTCCAACTCTTTATGACCTCATGAACCAGGCCACACCAGAACTCCCTGTTGGTTGTTGCCACCCCCAGCTCCTTGAAGGTCAAGCCAATCACTTCATGGATAACATCCATCCATCTTGCTCTTGGTCAGCCCCTCTTCCCTTTTCCTTCCATTTGCCAGGCAGGATTATCTTCTCCATACTTTCCTGTTTTCTCATTATGTGGTTAAAGTGCTTAATCTTTGCCTCTAATATTTATTTATTTACCTTATTTATACCCTGCTTTTCTCTACCTCAGAGGGGGACTCAAGGCAGCTTACACATGGCACCTAGACAGTGACTTATGACATACGAAATTCATCTAAAATGGTTTAGGTTAAAATTATAATATAATAAACATTATTAAAATACATTCAAGGGTAAAGACACACCATCTAGAGTTCAATGTCTAAGGCCATTCCATGATCAATTGCACTCTCCTCCTGAAGGCTAGGAGAGAGGAGGCCAATCTGATGTCACTAGAGAGGGAGTTTGTCAACTGAGGGGGCACCACTGGGAAGACTGTCTCTCGTCCCCACCAATCGTGCTTGTGAGGAAGGTGGGACCGAGAACAGGGCCTCCCCAGATGATCTTAAACTCTGAGCTGATTCCTAGGAGAAGATATGTTTTGACAGGTAGGTTGGGCCAGAACCATTTAGGGCTTTTCAAAAGCCAGCCCTTTGTATTGTCCTTGGTAGCAGACTTGCTGATGTATCAGCGGGGTTGTGTGCTCCTTGAACACCGCTCTAGTGAGCAACCTGGCTGCTGCTCACTGGACCTGCTGAAGCTTCCAAACAGCCATCAAAGGCAACCCCACATGGAGCGTGTTGCAGTCATCTATATGGGATATAAACAGAGCATGGACCACCATGGCCAAATCAGACTTCCCTTCCTTCTCTCCAGTGAGCAGTTGAACTTGCTGATTCATCCTACACTGTCATACATTCTACACAAAACCCTGTCATATGTAAAATGAGTCATGGAAGGAATGTTTAATAAGATACCTTCAGTCATGATTCCATGAGCAGCCAGAGAGCCTTGAAAAACAAAGACTAGTAATGGAAACATTAAGAAAACCTTGACTAAATTGACTCTGCTGTTAATATCTCTGAACTTCCTCTGAGCGGGTGAAGCTTTGCCTCAGGTATCTTAATTATCTGATGTGGTCAATTACTCCAAGATAATGATGAGTTTATCAGGTATTACCACTCACATTTTTGTTAATGATAGACAAGTGTTTTAATTGCATTCTTGACCTACCAAAGTGCTTACAGATGAGTCAGTTAAATACAAAAAAGTGGAGATGCTTCTAAAGGTCCTCCTGAGTTTTCTGTCAGTATTTTACCTTTTCCTGAAAATGATGCCAAGGAAGCAAGTAAACTTTCCTTGGGGGTAACAGGGAGGTTGAGTTTCATTTCCACAGTGAGCAGTAAAATAATTTTAATGTTTTATTACAGGAATCTCTACCAAATATTAGAAACCATTATTACTATAAATGACCATATCCTCACACTTGCAAGGAGCTGCAATTCCACTAAAAACACCATCTTGCATTCTGATCCTTCCCTTGAATTCCAAAAGTATATTAAAAAAACTTGCCATTTGATGCGCTGAGGGATAGTTACAACATATTTTTACTTTACAAAATGATCTGTGCATTCTCAAAGTCTATTTTTTCTACTGTGACCTAGAATTTTGTACAAAAGGTTAGATTCTGTTCATACACACATGCACGCACACACACACAATTACCATTAATATTTTTAACAGAGTATCTCAGTGTACCAAGCCACTTCTCTTCATTGAGAAGAAGAAACATTTGTAAAACATTCTTGACAACTTTGCCTTTCAATAAAAATATGTATACAGTTTTTCTTACAATTCAGATTAATGTATTTTTATTTGGGAAAAAACAAAGTAGTTCGAATATTTGCTAATCTCAGCCTGGTACCAACACATGTCTTAGACTGCAGCCTCTATCTTCTCCAGCAATTTGACACACTGGCAAGGATTGATGGGAGTTAGTCTTAGTGACCTCAAGGAGATCATGTCCAGTAGGGAGAAGGATGCTATATTATAGCAATGTGCAGAATTCCATTTGGTGATTCAGGATTTGGGAAAATTTGGCAATCTGGCAACCAGGCAGAATGGACCAGGCAACCTCATCCAAAGCCTTAATCGGAACTGATCACAAGCAGCCAGAACTCTCAGCTAATGGGTTCATGGGGCTGAGTGACATGTTACCTGAGATTGCGGCATGTGGGCAGCCTTGTAAATCAGGCAAGAGCCGACACCTGGCAGCGTCAGCTCCTCTTCTTCTTTCTTCCCCAGCCACCTCCTCCATCTCTTGCTGAAGCCCCCCCCCCCCCCCATCCCCAGTGGAGTGCCTGCTAGAAGCAAATAAGGCCAAAGAGAAAGAGATAGGAGATAGGAAGGTGGGAAAGGCTTCCCTAGGTCTCACTCACGGGCATTAAAGGAGCCTCTGCACTCCCTCTTAGGGAATGATGGGAGTTGAAGTTTTTCTCTCTGTTTTAGTGTTTCTTTCTCAGCCAATCGGAGGTCTGGTTGACTGTGTCCATTTTCCTCTCCTTTCGTGGTGTGTGTTGGTTGGGACTTCAATTCCTCTTGTGTTTTTTTTAAATGTTATGGTAAAATTTTAAATATTTCCCAAAAATTAGTGGATTGGTGAAAGGTTCTGAAACTTGGCAGGCCTGCAGTCATAAATTTGCCCTATAGGTAATGCAAGTTTAATCCTGATAGGCCTACAAATAATGGAGAAACAAGCTTCTACATTTCCACATTGACACCAATGGCACCCTCCTTGTGATTTCAGTAATTTCCTGGAAAACAGAAAGGAGGTGCAGCCAAAAATGTAACTGAAAACAGTACATTTTAGGGGAGTTGCACACACCTCTACTGTATTATAGTAAAAAAAAAATCAGACAGACTCAGTGTGCTTTCAGGAGAATGGTCTTACCATGAGCTCATAGGTATTGGAATTATTATACAAATATCTGATTAGTTAAAGGATGTAGCATAAAGCAAGAGTGCGATTCCAAAGGGACATCACACTAGCGGTGGCTTATGGGAGCTAGAGCCAGCTCACACATGAGCTTGGAGTCAATGACAAAGGAATGCAGCCTTCCTCAGTCCCAAACAGCATGCATCAAAATAATCTTCACAGAACACCAAAACAAGTTTTGCATATTGGCCCCTTCCCTCCCCTCCAAAATGAGTCTGTTGCTGCTTTTGATGGTTATTTATTATTGTTTATGCTGTTTTTATGCTATTTTAATATGTTATTGTTCTGTTGTTAATTGTATGTTGCCTTGGGCTTGGCCACATGTAAGCCACCCCGAGTCCCTTCGGGGAGATGGTGGCGAGGTAGAAAAATAAACTACTACTACTACTACTACTACTACTACTACTACTTTCTTCTTCTTCTTCTTCCTTCTTCTTCTTCTTCTTCTTCTTCTTCTTCTTCTTCTTCTTCTTCTTCTTATGTATCAAAAATGTTTACTCAAAAAAGCTTTTATGAAGAAGTCCATACAGGTAAATATTCTTGGTTGCAGACTGAAACATCAGTAGAAAAAAATCAGATCTGGTATTGTAAGGCCCATGCATCATGCAAATGACATCTTCCTAAGAGCCTCTGCTCTCAAAAGAAGGGAAACCACGAGGTATCCACCAAAACACAAATCTCTTTTATCACCTTCTTAGGATGTCTACATGACTTTCAGGCATGTCCTGGATGATGGATGATCCCTCAATCCATCATGCAAATTCTAAATGACGGTCATAAAATCTGGAATGTGAAAATGGTCAACTTACAACAACAACATGCAGATTACAAAAAAGCTATATCTAAATGCATGCAAAGATTGCAAGTTACTCCAACAATAGGGGTATGCAAAACAGCAGAAATATGTTTCAAATTTCATTTCAAAATTTGGATGCCCCCTGTTTCATTTCCAAAATATTTTGAAAAATTCAGAGGAGGGGTTTTGTTTTGAATCCAATTTTCCAAAGTTTTGTTATTGTTTTGTTAGTTTTCTTCCATTGGCAACAATGGGGGAAATTGAGAGACTTCTTTCTCCATCATTTCTATGGTTATTAGGATGAAACTTGGGACACTTGTAGGACACATTTACACCTGTAAGCCTCCCAAGTTTCAAAATGTTTTGTTCAACCACTGATTTTCTGGAAATTTTTCAACAGCCCATGGCAGGGATTTCTGGGACCTGTAGTTCAAAAACAACTTCATAACAGGGAAGGAGAATGGAGACAAAGACAAGTCCTGTGACAAGGGGAAGAGCATGTGATGCAACACGTATCCTGCACTCAACCCTATCACCCCCATGGACAGATTGCTTGCTTCAACTTGGAAAAAACTGTCAGGATAGACTAATGAAACTAAAACTTTTCAGGAATTTTGTGTGTGTGTGTGTGTTTGGGGGTGTTTTGTTTTGTTTGTGTTCGGGGGGGGGGGGGTAGCTTCCTGTGTTTTATTTTGGTGGTTCATATCTACAAATTGCCAAATTTATCTGAAACCCAAAACGACACTTGAAGTTTTGCACACCTTTTTCAGTGCAACCTTCTGATGCCAGTTGTTGAATGTGGTCATGCAATGATTCTTGTCTGGTCAAGTCTTGATATGACCAAGGAATGCCTTGATAAATCTTTCCCTTTAAAATTTATCCTTCAGAACCTTTCCTTCCTCTTCTGGTGGGCATAAGAAGAAATAAGAGCTCTAAATTGCTCCTTCATTTACCATCTCACTATTTTGCCTGATTGTTTTGGGTATCTCATACTACTTTCACCTTTCCCCCGCCCCCATACTATGCTAAACAGAAACATATCCACCAAGACAACCATTAGGAAGAGTTAGATGGCTACCTTAGGTAGGAAAGGTTTGCTATCATGAAAAGATTTCAAATGTTAAATTATTTCATATGTTGATATTGTATTTTTATATTCCCCCCTAGGCGATCAGATATTAGGGATGTAAAGAATATTCAGACACATTTTATAAAGTCGTCGAGAAGAATCCTAGATTGAGACTCTTTGTAGTGTCTCTTATTCTGTGCAAAATTGAACCAGGGTTGTTTTGGATGGAAAAATATGCTTTTCTATGCAAAAATTATATTTCTACATAGACAACTTCAAAAATGTCCTAATTAGATTCTGAACAAAATTGGCATTTGCATGGTTTGCATAGAATACATATTTAGATCTTATTTGTTGCAAGTCACTTTGTAGCAATATGAACTTAAAAGCAGGCTCTATAAACTTTGTTTTTAAAAATCTAGATGTTCTTCGCTGTGTTTTTTTTACAAATTCTGTTTTCTAGCAAACATTTCAGAGGTTGCAGTATGACCAAGAATACTTTGAGGAGATATATACTGAAATACTATAGGTGCAAAAACCTAAAACTGCTATCAGATTAAACTTGGTGACATCAGGAAAAAAGTCATTCCTTCATGCAAGTCTTCCCTCTTCCCAATTTTACTTTCTGTACTGGGAGACACATATTTCAGAGTTATCTCTTAATACAATTATATTTCATTTAGCCAGCAATTACAGTAATAAGAAGACTGGCAACCATTGTCATTCAGACAGAAGAAAATCAATGATAGCAGTTTCATTTTCCATCAGGCCATCTCAGTATATCAGGAGACCCAGCAGTGATGCTAAGAGTTTAAGCCACTGGTGATTTTCTTTCTTGAATGATTTTATAATAATTGAATGATTTCTCTTTTTCTCTCTCGAGCTTTGTTTGCATAGTAAAGTATTCAGGTATAGGACATGACATTTTATCTTATCCATTCTTATAGTATACCAATATCTGTGGGTTTTTATTCTTTAAACACCCTTATTTGAAGGTGCCTTATATTGGAACATAGTATATAAATATCAATGAGTGGCAGAGATTCATACATGCTGGCCCCACCCAATATATTCTCCGGTGTTATATTTCATATCTTCAGGTGCCAACCTGACCATATTGAGAGAATGTGAGAAGAACTCTTCATTTGACTTCCCTACTCATTGCAGGAAGCTTGGAAACTGAGGTACAGATACAGGACTATAGAAAAAGGAAGAACATAAAAAGGCCTTGAGCATACAACTGAAATACTACAACAGATAAGAGATATTTAACTGAGTGAAAACTATTTTTGCATTTTGAACCCAGTTTGCACAAACTGAAGTAAGATGAAGAGAGAGGAACTAAGATGTTTTAAATGCAGTGAAAAGGTGACATAACAGATTATTAACAGTGAGATGACAGTTAAGATAACTGATGATTAACTGCAACTGTCCCTAATCAAGAAGAATAGTTGGTGGGCATGAATCATTTCAGGGGCCTTGGTAGGTTGAGAGAAAACAGATACATGATTGTGAGACACAGAGAGAAAAAATATTTTTCCCATTGGCTATATTAGTTGTGGGATTTCAAAAGTTATTTCCCAAACATAATCTTCTCAGCCTCTCAACTTTCTTATTCTTACTTACTTAGGCTATCCCTGTTGGCCAAGTAGGATAGTATTCCAGAATCAGAATTATTGTGAGTCTGTAGGTGGCTATGGAGCCCTATTCATGATCTGTATCTCCTTTCACAGTGAGGCCATTGGTTTCCAGGTGGAAGGCGGTCCCAGTCAGGGTTGGCTTGACACGCCTTCCTCTTGACACATTTCTCTCTTTCACCCTCTATTCGTGCCTCTTCAAATTCTGCTGCACTGCTGGTCACAGCTGACCTCCAGCTGGAGTGCTCAAGGGCCAGGGCTTCCCAGTTCTCAGTGTCTATGCCAGAGTTTTTAAGTTTGGCTTTGAGCCCATCTTTAAATCTCTTTCCTGTCCACCAACATTCCATTTTCCGTCCTTGAGTTCGGAGTAGAACAACTGCTTGGGGAGACGGTGGTTGGGCATCCGGACAACATGGCCAGTCCAACGAGATGATGGTGGAGAACCATCGCTTCAATGCTTGTGGTCTTTGCTTCTTCCAACACGCTGAAGTTTGTCCGCCTGTCTTCCCAAGAGATTTGCAGGATTTTTCGGAGGCAGCGCTGATGGAATCGTTCCAGGAGTTGCATGTGATGTCTGTAGACAGTCCACGTTTTGCAGGCATATAGCAGGGTTGGGAGGACAATAGCTTTATAAACAAGCACCTTGGTATCCCTATGGATGTCCCGGTCCTCAAACACTCTCTGCTTCATTTGGAAAAATGCTGCACTCGCAGAGCTCAGGCAGTGTTGTATTTCTGTGTCGATGTTGACTTTGGTAGAGAGTTGGCTGCCAAGGTAGCTGAAATGGTCAACATTTTCTAATGTTACACCATTAAGTTGTATCTCTGGCATTGGAAAGGGGTTGGCTGGTGACTGCTGGAACAGCACTTTGGTTTTCTCGATGTTCAATGACAGGCCAAGCCTCTCGTATGCTTCTGCAAAGGTGTTTAGAGTGGCTTGCAGATCTTCTGAATGCGCACAGATGATGTTGTCATCACCATACTGGAGTTCTATAACAGATGTTGTTGTAACCTAAGTTTTGGCTTTCAGTCTGCTGAGGTTAAACAGCTTGCCATCTGTCCGATACATGATTTCCACTCCAGTGGGAATCTTCCCATCAACAAGGTGAAGTATCATAGCGATGAAGATGGAAAATAAAGTTGGGGCAATAACACATCCCTGTTTGATACCTGATTCCACCTTAAATGGGTCACTTTGGGAGCCACTGCTGTCCAAAACTGTTGCCATCATGTCATCATGGAGGAGCCACAGGATGTTCACAAATTTGTTTGGGCACCCAATTGTTTTGGAGGATGGTCCAGAGAGCGCTGTGATTCACTGTGTTGAATGCCTTTGCAAGGTCAATAAATGCCATGTACAGAGGTTGATTTTGTTCCCTGCATTTTTCTTGGAGCTGTCGTGCAATGAAGATCATGTCCACGGTTCCT
Organism: Anolis sagrei; assembly: GCF_037176765.1. Taxonomy (NCBI): domain Eukaryota; kingdom Metazoa; phylum Chordata; class Lepidosauria; order Squamata; family Anolidae; genus Anolis; species Anolis sagrei. The sequence goes on along the minus strand of NC_090024.1, from coordinate 215,170,522 downwards.
CTGGAGGGGCAGAAGCTGTTCTGGGATTCTGGGAGGGTGTCTTCTGAGAGGGGTAGAAGGCGGTTTGCAAAGATTGTGAGGATTTTCCCAGCGAACGTTAGGAAGGAGATACCTCAATAGTTTCCAATCTGTTCTTTTCCCTTTTTTGAAGAGGGTGATGATGGTGGCATCCTTGAAATCTGCTGGGATTTTCTTGGTTACCCTCACTTTTTCTATGAGCCGGTGGAGTTGTTGTGTCAGCTCAGGTCCTCCCTCTTTAAAGATTTCAGCAGGGATCCAATCAGGTCTGCTGGCTTTGTTATTTTTTTGTTGGCTGATGGCATTGCTGACTTCTTCCAAACTAGGCAGTGCTGCAAGCTCATCCCTGGTTTATTGTTGCGGGATTTGTGAGAGAACCTCTTTGGCCACATTGGAGCTGCGGTTCAGGAGGCTTTGGTAGTGTTCTTTCCAACGTAGTGCAATTGATTTTTGGTCCTTCAGGAGTTTGATTCCATCTGATGAGCAGAGAGGCTGTATGCCATGGTTTCTTGGTCCATAGATGACCTTTGTGGCTTTGAAAAACATTCTTGTTCACTCTCCTAACAACCCATTAGTAGGTTATTATTTTCTTAAAATCTCACATATTGTTGGCCTGGAAATCTTGGCCATATAAAAACATTTTGACATGCATGACAAAGCAATATTGCTTTGATTTTCATGACAAGGATGGTAGTTTTTCTCTTGTGGGTAAAATCACTATCACTGTTTTTCTCTTGTGGGTAAAATCACTGGATCACCTGACTACTGTGAAAGGCAAAAAAAGAGATCCTTAAACTATTTCAAAGGACATTTTAATACAGTTCCTAATAAAGTACAAGTCCACAATGTTTAACAACTGATGATGCTAATTGAGACTTCTGGGAGTTAGAGTCTAAAAGAAATCCAAAGAGTCCCATCCCTGTTTGTAGTAGAAATAACATGTCAAGCATTTGCTAAATCCATCTGAATAAGCAGATTAAGACACTGTTGTATTTCTATTTCTTTTTTTTCTTTTTTGCATATCAACTTTTTAAAGAGAGAGAGAGAGCAAAAGACAAAAAAAATCATTTCATGCATTCCATACTTCTGCTAGGAAATGTTAGCGTTCCTTTTACTGTTCAAAGGAAATCTTTAAAACACTCCCAGGGTTGCAAAGAGTCACATCAGTGTAAAAGACAAATGATATTTTTGCTAGTTGCCAAACTTCTGCTGCAGAGCAACTTCTTGGCACAAAATAGCCTTCATTCGGTGAATATTATTGAATTTCTTCTTTGATCTACTTGTCTCTTGATGGTGCCATCTTTGGACAGTGTTACAATATACTGCCTTGTTCTCTTGATGAATGATCTAAATCCATCATCCAGGAGCACCATTCCTCCACAGAGGGATAAGAGTTATGTCTCATCAAGAGGAGAAGTGGTGATAATGTACCTTTGGACTGTTCCTACTAATGGAAAAACCTGTCAAATGATTTCACTTTTGTTCTATGCTCCAATCCAAAACCTTTCTAAATTACAGGTGTAGCATAAATTTCCTAATAATTTATACTGGGAACCCAACAATGGTGGTGGAAGAAGGAGACAATTTGTGGTGGGATGACTATATATTCACCACAGATGCTTAATAGGCTTCCTGCAAAACCTTTGCTTCCCTGGAGACTAGGATGCGGAACAATGGCTTCAAACTACAAGAAAGGAGACTCCATCTGAACATTAGGAAGAACTTCCTGACTTTGAGAGCCATTTAGCAGTGGAACTCTCTCCCGCAGAATGTGGTGGAGGCTCCTTCTTTGGAAGCTTTTAAACAGAGGCTGGATGGCCATCTGTCAAGAGTGCTTTGAATGCAATATTCCTGCTTCTAGGCAGGGGGTTGGACTGGATAGCCCATGAGGTCTCTTCCAACTCTATGATTCTACAGTTCTATGATTCTATTAATAGACATTAATGGTTGTATCCAGAAGGAGACAAATACAATATCTGGAAGCACATCATGTCCTGTTGTCAAAATAATGCATGAGAAGGGCTTCAAAGCTTGCCATATTTACTCATTTATGAATCACCCTCATGTATAAATTCAGGTTGCAGGGAGAGGGCAAATTATGGATTTTGATATAACCTTATGACTGTCAAAGGTCATTCTGTGGAGCGGGAAAGCACCTATACCACTTCAGGTGACTAGCCATCTCCACCATTTCCCCACCAAGGTATTTAAAAGGTCAGAAGTGGCCCCATAGAAAAGAGAGTACAAGGGTTTGACACTTCTTTTAGGTTTTCTCAGAATGCTTTTCTCTTGCTTTTCCTAGAGAAAGATGTGGTTCCATTTTTATAAGAGTTAAGTTACAATTAGCCATTTTGACCTGTAGATGTGCTGACTCAGGTTTTTGTGTTGATTTTTTAAACTTATAAATGAATATATAAGGTATATAAAAGCAGTGTTGTTCACAAAAAAATCACTGATCTTTACATTTATGCTATATATTTTGAAATGGTAGCTAGTAGTTTTCAGACCCAATTCAGGGTGATTGTCTTTAACATATTTCCTGTCTCAGCATGATTGTTGCTCTTTGTCTCCACCATGGTCCAGTATTAAAGGTACAGAACAGTTTCACAATTAAGATGTCCTTGAGGAGAAAGCCCCTCCCTCATGTAATGATTTTAACCTAAACATTGAAATGAAATACCAATTAAGGACATTCTAGAGAATAGTAAAATGATGAATAGTATTGGTATGGGCAAAAACCAAAGGCTTTTTTATACTACACAATTACCACACTTTGATTCCACTGTGATTGTCATGGCTATCCTGTATGAATTCCTGTGGTTTATAGTATTGTGAGATTATAGAATGATAGAATAATAGGGTTGAAAGAGACCATCTAGTCCAACCACCTGCCATGCAGGAAAAGCACAATCAAAGTACCCCTGACAAATGACCATAAAATCTCTGTTTAAAAGCCTCCAAGGAAGGATCTTACATCACATTCTGAGGCAGAGAGTTCCACTGCTGACCAGCTCTAACAGAAGGAAGTTCTTCCTAATGTTCAGGTGGAATCTTATTTTCTGTAATTTGAACCTATTGCTCTGAGTCCTAGTTTCTAAGACAGCAGAAAGATCAATTTCATAGCAGGTTAACTGGATTTTATCTGGCCGTATAGATGGGGCCTAAGACACTCCTCATAGGGCATGGTCTCCAGACCTTTGATCATTCTAGTTCCCCTTCTTGGGACACCTTTTAGATCATATTTCTTCTAAATTGTGGTACCACAATTGGACACAGTATCCCAGGTAAAGTCTAACCAAAGCAAAATGGAAAGGCACCATGACTTCCCTCGATCTAGATACTGTACTCTTTTAGATGCAGCCCAAAATCCCATTGGCTTTTTAAGCTGCTGCATCACACTGTTGACTCATGTTCAACTTGTTATCCAGTAAGACTTCAAGATCTTTTTAGCATATACTATTGTCAAGCCAGGAGTCACCCATTCTGTATCTTTGCATTTCATTATTTCTGACTAAGTGTGGTATCTTACATTTGTCCTTGTTGAAATTCATCTGGATAATTTACCACCTTCTGAGAAGTTCTCTCCTGGAAAGAACTGGGTCACTGAAGAACAGTACCTCAAACCCCACCTCAGAAAGGCAACTCAGAAGGATACCATGGTCAATCATATTGAAAGCCACTGAAAGGTCCAGGAGAAGCAACAGGGGCACACTTCCTCCTGTCCAGTTTTCTGTGAAGGTCATCCATCAAGGTAACCAAAGCTGTGTCTCATAACCAGGCCAGAAACCAGACTGAAACCAGACTGACATAAATCTAGATAATCTGTATGCTAACCCTACCACTGGGAATGGAAATAATATGCAAAAATCTGTGAAAAAGTGGCAAAAACCCCCCCAATGTTTTGAACTACCCTGACAAGTCAAATCTTGGACTGACAAGAATATTCACAGTTCAAGACTTCTCAGCCAAAAAGAAAATAGAATTGTCTGCACAGGGAACAGCATATTCTGTGTAAAAGTAGCATTTCAATGTAGAAAAGTTATTTTCTTTGCATAAAAAATCTGTTATTGGGTATTTGCTCTGTGTAAAATTTGTACATAGTTGGTTTGCATAGAAAACAGCATTTTCTGATTTGGGGCTTGTAAATGTCAGGGACCTAAGGTCCCAGAGACCCCTCAACCCCAAGAAAAAACCCACAACCCAACACTCAATACTAAAACAGATTAAAAGTCACCTGTTGGAATAAAGAAGGAAACGATTATGAAAGAATTTAGAGAAATAAAATTGACATGGTTCCATTGTATACAATTAGAACAATGGTCTAAACATTGGGGGGGGGGGGGATAATAAAAATGGAAGTAAGCTTAACCAATTTGAACAAATAATACAAAATGGAAGGGTTGTAGAGGAGCATGAAAATTTGAAAGGAATAACTAGTAAAATATATAAGATAATAATTGAAATAAAGAAAGGAAAAATCAAAAAATAACATCCTCAAGGAGGTCTGGGAAGAATATTTAGGGATAAAAATAAATGAAACAGTGGCAACAATTATGGAGACAAAGACATCTAAAAAATTTATCAATACGGGTTAAAGAAAATTAGTATAAGTTAATATGGAAATGGTACTTAACACCTGTAAGAATAGCAAAGATAAATAAAAGCTATTCAAAAAAATGCTGGAGAGGATGTCAAGAATCAGGAACATATATACATATGTGGTGGCAATGTAAATATGTAAATAATTTGTGGGGAAGCGTATTTAGAGAAATATAAGATATAATTAATATTAAAATAGAAAGAAATCCTAGTATAACTTTATTACCATTATATAATAATAGACAATTGAAAAAAGAGGATAAAGATGCAATAACAAATTTATCAACAATAGCAAGACTGCTTATAGCAAGGAATTGGGAAAAAAAGAAATAAATATACAAATAGAGGAGTGGTATAAGGAAGTATGGAAATTGGCAATAAATGATAAGTTGACATATATATTAAAAGTTAAAAGAGGTATATGGAAACAAAGTGTTTTTGATGATGTATGGAGAAAATTTATCGAAAAAGGATTAAAAAATAAAGAAGGAAAGTTACCTCCACAAGAAGAATTGAAATTTTGGACAGATGATATGTAAAAGCTGTGGCTTGGAAGGGGGGAGGGGAGCACAGAGGTAAGGGATAGATAATTTAATTTATTAAAAAATAAAATAATAAAAAACACTACACCTTTTCTATATAAATCAAGATAGTAAATATGTGCCCTAAAGAAAACAGACTCCATCCGATCTTGTAAGGTAAGCAAAGTCAGCCCTGGTTAGTACTTGATGAGAGAATACTAATTAATACCAGGCACCAAAGGAAATTTTTCAGTGAAATCAACTCACAAACTTGTCTCCAAGTATTCCTTGCCTTAGGAAACTCTATGAAATTAATGGGGTTTCCATAAGTTGATATGTGTATTGAAGGTACATACACATCTACTCAGTTTACAAAGGGTGAAAAGGATTAAAACCTGTAAACAATTATAACAACTTTATCAGTGTCTAAATGGATTGGAAAGCTCTGCTGACAGTGTCTTGAATACAGGAATAAACCGCTAATTATGTATGATCAGATCTTTTAGCTGAATAAGAGGTCTTTATCTCACACTATAGCTCCTAGTACATTTCTGTGTCTGTGTATGTACAAACAAGAATGGATCTAACAGCAGAAATAAAGCAGTGATTTATTATGTATACTGCTGTAAAGAACTTCCACTCCATGCATTTTAACTTGATGAGAGAGCTGACTCTTCTAAATCATACATATTGCAGTGACAGCTACAAAGTGGACATTGAACATTAAAATAAATGCATGGAGAATTTTAAAAAGAACTAAAGACCAAAATAAGACCATGAAATCAAAATGCATAAACTTTTACATTTAGGAATGGAGATGGAAAAGACTAATTTGATTCTTACTTGGATGGGTAAATCTCAGCTACCCTTTCCCAATGTAGCGGCTGCTACTAAAAGAAATGAACTACAATCCCCATGATATTCACTATGACCATTATCAAGAGACTGGGCCAAATTCAGGTAAAAAATAGTAAGATATTATACTTTTAGTATAACTCATCAACATATCAATACCACAAACCATGTCAAATATTATTGTTGTTGTTCTGCCATCAAGTTGATATTGTCTTTTCGTGCCCCTATGAATCAGAGACCTCCAAGTCACTCCTCATCACTCTTGCAGACTCAGGGCCATGACTTCCTTGATTGAGTCTACCATCTTTTATGCAGTCTTCTCTCCCCGCCCCTCCCACCACTACTTTTTAACTTACCAAACATCACTGTCTTTTATTGTGAGTCTTATCTTCTTACACTTATACTTACACTTCATTTCCATGTAACATCACTCCACCTTCTCTTTTAAAAAGGGAAAGGGAAAGATAGATGTCCTCCAGTCTATCCCAATCTAGTCACAAAGAAAACTATGCTTCATCCTCTAGGTGAGTCATATCTTTTCATGTTATGGCTGAAATATAACAAGTTCAGTTTGGTGATCTTGGCTTCCAGAGAAAGTTCTGAATTCATTTGCTCTAAGATTAATTTACTTGTCGTTTTAGCAGTCCACACTATCTGTAGAACTGTTTTCCAACACTAAATTTCAAATCAATTGAAGAGTTCCAAGTTCTAGCCACAACATATTTCAGTTCAGTCGTATAAATGATGAAAAGTTAAGCTAGCACGAAAACACTTTCCACATCCCACGTGGAAAGCTGAAAATAGGAAAAGATCCACAATTAAGCCCCCCCTCCCTCAACAGCTCTGTCTCTCCCGTCTCTATCACCCATCCTTTCAATAAAGTTGAATGGGCTCATTAGGGGTGATCCTTGCATCCTCTCCTCTCTTCTAGTTCTCACATGGGCAGCTATATGACTAGAGACATATATGACTACAAACACATCTATTTTCAGTGTGTTAAAAATCGGCTGCAACTGCTGCTGTTGTATATTAGCAGAGAAGGAGCTATTAGACTTCCTGTACAAGGAAGTTCTATTCCCTGGGAGCAGCTGGTGAGAAAGATCTCACCAAACATACCTAGTGGTGGAAATGAGAGAAAACCCTTCATCAACTATATGAAAGCATAAGGAAAGGCGGGCTTTTTACTAGGAGGGAACTCTTGTGCTGCTTTTGAGCTATAACTCTCACAATCTCTAACCAGTGTAAGTGAGGATGTTTAGTCTAACAAAAGAAATGTGGAGAATCATCTGTTCCACATCTGTGTTTTATACCACCAGGTCATTTATGCTCATCTTCAAATCTTTTTGAGATTTAGGAACTTTGCTTTTGCTAGAGTGAATACAGATGAATTTTCTTGATCCTTTATGACAGTTTTCTCACTTGAGTTATCTATCAAGTAATGTAAGTGAGTCAGACCATCAGTAGGAAGAGATAGGATGAAAAAGGTGAAGAGACAGAAGTGGTTTGTAATAAAGAATATATAGTTTTCCCCCTCTTTCTCCTTGCCACCATTTTCCCCTCTTGTTCACCCTTGCTGGACTCAGAGTCAAATGAAATTAGGGACACATCAAAATAAACTCAGGTCCAAAGGTTCCTTGGCCATAATTTTAAGAACACAACACTTGACATATCCATTTAGTATGAGGCCTGTTCTACAGTTTCATATAATCCAGTTCAAAGCAGACATTCTGGATTTTATATGGTAGTGTAGAGGGGAGCACAGTTTACATTGTCTAAATCTTCACAAAGACAATCCTTTTGTGCAATCCTCTATGCAAGCTTTGCAGCAAAGTGTTTCAAATGGCTTTGTTCCCTTAATCAGTAACCACCTTGATTATTGTAAAGACACCACCATGCATGGCACATATTTCATCACCGGAGGGAGAAAGAAGACAAGAGGTTCAGATGTGAATGAGAGTGTAACGTTGTACTTACTTACAGGTTTGGTCTTGACTTCTGACTGAAACCCCCTTTGCCGTCTGTCCAGGGAATATACTGTAAAGGCTGTGATTTATTGCTGTGTTATCATGCCTGTCTGCCTCATTACAGACTCTGAATTTTATCAGGCAGCTTGTCCTGCAGTGTCTGGTGAGCAATTACTAAGGCTTGCAAGGAAGCTTGAAATACTTTGCTGAGCATCAGTAATGTGCCTGTTTTCAAGCTACTGATAAAATAGTACTTTTGTACAGTTCAAAACAACTTGCATGGGAGCACATCAGAGGAGACATTTAGGGCACATGTGCATGCTGTATGTATTTAGGGAGTACTTACTCAATGAACATGTGGTAATCAGCATGCAAAGTGGTGCAGGCAACCACTTTGCAGAAATCTATAGCAAGGTTTGATGCTTAGCCACAGTCTGATTGCTGCCCTGTCAAGTGATTGCACTGATAGTGATAAATGTATATGACATTAAACAGGGCCAAAAATGTCCTCACATTGAGCTGCCTGGGGTTAATTCAGTGTAACATGGAAATGAAAGAAGACTTCAGTAGTATAAGGGTGGTTACCACCTGACTTTTTTCCCTTAAGAATTCCCCACCCAAATCTATATTATAAAATAATTTTTACTCCTGCCTAATTTTCCTATACAGTCTATCATGCTCATCTCATTTCTTAACTAATCTGAGGGATTTCAACTTGACAGAATGACATGGGAAATGATTGAATAGAGTAAGTAAGTAAAACTTTATTCATATCCTACACTATTTCCCTGTGGGGTCTCAGGATGGCTCACAACATAAAAGGCAACCATTCAATGTCATAAAAATACATTAATAAATTTAACAATAAACTAAGCAATATAAAACATTCAACCATACAATGAATCACATAGAGAGCAATAAAGCAAATTACACAATATCATTAAACCCGTTAGTAACCTGGCTGCTGATCTCTGAACCAGCTGAAGCTTCCAAATGCTCCTTAAAGGCAGCCTCATGTAGAGTGTGTTGCAATAGTCCAGTCAAGATGTAAGTAAGGCATGGACTACCATGGCCAGATCTGGCATCTCAAGGTATGGGTGCAGCTGACACACAAGTTTTAGTTGTGCAAAGGCACCCCTTTTTAGAAAAATGGCGTTCATAATCTTTTTTGAAGGAAAAATTATGTCATATCTTTCTGGCAAATGTGAATCTCCATGAACATCTGGAGACCACCTTTTGAAAATCAGTAGTCAAGGAAAGGCATGACCTTGTTAGAAGTCAACCCTTTGAAAAAGTGTTTTTCACAAACATTCATGTAATGGCACACAAGTAACTTAGCTGTTAAACTGATAAGCCATGTCTTTAAACTGGCAAGGAAAAAGACATGCCACTGCACAAAAAACATACTACCTCCTTTCCAGCAAAAATATCCAACATGTACTTTATTTTCTCGCAGCTGGAAAACGGTTCTCTGCCTGGTGAAAACAGAACAAATGTTGAAGCAAATGGACTGTAGCCCAGAACAGATAAAGGGGTAGTACAGAAATATCTAGGTACTCTTAATGAATTCAAGGTCCAAAAGTCAGAAGAACTACATCCAAGGACAGTCAAGGAATCTGTAGGTGTGCTACCTTAATCATAATCTCTGTCTCAAAAACATATATTGATACATTTTCATATGCAGTAGGTTTTCCTAATCATAAAGTGCCTCTTCCCATATTAAAAGAACTTAATGCTTCAGTGACATGATTTGTGGCTGCCTGGTTCCAAAGCCTGTAACTCCTTCTGACAATTAGCAGCAGTTTAACAAATTCTCTACTCTAGAAGCACTGAGACACATCAAATAACTGCACCTTTATGGATTGAAAAATCTGCCCCCCCCCCCACACACACATTTTCTTTCCTTCTTTAAATAATAATAATAATAAGAAGAAGAATAACCATGCTTATTTGACTATTTATTTTTGCAGTCAATAGAAATTAATACCAAAGGTTAGAAAGGTGATATGCAATAATCCACCCAGCGAAGGAAACATGCTATGAAAAAAACAAAGGTGTGAAGCCCTACAGGAATGTTCATTACTACAAAATGCTTTTAGTACATGCTTTTTGAAAACATTACACCCTCCACCTCTCCTAGAATTATCAGACATATAGGTTAACTGCCATTTTGCTCATAAGGGCAAAAAGCATTCCTGTGTATAGTCACTTGTCCACAGCCCCCCCCCCTCAAAAAAAAAACACACCCCACAGAATCCCAACAATACTATTTGTAAGTAGATCAACTGGTGTAAGTGGATTCATGAAGTAAATTGTTCTTTGCCCTCAGTGACAACACTGTGATTTAATCAATTTCACCCTAAAGAGGAAAATGGAACCTAAAGGATGTGAAACACACATATGAACCATTTCTACTTTGGATGAGAAACAGACTAGGCCAGAAACAGCTTGTGAGACCAAGTTTGTTTACTGCCTCTCCTGCTATGAGCCAGATTGTGTGGGAAAATATAATCCAATTCCACTTGCAGTCTATGAATATGTGAAAGATACTGGAAGATGTCTCAAACAGCATTTTGCTCCATTTTTAGTTACTATACAGTTTCCAGTACAGCTATATATAAAAGGCACTGCAATAGATTAAATTAAAGACTACTACAGCATGCATCACAGTAGCCATACAATGAGGAAAAAAAGTTGCAATTCATTCACCAAGCAAATAACAAAAAAGAATCTAAGGACTAGGTGACACTCCCACTAGGCAGAGTGAAGGGGCAAATTTCCCCACCCTTTTATGGAGGTGCACTCTAAAGTGCTAGACATTACATGTATGCTTACTCTGTTAACTAATATGATTCAGAAGGACTAACCCCAATAGCTATAGGAAATAAATTAAACATAATTGGGCCAATCTAGCTTATGGTTGTACCTCATATATGAGACGTATTTCATAAAATTTGTACATACAACATGATAGTAAGAAACATGGGTGGTGCTCATGCAAAAAACTTAATATTCAAAACTTTTTGAAACAGTTATGCAAGTCTCATAAGTGGCTTCAGGTCTCCATCACAGGCACTGCTTCTCCCCCAAAAAGGACTGGGGTTGGCTCCCCTAAAGGGCCCCAAAGAGGATTGTAAGGCCTGGAGTTAAGGGGGGACCCCTACTCTTTTTCCAGATTCCAGATTCAGTGTCTATGCATCAAATGCTGTCTTTTGCATTACTTAAATAGCAGTGCATGGAATTGACATCAATCAAGCATTTTGTAAAAAAAAAAAAGATCATAGTTCTCCAGTGCAAATGGAAAACTTCAAGTTATTTTCTTTTGGCCAGTAAGATCCATGTATCCCTTTAAGTCAGGGTTCCTCAAACTAAGGCCCAGAAGCCGGATACGGCCCTCCAAGGTCATTTACCCAGCCCCTGCTCAAGGTCAACCTAAAGTCTGAAATGACTTGAGAGCACACAACAACAACAACAACAACAACAACAACAACAATCCTATCTCGTCAGCCAAAAGCAGGCCCACACTTCCCGTTGAAATACTAATGTTTTTATTTCTTAAAATTGTTCTTCATTTTAATTGTTTATTGTTTTTAAGGGGGGAGGGGTTGCACTACAAATAAGATATGTGCAGTGGGCATAGGAATTCATTTATGTTTTTTCCTCCAAATTATAATCCGGCCCTCCAACAGTTTGAGGGACTGTGACCTGGCCCTCTGTTTAAAATGTTTGAGGATCCCTGCTTTAAGTCATCAGAAAAGCAGAATTATTAATCAAAGAAATAAATGGTTCCTAAAAATACGTTCATACTATGGTGGCAAAAGTACCTCTTTTTTATTTAATGCTGAGTCTTGGAAACAATGTGTATCAACCAGCATTCTTTCTTGATTGGTTCATGTCTCTAAGCAATATATAATGGTTAGTTATAAATAAAAATGCTTTATGTAATCAATTGATATTTTAAAAATATATAAGAACCTTCTAATTAAATCGAACTCTTAAGAAGAAGCTAGCAGCTTGACACTGGAGATGGGAGTGTTGTCAAATAGCCACACAATTCCAGCTCATTCTTACATTTTGTAATGGAATGTATTAATGGAATGTATTATTTTGTAATGGAATGTATTAGGTTAGTCAATGGTCTTGGAAAATTTAGTCACAAACCTAGTATTTCTCATGATTCCCTAATATAATATTGTGTCCCATTATCCATGAAAGTTCAGGCTAAAATAAAAACCACCAAGTCTTAAAGATAATGCCAAATTCCCTTTGTTTTCTTCTACAAGTTCTCTTTCTCCTTTTCACTTGGCAAGAGTAACACAGTTATTTCTTTCAAAACCTTTAGAGGTTTTCAGGTTAAAATTAACCTGGTTTATTCATACTACAAGCAAATACAATATGATTGTACAAATGGGAGTGAATTTTGCCTTGGTTCATTGGGGGGGGGGGGCATATTAAAGTTCAGAAATGTCATTATAAGGACAGATCTCCTTATTCCTACCTTGGAATATATCCCACTGAATACACCAGGCTTTTTTATGGACTATACATGATCAAGTACATATTTTGGAGTGATTTGGAGTAGACATGTGAGGGACTGTGTTAGTGATATTTTACAGGTTACTATCTTTCACAGCAAAGTTTAGCATTCTGTGAAAAGAAAATCCTGGTTCTTCAAAAATTGACTCCAAATTATGACTGCAATGATTTTTTTAAACATCTGGTTCTTTGGTTTGAATCATGCATGACAGGGGTCTTGCAAAGCCATATATAGGTTCATACTAGGGGCCAACCCTGGGTAAGGGTTAATCCATTGCTCCTTCCTTGTAGCACGAAGACTTGCCTTTGCTCTTTCCTCCCTATCAACACACCACAGATTTACACCCTCATGTAGAGGCACCTAGAATTTATTGCAATTTGGCCTGGGCAGTAAATCTGCATGTCAGTGCACAGGGTTTTCTTGCTATATAATTTATGCAGTGTGATGAACCTAGCCTTGGTGTCTGCTGCGTTGATGGGCACTAAGCAGCTAAGCACGAGGAAACCAACCCGTGCTCAGTGTGATACAACCTCCCCCTCCTCCTTCCCCATGAGAAGGAGGGAACGCAATGCAAGTAACAGATAAAAGTTTACCATCCCACTTGCCCCAATAAATATTCGCACTGCACGTTTGCTTGGTACTTATTGTTATTTTCCCTCCTTTTATGCGTTTTATGTATATATTTCCCTCCCCACTCCCTATTTTATTTTAAGCGCCTTGGAGAGTTCAACTGTCGCCCAAGGCTTCAAACTAATTTTCTCTTCAGAAATGATTGCAGAGAGCGCATGCATAATAAATCCTGTTATTGCTCTTGTTATTAAAATGGGTTGTTAGGGAAGTGGACTTGGAGGCCTTTCTGTCTGATGACAGCAGTTCTTCTTAGCTTGGCACTTATGTCTTATTGACAGACACTGCCAAGTTTTAAAAAGAGAGTAAAAAAAGAGAAGGACCTGAAGCTGCTATTTAATAGTGAGAACATTGGGAATCATTGGTCCAGGCATTGCTTGTGTTTTTGAAAATGACATGAGTCTGTTGTGTGTGTGGGTTCAATGCTTGAAAGAGAAAATATCTGAGTTGTTTACAAAAGTTGCTGAATTATTGTTGGTTCTGATTAAAGTGATTTCTAGAGCAACTAGAAGAAACTAGAAAAAACTTTCAAAGATCAAAATGTACTGAAAGAAGAAAAATGGCTATCATATAAAACTTGACAAAATATACGTACTTGAAAGCACTTTCTCCATACTTAATTCCAGCAAGACTATGGTTGCTAAGGGGTGAAATGCATCTGTTTGTTCTAGGGGAAAAATCATGAAGAACAGGTTGTTAAGAATACTGATAGTTTCATGTGGCTCTTGAATGCAATGGCACACACATTGATGGTATCTCAACAGGTTCTTCTGATGTTTAGATGCCAGATACGAGAGTATTTTCACTGTCTGGGTTCCAAGAGATAAAGTGATATCATTTATCCATCAAAATAGTATCATGAGGACCTTTTAGCCATAATTACTTTCTATTTGACTCCTTCCTTCCTGGAATATATACACACACACACACACACACACACACACACACACACACACACTATCTTTCAAGATAGTTCCTGTAACATTTCCTGTAACAGGCCTTTTCTATAAATCACTGTCCTCGTTCTTGAACCAATGGCAATTATGTGGGAAGGATACCCTTGCAACTGATATTATCCATTTGGTGCCAATGCGTTCAGATCATCATCATAACTTGTAACTCAATTTAGCTTAAAACATGGCATCCAGATTGGTTACAGGAACATCTAGGAGTGAGCATATTACACCCATATGAAAGTAATTCCACTGGTTAGCAATTAGTTTCTGGGCAAAGTACAAAGTGTTGGTTTTGACCTTTAAATCCCTGCATGGTTTGGGTCCAGGTTACCTACAAGATTGCCTTCTCCTGCACAATCCACCTTATAGGACCCTGTGGGGATGCTCTCTCCAACCAACCAAAATCTGAATTGCAACCATCACACAGAGTACTTTTTCATTGGCTGCTGCACAACTGTTGAATAACCTGTGGGAATAGATCGAATAGCTAAATGATCTATCAGAATTTAAGATTCAATTCAAGACCCATCTCTACCATCAGGTCTACCCAGTCAACTTTGAATCATGAGTTTTGAATTTGCATTCTATCACTGCTACTTGCTGATTTTTGTACCCTGTGTTTGGTGTATGTATTTTTATAATGTTGTGTATTTATAAATATATTTTATTATATTTATTTTATGTTCATATGTTTTGACTTTGTTGCCCCCCCCCCCAAGCTGTTAGGAGAAGAAGGTAACAAATAAAATGCACCATCATCTGTATCATAATCAACACCAGCATCATAGGGTGTTGAAAGATGTGAATGCCTTCCACCAAGGAGTGCAGAAGAATCAAACAGATTTTTCATGGTTTTCTCTTCCAATTTATAACGTAGATGTGATGCAAATGGTTACCATCTCCATGCAGACATAGAAGAAAATAATTCATGTCCAAGGAAATGTGAAAGCAATTACAGAAATGGACATCAACCAAGCCATTTTCAGGTATTCATAGAAAACTGGCACTTCCTGCATATTGAATTGCACTTGGTACTGGCTTTCTATAAATATATAAAAAAATCAATAATTATCACTGAAACTCTTTGTGAACACTGGAGAGTTGGAAAAGGGAAATAAAAATGCCATTTCTCTACTACGAAGTTAAGCAGGGGAAAGGTCCCTCTTGGACTCTAACTTTTATTAATATATTTTAAAGCCTCATGCTGTGAAATTACTCTTGACTCTCCCATTTGTAAAAAAAATGGAAATGTATGCTTTTCATATAAGAAACATTGGGAAATGCCAAAGATGTGTAGGTATTTCACTGTCTATCAAAATCTTTATGGAAAAACAGTATAGTTGATTCATATTCATGATTTAAAACTTTAACTTGAAAGGGAAAACACATTTAAAAGCATGTTGTTAAGGTCTAGTTTCTTTCTACGAATCTGGCAGATATTTATGATCAACTGGGGAGGACAACACTAGGCTATATCTATCTGTGCCTTTCTGTCATTGGAGCATCCTCCCAGACAATATTCTCCTAATACCTTTGATGTTCTAGCAGCTCCTGGAGTTTGGGAGAAGAAAAGCAAAAAGAAAGAAACCAGCAAGAAAACAGATCATCATCATTACAAACATAAAAAGCCACAAATCTGTCACCCTGCAGAAATGTTCCTTTCATTGTTAGTGTGATTTATTGGAACAGCTAATTTTCAACAAGACCCCCCCCCCTTCCATTCTTCAAACTACAATAGAAAAGCTGCAAACAGAACAAGCTAGTGGATAGAAGCTGGTGGCTATGGAACAATTTAAGTAATAATCTCATTTGCTTTGTAGTATTAAAAAAAGGCAATAAGGGGCTATTTACTGAGTGAATAAACACAGAATGAAGCACAAAGAGCTCTTTATTGCACATATACTGCAAGGCTAAGGAGATTGTTGGTTTTTGTAAGACACAATGAGAAAATCTTCCTTCATGTGCCATATTTGGAGACTGCTTAAGTGTTGGAATGCATGTATTAATCCTTGACTATGCTCAATGTATGCATAATATTAGCGTAAAACCAGTCTTGTTGTGAATGCAGATTAGAAAGTCACATGCAAATCATTGTGATGTAATGCAGTCCATTTTCAAAGTCAGTTGTTGATGGACATTGGACACTTGTTTTAGGATTTCACTTTCATGGAGAAGTATAAAATCTCAACTACTGGGTTTTAGTTGATATTTGTTGGGCATAAAATGAACGATAGGTAACTTCTACCCATTGCCTGCATATGTTCATACATTAATATCTGAAGATAATAAGAAAATAGCCTTGTTGAGGTCAGCCCCATTGTTTTCCCAAAGAGCTCTGAATTAGTAACATGATGCTCTCTGTCATTGTATAGCTTTATGCTCACAATTTACAATATATTAGGTTGAGAGTGCATGACAGGCCCATCTAGTGAGCTTGCAAGCTTGAATGAGAATCAAGATCTTTCCAGTCTTACTTGGGTACTCTGTTCACTATTACTTTATTACTTACTTGGGTGATCCCTCATTGTCCGAGTAAGATTGTCCTCCAAGTGTGGTGTCCTGGAGGTGGGTATGTAGGTGACTGTGGAGCCCTATTCTTGATCTGCATGTTCTCCCACAGTGATGGCATAGGTTTCCAGGTGGAATGCAGTCCCGGTCAGGGTTGGCACGCTTTCCTCTTGGCACATTTCTCTCTTTCACCCTCCATTTGTACCTCTTCAAATTCTACAGCACTGATGGTCACAGCTGACCTCCAGTTAGAGCACTCAAGGGCCAGGTGTGATGAATTCCCTACATGTTAGGCTAGGAAAACCCTAGGAAAGTAGGCCCAGGAAGTTCAGCAGCCATTTTGGAAAGGGTGCTGGGGGAATCTATTTTAGATACTCATTTACTGAAGGGGGCATGTTTAGGAACAGCTTGGATGGAAATGAGGGGAGTTAGCAATTGGCTGAGAGAGAGTGGGCAGAGCCTAACTTAGAAAAAGGAAAAAAATGACCTTAAGGTTGTGTTTTAAAACCTTGTCAGCTCAGATTAAGTCTGGGTGTCAAAGGAGAGGGAGTTAGGAGTTTGGAGTGGAGAAGGGAATAGTGAGAGAGGACTGAAGTTGGTCAGTTAGCTAGCAGAGATAGCTAGTGAGAAGATTTTACAGCTATTAGGGAAGATAGCTGGTGGAGGAGTGTAGAGATAGATCCAGGAAGGGACTTTCTGTGGTGGAGTTTAGAATTGCTTGGCAGAGAGGAATCTTGTAAGTAATTTCTGGAGGGGGAAGAGGAGCGTTTACGTGCAACGAAGTTTGAACTGCTTAAAGAAATCACATGCCTTTAAGTTAATGCTTCAGAACATCTAAGCTTATTGCCTGTTTTGTTCAAGTTCTCTTATATAAACATCATTGTTTTATTGTTCACAACATCTGCCTCACATGTGCCTCTGTGGATGAAGTTTTAAAAGCAATTTCCTGAAGCAATCAAAAGACTAATGGTGACAGCGTATCATTTAAAAGAGTAATCTTTTCAATGTTACCCCAGAACACAAGCCTGAGTGCTAATCCAGCACACTCTTACCTAAGATACTTCAAGTAAGCCAAGGGTTTAACTTTCCTATTAAGTGTGGTGAGTGACAGAGCTCTTTCAAAAGGTTTTCTGGCCAGAAGTTTGTTCCAGCTTCCCAAGAGATATGCAGGATGTTTTAGAGGCATCACTGATAGAATCATTCCAGGAGCTACATGTGACATCTGTAGGTAGTCCACATTTTGCAGGCATATAGCAGGGATGGGAGGACAATAGCTTAATAAACAACCACCTTGGTATCCCTACGGATATCCTTGTCCTCAAACACTCTGTGCTTCATTCGGAAATATTACCCAAATGAATATCACTATATTACGCAATAAGTCAGCAAGGTAATTGATCATACATGAGCTGGAATTGATCATGCATGACGGAAGTTCTTCAAAATGGTCTTGCCTTGCAAAAAAGGAAATATTAATTCAATGCTAATATAATTAATTTTAACCCTTTAAAAATTAAATCAAATAATTGTACAGCTCTGTGGCCGCATCAAGCTGCTACTACAAATTTCCTCTCTTAATTAAATGTTTCCTCTTTTTTTTGCAAGGCAAGACTATTATTCAGAACTTCCAGCTCATGCATGGTTTTGCATCACTAAAAAAAGGTTTTGAAATCAAAACTACACTTTTCAGAATAAACACCACAGGAAAACCTTTGTTGTTGTTTATTCATTCAGTCACTTCCGACTCTTCGTGACCTCATGGACCTGCCCATGCCAGAGCTCCCTGTCGGCTGTCACCACCCCCAGCTCCTTCAGAGTCAAGTCAGTCACTTCAAGGATGCCATCCATCCATCTTGCCCTTTGTCAGCCCCTCTTCCTTTTTCCTTCCATTTTCCCCAGCATCATTGTCTTCTCTAAGCTTTCCTGACTTCTCGTGATGTGGCCAAAGCATCTTTGCCTCTAATATCCTTCCATCCAATGAGCAGTCGGGCTTTATTTCCTGAAGTATGGACTGGTTGGATCTTCTGGCGGTCCAAGGCACTCTCAGAATTTTCCTCCAATACCACAGTTCAAAAACATCTATCTTTCTTCACTTAGTCTTCCTTATGGTCTGGCTTTCATATCCGTAGGTTACTAGGGGGAATACAATTGCTTTAACTATGCAGATCTTTGTTGCCAGTGTGATGTCTCTACTCTTCACTATTTTATCGAGATTGGTCATTGCTCTCCTCCCAAGAAGTAAACATCTTCTGATTTCCTGGCTGCAGTTTGCATCTGCAGTAATCTTTGCAACTATAAATACAAAGTCTGTCACTGCATCCATGTTTTCTCCCTCTATTTGCCAGTTATCATTCAGTCCAGTTGCCAGAATCTTGGGTTTTTTTATGTTTAACTGCAACTCAGCTTTTGCACTTTCTTCTTTATAATAATAATAATCATCATCATCATCATCATCATCTTTATTTATATCCCGCCTCCATATCCCCAATGAGGACTCAGGGCGGCTTACATGAGGCCAAGCCCAACAACAAAATACAATAAAACCAAAACACACACAATAACATGATAAATTACATAAAACATTAAAATACAGCAAACAATACAAAATTAAAATCAAACATAACACAGTGATTGTGACAGTGGCAGTGAGCGGGGTCGCATGTACAGAATAAAATACGAAAGCTAAGAAACTAAAAACACGGGGTGAGATTGGGATGGAGCAGATTATTTGTGAAGGAGATACTCTTTCACTTTGGTTATAAGGCTCCTCAGCTCCATCTCGCTTTCAGCCATCAAAGTGGTATCATCTGCATATCTAAGGTTGTTAATGTTTCTTTCAGCAATTTTCACCAGCATTCGTCAAGCCACGCACATCGCATGATGTGTTCTGCATACAAGTTGAATAGGTTGGGTGAGAGTATGCAACCCTGACATATGCCTTTCCCAATCTTTAATCAGTCTGTTGTTCCATGGTCAGTTCTTACTGTTGCTACTTGGTCATTATACAGATTCCTTAGGAGAGAGACAAGGTGATTTGATATTCCTATACCACCAAGAACTTGCCACAACTAAATGGATCAGTACAACCAGAGGAAAACCTTTATAACTGCAAAATGCTCATGTATTTGTTAATTAATATTTTAAGTGTTCATGTTGATGGTGCTTCAATACTTTGAACTCTCAGAAGTATAGAGGTGAGCAGCTCTGAATCTCAATTCTTACAGAAATAAAAGTAACAACAAAACACAGGGAACACACAGATTGGGAATAGTTCCATCTCTGCAACTCTAGTAAGCTAAACATGCTCTCAGTTTATTGTCGAAGGCTTTCATGGCTGGAATCACTAGGTTCTTGTGGGTTTTTTCGGGCTATAGCCCGAAAAAACCCACAAGAACCTTATGCTCTCAGTTTTTCATAGCAATTTCAATAAGGCTTGATGTCATAGGGAGAGGGATTCGGAAAGTGTACTCCAGTCTCAAGCAAGATGGTTCACAATGACAGAACCCATTATAGGAGCCCCATTTGATAATGTCCTAAATGAGCTTCTCACTTTTCTCGTTGGCACGAGGCAGGAGATAGCTATACAATACATGTGTTGGAGTAAACACATCTGGGTTTAAAGTGTACACATACAACCTGGCCACCTTGAACCGAGCTTAAACCCATCTTCCTAATTTAACAACAACAATAATATATTCATTACCAACCTCTCCTTGCAGCTCAAGGCCGGGTACAACAGGATTAAAACAGAGCAATAAAAGGCAACACTATTAAAACACATATAACAAATGCACACAAGACCACACCAATAAAATGTAGGTTAAAATTAAAAGTTAACATTGGCTGGGTGGGTATTGACAAATAATGTCAAATTATGCAGCTCTCCATTGCTTTTTATCTGTCATTTTGATGTTAGTTTTTTTAAGTTAAATTTTTGTATTATTATTGGATAGTTTAAAATATTTTGCAAAAGTAGTATAGAAGTCTGGATAGAAACAATTCAACAAAGACCAATTTTAAAAAAGAGAAGAGATGTAAAATATTGTGATAAATTTACATTTTTAAATTCCACTGCCTGAGCTCAAAGACATAGGTTTGTTTCAGTATATTTAAAATGCTTGAAATGGTGCTAAGTGTGCTGCTACAGTTAGTGGACAGATCTTTTTGGTCGATGTATTCAACTCGCCTTTGATGGTTGATTTTGTGAAAGAGTGTCTTTGAAGATTTTAAATGCAAGTTTTCTGGGCTTCCAGCCTCTATAAACATTATCAATAACAACCTAGGTAGGGGAGGAGGCTTCGGCTCCCAAGAATGGAGCCTTCATGTTCAAGACAGTTCCCTCAGTAAGATGTGGTTTTGGCTCAACCATCAAACCCACTTACACCTGGTTTATTTCAGCAGTACTAGGCAGGATATGGCTTAGGACCTGGAGTGCATGCACCCCCAAATAACAGATGTTCCATAACACAACACCCAACTCCCAGACTCATTTATAGCATAAGCCCCAACTATTCTCCCTTTCATTCTTGCATTACCAATATAAGTTGGGTAATAATTTCATAACATGTTTCAGATATAATTATATGGCTAACATTGCCCCTTTGCCCAGTTGTTAAAACAAACTAAGCTGTTTGGATGTTGCCCCTTTCCTGAACACATTTAATCTGCTCATGAGCTCTCTCATATTTCTATGTCCAGATTCCCGAGGAGGGCAATGTAAAGTTTTGCACTCACTTTTTTTTTCATCCAATAAAATCTGGTGGATCTCTATATCAGCGAGGAAGTGCATCAGCTTTGAAAATTCGGTTTAAGAAGGCTTAGTTTTCACTAAAACAATACAATTTCTTAGCTTACCATCTTAAAAGACACAGGGTGCACACTGACAATTAATCCAGAGAGTGCCAGGGAGAAATAATCCATAAGAAAGCATGCCTATATTCAGAGGAAAGTTGCTAATTAATTAAGCTAGTTCCCTAAAACATCAAGAGTTGCTGGGATTTTCTCTGTGTCAAAAATTGTTTCCAACTTGAATATAGAAAAAGATCTGTAAAATACCTCTGGAAGTTAAGATCTGCTTCTTGAAGAGAAATGTCTCTACTCAGAAATCCTGGCATATTGGGAAAATCTAAGGTTTTTCCCATCGTCTGACCCATTTCATTGCCCATTGGAAAGTAGAGGAAGGAACACTGGTTTTCAACAGCTTATTTCTCATTTGTCTTCTTGTAGAAGTATCCATGATAATTGTCTAAAGACACCCTAGGAACACATGGTAAAATATTTTAGCTGCCAATATTATATATGTGGAAGTGTTGACCACTCTGTCAGCAAATCTTGATGTAATTGATTTTATTCGCACACTTTGTGGAAGAGATGAGCACAGTGTGTGATGCTGTGTTGACATCAGGGGCAGAGTTGAGAGATTATATAAACTTCTGGCATATCAAACTCAGCCTCTTTTCCTACTTGTGATTGGCCCACCTACCCACCATGATCTACAGTGCAAGCTTATGCTAGTTGATACTGTCCCATATGGGTCAGTATATGGGTATGGGTAAAAATATTGATAAGTTTTTATCTAACTGGCAATGTAAGAAGAAGGTGGTGAGAAATTCTGTTATCCATGCACAACATTCCTACAGAAAATTTTAAAATTAGTAATTTCTTAATCTAACCTGCCATTGTTGGAATCATATGGCAGAAACCTGGAAACATATTAGCTAAGAATGGGCAATTAGGATGAAAGGGTTTTCCTTAATTTGCACTTTGTGTAGTGTAGTGGTGAGATGTGGTGTGGGAAGAGGAATGACTTTGGTCCTGGCCTGGCCAACATCCTCCCAAAGTTCTAAGTTGCAAAGGGAGGGCTGGTTTGATAGGTAGCTAGCTAGCCATTGTGTAGGATTATGGGACAGTATCAGGGACTGGGTGCTCATCTATGTATAGTTGAGGAGCTGGATGGAAAGAACCTTGGCCTCAGCCTGAATTCTACACTATTTAGACCTCAATGGAGAAGTGGAATGTGAATTTAATAAAATGTGTAATTAATTACTACCTCTCTAATTACTACCTCTCTAATTAACTAATTACTACCAATTATTACTTGTAAGCATGTCTCTATCTCTAGTTGAGTGTATCAGAAAAAAAGTCATTTTTCCACATGCACTTAATTAACAACAACAACAACAACAACAACAACTTTATTTTTATACCCCGCCACCATCTCCCATAAGGGACTTGGGGCAGCTTACAAGAGGGACCAAAATGTAAAAAAAAAATATTGCCAACAAAAACAAAAAAACACAGTTTAAAACATAATAACACACATATTTTCCTTGTATTTCTATTTCATTGTGTTTGTCTCATTCTGCTTTCATCTTTAATAGACTTTGTTTTCTCTCTCCCCCCCCCCCCCCCCAATAGATTTCCATAAGGGTCAATTCTCCAATAGATTTCCATAAGGGTCAATTCTCCTGCTTGTATCTTTCATATTTTTCAGTCTAATAATATGAAATTTACTCTGATCTCCCATAGCAGTAAACCTAGAACATTTAAACCCCATCAAATTAAAAATAGACACCATCCCACAAACATTTAATTGAGTTTATTGGAATATTGAGATAGTATTCTCATGCCAGGAATTTGTGTTTTTCATCTATATGCTGTTCTATTCCAGTTTTCTGAATGTTACCACACATCATTGGATCTGCCAGATTACTGAAGGATTGGACAAAGGCTCCATCTTTTAGATGCAAATACATGGAGATGCACCATACATTTCAAATGGAAAACTCACCTGCTCTTAGCCCGCTTCTAACATATATGTTTGCCATTGCAAACACCATTAATTTAGCAGGCTTTCTGTTGCTCTGAGGCATCCTCCTCCAATAACAGAGCATCTGTCATGGAGAAGTTCAAATGTACTGAACATTCAAAACAAGAGTGGAGAACATGTAAATAAATGGTCTCACATTTCACATGTCTTACTACATTTTTATGGAAAATAAACATATGAGCATTTATTCCTTTTCTTCTGAATAATTTTCTAGCAATGTCAGTCAAGTGACTGCATATCCTACTATCTTTTTCTGGATTAGAATTAATAAAATAGGTCCCATTGATTTTAGTAACTTGTTTGCATTCTGTAATGCAGTTTGATTTTTGCTGCCTAGATTATGTTCTCTTTCTTTGAATCAAGATGTGACTATTAGTTCAAACATATAAGACGGTCTATATTACTTAATGATCTACCTGACTTACTGGGCAGGGACATTGGGCAGCTGGCGCTCCCCCACCTGCCAACTTCTCCTGGGGCTTCTCCTTCCCAGGAGCCCCTGGTGACCTTTTTGTTTTGGCACCTGTTGGATACACAGCCAATGATGGCCAGACTCCACCCTGCACCCTGTATGCCAACACTTTCACGTGCCTCAGTCTGCCACAGGAAATCTGGGAGAGGCACGCTGGCCCTCTGGCACCTCTCAAATCATCTGGTCAATGTTTTTAAGGCTAGATTGCTGGTAGGTGACTCATCATCCATATTATGTGACAGGCCTTCTGCAATAGGGCATCCCAGACCATGGAGGCTATATGGGACCTAATTAATGACTAGATTTGGCTGAGGTAGGACCCAACATGAAAGAAAAATCAGTGGCAGGGTGCTCAACTTGTGGTGGAGTATAACAAAGCCCAGTGCAGGGCATTCTGGGAGTTCAACATAGGAGCAAAAATTCTGTTGATTGAGATCAACAAAAATTAGTGGCTGGTAGTGTTATGGGCTCTTTGGTAGCCCTACCCGTTGAAAATTTTTAGATTTTCCCCTTGGGGGCAGTTCCCAAATAGACTCCTGGCAAGTACTGACTTTGTCACCATTATTTCCATAGGAGGCCTCAGTCATTGACACCATATTCCCAGAGCTTTGCACTGTAAAGTATGCATCCTTTCATCACAGTCTACTTAATCAAGGCTAGTGGCCAGAATGTCTTTTTGACATAATGTCACATTCAATCAGCATTTTGGCTGCTTCCGGTGCACCCAGCTGATTTCAACCTTTCCAGTGTCCAGTTTGAGAATAATTGGTACCTTGGTAAAGCCATGCCAATGGGTTGTGCCACTAGGCAGTTTGGCTTTCAAGTTCACCAGAGGCTTTCTGGAATGGCTAGCCAAGGTCCAATCTGATTTTAGGTTTATTGCCCACTATCTGGACAACTTCCTCTTTGTGGGTAAGCACAGTAGCGAGGATTACTTGTCTGCAAACCACTTCAGGGCCATGGCCAGGGTATTTAGCATTTCTAATTTATTTAGGGATCGGAAAGTGCGCTTTTGGTGTGACAATCAGGTGGTTATCAACAAGCAATATTCTAACATAATCCTCCACATGTTCGGCCAAGCCTCTAGCTACAATAATTGGAAACTGCGGGGTATTGTCTTTATTTACTTTCACAGAGCTGGCGCACATGGAGGAGGGGAAGCTATTCATCTCAGTGGAGCAACACTTGAGGTGCCAGTCACAGTTCACAAGACACCTAATCTACCCAGCAGCATAGTATAAGCAGCAGGGTGGCAGACTGGGCTCAATTTGCCAATAGCTCCCTGAAAGGTGAACTTCTCATTCTTTTTCCCTTGGTTGGGATTTATTGGGCTACAACTTTCAGGGTTTTTTTGGGGGGGGGGGTCCCCTTTTCCTTTGTGGCATTTGGCATGGGTCCTGAATTCAGTTTGGAAAGGGTCACCAATGCCCACACCAACTCAACTGTCAATGATCTTCCTATAAGATCCTACACGATTTTTGTCACTATGTATTGAACATGATAGATGATAATAGATAATAGATAATAGATATATAGCTAGATAGATAGATAGCTAGATAGCTAGATAGATAGATAGATAGGGCTGGGTGGTTTCGTTTCGTTAATTCGTAATTCGTTAAAAATTCGTTATTTTTTTTATAACGAAGCGATAATGAACCATTCTGGAGCAACTTAAAAACGAAACGAATTTTTAAATTCGTTTCGTAATTGTTTCGGATTCGTTATGTATTCGTTTCGTTATCGTTTTGAAGTCGTTTCGTTATTATTTCCGCATGTCTGGGGCAAGTTTTATAGTTGTTTTTTGTTTAATTAGTGAAAAAAAATTATAATATCACACCAACAGTCAACAACAGAGGGAGAAGGAAGCTTCAGAAGTTCCCCCTGTCCCATTTGGAGGTTTTTTAGCGTATTTCGCGGTCGCGTCCGCCATTAACGAATCGATTCGTTATTGTTTCGAAATCGATTCGTTATTGTTTCATATTTTTTTTAACATTTACAAAATTTCGTAAATATCGAACTTTTTAAAAGAAAAATTTCGGAATTCTTTTTAAAATCGAAACACAAAAACCCCCAAACAACGAATCGATTTTAGAAACAAATTTTTCCGTTGTTACCCAGGCCTAATACATAGGGATTGGAATGTCTGTGGCCAGAAAGGCACATGTATACATAATATTTCAATGAGAAAATATGATTTTTGATAAATATTTATGTTTTGAAGTTTTAAGAATTTTGGGATATAAAATAACCAGATTATGATGATTTGCTATTTTAACTTTTATTTAAAGGTGGGAAAGGAAATCATTTTTATATCTTTTAGCACTTTTTATAGCAAGATTAACAATTTTGTTTGCTTGTCTGTGTTTATGTGTATATGTGTAGAAGCTTTGTGTGCGCTTTGCTGATATGTGAGCTTTGCAGATGAACAATAATTAATATCATTTTAAATATCATTTATGATATCACTGTCTAGTCACACATATTTAATATATGTTAATTTATTCATTAGTATAGTTTGTCAAATTTTCTTGTTGCAATATCCTAATTCTCGAAAAGAGCTCAGTTCTCCAATATTCTTCTTTAAACTCTGCCATGTTAATATAAATAGCAATCAATCAATGAGAAAGCAAAAAAGAATTTTGTGGTATCTCAGAGACTAACACATTTAATATGGCATAGGTTTTCATGGATGAACCTGCTTAACATGTACATTAAGTGTAATTTTCAGTTGCAAGATATGGATGTAGAAATCTTAAAAATGGGAAAGAAATGGGAAAACTATAACCTATGTCAATTAATAAATATGAATGAACATAGCTAACTACCTTTCTGGAAATAGCAACTGGTGAATTATTATCTTATGTGTCTACAGGTTGTCTCTGACTTATGATAATACTATCACTGAGTTTTCTAGGGGAAAAAATGTCCATAGAAAGTTTCCCATTGTCTTTCTCAAAGGCCAAGAGATTGACTAGATCGCCCATTGGGTTTTCAAGTCTAAGCAGAACCTTGAATCCTGGTCTTCTAGAGTTCTAGTTCAAAACTACACAATGCAGATGTCAGTATATTATCTACAGTATCTTCATTCTGAACTTTACACGACTTTATATTTCAAGAATTCTTAGAAGACCTAATGAAAGTGGCCTACAGATAACATAAAATGTGTGCTTGTTTTCCTTCATCAAATGTTAGAGGATCTGGGTATGTTATGCATATTCTATGCTGTCTTGAAGTCTTCTAGATCCTAAAAGCTTTATAAATTTGAAAACATTCCACAATAAACTAGGGAAAACATACCACCCAATCTGTATGACACCATTGGTTAGATGTGTACCTCCTACGGCTCTGAATGACTTAAGTTGATTCTTCCTATGGTCCAGGGTGATGGACTGAATGAATGCAATGTTGTTATTTGACAGATCCTCTTGATCTTTAAACAGTTTTTAAAGCATGGTACCATGCTGCAGTGTTAACATTGGGTGATACTGTTTATTATTATTCCATTACATAGATATTTAGAAAAGCCCAAATCCTTGAGAGGTTTCTTATGATTGTCCTAAAAAGAAAACATTTGCATTGTGTGGAGCATGATTGGGAACATATGTATTTTTGCACCCCATTTAGTGCTGCTTTCTGATACTAATAATTGGGAAAGGAAAGAAGCTTTTTCTTTTAGTTTGTTGTTTACTTTGGGAAACTCAGTTACAGCAGGGAGGGTTTCTTTGTTCCCTGAGAGAAAATCTATCATGGTGTACTGGGATGAGGTAAGGGGATGTCAGTGTTTCCTCTAAACTATCATCTCACTTTACACCTTCCAGATCTGCTCAACTACAGTTACCATCATCCCTAGCCAGAGTGGCCAATGTAATCATAACCATTAGGCCTGTGCAATCAATGAAAAAATCATAGAATCATAGAATCAAAGAGTTGGAAGAGACCTCATGGGCCATCCAGTCCAACCCCCTGCCAAGAAACAGGAATATTGCATTCAAATCACCCCTGACAGATGGCCATCCAGCCTCTGTTTAAAAGCTTCCAAAGAAGGAGCCTCCACCACACTCCGGGGCAGAGAGTTCCACTGCTGAACGGCTCTCACAGTCAGGAAGTTCTTCCTCATGTTCAGATGGAATCTCCTCTCTTGTAGTTTGAAGCCATTGTTCCGCGTCCTAGTCTCCAGGGAAGCAGAAAACAAGCTTGCTCCCTCCCCCCTGTGGCTTCCTCTCACATATTTATAAATGCCTATTGTAAAGAACCTCCGCCACTGGTAATGAAGCTGCCACCCAATTGTAGAGAGACACTACCAACTCGTGAGGAAGCGCCTAGGTTTAGGAGAGAGGAGCCCCTGATTTGTAAAAGGCTCTGGTATTAAGGCTCTGTTTGTGCTGTGAGGTAATTTTGGTAGAGTGGGTGCACCGAACGTAGAATTAATGGAGATGAGGCAGTTTTAAAAACCAAAGAGAACAAGTTTATTTTTAAACAAAGCGTATGGTTGCAGTATGAAGATGTTAAGCTTGGCAAATACTTGATGGTTACATGTAACTTGGTTGCGATACAATTCAGACTTTCGATGTTACAACTTATGAACTCTTGCTGTGGTGAAGCGCTTTATTAACCAGTGTTCCCTGCAATGAATAGTCTTTCTGTTTGATCTATACTTGATCAAATCATAGATCTCCAGTCTTCCTCCAACTAGCGATCCTAGCAAGCCTCTGTTAGTTCTTTCTAACTAAAGCAACTAACAAGGTTTTTCCCCTTCAGCTTCCTAGCTGAAGAAATCTCTACTATTCACGAACACTAAAACCTGGCTCTTCACTTCTTCACTCCTCAGAGTCTAAAACTGACTCTCCTGCTCTCTCAGAGTCTTTCTCCCTGACTGACTCTAACTGTCACTTTTTTAAAACCTTTACTCTCTAAGCTCCTCCCACCTCCTCTTCTGCCTCGTTTCCATGGTAACACATTTCTCACAGCTAGGCCGCTCCAGCCTTAGGCAACCAATTCAAACATGAATACAGTTATAAGCATATTATTATAAACACTTCTGTACACCTATCATATCCCCTCTCAGCCTTCTCTTCTTCAGGCTAAACATGCCCAGCTCCTTAAGCCGCTCCTCATAGTGCTTGTTCTCCAGACCTTTTATCATTTTAGTCGCTCTCCTCTGGACACATTGCAGCTTGTCAATATCTCTCTTGAATTGTGGTGCCCAGAATTGGATGCAATATTCCAGGTGTGGTCTAACCAAAGCAGAATAGAGGGGTAGCATTACTTCCCTAGATCTAGACACTATGCTCCTATTGATGCAGGCCAAAATCCCATTGGCTTTTTTTGCCGCCACATCACATTGTTGGCTCATGTTTAACTTGTTGTCCACGAGGACTCCAAGATCTTTTTCACACGTACTGCTCTCGAGCCAGGCATCCCCCATTCTGTATCTTTGCAGATGTTTCAATACTCATTATGAAATTAGGAGATGGGGAAAAATATTTCTATTTTTTTCTGAAATTGAACAGGGTCTGTATTGTAACTATAATGATGTAACTATTTTTGTTATTTTTCATTAAGTAATTAATTATGCCAATGAGGAAACTTCAGGAGCACCTTTCCCCCTCATTGTTAGAGCTATTAGTATGAAACTTGCTACAATTGTACAATGTATTTGCCACTGTAACAACAACAACAACAACAACAACAACACTTTATTTATATTCCTCCCTTCCTACCCCGAAGGGGACTCAGGGTGGATCACAGTACATATACTTAGCAAACATTCAATGCCGCTTTGTATAGACAATACACAGACAGACAACAGAAGGAGGTGGTTTGTTTCGATTCAGTGTCCAGCTGTTTTTTATGCCATGCAAGGTTGGGCTTGAGTCCAGGGGGTGCTGTTGCTCTATCCTCTATGATGAAGAGCTGTCAGGACTTCCTCCTTCCTTTTGGTCGCCCAGCATTTTCTGGTCTTCTTTCTTTATGGTGTCGTAAAACATCTCCCTCCCTTTTTAGCAGTACCTAATTTCTCTAATTACAGCTAAAACTGTTTTCGAATTGCTTAGGTAAACAATGAGCTAGGGTGTCATTTGGCAGCTAGCACCAACCCGGGGTATGAACTTGCAACCTTTTGGTTGATAGACCTTACAATAGCTGATGATTTACTTGCTGTGCAAAACCTGTGGCCCCTTATCAAGTTTCAGAACGTTAGCTTATCAAGCTTCAGAATGTTTCACTCATCCACAGATTTTGGGAGAATTTTCAAGTTTTTACAAAAAAAAAAAACTACAAGAGCTATCTCCTTGAATTTTCTATACAATGACAAAAGATAACAGGGGATAATTCCCCCCAAGTTTCAGAAATATTCATATACCTACTGAATTTTGGATTTTTTTAAATGACATTTTTTAAAAAGCCATAACAGCTATCTCATTGAATGCAATATTGAAATATAATTTCAATTTAGGGATTTCCAGCCCAGCACTGATTTATTTACTTATATTGAAGTATCAGTCAGTCCTCCTCAACAATTTATTGGAACTCTGGCTGCTGCTAGGAGGGAAAAATCTCTCACCTATCGTAATTGGAGCTTTCTGATGCTGAGAAGAATTCTGGGAAATGTGGTTTAGGGCAGAGCCTTTTGAATTCTCTGCCATAGGGCTTCTCACCTTCTCAAACTACATTTTCCAGAATTCAGTGCTCTCTCAGTCTCTTTCCCAGCTCACTCAGCTTTGTCCCACCCTGCTTCTTTTTTCACCTCATGGCAGGAGGCCATTAATTTAAAGAGAAATGGCAGCCTTTTTGGCTTTGCCTTGCTTGCGCAGAAAGTCCCCCCCCCCCCTGTTTTTCTTAGTATCTGTTTGTACATTCAACAGTTATGAATTAGATATGACTTGGAGCTTTCTGATGCTGAGCAGAATTCTGGGAAATATGGTTTGGGTGGGGCCTTTTGAATTCTCTGCCATAGGGCTTCTCACCTTCCCAAACTACGTTTCTCAGAATTCAGTGCTCTCTCAGTCTCTTTACCAGCTCACTCAGCTTTGTCCCACCCTGCTGCTTTTTTCACTTCATGGCAGGAGGCCATTAATTTAAAGAGAAATGGCAGCCTTTTTGGCTTCACCTTGCTTGCGAAGAAAGTCCCCCCCCCCGTTTTTCTTAGTATCTGTACATTCAAAACTTATGAATTAGATATGACTTACTAATTAAAAATGAAGTTTTGCACACCCTTAAAAACCATATAAGATTGAAATACATTCTGTATGATGAGATGGAATAGGATAGTATACATTGTGACAAGAGACAGTTGATAAATGCCATCTTTGAGGGCTTTCACATAGATGATGGAACCAACTTTTCATTGCTACAAATTGATTTTTAAAAACAAAAATTACAGAGCAGTAGGAGTGTGAGAAGAGGAGTTTAAGGGGGTATGCAGAATCATTCAGTGATCAAGGGACCACAGACTGATGAATCGATACAACTGTACAAATTAAGAGAGGCATGATAGCGAAAATGGTCATCCCTGTATGTTTCTGATATTTGATCACACAACTACCTTGGAATAGTGACTTGATGCAATATAGTCCTCTGTGAAATGAAGACAAAAATAAGAACAGATTATGCTTTGTCTGATGAAATATTGAAACAGAAGAAGGCATTTGACAATGAGCTCACAGGCAATGATGCTGATGATTGAGAAAACTGAAGTGATTTGTGATTAGTAAAACCCAAAAGTTTGGGAGAAAGTTTAGATTTCTTTTTTCCAGACATATTAACTGAAAACTACACTTGATAGATCCAGTGCTGTGGTTTAACCCAAGAGATAAATATGGTCTGGAAACAAAGGTTATATCTAGAGACAAATCTTTCCCAAGTTGGGGGGGAGGATGTTTTGATCTGGGGATTTAATCCTGGCCTGACTCCAAAAAAACAAGTTAATAGCTTACCTGCATGTGACCTTCTCCAACATGGAGAGTTACTTGCTTGGTCCCCTGAGCGCTTTCCATTCAATATATATTTCTCCCTAGATTCAGATTAGGGTTGAGGAGATTTCTGCTAAATAATGTCTGCTGCACTCAATCTCTCCCACCACTCAATTAAGTGAGTGGAAAGTGGGGCACATGGGGAACAAGGAGTCTAAATTGGCTTTGTCTCTCCAAGAAAGTGTTCTAGGGGTCATCATTGAAAGCATACTAAAAAAGGTCAGTTTCTTGTATTTGGAAGTGAAAGGCATATAACGTGCTAGTAATGATCAGGAAAAGTTACAAAAGGGAACAACTGCAGTGTATTGCAGTGGCAACAGAAGGCAATGCTATTCTAAATTGCATCAATGAAACTACAGTGCCCTGCTCAAATTAAGGGAAATAAGCGCACCATTGTGTTTTGATTTCACAGAAAATACTATGTCCATTTCTTAGTCCCAAAAGGCACCAATAAGCTAAAACATATTTTGAGGAGGATAATAAAGATGGTAAACCATCTGGAAATTAAATGCTGTGAAGAACTTTTATGGAGCTGGATATATTTTACATAGAGAACTGAAATATGCTAGTCATCTTCAAATACCTGAAGGGCCGTCACAAGCCATCTTCAAATATCTGTTACAACAAGGAGCAAGGTGGGTTTCTGCTGCTCTTGAGGACAGGATCTGTTTAAACAAAGAGTTTCTAACTAAACTTCAGGAAGAATATCATGGCATATTTTATATAAACAGACAATCCATTTTGTCCATTAATTTTAAACAGATAACACAGATTACGTATTAACTTCAGCCAGTTAAATTCTGAAGGCATGTTTAAATAAGATCTTTTCCTCCTGGCATTACCAAAGTACACTTTTATTCATTCTTCATGTGTCTGACTGTCATCTCTCTACTACCAAAGAAAATGGACAAGAAAAATAATGAAACTCATAGAGCCAGTATAAATGATACTTTTAATAGAAAATGGAGTCTTTCCCCAACAATTCCTCCCTCTCACTCCCTCTATCTCTATATCTTTTGAGAACAATTTTGTGTAGCCAATAAAAGTCCAGCTAATTTCTAAATCAGCATGTAGCCAAGTCAGCCACCCAGTTGCTCAAACCTTGGGCAATATTACCAGTGCACAAACAATCTATACTAAAGTGATCAGTTTCCCTCTAGCCTGCCAAGGGGATGCGTTAACTGAACCCAAAATATGACAGAAGGAAATTTATGTGCAACTTTTACACATAATATCTCATTATGACTCTCCCCAATCTTTCAATTTTAAAAATAAACGGCCTTTGTAATGATTTTACCAGGAGCATGTTGGAAACAAGATTGAAAACAAAAGAGAGAAACAGACTTTGGCTCTTGTTATTTCTTTCTTCATCTCATCCCCCTCTTCCCCCTGCTCCTCTCAGCTTTTACTTTAATTTTCTGGAAGATGCTTCTACCCAATTTAAGAAGAAATGGAATTTTTCCTCTCCCTATTTCTTTCACTTCTCTTTCTTTCTGTTTTGGTCAGGGGTTTCAACTGACAGAGTGGCTGACTTAATGAAACCCCTGTCAATAGCAAAATCATTTTGACTCATCGGTAAATAATGAAAGTTTCCTGCTAAAGTGCAGCTTGGTTCACCCAGGAGACCAGCATTTGGTTACATTCCCGGCCAACAAATTGTCATCTATCCCACTTTGCAAGAAAGGAAAAGAAGAAAAAAGTGATCGGAGTGTATTGCCTTGCTTTCTAGTAATAAGAACAATAAGGAGTAGGATAAGAGTTAGTTATTGCTTTGGAAAGCACAAAATGAACATTTTGCTCCCTGGTTTGTTGACTCAAAGGAAGGGGTGGCAAGCTAGCTTGCTAAGGGATAGGTTTAGCTTCTGAAGTAGTTTGGTTTTGCTCCTGATGAGTGTAACAAATGTTAATAATGCAATATTAAAACATTTAAACAAAGTTTCAATGAAAAGAATAATTGTTTCTAAGGAATAAATCACTCAGTGTTACAACTCTCTTTATGGATGTTGTATGAAATACTGTGGTTGAATCTAAAACCATGTATTCTATAACTATGACTCATGAATGTGCTGATTATATTAAGGTTCTTATGTAGTCACTCATAAATAAAATAATTAATGTGACAAAAAAACGCTTCTGCCACAGGGTTGTTGTAGGTTTTTCTGGGCTATATGGCCATGTTCTGGAGGCAATTTTTCTCATGATGTTTCGCCTGTATCTATGGCAAGCATCCTCAGAGGTAGTGAGGTCTGTTGGAAGTAGGAAAAATGGGTTTATATATCTGTGGAATGACCAGGGTGAGACAAAGGACTTTTGTCTGCTGGGGCTAGATGTGCCACAGTCTGAAGAATACATTGATTCCAGTTCAGAAGATGGGTATCTCCAGGGCTGTAGCCAGGGTTAATTTTTTTTTTTTTGCAAATGATAAAGAGTAGGTCCATAACACAAAATAATTTATACTATATGGTTCAGTGGACACTCAAGAGTGCAACTTCAGTCTGGCAATGTTGCAGAAATCTCAAAGTTTCTTCACATAAAAAAAACCCTGTCTATTACAGACAAGATATGCTTCCAGTGTATTTGATGGGTTTTCTGCAGGTGTAATGTTCTTCCATTTTCTACACTACAGGTCAAAGTCAGTATCTTGAAAGCATTCATTGTAAAGTTCTATGGACTTGTTCAAGTTGGATTTGAAATGGCCACAATTAATATAGTGGAACAGTTGCAGTTCCTGAACTACTTCCCTGTTCCTTGTAAACCTTTCTTGAAGCTGACTGCAGAAAAAGTCCAGAAATGGGATGTACACATTTAGCCTATAATATTCCATTGGTGTTGGTAAAGTTGCCTAGATGTTGCTTTTACAAGTCTGCCTTGAACAGGTGCGAGGAATCCTCTCTTCTCCACCCATAGACTCCACCACTGATCTTGCTGAAATTCTTTCACAGATTCTGTGTTCATCTCACTGGTTTTATCTAAGAGACTCTAGACAGGTTGCAGACTACAAAAAATATCTATACCTACTCTTTGTAATGCTTAAGGGATGATGACAGAAGCTTTCTTAGGATGTGTATGGTTACTACAAATTCAGCATTCAGAACAGCTAAAAGAAGGTGTCCAGCTTGGGAAGAAGTCTCACTGTTGTATAGAGGACTCTCTTGTATTTCTCTTCTTTCTTTCTTTTTGAGGACTCTCTTGTATTTCTTTAAGTGTAGTCACCACCACACTATACAGTTCAACAAAATGTAAAATTCCATCATGTAGCTTAACCCAACTGGCAACAGACTGGCTTTTTTAATAATGTTTATGTGATATTGTTTTATACTCATGTAGCATTTTATGTTATATATGGCACATGGAATGCATTGTAAGTCTTCCTGAGTCCCTTTTGGGAGATGGCGGCAGGATATAAATAAAGTTTATTATTATTTATCATTATTTGTTCTTGATTCAGGAAAACAATATTTTATATTTTTATTCAACAGTCCCAGTCTAATGAATGATGCACTGAAGATAATTGCACACAGAGGATATTGTTCCTTGGAGGTTTCTGACAGATAGAATGCTGCAAGTCTTTGCTAAGGCTAGACTTAGTGAATGAGCACTGCAGTGAATGGCAGACAACCATTGGATACTTCTGTGATATAATTGTCTGTGTACCCCAATATGACCAATCATATTAGCAGCTCCATCATAACCTTGTCCACACACATATTGCAAGTTCAGTCCATTTTTCCCATGTTTTCAAAATAATGTCTGCAAGTCCCCCATCTGTCATATCACTTATCATTCCAAAGCCTGTAAAGTCTTCTCTTATTTCTGCAACTTCAACATCAACATACCTTACCAACAGCAATAACTGTCTGAGGAACTCACTTCCAAAATTTCATCTGCCAAAGCATAGAAACACTGTATTACATTGCATCTTTCAACTTTTTTTGGACTATCTCGACACCATAATTTTTATTAGTTCATTTTGTATATTGGGCATTCATAGCTGCAGTTTCAGGAAGTCTTGTCAGATCAGTGTCTCTTGATCTAGCACAAGATCTCAAAAAGGCCCTGAAATTACCATCATTGTTCAAAGGTTCTTCATAGGCAATAGATCTGAAAATTTGCTCCCTTTTAAAGCCAGTTCTTGACAATAGTTTGCACAATTGGCAGAAGTTTCTTTATTTTCTTCTGCTTTCCTTTATCATATGACAGATTACATCAGGAAGTTTTCCCAATGTGAATTAGCAATAAGTTTTCAGCCAAGCACAAGTTGTCCTGATGGTACTCTGCTTTTTGGTGTCCATTGAAGACTTCTATTGCATCTTTCAATCACACAAATAGTTTAACAACCAATGCACCAAGCTGCTGATGACCACGTTTGCCCCCAACTTCTCCTCCAAACACCACACAGTACTTACAGGGTGTACCTTGTAGATTAAATGAGAAGGTTAGCCAAGGAAATCTGCTGAACCATGTAAACTATGATTCCACATCATTGAGTCCTGGTAGTTGAAGTGGTTTCAAGATTCATCAATTCTAAATGTCAAAACCATGTTAACTCCTCCATTAGGAAAATAGCTTAGAAAGAAGAAGAAAAAGAAGAAGAAGAAGAAGAAGAAGAAGAAGAAGAAGAAGGGCCCCTAAATCAGACTTTGACTATAGCTGTAACCTTTGTCATTCAGCAAATTAGGGTCCTTGCTGTGTTTTGGATCATATCACAATGTGTACCAGTGACAAGAGTGCATCATGGTTTCAGCTTTCTGTAATTCTTATCTACATTTTGGGGACGCTTTCAATGTACAGAGGGAGAAATAATTCCCATCAAAATTTTCTCATCTTGTACCTTGTTCTCAAAGGAAATATTCAGGGAACAACTAGGAAGGAAGTGGTGGGCAGAAAACTCCAGATTCTCATACCACACTCCAAAAAAAGTTACCTGATTTGAACATCGACAGCAAGTGTTTGGTGGTAGAACTTTTTTTTTTCTCATGAAAATATATTTTTCTTCCTTGAGAATGTAGCAGTAGTGGTAATGTGGGAAGTTGCTCTCAGAAAGTGGGAAACATGTCATCTGCCAATATAGACTCACTGAGCTTTCCATTGTGGTAATCTTAAAGAAACAATTCAGGCAAAAGTATTAATGTATTTCTCTGTATTTTTTTCTTCTGTTCTAAGGATTTGAGGTAGGTTAGATTAGATTTTTAAAAGGGTATAAAATAATGGATACAGTATATAACTAAAAATTCTACAGTGTCAGAGCAATGTTATATATATTGCACTAATTTTAGCTGTCACCATTTCTAGATACCTAACAAAGCTCAAGGAAGACACGCCAGATATCTGGGATCTCTATGGGAAAAAATGCTTCATAATTGCTAAGAAGCCATCAAACATGACTATCTAAGTACAATTGCCATTTCACCTTCAGGGGTAGATGGGATACAGGCAGACCACAATACTTTTAAGAAGGAAGTGTCTGAGGTTGGCAGGACTCATGCAATCAAAGATTTATAAAGCAAATCCAGCATCTGGCTTCTTAATGTGGTACTACTAGTTACTTTCTAAATGGCAAACATATCTGTCTAGCCCCAGCAGGAAGGTAGTTTGCAACATTTTTGAAAACTAAAACATTCCAAGACTCACTCAAGAAGAAACATTTGTAAGAAAGACAGACACACAACTTTCTCTGTGTTGTGCATACTGGTTTGTATGTTGGAGATATATAGACTTAGGACCTCTTCACATGGGAAATGCCGTTGCATCGGCAATCACTGGCAAAAGGGAAGCTGTATCGAGCAGCTTGTGGCACCCTATGCACCCTCCCTCCTCCCCTCATAATACTGAGGGGCCAGGAGAAGGTATGTTGTCACCCTTTTCCTCTTCCCATCAGATGGCTTCTTGCCTTATTTTCAATGCTCATGTCTGACACATTGTTAGCTGCAGTCTGATTGACATATATCCACTTTCTAGTTGTAACTGAAATGCACCTATTGTATGTAAATTTTACTGAACCTAGCCTATACTTGTTAGGACTCAGAAAGACCTTCAAAATAATGAGGAGTTTCTTCAGTCACCATTTTAAGATGATGACTTCACTATTGAATTGCCCTAGGAGAAAAAAAAGTTTATGCTGGAATTGACAGCCTTAAAATTGTATGTCAAAAGATTAATTGTAAAAAGAAATGCATCTCATTTTAAGAATTTGTGTATTTTGGGGATTTAGTGAGCATTTCATAGAAATGAAGTATGCATAAATAAGGGCTTTGTTGTTTGTTCAGTTGCTTCTGACTCTTTGCGACCTCATGGATCAGCCCACGCCACAGATCCCTGTCAGCCTTCACCACCCCTAGCTCCTTCAGAATCAAGCCAGTCACTTCAAGGTTACCATCCACCCATCTTGCCCTTGGTTGGCCCCTCTTCCTTTTTCCTTCCATCTTCCCCAGCATCATCATCATCTCTTTGGAAAAAGTATGTGTGTGTGTGTGTTAGGTAAAATGTGTAGAAGAAAGTGCAGATTACAAAAAATGCATTAAAATGTGAATGAATGCCTATGGGGCAGTGGGAGTCTCATAATGCAATACGAAAGAAGAACATGCAGGAGGAATTCAGGGAAACACAGTGAATTTGAAACTCAAAGATTTTTACATCCCTAGTGATTCCCCGCCCGTTGAAGTCATCTGATCAGACCCTGCTCTGCGTTCTTTCTTTTTGATGGGTGAGATCAGCAGGCGTGTGGACCAGAGCGTTTTCAATCATTACTACATAATAATGGAATGTTATATGGGCTTTTGATGGTTCCTGTCTATGTTTTAAGAACTTGGTGTAGACTCATGTTTATCTATTCTTATCAGTTTCTAATAATGCAGTGAGAACGAAAGTTCAGTTTTTGATTAGATCATTACAATAGGGATCTTTATCTTTACATTATTCTATCTATTAATATATTAAAACATGTACCACTTTCTGCTGTTGCCACTGGCTTAGTCATCTTGGAGAAGAGGGAACTGGTGTTATGTAAAATGTTCTTGTAAATCTGTCACCACCCTACTAGCCTTGTTGATTCTTCTTGTGAGCTGAGCCTAGACAACTGACCCCGACCTTAGAGCTACATTGTGAAAGAGGGGATAAGCAGGCTGAAGCACAAAAGGAGAAAGATGAGGCAGAACTCCTAGTAGACATTGCTCACCGTGCTATGGAAAGATGGAGCTTGGGAAGCTGACTTTCTGATAAGGTCTGATATTTGT
Organism: Anolis sagrei; assembly: GCF_037176765.1. Classification (NCBI taxonomy): domain Eukaryota; kingdom Metazoa; phylum Chordata; class Lepidosauria; order Squamata; family Anolidae; genus Anolis; species Anolis sagrei. Next base: position 215,131,434 of record NC_090024.1, on the reverse strand, counting down.
TGCTTCTATAGAAAACACTTTGCTTACCGGCAGGAGATTCCATCATAAAGCTTAGGAGATATGATTCTTCAAGGGTGGTGCCCCAAGCCTTACTGTTCTGGAGTCATCTTTGTGACTCAATGTAGCAACTACACCAAAAATCTTTTTCTTGAGAATACAGAACATTTTTTCCTACCAATATTCAATCTTCAGTAAAAAGATTTGAAGTGTGAATATTAGGGCTGGGCAATTCGTTTCGTTAATTCGTAATTCGTTAAAAAATTGGTTAATTTTTGAATTACAAAACGATTACAAAACTTATTTTTAAACCTGGAAGTGTTTTTAAATATCGAAACGGCAGGCGCCAAAAAAATTTGTATTTCCGTCCATTTCGGAAATACGTAAGATGGCCGCCTGGCTTGCTGGGAGCTCTCCTCTCTCGGCGCCGGCTGAGCAAGCGAGCGAGAGGGCGAGAGCGAGCGGCGAGCGAGAGGGCGAGCGAGAGGGCGAGAGGGAGGTCTCCTTCTCTTTCTTTCCTTTTCTCTTCTTTCTCTCTCTCTCACCTTTCGCAGGGGGGTTCTGAGCTCTCTTCCAAAGAAGGCTCACTTGCTTCCTCTTCTCTCTCTCTCTCTCTCTCTCTCAATTCGAGGCAGGAAACCCCTCCATCCTGCAGCCATCTACACTGCAGCCTGGATGAGGTTTGGCACCACATTGGCTCAATGCGGTAGCATCCTGGGAGTTGTAGTTTGGCAGCCTGGGAAAAAGAGCCCCTCCTGGAAGGAACCCATCCTAGCGAGAGGGCGAGAGGGCGAGCGAGAGGGCGAGCGGCGAGCGAGCGGCGAGCGAGAGGGCCCACCAGAGTGAGTGCCTGCCTTCCCTCAATAATAATTTCTCCTCCCTATTCTACTAAATTAATAATTAAATTTAAAAAATATTTAAAAAATATTGAAAAAAAAGGGGCGCCATCTTTACAAAATGTTTTGTAAATATTTACGAAATTTCGTAAATACCGAACTTTTTTTTTGGAAAATTTTGTAATTATTTTAAATATCGAAACAAAAAAACACCCCAATTACAAATCGCTTTTAGAAACAAATTTTTGCATTGTTACCCAGGCCTAGTGAATATGTGTGCGTGGGGGGAGGGGGGCATGAACCATGCTAACATGGACATAGCAATCATACATGGATGGGTTGTGATAGACTGAGTATCTGTTAGAAGGAGTGAGGGGAAGACAGCAGGTGCTGGATACCCTGTTTCCTCAAAAATAAGACATACCCATAAAATCAGTCATAGCAGGATTTCTAAGCATTTGTGAAATATAAGCCATACCCCGAAAATAAAACATAGTGATTGGTGTGGCTATGCAGCATACAAGGTCGGCTCCCCCATCCGATCTTGGTCATTCTGTGTGTGCTGCAAGCTGAAGCATAGAAGGAGACATAGGGAGTGCAAGTAAACGTCTTCTCAGTGAAGTGAGGAGCAGGACACTCTGCTTAGATAATTGTGTGTCAACAGGGGGAAGAAATAAAACTGTGGCTGCCATTTTACTCAGCACTGTGGGTCTCAGCCCCCAAAACACCAGTAAAGCTGATGCTCCCCAGCACTGACCAGCAACAGTCTGTGGGTCTCTTTCACCTCATACAAACACCAGCAGTCTGCTACTGAGCCCAGAGAGATCATCCTAAAAATGCAGATTGTTGTACCATAATTAATAAAAATTAGACATCCCTTGAAAATAAGCCATAGTGTGTCTTCTTGAGGAAAAATAAATATAAGATAGTGTCTTATTTTTGGGGAAACTTGGTAGTTTTGAAGGAGATGTGACAGCAGCTTTCTCACTATTCTCTTCTCTTGTTTAGCTATTATCTTTTCAGATGCCTGTTCTTTGTTATCTCAGCTAACCCAATACTTTTGATGAAGTGCAGGATACTCTTCAGTCAACCTTGTCAAAGTAAGGTTCATCTGCTAGTCTAGATAGTTTCTGTTGATGGAATTGTTGGGTTACATCTTGTTGTTTGCAGGCCAAAAATGTCTTTGGGTGCTCAATGAAGTTTTTATCAACCATTTAAAAAGTTGATGTCAACTGATACTTATAGCATGACCTTCATTGCAAATAATGACAAAATGCTTTTAGTCTCCATGAATGTGTTTTTAATCCAGATGAGGGGGTCATAGTAATTTTAGTAGGTTCTTTAGACTTTCTAATAGATTCTTTTGTCCTCTACAGCTCAGCTATCAAGGTCTAATTAATTCAGCACATTGAAAATCCTACCAGATCTGTCCTTTGTGTTGCTGCAAGGGTCAATCATTGCCTCCAGCTGACATGATTTTGTGGTTGTTGTTATTGTCTCAAGGGCTGTGCAATGATTTACTTGTTAAATCCTCCAAGACTTGGGAAAGCCACAGAAAAGGTCTCAAGCTTTACACTAAGTTAAATAAATGAAGTGTGTGTGTATGTGTGTGTGTGTACACACACACACACACACACACATATGAGTATCTGATCATGAGAAACTCAGAACAAATATAGAAGTGAAAGTAGGAAGAAAATTTACGTCCTGTCGGAAATCGCTGAGCAGTTAAAAGAGTTTAACAGGGCAATTTCATTGGCTTCACCGCCTTATGGGGGAAAGTGAGTGGGAAAAAGTTGCCCTCTCTCTGTCTTCTGATCTCATCAGATGAAGACAGAGAAGCGCCTACTCCCTGCCTCTCTGTGCTGCCAGCACGGAGTCTCCCAGAGCCCATCACATGATGCAGGGCTACTTCCAGCAGGACTCCATGGGGCTCTGTGCTGGCAGTGTGCCAGCAGCAGAGAGAAATGGAGCAGAGGAGCCGCAGAGGAAGCAGGAACAGTAGGGAAACATCACAGGAAGGGATAGCACAGACTCTAACAGTAGTGAACACAGCCAGACGGTTCCTTACACTGCCCCATGATTTCCCCTGCCCTCCTTCATTGCCCCCTGCTTTACAACGGATTGCCCAATGAGGTTCTTAAAGGGAGGCAATGAGAACTCACTGTTAACAAATCTTGCTTTAAAAAGTTGAACCATTGGTGCACATAGCGCAATATTACTTTCCTTTAATTGGTAGGATCTCTCTTAAAGAGGCCTTTTCCACCTTCTGCTAGGTAACCATCTAGCTAGAAAAAAGAGGACCTTTTCATTCAAACACTGTATTCTTCCACTGAGTCATAATCCAAACATGATTCAAAAGAAATGTCCAAAAATGGTTTGGCACAATCTAATGATTATTCATGAGAAATCTCTACCATAATAATGAGGCTGAGGCATGGCATTCCTGAGCTGATTGCAACCTTTGTAAATAGGAGTAGGGAGTAAGGATTGAAGTAATGATTGGTAAGATGTGATAAGGCCTAGCAACAGAATATTTGCAGAGATAGAAAGATGAGCATAAGAACATGTGTTTGCCAGATGGCCTTAAACACTCATGAACAATGTCTTTATCACTCAGTTCATAACTGCACTAATGCTTCTAGTAACACTATGTGATAAGTATCTGCACATATTAACAGCAGTTTCCAGCTCTTTTCCTCCATTTAGCCACATTCTGTTATATTCTTGAAGGACCAGGAAATTGTACCCTATAGGGCTAAGCAGAGATAGTACAACGGTCCTATCCCCAATCCAAGCCTCTTGGATTGGGGATAGGATATAATCTTGTGCAGAAATTTCACACTTTTGAATATGGGAACTGAATCTCTATTATCCTTCAACATTCATACCTCTAACAATCATACAATTGAACTCCTTAACTTTTTAAAGCATATAAATGTATGTTTACATTATGGAGCTGTGCCTCCAAAACATGTATGTTAATGAAAATTCACAAATGCATTGTAGTTGGGGAAATTGTTTAAAAAAATTGTATGTATTATGCAACATTGTACAGAAAAATATGAATTTTTATGTATGCTAAAAAAAAAAAAATCCGGACCTTTGAATGAATTCAAATTCAAGAGTAGGAAAAAAATTAAAGTTCAAATTGAATGGTAGGTACTAAGGCTGTGCAAAACTTCATTTGTAACTCGTTTGTTGTATCTATTTCATAAGATTTGTACATACAGAGCAATATTTAGAAATGTGAGGGGCACCCACGCAAAAAACTTAAAATTCAAAACTCCTTGTGCTGCCTCCTTTTCCCTGAAAGTTTTGGTGGGGGAAGGTTGGATGAGCATTTGTTGGGCGTGCTTTGACTGTGCTTGCTTTTCCTGTCTGGCATAGGAGGGTTCCTGGGGTCTTCCAGTGAAATAGCACTGTTAAGTTTATGTTGATTAAAGTTCTCTAAAAATCAGTGGATGTGCAAATCTTTCTGATGCCCTGATTATGCTGTATAATTAAAATAGAAATTCAGGAAGACAGCTCTTGTAGTTTTTTAAAATTTTGTTCATAAAAACTTTTGTTAAATTCCCCAAAATCAGTGAAACTTCTTCCTGATAGCTCTAAAAATGAGGGAGAAAGGAGCCTTAAAAGCTCCCTCCCTGTGCAATTACTTAACAAAAAAGAAGCCATGTTGTTATATCATTATAGTTACAATATGGACTCCAAATGATATTTTAGAAACACTTTAGAAATGAATCTCACCCCCAATATAGTAATGAGTATTGAAACATTTTTTTCATTGATCGCACAGGCCTAGTAGCTATACTTGAAAAATGAGAAACAGGCCAACTGAGTCTAACCATGGGTCCTGACTGGAGAATAAAAGGACTTTTATGACCACTGGAGAATAAAAGGACTTTTATGACCACTGATGTGCACAAGTGCACCTCCTTATTTTTTCCCATGCAACTGAATGGAGCAAATCACATGAGGGAAAGTTATTATGTTTTTTCATCACTGCCAAGATAATGGAATGCCACCTGAGAGAAAGGATATGAAAGAAAGAAAGAAAGAAAGAAAGAAAGAAAGAAAGAAAGAAAGAAAGAAAGAATCTGTCCCTGGAAAAAGCATAGTCCTCTGCCACATATGTGAACCAGAATGATAGATTGCTGTTGCACTCTTAAGTTCACCTTCAGTCATTGTACAAATATGGGTTCTCTGAACCATGTCCCTGTCTGAACTTATACAAAAAATACTGTATACTTGTAAAAATGTAAAAAAAAAAATACAAATACAACATTTATGTTTGGGGGTATTTGCCCAAGACCTTTGGAAGGCATCAAGTTAGAGTGCTGTTTTCTTCAAATTTTATTTTACACACACACACTTACATATAGTTAAACATGAATACACTTGTTCTTAACAGGATCCAGCAAGCAGCATGAGGAGGGTGAAGCGAGGACATTTTGATCTAAGATGAAAATCTAGGAATTTATAGAGAAAGTCCTGGCTGGTCCATTGCTGTTGGAGTGGGTGGCTTGGAAAATATATTTTTACTATCACTCTCAGAGTTCCTAGATATAGAGATAATCCAGTTAAACAGGTAAATTTTCCAACCTCTGGTTTGGATTCCATTCTAACTCCTTTTATCTTTCTTTGTTTCTGAAAAAAAGATTAAGAACTATTTTACACCCTGTTGCCTGGAAAAAGCATCCATACACTCATAAATTATTAAAAACTACACTTATATTTTGTTATTGCCTGTGGTAATAAAGAAAAATGTGGGGGCAACAGCTAAGTATATTTTCCTAGTAACAGCTCTCATTCAGCGACTGAGTCATATGTTTGAATCCACTTTTGTATATTTAGAAATCCTTGGGGATTTTTGAGAACCTGTCAGTTCCTTTGGGATAATCCAACTTAACCAGAATAAAAAAAAAAAAACCAGATTACACTACTAACTGTTTGTGGTCACAAATCCCGGAAAGGTCAGACAAAGTTCTTAAGGGTATAGGGCTATGACCTCTCTACTCTCAAATAAAATGTTTAGATTCATAACAAACAAACATTGCGAGTCTTGATAGTCACAGCATTAAAAAGTCACATGTATTTTCATTTTGGTCACAAAATTGCTTTTACAAAAGGCAAGTGAGCTAAGTTAAAATAACAGGCCCATTTGGAGAATGATATGAATTAATTAAACCCAACACTATATATAGATATTGGTCTACATATTTACATGTTAATTGAAGCTCCACACACTTCTGTGCTGAAAATATCTGAAAATAAGCTGCCAAGTAGGTCAGCCTAAGGTTCCTGGCATGTTGAACTAAACCAAAATAAATTCATAATATGCTTTTGTTTTGACCGTTGAGAGCTGAATTAACATCACCTCTGTGTCTAAATTTAAAAGTTAGACAGTGATGCAGTTGCACATATCTGAGAAAACTTGTGTGTTTCAAGACAAATTAATATATTCAATGTTTTTTTTACAGATTAAATATTGTTTGTACAGATTAAATATACATTTTGTACAGATTTTCGAAATCCACATTTTCGAAGTATATGACAAAATATCTGTACAAAATTGTGTGTATATGTTTATGTAGGCCCAGAGATATCTACTACATTTTAGAGATTTGTAATAGAAAGGGAGAGAAGTAGAAAAAATAGAGAATAAATTTAGCTTAGTTTGTTTTATGTACTTTTATTGCAAAAAAGAGCCAGAGGAAATAGAGAAAAGGGGACACAAGATAATATAATGAAGACTTTTAGTAGTCCAAAGAGGTAGAAAAAACAAATAACAGAATTTGAAATACATCAAAGGTGGTTTCCTCTGCATTGGAGTATGAGAGGTGAAAAAACCCACAGCTTCTACATTCCCAAAAAGAAAAATCTTGTCGGAGGCATGAACTCACTGTACTGGCTTGTATTTCATTGCTTCTCTAATGGAGAAAGGTTGAAAAGTTGCTTTGTAGGATCTGAAAAAAGCTGACATCTCATTCTATAAAGATATGCTTTTCCAGGTCGAAGGATTATTTAAAAACAAAAACAAAGAAGTGTTGCTGGCAACTTTTACCAGTGGCTGCAGTCCCATCAAGATGTTCTCTATTCAGTATCTTTGCAGCAACCAAAGATAACAGGAAAGAAGCAGGAGAGCAGGGAGAAACATACAAATAAAGAAAGAGGACATAGAGACTTGTAGTGAGTATTGGGGATGGTAAACATTGATCTTGAAGCCAATGATTGTATATACCACTGCTTCTTAAACAAATGGGGTCCCCTTAGCTTAATGTTGGGGTCACAAAAATGGCAACAGTAAAAGGTTTCTCAATGCCACAAGATTTACACAAATCTGTTAGCAACAATGTGCAATGTTTGCAGTAGATTCTGCAGAAATTGCTTCAACTGTACTTCATTACATTGAAAATCTGTTTAGCAAGCCTTACAAATGTAAATGCTTGGTTTTTATGTACCTATTTTATACATCCGGGGTCATGAAAAGAAATCTTGGGCAGAAAAGAGTTGTGAGTGGAAAAAGTTTAAGCCCTGGTATAGAAGAATGATATGATTGAGAGCAAGTCTGTAGAATCAGTTTAGGGGGTTATACCGAGGAACAAAAGTGAATCCAGAGTTTCTGGGCAGTAAGCCATATACAAAGGAAACACAGAGACAGCTCAGATAGCATAGGTTGTCAGAGATCTGCTTTCTGTTATCAGATCCAGAAGTGTCACAATGGTTCTGCATTATTTCTGTTTCTTGCCATTATAATGTTTTGATAGCACTTCCTTCCCAACTATTGGCTCCTTTGCATATGTGCCTCTGGATGCAGTAGTTTTTCTTACATAAAACACATAAGCTAATTGTCACAGTCAGGGATAAAACTTAAATCAGATTGTGTTCCAAGAACTGCTTTAATATAGTGAGACCTTCATGCACTCACAGAGAAATTCAGTTGAAACATTCACACCTAGCTCCAACAGACAAAAGTTCTTTGTCCCAACCTGGTCATTCCACAGACATATAAACCCATTTTCCTAGTTCCAACAGACCTCACTACCTCTGAGGATGCTTGCCATAGATGCAGGTGAAACGTCAGGAGAGAATGACACTGTTGCTATTGTTATATTTTCTGTGATTCTAATTTTTCTGCACATTTTGTGGCTTTCAGATGCCTTGACTTATTTAAACTTTGAACAACAGGGAAGGAGAATCCTTTTCTCAGAGTGGAAGACTCATTAAGTGGAAGACTCAAAAGTTACAATCAATGTAACTAGTGAAGTCATTCGGATAATTTCTGTTTGGGGGAGAATGAAAGGTATTCAGAGCACATCTATTCCTGGAAGAATAGGTGTGACAATAAGAGCATTCATGCTAGTATATATCCAATATCAATAATGGCACAACTGCTAGTATGTATGGAATTGTGGCTTTATGTGATAAAGATTGCAGCTTGTGGGTTGCAGTTTTCTTTCCCCTGATATAAACTAAATGATAGGACAATGAATTCTGTTCCCTCTCCACCTAGGCTGAAAAAGCAAAATGTAAAAAGAACTCACATGCACTATGAAATAATAACTGATGAGTGCCATCATTCAAAAATGTCAAAATAAACTAATGCTTTGAACTGAATTCAAAATTGCCTTTTCAAATGATATTTTGACATAGTCTTTAAAAAAGAGGAGTTTGTCATTTTTAAATGTATTAATTTTAAATGATTTCCTGGAAGGTTGTTTATTTTATTCTGTTTCTTAGATGCCCTTGGAAAGGACATTGTGACTTGCATTGCATTGGTGTTCAGGAATCAATCCAAATCATCTGTATGCTTTAATCTGTTTTATTATGACAGGCTTATAACTGAGTTGTCCACTGAGACCTGGGCTGGGGGCAGGTTGATAACAGAGATGATGTGCTGGGGATGATACTGGGGGGGGGGATTACTTATAGTTGGGGGGAGCTCATTATGATGCTCCAGGGTAGGAACTGTCTATAGTTCCTTTGTCATGGACTGATCACCACCTGGTCAGGTACTGATCACTACCTGTTCACTGGGACTCTGAACCTCTGGAAGGGTGGAGGACCAATTAGAAAGGTCCACTCCAGGAGGCTTATAGATCCGGATGGATACCTGATAGCTTTTGAGGAGTTTTCTGCCACTTCGGTAAGTGATTCTGTTGAACCTCTGGTGGGCCTCTGGAATAGGGAGGTTGCCAGGACAGTTAACACAATCACTTCTGAACGTCTCCTTTCACAGAGCATAGCCAAATCAGCTCCCTGGCATTCCAGAGATCTGATGGCAATAGAGCAAGTGAAATGGAGACTAGAACAGCATTGGTGAAGTACTCGAAGTGAATCTGACCTAACACGGACTAAGGCATATTTAAGATACTACTCTGTGGTGGTGAAGGTGGCACAGAAATTGTTTATTGCCACCAACATTGCATCTGCAAAGAAATGACTGAGAAAGCTATTTCAACTGGTCAGAGGACTATTAAACCTGGCTCAGGCAGGGATCCATGACCAATTGACAGCTCATTGTAATGAATTTGCTAGGTTCTTCACAGATAAAAGTCATTCAGATCCACTTCAACTTAGATGGCAGTATTGATGCAGTCTCTGGATGTTACTGAGGCATCTGATTGTCCAGTTTTAATTGATTATTTTCCATTTATACAGCCTGATGGCATGTACAAGATCTTGGGAGGGATGAGGGCAACCACTTGCTCTATGGACCCTTGCCCTTCCTGGCTAATTAAGCAAGCCAGAAGGGGACTGGCAGAGTGGATGAAGCTGCTGGTGAATGCCTCCTTGGCACAAGGCGTAACTCCAGCTCACTTCAAGGAGGCAATAGTAAGAACTTTATTAAAGAAACTGCAGATGGATCCTGCTCAACAGGTAAACTACCAATCAGTTTCAAATCTCCCCTTTCTGGACAAGGATCTGGAGAAGGTGGTGGCCTTTCAGTTCCAAGGTTTATTGAATGAAACCTATTATCTAGATCCATTTCAATCTGGTTTCAGGTCTGATCATGGAACACAAATGGCTTTGATTACCTTGGTAGATGACCTATGAAGGGAACTAGACAAGGGGTGTGTGTCCCTGTTGGTTCTCCTGGACCTCTCAGTGCCATTCAATACCACTGACCATGATATCCTTCTGAGTCATCTTTCTGGGATGGGATTAGGAGGCACTGTTTTATTGTGGCTCCGATCCTTCCTAGGAGACCAGACTCAGAAGGTGGTGCTGGGGGACTCCTGTTCGACCCTCTGGCCTGTGAGATCATCCAGAGTTTTGGAGTTCAATGACAGACAACTCCCAACTCTATTACTCCTTCCCACTGAAAGCCAAAAATATCGTCCTGACCTTAAACTGGTGCCTGTCATCAGTAATGGACTGGATGAGGGATAACAAATTTAAATTGAATCCTGATAAGACAGAAGTGCTCCTAGTCAGGTGTAAGGAAGATCAGGGAATAGAGTTACAGCCTGTGCTTGATGAGGTTACAGTCCCACTGAAGACACAGGTTCGCAGCTTGGGGATGATCCTAGATTCACCTTGAACCTTGAACTTCAGGCGTTGACACCAGAAGTGGCCAGGAATGCCTTCACAATTAAAATGTGTGTCAGCTTTGCTCATACCTTGAAATGCCAGATCTGGCCATGGTAGTCCATGCCTTAGACACATCCCATTTGGATTACTGCATCTCACTCTATGTGGGTCTGCCTTTGAAGATAGTTCAGAAGCTTCAACTGGTACAGAGATCTGCAGCCAGATTACTAATTGGGACACTGCACAAGAAGGGAACCACTCCCATCTTGCAGTAGCTCCACTGACTGCCAGTTCATTTTGGGCCTAAATACAAGGTGCTGGTTATTACCTTTAAAGCCTTAAATGGTTTGGGCCCAGACTATCTAACAACCACATCTCCTTGTACAAGCCTGCCCAGGCCCTTTGATCAGCAGAGGATTCCCTGCTTTCGGTCCCACTCCCATCTCAAGCAGAGCTGGTGTGAATGAGAGAGGGGGCCTTCTCTGTGGTCACTCCCCACCTTTGGAACTCTCTCCCCAAGGATATCAAAATGACCCTCTCCTTACTCTCCTTTAAAAAAAACATCTCAAAACTTTTATGCTCGCAAGCATACAATGAGAAGGTGGTATAAAACCCGTAGTACAGACCAAGTGGAAAGGAAAAGGAACTGGTATGACATTCTGCCTTGGCTGGCTTTTAAATTGTTTTTATTGGATGTAAATTGTGTATTTTAATTTGTTGTATAATGTTTAGTATTGCTTTATGTTTAAATCATCTCTTAGGTTTCTGTTTTATAGACATTGAATGTTTCCCTCTTTTTTGTTGGAAACCACCCTGAGTCCCCATGGGAAGATAGAGCAGGATACAAATAAAGTTTATTGTTGATGTTGTTGTTGTTTGATATGATTTCTTCATTTTCTTATTGTATTAATTTGTGGAGGAATGCATGGTAACGATGGGGACTCAGTAGGGCAAGGAGGAAAAAAATGTTTGAAAAATCTATGCGATTGCAAGAACATGTAACAAAAAACCCCTACAGTAGAGATATGAATCTAGGTTCACCATACAACAAGTTCTATGGCATGTTCACATTTCAAAGCAGAAATCCTATGGTAACTGCGCAGGTATATTCTCTCTTTTCCAAAGAAGGACCTTTAGCGAAAAAACAAAACAATACAAAACCAACAGAAAGCTGTTCCTTACTTCTTCCAATTTGTTTTGGGAAACTTCACAAATTCTGGACAATGAGTACATAGACATAGGGTAGGATGTATCTTTTCATAAATATTGTTAAAAAATGACTGACAATTTTGTCAACCCTTTTTATCCTACCTTGATAAAAGGGTGTAGACAGATCTTTTTTGACCTTACTCAGGATTTCCATATCCTTTCTTTCCTATCCCGATGCTTAACTTCTGGTGTCTATCTATATTCACTCAGAAAATAGGGGAACCAATTCCAAGATGTCATGGAAGGAAAGATGAATAGAAGAGAAATTTATCTCAAGAAGAGTTATATTAAATTGATAAATTAAAAATCAGATTACAAATTCAAAAAAAGCTACTGGCAGCTGGTGGTTCTAATAAAAATTGGCAGTGAATATAATTGGGCCTAAATTCTGATTGTTCTGAACTTTTGTGGAGTTTCCACAGTATAATTTTTCTTCCCAAAATAAATACCCAAATTCAGAGTGGGGCCACTGCCTCATTCACAGGGGTGCTACTAGCTATCAATCAGAAGAATTCTCCTTGTCCTCTAGTAAAAGCATAACATATCATTCAGCATAATACTCCATAAGGTCCCAACCTAGAGACACACATAGCAATTCCAGTAAAACCTGCTTCTTCCACTTTGTCTCTGTACTTGATCCATCTGCACTGATCTCATGCCTGTTGTGATAGTTTCTTCTCAGTCAATTCCCCTTCACTTTTATATTGTGTAATAGTCTGCCCATTTAAACAGAGATTTTTTTTCCATTCTAACCCACCAAGGGTATCAACTCGATATTGACCCAACTGCTGGGCTGCTTCTTCCTTTTTAAGTGAAAGGTAAATCTCCCATTGACTTTAATGGAGAAGCAATAGGCCCTAATTCTCTGTCACCACTGGAGCTCTTTTCAGTGAATTGAATCTTCTTTTAAAATTGGCAGCACATCAAAGCCAGCTCACAGGCAGCCCTTCCCCCACCCCCATATCCTCTCTTTCTTCAACAGGAAATAAGAGTTATGTTACATTTACAATGACCTGGAGTTCCAGGGATACATGAATATCTCACTTAAACAAATAAACAACATTTCTCTCCCTGTTTAGGGCAAAACCTCTGAAAGGCAAAACACACTTGACTGGAGACTGACCAGCTCCTACAGTGATGTGCACAGATGCAGCCCCTGGGTGTCAACAACATACTAACCTACAAACTCCAAACACAAAGAAATCAATCAAACATCACCCACTAACCAAACAAGCAGAGTTCAGAAAGTTTAGAAGAACTGGCAGGTGATTTTTTTGGAGGAACAAGTCTTGCTGTGACCACAGACCCTGCACTTTAGCCTTTGTATTTGTTTTAACAAGTTGATTGTTTTCCCATTGATCATTGAGCACAGTAGGGGTCCCTCAGGAGATTAGACTTCAGCTTTGAATTGTAGAGCTGAAATGGAACTCAAGTGCATCTATGTTCTCAAAATATGAAGCAATAGAGAAGCCTTTTCATAGAAAGGCAAGCACTTGCAAAGGGGCAGAGAAAGACGATTATTACATTTTCAATTAATCAATTGAAATTTGCACTTTCTGAACCAACATATGAAGAAAAACACATTTAAATTCCAGACTTCACACTTTCCCAACTTTTGAAATGTAAGCCTTAGCATCAAAAATTCATACAACATGTATGTATTAGGGAACCTATGGGTAAATGTTTACTTTGGGTTTTTTTTAGTGTTATGATGATCTCCAGCCAGAAAATATCTGGTTGCTCTGCAATAGTAATCCATTATTATCTCTCACATTTCCCAACATATTCTGCTGTAACAAAGTTAGTGTGATAGCACAGAACTACCTCACCTCCTAAGGACTTGGTTCAAATCAAATCTTGTTCAGCATTAAAGATTTATTACACTGCAAGCTAGATTTGTTTGTTATATTTCTGAATAAAATGTCCTGTAAAATATATATATATTAATAGTTGGGTGTTGTGTCAGAATAATTTACACACTTGATTTTTTTTCTATGTGTGTCACTTTGTTTCTGTTTAAAGAGAAATAATTACTCCAGGATTATTTTAAGTACTTGATCTAAAGCAATGATTAAAAGAAACAATTACATATGGTGCAATGTTTGTGTTTGAGAATGTTGACATCTATGTTCTTAAGCAAGTGTATGTTGCTATTTGTGCATGAGGTGGAAGCACAAAAGTAGTCATGATGAAAACATTTCAAACTCACATATGGAGCAATGCCTCTTGCAGTAGATATTCTCTTAGGGAGCTAGAGGATCAGACAGTGACAGACAAGAAAGGATTCTGACTGGAGTGATATGCTTTAGGCTGTTGTTTTGGTCCTAACAACATAACCACAAGCCTGTTCATGTTAAGAAAGAAACACTACCCTCCCTATCCCCTCCCTTCTCATTCTGGCTATTTCCAGGAATAATTTTTAGAAATATAAACAATAGGAGATGAAAACTAATTCCTGCCTTATCTTAAAGATTGGCACACTAGTCTAAGTCTGAGCTTCCCTTTCTCCCACTTATCTCTTCTACCTTTCTCTCAAAACATTGCCACATCAGCAGTTTAGCTACCAATTTTAGGTGGTTTCTAATTCATGGAGCATAGGAATATAACTGCATAGCAATAGATTCTGCATAATATAGTCAGCTCTCCACATTAACTGGGTTTAGGGGCAGTGGACCCTTATGAAAGTAAAAAATGTGAATAAACTATTCAATGTTATTTTTACCTGAAAGAAATTTTTCCAACACAACTATGGACAACTTCTGCTGGAAGCTCAACATAGAATTACATTGGAGGACCTATGGATTCTAGAAAGATGTTATCTCTAGATCTCTAGGTCCTCCAGCATGATTGAAGAACTCTGATATTAAAGTCAAACTGGAAGACCTAAAAATTCCTAGTACAGAAACATTACCTGCCCCTAAACAGCCTAAATAAGGAGCTATAGAACTGCATTGACATTTATTCATATATACCATTATTTGTTTAATCCCAGTAAATTATCCAAGTTTTTTTGCCAATGAGACATTAAACTGATCTTATACTTCACTTTAAGAAAATGTAGAGTAACTTAACTTATATATATATATATAGAGAGAGAGAGAGAGAGAGAGAGAGAGAGAGTTCTTTTGTATTACTGTTTGCCTTTTGGCTGTATTTTGACTCCCTTATCTATGGATTGGAGCCCCCAGTGGCACAGTGGGTTAAACTTTTGTGCTGGCAGGACTGAAGACTGACAGGTCACAGGTTCGAATCCGGGGAGAGCGCAGATGAGCTCCCTCTATCAGCTTCAGCTCCCCATGCGGGGACATGAGAGAAGCCTCCCAAATGCATGGTAAAACATCAAAACATCCAGGTGTCCCCTGGGCAACGTCCTTGCAGACAGCCAATTATCTCACACCATAAGCAACTTGCATTTTCTCAAGTTGCTCCTGACACCAAAAAAATCCATCAATTCAATATTGACTGTTTCACCACACTTACCCATTCTTCAAAAAGTCATTGTTATCATCATCATCATCATCATCATCATACAGACTTGGCGGTGGTTCTGTAAATGACTGTAGAGACCTATTCTGGATCTACATGGTCTTTCAGAGTGAGGACATGCATTTCCAGATGGAAGGTGGTCCTGGCAAGCATTCCTCTTGTCACATTTCTCCCTTTCACCTTCCATTCATTCCTCCTCACAACCCACAGCACTGTTGATAACAAATTACCTGACCGCTGTAAGAATAGGGCTTCCCAGTTCTTGGTTTTTATTCTACATTTATAAGGTTAGTTTTAAGTCCATCTTTAAATCTTCTTTGCTGTTTAGTAGCTGCTTTGGAAAATGGTGATCGAGTATTCAGACAACAAACTCCAAAAGTTTTTTCCCTCTGGAAGAGTATGTGGGTCTCTCTAGGTCCTTCAGTATGATTCTATGGTATGCTTCCAACCTAAGTATATTGAAAAAATAATAACCACAGTTCCAGGTATCTATGGGAGTCTAGGAATGCATCTCCCATGATAAAGGGGTCATATTATATTTTAACTGCATAAACTGCCTTGGGTCTCATCTTGGGATAAAGTAAGATATAAATTAAACTATACATTCCTATATGAGCCCTGTTGTCTAAGTACTTATGCAAAAAGATCTCTAATGGGATGTGTGTGATGCATTTGTATTGCTCTTATCAAGTTCTTACATTATTTTATATTGTGTTAAAACATTGCTGTTTCAAAGTGGTAGTTAATTTGTTTTTTTAATGTTGTTTATTATTTTCCTTAATTCATCTTATGAGGTACCTAGCATCCTGTTTGAAGAAAGAAAGTACAACAAACAATTTTTCTCAGGCCAATCATTTGAGGAGGTATCTTCTCTTACAAACAATCCTTGCCAGTTGCAAAGTGTTTTACAAGAACACTGAAGAGTTTTGCCAGAAGACTTTTATATAGCCTCTGGAATGAGGATGTTATGAGGCATGACACGTTTCACAACATAAAATGTCATGATTCTGATTCAAGTGCGTCAAAAAAGCAACATTATTGCCACCTTATTCCTGTCTGAACAAGGAGGAAACAGCAGTAAATTCACATTCCCATCCATCTCTGCATCTGAACATGGTTTATTTGTGTTCTGACTGCATTTACAAGCACATGTCCAGTTTCTTCATTTCAAAACAGAGAACCATGTGCACAAAGAAACATGAGAATGAACTTATCTGATGTTGTAATGGTTCTTTAGCCCAAGAAACATTTCTTTGCTTTGTCAACTGTGTAGAGCAGGCATGGGCAAACTTCGGCCCTCCAGGTGTTTGGACTCCAACTCCAACAATTCCTAGCAACCAGTAGGCTGTTAGTAATTGTGGGAGTTGGAGTCCAAAACACCTGGAGGGCCAAAGATTGCCCATGCCTGGTCTAGAGCATGAAAGAGCAGCAAGGATAAACAAGCATTGAAGTGAAAGAACATAGCCAAGAGAACTTCTCTTGGGTGTTTCTGCCATGGCTTTGGATCAGGATGATAACAAACTAAAATTTAGTCTATAGTTTGGAGGGCAGAGGTCACACATGGGAGATGTGTGACCTCTGCCCTCTGAACTATAGACTAAATTGTGAAAGTACAAATGTAGCTGGGAAGTCATTATTTCTTCTTTGAATCTCATGAATTGATTTTGAATAAAAAGGTTCTGGAGCTGCTCACTAAGACACAGCAAATTAATGCTTCATATTAGTCTGAAATAGAGATTGAAGTGTCTCTTCCTTGTTTATGTCTTCTCGCTCATCCATGTTTTGGTCCTTAATTCCAATAAATTCTATACCTAAAGTAATCTTTAAAAGGTAAAGGTTTTCCCTTGACATTAAGTCTAGTTGTGTCTGCACACAACTAGATGGTGCTCATCTCAATTTCTAAGTCAAAAAGCTGGTGCTGTCCATAGAAGCCTCCAAGGTCATGTGGCTGGCATGACTGCATGGAGTGTCACTACCTTCCCACTGGAGTGGTACCTATTTATCTTCTTTGAATGTGCTTTGAATGCAATTTTCTTGCTTCTTGGCAGGGGGTTGGACTGGATGGCCTAAGAAGTCTCTTCCAACTCAATGATTCTATGATTCTGTGACTCTCACATTTGCATGTTTTCAAACTGCTAGGTTGGCAGAAGCTGGGGCTAACAGCGGGTGCTCGCCCCGCTCCCCAGATTCAAGCAGCCTATTTTTCAGCCACCAAGTTCAGCAACCTAGCAGTTTAACCCACTGTATCACTGGGGGCTCCTAAATTAATCTACTAAATATTAATATGTTTAATATATTTTAAATCCATTCTGAAGTCATACAGCATACACATAAACACACATTAAATGGAGATAGAGATCAAGATTGTATTAGTAATGTATTTGTGGACAGAGAATAGGATTGCACAAAGACTGAACATGATAGTTGTGAGATAGTTTTCCAAAATCATTTTCACCTTCCATCACACCTCAGGTTACAGGGTACCCTAACAGACTGTTTTCTGGTATTTTACTCCTAAATTTTATGTTGCTTCATCATGAAACAACTGTTATTCATAACATAATGGTAGATTAGGGCTCAGCCTTGCATTGCACACACTTAGGGAGATGATCTGAGCAGAGTAAATGTCACTTAACTTTGTTCATGTGGCTGCTTAATGCAGCAATTAACTAGATTCACAAAAGGGTGGTGGAGTTGCCACTATTTGTAAAGATTAAGTCTCTTTCATGAGGAGATCTGTTCAATCTGAAACCAGTTTTGAGAGCTTGTAACAGTGAAGGCATTGGTTTTATATGTTTTTAAAGGTCTTATTGTATGTACTTTTTAATTATGTTTTAAATATGGTTTTAAATGTATATTGTTAAGGCATCAAATGACTGCCTGGTTGTAAGCAGCCTTGAGTCACCATCGGGTTCAAAAATGTCGGATAGGAATATTGTAAATAAATAATAAATACTTACTGCTGAGCCAAAAAAATACACAACAGGGATGCTGCTGTACAACCCATCCCATAGCCCAGTGGTCTAGACGTGGTGCTGGAGAGCTTAAGGACAAGGGCGTTAGATAACTTCAACATGCACCCTGGAGCTAGCTTGAAGGAAATTGCTTGCTTGGAATTTCATAGCCACCATGAGCATCATGGGACTGTTGCACATCATCACTAGCTCAATGTATGATGCTTGACTATGCAAATATTTGACTATTGGGCAAAATGATTTTTCAGTAAACAATTCTTCAAGTGTGTTTCTGAAAACCATCACATCCTATTTCCAGAAAATGCAAATATATTGGTTTTGCACAAAGCTCTCACCTGTATGTATAAGAATTATTTACCCATTGCCTCGTGTATTTAATGAGTGATCTTATTTATTTATCTCATGCATTTTTACCCCGCCCTTCTCCCCCCAAGGGGGGATTCAGGGCAGCCTCACATCTTACCTGTACTAACAAAAAATGACTCGTCTCAAATTCAGCGTTGTCTATCTTCATGAAGTACTGGAACTTCTGATGAGTATGCCCTTAACCTGACTTTGCCCTTCATTGGGAAAAGTTGGGGATACTTTGAAGTATCTTGGGGCTTGACAGCATTCAGCCCCATCCCCTGTCCAGACTGACACCTCCTCCATCACCTCTGTGCTGATAAGGGAAGGGGATGGTTTGCCCCAGTGTCCTCTCTGCCACTCCATGGCAGTCACAGAGTTTACTGTGAGTGCCTAGTCAGCATGATTGTATCTGCTGTTGTGAGAATGGGGCAGTGATATAACCAGCAAGAAGGAGAGAGTGGCTCTATCCACTTCTTGCTGGATGCATCCCACAGGTGATTCCCAGGTGCTTGCACAGAGCTCTGTGACTGGTGAGTCAGCCCAACTGGAACTTCTGAATGCCAACGCAGTGCTACAGTGTAGACACAGCCATTGTTATTGTAAAAAATAGAAATGATCAACTCAGCTACTGTTTCTATTCTTGACAAACATAAATAAGGCTTATTAATACAAATTTTTCATATTTAATTCCATGTCAGCTGCTATACCCTTATACACTATGTTAGCTGTCAGATATAGCTGTGTACAGCATTCCAATTGTCAAATACAATAACATGATAAATACCATTGTTTATTATTTATAGAATACTGCTAGACATTATGTCAATTATCAAGTATAAAAGAGTGAACTGAGACATCTAATATCACTGGATGCCAAGTGCTAATACTGACTATCAAATCTTTGCATACTATTTCTGTATTCTGTGTTCATTAGTCAAAGTTTGATTCGATATGTCTACTTTAACTGGAACTAGCCAATAGAATTCAGGCCTTTGTGTTTTCTGGGCTATCAAATAGGTTCTCAAATAACTGTTTGCCATTGTAACAATAATTGAATCACCACATATGGCAAGATGGCTTAGATAAGATCTTGGAAATTGTACTCTTTTGTACTGTAATGCTAGAATCCTACCAATTTGATTTTGATAGATGTAATCTAAAAAGTGATCCCCATCCCCCAGTTCTTACTTCGAAAAATGCAGGTATGTACAGCAGCTGTCAGTGTAGAATTCTCATCTTCAGTTAAAAAATGTATTTCCTAAATGAAAGCTGTAACAATTCCTTAAAAATACTTAAAGAAATTATTAGAAACGTCAAGCATGCATGATAAGCCTCAGATTATAGGATGTACATAGAGCTTTCTCTCACACTATATAACCACTTATTCTTAAATTGAAATCTGATGGTATCAACAGAAGACTGGAAAATAATCTATGTAACAGTTTAAAATTCATCACAATACTTGTGCATTTTTTTACTTCTAATTTTCTTCCAGTAACTTGGATAAAATCCAAGACACAAAGACATCATTGGAGAGGAGAGGAAAGATGCAATGGCATACAAAATAACTTTCCATCTCTTCACTTTGAAACTGAAGCCACTGTCTGTATTGTCAAACCCCCCCCCCCCCAAAAAAAAAAAAAAGATAGCTAGTCTCCCATCTTCACCATGGCACTAACTTTCTGTGGTGGTCAGACTGTATGTTCTTGTGAGGTAAGAGGATTTGTTGATGGCACTGGCAGCAATCTCCCATTGCTCCCAAGTCAGACAGGCTTTTACTGGGGAATCAGATCAAACTTGCCAAACAGCCATTGATTAGCAGCAGTTTGAAAGGTTTGTCAGTGGTATAGGATCTCTCACAGCCCAAGGCAGCTTGGCAACAGTCAGGGATTCTGGGAAATTCAAAACATCTAGAAGACCAAAGTTTGGGAAACACTGGTTTACTAGTTGGTAATATCACACAGTTTTTTGACTCTGGATAAGAATTATTACCTCACACCAGAATTTTTGAGGTGGTACAGATATAGCCTTCAGTGTTACTCACTGTATGTTTGTTGTGAAATAGTGTTTTGCACAAATGATGAAAACTAGTAAGTTCATATATTTTCCCTTGCTGCATTCTTGCTCTTCACTCCAGTTTCAGAAGTGAAACTTGAACAGTCACCCAATTTGCTCAGATCCACAAATCATTACTGATTCTTGTTGACAAAAGATTGAAATTAAATTGACAGCCATATTAGCCAACCTATAAATTGAAAGGTAACAAAGTGAGTGTTCTGCGTACCTTTACAAACCTATGCTTAACATATGCTTTTGAGACATCCCTACAAAGAAAAAGTGTCAAACTCTTAAACAAGTAGTTTGTAATTCAGTATTTGGTTAAATACCAATTTATAAACAATAGCATCTCCTTTACATGTAAGTCATATTCTTTCTCCTCTGAACTTTGATTTTTCCATCTTTAATTTTAATTGGGACATATAAAATTACTTCATTTTTTCATATATATTTCAATATGCATGCTTCAAATATCAGTGTGTTTCCTTATCTATTAGAATATGGTTTTCTGAGATAAATTAAACTGCATTTGACCTTTAGTGGAAATGTAACTATAAAGTTACCTGTTACTAGAAAATTAATTGCAATTTACCCCACTAACAATTTACCCCCAATTTGGAGTTTCAAAATTAGTTATTAATGTGACATAAACAATTATAGTACTAAGGAGGGAAGGAAAGAAAGACTGTCGAGTATATGTCTTGTATCACTTTTGGACAACTTCTCTCAATTCTCAAACTTTTTTTTACATCTCTCCCTTAAAAATGGGGTGAGAGAGAATTTGTGCCATAGTTTGAGTATTGATAGATACTCAAATGTATTTCCCAAACAGCCATACACTTCATGTGTGACCTTGGTTACTATCTTTTTCATTACAGGATATATATTGATCGCATTAATTTCATCCATAAATTACAAATTCAGTAGCAGTGATTTTTGTACATCCAGTCTTTTGTATGTATACATATTCACCTATACTTTTGAAACATACAGTGAAAGGACCTTTTGGCAGTCTGAAGGCTTGATGAATTGTACCCTTCTTAACCAAATGAGACACAGGAGTCTGTCTTTCCCACTTTATAATTCTTCACTGAGTGCTTGTTCTGAAATTGTTTCATAACCACATGAATTTGGAGTTTTTATTTCACCCTTGGATGAAATGTAGAACCTGGCAAAGTGACAAGTATAACAGTGTGTAAAAGCACAATTAACTTAGGCTTTCACCCCATTTTTTTTTGAGAAAACACATTTCTATGGAAGCAGTGAAATTTCAGAGTGATTGTTTTCACATCAGAGCCAGCAGCACAGGTTTTCTTCACTTCATCAGCAATCCCAAGCAATCCTGCTCACTATAATCGGCAACACATGCCCCCTTGGTTCACAACCCCCAGTGCACATACCTCAAAATCAGAAACACCTGAAGACCTTGATGCTTAAGAGACAAGCAGAAACACAGTGGTCTTCTTAAAGCAACAGACTGTACCTGGGTGGCCCATGTACAGTTAAGAATCAAAGGTAACTGAGTAGACTTTCCCAAACTGATGTTTCCAGATATATTGGACTACAACTGCCATTGTCACTAGCCCACATGCTATTGAGGGTGATATAAATTCTACTCAAATAAACTCTGAAATTACCAGGCTGGTTTTCATGTACTCTAGCCCTGCTAAAGCACAATCCTCATTGTCTTTAGGAAGACTTGGTTGTGGTGATGTATTGTGCAAGAGGGAGGTCTTTCCTTAAAAGAAGAAAATCACAACTTACACACATTTACCTAGAAATAAATCTCCTTGATTAAATGTGACTTATTTCTGAGTAGGCATATCTGTGGTTGCACTGCTTAGAGTGGTAATTATATATGCACATATGCATTTTAATGAACAAAAATGTTTTCATTCCATATACCACAATTCTAGTAAACATATTTTTAAATATTTGGTGAACGTATTTGTTTGCATTTTCAATTTTGTAACCTTATTTTGGAAAAGATTCACATGGATCCTTCTTCATATCGTATTTAGTAAAATTATAGAATTCATTTCCAAAAGATACAGTGACAGTTTTACTTGGAAAGCTTTACAAGGGTATTAGATAAATTCAGCACTTACTTCCATTATCAGAGATTGTGTGCCTCTCAATATTACTCTTATGGAAACAGGAGAAAAGGGTTACTGCTGCACCTACGTTCTGTCTATAGGCTTGGATAGCTATTTTGAAAACAAAATATTGGATTAAAGAGGTCTTTAATCTCCTACAATTCTTCTTATATTTTTATGGACATGTTATTAAGAATACAAGAGAATAAATTCCTTCTTTCATTATTTGCTTGCTTAAGTGAAGCCCTTTACAGAGACTACCATGGAAACATAAAAATAAAGTAAATTATTCAAAATATAAAATGGAGAACACAGAATAAAATAAAAAGGCAAGAACCACACATAGGGCTTGTTGACACTAATAAAAAAAAACCCATACTCACCCTGAGTCCTGTTTTGGAAATCGTTTTGATGCACAGCAACTTTCAGTAACCATCCTGAGTTTTTAGCCCTTTGTTCTGCATTAAGGAAAGTTGGAAAATACTCAGGAATTTGCAAGAAAGTATGGAGTATGGGCTTGGTGGATATCTGGACAACTAGATTGGGTCCATTGCATCCTGATCCATTGTCCACATGCACACCATTGCCATCACACTTTCCCTGCACTGATGAGCAAAGGGAAAATGGGTCATCCGCACCTTACTGTCATCACTCCTCACTAACTACAGAGCTAGCCAACATAGCCACATCTGCTGAGGTCAGAACTGGGTGTTTGTATGTTCAGCAAGAAGGAAGGAGTAACTCTGTTCCTGCCATGCCGATCACATGAGGACCCTGTTATGTCCTCAGTAGATTTGAGAGACGATGGCTAGACACTTGCAGGGAGCTCTGCGGCCAGTAAGGAGTGGTGCTGGCAACACATAAGCAAGGATAAATCAGCAAGGAGATGGGAGAATCATCTGAACACATGGCCTGGGATTCAGCAGGAACATGCTAGATTTGGGGCAGCATAAATGCTTCAGATAAACCTGCTCCATGTAGATGTGCCCTTAGTCATGCTTAGAAGAGATGGACTGAAATCATATCAACCTACTGGTTGTGATGTTCTCCTGGCATCTGCTTTGAGCACAAATAAATCTAGATATAATTTAATAGCAGCAGAAAATTTTCAAGTAGCATCAAAGAGTCTTACAATCTTTTAAAGCCCATAACTATCTTTTTAAAACATGAAATATTTTTTTAAAACTCCAAATCTGGCTCAGAAAAGAGTACAGCTTCTCTAGGAAGGACATTTCATAATTAGAATACTTCCACTTAAAATGCCCTCTGCTAGATGGCTATGCCCACTTAGCAAGAGTACCTAGCGAAGGAGATTATCCATCATGCAACTTTGGCCCAAGGGCTTTGAAAATGAAAACCAGCATGTTGAATTATGTGCAGAAACAGACCAGAAGACACTATAATGCACTGGCATATGTAATCAAACTTTCCAGTTCAACATAACAGGCTTGCCACCTTATTTTGGACTCATTAAAGTTTCAAAGCAATTCTTAGGGACAACTCTGCTTTAAAATGTATAGTTATCTAAACAGATGTTTTAAAAAATGTCAAGGTGCCTTATTCAGTCGGGTTGTTGTGGGGTTGTTTGGCTATATGGCCATGTTCTAGAAGCATTCTCTCCTGACGCTTCACCTGCATCTATGGCAGGTATTCTCAGAGGCATCCTCACAACCTCTAAGGATGCCTCCCATAGATGCAGGTGAAACATCAGGAGAGAATGCTTCTAGAACATGGACATATAACATGAAAAACCTACCACAACCCAGTGATTCTGGCCATGAAAGCCTTCGATAATACATATTCAGGCATGTTTGATGTAATAATAAGAACATGTGTGTCAATCTTTTGTGTGTCTCCATTTGGTACAATACATTGTTCTGGAATATGGCAAAGAGCCTTCTTTGGCACCCTGATGCCCATTCACACAATGCTATAGTGCTATAATTCTACTTTAACTATCATGGTTCCATTCTGTGGAGTCATGGGGCTTGTAGTAAAGTAAGACACTGGGACATTCTAAGAATTCTAAATGCCTATCTCTACACTCCAACTCCCAGGATTGCATTGGATGGAGAGATGGCAGCTAAAATGGGCTGATAGTATTATAATTCTGTGTAGCAAATAGATCTCTGATCCTGTTTGATTTGGGAACTAAGCAGAATTAGACTCCTTGTTGTGAAATCTTCTCCCTTAGAGGTCCTGTTGAAAGCCACAATAGTTTCATTCTGGTGCTAAATTAAAATATGGTGTTGGGAGCTAATTGTTTTTATCCAATTATTGTATGTAATACAATGCCCCCTCAGATCTGCAGCCCCTGGATCAACCAACAAATCATCATGGGCCATATTCTTCAATGGTAGTGATGTAAATGTGGCTCCTTTGGAAGCTTTTAAACAGAGGCTGGATGGTGATTTGAAATACAATATTCCTGTTTCTTGGTAGGGGGTTGGACTGGATGGGCCATGAGGTCTCTTCCAACTTTTTGATTCTATTATTCTACATGCTGAAACTTGTGTGTTCAACACACTGCCATTTACTAATATGGGTCATGATCATCCACATTTTTTTTGTATCTGTGCAGGTCCCAGAACAAAATCACAATGAATCCAATATAGAATATATATATTCTATAGGCAAATCCATCAAAGAAAGGGGAAAAAGAAAAGCCCTTATACTTTATTTCAGAGAGTTCTTACAGCTGGTCCCTATAGGAATAGAAACAATATTCGAAGTTATTTGAAAAACTGACACAAAACACGAATTCCCACACTGGAAATACTGTTTTCTATGCAAATCAATCATGCACAAAATTTGTATTGGAAAAAGTCCCAAATTAGAATATTTTCTGCACAAAAAATGATTTTCTGCATAGAAAATGCTGTCTTCTGTCTTCTTGTGTGCAAATTGTGTGTGCAAATTGCTTAGAATGTCCTGAATTTTGAATAGACTTCAAAAGACTTCCTCACAATGGGATGAAAATTAGTTTAAAATGTCCATTGCTTCCTTTTGAGAAGAAAATTACAGAAAAAACTGCATCCCTTTCTATACATGAGAATTGTCCTTCAACCACCATTAGCTGCCCCAACTTAAAAAGGCAAAAATAAAGACTCCATCTTCTTTGACCTAAGAATAGCAATATCTGCATCCAACATGCACAGAAAAATGCATGTTTGAGCATGCATGCAAAATCAAGGGAGGACTAGATATCCTGGCCTAACTGTCTGTTCATATGTCTGTAACCTTTAACTGACTTATGGTTTGGATTTCTCCAGTGCTTCAAGCAGAACACCATACTGCATATTGCTCTCCATGCCACTTTTTATCCAGCCTGTTTGCAAGTTAGCACACAAGTGAAAGTTTCAAAAGATTAGCCATAGCCAATAAAAGAACAGCCATATGCAAATCAAACCAAAGACAAAGCAAAGCAAACAATATAAAAGTGCACTCTGCATTCAAGAAAGGAAACAAGCAACACCATGGCAAGTTCTTTGCAAGATCTCTTTTTTACAAGCCTGGGCCTTATTTAATAGCAGACTGAAATCCTAACAAGCAAACACATAAATAAATCCCACAGAATCTCTCTCCCTCACCCAAACTATTATTCTAGTAACTTAATAAGAAAAAATGGACTCATGCCCAGAAGGACTGGGGTGGGGGTGGAGAGAAGGAATCCTCTCAAATTCTTTATATCAGATGGTTTTGCTTTTCAGTTTTGAACTGCTATTATTTATCTCAACATTGTACAGGTCTTTTAGGCAAGGTGAAGTGGCTGTCTTAAGCAGCAGAACTGGGATGTTATGAAAGGGCATCAGATATTTAGTTGCTGACTCCCCTTTTACTGTTGCTTTCTTCATACTAGCAGAAGAGGTGCCTATCAGATTTACTGCTTCACTTACCAGAGTACCTTATATGGGTTTGGGCACGATGAACACGGGGTACATTTATTTATTATTTATTTATACTTGTGTACAGCCCTTCTCAATCCCGAAGGGGGCTCAGGGCGGTTCACAGGGTATAGTCCAGGTGGTGCCATTTATTGCTCTATCTCTGGCCATATAAGAACGTAGGCTGGCCTTATTTACTCATGGCCAGTCATGCATATAACTTGTGTAAATACCTGCAAAGTATTACAAGTTGGCAAAAGTTAAATCTGCATAATATATCATATGTGCATATATTATACATGCTGAATCAAGACTTTCATGCTTTAGATTTCAATGTGTGATATTATTAACTAACCAAAAAATTGTAGATAACCAAATACTGACTGCTTTGTAATTGTTTTGGTGCCAAAGGAAACACCCAACTCTAACTATTTCTTAACTTACTTTCTGATCCTTATGAAAACTTTTCCACCCATGTTATTCTATTAATGTGGAGTGAGAGTGGGAGGAAAGGAGAGACTTCTTATGAAATTATGTTCCTACTGAGAATAAAGATTAAGATTTGTATTCAAAATATACTCACTGAGGGGCACATAATGGCTGGTATATTCCCCACCCACACCATTTATTTCTTTATTTATTAAGAAGTGCAGGTATGGATTTTAAGTCCACATAAAACAAAATTGGCAACCTGCACCAAAAATAAACCTTAAATATTTGAGCCTCCGAAGGGATGTACCTTACAAAGAGAAGGGAGGGAGAGAAAACATTTGAAAGGAAAATTCTCCTCTCTGCCAAACTCATGGTTGAAGGCCTTCCCACGGAAATAGTTACAGGAGACAGATTGCTGACAGAAAACATTGCCTACCAAAGGAGGTATTGCTTGCTAGGACTGTGTAGGGATTGGAGGATGAAAATGTAATACCACCATTAAAGTATGCCTTCCAGAAAAAGGAGGCTGGAATGCGACAAAATGTTCTAATATGAAACCAGCAGTACTATTCTATGTACATCTGTTTAGAAATAAGCCCTACTGAGTTGAGTGGGAGTAACCCAAAGCAATTCTCTCTAGGACTTTGAGGGTTCTCATTCATGGGTAAGTCTTGGTTTACTTGACAGCAGTTAACAACAAATTTGCTTATATTTGCTCAGAGATTGTTGATATCTATTTGTGTTTCCTGTGGTATCATCCAATTAATAACAATGGAAATGATTTCTGCATGCTCAAGGTAGTTATCAGTTATATCCACTAGCATTTCCTATTTCCATTCAACTACACTCAAAATACAAACTACAAGTGCAACAAATTTAGGATAAATTTATTATTATTTATTTATTTGCCATATTTATGCTCCGCCTTTCTCTACCCCAGCAGGGGGACTCAGGGCAGCTTACAATGGCACGTACACAGTGCTTCAAAACAACAAATTCACCTAAAATTGTTTAAAAATACAACATATTAGACATGATTAAAATACATTCAAAGTTAAAAACATGCCATCCAGAGTTCAAGGTCTAAGGCCATTCCAAGGACAGATTGCACATAATTCAATATTTGGAATACTGCATTGCCCTAATTTTTCAAAGGCTGCTCCCAGAGCCAGGCTTTGACACTCTTCCTGAAGTATAGAAGGGAGGGAGTTGATATGATGTTGCTAGGGAGGGAGTTCCATAACTGAGGGGCCACCAGTCATACTTTTGAGGCAGGCAGGACCTCCCCAGATGATCTTAGTCTCCAAGCTGGTTCATAGGGGAAGACACATTTGGACAGGTAGTCTGGACCAGAACTATTTAGAGCTTTATAGGCTAAAGTCAGCATTTTGAATTGTGCTTAGTAGCAGACTGGCAGCCAGTAGATGTGACACAACAGGGGAGTAATCTATATGGGATGTAACCAGAGCATGGACCACAATGGCCAGGTCAGACTTCCCAAGATACGGACACAGCTGGTGCACAGCTGGCCACCGCTGAAACCTGAGGTTTCAGGTTCAGCAATGAGTCCAGGAGAACTCCCAAGCTGCGAACCTGTGCCTTCAGGGGGAGTGTAACCCCATCCAGCATAGGCTGTAACCCAATGCCCTGTTCGGCCTTTCGACTGACCAGGAGGACCTCTGTCTTGCCTGGATTCAATTTCATCCAGATTGTCATAGATGCCAAGCACCAGTTCAGGACCTGAACAGCCTCCTTAGTAGCAGGTGGAAAGGAGTGATAGAGTTGAATGTCATCTGCGTACAGATGATATCAAACTCCAAAACTCCAGATGATCTCTCCTATCGGCTTCATGTAACAACATTAAACCACATGGGAGACAGTATTGAACCCTGCTGGACCCCACAGGACAATGGCTTTGGGGCTAAGCAGGTGTCCCCCATTAACAACTTCTGGAAACAACTCTCCAGAAAGGACCAGAGCCACTGCAGAAAAGTACCCTCAAGACCCATTCCCACACAGTGGGTATACCATTGTCTATGTTATTGAGGGCTGCTGAGAGATCCAGCAGAACCAACAGAGTCACACTCCCCTTGTCCACTTCCCAGCATAGATCATCCACTAATGTGACGAAGGCTGTCTCAGTTCCATGTCCCACCCTAAAGCCAGACTGTGCAGAATCAAGATAATCTGTGTCTTCCAAAAACACCTGGAGTTGCAAGGCTACCACATGTTCTGGGACTTTGCTCAAGAAGGGGAGATTGGAAACTGGCTGAAAGTTGATGAATTGAGGGGGGTCCAGTGATGGTTTCTTCAACCATCACTGTTTTATAACAACCTGTTTTAAACTGGCTGGAATGTCATCTTCCTGCAAGGAGGCATTAACCACCACCTTCACCTACTTTGCCAAACCGCCTCTGGCTTCCTTTATCAGACAGGATGGACAATGGTCTAGGATGCATGTGGTTGTCCTTGCTTGTCCAAGTATCTTGTCCATATCCTCAAGCTGCACTAATTGAAATGAATCCATTAAAATCGGACAAGCGGGTACTCATGTTACATCCTCAGAGACTGCTGTTAACATGGTGTCCAGGTCAGAATGGATCAAAGTGACTTTGTCCAAAAAGGACTGGGCAAATGCTTCACAGTAGGCCACCAAGTTGTCAGGGACCCCGTGTTGAGAGGAAGGGTTTAACAACCCACTGACAACTTGAAACAGCTTTGCCAGACGGTTCCTTACAGATGCAGTATTAGCTGCATAGAAATATTTCTGTGCCGCTTCTATTGCCACAGTGTATACCCTTCGGAAGACACACAACCATATTCGATTTGACCAGCTAGGCTCTGAATGCCACACATACTGTAGTCTCCTCCTCCTTCACTTCATCGCTGCCAGCTCTTTATTAAACCAAGGAGATGGTTTAGCTTGGCTACTTGAGAAGTGATGTTCTGGAGCAATCATGTCTACTAACCTAGTCATCTCCCTATTCCAGAGAGAGACCAGAGCATCAACTGGACCACCTACCAAGATGGCGGGAAATTCCCCAAGAGCTGAATCCATCCAGATCCATAATCCTCCTGGGGTGGACCATCTTAATAGGTCCTCCATCCCTGCACAGGTTGGGGGTGTAGAAAGCCTAAACTTGATCAAGTGATGGTTGGTCCATGGCAACAGAGTGATGGTCAGCTCCTCCACACTGCCACCTTCCTCTCATCCCTGGCAGAAAACCAAAGCTTGTATGTGTCCAGCCCTTTGAGTAGGGCCAGATAGATACCCATTTGGATAGCTCCATGGTTGCCATGGAGGCCATGAAATCCTGAGCCACTCTTGACAGGGTGGTCTCAGAGTGGATGTTGAAGCACGAGCCGTTGTGACTCCAACACTAGGTCTGAGACCATCCCAGATAGCTCAGGCAGGGAGACTGTAGTGCAGTGGGGTGGTCGGTACACTAAAAGAATATCTATTCTGTCCCTGTCTCCTACCCTCAGGTGGACTGGACACATTCAAAGGTGGTTGACTGCGGGATGGTCAGGGAGATGGAATCCTTATAGACCACTGCAACCCTACCTCCCCATCCCCAGATCTGGGTTGGTGCTGCAAGGAGTAGCCTCATTCAAATAGGTCTCTGTTATGCTCACCAGGTCTGTTGTGTTGTACGTGTCTACACTGCTCTATAATCCAGTTCTAAGAAGATAATCTGGATTTTATATTGCAGTGTAGAAGGGGCCTTAGTTATTAGGAATCAATAAGCAGTTATTAGAAATTAATTAAGCATGAATAATTATTTTTTAGTTAATTACTTTCAAGTTTCTTAATGAGCATATAAAGTAAGATGGTAACAACGGGGGGAAGTGAAAGGAGGAAGGAGAAGCTGGAACATTTTAAAAGTAGCTGAAAAGTAGGGTAACAAAGGGTTAAGCGGGACTATTCCTGCCAAATCAAGACAGTTGGTGGGAATGGAGGGTGGAAGTTCCGGAGGAAGAGTGAAATGTTACTACTGCCCCACTTCAGTATCTGCCATATAAAGCAATTGCTGTACCCTGCTTGAAATTCTGAAAAGGTTATTTAAATGAGAGCAGCATGCCATGCAATTCAGATTTTTAATTTCACAGGGCCTAATTATATGAAGCACTAATATACAAATATCTGTTTTTGTATAGCTTGCCTTTATCCGATGTTCACCACAGCATTTGAATCATGGATGACATATGACGCTGGTGATGTGGGTTGTTTATTATTATTATTATTATTGTTGTTGTTGTTGTTGTTGTTGTTGTTGTTGTTATTATTATTGTTATTATTATTATATTTTTAATCTGTCTGCCCCAAGATTCAAGGCAGGTTACAACATATTTTTAAGTCCAATAGATAAAAACATATAACCATTAAAAACACATTAAACACATAAAATATGATTGAAACGCACATTAAAATCATTCAAACCAATAAAATATCAATTCAAAATGTATAGTTTTAAATTGATTTGGGTAGGCCTGCCAGAAGAGATAGATCTTTTATTCTTTTTAAAGCCCAGGCAGCATGTTTAGCTGTCAAATTTCTTCCAGCAGGTTATTCCACAAGGATCCTTTAAAGCAAACAGTTCTCATTGATGCATTCAAGCACCCACACCTTGTCTGAATAGTTTTATTTTTCAGATTCCTCCATGTAATTGCACACATAGCTCCTGGAGCGGATCCTCCAGTGGTGCAATGAGTTAAATCCTTGTGCCGTCAGGACTGCAGATTGACAGGTCAGAGGTTTGAATCCAGGGAGAGCACAGATGAGCTCCCTCTGTCAGCTCCAGCTCCGCATGCAGGGACATGAGTGAAGCCTCTCACAAGGATGGTTTATTATTATATTGTATCAAAAGCATTGCATAAATTAGTATAAAACTGATAAAAATAGAAGGAGCACAGGCGGCTTAATGAATTTTGACCTGAAACTGGCAACAGCAATGACATTGTCTGTAGCCTCGAACAATTCTTCCTCTGTACATGAGGCATGGCATAGTGGACAAGCATACAACTGTGGAGTTGTCTGTTCTGCTCCACAGTCACACAAGGCATGAGATTCTTTTCAGTAGTGCCATTTTGTCAGGTTGTTTTTTGATCTGCCCACTCCATTTCTGAGTCAGTTTAGGGACTTCCAAGGGGCAACCCATTCTTGGTTTGCCCCTTGAGGAAGACCTTCGCAGGGGGCCATCCAGTTGGGATTTCCTGGTTTAGCTCCCCAGAGGGATACCCTTCCTGTTGCTGGGGGGATGCCAAGAGGAGTGTTAGTTCACATAAAGCTTTTGTTTGATTTGAGTCTACTGGGAGGAGGCTGGTAGCCATGTAGTGGATGGCTTTCATAGTGTTCAACCTTACTTCTCTCACATTTAGCAGCAACTTCCCATTGCAAATCGGGGGGGGGGGGAATGCCAGCTAGCTTGCAGAGTATATCAACAGGTGTAGGTTTAAGACATCCTGTGATTAATCTGTTCAAGCAGTGTTTCCTATATGCTCGTGATTGATCTAAGGTGACACCGAGATATTTAGGATGGAAACAGTGTTCAAGCTCTTGACCATCCAAGGTGACTTTCAATTTCCTGTTGGTTTCACGGTTGCATAGGTGGAAAACTCACACTTGTGTCTTGGCAGGGTTAGGTTTCAGGTGGTTATCTTTGCAGTAGCTGGAGAGATCTTTAAAGGCATTAGTAAGTTTGATTTCAACTGTTTCAAAGTCTTTGCTTGTGTTGTTAGGTCAATTAAAGCAGGGCAAATGCATTAAGATATGGATGTAAAAAGATTTGTGGCACAGGAAAAAAATTAAAATACATTTCCAACTCGATTTAAAATTGCACAGCTTACCTCTAAATCCCACTCAGCTCATTCCCAATATTTTAGCCAAGAATTAAATGAATTGAAGGGCAAGACCCTTATATACTTATGTATTGTGTATTTATGTATTGTATACTTATGTATTGTGTACTTTGAAACTATTGTTGTTCTTGAGTCGCCTAAGGGCTGAGAAGAGTGGTATACAAATGAAGTAAATAAATAAATAAATAAGGTCATCAGCATATATAAAGCTCTTTGTGAGTGGTGGTTTTGGCTGATTGTTAGTAAAGATATTAAACCTCCCTTCAATCCTTTTCCAGTATTCTTGCACTTGATCACATTCCCATATCATATGATTAAACACCCCTCTTTGTTCACAGCCATGCCAACACCTATCCTTGATCCCTGGTACAAAGCATGAAAGTTGTGCAGGAGTTCTGTACCATTTTTGTAACATTTTCCTTCTTGCTTCCCTTAATACATTATACTTTCCTTTTGCTATATTACTTATTTCCCTTTGGATGTCTTCCCTCTCAATTTCCATGTCCAACCTCCATGTTTTATTTCTTCTTTTACTGTTATAATTTGGTCGTACAGGATTGAAGGGGAAATCAATAAAATGTTAAATTTACAAATAGTAATAATTAATAGAAATATACTACATGCACAGATAGCAGGAGTGAAGAATATACAAAAGGAAAAATTGGTTGACAAATTAATCGCGTGTGCACAAATTATTTTAGTGAGGAGTTGGAAAGACAAAACAAAATGGACGCTGATTAATTAGTATAACTATATAGTTAATATGTTAAATGTGAAAATAACAAATTGCAAATGGAATAATATAGATAAAATTAAAGAGGTTACAATAACTAAGAGGATGTGGGAACCACTTAGCAATTATAGCGCAAGCATCACTGCCTAGCAATCTGGCCAGGGGCCCTTCTACACTAACACTATGGTGCAACTTGGAACTGCTTTGGTAGGAACCAGTTTCGGTGTATGGGTGATTAGGTTGACAGGTCTGGAACTGGAGTAAGGCCAAGAGGGTGATTACATTAAAATACAGAATCTGGTTTCAAATCGTTGTGCACCTTTTTTTGCCCATTTCCTGAAAGAGATGCGCATCAGCGCACCAAAGACAGATGGGATTTTTTAAAGTGATAGTTATGGGGACAATTAGCCTACCTCCCAGCCATGCATTTTTGGCAGCCTCCATTAGGAATTCTTTAATGTGCCTTAGCAGGGGCAGGTTTTGACAACGTAGTCTGCATTTTGCAAAGCCAATTTCACCCTGGATCTGGGATATATTTGAATCTGCTGTAGCACATTTTATGTCTTAACTTGGACTTCCCTGAGGCTTTTTAAATGTGCTGTATCCCCTGTAATGCATGTGGATTGGTGGCATGCGTTTTGTGGCTGCTATGGTTTTAAGTCATCTTGAAGCTGTATTATACTGTGAAACAACTATGGCATCAAACTACAATAACTCTATGATGTAAATACATCCTTGATAGAGCAAAAGTAGCTGGAGTTCTGAGGTCTACTTTTCTTATGTCACCTCCATTTCTCTACGTTTATAAAAGTGGGAAAGATAGAAATGGAAAGAAAATTCAATAATATTTGAAAAATCGTTGAAATACATCTTTTTCAAGAGGCAAGAAACTCTGACAAGAAGGGTCCTGGACTGACAAGACTTATTCTGCACAAAATTGCATGGGGTTTTTATGTGCAGTAAACAGCATTTTGTTTGTGGAAAATATTTCATTACATACAGGGCACTCTGGCGTGGGATGGTCCATTAGGTCACAAATGGTCAGAAGCGACTGAACAAATGAACAACAACAAAACATATTAATTCCTACACACACACACACAAAACTCATATTTTTCTGTGTAGAAATAAAATAGGGAATTGTTCTGTGTACAACTAGCGCACAATTGATTCGCTTAAAAAACAGCATTTTCTAATTTGGGAATTGCAAAAGTCAGGGAGCCTGGGGCCCAAAATCTGCCAAAAACACACACACACACACACACACACACACACTAGCCAAAACAGCATTTTTAAATTAAAAAAAACAATATCCTCCCAATTACAGTTTGTTTTTCATACAACAGCATTTTCTGTACAGGAATTAATAGTTCTGCATTGAAATACACAGAAAGCAGGTGTTTTTTATGGGGGAGGATTACATTGTGCAAATTTTACATATATCAAAGTCATGAATTGCAAATGATTTTCAAAAACTGTGGAGTTTTAAATTATTTTCTCACAGTGGGAAGAGCATTGCTGAAAATACTCATGGCTATCTTTTAGAAGAAATTTTGTGAAGAATCATATCCCTAGAGAAATACCTTTCTGCCTGCAATTTTGAATAACTCTTGATAGTCAATAGATGATTTTTAGATTGTATGGATCTAGAAATCTGGCACAGTACAAATCAACCTATTTTAATCAGCCAACAAAACAGTTTAGTTCTATACTGATGTCTTAAATGTTTGCTTACAGATAGCACTAAATCAAGTTAAAGCAACTCTCAATTCCCATGTAAACTGGGATTTAAGAGTGGAAAAAATTCTGTTACCTATTCGTTGGGTGGTACAAAAATGTAAAATTCCTATAGCTCTGCTTTTCTGGGCCAAGTCAAACAAGGATATTGTCCTTTTAATGTCTTAAAGGCTCTGTTTTCTTGTAATGCCAAATGCAATATTTTTTTGAAAACACTACACCAGAAGTTTCCCAGCTGAGAAAACAGGCTGGTGAAAAATGGTTTCAGAAAACGAAATAAACCATGCTAAAGCCATTCAGGGTGTGTGTATGATATGAACATCTGGATTGGAGTTATTAAATTACCTCTTTTTTTCTTTCCTTTTCTCACAGCTGTTCAAAAGAGTCCTGGGGGCAAAGAGACAGGTCAGTGATATTGTTGCACCTTTTTTTCTTCATTTTTCAAAAAATCTCTTTTCACCTAAGTAAATGATCCTGCGTACATATGTATTTAATAAGTAAGAGAAACACAATGAAAAATACTAAATCCTAATTCCTCTTACTTGTTGTGTGTGTATATGTGTTTGCAGAGGCGTGAAAGGAAAATAAACTCCAGATTTTAAATTCTCTCCAACAAAAAACGTATGGCTCTAATAAAATACTTCTTTCAGTACACGTGGGTGTTTTTAAATCAAAAGCAATATAGACGGTCTAGTTCTTTCCATGTCTTGAAAAGGGAATTATAGGAGGTTATTCCATTACAATTTGACAGAAAAGCAAAGTGGGAAATAAAAGTTTTGGGTTCACTGAATGGTGTCTTCCAAGAGTGCTGTAAAAGTATACATGTTTACATTTAACAAGCTTACATTTAATTTCAGGTTGCAGCTTTTCCCTAGCCTGATTGGCAGAGAATCTGAACAACAGTGGAAGGAATATACTGCTCCTTCCCAAAACAAAAAAGAAAGAAATGCTGAGGTATATAATTTTGGGGTTTTTTTCCCATTTAATGTGATTTTTTTTTTAAAAAAATCATTTTAAAAATGTTACTGTTGCTTAAACTTTTATGGCCTTTCTCAGATTTCCTCAGATAATTTTATAGGCTGCAGATCACTTGAATTCAAATCTAATTTTGCTATAAAGTATTAAACAAACATTCCAGTTAATTCAGGTGTGCTCTCACATTTTATATCCTGTTCTGAAGAGATTTTATACAGGGTTAAGTGATAACACAAATTCATCACACCGGTTCCATTAATTCTGGAAGCAATGATTCCCTCTTGAGATTTTTCAGCTTGCCCTTCTTTTTATCTAGGGCAGTGGTTCTCAACCTGTAGGTCCCCAGATATTTTGACCTTCAACTCCCAGAAATCCTAACAGCTGGTAAACTGGCTGGGATTTCTGGGAGTTGGAGGCCAAAACGCCTGGGGACCCACAGGTTGAGAACCACTGATCTAGGGGCTGAGAGCTTTCTTCAGCCATCTCAAAATCTGTCTAGGCCAAAACAGAAGTAGTTGAAACTATTAATATATATCCATTTATTGAATATAGTTTCCAGAAAAAGTAGTGATTTGGCAAAGAAGTCCAAATAAGGATTATGTCTAATAGTTAATATAGCATAGGTGACTTTTACTCCTATCCTGCACAGCTATTATTGCCACCATTATTTTTTTTCTTTCTCATCTCATTAACTCGTCTGTCACTATTTAAGTTTAACTTTGCCTCTAATTCCACTATCTTTCTCTGTCTAAACTCAAATGATTCACACCTCCTTCAATGTCCACTTCAACATCCATGGCATCCATGAGCTGCCAAGTTTGACCCACCACACCAAGTACAAGACGGAGCTCTGCCACACTTTCCACACATCGGCTTCTGAGGAGCACAAGGCTGTGGCGGGGGTTGAGAGGTTGCCCTCAAGTAAAGACCATACCTCCAACACAGCTTCAGCTTTGCTGGCTTCCCAAGTGCTGTTGCTGCCAATGGGCTGCTGGACAGCCCCACATCCATCACCCCTCTGCACATCCTGAGTGCTGGTTACTAGGCCTGTTTGATCAAGAAAAAATTTGTTTCTAAAATCGATTTGTAATTGGGGTGTTTTTTTGTTTCGATATTTAAAATATTTACAAAACTTTCCAAAAAAATGTTTTGTTATTTACGAAATTTCGTAAATATTTACAAAACATTTTGTAAGTGTGAATGTTGCAGTAATGGTCACCTTGATTAGCATTGAATGGCTTTCATTTCTCCCACCCTGGACATTCCATAGATATTAGATAACTCCATTTGCCTAGTTTCCAACAGACCTCTGAGGATGCCTGCCATAGATGTGGGCAAAATGTCAGGAGAGAATGCTTCTGGAACATGTCATACATACAGCCCTGAAAACTCACACAACCGGCCTCCGCGCGCCATCCGGCTCCGGCTCCTGCGCCCTCCTCCTCCTCCTCCTCCTCCTGACACTTCCTGCAACACAGCTGGGAGGAGGAGGAGGAGGAGGAGGGCGCAGGAGCCGAGCCGGATGGCGCGCGGAGGCCGGTTGTGAGCGCGCGCGCCATCCAATCGGCTCCGGCGTGCGCCCTCCTCCTCCTCCTCCTCCTCCCAGCTGTGTTGCAGGAAGTGTCAAGAGGAGGAGGAGGAGGAGGAGGAGGGCGCACGCCGGAGCCGATTGGATGGCGCGCGCTCACAACCGGCCTCCGCGCGCCATCCGGCTCGGCTCCTGCGCCCTCCTCCTCCTCCTCCTCCTCTTGACACTTCCTGCAACACAGCTGGGAGGAGGAGGAGGAGGAGGAGGGCGCAGGAGCCGAGCCGGATGGCGCACGGAGGCCGGTTGTGAGCGCGCGCGCGCCATCCAATCGGCTCCGGCGTGCGCCCTCCTCCTCCTCCTCCTCCTCCCAGCTGTGTTGCAGGAAGTGTCAGGAGGAGGAGGAGGAGGAGGAGGGCGCACGCAGGAGCCGGAGCCGATTGGATGGCGTGCGCGCGCTCACAACCGGCCTCCGCGCGCCATCCGGCTCGGCTCCTGCGCCCTCCTCCTCCTCCTCCTGACACTTCCTGCAACACAGCTGGGAGGAGGAGGAGGAGGAGGAGGGCGCAGGAGCCGAGCCGGATGGCACGCGGAGGCCGGTTGTGAGCGCGCGCGCGCCATCCAATCGGCTCTGGCGTGCGCCCTCCTCCTCCTCCTCCCAACTGTGTTGCAGGAAGTGTCAGGAGGAGGAGGAGGAGGAGGAGGGCGCACGCAGGAGCCGGAGCCGATTGGATGGTGCGCGCGCGCTCACAACCGGCCTCCGCGCGCCATCCGGCTCGGCTCCTACGCCCTCCTCCTCCTCCTCCTCCTCCTCCTCCTGACACTTCCTGCAACACAGCTGGGAGGAGGAGGAGGAGGGCGCAGGAGCCAAGCCGGATGGCGCGCGGAGGCCGGTTGTGAGCGCGCGCGCGCCATCCAATCGGCTCCTGCCACGGTGCACTGCTGGGGTGCTTGGGAGCGCCGGATTGGCTCCCAGGCACCAGCAGCACTCAGCAGCCTCCATCCCATTAACGACACGAGCTGAAGCTCGTAAAAAAAATGGGGCTGCTGTTTCGATATTTTTAAACCCTTCCGGGTTTGAAAATATGTTTTGAAATCGCGTCGGATATGGTAAAAATAACGATTTAATTACGAAATAACGAATTAACGAACGAAACCGCACAGGCCTACTGATTACCTTCTGGGCTCTCCCACACTGCCTACTTGTGTCAGCAATGCTTTCACCTTCTCCAGCCAAGAGCTGACTTCTCTCTTTGCTCCCAGCATGGGATATCAGTGTCAGGTAGGGGCTCACCCATTGCTTTTCTCCTTAGACCCATGTCTGAATCCCCCAATAAGTTTTCTCCTTAGACCCATG
Source organism: Anolis sagrei (assembly GCF_037176765.1). Lineage (NCBI taxonomy): Eukaryota > Metazoa > Chordata > Lepidosauria > Squamata > Anolidae > Anolis > Anolis sagrei. The sequence continues at coordinate 215,092,390 of NC_090024.1, read as the reverse complement.
TCTGAATCCCCCAACCCCCCCCCCCCCCCCGACTACCTCTCTGACCAGGAGAGCTATCTCAGCAGCTCTAGCAGCAGCCACAGCGACTCGTTTTCACCCATCCTGGAAACCTCTGAGCATCTTGCCATCTTTAGAAGATTCTCCATCTCTGACAAGTAACCTGGTGATTTTCTTGACCTTTCCCCCACTATTCACAATGTTAAGCTTGTAATATATATCTCTCTTTGCATTTAAAGTTGAATGTGTTTAAGATCTAGTCACAGTATGCCTTGGTTTTTAAATCTGAATATGTTTGATGAATTTTAACTGAATTTTTAAATACTGTTTGTGTTTAATTCTATTTTAATGTTTGTAGATTTGTATATTTTAAATTGGATACCAATGCTTTTATGTCAAGTTGCTTTGAGCCCCCTTTGAGGAGATAACACGAGGAATAATAATAATAATAATAATAATAATAATAATAATAATAATAATAAATTTATTTGATTTTCTTAAGACACAGCATTAGACTGGTTTGTTTGCTGCTGTTCCTTCCCCTGCTCATTCTTCTCTTGCAATGGGTGAAACAATTAAGTGTATGAGAACTATCATGGTTGAACTTAAGATATCTGTAGCGCATAGAGTTGACAGACTGAAAAAACAGAGAGGATTCCTGTACTTTTGCATAGCAGAGGAAATTTCAGCAGCTGCAGTTTGTTACTCATGGCAAACAATACTGGCAAAATTCCTTCTACACAACCATTAAAAGTATAAGTGTCCTCTTCAGTTTTCAATCTGCCAACCCTAAACTAGTAATTGTAATTTGCTCTCTTTCCTAGACAGTAGCAACAAATGAAGATTTTTCATTCATGACTGAAATTTTATATCACACATCACTTCAACATATTTATTTAAGAAAAGTGGAATCAGTTGAGAATTTCATCTGAGAAACAAAACATATGATTATAAAGTTACAGTGTACAGAGACACCTAGCCAGAGTAAGCATTGGATCTCCAATCCAGATCAGTGCTGTAGTTCAGCCATTGTTGTGGCTGATACTGATGTAAATGGGGAAATGAATCATGTGACCTCTGGGCCTGTGAGCTAACGTGATATTATAAGTCCTGAAAATGATCAGTCTGTGTCTCCAGCAGTTAGTGAAGGTCACATTCCAGAGAGGTGCCAAGATGGTGCAGAGGAGATGTTCTCTAGGGAAATAAGTTCAGAGGCTGAAATCCCAGGTGGAGAGAGTAATGAGTTGCAAGATAATGAGCTGGTTGATGCTGTATTTTCGCACACTTTGTGTTGCTCAACAGAATCCCCAAAGGCCACAGCACTTGTTAGAGAATGGGAGAAGGCATGATTTCATGTTTATATTAGAGAGGCCAGGGAAATTTTCCAGCCAGTCTGGTCAGTGTTGGTAATTGAGGCAACAGCTCTTGCCAAGTCCCAGTCAAGTTTTCTGGGGGAATGCTAGTTCCATGTCTTTGCACCTGTTTCATGCTTCCAAGTTTGAAGGATTATTCCTGGATTTTTGTACTGGATTCAATGCCACCTTGTACTTCCTGGTTTTCTTGTATTCCTGTGCTGGATGTCCCGTTGCTTTGAGATTTTGGATTACTCTTATACCTTGACCCTTGTGAACTATTTTATATGTATAGACTTTGAAGTTTTTACTAATGTTGGCTACAGGGCTTTTTATATAATCTTTATTAAACTCCTTTGCTGATTTAACTTGGACTGGAGTATGGAAGTGTTTCCTGGCCTGCAGTGAAACAAACAGGACTCTAATATGAAATAGGAGCTGTTGATCTGCCCCTCTCATAAGAGCTAGATCCAGACTGAAGCCAGTGTGCCAGTGATTTAATATTGCAAAATGTTTATCAATTTCAGCTTCAAATCCATTGTTTGCAAAATACTTTTCAGGAGTAACTGATCATTTTTAAACGATGGCTCATTACACATTTCTGGTGCAGTGGGTGCAATCCAGTTTCAGACTATAACATAAAGATCTCTTTACCCCAATCTATAGTGGAAGCTCAGTACCTCCTCTAGAGTAAAAAAATAAAATCATTAAGTGCTTTGATATTGCCAAGGAAACAAATTATATTAGCATACATGTGAACTATCTGAAACTAATACAGAAAAATGGGGGGGGGGGGGGGAACAGTTTTAGTGACTTAAATGAAGACACCCTCATTAAGACCCTAAACAATTTCAACTTTCTCTTTAAAACATTACTATGATAAAAGGTTGGTCGTTAATATTATTTATAATGAGCATTATAAAGATGCTATAGGGTTATAAATACTGGAAATATTAGACTTGGTGACTGTCAATGTGGATGTCTTACTGTTCTCAATTGACTATTGCAATCATCTGTTATCCCTTGTCTTCTTGATCTGTAACCCTCTCTTCTATTAAACTCCAATGATCTCTAATGTAAGGTCAGAACTCCGTAGTCATAGCCCATGGCTGTTTTCCAAGGAGTTATAGTGTCAAGAAGAGTTGAAATTGAGGTCTGGATGGGGCCTAGAGCTGACCTTGGGAGAAAGAACAGAATGACTTCCCTGCACAAATTGAAGGAGACAGATGGGCTTTTGGAAGGAAGAAGTGATATACATATTGGGGGGAAAGAGAGAAGGCTGTTGTAATGAATATTGAATGCTCTTTTTTTTAGTTTACAAATACTGCTGGGCTAGTGAGTTCAGAATAACCAGTCTGGATTCTGAAATCATCTCGTTACTTGACTGATTATGATAGAACTTCAATTTTCTTTTGAGTGTTCATGCTGATTTTATCAGTGGGATCATACAATGATTGTACTATTCAGAGTGATGAAGTGCAGCAGTACAAGTGGGTTCAAAACCAGATAAAGGTTACAGCAAATTCTTATCAAATAGGAATATAAACAGTCTATAAGCCAAAATAAAGAAGAGATGCATCCTTAAACACAACAGTATATGAAATCATTTTTTTAAAACCAGAAATTGAAGCAGGAAAGGATTCCCATTTGAATACAGAAAGTTTGCAGTTATTTTAAAAACTACTGAAGTTCCTTGCTAGGTCAAAAGACAAGAAGAAATATAATTAATACATGAAGTGGGATATTTGACACAGCTAACCTAGATGAACCATATATTTAAAATGTTTTGTAATATTTAGGAATTTATGCATCTATGCCTACCTTTCCTAATCTCTTTGTCTTTGCCCAGTTTCATCTGCTTTTTCTAAAAGAAAAAGGATCTCTCCTTCCTCCCTCCCCAAATAAATGTTTATGTTACTATATACACTACTTGAATAGATTCCCTCAAAACCCCTGAAATTAAATCTAATTATATACTGCTTTTATTCCAAGAAACCAGAGCACACTGAATAACATACAGTTGGTCCTCTATATCCACAGGTTTTGCACCCATGGGTCCAACTGACCACAGATTGACCCCCACCCCCCCAAAAAACACCCCTTTGATTTTGCTACAGGCTGAGTACTACAAAGATGTGGAAGCATACCTTGCTTTAGTCTCTCACCATTCCTCAGACTCTCTCCAGCAGGCTTGCATTTTATCATTTTATATAAAGGATGCCATTTTACTATACCTTTGTACATAATGGAACTTGAGTGTTGTAGTAGAGGCTCCTGGTACCGTTACTACTGATAGTATGAGTGGTAGAAGAGAGAAAAGGTGTGCTCAGGAGTTAAGTGAGGAACAGCAAAGGAAGAGGATTCGGAAAATAATTATGTCACCCACTGACTAAGATTCCTTCAAGGGGTTTTCTGAAAGTGAAATGAGTGAGGAGGAGGAAGGAGTTTCAGCGGATGTAAGCAGGGGTATTAAGAGGTCTACTCGAGAGTCGGGATCTGATGAGGAGTGTCAAAGGAAAAAGATCCGGGATATACTTAATGCTCCCACAGAAGAGGAGGATTTCATGGGTTTCACTGGGAGTAATGGGTCTGGGAGTGACGAGGAGGAGGATGGGTCATTGGACTGGACCAAGGTTCAAGAGGTTCAAGATATCTGTACTCAACCAACATCTAGTGACACATTTGCAGGGTTTTCTGGTGGTGGGGATTGGCATTCTGGGAATACTGTGGACTCATGGGGAAACCTAAGTCTTGACAAGCAATGGAAGAGTTGGAGGGATGGGTGTTGGCATTCAGGTGTAGAAGCTAAACCAGCTGAAAATGATGATGACGGGGTGGAGGGCAGCTCATCATTGGGTGAAGAATTGTAGATAAAAGTAAGCACCAAAATATTAGAACTTTGCAGAAGGCAAAGTGTTGGTTTCGTGTCTTGGGTTTTGTTGCTGCCACTTTCATGTTGGGCTTGGGTCCTGGATCTGCAGGTTGCTTTATCCTCTGTGTTTGAACTCGGCTTGGATTCCCGTGAGTGTGATTTTCTCCCTTCCTTGACTTCGGACTGCTTTTGATGACAACAACACTGACTACGTGGACTTTGGATCCTCGCAACTTCGACCTTGGCTTTCTTTGACTTTGGACTATTTTTGACTTTGGCTTTTGCTTCACAGAACTTTGTTTGCTTACCCTTTGTCTGCTGTGTTATTTTGTGTAACTTTGGACACTACTCAGTTTAATATCTCTGTTTAATCCGGATTATTTTCTAAGTTGTTTTTTTGAGGTAAATCTTGCTGTTTCTTTTCAGTTTTGACCAGAGGCACTGAAGTAAGTGTCTCTGAGTCTTTTGTTTGATTTAATAAACTGTTACTTTTGCATATATTACTGAGTCGGGCTCTTTAAAGGCTTCTGGGTTCCGACATTGAACATCCATAGTTTTTGGTATCCACAAGGGATCCGCTAACCAAACCCCAGAAGATATTGAGAATGCACCATATATCCTAATCTTTATTGAGTTTTCAGGAAAGTGTATTAATAGAACTATGTTTTTATTCCATTTGCAGTAGTTTATTGTTATAATCTGAAATGAAAATATTTTAAACAATAAAAACGTATTAAATACAGCGAGTAAAACAATTTAAAAAGGATAGGGCAACTTAAAATCATGTATTTTTCAAAGTAAATTAAGACTCAAAAGCTTTAATAGAAAGTCATGTCTTGACTTGGTAGTGGCAATAAATCTAAACTGGTATCTATCAGACATCAAAGGGGAGAGTATTCCACAATTAGAATAAAACATGTGAGAAGTCACCTCCCATGTTCTCCCACTTCATATTGCCCCCACAGAGGACTGTTCCTCCTGTAGGCCTCAAGTCCTTTTGGGTTCTAAATGTCATTTAAAAATACCTTGAATTCAGACCACAATGAAACTGGCAACCAAGTAAAGCTCCTTTAAGACTAGCATTATATGACCCTCAATTCTCCCTTTTACAAAATAAATATCCAATAAAATCAAAACCAATTAAAAAACATACAGGGGCATATACCAACATTTGATGCTTGTCAAAATAAACATACCTTTACTTGGTACTAATACCTGTTTCACCTCTTTTGGGAAAACATTTCATAACTAGGATGCCACCACCGAAACAGTCCTCCTTTCTTGCAACATAATACATGTCCATAGTAATGACCTGTGGAGAAAGGCTTCAGGAAAAGATCTTCAAGCACATACAGGCTCAAAGCAATAAAGCTGTTCTAATGTTATTTGCTGCCTGTAGAGCTAGTAGGGTATCTTATACAAATTTCAAATTTGGCAGAATTTCACATCATTCACATTTGTCATTTGGAATCTGAAACTTTTCACATTTTGATTTTGCAATGTGACATTGAAGGATCCCTGGGGAAGAGGGGAGCTCTTGATTTGTAAATAAATCTGACAAGTTTCTACATCCTAGCAAATGAAAATCAGATACACAGACAAACAACTTAGAATTCTCCAGCTGTCCAGTATAGATTGAAGAGAATGATGGAAGGAAAGCAGCAGGCCACTGAACTGTCCACAGGGAGGAATTAGGTAATGAATTTTGATGGCAGTGCATTTTTTCAAAAAAAATGATGACTTTTATTGCAATTAGAAACCTCAAAAGAAAAAAGAGAGAGAAAAGAAACTTGCACAATTATGTAATATTCAAGCAATCTGCAAATATGACCTTGCATTAGTTACTAAAAGTGCTGTGGTTCCCTGCTTTCAGTTCTACCTAAGTCAGGTTTCAGTCATCTGATTGATGAAAAACAATTTTGCTTTTCTTGTCCTTTAACTGGGAATGTACTCCAGCTTTCCATTTGCAATATGCTAAGCCTAGAATAAGAAGCTGGTTTTTATTTGAGGAAGAAAGTTAAAGACTGCATCTGCTGTCAATTAGCAAGCAATTAAGGGAGTTGAAAACAAACCTGTTTACATTGGCTATGAAGTCACAGATAATTTGTGAGATGTCAGGACAGGATATTAAGACATATTAATGATCTTCTTGTATCTCTTTCTTTCCATTCTGCTCTCTCATCCCCCTCCCCCTTGCATTGTACTTCCTCATCTTTCTTTATGCACTCCGCACACAGTGATTAACTGAATCTGAGGAGGTGGATCTCAAACCGTTAAAGTCAAGAGCAGTTGCGAGATGGAATTATTGCCACAAGACAGAGGATGTGCAAATGAGTAGCTCTTTCAAACTATGCAATTACAGTACTCTTATTCCATTTTAAGTGCCTGGGATGTATTTTATGGACTCCCGGGGTTTGGTGAAGCACTAGAGCTTTCCAGATAAGAATTCTTAATTCTCTTCCATAAGCCTTGAATCCTCTGATTCCATAGGATGGAATCATGAGAATTACAATGGAGTCATAGCACTATATTTAATGTGAAAGGGCCTGAGGTGAGCATTCCTCCTTGAATATCCAAAAGAAAGATAATGTAGGCCTGGTTTTGGTACTGGTAGTCCTCTATTCAACCCTCTGCTACCAGCAATGTTGTTTCTGTTTCTCAAAGGAAGGAGATTTATTTTGGATATTCCCTCATAGTTATTTTCTCCACCAAAATGCATGAGGACTAAATATTTATTATTATTTATTATTTATTTACTTCATTTATATACCGCTTTTCTCAGCCCTTGGGCGACTCATAGTATCCTTTGCAAATCAGTACTGTTGCCCTAAATTTTCAAATGACTTCCAAGATATTAATGCATTCCATACTATTCCTGTAATTCTATAAATTTACTTAATATCCTGGGGCCTTGATTTCACTCTATACTGCATCTCAAGAAGTGGCCTTATATCTACAATAGCTTGTGCTAAAATAAAAACCAATAAGTCTGTTACTACATTCCTTCCTTTTCCCCTCTACCACCCCATGCCATAGTTCAACAATTAGAACTGTACATGATTCCAGTCCTTGTAGATGGCTCTGCTTTCCCAGGTCCTTTCTTTCTTTTTAATCTTCCCAATTCCTGAACAGAGAAACAAGCAAAGCACCACAGCCCAATCATGTCTATCTGAGCATATGCATAGAAACCAGCTTTACTTTTTCTTGTAAACAGGTTTTTTGGTTCAGTTCTGTTTTTGATAGATTTCCTAAAATATAAGTGAGGGTTTTCTTTGTCTTACTATTAGCATCTAGTGTGGTTATTGCTGCTTTAGTGAGTACGTTCACAGCAATAGTTCTCTATGCTTTACTATTACAAATATATATATATATATATATATATATATATATATATATATATTTGCAATCCAGATGTTTCAAGAAGTACAACAATCTTTTTTTACTCCTCCCCATCCCCTCTATTAAGAAAAAGAGTCCAGTAGGAAGTGCTCATAACCAAAATCAGGGAATCTTATATATCAAAGATAAAGAGGAAAAAGGAGGTGGAGGGATGGAATACTTTACTCCATCATGGAGCTCCATAAGAGCTGGCTACCTGCACAACCAGCAAGAAGAAGGGGTCAATCTCTGATGTAATGAGCACTCACACAAAGTTCTGTGGCCAGCAAGGACCAACAGCAGAGTCATTCACAACAAGCTGTACAATGAGGTGTCATCCCAACTCGACCATGTGCTGCTGTCAGGGCTAGTGATAAGGATAGAGATGAAGGGCTGTTTTTCCCAGCATCTGAATCAGGGGCAAGCAAAGAGCACCAGCCTGACACTGAGGAATCTACCCCAGAAGAGCAGTATCAGGTGCCTCAGGGAAGTAGGGGCAAAGAGTTAGGGCAGGATCAGAAGCTCCAAGAAGCAGATCAAGAGGAAAGCATTCAAGCTAGGCTGCTATTAAGAACTGATGCTAGCCAACTGAGGATATCTAATTGATTGGCTCAGTGGAGCGTCTACAGGTGAAAGCACTTGGGAAAGTGGCATAAATAACTGGAGGGTGGAACTGGTAGTTTGTAGGGAGGAACATTTGTGATACTTCTACAGCCTGAATTTGAGTTGAAGTTTTGGACAGAACTTTGATTTTGGTGATGGGACTGCATCTTGAATTGGTGAGATTGCCTTGACTTTGATCCTTGGGAAAAAATCTGGACTATTTGTGTGCCTTGTTCTTGTTGGACTGCTTGCTGTGTATTACTACAGACTGCCTTTTGACTATGAGATGTTGAGAGGTTGCATTAATAAAGATTCTGTGTTAGGTCCTTGATTACTGAATTGGATTAAGCAGGTGCAACTGGCCACTTTGAGACCAGTCTGTAACATAATGCTTGGCTTCAACAGCCAGTACTGATTCATCCCTAGATGCAAAATATGGAAAGTAATTGTCTAGAAACCTGCATAGCAACATCCAGGTTAAAGAAAATGTCAAACTACCACATTTTTCTTGCAGGCCTTACACCTACACCTGATTGATTCTTAGGTTCATACGTCTGATTTTTTTTCACATAAAGATAGCAGGAAAAGAGAAAATTCAACTCCAGCTTTCTAAGAACCTCTTCATGTGAAGCTAAATTTGATGGTATGTACCAATTTAGCCCCGGTCACCCAGAGAGCCATCTTGCTCCCATCAGACGATGCTGGCATGGCTCTGTGGGTGAAGGAGAACTGAGCCGGTGTATGCCGCTGCCAGGGCAACATGGGAGGGCTCCCATGTTGCCATTGCAATGCATGGGGGGGGGGGAGGAAGTCGTGCACTTCACATACACTCGCACTCCCCCCCCCCCAATCTGATTGGTCTCACCTGGAGCTGGGTGATGCGAGGTGTGGAGTGCTAGGCTACCCATGCCTCTCTACAAATTGGAGCACTGGTGACAGCCTTGTGACAAGTTCTTATATTTATGTGACCTGTTTTCTTCTGCAGAATATTTCAATTTCCTAAATATGGTGAAAGTAGAAGTAAAACATGATTTAGTAAGTTAGACTGGTGACTCATCCCTTAACACAGACCACAGTTCTGGCAGATATTGTAACAAGGGGCCTTATTTAGAATTTCTGACTATAAGCATACTTCCAGAGAACTTTGGTGGATCAGCTGTTTATTTCCCAGAGTTACATCATTCCTGACTAATTCCAGGAAATGTGAATGATTGATGTACTTGTAAAGATAATATATTTATCAAGATAACAAGTTTGAAGGAAGGGAAAAAACATCCTGGTTCTGAACAGTTGAACTTGATTTCAGACTTTCTCACCATGAAGGTCTTTGTGGTTTAGATTAGAAGAAGTTATAGTACTGAAAGAACATACAATTATTTAAAACTAGTATACACCTTTATTAAGTGTATTTCTTCCAGTAGGCTTATGCTAAAGAGAAGAGAATTCTGAAATCAAAGGATTAGAGGAAAAAGGGAATTGGATTTGAAATAAACTAGGTTAGAAAACAATGCAAGGGGTTGTGGGACTAGACAAACTAAATGTATTACTGATATGCACACCACACAACTATCTACTTCATTTGTGCTTTTACCTACTTTGTAAAGGGCTCTGCTCATTTATCAGTTTAGGTGACATAACTCCATGCTTTAGGACAGTGGTTCTCAACCTGTGGGTCCCCAGGGGTTTTGGTCTACAACTAGAAATGCCAGCCAGTTTACCAGCTGTTAGGATTTCTGGGAGTTGAAGGCCAAAACATCTAGGGAACCAAAGTTTGAGAACCACTGCTTTGGGGGCACTGATTGGTCCAAAACAGGGTGGAGGAAGTCTTTGTAGACATAAAATAGATACATGAAATCCTTCACTTACTATACAAACATAGCCATTCTGTGTAGACGTAGATATTAGGAATGCGCAATTTTTTCATTAAATTTGTACTTACGACACAATAATCGATGTGTGGGCATGGCATACCCTACCTAAACTACAGAATTCTGGTATATAGATGGCAGCAGAACAACACAATGCATTGGTTCTATTATGCCATGACCCTTATGTAGATGGGCATATGAGAATATGGAAATGTAACGAACAATTTCAGATTGTCACACCCTGAATGAGGAAGGATCCTTAACATATTTAGATACACTATCAAAACTAATGAACCACTGTAAACTATATTACTTCTATGAAACAACAAAAAGAGCAGCAGAATTTTTTAGAGTAATAGAAGTAATTTTGATATGAATATTGTGACTCCTGCAAAAGGAGTGTTTTGGGCACATCTTCTGGAATGGGAGTTTTCTAAATTAAAGTCCTGAAAATCTTCACAAATTTGTGAAGACTCTCATATTGTCTCATTCATCTGAGATAAAATCTGCGTAGGTTTTCATTCTTATACAAGAAAAAGAAAAAAGGAAAGATCTACATGCTTGTAGTTGACGGTCCTGCCATTGAGTGCAGGAAGGCAGGTGTCTGGCAGCATGTTTGCGGTCTTAAAAAGCAAGTTGTTAGTTGGTCTACTTTGGTTACTGTAATATTTTTTCACTGCCATCAAGGAGAAAAGACATATGAGATCTTCTGCTCTTTGCCTCTAAATATATTGTCTAATCTAGATATGATAAGCCTCGATTTTGGGAGCGGGAAGTACCATTTGCTGCACTTTGGCTTGCTCTGCATAATTTCAGGATTATAGGTGACAACCATTACAAACCATTCTGTGATTTTTACAAATATGAATAACCATGAACAACCATGCCCTGAGTGCAACCATGCTCTGTTGGCTGCATGAGCCACAGATAATCCGAATTGGTGCAGTTCTTTGTTGAATGTCTTTTTTGTAGGAATTTCTTTAAAGATGTGCGAGAATATCTATGTCTCCAAAAGCCAAATATACTCCAGGAAGACAGGAGGAGGTGGGTGTACTAAATAACTCAGCTACTGGCCTCTGTTGTCTGAGAAACAGAGCTAGGTTAAGTGTCATAAATTTTGTGTTCATTTTAAGAAAGTTTATATTTAACATGGGCTGGCTAGCAGGGAACAGTAATGGCGGGAAATGAACGTAATGACTGTAGTTTTGTGGGTCCCTCAGGAGATCTCGGACAAACTTTTTTCTTCCCACATCCCACTATGAATGTGAACTAAAGGCTGTATTCAAAACTGTCCCATTCTTTGGTGAAGTTGAACTTAGTGGCAAAATTCTCAGTTTGCTAAGTGAGAACTGGAACTCTTAATCACAACTAGTGTAATAGCAACACAGAAAGACTGGGCTCCTTTATAAGCAGATCTATTGTCAAAGGCAATCCAGAGTTCCTAAGTTAAGCTGGTGGAGTTCCGCTGGCTTGCAGCCAATTAATGACATTTTCAGCTCTGTTTTTTTTTTATAAAAAAAACCCCAAGATGAATGACTAAAATATACTAATTATGAGCATTGCCATATGATTACTCAAAAGCATGAAGTATCTCCAGGTTTACTAAGCTATCTACTGATCTCATTGTGTCTAATGTTCTTTCAACAGGGAGCATCCATCTTCTTTAACAAAGTCTCCTTGGTTTGAAAAAAACCCAGACATAAATTAATTCCTGGAATCTTACAGTAGGGAAACATTAAAGTCTATTTAGAGGTTTCTGTGGATACCTTGGTCTCTGCTTCTTTGAGTCAGTTATTTTGCCTGTGGCACTGGAGCCAGCGTGCAGGGGCACGGGGTGAAATACGGGTGAAGCTACATACAGGGACGTGTTAGACATGTTCAGAATGCTGGTCTAGATGGATCTTGATGGGAAACAGCCAGACAAATATTATATCCTTACATAGGGTAACTTATGTAAAGGCTGGGAACAGAGATTCATGACTCAGACTATTTATAGGCCATATCGCTTTTGCATGTGCTCAGCTTTAAGTATGATCTGCCCTGTTATTGCATTAATCTGGATCTCTCCCCCTCATCCAACTCTTCCATATGAAAGAAATTGCATTGAAGTATGTTCTAATATATATATATATATATATATATATATATATATATATATGTCTGTGTGTGTGTGTGTATTAAAACAAATTTTCCCATGTACGCTTGTAATCATATTGCCTCTAAAAATACTTCTTTGTAATGGGATATCCCTCTCTGAGGGAAAAGAGGAATAAATCTGACTTTAGATAGAAAAAATCTTGTTAGATCCTGGAAGAAGGGAATGTAGGAGTAGAATTCCTGGAATCCCAGTGATTATGTTGGTTTTAGGATTCCATGAGGGCCCTTCCACACATATAACCCAGAATATTGATGCTGAAAATCACAGCACCTGCTTTGAACTGCGTTATCTAAGTCCACACTGCCACAGTTCAATGCAAATAAAGTTGGATTTTATTCAGCTGTGTGGAAGGGGTCTGAGTTGCCATTCAAAAAAGTAACCTTTCCAAACTTCAGTCTCTTCCTCTATTCATTGTGCCCAGAACTTCAATGAATCTATTGTCAGAAGATGTAGTGACACCTGTCTCCTTTAATGAACAAATGTCGTTAGATGCTGGTAATATGGACCATATATTATATCCAGCCTCAGAGGCAATATGTTTCTCAGTATCTGTTGCTGGCAGACACAAAGCATCTAGGTAGCCATACCTGCCTATAGGATGTCAGATTCAACGGGCCTTTGGACTGATTAATCCACTATGGGTTTTTTTAATGTCTTTATAGGGGACTGGAAGTTTGCAAAGAAATGTGTCTTCATGATTTTGTTAGGCTTGATTTTTCTTTTAAAAAGCTTATACCCTTTGACACAGATATGGAGGGACAATCCCACACACGCAAGGCAGAGATTTCTGTTGTTTTGGCTCTCAAGGTTCCCAGAACCCCAAAAGGTCTTAATGTCATGCATCAGCTGGATTTGCTGAAGCTACAGGTGCTGCCCTGGTGAAAGTGCAGAAAGAACATTTTATTCTGCCCAACCCATTATGAATGTTATAGCTCCTGCCAGTGATGTTAAAAAATAAAAATAAAAATATGAATTCAGTGCTCTTTAATTTCCTGCTATTGTGCATCCTTATTGCCACAATTTTCTTCATACAATAAACATTTCCTGAGGACTCACTTCCTTTTTCATGGGTTTGGGTGGAGGAAAAACACCTTGTACTAATTGGACAAGTAGTGAAGGAGATACTGAAAAAGATGACTTTGTCCCTAGATAGTTGACATTTCCCAGTTGATTAAAATAGATCTTTATTATTTGTGAAGTTAGGGTTGTTGCAATGACTTCCTCAAACCACATACTTCCAAATTAGTACAGCAAGAAACACTCAGAAGAAAAGCTAAAAGAAAACCCAATTGGGCAATACTATAACTAGAACAAACCAATTGTCACAAAACAGCCAAGAAACTTTGAATTATCCAGTGAAGACTTAATATAACACAAAGAGTGAGAAAAAGTAGAACTAAAAATAGACTGTAGATCTAAATTTGGACATCATCTAAAAAGAAGCCCTTCTCTTGGTCCCACCTCCATCTCAATCTCAGCTGGGAATGGGAGAGGCTTTCTGGGTGGCTGCCCCACAGCTCTGAAACTCCCTGTCCAGGGAAGCCAGAATGGTCCCCTCCCTGCTGTCCTTCTGGCAGCAGATTGAAACCTTTTCATTCAGGCAGACTTTTAAAGAAGAAGGTTTTAAAGCTGAAGTCAGGGGGTGCTGTGGTTTTAGCTTTGAATATGTTTTTAATATGTTTTTATTGATTTTAACTCTGAATTTTAAAAAATTCCATTGATATTTAATTCTGTTCTAATGTTTGTATTTGTAGATTTTAAATTGTATTGAAATGCTTTTAAGGTAAGCCACTTTGAGTTTCAATGTATTGTCGAAACACTTTGAGTTTCCTTTTTGGAGAGAAATGTGGAGTATAAATAGGCATTGCTACTATTACTTTCTAAACAATGTTATCTGAAGTGAGAGAAAACCATCAGATGCAAAAGCTTATATTCCATTGGCAAAATGCTATGATTACTGAAAATTAGGAAGGACACAGAAGAGCAATTTCTGGCATTGTAAAAGAGAGAGAATGGGAAAGAAACTTTCTGTTGCTAATGAATTTCTTTGGGCCCTTTCAGACAGGGTCCAAAATGTGAGCCCTGTCAGACTTTTCCTGAGGTGCCCAAATGACACGTCAGGTAAAAGATGATTAATTCTGGACAAAGTAGGTAAACCCTGCTTTGTTCTGAATTAATTAGAGAAACCCCATTCGATCCAGGCCTTCCTGAAAGCCCTGGGTCTAATGGAGTATGGGCTCTGTTGGGACTGACTCCTGGGACTGCTTCCACAGTCCCAGGAGTCAGTCATTACAGCCCATATCGGTTCCTTGGGCTCCACAAGGGCCCCCTTTTTTCAGCGGAACAGGACAGAAATGTGCATCAAAGCGTGTTTTAAAAACATACTTTGGTGAGCATTCCTGTCATGTCTGGAAGCACTATTTTTAAGGACCTCAAAGCACTTCTTATTCTCAAAATACTTTCCTAGTGAGTAACCAGCTTTTCTAAAGCATGGATTAATGTAGCAACAAAATATATTCATTTGTCAGTGTTACTTAATATGCTAGGATTTATTTATGTGTTCAAGTTAGCATATACATGCATGTGCATGATCTTTTAATATTTACACTTAAACATGTGTGTGTGTGTGTGTGTGTGTGTGTGTGTGTATACACACACACACACACACACACACACACACACATGCCTGTGGAACTTTGCTTTCAAGTCTCATTTTTTGATGTGGCTTTAACAGCCAACAGATGGAAAAGATGCTATTTTAAAAGAGTTCATTTATTTTTCTCTTTTTAGTGCTTTTATTTCAAATTAAGATTCTTCTAAAGGTGTAGAAAGGTGTTAAGATTGCAGCAAGATTTATTTAAAAGGTTTTAATTACATTTAGATACCTTTCTTCATTACATATAAATGATAAAGAGGAACCAAGTGACAGTTTTTTTTAAAAAAAAATGGAAATTACTGATCCAGAACTTGTTCTGACAATAAGATAAATCAATTATTGTCTTCCATTGCTAAATCTTCACTACGTTAAAGTAGGACTAGATATTCAACTTAAATGAAGTTTTTTAAACTGTTTATGTAACAGATACTGCACAGAGTAGGCTATAAAGCAGAAATGTGGGTTTTATATTAAATAAAGCCATTTGAAATGCCTTCTGACTTCAGGGGTTGCAAAAATTAGGGAAAATGTTAGACAGAAAGGATGTGAACGGTTTCTGTGTTTTTATTTGAGTTGAACTTAAACAGACAAAACTAAATTCTTTCACTCAAGAGAGCAGATGAAATGTTAATGCAATAAATTCTATAAACTACAGGGCAGGTTTTTATTGGTTGGAATCTTATTTTCTACATGCATTCCATCTCAAAATTTGTTTTGTAACAATGTAATTTTTTTAAATTTAAAATATCTAACATTTATTTCTTGTTTTAGCAGAGGCAGCAAGAGAGTTTTTGCAGAGTCACTACAGCGCATATGGAAATTTCAAGTCTTATTAAGCTATTTGGAAAGGAAGAGGCTATGAAAAGGCCAGAGATGGCCTTTGACTCTTTTCTCCTTGAATTGGCCAATATACCTAGTACTGAGTGGCAGGTGGGTTGGGATCTCTGTTGGGATACTTTATACCTGTTATTGGTTAAATGGGATAAGGAGTTTACTCTCTGGATGTTTTGGTTATACATATAGGTGAGAATGATTTGGGCCTTCTTAAAGGCAAAGCATTAATTTTGCAAACCTTGGCTGATATGCAGGCTATTTAATGTGATGAGAAAAAGTGAATTGGGAAATTTATAAAGCAATGAATTGGGATTTAAGCTTCTATATTCATCATGATGAGATCACTTACCATATTAGGACTTTTTTTGGGCAGATGGCATCCATCTTTCTGAAGAAGTTTTTTCATAATCTGCAAAGGGGGCTTTAGGGCTGTTTTGGCAGGTTTGGTGGGGGACGGGCAAAGTGGATGCTTGCACCTAATCTGTGGCGGGAAACTGTGATGGCATTCACATCTTGGTGTGCATTTATGGTACAGTTGAACAGCTTAGGCAAATGGCATAAATGGAACGAAACTGGAAGATCTGGAGTTAATGTTTCAGCATTTCTGAAAATAAGAAAAAAGAAAGTGATGTATTACAGTTTTGGAGGGGAGGTTGACATTTAAAATAAAAAAGGCAAATATTGGCCTTATTATTATGTAGTGAGCTATATTTATTCATGTTTACTAGTTTGCTATAAACACTAAAAGCAACATATGCCCATGAGATCTGGGTGAATAATTCAAATATATATAAACAGAATAATTTATTTGGAGAAATATTGTGAAATTTGCTATATACATTATTCAAACAATTCTAATGCATACATATACACACATTAAACATACACATACATATATAGCTAGACTTGCAAAGAACACCCCAGCATCAATGTAGGTAATGAATAAAAAGCTGTTTTTAGGGATATTAATAAATAAATGTCCTTACAAATTTGTTGGAAACTTGAGTAGAAAAGCCACATTGAATTCAGGAGGGAAAAAAAGTCAAAGCTCAGTATTACCACATCTTCACAGTTATGGCTGGAAGCATCCTAGGACATTTCCAGTACAGTTCTGACACAGAGTCTCATGATGCCAGTGACATCTGGTGGGGCTCCCTGTTTGACATGTGTAGGAAGCATCCTATGACATGGATGCTTCCTCCACAGTTCAAGCAGGGAACCTAGTGAGATGTCTCCCTTGTCATGTGATGGATGGCATGGGAGGCTTCCCAGCCAGGCACTGAGCCTCACACCACCCATTCTTTGGGACTCCATGTCTAAACTATAGAGGAAGCATCCTGTGACGCTTCCTCCACAACACAGAAAGGCTTTATGTGTTCTGCTGGCTCTAGGAGCCAGCATGGAGGTAAGCCCTGCATTGACGCTTTCCCCATGTGATATTTATAGATCTCGTTTGCTGTGTCAAACTGTGTTTTTGCGGCAGAATAACAATAACAATAACAATAACAATAACAATAACAATAACAATAACAATAACAATAACAATAACAATAACAATAACAATAACAATAACAATAACGCTAGGATTCCCTGTGTGTGTGTGTGCGTGTGTGTGTGTGTGTGTGTGTTGCCCACTATGGTTGGCTAAGTTGGGGGCTTGTGGTGGTGCCTGGACCCCAGTCTCAAAAAGAGGGGTCTCTGTCCCCAAAAGCCATTGGAACCACAGAGTTGGAAGGGACACCAAAAGTCATCCAGTCCAACCTCTTTTCTGCCAGGCAAGGAGGCACCATCCAAGTCCTCCCCATAGATGACCACCCAGCCTCTGCTTATATAATCAAAGAATCCGAGAGTTGGGACCTCCAAAGGTCATCCAGTCCAACCCTTTCCTGCCAGGAAAAGCCTGTACAACCAAAGCACCCAGAGGAGAAGACTCCAGTGGACTCCCAGGCAGCCAATCTCCCATTAGAGTTGGAAGGGAGCCCAGAGGACATCTAGTTCAACAGGTGATATGGGGCAAAGGAATTGCCATACTGTCCCTCCAGGTAAGTGCAGCATCCTTGCTTGGCTTTCTCAGGTTCTCCCCCCCCCCCCCCCATTCCCAGCTTCCTCTGTCCTTCCCTTCCTTTCATCCCGTGGGCATTAAAAGGAGGAATAAAAAAAATAAAATAATGATGATTTTGAAAAGCTCCTAATGGTGAGAATGGGCCTGGGCCAGGTGCCTGGTTGCTCTCCCTGCTCCTTCTTCCATTTGTCACCTGTTTATGCATTGCCCTGTGCACCTAGTTCACATCTTCTTCTTCTTTTTTACTTTCCTTGCATTGATACTGTAGATACTTGTAGAAACCTGGCAAGATGCAACTTGGAAACCTCTTGCTTCCCCTCCATCTGGAACAAACTTAAGCCTGGGATTGGGGAGAGAAATCTATTCTTCCAGAACTGCCTGATCTCACTTTCCTGTGCTGTTTGAGGTCTGGGGCTTCTCAAAGCACTTTCCTTACATGAATCCCATGCTCTTGAGGATCCCCCTTATCCCTGACCCCCCCCCCCTCTGCTTCCTCCCCCTCTTCCTTCTCTGGTCCCTCCACACACACACCCCTCCTATTCCCTGCCAACCCCTCTCCTCCTCTCTTTCTCCATTTGAAGATGCTCAGGGACCAGGGAGGGGAATCTTTGCTGGATTGATTTCTCCCTCCTTTTCCAGGTGGATTTGAATTGGGGATTTCAAACTCTGAGCTGCCTGCCTCCTTTCAACCAAATCCTTCCCTCTGCTTCATTTCCCCCTCTTTGCAACTTGTGATGCAGTTGATATGGAGTGCTTGGTGCTAGATTTGCCCTGATGCCCCACCAATTTGAGACAAAGGGGGGGGGGATCAGCTGTAAGTGTAATAAGGTCATGAGTTAGCACCAAACAGCATAGGCCCATTGAATTAATAAGTAGCTGGAACATAGTCTCTTATGTATACTCCATTGATTCAGTTGCGACTAACTACTTGATTTAGATCTAACAATCCCCATGATCGATGTTTTTATCCATTGGATTTGCCAATGGGGTTGGGGACAGAAATCTCTAGGAATCCATTTTGAGTTTCTTGCTATTTGTGAGGGATTCCAAGAGAGACCTTTCTCATTGCTGGTCCTAGGTTTCCTTGGACCTTTTTAGTGAATTGCCTTTTCTTTTCTTTTTTTTTAAAAGTCAGATTAGTAATTGTTCCGCTTACTGCTGAATTGGTACTGTAGTTTCTTTTCCTTTTTATTATACAAACTGTATTGTTCCTTTAACAGTATTTTAATATCTGGAATCATAGAATCACAGAGTTGGAAGAGACTTCATGGGCCATCCAGTCCAATTGCCTGCTAAGAAACAGGAAAATAGCATTCAAAACACTAAATTTGCTTTGTGTTTTTATTGAATGTAAAAAATAAAATAATCACTTCTATTATCCCATTTGGAGAAAGATGGGACATCAATTCAATTCGAGACTAAAAGCGAATGCGCGTTTTTTACTTGAAATTGAATATGTACCTGTCAGGTTGCCTGGGACAAATACAAAATGAACCCTCTATATTCCATGTGAAAAAAGTGATTGGACTGGCAGTTAATGACAAGAGGAAAACATCCTTCAATGTACATGAAGGCAGTTGTCTAGTTTAGATAGTAAAGGACAGGTTGTGGGTTACCCACAGTTCTGTTACTTCTAAAATTAGAAGGGAGAAATATGACTCTGCAGATATTGTTGTTTGCAACTTGCAGCATTTCTCACTATTGGCTATGTCAGCTAGAGTTTTTGAGAGTTGTATCCTTACCCTAATCCTAGTCCTTCTCAACCAAACAAGTCAAGATAAATGGTGTGGAAGAAGTCAAACACAGCTTTCCAGCATCAGGTAATAGAGGCAGGACACTGCCTTATGATAAAATGCCCCGGTCTCTTTGCAGCATTCAAAAGCCATTTCTATCCTCATTCTTTTCCTGTTTCCAATAAGGAAAGCCACTTCACCCTGCTTTGTGGCAGAGCTGATTGAGCGTTCATACCTGCAACAGCAGCAGGGATAGGCAACCAAAAGGGCACCTTTTACATGTCCTTCCAAACCCATAAGCATAATTTCCTATTCTTTTCTTCATTGCCCTTTTCTACAAGACTTTGCAGTGCAAAAGAAGAATGCATCGTGCAGCTCTCTTTCACAGGATTTTTTTTTAAAGATCTTGCTTTTTGCCAGCAGAAGAGGTCATGGCTTGTGGGTGTAATCTTTGTGGGTGGATTTAGATCAGCTATTTTGAGAAATGGTTTCCCACCTTGCCTGATCCTGTTTTCTTTTGTCATCTTTATTTGGGCCATTCCCTTGTGGTTCACAGGTATGTGTATGCTCTGGTGTGTGTGAGAGAGTCTCTCTGTCTCTCTGTCAGTTTGGGGAAATAAAATATTCCTCTCTCATTTATTTCTTTTACTCTTCTTGTCTCATTTAGCTGTCTAGAAGATATGCATACTTAATGTGTGGAATTAAAACATATACTTACCTACCTACTACTTAATTAGGTGATCCCTTGTTGTTCGAGTAAGATTGTCCTCCAAGTGCGGTGTCCTGGAGGTGGGTACGTAGGTGACTGTGGAGCCCTATTCTTGACCCACATGTTTTCCCGCAGTGAGGGCATTGGTTTCCAGGTGGAAGGCAGTCTCGGTCGGGGTTGGCTTGACATGCCTTCCTCTTGGCACATTTCTCTCTTTCACCCTCCATTCATGCCTCTTCAAATTCTACAGCACTGCTGGTCACAGCTGACCTCCAGCTAGAGTACTCAAGGGCCAGGGCTTCCCAGTACTCGGTGTCTATGCCACAGTTTTTAAGGTTGGCTTTGAGCCCATCTATAAATCTCTTTTCCTGTCCTCCAACATTCCGTTTTCCATTCTTGAATTTGGAGTAGAGTAACTGCTTTGGGAGACCGTGATCAGGTATTCAGACAACATGGCCAGTCCAGCAGAGTTGATGATGGAGGACCATTGCTTCAATGTTGGTGGTCTTTGCTTCTTCCAGCACACTGACATTTGTCTGCCTGTCTTCCCAAAAGATTTGCAGGATTTTTCTGAGGCAACGCTGATGGAATTGTTCCAGGAGTTGCACGTGACCTCTGTAGATCTCGCAGGCATATAGCAGGGTTGAGAGGACAATAGCTTTCTAAACAAGCACCTTGGTATCCCTACGGATGTCCCTGTCCTCAAACACTCTGTTCTTCCTTTGGAAAAATGCTGCACTTGCAGAGCCCAGGTGGTGTTGTATTTCAGTGTCCAAGTTGACTTTTGTGGAGAGATGGCTGCCAAGGTATTGGAAATGTCAACATTTTCTAATGTTATACCATTAAGCTGTATTTCTGGCATTGCAGCCAAATTAGCTGGTGCCTGCTGGAAGAGCACTTGGGTTTTCTTGATGTACAATGACAGGCTGAGCTTCTTATATGCTTCTGTGAAGGTGTCTAGAGTGGTTTATAGGTCTTCTTCTGAATGCACACAGACAATGTTGTCATCAGCATATTGGAGTTCTATAATAGATGTTGTTGTAACCTTGTTTCTGGCTTTCAATCTGCTGTGGTTAAATAGCTTGCCATCTGTTTGATAGGTGATGCGTATTCCAATTAAAACATATATGTAGTGCACAAACATATACACGTGTGTGTATGCGCATGTGTGTGTCTGAATTAGGGACAGTAGTTCTCCCTTGTCATTTCATTGCTATTTATTAGCATGTTTTCACTCTCTCAGAGAGGAAGAGATGTTGGGAAGGAGAAAAAGAGTGGACCAGTTAGATAGTCAGTCAGTCTATCTTTCTTCCCTTCTTCCCCCATTCTTTTACACACATGCTTTCTTGATCCTCATGGGACTAAAAGGATAGCAGTTGTTGCAAAGGAAAGGACTAAAGGTATGGGAAACTGGAAACAACATATTTGGTGAAAGCAAAAA
This sequence comes from Anolis sagrei, assembly GCF_037176765.1. NCBI lineage: Eukaryota > Metazoa > Chordata > Lepidosauria > Squamata > Anolidae > Anolis > Anolis sagrei. Next base: position 215,070,727 of record NC_090024.1, on the reverse strand, counting down.
GAACTGTGAGGAAAAATAATTTTGAAAAGTGAAAGCTGTGATGTCTCAATGGACAAGTTACTTGTTTGCCAGTCTCACAAGTTTATCTTTGGTGAACACAGATACTGAGGAGCCATGATTCTCAAACCTTGCTCCTCAAGATGTTTTAGACTTCAGCTTCCAAAATTAATGACTGTTGGCACAGGCCAATTGCACACAGAGGAAAAGTCCACTCTGATCCTGGTTTAGAGAACCCAGATTGGGGTGGACTTCTGTCACCACACTGGCCTGAAAAATCTGTGCGTTTGCCACTGGGTGTCTAGATGTCTTCCTGGAGCCTTCTGGGAGGGCAAGGAAACACCCACCCTTCTCCCCAAAACCTCTTTAACCTCCCAACATCTTCTTTAAAACTCTTTTTAAAAGAAAATATCTTACCCGTCTGCCATTTCCCTGCTGCAGGACCTCTCCTGGTACGTAGAAATGATGTACCAAGAGAAAGGTAGAAAGAAGCTCACAATCACAAACCTTTTTTTCTTAATTTTAGTTTATTTACTTACTGAAAGACAGAGAAGGATCAAGCGCAAAGGCACTTATTTGCCCCTACAGCAGTGATTCACAAAATTTGGTATTCCAGGTATTTTAGGTTTCCGGTCCTACAAGTTCTAGCTGACTAGGGGCCCATCCAGACGGGGCGCAAAACACATGAGCTCGTGCGCTTTTACCAGAGGCGTCCAAACAACACCTCTGGTAAAAGCGAATTAATTTGGGACAAAGCAGGAAAATGCTACTTTACCCCAAATTAATTAGATAGTAGGTTAGACCTGGGACTACCTGAAAGACCTGTGTGTTACCCAGTATGGACCCTGTGTGAACTGCCTCTTCAGTAGTCCTAGGACTACCGATGGGGCAGTCGCACTGCCCTCTTGGGTTTTTTGGATGGAATCAGCCTGGAAAACCCAGAGGAATCTAACCCCCTCCCCAAAAACCCTTAAATCCCCTTTACAAAGGAAAATAACTTACCCGTCTGCCATTTCCCTGCTGTTGGACCTCTTCTGGCATGTAGAAATGACATGGCAAGAGAAGTGAGAGGAGAAAAACAGCATTTTTCTTGTTTCTAAATAGTCCACCATTCTGTAGATCCATTTTTGGTCCTAAACATCTAGGGTGCAGAAATATTTGCATAGATAATTCATGTATGTATTGTCATAGTGGATATTAAAATATTCCTCAGTTATGAGAGGGGTGAAGCACGATAGGTAAAGCTTCAAGTGAGTGGAGGACTGGGTGAAGGCCAGTCCTACCATTTGGCAGTGAGCAACTGTCTCAGTAAGCTACTCTAAGACTGTTGAAGAAAAGTATTAGCCATTTGATTTGTTAATGTTCTGGTTTTCTTGCTTCTGGCTTCATGAGCCAAAATAACATGGCTGGCTTTGTGCAGCATGTACCTTCAGTTGGGTGAGACAGGGAGTGATATGTAGTCCTCCCTCTTAGACAACAAAATGTCTTAGTGTGGACCTCATTACTCCCCTTGCTCTTCCTTCACCCAAGTCAGAGTACATACTATACAAAACCAGGTAAGTAGCACCTTCCTTTTTCAAGATATCAGACAGCAACCACTGTCCAGTCCTATCCACATTAGAATTCAAAATAATCTGGAGAGAAGCAACTTTACTTCACCTCTACTTCTGAGAAGGGATATTTTTTAAAATCTACAAAAAATGGCTGTCTGTGAAGTAAAGCCATGCATTGATACATCAAGACATATTACAAATAAAATTACCAATCACTCGAGACTATGTAAAATGTGAAAAAAAAATGTGAGTTTCTTAACATAATTTGTATAAAATGATATATTTTCAGAAAACATGTTATTTTCTACATAAACATGTTTTCTGCTCAACAGGATTTTTTGCAAACTCTTAAAAAAATGAAAACTACTTATTTGTTAAAAAGAAAGAAAGAAAGGGGGGAGGCTCCCCTGGGGCAACAACCCATTTAAAAGTTTTGTAATTCTATCAATTGAGGAGAAAACTTGGAAAATGTTTATTTTTGAATGCAAGAAAAAACCAAGAAAGTATTCAAATCTCTCGTTCCGATTATCATCATCCAGGACTTGGGTCAAATTGACATATACTACTTGGAAAATTGAAAGCAAACAGTGTACTTTGGGGTGGGAGTCATAGCTCCATGGCAGAGACTGTGGTTTTCTTACATAATGTCTCACAGGAACAATATCTGGCAGCTCTAGTTAAACCTCTAGGTTGGCATGCCTAGAAAGACTTTTGTCAGACACTCAGGCATAGTAATAATGAGTTAATTGAAGCAGTTCTATGTACCCTCATGAGATTTTTGGTCATTATCTCATTCCTATTAAATCCAAATTTCTTTTGCTATAAAAAAATATGCCAAATATCTCCCTGCATTAAAAGTCAAGCTCCATGTCTGCTTCTCCTTTGCATGTAAACACTGCAATTGTTCCCTGAATTATGCAAGGTTTTGGAATGTGTACCACGACTGAGCTGCAGAACCTCCAGTAACACAAGAACAAGACCTAATTTAACCCCAGCACTTGGAAAACAGATCTTAGCAAGCATTGGCTTCTTTCTCCAGAAAGAACTCCTGATGATCACTGCTGGTGTTTGGTTTTACCTTCTGGTTTCAACAGTTTCCACACAGTTACCATCAACCTTGGCATAACAGTTCTGGAAACTCAAGTGGGGTCCCTTGTTGAATTATCCAGCTACATTTTAAAAAGGAAATGTGTCCAAAAGTATCAGTCAATGGATGGGAAACAGAAGTGGGGGAGGGGGGGAGAGAATAGGAATATTATAAAAATGAAACAAACACAGCTTCAGGCACATAGATCAGATTGGTAGAGGAAATTCACCACTCCCATTTTCCACTCCAGCAACAGTTGAATTTGTTTTTCTTTTGTGTTTCAGGAATCAGTCATCTGCACAGTTTCTTTTGTCAGATTTGGATTTTTGCTCATGGCTCAACCCCCCCCCCCCCCTTTCTTAAGTGTTTTTATAATAAGAAGTATATTCTTGACTTTTTCTCTTCTGAAACAAATGCAAACCAAACCAATGATGCAATTTATATATCTAACTACACAATGTGATACTTTGAAGTAAGCCCTTACTTTGAAGTAAGTAAATGAACAGGAACTTACCATGCAAGTGTCTGTAGCAGAGCTTTCCAAACTGAGTATAGTGAAGCATTTGTGTATTGGCTGTACTGTGTAGGTGTGTCGTACAAACATAATGAAAAATGACAACAATCTTAGAAATGTTTATTATTATCTTATAAATCATATATTTTAAAAAATATAAATGAAAGGCTTTCATGAGATATGTGGTGTTCCCATACATTTCATTATTTCAGTTTATGTTTATGTCCGTATCTCTTATAAGGCATTGGTTCAGCCTTCAGTTTTCTAATGAAACTGAATTACTGTGTTGTGAAATTATGCATGTCTAAAACAGGTGTCACCAAAATGAAATGTTTGGAAAGCTCTGGCCTATAGGTTTGCAGCTTGAGTGACTCTCAAGTGAATAACAGGTTGGGGGGAAACAAGGAAAAGTAAAATGTCTTTTTGAATATCGTTTGTGTAGAGTGGAACTAACAGTTGGTGAAGGGAATGTCGGTAATTGTTTTAAGCATAAGTAAGAACAATATGGCCTTTCCAGATATTGTTGGATTACAAGCACCAGTATTCCTTAACATTGTTTATACTACCTAGGTTTGATAGGGGTTGGCATCCTACAGCATTTGGGAGGGCACATAACTTTTACCCCTAATACAAATTGAAACTTTGTGGTAAAATTTTAACTTTCTTCAACATTTTAGTGCACTAGAAGAATATTGCTTAAACTACAACTTTCTTGAAATGTACACAGTGACTGCATCTCTGTTTTGCCACATAAAGGCCGCTATTGTGAATCCTGCTAATTATGAACTCAGATTTAGGTCCTTTTGACCAAAGGAGATGGTCCCTAGAAGCTTAACATAAATCTATAAAGGCTGCATTTATTTATACACAAATATACAGGTTAAAAGCTGGTAGAATAATTTCTACTAAAGTGGTCAAAAGAATTTAACCACTTTAGTAGAGAAATCAGAGGTCATGCCACCCCCCCCCAAAAAAAAAAAAAACAACAACAACAACAACCCAGTGAGATAGGCACCACAATATTAGCCTTTAAGCTTAGGGAATCCAAAAACAGCTCCTCATGCCTTTTCCATTATGTCACTTTTTTTTTCAAACAGCAATCTATTGTTCTCCACCCCTCTCCCACTGCCCCATGAGTCAGCTCTTCCAACCATTAACCACATTTCTTGGCCATCTCAGTTCCCATGGCAATATACTGAATGTGGTTTACATAACAAATATGGGAACCCTAATGTACCTAATGTATTAAGGGCCTTTTCTTTCTCCCAAATCTCCCATCATTATTATGGGGTGTATCCACACTGCATAGTTATAGTATTCAGTGCCATTGCTCAGTCTTATAAGATCCTCCAATTTGTAGCTGAGTGGCATACACTTTTCTGCCATATACTCCAGTTTCTCTAGCAAAGAATTTAAAACACCTTATCAAATGACAAATCCTTGCTTCCTGTAGAAAGGAGCCATGACAGTTAAACTGGGATCAAACTGCATAACAAGTGAGAAAAAAACCCCTTTCATTATGATCTTCAGAGAAATTTGCATTACCCTGTTTGTTATCAATTGTCTGAAACTTCTCTTGCTGGCCAACCTCCCTGCACACTTTGCTTACATAGGGGATCCTCTCATCTACACTGAAAAAGTCATATATATGGATATACTACATTCCTCTCTATTCTACTGCTAACACCTGGGAAAATCTTTTGGTTTGGAAGCCTTATAAAATTTAGACAATCCTGATCTTGTTTATACTGAAGAATTAGAAAATTCCCCATTGACCTCTGAGTTGGTGATTCTGGATGCCAATTGCATGACTTGTGTTCATCTGATTATCAGTTCATTACTTTTTCTTGTGATATTTGAACTCCAGAAAGCAGATCCAAAGTCCACTAAAGTCAGTGGGAGAGTATTTCCATTTGCTTTGTGCTGTTTGGAAGAGAGGAAAGTAAGAAGGGAGAGGCACAAGAGGTCTTGCAAAAAAATGTAAGTGGGTGTTAGCTGGAATGGAGGAGATTGAATACTGCAAGGCTATAGAACAGACCAGTAGCTATTTAAAGAGTGTGCTTGCTACTAAGCGATCCCCTTTCAAAGGGTTATATAAATATGTTCTCGTCTCAACATATGTGGAAAAACAAGGTCTGAGGTGAGACTGTATCCCTTCATTTCTTATGGGAAATAGTGTGTGGACTTGAAACACCTCCTCGCTCACCACCCACAGGCCCTGGAAACCTCTTACCAGCTGTGTACAGTATAAAACTAACATCCGGTAGCACTACTTAAAAATTCCAATGCTTTCCCACTATATCAAAACTCTGTTTTAACCCCTTCCTTTTCTTTTCTTTTTGATAGGACTATAAAAAATCAAATGAAATTTGGTGTACACTCTGACTGGCAAAGGAACACATGGCTTTTCTCAGCACTTTGCTTCAGTTTGGTTGTTTACTGTGTGAAACCAGACACAAAGGTCTCAGTTATGTGTCGGGAATCTCAGCCCATTCGCAGGTGGTGACAAGACTCATGCTAAAGGAGATACTATAAGTTTTTGGAACTGGACTCTTATCTCTTTGAATTTCTTTTTAAGGCCCCTGTGATAAGGAATTTGGGGGAAAATAATGGTGTTTATAAATGATGAGCATAAAGATTTCTGCCATGATATTCCCCCCACCCACACACACAGAGACACACACACTTGCCATTGTTTGACTAAGATATTATTATTATTATTATTATTATTATTATTATTATTAAACTTTATTTATACCCCACCACCATCTCCCCAGGGGGACTTGGAGTGGCTTACATGTATATGGATAGCTATATATTTAATGGTACATTTTATCTAACATGGTGAATCATGTATAAAAGGGATGAGTAAAGTAGAAAAGCCTCATAAAATAGAGATTAATCCTTTCTCCTATTGCAAATCCAAAAAGCAACCCTTAATTTTGCTGTATGTTGAGTACTATACCAATTTGTAGGCATACACTGCTATATAACCTTGTCATACAGCCGCTGGAGTTGCTCTGCTTCATTGGTGTGTGTGTATGTGTATGTGTATGTGTAGGGGGGCATGGGTGGAGCATGGGGAACCCAGCGCCCCACTCCCTGCATCACTCTGCTCCAACTGAAGGCGATGAGATGGTGCTCACCTCCATTTCTAAACCAAAGAGCCAGCATTGTCCGTAGACACCACCAAGGTCATGTGGCCGGCATGATTGCATGGAGCACCATTACCTTCCCACCTGAGTGGCACCTATGATCTACTCATATTTGCATGTTTTTGGACTGCTAGGTTGGCAGAAGCTGGGGCTAACAGCGGGAGCTCACACCGCTCCCTGAATTCGAACCTGTGACCTTTAGATTAGCAAGTTCAGCAGTTCAGTGGTTTAACCCACTGCCCCACCAGGAGCTCCCTATTGACATTGTATAAAGTGTGAAAGCAAGGATTTACAATTTAGTCTTGGATAATTAATTTGTATTTTAATTGAAATTTAAAAGGAATATATTCTATGATGGTGTGGCTGAAAAAGCAAGCATAGTTTTACATTGCATCAACTGAAGTGTACTACCTCAATAAATTCCTAAAAAGACTGGCTGAGAACCTGCATGGAAGGCATAGCTACAATAATGCAGTTATAGTTCAACTTGCCCTCCCAAATTAACCTTAAAAATCATGTAGCTGCATCAACTGAAGGGGTTTTGCAACACTTGCAGGTAGTGTATTGAAGAAAGATGCACATCCAATCTGTACAAACAAAAGGACAGGCAGTTGACTCCTCCTTCAGCAATGGTCTGGAAATTAATCCACCAGCAGATTGACTCGCATGCCACAGAACTTGATTTGGAAATAACTCTGCCCTCCCAGAAGAGAGGAACAGCAAGGAACTTTTTAGCAACATACTAGGAGGCTGTGATGGTTTGCTCCTGAATGTTTGCCACTTCAAGAAACTTGTGTGATGGGTGAAGTGACCACAGGTATTTTACAAGAATATCCAGTTCACTCTCTTGACAAATACTCCACATCATTACACATTTGTGGAGGTTTCATGTTTTAGGGTCTCTTCTGCCACCTATTGAATTTTGTTTAGTCCATTATTTCCACATGGTTATCATCAGTACTTATGTACTTTGCTTGTACCTAGCAAGGTACAGTTGAAGTTTCAGTTCAGCCTGCTACTGGCAAACTCACCTTCGAACTTTAACTTTTGCTCTGCATTTTACAGGTGTGGGAGAAAGTCAATCAGGCAGAGGATGCCAGGGATAATAATGGGCTGACAGATATGCTATTACCAAGTGATTGCGTGAGGAGCTGAATGTTTAACATCAATATACAATATGGGGAAGCATAACTGTAAACTGATACTTTGGATTAATTGAGTCCACATTTGTATGTGTGGGCCATTGTTTGCCTTTTCAAGGGAGCATGTTTTGGCAAAGGAAGGGTGTGTTTGAATGATTTGGCTTCTTCCTCCCCTCCCTAAAATGCAGCTGTTAGTACTATATGCGAAGCATTCAGGAACATGTGTGACCAATCTAAGGACGCAGAGCTTGGCAGTGAGAATTTGGCAAGGTTTAATGAAACACGGAACAAGTGCATGTATATAATCTTTATTTATTTTTCCATCAGGAATCTGTAGCAAATCATGTTTCCTGAGCTAATCTCTGTAGACTTAACTACAAACAGCTTGATTTTAAAAAAATGGAAATAAACTCAAAAAAATGCTACATTATTGATCAGAGAGGAAAGTACATGACTGCTTAAACATAGCAATGTATATTTTTCCAATAATTTGTGGTGGTTCTATAGTAGTTAGTCAGTCTATTCCAGCTTTGTTGTGAATTTTAAAAGGGCTATTCAGTGTGCCAAACCTATCTTGAGGATAGATTTCACTTGTACAGGTTAAACATCCCATATCAAAAATCCAAAATGTTCCAAAATCCAAAATGCCCACATAGATGACTGAGATAGTGGCATCTTTGCTTTCTGATAAGTCAGTATACGCAAACTTTATTTCATGCATATGTGTATAAGGTGTATAAAAACATTTATGAATTTCATGTTTAGACTTGAGTACCATCTCCAGATATCACATTATTTACATATATACAAATACAGGTATTCCAGAATCTTTTTTAAAATGTGGAATCCAAAACACTTCTGTTTCCAAATATTTAGAATAATATATACTTTATTTATATAGCTCTTTTCAATTATGGTATTCAGCCCAAATAATAATTCTGACACAGAAGCCACCAGCTGCTAAGGTTCTTATGGTCTTCATGTTCTTGAGATACACAAAGCCACTGTGCAAATCCATTCATTCTGGAAACAAATATTTTCATCGTAGAAGACTAAACAATGTGATAACACAAGTGGGGAAAAGAATGAGGCAAGAAGTTACACATAGGCTAAATTGTTTCTTTTTCAGAAGAAATACTTATGAGGGAGGAATGAGAGAGAGAAACACTTATTAGGGCTAAATCACCATCATCCTCAAATGTATTAAACTATAATTTAATATATTTTAATTAATTCTAATGTAATATAATTGATTCTTTAAAAAAACATTACTCTGTATGGTTTTGAACTTTCATTGTACCTTAGAGTACAGATTGAAACAATTCCTTTTTTGGACTATAACTCCCAGAATCTGCCAACCAAGACAGTCAGGCCCTTCGACATAGGCCCTAAAGCCTGTGATAGCCAACGGTTTTACCCAAGGTGTCCAAATGACTGGGATTTCCCTATTTACTCCACATTAATTTGACACCTTAAGGTAAGATCCAGACCTTTGCAGGTGAGGGCCCTGTGGGGACTGACTTCCTGGACTTCTGGAGTCCTGGGGGTCGGCCCCCACAGCCAGGGACGGCTCAACCCATTACGCAAAGTAAGCATTCGCAGTATAGTCGATTTTGCCCAGGGGCGCTCTTGAGGCGCTCTTGGGGGAAAATAGACTTTGATATATGCGAGTTTTAGTTACTGGGATGTATAGTTCACCTATAATCAAAGAGCATTCTGAACTCCACCAATGATGGAATTGAACCAAATGTGGCACACAGAACTCCCATGATAAACATAAAAATATATATCAGTGATTGATTGGGAGGGGGGGGGGGCAAAATACCATTTGCTTACCATTGAAAATTACCTAGGGCCACCTCTGCCCACAGCCATCCCAAACTTTCAGGCTCCTGGAGCCTGAAAGAGCAGGAGGGTACCCCCCCTCCCCCCCGCTCCTCATTTTCCCATCCAAAACTCACATGAAGGCCCTGCCAGCAGCCTCTGGAGTCTTCTCCTGATGCACAACAATGATGCATCAGAGGGTGGGGGAAGTCCCCCCCCCCCATCTCCTGACACATCATTTTCACATGTCAGGAGAGGTGTTTGGAGAGGCCCCTCAAATAGTTTTAGATGGGAAAATGGGGGGGGGGGGGCTGGATGACATCTCAGCTCTCTCCCAATGGAAAGCCTGGGGTTATGGGAGGGCATGGGAACAGAAACCCAGGAGGAACTGGGTTAAAAAAAAACCCAGTTCCTCCTTCGTTTTGGGCTATCTGGAAGGGTCCTATGTGTGCATATTGACTGAAAGATTCTAGAAACTGTTCTTCAAAAAAAATAACTGTTCCTGATCAGCCGATGGACAAATCAAAGTAAAAAGGTTTACATGTAATTGCACCTGCTTTTGTAGGTTAAATAATATTATGAATGATGTGGTATTTCCTTGAGACTGCTATGCAAGAAAAAGAGATAAATGTTGTCCCATGTATTTTGCTATCTCAAGCCTGATCATCCTTACAGCAATACATTTTGAAGTTAAAAGAGGTTTACTGTATTAATGTATATAGCATGTAACCGGAAGCTGCAGGGTTGATACATGTAAGGTCCTATGCTCCACTCCTATTTTACCACCCCATTTTCAGGCAAAAAGAATAGGGAAATGGGAGTTTCATCGAGCTTGGGTTTTGAGAGTAAATTGGATGAGAGTCTGATCATAGACTCATCCTGTAGCTATGCATCCCAATGGAGGATTGTAGATAAAATATTTCTGGTGATCAGAAGGAAAGAACTATTTCCTTTGTGTGAGACTATGCATGCATACATGCTTATATTTTTGTTAATCATATTCTTCAATATGCTTCAAATAAAACAAACCCAATTTGCGCTTTGGGCATTTGTACAGCTCACATGTAGGACCATTCCATTGTTTATAACAATAGCATCTACATGTGGATGTGATCGACTGACAAAACTATAGGTGATTCCAAGAATACTATAACATCTGGAACATATAAAGGGCACAGTGAACATGTCATCAACTGGCACTCCTAATGACAATGTTTTACTAGTTTACTATTCACAATACATGGATTCATGTTTAAAGCATTTTGAGAAATCTGTGTAGGGTTGCTTCATCCAGTGCCAAGTACTCTAGTAATGAGATATCCAGGAACAATAGGCCCACTAGTTGCAGTTCATTCAACAACAAAGACTATGTTTCTTAAACTGTATTTTGACTTGTCACTAATTACAGGTCCCTTGATTTAATCCTCCATACAAATGGCTTCAAATGCAAGGGATTTCCTCTCTCTTCTTCTTAACTTAGGGCAGTGGTTCTCAACCTGGGGTCCCCAGATGTTTTTGGCCTACAACTCCCAGAAATCCCAGCCAGTTTACTAATTGTTAGGATTTCTGGGAGTTGAAGGCCAAAAACATCTGGGGACCCCAGGTTGAGAACCACTGCCTTAGGAGGACCCATGTTTTTTTCATTGGGGAGAGGTGTAATTTTGTTTGTGATATAAATTAAATTAGGGGTAGTGATAGAATTCAATTTGCATCAATGATTTCCATTAAGCAAAATTAGACTTTGTATTTGAAAAAGAATTTATGTATTGTCGAAGGCTTTCATGGCTGGAATCACTAGGTTCTTGTGGGTTTTTTCGGGCTATAGAGCCATGTTCTAGAGGCATTTCTCCTTGCAGGAGAAATGCCTCTAGAACATGGCTCTATAGCCCGAAAAAACCCACAAGAACCTAATTTATGTATTCTGAATTCTAATCCACCAAAAAAGGCAACTATTTCTATTTAGGGATGTTAATTTTTCCAGTGTTCATATTTTCATATATATCCTCTAAATGTCCTGGTTTGACAGATTCAGTCCCAAATAATTCCATTTTCCCACTCTTTCAGCTGTTGTTAAAATGTCAAGTTTCTCTATTTCATTTCATCCCTTTTCACCTTTGCTACCAGATTACTTCAATTGATGGAACAGTTCAAAATACAAAAATAGTTTGCACTCAAATCATCAGAAGAGAAGAGAGCAGAGTACAGGGAGCCCGACCTTCCCAATGCACTCAGGCAAAAGCAAACTGATGCAACCTCTCCAAGCTTATCTGTTCTTCCACATTCATGACTTCTGCCATATCAACACACTCAAATGTTATTTATAATATATATAATATAAAACTTTATTTGTATTCCGCCCTATCTCCCCAGGGAGACTCAGGGTGGATTCCAACATACAATGGCAAACATTCAATGCCTCCATAAAGCAAACAAGTACTATCATTATAACCCCAGAAAAGCCCCACAAATTGAAACAACATTTGAACCTAAGAGTAAAACCAATCATAATCAAACAAGAATTATAAAATGATGTAAAATCCAAATGTAAAACATTCACATTAATTTACAAAAGCCAACTATTGTTCACATAATTGTGTAGGCTGGTTTTGTGACCAGAGTTGTTGTATAGCCAGTGATGGTAGCTGGGCTAACACTGACTAGAGAAGCCTGAGTATGAAATAGTTCTCAACCAGAGATCCGGTAGTACTCTCTCACTGTCTAGTTCTCCTCCTCTCCATATGCTAATGAGCAAAGGTGAGCCTTCAAAAGATTTTGAAGGAGAGGAGGGAGGGGGCCAGCTTTATTTCTTTAGGGAGGAGGTTCCAGAGGATGGGGGCAATCACGGAGTAGGCCCTCTCTCTCATTCCCACCAGCTGTAGTTGAGATGGATGTGGGACTGAGAGCAGGGCCTCCTCTGCTGACCACAGTGCCCAAGCTTGTTTATAAGAGTAGATGAGATCAGTCAGGTATTATTTATTTACTGTATTTGTATAACACCTTTCTCAGCCAATCGGCGACTCAAGGTGGTTTCCAACAAATCAGTATACATAAAAACACAATACCAATTAAAACAATAAACAGTATAAAACACCACAACAGCAATAAAAAATAGCCTGAACCTGAGTTGTTTATGGCTTTAAAGGTCTGATGTGTTCCAGGTTTCATCTGTGAAGTGTCAGAAGATATGCTACAATATAACATAAGCTTCTTTTCAAGGAAGGAGGATGTTTTTTTTTAAAAAAAACAAACAAAACAATTATAACAATTTATAATTGAACCCAATGAGCCCACATTATGCTATGCATACAGTTTGAGATTAGGACACGGGAGTTTCAGACCCTAGTTTTCACCAATTGTATAAATCACTTGATGACCAGTTCTTTTGAGTGTGTTTTTCAACATGAGGAACCAGTCATGAGAAAATGTGTTGCTGTTGGGAAATGTGTAAGTTAGCACTAGGGACCTCTTAACATTGTCCAAAATTAGCGGCATTGTTTTGTTTTGTTTTTTTACCATGGAGCCCACAGACTCTGATCACACTCTGGAAAAGTACTTCCAGGGTGGCTCTGTGGCCAAACTGGGGAAAAAACTCTGCTGCCACTGAAAAATTGCTGGAGGCGGACAACAGGAGGCTCCCTGTCTTTCCATTGGGAAAGATGGGTTGAGCCAGCTTAAATAGGCTTCTCCTTGTCTGATGAGGGGGGGAGAAGCCAAGATGGTATTGGACATGGGTCAACAGGTCCACACCCACTGGGCGGGTGTCACCACAATTGCTGCAATCCATGGCAATACTGGCTAATTCCAGTGGTGCATGTGACAAGGTGGTATTTTTGTTAAGCATAGTGATAAAAAAACAAATCTCCCCTGTTCTCTATTGAGAAAACCATCTTTTCTGCATGATCTAATTATTTGTTTGTGCACAGAAAACAAGGGTCTGTTTTTTGCACAAACAAAAATAATTTTTTTGTCCAAAGAATAAATCATGCACACTATGAAACATTGAATTCTACAAGAAAATTTCACATCTTTTTTACTGGTGTATTATTCATCCTGGGGCGTATGGGGTTTTATGGGGGGGGGGCAGTGGTCAACCTTAGAATGATTACAAATATCCTTTCCCTACCCAAATTCATACTTTATAGTATGATATACTATAAAGCTTCTTTGGAACATTAATGCTCTGAACGTAAGTCCACATTCTGTTTTAAAATGCAGTTACAATAAGAAGTATGATAAATAAATTTTATTTTTGGAGTTTTACTTGGACTGCATGCAGTTTTCTTCATTGATATGCCATGAGCAATACAACAGAAATGACAACAAATCTCAGAGAAGTACTAGTTTTCAAGGAAATTTTCTAACATTATAGCTGAGGGCAGGTGAGATGCAGAAGGTGATATATGGCTTTGTCATTTATTAAGCCATCACACATGTAGAAAGCTTTTCTTCAAACACCTGCACTTTTATTGGTTTTAGCAACCTAACTGTTAAGCAAGTGCAAGTCATCAAGATAAGTGATAGCAGGCAAATCACAGCTTTGTCTCTCATTGGTCAGTTGGTGATGTTTACGGAGTAATGAAAGAGGTGGACGTAAGTTGGGCATAATTAATTGGACAATTGGCTAGGTTATGCTGCTCTGATTTCAATTAACCTTTGAACTTTCCAGCAAAAGAATTTGACAATTACCCACCCATCACTGACAGGTCAAATGATATAAGTAAATATGTTTTAATTAGGCATCCTGAAAACTTTTGAAAAGGAATATAGTTAAGTATACTATGCTTTCAGGGTTGGCAAGGTAAGAACAGAGAAGAAATGCAAGTGTAAAAAGTGGTAAATGCTGTTGCAAAATGTCATGTTGTGCAGTCTACTACAAACTCAAATATATGCTGATCATAGGGGTTTAGGATTAGGCAGAAGTTTTCTCTTCTGGCAGTAATCCCCCTTTACCAGCAAAACTCTCATTTGTCGACAGTCCTGCTTTTCTTCTGGTAAATAAGGGATGAAGTGTGTGAGAAACTGTGTTATGCCAATTCTAAACATCCTGTATCCTGGCAACACAACAGTGATCCTATCATAAAGTCAAGGCAGGGCAGTTTGAAGTAACCTCCAAGATTGTAGACAGAGGGAACATGAATTCATGGGACCATCAATAGGGGGCAGAGGGAGTCCAAAGTATTGTAGACTAGTGGTATGGAGGTGATCCCAAGATCTGACTATGTTGTGCACGTTGTTGTCTTTCTTAATAGTACCATTACTTGTCAATAGTTTTTGAGATCCTTTGTGAAACTTGGGGATGATTTAAAATACATGAAAATAAATAATTATGTACAAAATTCTGTACTATTAAAGTTTTTTTGGCCAGGTGCTATCTGAAGACAACCACAAATAAAACACAAAACATTCAATGACAGCAGTGGTGGTTGGAAAAGAAACACAGAGATGATTAAACCACTGTGGTCTCTCAGCTGCTCATATGAGGGGAAAGATAAGGAATACCTCATTTTCATGACTCAATGGTATGGTTGCTGATGACATGATAAATAAATAAATGACTCAGGCAAATAGATCTTTTCTGAATTTGCCAATTCCTTTGCCTCTGAGAGAAGTTTCCAATTGTCTACCATCAGACTTGGAATGCTGCTGAGGGACACACAATCTCAGTCTTTATGTGTATGTCAAAGAAGTGAAGCAAGTGGCCTGTGGGTGTTGGATTGGTTGTGGGTTGCAGTAGCCGTGGGTTGTGAGTTGCAGTGGCCAACCTCCCTCTCCCCAAAAGCAGTTTGTGGGAACAAATGAATTCTCAGCCCCTCTCCCAATTTCAGGGGCTCTTCAGTAACAGTTAGGCAAGGTATACCATTCATCCTAGAATAGGTCCACATGTGGCTATTTACACTACCCTGAGGTTATGCTGGATAGTAGCCATGAAGTGTCTTGTGGATGAAAGGGAGGTATAACTCATCCTCACTTCTGTTAAGTTTGTGAATCTGCTTAGAAGACAATGAGACAAATTAATTCTTATTCCATTTAGAGCAACATTGGAGGCACTGATTCCAAAAACAAAACAAAACAAAAAAACACACGTGTTTAGTGGCTGCCATTATACGTAAAAATATACCCAGCTAGTGAAAGGAAGACTAAGAAGTATCTGTTGGCAGTAAGAATGCACTTGAAACATTACTTAAGAGATTTTGAGTACAGGAATGTCCTTCATACATTACATTTTAGCTGCTCATTTTAATGTCTTGATGATAGAAGTTTCTGGCTGTCTTCCCGTAATCAATAATATTGCAAAGAGGCGCCTCCTTTCAGTAGTGGTGTAAATTATCAAATATATGCAAATAGATTTGCAAATGTTAATTGCTTGGGTTGATAGGTGATTAATTTTTTTGATTAAGATCAATCATTCTTAAGAAGTCTTACTAAGACAACCTGCAAAGTGATAGCAATGAGGCTTGTCACCCTGCTAGCATGCCTTAACTAGCAATAAAGTATTCCTGTGATGGACAAAAGTGCTACAACATAAAAAGGAAGGAAGGAAGGAAGGAAGGAAGGAAGGAAGGAAGGAAGGAAGGAAGGAAGGAGAAGAGAATGAATGCAAGAAAGGTGATGCTTCTAGATATTTCTGCAGTAGAAACAAGACCACATTGGCCATATGAATAAACTCAGTAAGCAGTAGTGGTATAACAAGTTAAGCAGCACACACAATTCTGGAAGTACACTGTTACTATCTTATTCTGTCTCCAAAGCATTGCCTAGGATAAATATTGTGACCTAAGGATAGAAGGAATATTTGCAGCCATTGAATTGCAGGCAAAAAAACCTGATTTACTGACACTCAGAGAAAGAGAATAGACTAATTTTCTCCTAATATGTCTTGAAATACTGCCCAGGAATAATACTGCAGGGATAGACACATATTTTTTTTTCACTAACACAAAAACCATGTGTTTTTCTCTGCAGAATTATTCCTGGGCAACCTTTCGGGATAATCATTTGAGGGAAAATACAAAGGAAGAATGTCCAATATATTTCACAAGAGGGGAAAAACCTATCCTCATTATTTGTTCCCATCTGTCAGGATAAAACAATTGATAATTATGTATCAGTAGTGTAATGAACAAGAAGCACCTTCACTCTGTGGTCAGTTTCAAATATTTCAGAAGTATGTTGCTTCTGCAAAGCTATTGTTGTTCATTCGTTCAGTTGTCTCCGACTCTTCGTGACCTCATGGACCAGCCCACGCCAGAGCTCCCTGTCAGCCGTCACCACCCCCAGCTCCTTCAAGGTCAGTCCAGTCACTTCAAGGATACCATCCATCTATCTTGCCCTTGGTCGGCCCCTCTTCCTTTTACCTTCCACTTTCCCCAGCATAATTGTCTTCTCTAGGCTTTGCTGTCTCCTCATGATGTGCTGCAAAGCTATAAAACCTAACTGTGACACAGGGTTTGCTTCTGGGAGTGAACAAAGAGTCCCAAAATGTCACTAAGAATATATTTCACATATTTATATTTAAATTACTCAACAATAATCTGTTTATAGCCCTATTTAAAGATCTCAGCAAACATTGTATTCTCCCGAGGAAGGCACCAGAGAGCACGTTGGGCCAAAACATGTAGGGTATGTTAATTATAAATACATACCTTTGGGAATTTTGAACTTGTTTTTTGTTCTGTTCTCCAGTGGATGTCTGCCTATTTGTTTTATCTTTACCATTCCAACACCAGAAGTTAGAAAAGTGGACAAAACAGACTATCTTCCAAAGAAGTGCCTTTTCCAAGCACTGTCCCAGATTGCTTTCCGTGAAGTCTATGGAGAAGTCATGGGCATCCTTTCTCAATAACGGGCAGCTTTGTTGCCTAATGTTCTTCTCATCAAATTCTTGTATGCAATTTATGTCACACAGGCTTTTTTATAATGCTGTAGTTGCTTCCTCAAGTTGCGTCTCTCTATGTGTGTTGTTTTCTCAAATGGAGAACCAATTTTATTGTTTTGCTTGTTCCCTCAAGGTCCAAAGCCATTGGAGGCATAGCCTTATGAGTCTAGTTTGATACTGTACTTTACCAATCTTCATCTCATACTGTCTGAAAGGAACATATATATATTAGGGCTGTGTAGTCAATTAAAACGTTTCAAAAATCATTACAAAATTAGGGGGCACTGGCATTTTGTTTCTAAAATGTTTGTAAAGATTTGTTAGTGAAAATTTCATTACTTTAACAAGAGTAACACAATTTTGTTACTTTTTTGTTATAGTAAATGTGCAAGTAGGGAACATTCAGGGACTCCTTTCTCCCTCATTTGTAGAGCTATTGAGGTGTGACAATAGTAGAACACATTTACCACTATTAGTCCATCAAGTTTCAGAACGTTTCACTTATCCACAGATTTTTGGGGAATTTTCAATTTTTTATAAACAACTTTTTCTTTCAAAAAAAACCTACAAAATTTTCTATACAATGACACAGGACAACAAGGGATTGTTCCCCCCAAATTTCAGAAATATTTATATATTTCAGGGATTTTTTTAAAGTTTTGACAAAAACGTTTTAAAAAAAAAAGCCACAACAGCAATCTCATGGAATGTCTCTCATATTAAGCAATAGAATTTCCATTTAGGGATTTCTTCCCAGCCCTGCACTGAGATTTACTTACTAGAAGTATGTCAGTCCTCCTCTTTGCAGAGCCAACAATTTATTGGAACTCTGGCTGGCTGCTGCAATGGAGGAACAAATCACTCTCATATCCTGATGGGCACTTTCCGATGCTGAGCAAAATTATGTATGGGAAATGTAGTTTAGAGCAGGGCCTTTTGAATTCTCTGCCATAGTGCTCTTCATCTTCCCAAACTACATTTCTGAGAATTCTATGCTTCTGTCTCTTTCCCAGAAAACTAGGAGATGAGGCTCAGCTTTGTCAGATTATGGAAGCAATCTCAAAGGAATCAAATAGAGCTACAATAAGACTTGTGTTTTTTTCTTGAGGGATAGATTGGAAATTATAACAGTAAACTTCAGAGTTTTAGAAAGGAATTATTCTATTTCTACATGTAGATATCAGGGATTGATTCTTTGACCTTCTGATGCAAAGCAATTGCTCCAACTACGACACTCAATTTCTTTTTTTAAAAAATCATATAACTGAATTATTTATGGAGTTTGGAAAAGTTATGTTTTAGGACTGCAACTCATAGATTCCCCAATCTTCATGATTAGTTAGGGATTTTGGAAACTCTAAAAAAATGATTCCCCTAAGCTCTGGATATTTGAATGAAGGGTTTAATGTTAAGCCAAGATATCAAAATTCTCAGCTGTAACAACTATTCACAATCTCCAAAACATGAATTTACCCTACAGAATAGTTGTGTGGTCTGAAAACTTTGAGCTTTTGGCTTACATGCTATAGTACTTAGAAATGTAGACCTCCTATGAGTGAACGTAGTGGTTTAAAACAACCAAAAGTAACATCTGTAGTTGAGATTTTTTTCTAAAACTTATAAACAAATATAATGCCTGGCTCATTCTCTTTGCAAGATAACTTAAACTAAAATGTGTGTTATGACACTATTTTTTGGACTCAATATACTTTATTATTTCAGTTCGCTTGGTAACTTCTGCAATTCATACTCTACAAAATGTGCAGATTAACTTACACAAGATATATAAAACTGTCAGATCGCCTGAAACTTCTTTGTGTACCAGTTTAGTGAAATATGACTGTGTTGTAAAACAAATAAATCTTAGAGTAATGTCAAGGTTCTATCTATGAGGCTCCCTTACTAAATTAATACTTGATAAAGTCGTAAATTATTTAAAAGTATATTCTAAAGCATTGCAGAACTGTTCTTTGTATTGTAAATAATGTTTATTGCACTGAATGCAGATGGAAAAAAACTGTAATGATATATAGAAAAATAATTAAGAAATGTCTTTCAAAATCAGATCTGTGACCAGTCCCAGTTCTGAGGCATATGACCTCATTTTACCTAAATTCCTAACACCTTTCTTGCATTTGTCTGTGTGTGTGGGGGGGGGGGCACTCCATTTCTGACTCATGGAACCTCACCAGTAATGCAATCCTCTCACAAGTCACTCTTTGGCTGTTGAGGTGTGTTAATTACATTTCTTGCCTAGATTACTACAGCATCCCATAAGTCACTAATATCGTTTAGGCACAAAAGTCCCTGGATTTCTACTTGCTATCCATGTCCATTCCACTCCTCCCTGGAAGTCTCTTATCAGTTTTCCATCAAGAAATATCTTCAGCAATTCCAATTCCCACTGGCGCCTCCTACAGGCCTCCAACTGTCATGGAGAAGATTTATGGTGGTTTCTCGAACAGGAGAAATCACCCCCTGACAGTGACTCTGTTCTAGGATTTCTTGGCAGGATTTTAGACAAGATTTGCCATTGCCGCCTTCTTAGATTAGCCCAGATCATACAATGGGCTTTCATGGCGGAGCAGGAATTGAAATCCTAGACCCCATCTACACTGCCATTATAATGCAAATTGAACTGAATTATTTGGCAACGTGGCCTCATATAATCCAATTCAATGCAGTTCAGTCTGCATTATATGAGTCTATACTGCCCAATAATTCAGTTCAATTTGCATTATAATGGTAGTATAGATGGGGCCCTAGACTTCTGGACCTAGTCTAATACAGGATCTAAGCATTTTAGTAGACCATAAGCTGATTATGAGTCAACAACTAAAACACACACACACACAATTTTATTCAATAGAAGCATAGGGTCTCATTCGAGGGAAGTAATGGTACCCCTCTATTTTGCATTGTTCAGACTCATCTGCAATAATGTGTCCAGTTTTGCACACCACATTTCAAGAAGGACATTGAAAAGCTGGAGCATGTCCAGAGAAGGGTGACTAAAATGGTCAAATATCTGGAATTCATGTTTGATATGTATAGCTTGGAGAAGAAGAGGTTGAGAGGTGACATGATAACCATGTTTAAATATTTGAAAAGATACAATCTTGAAGACGGAGCAAGCTTATTTTCTGCTGCTCCAGAAACAGACATGGAGCTATGGATTCAAGCTACAAGCTAATGTTCCATCTAAACATAACGAAGAACTTCCTGGGAGTAAGAACTTTTCAACAACAGAATATATTGACTTGGAATGTGGTGAAATGTCCTTCTCTAGAGATTTTTAAAGGCTGTGTGGCTATATGTCAGGAGTGGTTTGACTCTTACATGGTAAAGAGTTGGACTGGATGGCCCAAAATTCTATTATTTATGTTTATATGATTCTATCAGTTTGAATATTAAATATCTCCTGCAGTCCTTATCCACTTCAGAATTCTGGTTAAAGAGTGCTCAATTTGAATATTCCAATATATTTCGATTTCTTTGATGTCCATTTCTCATACATACTTTCTGGTTTATGTGCATGTTATATCTGTCCGAACGCATCTCCCTCTACGTCCCGCCTCGGAGTTTAAGATCTTCTGGGGAGACCAGGGCCTTCTCAGTGGTGGGCCCTCACCTGTGGAATTCACTCCCCGGGGAAATTAGGTCATCGACATCCCTCCTCTCTTTTAGAAAGAAATTAAAAACATGGATATGGGACCAGGCTTTTGGGTAATCTGGCAGATAGACAAAGGACAATGATGACTAGAATTGATAGGATTTGACAATGTGGAATGAATTTACGGACTCTGAGCTGGCGAACGTTGAGCGTTAGATTGGTTTTATTGATTATGATATATAATTGATAGTTTTAATTGTTTATAATTGCTGTTCTTAAATGTTTTATCTTATTGTTTGTGTTGGCATCGAATTGTGCCTTTTGTAAGCCGCCCTGAGTCCCCCCTTGGGGGTTGAGAAGGGCAGGGTAGAAATGCGCAAATTAATTAATTAATTAATTGAGTAAGTAAGTAAGTAAGAAACATGCCAAACTTTATAAAATATTAATTTGGTTAAGTTGCTGTTATTTTATGGTTTTAATCCTGCTCTGTGACAGGAACAAAATTGAGAATGAGAGTGAATTATTGTTTAAAAATAAATAAAACAAAGATTACTCCAAGTCAAGATGTATAAAACATTAGTTCTGTTTTATTTTTCACACAAACCAACTTTATGATTTGGAATAAAGCCCTTTCCATCTGTGTTATGCATGAGAATTGTCTTTGTAGCTATTTTTATTTCCAATAGAATTAAGTAAGTCATGACAATATATACCACATATATTGATAACAACAGAAGCCACTAGCATGGAAACTGAACCCCAGTATAAAAGCTTATAGGGAAACATTTTGGGTTTTTTATTTGTTTACTTTGTGCTTAAATAGTAATAATGAAATGTCCCAGTAGATTTCCACAGAGGCCAATTACAAAGTTCATTTCTTTATATTGAATTTACTTTCTGCTTTTTAAAATTGCAGCACTCAAAACAATTAAAAAGTAATGCATTGCTATGCTACTAGGGGGCTCATCAGATGGTGCAATTTTAGTGGCTTACAACGCTTCCACCCTGTCTTAGGGACAGAGCCCACACCGAACACCACACAACATTGTGTGACTTCTGGTGGAGGTCCCACCCAGAACAGAGTCAGCATGAGTCCCTGCCGGGAGGTCAACACTTCCCACATGTGATGTGGGAAGCGTCACCATGAAGGACTAGTGCATAGGACCCTGCTGCCCCCTCTGTCCATTGGGTAAAGTGAGATGCTTTACCTGGCCTTTGTGATGAGGCTGTAAAGCTGCACTGAACTCTCATGGTGTTTCAGCATTTCTCACAATTCATACAGCATTTCACGGAGGGATGAGGGGCCTACAGTTTTCTTGAAATTGTAAAGAATCTGTTCAGATAATATTCATTCAGTATCTGGACAAAGAGAGAGAAAACAAATATGGTCAATTGCATTAAATTGATCACATTAACCATACATTAAAGCATGTTTTTACATAATGCACTACCTTAGTAATAATAGAATCACACTAGGTTTGGGGCAGTATCAACAACTATTTCATCCTTGTATGTAAGGATAAACAATATCTGTAGGTCTTTTTTCTCTTATTGCAAGAGGGAGAAAAATATGTCTGTGTCTTAATCTCCCTGTACTTGAATATCTCAAAGTGTTCTGGGAGGAGTATTCTACACGGAAATGCACATGATTTTTCTACACAGAGAAAAGGTCTTTCCCCACCACTTCACACTAGAAACAATGGGATAGGTCTCACAATAAAACACAGGGTCTTCTTCACACTACTGTGATTCAACTTTAACTGCCATAGCTGCATCCTGGGATTTGTAGGTTAATGAGATGGAGCATTCTGGATGAGAATTCTAAATAGTCCTCCCTTAATTGCCAGTTTCAAGATTCCATAGGATATGAACCATAACAGTTAAAGTGGAATAATAGTGCTATAATTCTGTAGTGTAAATGAATGAGCAGTTTAAAGACCCCTTCCTAAACTACAAACTCCAGAATTCTGCAGGAGGCAGTCACTGAAGAATTCTAGGGTCTGTAGATTAGAATGACTTAGAGCCGCCGCAAACTAGCCTCCTGCGGGAGCAAACTGTGCCAGCACATCCATGATGTCATGAGACTCCGCCTCTCTCTCCGCCCCTTTCTCCACCTCTTTCTCCGTGCCAAAGTGGATTTTCCTTTGCTAGGGCAGCATTGTCAGCGTACTCTCGTTGTTGAATTCTGTCTTTTTTTTTGCTGATAAAACTATGTTCCCCCAGCAAAAGCAAGAGCATCCCTCTGTGCAGATAAACCAGGAAATCCCAATTGGATGGTCCCCACGAGGGTCTGCCTCCAGGGGCAAAGCAAGAATGGTCAACTGAGCAGACCAGAAGTGAGCAGATCAAAAGGCAACCTGGCAAAATGGAACTACCTTGTGTGACTGTGGAACAAACAGCTCCGCATCATTATGTTTGTCCGCAATGCCCTGCTGCATGTACAGAGGAAAAATTGCTTAAAGTTACTGACAATGTGGTCACTGTTGCCTGGTTTTGGTCAAAAATTGTTTAGCCACTTATAGTCCTTCTATTTTTATCAGTTTTATACTTAATGTATGAAATGCTTTTGACACTAAATAAATTAAAACTATGATTCGGTTAGAGTCCATCAAATAGAGGACTCTCCTTTCTGAAGCTGAAGCCATAGCTACCCAAGCCATTAGTCAAACAGCATTTGCAAAGCTTAAAGCACTAGAGCAGTGCTTCTCAACCTTGGGTCCCCAGATGTTTTTGGCCTACAATTCCCAGAAATCCCAGCCAGTTTACCATCTGTTAGGATTTCTGGGAATTGTAGGCCAAAAACATCTGGGGACCCCATGTTGAGAACCACTGCACTAGAGGAAGGGGTTCAGGTTAGGACTCCAGGGCCTAAACATGTACATGCAGGAAGAAGTTATCTCTTCAAGTATAATGAGATGCTGAGATGTGGATCTGAAATACATTACCTAACTGTTCACTTCTTGCATACAAGTCCCCCTTCTCTCTGCAGATCAGGATGAATTATCATTAGATTGTTTACAGACTTAAGAATTTTGTGGGATCAGTGGGTTCAGACATCTTTCTACAGGGTGAGCAGCATAACTTCCTTTTTTTCAAAACTTAATAAAACCCATTGTATAAATCAGAATTTTTTTTATAATGTAGGCACATACCTAAAGTTTTGTTTTACATAGTTTTGAAGATCAAATTAGGCAGGTGACGTCCCCCATTCTCCATTCTCCATACACTGAGTAAACCAATTTCTGGCATTTGTCATGACTCTTGTCAGCATAGCAGGTGTTATGTTGGCAATTTCTTCCTGGATGTTGGTCTTCAAATCTTGTAGAGTCCTTGGATGGTTCACATAAACATGGGATTTCAAAAAACCCAATAGAAAAAAATGACAAGGGGCCAAATCTAGAGAGTGGGCCGGCCACTCCAAATCCGCTCGAAAAGTAGGTCTCAATGGCAAAAGCACACTCCTCACTGTTCCAAGGCATGATGGCAACTGAACTGTGTCAGGACAAAACTTTATACTCCTGCCTCTCAAACGAAACCACTAGCACTCCGCTACATCTTCAACTGACTGAATGGCGCACATTTAAAAAAAGGAAATTATGTTGCCTCACCCTGTAGTTGTGGTGCCAATGTTGGAGTGAATAAGCAAAGCTATATCTGAATGTTGTAAAGGAGTACTAGTAGCTCCAACACCAAGGGTGTATCCACACTGCACAGTTATAGCAGTTTGATACTACTCTAACCATGATGGTTTCATCCCATGGAATACTGGAATGTGTACTTTAGTAACAAACCCAAATCCTCCAAAATACAGCATCACTAATAGAAAATATAAGTCCCCAGCAAAACTACATGATTTCATTGGATGGCCCTATTAATCTGTTGAATAAGTCCAAGAAATAACATTTTTAAACAACATAAGATATTACAGAAAGACACAGTGTTTAATTTAAAAATAACCCTCTCCAAGATTAAACCAATAGGACAAAGCAGTGTGGGAGTGGGAGGATGGCCATAATGTATAAATGAATTTGTTTTAAGGAACCAGGAAATGAAATTGAAAGGGTTCCTGTTATTATTAAGGGGTGTTAATAAGGAAATACATAAGCCTGGAGCCTTGATGTACAACTAGACAACAAGAGGTTATGCTTGGAGTCAGAGCTATGCTAATTTGCAAACTTGGGTCCATTTCATTAAGTGAGTAGAGAGACAGGCTGTCTCAGTCCAACAGAGAAGGATCTCATTATCCATGCAGGGAGCAAGAGATAAGAATCTTTTAATAATTGCTGGGGATTTTTTTTTTTGGTATTATGATATGGAATGCCAATTTATGCCTCTCCATGCAAGGCAGATAAAATGCAGCTTGCTCTGCAGTTAAAACCAATCCCCTCTGGCTGTTGCCATTAAGGACAGCAGGGGACCGGGGAGACTAATAGTTTTGCCTGGGAGACCTATAGGACTCTATTATCTGCCCATCACGTAGAAACCTGTTTGTTTACAAATCGCCAGAAACTTTCCGTTAAAACTTTAAGGAATAAACCATTTATGATTCCATTTAGAAGTGACTTTTATGGTTTGACTTGTTCTCTATAAAAATCAATGTTGGGATACTGGCAGGAGAGGGATGAGATATATGTGGTTTTGAGTTATAGTTTCTGCCCTGATTACAAAGGGATTTGTATTTTTGTTTGTATATATAAAGAAGGAATGTTTGTGCGTATATTTGCAGACTTTAGATAACTATTGTATACAGCAGAAGGACAAGAAAGTAGATCTTTTCCAGTGCTTGTCTTTCAGAGTAGGTATTATAAACATAATTAGCTGTGAGCTGGAAATTTGACTATATGGTAGTATCTTTTTGGCAGTAACAGAAACAGCCTATAATGTAACATAAAATAAAAAGATAATTGTGTTCACAGGTATGGAAAACATTTGCTATTCAGGTTAAAAGAAATGTTTTCTGAAAAGCCTTCTCCCCACCCCCCGCCCCCCTCTTGAATTTCAGGCTGTGTCTACATGAGTAAACGAGTGTGTATTCATCCCAGAGCCAGTGTTGACAGTCTTTATGATGCACCCAACAACTTTTGGCAAAAATCCAGGGTTAGCCCTTAACCCAATGTTGCTTTATAGTAAGTAAAGTTGGGAGATACTCCTTGGGGAATACTTCAGAATTTAGCAGTCCCTCAAGTTTTGCAGCCATGTTGACAGTTGGGTTAGGTTTGTCTTGTCCAATCCATTATCCACCTGCACTCCTCACTACATCAGCACAGGAAAGGAGATGGGTCATCCTTGTGCTACCTATGTAACACAGGCCCAGGAATTCCCTAAGAGAGCCTGGTCATTGCAGTCAGAATGGGGCACCCAGCCATGTGATCAACAAGAAGGGGATCACTCTACCCCATCCTGTTGATCAAACATGACCTCAGCATTATGACATCAATAGACAAGACAGTCAATGCTAAGATCTCCCTAAAGGGTGAAGAGTTGCAGAAGTAGATGGCCAGAGGAAAGATGTGGTCATCAGTACAATGTCAGTGTGGTGTATTACCAATTGCTGTGGCATTAAAGGGGAGGGGTTCATATTTTGAAGCAGTGGAGGGGGTTCATTTCCACAATTAATATTTATCTCCTCCCCCAATTTCCATCATTCCTGATTCTGCATTACTGAAGTCCTAAGTCCACCAAACTAACTATTTCTTTTTTAAAAAATGCTTTAAGCATATACAGTTCTGCAGATCAAATTTATGTAAATCATACAACCATAATATGAGAATATTATACCGTTTGTTTCTGCTGACCTGACTCTAACCACACTTATAGACATTCAAAAAATGAAATAAATAGAAAATGTACTGTATAGATGCAATGTATATTTACAGTATAAATAACAATGTTGATAACTATAGCTTCATATATGCCTAGCCCACTACCTTACAACTATACACTGTTTGGTGGGGGGGGGGGGGGGGATGAAAGAATACAGCTACAATTAACATCACCCCAGATGGATTCTGGCATGTTGCACATGCTGGTCTAAGCACAAGTGTTATGTATTACTATTTTAATTTTTGTGTTTGTGAGTTTATGTATTTTCTATTACTATTGCATTATGTTGAACGGCATCAAATTGTTGCCGAGTATTAGCTACTCTGAGTTCCTCAGTGAGGGAGAGAGAGTGGGATATAAAACAAAGTAAATAAATAAGCACAGGTACTTAGACTGTTTGCCACTGTCCCTGTTGCTTTGTTCTCTCAGAGGCCCCTTCTACACTGCCATATAAAATCCAGATTATCTGTTTTGAACAGGTTTATATGGCAGCGTGGACTCAGATAATCTAGTTCAAAGCAGATAATGTGGGTTATCTGCTTTGATAATCTGGGTTATATGGCAGCCTGAGTTATCTTTTGGGGTTCCTCTGAGTTTGAAGAACCTATGGTTCCGGTTCCGGTATGGCGGATGGCAGCAAGCCCCGGAGCTGTGCTTAAAAAGAACTTAATCCGAGGGAATCCAAGGTGCGTCTTCCCTCTTGACCCTCCTTAATCCAAGCAAGGGGACCCGGAATAGCCAGGGGTCTCGAAGGAGGCCTTGGCGGTCTGAGATTCCCAAGAGAAAAGGAGAAAAAGGAGAAGAAGTGGAGGGGAGATAATCGAGGTAGAGCGCCGCCATTACACCACGGCTTAGGCCTCCCTCAACCTACAACCTTACAAGATCTCACCTGTTCCCCGGAGTCCCTGGGGTCGGTCTGGGGCCTGCTCTGCTTGACGCCGACGGGGTGTGCTCAAACTGGGCACGGAGGGAATCCCTGTAAGTGCCGCTACGCCATCGCGGCCCCCACGCGGCTGGAGCCAGGGAGAGAGAGCCCTGCAGATCTTCCACCTTGGTCTGCTAGGCCCTTCCTCAGGGGGAGAGAGTCCGAAGAGCCTCGATCGGGCCTGCCAGGCCCCGCCGCTGTGTATCCCCCTCCCGCCATCTGGGGGAAGGGTGAAAGAGCCCGCGACCTTTCCATCTGGGCCTGCTAGGCCCATCGCAGTGAGACCCCTCCCGCCGCCCCGGGGGAGGGAGAGAGAGAGAGCCGGAGAGAGCCTGAGGAGCCTCGATCGGACTGGCTGGGCCCCGCTGCTGTGCACCCCCCTCCCGCTGTCCGGGGGAGGGGAGAGAGAGCCCGCGGCTTTTCCATCCGGGCCTGCTAGGCCTCATCGTGCCACATCGCCATTGCCCCCTGCCTTGCCATCCGGGAAGGGGGCAAAAGAGAAACGAGATCCAGCAAGCCGTGGCCCATCCGGCCCTTCGCTGCACCAGGAAGGGTCGTAGAGAGGGAGCGCTAGGCCGCATCGCCATCGCCCCCCCCCCCTCGTCAACCCAGGAGAGGGTGAAGAGAGGACCAGCCAGCTTCGGCCCCATCCAGCCCCTTCGCCGCTGTGGACATCGCCAGCTGCTCCCGGGCCCTATAGATGGCCGCGCTTCTTCCATCTGCGCTGGGGATCCTGCGGACAAGACATCTCCATCGACAGCCGCTTTCCTCCCCCCCCCCCCCCCCCCGCGGCATCTAGGGCCTAGGCAAATTTAACCGGAGGGCCTACCCATTACAGGATTCGGCGTTCGGCCATCTACCAGCAAACTCATAGTTAAACAAGACCTGATATCCTTTAAACAAGACCTGATATCTTTTTAAACACCGCCCCCTCTGGTGGGAGGTGTAAATTATACCACTCCACATTATTGCTGGAAACTGTTTCTATACTATTCTGGCACTGCCCTCATTATACAAGGACCATCTCCCACTAAACTGTACAATCTCCTCTCAGGACGGTCGAGAAGAACCGGGACCAGGCCAAGGGTGCCGGCACCAATACTGCTGCTAAGTTGTGAGCATTATAGCACTTTAGACAACTGTGACTCTTTTCTACCCTAGGTTATATTGCAATTTACCAGCAATTTATTGATGTCATCTTTCTGGTTACCACTACTACCACTATTGCTATTACTGAGATTCTATCAGCTGTCCGTCTTCCTCGGTAATGCACAAGCGCACTTTATAAGCGATAACACACTGGAAGGACTAGGAAGGCTTGAAAGGGGTTTTTTTCAGGGTCCAGATATTTATAATTACAACAATGCTTGTTACTATACAACAACAACAGGTACAGCAACTGAGGAGCATGGAGGAATCTCCCCCGGGGAGGGGGAGTCTGCGGGTGAGGGGGCTGCTATAGAGGTGGTGACGGGCAGAGGAAGATACGGGAAAGGGAGAACAAATCACTTATTTCGGCCCAAAAACTACCACAATAATCCGGCAAATCCAAAATTCAACAAGGATTCGACACGAAAGCAAATTCGGCCCAAAATTTATAACAGAACATTGGCAATCCCAAAGATTACTCATACCACAACCATACAAACGATTCGGCCTGAAAATAATAGGAATGTATTGGCAACTCCAAAAAATACTCCCGACAAGATACAGCTGAGATGTAAGGATGGTGGCCCCTCTGGGTTAAGGATGGTGCTGTTCAATGCCAGGTCGGTAAATGGAAAAACCTCCATTATTCGAGATCTAATCCAGAAGGAACAAGCCGACCTGGCATGTATAACAGAGACCTGGTTGGACGAGGGGGAGGGGTGAATCTCTCCCAACTATGCCTGCCAGGTTACTCTGTGCAGCACCAGCCAAAACCCGGAGGGCGGGGAGAAGGAGTGGCAGTAGTCTATAAGGTTTGTATTCCCCTGAACAGGTGCCCCATCCCACAATCATCGTCTTTTGAGTGTGCTGGCTTTAGGTTAGGTGACCGGGACAGGATAGGGATTCTGTTAGCGTACCGACCACCCCGCTGCACGAGTCTCCCTACCTGAGCTAGCAGGAGTGGTCTCGGACATGGCGTTGAGCTCCCAACGGCTTTTGGTCCTGGGAGATTTCAATGTTCATGCCGAGACCTCTCTTTCAGGAGCGGCTCAGGACTTTATGGCCGCCATGACAACCATGGGCCTGTCCCAATTAGTATCTGGTCCCACCCATACTGCCGGACACACACTGGATTTGGTCTTCACTCAGGGATGGGGTAATAGTGTCGGGGCAGAGGAGCTGACCATCGCTCCATTGTCATGGACCGATCACTACCTGATTAGGTTTAGACTTACTGTACCTCCTAACCTCCGCAGGGGTAGTGGACCCATTAGAATGGTCCACCCCAAGAGGCTTATGGATCCAAATGGATTCCTGATGGCTCTTGGGGAATTTCCCACCTCCTTGACTGGCGACTCTGTCGATGCCTTGGTCTCTCATTGGAACAACGAGATGACTAGGGCAATTGACACAATCGCTCCGGAACGCCCCCTTTCGAGTAACCGAGCTAATCCGGCCTCTTGGTTTACTGAGGAGCTGGCAGCAATGAAGTGAAAGAAAAGGTGGCTAGAGCGCGTATGGCGCGGGAATCCGACTAAATCAGCCCAAACACATCTGAATGCCTTTCTAAGGTCCTATGATGTGGCAATAGCGGCAGCACAAAAAACATCTTTTGCTGCCAATATTGCATCTGCGAAGAATCGTCCAGCTGAGCTCTTTCGAGTTGTCAGGGGTCTGTTAAACCCGCCAAAAAGCGAGATCCCTGACAGCTCTGGAGCTCGCTGTGAAGCGTTTGCTCGATTCTTCGCGGATAAAATTGAGCGGATTCGGTCGGATTTCGACGCCACTTTACCTGCAGTCTCTGAGAATGTAACGAGAGCATCTGCTTGTCAGGTTTTGTTGCATTCATTTCAATTGGTTCAGCTTGAGGATGTGGACAGGATCCTTGGAGAGGTACGACCCACCACATGCATCCTAGACCCCTGTCCATCCTGGCTGATAAAAGAAGCCAGAGGGGGTTTGGCGGAGTGGGTGAAGGTGGTGGTTAACGCCTCCTTACAGGAGGGCAGGATTCCAGCGAGCTTAAAACAAGCTATTGTCAAACCGCTGTTGAAAAAACCATCACTGGACCCCACTCAATTAGACAACTATCGGCCAGTTTCCAATCTCCCCTATTTGGGCAAAGTCCTGGAACGTGTGGTGGCGGCACAACTCCAGGGATTCCTGGTAGACACTGATTATCTTGATCCGGCACAGTCTGGCTTTAGACCGGGACATGGGACGGAAACAGCCTTGGTCGCCTTGGTAGATGATCTTCGCAGGGAACTGGACAGGGGGAGTGTGTCCCTGTTAGTTCTGCTGGACCTCTGAGTGGTTTTCGATACCGTCGATCACAGTATCCTGGGACGCCTCATAGACATGGGTCTTGGGGGTACTGTCTTGCAGTAGCTCCAGTCATTTCTTGAGGGACGATCCCAGAAGGTGTTACTGGGTGACACCTGTTCGGCCCCACAACCGTTGTCGTGTGGAGTCCCACAGGGTTCGATTCTGTCCCCAATGCTGTTTAACATCTACATGAAACCGCTGGGAGAGATCATTCGGAGTTTCGGATTGAGATGTTATCTCTACGCAGATGATGTCCAGATCTGTCACTCCTTCTCACCTGTCACCAAGGAGGCTGTCCAGACCTTGAACCGGTGTCTAGCTGCTGTGTCAGACTGGATGAGAGCTAACAAATTGAAACTGAATCCAGACAAGACAGAGGTCCTACTGGTCAGTCGGAAGGCCGAACAGGGTATAGGATTACAGCCTGTGCTGGATGGGGTTACACTCCCCCTGAAGATGCAGGTTCGCAGCTTGGGAGTGATCCTGGACTCACCGCTGAGCCTGGAACCCCAGGTCTCAGCGGTGGCCGGGAGAGCTTTTGCGCAATTAAAACTTGTGCACCAGTTGCGCCTGTACCTTGGGAAGTCTGATCTGGCCACAGTGGTCCACGCTCTTGTCACATCCCAAATAGACTACTGCAACGCGCTCTACGTGGGGTTGCCCTTGAAGACTGTTCGGAAACTTCAATTAGTCCAACGAGCAGCAGCCAGATTGCTCACCGGAGCGACATTCAGGGAGCATACCACCCCCCTGTTATGTCAGCTCCACTGGCTGCCGGTTCAGTTCCGAGCACAATTCAAGGTGCTGGTCTTGACCTACAAAACCCTGTACGGTTCCGGTCCAGTGTATCTGTCCGAACGTATCTCCCTCTACGTCCCACCCCAAATCTAAGATCATCTGGGGAGGCCCTGCTCTCAACCCCACCACTCTCACAAGTGAGGCTGGTGGGGACAAGGAGCAGGGCTTTCTCAGTGGTAGCCCCTCGCCTGTGGAACTCACTCCCGGGGGAAATCAGGGCGTCATCATCCCTCCTCTCCTTCAGGGGGAGAGTGAAGACGTGGTTATGGGACCAGGCCTTTGGGCAATCAGGCAATTAAATAAGACAGTCAGGTGAATAAGACCAACAGGATTGATGAAGTGGAAATGAAAACTAGAACTATGAGTTAGCGATCGCTGACCTTGTAAGAGAGGAATTGGGTTTGTATTGGTTTTTATTGATTTTATTGATA
Organism: Anolis sagrei; assembly: GCF_037176765.1. NCBI lineage: Eukaryota > Metazoa > Chordata > Lepidosauria > Squamata > Anolidae > Anolis > Anolis sagrei. Next base: position 215,038,515 of record NC_090024.1, on the reverse strand, counting down.
TAATGCATGAACTAGTGTGACGTAATTGTGTAATTGTCTAATTTTGTGTTTTGATTGTTTTGTACTGCAGGCATCGAATCGTGCCTTGCTTCTGTAAGCCACCCTGAGTCCCCTTCAGGGTAAGAAGGGCGGGGTAAAAGAACCCCAAATAAATAATAAATAAATAAACATTGACCCTGAATTCCAGCCCAACCTTACGACTTTGAACTGACTGTCAGTAATGATAAATACAAATAGTCCCTTTGCGCACAACTCAATGTCATTTTAAAAACAATTTTCCTACACATGTGTGTGCACACACCAGAAAAAAGTAGGGGAGAGAGAAACATATGCAGAATCCAGCTGTTTAGTTCTATACCTGTAGCCTCAAACTGTTCCTACAGAAAGTCAGTCTGTCATTACTGAGTATACCAGATGCCTGCCCTGAAGGGACAGGAGACTGACACTAACACATTTTCATCCTTGGAGTGTTCACCAAATCTTTTCATAGTCTCAGTTGCTTAATATAAGTGGGTTTGTACAATGGTATGTGTCTGTATCAACATTGGGGAATGAAAAAACATGCATATGAAAATTAGTTTGGAGATATCTACTGGCTGAGATTTTTTGGCTAACTGAACTAATTTAAATGTCTGAATCTCTCAAACCATTCACACTGCAGAATCCTAGAAATACTTATGGGACGTAGCTGTGCTCTAGATATGAAACCCTGAAAAATACATTTTGAGATTTGATTATCTGTGATTTGTTAACAAGGCCTACTACAACAGTCATAGATAATGATGGAGACATTTTCTTCTTCTTAAATCAAGTAATACATTTTCTTAGTCTTGCTCTCTAGAACTATTCATTCATTCATCTGTCCATTTGTTCAAACAATTACATTTCACATCATACTATAAAGGAATTTTAAACAGCATGAGCAGCGTGCATTTTATCAGATTTCCCAAACCTCCCAAAGTTTTGTTGAAGGACCAACTTTTAATTTAACAGTGGCTGAGATCAAAAAGATAACAATTTGGTCCAAAAAATGGAGAGCATTCCACAATCGGGGTGCAGTATAAGAGAATGCAAAAGAACAGTTCTTATTAGCAGAAGATTCTCATAAACCAATTTTCCAATAATCTTTTTTATTAATGACTGCAAATTATGCCCACTCCCCTGAAAACTTGCCCTTTCTCTTAATCTTTCTACCTACAAATAAGATGAAGAATTTCGGAATTCAAGCTTCCTGCAAGCTCGGGCAATATCATGATCTTCTGATACGGGGTAACCTTATTCCAGAACTTGGAACATTAGTTTTAGACTATACCTACTAGAATCTCCCAGCACATAGGCTATGTGAATAAGAGATTTCAGCATCTGTAGTTCAAACAAAATGTTTTCTAAGCTCTGACTTTCACCCTCTGGTAAAAATTATGACTGTATCTCTGTTAATTGTAATGCAACACGGGACACTGGTTACCCTGGTGGCACACCTTCTTCCATAGAACCCACCTGTCATAATGAAATGTATTTTTCTACTCAAGAATAAACCAGCAATTTCTGTTTTATTTCCCTACCCCTTCCTACCCCCAATTATGACTGTACAGCAGAAATGAATATGATTCCATCTTCGTGTATTGGTTTTCCATGTGACAGAGCAGTAGGGAAGCAAAAAAGTTTGATACTGAGCAGACGGTTGCTCCCCAAGGACATTAGATTACATGAAGGAGCTTGGAATACTTCCATTTGCAAATTCTCACTCTGGCAGTTAATTTGGCAATGACAGCTCCAAGAGGCCCACAAGCAGAAAATAACAGAAATGAACATTGGCTTTATATTTCTTAGGGAGAGGGGGAAAATCCACTCCTTGAACTATGCTGTCTCAAAATTTTCAAGCATAATTTACAAAACGATTAGTAGATATTTTTGCCTGCTGTACTAATATTATATTTGTATGGCTTTCCTGGCATTATTAAAACAGAGTTTGACAAAGTTGGTATTAAACATCATCAGCTATGTGATGGTGTTTAACCAACACATAGCTGATCTGCAAACACACCAGACTAAGTGGTCAATGTAGATGTGCCTTATGTTATGTGGTGTCAGTTATACCTGAAGTCCTCCTCCAGGAACAAAGATTAGGGCAGCAGTGTATCAGGCTGCCCATATTGATTTCCCAAAAGCAACTTCCCTCCCCCCGGTGGGGGGTGGAAAGCCCGGATGTGTGGACTTCTACAACTCTCTTTCCTCTGTGGAGAGAAGCAACCATAGCCCAGAATTTCCCTCCCCAGAGAAAGGAATCTGTTTTCTTTCTAAATGGACAAAGACACAGTCAGTCTTTGGTTGCTGCTGTCCTCTAAGAAAGAACATGGGCTCCTTTATTGGCAGACAAAAATGCAGCTGAACTACAGTCACTTCTGTTTCCTTTATCGGCAGACAGGGGAAATAATGCCAAGAAAGGAAGTGAAGCAGCAGAAGTCTGACTGTGTTTCTGTCCACTGAGAAAGGAAATATTTTTCAATCTCAATAGACAGAAGTGCCCAGGGAAGGAGGTTCTCCTGTCTCAATAGAGGGAAGTGAAAGAAGTCCTCCTGCATTTCTTGGTGCCCAGGTAAGGATATTACTTTTGGGATATAAGTGAGGGCAGATTGTGCCCCAACACATGAAGCTTCTGTTTGGCTATTCTCTCCATCAGTGAAAGCCTTCCAAGTCATTGGCAGACCTTTTCAAAACTTTCAGTCTCAGGGCCGTGGCCTCCTAGATTGTGACTACCCATTAGGGCTGTGCAAAAATCCAGATGTAGGTCATAAATCATAGTGATTCAAAAATTTATACTTACAACCCATGTTATGAAGCTAGTGCAGTATGGCCCCCTCACACAAACAAATTAAAATAGCTATTTATGGAGATTTCATAAGAAGTTAGTTACTTTGTAAGTCACAGTGTGTCAGCTTCTTCTTCAGCATAAATAAACTCTCATGGACAGTGCAAGAAAACTTGGTATGTCACATGCTGTCCTCAGCCTATGAGGGCTGAGGAAGAGAGGAAGAGAGAAGGCACCCTTGGCATTTCCTTTACATCCAGGAGCCATGTTGCCTCAGTTGCAATTGTAAGTGAAGTGGGAGAGAGCTGGAGTAGCAAGCAAGTGACTCAGTACCGATGAGCAACTAGCTAGGAGTTTAATTTTTCTATTATTTAGTTTGCCTCTTATGGTGTGGCAAAGGTGGGTCTCACCGCTGCTGTCCTTCTCCCTGACCTTATACACAGTGCTGCCTTGAATCATCCTTCCCCTTGACCCTATACACGGTCCCACAATCCTCCAGCCTCTCCAGTCAGCCATATCAGCTTTATAGATATGCAAGAATCTAAGCTCAGGATCTGCAAAGAGCCCCCCCCCCCCCAAAAAAAAGTGTTTTGCGGAGTTAGGAGAGAGAGAGAGAGAGAGAGAATAAAACTTTAAAATTTTTCCCCCAAATCAGTAAATTGCTAATCTTTCTGAAACTTGTGGGGATTCATGCCCTGGTAATGTTGTGTTGTTGTAGAAAAGTTCAAGGGGATAGCTCCTGTAGTTTTTTAAAATAAAAATGTTGCTTGTAAAAAAATCAAAAATTTCCTAAAAATCCATGGATGAGTGAAACATTCTGAAACTTGACGGCGGGGGGTTTACAGTGATATATGTGTGCTACAATTGTAGCAAGTTTCTGGGTTGCTGTAGATTTTTTGGACTGTATGGCCATGTTCTAGAAGCATCTCTCCTGATGTTTCACCTGCATCTATGGCACACATCCTCAGAGGTTGTGAGGTCTGTTGGAAACTAGGAAAATGGGGTTTATAGATCTGTGTAATGTCCAGGATGGGGGAAGAACTCTTGTGTGTTGGAGGTAGGTATGAATGTTTCAATTGGCCACCTTGATTAGCATTTAATGGTCTGACAGTTTCAAGGTGTGGCTTCTTACTGCCTGGGGGAATCCTTTGTTGAGAGGTGATTATCTGTAGCAAGTTTCACCCCAATAGCCCTAAAAATGATGGAGAGAGGAGCCCCAGAAGTGACCCCATTGATGCAAATGGGTGAATAATGAAACAAAAAAACCCCAAAATTTTTGGAACTTCATATTAGCTACAACCCCTTAGGAATTTTTCCAAACATTTTAGAATCAAAATGGGCATCTCCTGAATTTTGTAAATACAAATGAAGCAGATTTTGGTCATGCACACCTCTACTATCTTATCAGTAATGAGGTCTTCGTCTTTTTTTTTTTCTGCTGGTGTTTTGACGCTCAAAACTTTGGAGGATGTCACTAAAAAATGCAGCAGCCACTATAATTTTCTTCCTGAAAGATATGATAAATCTGCAAATTGAAAATGAAAAAAGGTTTCAATCTGCTAAGCATCTAGTCATATCGTTTACATGTTTTGCTATGTAACTTTGCATCTCTTTCCTCGAGAATTCTCCTTGCCCTCACTAACTCATGGGAGTTTGATAGCAATCTTTTTTTAACCCCATGCACTCTTTCCCCACTTTTTCAAAGTTGCCAAATTCATGTACACTTCATTTCCCAAAGTCATGCAGTGCCTAAGGGAAGCATTTGGGAGTGTTTATGGGCCAGCTGAAGTGTAATGATTTAGGAGATGTTTATAAATGTTTATATTGTAAAGATTAACATTCTCCAGGGGCTTCATAATAAAGAGGTCTCCAACTGGAAGCAAACCAGCCAGTTTGTGCTGTATGTATATGGATATATCCTGCTGGGCTTTACTCATGGGCTATTTGCATTGTTTGAAAGGATTTCCTGACATCATGCTCTTTCAGCATTTTATTTTGGTAAGAGCAGAGAAAAGAATGGTGCAACTCTGGTGTGAATACAGGTCGGAACCAACATACTAGTAGTATATTGAATAAAGTTCTTTATAAGGCTTTTGAGCCTCTTTTATGTTTCATCCAGCACTGGGGGATGGGGAATCCATTAATTGTTATGGCTGAAGACTCTGTAAGAACTATTTGTTCCTGTGAAAGAAGAAAAGAGTCACATAAATGGAGGGTTCTGTTTTAGGTTTTTCTCAGAACAAAGTATCATAGGAGTACCAGTTCAGCAATATGACCTCCTTTTCAATGGATTCAATAACCACAGTTTTACTTCTGAAAGGTCCAAAAATACTATTCCCATGAAGCATTCCTGGGCCGCTTTAGGTCTTTCAGTCCAATTCTGTAATATATTTCCAGTCAATGTATAGTCAAAATATAGGGTCTGCTATTATTTGGAATGTATCCCCAACAGATACGAGTTCATTCAGGGGCATGACTTTAAAGCAGAACATTTATTATTACTTACCATAAGAAGTGGGGTGTAGGGTGGATTCAATCTTGCCCTTTGAATACCCCTACTACAGAAAATCAGTATTAGCAAGTGTTCTTAGGTCATCCTTTCATTCTACTTTGCCACCTACATATACTATAGAGATTATCCTGTGCTCTATATAGATCCTGATCTACTAAGAGGGAGTATTTAAAGTGTTGAATGAGAAGTGGGGAGGTATCAGATCAGTACTCAGATCAGTACTCTATGCAGCTCATTGGATATCTTGGGCCAATGCTAACTGGAAGACTCTAGCCTAACATATCCTCTAGGGTTGTTGTGGGGATAAAAATGAGGAGGACCATATATGCTACCTTCAGCTTCTTGGAAGAAAGACATACATATGTTCCCTTTCATGACTCTGTAACTTCCTTTGGTGAATACTATAGGCATGATTTCCATCTGCCCTTGTGTTCATTCTTGCTTTATCATGAATTTACTTTTTCTTCTTTGTATAGAGCGAAGATAGCAAATGACAGTCCCTTCTAGTCAATAAATGATTTGTTGATTGAAAGCACATAGAGTTTGCATTTTCAGTTCTTTTTCATTCTAGCCAACTGAAGAAGAGAGTATAATAAAGTAGAGATGCAACAAACCTGTCTTATTATTAATGCAAAATAATTCACAATTTGTACTAAAAAAATGATGGACATCTCTTCAAATTCTTCATTTCTCCCTACAACTCCTTTCCCTGTGAATAAAGAGCTTCTTTTTTCAGAAAATGTGGAATGAATGGTCAAAATGAAGAAAAAATAGTAACATAAACCTGGTTTTCTTGCAGCTGACAAAGCTAAAGTGATCTCCTACAAGTCTTGGTCATGGTGTCAATTAGAACATCATCACATGGAGGTTTAGAAGCTGGGGGACAGCGGGGAAAACTGTAGGCCGGCATAATGCTGCATTCTCTTACAGTCATGAGATCCTTTCTCACGACGTTTCTCTACTGTCCCTAGCTTCCTCCCACTTCCTTCCCAGCTTCTTCTATGAGCTCAATTTCTTTGTCCTGTTAGCATGCAGCCCAACAGAGCCCTGCCGGAAGTAGCCTTGCATCATCTGATGGACTCCAGGGGGCTCCCTTCTGGCAGTGTGCTGACAGTGCAGAGAAGACACTTCTTGACCTCCATATGATGAGGTTGTTAGAGTAATACTTTTTGAAAAGAACAAGCTGTGTGCAAAGATAAAAATCTGAGGCTATAGTGATTATCAATCCATAGTTCATGTACTACCAGTGAGACACAGGCATAGGGTGCATCCACATTTTATAATTCTAGCATTTTGATTTCACTTTAACTGCTATGACTTCATTCTATTGCAATTTGATGGAGTTCTTAAAAATACCCTTAATTTCTTGCATTAAAAATCTATAATAGAAAATTCTAAGTATATTACTATATTACTACATTATAAATTCCAGAATTCCACAGTATGGGGCCATGACTATTAAAGAGGTATGAAGCCTATTATTATTATTATTATTATTATTATTATTATTATTAATGTATTTTTATCCTTTTTTTCTCTCCCATGGTTGGGATTCAAAGCATTCCTCAGTGTTAAATGCCAACAAAATTACAGAAATAAAAATTCAACAAAAAGCATCATAACAAAGCAAACCTATAACCTATAACATATAATACTAAGAATTCACTGCACCTCAGGCCACTGAGGATATTCATACATCTTTTAAGTTAAAAGCCTAATAGACCATTTTCTTTAGTTCACGTAAAAACATTGCTCAGTCCTTTTAGCCTACTAATATTAGCATCATTTCCGCCATTTAAGAAACTCGGTCAGAAATAACCTACAGAGATGTATCACCAGCACTTATCTAACAATATCTATTATCTGTTTCTTGTTACCTGTTATCTGATTACAGATCATCGGGAAGGCCTGTTTCCATAAAAAGGTCTTAATTTGTGAATGGAAGACCATCAAGGAGGGGACCAATCACATCTCTTTAGGAAGGGATTTCCAGAGCTGTGGGGCCAACACTAAGAAGGCCTTATCTTATTCCCACCAATCATACTTGTGACTGCGGTGGGGCCAAGAGAAGGGCCACTCCTGATAATCTCAGGGCTCATGTGGGCTGGTAGGAGGAGATGTGGCCCCTCAAGTAGGTTGGACCTGAACTGTTTAGGACTTTATAGGTCAAAGCCAGCACCTTGAGTTGCACCCGGAAACAAACTGGAAGCCAGTGTAGCTGCTTCAGGAGCAGGGTAGTTCTTTCCCTATATCCTGCCCCTGGCTGCAAACGTTTGTACCAGGTGAAGTTTCTGAACACTCTTCTAAGTGCGTTACAGTAATCTAGTCAGGATGTGACTAAGGAATGTATTACCATGTCAGATCAGGCTTTTGAAGGTATGGACACAGCTAGCGCACAAACTTTAACTGTGCATAGGCTCCCAGCCAGTGCTGACACCTGGGCCTCCAGGATCAGCACTGAGCCCAGGAAGACCCCCAGACAGCGAACCTGTGTCTTCAGGGGGAGTGTGACCCCCCCCCCCCATCCAGCACAGGCTGAAAATCAATATTCTGATCAGCCATGCAACTGGCATCTGACTACTGGTCAGTTGCAGGGCTGATCAGAGTATTGATTTACAGCCTGTGCTGGATGGGGGTCACACTCCCCCTGAAGACACAGGTTCGCAGTCTGGGGGTCTTCCTGGGCTCAGTGCTGATCCTGGAGGCCCAGGTGTCAGCACTGGCTGGAAGGGCCTGTGCACAGTGAAATATATAAGGTTATCGTGTGGATACACCTGGATCTACACTACCCTATATTCCAGGATCTGATGCCAGGTTATCTGCTTATCCCAGATTATCTGGCCGTGTAGACTCATATAATCTGGTTCAAAGGTGATAATCTGGGATCAGATCCTGGGTTATAGGGAAGTGTAGATCCAGCCATAGGCTTTCATAACAATTACTATATTTGAATTATAAAATAAAATGTGTTTACATATTATCTTAGTGTTTCACTGTTGCTGTAGCTGTGGAATTTATAGTCAAAAATATTGCTACAATTTTCAATTACTAATGGAATTATTATTTATTACTGAATTTTTATGTCCTTAAATTTTATCCCCAATGAGAAGTATGTATGTGTGCACATATGTATGTATGTGTGCACATAAAGATGTGTGCATCTTTCTTGGGAGGGAAATGATGTTTGTATCTGTCATGCTAAAAAGAACTCATGTTCTTTAATAGAATCATTGGTGGAGCATAACATATAAAAGGTTGAGAATCCCCTATGCTGAGGTAAGGAATAATCCTTTCTTCATTATTACCACCCATCGTGCTAACCCTGCAAGACAAAATATCTAAGAAATTTGTATTTTCCCATGGGTGAGAAAACAGCAGGTTCAAAGAGAGCCAGGAGGCCCTTTGCATTGGGAAAAGAACAAAATATAGGTAAATTATCTCAGTTCTCTTGGATTTCAACCTCTATCTCAGCTTGAAAGAAAGAAAGAAAGAAAGAAAGAAAGAAAGAAAGAAAGAGAGGGAGGGAGGGAGGGAGGGAGGGAGAGAGAGAAGGGGGATAATGGACCATCCAGACCTCATAGTTTCCTTCTGAGTTTATGGCTTGCAGATGATTATAGACTTGTCTACACCAGTCAAAATGCCCAAAGTGCCACAAAAGTCACTACTGGATATATGTATGATGTCATGGATACCTGATCCTTAACATGGGGTAAACCAGGCTGTACTAGTTTAACCTCATACTAAGAGAAGGTAAGGAATGATCCAAACTTTTGTCAAAACTCCAAAGCAGCCCTGCATTATGCGCAGTGTATGGACAGTATGACGGGCTCCAATGTAAACTGATCTGCTGTTTATATGGGCTTGTGCTGTCATCCCCTTTTTCATTTCCTCATAAGCACAAGGAAAAGGGGACAAATTATAGGAGCTCTGTGTTGCAGCAAGTGCCCTGTATTGACATCAGCAAGGTATGCATGTGTCCTGAGAGAAGGAGGGAGGAATCACATTCCTTTTTTTAAGTGAATTTTTATTTTAAAATTGTAATGCACCTACCATATACATACAAACACTTACACATACTTACACATACACATACATAGACAATCCACCAACCACAGTACAGTTGTCCTTCAACCCACCCCCAGTGCAACCCACCCACTGGTTTCCGGCACTGATCCCTGCAGCGTTTATGCACATTTTATTTAATTCTCTATACTTCTAGCTTAACAAATTCCTCTTGTTTTTATTTTAGATCTCCCATCAAGTATGCTAAAGGTCAGCTTCCAGTTTTTTCCCCAAAGTTTCATAAGTTTCATATTTCAAATTGCTAGAAATCTTGGCCATCTGTATGTAATCCCACTATTTACCTTCCAATTTTTAAAGCTTAATTTTTTCTCCTCCATTCCATTCTTTGGCAACCGTAATGCATGCAGCTGCAGAACTATACAGGCAAATTTCTTTTTCCAGTTGTTCTAATCTATCTCTGAATATCCCTAATAGGCACATCCCTGGATGTTTTTACTTTGTTGTGGATCATTTTGTTTGTTTCCTTTGTGATTCTTTTCCAATAAACTTGCACCAATTCACAAGACCACCATACGTGAAAAAAAGTCCCTTTCTTTATTTTACACTTCCAACAGGATCCTGATTGTGAGTTGTCTATTTTGGTTAGAAGAATTGGGTTCTCCCTAGATCTTTTGCCCATGAGGTCGTGGAGGCTTTAACATGATTATCTTCCAGGTTGTAGCATAGGATATAGTTGGCTATTAAACCTTTTTTCATTTATCTAACATAGTTTCCAGTTCTAATTTGTTTTGAAGCAAATCCCCTTTTTTCATCCCTTTTAAATCTTTCATATAATTAGTGCTAGAAAAAGTCTTTGATAAATAAGGTTTTATTATTATTATTTATTATACCCAGTTCATCTTTCCCCCTCAGTGCCCATTGGCCTTTGAACCTGATAAGTAGTTCCTCATATATTCTTACATCATCCTTAAAAGTGAGTCTCACAATAGTTCTATTGGTCTCATTCCTGTTCCAGGCTGATCCAAAAATCACTGGCTAGTGTATACAAACCCTAAGTTAAATAATAATTGATATTTAAAATGAAAGTGTCTGTAGAGCATGCACTTTGATGGGGTTTTAGAGAAGTTGTATTGGATTAGGCTAAGATGGATGCAAGCATCTGTGTGGCTGATGTTCATTTTCTTTCCAAAAGTCACACATTTTAAAATGTAATAGAAAAGATTGAGATTTAAAAGTTAAAATGGATAGAAGATCGATGCATCCTCCTGTTGTGCACTGAGCTAGATAGATGGGAAGCTAAGGAGGGAGAAAGGTGAGGCTCACACATTGGCAGAGTTGATCAGGATAGATGACTAGATGATAGCTACTATGCAGATTTAAGCAACTGCTAAATTGGCTATTCTGGTTTATCCAATTTAGCTGATCTTTGATTTGGTTGGGGCCATGTTAAGGGTCACAATCACTTAATCCAACACATGGCCCCAGATACATGATTCAAGAACATGCTGATTCTTTCCCTCTTCATCTTGTGGTGGGTAATAAATTTAACAAGGAAGAGGTAGGCAGTTGGTGAATTCAACTAACAGTGTTTAGTTTTTCCTTTTTAGGTACAGCTGACAGGTTTGCCATTGAGGCAGAGAAATTCAGTTATTTCATGTCTAGCTCTGAAGGTCCATTTCTATTATTGAGTCAGGATTGTTTGCTACCTCTTTTTTTTCTGAGAGACCCATCATCTTTAATAGCTAAATGATGGGCAGGTACAATATGATTCTGTCATTAAATAAAATTATTTTATCTATTGTATTCGTCACTTCAGATGTCCTAGAACTTCATATAGTTTGTTTGTGATAAGAATTTCTCAAAATTTATAAGAAATCCACAACTTTTACTGAGAAACGTTGAGATATAAAAACAAAACTGACCATTTTATTCTTCCTTAAAAATAATTGCACATGATCATAGGAACCCAACCATGATACATTCTAATTTATTTGGGGCCCTATGACATCAATACAAACAGTGACAATTTTCTGATTTTTCACTTTGAAAAGACTTGGAGTGGCAACAAAGATGATAAGACCATATTTTATATCCAGATGCTCTCAAGTTCAATCCCTGTATTCAAATGGGCATTCATTTCAATTAATTATGGTGTTATATTAACAAAGATGATAGTCAAACAATTAAAGAGCTCTTTGCTTGATTAAACAGTGCTGTTTTAGCTTACTGATCAATCAAGCAATCAATTACCAAAACAGGGTTAGTAACACAGAAATTTACTTAATATGCTTTTTAATGAATGCTTAAGAAATGTTGCATCTGTCCCTCAAATCCTTGTCTTAAGAGAAGTTTTAACTGTTTAATTGATATTTATAATTGTAGAAAGTTCCTACAATTTATCCAAAAGCTAAGTGACCTTGGCAAGAGATCTAGATTGCAAATCAAGATTGATGGGATGGCACTAATTGCCTGGCTAACTTAAAATGATTCAGATCTCTATGGCCAAACTGCATCCCAAACACCGATGGAACTTACTGCTGCACTCTATAAACCACATGCCATAATTTTGAGAGAAGAGATGAGGTTCCAGAGGACTAGAGATGGACAAGCATGGTCCTTCTCTTTTTTAAAAGGTCAAAGGTAAGGTCCAGGAAACTACAGATTAGTCAGCCTGGCCTCAAAAGCAGAAAAACATGTATTAGAAACAGATTTGTCATCAGAATACTTGCTGACAATGCAGTAATCAGTAGGAGCCAACATAGATTTGTCAAGAACAAACATTTTGTAACTAAGCTTACATGTCCCCCCCCCCCCCCCAATTAGGTCACTAGTTTAGTAGATGGTAGAAATTTTGTGGATTTCATTTAACTGGATTTTCAATTACTAAAAACAGTTGACAAGGTCCCTCAAAATATGTTGATTAGCAAACTAACTAAATATGGAATAGGTGCGATCACTTTCAGTTCGATCCATAGTTCATTGGAAGACCGTGCTCAAAGAGGCATCATCAATGGCTGCATTGCAAACGGGATGGAGATCTCAAAGAAAATGCAGCGGAGGTCCGTCCTAGTGTCTTTACTCTTCAATATTTTTTATCAGTGACTTAGAGCAAGGGGAAATCTTATCTGGTTTGCAGATGATGCAAAACTGGAAGATAACTTCAGAATTCAAAATATGTAGATAAGCAAGAAAATTGGGCAGAAATTAATAAAATATATTTCAATAGAGAAAAATGCAAAATTCTGCATTCAGGCCACAAAAACCAAATGCACAGGTACAGGTTTGGAAATACATGGCTTGGGATTATTGTGGACCATAAATTTAACATGAGCTGTAGAAAGTAATAGTTGAAGAAGAGAATACTGCGACCCCATCTACACTGCCATGTAATCCAGTTTCTGAATGCAGATAAACTAAATTGAACTGGATTGTATTGCAGTGCAAACTCATATGATCCAGTTCAAAGCAGTTAATCACATTCTGAACCTGGAATATATGGCAGTGTAAATCCAGCCTGAATGGCAACATGGTTGTCCTCTTTATATACCTTAAAGGCTGTCCTAGAGGGCAGACCAGTTCTAATGAAATTACAAGACAGTAGATTTTGATTGAATATTAGAAAGAACACCTTGAGAGCAAGGGAGTTTTGGCCATGAGATCAACTGCCTAAAGAGGTAGTAGTGTCTTCTTGTTTGGATATCTTTAAAAAGAGGGGAAGCAGCTACCTGCTGGGGAAGCTTTATATGGAGCACTTGCATTTAGTAGGGAGTTGAAATTGACAGCCCATGATGCCCCTTCCAACTTTCAAAGTAAATTTGTTGCAAGAAACGGGCTACAATTAAGCGGTTGCACAAATACTTTTTAATATTCCTCAGCAAAATTACACAAGAACTGACATTTAGGAATGGATAACTTTTTTTGAATTTTTTTTACAGTTCTGGGGATGAAGCTACACTGAATGGTGGAGGAGGACTAAGTGCTAGTTCAAGATGTGCTTCATGTTGCAGCCTGGAGATTTCCGGAGATATTGAAACAACAATGAGATATATGATTTATACCATGGAGCACGGTCTTGTATCACTGTAACCTTGAAATCGTTTTAAGTAAATGCAAAATTAGCTATTTTAATTGCAGTTTGGAAATGAGAATGCAGTGTTATCATTTAAAATGTGTAACTGCAATGGTGACTACTAGCAATTTTGGGGCCCTGTCTCTGTAAGTATAATATAATATATTTTAAAAATCTATGGTGACTAACAATTTTGGCGCTCAGTCTCTGTAATTATAATAAATATATAATTATAATATAATATATATTAAAACAAAATTCAAACCCAACAAATGAGAAGTGGCTTCACTGGCCAACAAAATTGTATAAAATTCAATGTTCAAGTTTTTGAAGCACCACTGGCTTCTTCATCAGACAAAATACTGGTATATTCAAAAACCATTCAGGGGAAGAAGAGAGACAGTGTTACCAATGGGACAACAATCATTGTATCCAGGGCCAGATTAAGACCTTTAGTAGAGCTAGGCGCTCAAAAGAATTTGGTGTTCCCAAATATATCTAATAGGCCTGGGTAACAACGCAAAAATTTGTTTCTAAAATCGATTTGTATTTGGGGTTTTTTTTTGTTTCGATATTTAAAATAATTACAAAATTTTCCTTTTAAAAAGTTCGATATTTACGAAATTTCGTAAATGGTAAAAAATTAACGAATCGATTTCCGAAACAATTACGAATCGATTCGTTAATGGTGGACGCAACCGCGAAATACACTAAAAAACCTCCAAAAACTTCTGAAGCTTCCCTCTCCCTCTGTTCTTGACTGTTGGTGTGATATTATAATTTTCTTTTACTAATTAAACCATAAAACTGGCCCAGACATGCGGAAATAATAACGAAACCACCTCAGAACAATAACGAAACGAATACAATAACGAAATACGAAGCATTTACAAAACGTGTTTAAAAATTCGTTTTTTAAAATAATTGCTCCAGAATGGTTCGTTATCGTTTTGTAATTGGAAAAATTAACGAATTATTAACGAATTACGAATTAACGAAACGAAACCGCCCAGGCCTAATATCTAATAGTTCTGTGAGACTGATAAAAAAATGTTTCAAAAATCAGTAAAAAATTAGTGTGCTGGCATTTTGTTTCTAAAGTTTTTCCAAAGAGTGGATAGTGAAATATTTCTTACTATAATGAGAGTAACAAAATTTTGTTACTTTTTTTGTTATAGTTATTGCACAAGTGGGGAAAGATTCAGGAGCTCATTTCTCCCTCATTTTTACAGCTATTGGGGTGAATCTTGCTACAATGGTAAAACATATTTGCCACTGTTAACCTTTGAAGTTTCAAAATGTTTCACTTACAGAGTTTAGAGAAATTTCCAAAGTTTTAATAAACAATTAGAGCTATCTCCTTGAAATTTCTATGCAATGACACAAGACAATAGGGGATCATTCCTCCAACTTTCAGAAATATTAATATGGCCAGAATCACTGGGTTGCTATAAGAGTTTTGAGTTGTATGGCCATGTTCCAGAAGCATTCTCTCCTGATGTTTCACTTGCATCTATGGAAGGCATCCTCAGAGGTTGTGAGGTCTCTTAGAAACGTTTTGGCTTTGCTTTGCTTCCTTGTGCTGATTTTGGGAGGCTTCTGAGGTTTAAAAAATCAAAACAAAAAAAGTATTGGGTAAGTTTTGATTCTTAAGTTTTTGGCATGGGCCGTGCCTGAGCTTCGAATATTGTGTCATAAGTACAAATTTAACAAATTTGATATGACTTATGACAACTAACAAAGAATTGCACACCCCTAACAGATATATATTTCTTAATATGCAAATGATCATAATTTGCATTGACTTCCTTATTTCAAAAAGCTTTATAGGTTTCATAAACTACTAAACCATAACTACGGAAGAACATTCTTTTAATAAACCAATTGGATGAAAAGATGATCTGGCAATAACATAATCCTGAGTAGCAATATAATTGTTTTTCAGTATGGTGGGTAGTGTACTTTAGTTCCTTGTTAGTCACTGTTCTTGGCAATGTTATTATATTTCAGTCAGAAACAATGAGTTTTCATGACCTAGATAGACTCACTGGTCACACTTTCACTGGGAAACTGGTTTGCAAAGCAGAAAAATATCACTGGCAATTTATTTTTGGTCAACGCAATCATTTAAGAGTGACTAATTGAACTTTAGGTTCAGTGATTTTTTTTTTTGCAGTTTTAAAATCTTGATTCCTATTCTTACTAATTTATTTTCCAGACATAAGCTGTACCACACAATTCTAATGAATAGATTTAGGAAAGAAATATTAGGAACATTTAAATTCAGGGAATAAAGAATCATACATAAAGCACCAACTGAGTCAAGTCTGCTTTGACCCCACAGGAAAACATCCCCTAGAATCTCCATTCAGTAGTTTGGTTGAGAATATTAGGAGATGTTGTTCCAACATTTCTTAGCTTCCAGTTGCACAGATAATCTTACTAGTTACATTCTAAATTGAAGTTTTGAGGAAAGTTTATACTTAATATAGTTTTGCATATTGGCTAGGGTGCTGGAAAAGAATTATGCAGATCAATGTACAAACTTCTATTGAACCATTGCACTCAGGTCATTTCCAGGCAGGCATTTATCCCAGGAACATTTGCGTTTTAAAAATGTGAATGTTCTCAGGGGTCCATCCACACACACCCCAGAAAGCACATGCACTTTGGGGCAGGTGTCCAGATATTAAAAAATAACAAGTGATAAAGTAATATTTTAAAGACTACCATGTTTTATTTGGCATACTTGTATGCCAAATGTGTCTGATGCAGTCCACAAAGTCTGCATCAGACCAATAAAATCTGTTAGTCCTTACGGTGCTGCTAGCCTTTGGTTTGATCTTCCTGAAGCAGGCTAACAGAAATGTTTCCCAAAGGAATACTTTGTCCCTTAGTGTGTTTTGGCATCTAACACTTCATTCCTGGCATGTTACAGCAAATCAATGTGAGTTGATGGTGAAAAGTACACTTTGCTGGTGAAAAGGGCACTGTTTGATTATGGCTGGAAACAGGGCAGTATATCAGTAGGGCTTTTGGTATGATAATGTAATTTGACAGCATAATTAACATGAGAAACTTCATTTGCTGGAGAGAAACAAAAAGTGCTTACAATGTGAAAACATTTAGTTACTGCAATGTGGGAACAAATGTGATACCAAGATCTTGTTCACACTTTTCAGTGATAGCATTTTGATATCATTTTAACTCCTATGGAAGGAGCCCCCGGTGGTGCAGTGGGTTAAACCCCTGTGCCGGCAGGACTGAAGACTGACAGGTCGCAGGTTCGAATCCAGGGAGAGGCAGATGAGCTCCCTCTATCAGCTCCAGCTCCTCATGTGGGGACATGAGAGAAGCCTCCCACAAGGATGATAAAACATCAAATCATCCGGGCGTGCCCTGGACAATGTCCTTGCAGACAGCCAATTCTCTCACACCAGAAGCAACTTGCTGTTTCTCAGGTTGCTCCTGACACAACAACAACAACAACAACAACAACAACAACAACACCTCCTGTGGCATTTAATCTGGGATCTATTTCATGGTGTATTTAGTGCCTCATCTCCCAGCATTTTGTAAGATGCAGGCTTTGCAGTTATCAAGGTGTTCTACAGTGTGCAATGTGAAAAGGCATTCACCAAGTATTTGATTAATATCATGTTTATGAAAGTATTCTATAAATAAAATGAAAAATTATTGATGTGTGTATTATAATTCAGTTAACTTGCCAGTTATAATGTAAACAGTTAGTTAACTAAGATTTATTAAGTATTAATACTACCTTATATGAGTCAAAGAGGAAAGGTATAAACACCTGTCTATTTGGAAGGTCAAAACCCCAAAGCACCTAGCGAGGAAAGCAGATATCTATGTCTTCTAAGCTACATTGTTATTCAGGGTAATCTGCAGAAAGCTGTAATGGGACGGGTGATTTTTTTACATGGGATAATTAATTAGAACTCATAAAACCCAATTAAACAGCACTTTTGAGACCATCAAGTGGTGCATGTTTGAGACTGTGACTATGACAGCTTAAGTACCTTTTTATGGCTGGGCAATCTCTCTAGGATTATTTCAGTGCTCTAGCTAAAATGTGAAATGGCATCCGTTTGGCCCCTGCTAATAAATTCTTCAGTAACTGATGATATTAATAATCTTTATTGAGGGTAGCATAGAAGAGTGAGAGGGCAAAAAGGAGTATAGCAAAGGCAGGTTTCTGAAGCGTTTAGAAAAATGTAATCAAGTCCAAAGTGGTACTTTAGTCTTGATTTTGCCCAGCTGACTTTGATGAGTTTGGAGAGCTGGTAAAGTCAGATGGGGGAGGGGGAGGACATTGGACACATTTTTTTGTCACTTAGAAGCTAGTTCAAGAGTTAAAATATGATCTCATGAAAAGCAACACTCATCCTTCAGGGTGAGGAGAACGTTTAATGGCCTCATAGCCGGGCAAAGCCTGTCTTACCATTTAAAATGTAACAGATGATTTCTAGTACTATTACATGTGTTTGTATTTGACATCTTTCTTTCATTTCCCTGACTTAGAGTGCACCATGGTGTTTGTTCATGCATTTGATCACAAACACCTATACAAAAGAGTGATATGTGGTGTGGGTAAACACTCACTTTTCTTTTGTTTATTTACATGGTCCCCATTTTGGTTGAACTTGGCAGTCAACAGAGCTATGCTATGTGCCAAGCGCTAATTCCTTGACTGCCCTGACAGGCTTTGGCATGCACACCTGAAAGTCATTAGTACTTGGCCCTCTTTTGTTCTCATATTTTGAGGCAGTGACCCACAGCAATGTAAAACTTCAGCAGACACTTTATCATCCTCTCCCCTACACCCCTGTCATCAGCTTGAATCTCAGTGGCCCAGTAGGGATCTTACTGTTATAGGTAACAAACAAGAGCTGGAGAAGAATCACCTGTCTTAGCAAATGGCTACCTCACATACAGTTTTGGGTTTCTATCAGCAATGAAGATGACAGGTAGCCGCCAGTTACTTTTGCAACATCTAATTAATGTACTTTTCAGGTGTTATTGTAAAATGTGCACCAAAAGAAAAGAAAACCATACATTTACGATGACCTCATATATTACTACAAATCCGTAGACATTTTAACTTTATAATATAAGATATTGCCATCACCCTTAAATGCGCTTTAAGTACTCTGTTGTACTTGCAGTTTAAAAGGCTATCTTTAAACAGTATTAGGGATAGCTATTTTAATCTATCCAATGTTTGTTTGTATGTGGGCATGCCTTCTATTAAACTGTCAATTTATAGTAAACTCAACAATTCCAAAGGGTATTCTTAAGCAAGGAATACTCAGAGGTGATTCTGTCAGTTCCTTCCTCTGAAATATATTACCCGGCATCTGTTGGCTATCTCCCATTCAAGTACTAAGCAGACTTATCTCTGCTCAGGCTAAAGATCAGACAGGATCTTGTGCCTTTAGGTTATTTACTTGTATATACAGTTCAGTTTCCAAACAAACTAAACAAACCAATATCCTACATTGAATAAGCACAGTATAGTTTCTTCCCCCTACTTGGGCCCACACCTGGTGAAGGGTGCTCCCATGCCTCCATGTCCATTAATTATTAGAGGTTAGGAGGAGAGGTAGCATCTTCTCAGACATTACAGGAGACCTCTGGTGGTCTGATAAGATGTTGTCTTTATACAGCTACCTGCCTTATTTGGAGCTCCACAACAGGATATGTGTGTGTGAGAGAGAGTGAATGGCCTTAAATCATGAAAGCTACTTGGTTTTTCTTCTTCTCCATTCCAAACAGCAATACATGACTAAAGAGATATTTTGACGATTTAAAGTAAGAGTCCTATAGTACAGGGTGAAGCAGCATAACTTCCTTTGTTCAAAACTTAATAAAACCCATTGTATGAATCAGAAATTTTTATTTTTTTTATAATGTAGGCGCATACCTAAAGTTTTGTTTTACGTAGTTTTGAAGATCAAATTAGGTAGGTGACATCCCCCATTCTCCATACACTGAGTAAACCGATTTCTGGCGTTTGTCATGAATCTTGCCAGCATAGCAAGCGTTATGTTGGCAATTTCTTCCTGGATGTTGGTCTTCAAATCTTGTAGGGTCCTTGGACGGTTCACATAAACATGGGATTTCAAAAAACCCCATAGAAAAAAATCACAAGGGGCCAAATCTGGAGAGAGGGCCGGCCACTCCAAATCCACCTCGAAAAGTAGGCCTTAACGGCAAAAGCACGCTCCTCACTGTTCCAACACATGATGGCGGCTAAACTGTGCCAGGATAAAACTATATACTCCCGCCTCTCGAACGAGACCACTAGCGCTCCGCAACATCTTCAATTGACTGAATGGTGCGCATTTTTAAAAAGGAAGTTATGCTGCCTCACCCTGTGTGTAGGAGGTTTTACTGTTTATGTATGCTTGTAGTTTCAAATTTCTTTCTTATCTTGGCTAGTTTTTAGAAGTTAGGACTTTAGAGTTAGGACCTCACTACCTCTGAGGATGCTTGCCATAGATGCAGGCAAAACGTCAGGAGAAATGCCTCTAAAACATGGCCCAATAGCCCGAAAAAACCCACAAGAACCCAGTTAGGACTTTATTGCATGTAGTAACTATCCAGTGGCAGTCATGCGACCATTGATAGCAGCATACCACTATTTTTTACATTTGCACAACTGCTCCAATTAGCCAATCAATGGTCCAAGAGTTATACTTCACCTTTCTATTGCAACCCCACACTCCCGTAGTTATGTTGTTCTGTATTTTTTTTACATATTAATTTAAAAAGCGATGTTGCAATTACAACTAAAGATATTAAAAAAGAGAGAAGAAAAATAAAAATTCAAAACAAGTATTACAATCTCAGGAATAGCAATTAGGGATGGGGAGAGTGGGAAAGGAGGACAATCCTAAACTCGATGTTACTTCACTGTTGAAATGCTGGTGCAGATGTGGAACAGCTTCATGCCCCAGGTAAGTGATAGAAACATGGTGTGACCTGTGCCATTAATAGGTTTTCCTGTCAAGAGCAGGAGATAGGTTATTTTTTAATAAATAATCTTTATTGAAATTTTTCTTTATAGGGATATGAATAAAAGGATAAAAGGGGGAAAATATGCAACCAAATTTTTAAGAAGTACAAAATAAAATTTAAAATATTAAAAAAGGGAAAAACAATGCTTGAAAGGGAAAGAGCGTTGAGATTAGGGTTAGGATGGTAGAGGAATTGAAGGAGATATGTGGGATAGAATTAAAGAAAAAGGGAGAAGAAGACGAAGAAGAAGAAGAAGAAGAAGAAGAAGAGAAAATAGGGAAAGAAAAAAAGGAATAAAAAAGAAAGATTGGGGTAGATATTTATTTAGTTATTTCGAACATTTTTTTACCCCGCCCTTCTCAACCCCTGGGGGGACCCAGGGCAGCTTACAATTGGCAATAACTCAATGCCACATCATAAAATACAGAATAACAAATATAACAATTAAACATGAACGTTAATAAATAAAGATTAAAACAGTATTCTTACACACTAATCAGCTATTGCCTGTCTGGTGGCTGTTTAGCTAGCCATCTACTAATGATTACTCCGCTTAACTTATCCAAATCCTTTTCCATGCCATAGTCAAACATTATCAATTGTCCTTTAACCTGATTGTCCGAAGGCCTTGTCCCACAGCCATGTTTTGACCTTTTTTCTAAAGGTGAGGAGGGATTACTGTTTTAGATTCAACATCAGGATCATGTAGTGCAAATCTCGGCTATGTATTCCATTCCCCCTCCCCCCTTTGCTGCAAATAAAAAATCAGAAGCCTGGAATTAAATGAGTGAGTAGTCAGAATCTTTCTGCAGAGACAGGGAATGTCTCTATACTGCACTATTATATCACTTTCAGCTTTTGAGGTCAGCTGTGACCAGCAGTGCTGCAGAATTTGAAGAGGCACAATGGAGGGTGAAAGAGAGAAATGTGCCAGGAGGAAGGCACATCAAGCCAACCCTGACCGAGACCGCCTTCCACCTGGAAACCAATGCCCTCACTGTGGGAGAAGATGCAGATCAGGAACAGGGCTCCACAGCCACCTACGGATCCACAAGAATACTGATCATGGAAGACTATCCTACTCGTCCAACGAGGGATCGCCTAAGTAAAGTATATCACTTTCATACAATTTTAACTTATATGACTATGGACTTATGAGATTTGCTCCTGGATGCAGTACCTAACATTCCCAACTAAAGAGCTCAAATACTGTAGACTAAAGGAATGGAGCAGAGCTTTTTAACAGTACCTCATCGAAGGATAAATACTAGGTTTCTGTAAAATTGAACCTTGAGGGTTAAAATGCTATCAGACCACTATAGCTATGTCATTTAAATCAATTTCCTTCTCCAAGGTAGGAGCTTATCTCTTACTTTGTAAAAGATATCTAGATATTTTTTCCCCTAATATCACCTAGGTTTTCTGTGTTTTCCTGTCTCAGTTCTTTTTATCCCCCCCTTTTTTTTCACATGCTTATTACTTTCCTAAAAATAAACCATGTGAACAAAAATATGTTTTTTGTAAAAATGCTTTATTTTGCTATCCACTGGACCTCTTTAATCAAAGAAATCAGCTGTCCACAATCACGGACCTGCAAAATGTTAGGGGGAAAGATCAATATTTTATTCTTAGATCTTTCAAGGCTGAAGTCTCAAAACCTCAACATTCTTAACTTCCAAAGAACCAATAATCAAATTTCCAGAAAAGTGGATATACCATTAGGCAAGGGACCTGGGAAATTCCAGTACATTATACTTTTACAGTCATGCTTTTGAGTATATAAACATAACCATGTCAGGTCCTATTTGAACTTTTTTATTGTACCTCTGAGCCCAGTACATTCCACTCCATGGTAACTGAGACATTCGGTATTTTAAGCAAAAGGATACAAACTGTGGCAAATAAAATCTTTAAATGTCCTCAAGAAATTCTGAGATATTTTCTTTCCCAGATTTATGAAGCACATGCAAAATGTATAGCTGTGATCTAAATTACTATCTCAAGTACCTGCTTAAAGTTCTCTTTTTCACTTAACAATTAGGTCACCTTGAGATGCATCTGCACTGTGGAATTTATGTGCTTTAATAGCACTTTAAATGCCACATTAAGCCAAATCAACTCCATGAATTATGCAACTGCCATGGACCTGATTTGACTCCCTTCAGAGTAAAGTGTCAGTGAAGATGCACCCTTAGATACTAGCCTTCTGCAGCAGTAAGAAATGCAATATGTTCTCTATTGAAGATCTCAAATTTTAGGCAGGTTTGCATAGGAAAAGGTGGTTCTTCAGGTATCAGTTCTTCAAGATATTTAGGGCTTTATATATAAAAACCAGCACATTGAATTGACCTTGAAATGATCTTAGAAGGAAATTAGAAGCCAATACAGTTAGCATAAAAACTAGAATATGCTGTCTCTAAAACACAATACTAGAGAAAATTCTAGCTCCTATATTTT
This sequence comes from Anolis sagrei, assembly GCF_037176765.1. Taxonomy (NCBI): domain Eukaryota; kingdom Metazoa; phylum Chordata; class Lepidosauria; order Squamata; family Anolidae; genus Anolis; species Anolis sagrei. Next base: position 215,015,604 of record NC_090024.1, on the reverse strand, counting down.
CCTAGCTATAGTTTCCCATCTCCTCAATTATCTGTACTTAACAATTTTATCAACTAAGCATGATAATTGAATAAGATTGTTCACAGAATTGCTCCAGGGCAGCATGGGAAATTAAAAATGATGACTTCCCAGCTGCATGCCACTGTTGCCAAGTAAGCCATTGACCAGTGGAGAATAGGAGGCAGTGTCTTGGGAGGAACCATCTTTTTCTGAAGATCCCCTCAACCCTAATTCAGCGTAACATCTATATTTGACCTCAGTTAAATGTGGCTGTTAATTTTCATTACAGAGACAAAGATAGACTGGAAGGGAAAAAGTAAAGCCAGCTGCCAACATGGAATGAAAAAGAAGTAGGGACTTGCTAAGCAACTGGAAAACTATGACATATGGCTGATAAACTGGTGCAGTTTGATGGTTTTTAATATATCGTGGAGGATTGTTGCAGAAAGAATGAAAGGAAGACTATGAAAACTCAGCAGCACAATAGTGTACTAAAAGCTCCGTGGAAATGCAACTGCAAAACTCAGAAAATTCTTTGCTGTCTCCAGTACAAATTAGAAACTAGCAGAGATCAAGAAGCATCACACACAGAATCCACCATAAGGCTAGATCTGAATGTTTTTCCAGGCCTTGCTTTGTCAGCAAAGGATATAACATCATAATGATGTCAGCTCCTGGACAGGGGAAAGAACTGATTTAATTTTACAAGGGAAAAGATGAATACTGTACTTACACAAAAAATGGTTATGTGACATAATGTAGGTTAACCAGTGTCATCGTTTTGAGAACTCAAGGCTAGAGTTTGAAATGCTTTCACAATCTGCCCAGAATGGAAATAATCTTTTGGACGGTCGTGGTGTCCATACATGCCATGAGAAAAAAGCATTTTTCCAGCAATATCAATCATGAGTTTAGGGGATATTGGGGTACTACACAACAAACAGCAGCACCATTTCAATAAACATCTTCATGATGCAAACCATATATATATAAAAAATAAAATGAGAGTACCAAGTTACCACAACATGTTACATATTGTAATGTTACATCGGGGTAGTGCTTAAACTGTCATAAGTATCTCTCCAGTGTGGCTAATGTATTTTATTTCATACCTTATGAGAAATAAACACCCAGCAGTAATATGACTACTGGTAGCATCATAAGTATTTGGAAATAATTAAAATGACTCTCAGTGTAATAGGCTCCATACTGGGAGAAAGTGGGATTTAAATGACACCAAATAATAAATTAATTATTCCTAACATGTCGAGGTAACAGGAAAAATTGAGAGTCTCTGTTCCATTCCATTCCATTCCTAGTATTGACCTGTTTTGCCAATGGGAGACGAAGAAGACCTTCCTTTGTCTTCTACTTTTTAACAGGTTTTTTTTTCTGGGGATTGGGGAACTCCTGAAGAGGAATTTTCAAAATGAATAGCTGTGGTGAGCTGATCATGAAACCACGAGGTGTCTCAAGCAGTATGCTCTTTGTTCAGAGGCATTGCAGAAAAGAAGTTTGTAGCAGTTTGTGGGGGAATGGTTTGGCTTGTCACAAAATGTAAAGCAACTCTTGCTAAGTTTGGTTTTCTTTAAATTAATACTTAACAGAACATTGTGATTGCAGTTCACTAAAAGTACAAGCACTTTTGGGCAATTACAACTAATGTCAGAAGTATATGCTGTTACGTTTCCTTTGCAGCGGGGCTGCTTGTACTATAGAATAAAAAGTCTCCATTGAAGAAAATTTCTATGCATGCTGTGCAGCAGAATAAGATTGTATTACAGACTGGGATTACTGATTTAAGTATCTTTTTTCTCTCTCTCCAATACATCTCTATACCATTTAAGCTTAAACAGCTATATAAGTTCAAGTGTATGTTTATAGGGTGAAATAACTGGGGGAGGGGTTATGTTTCAGAAACAATGAGCTTGGAGATGAGCCATCTCTCACTAAAACTTGTAGGTTCAAGTTCAGGAAAATGGCTTTGACATTTTACATTCTACATTTGTTAGCTGTTTTTATTTTATATCTGGGATGCCATGCAAATAAGATAACTATCTGAATTTCTGATATGGCTAGTACTAGCTGTTGTGTTACTAGAAACCTGGCTTGTTGGATATTGGATTCCTTCCAGACAGAAAAGGATATTTGCTTTAGATTCTATGTGATGGTAGCTTTTGTTATTGCAGTAAAAAGAACTAAGCAAGGCCTATATGTTAGAGGTCTCCATCTTAAACCTGTTTGTACTGCCAATTTTAATCCACTTCCATGACCAATTTCAAACCGGCTTCAGAGCAGGAATCGGAGTTAACCTGCTATGGTCACCTTAGTGAATGATCTCTGTCTCAACACCAACAAAGGGAGTGTGTCCCTGTTGATGCTTCTAGACCTCTCAGTGGCTTTCAATGCCATCAACCATGGCATCCTTCTGGAACACCTGGGGGAGGGGCTGTGTATCAGAGGCACTATGCTGCAGTGGTTCTATCGTACCTCTCAGGCAGGTTCCAGATGGTGGCGTTCCTTAAAAAAATGAGCTGCTATATTGTATCCCACAAGGTGCAATTCTATCCTCAATACTTTTTAATATTTACATGAAACCATTGGGAGAGATAATCCTTAGGCATGGGGCAGGGTGTTATCAGTACACTGATGGCACTCAAATATATTTCTCCATGCCTTCAAAAGCAGCTACAGCTAAGGATAGTGTGTCCCCTCTGAATGAATGCCTGGAGGACGTAATGGGCTGGATGATAAAAAAAAAACAATTTAAAAATATATCCAGACAAAACAGAGGTGGTTGCAGTCCTAATCTGAGGATAGAGTTGTGTCAGCCAGTCCTGGATGGAGTTACACCACCACCCCCCTCCCAAAAAAAGATTGTGTTCACAGCTTGGGAGTGCTCCTGGATCAATTTCTCCAAATGTCAGCCCAGGTAGATGCATCAGTCAGGACTGCTTATTACCAGCTTCAGCTGATATGCCAGCTGCACCCTTTCCTAGATTTGAAGGACCTGAAGATAGTAGTGCAAGGTTGGACTACTGCAATGCACTCTACAATAAGCTACCTTTGTACTAAGTTTGGAAACTCCAGCTGGTTCAAAATATGGCAATCAGATTGGTACAGGAATATCTAGGAGTGAGCACATTACACCTATCCTAATGTCAATCCACTGGCTGCCAATTAGTTTCCAGGCAAAGTACAAGGTGTTGGTTTTGACCTTTGAAGCCCTACATGGTTTGGGTCCAGGTTACCTAAAGAATAGTCTTCTCCTGTACAATCCACCCCTTACAATTAGGACCTCTGGAGGGCAGTTACTCCAACTAACCAAAACCCAACTGGCAACCACCCCCCAGAGGATATTTTCATCAGTCACTCCATGACTGTGGAAGGACCTGCTGGTAGAGCTCTGATAGTGGATCAGCTGTCAGAATTTAAAATACAAGTGAAGACCTATCTCTTCTAGCAGGCCTACCCAGACAGTTTTAATGATGAATTTAAGAACTGTATGCCTAATTTTTATTTTGGGAAAATATGTTTAATAATAATAATAATAATAATAATAATAATAATAACTATTTTTATACCCTGCCTCCATCTCCCCGAGGTGAGTCGGAGCAGCTTAAATGGCAACAAGCCTGAGGTTCAACATAGTAAAATATAACAACAGAATTCATGGTCTGAAAAAATGCACAGATCAGAGTTCGGGCAGGCGACTGGTGCAGATCACTTGCCAAAGGATAGGATTGATGGATAAAGTGCTAAAGGCAGATGACAAGATTAGAACCTGGGGGTAGTGTAAGAAGAGCACTATGTTTCTAAAAGAGAACAAGAAATGTGTAAGATCTAATTATGGATCAAATTGGAAACCAAAAGTATTTGGAGAACTATCTAGATATGTACTTGTAACACTGTACTATCAATATGGGTTTGCGGGCATGTGCAAGCTGAAGATTGTCTACATAGAAAGTTACACACTGCTTTATGTCCAAAACCTCAGGCTTGTCCCCATTTAAGGTGCTCCGAGTCCCCTCGGGGAGATGAAGGCAGGGTATAATAATAATAATAATAATAATAATAATAATAACTATTATTATTATTATTATTATTAAACATATTTTCACAAAATATATCTGGAAAACATGCTTTTCAGTGTGATTTTTAAAATGTACATATAATACAGTTCTCTCTCAAACACTATAATTATTTGCTAGCAGGAGATTTGACTCCAAAACAAGAAAGTTTATATTTGACTCTAGAATTTCCTTTACTATTAAGAGTAAGAAAACCTATTAGTCAAACCGCTGCTCAAGTGCTTTTAGCAAGTTCAAAGCCTATGATGGCCCATAGAATTGGTCCAGGTGATGCTAGGCCTGATTTTGTCCTACTTCACCAAAATCACCCCTTTATTTAAAGTACTGTCAAGTATAAATACAATTTCATTTTTTTAAATAAAACTATATAGAATTGGTATAGTTGGGGCTTTGAAAGAGTTGCCATTATCAGTTTGTGCCTGGACATGATGAAATGAACTGTACAACATATTTCTGTTGAAATAACAGTTATTTTTTATTTACCTCCACAAACTCAAAGAAGCATACTCAAATGTGTCCTCTTTTGTCTTCCCTTTCAGAGAAGGATAGCCCTTACCAGCAAGACTAAAAAGAAAAACCACTTTCAAGATGTGTTTTTGAAATATCAGTAGCCATCCTATTTCCATCCACACACAACCATTTTTCTTCCTGTTCTGAGTTGGACTATTATATCAGTCACTCATTAACATATCCTTGCCCTATATTGTGGCAACCTCTATCCTTTTTGTGACCTACAAATGCAGCTATTTTAAAATAATGCCTTCCATGGCATCATTCTGTTTCTGTCATTCTGTTCTGATTCATATTATCAGTCTTACACCTCAGGATGTGTTCATCAAGCCATGACAAAGTCAGCTGAGAAGGTCACAAGATTATTTCCATTCAAAAATTTCCTTCAGATGTTAAGTTTTTAATTACTTGTTTTTTCTGTTTGGACCTTCATGAAACAAGAAAAGTAAGGATAGGGGCAGAAAGCTGGAAACGTTGAATACTTGTTAAGTGAAATGGTGAATTAAAAGGAAACCTCAGTGTAGAGAGCTGGTAATAGTTTCTGGGCATCTGGTACTAGTAGCTAATGACAGGCAGGCAGAGAACATTCACAGCTACGAGCTTTTCCATGTTTTAGTAATATATTCATGCACAATTCCTATGATTTTTTTTGTAGTGTTGTGGTTCTGTTGTAATTCAGACATGAAATACCAGATGCTTATTTCCACTGGATCAAAATTATCTGAAATGTTTGATTAGCTGCGTTTTTACTGCTTTAGTGTCCCTAGTTCTTCTGGCAGAAACCATGAAAAAGTCAACCTCACTGCATTTTGTGATCTTTTATAGATCCCAATGGTACAAGGATTAATGAAGCAAGATACTTATTGAGCATTATGAAACTAGCACAATTGAGATTTCTATCTGGCCAGAGATGTTTCAACCATCATGGTTGGAAATTGGTCTTAAAACTATGTAAACAGACCTTTGGGCTTTAGAAACCTCTTTAACATTTCTGTTATATTTAAATATATCGTGGGTAGCAAAAGTAGGTAGTTTTCCCAATTTTAAATTGAGAAAAGAGTATATGGCTTAGACATAGTACCAAAAACTCCTTATTCTTCAAATCCAGGGAGAAAGAGAAACAGATGTGCCTTCATCTTAGTTTTCTGAGAAAATTAGCATTGTAAATAGTCAAAGAAACAAAGTAGAAAAAGTGAAATGAGCCGATAAAAAAGAGAAATAATCCTTGAGTGAATACATCAATGAAAGTAACAAAAAGGGCTAATTGAAAAAAAGAAAGAAAACATTGGATTTCTAAAACAAAAAACATGTGGCTAGAAATAAAAATTTGAAAACCAAAACAAGCTACTACATTAAAACCATAGAAGAAAATGCTGTGAAGGGGGTAGAGATGGAAATGCCTAGAAAAAGACTGGAAAATTAAGGAAAATTTGTTTTTTTGTTTTTTTTCCAAAGCCATTTCCCCCCAGAAAAATTGTAGGGGAAAGTGGGTAGAAACAATTTTCAATTCTTCCAGAAAAATATGGCTTTGGGGAAACAAACGGGGGGGGGGGGGGGGGAGGAAGGAACAGGAGGGAAACTGGTCCCCCCCCCCTCCAATTTTCTGTTTTTTTCCAGGCTTTCCTATCTCTAGAAAGGGAACATCTAGAAATTCATATTTGCAGCTCAAGAAAAGGTGCTTCAAACAAATTGCATCAAGGCGAGTATTCAAAACATTAATTATAGATTGTAAATTTTATCCATGTAAAGATAAAGATTACCTCCAAGAGATGCATCTCCCCTTATGAAACAATTAGGGTTCTAAAATCTGTCAGGGAGGCCCACCTCTCACTCCTACCACCATCCCAAGCACTCTTGGTGGAGACGAGGGAGAGGGCCTTCTTGGAGGTGGCCCCCCGACTCTGGAATACCCTGCCCAGAGAGATAACCCAAGCCCCGTAATTGTCTTCCTTCCACAGAGACCTGAAAACTTGGTGGTTCCAGTGGGCCTTTGGAAACGATTAGCCCCAGGCCCTTCCCTGGCCACCAGCTAGGACTATGCCCTGCACTTTATCCATTTTCCTGGCTCTATGCCACTCGTTGCACTAACCCTTATCCAGCCCTCTCATAACTGACTAGCTCCACTTTGTAATCCCTGGCCCTTGTTAATTGAATTCCTGCTGATGGAGAAATGCTGATATTGGTTTTAAATGGTTGTGATTGATTTTTTTTGTTTCTGTTTTGTTTATAGTATTTATGTCCATATGTTATGATATATATATATATATATATATATATATATATATATATATATATTGTATGGTTTTTGTAACATTCGGCAATTAAATGTTTTGCCTATGTTGGAAACCACCCTGAGTCCTCTCGGGGAGATAGAGTGGTATACAAATAAAGTTGTCTATTATTATTATTATTATTATTATTATTATTATTATTATTATTGGAAGGCGCTGAACAGACTGCGCTCTGGCACCACGAGATGCAACCTTAAGAAATGGGGCTACAAGGTGGAATCCATGACATGCGAGTGTGGAGATGAGCAAACTACAGACCACCTGCTGCAATAGCAACCTGAGCCCTGCCACATGCACAATGGAGGACCTTCTTGCAGCAACACCAGAGGCACTCCTAGTGGTCAGCTACTGGTCAAAGGACATTTAATCAACTACTAAGCTTGCAGACTTTGTGTTCTGTTTGTTTGTTTGTTTGTTTGTTTGTTTGTTAAAAAATGCAATGCAACTGTTTGGTCTGCCCCGATACGATAAATAAATAGTGTGCATTTTTCATATTTGGAAATATTTGAGAGGAAATGTACAGCTTTCTTCCCAAATATATACTTCATTTGCCTTCCCCAGGTTTGGAGCGCCCTCCCCAGTGAAATTAGACAGGTCCCCACACTGTCCTCCTTTTGGATGGAATTGAAGACTTAGATATTTGGACAAGACTTTGAGAATGTTTAACCCCAATGATCCACAGTTAATGACAGCACTGCACTTTCATCCCATTCCCTAATTCATGAGCTACCACTTGCAGTATCCCATTCCCCTGCTCTCAAAGCTAGGTCTTCTGCAGTGATACTGGCCTTTGATTATATTTCTAGGTAATATTTGTGTCAGGCAAAGGACAGCATTTTTCTTGTTCATTTTTCTTGTACAATGGACAGTATTTTCTGTTCTGTCATTATTCAAAAGATCTTGAAATAAGTTCACTATATCTTAATGGATCATATTTTAAAGAATGTCCTGCTAGTTTCCCCCATCACATCTACTTCAATCTCATCATTAAAGTATTTTGATTACTTGGCATATTGATTAGTTTGATTAAATATGTCTCCTCTGTAGGTTTTTTTCTAATTGTGAAAGACTTTGTTATTTCACATTCCCTAGTACTCTTTTGAAATTATCAAAATATTTTAGGGAAACTGCCATGTTTGTGCCATCTATACACCACTCCCACAGTTTGCTCCACAGTTATGGAATTTCTTTCTATTTATTGGATCTTTACAGGGGGAAAATGCTCTAGTTGTCTTCCTTCCTTTTAGAGATGGCAGCTATTCTAACACGATGGGATGAATACTGTAGATATTAGGGCTAGGCGGTTTTGTTTCGTTAATTCATAATTTGTTAAAAATTCGTTACTTTTTTTTTATAACGAAGCGATAACGAACCATTTTTAAATTCGTTTCGTAAATGCTTCGGATTCGTTATGTATTCGTTTCGTTATCGGTTTGAGGTCGTTTCGTTATTATTTCCGCATGTCTGGGGCACGTTTTATAGTTGTTTTTTGTTTAATTAGTGAAAAAAAATTATAATATCACACCAACAGTCAACAACAGAGGGAGAGGGAAGCTTCAGAAGTTCCCCCTGTCCCATTTGGAGGTTTTTTAGCGTATTGCGCGGTCGCGTCCACCATTAACGAATCGATTCATTATTGTTTCGTATTTGTTTCGTTAATGTTTCATAATTTTTTAACATTTACGAAATTTCGTAAATATCGAACTTTTTAAAAGAAAAAATTTGGAATTCTTTTAAATATCGAAACGCAAAAACCCCCAAAAAACGAATCGATTTTAGAAACAAATTTTTCCGTTGTTACCCAGGCCTAGTAGATATTGCAATTAACTATTTCATTGAAAATGGATATATTGCACTGCTCTTCAAGTACAGCTACTACTCTTTAAGTGGTTAAAGCAATGAGCTTGCTGCCACATCTAAGAAACCCTCGCTTTGGGGAACACTGATGTCTGAAACATATTGCAACATAACCAGCAGTACAAGAATATAAATAGCTCTCAATTATCTCAAACTCCATTTTTCCCAGGGTTTAAAAATACTGAGTTTTTCTGGTCCAGTGAATTGTGGTGAATCAATCTAGAATTATTTTCTGAAAAAAAGTGAATTACAGCTGACATGTTATTAATGCAAAAGATCATAGTCCCATGATCAACCAAACAATATCTCCGTGCAAGTAATTATATACTGTTCTCATTACAAAGGGAAATGAAAGTAACAGAGGGAGGGATTTCATTTCTATGAAGGTGGAAGCAGTACAAAGTTGCATGATGAATATAGTCTAGGGAGAAAGGAATATGAAAATAATACATCCTGCACCCTGCTACCCAAGGGCCACACACTCATGATCTTGTCAAAATGCCAAGCTTCTCATACTTCTTAATACCCCAGACAAATATCCTCTAACATAAAAAATAAAGGTGTATGCAAACTCATGTTAATCATACTTGGGGAAAAACATGCCCCTTCTCAGCAGAAAATAATTCTGTTGCCTTTCCTGGCTCAAATGTGCATCTACAACCCATTAACCAACACTGGTTAAAAATCAAGTCCCAGTCTAAGGATTACAGTCCTCAGTCAGAGCTAAGTTTTATCTTGAAATTTTCCCAGCTGTCTGCAAAAATGGCCTCTAGAGTTGTATGAAAAATATCTTCGATGGTTTTCTGGCATCTAAAGTACTGGACAACTAAAACTCATGTTTTAAAAAAGGGAGAAGGGAGATGCCCATGGTAGGAAATTCACAACCAAGTCCATATTATACATCACCACTCAAGAAGGTTTCATCCATATTTTATTATTTTTAATAAAGCTTTCCCTGTTCCATCTCAGATAATTTAGAAAACCTGCTGATCTTGTAGAGTAACAAAATAGCTCCTTCGGAACAACAATAGACAATGTAAAATCAACGACAATGGGAAGTAATGTATCAGGGTTAAGAGTTGATGCTATGCCAGTTTCATTCTTGGGACTTTTATTACTTGAAGGTGAAAACTGGCACAGAGTAGGACCATCACCTTTGATTGCACTCCCTATTGCACGATGTCATGAAATAGCTATAGCAGGTTTTCTGACAGGAAGGCAGTTGGCCACAGCAAAATTACATGCCAATTTTTATCCAGTCCAGGGACCCCCAAACTAAGGCTCATGGATCAGATGTAGACCTCCAATGTCATTTACCCAGCTTCCCTTTCTAAACCTTAGACTTAAGTTCAACTTGAGTCTGAAACAACTTGAAGACACACAACAACAATCCTAATTAATTTGACTATCCCATCAACCAAAAGTACTCCAACACTTCCCATTAAAATATTGGTAAGTTTATGTTGATTAAAATTGTTCTTCATTTTAAATACTGTATTGTTCTTTTATGTTTTTGCACTAGAAATAAGATATGTGCAGTGTGCATATGAATTCATTTTTTTTCAAACTATAGTCCAGCCCGTCAACAGTCTGATTGACCATGCCAAAACTGTTTACATGCACAACTGTATGCTATGATATGTAAATGGAGCTTAGTAGTATTGGTTAATCAATCCATTAAAATATAAACAATTAACTGAAAGCTTCTTAATAATCTGATACCTTTGTTTGTTGTGCAGGTGCAGCAAGTAATTGAATTTGACCCTAAATTAGTTTAAAACCCTACAAAGTGCACTGGTTTAAATGGTATGGAGTGAAAGTTCTACATCATTATTATGTGCTATGCTGATGCTTTCAAGCCAGTGAGAAGTTTGACATTGTGATCCATGTGATTTGTCTGGAAAGTATACAGCCAGAGCAATTTGAGCTGATGTACTTACAAATCATACGGAGGCCTTTTGCAAAGCCAACAGTTATAAAATTAGCTGATTCTCCACTTGGTGTAACAATCCCTATCTGGCTCTAAATGATATCTCTTCTTAATTCTAACCAAGACAAACAACACTCCTTACCTTATAAAAATGAGCCACACTATTGGTCTCATCTCCCAGTTATGCCCAATGAAAGTGGAGTTTATGTTGTTGTCTCAGAAACACAAGATGAGTTAAATGTTCAATATTTTCTTATAAAATATTTAGGTTTATAAACAGTTGCAAAGTGGCTACTGTTTAAATAATATGCACAGACAGCTGTGATCCCTATCATGAAAGACACCAACTAATGTATAAGCTCTTAGCAAGAAGCAAGGAATTTAAAGATATTTGGCCTGTCTCAAAGTATCTGTGCCAGCTCCAGAAAAGTGGATCTATAAAAAGCACAATATGCATTTTCATATTTGTTTTGTCTCAGTAAAATTTCCACCATTTTATAGCACTACTTACATGCTTCTTTATTTATTCAAATGTGGAATTTTAAAGAGAAATGTAAACTGGAAACAGAAGCCTCATTAACAAAATACTGACTTTCCATTTCAGTGTAATCTGCATAGAAGTAAATTCATGTTCACCTTTCATGTAATGATTTTCCATGAAAGAGTAGTCTAGAAAGTCTTTCCAAAGGATACACAACAGAGAGGAAGGTTAAATATATCGAAATATAATGAACATGAGTTTAATTATCATTAGTGCTGGGCTGATTCATGTCAAGTGAAAAATACAGATGCCCTTTGATAGACAGGTAAGTCTTTCAATTTCAATATCATCATAATATTATCTCCTGTCTTAATATTCAGGCCATCAATGTTTCTATTTGAGGCTCAAATACACTACAACCTCTTTATCAATGGGGAATACATTCCTGGGCTTCATGTGGATATAAAAGGTCTGATAATGTTCCCTCTTGTTTCTGGTCTTGGAATCAAATACAGCAGAAAAGCAGGTTATACTGTTGAGCACTTAAACTGAAAAGAGAGATGCCTAAAGCAATACCTTCCTATTGTTGTGTGATTTCAGTGTCTGTTCAGTGGGTCTGGAGCCTGGTGCACTACACTACACCAGTGGTCTAATCAAGACACAAACTGGGTTGAAGGCAAAATAACAGAGGTTTATTTTTATTTTTTTGGCACAAAAGGATGTCAGAGTAGAGTCTGCACCCTCAAAGATCTGATCTACCCTATTGGAATATACAGAGAATACGTATTCATTTTGACAGCCATTTGGAATACCCACACCAGCCTCTGATTGGCTGAAAACTGGCACAGCTAAGATCTGGGCTGCCATTGGCTGGGTATTCCTTCTGATTGTTGGTTGGTGATTCCCCATGGTGGAAAAATAAATAAACAGCTGCCTTTCATTGGTTTGAAGTCTGAACACATTTTTAATTCTGCCTCCAAAAATGGAAGCCAGGAATGAAATGTGGCAGCATGTAAATGAGTTTTTGAATAACTTAACAATTCAACTTGAGTACACACAAAGAAAGGGGTCAGGTAAACATAATGAGAAATTATGAGGGATGGAACAGTTCAGTGGGTAATATTTACTTGGAAGATGTGCAGTGCACTGGCACCTATCAGTGAATCCTGGTTTCATCAATGGAAACTGGAAAAACCTTTCAATGACAATGTGAGATTTCTCAATGGAATGGAGATTACATGGTCTGTATGGGTCTTGGACAATGCACATCAGACAACTTGTGTTAGTAGGTACACATCCAGGTAAGGCTAGGATTGTGTTAGTAGGTACACTTCCAGGTAAGGCTAACAGACATACCAGAGTTGATTTGGCATACAATTACATGGAGCTGGGGATGCATCCTATTCAGGGTTGCAATACCTTGGGAATGTGGTCTGCAGGAGTTGCAAGATCACAAGAAAATGTATAAACATATTTAATAAAGTTTATGAATGGAAGTCCAGAATTTGTGAATGAGTCTGAGATGCTCTCTGAAAGTGTATGAACTGGCTGGGATTATATTAATGGGATAAGGACCACTCTTATGGTTATAGGAAATCCTCTTGAGCTCACTCCCTTTGATTTCATGAAGGGAGATTTCATTGATATCCTTCTGGGAGCAGCTGGTCTTGCATTTCAAAGTAGATTTAATGAGCAGAAAGAAAGATGGGACAAGGCAGGCATACCACTGGGCCATGGTTTTGTTATATGTAATTTTATAATTCATATTCTTTGAGGCAGGATTTCTCAATAACACTATTTGTTGACATCCCTGCAAATCTTTCCTATAACTTGCAGTATATGAGGTCTAATAAAATGTTCTACTCCTAGCTTTTAGCTGTAGCCTCACTTGGATGGCCAAAGTCAAGAAAAAGAAGGGAAATCTACCCTATTCATTAGGTTTGCTTTAGTATTTCATGAGTCAGTTGGTAGTGAATCTACTGGGGGTTTCAGTCTAAACGTTAAAGGAGGTATACCAGTGGTTCTTGACCTGTGGGCCACAGACCACCAGCGGGCCGTGAGGATGAAAATCTGGTACATGAGCCTCCTCCCTTTTTATTTATTTAATTATTTTATTTATTTCCATTCCTTCACACCGCCAGCCACTCCTTCCCTGCCGCTGACTATGGCACATGAACGCCAGGTCTGTAAATGAAAAAACTGTAATCATCCAGGACTTGATTCTGGACAAGGGCGCAGACCTGGTGTGCATAACAGAGACCTGGTTGGATAAGGCTGGGGGTATTAATCTCACCCAGCTTTGTCCGCCAGGCTACTCTGTGCAGCACCAGCCAAGATTTGGAGGGCGGAGAGGTGGGGTTACAGTGGTCTATAGGGATTCCATCCCCTTGACTAGATGCCCCATCCCACAGACACCCTCATTTGAATGTGTCCACCTGAGAGGAGACCGGGACAGAATAGGGATACTTGTAGTGTACCAACCACCACGCAACACTACAACCTCTCTACCTGAGCTAGCCGGAGTGATCTCGGGCCTGTCACTGGAGTCCCTAAGGCTTATTGTGCTGGGGAACTTCAATGTTCATGCAGAGACCTCCCTGTCGGGTGTGGCTCAGGACTTCATAATAACCATTGCTACTGTGGGGCTGTCCCAAGTGGTTTCTGGCCCTATTCACAGTGCAGGATATACATTGGTGTTCTGTCAGAGGTGGGAGGAAGGTGGTGGAGTGGAGGAACTCTCTTTTGTCCCACTGCCATGGATCGACCACCACTTGGTCAAGTTTAGACTTACTGCACTCCCTAACCTCTGCAGAGGTGGAGGGCCCATCAAGATTGTCTGCCCCAGGAGGCTTATGGATCCAGAAGGATTCCTGACAGCTCTTGGGGAACTTCCCACCACCGAGGTAGGTGATTCTGTTGATGCTCTGGTCACTTTCTATAACAGGGAGATGACCAGGGCAAAAGACACAATTGCTCCGGAGAGACCCCTCTCGAGTAGCAGAGCTAAACCAGGCCCCGGGTTCAACAAGGAGCTGGCAGAGATGAGGCGAACAAAGAGGAATCTAGAGGGTGTGTGGCGATCATCTCGCAGTGAGTCAGACCGAACACGGGCATGCGCCTATGCAAGGGCGTATGGCGCGGTAGTGAAGGCTGCATATAAATCTCACATTGCGGCCAACATTGCGTCCATAGGGTATCGTCCAGCTGAGCTATTTCGAAGGGTCAGAGGTTTGTTGAACCCCACCACCTATGATGGGGGTCCCTGGCCCTTCAACAGCTCACTGTGAGGCATTTGCTCATTTCTTTGTGGATAAAGTTACTCTGATGCGCTCCAACCTGGACGACACAGTTACTGCAGTCTCTGAAGGTGTAGCAAGAGCACCTGCTTCTCTGGTTTTAATGGATTCATTTCAATTTGTGCAACCTGAGGACATTGACAAGATTCTTGGAGAGGCGAGGGTGACCACATGCATCCTGGACCCCTGCCCATCCTGGCTGATAAAGGAAGCCAGCGGGGAGTTGGCTGAGTGGGTCAAGGTGGTAGTGAATGCCTCCCTTCGGGAAGGCAAAATTCCAACCAGCTTAAAACAAGCTGTGATAAAACCACTGTTGAAAAAACCATCACTGGATCCCCCTGATTTAAACAACTTTTGGCCAGTTTCCAATCTCCCCTTTTTGGGCAGTCTTGGAACGTGTGGTTGCCTCGCAGCTCCAGGGAGTCTTGGATGACACTGATTATCTGGATCTGTCACAGTCGGGTTTCAGACCGGGACATGGAACTGAGACAGCCATGGTTGCCTTAGTGGATGATTTTCGCAGAGAGCTCAAGAGGGGGAGTGTGTCCCTGTTGGTTCTCCTGGGCCTCTCAGCGGCCTTCGATACCGTAGACCACGGTATCCTTCTGGGCACCTTGTGGGGATGGGTCTTGGAGGTACTCTTCTGCAGTGGCTCCAGTCCTTCCTGGAGAGTTGTACCCAGAAGGGGTTGCTGGGGGACTCCTGCTCAGCCCCACAGCCATTGTCCTGTGGGGTTCCACAGGGCTCAGTATTGTCCCCCATGTTGTTTAACATCTACATGAAGCCGCTGGGTGGGATCATCTGGAATTTTGAAGTTCGATGCTATCTGTACACAGATGACATCCAACTCTATCACTCATTTCCACCAGTTGCTAAGGAGGCTGTCCAAGTCCTGAACCGGTGCCTGGCCGCTGTGATGGTCTGGATGAGGGTAAGCAAATTGAAGTTGAATCCAGACAAGACAGAGGTCCTCCTGGTCAGTCACAAGGCCAAACAGGGTATAGGGTCGCAACCTGTGCTGGACGGGGTCACACTCCTCTTGAAGGCACAGGTTCGCAACTTGGGAGTTCTCCTGGATTCATCACTGAGCCTGGAATCCCAGGTTGCAGCGGTGGCCAGGGGAGCATTCACACAATTAAAACTTGTGCACCAGCTGCTCCCGTACCTTGGGAAGTCAGACTTGGCCACAGTGGTCCATGCTCTCGTTACATCTAGAATAGACTACTGCAATGCACTCTATGTGGGGTTGCCTTTGAAAACTGATAGGAAGCTTCAAATAGTCCAACGAGAGGCAGCCAGGTTAATAACTGGGGCGGCATACAGGGAGCATACAACTCTCATGTTACGCCAGCTCCACTGGCTGCCAGTTTGCTACCGGGCACAATTCAAAGTGCTGGCTTTGGCCTATAAAGCCCTAAACGGCCCCGGCCGAAATTACCTGTCCGAATGCATCTCCCCTATGAACCATACAGGAGATTAAGATCCTCTGGGGAGGCCCTGCTTTCCATCCTGCCATTGTCACAGGTAGTGAGAGATAGGGCCTTCTCAGTGATTGCTCCCCGGCTATGGAACTCCCTTCCTGGTGAGATCAGGTTGGCCCCCTCACTCCTGTCCTTTAGAAGGATGGTAAAAACTTGGCTGTGGGAACAAGCTTTTGGGACAGGGCAATAAGGTGGCTGTCGGAACCCAGACGCCTTAAAGAGCCAGATCAAGAGTATGTCCAAAAGTAGAGTTTATTTAAACAAAGCAAAGGGGACTCAGAGACACTTAACTCAGTGTATCTGGTCAAAACTCAAAAGTAGCAACTAATTCTAGTTCAAAAGGTAAACTGAAGCAATAATCCAGATTATCAGGAGAAAAGATCCGGATTAAAACAAAGCGCTCCAAAAGTCACACAAAGTAACACAGTAAGTAAAGGGTTAACAAACAAAGAGCTGCAAGGAAGAAGACGTAGTCAAACGAAGTCCGAGGTCATAGTAAGCCAAGTCCAGTTGTGAGGTTCCAAAATCCATGTAGGCAGCATCGTAGTCAAAACTGGTCCGAAGTCAAAGAAGGGGAAATCCGCACTCACAAGAATCCAAGCCAAGTCAAAACACACACGAACGGAAGCAGCAACCTGCAGATCCAGGACCCAATACTAACACGAAATAGGCAGCGACAAAGCCCAAGGCACAAAACCAACACTTTGCTTTCTGCAAAGATTCTCCATTTCAAGGCCTACTTTTACTTACAGCTCATCATCCAAAGATGAGCTGATCTCCGTCCCATCATCTCTTACTGCTGTCCTTGACTCCACACGTGAACTCTGATGCCCATCCCTCCAACTTCTCCATCTTCTGTCAAGACATAGATTCCCCCCAAGACTCAGAAGTATCTCCTGACTGCCAGTCCCCAACACCAGAAAACCCCACAAACGTGTCACTAGACGTTGGCTCTGCTCATATTTATTTATTCAAAACTTTTATATGCCAACCTTCTCCAACCTCCATAGAGGAACTCAGACTGGTACCCCTTGTACCTTAGTCCATCCTTAGTCCAGTGTGTCATCCTCACTTTCATCACTCTCTAACCCATCACTCCCAGAGAACCCTGCAAATGACTCTTCATCTGTGGGAGCAGTAAGTATATCCTGGATCTTCTTCCTTTGTCGCTCCTCATCCGATTCTTGCTCCCGAGTAACCCTCTTAGTTCCCCTATTCACATCCACTGTATCTCCTTCCTCTCCCTCACTCATTGACCCTTAGTTATCAGAGAACCGTTCGAATGAGTCTTCATTGGTAGGTGCCATAAGTATATCCCGGATCCTTTTCCTTTGTTGTTCCTCATCTAACTCTTGCTCACAAGCATTCCTTTTCCCCCTTCTGACATCCATACTACCACTTGCAACGTTACTTACAGGCTCTACTAGAACAGCGGCAGTGGGAAAGATGACAGGGCCAATTGGATTTGATGCAGATGGCTAGGACAGTTTTAAATGGTGTATTTTAATATTTTGATAAATATTTTTGAATGTTTATGTATTGTATGTGAATCTGTGTCCCGGCATTGAATGTTTGCCATGTATATGCTGTGCTCCACCCTGAATCCCCTTTGGGATGAGAAGGGCGGAATATAAATGTTTTAAATAAATAAATAAATAAGTTCTGTATCAGAAACTAGAGCTGATGTGATCTATCCTATGAAATTTTCTGAATCAGCACCCCAAACCAAATCTAAACTTGACCAAAAACAGATCCATAACCCTAATGTTGGAGAATGGTCCCTGATCAAAGTGGTCCCTGGTCAAGTGGTCCTGGTGAAAGGGGTTCCTGGTCAAGTGGTTCCTGGTCAAAAAAAAAGGTTGGGAATCGCTGAACTATACCAATACACCATGGTATAACTTTTTTAATGTTTACATTTGCTGCTTGTATGGAAGCCACCAATTATCAGGGACCACTGCAACCCATGAATCACTTCATCTCAAATTCAGTGCCCATAAAAGCATTTGAAAACATAACAATGATGCATGGTAAAAATTGTGATGTGGCAAATCTTGGTAAGATTTAGGCATCCAAAAGAGTATAGCAGGTGGCCATAAATGCCTCACTCAATAATTTCCCCATTTTTGACTTTCTTTAAAACAGTACATCATCATTGAACTGATTTAAAAAACCAATTGCACAATAAGATTCAGAGAAAGAAGATGTACCAACTGGACATTTATGGGACCAGAAGGCAGTGGCAGCACAATCTTGGAAGCCACATTTCCAAGTATGGATCTTGAAATCCTGAACTATTGCTCTAACTCTTTATCTGGCCTGAAATACTGGTTGTTGCTTTTTAAAGATTTGTATAGTACTCCTGATGATCCTTATGGTTTATATACTACATGCACTTTTAGTTCTCGGGTTGTTGTTTTTTTTTTTAAGAAAGAAGAAGCTGTAGATTTTATACATAAGTAAACAGGTTCTTTTAGCAAACATCGGTGTCATTGCACTCGACCTTCACCTTGTCTTATTTGCATAGTAAATTAAACACCCGAACGCAAGAAAATTGAAGAGGTCTCATTTTTAAGGCATGAGAGGTTTGCTAAGAAAGAACAAGCTTTATTTTTTTTAAAAAAGAAACCTTCAAATAATATAAAATTAGATGAACACCTTTGAAATGTTCTTTTCCTTCTTCCATTTAATTTAATTTAATGAAGGAGGCTAGTTAGTGGTGCCTGTAATAGATTGTTGTGGTAACTCATCATGGCCAGTAAAATTCAGATCTAATCAGATGGGAAAGTATCGAGATATTGCTCCAACAACCATGAAAAAACTGAGTTTATATAAGAGGAAAGAAAAAGGAAATATTTATTTATATACTGCTTTTCTTCCAACATGGAATCCAAGGTGAGATGCAATCTTTTAGAAACATAATATAAATTAAAAAGCATTACAAGCAAAAGTTTAAACCCACTCAAATCAGACTTCTAATTAAAAACACATTTTCATATACAGGTTAAAATCTATTTCAAAAATACAAAAGAACACACAAATAGTAGGGATGTGCATACTTAAAAATGCTTTGTTTGTCTAAACAAAATTTGCACATTCCCATTTGGATTCTAAAGTGTTCTTCAAAAATCATAAGGGATCCATGTCAGACCCATTATAGAGTTCCAAAAACATCATAAGTAGAAAGTAGGCCCAAGAAGTTCAGCAGCGTTTTGGAAAGGGTGCCGGGGGAATCCCTTTTAGTTGCTCATTTCCTGAAGGGGGCGTGTTTAGAAAGAGCAGCTTTGGAGGGAAATGAGGGAAGTTAGTGATTGGTTGAGAGAGAGTGGGCAGAGCTTAACTTGGCAAAATAAAAAAATGACTTTAAGGGAAGGTTTTGAAACCCTGTCAGGGAGATTGAATCTGTGTGTCAAAGGAGATTGACTGTGGGTGTCAATAAAGAAGGAGTTGGGAGTTAGGGGTGGTGAAGGGTTAGTGAGAAAGGTCTGAAATCGGTCAGTTGGCTAGCAGAGACAGCTAGTGGGAGGATTTTTACAGCTATTAGGGAGATAGCTGGTGGAGGAGTGAAGAGACAGATCCAGGATAGGACTATCTGTAGTGGAGTTTAGAATTACTTTCAGAGAAGAAATCCTGTCAGTAAATTCTGTGGAGGGAGAGAGAAGTGTTCATGTGTAACTAAGTCTGAACTGCTTAAAGTAACCACACGCTTTTAAGTCAATACTCTGAAACAGCTAAGAATTATACCTGATTTGTTCAAGTTCTCTTAAATAAACATCATTGTTTTGTTGTTCACAACATCTGCCTCACGTGTGCCTCTGTGGGTGAAGTTTTAAACAGTTTCCTGCAGCAAACAAGAGACTAATGGTGGCTGCATAGATTTTAAAGAACAATCTTTTAATGTTACCTCAGATAACAAGACTGAGTGCTAATCCAACTCACTCTTGCTTAAGATACCTCAAGTAAGCCAAGGGCTTGCCAGTGCTTTTAAGTTTGGTGGTGGCCAGAGTGCTTTCATAAGGTTTTTTGGCCAGGAAAAAAGTTCCAGCTTTCCTTACAGCCATATTCATTTCTAAGTGGTGTTCTGCCTTAGGGATTTTATTCCCAAAATAAGTCCCTACTTTTTACAACATTCATATTTGAAGGTAATGAAAGTGAAAATGAGTCTCTCACCCTAATAAACACAGAATGTGTGAAAAATCCAGTTTCAATTTAATTATCTTGGTTCAAATTTCCTATACCATGTAAGGGTCAGGCATTATTTCAGAATTCTCATATTGATAGACCTCTAAAAAATACTCACTCAAAAAGTATTTTGACTCATCCAGTCAAATGCTGATTGTATCAAATAAGGACCTTATCACACTGAGGTCCTGAAGCTGGGCAACAGCAGGGGCATTCACCATGCAGCATGGTAAATCCATGGGGCAGTGGAGGAAACCGTTGCCTCACACCCATCACCACTGTGTCACTTTCCCCATCACATGGAGGAAAGTGTTGCCACCTGGTTTCCCTCCATTCTTTTCAGTGAGAACATAGGAAACCTCCTGTGTCCTCTGGGCAGCATCCTACCACACTGCCAGGACACTTCCTTTACAGAACCCCGCTGGAAATACCATTACGTCATATGATGGGCTCCGTCGAGCTCAGTTTACGACACTTCCTGGAGTCAATGTGATGAGGTGAAAAGTGTAATTTAGACTGAGGAAATCTTTTCAAGAAATATATATGTCAAATTTAAAATATGCATGGATCTGTACTCTAAGAAAGGAAGAAAAATGGAACTAGGTATGGATCAGACATGGAGGTAGGAAAGGAGGAGTATACTCTGATGCAAATTCTGTACATGTGTACATCTTTAATTCTAAGGTAACCATCAGCAGAGATGGATACAGGTTCAGTATCCCTTATTCAAAATTTCAGGGACTAGATGTGGGCAGTGGGGGGCTTTTTGGACTTTGAAGTACCTATATTTGCATATAGGTATATAAAAAGATATCTTAGCACACAAAATGCATTTATGTTTCACATACATCTTACCTTATATATACATAGTTTGAAGGCAATTTTATACAATTTTGTACATAAAATGAAGTTTGTATACATGAAACTATCCATGTGAACAATTTCAGCGTACTTTGAATTTTTGAATTCTAGATAATGAATGCACAACTTGTACATTTTAATAGCAATATAAGCCTCAATCTGGCCTACATTCCTTGCTGCCAAGTCCCTTCTTTCCAAATTGCAAACAATGTCTTTTGACTCTATTACAGAATGCATGGATGAGCTCCCTCTATCAGCTCCAGTTCCCCTTGCAGGAACATGAGAGAAGCCTCCCACAATGATGATAAAACATCAAAACATCCGTGCGCCCCCTGAGCAATGTCCTTGCAGATAGCCAATTCTCTCACATCAGAAGCAACATGCAGTTTCGCAAGTAGCTCCTGACACAAAAAAAAACCTCTATAACATCTACCTATATTTTTTTATTTACTGGTGAAAACACAAAATGAACCTAATTATTAAAAACCATTTCTCAAAAGTTGTATTGACTGTTTTTATGGTTCCTCCCACCATCACATTTTTATTTCTTATGCATTGCCTTGGGGCCCTGGTGCGTTAAAATGGATAAATAAATAAAGCTAAAATCATCTCCCACTCCAAAAAAAAAAAAAAAATGAACAAAGCTGTTTCTACTTCCAAAGCAAAGCATTTACCCATAAAAGTCACAGCATCTTTGGCAAAGGCACATGAAAGGGGAAAGTGAAAAAAAAGTAAACTTCTCTGCCTTGGCATATTTACATGACACAGAAACCAAATTATATCTGGTATCAAAGAGTTAACAAAAATGCTGACATGGTTAAGCTCCTACCCCTCTTCCCCCAAAATCTGCTAAGTTAAGCGGTTACCATTCTTGTTTCTCCCCCTAAGACTGTGCCTAGGTGCAGCATTGAATCCCTGTTTGCAGTAGCATTTTGAATAAGTAAAAACTATGGACATGTACAGCATGCTCACTTGATGAATGAGTGATGAGCAGCATTTAGCAGCATCTGTCTATAGTGTGAATGTACATGGCAGGGCACATATGCCACTGTGTTTCAAGGCCCTGTCCCTACGACACATTGGGGACAAGCTTGGATCAAGAGGAGATATCTGCCAAATGCAACCGACTTTCTATTACACAAGAAAGTGGTGTGTTTGTCCAGGCAGAAACTGCTATCAGACACTAGTGCAAAACAAAAAAAACCCCAAAAAACCCCAACAGAAAACCCTTAAAATAAAAATCCTTGAGTGTATCTACACTGTAGAATTAATGAAGTTTGACATTCTGTTAATTGTCATGGCCCAGTGGCTGAACCATCGAAGTTACGAGGTGTTTAGCCTTTTCTGTCAAAGAGTGCCAAGCTATAACTCTTGTGATTCTACAGCACTGAGACATAGCAGTAAAAGTGGTATCAAACTGCATTAATTCTTCAGTGTAGATTCACATATTATCATTACCAACCTCCATTTTATGCCACACTCACACACACCACACCACTCAAAATAATCCTGTGAGCCTAAAACCATCCATTACCATTTGGTAGTTAGATGGACAGTGCCAGAGATAAATACTAAAAGTGGAAGCTAGTTCTGGCTCATCTTGTTTCTTGCCTTTTGCTAAGCTAGCCTGCTGGCCTCAAGTAACATGGAGAGCATTTTCCTAATGTCAAAGTAAATTGAGTTACCAGTTCAGTCAGCTTCTATACAATGAATACAAAACTTGGGAACTCACCTTCCTCCTCAGACACCACAATTTGAATGGTGATTTGAATTCTAGCCTCCCAACTTATAGTACAACAATGTAACTCTAGCTTTCTATACCATATAGCTTTCTGCAGAAAACCACCTAGGGGAGTAGTTCTCAACCTGTGGGTCTCCAGATGTTTGTACCCACCTAAGTTTCCCTAGGACAATGGTTCTTAACCTGTTGGTTTCCCTGTTTCCCTTTTATGTGGCTGTCTCCTGCAGAATTCTGGGAAATGTAGTTTAATGTAGGGCTTTTGGAATCCTCAGCTAGAGTGGTACTTAGCTTCCCTTAACTACATTTTTTAGAATTTTGGAGAAGGTAG
Organism: Anolis sagrei; assembly: GCF_037176765.1. NCBI lineage: Eukaryota > Metazoa > Chordata > Lepidosauria > Squamata > Anolidae > Anolis > Anolis sagrei. Next base: position 214,992,558 of record NC_090024.1, on the reverse strand, counting down.
CGACATGACAGGGAAACAGGAGTGCCTGCTTTATAAAGCTAATGTGATATTGTTGCATAATGTACTTTGGCCATTGTAATTAATTTGTAGACTGTGTGTGGACACCCATACTAGAACCCGGAAAGACACCAGTCGGGGAAAAGACATTTTCTGGTTTCAATCCCATCCTCACCTAGCAGAATTCTAAGGCCCCTTCCACATAGCGGTATAAAATCCCCATTGAACTGGATTACATGGCAGTGTGGACACAGATAATCCAGTTCAAAGCAGATATTGTAGATTATCTGCTTTTGATATTCTGGGTTATATGGCTGTGTGGAAGGGTCCTCAGTAATCTCCTGGAAAAATGAATTAAAGTTATCCTGACTCAGCATCAGTTCCTAGTATGTGTTGACTCCCATTCTAATTCTCTTTGTGACCCATGAAAGCACATGCTTACATGATCATTCACTTAATTAAGAAAATGTATGAGGTGCTTCATCACAAAGGCCACCATTTCACAATGGTCATCCAAATTTAACTGTAGAACACTACCAATGGCTGGCACCCTATTAGTGACATACACAAGCTAAAGTTGTACAACACATACAGTGTAACTAGTTTGATGTTGCACAATGTACATAATCAGCTGAGAACAACAGAAATAGATCTGTTTTGTATGTAGAACTGTTCTGCATGTGGATTTCACAAAAAACGTACACCCTGCAATGTGGGTGAGTTACAGAATTCGCTCATGAACATTGCATAGTACTGCTTATTTATTTGTTTGTTTGTTTATTTATTTTGTGGTATTTTGTATATTGCCCTTCTCAACCCCGAAGGGGACTCAGGGCAGTTCTCAGTGTTGCCAACAATTCAATGCCATTGATAAAAAACCAGTATAAAACATCAAAAATTGACCCTCCCCTGATAAAACATTAAACATTATTGAACACATCACATAAAATAACATCACATATCACACAAATGCTGTTCTGTATGGGGATTGTATAATGCTACCATAGCATATCTCTTGATCGGAGGATATTTATGTTATTCTGTGGCAATGTAGAATCAAGGTCTTATTATGTAAGATTACCCAATTTTATATGTTGACTTGGTAGAGAAATAGAAGACATTTTTCAGCCCCTTATTTTTTAAAAGTAGTGTAACTAAAGATGTCACTATTAGGGCTAGTTCTATGATTTCCTCATTCAGCAATAAGTCAAGGGTCATTTTGCAGAGAAATCATCAGCCCTTGATCAGTAGACCAACTGCCCGTTGCTGCCACCACCATCATTTCTCTGCTCAGATGGGCAGAAATAGTGCCATGCAGCATGTATTCACACTGGCAATGCATGCCACAGCATGCATTTAGAGATGCATTTATAAAAGTAGCAGGAAAGCCAATTTATGTGCTGCAACAGATGCCAGTGTATCCCAGATCCAGGACAAAATTGGTTCTGCAGAAGGTGGGGAAGGGCATTTGCGATCATGGCAATCGTATCACAATCGTGAATATGTATAATGGCTGAATATGAAGCAATTACAAATTTGTAATTCATGATTATGAATCTGTAACTCAAATATAAGACGTCAGCCTCCTTTTCCTCATCTTTCTGTTGAACCCTGTCCCATTGAATAGAGATGCACAGCCTCCACTTAAGACCTCAAAGTTTCTTTTTGATTTTAGTTCTTTATTCTTAATGGTGGAGGACCCATTAAGATGGTCCGCCCCAGGAGGCTTATGGATCCGAACGGATTCCTGACGGCTCTTGGGGATTTTCCCTCCACCTCGGTAGGTGACCATGTCGAGGCCTTGGTCGCTCTCTGGAATGGGGAGATGACCAGGGCAATTGACAGGATCGCTCCGGAACGTCCCCTCTCAAGTAACCGAGCTAAACCAGCTCCTTGGTTCACTGAGGAGCTGGCAGCGATGAAGCGAAGGAAGAGGGAACTAGAGAGCGTGTGGCGCTCGGATCCAAGCGAGTCAAATCGAGCACGGTTTGTGTCCTTCTTAAGGGCATATGCCGCGGCAATAAAAGCCGCAAAGAAAACTTTCTTTGCGGCTACTATTGCGTCTGCAAAAAACCGTCCGGCGGAGTTGTTTCGGATTGTCAGAGGTCTTTTAACTCCCCCTACCTCAGGTGGGAGCCCTGACAACTCGGACACGCGCTGTGAAGCATTTGCTCGGTTCTTCGCAGACAAAGTCGCTTTGATCCGTTCTGGGCTGGACGCCACATTAAATGCAGTCTCTGTGGATGTGACACAAGCACCTGCTTGTCCTATTTTGATGGATTCTTTTCAGCTTGTGAAACCCGAGGATGTGGACAAGATACTTGGAGGAATGAGGCCCACCACGTCCATCCTAGACCCCTGCCCATCCTGGCTTCTGAAAGAGGCCAGAGGGGGATTGGCTGAGTGGGTAACGGTGGTGGTTAATGCCTCCCTTCGGGAAGGCACGATTCCAGCGAGCCTAAAACAGGCTATTATAAAGCCGCTGTTGAAGAAACCATCACTGGACCCCACTAAATTTGACAACTTTCGGCCTGTTTCCAATCTTCCCTTCTTGGGCAAAGTCATGGAAAGCGTGGTGGCCTCACAACTCCAGGTATTCTTGAGAGACACGGATTATCTGGATCCGGCACAGTCTGGCTTCAGACCGGGACATGGTACCGAGACGGTCTTGGTCGCCTTAGTGGATGATCTCCGCCGGGAGCTAGACAGGGGGAGTGTGTCCCTGTTGGTGCTTCTGGACCTCTCAGCGGCCTTCGATACCGTCGACCACGGTATTCTTCTGGGACGCCTTGCAGAGATGGGTCTTGGGGGCACCGCTTTGCGGTGGCTCCAGTCATTTCTGGAGGGTCGTACCCAGAAGGTGTTATTGGGGGACTCCTGTTCAACACCACAGCCTTTGACCTGTGGTGTTCCTCAGGGCTCCATACTGTCCCCCATGCTGTTTAACATCTACATGAAGCCGCTGGGTGAGATCATCCGGAGTTTCGGGGTGCGGTGTCACCTGTACGCAGATGACGTCCAACTCTGTCACTCCTTCCCACCTGCTACTAAGGAGGCTGTCGAAGTCCTGAACCGGTGCCTGGCCGCTGTGACGGTCTGGATGAGGGCGAACAAACTGAAATTAAATCCAGACAAGACAGAGGTACTCCTGGTCAGTCGTAAGGCCGAACAGGGTATAGGGTTACAGCCTGTGCTGGACGGGGTCGCACTCCCCTTGAAGGCGCAGGTTCGCAGCTTGGGTGTGACCCTGGACTCATCGCTGAGCCTGGATCCCCAGGTTTCGGCGGTGACCAGGGGAGCATTTGCACAGCTTCGGCTCGTGCGCCAGCTGCGCCCGTACCTTGGGAAGTCTGACTTGGCCACGGTGGTACACGCTTTGGTCACATCCCGCCTCGACTACTGCAACGCTCTCTACGTGGGGCTGCCCTTGAAGACGGCCCGGAAGCTCCAGCTAGTCCAGCGCGCGGCAGCCATGTTGTTAACCGGAGCGGGACGCAGGGAGCGCACAACGCCCTTGCTGTCCCAGCTCCACTGGCTGCCGATTAGCTACCGGGCCCAATTCAAGGTGCTGGTGCTAACCTACAAAGCCCTAAACGGTTCCGGCCCAAAATACCTTGAGTACCGCATCTCGGCCTATCAGCCCACGAGGACCTTGAGATCATCCGGGGAGGCCTTTCTCTCGGTCCCGCCTGCCTCACAGGCATGCTTGGCGGGGACTAGAGAGCGGGCCTTCTCGGTGGTGGCCCCCCGGCTGTGGAACTCCCTCCCTGCGGAAATTAGACAGGCGCCCTCCCTCATGGCCTTCCGTAAGGGCCTGAAAACCTGGCTCTTTGAAAAGGCCTTCAATTAAGTGCTGTGTTTTGGAATGACCACTGGAATGGACTAAGACGACGAGACGGATTATGACCCAAACAAGACGAAGCGGATTTTTAGCTTAATTAGTGGTTGTTGGTAAGATGTGTGTTTGACTCTGATTTACTGTAACTGTTGTCTTTATGTTCTGTGTTCTGTACACCGCCACGAGTCGCCTTCGGGCTGAGAGTGGCGGTCAACAAATGCAAATAATAATAAATAATAATAATAATTCTTTTCATCCCACCAATATGCAGACTATAAAAACAGTGCTTCTTGAAATAACAATGAATATTCTGTACAGGTATGCTGACTTTGAAAGTCTCTCCCTCCCCCCCCCCCCAAAAAAAATGGCTCCCACACCTCCATAGATATAACTAAGTGTGGGAGCGGAACATATAATAGGTTCACATTCAGATAAGCTGAGAGTGTTTCTCTCTCTCTTTCTCTCTCTCTCTCTCTCTCTCTCTCCCCTCTCTCTGTCTCATTCTTTCTCTGTCTCTTGCCAGACTGCCAAAAAAAAAACCTTTTTGACAAGCCAATAATGGAGCCTTGAGGGAATGAACATGGCACCATTATTTACAGATCCAAACTTTTGATAGTCTGATCATTAGATTTTGCCCTTAAGGTCATTTTGTAACCACCATTTGCTCTGAATCCCCCCCCCCCCCCAATAATTATTTCTCTCTTTCTGGGCTTTCAAGTTGAGTAAGAACTTTCTTCACAGAGACAATTGACTTATGTGGAAATTGCTCAAGAACTCTTACACAAGAGGCAGGTAGTTGTCATCAGCAGACACTTACAAGTTATGCAGTCTCCTTTATAGAATGGGAATTGAATCTGAAAGTTCAGAGAGAGGAATTTTGCTGCCTGTCTCTGGGTATGCCCTAGACATGGTGTATGTATCATGCTGGAGTTCTCGCTCCCTCTCTCTCTCTCTCTCTCTCTCTCTCTCTCTCTCTCTCTATATATATATATATATATATATATATGGGGGGAGGAAGTGTTGCAAGCTGTTTTGAGAACATGTCAATTCCCAAAATGGGCTATAAATCAAATAACCAACTGAGGGGAGACTGGGTGGGAGTGGGAGACATTGGCTTTCTGCTCAAGTTTACAATGAAGTGGGAGGAGAGGCAAGCAATGAAAGTACTCTGCCAGCCTGGCAGAGTGTTCTGTTCTATTCAGTTGTATGGCTATTCTGTGTTTGTGGTAGCTAACTATGCATTAAGGGAAGAGAAATTGTCCCCAAAATATAATGTAGCCTAATGTAGCAATTTGCCTGCTAGGCCATTTCACACTATACAGTCATAGAATTATGGACAGATCTATATGCTGGATTGGCCCCAGAATGGATCAGGCAGGCAACCCTCCCAGGTACTGCAGAGGCTTCCCACTCCATTCTCCATAGGAAGTCTTCAGAAATGGCAATTTACCTTTTAATAAGTTTCATCTGCTCCCTCAATGCAACATTTTTTTTTTAAAAAAAAATCTTTTTTCATTCAGAGCCAGACGTGGATTTCTATGCCATTTCACTTTAGGAGGGGCATGGCAGTTTTGCTCATTAGAGAGCCTCAACAAGGATGACAAGATAAAAAACTGACCTGTAGACCCACTACAGTTGCTCATATTGTCTTAGATTATTAGTTAGTGAGCTTATCCTGCACACTGATAGCAATGTTGGCATGAGACACATAATGCCTTGTGCAGATAGCATCTAACTTCAGGTGTGTTTTACTATCTTGCACTTTATAACACGTTACCATTTAAATTGTTCTTAACCACTTATATTACCTGCCTTCTTTGAGATCTTTTAATGTTATCTCTGCCTTTTAATTATTTCAACATTTTATTGCTTTCATACTCAGCATTTCCTTCCTTTGGGTATTATTGCTTTTTTTGCATCTTGATTATTTATGATCTGTTGAATGTATTGTCGATGATCTGTTGCTTTATCAGGGTTGGGGTGGACTGAAGAGCATGCCAGAGGACTATGAAGTGGTGAATCACATGCTCCTATCAATTGAGTACATGTGGCTGCTCCAGAGAGACTTGTAGGCCAGATGGAGATTGGTAGGCTCCAGAAATATTGTTTTATTATTTATTTATTTAGTCATAGTATTTAAATTCCACCCTTCTCAACCCAAAGGGGACTCAGGGCAGATCACAGAAAGTACATACATGACAAACATTCAATGCCATTTTATACACAACTAGGCAGACATATATATATATATATATATATATATATATATATATATATAGTGTGTGTGTGTGCGCATGTGTGTGTGTACGCATTTGTATATATCTTTCTCTCTCTGTGTGTGTGTGTATGTGTGTGTGTGTGTGTGTGTGTGTGTGTGTGTGTGTATATATATATATATATATATATATATATATATATATATATATGGTTGTCTACAGGAAAAAAAATTAGGAACTCAATTCCACCACTTACTGTGACAGAAAGATGCTTTAGACCACATACAATGCCATTATTAAAGTAATGTTTTCAGTTTTTATTCCCAAATAAGGATTTAGGAAGATTTAGAATTGCAACCACTTCCATCTACGAACACATGCTACTTTCAATATCAGAGCTAAACAGAAGGCAACAACTGGACTTCATTTGCCTCGGGTCAAGCGATGGAAGAGATTTGCTGCTGGTTTCTCTTACTTTGCTAAGCTTTACTTAACCCAAATTCATATCCTCTCTCCTCACAATTTAGACCAGTGGTTCTCAACCAGTAAGTCCTCAGGTATTTTGGCCTAAATCCCAGCCAATTTACTAGCTGTTAGGATTTCTGGGAGTTGAAGGCCAAAACATCTGGCAATCCACAGGTTGAGAACCACCGATTTAGAGTGTGGCTTTTGTAGTCAGGGAATGAGATCCATTTGATTCATTTCAAACTGTCACCTTCTCTGCTCTTTTACTTCCAATGATGCCTGTAGCTGCTCTAGTATAAACAGCTGAATGAAAGTTCTTCATCAAGTGGTTTTAAATACACACATACACTACCACACACATGACTGCTTGGCAAAACAGCCAGATTGTATTTAAGACTCTGTGTCTGTATATGGGCATAGAGATCATCCAAAACCTCTTGTTCCCGCTCTCCCATGACTTTCGGCTAGAAACGTCCTGAGTTGTTAACTAACTGAAACATTTCTCTTAAGTCCTCCTACTTCAGAATCAAAGCCACAAAGTCATGAAAAAAATCATCTAGGCTGCTGCAAAAATTTCAGATTATCATGAGAAAAATGATACCCATATGGGATTAAGACTTATATGGGATATACACAAAGGATGTTAATAGCAATGCAACTGATCAGAACTTAGCATTAAGCATGGATCATAGGAACTATCTTCCCTGAATCAACAGAAGTGGCCTCATAGTAAGAGAATGGGACTGCAGATCTATGTACACTTTCTTCCATTAAATGCAACAGAGAGCATTACTAACTAGACTATTGGGAAATGGGTGGAGCAGTTGTGGAACTCTCAAGTGCCGTAATCAGTTGGGATGACAGAAGGTGAACAGCAATTAATGCCACACCCATCACCTACAGGGTCTAGCAGCAAAAGAAGGGAGCTTAGACTATTTCGTAAAACATTTTAAAAATACATGATGAATTATTTGCTTACATTTAGATAATTTGAGAACTTCTTCATAATTTTTTTCATGTAGAGTGGAGGCTTAACAACACATGCTATCATGGTACTAAAAGACACTTTAAAATTCCAGTCCGCAAATTCTAACATAACCCGAACTAATGCTCATCTCTTGAGGTCATTCAAACTACAAAATTGCGGTTAAATATTCCACCCTAATTGCCCTGTCAACATTTTGTGGAACCCTAGGAATTGCTGTTTATGGAATGATGTATAGAATTCTTAGACAGGAAGCTATAGGACCTCATCAAACTACACTAGGAATCTATCGGATGCAACCATATGAGTTCAAGTGGAACAATAACATTATATTTTTGTGATATGAATGGGCCCTTGTACTAGTATGTAGACTGGAACTTTGTTAGACACCCAATGTTGCATTTCCAAAATTATGTGATTCAAAGAGGATGAAGACAAATGGTAAAATATGCATATATATTTTAAAAAAAACATATTTGTGCAGATCTTTTCATTTAAAAATGAAAATTATCATGGAAACAGGACATTGTGTATGTATGGATGAAGATGCAGATAAGTCACACAAACAAAAAAATTCATTTGAGTTAAGTATTGTTTAATCCAGATAACAACACTAAGAAAGTATAGTTTGCTCAATTAACACATTACTCTTTCTATGCATTTCACTTGGGCCATATGGCTGACTGAGAATGAAATGCCTACAAGAATCTCATCAAATCTTACAAATAAAAGCAAACTCTGATTCAAGTTATTGAATAGTTCTAAATTTTGTGAAAATGAATATCACTTTAATAATTCTGGGTTCATGTAGTCTGTTGTGTGTGCATGTGCCTTCAACTTATGATGTCTCCACAAATTCCACTGGGTTTTCTTAGGCAAAGAATAATCAGAGCTGATTTTATCAGTTCATTCCTCTGAAATATAGCTTCCAGCACTGCTTCTTAAACTGTGGGTCCTGACCCCAAATTAGGTTCCCTTAGCTCAGTAGTAGCAAACCTATGGCACACATGTGAGAAGGGTCATGGAGTACCCCTCTCTTGGCACATGTGACATTGCCCACCACCCACTTGCCTGCCCACTCACCATCTCACCCCCTGCTGACTCTCCTGCTAACTTGCCCACCTGCTCACTATTCTGCCCTCTGTTTGCTTACCCAACCACCCACCTGCTTGCCATCCTGCACTGCTTGCTCACCCCCTCACCATCCCATGCCCTGCTCACTCATCCACTTGCTTGCCCACCCCTCACTTGCTGGCCCCTGCGTTGGACACTTGTTCTCTAAACATTTTGCCACCACTGCCTTAGCTCATTGTTGGAATCCCCCAAAAATTGGCAGCTGTAAAAGGTTTCTTGGACGAATGTGTTGTGCAGTGTTTACAGTGGACTCTGCAAAAAATGCTTCAACTGAACTTCATTTTAAAAAGGAAAATTGGCATGTTTAGCAAGTCTTGCAAATGCTGATTTGTTATCAACACATATTTGATTTTTATACTATATGCTCAGGATCATGGAAAAACATCTTGGCCCAAAAAGGGTCCAGAGTGGAAAAGTTTAAGAAGCTCTGGCCTATAGCACTGGCAGTCTCCCATCCAAGTACTAACCAGGGTTAGTCATGATTAGCTTACAAAATCAGATAGGACCTGATGCCTTTAGGGTCATTAGGGCATTATGGAGTTTTAGTATTCTTTTAAGAATTGTTTTGCTTTCTGGCCAGGTCATTTTTTTTTCTTGAATATTAATTATCTGCCACAAAACTATTTAAAAAGTTCAAATTATACCCAAATGAGAGTGACCTATAAATATCTGCTTTTGACATTTTGAATACTAGGCCACATGTGAGATTTGTGAAGGGAGAGGTTTCAATGAGATACACTTTATTCCTTCAAGTCTCCTTATCGCTAGATCACCATTTAGTGTTAGACAGAGTAGTTGAGATGAGGTGATAGAACTTGGCTCAAAGATATGAAAGGAATATGGATTAAGCAATCTGCAATGTTTGGCAGACATGAGCCTTGCCATGAATATTCAATTTGGCTTCATTATGTTGTCCTTTATAGACAATCCCATCTTTATTATATGCAATCTGAAAGCAGTGAAATGAGGTTAGATAACCCATATTAATATAAAGCAAAGGTACTATTTAGTTTGCATATAGGGTGAAAGATGATTGTGTGTGGCCAGAATAATTGGTGCATTCCCATGGAGAACTCCAGTGAAGACTAGATACAAAATATTACTTCTTTTGATTGGTTGTGTCCTACTCACATCATAAAGAACCAAATATGTTCTTGTTTGGGCACATGTCTTGCAATTCTAAATAAATCTAGAAAAGATTTTACACTAGAAGATGACCTAACACAATATCTTATACCAGGACTCCTTAGTGTAAGGATTGGTGAGAATTGAATTTCAGTTCACTATTGAAAAGTAGTTACAAAAATGTGCAAATTTCTTCTTATCTAGGACATTAAATATGTGAGCCTAAGAGAACTGAATTGTGAGAGAGCAACTTGTTTTTCTACTAGGCCTGTTTGATCAAGAAAAAATTTGTTTCTAAAATCGATTTGTAATTGGGGTGTTTTTTTTGTTTCGATATTTAAAATATTTACAAAATTTTCCAAAAAAATGTTTTGTTATTTACGAAATTTCGTAAATATTTACAAAACATTTTGTAAGTGTGAATGTTGCAGTAATGGTCACCTTGATTAGCATTGAATGGCTTTCATTTCTCCCACCCTGGACATTCCATAGATATTAGATAACTCCATTTGCCTAGTTTCCAACAGACCTCTGAGGATGCCTGCCATAGATGTGGGCAAAATGTCAGGAGAGAATGCTTCTGGAACATGTCATACATACAGCCCTGAAAACTCACACAACCGGCCTCCGCGCGCCATCCGGCTCCGGCTCCTGCGCCCTCCTCCTCCTCCTCCTCCTCCTGACACTTCCTGCAACACAGCTGGGAGGAGGAGGAGGAGGAGGAGGGCGCAGGAGCCGAGCCGGATGGCGCGCGGAGGCCGGTTGTGAGCGCGCGCGCGCCATCCAATCGGCTCCGGCGTGCGCCCTCCTCCTCCTCCTCCTCCTCCCAGCTGTGTTGCAGGAAGTGTCAGGAGGAGGAGGAGGAGGAGGAGGGCGCACGCCGGAGCTGATTGGATGGCGCGCGCGCGCTCACAACCGGCCTCCGCGCGCCATCCGGCTCGGCTCCTGCGCCCTCCTCCTCCTCCTCCTGACACTTCCTGCAACACAGCTGGGAGGAGGAGGAGGAGGAGGAGGGCGCAGGAGCCGAGCCGGATGGCGCGCGGAGGCCGGTTGTGAGCGCGCGCGCGCCATCCAATCGGCTCCTGCCACGGTGCACTGCTGGGGTGCTTGGGAGCGCCAGATTGGCTCCCAGGCACCAGCAGCACTCAGCAGCCTCCATCCCATTAACGACACGAGCTGAAGCTCGTAAAAAAAATGGGGCTGCTGTTTCGATATTTTTAAACCCTTCCGGGTTTGAAAATATGTTTTGAAATCGCGTCGGATATGGTAAAAATAACGATTTAATTACGAAATAACGAATTAACGAACGAAACCGCACAGGCCTATTTTCTACAACTACACCAATGCAGATGTTCCAACTCTGGGAACCAATTATTTCTTCATTTATTTCAAAAATCCATAGGCTTAATGGGTCATTTTTCAATTGTTTCTCTTGTCCCTTCCTTACCTACCAATATTTGGGATGATTGGTGTTATAGTCCAACAGATTTAGAGGATGCCAAATGGAGAACAAATTTCAAGAACAGGTGCTAGGCCAAAAAAATAGGGAAAGTATTGTGCTCACAGCTTTTGCTTGAGTTCCTGTTGGGAATTGAATGCCAAACTAGCTAGACATTTGGACCAGTTTGTCAAGACAGTTATTGAAAAGGATTAAGTAAAAAGTGATGGAAAAACTATTGGAAATTCTGGAAAGCTGCTTCAGATCAGATTGAAACACTGGGAAAGATGCACAAATAATCAGATTTGGTACAATGAACATTGCTACAAGCATATGTTTTATATAGAAGCATCAGCAGAACCTAATGCATGAATATGCAATACAGATTGGCTATCCATTAAAAATGTGTGAAAACAACTTTAAATTGTCTAAAATAAAACAGAGTAAACCTTTACTGAAGTAGAATTAAATAACAGAGAGGAAGAAATAAGCAGCTTTGGTGTATGGTGCAATATCAAGATAGTGTCGGTAAGCCTCAAACAAACCAGTGCTGGCCCAAACAAAGATATCACCAATATTATAATCAACATCTGCTGTTTTGTAAAATGTTAATCCCTTGTGCAATGGATTTTAACTATTATCAGTTCTTCAAAATCAAGAGGATTCAAAATAACACTTTAAGTGGTGCGTAATCTCTATACCTTTAAAGCTTAAATGAAGACTTGTGAGTTGGAAGAGAAATGTTTTGTTCTTTGGCCCAAAAGGGTAATCACTCCTCCATGAATCTCTATTAACTGTGAAATTTTAGACATAGCTCTGATACTACAACCACTTTCTCAAGCGACACCAACATAGGTTTTCTGCTTCCCACACCCTACATAATAACACAGTGACCTTTATCATATATGTACACGATCAAATGTATATGTTTTTGTACTCTTAAAAAATCACACCCACAATTTTCTCATACAAAATAGGTCAGTCTCACAAAATGAGATCCCCAATTCTATGTTTTCCTATAAAGATGATGGCTATTGCCAGTAGGAAAAAAATAATACTATAGCTTGTGAAGATCTTCATGGACTTTACAATTTGTAAAAAGATCTCCACTCAGAATGTATGTAGGCTTCATTTACACAACAGTACCCTGCAAAAATGGAAAACATAGTAAAACTGCATTCATTAAGATTCATATATGTTGGCCACCATGAAAATGAAACCTTGAACATATGGAACATGGAGGTGTAGCATGTAGGAATGATCTCTTCCCCTTAATCTAAACATTTGATGACCGCTGTATAGTCAAATAACAAGAACATATGACTTGTTGTCTTCCAGAGATTTTTGACCTGTAGCTGTTACCATCACTCATCTTTGCTTATGTTGACTAAAGATAATAGGAATTGCTAGCCACGTCAGAACAGTGGTGTCATTTTTGAGCATTTTTCCCACTGTGAGAAAAAAAAAATTGACAGCTGTGAAGCTTTTGAAGGCTCTTGTCATTCAAGAGCTATTCTGTACAAAATTCAAACATTGTATTTTTGCATAGAAATAGTCATGTTCCGATTTCAAAATGAGGATCCTTCTTGCTGATCATATGGACACCCTGATGTGTTATCAGCAGACATGACAGACAACAGCTAGTTGTCAGACAGAGCTCTGTGGCTGGTGGAGAGAGCTGGTGATGTCATAGAGAATGAGGTGGCAACCCAGACTTGTCTGTATACCAACCCTGGATTCAACCCATGCTTGTTAATTTTAGAATGCTCCCATCCAACTTTACACCCAAGCAACCAGCTCCGTATATACACAGTCTAATTTTTAAGATTTCATAGATTTGATTAGGAGATGGGATGTAGCTATGGAGTCATAGCTGTGGCTCCAATGCAGGACCTTGCCCAAAATTTGTTTTTGGTGAGGGAGCAGGGAAGTCCCCTAGAACCACCAGGATACCCACAGGCCATCTTAATCCCCCCCCCCCCCCATTTTTGCAGAGATCATGAAGTGCAAGCATTCTAGACCTACACCAAGTAGTGATCTATCTGTGATGCCACCAGTTCACCTCATCCCCACCCAGCAAGGGAAAAAAGGTCCAAAGTATGCCCACCACTATGAATGGGGTAAGTTCTTGCTGTGAGTAATTAAGCCTTAGAATAGGCATTGCAGATGTAGTAGAGGAAAAACCATTTAAAACTTGAACCCCACCAAGCAAAACAGTAATGGGAAAAGAGTTGTGGGAAGCCCCTGAGAGCCAGATTGGCATCTAATTAAAGGATTCCACTGAAATAGAAAATGATTTCAAATAAAGGATCATCCTCCCTTAGCCCTTCAGATAGAGGACTGTCAAATATAAAATGGGATATATTTTTCATCAGAGGAACTAAATATTCTCACCACTAACACACAAAGATCATGTATTTCAGAGACAAAAAAAGGATTTCATTCCTCTATGAATGGAGAATATCTAGCTATACATTTAGCATTACTGGATGAAGGCTTGTCTACTTTGTTCCATGTTAACTGAATCCCAGAGCTACCCCAAAGCTTTATTTTCCTACACAAACACATCTTGTCACAGCCTTTCTCTGCCTTTTAGGTTTTCTTATGAAAGCTTTCTAGCCAGTCCTCTCTCTTTCTCCCCCCTCCTCCCCCCATCCAAATTCCCCCTGTCCTCTGGAGCCACTGCTTTGGACCTTGTATTATTTCTTACTTGGAGTCTACAGTCTGGAGCCAGAGTGGTTTGTCTGCTTCCCTGGGTTCAGCTAATAAATTGGGATCAGAGGGTCACACAGCAGGGGACCTGGAAGCCTGCAAGCCTCTGACACCATTTTTATTAGTTTTTACTATACATACCATTTCAGGAGCTGGGATGCCATCCCAGTGGGGCCCTCTCCATTGCTTAGTAACTAAGATTTTGTAATCTAAGTTTTGACAAGGTCATTTTTTACCTTAGAAGAGTGGGGGAGGAGGTTGAAAGAACCCACATACATTAATTACTCAAAATGGGGACGATGCAAATGGGAGCTGATCTCTCCTTCTCCATATAAGAGGCAAACAAATGAAAAATCTCTTATCTGGAGGCATGGCTCTTTCATAGAAGGATGCTTTTTCTTGCTTTACTTGGCATCGAAAAATCACATGCTAGTCAAATTGAGCAGAATTCCTTCCTAATGTGACATGCTGGTTCTGTTGAGTGAAGAAGCATGTGCTGTACAGTGATGCAATGCTATTAAGATAGCATCATCTGATATCCCAGGACAGGCAACATTTTTGTCCCCAGGACTGACATATGTCAATGGACACATGCATCCAGACAGAGATATGCACCCAACTGCTTCTTCTTGCTCTGACTCCCACCCTCGCCCCCCTTAACTATGTCTCCTACAGAGGCACTGGGTCAAACTAGATACTGCACTTAACATATATTTGGGAAAGGAGTGGTAATAAACAGCTGCTTAATGTATCACATTCTTTCTTTCATCTTGTGTTAAGCATATTTTATTTTGTGATTAGCCATTATTATTTGTAAAACATGGCATTTGTAAAAACATTCCATTGTTGGAAGAAAAATAAGTTAATTGGACTATATTCCCCTCCATGTTTAGATTTATCCAGAAGCATTATCTGTTAAGGAGGGAACTTAAAGGCAGAGTAAGCTGGACCAAGAAGAGAAGCTAAAGCTGGCATTAATCTACCTTGTGGCTTCAAACCACCTTCATTGGGAAAGTCCCATAAGCATTTCAATAGTAAGCAGTTTGCAGATAGGCATCTTGTTGGAAATACATTTCTCTCTGACTTTTGGCCCTTGAGGAGAGTTTGATGCAATTAGTACTCAGTTTTTACCTGCCTTTGCCTTGCTTTTCACAACTCATAAAATAAATGAGAATACCATTTTAAAATATTCAGATCAGCCTCAGATTAGAGGAGAAAAGCTTTGGTGTGACAGCCATTTAGGACAGGTGATATGCATGCAAAATGCCCTTTGTGCTGCTGACACATGCCAAGATATGTTCAAATACCTCATCCTTTGTCACTGCTGACTATATTCAGTTTGCTGTTGACTTGCAAGTGAACCTGACTCAACTTTGGATACAGGATAAATACGACAAGACAGACTGACCTGTTTTTCCCCCTTCATATAATAGCCTCTCTTTTGTGAATTTGCACAATTAAATCATATATTATCTATCTATATGGTGATGCTTTGTTTGTATTTCCTGGACTAATTGGCACTTCCTGAATTAATGTGCAAATTGGAACATTGCAGTTTCATGGATTTCAGCTAAAAACTCTCTCTCTCCTCAAGATTAATCTGATTGTTTTGCTTTATATTGGTTTTATATGATTTTTGCGTATACATTAATTTCATATATCTCCACAGGGGGAACAGGTGGGAGATAGAGTAAAATGTCTTCACAAAAGTTTTTGTATGTTGTAGCATTTATTTTTGTAAACCGTTTTCCCTAATCCATTTTCTTTTCTGTGCAACTATTACTGTTGTCTGAATCGGAATGCTCATATTTTTGATTGGAGAATGGTATCACAAAATCCAAAGCATTGCAAAAGTGGATGACTAAATGGGTTCTGGTCCACATTTGGGAAGCATGTATTTCGATGGTTTATATTAAAATGGTAGGAAAACAGATTTCTCAACCACCCCTAATGAGGAAACACCTGTTAAATATACAGCGTGGAAAGAGATGGATTTATCCCTCCCTAGTTATCAGCTAGCTTACTGACAGAGTTTGGCTTTGATCAACTCCTTCTGCCAAGATATGCTTGCTTGCTTCAGCCATTGCTACCTCTCCTTCCACTACCTTCACCATTATCAGCCCAGTCCTATGCCATATGGAGCATTAGCCTCTGATGTGGTGAATCAAGGGCTGTGGCTGAGTAATGTTTTGAGGCCTCTTTCTTATGCTCTCAACTAGCTGTCACTTCATTGGATTCTAGTGTTCACTTTGTGGTTAAGTCCCCACATTAGTGTTTTTCTTTTGTTGTGGTCTCTTGATTTGTTCATGATGGCTGTGTCTCTGCCACCCCACCAGAAAGCTCAAACTCAGAAGAAACTCAAAGTGAGTAGGCGACTCAATCATTTTATCTGCTGGTAGAAACAACAGCTGGCACCAGCTCAAGGCAGATCACAAGGAAAAAGACAAGAAGTGTCTTCAATATGGCTTCAAATATGCCGACAGAAAAGGGAAATTAAAAAGCAGAGTGACTGAGAAGCGTTGAAACTAAGAAACGTCTGTTTGTGGGGGGGGGGGGGTGGAAAGGGGGGTCTGCTGGAATTTCAAGCTGTGAAAAATAGAGGAAGAGGCCTTGAGTGAATTAAAGTCACTATTAAATCATATGTGCTGATTATGGTTCTAAGAACTACACAAATAAGGCCAACTGCTGCTCCAAATTTCTTTTCTATCATTTGACTTGGTTTGTTGAGTCAGAATCCTATCACTTCTTGCTGCCAGCACAGGAAGCTGAACCTAGGTCCTTCTCATTCTTTTTCTCCCTTTATTGTTGAGGTTGATGTCAAAAGTCGATTTTCTGGGAACAGAATCTGATGTGTGTTTTTCCTGTTGGGAGATGAAACAGGACAGTGTGGTTCACTTGCTGTTCCTCTGCACTACTAGAAAGAGAAACATGTTTTTCCCAGAAATGTATAGCTCAGTGTTCCTTCTCACTAGTTCATAGGAGGTAACTCTCTGAAAACTATGACTGTCACTTATATTGCTTGAATATAAAGGAAGAATTAGATGGGAAGGGTCATCTTTCATCTTGAATTTTACACATTTGCATTTAATTGGCATGTTAAATGATGTAATCTGGGCTGGCAACAATGTTATCACCAAAGAAAAGTAAATTCAAAAAGAGTTGCACGGATTATAGCTTCAATTTATTATAGAATCATATGACTGCAGAGCAGACAATAGGATTCCAAAGCCAGGTTCCTAGTACAAAAAATATAGAAATGGAGTCTCCTTCACAGAGGAGTGCAATCAAAGAGTAGGGGCATCATGTAAAAGCGTTCCCAACCTAGTATTCTCTGGTTCTCAAATACTGCAACTACAATCACCGCAGCCATCATAGGGCACATCTATACTGGCCACTTAATCCGAAGTCAGTCTGGAGCATTATGATTGTGACCAGATACACCAGGCCATACCCAAAGCAGCACCATGTTGGGGTCCAGATGATTCAACTGGGCCAAGGCTACATTGGACCCTCTGGATGTTGCAGTGGTGACAAGCACCTGTGAAATAAAGGATAAACTACCCCCTTCAGGTAGTAGAACTATGAAAAAAATACCTTGTGCATCAGTTAATGATAGAACAATTTAAAGAAATGTTTTGCACACTGGTAGATTTTATCTTTCCAGTTGTTCCTTCTCAAGAGCTTTCAATGAAGACTGTGGAATCTGGGGCCCTCCAGAAGATGCCAAATCCAAGCTTCCAGTTGCCCCAACCAGAATAGTCACTGCTCAGGAATACCATACAAGCTTTGGAAGCTTCATTGGCTTCTTCATCAGGTAAGAATATGCAGGAGGAAAAAAAGTGAAGATGTTAACAGTCAAAGGCCTACATACTGTCTGAGATGTTATTCTGATTGTTTCACTGTTTCTACTCTTCCATAGGCCCCTTTATACTATACAGTTGTACCACTGTGATTCCAAGGCATTTAGAATACTCCTGTACTTACTACTTACTTAGGTGTCCTGGCAGTGGGTGACTGTGGAGCCCTATTCTTGACTCTCATGTTCTCCTGCAGTGAGGGCATCGGTTTCCAGATGGAAGGTGATCCCTGTTGGGGTTGGCTTAATGCACCTTCCTCTTGGCACATTTCTCTCTTTCGCCCTCCATTCGTGCCTCTTCAAATTCTACAGCACTGCTGGTCACAGCTGACCTCCAGCTAGAGCGATCAAGGGCCAGGGCTTCCCAGTTCTCAGTGCCTATGCCACAGTTTTTAAGGTTGGCTTTGAGCCCATCTTTAAATCTCTTTTCCTGTCTTCCAACATTCCATTTTCCATTCTTAAGTTTGGAGTAGAGTAACTGCTTTGAGAGATGGTGATTGGGCATTCGTACAACTTGCCCAGTCCAACGGAGTTGATGGAAGAGGACCATCACTTCAATGCTTGTGGTCTTTGTTTCTTCCAGCACACTGACATTTGTCCACCTGTCTTCCCAAGAGATTTGCAGGATTTTTCTGAGGCAATGCTGATGGAATCATTCCAGGAGTTGCAGGTAACCTTTGTAGATAGTCCACGTTTCACAGGTATATAGCAGGGTTGGGAGGACAATAACTATATAAACAAGCACCTTGGTATGCCTACAGATGTCCCGGTCCTCAAACACTCTGTGCATTCAGAAAAATGCTGCACTCGCAGAGCTCAGGCAGTGTCATATTTCGGTGCCAATGTTGACTTTTGTGGAGAGGTGGCTGCCAAGTTAGTGGAAATGGTCAACATTTTCTAATGTTACACCATTAAGCTGTATTTCTGGCATTGCAGATGGATTGGCTGGTACCTGCTGGAAGAGCACTTTGGTTTTCTCGATGTTCAATGACAGGCCAAGTTTCTCGAATGCTTCTGTGAAGATGTTTAGAGTGGCTTGTAGGTCTTCTTCTGAATGAGCATGTACATTATCATCAGCATATTGGAGTTCTATAATAGATGCTGTTGTAACATTGGTTTTGGCTTTCAGTCTGCTGAGGTTAAATTGCTTGCCATCTGTCCGATTTTCCACTCCAGTGGGAAGCTTCCCATCAACAAGATGAAGTATCATAGCGATGAAGATGGAAAATACGGTTGGGGCAATAACACATCCCTGTTTGACACATGATTCCATTTTAAATAGGTTACTTTGGGAGCCATTGCTGTCCAGGACTGTTGCCATCACATCATAGTGGAAGAGCCGCAGGATGTTCACAAATTTGTCAGGGCACTCGGTGTTTTGGAGGATGGTCCAGTGCTTCACTAAACTACAAACCCCAAGATTCCATAAAGTTGCTTGGAGCTGCTTTTGGCCAGGAAAAAGCAGTAGATATGTTTGAAGTGTGAACACTGAATTTCCCCAGATCTGACCCAACCCACCTCTCCACACTTCAAAAATACTGATATCATTATGGAGCTTCCGGGAATTGCAGTTCCCCTTCTGCCAGATTAATGGCTGAGAGCTGTGCTCCTGCTGTGAAACTAGCTCTACATCGTGTGGACCCACTGAAATGTTTGCAGGGTGAGTTCATTTTATCTGGCCAGTGTAGACAAATCCTCTGTTTTTTCTGACATGTTTAATAGATATGAGCAAGCAGGTAGACCTCTAATATAAAAAATGTGGGAAAATAACTTCCCAGAAAGGAACACGTCTGCTAACTGCAGTACTTGTTCAAATCTCACTGAAATGAATAGAATAAAAAAAATAGTATTGTACTCATGGATTACAACAAGATGGTTATGGAAGATTTGACATTTGCTTTATGCTGTAATCATAGCTGCAAGGGCTCTGCTAGCTAACGTCTAATGATATTCTGTGAAAAACAGAGTGGCAGGATCTGTTCAGCAGGTATTTCTTCAGAGGCAATTCTTAGAGCATATGTGGGCAATTAGATGCCTAATCAGAATAAAACTGAATTTTGCAGGCACATTTAAGTCAACCATACTGGTGTTTGCTGACGCTTTCGAGATCCTTGAAATTTGAGATCAAATTCTCAAAAGTGACAGTTTCCCAAAATATGCTCTAGTTCATTGATTAGCAGAAAGGTCACATGGGGCTTATCTGCACCTTTTGAAGATGCCACAAATATATCTCAAAAGTTCATCCCTGACCCACAACACTGGTCAAGGTGGAGTCCTGATGGTCAAGTCAGGTGAAACCAGTTTGGCACCACTGGACTGCCATCCTTACCTATCCTGGTGTTTGTTGCTGTCATTGCAGCAGCCAACGATCTTCTGACCATTACCAGGCATCTTTACCCACCTCAGTAAAGGCTTTGGTGTGACCAAGAAGGTGCCCGGTGATGGCCAGAAGCTCTCCAGAACTCCCCTGTTGGCTGCTGCACAACAAGAAAAAAACTTGTTTATGTGAGGTTTTACTGTGCACTGTTTTTATTTTCAACTAACTCCATCTGGATATTTTAATTTAATAATTAGTGAGGAAAACTAGGGACACTTAGACCAAAACCACTCATCAACACGGTCCAGTGTGATTTGTCCAGCATAATGACACTTTACAGCCTGAGTACCAGATCTAAGAGATATTTAAGGGTAAAAGGGCAAGGGTTGATAGAAGCCCAAAGCTTGGAACTGCATGGTTAATCTTTCTTTTAAGCAGCATGATAAGGAAGTTGGATTATACAAAAAAGAATTGGAAAGACTTTTTAAAAAAATCATGTCAGAAGTCACTTCTGGTGTGAGAGAATTGGCCATCTTCAGAGATGTTGCCCAGGGGACGCCCGGATGTGTTACCACCCTGTTATTCTCTCATGTCCTCACATGGGAAGCTGGGGGTTGACAAATGAGAGCTCACCCCTTCTCATGGATTTGAACCACTAACCTTCAGGTCTTTAGGTCAGCAGTTCAGCCAGCACAAGGGTTTAACTCACTGCACTACCATGGTTCCTATTGGAAAGATGAAGAAGGAGAACCCTATAAAATGTTTCCTTCAAGTGTGTAGGCAGCAATGAGAGTCCAACCATAGAAGTATTCTCTAATTGGATATTAGCTCCAGGATAGGAGCCCCCAGTGGTGCAGTGGGTTAAACCCCTGTGCTGGCAGAACTGAAGACCGACAGGTCTCAGGTTCGAATCTGGGGAGAGCGTGGATGAGTTCCCTCTATCAGCTCCAGCTCCTCATGCGGGGACATGAGAGAAGCCTACCACAAGGATGATAAAACATCAAAAAATCCGGGCATCCCCTGGGCAACGTCCTTGCAGACGGCCAATTCTTTCACACCAGAAGCGACTTGCAATTTCTCAAGTCACTCCTGACACACACACACACACACACACACAAAAGCTCCAGGATTCCGGTGTCTTTATTGTTCTTCTGGTTGCCCTCCAACTCCAGCCTTTCTTTCAACAACATCATATCTTTGTTCACCTATCCAGCTTCCTACAACCATATTGAAATATTGAGGTCCAGGGATATACGGTAGCACACTAAATTGATCAACCCTATTTCTCCAAATGTGGAAAATACCAGTGCATGTTTTCTGTGCAAAAAGTATTGTTTCCTGTGCCCAAATATGCAGATTTAGTCTTGAATGATGAATTATTTTCAGAAACAGTGGAAAGAAGAGTGCTCAAATTATTTACTGCTGGTTACTTTGAGAATAAAATTGGAAAAGAGCTACACCACACACCAGTTACAAGGTGTGTGAAGAATATATGTGAGTATTCTCAATTTTTTGGCAGTGTGCAGACTTCCGTGCTTCCTACATGCCCATCAATGCCATGGGATGAATCTTGGGACCGCTCTTCAGCTTGGAAATTTGAATGTATTAGGAATGCTGCAGAGTGCTGGACAGATATTTATTTATTTATTTATTTATTTAGAATCCATGGATACTGAAGTCTAAGCATGGTATAGTAAAATAGGGTTGCTTATTTTATTTTATTTTCTAAAAACAAAATAGAATTTGCTTTTCAGATTTTGTTGTTGTTATTTTTGAGCTGTGGTTGATTGAATCCATGAATGCAGAACTTGTGGATATGGAGGTTCAACTGTAATCACCTCAAAAACAGATTTTTAGCATATTCTAAATTACTTTGCAACTGAGGCAAAAAAACTTAAAGCCTCTTTTAGGATAAAATGAAACTTTGGGAAACTGGAGAAAGAATTTGTCACAATACTTCTGTTATGCTGAATCACAACAGGAGTCAGTTCACTGCCAAATAACATAGACATTACCAATCTTAATGGCGTCTGCTCTTTGGAAAAATGGTGGAAGAGAGACAATAGCAACTAGTTCACCCAATGAAAGAGTGGCGAGAGGAGAAAACAGGACTTTACAATGTACTAGTTAATGTAAGTATGTGTGTGTATATATATATATATATATATATATATATGGCAATGAAGTGCTGAAAAGGTTATCAAATCTTTTGGATGACTGTTTCCCCTTACCCTTGTGCTCCCCCTGCTGGTTGGAAGGCTTTTTAGTTGTCAACAAAAGAAGTTAATAAAAAAAATCACTTCCCCTGATTACAATGAATAACACACATGGCTGTTGTTGTTATTATCTAAAACTGTGAAAAGAAACAATATTCAAACCGCTATTTCATCCATCCCAAGAAAGAGCTCTTTGTCAGATAACATCACTCCAATAGGAAATCCACCCTCCCATTAAAATTTCTTTCACTTCTCAAATTTGTAGCATCGAAGATAATTTTATATATAGCTGCCATACAGAGGGAAAATGGGAAATTGTAGCTAAACATACCTTTATCTACAAAATATTTATTACAAAATTTTACAAACTATTTTTATGTGTTGGCAACTATTTCCTATACATGTACACAGAATATTTCCAATTTCCAGAAGATACTGATGGCTCACTGTATATCCCTTTTGATGGTGGGATGAGTCACCTTCAGGCTGAGAAGAGTTGTATACAAATATGGAAAATAAACAAATAAATGAGTTTCTTAATTTTTTTCTTATAAATAAAGACTTTTGGGATACCCTGTATTTTTGGGTTTGCATTCCCTTGGTAAGTTCACCCTTTTTCCTTTGATACACAATCCCCATTTCTAAAATGTGGAACTGAAGTTATTACAATGCTAGAAATTTGGAGACGGAAGGAAAACATCATGAAGGGGCAAGATGTTTATGGAAGGCAATGCCCACATTCACCCCCTTGTAATTTACATCCCTGTAACTGGGCTACTCTCATGGTGCAGCAAAACTATGCAATTTAGAATACAATGTGTTAATAAATGTGTGTCTTAGGAGAAAGATCAATGTGTTTATAGAATGTATTTATAAATGTGTATTTTATGAGAAAATTATTGATTTTTAAAAATTGAAATGTGATGCAATGAACTTATAAATGCACAACAAATGCTAACACACTTGGGAAAAAAACCCTGCTATAATTAATCCATTACCTTTTCAGTGTGTTCCTTCCTCTCAATCAGTTACTTCAAAATATTTATCAAATTGGAGGGCACATTTTTCAAAAGGTTTCTATTTGTTGGAGGAGTCAGATAGTTACTACTAATAATAGGTCACTTGAAGTCACATAAATAATTTAAAATCTATTTAAATTCTTTAGAATCTATTGAAATGATTTAAACCTAAAATGCTTTCTAAATGAATTTCCTACCCATCCCTATCTTTCGGATCCTCATTACCCTAGAAGGTATAAATTAGGTCTGTCAAACTGATTTGGTCAAATCTTGTATTGAATCAGGCTAATTTAGATTGATCCAGATCTGGTGAAATCACCTAAGCCTGAACTGGAAGGGAATCAATGTGGACCAATTTGGCAACCTGGACAGTAAAGGAAAGATCAACTATGTGTCTTCAAATGTTGCAAAAAAAAAATCTTAAATGCCAGGATAGGAAGAAGAAGAAGGAGAACAGGGAGTGTTGACTTTGTTCATTGAGAGCTGGGAACTTCTGGAATAGTTTCAAGTTACATTATTTTTAGGGATGGATGGTTTTCCATAGAAGTGGGAAATTTTTGAAGGAACTTTGCTGCAGATTAGTGAGAGCTTTGTGTTTGCTTTCTACTTTGTATTTTCTATCTGTCCTTTCTGGATATAATTTAGACACATAGAATAAAAGGAGACTTAGTGCAGGAAAGCATAACACATGAGCACACATTGTTATATTATTTCAGTGTATTAAAATTCACTAGCACAAAAACTCAGGAACCAATTTGGTTACAATTTTTCAGAATTCATCTTCTTGCTGTTGTGTTTTGAAATGCCATGTACTTAATGTGGAAAGAAAAGGAATCTACTTTCTGTTTCCCAAGTCAAATCTCTGGGCAGCATGAAAATTTATAAATCCTATCTCTTTTATCTATTTAGCTCATGCCATCAGTACCAACTCCACTACCAATAAGACCACTGTAATTACAGAATCTATATCTTACCTATGCCCAGAGATTGGAGGAGGAAATGGTCTCTCTAGAAATTTGCTAAGTCCCCCAGGGTGATTCTTTGGTATACTTTGCCAAATTGTTAGATTTGCATTGCAGGATCTAACAAATCTCTAGGTCCTCCAGTGCAACTCTATGGTATGATGGGACTAGATGTCATATTATTTAATGGTGTTAGGTCAGGTCTGCAGCTTCAGGTGACTGGTCCTGGCAAGAACCTATCTCGCATGGATATGGGCCTTACTGTATTCCACATTGCCTGTCATGGAAACTACAAAAAAACATACATAAAGGAGAGTCATTTTTAAGTTCAAACCTATATGTGGGCAAAGCCAATGAATCAATATAATGTGTCTTCAGCCTGTAAAGTCTAATTTGTTTTCAAAATAACAATGATTCAGGGAAAGGGCCTACTATGGGAAGGAAAGGTGTCTTATATGATATTGACAGCCATATGTTGATCTAATTAGTCATAATCCTATAGCACAGAATTATGTAAATAATTGAACACACTGAAATTATTTGAAAATCAAGTTTAAATGGCATGACAAAACTACCAAATGAGTGCTGCATATAATAGTTTGACACCTAGTGGTAGGATATATAACAACAATTTCTAGGCATGATATAAAATGATATTAAGATCTGTACACTATTACAACAAGGGAGTTACCAACACAACATCTCTCTCTATCTATCTATCTATCTATCTATCTATCTATCTATCTATGAGGTTATCTATTTTTCTATCTATCTCTATCTCATCTATATGTATATCTATAATGTTTCTCTGAAATAAGAGAAAATGCACCATCACACTCAATCAAGAGACCTTTGTTTAGAGAACTCCAATGAGAAAGATTCAGATTGCAAATCTGACAAAAGATGTCTTCTGGGGACTATGGAAACTGGTTTTAGGCCAAAGTGGACTATAAAACTAGGTTAGATGTACCCTTAGTCATACACTTTCCCTGTGGAGCAATCCAGGGCTAAAGATAGCCCCTAGAAAAATAGCCCCTGACTATAAAAATAGCCCCTGACTTTGCAGGCCTTCGACAAGGTCCCCCATGACCTTCTGGCAAGGAAACTAGTCTAATGTGGGCTAGGCAAAACTACGGTGAGGTGGATCTGTAATTGGTTAAGTGGACGAACACAGAGAGTGCTCACTAATGCTTCCTCTTCATCTTGGAAAGAAGTGACGAGAGGAGTGCCGCATGGTTCCGTCCTGGGCCCGGTCCTGTTCAACATCTTTATTAATGACTTAGATGAAGGGCTAGAAGGCATGATCATCAAGTTTGCAGATGACACCAAATTGGGAGGGATAGCCAATAGTCCAGAGGACAGGAGCAGAATTCAAAACGATCTTGACAGATTAGAGAGATGGGCCAAAACTAACAAAATGAAGTTCAACAGTGACAAATGCAAGATACTCCACTTTGGCAGAAAAAATGAAATGCAAAGATACAGAATGGGGGACGCCTGGCTCGAGAGCAGTACGTGTGAAAAAGATCTTGGAGTCCTCGTGGACAACAAGTTAAACATGAGCCAACAATGTGATGTGGCGGCAAAAAAAGCCAATGGGATTTTGGCCTGCATCAATAGGAGCATAGTGTCTAGATCTAAGGAAGTAATGCTACCCCTCTATTCTGCTTTGGTTAGACCACATCTGGAATATTGTGTCCAATTCTGGGCACCACAATTCAAGAGAGATATTGACAAGCTGGAATGTGTCCAGAGGAGGGCGACTAAAATGATCAAGGGTCTGGAGAACAAGCCCTATGAGGAGCGGCTTAGGGAACTGGGCATGTTTAGCTTGAAGAAGAGAAGGCTGAGAGGAGATATGATAGCCATGTATAAATATGTGAGAGGAAGCCACAGGGAGGAGGGAGCAAGCTTGTTTTCTGCTTCCTTGGAGACTAGGACGTGGAACAATGGTTTCAAACTACAAGAGAGGAGATTCCATCTGAACATGAGGAAGAACTTCCTGACTGTGAGAGCCGTTCAGCAGTGGAACTCTCTGCCCCGGAGTGTGGTGGAGGCTCCTTCTTTGGAAACTTTTAAGCAGAGGCTGGATGGCCATTTGTCAGGGGTGATTTGAATGCAATATTCCTGCTTCTTGGCAGGGGGTTGGACTGGATGGCCCCTGAGGTCTCTTCCAACTCTTTGATTCTATGATTCTGTATCACCACAGTTTTGTAATCTGAAGAGATATGAACAAAGTGACAACTGTAGCAACAGAATTTGCTGGATCCAGGAACTGGGCATTCAATCATTACCTCCCATCCCCAGCCTCTTACCACACCACTCCCATAGATGCTGACCAGCAGTCTGGACATCATAAATGTCCACAAATGGTCACAGATCTGCCAATCACTATTATCTTGATTATCGTGGTGAAATCTGAGATGAATCACAGGGATTTGAATCTCAGACATAAGGCTAGAAAAGGTGGAGGGAGGAAGAGAGATATATTGGCACAGAAATAAGTAGGATGAGTTCATTATATCTTCTCTCAGCATTGTGTTCTGTTTCTGATTTACTTCACCCAGACATATGCATTTCTGAATCCAGCTGGCGATTTGGCAAGAAAACAATATCTGAGCTCAACAGGCCAACATGAAGGGCGGCGGGAGAAAGAAACTAAATTGCACTTGTTTATGGAAACATTACTGTAACTTTGATCTGACTAGTGCTTTGTTTCAATATTATATATGTATGTAAGTAAGTAGATTGTAAAAATCAGATGACTGCAAGAGAGCTTTTGTCTTTGCAGAGTTTGATGGAAACCTTTAATTAAGTTGAATTCCTGGAGTGCAGATTTCCCCACTTGGCAACATAAGGTTGGTGTGCTGAAGAAGATACCTATGCATCCCCATACTTCAAAAGTTGCTTGAGAAATTTCTGGGACTGAATAGTTTAAAAGTTTTCAGATACTTTTATATATACAATACTAACCAAATCTAAACAATCATAACAGAATAGAAATAACATGTTGTTTTGTTTAAGAAAATAATTCTATTTTGAAAATGGACACGTATAATTAAGATTGGAGCTATATTGAAAGAGTAATGATAACTGGTATAGAAAGAATATTTCATATAGCTATAACAAAATGCTACGGTATGTCTTCTGACTCTATTAATGTATAGCAGGTGAATAAGTTATTGTTGCCTTCTAAAATATGGTTACTTATTTTGTCTCTTAGAAAAGGCTTCACTAAAGATTTAAGAACATTTCTTCTTCTTTCTGCTGAAGACACACTTTCCATACTTTGTGTATTTATTGTAGTATGTTGTCCTTCAGTCAAAAAAGACTCTCAAACTGACTTGCAAAAGGTCAGTTTGACAGTTAGCTACTTTCATGCCTAAAATCTAAAAAACACATGGAAAAGTTGTTGGCAGTGGGAAAGGGCAGGAAGTTCATCAGATCTTGGATGCTCTTTGTTTCCTGCAAAGGCCAGAGTAAGGGCAGCTGGAATCCAAAGGGAAGAGCTCTCCCCTGCCACTGAAGCCTAGGAATGATGGAAGTGCTCCTTGATGTTGTTTTGTGCCTTCAAGTTGTCTTCAACTTACTGAGAACCTAAGATAAACCTATCACAAGGTTTTATTGGCAAGGTTTGTTCAGAAGAGGATTGCCATTGACTTCTTCTGAGGTTCAGAGAATATGACTTGCCCAAGGTTATTCAGTAGGTTCCATGTCCAAACAGGGATCCAAACTCCAATCTCCAGAGTATATTCCAATAATCAAACCACTACACGGTGCTGGCTCCATTGATGGAGATGTACTCAATCATTTTCTTTTCTCATCCGAGACCAGAGCAATCACAAGCAAGTGATACTTACCAGCTGGGACACAAGTGAAGTGTGCCTAGTTGATCTTTTCTTTTCCTCCACTGCAGGCACATTCATCTGATGTGTATTTTAGCACTCCATTCCCAGCCTGGATTCAGCAGCTGTATACCTAGAGGTATACAATAGGGCTGTGTACAGATCTGTTTTTTGTGGTTGGTTTAGCTCTTTCAGCCAGCTGTAACAGAATGGGCACTGCCACCATGTTTTTCCCCGGCTGCAACAGACCATGTGGCTGTTGCATGAGGTTTCCCTCTGAGCCCTGCCTGTTGAGCCAATCAGAACAGAAGAAAGCCATGATGCGTCTTTTAGCCAAGCTAGGCCTCTTTTTTTCCGCTTATGAAAAGGCTTTGAAGAGACGGATCATGCTCTAGTCTGCTGGTGATCTGAATTCTCAGTGATGATTGCAGCTGTTCTGCATCTCTTGCCTTGCTTTTTGAATCAAATATCAATAAATGGTTACTTTTTACACAATGAAGAAACAGTCACTGATAGTGCCCGTCACATGAAGCAAGCTTCAAATGTGGGGTAGAGGTATCTTGCCATTTCTAAAGCTGCCATAAAATGAGGGGATAATTTATATCATTTTTAAAAGAATGGCTAGTGCCCTTTCAGGTGGTGTGGCTCCCACTGAAATAAGTGTTTAAAAAGAGTGCCTAAACTCAGCTTCAGTGAAATGGTGTTGAGGAGAAATGATGCCAGAAAAGGTGGTTTCTTAAGTCTGATGCCTTAAACCCAGGTGTTATTGAACGCTATAAGGAGAAAGGATCCCAGAAAGGGTTGTTTTTTTTAAGTCTGATGCCTTTACCCAGGTCTAGTTGAAGGATATAAGGAGAAAGGATCCCAGAAAGGGTTGTTTTTTTTAAGTCTGATGCCTTTACCCAGGTCTAGTTGAAGGATATAAGAAGAAGTGATCCCAGAAAAAGTGGCTTCATAAGATGATGCCATAAAAATGATGGAAAAGAGAGCCTGAGAAGTTCCCCCATTGCCGCCAATGGGCTGGATCTTTCCAGAGCAAAAATTATTAAAAGATTAAAAAATGGAAATTTACCCACCCTAATTCTGGAGGCTCTCAAAAATGGATGGGGGGAAGGGGTACTAAAATCTGTATACCAAAAACGGCATGGGGTTTAGCCATAGGGATATCCCGATGCAGCTGTAGGAGGAATTGCTACAAAGTTGACCATGATTTGCCATCTGATGGCAATGGATCCATAAGCTATCATGGGCTATAGATTAATGGCTAGATCAAACAAGGTGCAAGATTAAGTCTAGGATTTCATATTGCACTGTATCCTAATCTTGATTTATACATCTAAAATAGCAGTAGTGGAAAATATATGGGACTCCACAATCTGTTGGAGCTCACTCTCCATCACCCCAGCTTGTAACTGTAATTCAGCATCTGAAGGACTATGAGTTATTCATCTCTGTCTTAGATCTTCACAGCCCTTATGAACAAACTGGTAGAGCAGATTTAGCATGTAGGCTTTATGTTACACAAAAGAGAGGTTTTACTTTTTACTTGTATTGGGATTTTATTCAACACAATGTAATTTGTTTTATTCTCTTGGGACAATGCAGCGTGGTATGTATCATTCTATGACATTGATGAAAATGTGAAAGTTCCTGTTTGTTCTGTGCTCCATGTGTAACAGATATGATCATATTTATCTGTTCTGATATAATATAGCTTTTAAAATACAACTCTTAGAAATGTTCATTTATAAATCTCTTGCTCTATGAGTATACCACTGAGATGCATAATGATGGTAATTAAAACCAATTTTAATTAGAACATACTTTTTATGAGGTTAAATAGTAACATGATAGATATCTATCATGTGATTCGATAAATAATTTCTTAATAACACAGATATAATTAACCCAGGGAAATGGTACTGTTGAATCTAAATTAAATTATACTTAAGGCACTTATCCACTTAATGCTATGTGTTAATGAAAAGATTTTAAGACACTTTTTAAATTTAATGAGAAACAGCTTTTTAAACAGTTAAACAAACCAGCAGAACAGATCGCAATGTCTTTGTCAAATTTCTCTCTCACTGTTAACAAGAACAGTTCAGCCAATAATAATATATAAATGAATCCATATGCAGCTGCCATAAATCATTAAGACTACAATCCTATGCCCACTCATCTAGAAGTTTCACTGAATAAAATTGGACTTATTTCTGATTAGTACAAAATTGCAATACATTATTTTTGTAATTAATAAATCTTCAAATTTTGTTGGTCTTAAAAAGTCATTCCGCAACCAGCTTTTTTTTTCTTTATTGTGTCAGAAGCAAATTGAGAATATACTGCAAGTACTTCTGCTGTGAAGGAACTGCCGGTCTGCAAGGATGTTGCCCAGGGGACGATCGAATGTGTTACCATCTTGTTGGAGGCTTCTCTCATGTCCCTGCATGGAAACTGGGGCTGACAGACAGAAGCCCATCCTGTCTTGAGTATTTGAACCTCTGACCTTCAGGTCTTCAGGTCAGCAGTTCAACTGACACAAGGGTTCAACCCATTGTGCTACTGCAGTTCCCAGGGCCTTTTACTGGTCTTTTAACTGCACTGGTCTAGAAGCTTAAGGCAATCACAAGAATTACGTCTTCTGATTTTTCTTCCCTTAATCCATACAATCAAACACATGTATCATCCATGAATAGGGGTGTGAATATCCATTAGTATTTGTGTTTTATCAATGTAATTCATTAATAACAAATATGAATAAATGTAAACATATAAACATATAAAATAACATTTTTTTCTCATTGAGGAAAGGAAATGCTTTATCTACTGGAATTTCATTGGGAAAATTATATGCACAAACTTACAAGACAGCCATGTACAGAAAACATGTTTTCAGTCTTGAAATTTGTATTTTGTGTAAACTATGCAATCCTGAAAAAAAATTCTTCAGTCAAACAGTGTGCATTTGTTTTGTAAAATATGTTTTCTGCCTGATAACTCTTTTCTGTCTAGGAAGAAGGCATGCACTTTTTGCAGAAATGATTTTACCCAACGGACTCTGAAAGCAACATCAGTACTAAAAGTATTATGAAACCCCTTATATTTTCATGAAGCAGGAAAAATTATTGAAGTTACTTGTTCTTTCATATGGGCACAAAATAATGGAAGATTTCCTTAACCTTGAGGTCACACTAATGCCAGATTCTACACACTTCTTATTTTATCCTCAGGCCTTCCTTGACGACGGTGTTTAGGAAATGATCTTTTATAAAATCCATAAGTAATGTGCTATAAAGAACTAGTTACTTGCAATTAATTCCTTTTCAGATAATGTAATGTAATAAATATGTAATGCAAAAACATAATGTAGCTTAATGTGGCAATTGTGTAATTATACCTTTTTACATTTTAATAACTATGAGGGGTGACTTCAATGTCACAAAAATATCACCACTTTCACACTTTGTGGTTTCATAGTTTATTGTGAGCATTAAGCCAACAATGAAGAGGTTTACAGATGTTTAGAGCTATAATTTATTTATTTACAGTATTTGTATACCGCTTTTCTCACCCCAAGGGGGACTCAAAGCGATTTACACATAAGTAATGGCAAAAATGCAAGGCCGGCACAAACAATTAAAATTACACATACAATTAGACATAAATTTTTAAAAAAAACATCAATGAGCAATAAAACAATCATTAAAACAATAAAACAGTCTCGTCTGTCGAATCGCTGTTCCAGTCATTGTCTTTCTGAAATGCTGCATACGTTTACTTCTACTGCCTGAAGGCCTGGTCCCAAAACCATGATTTTAATTTTAAGGTGTGTGTGTGGGGGGGGGGGGGGTGGAGAGCGAGAGAGAGAGAGAGAAGGAAGGCATACCCAAATGAAATGATGCCCCAAATGAAATTTTCCTTTAGTCTCCAAATGTATAGCATTGTAGTAATTTCAAATTTCAGTGGAGCATTTAAAAATACAGACCAAAATCCTGCATTGCCAGATGATGATGATGATAAATATTTCTTACCTTCCTCTCTCTATAGGCAGGGAGCAATAGATGAAAATACAGCAACAAATAAACACACAACATGGTTAAAATTAGAAACACCAATTATAAATCCAAAACCAGCCCATGGAGTGCAACCATTGGTAACATGGAATGCTACCATATTTTATATCTTGCCCAGGAACCAATTGGCAGTCACTGGAATTATTTTAATATAGATGTAAGTATGTAAACAGAGCTTTGTTGTTGTAGCTATACAGCAGGCCCTTGGTATCTAGTGGGGTTTAGTTCTAGTATCCCCCATGGATAACCAAATTCATGGATGCTCATCCCATTATATAAAATGATGTAGTAAAATGGTGTGCCTTATATAAAATGGCAAAATCGAGGTTATAATAGCTTTTTGGATTTTTGGATGGTTCAATCATTGCCCTGAGAGATTAGGAAAGCCCCTACTTTAGAAACTTTTAAAAAGAGTTTCAAGACCTGTCTCTGCCGTTGTGCTTTCGGAGAGTAGTCACATCATTTTATGATATTCCTCCCTCAGCATTCTTGTCCCAGGTTTCCACCCCCCCCCCCCCCCTTGTATGAAGGTTTGTTTATTCCTCTGTCTCTCTATGAGTTCTCCCTTACAAACAGTTCTGCCCCTTTATCTCACCCTGAGTTTTTAAATCATTTTATGTACGTACGTACGGCCCGCTCTCTGTAATTATGTTTGGTTTCTATGTTTTGTTTATATTGTTTATATGCTTTGATGTTTTATACTTTATTGTTATGTTTTTATTTTACTGCAATTTGGATTTTGTACTGTAATTTGTTGTTCAGGCTTGGCCCCATGTAAGCAGCTCTGAGTCCCCGTTGGGGGAGATGGTGGCAGGGTATAAATAAAGATGATGATGATGATGATGATGATGATGATTGAATCTGTGAATGCAGAATTCATGGATAGAGAAGGCCAGCTGTATCTGACAATGCTCCCACCCACCAAACCCTAACTTTTCAACCAAATGATGTCTTAACAGAAGGGTTTCCAATGTACTGAAGATTGGAATGCTGAGAAATTATATCTATGGTAATCTCAAAGTCACAAAGTTCATTGAAAATCAGCAAATAGAGAGACCCTTAGAGTTTTCTGTTATTATGCTTCTCTCAGTGCACACTGTGACTGAAAAAGCTTAGTAGAAAATTTTCCCACTCAAATATGTGATGCTTCAGAAAACTTTTTGGTCAGGCACCCGGTGACTGAAAAGGTTAGTGGGGGAGGGGGGAGGCGGTCATGTTCAGTCATTAACACCCGCAAATGTCAATATCAAAATTTATGATATTTTAAGTCCTGTTTACAATTTTGTAATTACTGAATGGGATGCCAGCGCAGTTTAGGCATTCAAAAAAGGAGGGCAATAAAGTTACCAAGTTATACAGATAGTGTAAGAGCACTAGGCATTTACAACTACCATTTGCCATTCTCTGTAAAACTAACATTTGGAGACTGTAAGAAAATGTCATATGGGAGGCTCAGATTTTTTTTATTTTATTTTTTACTGGCAGAGAGGCAAATAAGCCATACCTCTAAGTGGATAGTGTGTTTTGTAACACAGGTCAACATTTTAGTGTACAGTTATATTCAGGAGGTAGGAGGAGGAGGAAGAACCCAAATAATATTCTAATTACTGAATCAGGGAAGTAGGAATTGTTACAAAATGTGCAATTAACTTTCTGGCTTTGGAAGGATGACTGCAATGAATTACTTTTTAAAATGAACAAACCACCCATACTTTCTTTACATTATCAGAGGTTCAACTTTCTATCACAAAATTATGTGAGCAAAACTTCTCTAATTCTACTATACCTTGTTACCTTGGTCCTATATAATAAGCAACATAGAACCACAGAGAACTACTGTTTCTCAAAATCTCAGATTTGAAAATAATAATAATTTTAATCACCTACCAGTTTTCTTAAGAATTTTAGAAAGTATTGTTGTATGATGTAAAGCTTTATGGCTCCATAATAATCATCACTATCATTTACTGGGAGTCTTTTTCTCTCTCCTCCCTCCCAATCCTTCACTTTTGAGTATGGGAATTGCAAGGCTTTTTGAGAACCATGGCCTACAGAGTAAATGGACCATTTATTTCCCTAAAGCCAGCTGTCTGGCATAGCAGTGAGCTCTCACCCCTGTTTCTTATGAGTCCCCAAAAGGATGAAATGAAGACTATTGGTTTTATATTTCAT
This sequence comes from Anolis sagrei, assembly GCF_037176765.1. Classification (NCBI taxonomy): domain Eukaryota; kingdom Metazoa; phylum Chordata; class Lepidosauria; order Squamata; family Anolidae; genus Anolis; species Anolis sagrei. The sequence continues at coordinate 214,958,185 of NC_090024.1, read as the reverse complement.
TTCATTACTGTTGGATTTAAAGTGCCTATCTGGGTTTATAATGATTGAGCCAACAGTGTGCAGTGATGATTTCCAAGCAAATGTTTAATTAGGTTGACTCAATGGATAACAGCTAAGGCATGTGAGAGGAAGAATGCCAAGATAGGCATCCACATATTATATTATCCATACCCAAAGAGTGGTGTATGCAATTTAGAACCAGTTCTGTAGGCATGAATAGACTGGTCCTTCTAGCATGAGAAAAATTGAGCTTTTGGCAAGCACCCGCTTCCTATATGATGAGGGCACTACTTACCATTCAGTAATACAAATCTGAACTCCGGTTTTTGAGCACTGAACAGACCAGTGTTGAATGTGACATCCTGGCTGAAACAAATGACTTGATTACTGGCTTATTAAAATTGAAGGAGGACTGACTTGATTAACCATGACAGGCCTTACTGTATATGTCACTCTGCATCACAGCTAAAAACAAAAGATAATGTCCTTAGTTCAGAAGGAAGCTGGAGCTCACTTAGGGAAATAGCCTATTGCTGATGCAGTAGGCACAATAACAGCGTAAGCCACAAACCACTTCTGTCATTATGCGGTCACTTTGGCCACCTTAAAGTACTCACCTATGCCAAGGGAACAGATTCCTAAACCAATTAATCTATAGAACTTGGAGTTAAGCCAATGAATGTCCATCTCCAAGCCATGAACTGTTGGGCTGCACTAGAAAGACAAGGCAAAGCATGGAAATTTACTTTTTCAGATTTACATGCAAACTGGGGGATGCTGAGTGGCATAATCCCAACATTTTTATTTTATTTTATCCAAACTTATGTTAAAGAATGAAGTCTTAAATAATGCAGACAGAGAGCCCAATGCACATTTACTAGCTTTGGGGTTTTCTGTACAAGGTGAGGGCAGGCAGGTTGTCTGTGTTGCTCTTTGTCCAACACAGATGAAGGAGTTCTCTTCATTCTGAGACTCTGGCAAGCAAACCAGCCTCAAGCTCAGGCACTCTTGCGTGCAGCTCCTGCTCTGCCAAGTTCTTCTGAAGTCAGTGGCTTAGTGCCAGGGTGTCATTTTTCACAGGGAAGACACAATACACAGCAGTTTGGCTGAGGAATAATAAAATTGTCATCTGCATTCATTCTGGTCTGATCCTTAAAGGCTTGCTTAAGTTGGTTCTCCTTGCCTGCTAAACAGCTTCATTTGATCTGACAGTCACATTACATGACACTTATCTGGGAGAAGTGTAATCACCATCCTGGCCTTGATAACACACACACACACACGCACACATGCAATATATTGTAGCACAAAAGATGTCAGCAAATCATTTTTAAAACATGTTCCACTAATATTAAACTGCCCTTATCTATATAAATAAAAATGTAATGTTCATTTGTGGGATTAACATTGTTGGAAATCAGCCTGTGTTTGTGTTCCAGGATGATCATGATGTTTCTGATGTGGGCAATGATGTGGGCAATGCTGTGAGAAATGATGAGGGAAATGATGGTGCTGAGGCTAAGGTGCAAGATGGAGATGGTTTGGTCAATGATTTTCTTGCAGACAATGACAGAGATGCCCCAGTGCAAAGGGCAGTTTCTCATGAGAATATTCCTTGTGCTGTCCACCCAGACACTATAAAAAATAAAACTGCAACGTGCTTCTCTCTATGCTTGAATGAACTGCAGGTGTCTTTCTTGAGAAGCTTGAGATACTGAGCAACTGAGGCTATTACCGGTTTTAAACATAAAAAGGGTATTTATTTATACAAAGTCCTTGCAGACTTGACACAGTTCATCAAAGTTACAAATGGTCAATTGGTAAAGCACAGAGATGTGTTTTCCCTTCCTCCAAAAGGTAAAAGGAATTCTGGAATCCCTTACCCTAATCCTGAGCTCCAATGGTCAGAAAAAAGCAGGTTTTTTCCCTATCTATTGCTCAAAGTTAGCTTTGGAGGCAAATGCTCAATACTATCTATCTAACTCAATAGTTCTTTCTCAATAAACTCAATACTCAAACTTTCTCAATAGCTTTTCTATTAATCTATAATTTCTCTATATAGCTCAATACACTACACAATATATAATGTATAGCTTAACACTCAATATATAATGTATAATATACTATCTATAGCTTAATATAGCTTACTCAATTTTGCAATGGTTTTCCCAGAGCTACCTGCCTAACCATCAGCACGTCTGAAGTCTTTCCTCTAAACTGAAAAGGCAGGGGAGATTCCAAAATGGAGATCTCTTCCCTGGGAGAAAAGGCGGTCCCTAGACCCAAAAAGATACCTTTCTGAACCAATAGCTGCAAAGGAGGCCTGCAGACTGGCTTTGCAGACTCTGATACTATTAACTTTCAGGGCTCTTGCAAAGCTACAGCAGCCCTGGGAGAAAATGCAAGAGGGAGCAACCTCAAGCAACTGTAAAGTAAGGCAAATCACGCTCTTGGGAGACGGAACATTCCTGCTGGGAATAGGGATGATGGTTTACTCCCTCTCTCTGTGAGCTCTCAAGATTTGGGTTTGGAAACAACCTGACACCTGGAAATTTTAATGAGCAGCCAGAAAGGGAGTTGAAAAACAGGCAGCTGGAGTTCAGCCAGGACCGACAACAAACTCAAGGTTTACGTTGCTCTGAAAGGCTTCGTCAGATAAGAGTCAAGGGTGGGGGAAAATGAAACCAGTTTCTGGGTTTTGGGATCTAAGGTTTGCTTCAAGGGAAAACCTGTTAGATCAGGCATCAATTAGAAATCAAGTTCATATGCCGTGGAAATCCTGTTTAAGGGGTCTTGTTCTTGTGGATACTTCTAGCCTTTTGGTGTTGATTACCAGTGTTTGGATTGTCATTAGACAATCATATATCAATACATTTACTAACTATTAGAACATACTAAGATGACAGTTACCACTTCTATGAGTCACATACTTGAAGTTCCAGATAACCCTATGATAGGGTTATACTAGAATCACCATAAACTGAAAATGATGTGAAGATAGGTACACAGCAACAATGTGTCTTATTGCAAATCCGTTCGGACCCTAACAGCAGCACTCAACATTCTAGAGATGTCAGGGACTGAGTATAACTTTCTGCTTTCAGACCATGTATTCTAGTCATACTACTGAGTTATGGGAAGAATAACTTTCAATAGAAGCTCTCTACTGCATGAACATGGAACTCTGCACTGTTTGTGTGTACGTGTGCATACACAAACACATACACAATTTCAGGATGCAGGAGAGGCAGGGACTTGAATACCTGTAGAAATGCTACATAAACTGCAATATTGTGGTATGTCTGGTGGCACCATGAGTTAATTCATCTAGTGTCACAATCCCTAGTGATACCATGCTTCTGATAGCCTGGGCCTGAGCTGTAGACAGCTTTATAGGTCAAAACCAGCCCTTTGAATTGTGCCTGAAAACACACCAGAAGCCACCAAAGCTATTGAAGCTATAAAGTTTGTCTGTAACCAGCATTCTTAGCAAGCTGGCTACAGCTTTTTTGGACTAGTCGAAGTTTCAGAATCTTCTTCATTAGTCCTATTATGTAAAGTGCATAACAATAAACCAATCAGGATTTAACTAAGGCATGTGCCACCATGGTCAAGCATCACAAAAAACAGAAGCAACTGCCCCTGTTGATTGCAGAAAAGTGATTTTCAATTATTTGCAATGCAGCCATACCATGTTGAGTTGACCAAGTTCACTATAAATCTTAAAGCAGCATAAAGAAATAACATTTTCAACAATTATTTGCCTAGTATTAAAATCTATTGTGTGTGTGTGTGTGTGTGTATACACACACACAAACTTTTAAAAAGAATTACACGTCAGAATAGAAATCACAGTAAACCATTGTTCACACACACACATACCCAAAACCTAACATCAATGACAGAGACAATGATATGATTGCATGCTCAGATTGACTGTTCATTGTGCCCTCAACTGTTTAAGTACATAGCAAACTTCCAGTGCAATAAAAGCAATAATAATAATAATAATAATAATAAGAAGAAGAAGAAGAAGAAGAAGAACAACAACAACAACAACAACAATAATAATTAGACCTATTGGATTCAGTGGCTCATAGAAATCCTTGAGTGGAATATTAACACACATAAGGATGTTCTTTGCTGAGTCTTGGACTGAAGCCTGTGTTTCCAGTGCGTGATATAGATGTCAGTTATTCAACTCATGCTATAACCCTGTCTGAAAACCAGGCATGCCATGGCACCTGTATTTTTAAAACATAAATAAATAAAACTCCAGTGAACTTAACCTTGGAAAGAGGTAAAAGGCTCCTATGAAATACTGAAATATGACTTGTCAGCTTACAAAAAAAAAAAAAAAAAACCTGTGTGAGAGGTACTAAACTCTTAGATTTGCTTATTAAATTTCACTTGGAGCAAGGAAGTCAAATGAAGCACATTTTAAAAGAGTTGGTCCCTAGAAAGAAAGTAAGAAATTGGTTGGGAAGAGCAATCTCATTTTATGTTATTATGAACTTTTTGTTAATAGATCTACTGCATATTCCTTTAAAGGTAGATATTCAGCACCACACCCCTCTTGTTTTGTAAACCTATTGCAGGAACAAGGATAATGTCAGTTCAGGTTTTACAATATGGGTTTGACACCTTTCTTTTTGTGTTCCTCCTTCTGAAACCCTTGAATGGGCTAATTCCATTTTGTCCTCACTTATGTTAATCTCCATTCATTTTCCCACCACTTAACCTAAATCTAACTTCTAGTCTCAAGTAGAGGAGACCGCTGAGTCAATATAGACTTATGACCTCATCACATGAGGCATTTTTAGCATCCTAGGATGCTTTCTTGCCAGTCCAGTAACAAATGGGCATGCTGCCTATCACACATTGTTGGACTTCCAGCAGAGGTCCTGCCCACAATTGGAGTGGAAGTGATGTATGCTGTTTCCCTTGTAACATAGGAGCCTTCATGTGTTATGCTGGCTTCAATGGAGCCAACTCAGGTTTGTGTCACTTCAGTGATGCTTTCCCATGTGATAAAGTCACCCCTCATCCCCAACATTTCACTGCAGAGGCTGGTAAAAAGTCCCCCGTGTGATAAGGTCATGACTCATTAGTAAGGCTCCACTAGTTCAATACTCCACTGGTTCAATGATTTCACTTCAGATGGTCTAACAATTGGAATTCAGCCTTTATGGCCCTTGTGATTGTACTCTCCACATTTCACATTTAATTGGCACCCATCCATCATCATCTCTATTCCATTTGAGTTTTTTTCTGACCATGACACTTAATCCAGTATTTTATTAATTTAGGGCCCTTGCAGACAGGGCCAAAAATGCGAGATCTGTCAGACTTTTACCTGAGGCATCCAAACAACGCCTCAGGTAAAAGTAAAGGAAATTGGAACAACACAAGGTTTCTCTTCTTTGTTCCAAATTAATTAAATATCTGGTAAGACTCAGATCTTAGGTAAGATTCAGGTCTTACCCGATGTGGGCCCTGTGTGAATTGGGCCCGCCAAACCCCATACTTAGGCCCTAAAACTTACCTAAAAGTGGCTATGAGGCACAGGGCTTGCTTGCAAAGTGCTCCTTTTTTTTTTTTTTCAAATGATGCAATTTTGAAGTCTGCCTTCTCTCACTGAGGTATGCCCCTTATCTAAAAGTTATGTTCTTGAAATTCTTGACAATGTTTTCTGCTTTGATGGAGCTGATCACCAGTTGAACATAAGATCTTGGGTTATGCCTTCCCTTCTTTCCTATCTCTAGGATAATATGTGCAAAAGTTGAATATATTCTCCTGGATGATGTCTTCTCACCTTTCCCAGCTGCAAAAGCTAGATCACAGTGCCAATTTCTAGTTGGAATATAAATAAATGTGGAGGAAAAGAAGCATAAGGTGTTCCATCCACTGACTATATGTTTATGTAAACAGTACCTTTTGTAAGTATTTGAGATAAAAAAAACCTTAAATACTGGCACTTGTCAACAACTCAATAAATACAATATATTACAAGAAATAGATGGGTGGGGTGAACACAGAACAGTTAAGAGCTTGAAAATGTCTGTTTAAAAAAAACACAATCTGCTTTTTTTTAAAAAAAAATAGAGAAACAGATGCTAGCATTCACAAGTTTATGCATTCGCAAGATTTCTGTTAGCAGGTGTAAGCCAAAGAGAAGTGAATATAACTTTTTTTGGAGGATTGTCAAAAATACCATGAGAATGTTAGAGGTTCAAAATTGTGATACTGATACATCTGCATTGTAATTGCATTAGCTGTTTCATGAGATCACACTGTGGCATGTGATGCTTTTAGAACAAGTGACTGAACACAGTAGCAGAAATATAGACAGAGTGATTGCAAAATCATTATTCTATATTATGAGAATGAGTTTCCTTTAAATGGCAGAGGGATAATGAGGGAGAAAGAAAGAAAGAAAGAAAGAAAGAAAGAAAGAAAGAAAGAAAGAAAGAAAGGAGTTGGAAACTGCAGTTGGGGTCTCCTATGCCCCCAATGCAACTGTAGGTCAAGTGTCCTTGCATTTCTCAATACTGGAACGTGCCTGGCTTTGAAAGATGTCCCCAAACCACTGCAGAAGGCACAGAATGTTGACTGGCCCTGGGCTACTTCTCTGGCTGCTGGAGTAGCAATGAACTTTGCCCTGACAGAGAGCTTTTAGCATTTCTCTGGAGTTCTTGGTGCAGATGAAATAGCTGTCCTGTTCTTTGGATCTGCAACCTGACATCTCCATGTCAAAACACAATATAAACGAATATGGGCACGTCCCATTTTGTTTAATGACATGGTGTAGAGTTCGTATTTGTGAAAGACATATCCATGCTAATCAAGGCTGTATACCATAGTTGGTCTGCAATTCCCATTAGCTATAATTGTCCTTGTCAAAGGTGAACACTAGGAGAAGACAGCCTTTCGGGGGGTCACATTTTATCTATCTCTATACTGTAGATTAGTGGATAATTTGCATCCCAGGAGCTTTCTCTTATTAGATTGCTTCTCTAGAATACTAAGAGGCCATTTATAGGGGCTACAAAATCCAGGGCTGCTTTGGAACAGCCTCAGATTCTGCCATTAGGTTTATATTCCAGAACTATAGCAGTGGCAGGAGAAAAGTCCTGATTAAATCCTGCTGGATGGCCACCCTTACCTTAGTCATTTTTGCCACAGAAGAGGAAGACACAAAGCTCTGGAAAGCTAGACAGGTGCCTTTGCCAATGTCAGCAAAGCACCTGTCCAATCTAGAGAAGGGAGGGGGAGAGAAGAAAGTCAATTCTCTTCCATTCTCCACATCATGCAGGCACCTTTACTGACATCAGTAAAGATCGGTGGCCACCACTGCATTGACAACCAACAACAAAGGTAAATGCCATCTCCTTTTCCCCTTGCTAAGAAGTCTAGGAAAAATGGGATGGTGACAGTAGCCTGAGTGAACAGTGGGGCTGGTTCCAAATCAGATTTGACCGAAGCTGTTCACACAAACACACTGAAGTAGGCATGTAACTGGGGAGGGGGGGTTGACCCTCCCCAAAAATTCTCAGGGTGGTCCGCGAGAAGGCCTTACTGATACATTATTTAAACTGTTAGGTTTATTCATATCATGATCTGATCACCATGCCCAATATATCCCATATGTATGGGGGCATTGGGATAATGATACAAAAGGTTTGGTAGAGTAGATGCTCTCACACACACCAATCAAACTCAGCCCCCCCCCCCCAATCAAACTCAGCTTCCCCCACCTCGAATCAAAATCCTGGCTGCCCTGAAGCTTCAGAAAATCCCCAAAGAATTTGTGAATTTCCTATTGTGGGGTAAAATGGGTTAACCATTTTATATAACCAGGGTATATACAGGCTTGACTTCTGGTCAAACCTGGGATATGTGACCAGTGTAGACAGATCGTAAGGTTTTAGTTTTAATCTTAAATGTGAGATCTTTCTCCTTCCAACAATCATTTTACATATCTTCAAATCAGATGCATAGATCTGTGAATTACAGATCACACTGTGGGAACGGCTGGGAATTGCTAGACCATAGATTATGCTGTTGCCATAACATATAGGTGTATGTGAATGAAATTCACCTTTAAGCCTACATAAAATGATAGTTCAGCCTGTGAATTGACTCTGGGGTTAGTCTTCCCAGGAAGCAAAATAAATCGGCCTGCTTCAGATGTCACCATGGAACATTAAGAACAGAAATAAATAAAATGAAAACAAGAAATTTTCTCAATAGTTCAAGAAGCTTTTTTAAATGTCCTTTTTATTCAAAATTAATGGAGGAAACACTATTTGACTGCACTTCAGACAGCAAAAATCATTAGGTTGAAACTGACTTCCTCTAAGACAAGTAGTAGCATCATTTCTGTCACAGTTATTGAAAGCATCATTTTTGTCAAAGTGGGACAAACAATTATCTCTCGCCATTAGGGAGCAATATATTCCTGTGAAAATGATGACCTCAGGGAGCTCTCTCAGATGCAGGACAGAGTTGAAAGGAATGGTGGAGGATTCAAAAGAGAGCTGGGGGTGATAGAAAAGGAAAAAGACTGCAAACTGGGAAAAGGTGAGTGGGAAAACATGTTTGAGAGAAGGAGGTGTAGGAGGAAAGAAAGAAGAATTTGAAAAGAAGAAGGGGGCAATGGAAATGGCTGGGGAAGCTGGAGAATGGAACTGGAGAAATTGAACATGTGCATGGAGTGAGTGGAAGGAGGGAAGAAGAAGGGCTGATAGAGGAAGTGTCCAGAAACAGGCATAAATATGAATATGAGGAGGCAGAGAATGTGAATCAGAGAAAAAAGACAAGTGGAATAGCTGGACTATGGGAAGGGGAGGACAGAATTGTGGTTGACATTCCACTGGGGTTAAGTCCATGAGTTGGGGAGTCTGCATGGGATGGGAGCCCTAGAAGAAGGAAGATTTGAAAGACCTATGTGAATGCCTGGGTGGAGTTTTATGATACCTGAGAAATGTGAGTAGGAGGAGATGGAAAAGGAATCTAATACCTAGAATGACATAAAAGGGCAAAGAGTTAGGCAGCCTGAGGAAAGGAGGTTGCCATATCCCTTTTCTATTTAAGTTTTGTATAACTTAGTTAAGTATTCAGTTAAGTAACTACTGGTACCAGTAAATAACTTTTCCTGGTCAAATCCCACTCCCAAACCTGATGGATATGTGATTCACCTGGCAGAATACACCCCATGAAGCTGATGCCTGTTACAGTAGTTAACAGAGTCACTTAGTGACTAAGCAGTATTTATGAATATGGAACAGTTACAGATAAGTAAATCCAGTAACATATATTCTCCATTCACTGTTACTTTTTAATCTTGATTGTGATACTATTGTCATGATTGCAACTCCCCCTACTTTACCTGACATCAGTTGTATGGAGAAATTCTAACAGTGACTGGAACACAAGTAAATAATGTTTCCAGCAGATTGGTGAAGGGGTAGGGACAGGTGATGTTTCTTGGTTAAAATAGCTAACAGTAGTTGCCGAATACATTGGATGAAGAATGGACTGGATGAATTACATTACACGATCACAAACAGAAATTGGTCAAATTTATTTAAGCCTACTTTATGCCCAAATAACTGCTCAACTGATTTCAAGTCTGGTAGCCTGGTAGTCAGTAGCATAAATATGTTGGTGGCCTGGTAACTTTTCAATTTCCAGGTGAGTTGGAAAAAGGCTGGCCAACCACAACAAAACGGTGGAGGATATTTAAAGAGCTTTCTGTAGATTGTCCTTCATTTGAGAAGGGGAGATGATAGTTTGAGAAAAGAAATCCTGCAGACATTTCTGAGAAACTTCAAAATTGTTCTAGTCCCAAGAGAAAGACAAGGCAAGCAAACCTGTGTGAAACAGATCATGGATAGACTCACTTGAGGGAAAACAGTGCTCCTCCTTATTCCAGGCAAACTCCTTAATCAGAAATGAAGCTCCTGACAATGCAAAATGCAGCGCCTTCTATCTTGACTCCTATTTTCTGTCACAACAAGAATTATACATGGAGTGGAAGAGAAACTGCCCCTGCAAGAAGGGTGAACTAATTCTTCTTCATCCAAGTGGGAGAATGGAGAAAAGCTATCCATTTTCAATTCACACATTTCCACCTTTGAAAACAGATTTCCTGCTCTTTACCAAGAACCTGCAATTTAAATCAAGGCCGAAATGTCAGCGTTTCTGCCAACATAAAGCAGCTGTCAAAATCTCACGTCCTGGAATGAATCAAACTTTTTATTTCTTTTTTTAATCCAACACAACACACATTGCTAAATCCTTGTGTGGAAATTGTCTCTTTTTGTAGGCTTCAACATACCAAGGTGCTTCATGTGCGGAAAGAAGGTGCTCACAGAAGGTTGACTTCCCAGTCTTACCTTCAAAGGGAAAGGGTCATAATGGACTGTCTGAATGATGCTAGACAAGGACAAGAATGATGGTAGAGTAACACATCAAGATGTGATAGAATGCTGACAAAGGACACTACTTTGCCTCAAGACTCTGTCCATTTTCAAATAACAAGGGCTGCTGGGTCAGCAATATTTCATTCCCTGATCTTTCAGGGCCAACACTGAGATGAGGGGGAGATAGCACCTTGCAATTTGAGTTAACTCCTCCCTGAGATCTACTTGTAACATCACAAGCCAAGTGAGGCAAAATTGTGTTGTGTGCTTAGATTACTTCTAGACCAGTAAACTGGACACAGGGAGCAAAGTGGAATCATAACACTTTTATGCAACTCTCTGCCTTGTCAAAAGTGGCAAAATGGTCCTAAAAAGTACATAAAAATACCAATTCTCCCATTTTCTATCATTTTATTATTTTATTGCCTTTTGGTGCTCTGGTGGTATGTGGGGAGGGGGGCAATTTTCTACATTTGGGGCACATCAAAGGCCACAAGGACTTTAACATTCAGTACATTTTTGATGTTTTAGATATTAAACAGTGCTACAGTCACTCTGTGACTTATCTGAAAAATGAATCACCACTTGTGGAGTCGGTTAAGACATCATCCATTTTGGCCAAAAGGTCACCAGGTTTGAGCAAAAAGAGGCAGCCCAGAAAAGATCTTTTGTGTGGGCCAGGCCCATATTTTTCCCATCAATCTTTAAAGCCACTACACATGCACAAATCATGTTGCCTCCCCTACCTATATCACTTTCTCTGAGATTTCCTTTCTTACTGGGAGACCCAAAGGACCATAGCAGTTCCCTGAGAAAGCAGACAATACCTTGAAACCTTGCAACTCTACATGTAACACTTTCAAGAAGTAGCAGGTAGATGGTGACTGCAATGTCATGCCTGGGCTTCTTGATGTTTTTGTATTTTTCTTCTCCTCTCCTTCTGAAGATAGAAATGATAATTTGGATTTGGTCATGTTTTGCCTTCTTCTGCCACTAAGTTCTTCTGCACAACTCACCTGTGTAATTTGTTCTTACAGAACTAGATAAATCTCATCCAATGGTATATCATACAGCATGGAAATGGAAGTTTTACAAAAGCATATCATTCCATCCAGGTTTCTGAGCAAATAATGTAAAAATGATTGCTGCCACCCTATATTTTGGAATACACCTGGGGCCATTCAAACTACACAACAATAGCAGTACATTTCTACTTTAACTACCATGGTTACATCCTATAGAAACTTAGGGTTTGCAATTTAGTCATGTACTGGAGTTGTAAGTATTCCTAAATTGCAAACTCAATGATTCAATAATCATAATAATAATCAATAATGTAGAGTCATCGCACCGTAACTGTTTACTGTGAAGTAGGGTTGTGCATTTGGGGTAAACCCTGACCCATTTTGTGTCATGGGGGGCAGCTTCCAGGCTCCCCTTTCTGATGCATGCTTTAAAGAGTCCTGCTGTTTCTACTCTAGGGGAGGCATTTGGCTGCTGGCTCTGGCAGGCGTGGGTGCTCCTGCATGCCACACATGCTCTCTCCTTGGAAAGAGAGAGTGTTTATGTGGCATGTAGGCCCAGAGCGCACGCACCTGCCAGGGCCCATAGCTGAGCACCTCTTACTCTGTGATGCCAAAAAGCAGGCCAAGAGCCGTGACTCACTCCTGCTTGCTTTCATGTTGAGCTGATTTTTGTAGTGGGAGGAGCCTTCCTGTTCCAAGTTTCTGAAGAAATGGCAGAAATGAAGGAAATGGAGGAAACTAATTACATATACAACTCTACTGTGAAGGGGTCCTACATCCTGCCTGATTTTGAAGACCACCAGGAAACACCAAAGATATCTAGGTAGGGCTAGGAAACTATCCTGACTGCATTCCTGAAGAGCCACTTCTGTCAATTACTGCTGCCTTGAGATGATAGTACAAGGTTGGATGGGCCAACCATCTGACTCAGTTGAATTATGAATGAACTCAGTTAATGTGTGAATGAATTTTATATATTTATATCCTGTATTTTCCCCAATAATGGGGTTCAAGTGAAGTGACAGATGAGTAAAATCAGTATAGTAGGCCCACCACTTTTGTGTGGCTTAGAGACACAGGGCCACTACAAAAGCAGAAAAAAATGTGAATTAAAATATACTTTTTTGCATATATGAACAGCTCTCTAGAAATCTCTGGGTTCTCCTGTGCAACTCTATGACAAAACACTGCTGGAAATTGATCAGAAAGTCATATTAGAGAACCTGGAGATTCCTACGTAAAACATACTAATCAAATCCTCGAATAAATAAATTAGCAAGAGCTAAACCTGCAAATGTGGAGAGCCAACTATACAGAAAGAAATCACAAAAACATCAGCAAAATATATATCTCAATAAAAAAAATTAAGGATCAGTTTTAAAATCTTTAAATTTTAAATAATTTAAATTTTATTAAAAGACAATGCAATAAATCAACAAAACAGCACAGCACACCATTAAAAGGACATTACAACCAATTTCTAAAAGTCTGATGGAGAAGGAAGAAAAAAATCTTCCCAGCAGGAAAAGAGCATTTGAACCTCTCTGGAGAAAGAGTTCCAAAGCCAGGAGCAATCACTGAGTAGGCCTTCTCAGGGCCCTTCTGCACTGCCCGATAACCCTTGATGGGTCATGGATTTACCTGAGACATCCAAACAATACCTCAGTTAAACCTGGATTAATCTGGAGAAAACTAGGATATCCTAGTTTTGTCTGGATTAATTTGACACCTCAACAGATCTGCATCTTAGTGAAAGGTCTGGATCTGTTGAGGTGCTGGGCCTGTGGGGATTGACTCTTGGGACTGCTTCCACAGCCCCAGGGGCAATCCCCACAGCTATCCCAGTTCTTTGTACTCCTGGAGCCTGAAGGAGCAGGATGGTGTCTACCTCCTCCCCCCCCCCCAGCTCCCCATTTCCCCCTCAAAAATGTACCTGAGAGACCTGTCAGGTGTGTGTGTGTGGGGGGGGGGGGGGGGGAGAGCACAGTGCTTTGTTTTGAAATAAAATCACAACCCTGAAGTGTCTCAGTAATAAAAGAAAATGCATGCTCCCTATGACACTAAAAACCTTTCAGAGAAGGTGCTGTATGTATCAATTGATGATCAATTTGCAATTTGAGATAAGGAGCCTTTGATCGCCATTACAAATAGAAAAAAAATACTCTATAGCTGCTTCTTCCCAGTCTGGTTCTATCCAGGCTCTATTTTCCCCATTGCCATACCAGCTCAGGATGATGAGATTATAAGACAACCATCTCTATAGGGCACCAGCTGGAAAGTGTGCTGTAAAATATATGAATATTGAAGCATGTATGGCCATAACATCAGCATAAATAAAAGGAGTAAACAAGTTATTTATATAGCCCTGAGTTAAAAAGCAATGTATTTTAAATTTAATATAAATAAAAACATGCAAAGCCTCATTCATGTGCCTCGATCAGTATTTGTATTAAGAGGTGGAACATAGTCCCGCACAGCTGACAGGACAAAAATCACAGGGGATGACCTCAGAAACAACAATAATCCCCCTCTTTCCTGGAACACATATTTATGAACAGCAGGATTTACAGGCTGGTCCAAATGCTTTATGAGATTTACAAGACTTAAAGGAATTTTACTAGGAAGATGTAAAACATCAATGGTTTGAAATGGGAATGTTTGCAGGGGACTGGGGGTCAGCTGGTTTTGATTGCAGCTCAGTCAGTGGCACCAAAGCTAAACTTTTGTTCTAGGAGCACTGACTGATGTCTCAGCTACACTAAAGGATCAAAGAAGAATGACGATTCAGGATGAATGACTTACCTCCAAACACAATAGGTCATAGGATCTCTTGCAAGTAAGCAGTTTCTATCCTCAGTGCCACAAAATGTGCTGAAGCAACAATAGATATTCCTTTGAGATGTATTTTTGATCACATGGTCTAGATTTTCTTTCACCATGTGTCCATAAGTTTAATGAAGAGAATAAATAAACTGGTGTCCTGATAACCTTCCTCACTGCCCAATACTAGGTGTAAACATAGGCTAGCATTCCGTTTTGCAGTTATGAATTCATAAATTAAGAGTTATAGATTCATAATTTCGCTCTAGTAAAATTACATAGTCTTAAAATAAAATTACATAAATGCCACCCCCAGCCTACGTTTTGTGCAAGCAGCCTGATTGGCCAAAGAAGGATAATTAAACTTCTGATTAGGCAGGAGGACAAGGATATTACCACATCTTCCTGCTAATGAACAAGACTGTCAGAAGCAGAATCCACGTGACAAGTCCTTTCACAGCCTCTCTCACTGGTGAGTGGGAAATGGACACATTCTCCTCCTCACACTCCACATGAAAGTTCAAAGAACCTCTTTTGCCTGATCCTGCTGCTCTTCAAGTAGGCTGCGGGGTTGGGACAGGAAACATTGCCTAGTTACACAGAGGTAACAGCATAGCTGGTATAGAATATTGGCAATGGACTTCAATTTTAAACATGCCAGGGACCAGTGTAACTTATTTCCATTGAAGATTTATTAAGATCAGTGTACTGAATTACTTTGCATTCTCTGAAATCATTTTTTTACAGCAAAAATGCATTTTGTGCATATATTTCGACTATTTTAAGAGAGTTTGTATAACTTAATTTGGGCTGGATCTACCCTGCCATATAATCCAGTTTCAGAATGCGGATTAATTAACTGCATTGAACTCGATTATATGAATCTACACTAGCATACAATCCAATTCAATGCAGTTAATCTGCATTCTGAAACTGAATTACACGGCAGTGAAGATCCAGCCTTTGTCAGAGCAATGGATCTGTAAATGATATGTTCCCTGGTTTCCCTTGGGGTGTGCATAGAAGCCTTACTTGCCATTTATCCACACCACCACAATTCACTGTCAAAGGTGTGGTGACAAGTACCGATGAATATTATGGATTGCGAATTCTTTCAAGCATATTTAATGTTGATTGGTATTACAGGCAAGGAGGAAAATGAGCCATCCATTATTAACCACAAGCTTCTGCAACCCCGGACGACTTCCCTTGGGCATGTCAAAGCATGTAAATGAATGGCTCTCCATGCTTCCTGAAACTGAAACATATGGAGGTCCTGTTGACTGAAGGCATAACAATTCTGAGAGTAGTAGTCAACTTGTCTTACTTGGGGTTTCACATTTACTTAAATAATATGCCCAGAACCTTGGGTGTTTTTGGATGTGGATGTCTGCCACATCTGTCAATGTCCCCAAAAATGTTTCACTACATTAACCTGGGACAACAACTTATTTATTTATTTAAATGTATATTCCACTTTTCTCCCAAGGCAGTTCACATGAATTAAAGCAAGGCATGTGAATTTTTAAAAAATAGCAATAAAAAGTAAAAAAAAAAAACCACAATTAAATAAGCTACCATATTAAAATATAAATAGTCAAATATAAAATAGTCAAATATAAAATAGTCAAACAATATGGGAAATTTTAAAAGTATGGGAACACACCCCCTCCAACAATCCTTTTCTGCTTAGCAACATAGTCACCAAATGTTTGTTCAGATAAAGTGATTCAAACAAATCAAATAAAAACCAATGAGTTCAAATGAAATTGAAAGATAGCAGGAAGGAGGCCAACCCAGGAACCATAATCTCATGTCTTTGGAGCAAACACTGAGAAGATTTTGCATTGTGTCTTCTCCAAACAAAGTTGAGAAGGTGATGGGGTTGGGAGAAAGTCTTTCCTTGAAGATCTTAAAATTCAGGCTCATAGGGAAATATATTTTTTCAGTTGGTCTGTACTTTAGCTATAAAGAGGTGTATAGGTTATAACTAGCATCTTGAATTGTGCCCAGGAACAAACCAGTAGCCAAGGAAACTGTTTGAACATGAGAATTGTATGTTCCCTGTAACCAGTCCTCGTCAGCAATCTGATTGCAGCATTTAGAACTAATTGAAAGTTCCAATCAGTTCCCCTTGTGCTGTGGATTATAGCACTATTTCAAGAAGATTAATCAAGGCCCATGTCACTGTAGGCAGATCTGACATCTCCAGGAACTAGTGCTCTAGTTTTAGGCATTAGTGTCCATGATGGAACCTGAGAATCCAGGCTCATGACTAAGAATGTTATCATAACTATCTTGATCCAGTTAATCTATGGAGCCCCACGCCTCCCATCACACTATGCTTGCTCACTTCTGTTGGGGCTCTGTGGATCTACTGGGATGCAACAGAGACTGGTGAATTACCCCATGCAACCTCATCAATGTGATGAAGTTGTAAGTCTCTACATATACCCAAACCATGCACAAAATGGAGCCATGCTAGAATGCTGAAAAGGAATATCCCAGTATCATCTTCTGAGTTTACCCCTCCAGGAAGGAATAGAGCCATGGTAAAACACTGCCTTCAAGTTCCATCCCCAAAAGATGAACCAGAGAGATACTATGGCTGTTGGTATTGAAAACTACTCAGATATGTTAGAACAAACAAGAATAGACTTTTGGGGATGGAACTTGAACATATCTAACATATCTGAGTATGAACGTTCTAACATATCTGAGTAGTTTTCAATCTATGCCAGGAACTCAATAGCAGAATAGACTTCTGCTATTGAGTTCCTGGCATAGATTGTCCATCAAGGTGTTTCAAGCTGTCCTTGTCCCATCAGCAGGCCTATAGCCAAGTTGAAATGGAACTGGAATACTTAATAACATCTAGGAATGCATGTATTTGAAAGACAACTTTACACTTCAGTACCTTTCCCAAGATATTGGACACTGTTTGGTAATCAGTTAGCACATAGCCACGAAATTAAAATATCTCAGGATTTCACAGAATGCAACCATTAAAGAACAATTAACCTGCTTTAAGTGTGAAATGTAGATATATTCCAAAGCAGGAATGTGCAACTTGTGACCTTTCACATGTTTGTGGACTGCAACTCCATTCATCCATTACCATAGCTTGTACTGGCTAGAACTGGCAGAGGTTGCAGGCCAAAATTATCTGAAGAGCCATGAGGCATTGTCCAAGATCTTCTTATGTAGCAGTTTTCTGAATGTTATTGGGGGGGAAACCTATCTGCGGTGGTGGCACTTTCTTGGAACACTTTGGTCTTATCTACACCAGGGAGTTTGGCCAGGTGTAAATATGCCCCAGAGCATTCCAGATCTGATACATTTATTACAAATGGGACCATTGTTTAGATGATTGAGAGCAGGAGAACACACACTTTCCACTGGGATGACCTCACCTACTCCATGTAGTTGCAGCCATTGGTCCTAACTGGCCATAGAGCTCCATGTTAGCTCCTGAACATTGTGAGTACCTTTGTTGAAATCAGAATGGGGTGCCCACATGAAAGAAAGGGGGTTGCCCTTTCCTTATTGCTGGCTACACGGGCATCCCATTCTGATATCAGTAGATGTACAACCATGGCTGTATAGGAGTGGTGGTATCTGCAACACAGAGAAGGTCACAACCCAGTGCAGTGGATGCAGGCCATTTGAACAATAGCTCTGGATTCATCACATAACCTGCCAGACATAGACAAACCCCAGACTTCACACTGAGTAATTTAAACATTTGTTTTAGTTGTACTTGAGGAAGCTCTAAGCACTCTTTACCAACTGATTTGGGCAGGGATATAAATGTCTGATAAAAATCAATCATGAATATGTCAGAAGAGGAATAGGTATGAGTGTCCTTAACCAATGGGTACAAAATTATTTACAGTAAAGCTTTTCCCTCCTCTTTGGCATGGATTAATGTATGGGTGGCCTTTGCCTCTGTTGAATGGATTCTCTTGAACGAATCGCTCTCGTTTGCTACATTTTCAAGATCACAGGGACAAATGGGGAATAGACGGGAGGGGGTACAAGGGAAGCAAACATTATTGGTAAATGCAGATATATCCTTCATCCATCTGAAAGAGATGTCACTCAGGGGATATCTTCTTTCACACTGGTCAAGTTCATCTTGTCTGATCTGACTTTGAAATCATTGTTCACCCCTTAAAAATACCTTGGTTGTCTGAGACAAGATATGAGCATTAAGGAGCTCAGCGGGGTGGGGAGAGGAAGAGAAGGAGGGAGACAGAGAGTCCACAGATCAATAAAAGCACTTTAGGATAATGGCACTACCTAGAGAGAAACAAGTCTGGATGCCAAGGCAGCTCCATCATTTCCAGGAAATGTGCATTTGCATGAATGAAGTGCTTAATCCAGAGTGTTACAAGGAAAGGATTGCACTAACATGTCTCTTTCAACTTGCTGCTGCTGCAGAAGAAGAAGTGTTTGTTTACCTGCTCTCCATTCCCACAGGTTCACAGTCTTTTAATCCACAGCTGTACTAATGAGGTTTAAATCTGGTGGAATCAAAATAACAGGAAGATCAAAATAATTGAATCATGTCTCCCCTATACACACTACCCCCCCTCCCCCGCCCAGATTCTGAAGACCATGCATACTATGGGGTGCTTCAGGCCCTAAGACTCCCATGATACAAGGCATTCCAAGTTGTCAAGGCATGAGCAGAAAAGCTTTACCTGAGCTAGAACTTGTTTTGTTTTAGATTGCACAAGCAACCACCAAGCCATCCCAAGATATTTGGTAAACTAAAGTGACAAAGAAGAGAACAACCCATCTAGTTCCTTGCATAACTGCTGGATGAATTGATAACTAATTTTTCTTCAACACTAGAAATGAGAAAACATCCTTCATCATACTTGAAGTACCAGACAAAGCATGTGGTACACAGTAGACTTGAGCCTGAATCAGTTGAACAAAAATGATTTGTAATATTCGGTGGGCTGTTTTGTTTAATATCCGAAAATAGAATGGGGAGGAGGGAGCCACAAAGCCTGGCAAAAATGGATTAAGGGAGCCAGATTTTATTAGTTCCTGGAGAGGAAGGAGTTAAATCTGCATACCTGAAGCAGGGATCAGCCATGTCTTTTCTTTTCTCCCTTCCCGGCAGAAGCAGCATCCCTCAAAAATTTTTTTGGAAAATTTCCTAGGCTCCTCCTTCAGAGAGGGCCCTGCTGTCCTGCTGAGAACTCGCTTTCCCAGTAGCACTTGCATAGACAGGCATTGAATAGTGTCTTGAGTTCATTTCAGAGCATGATGGTAGTTAAAGTTTTTCTCTCTGTTTCTCAGCCAATAAAAGGCTTGGTGGTGTTAATGCTCTGATTGACTGAGAATGGACACAAGCGGGGACTATAATTCTCATAACCCTCTCTTGCAATTTGTCTTATTTTTTAAAATGCTATGATTAAAACTTAAAATAATTCTAAAAAAATCAGTAGATTGGTGAATTGTTTTGAAACTTGGCAGGCCTTTAGTTGTAAACGGGGTCTAAAACTGAGGTAGATTTCATGCAGATATCAGCACCATAAAAAAGGATATATCGAAGGCTTTCACCGAAATCAATGATACTAAGATGGAAAAATTTTCCAAACCACACCAGGATGTAGAGTGGGTCATGCGGGCTCTCTGTGTGAATTGTGATCCTAATCCATCATTGTTGGCAATTGTAATGCTCTCAGGAAGGGAATGCATGTATTGCAAGTCCCATCATCCATGGTGCATCCTCCAAACCACAGCAGGATGTAGAGTGCATCATGGAGACTCAGTGTGCCAAGTTTGGTCTTTGTCGGTAATTGGATGAGGGTTGCAGTGGTCTCAGGAATTGAGCGAAGGTACTGCAAGTCCCATAATCCATGGTCCATCCCCAGCCAAACCACACCAGGGCATAAAGTGGGACATGAGAGGTCTATGTGCCAAGTTTGGTATTGATCAGTCATTGGATGAAGGTCACAGCAGTCTCAGAAAGTGAGTGATGGTACTGCAAGTCCCATCATCCATGGTCCATCCTCCTCCAAACTGCAGTAGGATGTAGAGTGAGTGAAGGTACTGCAAATCCCTCAGGCCCTTTCCTTTCTCTTCTCATCCATTTGAGAATGTTAGAATGGTTTTGTTTTTGTTTTGTTTTTTGTATTTGTTTGGTTTTTTGTCGTGTCAGGAGCGACTTGAGAAACTGCAAGTTGTTTCTGGTGTGAGAGAATTGGCCGTCTGCAAGGACGTTGCCCAGGGGACGCCAGGATGTTTGATGTTTTACCATCCTTGTGGGAGGCTTCTCTCATGTCCCCGCTTCTCTCATTAACCCTCTTCACCACCAGCGGCTCCTGTTGAAGCTGCCCAATCAGAAACCATATGCAAATTTCCTTCTCTCATGTCCCCGCTTCTCTCATTAACCCTCTTCGCCACCAGCGGCTCCTGTTGAAGCTGCCCAATCAGAAACCATATGCAAATTTCCTTCTCTCATGTCCCCGCTTCTCTCATTAACCCTCTTCGCCACCAGTGGCTCCTGTTGAAGCTGCCCAATCAGAAACCATATGCAAATTTCCTTCTCTCATGTCCCCGCTTCTCTCATTAACCCTCTTCGCCACCAGTGGCTCCTGTTGATGCTGGCCAATCAGAAACCATATGCAAATTTCCTTTCCGCTCTCAGCCACTTAGGAATTTTGGAATGTTTTGGCTGGCCAATCAGAGACCATATGCAAATACTTAGTACCACAGTGGCAGCCAATCAGAAAGCTGCCACATACACTTCTTCCACATACAGGCATACTCCTCCACATACACACATACAAACACTCTCTTTTATTATAGATATAGATATAGATATAGATTAAGCTATCTATCCAAGGTGCTGAACCTTGTTTTGAGACAGAGCTCAGCACCTTGGATAGCTACATATAATTTTATATTACGAGTACATGCTGAAAAGTATTCACATGCTACCATTGCACAGGCTCCATGTGACTCATCCTGACATTTAATGTTTTGGACAGGTTAGAGTGCATAACATCTACCAGTAACTGGGAGCATAACCTCTGCCACTGGTACGGTCATGTTACTGTTTGTACCTCTGCCTACAAAATCCCCCATGTTCCCTCATGCCCTAACTTCATGCATCCTGTATGAACAGAAAAATTGAGAAGGGCATTAAACTGACAATCTTTCCATGTATAGAGTTGCTAGAAATATTAATAGTTCAGGGATTCTATAAATGATATAAATGATACCTACAATATCAGACACATAATAATTGTGATATACACACTCTTCCTTTGAATATAGCTCCAAAATTTCAGCAGATCTAATCACCAGGCTACTGATTGGAGAAATTTATAGGAAGCAAGTTTTTCTTTTGTTGAAACAGATCCACTGGCTACCAGTTAATTCCTGGGCCAAATTCAAAGTGACAGTTATGATATTTAAAACCCTATAAGACTTAGGTACAGACTGTCTAAAATAACATATCTACATGATTTTTAAGATCTTTGAAAGAGGACTCTCTCTAAGACCCACCCCTATCACAGGAAAATTTGATAAGGACATGGGAGACAGTCCTTGGTGGCTGTCTCCAAAGTTGAAATGTTCTGTTGCCTGCCCATCTTTTGCTATCTTTTTGTGGGTGGACAAAGATTATTTTGTTTAAGCAAGATTTGTCTTCTAATTCATTTGAGCAGGTGGAATTTTTAATGGTGATGTGATGCCTCTGTTTCTTTTTAACTTAAGCTTTTTTAAAATGTATTATTGGTCCTCTCCCAGCATAGGATTAGTGGTGGGGTATTTTTAAAAAGGTTGGGAGTTATTGAAGCTAAGGTTGATTATATTTTAGACTGAATTATTTCTGTTTTGTATTGTATTTGTATTTAAGTAAATAGCAAATACTTCCTCAGACATTAGGTGGAAATCTAAAATCTTCTAATTCTTGGGCAGACCAAATGGATGTGTGTATAGTACAGGAGAACTTCCTGCATTTCCTGCTTCTTCAATGCATAGAAAAAATGTTTCAAATAATATTGCCATGGATTATAAAAAAGATGGTTGGGGGGTGGAAGAGGAAGCTTAAGGGCAAAACTTAATTATCATTAATTTCAGTGAGAGAGACTTGGGCACATGTTTAATTCCCTAATTGATATCAAAAGATTCCAAATATAGAAAAGAGAAAGGGAATAATTTAACCCACAGGGGATACAGGATGGGACACATTTTTTTAAAAAAAAAGTTTCAGAAACCTGTAGTTTTTATTCTAGCAGTTTGCTGATCTTTTCAACCTTTGTACCCTGAAATGAAAATCACTGGCAAAAAAGTGGAGGAGTAGAAAGACATAATAAACTGGGCCAAGCTGTATAATAAGACAAACATCAAAGATTGTTTCCCTTTCATTATCCTCTCTAGCTATCTTTCTTCATCAGTTGGAACTCCCTATTTCTTTTCCACCCATCAGCATAAACAAAGCAGTGTATTTTTAATAGCGACCTAAGCCACTCTTTTGGTTTGAGTAATTACCAAAATTGGCCATAAATTGTCCATTTCATGACACTCTGAATAGCCTCATTTATTCTTGACAACATACATCTGTTTCAATAGACATACGCACTCACCACCTTTTTCATTTCCATGGTAGGATTATCTGTATGCTGAGATGGGAACAGCATTGAGTTTCAGCCCCATCTTGTGTTTTGGCTGGTGATGAAGTCCCTATGGCCAAAGAGAAATTGAACCCTCACCAGGGAAAAGGCATGTAAACATGGCAGTTATAGTCTAAGGAATGGAAAATGTTCCCCTCAGATGTGGCTGCTAAATGAATCATGTGAGAAAGACCCTTTTTACTTTTGGTGCTTGGGAGAAATGCTAAAAGAGTATAGAGGGGAAGGTTTCTCTTTTTTGCTAAGCAGGGACCCATTAGTTTTACTTCAGAGTCAGAGAGAGAGTCACAAAGAAAAATCACATTCTATCCAAACAACAGTCTAACAAAATACTCTCAGAAATATAAGGAAACCTTATTATTTGAACTTATTAAAGTGTTTGAAGAAAGAATAATTATGCTAAGTGAACATAACCAACACTGTGTTAAGAATATATTTCCTTACCTGTAATTGTTGAACAGTCCAAAATAGTATAGTTTTCAACAACATTCATGTTTTTGGTTTGGCAGGCATAGCTAAGATTCAAACCAGTTGTGCTTCCATCAATGGGCAGAGACCTTTGTATTATTGTTTGAACTGCAATTTATTTTAACTCATACTGTGAACTGCCTTGGATCCAATGCTGGGAGAAAAGTGGAATATTAAAATAGTAAATAAATAACTCTGAACAAAAATCAACTAAGCAAATAGGGTTGTATTTTTCCTAGTGCAAGGAGTGTTTATCACAGAAGAGTTGGAGAAGCTTTCTACAGATATTATGGATTGTTTAAAACAAAACAAATCAATGGGTCCTAGAACAAATCAAGCCTCAACATTTTTGGAAGCCAAGGTTACTACACCGAGACTATTGTACTTTGGTCAAATCATAAAAAGACATGACTTGCTAGAAAAGACAATGGTGCTTGGCAAAGTAGAAGGCAGTAAGAAAAGATAATGGTCACACTTCAGATGAATAGGTTCAATCCACGGCCCTGACTCTGCAAGACCTGTTGATTATAGGGTGACATGGAGCTTCCACATTTATTGGGTCACCGAATGTCGAAAACAACTCAACAGCACTTAATGACAACACACAGGTGCTTATTATAGAAAGGGGTTGTTTTGCTCCACTTCTGTGAGGTGATAAAAGACGGTCACTCCATGTCCATATTTGATCTTCCAATTTCTCTTCTACAGGAAAGACCTTGAACATCAACAGTTTTTTTCATACAAAATTTAAGGAAATTGTTTGTTTGTTTTTTAACCAAGGGTACATTTGTACTGTAAACTTAATGAAATTCAACACCACTTTAACTGCCATAGCTTAATGCTATGGAATCCTGGGATTTGTATTATTATTATTATTATTATTATTATTATTATTATTATTATTTATACCCCGCTTTTTCTCTCTACAAGGAGCAGCTTGCATTAAAAGCATTTCAGTTTATAGACATTAAAACAGAATTAAATATCATGGGTATTAAAAACATCCAGTTAAAATCAATAAATACACATTCAAATTAAAACCACAGCAACCCCCGACCTAATGTTAAAAACTGTCTTCTTACAAAGCTTGTCTGAATAAAAAGATTTTAGCCTCCTACTGGAAGAACAGAAAGGAGGAGGCCATTCAGGCTTCCCTGGGCAGTGACTTGCAGAGTCGAGGGGCAGCCATCGAGAAGGCCTGCTCTTTCATTCCCACCAACTGCACTTGAGATGGAGGTGGGACTGAAAGAAGGGCCTCTCCTGAAGATCTCAGAGCCCAGGCAGGTTCATATAAGAGGATGTGGTCAGCCAAATATCCTGGACCTGAGTCATCTAAGGCTTTAAAGGTCATAACCAGCACTTTGAATTGTGCCCAGAAACAGACTGGCAGCCAGTGGAGTTGCTGCAACAGGGGGGTTATCCACTCCCTGAAGCCAGTCCCAGTTAGAAACCTGGCTGCAGCTCTTTGGATCAGCTCAAGTTTCTGAGCACTCTTCAGAGGCAGCTTCACATAGTAATCCAGACAGGATGTAACTAAGGCATGTACCACAGTGGCCACATCTGGCTTCACAAGGAACAGGTACAGTTGGTGCACAAGTTTAAAATGTGAAAAGATCCCCCTGGCCATCACAGATATCTGGGCTTCCCAGTTCAGTGCTGAATCCAGGACGACCCCCAAACTGTGGGCCTGTGTCTTCAGGGGGATTGTAACCCCATCCAGGACAGACTGGAACCCTACTTCCTAATCTCCCTTCCTATTGACCAGGAACACTTCTGTCTTGTCTGGATTAAGTTTCAATTTGTTTGCCCTCATCCAGTCCATTACTGATGACAAACATTTGTTAAGTGTCACAACAACTTACTTGGCTTTAGGTGGGTGAGTAGTAGAGTTGGGTGTCATCTACATATAAGTGGAATGATACTCCCAAACTCTGGGTGACCTCTCCAAGCAGTTTCATGTATATGTTAAACTGAATGGTGGACAAAATGGAGCCCCAAGGTATCCCACAGGGCAATGGCCAGGGGTTCAAACAAGAGTCCCCCAGCACCACCTTTTGGGTACGGTCCTCAAGAAAGAATGGAGTCACTGTAAAACAGTGCCTCCCCGTCCCATCCCAGTGAAATGGCCCGGGAGGATACCATGGTGAATGGTATCAAAAATCTCTGAGAGGTTTGGGGGAATCAACAGGAACACATTCTCCCTGCCCAGCTGTCTGTGCAGGTCATCCACCAAAGCAATCTCTGTTCCATAGCCAGGCCTGAAACCAGACTGAATTGAATAGGTAATCAATTTCATCCAGAAATCCCTGCAGTTGGGAGGACAGCACACGTTCCAAAAACTTGCTCAGAAAGGGAAGGTAGGACAGTGCCGATAGTTGTGCATTATAGAAAGGTTCAGGGATGGCTTTTTAAATACAGGTCTCACAACTGCCTCCTTTAGGCGAGCTGGAACTTTGCCTTGTTTCAAGGAGGCATTTACCACCATTTTCACCCACTCTGCTTGTCCCCATCTGTCCTGTTTGGTCAGCCAGGAAGGGCAAGGATCTAGAATACCTGTGGTAACTCTCACCTCTCCAGGGATCCTGTCCATGTCCTCAGGCTGCACACATTTAAAGGTATCTATCAATACTGAAAAAGCAAGAAACAGGGTTACATATATTTGAACTGTATCAATAACAGCATTCAAGTCGGAACGAATCTGAGCAACTTTATCTGCAAAGTGCCGTGCAAATTCTTCACATTGGGCTGTTGAATGGTCAGAATTTTCTCCTTGAGGACCAGTTTGTAATAGCATTCTGACCACTTGAAACCGCTCAGCTGGATGGCTCCTTGTAGAGCCATCCAGCAATACATGATTTCTCTGCTGCTGTCATTGCAGTGGAGTAGGCTTCAAATATGCTCTAGCTCATGCTTGATCAGATTTGCTTTGACTAGCTTCTCTCTAGTCTCCGTCTCACTTGTTTCATCACCACCAACCCCTTTGGAAAACCAAGGGGATGGTTTGTATCTGCTCCATGAAAGGGGACATTCAGGGGTGATTGTGTCCACTGCCCTGGCCATTTCCCCATTCCAGAGGTTGACCAGAGATTCAACAGAATTGCCTGCTGAGGTAACAGGAAAATCCCCAAGGCCCATCAGGAATTTATCCCAGATCCATAAGCCTCTTGGGGCAGACCATCCCAGCTAGTCCAAACCAGAGGAAGTAGTGACAACGTAAATGTGACAAGTTCCTCCACACCATCATCACCGTCACCCCATCCTGCAGAGAAAACAACATCCAAAGTTCACCCAGCAGCATGAGTAGGAGATACCACTTGGGAAAGACCCCTGGAGGCCATGAAGTCCTGTGTCACTCCTGACAGGGCAATTTCAGAATAGATTTTGAAGTTTCCTAGCACTTTTAGTTTCTGAGACTCCAACACCAACCCCGAGTCCAGCTGGCTAGCTCAAGAAGGGAGGCTGTTGAGCAGCGGGAAGGGCAGTACACCAACAGAACCACCAGTCTGTTCCAGCTACCCACATTTAGGTAAATATGGTACATTCAAATGTCATTAGCCATGGAATGGGAAACCTGGCATGTGGATGGAATCATGATATACCACTGCAACTCCACCTCCCTGCCCCCAGGCCTTGCTTGCTGCTGCACAGAAAAACCTGACAGGCAGAGCTGAGAGAGATCCCCCCATCTCATCCAGTAAGGACTCTGTGGTGGTCAGCATGCTCATCCAAAATCAAATCCCGGATGGTAGTTGTTTTTCCATTTGCTGATCTGGCATTCAATGGCAGCATTTTCAACCTAGAGGGACTGTCACCCTGGTTATCCAGGTTATTAGATGTAAAAGATAGTTTGAGGGCAATAAGCACTCTATTTTGCTCCACATTTTGTTGATACTGAGACCGTCTTCTCCTTCCACCTCTCCCTGTATAACTCCAATTGCTGCCCTGTATAACTCCAATTGCTACCCCCATGAATCTGGAAATTCCCTTCCCGCTCTAGAAAACACATTCTTCCTATATGGGGCAGGCCAACAGATGACAAATAGGCTTGCAAAGTCTTTAGCCTTCTGGGGCTTCATCCAAACTACAGTTACCAAAATGCCATAGCACAAAATCATGGTAGTTAAAGTGGTGTCAATCTGCATTAATTCTACCATGTAGATGAACCCTAAGATGTGCTAGGGACTAACAATAAAATCAATTTATAAAACATACTTAAAATGGGATGGGTGAGGGGCATTGGGGATTGGTATTGGGGGATATATTAATGATTGCTTTTGGGGGAGGGGTTAGTATTTGTTTCTTTTATATGCTTATCTTTTTAAATGTATTTGTTTTATAAAGTTAAAGGTAATAAAAACACTCTTAAAAGGGACTCAATTTTTAGGCAATTGAGTTATTTGCTTTAGTTGGCTTATGTTGTTATGATGTTTTGATGAATGTGTATTTTATGTCATTCCTGTTTCTTAACCACTGTATGCCGCTTTGGAGCCCACCCATGGGAGAAAAGCAGGGTAAACTTGAAATAATAATAATAATAATAATAATAATAATAATAATAATAATAAAAAATTTTGGTGAATGCAAACTGATCTTTAATATATCAAAAGTGTTGAATACTGCTATAGATCTTGTCCTTTTCTCCATTGAACCACCCTCCTCCCAACGAAGCCTGAAATTAATAGCCTGAACAGGCCTTTTAAAAAACAAACTTGGATTTCACTCTGCTTACTGTTGAATTTCACAGTCCTGTGCACTTTTAGCCTTTGGTTTACTTATATGTAGGTGTGGAACTTGGGACAAGAGTTCATTTCAAGAGAGAAAACCATTGAATACCATATATGCACTACAGAAAGAGCACTCAGGAGAAAACATTACTTAATTCAACCAACAGCTATTTTGTTGCTCCCAAAGCAAGAGATTTTCATTTATACACAAATTCCTTTCCCATGCTTTTTTAGTCTCAAGCTTTGAAAGAGTTTTGCCAGACCAAAAAGTGGTGGTGTCTGCTGTGCCTTTAAATCTGTATCATATAAACTAAATAAAATATCTGTTATTTTTGTCGACTGTGCCAATGATACTGTACGTGTGCAAAATTTCCACTAAAGGTTTTTGTAACTTAATTTTACTCTGGAGATAAGAGGAAGCCAGAGATTCTGTTTCTCTCTGGAACTTGGCTTGAAGCCACATCTCTCTCCCTCTCTCAGCCCCTCTTTTTGGTCTCCCCATCCCTACCCCCATTCATCACTGTTAATCATATGGCTGTATCTTCCCTATATCTCTCTTGTCAAGCTACTAAAGGGCTATGAAAAGAAAAGGAGGGGGGAAAGGACTGGATTTAATATAAGTGAGCATAGTTCCCACAACAAGCTACTCCCCCTTGAAGGTTGAAATTCAATGTCAACTCTTATATGATGGCACATACAAGTTTGAGGGGTTTTTTTTTGTTTCAAGGAAACAAAGAAGAAAACTTCTGTTTTCCAGATTAAGAAAATAGAGTAAGACATTCTTATGAACATGAAAGCAACCAGCCACAGTCCATAAAATATAGGAAAACAAGACTCATAAAATAGTTGATTACAGTGTCTTGCACAAAAACGACATGTACCTCCTTTGCTTTTCAAGTTGTCAAGCTTCTCATAGTCCACTGTGAACTGGAAATCAAACTAACTGAACAATGTAACTTATCTGATAACTGTTCTGCCATGATGCACCAAATTCATGAAAAATCCACATTCAATTTTAACTTAGGGCCCTTCCAAACAGTCATATAACCCAGAATATCAAGGTAGATATAATCCACAATATCTATATTAAGCTTCGCAAATGCGGCTGTTGGGGACGAGGGACAGGGCCTTCTCAGTGGTGACCCCCGGCCTGTGGAACTTGCTCCCCAGCGAAATTAGATCGGTGTCATTTCTTTCTTTCAGAAGAAAACGGAAGATGTGGTTGTGGAACCAGGCTTTTGGCTAAAGGATATAACAGCACCTCAACAGTGAATTGGACCAGACGGTTGTTGTAATGGAAATGCCTTTATGATTGGATAACTAATGTTGTTTTAATGTATTGTATTGTATGATTTTATTTTGCTTGTATAATTGTAATTATTGTGGCATCAAATCGCTGCCATTGTTAGCCACTCTGAGTCCCCCTGGGGGGGTGAGAAGAGCGGGGTAGAAATTCTGTAAATAAATAAATAAATAGATAGATATCTAAGTCCACACTGCCATATATTCGAGTTCAATGTGGATGTTATACAGCTCTGTGGAAAGGGCCTTTGTTTCTCAAAACAGTATAAGTGACACAGAAATGAGAACACATATGGTTACAGATGTTGTTGAACTGTTAATCCCAGCAGTCAGCAAAATTAGTGGAAAAGAATTCTGAGAGTTTAAATCCAACACCTTCCAGAGAGTTCCCATCATTGCTTTCAAAAGACTGACACATTTGGGGTTTTTTTAATAAAAAAAAAATCATGAACCTGTGACTGTTGAGGGTGTTAGTCAAATGATATATAACAATTTAACCTGGATATTTTTATTTCAGATCACAGCACAGAAGAGAATTTAAATTAGCTTAGTCCTCCAACATTTTCTAGTATTCAGAATAGTCCTGGCATCCAGCTTGTGGTGTCATTGTGATGCAGTCAATGATGCTCATGTCAGTGGGCTGGAGAATATATTATGGGGTTTACTCCACATCTTAAATGAGATCTTCATGGTTCTGAATAAGAGAAAAGACAATGATTTCTGAAGATACTCCATATTTTGAATTCAAACTAAGTGCAGAATGGATGTCTGCAAAGTGTTGGGGACAAATAGCAGTTGCTTGTGAATCCCCAGAGAGAACTTCAATTGTTTTCAAGGTTGTTCCTTGAAGTATGTTTGATATATTCTGTATTTTGTCAGTTGAATTATTAAGCCATTTTCTTTCAGCACAATTGTATACAGATCTACACAAAGATAAGTCTCCCTGAGTTTGGTGGAGTTTATTCCTAGCTAAGTGATTCTAGTACTTGCAGCCTTGATCAATGGACAGAAATGAAAACAAACTATAGAAGAAATGAGAACTCCTTCCTCCTTCTCCTCTCCGGCATCCAACATTGCTACACTCAAGACAGAGTACTGCCATCACTGAAATTAAGGTGTTAAATTGTCCGTAAGCAGTTTGGTCCATGAAGAAGTTCTTATCATGCTTTGCTCCCAGTGAATCAATCCTTTCAATTAAGGTACCTGGGGAAAATAATGATGTTTTTATTTGCAATTACAGCTTTAAATTAGGATCAATAGAGATGGCTACAGCACTACCATACCAAAAGTACAAGTGGTTAGTAGAATTTTCTCTTTGGAATAG
The DNA here is from genome assembly GCF_037176765.1 of Anolis sagrei. NCBI lineage: Eukaryota > Metazoa > Chordata > Lepidosauria > Squamata > Anolidae > Anolis > Anolis sagrei. The sequence goes on along the minus strand of NC_090024.1, from coordinate 214,927,435 downwards.
TTGAAATAAAATAATCTACATTCTAGCACTAAAAATAATAAAAGGATAGAAATGTAAGCAAGATTTTAAAAGGAACTAATACAAGTGGAGGACACAACCTATCTTCTCATTTGTTTTTCTTTTCTTTCTAGGCCTACAGCCAGTAGAGCCTCTTTTTTTTACTTCTGGTTGCTTGGTTGCAGCCCTAGGGGCTTACCATGGTAACATCTGGACTAAAAGTGAATGGGCATCCAGCCAGGTCAGAGTCAGGAAAGAGAGGCACAGACTGTGATGTTTCCCCGTTGACCTTGGATACAAATTTATAAGAATCTTCTGGAAATTGTTTTATTTATTTATTTATTTATTTATTTATTTATATTCCACGTTATATCAAAAAATCTCAGGGGAGCTTAGGATAAAAATACTTTAAAACCATAAATAATAGCAATGCTTTAAAAGATTTAAAATATGTTTAAATATTTGTTCAAACAATTTAAAACTGTTTAAACAATTCTAAATACTGCAAGGAACATAAGTTCTGTGTAAAATCAGACTGGAAATCTAACAAAAAATCAAGTTTGACCTAGAGTGTATTTGTACTATACACTATAGTACTATGTACTATAATACAATTTGACACCACTTTAACTGCCAAGGCTGAATGCTATGGAATCATGGAAGTTGTACTTTTGCAAGGTCTTTAGACTACTCTCCAAAAAAAAGTGCTGGTGCCTCACCTTTGTTGGATTTATACTGACACAATATCCTGGGGCCAATCCTCTGTGATGTACAATGGATTGTTCTCAGGATGGTTTACACAACCACTGGAGACATGAGACAGAGTCCTGCTGGTCTAGCAGTGCTGAATATGATTTGGTGTCACCTAACAGTCACCCTTATAATCCCATTCTGTTCTCCATGTTGTGGGGGGTCTCTGGAAATGATGTGGGTCCTGCTGGTCAGCCATTGCCTGCAGTGACATTGTCCAGTGGAGGGAGGGGGCAGGAGTGGGAGAGGCCCCCTTTCCCCCCTCCCTTCCCTGATAGCCCTGTCATCCTGGTTGACTTCACTGAAGGCAATGATCAACCAGCAGGACACATGTTGTGCTGGAGACCACTGAAACACAAAGAATGGGAGTGGCATTCAGTGTCCCCAGGTAGCACAAGCCCAGGATACATGGAATGGCACTGTAAACAGTAGTGGCCAGTTCCATCTCTGAACTGGCCCAACTGTTTACATGTGCCAAAAAACACGTGTTGATCTGAACTCCCCACATTACTCCAGATCACCGAGACATTCTGGCCAAGTGTTTTAAGTGACTGATAAACAGAAGTTGAGTACAAGGTCAATGACATGGTTTTGTAGAAAAGAGTGGGGAGAGGAAATGAATGACCCTCTGGAGAAATTTTAATGGTAAGAAAAACTCACTTTTATTCAAACATGCACTTGTGTTCCTGAGAGCTGATAACTTATCTTGATATTCACAGGGGGGGAGGGGGGGGGACATTGTTCCAAAACATTTTGGGCTGTATAGAAAATTTACCCTCTGTGAAGCCGAACTACATAGCATCCAAAAGATGCCAAGTTCAAGTGTGTCATGTTGGGAATAGAAATTACAGTTTACAAAAGTTGCTTCTTGGATTGGCACTCACAGAATTCCCTAGCTAGTATAACCAGTTAGGATTCTGGAAATTTTTAGTGCAAAAATAATGTGCTCAAGCAGTGGTCAAAATACATTGACAATAAATTTAATAAATTAACTTGTATATTTCAGTTAATTTCTAAGGTCTATCCCATAACTTAGAACAGACATCAATCTATAATGATCCTATTTTAGGATTTTCTTGGCAGAATTTATTCAAAGGAGACTTTCAATTGCCTTTATCTTAGGATGAGAGAGTGTGACTTCCCCAAGATCACTCCATAGGTTTTCTGAATGATCCACCTTACTCTGCCTAATGATACTTGTCAGGAGTGGGGTTTCCTCAGTTTCCTGAATATGCTCTCTAAATTAATAGTGTCTTACAGGACATAATTATAATTATTTGAAATGCCTGTATTTGTTAGTTTAAAGGTACCAAAATGGTGTATATTTCAATCAGTTTCTAAGGTACTTTCTTGCACAACTGTGCTCAAATTTTACTAATGTTTTGGAAATCTTTGTTTTGGAATATATGCCCACACGGCACAATGGAAAAGCCAAAACATCAGATTTCTAGGTTTAGTCATTCTCTGCTTATTTTATAGCTGCTTGAGGACTCTGATGATATCAGTCAAGTGTGGTTAGCTGGGTTATGTTTCAGTTGAAAGTATCCCTCATAATTATGATTGCTTAAGAAAGTCATCATTCATTGTAGACTGAAGCGAACTTCCATTCCAAACAAACAAGCTCTTATTTCTGTTTATCACTGTGCATTGACCTCAGACATGATGAGGCTGAGGTTACTGGGGGCGGGAGGGGAGCTGGGCTTGTTAAAGTAATTACTACCATACTAGCTACACTACCTATTTCTTTCAAAACTGAGACACAGCAAAAGCACACAGTCCCTCTACTGGATTCCTTTAGTGCCACACAGGCAACACAATTAATAGAATCATGCCTTTAGAAATGACTGAATCTACACGGGATAAGCCAACACCCCCCTTCCCATTTCATTCTTTTTATTTATTGTTTTAAAAAGAACTTATAATTGTTAGATCTTTTCATTAAGCCCGAGGAGTTTGAGTCCTCAGTTCTTCAAAGCCTGCTTTTAAATCCCAATGTATTCAGCTCTATGGGCCCTTCCATGCAGTCCGATATCCCAAAATATCAAGGCAGAAAATCCCACAAAATATGTTTTGTACTGGTATATCTGAGTGGGATTTTCTAATTTTATATTCTGAGATATAGGGCTGTGTGGAAGGGCCCTAGGTAAAGGTAAAGGTAGTCCCCTGACACTAAGTCCAGTCATGTCTGACTCTGGGGTGTGGTGCTCATCTCCATTTCTAAGCTGAAGAGCCAGCGTTGTCCGTGTCATGTGGCTGGCATGACTGCATGGAGCGCCGTTACCTTCCCGCCGGAGCGGTACCTATTGATCTACTCACATTTACATGTTTTCGAACTGCTAGTTTGGCAGAAGCTAGGGCTGACAGCGGAAGCTCACGCTGCTCCCCGGAATCGAACCTGCGACCTTTCAATCAACAAGCTCAGCAGCTCAGTGCTTTAACCCACTGCGCCACCGGGGGCTCCTTGGAAGGGCCCTAAGATGGCAAATTGAGACTATCACTTCTTTTCCTAAGTGGAATCTCAATTCTTAATAACTGCATATCAGAGAAATACAACATGGAGAGCCAGCATGGTTTAGTGGTTTCAGTGTTAGACTACTGACCTTATCAGATGGAGGAACCACACCTCCCCCAGGTCCCATTTCACCAGCAATTGTAGTGAAATGGCAGGCATGAGCATGGCTCCATCACCCTGTGTGCTGCTCTGGTGTGGCAATGCTTCCACCATCACACAGGAGGAGCATTAGAGCCAGCACAACATGGGAAGGCTCTCATGTTTGGAGAAAAGTGTCCAAGGACGCTTCCACTCTAATTGGAGGTGGGACTTCCACAGGAAGTCACACTATGTCATGTGATAGCAGGCATTCGTTTCTATCCCCGAAGCAGGCTGGAAGTAGATCAGCTTTTTAGTTGATATTGTATTAATTGTATGTTTTAACTATTGTGTTTATTGTTATTTGCATTTTATTGTAATTGTTGGCATCGAATTGTGCCGGATGTAAGCCACCCTGAGTCCCCACTAGGGGGTGAGAAGGGCAAGATAGAAATGCCCAAAATAAATAATAAATAAATAAATATCCTAGGATGCTTGATTTGGTGAGTGTGATGAAGTCCTAGGACCATAGGAAATCAGGGTTTGAATTCCCAATTGTCTGTGGAGACCCATTATGAGACTGGGCAAATTATATCTCTCACAGACTCAGGGCCCATCCATACAGGCCCATATCCCAGGACCTGTCTGGGTTTTTACCAGAGGCTTCCAAATGTCAACTATAGAAGAAAAATGCTGAATGTTTGTCTGTTGCATAAAACAGGGAATGGCTGGGTTTCAGGTGGATTGTGGATGAGAAAAGATTACTTGGGTGTGTATTTTGGTTGTTTCGTGATTGGTAAAGAATTCCAATCTCCTCAGTGCCAAATAGTGAGCTGTGATGTTCTGACCACAAATTCTACCAAGATAATTTACTAATGGGCTGCCAGCATATTTATGAAAATATTTACAAATTTGATACATTTCTACAGGGGACAGAATCCCATCTTTCATGTCTCACATTTTAATTTTCTTTTCTCTTGTTTTGTCGCACAATGCAGAAATTGCCACAATTGCCTTTTTCCATTCCTACAAGTAAAAAAAAAAACAATAACACTAAATAAAATAATGAGCAAGTTGCTACCCTTTCATGATATCTAAAATCTGCAAAGATAGACACTGTCTAATGAAAGGGTGAGCCCAGCTGGCATTCAGAACAGAGTTCAAAAGAAAAATAAAATAAAAATTTAAGTTGAATCATTACTATGTGGCAAAATGTAATTTCTGGATAGTGGAAACATAGGGCCCTTCCACACAGTCATACAACCCAGAATATCAAGGCAGAAAATCCCACAATATCTGATTTGAACTGGGTTATCTGAGTCCACACTGCCATTTATTCCAGGTCAAAGTAGATAATGTGGGATTTTATTCAGCCACGTGGAAGGGGCCATACCCTTCTGTATGCTCTTACTGGAAGTGTGTGCTCTGACTGACATGATACCCAAGAGAAACTTAAGATTTTGTTGCACAGACTTTAATGAAAATAACTGCATGCCCATTTTTAAAGCATCTATCAGAAGCAAATGCCTGAAACAATTAATTTGAAAACTTTCCACCTGTCATGTGGATTTTACAGGAGAGAACAGAAAGCTTTACCATTGACCTGTTCCTTATCCATCAAATGCTTTGATTTATATTTCAATCATGAATATTACACTGCCCTCTTTGAAATTTATTTCACAAGACTGCTTCGTGTTGTTCGGTTTTTTGTTACAGCTCCTCTTGTACTAAAGGAATAATGGCCTTGTTAATCCTGTTAATTCTGTAAACAACATTGTCATTGTAACTTAAAACAATTATTTAGGTAATCATTCATCAAACTTCAGCTTACCACTAAAGGGTTGTTCGTACAGGTACATAATTCAAATGGTACCCTTGTTGGTTTGATTAGAGTTTGCGTTTCATCATGAGAATGGGCTAGAAACATGTACTATTCCCAAATGTTCTAAGACAATACTAAATTGAACAAATCTGCCGCTTCCTCTAAAACATTTAAAGATAAAAATTGATCATATTGTGTATCTTGAAAGAGAATACATAGAAAGCTTTAAAATGGGTTTCATAAATGTTGTATTCATTTATACAGAGTGTAAATCCCTCCCTAAATCCCCCCCCCTTATTGCCAAGTTGAAATACTGAAAAATGAATGCTTGAAGGAAGACTGAGGCCCCTTATACTCTACCATTTATCTCAGGATTTGATCCCAGATTATCTACTTATCCCAGATTATCTGGCAGTATAAACTCATATAATCCAGTTCAAAGCAGATAATCTGGGAGCAGATCCTGGGGTATAGGACAATGTGGAAAGGGTCTAGTTCTCTGTGACATGATAACATCTTTCCTTTCTCAATTTTTTAAAAAACAATTTTCAATGTTTTATTATAATTTTTCCATTCCTAGGAGAGATCAGGGACATACCATAACAACAACAACCACAAACACCACCACCACCACCACAACAACAACAACAACAACACTTAATAATAACAACAATAATACGTTATTTGTATTCTGCCATATCTCCCCAAGGGGACTCAGATTGCACCATACACAAACACAAAGTCAAACTTTCAATGCCTAGAAACAATGAAACACTGACTTCTCCTTCAGACTCTAGTGGGTGGTGCTCGTCTCTGACTCTGGGGGGTAATGCTCATCTTCATTTTTAAGTTGAAGAGCTTGCGTTGTCTGGGGAAACTTCCTAGGTCATATGACTAGCATGACTGCATGGAGCACCATTTACCTTCCAGCCGATGCGATACTTATTGATCTACTCACATTTGCATGTTTTCAAACTGCTTGGTTGGCAGAAGCTGGGGCTAACAGTGGGAGATTTGAACCACCAACCTTCCAGTCAGCAAGTTCAGCAGCTCAGCGGTTTAACTCATTGCACCACCGTGACCCCTCATACTAACACTCAAGTGTTTGTGTGTGTTCTTGATATATATATTCTGCTTCCTACTCAAGAGAAACTAAGGACCAGCAAGAGAAGGGGAGTCAGACAAGATCTAGAAAATTCTTCATTGAGAGATCCCTTTAATACAATTTGGATTGTGTCACTAATCCATTATTCCTGGCAGAAGCCAAGTTTTAAAGAACTTAACACACTTAGGTCAAGGCTTGCAAAAAGAGAAAAAGCAGAAATCTTTCTGGAATGTTATCAAATGTTGTATTTTACAATCTAGGAAATGGGGTGATGAGAAGGGTGGACTACAAGGTTTATATACCTTTACATAGTTCTGTAGACATTATAAACAAGACAGACAATAAATCAGAATGAAGACTGCAGGATAAGGCTCTTCATTGTTACCCAACCAGTTGTTTTTTGAAAGTGACAATAAAAGGGAATGGGGGGCATTTACCATATAAATGTCTTTTTCTCTTGTAATCAGACTGTCCTAGGAATTCTATTAGTAATTGCCTTGGGGATAATTTCCAATTCTATTCAAGAATGAGCTTTCCAAAATGAATATGGCTACCAGTGTTAATATTTCTATGAATGCTGAGTCATCTGTTAAAAATAATGCATGAGATCAATATTCCAATGACAATTCTGACTTCCAATAAAAGAATGCAAGAGTTTGTGATCATCAGACAACTCCATGTTGATGCTTTTTAAAGCTGATTATGACAGCTAGATATTTCTGGGTACAGCAATTGGGGGAATTGAGATTCCAGTAGCAGACATTGCAAGAATGTTATGGGTCCATATAGAGTCATGTCACTCTGATGTCTCAAGTTCAACAGCATGATGACATCATATCATATCAGCTTGGATGCAGTAACAAAACACAAATAATGGGGGTGGGGGAGAGATACTCAATCCCTCTCTCCAGCATTACTTCTTGCCCTTCTCTCTGGATTTCTGCAGTTCCTGGGGCAAAATTGGTTAAATACAGAAATCGATTAGACCAAGCTCCAGAGAAAACAATCATGCTTCTTCAGTTTATAGTCTTTGGCCAATTATCACGGTACCCTGACTAGATCTGTGGGCAACCCAGCATTTTAAAGATACCGATTAATCTTCAAGTATCTCCCAGTTGAAATTACATCCTGCTGTGCCTCTGACAATTATAACCACATCAACTTCATTTACAGTTTTGTTCTTGCAGTGTGAAGCCCTGAGGAAGTGTTAGATGGAATCAACATACTGCCATTAAACTTTAACCATAGATCAATGGGGGCATGAAACTCTCTGCCAAATAGGATAAGAAACCAGTAAAATTCATATCCCTTGTGCAACAAAATGCTGTTTTTCCAAGGGGACTGTTTGTTTCTTCATGCTTCATCATGAAGCATAGTTTGCCAGTTTATGATTTGGTGAGATATTAAAAAAAACATGCTTTAAATCATATTTGCTTGTATACAGAACAGTATGTTTAAAATGCCATTGATACATTCATTAAAAAAAATTCTCAATGGATTATTCAAATATTTGTTCATTCATAAGAAATGCTTTGTTTTGGCAGATTCATTTAATAGCCTTTGTGGACATTCAGTGTGGATTTACAGTGAAAAATAGTACACTAACAGTTTATGATTTTAACAAGTAATATAGTAAGCAGAGTCTTCCAGCAGACAAATACAAGCAGTAGAGACAGATGTAAATTCACAAAACAATATAGAATCCATAAAATTCTGTTCCCTGAGGACACATCCAGACAGCACCTAAAGTGCACGATCTCTCACGTTTTCCCCTGGGATATCCAGACGATGTCTCAGGGAAAAATGAATGCTTTTGCCACAAAGCATTAAAACCCTGCTTTGTGGTGGGATTTTTTGTTAGTAGGTTTGTTCCACACATTCTTGGAAGGTGTGGGGCAAACCCACTATGGCTGCCCCCTCAGAAGTCCTGGACTTCTGAGAGGGCAGTTTCGACAGCCCTATTACATTTTCCAGGCTGATTCAACCTGGAAAACCACAAGGGCACCAACCCCCTCCCCACCCCCCACAAAACCCTCAACAATAAAAAGTAGTCACCAGGAGCCATTGAGCTCCTCCTCCTGTCTGAAGGAACATACCAATGACATTCCAAAAAGAAGAAAGGTTTAAATCACTCCTTGCTCTCCCTCTATTATGTGTGTGTCATTGGTATGTTCCTTCAGACAGGAAGAGAAATCAAATGGCTTCCGATGACTTTCCTTTTTATTTTTAAGGGTTTGTTTTTTGGAGGGGGGGGGTGGCTACATGTCATCTCAGTATTATTTGGGGTGGGATGTGGACAGCCCATGGGGAAAGCCAGGTTTTTTCCCCTGCCTGTGTGTTTCTTAAACCAACTCCAATGTGGGTTTAATGTATGTGTGGAACTGCCCTGAGTTTATCTGGAGAGAACTAGTATGGTGGTTTTAATGCTGAATTAGGATATTGGGAGACTTTTATCAACCATGGACTATATTAACAGAAAGCTTAGTTGAAAGCATGCAGTCCTCCAGATGTTTTTGGACTAAAACTCCCATTATTCCCGAGTCTCTGAATAGATCAGATAGGTTCTAATATTCACTACATGAAACCAAAGACAGCTATCTGTCATCCATCTAATAATCTACTCTGGTTTTCCATAAAACATCTGAAGACATTTCATGTGTGTGTAAACCATATAACCAGATGGATATAGAGAGAGGATGAAACAATTAAAACAACATATCTTTACCAAAATATTCCTTTTTCCCCCCAAAAATTACAGATTGCATGGCATAATTTTGCTGCTTAAAATCAACCAATTTCAATTGCATGGATGCTTGTCAGTAAAGCAGTGTTGGAAAATGTGGCCTCCAAATGTCATTGGACAGCAGCTTGTGATTCTGCATAGCCAATGATGAAGAATGGTGGGGCTCCCAATTCAAAAACACCTGGAGGCCTGCATGATTCCTAATCCTGGAGGAAAGGAAGCATGATAATGCTGTAACCAATGGGTCACGACCAAATCAGATGGCCTTCAATCTGTTTCTCAGCTATAGTTGAGCATCATAACTACATCATGAGAGAAGTAAGAATTCAGAGCAGTTCAACAGTATGGATAACATTTTTCCTAGCTTAAGAGTGGCTAGGGCTAGTTCTCTATTCAGGAATATATAGCTACGAGTTTTTCTCTAGAGTAGTAGCTCATCCAAGTATAGGCAGAAGGCAGATTTATTGATAAATCTCTGGGTAATTCAGGAGCTCAGCAAAGTTTCTGTCTATCTGTACTAGAAAGACAGAAAAATGGCTCAGGTTGTTCATTTTTGTGGCATGCTGATGTTTAGAAATACGTCCAGCCTTTTCTTCCTTTCACCTGCCCCTTTCCAGTGTTCAAACTACTCTCCAGTCTATAAAATACTCCTTTCCCCTCTCTTTCATTATTCTCACCTCCCTTAAATACCTACAGCTAGGACTAGGAGTATCACAAACAGTATGAAAGAAAAGGTCTATCCCTCCTTCTCACCTCTGGTATTCTACTGTGCTACATTGCAGTATATCTAGATTTAAAACCTAATGATCCATGGAAGATGTCACTTCTTGCAAGGTCACCTGCATCAGAGAGTAAAGGGAAAGGAGCTTCTTTTTACCTCTACCTGTGCCCTTCTACTGGCTGATAAATTCCTAAAAGGAAGAACAAGAAAATTTTACAGATCAAGTGCCATCAAACAGTGCTTGGGTCAGGCTTGGCAGAGTGGAGAAGTTAAACATTATTCTCTAGCTTGGATTTTGTTCTGGAAGAATTGAATCTCACATCCACATTTAGTGTATAAGGTTTGAATGGCATTTGTAAAGAAAATCCAAGGCACTATTTAACATTAGCAAAACATAAAATGCAGACATACCACATAAAAGAGAAATTATGTAGGTGACTTGTTTGGATGAATCTTTATAACCTGCTTCCTCTTCTCAAAGAAAAAGAACTATAATGAGGCACTTCCTTCTTGATACCCCATAACTATTAGGGATATTCTTCTTCTTTCATTTTATTCTTGAAGAAAACAACAACCTGTTTATTTCCAGCTATGATAAATCTATCCATGATTTGTGTCTTATTCTGAGAGTATTTTTCGGCAAATGTTACTCTAACAAGAAAATAAAGTCTTTTGTGACAAATAAACATATGAGTTTTGCACAGAATAAATACAGAACTCCAAAACAATTTTGTCAGTCCAGAATTCCCCACCAAGGTTTCCCAGTACTCAAGTAAAATGTTTTAAAACTATTTTCACATATTTTCAATCCATAACTATTAGATTTTAGATAGGCAAAATAAGTGTCTTATCTAATTGGTAATACTGATCAAGCAGACTGTTACATTTATATGAAATTTTGGAGCTGTACTTGCAACATTTACAACCTTTGGATGCCTACAAGGTATTTGTGTGTGTGCATGTGTACATGCACGTGCAAGTGTGCATTAAAGGATGTTTGATTTGCAGATGTTATTCAAGCTGTTCAATCAATATGTTTCCTTCCTCCCTGATTACTGAGGCACTTATGATGTTCATAGTGCTATTAAGATCTGTTGACCTTTTGCCCATTTCAGGCAGACCAGCAAATTCTGACCTATATATTATTAACACAAAACTAAATGTCAGGATTCACATAGAATTATAACACCAGTGAGTGTTTAATTAAAGAAAACCAGACATGCCACATAAACCCACTGAACAAATTTTAGGTGTGTGCATCTACTTTTATCCACAGACTGAACACCAAACTGAAGTGGCTTACCTGGGAAGTACTGGGACATCTTTGGAAGTGAAAGACTGCCTTGCAGGAGCTACCTGAGGAATGCAATTGGGGTGAAAGAATGAGAGAGCCTTATAAGAGCCTTGTGAGAGCATTGTAAGGAATACAAGAGCCTTGTAAGTTCCCTGATGCTGCCAATGGGCTGGATCTAACCATATTTTTCAGGTGTGGTGAGGACCAAAAAAAGGCTATCCGGCTACCCGCCCATTTTCAGGAGGCATGCGAAAATGGACATGGGGGTTTACCAGAATCTGGCCAGCAAAAACAGATTGAGGTTCAGCCAAAATGCACAAGCCTAGTGAAAAGTAGGATGCTATTCAAGTTGCTGTTTCCAACCCCATGTTTTCCGTCCCTGACCACAGGTTGAAATTTTGCCTGATTCTTGTATTAAAATCACCCAGCAGGATATTGTTGTCCTCCTTAGATATTTCCAATAGGATGGTGTCCAGCTGATAGTAGAAGTTTTCCTTGATGTCTTCATTGGTATGTACTGTTAGTTGCCTGCTGGTTTTTGGCAAGATTAATTCAACGGGTTGAGAGTTGTTTGTTAATGTAGGCCATCAATCAAAACCATACTCTATTACACCCCATACATCTCACAAATCTTTGCTCAGATTGTCCCCTCAACCAACTAGAGCAAAGTGTTTTAGACTGGCTCCTGGAATATGCCTTTGGGTTGTGTGGTTTTAATTAATTGTCTTAAGACTGATATGTTTTCATTAATTGATTTTAATGTATATGTCTGGTTTTATCTTCTGTATGTATATGTGGCATCGAACTGTGCCTTTTTTGTGAACTGTCCTGAGTTCCTTTCAGGATAAGAAGGGTGGGATATGGATGCAGTAAATAAATAATAAATAAATAAATAGGATAGGATAGGATAGAAGAATCCAGTCCAGCAGCAGAGTCTATTCAACTGGCAGACAAACATCAATGAATACATCACTATCTTCCAGTATTTTATATTCTCATGTCTTTCTAGCTCAAGTCAACACTGTTCACTGCCACACTCGAATCCCCGGTGGTGCAATAGGTTAAACCCTTGTGCTAGCAGGACTGCTGACCAAAAGGTCAGCGGTTTGAATCCGGGGAGCGGAGTGAGCTCCCATCTGTCCGCTCTAACTTCTCATGTGGGGGACATGAGAGAAGTCTCCCACAGGGTGGTAAAACATCTGGCCATCCTCTAGGCAATGACCTTGCAGACAGCCAATTCTCTCACACCAGAAGTGACTTGCAGTTTCTCAAGTCACTACCAACATAAAAAAACCCAACACACTGGTTTTTGATTACTCAAAGACATTCTGGAATCATTTTTGGATATTCAATGAACTGGTATATTTTAATTGCCTATCCATGGGTAATACATACATGTTCCTATGAATTGGAGAGGAAGACTTTTGAAATCTATCACAAACTTGGCAACTGCTCCGAACCTGAAACAGCATTTTGAAACTTTGTACCATAACAAATCTTCCCCTATATATTATCTCACAGAAAGCAACACATGATAAATCCTCAGCACAATGCATTTTTGTTCCCCTTGCCTCCTCCCCACTTCAGAAAGATTTAACATCTAATTCAGGTTTTGACGAGCTGCTTCATCACAACAGGAACACCATTGATCTCTGTCGGAACCTTGTGGCCTTGGACAGAACAAACTGAAACAGAAGAGGAAAAAACTTTGGCTATCAGTAATGATAAATAAATACATTATAGGATACAACTCTGGGGAATGGAGGCTGACACTGACTGAGTGCTCTGACCTCCATGCAACTGCCAAGCTTCAGTCATTTAATAAAAAATCAGCTTTTGCTTGCCTACTTTTTAATGTCAATTTCTTAAAGTGCAAACATGGGATAGAAAAGAAAATACTCTCCAGCCACTTCCATCTGCAAAGCATCACACTTTGGATTTGACGCAGTAATTCATTTTCTTTGTCTGGTCAAATATCTAGAAAAGGGACATTCTGTGAATGTCAAACAAATGTGTCAATATTAAATATATATTCTATTGGAAATAAGTGCATCTCATTACAATATAAATCTTTGGAGCAGATGTGTGCATGTTTGCTTTATTATAAGTTTGGTGTTTCTATATTTGTGGATCAGTTTTGCAAGGTTGGGTTCACCACATCTGAGAAGCAGAATTGCTGGGTTTCAACATTCAGTTCTGTATTTTAGACTTCAGGGATTCATTCTGATGTTAGTAAGTTGAAATTTCTTTGCCATTAGTTGCTCTAGCATATCTGAACAGCTGATGCCATCTCAGTGGAGAGATGATTAACTATGGGGTAACTGTTCTCTTGCACATGGACTTCAGAATTCAATATGCACTGAAATGCTGAATCCCTCTGATCACATTGCTACTACCATACTGAACAGAAAAGTATATGAAAGTGAGGCAATTGTCTTAAAATGCCCCATATATATACCACATATCCTAAAATGTCAAGCTTTGGCTTACAATTCAAAATACAATATAGTTAAAAACATACAAAAATCAACATTCAATTGGGTTTAAACTATACCTATACCTAACCCTAGATCCAGCACTGAGCTGCTGAACTTGCTGACCGAAATGTTGGCAGTTCGAATCCGGGGAGCGGGGTGAGATCTCACTGTTAGCCCCAACTTCTGCCAACCTACAAGTTCTAAAACATGCAAATGTGAGTAGATCAACAGGGGTGGGAAGGTAATAGTGTGTAAGGTAATAGTGTGCCATGCAGTCATGCTGGTCACATGACCTTGGAGGTGACTACAGACAACACTGGCTTTTTGGCTAAGAAACATAGATGAACACCACCTCCCAGAATTGGACACAACTATATTTAATGTCAGGGAAAACCTTTACTAGACCCTTGGTATCACTGGGATTTGGTTCCAGGATCCCACGTAAATCAAGATATGTAAATGTGCAAGTTCTATTTTATACAATAGCATGGGAAAATTGTGTCCTTTATATAAAAGAACAAAATCAACATTTGCCTTCTGGATTTTTTTTTTTTTTTGAAGCTAAGGATGGTAGCAATGAAAGGCCAGCTTGGTGACACTTTTACCCCAGTTGAAGAATGTTGGCGGAGGAGCCCCAGATGACATCTCATGTCTGCAGCGGGTCCCATCCCCCAAGTTGGCTCTAGGCATCCTTAATTTGAGCAGTATGATGAAGTAGAGAGAAGTAGGTTCTGGATGAAGACTGTAAGAATAAGATCCTCCTCTCTGGAGACTCTGCTTCCCTTGCTGGGGAATGTTTGGAGATTGCTCCTGCTCTCGCTTTGTCCATTTGAAGATTTTTCATGCTTCTTTCTTTGTGAGGATTCCCTTGCTTTTGTGAAATGTTTGCTTCCTTCTGTGGAGTCTTGGAGGTTTCTCTTTCTTCTTGCTGGGGAATCTTCTGGACTCTGATTCTGGAGAATCTCATTGCATTTTGTAGGGAATCTCTTGCTTGCTTCTTTGGAATCTTCTTTATCCCTTTGTCTATGTTTCCTTGTTCCTAACTCATCACCTGAAATAAAGAAGACACTTCTGGGTGGTGAATAATAATGTTATTTTTTAAAAAGAAAAGGTTCCATGTACTGAAAGTGGCTTTTGAAGTTGAGTCAACAGTTAGGAGCTCTAGGTGAGTTACAACCTGCATTCTTTCTCTGTGGCCTAGTACTTCTCATGGCACCAAAATATTACACAATCTTTCAGAAACTTCCAAACTATTGATATAAGGTAAGTAAGGGCATCCGTAGAAGCATGGTAGTATACCATGTGAACACACTAATTATTGAATGGTAGTTTTAAATCATGAGGACAAACCAACCAACCACATTTGCACAAATGATTGATGGGCTTTGTTAATGTGGTAATAATTCTGTACTGACTATAAATTGGCATTATGGTTTTAAAGCATTTCATATTGTTCTCCAAACCACTCAAAAAAATCTATGACATTTACATTTATAATGCAGAGAGATCCATTAAGAACTGTCAATATTTTTGGTAGAAAATATCTAATTACTATAACTTGCTACAGGCAATTTTGTTAATTTTTACATAAACAGCTAAATATTTCTGAAAAGTTTGATGCATTATTAAAGGGGTAATCACTTAGTTATCACTTGTGTAATTTTGTTTTAATTACATGACAGCTAACTTCATCATTTTTATTACTATTGAAATGTGTTAAGTTGGTTTTGTATGATTGCTGGATATACTTGTGAGGCTAAGTAAAGCCTCACATCTGATTATATTTGCTTAGGGAGCCAAAAATAACTTGTGATATGAAGTTATTTGCATTTGAGCATCCTTAGTTTGGAAAAGTGTGCCTTCATGTGTTGTTGAACTTCAACTCCATGTATTCTTCCATATTGGATAAATGATATGCTTGTTATATCTGATAAAGTTGCAGACAGACATCATGTGAGGACCACACTTTGTCCATCTCGACCTTAGAAGAAGATCACTATTGATAGAGCTCATAAAATTCTCCAGAGTGCCCTAATCCTACCACCCAAATCTGTTTCAATGGCATGGATTGAATGTAAATCCAAGACATTTTGCTGCCTGAAATGAAGCAGCAAATAGCATTTTCCTCCTATATAAAACCCTTTTCATTTTAGTTTTATTTTGCTGTTTTAACTATGTTGTATCTTGCCTTGAGCCACAAGGAGATATGGATAATATATAAATTATTATTATTATTATTATTATTATTATTATTATTATTATTTTACTGATGCAAAACACAGTATGACACAGCAAACGAGATACATGTGCTGGAGAATAAGAATTTATTATTATTATTATTATTATTATTATTATTATTAAATTATTATTATTATTATTAAATGTCAAAGGACATTTAATCAACTACTAAACTCACAAATTGTGTATTCTGTCTGTTTGTTTGCTTTGTTCTGTTAGAAATGTAATATAATATGACTGGTTGTCCTGACACAACAAATAAAATTATTATTATTATTTTACTGACACAAAAACAGAATATGTCACAGCAAATGAGATATATATGCTGGATTTGGTATCACAAAATCACAAATCCAACACTTCCCAAACGTCTAGGTCTATGTGATGCATTTTCAAATGATGCGCACAGATCCAAGTAAGGTGGCCTTTTGCAGTTGACAGCTTGTGATTTTGTCAATGTTTATTGTTTCCAAATGCCGGCTGAGATCTTTTTGGCATGGCACCCAGTGTACCGATTACCACTGGGACCACTTGTTATGCCAGAGTCTTTGCAGTTCGATTTTGAGGTCCTGATAATGGCTGGGTTTTTCCTGTTGTTTTTCCTCAATGCGACTGTCATCTGGTATGGCAACATCAATAATCCAAACTTTTTTCTTTTCCACAATCGTCATGTCTGGTGTATTGTGTTCCAAAACTTTATCAGTCTGGATTCGAAAGTCCCACATTATTTTTGCGTGTTTATTTTGCATGTTTATGATCCCACCAGTTCTTTATTACTAGCAGGTAGTACTTGTGACATAAGTTCCAATGAATCATTTGAGCCTCTGTTTGTAGTGTGCCTGTGCAATTTTCTTGCAGCAGCTGAGGATATGATCAATGGTTTCATCAGCTTCCTTGCACAATCTGCATTTTGGGTCATCAGTTGATTTTCAATCCTGGACTTAATTGCATTTGTTCTGATGGCTTGCTCCTGGGCTGCAAGAATCAGGCCTTCTGTCTCCTCCTTCAATGTTCCATTTGTGAGCCATAACCAGGTCTTCTCCTTATCAACTTTTCCTTCAGTTTTGTCCAGGAACTGCCCATGGAATGCTTTGTTGTGCCAGCTGTCAGCTCTGGTTTGTAATGCATTTTTCTTGTACTGATTCTTTGTCTGCTGTGCTTTGAGAAGTTTCCGATTATTGACTTCAATTAAAGCAGGCTCTTGGCTTTCCTTTACATACTCTGCCAGGGTGTGTTTTTCTTCTTCAACTGCTTGTTTTACTTGTAAAAGTCCTCTGCCACCAGACCTTCTAGGCAGGATGTAGTGAATTATGAATGGTCATGAGTTTTCTTGTTTTTCTGTCCAAATTGTCCAGTTCTGCCTGCTTAGAGTTTAGGATGCCAGCAATATATCTTATGACAGGTATGGCCCAGGTGTTTATGACCTTGATGATATTGCCTCCATTGAGCTTGCTTTTGAGAATTTTTCTGACCTTTTGAATGTATTCTTTGCTGAACACAGTTTCCATATGTTCATGTTTGATGTTGTCCAGCTGTAGTATGTCCAGATATTTATAGGCCTCTGGCTGATGACACTTTATCACTTGGCCATTGGGCATATTTATGCCCTCACTTTCAATGATTTTTCCCTTCTTTGGTGCCACTGTCAAACATTTGTCCAAACCAAACTCCATACTGATATCAGGATTATTATTATTATTATTATTATTGAGGCAGATGAGTATAATTGTCTACATATTATTGACAAAATATTTCTATTAAAAATCTATAAAGATTGGCAGTCATAAAGTAATATGAAAGAAACAAGACTAAGACATGGAAGAGAAGATATGAAGAAATGAAATAAGATCCTCAAGTGCAAATATGTATCATTCAGTACTAGAGTCAGGGACACCTATATCACACGATTCTTGATTTCCATGAATAAATGTGGAAACTGGGCAGTGAAAAAAGCTAGGAAAAATCAATTTCTCTGCAATGTAGTGCTGGAGGAGAGCTTTACAGATGCCAAGGGCTGCCAAAAATATAAATAAATAGATCCTGGAGCATGTCAGGCCTGAACTCACACTAGAAGCCAAAATGAATAACTTAAGGCTGTTGTACTTTTCACATACTATAA
The DNA here is from genome assembly GCF_037176765.1 of Anolis sagrei. Lineage (NCBI taxonomy): Eukaryota > Metazoa > Chordata > Lepidosauria > Squamata > Anolidae > Anolis > Anolis sagrei. The sequence continues at coordinate 214,909,579 of NC_090024.1, read as the reverse complement.
GAAGACATGACTCATTAGAACAGATGATCCAATTTTTATTATGCAGTCTCAGACCAAGATATTCAAAACACAAGATATCCATAATACAAAACATGATACAAAAGACAAACTATACAAAACAGATAGGGGTAATAGATGATAATTCTATGTAAAGCAGAAGGCAGTAAAAGAAGAGAAACCACATTATAGATGAACCAAAAAGGTACAAGATCAGAATAGATCTGTGAATTAGATAATTCCTTCTTCTTATGTTTGTCCTAAATCAAATTAAACAGCACATAACAGCAATAAATTAAGAATTGAGATGAGAAATACAAAGAGTTCATATTACACTACAGAATTAGTCTGATACAATTTTAACAATTATGGCCCCAATCCTATGAAATTTTCAGATTTGTAATCTTTTAACAGCTAGCATTTTCTGTTAAAGCACTCATGCCTCTAACAATGAACTCTGAATATTTTACCAAATAAAGAACCTCAAGACTTTATACAATGTTGCTAGCATAATGAAATGTAGCACACATGAGGTCAGTTGGTATGAGAAATTAGCCTTCAGTCTCCAGTTTATGTCCATGCCTGTTCTAGAAAATTGAATCTTTCTAAGAGGAAAGATTCAAGCCACTTGTAGTTGACTCTCTTAGGACCCAACTCAATAGCAATTTTTAGAATTGTTATTATCAATTGGTAACTATATTAGGAATAAGTCATATGGGGATGGCGAACTGAAACATTCTCTCACACACTGCAACCACAGTGAAATTCACCAAAGTTGATATGACTCTTGGAAAATACCAAAGTAATGATTTGCAACAGGACTTTGTTACAGCTTTTGCTTTTCTACATCCACTTCTGGTATCCATCAATAGCACCCATGCTTTCCATTCTTTTAAAAAGAACCAGGCTTGCTAAATTCAGTCATGCATTTCATGTACTTTCTGGTTTGGCCATTAGCCACTGCACTACACCATTCATAAAAAATGGATGGAATTCATCCCCAGTTGAGTTAAAACAAAGTGTCATCTTTTAAAGTCATTTTGATGATGATAATGGATCATTCATAAACTCTTTTCAGCCTTGTTCAAGAATATCCATAATTTTTGCAGAACCTTTCTAGCATTCCATGTGATTTACAGTTTTTAACTCCTTGGCCTCTCTTCACAAGGCTTGCAGCCAGAATACACACACACACACACACACACACACACACACACACACACACACACATTGCATGTCTGTTTCACTTCTTTAAACATAGATTTTACTATTTTGATCTTTTAAAAATCCATGGTCTGGTGCTACCTGATCATGGTGGAGTTGTTTTCTTGTTGTTACAGCTATTATTGTTACTGCAGCTACATCCGCTCGAGCTGACTATTGGCTTACATCCTTTCAGTTCCCATTGCTCTGTTGTTTCAGAATTACAACTGATGAAATGTCTAACCAGAGAGTACCTGGTACAAAACCTTTGAAAACTGACATCATTATACAGTCAGTGAATCTGAGAACATATATCTCACTTCATTCCCATTTGGAAGAAGTATCTTCAATTAAGCAAACATTGATTTTCTAATGATTTTCTCTCTGCCCCCCTCCTTACCTGTGACTGGTTGACTGTTTGAAACTGTTCCCAACAATTAAATATGTATCTTAGTTGATGACAAGACTGTTTTTAAGTAAGTGAATGCAGTTTAATCTTTTAATTTTTGTTTTGAAGGAACAGACTCTTTTAACAATTATGAAGATGGAAAATGACACCTTTTTTTGTTTCATTCTTTTCTTTCTTTCCAGTCACCATTATATGGCTACTGAGCATCCACATTAGTCATTTAAAAAGATATATTCCTCTTTTCTTTTTGTTGAAGATTTTTTTAAAAAAGGCAACCCACAATATTTCCCAGAGTTGTCTGATTCCCAATTTGTCTTGTTTTTCATTTTGGTTCCAGGCCTGTCAGCTATCAGTCCTTAGTATATGCTGTTCACGAAAACAAGGTCACCAGCCTATCTTTCTTATCTAAATATGATTTTTAAATCCTCTCTGAATAAAATAAGTACCTGACACCTGAAGCAGTTGCCTTGATCTGCCTGATGATAACATCACCCCTACATGCTCTCTGCTCATTCTAAATATTGGCACTGGCAGTATTTGCCCTCCCACCTGAATGATATTGCTGGGCAAACTAATGGTTTTTAACTAAGCACAATGTTATTAAACTTCAGGAAACCCAAATGTAGCACTTGTTGTTGTTCATTCGTTCAGTCGTCTCCGACTCTTCGTGACCTCATGGACCAGCCCACGCCAGAGCTCCCTGTCGGCCGTCACCACCCCCAGCTCCTTCAAGGTCAGTCCAGTCACTTCAAGGATGCCATCCATCCATCTTGCTCTTGGTCGGCCCCTCTTCCTTTTTCCTTCCACTTTCCCCAGCATAATTGTCTTCTCTAGGCTTTCCTGTCTCCTCATGATGTGGCCAAAGTATTTCAATTTTGTCTCTAGTATCTTTCCCTCCAGTGAGCAGTTGGGCTTTATTTCCTGGAGGATGGACTGGTTGGATCTTCTCGCAGTCCAAGGCACTCTCAGAACTTTCCTCCAGCACCACAGTTCAAAAGCATCGATCTTCCTTCGCTCAGCCTTCCCTAAGGTCCAGCTCTCACATCCGTAGGTTACTACAGGGAATACCATGGCTTTGACTAGGCGGATCTTTGTTGCCAGTCTGATGTCTCTACTCTTTACTATTTTGTCGAGACTGGACATTGCTCTCCTCCCAAGAAGTAAGCGTCTTCTGATTTCCTGGCCACAGTCTGCATCTGCAGTAATCTTTGCACCTAGAAATACAAAGTCTGTCACGGCCTCCACGGTTTCTCCTTCTATTTCCCAGTTGTCAATCATTCTTGTTGCCATAATCTTGGTTTTTTTGACGTTTAGCTGCAATCCGGCTTTTGCGCTTTCTTCTTTCACCTTGATTAGAAGGCTCCTCAGCTCCTCCTCGCTTTCAGCCATCAGAGTGGTGTCATCTGCATATCTGAGGTTGTTAATGTTTCTTCCAGCAATTTTCACCCCAGCTTTGCATTCATCGAGCCCCGCACATCGCATGATGTGTTCTGCATACAAGTTAAAAAGGTTGGGTGAGAGTATGCAGCCTTGCCGGACGCCTTTCCCAATCCTGAACCAGTCTGTTGTTCCGTGGTCAGTTCTGACTGTTGCTACTTGGTCCTTGTACAGATTCCTCAGGAGAGAGACAAGGTGGCTTGGTATGCCTATCCCACTAAGAACTTGCCACAATTTATTATGATCCACACAGTCAAAGGCTTTAGAATAGTCAATGAAGCAGAAGTAGATGTTTTTCTGAAACTCCCTGCCTTTCTCCATTATCCAGCGGATATTGGCAATCTGGTCTCTGGTTCCTCTGCCTTTTCTAAACCCAGCTTGAACATCTGGCAACTCTCGCTCCATGTATTGCTGGAGTCTTCCTTGCAGGATCTTGAGCATTACCTTACTGGCATGAGAAATAAGGGCCACTGTACGGAAGTTGGAGCAGTCTTTCGCATTTCCCTTTTTTGGTATGGGGATATAAGTTGATTTTTTCCAGTCTGATGGCCATTCTTGTGTTTTCCATATTTGCTGGCATATGGAATGCATCACCTTGACAGCATCATCTTTTAAGATTTTAAACAGTTCAGCTGGGATCCCGTCGTCTCCTGCTGCCTTGTTGTTAGCAATGCTTCTTAAGGCCCATTCAACCTCACTCCTCAGGATGTCTGGTTCTAATTCATTCACCACACCATCAAAAGTATCCTCGATATTATTATCCTTCCTATACAGATCTTCTGTATAGTCTCGCCACCTTCTCTTGATCTCTTCAGCTTCTGTTAGGTCCCTGCCATCTTTGTTTCTTATCATACCAATTTTTGCCTGAAATTTGCCTCCAATGTTTCTAATTTTCTGGAAGAGGTCTCTTGTCCTTCCTAATCTGTTGTCTTCTTCCACTTCCATGCATTGCTTATTTAAAAATAGTTCCTTATCTCTTCTGGCTAACCTCTGGAATTGCGCATTTAACTGGGCATATCTCCCCTTATCCCTGTTTCCTTTTGCTTTCCTCCTTTCTTGGGCTACTTCCAGTGTCTCAGCAGACAACCATTTTGCCTTCTTGGTTTTCTTTTTCTTTGGAACGTACTTTGTTGCCGCCTCCTGAACAATGTCGCGGACTTCTGTCCATAGTTCTTCTGGGACTCTGTTTACTAAATCTAGTCCTTCAAATCTGTTCTTCACTTCCACTGTATATTCGCTAGGAATGTTAGTGAGATCATATCTAACTGGTCTGTGTATTTTTCCTGATCTCTTTAGTTTTATTCTAAATCGGGCAATAAGAAGTTCGTGATCTGAGCTACAGTCAGCCCCAGGTCTTGTTTTCACCGACTGGATGGATGTCCGCCACCTTTGGCTGCAAAGGATGTAGTCAATCTGATTTCGGTGTTGACCATCTGGTGAAGTCCATGTATAAAGCCGTCTTTTAGGTTGTTGGAAGAGAGTGTTCGTTATACACAGCGAGTTTTCCTGGCAAAATTCTATCAGCCTGCGTCCCGCTTCATTTTGTTCTCCCAGACCATGCTTGCCTGTGATCCCAGTTGTCATTTGACTTCCCACCTTGGCATTCCAGTCTCCTGTAATGAAAATAATGTCTCTTTTTGGTGTATTATCCAGTAGGTCCTGCAGATCCTCATAGAACTGATCTACTTCTGCTTCTTCAGCAGCTGTGGTTGGGGCGTATATTTGGATCACTGTAATGTTGAAAGGCTTTCCTTGCACTCGAATTGAGATCATTCTGTCATTTTTTGGGTTGTATCCAAGCACCGCTTTAGCGAATTTCTTATTAATTATGAAGGCTACTCCATTTCTTCAATGTTCCTCTTGTCCGCAGTAGTAGATCTGGTGGTCATCTGATGTGAAGTGGCCCATTCCAGTCCATTTCAGTTCGCTGACCCCCAGAATGTCTATCTTTAGTCTTGACATCTCACCAATAACAACATCCAATTTGCCCTGGCTCATAGATCTTACATTCCAGGTTCCTATGGTGTGTTGATCTTTAGAGCATCGGATTCGTCGTTCACCTCCAGTACCGTCGGCCGCTAGCCTTCCTTTCGGCTTTGAGCTAGCTGCGTCATCACATCTGGGGCTAGTTGAACTTATCCTCTGCTCCTCCCCAGTAGCATTTTGGCCATCTTCCGACCTGGGAGTCCCATCTTCCAATGGCATACCGACATGTAGCACTACATGGGGCATATGGGAATTTGGTTTTTCAGAGTTAAGCCAAATTTCCCTGAAATACAGACCTTTTAGTTTGAATCCATAAAAGGAAGGTTCCATAGTTCATTGTGGCCTGGTTCTCATGAAGGGAATCTAAAAGCCCAGGCAACTCCCTTCTGAAGCCATTTGGACAGCACTCTTGAAAAGAGATTCAAGTCTGGAGAAAAGAATCACCTCACTACACCTCCCCCCTTCCCCACCACAATGAACACCTCAAAAACACATATTAATCCATACTCTGTCAACTGTGAGAATAAAATGTAGCAATTGGTTTCATTTAGCATAGAATAATGCCCATGCTATAAGGATAGGGACACCTCAACATGAAGGAGTCTGCTGAAGATGAAGCAAGTCATTCCGGATGCTGAGAATGATGTCTCAAAAATGTGCAATCCATTGTTCCACCACCATGCCCAATAATTGGTGAAAGAAGACAAAAATATCAACTAAATACAAAAGTAGTACAATAATGCATGTAATAAAATGGACCCATACTGCAAAAATAGTCAAATGCCATATCTTAGTGTCCTGCTTGGAGGTTTTGTTTCATTGTAGATGCCCACTTGTCTGACTTATCTGAGCAAAAACAGCACAATGTAAACATAGGGCATGTGTTTCTCTTTCAGTTTTTTTAATGGAATTGAAATCAAGTTTGAACATGTCAAATTATCAGAACAGCAGAGCAAGAGAACATCCTTCCATCATTATTATCGAGACCAGAAAATAAGGCAGAAGCTGAAAAGGCATGCACAAAGTGAGTCAACCCAGAAATACTATGTGAAGTAAGTTTGTACTTGGGAGAGACATTATGCCAGATATGTAAAGAATTCAGTGGGCATAAAAAGCCTGATGGGAAATAAATATTTTCATTGACTGGGGCAGATCTGGCCCTCAGGCAGTGTGGTGTGAAACCTTTAAATGTAGACCTTTATGCATTGCTTTAGAAGAGCCCCTTTGCCTTCCAGGTTTAAATACTTTTTTCTTGCATCTTACCCTTGGCAACTAAACTATTCAATATCTCACAACATTTCACTATATCAATACCACATAACATTTAATTTGCTGCCTGTTAATCTGTATACAGCAATATTTGATAGTTAAGCTTTCTTCTCATCTGTCGGAAACTCATTTGGCATGCCTTTCAAATCAAATTTTCATATCACCTTCTCTGGTTTTATTTTTCTGACTCCTGAGGCTTATCCAGATTTTCAGCTCAAATTAGTCCTACAAGTCACTGTTTAAAAGCAACAGTGCCATAAGTTGGGGGGGGGGGTACCTTGTGGAGAGAGGCATTATTGGGCTGGTATAACACTCCCACTACTGAATGGTGGCTGTAGTATATTAAGCGTGAGTGAACATTTCGGTCAGAATGTTATGTTTTTGCATTAGTATAATTGAGAGCCATGCTACCATAATTCCTGTTTACAGCATTGTACAAGAAGTAATGAGCACCTCCTTATGCAATGAGTTTTGCTAACTCATGCAATTGTGGGTGGATGATATCTGGGTGTAGCTGTGGGCCTTAATCCTAGCTGGTATTGATTTATCATGAGGGATGAGCAGAAAATATTCCTCATGGTGCCATCCCTCTGACCACTGCCATCTCCTTTCTATAAGACCTGAGGTTCAATGTTTTACATGTGCCATTATGAAACAGAATCTTGTCAACAAATTTTAAGGATTGTCCAGAGCTATAGTTGGCCCTACCATTAGACATCTTGAGATAGCTAACCCAGGTAGCAGTAAGATGTGTTTGTGTGTGTGTGTGTGTTGGTCTTCAGGTCACTAGCTGACTTCATTGTAATCTCATTAATTTCATAGGATATTCTTGGGCAAGGAATACTCAGTAAGATACTAGAAGTAAAAAAAGTGGCTATGTAATATGTCCTGTTCCAAATAAATCAAACTAGCTTATGTTTGGAGGATGCAGTCTGATTTAACCATCTTGAAGCAAAATTTATCCTCCAGTTTAGTTTGCTTTTGTATATGGAATGGAAAGAACATGCCATTTTGTTCATTATTTCAGGTCTTACCTTCTGCCTGATGATAAAAGTTCTGAGACTTTTCTGTTCACATTTCCCTAGTATGTTAATTCTCAAAAGCCCCATATTATTCTGCTTCATCTGACCTGAATCTGACTTATTGCATTTCCCAAGCTACTTTTCACTCAGCGGTTAATTAAAAGATTAAGTCTTTGACACAAAGCTTACAGCCCTTATTGGCACCCATTAGCCCAGCTAGACTAATTCTCCTGAAAACCAAACCTCCTTATATTCCTAGGGTCATGAGTTTAGCTTCAGTTCTTTAAATCTTTAACATTCACTGTTAAGATAATTCTTTGAAATAAGTCTGTGGTGGGATTTTGTATTCAGATGCAGCAATTGAATGCAAGTAAGGTGGAAACTGTTAGGTGTGTTGTTTATAAGCAAGCAAGCAGACTAGGTTTCATAAAAGATTGTAATCCTTTTGAATCGCACCATAAAATATCCCAAAAAAATGCACTGGCCTGTTTTTACATTCTTGGTGTCCTGGATCGCAACCTGACTGGAGGGAGGGAGCAAAATGTTATGCAGCCAAGGGCCATTTTTAATTGACTAGACCCTTATGAGACACACTTTTTTCCTGGGGGCAACAAGTCAAAGACATTTTAAAATTGCCTGCTCATTGTTGTTGCTGTAGGTGTGTGCCTTCAAGTTATTTGTGAACCTAGTCTGGGTTTTTCTTTCCCGTTGCCTTCCCTTCAGACTGAGAGAATGTGACTTGTGCAAGGTCACCTAGTGAGTTTCTATAACTGAACAAGGATTTCAACCCTAGTCTCCATCCAAGTGCAGAACTCAAACCACTACACTACACTGGATCTCCATTTATCCACGTATATAATAGATAGCTGAAATTAATTAAAAATAATTCTTTGTTAAATATTATTTCTTTAATTTAAAGACATTGTCACTCAATATTTACAAAGAAAACCCTTGCCTTATCCTAGAAATATTCTTGGTATATTTATTTATTTGTTTGTTTGTTTGTTTATTTATTTATTTATTTATTTATTTATGTTGTTAAATATGGATTTATAGCTCAGCATGCTTAAATTAACAATTAAATTGATTATTAATATTGAACTGAAAGGAACAAATCAACTGTTATATTGACTAGTATAGTTCCAGTACTCATCATCTGTAGTACATTTAGAGGCTTGCCATGGAACTTAGTTCACAAAAAAGGGATTGGAATACATAGAAACCACAAGTGAACAAAACCACAAGTCAACACATAGAGACCAAAGGACACCCATCGCTATAGGAAGGCATCTTTACACACTGCAGCTCAACTTCTATCTGTATAAGTCACACATTTGCCATATAAAGCAGTTCTTCATTATTTTGAGTCCCAACCCCAAATGGGATCCCCTTAGCTCATTGTTGGGATTATGAAAAAATTGGGAACAGTAAAGGGTTTTTGAATATCACTTGGTGGTTGTTTTAGACATTTACATGAATCTGTTGTGCAGCGCTTACAGTGGAATATCATCCTGTTTAGCAAGCCTTGCAAATGCTAAACATTAAAAAAATCCTCAGAGAGAAAGGAGTCATGAGTGGAAAAGTTGTAGGGGATACTCACATCTTGGAGTAGGTCATGTTGATGATATTATGTAGCTAGGCTATGCTATATTAGTCCTATAAAATCCACATGTCCCAAACCCTTTCCTTCTGTAGTCCTGCCCTCCTTCCCTCCCTGGCCTACCTCCCTCCTGCTGCTGTTGGAGAAGTTGGGGGCGGGGCCAGTGGGGGAAAAGAGGGGATGTTTACAAGGAGATTTTATTTCTAGAAAAAAAAATTCCTAAAACTCAGGGGATGATCCAAACATTATAAAACTTGGTGGGTTAACAGAGGTAGATGTGTCCTCCGAGTGTCATCCCTATAGCCCTAAAACTGAGGGGAAGGGGAGCCTGGGGAAGCCCACCCATTGCGGTAAATGGATCAAAACTTTTCATTTTTTCGTACATGGAACAAAAATGCCCATTCAGAAGCGCAACCATTTTTGGGAGGCACATGAAAATGGAAACAGGGTTTTCCGCTTCAAGAAAGCAGAAATGGATAGTGATTCTCCCAGAATGCAGAAGCATACTATTGATGCCTTATAAGCCTTTTTGCGCAGTGATCAAGTTCAGTATATGGGTGTTGCAAGGTGCAACTACTTCAGAAACAACCCTGAAGCTCCACAAACACACCACTATATGAATGAAGTTCATGATGATGATAATGGTGGTGATGATGATGATTATAGTAATACTTTATATCCTGCCTTATCTCCCCATGGGAACTCAGGGGTGTTACCAACAAACAAAGGCAAAGATTCAATGCCCGTAACAAAGACAATGAGCCATGTGTTAAGAGACCTACAGTTGTGGTTGAAATGTCATTCAGAGTCTACTTTTTTATTGGTTTTTCTGCTTTGGATGGAAAGATGGAACAATTATTCACACAGAGTGCTAGCTTTCTAAACTGGCAGCTAGACTGCCTACACACATTTTTTTCTCCATCCACTAAATATTCTCCATCACTCCAGCCTATTTTTTTTTTTTTAAAAAAAAAAGCAAAGAAGATTCTTATTGGTTTATTTGGATAGCAAGGTTATTTCTCCCACCAGTGGCCAGCCAACACTATGGGAGGTCAGCTAGAATCCTAAAACATTAATAGAGGCATCTTAATGTTAAGAGGGGCCTGGCAATGGAATCAAGTACATAGACAGTTGGTGTGATCTCCTTCTCTGGAGATTGTCAAAAAGAAGCTGGACAGATACCCACTGATGATGCTCTATCTGGAGTTCCTGCACTGAGTAGTGGTTGGACTTGATGACCTAAAGTCTTTGAATTTTATGTTTCTATTCTGTTTCTTAGGCCTGGACATTTGAACCCTTGTTACAATTCCTGCCCGTCTATAAAGTCCAGTTGATGGCCTTAGACCAGTAGGTAGTATGTCTTAGCTTCATCTGTCTCCTTGGGAGAAATAGTAAAACTTCAGAGCTGACCTTCTGAGTTGGATTTATATGCAATGAAAGGTTATTTTAAAATAGTGTAACCTGAAAAATGACAATAGCCAGATCAGATGTCTGAAGCTAAGAAAATGTTAATTCTGTGTTGGAATCTACCAGACATGTGAACAGAGAACAACACAGGAGCAAAGTTAATTTCCTAGGTGTGCGAGAGGGAGAGAAGGCAAAGTTGAATAATAATAATATACAAAAGTAGCTGTGATCAAATTCTGTTTAAGAAGGTGTTGTCATTATGTCCAACCTCTCCCCCCACAAACCTGGCATCTGGAATAGTTCAGGACCCAATGATGACCTTATATATTTCTTTTAATTATTCCTGGGTAACCTCCTCCAGTCCCACTACAAGCCCTGAACTACCAAGCAAAGACACTATAATGATTTCAATTAAATCTTGGCATCTCCCCAACAGAACACAAATTAAATGCATTACTAGGAGATACAAGCTTCATTGCTTGAAAGTGTTATATAAAGAAAGGAGGAAAAATTGTCAAGAGCTTGTTGTCATTTCACAAGCAGTGGGGGAGGATTAACCCCTTGATGGTTATTCTGGTGTCTATCTAAGAGGCCAGCTGAGTTTCTATATCAGCCTTCCCAAACAACTCTGCTTCTCTATAGTTACATGATAAACAGATCTGAACCTGGCATCTGTGAAAGTTGCTTCCTATTTTTTAAATAACAGAGGAAGGAACAAGGAAAACTAAATATTTGAAATATTCCTTGCTTGAGAGAAACCAATGAAATTTATGTGTTCATCATATATTGATAGATGTTTTGAAAGCAGATATTCACATTGGTCTTCAAGTAAAACCTTTTAAGAAATCTCTTGGCACAATACAAATGCTAAGTGTTACCAATTAGTAATGGGAGACTGATTCAATTCAGGAAGTTACAGTCCTAAGTTTGTTAAATGTAACTGGGCCTGTTGATAACCAGAACTCATTTATTGGAACTCTATGAGTTGAACATGATAGCAAATACTGGCAAAATCCAAATTACAAATGTCTTTAATAACAATTATTTATGTGATAGGAATTATTGATAGGATCTGATGTTTAAGTCTAAATTCAAAATATCTAACATCAATATTCTCTTCTTTAACTGCACAAAAGAACAACAGTACTGTATAATGCTGTGTTTATATATGCACCACATGTGCACACAGGATACATGTCCATTCTAGAACACTTGTCTGAGTTGGCAGCTTAGAGCACTGTTTTATAGTAGTTCTGTTCCTACAGTGGTTCCATTCCTTTCCTAATTATTGGTAGAGTCTGATGTTCTAGCCTGACTTCAAAATGCACCAGTCTCCTTTAATTGGATGAAAGATCAACTTCATTGTGTAATGTTGCATATATCACATGGGCACACAAGTAATTATATATCTCCATTCTAGATCGGTTGTCTGACTTGGGAAAGGAGAGCATTGTTATACAGTGGTTTCATTCCTGCTTATTGACTATATCCAGCCCTCTGTGCCCACATATAACAGCTTTGATCCATGACAACTACATCAGAGGGTTATGTGGGACCCTCTTTTGCTCCCTATGTTATCAAATATCATGAGGATGTGAGATACAGGCTGAGATGCTATCAGTACATAGATGATACCCAACTCTATCTTTCTTCTCTTTCTGATCTAGGTGAGGAAGTGGATACCCTCAATCAATGTCCAAGAAAGCTGATAGATTTAATGAGGACCAATAAACTAAAGCTCAATCCAAACAAGTTGCAGGGAGTTTGAGTGGTGATTCATTGACAGATTAATCTTAACAAGACAGATTTGTGGAAGGTGATGTGCTCCCTTTGAAAGAACACACTGTGATCTTAATCAAATCATATTGAATACAAGCCTCCCATTTGCAGTTTCAGGTGCTTTCTTTAAAAGCTACATGAGTGCTGCCACAGCCATTTATTGCTGGTGTGGAAGGGTGCAGAAGCAAATAGACAGTGACCATCCCAGCTGCACTCTTCTCTTGCTCTGGCTGCAGCACTGCAGTCAAAATAAAAATCACCTGGCTACCTCACCTGCTTCCTCCCACCTGACAGCCATCATAGGCTATGCAGGACCTTGAGGAGTGTTTCAGGATGCTTTCTGAGGATCTATATACTGCACAACTGCCTTGCACAACCGCCAACCTATGCCACCCTTTTCAGGAAGCTTTCTAAACCTGCTTTCATAGCAGGAATCATGATAGCACCAACAAGTAATTATTCACCAATTTTATTCACCAAAGAAGAAAATAGTTTTAACACATTTCTTCCTAATGTTAGAAAATAAAAATGATTATTTGCTCATAAGGAATTAAAATCTATTAATTGTATATTTGTACAGGAATCAGATTCTTCTGTCCAAAATATAATAGTTATGTTTATGAATATTACTGCTTCTGTATACATCATTTCTTGTACAGAAAATGCTATAGTTAGGGACTAACTATTCACAAAATCTGTACATGGTACATTTATGCATATACCAGCATTTTCTGTGAAGAAAAAGAAATACCTCTGTGCAGAAATATTATTTGTTGTGCAGAAACTACAGGCAAATTTTGCACAGAAAAAAATACAAAATTGTAACACTTTTCATCAATCCAGGTTTTTCATCAAGGTTTCTTGGCTCCACAAAAAACTCATTTCTCAACCACACTTTGTATAATCTTGAATCTTCTGTATAGCTCTATAGGTTTTATATGCACTGCTACAACTGCTTACCTCTGCTTGATGACAAGCCCACAAGTATTTCTATGGGCAATCAAGTGGTGCATAATCACCACCTAAACTGGGCTTTAGATTAGATTGTGCATATCTCTCAAATTCATTTCTGGGATTTGCACCACTCTCATATCAGCACTGAGATTGTGCATATTTTTAAAATGGACTTAGATATTTTTGTATGCATTTTTTTAAAGTCCATGCTTGTGTTTTTTGGTTTTTTATTGTGTCAGAAGCAACTCGGGAAACTGCAAGTTGCTTCTAGTGTTAGAGAATTGGTCGTCTGCAAGGACATTGCCCAGGGGACACCTGAATGTTTTACCATCCTGTGGGAAAGTTCTCTCATGTCCCCCCAAGGGAAGCTGATGCTAACAGACAGGAGCTCACCCGTCTTGCAGATTCAAACTGCCAACCTTCAGTTCAGCAGTTCAGCTGGCATAGTGAGGTGGAACATAATTCAATGGGTGAGCAAATTATTTATAATGCATAAAATTTCTGTTTGTGTCCTTGTCAATTACACCTCCAGTTAAATGCCAGGAAGGCTAAACAAATTATGGGTTGGAGATTGCATAAAGCCACTGCCATGGGGCAATGGTCTTCCTTAATAAAATACAACTTTACATGTACATAGAAGATAAGTCCAACATGGAAGTATTGGGTCTTCTACTGATACACCAAGTCTCTATAAGGCAGGGCATATTAACTAAAGTAAGAGCATCTTGAAAATACTGCACAGGCTTGGTTATTTGCTATCAAAGAATCACTTGTGTGGTGTATGTTTCTCTAAGATATAGAGGTCTTCTGATATTATATCATATTTCTCCTATTTAAGAGAGAGGGAATGGATATATTTCAAAGTGAGAGTGACTCCAAAAAGTTTAATTTAAGATACAAATCCCCTGATATCTTAGGACTTTGTGTTGGTTTTGTTTTTGCTGGAATAAATTTGGCTAGCAAGGAACAGCAGGACTGCCTCAGCTCTCCCACACTGTCTCTGAGCACTACTATATCATCCCCACTATGTTGCTGACAGTGAGTCAAATACTTTTAACCTAGTTTTTCCCCCCTCCTCATGATGTTTTGTAAAATATGGCCTGGTTTCCAGTATACAGTTGGCTGCATTTCTCAACCCATTGCTCTTCTTCTGCTTCAGTAGAAACAAGTTGCAAGCGGTAGTGAAATTTAGAGACTTTAATGTCTGATCCAGGAGGAGATACTCAGGTCTAATACCAAAAGTTCAGCCTCATTGGCCATTTGGTGTCCTCATAATGGGTACCACAGCACTAATCAAAGATGTTGAGAAATGGTTCCTGATTCTATCATTTTTCCTCATGTACATCTGGAAACGTGCCCACAGGACTGTGGAATGCCAAAGACGTCTGCTTGTCTTTAAAGTACCAAACATTTTATTGCTTCTATTTGTTTAGTTTTCTGTAACCATGTTCACATTGTTAGAAATCCACCAGCATCATTATCATCACAATCATCCTTAATTTTTTATATTGTTGTTACTGTCCTACTACAGGAATAACAACACCAGATACAAGATATGGGGTGAAATGAGGGCAACTTTATTGATTGTTATGTATTTAATTGTTTGGGGGAGCTGTCTTTGACAACTTGGAAAGCATGGATGAAGAAATGCTGGTGAAAGACTCAACAGTAGAGCTAGTGCCCAGCAGCTTCCTCAGCTAGGGTTTGAAGCAATGTTCATGGAAGGAGTTACTACTCAGCCTGATGAACAAATACAGCTTAAGAACAAGCCTACAGAATCCGTCTTGTTCATAACTTGAGGGCTATCTGTATGCATTTCTGCATAAGATTTGCTTTGCATGTTTCTTCAGACAATGGATCTTACATTTAACAAACTGTCCCATAGTTTATTTAACAAATTCAAACCCACACATCTTTTTATCTTTACAGTTCTGGTTTGGAAGACACTTCAGAAGGCTTATGAATTTTGTACAGAAATGTGTGGTTACATTTCCTTTAAATAAGGTCTCCTAGTGTCATTCTTGATCATATCATAAATGGTCTTGCTTTGATGAGCCATTGCTTTCTTTCTGCCTAGCTTGGTAAATGAATGGATCTCTTGTCTTTATTTTTGTAGTTTCTAGATTCTTTTTTTTAAAAAAGAAGCACAGCTCTTACCTTACTAATTAATGCAAGCTTCAATAAAGAAGCAACTATACAATTCATATCAGTTCCACTAAGAAGGCAATAAAGCTGTCATCTCAAAATGATATGTTTCTCATTAGTTTAAGGTACAAGCAAACTGGGAAAATGACACATGGGGGAAATCAATTTAGTTGATGAAATAAACTAATTAGTTAACTTACATATCTATAATGGTGTTAATTGTGCAAGCAACATATCCTGCCATGTTTCTGCACTTCTCTGCTCTTGCTGTGTCATCTATTTGAAAACTGAAGATGACTACAAACACACACAGTTGCAAGCAAATAGCTCCAATATTTCAAGATATAGGCCCGACAGACCTGCCATTACCATTATTCTTATTGAAAATAAATTGAGTTTTAAAAGAGGCTGTGACTAGTTTCTCTCAGTAGTTTAAATGTGGCTTAGTCATTACTAAATGTACTGTATATGTTTTATATTAGTGCTTTAAAAAAGTAAGCATGGGTTAATTTATCATGGAGTGTACAGAAGGCTTTAACTCTTTTCCTTCCTCTACTGCAGTCCCAATCCATTGTGCTCTGCAGTCTGCATCAAAAATTTGCAAAATTGACAAGCCCTTTTCTCTCTGTCAATTGTCCTCAAAGATCAATTTTCTATTTTAATATTATCCCCAAACATCTTTTTGATGCCCCTAATACTATTTTTTCCAAATCCAAAGTTTTCTTCTGATTGTGTCTTTTTTAAAACAAATGTCCATGAGTATGGGTAAGATGAATGAAAAGTAAAGATGATAGAAAATGAGATTTTCTATGGGTGCCAGTCCCTAATGCTGTTGTGAGGTACCATAGTTGAACCATTACTAAGCCATGACACTCACTGGGTGATCTTAGACCAGTACATTTCTCTCAATCTGCCCTGCCTCCCAGGGTTAGTGTGAAAAAAGCTAGGAAGAAAAGTGTTGTGCGGTGCCATAAGCTTATTGGGGCAAAAGCTGGGCATAAATAGATTAATAAATAACTAAATAGAATGTCAGAAGGGTGTTTCTATGCGATGAGAGAGCCTTTCAACATGTAAAGCTTACCTAAAAGCAAAATATATTGGTGAAGAGACAGGTAAGCTAGAGACCACAGAATGATGAAGGAAGATTGCAGTTTTCCTTGGCAGAAAATCTGAACATGTCTAATCCAATAAATGATATGGCAGCCTGCTTGGTGAAGTGTCCCTATAAAAATACATCTAACTTCCAGCCCCAAGTTGGAGCACATTTTCTCATCTAAAATGTGCTTAGATTGGGTTTTTAATTGGCATGTTTAATCAATGGTTTTTAATTAACTGTTTTAATGTTCTAATGTATTTGCTGAATGTTTTATGATGGTGATGGCATCGTATGGTGCTTGTTGTGAGGCCACCCTGAGTCCGTCGTCCTCAGGGCGGGATACAAATATAGGAAATAAATAATAAATTCTATACCACATTCATTATGAACATAGATATGTACAACATATTGTTATGACTTGCCGTGGCAACCCTACAAATGAGAAACATCCAAACCATCTTGATATTGACAGCCTTACTAAGGTCTTGCAAGCTCAGGGTTGTAGCTTCCTTGATGGAGTCTATCCACCTATAATACAGTCTTTCTCTTTTTCTACTATACCCTATCTTACCAAGCATTATTATATTTTCCCATGACTTTCACATTCCTATTATATGCATTGTTCAGCTTTAGACTTTCCGGAGCATCTTAACATACCAGCAACTGAACAACCTTTAGTCAAGTCATCATTAGACACAGTGCCACCTATATTTGTATTTATCATCTTCTCTTCCTGATGTATTTATCATCTTCTCTTCCTGAGGGCCATCTGACCTGGGAATCTCAACTTTTGGCATTCTTCCTTTTGAATTGTCCCAAAACATAATTTTCATTTTTAAAAACTTTCAAACGTGGTTTACTGGTGCTTCTCTCTTTGGAGTACCAACAAGAGTTAACTAAAGAACCAGTGCTGTTGTCTTTGGGAGATCATCACCCAGTGTCACTCTACACTATTACTGTTTCATTTACTTTTGCTTCTCAGCATATATTTAATTGAAATTGGAGATCAATGCCTCTGTCAACATACATTCTTGTCTCACTGGAGCATGCAGTCCCGCCATCACATAAAGGTAGTACCCCAGTGGGACTAGAATATCACCACTGTGAATTCTTGAGTGAAATTCTGCACAAATATCTATTTATTAGTGAAATTTATGACTAGAGCTATCACAGGAGAGGCAGTGGCAGAGGAACTGCTTTTTTTTCAGTTCAAGCTTCGGTCCCCTGGTCAGCACTTTGATCGCAATTATAATTGATGTGAGTTCTGTAGATTAAATAGAGCTTGTAGCTTTTTGCCAATAAAACCTCAAAAACCTACAAAACTGTACTGAGTCATAAATGAACTTTATTTGAGCTTTCAGTTCAAGGCATTTCAACATATAAACAAACCTGTTTACATTTTTTGTGATGGCATCAAACCAATGTCACATTTGATGTTTAAATGGAGAAAGGAGGGAGAATTAACATTAAAGCCTAAAATTTCTGTTGGAATTATCCCAGAAAATAATGTGGCTTATAGTTCAAAAGTGCTTTAAGAGCACTTTGTTTGAAAAAATGCACAGACACCTTTTTTTTAACTAAAAAGAGTTCCCTTTGTCTAGAAATAACTTTTATAACAACCTGTCATTTAAAATCACTTTGTGCTGTATATACTATTGATGGGTAAGAAGGCATGCAACCCATTTACATGCCCTCCAACATCACACAGATGGAAAATGAGACATGTTGGCCAAGTAATATTAAAGTTTGGTTCAAAAGGACAAAATGATTAATGGGGAAGAACACACAAACTAGGAGAAGCTGCAGCTATTTTCTTTTGCCTGACTTCTGGAAAGGGCAGCTTCTCCTAGCTCTTTTTCCCCCCTAAGTGAGATGAGTATAAGCTATTTTTTTTCATTTTAAAATTAGTTTGTAGCAATTGAATTAAACAGAGAACAAAGGAGAAATCACACTGGTAACTAATGAAGGCACCATATCACTGAGTCCTCGATATACAAAAGTCTTCTGCAAGAATGTTTCTCCAACAAAAAGATTGAGGAGGAAAAGAAACAGGGACATTTTGAAAACAACTGGAACAGTGTGATGACAGATCAGAAGAGCCCTTGCCAAATTAAGTCTGTTGGAGGGTGTGCATTTATATAAGTGAATCAGCCTAAACTAATTCCAACTTATTGTGGCCTAAGCAAACTCAGTCATGGGGACTTGTTGATCTCTTTCTGTAAAAGAGGGTTGTCAATACTCTCCTCTGTGGCTGAGGGCATATGGCTTGCCAAAGTCACCTAGTAGGTTTCCAATGGCTCACTGGAGATTCAAACACTGGTCACCCAGACTTCTGGGACAAAATTCAGTTTTCTGTATTATACAGGCTCACTCAATGTCACGACTGAAATATAACTGTATACCTTCAGAATGTAGGGTGGCCATTGGGACATCTTCCCTGTAATGTGCCTCCAAAACTTTTCCTCTTTCACAGACATACAGATTTCCCAGATGTTGGACTAAAAAATAAATGTGTAAAGCTAGAATTCCCTTTACAGCAGGTCTTAACACATGCAAACAGGGCCTTCTCCTGGGACGCAATCATAATCACAGCTCCAAGAAGTGATATTTTCTTTAAAAGAAAAGACATAATCATGGATGTGGTATTTTGGTGGGTTGCTAAATATTGTAAGCAACTGTAAATCACTGCTACACAAAGAATTAATTCCATGGGAGTCAGCAGAAGCTTACAGCACCACAGGAAATGCATCTGCCTGAGCCAGGAATTGTCAGAACAACAGAATAAAGGAAATGCTCTGTATTGTAAGTAACTCACACCTCTGGAGATTTCAGCTACCAATATCTTAAGGCTTAGTTGGGTGTGGATGGCTCAAGGCTGGCTTCAGATCTGTTATGTCTTCCAACTGCAGCTTTCCACTTCAGACTTGGCCAAAGCTGGGCTCACAACACAAAAGAAAAGGAAGTCTCGGAATTTTGCCAGTTCATGTCCTCCTGGAGCGCTGCCACTTAATTTTCTGTTTTTCCCTCTCTAGGGATTATCTTTATGATCTTAAACTCTTGAAGGCTCTGAGCAAAAGTTTGTGCAGGCTGGCTGGCTACCCACAATATCTAAACAACTGATGTTATACCTTTTCCCCTAACACACACAATTCACAAAATACTTTTTCAGTAATTGCACTAAGGCTCCTTCTACACAGCTGTATCAAATCCAGATTATCTGTTTTGAACTAGATTATATGGCAGTGTAGACTCAGATAATCCAGTTCAAATCAATAATATGGATTATCTGCATTCATATTCTGGGTTATATATAGCAATGTAGAAGGGCTCCAAGACTGTGGTATTTCTTTCCTATCAAAATCCAGAAGTCCCTCCTCCCTTCCTGCATTGCCTAGCTGCACTTTTAAGTACAGTTGGAAACTTTTTTTCTTCCTGAAAGCATTTTATGATTGCTATTTGTCTATGTTGACTTGTTTAACTGTAAATTGTGCTGTTGTTGTTACTTTCTGCCAATTTGATCTTATCTCTTGCTATGTGGTTTGATGAAGATCTATAAAGTGCCTTGTGATACTATTTCTCTAAAAGGCAAAATATAAACAAAGAAATAAATAATATTTAGGCTGTCCCAATGGTTTGGGAGCCAGACCTACTAAACAAAGTGGGAGTAACTTCCTAGTAATTATCCACTGGGTTACATTGTATTTTGCTAAAGTACATTTCCAAAGAAGCCTTTGCAAACCTCATGATCCTATGTCAGAAATCAGATATAGCATCAGGAAGAAACTCTTGTGCTCCTGGTATAGATATTGTGGTTCATGGTGATCCTTCAAGTGCAATATTGCCTAACTCACTTGTCATAAAATTTCTTGTGTGTTTCTGTTGCTTGATTTAAAATGTACAGAATGAATGTCAGTGATCTTTTCTTTCACCAGTGAAGTTCTGATATAATCCTGCCTGATTGTAATAATAATAATAATAATAATAATAATAATAATAATAATCTTTATTTATACCCCACCACCATCTCCTCAGTGGGGACTCGGAGCGGCTTACATGGGGCCAAGCCCAGACAACATAATACAGTGGAATAAAACCAAAAACATAAACAACAAACAACATCATCAAAATTACATAGAAAAAAAATTCCAGTAAACACAGTCAGGATAATAGTGGACGGGCCACATATACAGGATAAAACAATGAAAAAACTCGAATGAGATAAAAATAGGAGAAGGTTATTTGCAGGGAGCTCAGAAAAACAAACAGAGTTGTGAAACTAAACTTCCCATTTGGAGGGTGTGTACTCCAGTGACAGAAGCATTGAGGGGAGCAATAGTATCATGTTGTACACCTACTCGCCAAAGGCGCAACGGGAGAGCCAGGTTTTAAGGTTCTTTTTGGATGTTTCTAGTGAAGGGGCTTTCCTGATCTCTCCAGGTATTGAGTTCCAGAGTAGGAGGGCCAGAGTAGAAGGCTCTCTCCCTTGTGCCCATAAGACAAGCTTGTGAGATTGGCAGGGGTGAAAGGAGGGCCTCCCCGAAGATCGAAGGGCCCTGGTTGGTACATGGAGAGAAATACAGTCACAAAGGTAGGCGGGTCCCAAACTGTTTAGGTGGTAACCTGTACCTCGTAGGTGATAACCTGTACCTTGATTTGGGCATGATTATTTACTTCCAACAATTTGTGTAGAATTAGTACCAAATTCTTAGTTCAATATTATTGCTGAGAAAATGCTCGGAAGGAAAAGATTGCTGGCTCCTCCTTGTCATATTTCTCCTTTTAAACCAAGGTGGCTTTTTAAATTAAGTGAAACAGTAAGGTAGTATTATGATAAAGAAAAGGGGAGTTAGAGTGGAAAATTCCTAAGCATGATGTTGGAATGCCAGTGTATTTTGACAGCTCTTATAAGCCTTCAAGAAGATCACCTTCCGGCAGCTTGGAAAATAAGTGCCCTAAGAGAAAGACTGCTCTTGTTAGCCAACTCTCCAGAAGTAAACATAAAAGCAGCACATGAATCAATGGGATAAATGATTTGGAATTTGTTTTGTTAGTCACAGAGATAAGGAACAGGGGAAAAAATCCCCTGTGTTTGCTTTTAACCAGAAAAGTAAACCCAAGCAAGAAGTTTACTTTAGGAGGAAAAAGTCTGTGTGTCTCTATATGTGGAGATGGATAATATGAATCCACTTTCATCCTATGGAACTCCTGCTTTAGAATTAAAACAGGGCACACAAAGAATGTGGGCTTTGTTTTAGAGGAGAGGCATACCTTCTAGAGGCCTCTGAACTTCCACTGTATACAAGCCATATTATTGCATTAAATTATGTTATATTTTAGAAGGTATACCATTACATCACTAATTTTAAGAAAACAGGTATCACATCGGTCCCATGGTCAATCTAATGTGGGTCCCATATGTCCCTACCAGTCTACAATATGATATTCATATTTGACTTCGAAGAATATGACTTTTGATTAATATTGTTCTGCTTTTCACTATTCAAGATAATTATTAGTTGTTAGCTGATCATCTTACAAGCTACAAATGGACTTGTCCCCATTGTTTTGTTTCTGATTTGGATAAGACCATGGGGAAGTAGCACAAATAATCTTATTTGATTGCAGAACCTAAACAGCATCAGAACTGGTTAGTACCTGTACAGAACATTATGAAGTAATATCATAGATCTCCAGACAGGGTTAGGTAAGAAAACTGTTGGAAATCCTGGAGACCCAAACCTCACCAGGATGTAAAGTGGGCAATATGGGAGGGGGGGGGCAGTCTGTGTCCCAAGTTTGGTCCAGGTCTGTCATTGGTGGGGGCCGCAGTGGTCTCTGGAAGTGAATGAAAGTACTGCAAATCCCATCATCCATTGTTGATCCTCCCCCAATCCTCACCAGGATGTAAAGTGCATCATGGGGGTTCTGTGTCCCCAGTTTGGTTCAGGTCCTTCATTGGTGGGGGGTCACAGTGGTCTCTGGAAGTGGTTGATGGTACTGCAAATCCCATCATCCATGGTTGATCCTCCCCCAAACCTCACCAGGATGTAATACAGGGATATAGGAATAACAAGAAAAAAATAGAGAAGTCAGTGACAAGAATAACAGGATCCCCAATGGTATCCAAAGGATCCTAGAAAGTAGTCTACCAAAGGTAAGAAATTTTATGACAAAAAGAATGATTTTTTTGGATTATGAAGAGGACAGCAAAGACAGGGTAGTTAGGGTTTACTTTTTTCCATTTTTCAAACTTTTCTATCTCCTTTGTTTTGAAACACTGCATACCCAGTTTTCTATCCTTCTGTTTTAGATTAGAAATGTTCTTTTTTGTTATTTCTCTTTTCTTTTCTGACAACATAGAAATCTTTTTAGTATTAGATAGTAATGGTAGAAGATGAAAATGTAAGATGTTAAAAATGCCTTCATTCTATATTTACTCTTGTACCCCTCCCCATGACTCATACCTCATATATTTACAATAAAAATTATATATTATGAAAAAAATTGTAATCCATATATAGAGAGAGAGAGAGAAAGAGAGAGTTTTTAAAAGTTTTTTTTTCAAAATGACCTTTGTTTCTGTCATGTGTTTGACTCACTTTCCCTAATAGAAATCCCAGTCTAGAGTTTTCTTGTTAAGATTTAGTCAAAGGACGTTTACCACTAGTTTCCTTTAAGCCTGAATATGACGTATCCAAAATTTCCCAGTAGTTTTTGTAGCTGAGTGGGAATTGAAGTTGAAGTCTGAATACAATACTCATATTACTACACTACACTGACTGCCCTGTTGTATATTGTACTCTAATGGTCAGGATTCAATAGTGTCATTCTGGTAATGACTGCAGTTCCCTTGACAGAACCATGAAGAGAATGATTCCACTCTTGCTTCTGAAGTACCATACACACAAACACACTTACTAAAGATCTGTTCATCTGGGTTTGGAAATACTTGGAAGCAAATTTTGGGAGATCCAGAAGGCTGTTGGCAGGATGGGAGAAGATGAAAGTTCTGCTACCAGGCCCGTAGCCAGGATTTCGTTTCGGGGGGGGGGGGGGGGCTGGATTTTTTCAGGGGGGGTTGGGGGGGCTGAGTTTCAGGGGGGCTGAGTCTGAGTGAAAGAGGGCCTAGCCTAGCAAACCTTTTGTATCATTACCCCAATACCCCCATGCATATGGGATATATTGAGTATGGTGATCAGATCATGATATGAATAAACATAACAGTTTAAATAATGCACCAGTAAGGCCTTTTCGTGAACCACCATGAGAATTTTGGGGGCGGGGGCAGGCATGTACCCCCCCCCCCCCCCCCCCGGCTACATGCCTGCCTGCTACTATACCAGAAGAACACTAGCACAGAGTAGGACCTCGTTAGTATAACTCTCTCTCTCTCTCTCTCTCTCTCTCTCTATATATATATATATATATATATATATATATAAAAATAATTAAAAATGAGGACTATGAATTGCTAATATGCAAGGAGAAATGAGCTACAGTCATTAAGATATTGGAACTTTTACTGCCCAACTAAAAAGTAATGTCATTGTAGCTTAAGAAGACAGAATGTCTTACTTGTAGTCTTGCCATGAGGAAAAGAAGCCACTGACTATTTAACAGATCAATTTTACTATTGTTGAAAGGAACAAAAAATTGTTTGAAAGAAACACTCACTAATAGAAAACATAAGAAGCTTTTATTGTGTTTGGATTTGTGTTTAACCAAAGCAAATGTCTCCATGGAATAACAAACCACGTATATGAAAATGCTAAGTGATTTCTACGAGCCTGATCCAACTCCCCTGTTACAGTCAGCTGGAGTCCCATAGAGGTTAATGTAAACTCAACTAAACAAACTCAGTGACACATAATATAAAATAGATGAGATAAGACTACAAAGTGTCCTCTTACCCATGCTTTTCCAAAAAAATGCTGAGTTTTGCCCCTAAACAAATTTCAACTAAATAATTCAGTTTTTGATGCATAAAACTAGCCACATCCTGAGAGGCTTGGAACTGGCAATAGATACTTAAGAAGGATATTCTAGGGTCATGACAGCTACTTGATTTTTTAAAGATCCCAAATAAAAGTTACAGTACATTTAAAACAGCAGACAACTTCTTCCAGACTATCTCCTGGGTATGCCTCTTCATCATCAGTAGTAGTCCACCATAGAAGACTAATCTAAGTTGGCTGGAGACTGCCAATCAGAGGGAGGAACTGATCAATCACTTCTGAATATTCATTTCTAAAGTAAATCCTATGAAATTAATGGGGTCATCATAAGTTGACAGGTGATTTGAAGGCACACATATGCACAATCATTGTTAGAGTAAAGCAGTAAAGCAGTAATATGAATCCCAGTGTTGGGTAAAATACACATCTGGACAATATTTTTCTGTTTATTTACTATTTTTCAGTTCTTGCTGCTTTTCGTTTTGTTTGGTTTTATATTGTATTGTGTTGGAACTTATGTAGCAACAAAAGAGTGGGAAGGTAGGATTATGAGGAAGTACAATTGCAGAACCACAGATTGCTGAATTAGCACAATTGTACAAATAGAGAGACACACAATATTGAAAGGGCTGTTCCCAGACTGTGTATCACACATCTATGTTAGCGCGACTATGTGGAATAGCAGCTTCATGCAATAAAGTTCATTGTTGGGAAACAGTGTTCTGAACTGCATCGACTATGCTTTATACTTTCAATAGACTGGTTAATAGGCCTGGGTAACAACGCAAAAATTTGTTTCTAAAATCGATTTGTATTTGGGGGTTTTTTTTGTTTCGATATTTAAAATAATTACAAAATTTTCCTTTTAAAAAGTTCGATATTTACGAAATTTCGTAAATGGTAAAAAATTAACGAATCGATTTCCGAAACAATAACGAATTGATTCGTTAATGGCGGACGTGACCGCGAAATACGCTAAAAAACCTCCAAAAACTTCTGAAGCTTCCCTCTCCCTCTGTTCTTGACTGTTGGTGTGATATTATAATTTTTTTTCATGAATTAAACCATAAAACTGGCCCAGACATGCGGAAATAATAACGAAACGACCTCAGAACAATAACAAAATGAATACAATAACGAAATACGAAGCATTTACAAAACGTGTTTAAAAATTCGTTTTTTTTAATGATTGCTCCAGAATGGTTCATTATCGTTTTGTAATTGGAAAAATTAACGAATTATTAACGAATTACGAATTAACGAAACGAAACCACCCAGGCCTACTGGTTAATACATGAGGTTGCCTTTGAAGACTGCCCAGAAGCTCCAGCTAATCCAACTCTCAGCAGCCAGGTTGTTCATGGGAGCGTACAACCCCCTTGCTACGCCAGCTCCACTGGCTGCCTATTAGCTTCTGAGCACACTTCAAAGTGCTGGGTTTAAACCTATAAAACCCTAAACGGTTCCAGCCCAGTTTACCTGTCTGAACGTATCTCTTTCTATGAACCACCTAGGACCTTAAAATCATCCGAGGAGGCTCTGCTCTCAGTCCCACCACTATTGCAATCATGGTTAGTGGGGACGAGAGACAGGTCCTTCTCCATAGTGGCCACTTGGCTGTGAAACTCCCTCCCTAATTAGGTCAGATATGCCCTCTCCTTCCTTACCTTCTGGAAGAGACTTAAACCCTGGCTATGGGATCAAGTGGTTGCAGAATAGACCGATTTACCGCAATGGATTGATCTGGGATGACGATTTTAACTTGGTGAACTTTTTAATGTATATTTATAATTGTTTGATGTATTTAACTGTATAGTATGCTATGTTTTATTGTGTTGGCCTGTTAGAAGCCGTCCTGAGTCCTTCTTCAGAGGTTGAGAAGGACGGGGTAGAAATGTTCTTAATTAATTAATTAATGTTGATAGGTTACATTTAAACTGTCTCAATGTTCTCTGGCTAGATAAATATTCATGAAGTTTTTGTATCACATGTAATCGTTTCATGATGGCAGCCAATATTTGACATTAATTTTACATCAATCCATCCACTCATTGAACCAAGTGGGATACATCTCTTTAAATAGGGAAACACATTAAAATGATTAATGTTTATGTAGAAATCACTTCTGAAACTCAAGTGTCAAATTTTAATGTCAACATCAAAGTATGAATTTAAGAATTTGAAAAGTCATGAAACCTGAAAATTTGTTTGAACATTTGTCTATAAATCAAGTGAGCATAGCAAGAAAAAAATAACAGAAGACAAATAGGAAGATGAAATATAGATAGATGATAGACAGACAGACAGACAGACAGACAGACAGTATTACTATAGGCCGTTCCACACAGCTGTATAAAATTCACATTGAACTGGATTATATTGCAGTGTAGACTCAGATAACCCAGTTTAAAGCAAATATCATGGATGATCTACTTGATATTCTGGGTTTTATGGCCGTGTAGAAGGGCTAAGTTTTAAAGTAGGTCACATGTACAATATAGCAACTTTCAAACATGCTGGGGTGCACATATTAATTATAGGCAGGTACAAATCTGTGGAGGATAAAGCTACTAATATGAAGCATCGGTGTAGATTTCTCTCCCTCATTCCGTTTCTTGTAAAACTTTGACTTTGCATCACTTTATCTATATTTAACCTCCCACAGGCTCTAGCCCAGTACAAGTCCACAAATTAAATTCATTATTATTCATTATTCAAACACCATCCCTTTGTTTTCTAGAATAGCTTTGTAGCCCGAAGTCAAATGAGCTAAAGTAAAATTATGTGACTTGGCATTGAAAATATATTACTTCAGCTGCCAGAACGGATTTAACAGAATATGTGCACAGTTCGTCACTTCTTCCACAACTGCCTTCATGCACACAAAGGGGGATGACAGCCCCTGAGTTATGAGGGGCCATTCGAGGGGTTGTGATGGATTAGATTGTTTTATGCACTGACTTAAGGTCTCATTTCCTGCAACATTCACAAGTGCTTTCTTTACGGCTGAACAGAAACTCGCTCAGTCCTGTGTGGATTACTCTTCCTTGTTAGCTGGAAGAACAAAGAATATTGAGGAATGAGATGACAAGTGTGATCTTTTTGTCACAGATTAGGATAACAACTTTGTAAATAAGCTATATAACTTGAAAGAACTAATCATTATGGTCCCTTGCTGTCTCTTTCCCCTTCCCTCTTACTTCTATTTTTTTTTTCAAAATCAAAATTGCATTTAACAATTCTTTAACTTCACAGAGAAATTGAGATCTATTTTATCATGCTTTAAAAAAAAGAATTATAAGCCCTTTCCTGGATTTTGTGAATGTTTGGAGGAGAAACCTGGGCTATACCTATCATTTTTGTTCCCACCAGAGATCATTCATCTGAATAGAACAGGACAATTTACATGTTCTATGCACCTTAGGATTGAACATGTTCAAAGAATTTTGAAGAGAAAACATCTGCTGGCCAAACCTCCTGACATAAAGTGACTAAAGGCTAGCGATAATGAGAAAGCACCGTGTATGCATCAGACATTTCCTCGCAGATGTCAAATGCATGGGACTAGCAAAATTATAAAGGCTTTGAATGACTTCTAAGCATTCTGGAGAGATTTGACCTCCTTAACTTTCCCTTTCACCATCCCATTCACTAATCCTCTCTTCTTGGGAAGTGTCCTCTTTTAAAGTTAAAAATAACTGTGCTGAGCTTCTCTGGCAATTTTCTACCTTCATATAAATTATATTTGATAGCACAATGGTTAGAATTTCCAGTTAGTTCATCAAATCTTATATTTCATTTTAGGTTTAGCACTACAGTCAGTCCAGAGTGGCCATTATTCCAGTTGGTTTCATATAAGTGTTTTGGAGCACAGTAACAGAATAGCTAGAAATTTGATGTCCTTGTCCTGTTCTGAATATTCTGGATAATTAATGTCTCTTATACTATAATTTCCTATGTGGGTGCCTCCTTAATAATATTCTATATTGTAAGACTTCCTCAAGTCATTGGTTGGAATGGGAAGAGAAAGAATATCCCTCAAACTGAATCACTAACCACATGAATTCCATTGAGATTCCTCTTTTGGGATTTTTAGTATGTTTTTCCCCAAGATGCAGATTAACACCATGTTTTTTCATATACAGCTTACAGAATTTGCTTTTAGAGATGAGCTTATTCTGGTGGTTCTGTTCATTCTACAAGTTTGATATTAACCCTATACACACACACATGAGTTCTCCTTTAAAACCAAACTTTATTTTTGCCCGTAGGGGATTTAGCATCAGCTTAAATACATATACATATAAATTGTGTCTTTCCAAATATCTCATTCATGATCTTTTGAGCTCTGATTAACTGTCATGTTCTACTGTCAGTTTATTGGCTACCTCTACCCAATCTTCATTTGAACAATAAGAACAATACTATTTCCACTTGGATAGAAACATTCTAAAGCAAAGGTGAGCTAACTCTTGTTCCCTTTCCCCTTGATATTAGCTTTAAAGCTGTTTTGACACCAATTTCAAGTTAAGCAACTAGCAAACTCATTCCCATCTGGTTCATTTCAACCAGGCCCATAGCCGGAAAATAAAATGTGTGTGTGTGTGGGGGGGGGGGGGGGTGAAACTTTTTTAGCAAACCATGAAGAGTAGATCCATAACACAACAATTTAAATTATATAATTCATTCTGAGTGGAACAGCTTTAAATACAGCTCCACCCCTTTCAGCTGGCCCCACCAAGTCTAGTCTCCTTCATGAGAGCCTTCAAATTCCCCCCTGCACCTTTGTATTTGCCTGCCATTTGCGGGTGGACCAACTTGGTTGTTTCCTCTATATTGGCTATTGCTGTCATTGTACACTGGTGGAAAGGCAAGTAATGACAGTGTGAATAAATTCTCAAGATTTGATTGAGATAATGCTTACAGTTCTAGAGGGACTCCTAATTTTTGCTTCTTGTTGACTTAGCATGAGGATTTGGTTAACCAGTTAAAATTCATAAGTAAACCAGGTTTTTTAACCTATAAAATGTTGAGGTGGCTTGGACACCCCCCCCCCCCTCGCTACAAGCTTGATTTCAATTCTTTCTCTTTTGCATAGGCCTGACTTAAATAAGTGTTTCCTCATTAAAATAATATCTTGCTATATTAACACTTATACAAGTGTATTCTCGGTGTCTGTAATTGCACAGATGAGGCACACTCTTTACTGGCACTAACTTTAAGGTCTTTACATCTTTAAAAAACATTTGGAACTCAAAGATTTAAACTATCAGAATGCACAAAAGGAAAATGTTTAGCTTGCTTTGCCTTGTGGGTCTTTTGAAAGCCCTATGCTGCTGACTTCATAGAGTTTTCATTCCCATCACTTTAGAGGCATGGTTAATCGTGGATGAATAATTGTTTTAGGAAGTGGCCTACGTGGACAAAAAAAAGTGATGTTATTGGAAGCATGCTGAGTAGTGTGTCAATAAGGATTTCAGCATCGTTTGTGAGAAGATAACATTTGCTTTCTCTGGAGCCTGAGAAAAAGCCAGCTAAAAACCACTTTGACTTAAGAAGATTTTATATATGTCTGCATTGCATAAACTTTGGTGAATCTCCATGAAAATATTACATAGAACAACTCATATTAAATATAATTATATTATTAGAGTTACTTATTAAACAAAAAAGCAATATCCAGTTGCAGTCTTGGTTATTAGAGTTCAGTTTCAATTGATTGTTGAGAACGTGGTCATTAAGAGTCAACATCTGTTTAATGGTTATATCATATTACATAGTAATACTTAAGTCCACATGCAACATCTGATTTTATAGGAGACATAGTTTAAATAAACTCATTATGCAATCATGATCTATAACCAAGCTAAACATGGTGCTTTGAAAATGACACATGAGTTTAATCAAAGACTGTGCCTTAAAG
This sequence comes from Anolis sagrei, assembly GCF_037176765.1. Taxonomy (NCBI): domain Eukaryota; kingdom Metazoa; phylum Chordata; class Lepidosauria; order Squamata; family Anolidae; genus Anolis; species Anolis sagrei. Next base: position 214,879,397 of record NC_090024.1, on the reverse strand, counting down.
TGAGTAGACCTTAACCGCTGGACTGAGTCATACCCATATTTTGATTTCACAGCTGCAACCAGTGAAGCAAGCACCCTCTGAGAGCTTCCTGACTCCACCAAGTATCTCATTCTCCCATGGATTGGGAGGAAAAGGCAATAATTCTCTTTGTTTTGAAATACAGTAAATATTTATATACTTTCTCTGGGGAGGTACCACCATCACCATATTAGTTGCGACAAACTAGAAGACACCCTTCAATATTTCTGATGAGGTTAAGTCAATGACTAGCAAAAGAAAAAGAAAAACAGACATTTCACAATTTTGCCCTGCTCAAATTTCAGATTCAAAGGCATCATTTCAAAAGACTGAAATTCAGCTTCAAGTTGTAAAAGAGTAGCTGAAAAGGCACCTCTCTGTTTCAATGGCAGAAGAGCCTGCTAAATTTTTGAAAAGCACAAGCTTGCTTGCTAGGATACGACACTCTCATCTTAACTGAGTTATGAGATATTAACATTTCTTTTATTGTGATTCCAATATGCGATTGACAAGATCTCTTAGGATGCTTGTTTTTTGTTTCTTCAAACGTTCTCTACCATTTTTTTCCACACAAGAAATTCTAAATTTTTGCAAACATTGCTTCAGGCAAACATTGCAAAGTGTTTGCAATTCTCTCCATAATGTTAGGAAAATATTTGACTTTCCAAGTTACCCTTGTTTTCTCTCTCAAAACAAGTTATTTCTGCTTCTGATGTTGCTTATTCCCTGTGGAATATGGCATGGCTGAAATCACATGAAGAAGGTTTTTGAAACCTAGATAGAGTTACAAACTTGGTAGATGCAAGGAATGCTGTGGATGTAGCATATCTTGATTTCAGTAAGCTGTTCAACAAGGTCCCCCATGACCGTCTTGCAAACAAACTAGGCAATGCTACTATTAAGCAGATCTGTATTTGGTTAAGTGCCCGGACCTAACGGGTGCTCACCAATGGTTCAATTTCATCCTGGAAAGAAGTGACTAGAAGAGTGATACAGTGTTGAGTCCTGAACCCAGTACTGTTCAACATTTTTATGAATGACTGGGATAAAGGTTTAGAGGGTATGCTTCTCAAGTTTATGTCAGTAGAAAAAGGAAGAACAAGGAGGCGATAGGGCCTCTTCAAGGACAAGATGGGCCAATGCTGGCAGGGGATAGGGAAGAGGCAGAACTACTTAATGCCTTCTTTGCCTCAGTCTTCTCACAAAAAGAAAGTCATCCTCAACATCAGCAAGATAGAGTGGATGAGGAATTAGAAGACATCCAACCCCAAATTGGGAAACAAGTCATCCAGGAATATTGGCCACTCTAGATGATTTCAAGTCTCCAGGGCCAGATCAACTACACCCAAGAGTATTGAAGGAAATAGCGGAAGTCATTTCGGAACCATTGGCAATAATCTTTGAGAGTTCTTGGAGAATGGGAGAAGTTCCAGCAGATTGGAGGAGGGCCAATGTGGTCCCAATCTTCAAGAAGGGAAAAAAGGATGACCCAAACAATGACCGTCCAGTCAGCCTCACGTCGATACCAGGCAAGATTCTAGAAAAGATTGTTAAGGAAGTGGTCTGCAAACAGAAACAAATGCGGTCATCGCTAATAGTCAACATGGATTTATCAAAAACAAGTCATGTCAGACTAATCTGATCTCTTTTTTCAATAGAGTTACAAGCTGGGTAGATGCAGCAATGCCGTGGATGTAGCGTACCTGGATTTCAGTAAGGCCTTCGACAAGCTCCCTCATAACCTTCTGGCAAACAAACTAGTCCAATGTGGGCTAGGCAAAACTATGGTTAGGTGGATCTGTAATTGATTAAATGGACGAACCCAGAGGGTGCTCACCAATGCTTCCTCTTCATCCTGGAAAGAAGTGATGAGCGGAATGCCGCAGGGTTCCGTCCTGGGCCCGGTCCTGTTCAACATCTTTATTAATGACTTAGATGAAGGGTTAGAAGGCAGGATCATCAAGTTTGCAGATGACACCAAATTGAGAGGGATAGCCAATACTCCAGAGGACAGGAGCAGGATTCAAAACGATCTTGACAGATTAGAGAGATGGGCCAAAACTAACAAAATGAAGTTCAACAGTGACAAATGCAAGATATTCCACTTAGGCAGAAAAAACAAAATGCAAAGATACAAAATGGGGGACACGTGGCTCAAGAGCAGTACGTGTGAAAAAGATCTTGGAGTCCTCGTGGACAACAAGTTAAATATGAGCCAACAATGTGTTGTGGCGGCAAAAAAAGCCAATGGGATTTTGGTCTGCATCAATAGGAGCATAGTGTCCAGATATAGGGAAGTAATGCTACCCCTCTATTCCGCCTTGGTTAGACCACACCTGGAATACTGTGTCCAATTCTGGGCACCACAATTGAAGAGAGATATTGACAAGCTGGAATGTGTCCAGAGGCGTGCAACTAAAATGATCAAGGGTCTGGAGAACAAGCCCTATGAGGAGCAGCTTAAGGAGCTGGGCATGTTTAGCCTGAAGAAGAGAAGGTTGAGAGGAGATATGATAGCCATGTATAAATATGTGAGAGGAAGTCACAGCTTGTTTTCTGCTTCCCTGGAGACTAGGACGTGGAACAATGGCTTCAAACTACAAGAAAGGAGATTCCATCTGAACATGAGGAAGAACTTCCTGACTGTGAGAGCCGTTCAGCAGTGGAACTCTCTGCCCCAGAATGTGGTGGAGGCTCCTTCTTTGGAAACTTTTAAACAGAGGCTGGATGGCCATCTGTCAGGGGTGCTTTAAATGCAATATTCCTGCTTCTTGGCAGGGGGTTGGACTGGATAGCCTATGAGGTCTCTTCCAACTCTATGATTCTATGATTTATAGATGACACCAAATTAGGAGGGATAGCTAATAATCCAGAGCAGTGTTTCTCAAACTGTGCTCCTCCGGGTATTTTGGAAATCCCAGCCAGCTTACCAGATGTTAGGAATTGTGGGAGCTATAGTCCAAAACATCTGGAAGAGCACAGTTTGAGAAACTCTGCTCCAGATGACAGAATCAGAATTCTAAATGACCTTAACAGATTAGAGAGCTGGGCCAAAACAAACAAAATGAATTTCAACAAGGACTGAAATTAAAGCTACAGAATGGGTGACACCTGGCTCAACAATGTTCAACAAGTTGAACATGAGCCAACAGTGTGCTGCAGCAGCTAAAAAGCAATGGGATTTGGGGCTGCGTGAAAAGGAGTTTAGTGTCTAGATTGTGGGAATTCATGGTGCCTTTGTATTCTGCTTTGGTTCAACCTCATCTGGAATACTATGTCCAATTCTAGACACCACAGTTTAAAAGAGACACTGACAAGGTGTCCTGAGGAGGGCAATTAAAATGATCAAAGGTGTAGAGATTATGCCCTTATGAGGAGTATCTTAAAGAGCTGGATATGTTTAGTCTACAGAAAAAGAGGTTGAGAGGAGACATGATGGCTATGTATAAATATGCGTCACAAGGAAGAGGGAGCAGGCTTGTTTTCTGCTGCCCTGGAAACTAGGGCTAGGAGCAATGGATTCAAATGATAAAAAGGAGATTCTTGAACATCAGGAAGAACTTCCTGACTATGACAGCTATTCAGCAGTGGACCTTTCTGCCTCAGAGTGTGGTAGAAGCTCCTTCCTTGGAAGCTTTTAAACAAAGGCTGGATGGTTTCTGGGGTACCTTGATTGCGCTTTTTCTTCATGGCAGGGGGTTGGACCAGATGGCCTGTGTGGTCTCTTCCAATTCTATTATTCTATGATTCTATGCTATTACAGTGTTATTTCCATATCTGTGGGGGACAAGCTTCTGGAAATATCATGGGAAAGTGAAATCATGAATAATAGTATTGAAATGAACAACTTACAGTGGGTGCATACCAGTATATTGCATTGTAGGTCCTAGAAAATGCCCAGAGAGAGAAAAATTTCAGATCTGGGTAAGTGAAACCATGATTACCAATACATCACATACAGGGATCATATTTGTGTATTCATATTTATGTGAGAAATGTCTAGTATTTTCAATTTTATTTCCAAATAATTAATGACATACTTGTTACTTTCATAGAAATGTGGAAATGCAAGATGTTAGCAAAGAGTGTATCCAACCAGTAGCCCATTCTGATGAGCACTTTTATCCCCTAGCCTACCCTCCAAATGTGATGTAGTATAACTAATTTATATTGCCATGCTGGTTGTGGATTATTGGAGTTATCAATATAATTGGGGCATGGCAGATGGTGAATGAATGATCTAATATCAGGGATTCTCCAAGGTTTGACACAGGAGTCTTTTTCCCAGGTTTAGTTGGAGATGCTAGAAATTGACCTGGCTTGCATTCAATGAATCAAAAGTATACGACAAAGAACCCACAGTGCAGACCCTGAGAAGTTAATCAGGTTTTAAATATTTGCAGTGAAATAGTTCATAGCTGAACCAAAATCTGAATAATTCCATCCTTCTCAGTAATATGCACCAGATTCTGGAATAACTTCTGACACTTTTTGCCTTGCTGAAGGCCGCATCGTGATTAATGTGTTCATGATGAAAAACATAGGGACTGAAAATGATTTGCAGCTCAATCATTAAAACAGCATAAATCATAGTAATTGATTGGTTAATTAATTATAACTATAATGTGGATGTCAAGTGTTTACAGAGGAATTCATTGGCCATTTAACACTTTTAAGAGATTCTTAACTGATTTAATATGTTTATCATGTATGCCAGTATGGTCTTCCATGATACCACTCCCAAACATGTCAAAGTTTTGTTACAGAAGAGTTTCTAACTAATTACTGTACATGTGAGTTATGTGTATTCTTTAGCCACAATTAACAACCCAGTCTGAGATTGTCTAGTATGGAAGGTGGCAGAAATGTTTTTTTCAGATGGAATTGCACTACAGCTCTCCTGCAGTTTCTCCGAGTCTCATTATTTAGCTGCTACACTCCACACTCTATGGCCATGCGGTGGTTGGTTGAGAGCAAGGCAGATTATAGAAGTGTCTGGCTGTGTTCCTATAGATACATGCAGAATGTTTCCACCATCTGCTAGATCTTCCATGATCCTCCAGAGGTCTCAGTGATGATGTTCTCATTCTTTATCTGGTTTTGGGGATATAGTCAGACACTTATCTGATCCCCTAGGATCACTTTGAATAGCCACAAAGTGAGGGTGTAACATATAAACTATGTCTCAAAGGGGCAATTGATTGTTCTGTAAAAAGGAAGTGAATTCTGACCTCCACAACAACCCCAAAAAGAAATCTGCAAGCTTAAAATGGACTTATGCTTGCATATGTAAACAACCACCTCTAGGATTTTATCACACAAAGCACAATTATTGCAGGATAAAATAGCTATTTTCATTTGACTTACCACACAAACCAGTCCATACTCTAGGAAATAATGCCTGACTGCTCACTGGAGGGAGGGATATTAGAGGCAAAGATGAAGTACTTTGGCCACAACATGAAAAGTCAGGAAAGCTTGGAGATGATAATAATGCTGGGGAAATTGGAAGGAAAAAGGAAGAGGGGCTGACCAAGGGCAAGATGGATGGAGCATATCCTTGAAGTGACTGGCTTGACCTTGAAGGAGCTGTGGGTGGCTGACAGGGAGCTCTGTCCTGGGCTGGTCCATGAGGTCACAAAGAGTCAAAAGTGACTGAATAAATAAAAACAAACCACACAAAATTGTGGCTTCCCCATAGTCACATTACACTTGAATTGGGGTTGGATCATCTCTTCTCATTGATGGTGCTTGGTATCTAAGCTGTAAAGCTATGTCACATTCACATAATTTCCAAGTGTATTTGTTTTATCAGCAATACGGCAGTTCCAATTACTCCTCTGTTGTTCAGCTTTTGCTACTGCTTTTAAAATGTCTCCATTTTTCCCTTCCTCCTCACATTCTCCCCTTTGTCTTTCACTTACGTACATAGAAGCAAACTGAGTGCAAAAATAGTTCAGCAAGAAGGAGAGGAGATGAAGGGATACAATCATGCTTTTCCAATCAGACCCAAGGAGAGATTTTTAGAATTCTCTGCTGGAGAACTGTGGTCCTCACAAAACCCAAGATTTTATAAAATGTTGCCATGACAGTTAAAGTGGGATCATGGTGCTATAGTATGAAAGATCCCCTGAAAGGAACAATCCCTTGAGACTTGACCTTCTGTCCTGAGGCCCATCAGCTTTCCATACTCTCTGGCAGGTGATTTTGAGACAATGAGGCCAAGAAGACTTCCAGAGAAATTGAGTAATACCTTTTGCCAAGATAGATTTTTATTTGAACTTGTTTAACAAAGGGGGAGAGCAGTCATGGTTTACAGCAATCATCTTCTGATCATGGTTGGGGTGAAAGTAAAGAAAGGGGAAAGCTTCGTTCAAAGTGACAGCCAAAAAAAAAAAGCAAAGAGACTATTAAAGTTCTCTGTCACCAGATGAGAAACTAGTGACTGGATCAGGGAGCAGTAGTACCACAGCTCCACTCTGATGTCCCCATCCCCATTTCTTTCCTCCCCTTTGCACTGCCTCTCCTCTTCTTATTTTCGCCTCAACTGTCAGCTGTTTTGAAAATGGGCTGGCAGTCAGGCAGAGGGAGAGTATCCAGTTCAGTCTGGTTCCTGGCTCAGGGAAACATTTTATTGGATTTGTTACTCTTTGATGCTGATTAAGCCCATGGGGTAGAAAAAGCAAAAGAGAGGAGGAGGTGGGTAGGGGGGGGGGGGGCACTGCAGTTTCCCTGTGGCTGCAATGTTTTTAATTTATTATTAACCATCTCTCATGTGTTATCTGACAGGATGTGAGAGGAAAGCAGAGCCCGTGTTTCTCATTTTTCCAAGGGCAGATAGCGGTGTGTGAGTCGCAGCTCTTCACCAAAATCAAAGTCTATACGTCATCTCAGGAGTTAACTTTGTAGCTGCTAATTTATAACAAATAGATTATTACAGAATTAGTTCCATAGGACTTGGAGGGTCGAATGGTTGCAAAGCCAGGATTACACAATGGAAACTTTAATACTACCCTGGGAGCTTGGGGTTGAATTCAAATCAGGGAGTTGAACGAATTAAATGGAATGTTGCAAAATAGCCCATGAAATTACCCCTCCCCATCTTCCAATTAGATCTTCTCTCTCTCTTTCTCTCTCTCTGCATTGCTTAACAAATCTAATGCCAAATACATCAGATTTTAACTACCATGTTGAGTTTAGAAGTTTTTATCCTTTCATGCAAGTGTTTTAAATTTCAGTCCTACCCAGAGGTTTCATTTCAGTTTTTCATATACATTTTAAATCAGAATTAGATCACCAAAATGTTTGTTGATATTTAAAGACTATGTATCAAGCTTTTGTTCTATTAGCATTTTATCAAGTGTCAAACTTGTTTTATTCCAAGGAGAGTTGTGCTTTTGCATGCATGTATAGCTCAAAGGATGCATTTTGTAGTATATGACAATGATAACACAAAATTATACTGTTGTTCATTTGTCACAGCATAACAAGGGGGAAAGAAATGGGGAAAAGGAAGGATCTAGCAACAAATATGTAGTGGTTTGTTTTAGCAAGAGCTTTCATTTGGTCTGAAGAAGTCAACTGATATCCATAACAGTTCATGCTAAAACAAAGATGCTGCTAGAGTTTCCCTTTCCCTCAAGGCTGCCCCCTCTTTTATAATGGTAGTTCAGCATATTGTATATACAAGTGATTAGTAGCCTCCATGTAAGTGAGACAATGAATCCATGCTAGACTTCAGCCTCAACTTTAAAAGAACTATCCAAGGTACTGAATCCTAGCCCCCTAAGAAGTTCTGGATCTTTAAAATTTAGAATAAAATCTTAAGTGGCTTCCCCATTCTATGGCATGGGAGCTATCAATCACCACTGCCCAAAAAGAGACAAAAGATATACAGTGGAACCTTAACTTAATAGTGTTCCAACTTAAGAGCATCCCAACTAAAGAGCATGTTGAGTAAAGAACCATCATTCAGCACAGGTTTCACTTTGACATACGAGCAGCATTTTGAGTTAAGAGCTAACACCAGAGGTAGTGCTAGCACGAGAGTACAGGACTTTAGGACTTCAAGGGAGCAGCCTCTGTGCCTCCATGCCTCATGCTCTTGTCCACTTTGGAAGATTGCTGTCCACTTTGCTCCTGTCCGCTTTGAGGAACTTTGGTTTGTGTGGTTTTTATTCCTGATATGTTTGGCTTCATGAAGAGAAAGAGAGAGCAAGAGATGGAGGGAGTCTGGAATGATAACAGTATGAAGAAAATGAGGCTTCTACCTTTTCACTTTATGCTTTGTGCTTCCTTGCTACAACTTTGTGCTTCTATCATTTTAAAGTTGAATTATTATTATTATTATTATTATTATTATTATTATTATTATTATTATTCCATGTGAATATGCAGGTTTTGGCTTGCTGTTAGACTGGCTAACACACATTTTGTTGCCTCAAACGTGCTTCCTTGCTACAACTTTGTGCTTCTATCATTTTTAAGTTGATATTTCTTTTTTATTGTTCCATGTGAATGTGCAGTTACACATTATTTGTGATTTTAAAGTACATTTTCTTATTTAAAAACAAATAACAAAAATTGTGGGGGAGGGGGCTCAGGGGTTTAGGATCCCAGAAAGGATTAATAGCATTCCAATGCATTTCAATGGGAAAATTCTCTTTGAGATAAGAGTGATTTGAGTTAAGAGCTAAATCATGGAACAAATGAAACTCTTAAGTCAAAGTATCACTGTAATTCTTTCTGATGAATGGATCCCTGCTCTTACTGAGAAAACATTTGTTTTATTTCAGATGCATGGGTAACCATCCACCTGTACTTTGTATAGCTGTGAATGCTCCAGTGATTATTCTTAATGGTCTTATGTTAAATCAATGTAGCTATTCACTACTAAGTAAGATTGGCTATTAAAATGTAACAATTTAGCAGAAATGGACAAACTATCTATTTTGCTTAAAGAAAAGTCATTAACAATATTTTTGAAGGACTGGAAATTTCTAACTGACTTGGCAGGGAGTGGGGGGAGACTGATTTGATAATTATTGGTTATACTAATTAATTTGAATTAAATATATAGAGGAAGTGTAATTTATAGATAAGGTAAGAGAGGGTAAGGTTCTTTGAGACTTAAAATATAACTGTAGAAAAGATATTTGGAAGCAAAGTTTCCCTTTTTCTCTTATGTTAGTCCTAGTTTAATAGTTGGTTTTTAAATTTAATTTATATCCCACCTTTGTCCTAGTATGGAATGTTGTAGTCAGTCTTTCCAGCGTTTCAGTTCTCTCAAAGTGAGAATGGTTAGATGTGTCAATAATCCTGTGTGATAACCCTATGGATGTGTTATAATGCATGTTACCCACTTCTTTCTTGTCTCCCAATGTTATCTACTCCATCTTTGTCTCAATGTTCCCACATCCTGAGAAACAAGTTAGGTGTATTTCTCGTCTTAAAATTGCCAGTCTGTGTTTGAAGAAAGCACTTCTCTCTCCCTTTCCTATTGCTTCTCTTGCCCGAGTTAAGAAAAATGTGCATGTACGTTTGTACCACTCTATTCTGCATTTGTCAGACCTCACCTGGAATTCTGGACAATTGAATTCAAGAAGGAAATCGAGAAGCAGGAATGTGGCCAGATAATAGTGACAAAATGATAAAAGATCTGGAAGTGAAGCCCTATGAATAGCAGTTCAGGGAGCTTGGTATATTTTGCTTTGCTTTTTTTCCGTATCAGAAATGACTTGAGAAACTGCAAGTCGCTTCTGGTGAGAGAGAATTCGTCACCATGCAGGAACATAAGAAAAGCCTTCCTCAGGATGGTATTTAGCTTGGTGAAGAGAAGATTAAGAGGGGACATGACAGCCATATTTAAAGATGTGAAAGGATGCCATATTAAAGAGGAAACAATATGGGACTAACCAATGGATTCAAATTATAGGAACAGAGGGTTGTTGTAGGTTTTTTCAGGCTATATGGCCATGGTCTAGAGGAATTCTCTCCTGACGTTTCACCTGCATCTATGGCAAGCATCCTCAGAGGTAATCGTCAGGAGAGAGTCTTCAGGAGAGAATGCCTCTAGACCATGGCCATATAGCCCGAAAAAACCTACAACAACCCAGTGATTCCAGCCATGAAAGCCTTTGACAATATATAGGAACAGATATTCCACCACAACATTAGCAAAAACTTCCTTCAACAGCGAAATATACAGCCTTGGAGAGTGGTGGAACCTCCTTCTCTGGAGGTTTTCAAAAAGAGGCCAGATGGCCATCTGTTGGGAGTGCTTTGATAGTGTGTTCCTGCATGGCAGGGGGTTGCACTGGATAGCTCTTGTGATCCTTTCCAACTTTATGATTCTACAATTTTATTCTTTTTTCCAGAAACCAGCCAGATATGTCAGACATTACTGTAGCAAAGTTCCTTTGGGGATAAAAGTATAACTCTATCTGGAATAAGGAAAGAAAGGATGAAAAAAAAAGCATGCACAACAAAGTTTCAAGTTTCAGTGCCTCATCAATAGCACTTACTTCCTGGGATTTGGATGATATGGAGTACACACACACACAAATATAGTTTTGCCAAGCAGGCTCAATGCTACACACAGAACAGTCTTCCAAAAAAAAAAAATGGAGTATGCACATAGGCTGGAGAAATGGCAAATTGGGGATGGAGTATTGTGTAACTGTATTCACTCAATATTCATTGCCTGAAATAACCACCAGCCGAGAACATCACCCTTAGCAGTTCACCTATATGGAGTCCAAAATGTCATCCTTGGTAGATAGGTGTGTGTATACATGGTTGCTATTTTATGCATTTGAATCTCTCCCTTCCCCCCCCCCCCCGACTTATCATGTGTACCTACTGCTTTTGCTACTTTTGTTGCTGCTGTTCTAGTTAATTATATTCTACCTTCTATTTTTTAAAAGTTCTCATTATAACAATCAAGCACTGCTTGCCACCAATTATAACGAATAGACAGGACAGCTCAGCCAAATTATAACAATGCACATCTCCACTATTGGCTAGCTCACCAAAATCTAGAGGTCACTAAAATATAGAGGGAGAATAGTTGTTGAACCAACTATAAATTTAAAAGCTAGATACTGGGAACCACTGGAACTGAGAGACTTAAAATGATTCTCTAAAAGATATCTGCTGCCACCATATTATTAATGAACAGGCTGAGGTTTTTGTGAGAGGTTGCTCAGTAACACACTCTGTGTTACTATAATGTTCTTAGAGGCTGTGTAAAGTTATCTTGAATAATGCTTTTACCGCAATGGTAGTCACACAGAGGCTTGCTTAAGTTAATAAAAATAACCAGAATGTTAATAAATAATAATAATAATAATAATAATAACAACAACAACAACAACAACAACAACAACAACAACTTTATTTATACCCCACTACCATCTCCCCAAGGGACTCGATGCGGCTTACAAGTTCTTCCTCACAAAACCCAAACTACCCTTCCAAACTCCCAACTCACACCAACTGCCAAACAGGAACCTCAAAACCTCCGTTTAAAAGCCACCTTTCCCCCCTTCAGCCCACTTAGGCTTCGCCCCCATCTCTCTGACCAATCCTAGCTTGATATCTTTCCCTCCTAGACTAGAACAAATTGATGCTGTAACTTCTCCAGGCCCACTCTCTTAGGCCTGAGCTAGCTTAACAAGGTAAGGGATTCATCACACACGTCCATTCAGTTTGGTATATTGCATAAGATTTCTACAAATCAGCCCTCCCAACAATATTGTGCTGTACATTGGTGGGGGGAGGGGGAGAGGATGAAAATAAGCCACTCGTATTTATTCATTGCTTTGAACAATGACATGACCCCAAATCTTGGCAAAATCCACCAAAACAATTTCATGTCTCTTTGGGCAAAATGCTATCTTTCCTAAAATATTTAGTACACACATTGTGCATGCATTAGGAGACCCATAAACAGTGTGAACGATGGCTGTGTCTCATTATTAGTACAACAACCATAAACAAAGCAATTATTGGTGTCACATTTTTTGCTAAACAAAAGCTGAACTGTTACCCCACATCATGGGAATTAAACAGAACATGGGGTGACAAACCACTGAAGAAAAGTAATTTTACAAGATAGGCTTTCCCACCCTTGTGAAGATTTCATTTGTTATTCATTATAATAGCGTGGATCCTAATGAATTCATTTGATATTCATGCGGATGTCATATGGATATCCAGAGATGTTCCACTGTAATTTAGCATGGGTTAATGGATGCCTCTATTAAAGTGTTATTGAAAGTTTGACATTCAGATAACCCAGTCTAAAATCAGACAAACTTATATATTAAGACTGAAGGGGAAAGGGGAGGAGGGGAGAAGCTGAAGTACATTTGCAAAAATCAAGTGTGATAAGCCAATTTAAGGAAGGACAGTTATATTGAATCTCCTGTAAGTATGGTTTATACTATTCCTCACATATCTATCATAGTAACTCCACTGTTAGCTATTTCAATGTAGATCCATGCATATAAATGAAAAAATGTAAATAAAGTAGTCATATGCTACCAATTTATTTTTATCAATTAGTCTCAAAGGTACTACAAGATCTCTTATATATCGAGCTGGACTAACATGGCCAATGTGTTTAAATAATGGAGGACATTCTTGGCCTGGTGTGTTGATATAAACTTCAGACCAGAAAAAAAGATATAATAAAAGTGAGAATGAGAACCAGTTAGTGGTTGGGATATCAACTGGATTTATATTATTTATAGTATCCCAGAAAACATTGTCTTAGTTCAAACAACTGTTGATAGACTCAGGCTTGTAGATATATCTTCACTCAGTTGTTTCTCTTTGCAGTCTCCCTCTGAAGCTTTATTTTATGTCTTGGAATTCCATTTGGAGGTCCAAAGCAGAAGATCCTGGAAGGTTGGAATGTTCTGTAACTGGTTGTTTGCATATTCCCATTTCTAATGTCTGATTTATGTCATTTTATCCTCTGGGATAGATGTGACGAACTTGTGGCAGCAGGGGTAATCCCACTCCCTCCATAATAATACAGGGTTAGTCAAAATGCATAGGCCAATAAGCCATTCAATTGAATGGCTTATTGGCCTATGCATTTTGACTAACCCTGTATTGTAGAACCATCTAATCTGTGTGGAAAAGCCACATTTCCACTTTCCCTGGAAAAAGTAAAACTCTATAGAAACAATGAATTTTCACCCTGCATTTTTGGGACAGAGTTAAGCTAGTCTCATGCTCCTGTGGTATGGCTGTTTCCACAGTTAAGTAAGATTTTAAACGGAAGAAAACAGGCAGAGACAAAGAATTACCACATAAGCCTTTAAAAAATTAAGAAAATATATATCATGCAGAAGCTATGTGGTGGTGTGGTTTGCTACCAAGGATTATTAGCCACTTCTATGTCAGGACCTTTGGTGTCTTGGTGAATAATGCTGTTCTCTAATAGTCACTGCTATAAAAGCTTAATACTACCTCATCATGGATTCTGTGTGTAAGTGCCCACAAATAAAAGCACAGTCTAAATAAAACACAGCATGTGCTCTTAGTGTTATAAAAATAATAATAAAAAGCCTCCAAAGTCCAATGTTTAGCATAAATAGCAACATTTACATCAATAGATGTACCTACTAGCAGTGATTTCAACATCCTATATACTTTTGTAGTTGTGGTTTGTCTCCATGTAATGACTTATGAAGTGTAAGATGAAGTGTCAAGATTTGTTCAGAGAGGGCTTGTCTTATTTTCCCTCTGAAATAGAGAGAGTGTGACTAGACTAAGGTCATTCAATGGATTTCAATTGATTAGTAGGGATTCAAACTCAGCTCTCCAGAATCGTAGTCCAATGCTCACAACACTACATCACACTTACCCTTGTTTATATATTAGATCTAGATCCCAAAGTTGTATATCTTATCAATTGACTCTTTGTCCACCAAGCCAGAAATAAGAGTCAGAGCTATAGAGTGTTTGGCTGCATTAGGGGCCTCCTTTTCACAACCTGTGAAAAACTATGGCCACTTGTGGAACTGGGTTTTTTTCTTCATAATCCTTGTGCCCCATTAAGAATCTAGCCAGAGAATCCTATGCACATGGGAGCCTACACTAACAAAAGACAATAATAAACTGCCTTATGGTATGTCAGCTCATTTATTATATAGCCTTAATACTGTTGACCTTGACTTTCATGGAAGTCCAAGGTTTCATGAAGGATGGTCTTGGATTCCAGTTTTGGACTTCATTTTGGACTTTCTCCATACAAAGCTCTCAACTGAGCTACAGTTCCTCCACAGGAATAACACAAACACACTGTAATTCGTTCACAAGTATACAACACAAGAGCTTAGAAATACTATACTGAATTATGCCATTAGTCCAAACAGCTTAATTTTGTTAACACTGAAAGGCAGACGCCCTTTAAGGTTTGAAGTAAATGGTGTTTTTGTGGACAATTATGGAAAATAAAGTCATTTGTATACAAACATGTTCTCTACTACTGAGTTAAAGCAACTTCTTGACAAAGTATGCTGTTACTGTGACTTCACTGGGACAGCTATCTTTCTTTAGCCTTGATCATGTTCAGTTTGCCAGATTGTAAGAACTAGTTAACTTTTTTTAAAAAGGTGATGGAGTTCACCTAGTGGTCTTGAATTTCTTGAAATTTGCTAATAAGCTCCCCCATGCTTTCAATTTGTGCAAAAGAAAAAAAATGTACAGAAAAAAATAATGCGTTCTTGGAAATGGCTTCTGTTATGAGAAAAAAAAACAGCACTCATACAACTAGAATAGCAGGTGACTGAGAACTACAATCCAAAAAGTATTTTTTCCAAGTTCTCCTTTTTCTCAAAAGGGCCAACTTCAAATGAACAAACTTCTAAATAATAGTATAGTTAGAGCAACTCCTACTGTATAAATCTGTATCTCCCACATGGATGTTTTGCAGTTTAGTAAAAACATAACTCTTCATATGGGCATTTCTAGGTGGTCTGTATTGATTTTATTGAACTAAATAACTTCTTCTATGTTTTATTATTTTTATTGCATTGCCTTGTTTTGGTGATGAAAGGTGAAATTGAAGGTTAAGATGGGAGGCAGTCTATAAATACTTTTCATAAATAATACTACTTCTACATATGGAAGAAACGAGGCCAGCTCTTTAGATGATTATATGTATTAAGGCACCTTTCTTGAGATGTGGTAAGCCACCCCTACTGAATTCAGGGCTCCTGCTTGCTTTGCTGAATGAGGCCTTGAACCTATGCCCCATAATTCTGCCCTATTAGAATTGCCACTTCTGGATGCAAAAACAGAGGGAAAAGTTATCTAGGGGAGTTTAATATAGGCTTCATGAAAATGACACAACTATGTAACCACATTATTTTCATGTCACATATAGAATATTCAACTGCTCTGTCTGTATCAGTGCCAGAAAAATGAGATAGGTTTAGATCAAATTTTTCAGGAGGCTTCATTCAAAATCTCAGCAAACCTAAACAATATTTACTGGATCTTATGCAGAGAAATCCTTCCCAAATACAGGCTGCTTTTAGTCAGTGATCCTATGTACATTGATTCTGGAGTAAGCCAAATTATAAACAGTGGATCTTCTTCCTCTGTTTGTGTGTGTAATATTGTACAATTAGTTGTTGAAAATTGAAGGATTATTTATTTGTGATTTGTTTCCTGCACAAGAATAAGAAGATAGTCAACTGAAAGGCTGCTACAAGAATCTTAGCCCTTTAAGAACTCTTTGTCTGTGCAGAAATACTTGTGGATTCTCTGTGTGAAAAAAAGATGTCTTCTGCATAGAAAAAATGCATAAGCATTTCTGTACAGAAAAAATGTAATCAGCACAGAAAAATCTTCCACAAGGGAAAAATGTGTTTCTGTCAGTAGACCTAATATATGAACATGTTTATTTTAAAACAGAAAAGCAATGCTTTAGGATCACTCCTTGGCTTTTCAAAGAAATTAATATGAGGAAATGATGGTTCAGATTTATTAATATGTTTGACACAAAAAGCACACAAAAGACTTTATTGAAGAAGGCAGGCAAACCGGCATTAAACCTTTTTGCATGATGCCATGAAAATCCTTCAACTAATCTTCACTTCACTTCACTTTATTTCTTAATTAGTTGCTCTCCACCAAGGTGCTCCGAGCGACTCACAATTAAAAATAGCATTTACACAATATAAAAACATTCAACATTAAAACATTCAACAGTGACTATTTGGAAAATTAGATCTGATCACTTTACTTAATCTGCCTTCTCCTCATGATTAAACCATCCCTTGCTATTGACAGGAAAACTGGTCAACAGCTCTTGAAAGTTCCTGTCACCTACTTTGTGTGATGGGTCTGTTCTGAACTGTGTGTTTTCTGTTTATTTAATATTTAACAGTCATATTTGCTTTCTTTTCCATTTCTTTGCTGAAACTGTAAAATTGCTCTAAAAATATAAAGAAACAGAAGTTTTGGAAGGCACCATTACAGAGATAAGCAGAAGTACAATTGAGGGACCAATTGCATGAATGAGATGCGATATTGAAAATGCTTGCCCTGGTAAGTATATGCTCTCTGTGACAGTGCAAGTTCTGTGGAATAGCAGCTTTGTGTAATAAAGTTCAAAGATAAAAATGAAATATTTAACTACTTGGAAATTGAGAGATATAAATCTAAATCTACTGGAAATATAGCAGGAGATGTGCTTGAGTTGGTTTTCACATTGAGATCTCCACCCCAAAACCTGAACTGTTGGAGTAATTCTGCATATAGCACCCATTCTCATGTGTAATTCCTCATCCATCTAGATACATGGGGAAAGAATCCCACTAATGTATGTAGTTGAATTGATGAGATAGTTTTTAGTGAATTCCATGGTTACAATTTTATAAGCACTTCAATCTCTGTGTTCATTGTAGGCATCCTTCAAGTTGGACAGAACAAGCAAATCATCGCCTTGTTCTCAACAGGAGAGATACTGCCTTTCATTATTATGATTATTATTCCCCAGAGCAGCTCATGTTCATGGGGTATTAAGAATGGTTTCTAGATCAAAAAATGTGTTTATTAAATGAATACTTTTAAAGGAGTGAATTTAGCTGAAGAAGGACTCTATACCTCCTTGGGGTAGCAAAAATGCTCAGGTTTGTGAGTTTCATATGCTAAAAGTGTTCACAACAATCTGTCAAGCACTGAAAAGCAACGGACAGCAAAATGCAGTGCTTCATTCAACATGCCATACACAAAAAATGCACTGCTGGCATACTGAAGCCATATTTGCCAGCAGGCCAAGAGTGAAATCATCTGTAGAAAAATAATGATGTACCAAGGTTTGCATCTTGAAAAAATCTACCAAAGGAAAATTGGGTATTTGGGGAAGGTTTATTGTTCATGCTCTCCTCCCCCACATTTCCCTTCATCCTCCCCATACCACACAGTTCATACCTATGAAGGGCAAATTCAATAATTCTCAAAAAGAGTTATCAGGAAGGAAAATATTGGACAGTAATCTTTTCTTGCTCTTGTAGCACTTATTCAAACTTACCGACTATATAGGACTGTTGCAAGGGAAAATGGCACGCAAATCTTTTATGCATTTTCAAATCCTTTTTAAAAAAGCATATGGATGATTAGCTGTCAGCATGCACAGGAAATGGCTCCATGGTGACTGTAATACTTTGAATGAAAGAAGTAGTTCTCTGTAACACAAATATATCTGCACTTCTTTGTGCAGTTTTGTGCAACATTTGATATGCAGTAAGACTATGTATACCTATTAGCATACAGATAATATAGAACCAAACACAACAATCTTAATTCCATGGACTTTAAACTCTCCAACATCTATTTTCTATTTGAGAAAGAGCTTGCACATGTAAAAGTAAGAGCATGCTATTGACAGGTGACCCGACTTAATTGACACAGCATATGTGCATATATGTGCAGGGATGCTATGCATCCCCCTTTTCCTGGATGTACCCTATTTATCAGAGCTGAGTCATCTTATCAGTCAGTGTTTTGAAGTAGCTAGTGGTCAAATGTGTCCTTTTTTGTCAATATATGGAAATCTTATGGGTTTATTCAAAAGGTATTTGAAAGATAGAGTCAGGAGGAGACGGGACTTTCAGATACAATCCCACCCCTCCCCTATATATGCTTTCAAATTGGTACAAATGTAGAATTTAGACATTCCTTATATCTGTAGTCAATCTGTTATGGCACAGTAGTTATTGCTTTGATTTTGTTTTCAATATAGTCCATAAGACCAAGTTCCTCAAAGCTTGTCTTATAAGGATATCGCTCTGTCTCTGCTTCAGTTTTTTCCTGTTCACTGCAAATCTCCACTCACTGAAAGTAACATTATATTGGATTGCATTTTATTATATTGTATTGGCAGTGTCACGTAATAGAGGTAAGGTAGATGAGAACCAGATATGGCTACCTTTCCTGTAACATGTAATTTGGACCCCTGACCTGCAGTTTAATATGGTCAATGTTTAGGATGAATTAAACTAAAAGTTATGCAAGAGAATAGAGCATAGATACTTCGTTAGAAATTGAACTGGGATGCTGGTGAAATTGAAAAGCAAAAGCAAAATAAATGACCCAGATTTTTTGAACCTTTGCCAAGTCTACAAACTGGTCCATGAATGCATATGTGAGTCCTCAGAATGAGCGAGGTACAGTCAATTAAACATGCCATTGTAATGTCACAGCCTGCTAAACTGTGTTGTGTGCTTAAAAAGGATGGAAGAATGGATGTGACACAAGATATATACCCAGTCATCCAGACACACAGATGCTTTTTATTGGCTTTTTTTTCAAACACACAAAGCATAACACTGCATGGAAGCATGCAGAACAGATGCACACTGAGGTCGATCAAAGCCCAACTACTCAATGCACAGCTTTAAAGTATCATGACACCACACTCTGGGGTGATATATGAGAGATCATACTAGGTTGGCCCCGCTGAACAGCTCTGTGAATGATGTATGCTTGGGGGACAGAGTCAACTGGGCTGTGCATGGGTAGGGGGGAGAGAATCTTAGCAACAATTCAGCCTGAAATTCAAACTCACATGTCTGACTGGTTTCCTGGAAACCACAAGAGTGGCAAGTTGAATGGCACAGTGAAGCACTCTGCTAATTGTACTGGTCCACCTGGCAGGTGGGAGAAAACATCCCCCCGCAAAAAAATGACATTTACCATTAATCAGAACAAGGATATGTTTACCCCTTAGTGTTGCAGTAATATATTCTGCATTAATTCGTGACAGCTCTCCATATTTTTAAAATCTGGATATAATGTTACTAATGACTTGCTTGTTGGTGCAAAGTTATAAATATACACAATCTGCCAAGAGTCTGTCTGTCTATATATCCTATCTATTTATCATCTATATATCTATTTAGCATCTATCAGTCTACTGTGTATCTGATGTGGTTGTTGAAATAAAAGATTTATGTGGCCACAAAGGAACTAGATAACATCGTGCAACATCCACCTGACTACAATTTAATTTTCTGAAATAATAATATAAAAATATCACTTGTTGAGCCTGAAAGAAATAACTTGTCCAAGAACATCCAATAGCTTTTCATGCCTGAATAAGGATTTAAAGCCCATCTGCCAGAATCCTAGCACATCAGGCTACTACATCATACTGGTGGCTACTTCCTACTAGAATATTTTTAGATAGGGACAAGGTAAAGGAATGTGTTAGTCAGAAGTTGGTATAAAAAGGTCTTAGACTTCACAAGTTAGAAGGGTCTGTGTCAGTGTGACCTAAACATGTAAGTTATTGAAGTTGCATGAGAATGTCAAATTTGTACTAGAAAGTGGGATCTATGAATTAGAATACATATTCAAAGCACAAATGTTTGCTTTACACTGAGGCTAACAAATCGCTTCATTGCACAGAGGTGGAAACCAGCATCACATCATGTGTTGCCCATTGTTGGCCCACCATCTCACCATGGTGAAGCAGTCAGATACTATTGACAGGCAAATCTCACAATAGCCCTTGATTGCACCATAGTCTTGGGACTCATCTAATTTGTGTGGTGGCATCCTCTGCTCTCCTCTCACTGTAAAAATGTGAAGTGCCATAATCATCATCATCAACCCTCAAAGGGCACTACCTTGACGTGGTGGTGGTCCTTGCACCCTCCAATGAGTCAGAGAGCTGAGCTGGAGGGCCACCCAAGCTGGACAGGCCTCTGATGAGGAACCAGCCTAAATGTGCCTAAAACCCAAAACCTTGGTGAAGACAACAAAAATAAACTTTATACCAAATCGATCATTGTCCCAGTCAAAGAGGACCACATCTTGTGCTGGAGTATATGGGCACTTGGCAGAAAATGTGCTGCAGGACTCAGGATTTTCAGCTGAGCTACCAATGCTGGAGACTGCAGAGCTACTGGACACATCTAAAAAAAACATCAGAAATGGATATGTCTACAGAAAATAGAAAGTATGGCTTGCTACTACAGTTCTAACCCTTCAAAAAAAAAAAGGATACCTCAAATGAATGCACCAAATTTGGAAAGAAATCCACCCAAACACAGAAATTACTGAGCAAAGCCTTGGTGATTAAAGAAGATATATTGACCGGAACAAAGATTTTAGTGCACTAAAGGTAGCAGAAATCCAGTGAAAAGCACAAGACAATGGTGTTGAAGACATGCCTAGCAACATTTAGGGAAACTCAACAGAATTGGCAACAACTAGTCAAGCTAATACAAGGACTGTACATGGATTTCAAGGACTAGGGCAGAAGACAAAGAGAAGGATGTGGTAAAAATAATCACAGATGAAACAACAGAATCAACGGAGCCAACACAAAGTTCCCAATTCACAAAAAAACAAGAAGAACTGAAGCAGAAGATTCTTGAGCACGTGAACTATACAAATGAACATACAAGACTGCCACCACTGAAAAGTGTTCCAAGGAAGGATCTGCTCAGTTCATTGAAGGATGTGAACAAGGCCATTGCTGGAATCCAGACATATCACTGCATGAAACAAACCAGCTTATGTACAGCACTGCAGTAGTGATTACTAAAGAGCTAGGAGTGAAGACTCATCATCCAGAAAGAAGCCCAAAATTGGTACTCCAAAATGGAAACTAAGGCTGGAAAGAAAAATCAGCAAACTACAGTCAGATGCAAGAAAACAGAAAAGCACTAAGGGGAAAAAACTGAAATATGATGAAATCAAGGCAGACCAAGTTAAGAGATACAACCTGAACAAGAGTAAACTCAATGAAGCACTGGAAGTAGTCAAACAACAGCTAGTAGCAGTTTCAAAGAAGCCTGCAAAATTCAAAAGAAGCAAGAGTTGCTCAATTCAAGTGGCATAAACTTTTCTACTTCAACCAGCAATTATTCTATCAGAGGTAAGTGGAGATGTGAAAAGAAACACAGAAGTGTCAAACAGAGAACAACTGATCGAGTTCTAGAGAAACATCTGGGACAACCCAAAACACTACAACCAAAATGCCAGTTGGGCCAAAGATGTGGAGGTTGAACTAACCAGTGACAACATGAACAACTTGGCAACAACAACTAAAATGGTTGTAAAATAAACAGAAAAGGCAAAGAACTGGACTTCCACAGGCAGTTATGAACTGTATGGATTTTGACTCATGAAACTAACCAACTTGCATGAAAGAATCACAAATGGTTGAATCAAGTACTGCAAACAGACCAAATTGAAGAATGGATGACAACAGGCAAAACATTTCTGATAATGAAAGACCAAGAAAAAGGAACTATTCCTAGCAATTACAAGCCAATCACTTGCCTACCAACAATCTTCAAGCTCCATAAAGGTGTATTAGCTGATGCAACACAAGACCACCTGGAAGTGAAGACCTTGCTGCTCCTGAACAAAAAGTAAATGAAAGAAACAGCAGGGGAACAAAAGACCATCTGCTTATAGATAAAATGATCCTTCAGAATTGCAAAAGAAGGAAAACTAACTTGCATGCAGCATGGGTTGATTACAAGAAAGCATTCAACTCATTGCCACACAGCTGGATACTACATTATCTGGAGATGATTGGAGTCAGTGAAAACATCAAGAAATTGGTCAAGAATGCAATGCACATTGGGAGAAATAATAGGGGAAGTCAACTTTCAAAGTGGAATATTTCAAGGAGACTCCCTATCCCCTACTCTTCATTATTGTAATGGTCCCACTCTTGGTCATCCTGAAGAAAACTGTTCAAGAAAACCAAACAGCAAGAAATTCACTGATTTTTTTTTACCATCTATAGACCTAAATCTCTATGGAAAATCAAAAGCATAAATTGAATCACTACTGAATGCAATGCGAATCTTCAGAACAAACGTTGCAATGGATTTTGGACTCAACAAATGTGCATCTTTGGAGCTTAATAAAGCAAAACTAGGAGCATGCAAAGGCATAAATATGCCAAATGGCATAGAAATAAAGTGCTTACCAGTGAATTAAGGATATAAATACTTGGGAATACTGCAAGCAGAGAATATTAAGCATATAGAAGTCAAAGGTGCAATTAGGAAGGAATATCGTAGAGGGATCAGAAAAATCTTGAAATCAAATCTCAGTTGAGGAATTTTCGATACAATGACACATGATAACAGGTGACTTTTCCCCCGAGTTTCAGAAATATTCATATATCTACTAATTTTGGGATTTTAAAAAAAGTTTTGACAATTCTGCTCAGCATCAGAAAGCCCCAGTTAGGATAGGGGAGAGATTTGTCCCTCCTAGCAGCAGTCAGAGTTCCAATAAACTGTTGAATCTGCAAAGAGAAGGACTAACTGATACTTCAATACTAGTAAATAAATCTGTGCTGGGAAGAAATCCCCAGTTATAGGTCTATTGGTTAAAGACATTCAATGAGATAGCTACTCTGGCTTTTTAAAAAGAATGTTTTTCTGGGAAAATGTAGGGTTTTTGTGTGGGTGCCTCCCCCATGTTTCTTAACATCTGTTCATATATACAAAACTTATGACTTACATATCACTTAATGATTTAAAATGATTTGCACATCCCTAGTAGCCACCATCTTATGGCACAGAAATACTTCCATGCTATAAGGTCAAGAGTTCAGCCTGTGGGCAAATGTGTCCTTTCATGCCACAAAATAAGACCTCATCCAAAACTGGTTGCCAATGGATGAACAGCAAAACCCCACCCCATCCCACAACCCCACCCCAAATAATCTGAAATTTGGTGAAGCAGAAGTGAGAAGAAACCCCTTCTGGTACACCAAATTGAAACTGGGTTGCCTCCTGGCCAGCAAGAGCAATGGAGGGAATAGCTCCACTTCTCCAGGGTGTCCCACTCCTGCTTCACATTCTAGCTATTTTTAAAATAAATTACACTGGTGTCTGTTGTTTCTGTCTTCTCTCAAAGTTCCTATAGAGTGTCAAATACCATTAAAATGTTGGACCCAGAAAAAAATAGCTTTGTTTTTGGGAAAGAGTATCAAATATCCCACTTATTGCACAGAGATTTACTCCCCCCTACCCATCCTCCAAAAAACCTCACAATAGAACTAATTTTAAGTGAACTGTGAGCAGCTCTCCTGATCTTTCCACACTCTCAACCCCAGCTAGTGCTCATTAAAATCAAAATAAAACTACAGGCATTCTAGTATAGGCCAAGAATACTTAATTCACCTGGCTATTTTATATATTTAATTTTACGTTGCAGGATAAATTAGGGAGACAAGTCATGTTCTTCCAACAAAAATGGCCAAGGGGAGAAATGCAGTGAATTAGTCCATAAAATGCTTACAGTTATGCTGGCTTATTAGACTAAAAAAATCATCAGAACAGTACATTTATTAAAACTAACCAACCAAATAACAAATATTTGTGTAACTTTTCAGCCAAGATGTTAATTTCAAAGAAAAATAAGAAAATGTGAAACAGATAATTTGGGGTATGTTACAAATCCCAGTGTGGGCCATACTGTAATTTCAGAACTCAAAGAGAAATATTTTTTCCACCATGATTAATGAATGGCATGTATTTGTGTGGGTTCAGTCACATATGTGCTCCCATATCCTGGAAGAAAAATAGAGAAAAGTTACATGATTGAAAAGGCCACATGTTTATAAAATAGAAATTGGATTGCTATATATTAACCAATAGAAACCAACATTAAGGAATTCTACAGTTTCATAAAATCCTAAAGTTAGAGGGGACTCACAAGGACCATCTAGTTCAACTGCCTTCTTTCACACAGAAGGGCACCATTGAAACTCTCTTGACAGATGGCCATCCAGCCTCTAAACTAATTAATATGCTTCTCCTACTGAGTTGGAAAAAACCCGGAAGGGCCATTTCAGGATTTCTTCCCAGCCTAGCCCTGATTTACTTAATAGAAGTATCAGTCAGTCCTCCTCCTTGAAGATTCAACTATTTATTGGAACTCTGGCAGGCTGCTCTCCTGATTGAGACTTTCTGATGCTGAGCAGAATTCTGAGAAATGTAGTTTAGGGCAGGGCCTTTTGCATTCTCTGCCATAAGACTCCTCGCCTTCCAAAATTACATTTTCCAGAGTTCTCTGCTTTCTTTCCCAGCAAACTTTGCTTTCTCCCTGTTTTCACTCTCCTAGTGATAAGAGGCCATTAATTTAAAGAGGAAAGACAGCCTTTTTGACTTTGCTTTGCTTCCTTGCACTGAAAATAAAATTGACTTTGGGAGGCTTCCAAGATTTACAAAATGCAAAGAAAAAAAGTATTGGGTAAGTTTCGATTCTTAAGTTTTGGGTGCAGGCCATGCCCACATGTCAGATATCATCTTGTAAGTATGAATTTAATTAATTTTATACGACTTACAAAGACTAACGAAAAATGCACACCTCTAATGTTCATCTGTGAATCATAGAATCATAGAATCAAAGAGTTGGAAGAGACCTCATGGGCCATCCAGTCCAATCCCCTGCCAAGAAGCAGGAATATTGCATTCAAATCACCCCTGACAAATGGCCATCCAGCCTCTGCTTAAAAGCTTCCAAAGAAGGAGCCTCCACCACACTCCGGGGCAGAGAGTTCCACTGCTGAACGGCTCTCACAGTCAGGAAATTCTTCCTCATGTTCAGATGGAATCTCCTCTCTTGTAGTTTGAAGCCATTGCTCCGCGTCCTAGTCTCCAAGGAAGCAGAAAACAAGCTTGCTCCCTCCTCCCTGTGGCTTCCTCTCACATATTTATACATGGCTATCATATCTCCTCTCAGCCTTCTCTTCTTCAGGCTAAACATGCCCAGTTCCCTAAACTGCTCCTCATAGGGCTTGTTCTCCAGACCCTTGATCATTTTAGTCGCCCTCCTCTGGACACTTTCCAGCTTGTCAATATCTCTCTTGAATTGTGGTGCCCAGAATTGGACACAATATTCCAGATGTGGTCTAACCAAAGCAGAATAGAGGGGTAGCATTACTTCCTTAGATCTAGACACTATGCTCCTGTTGATGCAGGCCAAAATCCCATTGGCTTTTTTTGCTGCCACATCACATTGTTGGTTCATGTTTAACTTGTTGTCCACGAGGACTCCAAGATCTTTTTCACACGTACTGTTCTCGAGCCAGGCGTCACCCATTCTGTATCTTTGCATTTCATTTTTTCTGCCAAAGTGGAGTATCTTGCATTTGTCACTGTTGAACTTCATTTTGTTAGTTTTGGCCCATCTCTCTAATCTGTCAAGATCGTTTTGAATTCTGCTCCTGTCCTCTGGAGTATTGGCTATCCCTCCCAATTTGGTGTCATCTGCAAACTTGATGATCATGCCTTCTAGCCCTTCATCTAAGTCATTAATAAAGATGTTGAACAGGACCGGGCCCAGGACGGAACCCTGCGGCACTCCACTTGTCACTTCTTTCCAAGATGAAGAGGAAGCATTAGTGAGCACTCTCTGTGTTCGTCCACTTAACCAATTACAGATCCACCTCACCGTAGTTTTGCCTAGCCCACATTGGACTAGTTTCCTTGCCAGAAGGTCATGGGGGACCTTGTCGAAGGCCTTACTGAAATCCAGGTACGCTACATCCATGGCATTCCCCGCATCTACCCAGCTTGTAGCTCTATCGAAGAACGAGATCAGATTAGTCTGGCATGACTTGTTTTTGATAAATCCATGTTGACTATTAGCGATGACTGCATTTGTTTCTAAGTGTTTGCAGACCACTTTCTTAACAATCTTTTCCAGAATCTTGCCCGGTATTGACGTGAGGCTGACCGGACGGTAGTTGTTTGGGTCATCCTTTTTTCCCTTCTTGAAGATTGGGACCACATTGGCCCTCCTCCAATCTGCTGGAACTTCTCCCGTTCTCCAAGAACTCTCAAAGATGGTTGCCAATGGTTCCGAAATGACTTCCGCTAGTTCCTTCAATACTCTGGGGTGTAGTTGATCTGGCCCTGGGGACTTGAACTCGTTAAGAGCGGCCAGGTATTCCTGGACGACTTCTTTCCCAATTTGGGGTTGGATGTCCTCCAATCCCTCATCCACTCCATCTTGCTGAGGTTGAAGACTCTCTTTTTGTGAGAAGACCGAGGCAAAGAAGACATTAAGTAGTTCTGCCTTTTCCCTATCCCCTGTCAGCATTGCCCCATCTTCTCCTTGAAGAGGTCCTATCGCCTCCTTGTTTTTCCTTTTTCTACTGACATAAGAATAGAAGCCCTTTTATTGTTTTTAATGTCCCTGGCAAGTCTGAGCTCGTTTTTTGCTTTAGCCTTGTGGACCTTTTCCCTATAGGTGTTGGCTATTTGTTTGAATTCTTCTTTGGTGATTTCTCCCTTTTTCCACTTCTTGGAAAAATATGCATACCATTGTTGTTGATCAATTTAGAGTGGCTGTGGATAGAGAGATTCAAGCCATTGTGGGTTGCCTGGTGAGAAAAGAAGCCAGTATTCCAGAATAAATCTCACCAAGTTGAAGAGAAAGCCACCAAGGTTTTTATTTCATTCCAGCTGGAACGGATGAAGATTGCAGTAGCCTGCCAAAAAATGACATACCCATTGGGCAGAGAGATACAATATTTATAGCCTTTTGATTCAAAAGTTCCCATACCCATCCCCCGTGAGCTGGCTTTGTTATGATTGGCTGTAACGTCAGCAATCCAGCAGGAGACTCAATGGCGGCCTGAGCCCTGCTTCGACCACTCAGCCAATGAGGTGAAAGGGAGGCGGGCAACAAGGAAATATAGAATCATAGAATCATAGAATCAAAGAGTTGGAAGAGACCTCATGGGCCATCCAGTCCAACCCCCTGCCAAGAAGCAGGAATATTGCATTCAAATTACCCCTGAAAGATGGCCATCCAGCCTCTGTTTAAAAACTTTCAAAGAAGGAGCCTCTACCACACTCCGGGGCAGAGAGTTCCACTGCTGAACGGCTCTCACAGTCAGGAAGTTCTTTCTCATGTTCAGATGGAATCTCCTCTCTTGTAGTTTGAAGCCATTGTTCCGCGTCCTAGTCTCCAGGGAAGCAGAAAACAATGAAGAAATGTTTAGATTAAGGTGACCAATGTTTGCCAAACTACCCAACAATAGCTTAAGCCCTCAAGTTGGATCTGAGTTATTGTGTTAGTCTTTTGAATCATTATCTCTGTCTAGCCCCCAAGGGGCTAGGTCCTTTGTTTCATAGTCCTGTGGTATGTGGTTAATGGATGAAGCTGAAGTTGGTTTTGGTTGGTCAGGATATGACACAATGGAGAAGCTGTGGTGAAACTCCTGGTTCCTTGCAGATAGGAAGATACTCTTTGTGTTGAGTGATTTAAATATCCATGGGTCTTATCATCCCAGATGGCCTGGCTTTGCCCTCTGCGATCTGGTCTGATAAGAGTTATTTATTTTATTTTCCATGCAAGTGGGCTTGGTGAAATCCTTTGTTAGGGGATTATCAGCTCAGGAAGTGTTGAGGGGCTTCTAGAGTCATGAGAGTTGTTGTTTTATCAAAACAGTGGCTTTCCTTTCATATTTCATATAGATACATACATATAAGGGATGGGAATGGGGTAAGGGAACATACAATGAATTCATAAGGAGAGGAAAAATCATGCAGAGTCAGGGGTCCTATATCAGCCCTTCCCAAAGTCCAGTGAAGTTCATATAAGTTTGGAAAAGTTGATAAAAAGAGTTCATAAAAGTTCACAGTTCAGAGGGATTTGACAAAGAGTCCATGGAAGTTCCTAAAGGTCCTAAAAGTCCTCAAAAGTTGATAAAAGTTCCCAAAAGTTTATAGAAGTTGGAAAAAGTTCATAAGAGTCCTTGGAAAGTTTATGAAAGTTCACAAGAGCTCCCAAATGTTCATGGGGAGCACAGTGCCAGTGGGAGCACTGAGGGGCTGGAGTCCATTCATAAAACAGGAGTCTCATTCATAAAAAGAAATCCAATTAATAAATAATAGCCAAATGGGTCAGATACTAGTTTGGGTTACAGGGGCATTGCCATGTGGGTTCATGGGGCCATGGAAGAAGCCTTAGGTTCCCACATGGAGGAGAGATAGGGGATTGTGGGATCATTCCAGCCTGGAGTCCTTGGCAAAACTAGGAATTCCCTGATTTGGAACTATATTTTACAGAGTCCGGGGGCGAGGGGGGGGGTCACCTCCAATCACACCATGTGCACCATCACCAAAAATATAAACCTTTATATACGATTAGAAGTTTGAAGGACTTCCACACAAGAAAAAGAAAACCATTAGTACCATAATAGCATTTTAAAAGTTAATGTTCTTTGCCTTTTGCACTAATTACATTTGTACATGCTCACAGTGTCTCAAACACAATGAATCAACTCTTTTTTAAAAAATGATTGCTTTGCAGACTTCCGGTGGTGTGCTCTGCTTGCTATTCATGTGACCATAGTTAAACATATATTGAAAAGCTTCATACTTCTGATCTTAAAAGCTGTATTCTGCATTCCTGCACATACTTTTTTATATAAAGAAAAAGAGACCTGAAAATCTAGTGCTTTCCCTTTAAGATCCAAATCCTTCTTGCTCTCCTGGCAGGTTTCCACTGGCAACTCTAGAATCCTGCACAAGGCTCTCAACACCTGATTAAATATTAATCCAGAGGTGGGGGGCTCCCTCTTTTATGATCCTTTCCCTTGAAACCCCTATTAGTAAATCACAGTCCAGCATGAGAGGAAATGTGGCCATTCCATTACCCTCGGTTCACGAAGGGGCATTAATTCTTAATAAACTGGCCTGATTATAATAATACTTGAAGGATGCAAAATAATGGATAGACAGGTTTACGTCCATGTCTAAGATTAAACACATGTGTGGCCCAGGGAGAGGGAGTTGGGGGCAGGAGGCTGAGAGGGAGATGGATGAGGAACCGTGGCTGGAATTCTCAATGAAAGTGGGTGTTGTGCTGCTAAGTTCTCTATAGGTCCCTTGTGAGCTGTTCATTTCCCTATTTTCAGGGCTGCAAATTTCAAGGCTTTTTTCTCTCCATAAACCGTTTGAGATGCACTGTTATTTGACTCGCCAACCACAAAAGGATGACAGATATCATTTGAGACTGAAGGAAGAGGACATTTTGAGAAAATAAAAAAAATAGCTGAATATACAGTAGACATGAAATGCCTCTAATTTTGAAGGTGGTTCCTTCCTCCACCAAATAACTGCTGGGATTCAACCCCACACTGCCCAAGTCTCAAGTTCTCAATGAGGAACAAGCTAGTTAGTTTAGAATAGGCCCTTTCCCCCATGTCTCCTGAATGACAGTTATTCTTCTCTCTCTCTGCTTCTGCTCTTATTCTGATTGGTTGGGTAAAATTGATACTTTTCTTCTGCAAGCCTTTATTTAGCTTTTTCCATATTAGAGTGTGCTGTGTGTTTTGAGATCTCTCTTTTCATGTGTGTCAGGAGACATGTAGTCATTGGTGTTTTTTTCCTCTCTTTGAAACCTTAGAAGAGAAGGGTAGTTCAGACCCATTAAGAAATGCAGTTATTTTTCATTATTGTAAATAAACCTTTTGTGATTTTTAAAGACAAGACTCTGCATCCTTGCCTGCCTAAGCTCTAAATTCTTTACATTATCTGGATTTAGTTTCAATTTGTTTGCCCTCAGTCCATTACCACCCTTGGGCAATGGTTTAGGTGCAGAAGTGCTTCCTTGGTGTCAGATGGAAAGGAGTAGTAGAGTTGGGCATAATCTGCATAAAAATGGTACCAAACTCCAAAACTCCAGATGATCTCTCCCAGTGGTTTTACGTAGATGTGACTTGTGAATTTGGGTCAACTCTTCAGTAATGAACTGAGAAAACATTCTGCTCTGACTAAACCAGCTCTGTTAAATAAGCACAGCTATTCCAAGCCCAGATAGGATTGTGTTGAACCTGTCAGCCAGATTGCTCTTAAAAATACAAAGTTTCTCAGGGGAAAAAGTAGTGGAAATCCTAAGGCAGTGCTAACATGTGTTTTCAAATCCAGGATTTTTCATATGAGGCAGGCAAATTGGCATTGTGGCTGGACTGTCACTTTTGAGGACATAGCTATAACACGGTGTTCCCTCGCTACTTCACGGCTCGCTTTTCGCAGACTCGCTGTTTTGCGGGTTTTGCCTCCTGACAATGATGGAGTGTGGATGGGGGTTTCACACTTCCCCTAGGGAGAGAGGCAACCAATCATAAAAAAGAGAGAGGGGAGATACAAAGTAGTATGTAAATCACGGCCTTATAGCCCCTTCCTTATGGCTAGAAAAAAAAAGGTGTGTGGTGCCTTTAAATCTCTCCTCGCTTCTTCCTCTCCCTCAAAATGCTCTCTCTCTCTCTCTCTTTCTCTCTCTCTCTCTCTCTCTCTCTATATATATATATATCCCTATTTCACGGATTTTCACTTTTCATGGGTGGTCCTGGAAACGTAACAACCGCGATAAGTGAGGGAACTCCTAAACTGGTTTGCCCCCCCCCCCACACACACACACACATTCCTTTCCTTGATTCTCTAATCCCTTTTAATTGATGGATAAAGCCCCACCAATAGTTCCCAATTCCACTATATTCCTATTACTTATCTTAGTTTGATGGGTCTCTTCTGCTTTTGTGCTTGCAATTGCGAGCGAGAGGGATTTCCCTCTTTCTCCTCCTCATCATTTGACATATGTCCATCATTTATTTAATTCTAAAATTGCACAATTACATGAAAAATAATTAATTTAAAAATTAAAAGAACTACAAGGCACATTCGTATAAATAGGGCAGGAAGACAGGGTTAGGGAGAATGTGGAGAAGACTTTTCGTGGGACCACAGATTGTGCTCTTGAAGAGCATGAGGTTTGAAATATAATAGCCAAACAATCAGCCTATTTTTTAAAAATTTTCTCTTTCTTTTTTGACCATTGTTGTTTTCTACCTAAACAGGTAAGTATTATGGACAACTCAAAAACAACCATAATTTTGTGGCATTTTGTGGTGGCTTCTAATCAAGATATTCAACCCAGCTCTGAATTTTCCTTTGTTTTCTTAAAGATCATAATGACTTGGATCCCACAGCTCCTAATTTCTCAAATATTCACAGGCTAGTGTAAATATTTAAATTGTTCAAGATACCCCCAATAGCGTTGTAAATGTCAAATCAATTATTGTAATTGATAGCACTTGGGATGTCAAACACATGTAGCATTTATTTGACACCAGCCAAAAATGACCATGGCAAAAGTATGCCATAATACTTTTTATATTATCACAGTTGTACAAAATAATTTTAATGCTTAAATGGTACTCTGGTATAGTTATAATATTTCCACAGAGTATTTTAAAACCACAAACCAGATAATTTACAGAAGGGGAAAACCATTTAGAAACTGATCGGCTGGCAACCCCCTGATTTAATAAATGCACAATGACTAAAGCTTTCTTCAGATTTACACATATTTTCCTCAAATATATTTATTTTCTTCAATATCAGTAGATCTTTTGAGTATTTCTACAGCCCAGCAAAAGAGCCTTATTATTTGCTTCTAAAGAGAAAAAAAGGCACAATGGAATATAACTTTTTAAAACATAATGTTCTAGTTACCGCTGAACCAAAGAGCTTAGAGGTTCAGATTATTCAGATATAACATTGGCTGACTTGAAAGAAATGGTCTTACCTGGTCTTTAGAATCATCTTACTTTGTAAGTTTGTTATGAAAATAGATGAGTGAATGATAGAGAAATCTTGACAGAGGGTGAAGCATAATAAGCCACTGTTAAGAATGCATAAATATT
The DNA here is from genome assembly GCF_037176765.1 of Anolis sagrei. Lineage (NCBI taxonomy): Eukaryota > Metazoa > Chordata > Lepidosauria > Squamata > Anolidae > Anolis > Anolis sagrei. Next base: position 214,847,149 of record NC_090024.1, on the reverse strand, counting down.
ACTTTGCAATTGATTTGCTTTATTAAAAACATTTTCCCCTTTCAGTTATCTAGAAATTGGCAAATTTTGGTAAGATCGTATATAAAAAGGTGTTATGAATATGTCCTGATTGAATTCTATAGATACACTAGTTGATTGCTATTCTGTTGTTAAAGATTGTGGGAATGAGAAAGCTGGGAACCTTAATTCAACTCCAGAAATATGATTGATTAAAATGGGAATTTAATACCATTTTTCAGAGATAAGCACTCAATAGCCTCTATTTAAATCAGAGATGGGGAACATGCAGCCCATGGGCCATATAAAGCTCACGAAATCATTTCATCTGGCCCAGCCCAGAGAATGGCATGTGCCACAGTCTTCCCACTTAACCTGGCTCCTTTTGCTCCTCCAAGCTGCCACACTGACTCTTCTGTGGGATGGATGTCACTTCTGGTTTCCTCTCCTCACGCAGGAGCATTCTGCTTTCCACTCTCATTTTTGGCACCCTAGGCAAACCCAGTAAGCATGTGTTCTTGCAGGACTTTGGAATTTTCATTTGATTTTAACTTTATAATTGTATAATTTATAATAATATATACTTATATAATTATCTATTTGTAATAAAATAACTAAACAAATAAAGCTATGAACCATGAATGATGTTATACATATCCTAATGGCCCTTGGTAGAAAAAAGGTTCCCCACCCTGATCCTTTCTCCCCCGTTGCATTTTAAAAAAAAAACTTCAAATCCTCTTCATCCCATTTATGCAAATAAAGTATTGTGTTAATTAAGAAATTCTCACCCATCCCTTAGTAAGAAGTAATGGAATACATCCGCTTTAAAAACCAGGCTATAAATTGCAAGCTGTCACCTTTGACACGAATTTATGGACAAAATTCTACACATGGGGTGCAAAACATAAATCTTTACATGTGAAATTATACTCTAGTTCAAATTAGTAACCCAGTTTAGATCACAATGTTCTATAGTCATGTTAGAAGTTTTTCTCTTTAAAGGCACCTATATTTAAACATATGTTACTCTTTTAATATTCTCAGAAGTATTTTTAATATATCAAGGAATCTTTCTTGATATATATTCATTATTTTACCACATTAAAAGAAGAAGAGGAGAAGGAAGAAGATTACAGAAGTCATAGAAAACAATTAAAGATAAGTGTTTTTTCAAGGATGAGTGTAGCACTCATCCTTGAGATGGGAAGGACACTCTAATATGAGTATTCTTCATACCCCAATTTGACTAATCTCGAGTAGCTTTGTTTCTTATTTATGTACTATTAGATCAGGTAATTGTGTATCCAATATCCCTGGATCCCCTGGATCTTAATAACTACAGACCAGCCTTTAACCTTTTTTTTGGAGGGGGGGGGGGGGGCTGATTGAGAAGGCAGTAGCCCTCCAACTCCAGGCAGTCTTGGATGATGCTCTTCTTTGGCCCATTTCAAACTGGCTTCAGGGCAGGATATGGAGTTGAGACTGCTATGGTTACCTTAGTGGATGATCTTCATTCTAACACTGACAAAGGGAGTGTGTCCCTTCTGGTGCTTCTAGATCTCTCAGCAGTGTTCAATACCATGGTATCCTTCTGAAATGCCTAGAAAGGCTGAGAATCAGAGGCACTGTGTTGCAATACATATGAAAAGATCAGCCTCTCACTTAACATTGAAAAAGTGCTCTGCCAGCAGGCACAAACCAATCCCTCTGCAATATCAGCAATAAAGCTTAATGGTGTAATGCTACAAAATGGTGACCATTTTTGTTACCTTGGCAGCCACCTCTCCACAAAAGTTGACATTGACACCAGAATACAACACCAGTACAGTGATGATACTACCAGTAGAGCATTCAAATGAAACATAATGTGTCCGAGGATTGAGATATTCCTAGGGATACCAAGATGCTTATTTATAATGCTGCTGTCCTTCCATCTCTAGTTGAGTGTTGTAACAGGAGGTCAGCTGATTTTGAAGAGGCACAAACACCAAGCAAAAGAAAGAAACATGTGCGGAAGGGAACGCACACTGAGCAAACCCTTGTTGTGACTGCTTTCCATCTGGAAATCTATGTTCTCATGGTGAAAAACCATGTGGCTCCTGAATAGGTCTTCAGAGTTACTTATGAACTCACCGTCAAAACTCTATCATTGGAAGACAATCATACCCAGCCACAAGTATGATGATGATGCTGATGGTTGCAATGATTCTGAATGTGCCTCTCAGGTAGGTTCTAGATGGTGGTGCTTGGGGATAGCTACTCCTCAAAAAAGGAGCTGTTACGTGGAATGACACAAGGGGACAATCTATCCCCAATACCTTTTAGCATTTTCATGAAACCACTGGGGAAGATTATCTGGAGACATAAGGCAGAATAATATCAGTACGTTGATGATACTCAAGTACTGTAAACAGGCCAAATTGAAGAAAGGCAAAACATTTCTGACAATGAAAGGGAACTATTCCTAGCAATTACAGGACAATCACTTGCTTACCAACAACCTTCAAGCTGCTTACAGGCATTTTAGCTGATGCAATCCAATACCACCTGGAAGTGAAGAACTTGCTGTCTCCTGAACAAAAAGGAAAAAGGGCACTACCTTGACATGTGGGGGGGGGGGGTTTGTGCTCCAATGAGTCAGGGAGCTAAGCTGGAGGGTCACTCAAACCAGAGAGGCCTCTGATGAGGAGGTGTCCAAAACCTTGATAAGTCAAGATGCCCAAAACCACGGAGAAGACAATAAAAAGAAACTGTATACTGGATTGGTCACCCGCATCAACAAGGGCCACATCTTGTGCTGGAGTACTTAGACACTTGGCGAAAAATGGACTACAGGACTCAGAATCTTCAGCTGAGCAACCAAGGCTGAAGTTACTGGAAGCATTGAAAAAATGTCATAAATACATGTGTGCACAGAATAGAGAAATTATGGCTTGCTACTACAGATCAATCCGGTCAACAAGAGGATACCTCAAACAAATGCATCAAATTTGGAAAGAAATACACCAAAATAAACAAATTATTATTATTATTATTATGCTTTACAATACCCTTAGCAATACATCTCACCTATCTCAGAAACAGTATGGATTGTGTTACTTTAATTAATGTTTTATTGTTTATATTTTAATTTGTTTGGATTTTAATGCATTTTTTTATTTATCAATATGTATGTATATGTGGCATTGATTTGTTGCCATTGTAAGGCCGCCTGGAGTCCCCTTCAGGATGAGAAGGGTGGAGTACAAGTGTGGTAAATAAATAAATAAATAAATAAATAAATAAATAAGATGCATTTTTGTTTTTTGTTTTTGCAAAACCTAAGCAGAGCTCTTGGTGATCCAGGCTCATGGAGGTCTCTCACTGATACATGGTTATTATAAGTCAAAGCTGATTAGACAATAACAATTCTATAAATATGACTCTCTCTCTCTCTCTCTCTCTCTCTCTCTCTCTCTCAAATCTAAATATCAGTATTTACATTTTTAGTACAGCACAGTTTAAAACAGCACAGATTATGAAGGGTTAAGAGAAGAAGTTGCATTCCTTGCTTTTCCTGATCACGTAGCTGGTGACCAAAAATAGACCAAGAACGTTAGCATCACTTGTGGCTTGTTGTTAATTGTCCTGTTTTAGATGCAGATGTTTTTCACTTCCAGACACTGACTTTTTTTTTTTTTGAGGAGTATAAAATATGCTGCTTTGGCATTTCTGAACCCAGTAAAACTTTGATTTTCTATGCTGAGATAAACATCAAATCCCAGTAAGCAGTTGCTTTTTTGTCTTTCATGAGCTATAAAGTAACAAGACCTCTTTTAAGCAGGAGCGCCTCTGAAATCAGGAATTTTCTTTGTTTTCCCAAGAGAAGTGTGGTGTGCTTTTTAGAAATGTGATTGAGCCTCCTCTCTTTTTTAAAAAAAAAAATTACCCTGTGAAGAAAAAGAAGAAGAAGAAATTAGCATTGGAATTGACAGCTCCATTTGAAAGCTGTTTGGTTAACAGGCCAGCTTTGGTTAATTTGCTGTGATTTTCAGTGACTGTAGAAGTCAAGAGTGTCTTTAATCTGCCCCAACCCTTGAAATGTGGGTGCATTAAAAGGAACTATCAGCAGTATGCTTGATCCACAATGTGTCAATTAAATGCATCTGTTCTTTTGTGCAGGCTGGCCAAGAAAAGTCTTGCAGATAAGAGTTCGCTTTTATGCAAGCTTTCTTTTCTTCCACACATGAAATTAAAGTGCTGCTTGCTTCAATGAGATTTGTAACATGAATGTTAAAAATGAACATAAAACCTACACAGACCAGAATCCATCTGCCCTTTGCTTCCTGTTCTACATGAATAATGGGTAAATGTTAACATACACAGTCTCATATGAGAGAAAATAAAGCAGAATGTTAGGCCTAAATCTTGAACTGGGCACATTCACACTATAAACTTTATCACATGAGCCTGCTGTCTTGTTCATATAATATGGAAGCATACAGGTTTTTTAATCAGTTTTGATCACACTTTTCTCACTTTAGTGATTCATGATCATGCAACCTGATTTTTGCACCACAAACTTCTGAGATGAAGAGCTGCAGTGGGAAGAATTTTTCACACATTTCTCCATCTTGGAAAAGTAGGACAATTAGCAGGCACCTACAAGACAGACACAGCATTGTGCAGTGAGTTACAGTCAAAGGCATCATTATCCCATGGCATTATCCCATTATCCCATTTGTGATAAAGTCCTATACAATTATATCACTATGATTCCACTTTAACTGGTATGGTTCTGTCATTTAGAGATCCTGGGATTTGCACAATTCTAAATGCCACTCTGTAGCAAGAAAACTGTAAACCCCAGGATTCCACTAGATCAAACTATTCAAGGCAATATGCATACAAATGCTATAATTAATGACCCTTGGTTTCATAGAAGAATCTTTTCATCTCCCCTCCCCAATATTTCAACTTCCCTCCCCACTGTTACCCCAAAAATTACTCTAATAGACTTCCCAATCATTCAGAGCCAGCTGGGAAATGTAAAATGCAGGGGTTGATTAAGTGTGGCCTGCATGCAGCATGCAGCCTCTAGGTATTTGTTGCCAACCTTCAATCCCCACCTATTCCAAAAAATGGCAAAAGATGCCACAAAACATTGGCTGGAAGCACATCTGTTAGTCCCACTAGTTTACCCATTGAATCAATTGTTCAATAATGAATTAATGTATAATTATATGTAATTGGCTCACAGTCTGTATTCTAGACAGGACTAAAAACAAAATGTAGACAGTTATTTTATAATTATAAATTGATGAAAGCCAATTTTATGCCTTTTGCAGTATTGCTGTGGCATAGTTAATTTTTATTTTTATAGTTAAAGAGAGTTGACAGCTGAGGAACATCACATCATTCAAGTATAAAACCCATTCCATGGCTTATTCTGCTTATTTGGGTGCTGAGCTGGTGGGGTGAGAGTCCTCAGTACCAAAAATTGATAAGAACTTTCAGGATTTGTCTGCTATTTACTAATAATTTCACTGTTACCACTGTTAGGAACTCGGTCCAGTTATTGCCAGTTCTGATCAACAGTGACTTCCTGGGAAAATTCTTTCTAAACCTTATCTAAAGATCTTTGGTTTTCCCCTGGTGGTCACCCATGAAAACATCTAATTTAGCTTCTGAATTCAGATGTGTTCAGATTTGAGTCTCTATAAAGTACATTTCTTTGCCTTTCTAGCACCAATCCTTAAGCTAGTGAAAGCCCCCCCCCCCCCCACTTCCAATTTTACACCAGATGCAGTATTTATTTATTTAGAACATTTATTTATTTATTTATTTATTTAAATAAATAGCTATCATTCTTCCCCCTCTTGTAGTCTGGACAAACATTCCCCACTGTCCATTACAAGGGTGAATTCACAGGTTCGGTTTCAGCATGAGCAAGTCCATGATTGAATTATCCCCAGTTGGCCTACCTTCCACTGCTACATGATGGCCTGTTGATATCAGAGATAGTGATCTATGACAACTGATCCATAGTGTCTATTTCATACATTTGAGTTATGAGGCAATACCTGAAATTATCATATTAGAAGTACATGTGAATTTAAATGATGTATGCAACACTTGATTGCAGTATATTAGGAGCAGCCAAAATTTAGGAGTGTTCTATAAAAATCCCCAGAGAATTGAGGATGCACCATATGTACAACAGCATATCCAAACTTGTAGAAAGTTGATCAGTTGGGGAAGATATTTGTAAAGAAGGATTGGTAGAAAAAATTCTTAGAGCCATGATTAAAATGTATACATGATATTTATTATATGATTCCCTTTATGCATATGTTGAAAGGGATGAAGACATCTTTACGTGTCATTCAATTTATGGAATAATATTTTTGTGCATCTCATTTTCCTATTGCACTCTCAGAAATATGCTCCAAAGGATTAGGAAATCACCTGTCACAGTGTGTATATTGAGGTAGAGAACTGTAGGGAGATTGATTTCAGCTAAAATCACTTGTTGGCGGTGGTGGGAATGATGGTTATAGAAACACCTCATAGAATGATAGAACCTGCCAATTTTATCTCCTTTTTATTTTTTTTAAATACTGCATCTTTGTGCATGTTTTGAAATGTGCATATAGTTTGGATGCATCCTGCTACCAAGTAAAATGTTCCACCACTATTATGAACTCATTTGATATGTGCATATTTTTCTAGTTCCACTGTTCAAAGGACACATTTCATAGAATCATTGAGTTGGAAGAGATCACATGGACCATCTAGTCCAACCCTCTACCATGCAAGAAAAGCACAAAGTTTTTGTGACACGTGGCCATTCAAGCCTCTGTTTAAAAGCCTCCCAGGAAGGAGCTTCCACACACTCCAAGGCAATGAGTTCCACTGCTGAACAGCTCTTAAAGTCAATAAGTTCTGCCTAATGTTCATGTGGAATTTTCTTTCCTGTAATTTGAACCCTTTGCTCTGAGTCTTAGTCTACAGGTCAGTGGAAAATAAGCCTGCTTCCTCTTCTATATGACATTTCAAATATTTATACATGGTACACAATCATGTCTTTTCTCAACCTTCTCTTCTGCAGGCTAAACATACCTGACTCTTTAAGCTGCTCCTTATAGGATAGAGTCTCCAGTTTTCTGTCTCCATACTGATTCCAGAGCTTAGCTTGTATCGGGTGCCTAGACAGTCCAGGAGTGTTAATCAGGTGAGGGGGGGGGGGGAGAGAAAAATCACCATAATGCATTCATCACACTCCGACAGATGGAAAAGTTGAAATGAGGAAGAGAAGCTGCTTTACAGACAGCTGGAGGGTCTATCTGTTTGAAAGCAAGATCATAATTTCATAGCTACATCTCATAGGCAATACATTTTGAAGATCCGCCTGATGTCTAAAAACGGATCTCTCACACTTGAATAACTGGAATGAATGTAAAACACGCCCGATTTTAACTCATGTAAAGAAAATTGTGTCTGTTAATAATCCACACTGAATATAAGTCCTATCTAATAACTTTTTAAGAAATGTTAGAAATAATTGTATATCTCATGCTGTATGTATTTGAAATATGAAAGCACATTTATTAAAAGTTTTGCATTTCATTTTAAATAAAATGGGGGGGGGGAGATGGCTATTTCTTTTAATCTTCAGACAAAAAGGAGCCACTTTTACATCTGAAAATCAGCTTGTTATTGATCCTATCCCTGTTAATATTCATGAAGCTCTATCACAGGACTGGAGATTTTAACACAGTGCCCCCACACTCTAAATCAATTCCCATTGATTTCAATTGGCTTCTCCCATCCAAGCATCGACCTTGCTTCCTCCCTTGGAAACCTGCTCCCAAGGTCCTTTGAAGCACACTAGCAGCATAATGAGCTCAGAGGGATCACATGAGACTCAGAGCTGGCGATTTGCTAGCTCTGACAGCACATGGCTAGATGCTCTTCTCTAGTGAAACCAAGTCTGGTGTATATGAAATGCTCATCCTCAAAGAAACTTAAATCTTCCTTATATATATATATATATATATATATATATATATATATATATATATATGTCTTTAAGAGTCTCAATGCAGGTTTGGATATATAAAATCCCTTTTGATTTCTTCACATTAGAAGTAGCTAAAACAACAAAAATCCGCAATTCTATTATAAACGTTCATGGGTCAGCTTCCAACAGAGAGGTTCTGTAATATGGAAGTAAGCAAATATGGTGGGTCTAGAAGCCATTTTTTAACTAACACATATTTCAGCATTCACAAAGTGTTTTTGATCTGTATGTTATTTAGCCACGGTACCCACACCATTCACCACCACACCCATCCACACCTGCTAGAAGTATCAGAGTTCGAAGCATCAGAAGACTGAGACCGAACCAACAGCAGCTGTAAGGCCCTAAATTCTATCCTTCAATGGAGCGCAGGCTCTGTTCACGCTCAGGAAGGGATCGAGGCCAGAGCTCCAGACATGCAGGGAGACACCGAAGAAGGGAGAAGGGGAGCAGCTGAATTGCACTGGAGAAGGGAGACCATTAGCTGCTGGTAGCTGGCTGCTGCTTTAGTTTAGCTGGTAAAAGAAGAGAGAAAGGCCAATTCTTTGCTCACTATTCCAACAAAGAGAGACACAGTCAGTCACTTGCAGAAAGTACAATATTATTATCCTTTTTTTGGTCTTGATAGGCAACCTTAGAGTTGTATATTATAGCTGCATTTTTGGGAATAGGGTTACCTTACCACACCTGGAGTACATTGCTCTCTGTCAGAGAAGAACACAGACACTTGTTACTCTCTGACAAAAGTCATGTCAAGCATTTCCAGAGATAATGACCTTGTACATAATCCAGCAAAAGAATACAAACACTTGTTACACTGAAAAAATTGGGTCAAGCATTTCCAGAGATACTAGCCTCATTATCCAGAAAAAGAGAACACAAACACTTGCTACACTCTGACAAAAGTTGTGTTGAATCTTTTCAGAGATACAATAAACATGAAGCATTCCTGTGGCAGTGGGTTGGGTCGTGTATCCTCTGGGTCTGCCCATGGTTTCCAAGGGGGGAGAGAAAGGGAGGGGAGCACCCCACAAACTGCAATATACAACTTTGAGTAGTGGTGGTAGTGATGCTAGTACCAGTAGAACTGCTGTGATTTGACCCTGTCAATCCCAGTTGCCAGTTCCTCTTTCTTTGGTGGGGGCATGGCTGGATTTGCCTATAGAGCTAACAGGAGGATAATGTCTTAAAATCTGAAGGGGGAAATCTAATAGAACTTGTTTCTCTCCCAGACTCTTCCTCTGAGTCTCCAGCTGGCAGTGAGCAGGATGAGGGCCCTGCAGAGGAGGCTGCATCATCAAACCTCCATTCTCCTTGCACCACACCCATGCCCACCCCCAACCCCACTGTTATAATGGGAGGCCGGGGTCATTTCCTGGTGCATCCTGAGTGTGCCATGCATGCAGTGTACAAGTATTGCAATGGAAAAGTCAGCAGGGGACTTGAGGTATCTGTCTACAATGGTGTTGAGGATGCACATGAAGAGGCATCACCTAATGGTTAGAGTAGAGGGAGAATCCGGAAGGTTCTGTTTATCACTATCTGGAGGAACCGGTAGAGAGTCTAGCTTGCGATCCATTGGTCTACCATTCTATGTGGAGCCAGATGTGGCTGATCTGTCCATGATTGCCCAGAACTACAGAAGTTGTTCACCTTCCAGCACACAAAATGAGAGAGTTTTCAGCCTGGCTGGAGATGTTGTCATCCCTCTCTGGAAATTGTTGGACCCTGCCTTGGTGAAACAGCTGGTCTTCCTGAAGGTCAACCTTTCTCTACTGGGGTTCCCAAAACTGGACCCTGATTCTTAAATTTTACAATGTTTGTACAACACAATTTTTGCAGAACAAATGTTACATGTAGCACGTACCTGCCTCTCAATTTGTCATGTAGCCAGGAAAACTGGCTACCACCTGAACCGCTTCATGAAAAATCTGCTACAAAACAGGAGTTTTTTGTAGAATTCCAAGGCTAGAGAAACAGATGGCAAAAATGGAAGGCCGGCATGCCTCAGGGGAGCATGCTTGCTCCAGCAATATTTAACATTTACACAAATGATCAGAAACAGAGAGTTTCATCGTGCTGATGATCATGCCATCACCACCCAAGCAGGAAGCTTTGAAATGGTTAAACAGAAGCTCTCCAAAGCTTTAGGTGCTCTTACTGCTTATTGCAGGGAAACCCAGCCGATTCCTAATCCATTCAAAACACAGACATGTACTTTTCACCTTAAGAACAGACAAGCATCTTGAGTGCTGAGGATTACTTGGGAATGAATTTTGTTATGCTGCAATACCTGGAGTATTGCAGCACACCAAAATAGCTGGGAGTGACATCTGAGGCATTGAACAGACTGTGCTCTGGCACCACGTGATACAGAGCCAACCTTAAGAAACCGGGCTACAAAGTGGAGTCCATGAGATGCGAGTGTGGGGAAGAGCAAACTACAGACCACCTATTACAATGCAGTCTGAGCTCTATCACATGCACAATGGAGGACCATCTTATAGCAACATTAGAGGCACTCCAAATGGACAGCTACTGGTTAAAGGACATTAAGTATAATGCCAAGTTTTTAACTTTGTGTTTTAAAATACATTACAACTGTACACTCAATTTGCTTCTGACACAATGAATGAATAAATAAATAAAACCACATTTTTTTCAAACAACAATTATTACAAGCTGCCCCAATGGCAACATGGCATGAGCCAGTGCCACACAGCCAGTACAGCTCCTCCTTCAGGAGATCAACCAACTACCTCATTGCCTTGCCCTTTCACTAACTCTCATTTTTGGTAATTTTTGAAAGAGTTCCACCAATTGTGTGGGAGTCTACCACAAAAAAAAACACCAAACATGTTACTACAATGAACTTGTAGTAAAAAAAACAACACCACAAGTGTTACTACAAGTCACTTGTAGTAACTGCAGGATTTCCACTAAACTACCACATCTCCCTCATACTTGCCATTTGGTTTTTGGGGAAATCCCATAGAGGATTCTATGCAGTACTGCTGCTGTCTCTGGATGCAACCTTCCCACAGCATCCACAGAGTATAGAAAGTTTTTAATGAAAAATAGTCTTTCTGGTATCAGTCTGTCCCCTAGCTGTCCTTGGGGGTCCATGGCTGTGGGATTCCTCCCCTCCTCCTAGGCTTTCTTTCTTTGGGAAAGTGACTGGCCTTTTCGGGGGCATAGTGACCAGCCACTATGTCTCCAAAGCATATAACGGTGTAAAGAATTGTTGTATCTCATAGGGCACAATATCACTGTGGTGCTTCAGGTCGGAGATATATTGTTCTGTGGATCTGGCTATGGGACTCCTCCCCCCTCCCTTTACTTCTTTGGGAGAGTAACTGGCCTTTTGGGGTGGGGTGGCCAGACAACCACTCCAGCTCCCTGACCCCCAGGCACCATGGATCTCTCCTCTCCTTCTACCGTTCCTTATTACTATTACTACTACTATAAGCATGAAAGGAACTATAAATAAGTGCCCATTTGAAACCTTTTAAATTAGATACTCTTTTCTTAATAAACTTATTATTCTTGTTCATCTGTGTGGTGTTGGGGTGGAAAAAGATCAAGTAGGTGGCTGGGCTGAAACAGAAATAAACAAGGGATTTTGTTTGGGCTCAGAAAACTGCTCTTGAAGTTCAGAAATTGAAGACTCCATCAGTTTAACAAGTTTAACTTTTTTCCTGGCACTGACGAAGTTTGGGCAAGGCTGGAGTAAAGCATCAAACCAAAAGAAGGTTTGGAATTTTGGCTGCTTGCTCTCTTGCTTTTCCTGCTTCTGGCCTTGAGACAGACTGAAGGATGCCCCTCCAGAGGAGGAGGTGGAGGAAGAGAGGGCAAGGGCAGAAGCTGGATCCTATCCAGCACCTCATTTAGTTTGCCAAACATTCTAAAATTTGATGGGCTTGCTCACAGTGGTAAATATGTCTTGTCCTCCAATATAGCCACTGGCCAGTAGCCACAACCCCACTCTAGACAGCCATAGCTAAAAATATTTAATATCTTTACATGTTTTTTAAAAGTCCCCATAAATCAGGGGATGTGGTAATTTTTCTGAAACTTGGAGGAATAATGCCTTGATTATGTTGTGTAATTGTAGAGAAATTCAAGGACATTGCTCTTATAGTTTTTGAAAAATGGTTTTTGGTAAAAACCTTAAACATTCTCCAAAATTTCATAGATGAGTGAAATGTTCCAACACCTGACAGGGTCAGAGTGGTAAATATATTCTACCATTGTAGCAAGTTCCACTCCAATAGCTCTAAAATGAGGGGGAAAGATGCCCTGGAAGCTCTTCAGGTGTGTAATTACTTTAACGAAATAGTAAACAAAATTTGGTTATTCTCCTTATAGTAACATTTTTTTTTTACTAACAATACTTTAGAAACACTTTCGAAATGAAATGCTGGCATCCCTTAATTTAGTAATGACTTTTAAAACTTATCGATGACACCTGCCTACTATCTAGGTAGGATATGCATGCTATCACTATGCTACAAATGGCTACTGAACAATTTGGGTTTTTTTACATTCTTTTTGGAATTCTGTTATTTGAATGGGTAGGAGTGTATTATTTAATATGCACAATGCTTTTGCTCCTTTATTTCATTGTCTTTTAATGAAGTATGAGATCATGTGGTTCTCTTGCCTTTCTGTTTTCCCTTTCTGGGGATCCTTCCTGTCTCCAAGTAGACTATTCCTATCTTTTTGTGCAATCGGAGAAGGCCAGACATTGCTGTACTCAATGGGAGGAAGGCTCTGTAATTAAGCAGATCCTGTGCTGTTTACAAAAACACTTAAAAATACACAGTCTGCCAAAAAAATGCAGTTTCAAATGCTAAATTTAATTAAATATGAGATGGAGGTGATGACTGGAAAGGAGGTTGCTGTGGAGTGGGTGAGTTGTAAGCACTGTGTAATGAAAGTCTTTGTAATTCTCTTTGAAAAATGGCATTGATGTAAGAAGAAAGATTTGTCCAAAAAAGAAAAGTTGCCTCTATGTAACATCTGCTACATTGATGGTTCCAGACCAAAGCTTTATGCTTGACAAAATCAAATCAAATTAAAATATAATTTTATAATGATAACACAAAACAATGAAGAAAAGCTCATTTTATGGCAGAAAGAGAGACCTAATGAGAAAAACCTATTGTTCAGCATTAGTGAGGTCTTGAACTTGGATTTGACTTTATAGCTGCAGTAAGTAGTTGTCTCAAAATAAGAGACTTTTTGCAAGCTGTGTGTAGGAGCTGTAGCAGCCCTAACAGAACTCTTAATTTTGACAAATAGCTGTGTCTTTATTTTAGCCAATTTAAAATGTCAATTGCCACTCTTTGGACTTCATCAGATGGATCTGGGGCAAAGCACTGGAAATCATTTTCTTGCATGTAGAATCATCTTCTTTGCATGGGATTCTCTCTTTAAAGGAAATGAAGAATTTGCTTACCACCATCACACAGGATCGCCCCCTCCCGCCTCAACCATCTGCTTAGAGGAGACTCAGACACCATTCTTAAGAGAGATCCCACTTCTGGCATACTTTATTTTCTCTTTCAATCCTGTTACTCTAGAAGAGACCCAAGGCACCATTCTTAAGACAGACACCACTTATTATTATTATTATTATTATTATTATTATTATTAAATTAATTATATTATAGCTAGCATAAAAACATGAACCACAGTTTACACCCCCCCCCCAAGTTTGTTTACTGCTACCTTAAAATTAATTATATTGACAGTAATATTCCAGTCAGAGGTCTATTAGCTATATAAAACATCTGCTCCTACTCCTCTCCATATGCTAAAGTGCAAAGGTGAGTTTTTAGTTGTTTTTGTTTTTAAAAGGCTACTTCTGGACTACTTTACTTTCCCCCTAAATAAAGATACCCAAGACACTGTTCTTAAAGCCACCTATTCTTCCACATCACTGAAACAATTCAACACAAGTAATTTGATAGATCCCATCTCATATGTCTTTAAGTGCTTTTACCCATTTCCAGGAATATGGGGAGCTCAGAAGATGATTTCTCCCTGTACTCAGGTCCCCCTGTTTCTCCACACTTCTGGCACAGTTCATTAACGAAACACCACAGATGGCAGCCGGAAGTCTGTCTGCATCATATGATGGGCTCCATGGTACTTCATCTATTAACTGTTTAGAAGTGTATGAAAACGGTGGGGGTGGGGGGGATTGCATGTGAAGTCCCTAGAGACTTTAATAAGATGTAATTTACTCCCATCCCTTTTTGAAGTCAGGAGAAAAAGGGAAACCCAAGGAGACTAGAGACAGTGGAAGGCTGCAAAACCAACTTTGCAGGTTGCAAATAGTCCCAGCACTTCATTTGGCCTTTCTAGACTAACCACTTGCTGATGCATTTTTATTACAGAAGACAAACTTAAGTCTCTCTTCCCATGTGGTGTAGAGCCAATATTTCTTTCACAAATCTATGAGTGACACTTAACTTTTCATAATAAAACTGCTGACAATATTGTCTAACATCACAATCTGCTGCTGGATTCTGCCCATAGTGAAATCTGAGTGTGTTTGGTGTGGTTCATTCATGTGAAAGCAGCTAGTATAATGCAAGTACAGCCACAGGTATTGATATCAATCTTACTTGCTTCTAAAGGTCTTGGATTGATAGGAAGCATTGAGATAAATGAGATAGCTATGTATTATTTATCAAATATGGAGCTCTTTGGAATATTTTAGGAACTCATATGCTGTGGAATTGACTGGTATACTGAAACATTATATTTCTTTGCATTTGTATTATGGCTCCTTTCTAACAATATACAAAGTTCAGTTCAGTCAGCTCTCCACATTTATCAGAGTTAGAGGCACAGGACCCCCATGAATGTGAAAAGCCATGAATAAAAAAACCTTTTTAAAAAAGAAAGAAAGAAACTCTCTCTAGGAATCTCTCAGTCCTACAGCATGACTCTATGATCAGTTCCAATCAAAGTTGGCCATAGAGTCACACCGGAGGACTTGGAGATTCATGGAGAGAACTTTTAAATCAAATCTGTGAACAATCAAATCTGTAAAAGTTGAACCCAAAATTATTTTAAGGCACTTAACACCTGTAAAGTAGACTGAGGTGGCATGAAGGACACCTGTTCATAATTTTTCTTATGACAGAGAATTGTATTTCTGTTTAAATTATAGAAATGAATTCGAAATGTGCATTTACATGGATACATTAGGATATACAAACTATCTTCTTTCTAAGTGACACATTTCCAACCAAACAAATTGTCAGGGGTTCAAATCAGCATGAAATATATTTATTATGTATTTATTTCATATATTTGTATCCTGCCCTTCTCACCCTAAAAGGAGACACAGGGTGCCCTTACGGCAGGTAGCAATTTGATGCCAATACATATAAATATAATATATATATATAATAAACAAATACAATTAAAATCATACAATTAAACAATAATTATTAAAACATCAATTAAAAATTCCCTGTTGTATAATGAAAGGGACTCTTCACTCCTGTTAGGGAGCAAAATATGATTCTAAGAAACACCTTCTTGCAGTGAAGTGATCTCATCCAGAACAAAATCAACATGCAGACACAAAGCTGTTGGTCTGAACTGGAAGGCTTTTCTTTCTTAAGTTGTAGTAACAATACAAATAGTACAAATACAGTTCACTGCATAGCCACATTTATTACAAAAGCTGCCCACCTGAGACATGTCATTCTTTCACAAAATGAGGTCTCTTGTCATGGCGATCAACTTATTTAAAATCATTTTGTAATTTAATTGAATCTGATTTAATTGAATCTGATTATTATTTAATCAAGTTTTAAGTGCTTAAAGGTAGTTTTGCTAACTATTACAGCAGTGTTATGATAGAAAATTGTGTTTATTATGTCTCTGTATAGTCATCATTTGTTTGTTTTTTTACTGTTGATATGGTTAGAGGACTAATCAATAATATATTTTTGAAAATGGGAAAGGGTCTTCACAGAATACAGGAGTGTTTTAATATTTTTGAAAATTTTTCATTTTTACAGTCTTGTTTGTGAAAATTTTGCTTCTATAAAATATAAACTTCTGTTACCAAAATATTGCTCTAAATAATACAATGGATTTGCATTAATAATGTATTTTGCACAAAAAACAATATTTCTTTTGCTTTAATTAAATATTCATCCAAAATTTGCAAAATTTAAAAATCAAAAAATGTAAAAGTTGTATGAAGAACATCTTAAACAGACAGTTGCATTAGCTTTAAAGAAAGACTGATCAGTGATTATAGCTCCTTTATTTAAATACAAAAAGGGATATCCTGTAGAAGCTGGCATGAGACTTTCTTGTAATTTGAATCCATTGGTTCCTAATAATATCCACTAAAATAGCAGAAAAGAGATTCCATCCAAAGATAAGAAATAACTTTTTTACCATAAGAGCAACTGTGGTGGACTCTCCTACTTTGAAATCTTCAAACAGAAGTTGGATTGCCATCTTTTGGGTGATTTTACTTGTTCCTGACGGGCAGGGGTTAAACTACAAGGCCCTTGGAGTTCCAGCTTCATGATTCTATGTTTATTTGATTCTAGGTTTGGAAATAATTACATTAAAAACCTACATAAGCTCACCCACTGGTAAGACAACTTTGAATTATTCTTTATTGAATGTGAGAATGAAA
Source organism: Anolis sagrei (assembly GCF_037176765.1). Lineage (NCBI taxonomy): Eukaryota > Metazoa > Chordata > Lepidosauria > Squamata > Anolidae > Anolis > Anolis sagrei. Next base: position 214,830,404 of record NC_090024.1, on the reverse strand, counting down.
TAAGGAAAGATTTACATCCTGAGTGAAAAGAGTGAATGTGTATTTAGAAAGAGCAATTTCCATTTTTCTCTCTGTAGGGCCCAAATATCCAAGGCCATTACTGCCTGATAACATGATTCTTTGTGTTTTCTCAATTTTCATCTCCCAATGAATGATAGAACAATCCCATTTCTACCTGTGACACCCTAGGAGTATTCATCTGCTGCATCTCAATCTGGTGGTTTTAAATTTTGATCATCCCTTTTTAGTCCTTTCAGACAGGAGCCAGTGAATGTCAGAGCTCAAACAAAACTGGGACCTGTCGGCCCATGTTCAGACAAATAGCCCCAACCAAGATTATTTATTTACAACAGTTAATACAATTGGTAGTAACGACTTTATAGGCAACCTCTAAGTGCAGGCAAGATGAAAAATTTACTAAATTGGAGTATAAAAATTCATAAGAAAATGTACAGAATCAATATTTCATGGACCTTGCTTTACCTTGCCTTACACAAATCTACTCTAGAGCTTACATTAAAATTTAAACCAGCTCCGTGCGACAAGTTCAAATACAGGGGCCATTTCATATTAGTTTAACTTTGGAAGATTTTTTCCCTCTCTTTGTTGGTTTGTTTCATAAATGAGAAAGAGAAAAAAAATCTGGGGAGTGCAACACCAATGTGGCAGCAATGCAGGATATTCCTTTCCTGTTCCCCCCCCCCCCCCCCAACAGAATGAAAATAAATATGGGATAAATCCTCTTTTAGATCTGATTGTAATATTACAACCTATTTGATAAGAAAAATAATAAGTGCATATAATCATTAGCAAATATATACTTTCAGACTTCTTCAAAGAGAAAAAAGTTCACATTTTTCCTCTCAGGACACTATAACACATAGTTCAGTAATAGGGACATTTCCACTTAAGTGCATGTTTGTCTCTTTTTTGGATGGAACACTGATGGCTATTCCCTTGCAATTTGCATCCCAAATGTTCACCCTCCACAACTTTCAAGCCGAGAGAGAGGGGTTGATGGTTTTATGATCAGAAAACCAGCTTTATGAATTAATTTATCTATTTATTTATTTAGGGCTTTTATATCCCGACCTTTCTCAACCTCGGCAGAGGGATTCAGGATGGCTAACAAAGCAGCACCCCATGGCACCCACATCAAAACATAAATATACAATTAACAGCAATGTAATAGTAACAACAATATGAATTAAGCCATAAAAACAGAATAATAGAGTTAGAACCAATCATGAAGGTCATTGAGTGCAACCCATTCTCTGTTTAAAAATCACCAAACTCCACCACATTCTGAGACAGCACATTCCACTGTTGAACAGCTCTTCCTGTTAGGGTGTTATTCCAAATGTTTAGGTGGAGTCTCTTTCCTCTAGTTTGACTCTTTTGCTCCATGTCCTAGTTTCTGGAGCTACAGAAAACAGGTTTGCTTTATCTTTATTATGACATCCTTTCAAATATTTAAACATGGCTATCATGTTACCTCTTAACCCTCCTTAAAAATACTCAGGTCCCTATGCCAATATTCAGAGGGCTTGATTTCCAGGCAGCAGCAGCAGCAGCAGCAACTTCTTCTTCTTCTTCTTCTTCTTCTTCTTCTTCTTCTTCTTCTTCTTCTTCTTCTTCTTCTTTATACCCTGCTTTTTCTCTCCACAAGGAGACTCAAAGCAGCTTACATGAAAAGCATTTCAATCCAATTTAGTCTCCCCTAGGGGGTTGAGAAGGGTGGTGTAAAAATACCCGAAATAAATAAATAAATAATCTACAAATATATAAACATTAAAATGGGATTAAATATCATTGGTATTTTAAAAATCAGTTAAAATTCATAAAAACATATTCAAAACTTAAAACCACAGCACTTCCTGATTTCAACATTTAAATCTTCTTCTTTAAGAGCCTGCCTGAATAAAAATGTTTTATGATTTTGGTCACTCTCCTCTGGACTTATGAAATGTAAGAAACGGGAAGAGGAGGGAAGGAAAGCAATTCAGATGTCAAAGCAGTAGAATTATAGAGTTGGAAGAGACATCATGGACCATCCAGCCCAAACCTCTGCCATGCAGTAAATGGCACAATCAAAGCACTGCCGACAAATGGCCATCCAGCCTCTGTTTAAAAGCCTTGGAAAAGGGAACTTCCACCACACTCCAAGGCAGAAACTTCCACTGCTGAACATTCTTACAGTCAGAAAGTTCTTCCTAATGTACAGGTGGAATCTCATTTCCTGTAATTTGAACACATTGTTCTGAGTCCTAGTTTCCAGGGCAGCAGAAAGTGTGTGGTAAGCTTCTCAATTGTCAGGAAAAGCAAATATCACATAGGAAATAAGCACACAAATGCATCGGTTAGGCACTAGTTTCCCTAAGTCCTAGTCTCCAGGGCAGGAGAAATCAATCCTGCTCCGTCTTTTATATGACATCCTTTCAAATATTTACATATGGCGAGTATGTCTTCTCTCAACCTTCCCTTCTGCAGGCTAAACATACCCAGCTCTTTAAGATGCTTCTCATAGGACCTAGGACAGAACCCTGTGGCACCCTACTAGTCACTTTTTTCCAGGATGAAGAAGAACCCTTGGTAAACACCCTTTGGGTTCAATCAATTACAATTGTTCTAGCCCACATTTTAGTAGTTTGTTTGCAAGAAGGTCATCAGGGACCTTATCAAAGACCTTACTGAAATCAAGATATGCTATGTGCACATCATCCTCTGCATCTACCAATCTTGTAACTCTATTGAAAAAAGACTTGTTTTTGATAAACCCAGATGCTCTTCATTCTGGAGGGAAGAAAAAGTATGGTACACTCCATCTGGGAGCATAACATCTTTTTTCACCTCTTTGTACCTGAACCAACTGCAGCTTCCTATTCTGAATTGTGTATCCTTCACTTGTTTATCAGTAAGGAGCATCTGTAGCAGTCTTTCCTGGGGCTTGGCACCTGATGGTGAAGAAAAGGCACAAAGCTGTGTAAGCAACCACATTATACTATATCTGCTTGATGTGGGCTCTCAGCTTATGTGTTTAATCTTCACCATTTAATAAGGTCTTAGGTGAAAGGTAGTGTAGAGAAAGAAGATGAATGAAGAATCAAAATCATAAATAGAAGTTTAAAGTAAATGAAATGGTTAGTAAGTCACTAAAAGTTAGTAAGGTGTTTTTTTTGGGGGGGGGGGGGGGGTATGTAGAGTCTTAATACAAAATGCCTACCATTGGTTTACATTTTTCCACCATCTAATTATCTGGTTCATCTCTACTTATTCCCATACTACTGAAAAAGGTTTAGGATTGTGTCCATAGTGCATGGTTTCTGAATGGAAGCTAAAGAGTCTGACACATTTGGAAAGACTGGGTGATCTTGTCTTACATGTTATACTGTAATTCATTAAGCTGCTAAAAATATTTAGATACTTAATTGGCATTTAACAAGATAGCTATAGGGTGTAAATGAGACATTAAATCCTCTTTTAAAACGCTCATTAGGTTCGTGTTAGAAATTAATTGATCTTATTCACTTGCTGTAAACTGTTCTTCTCTCCCACATCAGTTGAGAAACTCAGGATACTGGCAAAAGATTTTGGGAAGGTAGTAGTGTCTTTGTATGGCCTCCTGGCTATAGGACATATCACCTTAACTCTGGCTTCAGTGAAAAGAATGGTATATTAGAGCCATACTTTATTGCCGTTACTTGCATAGCAAGTAGCATTCATTAGGAAAAATGCAGTAGTGATTTGAAATAATCATTGGACTCTTCAAATGTGTCATTCAATCAAATTCCTATGTGGTCATCCTGAATATGATCTGTTGCTTTGCATGCCATCACAATGAGTATTTTGTAGTCTCATAATCAAATTTTGCCAGCTCAAAAAACTACAAAACCTATGATATGATGCAAAAAGGAACATGCATACACAACTTTATTCATCATATTTTTATAATGCCTGTGTCTCCTTGAAAATACACAGGTGAGGATGCATGGTTCTCTATCACCCCCCCCACCCCCACCCCCCTGCAGACACATCATCTAGCCCCAAAACATAGGTATGATGTAGGTTCAAGTTGATGGTAAGTGATCCAGGGTCACACATGGAGCGTTTTGACTTAAAGGGTTCTGTATCCAGATGCTTTAGATACTAGTCTAACATGTTACATCAGCACCGGGTTCTTATTTCCTATCACTGAGTAATTCCAGATATCAGCAAAGTCTGACTTGGCAACAGTGGTCCATACCTTAGTTACATCTAGAATGTACTATTCTAATGCACTCTACGTGGGGCTGCCTTTGAAGACGATTCGGAAAATGAAGTTAGTGCAAAGGTCGGCTGCCAGATCCAACCTATCTTTGAGACCACTTCTTTTTTGATGAACCAGCATGGGCTTTGAGATTGGCAGGGGACACCCTTCTCTCAATCCCACCACCATCTCAAGTGTGGTTGGTGGGAACAAGAGAGGGGGCCTTCTCTGTAGTGGCTCCCCAGCTTTAGAATACCATCCCAAAAGAGATTAGATTACCCCCTACCCTTAAATCCGTCCATTCTGGCCTAAAAACACGGATTTTTAAACAGGCCTTTAGCCTCGAGCAGACTGAAATGGGCCTATATTAGATTGACACTTTAGCACTTTAGTTGTGTATTCATGGCAGCTGGTTTTAACCTTTGATGGAAATTGTTTTTAAATTGTGTATTTTATTTTATGTGTTGATAGTGGTTGTTTATAACTTTTATGTGATATTGTTTTATACTCATGTAGTATTGATGTTTATACTGCACTTGCAGTGCCTTGTTCGCCACCCTGAGTCCCTTTTTGGGAGATGGAAGCAGGATGCAAATAAAGATTATTATTGTTGTTGTTGTTGTTGTTATGCTAATAGACCATATAGTTTAAGAACATCTGAAACACCATATGTTTTCCCACCCAGTTATAGATTTAATGCTCCTCATAAACTGTTATGTGATTGAAAGTGAAGATACACATTTAAAAAATCATTATAGGACTTTATATAAAATAAACAACTGATTGTAGTGAAAGAATTGCAATAGGGCCATAAGCAAATACATTTCCCTTTAAGATCTAATATTTAGAAAGGGTCATTTCAAAATGAAATTTCAGTAATTTCATATAACTGCACAATAATTTCTGATTACTTGCTGTGGTGTTGTTTCTCACTGAACACTTACATGGATGCTGTGAATGACAACTCAAGACAAGATGCAAGCATAGCAGGGAGGGAGATCAGCCCTGGAGTATGAAGAACGTTAAACAACACTAGCTATGGCAGTCATTTATCTCTTATGCATTTCATTCCCAGATGTAATCTATGTTGGTAGTCATTCATTCTACCTAGGAGCTCCCTGCTTATTGCTGTGCCTTCACAAGCTGTGAACTATGCATCCCAGAGCAATTAGTGGGTTAATACTGTCCTCCCTAGTTGTTTCTCTGATGCCAGACCAGCTCAGCATCAATTTGAAGCAGATTTCTTTGGGGGAATCTGGGCTATTATTTCTGGGAGTGCTGTCCATTTGACAGGAAGGAAGCTGTGCTGCAAGAGCACCATCAGCATCCTTCTGAGTGTCTAATGAAAACATATCTCAGAATTAAACATTTAAACCTGCAATTAAACCTCCATCCCCCAAAAAGCTGCAATCCGATGTTTATGGAACTTCATAGGTAATTTATAAAGGAGTATACAAGTGTGGGCATACATCTTTCTTTCATTCTATGCAATCTCAGTTCCCCTTTTCACTTTAAAAAATAAATCTGGAAGTGGTAGGCATTTCTGATTGTGCCAGAGATTTACTGGAATTCAGTCAGGGAGGGGTGCTGAAAAATGCAGACAGTTATGGGAGTTCTCCATAAACAGCTGTTAGACTTAGACGATCCATTCTTCAGCTTTTGCATGGATCACATCATCTTCTCTAATCACCTCCGTTCATATCTATTTTGAGTATGAGTTGACCAGTGTACCACTCTATGACCATGTTCGTCTCTCACATTATACTCCATATGGAATGAATCAGACCATCAGGTGGGTGGATGACCAAGAGGTCTCGTCCATTCCCACAGGTACCATGTTGCCGTGGTATTGCTCCAGTGCCCATCTGGTCTGTTTATCGCGTGGCCTGAAAAGTGATGTTTGAGTTCAACAGCATGGTGTAGAGGATCTTTCACTTTTGATTTTTTTAGAATATCCATGTTGTGAAGTCCACATTCTCTCTGCATTTGGAGAGACATCCAAATGAGCCAAGAGTCTTCATTATTGTCCATGTCTCTACATCGCAGCATAAGGCAGGTAGTACAGTCAAGTTGAACAATTAAGCTCGTAGAGATGTATTTCTGGTTGAGTCTGCAGTGGCTTCAATAGAATCGTAAGCAGCCCATCCTGCTTTCCTGTGTCTGTTCAACTCTAGCTTCAGTTCATTTCTTGATATTAACAGCCCTCCAAAGTAGACATATTCTTCTACATTTTCAAGGTCGACACCATCTACTGTCACTGCAGCACCATCTGTGAAGTTGTTTCAGAGTACCTTTGTCTTTTGCGTGTTCATCTTTAATCCAATTAATTGATTTCTGCTACAAAACTTGCTAAGCATGCTGGAGGCTTCTGAGGCTGTATAGATTATTAAAGCTATGTTGTTGGCAAAGCACAGATGATTAAGCCTGCACCCCTCAATGAGTATATTTTTGTCCAACCAATTACAGCCTCCCATTACACTTTCCAGCGCAGCAGAAAAGGGTTAGGTGAGATGGCATACACTTTTTTCTACAGGTATAACAACCTTATCCAAAAGGCATTAGCATTGTTGTGCATCCACTGTAACATGCTTGGATGATGTTGATGTACTCTGCCTTTACTCCTTGCTCCTTCAGACTGTGCCATATGCACTCTGGTTCTACGCTGTCTACGCTGTCAAATGCCTTCTTGTAGTCAACAAAGGTGAGGATGAATGGCATCTGGTATTTGCAGGTGGCTTCCAATATTCTATTAACAGTCAGAATGTGATCAATGGTGGAGAATGAGTGATGAAATCCAGCTTGTTCAACCGTTTGTGCCTCCTCCAATATTCCCCTGAAGAGGGCAAGAATACACCTGGTGAAGACTTTGTAGATAACCAGTAGGAGAGTTGTTGGCAGGTAGTTCCTCAGACCTTCATTGTCTCCTTTTGTAAATAAGAGGACTGTTTTTACAGTGTTCCAATTCTTTGGTACATGGCTGTTTGCTAGATAACGGGAGAAGTGGCAGGTAAATTATAAAGAGGAGTTCTGTGTGCTTTTAAATGTTCTGAGGTGATGCCATCTTGACCTGGAGCCTTTCCAGCTGGCATGTTTTTGGACATTTTTTTTAAAGACAACACATTATTTATTTATTTATTTATTTATTTAACTTGTATACCGCTACTCCCAATTTGGCTCGGAGCGGTTTACAGAAGCAGATTAAAACAATACAATTAGCTTTAAAATAACAATAAGCAGCGAGGATGGACATAGCCCCGAGTTGTTCACCCATCAAAAGCTGACACCTGTCTCTGCAGAAAAGAGAGCATCCAGGGAACTGTGAGTATTACTCTTACTGTCATTGCTATTCGTATTTTATTATGATCAGCATTGTTGTTATTTTCTAGACATCTTTTTCTAAGATGTCATGCAAGTAAAATATTCGTGTTAAGAACAAAAATAATATCAATACTACATCATGTAAAATGACAAATTTTTCCTGCTGTCAAAATTTCATTATTGGGATCACCAATGGGCAGAAGGCCAATACTTAACAATCACCCAGGCTCATCCCACTTCATGCTTTTGTGTTAAAATTTTAACCTATCACTGGAAAGATAATAATGTAGAGTCAACGAGGATTCATTAGGAAAAACATTCCATATATGGGCAACCCACAGCCATAAAGGCCCTCTTCTTAACCAACCTTTCAGAGGAATGCATTATGGGTTAAACTCAGGATTCAGATAGTTCATGGTTGGATATTTGTGCTCATAGAAGTTGAAGGAAAGAAGAGAAGGGAAGAGATGGAGCTCAAATCAGGTGAACTAGTGCAACCTGTGCTTGATGGGGTTACACTCCCCCTGAGGACATAGGCCCACAGTTTGGGGGGGGGGGGGGTCCTCCTGGACTCAGCACTGATGCTTGATATCAAAGTGTCAGTGGTGACCGGGAGGGCCTTTGCACAGTTAAAGCTTGTGTGCCAACTGCAAACATACCTCAAAAACCTGGACTTGGCCATGGTGGTCCATGTCTTGGTTACTTCCAGATTGGATTATTGCGATGCACTCTACATGGGGCTGTCTTTGAAGACAGCCAAGAAACTACAATTGATACAAAGGTTGACAGCAAGACTTCTAACTGGAGGTAATTATAGGGAATGTATGACATCCCTATTACAGATGCTCCACTGGATGCCAATAAGTTTCCAGTCCCAATTCAAGGTGCAGGTTATGACCTACAAAGCCCTAAATGGTTTGGGCCCTGCCTATTTTTGGGATCACCCTATGAACCAGTGCAGGCTCTAAGATCTGCTGCGGAGGCTCTCCTCTTGCTTCCACCACCATCACAAGCACAGTTAGTGCCAACAAGGGAGAGGGCCTTCTCAGTGGTGGCCCCCTGACTTTGGAACACCTTCCCTAGGGAGAGTAGGAAAGCCTCCATACTGTTCTCCTTCCATAGAGATCTGAAAACCTGGGTGTTCCAGCAAATTTTTGAGTATGATTAATCCCTAGGCCCAGTCACTAGGTAGCCAGATAGCACTCTGCCCTGTGCTTCATTCACTTCCCTGGCCCCATAATTCACTGTTTGCACTATTTCTTGCCCAGCCCTTTGATAGCAGGCCACGTTCATTTTGTAACCCTGGCCATTGATTCATTGAACCTCTGCTGATGGAGCGACAATGAAATGGATTTTTAATTTTTTTATTTTTAGTATGTTTAACAGGATTTTTGGTATTTTATCATGCTTTTAATTGTTGTTATTTTGTTTGTTATGTTAAATTAGGTTGTGTTATATTGTCAAATGTGTTTATTTTGATATAATTATCTGTATGGTTTTCTTTCTGGCAATTCAATGTTTGCCTTATATGTTGGAAACTGCCCTGAGTCCCATTGGGGAGATAGGGTGGTATACAAATAAAGTATTATTATTATTATTATTATTATTATTATTATTGTCATTGTTGTTATTATTTGCCCAAGCTCACTCAATGGGTTTCAATGGATGAGTAGGGATCTGAATTATGTTCTTCAGAGTTGTAGTCCAAGGCTCAAACCACTACACTATGTTGGATCTCTGAGGTACAATCTGATCGAGAAATTCTTAGGATTAAGGAACTGTAGCACAGAGCATTGAGACTCAGATCAGTTGTAACAGAACCCAAGATACTAGCTCCAAAAAGGTTTTAACTTCCTGAATGTTTGCCCTAATTCAACATAAAATCATAAAATTTGAAAAGACCACATTTGACACAACCTTTGATCTTGAGGTGAAAGATGGAATTGAAGTTTGTTTTCTGGTGGAAACAGCACAAAATTTCCTCATCTGAGTGTTCCTCAAAGCATTGTGAAACCTTAGGGCTGTGGGCCATGACCAAACACTAGAGCTGTGCACAAGTTTGTTTGTGCCTCATTTCTCATATCTATTTCATAAGATTCATACATACGAGGCAATGTTAAGAAATGCGAGGGGTGCCCACGCAAAAAAAACTTCGGAATCAAAACACTCACCTATGACTTTTCATTAAATTTCAGTAAACCTTTTAAGTCTCCCAAAGTCAGTTTCATTTTCAGCACAAGCAGCAAATTGTACCAGTAGTGCAAAGCCAAAGAAGTCATTCCTCTTTAAATTAAGGTGAGACAGGTTGCTTGTCACCATTGGGAGAGCAAGTGAGTTGGGAAGGAGACTGAGAATTCTGACAAATGTAGTTTGGGAAGATAGGAACCCTTTGGCAGAGAATGCAAAAGTCCTTGCCCTAAACTACATTTCCCAGAATTTTGCTTGCATCAGAAAGCTCCAATGTGGTAGGGGAGAGCTATTGTCCCTTCATAGCAGCAGCCAGCCATGCAGTTTGAGTTTAGAGTTCTAATAAATTATTGAATCTACAAAGAGTAATCCTGTGCTGGAGTGGAAGGAAAATCCTAAAGTGAAGTTCTATGGTATATGTTGTGTGTCATATATAGACATTCTTTAGTAAAAGGAGAAAGATTGAAATGAAGAGAAACCAGAATATAGAGGCATTCAAAGGGATAGCTGTTCTGTCTTTAAAAAAAGTTTTGTCAAAACTTTTGAAATTCCCCAAAAATCAGTAGATGTGCAAAACTTTCAGAAACTTAGGGGAGGGATGATGCCCAGGTTATCTTGTGTCAAAATCGCAGAAATAGCTCTTGTATTTTTTAAAAAATGTTATTTATAAAACCTTTTTTAAATCCCCCAAAATTAGTGGATGACTGAAATGGTCTGAAACTTGAGGGGGCGGGATTGTAGTAGTACTAAATGTGTTTCATCTTAATAACTCTGACAATAAAGGAGTAAGGAGCCTCTGGAGTTTCCCCACTTGCACAATTATTTAACAAAAAAGGAATGAAAATGTGTTATATCATTATAGTTACAATATGGACCCCTTATGATATTTTGGAAACACTTTAGATACCACTGGAACACTTTTTCATTGATCGCACAGCCTACTAAACACTATTGCTAGAAAACCATGCTTAGTTCATATGCTTTCTTATTTCTTTTAATAGAGCCAGTTAACACACTCCATTGATTTACTTGAAACAACCAACAATATTGTGAGAGTCAAGAGCCTGAAGCACTTTAGTTAGAACAGAACATCGTAGAGATCATATACTGAATAATCTTGGTAGAAATAAATGGCCAGTGGTTCTTGCAAAAGATTCAACCTTAGTTTTGCTTCCTCTGTTGAGTCTTGCCAGAAACATATTTGATTTCTATTCATGCCAATATTTGCCCACATTTTACAGGCCCTGCCACTAGTCTCCATCCATCTTATAACCAATCCCCCACCTTCTCTCCCAAACTATATTCTATATATTTTCTTGCCAGGAGCATGTGGGTTCAGGGTCTCTCTTGGCAGCTCAGCAAGCTCTGTCTGACAAGAAAACTGAAGTATTTTCCCAGAAGCTCTTATCAGGAAACAATGTGTCAAACAAGATGAAACCAGCTCTCCATTCTTGGAAGACTTACTACAATTCCCCTTATGCTGGCAGCAGCAATGTTAACACTAACCAACAAGGAAGACAAGCAGTGTGAATATGGACTTTGCCTCTTGTTAACAAATTCTATAAATGTTTTTCTTTTCAGATAAAAGCTGTGTGATTTCTCATATTGTCATTTGCTTCTTGAGAAGCATTTCCACTGGGATCTGTTAATAATGTTCTTTCAAATGTAGATCTGTTGGCAGGCAGAGAAAGCATCAGAAACAGGTTTTTCCTGGAAGTATATCCATGTTTTCACCCTTCTTTAGCTTTGGGCATAATCAGGAGACGTCACATTGCAAAAGATGCTGCCATATTCTGTTAGCCTTCCTCTAGATATTATGGCCTGCGAAGTGAAGGGATAAAAGCATCGCAGAAAGAGGAATGCAGTTGACTTTGGTCTGAAACCCATTTGAAATGAGGGGGAAGGTGGTAAATGGAATAACTGTGTAAAGGGTTCACCTGGCACCACTTGTTCTGCAGTATTTATGATCAATGCTCTTCCTGCTTTCAACCTGGGGATTTAAGTTATTATTTACTGTTTTGAAAAATAAATGTCTGTTGCTAAATAAATAAAAGAACTGCAGATGTATTTTTGCCCACAGAGCTGTTCTCTTTTGACACAAGGCTTTTAAATGTTTTGCTTTATTCTTACAGACAGGCAAAGCACAGGGGAAGACCAGAGTCTAGGACACCAGAAGACAGAAAGCAAAAGAACTCTAGAGAAATGAAGCAAATATCTTGCCAACATGGTCACTCTCTATGGAAAAGATTGTGAAATTAATTAGAAACTTTGCACCACTTCAACTGCATCGCAACATTAAGAATTCGAGACACTTTTAAAAATTAAAATTGATTTGATTTGTTTTTCTAAGAATTTTCCAGAAGCCACAAACTCAACTTGTGGTAGGAAAGAACTTTTTTTTTTAAAAAAAAAAAAAAAAGTGTCCTTATATGTATTTCATATTCCACCTTTATCTCACTTTGAGAACCAAATCACTTTACAGTAATTTACAATAATATGTTTGTGTGTGTTGGGGGGGGGGGGGGGGTTCTTCAAGTTCCTAGTCAACTTTGGTGTGCCCATGAATTTAATAGGGTTTCCTTAATACAGGAACACTCAGAAATGTTTTGTCTTTCTTTCCTCTCAAATATGGTTCATCGGTGGTCTTCATCTAAATACTCACTAGGACTGATGCTGCAGAGCTTACAAGATTGGAGAAGACATCATGCCTTTAGGGCATTAGTAGGGCTGGGTGATGGATGAAAATAAATTTTTGATCGTCATTACAAAATTAGGGGGTTCTGGCAAGTCCTTTATAGTTTATGATTCCTTTTATAATCCCAGTTGGATGCTCCACTTTTATAGCTACAATCCCTCCACTGACTAGCTCTTTGTTGATGTGGCCAGTCATGTCCATTGTGATGTTTGCTAATGTATGGGGCTCTTGGCCAATAGAAAGAAATAATGGTAGCTGTCATTATCACTGCATCACTTGTCAATTATGTCTACAAGAGCAGATCATTCTGTTCCTTTTACCCTTCTGAATATTGGCATGAAATAAAACCTGATAACACCTGGAGGGATTTATTGGTTTGATTTTTTTTCTTGATCCTACCGCTTCCCTATGCTGTTAGCAGAACTTACTTTGCTGTTAAACAAAAACCACTATCAAACATAAATATTTATGGCTTTGAAGATGTCAGATACTTTAATTAGGAACTGCACCTATAACTAGATTGGTCTTAATTGAATCTTTGAGCCAGACAAAGCCAAAGACTTTAATAGTCTCTAACACAAATATATTTGACTGCTGATGAATTTTCTCCTTTTGATGGTCTTTTTTTCTTAAAGGATGAAGTGCTGGCAAAGAGGTAAAAAGAGTGATTATACCAGGGGAAATTATCTGGGGGGGGGGGTTCCCCAAAAGAGTAGACACCCCCAAACTGGAAAGAAAACAAATGCAATATTCTACATTAATGATTTTCAATTACAATTCCAGAAGCACGTTTTATGCTGATTTGTTGCATATTTCCCTGCTTTCCTAAGGGAATGAAGGCTGAAGAAATAGGTAAAGTGCAAAATTCATATGAAGTGGATGTGATGCCTACATCTCAGGGCTACCAAAATTCCTGCTTCCTGTTTACTTTGCAACTCTGTTTGCACAAGTTTAGTCCTGTCATTCTAATATGCCTCCAGGAAGGATACTGGAATGAAAGGTTTGGTCAGTGGCTGACTTGTGCAGATCATTGTAAGATACTTTAATTAGACAATATTTAATCACAACTTGCAGGTCAATGTTGTCTGTTCTCTATCTCCTTTGTCTCGCTCCAGAAAGTCCATCAGTGCCAATTTCTGTAGTAAACATTACTCTATTTGATTATATCCCAAATGACTTTTTCTATATTCTAAGTCAGATCATGGAAGACTAAATAAAACTAAATATAAATAGTATGCACATTTGCCATAGCAGTTTAGTCCAGTATTTAATTCAACAATTTGAATCTGAAGTTGCAAGTCATAAGTCCACCTGAAAGGCAGACATGTGCTTTTCATCTTAAGAATCGAAAAGCAACTTGAGCTGTGAAGATTACCTGGAAGGAATCCCACTGGAGCATTGCATTGCAGCACACTCAAATACTTGGGAGTTACTCTGTAGCATGCTCTGACTTACAAGAAGCACTGCTTGAATATCAAGCAAAAATGGGCACTAGAAATATCATATGAAAGCTGAATGGCACAACCTCAGGATCACAACCAGACACAGTGAAGACATCTGCCCTTGCACTTTGCTACTCTGCAACTGAATATGCATGCCAGTGTGGAATACATCTCACCATGCTAAAACAGTGGATGTGGCTCTTAATGAGACATGTCACATTATCACAGGATGTCTACGCCCTGTACCACTAGAGCAAGTATACTGTTTAGCTGGTATCGTATCACCTGACATCTGTCGGGAAGCAGCAGCTAGTAATGAAAGGACCAAGACATGTACATCTCCAGCCCATCCTCTGTTCAGATATCAGGCAGCATGCCAACATCTTAAATACAGAAATAGCTTCCTAAGCTCTATAGAGATACCCGCAGGAACACCTCAGCAATTAAGAGTCCAAAACTGGCAGGTGGGAAAAATTTGCTTTGTCGAAGCTTTTTGGTTTGTTGTTGTTTTTACAAAATTCAGCACATCTGGAATTGAATGTAGAATTGGTTTTGGCGTCAGAAAGTCACATTTAATGAAAAAATGTATCCAACAACAGATGTGTATTTGGAAAATTTACCAACACTGGGAGAACCCATGTGGTGTAGTGCCTTGAAGGTTAGACCACGAAAACCCACTGAGTAAGCCTGGTCAAGTCACATACTCTAAGTGTCATGGATCATCTCCTTCACCTTTGAAACCAGCCCAAGAAAGAACCATGCCATTTGGAGGAGTGCTATAAATACTATAGACTAAAAGCAATAAAGGTAGAATAGATGTAATAACTACCTGGTCATCTGACCTTTGTTATGGCATTAGCCTGAGAGGCCTGGTGGGAAAATCATCAAGTTTGAATTGCTAGGAACTTCAAAAACAGCCATGGGTATAATAAGTGTGGGTTACTAAATGGCGTTAGTCTTCTATGAGTCTCTGAATAAAGTCTGCATTCTGCAAATATCTGCTTGTGAGCCATCTTTATCTCCGAGAGCCAGCAGTACTGATACTCAGCCATAGAAAACCATGATAGGCTTGCCATAATCAGAAATTATTTGTAGACAGATAGTAATAGCAGCAACAACACAACAAACCAACATTGGTCTAAACACAATTATTATTCTCAACAACAGTAAACTCATTGAATCAATGCAGCTGATATAGTATTAACTTACCAAGTTGCTATTGATTGATCTAAGTATTGTGACTAACAATTGGATTTGGGTTATGACAACATGTGGTGTACATGTGTATAACGAAATACAGATCTGTAAAAATAGTACTGTCTCCACAATGCACCAAATACACTTTTGTCAGTTGGGGCATCCATATGAAAATGCACATTAAAACAGATTTTCTTTCACATGAAAAACCAAACACATCATCAAACAGAAATGGCACCCCAAGGAAGTAGGGAGAGTAGGATAACCCTGGAAATGGATTTGATGTATATTATACTAATAGTACATATGATGGGCAGGTTTGTGTGTGTGTGTGTGTGTGTGTGTGTGTGTGTGTGTGCTGTGATGGCTGCCTGTTCAAAAAAGCCATCTGAGTAATTTTCTGCAGTCAAAACAGGTATAGAACACTTCAGCTTTCATCTGTGCCATGTGATTCAGCTTACCCAGCATGAGAAGACCAGCATCTGTGGTCTCAAAAGAGCCACCAAATACAAGGAGTTTTTGTGCACTGACCCTTATTGGCATCCATTAGGTGCAAATTACAAGGGCAAATCCTTGGAGACACCACCACATCTGCAGGAGAACATCCTATAGTTCTGCAAAGGCTCTCCACTCCTCTATTATTTAACACCATAAGGTTTTTCTTTCTTTCTTAGAGCCATTTTGTGCTCACAGATGTTTTAATTACCAAGAAAATGAAGCAGATTATTCTGGCCATATGTCTCCATTCCACATAAATAAGGATTGTTGCTGGCCCAGTGTAGTTTCACGGGATTGTCAATGATCCCACTGACACTAAAGCTGTCAGTGCAGATAAGCATCTTCTCCCCTTCAGCGAGCATGCTAATTCAGGGAACACCAAGCCTGATATGCCATGAAAACATGCCATCTAGAAACGGTTATGTGCAAGTTGCAGCAAAAAAGCAAAAAGGAGAACTGAATTGGTATAGGAGGGGCTGGAAACTTTGCCCAGGAATTTCAGTGTCATCTTAAAATAGGCATAAAGAGTGTGGAAGACAGTATAGAAGAGTATGTAAATATAAGAATAAGTAAGTGTAAATGTGCATAGCACATAGCATGTGTCCAGTTCAGATGGCAGCATCTTCAGTATCAAGAATGTCATTTAGGAGTGTTGGGGGGAGGGGGGCTTCCCAAAATTAGAGAGCAGCTCCCTGACAGGAAATTTTCATGCTTAATATTAAAACTTATTTCACAAGCCTCTTCCTATATGTTGATTATTGATGTTATATAACCGATATTCCATTGCATTGCTATTTTTGTGAGCATTTTGTCTTTGAATAATTAGTCTGGAATCTGATGTTATTATTGAGAAAGGGGGCTGTGAGTATTGCAGTCATGAAAAAAAAAACCAGAGTACTGGTGAAATAAGGCTGCTCAGAGTCAGCAGATTTTGTCCAGTTTCCCTTGCCTCTGCTTCACAATCCTGGAATAAGCACATCAGGATTTTAACCAACAAGTGATCTCTAGAAAGGATTTAAGATCTCTACAAGCTATCTTTGATTCACCTAAGACATCAAATGTCACAGTACATCAACTGCTGGAAATGCATTTCCAAATTGTAGTTTGGAAAACTTACTCGTAAACAGTCATTTGGTACTGTTACAGTGCCAAGGTTGAAGAAGCTGGTTTTCCATTGTTCTTTAAAAGTAACCGTTTTACTTTCCCAGCTCTCAAAATTAGCAATGATTTATACTTTAAGTTTATATTATATATGTATTAGACAGACACCCTGGTTTGTGTACAAAACATACTTTCACCCCATCCAATTCCATGTCACCTCAATATCCATAAAAGAGCAGAAGGTGGCAGCATGAGATACATCCTGAGCCAAAATACTTGATATTCCTCCTCTACCATTTAGTGAGATTTTATTATTTAAGTATCAAGGTAACTAAAAGTTATAGTTATATTGCAATGCATGTGAAAATATCCTGCATTAGTCTTGAATTCTATAATGTATCATACTTTAGTCATTAGGAAAAGAACTAATAACAAGTAACTAATTCTTTCTGACTACTTCCAAACACTTAGACTGAATTTTCTCAATTAAAGCTCTTTCCCTTGTTGTTTTGGAAATTGGAGGACATAAACTTGAGTTTTCCTGATTTGTTCTGTGCTTGGTTATTCTGCATTACTATTGTTCAATGATGCACAAATCAAGGAGGTAATAATTAAATCAGCAAGTTCCAGGTTTTGTAATGATCACCAAAAGGTCAAGAAGAAAAGCTTTCTTAGTTGGCTCAAAATCTTAATGGCTTCTAATTCAACCCAGGTTCATAGGGCTTAATGCAATTGTAGGGAACATCTTATGTACAAGAAATTACTTATGCTCTCTCAACAATCACCCATGGCCTCAAAATAAGGTAGATTGTTAGGGGGTTAATATAGGGCAGCAATTATGAGTTGTGATTTTAAATTCCTGGTCGTTGGCCAGTAGCTCATTGGCCATTTCAGTCCCATTAATAAATAGTTCTCAGATAAGCAATTTAGACAGCACCATGACACTCTATTTGGGCATTTATGTGATACAGTTGTCTTCTTATTTATCCTGTCCCAACCAACCTCCCAACCCTATGCATCATGATCCTGACAAACATGTAAATGTCTGTAAATGTCCAGCGACATCTCTTCTTCTAAAATCCTAACAAAAGTTCAATTCTTCATGTGGAGGAAAATTCCTGCCTTCTTTATCTAGTTCTTTTTCTAAGAATTTTCTCTAAATATTTTCAAAGTCATTTTTTTCCATTGTCCCTTGTTTACTTTTAACCTTGATGTTAGCTTATCTTTCGCACACTTTTACCTAAGGCTTCCAAATGACATGTCAGGTAAAAATGAATTTATTTGGGACAAAGCCGGTACTGGATTAGACTCGGGTCTTTCAGGTCTAATCCAGTATGGAACCTGTTTGAACTGCCCTTCAAAAATCCTGGGACTTCTGAGAAGGCAGTCTGCACAGCCCTCTAGCGTTTTCTGGGCTGAATCAGCCCAGAAAACCCAGAGAGCTTTAACCCCATCCCTAAAACCCCATAAAACCCCCTTAAAATAAAATAACATGCCTGGCCACTATTCCCCCTTCTCCAGAGTTCTCTTGGCACATAGAAATGATGGACTAGGAGATGGGGGGGGGGGGTGAGAAGGAAAATCATTCCTCCCCCCCCCCCCTTTCTCCTGGTCCGTCATTTCTATGCCCTGGAGAGCTCCGGAGAAGGGAGAATAGCGACTGGGTAAGTTATTTTTTTTAATTGTTAGTAAGGGGTTTTGGAGAGGAGAGGTAGGTGTCTCCCTACCCTCCTGGGAGGTTCCAAGGGGAATCAGTGGAAAAAGTGTGGGGTTTTTTTCAGTCTGGTGTGGGGACAGAAGTCTTCACCAACCTGGGTTTTTTTTAAACCCAGGTAAAACCAGACTTTTTCCCTGTGTGGAACCAGTCTGAGCCTTGCTGTTGACTTCACATTTCCTGGTCACATGGCTCAGTGCCTCACCAGACGCAACTTGCCAGAAAGCCTCCACTAGTAGTTAGTTTATTGGGCATGTGGATAAGGGACCTGGTTGAATAAAGTATGATCCAGCTGTCCACACTCCAAAACCCCAGGAAGTTCTGGAATAAGTCCTGTTTCTCCTTGCATGAAATTAAGAGGTGGATGTAGTGCTTCTGCTGTGAATTCAGTCATACAACATGTAGACTTCCTGCCGTAGTTGAGAAGTAAGTTCACAGTATTTACCCCATGTGGAAATGCCAATTGCCAACATTCCTCATTTTGCCTATTTGCCTAGGAGTCATATAGCCTCATCAGACTGGGTGATTTTAGCATCCGAGGATGGTTTCACCCCATCTGGGGGGCAGGACTAATGCTGGGCATCACAAGACACTGTTATATCAGTGCAAGCCATGCCCCCAACCTGGGTAAAAGCATTGCCAGACACTTCCACCCCAACGTGGGAGGTTTCCATGTTGTGCTGGCTCCATTGCCACAATGGCAATGCTTTCTACATGTGAACTGGAAAGTATCGCCAAGAGGGACCTGTGTGTGGAGCAACAGATTCACCCAGGTCCTCCCTCTTTCTTTGCAAAGCTCAGCAAAGAGAAGCATTTCAACAGGGCTTTCTGATGAGGTCCATAGAACTTACCGGCTAACATGTGTTAGAAGGCTAAACCTTTCCAACTTCTTTCTTCATCACCATCAACATTATAACAGCAACAACAGCAGCAACATCAGTAACAATAACATTTTTTTTACCCGCCTCTCCTCAAGGCTTGAGGGCATGATACAACATATGGTAGTTAAAATACATAGACAAAAAAAAAATATGACCATTTTAAATTTCAAACAAAACAACTTCAAACGATAGCTACTGAAACTGAGGTTTAAGTGCAACTAACTATTGAACACAGACAGGATTACATTTTAGTTGTTGCTTATTAAATGTAGAATTGTTAAGCAAGCTTTTAAACTTTTCCCCTTGGCCAATAGGTAATTGGTCGGTCAAATGAGAACCTAAGCCCATTTATATTTTGTTATTTGTGGTTTTGCATGATCATACTATGTGGACCAGCCATGCTGTTGACTTCTATGACTTCTGTGTCATTGTCATATGACTTCTACTTCTGCACATACTGCATTGTTGCCATGATGTCATATGCCATGCTGTTTTTACAAAACAAATAAACTAAGATTTATTTATTGCATTCTTTTTTATGTAAAGCCCACTTCAAAGCTTTCATGTGGCTCTAATGTTTTAGGTTAGTTTGACTCATCATTCTTTTGAAGAAGGAAAGAAAAGTCAACATTTTATTTGTGCCTTCACCCATTTGGGAAAAATAAGTGACTTGATCCTTCAAAGACAAACAATCACGCTGCAGTTTTGTGTTCAAAACTTAAAACTAAGTACTAGCACTCTGTTCAGTAGTTATAAGGTTGGTGTTTGAATTTTAAAAAATTAGCAACAAAACATGACCCCCAAAACCTAACTTTTCAATAGGGAAACTCTACAACCAGAAGGCTTTTTGTAGTGTTACAGACTGGGGTGCTGGGAAACAATGTCTACAGTGGAGGCTGATATCAGATGTAGCTGATGGCAAAGCCTGGCCAAGATATTTCCCCACTCATTATGGTAAAAATACAACCCCAAAACCAATTGCAGTAGATTCATAATTCAAATGCAGGGATTTGGATTTACAAAAAGCATTTCCCTCGAGGAGCCTATAGATTTTATCCACTTGATCTAAAGAAAACTTTCCCTTTGGTTAAAATGAATCCATTACCTAATCATATCTGGATTTTGTCATCCTTAATCATCTTTATTGGGTTAATTTTGTTGATAGCTTTCTGAAAAAAAAATTGTACTAGTAATAGCAGTAGTAAAAAAAGAGCAGCAGTTGCTATATACAGTATTGCTACAACTTTAAAATATGTCATTCCCCAAAGCAGGATTCCATCATACTTTCAGTTTCCTGATATATAAACTGGGAGTATCCATCTCGTGGGTCCTAAAGTGGTTGTGGAATCCCAGGATTATATAGTACTGTTGTGCTGCCTCAAGCGATAAGAGGAGAAAATGAGTTATATCGATAGTTCTGCTAGTGGACCTGGAGATTCCTAAGTAATATCTCTCTAGGAATATCTTTTGGCATAACTCTATGGAGTACTTTTTTTTTTTTTTGATCAGATAAAAAATGTATTTATTTTACCACTTTCACAGGGTTTCTTTGGGGATACCTTTGGAGATTTTATTTCTAGAAACATTAAGAATTTCCCAAAAATCTGTGGATGACCCAAACTTCCTGACACTTGATGGGATTGCTTGCAGTGGAAAAGGTGTTTTGTCCTCCAAGTGTGGACCCCACCCCACTCCACTCCACTCCAGCCATAGCAGCTAAAAAGATTTAATTGTTTTGACAAAAAATAAAATTTTCCAAATTAGAAGATGTGCTACTCTTTCTGAAACTTGGGGAGAATGATGCCTTCGTTATGTTATGTAATTGTAGAGAAATTCAAGGACATAGCTCTGGTCCTTTTTTTAAAGGGGGTTTGTAAAAGTATTTTTAAAATCCCCCAAAAAATCAATTGATGAGTGAAACGTTCTGAAACTTTGAAATGTAACAGTGGTAAATATGTTCTACCACTGTGGAATGTTTAACTCCAATAGCTCTAAAAATGAATGAAAAAGGAGCCCCAGAATTCTCCAGCATAATTACTTAACAAAATAGTAAAGAATAATTTGTTCCTCTTATTATAGTAACAAAATGAACACTTGCGATGTTTTAGAAACACTTTAGAAATTATTTGCCAGCACCCCTATTTTGAGAATCCTAAGCACCAGATACATGGAAGAATTTGCAATTACAAGGAATTCAGAAGCATCTTTACTTAATTTCTCCCTGTATGTCTCTCTCTCTTTGGACTTCATCATACGTGACTTCCCTGTCATAGGATGTTTTCATTCCAGTTAATCCACAGAGCCCTACACTGTCTAGACGGGGTGCAAGGCTCTGATACCACGCTACCAATTCATCATGGAGGCTGGTGAATCACCCCTTGTAACCTCCATGTGATATGAGGTTCTTTATTACATCATACTATTACCAATGTATGCATTTATCATACTATTACCTATGTATGTATTTAGCTCGGGGGGGGGGGGGGGGGCAGAAATCCCACTAGTGGCAATGTAAGCATCTTCAGGATAGGCATTTTGTGTGGTGGAAACCTGAGGTGAGATGGGAATTAGAGGTTTTTTTGACCTCACTTCTTCATGTGTTTAGACTATAAGAATGGGAGTGAGTTGTGAATTTATTATTGCAAAATGGAGTCATAAAACAGGATGGTGAAGCAGATGACCAGAAGAGCCCACAAAGCTCAGCAAAAAGAACAAATGCTTTCAAAATCCACATTTTGAAGTACGTAAAATAATGTTACCAGTTAAACCACTCCCTTCCTACATAAAACCATTCAAAACAGAATTAAATTGCTTATCTTTGACAGTGGCTTTAGATTTGTGCTGCTTAGAATGGAACCTAGCCAGTATCACTTCAGATGAATTTCAGCTCAGTGACATGCATGTTGGCTTATGTGTAGCTGGCTCTGTTTCATGGACAGCATATGTGGATGCAGCTAATGGTATGGCAGTAAGATAATTTGAACCAATGGCCATCTGATTTACAGCTCAGTCTTTTATCAAATATGTTCCACTAACTCATTAAGATTTATATACCCATAATCTGGCATGGCAAGGAAGAAAAACAAGGTCACCTAACAGATCACTTAAAACCAATTGCTAGCTTTTGTTGCATTTGTGGAAATGTGCCTCCCTTCCATTTTCTCTCCAAAGGCATTTAATACAAGGGAGACAGTTTTTTGGACAACTGGTGTTTTCAATAATATTCTCGTGAAAGCTACTGCCATGTTCTTGAGAATATATTAAATAAAATGTATGGATGATAGAGACTGGAATGCCACAGTTCATAACTACAATTAACCACTATTAATTAAAGGCTGAAAGATAAATGAGCCTTGAGATCCATTTATTCCTAGGTTGGGAATATTTAAATTCACAGTAGGATGCCAGCCCATTTTTCACAGCACTGAAGGCCTGACACTGCAAGAGATGAAGGCAGAACAGCAGGATCACATTCTCCATTCTTGGAATTAGCAGAGAGTTGCAAGTGTGATGTGTAAAGTATAGGCTGTATACTCAGGTTAATGCAATTATGTAGGGCAGTGTTTCTCAATCTTCCTAATGTGGTGACCCCTTAATACAGTTCCTCATGTTGTGATGACCCCCAACCATAAAATTATTTTTGTTGCTACTTCATACCTGTAATTTTGCTCCTGTTATGAATTGTAATGTAAATACCTGATATGCAGGATGTATTTTCATTCACTGGACCAAATTTGGCACAAACACCTGATACACCCAAATTTGAATAATGGTGGGATGGGGGGGGGAGATGATTTTGTCATTTGGGAGTTATAGTTTGCCTACAATCAAATAGCATGCTGAACTCCACCAAAAATGGAATTGAACCAAACTTGGTACACAGAACTCCCATGACCAAAAGAAAATACTGGAAGGATTGAGTGGGTATTGACCTTAAGTTTTGGAGTTGTAGTTCACCTACATCTAGAGAGCACTGTGGACTCAATGATAGATCTGGATCAAATTTGGCACAAATACTCAATATGTCCAAATGTTAACACTGCTGGAGTTTGGGGAAAATAGACCTTGACACTTGGGAGTTGTAGTTGCTGGGGGTTCACCTACAATCAAAGAGCATTCTGAACCCCACCAACAATAGAATTGGGGCAAACTCCCCACACAGAAGCCCCATGACCAACAGAAAATACTGTGTTTTCTGATGGTATTTCGTGATCCCCCTGACACCCCCCTTGAAACCCTCACAGAGGTCCCGATCCCCAGGTTGAGAAATGCTGGTGTAGGGGCAAGCAACCTATACACATTCCTATGAAACTTGGTTATTTATTTTAAATAGGCAAGGCACCCATTTTCTTTTCTTAAAAAAGCTCTGATTCACACTGCTTCAGAGGTCCTCTAAAGTTTTGAGCAGAAGGCCAGTTTGCAGTCCCTCTGGCTGTTTGGGGGCTAGACTATAGTTTGAAAAAAAAACATGAACAATTCCTATGCACACTGCACATATTTAATTATAATGCAAACAAAAGCATGAAATAACAATACAATATTTAATATTGAGAACCATTTTAACCAACATACACTTACTAGTATTTCATTGTGGGCCTGCTTTTGGCTGATGAGATAGTCAATTTACTCAAGTCTAATGCACCATTGAATGTAATGGCCACCTCAATTTTGAGGTGTGTGTTACAAAAAAAGGGAAAAGGAGTGCAGTTTCTCCTTTGTCTCCCAGCTGAGAGACGAAGGAGAAATGGCTTGGGATGGGAAGGAGCACCATTTCTCCTTCATCTCCAACTTGGGAGATAAAAGATAAAGAGCTTGGGGAGGGAAGCCCCTGCTCCATCATCAGGCCAAAGCTGGTGAGTTCTCTAGTGTCAGCCTGATTTTTTTTTTTTGGGGGGGG
This sequence comes from Anolis sagrei, assembly GCF_037176765.1. Classification (NCBI taxonomy): domain Eukaryota; kingdom Metazoa; phylum Chordata; class Lepidosauria; order Squamata; family Anolidae; genus Anolis; species Anolis sagrei. The sequence goes on along the minus strand of NC_090024.1, from coordinate 214,806,228 downwards.
GGGGGGAGGCACAGGCACCTTTGTCACGTGATTGTAATGCACCATCACATCTAATTAAGCCCAAAAAGATATGCATTTGATTTGAGTACATATGATTATGATTATTGTTGTTGTGTGCCTTTAAAGGTAAAGGTAAAGGTAGTCCCCTGACATTAAGTCCAGTCATGTCTGACTCTGGGGTGTGGTGCTCATCTCCATTTCTAAGCCGAAGAGCCAGCGTTGTCCGTAGACACCTCCAAGGTCATGTGGCCGGCATGACTGCATGGAGCGCCGTTACCTTCCCGCTGGAGCGGTACCTATTGATCTACTCACATTTGCATATTTTCGAACTGTTAGGTTGGCAGAAGCTAGGGCTGACAGCAGAAGCTCACGCCGCTCCCCAGAATCGAACCTGCGACCTTTCGATCAACAAGCTCAGCAGCTCAGTACTTTAATCCACTGTGCCACCGGGGGCTCCCCTGTGTGCCTTTAGGCAACTCTAAATCTAAAGTTTAGGGCAGGGACTGGGTAAATTATCTTGGAGAGCCATATCTGGCCTTAGTCTGGGGACCTCTGTTCTAAAATATCCAAAGATCTGTCAGAATACTGCAGGCAGGGTAAAAAAATAAAGGGAGCACAATGCTTTTTCTTGACTGGTCAATTTGATTTAAATTATAGTTAGTCCCCATGTTTGTGGGACCCTGATGGAAGTGGACAAAAATGAATTAAAGACCATTTTTTTCAATCTCAGAAAGCACCTTTCTTGAAATCTCTGGTTCCTCCAGTGCAACTGTATGGTCAATTTCTGGCAGAAGTCTACCACCACAGAAATAAGATCAGTTTAACCTCTTACAGGGAAGTTTTTCTTTATTCAAAACTGTCAATATGCAGTCATATTCAGTAGCCTTGTGTAAGTGAAAAAAAATGTTTTGAAAGGCCACTTGAAGGCATCTTCTAAATTGCATCCAGGGGTGCATTTTAGAAGATGAGTTTCCCTTTCACCACTGGCCCCGAACTTGAGACTATGTTTGTTTGTTCTGGTTTTTTCATTGTTGGAGGTAGTTAGTGAGGCAGGATTATTTAATCTCTCATTTTCTACCTGTTTTTCTGTACAAACCTGCTCCGTAAGAGATTCTAGAGGCAACTGTGATTTACTTTGCCTGTTGTAGACAACCACCCATATCCACTATAGGATTGGCTATGGCTGTGGTATAATCCAACTGTTCCTCAGTTCAACCTTTGTCTATTGCACATGTGTCAAGCCTAGGCCCATGGGCCAAATCTGGCTCGCTATGTCATTTTATATGGCCCTCAAGACACTGGACTCCTGTATTCCTCATCATTAGACATCATGACTACAGCTGATGAGATTTGTGATACAGTAACATCTAGAAGGCTACAGTTTATTCTGTTGAGTCAGGATAGTGAGGTTTGAATTCAGATACAAGGTTTGAGCATATGATGTCTGGCTTTAAGTTTCCCTTTAAACTTTCCCCAATCTCAGACTCTCAAATGTTGTTGGGTTGCAATTTCCATTATACTCAGTCTGTTGAGAGTTGTCATTCAATAACATCTGGGAACTGGATAAAAGCTAAAGAGCACCGACCACTATGTAAGAAATATATATAGTTGGCCCTCCGTATCCATGGATTCTCCATTCATGGATAGGATTCACTAAATTCAATGGCCTTTTGAAGGCAAACATGAGGCTGATGTGGCCCTCAATGACAAAGAGTTTGACATCCCTGGTCTATTGCATTGTTTAGTATAGATTCACTGTTGCAAACCAACACCAAAAGTCTGTTTCATCAGCACTCCCTTACCATCCTTCCAGTGCTGATACCACTAAAAACTTCCACGTAGACATGTGAAGGAAAAGTGGGCAGAAATAAGAAAAGAAAATCAAAGGTAGGGTGGAGAAAGGCAGGACAGAAATTAATACACAAAGAATTTCATCAGGTCTGAGAAATGTGCATTCTTGCTCCTTCACTTTCTTCCCAATCCTTTTCTCCTTTTGTGTTGTGTCATTTTATATTCTAGGCCTGAAGGTAAGTCAGATTTTTCCTGATTGTTCATAAGTCCTTTTGGCACAGGAGAAGGGTAGTTCTTGCAATAAACACATAAATAAATACTAACAGCAGTGCTGCACAAAGTTCTGGCACAGAAGCCAATGAAAGAATGAAACAGAACTTTGGCCAAGTTAGCAGCAGATTACAGAAAGAAGAAGTCAGGAAAATTTAGTGCATATAAGGAATGAGACTAAGGCTCATAGAACAGAGCTTCAGGAAAGACACCACTTCAATCTGAACTTTTTAAAAAAGTTCATGAAGTTTGAGGTTGCACTTCAAGAAAGAGGTCTGAATTGTGTTCCAGTTCTGACATTGTTATATGAATCTGTAAAAACATGTCTTTCTGTATTGTTCCTATATCAGGAATGAAAACAAAAAAGCTGGATCTAAACTCATACCAGATTGTCTGCTTTGAACTGGATTATATGAGTCTACATTGCCATACAATGTGGGATAAACAAATCTGAAACTAGATCCTGGGGCCGCTTCTACACTATCATATAAAATCGAGATAATCTGCTTTGAACTGGATTATATGACAGTGTAGACTCATATAATCCAGTTCAAAGCAGATAATGTGGATTATTGATTTTGATAATATGGATTATATGGCAGTGTAGAAGGGGCCTAGGATAAAGAGCAGTGTAGATCCAACCTGAGTTGGCTCTTGACTATCTTCACAATGTTTCTGTACTTCCAGTGAGTACTTACTTACTTAGGTGATCCCTCATAGCCCGAGGATGATGGCCCTCCAAGTGTAGTGTCTTGGCGGTGGGTCTGTAGGTGGCTGTGGAGCCCTATTCTCGATCCACATGTTCTCCCACAGTGAGGACCTCGGTTTCCATCAGTGCTAATGCCCCCTCTGATGCAAGTTCTTAACTCAAAACATTGCTCACATGTCAATCTACATTACACATTAAATGGCATCTACACTGCCATATAACGCAATTTGAATAAAAAGCAGTTTCAGACTGCATTGTATGGGATTGCTTATGGGATTTGAGTATCAATAGTATAAGTTTTCTTCTTTATTCCACAAGCATTAATAACATCAAAAGGTCTAACTGATTATACAGTGGAACCTCAATTTAAAAGTGTCTGAAATTAAGAGTGTTTTGAGTTAAGAGCCATTGCTTGGTTCATGTTTGCTTTGACATGTGAACAATGTTTTGAGTTAATGCAGAGTGGGCATTAGCACCAGAGTACAGAATTTTAGGGCTTCAAGAGAGCTGCCTTTGTACCTCCATGCCTTCCTAATGCCTTGTGCTCTTGCCCGCTTTGGGAGATTGCTGTCCACTTTGCTCTTGTCTGCTTTGTAAATGATCACTTTAAGGAACTTTAGATTAGTTGATTTTTGTGGTTTTTATTCCTGGTATGTTTGGCTTCATGAAGAGAGGGAGGGAGAGCAAGAGAGGGAGAGAGACTGGAATGAGTACAATATGAAGAAAATGATGCTTCTGCCTCTTCACTTTGTGCTCCCTTGCCACAACTTTGTGCTTCTATCATTTTAAAGTTGATCTTTCTCTTTTTTATTGTTCAGTGTGAATGTGCAGGGTTTGCCTTGCTGTTACACTGGCCAACACACGTTTTGCTGCCTCAAAGTTGCCACAACTTTGTGCTTCTACCATTTTAAAGTTGATCTTTCTTTTTTTAATGTACTATATGAGTGTGCATTTATACAATATTTGTTATTTATAAAGTATATTTTCTTATGTTAAAATACATAACCAAAGGGGGGTGGATTAATAGCATTTCAATGCATTTCAATGGGAAAATTCACTTTGATATAAGAGTAATTTTAGTTAGGAGCTTGGTCATGGAATGAATTACATTCTTGATTCAAGGTATCACTGTATCACCGCTTACTTCTCTGACTGACAAATTTGAGGAATTGTAGTGCAAAGAAATAACATGTCTAGACTGGACAGCATTTATCAATGCCAAAGCAGATCTCTTCTATTGCTTTGTTTCAATAAAGAAATTAAGCTAATCAACTACTGAGGAAGGTAAGCCAATCAACAAGGGAAAACATACTACAGATCAAGAAAGTGTGAGCATGTCTTATTGAGTGATGGCATTTCATCTCCCATCCCACTTCAGTTATCTTTAACAGCATGAGCAAGTGTAATTGCAGCCAACAGCTAAAGGAGAACAAGGGTCATTGGCTAATGGTGACAAAAGGACCACTTGGACCATATGGACTATGAAGCAGAGCATATGGATCCAGCTTCCAAATATGTGGCCAGCCATATGCTTGTGGATCCAGGCTCAAAAGAAAATCCTCTTCCTTCTTCCCTGTGGCTTTGACTAGGTCACAAATCAGCTGCTGTCCAACATCTTGTGCCATTGGGCAACTTTGCTTTTAATTAGTACAGTGAGTTTCAACACAGTGTGTACAGAATTCCAGGAAGAAACTAGACAGATGGCTGTTCCCAGTTAGCCAGGTAAACACGGAAGCTGAGTGTCCTTCTTCTTGCCCTTCTTCAGACTGCAACCTAGACTTTGTCTCATACCAGCTGCATTGAGCCAACTTCCCATAACTTCCACTTCCCTAAGATGCATCATTCTCAATTCCCTTGACCTGTGTGGTTGACCTGTAAGCCCTGCAGGGAACACTGACAAGCTGTTAACACTGCCTGGGCAATGACGTCCAACCAGCCCTCTTCCTACTACAGCCCCTCTCTCATGCTTCATTGGCCTTAACTGACCCCATCTGCCCATAGATATCTAGCATATGTTACATGCCTGCTGCTTCCCTGCTGGAGGTGACTCCTCAAAGCTCTTTTTCTATCTGTCATACAAAAGCATTCTGGTTAGAAGCCAGCAACTTATAAAGTGTAGACAGGGAAGATCAGGGACATAGAGATGGCCAAAAAGATAGTGTATTCCTTATTATGCAGGATTATTTGTTTCCAGAAGAAAAGTGGTTAGAAATGTCAAAGCACAATGTTTTGCTGAGAATTCTTTAAGGCAGTGCTTCTTAAAATGTCTGATATGGGGGGCCAACACGGTCTTAGTCCCAATGCTTCAGAGATCAACACCATATTTGTGCCCACTTCTTTCTTTCCTGGAAACTTGAAGCAAATTATTAACCAATAGCTTGATGACTATGGCCACCAGCCCATTGACTATCATTTACAGGAAAATTGCTTTAGGGTGCAATTATAAACATAATTAACCTAATTTCCAGGGATTCATTTATAGTAACAATACACTTACTATTATGCCTAGAATTCTGTTGGTGACATACACAGACATCAGTGAACTTACACCTTTGTATGTCAGCCATAGCAGTAAGTGTAGTAGTGGTCTTCCTTTTTGTCATTGCAAGTGACTATATTCACTACCTTCCTCATGATTCCATGACTACTGAGCTCTGTTTTCTCCTGCATCCACATTATGGCCAGTAAATGGCCACCCACAGGGCCATTTGGTAGGTGATAAAGAGGACAGGGGACAGGCATACAGCACCTTACTCTTCAGCTATTGTTGTCTTCTGAGAGTGCTATGAGCTCTTCTGCAGGTCTCGGGGGTGTCATGATGCATTCAACTACACAAACATGGACTGCATGTGAATGCACACCTACTCCCAGTCACTGAGTGCTCACATTAGAAAGGGAAACTCATTCTTAAGAATGAGGAGCCAGCAAAAATAACAGGCGACCATAACTGCCACATACCTTAATTGCCACATAAATAACTCAAGATACAGTGCCCCTATATTTGTGGGGCCACTATCCACAATTTCATTTATTCACATCTGACATGATTTGTCCTCTCGAGGCATTTTCTAGATCCTCCACCATGACTCTATGATATTCTTAGGTCATTTTTAATAGAATTTGCTATTGTCTGCAGTTCCCAATATCAACACAAAGTCTGAGAATATATCCCCTCAGATACAGACATGATTCAAACTTCTAAGAGCTAGGAATGCAATTATTCACTAATTTTCTTCCTAAAGGAAGCAAAAAATAATGTTAGCAATTTTCTTTCCACTGAAAACATCTTAGAAAACTATACACTTCAACATTCAGAACATATTCTGTGCAAAATTCACTCAAGTTGTTTCACACAGAAAAGAGCATTTTCTTTGAAGGAAGCAGCATTTCCTGATCATAAAAATATTTTTAATTTTTAAAAAACTTGTACTGTGTGTAGAAAATGTTGTTTCTTAGGCAAATCAATCACTTGTGAATTCTGCACAGAATAAATTCCAAACTATGATCATTTTGCTTTATCTCACGCTGAGGATTTAAAAAGTAAAATAAAGCTCATGTACTTATAATCTTTTGGAAATTTGTTTTTCTTATGTAAATTTAGGAGCATTCTTTCTTTTTAAGAACCAAACCATATTTTATTCAACTGCAGCCAGGATGGCTATGGCTCCTGACTCCTTGCTACTTTTAGTGTATATAGAAAACACACTAAAAAGTCAAGATCTCATTGCATTCACCAAATATGTTCAAAATAAGTCTCAGCTTCCATGTGCTGGATTATATTTCCTGTAAAAACAAACAAAACATTTTAATGCTTCCAGAACTGGATGATGTAGGAGACAAGCTGGGGTGGACGGATCACTCACATGACTCAATAAATCACTTGCTACATTAGTCTGTTTTGAACTTGTCCAGTTTGTTTCCAAGAAAAATACAGATAAGAAAAAGAAAAAGAATCTCAGAAAATAAAACAAAACAAAAAAAACACTTAGAAAGAATCAAATATTTTTTTGTTTTTTCAGTCCTTCTGAAGAATATACTACTAAGCAGTTACTGATTTTCCACATACTGTTTCTTAAACTAGAGAATTAACCCCTAAAATAAATTATTGATTTTCCACATTTTATTTGAAACCAAGTGTTTCTGAATTAGCACATCTGCCCTATGTTCCAAAGGCATATGTAGCTCTTAAACAGCATATTTGAAAAGCCTTCCAAAAAAGTACTGGATGTAGGGAAAATTCTGTACTGTAAATGCTCAGTTTAGGCTCAAAGGGTAAACTGAAGTTGGACTATTCATGGTTTTTAAATCATTTATTGCTATTTTGTTATGACTGTTTTTGCTATGTTGTGAACCGCATTGAGTTGCCTACGGGCTGAGAAACTGCTGTATACAAGCAAAGTAAATAAATAAATAAATATTCTATAAAGCATATTGATAACAACAAATAGATAAAAATGGACAAAATAGCGGAAATACAACAAAAATGTTGTTTTAACACCTCTTCCATTGCAACTCTGACATGTCATTTTGTGCAGATAGCCCCCAGGTCCACTCTGCTAGATTTTACATTATTCTCTTAGCTCCAAGTGTATGTTCAAGTTTTTGGGCAGAATGCTGGTGTTCCCCCTTCCCAAAATGAGAAGAATTGAACTTCCTCCTGGTGGGGATATATGCCTGAACAAGATAAGCCTTCTAGAACAACAAAATGTCACCTACTGTTTTGAGAAGCATTTAGCTCCATAGTCCTTTTCACGCCACAGCATGGAGAGGAGAAGAAGAAGTTTCCTCCCTCAGAGAGGGTATTTTTTTCCACATCAGTCCTAACACAACCATCCTGGCTGCATATCTTTTCATCTTTCGGGTTCATATCTCTTTTTCTCTTTACTGATATACCCATACAGAGAGTACAATGACACTATGAAGAATAGGCTTTCAAGTAAGCTGATGCTTATAGTTATAACATAAGAAATCATCTCTTCTCCAATCTTCTGCAAACCTACCTCACTACAAATTCCTGACTAGAGAAGCTTATATGGAAAGGAGATGTGTTTGGATCAATATCTCTCTGACTTATGCATTCATTTTTTATAATTTGTTTTTAAATTGATTCAGAATGCCTTCCCAAATTTCAAAACACTATGAGGGATGTGAAGGCAAGCATAATCAGTGTCTTCCTTGGATTTTGTGTGTTTTGTAAGGCTCCTGGGCCCCAGGGCCTAGACCTGAGTGGTTCCTTTTCTCAGGGTGAGATCGTTTTTTGAAAATGTGTGCCAAATAAAAAACCCACAAATGTGTGTGTGTGTGGGGGGGGGGGTGTTGAAAGGTAATTGGTTGAATAGCATATATCATGCATTTGTGGTTGATCTTTAATGCAACAGTGGTTCCCAACTTTTGGTCTTCGAGGTATTTGGGACTTCAGCTTTCAGAAGCACCAGACAACTTGTCAGGAGTTCTAGAAGCTGAAGTCCAAAATAACTGGAGAGCCAAAGATTGGGAAACATGTCTTAGGCTTAATGATATTATCAGGCCTGCCACCATTGACATTATAAGGATTTATGTCATAGCTCCTGATCCATGCAAAACCTTGATAATCTGCAAGCCAAATCTCCTGTTCCACAGAAAATAATCACAATCTGAATACCAGTGCTCCTGCTTCATTGGCAAAGCCCATACCTTATTCACATAAAACATATTGTTCCATATTCCTGCACCAGACATCATCAGAATGCAATTTGACTTCAATTCATTCTCCATGTAAACCACTTTGCCTTCACCGTGCACAGTGAACTCAGCAGAGATCGGATCAGAGACATTATGCAGCTATCATAAAGTTAAGAATAAGTTATTTGCTGTGTTGAAGGGGGAGCTTTTCCCATATCCTCTCAGGTATTGTTACTTAAGAGGGACAATCCTTGGTTATGGGTATATATAAAACATATGTTTGTGGATATATATATATATATATATATATATATATATATATATATATACACACACACACACACACACACATACATATATACACACACACATACACAAACACACTTATATACACATATCCTTCATTAGCAGATGACCAGGGAAATAATGTCAGTGTTACTTTATGAGAGTCAAACATCCACATACTGAAATAGCTTAATGAGTGCATTGTATTTCCTGACTTATGGGAAGTATCAAGAAATAACAGTTCCCTTCACTCTGACAGCTAGTCAATTGAATTGCATATGCTTCTGTGAAAAGAACATGCCTGCTAGAAGACTCATATTATTCTGCACTTTGGACACAGTCTGTAATATCAATCACAATGCATTACCAGTCAGAAACCATGACAGTGCCAAGGACTTCTATTTAAGGAAGAGGGTGAGGAAGCTTGCCAATATCTGGCTCTTTCCATTTCCCTAGTTAGAGGCTGAATGTGGGGTTACCAAACAGGGATATGCACATGCCAATTCAAATGGAACTCTTGAATTTAGCTCATGGAGTGAGAGGGAAATCAACTTTTATATTGGACCTAGTATTGGTGAGTCTCATGTCATGAAAGAGTTGAGTTCAATACTCAGCTTGCTACTTAATCCACATGTAATGACTGAATTCATGTTTGAGGCACTTTTAGCAGTCCTTTTTTGTAAAGTATGGTAGATGGATACATAGAATGCACATGCTTATGTGTTATGAAAGCTCACAGCAGTATTTCTAAACAGTCAATTCACATTGGCAAACAAAGATAAAGCAACTTATAAATACCAGAGTTATACTTGTTATTTGCCATTTCTCTCTTTCTTTGTCTTTCTTTCTTTATTTTTCTCTCTCTTCCTTAAAATTGCTCCTCTTCCTAAAGAGTACCAAAAGAGGGTCATAATTCTAAAGGATGAGCCAGAATTCCGCTTAAGTATGTGGCAGAGAGAGGTGAAGATAGAGTCTATTTTTGGTCCTTATAGAAGTTCGTGTTTAATTCTTACCGTCTCAGAACTCAAAGCTCCCTCCCCCAGATCTACCGTATAGTAACTGAACCTCCAAACCCCATAGCCATTCATGTGTGAAGAAGAACAGGGGGAATGGAAAAGTTTCTAACTTTTTCCCCTAGCCAGATAGGACACTACTATATCAGATATTGAGACCTCCCAAGGACTCCAATGCTTCTCAGTGAGTGATGTAATCACTTTATCTTTCTATGAGGACTTAACCAGATGTTTTTCAATCCTCCAGGAAAAATACCTGTGGGCAGAAAACTTCAGCAACGCTACAGTAAGTCAAGAAGGAAGTAAACACCTCAGGGTAGCCCAGTTCCATATGGGAAACTAGTATGCTATATACTATTAACCACACAGGATTGTAACTATTGTCTGTTATCTTAGAACAGTGGTTCTCAACCTGTGGGTTCCCAGATGTTTTGGCCTTCAACTCCCAGAAATCATAACAGATGGTAAACTGGCTGGGATTATCTGGAAATTGTAGGCCAAAACATCTGGAAACCCACAGGTTGAGAACCACTGTCATGGGGGGGGGTGTACACATACGCATTTCATAACTCCTCCCACATGCACACACATACCTTTACAAATACAACACATTTTTATTTTTAAAGTGGTTGCACTACATGAGACAAGAGAGAACTGAGTGGCAGGCAGAAGGGAAGCGATGAGATTTTACTCCTAGTATAGTAAGTTGTCCTCTTTGATAGAATTCTGAAGCACATGGCAAGAGGTAAAAGCATTCTCGGTTTCCTCAGACATTTCTTGTCAACAAACATTCTTGTTGGAGCCACATAATTCATCCTGAGGAACCTGGACCTAAATGCAAAAAGAATATCAGCCAGAGTTTTTCCTTATGTGTTATTTTATTTGTTATATCCACATCCCAGTATTCCTTGAAGGAGGACAGTGAAGCATATCTGGCTATCTCTTCCTCGTTTTAGCATTATAGCCACTGAATAATACTAGATCACTTTTATATGCCGTAATTAGGTACAGATGAAAATTTCATTTTGTTCAGGGGTTTTTTTCAGTCTTTTCCAAAACTCCCAGATTTTTTTTCATAAACTGAACAAAAAGAACCTAATATTTTCAAGATTCAAATGTGAAATTCACTCATCCTTCCAAACAGTATAATCTGAATGCTTAGTTCCTTTAAAATTGGCTTCTAATCCCTGCACATTTAGCAATTTTTATGGTACTAAAAAAAAGCTGCCTTGTTTATCCAAAGCTCCTCTTTTTAAAAAAACTAGCATGGCCAGGAGGTACAACAAGCTTATCTTTTTGTTTAAAGCAAAGCTATATGTATATCAGTTGGAGAATTGTGTTCATTTATGTTTATGAGAGCCTTGCAAAATTTACAATTTTTTCAAGAAATTTAATAGAAAGGCTTTGAGAATATAATACACTAGATGGGTAGGAAAAACTGAGCAATGATTTCATGCCTAGCAGCAGTGCTGGCAAACTGACATTTGTGCAGGAAAACTTTAAAGCCACTCAATGGGTATATCTACACTGTAGAACGAGTGCAGTTTGACATCACTTTTAATTTAATCTGCAGTTAAGAACTTCTTGTGCAGTCCTCCAGGGCCCCCCAATGTGCGGTGGCAGCTGCGGGCTTGCTATCCATCCTGGCTTGGTTGTGGTGTAATTGTGAAGCTGCTTTTTTACTGCTTACTGTTTGTTTGAGACCAGTCACCAGTTGCCAACTGTCATTATAGACACCCTCGGCTTGCCAAGGGTCAGTTGCCCTTCTATCCACCCAACAAACAGGAATATATTCCAACCTCCAGTAGTACAGCCGTACTCCATCCTGGGCAGTGGCTCTACGGGGGTTGTTGTGTGTTTGGTGCTACTGTTCCACCTATGCGCAGAGAAGACTGTCAACAACTGCAGATTGACTGAAGGCATCAGTAGAGGAACTATACGGCTCCCTCCTGGAGCCCGAGGTCCTGCTGCGAATATCTCTCAAGCTACTGTGATTTGCACCTGGCACTTTTTCCTATGCCCCTACTTAATGTCAATTACACTGCCAATCTGCCGATTTCTTGCCAATAAGAATTGCACTGTGTAGGAATACCTCTGTAGTCTAATCCCCCATTGCACTGTTATGAAAGATGACTTGTTAGCACTCCAGCACTTTAATTAACGGTGAGATCTCTGTTAGTTACTAATGTCAATGGTGCTATTGTGCGGTCACTTTAATTTTGCATTTGCACTTTACATCGTGTATTATATAATCACTCCCAACAATGGTCGAATGGCCGGGGAAAATTGGAGATGGTTTTATAAGGCAGAGGAATTGAACTACAATAATGGTGGAAATGATGGTTTAACAACCGGCAGGGCTATTGACATATCATATAACCGCGCACTAGTGAACTACCAGGATGTGGAGAATGATAGAGGGGGGAGGGAGGGAGTTCCGGTGCTTGGGGGGCCCCCATCGAGGTGATGATGGGGAGGGGGAGATACGGGAAAGGGAGAGTTAAAAAACCAATTCGGCCAATTCATGAGCAAACCTTAAGAAAAATTCCAAAATGTCCTCCCGGCATGGTAAACTTGGGTTCCAAGGTAGATGGTCCTCCCGGATTAAAGGTGGTGCTGTTGAACGCCAGGTCTGTCAATGGTAAAACATCAACCATTCAGGATTTAATCCTGGATGAAAAGGCAGACCTGGCGTGCATCACGGAGACCTGGTTGGATGAGGCTGGAGGGGTCAATCTCACCCAGCTTTGCCCACCAGGTTATGCCGTGCAACACCAACCGAGACCCGGGGGGTGGGGAGGCGGAGTTGCAATAGTCTATAAAGATTCCATCTCCTTGGTCAGGGGCCCGGCCTTACAGTCGACCTTGTTTGAATGTGTCCACCTGAGGCTAGGAGACCGGGACAGAATAGGGCTGTTGTTGGTGTACCGACCACCCCACTGCACGACGGCCGCCCTACCTGAGCTTGCAGAGTTGGTCTCAGGCCTGGCATTGGAGTCCCGGCGGCTTGTAGTGCTGGGGGACTTCAATGTCCATGCAGAGACCACTCTTTCAGGAGCGGCTCAGGACTTCATGGCTTCCATGGCAACTATGGGGCTGTCCCAATTAATATCTGGCCCTACCCACTGTGCTGGACACACACTTGACTTGGTCTTCTGTCAGGGCTGGGAAGAAGGTGGCGGTGTGGAGGAGTTATCAATCTCCCCTTTGCCATGGACTGACCACCACCTGATCAAGTTTAGACTTGCTGCAACTTCTAACCTCCACAGGGGTGGTGGACCCATTAAGATGGTCCGCCCCAGGAGGCTTATGGATTCAGAAGGACTTCTGATGGCTCTTGGGGATGTTTCCGCTGCCTTGGATGGTGATTCTGTCGATGCCCTGGTCGCTCACTGGAATAGGGAGTTGACTAGGGCAATAGACACGATTGCTCCGGAGCGCCCCCTCTTAAGTCGCCGAGCAAAACCGGCCCCTTGGTTCAACGAGGAGCTGGTGGAGCTAAAGCAAACAAAGAGGTGGCTAGAGAGCGTGTGGAGGAAAGAGCCCAGTGAGTCAAACCGAACACGCCTACGGCTCTATCTAAGGGCATATGGCATGGCAATAGAGGCCGCGCAAAATGCTTTCTACTCGGCCAATATTGCATCCGCAAGGAACCGTCCAGCAGAGCTGTTCCGAGTAGTCAGAGGGTTGTTGAATCCCACCTTGAGAAGGTCCCCTGACGACTCGGCAGCACGCTGTGAAGCATTTGCTCAGTACTTTGCAGACAAAGTCGCTTTGATCCGCGCGGGTTTTGACACCACATTAACTGCAGTCTCTGAGGATGTAACTCAAGCATCTGCTTGTCCAGTTTTGTTGGATTCGTTTCGATCTGTTCAACTCAACAAGATCATCAGGGTTCTGGGAGAGGCGAGGCCCACCACATGCATCCTAGACCCCTGCCCTTCCTGGCTGGTAAAAGAAGCCAGAGAGGGTTTGGCAGAGTGGGTAAAGGTGGTGGTTAATGCCTCCCTTCGGGAAGGCAAGATTCCAGCCAGCTTAAAACAAGCTGTCATCAAACCGCTGTTGAAAAAACCATCACTAGACCCCACTCAATTCGTCAACTTTCGGCCAGTCTCCAATCTCCCCTACTTGGGCAAAGTCCTGGAATGTGTGGTGGCCTCGCAACTCCAGGAATTTCTGGTGGACACGGACTATCTAGATCCGTCACAGTCTGGCTTTAGGTCGGGACATGGTACTGAGACAGCCTTGGTCGCCTTATTTGATGATCTGCACCGGGAACTGGACAGGTGAATGTGTCCCTGTTGGTTCTGCTGGACCTCTCTTCTGCCTTCGATACTGTCGACCACGGTATCCTTCTGGGACGCCTCGTGGGAATGGGTCTTGGGGGTACTGCCTTGCAGTGGCTCCGGTCCCAGAAGGTGTCACTAGGGGACTCCTGCTCGACTCCTCGGCCATTGCACTGTGGAGTCCCACAGGGCTCAATACTGTCCCCTATGTTGTTTAACATATACATGAAGCCATTGGGAGAGATCATCCGGAGTTTTGGGGTGCAATGTCATCTGTACGCAGATGATGTCCAACTCTATCACTCTTTTCCACCTGCCACTAAGGAGGCTGTTCAGGTCATGAACCGGTGCTTGGCTGCTGTCACGGACTGGATGAGGGACAACAGATTGAAACTAAATCCAGACAAGACAGAGGTACTCCTGGTCAGCCGTAAGACCGAACAGGGTACGGGGTTACAGCCTGTGCTGGACGGGGTCACACTCCCCCTAAAAGCACAGGTACGCAGTCTGGGAGTTCTCCTGGATTCATCGCTGAGCCTGGAACCCCAGGTTTCAGTGGTGGTCAGGGGAGCATTCGCACAATTAAAACTTGTGCGCCAGCTGCGTCCGTACCTTGGGAGGGCTGACTTGGCCACGGTAGTACACACTTTGGTTACATCCCGCTTAGATTACTGCAATGCTCTCTACGTGGGGTTGCCTCTGAAGACTGCCCGGAAGCTGCAGCAAGTACAACGCTTGGCAGCCAGATTACTAATGGGTGCGGGGTACAGGGAGCACACCACTCCGTTGTTACTCGAACTCCACTGGCTGCCGATTAGCTTCCGAGCACAATTCAAAGTGCTGGTGTTAACCTATAAAGCCCTAAACGACTCCGGCCCTGTTTACCTCTCCGAACGTATTCTCCCCTACGAACCATCAAGACCACTAAGATCATCCGGAGGGGCCCTGCTCTCAGTCCCTCCGCCTGCACAAGCACGGCTGGTGGGGACGAAGGACAGGGCCTTCTCGATGGTGGCCCCTCGACTTTGGAACTCCCTGCCATTAGAGTTCAGAACTGCCCCCTCCCTCATGACGTTCAGGAAACTAACAAAGACCTGGTTGTGGAACGCGGCATTTGACAACTGATTTAATTCTTTGCCCACATGAAAGGAGGATGATGAATGGGATTGTGATGGTGTCGGACGATTTGGCTCTTTTAACTGGGATGATAATGTTTTAATGTGTATGGTGCTGATATTTTAATCGTGTAATGAAGTGGCATTGTGTTGTTATTGTATATTTTTTGTATGTTAACACATGTTGTGAACCAGTCCGAATCCCTCTTTGAAGGTGAGAGGGTCGGTATATAAAACCTCGAAATAAATAAATAAATAAATAAATTGTCGTGGCTCAATGCTATGAAATCACGTGAATTGTGAGGCACCAGCACTATTTGGCAGAAAAAGCTAAAGACCTTGTAAAACTTTGTGATTCCATAGCATTCAGACATATCAGTTAAATTGGCTTCAAACTGCACTAATTCTCCAATGTAAACATAACTGATGACAGCTGGTGCATTTTTTTGTAAATTCTCCCGTCATTCTCCTTGCAGGCAACCCACATAAAAAATACGAGTATAGTAAGCTGCCTCAGTACTCTCCTATACATCAAATCATGTATATCACAAACTGATTACATCACAATTGTTATATTAAACCAACAGCCATTTGTGTGCATGTGGGTTTACTCAGTAGTAAATCCCACTGAGATGAACAGAATGTACTTCTAAGCAAATGCACACCTTTTTTATTATTACTCTTTTGTTCCATACCTATAGAACACTCAACGGGCAGTTGCTATTCTGTAAAGCATGTTTTGGGTTTAGGAGATCTTGCTGTCAAGCTTATTCAGGAAAACATATGAGCTGTGAAATTCAACCAGTCATATCTATGCACCCCCAAGGTGAGCTGGTCTGTCTAACAGTTCAGCCTCTTAAGTCCTTGGATCATATAATCCTGTTCTCTCTGTCTGAAGAGAGGGTGAAAGACAAAACCCCTTAGTCCCTTCCTCTACTTTAGGCCAAAACAAAAATACCCAAAGACCCTTATGCCAAAAATGGAGTGAAAACAGGGCAGGGGGTGGGAGAGAGAAATGACCAGTACAGCCTTCACCACTTTTAGAAGATTCTAATTAGGAAGTTGCTGGTGCCAGCCCCATGGCAGGAAGTCCGCATTATTAACGCTGGCACTGTGCGCAAGCTGACTACTAAGCTGTAGGAGCGGCTGCTGAACTGGCACAATGTTCCCTCTAGATTTTGGCGGAGGAACCAGAACAGATGTCGAAAGGTTTTTCTCTCCTTTCCCTTTCATCCCTACCCCCTCACTGTTGTATGACCTTCTGCCAGAAGGCTGCCTGTGCCAAGGCAAAGGTTTCTAAAGGGTCAAAGAAACATTTCTCCATAGAAGAAAACATTGTTCCAATGTGATGCTTTGCTGGCCTCTGGAATGGTCAAAGGTAGTGAGGGCAAGGCATGTGGGAAGCTGTCTCATTCCAGATTCACAGTTGACTCAAGTCGTTGTTGTTTGCACTGACTGGCAAGTGGCATTGGTAAATCTGAATGTTTTGCCACCACAACACAATACACAATTATAATTCATTCTGTATAGTTTTTGAATTGTGATAAATTCTTTAACAACTTATGGAAACAAAATTATCTCCTTTGAGCAGACATGGGGTAGCTATTCCCAGTATGCAAAAGGCCACATTTTACCTGGCTGTCATATATTGAGCAGCTTCTTGGGAAAATAGGTAACAACCCAAATTCAATACTAATGTGGTTGAATACACAAGGGTTCATATCCAGCCTTCTGAAAGTAAAACATTGAAAGCCTTGGGACTAGGTGGACGAATCTGTCAGTGTAAGGTTCATTTATATTTGATTTTTAAAGGCTTTTTTCATTGATCATATAAAGAGAAATGATTAAAACCCCAGAAATGATTTTAAAAGAAGGCTGGAGGAAATAGATGTCTCCATAACTTGTTTGAAAGTTTGCATTGATAAGGCTTGGTGGACTCCAGCTGGTAATACATTGGACTACTGCATGAAAGATTCTTCCTCATGAATGTGCCCTTGAAGATGGGCAAGCCAAACAAAAATGTCACTGAACTAAATTCTATTATGGTTCTCTTTCCAGTAATCTCTTCTAATCACTTTAAGTCTTTTTTTATTCTTATGTGCCTTCATGTTGACTATGGATGCATCTTCACTGCAGAATAGAATCATAGAATAGAATCATAGAATCATAGAGTTGGAAGAGACCTCATGGGCCATCCAGTCCAACCCCCTGCCAAGAAGCAGGAATATTGCATTCAAATCACCCCTGACAGATGGCCATCCAGCCTCTGTTTAAAAGTTTCCAAAGAAGGAGCCTCCACCACACTCCGGGGCAGAGAGTTCCACTGCTGAATGGCTCTCACAGTCAGGAAGTTCTTCCTCATAGAATTACTGTAGAATTAATACAGATGGACATCACTTTAACTGCCATGGTTCAATGCTTTAGAATCCTGGTGCTTGCAGTTTTACAAGGTCTTTAGCCAAAGAATGTGGGTTTCTCACCAAACAACAACTCCCAGGATTCCATAGCATTGAGCCATGGCAGTTAAAGTGGCATCAAATTGCATTAATTCTATCATATGACTTATGGTGAGTCTATGATAGGTCTCTTGGCAAGATTTATTTAGAGAAGGTTTGCCATGGCCTTCCTTTAAAGTTGAAGAGTGTGACATGCCCAAAGTGGATTTCTGTCATAGAGGATTTAAAAATTATGTATTTAAATTGAAGAAATTGACCATTTAAAGCAGGCATGGGCAAAGTGCAGTGCTCCAGGTGTTTTGGATTTCAACTCCCACAATTCCTAACAGCCAGTACTTTCTGGGACTTTAAGTCCAAAACATTTGGAGGGGACTTTAAGTCAAAAACACTTGGAGGGCTGAAGTTTGCCCATGCTTGATGTAAAGGCTATTTCATCTCCATTATTTGTTAAAGCCCCAAATAATGTATAAAACCCCAGAAATGATTGGCAGCTGAACACAAGTTTTTAAAGGCTATTTTGAAGCATTGATCTATTTAATCAGAGGGAGAAAATAATCCTTAAATTGTGAAATGTGCCTCGCTTGAATCTTTCATAGTCCAACATTGTACAGATAAAAATGAGACACATGTAATGCCAAGTAGCATTAACGTTTAGTCAAGATTACACAAGTTATTCATGAGGAAGAGTACACAAGTTAGTAAAGGTGGTAAACATTTGCTTTTGCCTGAATATACAAAGAAGGGCAATTGCATCCCCATATTTTGGTTCTTCCCCTACTGAGGTTGGTTCTACACTGCCCTATATCCCAGGATTTGATTGCAGATTATCTGCTTATCCCAGATTATCTGGGAGTGCAGAGTCATATAATCCAGTTCAAAGCAGATAATATGGGATCCCATCCTGATATATAGGCCAGTGTAGATCCACCCTGAGTTAATTGACTGCAACTGCTTTTGCACCTTGAACTCAGATTGTAGCAACTGAAATAAGCTAGAGGAAAGTGGGAAAAGGAGAGAGAAATTTGGACACATTAAAAGCAGCTGAAATCATGAGTAGAAAAAGAATTACTGAGGATTGTGGCTACCCAACTGGGATAGTAGGAGGGCATGGGATTCCTGCCACCAAACTTGTAGGAAAAATTTAAAAAATCAGTGATAAAAATTGTAAGGCCCAATTGACACTAAAATGACTTAAAGAGAATTTTTTCTTCTTCATTGGAGTTTGAACACATATTAAGTTCAGATACTAATGCAGAGGAAATGATGGTATGCTGTGGAGTTCCTCCAAATCTGTTTCTTATTCACTTGGAGAAGCACTGAAGAAGAATCACACTCCACTCTGGTTAACAGAATGAATATTTTTATTTCTCCCCCATCATTTCTTTCTTTTCTCAAGCCAAAAAATCACCGAGAAAACCTTCAACTAGCCTACTTTCCATTGAGGGCAGGCTGCATAAAGAGCTACCTCAGTTGGCTTATGAAATCATATTTCCAGCATCTGAAGGATGTTGCTGTGGCCCACCCACATCCTCACAGCAGCCAGTCTCTCCTGAGGCAATTCATCCAGTCCTCAGGAATATACAGCTGGTCAAATGTGGGTGGGCCATTGAGTTCTGGACCCCTTCAAGTGAGCGAAGTAGAACTTCAAAGGAGGAACAGCTGAGGCACTTTCAGAAGCTGCCTAGCTTGGTGGAAAAGATGGTTAGTGGCTTCTCAAACTCTCCCTCATTTCTTTTTTAAAGGTATTGATTTTGGATGCAGTGAAGGAGCTCTTTCAATCTCTATCCTGCCCATGGGTGCCCACAGGGTCATGAGAGCCAAAAATAAGCTACAAAGGAACTTCCAATGGCAGACCACTGGAGAACCAGAAACTATGCATGAGTCCTGAGCTCTAGGCCTAATCATGACAATGGTATTAGGCTTTGAAAAGTTGCAGCATTAGCCTATTATAGTTTAACCCATTTCCCCAGAAAATCCCCCAAAGGCACATCTTTAAGAACAATATCACATTTATTTCAGTGAAAAAGCCTCGCTATTGTCTTTAAAGGAATGGGTAGAAAACACTGAACTTTGAAAGGAAAGAGAAAGATTTCTTTATATACTTTCTTTTTATTCTTTTGCAATTACAAAAAGTTTAAAGAATAACCTAAATCCCAACTAGTACATAAATATTCAATTGTCAGCAGGACAGTGATATATTCTGTAAAATGATCTCCCTCCTCATATTAATTTTAATTCATCTGTGGCTTAATTTTGGCTTTCATGATCATTCTGGGCACCTGTGGGCAGGATAGAGGTTGAAAGACATAAACTATGTATTTGACAGACATGTGTCACAATTTAAGCTTCTTCTGTTTGGGACCACTTAAAAACAAGTGTGGCAATCTGGTAAATATTGCAGTATTGTAATTCCCAGCATTCCTCATCATTGGCAGTGCTGTTTAGGGCTGCTGGGAACTGCATTATATAATAAGTACTTGGTTGCTCTGTAAATTAAAACTGCATCACAGAGAGTTACGACGTTTACGTAACTTACGAAAAAATACCAGATAAAAGTTTTGATTACTTTTTTGGCTTGGGCAATGCCCGTGCATCTGATATCACATCTTTTGTAAGAACCCAACAAATTAGATCTGATTTATGATGGGTAATAAAACATTTGCACAGCCCTAGTACTTATGCAGGGTATTGGTAGGGGAAAGGAATGCCGAGCTTTGCTATGTGCAAAAAAATACTGTAGATCAAAAACTCATATTGAATAAACTATCACTCAATCTTGCCAATGATCTGACAATTTTGGGTTAATTTCTATATAGTAACTAGACCACAATCTACTTTAGGAAGTGGTCCATTGAGGACTCAAATGCCAGGGCTCCTGATTCTGAGCAACCAGTGCCCAGATTTACCCCCCCCCCCCCCGCGAAAATGACTTATGTGTTTTTTAGTCATACTGTTGGGAGTGCTCTTACTATACATGCATGCCAAGAGTAAGCCATGTCTTGATTGTTAAAAGACTACAGGTAAATTTTGCAATATCTAATTTTTACCCAGAAATTTTAATGACTTGGGTTCATATGAAAACCAAGGAACATGTCATAAGCACTTACTGTGCATTTCAATTGATTTATCTTTTTTCTTCTCTGTTAGAAAGAGACAGCCTTTGACTTAGGCTAGCAAAAGCAGTGCAATGAATAATAAACATCAGTAATTCAGCTTGACTCAAAACAGCTAGACAATTGACTAGAGAGCGAATCAACCATCCACCAAGATATTTCCTGCTTGGTCTTTTCCTCATAGCATCAGTGTGACAATAAACCAACCTTGGCCAGTCATCTAAGTTCCTTCACTTTGCTCACTTCGTTCATCCGGAGAGGCCCTGCTCATGATTCTGCCTGCGTCGCAGGCACGTTTGGTGGGGACGCAAGACAGGACCTTTTCTGTGGTGGCCCCCCGACTCTGGAACACCCTCCCCAAAGATCTTAGACAGGCCCCTATGTTGGCAGTCTTTAGAAAGAACTTGAAGACCTGGCTGTTCCGATGTGCCTTCCCAGAATAGGAAAACTCCAACAACAAGCCCCAGAAGCACTTTATTAGAATTAAGATTGCTGGCACACTGCACTTACCCTATAATCCTTACATATCACCTGTCACATCAGCACTTTTAATCTGTACCCATTACTCTGGCCTGGCCCAGTTTTATTGTGTCTTGGTGTATTGTTATTGCTTGTTGTTTAATATTGCTTTAACTGTTTTTAATTTGCTTTAGGTTGTGTATTGTTATGTTGTGTTTTGAGGCCTTGGCCTTTGTAAGCCGCATCGAGTCCTTCGGGAGATGCTAGCAGGGTACAAATAAAGATAATGATGATGATGATGATGATAATAATAATAATAATAATAATAATCCTTGCATGCTCTCTATTGAAAAGCACTTCAGGGCGGGGGGGGGGGCAAATGAAGAAGGGGGGGAGAGATGGGGGAAAAATATTGCTGCTGTTTAGTAGAAGGAACTAAATTATTGTACAGGTCTAGATATTTCAGTCAACAAATCAGACCAAAAAATCTGAATGTAAGTTGAATGTAACTACTGCACCATAACTCTAATTAGACTGTGTAATAAAAAGAGAAACTATCCCCTTCTCTGTTATGAGTCAAGGTGAATTTTATATTTGAAGAGTTTTTTCCTATTTCTCTATATATTGCATTTAGCTCTGATGAATAGGGTGGGAGAAACAATGCAAGATGTGAAGAAGGGCAATGAAGTTTATGAAGTAAAGTTTGGCAGAATAACTCAATGAATGGTTGCCTGGAGGTCAAACAAGTTATCAAACAAAGCTATGAAGCCTCATGGTCAACACAGGATCAGTAATATCTTCTGGTTAATCATAGTGTAAGAGCAACAATGTGAGTCATGTGTCAATAGTTCTCACGAAAGGAATTTGTACTATCTGTGCCAGATTATATTTGGGAGTCAGATGGCAACTTTTCTCTTCCTGGTACTGTTATCATACTGATACAACAAACTAAATAAACAGAAAGATTATCCTTTGGCAAAATAAAATGTATTTATTATTTTAAGGAATTAAAATAACATCTCACACAGGAAATGCCTGGTGAAAATTTTCAAATATTCACCAAGTTTTCCAACAAAAGTCCAGTAATGCAATAGTCAATGAAGTGTTATCAGATAGAGTCCACTTTACAATAATTTCTCCAAATGCATAGATATATCAGAGCTTGAATTAAGTTTGTGAGACTAAAATGTGATTGACATGGATGATTCAACACCAAAGTATTTTTTACAAACTGTAATAAATAGCACATGGAAAATAGTTCATGACTTAAGTAGCATCAGATCATTGGTCCATCTAATTAAGTAGTTCTCAACCTGTGGGTCCCCAGATGTTTTGGCCTTCAACTCCCAGAAATCCTAACAGCTGGTAAACTGGATGGGATTTCTGGGAATTGTAGGCCAAAATATCTGAGGACCCATAGATTGAAAACCACTGATCTGACTGAATATGGCAGCTGCTCTCAAGGGTATTGTGTGGGAATCATTCCTAGTCCAGGCTGGTATTCTCTAGTGATCTCCTGTGTAAGTATGGAACAAGCCCAAGTCTGTGCCAGAACAAAAGAAACAGGACTGTGTCTCATTAGCCCTTAAATTTAATAAATCAGTGAGAGAGAGACTTCAATGTGGCTACAGTTTGGGAGTAAATGTTCCACCCAAATTAAATCAATTCACATTACTTTGATATAAAAGAAAGGAAGAACTAGGAATGGGAGTGAAGTGAATGTTCACCCCTCCCCTCCCCCATTAAACTGCAACAACAAACCATTACCAATGAACCAGAAGTGATGCTATATCAGTTTCATTTCCTGTTTACATGAATTTTCAACCAATGAGGAGCTTGTTGCAGACACTGGGGCTGTACAAAAGAAACAAGCAAAATTATGCATTTTCCCCTGGAGTCACATTGGAGTCTGTTTTTGTGTGTGTGTGTGTGTATTTATCCCATGTAAGAGGCTATATTAGCATAGGACCTAGTCACACTGAGGTCCACACTCATGGGGCAATGGAGGGAAACTATTGCCCTGCACTCCATGTCACTCTCAGTGGCCCTTACCTTATTGCATGGGGGGGGGGGTCATCACTGCCCCTGGTGTTCTCAGGGACGTTTCCTAGCACACTGCCAGGATGCTTCCTCTATGAAGCCCTGCCGGAAGTTGCCTTACGTTGTGTGATGGCAGCAGGGTCTGACATGGAATCATCCTGGCAGCATGCTAGGACACTTCCCAACCTACATGTGATGAAGTGGTAAGTATCAAACATGTCAACATGTATAGACACACCAAAAAAAACAGTAATAAAGAATAAGAGTCAAATAACAAAGTCAATTTATCTTGAAGATACACAGCTCCTTTCTTCAGTGTTGAACTTGTACCTTTAACTCATACAAAGCATAGAGCTTTGTATGCATGCAAGGAGAAGCACTGTGCTTTTTTTAAAAAAAAACAGAAGGGCCACTTGGGCATCAGTGCATATATGAGGTTCTTTTAAAATGGAAGTGCATTTGTTCATTTATTTATAAAATCGACTTTTAATTAATTATAATATATGTATATTTAATTCATAGAGGATTTCATTTTTCATTCTCTACAAATGTGAGTGAATTTTGGATTTTGATAAGAAGTTGCCAGATTACCACTTTCTGAATCAATATATGAAATCAAAAGCAATCATTCTTGAGTTATTGCATTTAAATAAATAATTGGTGGAGAAATGTACAAACCACCATCACATTCCTGAAAACTGCTTACAAAAATGTGAATATCAGGTGAACTTCCATTAGACTGTGTAACAGAAGGATGTACATATAAATACGTGTGATTGTATAGTACATATTTGAGCAGACATACAGAGGATTGCTGTGGTACCCTGGTTTGGAAAATTTGTCAATTAACTTTACTCTACAGAGATATCAAAACTGGGAGCGCATTGACCTGTGCACTACTAATCTATGTGGTAAGCCATCAGGGTTAAGTATTTCCTGTCCTATTAAATGTTACATGGATATACAGTGGCCTACTCACCAAGATCAACTATTGGCTCCCAATGGTCTGGGAGGTCAATAAAGAACTCCAACAGCCATTAGCTCTTGACTATCACCCAGTGGTTGCCTTAGATAGCACCAATATTGTATTTATCAGTAGCATGCATGTTGGAATTTTTTTATTTAACATTATATTTACACCTAAAATTGGATAGCCTGTCAGGGTGGCTTAAATATTCTTGTTGGCAGAAGTGTATACAGTTTCTATAGTCAGGTTTATAAAGCAAAAAGATAAAGGATGAGAGGGATAAAATAAAACAAAGCTGGTTAGAAACAAGTTCCTAGCATAATAAAATTATTATAATCCCTGAGATATTTGTAAGTCTCCTTAAAACATGTTTAGGTAACCTTGAAAATGTTCAGATATTTTCAGCTCAGGAAAAGTTGCATAATTACTTTGATTTTTGCTTGAGATTTTAAAAGTTGGGGCACCTCAATGACACCACACTAGTTAAGCTGTGAAAGGGATCCATTCATTCAGTGAGAAGAACTCACTCCAGAATACCAAAAGCACCATCCTCACAAGCATGTCTGAAATTTGCCATTCCTGTTGCCGCAGGGATGAATTTTAACTCAATATTGATCAAGGGAATTTTAAAATCAATTTTAATTAAATGAAACATTTCTATCTTGCCTTCTTTTGTGTGGAACACAAACTGAACTACACACATTTATATATGTACGTTCAGTGTCTGATCAGGCAAAATAGATCTCTGTTGCAAACCTCTTGGGTCTCATTTGAAGGGGGAGGGAAGTATATGGAATAGCCCAGGTGAAGAGAATGCCATGTGTTCCGGCCATTATCTTGGTTTGCTTCAATTTGCTCTCAATTGTTCCCAAAGTGCAGAATAATCACCTCTGCCTTTTCCTAGCTACAATCCTGTTTGAATAAGAGCTGACACTGACAAGATAGAACTCCCTTCTGCAAAACAAACAAGAAAAAGGAAGTTGCATAGAAATATATATAAACTTCTTATCCAGAAGCCATTTATGAGTTGAGAAAAGGGGGTTAAAGGAACATGTCAGGAGATAGCAGCATCACAGCTATAAATGTAAGTATCTCCTTTCTAATATGCATTAATAGTGGGAGGGAGGGAGAGTTGTGAATGGGAAAGAAATTTTGAGAGCTCATATTTCTTTTTTAGGAGATCAATGTTTGGAAAATTACTTATGGGGACTACTGCTCCCAAATGACCTCATTCAATAAGGCCACTGGCCATGCTACTAGGGAGGAATTCTGGAAGCAGTAGTTCACAAAAGAAAAATTTTCAAGCTCTGAAAAAGATCCATTTTACATCATCGAATACTGGAAGTGAACAAGAAGGTATCTTACTTTACCATTGTTTCAAATGCTGGTCTTTACCTTTTTTTTTCTTTCTTTTTTTTAAAGACCAGAAAAATCTAAAGACCTGGCTCTATTTGCAGCCATTTGGAGGATAAGACTTTACGGATTTCGACACAGTTTGAATAACGATTATGAATAAGGATTATGGATGAATTTAGTCAAGCACTTAATATGTTTTTTGATCTGTTTATTTCTCTCTGTGTTTATTTGCCCATGTATTTTAACTCTTTTATAGTCGATGGGGCCTGTTTTTATTTCTATATTGTATATGGCATTGAATTTTTCCTGAGTTGTATGCCGCCTTGAGTCCCCTCAGGGGTGAGAAAGCTGGGGGTATAAATGAAGCAAATAAATAAATACACTCAAATTAGGCTATATTTTCAAAATTGCACAAAAGTTTGTGCATTTTAAGAAAGTATGCACACATTGTTTAATCAATGAGAAAAATGCTGTGAAACAACTATGTGAAGTTAGGTCACTAGTTAATGTGTGAAATGGCTAGTAAGAATATTTGCCATTTTCTAACTGAAAACTTGAATACCTGACAATTACAAAAGTAAGAATAAAACAAAGATGAGAATTTTTCTTTTTTCTTTTTTTTCAGAATAAAAGTAGTTGTGCCACTTGAATAAACCTATGCTTTGGCTAAGGGCTTTGTATCCAATTACTTTCCATTCGAGGAAAGATAAGAGAAGCTCTATAGACATTAAAAGGAGGAATTATTTAGGTTAGGAAAGAACCTGAACCAGGTATTTTTAGTCTATTGAGTAAGAAGAAGAGATGGAATGGTTGCCACAACAATAAATAATAGGGCTGTGCAAAAATCCAGACACAGAGCATAAGTTGTAAGGGTTTTGTTAAATCCATACTTATGACCCATGTTACAAAGACAACATAGTGGCCCCCATACAAATGAATGAAAACATTCAGTTATGCAGTATTTGTAAGAAGTACATAACTGTTATAAGTCCCAGTGAGTCATCTTATTATTTCAGAGCAAGCAAACTCTATTGGACAGCGCAGGCAAACTTCTTAGGTCACATGCTCTTCTCAGCCTATAAGGGCTGAGGAAAAGGGAGGAGGTGTTCCTGGCATTTCCAATAAATTTTCAACCATGAGGTCTTGGTCGCCATCATATGTGCATGGCGGAAGGAAGGAGGATATCAGGCAGGCAACAGTGAATGAATAGCTTAAGCTTAGTGATAGCAGAACACGCGACTACATGAATTTGTACATATAGGAAGGGTTTTGTTGCAAGGGATTCCTTTTAGGATTGACACAGCCAGGCTGTCAGGGCTCAGGTGCTGAATGAGAATGAGGAGGAAGAGGGCTTCCTTGCAGATGAATGGAACTACGACTGACGAGTTTGGATCATGATTCTAGTTATGAGACGCCACTGAATGTTTATTACTGTTAAATTGTTTAATTTGTTTCTGTGTTAACTGTTTTTAAGTACCTTGTTGATGCCGCATTGAATTTTTGCCTTGATTGTTCGCCTTGTTTTTGCTTGTTGTAAACCGCTATGAGTCGCCATAGGGCTGAGAATGGCGGTATACAAATGAAGTAAATAAAATAATAATAATAAATAAATAACCCGCAGGTTCGGTATATCATAGTTGTTCCCCTTATTTTGTGCATGAGGGCTTTTTAAACTGCTTGTCTGACTTGCAAATCAGCAGAGGAAAATAAAGTTAACAGAAAAGGTTTAAATATTTATAAACTAAGAATCTAATTCAATTAAATTTACATTAAAAGAAAAAAATAATCATTCTATTCATATTAAGTTTCCATTTAGGCTAAATTCCACAATGTAATCACCTGCACTGTGAAACCAGTTTGAAACTGCATTAAATGCTCAGTGTAAACAGGGCTGAAATTAATAGTTTTTCACTTAATTTTTTAAAAAAATACTTACATTTTAATTTTGGCCCCGGAGATGTATTTATGTTCACTCTGTGTATGTCTTCAAGTCAGTCAACTTATTGTGACCTCATGAATTTCACAGTTTTCCCAGGCAAGAAATACTAAAATGTGTTTTGCTCAGTACCTTCCTCTGAAATTTAGCCTATAGGATTGGTGATTTCCCATCCAGGTAATAACAAAGGATAACCCTGCTTAAGCTACCCAAAACCTCTGGTTGGATAAGCTGAAAGCTCACATTTTTCAAACAGACACAGAATCTTTGTCTCTAACAAGAATCCAGATATCATGAGGCAACCAGCCAATAAGAACAGAAGCAAACATTTTTTGTGTATTCACTCTCAGTATAAACTTTTTGATACCAGTCCTTAAAACACACAACTCCTTATGCCAGGGGGTCCTCAAACTAAGGCCCGGGGGCCGGATACGGCCCTCCAAGATCATTTATCCAGCCCTCGCTCAGGGTCAACCTAAGTCTGAAATGACTTGAAAGCAACAACAACAACAACAATCCTATCTCATCAGCAAAAAGCAGGCCCACACTTCTAATTGAAATAATAGTAAGTTTATATTTGTTAAAATTCATTTTAATTATTGTATTGTTTTAAAGTGTTTTTTGTACTACAAATAAGATATGTGCAGTGTGCATATGAATTCATGTTTTTTTTCATGACCTGGCCCTCTGTTTAAAAAGTTTGAGGACCCCTGCCTTAGGTCAGTGGAATGCCCCTAAAAACAGCATTTACAGTAAATGTTGTGGGTTAGAACTAATTTGGACAAATACATTTACCAAAAAAAAAAGAAAGAATGCATACAATAACAACCAACTGTCAGGGTTATGGTATTCATCATCTCCTTCAAAGTTAAAACAAAACAAAAACTTCAGAAAGTTTCCAGTGCATATTCAGCTGCAGTTGTGACAAGTTAAGACTCTATAAACTAGACCAGGACTGGATATTGGGTCAATTCTAAATACAATGTTTTGAAAACAAAATCTACTCATCATGGAAAAGGGGACAGAAGGTCATGCTCTTCTCAGTGGAGTCATAAATAAGAAGAGATTTGGGCGGGGGGAGGGGGGAATAAAAGATACTGAAATCATGCTCTTTTCAGGGCAATAACATGCTCTGTTTATTGTCCCTAAGCCTCATATGCCATCTCCAAGGACTCAGTCGTGTACTATTGACTCACAGGATGCAGATGCTGGTGAAAATTAGAGAGGAATTAACATTCCCTTTGCAGATCCCTGTCATCTTGTCCTTAATTGTTTTGGGTTTTTTTTTTATTCTTTAATCCTATGTAGAAACCCTAGATTGGGAACTATAAGGTTTAGGAGCAAACTTCTAGTTTGTCATTCATGATGAAGTAGGGATTTATTTTTTCAGCTTCATTGTGCTTTCACTCAGCTATCTCCAAAGACAACATCAAACCCTACACACAGCCAAAATGGGCAAGCCCATGAGATACGGGAGATGGGGAGTTGAATGCCTCCTCGAAGGAGGACAGAATGATTGGGGCCACATCAGTCTCAGCAGCTTGGTCACATGGGACGCTCCCAACTATTGCGTCATGGTAACTCATCCTCAAGCTAAGTCACAGCATATGGCTCTGAAACAACATATTATTTATTAGGAGGTTGCATTTTTTATTTGTTATTGTAAGTCGTATTAAATTCATACTTATGATGCGATAACTGATGCATGGCCTGTGCCAAAAACTTTAAGAATTGAAAGTTTTCCATACTTTATCTTTTGCATTTTATAATTCTCAGAAGCCTCACAAAGTCAGTTTCATTTTCAGCTCAAGAAAGCAAAGCAAAGCCAAAAAGGCTGCCTTTCCTCTTTAAATTAATGGCCTCTCACCATGAGGAGAGGGAAGCAGTAGGGAGAAAGCAGAATTTGCTGGGAAAGAGACTGAGAAAGCACAGGATTCTGAGAAATGTTGTTTGGGAAGATGAGGAGCCCTATGCCAGAGAATTGACAAGGCCCTGCCCTAAACTACATATCCCAGAATTCTCCTCAGTATCAGAAAGCCCCAATCAGGATAGGGGAGAACTATTTTTCCTCTGTAGCAGCAGCCAGCCAGTTTCAATAAATTGTTGAATCTGCAAAGAGGAGGACTGACTGACGCTTCTAGTAAGCAAATCTCTGTGCTGGGCTGGGAAGAAATCCCTAAATGAAAGTTCTGTTGGTTAATATGAGAGACATTCAATGAGATAGCTGTTGTGCCTATTTTTTTTTAAGTTTTGTCAAAACCTTTTAAATCCCTAAAATCAGTAGATGTGTGAATATATCTGAAAGTTGGGGGGGGGGGGTGATCCCTTGTTATCTTGTATCATTGCATAGAAAGTTCAAGAAGATAGATCTTGTAGGTTTTTTTAAAAAAAAATGCAGTTCTTAAAAGCTTTGGAAATTCCCCCAAAATCCGTGGATAAGTGAAACATCCTGAAACTTGATGGGTTAACAGTGGTAAATGTTTTCTACCATAGTATCAAGTTTCACCCCAACAGCTGTAAAAATGAGGGTGAAAGGAACCCTTGAATTTTCCCCACTTGCACAATTACTATAACGAAAGGGTAATGAAATCTCGTTACTCTCATTATAATAATAAAAGTTTTACTAATGATACTTTAGAAACACTTAAGAAATGAAATGACAGCATCCCCTGGTTTTAAAATGACTTTTGAAACTTTTTTAAATGATTGCACATGCCTGTTTACCTGTTCCCTCTGTGTTGAATTTTAGATGATAAATTTTCCAGAACAATGGACTTTCCTTTCATACCTTATACTAAATCCATCAATGGCAACTAAGAGACTTTATGTTAGCCTGTAATAGACTGTATGTATAAAACATGGAATTTGGTACTACCTGAAGATCACATTTCAAAGCCACAATTTTCTTCCCACTCTATTTGACCAAGAATGGACAAACTTGAAGAGTAGATTTGCTCACTCAAATCTCATGATGATTCTCACCAGCAAATGGACAACAGAAAAACTGCAATCTAGATCTCTCTTTTAAGTTGCCACACTACTAACAAAATGCCAGTTGGAGTGAGAAACTGCAGAGGCTGCAAGTACATGGCACATATGGGCTGTAGCTATGGTTCAGTTTCAGATTCACTGCAGATGTGGTTTGCCTACCTCTTGGCTACACAATTGGCATTTGTAAATTGAACAGCAGTTAGGAATAGGGAGCTTCAGTGATTTGCCCCTGATAATGTTACTATTCCATTTAAATGAACATTTAGAAAAACAAATATCTTGTAAATGTGTATGATTTAAACTTGTGGTTCCTATACAAGTTTATACAATCATAGCTTAAACCATGGCATGTTGTGCATAAATCATTATTGTGCCAACACAGTGGGAGGTTGACTTGCCAAATAGTGTTAGAGTTGCCTAAGGCAATATTATTCAGTGATATTCAGGCCAGCACTTAGGTTTTGTTAAAATAAGCTCTTTCCAAAACTTAAGGATGCACCCCAAATTACTATTTAAACTCTCTCTCCCCCCAATATATAACGAATAGAGCTTGACATTAAAGGTTTTCATTACTATTGGGAAATGGAATGCACTGGAAACTAACTAAGAAGAAACATGAAACATGAAACATGAAATTTTCTTGGTTTATGCTGGCTGGGCTGAATGAGATTTGATGGAAGGAAGAAAAGGTATGACTGTGATTGAAAAAAGAAAACCCAGAAAATAGGACAGGATTTGAAGCAAACATTGGGGAATACCTACAACATGACAATCAAAAATCAAATCAAGTCAAAAGCAAAAGGCAGCAATGAAAAGGTGGTGGAGCCAAAGTCAAACTTGGTGCATAGCAATTCACTCAGCATTCCATTTTATTTCCTTTAAATCAATTGATTATGCTCTAGTGCAGTGGTTCTCAACCTGTGGGTCCCCAGATGTTTTGGCCTTCAACTCCCAGAAATCCTAATGGTAAACTGGCTGGGATTTCTGGGAATTGTAGTGTTTCTGTCACATTAGAAAAGCCAAGCAATACCACACCATTGCTAGGATGAAATGAGGTGATTGCAATTTATGCAGTTAGAGTGCTATTAGAAAATCTGGATGACTTTTTCAGCCTTATCACACAGGGTCAGTTCATACATGGAACCCCATGCCATACCCTAGAGATACTTCTGGTGAAGCTCCCTGGGTGAACTGAGATGATAGCAGGGTGGGACACTACTGCTGCCAACACAAAAGCCTCCCCACATTCTGTAAGGAACAACAGGACTTCAGCAAACTCAAGCCAACCACAGTTTTCTCACATGGGATGGGGAAGCATCAGCTGGTGACCGGGATGCTGGGATTGCCCCGCTGCCAATGCATTGCCAGCAAGATTTGCCACCAAAGCTGGGGAATCTCAACACTGGACCTCATCCATATGATAAGGTCCCACGTGAAAGTGATTAGAGATGGATACAATAGCTGGGTCCACTCAGAAACATACCCCACTAATTTTAGTGTAACAATAGTTCTATCTAGATATTTCATGTAAAACCTACACACAGGAAGTAAGAGTGGGTATATGTATGTTACCTCTGTCCCTTGTCCCCATTTTTTCCCTTCATGGTTTCTAATTCATGTGGAGAACACAGAAAAGGGATACAGAAAACTGTTTCCTACAGGTGGCCTCCTATTCTATTCATGGAGGGCACTGAACATGGTGACAAAAGCAGTCAAAAGAAGCACACTTCTCATGCCCATTTCCAAGGACCTTCAAGCGTGGGCAGCTCAGTTTGAGGGCAACATTTGGCCTGCCAGACCAAATTATTATTATTATTATTATTATTATTATTATTATTATTATGTTTATGTTTATTATGTTTATTTATGCACCACTTTTTCTCTCCACAAGGAGACTCAAATTATTTGTTTAACCTGTTTTAATGCTATTTGTCAGCTTCCCAATGGTTTTTTTTATAAAGGTAGAGTATAAATATTACAATAATTCAATAAGTAAGTAAATTGTTCCGTCACTTTTCTAAAGACTATCAGATGCAGAGCAAAAGCAATGCTTTCTAAGAGGCTGAGACTCCCAATTTAGCATATGTTTGGTTTACAGGCTCAAATAATAGTTTCTGACTATAAGGTTTATCATTGTCCTTTGGTTTATCTTTTTTATCATCTTGTATATCTGAAAGCCAAATCTGAAAATCAAAACAACTGCGATGGGACCAGCCATGATCTCTCTACATTCATACATAATACCACATGAAGAATTTGAATATTATATCTATAAAATTAAAGCAGAGAGAAAAATATGTAAAATGCCAAATCACAGGGCAGTAAGGTACAACACTGCCATCTTTGCATCCATTTTGTCTGTTTGATTTAAAAGTAAACCTATGCAATGTCACCCCTGTATATTAGAATGGGAAGAACCTATGAACAGCAACCATTGCTGATCCAGTTATATTTTATTGGTTTCCGGATGGCCAAGAGATGTGTCAGATGCCAAAACATTTTCATTTGCATCTCTCTTTCTCACAGTTCTTGAGGAAAATGTGATATGTGTGTAAAGTTTTCCCTTAGCTAACACTTTCCAACTGCAACCCTCAGAACAGTGCATTGTTGTTATGGTAGAGAACTTTTGCAGCCACTGTTGGAGACACTCTAGTGAAAGGATGTGGATTTTCAGTCTTGGGGAAAAGGGAACTTCCACTGTCAACTGTGTGGGCAGGAAATAAATAAGCTTGAGCTATTGGTCTCTGAGCTGGATTGTGATCTTGTAATTTATGAGAACAGTGCAGATATTAAGTGTTTGCCTCAAGATCAAATGTCTTTTAGGACAGCCACATTCTTTAAAAATAGCTAGTTCTGGGTTTATTTATTCCTCTATTTAAATTAAAATTTGGATGACTTTGCCCTAGATTGTTCCTGCTGCTCTACCTTAAATGCATGTTTTTTTCCACAATTATATTTTATGGACTATTTTAAAAGCTCCTAGACAGACAGAGATAAGCATGTCTCTTATTTAATCAGCCTCCACCTCCTCCTTAATTTTAATATGGTCAGGCTTAGGTTTGTTGCCAAGGTAGGCAAAGAAAAGGTCAAGAAACTCCTCAGCTGCAAGTTAGTTTGTCAAACTCTCTTTACAGCAGCCTGACTTTACATGTTAATGTGAGTGTTTGCCACTGTGTCAATAACCCCTATTGTGAGCATTTGTAACACAAGATTTATAGTAAAGCTTGCAACATTTTTTCCCAAGCATAATGAGTGTTTATTCACTATTCCAGGTCTAAAAGCAAAAGCCCTGACAAGTAATTATTGACACATTGTGTGGAAATAAAAGCAGTGGGAGAGCTGCTGCTTCTGAATGCCAGCGTGGGTAGTGGGAGGGTGGGCCCATGTCAACAGAGTGACAACCTTGGTGCCCAACATTGTCAAAAGACAAGGCTGAATTGCATTGTTCTATGTTTCTGACTGTATTTGTGCTCCCTGTCACTAGGGTATGACATGCCAAAACAGAAGAGATGCTCCTTTCCTTATGTTAATGTCTTGTTACAGCTTGAGATCTTCCAGGCTGTATGCACATTCAACAAGTCAAGGTGTGACAGGTACTAGACTTCATTGCCTTTCTACTTCTGCTAGTCAATTAAGTATCTTATGTGTAAGTGTTAGTTACAAGTGGATCGCCATGGTAGTCTTGAGAAACTGTAGATTCACACAGCCCTTTGACATAATAGAAAATGGGACTGAAAGACATAAAAACTGTCATTTGGCTTACAATGAAGGCATCTTCTGAGCTCTTCAGCATATCATTATCATTGTTATTGTTGCTGCTATTATATGCGCTTTTTCTCTTTGAAAAGTGATTCAAAGTGGCTAGCAATGCTAAAAATAATACAATGTACAGTTTAAATTTAATTTTACAAACTAAAGCACATAAACACTAAAATAGAATTAAATAGGGCTGGGTGGTTTCGTTTCGTTAATTCGTAATTCGTTAATAATTTGTTAATTTTTTTAATTACAAAACGATAACGCACCATTCTGGAGCAATTTTTAAAAAAACGAATTTTTAAATACGTTTTGTAAATGCTTCATATTTCGTTATTGTATTCGTTTTGTTATTGTTTTGAGGTCGTTTCGTTATTATTTCCGCATGGCTGGGGCAAGTTTTATGGTTGTTTTTTGTTTAATTAGTGAAAAAAAATTATACTATCATACCAACAGTCAACAACAGAGGGAGAGGGAAGCTTCAGAAGTTTTTGGAGGTTTTTTGGCGTATTTCGCGGTTGCATCCGCCATTAACGAATCGATTCATTATTGTTTCGGAAATCGATTCATTAATGTTTTGTAATTTTTTTCACATTTACGAAATTTCGTAAATATCGAACTTTTTAAAAGGAAAATTTTGTAATTATTTTAAATAACGAAATGCAAAAACCCCCAAAAAACGAATCGATTTTAGAAACAAATTTTTCCGTTGTTACCCAGGCCTAGAATTAAACATTAAAAACAAATAGTTAAAACCATTAAAATGAATACAAACCAATTGAAATACATAAAACACAACACAACACCCTCGGCCCACTCTTTAAAACACATGTCAGGTCTGAAACTTAACTAGTATGCCACTGAATTCATTCAAGTAGAAATACAGCAATATAACCTATTGTTCAACCACTATGAACCACTACAGCAATATAAGCCTTAGCTTTAACAACTATGAATACTTCAAATGGTTCATAATTATGCCATCAACACCCATGACACCTGAAAAAATATATGGAACACATCCAGTAGGTGTAAAACTTGGGTTTTTATGTATTCCTTCAACCTTGATATACAAATCTTCAGATTCCCAAATGTTCTGTTCCAGGAGGTACAAGCCAGATAGTTTACCACTGAAATGCAAACTGAGCAAAAACAGCTGGTAGCTTCCATCCTTACATCAATCCATAATTTAAAAGAGGTCCAATACTTTTCCAATTCTGGGGATACAGTTCAGAACACTGGATAGGTCCCTTAATGTCTGATATGAGAACTGCTCACTGTCCTTGAGGTCCAATGAATTTCTTATTCATATGTTTTACATAAATCCCATCAATGGAAGAAAGGTATGATATAAATAAATAAATAAATAAATCCTGTATCTTTGTGTTTGTTTCAAACACACACACATTTGATGTTATGCCAACCAAATGAATGAGAGACCTCCAAAAGCCCCTTTGAAACCCTGCTCAGATCTTGCAAACTCTGAAGTATGGCTTCCTTTATTGATTCAATCCACCTATAACACAGTCTTCCCCTTTCCCTATTGCCTTTCATTTTGCACAGTATTATCATCTCTTCCACTGAGGAATGTGATCTTATGTCATGCCAATGTATAACAACTACAGATAACAACAACAACAACAACAACAACAACAACAACAAAGTATTGTCGAAGGCTTTCATGGCTGGAATCACTAGGTTCTTGTGGGTTTTTTCGGGCTATAGAGCCATGTTCTAGAGGCATTTCTCCTAACGTTTCGCCTGCAACAACAAAGCTTTATTTATATCTCACCCTCTCCCCCCAAGGGGATTTCTCTAGTTTAGTCATCTCGGCTTCTAATGACAGTTCTGGGGCATCTGTAGAATCTTCTTCCAGCACAACATTTCAAAAGCAATGATTTTCTTTCTCTTTTAGCTTTCTTCCTTCTCTAGTTTTCATACCCATACATGGAAATATGTTTGATATTGTATTTTCCTGTTAATACTTTGTGGAACTTTTAAATATGGACATATGCAGGCTAGCCAAAGCAAAATTCTGTTATTTTGATGAAAAGATCTATTGAGGAAGCTAAAACTCAAGTTGTATTATACTAATTATACATCTCTTGTTAATCTGCACTCAGCCTTAGGTATCTTTGCTAAACACTGAACGCTGTCAAAAGCACCAATTTTCCTTTGAAAACTAGAAAGTAATACAGACAGATCAGAATGGAGGAAGGGTTAGATGGACAAAATAAATAATGCTGAGAAAGCTTAGTATTTGCCTGAGTGTTTACAGATCACTGTGCAATTTGAAAGATAAACTACATACCGATATATTGTGTTTTTGAATATGGGTAATGAAGGTACCCCCGGGACATTTCTAGTAGCAAAAGTTCCTTTTCTGTGGCTGAGAGTTCAAGCTATTTTTGAAGATGGTTTCAAGTCACATTACTTGTCTGAATCCACTTCAAGCAATCAAAATGTCAAAGATCAGCAAATGTAATCTTGCCAGAAGTGTATTTTGCATGATTTATGGGACCTGTTCTGTGGCAAAACCAGAGAATCAGCTGCACATTGTTAGTTTTCAATTTACAGTTTTAAAAGTTTGGAATATACTCATATCAGTACGGCAAATGAACTTTTATTCCAAAATGTTTAGCCTATAATAAATTTGCTATTTCCTTTTCCCAACTAACATAGCACTTTCTCATAAAAATGGGAATCCTTTGTCTTTCTATCCACTCTACCCTCTGAATGTCAAAAGCATATTAAATGTACTTAAATAAATTAAAAAATAGGTAAAGAGGGAATGAACAGACAAGAAAAGTGGTGAAATATATATTTTTGTGCTTCATGAAAAGGCCATCTAGAGTTGCCACTAGTAAGGAATTTTCAGTTCTTGCAGTTAGACTTGCAACTAGAAAGGAAATATATGTTACTTCTGAAATTATATTATTATATATTATATTGTAATACTGCAATCCATGATCACAGGGTGTATCTACACTGTAAAATTACTGCAGTCTGAAACTACTTTAACTGTCATGGATCAATACTATGGAATCTTAGGTTTGTAGTTTTGCAAAGCACCAGTACTCTTTAGCAGAAAAAACTAAAGGCCTTGGACAACTACGACTCTCATGATTACATTGTTTTCAGCCATGACAAATAGAGTGGTGTCTGACTGCATTGCAGTGTAGATGATCCATAGTTACAAATGTACAACCTAGGCTCCATCTCTACTGACCATTTAAGCCAGCTTCAAACTGACTTGAAACTGTAGCTGCTACAAAATGCATGATGCCAATGCATGTTGTAGTGTGAATTAAAGGGGTTGCAGTGAATCAAAGGAAGTTGCAGGAAAATCCTAGATAAGTATTTTAATGTGGTGCAGCAGATCCTACTATATCTCACATCACAGGGCGAAATTGGCTTCACAAAATGAGAAGTGCATTGTGAACACTCTCATTCACTGGAATGCTTTGTAGAATTCAGAACATGGGATAAGAGGGCTGGCAAAAAATGCCCCAATGGTATGGATGGCTAGCAGGAGGCTAACTGACACCTGGGATGGTTAACTGATTAATAACCTCATCTCACAGGGCTAAATTCAGCATCATGTGCTGATTTAGCCCCAATCACCCACCCAGCCAGCTGGCTTCCATCACATGACGCCGTGCAGGCTCCATGGGTAAAGGAGGACAGAACCGGTGTATGCCACTGGCAAAGCAACATGGGAGGGCTCCTGTGTTGCCATTGCAATGCTTGGGGAGAAACCACGTGCACCATGCACACTCACATTTCCCCCTATCTGATTACCCTCGCCTGGAGCCAGGCTGTACAGGGCATGGGGCTCCAGATTACACCGCTCAACGAAGCCAAGTGACTTCAGCAGCCTATGTCAGAAGTATGTATTTGAGACCAGGTCCATGGTAAATGTAATCATCTTCCTGCCTTCAAACCAATTCTGGACCTCTCTCTCTCTCTAATCACCTGCACAGTGAAACTGGTTCCTACCAAACCAGTTCCAAACTGACCTAAGTAGTGTAGATGTGCTAGAATAGAATAACCACAAACATCTTATCAGTCTGATGAAAACCTGGATAGCATGGGGTGGAGTGATAGGAGGAGCTTTGGTGATTAAATTATTTTGAAGCCCAACAGAAATAAATTAGCAGTATTGCAAGTCAAAACCCATCAAACATTCAGGATTCCATAAGTCTCCAACAGGCAATCAATGGACTGATACAAATCAGCTCTCTGCAAGTCTGAATTGCTCTGCTAAATAGCCTTGTTATTAGGTATTCATTTTACACTTCCAATAAGCCTCCACTGCACAGTTAAAACTGCTAGTGCCTCTTCTCTCCCTAAAGGGAGGGAGGGAGGGCATGCAGTGTTGTTGTAAGAAAGATTTGGAGTCGAGTTACAAAAACTGAGCCTTGGGACAGAAATTGTTAGACCACCAGTACAAGCCAATTTTTCCTCAAACAAATCAAGGAACTTTGCCACATGAGCACCAATTGATTCATTCAGCTAGACTTTTAAACCCTTTAAAATATGGGGCCAATCAGGGTTTAAACACTATTCTATTAGAAAGCTTGCTTGTATGATAACACAGCAAACTGAAGAAAGAAAGCTCTGACAATGAAGACTGTCAACAGGACAGTGTCATGAGGTTGTCATTTTTGCCCAGCTGCCGCTCTGCCAGCCTCATCTTTAAACTAAAGACATCTGTCCCCAGGGAGATCTGTCCAGCTCACCACATCCATCCTTCCAACATGCTGTGCCAAGCATGACAATGTTTTCCTTTTCAGAAAGTTGAAAAGCCTTTTGGAACTTCTCAGCCCTAGCTTCCCTCTCTCCTGAACCTAGTTTAAAATGAGGATAGTGATTGATGGGAAAGGTCCCAGAACTGGCAGACATGAGATACACAAACACAAGCTCTGAAGGACATCCTGCTTGTTACTTCTCTACAGTAGGACAAACACTTAGAGTCTATTGTTGAAGAAGGTTGCTTTTCATCAGGCTGACAGGGTGCAGCTGCTTGGAAGCTGTTCCATTTCCTCTTGGACAGAGACTCCCCAAGGGGTTCCTGCATACTGATCTAACATCGATAGCTGTGTGGACTTAAGGCCAAGCAACATGCTTTCCAATTAATGGAGGGCTTTCTCCTCACATAATTATGACAAATGTGTCTATCTATTGTCAGTGACATCAATGGAGCTAGAGCAGTAAGAACCAGTCCGGCAGGAGACTGTCATTGTTAGCCAGAATGATGGATGAGAAGATTTTCTCGGTAGTACTGCTAGCTAGCTAGCTATATTGCAAGCTCGGTAGAGCTGAGGCTGTCACAGAGCCAAGGAAAAAAGAGGTGAGTGAAAAGGAAAAAAAAAACCTAGCTTTTTCACACTGCAAAAGAGAAAAAGGAGAATTTGTTAGTAGTTCAGCAAGCAGGAGCTACATATACATTCCTTTTTGGAAAAGCATGTTGAAATTGTAAAGCAATGTCTAGCCCCTGCAATAATGACATCTTATAGATCATTGTTAAAAATGTTTGATTGCATTAAAGCTAATGGACTTCTATACTGTTCAGGATACATATACATAAAAAGCTTGAGTTTATCCTGGTTGGCTATTGGTGCACCTGTGTTTTTCATGCTGCTGATAATACAGTATCTGGTGCAAATATTGTGTCTTGTATTTGGAAAGGAGGAACAGAAGAGTCTGGCAGTTAGATACAGAAGAGTCCAGCAGTTAGAATACTCCTGCAGTTAGACACAAAATTATATCAGCCACTGAGATATCCAGAAGACTCCAGTGGACCTCAAATAATGTGATTGTTTTGCATCTGGCTATAGAAATCATAGCAAGGTGTTTCTATGATTCCCACACCATTCTCTACCAGGCTTTAGATTGATGGGGGCTGCTATGATTAACTCCAGGAGGTGGCAAATGTTCCAGTGTATATAGTTCCACATGTGAAATTATTAAGGTACACTAAGCAATACAGAATTGTGGCCAGTGTACGACATTTGGGACTCAGAACTCCATCTCTGTTTCACTCAGTTTAACTTTCTGTAATTTCATCCAGCTTTCTGTTAGACATTGCAACACAAGCTCATCACATGGATCTTATTTAGGCAGTTGGCCCTATCACTGAAATATAGCCCCGGATTTCTTGAGTATGTAATGATCCTCAACCACTTATATAATTTGCAAGAAGCATCATGGATCATAGGGCCCACAAGTCGAATGTTTTATATTATGAAAAGACATGTCTAGAAGCAAAAATATATTTGCCTTTCTCAATGACTCTGTGCATTTGGCCAATACTATGTTAAAGAATCAGACCAAGTACCAATTAATTTATTTACTATTTATTTACTATATTTACTAGTATACCACCCCTCTCAGCCCGTAGGCGACTCAGGGCGGTTAAGCACCTGTGCAAAGCAGAAGAAGAAATTGTGTGGCATGTTGACCATGCTGGCTAAGGCTACTAGAAGATGCAGTTCAAAAACAATGGAGAGCTACAACAGGTATAGAGATATGCCTATAATACTGCTCAAAGCTTGAAAGGGAGGTTGGGTGGGTTACCTTTTGGGGGAAATCCTTGAGCATTTTCTCCAGCTGCCATAATTTGGAAGAGATAGTCCTAAGATAGTCCTCTGTCATTCCATCTGTTCAGTTGCTTTCAAAGTGTTTCTCTCTCTCCATTTCACTTTCCTCCTCGGCTTACTTCAACTGCTGTAAACTGAGGCCTTTTCTACACTGCCATATAATCCAATTCAAATTAGACAAGCTGGATTTTATCTGGCCATGTAGAAGGGGCCTGAATTCAAAATGTAAAAGTAGTTTGTATTCAGCTGTTTCAACAGGGGACAGAATCTTATTCTTCCCTGTAGATTCAGGCAAAAGCAAACTGCAACAGCTTCTCCTAGCTTATGTGTTTTTATTCATTAATAACTTTTGCTAACTTGACCACACTGTGATGTTGCTTGATTGCATGTGTCCCAGGTTTCATCTTTGCGATGCTCAGGTTATGCTTCATCTAGCATGGCCAATAACATTTATAAGCTCTGGACTCTTTGTCATCAACATTATTTAAAAATGTTACTAATACTACTGCACAACATAGAAGAATAGCTTCTAGACTGAATGCAGGAAGATACCTTTCTGGAAGCTAAGAATGTGCTCCAAGCTTCCAGGCCTTGAACACTGGATAACATAAGACTCACATTTACAAAAGAGAGAATGTAAATGCTTCTGCCTGGCAGTACACCGAACAAAGGTTAGCCTTTTTGTGTGACAGAAACAGGCCTGTCAAGGGTTAAGAACATCAAAGTTTATACACCTCTTTATGACTGAAAAACCAGTACAAAGCAAAGGAGGAGCAGAAGAAACAAAGGCTTCAAGGTGTCAGCAAAATAATAAAGGAACAACAAGCAAATGAGAGAGGGGATCAAAGATTCCCAGCCCACAGGCCCGGCAATGGCTCAGGAGCACAAGGACAGGCTTTGCTCAGCTCCATAGAACCCGACTTGAAAAAGTTCCCTTTGATGGTTGCAGAGGGGAGAAAAAACAACAACAGCAGAATTAGAAGAAGAGACATTTTACCCCCTCAAAACCACTTCCTTGGGAGAAAGACTCAGAGCTACACAGAGCAGTCAGAAGGCTCTGGCTTTTTAAGCAAATTATCCTCATTGATTTTTTTTTCCTTTGCTTCCTGCCTCAGAAGCATTTTCCTCACAGCTGTTTGGCTGTGGGATGTCGCATATTTTGTTTTGCTTTTTTTTCTGAGTTTTGTATGGGGAGAGAAAGGAAACTAAACTAAGATGCCCAAAACTACATGCCCTTTGAAAATTTAGGGCAAAGATTATGATTTGCATCTTTCTGGATCCTGTTACATTCTATCCTACTCCCACAACTGTATAAATATGCTTTATGCCCGAGTTCTTAATACCACACAGTACTGCATCCAAAAAAGTGGGTTTATATCCCTGAAAACTCATAATAAAAATCAGTTAGTCTTAAAGGTGCTGCCACATTCTTTTTAAAAAAATTCCTTCCCCTTCTGACCTTATTTTTATGAAAACATAAGAATCATTAGATTTTTACAGTTGCAATTCAAGGTGCGGGGTTTCTTTCATTTTACTCCTTCTGGGGAGTGTATTCCTGCCTTAAAATTTAAATGGCAGTCTGCTTAATATGTGACAAATATTTAAGACATGTGTGAAGTTGGAGCTGAGAAAAGGAGAGGCAGATTTCTTAAGGCTATTAATTTTCACCTTTAAAAAGGCTTCCCAGACAAAAGAGGTCTCCTGTCCATTTAGTGGTTGAATTGATGATGGAATTTCAGTAGATGTTGCTAGTCATACAACCAGGCAATAAGCAACAACTGCTATAATTCCTCTTTAAATGTACACGAGCCCTCCCCAGTTTTCAACCTAGCAACCTTAGAAAGCATATTTTAAAAGATCAATCTATCAGATTTATGTGGTTTTATGGATATAATGAAGTATAGATCAGAATTTGTAAATCTGCATCTCCCTGAATGTTGTTGAACTGCAATTTCCAGCAAGTCTAGTCAGCATAGCCAAGGATGGGAAATCTTGTAGTCCATGAGCCTCTAGAGCAGTGGTTCTCATCCTGTGGGTCCCTGGGTGTTTTGGCCTACAACTCCCAGAAATCCCAGCCAGTTTACCAGCTGTTAGGATTTCTGGAAGTTGAAGGCCAAAACATCTGGGAATCCACAGGTTGAGAATCACTGCTCTAGAAGCCACACAGTTGCCACCGAGATGTAGAGCCATGAGAGCTTTTTTATTATTCCTTAATTTGGAGAGCCCTTTCTCCTCAGAGGACCTTTTCATCAACCACCCCAAAATTGTTGAATGACCTGCTGGAAAAGCTTCAACAGCTAACTTGGCTGTCAGAATTTAAGCCAACTGAAGGCCTATTTCATCTAGCAGGCCTACACAGTCAATTTTTAACTATGAATTTTAAACTCATGTCCTATGTTTATTGTATAAATCAACCTCATGTATAAGTCAAGGGCAGGTTTTACTGGAGTGGATTAAGCTCTTGCTTTTCACCACTCTGTTTAGACAAGGGGATGGTTCCTTTTTTGGTAACAGTTATGGTCCAGTACTTACACTGACCCATTGATAAACTGACCAAGGTTCAGGGGGTTGGGTTTTTAACTAAAATTTCTAGACATATACATGAGTATATAGGAAAAGTAATAGAGTAACTTTTAGACTACAAGTGTTCATGTGGTCATTTAAAATTAACTCGCTCCTTGTCTCTATCTGCAGACATGTAACTGATATATTGCTTTTGAATGTTGTAGAGATTCCAAACAGATTTCCAATGCTGTTCCAACCTGTGACAAAATTAGTTATGAAATGCTACAGATATCAATCACAAATTCCCATACAGACTTGTCCATTCTAACAAAATACATCATTACTGGATCTTAAATATTTTAGGCTATAGTATTGTACACACATATCTTAAAGTAAGTCCAATGGAACTTTAAAGCATAGCTCAAAGAACACAGATGATTGCAACATTAGGTGAGCCAAATGATGCCATATGCTTAGTGTAATGTTTTGCCAGCTAAGATGGTTGGTATGAGATTTTAAAAACAGTTTAGAGTTATGGAGCAGCCAAGGAACACCAGACTCAAGCAAATTCAAGTCCAATGATACAGCCTCAACAATGACACAAAATCTAGTGTAAAGTAGTTATGTGTAATGACCAGCACTACTAATCTGTTGGAGGGACTTTGGGTTTGCCACAAGCTTCAGCTGGCCTTATGGTCATCTTGGCCAGTTGGAATCATACTTTTGAAGTTCACATACATAGGTATTTTGTTTCCTGTGACATTTAATCTTTGGAACATAACTGGGAGATAGTCTAAGATCTGAATACCACTTCAACCTGCAACAATCTGTTTGTTTCCATCAAGTGAAATCCTTTTCCCTCTTTACTCATCAAGAGGCTTTTTAAAAAAGGAAAGGAAAATTTCCCCTACCCCAGTGAACTAGGAACTCTATAGTCATAATGTTTGGCACCTCAATCATTTACAAAAAGGGCTGACCATACTAAATAAACAGATAAAAATAGCTCAATGTCTCTCCCAAGGGGGCTGTGTGGGAAAAGACAAATTGGAAGTATGGAAACAGTTGCACAGTTGTTTGGACTGTGGTCAGTGTCTATTAAATAGATACTGATTTTGATGATGGTGAAATAAGAAGCATTAAAGATAGTGGATAAAATCATTTTTCAGGCTCTTGCCTTTATTGATCTTTTAAATGTTATCATGTGTACTGAAATATATTTAAATGAAGGCTGGCAATTGACTGGGGTAGGGGTTAGGGTAAGGAGCGAAACAAAAAAACACCCTGGCCTGTTTCTGTCTCTTTAATAAAGGTAGAATATAAAAATCAGCCAATTAAGCTTTCTGTGGTCAAACGTGATCACCTTCCAATTTCTGTAGATCAGACTACCATGAAAAGCACAGCTACAGTGGCTGGATGAAAAACT
The DNA here is from genome assembly GCF_037176765.1 of Anolis sagrei. Taxonomy (NCBI): domain Eukaryota; kingdom Metazoa; phylum Chordata; class Lepidosauria; order Squamata; family Anolidae; genus Anolis; species Anolis sagrei. Next base: position 214,761,494 of record NC_090024.1, on the reverse strand, counting down.
GGCAACCTCAGCCAAGAGTTGGCTATTTATCTTCGTCTCCACCACTCCTAAAGTAAAGCTGAGACAACAGAAAAGCTAGGGATATCTGGCCACAGCAATGCAGTACAGTGGTGGGAAACATCCCCCCTTCCATCCCACCTCACTCATTTTATCTTTCATTTGTCAATATTGCCCTCCAACTGATAGAGTCTTCACTCCTCTGCATCCTCTTTTTTCCTTCCTCCTCAGTCCACCCACCCACACATATGCAGAAAAGAGATTTTGCCCTCTGAACTGAGGCAATGATCCATTCCCTGTGATTAAATTAGCGTAAGTAATAAGATATCATAGAACTGATTGATTTCCCCAGCAATGGTTATTAACCAGCTCAATTCGGAGGCAAGCAGGGCCATTATTCTAAACATTGATTTGAGAAAAGGGCTGCAGGAGAGCTTTCAAATGCCATGAAGAGTCAGAACATAAACTTCTACAGAAGCCTCAAGCAAAAGATGGCTCAGCCATCGCTGTAGGGACTTCCTTTAAAAAACATATTTTCTGATATGTTTCCTTCTTTCAATAATTGTCAATGTGCACACAACATAAGGACACAGAACACAGGGGGGAACAAAAAAGTAAAAGTAAAAAATGAATTAACAACATTACACGTACAACAAAAGGTACATCTGCAATTTAACACCACTTGATCTACCATGGCTCAATGCTTTGAAATTCTGGGATTTGTAGTTTGATGGGGCATCATCACTCTAGCACAGAAGGCTAAAGACTTTGTAAAATGCCAACTCCCTTGATTCCATAGCACTTAACAGTTAATGTAGTGTCAGACTACTGTAATTCTACAGTGTAGACATTCCCAAAGTCCCAAAGACAGCATAAATTAATGTGAAACATGATTTTTACTCTCAGTGTCTTTACAGTTGTTACATACTATTTTTTCCCTTTCTGTGTATAGCATATTCACAGAGCTAGCTGCATTCATCTGTTTTATCACAAAGAGACATAAAACAATTTGGTGATACCTTTGAGACTGACTGGGAAGAAAAAAATTCTAGCGTAGGCTTTCACTAAGTGGACTATATCCATGAAAGCTTATGTTGGAAAATTCTTCTTCCCAATTAATCTCAAAGGTGGTACTGGATTTCTTTATACAAATATTATGAATCACTCATACCCCTGGAAAACACTCCAACAGAAGGCCAAATATCAATCCACACTCTATCGTTTATTACCAGGCTCTTCAGCATTGCGAGAGTTAGTGAAAGCATTATGTGTTGTAGTGGCAGAGTGAGTTTTGATATCTGCATATTGCTTCACCAATCCCAAAACAAGTTTGGGAATGAGCTCTGTTTGCCAAAATACAGCCTGTAAGAGTATCAAACATACAGAAAGGAGGACAGGGGAAAAGGACCAAAAGAAATCAGAACTGTCCAGCCATTATTTATCCTGGCCTGGCAAAACATGAATTACTTTCTACACCAATCCATTGTTTAGAACAGGGGTGTCAAACTCATTTTCACTGAGGGCCACATTAGCCTTATGGTTGCCTTCCAAGAGACATTTGTAATTCAAAGACTATATAAATGTAACTATGTCACCCTGGTATTGAAAGCCTTGTGGACCACATAAACTGACATGGTGTACTAAATTTGGCCCACGGGCCTTGTGTTTGACATTTGTGGTTTAGAAGTATTGGTATGCAATGGGATGTTTGTCCATTTTATCTGTTTTGAAAATGTTTTTTTTTTTACTGACATCCCATTATATACGTTATTTTGCCCTTTAATAAAATGGCAAAATAAAGGTTTGAGGGGTGGATTTTTAAATATATATATATATTTAAGCAGTGAATAGTTGTATCTATGGATACAGAATCCATAGACACAGGGGGCCAACGTTACTAATGTCTGACTTCTCCTCATTCCAGGAAAAAATGAATAAAATGCAATATAAAATGGTAGATCTGTTTTCAACTAAAGTATCTTTCATGGTTTTTTCAAGACATTGTTACATATGTTTAAAAAGGAAGGGAAAAATCTAAAAGTAAACAAGAAAATAGATATTTCTCATATTTCACATTTAAAAATATGCTTGCATAAGAAGCCAAGACACTATACAGTTGTAGCCTTAGGATTTCACTATAACTATAACTACCAGAATTGTAGTTTTGTTGATGCATTAAGTCTCTCTGGTTTAGTCAAATGTCATTCCCTGAACTGCAAATCCCAGGCTGCCATAGCATACTTCCACGGCAGATATTAGTCTTATAACTGTATAGAGCCCAGAGGAATTACTGTAATTGTGCCTAAGATTTATGTAGTTTATAGTTATCTGCCAATGAGAAAATAAGCCTACATTTAGGAAATGCCATCCCAAAATCCATTTCTTAAAGAAAGAAACTGAGTACCTGAAAAAAAGAGAAAGGGAAGGTACAGAAAAAACTATACATTCAAATAATGAGAAACTCTAATACATTTCCCAAGGTGTACATTTGTACCTCCATCAGCTGTCGCCCTTTTCCTCTTTAATATCATTCTCCTTTTGTTTCCTCTCCCTATTCCAGAAATCTAAATTAAATGCATTATGCTTTAAAGAATCTTTGAAAGTGTGTGTATGCCTATGGGACTTTTTCAAGTCACTTATTTGTCTGAATGCCATTGATTTTCCCCCTAATTGATATTCACTATGCTAATTTCCCTCACAAATCTCACACACTATTGATCAAAAAGTAATAAACTCTCCAGCAAACAAAACAAGCATTATTGCAATGTTGGGAAAACATCATTTAATATCAATACCATATTTACAATTATCTTTAACCCAAATTTCACCTGTGATGTAATGCATAATCAAAACCAAAGTAACAGTCATAAATGGTCCATGCAGGGAGTTTTGAAAATATATCCTACTGGATTATTTGACAGCATTCACAAAGAGGAAGTCTGAATTAAGACAAATGCAAGCCATCCTTTATGAAATGTAGGCCATACTTCTGTGGACCAATATTACATTATACTATTATAGACTTATATTTGGGTGCCCCACCCCCCTTTGAAGCTTTATAATGAAAACTTGAAGGACAGAGGTCCAATTAGACTGACATACCTAGAGGATTATGGAACCAAAGGGTTTCTAGATAGTTTGGGGGGGGGGGGGAGAGAGGTCTGGTAGCTCTTGCCGATTTTTATTTCCATTTATGTATTCAACTGTGCAATGGCGATATGATCCAAGTGATAGATAAAATCACTTCAGACACTCTTGTCTGGGGAAGCATGAGGAGATGAAACATGTGCTATACTGGTTAGAACACCTCTGTGAGTTGTAAATAAAGAGTTGGAACGAATCTATCTGTACCATAAATACAGTCAGTGTAGAGCTTATTCTGTGGCAACCAAGATCAGCAGAATTAGTCAGGGCCTGTTACCCCTAGGTTCACAAGGTGGTTCTGAGGACCATTTATTTGATAGACTGCTATGAATAATGTGAAAAACATTTTGCAAATAATAGTGTGCATAAACATTCTGATTGGTATTTTGTGTTTGACGAAGTTTCAGTTTGGTAGGTTCTTTTACCTGTTTGTCTATTTAGTATGGATATCTTTCAATGTTTAGAACCTGGAATGAGGACCCATGAGGGAAATTGGGAAATATGAGGAAGCATCTCTTAAGTAGAATGATCAATTGGCAAAACAAATGTTAAACAACAAGCAGTCCCACACCCACCCAGCCACAACAACACAGAATGGTTAATCGGAGAGCAAATGTAGTCTTTTCTATGAAATACAAAGGTTGATTTGCATACAATGTTTGGATAGTCAAATACCTCATTCAGTGGAGGAGAGGGAAAGAAAATGATAGCAGTATAGCAAAATGCAGGGAGAGAGTAGTAATGGAAAAATCAAGCAAATAGGAAGTCAGCAAACATGCAAACTAGCAATTAGTGATTACAGACACATCAAGGTTTCTAGCAGGACTAACATAGCAATGTTTGATCCTTATTGGATGACCAAGTGGGTAAGGATAGTGATTAATGCCTGTTTTCCCCAAGGTGTGTATAAAAGAGCGGGTATGGAAAAGTTTATTTTTGAAAAAACTCATTAAATGCTACCATGCTGGATAATTTATTTTGCATATATGATATTCAATTTGTAGTAATGTTTCACTTCTAGATGTCCCTGGATGGTATGTGCTATCTGGATCCATTTCAATTTTACTTCAGGTCATGATAGCACAGCCAGTTAAATTGATAACTGCAAAAAAGCTACTGACCGGAAGGTTGACAATTCAAAGCCGCAAGTCGGGTTGAGCTCTCGACTGTCAACCCTAGCTCCTGAAACCTAGCCATTTGAAAGCATGCAATGCGAGTAGATCAATAGGTACCACCTCGGCAGCAAGGTAAAAGGCACCCATGCAGGAATGCAGACATGCCAGCAACACAATTGTAGAAGTTCATGGACAACAGGCTCCTTGGCATGGAAATGGAACAAGAGCACCTCCCCATGGCCAGAATTGAACATCATCTCCAGACATCAGAGATGGAAAAAGGGGAAGACCTTTACCTTTGTCTGTGTTGCATGTTGTTGTTCTGTGTATGTGTAAAAAAAAAGCATTGAATCCCTACAGGGAGATAAAGTAGAATATACATAAAGTGTATTGTTGTTGTTCTTTATGATATGGAAATGGGTTTGATGGATCATCAACACCAGGATTAGCCAATTAATTCTTTTGAACCTCTCTGGAGCTTCTGAACTGTCTAGGATATAACTTGGGCCCCATCTACACTGTCATATAATCTCAATCCAGATTATCTGCTTTGAACTGGATTATATTGCAGTATAGACTCATATAATCCAATTCAAAGCAGATAATATGGATTCAGAAACTGAATTATATGGCAGTATAGAGCCAGACTTTGTGTCCTGTAATATCAGTCCCTCCTGGAAGACTGATTCCGAAAGGTGACGCTGTGTGTTTCCCTTCAAGTTGCTTGTTGATTAATGGTTACTGCAAGAATTTCATTTTTCTTATGCATTTTTGGCAACAGAGACTTGCAGTTCATAACATCTGGAGAACTACATGATTCCCACTCCTGTTGTAAAGAGTATTTCTTGATGAACCATTGGAATGAAATTATATTGATGTAGGGAGAGGTTGAGAAGAGGAAAGCATTCTGAAAAACTTGGGGATGAAATAATAGAATTGCTTGTAACAATCTCTTTTTAAAAAATGATTTGTTGTCCCTTCTTCTGGAATATAGCCTCCAGCTCTAAGTATTTCTTGGTATTCCCTTGTCCAACGACGCTGGGGACTATTGTGCAATTTTGTTTCTACTGGGTTAAGGGCTTAAAATCATATTGCCATTCCCAGATAAAGCAGACAGTTGGAATCTATGAAATATGGGTAACTGTTGAGTATTGAAATGCCCATTGATCAATTGGGCTCATTCTAGCTCAGATTAAGAATAGGATTTAGGCCATTGATTCTATCTATTATCAAACATACATGAAAACTGTGAAGATCTCATGAGTGTGATACCACCAGTACAATCAAGACACTCAAATTTATCCCTTTTTAAAAAAATAAAATCAAAGAAAAATGTTCAGATTTTAAATCTTTGTTTGGTATTAGTAACTGACTTGTGTACTATCCACACTGCAGAAGTATAGCAGTTTGACCTCACTTTAACTGCCCTGGCTTGATCCTATGAGAATCCTAAGATCTATAGTTTGTTGTGGCAAACTATATCATTCTCTGGTAAAAATCTCAAATTGCAAGTCTCAGAATTTCATAGCATTAATGTATGGCAGTTATTTTATTTATCGTGTCATCCGCAACCAGAACATTGTATTACATTTCTAACAGAACAAAACAAACAAACAGATTTAAAAAAACCCACAAATTTTGCAAACTTGGTAGCTGATTAAATGTCCTTTGACCAGTATCTGGCCACTTGTAGTGCCTCTGGTGTTGCCGCAAGAAGGTCCTCCATCGTGCATGTGGCAGGGCTCAGGTTGCATTGCAGCAGGTGGTCAGTGGTTTGCTCTTCTCCACACTCACATGTCGTGGATTCAACTTTGTAGCCCCATTTCTGAAGGTTGGCTCTGCATCTCATGGTGCCAGAGCGCAGTCTGTTCAGCGCCTTCCAAGTCGCCCAGTCTGCTGTGTGCCCAGGAGGGAGTCTATCATCTGGTATCACCCACAGATTGAGGTGCTGGGTTTGAACCTGCCACTTTTGAACTCTCGCTTGCTGAGGTGTTCCAGCAAGTGTCTCTGTAGATCTAAGAAAATTATTTCTTAATATAAGTCGTTGACGTGCTGGCTGATACCCAAACAGGGGATGAGCTGGAGATGTCCCTGCCTTGGTCCTTTCACTATTGGCTGCAACTTCCTGGCGGATATCAGGTGGTGCTAAGCAGTGTAATTTCTCCAGTGGTGTGGGGCGCAGACACCCTGTGATAATGCGGCATGTCTCATTAAGAGCCACATCCACTGTTTTAGTGTGGTGAGATGTGTTCCACACTGGGCATGCGTACTCAGAAGCAGAGTAGCATAGCGCAAGGGCAGATGTCTTCACTGTGTCTGGTTGTGATCCCCAGGTTGTGCCAATCAGCTTTCGTATGATGTTGTTTCTAGCACCCACTTTTTGTTTGATGTTCAGGCAGTGCTTCTTGTAGGTCACAGAATGGTCCAGAGTGACTCCCAGGTATTTGGGTGCGCTACAATGCTCCAGTGGGATTCCTTCCCAGGTAATCCTCAGAGCTCGGGATGCTTGTCTGTTCTTAAGGTGAAAGGCACATGTCTGTGTTTTAGATGGATTAGGGATCAGTTGGTTTTCCCTGTAATAGGCAGTTAGAGCACCTAGAGCTTTGGAGAGCTTCTGTTCAACCATCTCAAAGCTCCCTGCTTGAGCAGTAATGGCACGATCATCAGCATAGATGAAACTCTCTGTCCCTTCTGGCAGTGGCTGGTCATTTGTGTAGATGTTGAACATGGATGGAGCAAGCACGCTCCCCTGAGGCAGGCCGTTCTTCTGTTTCCGCCATCTGCTTCTCAGGCCCTGAAACTCAACAAAAAAGCTCCTGTTTTGTAGCAGGTTTCCTATGAGACGGGTGAGATGGTAGTCCTTTGTGATATTATACATTTTTCTCAGGAGGAGGCGGTGGTTCACAGTATCATAAGCTGCTGACAGGTCTATGAAGACAGCTCCTGTGATCTGCTGCCTTTCAAAGCCATCTTCTATGTGCTGAGTCAGGTTCAGCACTTGCGATGTGCAGCTTTTGCCTTTCCTGAAGCCAGCTTGCTGAGGAATCAGACATGGGTCTATTTTTTCCATAGTTCTATGCAGAATGAGTCTCTCCAGAACTTTGTAGAGGTGGCACAGCAGGGAGATTGGTCTGTAGCTTTTTGGATCATTACGGTCTTTGCCTGGCTTCAAGATGGCAATGACTCTTGCTTTCCTCCAGATTTTGGGGATCTGACAGAATGCAATGTGGTTGTTCATCAGCTCCAGTAGCCAGCACTTTGCTTTTGGGCCAAAGTTCTTGATTTGTTCCATCCGTAGATCATCCAAGCCAGCTGCTTTGCCATTCTTACATTTATTGAGAGCCATGTCCAATTCAGTAGATGTAAAGGATTCATGAAGGTTGTTGTTCTCAAGGTCTTGTTGTCTGGCTATTGGTTTCTTTCCTACTTTGGTGGCAAGGTTGGGTTTCCCATTCTTCAAGAGTTGGTGTGCTATCTGATCTGCCTTTATGTATGGCAGTTAATGTGATGTCAAAATGCTATAATTCTGCAGTGTGGATATAGCCTGAGAAATGTTGTGTGCGGATAAGAAAGAATAGTGTCAGGTTAGTCAGAGCCTTCTGAGCCCAATATAGCAATTCATCCTGTTTTGTATGGGATTGCACTTCACTTGAAGACATATTTTATCTGTACTGAATAATGCTCCCAACTTGGCATCTCAGAATTTCATAAAATCATAGAATCATAGAGTTGGAAGAGTCACAGAATCATAGAGTTGGAAGAGACCTCATGGGCAATCCAGTCCAATCCCCTGTCAAGACACAGGAAAATTGCATTCAAAGCACCCCCAATAGATGGCCATCCAGCCTCTGTTTAAAAGCTTCCACCACAGTATGGGGCAGAGAGTTCCACTGCTGAAGAGCTCTCACAGTCAAGAACTTCTTCCTAATGTTCAGATGGAATCCCCTTTCCTGTAGTTTGTGAGGAGATGTGGAAAGGTACAAAGAATTCAGTTCCTTCCCAGTAGGACTCTTATCCAGACTGGGTCCCTCCACTCTTAATTTTGAATAAGGAAAAAAGCCTGTCTGAGATACATTAAAAGTGAAACTTTGGAAGTCATGGGGTGGGCGGGCTGGCAAATCCCAGAATTGAAATCCCCTATTCCTGAAAATTATCCCATCCCTTAAACTCACAGCAGCCTCCCAAAAGAGCACTAATTCACCAAGCCATTACATTTTATTCCTCTTGTCATTCCAGCCATTTTCAATAGGCTGCATTGTATGAAATTTCATCCTCTTAAAATAAAATAAGTTTGTTTTAAGAAAGAATAAGAGTCAATCATTTATTCTTAACAAAATACAGAGCTGTCTGCCCATGAACAAAGGCTCTCTAGTTTTTAAACCACCGATCTCTCTATCTCTCTATCTACATATTATCTAAATAGTGTCTTCTGCAAAATATTGTAGTATCAACACTACCTTAAAAGTAATGAATAACTGGTTTTGATTTTTCCATCTTTTGCTTTCTAAATCACTTTCAGGCTCAACCAAGTAATTCCCCCAATTCAGCCTCATTCGCTTTGAAAAAACCACTCAGCTAGATTGAGAGAGAGGCAGAAAAAGAATTCCTCTCGCTACATGTCACCAAGAGTGATAAACACAGAAATCTGTACCGTGGGTGGATTTGTGAAAGCAGAGCTATTGAGTGTGGCCTGCCATTCAACTCTGCACCTGGCAAAGAGTGAAAACAATCCTGGCCAGCCAACCAAAATAAAGGAAAGAACAGGAGTAGAATCAGCATTCTCCGTACAACTCTTGCTACAGCTCTCCTAAAGTATGAAAAAGCCCACGTACAGTTAGAAGCCAGGTTTCTGTCACTATCCAAAGCAGCCAAAGTGTGTGTGTGTGGCTTCCTGGATGTATCTTTTTCAAGTAGGAACCATAATTACAAATGATGTCGAAATAGGACAATTCCCTTTAAATATTAATTTAGGGCAGTGTTTCTCAGATGTCATGAAATCTCACACCTCTTGCAGACTATTACTTGGTTTCTGCATTTACTGCACTGACTCCTTCCTACTCACCCATTCCGTACACACACTCTTGCCATATCTTTGCACACAATGCCATTTCCCATTACAGTCAACCCTCCTTATCCACATGTTCTGCATTCACAAATTCAACCACCCACAGCTTGAAAATCCAAAAAGCAAAGCTTGATATATATGTTTTGGCCATTTTACACAAAGGACACTATTTTACTCTGCCATGTATATTATGGGATTTAAGCATTCAAAGATTTTGGTATATGGAGGGGGGAACCAAACCCCAGCAGATGGCAATCATCCAATGTACTATATTTTCCACAGCCTGAAATAATTGGTCCCACAGAAAACCTAACAGAAGCTGAAGAGATCAAGAGAAGGTGGCAAGACTATACAGAAGATCTGTATAGGAAGGATAATAATATTGAGGATAGTTTTGACGGTGTGGTGAATGAATTTGAACTAGACATCCTGAGGAGTGAGGTTGAATGGGCCTTAAGAAGCATTCCTAACAACAAGCATTCCTGCCAGCAAATATGGAAAACACAAGAATGGTCATCAGACTGGAAAAAATCAACTTATATCCCCATACCAAAACAGGAAAATGCTAAAGACTGCTCAAACTTCCGCACAGAGGCCCTTATTTCTCATACCAGTAAGGTAATGCTCAAGATCCTGCAAGGAAGACTCCAGCAATACATGGAGCGAGAGTTGCCAGATGTACAAGCTGGGTTTAGAAAAGGCACAGGAACAAGAGACCAAATTGCCAATATCCACTGGATAATGGTGAAAGGCAGGGAGTTTCAGAAAAACATCTATTTCTGTTTTATTGACTATTCTAAAGCCTTTAACTGTGTGGATCATAATAAATTGTAGCAAGTTCTTGGTGGTATGGGCATACCAATTCACCTTGTCTCTCTCCTAAGGAATCTGTATAAAGACCAAGTAGCAACAGTCAGAACTGACCAAGATTGGTCAAGATTGGGATACCGTATGGCAGTGTTGTATACTCTCCCCCTCCCTATTCAACTTGTATGCAGAACATATCATGCGATGTGCGGGGCTTGAGGAATGCAAAGCTGGAGTGAAACTTGCTGGAAGAAACATTAACAACCTTAGATATGCAGATGACACCACTTTGATGGCCGAAAGTGAGGAGGAGCTGAGGAGCCTTCTAATCAAGGTGAAAGAAGAAAGCGCAAAAGCTGGGTTGCAGTTAGACATAAAAAAAACAAGATTATGGCAACAAGATTGATTGACAACTGGGAAATAGAGGGAGAAAACGTGGAGGCAGTGCCGGCTTTGTATTTCTAGGTGCAAGGATTACTGCAGACGCAGACTGCAGCCAGGAAATCAGGAGACGCTTACTTCTTGGGAGGATGACCAATCTTGATAAAATAGTGAAGAGTAGAGACATCACACTGGCAACAAAGATCCGCATCGTCAAAGCAATGGTATTCCCCATAGTCACCTACAAATGTGAGAGCTGGACCATAGGGAAGGCTGAGCGAAGGAAGATAGATGCTTTTGAACTGTGGTGTTGGAGGAAAGTGTTGAGAGTGCCTTGGACAGCAAGAAGATCCAACCAGTCCATACTTCAGGAAATAAAGCCTGACTCCTCATTGGAGGGAAGAATAGTAGAGACCAAGATGAAGTACTTTGGTCACATCATGAGAAGAAAGGAAAGCTTAGAGAAGACAATGATGCTAGGGAAAATGGAAGGAAAAAGGAAGAGGGGCCGACCAAGAGCAAGATGGATGGATGGTATCCTTGAAGTGACTGGATTGACCTTGAAGGAGCTGGGGGTGGTGACGGCCGACAGGGAGCTCTGGCGTGGGCTGGTTCATGAGGTCACGAAGAGTCGGAAACGACTGAATGAATGAACACAACAAACAGAAAACACACACAAAATCCTCATTTCTTTATTATTATTATTATTATTATTATTATTATTATTATTATTTTGCATGATTCAGTAATGTTTCATGGTACACTCTGGAAAACATTGAGTCTGAAGTGTTTCTAAAAGAATTACTAAAAAGAAATGAAAAATATTTGTATATCTTCACCCAATGGTGTCATTCAGCCTGTAGCAAGTCTGCGCAGTAATATAGACTTTTGTAACACCTAATTTCCAAATGTTGTTAGATATGTTGGTCTAGTTTTCCTAAAGATGGTTGCAATTGACCTAAATGTCAAACTGAAGCTTTCCTGATCTTTATGCAGATGACAACTCCAAATTTCTACCAAATTCCAAAGAAGTCCCCCGGATCCTGGAGCAGTGCCTGGCTGTTGTGATGGACTGATTAGCGCTAACAAACTGAAACTTAATCCAGACAAGACTCAGGCCCTCCTGGTCAGTTGTGTGGATGATCATAGGGTGGCAACCTGTGCTCGATGGGGTTACACTCCCGCTGAGGACACAAGTGCGCAGTCTGGGAGTCCTCTTGGATTCAGCACTGATGCTTGATGCCCAGGTGTTGGCGGTGGCAAGGAAGGTTTTTGCACAGTTAAAACTTCTGTGCCAGCCGTAACTGTACCTCGAGAAGCCTGACTTGGCCATGGTGGTCAACATCTTAGTTACATCCAGGCCGGATTACTGTAACACACTCTACATAGGGCTGCCTTTGAAAATGGCCTGGAAACTGCAACTAGTGCAAAGGTTAACAGCAAGGTTGTTAACTGGAACTTATTATGGGAACTGACAATGCCCCTATTAAAACAGCTCCACTGGTTGCCAATAAGTTTCTGGTCTCAATTTAAAGTGCAGGTTACTACCTACAAACCCCTAAATGGTTTGGATTCTGCCTACTTTCGCGGACTCCCCTATGAACCGGCTCGAGTCCTGAGATCTGCTAGGGAGATCCTTCTCTTGCTCCTGCCACCATCACAAGCACAGTTGGTGGGGATGAGAAAGAGGGCCTTTTCAGTGGTAGCCCCCCAGCTTTGGAACTCCCTCCCTAGGGAGATTAGGCTAGCATTCACTCTGTCCACATTCCACAGAGACCTAAAAACCTGGATGTTCCAGTGTGTGTGTGATAATGATTAGGCCCCTGTCCATGAACACCCAGCCCTAATTGATTGTTAGAGTGAACCCAGTACCCCCTACAATTTGCTATTTGCACAAACCCATGCCCAGCCTTTGCTAATTTCAGATATTGCCCATCTTATTCCTGGTTTTGGTTAGTGATATTTGTTTTGATTCATTTTTAAAATTGTTAATCTGATTGTTATCTCTTTATTGTGTTGGGCTTGGTCCTGCTTGTAAGCCATCCTGAGTGCCTTCACGGAGATGGTGATGGGATAGTAAAAAAAGTTGTTGTTGTTGTTGTTGTTATTATTATTATATGTATAATGTCTAACCTCTTCCTGTGCATGGAATCTAAAGAACATTGCATCTCATGGAACCCCACATCTTTGCTGTGACAGTCTGGATTAGGGCGAGCAAATCGAAGTTGAACCCAGACAAGTCACAAGGCCAAACAGGGTATAGGGTCACAACCTGTGCTGTATGGGGTTACACTCTCCTTGAAGGCACAGGTTCGCAGCTTGGGGGTCCTCCTGGACTCATCACTGAGCCTGGAATCCCAGTTTGCAGTGGTCGCCAGGGGAGCTTTCGCACAATTAAAACTTGTGCGCCAGCTGTGCCTGTACCTTGGGAAGTCAGACTTGGCCATGGTGGTCCACACTCTCATTACATCTAGGATAGACTACTGCAACACACTCTACATTGGGTTGCCTTTGAAGACTGCCCAGAAGCTTCAAATAATCCAACGAGAGGCAGCCAGGTTAATAACTGGGGCAGCATACAGGGAGCATACAATTCCCATGTTATGCCACCTCCACTGGCTGCCTGTTTGCTACCAGGCACAATTCAAAGTGCTGACTTTGACCTATAAAGCCCTAAACAGCCCCAGCCCAATTTACCTGTTTGAACACATCTCCCCCTGTGAACCATCGTGGGGATTAAGATCCTCCGGGGAGGCCCTGCTTTCCATCCCGCCATTGTCACAGGCGCGATTGGTAGGGATGAGAGACAGGGCCTTCTCAGTGATTGCTCCTTGGCTATGGAACTCCCTTCCTGGTGAGATCAGGTTGCCCCCTTTCTCCTGTCCTTTAGAAGGATGGTAAAAACTTGGCTGTAGGACCAATTTTTCAGGATAGGACAATAAAGCAGCAATAGGAAAGATTATGAGGTCAATTAGATTTGACGCTGATGACTAGGACAGTTTTAAATGGTGTATTTTCATTCTGAGATAAATGTTTTTAATGTTTATGTATGTGTATATGAATGTGTGTCCCAGCATTGAATGTTTGCCGTATATGTGCTGTGCTCTGCCCTGAGTCCCCTTCGGGGTGAGAAGGGCAGAATATAAATGTTTTAAATAAATAAATAATAACTAAATTTGAAACTGGTCTGGGCTAGTGCAGAATTTAAATTTTTCCCCTCCTCACTGTCTATGGATTGTACCATCCAAAAAAAAAAAAAAAAACACTACCAGAAGCTAGAGATCCACTCTGAGATTCCCAAATATCTTGATGAGAACATGGCCCACAAGGCACACCTTGTTTTTTGAATAGCACTTTCTGGACATTTCTAGAAGCATGGCTTTTTTTCAAATAATGAAAGGGGAGACTGCTTTGAATTACAAGGTCTATGCATCAGGTAGTGAGTTGCTTACTGTAGACAGGAAAAAGGGATAACTGATAGAGAAACATCTAGGATTTCACGTACAATAAAAAACTACATCTACATCCTTTCAAAGTCTTTGCTCTGTCTCCTTTTGCTTTAAAGCTGAGTTAGACAACTTTCTGATACATTTCATCTCAAGAGTTTGATGACAGTGTGAAGGAAGAGTGAAATTACATTCTCACTTTGTCCTGATTGAGAGTCATCCTTGCGTATTTATTTCTACTTTGTGTTTGGTCTTAAGTTCTTAATGACAAATGCAGGCATAGTTCTGGCACTGAATAAGACAATGCCAAAAGATTGTTCTCTCCCCTAGTGCCAGAGTGCAATAATGCCTTGCAGCCTGAATCCTGAGCAGAATTGACTCACTAGAACTGTGTTTTGGAGTTGCCATTAATGTTCTCCAATAGGACTAAAACAGGATACAGGTCAATGTGTTTGCTAACATTCTGGTTTTGCTTGCAAAAGTTAAAGAAAATTCTAAGCATTGAAGATGTAATTTTGACAGCTTTAATGGGAATGTAATTCTTCATTAATTTTCTCCTCAAAAAATAATAATTTCAGCAATTTTCTTCCCCCTACCAGAAAGTTTTCAAACATGTGGTTCATAATCTGGGATGTATTTTGTTCAGAAACACAGAATATTGTTTCCTGTGCAAATTTTACTCAGAATAAGTCTTCAATTGGCATTGGAAAAAGGTTTTTATGTGAAAGAAATGCATTTCTGTACATAAATATTATTTTCTGCAATGTGAATTTTGCAGAGAATAAGGAACTCATCACATTGAGCTCCACATGGCAGGTGATATTGAGGGGATTTGTCATGCAACATTGCAAATCCAGCGGACAGCATGGGAAACACATCACTCTGTGCCCTGCATTGCCCCTTACCTATCCCACAGAGGGAAGTGTTGCTGCCTGACTTTCCTCCATTCTTCTCAATGAGATCATGGTAAGTCTCCCGTACTCTCCTTGCTCCCACTTATGACACTTTTCGCCTGAAGTAGATGTACATCATATGATAGGATCCAGTAGGTCCTGTCCCTGAACTGAGGTAAACATGTTGTAGGATGGGCAAATCCACCTGTGTGATGAGGGCATAAGTCCCAGACTACAAAGAGACTCACCATCAAATCATGTTTTGATAATTTTTCAAATATTTTCAAATATTCTTTCCTTACCTACACCTTGGCTCTTAGGATTAATTCAATGGGTATAACTTATAGTATATTCCATGGAATACATTTATTTTTCTCACCAAATGGATTGCGCTGCGAGCTGTTTTATATGCCTAGCACTTCCTAGCCTAGCTAAAAAATTAACTTCGATATAGTTTAATAGCACCAAATGTTCTGAAATCTCAGCCTGTTACAAAGACTGCCTACTATTATTTTGTTCTTAGCATACTAAGAAATGAAGTGTGTGGGTTTTGGATTCTAGGATCCAGACCATCTGCTAAACCTATTGGAGGGATTTTGTGAATTCTAATTTACTGTCGATTTAAAAATAGCCCCAACATTACCCTGTCATTTTCTGTAAATTATATACTATTTTCCTTGCCATTTTTAAATATTATAGCTCTTCTTCTCTGGTGCAATTTAGACTCCTTATCAAATCCACCGATACAGCCCCTCACTTAGAAACAAACACTCCCCCCTGGCCCCATTGTGTGTTAATAGCTATTTAGCACCTAACACGCTTGGAAGTTGGCTAAAGGGAAGGAGGAGCAGCGACTCTGTAAAAACCGAACATGAAGTGCTTAGAAATACTGGAATCTTGGCTGCAATCCTCCAACCACTCGTTCTGGCACAGGCCTATTGGAGTTGAAGAGGGTGCTCCAGGATAAGTGATTTCGTGACTCTAGTTCCTACAGTGATACAGAAAGGCCACATTTAATCTAAACAAGGTGGTGGCAGAAGTTAATTGCTCAGCTTCCCCTTGGTAGCATACCAGCATTTGGCATCTGGCTGCTGCATTTTCTAAGCAAAGTAGCATATAGCTGAAATAAAATAAATATGTATGGTAATGACTCTGCACCAATTAATGTGCTGCATTTTCTTTCTCCTTCTCTCTCTTTCTCTCTATCTCTTTGTCTCTCTCACGCTCTGTGTGTGTGTCCATCTTTTTGTCTCCAAATACCAAATGCAAAGCCCTCATTGGTTAGCAGGAAGATATAAAAATGAACACAAAGTAGAAGCCACTACTATTCAAGCAATCGAAAGAAAGATTTGTGGTTGTAGTGGTCACATTCTCATGAAATCAAGTCCTGCAATTAAAATGGGATCAGCATATGGGTAGTACTTAGGAAAAACAGGCTGCCTTTCTCATTTTTTTGTGCATGTGCCAGAACAGCCTTCTAAAAGAACCTATACCTTTAATCAACTTCCTGATCTTCTTATCCATTGAAGAGCTGTTGCATTATATTTGAAAGGTTCACATATTACACATTCTTCCTAAAAGCATAAACTGTTTGTCTCAAAAATGGGTGGCCATCTTATTTAAAATCGGTAAAATAGCTAAAGTTATTAAGATGCATAATTATAAGTTATATTCTTAAAATCTACATAACTCCATGTTTATGAAAGTAGAGTCACAACCTTGTTCAGAATTTTCTCCACATTGTAGATTTCAACCCTAACTGATTGTAAAGATCTTCTCCCTTACCAACTACTTTCAACATGGATTGCAAATAGATGCACTGTGTTTCATTGCATAATAGTCACCATCACAACTGTGATAGTGATGGAACACAAAGAAAGCCTTCTTCTGAAGATCAAGAAAGCACTGAAGGGTCATACAATGAGATATGGTATTTCAGGTAATTTCAGAATAGAAACCCTTAAGACAGCATTCTAGCCAGTCAGAATGGACTTCCTTCAAAATTTAATCTTTTCTGGTTGGAACCATACAGATATGATTTTTCATATGCACACATGATTCATTTTCTCCCATAGAGGCTCGACACTGGCAATGTTGCTTTTTTAGTTCTTGCAATGGACCATACCACATTTAGCCAAGATCTTTGAGATAATAATGTAATACACTTCCAATTCATTGCAATTTCCATTCTTGCTGCTGTAAGCAGGGTGACAATCAAATATTTATAATGAAGTGATTTATTGGGTCCCTGAAACACAGACAAAAGCAGCAGCACTTCATAGCAGAGGACCTTGGGTCCCATATTGGGAGAAAGGCAGAATATAAAATAAAACAAAACAAATACATATGGATAGAGGTGCAAAAAAAAATCCCCTTTATTTATTTATTTATTTATTTATTTATTGCATTTATTAACCGCCGCTCTCAGCCCTAGGGCGACTCGTGGCGGTGTACAGTACAAAAAGACACTTTACAGGAAATCAGAACAACACACTAACATCACTAATACACAACATCTAAATTACACTAAAAATAATCCGCTCCGTCATATTGTGAAATCATAATCAATCTCGTAGTCGTAATTCATTCCGGTTGTCATTTCCAGTAACATAGCACTCAGTTGAAAGCCTACTCGAAGAGCCACGTCTTCAGGCCCTTACGGAAGGCCATGAGGGAGGGCGCCTGTCTGATGTCAGCAGGGAAGGAGTTCCACAGCCGGGGGGCCACCACCGAGAAGGCCCTCTCTCTCGTCCCCGCCAGGCGTGCCTGTGAGGCAGGCGGGATCGAGAGAAGGGCCTCCCCAGATGATCTCAAGGTCCTCGTGGGCTCATAGGCCAAGATGCGGTCCACAAGGTATTTTGGGCCGGAACCGTTTAGGGCTTTGTAGGATAACACCAGCACCTTAAATTGGGCCCGGTAGCAGATCGGCAGCCAGTGGAGCTGGAACAACAAGGGCGTTGTATGCTCCCTGCGTCCTGCTCCTGTTAGCAACATGGCTGCCGCGCGCTGGACTAGCTGGAGCTTCCGGGCCGTCTTTAAGGGCAGCCCCACATAGAGAGCGTTGCAGTAGTCAAGGCGGGATGTGACCAGAGCGTGTACCACCGTGGCCAAGTCAGACTTCCCAAGGTACGGGCGCAGCTGGCGCACAAGCCGAAGCTGTGCAAATGCTCCCCTGGTCACCGCTGAAACTTGGGGGTCCAGGCTCAACGATGAATCCAGGATCACACCCAAGCTGCGAACCTGTGCCTTCAAGGGGAGTGCGACCCCGTCCAGCACAGGCTGTAACCCTATACCCTGCTCGGCCTTGCGACTGACCAGGAGTACCTCTGTTTTGTCTGGATTTAATTTCAGTTTGTTCGCCCTCATCCAGACCATTACAGCGGCCAGGCACCGGTTCAGGACTTCGACAGCCTCCTTAGTAGCAGGTGGAAAGGAGTGACAGAACTGGACATCATCTGCGTACAGATGACACCGCACCCCGAAACTCCGGATGATCTCACCCAGCGGCTTCATGTAGATATTAAACAGCATGGGGGACAGTATAGAGCCCTGTGGAACCCCACAGGTCAAAGGCTGTGGAGTTGAACAGGAGTCCCCCAGTAACACCTTCTGGGTACGACCCTCCAGAAATGACCGGAGCCACTGCAAAGCAGTGCCCCCAAGACCCATTTCCGCAAGACGCCCCAGAAGGATACCGTGGTCGACGGTATCGAAGGCCGCTGAGAGGTCCAGGAGCACCAACAGGGACACACTCCCCCTGTCTAGCTCCCGGCGCAGATCATCCACTAAGGCGACCAAGACCATCTCGGTACCATGTCCCGGTCTGAAACCAGACTGTGCCGGATCCAGATAATCCGTGTCTCTCAAGAGTACCTGGAGTTGTGAGGCCACCACGCTTTCCATGACTTTGCCCAAGAAGGGAAGATTGGAAACAGGCCGAAAGTTGTCAAATTTAGTGGGGTCCAGTGATGGTTTCTTCAACAGCGGTTTTATAATAGCCTGTTTTAGGCTCGCTGGAATCTTGCCTTCCCGAAGGGAGGCATTAACCACCACCGTTACCCACTCAGCCAATCCCCCTCTGGCCTCCTTCAGAAGGCCTTTATGTATGCACCAGGCTGCAAAGTGTGCTCATGCAGCTTTTCCCTGCTCATTACTAGTTTTCAGAAAATTTGTGGATACACAATATTAAACATTATCCATAGTTATTAGAAGAACAAGCCACACTGAAAGAGAAGCCATTGTTCTCTTTCTGTAAAAGCTAGGTAGGATTTGACCTAGTCAGTATTTGGACTGGACATAACACCAGTACCACCCAGTATAGCTAGAAAAAATCCTGCCTGAAAACCCCAAGAGCTGCTGCTCATCAGAGTTAACAATAATAGATTAGAAGGAATAATGTTCTAACTCAGTATAAAGCACCTCTCAAAATGTTCTCAAAGTAATAGTCAAAATCAAAGCACACTTATGTGACTCTCTGTGCACTTAGTTGCATATCAGAAGTTCTAAAGGGACCCTATTAGTGAACTGCAAAGATGTGAATAGGACACTGGCAAGAGTGTTCCAAGGCATATTGGTACTTTCTAGTCAATGTCCCAATACACAACAATAAGGATGACCATTGTTCCCATTGTACATTATTCAGCTTTCAGGCTCATCTATATAGTAATGTAACTTCACCCCTTTACATTACAGAACTTCCAAATTCTAATTCCCACAGATGTAAGTCTATGATTTTCTTAGCTTGTTTGAATTTTGAAAGCAAATAAAGGTAATAACATGTGAAGATGTCATGTTAATTTTCCAACTGCATCATGCCTCATGCCCTTTGCTTCTGAACTCTCTTGCCCTACTTTGCTCTGACTTAATCTAAGCAAACATCACATTGGGTCTATTTACTGGGCAATGAAGAACTAATGTTTTCTGGCTGCATAGTAATCCAGCTTCACAGAAGAGTCTATAGCCGCCTGCATATTTTCCAACCCCTAATAACACAAATAAGACTGTCAGTATATTTTAAAGTCTCCTAATAATAAATCATAAAGTCAAATATTGAAGTCTAGTATGTGTTTTATTTATTTTATGACATCTATTTGCCCATGTAAGAACTGGTAAGATTGATAAGAAAAGGCATTAGTCATGTGAATAATTCTGTATGGAATCCTACCCTTCTAAACACATGGACCATTTCAGATAGATAGGCAGATATTACATGAGTAAAGTGATGCAAAGGCTGTGGTACAAAGAAAATAAGCCATAATAATAATAATAATAATAATAATAATAATAATAATAATAAATTTCTTTCCTGCCTCTCCTCGTGGCTCGAGGCAGGGCACAACATAGTTAAAAACACATCATCACAAAACATTATAAAAATACACATATTAAAACATTTTCTATGAAATACATAATTAAAAATACACACAACAAATATTAAAATACACTAAATACAAGACGTGGGTTACAATTCATAGTTAAAATTGTCTGGGTAGCCCTGCCGGAAGAGATCGGTTGTCAATTGTATTTCAAATTCCAACAGCTCATTTAGCTCTTGGATCACATTTGGCAGATCATTCTACAGACTTGGGTCAGCCGATGCGAAGGTCCTCTGGATGATGGTCACCAGCTGGGTTCTGGCTGGTTGGAATAGCCCCCCACCCCCAAGAGGACCTAAGTATCTGGGGCAGATTGTATGAGTGAAGGGAATCCTGTAGGTAACCTGGACCCAAATCATGTAGAGCTTTAAAGATCAAAAGCAAGACTTTGCACTTTGCCCAGAAATTAATTGGCAGCCAATGGAGTGAATTTAATATGGGTGCAATATGCTCAATCCTAGATGTTCCTGTAACTTATCTGGCTGCCGTGTTTTGAACTACCTGTATTTACTTGAGTCTAATGTGCCGAATCTCATGCACATCTCAATTTTCAAAACCAGAAACAAAACAAAAAAGTTGCTGAATCTTTGTAATATGCCCATTACAGCTGCTGCTTGCTTAGAATTCCTTCTTTAAAAGCAGTTGTGTTGTAACACTAAAGCTTTCAGCAATGGAAAAGAAACCTTAGGGTGCATCTACTGTAACTTCCTTGGTTCAATGCTATGGAATCATGGGTGTTTTTACAAGGCCTTGAGTCTTCTCTGCCAAAATGTGCAGATGCCTCATCAAACTACAAATCCCAGGATTACATAGCATTGAGCTAAGACAATTAAATTGCAGATGACATTCCTGAAATAGAAGCTCCAGGTGTTCCTGAAGCAGCTTTCCCTTTTGCTTTGGCTCAGCACTAAGATGACCATATGACGCAAATCCAATGTGCACCCTACTTTTTGCAAAGTAATTTAACAAAAAAAAAAAAAGATTTGAGTAAATACAGCAATTACAGTTTCCAAACTTGATACAGAGGGAGTCCAATGTAAAGCACATTACAGAAGTCCAACCTTAAGGTTACCAGCACTACCCTCTCTAGGTCCTCTGATTCTAGGAAGGGGCACAATTGGCATATCAGCCAAAGATGGTAGCAAGCAACAAAGAATTTCAAAATTCAAAACTGTGTTGCATTAATCCCCAGAAGACATTTTGCTCCTTTAATGCATTTTGCCAATGCCACTCCAGAAGCACCAATGGCAATAGAGATTACCACGCTGATTATAAGATCAGATTTCATTTTCTGCTCATGATTCTCCTTCTGCACAGCTACAGATGGAGACTTGCTGGATCCTACTGCACCAAGAATACTTCCCCAGGATTCAGAAAGTTTTGCCCTGAACTTTAAGTTCCACCCATGTACATGATGTTAATATAGAATTATCTTGGTTTTGAAATTACAGGTTCCATCCCCTTATGCAAAACACTTAGGTACAAAGTTTTCTGGATTTTATTTTTTTTTCCCCAAGATTTTGAAATACTTATATTTGCACATACATGGTGGCTGAGGGCTAGTCATGTGTCCAGCAACTACTGAGATTTCCCTCAGAAGCCCTGATGGGGGAAAAAGAAGAGGAGGGAGGAGCAGAAGACACCGCTTACATAAAGCCCCTTAAAAAAGTGGTTTTCCAGACATTTCCCTGGCTCTTGAGACACATTTTACCTTTTTAGCAAAGAAGATGGGAAGGGAGGGGAAAGTTCTCCCTGCCTGCCCTCTCAACCTGTGTGAGTCATTTTCATTTTTCCTGGATTTCATACCAGTGGCAGTCAATGGGGTCTCTCTAGACTTGCCTTCACATGCCATTTAGAGGGGACTCACTCTGCTGTGCACCACCGTTGGTGGGTATTTCATGTGCAGCATGCCTACAGGCAGACATGGACACAGCTGGCAGCAAAATGTTTCAGATTTTGGAGTATTTCAGATTCCTGGAAAGACTCAACCTGTACAATATAATTTTTGCGAGTAACAACAAAGAAATGTGAGGAAAGAAAGGTTGAAATCATATTAACATTCAAAAACAAAGTTGTATGTTAAGTACTACTCCCTCCTTCAATATAACTACAAATGTTTTTTTCTCTCCTGTAGATGAATTTTTTACTACTTTTTAATTGCTTTAATTGAAGAGTAGCTACTGAGAAAATAGGGATCTGACTTATACCATTGATCCTTCTAGAGTATTGTCAACATGACAAGCAGTAACTGTTCAGAGTCTGAAGAAGGAAATTTTCCAGCCCTATGTAGAGACTGGGCCTTCTCTATATAAACTGTGGGCTTTAGATGTGCCCTACAATAAGTAGGTGTTCTATATGCACTAATTCAGTCCTCACTTTCTAAAACAATGTGTCTTTGCCTTACAAAGAAAAATGTTTACTATTGTAAACTACAACATTAGCTCTGATCAATCTGTTGGAAAAGAGAAGCATGCAGTCAGTATCTGATACACTGTAAAACCTACACCATAGAGCACAAGATTGAGCCCAAACTCAAATTCAACTGTGGAATTACTTATAATGAACTTGCTGTATTGCTGTTCTCTGAACAAGAAATTCTGGAATTATTAATCTGATATGAGATCTGAAATGAAGGCCTGCAACAGCACTCAGGGTGTGTGAATTTTAGGCCATATCTTGATGTGGTTTATAGGCTTCTGTACATGGAGTTATCAAAGTCCAAAACAACATAGTATGTCCAGGGGCCTTTATAGAGCAACACTGGACTCTAGTGGGCAGTAGAACTTCAGCAAATATTCCAATATTTTAAAAATATGTATTGGAGACACCTTCTCCATACTGATTTTCAATTTTTTTAACAGATTGAAATTAAAGTGATGAGTACTCCTAGGAAGTAAGAGTGGTTGTGAGACACCTTGAATGTTTCTTAACTTTTGCCTCTTTTACATCTGACATAAATATGTGGAGAATTAAAATTTGTGATATGTTCTTTGAGAATGAACAGATCTTTTTACATGCTTTTTTCAAGTATGAGTTAAATGTTTAGGCATAATTATAAAAATCAATTTGTTACTTCTTTTTATTTATTCTTGAAACTCTGGAGATTTGTGAAAAACTAATAGGGATCCTTGTCAATTAGAGGGAGTATTAGTAATCCTGGAAAAATGTGAGGAACCTCAGATGTCTGTGGATGGTAATGCTCAACATATAATTTAGCCCATGGCTGGAAAATCCATGTCCCACCAGTTCCCATAATTTCCAACCAGCCTGGCCAATGGGTTTTAGATAATGAGAGCATCTTCATTTTTGTAAGTGGATCTGAAGGTTACCCTTTGGGCATAACTTGCTCTCTATTAAATTTCTACTGGATTAAAATACAAAGTGTTTCTCAGTACAGATTGATTCTACCAAAACACAGAAAACAGATATGAGGGGAGGAGATTTTTAATAGGCTTCAATATAATAAAATTCATCCTCTCTTTGGGTCATATACCAATAGCAGTACCAGAGTTGACTGGGGGAAAAATTGCAGTGGAGTTTGTTGGTCTTTTTGTCTGTTCCTCTAAGCTGAGCTGACTTCTCTAAACTGATTCCTTGAAAATACTTGGTGTGCTGCTGAACTTAAACTATAGCTTGGAGCTACAAAGACTCAGTAAGTTGCATTTGGCAAGCCTTTGAGCTGCTGTATGCCTGAGCTGCTCCACTTTTGGTTATGCTGCATACCTGTGTGAGATCCAACCACTGCCCGTCCTCATTCTTGCGGTGAGGTCTGTTTAATGTCAGAGGCAGACATGAAGAACTAGTGCCAACACATGGTTAAGGGCCCACAGCAGACTCTTCAAAACCATAACTGTGCATTACGGCTGTGTTTTGGCTAGACTCTCTCTCTCGGGTGGCTTATTTTTTTTTACTACTTTTTAATTACTCTAATTGAAGAGTAGAATGTTTCCCTATGTTTTTTTGAGTTCACTCACTACTCCTCGATCTACTTCATATCTCCATTTGCTCCCTCCTGTTTGAGAAAAATGGTAGCAAAAGCCTTCCAGCTTGTCACATAACCACATAATGTTCAGGTTTGGTTTGGTTGGGTCTTCTTCTTCCCCTCCTCCTCCTCCTCCTCCTCCCTCCATCTCTCCCTTTTGCCTTTTCTTCCTCCTTCCAGCTGGAAGGTGGAAACACATGAATTTCATTAGCGAGTTTGGCTCTGAAGTTGACACACCCCACTACATATAAACATAAGGATTGGCTTGCTCTCTTTTAATAAACATGGGCCTTTAAAAATATATGTCCCTTGCCATATTTGTTTAAGAATTTTAATGTTTACAAAGGGAGAGGGGACCCATGAGAAGAACAAGCCTACCATTTAGCTGCAATGGGGGTGGAGGAGTAGCAGGAAAAGGCTTGGGCTAGTGGGAGGAGAGCTTCATTCCTTACAGATTGGAATGCACAAGTCCTCCCTCCTATGCAAAACCTGGCAACTGTACTTGAGAGTATGTAATCAGCTTTTCAAGACACAAAAGCCTTTGTATCAAGGATCTAAGCTACAAATTGATTTGGGGTGTTTGGGGTCAAGGGGAACCACAGCTATAGTCAAGGTACCAATATGAGAGAGAAAATAGCACTTGAAAGTAAGAAAGCTGTTTATTCTAGGGACAGGCAATCATAGTATTTTTGTTAAATTTCCAGATACCCTACTCTAAATTATCTTGTTGAAGAAGCTGGAGAGGGGTAACTAAGGGATGGGAGATCTTGAATTTGAAAGTGTTGATGAGAGGAAAAAGGGCTATGAGCAGTGCTTGGACTCAAAAACAGAATTATGCTATGGTTCTCTCTCACCACCTCCAGGACTCAAATTATTGCTGTGAAAGCTTCCCTGAATGAGAAGCATTTGTCTATGTCCCAGATCTAGATCCAGATCAAAGACATCTTCCACCAAGATCTCAACAAACTATGGACCCTTCCACACAGCCCTATATCCCAGAATATCAAGGCAGGAAATCCCACATTATCTGAGTATGGACTCAGATAATCCAGTTCAAAGAAGATATTGTGGATTCTCTGCCTTGATATTCTGTGATATAGGGCTGTGTGGAAGGCCCTTAGTCAGTGTCTGGCTATGGGAGATAGCTGGATTCTTCCCTGATCTCTCTGATCCCTCATTTTCTCCACCATTTTCTCCACCAAGGGATATCATAGCAAAATCATGTGTCCAGGGGAGGGACTTTGATCATTGTAAAGGGTGGAAAATAATATTTATTTATTTACAGTAATTATTTACCGCTTTTCTCACCACCACCCCACCCCTCCACCCCACTCCCCCACCCCCCAAAAGCTAGGGTAACTCAAATATTCATATCTTTCAAGCAAAATGTTGACCAATGTTTCCTCAAGCATGTATGTTCATTGTTTCTATTGTTTGTGTAACCTAGTTTTATGCTCCTGAGTTTATACATGTTCTTATCCACTCCACTCCACATATAAAACCTCAGTTTGTGTCTGGCATGTGACAATCAAAATTACCTGTTTTTGCCTTTTCAAAATATTTTCATGATTTTACGGTTTTGCTATACAGAAACAGCAGAATCATGCAAGAAAAAGAGACATGTCAAGAAGGAAAGAGGGGAGCATATTGTCAATGAAACTTATTTCAAACAATATTTTTCTAAGCTTTGTATGCTACGTATGATAATAATACAGCACCACTTTTCCCTGCCTAAAGAAAATAATTGTGACCACAAGTAGGAATGAAAGTCTTTATTTATGAGATTTGGTGTATTGTCGAAGGCTTTTATGACCGATTATGGATTATTGTAGGGTTTTCAGGCTATATGGCCATGTTCTGGAAGCATTTTGTCTGCATCTGTGGTAGGCATCCTCAGAGGTTGTGAGGTCTCACAGCCCCTGAGGATGCCTGCCATCGATGCAGGTGAAGCATCAGGAGGGAATGCTTCTAGATCATGGCAATATAGCCCAAAACACCTACAACAACAAAGTGATTTGGATTTTTTTTCATTGTATAGGCAAAATTACAAGAATTTCTGCATGTTTTACAAGGGGGATTCCAAGTATTTTTCCCCAAGAATTTTATTTAACTGGTGTAAAAAAAACAACCCTACATTTAGTTTTACACCAAGATAACATTTAATTCAAAAGATAATGTGAAAATATTTGAGTTTTGTACAAATAAATCCTTTGCAAAAAAAAAAAAAAAAAAAGAAGTCCAGAAATATGGCTTGGGGGGGGGGGGTGATTTTCATGGAATGCCTCAATATTTATTTATTTATTTATTACTTGCACTTATTAACCGCCGCTCTCAGCCCTAGGGCGACTCGTGGCGGTGTCAAGAAACATCTTTATCATTAAGGATAAGAAAGTGTATGGATATTCTTTACTTCCATAACAGCCATTTTTACACCCCTTGCATTCATCTTACACCTATGTGTTTGCCTATACACTGCAAACCTATCTTTAAAGAAACATACAAGTACCATTATGTTTAACCAGTCTGGAAGGATAAAAAGCGAATGAACATAAATGGTATAAATCAACAACGAATGATAGATGCTTCTTCTTCTACACAGAAAATGTCCAATTTCTTTTGAGTATTCATTAGATTTGAGAAGAGGAGTAGTTGTAGAACGCCTACACTTAATATGCCTGTGGGCCTAAAATATACAAGCCATAACCTTCTTAGTGACAAACACAGGTGTCATCTGTGCTACACACAATGGTGTCATTCAGTGGGTTCACACCAGTTCACCTAAACCAGGTGAGCTGAACTGCCTTGCCTGTAGGGGAGAGAAAATGGAAAATTTTGCTGCACCTTTAACCTCTGACTAGTGGTTAAAGTTGCCATTCTGCCATTCTGTCTTGCAACAGAAGCAGCAGGAGCAGCAAGGTGTACTCCTGGGAAGGGTAAGGAAGAGAAGAAAAGGGTGCTGATCATTGAATGTAGAAGGGAGGGAGGAAGAAGGGATAATCTATATAGCATCCAGCCTTGATCCCTTCCTCTATTGCAGGCAAGTATACAATGCTTCTTGGTAGGGGGTTGGCCTGGATGACCCACGATGATTCTATCATTTTATGATTCTAATGCAGCTCCCTTATCCACAGATCCAATATTCATGGTTTCACTTGCCCACACTCTAAAAAAAATCCCTTCCCCATATGTATTTGCGGGCCGCTCTAGGTTCTCAATTGCAATTCTATGGTATTTTTTTCAGTAAAATATAGGATTAACAGTTCCAAGCACGAAATGTATCTTCCATGACTATTGAGCTCATGCTATACATCCAAACACATTTCTTCAGTTGATTGCTCCTCTTCATGAATGTTGCATGAAATAATGTTGTTGTTATTTTTGTTGATGCTGTCATGACCATTACCACAGATTTATTTATTTATTCTTTATTTTATATTCTGGCTTTCTCCCAATGTGGGAACTAAGGTCAAATTCAAAATCATAACACATACATTTTAGAGTAAATTAAAAACATATAAAAATTAAAATTCAGGAAAACAAAACCAGTACCCCCCTCCCTCCACAAACACACACACACACACACATTTATGCATTAAAAGCATGCTCAAATAAAAATGGTCATGAAATGATATTCAAAGTAACCTCTAGGAGTAATTAGAAAATGTCACAACAGTAATGTTTTCCTAGTTCCAACAGACCTCACTACCTCTGCAGATGCTTACCATAGATGCAGGCGAAAAGTCAGGAGAGAATGCCTCTAGACCATGGCCATACATCCCCAAAAAACCTACAACAACCCAGTAATGTCTCTTCTACTTCCTGCATTCTTTTGAAATGTAACTTTGTTTTATTTGAACCCTATGTAAGCAGTCAAAAATACTTCTGTTACATGTAACTCCCTACATCAGTATCTTGCTATATAGTACATGCTTCATCAGATTCATCTCCTGCAATATGCAAGAGAGGGACTGGGTTGACCTTTCATTATATTCAATCTGAAGTCAGAAAATATTACTAAACTGTAAATGATAGGGGATTAAAGATTTAAGCATCGTACTTAGGAAACATTTGTCCCTGCAAATGATTACTATGTCTGCCAGCCGCTGGTGAGACACTAGAGGGATTTATAAAAATTACTTGGGAACTTTCCTGCACAGCTGGACTCACAGTGGAAGCATCTTTCTGCATGTTCACAGCCAAAGAGAGATTTGATGTCCATGTGTTCTGCATGACATGATTATCTCCAGAATGAATCCAAAAAGAAACTCCTACCAGCAAAGTTCATTTAGGGCCTGGTGCAGTGTCATCTGAAGTCAGCGAACTGCTAGGCTGTTGCAGATGAAGATGCTTCAAAAACAGAACTGTGTCTTTTCAGGGCTAGAATAGTTGTTAAGATTAGCATAGATGTAAATTAAATTGGATCCTATGATTTCATTATTTGCACATTCATAATTAGGAACAGTATACATATTGTATTGTCGAAGGCTTTCATGGCCGGGATCACTGGGTTTTTGTAGGTTTTTCTGGGCTATATGGCCATGTTCTGGAGGCAATTTTTTCTTCTGATGTTTCGCCTGCATCTATGGCAAGCATCCTCAGAGGTAGTGAGGTCTGTTGGAAGAAGGAAAAATGGGTTTATATATCTGTGGAATGACCAGGGTGAGACAACGGACCCCTGTCTGCTGGGGCTAGCTATGAATGTTTCAGCTGATCACCTTGATTTGCATTCAATGGCCTGGAAGTGCCTGGGGGGGGGATCTCTTGTTGAAAGTGATTTTATGTGCCTGTTTGTTTCCCCTCTGTTGTTTTGCTGTTGTAATTTTTGAGTTTTTTAATACTGGTAGCCAGGTTTTGTTCATCTTCATGGTTTCCTCCTTTCTGTTGAAATTGTCCACATGCTTGTGGATTTCAATGGCTTCTCTGTGTAGTCTGGCATGGTGGTTGTGAGAGTGGTCCATCATTTCTGTGTTTCAAATAAAATGCTGTGTCCAGGTTGGTTCATCAGGTGCTCTGCTATGGCTGACTTCCAGGCCATTGAATGCAAATCAAGGTGATGAGCTGAAACATTCACAGCTAGCCCCAGCAGACAGGGGTCCTTTGTCTCACCCTGATCATTTCACAGATATATAAACCCATTTTTCCTACTTCCAACAGACCTCACTATCTCTGAGGATGCTTGCCATAGATGCAGGCGAAGCGGCAGGAGAAAAATTGCCTCCAGAACATGGCCCAGAAATACCTACAACAACCCAGTATACATATTATTTATTTTACTTTATTTATACCCATAAGTGACTTCCCTAGTGGGGCTCTTTTGTTTGGCCAGAAAGGCATCAGCAGCTGACATATTTGAGGTGCATGTTTCCAATGTGAGGTGCCCAGGTACCAGGCCAAATCAGCTGAGCATCAGTACATTCTGTTGAAGTTTGGACAACTTTTATCATCGGATTCCATGCTGTATCCGGAGTATGCAGTCCACTGAAAGGAGGGCCATCTGGTCCACCTGCGAGAAGAGACTATAATGCCTCCATACATGGAAATCAGTAGGTCTTCAGAGAAATCCATAAAGCTGTTCTGCATTGGCTGCCAGATAGTGTTTGAGGGAGTCATGATTCCAGACCCATCTCTCTCAATTGGCTGATGTTGGGAAAAGGTGCCCGGGTCCCACAGCTGCTTATGTAGTGGATGATTTCCCATTACAGGCTGCGACCAACCTGCCAAGACAGATGAACCTAGTGCTTTTGGCTAAACACTACTGCATGCTACTTGTATGCAGCAGAGAACTAGATGATTACATGATTCCAACCTTTTAAGGTGGTAAATACATGTATAATTGTTTACATATTTAAAAGGAAAAAGGTTGAGTAAATTTCATGTCTTACGGTGGCTCTATTTTATGTAAGCTGTACTAATGTGAAATATTTACCTGAATATTCAATAAAAAGATGAACTTTTTTAAAAAAAGGCATCAGCAGCAGTGAGCCCAAATAAAAAAAGGAGTGAAGACTCTCTTTCACCGTTATATGTTACTTCCCAAAGCAAAAATAAAGGAGCATGGAAGGCAATGGCAAATCACTTCCTTTCTGCTCTACTTTTGCACGGGTAAGTGGTAGAGCAGGGAGGGTTGTCACTGACTCTTCCATTCTGCTTGGGTCTACTTGAGTCCACATGTTTTCCTGGAAGGAAGTGATTTGCTATCGTATTCCCTCCTTCCCTGCTTTCCAGCACAAAAATTAAGAGATCTTTAATATCAGAAAACATGCACATCAGCAAGTAGCACTACACATATTTCTAAATGGTAATGCTTGCCACCAAGCAACCTGTCCCACCATCCAGATCTGTACACATGTAGCAAACACAGCAACAAACTAGAATTTCCTGGAAACTACATAGTTCTGTGGGGCGATTCCACTCCGAAGATATAGCTACTATATCTTGATGTTCCCTTGGTGATCTAATTCCATTCCTGATCTAATGGTGCTAGAAACCACATGAAATGTTTATTCATAAACAAGTGAATGTATTATAAATTCTCAGACCTTCTTCTATAAAAATAGGATGAGGCTTATTGGGCAAATAATGTTACTTGAGAAATTGGAAGTATATTTCTATGCAAAACCCTTAATTCCCTTTACTGACTTCCACCCCCACAATTCCTGTAGAAACCAAAAAGTTGGCAAATAATCTGTATAAGGAATGTGTAACCCTCCTGGTGTTGCTAGGGCACATCAACACTGTAGAATTAATACAGTTTGACACATGCTTTAATTCATATCCATCCACAATTTTAGCCTTTTCTGCCATAGAGTGCTGCTATTTCGCCAAACTAAAACTCCCAGGATTCCATAGGATTGCACCATAGCAATGTATATGGTGTCAGACTACATTCTACAGTGTAGATGCACCTTTAGACTCCAAATGCACCAGCATAATCATTTGCCAGGTCGGTGAGAAGTTCTATGACAACAACATCTAACAGAGTGACAAGTTCACCACCAAATGCATGGTGGCTACAAATATTGGTGGATGTTGTCCACCTATGTTCACACTATAATAAATCTAAGTGTTCCTTGGGAATATTGGAGCAGAATGAAGAGAAGTATCTTCTTCTCTGGAGTGAATTAATTCATTTTTGTTGTTTGTCATGGTACCAAATACAGAGAGAAAGAGAGAAAAAGAGGGGGCGGGGATATTATTCTGTGAATACTCTGTAATACAGGATATTTATTTGATCAATCTTTAGATTCAAGTTAAAATATTACTTAGTTAAAATATTACTTAGAGGCAAAATAAAAGATCTTACTGCATACTTGAGAAACATTTATACATGCAAACTACTGCCGTTGGTGGAAAATAGTTGGTGGAAAATAGTTTCTGCCCTAAGGAAGCTGTAAGTTTGTATGTGTGTAACATTTAATATCTCTGCTAGCATGCCAATATATACCTTGGGCATCACCAAATCCAGACTCTATTTCTGGCACTGTTAGTTGCATACAATATTAAATTAATCTGCTTGAGATTAACATAAATGGGATATTTTCCATTGTGTGGTCAGTTATGTCTTATGAGGCAAGAGCTGCAGAGTGACAGAACTGGAAACAACTGACAGACTATCAATTTCGCCTCTTTCTGGCAAATGAACTTGGGGATCTTAAAAAATAAAAATGAGGAAGGTGCAAATAACTGAATGTAAAAAGGGAGAGAAAAATACACTTAAATGGATAATATTTAAAGATGCTGGTATTACAAAGATAGAACAAATCTACACATAGATAATTTAGGACCCGTGGAAACTTTTGGGGCAGGGTGATTGAGCAAAGATATTTTCTTGAGCCTAATTGTGTGCCTTCTACAACACACACAGAGCAGTTCTCAACACCAGTTCACAATCCCTCTATACCCTTTTACTATATGAAAGTATGGTCCACCTGGCTGGGGGAGGGGGGAATTGACTGAAAGAGCATGTACCATCCAGCATATATCAACCCTAGCTCCTTCCCACTCCTCTTTAGAAGGCTGCAAGCTCAAGCATTCAATGTTCAAATGCTTGCTTTTCCTTAAATCTCTTAGCCCCATTTTTGAGGATTCATATAACTGTTGCTTGGAATTTCTTCTGAGATTATTTGGGGGAGAAGGGGAGGTTCTGTATATGTGCAAGATGGTGATGCTTTTAAGAAGAGATGGAGACTATTTCAATTCACTATGGCCATTGCTATCATCTCTTTGGCTTCTTCCTCACTTAGATTTTACCTACATGTTTTAAGATCTCTTAACAGATTAGAAGAATGAGGATGCCAAGGACTCCCTCCCCCAGAAGTGGCTTAAAGACTCCCCATATAGCAACACATATTCCCCTTGTGGAGCAGCTGTCTGCAGAAGGAGTCATCAAATTACTAGCTCTTCATAAGAGCACAAGAAGAGCAACATTGACTCAGACCAGAGGCCTATCTAGTCCATTCCTCTGAGTACATCTACACTGCCCTAATCCCAGGATCTGATACTTGATTATCTGGTTTGAACTGGATTATATGAGTCTACAATGTCAGATAATCCGAGATAATCACATACCCTGCAATCAGATCCTGGGATATAGGGCAGTGTAGATTCAGTGGCTAGCAGACCAAGAGTTAGTGGCTTTTACTGCTTTAGCAAATCCTATCTTAATAAGGAAAAAGAACGAGGGAAAACTGTTCAAGGGTACTGCACCACATATAGTTCAAAATTCAATGCAAGGGCTAGTTAAGAGGAGTGTGCAATTTTTTTCATTAGTAGTCATAAGTTGTATCAAATTTGTTAAATTCGTACTTACTGTTGCACTCCAGGACAAGAAAAGCCCCCTAACTTTAAACACCACACGTTGACTAGAAAAACAATCCTTTTATTGAAGATAATTAAAAAGCAGCAAAGTAAAAAAGCACTTTAAAGAAATAGGTAAATCCAATTAGATAAGAAGATAAGCAGGAAAAAATTAGTCCAGGATAGAGTTCAGCAAAGTCCATGAAAACAAAGTCAACCTTTCTCTAAAAAAAACTAGAGAACCAGGAAACATTATTCCAAGGCATGAGTATGCAATCATAAAATACAAGAAGCAAAATCATGAAACAAGAAATACTTAAGCATTAATCTTCCAAGCAAGGCTTCCATGAAACAAAGACAAAAACTTAGCTGGATTCTAAACGATGCTTCATCTGGCTACATTTCCCATGATTGGAACTTTTATCCTCTCGTTAAGCTATACCAAGCACTCAGGAATTGCTTTCACTTTACTTGGGATCCCCTTATCTTTTTCTGTCAAAGCCTGGCAGAATGCCGAAGGCACTGTTCGACCTGTCTGTTTTGACTAATTTCCTCCCGTCTATCTATGTGCTCATTAATTTCTGCAGGTACTGAGTTGTTTTCCCGAATCCTGGGAGCTCTCTGGTAGCAGTTCAGGGAGAACACCATCATTCCCACACCCTTCAGGGACACACTCATGAGAAACTACACTTTGAACAGGGGTCTCCAGGTCATTCTTTGCATTAATATCTTTGACGAAACCATTGCCATCTTGAACCTCATTGACATCACTCCCCACATCCAAAGCACCCTGATCCTTAAACACAATCACAGGCTGAGCAACACTTACAACGTGTTATCCAACGTGTGGGCATGGCCTGCACCAGAAAAAAAAAAAAGAATTGAAATTTACCCAATGCATTTTGTTTGAAATTTGTAAATCTCAGAAGCTTCTCAAAGTCATTTCCATATTCCAAAGCCCAAAGTCTGCCTTTACTCTTGAAATTAATGGCCTCTTGCCATGAGGAGAGAGGCACCAGGGAGAAAGCAGAGGTCTAGGAAATGTTGTTTGGGATGATGAGGAGCCCTATGCCACAGAATTCAAAAGGCCCTGCCCTAAACTACATTTCCCAGAATTCTGCTCAGCATCAGAAAGCCCCAAACAGGATAAGGGAGAGCTATTTTCCCTTTGTAGCAGCGGCCAGCCAGAGTTTCAATAATTGTTTAATCTGCAAAGAGAAGGACTGTCTGATACTTCTCTGTGCTGGGCTGGGAAGAAATCCTTAAAGGGAAGTTCTATTGATTAATATGAGAAACATTCAATGAAATAGCTGTTGTGGCTTTTGATTTTTTTTTTTTGTCAAAACTTTTTTTTAAAATTCCTTAAAATCAGTAGATGTATGAATATTTCTGAAAGTTGGGGGGAGGGGGTAATGCCCTGTTATGCTATGTGCCACTGTACAGAAAATTCACGGAGGTAGCTTTTGTCGTTTTTTTTTGAAAAGTTGTTTATAAAAATTTGAAAATCCCCCAAAAATCCATGGGTTCTGAAACTTGAAGCTAACAGTGGTAAATGTGTTCTACCACTATAGTACATTTCACCCCAATAGCAAAAAACTTTTGTTAATGATACTTTAGAAACACTTTAGAAATGAAACACCAGCACCCCCTAATTTTGTAATGACTTTTGAAACATTTTGATCGATTGCACATGCCTACTATTTAAAATCTGTGTTCAAATACATGCAGACAATTAGAGAAAAAAGTCAAGATTTTTCCCAAGTTTTTCTTAATTTCTCCAGATGTAAAGTCTACTGCATATGGGAAATATTTGGCTCTTTGTTTTTTGTTTTTTTAAAAGTCAGCTCCTAGAAGTTTTAGACACATTTCTAACTACATTAGGACCTGAACTCTGTATAAAACTTCCCTTTACTATAAGTAATTTTGATAATGATTATTGAGCAATATTTTGTTGAATTAAGTTATTTAAACATTTTACCATATTGTCACTTTTTACTGACTCGGCAAGTATGCGGTTTCATGGGACATGGCAGCATGCCTGCCTGCTATCAGACCAAGTTTACAAATAATTAGTAAACTGTCTTCCATGAACTCTCTAAAAGTAGAATCTATGTAAACAAGCAACTTTGTGGTGACTACCATTGCATTGCTTATCTGCATTACGTCTGCCATGCAGAGGACGATTTTGCTTTATTTTGTTCTCTCATAAAGAGCTAAATTATTTAAAAAAAGAAAGAAACATTTTCTTGAGTGGTTGCAGGTCACTCTGGATCAGCGAGGTTTAACTTTAGTGTGTTGCAATAAAATATTAATACTGAGTCAGTGTGTTTATTTCTCCAAGTGTCTGGAGCCCCCGAGTGTTTATGTGCTGAGATTAGTAGAAAGTGTGTTCATGCATAGCTGTTTTGTGCAAAGAAAGTCTGAGATTTCAGGACTGGAGGGGTGTGCATGTGAAATCATTTGCACACTAGTCTTTGTCTTATCTCAACTGTACACTTAAGAATACTTCTTGGAAGATTTGATTCCATCCATACAATTATACAACACATGGTCAAGTTACTAATAACAGAAAAACAAATCTCATAAGACTAGTCCACTAGTTAAACTGGGAATGTAGGCTGAATAAATGCTGATGAATTTAACACATTCAGAAAATGTTTCACCATATATCCAGCTTTAGATGTTATTTGCTGCCACACAAACAGTGTATCAAGTAGTATCATAATGAAATGTAGGCTACATTTACACATTTAGCTGTGAACCTGATGAGATGGTCTTATGAAATTTCTCCACATCCAGAATTTACTACAGACACACAGAGACAATTATGTTTACAAAGTTACATAAATTGCCCAAGCCTTCTCTCATTCAAGCATTCATAGAGGCAGGGTCTGGTGATCTAAAGGGCCTGATTTACCCTGAACTTGTGCAATTTTGGTCAAGGGTTATATAGGCTGACCATACCTTAGGTAAATGTAAAGGTTTTCCCCTGACATGAAGTCCAGTCGTGTCCAACTCTGGGGTGTGGTGCTCATCTCCATTTCTAAGCCAAAGAGCCGTCGTTGTCCATAAACACCTCCAAGGTCATGTGGCCGGCAGTAGTTTAACAGCAGGACCTTTGGCAATCTCTACCATTGGGGGCATGGCCTTCAAGAATGGCTGTGCTTAGCCACGCCCACCACATCGCCACTCACCAGGGAAAGGAAACTGTGAGATTTTAAAACTGTTTGTTTAAGCTTTACCAAAGTTGCTTAATGGTTCTAAAAATCAAAATAACAGTGGGAGACATCCGAACATTACAGAATAATTCCATGCTGCCTTGCTGCTCATTAGCCAAAATGGTCAAACAGCAGTTTTGTCTAAATATAAAATAACTGAATCTACAAAGGTGTCTAAAGAGAAGGGAGCAAAGCTTTTCCCTGCAATAAATCCTTTCCCTGCAATAAAGCATGTGTGTCCACCACAAAAGGGGAGTCTCCACACCTTCCTTTTCAGCAAAACGTGTGCATGACATGTTCTCGCTGTTTGCCATTATTTTTTTCTTTTTGCCATTTTCCCCTGGCAGGGATTGAACCCAGGGACTTATGCCTATGAGGCCGCCGTGCTCTCCCTGAGCCATGCTAGCCCTGTAGTAAAACTAAGTCATAATGTATACTTCAGTGGGAAGCCAGTTCTTCTTTTTCTTGTAGTGGGGTCAATCTAGCCCCGATTCTCCCAAAACTTGAAGACATTCCTTCTTTCATCCATCCCTTTAGAGTCCCCTAAGATTGCTGCACCAGAGAGTCTGGCTTTGGGAAACTACATCTCTCATGTATATAAAATTGCCTCAAAAGCTTCACATGTCTTCTGTTGTCTCATTGTCTTGTGCTCCTGAGACCCCATTCCCTTTGCTTTGGTGAGAAACCGTGTTCTTGATCCCAAAGAAGGGGGTCAGTCTAGATGTCCCTTGATGGGGTCTTCTCTGTATATGATTTCTGTTCTCCCCCAAATTAACACAGTTTGTCCAACACAAAGTTTCTAGAACAACTACTTTCAAAGTAAAGACCACACAAAAAACAGGAAAAAACACTTTCAAAATTCAAACCAGGAACATATTTCCTTTATTATTTAAAAATACTTTTTTAAAATGAAAAAAAAAATCCTTGGTGAGGGAGGGGGATCAAACCCATGGACTTATGTTTATGAGGCTGGTGCGCTCTCCCTGAGCCATGGCTGCCTATAGAAAAATTCCATTCAGAACTTGTATTTAAGCTCGGTCAGTCTATAAAAACTTTTTATAAAAACTTTGAAAATTTGCCAAAAATCCATGGATTAGTCAAAAGTTAGGAAATTTGGTGAGCTAACAGTGATCCATGTGGTCTACCACTGTAGCAAGTTTCATCATGATTGGTCTAAAAATGAGGGAGGGACAATCCCCTGAAGTTTCCCCAGTGCCAGTGCTATTTCTTTCCTACTGCACATGCGTGTCTGCCATTAACGAAGCAATTTTGGAAATTTCAGATATTTCTGCCTTTTTTCCAGAAAATTTTGGAAATTATTTCTGATCCAAATCGCCAGCGCCCCCCCCCCCCCCCGCATCTGAAATGAGTTTTGAACCATTTTTTTTAATCAAGCAAGCCTAGCAGATAATCCACATTATCTGCTTTGAACTGGATTATATGAGTCCACACTGCTATATAATCCAATTCAAAGCAAATAATATGGTTTTTATATGGCAGTGTAGAAGGAGCCTAAGAAAGAATGATATAGAGGACAAGAGAGATGTTTTCTTATCAGCATGATTCTGTTTACACCACTTATTAAGGCCTCCTTCCAGGGTAGCTGAAAGGCAACCTGAGTATATTGTAGTACAGTTAAATGTGGGCTTTAGAACAAGTTAGTTTATATACATGTCATCGTAAGTGATCACTCATGGTCAAATATGTCCATAACTGGATGGGAAACTCAGTTATGAACCCCCACCAATCTTCTGCAACACAACATGTTGCACAGTTAGGTGTCATTTTCTCAATCACTGTTCACTTTATACATACAGTAGTAAATAGATAACAATAAGAGCTGAGTTGAAACTTTTCAGGAAACCTTGGCTAACATCCTGTTCAGCAATTACAACGTTGTAACTCTGACTGTTGTTGTTGTGTTGTTGTGTGCCTAAAGGTCATTTCTGACCTATACTGACCCTAAAGTGAGCCTATCCTAGAGTTTTCTTGGCAAGATTTTTTCAGAAGAGATTTGCCTTTGCTCTCCTCTTATTTTTTGGAATGCTAAAATCTGGCATTTGGGGGGGGGGGGGGGGGAGAGAGAGAGAAAGAGAGTATTCTTCCTTGATGGAGCAAGTCTTCCTTTCACACACAAACACACATACACATACACACACACCTGAAGCAAGTTGACTTTTTGGATAACATTTCCCCATAAATCTCCAGATATCTATTACAGCTGGTTGGGGAATTCTGGAAACTGTAGTAAAAAAGGAGCATTTTAAAAATAGGAAAAATACAAATAGGATAGGAAAGCTTCTTTTTTTATTCCCTTTCCACCATTACAATAAAAGTTGTAGACACTCCTGATTGAATGAGTTTCAGATCCACTTTTTTCCCACCCAGTCTAGACTGGCTAACTCAGCAAGTGTTCAGACTTCAAGAACAGGAAGCCACTTGCTTTGGCTTTCCAAAGGTCAGCAGAGGAAGAACAAGAGGAGCAGCCCTGGGAACATCAACGGGAAAAGGATACTGCAGCGACCTTCAGTCCAGCTTGCGGGGAGGTCCGTTTCCCCTGTTCCCATCCAAGTCGAAAGAGTTCCTGCCTCTCAGCTGCCAACTCTTCTCCCATGCCATGTGCAATTGTAGCATCCCAGCCTCATTGTTATTTGCAGCTGATACTTGCCAAAAGGGTGACTCACAAAACAGAGGCCCTGGCCCTGCTGCATGTACTGTCTGTCTGGATTTCCTTGTTATGTTGTTCAGTCTGGCAGCAAACATTAAGTGCTAAAGGAGTGAGTACAGCTCAAAAAGAAATTTGTACTGTTGGACCCCTAGGGCAATTCCACATGTAAGAAACACTGTACAGTGATTGTATGAGTGGTTTTTCTTTCCACCACAGTGGATCCAAAGCATTTCAGCAGGGCTCAATCCAAAGTAGAAGGAAGATACTAGAGAAGTGTTAAGTATGGAATGCTAGAAATGTCTTTTTCTCTGTGCATCAAACTAAACATTATTCTTCCTGTCTCCTGTGAAAATGCTAACACAATCTATGATATGCTTGCTTTGCTGTCAAATGTACTATGAATCACCAAATCCCTAGTTTGAATGTTGTTTCCACTATGAATTTATTAGATAACTTTAGGCACGCACTTCCTCCCATCTGCAGGATAAAGGAATAATACTGACTGGGTTACCTTGCAGTAGAGATTAGTACTCCAAGGCACTCCAGGTATTGCGAGGCTGTCATTCCCATCAGCCCTAGCCTTTGGAAGTACAGTAAGGAATGCTGGGAATTGCAATACAGCAACATCTGGAGGCACATATTTAGCACATATTTGCTTTAAGTTTTTACTTTATGGGTTTCACTTAGACAGCACATGTGAGGCACTCGAAAACAAAAATAAAAGTCAGCTGAATCTTACTGCTCAGTTACTTTCTACTGATCTTTTCAATTTTGATTAAATATACACAACAATAACAAACATACTCCAAAATGCAAACAATAAAAATGTATAAACATTCCACAATACTGAAATAAATGTGACTAAATATTATAGGCCAGCTACTTTTGACTAATCGTGGGATAAAGATTATTTAGGGGAGGGGGAGGATTGGAGAGCAATGTTTTTATTAGAAATTTACCCTTTTTGTTTTGTATATAATTGCCAAGGAAAGAAACACATTATTTATTTATTTATTTATTTATTTATTTATTTATGATTGCCAAGGAAAGAAACACACAACTTAATCTCTACTATTACCTTAAGTTTTATCCTATGGAATTCTGGGGTTTATAGTATAGAGGGGTATGTTGAATATCGAATTCTAGTGCCTCACCAAACTATAAATTCCCAAATTCCCTCAAATACAGTCATGTCAGTTTAGGTGAAATCATGGTTCTATAATTGTGCATTGTAAGACAGTCCTGTGTGCTCAGCTTCCCAAAAACACTTTTACAAAAATTGCCAAAAAATTTAAAATAAATCACCACAATAACAAAAGCCAATATTATGTCAAAGAAATTGCTAAATATTCACAATGCAGTCTAATCATGCAATAATGAGTGTACTGCACAATTAAAGAGTTTTATAACACTTGCACTGCCTGGATTTATATTTTGTGAAGTACTTAGAATGTCATAGAATCATAGAGTTGGAAAAGACTGTGTGGATCATCTAGTCCAACCTCCCCCCCCCCCCCAATGCAGAAAAGGCAAATTCAAAGTATCCCTGACAGATGGCTATCCAGCCTCTGTTTAAAAGCCTCCAAAGAAGGAGCCTCCACTACACTCCACAGCAGAGAGTTCCACTGTTGAACCACTCTAATTTTCAGGTGGGATCTCCTGTCCTGTAATTTGAACCCATTGCTCCGAGTCCTAGGCCCCATCTACACTGACATATAAAATCCAGATTACCTGTTTTGAACTGGATGCACCCCCTGCTGGCACTGCTGAGCTGCTGAACTTGCTGAGTGAAGGGTTGGTGGTTTGAATCTGGAGAGCGGGGTGAGCTCCCTCTGTTAGCCCCAATTTCTGTCAACCTAGCAGTTCAAAAAGAGGATGAATTGGGCCCATGTCAGAACTTTTAGCACTACTAGATGGTCACAGATCTCCATGAAAGCTCCTGGCTGTTGCAGGCTCACTATGCTGATATATACCTGCTTGCATGGGCATCTCTACTGGTGTCAGAGACAGCCAGGAGCTCTCTGGATCACTGTGGCCATCTAACAGTGGCAGTAGCTTGTTTCTACTCCTCAGTATATTTATTTCATGACAGGGACAGCTATGGTGATATCTAGCAATGGTTGGCTAAGACAAGCACATGCTCAGAAGATCTCTGAAAACCAGGTGGCGGGAACAAGCAACCTTGAAAGGTTTTTGACTTCATGCCCTGTTTGAGACTTGATAAAGGCATGTAGTTCATCATGCATAGAAACAAGATAATAGCCTAAATATGTTATTGGTCTAATCCAATAGTGAATCTCCTCATGTTCTATGTCAGTGGTTCCCAACCTTTGGTCCTGAAGGTGTTTTGGATTTCAACTCCCAGAAATCCCAGCCAGCTTAGATGCTGTTAGGAACTAATGCTCTAAGACTTGTGATGGTAACTATGGACACTAAAAACTATGCACAAAACTCTATATTTCAGTTAGATCCATAGATTCAGTTGCTTCAAATATTCTCCACTCATTATATTAGTCCTACTAGCAAAAGCAGAAAAAGAAGTGGGTTGTATGTCTCTTTAAGCTTCTACTTCCTTGACAGATGCCCAGCAGATTAGCTTCACTGACATAAACACTTGTAATAGAAGCACCCCCACCCCAGCCACAAAAATAAAAAGAAATTAGACAAGTCATAATAGACCCATAA
Source organism: Anolis sagrei (assembly GCF_037176765.1). Taxonomy (NCBI): domain Eukaryota; kingdom Metazoa; phylum Chordata; class Lepidosauria; order Squamata; family Anolidae; genus Anolis; species Anolis sagrei. The sequence goes on along the minus strand of NC_090024.1, from coordinate 214,719,922 downwards.
TAAAACTATAAAATCCAGAGACTGCTTCAGGCATCTGACATGCATCTTGGCACTTTTAATGAGGAAGAACAAAAGACTGGAAGTGTATCTCCAAAAGTGTGTGTATGTGTGTGTGTGCCTGTGCGTGCGTGCATGTGTGCAATGGTGCAATGGAGAGTAAAACAAGGAGAAGGGCTGTGGGATGGTTTTGGTCACTAAGCCCCACCACTCTCAAGGGCTGTTGTAAATCTCCATGGCTGGGTTAACCCCGCCTCAGTTCCTACGCTACATTAGTTCTTTTATCTTCCCTTTCTTTTATGGAAGATTGTGGTGGTAAATGAGGTAGAACAAGAGCTGTTCTATCAAGGGATGGGTTGACTGACTTTACCAGCCAGTAGCAACATTAAGCAAGAAATTCCTCTTTCTTTGATTTCTATCCCTGCTGTCATTTCCAGGCACAGGACCATTCCTGAAAGCCACTTCCATGGCCAATCAAATACAAAGGTGACAAATATAATTGTGTGCCAATTCAAAATGAATTCAGAGTAAGTAAGGGAAAGCAGAAATCTGGCTATATATAATTAATATTTGGATGGTGCCACAAAAAGAGTGTGAAGCCAGATTGGAGATGGAAACAGAAAATAGCTCTAAGAACTGCAAGCGGCGTCTGAGAACTCTATCTATCTATCCCGCTTTTCTCACAACGGTGATAGTGAGAGTTTCAGAGAAACTCCTCCCTCTATCCCTCCCTCCTTTTTTCTGTTACCCCAAAACCAAAAACAAACCTCTGATGTCCCATTTTTTGTCACCTGTAGGCTAGGTTTTTAAAAATATGAAAACCCTATGTACATACAATAAATAATCATTTTTCTTTCAAGTGTCAAGTCTCTAAAATTGTCATTAGTTTCCAACATGAAGAAATTGTGACAGTGCAGTTTTGAGCTTATCCTCTCAGGATCAGGCTTGAACTATAAAAATCCACCATGATTTTTCAAGTGCATACCCAAAAGAACTACATTTGGATCCAAATTGGATAGCTTGAGCTGGAATTAATATTAATGTTGGTGAGATCATGAAAAGAACTAGGTAAAATGTTGTCCTACATTTCTAAAATAGGTTCAACAATCGTAATAGCTTCTTTAAAGTTCAGGCTAAAACCTACTGAAGATTCAGCAACCCTCCATTATTTGGTCTCTTATTCTTGATCTGTCATAGAGCCTCTATATCAAGCATGGACAAACTTTTTTTGCTTTGGGGCCGTATTTAGAGCCTGGCTGGAAGGATGGGGCAGGCGAACAGCTGGGCACATGCTGGGTGGGGCAGGCCCAGGAGGGGAAGGGCCCAGAAGGGGGCAGAGCAGGGCCTGAGTCATCCTCAAGCTGTCATCCCGGCATAAGGACAGTGTTACTTGCCCCATCTTTATGCAAGGAAGGAAGGTGAGACACACAGCGGCTGCTCAGATCCTACTCTCCATCCTCCTCTCCCAATCCTTGAGCTGTCCTCTTGACATTATCGGGCTGAGAGCTCTCCAGAGGGCTCTCAGCTGCTGCATGCTTTCCTCCCCCATCTTTTTGGCATAAGGATGTGGCAGGCCATTGTGTCCCCATGCCAAGAGAACAGAGAAAATGTGGAGGGCCTGAGGTAAACACCCATGGGCCTACACCTCTCCCCTGGGCTTTAGTTTGACCATGCCTGTTCTATATGATTGGAAGACATTCTATTAATGTTCTGTAGCACAGAGCATTGCCATTGAATTGCATTAGCAGTGGTCGTGTCAGTGGGAAATGTGGCAATCTCTACTAAATTCCCATTTCAGCAATGAAAGTCAGTGATGTTGTACTGAAATGCTTTTAGTTGTGAGCCGCTTTGAATCTTTGTATGGTGAGAAAAAGCAGAATATAAATTGTTATTATTATTATTATTATTATTATTAATTTCCTGACCAATATAATCAGGGCTTTACAAAGTCCCTTTAGAGCACCTTAAAAAAAACACAGTGTCACTTTTTCAGTAAACAAAATAGACGTTTCCCTTTCAGCTGGCATGAACTTGAATCCAGATGTAGGGCTTTGGCCCAAAAAAAGCACTTTGCAAATGATCTAAATATGAAGGAGGCCGTCTGATGTTTCCTGGTTTCCTTGAGAAACCTCAGAGATTCATGGGGGCCTCCGCTATTTTAAATTTCCTGTCCTCTCCCCTTTTAATCAAAACCACCCATTAATACAAAAAAGCTGAAAAGCCCAGAAACAAATTTATCTTTTGCATATCACCCCAGAAATCCTATTTAATTCCCCATTGTCTTGAGTTTTGGGGATGTCATGCTGTTTGTTCCATACAACAAAGTTTTACTCTATAGTAAATGTATAGTCATAGGAAAATGTACAGGTGTTTAGGTTTGCTTGTTTGTTTTTTTGCAATGTTGTGAACATATTTGCCACTTTTTCAATAGCTAGACTCAAACCAGTGAGGCTTTGAAAAGCCAACTAGTTTCCAATCAGACAGCCTGAGAAGATTTCAAGGAGGGGAGGGGGAGTTTGATCATTCTTCATAGTTGGTTAAGTCCATAGCAGTCATCTTTGGGAAAGCCAGTAGTTTTCACCCAGGGGTAGGGAATAGCTATGAGCAAAGGGATCCAGAACAGGATGACAAGAAGAATGGGCTAAATTATCTTTCCTCCTTTCTCCAGTCATGTTTTTGGGGGGTTTGTTTCGTTTTGTTTTGCCTTTCATCCAGCTCCATAGGAGTCCCTGGTGGCACAATGAGTTAAACCCTTGTGCTGGCAGGACTGAAGACTGACAATTTGGAGGTTTGAATCTGGGGAGACCACAAATGAGCTCCCTCTGTCAGCTCCAGCTCCCTATGCAGGGACATGAGAGAAGCCTCCCACAAGAATGCTAAAATATCAAAACATCCGGGCTTCCCCTGGGCAACATCCTTGCAGATGGCAAATTCTCTCACACCAGAAGTGATTTGCAGTTTCTCAAGTCACTCCTGACACACACACACACACACAAAATCCAGGTGCATGATATGTGTTATATAGCTGAAAGTCAGTGTGGCATAATTGTTTGAGTATTGGAGTAGGACTCGGAAGACCATGAATTCTTATAAAGCCATGGAAACCCACCAGCTGACCTTGGTAAATCACATTCCCTCATCCTCAAATCTTTTCAAGGAAACCCTGTGATATGTCAGCTTGAGGATTGCCATAAATGCAAAGTGACTTGAAGGAATGTTTGGGCACTAGAAGCCACAAAAATAGGTTAAGGGGGCTGCATGTAGTCCATGGTCTACACTTATTTGGCACTGCATCTGAAGAAGTGGATGTATTGCTATGAAAGCTCATGCTAAAATTAAAAAAAAAACAGTCTTAAAGGTGCTCTACATATCTTTTTTTTTTCTTCTCCTCCCTTTCTTCTTTTTAGGCTCATATAGGAAAACAGAAAGCCCATTTAGCTATCATGATAAACTGGATAGTCCTCCATTGGTACAGTCTCACATATCCGACCTTCGCTTATCTGGCATTCTGTCTTATCCAACGCTCTTATCCGACACCCCCCCCCCCCCTTTTCCAGAAGCAGAAACGTCCTCTTTCCTTCCCTCTGTGATTTCCATGCTCTTCTGCATCTGGGACTTCCTGCTGGGCTGCTCTCACCCCAAGGCATTGCCTTGCCTTAACCCTTTGAGTCCCTGTGGTTAGTATTCTCGGTGTCTAGCACCACGTCAGATGGGTAACACTAAGAGACTCCGTATGATCCGACATTTCTGTTTATCTGACATTCTGCTTGCCCGTTTCTGTCGGATAGGTGAGACTCTGCTGTAGATAGACGAAACTTTGAAAGGCATCACTTTATGGGAAGGCAGAAGCAATCAGTCAGTCTGAGTCAAGGAAGACAGGATACTTGGAGCCTTTAGCACAATATGGTTTTGGAAGTACTAGACACCTTATAAAAGACAAAAAAACGAGTATGTTTCCAATACTAAAGGAAAGTTGGAAGGCTTGTGTGTAAAATCAGGGGAACAGTTACATCCACCTGGCTATGTCTATAAATAGGCCATGTCTATTAGCTTTATGTGAGACAGATTCAGCTCATGTTTCACAAAACAATATTACAGAAATTCAAAGATATTTAAAAACTTACATTTGGATAAAACATCTTTGTTCAGGAACATCACACAGAGCAAATCTGACACCTGGGCAGAACACTATATTCTATGTCTCTTGCTAAACTGCTTCAATTCAAGCCCATTGCACCCAAATCTGAATTAAAATATATTCTTTTGTTGGTTTGGAAGGAGACTAAATTTACTTGCCATTGGAAATTGAGAATATAGCAACAGTCTATAAACCATCTCTGTAGATGGATCAATGCCATCAGACCGGCTTAAGAAGCCAACCACTTGAACTTCATCCAATCATCTTTAAGTTCTATGTATAGGTAAGAAGTTAAAAACAGAAAGATGCAAATGATTTCTGGGAAAGAGGTAAATTGCAAAGAAGATGGGAGAAGAGATGTAGGAAAAGAAACAAAACATAGGTCCTATGTTATCAAACATAAGAAAAAGTGTTACTGAACATATGGAGCGAAGGATCCTTTTTTTCCCAGTTACATCTTGCACACTGATTTTATCCAAAGCAAAAGGACGGGAAACAATTCCCTATGAGAAATTGCTTAGGGAGCTGGGTATGTTTAGCTTGGAGAAGAGAAGCTTAAGAGAGGACATGATAGCCAAGGTTGTACTTTTGGGCCTTTTCACAATACCAAATATAACTACTTTCACAGTCATGGCTGCAACTTAGGATTTGTAGTTTGGCAAGCACAAGAGCTTTCTGGCTCAGAATTCCAATCAGCACTCTCTAAATTACAAATATCTGGATTCCATAAGGCGGGATGATGACAATTTAAGCAGAGATGTCATAATGATACAGTTATGCAGTATGAAAGGACTCTACTTGTATCAAGTGATATCTGCTTCCATCATTCTTCTTCTCGTTGATGGAGCACATTATCGAAAGCAGACTGGGTGGGTTTTATTCTAGGTAGCAGGTTTTCTGCTTCATTTTGTAATTGATACCATAGTGTTATCATTTCCATAGGGTTTATTGTTTGGTCAACTTTTCTTCACTTGTAACACAACCATTTATTATGTACAAAAACAGCATTTTGTGGATCCCTGCTTAGTCTTGTCCTTCTGTCTGCCAAACACTTAGGTATGGATAATTTTAACAGGACGACACTGACGATGATATGTTTTAATAGTTTTAATGGTTTAATGGTTTACATGGTTTTGATGGCCGAAAGCGAGGAGGAGCTGAGGAGCCTTCTACTCAAGGTGAAAGAAGAAAGTGCAAAAGCTGGGTTGCAGCTAAACGTCAAAAAAACCAAGATTATAGCAACAAGAATGATTGACAACTGGAAAATAGAGGGAGAAAATGTGGAGGCCGTGACAGACTTTGTATTTCTAGGCGCAAAGATTACTGCAGATGCAGACTGTGGCCAGGAAATCAGAAGACGCTTACTTCTTGGGAGGAGAGCAATGTCCAGTCTCGATAAAATCGTAAAGAGTAGAGACATCAGACTGGCAACAAAGATCCGCCTAGTCAAAGCCATGGTATTCCCTGTAGTAACCTATGGATGTGATAGCTGGACCTTAGGGAAGGCTGAGCAAAGGAAGATAGATGCTTTTGAACTGTGGTGTTGGAGGAAAGTTCTGAGAGTGCCTTGGACTGCGAGAAGATCCAACCAGTCCATCCTCCAGGAAATAAAGCCCGGCTGCTCATTGGAGGGAAGAATACTAGAGACAAAGTTGAAGTACTTTGGCCACATCATGAGGAGACAGCAAAGCCTAGAGAAGACAATTATGCTGGGGAAAGTGGAAGGCAAAAGGAAGAGGGGCCAACCAAGGGCAAGATGGATGGATGGCATCCTTGAAGTGACTGGACTGACCTTGAAGGAGCTGGGGGTGGTGACGGCCGACAGGGAGCTCTGGCGTGGGCTGGTCCATGAGGTCACGAAGAGTCGGAGACGACTGAACGAATGAACAACAACATGGTTTTGATAATATTAGGTTGAGTGTTTTTACCTGTACTTTATGTATGAATGTATTGTATTGAATTCTGCCAATTTCTGTAAGCCACCTCGAGTAGCTATAAGGCTGAGAAAAGTGGGCTACAAATGCCACCTAGTCTGTTATTTGCTAATGATCTCATTACTTACTCCCTCCTCTGCGAACTTCAGTCACTATTTAAGGCTCCTCTTGGCTCCTTCCAAGCAAATCCAACACTTAATAATTATAAAGGTATTTTATCTGAAAAGAGATTTGAAGTGTAGAACAAATACCAGGAATCATGGCTACCTTCACTTGTGTCCTAATGTTTAAACTTGCAGAACATTTTTTCTATTTTAACTGCATCACATTGTTAACATATTCAGGACCAAAATTGTGTAAAGATGAAGTTAATTATTTTATTCAAACCAAGTAATTAACCAATTTCTTCTACTTAGGAAAGAAAGAGATATTCATTATTTCTCATACAGGGATGATTAAAGAAAAAATGCATACACTGGAGATGTAATACAGAAGACAGCATATTTAATTCTGGGTTTTTGCTCCTATACTCTCTGTTGAACCATGTTTTAGCATTGTCACAATGCTAAAAGACTTAGTTTTTGTTATTTTCTTCTTAAAAACAATTTCTTTTCATATCTGTAACTGCAAAGAAAAATGTTTTACTTTGGACTCATTTTTCTCTCCATGTGTTTGACTTGCAGTTCTTTTAGTGTTTTCCTACCTCATTGTCTATGTTCACTGAACTTATATCCACTTAAAAACACAAATTAATTCTGCTCAAACTACCCATCTGGTGTTGAGATAAAATATGTCAGTTATCTCATGGGAGGAGTTCACACATCTATAGGTGTCCTGAACATATCCTGGTCTAATACTGATTTTTTCCCCCCAGTGGTTTGCTGACGTTGATTTCCATCCTAAGTATCTGCAAAGAATTCAAGTTTTTATAACTCAAGGTTTTTTAAATGGTAAATCCATTTGTTATAAAATGCTTTTTTAATTTTGATATGATTTTTGAAGGATTCTCTCCATTTCAAAGACTATTTTCAAGACGCATTTCAAATTTTAAATGTCTTGTGTCATACGTACATCAAACACATTTTCCCCTATCCCACATAGGAAATTTGCCCGTTTTTCATTCTTTCATAATTTAGAACTGTCCAAATGGATTCAGCTCCAGCATTTTGCAGGAAAAATAATTCTTTGGGCAGCCTCTATTCGGAAAGCTCTGTGGGGCACCATACAGGAAAAGCCGGCATGCATGCAGCCTTAGCTATTGAGTGGTTGCTACTAATGACAGCGATATTATATGTACTGTGGCAATAGAAAATACATACAGAAAAGTGATGCTATGGATTATGGTTCATTTTTGCACAAAACTAAAATTATATACTACAGACTATCAAGAAAACTCCCTGGTTATAGTGATACCTCCAGGAAACTCTGTCCTCATGCTGTAAAAAGGAAACCAAAATAGAGGCTTTGGCAGTCAAGAGTTTTCCTAGCAGCCCACTCATAATGAACCATAGGAAAGGACACGGTGGCCTACTTTTAAGGGGGCCTCCTTGCCAAATCCCCAAAATAAGGAGAGAGAGAAATTGGGTAAAATTTGCAACATTCCCTTTAAGCTATGAAAATAGTTGGCTTCACAACATCCCTTCTCTCTTTCATCTGATATTTAATCATAAACAGGATTAATTGAACCCTTCAGCAGCAGAGTAAAACAAAAATAGACCCTGAAGGAATTAGCAGTCCTCAAAGTAATGTCTAATATGGCAAACTCCTCACCAATTACTGAGCCATCGTTAGCATTAGAAAAGCAATCCTCTCGTAAGACCCCAAAGGTTTGTTTTGTGACAAAATTAAGAATAAAGAAGGCTTACAGATATTAAAGCATATATCAATAAAGAGACATAAGTAAAATAAAGTTATTATTCAAACACCATCAAATGTCCTATAGAAATAAAGCCATGTAGAATAAATCTATTAAAAGCTGAAACTGAAAAGTCAGCAAAACTACATGCTAGTACAAATAGTTCCTAAAAGGCTTATCATAACAGAAAATGTTTGACTTGCTGACAAAAGGACAGCAATGATGGAGTCACCTAGCATTTTTAGGGAGGGATTTTCCAATTTTGGGAGTAGCCACCAAGCAGGTCATCTCTCATGTCCCACCAGACAGACCTGTAAAGGTGGTGGGACCAAGAAAAGAGTTTCCCCTAAAGAGTCTGGAGTCTTGCCAGATTCACATGGGACGATACCATCCTTCAGATATGTTTGGAATTCGTTCCACAGCATTGTCCTTTGATTACTTATTTGTTTCTCATTAGCAGTATCGGCAGAAATGATTGTGAAAAATAAGACATGACAACGTATCATGCAATGAAATGGTTCCTGTTTTCACAGCTAAGAGTTGCTTTAATGACAATCCTGAGTCAAAATGTCAACAAGGAGAATTACTTGGAGGATCAGCAGAAGGGTAGATTTGGGAAGCCGTGGCTGATGGATGAGGTGAAAAATAATAGTACCAGTACTGCCTGATTAAAAGCATAGACCAATTGCTTTTTGTTGTTTATCATACTGCCTGATTGAAAACATAGACCAAGGGCTTTTTGTTGTTTATTTCGTAATTCGCTTCCGACTTTTTGTGATTTCATGTACCAGCCCATGCCAGAGTTCCCTGTTGGATATCACCACCCCCAGCTCCCCCAACTCCTTCAAGGTCAAGCCAGTCACTTCAAGGATACCATCCATCCATCTTGCCCTTGGATGGCCCTTCCTTTTTCCTTCCATTTTTCCCCAGCACCATTATCTTCTCCAGGCTTTCCTGTCTTCTCATTATGTAGCCAAAGTACTTCATCTTTGCCTCTAATATCCTCCCCCCCCCCCCCCCCCCCAGTGAGCAACGGGCTATATTTCCTGAAAAATGGACTGGTTTTATCTTCCTGTGATCCAAGGCACTCTCAGAATTTTCCTCCAGCACCACAGTTCTATCTTCCTTCACTCACACTTCCTTATGATCCAGCTCTTGCATCCATGGGTTACTACGGGGAATACCATTGCTTTAACTATGCTGGCCTTTGTTGCCAGTACGATGTCTCTACTCTTCACTATTTTAATGGAGATTGGTCACTGCTCTCCTCCCAATAAGTAAACATCTTCTGATTTCCTGGCTGCAGTTTCCTGGCTTTCTGTGGCAAAAGACAAAAATAGCAAGTTTGATATTAAAATTTCAAAACTTGCAGAAGGTCAATATGATGGTGGACAAATGTTTATCATTCTTGTCAATCAATCAAAGAAATAAATACCCATTTCTTTAAAAATGCAAGCCTTTTCTTCCTTACATTACTCCTGATGAAGTTAGCACTAGGCACCTTTGATTGGCATAGACCAAAATGAGATAACATGCCAGCATGTAACTGTACTTCAGGGCAAGGACAAATTAATAGGAGAATTACAAGATCGATGGTAGATCTAAAGGCAGTCACTTGGCTCTGTGTGGAAGTTCCAGTTCTTTGGTGTAAATGTCATTATCAAGAGGTTTTACATTTATATTTGTTTGGGTAGATATACTGAAAATAAGACTCAAACCGAACAATTACAATATTATAACAGCATGTCCTTACACAGCAAATAATCTGTTGTATCCATCAAGGTTTCGAACACATGTAAATGCTACTATGACCATATGCACATAAGGTCCTTGCTTTCAATGAACTAAAACAGAAAGACATTTCCACAAGCTTTAATTTAAATTTTGGGGTTTTTTTTTTTTTTTTGCCTAAAACTACTTAGAGTAGCCTTCCTGATAATACACAGTGTAGCATAATAATTTGAAACAAGAGGAAAAGCCAGTGCTCGTGTTACAAACTTGCAGCTGCAAAGAAGCAAATCATATCCTTTGTGGCCAGAACAATTTTTGGTCTGTTTTTCTCCAGACAATGGCTGCTTGTTTTGCTAGAGTAAAGAAGCTCACAAGGGGAGGCCAAGATCAGGGATGAAATGGAAAAAGGGATTACAGAATAAATGTCCTCAAATGCTGGGTCTGCTAGGTCAAGTGGTCTAATGGATAGAAAAACCTTTTGGTGATACCTTTTAGTAGACTGACCAGGATCTCATTATATCTCTATAAGCCTTGATGAAAATTATTGGAGACAGAAGCCATAGCATTCCAATAAATGTAAGTCAGTCCCTCTTGGGCACTTTGATCAACAACAGGCTGGTGTTGGGACCTAACACCAATTCCAGGGAGTTATGGGATGGTGGCTGGTTGGAAAATACCAGACAGCTCCCAAATGGAGTTGCCCCATCCCCCTCGCTGTTATTCCTCATTGACATAGATTCGCATTACATGCATACATCCTGTACTTTCACATCCACCTCATACAAACGTATATACATTTATAGAGAAAACTGGAGAATGACAACAGGAGGTTACAAATATAACACAGAGAATCTAAATTGAGAATTATTATTAAGGGAGACATGCATAGAATTAACAATTTAGAAAATGTATACAATATTCACTATCCAAAGAGGTAGTCCACAGTGGCACAGTGGGTTAAACCCTTGTGCCACCAGGACTGCTGACCAACAGGTCAGCAGTTCAAATCCGGAGAGAGTGGGTTGAGCTCCCTCTGTCAGCTCCAGCTCCCCATGTGGGAACATGAGAGAAACCTCCTACAAGAATGGTAAAACATCAAACATCCAGGTGTCCCCTGGGCAGCGTCCTTGCAGATGGCCAATTCTCTCACACCAGAAGTGACTTGCAGTTCCTCAAATCACTCCTGACAAGGGAAAAAAATAGATTGTTGGTAAAAAAGCAGCAAAATCAATATAGCATGATTTCTTTGTGTGAACTTTATCTCATTAGTCCTTCTGTAAGATTTGTCTATATTGGAGAAATCCTCTCCTGAAGACTCACTATTTAGATATATAACAAATGAGTCAGATTATGGCTAGCCAATAGAGATCTAAACAAAACCACTCTAAGCTATCCCTTGCTGTCATTTTGCCCCGCATACAGAAATTCTATTTGGGAGAGATCACCCAGTTTTGGAGTTCGATGTCATCTGTACACAGATGATGTTCAACTCTATCATTCCTTTCCACCTGCTACTAAGGAGCCTGTTCAAGTCTTGAACCAGTGCTTGGCAGCTGTGATGGTCTGGATGAGGGTGGACAAATTGAAATTGAATCCAGACAAGACAGAGGTTCTCCTGGTCAGTTGCAAAGTCAAACAGGGCATAGGGTTACAGCCTATGTTGGATGGAGTTACACTCCCCCTGAAGACTCAGGTTTGCAGCTTGGGAGTTCTCCTGGACTCATCACTGAGCCTGGAACCCCAGGTCTCGGCAGTGGCCAGGGGAGCATTCACACAATTAAAACTTATGCACCAGCTGCACCCGTGCCTTGGGAAGTCCGCACTCAGGTTACATCCCGTACTGCAATGCGTTATGTGTGGGGTTGTCTTTGAAGACTGTCTGGAAGTTTCAAATGGTCCAAAGGGCAGCAGCCAGATTGCTCACCAGAGTGGCATTCAAGGAGCATACAACTCCCTTGTTACACCAGCTCCACTGGCTGCCGGTTTGCTACCAAGTACAAATCAAAGCCACAAAGGTCATCTATGGACCAAGAAACCATGGCATACAGCCTCTATGCTCATCAAATGGAACCAAACTTCCGAAGGACAAAAACTCAATTGCACTACGTTGGAAAGAACACTACCAAAGCCTCCTGAATCACAGCTCCAATGTGGCCAAAAAGGTTCTCTCACAAATCGTGCAACAACAAACCAGGGATGAGCTTGTAGCACTACCTAATTTGGAAGAACTGGGAAGCCTTGAACACTCTAGCTGGAGGTCGTCTGTGACCAGCAGTGCTGTAGAATTTGAAGAGGCATGAATGGAGGGCGAAAGAGAGAAATATGCCAAGAGGAAGGCATGTCAAGCCAACCCTGATCAGGACTGCCTTCCACCTGCAAACCAATGCCCTCTCTGCGGGAGAACATGCAGGTCAAGAATAGGGCTCCACAGTCACCTACATACCCACCGCCAGGATACGAACTTAGAGGACAATCTTACTCGGACAACGAGGAATCACCTAAATAAGTAAGTAAAAGTCTGCAAAACTGACTTTTGTTAAAATTCATAAATGTTAAAAGTCACACATTTTAACTGAAAGAAATTGAGATATTTTTGAAATAAAAATGAATGCAAAAGAAAGCCAAACTGGCTGCTTCGCCTATTTAAGAAGAGGTATTTTGAAGTTTTCCCCTTAAAATCTGTCTGAATTTCTGTGAATTCAGCCATATTTATAATTTTGGATTAAAGTTGTCATCTTATGTTCTTGAAAACTTTCTAATACAGTTACATGAGAAACAAGAACTATACATACCTGTATAGTTTTATAACTGAATTTTGCCGGCTCAGATGGTAAAGATTTTGTTTGCCAATTTATTTATGAATTTACTTAAACAGCTTGAGATTTTTTTAAAAGAAAATGAAGATGTGAGAAAGGAAAACTAACAGATTTAGTCATCCTTCACTGTAATGAGTAAAGCACCAGAGCTGTATAAAATAAGTGTTAAATTTGGAAAAGCAAGAAAATTTAACTTTATTCCTAGCCCACTCACATGGGTTCAAGATGAAACATTCACTAGACATTCATGTATTAAAATCAGAGGTGCCCCTTATATTTATAAGACTGTTAACAATACTGGCTTTCATTCATACACCTTAAATAATGTGAAACCAGCTGTTGCAAAGTATGAACATGTTCTGCTAACAATCCATGTCATAGAGCCATTTGCACAATTAGCTGTTGGACTATTGAAAGACAGCTCATGTTAATGAGCTCTCAGACAAACAATTCTGAGAAGAATTTAAAAAGTTGCATGAAGTGTAAAACTGCACTTTATGCTTCTGCAAAGAGAAGATGCAACTGAGAGCTTGTTAACTATTTCACACTCTGTGCTGTAAAGTGTGGGTTTTAATGCCACCATAAATATAAAATATGTGAATAAGTCATGGCAGCACCTACTTACAAAAACTAGCCAGCCTTGGTATTTCATTTTCTAACCCAGAAACTCTTCTCCATGATCCCAAAGTTTACTTGAGAGAAAAGAACATGATCTCAACTCATGCTCAGATACAATATTTTCTTAACTGGTTCCAAAGCTGTATTTCATTTTCATACATGAAATTTAATAAAGAATTTTCAGGCAAACTTTCATTTCTGCTGGTTTCATATTCAGACCTGTTTAGGGAAGCTGATACAACGTGTGCTACCAAGCTGTAATGCAATACAGTTTTATTTTTTTAATCGTGTCAGGAGCGACTTGAGAAAATGCATGTTGCTTCTGGTGTGAGAGAATTGGCCGTCTGCAAGGACGTTGCCCAGGGGATGCCTGGATGATTTGATGTTTTTATCATCCTTGTGGGAGGCTTCTCTCATGTCCCCGCATGAGGAGCTGGAGCTGATAGAGGGAGCTCATCCACCTCTCCCCGAATTCAAAACTGCGACCTGTCAGTCTTCATTCCTGCCAGCACAGGGGTTTAACCCACTGTATCATTATGGTTTCCACTTGATCATGAGTTCATAAGAGTGCAATGAAGATAGTTCGAGTTATAAGGACATCCTTTGAGGGATGGTTGATGTTAACCTTGAGAAGATACTGATATAAAGAGTAAAAGAAAACATGATCCTACCATACAGAAAAGAGGTGCCACAAGGAAGAATGCAACAGCAAGAACACTAGGAAAAATGACTTGATGCTAAGAACAGATCAAGATTATAATTAATTACCCAGGGGCCTTTGAGGTAAATGTTAGATGTATAGTCATTTGTTAGGAATTAGCTTGTTCTGGATTGAGTTTATACTAAATCACATACAAAATTCTTCCAACTCTATAATTTTGTGAGCAGAAAGAGCTTTCAAAACAGGTTCCATGCATATATTCAGGACAAAAATAGCATCGAAAATCTGCTTATAAGACCATACATTTGGCTGGAATCCTATTGGTATATGTTTGGTGCTATAGCACAATAGACATATTTATCTCATGAGTGAAATGTGAATGTTCACAAGAGTAGCAGTTTCATAAATCTTGTTGATATTTCCTGATACATTAGAGCCATTGAATCAATTGGATCTACCTATGTATTGTGCTGTCAAAGGCTTTCATGGCTGGAATCACTGAGTCACTGTGAGGGCTATATGGTCATATTCTAGAAGCATTCTCTCCTGACGTTTCACCCACATCTATATGTTGACTCAACATGAATCAGTGGGTCTACTTTAGTCAGAATAAAGGAACAGAATTCCAGCCATGCAGTTATTTATCCTTGGATGCCAGTGCCTTCGGTATCATTTTATTGACTAGGGGCCCTTCCATACAGCCATATAACCCAGAATATCAAGGCAGAAAATCCCACAATATCTGCTTTGAATGGGAAATCTGAGTCCACACTGTCATATATTCCAGTTCAAAGCAGATAATGTGGGATTTTATTCACTGTGTGGAAGGGGCCCCAGATAACAGAAACAGTCCCTATGCATTGCACAATGGGACAAGAAGCAGATAGATACATAATTTATTGTACAATGTTCATGAACAGTAGTATAGTTCAACCACCATGTAAGTACATAAGTTTAGGGTTTACACAACACAAACATAACATGGGATCTCAACCATAATGTTCTAAACTATCATATAAGGGGCAGTTTCTAATCTCTTTTCCCATCTGTCCATTCAGTTCCTGGATCAAACTTTGACTTTTTTCCAGCTTCATATTCTGGACACAGGTCAGTCTTGTCAAGCTTTTATCTGAATTCATATGAACTAGAAACCTTTACCCCAGAAAATAAAGTCAACTTCTCACAGTTTTGTTTTGCTTTGTAGCTTTATAGAAGAAAACACTGATAGTGAAGTATGCAAGAGCAGCATCTGCTGACCTAGAAGCTAGGTTTGGTTTGATGGAAGCATGGTTTGAGTTATCTTTATTTTTTAAAGAAGCCAAACCAAATGTTTGCTTTATATGCAGTATGTAAAATATATGTGACAACAGTAGATATGGCAAGTATTAGAGGGCTGGAAAATGTTCTGTGATCCTTGAAAATGTATGGTATGTGTATATATGGGCTGTGAAATGTCTTCAGAGGAATACAGAACGTACAGCCAAACTGTGGTCAGTGTTAGGTTTTGGGGCCTTTTCCCCCCAAGGCTTTCCATGTTGTACACTCCATTTATTATGTTGACTTGTAGGTTACTATTTTTATATTTCTGAATAACCTAACAGAGGACTTGCCAACAAATGGAAGTGCAATGGAAGGTTCATGAATGTTGAATAGTAGTGTCTTCCACTCCAGTCAGCTTCTGCTCTCCAGCTGCTGTCTCTGTGTATAGACAATGAATCATTTCCCTTAAAATTAAACAACATATCTGGATAAACCACAATCTGTTATTGTCTCTGTTTGGTTATTTATTATGGGGAATGGACCAATCCAAACCCACTGTTTCGGCATAGAAGCCAGTGGAATTAAAATTCGCAGACACACTCAAAATGTGATTGCTAACTATTCTATAAAATATAGTATTAGGGTCATGCAAGGCTTCAGGCTAAAGAGGTACTTGAACAAGTCTATTAATAACCTAAAACTCAGATAAAGTTTGTGCCCAGATTGATAATAAAAGGGGGTTATTAAAATTCCAAGTTCCTGAAGTCATTACTGTTTGAATCTGATATTTGAAAATCCATGTATTTTTTTAGTTCCAATATAAACAGGAATAGAGGGTAACTTACAGGTCAATCTCGGGATAAGCGTATCATGAGCTGAAGCTATGAATTAAAACTCTTTTTCTGAGAAAATAAATGCATGAAAATAATATATTACCTGTTTGGTACAGTGAATTGGGAATTGGGATCCACAGATCTTTGAAATTCACTGGGGGCCCTTCCACACAGCCCTATATCTCAGAATATCAAGATATAAAATCCCACATTATCTGAGTGTGGACTCAGATAACTCAGTTCAAAGCAAATAATATGGGATTTTCTGCCTTATATTCTGGGATATAGGGCTATGAAAAAGGGCCCTGGGTGACTCTGGGCCTGTCACTGTCTCTCTATGACCTTGCTCAGAAAATTGTGGTAAAATAGAGAGGATGAAAATCATCTGTACTGTCCTGTGCAAGGAAGCATTTGAGTATAAATATAAACAATAAAATGTATAAAATAAATTATATCTGATGAAAGATACTATTTGAGAAGTTGAACAATGCAGATTAGCAGCCTGTTCTAGTGAATTAATTGTACTAAACCATCTCCCATCAGTGTTGAAGTAGATTTCTAATCTTTCTTTCAACTGTGGGCCCTTCCACACAGCCATATAACCCAGAATATCAAGGCAGATAATCTATATATCTGCTTTGAACTGGAATATTGGAGTCCACACTGCCATATCTTCCAGTTTAAAGCAGATAATCTGGGACTTTATTCAGCTGGGTAGAAGGGGGCTGAGTTGTGTGAGCACTGTAAAAATGAAAACCTGTGCTAGTTGTGTGAACCTGCAGTGAGGTTAGGATGGGGTGATTCATGTCAACATTATTTGTATCCAAAAGATGAATAATTTTGTTCCCCTAAGACTTAGTAGAGGCATTTAGTCATAGTATCCGATGCCTCCACAAAAATTCTGGGCCATGGGAGGTCACCACTATGACACATTGTAAGTTGCCATCAGCCTGTGGAAAGAATGTTCAAATAAATGTTGTATTTTTCAGTTTGCAAAGAGTCCCACCAAGCTTGGTAGTAGTTTATTTATAACAAAGGTCAGCATAAGGATAGCTTTATGTCTAGTTTTCAGTGATACTAACATAGATACCCATTCCTAAGCATAAATTGTGTATGTCTCTTTAGACATGAACCCCACTTCATAAAAGACAAAGAAGCTAGAAGAAGAAGCAGCAAGTACAAAATTGCTGGTATAATATTGCTGTGATATAATTTGGCAGGTAATGAGAAGTTGTATTTTGAAGTTAAAAATCAGAGCTTTAAAAGTAATGTTGCATGTCCAATTGGACACCTAGACCAAGGTTTTTGCCACCCAGTGATAATAGATGTATAATCAATGAATTGTCTGGTTTTTTGCTCCTTTTTCCATGTTTTCTGCAAACTTAAAACATACATAATCCCCAACTGCATTTCTTTTGTAGTTCTTTTTATTTGAATATTTTCTACTAGTAGGAAAGATTTAAAAAATCTGATAGATATTGATATCTGTAAATGTATTTGCAGCTTTGACATCCTCTTTAAAAAAAACATTTCAAATACAGTTTGAAAGCTAGGATAGTATGTTGTAGAAAATATTCCGCTCATGAATAGAGAATCCCTTTTAAAATCACAATGGATCTTGTAAATGTTACTTTTTGAACTACAATTTCCAGACTTTCCCAGGCAATAACCCACAAGATAGTGAGAGCCATAGTCCAAAAAAGTAATTAATCAATCCCTAGTTTAAATGTGGTTGGTAACTACATCAGAAATTTAAATTGGATTGCTTTCAAACCTTCAGGTGAGGTGAGGCTTCCAAAAGAAAGGATCTTTGGGAAACTACTAATACCAGCTTGGAGACAAGTGGCTGGTTCAAAATTTACATGAATGGCATAGGGCATCTTTACACTGGCCACTTATTCATGAGACTGATATGATTTCCTTTTCACAGATGGAGTGCTGAGGCTGAGAGACTGTAACATCTACAAGGTATCTTCATAAATCAAAAGCCAATGTGAGCCTTGGGGCGAGTCTACCCAAGCAAACAAAAATCCTGAAATCTTCCTGAATTGATTCCTGGCTATCTTCATGATGTTCTTTTAGTGATCAAAAAGCTTTTCCTGGGATAAATTGTCTTTTTCAGGCAAAGTCAACGAATGCTCTGGAGTTTGCTGGAAACTCTGAAGTATCCCATGGTTTAAGAGCCATCTCATAGTTAGATCAGGTGTAATTTGGACCAGTCTGATGTCCAGATAGGACATCATAATCATTATCTTTTCCTTATGCTTATCAGGACAGGGGAAAGTTGATGAATCATAGCCATGTTGCTGTTTACACTCCCACCCATCCACAGAGCTTTGAGTGAGCTTGTGGCCATCCTGGATTCCCCATTATGATATCAACAGAGGCATTCATCTGACCAGGAAGAAGTGGGGGGATTGGTATCCCCCTTCTTTTTGGTCATATCATCAACTCTGCTAATGTCTGAACATGGTGCCTATAATGGCCAGGAGTCTGCATGGAGCTCTATGTAATGCTGAGAAGGATGGCGGTGGTGACACAAAAGGTGAGATGACAATCCAGTGAGGCCAATGTGAAGTCAGACTGGCTGGACTATATGGATGCCATGCCACTGTTGCCACAAATTCACCTCTATATATGGCCACCTCCGGATCATTTCTGTTCCAAACTGGCCATGGATTTACTGACCAGTGCAGATTAGCGCTCGGACAGAGATTTCCCAATTCAAAGACCAGCTCTTTATTGAACTCCAGTATTTGTCTAAATAGAGCAGCATCTTAAGAAACTCAAGTAGAAGGACTTTGAAGATGGGCAACCATTCAGAATATACTATTGTTGTTTTATCACTCTGTAGAACTCTATTGTTTTTTTGCCAGAAGAAAATAAGCTTTCTGAGAAATAATACAGAAAAGTCCTCTTACCTATTTTCTAGTCTTGGCCCCTTTCCCCTCCTTTATTTTCTTTTAAAGGAAAAAAAAACAGCAGGAAAGTTCATAACATTCCACCCTGGAGGCAAGAGGGTTTTTCCAATGTAAATTTCTTTTGGTCACTGCAATATGAACAGAAATCTTGGCTGGCCCTCTATTGCATCAGTTTTCATATTTTCTTTGCCTGCCTGGCTATTTGTCATTTTCCAATAATCCTATGCCCTAGAGATATTAATGCTGAGAGAATGGGCTTGCCCCATCACCCTGCCCTGCAAACATAATAATAATGTTGTGCTTTAAAAAAAATCAGTTCATCAGTGCTGATCGGAGAAAAAGATAAGAGCTCTTCCATACATGTATGCTAACTATGAACCAAAAGAAAGGCATGTTTGAGATCATGAAGCCCATAATTTTCCTGTGGAAATAAAATATAGATGTCTCTCCACCTCATACCAAGATGGTAGCAATTTTAGAAAAGCATACAAATAATTCTAAATGATGCATTCATGAGACAAAATATTTTACATTGCCATATAAGGTAACAGATACAGCATCTTTAGGAGCTTTTCTCTCTTCTCAATATATTCATTACTTGTCACTAATAAATTTGTGATCTTAAATTGTTGTCAGATTCTGTGAACTTATTTTCATTTCCAAAAACACAGACAGACAGACAGACAGACTGACCACAACCAGAATTCTTCCTCCAGCGCCTGATCCCAATTTGTTTAAGCCTCTTGTTGAAGTCATCATTTGGACAGTTCTCAACTGACCCTAGGCTGGGATCACATATGAAAAAAGAAAAGAAAAGCACAACATATTGCAGCTAGCCAGCAGTTTCCTCAGACTCAGAAACAAAATGCATAGACATCCAGAGAAAACCTACCTTTTCTCTTAACCTGTGGTTCTTGTATAGTTTTTAAGTGTGCAAAAGGAGAAGTAGTGGCTGGAAACAGTTGCAGTAGTAGACATCTCTTCTTGCTGTCTTTTCTTGCTCTCTCTTCTGCTTCACACAGACACAACCCCTAAATCTGATACAATTAAGATCTATGGCCCAAGAGACTTGGGTATCATCTACACCAGTGGTTCTCAACCTGGGGTCTCCAGATGTTTTTGGCATACAACTCCCAGAAATCCCAGCCAGTTTACCAGCTGTTAGGATTTCTGGGAGTTGAAGGCCAAAAACATCTGGGGACCCCAGGTTGAGAACCACTGATCTACACTGACCATTGAATGCAGTTCAAAGATAGCTTCAAACTGCAACAGACAGACATCAAACTCCCACAAAAGTGCACGAAAGATAGCCCTTAATGTGCATCAGTGCTGTGTGGTTTGTGTAATTGACATCCTGGCCTCAAGCTAATTCAAGGATTTGCTATGTGCTCATCTTCACAGTGAAACTACTTTCTTCAATACCAGTTTGAAACTGCATTAAATGGTCTAGCTGGGGCCTTAATCTAACTTAGACCTGACTAAAGGTCTTAGACAGACATTAAAACATTTTATATATCGATTGCTGTGGTATGTCACAACAGGTTTCAAGTACTATAATAATCTGCTTAAAGCATTGGTTCTCAACCTGTAGGTCCCCAGGTGTTTTGGCCTATAACTCCCAGAAATCTCAACCAGTTTATCAGCTGTTAGGATTTCTGGGAGTTGAAGGCCAAAACATCTGGGGACCCACAGGTTGAGAACCATTGACTTAAAGTTTCTGAGCATGCTCTTAGTACAGGCCAAAATGAATTCCTGAGTCCTAAAAGAAGGCATTTCTATTATGCTCTCCTGACACCTTTTAGTCTGAGACTGAAAGAAATATCATAGTAGCAGAATCTTTCACAGACTTAAGTCTAGTTCATCAGATACATCCAATGAAAAAGTTATGCATGAAGTCATGGGTTTTAATGACATGTTTCTGATTTCTGACTCTTTTATGCAAGAATGCATACATTAACATGACTATTATCTTCCAGAAAATGAAAGGTGGTACACAGTACATATCTGAACAATATTGTCCATTTCACAGAAGAGAAAGAATGTGTATACTATAATCTGGTATATGACCATAGTATTTCTGATTTCTAAAATATGAATTTGCCAATCCCGTTTTAATCCTTGTCAGACTCTTGTGGTGACATAGCCAGGCATTAAACCAGTGTAAATATTTTTCTGTATAGTGTAAAAGGAAATAGCCTGTACCTTCTTGTACAACTATTTAGAAATGCATTAGCTGCCAGATGCCATAGGGCTGCAGCTCAGACCCTCATACTGAAGTGGCCACTAATTGGTCAAAATTGTACTGAAATAACTCAGCTATCCTGTCATTGAAGCTCTATGATGGATGAGTAATGTGTCAGAATATTTAAGCAGGATCTCAGCCTCCCCCTCTCCCCGCTCTCCAACTGTAGGTTGACATTTCACTTTTTTTTTTCACCTGGGCAAAATGGAGTTTCCTTCTTTTCTGTGACTCTAGAATAAGTTTCGGACAGCCCATATTTAGGGAAGTTTGTCTTCAGATTGCTTCCATCACCTGCCTTCCAATCTTTTCTCAGTGCTAGGATTTCACTGCAGCTTTTGCTCCGACAACAAAGCTCTCTGGAATTCAGACTCAGCCAAGAATAATACCCATAAAAATAAAGACATTATTAAAGCCAGATTACAACTGATCTGATATTGCAGTTAGTGTAATGTGACTCAAATAAAAATCCCAAGGGAGCTGGAGACAGAAGGGGAGGAAATCTCTCACTTTCAAAGTTCTGAACCCCAAACTACTCCTGAGTTGGCACAGATAATCCATCAAATAACCACAGAAAAGAATGCCTCCCCCGCTCCAGATGCAGCTGTATCTTGTCCCAGTCTGTCTTTCCACTGCATTGTGATAGTAACCACATCAAGACACAAAAGATAGAAATTAAAATATGACTGTCATTTAGGCTGGGTAGGTTGAAAATATTCCCTGTCTATGGCTATAAGTTAAATATATACATACATTTTGTCATTACATATGTATGCATGTATGTGTGTGTGTTAAAAAAACAATGAGGCAGTCATTTACATGCGGGGTATTTGCAGAAAGATGAAGCTTTCTTGTGCCTGTTAATATGGCCCAACCACATTAACTAATGAAAACATGGGGACTAATGTAGATGGCTTTTGGTAGGCAATTTCATGAAAGTAGAAGAGTGGCCACTGGTGAATCCCATCTGCTCTGGGTTTTGGAATACTGTACCAGTACATTCCCACTTAACCAATCTTCACTTATCCAACGTTCTGTATTATCCAATGCACCTTGGCTACTTCTGGCTTGAAAGAACAAAAACAAGGTAATTCCTTTTCCTCAGAGAATTGCAACGAGGCTCCTCTTCCTTCCTTCCTTCCTTCTTTCTCTTGCTCCTGCTCTGGACTCTGCTTCCCTCCTTGCTGTCTCTCTACTCCCTGGGACCTCGCATTCAGCCCAGGAAAGGCTTCAAGAAAACTGCCTGCTGAGGCTGCCTACTGCCCTGGCTGCTCCACCGGACTCACTCTCTGGCGCTCTTGACGTTGATGCCCATCCTTCCTCACCCCCCTCTCTGCAGACCTGGCCCCAGCATATCTCTCTCTCTCTCTCTCTCTCTTTCTCTCTCTCTCTCTCTCTCCAGCAGTGGAAATGATTGCTTTATGGAAAATGGAGAGAAAGAAAGAAAGCAGGCACTAAAGGCGGGAGGCAAGGAAGAGGGGTCATGTGTGGGAGAAGCCTATGAGTGATGTCAAGAGCTCCTACTCCCTCCCTCCTGTCTTTGCTTGGGTTTAATAGGCTTTTCCTTAATCCCTCTGTATTATCCGAGATTTTTGCTTATCCAACGTTCTGGCGGCCCATTTATGTCGGATAAGCAAGACTCTACTGTAACGCCAAAGAAGTACTGCTTTAGCAACTGAATGCTTCATTTAAAGTTGAGACACAAGACCTTATTGCATAAAGCAGATACATTAATAATAGATCCATACTGAGATGAACATCATTCTTGGTCCTGTGATCTGCATACCCTTGTAACCCTGTCTTTTCTCAATTCCCCTGATCCATAATAAGAGCTTAGGTCCAAATCTGCATCCCACCTTCTTAAAAAAAACCCTTCTATTTGACAATCATTAGAGATTCAAAATGTCATTTATGGTTTCTCTGAGAGATATTAATATCTAATTCATGTGTAATACAATAAGACCCCTATAATTGCAGAGCCCATATTCACAGTTTCACTTACCCACTGCCAAGGGAGAACATGGTCTCTCCAGGAATTTTCTAGATAATCCAGCATGAGTCCATGGTGTGCTTCCCTCTGGAAATTACAAGAGTTGTGTTGGTGGAACTAGCAATTTTTTAGAAATGCTATCTCTCTAGGAATCTCCAGATCAGTGGTTCTTAAACTGTGGATTCCTAACAGCTGGTAAACTGGCATTTTGGCCTACAACTCCCAGAAATCCCAGCCAGTTTACCAGCTGTTAGGATTTCTGGGAGTTGAAGGCCAAAACATTTGGGGACCCACAGGCTGGGAACCACTACTCTAGATATTCCAGCGGAACTCTATAGTATTCCAAGATTGGAAGTCAGTGCATTGAATTGTGTTCGGTTGTCTGGCCTTAAATGTGTCCCCCATGGATACCGTAGTCTTAGTGTATTTTAAATTATACCTAAAAACTGATAAAGCATATAATTGCCCACTGAGTTGCTCTTGCCCCTGATTTGCTGGATGTGGTAAGACAGATTTGAAACCCTCTTGCCTATTTTCCCACAAGTTGCCCCAAAGGCTTAACCAATATCCATATGGAAAGCAAATGACTGGAAATATTGATTTATTTTTAATTTTTTTAGAGTTCGTATTCATGTCCTCCTCCTGGCTTTTTGAAATAATGACACTAAGGGCACTTCATAAAATGAAGAAACCATCTGAAATGAAGCAAAATAAATGAGAAACATGGCCAGCCTAAAAAGTCTGCAGCGGACAGAAATTCTCTACGGGAAGGAACAGGTGTTCTCCAGAAGTGAGAATGGAGAAAATAAAAACATCCCCACCTCTTTCTATAAAAATCCTTACACCCTCTATATTACCATCTCTCTGGAGAGAAAAGGAGAAGGAAGCAAGGAAAGGTTGTTCATAGGCCAAATTGCTCTCCCTCTGGTTTTTTTCTTCAGTCTTCAAATAAAAGAAAAATGCAACTCTGTTTTTGTTTTGTTTTTAAAGAAAACACATACGGTAACTAAAATGGAGGCAAAGGCTCCCCAAGTAAAGATGGGAACAGCTCCTTAGTGGCTGCATTTCATCTATATCAAAGGATCATTTTGGAGCCCATCCCAGAAGGCTCCAGCTGTGTTTCAATAAAGTGACTGCAGGGTTTGAAAGCTCAGTCAAAAGTATTTTGAGAATGTCTTCAAAAAGGCATCCCATTCAATTAGAGACTATTTATTTATTGGGGGGGGTATAAAATGAGGGGCAAAGGGAGGTGAAATATGTACAGGGTATATATTAGAGACCTGGCAGTGTTGTTTTACATCCAGTGTCGGAGAAGAGAAGAGGTCAAAGCCTCCCCAAGGAATTATTGTCAGGAAGAGCTGTGCCATTAATGAAACCATGCTATGCAATGCTTCACAATTCTATGAAGGAAAACTGCCAATAATAAAAGGGAGAGTACAAAAAGTGTCAGACTTCCAATGTGAGCCACAAATTCATATCATGAGGGCCTTTTGAGTTTGTTTAAAAAGGTCCATTTACCATATGTTCGAGGTTAACAATCACAGAAAGTGTAGAAGATTCTCTTCAACTGGGAATTTGTGAAAAGTTCCGCTCTATGTAAAACTGAAAATCCTGTTATGAGTGACCATGGCCCCTTCTACATTGCCAAATAAAATCATGATTATTCGATTTGAACTGGATTACATGGCAGTGTAAACTCATATAATCCAATTTGAAGTAGATAATGTGAATTATCTGCTTTGATAATCTGGATTATATGGCAGTGTGACATAAGGGGCCCGTGACAATAGCCTAAACTTTGAACTGCTATTTACGTTTTACAGCTGCATATTTGCTATTAGAGGAAAAGTGTTTCCTGTAACTAGAGCATACTCCCTGTTCATACAGTTCTTTCCTTCCAACTGTTTTCCATTCAGTGATGCACTTGTAGAAGACCAGACATTAGGTGAAAAATTAACTGTTATATAATCTGCCTTCCACAGTTTGGTCAAAGAATAATATAGTGAAGTTACATTACTTTGAAAATGTGACCAGTGTTAAAATTGTGGAGCAAACCACAAGGGACAAAGATAGTTTTCACCAAGGAAGTGTTAAAAGTAGTTTAAAAGAGGTCAATGTGCACATACATCCAAAGACACATTTTGGCACCTCAAATGTTAGATCTGTTTCTGGCAATGATTAGTTAACACCTCTTAATGTGGACAAAGTCCCTGTTTATATGGATTTACTTTGATTACTATTTAACTTATAGGAATGATTGTGATTTTAACTAATATTTTATTATGCTTATTGTTTAATTTTTGTTTGCTCGTGATTTGGCTTGTTTTGTTTTGTCTTATATTGATCTGATGTATTATTTTGTATATTTTTTATTTTCTATGTATTTTTATTGTATTTATCCATTGTGAACTACACCAAGTCCCTTCGGGGAGGTGGGTCAGGGTATAAATAATGTTTATTATGACTATTAGTAGTAGTAGTAGTAGTAGTAGTATTTATTCTTTTTGTTTGTTTGTTTACTTATATGTGTGATGAACTAATTTGGTTATATTAGCCATTCAGAGAATTAATCAAAAGGATCCATGAACAGTCCAAAATGGATTGATTGGGTAAATTGCTCCTTGTTTTTGTATTTTCCTGATAACACCATCTGTGTCCATGGAACTTATTAGGAGTGTATGTTGGGAGGATAACAGAAAACCCCAGAACACAACAGTATTAACAAAAAGTCAACATTTGATTTGAAATTCAGTACACCTTTACTGGTTAATGTGATATGGTGTCCAGCAAGAACAGATTCTGGTTGATTTTCCATCCTAACATAGCTACAGAGGATATCAATGGGAACTACCACTCACATGATTACATAGCACTGGCCCATGGCAGTGAAAGTGGTGTCAAGTCACAATAATTTTACAGTGTAGATGCACCCAAAGTCACAATCAGCAACATCAAGGCTGCACTTACTCTTCTAGTGCAAAAATGCATTTCATAGTACTAACTTTGAAATGTGTTCTCGTATCCTGCATGGATTGCCAGATAAGGATTAAAGTTAAAACTCTGGCATATGTGAAGACTGGGGAAAATGCAGAATATAATACTTTGGTAAAATAGTATTAAATACCATTTAATACTAAATACTAATATTTAAATACTATGCAAATGGCAAATGCTTGGATTCAGATTTGGTCATACTTAAAGTAGACTCTCTAAAACTAACAGGACTTAAGTAAGTGCTAACCTAAGTCCTAACCTAAGTACTTGATTTCTGTGGATCTACTCCAAGTATATCAAACCTGGATTAAATCCTAAGTATTTTTTGAAAAGAATGTTTACTTTATATCTTACATATATATACAGCAGAATAAGAAGAAAATATTTTATAATAGCAGAGAAAGGCCTCATAAGAATTAATGTCAAGATTAAGATGACAGTTCATATAAACAATATTGCAGCTCAAGGCTTTCCAAGTGTTTTGCTTTGCTGTGTGCCATCAAATAACCACACGTATACAATTATTTTGGCTATTAAAGGGGCTAGATTCCAAATCTCTGAAAGCCTTTCTCTGAGTGCTGGAGGGCTAAAGTCACACCATTTTGCAGCAATTAACATTTGGCAGTGATTAGAAAATTCCAGTTTAAAAATGCTCATGATGCATGGAGACTTTCAAAACTTTAATGTATTATTTCTAGCATACTTCTCCCCACTCCTTTTCCAATGTGTTCATGTACTGAATAAACTTGATTTAATCAAGGAAGCCACAGCCTTGAGTTTGCAAGGCCTGAGTAGGGCAACCGATGATCAAGGATCTTGGAAGTCTCTCATTCATAGAATCATCAAAAATTGAAGTGAACTTGATAGAAAATAGCAACTTTAATAAATTTAAAGTCACTGTGTTTACTTCTCATTCTGGCTGGCAACTGCAAAAGACATCTGTTTGAACAGTTCCAAAAATTAACAAGGTAGGCTGGGTCTGATTCACATTTTTCTGTATCTGCCCCTGAGTTCCATACAACAATTGAATTTGACTTTCTCAGACATAAATTGCACCAATATTGATTGTGAAAGGGGGTTACTATCTTCAGTTCCTATGTCATTGGAGCAGTAAATCTACTCTAGGTTTTAACCTTGAATTTAAAAAGCTATCCAAAGTATTGAGGATAGATTTAGGTATTAATTCTTCACACCATAGAGCAGTGTTTCTCAACCTGGGGGTCGGGACCCCTGTGGGTCACCAAAGACCATTAGAAAATATATATTTCTGATGGTCTTAGGAACAGTTTTGGCAGAGAAGAGCTCTCTGCATGTCCTTCTCTTCAGGACATGCAGAGGGCTGTTTCTGAGACTCCAAGTGGGGAGGGGAGAGCAGCTATGCTCGGCGCATGGCACCATGATAAATATGTGCGGGCGAGGGAGAGCATGTGAGGCTGAAGGGAGGCTGGAGGTTCTGTATGGGATGTTTGGCCCAATTCTATTGTTGGTGGTTTTCAGAATGCTATTTGATTGCAGGTGAACTATAAATCCCAGCAACTACAACACCCAAATGTCAAGGTTTATTTTCCCCAAACTCCACCAGTGTTCACATTTGGGCATATTGAGTATTTATGCCAAGTTTGGTCCAGATCCACCATTGTTTGAGTCCACAGTGCTCTCTAGATGTAGGTGAATGACAACTCCAAAACTCAAGGTCAATGCCCACCAAACCCTTTGAGTATTTTCTGTTGGTCTTGGGAGTTTTGTGTGCCAAGTTTGGTTCAGTTCCATCGTTGGTGGAGTTCAGAATGCTCTTTGATTGTAGGTGAACTATAAATCCCAGCAATTGCAACTCCCAAATGAAAATATCAATCCCCCCACAATTCCACCAGTATTCAAATTTAGGCATATTGGATATTTGTGTCAAATTTGGTCCAGTGAATGAAAATACATCCTGCATATCAGATATTTACATTGCAACACTAGCAAAATTACAGTTATGCGGTAGCAATGAAAATAATGAGAAACTGCAGTAAGGAGTCACGGAATTAGGAAGGTTGAGAACCACTGTCATAGAGTTAGAAGGAACTACAATGACTACAGTCCAATGTCCCCTCCCTAACACAAATAAGACCCTTCCAAAGAATGGTCACCCAATATCTGTTTAAAGATTTCTAAAGAATGAGATATTAATACCCTCGAAATCTATGCAGAGATGTTATCTGAAGCGATTATGACAATACTAGTCTCTCTAACATGACATTACTTTTGCAGCCAGGGAAGCACATTATAGCAATACATTAACAAAAACAATTATACTCTTTTATTCAACATTGGGTGTGTGTGTAAAAATGAAGATCTAAATATGGTTGTATCCAGATGTCTATTTCCAACCTCGTTTCTCCAACTTCCTTCCCTCGGTAATGCAGCACAGAGCAAAGACAACACCTATGAGACTGAAATGCATGGGTGTTCCTTTTCCTCCAGGCAGTTGGACGTGATACAATGAAAGTCTGGAAACCCCCTGACTTTTTTTATTTCTACCTTACAAATAGAGGATGTAGTTTGCCAGGGTGTACAATGCGAACCTTTATTACTAGTATTATAAAATACATGACATGCCAAGCTCTTGACTAGCAAACCGTTCCACTGGATTGAACTACACAAAAATAAAAATCAAGGATATTATCTTACTAATGTAGACAAATAGAGATTACTGAAACAGGAAATGTTGGAAATAACATCTTTTATCAAGAACTGGAGGCATGGAGATAAAATCTGACTTCTATTTGATTCTTGAGACCATCCAAGTTGTGAAATTTTTGAAAACCACACAGTTTCCAAAGGATATTCACATTTTGGGGACGTATTCTGAGCAAGATTCTCATGTAGTTGTTTTACACAAAAAGCTGTGTGTTTTTTGCATAACCCACAGTATATTTTTTACAAGGAAAACAATATTTTATTGCAGAATATTAATATCTGTGGAGCAAAGAAAATTTCATATCCCCTAAAAATCAGCCATATGCAAATTTTAAAAAATTAAATCCCCATTAACATATTTCCTTCACAGGAGAAAAAGAATTTATGGCACAAAAATTAATATTTCTGCACTGAAATATTATTTCCCATGCCAAAAATGCTACTTTCCACAAAGACTGTGTATGAATTTTGCACAGGATAACAAGCTGTGAAGATTCTTATCAGTCTAGGATTCTTCTCATCAGGGTTTCTCCACGCTTTTTGGGGGGCGGGGGGGGGGAGGCGTCTTCAACTATTTTTAATGTTTTAAAAATATTTTCCCATCTTTGTTGCAGACATGGATTAAATAAAATATTTATAGATGATCTAACCTGTTGGGAAATTCCTGATCAAATGCTGTTGTATAATTTCATTCATAAGTCTTATATTCAAGTAAAGATATTGTTGAACTAATGCTTTTCTATGATAACTGTTTACTTTTCAAATTTTGTTTAATGTTGTTTCTTCCTATCATTCTTGAGTCTAAGTGTGTAATACACACAAAACCTGGGAAAGTTACTGCCAGAATCACACTGCCATTCTTCCCATTGCTAAACACAAGAAAAGAAGTAAGTGTGTGTGTGCAGGAAATCTGAGAGCAGCTTGACAATACATTATCTCTCCACATACTTATCAACTTTTCCTATATGATAGTTTGCAGAACTTGATTCAAGCGTCTAAACACACAAGAGAAAAAACAGCTGTTAGACAGTTGCTGTACTTGCTGCTAAAGTGATTCACCAACAGCATTTTGGTTTGCCCTCAATACCAAACTGTTGACTTAATTCTCACCCTGACACATTTTCCCTGACTCCCATTATACCATTGTTTGAAAGACAAAATAAAAATGCATGTCCTTTATTCCTTTATTGAGGAACAAAACAAAAAGCAGAAATTTATAATCCAGTCATATATACTAGACTTGTGTGTGGAATTCTTTTCTTCTATTTTCCCTGTTTCTTTCAGTACCTTTGGTACTTAGCTCATAACGGTAAGGGCCCTCTCAATATGAAAACCTGCCCAACATGAAAGCAAGCGGGAGCTGATCATAGCCCCTCCTCTGCATTTCAGTGTCACAGTTTAATCTTTTTTATTAATCCCCCTAGCAAACAAAAATAAAACCCTCATTCCCTGAAAACTACTACCAGTTAGTTACCTCTCCTCTTCCAGGAGGTCATTGCTCTTCCTTACCTGGAAGTGGGAATCCTCCTTAAAATGCTTTGGAAAGTGTGTGTGGCTCCTGGCATGGTGCCTGCAGCATCTCTCCTCTAGAGTAGACAACTAAGAACAAGAAACCTCCTCAAAGCATGCACACCTGCCTGCACCAAATGCCTCTCCTCTAGAGTAAGAAACAGCTTTAAGGACTTGCCTTCTTGCCTTGGGACAAGTGTGTGTGGCATGCAGGCCCAGAAGGGAAAGCGTGCCCTGCCTGAAGCCAAGGACTTCTCCTCTAGTTTAGAAACAGGTAAGAAGCCTCCTTAAAGTCCATGCCTGCCTTCTCTTTTCTATGGGCTGATAGAAAACAGACTTTCAGTACCCAAGAGTGAAAACAGATATCTGCTCTCCCTAATTTGGAAGCAGGACACAAAACGGGTCAAGGTTTACCCGGATTGCACAGGCCTAATATATACTACCCAAGACAGAACCATTTGTATCATATTGCTTTCATATGATATGATAATTTAAAAGACATATGTTAGTACAGTAATTATGAACTTATCCCATTGATTCAGTCTGGATCCAAGTGAAATGCATATAATTTGGATACATGTGTCAATAGTTTTAGATCATCCAGATGGCAAAAGTAAAATAGTACCTATTGGTTTGGGGGTTTTAGGGAGCGGGTTAGGGTGTCTGGGTGTTCTCCTAGAAGGTTCTGGGAGCACATCTGGACACCTGCCCCAGAAAACACTTGCATGGATGAATTAGGACCTGGGAATATTCACGTTTTTAAAACACAATTGTTCCTGGTTCAAAGGGCCGTCTGGATGCACCCTCAAATGAACTGATCCAACAACTTCCAACTGCCATATGGAGCTATTCTCTTTAGGGGTGCAAAGTACCTGTTTTATCCTCAATGAATAAAGATGTCTCAATGTATCAAGATGCCCAACTAAAAAAAAAACAGCAAGACATGAGGCTGTTCATGTTTAGAAACATTTGAGGAATATTATCAAAAAAAGATTTCTGAGCAAACATTTTTCCCATCATTTCCAAAATGTGAAAAATCATTTTCAAGACGCTAATCATGCCAAGTGTGAAGGAAACCTTTTACATATTTTGTTCTTGCATGAAGAAATCAAATAACCAAAGATTTACATTCCCAATTTTCAGTGAATTTCTATGTGACCTGTAGCATTTGGATTGGACTTGAACTAGTAACCTCCCCCTTAGACACATAATTTTCATTATTAGATTTTATTAGATTTTTAATTCTGGGAAGCCACAGGTGTTCTACTATCATAAAAAGCTCAAATTCCACATATTCCAAGTTGACATCTTGTTGAATCCACCCACAAGCTTCTGCGTCTAATTAGGAACAGAAATGCCTTGAGACTCGATTATGAGGAGAGGAGTTGCTCAATGTGACAAAGTGAAGACATTTTAAAAGGAGAATTACCATGCCTTGGAAAACCCTTGCAGAGTTCAGTTTTCATATCCAGGAAAGAATTTTTCTCTTTCTGTTTTCCCATATTCAAGATGCAGAGGAATCCACTTTCATATTCAAGATGCAAAGAAGGAATCCACTTTGGTGGTGCTCAAAATGGAAGATAACAAGATTGGTTCTCCCCCACTCCTGATGCCACCCACATTTCTTTGACAGCAAAACATATGGATCCCCTTCTCTAGAAACACACAGAAACAGACATTCATATTTTACATGTGTTGCTGAGGCCCCTTCCAAACAGCCATATAACTCAGAATATGAAGGCAGATAATCCACAATATCTGCTCTTAACTGGGTTATTTGAGTCTACACTGCCACATATCCCAGTTCAAAGCAGATAATGTGGGAGTTTATACAGCTGTGTGGAAGGGGCTTGAGATCTCTTGCTGTGCTTAACTTCCCATCCCTCAAGGTAGAAACATCTGTTTATTTTGTTTTGTTTTTTTCCATTTTTCTGGCATTTGGGGAAGCCATGTGGCTCCTAGAAAGCACTAGGGGCAGAAAATTAGCTTCTTGACCAGCTATTGTTGTCCACCCCAGTTATAAAAGACTACAAACATATGCCTAATCAATATGAATCCAGAAAAAGATCCAGGACATCTCTTGCCCACAGCATAAACAGCTTTATTTCTGCAGAAATCAACGGTGTGTTCATCAATAGAAATGTAATATTTCTTGAGTATAAAAGAAACACAGCACTTACTAAGTCTCTTCTGGTTCTCGTTTAATTTCCTTTGTCTAATGTAAACTCAGTGGGCTATGACTAACAGCTAACATATAATTTCTAATTGTATGGCATTATGTTATGTTAGCACAAAAACATTATCTGAGCCAAGACACAAGACAGCAGCCTATAGTTCAGTCTTACTAGGGATTAGATAGGAATGGAAAAAATACCATCAGCATCAACTACATTTGTCAGGGAAGTAGATGAAAAGCCAAGCTTAATGGGAAAACATTCTTCCCGTCTTGCACCTCCTTCCTCAGCTGGTGCCCTATCATTTTGCAAGCCAAATGGAACACACTCTCATCATAGACGTGAAAAAGGAAACTGAGGACTTTGTAGTATTATTGTTTGTTTGTTTTTTCAGGCACTCTGTGTCCATATCCTAGGTTTCCAAGCTGTCTTTTGCCTCTCCAAATGTGTCTGTCCCCCTACCTTGTTCCCCAAACCTTCCATTTCCTGCCCTTTCATCATTTCAACAGTCCCATTTGTTCCACAATCCACAGAATATTAATGGTTGACATTTAGGGGCAGAAGAAGCAGGGAGGGAAAGGGGAACACATCCAAATTAAATAAAACTGAACAGGAAAAAAGCTGGAGATAAAACAACTCTGTCCTGAATGAGAAATGAAGAAAAGGGGAGGCCATTTACATTTAGAAGATCACACATTCAATTAAAGTATGAGGAGATACAGGGAGTGCATATGGTGGCTGCACTGTTCCTATACAATCACCATTTTCTGGCTACATGCTTGGCCATTGGTTATAAAGGGGCTTCTGCAACATGTCTTATAAATGAATACTTCCAAATTAGTCTGAAGAAAAAGAGCCAGCAGAGACTTACATTTCTTCTACCATAATTCACACTAGCCTATTTCCCAAAGTAATTCTCAAACTACAGCAAGTACAGCCAAGGTGCTCTCCCTGGCCTCCAAGTGCTGAACAATTATTATGAACCAAGTCCATAATATACACAAACAGTTTGCACATCTAAGTCTTTTAACCTTTGCATATAATATAATTTTTATTTAAGGTTTTGTTTGCTACAAGAGTAAAAAAGACAAACAAAAGAAAAGGGGTAAAGAGGGGTAGGATTCTAGGGAAGGGTGGGGGTGGGAATATGTATACTTGGGGAGGGGGTGGGTAAGGGCAGAGGAGGGGCTTGAAGGCAAGTAGAAAAGGGGGAAGGGGAAGGTAAAAGGGGGGAGGGGCAAACATGGGGAGGGGGTCTTTCTTTCATTCCTCTTCACAATGGGTTTGACTTTATCTTATTGTCCTTCTTCTTCCGTTCAGTCCTTTCCTTTCCAGCAGTGGTAATTCTGTTGCGTATGGGTAGAGTTTATTTAATTTTCCCTTTTCTTTATCTCCTTTAAATTAGTATTTTAACTTTATTTTCTTTCATCCAGGCCATCAGCAGAGACCAGTCCATCATCTTCATATATTTATTCTGTGCTTTTGAGATTAAATATGTCAGTTTATCCATGTTCATTATATCTAGAATTTTCTCTGTCCAGTCTTCTTTCTGTGGTTTTGATTCTTGTCTCCATTTTCTCACATAAACAATTCTTGCTGCAGTTGTCATATATGTAAATAGTTTGTCATCATTAGTATTCCATTGTACCTGGGACATTCATAAAAGGAAAAGTTCTGGTTGTAGTGGATGTTTTATTTTTAGGATTTTTTGACAGATTTCGTGTATCTCTTTCCAATAAGATTTTGCTATTTCACATGTCCACCACATATGTATGAAAGATCCTTCACATTTTCCACACTTCCAGCATTTATAATTTGTATCTTTAGTAAATTTGGCAATCTTTTTTGGTGTCATTTACCATTGGTACATCATTTTTGTCCAATTTTCTTTCAGCCAAATGCATACATATAGTTTAACTTCTTGTTCCAAATTATCTCCCAATCTTCTATTGGTATGGATCTTCCTATATCTCTGGCCCACTTGACCATGCAGTCTTTGATTTGTTCTTTCTCTGTATTCCATTCTAATAGCTGTTTATATATTTTAGTGATGGGTTTTTGTTCACTTCCAAATACCTTTTCCACACCTTTGCACCGTTGAACCTTTGCATATAGATATTGTCTATGCAGGCAAAAAAAAAAGTAGTCATCTCTGGTGTTGGTACAAGGTAATTGATCTTGGGGATTTTGATCTAATTCAGTACATTTTCATCCCTAAAACTAAAAGAGTGACCTTTTACCCCACACATTTCTGGAAAACCCAGGTTATTTTTCATGTGGCTGTGGCACAAGTTGGGTTTGGTGTTGAGTCAAGGTATGGCTTTTTAGATGCATGTGCAAGTAATTAATACATGTAGATGAGAGGGCCCCTGATCCTTCCTACCATGAAAGA
Source organism: Anolis sagrei (assembly GCF_037176765.1). Classification (NCBI taxonomy): domain Eukaryota; kingdom Metazoa; phylum Chordata; class Lepidosauria; order Squamata; family Anolidae; genus Anolis; species Anolis sagrei. Next base: position 214,685,178 of record NC_090024.1, on the reverse strand, counting down.
TTGTTTTTTTATTATTTTGCCAGCATGCAATCCCCTTTATTTTTGAAGGTGTGATTGTCCAAAAAGTTGCATATTGGTATTAGCACACCTCTGTGTATTAACGTTTCTCTCCATCCCGCCTGCTTCACAGGTGCGGCTCGCGGGAACGAGAGACAGGGCCTTTTCTGTGGTGGCCCCGTGGCTTTGGAATGCCCTCCCTATAGAGATAAGATCAGCCACCTCGCTGATGGCATTTTGGAAAAAAACTGAAAACATGGATGTTTGAGCAAGCATTCGGCTAATCCGATGCAATGAAGTTTTTGATCAAGGACTGGCAATCATAGACAACGAAATTGGATTATGATTTTAATTAAGAGATGCATTGGTCTGTATTGGTGGCCCAATACTGTGTATTGTATATGTATGTGTTTTATATTTTTAATCGGAATTATTGTTGTTTTTAAATGTTGTAAACCGCAATGAGTCGCCGTTTTAGGCTGAGATATTAGCGGTATACAAATGTACTAAATAATAAATAAATAAATAAATAAAATTTGGATGCATGTTGGGGAAATAAAATTGAGCATTTATGGCCATGTGGTCAGTACACATGATCATCACAGAACTGCTCTTTAACACCAAATTGAACTCACAAAGAGAAACATGTGGTTGATAATGCTGCTCTCACTTCAATTTAATAAGGATGTATGCAGTGTTAATGCAGTCAGTACAGACCAAAAAAATGTGAGTTGAAGCAGAATTTTTTCACCGTTGTAGACAACACCCAAATCTTCTGGATGCTTGGAGACTGTTCATCGAGGCAACAGTCCACTCTCTACATGCTGCTCTCCAAAGGAATTTAGAATTACTCTGAATAATCTTTTGAGTGATAGTTAGAACATGTACAACATTGGGTTTCTGGCATGTGATTGGTCAAATGGGTTTCTGAGGGCTCTTCCACATAGCCATATATCCCAGCTGAATTTCTTATATAATAGTTAGCCGCTTTGAGTCCCACCCATGGGAGAAAAGTGGGATAATGATAATGATAATAATAATGCAAAGACTCTGGCACAAGCCAGTCAAGGTGGTCCCAGTGGTGATCGGCACACTGGGTGCAGTGCCTAAAGAACTTGACCTTCAATTAAAAACAATTGGCGCTAACAAAATTACCATCTGTCAGCTGCAAAAGGCCGTACTGGGATCTGCACGCATTATTCGCAGATACATCACATAGTCCTAGACACTTGGGAAGTGTCCAGCGTGTGATCCAATACAAAAGCCAGCACAGTGATTTTATTTGCTGTGTACTAATCTTGTTGTGTTTCTAATAATAATAATAATAATAATAATAATAATAATAATAATAATAATAATAATAATAATATCTATTATACAAGCTAATAAAGATGATGAAATAAAACATATTCTGAAAAACATATTTTAAAGGGGAAAATATTAATCTCAAAATATCGGAATTATATTTCAGTGTAAACTTTTGTGTAGATTTCTTTTTAGTGCACAAATTAGCATGGAAATGGGAAATAATTTATGTGCACATAGCTTGAAACCAAACTGACTTGCCTGCCCTTGCTGGGAATCATGCATAGGCTGACTCTGCAACTCAAATGTTCTGTAAATGTTATTCTGTCCTGTGACATTTCACTCTGTATTGTTTTTCATCTAGGACAATCTGAAATAAACTATGTTTGGTTAAAAGAAGAGAATGTACAGAAATACTACCTAATCTCCAGTCATTTTTCATCTTGAAACCAGGGCATCCATGCTACTTTTTAATCTTCAGAGGGAAAGATATCGAGTCCTTGTAACTTTTTTTAATGCTATTTCCCTTGAAACCTTAGAAGTGGTTTCATGAGGATATGGACAAGATTCATTTGCTCTTCATTTTCATATCAGCTGACTCAGCTCATACCTAACTACACAAAGATAAAATGGAATACAATTAATTATTACATTTTCACACTTCTCTGACTTTTTGGATGTAATTATTTATTATTATTTTTAATGTATATAAAATACATATACAGTATAGTCTTGCTTATCCAACATAAACGGGCCGGCAGAATGTTGGATAAGTGAAAATGTTGGCTAATAAAGATGGATTAAGAAAAAGTCTATTAAACGACAAATTACATTATGATTTTACAAATTAAGCACCAAAACCATCATGTTTTACAACAAATTGATAGAAAAAGCAATTCAATACACAGTAATGTTATGTAGTAACTACTGTATTTATTAATTTAGCACCAAAACATCACAATGTATTGAAACAGTTGTGGATCTGGGTGGGAGGCAGGCTGTGTTGGATAATACAGACTGTTGGATGAGTGAAGGTTGGATAAGTGAGACTCTACTGTATATGTTACATAATACACAAAAAGGCATAAAAAGAGAGTCTCTGGATAAAAATGTGTAAAAAAAAATCTGTGAACACAAAAATTAATGTGAAGTTTGATGCAGCCTAATGAAAAAATATGATAGAACCAATACATGCTTGAAAACATGTGGATACCATAGAAGGGAAAATACATAGTTTTGTCAAAACTTTTAATTTCAAGGAGTAATTCTGAAAAAGACCAAGTTGTTAACCCATTTCTCCCCTACTTGCTGTTTCTAGAAAAATCACTCAGAAATGAAAATATGTGTCTACACAAAATCTGCATTTATATCATTTTACCCCCACCCTTTGGTTTCAGAAGATAATGACAAGTCCAGTTAGGAAGTGGATTAAAAAGAGAATTTATTCTATTTTTGTATATGGTTCTTTTATCCATTAAGATTTGAGGACTTTTTTTGTTGTCAGTTTTAGCTACTAATTAAAATGATCATGTATTTATTGCTTACGTTTAGCTCCTGGATGAAGGTTAATTTGTCCTTGATGCAAGCCCAGAGAATAGGGAAGCAGAACCAGTCTGCCCATCCCAATATCCATCCTGCCCGTCTCTCAAATACTTGCCAATTGACCTTTCATGTCACATCTTTCCCAGGATGCATTTTGGTACTGTCCAATGAAAACCTTCCAGGGCATTGTAACCTTGATTCTATTGACCAGAGTTACTTTGATTTAAATTTCAAACAGCCTGTGATTTTTTTCCTTGCCTTCCCCACCTCCAAAAGCAAATGTTATGGATTTTAGAGGGAAGGAAGCCCTTGCTGCACACTTGATTTGCACCATCTTTGCATGAGCAAAAAGGTAGTCAATAGAAACAAAATTAATTTTAATTAACCCTAATGTGCACAACCCAATGCCAAAGGTTTTTTTTCCTAGCAACAAAATCTAGCAACAGCAACACAATACTATGCTTATTATTTACAAGTATAAGAATCAGGATCAATTGTAGTGATTCTTATTACAAAACATTGTTATTATTAGAATGAGCCATCATTTGGGTCAATAAGTGTGTAAATGGGAGGAAGGGATTAGAGTGGCACTATGGCACACCACCAGGGGTCACTTATTTGAAAGCCTTTTAAAAAGCTATGGTTTCTGTTTAATGAACACCTTCTGAGATTCTGAGAAATGTTAGGTGCAATTTAATTGCAATTTCCCAACCAGAAAAGGAGTAAAAGAGTTACACTTTGATCATCAGTACAATTCAGAGGAATCAAGAAGGAGATAAAGATGCCCACATACCCAAAGATGCCAGATCCTGTCTGATCTTGAAAGTTAAGCAGAGTCAGCCTTGTGATACCTGGATAGGAAACCATCATGAAATACCAGGTGTTCTAGGCTATAATTCAAAGGAAGGAACTGGCAAAACCACCTCTGGGTATTCCTTGGCTAAGAAAACTTGAAAGGGAAACATGAAAGCACATTTATTTATTTCCTATCAAAAGCATTACATAAATAAATATAAATCTGATAAAAATAGAAGCACAAGCAGCAAAAAACTTTTTTACCAGAACCGGGCAACAGTAATCACATTGTCTGTAGCTTTAAACAATTATTCCTCTGTACATGAGGCAGGACATTCTGGGCAAGCATACATATGCAGAGTTGTTTGTTCTGCTCCACATTCACAGAGGGTGGAGGATTCTTTTAGGTAGTGCCATTTTGTCAGGTTGTCTTTTGATCTGCCCACTCCACTTCTGAGTCTGTTCAGGAACTTCCAAGTTGCCCATTCTTGGTTTGCTCCTGGAGGCAGACCCTTGTGGGGGGGGGGGGCATCCAATTGGGATTTCCTGGTTTAGCTGCCCAGAGGGATACTCTTGCTGTTGTCAGGGAAATGTTAAGAGGAGTGGTGGTTCTCATGAAGCTGTTACTTGATTGGAAGCTGATAGGCAACCAGTGGATGGCTTTCACAACGTTCAACCTTATTTCTTTCTCAGTTAGCAGCAACTTCCCATTACAGACTGGGGGAGGGGGGTAGTGCTCAGCTAGCTTGTAGAGTTTATCAACAGGTGTAGGTTTGAGACATCCTGTGAATATTCTGCATGTTTCATTCAAAGTTATGTTCACCTGCTTCACGTGGGCAGACTTGTGCCAAACAGAGAGGCAGTTGAGTAGGACAAGGCAAGGGCTTATTAATTTTGAGTCTGCAGCTCATGCACTGCCAGTAAGTTTCCACAAGATGTTATTGTATGCAGCTACTTTGTGCTTGATGTTCATACAGTGTTTCCTAAATGTTAGTGTTCGATTTAAAGTGACACCAAGATATTTAGGATGGCAACAGTGTTCAAGCTCTTGGCCTTCCCAGATAACTTTCAATTTCATGTTGGCTTCATGATTACATAGGTGTAAAGCACACACTTGTTTCTTGACAGTATTAGGCTTCAGGTGGTTATCGTTGAAGTAGCTGAAGAGATCGTTCAAGGCATTAGTAAATTGGTTTTTCACTGTTTCAAAGTCTTTTGCTTGTGTTGTTAGGCCAAGGTCATCAGCATGAAGCACACACACACATACACATACACACATGTACAAGTTAATGCTAACTTGGCTATTCCCATTCATAAGATATTCCATTAAAATGAACAGTTGTATAATCTAACACCAACATTTTCCCCCAATTTGCCAAGATATAGTAACATATTTGCATTCAATTATTATTGTATTTGAATAGTTTATTCAACACTGCAGACTGGCAACCAATAGCTCACATTCCACAGACTATCGCATTGAGTAACTATGATCTAAATGAGAGCATGAGAGAGAGAAAAATTGAGAGAGGTATAGATACAAGTACAACTATAGATACATTAACAGGATATATTAGTTTATCAGATTCATAGAACTTTAAAGTTGGAAGAAAACATAAGAGCCATCTAGTCCAACCACCTGTCATACAGGAATGCACAGCTAAAACATCTCTGAAAGATGCCCATCCAACCTTTGTTTCAAGACCTCTGAAGTTGGAGAGTCCATCTCATCCTGAGGCAATAAATTGAGTTGTTTAGTAGTGGAAATAGTTCTTTCACTAAAAAAAAAGTTTTTTCTAAAGTTCAGGCGGAATCTCTTTTCTTGTAATTTGAATCAATTGGTTCATATTCTAGTCTATGAAGCATAAAAAAACAAACAAACAAAACAAGCTGGCCTCATCTTCCATATGACATTTATTCAGATATTTAAGATCCACTTCCCAGGCTTCTTTTATCAAAGCTGTACATACCCAGCTCCCTAACACATTCCTCACATGGCTTTGTTTCCAGACATCATCATCTTAGTTGCCTTCATACACATTATAACATTATAGCTTGCTAATATTTTCTTGTACAGTGGTTGAAATAAGTACATTTTATAACTGTAACTCCAGCCATAGATAGATAGATAGATAGATAGACAGACAGACAGACAGACAGACAGACAGACAGACAGACAGACAGACAGACAAGCTTTGGATAGCATAGGGATTAACACTCCCGTGGTGTTTGTTTTTCTGTTTGTGCTTCTCCTCAGAAGATTTCACCTCATTTTCCATCCCTGTGATAACTGGATTTTGAAAAATTTGGTTTGGATTAGTGATAAAGCTTCAGTGGAAACACCTTTTCCTCATGATAATGCTTCCAGGAGAGATTTTCCCTTCCTAGGGGTAGATTTCTTACTTCCTGTTATTTCACCCTTGTTTGTAACTATGAAACATTTATAAGTCTGATGTTTGTAACTTGGGTACTGCCTGTACTCATAAATTTCTGATTTTTTTCTTTTTCTGCAGGAGAGATTGCTTTTGTTCAGATGTAGCAGGTTATAAACAGAAGAAAAACTGTTAAATGTGTATCAAATATTCCATTTCTAGGAATATAGAGAGATCCTATTGAAAAAACACAGGGCAAGTGGGCTTGCACCCTTCACGTGGTGCCAAATATTGGAGGGTCCAAGGGCTTTGTTGCTGAGGAAAGACTATTAAATGAGGTTATTCCCATTGAAAGTGCATATGAAACATGAGCTTTCTTTAAAATCCAATTGCATTTTCAGAAGGTTGATGAGAGTCCTAACTCACTTTCAAACTGTTCACTCCTCTCACACCTCATTTTAAAAAGGAAGTGACTCATTTTAAAGCGGAAGCAAGTCATTTAAGAGGCTTCTCTTATGTCCCAGCATGTGGAGCTGGAACTGAGAGAGAGAGCTCATCTGCTCTCTCCCTGGATTTGAACCTCCGACCTGTCGGTCTTCAGTCCTGCCGGCACAAGGGTTTAAACAATGGATGCAAGAGAGGATTCCTAAATGTTGGAAAACCCCTATGAGAAGAAATCTCTACAACCAGAAACTTCTGTTTGGAACTTACTATGCATGAAAAATGCCACATAAATTTTAGTGCAGAAAAAAGTATTTTCTGAAAAAATTGCTGTTTTCTGCAAAGCAAATGAACTTTGCTGTGCAGAAAGCGACCTTCTTATGCAGAAGGCATGATTTTCAGTACAGAAGACAATGTTTCTGCATTGAAAATGCCATTTTCTGCATTAAAGCCTTCCCAAACTGTAAGTGGTATTTACAAAATTACTTGTAGTTGGGAGAATAATAATAAAATTATTTATTAAAGAAGATTTACATCTCTAGGTGGGAGCTAATGACACCTTTACCCCTCCTTCACTACATCATCATGGGAAATAAAAATGACTTTGGACATTTATTTTGCCCCTTCTCACTTCCGTGCAGCTTTCAGATTTGTTTGCTGACACATTACAACTTGACATTCTCCCCCAGTCCCAAATTGTTAAAATGACTTTGGCATCTTAACAAAATCAACATGGAAAAAAATCATTTACCTCTTTCTTACAGGCCAGTAAAATGTCAGAATTGTACTGTTCACAGAAAACCAAACTTTGAATGAAAATATTTGACAGTTAAACCACTTACTTAAGTGTGTATGTGTGCTATAATTGACTGCCATGTCAGTTGTTATAAGAAACTCATTTCCTTGTCATTGACAGGACACAGGCTGCTTTTTAAAATCTGGCAAGTCTAGCTCTTTCTCTCTTCTGAATTAGTGAGGAGATTTCTGAGCAATTCTGGAAATCTGAGCTTAGCTAGCTACAATGGCTGTGGTTGTGTTGTTATGTATACTCTGTTTCTTTTTCCAGAATTGGGACCTTAAGTGGGTTACACTTTTAAAAACAATACAAATAAAAGCATACAAAAGGTAAATATTTTAAACATAATTAAATTACTTGCAATTATTAAAATGAGTTAAAATACAATTATAAAAATAATTTTAAAAATATTTTAAAAGCTGTTAAAAACAATTTGACTGAAAGAGTGCAGCATCCCCCAGCCCCTTCTTTAAAATGTTTTTGTTTTAAAAAGCCTGCCCGAATAAACAGGTTTTTGAATGCAGCTGGAAGGGCAACAACAAGGAGGCCTTCCAAAAGAGTTTCATGGGCTGGAAAAGGGTTAAAATCTGACTTTGGAAAGACAGGGCAGGATTAGGAGGAAGAGGAGTGAGATGAGGAGGTTGGCAGGTTGGAGAGGGTTTTAAATGATGAATCCTTAATATCCTTCACAAACACACATACACACACACCCCTAGAGATATGAAATATTCCAAAATATTACTTTCTCACACATACACAATTATTAATTTATCATCTGCCTCCAGTTTTCCTGGTTACAACCTGCAAAGTCTTAACACCTTGAGACAAGGTCACCCAAAGAATCCCCTTTCTCATGTGAGCTTTTGCTCAGTCTTGGTGATCCTTGCATGATGATGATGATGATGATGATGATGATTATTATTATTATTATTCTAACCCTTAAAACACTTAATCAAAACACATAATCATTTAAATATATTAAACATATTTCCATAAAATACATATTAAAATACACATAACAAAAGTTAGACATAGAGTGAAAGTTTAAAATTAATCAATAAAACTATTTGGGTAGGCCTGCCAGAAGAGATAGGTCTTCACTTGTATCTTGATTGGCTGAAATTGGAGAAACACACTTCCTGTTGGACGCATACCAGCTGTTGATGGGTGTCCTTCCACTAAGACCTCTTGCAAACATATGGGCGAGCACCGTTGAATAAAGACAATTCTGGGGAAAGAAGTACATTAGGAGTGGGAGAGAAAATAGACAATGGCCTTCTCTTCTGGGCAATGAAATCCTCACTCTTTTTGTCCCTCTGGCACTGATATGTCTTGAGAGCCACTGCCCAGTGGTTTGAGTGTTAGCCTGACATTTTGGGAGATCACTGGGGGTGGTTCCAGGCAGGCAGTTATCCCAGAACCATTTGCATTTTAAAAACACGGATGTTCCTGGGGGCCTATTAATACTCACCCCAGAAAGCGCACACTTTCTGGGGTGGGTGACCAGATGCTCTTGCAGGACTGGCCCGTGAGAACATCTGGAAGGCCTACTCCCCTCCCCCAAAGCCCCCAACCCACTTTTAAAAGTATAGAAAACTTACCTAGCCTCCAGTACACTTTTGCAGCATCTCTCCCGGTGCGTAGAAATGATGCGCCAGGAGAGCAGGGGAAGGAAAATTGCTCCTCTCCCCCCCCCCCCCCCCATTCTCCTGGGGTATCATTTCTACATGCCGGGAGAGGTGCTGCAATAGTGTACTAGTTTTCTTTACTTTTCCAAGGTGTTTGGGGGAGGGGGTGGGTATTCCTACAGTTTTTTGGACTAATTTAGTCTGGAAAACTGCAGCCCAGACACCAAAAATAGTGGGTTTATCCTGCACCTTTCCAAGAAGGCGCTAAATAAATCCACTGTCTAATTAATTCGCTACAAACCAGGGGCTGTCCAGATGATGTCCTGGACAATCCTGAATTAATTTGCTATAAACCAGGGTTTTCCTGGTTTGTAGCAAATTAATTCAGGATTGTCCAGGACATCATCTGGACAGCCCCTTCTTTATTGCAGGAGTTACTGCAATAAAGGGGCTGTCTGGATGTGCCCTGGGTTATCTTGATACAAATCACAGTCTCTCAATCAAAAAGGAAGCTAATGGCAAAGTCTCTCTGAACAAATGTGCACAAAAAGCCCAAGACAGGTTCACTTTAGGGCTGCCATAAATCACAAGTTGAGAGCACAATATCAAAGCAAATACTCCAAAAGTGATATCCAGGGCAGGGGGAGCATTCCTGGATGCATTTTGCAAGGCCTTTGAATGTCTGGATCTTAAGTCCTATCTTTATCCAAAATATCCACATATTCCTTCAACCTGATCCTGGAACAGGAAGTAAAGTAATCCACACTTGGAGCTGGCATATTCAATTTCTCTCCAGATCTGTGCCCTCTTGCTAGCCTGTGGGCATGAATTCTGTAGGGCTTGGAGCTCGCAGTTCCCCTACTGTGGTTTCTCTTTTCCCTACTTTCTATATATTGTTCTCTTTGTAGATGCAGACAGCAGACACAACAGCTGAATGACAGACATGTGATGAATCGCAAAGGCATCACATTTACTCTGATTGCCTTGACCACCACCATCTGCTTTTGACTCTGCTCTAGTCTGAGTCACTTGGCCCCTTATTAAAGTCCTTAGGCTCATCCTACCTTCTCCCAGTTGCTTCTACATAATGTGAAAGATTTGCCATAATAATACCACTCATGGTACAGAATGAGTAATAAAACAATAGTAATGTCTTGTTAGTATTGGGTTAATTTATGACTGCTTTATTCATAAGGTGTTTTTGCACACTAATCCAGAGAAATGAGTCATAAATATTTAAAATGCACAAATGAAATCCAGACAAGCCTACAGAAACAGAACCAAACAACTTTCCAAATAAGCACAGAGCTTCTTTACCTTTCAATTTTCCTTTTTATCACCTTCATATTGTATTGACCTTTGTATTTCATGTGCAATTAGTTTCCCTTCTTGAGCTGACTTTCATAGAATAGGGTGCTTAGCAGCTGGTGACTTCTTTTGAATTCTTTGTAAAAAATGGCTGGTTTTAGTTTAAGAGGTGGTCTGATGTATTTATAATATTTTCCAAATACCATTATCAGAAGAAAGTGCACCTTGTGTGCTGTCTTGCCATATCCAGGTAAAATCAATGGGTCTGCTTTAGTTGGAACTAAAAATGCAATTTTACATACATCTTTTAAGAATGATTAATTCATTTTTCATTTACTTCTTACATGGAACCTCTTCAAATTTCACACACACATTGAGCTGTATCAATTGTATATGCAATATATCTTATACAATCAATCTTTCATTAGACAGTGAACATTTTCTTGAACTGTTGGCCTGCCAGCATATCCACAATAGACTAGGAATTCTAATCAGTGTTTTTCATTATTCTTTTAGTAATCATGTGTTGTTTTGTGGATTCTTTGTGTTCTTCTAATTTTATTTCAAAATAAAGTATGGGAAAGCTATGGAAAAATATTTTTTGTACTTACATTAGTATTTAAAATGATTTTCCCTTGGCTCTTGTTACATAATGCCTTCATCTGGCCCTGTTAAATGTTTTTTGTTCCAGGGTGAAAACTGCTGGTGTTGAAAATATTTTTCCACAAAAGGACATTTTTGTTCTCATATATTGAGATGTTGAAAGCTCTCCATATATCTGCACGCATAAGCACAGATGTGCGTGTTTCTCTGTCCCATTCTCATGTCTTAGTGGGACGTAAATTCCATTAACCTGAATTGCAGGCTTAGCTCACCTTTACAATAGCTGATATTGACAAGGTGCTGGTGATCAATATGGGACAGATTGGAAGCTCATTTCAACAAATTGATAAAAGTTCAGAATAAGGAGGGGTGAGGTAGTTTACAGCAAAGGTTAAATCTTTACATTCTTCTTTCTCTAATATTCACTCTTTTTCTTAGATGTTCCTAACCTTCAGAATTAACCCCATTTTAAAATACAAGCAGTGTCTTCTATTTATACCTTGCCCTTCATTTCAGCTCTCTACTATACCAAGGATACATCACTGTACTTATGGTCATGTCTTGCCTTGCACAGGTGAAGCAGTATAATGGTGCACTAGTAGATGGCATACATTTGCATAGGTATAATGCAAATGTATGCAGCATGTTGAACTAAACTACACATAGTAATTCACAATATACAACTATAACACCATGATTCCATTTTAGCAAACATGGTTCCATTCTATGGAATTACTATTATTATTTAATTTTTATTTCTTGCCCATATTTCCTCAAGGCTCAAGATGAGGTATAACATAGATAACATACATAAATAAAACCAGTAAAAACACATGTATAGTAGACTATTAACCAGCACCCATGGGGATTTTTTGTAATGTCTTGAGTGACTTGAGAAACTGCAAGTCACTTCTGGTGTGAGAGAATTGGCCATCTACAAGTATGTTGCCCAGGAGACTCCGGATGTTTGATGTTTTACCATCCTTGTGGGAGGCTTCTCTCATGTCCCTGGATGGGAAGCTGGAGCTGAAGGATGGAGCTCAACCTGCTCTCCCCAGATTCGAACCACTACCTGTTGGTCAACAGTCCTGCTGGCACAAGGTTTTAACCCACTCTGTCATTGGGAGCCCCCGGTGGCGCAGTGGGTTAAAGCACTGTGCCGGCAGGACTGAAGACCGACAGGTCGCAGGTTCGAATCCGGGGAGAGGAGGATGAGCTCCCTCTATTAGCTCCAGCTCCTCATGCGGGGACATGAGAGAAGCCTCCCACAAGGATGATAAAACATCAAAAATCATCCAGGCATCCCCTGGGCAACGTCCTTGCAAATGGCCAATTCTCTCACAACAGGAGCGGTTGTTCCTGACACGACAAAAAAAAATCGGGGGCTTCATGGGGATTGTTAGATGCCAGATAAATGTATTTTTGGTTACTTGGGAGCTACTGTTAAAAGTAGGCCTAATACTATACCTCATACTTTATTATACCATAAATTCTGTATTGAATAAATATTGAAGTGTAGTAATTAAAAGCAAATAAAGACAAACTTAATTTCATATAGCACAATTTTACTGTATTATAAAACAGCTATGGGAATGCAACATACAGTTTGTTAGATGGCAGTCAATACACTTTCAAACTTAATGAACTTCACTAATGTAAGCATGGGGTTACTTACCGTACTGTGTGCCAAGTTTAACTTACACTTCTACTAAAAATTGATTTAATTTTAATTTTAATTATTATTGCTTCAATTTTTTTGATGGTTGCTTGAGTTCTGGTTACCTGAGAGCCTTACGTATTAAAATACATAGACATAAGATTGAAACACATTAAAATAATTTATACCAATAAAATGCCAGTTTAAAATCCATCTAATCCCAGAGTGTGCCGTTTTGTTTTTGTTGTTTTTTGTAAATTTGATGAGTCACTCAGGCTCTCTGGCTGAGAACGCTAAATGTCCCTCTCTTAAGTGCAAATTCCAGCATTCCATAGAATTGAAATATGGCAGTTCAAGCAGAATTATAGAGCTATAACTATGTTTCTGCCCCTGCCTTGTGGAATTCCTTGCCGCCCTACATGAGAGCCATGCGTGACTTAGGGCCTTTTACTCTCACACTTAGTACCTGGCTTTTTACTAGAGCATTCGATCTCTGTTGATTTTTAATTTTTGTATGTATGTATTTTATCTTTTATAATTTAGCTGTAAATCGCTTGGAGCATTCTCGGATGGAGGGCGATTAATAAGTTATTAAATGATGATGGTGATGATGATGATATGGAATGGTACTCAGTGTATTGGACAGCAACTCTAATGCTGCTTGGGTTACTGGGGCTTGCAATGCAATGGGTCTGGAGACTACAGCAAGTGAGTAACTGCTATGGGGAGGTAATATAAGAACACTGCCCACTACAAAGATTCCCCCATCTACTGTGAATTTTTCTTTCTACTACAAAGTTCTAGCATTGCAGGAACTTAAAACCTGTGCTTTCAGAGAGGTCCCACTCATCCCAAAGAAGTTTTCCCACTAAGACTGCACATAGTAGAAGGGCATTTTTCTGCTTGGGATCATAGCTAAGAAGTGAAGATTGTGCTTTCCTCCCTATGTCATGCAGTCGCAATGAAAATTAGAGTGTGCATTTTGGAGCTGCTGAAATGAGCCAATATAAGCATAAATTGAAACATGTAAACAGTTTTTCAAACTAATGTACGCATCTACGTCAAACCATTATAGGCATTTGATACTACTGTGCATTAACTGGATGGCACTATGGAATCCCAGGATTCATAGTCTTTGGATTTCAGAGGCTAGAGGGTCTTCTGTCAAAACTGTTGGTATTTTTCTGCATTGAAGGGGGTTGGACTGAATGGCCTTTGCAGGCTTTTCCAACTCTGTATTTCTATGATTCTATGAACCTATAATTCTGTATGGTGTTTCGTATTTCCTGCTGAAAAGCTCTGGTGCAGTCCTCTGAACTAAAACACTAGAGCTCTTGGAGTATAGTATACTGAAATACTGAAATACTGATTTCAGGATTTATAAGATGGTACCACAGCAGGTAAATTGCTATAACTTGTAGTTAGTTAGTTAGTTATTGTGTCAGGGGCAGACCAAACAGTTGCATTGCATTTTTTAACAAACAAACAAACAAAACACAAAGTTTGCAAGCTTGGTAGTTGATTAAATGTCCTTTGACCAGTATCTGGCCACTTGGAGTGCCTCTGGTGTTGCTGCAAGAAGGTCCTCCATTGTGCATGTGGCAGGGCTCAGGTTGCATTGCAGCAGGTGGTCTGTAGTTTGCTCTTCTCCACATTCGCATGTCATGGATTCCACTTTGTAGCCCCATTTCTTAAGGTTGGCTCTGCATCTCGTGATGCCAGAGAGTAGTCTGTTCAACGCTTTCCAAGTCGCCCAGTCTTCTGTGTGCCCAGGGGGGAGTCTTTCATTTGGTATCAGCCATTAATCGAGGTTCTGGGTTTGAGCCTGCCACTTTTGGACTCTCGCTTGCTGAGGTGTTCCAGCGAGTGTCTCTGTAGATCTAAGAAAACTATTTCTTGATTTAAGTCATTGACGTGCTGGCTGATATCCAAACAGCGGATGAGCTGGAGATGTCACTGCCTTGGTCCTTTCACTACTGGTTGCTACTTCCCGGCGGATGTCAGGTGGTGCAATAGCGGCTAAACAGTGTAATTTCTCCAGTGGTGTAGGGCACAGACACCCCGTGATAATGCGGTATGTTTCATTAAGAGCCACATCTGTTTTAGTGTGGTGAGATGTGTTCCACACTGGGCATGCATACTCAGCAGCAGAGTAGCATAGCACAAGGGAAGATGTCTTCACTGTGTCTGGTTGTGATCCCCAGGTTTGCCAGTCAGCTTTCGTATGATATTATTTCTAGCGCCCACTTTTTGCTTGATATTCAGGCAGTGCTTCTTGTAGGTCAGGGCATGATCAAGAGTGACTCCCAGATATCTGGGTGTGCTGCAATGCTCCAGTGGGATTCCCTCCCAGGTAATCCTCAGAGCTCAGGATGCTTTTCTGATCTTGAGGTGAAAAGCACATTAGCTGGATTAGGGATCAGCTGGTTTTCCCTGTAATAGGCAGTAAGAGCACCTAGAGCTTCTGAGAGCTTCTGTTCAACCATCTCAAAGCTTTGTATTGTTGAAGGCTTTCATGGCCAGAATCACTGGGTTGTTGTAGGGGGTTTTTGGGGCTATATGGCCATGTTCTAGAGGCATTCTCTCCTGACGTTTCACCTGCATCTATGGCAAGCATCCTCAGAGGTAGTGAGGTCTGTTGGAACTAGGAAAATGGGTTTATATATCTGTGGAATGACCAGGGTGAGACAAAGAACTCTTGTCTGCTGGAGCTAGGTATGAATGTTTCAACTGACCACCTTGATTAGCATTTGATGGCCTGGCAGCGCCTGGAGCAATCTTTTGTTGAGAGGTGATTAGATGTCCCTGATTGTTTTCCCTCTGCTATTTCACTGTTTTAATTTTAGAGTTTTTAAATACTGGTAGCCAGATTTTGTTCATTTTCAGATCAGACAGAAACTAGAGTCTTTGATAACAAGCTTACAGGTTGTTGAAACAAATGTCAATAGTCAAGAGCCTTCAGCAAGGACTGGTGCTGGAATGAAGACATGGTGCTTGGAACAGGAACTTTCCTGAAATAGGTCACTTGCCATCAGGACTGGGTCCCTGACTTTGCTGCTGATTTATAGCCCTGAGCTCCCAGTACAGCTGTCTCTAGGGCGCATTCTGATTGCTCAGCATTTTCCCTGCTAATCTAGCTGATTTCCTTCTGACTTCTTTCTCCCTTTGTCATTCCTGGGGATTTGTGATATATCTGCCACCTCTTCTTCTTCTTCCTCACCACTTAGCCCCAGATCCACAAGTGCTGCTTCTTCATCCACTTGTCCTCCTTCTCCCTCATAATCAGAAGAGCAGTCCACAACAAAATTAGACTGAAATGATAGTCAATCTGACTTTTACACATGGAATGTGGAGGGGCCATCTTGTCTTTTCCCCAGGGAGCAAAAGAGATTGGGCTGACCATGGTCCAATCACTGTCTGCTTTACACAAAATACTGTAGTACAGAAATGCTTCTGCAGAGATGCACCAATCCATAATCCTGTCCATCATGCAAACCAGAGTAGTTATACACAGTGTGCTTTCCATGAATTTCATTAATGCTCTTAAACTTGATAACTGCTTGAATTTTGCTGTTGACACTTAGCTCTTTATTTTTTTGAGACTGCTTCAAGTTACTTTAAGAAAGAAATCACTTCACTCTTAATTCCCCACAAACCCTATGCTGGTTTGAATTACATGCTTATATTGGGATAGGCAGACTATTTATTCAGCAGGCAAATTTCAGAGCCATCTGAAATTAATTTCCTAACATTTTTGAGTACCAGCCTTCCATTTAGCCATGGAATTTCTTGGTAGAGCTGAACACGCTTTTAGTCTTTATGTTACAGGTTTCTCGGCACCACCAAGCTGTTGTTCTGCCAGTTGTGAAACTAAAGATCAACTCTTCCATAACTGTTGCCACCTCTGGATAGCTGTTGCTGTCTTTCACATTCCAGGTTAGTCACCACAGCAAGTTACTCTAGGGTAACTCCAGTATCACCACACTTACTGTGAGTAGTTCAAAATCCTGTATGTCTTGATTACAGAAGATCCATGGGAGCTATCCCCCAATTTGTGAAGATTTGAGAGCAACAAAGCTTTCAGGTAATTCAGAATTGCTTTCCCCTTGATGGTATAGCTATCTAGAATTATAAACAGGGTGAAATTCCTTAAAAAGAAAAAAATAAACACATCTTATATACCTACAGTTCAATGATCACAGCACACTTTAAATTGCCTATATTGCTGAAAGTGAAGCCCCATTTAAGAAAAAAAATAGAAATAGCAAAGGTGGAAAAAGTAAAGGATAATTCTTAAAACTGACTGAAAACTTTAGAAACAATTACTTTTCTCCTTTGTTAATTATTAATTGATTCATTATATGAAGCCACAACAACCTGCTCTTTCTCTCTGCAAAGACACACAGCGTGCAATGGATTTGACTGCTATGGAATCTCCACTCTTCCACTGACCCAAACATAGCTATACTGTATAAAGGGGTGAAAAGTCAAACAGCTTTTTTCCGTAGAAAAAGGCTGCAATGTAGGCTCTCTGGAGGAGGGCAACAATTCAGCCAGTAAGATCACTTGTGATCAACACATTGATTTACAGAATAATCTTTCCAATTGAATTTCTAATGGGACTTAATAATTGGCTCCCCAGATGTAAAATTTCTGCTAACAGAACACCCAATGAATATAGTTAATGGAATTCTAGAACCAAAGCCAAATAGCATTCAGGGATCCAAGATAAGGAATCACTGAAGTGCTCTAATCTGGATGAGATCTTTCAGTCCTTTATACAAACAAAATAGATTCCCATGCAGCTTTCCAGATGACTAGTCTAAAGATTTGGATCAGCAATGACAATATCACATATTATAATCCTACCTAGTATGTTTTATGTTTTTTTTTTCACATTCCTTCACTAACAAATCAGAACTAATGTGACCAAGCAAATAATAGAGCTGATTGACTTTATGCCTTCACTGCCAGTGTACAATTACAATACTGTTGTTTTCCTTTTTTGCAGAAGCCAGGACAGGTGTCTTCAGGAACTGAAAGAAGAACTGAAATAAGAGATCAGAACAAGAAAAGAACCAGGATTGCAACTTACAAAAAAGCACTCAATCATTGAAAAGAGAGCACAGTATCTGTACTGTCTATATCAAATCCTGCACATTCATGAGTACACCACCAAGAAACCTATAGACATTTGACAAATGGTTTAATATAGAATGTCAAATGAAACTTCCTGCTTTTTAAGTAGTGTTTGTCTCTGGAAAGAATCCCGAGAAAACTACAAATGTTGTGTATCACTGGGGCCAATGTACTATGAATAAACACATGTGACAGGAGACGGATGTTTCTATGGAATCTAGAGAGCAGTTGATGTAGTGGAATGACCACAAGCCACATGCTGACATAACCATGTAATTAAACTCTGCATCAAAATATATATACATGCTATGGATATAGAGTCCACATGACAGATTAAATAACAAGTATGTTATTTAATATACTTTCAGCAAATATACCATTGATTATAATTACTGCTCCAGTCCCCAGGAGCCTTCACTTAAAGACTAGGTCCCTATGCTGGTGGACAGTAAACAAACACAGGAAACACAAGTGGGTTGTATAACTGAAAAGAGGGAAGTAGATTTGAAGGACACACATGCAGTGAGACAATAGTGGTGAGCCAGAGAAAGTCTATGTCTATGAAGAGAAAGTAATGGTTAAGTATATTTGCTAAAACATTTTCCTTTTTGTGCCAAATGTCAGCCTCTGGAGAGCATTCAACTCCAGGGCATGAAGGAAAGAAATTCTCTAGCTGGGGAAAAGACACTGAGAAAGCCATTCAATACACTTCCAGTAATCATATCCAATATATAAGATATGGGATTGGGTGAGCAGCGATAGCATCCACTGTCACTGTGTAGATCCAAAAACATTTAACCCATAAGTATCTTTCAAGGTTTATAGGACAAAATCAACATCCTGAATTGCATGTAGGCTTTCTGTCTTTTTCTGTCAGAGATGAGAATTTGGATATTGTTGAAATGAACATTAAGATCGTCTGGGGAGGCCCTGCTCTCGATCCCGCCTGCGTCACAGGCGCGCTTGGCGGGGACGAAAGACAGGGCCTTCTCAATGGTGGCCCCTCGGCTATGGAATGCCCTACCGGCAGACATCAGACAGGCACCTTCGCTGCTGACGTTTCGGAGAATGGTTAAGACCTGGCTTTATAAACAAGCGTTTGGTTAAGCAGTGCAACCAATCATAGGAAGACGGTAAATGGAACATAGGAATGGCACAAGGATTATGAGAACGGATCTGATTTCAACTGAGGCGTTATGTTATGTCTGTTTTGCTGATCTGTCTTGTTGATTGTTAACTGTTGTGGATTGATGCTGTTGATCCTGTTTGTTGCATTGTTATGTTTTAATTGCACTGACACTGTTTGATAATTGTACCATGTAAACCGCATTGAGTCGCCTGTTAAGGGCTGAAAAATGCGGTATAGAAATAAAGCAAATAAATAAATAAATAAATAAATAAATAAATGCATTCGCCATCAGTGTTTGCCAGTATAACCAGTGGTGAGGTATATTGGAGAGTAAGAATCAATTGCCCCAGTTTTAAGAGGCATGTGAAACTCAACACTTTACTTTCTGTATCACTCTATACAAGAAAGCCTTTTATAAATTAACCAAGACAGCTAGGAATAGAAGCCCACGATGAAGGCTGAAGTAGGTCATTATAATACACTCTACATCCATATTCCTTAGGCTAACGGATGTAGTAGACCACTTATTTTTCCCAGTATGGAAGGTATTACATTTGTGTCAATTGACTACAAGCAGTAGCTATCTCAGGAAGCAATACTCGGCTAATTTACACTGCTTTATTCAGAGCTGTCTCCAGCTGTTTGGGCCTCCAACTCCCAGAAGCCCCAATCCAGGCTGCTCAATGGTCTGGAATTCTGAGAATTGTAGGCCCAAACAGCTGGAAGACTGCAGTTGGAGGATGCCTGCTCTAAAGCATTTAGCAAAATTTATGGGAAAATGCATAGACCATTCTGCTGTGCAATTGATATCATTGTAGGGCAGGGATTGTAGGGCAGGGATGTCAAACTCAATTTCATCAAAGGCCCATTACCCACATGGTTACCTTCAAAGGGCTATTTATTTATTTATTTATTTATTTATTTACTTTGCTTCTATACCGCTGTTCTCTGCCCGAAAGCGACTCACAGCGGTTCACAAGACACAGAACTCAGCAAAATTCAACACCAATATAAAACAGTTAACAACCTAATCTAATATACAATTCATACACAATTACTACAATAACCATTCACTGGCGTCTCGTCACTAAAAACATGATCCAAATTCGTCATCCATTGTTCCATTCCTATGTCATTACCAGTCTTTGCACTAATTATTCAAACGCCTGCACAAATAACCAGGTCTTTACTTTTTTGCAGAAGACCATTAAAGATGGTGCTAATCTAATATCTGTGGGAAAGGTGTTCCACAGCCGGGGAGCCACCACCGAGAAGGCCCTGTCTCTCGTCCCCGCCAGCCGCGCTTGTGAAGCTGGCAGGATTGAGAGCAGGGCCTCCCCGGAAGATCTCAAAGT
This sequence comes from Anolis sagrei, assembly GCF_037176765.1. NCBI lineage: Eukaryota > Metazoa > Chordata > Lepidosauria > Squamata > Anolidae > Anolis > Anolis sagrei. Next base: position 214,665,111 of record NC_090024.1, on the reverse strand, counting down.
TCTGGTGGGTTCATAGTCCGAGATGCGGTCGGAAAGGTAGCTTGGGCCGGAACCATTTAGGGCTTTAAAGGTCTACACCAGCACTTTGAATTGAGCCCGGTAGCAAGTCGGCAGCCAGTGGAGTTGGCGCAACGGGGGGGGGGGTGTATGCTCCCTGCGTCCCGCTCCTGTTAGTATCATGGCTGCCGAGCGTTGGACTAGTTGAAGCTTCCGAGTTGTCTTCAAAGGCAACCCCACGTAGAGAGTGTTGCAGTAATCTAGGCGGGATGTAACCAGAGCGTGGGCTACCGTGGCCAAGTCAGACTTCCCAAGGTATGGGCGCAGCTGGCGTACAAGCTTTAGCTGTGCAAATGCTCCCCTGGTCACCGCCGAGACCTGGGGTTCCAGGCTCAGCGATGAGTCCAGGGTCACACCCAAGCTGCGAACCTGAGTCTTCAGGGGGAGTGCGACCCCATCCAACACAGGCTGTAACCCTATGCCCTGTTCAGATGGAAATCTGTGGATACAGACACACACACACACACACACATGCTCTTTAGTATTTACCCAGATGTTATAGAATGACAAATCCCATCAGTTTTGATTAGCCAGCATGCAGACTGGGGATAATTAGAATTGCAACCCAACAGCAAGAAAAGATTAGGACATTTTAAAATCAGATTTCATACCCATAAATCTTGTACTAAATTCAAATCCCACTCTCCTGACTAAAGAGAACAAACTGCAGCCACCCAGATGTTATTGTATCAAAATTCCCATCAGCTTGAGTCATAATGTCTAATGACAAGAAATACAGAAGTTGTAGTCCAGCATCTGGAGGGCCACCTAAAATTACATGGAGGGCCATATTTGGCCCATGGGCCTTGGATTTCACACATGTACTGTAGAAGCATACTGCTGAGGATGTTCTGGGTGGGATTTTGCAGGATGGGGAGGGGAGGTATTTTGTTTTAAATGTTATTTAAATTGTATCTTACTTGTATTTTAGCTTGTATCCATGATATGAATATTTAATGTTATTAAATTTTTGTATTTCCTGTGTTTTTAAATTTTATTGTGGAAGTGGTACAGCTAATCATTTTTAGAAGTTCTACGGCTTGGGACACAAGGCTACATTCTTCAGCTAGTTCCCAGGTTGTAAAACTTCCTTCCTATAAATGTTTGATTGGACCTGTCTGTTTTCAGATCCAGACATGCTGAATAAGACATTTTTATTTCATAAAATTCTGAATATGGGTTACAGTTCTGAATCTTTGCTTTCCCCCCACTCTGAATTGTGTTAATCCTGCCCTTGACTTTAATGCACAAAACTGTGATTTTAGTAGTTTGAACCTTTTTAGTGAAATTTGAACTAATTTGAACTGAAGGGTTCCACTCATGAAAGCCCCTTCCTGCTAGTTTTTGGAGGAATATCCTTTTAACACACATGCCCAACATAACACTTTTCATTGAATTCAGCTAAATTTCTTGATACTCTGGGTAATGTTATCAGGTGGCTGAAGGGACTGCTATAAGACTGCATGTACAATAATTTAGTATCATGTTTATATAAACTTGAGCAGAATTTGAAAATGTTGTGGGTTGTTGGTGCTGTTGGTATTATTATTATTACCCCCAAAATCACTTCAACAATAAGGCACTAAAAATAATAACTTTTCTGACTTCTGAATTTGCTGATATGTCAGTGGCTGGGCTGTGTCACAATTAAGGGAGTACTGCAGTCTCTTAAGATCTTATTATTGCTAGTCTAGTCTCACACGAACATAGATATTTCCAAGTTATAGTGACCCTAAGGTGAAACTATTATGGGTTTTTTCCCCCTGGGACTGACAATGCCTGACTCACCCAAGGTCATCCATTGGGTTTCCATGGCTGAGCAGGGAATCAAACACTGGTCTCTAGCGTCATAGTTCAATGATAAAACAATTATGCCATGCTGGCTCTCAGGAGCAGAGGAAGCTACTATTGGAAGCTACCTTATATCAGATTAAAATATTTGTCCATCTAAACCAATGGTTCACAACCTCTTGGCCCCCAGGTGTTTTGGCCTACGACTCCCAGAAATCCCAGCCAGTTTACCAGCTATTAGGATTTGTGGGAGTTGAAGGCCAAAACATCTGAAAACCCACAGGTTGAGAACCACTGATCTAAACTAATATCACCTACAAAACTTATCCCAGATCCTTCCCATATGCTGCTACTTTCACCTTTCAATTACAATAACTGGGAGCGATCTTATGACCTTCTATATGCAAAGCATGCACTCTGCTACTGAGTAGTGATTCTGCTGCCTGCTGCTTTATTCTTTATTTTTGCAACTTTAGAATATTTCAGGAAATGTTTCCATTAGAACATCTCTGTACATCCTGTAACATAATTTCTCTGGCAAACAGAAAAGCAGGATCAAGGGCTTAGCTATATTATGGAAACCTGCTTTCAGAAACATTTTGACCTTAAGAATTCAACAGCCCCTTTCCCTCCTTTTGGATTCCCATTTCTGCTGAATTCCAAATCTTGAAAAGAAGCCCAGGGTTGAGTGCATCTATTGCTGGTTGGAAGTTTTCTTTAAAGACCATATACACTGGATCAATCATTGCTCCGGGATCTAAAGTCTACCATATGTTAAACAACTACTATGTTCACATAAGTAGGTATGGAAAGGGAAATGGGAATGTTATGAAAAGAAAAGCATTTTACTTTGCCCTTTTCTACTCCCTTTGGGTTAAATGAAAGAAGTAAAAATTCATCCAGGTTGATTAAACTTCTGGTTGTTCACAGAATATGCATACCTGGGTTTTTACCCTTACGGTGAGTCATATAGCCGTGAATGGTTTCCATTATTCTAACAACTACCTCTGACTTACATATAAATCAAAGAAAACTCAAGCTATTAATTTTTGTGTATATTGGGAGGGGAGAAAATATATTGGTCAAAGTGCCCATGAAATATCTTTAAGATGAAGGAAGAGTGCCTGTTTAAAAACAAAACAAGAGTTTTGGTACTAGCGCATGAGTGAATATACTAAAAACACCCACATATTTTTAAAGAATAATACAGTATGCTTCAAACCTCTGGCACATTAAAGGAAGCAAGATGAACTTCCCCACATCTAACTCCAGGTGAATAAAAACCTGATTTAAGGGTAGCCATTCTTTGCAAGTTCAAAGTCTTGAGAGTATATATTTAACAAGTAATTACTGGAGGGAGGGTTATTCTTAAAACATTTTGTTAACATTTAAGTTTTTTCCATCAAAACAACTAAATGTAATGCTTTCCAAATAAGGAGGGGTAAATAGGACTTTGTAAGCCCACTAGAATCTTGATTACCAATACTAAAAGCAGGGATAGATAGAAAATGTATTTGGTTCATTTCATATGGATTTTTCAAAAAAAAAAAGGATGATAACGATAATGACGATGACGAAAACAACAACAACCTGGGGGAGTTGTTGTTGTTGATAATGACAACAACAACAACAACAACAACAACAACAACAACCAGGCTCAGTAATGGGTCCAGGAGAACACCAAAGCTGTGAACCTGTGTTTTCAGGGGGAGTGTAACCTGTCCCACAAGGCTGTAATCCTATACCCTGTTTAGCCTTACAACTCACCCGGAGTACCTCTGTCTTGTCTGGATTCAGTTTCAATTTGCTCGCCCTCATCCAGACTATCATATCTTCCAAGCACAAGTTCAGGACCTGAATAGTATCTTTAGTAGCAGGTGAAAAGGAGTGATAAAGTCGAATGTTTCTCTCCGATACAACTGACTCTCCTTATCCACAGTAATCAGCCTGGTAAAAAGAAGATGAACAAGTGTCAATACCATGTCCACCCCCATCCACACACATATATACACGCAGAGAAAAGAAACAAGTGTAGATTTTTTTGTAAGACACACAAAGGTTACTTTTATCTATGAATTACTTTTGCAGATCAAATGCATAATCTAGTGGAGGAGAAAGAAAGAAAAGGAAAAAAAATAGGTTAAGGCAATGAAGAAAGAGAGGTACAAAATAGCAAACAATCAAGAAATTACTGTAAAATATATTCTATACTTAAAAAGAAAAACCTATAAAGTAACATGGAAACTAGCAATTAGCTAGTATAAACATGCAGACCATGCTAACTCCCACTTCAGACATCTGCCACACAAAAGGTGACAGGAACACCCTGAAAAGGGCCTCTTGGGTGGGAACGGAGTACACAGACATAAACTGTGTTAGGTGGTATTGATTAATCTCTTCCAGTCATTGGTCAAAACTTTAAAGGAGCAAGCCAAGCTATAGCATGTTGGATAGTTCCAATAAAGTTTAAACACAAAGCAAATTCACCACTGTGTGATATGAAAGCTACCACTATAGATTTAAGGATAGGTTGTTGTAGGTTTTTTCAGGCTATAGGGCCACGGTCTAGAGGCATTCTCTCCTGACATTTCGCCTACATCTATGGCAAGCATCCTCAGAGGTAGTGAGGTCTGTTGGAATTAGGACAATGGGTTTATATATCTGTAGATTGACCAGGGTGTGACAAAGGACTCTTGTCTGCTGGAGCTAGGTGTGAATGTTTCAACTAACCACCTTGATTAGCATTTGATGCCCTGGCTGTTGTTTGGTGTGTCTTGTTAGTGCCTGGGGCAATCTTTTGTTGAGAGGTGATTAGATGTCCCAGATTGTTTCCTCTCTGTTGGTTTGCTGTTGTAATTTTAGAGTTTTTTTAATACTGGTAGCCAGATTTTGTTCATTTTCATGGTTTCCTCCTTTCTGTTGAAATTGTCCACATGCTGGTGGATTTCAATGGCTTCTCTGTGTAGTCTGACATGGTAGTTGTTAGAGTGGTCCAGCATTTCTATGTTCTCAAATAATATGCTGTGTCCAGATTGGTCCATCAGGTGCTCTGCTATGGCTGACTTCTCTGGTTGAAGTTGTCTGCAGTGCCTTTCATTTTCCTTGATTTGTGTTTGGGCACTGCGTTTGGTGGTCCCTATGTAGACTTGTCCACAGCTACACGGTATACAGTAGACTCCTGCAGAAGTGAGAGGATCCCTCTTGTCCTTTGCTGAAAGTAGCATTTGTTGGATTTTCTTGGTGGGCCTGTAGATAGTTTTATGTTGTGTTTCCTCATCAGCTTCCCTATGTGGTCAGTGGTTCCCTTGATGTATGGCAAGAACACTTTTCCTCTGGGTGGATCTTTGTCTTTACTCTCATGGCTTGTTCTATCTGTGTGTGGGGGTTTTGACCTGTAAACTAGGTCATCCGTCATCCATAAACCAGATCAACAATTGGGTCATAGCGTTTACAGAAAACCCACACACAGAGATATATATCTACATAAAAACTCCAACCATCACCCAAGTAAAAAAGAAGAAGCACCATTAAAGCCTTGGCAGAGCGTGCAAAAAGAATCTGCAAACCCTACCTCCTCCAAGATGCACTGAACCACCTCAGCTGGGCTCTACAGGCCAATGCATACTCCACCTCAGACATCAGAAGAGCTGCAAGACCGAGAACAAGCCACGAGAATAAAGACAAAGATCCACCCAGAGGAAAAGTGTTCTTGCCATACATCAAGGGAACTACTGACTGGAACAAGTTGGTATTATATGTTATTTAATTCAGCTCACTTGTGCTTTCTGTTTTTCTCTCTCCTCTTGTTCTCTTCCAGTTTTTCCTGCCACAGCAGCACTTACCATGGTGACAAATGACGCAATAAGGATAGTCATTTAACTCTTTGCATTCTACTTAAAAATCACCCTAATTACCATATAATGGGTCCACAGAGGCAGTAGAGGCTGGGTGAAATCTACCCGGAGGGCATCAGTATAGTTCATCTGTCCATTCTCTAATAGAACTCTAAAGTTCACCCTTATAAACATGTCATCTAGTCTATAATTAACTGACTGGTCATTAGGTAACACATGTGGTACCTGTGGGTCACATATTAGTCGATTGATGATGGATATTTATCCAATAATTGTTCAGAAGTAGCTCTATAGGTCCCTGTCACCATACTATGTAACTCACTCTGAACACATGGAATAGGAGCATGCAGACTAATAAAAGTGTGAGGCATCTTAGAGAAACCAGAGGTTGCAAAAGAAACTTTCAGATGACTTGAAATGTAAAAGCAGCATGAGCAGAGGAAGCTCAGCAAAGAAGAGAAGAATGAAGAAGTTTGTACTTGTAATAAGATTGATAGTCTTGAGCTTGTAGGAGAGATTAAAAATAATTAAAGAATGGGTGCAGTATTGAGCTAATACTGAGGCAAACGGGGGAGGGGGGAGGGGAAAAAAGTAGATTCATTTTATGCAGAAGATAGGGAATGTTAATGAGAGACAGCAAGGAGACAGAACTCCTTGAAACTTATTTTGCCTCCCTCTTCTACAACACAACAGCAATATTTAACCTGCTGAAAATGGAACAAATAATGAAATGGGGGCTTGCAACCTTAGAAGTAGTATGAGAATATATAGCTACATCAAATGAATTCAACCCAGACAAATTGAATATTGAAGGGCTACTTGTTGTCTGCCTTCAAGTAGTTTCCGACTTACGGTGACCATAAAGTGAACCAATCACAGGGTTTTCTTGGTAAGATTTGTTCAAAGGGAAGGTTGTTTTTGCTTTCCTCTGAGGCTGAGAGAAATTATGCCAGCCAGTTGGTTTCCATGGCTGAGTAGATTCCAATCATTGTCTCCAAAGTTTTAGTCCCATGGTCAAACCGCTACACTACCTTGGCTCTCCTACCACTATAATGATATAATATTAAGGTCTCTGTTTATAACCTTTATTTATTTATTTATTTATTTTATTTGTATACCACTCTTCTCAGCCCTTGGGCGACTCAGAACGGTTTACAACAGTTTAGATATACAGGATACAAAATCATTATGCATTTAAAAACAAAAGCATCACAAGTCATTAACATCATTAACATCAGCATCAAAACATCAATACATCAATATAACAAATCCATCCGGTCTAGTCGGTGAAATCAGAATCCAAAACTCATTATCCATTATTCCGTGTTCCAATAATCAGTCAATCAATCACACTGCTTAGTCGAATGCCTGTTCAAACATCCAGGTCTTTACTTTCCTCTGGAATGCCAGCAAGGAGGGGGCCGATCTAATATCTGCAGGAAGGGCGTTCCACAGCCGAGGGGCCACCACTGAGAAGGCCGTCTCTCGTCCCCGCCAGGCGTGCTTGTGAAGCCAGCGGGATCGAGAGCAGGGCCTCCCCAGACAATCTTAGTGTCCTAACTGGTTTGTAGGAGGAGATGCGTTTGGACAGGTGGGTCAGGCCAGAACCGTTTAAAGGCTAAAGCCAGCACTTTGAATTGTGCCCGGTAGCAAATTGGCAGCCAGTGGAGCTGGCGCAGCAGAGGAGTGATATGGTCCCTGAGTGCTGCTCCTGTTAGCATCCTGGCTGCCGATCATTGGACCATTTGAAGCTTCCGAGCAGTCTTCAGAGGCAACCCCACGTAGAGAGTGTTGCAGTAGTCTAAACGGGATGTGACTAGAGCATGGACTACCGTGGCCAAGTCAGGCTTCCCAAGGTATGGGTGCAGCTGGCGCACTAGTTTTAACTGTGCGAATGCTCCCCTGGTCATCACTGAAACCTGCGGTTCCAGGCTCAGTGACGAATCCAAGATCACACCCAAGCTGTGAACCTGTGTCTTCAGGGGGAGTGTGACCCCGTCCAACACAGGTTGTAACCCTATACCCTGTTCGGCCTTGCGACTGACCAGGAGTACCTCTGTCTTGTCTGGATTCAATTTCAACCACAAGACAATGGTTGTGGGGTTGAACAGGTGTCTCCCAGTAACACCTTCTGAGATCGACCTTCTAGGAAGGACCGGAGCCACTGCAGAACAGTTCCTCCAATGCCCATTCCTGCAAGGCATCCCAGAAGGATACCGTGATCGATGGTATCGAAGGCCGCTGAGATGTCCAGCAGAACTAGCAGGGACACACTCCCCCTGTCTAGCTCCCGGTGAAGATCATCAACTAAGGCGACCAAGACTGTTTCAGTTCCATGTCCCGGCCTAAAGCCAGACTGTGCCGGATCCAGAAAATCCGTGTCGTCCAAGAATACCTGGAGTTGTGAGGCCACCACACGTTCCAGGACTTTGCCCAAAAAGGGGAGATTGGAAACTGGCCGATAGTTGACGAATTGAGTGGGGTCCAGTGATGGTTTTTTCAACAGCGGTTTTATTATAGCTTGTTTTAAGCTCGCTGGAATGATGCCTTCCCGAAGGGAGGCATTAACCACCACCTTTACTCACTCGGCCAATCCCCCTCTGGCTTCCTTCAAAAGCCAGGATGGACAGGGGTCTAGGATGCATGTGGTAGGCCTCATTTCTTCAAGTATCTTGTCCACATCCTCGGGTTTCACCAACTGAAATGAATCCATCAAAATCGGACAAGCAGACGCTCTAGTTACATCCACAGAGACTGCCGTTAACATGGTGTCCAGGCCAGAGCGGATCAAAGCGACTTTGTCTGCAAAGAACTGAGCAAAGGCTTCACAGCGAGCTGCTGAGTTGTCAGGGTTCCATCCTGAGAGGTGGAATTTAAAAGGCCTCTGACAACTCGAAACAGTTCAGCTGGACGGTTCTTTGCAGCCTTCTTTAGAAGTGTTGGATAAAAGGTGAAGTCTTCATGGATTGCAGGTGAGCAATTGTTGTCCCCATCTTAAAACAGCAGGGAAGGAGGAAGCTAAGCAACTACTAATTAGTTAGCTATATATTGATATGGGGAAAGAATGCAGAACAGATCATTAAACTGTTGATGAGCCCTTAGAAAGTAATGTCATGATTACTGAGTCATATCATAGGTTTCATAAAAACAAACCATGCCAAGCTAACGTTACACCTCCCTCCGTCCCTCCCTCCCTTTTGTTGTTGATAGAATCACAAGCTTCATAGATTGGGGAAATGTGTGAATGTAATATATTCTGATTTAAGTAAGCCCTGGGGCACATTCTCCTATGGTGTATTGACAAAGAAGCTTGTAGAATGTGGACTAGGCAATGCTATAGTTAGGTGGTTTTGTAGCTAGTTAATGGATTACACCCAACAAGCTAGAATATTGCCAAGTAAATTAAGGATCTGTAAATTAAGTCAAAATTCTATGAAGAATCATTGAAGTTAGATATGCTTATTCTGTACAAAAATAGATTGAAAAGTAGGTACGATAACCATCTTAAAATATGTCAAGCACTGAAGTGTGAAAGATGGAGTTTGCTTGCTTTCTTTTGCTCCCAAGAGAACGATTTGAACCCATGGATTAAAATTACAAGGAAAGAGCTTTATATTTCTTCTAGCTCTCCAGGTTATTTTAAAGTGTTGAACTTATGATTGGTGAACAGTTAAGATATGAAAAGATGCAAGAAAGTGAATTTCATAAATGATAACCCATTCATGATGTTAACTATCTTCAGCATGTTACAATTCTCAGATATGTATTAATCCAGTACACTCCAGTACAATCTAATACAATTCAGACTCTTTGAGGTAACTTAATATGTCTGTTCAATGCAAAATCATTTAAAGTTGTGAGGAAGTGAAGGAATGCTTTGCTTACCTCAATATGTATGTATCGGACAAGTACAGAAATAGTTTCAAAGATTACACAATTGGTTCAGTAAGTGCTGACTTACCTGTTTTCAATGGAATGAATGAAATTGCTACCAGTACCTCAGTAGCAGATTCTGGAGAATGGAAGTGTACTGAAAAGTGTTGAAAGGTACTGAAAGACATGGTTGCATATATTCCATGTTGTCCTCTGTCTCAGGCAAGAGAATGTTCCAGGTTCTGCAAGAATAAAACAAAGAAGGAAAACTGCACTAAACTGAGGCTATTGTACTTTGGTCATATTGGAGGATAATATGACTCAATGGAAAAGACATTAATCTTTGTGAAAATGGAAGGTAGTAGAAGAAAAGGAAGACTGCACTACAATTGATCGCTTCAGTCAAGGAAACCACAGCTCTGCATTTGCAATACATCAGCAGGGCAGTTGATGACTCTTTGGGGTCTCTCATTTACAGAGTCACCACAAATCAAAGTCAACTTGATGGCAAGCAACAATACAAAAGCATATTGAAAGTCTGCCTGTTGTTGCAGCATAGAACTAATAGGTACTTTTACCATGCAGTTTTACAGTTTTTCTTCAGAAAAATTAGAAATATTCCCTGCTAGAAATGAGATTTTAAAATGCCTTTTTTCCACTCCCTGGCTTAAAATATGTAAGGGAGACATACAGTGCCTCCACTTGGTGTGCACCTTCCTTTTATGGTTTGCAGTACCATTGAATGTGGTATCAATCATGCTGTGATTGACAGATATCCTATACAAGGGTCACTAGAACCTCCGTTGTTTATTGAGCTGCACCACCTGACCCTCATTGAATGTTGACGGTAGATCCATATGATTGAAACCTAATCAAAACGGTGATTTTCCAGTGTTAAGGACTCAAGATGCCAGATGCAGATTGTGCCAGACTTAGAATGAGCTAAAGAAGAGAGAACAATGATAGTCTTTCTAAACAATTCTCCCACATCTTCCCTTGATGCATTAGAGATATTTCACTTTTTTTTAAAAAAAGAGCAGTGGAAAAGGGAAGGATTGACCTTGCTTTTACCACTGTTCCCAGTTGAATCAGAGCTTGAAAAGTAATGAGTTTGGACTACAAATCCCAATGAGCATCACCACTACTCTATGCATATCTCAAATAAGCAAAAAAATCCATTAGCAGCTATATCATACGCTTAACACTGTGAGCAGGCTCATATGGGCATCTTACACATGTGCAAGTTCTATATGGAACAATGTGTCTCCTGCTGCCCCTACTGAAAATGGCAATAGAGCTCCTGATAGTCACAGTCTTTTGGTTTTCCTATTGCTCTTGCAACATTGTCATACAACACAAAGGTCATGTAGCACACTCAGTGCTTAACTCTGCATTCAGAGATTGTGTGATGTACATCCCTAGGTAGACCAATGTTTAGTTTAACCCATAGAATGCATTAAGCCCCATTGAGGTCCATTAGACTTAAGCAGCTTTATCATGTGTACTGCAAGCTAAAGTTAAGTTATATGTCTGTCTCTTGCCTGGGGATTTACGATGATACTCAGAGGTGGTTCTCCCAGTTCCTTTCCCTGAAATACAACCTTCAAAACTATTCCTTGACGGTCCCCCATCCAAGTACTAAATAGTAGAGGTGTGCATTCAGCCAAAAGGCATGCTGTTTCGGGTTCCATTGCAGGCTAATCCCTCATTCTGTTTACCGGGAAGTTACTCGAAAGGGGAGGGGTGTTTCCATTTTCATTCAGCAGAGATCTGGCCCATTGGCTACAATAGGAAACTTTAAAGGCTCAATCCTCAGCCATTTTAAGGCCTATCTCAGTTTTAGACCCTATTTCCAACTGCAGGCCTGCCAAGTTTCAAAACAATTCACCAATCTACTAATTTTTAAAAATTATTTTAAGTTTTAAACAAAACATTTATTTTAAAAAGACAAACCGCAAGAGAGGGCTCTGGGAATTGTAGTCACTGGTTGTATTCATTTTCAGCCAATCAGAGCATGGACACCACCAGGCTTTTTATTGGCTGAGAAGCAGGGCGAGAGAAAATTTCAACTTCCATCACGTGATGAGAGGAACTTTTCAATGGCTACTGGGAAAGCCCTTTCTGGAGGATGAGGGAACTTTCCAAGAAAAAAATAGATGGAGGCTGCTTCTGTGAGAAAAGAAAAAGACATGGCAGATCCCCTGCCTCGGGCATATTGGAGACTTAACTCTTTCCTCTCCGGAACCAAAAAAAATCCAGCTCTCTGAATCCATTTTGCTGGATTTTTTGTCTTCCTCCTCCCCATTCTGTTTTCAAATATTATCTAAAACGGCCCACTGAAAACTACAAATCTTTTCATTAACAGTGATTCAGGCCCAAGCCTACTAATCAGAGATGATGTTGCTTGGATTCCAAAATCAGATGAGATCTGGTGCCTTTTGGGCATTTAGGCAGGGCTGAAATTGAGTTTTACCTTTCAAGGAGTACAGGGAGTCTCACCATGTTTGAGCAGCACAGCATTACTGCTTTCTTCCTAAATGATATTCAATTCAATACAACTGGTTTTCTAGGGTGCAAAATCTGTGAAAATTCATGAGAAAGTTAAACCCTCTTCCCCTCACACTGTTCTTGTGAGCAAGGGCTCTTATGGCTGCAGGTGCACTGATGGCTAGGTGATCCCTTCCTCTCCCATTCCTCTTCTATGGTTTACAAGTAGCCTTAAAGGCAAAGACACTTGGAGTGTTTTAACACATGTTAACCACTAAAGCTGCCTTTAAACACTTGAACTGCTTTAGTGCTTTGGGTCACCTCCAAGAGTATCTTGAGTTAATCAGAAAAAGGATACTTAAATCAGGACAATAGACAGGCTACGCTCTGAACAACCTGATAGGGGTCACTGCTAGAAGCATACTTCACACTGCTGGAAGCATACTTCAAAATGTTCCTGCAAGCCTTCAGCAGAAGAAAAAGGCTACACAAGAAGTATACTCTAGACACCACTGTATTGAAATTTAGAACACTAAATCTGATTATGCTTGTGAATTTTCAGCCCTAGGGACAAGAACCACTAGGGAGACACTAATGAGTTTGAGTCACTTGCAGATCTTGCAAAATACAGCATGTACAGTACAACAATGAGAAACAGCTCAATCTCTGTTGAGCGACTCACACATTCCAATTTCAGTCTGTTTTTAATGAACCATAAAACAATCAGTGAAAATTGCCTGCAATATTTTCAATAAATTCTCACAATCTCTCTATTTATGTCTGGTGTGTGAAAAAAGTGTGGGGTGGCAGAGGGGAGGAGGAGGACAATTGAAATAATTAGCCTGAGCTTTTCCAAACCTTTATTTGACCTCACTGCCTGGGGGAGGTAAGAAAGGTGTCATTAACCAAAAGAACTCCCTTTGCTAAATGGCTTTGAAAATAGTTCTTCTTACATCTAATGAGAACAACAATGTTCAGGATTTGTTCAAACAATAAAGCTTCAGAATTTGCTTACAGGATAGGTTGCCACAAACGTCTTGCTGCCTTGGAATTCTGGGATAAGGCCAAGCTTCAGTTTATTTTACATTGGATTACATTGATATCAATGAAACTGGAATTCCTGTGGAAAGATATTTACCTTATTATTAATCAAAATATGGACCACATGGGAAGCAGGTTAGGGTCATAACAGTGTGATTCCCCAGTCATCACTCTCACTGGAAGTTGGTGTGAATACTTTTATGGTGGTGCAAGGAAATGATATGTGTCTTGAGCCACCTGTGTCCCATGAAGGCAATTTCTGTGAGAAAAGAGAAATGGATGCTCCTAAAAGTCATACAGTCACGCATACCTTTTAAAAATTCACCATTTTTAGAAAACTGAAGTTGGCATCTGGGTTCAAATTTTGCCAGATTTGGGAATTGCTGGTGTGCTACCTAGATGTCCCTAATAATGGCAAATTAGCCCCTAGATAACCAGTTTTTTCCCACCTCCACTATAACCAAAGGAGAGAATAGGGCACAGAGGCTATTAATTCAGGACAATTGATTATGTAATCAGGTAATTGAACAAAACAAAGATCAGCTAGAGCAGCAAAGATGGGGCTACTACTGAAATTGGTCTGTTGGTGTTTACTAATCAAATGGTTTGGAAAATGCAAGAAAGCAAAGCGAAGTTTTAAAAAAAAAACCACAGCTACATAGCTAATTACACTAGCCATGGGGGAATCACAAATGATTAGAGTGCCCAGCTTCACAAGGGCCCCTTTGGGATCCTTGGCTTTTTGGAAAACGACTAACTCAGCTGCTCCACAGACAATTCAAGTGAAACTGCCAAGTTAGATCTGGTTTCAATTAAAGGAAATAAAGATGAAATCAATGAATTAATTCCACATGGCTTCAACTACATTAAGAGGGCATACGGTGTGAAGACAATTTTTAGTATGTTTGTAAGATTCTGCAGAATTATTTTAAAATTTTAGAATTTTTATTATGGTTTTCATGCTCTGGTGTAATTCCTTCCCCCAGCTCAGACATACAAATAAAGAATCACTGTTATTTTGCATTCTTCCCTCACAGGCACAGCTCTGGTAGCTCTTTCATCCACTTCCTACCCATATGTACTGTCAGAACTGCTGTATTCAGTAGAGCATGGCCTCTGGGTGGCACCGTCTATCCAGCAAAGGCAAGGAAGGGAAGCAAAGAGGCATCCTTGGTAGTTGCTCTTCGGTAGAACCGGAAATAATGTTCAGTTCTATTCATTCCTAGGTTAATTAAACAGGTTCCTGACAGTCAGAGAACCAAATTGGAAAGAATAATACATCCCTCAGCAATTTTCTCCTTGTGGTCAAACATTCCATAGGGTTATGGTAAGATTATTCTGTCTAGAAAAACCTATTATGTTTATGTGAAAACCCTGTTTTTTGCACAAAATGATGGGGTTTTGCAAAATAAATGTGTTTTTCTATGCAGAATAATTGCTTTAAAACATTTCAGAACATTCAAATACAAGGGGAATCCTATAGACGATCATTCTGTGTCCACAGCAGAAGAAAGCTACTTGAATTCATCAACACAGAGCAATTTTAAATACAGGTAGTTTAGAACAGTAATAAAATAAAAATGCCTGAATGAATCCTTTGTGAATATGGAGGGCCAACTGTATAGCAATTCCTTCTAACACCTCAGTTCTAAACACATATTCAGGATTAGATCCCAAACCAGATGGAGAACAGGTCCATCTGATGATGTTTGAAGATCCTCAAAGATGCCAAACCCAACATCTCTAAGAACAGGATGAGTGGATGGATTTCCACTACCACCAATCTGCCACTCTATGACACACCTCATGATATCATGGGTCAACAGTTAAAGCACAGGCGGAAGTTTTCCCAACCATCTCTTTACTCATTTTTTCCATGTAGAGAAAGCAAGGGAAAGTGAACTTAAAAACCTAGTAGAGTATTGGGCTCAAGAGTGTTCTTGAAGCACTAGAAGTATGGCCCAGTTGTAATGCCCCAACCCCATCTCTATTAATCTTCCCAGTCTGAATTAATTATTAATTCATATTCCTTAAATTTATCTATCAATCTGCAAATAAATATTTTCAAGCAAAACTATCCTGGATAGTTTCATTGTTTCTTCATGAGTCTCCCTTTGAATCCCAAATCTATATAGCTGCCAAGTCAAGAACAGATTGTGTGGTAAGTCATCACACTGAATACAACAGGATTCCAGTGCATGAACAATTTCTGTGCATAAGGCAAAATGGTGGTGTCATAGAGAGGAACCCAAGGCAATAGTTCAATCTTTTTGAACTTGGAAATGAACACAAAGAACTGCTTGGGCTGCCAGAGACTAGAAGTTTGGAAGGAAAAGAAAGATTTAATGTGGGAAAAGAAGTCAGGTCGGGAATGACCTTCTGCACTGATTGACTTTAACAGAATGTAAATGATGGGCAGTAAATCAGGTGACACTCAGGCCCACAGTGAATCATACTGTTCCCTCAATCCCATCAAGAGTGGGAGGCATAAATCCTCCCAGTTCATGCCAGGCCATGAGCAGTCCTTTAAATTTCCAATTAAAGATATACTGTCCTTTGCCTGGTGCTCACTTCAGAGGCTGTATATTAATATGGTAATAAGCAACCAAGGAGTTCACCATTGTGGTCTTGCTGTCTTTAGAATATTGATCTTCAGGCATCCAAAGGGAATAACGTATGGGACAGGTCCTTCAAACAAATTCAAGAGTTGAAGAGCTACTGTATATTCTAATGTGCTGGGGGGTATGAATCCTAATGTGGAGTCTTTTTTTAAAAATTGTCAGATGCATCATTCAAAAAATATCAGTCATTGAGACAAATTTGCAGGGATTTCCCACAGTTAGCTCTATGTTGCATGTAGTTTGAGAAGCCATTCATTGAAAAAAGTTCTCAGCTGCATTCAGATATGGATGTGGCTTAGAGGATGCTTCATTGCCATTCCTTTTTCACACCAAGATCACTAAAAAATTCCATACTTTGTCAATCTGGTTTCCACTAAAATTTGTATTGAGACAGTTTAAGTGATACATTCAAATTTGGGCCAAGAAGCATAAAGATGCAGGCAGGAGTTTTGGAGAAATTAGTTACATATATGTGTATGACATCTTTGCTCTTCCTGGATTTTTTTAAATGCCAGAGATCTGGATGAGTGAATAGAGGAAGTGGTCTAAAACACAGCAAAGCTTCATATTCTACAAGAGATAATTATAAAACCATTGTTGGGGGGGGAAAAATCTCCTTTGATCCTATCATATTGCTCAACTACTAACCACCATCAAGATTCCATTTTGGGATACTGAAGCAAATGGTGGACACAGAACCATCCTTGTTGCCCTTCTCTAAATATGCTCCAACTGTTTTATATCCTTCTTAAAATGAGCACCCAGAACTGAACACAATATTCCAGATGAGGTTTAATCAGTGCAGAATCAGGACTACAGCATTTTTTGACCTGGAAACTGTTTTTATTAACATAGGTGTCATATGACCTGCAGTTGATGGTGGTTGGTGATGGAAGGGTTAATGTATTAGTTCTAGAGGGTTTGGTCTGTAAGTGGGAGTTCATGGGTGAAAGCAATTAGGGGTGGAGGTGTGCAGGAGATGGGTTGCAGCTGGGTGTTACTGGATTTAAGGAGCTAACCTTGGGACTGATCTTTGGGAGAAGAGTATCTGTTGCATTTTGGTGGTGGATAGCAAAAAGGTTATTTTTGCTATCAGTGGATGCTGGTGATTTTTTCCCCAGGTCTGTTGGATTTTTGGTATCCTGATCTGTCTCCTGTAATCTTGGAACCTTGAACCTTTGGACTGGCATTTAACTACGGTATAGACTCTTGATCCCTGGACTTTGTTTATTGAACTCTCGGTATTTGACCATTGGACCGGACTCCTTTGACTACGAAGTTATTTTTGCTATCAGTTTTTGTTTATTCTGTAGCTGTGTGCTATCTTTGTGTTTTATATTTTGGACTATAAAAACAGCCAGCAAGTACGTGGTGTTTTAATTAAACTGTTTGTTAAAACTGGGAGTTTGATTCATCTCTACCTAAACAAGGTAGAGCCCTAGCAATGTGACAATAGGCTAAGAAAACATTTAGCTATTCTTCTGCTATATATGACCCTGATCTAGGCTGGTATAGCTATTGTTTGTTCTCAACAAAATATACTCTACCCTGTCCCCTCCAGACACTTGCCACTGTGAAACAGGACTCCTTACTACCTTTTCAGGATAAGCTAGTTTCCTGCATGGCCCATATTCTGCCCCTGCAAGCTGTTTGCATGGAGGTGTCCTGCTCTTACTGGACACACAAAGTTGATATGCTCAGAGAAACAGCTGATAAAGACTTTAATAAAACAACAGCAAGACTCAAAACCCAACTCTTCCAGATCTAACTGGAAAAAGTCTCTTAAAGGGTTGGGGATTTGCTCTAACAGTGATCTTTGCCTATTTGTCTGTTGTATTTCTTCTTTGTTCTCTGTCTTCAGCAAAGCCACTTTGCTTACAGAACCAATTGTTTAATTTCTATTGATCAACCATTGCTATCAACCTTGATATTTTTAGCATCTTCACTCCTCTGACAGCTTGTCTAATGGCTGACTTCCAGAGATGCAGTTGAACCTACCTGAGAGGCTCTGCTCCTGGGGAAGAATCTGAAAGGGGTGTGGGAAGGGGATATTTTAAAGGATAGGGGCTAACTCTGGATCTTTTCCAAAATGGCTATTTACAATATGCAGGCTAAACTCTCCTAACTAAAGAGAAAAACAGAGGAGGTTTCTGTGGGAGCACAACAGTCCATGAAGCACTAAAAAGAGATGGACAAGAAGAAAAGAGAAACTTAATTATGTCAGATCCAAACCTCATTTGGCCACAATACCAGCACAACATCTGGGTAAGTGGCAAAATAAGAGCAGTCCTAAATAATTCTCAACAACTCCAGGCAGGGTTTAGAGTTTAGATCCAGTATAGCTTCAGCTGACCTAGTAACAGCTCAGATGACCATTGCCAAACTTCAACAGCAAGGATTGCTTACTAACACAGGGACTATTTCCATAATAAATAAGTGGAAAAATTAAAGCACATGCATGCATGCACACATGCAATATTCTAAATGGCGAACTGCTAAACAGACTGTATAAACACATTTGAAAATTCTTTAAGAGGTTGGAAAAAATTAACTTCTGAAATGCAAGTTCCAGAATCCCACAGCCAGCATGACCACTGAACATACTGACTAGAGGATTATAGGAATTGTAGTCAAAAAAAAGTATGCGGGATCAGAGCATAAGGCAATCTAGGGTCATAAATGCTGGGCTGTGCCCAACTTGAGTCAGCATCTTTCCAAGCCCAACTTCTTTAGACCCTTATGTAAGCCAAAGGAACTGAACTTTGAATGTTAAACATATGTGGTCTGGCCCACCCCTTTACATTCTGGCCCTCTCCTCTGAACCCAATTTGATGTTTTTATTAATTACCTTCTACAATTGAAGCAGGTGGATTTATGTCGCAAAATACAAGCTATATGCAGTGGGGCATCAGCACAACCAGTTGACCAAGAGAGATCTGCCATGTGACAAATTTGCAAGCAGTTTTTCATGCCTTTTGCACTCCCATTGACTGCACAAATGAACAGACAAAGAAGAGATTGAGGAGCAATAAAAGTAATACCACTCCCACCTTTATTTAGTTTTCATTTCCATCACATTCCAAGGACTATGCTCAGATTTTTAAACTGAAATACAGACAGCACCTGCTCTTACTAGCAGAAATGTTCCAGTAATGTGGAAATCTTTTCAAAAGAAGCATTTGATTTGCCTTTAGCTTTCAAGTGGCTAACCTTCTGTTTAACTTAAACAGTACAAGTAAATTGCTCCTTTAATTCAATAGTTGTTTATTTAGAGGCCAGATTATAAAACTCAAGTGCATGGAATTCAACTTAAGTTCCCATGATCCTAGACCAGCAGGCGCTGGATGTTTTGAAGAAGGAAGATTCAATTTCTAATGGATGCCAGGTGCCAGTTTGTAAGTAGAGGCAGTACTTGATGCCAGCTTTATTCTATTTTAATATTGGAGCAAAATTTCTTCTAACTGTAAAAACCAACAATCTCTCCCAAGAAGATAGAAAGAAGGGATTAATATAGTATTGGAGCCAGAAATTATTCAATGCTCTGAATGTTCTATAGTGTCCCAGTTATTTCCAAGAACTCATTTCCTCATATTATATTATTGTACATATTTAAATACATTTCAGGATTCTCTGTATGGGTAAAATGTACTACAAGGAATCATTTAAAAAATAAAAACCAAAACAAACAAAAATGCAGGAGATTTTAGCAATCAAGCAGTTACTTGAAGCAAAACAGTTCCCTGTATCAGCATGAAGAGCATTCTCTGACTAACACTTTACAATAAAAGCAGACTTAATGAGCACAAGTTGTGTAAATCCTGTTGAATTGCATATTGAAAAGCTGCATTCACACCCAAGGAGGCCATCAGGATGGCTATTGTTAGTATGAATGCCAAAAGAATTGGGGAAAATGAATTGCCGTTTTCTCATTAAGTACTTCGAATTTTCTCCATCCTGCCACCTGTGTCATCTGGAGGATGCAGAATTGCAGAGGGCCAAACTTAGACCATATGAAAGAGGACATATGAAAATCATCTGGCTTAGGGAATTCCCACAGAGATGAGAGTGCCTGGCACAATGTCAAATCTACCTACAATTCCTTACATTTTAAAAATATTTTTAAACAGCTGGAAAAATTCCAGAGACGTAATTTCAATGGTAAATTGTGGGTTTTTGATCCACAAAGTAATTTTGTTGTTGATTTATTGACTGATTGATTCATTTCATTTATTTCATGTATATCAATTTTTTCAAGGCAGCTTACAAAAAGCATTATGTTTCATCTGGTCTCCGGTCTAGCTGGAATCAGCTGGATATCTCAGGAATCCCTTTTAGGACAAAAAAATGTGAAAAAAATAGAAAACCAGAATTCTTCAAATACTACTGCTACTAATAATGGTTGTTGCTGCTGTAATTATTATTATTATTATTATTATTATTATTATTATTATTGATATTATTATTATGTCTTACCCACCTCTCCTTGCACCTCGATGCAGGACACAACACAGTTATAACATTTCATGAAACTATATATAAAATACATCTATTAAAATGTATTTTGATGAAATACATATATTAAAATACACAGAACAAAGTAAAATACAGTAAACAGGACATGAGTTTAAAATTCCTAGTTAAAATTGAAAATAACCTAGAAGCTTCTGTCACCCAGTTGCCAGCTCTAACATTTATCAAAATATATAAATATTTTTGAGTAACACATAATGTCCATATCCAGTAAAGGACTGCTATTACATTTCTAGAAATTTCCAGCAAAGTGTACTGGAACTCATTGGTCCATAATGCTTTGGTCCCATTGTGTTTCAGGATACCAACTAGGAAGTTGCTGATACGCCTTAGACATGCTTACCAGCATCCCATTACAGATGAATAATATTTTGTGTAAATCCTGAGCAACAGATGCATCTTGCAATCAGATTGCATCTGCTTGCATTGTAACAAATTTGCTTCCTACATAGACTCTAATTAGCAAGGAAAGTCCTGATTAATCTTTTGTCACTCGATTTTTCCAGCTAATTTTAAAGTGTCCAATTTTCTCTGTCTTCCGCAGACTGTTCCCTTCTGTTTACTTCCGTTGCTGTGGACTGGGTGCAAACTGTAAAAGTAGTTTACACCAATGAATCCAGCAAGGGAAGAGTAAAGGAGGAACATCTTGTTATACCCAGCAGGTTCAGACAAAGGCAAATTGCTATAAGCTCTCCTAGTTTCTTTGTTATTCCTTATTAATATTTTTGCCATCCTGATCACACTCTGATATTGCTTGGCCACACATGTCCAATTTTCATCTCTAAAATGTTGAAGGGGAAGGGACTACACTCCCAATAAAATGCCACCCAAGGTAATGACAAAGAGTTATAGGCTAGAAAGGTTAGTAAGTTGGTTGGACTAGTATTAACAAAATATACTTCCCTCCAGGATCTTTCAGTTAGGTGTGGAAATCAAAGAGGCCTACAAAACCCATTCCAAGTGAAGTTACCGAACCAGCTCACAGCCTTTATCTGCATGAGCACAAATATCCAAAAGAAAATAAAAATGCCAAGAGCATAGCCTCAAGAGTGCAACCACTCCAAGTTTTGGAATAAACTCCTAAGTGGTTCCGAGACTCTGCTGCACAAAGGTTCCGGGCTGTTGGCTGTAGTTTCTAATAGGTCTGATTTATTGTTGTCAGCATGGGACCTGATTCGAAAGCTCAATCACCGTGACTCCCCATGGTGGAGTTTGCATCCTGGAACGGGGCTTGGAATTGGAGAGAAATTTACCTCCTGCTGTAGAACATTACATAACAATCAACAGAAAACAAGCGGAGAGCAGCGGGTGGTCCCGTCATTAGCCTGCACAGTCATGTTAATGGAGATGGTGTGCACACTCATCTATCTGGGCTTATTATGGAGTTTGCCAGCTTGAAGAATGATGCACAAATGAGAAGATGGAGGATATGGGAAACAAATGGACCAACAACTTGAAATGAAAAAAATGACTGGTAATCAGCCCATCAGTGGGTAGCTGAAGCACTCAGGTTTTCTTATATTCTATGGACTAGGTCAGGATGCAATAAACAATTCTATACAGACTCCATCACTGATTTTTCAATATTAAAGTCACCAATGTAACTAAGGTCCTACAAGTTATCTACCCAACAACATAGCTTCTATCTCACTACCACATTATTTTTCAACATACACATATTAGAAAGTCACCTCCTTTACCCACACTCTGCAACATGCCCACAACAGTATAATTTCCACTAGTCTCAAGGTATTTTCCTGATATATCGCATTCCTGACCAGTCAGTAATATACAATTACATGTTGTTGTTTATTCGTTCAGTCACTTCTGACTCTTCGTAACCTTATACACCAGCCCACGCCAGAGCTCCCTGTCGGCCATTGCCACCCCCAGCTCCTTCAGAGTCAAGCCAGTCACTTCAAGGATACCAACCATCCATCTTGCCCTTGGTCGGCCCTTCTTCCTTTTCCCTTCCATTTTCCCCATCATCATTGTCTATACAATTGCGATTGTATATACAATTACGTGTTTATACAGAAAACTTGCACCCTCTGCACCACTCTTTTCTTTTGTTGTGACTAAAGATATGCCATTTTATGATAATTTCCCTGACATTGCAGTCTTCTCTGTATGTAACTTCTATGTGTATTGTTTTAACCTAATGGCCATGTAGAGTAACAACATGTAAGATTCTCCTGAATGTAATTGCTTGTGGGTTTTTATTTTTTTTCCTGAAAGTCGAAGGATAATTCAGAAACTTCATTTTTTATTTCTATCAATCTGTTTATTCATTCTCAGTGGTCTGCCTTCTCAACTTATGCATCTATGTCTGTGTGTGTTGACAAGAAACTCTCTCCAATTATTTAACTGTACATATTAAGGATCAGAATATAGAAAAGTTTGACCCTTTTGATGTACATTGTGCTCTGCCTTCAAGTCAATAATTAAGGTCTTTTCGTATTCATCTCAGTCATTACTGTCTTTATCCATTATTTGAGTTTGTAAATTCAGCCTTATCTGATGTATGTGACATATATCACACACATTTTTTAAAGAGTGATGTAATAAAGAGCCCATTTTGAGACAAATCTCAGCTCCTTAAGTTTAAGAGGTCGATGGATATTCTTATATGACTTTTATTGTATTACAATGCAGGTTAACGTGCTTATCCTGCCTGTTCCATCTGGACTGGCCATGTTTTTGAGTTTCAGAATGAAGCTCTGCGCATGTTTGTGATGGGAAGAGAATAACTCAACTATTTCAGTCCTAATTCAGTATTCATCACAAGACAGCTTCAATTTCCCAAACAGTTATTCCTCCCTCCTCTTCTAAGGGAATGGAATCAGAAACATTCCATAGTTCACCAGATAGGATGCCATCTAATATCCATGTGCCATGAGCACACCCACTGGTTTACTATTAATATTTTCCACTTGCAGTTCTTACTTTCAATAATGATGTGGTTCAATCCATGATTGATTAGATGAAGTGAGTACTTTCTTAAATCTATGCTGATCTTAGCCAACTGGCTGCTGAGTTCTACTCCCAGAAAATAAAGCAAGTCTCTTGTAAACCTACAACAATGTTAAATGTTAAAAGGGTCAAGACACCGAGACCATGCATGTTGATTTAGTATGAACAAGGCTTATCCATTTCCCTTCGATCTAACATTACCTAAATGCACAGCATTTCTTTAATGGCCCAATATCTCTCCCTTTAATGTCTCTAATATTCCCTCTGCCAAATATTGGCCCATTTCATATTATATTTCTTTTTTATTGTAATTAAAAGTGACAGTGTTAAACAATCAGGATTTCATAATCAAATCAGCTGGCATGTCATTAGTTTGTAGGCTGTCACTTCTGTTTGCTGATAAATGCTACAGTTTTCCATTAGGAACAATGACTCTTTCTCTTCCAACCCATAAGCGACTAGCACATTAACCCAGCTGAAATGGACTATTTTTATCCTTGGGCAAGTGATTAATCAGTGGGAAAGCTTCTTAGAATTGTTCCCTATGTTTTTCTATTCTGGATTCTCTTAACTCTCTTTCTCTCCACCCAGACTTCCACCAAGTATTAATAAATATTTACAAACAATTATATATCTATTCCATTCCTCACAACACTACTATTTCCAGTACCACAATACTATTCCTACTATAGCATTTGAAAATATCCTGATCTGATCTAACATTAAACTTTACTCACTGTGAATACATAGGAAGTAGGATGGTGCATTAGTTTGTATTAAAATTTGGAGTCAGATCAAATTCATTAATTTTGTGCATACGAAGGGGTTTCCAAGGCATGTAGGTAAGGTGGGGGGGGGGGATTTAGAATTTGAATCATGTACCCATTTTCTTTTTGTAAATATTCTATAACATTCGGATGTCTCCCAAGTTCAGTTTAATTAAGGGGTTGTGTAATCACAGCCTTCTTAATTGTAGTTTAGAAAGGCCAGACCCCCCAACGGTAAAGATTGTAAAAGGCCCTGCCATAAACTACATTTCCCAGAATGCAAAGCTGCTTAGGCTCCAATGACTCTGAAGGACTCAAGTGAGGGCTGGCTCAGCAATAGCCATTTAGAGTTAGTCTAAATAAAATAAATAAAATTATTGAATCTGCAAAGAGGACTAAAGCAAGCAAGCATTAAGAGACCATAAAGTGATTAACAATCATCCCTTTTACTTTGGACGGTCACCATAAGAAAGGCACTGTGGGGGGCCACTAGCCAGCCGTTTAGAGTCAATCTAATGATAAAATGATTTAATCTGCAAATAGGGCTAAAGTAAGTAATTAATAGTATAAATCTGTGCTAAGTTGAAGGTATGTGGTTGTGTGTCATAAAGACAGACAGACATTCAAGGGGATTGCTGTTGTCGCTTTTTGGGGGGATAAATTGATTTGCTCTACGCCAATCCCTGTGCTGGGCCCGGATGATTTTTTTTATGTTTTATCATCCTTGTGAGAGGCTTCTCTCATGTCCCCGCATGAGGAGCTGGAGCTGATAGAGGGAGCTCATCTATCTCTCCCCGGATTCGAACCTGCGACCTGTCGGTCTTCAATCCGGTACAGGGCTTTAACCCACTGCACCACCAGGGGCTCCAATATGATGGGTACTCATGGGTACTCACCTCACACCCACCCCCCAAGTGGACAAATTGAAGCATTTGGGGGCAAACAATGTTTTTGGAAGATTTTGCAAAAATAAATTGACCCCTACAAAAGCTGGTGACCTGCAAAAATGGTGAAAATCACCTTCTACACACTTTTAGTGAATTTGTGGGTATTCTGGAACAAATATTTTATGGCTCAGGATGTCACAAAAATGGCCCAAGTGTCACATGTGCCCCACAGGCTGCACTCTGCACACCCTTGCTCTACAGGATTGAATAACAGAGTCATATGTTTGGAAGAGATCTAAGCCTCAACTCAATGCAGGAACTGCAGTTAGAACATCCTCAACAAGTAGCTGTCCAGCCTCTTTCTGAAAACATTCAGAAAAGGAGACCCCACCAACTTTCTAGGCCAATGGTTCTCAATCTTTGACCCTCCAGGTTTTCTGAACTTCAGCTCCTACTATTCCCAACAGCTGCTGGGATTTCTGAAAGTTGAAATCCAAAACACCTGCAGTACCAAAGGTTGAGAACCACTTCAGTCTAGGCAATTTGCTCCATTGCCAAGTGGATCCTATTTTTGACCATGCCAAATTGGCTTCTTGGCTTTGTTACTGAGGACCCCCAACACCACTCCTAATAAAAAGAAGACATGGTTCAACCTCTGTGTGAATTGTAGTTTCCCAAGGGTGGAAGCCCAGATGAAGCAGCCTCTGTCCCCATGACCGCTCTCAAGCCTCCACAAGACCAGAAGCAACCTGCACTCCATAGCCCCCAAGCCCCCGTATACAGACACACACACCCGACTCAACTGTTCAGCCTGAGCTGGTCCACACCAGCAAATCTCCAAGGCTTGTATGGAGATCCCCCATCTTACCCTCTCCCTTCTCTCACCCGAGATGCAAGCCGAATGGCTAAAATGTATTAAAAGCACCTCCATTTCCAACCCTCTGCTACCATGTATCTCTCTATCTTTTTTCTTTTTTTTCTTTTTTTTTCTTATGCGGACATGCAAATATGTACATGAGCAGAGGGGGAAAATATAAACAAATAAGGCAAATGACCTTTTCCATCTTGTGCTCAGCAATGGCAAGACCCTCTCTCCTCACCCCTTCTTACCTTTCTATAAACCTATACCAAACACCATATGAACTTCCTTTTATATTATTGTTGTTGTTGTTGTTGTTGTTGTTGTTGAACTCTATGAAATGAAGGCTAATGAACCCATGAACTCCAGTAACTTCTGTTAAGCAATTCCAGATACCCATTCCACGTCCTGTGTGAGAACCAGAGATGGGACGTAATCTGTGGGACAAAGGACCTTCCTGGATCTCAGTGGGAGCCTATCCTCCTGCTTCACAGAAGTTCCCCTTCAGGGAAATCAGCTATTCATGGGATGAAGGTCCAGGACAAAACTTTGATTGCAATTCTATCAACAATGTACATCTTTGGGGACACTTTCTTTGTTTCTTCAGCATTGTCTTCTCTGACAGGATCAAGTATCTGCATAATCCTGTCAAATCATTTTTGGACTTGTCTGCAGCATTCAATTGCTACACACCTAGGGTTGGCTTGACTCCTAGGGACTTTACTACATCCAGGAACACCTCCACCCATCCATTGGAAGCCCCTGCTCAGCTAAGAAGAGATTCCTGGCTACATCATTGCCACAGCCTCCAGTCATGGTGCACTGGCTAAGACCTGTCTCCTGACCAATTGGAGGCCTGGGGAATGCCAACCAGATTCTTGGCATCAGCCAATCAGGGGAAAGGAGGGAGTTTCAAAGCATAGCAATGTTGATTCATGGGAATTCTTGTGTGTAAAATGTTTCCTTATGAATATGCTTTTACACTTTTACTCTTTGAGCATCCATGCTGTACGAGTGTTCCTTTTGCACAAATTGGATAAAGTTTCTGTCATTTCCCTTCAGCCTGGTCAGATTCCTGGTTCATGATTCATGATATCCACAGTTAGCAAAGCTTGCTAAGTATCCCTCAACTACACATGGGACTTAGAAAAACTCCAAATTTCCAGCATCAGCTAGCCATACTACCACAGACTTGTCAGCTATCAGACACTGTATAATTAGTTTTGTATTGCAAGCCACCTCCATATCCAATTTTTTTCCCATAAATATTTTGGAAAAACACAGTAGCTAGGGGTCAGGGTGGGTGAACATTTTCTAGAAATAATATATGGTTGTGAACGATGCCTGTTATAGTGCAAGGTATTTGGGAATGACTTACTCTTAATTGAGAGAGAAAAAATTGGAGAGCGCCCAGTAAAACCTGCAGCACAACACAGATGAATGTTTCAAAGTGGTCAATACATAGCTGCTTTTATTATAAATTCCTACATACTTTGCCAAGTAGAAGAAGCAGGCAGATCTTCTGTTTCTTTTATTGTTTCTATTTTTCTTTTCTGTCTTTCTCTCTGCCGAAACATCCTACCAACTAATCTGGCTTTTAGGAATGATGCAGCAGTACCACTGATTTTTTTTTTTCAGTGCTCATTGACAGTATCTATCTGACAATGGTGTGTGTGGAATATCTGACTGTGGTGTAACACATGAGAAGCTATTGAACACATAGCTGTGCATTACAGTACACAGAATATCGTGCAAATTGGCATTGTCTCAATGCATTGCCTTTGCATATTATGCATTGCAGCGGCACAATGAGTTGTCAGTCACAATTCATAACTACATTGCATAGATTATGCGATATTAATATTATTCAGTATAAAGAATAACTCTGACACAAAACTGACGAGATTTAGGATCTCAGCCAGAAACTAGCAATCCATGTATGTGTCAAAACACCTCAAGTCATAACCCACTATGGTGTTAAATCTGTGGATAACATCTGTGAAATTCCAGAAGGATAGCTTAAGGGAGCTTTGTTACAAAGGTTGTGTGATCTTCCTGTCTTTTCTGCTAGCAAGTCGAAATGATTGTAGTCATCGAAATTATTTTAAAATACACCAACTCCCAGTGTGTTACTGTTTTGTTTGTTTGTTTGTTGCTTCGTTTTGCTTTATGTAGATAGACAGAAAACTGAGTGCCATATCACTCTCACAGCTGGTTCTAAGTTACCTCAAGATGATGCTTTATGCCATTCTGAGAGACCCTGGTTGTGTTTTTCCTACTGCTAGGCAATTTCTTACTTTCCTTGGCTGTTCCAGTATGTTGACTTGAAGGACAATAACCTCTAGCTTGTTTAACAACTTGCACAGCAGGGGCAATTACACTCCCTTTAATTGCCTTGTGGGGTTTAATCATCCCCTGGGATACAACTTCCAGTATTTCTCATTAATTGCCAGCTTGCATAGTTATTCTAAGGAAGATGAGATATATTATAGGATGACAAACTAAGGGCAGCTTAGGGTCTCAGAGACCGTGGTGGTTACAGCCAAACAAGCAGTGGCAGGTGGTGACTTCCATCAGTGGGTTGGTAAATCTGCAACAAGTCTTGGTTTGAATTTTAAAAGTGCTGGACTCCATGCCTTAAAATAGGTTCAGCATCTTTAATAACTGAACCTGGCACAGATTCTCTGCCCCACCAACATAGTAACCACCAATCAGACAAGACAATACATAATGCCCACAGCATTTACCACTATATTATTGTATCTGTTACCAGATTCTCATATTTCTCTTCCCCATTCTGTGCATGGAAGTGACTGATAGTTTATAGAGTGCTGTGTCCTCATATCATCAGCCATGGCATTTTGTTCTTTACTATTGCTCACTATTTCTTCCTGCAACTCAGCAAGTTGTCTTACATACTGTTTATTCCACTTTGCTATTTAAATGTCCAATCTGCATAACATAGCCTTCAAATAAACAGCAACAGAGGATGTTATTTTAAAAGGGTATTGTTACCCTACCAATTTTGGTACTGCAGAAGCATTGCCAAGCAATATGCTGAAAAATTCTAGTACCAAAGCATAATGTTCATATAAATATTAAATTATGAGACTAAGATGAGAAAATGTATTAGAATCTGGCTGGGAGAGCATCTGAAATGCTGCTCAACTGATAAGACTGACACAATCCTGTTCATCTATCCTTCATGCACACAATAAATGGTAGTGGAGTTTGGGGGAGAATTTTGACAATACCGGTGGGGCCAATAGGTGGCAAGCCCACCTCCTTCTTCCAATTATGGTATGCATGAAATCCCGGGGGTTTGTTTTAAAGGACAGTTTGTTTCTAGAAACTTTAAACATTTCCTAAAAATCAGTAGATGAGTCAAACATTTTGAAACTTGTGGGGAGGGGGGCTTGCAGGGGTAAATGTGTCCTCCAAGTGTGGTCACTTTCATTCTGATAGCCCAAAAAATGATGGAAAGGTGAGCCCGGGAAGTCGCCCCATTGCTGCCAATAGCCAGATCGCAACTGGAAGTTAAGGCTTCCAGTCCAAAAAAATGGCTTTTCACCTCTCCCAATATTGGGAAGTTTGCAGAAAACATAACAAGGGGTGCCGAAAAATGTCACCAAAATCTAGAAGCATTTTTCTGAATTGCACACCCGTAGTGTATACATTATTTGGGCCATTTATTTTCTAAAACAAAAACACTTACTGTAGATACTCACACAGGGGTCTAGAAATTTTAGTCAAAAAATCACCCCCAAAAACCTAGGTCAGTATATCAATTCATCAGTTTAAGTACTGTACTATATCTCTTATCAAGGAGCCATTCCCTTTTCTGAACAGAATGGCAAAAGGCAAGAATTTAGTCCATTCTGGAAGAACTCAAAAAAAGTACTGATTTCCTCTCCTCTCTCCCTATGGTACCACTTCTGCCTTTTTGAATATTTGGATGGGAAGATGAAGGTGGCAGTCAGACCCAGCTGGTTCCCACAGATACTGCTGGCACTTTTCCGTCTCTTTGGAATGACTTTTGACTTATCCATAAATCATATCAAAATCCATAATTTAGGGCCCAAAATCTGCCCTAAATTAATATGCGAAGTTGACATATACATGCATATATATGGTATATAGGGTTTTTACCATTTTATATTTTATTATCAATAGAGCCTGACACGATAAATAAATCAATAGAGTAAGAAACCCAGGAAACACCCATTTACACAAAGAATACAATGCTGTTAGCACATTTTTGCAAGAGATCTGCTAAATCATTACTAGGCATCCCACTTCATTCGGCTGAGATGGAAAATGGAGGATCCAGCCAATCTAGCAATGCTGTGTTACAAGTCTAGCATTCAATTAGATGAGGTCAGGGGGATCAAGTTAAAGACAGCCAGAGACTAAAAGACAGCTGCAGCAGTTTGGAGGCAGCTGCCTAGAGCCAGCTTCATGGGAAAGGCTAAGTAATAGGCAGTCTGGGACTTGGTGGACTGCCACTGGCAGGACAAGCCATAATCAGGGCTATGTTAAACTTACTCAATTGCCACAGCAGCATCCCAAGTCATGATGTGCCAAACACATGGCCTGCAAGCCAAAGACCAAGTTCCATGTGCATAGCCAGGGTTTTTCTACTGCCAACTTTGCAATGACTTGTGCTTACAGATCCTTGACCTCAAAAATTGCAGTGAGATGTATCTTTGTTCCCACTTGTGTCATGTTCAGTAAAGCAATTCATTAGCAACAATTGGCACACTGGGTTTGACAAATAGACTACAGTATCTTTAGGCTAGTATAATAAAAAAGATAATGGATTTGTAAAACCAGGATTTGCCAAGTTCTATGACAGAGTGCAGCAAAGGAGGAAAAATGCACAACTCATGGTTGGTGGTAACACCTGGCAAAGAAGGCTTCTACATCTCAGCACACAGATGATTCAGTTGCCCGAGCAGAGCCTTGGGCTGATAGTTTCTAGTTTTTATGAATTTGAAAGTGGAACCAGCACTGAAACCCACACATGCATCTATGGATGAGAATATTCTAGATATCATGAACCTGTATTTCTCATGATACTTCATCATAGGCCAAGCCAAGTAGAACCGAATCCAACAATATCTAAAGTGTCTTCAGTCTGAAGTAGTATGATCCAGATGCAGGTTTGCTGCCTGAGTAAGGATCAGGCCTAAAGCACTGGTGATGCCACTAGATCAGGCATGGACAAACTTCAGCCCTCCAGGTGTTTTGGACTTCCACAATTCCTAATCGTCATTAGGCTGTTAGGAATTGTGGGAGTTTTAGTCCAAGACACCTGGAGGGCCAAAATTTCCCATTCCTGATGTAGTGGCATCACCAATGCTTTAGGCCTGATCCTTACTCAGGCAGCAAACCTGCATCTGGATCATATTACTTCAGACTGAAGATGGTGACTGTGTGGATACAGCAAACTTGAAAAATGTACTTTTTTGAATTACAACTCCAAGCCCATTTGTCTTCTGGGAGTTCCATTTTGACAAACTCTTCTCCCTGACATCAACTTTTCTCTATGAAAAAAACTATCTGAACAGAAGAGTATGTCATCATGCTCCAAAATTTGAATGTGCACCACAAAATCTTTGGCTATTACCTCAGTGAGAAATAGATCTCCTTAACTTCCTGAGTACATTTTGTAGAGAAAACATTGTAATCCAGCAAGAAATAATAAATCACACAGGTCTGGAAAAAGTTTACTTTGCTCCTTAAGTATCTTGTCCATCTTCCATATAAATTAGGGCAGCAGATAAAAGTAGATGTGAGGTCAGTCCAGGACTATGACTCTCTATATTCACAAATTAGATTGCATTAGATATTTTTAGATGATCATCTGGTCCACAGATGATTTTCCTAAGGAAACTTGAGGTACATGGGGTCTTCCAAAGAAATAGGACTTTTAGCTTGCTTAAATCGGACAAGAATAACAAATTGCCTTACAAGAAAAAAATGGCTTAGTGGATTTATTTTACTTTTGCCTTTCTCACGCAAAGTTCAAGCATATATAAGTATCTAACCTCATGAACCATTGGTGCTGACACTACTCCTATTTGAAGCTTATAAGTCATTCACTACAGATGGTCACCATTAAATGCCAGGGACTTCCACAAAGCCAGGAAATGTCTGCATTTAGCACTCTGCAATGCAGTGGCTCTCAACCTTTGGTTCTCCAGATGTTTTCGACTTGAGCTCCCACAATTCCTAACAACTGGTAAACTGGCAGAGATTGCTGGCATTAAAGTTCAAAACAACTGGAGGAACAAAGGTAATTGACAGCATCCATTTATATCCTATGTAGTTTGCAAAGGCATCCCTCTACAATATACCAATGGCTGTCAGAGGACAGGCCTGTATTTGAAATCATCCTCTCTTTGAACAACTGCAGGATCTAGCTACTTCATCACACTAGAGAATGAATCCACTTTAAATCTGGTTTCAGTATCCTGCAGAATTCTGGGGTTTGTATTTCAGTGAGGCTGTTAAAGGCTCCTCCCTAAACTACAAACCCCAGAATTCTGCAGGAGACAGCAACCTGATTTAAAGTACATTCCAAGTCTGACTTAATGGTAAAGAATTGGAAACAACGGAGAAAAGGGACCTTGAAGTTTCTTATCAACCATTTGCACTCAAATAACACACTGAGCAGAGCTGCAAGTCAGTAGCAACTTTCCCCACTTTAGAAAGATGTCCTATAACCGCATTTCTGTTTACGAACCCATGCGATCTCTTCGATCATCTGGAGAGGCCCTGCTCTTGCTCCCGCCTCCTTCACAGGTGCAATTGGTGGGGACAAGGGAGAGGGCCTTCTCTATGGTGGACCCCGACTCTGGAACTCACTCCCAAGGATATCAGACAAGCCCCACATTGGCAGTCTTTAGGTGGAGCTTGAAAACGTGGCTCTTCCAGTGTGCCTTCCCTGAATAAAGGAAACAATGCCCTGATCTGACCAATTTTGTGCAATATGTCCTCTGAAGCACTTTATCTACCCGTTGGATTGATCTCCCTACATTACTCTCTAAAAGCCCCATTTAGACATACCCTACTTGAGTTCATGCCCAGTGTTTTAATTTTTTTTTAATCTACTACATCTGGCCCTGCTCACAGTGTTTTTAAATCGCTTGTGTGTTACTGCTTATATGTTATTAATATTTGTATTGTGTTTTACTTGCTTGCTTGGTTGTTTTACTGATGTATTTTTGTTAGGCTTGGCCTCATGTAAGCCGCCCCGAGCAGGTCTGTAGCAGGCGGGGGGGGGGGGGGGGTTAGGGGTTCAACCCCCCCCCCCAAAATGTTTCAGATTTTTTTAAAAACCTGGTTTACTCATGTATTTTAACTGGTTAACCAAATCCCCATGCTAAGTCTATGAGAGGCAAAAAATTAAGACCCTCCAGAACTGCAAGCACTATCTCAAGCAAATATTGACAATTTATTCACACTGTCATTACTTACAGCAATAGCCGATGTAGCGAAGCAACCAAGTTGTGGTGGGGGGGTGTTGAATGCTCTCATTAAGGAGGCCAGACTTGGTGGATGTGGTTGACAGGGGCGGACCTGCAGGCTATTGAAGGCTGCTCTGCCCCTGCTGTGCTCTTTGCTTCAGCGTGAGCTAAGAGGCAGGTTTCAAACCCCCCCCCCCCCCCCCGAAATTTTCAACCCTCCCCAAAGTTTTTTTCTGGCTATGGCCCTGGCCCGAGTCCCCTTGGGGAGATGATGGTGGGGTATAAATGAAATAATAATAATTATTATTATTATTATTATTATTATTATTATTTCCAAATGCTCATCCATATAAACTACTAGTAGCCTGTGCACATGTTATTAAAATATATATCCTCTTTTTGTGTAATGTATTTCCTTTCCCCGCCCCA
Organism: Anolis sagrei; assembly: GCF_037176765.1. Lineage (NCBI taxonomy): Eukaryota > Metazoa > Chordata > Lepidosauria > Squamata > Anolidae > Anolis > Anolis sagrei. The sequence goes on along the minus strand of NC_090024.1, from coordinate 214,631,470 downwards.
AAACACCAATGGTTAAACTGATGGACTTTTTTAGTGCGGAAGAAGAGAAAGAAAAAGGGATGGTGTAGTACAAAGATAAAGATTGGGTGATATTTCCACCTTGGCAGGAACTTGAGATCCAATTATTCTTTGTTTATACCCTGTAGGTTTATTTGATTCCCCCTCCCCAAAATCAGCTCTTGGGATCATGCAGCTCTTAGTTCTTTTCAAAAGGTAAAACAGTAGCTAATTATGAGTCCCATTGAAAGTTTAGAAATCATGACCAAATATAATAAAACTTTTACTTATCAGTAGCCTTGGTTTCAGCCACTTCCAGATAGTGATATTCTTTTTTTCATATACAAAAAGATACACATAAATTCCTTCAGCTAAATCACACTTGGTTTTCTTCTCTTCATTACAAGGCTTCTGGAACTGTCCTTTGTTAGATGAATTGCATTCTGCCATTATAACCAAAATTGGGTGAAGAAGGCAGACTTATTCTCTGCAAATGGCATAACAATTCTTAGTTTGTACATATTGTTTCAGGAAACTGTTCTGAGAAGATGATTAATGCATGCTACACCCAAGTAGTAGAACTGAGTTTTTCTAGAGATTTTTCTGCCATCTTTTTGGGGAGTTTGAAAAAACTATATTAAGTTATGAATCTTTTTACATGCATTTTTTACATGCATACTCACCTTTAAGGCCTTGCATGGTCTGGGGCCAATGTATCTGAGGGATCGTCTCACCCCCTACCAACCCCAGAGATCCCTCCGTTCTGAGGACCAAGATCTATTGGAAGTCCCCAGTGTCAAGACCTTGTGTCTAACGGCTACCAGACGCAGAGCCTTCACAGCAGTGGCGCCATCAGTCTGGAATGCTCTGCCACCTGAAGTTCGTGCCCTGCAGGACTTACCAGCTTTCTGCAGGGCATGTAAGACATACCTGTTTCGACAGGCTTTTAATGTTTGATACTGTTGTTTTTAAATTGTTTTAAATTGCTTTTAAACTTTGTTAGATTTTAGCTATTCTTGTAAGCCGCTCTGAGCCCCAGGGGAGTGACGGCATATAAGTTTAAATAATAAATAAATAATAAAAATAAAATATTTTTCATGTCCCCCCCCCCCAAAAAAAAAAAAATCTGCTGGGAAATGAAATGGAATTAAAACAATTTCCTGCCCAAACAGAGGTTGCATTGAGCAACCATTCCTATATTTTTAAAAAATTACAAATGTTTAATATGCTGTCACTTACAGAACAATATTCTATAAGAATCATCTGGGGAGGCCCTGCTCTCTGTCCCGCCTGCATCACAGCCGCGCTTGGCGGGGACGAGAGACAGGGCCTTCTCAGTGGTGTCCCCTCAGCTGTGGAACGCCCTGCCTGCAGATATCAGATCGGCCCCCTCCCTGCTGGCATTTCGGAGGAAAGTGAAGACCTGGCTGTTCAAACAAGCATTTGATTAAACAGTGTAATTGAACGTAGGAATGGAATAATGGATGATGAGACTGGATTCTGATTTTACTGTTGAGGCACTAATGATTGTTATTCTGATGTTTAATGATTTATGTTAGAATTGTTTTTAATTGCCCTATACTTGTCTCGTGACGTTTTGTATCGATGTTGTTCACCGCTTTGAGTCGCCTGAGGGCTGAGAAAAGTGGTATATAAATAAAGTAAATAAATAATTAATAAATAAGGAACATTAGGAAAGGATGGTAACTGTCAAGTTGTAGATAAATAGATGTGCAATATTTGGTTTTGGTATTATCTCTTTTAAAAACAGTCACTTTTACATTTTAACTTTATTTCTTTGAGAAATGTTGTATGGGCTTAACTCCATCAGGGCTTCCAGGTTTGAAGTGAACAGACACAGAGACATTTGTGAAATAAACCATTTAGGAGTGTATTGAAGAATGGCTGTGCTTATCTTATAGGTTACTTGTGAAGCATTCCTCTGCACAGAGAAATGCATAAAGGAGAAAAATGGAAGGTCTGAAAAGTATAAGGAGAGTGGGTTGTTGTAGGAAGATGGAAAGACCAAAGGCAAGATGGATGGATGGTATCCTTGAAGTGACTGGCTTGACTGAAGGAACTGGGGTGGCCAGAGTCGAGAGTGACTGAATGAATAAACAACTACACGCAAATAAGTAAGGGAGTTTCATACTATTGGAAGGAATTGCTGAAGAAGACACAAGGAGGTAGCCAAGCAACACGTTTCAGGAGTCATGGCTTCAGCTAGAAGCATGCAGCAACAATGGCTGAAACCAGACATAATTTTGTATGTCCATTTCACATAGACAGGAATTGACAGGAAACACATTTGTACACATTTTCAAATGCATTTTAGTTGTGCACATTGTGTGTGTGTGTGACAGAGAGAGACACACACAGAGAAATATGTCAACTTCATGTTTTTCTCTAAAGCACACTGCTTCAGTGTGCTGGGAACAACAGTCCCTGGAATTGCAAGATGGCTTTTCCATACAGAAATGTGAATCAATCCATCTGTACTATTTCCCATTCTCAGGTAAGAATGTATAGGCTTCCAACCTTAGTTACCTTCCAAAAGCAGTCTAATGGCACACCTAACAAAGCACATGGCTGATGTTTATGGCCATTCCTAGCTATCTCTGGTCTTACTTTTGTTGCCAATTGTCCCAGTCTTATCTTATTCTAATATGTACTATATAAATGTATGACATCCCATAATTCCTTTATGCCTATTTAGTCTTGTAAGATTATGCTCAGCGAAGTCAATTAATTATGTGAGATACATAAATAAAAGGTGATTAGAGTTCTTATTACAACTTTATCAAAAACAAGCTGAATTTGAAGCTGAACAAGGAGATGCACAAAACCAGGAACTGCAGGATTAATATCATACTAAAAGATAATTGAAAATAAGAGAATGGATTTAAAAGAAAAAGAATGAGGAAAGGGGAATGAATGCAGTCCCGAATTTCCTTTTTAAGACCTCAGACAGTAAAGAAAATGTACACACATATTTAGTACTGCTATCCTATATATGCTTGACTGAAGTAAATCTTTGGAGTAGATGAATATCAGATTTCACTGTAATATGCTTCTCTCTGCTTCACATGAGAATGCAATGCTAAGCATATATAACTTGGAAGTAAATCCCAGTGAATTGCATGGGACATATTTCAAAGAATATATGCAGAAAAGGAGGTTGGAATATTTTCTCTTGGTATGTAGCTCAAGTACAACTTATAGGGGGCTAAATTGTGTGTGTGTGCATGTGTATGTGTGCATGTGTGAGTGTGTGTGTGTGTGTGAGAGAGAGAGAGAGAGAGAACATGTTCACAGATGTAAAAGCCCGAGTCTATTTTCCAATCAATGCAGAGAAAATCCATCTCTAACAAAATGGACAGATATAATTGCCATGCGCACGGGAAGAAGTGTATGATTGATACAAGCAGAATGAAAGGTAGGGAGGTTGGAATTATAATGATCTATACAGATCTAGATGAAAGGGAAAAAAGAAAGGCAAAGAATCATTTTTAATATGATTAATACTGCAGCAAAAAGGGAAAGATAGGAAGGAGATGGGATTTCTCCACCTCCTCCCCCATCCCTACTATAACACTCTGTTCCCCTGCAATTCTGCTTTGCAGGAAAAGCTTTCCAGCTGAGGGCTATGAAACAGTTATCACTGTTAGGTGATTAAGTTACTAATCCTTCAGGGAGAAGACATTTAGAGGCCCATATTAAAGGAGAGTGAGGCAAAATTACATTCCGTTTCAATTTAGTTTAGCAATTCTAGTGATTTAGTTAAATGAAAAGCAATTGTTCCAATTAATAGTATTGAATGTTATTCATCAAAAGTGTCAAAACAGCTGTGTTGGTGCATTAGTAACCTATTCTCTTGTCAGAGATATGGATAATTCCCCAGGACTGAAACAGGGAAATGGCATAGCATTCAGGAGCTTTTAGAAACAACTGCAGAAAGCACTTTTTCCCCTACAGAGATTTTGTGGCACTTCAATTAAATTATTTGGTATCGTTTCAAAAGCATCAGAGTCAGACCAATATTCTGGAAAAGAATGTGCATTCTTGGAAACTATAAATCAATCATCCATTTAAAAATATATATTTATTTATTGGCAAATCTATTGCCACTTTTTTAAAAAGGGAGGAGAGTCTGGTTGGAAAACAGCAGAATTTCTATTAACTTATTTCCATGTTTAGCCATGAAAATATGTAACTACTATAGAAAAAGAATAGTTTATGCAGGGGATTCAAGAAGAACCATATGTGAAAAAGAAAAGTTCCATTTAACAAGAACACTGGCATTTCCACTTATGTATTGCAGTTCATGTATGCTGGTTCTAGCAAGAATACATACAAATAGATATATCAGAACTTGGAAGTAACAATTATCAAGTTACTTGTAATGAATTACTTTTTATAGCAATATTACCCTGGTCAGTGCGGTTAATTTGCTCATCTGTAGATCCCCTCATGCCACGTGCCTGGTCCAAGCCTTCATGGTTAGAAGGCTCCAGCATCATGCTTTCTTCACCATTAAGCACACAACAGAGTAAGCAATTCTTCAGTCAAATGCAGCAGTTTCCTCAGCTGGCTCTAATAATCATGTCAGTTTCATAGCAAACTTCAGCAGGACTGTGGCTGCTTGGTGGTGTTAAGCCATGAAGGTTATGGAGCTGAGGAACTTGCAACAGGAAGTGAGGGTCTGGTCTGTGACCGGTAGTAAAGCAAGAATATATGAATTTGGATATACCTGGGCATTTGATGATGGGTATGGTTCCAAAAAGGGCTATTTAGGTACTAGGACCTGTGACATGGGGAAGCAGTCTACTGTTAAGGCTGATCTACTTGTTTACTCTCACTTACAGAGTCCTATGGTGACAGTGCCTCAGGATTCACCTTTCAGTAAGTCACTAGCCCAAGATCAAAGAAATTGTTGGCCTGCCCTTGAGGCTTAAGTATTTTGCCCAAAGGAAGGCTGAGGAAGTTGTCAAGGGCTGTCTCCTGGCCATAGCTGAACCCACACAAGGTTCTCCCTTTTATTCCTTTTCATGTTTAACAAAAATTAAATAGATTAGAGCTCAAATACTATGGCCCTTATTTAACCCATCATTCTGTAACTGGTTTTGCTATTAATAATAATAAACTTTTATTTATACCCTGCCATCTTCTCCCATAGAGACTCAGGGTTGCTTACAAGCATGCAGTGGTGCCATACAACATATAAAATACAATATTACAACATTAAAACCAATTAACACATTTGTTCCGTGGTTGTTCATTACATGCCTAACCCATTCCACCAACGAATCTTTGGAATTGCCAACAATGATCACTTCTTTTTTGTCAGCATTAAAACCCAGTTAACTTTCAGGTTTTGCTAGGAGTCTTCTCAAATCTTGGCCCACTCTGATTAACAATTTCTTCCATATTATATTCGGCATCTCCAAAGCCTATACTTTTATGTATAGTGCTTCTTTTTTTAAAAAAAGATGTGTAAGTTATATTAAATGTTTCAGTGGCTCTTTCCAAGGAATCAATCCATCAAAACGAGTGATTAAAAAGCTAAGAGGAAAAATTCAGATGTAACCCCTGAATACAATGGGGTAATAAAACACAATGGTGCTGATAGCCTGGGAATACGATGTTGGCACACGATGGAGCCTTCTATTTTGGGAAACAGACACTAGTCTGAACACGGCCGAGGGCATCCTGGAGCTCATTAATCTGTATGGGAATGACAGAGACAGGATAAAAGGTCCAATAAGGCTTTCCTGCAGCCCTTTCCTCACAGAACATTGGCCCTGCAGCTGGCACAGCTATCTCTACTCAATAAGGCTTTATTACATTTCCTCCCGGGACTTATAATTGCTGGCTCTGTATGTGTGACACTATCATCTTCCTTTCCTTTCAAATTTCCACAGCCTTTTAAATGAGAGTTTACAAAACCCCTGTCTCTTTTCAATTCCATTGTTATGAAGGGGTTTCCCGCCCCCCTCTTTTTCTCCAACAAAGGGGGAGAAAATATACATAACGTATAGAAACCATACCAGGTTGAAGGACAGGGGAAAATAATTTCAGAGGCCCAGATTTTCAGGAGTCACTGACAGTTGCTCACGACTATACAAAGTTAGAGTCACCTTTGGATCAGATTGGCAGAGGGTGGCAGCTTAGCCCTTGCAGTTGTTGGTGGCAGTTGAGCTTTTGCATCCCTCAAAGCAAATTTCGAGGACAATTTTTTTACTGGTATTTAACATACTACGCTCAGAGGCACAGCTTATTTCACAGTGAGCCAGGTTGGGACAGTACTTACTTTTGGATATGTGAGGACTTCATTCAGCCACAAAACAAACTGTATGAAATTGACAAAGACATTTGTTTTCTATTAAGCCTATCCAAAAGTATGTTTGTTTGTTTCTTTTATATGCCATCTTTCTCTTGAGGTGAAACCCAATATATTTTGTCCAGAGTCAAATATGAGGTGCCATAGATAAAGTTCCACCATTCATACTTGAGGACTTCCTAAGAGCAGCAACCCAGCCAGTTTGAAGGATGCATGGAAAAGTTCATTTTTTAGACTGTTCCCTCCAACTATCCAGAAATGACAGGAACACTCCCAATTAAGGTAAAGGTAAAGGTTTTCGCCTGACATTAAGTTCAGTTGTGTAGGACTCTGGGGGTGGTGTTCATCTCCATTTCTAAGCAGAAGAGCCAGTGTTATCCATAGACACCTTCAAGGTCATGTGGCTGGCATGACTGCATGGAGCGTCTGTTATCTTCCCATTGGAGCGGTGCCTATTGATCTACTCACATTTGCATGTTTCCAAACTGCTAGGTTGGCAGAAGCTGGGCCTAACAGCAGGACCCATCCCTCTCCCCAGGTTTGAACCGGAGACCTTTTGATCAATAAGTTCAGCAGCTCAGTGCTTTAACCCACTCCACCACCAGGCACTCCCAATTAATCCTCAATATTTAAGGTGCTTTTAATTTTTTTTCAGATGCTTTTCTTTTCCCTATTACTGCTTTCTCTCTTTGACCTCATCTTATTTCAATTACTGCAAACTGAGTGTGAAATTTTAAAAAAGTAGTTTGCTGTCAATTAATCCAGCAAGAGGGAGAGCAGAGGAGAGGAAGGGGCAAAATATTGTCCTTCCCTGCAGGTTCAGGTAAAAGAAAACTCCTTCAGCCTCTCCCAACTTACATGTTCTTTCTCATTAATACATTTGCCATTTTGACTTCAAGGGTATGAGATGCTTGCCCATGAGTGAAGCCTGTTTACTCCTATTTCCTTTTCACACCTAGGAAAATAAACAAAAAATGTTTAGCATATCCATACTTGGGATTCTATTTTGTTACAATTAAGTACAAGAAAAAACACTCTCCCAGGTTGAAACATAACAACACCTGCTTCAGTATGGGTTTTTGTCTCCACAAGGACTGGCAAACCCAGGCTTTCCCAGACAGGGTATCTAGATGCCATCCTGGTATATAACAGAACTTTTTTTCATGTCAGTAGTGACTTGAGAAATTGCAAGTTGCTTATGGTGTGAGAGAATTGGCTATCTGCAAGGATGTTGCCCAGGGGATGACCAGATGTTTTACCATCCTGTGGGAGGTTTCTCTCATGTTCCGGCATGAGAAGCTGGAGCTGACAGACAGAAGCTCAGCCTGCTTCCCAGACTTGAACTGCTGACCTTTGAGTCAGCAGTCCTGCCAGCACAACAGTTTAACCCATTGTGCCACCAGGGATCCTGATGGCACCCAGACACCCAGAGGCCCCCCAGAAGGAGCCCTTAAAATTTGAAACAACCTACCTGGCTGTCCTAAAAATATTCATGAAACCCAGAAAAAACCAATTAACAAAGGGCCCACACCTGGTAAAGCCCAGATCTTACATAAGGCCTTACCAGGTATCTAATTCATTCGGTTTTACCAGAGGCAATGTTTTGACAACTTCTGGTAAAAGTGTGGCAGGCCCCACATTTTTGGGCCTGAGTGGAAGTAACCGAGAAAGAAGGTTAACAAATTGCCAAGTATAAAATTCACAATAACATGCATCTAGCTATTATGCATAAACATCAACAAACAACCAAAGAAGCATTCAAGCTGTCTGTGGTGTGCTAGAGGTAATTATCTCGTTATTAGGTACACTCCATTTTATAAAGGCATAGTATCATGGAATCAAAGAGTTGGAAAGGATGCCTCTGCTATACAGCAATTCACAGGTAAAGCATTGCTGTGGGATATTAGTTGAACTTCTGTTTAACCCCCACCCCCATCCACCCCCCCCCCCAAAAAAAAAAACCCAAGGACAGCCTGCTACCCTCTGTTGACTACATCTTATAACAAAACAATTTTTCTAATGTTTAGGTGGAATCACCTTTGCTGGAAACAGCTATAAGAAGTTTTGACAATTCTACCTCTTATTCACCCCACCAAAAAAAAGCTTATTTTGAGGCTCTTCCACACAACCACATAACCCAGAATATCAAGGTGGATAATCCACGATATCTACTTTGAACTGGATTATCTGAGTCTACACTGCCATATACTCCAATTCATTGTGGATTTTATACAGCTGTGTGGAAAGGCCCTTGCTTTCCCATTCTCCCTTTCTTATAGGGAAGCATAACCTCTTTTCCCTCTCACTTCCTGAAGATCCCCAATTTGTATAGATGTAAGTATATGTTTGGTTTCAGTAACATGAATTCTTTATTTTGATAAATGAGTTTGTAAGTGGGAGATGATCAATTATTGAGACTGCTTACTTCAAAAACAATTCCACTGTTTGAGTTTTTGTAAATCTTCATTTATAATTATCCAGGAACTATTATAACTACTTTCTAAAAAAATTAACAACAGTTGTCAACTGTAAATTAGACCTTTGAATTATATCTTCACTAATTAACATGCTAAAACAGGTATTTTGTTGATTGGCATTTTATCTCATCTTTGTCAGAAAGATGGGACTCGAGCCATCACACAATAATATTAAATAGAATACAATTAAAGGAAAGTTTATTTCAATAATTGGAACCTAAATAATTTAAAAACTCAAAAACTATTTTAAAACCAGCTTTCAAATATGTTCTTAAGAAAAAGGCAATGCTATCCAAAATCTTTGGAAAGACACTGGGGATGAAGACAGCGTTGACTACCATGGTAGGGAGACCTGGCCCCTTCTACACTGCCATATAATCTAGATTATCAGATCAGATAATTCACATTATCTGCTATGAACTAAATTATATGAGTTTATATTGCCATATAATCCAATTCAAATCAGATAATCTGGATTTTATATGGCAGTGTAGAAGGGGCTTAGAGCCTGGATAGAAGTCACTGAGAAATGCTTCTCTAGTTTCATTTATTTCATTTCAGCATTTTTATATTGTTATCCCACCTTTCAAATCAGAAAAACCTTCCTGAGCTGGGTCACAGATATAATATGAAACACATGAATAAAATATTAAAACAAACCAAGCAGAAAAGCAAAAAAACAAAAACACCCAACAACTTCAAATCCAGATCAGCAATCCACATGTATTTAATCATCAGTAATCAAAGGCAGATGACAGGAGAAGATATTTCAGCCTTGGGTAAAAATGACACTCAGTTTAAAAGACTTGGCTCTTACACCTGCCAATTTGATTGGCTTTAATAATGTACCAATGAGCAGAGCTTATGCAAGCAATCTTAGAGTGCAGGCAGGTTTAAATGTGTGCAGGTGACTCTTGAAATAACCTGGTTCAAACTATTAATAATTTATGGAAAATCACTAACACTTGAAACTGGTTTGAAAGTAGACCAAAAGACTAGTATAAAATAGTCACCTATTCAAATTAGACAAAAACAAAGATAGGCTATTTAATTCATTAGTGACTACACCTAGAATAATATACACTCAAAAATGGAGAGCTAAAGAATCACCAACAATAGAACACTGGATGCTGAAAATAATAGATATAATGAATATGAAGAAATTAACTCAATTACTTTCCCAACATTCATGTGGAAACAAAATAATAATGGGCTGGTTACCATTGAAAGTGTATTTGTCACAAGAAAAAATAGACTTGATAATTGAACCAAAATGAAGATCCAACGAAAAATTGTTCTCCAAGGGGAAGAAATGAAGAGGGGATAGCAGAACTATAAGGAGCTAAGAAAGGACAATGTACACGGCAGTAGATAAGACTGGAAGCCAACTTTTATTTTTGTTTTCTCCCCTTCATACCACTTCTTTCCCCAGATCTACCCCTTAGGATTTTGTGTGTGTGTGTGTGTGTTTATTTTATATGTATGCTTGTGATGTAGTGTAGGGACAAGCATACATAGTTACCCCTACAGAGCCCTCCAGATTATCCACATCTATTTTATTCTTTTTTTATTTTAAAAATAGAACTCTATGTTTGTAATCAATAAAAAATACTGAAAAAAATTTAAATAGCTACCTTGAGTCCTGTGCAAGGATAAAGGTAGGGAAAAACTAACTAATGAACTTAGGCGATCTCTCGTTGTCCTCCAGGGTGGGTCCGTAGGTGACTATGGAGCCCTATTCTTGATCTGTATCGTCTCCCACAGTGAGGGCATTGGTTTCCAGGTGGAAGGCGGTCCCAGTCGGGGTTGGCTTGATGCACCTTCCTCTTGGCACGTTTCTCTCTTTTGCCCTTCATTCATGCCTCTTCAAATTCTGCAGCACTGCTGGTCACAGCTGACCCCCAGCTGGAGCACTCACAGGGCAGGGCTTCCCAGTTCTCAATGTCTATGCCAGAGTTTTTAAGGTTGGCTTTGAGCCCATCTTTAAATCTCTTTTCCTGCCCACCAACATTCTATTTTCCATTTGAAATAAATGAACTAAATAAATAAAGGGATTATATAAATCAGTAATATTACCCCCACAAGCAAATTATATTTACAAGTCACCCCATTTACACTGAATTACAATAGATTAAACTGGAAGTAACCTGGTTACAAACAACTGAAAATACTGGGGAAGAGGAATGTTTTTATTGTTAGACTTTAACTTTGGAACACAAAATTAGTTTCTTTAAAAATAAATTGAACTTTTGAAAACTCCATCCTTGTGGGTGCTTTCTGGGCCTGCACGTCACACACACACACACACACACTTTCCAAGGAAAGTGTGTGTGTAGCTTGCAGGCCCAAAGCACCTGCATCTGCCAGGATGTGCAGCCAAGCACCAAGCACCTCTTACTCATCACTTGGTGCTCAGCTGCAGGCCCTAGCAGGTGTGGGCACTTTGGGCCTGCAAGCCCCACATACACTCTCCTTGGAAAGAGTTGTGTGTGTGTGGCATGCAGGCCCAAAGCCTCAACACATGCCAGGGCCTGTAGCCAAGCACCGAAAAGCAGGCAACCAGTTACCGTTCCCACTTACTTTTCGTTTCACTGATGTTTTCATACTAGAGGGGTGTACAGTTTCATGCCATCCGAATGAAACAAATGGTATGAAGGCATGAATTGAATGGCTGAAACAGTTACCAGCCTCATGACTACCACCCAGTATACTGCTCCATCATACAACCTGAACTGGCTCGATTCACAGTAACTTCATTCCTCTAATATAGCCTGCTTCTCCCAGTACTTGGTACTTCCAAGTATAGGACAGATAGGAAACCATGTTGTCAAAATGATTGAGATGCCAAAGCTGGCAAATCCATCAATCCAGGTGCCAGAGCCTTTAAAAATCTGGGTTTCAATTGGGGATGTCTATAGTCTTCTCATATTAACAGGACACAGAATTATTAAAGAAGCTAGATGTTATATCGAGGAGAAGTTCAAAACCTTGAATAGCACCTTTCATGTTCAGAATCAAACCTGAAGCAGATTCATTGCCACACTGATCAGGTATCACCGATTTTAACTACTACTCTACTACATTAGTATTTCAGTTTGTAATTTCCTTCTGACCAGTTACTCAACTTTAACAGCTCAAAAGTGAGCCATACGATTCTCTCCATGCTGGGACTAGCTGCACATATTGAATTTGGCTGATTGATCTGTTAGAGCACTTTTTTTGCTTTTGGAAAACTACAAAACAATTGACAATTTTTCTTCATATAGAAAGAACTTGAGATTGAAATAAATACAGATGTAGGAGAAAGCAAAAGTGTCATGAATTCATATAAAGAATGCCGGATGAGATGGACCCCCTTTCAAGTGACTGTCAGTACTATATGGAAACAACCAAAGATAATATGATCAGGTAATTAAGGTTAAAATTTGATCAGTAAAAATACTAACTTTTGTATAACGAATGATGTTGCTGCATTATAAATCAGGCAATATGATACATCATTTATACATTTAATGTATTGGACTTGCTTATGAGTTAGGTTAGACTGCAGTTTTCTGAAGAAGCATGTACTAACAAAGAGGGGGAAGGAAAGAATTAGAATTAGAGACAAATTCTTTGAAAGTTGGAAGTTTGTGGAGGTAGGAAAGGAAAAATAAACTATATCAAAGAGGCACAGTCTTGGATCTTGGACTTCAAAATTTAAAAATGATCCAAGTTTGAATGGTCTTCAGAACATTTGGTTGTATATTTTTGAAGCCCTCACACAAATTGTGTGAGCCTCTCCGACAAGAGGGATTTTTTTTTTGGAGACTTGGAAACATTCAGTTCTGATCACAACATGTACACAGGCTGAAAGAATCCTCCAACCATGGGAAGTGTTTCATAACACTATCCAAAATATAACAAGTTTTACTGTATATTGAGAGCATATATGTGTTCCTTCAGCTTTTAAAAACATGAAGGTAAGTACCCATGTTCCTAGGTGTTATTTCAAGTTGAAATAATTAAAGGTTAAGTAAGCTGCATGTGAAAGAAGAGAGACAGATTTTGCAAAGTGATTTCTTAGGAGGGCAATCAATATAAGACAGAGAAGATGTGTGTTAAAGCAGCAGCAACAACAACAACAATAACAACAACATAGCTAGCAGACATGTTTGTGATATAATTCACAAAATCAGTTGCAAAAGTCCAAATCTTGGGTTTCCTTCCTTTGCCTCAATTGCATTTTGAAAGAAGCTCAGAAGATCAACACTAATAAAAAAAATTCCAAGTACATGCTCTATATATGTGTCGTTATAAATATAACAGGTTTTAAGATAAAAGGAATTATATTGTCACGGAAAGTTTCAGGCTTGTCAGAAAACTAGCCAACACTTTTTCTACAGTTTAGAATCACCCATAGACCAACATGCCAAGTAAAAAATTACCAAGTATAGACATGCTAAAGATGCTTCCTCCAACTCAATCTAAGATTGTTTCCTTACATTGCCTAATGGTACAGACAGGACTAGTCCCGTCTGCTAGCTATGTTGTTGTTGTTGTTCTTCTTCTTGTTCTTGTGGCTGTTGTTTTAGCACACATTTTTACGGTCTTATTTTGCCTTGCTAAGAAATAACTTTGCAAAATGTGTCTCTCTCTTTTCACATGGGACTTACTGAACCTCTAAAACCATCTCTTACACTGGACTGTAGCTTGTTGAGTTCCTTGCTCCAATCAAATTCTTGACAGCTACATCAGTCAGATGTCTGCTGAAGTTTCCCAGCAAAAGTGAAAAGGATGGAAATGCCTCAGCAACACAAATTCTACATCTATTTTCCAACTATAGTTTATGTTGTTTTCATAAAGCAAAGCAAGAAAGTATATTGCCGGATATCCACTATGTGTTTAGTAAGTCTTGCATGGTTTTTGTCTATATTTAAATAGCTGTTTTTTTATTATTGTTGTGTTCACTTAAGCTTGGAATGAATGGAAGAAGGCATTTTTAACGGAATGGAGCAAATAGCCAAACAAACTGAGCATGCTATACAAATGTTTCACACAGAGTTTGTTTACTTTCAAGTCAACCTTGTTCCAGACTAATCCAAGCACCATCAAGAATATATATATAAACCTTGAAGAGGATCATATGCCACATGGCTGTCAAATCATTTCTACATTAGAAGATGACAAAGCAGACTTGGAGAAAATATTACTTCCATAGAAAATACAATGCTAAGGTTATTTCCACTAATAAAAAGTTGCAGTATACTCATCTTAGAGAAAATAACTGTTTAATCTTTCTTTTGCTAAACAGCTTCCAAATTAACTAAATGTATTTTAGAACTTTAATACCCACCACAAAGATCAGTACCTGTAAACACTGAAAGAGAATAAAGAAAACTAAGATAATATTGAGGCTTTTAAGTAGAGGCTGTGGATGGCTATCTGTCAGGGGAGCTTTGAATGTAAAATTCCAGCTTTTTGGCAGGGGGTTGGACTGGATGGCCCATGAGGTCTCTTCCAATTCTATGATTCTATGACTGCAGCATAGAATCATAGAATCAAAGAGTTGGAAGAGACCTCATGGGCCATCCAGTCCAACTCCCTGCCAAGAAGTAGGAATATTGCATTCAAATCACCCCTGACAGATGGCCATCCAGCCTCTGCTTAAAAGCTTCCAAAGAAGAAGCCTCCACCACACTCTGGGGCAGAGAGTTCCACTGCTGAACGGCTCTCACAGTCAGGAAGTTCTTCCTCATGTTCAGATGGAATCTCCTCTCTTGTAGTTTAAATGGAAATAAAGCAACCAAAACCCATACAAAGCCTAATAAAACAAAAAATCATAACTTTTCAATGTCAAAAACATTAACTGACTCCTTTTCCTTTGTAGAAAGTGAAGTCCAAAATATTTTCTTCGTAAGTAAAGGAATCAGTTAACCACCTAACCTCATGTAGCAGATTTAGGTAAGGAAGTCCTTTAATGGAAATTTTCATTTCATTCAGATTCATATGGGACTACCAAAACAGAATTGAGTAAGCAGTATGCCTTACTAAAAGACACAAATCCATTGTTTCATAAAAGTTTCCCAGAATATAAAAAACCTCAATTATCCCCCCCCCCAAAAAAAATCTTCATTATAATTACATTTCTGATCATTATAGCATGGTTATTTTGATGCATTTTAGCTTAACATTAAAATAAAAGTTTAGCTACTGAACAGTTGTTTGCACTGCAACAAAAGGAAATGCATGTAAAGGGGAGAGGGAGTTTTGCCCATTGCATTGTAACAGGTTGTTAAATATTGCTATTTGAGAGGGGAAAGATAAATTTCAAAGTGCTAGAGCAAGTCTCAGAACTCCATTAATAGAAATTAAAGGGAAATCTAATAGGAATAGACCGAGAGAGAACATCCTCCCCATTGCTCCCTGGGGGAGACATGTAGACTGAGAGATGACACTTTATCATTCCCAGTCCTCATGAGTCCAATAGGCAGAGCATTCACTCTGCAAATAATAATAATAAATATGGTCTGAAGTGACTATAGCTATTCCAGTCTTAATAAATGGTCTGAAATAGTGGCAAATTCTGATATAGAGAACATTTTTTCAATAAAAGTGAACAGGGTTGTTAATAATGTTAATGGAGTATCATACAGCTTTTCATGCTGAGAGACTCATACAGCCTATCATGCAATTTTATTATTTTTAATAACTATTCTGCTGTGCTCTCCTTACTCCATTGCCCTTTCTGTCTTTATATACACCCTCCTAGAAAACCCTGTGAAATTCATGGGGTAGCTATAAGTCAACAGGCAACTTGAAGGAATACACACACATATTGTTACATTTTGGTGTACGTTGTCTGTGTTTTCGAAATGTAAATTCAATGTATAGTTTCCTCTGATGAATGTACTCCTCTAAACTTGATATGCCTCATTCAAAACATACACAGAAAGCATAGGAGCATCCGTACTAAATATATTTCAGATACATTGCAAACAATGCCCAGAATCCTCTATAGTGTGTATGTATGATAGTTATGGGGCTACTTAATAAATCCTGGACTGATTTGCTTGATTTCTACTTACAGCAGTGGTTCCCAACTTTTTTTTTGACCAGAGACCACTCTCCAACTTTAGTACCAAAAGGTTATGAATCCGTTTTTGGTCAACTTTAGATTTGGTTTGGTTGTTTGGGGTGCTGATTCCAATAACTGCATTGGATAAACAACACCAGTTCTAGTTTCTGATACAGAACATATGCCACCCAGTAGTTGCCATCTGCTCGCCCACAGAAAACCATATTTAATAAGCCTCAGCACTATAAGAGGGTTTTGTGAGACCAGTCACTCTTGTTACAACAGTGTAGTAATGATGAGGCCACAGACCATATTTTAGTTCTTGTGGACTACCGGTGGTCCATAGACCACAGGTTGGGAACCACTGACCTACAGGGAAGCACCCAGTATGATCAATGGGGGCAGCCTGTTCTCCTGTCATTCAGGAAGCAATTGACCTCCCATGAGTTAATCGCCAGTTCAAATGGCAAAAGTGGGGTCTCTGTCACAATTCCTAGTCACCTCAGAAATAACTTACATAAATGGAGTAGGAACATAAACCAGCTGCTTCCTGATCTACAGAGGAACAGATCCTTGTTGTTTGCAGTGGCTTCTCCCTGGCAATTAGAGATTGGGGAACTTTTGCAACCCCCACATAGCCCCTAAACTAGGGGCTACATAGAGATTGTGAACACATAACAGCCACAAGTAATAATGTTACGTACTTGCAACTGCCATAAAGAATTCCAACCATTGTTACTAGGTTTTGGATTAGGGGTCAAGTTAGGATACATATTGTTTTGACTGATATAGAATATGACAGATGCCAATTGCACTTGAACTTTTCTTGAATAGTGGCAATAAAATAGGGGCTTCTATCATATGTGAGAGTAAAAAGTCAATTCAAGAGAGGGGAGTAGATATGGAGCTTGGGGGGGGGGGGAGACTGGGGAATATCCACCACCAGTATTTGTTGATTGAGTAGTTGATACATTCTATCTAAAAAGTAGCCTAGTGCTACTAAAAAAACTGCCCTGAGTCCCTTTGGGGAGATAGAGTGGTATATAAATAAAGTTATTATTATTATTATCATTATTATTATTATTATTATTATTATTATTATTATTATTATTGGTACTTGAGATCTTTTATGAGACTGACTTTACATGGTTCATGAGCTGTAAGAAAAGTCAAAAACAAACAGAAGCTGCATCACCTACATCATAATCACCATTATTATAGTATCAAGCAGTCCAAGTGGCTGAAACAAAGCCATTTTGGGACAGCCCCAAAATTGGAAGAAACTTGACATAACCAGAAATGGTTCTGAAGTTTCAGATGTAACCCTTTTTCTCAAGTCTAGCTATTTCCTTCAGAGGTTTGTTCACACTGAAGTTTAGGACAGGTAGACTACTGAGCCAGAAATTTCTAATGCTTTATCAAAACACACAGCTCAGGATTCCATAGGATGTTGTCATGACAGTTTAATCATAATGCTTTAATTGTGTAAGTTGGAAAATTCCAGATTACATCAATCACAGGTTGTCCTCCTGCGGGCTTGAAAAAAAAATCCCATTTCCAGACTGGAACCTGCATATTACCGTAGACTTGTGGATTGGGAGATTTTTGGAGTTGTGACCCTAAAAAGGAAAGTTTTCAAATATGTTCTTTCACCAAATGCACCTTATCCTAGTGACAAAAATACAACCTATCACTTCAACAATCATCTTAAGACCAAGTTTGAACTGGTACAGCGCTTCCCAGTATAGACTTGTTGCCTCCTTGGACTTTGGGAAAATCGACTGCAAAAATCTGTTACATGGAAAATTTCTTTCTTTTAAAAAATATTTAATCAACCCCCCCCCCCCAAAAAAACAATTAAAAATGAAGCAAAGTGTCTAGATTTCTTGACATTTATGGGAAGCCTTCCAGAAATGCAGGATGCCATTAATAAAGCTTCTCCTTCCTCGCTTTGATAATACGTCTCAGAACACCGATTGAAGTCTCCCAGTATGAATTCCCTTCATGTGTTTCTGTAAGGGTGTTCTCCAGGTGTCAAATTCCTGGGCGACCTCAGGGAATTAAAGGCAGATGCTGCTTGTTATTCCCTCTGTATTCTTCCCCCACCTTCTTTTAGCTTTGTTGCCCCTAAGATGCACTTGGTTAGCAAACAGGGTGGCTGTATGATTAAAAGAAGTACGTAAAAAAGTCTTCTCTCCAGTTCCACATATGGAGGCAAGAAAGTGGTAATCAAGAGCCCAATTGCTTTATATCACAGCGCTTTCCCCGCAGAAAGTGTGTGGGGGTGAAATGGGCATGGATGAGGGGGAATAAAAAATTATAGAGTAGCAGAGAAATGAAATGTTTGAACAGAAAATAATTTCCCTAACTCATAGCCTGTGGGCATAACCTGTCATAACTCTGCGTGAATTGAACAGTCAGGGAGTTCAAGTTTTCAGAAGCTTACCATAAACTAATATGCTCCGTCACTTCATCCTCGGGTGACAAGCGCTTCCATGTTTTAAGGAGCCACTGCTCAGCAAAGAAAAGGAGGGTTGGGGGTAAAGAAGAAGCATTGAAATACCTGGATACAAGCCCAAAAGAAGCTTACATGGCCCTTGTGAAGCCATGAGGGGAGCCTTTTAAGAATGTAAGATTAAAGATTTAAAATTTCCATACATTTTAAAGTCATGGAAGAGGAATGATCTTGCAGGGCAGGAGAAGAAAACACTGACATTTTTAGATAAATTGAAGAGAAAGGTGACATCACTAAGCTTTGCAAACTGAATGCTGCTATATCACTTTAGGAACCTAAACTGTTTTTTTCTATCAATTAGTTTGGACAAAATGTAAGCACAATTGATATAACAAGAGTACATTTTTCAGGCAATAATTACAAATTGAATTAGCATTTCTTTGTTTGTTTGCTTGTTCCTGGAAATGAGTTACTGCATCCTCAACTGCAAATAATATTTTCAACATGTACAGCTTCCAATCTGAGAGAAAGACATAGAGAGAAAAATCTTGAAAGCCTCCACCTTTGCCCCTTCTACTAAAAGCTCATTGCTTCCCTGGATTGTTCCCCCATATGAAGTGAAATATTCCTAAAACAATCTTCATCTGGCTTCAACAGGAAGAGCTTACTGTGGAAATAACACTTTATATATTACAGAATGAGTATCACAATAGCTCCCATCTTGTAATCAAATCAACAAATAAAGTTTATTATTATTATTATTATTATTATTAATAATAATAATAATAATAATAATAATAATATGTTCAAGATCCATTTTGAATGGGTTTAGTGACATTTTCCCATATATGCAGCCTATTACAAAATGACTGACAGACCTTCCTAAGTAAAAGGTCCATATGATTACAGTTTTAGCAACTAACTATGAACTAACTTCTTGTTGTTTTGAGTATCTGGCTAAAGAAGTTTATCACAATGCTGAATGGTTCATTTTTTCCTATCTAAGTAAGGGTTATTGAACTAATCAAGGAGAACTATGTGTTTCTCACTGAAAGATGGAGTGTGCAATCCCAGATGTCATATTGTAAGCATCTCTAGACCCACAAGGACATTAGTACTGAGACCTCTTGCTATCCTTATGGCATCCTACTATTACAAGAATCTGAAGGGATTGGAAACTCATGATAGCAAAGGTCATGTTAGAGTGGCACAATGCAACAGCTCAAGGTAGGCCTTCAAATTTATGACCTGTCTACATAAAAGGATATTAAGTCAATTTCCTAGATTTATAAACGTCAGGTCTGACTGTTTACTAGTATCCTCCATTCTGAGTTTCCTTTGATGAATTGCATTCTTCCAGCCATGCATTTCTCTTTCTAAAAGAGTACAGTAAGGATCCCACCTGTTGAAATTATCATTATCATTATTTATTTATTTATTTATTATCATTTCATTAACATTATCATTAACATATATTGCACCATCAATATGCCTGACTTTTACAAGTAAAATACGCAAAACCAGACAACCATTGGGGTCTTCCAAAGGATAGATAGATAAATAAATGATAGACATAAACAAATACACAAAGAGTAGGAATCATGTTATATCCAATTATTCAATGCAATTGTAAAACAAATATCCATATAAAATCCAGGATCATATACTGTAAAATAAACTGAACAATGTAATATACAATATTATAAAATGATATCAAAAAATTCTAAAAGTTATGTAAAACAAGTAAGTTTATTTAATTGAGATTTTAAAATAATGAGGGAAGGAGCAGTCTGCAAATGTTTAGAGAGGCAATTCCAAGGACACGGGGCAGTGAGTCAGAAAGGACGGAGTAAAGTCAAGGAAGAGGAAACCCTTGGTTAGGTGACAAGCCTAGAATTCCTAGAACCTGGAATCTTCAACAGGCCAGTAAAAAGAGATAAGCAGAAAGATAGGGGGAGCAAGGCTGTGTGAGAATTTGAATGTTAAGAAATGGATGCAGGCAAACGTCAGGAGAGAATGCTTCTAGAACATGACCATATAGCCCGAAAAAGTTGCAGCAACCTAAGGGAAGAATAGTTTTAAAATATTACAATAATTAAGTGGGAAAATGAGCAAGGGATGATTCAAGGTGATTTTATTATAATTTTGTAAAAAAATCAAGCAATCACTCCACATTTTAGAAATCCCTCTGAAATCAAACCTGAGGTTGTAAGGAATCTATGTATAAGTGGGAGTGAATATAAAAAGGAATAATACTTAATCTAGGTTCTGTTGCACATGCTATACAAAGCTAAGTAGTAACTGGTTAAAAACAATATAGACAATACACTCACAATTGATGAGATGTTGTTCCATGTGTCTAAGCACTACAACTGTAGGGCGTAACATTGAACATAACTGAATACGTAATGCCACACCACATATGTAGTTTTCTATCGCCACTTTAATACCTGGGACGTACTCTGTTTCTGTCCTGTTACAAGTGCCTTTCTTCTTGACTCAGTGAGGGGAAAAAGAATTTCCTTTCTAAATACCTTTACCACCCTGTACTGCTCCAGTTTCCCTTTTATATTGGCTGGGTCTTTTTTGTGAGCTGTTAAACCTTTGTACTTTATATCACATGCTTGAGACACTCCAGTAAGCAACGAAGTAACAAAGTTTATTTATCGCTTCTGGTTCCAATGCTTTATGGTTACATTTGTGTTTTGTTACAGTCTCGAGTCTTACATTCACTATCATTCACTCAGTTAACTTTTCTTATGAAACCTTCACTATCTCACATCAACAAATATGTTACTTTCTTCATATACCCTTGGCTGAACTATTTTCTGACTTAGGCCACACTGGCACCTTCTTATTTTTCCTTAAACCTTGAGCTATATTGCCCAACTGCTTCTCTCTAACCGAGGTTTCTAACTCTCTCGACTTCTCTTTTTCAACTCACAAACTCTAACTGCTTCTTTCAAATTTGACTCCGCCTCTTTAGAATGTTCAGTTCTGTAACTGCCATTCTGGCTCAGCGGCCTTTTCAAATCCTGGCGTACTCTCATCTGCATACAACCAATCGGCTTCACATATGCAAATTAATCCTACCTTCACTGTTGCTACCCTATTTGAGCCAATTCTTCCCTATCAGCCATATTGTAACCTAGAGCTACACACCAAAAATACAACATAGATCATAAAATTCACTACAACAACCCAATTTAAAAGGCTTATTTGCCTTCTAAAACAGAATAAAATTTGGATGGACATCTGCTTTAGAAAACTGTTTCAGAAAAAGCAGAATTATAAGCACATTTATCTGAATTCTAGATTGGTTTACATCTAGGCAAGTTTGTCTCATTTTAGTCTCCTAATGAAATATCATTTCAGATATGTCAAAAGTTTTCCCAGGGCATCAGGAGTTACTTTTACAAAGGTACTTTTCATATCAATTGTTATATTTAAGCCTTTTTAATCCATTGCTCTTATTCACACTGGTCAGGCTTGTCACAGTGGTACAGTACTTAATAGGAACTGGGATTCCAATGGATTGTTGCACTTCATGCAATTTTTCAGTTTTGTTGCAGTGCACATTACACTGCAGAGAACAAAGACCGTACACATGCCCCAAGCAGCAAATTGATGTTGCTAATATCATTTTGTGTCAATGCCATGCTATATAATAATTATTTAATACAGTAAAAATTCTAAAGATGATAAACCATGATGAAGGTAGAGTTAGAAGAGTGATTAAGGTTGCATTCATTTACACTTCAGAATTCAACAGGGCCTGTCTCTGACTAGACTATAAGATTGCATGGAGGTAAGTTGTTCCCATGTCTCCTGATTCTATCGTCCCAGCTGACCTTGTAAGCCAAAGCCATACAGCTCCCCAATACAGCCATTTCTGCAGTTTTGGAGAGTAATGGGATCAGCAGTGATGTAGCCAGTTTTTTTTTCTTAGCTGGATATACAGTAGTAAGCACTTGCAGGAACTTGAAGGGACATAGGACATTTCTGTAAGTGATGTTCTTGCAGTATTTCCCACTAAGTGCCATTATTGCAGGTATTGTCATTCTCTGGTAACCCAGAAATGGCCATATTGGGAGGGCTGCACAGCATACAAGGTGGGTCAGGAAGTTCTGTCAATTATGTAGTGACCCAAAAGTGAGCACCAATGGTTTACATCAAAGTTACTTATAAACAACCAGTCTTTTTATTTGGTGCTAATGCCATGCTCTTACAAATTCAACCCAAAGACATTTTTGCTCTTTCCCTAGCTTCTAGATAAGAAGCTGTGGAATATTGTCAGGACACAGTTAAGAAATAAAGCAGGGGACTGCCCACCATCAAAAGCATGACCTCTCAGCTTACCATGTTATGCTATCTGTCTTTCATACCAAAGCTGAAGGATCATTCCAACACATGGTGGTTTCTTGATTCCTTTGCGGCATAAATGTCCAGCTTCCCTTCTTTGTCCCCAGCACACTAAGGAAATGCCCGGGATGTGACCTGTTCAGTGATGGTGGCTTCCCCCAAAGCACTCCGTCTGACCTCAGCATAATGAACAGAATTAATATGGCAAAGTCACTAACACGGCACCACTTCCCAGCAGCACAACCACAGCCTCTAATTGATTAGTCCATAAAAACCTGTGCACTAAATTGAAAGGAGCTGCACTAATTCTCTTTTATGTTAAATTTCTGTCTCTCTCGCTTATCGAATTCTTCGTCCAATGCCCCTTTTTGCAGACTATTGTGGGCTTGCTGTGGGCCTGTTTTCCTCTTGGCCAGATTAAGTACCTAATCAAAATCTTGTCTCCCTTAATGGCATAAAATTGAAAGATAGATATTGCACTTTACACAGCTGATTAAACACTGGAATGTGGCTAAATGCTTTACAGGGCTTGTTACATTAACTAACTCTGTCATCTGCCAGCTATCTTATAATTGCATATGTTCATGTTGCTCCTGGTAAAGCCAAGGTAAGGATTCTTTTTTTCCTCCCTCCATTACCTTTCTTCATTCTCTCCCCATAGCCAAGATTGCCAAGGAATTGAGGTGTCAGAGAGCATCTGAAACCTGTCCTATCACAATTTCTGAAAGGAAAATGACTCCAACATAACATTTAAAAAGAACCAGAGAGGACTCTCTGTTTTCAATTCAAAGTTTATCAAATCTTAACATTTTGTTGAGATTATTTAAATGACCAAGGTAGGCCCAAGATATTTTATTGCCTGAGAAAGCACAGCAAATGCTACTTCCAATCAATGTGCAAGTGCAGAATGACCCAAGTTATGTTGATATATGAGGAAGAACATCCTACTAGCCGCCCCTTTGCTATACTTGGCAATAAAACAATCCAATAAGACAAATTAAATAATGAACAACTTGCTGCTCTTTCATGACAGCAAAATTTGTTGCTTGTGATGGTCATCTCATCCTGCATCATATTAAGACCAGCCCTGGAAATGGTCCACTTGATGAAAGCACACCATTTTCTACACTAACTGCAACAAAAATTCCAGGGAACATGGTTTCCAAGCTACAATCCAGTCATTTTCTATATAATTTCTATCTCCATAGAGTAGTAATATTTAGTAGTCACTATTTTTAAATAAACGAAAGAAAGAAAGAAAAAGAAAAAAATCCCTACAATATACCTTGTTTTAATGTATTGTCGAAGGCTTTCATGGCCGGAATCACTCAGTTCTTGTGGGTTTTTTCGGGCTATATGGCCATGTTCTAGAGGCATTTCTCCTGACGTTTCGCCTGCATCTATGGCAAGCATCTTCAGAGGTCTGCTGGAGCTGGGAAAAAGGGGTTTATATATCTGTGGAATGACCAGGGTGAGACAAAAGGCTATTGTAAGTTGGGCTAGGTGTGAATCTTTTCAACTGACCACCTTGATTAGCATACAATGGGCTGACAGTGCCTGGAGCAAACTCTTCTTGAAAGGTGATTAGATGTCCCTGCCTGTTTTTCTCTCTGTTGTTTTAATTTTAGAGTTTTTTAATACTGGTAGCCAGATTTTGTTCATTTTCATGGTTTCTTCCTTTCTGTTGAAATTGTCCACATGTTTGTGGATTTCAATGGCTTCTCTGTGTAGTCTGACATGGTGGTTGTGAGAGTGGTCCAGCATTTTTGTGTTCTCAAATAAAATGCTGTGCCCAGGTTGGTTCATCAGGTGCTCTGCTATGGCTGACTTCTCTGGATGAAGTAGTCTGCAGTGCCTTTCATGTTCCTGGATTCTTGTTAGGGCGCTGCGTTTGGTGGTCCCTATGTAGACTTGTCCACAGCTGCATGGTATACGGTAGACTCCTGCAGAGGTGAGAGGATCCCTCTTGTCCTTTGCTGAACGTAGCATTTGTTGGATTTTCCTGGTGGGTTTGTAGATTGTTTGTATGTTGTGTTTCCTCATCAGCTTCCCTATGCGATCAGTGGTTCCCTTGATGTATGGCAGGAACACTTTTCCTCTGGGTGGATCTTCATCTTTACTCTTGTGGCTTGTTTTTGGTCTTGCAGCTCTTCTGATGTCTGAGGTAGAGTATCCATTGGCCTGTAGAGCCCAGTTGAGGTGGTTCAGTTCATCTTGGAGGAGGTGGGGTTCGCAGATTCTTTTTGCACGGTCTGCCAAGGCTTTAATGGTGCTTCTTTTTTGACTTGGGTGATGGTTGGAGTTTTTATGTAGATATCTATCTGTGTGTGTGGGTTTTCTGTAAACGGTGTGACCCAATTGTTGATCAGGTTTGCGGATGACTAGGACATCTAGAAAAGGCAGTCTTCCTTCCTTTTCTTTTTCCATAGTGAACTGGATGTTAGGGTGGATGCTGTTAAGATGTTCCAGGAACCTGTTGAGTTCTTCATCTCCATGGCTCCAAATGGTGAAAGTGTCATCCACATATCTGAACCATATAGTGGGCTTTTTGGTTGCTGTTTCAAGAGCTTGTTTTTCAAATTGTTCCATGTAGAAGTTAGCTATGACTGGGCTGAGAGGGCTCCCCATAGCTACTCCATCTTTCTGTTCGTAGAATTCATTGTCCCACTGAAAATAGCTGGTGGTGAGGCAATGGTGAAACAGCGCCGTGATGTCTTCTGGGAACCTCTGGTTGATGAGTGCCATGGTGTCTGCAACTGGGACCATGGTAAATAGAGACACCACATCGAAGCTGATCAGTTTGTCATTTGGATTTAGCTTGAGATTGCTGATTTTTTCAATGAAGTGGGCTGAGTCCTTGATGTAGTGTGTTGTGAGCCCAATGTGGCTTTGTAACTGTGCAGCAAGAAATTTGGCTAAGTCATATGTGGGGGACCCAATGGCACTCACGATTGGTCTGAGTGGGGTGGAGTCCTTATGGATTTTGGGGAGTCCATAAAGCCTGGGTGGAAGGGCTTCCGATTTACATAGCTGCTGTCGTATGTCGAAGTTGATTGAGGAGTTTTTAATTAGAGTGTTGGTTTTTCTGGTTATTTTGGAGGTTGGGTCTTGCTTAAGTTTTCTGTATATAGTAGGGTCCAGGAGTTTTCTGATCTTCTCCTTGTATTGCTCTGTATGCATGATGACTGTGGCATTCCCCTTGTCTGCTGGCAGAATGAGGATATCCGGATCTGAATTTAGGTCTCTAATGGCTTCTCTTTCCTTCCTAGTAATGTTACTGGAGGGGAGTTTTGCCTTTTTCAGGATCCTTGCTGCTTCCGCTCGTACTTCTTCTGCTTCCTCCTCTGGGAGGCGGTAAATTGCTGATTCGACATTGGCAATGATGTTTTCTACTGGGATCCTGGTGGCGGTTACAGCAAAGTTTCCTCCTTTCGCTAGTATGGATACCTTGTTTTAATTTTTTGTAATTTGCAGTGAGTTATTTCAAGTGGGAAAATATTTAAAAATTACATCTTTTCTTTGACTACATGATTCTTCCTCATTATTCTTCTCACATACACAGGAAATACCATTTACTATAACGTAGTAAATGAAGTGACTGCCATAGCTCATATCTTCAATTTGTTCCCATCTCTCATCACTTTATCTTCATCTTTCTTCATCTGTTCTACTTATTTTAGCCAAATAAGAATCCTTCAACCAATATGACAACTTCTCCAAAATTTGTCTACACAAGTGAAGTTGTCTACACTTTGTGAACCACAAAGAAAGTTATTATTATTATTATTATTATTATTATTATTATTATTATTATTGTCACCCTCCAACCAGCCAAGAGTTACAGAAAAAGTAGATCTATTCATCAGGATAATGCACACACACACCCCCTCCCCAAAATGAATATTTCTTGATTGCTGCCCTGGGGACCACCAGTGGCCTGCAAGAATGAAAATATGATCAATTGCCTCAAAACCATGTGGCATTGAAAGCGACTGGTCTTGCAAAGCCCTCTTGTAGTGCCGAGGCAACGGGGATGTTGGGAGGAAAGAGGCTGACTACCCATGAAAGATTACTACTACCACATCAGCTCTAGATTAGTAAATATGGTTTTCTGTGGATGGGATGAGCAGATGGCAACTACTGGATGGCATATGTGTTGTATTAGAAACTAGAGCTGATGCGGTCTATCCATGCAATTTTTTGAATCAGCGCCCCAAATAACCTAGTCAAAGTGGTCCCTGTTCAAGTGGTCCCGGTCCAAAAAAAAAAAAAAAGGTTGGGAATCACTGCTATAAAGCATAAATAAGAAAGGGAATGCATTGAATTCAGATCAGTAGTAGTGGCAACCAATGCAGTAAAATGCTGAATCGATTCTGGATTTTAGTTTGAACTTTATTTTTTGAGGTGAGTTCAACACTTTAAATAGCTCTTTTAAAGTTAAGATTAAACTCCAAAGCAGATTCATCAGTCCACTGGGACCACCAGCTATGGGATGGAAGCAGTTTGCTAAGGAAACAACCAGTTTGTTGAATAATAATTTGAATGACCTTTCATTGAATAGTTTTAATAAATAAAATCCACTCCTGTTTGCAAGTGCCCTGTTTCTTTTATGCTTGCCTCTTTCTTTTTGAAGGTAAGCAACCATTTCCAACAGAAGGGGGATTCCTTCAAAATCCTGCAGAAAATCTCCCCAAAAGACCTTACCCCTTTTTGCCCTAATCAAATGTAAAACAAAAATGTTGCTGTGGACCTATATTTGTAGTGTGTAATGAAAATACTACATATCCTGGCATTAAAGCAGATCCAAAGACCTACCCATATCCCATGGGATGACTAGCAGTTGAATGAAATAGAAGTCATTTTTCTTTTCCATTTAAGTGGTGTTGAATTAAAAGGGACATGAATCAGACCCAGCTGTCTGTCCTGAAGGCAATTAATAATCAATTCATCATTATTTCATTCCAATAGGACTCTTCTACTCAACTAGGCTCCACTTTCCATCTGAAACCCATGAATGAGTTCATCAAACAGCTCAAAATGTAAGCTTGATAGAGTCTATTATGCAGACTTTACTAAGTGCTTCTTATTAAAGATTCATAAAGGCATAATATATATTTTAATAAGGCAGGTTGTAAGATATGAAATTCAGCCCTGAACTAAATGCTTCCCACTTAGATAACATGGAAAGTTTCATCTCCCAGATCTATTCTGACTAAACGGATGGCAGGTTTGCTTGTCATGATCCAATCTTTTGCGACAACTTCATAAGGCAACACGTGGATGTCAGTATATGTGCTTCAGAGTACTTGTGCAGATTCTGTTGCCTGTATCCATTGAATTCAACAAATATTTGTGGTGAGAATTGGTGTTAGACATTAATCAGAGCTTTATCTGGGATGTATGTTACATCCCAGATAAATGTGATTAAGTACTTTGCAAAATTTCTTTCCCAAGAACAAATGTTAGGACTCTAATCTACAATGACATTCAGACGAATGATGTAAATTTTCACCAATCTTGTTCCTGCATAAAATAATAGCCTCAAAAACGTTATTCTCATTTGAAGGAATTACAATATTTTTGCACACTTTGAGTTATTTCTCACATTTTGGTGCCACACATTTGGATTTGCACAAAAATATTTTGCATAAAAAATAGTATCCTGTGAAAATATTTATTTACAGTATTTATATTCTGCGCTTCTCACCCCAAAGGGGACTCAGAGCAGATCACAAAACATATATATGGCTAACATTCAATGCTGATTATACAATGACAAGAGAGACAACAGATGTATATTTAGGCTTTTTCCTTATCATTCGGCATCTTTTGGAGGCTGTGCTCGATTTCAGCCACAAGGGAGTGATGTCGCTCCATCTCCTTGCCAAAGAGCTTTCTTTGTTCATAAACTTTCCTCCAAAACGTCATGCCTAAAATACCTACCCACTTAATGCAGTTCCTATTCATCTACTCACATTGCTGTTTTCTATCCGCTAGGTGGGCAGTGGAGCTGGATTGAAGATCAGGAACTCACTCTGACCCAGCTTCAAACTGTCAACCTTTTGGTTGGCAACATTAACTGCAGCTGCAGCTGGTGATTAACCTGCTGTGCTAAAGCTGGCCCTGTTTTATGCATTCATATACACACACTTACAAAATTCCTCTTGGACAGGACAATTGAATTTTTCAAAAACTCCTGAAAAGTAGAATTTTGTTTTGTACAGGGTCTATGTGGAAATTTCTTAGAGTGGATATGATGAAGAATATGTCTCCCCAGGTGTCATAATTCTAGTTCCCATAAAATCTAGCTGTACTAGACATGAATGAAGGATTAAGAATGTTTCAACCCAACAGATTATGCCTTGGCAATTCCCGTCCTGCATCTAGTTACGTTGCAAATGTCCATAGCATGAATTGTTAATCATTCTAACTATGCATACCTGATAAGTTAATTTTACTTTTTTAAAAAATGGCAATGAAGTAAGCATCCAGGAAAGATAATTGACTCATCCCTAAAACGGCTGTGCGGGTCTATCTTATTTCACATATATAGATTCAAGCTATAGGAAAAGAGATTTCAGCTAAGCATTAGGAAAAACCTCTTCACAGTAAGACCTCTTTGAGGGTGGAATATGCTGCCTTGGAGTGTTATAGAGTCTTATTCTTTGGAAGGTCTTGAACAAAGGCTGGGTGGCTACCTGTCAGGGTTATTTTGATTGTGCATCATTCCTGCATTACAAGCAGTTGGACAGGATTGCCTTTGTGGGTTTTTTTCAACCCTATGATTCTAAGCAGTGGTGTCAATTTAATTTCAATTTTTTTTTTCATGGATCTTCCTCAACTGGTAAAGGGCACTTTGTATAACAGTTCAGTCTGATTTGTATGGAGAATCTGAGAGAGTGATGTGTGAGGCAAGTATCTTAATTAAGAGGCAAGTATCTTAATTTCAGTCTCCAGGTCCCACTGGATTTGAAAACCATCCTTCAATATTGTTAAGTGTTCCTTATACTTCTTGGAATTTTTAACTGTTTCCATTAAATCACTCTTTCTGTCATATGCAGCCCAGTTCCAACTAAACTAATAACACAATACTCTAACCAAGTCTTGAATGTTGTTATATAAACAGCCCAAAAATAAATCCTTGGGGCTTAGTGTTTAAGCATACACCAAGAGTTGAAAGTAATGCAAGGCTTGAATTCCAAGATGAAATACCATGGTTATGCCAAGAGAGTTCTAGAGTCAACAAATCTGGTCAGGTTAAAGTTAACAGAGTCCAAGGTTAAAATCAAAATTCAAATGCAGAACATAAGATACAGTCCAGAGTCAACACAACTGAATAATCCAAAGTCCAGTTCCACCACAAAGTGAATCCAGTAACAGATATACAAACTTTAGAACCTTTTATTCTATGTTCTCAGGTGTTGCTTGTGAAGAGTACATTTCTCTGCTAATCATACAGATCTGTGATTAGCAGGATACTCCTGTCTAAATTGTAAAAGGAACAGAACACTTAACCCTTCTCAACCTGCCTTGATGTACTGACCTCTGCTTGCTCCTCCTGCTGGGAAGTGGTAACTTCTGTTGAAAGCTCTTCTCCTGTCCTTACTAAAGGAGGGCTGCTGCAGGCTGCTGATCTCCAAGGCCAACACAGGCTCTTCTAACAACATCCTTGTCCTAGCTGTCAGAGCAGTCTAGAACACTTGTAATGCATCCAGATTTTGTCGTTTTTAAATGGGAAGGTGATGCATTTCCTTGTCTGACTGACTGATTGATTGATGATTATTTACCATCTATGTTGTGAAATTAAACATAGCAAAGAGAAAGCATTCCAGGTTGTTGATGACACAGTTAATAAGAAGTGATAATACACAATTGCCTGTAATTTAATAAGGATATTTTCAATTTTGCAGAAGAAATTCTAATACAAAATCCAGTTTAAGAGGTAGTAATCCTAATTTGTGATGCTTAGTCTAGCAATTATCTTTCTTCATATTGCAACAAGAAGAATGTGCTTACAAGAACAGTTTGTATATTTCCAGTAAATGCAGAGAATAAGGAATAGATACAATGTGTATGAAAAATTTAAAATTGCACAAAGATTGTTCCCGCTGCTCTGTTTCTAGACTCTTAGTTCAACTGCACTATTGTTGAAGGCCCTAGAAATGACTGACACGTAACATAATGCCACCACACTCCCATGTCCACTTCATGCCTGTCAGCCAAAGGGAGAGAAAAAACCATGCAGACATGATAGAGCATATGCAGATTTCAGGTGCTTACGCTTGCTAGGTTTGTGCTTCTTCTCAGATACTCCTCACCCACATCCCTTGAAAATTACAATGGGGGAAGCGGCAACAGCAACAAGGAACCTTCCCATCTGGTGAAATGTCAAAATAACATCACTTCATTTGTTGCATGATTAAGAATCACTTTTCTCCCTGAAAGTAAACAGATACAGAGAATTAACACACTTGAATGATGGATGGCATTTTCAGTTTTAGCTTTCTTTCTTTTTTTTAAGTCATACTACTTTTTCCAGCCTTTAATAAAGGTGTTGTGTGAGTGCAAAGGAGTAGGAAGTGGGAGAGATAGAAATGGTTGTTTGTGCTTTCTACAAGGTTTAACTTTGGACATGTATCATTCTGGATGTTTTGAAAAGTGTCAGAACAATTTTCAGATCCCAAGAGTCTTCAACATCAAATTCAAGGCAAATCTCTTTGCTTTGTCTTTGCTCAAGCAAAGAGACTAATTCCAAAATGGCAATAGCTATGGCAGGTGTTGATTATATCAGCACTATCTTTACTACCAAATTCCTAATTTGTCCTGTGTGCCGTCACATAAAAAGAGCTCTTAATTAAACAAGAGCTCTTCTAGATCTTGGTAACTCCACTCAAATCTGGGCTCCACTCAAACCAAGTGGTAACTCCACTCAAATCTCCACTCAAACCAAGTCAGCACAGCTAGGAAAAATTCACATCCATCCTTTGTTTTCTCTCTTCCATGAATGAGTGAGCATATTCCAGATTAGTAGAAGCACAGAGCAGTAAGTGTACAAAATCTTTACTTGGACCAATCTCATGCATGGATACATGAAAGCTGAGGATGAGGGGTGAGTGTTAGACCTAGTGAAAAAAATATAAGCATATGCTATGCACAGTGAATCCACTTTAGCCTCAAGAACAAACATGAAGTGGCTGAGTATTATTCTCTTTAATTGCACCACATTTCCTATTCCTTTAACCTGTCTGTCAGCTCACTGTAGCTGCTCCCAAACACAGGACGCGTTCTGGTATCACTGGAAACTTTTAGTACAGGATGCATTGACATACGAGAAGCCGAGAGTGCCGGGCAGCAGCCTGCATTCCCTTTTATACCCTCCCCCACATTCAAAGGAACAATTCCTGCCAAGAGTGAAACCCCGTGAAATCCAACCGCCAAACCTCAGCCATTTTCTCTCAGGGTCAGACATTGCAGGTGCCTTATTGGTGTCTATTGTCAGTGGCCCTGATTTTGGGTGTCAGAATCCAGGCCCTGAAATCTGGTTTCTGACACTGTCCTTTCACCTACTGCTGGCCTTGTCCAGATGCCAAAGCGTGTCAGTTGCTAATCCCTTGAATTTGCTAGTATGGCTTCCAAGACCATGATGTTGTTAATGTGATTAATTCCTATTGAAATTTCAGGCTCCTGAATGCCAGAACGAGACTTTGGCAAAGAGCTTCTTGTAAACGGATCTTTCCAAATTGGAGAGAAGAATCTCAGTCTCTCTCTCTCTCTCTCTCTCTCTCTCTCTCTCTCTCTCCCTCCCTCCTCTCTCCTCTCTCTCACACACACGCATATCCCAATACTATCCAGCCTAGGGATGAGGAACATGTGGTATTTCATGTGTTCATGGACTGCAGCTTCCATTAAACACCAACACTGACAAGTGCTGGGGCCCAATCATGTTTGGAGAGCCACATGTTGCCTGATGTTGTCATTCTTATTGACTCAATTGTAGAAATGCTTGCCTACAATTAAGTCCTACTATGCAGTGAAATCCAGATTGTTCTA
This sequence comes from Anolis sagrei, assembly GCF_037176765.1. Lineage (NCBI taxonomy): Eukaryota > Metazoa > Chordata > Lepidosauria > Squamata > Anolidae > Anolis > Anolis sagrei. Next base: position 214,598,732 of record NC_090024.1, on the reverse strand, counting down.
TCATTGGCAGTATGGTGAACATATTTCACCACTCATAAGTGGTGGACTTGGTTCTCATATACAGAATGCTGCTAGAGAAAGTGGCAGCTGGATAATGCATGGCACTGATTCAGGTTAACACAGCCTTGAACCTCAGCAGCAGAAGTCATAAGATCCTTTGAATTCTCTCCGAGAACCTGGAAACAGCAACTTTGAGCCCATGTAAGCAGCTCATCCAGTTCTGAAACTACACAGGCCATGATTGTTAACATAGCCATCCCACATTCCCCAGACTCAGATGGACCAGGGACATGGAATGGCATTCACTGTACTGCTCCCATAGCAGCAGCCGGTCACTGTGATATGGCTTGCTCATTGCCTGGAGTGATGTCAGCCAAGGTATCAGGGTGTTTGGAGAAGGGAGAGGTGATTCCTCGACCCTCTCCTCTCCCACATTGTTCTGGTACCCCAGACAACATCACTCCAGGCAATGAACAGACACTGGTCATCTCACACCCTCTGGTTGGTTCTATGATGACAATGGGAGGGATATGGTAAGAGTGGCTGTCTGGCAATATCAGACTGGGTTCAGTACCATCGGATGGTTGGGACTCCTTTCCATCTCTGCAGCAGCCAGGGAACTGGTGATGAAAAGTATTCCAGGGCCAATCCAGAATTCAACACTCCAGATCAGTTCCAGGATAAAGGGTCAGTGTAGGTGTGCCCCAGCATAAAAGGCAATTCCTACGGGCAAGCCTAAAAAGACAATAACATCTAAACTCTCCTCGAATTCATTTGGAATTAATTCATTCCATAATGTTTGCTGACTACTGCAGAATATAATTGATTTTTCTGGTTAAACTGACTTGCTGGAAACTTCAGAGTATTCCATTGCTTTGGGGAAGTCTGAGCAATGGAATTAGGTAGACTCACCCTATCATTCCCACTATATTCCATCTCTTTAAAACTTCAGAGTCCACCTTGAAACATAGTTCATTTACAGTTTGATCAGCAATATTACCAGTCCCTCTTCCTGGACTCCTACTCTTGTGAATGAAAATCAGCATGAATGAAGCTAGTTTGCCTCTGCTTATATCCGGACTCCAGGAAGTGAAGGTTTAATTTGATCTGAAAACCTCCCACAAGCCAATACGTTTGGAGGATCCAGTCACAAAGCCAATCAATAGGGACCATTCGGATACTTGCTGTCAGTGTCAAAAAAAGAAAATAGATACCGAGAAAGCCATAACTATGATAAATTTAGGGGCTGCTTCTGTCTGACTAATGTAGGCACTAAAACGCTGCATGAATATCCTACTTTGAAACGTGTCATATTTCTGAGAGGCCAATCAATCTCAGGTCCTCTGCGGACCACATTAAAATACATTTGTCACTGTGCGTTTATGAAATATTGATGGTGTTTTTAGGGGGGATTGTTAGTAGGTGGTGAGGTGGATCAAAAATGGGGAGGAGAGCAACTTTAATGAATTATCTTTAGGCTAGAAGAAGAAACAGATTCTGAAACTTATTGTGGAACAGTATGAAAAACATTAGGTGGAGTACTGCGAATCTAAAGAAAGTGTCTTGCTGTGTTAGTGGTTTTGAGAGAGAGAGAGAGAGAGAGAGAGAGAGAGAAGACAACTGTAAAGTACACCAGCTTATCCATTTGGTCTATTATTTCATTCATCAGAAGAGGACAGGTGTCTTTATCTTTCAGAGTACACTTTAATGAATAACATGTTATCATTTTTAATGATTATCTGGTTTGCACCTATTAAACATGTCTCAATTACAGGAATCCAGCACACAAAAGGGTCAGATTTAATGTAATAAACATGATCTATGCACAGTTAACTCTCTTTTTATTTAGAATTAGCTTTTCATTATTGTAATATAAATTTTAAAAAAGCTTTCTTAGTTATATTTGTATGATAATTAGATGCAGGTATATTCAAACAGGTTTTGGAATTTGGTATTACAAAGATATGTGTGTAAAATAATCATGAAAATTAGAAAAAATAATAAGGGGGAAGAATCAGATTAAAGGCTAAAGTAAAACAAATATGCAAAACATACAGTACATGGGATAAGGGGTAATTTTTTCCTGAAAAAACAGAAAAGCACAAGGGCTTATGTTGAATCTACACATGCAAAATTATTCATCCTTACCTCGATCCCGGACGTGCTTGAACACCTCACATTCTTTCAGTTTGGAAGTAAAATCACTTGTTTCAGATATCTGTGGGGTTTGATACAAAAAAAAATCTAAGAAAAATATTTTTTGCAATATGTTTCATATGTCTTATGACAGACTGGAATCAGGGAGAAATTGGAGCAGGTGATTGGAGAGCACAACAGATTGTATGCAGCCTCCACAGACAGTGTAGTTACAGCTTAGGTATGCCATAGGGTCTAGATCCAATCATTAGCTAGCACCATTGCTAATCTTGCTGGTTTCCTGACCTAATTAAACAGGCAACACAATCCAACACCATTCAAACTGACAAACTGGATCCCTCGTGCTGTGAATCTATCCTTCTGCTTGACTTTGCAAAATGTAATCTATCCTCCAAGCTAGGCCGGGTCTTTGCAAGCTCTTACAAAAATGTAATTTTAAAACAATGTTTTTGTTTCTATCCTTCAGTAGACCTCTTTTTTGACAGAGGAGAACCCCACCCTTCTCAAATTGTCAGCCAAGTATACAAATTTGTATTCCATGATGTCTTCTATTCTATCTAGGCTCAAAAACAACATTCCATCACATCATGATACTCCATAGACAGAGCAATGAATCTAAGCCCTCATCACATTAACCTAAAAAAGCATCCTAGGATGCTTTCATCCTGTTTTCTGGATGGAGCCCCATGCCAGCCATCCTGGCGGAGACTCCTGTCTCAAACTGGAGTGAAAGCATTGCTGGAGGCTTCTCCCACAACACGGGAGGCTTCCTGCATTGTGCTGGCTCCAATCAAGCCAGCATGCATCTTCTGCAGAAGAGTGATGCTTCCCTCGTGTGTTTGGGAAAATGTCACAGAGAGGGAGCTGCACTCAGAGCAACAGATTTGCCCTTTTGCACCATTCTTTTCTCTCCAAAGCCAGGTGAAGCAGGGTCCAAATGTGCATGGCTAATTTACACATGAATTCAGCCTGCAAATGTACATACCACATTGCATAGGAAAAAGCCTTGAGCTGAATACTCTCCAGTCACATGTATATTTTTTAGTGTGCATGGAGGACTGACAAACATATATAAATATATTGTATACAATTGTGCTCTGCCCCTGAAATTTAGTTTCAACACATAGATTGCCTGTATAAAATCTACTCACTTACAAATGTATACATCTAGGTCTTGGTTCACACTAAATCTTCTATGCCCATGTTTCCTCAAAGGTAAAACATACCAGCTGGAATTCTATAGGTTAGTTCCAACTTGAGTAGACAAAGAATGTATTAAATGACAAAGGTAAATGCTTGGAATGGTATTTAAATCCTTAAACAATTTGGGTCCATAATGCTTAAGGGAGTAGCTCTCCTTGTATGTGTCTGCCCAAATATTGAGGCTGGGAGGGACTCTTCTATGGGTGGTTCAACATAGACTTTTTATCCTGGGGTCAATCTAGGGTGGCACATTCCAGATCAGACTTAGGATACTTCTTAGCACAGTTGTGGAGACAGGGAAGAGTTCTAACTGCCCCCCCCCTCTTTTTTGCTTGTCATAGCAGTGGTCAATAAGCATGAAATGGCTGGTGAACATGGCATATTGCCTAGAGTGATGTTTACCAGTACATCAGACTGATATGAGGGTGGGAGGAGAGAATGAAGGAATCACCCCCTCCTTTCCCGCTTTCCTTCTCTAATTTCCCTTGCACCCCAGCCGATGTCATACCAACCAGGTGAAGAGCAACAGCCACCAGTATTTTGTGCCTGGTGACTGCTGCTTCAATGAAAACAGAAGAGGGATGGTAAGCACTTTCCTATGTCCCAGGATTAGTCACATAAACAGTTGTGGTCAATTCCATCTCAGAACCTGCTCCAATGTTTACATGTGCCCAAAATAGCAGTTTACTTTAGATTCTCAGGAAACATTCAGAGCAATCCATGACTTTTGTTAATGCTGTTCAAGACCACACTGAGCACCCACATTAACCTGAATCTGCTCTATGCATCAGGCAACTACCACAAGATGATGTGCCCACCTTTTAGGGCATGTGTTGTGACATGAGAGAGGACCTTCTCAGCTATGGCATCCTGATGGTGGGGTGCCCATCCCTTGGAAGCCTGATTGGCACCAACAATCATTTCAGTTAGGTACTAAGTGAAAACATGGTTGTTCACCTTCATTTGTCTGGAATCCTGACATAAATTATCTGGTTGTTATATTTCTAGCTTTTTAAAGTTATTTGTATTGTTCTAAACTGCATGACCTGTTTTTTTAATGCGTTTTATAAGTTTATTTATTTATTTCGAGCATTTATACCCCGTCCTTCTCTCCCCTGGAGGATGACTCAAGGTGGCTGAGACCTTTTATGATATATGATGAAGTATACATATTTTACATAAATAAATAAATACAATTAATAGGAAAACCCAACTGATGCAATCATTCTACAGGGGTTGGTAGTGGAATATAAGCCATATACTGCATTGCCCTATGCTCCAGTTTGTAGACCATGCACAAAAATGAGAAACTGAATCAGCCTATACTAGCTGCACACTCCAGGAAACCTGCAGAGTGCCATGCTGAGAGTTTTCATCTAATCAGAGGAGCCACTTGGTATCCAGCCAAAAACATAGTGCAGGAATGGGCCAATTCCAGATCTGAATGTTAAAGCCAAAGCCTCATTTTTATTCCTCCTGCTTTGTACAGTCATTTATCTATCAAACTGATAGAGATAAAAATAGACTCAACACAAGGCAGGAGAGCGAGTTGCCAAATTCATTGTGCACAGAGAGGTTCATTATGCCATCTATGATAAGGCTTTCTAGTCAGCATTTCCAAAGGCTCTGTATTTACATTCCTAAGCACTTTGCAAATAGCTACTCCACACACACAGAGGATTGGCAGCTTAGCTGTCAGCAAAAGGCCTTCACAATTTTGGAACATGGTCTATTTGGAACAGAGCCAGAACTAGGTTTGGCAACATTCACAGCAGCACATTAGGCGTTTTCTACTCAGTTGATTGTTTGATTCAACTTGTACCTCTCAGCCAGCAATTTCAGAGGCAACAGTAGTTGTGCACTTGCGAACTTGAAGCAAATTACCTCCCCCATCACTATTTTTTAAAGAACTCTTGCTCCAACTGGAGCAAATGAATGCCAAAAGGGGGCCTGCAAATAATTATGGGAGTGAAAGAGGGGAGAAGAGAAACAAAGCCAGAGAGAACTGTCCTCTCACGATCATCAGTGGAGTTGCCGCACTGAAAATTAAAGATCATCTATAAACCTTTAACACCACAGTTCTATGTATGTCTGTCTACTAAAATAAGACCTGATACAACCAGAGACATATTCCTTGTACATCTTCCAGGAGTGCAATAGGAGTTAATGAAACTGGAGCTTCTCTATTTCCTCCTCAACATTATTGTCCATTATAAACATGTTTTTGGGATCATAGCTGGATGATTTCTAAGCAATTTTGGAAAAGGATGGGTTGAACTGTAATGAATAGAAATATAGACAAAATGTAGAGGTTGCTGATGAAAATAAACCCATTCTCAAGACTGGAATACCATTATGAAGGGGACAAAAATTTCCATGACAATTCAGTTCCCTAGCTCCTTCATCCTACTGACTCAATTATTTGGATAGCCAAAGTGGCAAAGAAAGTAGTCCCACTATTAGTCTTAGGGGGCACTCACACTGCATAATTATAGTCCTCTGGATCTAGATGCCTCCACTTAAATCTCAAGATTCCAGAGGATTGCAGTTGAAGTGGAAATATAGTGCTATAATTGTATAGCCTGAAAGGACCCATAGTACACCAGTTGCACACATCCCAGAATCAATCTGATTCAGCAGCAGTTTTACCTATTGGTTACACCATGCTTAGAGTACCCCAGTACTCTCTACATAGAGTAGAGGTTTAAGGTGGTGAAAATGTGTCAGCTTGGTTGCTAACCAGTGTACTGTAAAGGGAAACCATCTTGCCATGTTACTGAAAGACTTACACAGGTTGTCATTATTTCCTGAGCTGAATTTAAGTTATTCATTTTAACCTTGCATGTATTTAGGGGCTGTCTATCTCAGGGATTATCTGACTCATTATAACTCGATCTGGTTGTTAAGAAAGAAACTCCTACCATTATCCATAAAGGCCCATTACTGGGTACCTCATACATTCTAAATATCTCTGTTTGACAGAGACAGTTCTGATTAATATTGAGTCATTCCATTTTTTCAGGTGCTTTAAAAATGTTTCAGTCCCCCTTTTCCCCATTTGTCCTCCGCACTGGACAGCTGCAAACTTTGTCCAAAGTGTCTTAAGCATGAATTTTAATGGAATAATGTCTTAAGCATGAATTTTAAACTTGTGCCCTGCATTTTAATTTCTGTCCTGTCTATTAAATATGTATTTTATAGATATAGGTCTTAATATGTATATTTAATAAAACTAAATTTTAATATGTGTATTTGTAGAATTTTTACAATGTTTTTGTGTTTCAACTGTGTTATGACCCGCCACGAACCACAAGCAGGTAAGAAATAAAATTATTGTTGTTGTTGCTATTATTATTTTCCAGCAGACCAGCAAAAGCAAACTGCTGCAAACTTTCATGAACTTCCTCATTAATAACTTTCACCACTCTGGTGCAACTTGGTCACATATGAAATACTAAAGAATGTTGTTGTACCCGGGTGTAATGTTTACAGTATAACCATTCCTTGATCTACTTTCATATTATTTTTTGGAATTTTTGGAAGCACTGGACTGGGAGTAAATGGTCCACTTCAGGGTTTCTATTGTGTGCCTTGGATAGCTAGAGCTTTTGTTCTATAGCAATGATTCCCAAACTTTGATTCTCTGGGTGTTTTTGCCTTGAGCTCCCAGAATTCCAGACTATTGGACAAACTGCCTGGGACTTCTGGGAGTTGAAGTTCAAAGCACTTGGAGGCAGGCCCGTAGCGAGGGGGGTTTTAGGGGTTCAAACCCCCCCCCCCCCCGGAAATGTTTCAGATTTAAAAAAAAAACCTGGTTTACTTATGAATTTTAACTGGTTAACCAAATCCTTCTGCTAAGTCTATGAGATGCAAAAAATCAAGAGTCCCATCAGAACTGCAAGCACTATCTCAAGCAAATATTAGCAATTTATTCACACTGTCATTACTTGCAGCAATAGCCGATGTAGTTGTTCTGGTACAGCTGTACCAGGAGCTCCAACTTTATTAGCTTTGTATTAAATGTTTGCTTGCAGTCCTAGGTTTCAGGGACTCTGCAGATAGGTGGCTTCTTTGGTTGCAGTCATAGGGCAAGTCACCTGTCTATCATTGTTAAATTTTGGTTTCGCCCCTTGCTCAGGGTAATTGGGAAGGGAAGGGAGCCATTTTTAGTTAGTGTCAGCAAGGGAAGCTTATGTATAGGATGTGTGCAAGCTTCCCCTGTACAAAAGCTTCAACTCTTAAGACCTTCTGGGGAAGAAAGGTCTTAAGAGTCTCCAAAGAATTTCCAGGAAAACAGCCCTAAAGACCAAAGAACTCCAGCTGGAGAACATCTACTGCCTTGCTGGTAGGTCCACTCAGTGTTCGAGACGCAGTTCGACCCAGTAGCGGAGCCCACACCAGTAAAGGTTAGATTACAGTCAGCCTGGGAGAAGTTAAAAAGGGGATTTTCCTTTAAAGAAGAAGTTATTGAAGACAGTTGCCTGTCCTTCGTGGGCAAGATTAGGAATTCACCAGTTGCTTAAAGCTTGGAATCATTTGCTTAACTTTACTGAAGACAAGAGAAGTTTCTGTTTGATTGTTCATTAGTAAAATACTTTGTTGTACTTCTCAAGCCATCTAAAGACTGTTTGTGGTGGAAACCTCTGAGAACTTCTCTTTAGGCCCCCTGGCTTACTGCTGGGCAAAGGTTGCACATCCTGTTCTAAAGACAATTATTTACAGGCCCAGCATGCGACAGAACAGTAGTGAAGCAACCAAGTTGGGGGGGGGGGGGGATGTTGAATGCTCTCATTAAGGAAGCCAGACTTGGTGGAGGTGGTTGACAAGGGCGGAGCTGCAGGCTATTGAAGGCTGCTCTGCCTCCTGCTGTGCTCTTGGCTTCAGCGTGAGCTAGGAGGCATGTTTCAACCCCCCCCCCCCCCCCGTGAAATTTTCAACCCCTCCCCTCCCCCGAAAATTTCAACCCCTCCCGAATTTTTTTTCTGGCTACGGCCCTGCTTGGAGGACCAAAGTTTGGAAACCAAAGTTTGGGCAGGATTATGCTTAATAACAAACAAAGCCTCAATCTTTTAAGTATCTGAGGAGTTTGTTGTCTGCCTCTTGAGAACTCATGCCTCCAAGCAAAGCAACAAGGAAGGTTTGTAGCTCCCACAGTGTGGAATGCATTATGATTATTCCCCTCACACACACTGCATGGTTTTGACTGTGGGGAAAATGCTGGAACACTTTTCTTTAACCTAGCCTTTTCAATTATTTATAGAGTGCAATTATTTTATTGTTGTAATGCAGTTGTTTTTATATTTTAATTTTTTATAGTTCTAATGCCTCATTGCATTCATTTGCTGTTATTGTTGTGTTATAGAGGTAGAGCACACATTAGCAAAAAGAATGGTCTAAAAATATTAATAATAAATAAATAGAATCTAGGTATTCCCTAGGCTTTCTATTCTGACTTTTCAAATAGAAACAATTGTGGGAGATGGGAATCAACACTAATAACAAAAATATTGTTCTGTCCTATATTATTCAATAGTATTTGATTGCAAATAATGGTAGAAAAGGTAAAGATTAGATTATGTTTCCTTAAATTGGTGTGGCTTTTTAAACTAAAACCATATTTTTGAGAGAAGTGATTTCTTATTCTACCTTATCCCCCTGCCAAAATAAATATATTCCTTAATGTAAACCTAATCACAAAAATGTGGAATTTTGCAGACCTGATGATAAACATTACTTCCAGCCAGGAATTATTGACAAAAAATATCTGGGAAGTCATTTTACATAAATACATTTGAAACAATTGTAAACTATCCTCCTGAAATTTACAGAGTTAGGATGAGGAGACTGAAAATTCCGATTGATTGAAAATGCAAACACATCAATCCTTTCCCCAAAACACAGCTTTTTCCATCACCAAAGATTTGTAATATATATATATATATATATATATATATATATATGTCTTACTCTAATAAATAAGCTGTTTTCTAACTCATCACATTATTCAAGTCCCCCCTTTAAAATTTTATGACATACTAAGGGTCAGCCATGCAGCAATGATGTTTGTTTTGCATATATTAACATAATCATACTTTCTTCAAACCGCCACCCCCATCCTTCACAAAATGATCAACAGAAATATTTGTAGCTCTGTCTATATGTAACTAACAGTATTACCTGACCTGTTCCATAGAAACTTAACATCCATGACTATTGAAATGGAAATAGCAAACAGCTGTATCTTTTTAGAGAAATCCTCTGAATTGAGGCATGCATTTTCCCCACTTACTATTGCTTCCTAACAAGGATAGAGTGGGGAATCCTTTCAGATCCTCTTTTAATGCAAACCTATCTAACTCACACTTCCCAAACCAATACACAGACTGAAAAGCAGTTATCCTTTGGTATTTGAACTTCTATGAATTTTGCAATGCAATCAAAATATGTACAAGAACTTTAGGGAAAGTTGGGCCACAAACATTTATATTTAGAAAAATAGAATATAGAAGATAGATAGATAGATAGATAGATAGATAGATAGATAGATAGAGATATATATTGAAAAAAGCTCAAAGTTCTGTAGCACTGTATTTTACAACTCATGTTTGGCACCGGGATTGTGGCGCAGCTGGCTGAGTGTCAGCTGCATTAAGATCACTCTGAGTTTGAAGGTCATGAGTTTGAAGCCAGCCCGGGTCAGAGTGAGTGTCTGGCCAATTGTGTAGCTTGTTGTCGACCTTTGCAACCCGAAAGACAGTTGCATCTGTCAAGTAGGAAAATTAGGTACCACCTATGTGTGGGGAGGCTAATTAACTAATTTATGAGGCCATAAAAAGACTCCAGCAAAAAGCACTCCAGCAAAGCATGCAGGGAATGCGGAAGTACTTCATCAGTGTTGCAGATGGACAATGAAAGCGACAGCTCCCCTGGCAGCCAGAAAAAAGTTAAATACGCTCTGTGTATGTCTATATACGTTGTATGTCTAATTGGCATTGAATGTTTGCCATATATGTGTACATTGTAATCCGTCCTGTGTCCCCTGCGGGGTGAGAAGGGCGGAATATAAATGCTGTAAATAAATAAATAAATAAATAAATAAATAAGGACAATTCAAATTAATCCTCTGTTGTTCCCTAGGAGGGCCTTGACACTGCTCTCCTCAAGCCGCACTGGCACCAATGGGCCTACCATGGCCTCAACATCATTCTCCTCAGGCCACAGCAGCTCTAGTTGATTTGTTGTTGTAGTTCATTCCCCTGTTGTTCACCTCCCTGAATCCCTTCGAAGAGATAGAGTGGGTTATAAATTATCATTTATTCATTCATTTATTTATTTATTTATTTTCCAGGTGCTTTAAAAAAAGTCCTAGTGTATTACCCTTCTTCCCACTTTCCCTCTTTGTCTTCTGCTTGCTCCAATTCCTGCAAAGTAAGTTTAATTACAAAAGTAATTTGCACTCAGTTAACTCAGCCAGATGGAAAGGAGAGGAAGGGACATAATCTTACCCTTTTTGGGAGTCACAGGCAGAAACAAATGGCTGCAGCCTCTCTGTATTTGTGTGGCCTTCCAGGATTGGACTCAAAGCAGTGTACAGCATGTAAGATCAAGAAAATTACAATAAAAAAATATGAACATGAACCCTGACGAATTAGAAATTAACAATGTAAAGCATTAAAACATTATGCACTCCCATTACCCATGACAAATAGCATAAAACTAGCCTAGCAACATAAATTGAAAACATGCCAGTTAAAACCCATGCCATGTCCTTTTCCCTTATCCAGTGAAACAAACCACTTGCTGAAGGTTCGCTATATAGTTCACATATTTCACATCACAATGACTGTCAATCTACTGGTCTTCTTTGGGGAAGGCCTGCTTCCAAAGGAAGGATTTTACTTGCTTCTGAAAAGACAGCAGTGAGGGGGCCAATCTAACCTCTTTTAGGAGGGAGTTCCAGAACTGCAGTGCCACCACCAAAAAGACCCTCTCTCTCGTTCCCACCAGCCATGCTTCAGACAATGGTGGGACCGAGAGTAGGGGCTCTCCTCAGGGTTCGTGTGGGCTCATAGGAGGAGATGTGGTCCAATAAGTAGGCTGGTGAGGCTAAGTTCTCACTTTTCATCATTCTTCTCAGAAAAAAGTGCTGATATTGATCTATGATATTTTGTGTTGATTTTGTTTTTACTAATAGAATGTACGGCATATATACAGTACAATTTAGTTTGCTTGATCACACATGTCCCAGTTATCATATGTAAAGTGTTGGGGTTTTTTCCAGAATTGTTTAGTTCTACTACCAAACAATGGAATAAAATGACCCTTTCCTCATACCACAAAAGTCTTTCATTCGGCCCTTAGAGAGAATGACAATTTGGGTCATGGGAAATTTCTAGCTGACATATGATGACATACATAAGGTCTTGGAAGGTGAAAGGGGTCTTAGTGCTTAACCCTCAAGCTATTGCCTCTTTGTTTTGGTGTCAGGTTTCTGCCAGACCTATATCATTCTTTGGTATAAGGGCCAAAGAGCCTGGTTTATTATAATGGTCTATTTTCAAAACAGATCCACAAGGTATCTAGGGTGGTGGGAAGGCTCTCATAGAAGGAGAGGAATATTTGTGGAGAGCTCTGTTCTAGTACTATTTTGTTATGGGAGTTGAAGATTTATATTTAGCAAATGGCTACTTTCAAGGCCAGAAACAGTGCTTGCAGTCTCTGTAATGCTAGTTGTTTATCCTAAGAAAACAGGAGAAAGGTCAGATAAACCTCTTTTGAAATCTAAGGCCTAGATAATTATTCTGAAAACATAGGAAGCTAGATGCTTAGGACACTGGCTGAAAGCACAAAGGAATATGTAGAATCCAATATCGGTGGCATCTGGAGCAATGGAGGAGAAGAAAAGGTCATTTGTAGAACAATAAAAAGTTATGCTACAGCCTTGGGGGTCTTCCTCGGGGCATAGAGAAACTAGGACACAGCCAGACTCAGTAACATCCTGTTCCTCTGTAGCCTAAGGAAGCCCCTAGGGGAAAGATGCCACTGCTAGTTTAATTTTCTTGTTTTGACAGACAAATTGACCTTCCTTTACTAATTTGTTCTTTTAGAACTTGGAAGGTGCCCATTCAAAACCGTGTACCTTACCACTTGTAGATCAATGACATTTTTTTTCAAATTGAGCACAAAATTTAAATTTCTCTTGTAATCTGAACAGCATTAATGAGCTCTAGTTTGTACTAACTACAAATGAGCCAATGTTTCTATTGCACTATCTCCTCTTTCCACACTGTCTTTATAGGCAATGTTGCCTACTTTAGATCTGGGCCAGAGGTTTTGGAGAATGAGAAAGTCACACATTGGCCAGAATGACTTCATTTTTTTAAAAAAAAGCATGAGTTTATTGCCACTTGGAAATGTCTAAAGAAACAGAGAATATATAGTGTGATGATGTGCACATCCTTTATGAATGGGACCCTTGTGGTTTCATGTCAAGAATGAATCTGAAGCAATGACAGACAACTCATAAAAAGCCCTTCTTGGGACACTGAAAGGCTTCCTCAAAGAGCTACCTTGGAAGACAGGGCTCTAGAGACCCACAGAATAATGAGTCCTTCCAAGACAGCTGAAGGTTCTTTGTGATAAGCAGCATTTATGATCACCATTATACTCCGAAGGAGTCAGTTTTTGGATATGAGCTGGTAAAGATTGATAACTTCTAGCAAAAGGGTGATATCTGATAGATATGGGCCAAGACCTGGGCTTATGAGGCTTTCTCAAGGTACTGTCTCCCTCATTTGGTTAGCTTCTTATTGGCACTGTGCATGTTGGGATGACCACATGTCATGGCTTCCCTATAGTGAATGAAGAAATTACTTTCAGCTTTGTACTAGGTTTTGTGGGCTATTTGGGTGGTTGTTCAGTACCAATACATAAGTTTAACTTTTTTTTTCTTTTCAATCAATAGTCATTAATTTTTGTAATTTCCTCCCACTTTGGGTGAAAACAAATATTTCCAGAGTTTTCAGCACATATTTTGCATGTCGTTTTTTGTTGTTGTTTTTTTGGATAATGCCTATTCTGTCTGTTCTCTAGATGCTACTGATAGGAAACCTCAAAGCTTTTCTCTTCTTTGGATTAATCTTTAAACTAAATTTGATTTGACCAGGACTTTCAAGACACCTTCAGATCTGTAAAGCACAATATATGAACATTCTTTTTCTATATTCGAATATAACTGCTTCATTCCTATACACATTTACTGGGAGAAAATTTATTAGGTATCTTCCTATGTCATCATGAAAACTATGTTCTCTTAACTACAGCCCCAGAGCTGTTATTTGACTGCAACTTGCCTCTGCCTGATTGAATTTCAAATCCAAAAGTTATCTTCCTCTTTAATGGCGAAGTGGTGCATGAAAACTTTATTAATTTAGACAGCATTACTACAGAAGAAAAACGATGGAAATGGCCCTTGGGCTGATCATTTATTGGTGGTGGCAAGCTTTTAGATCATATCACTTCCACATTTTTTAAAAAGGAGGGGTCCCTTTTTTGTAGATCATTTTGTTGAAGCATAATTTACAAAGAAAGTCACCAGCCAGAGGTTTCCATACAGTCCGTGGGAACATCATGGTGTATTAGAGTGCATTTTGGAATTACTGAATTGTGGTACATTCACTCTTAAATGCAGAGAAAGTGATTGTGACAATTGAAGTGTTGAAATACCATCGAAATAGACTGAGTCAGAATGTTTCCATTGATAAGAGGCATTTTAAAACCATACCATTCTCAGATCGAACTTGGGAGAGTGAATTTTGGGACTGTAAAATTCCAATAATCCTCCTAACAGTATGATCACAGACCACCATGTTTGTGTGATTCTGGGCAAATCTAACAAGAGCAGTAGCAGAATACACATCTCTGTCATTATATTTATGCTGTTGCTGAGGGGACAATGATTGCTGTATCTTGGTTTACAAGGGCTTCTGGACACAGATCCAATACCTCCATCCATAGATTGTCTATTATGGTTCATCCTAATGGTGTCAGACTCCCTTTGAACACATCACACACAGAAAGCACTTTTTTACCCAGACAATGGCCAAAGCTTGCTGCTTCTTTCCTGGGTATACAATGGGCAGAGGACAGTACTGTATACATCACATGGCTTACCAGCAGCCTCATTATCTTTGCAAGACCAGGGAAAAATGGTCACCTCTTTGCAACATTTTCAAACACATTATTGCTTGAATAATTAGAGGATACAGCCATGTAAGTCACCAGCAGGTTTTTGGGCTCTGGGATGAAGTCCAAGCAAGTATGCCTTTCACATTCTATCTTCAAGGATGGATAAGGTATGTTAGTGCTTTTTCATAGAGACACCAAACTAGCCAAATAAAGATTTCTCACACAGTTTACAGCAAACCATAATTTCCTGACAAATAATGCCAGTTTCATGCACATGGTTGAAAATACATTTGTCATGTTAACATATGTAGAGACCAAAATATAATTTTTAAAATGGTCCTAAGTAAAGTGTTCTGTTTTTCAAACAGAGGAAAAGAAACTTAATACTAAACTACTGAATGGTAGCATTTTCCACCTGCCAGTTGGATTAAATAAGCATGCAAGTGATGTGAGCAATTTCTAAGAGGTTTAAATGTATCCATTTATAAAATAAAAGATGGAAGTCAGTGTGCTGCAGTGGTTTGACTGCTGGATTTCAGGAAACCTGGATTCAAATCATGCCTCATTCATGGAAAAACATTTGGATGACCTTGTGCATGTTGTGTTCACATCTATGGACCATTTCTCTTGAAATGGTCCAAGAAAACCCCATGATAGGTTCACCTTAGGGTTACCATAAGCTGAAAATGATTTGAAGGCACAGAACAAAAGCAACATAACATGAAGGGTGGTAACAACTTCCCATCTCACAAACCTAAGGTATTCTCTTTGGTTCAAAATGGCAGAATCCTGTAAGAACTCATGTGGTTAAAATATATCACATTGGGTGTTTCCTTGTGGTGATATCATTTTGTCAAAACATACCACAGGATATCACATTATTCTTCTGCTGAATACAGTACTACCCCCTTATTTATATAAGATATGTTCCTCAGGTTTCTTTGAAAACAAGAGACCATTAATAAAGGTAACCCCAATTGAAATGAACAGCTTCCACCAAAAGTTACTATAGAATGTCCATGCAGGACCCAGATATTCTCCCTTAGCTAGGTCCTCTGGGATGACTCTATGGTAACTTCCAGCAGAATCATACCATCGAATCACCTGGAGAAACCTGAACATTCCTAGATAGGTCATATTTTGTTAGATGAAGGTAGATAAAATAATGGATACTAGTTCTGCAGATGCGGGTTTAGCAGGGTCATAGTGTATTGCTTCATTTAGGCTTAAAATAAATCCTATTTATTTATTTATTTATTTATTCTTATATTTGTATAATCTTGCCAAGTAAATCCCATGATAGTTTCATTTTAAGTACACTCTAAGTTGGAAAGTGTTTGAAGGCATGCAGCAGCATCAATGTACCTTAAATGAGCTTACACAATACATAGATAATTCTACTCAACTGTTATGCCATGTTTTGCCTTTTTGCTATTTATCCAGTGACACAGTCCTCCCTAAGCATTCCTGAACTGCAGATGGCCAGACTGTAGCTATAGGAGCTGATCAGACTCTCCAGCAAATAAAGAAAAAATGTTGTCGTGTTTATTTATTTATTTATTTGCTACATTTGTATACCTCCCCTCTCAGCCACAAAGACTATACTTTCTGATACAATACTATCTGGTAGAAAAATATTACATTGGAATCCCCTGGAAAGTTTTTTTTAATCATGCAAGATTTTCCCTTAAGCTAACATGATCAATAATAATGCACAATTACACGTAAATAGACACACACTGATGACATGTAGAGTCTAATTTACCACTTAGATTTTTTTTAAAAAAAAATAGCACACACACATTAATCATCTATCTATCATTGGAGGTATAGCCTGCCTTTCTCCCAAAATGGAATTCATGCTACCTACACATTTCAAAGCTTCTTCAAAATCCCAAATGCTTCTATGGGCATTTCTGAATTTGTGGGTGAGGGGTTCTGATAGAATTTTTGTAACAGAAAACAAACACTTTGGCTCTAGTAAGGCGGGAACTTCATGATCCTCCATATATGCAATTCTGCTGCATCTCTCAAGAGTCATATGAGTGTTATTGATAGCCTGCTTGCAGAATTCTCACAGCTGTTTAGGTGGGGAAAGAGATTTTACATTTCTTTTATATTGTTTGATTGATTCTGCAATATATAATACTTTGGATTCCATTTTCCAACAGCCTCACCAGCAAAAGTGCAGGTGTCCCGTATACATTGGTATAGGAATTGAATTGCTGGCCTAGTTCTACCACTTGTTTGAGAGAACCAGTGATAGTGCTGAAATGCTTCTCTGCTATACACCATCATTTGCCACTAACAAAGTTTATCTTATAGCAGTAATATCAGGCAGTTTTCCGCAAAAAAAAAAAAAAAAAAAAACTCTCAAAGAGACCTGGAATGGCACCCAGTTCTTGAGCTTGGAGATTATGCTACAAGGTATGTAGAGACATATCCGGTCCTCTCCAGGATTTAGTTAAGAACATGAATTCAAATCAAGGGTCAAGGTTAACACTCTAGTTTATAAATCACATGGGAAAAGGGCATTATACCTAACCTGAAGCATAAAATGTACCCAAATGGCTAGGCCAGCCTGTCTCTAGATCAGTTTCTCTATCAATGGATAATTATACTGTACAAAATCAATGCTGCATTTCCTTACAGGACAAAGCCCAATAAGCCATTTGCTTTGGTTTCAAACCATTCTGTCTTGTGCAATTGTGCAGGGCAGATCAGGTTAAACATGAACGGTTCTGCAATGTGCACAAGATCCTCCCTGAGGCAGTCCCAGGTTTTTCTTTATGTTTTTAGTCTGAACAAGGAGAGGGCAAGTAAGCAAGATGGAAAATCAAGGCAAAGGAACTGCTTAAGCCATCACTGAGGTCCCCATAAATATTCCCTATGGAACTCATTACACATTTGAGCAAACATTACCTTCACTCACACAGCTAAATTTCCTGTTTGCTTGGCTGATCAATTCCTCATCAAATTTTAATGTGGGGTTCAGGACGTTGGTGGCGTTTTAATTAGGCCTAAGACTGCACAGTGCTGGAGATAGAGCTAAGAACCATCTAAATCCCCTCTGCCTATATATTAAAGGGAGAGACTGAAAAGGACAGGGGGCTTTGGAGGAAGAAAGGAGGGAGAGAGGCTAGGGGCTAAGGAAGGGAAAAAAGGCTATGCACTAATTAGTTCTTGTTACTAGGTTAAGCCTGCTCTCTAGTGGTCACATCACAAAGAGACTATAAACATGCAAAAACAACCCTATAAAATAGAAGGATTAAAAAAAAGACATCACACTCACCCATCAAATAAAAGGCAACCTTGCAAATTCCACACAGACTCACCCTTGTGCCTGCAATTTACATGCAATTTGACTTCTGACATGAGTTCTCTCCACTGATTTCTTTAGCTGGTTTCTTGTCTTGGTTGCCTCAGACTGGATATAGCTGCAGAACTAAAACAGTAATGATGACTGCGTGCCTATGCGAAATCTCTTCACAGGCATTTTGCTGCAAAATCAGCAAAAAGAAGTGTGAAGTATGCCAGAAAGGGAAATGTTCTGACTCTTACCTTGAAGTACTAATGAATCAATCACGTAACAATAATCTTCTTCTTTGGATTGGTCTTCCATGTATTTTTAACAAATTTGTTGTGCAAATGTCTCCCCATTAGATTTAATCAGGGTTTTCCCAAAGCCTTTGCTCTTGATATGCAGATGTGCATGAATACTCCCACAGATTTACGGCCTCTTCACATGGGCTTGATTTCCGCAGTAGTGACAGGGCGTATTTCTCAGTTCTACCATGGAGCTTGAGGGTTCCCATCACACTCCAGAAAAGTACTTCTGGGGAGGCTCCATGGCTGGACTAAGAAACAAAACCCTGTCACCACCAGAAAAATGCTGGCAGCAGACAACAAGAGATTTCCCAGCTTTCCATAAGGTCCCTATGCTCACTGGGCGGGTGCCGCCAAGACACAACAATACTGGCTGATTCTGGCAGTGTGTGTGACAAGGTCCTTGGCATTCCAAGACAAAGCCATCTTAGTCTGAAATATCAGTATGCAAAGAAATCTTGTAGCACCTTGGAGACTAACATAGAGAATTTTGTAGCATAAATTTTAACAGACTACCTTATACACTCATGTATCAGTTGACCTCATGTATAGGACAGGTTTGGGGACCAAAATTATGGATTTTGTTTTGATTTGTGGATGAGGGTCCTTCCACAGAGAGGGGAAAGCACCAATGTCACCTTAACTACTTCTCCACTCAGGCACTCAGAAAGGCCAGAAGCAGTGTCACAGTGGCGAAAATAGTGAGGATTGGAGAGGTTTAACTCTTCCCTTTTGTCACTCTACTCAGAGAAAGGGATAGTTCCTTTTTTAGAAGTGGGATAAGAATTAAAGTACAGCACTCACATTGCTTCATGGAAAAGTTGACCCATATTTCCAGTCTTATACATGAGGATAAAGAGTATGTCTACTTCCACAGATGCAAGAAGGGAAGTGTCTAGGAAGACACTTTTATAGGCAGACTGTATGTGTGACTAGCCATAGAAATTCAAAACATATATGGTGATGAGGTGGCAAAGGCAGGAGGAAAGATGTTGCCTAAAGCCAGAATGAATAGATAAATGAATCATGGAACCCAGAAAGACAGCTTATTCTAAAATCAGAGATCTCAGACATTAGAATGTGTATACATAAAAACCACTTGCAGAACACTTCAGTGTTCTTGGGCATTCCATTTGTGTCCAGCCAGTTTCACATGACATTCCAATATTATCCTCCACCATTTATATGTCTATCTGCTCAGTCTGGCTTTTGGCAATAGCTTTCCTCCTGCCTTTGTCTACTAGCAGTCATCTTTAAAACTGAACTTGTAACACAACCACTAATAACATGTTGATAAATTTAAACCCCATTAATTTGGCTTCAATGTATTACCCTTTTAAAGCCTTCTAAATCTGTTGCTACCACATCATGTAGTAATGAATAGTTTTAATGGTATCTCATGTGAGGAAGAGCATCCTTTTGTCTGATTTACCTAAAATTGCAAATCAGTTGCTTTCAGCTTCCTTTTGTAGCAGATGTCAAGGACTTGAAATGTGTTGTAGTAGTTCTCACCTCTAAACATTTAAAGGCTGCAGTTCAAGGTCAGCCCACCAGAAGTTTTGCACTATAATTCCCATAACCCTTGACAGGCCCATAGCCAGGATTTTGATTCGGGGGGGGGGGGGGGGAGGTTGAGTTTGATTCGGGGGGGGGGGCTGAGTCTGAGTGAAAGAGGGTCTACCCTAGCAAACCTTTTGTATCATTACCCCAATACCCCCATGCATATGAGATATATTGAGCATGGTGATCAGATCATGATATGAATAAATATAACAGTTTAAATAATGTACCAGTAAGGCCTTTTCATTTGGGGGGGGGGGGGCTGAAGTCCCCAAAGCCCCCCCCCCCCCGGCTACATGCCTGACCCTTGATGACTGATCATTATGGATTGGGGCATTGTAGTACAAAGGACCTAGACAGCAGCAGTTTGTCTAAGTATACCAGCTATACATTCCTGTATGTAAATATCATTCATATATTTTTTTTAAAAAACCTTGAGTCTGAAATAACAATAGCATAATTTTTCTCATAATAAACAGACAAGATAAAAATAAAAAATAAATAAAATATTCACTAAATAATAAAGTAATTAATAAACTACTTAAGTAGATGGACATGCTGCTTATTGAAGGATTCTGTAAGTAACAGTCCAAAAAAGTAGATTTTCTAATTACCTGGTTGCATTCTTGTTCCATTGATTCTCACACTAAGGTAACAATGGTGAAAATAATCCGAACTAACCAAAACTTTAAAGCTTCAAATAAATTCCCAATGTCTTCTGAACCATATATGCTTGATCCTTCAAGAAAACATCTATACCTGTTCACTGCCTGGCACCCTGAATTTCCCTGTCAGGCTGTGGCAGAGGCCATTCACCCAAAGGCGCCTTCACTTCTAAAGGGTCTCTTCTACAATCAAGAACCTTCCTGGAATCAATGCTATCAATCCCATTTGTAATTTTTACGAACTTCAAAGGGTTAAGATGGCAAGCGCCTTTATTGACTGGTGCTTCTTGGTAGGATCAGTAAAGCATGACTGATTAGAGCCCAGTTCTAAAGAGCCCAGCTTTTGTGGAGCCGGAATAAATAGGAGGCCTGTCAATAACTTAGATCCAGGCGTATTGACGTAGTTTACAGCCTCAATAGGCAATTAACACTTTACAGTGGATATTACCCAGTGGCCTGCCCCATGCTTTACTGCACATTTTCTGCCATCAGCTGCAATATTGAAGATTGAGAATAAAAATGATATTGGACAGAATTCACCTTTGTTCAACTGCAGCAGGGATTTCTTGCAACATCTGGGAAAGATTACACTTTCACTTTCTATTTCTTTTAAATGTGTGCTGTTTATGTGTATACAAACTCACATATTTCCGTATGTAAAACATATATACAGATATACATACATTCCCTGCTTGGCTCCTCTGTCTCTCATTTAAGTATATATTGGAAAGCCTGAGAAACTTCAGTTTCATAAGTAATTGAATCTGTCACTGCTACAATGCCAAAAAGCAAAGCTTAAAGAATGATGGGCACTGCAAACCCGCCCTCTTCTTTGGGACACTTGAATAGTAAAGTAAGTTAGAGGAATGCCTTGTTGGCAGACCAAATGTATTTGATGGTGAATTTTTAATCAAAGCCAAAACTACTCTGAAGCAAGACAAAAGCTATATTGCAGCAGACAAGAACTGGGTGAGAAACTCTTTGGGTTCAGCAATTGACCCAGTTTGTACTCCAATGGAATTTAGCTACAGAACCAAATGCAATTTGGGGATCAAATGGGGAGGAAAGAGGAACATACTTTAATTAAATATGTACAGTAGGTAAAGCTGAATATTTCTAAAAATGCGGGCTTTCCTTTACATATTCTGTCAGGGCATCTTTTTCTTCTTCAATGGCTTGTTTTACTTGTAAAAAGTCCTCTGCCACCAGACCTTCTAGGCAGATATAGCCGGTCAACATCACTGCGAGGATGTAGTGAATTATGAATGGTCGTGAGTTTTCTTGTTTTTCTGTCCAAATTGTCCAGTTCTGCCTGCATCCAGTTTATGATGCCAATTGAAGTCAATAATCAGAAACTTCTCAAAGCACAGCAGACAAAGAATCGGTACAAGAAAACTGCACTACAAACCAGAGCTGACAGCTGGCACAGCAAAGCATTGCATGGGCAGTTTCTTGATAAAATTGAAGGAAAAGTTGACAAGGAGAAGACCTGGTTATGGTTTATTATTTATTTATTTATTTATTTATTTAAATTTTTTCTATACCGATCTTCTCACCTACAAGAGGGACTCAGATCCGGTTCCCAACATGTGTTCATATACAAAAATACAAACCACACAATGCATCATCATTACACAATTTAAAACATATTAAAATACAACATCGTCATCATCACAATCACATAGCCACGTTGTCAAAGCATTCCTGGTCATAATTCACAGTTATTCATTCTCCTTCCATATGAACCAAAGTTGACTCAGTTGTCAAAGGCCGCATTCCATAGCCAAGTCTTTGTTAACTTCCTGAACGTCAGGAGGGAGGGGGCAGTTCTAATCTCCTGTGGGAGGGAGTTCCAAAGCCGGGGAGCCACCATCGAGAAGGCCCTGTCTCTCGTCCCCACCAACTGCGATTGGTTCACTAATGAAACACTGAAGGAGAAAACAGAAGGCGTGATTCTTGCAGTCCAGGAGCAAGCCATCCGAACAAATACAATTTGGGTCATCATGCAAACTGTTCAAGGAAGCTGCTGAAACCATTGATCATATCCTTAGTTGCTGCAAGAAAATCTCACAGACAGACTACAAACAGAGGCACAACTCTGTGGCCCAAATGATTCATTGGAACTTTTGTCACAAGTATCACCTGCCAGTAGTAAAAAAAAACTGGTGGGATCCTAAACCTGCAATGCAAAAATTCTTTGGGACTTTCAAATCCAGACTGACAAAGTTTTGGAACACAATTGTGTAAAGGAATTGTGTAAAGGAAAAAAAGTTTGGATTATTGATCTCGCCATACCAGGTGACAGTCGCATTGAGGAAAAAACAACAGGAAAAACTCAGACATTATCAGGACCTCAAAATCGAACTGCAAAGAATCAGTACAGGTGGTTCCAGTGGTAATCGGTACAGTAGGTGCTGTGCCAAAAGATCTCAGCTGGCATTTGGAAACAATAAACATTGACAAAATCATGATCTATCAACTGCAAAAGGCCACCTTACTTGGATCTGTATATTCCACGTTTGAAGCCATTACTCACTGCTTATAATTCAGTTCAAGGTCATATGCCTTGCTTTTCTGGGGCCTCTTTCCACCATGTCAAATTATAATGTCCAAAGTAAGGATCAGATAGCTTAAATACCTTAAAGACTTCAGACCCCATCTGATCTTGGAAACTAAGCAGGGTAAGCCCTGGTTAGTACTTAGTGCAGACAGCCAATGAATACCAGATGATGTTAGGCTACATTTCAGAAGAAGGAATTGGCAAAACCATCTCTAAGTGTCCCTTGACTAAGAAAACTCATGGGGTTGCCATAAATAGACAGGTAAATTGAAGGTACACTCACTCAAAATAAGGAGCATGCTCTATGATACTTGGTATGAGGTATGTTGTGAAGCTGGGTTGTTATGAAGATACATATAAGCATATGTCATTAGTGCTCACTATCAGTTTTTCAGTGGGAAATATTTGTGAAAGCATCAAGAAAACAACATGCAAGTTGCTCTTTCTACTTTATCAAGTATTCTTGAACACATCCTTTCAGAAAGGGTCACCCTACCCTACCTTACTTCCCCTTTGCACCATCAGGAAAAGCATGATGAGTGCATTACCTACAACATATTTCACTGCTTTCACTGTCCACTTCAACCTCTTTTTTGAAACAAAGGAGGAAGGATGCCTTCCATTATAACTTCTAGAGGGAAAGTGGCAGTATTTGAGTAGATGAAGATGGCTGTTTACACAACAAACTAATTGTCCCACCACCACCACCACAGACACACACACTTTTAAAAAGCCCAGTCTTTTCCATTACTTCACCAAGGCATGATAAGTAATTACAAGAGCTGTGCAAAACTTCATTTGCAATTCGTTTTTTATTTGTAATTAGATTCATACATACGAAGCAATATTTAGAGTTGAAGGCCAAAACACCTGGGGACCCACAGGTTGAGAACCACTGCTCTAGAGGGATTTTGAGATAAAAGAAGGAGATTGTTGGGAGTTGAATTAATCCTGTGAAGTAGGCAAAGTTGAGAGGCAATAACTCCAAGGTTTACCTAGTAGGTTTCCTGTTGTTGTTGTTGCTGCTGCTGCTGCTGCTGCTGCTGCTGCTGTCTCAAAGGCTGGATGGGCATCTGTGGAAGGTAGTTTGACTGTACTTTTCCTGCCTTGACCCCCCCCCCCCCTTCGTTATAGTTATGATACACACCCCTAACAATATTTTAGAAACACTTTAGAACAGGTTCTCCATTCCCCCCTAATTTTGTAATGAGCATTGAAACATCACTTTCATTGACTGTACAAGCCTAGTAAGTACATTTTGAGATATTTTGCTGAGAAAGTAGCTACCACCTTACCAAATATTCAAGAGCATTCTGAAAAATGCAATAGTGGTCAACAGAAATAAGAGGTAATAGGGCAATCTAGACTAGAACTGGCACCTCATAAAACAGTTAGAAATTCTTATTGAATCAGAAGAAAGAGTAATGATTAATTACAAAGTGACAGTTACTCTACATACTGATTTTGTGAGAAATGAAAATTAACTAAATGGACTCAATTCAATTCAGTGTTTAATTTAATTGGCTGCAAAATGAATCCAGTGACAATACTTTCTATAAGGATAGTTGATAATGTAGTGCTCATTTATTTTCCAAAGGTAAGAAATTCCATAGTATGAAGAGAAAATTGTGAACACTTTAGATGTAGTAAAAGAAATGAAATTTACATCTCTCATAGCTATATATTTTTAATTTTTTGTTTAGAGCATTGCTATTCAAAGTTATTGATATGATTGTCTCCTATAAAATGTACAAAGATTAATTTATTTTTATTATTTATTTACAGTATTTATATACCGCTTTTCTCACCCTAGGGGAACTCCAAGTGGTTTAAATCATGTTATGAGTACTGACTCGAGTAGAACCATTGAATCCATGCCTGTATGTAGGATTTACCTGGATGTAGACTCACTATTCAACAGTTGCTGTAGTTGGGATTAACTCAAAAGATGCCATTCTTTGATTCACAGAAGAACAAATTGACTCGTTTTGACTTAAGCAAAAAAATTATCTTCATCCCTCTTTGCACCAGACCTAATATGCACATTCTAAAAACAGAATGTTCTTCTTTGGTAATTACCAACTAGGCAAGTGAGGATTTTCCCTGTAGAATCCTTTGTTGAGATACACAAATGTATCTCTATTCAAGAAAACACAATTCAAATATATCAGAGTAGGTGTGTACTAGTCAGGACAAGTCATTATTTTAAAATGAAATATGAGGCTGAGAGATCCTCTGGTTTTTGAACATAACCAAGTAGAGAGTAATATATTTAAACACTTTAGTGACTTCTTTATTTTCATGTAAGCAAGTTTCCATTTTACTGTACCTGTGAACAATTTATATGCATCACACAGAGGAATATTGGCAAGGTTTTCACATGTAGATGGGAACCGAGATAAAACTAATAAGCCTCATACAGTAGAGCCTTGCTAATCCATCATAAATGAACCAGCAGAATGTTGGATAAATGAAAATGTTGGATAAGAAGGAGGGCGTAAGGAAAAGCCTATTAAATGTCATATTAAGTTATGATTTTACAAATTAAGCACCAAAACATCATGTTTTACAACAAATTGACAGAAAAAGCAGTTCAATGCATGGCAATGTTATGTAGTAATTAATTACTATATTTACAAATTTAGCACCAAAACATTGCCTTGTATTGAAACAGCTGTGGATCTGGGTAGGAGGCAGACTGTGTTGGATCATACAGAATGTTGGATAAGCAAAGGTTGGATAAGTGAGACTCTACTGTACTTACATTTTCAAAAAATTCAATACATTGTTTAGAAAGTTTTGAAGGGCCTATCTCTGCCTAGAATTTCAATGAAAATGATGCAAATTCCAATTTAAAATTTTGGATAGGACTTTGTAAATCTTTTTACATACCATCAGTAATTTGGTATTTGTTTTTGGCCTTTTTCACTTAAAGTGAATAATCCAATATGGTTAGTCCTTGGGTCTTCATTGTTAGTAAAGTTTAAACATGCAGTACCTTATCCAGAATTGTGGAATCCAAAATCTTTCAAGACCCAAATTGTTCCCCATCAGTGGTTAAGCTAGTGACTCCTTCACACAAGCTTTCTTTCATGCACATAATTATTAAAAAATAAGATGCTGGTGGTGGGAGTTGATAGAAACTGGTCACAGATTCTAGAGTTGTAATCTAAATCCAAAACTCAGCTGTTAATCATAATTGAATCCTACCTCACCCCCCGGACCCCCTCCCTGATATTATACACTGCCCTATCTCCCAGTGTTTTAAAATTTTAATCCTTGAGTTTGGCCCTACCCATGGTGATCCTTTTTAATGTCTTAATGTTTTGATTCTATATTGTTGTGTTGCTTATAAACATTGGTTTTGTATTTTAGGTTATTTTATTTTCTGATTTTCTGTTGTGTTATATCGTGTATTTTGTATTGATGGGCGTGGCCTCATGTAAGCCGCCCCGAGTACCCTTGGGGAGATGGTGGCGGGGTATAAATAAAGTATTATTATTATTATTATTATTATTATTATTATTATATTGAAGTAAACCCACTGTGCTAATAGAAACTCATTTATGTCAATTTTTACATAAGGTCCATTAATTTAATACATACGCTGTAGTTGGGACTAACATTTGAATGTAGGCCTTGCAAAATACTTTTCGTAGTTCCCTACAGGCCTCCTCTTCTCTACAATTTGGAAACCGATCACAAGTGTGCGATCTCTGTGGCCTGTGCTTGTTTCATGCTGTTTTTCTCTAGAGTCACGTACAAGAACTCTGTTGTAAAACTCCAGTTCGTGAGTGCTACATTTGTATTTCACGCAGGCATTCAAGTATCATTCCCTGTACTTAATGGATACTTAACGTGCTACGGATTATTTTTTGGTAACACTTTGTTTCAGATTTCCCATCATTATGAATTCATTTAGATCTGGAAGTAATAGCCCTGCTCATAATGAATTCATATGGTATTAATACGGCTTTCACAAGTGTGTCCATAGGTGCCCAAATGCAATTTAGCATTAGTTAAACGAGAGTTAATGGACACTTAAAGTGCCACTTATTTTCTAAGTGGTCCATAAAAAGGGAGAGAATAAAGCCTGCCTCCATATTACTCCTGGAATATAATATGTCAATATCCCTAGTAAATGTAGAAATCTGTTTTGGGAAAATGAAGAAATATTAAAGAATTGCTTTAAGAGCAAGGTCCATTTAATCTATTATTCTGCAAACTCAGGAGTAGAACTTCATGACTATGAATATCCTTCATTTGTTTTCCACATCTGATTCATAACTATATACTGTAAACAAATATGGAGGTGTCACTGAGTTATCATAACTAATAATTGAGTCGAGAACTACCCGCATTCCCACTTTTCAGCCTGGATTTCAGTCTCTTTTTTAAGGTCTTCTAAGGTATCAGCATTCTATTGCAGTCGCACTATCACACCTGCTATGAAGATCATCTTTGATATTGCACTTCACTTCATTCATGCAATTGTGACAATTCAACAATACATGGCCTCATGATCGTACTTCTGAATTTGCTCTAAAAATATTTTATATTAGTAATAGCATATCTGAAGAACTCCGATCTATTTTATTATTGTACAGCTTTGTTTAGTTCAGTGGTTCTCAACCTTCCTAATGCCGCAACCACTTAATACAGTTCCTCATGTTATGGTGACCCCCAACCATAAAATTATTTCCGTAGATATTTCGTAACTGTAATTTTGCTACTGTTATGAATCATAATGTAAATATCTGATATGCAAAATGTATTTTCCTGGACCAAATTTGGTACAAATACCTGATATGCCCAAATTTGAATTTTGGTGGGGGGGGGTTGAATTTGTCATTTGGGAGTTGTAGTTGCTTCATTTATAGTTAACCTACAATTAAAGAGCATTCTGAACTCCAACAATGGAATTAAACCAAACTTGGCACACAGAACTCCCATGACCAACAGAAAATAGTGGAAGAGTTTGGTGGGCATTGACCTTGAGTCTTGGAGTTGCAGTTCACATACATCCAGAGCATACTGTGGACTCAATTATGGATCTGGACCAAACTTGGCACAAATACTCAATATGCCCAAATATGAACACTTGTGGGGTTTGGGGAAAATAAACCTGACATTTAGGAGTTTTAGTGGCTGGTATTTATAGTTCACCTACAATCAAAGAGCATTCTGAACACCACCAACAATAGAATTGGGCCAAACTTCCACAGAGAACCCCCATGACCAACAGAAAATTCTGTTTCCTGATGGTCTTTGATGACCCCTCTGACACCCCCTTGCTACCCTCCTCCCCAAGGTCTCGATCCTCAGGTTGAGAAACGCGGATTTAGTTATTGACAGTTAATTACTATGCTTATTATGTTGTTGTTTATTCATTCAGTTACTTCCAACTCTTCGTGACCTCATGAACAAGCCCATGCCAGAGCTCCCTGTCAGCAGTCATCCCCCCCCCCCCCCAAAGTTCCTTCAAGGTCAAGCCAGACACTTTGAGGATACCCATCCATCCATTTTGGTTATTATATGCACCCCTTAAAGCTTTTAAATGAATGACCACACAGAGATCTACAAAAAATGCTTACATATCTGACATATGCTTACATAGTCCATTTTATTGGGGGGGGGGTTAAGAAGTAAAACAATTTCCCCTGTTTTCCTGTTATTCCCCACATCCATGTTGCCACTGTGGAAACAACCATTGTTTATGAAATGGAAGAGGGGAATAACCAGCAAAGACAAGGGAAATGGGTTGATGTGAGTTTTCTGGGTTTGTATGTCCATGTTCCAGAAGCATTCTCTCCTGACATTTCACCTGCATCTATGGCAAGCATCCTCAGAGGTTGTGAGGTCTGAAATGATTTTCCACCTTCAAGTGTCTCTCCCCGCCCCCCTTGTAAAATTGACTATCCCCTTTCTA
Source organism: Anolis sagrei (assembly GCF_037176765.1). Lineage (NCBI taxonomy): Eukaryota > Metazoa > Chordata > Lepidosauria > Squamata > Anolidae > Anolis > Anolis sagrei. Next base: position 214,569,865 of record NC_090024.1, on the reverse strand, counting down.
GACCCCTTTTCTGGACTCTGCCCAGATAATGGAACAGTACAGAATTCTAAAATGTAGGAATTTGCTAGGTTCTCTAGTGTACCTTTGTGATAACTTCAGGTGAAAGTATAACACAGAATCACCTGAGGGGCCTAGAAAATTCCTAGAGAGCACATATTTTGTTGGAAACCACAGATATCTAGAAAATGCCTTATAGAAAAAAATAAAGACAATAAAAATGAGATCCCTTTTTTTAGCCCAGTAAGATCTTTTTTTTAATGGTATGATAATTATTCCTGGGAAATGATGACAGAGTGGGAAAAAATTCTACACAGGTAACAGAATAACAATTAATAAAACTCATGACACAGAGACAGTACAGCTTGTGTGACAAGCCAGCATTTCCCACCTTTTAAGAAATCACATTGTTGCCAACAGCCCAAAATTAGATGAAGTATTTAAGAGTTGTTGGCAGCTAACAGCAGGCAACTTCTGCACTGGTTTCTCTTTCCCTTGGTCTTTCAGCAGAACCCCAAAAGCTTCAAACTATAAGAAACAGCTCAAATACTTACAACAGCTGATCACTCATTTTGTACCCCAAAAGGAGCAATGTACCTCACAAAATTCATAATCAAGATTCAAAATCAACTGATTTGTTGTAATAATTGTAGCATTTAATTTTTTTATCAATAGATCTATTAAAATATTTATATGTAGATTCTGTAGATTTTTAATAGTATGGTTTTAAAGCTTTGGATCTTTGTCCTGGGGTACAATTTATTATTATTACTTTACTGACACAAAAAATCCAGTATGTCACAGCAAACGAGACATATGTGCTGTATTTCGTTTCACAAAATCACAAGTCGAACACTTCCCAAGTGTCTAGGACTGTGTGATGTATTTTCAAATGATGCACGCAGATCCAAGTAAGATGGCCTTTTGCAGTTGACAGATCGTTTTTTTCAATGTTTATTTTTTCCAAATGCCAGCTGAGATCTTTTGGCATGGCACCCAGTGTGCCGATTACCACTGGGACCACCTGTACTAGTTTATGCCAGAGCCTTTGCAGTTCGATTTTGAGGTCCTGATTATTGTTGAGTTTTTCCTGTTGTTTCTTCCTCAGTGCGACTGTCACCTGGTATGGCAACATCAATAATCCAAACTTTTTTCTTTTTCACAATTATGATGTTTGGTGTATTGGGTTCCTAAACTTTATCAGTCTGGATTCAAAAGTCCCACAGTATTTTTGTGTGTTCATATTCTACTACCTTTGCAGGATTATTATTATTATTATTATTATTATTATTATTATCGTTATCATTATCATTATTGGGACTCAATATTCAAAAAATGGCATCCAATCCTGGAGATTCTCAGAAGCATGTGTCCGAAGCTAAGCATATATAGAAGGAGTGAACATGATGTGCCCCTCCAAATATTATTGGATTGCAGATGCCAGCATTTCTCACCATTAGAGTTCTGGATTAGAGCTAATAAAGACTGCAATCCAACAAAATCCTAAGAGACTAACAGTTCCTACACCAATGAACAGAATTGTAGCCTTAATCAGTTTAGATAAGCAAGTTTATACATCAGAATATCATAGTAAATATGGTAAATAGATGTGCCATCCATAAAATTGTCTGCTTATGTATACAAGCAGTCTCATATTACGAACAAGATAAGTTTTGCAGGTCTGTTCTCAAGTTGAATTTGTTTGATAGTCAGGACAAGTGTATTTTTAGATTTCACCTCACTTTCTGTCCCTGTGATAATTGGATTTCGAAAAATTTGGCTTTTTGTGGAAACACTGATAAAGCTTCAGTGCGGACACCTTTTCCCCATGTTAACTCTTCCAGGAGTGAATTTCCCTTCCAAGGGATAGATTTCCCTCACTTCCTGTTGTCTCATTCCCATTCTAAATTATGAGTCATTTTTAACTTGGATGTTCGCAAGTTGGGTACTCACGGTATTCTAAAACTGATTTGAATGATGTACTGCCAATGTTTACTATATGAGAGCAGCACAGAAGAAAGTGCTGTGGACAGAATTGGGAGAAATCCTAGGGTTTGGAGAAATGAAATTCTCCTTTAGAAAAAAAAAAAACATAAGGAAGATGAGTGGACTCTCGACACAGCCCAAACAAGGACCAAGCTTGCTCAGTGGGTTTTGAGGCAATCCATAGGAAAGTTCAAAGAATGAGACAACCAGGAAAGTGGAATGGTGAGGGTAAAAAACAGGGATGTAGGAAAAGGGTAGAAAAACATCTCATTGCCTGGATTACTCATTTTCTAGCTGAAAATTGGAAGTAAGTTTCGATGTCTCTAAGGACAGAAGTTGAAGCTGTTCATTTTTAAAAATCCCAGGAGAAATCCTAGATTTTAGCATGGCAAACATTGGACTCCACTGTGCCCACTTAGGAGCACTTGTGGCATTAAATAGGCATTTTACTTTGTAACATCTAGTCTCTCAAGTGTTGAGAAGGGATTTGTAAAAATTGAATAAATAATCAAGAAAGAAAACAAGCTTGGCAGGCTCCCCAAAAGTCGATCAAGCATCTTCAAGTGATGGATTGGAGAGTCGAACAACATTAACTTATAGCTCCTTACTCTTTTCAATCTAGACCTGTGATTCCCACTCTTGCCTCCAGTTGTTCTGGACTTCAACTCCCAAAAAAATCAGCTGCTTTAGCCAATGATGACGGAATCTGGGAGCTGAAGTCCAAAACATCTGAAAGACCAGAGTTTGAGAAACAATGTTCTAGACCTTCCTTCATCTGCTTTCAAGTTGGAAATCCTGAAGGTCATGGAGTCCTAGGCTCATTCTAGATCCCACCCCCCAAAAATAAACAAAATAAAATAAAACTAAGTTATAGGATGCTGGACATATTAGGATGAGTTATGGCTAAAAGAAACATTTGAGACTGCTCCATCTCTGCCTCTTATTAGATGTCTGAGAAGGGAAGCATGTATATGAATACTAACTTTTCAGGGGAGATTCCAATTCACCCCACCCCCCAGTTTTGGCTTCAAATCAGATCTTTTATTTCCATGTAGGTTGTTGTCTCTGGCTTAATTATCATTAAACTCAAGGTCTTAGTGGTTTAAGCAACCCTCCCTCATCCCCCTCCCCAGATACATATTGCTGCCAAGATTAAAGCAATTAAGAAATCCTGAAAGAGGGAGCTATAAAATGTCTGAAGAGAACAGCACTCATTAACAGGCGGGCATGACTTTCTGGGCCAATACTCCTCACCTAATATAATATTGTGCAGTTTGGGGAGTTAATATTGCAACACTGTACATTCTAATCCATTGCAAAAGGATTTAAGCCAAGTCCCCAAGCGAGCAAAACGGTCCTGTAATGACTGGGAGGCCCAGTCTGCTGAAGTAGCCCTTGTTTCAAATAATAGCTCAGTGTTGGAGGCACCATTATAATTAGACTTGGAAAAGCATCAGCATTCCTTCCAAATTTAGCCTGGGATTGTTTAAAGAAAATGAATTGAGTTATTTCGAGTAACAATGCAACTCTCTTCTGAAGGCAAGCCATTCTCAGCAAACACTTTCTGTGTAACAAGGCTCCATTTTGGAAATCTGTGAACTGTGACTGGCTGCATGAGTCACATGACATTATTTTGAATTCCTATCATGGCCATTGTGTATAATACATAAACTCTATATTTGTAATACAAGTAGCTATTTTATGTCACAAAATAAGGTAGACTTATATATCCAATATTTGTTTATCCACTAGATCAAATAGAACAGTGGTTCTCAACCTGGGGATCATGACCCCCAGAGGGATAGCCGGGCCATTTCGGAGGGGTAATGGCACCATGTCCATTGGCCCCGCCCACTCCACCAGGCTGCACAATGCTGCCTCTGTTGTCTGTGAGGCCAGACCATGTGGTGCTGCCTCGCTCATCTGGCTTGCGCTGCTTGCCACGCCTGACAGGCGGCACGAACCAGGCAAGGGGCTTCCCGTGAGGCCAGGCCACGTGGTGGTGCTTCCCTCACCTGGGTTGCGCTGCCCGCTAGGTCTGGCAAGTGGCAAAAGCCAGGCGAGGGAAGCAGCACCGCATGGCCTGGCCATACGAGAAGCCCCTCCCCTGGCTTGCACCGCCCATCAGGCCTAGCAAGCAGCGCAAGCCAGGCGAGGGGCTTCCCGCAAGGCCAGGCCAGGCGGTGCTGCCTGCCTCACCTGCGTTGTGGCACTCGTCGGGTCTAGCAAGCAGCAAAAGCCAGGAGAGGGAGGCAGCACCGCATGGCCTAGCCTCATGGGAAGCCCCTCGCCTGGCTTGCGCTGCCTGCCAGGCCTAATGGCAGGCAACCCCTCCCTCCATTCAGATCCAGCTCCATCCCTCATCCTCACCCTCCACAGCCACCGGGGAAGGGGGGGGGGAGAGAATGGTAGCAACAGGGCCAAGGGGCCACAGATGCAGGAATCTCATCACTCTGCCTCCATGCGCCTCTCGAGTGCACCAGTATTCCGATTTCAGCATATCAGGTTTTTGTGCCAAATTTGATAAAGATCCATCATTGTTTGAGTTCACAGTGCTCTCTGGATGTAGGTAAACTACAACTCCAAAACTCAAGGCCAACGCCCTCCCATTGACTATTATTATTATTATTATTATTATTGTTATTGCTCCTGCAGTAATTCTATCTTCCTGTGCGGCAGAAAGAAGGAGATGGACTACATGACCTTTGGGGTTCCCTTTCAATTGTTTGAGTCTTATAATACTGCATAATAGTAGTAGTAGTAGTAGTAGTAATAATAATAATAATACACTAATTCTATATTCCTGCCTGGCATAAATGAGGGGGCTGGACTAGATGACCTTTGGGGTACCTTCCAACTGAGAATAATAATAATAATAATAATAATAATAATAATAATTCATAATAATAAATAATAATATAATAGCAATTCTATCTTCCTACCTAGCAGAAGGAAGGGGCTGGATTAGATGACCTTTGGGGTTCCCTTCCAACTGTCTGAGCCTTATAATAATGTATAATAATAGTCTCCTGGAGTGACTGCAGGTGCAATGAAATCCTTCTGGTATTTTCTGTTGGTCATGGGAGTTTCGTGTGCTAATTTTGGTTCTTTTCCATCATTGGTGGACTTCAGACTGCTCTTTGATTGTAAGTGAACTATAAATCCCAGCAAGTACAACTCACAAATGTCAAGGTCTATTTTCCCCAAACTCCACCAGTGTTCACATTTGGGCATAATGAGTGTTTGTGCCAAGTTTGGTCCTTCTTCCTTATTTCCAGTATGTAGTTTATATGGCCCAAACCATGTCTTAGCCTTATAAAAAATATCTTCATTTAGTCCTCAGTGTTTTATCTTAATTCAGTTGGTTTGTAATACTTTGGTTACAGCATATTTTAAATGAATTCTTCCACCAACCAGTAGTCACAAAGTGGGGAGATGTGGTAAAGGTGGCTGGCAGAAATGTTGACTATATTCAAATGTTCTTGTGACACTCTCATTTAACTACATATTTAACATGGGATGCTATAATGAAGGGACATTATTATTATTATGTCCCTTATGCAGGAGGGGCACCATTGTGTCCCTAGTGCAGGGGTGCAGGAATGGCAATGTACCACTAGGGGGCATTGGCACACCATGTCTCTGGGTAAACATGGCAGATTCCAGTCCCCTGACGCTTATGCTTCACACCTTTCTGGCAAGGGGATGCAGGGGGCATCATGACCTGGGACTGATAGTGGGCTGCAGGCTACCTCACCTTAGGATGAGCTCACCTCTAGCCAATCACTCTGCCAATGATGTAATCCAACCCACTGTCACCAGGCAAGCTTTGCAAAGAGCACAAGAAAGATATATAAACAGCTTGGCTGGTCAATAAACTTTGAGGTCACTTCTTCACCCCCCTTGACTGTCTGGTGGTTTTCTTCATGCGTCTCCAACACTATAATTTATTCATAAAGCTATTTCTAATCTAATTATTTTCATGTTATCCATAGGTAAGTGTTGTAGTAGAGCCTGCAAGTAACAATGCTAACAGTAGTTTGGACACTAGAAGAGGAAAACGGGTTATTCGGGAGCAGGAGTCTGATGAGGAGCAACAAAGGAAGAGGATCCGGGATATACTTAATGCTCCCTGCTTTTGGCCCACACTTGAGATAGGAATGTTGTTGTTGTGTGCTTTCAAGTCATTTCACATTTAGGTTGACCATGGGTGAGGGCCAGGTAAATGACCTTGGAGGGCCGAATCTGGCCCCCGGGCCTTAGTTTGGGGACCCCTGGTCTAGTGGAAGGAAAAGGACTACTCGGGAGCAGGAGTCCGATGAGGAGCAACAAAGGAAGAGGATCCGGGATATACTTAATGCACCCACAGATGAGGAGTCATTCTTGGGTTTCTCTGGGGGTGATGGGTTAGAGAGTGATGAAGATGGAGATGACACATTGGACTGGACTAAGGTAAAAGAGGTACAAGCTGTATGTGCGGAGACAACGTCCAGTGATACATTTGTAGGGTTCTCTGGTAATGAGGACTGGCAATGGGGGAATACAGCTGAGTCTTGGGGGGATCTAAGTCTTGACAAAAGATAGAATATTTGAAGGGATGGGAGTAGGAGTTCACGTGTGGAATCAAGAGCAGCTGCAAGGGATAACGACGGGTGGAGGTCAGCTCATCTTCTGATGATGATGTGTAAGATAAAAAGTAGGCTCTGAAATGGGTATTGGTTCATGCATTCTTGTGGCTGCCTATTTTGTGTTGGTATTGGGTCCTGGATCTACAGGTTACTGCTTCTGTTCATGTGTGTTTTCGACTCAGTTTGGATTCCCGTGAGTGCTGACTTCTCCCTTCCTTGACTTCAGACTGGTTTGAATGCTACGCTGACTACGTGGACTTTGGAACTTTGCTACTTTGAATTTGGCTTGCTTCAACCTCGGAATTCATTTGACTACACTTTCTTCCCTGCAGCCCTTTTGTTTGTTAACTGTTTACTTGCTGTGCTATTTTGGGGGACTTTCGGAGCGCTTTGTTATAATCCAGTTCTTTTCTCCGGATAATCTGGATTATTGCTTCAGTTATCTCTTTTGAACCAGGACTGCTTTCTGATTTTGAGTTTGGCCAGAGACACTGAGTTAAGTGTCTCTGAGCCCTTTTTCTTTGCTTAATAAACTTCACTTTGAACTAATTCTGAGTCTGGCCCTTTAAGGTGTCTGTGTCCCGACAGTAAGAAAAGTAACACACTCCAAAGGCATGATTTGAGAAAATGGATGTGTTTCTCCTCACTACCATTTTCTTTTCAATAGAGGACTGCCACACACCTAGATTAGTATGCAAGATGCAGGCCATAAATAGGTTCATAAATAAATGATAAACTATGGCTGCTGCTTTGTTTACCTATGGACTTAACAGAACGTGGGATTCTGATTAAATCAGAATTACTCTTCAGAACAAACTGTGAAGCTTAACAGTGGTAATTCTCAAAGCGCAGGGTTGGTGTCCTTAGAGAGGAAGTTCCCTAGTGTAAGCTCTTTTGAGGATGTACTCCCTCCATCACTCCTAAGAATGAAGTAAAAAACAAGCACTTCTTGAATATTTGCTTGGCTGAGAGGGTTTCAGGACCAAATTACATTGTTAATGAATTCGCAAAATACAATCAATAATTTTAAGAAAGGTATGCATAAGCAATCCACTTCTCTTCTGGAGGAAAAAGTAGCCATATACATTTCGTCAAAACTTACATGCACAATGCAAAATAACCATACCTTTTCAGCAAAATAGAACCCTTGAGGTAGTATGAACTGTGAATCCTTATTGGTTCTCTTGAGGGTATCTTCTATTTGAATCCAATAATCACCAACCTTAATGATCTTCACCTAAAGAAGGGAGAGCATGAACCAGGAAGATGTGCTTGGATAGCAGGAAACACCTGGACACAGTTTTCCTCAAGCTTGCGCGACTGTGTCAGGGCCAGTGATGCGGACAAAGATGAAGGGCTGCTTCACCCAGCATCTGAGTCAGGGGTGAGCTGGAGCCTGAGCTGCCTGACACTGAGGAATCTACCCCTACAAAACAGGACCAGGAGCCTCAGGAAAGTAGGAACACAGAGTCAGGGCAGGATCAGAAGCTCCAGGAAGCAGACCAGAGAGTTAAGCATTGCAGCTAAGCTGCAATTAAGAACTGATGCCATCCAACTGAAGAGATCTAATAAGTTGGCTCAGAGGAGGACTAACTTGGGAAAGTGGTATAAAAAGCTGGAGCTTGTAGTTTTCTGGAAGCAACATTTGTGGAACTGCTACAGCCTGAGTATCTGTTAGTGAACTCTTAGATGGAACTTTTACTTTGGTGACTGGACTATGTTTTTGGACTATTACTTGAATTGGTGAGATTGCTTGGCTTTGAAGTTTGGGAAGAAGCCTGGACTATTTGTATGCCTTGCCCTTGTTGGACTGCTTGTTGTGTATGACTATGAACTGCCTTTGACTATGAGATGGTGAGCAACTGCATTAAAGGGGATTCTGTGTACAGGTCTTTGACAGTCTGATTGTATCTATTTAAATTAGAATCATTTCTACATTTGAATCTGCAAATATGTATTCACATATACATACTTATGTAACTTGTGTTTTCTTTGTTCTTCCTATGCACTTGTTTAGGGTGATATATTTCCTCTGTTAGGGGATGTATAACTGGGTGCCCCATAAAAAAAGTCTTGGGTTTCCAGAATGGCTACTGGAAAGGATTCCTGTCCTTTAAATGATATACAGAATGAGGAATTTAAGCAGATGCTGCTAGTCAAACCACCTGGTAACATGCAACACCTGTAGAAACAGGGAGGGAAGGATTTTTACGGGGTAGGGGTTAGCTGTAATACACATTCATTTCCATGAAAGGTGATATTTGAGAGGTCAGATTTTTTCCGTGTTGAGAACCTGAAAGATGGGAAATGTTAATATTAACATGGTAAGTGCATAATGGACGGCATTCTGTTGGTGACTTTTGCAAGTGAAAGCCCAGTTTATGCCTATGTTAAGTTTTTTTTTATTCTCAACTAACTCCTCCACAACCAAAATTTTGATTGCTTGCTGCACCTACACACCTTGCAAAAAACAGTTTTACTACCCAGTGGGAAATGCTGAACTTGCAGGGAGTGGCAAAACAGTGACACCACTGACACTACCCTCCAGGACATCTGGAGGACCTCCATGAGGTCCCAGAAAACAGCAGGATGCAAGTAACTGTATCAACATAGCTAGATGTGCTCCTTTCCTCTCCACTAGCAAGTACATTGGCATTTGAACTTTCAGGAGCTGATGGGTAGATTGGCAGGATGAGAAGGGAAATGTTTTATAGTTCCACTACACAGAACTTCACAATACATCTCTTAATCCAGGATCTCAGCCAGTGAGTTCATTTTCTAAACTGCATAATGGTCAAGCTCTGATCCTAATTTAAATCACAGTCTATTCTTGAAGCTTTAAACCCTGTAACATTTGAATTTGTTAAACTATGGCTAAAGCCAACAAGACAAGGCAAAAAAGGAAATTTGCATCAAGAGGAAGTGGGAAGGGAAAGATACTTCCAAGGATGGGTTCTGATTTGAGAACTAGAATCCAGCCAAAGCTTTGAATACTAACAATTGCACATGGATTTCCAGGTATAATATGCAACAGGAGCAGTGACCCTGTAGACATCTGTAAGGACGACCACATACAATCATGCCTGAAGTTCAAAGGGCACCCAACAGGGTATGTTGGAGCTAATTGGATTATATTCCATGCACCCAACCAAACATTTCTTACCAAAATATTGGGTCTCTTTTCCAGCTCTTTTCAGGGAGTTGATTCACAGCTTGTGAACTCATTCTCTCCCACTCCCTCTTCTTTCTTTTTCTGAGATGGAGAAGAAACAAAAAACCTTCAAGCATTTTTCACATGGCAAATCTGTGCTGCCATGTCAGGTTTCACAGCTGAACACTCCCAAGACACTAGTTCTGCCATTCAGGGCCTGGATGCTCTCTTGTGCATGATGGATAGCTTTAAAATGAAGACACAATGAAAAGTACCAGCTGTCCAGGTACACACTGTGGATTATCCTGGTTCAGCAGTATCCCCTCTCTCCCTTCATATTTTTTTCCTATCTTTTCTTTGGGTGGGGGGCATATCATGTAATGAATTCACAAGCTCAGGCAAATGATGGGAAGTAATGTGTGTAGTCTCCTAAGAGTTCAACCTCTGTTTGGGACTGAGGATATTTTATTCTTTAATTTTCATGGGCCCTCTGTTTTCTGCATGCTAATAGATGGGTTGGATTTCCATTTACCCCTGTAAATATGCTCACCATGGTGAAGTTGGCTTACAACAGATTTTAAGTACATAGTTAAAATGCACAAAATACAAAAGATAAAACATTAAAAACCAGTAAAAATATAGACTGTTAAAAAGGGAGGCACAACTAAATAAATCATAGAAAGTTCAGCATGTTATTTAAAGGGACCACCCTTATACAGTCAGTTCTCAAAGGGTTGTTGAAACAGAAAGGTCTTCAAGTGTCTGTTGAACAAGAGTAGAGATTATGTCATTTTTAAAAAAAATGTTGTGAACTTCTTTGCATCTCAATCATAGAAATGATTGATACAATAGAGGAAGGGGAAGTAGTAGTAGTGAAGTAAAAATTTAAAAGTTAGGCATGTCAATTGAGGAGGGTCTTGCCTGGTTAGCTATGCTAACCACCAATATTTCCTGAACAGAGAGATCCACCAGGGTGAGGACAAACAACAGAGGCTCTTTATTTGCGATCAGCAGAAAGGATGCAATGTACAGCAAAGATTCTAAAATGTACAAGCATAACTAACCATATTGGAACATGTAACCATTTTTATAAAGTAAAAATCCATGCATGAATATTCTCTCTGTTTAATTTTCCCTCCCTTGTCTGTGATTGGCTGAACATAGAGGCTGACCACTTGGGGAGGCTAATTTAACAAAATTTACGAGGCCATAAAAAAGACTCCAGCAAAGCACTCCAGCAAAACATGCGGGGAATGTGGAAGTACTTCATCAGTGTCGCAAATGGACGATGAAAGCGACAGCTCCCCTGGCGGCCAGAAAAAGTTAAATAGCCTCTGACTGTTTGTCTATTTCTGTTGTGTGTCTTTGGCATTGAATGTTTGTCATATATGTGTACATTGTAATCCGCCCTGAGTCCCCTGCGGAGTGAGAAGGGGGGAATATAAATACTGTAAATAAATAAAATAAATAATCTTGAAGCACAGCAGGACATTCCTGGAGATTATGATCTCTGCCCTGGGCCAGGCAGAGTTAAAGGAGTCAATGTTGCTTGCCTTTTTTTATGTTCTCAAAATATAAAATAGATTTCATTTTAAAAAAGGTGGGAGGAGGGAGACAACAGAGAAAGTGAATCAAATTAGTTACTTTTGAATATTGTCCATTTTTAACTAGTGTCCAAGTTATGTGTAGGTGCGCATATCTGGATCTGCAGAGGTATCAATTGATCTTTCATAGTCCCCTTTTCAGCAGATTAGCCCATCCTGCGAGTACAGGAAATTCCTCCAGGAGGTCAACAAAGGGGTGATGACCCCGGTGTCTTGTCCAGGCAGAAATAATAATTTAATTGATATATTAGATCAGATGGGCATAGATATATAGAAGAAGCTGAGGTAGGGGATAAAAACATGCAGGAGGCTGCATAAATGGAAGCTGCAGAAACAGAAACAAATAGACACATTGGGGATAGAAAAGGATACAATTTATTAAAAAGAGAAATTGGGGCTGCTCTATGTGAGGGATCCACTGCTGTGGACCCCATTCAGATGTGCACTAGTATGCATATTTATAGGTTTTTAATAAAAAGGAATAAAAGCATATATGGGGAGAATGGCTTTTGGGGATCTGCTGCTGTTGGTCTGTCAAGAAGGGGACCCTTTGAAGAGCAAGAGAGAGAGACAATTTCACTTGTTTTAACACAGGTGTCCTTAATAGACTTGTCCTTGGTGGACTATAAATCTTTTGGGGGTGTGGGGGGGGGGGTGCTGTGTGTTACAACAGTAGTAGTACTAGTACTAGAGTCTGGGAAAAACAACTAAGAAAGTTCTCTCCCCTGTTTCGACTAGATGTGAATGTAAGCCCCCTTCCACACTGCTCCTATATTTCAGGACCTGTTCCCAAATTATCTGGCAATGGAGACTCATATAATCCATTTTAAAGCAGATAATATGGGGTCAGATCCTGGGATAAAGGGCAGTGCAGAAAGGCCCCAAGATAGGTGGAATGGAGAGAAGGACCTCCCTAGAAGACTCCAAACTATGGGCAGCTACATGAGGGGGTAAACAGTATTTCAAATAACGTAGATCTGAGCTGTCCTTTTGTATTAAATTTATCAATAGTTTAAATTTGTTTCTATAGATATTGATCAGCATCTTACATGTGATTTACATATCTGTAAGCACCATTGTTACAGTACTATACAGTGAATACCAGCCTGCTCCACACTTACTAGGAAGCAATATCTGTCATAGAAGATTCTGGCCATAACAATTATCAGAGCATTTTAAATTAGGAAATAAAAAGATACAGTTCACTAAATAGTGTGCAAAAAATTCAGTGACAGCAACCACTCTAAAGCTGGATCTATACTGTCCTATATCCCAGGATCTGATCCCATATTATCTGCTTTAAAATGGATTATATGATTCTCCAGTGCCTTATAATCTGGGATAAACATATAATCTGGGATCAGATCATATGATATAGAGCAGTGTAGAAGGCTTGATCTTCTTAGCCCAGATTATCTGGCAATGTAGACACATATTATCCACTTCAAAGCAGATAATTTGGGATCAGATCCTGGAATACAGGGCAGTGTAAAAGGGTTATAGAGATGTTGTCCATGGTTATCTCTCACAAAAGTCTCTAGTATAAAGCTATTTTTTTCCCATGGGGATTCATGCTGAGACAACTGGATAATGCTTCTCTATTGTCATTCTTTTCTTTATTCTAATATATGCATCTTATTGCATATTGCATTTTAACACCATTTCTACTAATGTATATAATTTAGTGTGACCATCCTTTAACTGATAACTGATTTTATTGTATTTATTAATTTGGAAGACAAAGATTAGCTGACGCCACATTAAAATATGAACTGGAAAGAAATCTTCTCATTCCTAATCTACTATACTGGAAATGCTTTTGTGTTATTTCCTGCCCACTGTTAGCAATTCTAATTTCCATAAGTGTATCCTTCCTGTTTAGCTTGCCAAGATATTTCTTTGTTGTTCCCTCCTCTTGTAACCAGGCCTGGAATCATTAAAAATATATCTAGATATTTTAAAGGATTCCCATTTTAATGACCTTGGCATTTTTTTAAATTTCCCAACCTCCTTCTAATCAAACAAATGTGTTTTTTCTTATGATATTATTGTTATCTGAAAAAAATCAATAAGCTGTTTAAAGGAGGAGTCCATAGAAACTGTTCACAATCCTCCAATATATTCGATATTTGTAATGGTACTCATTTCATTCTTATTTCACTGATCCAACGTTCCAATTAAAAACATTCAGTAGCCTTGGGCAATGATCCCCGCACTATATTACTACAATGGGAATATTTACAGCTCCACAGAGAATATTCCCCCAAGCATGTGTTCAGTAAATGAACATTGACAGAAAGGTCTTGCCCTTACTTATGAGCATTGATGTGCTGATTTCTGGATTCACCATTTCCAGTTATCGGGCAGGTTTTACAGCTTTTCACAAAAGTGTTCTGAGTATGATATGTTGCCCAGAGATCAGAGTGTTATGTGTGTAACATTTATTAAAAAAAGAAGTGCAGTGTTTCTGCTTCTTTTCTGTTTCATTCAGAAATTTCAAGATACCAATTTTATCAGATGCAATGTATAAAAGGAAGGCTTGTCTAATGAAAAAGCCAGGGATACCTCCCATTTTATGGAAAATCACATTCTAACTTGTGGATGTTGGGTCTCCAATACTACCTTCCCTTCATTATGGCTTACAATAAGTTTGTATAAATCACAGCTAAATTCATATTACACAAAATGGGGAGGGGGGGAACCACAATTAAGCAAGGAATTATATTAAAAGCAGACGCATTTAAAACATAAATATAAAAAGATGATAGCACATAAATTTAATTAAACCCTTCTTTCAGATTATTTGAACCTAAACAAAAATATTTTTGCCTGCCAGCTGAACCTTTTATAGGAGGAATTTTGACAGCCTGGAAGCAGCCACCAAGAAGGTTCTCTTCCATGTCCTTAGCAAATATACCTGTGATGGTGGTGAGACCAAAAGAAAGCCTTCCTTCAAAGATCTTAAAACTTTAGCAGGCTCATATAGAAATATATAGTCTGCCATTTAGAGCTGTAGAGGTCATAGCCACCACAGTGCCATAGGTCCACAGTGGAATATACTGTATTTATGCAAATACAGTATGCCATAGGTCCACAGTGGAATATACTGTATTTATGCAAATGTAAGGCACATCTTTTCATCCAAACGAACATACCAAAATTGGGGTGCACATTATATTTGCATCAAACGGTAAAGTGCGGATGAGGAAACTCGTGCCAGCCTCCCTGCCTGCCCAAGTTGCCGCAGCCTTCACCTGCTCCTCCTTTGGGTCTGGCTCCCTTTTTGCTGTCAGATGGTGGTGGGGATGGAACAAAGAGAGGAGAAGGAAGGAAGGAAGACACGCGGGAGAGGAGGGAAAAAGAGAGATATGCACACACACCCTTCTTGGAGGAAGAGGACGAAAGGAAAGTGACCCCTCAGGAAGCAAAGGGAAGGAGGAAAAAACAGAAGATTCGTCTGAGAAGCAGAGCTAGGGGAAGGGTGCCCCATAGGCCCTCAAGTCAGGCCCCACCTTGCCCAAGGCATCCCACCTCTGCCTTTCAGACAAGGGTTCACCTCCAGTCAAGTCCCTGGCCCCAATTTGGAAGGTATGGCTGCCCTTTACCTTGCCCTCCTCTCTTGGCTTCACCCCACAAACCTGGCTTAGCCTGTTCTTGGGAGGCCTTTCAAGCTCACCAGGATCCTATGCCATAGGTCCATCCTTTCAACATACCCAGGATCTTATGAGAGGGGTCCAGGAGGGAGGGAGGCTCTTTTGTTGCCAGGACCCCGTCCAGCTATGGAGAGGAAAGGAAGTGAAGGCACCGGGGCACTTTTAAACCTTCTTTCTGTCCTTTTCACCATTCCCTCCCTTTCTTTCTCTTTCTCTTCCATCCTTCCCTCCCTCTTCTTTCTCTAACTGCTAGTCCAGCTAGTCCAACGCTCGGCAGCCATGATACTAACAGGAGCAGAGCGCAGGGAGCATACAACTCCTCTGCTGCACCAGCTCCACTGGCTGCCAATTTGCTACCGGGCTCAATTCAAAGTGCTGGCGTTGGCCTATAAAGCCCTTAACGGTTCGGGCCCAAGCTACCTATCTGAACGTATCTCTGCCTATGAACCCACCAGGACTCTAAGATCTTCTGGGGAGGCCCTGCTCTCGATCCCACCTGCATCACAAGCACGGCTGGCGGGGACGAGGGACAGGGCCTTCTCTGTGGTGGCCCCTCGGCTGTGGAGCGCCCTTCCCTTGGACATTAGATCAGCTCCTACGTTAATGGTGTTTCGAAGAAAACTATAAAACCTGGCTGTTTGAACAGGCATTCGGATAAACAGTGCAATGAATACGATGAATATAGGAACGGAATTATAGACGAATTGGATCACGATTCTAGTTACGAGACGTTAATGTGTTGTTATTGATGTGTCATTACTTTGTATATTATGCTCTTAATGGTTTTTAAATTGTATATTGTTATGATTGTCTTTTTGCTCTTGTTGTGAACTGCGTTGAGTCGCCTACGGGCTGAGAAACTGCGGTATACAAGCAAAGTAAACAAATAAATAAATAATAAATAAATAACTGCCCCTTTTCCTTCTTAAACTTTTTTTCCTTCTCTAATCCTTTTCTTTCTTCCTTTCTTCTTTTCCTTCCTTCCCTTTCCCTCTATCTTGTTTTTCTTCCCATCTTTTCCTCCCTCCCTCCTTCCCTTCTTCTTTTCTTTTCCTTTCTTTTCCTTTTTTACCTTCTTTCGATGCTCCATCCATTTTCTTTCTTCCTTTGCCTCCTTTTTTCCCCTTTCCCTCCTTCCAATTTCCCCATCTTCCTTTCTTTCCCATTTTCTCATTAAGTGTTACCTGATTCTCCGGTGTAACTTTCCATTGCTGGAAGATTTAGTGATCTAACGCTTTTTTATTTTTTAAAAAGAAATACTAAGCACATAGCAACTGTAATGCACACCTTTTCAGAACAAGTTACAAAGAGTGCACTGTTTGCCGCTGTGCATTACATTTGCCAGCAAATACTTTTTTGGTTTCAGGGTTTTGAAAATTGAGGTACGCATTAGATTCAATGATGTACTAGATTTGAGTAAATACTGTGTATCCTCACCATACTGAGAGAAGTCTATGAGCCTGGCCAGGCTTTTATCTAGGTTATCATCTACAGTGGGTGGAAATCCAGTTTAATATCAGTTCAAACCCTAACATGGCACACAGTATTCACTCCCTCCCAAATAACTGATACCATAAATAACCTGTTTTCCTCCATTGATTTTTTTGCATGTATACTTCTGGGTTAGACTTGTGATGGACCATAAGGGTTATAATTTTGATTTCTGTATTTTTCCCCTGGTATGGGGAGAATATGTGCTTCTCAAATAATTGAGATCATGGGTGTAGCTTGCAAATACGATATGTCAACCTTACGATACCTAAATCTTGCCCACATTTTATCTCATAGCCCTGTTGGATGGACAGTCCCACAGTTTTCATTGCTATTTGCAAGCAAAAGGTTTCCACATTGTACTTTCTCAACATTTTATGTTTCCACACTTATATTGCTATCATTTTCAACATTCTTTGTCTCCCTTTACATATGACTATATATGTATCAACCACATGCAAACTTGAAGTACATACTACATAGATTAAAATGATCAATTTCCATTTGGTTGGACAAATGTTTCGGAGTGAGTGGCTCACCTTTCAACTTGTACACACCTATCTGCTGTATAATTGCCACCCAAAGGTATTTATAGTCCCTGAGTATATATTTATTACTACAAGGCAATATATTTAGCAGGCAACTTTTGTATGTTGTAAGTATTTACAGCAGTGTGTGTGTGTTTTAACAAGTAGCTACATCAGTTATCTGGATGTTTGGGCGATCTATTGAAAGGAGCATCAATTTCTCCCAAATGGCCCATTAAATCAACCGTTGTGGATAGAATTGCCTCTTAAGTGTCACATTCTACCACCCAAAAGCAAATAAAAAGTAGATGCTTCTTTGTCTGAACATGCTCACTACAGGAAAGAGAGCTTAATGCAAGGGATTATGTATATATTTTCCATCTAGCACTCCATCTTCTCATGTCATGAGGCAAATTGGTAAATAACCTCAGCATGGGGCCTTCAGTGTTGCATTAAATACAACAAAGAGCTTTTAGCTGCTCAAAAAGTCTTTTTTTTAAAAAAAATGCTTAATAAATATTTATTTCATTTCAAATCCTGCTGCTATGGGGAAGATAATGAACTATACTGTAAATTGTTATTTTGCAACATTCATCAAATACACTATATGAGCAGTTTGTATGTATTCAAGAGCATTAAGAACCATGTTGCTGAATGGAGATTTGTCCCCTATTTTTTAAAAATGGCAATTTATGCAAAATTAACTTCTCCTGGGAAGACGACTCTATTCCACATGGTGGGATGGGTATGCCAGTTTATTGTTCATAAAGACACTGGAAAATCATGTAATCCAGAATTCTAGAGCAACAACTTGTGTTCAAATCTCCTTTTAACATTGTATTGAAGATGTAAAGGACTTTAATAGCAACTGACAATAGCAACAAGAAATGGGAGAGATGCAAATACAAGGAAACTAGAAGTTTAGAAATAACTTTGAAGGAGGAGGAAAGATTACATTTAACAAAATTTCATGTTCTATTTTTACAGCCATATCTGATGGTAGAGAAAATTGTGTACCTCTAAAAGCTTTGCTACAGAACTACAGGTGTGAGTATTGCAAGCCAGGCTTGTATGCTCATCTGGGATCAAGTCTTTGGTCAAGGGTGTTTTTCTGTTTGCCAACCTGCCATTAAGCTGTAGCACTTTTAACCCATGTGTGATGAATTCCCTACCTATTAGGCTAGGAAAAGCCTAGAGAAGCAGGCCCAGGAAGTTTGTCAGTCTTTTGGAAAGGGTGCCAGGGGGTATCTATTTTAGATCTCATTTCCTGAAGGGGGCATGCTTAGGAGTATCTTAGCGGGAAATGAGGGGAGATAGTGATTGGCTGGGAGAGAGTGGGCAGAGCTTAACTTCGAAAAGGGGAAAAAAGGTGACTTTAAGGGGTGTTTTAAAAACCTGTCAGCTCAGATTGGGTGTCAGAGAAGAAAGAGTGAGGGTTTTTTGGAGAGGAGAAGAGAATAGTGAGGAAGCCTGAAGTTGGTCAGTTAGCTAGCAGAGATAGCTAGTGAGAAGATTTTACAGCTATTAGGGAAGATAGCTGGTGGAGAAGTGTAGAGATAGATCCAAGAAGGGACTATTTGTGGCGGAGTTTAGAATTACTTTCAGAGAAGAAATCCTGTCAGTAATTTTTGGAGGGATAAAGGGAGGTTATGTGCAACTAAGTTTGAACTGCTTAAAGAAACCATACGCTTTTAAGTCAATACTTCAGAACAGCTAAGCTTAATGCCTGTTTTATTCAAGTTCTCTTAAATAAACTTCATTCTTTTATTGTTCACAACATCTGTCTCATGTGTGCTTCTGTGGGAGAAGTGCTAAAGCAATCTAGTGAAGTAATCAAAAGTCTTATTTATTTATTTACAGTATTTGTATACCGCTTTTCTCACCCCGAGGGGGACTCAAAGCGGTTTACACATAAGTAATGGCAAGATTCAATGCCAGTACAAACAATTACAATTATACACTACAATTAGACATAAATCAAGCTAAAAACTGTGCACCCACAAGCAATAAAACAATCATTAAAACAATAAAACAGTCTCGCCCGTCGAATCGCCATTCCAGTCATTGTCTTTCTGAAATGCTGCATATATTTACTTCTACTGCCTGAAGGCCTGGTCCCAAAACCATGATTTAAATTTTTTCTAAAGAAAATCAAATGGTGGGAGGGTATATTTTAAAGAAGTAATCAAAAGTAATCCTTTCAATGTTACCTCAGAACACAAGCCTGAGTGCGAATTCAGCACATTCTAGCCTAGAAATACCTCAAGTAAGCCAAGGGCTTAACTTTGCTTTTAAGTTTGGTGGTGGCCAGAGTTCTTTCAAAAGGTTTTCCGGTCAGAAGAAGAAAGTTCCAGCTTGTTACAGCTTCTGCTTATGATTTTTAATTAGAGAAGCCACATTCCAGATACAAGTGGGATACAGTTGGTGGGATTTTATTCTCAAATAAAGCTTCAATACTTTATAATTGGGGTCAGCTTATGGGATTTTTACATTTAAAAAGCCTCTATCTATTATAATTGGTGTTCAGCAGTTGGGATTTTATTCCCAAATAAATCCTAATCCTTTATACCATAGTACCTATTGCTAAGACTATTAAAATATTTGAAGTGGCAGATAATTTGTTGTCAACCAATAGCCTGTGGATCTATCCTCTCCTTGGTGATAGAGATATCCTCCACTTATTATGGATGATGATAGCACACCTGAACTCATATTCACCAGCAACTAGTACTGATAGGCATACCAAGTGGATATAATATATAATCAGCATGGCTAGTTTTCCTATATTCTTTAACCTCTGGTATTCCAGCATAAATGCTTTAGCCCTTTTCTACATCTCTAGCATTTTATTGCCTCAGAATCTTCCTAGATATTACTCTTTCTTTTTTCAAGCACTTAGAAATTGTAGTGAATGGTGGTGGCCCTATTTTGTTAACTGAGAAAGATTTCTGCTTAAAAGTAGGCCTGTGCGGTTTCGTTCGTTAATTCGTTATTTCGTAATTAAATCGTTATTTTTACCATATCCGACGCGATTTCAAAACATATTTTCAAACCCGGAAGGGTTTAAAAATATCGAAACAGCAGCCCCATTTTTTTTACGAGCTTCAGCTCGTGTCGTTAATGGGATGGAGGCTGCTGAGTGCTGCTGGTGCCTGGGAGCCAATCCGGCGCTCCCAAGCACCCCAGCAGTGCACCGTGGCAGGAGCCGATTGGATGGCGCGCGCGCGCTCACAACCGGCCTCCGCGCGCCATCCGGCTCGGCTCCTGCGCCCTCCTCCTCCTCCTCCTCCTCCCAGCTGTGTTGCAGGAAGTGTCAGGAGGAGGAAGAGGAGGAGGAGGGCGCAGGAGCCGGAGCCGGATGGCGCGCGGAGGCCGGTTGTGTGAGTTTTCAGGGCTGTATGTATGACATGTTCCAGAAGCATTCTCTCCTGACATTTTGCCCACATCTATGGCAGGCATCCTCAGAGGTCTGTTGGAAACTAGGCAAATGGAGTTATCTAATATCTATGGAATGTCCAGGGTGGGAGAAATGAAAGCCATTCAATGCTAATCAAGGTGACCATTACTGCAACATTCACACTTACAAAATGTTTTGTAAATATTTACGAAATTTCATAAATAACAAAACATTTTTTTGGAAAGTTTTGTAAATATTTTAAATATCGAAACAAAAAAACACCCCAATTACAAATCGATTTTAGAAACAAATTTTTTCTTGATCAAACAGGCCTACTTAAAAGGTCAATTTACAACTGGGAATAGAATCCAGATTATGACTTTCCATCAAGATATGGAAGTCCTCCCTCTTTTGCTTCTATTATCTTTTTAGACTAGAAACTGGGCACTGCAGTTTGAATGACAATTAAAACATTGCCAAATTTTGAGATATACCACAATTTTCTAGATTTTATAGATGCTGATTTTTTTAATTATTTGTTTATTTTGCTTCTGGCAACTCCTCCTTTGGAGTTTCAACTTGAAAATTAACACTACAATTTGAATGACAACCAAAAAACACTTCATCAGATTTTGAGGCATTTGCCATGATGTCTGGTTGACTTATTACTGTCAAAATACATATGCATTCATTTCTGTTATTACAGATGTAATATTTATAACGTGGAAACCAAAATATTGGGGCATAATCTCAGGTTCCAGCTACTCTGGTGCACTCAATCAGTAGTCAAGCATTTTGATTGCCTTGTGACCAAGGGAAATTCGTCAGAGTGTGTAAGCTCAGCACTGATGTATGACCTCTGGAGTTCTGCCATAAATCATTCAGTTCACACAATTTTTGCTCACTGACTGCACAGAGATGACTTTTTCTTGTCACAGTGCTGTGTACAGTCTAGAACAAAAGCCTGAGTTCAAAGGCACAATAAAAAAAGATCACATCACTATGATTGTTCCTTACCCAAGCCTTGCTAAAAAAATATCTGATTGGTGCAATGTCCCAGATCAGTGGATTGATCAATGATCATTTACTATTAAGCTTGAAAACCGAGAACCCAGTCAACAATAAATCATTTATTCAGATTGCTGATTTTTGAACCCACATCAACGCCCATAATAATGCCTGAAAGTACCTGTCAAAGTTCATCCCAGGCCAGAACTTCTCATGTTACTTCTATGGTCTCTGAAAAGTTGAAATAAGCAAGTGGATCACTCAGGTGAAGTAATAAATAAAAGAAAGAGGGGCTTTGCAGAAAATATGTAATCTAGCCGTTCCTTGATTACTGATTTCTATTTTAGCATGAGTGTTTATAAATCCACTTCATCAGATGCAATATAGAGTAATATTGTTTTTCTCCCCTTCCTTTTTCTTTTTTGTGATGCAACAAATTACCACAGCTTCTTTTTTTATTTCTCTTGTGTGATCAAATAGTCCTCCTCCAAAGTATGGAAAAGACATTTTGCCAACATTGCATTACAAGCATTATATGATACTGGTGTGGTGCCAATGGTCACCTTAGTGCAGTAACATTCCACTGAGCCAACACTGCATTAGGAATAGGCTTTAAATGACATCAAATTTAAGAAGCTGCTCATAACTGGAGACAATTACCGGCAATTTGCTGAAAGAAAATTGTGCATGAAGTGGACACTGCCTTCCAGTTTCTACATTGATAGCAGCCAGTGCTCATTTGATCTTTTCTTGATTAGAGATTCAGCTTTCTCTATAGCAGCCTCTCAGCTGCATAGGAAAGTCAGGCTGGTTTTCAAGACAAAAGGTGCCTGAAGTTTTAAAATTTGAATGCAGAAGCAAACAAAACTGGCTGCTGCATCTTTTGCACTCATGGACTCACTTAGCAAAAAATAGAGGATATAGGCAGTGCACTAGACCCAGGAAAATGGGGTTAACTAGTAAGTGCTTCTTGGCAGGGAGTTGAACTGGATGGCCCACAAGGTCTCTTCCAACTCTATGATTCTATTATTCTAAGTGGCTGAGCTGGGGAAGCAGAGGTAACAAGTCAATATGCGGGGCAAAGTGGAAATGCTGAAGTGGAATACACAGGAATCGGATAAAAAGAATAATTGCAAGAAATGCTTTTTCTCTTGGAACAACAACAATTTTTTTTTTATAACCTGCCCCATCTTCCCGTAGGGACTTGGGTAGCTCACAGAAATAAAAAGGCAAATATTCAATAAGTAATACAATTTAAATAAAATACAATTCAAATAGTATAAAACAAATCATTATAAAAGCAATAATAACAACCATCCTATAAAGACATCCTCTGTCTAACTTGTTTTTTGCATACCTCTTTCTTTTGGCTAGGTGA
This sequence comes from Anolis sagrei, assembly GCF_037176765.1. Lineage (NCBI taxonomy): Eukaryota > Metazoa > Chordata > Lepidosauria > Squamata > Anolidae > Anolis > Anolis sagrei. Next base: position 214,547,045 of record NC_090024.1, on the reverse strand, counting down.
ACCTGACATGTAGTGCATCACTATTCATTTTCTATAGTTTAGAAAATGGTAGAGTCTGTAAAGAAAAGGATTAAGAACACAAGGTATATAGATATTTGACCCATACTTTTGTGATAAAGTGAGCTTCAGACAGGGTTGCCAGGTGAAATAAGTGTATTAGTAGCACTGTCGCTGAAATTCCCTCTTCTACGCATCCATTAAAGGGATAGAAATCCTATCCCTTGTTTCATCTGGTCATACATATGTTAGACAGATTTTTTTTTAAAAAAAATGTGCTGCTTAGGGCATCAGTGATAAGGAGATAGCTGGGTGATTTGTGAGAGATTATAATGATGTCCCCATAGCTATCTCAACGGGCACTACAACTAGCCCATTTATTCTGCTCACCTACAAGATGAATGACTGACCTAGTGTATCAGTGTGTCCAAGGGTTTTCCCAGCATGAGAGTGTGTAAAAGAAACATATCATAGATTTCAGAGAGGTAACACTTTCTATGTAATATAAGAAGAATGTGGACAATTTTACTCCGGCATTTTTCTTAGGCTAGGTGCTAACTTTGCAGAGTTCTGCAACCGACTCTCCTTTCCCCTCCATCCCAAACAAATAACTTTTTAATGCACCTGTCATTTCAAACGTCAGACCCGAGACAGGGTCAAGCTTGGAGCGAAATCAGCCTGCTCCTTCTTTGACCCACCATTCATCACTGCATTTATCTACAACACAAGCACCCCAGCTGGGTTCCCAGGGTAAGAACATACACATGCACACACACTACAATCTGACTACTTCTAGGTAGATCCCATTTCTCTGTTTCAGTGACTTTATTAATAGCGCTTGAAGGAAACAAGCCAGGGCCCTGATAGACAGCTTTGTACCAGCATTAGCCCACAAAGGAAAACTTGGGAAATCCTAATGCTGATCAGAAAGCTGGAGGGTAAATATGGATTTGAACCACTGAACAGATAAAGTTATTCCATGAGATTTTGTTTTTAAGAAGCCTGATTGTGTGAGAGAGCTCGTGTTCCCCATTATATACTGAAAGCAATATAAAATACAAATCTGTAAAGCATACAGATTATCATCCCTCCTACACTAATCCATGCATGTTAGATATAGGAATTGGGATAGCCAAAATATTACTATGGAGATTTCACAGTTGTGTTTTTATTTACCTGAAAAAATACAATAGGTAGCCTATTTTCAGGTAGCATAAGTCAAAACTGAACAAACTGCTTTGAGTTTCTGAAATCAATTAAAGTTATATTGTTGCCCCACAGAGGCCTAAATTCACTGAGTCCAGGACATCAGAAAGGCCATCTCCTCCCATTTGAAATTTCCCAGGGTTTGCTAATAACAATGGAGAACAACTCCAAGAGGATGGATTAATGAGCACATGAACTCACTTTTGTGTTAACAATATCTCAACTAAACACACATAAAACATACATATTATGTATAGATATTTGATTTTTACCTCGTTTTTCTTAGACACTTGAAATTTGCAAAGGAAGAAAGACCATTCAGAAAGCTACCAACCAGCCATATTCATATTGGGACAAGGAGGAGTTTGTCATAATTAAGAACATCATGATAGCCACCATGGGTTTCTCAAAAAATAAGCCATGCTAATCTTATGCCTTTGGCAGGAAGGGGGCAGAGAGAAAGGGAGGGAAGGGGAAGCTTTGTAGATGGGTAAAATGGTATGTGATGTAACGTATTTACTTGAATATAAATACCAAGCTGCTAGAGGACGATAATCTCAAATAAATAGCTATGGAGAATGTCCCATGGGCTTGCATGTCATCGCATCATAGAATAATAGAGTTGGAAGAGACCACATGGGCCATCTAGTCAAACTCCCTGCCATGCAGGGAAAGCATAATCAAAGTACCTGTGACAGATTGCCACCCAGCTTCTGTTTAAAAGCTTTCAAGGAAGGAGCTTCCACCACACTCCAAGGCACAGATAGCCATGTATAAATATGTGCAAGAGTATCATAAGGAAGAGGGAGCAGTCTTGTTTTCTCCTGCCCTTGAAACTAGGAGTAGGAGCAATAGGTTCAAATTACAGGAAAAGAGACTCCACCTGAACATTAGGGAGAATTTCCTGACCGTACGCGCTGTTCAACAGTGGAACTCTCTGCCTTAGAGTGTGGTGGAAGCTCCTTCCTTGAGAACTTCTAAATAGAGGCTGGATGGCCATCTGTCAGGGATACTTTGATTGTGCTTTTCCTGCATGACAGAGGGTTGGACAACATGATACATGTGGTCTCTTCCAACTCTGTTCTTCTATTAATTTCAAGGTCCCCAGCTCTGCTTCTTTAGAGTAAAAAAAAAAAGGATGATATCAAACAGAGAAATGGGCTTTATAAAGTGGCACATATACCTGTTCGAGCATAGAGTGGAATGAAAAATGGAAATCCCAGTTTTATGAGCTTTCAGGAAATACGGCAACTATTGCATATTTTAATGAAATAGTTGGTATATCTGTATGAATCTTTGTTTTGTTTCACGGTAGTCTCGTCACCAGCAAACTCTTGACATGGAATAAATGAACATCCTTCCTCCCTCTTTTTCAACCCACTTCAACAAGAAGGCACTCGTGGCCCATGCATTCCCATACTAATCAGAATAGTCATTATATAGCTGGACAATGAAGCAATGATCTAGTACCGTGTGTTCACATCAGGAAAAAAAGTTGGCAAGATCTACTTCGGACTATGCACTCAAAATGTGTGTGTGCATGTGTGTGTGTTTTCTTCATATGGCAAAGTTCACTGCAAAAATCACAAAAGGAATTTGTCACTGATCCACACAGGGAATTTAGGAAGCCCTACATTGACTATGGAGTCCATAGCTGCAATCATTCTTTTGCCATTTCCTTTTGTATCTTCTTGAGTTCGGTGACCTCATTACAAATCATTTGTTTCAACAAAAAGTTAGCTGCTTTTCCCCCTTCTTTCAGTCTTTATGGATTTTTGTCTTCTTTAGTTTGAGTTTCCCCCCTTTTTTTGTTTCTGTGCTTTTTCCTCCACTCTCAAGATGACAGCTCTTTTATCACCCAGAACAAGAATGCTGAGCCTGTTGTGTAGGCAAAACATTTGGAGCAGAGGAAGAGAGCATGCGTAGAGCAGAAAGGAGTGGAGAAAAGCCAACAAGCGAATTCCGTTAAAAAAAATGCCGACGTTCCTGTTTAGGACACACAAGCACCTGCACCTCTGCCCCCAGCAGTGCTTCCTAAAGACATTTCTATTGTTTTCATTACTATTTGTGACTTGATTATTAATAAATTGCCATTTTCCCCCTCATTGGCTCTAGCTACCAGGGGAACAGGCAGGTGCACCATGCTAACAATTAGCCCTTGGTAATGCATGCTTGGCAATAAAAAGTTGCCTTCAAGCTGCAAAGTTTACCAACTGGATTTTGTTTCTTACAAGTAATTAAGGGAGAACTTTTGCAAAATGGGGACCTCAGCAACCAAATGGACAAAAAGCTAAGTAACATGACCAGCCACCATGTAAGCCTGGTCTCCACTATACTAAATGCTTAAAATTAGAAATGCATGGTAACTCTCTGGAATTTGTCTGAAAAACATATGCAACATCTAGTTGAGTCCCCTTTGGGGTGAGAAGGCAGCATATAAATGTCATAAATAAATAGTTGGAATAGTTTCTATTCATATAATTAATGATAGATCTTTTTTTTAAAAAAATTAAAAAAAAACATTTTTAAAGTGTTATGAACTGCAATGAGAAAAATCCAGGACTGGCAAAGAATCCTCACAATTTGGGACTAATTTTATGCAAAATTCACACATGATTATTTTTGTGCAGAAACCTGCATTTTCTGCACAGAAAATTTCATTTCTTTCTATATCTAAACTAATATCAATACCCAACATTGCCTGACTTAGGCATTTTGTAATGCTATGTATGAGAAATACTCAATATTTGCCTTTTTCATTTTATGAATGGTCTCGTTAGGAAATGCATACTCATGTAATGGGACATTTTATTAAGTTGCACAGCAACTCTCATCAGCCTCAGATCCTGTCATCTGCTACTCCATCAGCCCCAGATTAGGCCAGTGTCCAACTCACGTAAGCATCAGATCTATATATACCAAAGAATTATAATACACAACTGTGGTTGCTATAAGTCAACACGTGACTAATTATGTGAAAATTAATGTTTTTCATTTTTATTTTTTTCTCTATAAAACTTTAGTAACTTATTACTTTAAAGTATTTTCACCTAATTTTCAGTCAAACCACCTAAAAAGCGGTTACTATATAAATGAAATCAGGCCACAGGCTCATAATAGAAAAGGGAAAGGAATGTGTATGTGGGGAGGAGGGGCAAACTACCATTATCTAGTGCAGTCTTCAACATTTGCTGCAGTTAGAGCTTCAGAAAACACACAGAAGTGGAAAAAAAAGAAATAATACTTTCTTTAAAACCTCAAAGAATACCTCTTTGTAGGAATCTCCAGGTCCACCAGCACACCTTTATCACCAATATAAGATTTTTTAAAAAGTTCAAAAATAAGTAGGACACAATGAAGCTACGATTTTGGATCACAACTCCCAGAGTGCCCAAGCCAGCATAACTATTGGCCACATTTCTTGGAGAATCCTGGAAATGGAGGTCCCCAAGAGTAATTTTCTAAGTTCTGGGCCATAACAATTAGGGAGGAACCATTAAAACTACAAACTCCCAAATGCCCTTACTTTCAAAATACTGTAAGAAAGATTCAACACTCACAGCAAGATATGCAGGTTTATGGATGAGTTCATGCAGATACAGGATCAAAGGTGGTACATGACTGCTGCAGAGCACAGTAGGGACCATCAGAGATTGAGAACTGGAGATTAATTTCTTGGATGGCTAGAGCCAAGGTTTAATAGCCGCCTCAGAGAGAACAGTGATTGAGTTCACTGCAACTGGAACCTACGGTTCAGGTCACACAAAAGCCAAAAAAAGAAGTTTTTCTGTGTGTCTCTTGCAGGACCAGAATCTAATGGCTTAACAAGGTGGTGTATCCACAAGACTCATTATGGAAGCAACTGCTAGTGAGCTTCTTGCTGCTGTGCTGGGGCAGGGGGTAGAAGCAAGAGAACACACCTTGTGTTCTTGGCAATTATATTTAGCTAATAATAAATATGCAAAACCATCTCTCTCTCTCTCTCTCTCACTCACTCACTCACTCACTCACTCTCTCATATATATATGTATGTAACCAAAGAATAGAGGGCATATTTTAATAAAAGAAAAAAAACTACAGAAAGTTCTACTTTGGGCCCTTCCACACAGCCATATAACCCAGAATATCAAGACAGAAAATGTCACAATATCTGCTTTGAACTGAGTTATCTGCCATATATTCCAATTCAAAGCAGATAATGTGGGATTTTATTCAGCTTAAGGAATGTAAGTCTTTTGGAACACACTAGTAAGACTTTGAACCTATGTGCATTGGTTTTTATAAGCAGCTGCACATGTCAGATTACAAGCTGGACAACCCATGTCCAGTTTGTAATCTGACATTTCGCCTCTTCTGCTCCATCTATAACAAACTGCTGTGGGAACCAAGAAGTAACTCCTGATCTTAGGTGACTCATACAGGAAAGAGCAACGAATGGGAGATTCAGAAGACGTATCCAATGAAGTTAAGGCTAGTAGCAAACAAAGGAGACAGGCAGGAAAAATTTGAAAACTTCAAAGATAAAACCAACTTTGCAATTAACTATACAACAGATTACTAGCAGTGATTAATTACTTTATGATCTGCTCTTAGATATCTTCAATGTGGTTGTCAGAGGAAAGAAGGAAAAAGAAAAACTAAGAACATAATAGTATTCTTTTGTTATAGTGGGCCTGGAGAAACCCACAAGCAGGACATGGATGGAACAGTGTAATACCAAGGATATGTGGATTACTTTTTCCTACCTAGCTGCATGAGAAAGAATTTGTAGAGTGTGCTTCTCTCCAAGATTAGGAATTAGTTCCCCATGCACATAAACTAGCCCCTGCATGCAGGACAAATGGCTGGGTAACCATTCTTCAAAACTGAACATGGCTTTTTCTCCCAAAAGTGCTTTTCCAAAGACTGACAGACTTTTACTGTGAGTGGCCATTGAAATTGTGCTCCTGCCTTTCAATTTCTCCCTAGGGAAAAATGACTTTTTAAAAATGGCATATTGGGATGTAACTCAATGGCACAGGGAGCAGCAACCTATATTTCTTTAGGATGCCAAGATTCTGATGCCAAAGTGCCTCCTAGAACTGGACTTCCACTTGCACTGTAATTAAATTGAATCTACTCCTTGGCTAGGCTTTGTCCCTGAACAATACTACCATTTGAGAAATGCATTCTCAGGACACTCATATATCACCCAGGCAAACTCTGTGTCCATGATGTATTGGCGTAATGCATCATCAGAGTGCACTCTCGCTCTAAGGATGTATGGGCATCGTAGATCATGGAGTTGAGACGGAGTCGTGATCTACTACTCAGAAGATGGCACCAATCTCAGCTAGGCTGGGTTAGGCTTAAAGAAAGGAAAGTTGGCATCTAAAACAGCAGTACTGACACAAAAGAAGCTAAACAAGTGATTATGTACATATGCATATCAGTGCCAACCAGGGGCTGTAATGTAAGTTATATAATGATTCTCCTCCAGGATTTCGTCTGCATTTTAAGAGAACAGTCCAAAATACTGGAGTTCAGCACCACAGTTCCCTTAAAGTTTAGACAAAAACTCAGAACAGATGCCTACCAATCTGATATGGGGAACACCAGCTGACCACTCTTTTACATATTTATTTTAAGCCACTAAGGACATGTCTACAACAGTTTCTTCTGGTCATTATTCAGTGCCATAGTCCCAAAATTGGAAATCTGATGCACCGCTAACCCTAAAAGTTCTAATAAATTTTCTCACTACATGTGTCCTGCAGTAGCTATCCAACCAGGGTGCAGAATCTCACAGCATTGTGAATTGTTTTTATTGTACCTCCTTATCCTCTTTTTTGTGTGTTCTACGTTGTGAACATGAGCTAATGTCCTAGATGAGCTACTTAATACTGTAGCTATCTTAAGGTGCAGCTTTTCATTATAAAATGAAGTTTGAGACCACTTTTACTGCAATGGCTCGATGCTATGTAATCATGGCAGTTGTAGTTTTACAAGGTCTTTAGCTTTCTTTGCTATTATACTCCTGCCTCACTAAACTACAAATCATTGTGATGACAAAAATAATAAAACCTATAGGGGTAGTAGAAGAAACTTTCCCAACCTCTTATTCTTATATTGTAATGTATAGCTGTATGTCCTAATGTGTTAAAAAGCATAGGATGCCTTGATTGTATTGGTTTTTACAAATGCAAAAAATCTTCATATGTATTATATAGACCAAGGAAACATGAACTCTCTGATCTGTTCCTTCTTATCCCATTCATGGTTCATGTTAGCATATTGCTGAGGTTTCTGCTCATAATAATGATTTCTTTAAATGATGAATCCATTTACTGTCAAGCATCTGTACTGTCCTACAAAATAAGGCCTGCATATGGAATAGGGTGAAAATACTGGATAACACTGGATTTCATGATCATTGCTATCGTGAAAGCTTGGGTCTATGTATTGATGACCTCCCATCATTACCTTTTCTACTCACTTCCCCCAAAAGACTAGAACACGGGAAAATAATATTTTACCCTCCTTTCAACTTTATCCTTGTGCTTTTACAAGAGGAGGAGAAAAGATGTGGTACATAAACAGCTTGTGAATAATGACTTGCCACACTTTAGCTTGGCTATGCCAGTTGGATCTCTTTATTTTCTTTGTCGGAAGGGATGATCTCCACACTTTCTGGTGTAGGGTAATATTTCCTCTCCAATTATGTAGAACATACTCTTCCTTTATATATAGATATAGATATAGATATAGACCTGATGGACTTGTTTATAAATAGCTGTGTGTGCAGCAGAACTGAACCCCGAAGCCTTGAGCAACGTCAGCAGCAGTAGGACTATTTGAGCCTGAGTTAGAAACCACATGGAGCTTAATCATTAATCACTAGTCTTTAATTAACAGCTCTGAGCTTTGAACAAAAGGCGCTTACCACAAGGCTGCTGAGGTGCCCTGAACTGCTTTGGTATATTTTCATTTGGAGGGCCCAATGGCCTTTGAAGAGAAGCTGATGGTGCAGCTAGCCTTTGTGTCAAGGGTCAAGATATTAAGGAAGAGCAGATGTTTATGGCCTTTTCTAGCCTGGCAGCTGTTTAAAGCTGACTCAACATGTACAGAGCTGCCAGGCCCCAAAGCCAGAAGGAACTCAGTGTATCAGTGACTTGTTGAGAACAGGAATCCAGGCTATCTGCAGTTAAGGTACTGACCTCTTTTGCACAGGTGAGGTGTAAGCGATAAAGAAGTTAAGTTGCGGGAAATGTTGACAAGGAGAGTCACAGTGTGTGTCTTTGGAAGGGTGGGGAGCTAAGCATTTATTCGGTAGAAGCAACTATTTTTTGCTCTGTTACGGCATTTCATTTTAATGTAGTCTTTGTCAACCAGGTTTCTATATGACATTGTAGTGAAATCATGGGGTACTCCTCTGAATTGGCAAAGACAAGCGAAGCTGGTGGCTCTGGTGTCAGTGAGGTAGTAAATCTGTCCCTGGTTTTAATCTGATCTTTAAAGCAGCTACCAAATTGCTGAACCTATTTTGGGCATAGGAATCAGCTCCTTGGATAGTTCTAAATTTCAAACGGAAACCTAGAGTGGCTTCATTGTCCTTCCGGTATTCACTGGGGATAAAATAATAAAGATTTATTTGCATGTGATACTTTCCTTTGTGGTGTAGTGGGGTAAAGACATGTATATTTATGTGTTGCTTTTTCCAGATTAACCAATCAACAAGGCAACAAACTGTGATGATGATGACAACATTCATATTGGTAGCATGTGGATCTCACGGCCAGCCTGTATTAAAATGGATTTTGGAAGAACATAGGTCTGACTTTGAGTGAGTATTACCAGATGTCCCCCTTGAGAAATGTAAAAGCAAATATTTAGAGAGTGTCTCTGCAGTACACAAAGTTAATTTGATCTGACTTTACCAGCAGGACTCTATTCTATAGGATCCTGGAATCTGTAATGTGATGGGAATATTTCACATTTCAGTATTTAGCAATTCAGGGAATTCAAGAGGATTTTCTAGTCGAAATAATAACAAATATTAATTTCTTAGCCACCTCTCGTCATGGTTAAAGGAGAGCTACAGTATCACTAAAAACACACAATCGTCTTAAGTATTCTATAAAATACACATGTTAAAACTTATTTCTACAAAATGCATATTAAAATAGACAGTAATTCCAAGTCATTAATACTGAGTGCAAGTTTATTCGATGCTTAGACCATAGGTCTTTCACATACAAGTCAAGGCAAATAAATAAATACCTGAACACCAGATTATCAAATACAATATAAAATACACAATAAAATCCTATAAATCATTAAAATGTTACATATATCGATGGCAAGATGCACCTTTAAAATACTACATAATGTGTAGACTCATACCTGCGTAATTAAAAACCAAGTAAAAGCAAATAGATACAGCATTATTAAAACTACATAAACAGCCACTATTAGTTGAAAGCATCCCCAGCACAGTCAACTGCAATATCAGATATTAGTTTTGCCCAGATTTTCTGTGCTGCCAGGGCAAAAAGAGACACCTTTTGAGTAACCACGGGGTTAGTGTCAGCCAAGAGATAGAAAATCTTTTCGGACACATGTTGTTCTGAAGGAGGTGAAGAATAAACCCGAGTATTTTGGTTCTTGGATCAGAATACAAAGGGCAGAAAAGCAAATAGTGAGGCAGATCCTCAATTTCCGGGGCCCCACAAACACTAAACAAAGAGCCAGAGGGGTGCCCGTATATCCACCAACAATCACTGCTGTGGGCATACTTTGAAAACGAAGGCCAAGTCAATAATTCCAATATGATAATTCTAAGCACTAAATCGAACTACAAATCCCAGTGTTCTGTATGATGGAGTCATGGCAGTTAAAATAGAATCATACTGCTTTAACTGTAGACACATGCACTGTCCTCTAAAAATAGAGTTTAGACTTGTTTAGCGCTGAGTCTATAACCATGTCTGTATATATTTTAAAAAATATATACCCAGTTATTATTCCATAATACCTTTAGTTCACAAATCCTATTGCAGTCAACTTCTTCTGTTTTTTTTTATAAAATCCATAATAAGTTTCCATTCTTCTTGCAGTTTTTGTGCATTATCTTGTTGTAGAATTAAAGGTAATTTGACCATTTCAGCCATTTCAAGAAATTTTGTAATCCATTCATCTGGTGTTAGTATTGTTTGTTGCTTCTATAGTTTTGCATATTCAATTCTTGCTGCAATAGTAACTACTTTTGACGTCCTGAATGTGTCTCAAAGTACCTTATAAAATATAATAAAATACAATAATATAAACTATGAATATATTTAACCAATCAAAATGCATGTATAATGCCCTGTAAAATCAAAATATCTTTGTCATACAAACTTTCCAATCTGACATAACACTTTTGTCACAAAATTGTCCATTAGGTAACAATGTGTAGCACAATCTATTCACTGAATCCAATATTTTGAGTACTACTTACTCCAGCCAAGTGTCTTGGTTACTTTTAGCTTTATTTTCAAAACAAGAGGTTGAAAAGCTTCTAAGTTCTGCCCTACGTCTTAAAAACTCTTCCTTTAAATGACCGATATATGTGTTCATTCTACTTACATTTCAGTGAGGGAAAAACACTTTGCACATGATATAGGAATTCTTTCTTTTAATGTTTAAGGGCCAAGATTTGACCCTGAAAAGTGGGTCTGGAGCTGAGGCAATGCAACAGCAAGATGTTAAGTTTTGAAAATTGGAACGAACAATTCAAAAAATATACAATCCCTCCCCACTCATATTGCCTTTCTTCCCCCCAAATCGTCTTTCCTTTTTTTCATGTCAACACCAAACAAGACAGGACTAAAATTAATGGGGAAAGCAGCAATTAGCAAATTAGGTTAGCAGCGTGTTGCAGTGTGCCGTGGCTGCCAGGTGTGAGGGGTTCTGGCAGTATATTTATTAGAGGCTGTCAGAAAAGTGACACTTTGATGAATGGAGCTGGGTAATCAGCACCCTCCGACAGTGAGCACTTCGAGGCCTCAACATGCTAAACTGCAAAATCAAACCTTTTTCTAACCCCCTGTACAAAAATAATAGAAGTTTAAAAACATGTGGGGGGGGAGCATCATATAAGAGACATATATTTTTCCATGCAGAGTTAATGATTATGATGTTGATGGTGATTAAAACAAGGCAAGAACGCAAAAAGTAGTTGTATGTCAAAGAAAAATTTTGAAACTATGGGACCTCTGTTTCTTGCAAGATGCAATTTACAGTTTTTTGAAGATTAGATGTTTATTGGGAAGGAAGATAGGTCATACCAAGAAATTATCCTCATATCTCTGCTAAGACAAAGTTAAGAGTAGGCAAAATGTCACTCCACGCAAAAACTCAGTTGGTGCAAAATATTCAAAATTAATTCAACTGGTTTATGATCAATTTAAAGAATGATATTATTACTATCTGCTAGGGATGAATAGCTAGTGGCTCAATTGGAAAAGTTGCTTCAGGCCTTTTGCTGTCTGAGGGCCCAGTGCTGAAGAAAGAATCATCTCTTGATTCTTTTTATTCTCCAATCACTTTCTGAATCTCTCGACTTTTCTGTTGTCATTCACATTTTGAGTGGTACTTGAGCAATTGAAAAAAAAATCAATACACAAATTCAAATTCTCTTTAACCGTCCCAGTTTGAAAAATATAATCCTAACTGCCATCCTACTTTTTCAGCTGCTCTTTGGAAGGCCCAGTGTCTGCTGAAGATACTTCAGTTTGAGATCCAGCATTAAGAAGGGAATAAATCTCTAAAAAGAAGAAAAGATCTCCAAGAGTCCCGGTCACCAAATGTGCTCAACTCAGGTCTTGCAAGCTTGGGGCAGTGACGTCCTTGATCAGATGAATCAACCTGCTCTTCCATATTTCTTAGTGTCTTTTCCAGCACCACATTTATTTTTTCCACTGTTACGATTCTTGATTATCCAACTTTAATGTATTAAGAAATCAAAAACTGTACGGTGTGGATGGTTCTGATGATGATGGTTCATTATATTTCAACAACACTTGAAGACTTGATTTTTAGTTCCTTCATAGCTACCCTTCCAAATTTTAACCTTCTTGTGGTTTCTTGACTACAGTCTCCTCAGTATGATCCAGATATTCAACTCCACTGAGAAGAGTCTTCTGTGCAAAGCTATCCATCATCCTTTTGTTCAATGGCTAACTGTGGATGGCCAGTGTCAAGGGCCCTGTGTTCTCTTCAAAGGGATATGTACCTTCAGTATAGATATGATTTGGACAGCCATCAAAGATAAGAGGATTATTCTCAGATAGCCTTGAAGGGCTATTCTCTCTGATATAGGACACATGCCCACTTTCAGCTTTTTCTTTCAGCCTACAGATAGTTCCAACTTGAATAGACCAATAGAATCAATCAGATTGTGCATTGACTTTTTAATTCAGTAACTGATTTTATGGGTTTATTCTAGTTGAACATAACTATAGTATTCAGATCAACATGTTTCTTGTGTTGCCTATTTCTTTTTCTTGTGATCTAATACCAACATATCCCCCAGAGATATTTTACTTAAAGTACCCACTTTTCAGACACTGTTGGACATTAAAATTGTGTCCTATAACCTTCATTGATCCAGTTCAGTTTTGCCTTTCACAACATCTTTCCCCATTGCTTTTGCAACAAGTGACAGAGAATTTGTCTCATCAAAATGTCATCATGTCTAAATAGAGACACTGTTTGAATCACAGTGAAAATGAGTAATGATCACAATTATGGGCCATATAACAGTCCAATAAAATCTAATTAAAATGATCCACGTCCCATCTGCCAACAGCATCTATGCAAAACCAGCCATTTGGGAAGAAGGGGGAGAAAGTAAATATTGTCACGGTCATTTTTAGAATATTTTCACCATGAAAATCTTACTTGCATTTTATAGTTACCCCAAAAGAGACTGCTAGATGATCTGAGAAATAGATTCTACTCACTTATCTTCTGAAATAGGTAGAAGGCAGTTTACAAGGATTTTGTAAAGTTTTTCGCAGCAGAGATTAAAAGGGAGATATCTGGATAGTTTCCACAGTCTTTCCCCCTCTTTTTGAAAAGGGTGGTGATAGTGGCATCCTTGAAATTTGCTGGGATTTTCTTAGTTGCCCACACTTTTTCAATGAGATGGTGGAATTGTTTTGTCAGTTCAGGTCCACCTTCTTTAAAAATTTCAACAGGAATTCCATTAAGTCTGATGGCTTTGTTATTTTTTAATTGACTAATGACTTTACTGACTTCCTCCAAACTAGGCAGTATTAAAAGCTCCCAAAAGAGATTAGGTTAGCTCCCACCCTTCTCCTTCCAATCCAGCCTAAAAACATGGATTTTTAAGAAGGCTTTTGGCCTCAAATAGGCTGAAATGGTCCCATATGAGGTTTACACTTCAGCACTTTAGTTGTGATTTGAAGGAAGCAAGTTTTAACTATAGGTGGTCTACATTTTAAACTGTGTTTTCTTAATTTGAAGTGTTAATAGTGGGGTTTTTTATAACTTTTATGTGATATTGTTTTTTTATATTCATGTACCATTTATGTTATATACTACACTTGTAGTGCCTTATAAGCTGCCCCAAGTCCCTTTTTGGAGATGGTGGTGGGATATAAATAAAGTTTATAATTTATTATTATTATTATTCTGTGTTGGTCAATCCAATTGAAGTTTTAGTTCAAACTTTTAAAAATCTATACAAGGACCCTCTCATAAAGATGCTGAATACTAGATGGAAAATAATTTCATTTCCTTGGGTAGTTTTAGTTCACATTAAAACAAATAGTGAACTCACCACCACACTGACAGGGATTCTTTTTTAAAATTTGACTACTGGATGCTCTCACAAGTCCTTGGGAAATAAAATAAAGCCAAAAAATTTAATAGTCAACCTTGTTTAATTCACTCTGTGCAATAATAAGACAAATAAGACAGTTTCCCAAATGAGATGCAATGCAAGCCCTTCCCATTGACATTGCTCCCAAACTATGGAAACCTTTACACTCTGAAAAAGGGATGTGCAAATGAACCAATAATCTTCCATATAAATATTACAATAAAAAGAAAAGAAAATACATATTATAAGGCATCACCTCCAGGAAACAGAAATCACAGAAGTTATTAACAGTCTGTCAGAGACTCTGTAGTTCCCTATCTTACCGACCTAGAGTTTTGTTAGTAATAAAGGCTGCTTCTTAATGTTTCCAACTCTCAAATGCATAATTTAATACTCCCAAGGAACAGGCAAGGAGGAGGGAAAACATAGCATTTTCATAAAGGACTATGAAGTTGTCCAATTTTCCAGACCTTCAGGATGACAGCCTCTGAGTGCTGTATAGTAGAAGTCTGTTTATGCATTATGAATACATAGAGACTTTGCAATTCAAAGTGACAGAGTTTGGCTTTTGCATTGCCTGGCATTACTAGATTATATTGCAGCACCTACAGAATTGCTGGAGACTGAGTAAGCATGCCCTGGGATATATAGTGGAAAAATCACCTGCCTAAGACCTAATGGCCTTATCCCAAGACATGCTGCGCCAGCTAATATATATTTCGGATGAGGCTTATGATGTTTCCTGCTGCCCCAGCTTAAAGTCACAAATCAAAAAGTTATGCTGCTATTGCAGTCAGTGTGGGGGGCATCGGATACTTTGCCAGTAGGATAGAGTTATGGCCTTTTATCCCACTTGGCATATATAAATATCTAATACTGTAGGACAGAAGTACTAGATTTGGCTGTTTCTTCAAGGCTCCCAAACAAATGTAGAATTACATTTTTTTAAAAACCCACAGGTGTATTGATTCACCCAGGGCTGAAAATATAAGGGATTCAAGGGATTTTTTAATCCCTTGAATCAGTCTCCATTCTGATCAGATGTTGTTTATCATTTTTGGGTGCATTTAGCACAACTTGTTAGAAATGGTCTATCAATTTTAATGGTAAATCAGAGCCCCCGGTGGTGCAATGGGTTAAACCCTTGTGCCAGCAGGACTGAGGACCAACAAGTTGGAGGTTTGAATCCGGGGAAAGAGCGGATGAGCTCCCTCTGTCAGCTCCAGCTCCCCATGCGGGGACATGAGAGAAGTCTCTCTCAAGGATGGTAAAACATCAAAACATCCAGGCAATGTCCTTGTAGACAGCCAATTCCCTCACACCAGAAGCGACTTGCAGTTTCTCAAGTCATTTCTGACATGAAAAAAATGGTGAATCACTTTTGTGAGTTAAGAAACTAGAATGTTTAACTTTAGCTTTCACAAATGAAAACTAAATGAGTCACAGTGATTCATTTCAATGAATCTTGGGCCACTAATGCTAAATATAGAATCATGAAGTTGGAACAGAAGCAAACCACTATATCTGTTGTTTTGAACTCCATGTCTCAGGACTGCCTTCCAAGTCAAGACAAGACTAAAGCTCTTCTTCCTCTCTAGATAGAGAAGATAGTCTACATAGCCATAGTAGCCAACATAAGAATCCCAGTAGATTGTTTACATCAAGATTCTGGTCCTATGAGGACTCCCAGAAAGAACAGAAACAGGCTGTCAAGGATGCCTTTCTCTCTGTTTTTGCCCCCCAGACTGATAATTAAATAAACCAAATACATTTTCTAGAAACTGAGGTATGAAGGGTAGTGAAGACAACCCTACCTCTCTGGATGTGGAAGTCACTTTTTGAAGTACAGCAGTCGTCAAATGGTGATTTCCAAACTCTAGTCCTCCAAATGTGTCATCTGCCCTATGAAATGATCAGGAATTCTGGGAGTTGAAGTCCAGAAAACCTGGAAGATGAGAGTTTGGGAAACTGTATAGCATGATGCCTCGGGTTGAATTTATGAGTCTGAGATTTGTTCCTAGGCCTCCTTCCTTGTTGTAGGCAAAACAGAAGCCAAATTTATACCTCAAAGGGGTGGGGGAGTCTGTCCAGTTTCTCAACTACAATAGAGGGTGAACAGACAGCTATATGCTATGATCGCACCCTTCACATTTTAAAAAGAACTTAATCTCAGCTGGGCTTCTAAAACACTGGAACTAGCATGGATATAAATCTACATTTTTAAAACACAAATTTAAATAAGGAAAGCATGAATACACACATATATGTCCCAATGTGTTTCACTTTGGCTTGAACAAAAGTCCACTGTATGGTGCAAGTGTCATATTGGTCCAAATGCCAACAACAAAAGGAAGAGTAGGTGGAGGTGGCTTGTGACTCCCACAGTGGTTGTATTTGCTGACACTTTGGGGCAGTGGTTGATATCAGAATCACCAGCTGCCACTGGGAGAAGGGCACCGCTTCACAAAGAGAGAAGGAGGGAGAGCAGAAACCTCAAAGATGTTCTGAGCATGATTTATTAGCACAACATATTTCAAATCTCATAGCTCTTGTTCAGAGGAAACAAACTTAATCAATTAAAAGGATGGATAAAGTTGTCATGCAAACACGCTTTCTTTGTCCTAGCACAAGTGATCTTGCACCAGAGCCACGGCCTTTACATTTGACAATGTCAACTGTTAAAAATAGCAGCTCTCTGATTAAAATACAGGTGTGAGGTAGTGATCTGAGGTTTTGACTTGATGTGGCAAATCAACCCCAAATTTTCAATCAGGCAGGAAAAGCATAAGGAAATTTTATCTAGGCTTACATTCTGGTCCTAAGCTACCTTACAGGGACATTGTGAGGTTATCAGTTCTTCCATCATGTATACATCTCCGAAGTTACTGGAAGAAGACCACCAGCATTGAAGCGATGCTCCTCTGCCATCAGCTCCACTGGACTGGCCACATTGTCTAAATGCCCAATGACGGTGTCCCAAAGCAGTTACTCTACTCCAAACTCAAGAATGGAAAATGTAATGTTGGTGGAGAGGAAAAGAGGTTTAAAGATGGGCTTAAAGCCAACCTCAAAAACTATGGCATAGACACCGAGAACTGGGAAGCTATGACCCTTGAGCACTCTAACTGGAGGTCAGCTGTGAACAGCAGTGCTGCAGAATTCAAAGAGGCACGAATGGAGGGCAAAAGGAAGAAATGTGCCAAGAGGAAAGCACGCCAAACCAACCCTGACCAGGACCACCTTCCATCTGGAAACCGATGTCCTCACTGTAGGAGAACATGCGGATCAAGAATAGGGCTCCACAGTCACCTACAGACCAACCACCAAGACACTACATCTGGAAGACCATTATAATAGATAGGGGAAATTATTCCAACAGCATGAGCATGCTGCCTATGTGCAAGTGCACACTTAGAATCATAGAATCACAGAGTTGGAAGAGACCTCATAGACCATCCAGTTGAACCCCCTGCCAAGAAGCAGGAAAATCGCATTTGAAGCACTAAAGGTGGGATCTCGCTACAGACATGCATTTATGAAACCAATTGTTGATGAGCATATATCTTTTCTGAACTTTGGGGAAGGGGGCATTCAACTCCTGTTTGAATGACATCTTTCTTCATTGCATAGAAAATGTTATCCTGGCTTTAAATGTGTTCCCCTGGCTTTGAACTACAGTATATTAAGGTCCATTGTAACATAAATTAAATCTTTATGTCAGGAACTGCACTAAGTGGCCTTTGAGCTGACAACTGAAATAGTTTTACCTTTTCTCTAACTGGCTATCCTATTCGTTAATGGAAAGAGTGCAAATCTTCCACCGTGTATCTAAAGCACCTAAATGCACAAAAGTGTTATCAGTAAATCAGTTAAATCTTGTTAGTAGAAAGGAAGTCATGATGGCAGCCAGGTTACCCCAAATGCAAATCATCTGGAAGTGACAGTAAAATATCATGTAACATCATATTAATACAATAGTTCACAACCTGTGGGTCCCCAGGTGTGTTCGCCTACAACTCCCAGAAATGCCAGCCAGTTTACCAGCTGTTAGGATTTCTGGGAGTTGAAGGCCAAAACATCTAGCAACCCACAGATTGAGAACCACTGTACTAATAGGTTTCCCATGTGTACAAGAACAGTCAAGTTTCCTAATCTCTCAGAGCAATTCTTATCAAGCAGTGAGTTGCCTTTTGCTGTCATACATATGTCTTCACTCTTTCTCCTATTCCATCTCTTCAGACATCTGCAAAGCATGTTTAGGTTAATATATACTTAATATATACATTTGGAAGACATACATATATATTATCCTCATATGTCTTCCAATATGGAATTAATTGAAAGAGCTTCAAATTCTGCAGTTAAGTGTGTACCTCATCTACTCTTAATGTGGTTTCTTTCATAGTCCAGTAAGCTCTTGGACTACATCATGGAGCAGGACTGGTCAAAATATAATTTGCAGCACACATGTAGGTCCCAAACCCTTTTTTGAACCACTCTGGCACTCCTTCTATGTTGACCAGATTTTTTAAAAAAAATGGTCACCACAAAATTCAGGAGCAAGCTAATTGAACTACTGCAAATGAGGAAAACGAAATACACTATAGTAAATGGGATAGTCAATACTAGAATCAATTTTGTTCAATATAATTTGTCGGCATCATACTAAAGTCTATTTAAATACATTAAAGGTTCATTTAAATATAAATATAAATTCAATAGCAATCAATCAAGTATGAGAGAAGGAATTAATAATGAGTTGGGAGCTCTTTAGTGAACTGAATAATATTTAATTAAATATTATTTCATTAAATAATATGTATTTAATTAATTATTTAATTATTCACTCATTTCAAACCAAAATGGTGCAACTGTCAAGTACTTGGCAGCTTGATCAGGGACCCTGTTTCAGTTGTCCATCCCAACAGAAATAAACCACTCTATGAGTTTACTATGTATTTATTAAAGAACTGCTCAGATTGACCATTTGTCCCGATGTCTTGGGGGCTTTTGGGGGTCCCATCAACCATTCTAACACCTTGTAGTTTTTTTTAAAAAAAATAATCCTGGAATGCTACATAGAATCATGTTATAGCTGTATTGCAAACATCCATTCAATTCTCCAACAGCATTTTGTGGATCTGGGAAGGAGAGCAGGCACTTACCCAGGTTTCTTCCAATGCCTAAGTCCAAGTATGCTATGGCATTGAATGCTAATTGTCCATATGCCTTCATCTCCCAGTTCCACCATGTACAGACAAATCTACAGACTATACAGACAAATGGGCTCTGTCACAAGGAAACACTAAATTAGGTCAAAGAAATTTCATCTAGAAACAGTGAGGAGTTGACTGGTGCATGTTCCAGTACCAGAGATGGCCCTACTATTAGGCAGGGTGAAGATAAGGTGCTATATTTTAGAGGAAGGAACTGACAAACCCACTTCTGCATATTCTGTAACTAAGAAATTAATGGGATCCCCACAAGTTGACAGGTTACTTGAAGGCATATACAGATATCAATATCTGAGGTGGGAGAAATTTCAGGTTCCAGTTTTCACTGAGACGTTGAACCCATTCACTCTCAGCCAGACATCCCTCACAGATGTCACTGGAGGAAGGTGAGACATAAATGTAATTCAAAAATTTACCAATAACAATAAATAGCCACCCTAAAGAAGAAACATCCGTATTTAATAAATTCAGCTTGGTCCTCCTCACACCTACAACAGAGGATCCAGAAAAATGTGCCATGCCTTTTCAAGTTACCAGATGGAATTCATCTTCTATTTCCCATTGCATATTATTTTATTCAGCATTCTGAATCTTACTCCAGTTCCATTAAGGGCTCAATCTACTTATATATTTCATATTCCCAAGCAGCCACGTTAGTATTGATATTGCTGTGGGTTATATCTGCACAAACATGCCTGTCTGATGTTGCATCAATACTAATAGGACTTTTCATGTTGGCCACAGCTGTATGGGAATTTTCAGACGCTATTGTGTGTAGAACATAAATATTTATATACATGTATTTGCCAATGTACGTACATGCACACAGAGGCAGTCAGACCTAGTTAATCAGAGTCAGTTTGCAAACTTCATTGCTTGCAGATAAAGAAAAATATATATGATATTAACATATCAATAGCACATACATGCTGAGAGAGTGATTACTCTTTACATCTTCAGGACACCCAGATATGCCATGGTTGCATTAGCACTCTAGTTTAAATATTCTCTGTTTTTGTAACTATGTCTCCTCCCTTTTTCCTTGCACTCTCTTCATTCTCACATATTCAAAATCTCTTATCTCTGTTTCTCTCTCCCTCTTTTATTTATCTTTCTCATCTTTTCCTGCCCTCCCCTCTCTTGGTTCCATTCATCTTCCTCACATCTTCTCTCTTCTACTCTGGTTCTCCCTTATCCCCTCTTTCGCCTCCCTCTCATTTTCTCTAAACTTGTTTCACTTGAAAATCTCTACCCTTGTGGTTGCCTACTGCTGACTTCACATTTGCTGTGGTGTGAACTTCACATCTGTGAATGGATGACAGGAAAGATTAATAACCCTATGTTCCCCCTTCTTGTTGATGGTGGGGCCTATCTAATGAATAAACAAACAAATAAATAAACCCAGAGTTTTTAAATCCCCAAAATAGGTATCCAGAGGCTGGGAGAACACATTTTGCTGAACCCATTTGTTAAGGAACAGGAAATAAAATATATATAAAACATTCTAATGATCCCTAGTTTACATAGTCGGCATTTTCCCTTTAGCATTTTATTGAAGAAAGAGAGAGTTGAGAGCCACAGGATTAGCCCGATTTTCTCAGCCAACTTAACAGAGAACTGCACAGATAGAATACCTGGGAATATTCATTTAAAAGTCAATAAATTAGTAATAAATCTTGTATCTAAATATCATCAAGTTACTGAATTACTTTTGATACATCAATGAAGTGTATTCTAATAAGGAACATACTTCAAGAAAATGAGATAATTCATGGCATGCTAGAAACCTGAGATATATCAATTTTATCGAATTAATGATTGCATCTCTTATCTGTTTTGAAAATGGGAGTTACTGGGCCTTAAGCAAAGTCACAGGACTTCAAGGCAGGAAAACTAGCATTGCAGCATGCAATGATATGTAAATCTTACTACTCGTTTGGTTTTCCGTCTCCCTCTCTGCTAACTATTTTTGGGTAAAAGCCATAAATAGCTCCTAATCGTGCAACGATTGTGCCACCTGCCTTAGTGCAATGCTTCTAAGCTAGTTTGCCACCAATAACATGGCATCAGGGGCAAAGTTTTCTATTTCAAATCTGGCTGTTTTTATTTTCTGTTAGAAATATATTTGCTATTTTTTTGTTTTTATGCTTTAATTGCACAATTGTTCATATAATAATAATAAAGGAGCTACATTAATGTAGGAAAGCAGGATTATGAGAGTATGTGGAAGTCTGATCACAAGACGGCAAATTGGCAAATTAATACAATTGAGCTATTGAAGACAGGTGTAATATCAAAGGTTCTCAAAGCATTATGTACCCACTATTTATGTTAACATGACTGTAACAGAATAACGATTGGTATTAATAAGTCCATTGACAGACATTGTGTTAATGTTGCAACAGTTGAAGCAGTGCAATATGTAGTTTGGCCCTTAAGTTGTCTTTGTATTAAATTATTGCCTAATAAAAGCACAAAACCAGTGCTGTCTGCAGTGTTTGTACCATATCTGTTTACAGTTCTTTATCATATGTTGACAGCACTGAAGGAGTCTCCAATATTTTCAGACTGGATCTACACTTGCCTTGCGGATTCTGAAGCAGCACAGTGGACAAGACTGTGAAATATTCCTCTGATGAAGCATTATTTTAATTGTTCTGCAATACTAAAAATAAAGTCAAAAACAAAACTGACAAAGAAGTGAGATAACGCTAACCAGGCTGCACTAATTTTCTGCTTAAAGGGCAACTATATTAGGAAAGTATTCAATAATGTTATGGTGGGTGTTGAAATGTACCTGCTTTAAGGAATGAGCATTCCTCTGTCTTCTCTTCCTCTGTGTATCAGCCTATGCCAGAAGATTCAGATTTGTTTTAAGCAAAAATTCCCTTTTATGTCCTATTTATTTATTTATTTCATACATTTGTACCCAGCCCTTCTCACCCCAGAGAGGTGATTCTAGTTTAACATTGGTTACTAATGGGATCTGATCAGCATAATTTGGAATCTGCAAGTATCTTGATAATCTATAAATCTTTTTTTGGGAGGGGGTGCCATTGCTTGATAACAGAATCACCTCAAAGATGTGCCAAAACAAATGGTGTTTACCTGTCTCTATAAGAGGTAGCAACATGAGATTACCAGACTAACCCCTCAAGGAAGGGACTTCAAGAGCCTGGGACTTGGGATGGGGGATTCCTAATCTGAGAAGGCACATCGGAACAGCCAAGTTTTTAGGTTCCTTCTGAAAACTGCTAAAGTAGGGGCCTGTCGGAGATCTTTTGGAAGGGCATTCCAAAGTCGGGGGGCCGCCACAGAGAAGGCCCTGTCCCGTGTCCCGACCAAGCGCGCTTGCGACGTGGGTGGGATCACGAGCAGGGCCTCCCCAGATGATCGGAGTGAGCGTGTGGGTTCGTAGATGGAGATGCGGTCACGCAGGTAGGGTGGTCCCAAACCATTCAGGGCTTTGTAGGTGAGCACCTGCACCTTGAATTGGGCTTGGAAAATAAATGGCAGCCAGTGGAGCTCCTTAAACAGAGGGGTAGACCTCTCTTGATAATGAGCCCCGGTTAGCATCCTGGCTGCTACACGCTGGACCAATTGAAGTTTCCGAGCCGTCTTCAAGGGCAGCCCCACGTAGAGCGCATTGCAGTAATCCATTCTAGAGGTGACCAAGGCGTGGACCACCCCGGCCAGATCTGCCTTCACGAGGTACGGTCGCAGCTGGCGCACAAGTCTCAATTGTGCAAAGGCCCTCCCGGATACCACCGACACCTGAGCCTCAAGTGTGAGCGAAGAATCCAAGAGGACACCCAAACTGCGGACCTGTGGCTTCAGGGGGAGTGTAACCCCGTCCAACACAGGTTGCCACCCTATACCCCGATCCGGTTTACGATCGACCAGGAGGACCTCTGTCTTGTCGGGATTGATCTTCAGCTTGTTCTTCCTCATCCAGATCGACACAGTGGCCAGGCACTCGTCCAGCACCCGAGAAGCCTCCTTGGAATTAGGTGGAAAAGAGTAGTAGAGTTGTGTGTCATCCGCATAAAGATGGCACCCAACTCCAAAACTCCAGATGACCTCTCCCAGCGGTTTCATGTAGATGTTGAAAAGCATGGGCGACAAAATAGAGCCTTGCGGGACCCCACAGGTCAAAGGCCAGGGGTCAGAGCAGGCGTCTCCCAGCTTCACCATCTGGGTTCGTCCCTCCAGGAAGGACCGGAGCCACGACAAAACCGCGCCCCCAAGGCCCATCCCAGAGAGACGACCCAGAAGGATACCATGATCTGGTTCTAGATTGTCTTTCCTAGCCTGTATGATCTTTGGCCATATAGTGATGTTGCTTGGATTCAGGTGTACCCATTTTCCAAGATAAAACGTTGAAGCATATGACAGTGTTTGTGGCCTAGCAACTCTCTCTTTGTTCCATGAATATACAACATACTACATTGCTCACACCCTCCCCTCTCAAGTCTCTAGGAATACCATGTAGGTCATGCCCAAAACAATATCTTTACAACAACAAGAAAAATCCTGCACATTCCATTCTACTTGGTATGCCATGACATGGAGCATTTCCTTTTATTTGTTCAACAATGATTTCTAGCGATGTTCCCTGGTTCATCAACCACTGTCTAGTATCAATAGCAAGAACTCACCAATTTACTGTTAACAAAGCACATTTCCTTAAATAGTGCTTGAGGGCAATTAGATCCACTTTCAGTAAAAAGACTTGTATTTTAAAATAGTTTATCCAACTCTTAATTCTCCTTCAATAATGAATCTGGCCTTGATTTCAAATAAACCATCTCTATAATGAATAAAGAAGCAAACCCTGCCAATTTATACAAAAGATTTGGCTTGTATCTTCACATACGGTCATTTCAAAAAGCCGACTTCATGGAATACTTCACGAGCCTTTACCCCAATATAGATGTAGGTATTAACATACATTTGGAGCATAATCTTGCATGCAAAATCAGATAACTCACATCTTTGACACATTTGTCCTGGTCCTACAATACTTATTCATCGACAGCATCTATTAAAAACATACAAGCTTCACTGAACATGACACTGTTTCATATTCTGATGCAAGAAACTAATATTACTTCCCCGGAAAATTGTGTTAGGGTTCATAAAACAATAGTCCCTTTCTGTTTGAAAATATGAATGGAATTACAGAAGAAAATACCTTGTAAATAATCAATGAGTAATTAAATTTATTTTAAAACTGTACCAAAGTTCACAAGGGATGGGGGAAGAGAGAGAGAGAGATTGAGAGACACACACACACAAGCTAGTACAGAACTGCACAAAGGATTTGTCTGTATAATTAGTTATCTAGCAGCAACCCAAGCTCCTTTTATAAGGATTGATTTTTCCTCCGTTTTTGGAGATTGCATCGTGCACATCTGAAACTGAAAAATGCTTTTTATGGAACAAATACTCAGATGCCTTTGATAACACTACAGCCTGGAGATCTTAAATAGATATTTAATTTAAATTGAACAAGACACTTGCCATGGCAAATAAATAGCTGTTTATTAATGAAAAGACTCTTCATTGATGCTTAATGACCATTGAATCTGGCATTTCTATTAATCTGAAATAAATGTGTTTAATAATCAATTGGCATTTGTTTATCATGCAATAATGGTCTTATTAAATGAGAATTAAATGCCTATTAGACAATGTTAACTTAAAGCATCACCACATCTTCTGAATGAGGCTACAATAATTAATTCTCTTGCTGCTTAAAAAGGAGTAGCAGATTTCATTGTTACAGTATTGTAACGCACATTACAAAAACCCATAATTGAGAACTTTGAACTGTAGAACACAAAAGGAGAGAGATAAAATGTTTCCAAGGGCCAATTAAAAAGAATACTCAGCTTTCTGATTCCAACATTCAAAGGATATCTTGGGCTGAATTTTCATAACTTTACATTTTAAAATGAAAAAAAATCTTTGATCCTCTGAGGGCTTTATTAACTAGCAAAGAAACAATGTGTGGCATTTCCTTTTATTGACATCAGAGTATTTAAACAAAGCAGTAGATTTTACTTTTGAAATCAACAAAGTATTTAAAAATAGACAGTTCTACCATGACTTGAAATACTATTCTAAATTTACAGTTTTAGCTACGATGTTGGAGAAGATTGTAGCTCAAACTGTAAAACATAAACTATACCATGGTATCCTTCTCTCAATTTTATACTGATAGCATTTACTTCCAACAGAACAACCTCAGCGTTCCCGATTTCTTACAAGCTGACTCCAGGCATATGTGCTTCATTATTCTCAAGTAAGTTCTACTCACTTCTATTTAAACTTAACTAAGTTCAACAATAATTTTTAGCAAATAAAAATCATTTCTATGATATCAAAAACCTACAATGGAGAAAAAATGGCTAGAAGATACAAATCCCTGGCAAATGAATTGGCATTTTCTTCCATCTGAAAAACAAAAGGATGTTTTTCAAACAAGCTAAAAACTGAATAGCCAAAAATGGGAGAAAACAGAAGGACAATAAGTTTAAATAACTGAAAACTGGTTCTTTCTCAGAGTATAATGTCCCTTCAGCTTAAAGAGTACATCTAAATTTCTTCCATCACAAAATAAAAGTTTTCATTATAACTTGCCTACCCAGGAAAAGGTTTTTGGGTAATTAAGGGGCTTTACTTTTTAGTACACCTGTTCGCCAACTTTGCAAGCCACATAAATTTCAGCTTCACAAATTAGTTACCTACCAAAACAAATTCCATCCACATTAGATGAAAAAGCTGACAATTTAAACCAGAGGTTTAAAGTACCAACAAAATTGGCTTATGCTGTCCTTCTGTCCTTCTCCTTTTTCTAAGGGTTAAGAAATACCTCCACATTTTTAAAACCTTCACTTTAAAACAACGGAATATGTGGGCACATTGCACAATGTATTTTCTCCATGAGGTTTCAGCCACAAGGTATGCATTTTATTTATCTAGCCATGGATACACTCCTGCTTTGACTTGGCAATAAGCTGGCAATAAGCTTACATCAGTCGAGACTGTCAACTTCTGCACTTTAAAAATTGTTTCAATTAGGCTTTCATTTGCACCAATAGTTTCATTGAAAATCAATAAATTACAGCACCTAACTTAGTACATATATAGATGGCCAGAATGCACAATTTTTGAAAAGGCAGATGTATATCTTCTTTCATCACAAGAAGACATAAACTAACTAACAAATAACAAAATCTCCCTTTTAGCCAATTAGGATACTAATGATTCTGTATGATTTGTTCGCCCCAAACAAAATGAACTCTATTCAGGTGCCAAAATACATCTCCCAAATGAGCTCAGATGTGGAATATTTACTACAATTCTGCAAAGGCTGCATGAGAATAAATTCCATCTTCTTCTATAGCTATTGACTCAGAATCTTAATCTTTATCATGAACCATTTATTTTAAATTAACAGCATAATGTAGAATAATATATAGGTTATTGAGCCTCAAGCTTAGGGCACAAAAGACTCAATTGTATTTTGCGATTCAGCTAGCTAGTGGATTTTATTCTAGGAGATAAAAGCTAATTTTTACAAGTTTTTAACTTCTCTCACATAGGGAATCACTCTATTCCAAATGTTTAGTTCTCTGCATTTTCCCATGTTTTTTCCACATTCCTATGCATCTAGGTATATAATCCCTCTATTTATTCCTTGTTTGAGGTTTGTGTGAGAGTGTGCTTTTAAATGTATGGGCAGAACTGCTAGTAACCAAATTCTCCAAATAAAATCATTTTAATTCTTTCACTGAAAAGGATCATAATTAAATGCTCAAGATCTGTCACAACAGCTAGTCAGAGTGAACAGATCTGACATCCTTGGCTCTGAAAAGTGTACTACAAAGGGGAGGGGAAGGAGGAAGGAGGAAGGAGGAAGGAGGAAGGAGGAAGGAGGAAGGAGGAAGAGGAAGGAAGGAAGGAAGGAAGGAAGGAAGGAAGGAAGGAAAGAAGGAAGGAAGGAAGGAAGGAAGGAAGGAAGGAAGGAAGGAAGGATGAAAGGAAGGAAGAAGAGGAAGAGGTATTGACTTTTCAAAGGGTTCAGGGGATGCAGCAATGACCTATTCTGTTGATCAAACAACATGAAAAATACCCAAGTAATTGAGATTCTTGTTTTCATATGTGTTTGCTTTGTATTACTAAAATCTGATATATTCCTGAAAAAATGAGCTGCTTACATCAAATTCTGAGGATTCTCAAAGTGACACTTGTCTTATACTTTTCTCCTCGTCTTCCATTCTCAATCATACAACAGAGATTAACCAAAAGGTTTAGAGGAGAACATGCTTATTAACACCCTGCTTTAAATTAGAAAAGTCCTGCATTTACAATTAAACCTTCAGATTTGTCCTTTAGCATTTCTAGGCAAGAGCCTCTATTTTGACATGCTTCTTCAAAACATTATATTCTGTATGTTCAGGGCATGATTTCTGGGCAAAAAAGTGCAACTTAACCATGCAAGCTAATAAGTCTCTGGATTGGAGACTTCATGGGAAATGATTCCAAGCTTTGAAAAGTGGAGGGTAAGTATAAAAAATAAATAAAAAGTGAATAACTCAAAATATAAAAATTGACAGTGTCTTTTGAAAGTGGCAGTCAGAAATCTCAACATTATATTGCAAAGAACTTCTGAATCCTCATTATTTGGAGTGTGGTATGTTCCTAAAATGTAGGTCATACATTTTAAAAAATAGAGACATAGATTTCCTGATTTTCAGAGTGCCATCCTCCAAATAATTCCTACAGTGTCTGATGTTTTGAAAAGATATCTTCAAAAGCAATGTTAACCACATTAAATCAGAGCAAGATTTCTAGCCACCAGATCAGTATAGCTGGAGTTGCTCCAATAATAGATGCAAGTGTAGAACAATCTACGCTTTGTCTCCCATCTTAGGAAAGCGGTAAAGCTGTGTCTGTGGAAAAAATATCTGGTGGCTGAAATGCATCAGGTATCAGAACAATTGAACAGTTTAATACACATCAAAAATGAATATAAAAGACAAAAAGGAAAACTCACCCTGAAGGCAGTAAGTACCTTGCATTAGGAATTAATAGCTTGCTCTAGAGAAAACAGTAAGAGTCAGTGGACATGATTCAAGCTTCAATTGTAGCTATATGGGTGGCTTTGTTTTATTTTAACTGATGTTCAGTGGTGAACCAATTAACAATATTTTTTCAAAAAGAAAAAAGCCATCTCACGGTTGTTTTCGCTGTTTGTTCTGGTACTAGAATATGTCAAGTTCAAAGTCCCGGAGTGCCATCTTCTGGCAGTTTCTGCTTACAAAATTAAAGTCAAATGAATAATTTTACTGTTTCTTTCATGGGGAGTCAGACCAGCAATTCAATAGCCAGCAACTCTTTGTTTGACATTCCATGCTTTCCCTAATATGCTGTCTCATGATATATTAAAACATAACATAGTTATAATATTTCAGAGCAGTTAAAATATAATTATAAGAATACAGCCAAGTTTCATTAAAAGATTCTGGCTAGAATCCTCTATTACGGTTCTCTGTTATGTAGGTTTATTTATACTTAGCTACGTACCAGAAACTCTAAAAACATTATCAATGAATTGCAAAGACATGCAGCAGGACATTAACAAGAGTGCCATGATACATACCAAGCTCTAACGATGCACACATTGGTACTCCCTAGTTGTTGTCCTGATGCAGAACAAGAACTATGCCCATTGGTCCCAGTGTACATTGATCCACAACCGGCAGAATGGGATCAAAGGTGGATTGATGGGAATTACACCCAGATATGTAAGAATGGGATTTCAGCCTTAAAAAATTATTCCCTTTCTAATCTGATGGTTAGAAAGTGTTTGAATAAAAGAGTCACTTCAGTGAAAATTATCTTCATCCATACCATCATCCTTCGCTCAGTTTAATACCTGTGTTCATTGTTGAGGGGGAAGGACTGGAAGATAAATGTGTAATTCTGAATCAATAAAACAAATTCAGCCCTGCTGTAAAAATGCAATATCTCAGTAGAAGATCACTGGAAAATGAACAAAATAAATACTTCTAAAATTGTCATGTCTTTCTACATAATTTTACGCGAATCTATGGTGCAACAACTCTTAGAATACTGTGGATCCATCTAACCAAAAGCCTATAGGAAGATGAATCAAAAGAAGCAGAAAACTAGAACATCTTCCCTGTGAAGAAATATTTCAGGATTTGGGGAGTTTATATTTAAAAAAAAATAGAGAGGAATAGCATAGAGGTATACAATGCCATGAATATTCTGAAATATATTGATGGAACTCTCCAGTTTGAGGGAAACTGTGTGGTTTAATTAAAATAATGCAATATACAGAACAATAAGAAGAAGGGGTTTTTATCTTATATAAAAACAGAACACAGGGTTGTCCTCAACTGCTAAATGCTGAGAGGAGACAAAGAAAAGTCGATCTCCGCATAGATTCAATTGAACTATACCAAGTGAAGTAATTGATAACTACCAACTCAGCCCATATCATGCCTGTGACCAGCTATGGTTCAAGCAGTGGGCTTGTCATTGGTAAAGTATCATTTCAAGAGCTAAAATGTGAATTCTTGGTCTCCTAACTGTAACATTTACCTAAGCTCCTCCTCTGTACCAGGAGATATATGACCCATACATAAAAACTACTCTGAAAGTATTAATAAATACAAGAATTGTAATGAGCTGATAAGTGTTGCTTGGATTTCCAAAGTGTTTTTGAGTTCAGCTTCCTGAGCAAACTTAGTCATGGTATAAGAGGGGCAGATGTCTTATAATTTGGAAACCATAGAATATCAAGCACAGAGTAGAAATAAATGGTCAGTTCTCATGATAGAGCAAAAGTATTCCCCTGTGCTGATTTGACACAGAAATCCTCTTTTTTCACTTTTTAATTTGCTGTTAAAATTCCCTAGTTTCTCTTACCAATTCATACACATGGGAGTTGGAGTTTTCCAAGTTCTTTAGTCTTCCCTGCCAAAGAGTGCTGGTGCCTCACCAAGCTACAACTCTTATGATCCCATAGCATTGAGCATGGCAGTTCAAGTGGTGTCATACTACATTGTTTGTACAGAGTAGATGCACCTTAAAACTTAAAACAGATTTACTTCCCCATAGAAAGGGAAGCTACAAACCACCATGGGTAGCAGAGTGGATTTGATACATGTAATTTTTTGTTCCAACACACCAGATATTGCCACACAGTGACATCTAGTTCTCTACTGATCATATACTGAAGGAAACTGTGCTAATTTTTTAAGTTTGGAAAGGATTCATTTTAATTCTGAGATATTAGTTTGTTATACTGATTCTTTCCTCATTGAAATGACCTTAGAGATCCTGTGACACATTTTTATCATTCTGTGAAAAAGAAAACAACATATCTCCAAACACAAACTACAAGTTTATTTCCAGGTCAAAAGTCACTGGGTACCAATCAGTCTCCTCTGCAGTCATGACCAAGATGAAATATCACCATCTCTGTAACCCTGGATTGTTAATGTGCATATGAGTTTCTGGAAACAGTTTTTGAAACGAAAAAGGTGGAGGCAGAAGGAGAGAGAAAGGGACCCTGGAGTTTACTAATGTCTTATTTCCCTGCAATTGCAATTTTTTCCTATAATCTGGTTCTGAGGGAGTTAATGCACCTGCCATTCCGGTGCTGACAAACAGTTTTTCAGATGAAAATGGAACATTAAAAAAAGGAGGGAGAGAGAGAAAGAGAGACTCCGTGATTGCACTCTGGAGACGTCCTGAGTCCTGCCAATAACTAGCAGGTACCAAACACATGAACATTTTTGACTGCACTATGATTGATGGTGTGTATTTGTGGCTTGCTGCCTAAACCTCTCTTTTGCTTTGTGCATCTCAGTTTCTACTTCCCAGTTCTCCTCCTCTTCCTTCTACCACCTTGGCTCTTTTGAATAAAGACATTTTAGTCATCTGGGATAAGAAGAATGATTAATCTAGTGCTTTCTCTTTTTTGAACTGTTTTGTTCTGCTGGGAGCTTGGGGGAAATAAGTAATTGCTTCAGGGGAACGAAAGGTTGTTGCAATGAGTGAAGGCCTTTCTGTTCAAGACATGCCCAAAGTTTGTACTATAGTATGGAGAAACAGAGGACAAAATCTTGGCCAGGAAATTGCACTGACCCAAGGTAGTTTGCTGCCTGAACTAGTGGACAATACACCTTTGCTCTCTATGTACAAAAGTTGGCTAGATAAAACTATAGGGCAAAATTCCAAGGTCCCACTTAGCTAAATGAGCAAAAGAACCTCCAGAAACCACATTCCCATGTTTTAAAGTATGCCTAGTAAGATACCAAAAGAGCCATGAGGTCAGTGATTATGAGATCTAAAATTACCAGACTGTCCCACCAAACGCCAGTGTTGTTCCACCTCTTCTAGAATTATTGAATCATAGAATTGGAAGAGACCACAAGAACAATCGAGTCCAACCCTCTGCTATGCAGGAATGCATAGACAGATGGCCATGCAGTCTCCATTATAAAAAAACAAAAAAGGGAATTCCACTACACTCTGAAAAAACATATTCCACTCTTGAACAGCTCTTACCATCAGGATGTTCTTCCTAATATGCCGATAGAATCTTTTTTCCTGCAGTTTGAATCCACTATTCCTTATCCTAGTTTTTATAGCAGCAGAAAACAAGCTTGCTCCATCTTCAACAGGAACTGGCCCAATAGTGTGCAAAGAGAGACAGACCACACTGCATGGTACAATTTTTCTACGCTGTTAGCATCTAGGCCCACTTGCCTGATCCCAGCATCCTCTTCTGAGATGTTTACCTCACTATTCCTAAATCCAAGCAGATAAAAGATCTTATGCTAAATGACTTTTCAAGACTGATATGTCATGAAACTTCTGATCATCACTGAATTCCTTTCTTAATGAGTCACTGGCACAGAATAAAAGTCTATCTAGAATACCACAAATATACTTAAATTTATTTGAAGACTGGATAAACTATTGGCGAGCATATTATCACCAATTACAGTGAATCATTAGACCATGTTTGCTCTATAGATGCAAAATTGTCATGTAACACCGTCAGACCTTCTTTCTTGTCAAATTTTCCTAATTAGTTTTTGACACTCAAAAATTAGAATTCATTTTTTCTAGTCTGTTTTCAACTATGACGCTTGTATGGTTGATAAACCATATCCTGAGAACATATTGCTTACTTATCTAGTGAGCTTTATATGCAAGAGACCAAGAGTATAGCTGGGTTACTGGGGAAATGGCAAAAGGCACATCTAAAGATGCCCAGCCTACTTCAGCAGTATGAGATGGAAGATCTTAAAAGAATTTGAAACCACCATTACTAGAAAAGAACTGGCCTGAAAGTAAAGGACAAACATTTTTTTATTAATGTATGTGTTCTGTCATTAATTGTTGTAATGGGATGTCTGCCTATTTCCTGTTCATCCTAAATCTGGATATAAGTAAAGCAAACCAAGGCAGGGACAAAGGCCTCATCAACACTGCCATATAACCCAGTTTCAGAATGCAGATTAACTGCACTGAACTGGATTATATGGCAGTGTAGATTTATATAATCCATTTTACTGCAGTTCAATATGAATTTTAAAAGTCTACACTGACCATTATAATGCAGTTCTCACCTGATTATATGACAGTGTAGATGAGACCTGAGGCTATTAGGATGAACCAGCAAATCTGGGACTTGATTCTACCACTGGCAGCCATCCAGTTCCAAGGCTGAGAGGATGCCAGAAATAGCCATAGCATAGGACACCCATACACAACCCATAATGCCCTAAAATGCCTCTTTTAATGTGCATTAGCACCTGCAATTTCTTGGCATTTCAGAACTTTGGTAAACATGAAAATTTATTTGCATGTGCTAAATCATTTTTCTCTTCCTCACACTGCTAACGTAACACTTAAGCATTTCAGTCATTCAGGGCATCTTTAGCCAAGGTAGCTCCCAATAGTGAATATTACCTTTTTCTCTCCCACCCCACAGATTGATGGGTTGGGAATTCTTTTAGCTTCAGTGAAAACTAAAATGATTAATAATCTGAAAGCAAGGCTTGGGGTAATATATTAAAATAAATGCCAGAAGCCATCGTACTAAATGCTCAGTGTGGCAAAGGTCCAATATAACTCTGGCAAAGTAAAAACCTTGCCAGCATACTTATGCTGAATCCTGAATTTCTAGAGACCACCAGAGGTGGTTGCAAAAGCAGTGGGCTATGCCAGCATCCATAGACCCAACTAGGTATTCCCACTGTCCCACACTCAGCCAATTAGTGACTTGGCTTGTGGGAGGAAAGAGCAAAGCTTTGCCCGACTGGAAATGAGAACGGGAAATTGTATACCTACATTTTTGCAAGATGTCAGATTCCTGACAGAATTGAATCCGGCCATGGTGGCACTATTTTTTACAATTTTGTAGTTAAAGTAATTAATTACTTCCTATTCTGAGATTACTCCCAAAGCAGAGTGCAAAGCTATCAAAAGAGGAAAAGTCTAGTTTACATGGAGGCAGACACGCACTTCATCATGCTGCTTTATTGGAGCTCGCATTATCTGACAGAGCAAAGAGGTCTTATATATGCTATTCTAGTTTGTCAGCTTAGGTCAGTCATTATTTTTCAATCTAATCTCCCTTAGCTGGCTGTTGTGTGGATCAAAAGGAGGAAGATATGTTGTGATGAGCTCTTTGGAGGAAGGTCCAGGTATAAATGCAACACAGATATGCAGTGTGTAAACATTTCAGATTTCTGTTTTAGATATGAAGCTCAAATATTAGCATGATACACATGCATGCACCTATATAGTTTGAAGTGGGGAAAAACAAAACAGAACAAAATGTGACATCTCCTTTGGTGATTATCCCTATCTACAGGCTCTTCCAGACAGCTCTGAAATGCACATCAAAGTGGGTTTTAAAACCTGCTTTGGCATGGATTTCTGCCCCCACTCCCATGCAAAAACTTGGACTTTCCCAGGAGAGTGGCTACATGCCCACACACACGCATACCACACACACCTGTCTCCTGGTGTGTCATTTCCTCATGCCAGGAGAGTGCGAGGAGGAACGTTATGATGGCCAAGTAAGTTTCATTTACTTTTTATGGGAAAATTTGGGCTTTGGGGAGAGGGGGTGCATGCCCTCTCAGTTTTTAGAGCTCCTGGGCCCAAAAAACCAGAATGGCTGTGTATGGATTGGGCCCCGTAATCATATGACACAGTCCCCGGGTTCAACTCACAAAGGGGTCTTATCTGGTAAGACCTGGATCTTGCCAGGTGTTTAATTCAGAACAAACCAAGGAAATCCTGGTTTGTTGCAAATTAATTTGGTTGTACTGGAGGTATAAAACCTCCAGTAAAACCAAGACAGGTCCTGGTTTTTGGACCTGTCTGGATAGGCCCTACATCTTAAATGTTAGAAATAAATAAATAAATAAATAAAATCTAACATGCACATTGACTATCTCATCCTTAATAACCACATGTTCACCTGAAAGTATATATGAAGACTTGGGAGCACAGAGTGTCCACAAACAAGTTCCTTCTACTAAGTATAAAACTCTGATTTGAAGAAGAAGAAGAAGAAGAAGAAGAAGAAGAAGAAGAAGAAGAAGAAGAAGAAGAAGAAGTAGAAGTAGAAGAAGAAGACGACAATGAATTTATTTATAACCTGCCTTCTTGCCCTGAAGGAACTCTGGGCAATTTACAGAAAGAACAAAAATGGCAAAACATTCAATGCCCAAAACCAGATTAATAATAATCAAGGCAAAACACGAAATAAACTAAACTCAGTATAACTTATAAACAACTGAAATCAAGGATTAAGTTAAATAAACAGTATAAGTACAAGGACGCAGACCAATTAAAACACTATACATTAAAAGCATAATATAATATACTTCATTAGCAGGCTAAGGAAGTCAAGGTGAGGATTTGTGTATTAGGATGAGCTCCATTACTTTTTTTAAAAAAATGTATGATAGAGCACCAAAATAACTAGTTACCATCAGTGCTGGACACCACATCATACCCTAATGACTTGTTGCATTACTTCTTATCATAGTACTTTTTAGTGCCTTTTAAGTCCGAACTATAAAAAACTATAAAAAAATCCCATTTTTAAAAAATCCCATCAAAATTCACTTGAAAGGATGTAAGCCCCCTAAATGTTAACAAAAAAGATCAGTAAACAATTCACTTTGCGTATGACAGGAAAGAGCAGCTATGTTACCACTCATTGTTTCTTAGGAAGTTCCATGTTAATTATACCCCTATTGACCTAAAAAGTAATATGTTACAGAAATGCTGTGACTCACAACTTGCTACTTCCAGGTGTGATGGAGCCAGATCAGCAGTCAAATGCTTGGAGACTGTACACACATATATAGATTCTATGCACATTTTCAGCTAAAGAAATGTAGATGAACTGTATGGACCACAATTGAGAATGCAGGTCCTGGCTGCCCATAATATGGTCAGTTCTGCACCACTACTCCAATGACGAAAAGCTGACCAAAACAGATAGCTTTCATCAACAACTGAAACTGGAAGTGATACTGTGTTCTAGATAGGAGCTTCAATGTTACACACATTTACTAAATATGTACCAAGTCACTTCAGTGATATAGGTATGGAAAGCCACAACTTTTTGTCACAAGTGATAAGTTAGAACTTTTGAATTTTAAACTGAAGTTTATCTACCTGACTGACAAGAGATGCCTGTCATGAATGAAGTTTTTCAAATACTGTGTCTGAATGTTCCCTCTCCTATCTTCTAAACATATGTTTCCATTTCCTTGTAGTAATGCGTTTGAAGATAATAATATCTTTAAAAGGGGCCTGGGAGATGTAAAATGGATTCATCAGTTCTGTTCAAACGCTGAAGAGATCTATTAAAACTGTGAGAATATTCTCTACACGAATTTCAGAGCAGAAAGAGTCTGCAAAACAGTACAAGACTTCCACCTACAGGGAAAGAAAGGAAGTTATAGATATTGATATCAAGTGACACCCCCACCCTCTATAGATTGGGGACAGATAATAACTGTAAAACTGTTAAAGGTGGTCCAAGAGATGTTTAGTGCCTGTACCATGCAAACATGTTTAATTATCTCCTCACACACCGCCCTCAAGTGCTTTCAATAAATAGGTTTGGCTTTTTTTGAAAATAAATAGGATAACTAGAAAAATTCACTATGAATACTAACCTCTATTTCAATTTGTTTCCAATTGTTTTGTGGGGAGGAGGAGAAATTGCCAATCTGCAGTCTTTTTGTGTCCTTCCTATACTTTTTGTTCTAAAATGAAAACACTTTTCGCAAAATGAAAAGTGAATGACAGATTCCGGATGAAACAAATTGGACTACGCAGAGATTCTTCTAAACCCTTTTATAAAATGCATGATTGCAGCCACCAATTTGTAATGCATGAATCTCTTCCAAAGTTTGACTAGGAGAGGCTTTAAAATAACCTTAAACATTCTGTGCATGGCTTAGCACCCTTTTCGTCCTAAGCAGAAAACAAAACAGCTAATGTTTCTGCATCTTGTGAGGGCTTCTGTCTGCTATGAACTAAAGGCAGTGAGAAAGATTCATTGTCAAAATAGTAATAGGCATCCAATTCTGTTTAGAGTATGCATGTAAAAAGGGGGTGTATGAATGTAAAAAAGCCCCAAAGAAAAGGTTAATATTGTCAAATTTATAATAAATGTTGAAACAATGGGGAATATTTTTCCCCAGAAAATCTGAAGAAAAAAATCTCATATGAGCACACTTCACAGGATAAAAGTCACTTTGGCTCTTTTGGGAACATGCAATGTATTGTGTATAACTTTTAATGTGTTTGTATATTAAAAGTACAATTTATTTATATAATCATTGCAAACTAAATTTACTTTTTTAAAAAATGTTACAGATGGATGTACAAGATTTTGAACCTCTTTGTTTTTGTTTATGAAGAGCAAACAATTTTTAAAAACTCAAAAACAACCCTCACTGTTAGTGATACAAAGTAAATTATTTGTCTCTTGTAAGATTAACCAGACCTAAAGAACTCAATTCACATTAACAGCTGAGAAATGGAAATTAAGATCAGGAATTGAAATGATCTGATGCTGTACATAAAAAATCTACCTGTTACAAGATTTTTAGAAATAACCTTGTCTTGAACATTTTAATGAGAAAAATATTTCACAATCTGATGTTTTCTCTTTTAAAAAGAAAAGAAAAATCCTTTCCCCTTCAATAAAAATTTCCATAATTTTCCTTGAACTTTACACGTGTAACCGTAACACTCATCCCTCATTGTCATTTCTGCCATCATGTAAGAGAACTTGGGATTGAATTCCCAGGTAGTATAGTGACTAGCCATTTTGACTGGGAGATTTTAGGAGTAACTTTCCCAGACTCTACCTTCTATATGTTGATGATTACTTTCTGAAGAACAGAACCTTTTCTATTAATGACATTTCTTCATCAAATTTAGAACAGTTACCACAAGTGGACCCTCCCTAAAATAGCAGTTCCTTTCACTCCTTGCAAAAGTTGATAGAAGAAAAAATGAAAATGCTTACTATACTGTAAAAAAGTGAAAGAGAGAAGACTGAATCATTTGCTTCTGGCAGTTTGCTTGTGTCTTCATGTTTGTGAGTTGAGGTTGAACAATTATTCACAATTAAATTTCTATGAAAGTGAACATTGTTAATGTCTTTTTTCCTAGCTTCTTTACTTTCCACATGTCTGATTTTGTGGTAGGATATTACTAAAGTATCTACACCTATGATACCAAGATGTTTTTTTATGAATAGGCTATTTTGTTCTTTCCATACAATGATCAATTTCACCTGCAATATTAATGACAATTATTGTATAGGCAAATATGCTATTGTGATCTAATATAATGCTGATTCCCTCAAAACAATAACTATGAAAATGAAAATGCAGGTTCATAAATGTGAACCCAAAATCCTGAATGTCACTGGTTAGTTCCAACATGAGTAGGTCCATCTAATTAATTATTGGGTGATTGTTTTGAAGGCGCTTACCTTAGTTAGAACTAACTAGATTTAGGCCAAATGTTTCCTCTACCTGCTGTTCATAACATTAACCATACTTTTGTTTTACATTTGCACCAACATCTGCTTCAAATTATACTTACACGCTCGTTTTTCATGCTGCCAAATATGTTGGAGTTACAAACCAGAAAGGAACAAGAGGCTGCAGGAAAGTCATCTCCAGGATTGTTAAGCATGCATGCACTTCTGGATACAAAGCAATGAGATCTTTCTAAAATGTGAAAGTATTATACAACTAAAAATGGCTGAGGCAGAAATGCTGATCAGAGTTTAACAGAAAAGAAATTACAAAATATTTGCCTGAACCAAATTTGCAATGACAGTAGCTGCTCCATATGGTGTCAACCGTAGCATTAAAAACCATGAACAGAGTGGAAATCACAATAGAAAACCACGGAGCTCTGTAGCCCAATGTAGTACAATAATTCACTCAAATCTTGGGCATAAAGAGTTACTCTTAAATAAAGGATACCCATTATGGGCCCTGAGCTGTTCTGAGTATTTAGCAATGGAGTAAAATGCTTATTAAAATAAAAATAAGAGCTTCCTAGCTTTAATAACTGCTTTGGTTTTGTTACCTCTGTGTGCTAATTTTGCCCCAGGGACAGGCAGGTTCAAACTGTTTTCAAAGCGGTATACTTTTTCCCTTGATTAAAAAAAGGTACAGGTCAATCTTACATTCAGAAAAATATATGTATATTTTCTTGGCTACTTATACATTTCTTATACTATTATCCCTTCTTTTGTCTGTTATGGTGCTTTACCCCCATTTCTTGTCTTCACAACAATACTATAAAATAAGTCAGGTTGAGAGGAAAAAGATTTGTCCAAATTCACCAAGTGAGCCTGGGCAGTCAAGGGGAGATTTGTGTACTGCTCCATATGTTCCTAGCCCAACATGCAAACACCAACACCTTATCAGCCCTGCAATCACAGGACCTTTGGCCTTCCCATTTAGATTTTGAAGAGGGCTGATCATTTTGTGCATTCTGCAACACAATCAGACATATTCCAGGCTGCCTCAGGCTGCTTTGCTTTACTCCATTCATTAGGATGACGTTCTTGTGTTTTGCTTTTACCCTAGCAGAAGCAACCATGATCCATTTTGCAAAGGCATGGATACAGTGATAGACTCTGGCATCTAATGGTTGTTATCTCACTATGGTGAGAAATCTGCTCCAGCATTCACTCTGAATTTTACCAAAGCTATTGACAGCTATCAATCTTATCCCTCAAACATGTCCAGAACCTTGGATAGCACCTTTAAACTTTTTTAAAAAAATTGGTTTTGTGAATATCCCACCTTTTTTCTGACCCTAGGCAGTTTGCAAGAAACCTAAAACAAGATAAAGCTAAAAGCCTGATAATCAAAAATATGCATAACCTGAAGGTAGTTTTATACACAATATTTTTAATAAGTTTGTGGGTGAAACAAAGGTTGTGTATACTGAACCACTGGACTTTCAGAAATCAAGGGTGTTTCTATCTCAGCCACCCATGTTAACTACTTCGGAATGTGGAGAATTTCAGATTTCAGAAATTGCATATCAAAATTATATTTTTTACAAGTGCAAAATCAATTTAAAACATAAACTTAAAATGCTGCACACACATAAAAGGACTCCCTGCTGCCAGTCAATCATTAAATATTTGAGTAAAAAGATCATGCAAGTGTAAAATCGGGTTAAAGTTTATACTACAAGCCAGAGAGGATTCACTACTTCACTGATGAGCAAACCACCAGCAAGAACTAGAGACGGATTCATCCAACATCATGTGTCCTAATATACTTGTCTCAAAGCATGATGTTGTGCAAAGCAGCCAGAAACATGAGGGGATCAGATAGTCCTTTGGAATCCACATTGGAAAAAAATGCTGCTGTTATTTTTTTTAAAAGAAAAATAGTGATGACATAAATGTTGAAGAAATTAAAGCTGGAGGCAGTAGTCATTTTGGGAAGTTGAGCAATTAGTAAAAAAGAAAGAAAGAGAAGCCTGTTTCACTGGCTGTTAATTTGTGACTCTCCTTTTTTCCTCCCCAAACGCACTGCCACAATAATCCTAATAGCTGCAGCCACAGCATTTACTGCACGTTATGGCATCTTAGAAACTGCTGACTGGGACAGCTGACAACCATTCTGCAATGTAATTCACACCATAATATCATCTCCCAGTCTTTTGGATTTCTCACTGAAAAAAATTATGTGATCGTTTTGGAGTCGGCCTGTCTGTCTAACTCAAAACTGACTTATTGATATGCAGCAATTCACGCAGATTTGCACTCGCAGAGAGAGAGAGAGAGAGAGAGAGAGAGAGAGAGAGAGAGAAACACTCCCGACTTCTACCAAATTAGCTCTAAGCTCAAAACAAATGGGCTTGGGGTTCCCCACCCCCACCCCCGTCCCTTCAGCAGCAGCTTTGAGTTTAAGAAACACGTGTGTTTCATTACAGGAATTCGATTGCTTCAACATCTGGGTGAGCTGCTGTATCTAACTTTCTCTCTATTACAGGCTGTTTAATCCCTTCTTAATTTCTCTCATGGGTGTTTACACAGGCAGTCACCAAAGAGCTGTCTTGAACATTTCCACCTTTTGTACACCTCCCTTAGAGAATGTCCCCCTCCTTTCTTTTTCAATTAACAAATAATTTTCTCCTCTCCCTTTTAGAATATGTATTTTGAAACCAACTTACTAAACTTCATAGACACAGATCTTCTTTGCCCACCTGCCAGTCTTTTTTTTGGACTATATCATCTAACACCATAATACAGAAACAAATGTTTTGGCTCTATATAACATGATTTCAGATTAATATTTTTCTGACATTAGCGCACCACTGTGGCTAAATAAAGAATACATTCTTTATCAGCCTATTGATCACAGCCAGGTGTTCAGTCTTATATATTTTCAATATATAACATAATTCATCAAATGAACAGAGCCCTGTTCTGCTGAAAAGGCTACATTAGTTAAGAGACCTACTTAGAGGACTAGATAATAGCTAAATGCATACCTTCCAACCTTTCATAGATGAAAACCGGGACAAGGGATATCATAATGTGGTCAAGTGATTTCAGAATTTGGTCAAGATGGCAAATGTTATTAATGATGAAGAACATGCATGCTAGAAGTGGCTGCAGCAATTTGATTTTATCCTAAGCCTAATGGGAAGAACAAGATCCTGTCCTCTCTTCTTTTCCCTGCTAATAATTGAGTGCAAGGGACTTTTGCACTTTGAATCAAGTTTATTGCAGGTGAAGAAAGCAAAAGGAGAAGATTTGAGTAGGAGAGAAATACTGAGGCATTTTAAAATTAGCTAAATTAATCAGACTGTCCAGAGATGCATTAGTGACTGGACCTAACTAAGAACCAGTCTAGCTGAAGAACCATGTGCTCCTGTTTCAGGTGGTGAGCTACTGGTACTTCAGCCTAGTGCCCATTCCTCATTTTGTTACATCCAGGTTGACCCTACCAACCCAGGACCAACACAGAAATACTAAAACATGTTTCTAAATCAGACTGGATTTTTCTAGTGAAAATTTTTTACTTGTTGAGAGTGTGGAGAAGAGCAAATCACTGACCACTTGCTGCAATGCAACCTGAGCCCTGCTACATGGACAATGGAGGACCTTCTTGCGGCAACACCAGAGGCACTCCAAATGGCCAGATACTGGTCAAAGGACATGTAATCAACTACCAAGCTTGCAAATTTTGTGTTTTGTCTGTTTGTTTGTTTGTTTTGTTCTGTTAGAAATATAATACAATTGTCTGGCTGCCCCTGACACAATAAATAAATAAATAAACCTGTTGATAGACTTCTGAATCCTATCTCACCTTTACACTATCATGTTAAAACAGAATTGGAGCTGCCTCTAGACACATGTCTCAGCCCTTCAGGTTCTCCACTCCCCCCCCCCCCATGACTTTAGGATTATGATTCCACTTTAACTGTCATGGTTCCATCCTAAAAAAATCCTAGGATTTGTAGCTTGGAGTTAGTGCATAGCCAGACAGTTCTCGTGCCTAAACAAATGTTTACCACCTTGATCCAGAGATAGAATGAACATTAAAAAATATTCACAAAACGGTTGAATTGAAATACCCTGATGAGAAGAATACTTATCTTTGCAGTTCTTGACTTATTTTGCACAAAGTTCTGATGTGGTTGTTTTGCACAGAAAGCAGCATTTGCTGTGCAGGAAACAGCACGTTCTACAAGAATAATAATATTTCCATGTAGAAATGTTAATTCTTGCACCAAAATGCTGTTTTCTGTACAAAATAAATGCTATAGTTGGCTGTCTATTCTAAGTAAATTTTTCACAGAGGCAATTTGCATAGAAAAAGTTTTTTGTGCAGAAAGTAATACTTCTGTGTTAAAATAGCATTTTCTATACAGAAAATGCTGTTTCCTGTATAGGGAATTCAGTTTGTGCATAAAACAACCACATGTGAACTTTGCACAGAATGAGTTCTGAATTTTACATGTAATAGGCTTCTAAAATTGCATGAATTTTAAAGAATTTCCCAATGGGAAGAAGATTGCTGAAATTACTTATTACTACCTTCAAGAAGAAAGAGCATTGCCATAACCTCCTTAACTGCAATTCCAATGTGGCTGAGGTTGTTTTCTTGCAAATCCTGCAGCAACAAACCAGGGATGAGCTTGCAGCACTGCCTAGTTTGAAGGAAGGAAGTAAAGTCATCAATCAATTAAAAAATAACAAAGTCAGAAGACCTGGTGGTATCTCTGCTGAAATCTTTAAAGAAGGCAGGCTTGAGCTGACACAACTCCACAAGCTTATTGAAAAGGTTTGGGTGATTGAGAAGATCCCAGCAGACTTCAGGGATGCCATTTTCAAAAAAAGGAGAAATAACAGACAGTGGAAACTATGGAGGTATCTCCCTTTCAACCTCCCTCGGAAAAGTAGTTGCAAACTACCTTCTACTTATTTCAGAAGACATCCTCCCTGAATCGCAAAATGGCTTCCACCCCTCCAGAGAAACAGTGGATATGATTTTGCTGCATGACATCTCCAAAAATATGCAGGGAACAAATTCAACCTCTGTATATGGCATTCATTGATCTTGTAAAGGCCTTCGACAAATCAAATGCCTTGATAAATTTGTGAACATCCTGCAGCTTCTCCATGATGACATGATGGCAACTGTCTTGGAAAGCAACTGCTCTCAAAGTAACCCATTTAAAGTGGAATCAGGTGTCAAATGGATACATTATTGGCTCAACCTTATTTTCTATCTTCATTGCTATGATTTTACACCTTGTTGATGGAAATCTTCCCACCGGTATGGAAATCACATATCAGACAGATGACAAGCTCTTTAATATCTGAAAACCAAAAGTAAGATAACAACAACCTCTGCTATAGAACTCCAATATGCTGATGATGATAACTTAGTCTGTGCTCATTCAGAAAAAGACCTACAAGCCAAACACCTTCACAGAATAATATGAAAAGCTTGGCTTTTCACTTAACATTGAAAAAAGCAAAGTGTTCTATCAGCGGGTATGACCCTCTGCAGTACTAGTAATATAGCTTAATGGTGTAATGCTAAAAAATGTTGACTAATTCTGCTACCACTCCGAGTCCCCTCAGGGAGATGTGGTGGGGTAAAAATAAAGATGTTGTTGTTGTTGTTGTTGTTGTTGTTAATGCAAAAAGTGCAAAAAAGGAAAGAAAGAAAGAAAGAAAGATGAAGAACAATTTTAACCAACATAAACTTAACAGTATTTCAGTGGAACACCCCTGGGGCCATCCAGTCCAACCCCCTTCTGCCATGGAGGAAAAACGCAATCAAAATGGTGAATGGTGGGAAAGAAATAGTGTTTTGGAAGCAAATAAATTGGGGGGGGGGGCTGGTTGGCAAGAAAAAGAGTATGTGTGGTGAAGGAGGCATTGAAGAATGCTACTACTGCTTCCAGCAGCAAAAAACTTTAATTTCTCTCCATTTCTCAAGAGGAGGAAAAAAG
The DNA here is from genome assembly GCF_037176765.1 of Anolis sagrei. Lineage (NCBI taxonomy): Eukaryota > Metazoa > Chordata > Lepidosauria > Squamata > Anolidae > Anolis > Anolis sagrei. Next base: position 214,502,621 of record NC_090024.1, on the reverse strand, counting down.
TTGGAGGAGTAAAACAGCATGGTGCCGTGGAGTCCCTCACTATCACCTGCGGAGCCCCAAGGGCTCCGCAGAGCAGTTTGAGAACCTCTGCCCTATAGAATAAACACATTGAAGTTAAACTGAACCAAACCACTTTAATTGTGCAGTGTGGACATAGCTGTTGCTTTAGAACAACAGCAGGTGAAGCCCATTTGTGGCCATCTGAGATCCATCTCTTGGGAAATAGGAAGTTGGGGCAGATAGTTGCTTATTTTAATGCATCACAGTTCTTCTAAAATTCTCAGTTTTCCCAATAAAAATGACAGCATCGATGCATTCCCATAGTACAACATATTTCTACTACTTAAGCAAAAACTGCTCACCCACTGCATTGCAAGCAGCAATCCTTCCTCTCTCTGATCAGTTTAACATGCTACCACCATATGGCATTCCATAATCAACTGTGAAGTTCTACTTCAAACTCAGCACTGTATTTATAATATTAGTGTATGCAGCACAAACACCAATATTTAGGAAGAAAAATGTCCTTTTTATTGGACTCCTGCTGATACCCCAGCTGTTAGCAAACACATGAAAAGTTTCTCTCTCTTTTACTTTTATGATTAAAAAAAAAGAATAAAGCCCCAAGCATTTTTTTTCCTGGGGGAGGGAGATGGAACTCTCATATCTGAAAGGTACATTTTTACCCTGCCCCACTAGGTCTGTATAACTATGTTAAAATGTTTTTATTAGATGAATTGCATCATTAAATTACATTATAAAAACTAAAAATGCACCATTAATTTTCAAAAACAATAGTAAATACATCTCATTTCATCTCATCCAATACATGATTCTGCATTTAATTTTTGCCCCAGGCTATGGGGGAATTTTTTTGTAACAGTCTCACTGTCTCCCATTATGCAGGCTATACAAATAGAGCTAAATTGCCAAAGAGATTTGTTGTGGTGGTTGTGGTTGTAGCCAAATGTCTGTAATGTGAAAATAAATGAATTTCTAATCGGCTGTTGCAAAAAGAAAAATTACTTTTTGATCTCGGCTCAGCCAAGCAAGAATCTACCTACCTTGTATAATAGGATGGCAGGGCAGTGTATGGGGTGGAGGGAAACAAAGGCTAGACAGAGACAGACATGCTTGTAAATTAGGTTAGCACATTTCAGTTCTATATGAGTGGCGTTTCTTAATTAAATATACACAAGTTCCACTGAACTATATAGTCTCATCGCTGGAGGGTCTTCCCATTTAATGTAGCATTGGTTCTAAATAGCCATAGATCACTTGTGTTTATAATGAAAAGAATGAAATAAAAACACAATTGCTCCCTTCCAGTAGAGGAATGAAAAAGCTGGTAAATCAAAGAAGAATAGGAGGATATCTGCTTACAAGAATGACAGCTTTTAATATTGTAAAAATGCATGTTTAAATAATGTGTATTGGTTCTAATTGGGGTTCAGCTATGGCACTGTGATCTGTTCAAGGACCACCCAGTTAACCAGTCTAATATTATATATGGGCCTCCAAAAATAGATACTGTGCTGGCACACATACCCACAAGAATGCATTGAAACACTATTCAGTTTGCACAAATGCCTCTACTTGACATCAACATTTAGAACAGGCATGGATAAACATTTTTGCTGCATTGTGGACCTGGCTGGGAGAGCTGGGGCAGGAAGGGGAGGGGAGGGGGCAGGAGAGGGAAGGGTCCAGGAGAGGGTGGGACCAAGAGGAGGCAGGGCCTAGGTCATCCTCAGGTTGTCCTCCCAACCTAAGGATGGAGCTGCTTGCCCTATCCTTATGCAGGAGGAAGGTGAGACATCTGGTGAATTCTCTTATCCTCTCCCCAATCATCCTTCCCATCCTCTTCCCCCAATCCTCGGGTATTATGCCAGGAGGAAGACGAGACAGGTGATGGCTGAGAGTGCTCCAGAGGGCTCTCAACCACTGTGTGATTTCCTTGAGCCATCCTCCTTTAAGATGGGGCTGCTTGGACTGTCCTTATGCCAGGAAGAGGAAATACAAGGTGGCTGAGAGCGCTCCAGAGGGCTCTGAGCTGCTATGTGCCTAAATACTAGGCCTGGGTAACAACAGAAAAATTTGTTTCTAAAATCGATTTGTATTTGGGGTTTTTTTTTTGTTTCGATATTTAAAATAATTACAAAATTTTCCTTTTAAAAAGTTCGATATTTATGAAATTTCGTAAATGTGAAAAAAATTACAAAACATTAACGAATCGACTTCCGAAACAATAACGAATCGATTCGTTAATGGCGGACGCGACCGCGAAATACGCTAAAAAACCTCCAAAAACTTCTGAAGCTTCCCTCTCCCTCTGTTGTTGACTGTTGGTGTGATATTATAATTTGTTTTCACTAATTAAACAAAAACCTTGCCCCAGACATGCGGAAATAATAACGAAACGACCTCAGAACAATAACAAAACGAATACAATAATGAAATACGAAGCATTTACAAAACGTGTTTAAAAATTCGTTTTTTAAAAAAATTGCTCCAGAATGGTTCGTTATCGTTTTGTAATTGAAAAAATTAACGAATTATTAACGAATTACGAATTAACGAAACGAAACCGCCCAGCCCTACTAAATACATGGTTGCCATGTCTTTCTGCCAAGAGGACAGAAAAAATGAGGAGAGCCTGAGGTAAGCATCCAGCCCCCGGGCCTTAGTTTGCCTCTGCCTGATTAGGAGTCAAGGAAATAAAATAAGAACAAAATAGTTTAAAAGATAGAATTGTCCTATATCTCCAAAGTAATTTACTCTTGCATTCATTAATGGGTAATTAATTTCATATGCCCCAATTTGACCCAGACAATGCCCCTGTTTTGAACTGGTTTTGTGAGGAGCTTAAGTATCTATGGTTCTTCATTTCCATTGTACAAGTCTCCTCCTGGGCATGGCAATCCAGCCACTGATTATAATGGAAGTGATACAACTGTATGTGAACTTAGCAGTTGGTGGCTGACATTAAATCTGTTGATTATCCACACTCTCGCTGGACCATGCCTATGTGAATTACTTAAACAAGTTATCCCAGATAATTGGAGGCCAGGATACAAAATCTGGACACACACACCCCACCCCCACCCCGCGCCAAGATAGTGTAGGGGAGTTTTCCCCTTTTCTGCGCTACTACCCACAGTCAGAGACATGTTTATTCAGGCTAGAGAAAGAGAAAGAAAAACCCCAAATGGCAAGAACCCATAACAAAGACAATCCTGGACAGATAAAAAACTTAACAGTTCAGGACTCATTTTACATGAAAAATGCAAAATGTTCTGCACAGAAAACCAACATTTCTACACAGAAAAAAATGTTCTCTGCAACATGGCCTCCAGAGAAGAACCCAATCTTTTTTTTTACAGAATAAATCCCACACTAAGAATTGTCCTTGTGTGTTTCGAGGGTTTTCCACATGGTTTTCAAGGACTTTCTCACAGTGGAGATTAAAATGATAGAATTATTCACCCTTATTTTCAAGATCAAAATTTACAAAGATGTGTATTCCAGAAAACTCACCTAATAACAAATGAGTTGATCTTTTGTTGGAGTTTCTTTGTTGTCAGCATGTTGAGATACATTCAAACACAGATCCTGCCATGTCTCAGTTTGATTACATATAACAATAACCCACATTGTTCTTTATTTTATTATATTTTATCAATAATTTTAGAATGAATTAACATTTGAAGATTAAATTCTATATTATCTTCATAATTATAAAGTAGAAATTAAGGCTATATCTATTACATAATAGTGAGAGGATTGCTATTTTTGACAGAGAATTGGGAAGCTAATTTATTTATTTTTAATTGTGTGGGAAGGAAAAATTGGGGGTTTAATTTATTTGGGGGGTTATATAATTAATATAAAATGTTCATGCTATATTAGGGTTGTCTCTGCTTTGCTATAACATTGTACTTCTATTACAACAATCAAAAGAATTACAAAAAAAGAATAAACTAACTATTACAGAAATTAAGAAAAGAACAGAAATTTTAGGGAAGAAAAAAAAAGGAAAGGGTTATTTCCAATCTTTCTTTCAACAGATTATATATATAAATATTAGGGCTGTGGAAAACCTCATTTGTAATTCATTTTTCATTAGTAATTCATTAGATTTGTACATACAAACAATAGAGACACAAGGGACGGCCACACCAAAATCTTTAGATTCAAAAGACTGACCTATGACTTTTGGATAAGTTATATAAGTCTCATAAATGGCACCAGAGCTCTGTTGTGGGTGCCATCTCTGGGTTTGGTTTCCCAAAGAGCCCTGAGGAGGAGGAGGAGGCCAGAGTGGAGAGAGAAGCCCCACTCTTTTCCCCAGGAGAGGGGGAAGAAGCGGGGGATGCCTGTCTGGCTGACCAGACAAGGAAGAAGCCCCTCCACATATGGCTGGACCAGAGAGAGAGGCAGAGACTACACTCACATTAATACTTGAATGTAGGAAGCAAGCAGAATTCTGGAAACGTGGTTTAGCATGAGGCATTTTGAATTCCCTGCCACAGGGATCCTCACCTTCCCAAACTTTATTTCCCACTCATATTGAGGCTTTAACGTGGGAAGCAAACAGAATTCTGGGAAATGTAGATTAGGGCAGGGCCTATTGAATTCTATGGCACTGCTGATCTGGAAGCAATGCAGCACCTCCATTTTAAAACTAATTTCTCCAACTTGAAGAGAGAAAACCCAAGTGCTTTAACATGGAAAGTAAGCAGAATTTTGGGAAATGTAGTTTAGGGTGGGGCCTTTTGAATTCTCTGCCACAGGAGTCCTTGCCTTCCCAAACTTCATTCCCCAGAGTTCTGTCTACCACCCTGTGCCACCGCCACCTCCTCTTCCTCTCCCTCCTTCCCCCTCCTCTTTTTCTGTGTTCATTGTCTAAAGGGATTTTGACATAAAAGAAGGGGATTGTTGGGAGTTAGGCAAAATTGAGAGACAGTAACTCCAATGTTTACCTAGTAGGTTTCCTATTATTATTGTTATTATTTCAAAGGCTGGATGGGCATCGGTTGGGGGTTATTTGACTGTGCTTTTCCTGCCTAGCAGAATAAAGAGGGTTGGACTCCCTCCCTCCTTGCACAATTACTTAACAAAAAGTAATAAAGAATGTATTATATCATGACAGTTATAATCTAGACCCCTAACTGTATTTTGGAAACTCTTTAAAAATGATTATCCACGCCCCCCTAATTTAGTAATGAATATTGAAACTTTTTTTTCATTGATCGCACAGACCTAATAAATGAATATTAACATCCTTGAAAATTTGACACCAAAATACCTATTAAGTTTAAAGTAATGTTGCAAAGCAGACAGAAACTAGAAACTATTACTAGTTATACCAATAGTTATTTTGTTATTGCTTTTTATATAACAATTTTTATTATAATTTTCGAATATACCTATGACTTAAAAGAGAATTGGCTAAAAATGATGTATCAATGGTATATGACCCCAAAGAAAATAGCAAAATTTACTAAATATTATAACTATAACTGTGGGAAGTGCAAGAAGCAGGAAGGAACCTTTCATCATATATGGTGGTCATGTGAGAAAGCAAGATGTTTTTGGAAAGAAATTCATGAACAAAAAATATTGAAAGAAATATTCCCTATTCACCCCAAACACTTTTTATTAGGGATGACAAACATGAACTCGAATATAAATAAAGACAAACTTTTCACATATGCAACCACGGTGGCAAGGCTGGTGTATGCCCGAGTATGGAGACAAAAAGATCTACCATCAAGAGAAGACTGGATAGAGAAAATGCTAGAGATCATGAGCATGGACAAACTAACATCAATAGTTTCCAAATCACAAGGCAGATATATCAAAACAACAGACTGGATTTCTTTTATAGAATGGTTGAAGGAAAATAATATAAAATTATTAATCCAAAAAGAATAGAATCATAGAATCATAGAATCAAAGAGTTGGAAGAGACCTCATGGGCCATCCAGTCCAACCCCCTGCCAAGAAGCAGGAATATTGCATTCAAATCACCCCTGACAAATGGCCATCCAGCCTCTGCTTAAAAGCTTCCAAAGAAGGAGCCTCCACCACACTCCGGGGCAGAGAGTTCCACTGCTGAACGGCTCTCACAGTCAGGAAGTTCTTCCTAATGTTCAGATGGAATCTCCTCTCTTGTAGTTTGAAGCCATTGTTCTGCGTCCTAGTCTCCAAGGAAGCAGAAAACAAGCTTGCTCCCTCCTCCCTGTGGCTTCCTCTCACATATTTATACATGGCTATCATATCTCCTCTCAGCCTTCTCTTCTTCAGGCTACACATGCCCAGTTCCCTAAGCCGCTCCTCATAGGGCTTGTTCTCCAGTCCCTTGATCATTTTAGTCGCCCTCCTCTGGACACATTCCAGCTTGTCAATATCTCTCTTGAATTGTGGTGCCCAGAATTGGACACAATATTCCAGATGTGGTCTAACCAAAGCAGAATAGAGGGGTAGCATTACTTCCTTAGATCTAGACACTATGTTCCTATTGATGCAGGCCAAAATCCCATTGGCTTTTTTTGCCACCACATCACATTGTTGGCTCATGTTTAACTTGTTGTCCACGAGGACTCCAAGATCTTTTTCACACGTACTGCTCTCGAGCCAGGCGTCACCCATTCTGTATCTTTGCATTTCATTTTTTCTGCCAAAGTGGAGTATCTTGCATTTGCCACTGTTGAACTTCATTTTGTTAGTTTTGGCCCATCTCTCTAATCTGTCAAGATCGTTTTGAATTCTGCTCCTGTCCTCTGGACTATTGGCTATCCCTCCCAATTTGGTGTCGTCTGCAAACTTGATGATCATGCCTTCTAGCCCTTCATCTAAGTCATTAATAAAGATGTTGAACAGGACCGGGCCCAGGACGGAACCCTGCGGCACTCCACTTGTCACTTCTTTCCAAGATGAAGAGGAAGCATTAGTGAGCACTCTCTGTGTTCGTCCACTTAACCAATTCCAGATCCACCTCACCGTAGTTTTGCCTAGTCCACATTGGACTAGTTTCCTTGCCAGAAGGTCATGGGGGACCTTGTCGAAGGCCTTACTGAAATCCAGGTACGCTACATCCACGGCATTCCCCGCATCTACCCAGCTTGTAGCTCTACCAAAGAAAGAGATCAGATTAGTCTGGCATGACTTGTTTTTGATAAATCCATGTTGACTATTAGCGATGACTGCATTTGTTTCTAAGTGTTTGCAGACCGCTTCCTTAACAATCTTTTCCAGAATCTTGCCCGGTATCGACGTGAGGCTGACCGGACGGTAGTTGTTTGGGTCGTCCTTTTTTCCCTTCTTGAAGATTGGGACCACATTGGCCCTCCTCCAATCTGCTGGAACTTCTCCTGTTCTCCAAGAACTCTCAAAGATGGTTGCCAATGGTTCCGAAATGACTTCCGCTAGTTCCTTCAATACTCTGGGGTGTAGTTGATCTGGCCCTGGGGACTTGAACTCGTTAAGAGCGGCCAGGTATTCCTGGACGACTTCTTTCCCAATTTGGGGTTGGATGTCCTCCAATCCCTCATCCACTCCATCTTGCTGAGGTTGAAGACTCTCTTTTAGTGAGAAGACCGAGGCAAAGAAGGCATTAAGTAGTTCTGCCTTTTCCCTATCCTCTGTCAGCATTGCCCCATCTTCTCCTCGAAGAGGTCCTATCGCCTCCTTGTTTTTCCTTTTTCTATTGACATAAGAATAGAAGCCCTTTTTATTGTTTTTAATGTCCCTGGCAAGTCTGAGCTTGTTTTTTGCTTTAGCCTTGCGGACCTTTTCCCTACAGGTGTTGGCTATTTGTTTGAATTCTTCTTTGGTGATTTCTCCCTTTTTCCACTTCTTGTGCATGTCTTTTTGTGTTTTAGCACAGTTAGAAGTTCTTTGGACATCCATTCTGGCTTCTTTGCACTTGTCCTATTTTTTCTCTTTGTTGGCACAGTTTGCAATTGCGCCTTGAGTATTTCACTCTTGAGAAATTCCCATCCATCTGTAACTCCCTTGTCTTTTAGTATCTGTGTCCACTGAATGCTGCTCAGCGTTTCCTTCATTTTTTGGAAATCAGCTCTCCTAAAGTCCAAAATGCGGGTTTGACTTGTCTTAGTTCCGGCCTTTGTTTGTACCTCAAATTGCAGGAGCACATGGTCACTTGTCCCTAAGGATCCTACCACTTTGACCGCCTCGATCAGGTCCTCCGTATTTGTTAGGATGAGATCAAGAGTAGCCAATCCCCTTGTTGCCTCTTCTACCTTCTGGACCATGAAATTGTCTGCAAGGCAAGCGAGGAATTTGTTGGACCTTGTACTCTTGGCCGAGTTTGTTTTCCAGCAAATATCGGGATAGTTGAAATCGCCCATGACTACTACATCTCTTCTCTGTGCCTGTTTGGTCAACTGTTGGCAGAAGACTTCATCAAGTTCTTCCTCCTGGCTTGGGGGTCGGTAGTAGACGCCTACAACGACATCTTTTTGAGTCCCAGTTCCCTTGATTCTTATCCAGATGATTTCAAGCTGGTTTCCCAGATTGCTGTCTTGAATCTCTTCTGTAGCATAAGAGTTTTTGACATATAAGGCTACTCCGTCTCCTCTCCCCTTTGTTCGGTTTCTGTGAAAGAGGTTATATCCCTCGATATCTACATTCCAGCGATAGGAGTCATCCCACCAGGTTTCAGTGATGGCTATGATATCATATTTGTGGTGTTGTGCTAAAAGTTGGAGTTCATCTTGTTTATTTCCCATGCTCTGTGCATTAGTGTAAAGACATGTGAGCCCCTGAGATCTTCCCTTGAGCTGTTTAATTTGGATTATTGTGCTTTTGGTACTTGGTCCTTGTTGTGTTTGTGCAGCCCTCCGTTTAGCCTTCTGGCGATTCCCAGACATTATGGGTAAAGTAGTGTTCGCAAGGCTGTTGTCCCCCTCCCCCGGTGGACCTAGTTTAAAGTGCGTCTAATGAGGTTTGCGAGTCTGTGAGCAAAAAGGTGTTTTCCTACTTGTGTGAGATGCACCCCATCCCTTGCCAGTAGGCCATCCTCCTGGAAAAGCAGGCCATGGTCGAGGAAGCCAAAGCGTTCCACCTGACACCATTTTCTAAGCCAGTCATTGACCTGTACTATTTTTCTGGCTCTTGTGGGTCCGTGTCTTACAACAATGAGGAGGGATGAAAAGACCACCTGTACATTACATTCTTTTAGCTTTGCTCCTAGAGCTCGAAAATCATTTGTGATCTTTTGAAGATAGAAGATTGCTAGGAAAGCAGAAAGCAGAAGTAAAATAAAGGACTATAACAAACTTTTTAACACCACTAAGAGAAGATTGGAAGTACAAATTCCCTTTCCCAACCCTATTACCCTCCCCTTATCCCCCACTCCCTTCCTGCCACACTCCAATCTCTTAGATTTGCCCTCCCTTCATCCCCACCCTACCACTCCTTAATCATTCCCTTCCCCTCTTTTCCCTACAATTTGCCTCAATTGTTTTACCCCTATTTTATGTAAATTTGCACATTCAAAAAGTTATTTTGTTATTACTCAGTAGGGCAGCATTCTTTTGGCTTTATAACATTACTGTGTCACCTATGAGTCATAACTCCTAAGCTCTGTCCTGTTTTCTCTACAAATTCCCTCAAGACTCTGAGGTTTATTCGGGATGTATTAAATTGTTCTGTACTCTACTGAAAAAACAAACCTTGCTATCAGCTTTATCACCAGCCTTTCTAATTGCCGATTTAGTTTTAAGAACCCTAAAAACTAAAGAAGGCCTATTAATTACTCCTAAGCAGGTGTAAATTTCACTATATCCACCCTCCCCAGCTCTCTTTATTATTATTTCTTTGACTCCTTAATGGCAGTTGCAAGCAAATAAATTCAGTTAATGCAATAAAAGGATTTATTGTCACCCAAATTTACACCAGCAGTTTAATCATAACACCTTTTCATCTGACATACTTTTTCGAGAACAATTTGCCCCACAATTTGTCAGCAGGGAAAATGGCCTTGTATAAAACGCCAGGAGGAAATGAATGCTAATATGCACCACCACAGTCTTTCATTCTTCTAATTGCCCAGGGAATTTAAAGGAGACAGACTTATTTACTCACAGTAGGAAGTGTGCTGCAATAAATTATCACCATTATGGGCCTAAATAAGTCCCTGACATAGGTGAAACAGAGGTGGGAGGAAAAGATGATGAAGTCCTGGAAATTTACATACCAGTAAATGGCTAGTCGAAGGCATGTGTCTCTCTATGAGTAAAAGAAACAGCAAGATATCTGTCTATCACCTTAGGACATTTCCTGCTTTTTATTGTTGTCCAGTAATCAAGTACACAAAAAGTCACATGTGCATTGTTGACATAAATTAATGGAAACCATCTTAGAATTACAGTATAAATTTCACTGTCAACCTCAGCTTGATGTGTGGCAACAATGAAAAAAAGATCCAGTTTTCAAAGTTTGGAAATAAATGGAGACAAACAAAACCTAGTTATTTGTAATCTGTTATGAATAATTCATTAATTCATTAATTTCTTCCAAAGTATGTAGACTGCCCATACAGTTGTGCTGGGCTACTTCTTCCCAGCCGTAAGGAAGGCAGCTTCCCAGCAATGCTTATACTTTATGCAAATGCTAATTGCCTGTTGTTTTATTGTTTCTGGGAGGGGGGCACTCAGGCAGTGTTTGAAATAACCCCAAATTACACATCCATTTGTCAAAAATGAACTTGTGTTCTATGTGCATTTTAGAACAAAGATGCCATTCTCAAGGTGTCAGATTCTGTATGTCTAAAGTGCCAGTGTAACTTTTGTGAATTATTAGTTCAGACTGGTAGATGGAGAAATTCAAACTGAAAAGCTGTTCTTACTATCTAAATTCAGAAAGAGGGAGAGATTAAGAGTTGGAGAGGAGCTTCAATTGTCAGTTATAAGGATTAGGCCCTTTCCATTATGAATCATGTAGCAGGATTTTCAACTCTACATTTAGAAGGGGACAAAGCATTGATATTTTTATAGTGAAATTTCTGATAGGATTTGTACCTATGTTGTATCTTTTATTTTGAACTTTAAGATTTATCTCCAAGGTTGCTTCCTGTAGTAGCGTAAACAGAACAAAACATTTCACCAATCAAGCCCTGCATTGACACTTCCTTATAGTATTGAAAGTTTGGGTACATTGGATAGGTCTTCAATTTAATATATAATGTGCTGTACCATTGTTTTAAACATAGGACTTAAATTGTGATTGTTTTAGCAATATTAATTTCAAAGTAGTCTCATCGAAGCTAGAACAGATATACTGGCACAAGAGATTTTGCAGCCTGAGGACTGCATACTAGCTGAAGGCATGTGGAACAGGTTGAATTGAAACTTCCAACCAATTTTGTTATCCTTACAAACTAGTTACAGTTATCCCTAAAGGAAGAGACAGGATTGACACAGCATATGTGTAAGACGCAAAGCCCTGAAAGCAGAATCCATTTCAGTTCCCTACAATGGGACAAAACAGCTTGACTTCTGTAGCAGTGAAAAAGGCCATGTCTCACTTTCTTGTGCAATTCTTTTCTAGTCTATCTTTGGTTTTTGTCTGATTTTTGCCACTCTTTCAACTGCAAGTCTCTCATTCCACCAAAACAAATTGCCCACAGCTTGCTTTCCCATACATCACTGAGTGTGGACCAGGCCTTATCAACACTATTCTGCTTTTCCCATCTATTACCCAGTTTGTTTGCACTTTTATCCCATCGTCCTTGCACAGGGGAGAAATCATCCATCATCGGCACATCTGCCACCTGTCTCAAAGCTGTCAGTAGCATGACAGCCAACATGACAAAACTGTTGTAAAACCACACCATCTCTGGGGCTCCAAGTTAGAGATTAAATGCTACCGGGAGGGAGGAAGTGGGGAGAGAAGAGTAAAGATGTACATAATAGAGGTTGGAGAGGCATCAAATCTATTAGGTCTCCAGAGACAATAAAACAATAGGCAATCAGCATTTACAGAAATTGGTAAAATGTTTGCATTGATTCACAATAAAGGGGAAGTGTCACGGGAAGTTAGTATAAACTGGAGAATTTTTGTGTTGCTGGTACAATAACTTTCAGGCCTCTTTTAAACATTATTATACAACAAAAAGGAAAGGAAAAAAATTGCTATCCAGTGCAAACCCAATTGTAAACGAATGCCAATTTTTTAATGCGAATACTAATATAATATGCTTCTGAACTCCTGTATTCCACATTTTCATTCCTATTTGTTGTATCTCATCGTAGGCAATCTCTCATAGTCAAGTATTATTGTCTTTCAAGGTTAGAGTCTTAGCAGTGACTGTAGAATCCTATTCTGGATCCACATGACCTGTAACAATGAGGACATAGGTTTCCAGATGGAAGGTGGTCCCAACAAGGGTTTGCTTGACATACCTTCCCCTTGGTATGATTCACCCTTTCACTCTCTATTTGTGCCTCTTCAAAATCCATAGCAGTGTTGCTAACAGCTGACCTCTAGTTACAATGCTTGAGTACCAGAGCTTCCCAGTTCTCTGTGTTTATTCCACATTTTTAGGTTAGCTTTAAGACCATCTTTAAATCTCTTTTGCTATCCAGCAACATTACGTTTTCCACTCTTGAGCTGAGAATAAAGTAACTGATGTATTAACTGCTTGTTTTATCTGTAATTGTTTGTTTATAATTTATATGATGGCATCTAATGGTTGCCTGTTGTGAAGCCGCCCTGAGAGACAGTGATCAGGCATTCAGACAATATGATCTACTCTGCTGAGCATACTCTTCTGTCTTAAAGAGTACACATACACTGTTTTAAAAGCTGGCAAACTCTAGTCTGGAGGGGGGAAAACATTGACCCTGCCCTTTAACAGCAAATGTACAAATGCAGCAAGCTTAATTACATTGAGATCCCTCATTTTTCCATCTTCTTCTATCTTTGGTCCATAACTTCATATCAAATTGTAAGCTTTTTCACCTCAGAGGTGGGTGGGTGGGAGAAAATGTCATTTTCCTTGAACTCAGAGACCTTCTTACCCAATTCAGCACTGGTTCTTAAAAAACGAGTTTGGGGGTCAGAAACACACTAGAAGGTAATCAAGGGCAGGTCTTCTTAAACTTTTTCCATTTGTGGCCCGTTTCTGTCTCTAGGAGGGAACTGCTCGCAACTGCAAGTCAGCAGCACTACAGCTCACAATTGAGAAGTCAGCAGCAGAGTCAATAACTCCCAGAGAGGAAGCAGGTATTTTCTCTTGTTAATTGTTGTAACAAGATTTTTGTTAATTGTTTATTGTTACTGGGTGCTGCTATAGCATATCTATTGTGTTGTCTCTTTAAATATAGCATATAAATCTTTTCAAGACACAATCCAAAATACATGAAGCAAGCAAGCAAGTCCCTTCTGGCTTTCTGAAAAAAAGGTAAAAACTTGGTTCTTTGAGCAAGCTTTTGAGAATGCAGCAGAATAGATTACATGAAACTGAATGATGAACATGGAGTGGCCAGACGATGTTACTGGAAAACGATTTTAACAAGATGATATCGGTGACTACATGTTTTAATTGTTCTTATATATGTTTTTATATTGTTATGTTGACTGTTTTTAATCGCTCTTTTATGAATGAGTGGCATCAAGTCGTGCCAATCTGAAACCCGCCTTGAGTCTCCATATGGTTGAGAAAGGTGGGTTATAAATGTTGCAAATAAATAAATAAATAAATAAATAAGCAACCTGAAGAAGGGAAACTTTTCCTGAAACAAGGATAAAAGTACCCAGGAATCCTTATCATTCCTGACCATGTTCCTGGTCACAATTCCTGATCACTACTTGCATTTTCTACAGAGTCCAGTGTAAACACTGTGTGTTGTTGCTAACAAATTTGTGTAAATGGGAGGCATTCAAAACTTTCACAGTTGCCAAATTTTTTGGGCCCCAACATTGAGCAAAAGGGACTGCATTTGATGTCGGGACCCACAGTTTAAGAAGCTATGATCATTCTAGGGTATTAACAATCACCTTAAAATATTTAAGTTGCTTAGTTCTATCATCAATATATTTTTGAAATGGGGTTTATCTTGGAAAGCAGCACTGGATTAGACTATATAAGGCTGTATCAGTGAGACTAACTATTAACCAGTGAAGTCTTTGAATATTAGCTGTAGTATCAGCAAATCTTGGAGAGAAAGCAAATCTTGGGTGGGGGTAAGCGGTGAGAGAAAAAGTTGAGGCAAGTTTTAAAAGGTCTTGAAATAAATGTTTTCAATGAATGGTAACTTGAACTCTTAAAAAGTTGCTGTAAAAACTTTAAAAGATTTCTGGCGAATATAGGAAGCTGTCCATTTCATGATCAAGAACTGAGTTTAGCTATTATATATATATGAGTGAGAGAATTGTTCTGCTAGTCTATTTTCTTGGTGCTGGGGCTATTACCTTCTACAGTCCCACCATAATACTGCCTGACAATATTGCTCAGCAGGAAATAAGGATTGTTATGGCTAAAAAAGCATGGAGAAGCTTGTGTGTTCCTTTTCCCTAACTCCTTTAGTGTTTCTGCTAAATAAAAATCCATTTTTATTCTTAAGGGAGCTGAGGAGAGCGTTGTTGTTTTATGTCCCAGTTTTTGCCATCAGTGATGTATGTCCCTTTTACAAACTTATCTCTGGGTTTTTGCTCAGTTTATAAGCTAGGGGCAATCTTTCTTTCTTAAAGCTTCCTTCCCTCACAGTCTGGAGGAACCTTGAGATTTCCTGCTGGTGATTTAAAGGGCTATAACACTTGCAGGCTAGATTTGTTTTAGTGTCCATAAAACTCAAAAATTTCATAAAACAATTGGTGAAAATAAAATTACCAAAAAATGATGTACTGCCAGCAGACTGTATAATAGTTACGGGGGAAATGGAGAATATGATTCACTGGGGTATAAAAATGACAATGTATTTATTGCAGTGCAGTGACAAGAAACTAATTTGTCCCTTTTACTTTTCAGACAGGGATAGAATTCCGATACTTCCACTCCTCCTCCCCCCCCCCCCTTTTTTTTCTTCAGCTAAGAGACATAGCACTGTTTAAGCAGTTGCAGGACTTCTGTGGGTTTCTGCCGTGGTGTTGTCCTCAGTGTTCAGCTGAATGGAAGCTGGTGTTTCAAGTAATCAACAGAAGCCTTTTTTTAGTTTAGAGAAAGTTTCATTGGAATAAACTGTGTATCTTTGAAAGAGGCTGCGTGATGAAAAGTGAAAGGTTGGGAGAGGTGAATGAGATGTAGTGAAGTCAAGAACGAGTTGAAACCATTTCATGAACAAGAAAACAAGTGAGCAACGTAAAGAAGGAAAAGAGCAAGAAATTTAAATGAGGTGTGCTCTACACTTTGAATTAATGTAGTTTTAAGCTACTTTTACAGATATGACTCAATGTAAGGAATATGGGAGTTGTAGTCTTACAAGACCTTTAAAGAGTTCTGGTGGGTTCACCAAGCTACAACACCCACTCCCATGATTCCATAGCATTGAGCTGTGGTAGTTAAAATGGTTTCAAACAGCATTAATTCTACAGCATAGAGGTACTCTAAGACTTAGAAGGGTAACTATGAAAGAACTTGATTAGATCCTCAAGATTTAAGATATATCATAGACGAATGACGTCAGAACAATTTATGTCTTAGTATTTCCAGCTTCTCTGGATGCAAAAGTTAGACAGTGGAAAAAGGTGATCCTCTGTCATTTCTCTTATTCAGTGGCTTAAAAAGTATCACGGTTTTCCTTCTTCCTCCCAGTTCTCCTAATGCCTTCAGCATACATCTATTGGTGCAAATTATTCAGAGTGAAATGTTGCTTTCACTTAATTAATTTAGCAACAAACAGAGGAAATAATGGATTGAAACTGAGTCCTTTCCAGTAGGCTCTGACAAAAACAAACTGCTGTATCCCCTGCTCTCTAGTGTGTACTTTTTCATTATAACTTTTGTCATCTTGACCACACTCAAGTGTCATTCAAAATGAAATATGAAAGTCACAAAATATCAAAACATAGTTAAAGTTATTTTTGCAAGCTACAATGGACTCACTAAACCAGCAGGAATTTGGTAAATCAATGTAATAAATGTATTTTTCATTGATTTGACACTTTTTCTCAGCCCTCAAATAAAACTAAAATAAATAGCACTAGAAATTGTAATAAATACAATATAAATAAACTATAAATATGGTAGATAAAAAGTCATCCAAACATGCCTATTAAAATGCCATGAATACACATAATGCAGAATATTTGTTATTGTTTTTGCAATGCATAATTACGTAGTCACCCTGGTTATGTGGCAAGAAAGGGAAGAGCCATGACCAAAGAATATATGAAACATTACTCTGCGCTGAGTCCTGTGCTGACAGGGTGAATAGGCTGCGTTCTGCCACTTCACTATTTCTTTCAAGGTCACTGCACACAATCTGGCAGGTCACAGCTTTTCAATTCCCAGTCAAACCAGGTGAAATTGCTGTACCCACATACACCAAAGAGCCTTTGGCCTGTTACATGTGGGGAGATAAGGTAAAGAGAGTTCAGATGTGATGGGACAAACTATGGCCTCATTGGTTTGCTAGATCTCAGGGTCTGGCTTCTCTTCACTGGTCTTCAGGTTAAGGTGGATGAACCTCAGGAATAAAAGTCTTGTGTTTCTATGGATGTATGGATGTGTATATGTGTATTTCTAATTTGTTTGACATGGGTGTGTCAAAAAACTGAGATTGGCATATACTTTGTGCAACTGACACTGGTGCTTAAGGTATTCTGCGTGGTGACTTCACAAGATGCTGTCACTTGACTTGAACATCACCAGACCACCATTACTTCACAGGGGTGTGTGTCTATGATTCAGAGTTTTGAAATCTTGAATACATCATAGTTCTGTCCCATCCACCCAAGGCCTGAATCCTTTTATTATCCACAACTAGAACAGTTCCATTAAATAAATGGGAATTGTCCAGTGGGATTCAAGGGGAGGCAAAGAGACTCCATACTCTAAATGCTTCCTGTATAAAAAGAATTCCTGATACTCAGCAATAAAAAAGGAGTCAGATTCTGTGGTGTGTGGAGCTGGGTCCTCTTCCCCTCCCAGAGACCATCATGGTGGCACCTCATCTATCCACATCAGATGTATTCACTTTTTTCACTTTCATTCCCAAGAGATTTATCTGTGAGGGTTGTGGGAAAGCCAGAAGGGCCTCCCTAACAGAACTAAAAGTGCAAGCAGGTTTGCGAAAGCAAAAACAGTCCTTCAAATAACCTGATCCTGTGCTCTATAGGGCTTTGTAGGTAAAAAACAACACTGAATTCTTCCCAGAAATGGTTCAGCAGACAGTTAACCTGTTGCAACAAAGTTGTTAAACTCCCCGCAGCAAGCAACCAAAACCTTTTCCTCTCCTATGCCAGTTTTCTACTTTCCATGGGGAACATGCAAAACCAGAGCTCTCTACATGTTATTGAATCTGATCTTATACTTTCCTTTGTTGCATTTTACCACATCTCCATTTTAGCAACACACAATCACATAAAACCAAGGAATGCAAACAAGACAATTTGAAAAGATATAAAATCCAATATACAATTATAAATGAAGTAAAATACACAAAACCATAGAGTTGGAAAAGATCACAAGGGCGATCCATCCAATCAAAGCAGTCATCCAGCATCTGTTCAAAAAACTTCCAAAGACTCCAGGGCAGCATATTCCACTGCCAAACAGATCTTACTTTTAGGTAATTCTTCCTAATGTTTAGGTGGAATCTTTTTCCTGCTATGCTTTTATCTGGTTTTTTTTTCCAACATACCAGTATAGCTTGTGATGCCAGTTGATCTGCTTTTCCTTTTTCTTTCTGTTTTGCTCATCCCACATGCAAATATATGAAGTGATTCTTTCCCATGTTGAGTTTTAATTCATTGTTTACTGCCAACACACTGTTAAACTCCTGTGCTGGCAGGACTGAAGACCAACAGGTCGCAGGTTCAAATCCAGGGAGAGGCAGATGAGCTCCCTCTATCGGCTCCAGCTCCTCATGTGTGGGGACATGAGAGAAGCCTCCCACAAGGATGATAAAAACATCAAATCATCTGGGCATCCCCTGGGCAACGTCCTTGCAGACAGCCAATTCTCTCACACCAGAAGCGACTTGCAGGTTCTCAAGTCGCTCCTGACACGACAAAAAAAAAAAACCCGAAAGACTGTCTTCCTCCATCCTTCTACCAATCCTGTAAGGTCAATGCTGCCACCAAAAAATTCAACCTAAACAACAGCTAAAGATGAGAAAAGAGAGGCTAGGTTAGGCTCCCATAAAAAAGTTTTATAAAACAAAGTTTCTTTGTCAGAGGCTTTGTTAACTGAGGTATGTCTATAGGTCAATTCCACATGCAAACTGAATCACAGGACATTTGAAAACTGTCTAATCCCTGCATCTTGTTGAGTTCTTTACAATGTATTTATCCACAAGAATTCAAGGTAATTAGCTTTAAGCTATGTTTCCCTTACAGGTGTATGTGCTTTTGTCTATGAAAAATGTTTTTCATCCTAACTGTAGCTATATTTGCATTGATTGCAAGGTTCTTGAGATCATGGATTTATTATCCAAATGCCACAAGTCTTATTATCTTATTATCATTGTTGCACTTTGCCAAAGCAATGAAAGATGCATGTGGTCTCCTAGCATTTTTTTAAATCTTCTGATTTGTTGAGTAGAGTCTGTTTTCTGTATTCACAAGGCAGGATATAAATTGAATGAATGAAGAAAATAGTTAAACTGGTATCTGCCTTGGATCCCATATTGGGAGAGTAAAGAAATAAACTAACATTTACAAGTCCTAGTTAAGGCCATTGGGGATCTGAAGCACTTCCCCAAACAAGATTCACTTGCATGTTTTGCACTTTGCACATGTGGGCATGCTCTTCTTTCTTTTAATATACAGTTTTCTATACTATATTTGATGACTTGTTCCAGAGTTTTAACAGATTACCTAAGATTTGCCATCACTGTACCAAAATACTGTATATGGAATTTGCATTTGTATATGAAGCACATTTCCCTTGCTTCTGGGATTGCTTAAATATAAAGCCTCAACCTCAACTCTTGTCACAGGTAGTGTGACAAAGATCAGATTCTTCAGAGGCAGCAGCACCCTTCCCCCTACACGCACGCACACACACACAACCACCACCTATCACTCCTCAGCTGGAAAAAAAAAGCATGGTAGTGGTGGCCA
Organism: Anolis sagrei; assembly: GCF_037176765.1. Taxonomy (NCBI): domain Eukaryota; kingdom Metazoa; phylum Chordata; class Lepidosauria; order Squamata; family Anolidae; genus Anolis; species Anolis sagrei. The sequence goes on along the minus strand of NC_090024.1, from coordinate 214,483,367 downwards.
TTTCTTTCTAGAGTCTTAGCTACTGAAGTTCTTGGAGCATTTGCTCCAGCCAGGCATGTAGCCAGGGGAGGGGGGGAGGCTTGAGGGGCTTCAGCCCCCCCCCCCCCGAAATTCTCATGGTGGTTCACGAAAAGGCCTTACTGGTGCATTACTTAAACTGTTATGTTTATGCATATCATGATCTGATCACCCTACTCAATATATCCCATATGCATGGGGGTATTGGGGTAATGATACAAAAGGTTTGCTAGGCTAGACCCTCTTTCACTCAGACTCAGCCCCCCCCCCCCGAAACTCAACCCCCCCCCGAACCCCCCTGAAAAAAAATTACCCCCCCCCCCCCCCCCCGAAACAAAATCCTGGCTACGGGCCTGCTCCAGCCAGTCCACTGGTAATCCATTGTTGGCTATTTCTGCCTGGACAAGCATCCCTAACTTAATCATAGAACTGAAGAGTTGGAAGAGACCACAAGGGTCATCCAGTCCAAACCTCTGCCATATAGCAACACAGAACCAATGCACTCTGGATGGATGGCCACCCTGTCTCTGTTTGAAAATCTCCAGAGAAGACCAAGGTGATGTTAGATGTTGTACAATTAGATCATCTTTGTATACTATACATATATTTCACACAAATACACACACACACACACACACTGTTTGTTAAGAACTTTCATACTCTGGTGTAAGGTTGGGATATTTTATTTCAAATAGGTTTCGCATGGTTTACTATTTCTAGAAGGTGTCGAATTACTACTGCTTTATATAGCAATAGTTGTGTGATTTATTTAAAAACTCCAGAGAAGGAGATTCCACAACACTCCAAGGAAGCATATTCCACTGCTGGACAGCTCTTACCATCAGGGAGCTCTTCCTAACATTTCGGTGGATCTCTTCTGGAGAAAAAGAGTGATGGGATCTGGGAAATGATACGATTTGATTTTAAATCCAACAGGACGAAACACCATGGTAAGATGACCCTTCCCCCCACCCTCATGGGATTAGGTCCTAAGACTTTTAGATTCTTTTTGCATGTACTGTTTTCAGGCTAGATGTCACCCATTTTATATATGTGCATTTTATTTTTGTTAAGTAACTGTACTACTGTGCATGTTATTCCCGTTGAACTTCAATTAGTTAATTTTGTCCCAGCTCTCTAATCTGTTAAAATTATTTTGGATTCTGATCCTGTCCTTGGAGGCAGTAGCTACCCTCTCTTAGTCTGTATTATTTGAGTTGCAAATGTCTTTGAAACAAGAGTTTGGAGGTGTTTCACATCTGAGTTCAAAAGCTCTGATTAAGTATGTAGAAAGTCCTATATACTCAGATGTTACTGTCAGCTTTATATGGACATAACATTTTACAGCTGCATACCGCTGTTCATACAAAAGGCACATTCACACTGACTTAACCAGCTGCTCTGGCTTTCATCACTCCCTTTCTCCATAATTGATTATTTATCTAAAGCAAGGGTGAAATTAAATCCTCATGTTAGATTACAGTAAAAAGGAGGGGATGGGTAGATAGATGGGGCTGGAACTCATCTAATAAGGTATAGATTTCCTGAGCTACCGAACAGCTTTATAGACCTAATCTCTGTGTCCTGAAATGATAGCTAACAGTTCCTGCTACTCATCTTATCAATTTTCATAAAGAAGGCTCCGATCTACAGCTCAGCATTACTGTGGGTTGAATGGCTGGCCCAAGAGGATCACTGAGGCTATTACACTCTTATCAGAAAATATTACTGACTGACCACCTTAGCATCAGACTGTAGCAAAAATATCAGGCTGCAGCTGGAAAGATTCAGCCCAAAAATGGGATCAAATGGAACTGCTAGAATGGTAATCTTTCAGTTTCCTTCAGCAGAAATTTCAACTGCTAGCGGACAAGGTGGAAGCAGCAAAGACAAAAAAAATTCATACATTTCCTCATCCAATCTACTCAACTCTAATACACACAATAAAATTCACATTAAATCTATTTTAATAGTAACCATCAACTGATCTTGTAACTTCCTGTGACAATTCTAGACAATTCATTCCATTACACTGATTATATTTTACTATTTGGCATACATTGAGCATATCACAAGAAAAATTCCAGACACATATTTATAATTTAGAAATTAGGAAAAGCAACTGGCAGTTCAATCTGATGGCTCAGCAGGTACCTTTAGAACTACTATTTCTGAATACACTGGGATATAGGATATAAATATCCCAACTAATCAATTCAAATACAGAACACAGGTTAATCAGATTTACAAAGCTTATACTTCCAACTTCTTTCTCTCACTACCTTGTCACACACACCACTGGAATCACCACGGATCACTGCACACCAAGAGGTGTGGGGGCTGATCGTCGGCTTCCTCTCTCCCTCATCACATGGGAAGAAGTGTCTACCAGCCAACTCACCCCACTGAGAGCAATGCAACATGGGAAGCTTCTTTGTGTTGCTGTTGATGACATTTTTTGGATCTATTCCGGTTCCGCCACAATTTTGCCCCGGAGCCATCCCAGAAGTACTCTTCCCATGTGTAGTGGGAGTCGGTGGGCTCCATGGCAAAGCTGTGGCACAACTGGAGTTGCTGCTGACATTTGCCACGCATGATGAGGTCATGAGTCTCAAAGGTGCTATATGATCCCTTTGCAAATTAATTAATGCATTGATTAATTTGAGTCAACATGGTATAATGGTTTAAGCATTGAACTATAATTCTGGATACTAGGTTTGAATCCCACTTGCCTCTGGAAACCCATGGGTAAGACCGGGCAAATCACACACTCACTGTCTCAGAAGAAAGCAAAGGCAAACACCCTCTGAACAAATCTTACCAGAAAAAAACCCATTATAGGTTCATCTTAGGGCCTCCATAAGTCAGAAGCAACCTGAAGCAACCTAAATTGTTGTAGTTCTTTGCAAGGATTGGTTAACTAGAAAAATAGAGGATTTTGTGCACTGGAATACAGTTTCTTCTCACAGAGATTCTCTCTGCTGATATGTTATATCACATGAAAAACCACTTCAATTTTGTATTTAAAGCTTTATTATTGACCCCTATTAAATATCTTATCATGATGGATAAACTGCACCACAGACAAGTGTGCATTTTAGAGAGAGGAGGAAGAGTTCATAATACAACTTTGGAATGTCAAATCCAAACATTTCTACTGAGATGTTGAATATATTTATTTTGTTATCTCTGCACCGAAGGCCCAAGGCCTCAAAGTGGGTGGCATGGTCTTACAGCTTTTCCCTTTCCCCTTTGGAATATGTTCTGGGAATATTCAATGTTGCTTATAGCATGGCCCATGTGGAGTAATTGACTAGTTAGTTACATGCTTTTGCTGGCAACACCAGTTGTTCAAATTAAGACTACAATCCAATGCACATTTTCTGTGATATATCTCCGAGTAAATAATGCTTAATAATGTCATACAGGTATCTCTAGGATTTCCGGGTCTATTTATTTGTAAGCACCAAAAATTAACATGTAAACAAGCAGTTTAAATGAACAGTCAGCTTCCAGGTCCAGCCCAAAATATTTAACTTTCTGAGGCAACCACCCACTCAAGCCAACTACTAAGTAATTTTGATGCATGAGGTAGAAAATAACACAAATACCCATTTCTAACCCTTGGCAATAGAAATACAATACTGTCATCCCCTTGTATCCATAGATTCTGTGTCCATGAATCCAGTCATCCATGGTTTAAAAATACTCCCCTTGATTTTTCCACTTTATTTAAAGGAGACCATTTTACTATGCCATTGTATTTAACTGGACTTGAGCAACCACAAAGTTTAGTGTCTACAGGGGATCCTGAAACCAAGCCCCAGCAGATACCAAGGGCCTTTCATGATAATCTGAATCTTCTCATCAATTAGGCACATCTATGTCTACGATCACGGTAAATGGTGTAAAGTACAAATTAAATTTCAAAACAGTTTTAGAATTAGGATACAATAGACTGGAACCTGAGATTCCCACATCCAAGGGCCAGTCTTCTTTTGATAGTGCTTTGACTCTTTCTACACTAAAGATTTGGCAAGTAGTGTGAGAATATGGAGCAAATATATCATCCTTGGTCACCCGATGTATACATTTCAGGGTTAAATGCTGCTGCCCAAACACACCAAAACACATCAGACCTCCAATTGCATTAGAATGTTTATATTGAGGGAAATTGCATCCTGCAGATCTACATTATCTCTCTCCTCCCCCTCCCCTCCCACCTGCCATGGCCCATTTCCTATTATATCCCCCACCCCCAGCAAACCAATAGGTGCTTGAGATCATGGAAAGCCATAAAGAATTGGAATCAAATTAAGTCTACATTCTAACTGCATTAGGTGCTGTCAAGCATAGTTTACTCACTTTTCACAGTTCTATCTAGAGGCTAAACAATTTTGTACCCTTTTCTCTACTAATCAAAACTGATTACTCCGATAATGGACCCCTGACGCTGAACACTTTATGAAGGTAAATTATGCCACGCTGAACAGGAAGGGGGAATGGAGAAATCACCCAGCAATAAATAGGTCTAAAGATGCATATATTGATCTTGCCCTCATTCTTTATTTCTTCCAGTGCTTTGCCATAGCCATGGGCCCAGTCAATATTCTCAGTGCTGTAATGCCATCTTTCATAATAACATCATAATTGGCTGTTAGCACACTTTGCCCTACAATGAGCTTATACTGAGGCCTTTTAGTCTGAGGTCTTTTGTCCTCATCATCACCCACCCTGCCCTGCCTAATGTGGTTGGAGGGGGAGGAGAGGCAAAATTCAATGCAACCCACAAAATTCTAAGCACGCTATTCTCTCTATCATCAGCTACGCTGAGTTGTAATTGCTGGCTAATTCAGTCAACAAGCACACTCTAATTCATTTACCATACAACTTAAAAAGCATATATTATGCTCCAGTTGCATTGATTTTTCTCCCCGTAAAGACAATATAAATTTAGAGTACAGGGGTCTTAATATTCCCCCACCTCAAAACAAAATAATTCTTTGCACGGGAAATGAATGACATCAAATTAATTTTCTAATTAAGAAGAATTTGAGTTGTCAATATGTATTGTGACTGAAGATTTAAAAGCATGAATATCTTGCAGTTCCCCACTCAGTGGCCTCTCATGGGGTTTTTCTTGGCAATCTTTGTTCAGAAGGGGGTTTGCCTTAACATTCTCTGAGGATGAGAGAAATATGACTTGCCCAAGATCACCCAGCAGATTTCCATGTCTGAACAGGAACTGAAACCCTCTAGATCAGTAATTCTCAACCTATGAGTCCCCAGATGTTTTGGCCTTCAAATCCCAGAAATCCTAAGACCTTATTAACTGGCTGGGATTTTTGGAAGTTGTGAGCCAAAACACCTGGGGGCCCACAGGTTGAAAACCCTGGTTCTAGGTTCATATCCCAATGCTCAAACTACTACACCACACTGGTTCTCCAGTCTCTCTATTGAGGGTTTGTAATCTGAACTGTAATATTTCTGACTGCATGTCAAAGCTTCTTTCACCAAGAAAATTGAGAGTTTGTGGAGATAACTAGAACAGCAGGATTTTTACTCTTGACACCTAACTTTTTGGTATGGAGGAATACAAAATAATTCTGGTGTCCACTTGGAGTCAAAGAGGTACATCTCAGAGACAATTTGAACAAGCACTTTGAAAATATCTTTCTCATTGGCATATGCTGCAAAACAGAGATAAAAACAAAATTCTATTTTACAATAAGCTACCAGACTCTTCATAATTGCAGACCTTGTATAATCATATATCACTGGGTATTTGCATTTGGAATACATAGAACTTAAATACCTGTGATTGTCATATCATGCTCATTTTCAGCATTAGTTAAGTAATAGAGACGTTTTAAGAGAGAAGTACCTCAAACTCCCTTTCGAACTGCCATACATTGGCATTTGTCAATGTGTCTTTCTCAATTTATTGCTGCCACAGATAATTATTCTTACACAATATGATAGAGGCAATCCTCTGGATATATTTGGACACTGTTTTCCATAAGCAGAAGAGAGCACTGCCAACCATTGAGGATGGTGAGAGATATAGCTTACAGTTACAAGTTACCTAAATCTCCTATGTTGTATCAACTAGACTATATACTGTATATACTTGAATATAGGCCGAGTTTTTCAGCTCCCTTTTTGGGCTGAAAATACCTTCCTCGGCTTATATTCAGGTCAAGCCTGGCAGCGGAGCCTGAAGGTGAGGCTCCAAAGCCAGCTGTCCATGGAGGAGGAGGACAAGTGGCGGAGGTGGCACAGGGGCATCCAGACAAGGCTGTTCCTCCCGATGATCCTCCTCCTCCTCCTCCTCTAGCTAGCCACTGGAGAAGGAAGAGGAGGACCAAGATGACCATAGCTGTCTCTGTTCCACTGCCAGGCCTGAAACCATATTGAAATGAATCTAGATAATCAATTTCATTCAAAAATCCCTGGAGTTGGGAGGTCACCACATGCTCTAATTGTCGTTAACAGTGTTCCATTGGCATCTCTTATAATTCTCTACACCTACCCCACCATAACAAATTGTTTCATAGTAGAGAAATGCTAATAAACTCCCTTCTTTTTTACTTGTTCCACTTCCATAGATCCTGTAAAACATTTCACTGTATATATTTTCTTGATATAAATAATAAAAATGAAATTAAAATCATGAAATTGGACTAATTCCTTTCTTTTGCATGAGTTTTGTAACCATTACACTGTGCTACCATTAAGCCTAATTCATGTGTCCTATAGCAAGTTCATTACACTGTGCTACCATTAAGGCTAATTCATGTGTCCTACAGCAAGTTCCAAGACAGATGGTCTATAGTAAGAAGCAGCAGTGAAGAGTCAGTCCAATCCAGATCATATATAGATCATCAAGAAAGTTTACTGAGGCTGAAGTAAGCACAGTTGCAAGGTCTCAGACTTCCTGGAATCCATCACAAGAAGCCAGGAATCAGGACAACCAAAGCCTCAAAGCAAAGACAAGGAGGTGTACACCATAAGCCAAGTTACAGGTGAAAGATCCAAATTGAGCAGAGAGCAGACAAAAGCCAGTGAGAATAAACAGTTGCAAACAACAATACCCATCAGTCACTGCCTAAACTTGAAACACTAGATTTCCTATTTAAGAGGCATTGGCTTCTTTATCCTAACCATATTCCACAAATTATATGGATGTCTCCTTAATGTCCCTCAGTTTTAGTCCAGTCATCTGCTGCATCTGCCACTATCTGCTCAGATCTGGGGTCTGGGGTATTGCCTTTGGAAATAAAGGATATTATATGTCTCAGTCCTCTGTTTCAGATTCCTCAGATGAGTTTCAGATGAGTCATAACAATGTACAATAATATGTACAGTGCAAGGACTGACTTACCATGCAGATTGTCTGTCTCACACAAGGAGCATCTATGGTGGCAGAATTTATCACAGAGCATGGGGAATGTAGTGTTTTAGAATACAGCTCCTACAATCCCTGGCTTGAGTTTTCTGGGAGTTGTAGTGCAAAACTGTAAAAATAAAAAAATCAAGTTCTGGTTTAACATTACAAGGATAAGCCTTTAGAAATCTTGGACTTGCCTATTTTCTCGCTTCTCCTTTAGTGTGGTCAATGAAAAATCCAGCAGCTTCCTCCTTAATGTTTAATTCTTAATAGTCATGTCTGAACCCAAAATGACAAATATAGAGAAAACTTGCATTTTTTGCCCTTGATTCAAGTGGACACTTTGGGAAATCCCATCAGAAGTCACCAGCTGCAGCCCAGCTTGTCACCTCCTATGAGAGAAAAGAGCACTTTTACCCTGATCTGTTTCTCTGCATTTTGCAGAGTGAAACAGTACATCCATGAAAAACTACCCCCTTTCCTCTTTATTAAGCAAAGCACACAGCAAGCATAGAAACACAGAATTATTGATTTAAAAAAAACAACAACACACACACACACTCCATTAAATGCATATATTTTTGAAAAACTATGCAACTAGGCAGCAAGGGTCACAGGCAGTACAAACATCATTTGAACAATTTGATTTTAAACATTCAGTTCACAAGTGTAAATAGCTTGCAAAATGCAAAATGCAAAAAGATCTCTCACCGACCCACCCAATGAGTAGTGAAAAAAGACACAAGTGGAAATTTACTTCACTATCTAAAACTATAGTTAGTATTTGGCATAGACTACCTTGAAGGATGATTACCTCTCCTTCTTTTGAAGTCTTTAAACAGAGGTTGGATGCTTTTGTTGTGTATTCCTGCATGGGAAGATGGCCTGGATGGCAGTTCTATGGTTCCATTATTCTATTTTTGATTGAAGAAGTCAGACTTACAAACTGAAATTGGCTTTTTTGAATAATCAATAAGACTCCACACATTTTGACTTTGCTCAGAACAAACTGGTTAGACGAATGCAGAAGTACAAGCTTCTGAAATCTTGGCCACGCCAGAGAAGGAAGGAGAAGGTGAAATATGTAGCACTTGAGCAAGGTTGTTCTTTCAGTGAAAAACCAGGATTTTCTTGCATAGGAATATCACCAGTATTTTGTGTTACAAAAATCAGAGTTATTCTCCTGGTATTACAGTGTGAGCCCTGTATTCATGGGACTTGTACCCACGGTTTCACTTACACACATCCAAAGATATAGGTTGTTTCTAGGTTCTCTAACATCATTCTATGGTATGCTTTCTCCAGAAGTCATTCAATTTATAGGGTTCACTATTATCCACAGTTTTGTATTTCCATGGTAGGCCCAGGGACATATTCCCTGTGGCATAGGGTACCACTTTATTGATGGGAGGTTAAAACTGTGGGAGCAGTCTGCCTTGTGATAACTCAAATTCAAAGCAGAAAGATCTTGGTTCACAGCCCAGTCTCTTCACTTTGTGCCGTAGTGGTTCTGTTTCTATTTTTTGAATTGGTTTAAAAAAAAATCTTTTCCTAATAGCTATTTCTGATATTTGGCAGACCCTTATTTCTGTACCTATTTGCTGTGATGGGGTCACAGAAGACACACACACACACACCTTCATTCTTCCACTCATTCAATTTTCTTTCATACAATAATTGTCACACTTACATAATAGGAAATAATGACCATCTAGAATAAATAAGAAGCCAAATGTGCCATATTCTATTTTTCCAGGCCTATAAAAGCAGGGTAAGAGCTGAGCATCCATGGAGCATCCATCATTTCACTTTTATATAAAGAGATGCTTCAACACAACTGCTCTTCTGTATCATACACAGAGGAACTTAATAAGGTTGACCCAAGCCAACTTGCTTTAGCACAATCTATTCCTATTTATTTGGGAATCACATTCAACCTGAGCCTGAAAAACGTGCAGCCCACGTGTGAGATCTGTGGCTGCATGCTTTCAAATTGCCTGTCTTATGTCAACCCCATTAATTTCATTGGGTTTTCTTAAGGTGCATCTGCACTGTAGAATTAATGCAGTTGGTATTACTTTGTGATGGCTTAATGCTATGGAATCATGGGATCTGTAATTTGAAGCACCAGCACTCTCTGGCAGAGAAGTCTAAAGAACTTGTAAACTACATCTCCCATGACTCCACAGCATTCAGACATAGCCATCAAAACTGTGTCAAATTGCATTAAGTCTACAGTGTAGATGCACCTTTTGGCAAGGAATACTCAGAGGTGGTTTGCCTTGACCTTCATCTGAAATATAGCCTAAAGCATCTAGTATTCCTTGGCTATCCACCATTCAACTGCTAACCAGTTGTGACTCTGCTTAGCTCCCAAGATGAGATCTGTAGTCTTTAATTTCACACACACATAATTTGCAGTGAAAATGTGTGCACACACAGGCACATGTCCTGCCTAAAATATTTTGATGTCTGAGACAGACAAGATAGTTGCAGTTGAATCTTACTTTAATACTTGGGCTGAGGCCTTCTCCTCCACAAAACACAAACAAGCTAGTTTAGAATGGGATGGAAAAGATTAATCTTTGGATCCTCTTCCAGTTCTGTAAGGCATGAACCACAGTTTACTACAGTGGGTTAGAAAAGGTAACACCAAATAAGGGAGACCGCATGCAACTTCAGACCACACTTTGCCCACCCTTGCTTGCTGTAGTTAGCTAGCAGAACCAATAGAAAGAAAAGTCAGAGAAAACCAACAAAGAATATGATACGAACTTGTAGCATGTGATGTGTTATTCCTGACTGGCTTTGTAAGTTTTGAAAGAATAAAACTATAAGAATACAAAAATAACCCCAAACCATCCAAACATTTTAGAACTGAGAAGTAAATGCTACTTGTTGGGTCAAAAAACAGTATTGAAGTTACCAGTTGTTATGTCGAACTATATTATCTCCTGCCTTGGCAACATGTTATAGGGTAACATCATTACTTACAATACATTTTGTCAAAACTGTACCTTCTCATGAAGCTCACCTTAGTTTTAAAAATGGTTTGCCATGCGATAAAAATGGAATATTGTTTGAAAATCACATGCCTACATTTAGTCCAGGATTGCAACTTGATTAGAATGCAAATGAATCCTATACATATCCAGGTAAATAGGGGTGTTAGTTTGTGCAAGACCCTATGGAATGGATAAAAAGTATGTAAACATGGATTGTGTCCCACCAGAAGATTTAATTGCTTCATCCAAAGAGAATATCAATCATAGAAGTGTAATATGTAGGCATGTAAGGGGACACACACACACAGCTTGTGCATGCATGTGTACACATACGATTCCTCTCCACAGCTTTCTGCTTGTACCTGAGCCTCAACAAGATAAATGTTCTCCTCTCAGAGACGAGATACCTATTCCACAAATCACTGCTCTCTTCCCTCTGCACCTACCCTTCGTTCTAACCCTCCTCCATTACTCATCCACTGGAAGAAAATGCAAAGAGTAATAATAATTAGACAAGTACAAATAGCCAGACAGCGATATGGATGGCGTGTCCCACTAAATAAAGGGCCGTTACCATACCAACAGGCGGGCAGAGTGCTGATCTAACAACGCTCCGAGGCGCTGAGGCAGTGGCACATCATCCGTTATCCGACAACTTGGGTCTCTCAAAGACACAAACGTTGCCCAGATCCACATGCTCCTTCCATGTGAGTCAAGGGAAACTACTGCTTTTCATTAGGGTAAGAAGTAGCAAGATAAATAAATACCTTTGATAATAATAGCAGCAGCAGGTGAACAGAACTGACTTTCTGGCCCAAACCAGAAATAAAAGGGGGTAGTTAAAATTGGCACCTTCTCTAATATCTCTGTGAAATAAGAATACGATGAACTTCTAGTATTAGTCAATTATTAATTTTAATAGGTTTTTTTTTAAAAAAAAATAGGTCACTTGGAATTCTCTACATGGCTTACTAAATGTAATTTGTTGGGGATGTTGTGTGCTGCCAAGTTGGTTCTGATTTTTGGTGACCCTAAGGCATTTAACAATGTTTTCTTGGCAATATTTATTTAGAAGACGTTTTCCTTTCTAAGGCTAAGAGAGTGGTACTTGCCCAAGGTCAACAAGTGAGTTTTATGGCTGTGCAAGGATTTAAACTCATACTAAAATGCTAATTGTGTTCCAAAAATCCAAAGCCACCTCTAATTTACTCAGAGACCCTTCTTTATCAGCCCCTGGAAAAAATCTTTTTGTTAGTATGTAACTCCAACTTATGCTAAGGCTATCATATGGTATTCTTGGCAAGATTTATTCAGTAGGTTTACCATTGCCTTCCTCTGAAGGTCTTTGTACACTGGTCTAAATTTGTATGAAATCTGTGTTTTCACGCAAATTTGGAGGCCACACCAGGGGCCAAGACCTCACCTAGCCATGCCAAATTAACATCAACATGGGTGAGCATGGCCACCCAAGACCCTGCCCTCCCTCAGTTCCATAGCCATGAAAAAAATGGGGGAAGGGGAACAATTTTGATTTTTTTTTTAGCAAATCACGAAGAGTGGTCCATAACAAAATAATTTAAATTATACAAATAATTCGATATTTTTGTACACTTAATTAAATCAAATTTCTATTTTAGCTACAAAAAACCTGAAAATGACTCTTAATTGGTAATTTATTGGTTACAAAAGAATACCACAATGCTTTTTGGAAACACTTGAAAACTGTGTCAATACGCTTTCACAGAAATCAGTCTCCATTGATAAACTTCAGTGGACAATCAAGAGTGTAAGTCCAGTCAATCTTTCTTGCCCCATTGTGCTTCTTATATTTAAGAGTTGAAAATGGCATTTCATTTGAAGCTGTTGATACTGGCAATGTTGCAGAAATCTCAAGAAGTTTCTTCACATTTGGGGAAAAAATGTGAAGAAACTTCATAAAGAAAATGCTTCCAGTGCATTTGATGGTTTTTCTGCAAGTGTAATCTTGCTCCATTTTCTACACCATCAGTGTGTCCGTATTTTGAAGGCATTCATTGTAAAGTTCTGTGCACTTGTTCAAGTTGGACTTTAAACGGCCACAATTAATAGGGAGGAAGACTTGCAGTTCCTGAACTACTTCCCTGTGCCTTGTAAACATTTTTTTGAAACTGACTGCAGAAAAAGTCCAGAAATGGGATGCACACATTTAGCCTATAATATTCCATTGGTGTTGGTGAAGTTGCCTGGGTGTTACTTTTATTTGTCTGCCTTGAACAAATGTGAGGAATCTTAACTTCTCCACCCATAGACTCCACCACTCACCTTGCAGTGTCAAAGTTCTCCTGAAATTCTTTCACAGATTCTGTGTGCATCTCCCTGGCTTTTTCTAAGAGACTGTCAACATGTTGCAGACTACAGAAAATGTCCATATCTACTCTTTGTAATGTTTTGTTAAGCTGAAAGGGTGATGACTGAAGCTTTCATAGGATTTGTATGGTTACTACAAATTCAGCATTCAAAACAGCTAAAAGAAGGTATTCAAACCAACTAAAGGAAGGCTTGGGAAAAAGTTTCACTGTTGAGTAGAGGACTCTCTTTTAGTTCTTCAAGTGTTCTCACCACCACACTGTACAGTTCAACAAAATGTAAAACTGCATCATGTTGCTCAGCCCAATGGGTTTCACAAAGTGGCAACAGGTTTTTTGCTCAATTCAGGAAAGGAGGTTTTTTTTTTTCAGTAGTTCCAGTCTGGTGGATGATGTTCTGAAAAAAAATACACACAGATGATATTGTTCCGTGGCAGTTTGTGACAGGTGGAATGCTACAAATTTTTGCTAAGGCTAGATTTAGTGAGTGAGCACTACAGTGGATCTAGACAGCCATTGGATATTTCTGTAATATATTATTATTATTTTATTTACAACATTTGTATACCGCTTTTCTCACCCCGAAGGGGACTCAAAGCGGTTTCCACATAGGTAATGACAAAATTCAATGCCAGCACAAACAATTACAATTATACAATTACAGTTAGACATAAATCAAATTAAAATACATCCATATAATTGCTTGTGCACCACTAATATGACCACCATATTTTTGATGTCCATTGAAGACTTGTATTGCATCTTTCCATCACACAAATGGTTTAGCACCCAAAGCTCCAAATTTCTGATGATCACCTTTACCCTCAAATTCTCCTCCAAACACCACACTGTACTTACAGAGTGCACCTTGTACATGAAATGAGTAGGCTAACCAGGGAAATCTGTTGAACTATTTGGGTTGAAAACTTAGGAATACATGTTCACTTTATATAATGCCCTCATATGCTTATGAATGGTTCAAGGAGACATAACACTGCAATAAAGTTACATAATACTGACTCTAGCACTTAGTGCTGTGAACTTTTTTACTCTGTATCATGATTGCATAGTACTCTCTAGACCTACTGTTAGCAAAAAACCTGTTAGCATAGTACTCCCTAGACCTGCTGTTAGCATAAAACCCCAGCCAACTAAACGTTTGACCAATTTAAATGTGTAGATTTCCAAGAAATAAGTAAAATGCAATATGAAATCATTTGGCACTGTCTTACCTAAGTTTAGATTTTTAAACAAGTCCAGACTCAGGCAGTGGGGATAGTAAGTTTAGTGCACACATGAAAATATTTGCCATTCTATGCATATGCACATGGAATGCATGGACTGTATAGATTTCCACATTTTAAAGAACAGGCAAATGACACTGGTTCTGGCAACACGGGCAATATATCAGCTAGCTACCTTATTTCCTTCTGTATCTCTGCAGCAATGACTGAGAGGGATATTCAGCCTTAGTCTATCCTATGTTTGATTTAAAAAAACAAGTAAAATCAAGTTCTTTCTGCAAGGATTTTGCTGTTTGAGAATCTTGGCACATTCTACAAATGAACAAAATATCTGCAGGTTACTGGTTTTGTTAAGGAGCCCCCAGTGGCGCAGTAGGTTAAACCCTTGTGGCAAAAGAACTGCTGATCAAAAGCTTGGTGGTTCGAATCCAGGGAGCAGGGTGAGCCCCCGTCTGTCAGCTCCAGCTTCTAATGCGGGGACATGAGAGAAGCCTCCTACAGGATGATAAAACATCTGGATATCCCCTGGGCAATGTCCTCACAGACAGCCAATTATCTCACATCAGCAGCAACTTGCAGTTTCTCTAGTCGCTCCTAACACACACAAAAACCTGGTTTTGTTTACCAGGATCAGTTAGGGTCATTATGTTTCCGGCATAATGTTTTGCCTGCCAACCACATAGGTGTTAAAGATGAGAAAATGAGCACTAACAAGGTTGAATACCAATTTGACCAGACATTAAGATCTTCACGAAAAATCCTCCTAATAATACAATCACTTCTGGAAACCAATGGATTTCTGCCTGGATTGCTTTCAGATAGCACAGTGATCCCCAAAGGGGCGTTATGGCCCCCTGGTGGGCGCTGCAGTGATCCAGGGGGGCAGTAATGGCCACAGGTGCATTTGGGGGCGATAACTGTAAGGGGGTGGTGAAAGTATAAAAGAAAGAAGATTTAGAAAAATTGATTTCCAGGGGGTAGGCCAAATACGTTTGGGAACCACTGAGATAGCAGAACACACTCCTCTCACATTTGCCCCCAATCTTACTGCTCTTTAGAAGGGTGTACAGACACAGGTCTGACAACCAGCCCATGCATCTCTGTTAGCATTTACTGATTACTCATTTTGGTGGGTTTTCTGATTAAATTCTGTCATAGAGATTATTCTAAAACACTGCCTATTTTAAATAGCTATTAGCTCCCTTGAGTGCTATTTTTTCAATTGGCAAAGCAAGATAGAAATGCAAATTAATAATTATTATAATAATCACAATAAAGTATTAATCATATATGACCTTGAATTCAAGCGAAGATATGAAAAGGTTCAGGACTCAATATTCTGCACTTGGAAGAGAAATCTCTCAATTTCAGTTTCTCCCACATTCTATTAAAAGAAGACATCTGCCCATCCTGAATATAATGTTATGGTCTTTGGCAAATTGGTAATTTTCATAAACAAACTAAAATGAAATTCACACGCATCCCACCCATAGCTGTAACCCGCATCGTCCTGCAGCCATTGTTGTGAGACATAACTGCTTTCTGCTGCAAGAATACAGAGAGCTCCAATGTAGTTGTGTAAGTGTGAAGTGGTGCATTGGCACTTTTATGCAATTGTATCCTCTCACTCAAGCTTTGGCAGAAGATAGGGTTGCACTAATAATAGATTAAGTCTGAGCTAGCAGATTGTATTTCCACTTTTCCTCTCTGTTGAGTCAGGGAATCTTAGCTGTGATAAAGAGGGGTAAAAAAATCACTCTCACACAAATTGTTGCCTTAATAAATAATGACTATGTAAAAGGCCAATTGTAAGACAGCCCAGCAAAGTGTGAGCGATAAGCCCGTGTTGCTTTCACTTAATGTGTTTGAAAGGCAGGGCTGAAAATAAGACCACGGTCATCAGTAGAAAATACAACATGCCAGGAGAGCTCTTCTTCTTATCACTGCTTGGCTTTCTCATCATATTATGATGTCCCCATAGTTATATTGAACTCTTTCCCTCATTGTCTGCTAGGAAGATCCACAAAGCCCATGTGTACTTAAATGAGCTACATCCATTTGAAATGGTAACTTCAAAGAGTTATGGGGCCACACGCTTGTCTTCTAACACCTACTTCCTGTTCCTCAATTTGGATGCTTTTTTGTTCCTTCTAACATTTCTATATAACTAAAAAAATCCCCAGCAAAACATAAAAGGGCACAAATATATCAGATCCCACCCAAATCAGTAAGGGTGCTCAAAAAGGGCTTCTTTCTAATGAGTCTAAAAGTTTATGTCACCTGCATATCATAGAGAAAGAACTGTTCAAACTACAGCTCCCAAAATCACCAAACCAACAGAACCTTGCTGGGAGTTATAGTCCAAAACAACTCCTCCCCATGAAAGTGGCATCATATTAGATGGCATGGTGGACCAACATGTCAGAGAATCCTAGTAGCAGCTGTTCAGCAGGAAAGGCTTTGCACTTTAGGGAGGGATATTTAGAATTTCCAGCCATAGAGTAATAGTGCTTCATGAAACTAAAAAGCTAAGGATCCCATAGATCATAGTCATAGCAGTGGAATCATAGCATTATAACAATGTAGTGTGAAGAGGGTACTTAGGATTTCAGTTAGGAGAGTAAACAGGAGAGTCCTCAAACACAGGACTAAATTAACAACTAGGCGTGATCCTATGTCCAGATTAAAAGGGTCCCATAAAACAATTAAGTACAGAGTCTAAAGGTATCTACAAACATCAATAATCTGCTTCTTAAAAGAAAGAGGGAAAAAAACCCTGAATTATTGAAACTGCTGAAACAAACCTTCAGCACAGCACCCTGCAGAGGTGTTGGTCTCTGTGATAATGAATAGCCATACCAGTTGTGGGTGATGGAAATTGTAGTTTAACACATCTGATGGACCATGCAGTGGAGAACCTGGTTAAGCAATGAGAACCTTTTTTAGAAAGAGATGGGGGAAAGGCCCTGGCAAAATCATCTACATGTGATGAGCACAGGTGAGTTTATCCTCCTTGCAGAGGCACAGCTAAGCAAGTCTGGACAGGTATCTCCTTTACATGGCAGATACTGGCTCATTAGGAGTTTTCATGTGCAGGGAATTTGGATTTCAGCAGTCTGCCTTTTACAGTTTCACAGTCAACAAGACAAAGGAGATGGTTAACAAGAACTCTTGCAGCTAAGCTTTTTCCCCCCACCATCACCTCCTCCCTATTTTTAAGACCTTCGCAAACCAGCTCAATCTGCTCTCATAGGCTTCTTGCTGATACGTCTCACTTTATTGGTGAGTTTGGCCTTGGGTGTCTCAGCTGTTTGATCAATATTGCAGGGGGTCAGTGATATTTTCTCCCTTTTAGTGTCTTGCTGCCTTTAACTTTGTCACCTGATGAACAGCGCTACCCCTGGAACGCTTATCTTGTATCGATTTTCTCAGCTCTCCTTCTGCATTTCCAGCTGTCCCGCCATTTCCTTTCCTGTCACCGGATGCCCATTTAATGTTAACTTATCCCCTTCTACACAAACTCCTTGCTCTTAGAGGGATTTCCCTCCCATCAGCACCAGCACCACAACAGCAGATTGTCAAAAAACAATTTCCTCCTTTTGAAGTGGAGTTGGGGAGAGGAGGCACTGACTCATTGATATCCTTCAACCATTTATTGTCTGTCTAAAGGACTTGTGCTTTTCTCCTTGTCCCCATCATGATTACTGCAATTTCAGAAGAGAAAGAATGCTGTAAATTGAGGTTTCTCTTCTGGGCCTTTCACAAGAGAAACCACCGCTGGGCTCTGGAGTGATGGAAAAGACAAAATCTATGCCAGGGAGGGCATCTAGAACTTCCGTCTGCCCCAAAGTGTCCATGGACTGGACTTTTAAGTAAGTTTATCCCCAATGCACTTTTGAACATTTTAAAAGAGATATTTCTCAAAAGTAGAAGTGGACTTCTTACCAGTTCTGATTTAGTTTGGTTTTTCATTTTATAGGGTAGCCCTGGTGGGATCCCAGGGTTGCCAAGATTAGAAAAGTGGTCCCTGTGCCACCCAAAGTTCCTCACTTCTGTTCTCTAGGGAAGCAATTGGATAATGTTGTAGTTGTATTTGGAAAGGATCTGCTAGATGCAGGTCCCTTTGGCAAAAAGTAATTCCCAAGTTGGTGCAGTTACAAGACTTGGGGAAAATGCTCTCTCGTGGACCCTGCTCCATCAGTAGGCCCAGCCAGCTGAATTTGGTCACAGAAAGAGAAGCATTATATGCTTGTGTTCTACTGCATTTTTAAGTATTCACAATATCCACTACATAACATTGCATTTAGTAAATTGTGCTAAATTTGAGTGGATCTAGATCCAAACACCAGGATGCCAGATCAGAGGAAAAAGATTAGAAGAGACTGAAGGACAGGCATAAAGGTAAACTCTCTTATGGCACATTAGTTTTGTTAAATGGCCAAAAGCCCAGCTATTTGCATAGAATCTGTTCCCTACATCATCTCCTGCAATTGACTGTCCAGACTGGGGATGAGAAGAATAACTGATTTTTTTTTAAAATGGTCAAAATTGGGAACCTCTAACAAGAAGAACCCTGGACTGATTAGAACCTTTGTACTTTGTTGAAGGGATGGCAAGCATTAGACATTCAGTTCATATCCATTTCCTTTTAAATACTTTCAGGCTAACAACCTATCAACTTAGAGCAGGGAGCATTTGGCTGCTTGCATGTTTTGGACTTCAGCTCTCAGAAACTCCCAGGCAGCATAATGAAAGGTAAAAGTTATGAGTACGTGTCAACCTAAACACCTGGAAAGTTAGACATTCCCAAGTCTGGTCCTAATCTTAAAAGTGAAGACTTGCCCAAGGTCACCCAACAGGTATTGGAGGGTGATATCACATGTACCACATATCCTGCCTATACCATTTAAGCTATAATGTTACTGTTGTGGTTGATGTATGCCTGTTCCTGACCTAACAATGACCCTAAGGCAGGAGTCCCCAACCTTTTTAGGCAGAGGACCAGTTCACGGTCCCTCAGACTGTTGGTGGACTGGACTATAGTTAGAAAAAAATGAACAAATTCCTATGCCCACTGCACATATATTACTTCTGGTGTGAAAAAGACTCATGAGAGAACAATATAATATTTAAAATGAAGAACCATTTTAACCAACATAAACTTGCCAGTATTGCAATGGGAAGAGTGGCCCTGCTTTTGGCTGATGAGATGTCAAATTAATTAGAGTTGTTGTTGTGTGCCTTCAAGTTGTTACAGACTTAGGGTGACCCTAGACCTAAATTTTAGGGTAGGGGCTGGGTAAATGGCCTTGAAGGGTCGCATTCAGCTTATAGGTCTTTGTTTGGGGACCCCAGCTCTAAGGCAAACCTGCTACAGGGTTATCTAAGCAGAGAAGGGGGATCTGCCAATACCTTCCTCTGAGGCTGACTGGAAGAGTAAAATGCCCAAGTTCACCCAATGAATTGTCATGGCCAAATGGGAATTCAAAGGGTACATCTACACTGACACTATAATGCAACTTGGAACCAGTTTGGGAGGAACCCGTTTCACTGGGTAATTATTGAAACTGCTGAAATTGCCATGCCTGAAACTCGTCTGAGGCTGGAAATATGATTATGTTTAACAAGGTGCCTGGTGTAAAACTGCTCTGTGTGTTTTGTTTTCCATTTCCTACAGAGGTGTGCATCTAGAAGCATAGGGGATGAAAAGAAGGGAAACTGACAGCAGCGCATGGAATCAATTACCCAGTTAGCCCCATGTTGCCCAGCCATGCTCTTGGGGGGTTACCAGGAAGCCGCACTTTTGGATTCTTTACTTTGCTTCAGAAGGGGAAGGTGTCAACATTTTGTAGGGCTGATTTTGCCTTAGATCTGGGATACATTGGGATCTGCTGCAGCACATTTTATTGCTTAACTTGGACTTTCCTGCAACTTCTTAAAATGTGCTTTACACCTTTTAATGTGTGCTGCAGCACACATGGGTGGTATGCATTTGTGACCGCTGTGGTTTTAAGTCATCTTGGAGACACATTATAATGTCAGTGTCGATGGGATCAAAGCCTGGTCTCCAGAGCAATAGTATAATGCTCAAACCACAACATCTCGGGTATGGTGACTAATGTCTAGGACAATGCCTGCTGGCTTTTGAACATTGACTGGAGGGCCACTCCTCTCAAGCAGTAAAATGCCTTGGACTAGATCCATCACAAGCACAGCAGGCAAGCAAAGCCTCTGAAAGGTAGAAATTGAAGTTTTTCAATTAACTAAAGGGGAAAAAATACATAAGAGAACAAATGTGGTAGAGTGAATTGAAATACCTGGATTTAGGCTCTCGTCATTACCAGTGAAGAACACTCAGTGATCTTGGGGCCAGTCATGACTTCTAAAATCCAACCCACTTCATAGGAGTGTTGGGCAGGTTGATGGACTCAGGCAGATGTCTGTATATTACTCTGAGCTTCTTGGAGGCGGAAAAGAAATAATACATTTATTAACACAAGGGGGGTCTTATGTAAGATTATATATTATGTATTATATGTTTTAATTATTTTTGTATGGATTTTATAATGTTGTTTTAAATGTTTTAATTGTATATTGTGAATTGTTATGGCATCAAATTGCTGCGAATTTGTAAGCTGCCTTGATTTGCCTTCGGGTTTGAGAAAGGCAGGATAGAAATATCGTAAGTAAATAAATAAATAAATAAATAAATAAATAAGATGTTGACATTCATGCAGTTTAAGGTATTTTGATTAGCATTCTTCTTCTTGGAAATGCACTAATGCATTGCCTGCAATTGTATCTTTTGAGATGAATTTTTAAAAACTATATATTTCATTTTAAATTGTTTTAAAAGATTATAAGATATACTGCTGGCATCATAAACTGGACACAGGCAGAACTGGAAAATTTGGACAGAAAAACAAGAAAACTGATGACCATTCATAATTCACTACATCCTCGCAGTGATGTTGACCTATCTGCCTAGAAAGTCTGGTGGCAGAGTAAAACAAGTAAAACAAGCAGTCGAAGAAGAAAAACACGCCCTGGTGGAATATGTAAAGTAAAGCCAAGAACCTGCTTTAATTGAAGTCAATAATCAGAAACTTCTCAAAGCACAGCAGACAAAGAATCAGTACAAGAAAACTGCACTACAAACCAGAGCTGACAGTTGGCACAACAAAACATTGCATGGGCAGTTCCTTGACAAAATTGAAGGAAAAGTTAATAAGGAGAAGACCTGGTTATGGCTCACAAATGGAACACTGAAGGAGGAGACAGAAGGCCTGATTCTTACAGCTTAGGAGCAAGCCATCAGAACAAATGCAATAATGGCCAATATCGAAAAATCAGCTGATGACCCAAAATGCAGACTGCAAGGAAGCTGGTGAAACTATTGATCATATCCTCAGCTGTTGCAAGAAAATCGCACAAACGGACTACAAACAGAGGCACAACTCTGTGGTCCAAATGATTCATTGGAACATATGTCACAAGCACCACCTGCCAGTAGTAAAGAACTAGTGGAATCATAAACCTGCAAAGGTAGTGGAAAATGAATATGCAAAAATACCTTGTCAAATCCAGACTGACAAAGTTTTGGAACACAATACGCAGACATCACAATTGTGGAAAAGAAGAAAGTTTGGATTATTGATGTCACCATACCGGGTAACAGTCACATTGAGGGGAAAACGGGAAAAAAATCAGCCGTTATCAGGACCTCAAAATGAACTGCAAAGGCTCTGGCATAAACCAGTACAGGTGGTCCCAGTGGTCATTGGCACACTGAGTGCTGTGCCAAAAGATCTCAACTGGCATCTGGAAACAATAAACATTGACAAAATCATGATTTGTCAACTGCAAAAGGCCACCTTACTTGGATCTGCACGCATCATTCGAAAATACATCACACAGTCCTAGACACTTGGGAAGTGTTCGACTATAGATCTTGTTTGCTGTGACATAATGTGTTTTTGTGTCAGTAAAATAATAATAATAATAATAATAATAATAATAATAATAATAATAATCATAATAAATTATCTTGAAGTAACAATAACATAGCATTTCTGGATAATGCAATGAATTCCGAGCTCAGATTTGCATTTGCAATCCAGTTTTACTTGGCTTTATCTCCCGCCCCTCTCCATTGCCTTCCACCCCCCACCCCAATGAAATGCAATTATTGCAAACTCTCTGCTTTGGACCACAGCTCCATAGCTGAACTGCACTGTTAAAAGCGATGATTTAACATACACAGTCTCTTTTATTCATCTAACAAGTTTATTCCTTTGTCAGGTACTGCCTCATATCAAAGGATTTTACTGAGGTGGGCGCACAGGGAATTTATTGCTGTAACAGGTTTATTCTCGCAACCTTTATTCATTTATGCAGACTTCCTTCCATTTGGCAACTCTGTGCATAAATGGGCCAAAGGAGGCGCGACCACGAGGCCACAGTGCCCCCTTGTGGGCCAAAGCGGCAGCTGACAGCCTGAACATTAATCATAGCAGCAGGAGTGTAAAATTCAATTTTACCTCTCCATTCATTCTGAGATGAGTTGAAGGCCGGCCTTGTACATATAAACCGCACTTTACTTCATCAGAGCCCCGGTAACAAATGGTGTGTCTTCTTCAGGGAGTTTAACCATCAAAAAACAGCGCACCATTTAATTCCCCTCGTGCCTAGGGTCAGAGCAGGAGCTCTTGGCATCAGCAAATGCTTCGGTCCTCAGCTGCGCAGTAAACTATGTTTTAGAGATTGTTCCTCAATATAAAATGATCAGCCCATTTATCTGCTAAAGGAGCCCATCTCTTTGTTCAGCCTCCTGATATTTTTTTTCCACTGACCCGATCTGGACAATAAACCAGAGCCGTCTTAAGATATTCACTATTCAATTTGTTACTTGAGTGCCTATGAGCTCAGCTATCTCTGTCAGCAAACCAACTCCCAATTTTCTTTTGCCCAGCTTTCCTGGGCTCTCTGCTGGCAAAGACTGAGAGGACGGGTGCTATCGCGACCTAAAGGGTAAGATGTAAAGGTCAGAGAGATCATAAGTCCAAAACAACCTGGAGGACCAAACTTCAAGCCAATAAACAAATGCCAAGGGACTTGTGAAGAATCCGGCCTCTCTAACATTAGTTCTAAGAAAATCAGCTGTAGAATGGAATGGGTGGGTAAAATGTGTCTGGAGAAAAACTGGGGATTTTTCTGAAGTACCTTATTTACCTTAGGGAGCAACAAAGACCAGCACTAATTCATTTTATTTCTTCCTGAAAACTTGCTTTTGCCACCTGTAGCAGCATTAAAAGCACTTCCAAGTGACTGGTTGACATTTAGTATATTTTGGAATAGCCCTAGAATAACTCCTCTATGTTTTTAGGGCAATTGTGAGATGGGAGAGACACCAGTAGAGCACATTACAAGTTGCTCCATCAATCAAAAATAACATCTACTCACAATAATAGAAAGAATTTTGTACTGGGGCCATGAAAAAGTGCTTGTCTATATGTGTTCTGGAGGGAGGAGAAGGTGGTCCTCAAACTGGAAGTAATGGTTTGGATACCTCATAACCTCTAATGCGAGTGAAAAGTCAGAAACTGGTTTTGCAACAGACTTCTAAAAATGCATGAAATTTGGATATTGAGGAAAACGACATGCAGCCTGATTGCAAGTATGTAGTAGACAAAAGTTTACAGGAAAATGCATGTTTTGCTCTAAGCACACCAAGTTACAAGAATTAAAGCTGATTTTAATCAAGTGTGACCAGAATGACAAGTATTGCAAAAATCTTTTTTCTTTCATAGCAAGTTATATTCCATTTTTTCCTATCAACTGTTTTTCCCCTTGTCCTCCCATGCCTCAAAGTATTAAATAAGCAATACCTATAATTCCTAAGGAAAGAGCAATATTTCATTTTTTTTAAAAAAGAATTAATTCCCTTTTTACTCATATTCCGGGTATTATTTAACTCTCAGATGTGCCTCACTCTTTCCAACAGTTCCCTTTAGTGGGAGCTGTGAAGAGCTCCTCTAGCTATTCAAACTAACTGAATAGTTAATAGTAGCTTATCTTTTTTTTTCGTGTGAGGAGCGACTTGAGAAACTGCAAGTCACTTCTGATGTGAGAGAATTGGCCATCTGCAAGGACGTTGCCCAGGAGACATCCAGATGTTTTAACATCCTTGTGGGAGGCTTCTCTCATGTCCCTGTATGGAGCTGACAGAAGTTCATCCACACTCTCTCCAGAATCAAACCTCTGACCTATCGGTCTCCAATCCTGCTGGCACAAGGGTTTAACCCATTGCACCACTGGGGGCTCTAGTAGCTTATCTGATCCACTGTTTTAAACAGCTGCAGCCTGTATTAGAGATTCAGATCTGCTGTAACCATCAGTGCTCTGCCTCATTTTATGTTGTAGTTTTGACAGTTAACTTCATGATACCTGGCAAGACCCCTGTCTATGTGTGGCTTACATAGTGCTGCCTGGTAAAAAAACACTACTATAAAACAAATAGTGTTTTCTAGGTTTCATAATATAAAGATGTCGGCAAGTCTGATTTTTATAGATGTTGGAGCTACCTTGGAAATATTTCCAAAATGTGTTCTGTAATTTCTTGCCCCCTTTATTATCAACAGGGTATCATTTTTTAAGGTTGGCTCTGCATCTTGTGGTGCCAGAGCACAGTCTGTTCAGCCCCTTCCAAGTCGCCCAGTCTTCTGCGTACCCAGGAGAGTGTCTCTCATTCAGTATCAGCCATGGTTTGAGGTTCCAGGTTTTAGCCTGCCACTTTTGGACTCTCGCTTGCTGAAGTGTTCCTGTGAGCATCTTTGTAGACCTCAGGATGCTTTTTCTTGATTTAGACATTGGTGTGCTGTCTGATATCTGTCTTGGTCTTTCATTGTTGGTTGCTACTTCCCGACGGATGTCAGGTAGCACAATACTGGCTAAACAGTATAATTTATCCAGTAGTGTGGGGCATAGACATCCTGTGAAAATGCGGCATGTCTCATTAAGAGCCACATCCACTGTTTTAACATGGTGAGATGTGTTCCACACTAGGTATGCGTATTCAGCAGCAGGGTAGGAAAGCACAAGGGCAGATGTCTTTACTGTGTCTGGTTATGATTCCCAGGTTGTGCCAGTCAGCTTTTGTATGATATCATTTCTAGTGCCCACTTTTGCTTGATAGTCAAACAGTGCTTCTTGTAGGCCAGAGCACGGTCCAGAGTAATTTCCCAAGTATTTTGGTGTGCTGCAATGGCCAGTGGGAATCTGTTTAAATTAACCCAGTATTTAATGAAAAGAAATGAAACACAATAAAACACAACACATCTGTATTTGTCTTGCATGTTTCTATATTCTTCGAACAACCTTTGATGACATATATTACTTCCTGGATGCAGATTCAGCAGAGATCAAAGAGAAGGAAGGAGTAATTCTAGCTTTATAACAAAATTATTCTAATGATCAACTAGCGTAACATTGCAAAAGCGCTTAAAACTCTAACCCAAAGAATAATTTAAAAGTTTGCTGGAAATTTCACAATGAATTTCTGAGAGATTGCATTAGACTGGATGTGACATGCCATCAGTGAGAAAGGGAAGAAGACAAAGAATGGGCGAGGGAGAGAAAGCAATTGAATGCAATTCATAAATAAGCAGAAATATTTAAAAAAATCAGAAATCCTCAATACTTTCAAAACAATTTAAAAAATCTTAGGGGGAAAAGCTATGCAGTTACACCATAAAATAGTTGGAAATAGCAACCTTCTATAAACCTCCTATGCTAGTTATTTGTTATGTATATAATTGTGATTCAGTTCTTGTGGGTTTTTTCGGGCTATATGGCCATGTTCTAGAGGCATTTCTCCTGACGTTTCACCTGCATCTATGGCAGGCTTCCTCAGAGGTCTGCTGGAGCTGGGAAAAAAGGGGTTTATATATCTGTGGACTGACCAGGGTGAGACAAAAGGCTTTTGTAAGTTGGGCTAGGTGTGAATCTTTTCAACTGACCACCTTGATTAGCATACAATGGGCTGACTGTGCCTGGAGCAAACTCTTAATGAAAGGTGCTTAGAAGTCCCTGCCTGTTTTTCTCTCTGCTGTTTTAATGTTAGAATTTTTTAATACTGGTAGCCAGATTTTGTTCATTTTCATGGTTTCTTCCTTTCTGTTGAAATTGTCCACGTTTGTGGATTTCAATGGCTTCTCTGTGTAGTCTGACATGGTGGTTGTGAGAGTGGTCCAGCATTTTTGTGTTCTCAAATAAAATGCTGTGTCCAGGTTGGTTCATCAGGTGCTCTGCTATGGCTGATTTCTCTGGTTGGAGTAGTCTGCAGTGCCTTTCATGTTCCTGGATTCTTGTTTGGGCGCTGCGTTTGGTGGTCCCTATGTAGACTTGTCCACAGCTGCATGGTATACGGTAGACTCCTGCAGAGGTGAGAGGATCCCTCTTGTCCTTTGCTGAACGTAGCATTTGTTGGATTTTCTTGGTGGGTTTGTAGATTGTTTGTATGTTGTGTTTCCTCATCAGCTTTCCTATGCGATCAGTGGTTCCCTTGATGTATGGCAGGAACACTTTTCCTCTGGGTGGATCTTCATCTTTACTCTTGTGGCTTGTTCTTGGTCTTTCAGCTCTTCTGATGTCTGAGGTGGAATATCCATTGGCATGTAAAGCCCAGTTGAGGTGGTTCAGTTCATCTTGGAGGAGATGGGGTTCACAGATTCTTTTTGCACGGTCTGCCAAGGCTTTAATGGTGCTTCTTTTTTTACTTGGGTGATGGTTGGAGTTTTTATGTAGATATCTATCTGTGTGTGTGGGTTTTCTGTAAACGGTGTGACCCAATTGTTGATCTGGTTTACGGATGACTAGGACATCTAGAAAAGGCAATCTTCCTTCCTTTTCTTTTTCCATAGTGAACTGGATGTTAGGGTGGATGCTGTTAAGATGTTCCAGGAACCTGTTGAGTTCTTCTTCTCCATGGCTCCAAATGGTGAAAGTGTCATCCACATATCTGAACCATATAGTGGGCTTTTTGGTTGCTGTTTCAAGAGCTTGTTTTTCAAATTGTTCCATGTAGAAGTTAGCTATGACTGGGCTGAGAGGGCTCCCCATAGCTACTCCATCTTTCTGTTCGTAGAATTCATTGTCCCACTGAAAATAGCTGGTGGTGAGGCAATGGTGAAACAGCGCCGTGATGTCTTCTGGGAACCTCTGGTTGATGAGTGCCATGGTGTCTGCAACTGGGACCATGGTAAATAGAGACACCACATCACATAATTGTGATTGCTTGCTATATTGCATGTATATCTTGATATGAAGTTTCTCCCTTAACTCTATGTTGTTTGAGGTTGTGGGTGGGACTGCAGACCATGTGACCAGATCTGGGACTATTCAGACTGAGACTCCATTTTAGAAGCTGGTTTGCATTAGAACTCAGTCGGTACAGTATGCTGTAGTTTATAGTCCGTCTGTATTGAGTCAATGTTCAGTAATGTATTAGACTAAAGGCAGTCTGCATACAACAAAGAAGAGACTAAAACAGAATGTTTTACAGAAGTTATAGTGTAAACAATCAACCAATAATAAATGTACTTGTATCCTGAATACATGAGGTTTGTAAGTAAATCAAGTATGTTACTTTTAACGAAGACTACTTATTGTTTGTCTCTTGAGAGCATGATTTAAAAGCAATATATTTTATGAGAGAGTAGATTTTTGCAGAGCAACTGAAATAACACTGCTGGAGATCTGCTATGTATTTTGTGCATTACCATATCTTTGTTCCTAACAGTTCAGAGAAATAACCAGGTATATCAGTCTAACAACTGAGAAGCCTAATTTGCCTTGCATGAAATACTAGTGGATATTTACTACTAAGGAGAAGATTCACTCAAAAGAGTATTTAACTCTTCTCAGGAAGATCATGATTATTCCAAATAGTGTTAATGCCAATTAATCTCTAAAAGGGTAACACTTCCAAACGGCTATTGAGATCCTGACCAAGGCTAACCCTTTTGGGGATTCAAACATTTCCATCTTTCCTTTACTTTCTGCCTCCAAAAGAGAAGAGGAGGGGACTTGGGGAGAACTCCCTCCCTCCTGGCCTGTCCACCTTGCTCTAGCCTACCATACAGCCCCCAAGTTAGAAAGTTTGCCCATGCCTGCACTATAGACTTCTTAACATAAGCACCATGTGTCTCGAATAGAGGAATTGGATAGCTCCCCAGACCAGTTCCAGACCTTTTTGGCTCATTGTCATCTCTACATGCAGTTCTGCCCTGAAGACTTCCCTACTGACCAGGTAAAAGTGGTATTTATAATTGAACTGCTTACTGGTCCAGCTTCAAAATGGGCCAAGCTCCATTCTCCTTCAGTAAAGCCCTCTCCTAATCAGACTCACTGACTTTCTGAAGAAAATAAGAGAGGCATGGGAGGACCCCAAAATGGTCGATGGAAGGTCGTGTTACCACCTTCCAGGTGTTGGCTCAATACTTGTCCTGGAATGCTGCGACACTGTAGAAACAGTATAAAGATGGTTTGGCTGATGACAGCTTGGACAAGCTGGCCCAGATTGACCATCCCATTCTGCCTCCCTGCAGAAACTAATTGAGTATGCTTGAAAATTGTTGGGCAGATGGATCACCACCAGGTTCACTAAGTGCCAGTGCCCAGGACTGCACCTGTGTCCCTGCCTCCTTAGCAGTAAGACTAGCACCAATGGTGCCAGACACAATGGTAGGGGTCCTTGCAGTTGGGTGAGGCATTAATGTTGCTTCTCTCTCCCTGGCATCTCTTTTTTGTGTGTGTCCGAACACAGTCTGATAATAATTACGCAACACAGAAGTTCCCCCTCTTATGAATATGTGTATTCTTGCTCTAGGTGTTTGAATATGATGAAATTCATTTGATACTTACTTGTAAATATTAATGCAAATATTAATGTAGACATTGTGCTTTTTAATATCCAAAATACACTGTAATTTTCACTGGAGAGAATCAGAAAATCCCCAAATTTAAGGCACTTAGAAATGTTTTTTATCTGTTTGAATGAAGGCTGGAGTTTGTGAAACATGATAGGTGGACATGGTGGTTGAGTTTCTAGGACATTATGTGCTGCCTTGGGAAAGACAGTGTGTTCATTCAGATAATGATTCAGACAATTAACTTTGATTAATAGGCACACATTTTCTAGATTATTTAATTTCACAACTTTATTTTTCCCCTAGAGTGTGTTAACAGAGGACAAAACAACATGGAAATTTACACACTTTGTATCCAGGACTTTGTAAGCTTTTTAAAAGGAAAAAGACCTTTAGAATTAAGTGAAACACCCATTATGGTGCATCAACAATATTCTGAACATCACGTATCCCACAAGATTAAAAGACAACCTCAGCTCAACAGAGCTCACATACCATAGTGGAGGGATGGGGAAGTGAAGAGAAGAGAGAAACATCTGCATTAGAAATCCAAAAGATGGAATGAAGTTTGGTGAGGCTGGTGATATATACAGCGCAGAGATACTGAATGGACCACAGATTGACAAAATAAGCTTCTCTGAAGATTTATGGAGAACAGAGTGAAAAAAAGATTAGAAAAGTTGACTTATAATGCACATTCAGGATAAGGAAAACCCTTATTCTGTGTTTTTAAAAAAACTTGATCATTTATAGACATTTTAAACAGGAGGAAGAGAACAAGTCATTCAACAAAATAAATATTCTAAAAACAAACACAAATCCAAACATTTTTAAAAACCTAAAATAAAAAATGAAAATAAATATATATTTATCCAAAATTGTACTTCTGACACACTGACAGGAGTTTATGTAGGAAGGCAGCCAAAGTTCAGTTTAACCAGTGCCTGCTGAATAGATCATTATACCTTCAAGGATGGCAGTCTGTGAACTGCTGTAAAGATTACGATGTTTTAATAAAGAGTTGAGAGGGCAGGATATAATTTTCTGGTTTTCCAGAAGCACATCTTGGCACCTATTAAACGTGGCTAAACACAGCACCATCAGATGGTTTTAACGAGCTTAAATCTCATGCTACGTTTTGGGAGGTGGGCAGTTCTACACCTTACCTGAAGAGAACTGAATATCCTTGAAATTATTCTTAATCAGGTGCCTTCACAGACAAGCATCTTATATTGCACTAGCAACAGGATAAAGACTGATCCTGTCAGATATAATAGCAAAAAGGTTTACAAAGTGGAAGACCAAATTAATTTACAGGAAGAACAATCCCAGTGTTCTACTACCAGTCTAGGACACTCTACAGTATCTGCAACCCTCCACATCTGAGAAAAAATAGTATCTCTTAAGACAGCCATCCTACTCCTCTCTTTAAAGGTGGCACTCTTTCCTCTTGTTGCTATACAGTTGCCTGTTAACAGACTGATGAAAATCACAGGCAAAGCAAGATTTGGAAAGGCTCTCTAGAGAGAACAGGTATTTCCAAAATTCACAATATAAAATCAGTTAAAATGAAGATCTATATGAGATTGGAGCAATATCCCTATTTCTTTAATATTTTGAACCAAGAAGCAAACCACCTAGACTTGCATCTATCCTGGTTGTGAACATCCTTCCCTTACATATTCTGATTTTAAAATTGCTGTGGATTAACAAATTTTGCATTTATGTGAAGAGGCTGGCTTGAAAAACAGAACCATTGCAAAGAGGGAGAGAGAAAATGAAAGGAAAGTTGGTAAAAGATTAGAAATCTATTGCTTCAAAGCAAAAGCAGAAGGGGGGAATCACAGCAGTGAGGCACAATCACAGTTTCAAGGTTTTCATTACAATCATTAAAGTATTGCAAGGCTCGTGGCCCCAAATCTGCCTACAATTTGCAGGGAGGTCCAGGATGGCCAATGGCTTTCACAGTGGTCTAAAGGATCCTGAGCTCTACTTTGTCACTCTGAGGACGTTATACCTTCCTTCTCCTCTCTGCCCCAAGGATGCAGGGCAGTAACCCACACACTGCAAAACCTCACACAGTTTTAAGAGTCTCCTTTTGCACTCATAATTTTCCTACTTAGTTTAAAAGGAGCAAAACATCCTGGTGAGCAGGAGCAGTTGGCACAATTAAGATTGCTGGATAAAATGTCCACAATGCAAGCTCTACTTCAGTTACAATGTATTGATCATGCATAAATTCCTACAGGAACCTGGCAGGCAGGCATTTCAAAATTTATAGTCGATATGGGGTCAGGTTGCTAATCAACTAACTGGATGGACAGTAGCAGAGTTTCAATTGGCGGAAAGTTCAGCATCACGCACCATGAACTTCAACGGCAAGGGTGAGTCAGTGGTCATCAACTTTAGTTCTTTTGGCTTTCAGGGACAGGTGCTGGAATGAAAGAAAAGTACTGTTTTCAATTTTAGAATTTCATAAGTGTTTGGATAAATAATCTCATCTATCCTGTCTAAATCAGCCATGATGTCAACAGCTAATTCAATTCTGCTTTTAAAACTTTCCACCACATACAATTTAATTTTCCAGGACAGGTAGTCCCTAAGTTATGAAAAAGATTGGTTCTGTAGGTTTGTCCTTAAGTTGAATTTGTTTGTACGTCAGAACATGTACAATTTTAATGTGAAACTCCAGCCAAATAAATTATATAAATATATTGGCTTTGGATAGCATAGAGAAGAGTTAACACCCCTGTGGTGTTTGTTTTGCTGCCCATGCACCTATTCAGAAGATTTCAACTCACCTTCTGTCCCTGTGAGAATATAATTTTGTTGTGGAAACAAGGATTGGCGATAAAATTTTAGTGGATAAACCTTTTCTCCACAATAACTCTTTCAGGAGTGAATTTCCTTTCCAAGGGATAGATTTCTCTCATTCCTTGTTGTCTCACCCCTGTTTTAACTACGAGTCATTTGTAAGTCAAATGTTTGTAACTCGGGGACTGTCTGTATTCCAGAAAGTAAAATGAGCCTGTATATATTTACTAGAGCTATTTCACAAAATGTTTTACAAGACAACTGACATCATGGGCCTCCGAAGCAGCTTCTGGTTTACTATTAAAAATGTAAAGGTTTCCCCTGACATTAGTTCTAATTGTGTACAACTCTGGGGGGTAGTGCTTATTTCCATTTCTAAGCCAAAGAGCTGGCATTGCCCATAGACACCACAGAGGTCATGTGGGCAGCATGATTGCATGGAGCACTGTTACCTTCCCACTGAAGCTGTACCTATTGATCTACTCACATTTGCATGTTTTCAAACTGCTAAGTTGGCAGAAGCTGGGCCTAACAGTTGGAGCTCACCCCACTCTCCAAATCTTTCGATCAGCAAGTTCAGCAGCTCAGTGGTTTAACCCGCTGTGCCACAAGGGGGCCCTTGGTTTATCATTTCTCATTTGCAAAAACATGGAAAATTGGATATTATTTTAGCTAGTGGGATTTGACTATAATTCTAGAGACTAGGGTTCAAACCTCTGCTCAGCCATGGGAAATCACTTGGCAAGGCTTTCTCAGTTTCAGAGAAGGGTAAAGGCAAACTTTCATCTGAACAAACTTTGCCAAGAAAATCACAGCAGGTCTACTTTCAGGCCTCCAGGAGTCAAATGACTTTAAGGCACACAACAACAATGCTTTAGAACTCACAATTCATTAGCTCTCCTAGATGACACTCTCTCTCTAACTTCACCTACTACACATGCCTGTTTTGTTGCATGATAATATTTAGGTTTTTTATAGCACAGCTCATAACCTCTAAGCAATTTGTGTTAATTTTTCACAAATATAGACACTAATGTAAGGCAGGTCACCATAGAATGAAAAGATGATTGGCTTAAACCTGAGAGACCAAGTTGCTTGTCAACATCTACCCAGGTATACTTCAGGCATACAAGACCCAAAGGATTGGAACATGAGATCATACACTCTACCACTTGCGTTTACTATCCACAGAGTGATTCCCTCTCATGTTAACTATGGCTCAAGCAAGCTTGATTCCGGGTTAAAACAACCTTTATAACTTTTTAAATAAAGTACTCAAAAGCTATGTTTTACAATGTCTGAGCTAAGCTTGAATACTCCCACTCAGAAATGAAGAGCACTGGGTGGCTTTGGGACAGTCACCATCCCTCAGTTAACAAACTTAACAGCGTTATTTATTGGGAAGATAAAATTGGGTTGGAGAGGCCCATATTTGCTACTTTGGGATTTGTTGGGGGAAAAGCATGCAATAAATTTAAGACAAACACAAGAGACCACGGGTGAGATTAGGAAACCAAAGCTATGGATAGAGAGAATAGGATCTCATCACATGATTTTCCCTTAAACTTCACAATTATATCTGCACTGCTTTAACCAGAAAGAAACATATTATAATATTATTATAAAGGGTTTAGTCCATTTCCAATATGCATCAGTTGTTTAAAACATGTCTCCCCAATTAATAGGTTAATTCACAGATTAAAAGCCAAAGTATCTATATATTCTGTAAACTGAAATTTAATGGAAAAGATTCGAATGCCATGACAAAATGAACAGACCTAACCCTTAAATATATTGTGGTTGTTGCAAATTTTTCAAGTACAAACAAGTAACTCAAATAGTTGTAATAGAAAATAAATACAACAAGCATAAAAAGGATAGAATAGCAAGAGCTGCCAATACAGCAATGATGCCGTTTGGCGTTTATGCCAAGC
This sequence comes from Anolis sagrei, assembly GCF_037176765.1. Lineage (NCBI taxonomy): Eukaryota > Metazoa > Chordata > Lepidosauria > Squamata > Anolidae > Anolis > Anolis sagrei. The sequence continues at coordinate 214,449,690 of NC_090024.1, read as the reverse complement.
CCATACCGTTCCTTGCTGATAGAAGTGAGGGGCCAGTTCCAACAGCCACGCAGACTCAATAGCTGTCACGTCCCGCATGTAATATTTTGAGGTCTGTATGACTTCATTGTAGACTACCCTAAAATGTCAAACAAAGCTATTATAAAGAGCAGACAACTAGCAAAACATGTGAATATCAGTCCACTTGTTTTTCCATTTTAAAAGACCTCATGTGGTAATGATGCCTCTTATTAGATTGGATGGGGTTGATTAATTTCATAATACTGGTGTTATGCCAACTAATTCATCCTGTATTTTAGTTTTGGAGGCACTGCATAATAGTGTTTTTAATATTGCTACATACCTGTATTATTTTTAATTTTGGACTATGTTATCTGTAAAATGCTTAGTGTTTTGTTGTTATTTTTTAACTAGAAAAGATACCCAAGGAATGGAAGCAATGACAACAAGTTAGAATGGGGATGTGTGAAAGCAGTATGTGTGAAAACTATCTTGGAGTCCTTGTGGACAACAAGTTAAGCATGAGCCAACAATGTCCTGCAGCGGCAAAATAAGCCAATGGGATTTTGGCCTGCATCAATAGGAGTATAGTGTCTAGATCCAGGGAAGTCATGATACCCCTTTATTTTGCCTTGGTCAGACCACATCTGGAATACTGTGTCCAATTCTGGGCATCACAATTTAAGGGAGATGTTGACAAACTGGAATGTGTCCAGTTTGTCCAGTTTGTAAAATGATCAAGGGTCTGGAGAACAAGGCCTATGAGGATCAGCTTAAAGAACTGGACATGTTTAGCCTGCAGAAGAGAAGGCTGGGAGGAGACATGATAGCCATGTATAAATGTGTGAGAGGAAGTCATAGGGAGGAGGGAGCAAGCTTGTTTTCTGCTGTCCTGGAGACTAGGGCGCGGAACAATAACTTCAAACTACAGGGAAGGAGATTCCACCTGAACATGAGGAAGAACTTCCTGACTGTGAGAGCTGTTCAGCAGTGGAACTCTCTGCCCCAGAGTGTGGTGGTGGCTCCTTTGGAGGCTCTTAAGCAAAGGCTGGATGGCCATCTGTTGGCCGTGTTTTGAATATGATTTTCCTGCTCCTTGGCAGGGGATTGAACTGGATGGCCCACGAGGTCTTTTCCAACTCTGAGAGTCTATGATTCTGTGATTCTTAAGTCATAATAACAGAATAATTGTCTATCTGCTAGATGAAGCACATGAAGGTGAGAAGGAGATTGGAATATTCCTAGTGTTGGGCAGAAACTTTTCATCTTTATGGACTGATGAAGAGTGTCAGTAAGAAAAAAAGATTTAAATAAAATCCAGTATGTTTCATATAGACAATTTAATATTCCACTGTTTACACATATTCTGGGACAAATACACATAGTATTGATATGTACTTATGATATTTGTACCTGCTCCAAAAACATTACTCCCCCTGTCCTCCTGTAGGGATATACTAAGATCATCAGAATGTGAAAAGTAGTCATCAAAGACATCTTCACTAGAAATGGAGTACTACTGGTCAGTACTCCCAAAACTCTTCTTCAAAAATAATAAGTATGGGCAGCAATCTCTGAATTTTGCAAGCACACTTCTAGAGAACAAGTTCAAAATCACTCCTGTGGGGGGGGGGGGGTAAACTCCCCTTAGAACTAAACTTCTGGTGTCCAGCACTGGGGTCAGAAAATGACTATTTAAGCTACACATGCAATAAAATAATCATTTGCACAGATTGATCCACTTGTAGGCCTTTCTGTGGAATCAATAGTATATGGTGCATTCTGAGGACACGGTCTCCTATGTTCATCATAGTTAAATGCTACGAGGAACATGCTGAATAACAAACAAGCATGTCAGGCAACCATAATTGCTCCAGGAATGCATTTTCTGCCCTGAGATCTCCTGGGAGCTGAATTTTCTTTAAAGGCACTAAGAGGCTGGCAGTTTCTTTAAAGGCACCTCTGCAACCTGATCAAAAGGTGGGCATCTTTTTTCCATTCTTCCTTTCTTGGGGATAAAAGGATGGCCAAGGAATCTGGAGAGACACAGGGCCACATAAACAGCTGGAGGGTGTACTTTATGCAACTATCTCAACATAAAGTGTTAAACCCACAGTTAAAAAACAAAATCTGTAAACTTACCAACGAGGGGGCTTCTCTGCATATAGCACTGAGGTGGGGTGGATATGAAGTTCATGATCATCACGGATAGTCCTTGAGTGAAGAGTGTTATTTCAGACTCAAATATTGTAATTATTTCCTGATGTGCCACACCAAGCCAGTATAGAAGCCAATATAATCTATCTCATATAAGACACCCTTCCTCAATTATTAGCCTGATTATTGATAGGCAAATTTTTCAACAATACTAACAGCAAAAGGAAATTGAGTTGGAGACATTTCCAGCATTCATTTAGGTGTTTTGAATGTCTTTATTTTCCTCTTATTTACACTGACTTTACACTTCAGAGATATGAAGGCAGTTCGTCTAAGAAGATGATGGATAGCTCTAGAATATTTGCAGTCTGATTTGTCTCTGCCTGATGTAGCTCAGTTCACTAGGAAGTAGAGTGCCAATTTATGTCACAGAAGAACAGTTAGCCTGTGATTGTAGCTGATATATAGTATTGAGGAAAGCAAATCAGTGCTGTTTTTAACGGCTTTTGCCTTCCAATGACCCTTTTATTGATCATAACTCTTGCCCACGTTACCCACATTTTTCACTTTCTATTCTACCAGTATTGCAAGATTGCAATTACCCATCTCCACCCCTTTTTCACCACACTCAGAGCTGAGCTATAGTGGTCACCACTAGGATACTGGGATGTTCATGTACTAGGAATGGGTTTTTTTAAACCAATAATAATAATAATAATAATAATAATAATAATAATAATAATTTACCTGTAGGCTCCCGTGGAATGAAATCTGGCTGCATTAGCAAAGAATCCAGAAACTATGCACCTTAGAACAGGATCTGGATCACCTAAAATAAATAAACAAATGCCACTGCTTTTAAGTGTCTCTATTGACCCACACAGGTCAATTACCTGTGATATTAGAAGAATCTTAAATTCCATATTCTTTGATGAGGTGACTCATCAAATACATTTTAAAGATGCTCTTCAAATAGACTCTAAAATATCTGTTTTCTTTCATGTTCACCAGATGACCAGATAACCTCATCACTATGTAAAATATCAATTATTTCTTCCTAACTATAGCTGCGTTATTCAGATCTCACAAAGCCAGGTATCAGAAGTGCTCAAATGAGACATTACACAGCAGACAGTTACAACAACTTTTTAAAAGATCTAACTCCTGCAATAAACAGAGGGGAGGGGACTTGAACTATTGCTTTTCTGCTTATTGTCTGCTCAAGATCACTGTGTTCTCTCACTTGCTTTTTTACCTGCCCTATCTCTTTTTCCAGGTTAAAAACAGATGAAAGAGGAAGGATTTGAAATGAGCAAATATCCCATTAGATAATGGCTGAGGATCCATGCTCCCATTCATCTACATTGCTTTTCACTAAAACAATTTTTTTAAATACCTGTTACATGCCATGTAATAATGCGAACTGTTGCATCTACTCTAAGACCTTACTCTAGCCCACACTTGATGATAGAACAAAAGAAAAATGTTCTAATAATCAGAGATCAAGATTTATAGAATTTCAGCAGTTTTAAAATGCAGTTAGTCAGCACTGAACACAAATAGGATTTCCTATGTGCAATTCTGAACAGAACATTTAATTGTGACCTCTGAAAAGGAACTGGGAGACATGATGGGGAATATTTTGTACCATTTTTATTAATTTGCTACTTTGAATCTACATATTGGTTGACATAATGTGGCATTTCTAGACTTGTTAACTGTAAACCACTTTATAGCGCATGTGAAAACGGTATTAATCTTCTTAATAAACAAGAAATGTAACCACATGAAAATTATTTCCTTTACATATTTCACCATGAGTTATGACACCTAGAACCAAAATATGTAGAAGTCTGATTCATGCTAGGGACTTCTTGTGTTTACACTGATAAGCACCTTTTTGATTAAGACAGACAGATGTTTGTCAAATTGGGTGTGTTCATTTCTTTTCAAGAGACACCACATCATTTGGATTTCCTCCATGTAATATGTAAGTAAATCAAACATGGAGAGGGAAGCCAGAGAAATTATTCCATATATCTTGCACTGTAGTATATAAATATTGCTAGCTTGAAGCAGTAAAGTTACAGGTATACTGAATTCTATCAAAGCTTCCATTAATAAAAATACACCACATGTTACCAAAACCATTCAAAATGAATGGATGTTACAAGCTCCTGCTAAATGGTAAGCAAAGCAATCAATTATACAAATTGTTGTGAAAGGACATGCAAAGAATCATCAACAGAAATCATCGACATTCTATTTCTCATACCTTCACAGGATTTTTTCGGTACTTTGAACTTGACAAGGAGTTTTTTCAGCTGTTCTCTCACAGCTGTGGCCCTGACAAGGCCTTTGTAGTTCAAAAAATGATCTTGACACCACTGAGAACTTTTGTTGTGCTACACAGGGAGAAAAACAAACATCTAAACAGCAATGGAAAAGCTGGCTTCAAAAACTTGCTAGCCCTAACTTCATTCCAGTGTTTCCTTGCCTTTACATTATAGATGGGGAAGCAGAGCATAAAGGCCCCAAATCTGTATACAATATGGCAAAAATACATTTAAAATCATCAAACACTGGAACTCCCTTCTCAGGGAACCCAGAATGGCCCATTCCCTGCTGTCCTTCCGGTGGCAGGCTAAACCCTTTTTATTCAGACAGGCTTTTAAAGAAGATTTTTAAGATCAAGGCAGGGGTGCTATGGTTTTAGTATGGTTTTAAACAGTTTTTATGGATTTTAACTTTAAATGTTTTAATGCCATAGGTATTTAATTCTTTTTCAATGTTTGTATATTTGTAGATTCTAAATGGCATTGAAACACGTTTAATGTAAGCCGCTTTGAGTCTCCTTTGTGGAGAGAAAAAAGCAGGGTATAAATAAACATCATCATAATACAACCCTGTCAGCAATAAGAGAAGAAGATCGAGACCAAAATTTGCGAAAGACACTTTGATATGCAACATTGGAACTCTCATGACTTCACTGCTATCAAATATCAAATTTCTCTGCAATCCAAATCTAAATTCCAGTTGACAAAGCCATTATAAATGAGGGCGTGCTACACTCAAGGCAGTACATTAATCAGAAAAAGTGCATGTATGCCAAACATATCTGCAAGCAAGCGTTCTAGAAATCTGGGATTGCTGACAGCACAAGGATTGTGTTGAGTTTGAGAATCCTTGTCCCTAAATGAAGGAGATACACTTGTATGAACATAGTCACATGGCTTGCTACAAAACATTTTAAGTCACAAAGGACCAAGCAGGACTGCAAGAGTTTTGGATGAAACATAATTTCCATCAAAACTTGTGTTGGTTTCACTTAGCCTACAACACACAGCTAGTCTCTATGTTGGATCATTCTCTGCCTAAGACTATCATCAGCTGAACTGAGGACTTAAAATCAGGCCTCATTGGTCTTTTTGTGCTTTAGCTTTATGCTTACTTTGATAAAGGCTTCATAGACATTAAGCATAGTGAGATGGTCACCCTCTTCAACAGCAAATTTTCTGTGTTCTCTGATCTGAAAAGGAGAAAGGATTACAAACTTATATACAGAGTCCTTTTAGAAAGAGACCACACAGTTCCACTTAAGACTGTGGAATCAATTTAAGAAATGCGTGAATCTTTCTGACTTTTACAAAAGCTTGGTACAAATATATTTCTTAATACATTGCAATTTCGATGAATGTGATATGTTTTGTATAATATGACATTATTCTGATTTATTTGACTATTTCCCTTCCCTCACATGCAGAAAGCAAGCAATGTATTTGTTAAGGGGAATATGCGTACTGGTTTCCCATCTCTATCCTGTTTTCAAACATGACAAGGAGTAGCAACTTTAAAAGCATCATATTTAGACACAAATTATAAAAACAAAGGCCAAAGTAGAAGATACAAACAACTAGATTTGAAGGTGTAGAAATAATATTAGCCAAAAACATGATAGGCCACAGACGTGCGCATATATATAAATTCCTTCCTTCCTTCCTTCCTTCCTTCCTTCCTTCCTTCCTTCCTTCCTTCCTTCCTTCCTTCATATATTCAACCAGTAACAAGAAGGGGCCAGGCAGATTTCTTAAACAGTGTATTTCATGGAATGAACTCAACAACAAGAGCATGATTTCCATATCTTCATACCCACTATAGATGAACTGAGACATAAGTAAGATACGCAAAAAGTTTGCTAATATCTGAGGGCCAACAGGACCTTTTCAGAGGAGATGGTCTTTTAAGTCTATAATCCTAAATTGTTTTGGGCTTTCAAGATAAAAAAATAAATTATTTTGAAATGAGCAAAAAGAAAGCCAGATTAAAGTGGGGAAACCATGCTCCAATAAATTAGCTCTTCAAAGATTCGGCTGCTAGCCAACTCTGAACATGTGCAACAGTGATTAAGGCTACCTCCTCCCCCCCCCCCCCCAAAAAAAGCAAGCCTAAGATAGGTAAAAGCATTCAGTATTGCACCTGAATATCCAGGACCACAAACCTACCTTAATTTTATATGTGAACTTTCAAGAGATATAACAAAACGAAACAGGCTGAATCCCTGTCATTGGATTAGCAGTTCAAATTTAGGCTAAACGTTAGGTTTAAAGTTAAATTTTAACTGATTATGCATTTTTTAAATCAAGAAATGAACAAGTCTCACTTTATCTCATGTTACAGGCTGAATCATTACAACACAGTCAAACTTCTCAGATGTAATTATAGATACAGTCAACAAGATGAATTTAAACAAGATATTCAGCTTTCCAAAGGAACTGGAAGAGGCAAGAAATAATGTCATTGAGTACAGAAACAACACTTACAGCTTGTGACTTCTGGTTTGGAGGAATCATAAAGACATTCTGGATTTGCATCATGGCTGCAATGCTCAGGATCTCTTGGGAGCAACCAAAATTCCCTGCAAAATAATCAGAAGGGTGGGAGAAACTTCACTTTCTCACTGCTAAATACTGAAACTCCAAATAATACAATGTGGTTTGCATAATCACCTGGTTAAAGATATATTAGCAGTTAACATGTAGTCCCTTTATCCAAGGGACTAGAGGCGCAAACCCAAAGCTTTGTGCCTCTAGCCACTTTTGGGGAAAGGGGGACAGCCACACATCCAGCACCTATTCAGTTTTTCAAGGAGCTATGAGAGTAGAACAACACTACTGGCTGCTGCCTGTATCCAGCACGGAGAGAGATTGGGGGGGGGGGGAAGAGAGATTTTTCTCTTCCTTCCTGGCTACGTTGCTTGAAGGAAAGCGTGCTGATACCTGGCAAAACACCTAGCATATCTGCTTTTTATAGAGGCCTCGTGTAAGCAGAGTCCTTCCTCTTCTCTTTCCCCCAACAGGGCTCCTTGAGGAAAAACTCAGCTGGCACTAGCCCCACTTTCCCCTTTTTCATAATGTGTAGGTATATGTCTTCTAAAATACTGAAATCCAAAAACTTCTCATTTCTAGCTTGTCTTATCACAAAGATGTAGGAACATACATTTTAAAAAAATAGATAGACTCATGCCATTTGGATAGAAGGTGTGATGGACAAGACAAAACAATAGCTAAATTTTCTGTTATGACTGCAGCTCCCTCCACTACACTTAATGCTATTCTAGAGATTCCCCTAAACCTTTTGGCAGATGAAAAAGCTGAAATGGGAATGTGGGTTACCAGAGTCCCATATATATCATGAGCAACTGCCTAAAAGTCAACCTCAGGGAACAAATGGTGCACATATTGATTAGTAGATCTTAATAACTGTAACAAGCAAAGGAGGAGGATTAAGTCAGAATTTATTCAATAAATTGTCACAACAATCATATCTTTGCTTCATTTGTAGTATGGACTTAAATGAAGCATAGTCTCTTTAGTACTGCTTCCATATCTCCTACATTCTACCATCATAATACAAGCATGACCCAAATGTCTACTATTAAAGAAAACCAAACAGCTAATAATCCATTTAGGTGAAAAATGCCTTGCAGAGCATTCTCATCACCTAATTATCAGAAATTAACTACAAGAAGGCTTAATTGCAACTATGTATCTTTGGAATTACCTGATTCTAGAAGCATCTTAGCAAACATAGGATTCAAAGGAAACTCTGCTATCCTAATTCCAAGAGGTTCAGTAAGACGACAATATTTATCAAGCCCTAGAGAAGAAGAAAATGCAAAACATAAATTTTGATGACCCATGCTCTATATATAATATTATATATTATAACATACTTTGAAATGAACTAATTATACATGTGTTAAAAGAATGATTCTCTGTACAGAAATCTTTTTAATATATATAATAATGAAAATTAAATAATCTTACCTCCCAATGCATAGAGTAGCTCCAAAGCTTGAACCATTGATTGAGCAGGTGGAGGCTGGAAGAAAAAGAATATATATTTACCCAGTACCTTTTCAAAAAGAAATGTACTTCTCTTTCTTGGGGGCTAATACTAAAAGTTGAGCAAACTAGAAGAGTCAGAAAACAAAGATCAATCTCTTCTACCCGTATGCATTCACCCATACAAGATTCCTGCTGAGATATGGAAAGCAATTAAATATGAGAGTCTATTTATCTGTGTTGTTTGACATAGAAGAGAATGTTATGTAGGTGGCAAAGTAAAGGAAGAGTAACCCTTGATGTCCTTGAAATGTGGCTTGTACTGTGAATCTGGCAAACCAAACTATACAAGATAAACAGTTAAACAAGAGTCTCATACTTACTGAGAGGAAGGGGAACCTTAGCACATTGTCAATTCCTAAAGCTTTGAGCTGCAGGATGACTGGTGCAAGGTTACTGCGCTGCATCTCAGGAATGGTGGATTGTGGTAACTTCTCAAAATCTTCTTCTGTTAAGAGAAAATTAAACTATTAATTTACGAATCCATTGAAGCTATATGCATTCATTCTATTATAAAGAACAAAAAAGTTCATGCAAAAACCAAGAAGCAGTTGAAGCGATACAATTTTATTTAGTAGGGTGGTCACAGGACATCTCCAAGGTAATATTGTAGAAACTGAGGCATGGTGGAGTTTGATTTGACTGTAAAGGGGATCCAGGGTGTTTGGCAGAACACAGGAATGAAAAACAAGGAAAGGAAGCTACCATTTATACAGAAAAAGAGTTTGGTTAATGAAGTATGGCTTGAATCCCGAAGCCCACAAACAGTAATCTTAAGTGTTTGAATTTTTGGATATTTAATATGAGAGAATAAGGCAGACAGCTAGGTAATCTTTTAAGATGTTCCTCTCTCTCTCTCTCTCTCTCTCTCTCTCTCTCTCTCTCTTATTTTCTCCCACGCTCACGCTCACTCTGTCATATTCACCCACACCCATACAAACTCTCAAGGATAAATATAAGCTTTACAGTTTAGGCACATTCCTATCATACTTTTCTATGTAAGCAATGAAACATCTTAGATCCTATATACTTTGTAAGGCATTGTAGAACACTGGACAGTGCAGTATCTATATTTGCAGATATAATCAACTTTATGAAGTATGGTCTTCAATTAGGAATGACATAGCAAGTAAGCTATTCAAGAGACTACTTACTTTTTCTGGTCTAACACTGGATTATATAGTATCTCAAATTTCTGGTTATCTACACATTCACATAGTGAGTGTTACTATTAACTGATTGTCTGTTATCAGTCGGTTTACTGACAAGCTCTACTTATATTTCATGCTCAACCAATTAGACAGGGTTTGTAATAGTCCCATTGTTCAAGGTCAGCCATTATCCAACTGAAAATGATGTTATATGTATTGTCGGAGGCTTTCATGGGCAGAATCACTGGGTTGCTGTAGGTTTTTTGGGCTGTATGGCCATGTTCTAGAAGCATTCTCTCCTGATCTTTCGCCTGCATCTGTGGCAAGCATCCTCACAACCTCTGAGAATGCTTGCCACAAATGCAGGCGAAACATCAGGAGAGAATGCTTCTAGAACATGGCCACACAGCCTGAAAAACCTACAACAACCCAATGAGGTTATATTTTTGTACAAGGTCACTGTTCATACAATCATGCAACCATTTAACTGCTCATCATTATTCTGGCTAGTCAGTGTCAGGTGATTGTATCATGTAATACTTGGCATGATTAGAATTAATAGTACCAATTAATGACACTTTTTCGGTGTTCAATTTTTTTGTAATTTGACTACGCTATCCCTTTCTTTAACTCATATTTACACTTAGATTGTTAATACTTAGATGACCAAATTCCCAGAAATTGCTTCCTCAATACACATATTAACTCTATAAAGACAAGATACACTTATTGGTTTCATTTGTCCTATATATGAAATTTTGCAAAATAAGCAGAGTCTTAAAATTTTGAAAAATATACACAAAATAGTGTCCAACCTATAATATACTCCAATAAGAACTACACTATAAAATGTGTTTACTTTATTAAAATGTATTACAAACCAATAATAATAATAATAATAATAATAATAATAATATATTTAAAATAATTGCATATCCATTACATAAATCTTATTAAGACAGAATTGTACTTTTTAATTGTCCCGAAGACACCTACAGAATTTTTAAGCATACTACCACCAGCAAAAGAGCACATCCCCACCTGTATAAAGTCTGTAGCATTTTCCTGAACGATTCCGGCCTGCACGACCTGCCCTCTGATTAGCCGAGGCTTTTGATACTGGCACGACCACAAGGCATTCAATTGCTGTTTTTGGATTATATGCACGGAGCTTCACAAAGCCACAGTCAATCACAAATGAAATGCCATTGATTGTGATAGATGTTTCTGCAATATTGGTAGCCACTATGACCTGAAATAACCATAGAAAATCAGTCTGTTTTAGGCTCATTGTGTTCAGTGATTAGTAATTTGATAAGCTTGAGAAAATATCCAATAATGCTTTTCCAATGAGTTCCATTAAAGAAAAAAATGAAGCAAAACAGCTAGAGTTGTTACAAAGAAGACAGTTGTTAAAAAGTAGGATTTAGAATTAGAGCAATAATAGCCACAAATGCATATCTCCTGTTACCTGGCAAGAATGATGCACTATAAAACATCAAAATCATTTCATTAAATCTTCACTACATTCCCATATCTTAGTTAATAAGTTATTAAATTACAGATATCATTCAAAACATGCATAAAACACAGTTGAGGGAAGGTCAGTAAACACTACAGTGGGCCCCTTGTATCCACTCGGGTTTGATTCTAGGACCCCTTCAAGGATAGCAAAATCCACGGATGTTCAAATCCCACTATATACAATGGCTTAGTAAAATGGTGTCCTTTATATAAAATGGAAAATCAAGTTTTGTTTTGGGGATTTTTTTAAAGCTGTAGATGGTTGAATCAGTAAATGCACAATCCATGGATAAAGAGAGCCAACTGTAATTAGGAAACAACATTGCAAAATGGAGTTCACATGTAATGGACTGGAAGCATGAGCAACTTCATTGTCAGACAGGAATACAAACTGTTGTTTTCTCCTTTTAAACTGTTCTTCTCATTCAGTTTAATTAAGGAGATATTTTTGCTATGATGTTTAAAACAAAAGTGCGTAACATTCCAATATTTTTAAAAGATAAAGGAAAACAAAAACAACTATAAATACATTTGTGGGGATTGTCATAGGAGACAAATTTCAATTTTAGGAAAGTAAGTAGATTCATGTTGGGTCAAACCAAATGTTTATCTAGTCCTGCAACAATTAGACTATCTTTTACACATCCAGCATTTCAAGGAGAGTGGTGTAGTAGATGAGGACCTCTGAACAACATAAAACATAAAAGGAAGCAAAATTGCTGTAACTGTCAATCAGAATGACATAGACAGATGTATTGAGAGGTTGTTGTGGTATACCTTTAAGTGATCTCTGACTATGGTGAACATAAGGCAAACCTAACATAGGGTTTTCTTGACAAAATGTCTTCAGAAGAGCTTTCTCGTTTTCTTCCTCTGAGACTGATTTGCCCACGGTCATACAGTGAGTTTCCATGGTTAAACTGGGATTTGAACCCAGGTAGGGCAAAATTATAACCCAACACTCAAACCACTGGTATGAAGAGAACACCTCCCAAAAAACCTCCAAAGGGTAGATTGCCAAATACACTGTGGGAAGGTGGTTGTTATACTGTTAAACAACCAGAATACAAGCATGATGCCTAATGAAACTACATTCATGACAACAACACTGGAAGTGACTTTACCTTTCTAACATTATGAGATACCCGCTCAAAAACTTTCATCTGTTCAGAAGCAGGCAACCCAGCATACATAGGAAGAACACGCAGGTGTTTCTTCATTCCTGTGCGAGCAAGGATCCGTGCTTGTTCTATCAGCATTGAAACAACAGTTTCAACCTCCTCCTAGAAAGGCATAAAGATAAATGAAAGATCAAAATAAATTTAGTTCAAGGCTATATCACAAGGATTAAGATATGCTCATAGACAACATTGAATTGACTCTTGTTAGCTTTTCTTCCTGTTTTATTATCTTTAAAAAAAAACACACAAAGCTGAACATTGAAGATGGATTTTAGGCAGAAAATTAAACTTTTTTCCCATTTGAAAGCCAATTTCAGAACAAGATAGCACAACAGAAGATTGTGTAACAACCAGTACCTGAATCTTTAGTTATAAAATGTCTGCTTCAAACACAAAAAATAGATGCCTAAATCATCTGCACATTTCTTCTTTTTTTCTGGCTGGACTGCTATTCAGATATCATGGCCTTTTTGACGTACTTCTAATATAACACCTTCTCATATCTAATTATTCCAACTTCACTCATTTTGGTACTTCATACAAACTATTTCGTTTAATCAAGAGGGACTTTGGAGGAATATTCTGGGTTGTTTGCAATTAAAAGCTTCAACGTTATTGAGGCGTTATTAGGAATTTGTAATAATGTGATATGGATCCCCAGAATATCACATTATTGCAAACATATTTTTTTACTAGTCTTGATTAAATATATCTGGATTTGGATAGGAAGTTGTTTATTGTTGTTTACTCATTCAGTTGCTTCGGACTCTTCGTGCCCTCATGGACCAGCCCATGCCAGAGCTCCCTGTTGGCTCCCTTGGATAGGTAGTTGTTGTTGTTCATTCGTTCAGTCGTCTCCGACTCTTCGTGACCTCATGGACCAGCCCACGCCAGAGCTCCCTGTCGACCGTCACCACCCCCAGCTCCTTCAAGGTCAGTCCAGTCACTTCAAGGATGCCATCCATCCATCTTGCCCTTGGTCGGCCCCTCTTCCTTTTGCCTTTCACTTTCCCCAGCATAATTGTCTTCTCTAGGCTTTGCTGTCTCCTCATGATGTGGTCAAAGTACTTCAACTTTGTCTCTAGTATCCTTCCCTCCAATGAGCAGTCGGGCTTTATTTCCTGGAGGATGGACTGGTTGGATCTTCTCGCAGTCCAAGGCACTCTCAGCAGTTTCCTCCAACACCACAGCTCAAAAGCATCGATAGGTAGACATCACTCAAATTAAGCATTTGGCATAAAGTTCATGTACCTAAGACAAAAGTATTATCATGGATATTCTATGTTGGCCAAGGTGTTTCACTGTACATTTCTCAGGTTTACATTAAAAAAAAGTACTACATTTTTTGGAAATTTAGGATTAGAAGGTCTCTCTAGTGCAGGTCCGATCAGGAAAATAATAAAATAAGAATATTTTAGCATAATATTCTGATGCTAAAACTTCCTCATTTTATATTCCAGATAGAAAAACACATTGCTAGACAAGAATGACAGAGAAAGCTATTGCTCTTCTGTGTCTCACAATTCCTGTTTTTCACATGTCACTACTTTGATTATTTGAAACTGAAGCATAAGTGCAGAAGGACCTGATCAAACATGCCAAACACTAGAACACTAGTGAGTAGAAAGGATTGCATCAGAGAAAATTATCATATAAGAAAGTCAAACTTGCTGCACAACCATTTGAACATTAGCCTAATTCAGTGCATGCAATAGTGGGGATTTTCATCTGATTAGCACAGAGATGAGCAAGGAGTAGCCTCAAGGTTAAAATGCCCCCAGTGATGCTTTTGTGATTCTTTAATTATTCAGGCGAATTCTTCATTTTAGAAGCTCTCACTGGTGGCAATTCACTTTTTAAACAGGTTTCAGGGCTCCGTACACTGCATAATATCAAAAGCATCAATTTTCCAGAGTGGCAAGTAGACCTCTGGCGACATCTGTTTCTGGTTTTTTGACTTTTTAAAACCGAAATTGGTCTTTCATGCACACCCATGTCCACTTCTGTGCTAGTGTTACCCAGGATTTATACCAACGCCTTACACCAAAACAACAATCAACAGGACAAACATTTCTGTTGTGTCTACCTGGCCAGTTAAAAATGCCAGAATATCCCCATCACCTTCTGTCTGATGAATTTTCATGACAGTTTCCACAGTTGATTTCACATAATCTGGAACAGGACTGTTGGAGAAAACATATGCACACATCTTAAAAACAAGTACCTATATGTGTCTTCCTCTTATCACCGAAGAAGAAAATCCCAAAATATAAAGTTGGCTTCTATAAATAGCATAAATAAATCACATCCTTGTAAGAGTTTAACTATATGTTACAATATTAGAAACAAATTACAGGAAGCGGATCCTTCTTCAATGCTTCAAAATCATCCTGTTATTTTGCTTCTTCCTTTCGTGTTCCCACAAATTCTTTTAATACCTCTTTTACACAAAGATACGGATTTCACAAACATTTAAACATTTCAATAGGTTTTTATATAACATATTGAGGGTCATGGGTTTAGAAAATGTAGTATTTCCACAGAAAGGATTAAAAACTAGACAAATACATTTTGAAATGTTGTCTTGGCATAGACAATAAGCAAGAGCACTGTTTTCAGAAATGTAAAAAAAAATGGGCTGGATCACACAAGGATGTTCAGCATGGCTAGATAATGATTCTTACGTTTCTGATCATCACAGATATAGAACTTCCAGAACACTTCAAACACAATGCTTTTCGTGTAGTTGCCATTTACACTATCCAATGAGTGCGCCATGCCTACTAATCAGGCAGTTTTTGATATATTTCCTGAAGCTGGTATCAGAGGGGTGCCAGCACTGATGTAAAAATACATGTATGAGTGATTCATATATGCACTGGTTACAAGCCCATTTTTTATAATAGAACTCTAGTAAAATAAACCAGCTATCCTAGTTTTCTATCATAGATTTGCAAATAAATCCTTTGAGGTGGTAGAAAACCCACACCACCAATGCAGCCATAACAGTCAGTCTCTTCAAACAAATAATATTTTAACTGTACCCATACTTACATGTACATACCATTTTCTACATTTACTCAAAGAGTCACTAACCTAACTCATACCATAACAATTTTTTAACTATGAAGAGGCCACCACACCTAATGTGGCTATTCTTTCAGAAAAGTTTGTCACAATTATCTGAACACTCCTCAGTTACGTCTAATGTAATAGTACTGAGGTTTGAAGATCACAACGGGACACGATTTATAAGCATATGGTTATCCACCTATAACACCCACATTTCCTTGCTCAGCACAAGGGCAAAAGTAAGAACTGTGTGTGCGGGGTTAAAAAAACAAGCCCACTTCTGCCATCGGACCTGTCCATCTCCTTTTGTGGAGGAGGAGAGAGGGCATGAAGGTGCTGCCAGGTTTGCCCATATCCCTTCTGTGGAGGGGGAAGGGGAGGACTAAGATTCCAGGGGAGGAAAAGCATGAAGATTCCACCGAGTCCCCGTAGCACTCGTCTGAAGTCTGCTCCAGCTGGCCGGTGCAGAAGGGGACGGGGGAAGGTTCCCGAAGCCCTCCTCCACTGAAGTCTGCGCCTGTTGCTCACAAAATAGGAGAAAGACACATTCAATTGGAAAACAGACTTAGGAGTACATCCTTTACGTGTTGGTACCGAAGCCCATGTGAAACATTCCTTTAAAAGAAAAACATAAATAAATAATAATACTTATGCTCCCTTCCCACCCAAACTTGGTTGACAAGTGGGTAGCAAAGTTACATGTTCCTCCAGCCACCACTTACAAGCATTAAACAGGAACAGACCTCTGAATGTAGAAGACATCCACTGGAAATGTTCGGCCTTCCACAGTTAGGATCATGCTGGTATCTTTGCTTGGGTCACTGGTCTCATTTTGGTTAAAGAAATCCCTAAATTTCTAGGATAAAGATAGTAAATCAGCACCACCATCACTGAAAGGAAGTAGACGTACAGAAGATTGGGAGACTGAGGCCACTTTAAATTATCAACCTGTATCTAAATCCAAGGTTCCTAACTAGAACAGATCCATTGTTTTGGCTTTCATTAATTTAACAAGTCTAGCAACTAGATTTAATGGATCCAACGATTGGATTTAGGCTATGGATATTAGTTATTTTCTGAAAAATGATATTTTAATCTTAGCAACACATTTTCAAAGCAGTATGACCTTGAAGGAGCTGGGGGTGGTGACGGCTGACAGGGAGCTCTGGCGTAGGCTGGTCCACGAGGTCACGAAGAGTCGGAGACGACTGAACGAATGAACAACAACAATGCATTTAGTATGTTTGTACAGAGACCCTGAGTTATTTTACAAGTATTATTACTAATTCTGCTACTGATTACTATTACCATTAATATTTCTGTTTATTTGATTTAACAAGAGACATTTATTGAACAAATTATTAAACTTTATTTATTAAACTTTATTTAGACCTCGCCACCATCTCCCCAGGGAGACTCAGGGTGGCTTGGTAAACCCAAGATAGAAACTTGCTCATAAGATCAAGAAACAACAACAAATAGTTAACCATTTTTTCCAACAGTACTGCAATAGGAAATGATATCTGTCTGTCTGTCTATCTATCTATCTATCTATCTATCTATCTTTGAACACATATGAGCAATAATTAAGGAACAAAGCTAGCATTAAGAGCAATAATTACACTATGTTTGTTCCTGGGTTATAAATGTCATTTTCTAATTGGTTCTATCACAAAAACATGGAAAAGACATTGTTTTTTGTAGGACATCCTGCAGCACATTTTGCTATAGTTTTTCAATGAATGTCTCAAAGAGTCTCAACATAGTTTGTGGCAGCCACAAAAACAAAGTTTCTGGAGTATAATAACTACTTCAAATCAGGAACAGAAAACAATTCAAATTTTGTTACATAGTTTATCAGCCTTTGTTATGAGACTTGGGTCTGGCTAGCACATGTTCTCAGTAAATGGCACTTCTGTAACTGAAAACTGTGAATCATAAAGGTATAAGACCAAACAAGAATGGCAGTTGAAATTAAGAACCCCTGAGCATTGTTTAAATCAAATCTATCAGAACTACCTCTGCATCAAGTGTGGCCGATGCTACAATTAGACGAAGATCTCCTCGCTTCTTTTGAACCTGTAAAATGCAGTAGAGAAAAATGTAAAACTTACTCAGTTATGGCCAAACATTCTCAAATCTAATAATTGTTTGTATAATTTGTGTAAAATGCAAACTTCATATAAATATGAAGCCTTTCAAAATATGGGTATATGTGTACAAAGAGTGATCTACTCATCCGTGTCTGACTGAGAAAAGGAGCATGCCTTCAGCCAGTATAAACCAGATTAGAGAAGTGGGATATCACTAAAACTGCTTTTCACTGTTGATTTATCTTTCCCTGATTATTAAACAGTTTTAAAGTATTAAACAGATTGCAAGAGAATCCATAAACAAGTTTTATGAAACAACCCAACAACTGTTTATCTTAAAGCCTTGCAAACTACCAACTATAGTTAAAGTACAGATTTTTCTATTTCCACTTAAAAAAAATTGCAGTCAGCCCTCCACATTTACTGGGGTTTGGAGCACAAAACCCCATGTGAAAGTGAAAAACAAATGAAGATACTGTTTAAAAAATACTGAGAAAACACCTCTTTAAGAATTTGTAGGTCTTAGCATGACTTTATGGTTGACTTCCACTGTAAACTGACCATAGAATCATACTAGAGGATCTAGAGATTCTTAGAAAGATGTTCTCTCTAAGAATTTCTTGGTCCCCCAGACTGACCAAAACTGACAAAAAAAATCACACTAGAGGGTGTAGAGATGAGAACATTTTAATCAAATATATGAATAATCAAAGCTGCAAATGTGGAGGAGACAACTGTATTCTAACAAAGTGTATATTTTTAAAGGAATAAACTCAGAATTAGTGCCATCTGCAATCTCTCAGAACAGCAAATGAAAAGAAAAGGACATTGCTAGAAAATGGCACCCTGTAATGTTGATGGTAACAGGCTCACAGCTGTTGGCAGTCTAATAGCAATATTAACGGATTTCAGCTACAAGCATTGCAATTCCATATTCTTTTCTTCCCACTGTTAAAGGAAGGGTGACAAAACAGAAATGTATTAGGAAATTCTGACCTTTTTTAGCAAACCAATGGCAATGTCTGTATATAAGGTTCTTTCATGGGCTTCATCCAACATGATTACACTGAAACAAAGCAAAAAGCATAAAGTTCATTTTCCTGCATGGCAGGAGGTTGGACTAGATGGCCTATATGGCCTCTTCCAACTCTATGATTCTATGAGATAAGAATTAGCAAATATAATTCACTGTATAATAATCCCAGTTAGACAATTATAGAATAGCTATGCAAACTATTATTAGAAGTCATACATTTTTGATTTACAGGATTTAAAAACTTCAACTGATCTGCAATAGCCATCAAGGAAGCACCACTGTGTAAATAACTCAGGAAATGCAACTAATGGAGCAGGTCAGCCAATTTCCTTTACTGTAAGCAATGAAGATTTTTGACTTGACGACAACATACATCCATGCATATCACCAACTTTCTGGATAGAACCTGGGCACCATTTTTAAATGGTTGTGTTCCTGATTTCACGGTTGATTCTAGACCTGGCATGGGCAAACCTTTTTGCCCTTGAGCTGCCTTCTGGGCCCACTTGCAAGATGGGAGTAGAAGGGATGGGGCTGGAGCCAGAAGGGCCAGGGCTGGGCCCAGACATGGGCTGGAACAGCTGGGGATGGGAAAGGATGGGGTTGGGACAGGAGGAGGTGATCTGGGAGGAGGAGGAGACACACAGCACTTGCAAGAGCATTTCCATCAGCACCGTGCTTTCCCCCTACTTTTCCTCTAAGTCTGGGAAAGGCGCATCACCTTCCCAAGCCTCAAAGGAGAAGAAGAAACACAGAGCTGGAGAACCCTTACTCCAGAGCCCTATTTCTCCCCCACTTTTCCTCTAAGCCTGGGTTGCACCACCTTCCCAAGGCTTAGAGGAGAAGGAATGCCACAGCACTGGCGATAGCTGTCTTGCCAGCACTGTGTTTCTCTCCCCCCCCCCCCCCCCCGCTTTCCCTCTGAGTCCAGAGAAGATGACCTGCCTTCCCAAGGCTCAGAGGAGGAAGAGAAACACGGCACTGGTGGGCAACTACCTGTCTCCTAACTAGAGTTTGAAGATACTTTCCCCACTGTGTGCATATCTTCCGATTTTTATTTTTATTTTTAAAAAATACTCAACATGTCTGCAATGCTCTTTACATTTACTTCCTGATTTCAAAATAAAAACTCTCTGGGGCCTAAAACATACTGGGGAAACCCCTATAGTATACTACAAGAGAGGAGATCAAACTACAAGAGAGGAGATTCCATCTGAACATGAGGAAAAACTTCCTGACTGTGAGAGCCGTTCAGCAGTGGAACTCTCTGCCCCGGAGTGTGGTGGAGGCTCCTTCTTTGGAAGCTTTTAAACAGAGGCTGGATGGCCATCTGTCAGGGGTAATTTGAATGCAATATTCCTGCTTCTTGGCAGGGGGTTGGACTGGATGGCCCATGAGGTCTCTTCCAACTCTTTGATTCTATGATTCTATGAAAGACATTTAAGTCTTAAAAGCTAATCATTCTTCCAAATATATATAGGGTTGCAAAATGACTTGTGGGCCAGAGGGTTTTCTTAAAAAGAAATTACTACCATATATTCTATGGCAGTTATGCTATGGTGTCACCTATAAGCGTGCTTGGTTTCCCACAAAACGTCTGTGGAAATCTGGACTAAAATTAGCACATCCAATGCTGTTTCTCCCCCATCCCCCCACACACACCATTTTTAATGCAGATAATGCTTCAAAATATTGAACTGGTACTCAAGTTGAGTAACTGAGCTAATGGGACTTATAAACTGAATTCAGAGTGATAGAAGAGATGTTTACAGATTGAGGTGGCTGATGATCTCTTTTGACTAGGATGGTAATATTCTTAAACAGCAGGTCTGCAATTTGAGGATGCTATGAGATTCAGCCCTGCCTCTGTAAGTTCAAATCAGCTGCAGTATCTTATATACAGAGACAGCCTGAGGACAATTATTCACATACTGGCAACAAACCAATTGCATTACTGGGATTGCAGATAAGACCGTCCTTGAAGGTAGCTCACAAAGTTTAGAATACTGCAATTACAGATGAAGGTAATTCAGAAAGTTCCGCTAGTGAAACTTAGGGCACACAGGCTATTCTGAGGCCAATGTGTGAAACTTCTCTTGCCTATTTTAGAACTGCATAGATACCTAGTCCCTTCCAATTTTAGGAATCATCTCCACCTTCGAAAGCAGAAAGGGTTTGGGACCAGAATAGCTGAAGAACTGCCACCTCTTACCGGTGCCCTTTTAAGAAGCCATTCTGTGAATCTGAAGGTGAAATAAGGAAAGCCCTGATTTGTGGTATCCCAGTTTTAGAATGTTTTCTTAGTAATGCTTGACTGGCACTATGTGTCCCTTCACTGCAATAGGAGTGACTTTTTATTTAGCCATGTCTTTCAGCATATTCAATTCAATGGTGTATTTCATCTGGCTTTCCATCTGATATGCTGCACTTTGTGGTTCATAGTGCATTTTATAACAATTTTGTGTGGTCTTTAGCCTGAAAAGTAGTAGGCACTGCTAAATAAAACCCTGTGATAAATCAAGGAAGGGAGGAAAGGAGACACAAAGTGTGTTGTAAAACCTCATGAATAACATTCTAATGTTTTATTACTGTGATATATTCTTAAGTATGAAGCAAAACAACAAAAAATCACTGCCAATCAAATTAGCATCCATTCTAAAACCCAGGACAGGACAGGAAGTTAACTAGATACATATGAAGAAAAGAGGCTCATGTCATCAATATAGAAAAGATTAAAATCACTGTTACCCCGTTTACCTGTATCGTGTTAATAATGGGTCAGCCATCATTTCCCTCACCAGCATTCCATCAGTCAGGAACTAAAATACAGAAACAAATGTAATATGTATCCAGAAAATACCCAAACAAATCTCTGAATGGCAAAATAAGTTCCTTTTACTTATTGTGTTCAGAAGTGAATGCAAATTATTTTGTAGTCACTGGCAAACAAACTAGGTGTGAAGTACAAGAAAAAAAACCTACCGGGCCAATGCTGACTCACTATCGACTACAAGAAACAGAGTTAGATGAGAAACTTGATGGAGAAGGGTATAACTGGTGCAGTGAACAGGAGCACTGACTATTGCAACTATCTGCCTATTAATTTTTACTTCAACTCTTATGGTGCTATTTATAGAACACAGAACTGGTATCCTTTTATTGCTTTAGGACATATTGGAATGGATGCAAATTTCTATAGCTGTAGAAGAAGAAACTTATATGGGATTATTAAAGATATAAGCTACAACAAATGTGATAGGGAGTTCTTCCATATTGAGGACCAATACACATTTGTTGTACACAATGCCCAGAATTTCACATTGAAACCAGATCACTGGTATAGTCACTGCCTTGCATAGATCTAATTGGTATCAAAAGAAATTAAGGCTAGAATGCAAAAACATCCAACCACGACAGGGAGCATTCTTCTCACAAACTACTATAACATCATGTGCTGTCAGGGTTTCATTTTGGAGCCTAAGGTCTGAACAGTGAACAATACTCATTTTGAAAGTTCAGAAATGAACAACAATAAATCTTGCCATAGCTCACAGAACCAGAAATAAAAATGGAGCCTGTATCTCTTTGTGAAATATTTTTGCTCCTTCCCTCTTTTTAGCCCATTCATAATTTGGTTTCTTTTTAATAATAGGACACAAGGAGCAGCCAAAATCTGTTCTAGTATCCCCAAGGGTTTGGGGAGGAATCTACTCCCTATACCAACAAAATATGATAGCTTTCCACTACTATGTTTCTTCCCTTGAAAATTAATTCAAAACTGTAACCAACAATTGATGCAAGCAATTTCTTTCAATATTATCACCTTGATTCTTGTTGCCTGAGGATCAGTACAATCATCGAATCGGATGCAATATCCTACTTCATGCCCCAGCAAGGCACCCCTTTCCTCAGCTACTCGGCCTGCAATCTTGTAGAAAAAGTCATATTAAACACTTGCAGATATTAAGTAAATTTAGAATTTCTGACGATTTCAAATTTATTATGAAAAAGGTTATTACAAATATAAACTGAGTATTTTTTATGAATCCCTTATATCAGTGGTTCTCAACCTGTGGGTCCTCAGATGTTTTGGCCTTCAACTCCAAAAAATCCTAACAGCTGGTAAACTGGCTGGGATTTCTGGGAGTTGTAGGCCAAAACACCTGGGGACCCACAGGTTGAGAACCACTGCCTTATATGTTGGGGGCTTCCCTCTTTTGGTATTTCTAGAGCTGCAGTTATGTTCCCTACATAAGAGGGACAGTGTTGCTGGAATAGTCTCTTGAAAAGCAGATGAGATGCTTTTTTTTCCTTAACAGAAGGATTTTTTTTAAAGGACCCCCCCCTTCCCCCCCCCCCAGTGGCATTACTTCAGGGATGCATTGCCCTCCTAAAGAGTGTTAAGTGAAATCTAAACCAGAAAACTGTAAATTCCGTTGAAGATATTTATATTCCCAGTTACTTTATGTAAACAATGATGAAATAGCATTAATGTAGATAAAATGTTTTAGCTGTTTTACTACATATTGCATATAATTATTATATGCGTTATTTATCACCTTAGAATGAAACATACAAATCTTTAAATTAAATAAATAAAACAAACGCCTATCTGGCACTTCACTGCAGCATAAGGTAATTTATACGGCAGGCAGGCAGGTATTTTATAATAAATATATTCTCTCAATTACTACTCAGCATTTTGATTTTGGCTGAGCATCCATTGTACAAGATGTAGCCCCAGGATAGCATGATCTGCAAGATTATTAGCAGTCATAGTGGCCTGAATGCACCTTATAAACATCCTAGCCACAAGTAATAATATTTCCTTTTTGGAACTGTCTATACAATACAATTTGCAAGTCAAAGAATTGGTGAATGGTAATGCCTTTGAAAAATACATCACACTATAGCCTTTGATTTCTGACTGATAGAATTAGAGCATTGTCCTAATTTGGATAGATGCAGAAGGAGTAAGTGAAGTGATAGAGAGAGGCATTACCAAACATTTCAGCCCAAGAAATGCTTTAGGAATCCCACTCTGGTTGAAACCAATGGTGGTTTTTGGAATTGGTCTTCACATTACTGTTCCACAACTCTACATTCCATAATATTTAATGATACTCAAGAATGCTTAACTTTATATTGGATCATTTATTGGACCATGCAAATTGCAAGTGTTATAGAAATGGCAAAATCTTATAGAAATGGTGGATATATTTATCATATTTCTTATAAAAAGTGGAAGGACTCACTGAAACACATGCAACTCTGCGAGGCTGCGTTACTCCCACTACTCGACCTTCAGCAGTCCAGCCAGCTTCCATTAGATACTGGAATGGGGAAGAATGCACAATTTTAAATTACTATCCGTTTCAAGCTTCTTTTATTTCTTCCTGTTACATCTTCACAGCAAATAATAAAGTAGTAAAATTAAATCAACCACCCTCTATGTGCTTCTATAATTAGTAAAACTATGTTATAAACAAACTATAACTTTTTAAAATACCTCCCAGAAAAAACAGATAGATTTTAGGAAGAAAAATTTATCTCCTAACCTTAGAATTATCATACCATTAGGGTAGCTACTACCTTCCAGCTTAACATTATTCACACACGACTTGAATCTGGATCAGGGAATGTAAGACCTCATATATGGGAATCAAATTGACCCCCAAGGCTTCCCTGAATGGCCTCTTCCCAAATGTACATCTCCTCTTCACCACAATATTATTCAGCAAGCTCTTCCCCATTCTAAAAAGATGAAATGTCTCCCTTAAGGCTTAGTTAGTGGCAGTAAACCATTTGAGATAAAATATAAAGCAATTTTCATCCCAATATTTTGCCTGAGTCTTGAAAACACCTCTGAAGCCAAACTTATTTGTTGGGCTCAAAATCCCTGAACTTGACTTTCACAAATGAAATGGAGTGGATTTTAAGTACAGGCCTGTGTCATAAGAGGAAAATCTCTGGCAGCAGAACAGACTAGCAGTAGACACCCACCCACCCCCACTCCTACTCCCCAGGTCTCTGCCATTTCTGTCCCAGCCCACAATCTGCTGTAAGGGCTTGCGGGGGTGGTTCCTTCTTAAAAGTAGGGAAAGCAGGGAAAGGAGAGAAATGAAGAAAATTCCCTCCAGATCTCATTCCTGCTGCTGCCAGAGCTTCCTCATGGGAACGCTAATCAGGATGCACTTTTGCTGCAGGGAATAAAATCAAGATTCAATCCTTTTTTGGTTGTTAAATAAAATGAAAGGAAAGTGTTGCATAAATTGATCTATGTGGAAGAAATAAAACTATGAGACATAATAAATAAAAGAAAAATATTTTCATTAGTAGAAAACATATTGAAGAATAAAATTATGTTCTTTGCTAGAAGATAATGACTCGGTGTAAGTACCTGCATATACTATTAGTCTAAATTTAAATTTGTAGGATAGATTTTGAAGGATGCAGCTGTGTGCAGACATTTGGCTTTAATTCCAGTACAATGGGTTGGATCCAGATGCGGTCATGTATACTTCAGAAAAATTGAAAACCTTGGACCAAATAAATCATGACTGCATCAAATCTCAATGATATCAATGGATCTCCTCTAAGTATGATTGAGAGGGTCTTTATACTGGTTTTTCCCTAATTGCAGAATACTTTCCTAAGGAAGACTGGTCTAGCACTTACGATTTTTGTTAAAATTTGCTGACTCTATTCTTATAAAGGGCGAGGCATCATTAATTCCTTTTTTAAAATGCGCACCATTCAGTCGGTTGAAGACTTAGCGGAGCGCTAGTGGTCTCATTCGAGAGGCGGGAGTATAAAGTTTTGTTCTGACACATTTCAGTCACCATCATGCGTTGGAACAGTGAGGAGCGTGCTTTTGCCATTGAGACCTACTTTTCGAGCAGATTTAGAGTGGCCGGCCAACTCTCCAGATTTGGCCCATTGTGATTTTTTGCTATGGGGTTTTTTGAAATCCTGAGTTTATGTGAACTGTCCAAGGACCCTACAAGATTTGAAGACCAACAGCCAGGATGAAATTGCCAATGTAACACCTGCTATGCTGGCAAGAGTCATGACAAACACCAGAAATCAATTTACTCAGTGTATGGAGAATGGGGGATGTCACATACCTAATTTGATCTTCAAAACTACGTAAAACAAAACTTTAGGTATGCACCTACATTATAAAAAAGAAAATTTTCTGATTCATACAATGGGTTTTATTAAGTTTTGAAAAAAGGAAGTTATGCTGCCTCACCCTGTACTTTCTGTAACCCTGGGAATGTCACTGAAGGGTAGAGTGTAAACTGTTTTAATAAATAATTATTTATTCCACACTCACTTGAGGAATCTGGGTGCTTTTCCCACATCCTGTTTCTCCAACAATGACCAGTGTCTGATAGTTCTCTACCAGATAAAGGATGTGATTTCTCAGCTAAAACAAAACAACAATTATATGTGATTTATAAAAAAGACATATTACAGAAATGAAGACAAATATAATAACTGACAATACTATATGGACATTATTTCTTTTCTACACAATCTGATAAACATCAACACAAGCACACGCCTTTATGACTTTGACAGGACCTACATATCAAATGCACAATATTATAGCATGTGACTATTTATTACACTTCTTAAATGTCTCACAACATAGGATTTTTCTAAATGCTATACAGCACAGTTAAAACATAACATTAAAAGTACTAAAATATTACAACAAAATAATATAATCTGACAGAACATAAAGCTAACAGATATACAATATAAACCAAAAAGCAAACAATCCTGCACAGCCTTGACTGAACCCAACGAAGGCCTATAATGAATGAAAATGGTACCATCTGCCTTGTAATATTATCAATATTCATGATACAAAATAAATTTAAACAGTGAAATAGCAAATAGACAGATGAACAATAATGTTTACATTAACTCGGTTCAAAGTAGCAAAAGAAGTGTATACCTTAAAAACTGGTAGCTTTTGCCTCTGTTGTTCAATAGAAAGGGAAACATAGGGGTTATAGATGACTGAAACACATCCACTTTCAGCAGGACTCTGCCTTTCCTCTGATAGGTTGACACCAGGCCCATCTGTACCTATATAAACAATGAAATAAATAAAGGTCACTATCAGAAAGTTATCTAGACCTTTAGAAAACACACAAAAAAAGGAAAGCAGCAATTATATCTAAGGAAAACTCCTGAAATAATAGCACTTTCTCCAATGCCACATGCAACTTTTGATTTAAAATGTGAGAGAGTTGTTTTGGATCCCAATCGGGAAAGAGGCAGAATGAAATGAAATACATACACAGAAGTGGACTCTGAGTTCCTCAGATCAAAGCAATTTAAACAATGCAAGTCTCCAGAACAGTAGACCAAACCTTTAGCTTCTCAATTTTTCCATTCGCTGACACCATCACCTTCATAAATGGCAAGTGCACATATGTCCATCTCGTATATAAGTCATCAGGATGTTTTGAGGGCAAAAATTACGGATTTTGATATAAGCCGTAGACAAGTTGAGGGTCAAGCATCAACTTAGAGAGTCAGACACCCACAGCCACCACCATTTTCTCAGGCAGGCATTCAAAAAGGCCTGTAATCCCGTGGTGCTACTAAAAGCCACTCAAATAAAAATAAAAAGTAGATAAGGCAGGAAAGAGGGAAGGCTGCCTTTCCCCCTGATTTGGGCAAGAGAGAGTAAAGGAACTGAAGTATTGGGTTGTTGTAGGTTTTTCGGGCTATATGGCCATGTTCTAGAGACATTTTCTCCTGACGTTTCACATGCATCTATGGCAAGCATCCTCAGAGGTAGTGAGGTCTGTTGGAAGTAGGAAAATGGGTTTATATATCTGTGGAAAGACCAGGATAGGACAAAGGACTTTTGTCTGCTGGAGCTAGGTGTGAATGTTTCAACTGACCACCTTGATTAGCATTTAATGGCTTGGAAGTGCCTGGGGGAATCTTTCTTTGAGAGGTGATTTGATGTGCCTGATTGTTTACTCTCTGTTGTTTTGCTGTTGTAATTTTTGAGTTTTTTTAATACTGGTAGCCAGATTTTGTTCATTTTCATGGTTTCTTCCTTTCTGATGAAATTGTCCACATGCTTGTGTATTTCAATGGCTTCTCTGTGTAGTCTGACATGTTGGTTGTTAGAGTGGTCCAACATTTCTGTGTTCTCAAATAATATGTTGTGTCCAGGTTGGTTCATCAGGTGCTCTGCTATGGCTGACTTCTCTGGTTGGAGTAGTCTCCGGTGCCTTTCATGTTCCTTGATTCGTGTTTGGGCGCTGCGTTTGGTGGTCCCTATGTAGACTTGTCCACAGCTGCATGGAATACGGTAGACTCCTGCAGAGAGAGGATCCCTCCTTTGCTGAACGTAGTATTTGTTGGATTTTCTTCATTGCTTCATTGCATACCATATCCATGGTGGCTCCTCGCCTCTACCTCTTGCCACAGCCTTCATGTTAGGTCCCTGCATTAGTATATATGTTAATTCCAAACAAATAACAAAAGATGTATCTATCTACCAAGGCAGTTTGCTTTTTCACATACCCGTTTAAGCACACCCTCTAAGATTTTACCTCAGATATTTGCATTTAAGCACAACTTGTGCAAATAAATAACCATATGCAAGTTATTGGAGCTATAGAATGAAAGTGATGAATCATCCAACTAATATAACAAGGACAAAAAAGTCATTACGGATATGCATAATTTGCAGTTCCCCATATGCATGTTTATTAGGATGTCTTTCACTTTATAGAAGCCATGCCACAAATTTCCTGGCAACAAGAAAACAAATGGCTATCTTAATTTCAGTATTTATCATGATTTTTAAAACAGTACAAACAATGAGTACCTCTTTGTCGGATGTGAGGACGATCTGGCTGTGACATCTGTCACCAGGGTTGATTCGAGTACCTCTTTGCGCTTCACAGATTTTAAGTTTATCACATACCCAGCTTTGTCCATCTGCATAATTTATCTATATATATGGCATTTCTGATTGGTATGCATGTGTCACAGTGTAGACAAAAAAGTTCAAAGTATTTCAAAGCAGCATTGTTTATCATTAACACCCTGTTCAGTTGAGCGTGTATGATTCAAAGCCAAAATTAGCAGGATGTTGAGCAGCATTGAACAATGTGGTCTATAAACCCTGCTATTAAAATTGCAGAGGTCTATCTTGAAAAAAAACTGTTTTCAATATTGAAGCTGTTTTAATGTATTTTGGATATATAAAGTATTGTACTACACACAGTTCTTTCACAAATTCAATATTTTAATCAATTCAGTTGTTACTCAGTTTTAATTGAGAATGCTGACATTCTAGTACAATTTCTTTCCATGCTTTTTATCAAACATATATTCTTTCATAATATCAAATTAAAGTGTTTTGAAAATCTATTAGAAGGCTTTAAAGGCCTTTTACTGTTTACTCTTTACTCCTCGAAGAAATATTAGTTACATATTACAAAATAAAAATGTCATAATAAGTTGTGAAAAAAACTGTACACAAAAAAAATCTGAGCATGATCTCATGATTTAAATACAGATATATCTCAGTTACCAAAACAGATGTGTTCCTGGACACCAGATACAGAAATAATATTGACAGAATAAGTAAAGGTAAAGGTTTCCCCTGACATTAAGTCTAGTTGTGTCTGACTCTGGGGGGTGGTGCTCATCTCCATTTCTAAGCCAAAGAGCCAATGTTGTCCATAGACACCTCCAAGGTCATGTGGCCAGCATGACTGTCTGGAGCGCCGTTACCTTCCTGCCAAGGCAGTACCTATTGCATGTTTTCAAACT
This sequence comes from Anolis sagrei, assembly GCF_037176765.1. Lineage (NCBI taxonomy): Eukaryota > Metazoa > Chordata > Lepidosauria > Squamata > Anolidae > Anolis > Anolis sagrei. The sequence goes on along the minus strand of NC_090024.1, from coordinate 214,420,248 downwards.
GCTAGGTTGGCAGAAGCTGGGCCTAACAGCACATTCGAATCGCTAACCTTTTGGTCAGCAAGTTCAGCAGTTCAGCGGTTTACCTCACTGCGCCACCAGGGGGACCCCAGAATAGGTATAAGTTCTCAAAAATAGTTCAACCATGTATAGTCCAACTTTTTATCCAAAACGAACAATACGCTCACGTGAAATAAAGCAATGAGGCCAGAAGGTAAGCTTTGCACAGGAGACTACTTGATGCTTTTTCCAAAGTGCATCCAAGGATAATTGTTTTCTTTCACAGCTTGTACTTTTTATGACTTCTCTTTTGGAGGGCGAACTTATTTATCTATGCTTTTTCAAAATGCTGATGGAAGCTGTTGAGTCAGTTTTATCTATTTTTCTCTTTCTCTCTGTTTGGCTGTTCATGCCTGCTCAGTAAAGGATTCTGGAGGAAGCCTTTTGCCTTACCTGTTGATGTGAGGTATGCACAGCAACACTAGAATTGGCTAGAACAGAATCTCATTCTTTCCCAGTTGAAACATTATTTCATTATTTACTGCAGGCACACTGCCATAACCTGACATAGAAAGTCCATGTATTTCTAGTTCTCCTTCATTACCCTCCCGCTGTTGCTAATAACAGTTCGTCCAGCTAGACAGAAGGCAAGGAAGAAAAGAAAGAGCTGGGTTGATATTTTTTAAAAACTGTAAAAAGGAGCTTCTTTTTCAGATACTTTGTTAAAAGAAATGTATCTGTGTCTAAATGAAAGTACTCAGACCTTGAATGGTAGAAATGATACTAAGTATAGCCATCTATCTGCTGCCAAATATAGATTGCTGAAAATTTGCAGTATTTGAACAGACTGGAAAAAACCTTTGGTTTTTCGGATGTTGGATTCCAACTCTCATCAGCCTCAGGCATTATAGGGAGGGTAACAGTTGTAGTCTGATAACATATTGAAGGCCAGAACACCCCATCCCTGCCTGTAAAAAATATTCTCATCAATACAGTCCCCAAAATACCAGCACCCCTCAAATTAAACAGGACTTGGAAGAAGAGCAACATAATTCAGAAATCTGTTAGGGACAATGCAAGCACAATCTGCAGGTATCATTCCTCATCAGTTATACACCTGCCATCACATTGTACAGACAAAAGAGGATTTTAAGAAATTATGAAGCAATAGGTCATTTCCAACATCACTTGTGAAGAAGCAGTAAGAGCTTTTAATTCCATTGCCTATTTCTTGTGCGCATAAAGAATATCAAAGAGCAGCTCAAGCCCAATCACCATTACCATTGGTTCATGCTGGCGATCAATGAGAACAACCCAAAGTCCAAAGATGATCAGACAGTTAAAGTGAAGCAGAAGCAACTGTAGTTACAATCTCCTGACATAAATTATATACATCAATTCTTCAAATACACTGTTTTGGTCTGCTGCCAACAGTATTGGCAAAAGCTAAAAGCCAATCAAGTTATGACTTTTACAGGAGTCAAGGTCATATGTACTGAAAGGTTTTATCTGCAAAGCTCTCTATGGTAAATATACACTGAAAGTACAATACTATGAAAAAATGCTCTAGGATGACATTTAAAATCCATGGAGGTAATCTAAAAGAAGACTGCTTTGAAAAGTCGATAGCAATTTTATCAACAGCAATCAATAGGTGAAAATGCTGCAAATAACATCTGATTGGCAAAAATATTAGTATGAAAAAATGCACATCAGTGCTTGAACAGGTATATTAGCTGTGCTATGGCAAATATTTTAAGTGTAAAACAGACTGTTCTAGATAAGACCATTTTGTTCACCTCAATGACTTACTGGGCAATGTGTTATCTTTGATTAAGGTGTTCAAGCAAATTTAGAAAGGTCATCTGAGTATCTTCCCAAGAAACAAAGAAAACAAATGGAATCCAAACAGGAGAATAGAGATAATTATCATATACCTATTACCAAAATTACCTTCAAGTATGCATGGGGCTTTAATTTAATCATTAACAAAAACTGCATAGTTGTTATGTCTTTAAAAAGAGGAAGTGATGCTACACCAATTAATTAGCTAAAATTCAAATCAGAAATAATCTGTCACTGCAATTGAAATGCAGTTTAACGAGAATACCTACTTTTCTGAGACAACATACGGTACAGTATGAACCAACTATATATAGCACTGCCCAACAGTAGTGAACCATATAGAAGCATCCTAAAATAAGTACAAATTGCTAAATATTGTCCAGTATAACCATATATATGCACACAATCAGAATCAAAATGTATGTTTACTAAGAATTGTATCAGCTGATTTCATCGGAACTCTGAAATGAGCATTGCTCCAGTAACATAACTTTAACCTGGCACCCATTTTATACTGATGGTAGTCTATATGCCTCCTTATCTCATCCATCATCCACTCATTTGGAGTTCAAAACGAAGAAAAACTATCTTCACTTATCTTTATATAAGCATGAAGACAAAAACACTGATGATAAAAAAGAGTCTGAGGGGATTAAACAAAAGCATGAACATGCAATGAAAAATTAGGTTGTCTTGGGAATTGTATTTGCACAGAATTGTTTTAGTACAGTGGCTCTCAACCTGTGGGTCCCCAGGTGTTTTGGCCTACAACTCCCAGAAATCCCAGCCAGTTTACCAGCTGTTAGGATTTCTGGGAGTTGAAGACCAAAACATCTGGGGACCCAAAGGTTGAGAACCACTGTCTTAGCATATCATACCACCATAAATATTCTCAGAAGTAACAGTTCTTGGATGGGAGGCTGCCACGTAATATGAGAAATATCCAGATACAGCTTGGGGAAAAATCTACCCTGAAACCCCGGAGAAGTCTTGCCAGATAAACGTGGCAATACCAGCAAGACGAACTGATAATCTGTATTCAATGAGGCAGTTTCTTAACTTCATTGTGGTTAAAAAGCCTGGGGAAACATTGTTGAACTTACATAATCTATTTAAATTGGAAACAAAATGTAGAATGTATATTTTTGCTGGGTCACAAGTAAAAACTTTTATTGACACAAAACTATTATGTACTTATTTCATGAAATACTTCCCACCTGTCTCTGCAAAATCACTTCCCAATTCCACTGAAGGTTACTGAACAGATTAAGATCTATAACTTCAAGTTTCACAGCATGACTTACTGTTCAGTCCTATAAATATCTTTAAAATAATTTCTAGCGAGTGCAATGGAATTTGTCCCATTAACATAACACATAAACATTTAACAAATAAGTATCTTTAAAATAAATTCTAGCAAGTGCAATGGAATTTGTCCCATTAACATAACACATAAACAAACATTTAACAAATAAGTTTGTGAAAATACATCAAAATTACAACAAAGACATGGTCATTTTAGGACTTTCAAACTAATAGAAGCAACTTGTAACTATGTGCAAATGAATAGACAGTAAGGAAAGCTGCTGTTCCAAACCGTTAGGAAGGCTGCCCCAGCCCTATAAATGAGCAATTACCTAATTTAAATAATATTAATGGGCCTATAAAATTTCACTGCTGCAGAGGAAAGCTGTGCACTAATCATCCTTCACACAAGGACAATCATCTGAAAAGCATCATGCAAATATCAGAGGAAGCATGCAGATTGCTTAGCAATGCAGAAATACCGGACTGCAACATCAACATTAACTAATGTACATATTGCTTTGCAAGCAGTGAGCTAATGAGAGAAGTATCTAATTCCAAAGCAAAGGAGAATGTTGATCTTTTAGCTTTTTAAGTCATAGCCAAGGTTTCCTTTTGAGTTTCCAAACAACTCTGGTTCTAAAGTCTTTTAATTCAAATCACTGTAGCTGTCAATATTATTTTGGAAAATATTCCACATCATCACTAGAGTTATGTACAATACACATGGTATATGACACAGGTTTCTCTAATATGGTTGCATTATTACTTGAGAGAGGGGGCGGCTTTAAAAATAAATCCTGATGAAATTACTCACGAAAGATATTCAAGTAAGACTTTGCTATATCTAAGAGTGCATCTACACTGCTGATTAATGTTTTTTGAGTGTCATGGCTCAATGCTATTGAATCCTGAGAGCTGAAATGTCACAGGCACCAGCTCTCTTTGGCAGAGAAGGCCAAAGTCCTTGTAAAACTACATATTGCAGGTTTTCATGGCAATGAAAGTGGGGTAAATCTGCACTGATTCTATAATTTAGATCAGGCATGGGCAAACTTTGACCCTCCAGGTGTTTTGGACTTCAGCTCTCACAATTTCTAATGGCTGGTTGTTAGGAATTGTGGTCGGTGCAGTTCAAAACACCTGGAGGGGTGAAGTTTGCCCATGCCTGATATAGATGCACCCTGAGTCAAACTCCATTACTCTCAATAGGCTTCATGCATACAAGTACAAAGTGGTCCAAAAATCATCATATACAACAGTGGTCCTCAAACTAAGGCCCGAGAGCTGGATATGGCCCTCCAAGGTCATTTACCCGGCCCTCACTCAGGGTCAACCTAAATCTGAAACAACTTGAAAGCACACAACAACAACAACAACAACAATCCTATCTCATCAGCCAAATCAGGCCCACACTTCCCATTGAAATACTAATACGTTTATAATTGTTAAAATTGTTCTTCATTTTAATTATTGTATTATTTTTAAGTGATTTTTGCACTACAAATAAGATATGTGCAGTGTACATAGGAATTCATGGGTTTTTTCCAAATTATAATCCGGCCCTCCAACAGTTTGAGGGACTGTGACCTGGCCCTCTGTTTAAAAGGTTTGTGGACCAGTGATATACAATATATATATATAGAAAATAACATCACATCATATTACATACAATATATGTAAAACCTTAAAGAAAAATATCTTTGTGACTTTTGGCTCATCCCATATAAGAACTGTGTGTATGCTTAGAATTGGGATTTAAACGTGCCATTTTTAATGAGAAACAAATGCCTGTAAGTTAAATAAAGAACCACAGAGGTAGAATTTAAAGGCCCTTTCCACACAGCTGAATAAAATCCCACATTCTCTGCTTTGAACTGGAATATATGGTAGTGTGGACTCTGATAACCCAGTTCAAAGAAGATATTGTGGGATTTACTGCCTTGATATTCTGGGTGATATGGCTGTATGGAAGGGCCCCTAGTCATAGCCTTGTAAGACTGGAACATCAGTATGCAACGGCATCTTGTAGCAGTTTGGAGTGTGCGAGGAATGAGCAAACATTTTTACAGAATTAAATTACTTTATCTGAGGAACCATTTACAAGATCCCTTTGCAAGCTTTGCAGAGTGTGAAGTTTCAAGACTAAGAAATACCAAGAAACTTAAAATCAATCAACTGCATTAAAACATGTTTTAACATCAAAAGGTATATAGATCAAGGTCCCCAATAAAGAGATGAATTTGTTTTTAGTAACACCACAGCTCAAGAATATTATTTATTTATGTATTTATTTATATCCCACTGTATCTCTTCCTACAGATACTGAAAGCAGCTCACAATCAAAAACATTACAACTTAAAATATACAAATATGCAATAATAAAACAGTGTATTATATATTATTACATATTATCAGTAATAGATATATTTAATATATTAAAGGTTTCCCCTTGACATTAAGTTTAGTCGTGTCCAACTCTGGGTGGTGGTGCTCATCTCCACTTCTAAGCCAAAGAGCCAGCGTTATCCATAGGTCATGTGGCCTGCATGACTGCATGTTAGTATTACTATTTTACAATATTATTACTACATATTATTATATTGTATTATTATTAGTATTATATTGTATTACATTATAATATTATTACTATCAACAATAATAACTCCAGGTTACTAACTGGAGCTCCGTACAGGGAGACCAACTCCCATGTTACAGCAGTACCACAAGCTTCTAGTTTGCTACCAGGTGAAATTTAAAGTACTGGTTGTTACCTTTAAATCCCTACATTACAATATTAGTATATATTATTATGTTGTATTATTATTAGTATTATATTATATTAGTATTATATTATATATATTTAAAACAGATAGGAAAAAAACATGAAAATGAACAAAATCTGACTACCAGCATTTAAAAAAAACCTCTAGAATCAGGACAGTAAATAAAGAGCAACACGCAGAAAACATGTTTTTGTTGTTGTGTCAGGAGCGACTTGAGAACGTGGACGTTGCCCACAGGACGCCCGGATGTTTTGATATGTTACCATCCTTGTGGGAGGCTTCTCTCATGTCCCTGCATGGGGAGCTGGAGCTGATAGAGGGAGCTCATCCACGCTCTCCCCAGATTCTTTTGTTGTCATGTCAGGAGCAACTTGAGAAACTGCGAGTCGCTTCTGGTGTGAGAGAATTGGCCATCTGCAAGGACGTTGCCCAGGGGACGCCCGGATGTTTTGATATGTTACCATCCTTGTGTGAGGCTTCTCTAATGTCCCCGCATGGGAAGCTGGAGCTGATAGAGGGAGCTCATCCACACTCTCCCTGGATTCTTTTGTTGTCGTGTCAGGAGCAACTTGAGAAACTGCAAGTCGCTTCTGGTGTGAGAGAACTGGCCATCTCCAAGGATGTTGCCCAGGGGATGTTTTGATATGTTAACATCCTTGTGGGAGGCTTCTCTCATGTCCCCACATGGGGAGCTGGAGCTGATAGAGGGAGCTCATCCACACTCTCCCTGGATTCGAACCTGCGACGTGTCGGTCTTCGGTCCTGTCAACACAGGGGTTTAACTCACTGGAGAATTCTAAACAGGGAACAATCAGGGCCAGCTAACACCTTTTAACGAAGGATTCCCCCAGGCAGGAAGCAGCCAGGCTTTGAAGCTGCAAGGCTATTCGATGCTAATCAAACTGACCATTCGCAAGGTTTGCACTTGCCTCAAGCAGACATGAGTTCTTTTTTTCCTCACCCTAAACATTCCACAGATATATAAACCTCACTTCTCTAGTTTCTAACAGACCTCACAACCTCTGAGGATGCCTGCTATAGATGTGGACGAAACGTCAGGAGAGAATACTTCTGGAACATGGCCAGACAGCCCGGAAAACTCACAGCAACCCATATTTGTATTATTACACGTTTCCAAACAAGTAGAAGATGCCCCTGAGCACGCGCAGAGTACTCTTTTTCCAGAGAGAGATTGGGACTGACTGCGCGCCAGCTTACAACCAGAGAAGTGCGAGCCCCTCGCCGCCTTCATTCATTCAGGGAAACCATCTGCAATATTCCCCTCTGGACCCCGCCCCCGTTCCTTCGCTGGAAACAGAAAGGGGACTCGAGCCGAACGCCGCGCCCCGCTCCCTGGAGTCTCCTTGCTCCCGAGTCCCCTGTCCACGTCCCGCTCGAAAGGCTCCAGCAGCCCTCACCTGGTTTCCAAAACTTCATCGGACCCACGGGCGCCGCCATTTTGGGGTGAAAGGCCAACGAGGCGGGAAGGAGCCCGCTCCGCAGCGCGGCCGGAGAGGAGGAGAGCACGTGACCGAGCGGGGCGTCCTCATTGGACCGCCGTTGCCATGGTTGCTTTCCCCCCCAGGGTTCGGCCGCAGCTGCAAGGCCAGGAGGCGGGGAAGCGGCCTGTGGTTTCAAGCCCTCATAAACGCAGAAGCATCACACTCTGCTGTCGCCCTGGGCCACCCTCAGGTGTTTTGGACTTCCTTTTCCCCCTCAGCCGCTTCAGAGTGTTAGAATGTTGAGGCTGGCCAATCAGAAACCATATGCAAATTAGCAGGTTGAGCTAGCTCATGCATGGGCCAACTTGGGCCTTCTCTCCAGGTGTTTTGGACTTCAACTCCCACCATTCCTAACACCCTCAGGCCCCTTCCTTTCCCCCCTCAGCCGCTTAAGCTGTTTCTGATTTCTTTTCTTGCATTTATGGGTATTTGCCCAAAATTTAGCATACAATCATAGAGTTGGAAGAGACCTCGTGGGCCATCCAGTCAAACCCTCTGCCAAGAAGCAGGAAAATCGCATTCAAATCACCCCCTGACAGATGGCCATCCAGCCTCTGTTTTAAAACCTCCAAAGAAGGAGCCTCCACCACACTCCGGGGCAGAGAGTTCCACTGCTGAATAGCTCTCACAGTCAGGAAGTTCTTCCTAATGTTCAGGTGGAATTTCCTTTCCTGTAGCTTGAAGACATGCCGCATTATCACGGGGTGTCTGCGCCCTACACCTCCAGCACCAAATCCTAGAAGCACCTTAGTAGAACCAAGATCACTGCACACCACACTTATATTTAATCCCATATTCCTCCTGCCACATCAGCAATTTAACCCTGTACCCCTACTTCGGCCGGCCCAGTTTTAATAGTGTCTTGTTGTATTGTTACTGTTACTGTCCTGCTTAACTGTTTTTAATTTGCTTGGGTATTGTATTGTTGTATTGTGTTTTTGGGGCTTCGGCCTGTGTAAGCCGCATCAAATCCCTTGGGAGATGCTAGCGGGGTACAAATAAAGTAATAATAATAATAATAATAATAATAATAATAATAATAATATACCACTGGAGAAATTACACTGCTTAGCCGGCATTGCACCACCTGACATCCGCCGGGAAGTAGCAGCCAATAGTGAAAGGACCAAGGCAGAGACATCTCCAGCTCATCCCCTGTTTGGGTATCAGCCAGCACGTCAACGACTTAAATCTAGAAATAGTTTTCTAAGATCTACAAAGTGAGAGTCCAAAAGTGGCAGGCTCAAACCCAGAACCTCAACCAATGGCTGATACCAAATGAGAGACTCCCCACTGGGCACACAGAGGACTGGGCGACTTGGAAGGCACTGAACAGGCTGCGCTCTGGCACCACAAGATGCAGAGTCAACCTTCAGAAATGGGGCTACAAAGTGGAATCCACGACATGGAGTTTGGAGAGGAGCAAACCACTGACCACCTGCTGCAATGCAACCTGAGCCCTGCCACAAGCACAATGGAGGACCTTCTTGCAGCAACACCAGAATCATAGAATCAAAGAGTTGGAAGAGACCTCATGGGCCATCCAGTCCAACCCCCTGCCAAGAAGCAGGAATATTGCATTCAAATCACCCCTGACAGATGGCCATCCAGCCTCTGTTTAAAAGCTTCCAAAGAAGGGGCCTCCACCACACTCCGGGGCAGAGAGTTCCACTGCTGAATGGCTCTCACAGTCAGGAAGTTCTTCCTCATGTTCAGATGGAATCTGCTCTCTTGTAGTTTGAAGCCATTGTTCCGCGTCCTAGTCTCCAGGGAAGCAGAAAACAAACTTGCTCCCTCCTCTCTGGCTTCCTCTCACATATTTATACATGGCTATCATATCCCCTCTCAGCCTTCTCTTCTTCAGGCTAAACATGCCCAGCTCCTTAAGCCACTCCTCATAGGGCTTGTTCTCCAGACCCTTGATCATTTTAGTCACCCTTCTCTAGACACATTCCAGCTTGTCAACATCTCTCTTCAATTGTGGTGCCCAGATGTTCAGGTGGAATTTCCTTTCCTGTAGCTTGAAGCAGGCCCTTCCACACAGCCCTATATCCCAGAATATCAAGGCAGAAAATCCCACAATATCTGCTTTGAACTGAGTTATCTGAGTTCACACTCAGGTAATGTGGGATTACTTTGTATTTAGCACTGTTTTATTTTATTCTTATGTTCTACTTATTTTATTGTGAGGTTATTTTTACTGTTCCGTATTTCATCATCATCATCTCATCTTTAATTACTTATTAACCACCCTCCATCCGAGATGCTCCAGGCGATTTCCATAGCAGAAATTATACAGGATAAAACACATACATACAAATATTAAAAATAACATGGGTGAAATGCTCTAGTAAAAAGCCAGGTCTTAAGTGCTAGGATAAAATGCCCTAAGTCACGCATGGCTCTCAAATAGGGAGGCAAGGAATTCCATAAGGCAGGGGCAGAAATAGAGAAGGCCCTGCATCTGGTGCTTTCCAAGTGCACTTCCCTAGGACCCGGTATATGGAGCAAATCGTATTGGGATGGTCGTGGCGACCTCCGATGATGGTAGAAGGAGAGATGGTCTCTAAGATACAATGGACCCTGGCCATATAAAGTTTTAAAGGTCAGGACCAGCATCTTATACAAACCACGATACTCAATTGGGAGCCGGTGTAGATGCCGCAGCACTGGTGTTATATGGCATTTCATGGGCGTTTTTGTGAGTAACCTGGCTGCAGCATTCTGGACAATACGGAGCTTTCAGGTCGTAGAAATAGGAAGGCCAACATACAAGGCGTTACAATAGTCTAGCCTAGATGTGACCGTGGCATGGATGGCTGTTGCCAGAGCCTCATCCAACAGGTAAGGTGCCAGTTGCCTCACTTGTCATAGATGGAAAAAGGCCTGTTTACTGGCAGCAGTGACCTGAGCCTCCATCGTCAGCTGCGAATCCAAAACGACACCTAGGCTCTTAACGTTAGGCGATGGAGATAGAGCAGTGCCATCAAAGGTAGGTAACCGATGGGTCGGACCTATTGGGCGGCCATGCCACAGGATCTCAGTCTTCGCCGGATTCACCTTCAGTCTGTTAGCACGTAGCCAGTTCGACAAAGCCTCCAGGCATAAGGTGAAATTGTCAGGTATTGACGTTACTCCAGGCTCCAAGCACAACAGGAGTTGGGTGTCGTCCGCATATTGATAGCAGTCCAGACCGAATCTCCGAGCCATTTTGTTGTAATGTATGACCGGTTTTGGCCTCAAGTAGGCCGCCCCAAGTCCCCTCTGGGGAGATGGTGGTGGGGTATCAATAAAGATGATGATTATGATTATGATTATTATTATTCTTTGCTTATGTGCTGCTGTTTGAAATTTTGTTTTAAACTACCTTTTGAAATGATAGCATAACGTAAAATAGTGGATCTTTAATTCACTTTGGCAATTTGAGAAAATTGGAAGCAAATACATTATCAAGTTTTTGTAGCATTTACAATTACATGTGATTCAGTATGGCTAGGTGTCCAGCCTATGACTCATAGAAGAGAAGAATCAATAGGATCTGTAGTATTTCTGCATTGGAGCATGATGATCAACAGGTCTTCCTACAAGAAAAGCTTCCATTTCTATTTTCCTTCCTGTTCTGCTACCTTCTCTCTGTAGGTAGAGGTAAAACCGTTCTAAATCATGGTATTAATAGAATGACAAGAGAGTTGAAAGACATTAAATGCTGGTGACTTGAAACACTTAAATAAAAGCAAGTGATATTTTTGAAACTTGTGAAAAAAATATAAAGTAAACCCTTTTTTCAAAATGATCCTTCCCTTTTTTTTCTTACTGGATTTCACTTTAAGTTAAATTTGCAAGCAACATTAAGATTATTAGAAGCAGACCAAACATATGAAGAATTTTGAGATAAATCAAAACTATACTGTAAGGAAAGTACTGGATTTTACATAGGGGCCCATATAACAGACTCCAGACAATTTGTTTATTTAAAAGAATCTATAAGATGTTTATTTAAAACATCTTCTAGATGTTTTACTGCATTTCTCATCAGCCCTTGTCAACATAGCAAATGAGGGATCACAGGAATTTCAGTCAAAGAACATCTGGAGAGCCACAACTCAAATAAAAAGTTGATGCCGAAGCTGGGAGAAAGCATATCCAGACCTTCACCACTCTCATCTCAGTATATCTTTTCTGATTAAAATAGTAACCCTCTAAATCAGGCATGAGCAAACTTCGGCCCTCCAGGTGTTTGGACTTCAACTCCCACAATTCCTAACAGCCGGTAAGAAACCAAAATGCAACAAAACAGTTGAAATCCAAAACACTTGGAGGGCCGAAGTTTGCCCATTCCTGCTTTAACTGCTTTATTATCTATGGGTGAATGTGATGTGTAAGACGTCCAGTGGCCCTAGATAATTTTCAATGGTAAGCAAACTATTTTGTTCCCCCCCCCCCCCCCCACCAATCACTGATATATATTTTCTGTTCGTCATGGGAATTCTGTGTGCCATATTTGGTTCAATTCCATCATTGGTGGAGTTCACAATGCTCTTTGATTTTAGGTGAACTATACATCCCAATAACTACAACTCGCATGTGTCAAGGTCTATTTTCCCCCAAGAACGCCTCAAGAGTGCCACTGGGCAAAATCAACTATACTGCAAATGCTTACTTTGTGTAATGGGTTGAGCCGCCCCTGAAGACATCATGAGTGTTGTGTGGGTGCCACCTTTTAAGAAATAAACTGATGAACTCCAATGTTCTCTGAAGGTTGTCCAGAGACCAAGTTCAATTACAAACCTATAAAAGCACTGGGACTGCTTATTCTGGAGAAGAGCAACTTCAAGAGAAACATGATAGCAATCTTCAAATATATGAACAGCTGTTATGCAGAAGCTGGTGCAAACGTAATTTCTGTTGTGCCGGAGGGCAGAACTGGAACAAACGGATGGAAATTTCAGGGAAGCAGATTTCAGCTGAACTTCAAGAGAAACTTCTGAATAATATGAGATGTTTGATGAGAATTGATGGGTGCTTTCCTACCGGAGGCCATCTATTAGGAATGCTGTAGTTGTATCTGAAATTGCACAGATGTTCAGCTAAATTACCTTCAATATTATAAACATTTCTCTCACATAAAAGGTATTCTTCCCTAAACTGAGCATCTTTTTTTCTCCTGTCCCCACTCCACTAAAGCAAATGGGCTCTGCCCCATCTCTTCTATTCAACACCATAAAGCCTTCTCAGTCACCTTTCCTTACAAAAACTCACACATATCTCTAGAAACAAAATACACCTCATGTCATTTTTCATAGACAATTGGGGCAAAACACTAATGCAGGGGAGGGGCATGTGTATTTGGTTTTAGTGTATGCTCCTCCTTTAAATTTATATTGTCTTTGTGGGGGTGGGGAGGCAGAATATGTGAACTTCAATGGAAGGCTGCACTATGAATGAGAAACTTCTAATATCCTTGGTAATAAAGTGCCCAGCTCACATTTTGCAAACTCAGAACAGTAACCTCCATGATTTTCCTCCTTTTCCAACTGCCTTCCGCTTTGGGCAGCATTCCCGTTTTTTCCATGGGAACCTCCCTTCTTGTGTTATCTTCAAAGCATGACAGTCCAAGTTTAGCCATCTTGGCTTCTTGTGAGAGTTCAAGTTTCATTTGCTATAAAATCATTCATTCATCTTTAGCAGTCCATGTTATCAGCAAAACACTTCTCCAGCACTACATTTCAAATGAATTGATTTTCTTCCTGACAGCTTTCATCACCATCTAGCTTTTATAACCAGAAATAGAAATTGGATGGGGTGCTTCTGACTTTGGCATTTAAAAGAGTCTGTGGATATTGCCAGTTGAAGCAGTTTAATGGATTGCTTATAATCTATGAATCAGATTGTAGGTGCAAGTCATGACACTAACCAGGTTATATCAGGTAAAGTATGGGAGATTAAATCTTTGGATAATAATCCATAATAACAAATCTTTGCATACAGGCAGACACAACCTAATCTCCTCCAAGGCACAGAAGACATTTGGTTGAAACAATCTTTTGGGCCACATGCCTGTGCTGTGATAAGGGAAACGTGTAGATGCACACTCTTAGATGTACTCGGATCCTAAAGGCAGAGCCCTAAAATAGCTATCTTTTCTCCCTAATAAGGTTGCAAACATTTCAACAGCCAGCCTTGGATTGACAGAAATTCAAACAGGTGCCTATTTGTGTAACTTGATGCTGCTTAGTGAGTCCCATGATATTAAAATGGCACTTTTTAATCCCAATTTCTGTCTAGAGGTGTCTTATACATGTTTATTCATTGAAGTGTGTAACTAAATTTCATTGTTTGAAATGCAATCCTGAAATCACCTGCATTCAGTAGAGTTTAACCTAAGGTAAATAGGAATGGGATTATGACCTGTGTACCTTTATGGGAGCAAATCCCATGGAAAAGACTTGGCCTTACCACCAAACAAAAGTATTTATGCCTCTTCAAAAATGGGTTGGAAATAAGTCTCTATTCAGGTCAGCCTCTTAAAAGAACTTCTGGTGAAGGCTAGCCAACCCAATGTCAGTTTCAGGAGGACTGCACAGAGAAATACAGGTGTGATGAGCAATAATAAGAAGTGTTGTGTAACTGATCAACCCAGGCACTTTCATCTATGTGGCATGGTGGCATGGCAGTGCGACAGGATGGCTTTGGATCTCTGGCTCAGAGAGGCACGTACTTCTCTTCCCAATTTAGGAAACTTTGAAAGTTGACCAGCCACCATTGAGGACTTCCTTCAATGTGAAGTGGTGAGCTTGTTCAAATTGGCCTGGGAAGACAAGAGCTCTCTTCCGAACTATGCAGTCATGGAAATGGTGCAAAAGAGAACACAGTCACTGTGAGAAAAACTGAGAGTAATTCCTCTTTTATATGGTATCTGAAATTTAAAGGCATTTCCACTTTTTTTACCCAGAGTCTTTCACTTCTGAAGATTTCAACATGAGTGACTGATGACGATGATGGGAACGTAGAATCCAAATGACTCATCCATAGAAAACCATACTCCTCTAATCCAGAGCACCTGTCTTACACAAGACTCGCTTACTAGACCCTTGTGTCACAGCCTCAGGTGCTTTTTCCGAGGTGCCACGCAAAAGTGGAAAGTGCTAAGTCAGCCCTTCCAGCTGAGAAATGGGCTGAGAACAAGGGAAGAGAGCTCTCATCTTCCCAAGCCAATTTGAACAAGTGTACACTTGGAGCCAACTTCAAGTGGCCAACTTCAAGCAAAGAAGTAGTATAACCTGTTTCTGAATGGTACTAGGAACCAGTCTGAATGACTGTATGGTATCTCCTGATATAAGGCTGTCCAAGTATTACGATCTTTTTTTCTCAGCCCTCTTTCAAACCACAGAGTCATAGAACTGATTCCTTTCTAACTATCCTGGCTAAATCCTATGGAGTCCTGTGTTTTTTGATTTGGTGAGGTATTGGGCACTGAAGAAAGCAGATAGGAAGAGAATCAACCACCATAATTTGAAAAAGTTCTATAGATTCTATGGACAGCTAAAAACCCAAATGAATGGGTCTAAGAGCAAATAAAGCCTCAACTCTCCATAGATGATTAAACTGAGGCTATGATACTTTGGACATATCATGGGGGTAAGGGTGGGGTATAGTGCCAGATTTACCATTATGCTTAGATGTGCTTAACTAAGTACAGGGTTCCATTGGCTGGGGAGGGGGACATCTTCCTGCCAATTTTTTTTCTTTTACAATCGATTTTGCTTATGTGGTGCAATTCTAAATTTGAAGATATTTCATTTCAGAGTGATTCCAGACATAATAGAGTTGACTGCCAATTAAGGAAGCCATAGTCCTGACCTTGTAAGACCTTACTAGGATTGTGGATAACAAGATCACTTGAAAGTCTATCATTCATAGATTTGCCATATGTCAAAGGCTACTTGGTGCAGTTAATAACAGCAATAAACAGAAACCCTGGAGCCAACTGACTGAAATTACAAATACTACTTCCAAAACTGCAAACCCCATTTCATGTGATGCAACTATGATAATTAAAGTGGCATCACAGTGCTATAACTGATGGCTTTCGAATGGCACCAACATAGGCATATTTAGTGAACACATGGGAGAAAGACTCCTGGGTGATTGCCCAATCCTATGGAATTTTTTTTACTCTTTCCACTGGCAGGCAAATGATGTTGTTTGTTTAGTCAGGACTTTGGACATTGCAGAAGATTTTTCAAGTAAATGTGCTATACTTTTTCATCTTTTAATTCAATGAATGTTTTAAATATGATTGCTTTTAAAATAAACATTCTTATTATCCATTGTTTTTAACAGTATTTTAACTTATATAGAGTTGGCTTGGATTGCCTGTTAGGAGAAGAGATGGCTATAAATTAAATTAAATATCAGTAGTATGAGACATCACAGCCTGTGTACCTTTCTTGCCTCATCACAAAACAACTTCCTGCACAATGAAAGATAACACATATCACAGAGAAAAGGCTAGATTAGAATGGTTCTCCCAAGCATCTGATATAATAATTACATGATGTTTTCTTTTACATCAGTGGAAATCAATTCTAGTCATCCACTGGAAGTCTGAAATTTCACAATACAAATTTGATTTGGAATGTGTTTTTACAAACTGTAGGCTACTATCAGTCATGATTGTTTGGGTGAATGTGGGAGGTACTCAACAGGGAGAGGGAATTTAAATGCAAAGAGTATATACAGTGATAATTAATAAATAGCAGTTAAGAGGCAATACAGACATCCTGGCATTGATAAGCTGGTGATACTGGAGAGCTGTGGTTATCATCTTTGATGTCTTCATATGAAGAATATGTGTGGCCCTATGTAGACTGTGATAGCAATGCCAAGGGTGTGTAAGCCTTTATCGCCAATTTCTAATTTTAAAAGCTACGCCATCCTAAACCTGCCTCCAAGGGGGGAAAATCTCCATCTCATTCCTCATTGCACATGTCCATAGATCAAATCAGATAGGTTTTAGGATTGTTTTAATCAGGAATATATTATGTTAGAAAAAGTTAATGCTTTGATTCCCAGAATGTTGGCTTGTTAGTTTTAAGAGATTCCATTGTGATTTCTTAGCATAGATTTCCTATGTAGCTTGGTTCTAGAATTTTCTATGTGCATGTGTCTGATTGCATAGAAAGTCTCCACTAATTGGGTTCACTGGCATACGGTATTTTCCCACTTGGCCAGGTTATTTATAAATAGTATTGCTCTTGTGTGTAGTTCTAGATTCTGACCAAGGCAGAACTTCATGACTATTGGAGCAGAGTGCAATACAACCTGACATAATGCAAAACCCAA
Source organism: Anolis sagrei (assembly GCF_037176765.1). Lineage (NCBI taxonomy): Eukaryota > Metazoa > Chordata > Lepidosauria > Squamata > Anolidae > Anolis > Anolis sagrei. The sequence continues at coordinate 214,403,468 of NC_090024.1, read as the reverse complement.
ATCTGACTGCATATTGTAGTTTTATTTTATGATATTTGTAAAGGATCTAATTCACCTTAGAAAGTTGGTATGTGGCCTACCTTAAAAGGTCAGCGTGTGAGCAGCAATTTTGTGACTCTCAGGAAACAGCAGCACCAGTGGAGAAGCTATTTGCATGAGAGCAACCTGATTGGCTGGATGCAAATGAGTGGGTGCCAAGATTTGCAAGATGGGCGGAGCCAAAGATGACAGCTGGAGGATCCCAGATGAGCATTCTGTCCGTTGGTTATTTAGATGGAGTCAGTTGGTCGGTTAGCTGGAGTTAGCTGAAGTCAGATGAAAAGTTAGCTAGGGAAATAGCTAAGGCAGTTGACTGAAAGCAAGAAGCTAGCGAATTATGTTCAATTATGATAACTAGACAATAGACTTGAATTCCAGGTAACACCTTCCCGCGATATTTTATTTTCAAAGTTTTAGTCATCAACATACACAACTGTGACAAATGGTAAAAAAGCTCTATTCAGATGGGAAAGTGCACCAGTGTTGAATATTAAGATACATTTTTGCTTTTAAAAAGCCACAGGGACACTGCACAGTGTTTCATTCACGGCTACTTATTAACCCATATCAGTAGTTAAAATGTATTCCTATGAATACATACACATATATAAAGATAGGCACTTAAAGGTTAAAAAATTCAGTGTCTTTGTGGATTGACCAAAGATGCTGTACTATTTAAACAAAAACAAAAAAGCACCAGAACAAATTAACAATTTTACATTTTTAAAAAAGCAAAAAAACAAAACAAAACAAAAACAAAATCCAACAACACACCAGTAGCTGCCAAAAATTCAGATTATGCACACACAAAAACACAAGCAACTGAGAAAAATTATACAGGTATCTGCATATCATGGCTGTCATCGTACCACAAGCTTGCAAAATTATTATTATTATTTTATGTACCACAGTAAACCCTGAGAACTTTCCTCCTCACTTAACTTGCTTTCCAAATAGATGAGCCCAGTGAGGAGTAATCCCAGTGTTAAAACACTGATCAAATACAAGAGTGCTACAGCTGTTGTCTTCCCGACAATAAAGCTGGAACATTTTAGGGGAAGATGTCAGGGAGTAGCAGCCCTGAGAGATCTTGTATGCTGGATATAAAAATTTCTGAGTCTTTGGACTCAAGATTTCCTCCCAGTGCTTGGTAGTAGCACAGAAAAATTGTGGATTAGTGTAAGTAAGCAATTTTTAAAGAAACAAAATACACATGGCATATATGAATAGTTTCACCTGTAACAATTGTGTAAAAAAAGGAAATTTCACCTAGTGTTGCTTGCCGATTGTGAGACAAGTGACACTCTCTAAAATTCCCTCTTCTACACAACTACTTAAAGTTACAATAGCCCTCTCCAGTTTTTATTCTGGCAACCCTATTGTAAGTGTTCAAGATCTTCCATTCCTCAGAAACAATCATTCGATGTATACAGTGCAAAATCCCGGAGGTTTATTAGGCTCGTGCTGATACCCTGCCTATCTTTTAAGTTGCATGTCATTGGACGGTAGCCTATGTAGCTGCCAGCAATGTTTCCTCTCCTGGAGAGTATGGAAACCATATGATTAAGTTTAGACCGGATGACAGAATAGTGGAATTCCCTCTCATTTTTTTTGCGGAAGTAGTCTCCCTGGTGGTTGACAGTGTAGTCCATGGATCTAAGAGATGTCAGTGAACCAGTAGAACTTGCCCTAGAGCACTGAGAAGACTGGGAAGAAATTGACCACCCACTAGAAGAAGTAGAGGTAGACTTTCTAGAAACTGGAGATCCTTCTTTAGAAGGCACCCTCTGATCAGGTACAGTATGATTCACAGGCAGGTCCACAGCCTGCCTCTGATTTGTCTGTGTAGTGGCAGTTTTGAACTGAACAACTGTCTGTGTGCCCACTATTCTAGAACGAGTTGTTGTCTGTGTGGTAGCAGTTGCCACTGAATAAGTAGTTTGAGTGGCACAGTTGGAGAGTGCTGCCATGGGCTTCTCTTCCAATGGTTCGGTCTGAGTTGAATGACTGACCGTCTCTTTAGATTTTGCTAAGGCTTCAGTAGTATTGTCCAAATCTTCATCCCCATTAAGGTGTGGGCGTTTACCAATGAATCTTCCTCCTTGGCGTTCCTTAGCTAGCTTCAATTCTTGCTCAAGCTTTTGTGGGCTACTTGAAAGTCTGGCAAACTCAGCTCTCAGAAGATTACCCACGGTAAAGTCTTTGCAATGTGTTGTTTTGTTAGCTAGATGCTCAGGGGAACCATTGCTCCTGCAGCTGAATGGTAGCTTTGAGTCAATGGGCTTTGATTGTGCATAAAGGATCCGGAACTCCAAGTCAAAATGTTCAACCACTTGACCTGAAAGTAGCAACAGGTTACTGCTGTTTAACTTCCCATCAGTCCATGTGAAACTGCAGAGAGGGATGGAGAAAAAAGGGTGAGTATTGTGACATGCATTCTAATCAAATCATGTTCAGTATCAAACAGCCCTACCATTAAAATATTTTATAACCATATGTTGATTGTTGTACCCTATAATACAGTGGTTCCAAAAGTTGGTTTCCAAGAAGTCAGTTAATCTGAGATGCTGAGAATTATAGCTAAACAACATCCAGCAACTTATTAGATAGCAAGGCAACATGATGTACGAGTTTTAGCATTAGACTAGGAAAATAGAGATCAGGGTTTGAAGCCGACTCTGTGACCTTGGGGAAGTCATACTGTTCTGCTCTCAGATAAGGAAAGGGCAAACCTCTTCTGTCAAGAAAACCCCTACATAGGGTTTGCTTTGTGAATTAACAGGAATTGGAGTTGTCACCTGGCACTAGGAGCCCCTGGTGCAATGGGTTAAACCCTTGTGCTGGCAGGACTACTGACCAAAAGGGGGGGGGGGAGTGAGCTTCCATCTAGCAGCTCCAGCTTCTCACATGGAGACATGAGAGAAGTTTCCCACAGGATGGTGAAAACATCCAGGCGTCCCCTAGGTAACGTCCTTGCAGATAGCCAATTCTCTCGCACCAGAAACAACTTGCAGTTTCTCAAGTCACGCCTGACACGAAAAAAAAAACACCCTGGTACTACCCAAATACTGATGCTGGTTGCCCCTGCCATCATGCAAGGTCACCAGGGCTCAGAAAGGGGGACCCATAAAGTAACATATTGCCTAAGAAACCTCAAATCCTTGGTGAAATTAAGTTTACCAAGCTTTGAGAGTGCTGGCCTTTAAGTCAATTACCATAAAAACCAGAGATAATGTGTTAGATCTCACTTGACTGAAATTTCCTGTCTATGCAATGAAGGTATGGAAAGCTTTGAACTGCTCAAGGGCCAAGTTTTTCCATTCCTTGATTTTCTGCAGGCCACGGAAGGCCTGAAAATAAGAATGTAAAAAAAAACCAAAACTTGAAATAACTGATTGGGATGGGGCTTACCCATTTTATGGAGGCTTATGTTCTTGTGAAACTGCTTTAATACCATATGCCAAAAAATGGGATGCGAGTCCCAGCCTCCTTCTAAAAAAGGAAATAATCTCTGTTTAAGTTTAAGACAGCTATATGTTTCCAGCAAAATACTCTCCCAACCTTCCTATTCCTTAGGCATGCAAAAGCACACATGCCTCTTAAGTTTAATATATTTGCGTTTCCATACTGTCATGTCCAGAAGCAACTATAATTCAGAGGCCTGAAATAAAAAGAACTAAAAGAGCTGACAACATTTTGCTGTCTGAAGTGAAGGACAAAATGAAAACTCACTACATGTCATAATCAGATACCAGTTAGATTAGCAAGTAAAATGTATGTTAACATTTGCACTCTTCCCCCAGACCAAGATAAAACAAACTAGTTTAGAGCAGCCAGGGCATGCAATTCTGCAGAGGACACTTATCAGTCTTCTGCTACTCCTTCAAGACAAATATCTAGACAATTTTGGGAGCCTGGTTGCTTAAGAAGGTATATATGCTTACACAGGTTTGTTTATTTATTTATTTATTTACTATATTTATATACCATCCCTCTCAGCCCGCAGGCAACTCGGGACGGTTTACAGTTGGTACCAAGACCATAAAATACAATTTCAATATAATAAACAATCGAATAATAAAACTATTACAGAATCAATAAACTCAATAAAAATATGTATCATTGGGGTCTTTTCGTTAAAAACATGCTTCAGTGGAGATGACAATTTGATTTGCAGCTATACTAGACCTCCCATGAGGCCACACTACCTTTTTAGATGTTTGTGATGAATATAATAGACATCACGTTCCTTACCTGTAGGAGCCTGTAGTCACTCTTACACCATCAATCAACATGAACTTCTCATGGACACTCCCTATTATCTTGGCTCCTGATCTTGCATAGTAAGTGTTTCCTGTGATCGTTCGGACTCTCATCAGCTGTTTACAAAAAAAGAACGGTATTTGAAACAAATTTGTCAAGGCAGTATTTTCAACCAGTGACCAACTACACACAATTAGGATCAACCATCCTCTGGTTCATTCAGCCACCAACTCACTCTTTTTAAAACCAATATTCTTTTCCTCCAGTGATAGTTGGCTCCACCCCATTTTTCTGCCTGATGGCTATGTTGCTATGGCAATGCCTGGAGCTTCTGGTCACCTCTCAACTAATATTAATAAACATATCTAAAACTTATACTTTAATTAGGCATTTCATTACAGATGCCATAATGGAAGAGGGTGTCTCTCCACCTTTCATGTCATTTGGCCGGGGCTTTAGCACCAGCAATGATAAGATCTACCAACCAAAAGGTTGCAAGTTTTAAGCCCCAGGTCGGCGTGAGCATCTGACTGTCAGCCCTGCTCACTGTTTACCTAAGCAGTTCAAAAACAGCTTACAGCTGTGATTAGAGAAATTAGGTACCACTAATGTGGGGGAGGTATTTTATGACACCATAAAGAAAAAGATCAAAGAGTGCTGGTGACCAAAAGGAAGGAGGAAGTCCTGATGCCTCTTTGTCATAGAGGATGGAGCAACAGCGCTCCCTGTGGCTGGATGTTCAACTGGATGTCAATACAACACAATATCTGTTCTGTCTGTCCTTGTCACATCCCAAAAATGGCATTGAATGTTTGCCGTGTATGTGTACTGTGATCCGCCCCGAATCCCCTTCGGGGTGAGAAGGGCAGGATATAAATAAAGTATTATTATTATTATTATTATCATTATTATTATTATATGGATTATATCTCTGCAGCATAAAACCAAACTTGAACGGCCAATGTACAGACTGTACTCCCTTGGCCGAGAAACTTGGTGACAAAAATATGAAGTAAATCAAAAGCTGATAGAATGGAAAGAACAACTCAGTGTCAACAAGCTTTTCAGAGTTTTTCATCACCTGGATTATGTTTTAGTTTGAACATATTAAGTTCTGGGACAAAGCAATATGAAAAACTGGCTTGGAAAAGGAGGTGTTCCCCTCCCTTGTTTAAATATGTTCAGTTATCCTATGGTCAAACTATTTTCCTACTGTGATACTGAAATGTCTCAAAACTTACATGTTCCAGTTCAGGGTGGAATTCTAGGGTTTTGCACATTGCCAAGAAGTAAGGAATGAATGCTTGATCCAGAAGAATGTATACTGGAACCTGCCTTTTTCTACATGCTTCTTGGAGATCGCCAAAGATGTCCAGGTCCGTGAAGGTGTCCATGACTATAGCAATCACCTGGAATATTGGGGGTGGGTGGGGGGCAAATAATTCCAAAACGTTTCACATAAAATCATTTTACAAAATTTGACAAGTATTACAGTAAATTATTTTTCCATGCTAAAACAGCTGACCCTTCACTATATGGATAATTATCAAATTTCTTGATTTGGATCTTCTTCAAAGTTCTTCATATCTCTAAATCCTCTTCAGGCAGGTGAGTCATTATGTTTAACTCCTTTTCAAACATCAACTTCAGCAAAGGACAAACTGCACACTGTTGTGTCACTTATTACTTGTATTACATTATTCCCTGCCATGTGTTCTTTGGATTATAGCCCTGCAATCCAAACAATACATACTAGAGCAAATATGCATTGATCTCGCTGTCTTAGCCCTGTCCTAAACAGACCTATACTGTTTACCTTGAAGACTCCTAGTTTCTACCATCTCTAACTATAAAGTTATGCAGCTTTATTCTGGAAACTATTAATCTGAATCAGTACTACTCTTTTTATTCAGCCATCACTCCTGAATATTGACTTAAGACATCTAAGGAGAACTGTATGACTGCACAGCTTCTGGAGAGAGAGGACCTTTAATGTTTTAAAACCACTGATGTGGGTGCTGCAGAAGCTTGAAAAGTTTCTGTAACATGCTCACATATATTGAATTCTATAACATGCTGAAATCTATCAAATTCCAATAAAACAATATATGCAAAAATTGTTTTATTGGAATGTTTGTGATAGTTTGGTTATGTTTCCCTTAGAGTTAGCAAAATGCATACAACTGAAGGAACACTTCTTTTAAGGACATACACCAAAAAGAGAGCTATATCTGATATATCTGAAATCAGCAGCTTATGCAGATTGAGTATACCATATCAAAGGTGTTTTTTTGATTTAAGATTTTATTTTCAGATTTTTCAATTTTTACATATACTGTAGATATCTTGAAGATGGAGCATAATCAAAACACAAACTTCTTTATATAGGAGCTAGAGATACATATTTTAGTAATTAAATAAACAACAGGCAGAATTATTTACTTCTTTATTCATTCAATTTATAACCCATTTTGTATGCCTCATACAAAAAAAATGTTTACCTAAAGTGTTACGGTACAAAAGTTTAAAACAAACGATCAACATCGGTTCTATAGTTTAAAATGGTTAAAATACATTTAAGACTTTTTAAAATGTGCAAAATAAAAACAGCTTCTCGTTCAAACATTGCCCTGCTTTACTTTAAGACATCAAAGGTCTGCTTAAATAAAAAATAAAGAAACTAGCCAGGAATCTTCAACTCTGTGTGCATAATTGTATGTCTCTGTTTCTACATGTACCTTTTAATGAAATATTGCCATTACTGCACAATAAGTATTAAGGAGAGTGTGGGGCAGGCATTGCCCTTCAAACTTGTTGGGCTGCAATTCCCAGAAAACTTAGCCAGCATAGGCAATTGTGAGTCATATAAAGAGTCAGAGTTCAGCAAGGTCTCCAGTGTTGCATGATTTCCCCCCAATTTAAAATGTTTTGTACCTTTCTCCTAGCTCCTAAAGCATCCCTAGAATAATTGAGAAGAAATTACTGTCAGGTCTCCATATCCACTAAGGTTAGGGCACAGAAGCCCAGGAAAGTGGGACAATGCAAATTAGGGGGGGGGGGGGGGACTTTAACGCTTCTCTAACAAACTCTAGTTCCTCTAACATGACTCTATGGTCAACTTCCACCAAGTTGAACACAGAACCATATTGGAGGACCTACAGTAGATAAATGTTTCAGTGGAAGGTGACCACAGAATCATACCATCAGTGTGCACAAAACCATTAAAAACAGTACTGTAGTAGTAGTAGTAGTAGTAGTATTTACTTATACAGCATAAGAGTCAGCACAGTGTAGTGGTTTTAGTATTGGACTATGTCTTTGGAGATGAAGGTTCGATTGCTTGCTTGGCCATGGAAGCCAAACAATTTACACATTCTTAGCCCCAGAAAAACATGTAATAGGGTCACCATAACTTGGAAACAACTTGGAGTTGCCCAATAGCAACAAGATTTTTTTTTATAGTTCCATTAATTAACATGGTGCTTCACAAAAAAAAGCAGTAGACACAATACAAAAGAAGCAGAAAGAGCACAAGCTTGATTAAAAAAGACTAGGTTTGGGGAATAAAAGATTTGCAACTTGCACAGACAAGACAGTCTTGGCATTAAACAAGCATTTTAAATTCCTCAACGGAACAAGCTGGCATTCCTAGCTCACATTTCTCACTGCCAAAGGTGGAAGAGTCCAAACAAAGCCCTCAGATATTGTTCATAAATGTACACGTTCAATGGGAATGTCACGTACATCCTGAAACATACTGAAATATTAAACAGGAGCAACAGGAATTGCCAAGGCCAGTTCTAATTCTGGTAAACAAAGTATATAAGTATTTGTCATTCTAATCCAGAAAATATATAGTGATCCAAAATTCATTCCACCCTTTCCTATAACTGCTGAGAGTATTATGAGTATTTCTACGGTTTCCTTTACTTCTGGGCCTTTTGCAACAAATCTCATTTCAATACCTACAGCAATTCCATGGCAGAATCAGCTGGTTCTCTTTCAACATTTTCTTCACTCCTTTCTTCCTAGGCAAGGCTTAAGCCACATACTTATTGAAAATGTTGATAGGAAGCCCCATCCTGCTTATTTGGGGACTTAAAAGAGTTCCAGAAACAGATCAAGTCTACAAGCTACATGCAACGTCTCTCACATTTTCTAAGCACCTCATTAACAGGGCTCAAAAATGATCTTGGCACTAACTCTGCACAGGAATCTCAGGTATTCTAGGTGCTGGAAGGTCACACCTAAACCTGCCTGAGATTTTTTCAACACTGCACTGGAGTTAAGTCTAACTTCATTCTCCTGAGTTGAAGCATATACCTATAAAAGTGGAAGGTTTGGCATATTTAAAAAACCTCCCTCATAAACTATGGTGGTAATTATACAACCCTCCAAATGCTGTTGAGCTCCAAATCCCAGCAGGCCAAACTAGCATAGAAATGGAATGAATGCTGGAAGTTTCAGCTCAAAAGCATCTAAACAATGGCATTGGTGTAGGCAAATGTGTCTTACCTATATTTTATGGAGCTGATCCTGTATTGTACATATCTATAATGGACATAAACAGAATCAGGTTTGAGTTTTGTGAGAAATCAATTCAATATATGAAATAGCTTTGAGACCAAGTCTATGCTATGATGAGCCCTCCAGACAGTATGGAGAACAATGGTGCCCTATTTTTGGCACCCCTTTCCAGCTGTTTTCAATACTGCATTTTGGAACCTTCCAGTTTGAAAGATCTCAGGGCCTGACCCCAACTTAGACTTGTGTTGTGTACATATATATCTGATATCAAACTGCTATTTTATCTATTGAAACATGGAAGGGCAGATGCATTGACTTGAGAGATGCAATGTTTTACTACTAGAAAGTAGCTACTAGAAAGTAGCTACACAAGTATTACCAGTAGAGTGGTCTAATATTATGTCAGGCAGGCGAACACACACATACTGCTACACACACCCTGAACTGTTCAGGTGTGTGGTATCCTATGCAAATTTATTCTCATAGGAACAGTTCATTCTCATAGGAACAGATTGATGCAGGTACTCATAGCTGCAACTCTATATTCAGGTTAAAGTTGCATACTCCTAGAAACCTCCAAATCCTAGGTATAATTATACAATGTCTTCTCATATCAGTTCAGCATATTACAATTGCATCTTAGGGAATCACATAAACTGTCACCTAGATATCCTACTCTTCCCCATCCAAATATGGGTAGAAATTAGATAACCCATTTTGAAACTGCAGTGGGATGATGTAATGAATTACCTCAATATAGACTTTGGAGTCTGATGCATGTCAACAGACCTAGCTCTGTCTTTCAGTTACAGTACATTCCTGTAGACTGAGATGTGGTTGTCAATTTGTGGTTTGTATGAATTGGTCAGAGAGAACCTAATTCAAAGGGAAGTGGTGATATGGATGAAACAACTGCACAGAGTTGTTTTCTCATGCCATGACAGGATCATTTGCACTTACCTAAATGTGAGCTTGTGTGCAACTATTACAAGACAACAGGATCCTGTCCTCTCCCCTAAGGCAAAACCTGCATTTCATCTTTGCTTCCTGTTGACATAAGAATCAATGAGGCCTAAAGCCCGTAGTCAAGAAGAAATATGTGGTTTTCCTCAAGTAATGCCACTGAATAATAGTCCCAAGGCTAAATCAAAAGTGTAAATGTTGACTCACCTGTCACTGAGAAGAAAAGCGTAATAATCTTTTGCTGTTTAAATGAATTGCATCTCACTATTTAATTATGTTTTATTTAATAACTTACATCCTTTTATCTGGTTGGACTGTGAATGACCTCCAAGACAAATTTCCACAGCAAGTAAAGGGGTAAAAGAGGGGGGAAAATCCCTGTACTAATTCATAGATGGTTAATGTGCATCCTTATCTGTGGCATCTCAAAACTCTTTCCTTGGAGCAATGCCTGATGAAAGATGTTGTTTTGGAGAGTGGCATCGGTGGGAATAATTATGGCCATGGAGCAGGATTTTGGACCAGTTTTTTAAATTTCACATTAAGTTTCAAAAATTCAAATCAGATTTCAAAGTTGTTGTTTTTTTTTAAAAAAACTATTAGTTTAAAAAGTCTAAATTGCTAGATCAAAGATATGATCTACAACTTCTAATTATACTGTATTACTATGTTAACAGAAGTTTCCACAGATGGAGATAATCTAATGGGTGCTATTCCACAGTTAGCATGAAATATGTGCTCTGTCTCTCCCTTCCTATCTGGTTCTCTAGTCTAAAAGCAGACAAAAGATAAAATAATAGAATTTGGCCACATGCAGCAAATGTGAACAAGAAGGATTCCAGATATCAATAAAACAGATCCCTTTTTTCTTTTGAAGGACTGAAAATGAATTTGACAATAATTCCAAACAATTGTTTAGTTATAACACCTATACCACTGAATATGTTTAGGATTATATTAAACAATCATGCACATCTGTTTAAAATGATAATTAAATACAGTCTTCCTCATTGGTAATTTAAATTTCCAATTGTTGTATTTAATTTATCTCTTTTCTTCAGCACAAGCCATCTGAATGTGACCAACAGATTGAAACACACCACCCAAATCAAATTATAACAATAATGTCCAGTGTGTTTCCTTGCATGCATCATGGCAGTTTGACTTAATGCTTCATCTTGCCTGGCGTTTCAAGAATCTGAATCACTGGTGACATTTGAGGTTGATCACCACTGTAGGAGACTTTATTCCTCTGACAAGAATAGAAGATTTGTAACTCCCAACTGATCTATTAAAGAAAGCTAGTTTAAAAGTCATCCAAGGGCATTGCAAACAAGGCATGAAACCATGAATCATGCTAGTGATTTTCTAAATAATTCATTTTTGAAAGATTCCCCAAATTAAACAATGCTGGTTCCTCACTTCAGACAGCAAAATTTTATATTGCAATGCAGTAGTTCTTAAGCTAGTAAAGATTTCAGTCAGTCGTCCCATGTCTCCCAGATCCAGAATTTAAGATCCCAGAATTTAAGATTGCAGTTGGCTCTTCACATTCACTGTGGGGAAAAACATGAATTTTTAAAAAAACAAACATTGTTTTTTATCTGAGAGAACACTTCTTTGGGTTCTCCAGCTGGAAGTTGACTAAAGAGTTGCACTTGAAGACCATAAGTAAAGAGGACCTAAAGGCAAGTGGTGAAGAAAGTAACTACAATAACACTCCATTACCAGTCATCAACATCTGGAGGGCCAAAAATCTATCACCCCAACCTACACAAATATCAACAAACATGTGAGAAACAGGAAAGCCAGCATGGTGTAGTGCAGTGGTTCTCAACCTGGGGTCCCCAGATGTTTTTGGCCTTCAACTCCCAGAAATCCTAACAGCTGGTAAACTGGCTGGGATTTCTGGGAGTTGTAGGCCAAAACACCCGGGGACCCACAGGTTGAGAACCACTGGTGTAGTGCTTTGAGTGATGGACTAGGATGCTGGAAGCCATGGAAACCCACCAAATGACGTTCAGAAAGTCACACGCTCGGCTTCTGAAGAAGTAAATGGCAAATCTCTTCTGAACAAATCGGGCCAGGAAAACACTATAATAGACTCCTTAGGGCAGGCATAGGCAAACTTCAGCCCTCCAGGTGTTTTTGATTCCCACAATTCCTTACAGCCAGTAAACTGGTTGGGATTTCTGTGCCTTGACATCCAAAACACCTGAAGGGCTGAAGTTTGCCCATGCCTGCCTTAGGGTCACTACCACTTGACTAGAAGGCACACAGCAATAAAGAAAGAAGTATGAAGCTGGCTTAAACAGAATATTTTCAAAAGAACATTATCTTCCTCACAGTTGCCAAGATGAGTGAAAAGGAAAAAGTAGGGTGAAATTGCTTTGATATGAGCATGATTTTGTCTTTCAACTTGTATATTTTACTTGCATGAAATAATGTAAAGATCCCCTACTTCATCTTGTTACATAGAGAAGAATGATCTCAAATATCCCCTTATACAGTAAACATTTTGAACATTTGCTAATTTTGTTCAAAACATTTGCTGTATTCACCTATATATCACCAGATGGCAAGTTATTCATTTTAAATTATTGATGTGATAGTGTCCAACAGCTGGGAATTGTAGAAAAGAATAACTGAATTGTTTATATCCTGGTATGCACTCACTTCAATCCACACATTTTTAGGTGGAGAAGGAACATCACTGCTGTGGAAAGTATGGGAAGAACAATATATAGGAGTTAGCAAATTCAACAAGCAGAATAAGGTTAACTTCTAAAAACTCTAGAATTATGGGTCAAGATCTACTTTTTCACCTTTGGGTGATATAGCTTGCCTGACTTCCTTGCCTCAGATTGTTTTTTTCTGAATTGTAAAAAGAGTGTTCTCTGATTTTGGCAATTTGACATGAATTGCAAAAACCTTCACACACTATCCATCAGATTTGTCAATCACATGTTTGCATAATGTTTGACATAATAGCATGGATGGCTGCAAACAAAGTCTCGTGCCAAAGATAATGGAGACCTAAAGGCAAGTTTGTTCAAAATCCCTGAAACATGTTTTTCTTTCCCCATCGAGATACCTCTGCCTCCTCCCTACTGCATCAATTTATTTCACTGCATCGAACATGCTAATTTTAAAGTACAGTAGAGTCTCGCTTATTCAACCTTCGCGCATTCAGCATCCTTTGTTATCCAATGCAGTCTGCCTCCTGCCTGGAGGAGCTGTTTCAATACATCGCGATGTTTTGGTGCTAAATTCATAAATACAGTAATTACTACATAACGTTGCAGTGTATTGAACTGCTTTTTCTGTCTGTTTGTTGTACTGTAACACCCTCTACATTGGCCTTCCTCTGTCAGTGATCCGGAAGCTCAAGTTGGTACAAAATGCAGCTGCTCGGCTTCTTGAGGGAATTCCGATGAGATGCCACATAACACCAATCTTACTACAGCTGCATTGGTTACCAATTGAGCACCAGATCACTTTCATAGTGATGGTACTCACCTTTAAGGCGTTGCATGGTCTGGGGCCGATGTACCTGAGGGACCACCTCACCCCCTACCAACCCCAGAGATCACTCTGTTCCGAGGACCAAGATTTTTTTGAAATTCCCAATGTCAAGACCTTGCAGCAACCAGACGCAGAGCCTTTACAGCAGTGGCACCATCACTCTGGAATACTCTGCCACCTAATGTACGTGCCTTGCGGGACTTCCGCAGGGCATGTAAGACATACCTGTTTCGACAGGCCTTTGATCTTTGATATTGCTGTTTTTAAATTGTTTTAAAATTGTGTTAGATTTTAGCCTGAGTGGCAGCATGTAAGTTCAAATAATAAATAAATAAATATGATGTTTTGGTGCTTAATTTGTAAAGTCATAATGTAATTTGATATGTAAAAGGATTTTCCTTAATCCCTCCTTATTATCCAACATTTTTGCTTACCCAACATTCTGAGAGCTATTTATATTGGATAACCGAGACTCTTCTGTAAATATCAATATTAGAGATTATTTGGCTAGGCCCTAGTATAAGTACTTGGCTCATAGCTCAGCAATAAACCATATGCAGCCTGCAAAAGATCCCATTGATTTTATTATCTTGTATTTTCCTTTGGAAAAAGAGGGAGAGAGAGAGAGAGATCTTGTAGAAGTGATCTGATACTAGTCAGGTCAAGCAATATGTTGCTACATGGGTAAACACTCTAACCAAAAACAAGCGGCAGTATCTGTTTTCCTAAAGTGACATCAGCTAGATGAAACAGCGACCAATGCCATCAGGTGTCATAAGTAAAGAAGATGAAATAATGTGTCACAGGGAAGCTAATTTTAAAAAATCATGCCTGCAAGATTCATAGTTATTACATTAATTACAAAATTATGTGATCATAGTAATCTAAAACAATGGCATTTGAATTATATTATTAAAATTAGTCATGTAGGGTAAAGGTGTATGACATGTGTCGTGTGGATAAAGTCAATAAACAAAATCTTTTTTCTGCAATACAGGTCACACACTAAAGTAGAATGGTTGGGGATCCCAGATAGATAAAAGGAAGCACAGCTTGAGTAGCCCTTATTTGGAATTCCAAAATCATCTATTGAGATAATGACATATTTGATTCTGATGATTCAATTTGCACAAACTTTATTTCATGCACAAAAATATTTACAATATTGCACAAAATTATCCTTAGGCTATGTGTAAAAGAACAAATCGCATCTCCCTTTATAGGCACTGCAGTCAGCAAAGGAGATCCTACTCTTGGTCCCACTCCTGTCACAAGTACAGTCAATGGGAAGGAGAGGGGCCCTTCTTCACGATCACTCCCTGTCTCTGGAACTCCCTTCCTCAAAGAAATAAAAATGGCCCCCTCCCTCCTCTCCAACAAAAAAACTCTTGAAAAAAACTCTACACTTTGGAATATGGGGAAGAGGAGGACTAGGGCACTCTAGACTAATCTTACTTGGAATGCTGTCTGACCTACCTACACCCCATGGCCACTTTGGTACATTTTAAAGAACAACCAATTTTCATTCCCATGCATTGGTTTCATCATGTGAGAAATCTTAATACTGAGTTTCTGATTATTGTAACTTGTTCTATGTGATTATTTGTATCCTGTTTCTCATTTTGATGTTAATTCCTTTATGCGACAAGCTCATTGTTATTATTATTTTTTATTATGTTGTCTTACTATAATGTTTTTGCATCTATTTGGGCATTGAATGTTTGCCTTTTTTGGTGTGTAAACTGCTCTGAGTCCCCTCGGGGAGAGAGGGTGGTCTATCAATAAAGTTTTATCATTATTATTATAGTTATGTGAAACATAACTGATTTTTTTGCTTATACTAGATCCTATTTCCAAGATATTTAATTTATGTGCATATATAGAAGCCACTTTGGTGGGGCGGGTTAAACTGCTAAGCTGCAGTAATTGCTGACTGGAAGGTCAGTGGTTTGAATCCGTGGGACAGGGTGAGCTCCTGCTGTTAGCTCCAGCTTCTGCCAACCTAGCAGTTCAAAAACATGCAAATGCGAGTAGATCAATAGGTACCGCTTTGGTGGGAAGGTAACAGTTCTGCCAGCCATATGACCTAGGAGACATCTACAGACAACACCTGTTCTTTATCTTTACCTATGCAAAATCCCCTCTCCAAAATTCCAAATACTTCTAGTTCCAAGCATTTCCGACAAGGGATACTCAAGCTTTACTTGTTCAGACATCACATAGTTACTGTAAATGACAAATTCATTGCCACAATATATACCATAATTACGGCCATTAGATGCTTTAAAAGAGTATAGGATTCATGAAAGGCTGTGCCATCAATCACTGCTGGTTAGAATAGCTAAATACAACCTACAGTATCAGAAGTAAATTGCAGTTTCTCAAGTTGCTCATGACATGGGGGGGAAAAGGATCAGATACAGTATGCCACTGAGCTAGCACACTTCCCATTCTCAGTTACTTTGGAAGGTGAGAAGGAGAATAGAGCTACATTCATATCCCATAGACAACAGCATAACAGAAAGCTGGACTAGATAGGTATTTGATCTGATCCAGCATGACACTTTCTGTGTTCTTAACATACCTATTCTTTCTGCTGATCTGTCTCAATCCCCCCTCTTCCTTGTTCACAACAGAACAAGCATGTTAATATGCTTTAGGAAAAGAAACACTGAGCCAGCCAATAGCCTCAGTGGTTTGCACCACCCTCCAGTCATTAATCATAAGGATACACTTCACATAAGAGAGCCGCTTGTTAATTATGGGCTCCATGCAAGACTCTAAGAAGCTCCATTTCAATATACCAGTGTATTTAGTTAGGATTACCACCCTATACTTCAAAATTAGATTAGACCTCTCCCATGACAAATATAGTTACACGGTATGACAAATAACACAACTGCCAGATAGTTCTTATTTATAAAACCTTGACCAGAATTTTATCAACTCAACTGTTTAGGTACTATATGGCTCCATATCCACAGGGATATGTTACTGAACTTGCCATGAATGTGGGAACACGAAAACTGTTGAAATGAATGACCTTCATTGGAAGCTACCACAGAGATTGTAGGAATTTGCTAGGCCCAATAGGGCAAATCTACAGTAACTTCTGGTGGAAGCATACTAAAGAATCACACAGAGGACCTAGAGAATTTGCTGTATTCACCTTTGTTGGATACAGAGAGAAGAAACTGTGGATACCAGGCCCCTGGGTGCCAGGGTCGTACTGTCCAACCAGCCCTTCTCATTCACTCAGGAATTTTTAAACATCCTCTTCTTTTATCCAAGAGAACACTTTTCTAGGATTTTTAAAGTCCTCCAGCAGGACTGTGTTGTCAGTTTCCATTGAAACATGGCTCTATGATTCACATCCAGAAGAAGTTGGTCATAGGGTTGCACTGAAGGATGTAAAAAGTCCTACAGAAAGCTTTTGACAACACATAGCCCGACAGAACATTTTAATCAAATTTATGAGGACCCAATCCACAAAAGTCAAGCCCATAAAGGTTTTTTTTTGGGGGGGGGGGGCGACTGTACATGCTAAAAGCTATTATTAATCTTCCTTAGAAGCCTACTTCTCAAATAGCTATACTGCTGCAAAGTCTTGTTTGGATACTCTAGGGTGAAAAATGATGACGACAAAATCCGGGAAGCTCTGAAACTGATTTGATGGAAGAGCATTCATACTGTGTTTACCTTTTCAAAGAAACTGCTGATGAAACAAATAACTGAATATGACTCTCCAATATGTTTCAAGACCAGAGATGTATGCTACAACATGATCTTCTTTGGTTCCAAACTGCTGGAGCCAAATCTCCCCAAATATGATAATTGGCCATGATGTGTGGGAGTTGTAATAGATCCAAGATTGGGAACCATCATGATCTTTGGAAGCAAGTTTGTTGAGACAGTTGGATAAAAGAATTATACATATATAAAGAATTAATTCAGACAGATAGAAGCACAGTGCAGTGGTTTGAATGCTGGTCTGGGGCTCTGGAGACCAGGATTAGAATACCCATACAGTTATGGAAACCCATTGAGCTATCTTGGTCACATTTTATCAGATTCAGACTCCTTCCACACAGCTGAATAAAATCCCACATTTTCTGCTTTGAACTGGAATATATGGCAGTGTGGACTCAGATAACC
The DNA here is from genome assembly GCF_037176765.1 of Anolis sagrei. NCBI lineage: Eukaryota > Metazoa > Chordata > Lepidosauria > Squamata > Anolidae > Anolis > Anolis sagrei. Next base: position 214,385,996 of record NC_090024.1, on the reverse strand, counting down.
CAGTTCAAAGCAGATATTGTGGGATTTTCTGCCTTGATATTCTGGGTTATATGGCTGTGTGGAAGGGCCCTCAGAGGAAGGCAAAGGAAAAGCCCTTCTAAACAAATCAGGCTGAGAAAACCCATAATTAGCCAGAAACTATTTGAAGGCATGCAACAACAAACAGAGAATATAGTGTGAATATCGCTTATCCAAAATACTTCTGTACAGAACTGTTTCTGATTTTGGAATATATTTTGGAGATGGGACCCAAGTCTAAACATGAAATTCAATTATTATATAGACTTGATACACATAGCCCTAAGGTAGTTTTATCCAATATTTTAAGTAATTATTAGGTATAATTCAAATGAGGTCAGGTGTGGGATTTTCCACTTGTGGAATCACGGCAATGTTCAAAACATTTTTTCTTTTGGAGTATTTTAATTTTTGGGTCAGCGATGCTCAAACTGTATTAATTAATAGGTGAAGGACAAGTTTCCAACATTGATCTTTTGGAACCTAAGGCAAAGGGCATAAGATCACCAGATGGCCTCAAGCAAGGACTCTTTCCATGATAATAATATGTGTATAATACTTGTCTACATTACAGGACTATAGTAACAATAATTAATACAAAAGCTTCTGGAGTAGTCTGGGAACATGGGAGAACAATAAATATGACAATGAAGTCTGGGTTTCATGAATTAATTAAAAAGAAGCTAACACTGCATCTGCAGCTTCTGCCTCATCACAGGAAAACTAATTAGCTCTCTTCACTTCTCAAATAATACGAGGGATATTTTTTAAGTAAGGTCCGTTTGAACATAAGTATACAATGAGAGTTTATTTCAAAAAAGTAAATTTATTTTCAGAAAGTACATACTTTACTCTATTTTTCGACATAGTTGCCAAATTTGTTCATACACTTATCATACCTCTGAACCAATACCCTCTTCATAAAAACTTGCCACCTGCTCCGATAACCAAGAGTTCACTGCCGTTTTCACGTCTTTGGTTTTTGTGGTCCTCTGTTAGGAGTTTCGGGACCCAACGGGAGCACAGTTTCCTAAACTTTAGGTGTTCAGAAACAATGTTGTAAAGCACTGATCTCGACATGTCAGGAAATTCGTTTGAGAGACCTGTTATTGTGAAGCACCTGTTCTCACGAATCTTTGCTTCAACTGAAGTCACCAAATCATCTGTAATCAAAGAAGGGCGACCGGAGCGGTCCTCATCATGGATGTTGTCATGGCCATCTTTGAATTGTCATACCCACTTACGCACTTTGCTTTCACTCATAACTGTATCACCGTACACTTCACAAATCTGTCAATGAATTTCTGCAGCAGGCAGGTTCATTGCTGACAAAAACCGTATCACTGAGCGAACCTCACATGCGGCGGGTGAGTTAATAGTCTTAAACATTTTTAAAGCACAAAACAGAACCGTACAGGTTAGCTACAGAGCGTAAACTGAGCACAGTTGTTCCTGAGGCATACCAGTACACGATGCATGTGCTCAAACTACTAGTGTCTACAACAAAACGGACCTTACTTAAAAAATACCCCTCGTATATCCCATTCCAGTTCACAGAACATATACAGTAGCATATAACAGATCTAACCATGTATCCCACAAACCACATGTGTTTCTGAAGTCTTTTTTCTTGCATTTATAGGTATTTACCCAAAATTTAGCATAAAATCATAGAGCTGAAAAAGACCTCATGGGCCAAGAAGCAGGAAAATTGCATTCAAAGCATCTCCAACAGATGACCATCCAGCCTCTGTTTAAAAGCCTCCAACACAATCCAGGGCAGAGAATTCCACTGCTAAACAGCTCTCACAGTTAGGAAGTTCTCCTTTCTTGTAGTTTGAAGCCATTGATCTGCATCCTAGGCTCCAGGGCAGCAGAAAACAAGCTTGCTCCCTCTTCCCTATGACTTCCCCTCACATATTTATACATGGCTATCATGCCTCCTCTCAGCCTTCTCTTCTTCAGGCTAAACATGCCCAGCTCTTTAAGCCGCTCCTCATAGGACTTATTCTCCAGACCCTTGATCGTTTTAGTCCTCCTCCTCTGGACACATTCCAGTTTGTCAACATCTCCCTTCAACCGCGAAGACCAGAATTGGACATAGTATTCCAGGTGTGGTCTGACCAAGGCAGAATACAGGGGTAGCATGACTTCCCTGGATCTAGTCACTAGACTCCTTTTATGCAGGCCAAAATCCTATTGGCTTTTTTCCCACCGCATCACAGTGTTGGCTCATGTTTAACTTGTTGTCCATGAGGACTCCACGATCTTTTTCATACATACTGCTGTCGAGCAAGGCGTCCTCCATTCTGTAGCTTGCATTTCATTTTTTCTGCCTAAGGAGAGTATTTTGCATTTGTACCTGTTGAACTTCATTTTGTTAGTTTTGGCTGATCTCTCTGATCTGTTAAGAATGTTTTGAATTCTGATCCTGTCTTCTGGAGTATTGGCTATCCCTCCCAATTTGGTGTTGTCTGCAAACTTGATAATCATGCCTTCTAACCTTTCATCTAAGTCATTAATAAAGATGTTGAACAGAACTGGGCCTAGGGTGGAACCCTGCAGCACTCCGCTTGTCACTTCTTTCCACGATGAGGAGGAAGCATTGGTGAGCACCCTTTGGGTTCATTCGCTTAACCAATTACAGATCCACCTAATCGTAGTTTTGCGTAGCTCACATTGAACAAATTTGTTTGCCCGAAGGTCATGGGGGACCTTGTCGAAGGCCTTACTGAAATCCAGATACGCTACATCCATGGTTTCTCTGCGTCTACCCAGCTTGTAACTCTATTGTTCCTCATTGTTATTCAAATGATTAACAATGAGGAACAGAAGAAACAATGACAAATGTCTATTTAGACACTTATTAAGTGGATTGACCTGCTAACGTGAAAATATTTTTTCTTTTTTTAAAAAAAAAAAAAGTTCCATGCTAAAACAAAAATAAAAATGTGGAAACAATCACAAAAATCATTTTGTTCATGCACTAATTAAAAAAGAGCAGATAATGATAACAACAACCTTTTGTTAGTTCTATAGCATTTACTGTTTATTCATGTATTCATATGAGAGCCTCAGCTGTGGTTTTTTAAGTGCACAGAGCTCAGTTCAAAGCAACTACAAATATAGCTCAGGAGATGTATTCCTGGGCAATATTTCTTTGACAGGAAATTTGATACCAAAGGCAGAAATAACATGGAATCATAATTCAGGATGAAGCCAATGCTAGAGCAATTCTCTTTTCAAAGCTGTCCGTACCTTATGGCCTACCTTGCAACCCTTAAACCAGTGTGTCAACTTGCTACACCCCTAATTAAACCATAGACATTTTAAAAATCAATTAGAGAAAGAGAATAAATATGCAAAGATATGATAAAAATCAAATCATGCTCCTATACAGAACATGTGCAAACCAGAAAGATAAACAGCAGTAAGAAGAAAGGTCCATAAGGCATACATCTATAGTTGAATGAAGATAGATCAGGCATGGGCAAACTTCGGCCCTCCAGGTGTTTTGGACCCCAACTCCCACAATACCTAACATCCAGTAGGAATCTTAGGAATTGTAGGGGTTGAAGTCCAAAACACCTGGAGGGCCAAGGTTTGCCCATGCCTGAGACAGATGGTCAAGGATCTTGATAGGTTTTCAGTAAAGCATTGTTGTTTGCTTTGGACTATGGATATTTTATATAGAATAATTTGATTTACCTTTTCATGTATTTGTGCAGTAACTATCAATCCATCAATCCATCCACACACAATGGGAATCTTGGTATTTGCTGGGGTTTGCTTCCAGAACTCCTGTGGATACTGAATTCTCTAGATGCTCAACCACTATATAGTGCTGTAGTATAATGGTGTCTCTTACAGAAAATGATAAAAATCATAAAAAGTTTGCCCTTTGGATTTCCCCCCAATGTTTTCAAACCATGGATGGTTGAATGTATGCAGTGGTTCTCTATCTTCCTAATGCCACAACCCCTTAATACAGTTCCTCATGTTGTGGTGATCCTCAACCATAAAATTATTTTTGTTGCTACTTCATAACTGGAATTTTGCTACTGTAATGAATCGTAATGTAAATATCTGATATGCAGGATGCATTTTCATTTACTGGACCTAATTTGGCACAAATACCTGATACACTCTAATTTGAGTACTGGTGGGGTTGGGGGGATATTTTGTCATGTGAGAATTGTAGTTGCTGGGATTTATAGTTAACCTACAACCAAAGAGCATTCTGAACTCCACCAATGATGGAATTGAAGCAAATCTGGAACAAAGAACTCCCATGACCCGAGGAAATTAGATCATCGCCATCCCTCCTCTCTTTCAGAAGGAAATTAAAAACGTGGATATGGGACCAGGCCTTTGGGTAATCTGGCAGACTGACAGACTAAAGTTTTGGAAACAGACTATGATAAGCAGAATGAATTTATTATTTACGGACTTGGCAAAACGATGGCCACCAGGCTGGCTTTTTATTGTATTAATGTAATGTTTTTCTATAATTATTGTTACTATGTATTTTATTATGTGAATTTGTAGGCATCAATGTATGCCGCTTGGAAGCCACCCTGGGTTCCCCTTAGGGGGTTGAGAAAGGTGGGGTAGAAGTACCCAAAATAAATAAATAAATAAAATTTACAATTCACCTACAATCAAAGAGGTTGTGAGGCTGTGAGACCTGCCACAGATGCAGGCAAAACATCGGGAGAGAATGCTTCTGGAACATGTCCAAACAGCCCGAAAAACTTACAGCAATGATTCTGACCATGAAAGCCTTTGACAATAGTTTGCAATCTGACCCCACTTTAACAACTATGGCTCAATACTATGGAATCCAGGGATTGGCAGTTTGGTGAGACCCCAACACCCTTTGGCAGAGGCTAAAGACCACGTAAAACCATGTAAAACTACAACTCCTGGGACTAAATAGCCTTCAGTGATGGCAGTTAAAGTGGTGTCAAACTGCATTCACTGTATAGTGTAGAACAGGCATGGGCTAACTTGGGTCCTCCAGATGTTTTGGACTCCAAATCCCACCCTTCCTAACAGCCTCAGGATGAGGGGGAAAAGGAAGGGGCCTGAGGCAGTTAGGAATGGTGGGAGTTGGAGTCCAAAACACCTGGAGGGTCCAAGTTTGCCCATGCCTGCTTTGCGCAACAGTTGGTGAGGCATCAGCTTTCTTGGACAGAGCAAACTGGTAAAACTACGACTCCCAGGATTTGACAGTATTGAACCAAAGCAGTTGAAGGTCGTGCCCAAGTGCATGCCTTGTCCAGAGGAGGCTGAGGCTCCCCGGGAAGGCCCCTCTCCTCTCACCTCTTTGGCCGAGCGGATTTGCTTGCGCACGGCCTCCTTGCAGGGGTAAATGGTCTCCCCGAAGCTGGGCTGGAAGTAGCTCTCCACGCGGGTGAGTCCCCGGAAAGAGCCGCTGACGAAGGCCGGCCATCCCAGCTCGAGCACGGGCGGCTCCACGTCGGACTGGAGCGGGAAGTAGGTGAGCGAGGAGCAGTCGAGGGAGGCGTTGAGGGCCGCCTCCGCGCCCAGGCTGTCCTCCCCGGGGGGCGGCGGGAGGGCGGCGCGCAGCACGGCCTGGACCTCGGCCTCGGAGAGGAAGGCGCGCACCTTCTCCCTCCGCAGGAAAGCCTGGAAAGCCGCCCGCCCGCCCGCGATCAGCTCCTCCAGCGCCAGGCGCTGCGCCTCGCTGTAAGGCTGCGGGGGGCGCGGGTCCCAGGAGCGGAAGCCCCGGAAAGGCGCATCCTCCAGGCACTGAGACAGGTTCGCCATCCGCCCGCCCGCTCCCTCCTTCCCTTCCTTCCTTCTTTCCTTTCCCAAAACACGCTCCCCGGGGACTAATGCATCACCTGCACAAGAGGCGTGGAGGTTATATACAGAGTTTGAAACCCAACGCGCCTCTGCAATAGGCTGCAGGAGGGCTCGCTCCGCCTCGGAGGGGATGGGAAGCAGGCGCCGGTTGGCTGCGTTTGAAGCTGGTTTCCCAATCAGTGCAGAAGGAGGCCGAGTCTGCTTTTCTTTCTTTAACTAGCGCGATGTCTCCATTCTGAAAGTTTGGATCCTTCTAGCCCCGAGCCTGGGCGCGGTGAGAGTTAGGCATCAGAGGATCAAGAAGGGAAAGTTGCAGCATCAGCAGGAATTCGGATGGAAGTAGAAGAAGGGGGACGGAGTCTCCTGGTAGAAGGCCAACGCTTCCTGACATAAGCGGTATCAGACCTCACAACCTCTGAGGAAGCCTACCGTAGGTGCAAGAGAAACGTCAAGAGAGAATGCTTCTGGAACATGGCCATGCAGCCCAAAAAACTTATAGAAAACCAAATTGCAACCTCTGAGGATGCCTGCCATAGATGCAGGCGAAATGTCAGGAGACAATGCTTCTGGAACATGGCCATATAGCATCTCCATGGGAGAAACTGTTCCAAGACACACAAGACCTCACAACCTCTAGGGATGCTGCCATAGATGCAGGCGAAACATCAGGAGACAATGCTGAAACATGGCCAAAACTTCACTCACTCTACCAAACCTGCTCTGGCTTCCTTTATCAGCCAGGATGGGCAGGGGTCTAAGATGCATGTGGGTGCATTCACTGTGTTGCTACACACAGAACCTTAAACATTTTGCTGCGACAGAACTTGTATTCCTCCAGGTGTTTGGAACTTCAGCTCCCATAATTCTTGATCAGTGGTCAACCTTGGTAGAGCTGCTAGGAGCTGAACTCAGTTTACAGCAATTGAAGTAAGTTGAGAAAACAGGAAAGTGATACATATTTTTAAAAACAGCTGAAAAAAGTAGGATGATGGAGGATTGATCAAAACTATTCCTACTAAATTGGGCTATCAGAAGACTACTTGTTTCATGAGTCTCACTCAGAGAAAGAACCTTGCATGCATTTAGCATATGAGCTTAGACCTCTTTCACATTAAGGTATTTGATTGATTGATTGATTTACAGCATTTATATTTCACCCTGCGCAGTTTGAAGGGAACTCAGGGCAAATCACAGAACACATACACAGCAAACATTCAATGTCATTGGACATACAGGACATAATGTATGTGTCTCAGCATTTTTCCAATGTTGGCATCCTGGAGGTTATGCTTGATTCTGGCCACAGGGTGGCACTGTTGCTCCATCCTCTATGACAACGAGGCTTTTTGATCACAGACTTTCCTCCTGTTCTTTGATCTCTGACTTTTTTTTATGGTGCCATAAAATACCTCCCGACTTAAGTGGTATGAAAAGCTATTGCGCCTTGTGTTCTGTCACCGCTGGACCTGAAATGAAGTGCCTTTAAGAGAGGATGTATGACTTGAATCCAGCGAAAAGCCAGGGCCCCCGAAAAGGAGCCTTTAGAGAAATTTCCCTCATTAAACAATCCTTAGGAGGCTTGAGTCTAAATATAACAGTCTTTTATTGATGAACAAACAGGAATTGTAAAGCTTTCTTGGTAAAGAAACCAGTTCTCTCAAACTTGTCCACAGGGAACAGGCACTATCTTCAATAACTTTGTTCAAAGGAAAATCTCCCCTTTTTAGCTCCTCCCAGGCTACTGTGAACCTAAACCTGACTGATTTGAATCCACTACCGGCTGAACTGTGTCTCAGAACCGAGCAGACGTACCAGCAGGCCTGTAATCACTTAGCTGGAGATCTTGACGATTAGAGCTGTTATTCCCTCCGGAATTCCTCAGGGCTGTAAGGCTGTTTCCCTGGAACCTAAAGATTCCCAATCTTTAGAGGCTCTTAAGACTGTTCTCCCCCGGGAAGTCTTAAGGGACGAAACTGTCATTTGTATGTGAGGTCACAAAATTGACTGAATGTATTGGTTCTTCTTTGTTTAAAATGCACGAAGATTCAACACCCAACCACAATCATGTTAATAAAAGAATTTTAATATTTTCATTTAAAATTTGTTCTGTAAACCAAAGACAGAAACTAATACTGTGACAGCTCTCTTTTGCCTTTGGACTCTCATTACAGTTTGGTAACAGGTCAATAAGTCACTATCTTTTTATACATACAGCAATACGAAGTTGATTTCATAAAAAATATCAAATAATTTTTCTTTTAAAGTTTAATATATTAGATTCTGTCGGGGAAAACAACATATTTACACAGAATGCTGCTAATATAATATATAGGTGTTCTTCCCTCCCTCCTTCACTAATCCCAACAAACACAATGTAAAAAATCGTACAGCAGTCATAGAGATCCATACAGTCATGTCATTACAAATGACTGATCAAGTGTTGACATGCTCCAAATGTCATTGTCAAATCATAGACCATTTTATCAGCATTTTTCCTTTCTAGTTTATAAACACCTTTGGAAAATTAGATCTAAATATGTTATCTAATTCAGTGATTATCAACCTGTGGGTCCCCAGGTGTTTTGGCTTACAACTCCCAGAAATCATAGCCAGTTTCCCCACTGTTAGGATTTCTGGGAGTTGAAGGCCAAAACATCTGGTTGAGGCCCATTGATCTAATTAGTCTTATTAGTCCAATTTTCTTCATGTCAGGAGCAACTTGAGAAAGTGCAAGTCGCTTCTGGTGTGAGAGAATTGGCCATCTGCAAGGACATTGCCCAGGGCATGCCTGATGTTTTACCATCCTGTGGGAGGTTTCTCTCATGTCCTCACATGGGAAGCTGGAGCTGACAGATGAGAGCTCACCCCGCTCCCCAGATTTGAACCACCGACCTTTTGGTCAGCAGTCCTGCCAGCGCCACCTGGGGCTCCATACGTCCAATTAATCAGATTGCTCTAGGTGTGCAGATAGCAATCCATGTCTTGCCAAAGGGGGGTTGTGTGGCTTGAAACAGTTATGGGGGGGGGGGGGGGACGGACGATTTGAATGTACCAAAAGAAACCTGTATTTCACAAAGCAAATGTAGCCAAACATTTGTATGCTGATCTTCTGTAGAAAAACCTTAACTCTTGAGCAAGTTTCTTAGGTTAGGATGACTAATAAAAGCTCTGATTTTATGACATTTGTACAACTTTTTGAAAGTTTCCAACGATTTTGAAGATGCCCCTAAGGATGGCAACCACCTACAATCTTTGTCATCACTAATATGATTACAGTTTTTGCTTCAGCCTTTGGTAAATCTAATCTCTTCTTATGGGCACAAATAATAAGGCATACTGTAAGTAAGAAATGGTTACTAGGATAAGCCTGATGGATATGTTGTATCTGAAATGATCTCTGGAATTTAGGGTCGATAAAAGGTTCAATTTCCCCAGTATCTGTCAGAAGTGCTTAGATAGTTCATTTGCTGCACAGGGAGAAAAATCCACTTTGGGGAAGTGATTTGACCTCATATTAACATGGTGTGAGTGTTCTCTGAATGCCTAGGTTGAGCAGATGAAAAGCCACATGTCCCATGCCACGCCACATATCCCATGCCACAATACATAGGGATAAGAAACTATTAATCTCTATCAGCATCTCCTTCCCATAAAGACACATGCAAGAAAAAATGCACAATGAAACACCAGCACGTTGGTGGAAACATGTATGAAACTACTTTTGTGGCTACACATTTCTTAGCTTCCCCCCAACCTTTCTTAAGAATGTGAAATACAGACACACAACATACATGCATAGTTTCTACAGTTCCCTGTTAACTGTAACAGCATAGGTATTTTTAAAAATTTTAATGGGAAGAGGTTGATAATGCTACACAGAAGAAAATGTCTTCACAAATTGCTGATTATTTTTTTATGCATGGTTCCTGCACAAAACATCTCGGAAACAATAATGTGTAATATCCTTTCCTCTCCAGCTGAGGGCACAGTAGACATATGTTCATAATAATACACACAAGACTTTTGAAGAATGATTTGAGGGGAGGGGGGATGTTATGAGAGAAAGGAGTCAGCATTGGAGGCCTAGAGAGTGAAGATTATGTGGTTTTCTTTTGACCAGGCGAGGATAGATCAGAGGTCATCTACTTTTTCTTTTCTTTTTTTCTTTCTTGGCATTTTTGTGTTCTACTCTGTATCTTTTTCTTGAGTAACTTTTTTGACTTTTAATGTAACTTTTAAAACTTTTTAAAGGCATGATCATCAAGTTTTCAGCCAACACCAAATTGGGAGGGATAGCCAATACTCCAGAGGACAGGAGCAGAATTCAAAACGATCTTGACAGATTAGAGAGATGGGCCAAAACTAACAAAATGAAGTTCAACAGGGACAAATGCAAGATACTCCACTTAGGCTGGAAAAATGAAATGCAAAGATACAGAATGGGGAATGCGTGGCTCGAGAGCAGTACATATGAAAAAAGATCTTGGAGTCCTTGTGGACAACAAGCTAAACATGAATCAATAATGTGATGCGGTGGCAAAAAAAAAAAAAAAGGCCAAAGGGATTTTGGCCTGCATCAATAGGAGCATAGTGTCTAGATCCCGAGGTCAAGCTACCCCTATAATCTGCCTTGGTGAGACCACACCTGGAACACTGTGTCCAGTTCTGGTGAAATCACAACTGAAGGGAGCTGTTGACAAGAGGAGGGCGACTAAAATGATCAAGGGTCTGGAGAACAAGCCCTATGATGAGCAGCTTAAAGAGCTGGGCATGTTTAGCCCATTGGTTACAATTCTTTCATCCTTCTCTGGAAACTCAATAGAAACCAGCAGTCAACAACTTGTGGACTAGCATCAGTTCATTGATTCTCACTCATCTTCACCTGATTGTAAACTCCACAAATAGGTGAAGGCCACATTTAAATTGTTTTTGGTGTCTTATGCTGCATTTTCTTTTTTATAAGATGGGAAGAGAATCAAAAAGAGGAGAGCACATTGTGCTACATGCATTTTACTATCATGATTTCCACACACTTCCACCCTTAATTTCTAGAAATGTTGGTTTGATACAAGTACTAAAAACTGACCTCTTTCATCAGTTCTAGAACTTGTTTCCTGGGAGAAGAAATGAGTATAGCACTGCCTAGTGAGATGAGATGGTGGATATCAGAGAGAATGCCTTCTCAACAGCAATTCTATTCCTTTGGCATCACCACCCCCAACAAATCCATTAGAGGATTTAATGTGTGTGTGTAGGTGCCATATTAGCATTTCCTTTTTAATAAGGCTTTGGAAGGATACTTTCTGATTATGCTGTTGAATAATTTTGGTTTGCTCTCATTTGCTTCTGCTGCTTTGTTTATTCAATGGATATAGAATTCTTTTCTTTACATGTTGTCAAGAAGTTAAAACCATTATTTAAATAAATTGCTAATATAAAGCCACTATGCAGTCAAGAGCTGTGGTGTGACACAGTGGAGAAAAGAAAATATGGTATGGAGAGGTAAAGGTTATTTATGGGACCTCAGGGGGGAAAAAACACATGAGGAAAGTTACCACCCAAGATGCTTGGCACAGCATCAAACCTTCCGTCTGAGGAGCAAAGACTACCATGTTCCCTGCCATTGCCTCAGTCACCAGTTGGGCAGAAACAGGCCTCACACAAAGCTTCTAGGAGCTGCCACCCATCATCAGGGGAGGCAGGAATGTGGCAAGTGAAAGAACGTAGCCTAGGTGTCTCATGGGAGGCAGAAGGCTCTTTGTAGACATTGACAGGGGCTATTTCAGTTTCAGACTGCAGCCAGGAAATCAGAAGACACTTACTTCTTGGGAGGAGAGCAATGACAAATCTCAATAAAATAGTGAGGAGTAGAGACATCACACTGGCAACAAAGATCCACATAGTTAAAGCAATAGTATTCCCTGTAGAACCTACTGATGTGAGAGCTGGACCATAAAGAAGGCTGAGCGAAGGAAGATAGATGTTTTTGAACTGTGGTATTGGAGGAAAATTCTGAGAGTGCCTTGGATTGCAAGAAGATCCAACCAGTTCATACTTCAGGAAATAAAGCCCGACTGCTCATTGGGGGGGAAGGATATTAGAGGCAAAGATGAAGTACTTTGGCCACATAATGAGAAACAGGAAAGCTTAGAGAAGACAATGATGCTGGGAAAAATAAAAGGAAAAAGGAAGAGGGGCTGACTAAGGGCAAGATGGATGGATGATATCCTTGAAGTGACTGGCTTGACTCCAAAGGAGCTGGGGGTGGTGACGGCTGACGGCTCTGGCGTGGGCTGGTCCATGAGGTCACAAAGACTCGGAAGCGACAATGAAAAAAACAACAAATTTCAGTTTAACTTGACACCAGGTAAAGAGGGCTCCCTGCATCACTCCAGAAAGAAACCAGGGAAATGAAGGATGAACAAGGAAGCAACTGGCACAGATCCTAAACAACAATGCACAGTGCTGAATCCCAAGCGAGTGGGGTAACAACATTGTAAGTTGAAGTTAAAGATGAGCATCTTTAACTTCAGGAAAGGTTGACTATCTAAAAGACAGATAATTGGAATATAATAAATTAAAACCTGTACAGGGGTCTTTGGAGGAGAAATGTGTATTTGAAACCTGTTATGTCCTTCCTTTCACAGTTGTTGTACAGCAGGGGTCCTCAAACTAAGGCCCGGTGGCCAGATATGGCCCTCCAAGGTCATTTACCCGGCCCTCGTTCAGGGTCAACCTAAATCTGAAATGACTTGAAAGCACACAACAACAACTATCCTATCTCATCAGCCAAAAGCAGGCCCACACTTTCCATCGAAATACTAATAAGTTTATATTTATTAAAATCGTTCATTTTAATTATTGTATTGTTTTCAAGTGGTTTTTTTTTTTTGCACTACAAATAAGATATGTGCATAGGAATTAATTCATGTTTTTTTTTCAAATTATAATCCGGCCCTCCAACAGTTTGAGGGACTATGACCTGGCCCTCTGTTCAAAAAGTTTGAGGACCCTTGTTATACAGGGTGGGTTCTTCTGCTATGCTACGTTCCAATTACACATTTTGATCAGCGACTCTTTAAAAGTCCCAGCAGACTTCAAAGATGCTACCATCGTCACCTTTTTCAAAAAAAGGGAAAGAACAGTCTGTGAAATCTATCAAGGTATTTCTTTTCTAACTTCTGTTGGGAAAATCCTCACAAGAATTCCTGCAAACCGGCTTTTACCTATCTCAGAAGACATCCTCCCAGAATCCCAGAATGGCTTCTGCCCCTCCAGAGGAACAGTGCATATGATTTTCACTGCACAACAGCTCCAAGAAAAATGCAGGGAACAAAATCAACCTCTTTACATGGCATTCATTGACCTCACAAAGGCATTTGACGCAGTGAATGGCAGCGCTCTCTGGACCATCCTCCAAAGAATCAGGTACCTTAATAAATTTGTGAACATCCTGTAGCTCCTTCACAATGACATGATGGCAACAGACTTGGACAGCAATGGCTCCCAAAGTGACAAATTTAAGGTGGAATCAGGTGTCAAACAGGGATGTGCTATTGCTCAACCTTATTCTCCATCTTCATCACTATGATACTGCTCCTTGTTGATGAGAAGCTTCCCACTGGAAATCATCTTATTTTCCATCTTCAGTGCTATGATATTCTAATATGCTTATGATAACATAGTCTGTGCTCACTCAGAAGACCTACAAGCCACGCTAAGCACCTTTGTAGAAGCATACAAAAAACCTGGCCTCTCACTGAACATCAGGAAAACCAAAGTGCTTTTTCAGCAGGCACCAGACAATGCCAGAAATACAGCTTAATGGTGTGATGTTAAAAATGTTGACCATTTTCGCTTCCTTGGCAACCATCTCTCCACAAAATCAGCATTGACACTGAAATACAACACCACCTGAGCTCTGCAAGTGCAGCGTTTCTCTGAATGAAGCAGAGAGTGTTTGAGGATCAGGACATTCACAGGGATACCAATATGCTTGTTTATATTGTCCTCCCAATCCTGTTATACACCTGCGAAACATGGACTGTCTATAGACATCACACTAAACTTCTGGTCCAATTCCATCAATGTTGCCTCTGAAAAATCCTGCAAATCTCTTGGGCAGACAGGTGGGCAAATGTCAGTGTGCTGGAAGAAGCAGACCATCACGCTGGACTGGCCACATAGTCCGAATGCTTGAGCACCGTCCTCCAAAGCAGTTACTATACTCCCATCTCAAGAATGGAAAATGGAATGTTAGTGGACAGGAAAAGAGATTTGAAGATGGGCTTAAAGCTATGCTTAAGCTTCACCAAGAACTGGGAAGCCCTCACCCTGAGCGTTCTAACTGGAGGTCAGCTGTTACCAACAGTGCTGTGGAATTTGAAGGGGCACAAACAGAGGACGAGAAAGAGAAATGTGTCAAAAGGAAGGTGTGTCAAGCCAACCCTGACCGGGTCTGCTTTCCATCTGGAAACCTATGCTCTCAGTGTGAAAGAACATGCACATCTCTACAGCTACCACCCAGACCCTACACTTGGAAGGCAATCATACTCGCCCTTGAGGGTACCCCTAGGTAAGTAAATAAGTAAGTAACTAAGTAAAACTTTGATAAATTTGCAGAAGAAAAAAAAACCTAGGTGAGGACTGTAACAATTAAATGGTCAAATATCCTGATTTTTGTGCAAAATGTGTAAGAAGCAGTCAAGGAAATTATATACTAAAAAATTTTCTATCACAGGACAATTCTTTGTCTTTTGGACTGTTTTTCGAAATTCATGGTATAAAATGTGCTATCTGGGCAAGCAAAGTATGGAGTGAACCTGGATAATTATGCTGGAAGAGATGTCTATAGAATGGACTGAATAATGCAGTTCTCAAACTTTGATTCTCCAGATGTTTGGATTTTCCTTCTCGGAAGTCCTAACCAGCTTGGCTCAGAAGCTAGGGAAATCCTGGGAGCTGAAATCCAAAGTATCTGAAGGACCAAAGTTTGGAAAGCACTGGAATTATGCCTTGTAAATAAGATTTTCTTTTAAAATTTTTGTTTACTTCTCTGACTCCAGCTGTGCTTCAATAAAGTTCTGCAAAATGAGATTCACACTGCTGAAACAGCACTGCTAATACGGAGGGTTTTGTGACCACTTTCCTTCTCAGCATTTCCAGTGGTAAAGAATGCTTACAGCTGCAGTTCACCTACATCTGGAAAATCTCACCTTGTCTACCTCAGTCATCAGGAAAATATGCCAGTTTTGCAAGTTATATCTTGGTTTTGCTAAATGGCTGCTACTTTGGTGATTAGAGAAAGAATTCTAAATCTAATCTTTTTTTTTAAAAAAAAAGACAGTACCAATGTGCAGCTAAGAAGCATTTGAGAAGGGTTCCAAAACTTAATATCTTGGGGCAAAGACAAGCTTGTTGTGAAGTGCAAAACAGTAACATGTTAAAAGCTTTCAAAGACCAGTGGTGTTACCAGCAACATAAAATGTGCAAAGTTTGGAATGTGCAAGGGCACACATTTATTTCTGAGTGTAGAATATATTTCCAGCCCTTGGCTTTAGTGCCTTCTATAAGTGTATCCTAAAAGTATTGCTAGGTGATAGCTTTTTCCAAGTGGGTGGGATCATATGTTAAAGAAGTCACAAGGCTATCTTCTGTTGTAACTTACAATAACACTTGCATTAATGTTATGATATGGGTTCTTTCTTCATTACCAGCTGTGGAATGGGGCAATGCATCATGCCATACACCACAGCATGGAATAAGTATAACTCCATGTTATGATGGAGAACTCAACTCGGATATACTATTTTTAGTGGCCACATCCCATTTTCCTTGATGTGCAACTACCTACATTTGTTAAAATTAGATATTTTCAAACTTAAAAATTCTGCCCACCAAATTCCTTTATTGGTCTTAGCAGAAAGAAACGCTGAGGAAAAACAAACAGTGATAAATATAAAGAGAAATACATGAAAAACAACAGTAAAATGTTCCAAAAATAGGTAAATCACATACATTAATATTTAAGAACTATTTTAAATTATCTCATAGGTATAGCAATGCAGGCTAATGAAAAACATAGCATGGTGAGAAATAAAGTTCGAGTCAGAGAAGAAACTTCCTAACAGCTTTGGAGAAAATCAAAGCCCACAATTCTCTGATGAAACATGATAAAACTTGAACTGATGAGAAAATTGAATCTGTACAAGTGCAAAGTAAAAGGATTACTGGTGAAGAATATTATACATTGACCATAAACTCCTTTTAATTGTATTACTCCTCTAAAGAGCTAAGAATATCCCCTCATTTTATGAAAGGGTGGAAGCTTGCAGACATGACCTACATCTGTTTTTATGTAAAGAGTACTGCGAGAAATAATGGCTCAAAATTGGCAATACAATAAATAATGTCACAAACGTGTTCTTTCATAACAGGCTAAACTTTCAGATTTGTTGTTAAAGTGCATATATCTCCTGTGTGCAAAACTGGGTCTTTCTATAGTCCAACTTGGCTTATAAAAGTGCTGGATTCTAATCACATACCGTTGATAGTGGCAAACCAAGGATGTGATGAGAGATTTTGTGTTCCCAAAGTGCCAGTTTTCAGGAGCATGGTGGTGCAAGGAGATTCTAAATTAGACAGGATGTAAAATCCAATGGATTTAATGATCTTTCGCACCAGTTTATGAAAAGGAATTTTCCCCATGAACTTCTCTTTTTTGCCTGTACTTGCTTGATTTCAATGGAATTGCCATAGCAAAGTAAGGTACTATGAATGAATAAGCCTGGTAGATCCTGGCCAGGGATGACCAATCCAGGTTCTCCCATTTAGCAGTGGTAACAACCAAAATTCAGTAATTGATGTATTATGCCCACCCAAATTTGGTATCTACACCAGTGAGGAATGAATTTAGATCAAGAGATCCTACAACACCCATGTACTTTCTCCTCCATTTCTTCCATGGGAGCTTTGAATTTTAAGAGAGGTGGATCACCACTTGATACTGTGTAATAAACTGAAGTCCCATTGGATGTGTAAGTAGGAGTCCTGGAGGTAATCAGGTGCTCTTTTGCTTCTCCCCCATTTTCTGCTGTGCTTCCCACGGTGCTACCAAAGTGCGTACTGATGAAGGGGTGGTTGAGAAGTTTGGCAGCTGCTCGCTGCCGTTTCAGTTCAGAGAGGGTTTGATGACTCCTTTCTTTGTAACCACCCCAGATTTGCTGAGAGTCGGAGACTGCAGAAGTATCATAGGGCAATGTTTGGCTTACATCATTGTCCAAAGCAGAATGCATCTTCCAAACATCTCCATTGGGAACAGAGTATTGATAAGTAGGAGAGGATAAATTGAGTCCATTTTGGAGCAATGTGTCAGAGTCACATTGTGTGCTTTTGGTTACCAGCTCTGGAAGGATTATGGACATATCTCCTGTAGAGTTCTGAAACAAAAAAAATGGAGAAATGAAGCCATGACTATCCAACATCTGTTAGATCAATACTATGCCTGTGTTTACTGGTTTCCATGGGCAATACATTCACTATAATCTTCGTGTTGTGTTGGACTACAGCTTCCCAGGCAGCACAGCCATCAATGATGTTGGTTGGAATGATGGTGGCTGAAACCTAATACATCCCGAAGGCACCAGGTTGGGGAAGCCTGCTCTATTATGTTCTGATAGGTGTAAAAATAGGTTAAGGTGGCTTATATAGAAGACACTCCTTACACTCTTTTTTTGTGTTTAGCATAATTTATCCAAGAAAGTTGGAGAACATCAGCCTGACAAGGAATTTTGGAAGTATACACAATGATTGGCTTGATTTAAATACTGGAATTTGTATTGTGTGGTACAATTTGTTAACACACTCCTTTGGGCTGCCATGGGTTCCCTGCCTGGAAATGACTTAATCCTCATACAAACAATAATAAGTCAATACTTTGTCTCTTACTGGATTTGTGTTCTCTTGGTTGGAGTAAGTCTCCCGGATGTCCCCAGTATAATCAGAGGTTCTTTGCTCTTCTGAAGCTTCTATTTGCTGCCAGATAATTGCCTCCTTCTCATACTCCTTCCTGTAAAGGTTTGTTCTGTCAGAGAGACTTGCCCTCCGCACCACTTTACTGAAGAAAAGACACAAGGAGAAGGAGGATTACTGAGAGGATAATTAATGAAATGGAATGGACATTCTTTTACAGATGATCCCTCAGTGTGAAGACCAATTTCAAAGTATTTTAAGAACCTTCACAATGTTGTCCATATTTACCTTCAGGATTTACTAACAGACATGAAACGTTACCTAATTATTACTCAGTAAATATAAAATTAAAAAACAACAACAACATAATTATCACTGAAACTTTCATGAGATGATTAAGTGAAAATATTCTGAGATCATCCATCTGAGGAACTGTGCTTTTGTATGACTTGCCTATTTTGTTGAACATATCTTTTTATTTATTAGAAAGCATTTCCAACTCTCAAAGAGAAAATTTCAAACTTAGCTTCATATCTCCATGTCGCCTTGGGCCAATCTCTTGGTTTAAGTCCAATAGTGCAAACAAAATGTATTAATCTGAAAATTTAGTCAGGCTACTTAAAATAGATACCACCTAATGTAAGATATAGCTGTTTGTGCAGCAATATTCATATTGATTTCTAAATATACATGCATACATGCATGCATATGCACACACAATTTCTTTCAGTTGTTATCTCATTTTCATTGGATTATGTCAGGAAGAACTGTCCTATGACAACAAGCATTTTAAGCGAACAAGCTTTCTTCAACCAACTCCTGGAGAGCTCTCAAAATGGTGATTTACTAACACTAAGGGAGCTACACTCAGTGACCCCTACTACCCAATCAAAAGCAGAAATGGATGCATCAGTGAAAATGTGGCTCCCATTGTCAAAGTTGCCTGCATCTGCCATAGGCAACTAACTGGAGCTGGCTATGGGAGCACACAATGCCCCTACTAAAACAGCTCCATTGGCTGCTGAGAAGCTTTTGATTCCAATTCAAAGTGCAGGTTATTACCTATAAAGCCCTAAACGGTTTGGGTCCTGCCTATCTTCATGACAGCATCCCCCCCTATGACCCAGCACAGGCTCTAAGATCTGCCAGGGGGGTGAGGCTTTCCTCTTGGTTCCGCCACTGTCACAAGTGTGGTTGGTGGGGTTGAGGGAGAGGGCCTTCTCAGTGGTGGCCCCCTGGCTTTGCAATGCCCTCCCCAGGGAGATAAGGCAGACCCCCACTCTATCCTTCCATAGGGACCTAAAGACGTGGTTGTTCAAGCAAGCTGTTGATAACACCTAGTCCTTATTTGTTCTATGCAATAGTTATGCAGCATGGCACTTCATCCCATGGCCTTGTTCCATGGTTACAACTCTGCACTTATCCCATTCCCTTGTCCTATTGTTTACAGCCTGACCACGTCTTAAGTTATTGTTTTATATGCCTGTATGTTTTGTTCAATTGTATTTTATATTATGCTTCATTTCATGTTTTGTTTTTAGGCACTTGTGCCATGTGTAAGCTGCCCCAAGTCCCTTTGGGGAGAGATAGCAAGATATAACAATGAAGTTATTATTAAAGCTATTATAGATGTGAAGCAGGCTTCCTTTTGCCTCTTAATCCTAACCTCCCGTTGCTTTTGGCATTTGCCATTAATTTGACATCAACATACAGGAACCCTATGAATGAGAGACCTCTAAGAGCAAACACATAGGCACAGCTTCCTGAATTAATCCACCTGTAGTGTGGTGATTTTTCCCCCTATTGCCTTCCACTTCACCAAACTTAATTGCTCTTTCCAAGGAGGTCCTTCATCCCATGATGAGTCCAAAGATTTTAGTTATCTTGTCTTCTATCTAGGCCTCTAGCATGATGCAATGGAATGGATGGATATATGGACTCTGAACCTGAGCATGAGATTGTTTATGATTTTATTATGTATTGATGTTTTTAATTAATTGTTGTAATTGTTTTTATCTGTATTGCTGTGAATTGTCTTGGGCCCCCACTGTAAGCCGCCCTGAGTCCCCCCCGGGGTGAGAAGGGCGGGGTATAAGTAAATGAAATAAATAATAAAAATAAATAAATTTCCATTAATTTCCATTAATTGTCTTTTAGCACTCCATCGTATCTGTAGAAAACTCCTCCAGCACCTTGTTTCAAATGCATTGATTTTCTTCCTGTCAGCTTTCTTCACTGTGTACTTTTCATATTCAGATTGGATATATTGTGTCATAGATTATTCTAATTTTCCCTATTCTCTGTTTTAAATGCCATATCTCATAGTAAGATATGCATTCACCACCTTTTCCAGCATAGCCCACTCTAATAAAATACAACGGCAATGAAAAGTGGCCACTAGATGGCCCTCAATTCCATGCTAGCAAGTCCTGACCCTTCTCACAGGGTGCAAAGACTGAGAATAAATGGACAGCAGGCTGCATCAACCCCGCTTCTCTGTCATAGGTGACAAGTGACAAGAAATAATAAAAGACAGGTAATGGGTCTAAATACCTCAAAGGCACTAGATTCTGGCAGATCTTGTAGGCTAAGCATGGTCAGATCTGGTTAGTACTTGTTTGGGAGAGACTGCCAATGAATATCAGGTGCTGTGGGCTATATTTCAGCGGAACGAATCAGCAAAACATTTTTTGTGTATTCCTTGCCTAAGAAAACCCAATGAAACTAAAGGGGTCATAATAAGTCAACAGGGATATCACACACATAATAAAATTTCAATTCCATTTACAACAACAACAAAAAAAAGTTGCCTAGGCATATGGTTACTCCAAAGTTGCTTAGGCATATGATGCATCCCTTGTCACCTTCCATCTCTTCCCCTTTTTCTGTTTTAACACTACGATACAGCTGAAACTTCCCCATTAAACTACTTTTTTATCATGTCAGAAGCGACTTGAGAAACTGCGAGTTACTTCTAGTGTGAGATAACTGGTTGTCTGCAAGGACATTGCCCAGGTGATGGCCAGATGTTTTACCATCCTATGGGAGCCTTCTCTCATGTCCCTGCAAGGGAAGCTGGAGCTGACAGATGGCAGCTCACTCTCTCGTGGATTTGAATTGCCAACCAGCAGGTCAGCAGTTCAGCCAGCAAAAGGGTGTAACCCATTGTACCACTGTGGCTCCATAATAAACTGTTTGAAACTTTTACGAAATGATGGTTTTCTTCCATCATTTCCTAAAACAACATGTTCAGTAATCGTGGCATATATTAACTAACAATTAAAATTATGTTTACTCTAGTAAGCAAAGTGGCCAGATTTTAGCCTGCAGAAGTTCCTGTAGCAGAGCAGCTTTCTTATCTCAGATCCACACTGCTAGGCCTATATGGTCAAAATCGTCTATGAGACAGAAAGTCAGACCAAAACCCTATTTGGACTTCATGCTAGTACAACTGGGCATAATCGATGTATGTGTAAAATCTCTTTACAATAATTCTTGCTCATCAACTCAATATCTGCCAAATGAATGGTACCTGCACACAGCTCCCCTGGCAATGGCAGTGCCTTTAGAAAACACTTCCACTTGCTACCAGGATTAATGCTTCTAGGAAGCAGTGTGGCATAGTGATTTGAATGTGGACTGTGCCTCAGGACACCAGGGTTTGAATCTCTGAGCAAATCATGCCTTCTCAGTCCCAGAAAACCCTGTGATACATTTGCCTTATGTTCAACATAAGTTGAAAACAACTTGAAGGCATGCAGCAGCAGCAACAACAATGCTTCTATGCTTCTCCACCAACACATTAGTCTAAGCATAACTACTCTAGTAGAACTTTTAGTCCTCTTACTTTATACAGGGTTTTAACCTCTGAGTTTAAATAAAAAATCTTAGGTTCATAACTCTGAACATTGGCTCACAGGATGAGTAAGAACTGGTCACTTCCACAGCTTAAAATATGAAGGGTTGTTGTATTCCTCCACTTTAAAGAAAAGACGGGGAAACACAGATCAAGTTGTACAGATGTACATATTTGTGTGAAAGAGCAGTATCCTAAGTATAATTTTCAGTTGCAGTTTGCAAATATGTATATTTGCCCTGCATGTATATGAACCGGCTTGTATCCAGGCAACAGGGCATTGTCTTGCTCACTCACCCTCTGCTTCCAGTGCTGGAAGTCCTCCGGCTCAAAGAGGTCTTGTGTCTCATCTGAGATTTCATGATGACGTCATGCTTATGCTTCAGTTCTAAGAGTAGAACCTTAAATTCCTCTTCTTCACAGAGGTCTAAATGAATGCAAACCAAATCCTTGAGGTGAGTGACTCTGAGAAAATGATGCTTCAAGGGAGAAACTGGCATGATAATTAAAGTTCTGCTCACACGTTGCATTTATCTGGAGTACAACAAGGTCATGAACATCCACTGTGTTCAGTGTAGGAGGACTGCAGGAAAGATGCAATAAGCATGTTCAGTTTTAGCATACCTTCCTTGAAAATTCACTGATGCTAAGAATGCAAAGATCAGTGTACTTCCAGTCCATGTCCCCTTTCTATATAAAGGTTACATATTTGTACTCATATATAAATATGTACAAATTGTAGCCATTAATTCATCCTCTTTTGTTCCTACTGAGGATGCTTGCCATAGATGCAGGCGAAACATCAGGAGAAATGCCTCTAGAACATGGCTCTATAGCCCGAAAAAACCCACAAGAACCTAATGTCAACCCTTTTTTACATTATAAAGGATAGAAGCATTTAATGCAAAAAGTTCTTTAAAAACTGCAGCTTTTCTTTGGCATGGAGGTGAGCCATTTTGAGGGAAAGGACAGGATGAACAAGTAGCTCTGAAAGAGACTCAGATCCTTTTAATGTAACTGGACTGCCTAAGGAGATCTCCAATATTTATCAAAGAACAGAAACTACAAAAGAAGGACAGAATTACAATTCACCTATTGGCATCTCATCCATGGCTGTCCGGGCACTCAAACTTGCACCATGGGATACTAACAATTCTGCCATGTGCATCTGTAATAAAGAACAAAGGACCCAAATTGTTAGAAGCATTCAAAACAATTGCTGTTTCTTACAGAAACTAATATAAAAGTCATCACTATCACCACTACCCAAAATGAACACTATAACTTTTCACCAGTCTGCACCAAACTGAAGATTCATCTAGCCAAGCAGCCTCTTGCTTCCTACTATAGCTAGTGAAATGTTTTAAAGAAGTCAACAAGCAGATTATGAAGGAATCAAAACCTACATTTAATAGTATATGGGCTTATGCCAAATAACCATAGCTAGATCTGTCTTCTTTGAAATAGGTTCACTGAAACACATACATGTCCCCAGAAGGCAGCAGCATGGAGGGGTTCCCAGCCATCCCAATCTTTGAGGTCCAGTCTTGCTCCATGGTCAAGAAGGATCTCTGCTGCATGCAGATATCCATTGGCAGCAGCTATATGTAACTAAAAGAAGAAGAATACAGTAGCTTTTAAAATGGCATCTCAACAATAATAATTCCTCCCCACAGCTGAATATAACCAGAAACCTAAGTTCTATCTTGGGCCAGACTTCTTTGTACTAATATCTCATCCAATTCTGTTTGGGTCTCATCAGTCTGAGGCTATTGTGGAGTTAGACCATTTTTTAAACACTAATTTTGTTCTTTGATTGTTCATAGTAAATTTCTGAATTCTGGGTACTGCTTTTTCTAATCCAATATCCTAATTGAACTGGGGAACAATGTTGTATGGCTCCTTCTGCTACTGACACTGACTTGGGGAAATAAATTGACATATCTATTATCTATGCACATATTTTTGGCCTCTCAGTGCACCCATATTCCATTGAATAGAACCAATGGATAACAGTTTTATGTAACCAATAGTGGAATTTCACATGAATGAATAATACTGCTAGTAAAGTACTCCATTATCAATTGTGAAAGACTAACATCCACAACTGAATATTAACATCAGCATCACACTGGACCAAGTTGTTTTTAGATCAAATTAGATGCAACCAAATTAATGCTTGAAAATGTTACTTTAGTTAGAACAGATTATCAACAAGTGATAGGATAAAATAATATATGTTTATCAATAAAGAATAAAATAAGTGTTAAAAATCAACAGAAGACCAAGCCACATTACAATTTCCCAACAAACAAATATTATTCTATACTATGTACTGTTGCTTTCCTGGCTTTCTTTGTTAGTTGTTTCACATGAAATCACATTTTGCTATTGTTTGCTGTCTTTAAAGCAACTGTCCAGCAACCCTCCTTTGGGTCGTGGGTATTACAATAGTAGATAGATTTTTGTAAATCCTTTATTTTCCTCACACAGTGTGCGAGGGGAAGACATAGGCAGCACTTCCACCCCCAAAAACCACACAGCTTTTTTAAAAAAAGACAAATTAAACAACGATCAGCTAGAAAAAGTCAGGCTCCTCAACCTAGTGACATGGACCTGCTCCAAGGAAAAGTTACAAGAAGTATGGTTGGACATTACAACAAACCAGATTTCTGCAGGAAACTTGGCTTATTGTGGATATGACAAACATGCTACTTTCCACTGTGAACCATAGAAACAACCTTGGAGTTCTCATTGAATCCCTTGAACACTCATTGAAAAGTGAGGAGGAAAATGGATGTTTGCACTGTGGAACACAATATTTATCTGTTTTAAAAGGTTTTGCCCAATTTAAATATTAGTCATTTCTTGAGCTTGCTCCCCAAAATTGGAATGTCTAAAATCTTGATGATGTGCAAGACTTATTGTATTTAAAAGCAAACAGCTTTTGAATTCAAGCATCCCCTGAGCTTTAAAAAAACAACAACAATGAAATGTGTCTTACCAATGTAGCACCTTGTGCATCTGTTATGTTCAGTTCCTGCCCAGTTGCTATAAGCTCTGTGATATCATCAACCATTGTCTGTTCTGGAGCTGCTCGCGTGTCATTGATTTTCTCTTGTGTAATGCCTACAGTGAACAAGAGGAGAATGACAGTGAAAATAACTTTTTTTGCAAGTTGGATAAAATTTAGACTCTTGGAGACAGCATCCAGTCATATTTATTTTATGTGGAAATTGTTTGGCAGGCTTATAAGGAAACCTAAACAAGACATATATGATGTAGTCCTTATGTTAAGAAAAAAGGCTGCTTGATGAGGAATGCGTGTCCTCAGAAACACATGATTCATATTACATGATGGGGAAGTCAAGATTTTTTGGGAGGAAAAAAGGGGTGGTTAAGTAAAACAAATGAGGAAAAGATTAGGCATCCCATCCCACTCTTTGTCAGCTCTAAATCTCCCTTTCCCAAATGCATCAGGATTCATGTATCTATGTGAAGAAAATTTATATCATTAAAACTCCAGAGTAAACCCTTGCTAAGGGGACTGAACTACAGAAACCCCTGCTAAGCACTGAAACTCCATACTGGTTGGATGTGAGGCACATATACAGAACAAGAGAAAGCAACACTTATAGTGGATGGAATGGCTGGATGTAAATGAACTGTAGCCATAAGCATCAAGCTTGAAGCTCTGATGTGCATCATAGCAAGGGCCTGATGCTCACATTTGCATGGAAAAGTGGCTTTCTTTTGTTCAGCAGCCCAGTACTGGTTCATGAAGAGTACACCTGATGGGCAACAATGGTCACATTAGATCCCCAGGAAACAGAGAGCAATACCTGCCCCACTGAACCCCTGAAATAATGACTTCTGCTTATCCTGTGTTATTTAAAAAGGGGCAGGGGAGGGGGCTTGAAGTATGGTGAAAATTAGCATGTTTGGTCTGTGGGCAATTTTTTTTTCACTTCCTATTTCAAAAGAAGATTTCTCTTGGGACTACTGTAAATTGGCCCAATAAACATTTAAACATTGCAAAAAAATACAAAACCCCTACATTCTAAAGTTGTTTTTTTTTTGGGGGGGGGGGTTAATCTCAAAGGTGACACTTATAGACCACTCCTGCTATACATTAAACCTAAAACCTTTCATGAATGCAGAATGATACCTTAAAAGTGCAATCCTATCCCTATATAAATAATACATATATTTATATATTAAAACATTTCTATACCTGACTATATAAAAAATATCTCAGGGTGGTGTAAAAGTAGAATCAATGTAAACAAGTTAAAACCATTCTGAGCAATCTTTAAAACAATTTGCCTTTTCATTTTGAAATAAATCAGTGAGGTCCAAAAGCTTTGATAAGTAGCCATGTTTCTTACTTGTTGCCTAAGTGGAACCAATGTTGCTGTCAATTGGACCACTAAGAGGAGGAAATTATACAAATTCTGCAAACAGTGTATTCACCTAATTGGTGTATTGATCATCCTCTCCCCAGCAGATTCAAAGCAAACAATTGAGGCACTCCCTCAAGTATTGAGCTCCCTATTAGTTTTAAATGTCATCGGAAGCATCTTGAATTCAGACCACAAACATATTGACAGTCAGTGCATTCTTTTAGGACTGTCATTATAAGATGTCAACATTGTATTCCAGTCAATAATCAAGCCACTGCATTTTGTACTAGGTGCAGCTTCCAAGGGCAGCCTCATGCAGATTGAATTACATTAGAATAATTAGGAGGTTATCAATGCATTAACCACTGTGGTGCAATGGAAATATCCTGCTTGTTAAGCATGTACAGGACTGTAGTTTTTATGTCCTAGATCAAGCTAGGCAAAGCCCCTTTCAAGGCTGTTGCAGTAGTCATCAACCTCTCTAGATTCCCCTGACCACACCTATTTCTTGCTCCCCCAAAAGTGAATTGCCTTTCCAGGAACCCCAGGTAAGCAACATCACCTTTTAAATAGGTTGCAGGACCCCGTTGTAGTATTTAACTTTTTTTAAAACAATAATAATAAATTAAAGTGTGCTTCTGGCATTTTCTCTGTGTTGCATTTGCTTTTTGGCATTTCTAGCAGTCTAGGAGTAGAAAATAGGTCCCAGATCTGTTGCCGTTGCTCACTCCTGTGTAGCTGTTCAGCTTCCACATTAAAAAGCACCACGGGAAATAGAAAAATGCAAGCAAGTCCCATACTCAAGATTTCCAGATCCTGTCTTACCCTGGTATGCCATACAAGTCTCAATGATGTCTAGAGTTGGTTCATCCTCACAGAGGTCATATGGCATGTTGCCATCTGCATTTACTGCCAGCAGGTCTGCCCCACTGCAAGAAGAAAGCCATACATGAGAGAGATGCACACACCTAGAAACCAGGGCCACCAGAGGCTTTCAATAGGAGACATGAAAACTCAAACACACGGGGAAGAGAATTATTACTAGTCATAATGCTTATATATTACTTCCATTGTGCTTGTATGTGCCTTCTTGTCACCTGTCAATGTATCCTGGCCCTATGAATTTAGTAGGGTCTTCTTAGGAAAGACCTATTTAGAGATATGCTGCCATTGCCTTCCTCTGAAAGGTAATCTAGGAAACCTGATATTCTTTGGTGATCCTGCATCCAAGTACAAACCAGTCTTCATCCTACTTAGCTTCAAAGTTCAGACAGTATCTGGTGCCTTCAGAGAATTTAGATCCAAAAAAGCTAATGTACATCTCACAATTTTAAATTATTGTATATTTTTCTGATATATCAAACACTGTTTTTAACAAAACCATATGAGGAGTTAACTACATCAAGAGTACCATGATTTAGAAGGCACATCTTTGAGATGTTGTTACTGCTATCTGCCTTCAAGTCATTTCTGACTTATAACAACCCTATTATAGGAACTGCCAATGAAATTTCTACTGAAATTGAGGATTGCCATTGTTAGTAATACGCATTGTTGTATCTTGCCTTCCATGGAATCATTCTACCATTTGAAGATTCCAACAAGTAAATTGCCTTCATGGATTCTTTGTTTGCTTGCAAAAGAGCCACCATCTCACACTGTGCATTCAATGCCTGGCTGACACATTTATATAGATTTAATTAAACTAATGTTTATTTATTATATTCACACCCTGCCTTTCTGCCCGAAGTGTTGAACATCACTACAGCATAAGACAAAATAGAAACTTGTAGCTATAGCATACATGTACACAATTTAAAATATGTAAGAAGAAATTAACATTATCATCCTGTGGAAAGATATAGCAGAAAACATCTTAAAAGCCAAAAGCCTGTATTTTAATAAAAATGTTGCCAGTAAAGATGGAGATAGCTTGGTTTCCTCTGTCAAGGAGCTCCAATCTCTGGGAGCAGCAACTAAGAAGGCCTTTTATTGCATTCCAAACAAAGCATGTTTCTAACAATATTGGGATAGAGAGTGATGCATTCAACTACAAGTAGAGGAAAAAGTCATTAGACTAGGGATTTGTTACCACCAGAGAGTAAGCCCAATAATCATGCTTACTGGAGGATTCTGGGAGTTACTGTGCATGTTCAAGATGTGCACTGGACACACACATTTTCTTTGTTCTCATGCCCACATTTTTCTCAGCAATTACTAAGATGGGATCATTTTATGAAAGGTACCAAGTGTGACAAAACTGCCATATTCTGCATTCAGAACCACATGAAGCCTCGATGCGAAAATAATATTCTAACACAGATTACACTTGATCTGTCTTGACATTTACAGACTTTGAAGTGAAGACCAAGCAACCACTTGCATTGATATTCATGTTCATTTTTTTCTTCCCCATGAGAACAGAGGAAATTGCAATGTAAACCGCACTAGCCAGCTATTTTATAGTGTGTGTCTAAATCAGCAAACAAAGCACAGGATCAGACATTCTTTGTACTACTGCTACTTCTACAGGTCTCTCTGGGCTCCATGTTCTGACACTGAAGCCTTTTGATTCTATATTTAAACAGGCTTTTTGATCTGAAAGCCTTTTTACAGAATGAGACTTTGATTGGAACAACCACATGCTGTGTTGTATTCTGCAACAAAACAAAACAAAATTGTACCCTACAGCCCCTTCTGGTACAGAGAGTCAACTGATACGGGACAAAGACTAAAACATTCTTATTACTGAGGCACAAGCTAAGTGGGATTTATTAATCTTTTTATATTTGCATTTCCCTTGTCCCTCAAGGAGTTTAGGGCAATGTATATGAAGCCCCCACTAGCAACTGTGTCTTCCCAACAACCTGCTGAAGGAGGGTGTAATGAGACATTACATCAAAAGCATGAAATGGTGGAGATCACGTTTGTATTGTTTACTTTTTTTTTAAAAAAAGTCTCATATTCCAAAAAGTATGTTGTAAATGTAGAAAGCAAGACTCCATAGTCTAGTTTCAAAGCGTTTCTTTTAAAGCCTTCAAGACATCTGAAGAACCATAACTACAGTCACTAAGAAATACTTTGCTACATATCTCTCCAGCTTATGGGACATCAGTAACACCAAACTATGGGACTCTACCCTACATTTGGGTGAATGTCTTATAGACTTTTTGATAGGATGAGCCAAGATGGTTTGGTTGTTGTTTCATTGCCTATTTTGTGAAATTACTTTTTTTTAACTTACCTAATTTTTAACTAACCTGGTTTATAAATCTGGACACTGTTTCCATTTTCTGTTAATGTTGCTATTTATTAATTTAGTTGTTTTAATTATTTTTGTGGTTAATTTGTTTTCAGGTTGAATTTAGCAACACAGACTCCTACAGGGATGGAATATAATAAACATAAGGTATTTTATATTTGCAGATAGGAAGCTTTTTTATCAAATATTATTTATCTATCCATTCACTAGAATATAATATAATATCTTTAATGTCATTGTACATCATACAATAGAATTAAATGCCATCCCTAATTACATTATATATGTAGAATTACAAAACAAAACACTCATCTTTCTACATTCTAATCACTATTGCACAATCATAGAATCATAGAATCATAGAATCATAGAATCATAGAATCATAGAATCAAAGAGTTGGAAGAGACCTCATGGGCCATCCAGTCCAACCCCCTGCCAAGAAGCAGGAATATTGCATTCAAATCACCCCTGACAAATGGCCATCCAGCCTCTGTTTAAAAGCTTCCAAAGAAGGAGCCTCCACCACATTCCAGGGCAGAGAGTTCCACTGCTGAATGGCTCTCACAGTCAGGAAGTTCTTCCTCATGTTCAGATGGAATCTCCTCTCTTGTAGTTTGAAGCCATTGTTCCGCGTCCTAGTCTCCAAGGAAGCAGAAAACAAGCTTGCTCCCTCCTCCCTGTGGCTTCCTCTCACATATTTATACATGGCTATCATATCTCCTCTCAGCCTTCTCTTCTTCAGGCTAAACATGCCCAGTTCCCTAAGCCGCTCCTCATAGGGCTTGTTCTCCAGACCCTTGATCATTTTAGTCGCCCTCCTCTGGACACATTCCAGCTTGTCAATATCTCTCTTGAATTGTGGCGCCCAGAATTGGACACAATATTCCAGGTGTGGTCTAACCAGAGCAGAATAGAGGGGTAGCATTACTTCCTTAGATCTAGACACTATGCCCCTCTTGATGCAGGCCAAAATCCCATTGGCTTTTTTTTGCCGCCACGTCACATTGTTGGCTCATGTTTAACTTGTTGTCCACGAGGACTCCAAGATCTTTTTCACACGTACTGCTCTCGAGCCAGGCGTCACCCATTCTGTATCTTTGCATTTCGTTTTTTCTGCCAAAGTGGAGTATCTTGCATTTGTCACTGTTGAACTTCATTTTGTTAGTTTTGGCCCATCTCTCTAATCTGTCAAGATCGTTTTGAATTCTGCTCCTGTCCTCTGGACTATTGGCTATCCCTCCCAATTTGGTGTCGTCTGCAAACTTGATGATCATGCCTTCTAGCCCTTCATCTAAGTCATTAATAAAGATGTTGAACAGGACCGGGCCCAGGACGGAACCCTGCGGCACTCCACTTGTCACTTCTTTCCAAGATGAAGAGGAAGCATTAGTGAGCACTCTCTGTGTTCGTCCACTTAACCAATTACAGATCCACCTCACCGTAGTTTTGCCTAGCCCACATTGGACTAGTTTCCTTGCCAGAAGGTCATGGGGGACCTTGTCGAAGGCCTTACTGAAATCCAGGTACGCTACATCCACGGCATTCCCTGCATCTACCCAGCTTGTAGCTCTATCGAAGAAAGAGATCAGATTAGTCTGACATGACTTGTTTTTGATAAATCCATGTTGACTATTAGCGATGACTGCTTTTGTTTCTAAGTGTTTGCAGACCACTTCCTTAACAATCTTTTCCAAAATCTTGCCCGGTATCGACGTGAGGCTGACCGGACGGTAGTTGTTTGGGTCATCCTTTTTTCCCTTCTTGAAGATTGGGACCACATTGGCCCTCCTCCAATCTGCTGGAACTTCTCCCGTTCTCCAAGAACTCTCGAAGATGGTTGCCAATGGTTCCGAAATGACTTCCGCTAGTTCCTTCAATACTCTGGGGTGTAGTTGATCTGGCCCTGGGGACTTGAACTCATTAAGAGCGGCCAGGTATTCCTGAACGACTTCTTTCCCAATTTGGGGTTGGATGTCTTCCAAACCCTCATCCACTCCATCTTGCTGAGGTTGAAGACTCTCTTTTTGTGAGAAGACCGAGGCAAAGAAGGCATTAAGTAGTTCTGCCTTTTCTCTGTCCCCTGTCAGCATTGCCCCATCTTCTCCTCGAAGAGGTCCTAATGCCACATCAGTGTAAAACCATAGAGTTCAATACAGACACAGCTCTAAGTTAAAAGCTAACTCTCAGCCTATTTGTCTTTATTTTTATCATCCCATATCCTTAAGAATATTTTGAACTTTCTTAAGGAAGTGGGAATTTTAAAGTTCTCTCAAAAAGGGGAGAGGGAAACCAATAATTATCTGGGCAGTAATGGTAATTCTCTGGAGCGCCTTCCTATGTGCCACTATGCAATTAGAAAACCATATACAGATGAACTCTTACCTAGATGCATTGGGAATTGAACCTGACATCTTCTTTAATGAATGTAGTCTACCAGTGAATTTTGTTCCAGAAAGATGACAGGAAGAAGAGAGAACTGGATTGATGCAGGGAGTTTAAAGTAAACCTACATTCACATTCTTCATTAAGTATGCAAAACATGCCTAGCTGGAACATATCCTTACCCATAATCTCAAAAGGCACTAGATAACCAGCCAGACATCGGCCAGTGTCAGAAACTGGCAAAAGACTCATCAACTACATTCTGACCAGTTTGTAAAACAGAATTAGGAAGCTTACTGCTCTTCAGATGTCGTTACTCCAAAATATCTATAAATAAAACATTCATTTTAAAGCCAAGATGAGAAACCTATGGGCCTCCAAATATTGCTGGATTTTAGCTCCCACTCAGCAACCACCAAACAATGGGACAGCAAATCTATACTTAATGTTATCATTAATACTAAAATATTAATTAAACTTGTATTTTCCCTGATATTGTGTTTTATTTATTTTACATAAATATTTATTCAGTTTAATGACCCCCTGTTTCTACTTCACTGGCAAGATGGAAGAATACACTTCTTTTACCAAATAGCAGAAGAGGAATGCTAAAATATAGAGTGCAATGAATCTGGAGATGTGAAAATGTTCTCCTAATGGCACATGTTCTTTAACTCTCTTTCAACATTTTTGTAAGGACTTCTCAAAGTGCTGCCCCCTTACCTGACCATCCTACAACTGCCCAATACCTTGAAGGGGCTAGTCTAAGATTCAATAATTTTGGACAAGGATGTTGGTCTGATGTGAAGTTCCAGAAAATGTCTCAAATTGCAGATCCTATAAGTCAGTGGTAGGAAACTTCAAAACCTGTAGGTACCCAATCCAGCTCTCTCTGATTTCTGAATTAGCCATGTCTGATTCCCTATACAAGATCATTTGATAGTTCCCTAATGTTTATGTGGGTTTTTTCCATAATAAAAGATTCAACTGCCTCACCTCAAGCTTAATTGCTGGTAGTAGTGAAGGGCTGTGGGCAAAAATATGCTAGTATACACATTTGGTTTTTATTTAATTAATTTATATTCTACCTTTCTCCCAGCACAGAGTCCAAGATGCAGTGCAGCCCCTACAAATATCTCTGAAATTGAATTTGGCTGTCAGTCTGAAATATTTCTCACTCTTGCTATATGGGGCACTCTTGGTGGTATTTAAAACATAGGAATTTGCCACAAATGAAGAAGCACAGATATCCACAGCCAATGTCCAGAATATCCCACAAAAAGGCTAACCCACCAGAAAACACAAAGAATAAAGTATCACCTACTGCTGAATCAGGATTTTCACCAGATTGATGTGCCCACATGTTGCGGCCGCATGCAGAGGAGTCCACAGTTCATTGTCCTTTGCATTGACATTAGCCCCATGGTTCAGAAGAAGCTTAACTATCTCCTCATAGTTGTCTATGCAGCACTGTTGACGAATCAAATTCAACAAAGGTAAGTTTGACTTTGCACAGACCATTTTTTCTCTTAAAACCTGGGAGGGGCTTCCACTTTTCTGTCCCTTGATGCATCATTGGTAACTGATTATAACTATACAAGTGAAACAGAGGGGAGTTGGCCATGGGCCTCATTTCATGGAAGTTTGGTTGGAAAGGATGTTTTCTTTATTTTTCTAATTTCTGCCTGTTTTCTAATATTCAGGGAGATGTATAATGTAATAGAACAGATTACAAGGAGGCTTTAGTAACATCTGTTTCACTGAAAGTACTTGAGCCTATCCTTTTATCTACAGAGATACATAAAGAGTCAAACTCTGGGCATAGACTAGAGATGGGATAAAGGGGCAAAGAATGTGCTATTACTTAGGGATGCTATCCAATAGCTACCTGTAATGATTCACCAAAAAAGATGGGCAGAGTAACTTCAGCAGGCCCAATTTTAAAATGGTAACAATAGAAACAATCATGGGATAGTGCATCCAGCATCAAGGTCCTTTTTTCCTTATTTGCACAGGAAATATATGTCAATGCAAAGATTCACATTATCAAAAAATCTTGCATTTGTCACACACATTGTATAAAGTAATCCTTGGATAATCATATTTTTGCTCATAGATAGAAAAGGAATTAACAATTTTCTCTTCCACCACCCTACCAAACTGTAGCTATAATATGCTTCATTATTGGTCAATAATGCTTTCTCTCTCTATACCATTTGCCTCAAATTTCAGCTGATTGTAGACATATAGCACTCTTTCACACGAAACAATTATAGCACTATGGTTCTATAACTATATCCAGTAGAATCTCGGGATTTGTAGTCTGGTGGGGCACTAGCTCTCACTGTCTAAGATTTCTACATAACCCTCCCTAAAAACTTCCACAAGATGGCACCATGTCAGTTAAAATGGAATCACAGCACTATAACTGTGTCCTTTGCCTCCTGTTTAGTTAAGCCATTGGCTCAATATTAACTGTATTCACTATCAGAGTTTTTTTTAAAAAAAAGGAACTAGATTTGTTTACCATTGACAGAAGTTTTGCCCTCTTCCAAGCAATCCTTAGGATCTACAACTACTCTTACCTTCCTTTAAAATACTTTAAATGCCCACAATGCTGAT
The DNA here is from genome assembly GCF_037176765.1 of Anolis sagrei. Lineage (NCBI taxonomy): Eukaryota > Metazoa > Chordata > Lepidosauria > Squamata > Anolidae > Anolis > Anolis sagrei. The sequence continues at coordinate 214,351,650 of NC_090024.1, read as the reverse complement.
GCTTCTTTAATTTGATGTAATTGTTAAACTGTTTAAAATACTACTTGACTGTTCCATTATTCCTTACTTTTTAAAATGGTTCTAAATTGATTTTTTTTCTTTGTATATAGTAATATTTCAATGAGCAAATATACAAACTGGCAAGCTCACAAAGACACATTATGTTGTCCTTGCTGACAATGAAGTTATTGTTGTTATTCATTATTGTTTTGTTATTGATGTTTTCCTTGTGTATCAATTGATTTACTGTCTGATGTTTATTTACTTTTAATGCATTGTTGTTATTTTCTATGTTGCTTTGGTGTGAGCGGTGTTGAGAATATTGTTCAGGGAAAGGCAATATATTACACAAATACACTGATGGGTAGATTGAAATGATGGGAGAGATTATTTAGATTAGGTTGAGGATCTGAGCTCTTGCCACCATTTTTCAAGCTTAAATTCTCCGTTACCTGTTAGCCACATAAGGCAGAAAATACATACATAGTATGGAGGCATGGAGACCACAATTACTGTACCTCATAAAAGAGAAATCATATAGCAAGAATGTAATTCTTTACTAATTTTATTTTCAAAGGAAGCAGGAAATAATTGGAGCAATTTTTTTCCTGCTGCAGAAAAAAATCTTTGCAAACTCGAAAGTTTATAAAGACTATTCAGAGATTGGGGCATATTCCGTGCAAAACTTACCTGTGATATTTTTTATGTAGAAAATATAATTTTCCACAAAGGATAAAGTCTTTTCTATCCAGGAAAAAGATCTCTTACATGACCATTGTTTTCTATGCTGAAAATTGCGTATCTGGGTAATCATTCTTTTTTTAAAAAAAAAAAATCATACAGGGTGTTTTTGCAAAGCAGCATTTTCTGCGCTCTCTATCTATCTATCTATCTATCTATATATATATATATATATATATATCAATTCTGGGCAGGAAATGCTGTTTTGGGCAGAGAATGTGTAAGGCACAAAAAACACTACATGTGAATTTTGTGCAAAATAAGTCCCAAACTGTGACGATTGTCTACAGTCCAGTGTTCTTCTTGTCGACAAATATTCTTTTCAACCCCATCATTTCAGGCTTATAGGTCTCAGATTTTCCAAGACATAACAAGGAAAATATTGCTTGATTGGTTCCAAATGAAAAGAAGCTCATCCTAGATGTCACATTTCATCTTTCATAAATGCTTACCTGATGCAGTGCAGTTAATCCATCTTCATTGCACAGGTCTGGACTGAAGTTATTATTCAATAAATAACAGACTGCAAGAGACAAGAAGGATTATTTTCAGTACACATTATCATTAATTTCAGCCACAGGTAGGAGAAGGAATCTGTCACAGAGAATCATTGCAAAATAATTAACCAAATAAACAAAATGTATTTTATTTAAACCAATATAGTCTTTTGGAAAGAATGAAAACATTGGGGATCCAAAAAATTCCACCTAACAAGAATGGTCAAATATATCCCTTTCCACTCCACTCTGCGGGCTGGTGTAGTTACATTGTAATGGCACATTCTTGTTCAGCTATTTGGAAGGCAAAGCATTTCCCATTTCTGGCCCTGACTGACAGCTAGATACTTCTATCTGTTCCATTTTTACTTAGAAAAGAAAATGAGTCAAGATAATTATGTGTGGAAATGCAGGTGCTGTTGAAGGCAACATGATGGTTGGGGACCAGTGGTGTTCATGAAAGCAGTGCTTGTATTTTATTCTAGATTTTAATTAAAGGAGCAATTAAAGGTGCAGAACCCAATTCACAAAATGGATTAAGAACCTATTGAGAAGCACACTAGAACAGTCTTTCCAAATCTGATACTTCTCAATCTGATGTTGGACTGGAGCTCCCATCATCCCCAGTTTGCATGCATATATTACAGTATACAGTCAGCCTTCCAGATTCACTAGGGTTAGAGGCATAGAAAAGTGAAACAATGTGAATAATGAAATTGCTGGGTTTTTTTTAAAAAAAATAGTGAGATATACTGGAGACAATCTCTAGGAATTTATAGATCTTCCAATATTACTTTATGGTGAACTTGCCCTGGAAGCAGAATAGAGAATCACACTGGAGGATCTAGAGATTCCTAAAGAGGTGCTCACTCTAGAAATCTTAAGTCCTCAAGCATGACTAGAAGAAGTTGACCATAGAGTTACAATGGTGGATCTTGAAATTCCTAGTGAGAACATTTTCAATCAAATTCATGAATAATCCAATGCACAAAAATCAAAACCACAAATATGAAGGGATGACTGTAATACACATGAAAGCTTTCTAAGGAATAAAACTTAAGGTGGAGTATAAGCAACTAACCAATGTGTGTGTTACAAATTCTGAAGATATTGTGCAGCTTACAGTCACTTCTATAGGAAACTACAACTGCAAATGATCTGCAAGGGTAGTTAGGTGTCAATCAGATTATGGTTGAAACTGATAAAAAGGAGGCACAGTTCTTCCTATATCAGTATATGAAGTAGTGATCCTTCTTTGCCAGAGTTCAGGATCAGAAGACACTTTCATAGCATAACAAGCAGCTTTCTCCCATCTGATCCCACCGCTGATCCCATCTTCCTCAATCTTTTTTTGCAGCCAGAAGAGACATCTGCAGAACCTTAAGAAGGTCATCCCTTGGGGCTGGGAGGTTTTTTTTTCTTTCACAAAAAAATGAACCTCATTCTTATTTATTATTGTCACTCCAGTTTTATACACCGTAAATTCACCTAAGAATTGTGTATGTGCCCCTATTAAACCATGCCAGCACACAAAATCCAATTTAGTTGGTGTGGCTGCATAAGCCAGTGTCAGAAATTCATAATTTTGCAAGCAGTCCACTAAAAAGCCTTTTCCTTTTCAGAACAGACTAAAATAGCTACCCTTCTGGAAATAATCTTTTACATCTGTTGTTCATGTATTTGAAACATAAAGTGATAGTTTTAAACTTGATGAGCATTCTCTTGACACTTGTTTTATTATCCTAAAGATTTTTGCATGCGGCTTTAAAAAAATCTTCCCTTTCTTAAAAAAAACAAAACAAGTATTATCCAAATGTTGATTTAGTGTTGTTCTAAGAACAACATTTGAAAACTGAAGGGTGGCAGGAGCAGCTTAACACTGGTAAAAACAGTGTCTTAATGGACCTGATCTATATATTTTACTACACAAGGGTGGCTCTGTAGAATGCTCTTATTCAGGATTCCAGGAAAAAAAAACACTTTTGTCCTCTTCCATTTCTTTCCCTCTCCTCTGCAAAAGACACTCTGGCTTGAATCCAGCCAATGGCCCCAACTAGAATAGAAGCACTGAAGCAATGCATCTTACATCAAGTGTCAATATAAAAGAGTCTAGTCTACTTGAGACTAAACAGAATGAGCATGCTCAATTTTCATAGATTTTTTTCTTCCATTGAGCCAATCCTAAAGATCATTTCCCTGACTTTATTTCCCCTTTTTTCTTTTCTAAAGTTCTCTCAGGCCAACTGATACTTCCCTTGCATGCTGCTTTGGTTATGTACAAACAACTAGTCCTTGGAGACTCAGCTAGCAGTATACAGAATTACGTTGAAACTATGGTAGAATCCTAAAAGTGTTACATTTAAACACAAACATATCACTTATTTTCCCCAACCTCTGCATGGGATGATTTAGTACACTGAGCAGGGCTACTCTTGGCATTTGTCCCACATGCCAATCCCTACATGTGGAGAACATCAGAGGTATTAAACAGTACAACCCTCATTGCTTCAATTTCAGAATTTGTAATATAGAGATCAAAAACATGTGTCAAGCACATGTAGATGGATGAAAAATCCCATCAACCCTTGTGATTCCCTGTACTGGCCAGGGTGGATGAAAGCTGTTGCCTAACCACATCTGCAGGGCAATGAATCTACAAGATAACTTCCGCAAGGCATAGAGTGGCTAGTATATTGTGCAATCTGCTGCCCATTTACATGCAGTGTGTCCTCCTTCACACAATACAGCCTCCTAATTTTAAGAGCTATCAGAGGACAGATCTCTATTTGAAGAAATGTTCTATTTTAAGACAAAAAACCCCACGACAACAAGGAGCCTTGAACTTTTTCATCCACAGGTGATCTCTGGACTACAGGAAATCCCACTCTACACACTGAGTCTTACCTCTCAAAAATGATTGGAGTTGTGTTATGAATCAGTTATTTGGGACATGAATTTGAGTTCTCACAATTTGTCAGGGAAAGTATGGCTTCTAGCATTTGGATTCCCCATCACAATGTTCCTGAGCTAATGAAAGCATCAGCCAAGAGAGACAGCATTATTACTTATTTTCCATTCCAAGACCTTAAAGGGCCAATGATACAGTGTTAGGATTATGCTGACAGAGAAGAGCATCACTGAGAAATGCACACTACATAATGACAAGCATTAGTAGGACTAAACTGATGTTCATAAAAGGTCATATAGGTTGCAAACACAAGAGTGAACACACCAACTAGAAACAGATAGAAGATGTGTAATTACAGCAAGCTAATTATCTAAGAATTGACAAATATAATCAATTGTCATCTTACAAGGAGAAGAGTTCAAGGACCAGATCTACTCGTACCTTTCCAAGCACACGAGGTTGTCATTTCAGGTAGCAAATCTCAAATGGCATGAAAGAGATCACTGAATTAATCATAATCTGAGTTGGTTTTTTTTGTTCTTCCTCTCACCACATAAAATAGTGAATGGGTAAAAATTATTTCACTTGCATGTCTGTATGCAGTTCTACACACACACACACACACACCCGGCAACCCTGGGTAGTACATGACCACACAGAAATAGTTATGAGTTTCATTTTGGCTCAATCCTGTATAGTAGAAAACACCGTATTGAAATAAACAGTCATATTTTCATCTCTTTTCTACTGCCAGCACAGACTAGATTTGCATAAAAACCGTTAGACACCCTCATGTTTTTGCCTGCTCTTAATGGTTCTGTAAACATCACTGCTGAATAATCCCATGCTTTTAAAAATGACGCATCCTGAACTGATTTGCTCATTAGACAAAAGTTAAAAGTCAGATGTGACAAATTACAGCAGTTCTTATTAAATAGATTGTTGCTGGCATGACATTTTTTTCATACTTGGTGCATTTTATTTTCTAAATAAGACAAGCATCCCATGTAGATGTTATTTTCCCATAGTACAAGTTATTCTCAAGACTGAAGAACATCATTTCCTATTACTATGGGAGTTCATTATGGCATGAAAAAAAAAGTATTTTCTCTTCATAGTGACAAGTCAAGCATCCTATTCTTCACAGGAAGAAGGAAAGGAGCCACCATGCTTGAACACTGCATACCCCAATTAGAATGCTAATAACCAACATTCTACAGATTTTGTTTTTATTCTGTTTCTTCCGAATGATTATTGGGAATATCAGCATTAGCATTTAACTCATGCTTTGTATTTGCATATCATTCCTTTATTGATTTGAAATATTTATCCTACAAAGTGAGATTTAAAATGCTTAAGAGCTCTTGAATTAAAATATAACAAAAACAATCCTTCCAGACAAATTATCATTATGGTAGATTCAGAAAAGTAGTGGAAGAGAAAAGTAAGTGAGTGTGTGTGTGTATGTGTGTGTGTGTGTGTGTGTGTGTGTGTGAGAGAGAGAGAGAATGCCTATGACAGAAAACTATACTATACCCAATACTGTACACACATCATGAATACATTCAGTCAAACATCTGAGTGACCAAATTCCTTGGTTCTTGGTTCTAGATCTGCCCCCTTGCTCCTGACCTTCAGGAATCAACTGAAATACTAGCTTTGGAATCAGGCATTCACAGATTGATGGATTGAACCGGTAAAGACTAAGAGTTATTGGACCACAATGTTTGGATTGAGTTGGATGATGTTTTTAACTCAGCAAACTGTCTTTTATATGTATTTCTAAAACTTTTTTATTATGTACGTTGTTTTTAAAAAGTTTTTTATTGTGTAGCATTGAATTTTTTGCTGTTGTTAGCCATTCTGAGTCCCTCCACGGAGGGATATAAATGTTCTAAATAAACAAATATTTCATGTGCCAGTTTGAAATATATCTATTTTATATGAATTGTAACCCACTGGCAATTAGAGCATCTCAAGACATTTTGCTCCACATGGAAAGCTAGCTGGACTGGCAGTTGCACCTTACTGTTTTTGTATGTGAGGTATTTGATTTTGCCATAATTATGTTGGAAACCACTTTGAGTTCCCCACCTTGGGGGGGGGGGGGGGGAGAGAGAGAGAGAGAGAGAGAGAGAAAAGTGGTATTCCATGGCATTGAGCCATGGCAGTTAAAGTGGTGGTAAAGTGGTGACAAATAAATAAATAAATAAATAATACTTTAATATTGGTGATGGACTAGCATCCTTTACTAGACTTGATGCAGCATGTTGCTTGTAGGGAGAGGACACACTGCTGAGTGATATACCCAGTTTTTCTTTTGCTGGTGGGAACGTCTGCTGAATACATGGGGCATACCTACATTGACCACTTAATTCAGTTTCAAAGCGGTATTGATGATTACATAGGAAAACCTGGAACCAGATTGACACCTGGGTGATAAATACATAAACCACAGATAATTGATTTGCTTTAAGGACTTTCTTTCACGTGCTTTCATGGCCATTTGTTGTCTAGCTGCCATATTGCATTGTCAGTGTAGATGGGTCCATGGGAAACAGATGGATGGCCCTTTTTCTACCACTGGAGCCAGTTGTCCCAAAAGGAATTAAGTCCTATAGCCTTGTCAACACTGCCTTGGTTTCCTCCAATGTGGGCCCTGAGAAGTGTAAACTACGATAACATAATGCTAGAACTTGTCTGTCACCTTCTTACTATTTCAACTTATAAAGTTACTTATACTTTTATTGACTTTGTACAGTACTGTTTTCAATGTATACTATTTTAATATGTTGTTAACTTTCTTGAGCCGCATTATTGAGAGAAAGGCACGATATAAACGGATTACGGTGATGATGATGTAACCCTTTAGATTTAATCATAATTAAAAGTCAGGATAAAGATGATAAATGCAGAAATACTTCTGAATTTTGTGAGATTTACTTAGATGTTTTTTTTTCTCTCTCTCTATTTCTCTCTCTCTCAAACTGTATCTCTCTCTTATGGAGATTTGAAGACCAACAGTAAAGTGCACACAAATTTAGTTCAGTTCAGTTCCATTCAATTTAATTTAATTTTTGTTTTTATCACACTATTGGACTGTTGAAGTTTTCTGGAAAGTGAACAGCTAAACTAAAATCAGGAAACATGGAGCAATATACAACAATAAAAACAGCACATAAAAAAACTGAAGATAAAACTTGTGCAAGGTGTAAAACCAATGCAGCACATGAAACTAAAATAAAGAAAGCAGCAAAATAAAATAATGGAACACTCTATAAGCACTAAAAACTGTTATCAAAATATGTTAGGAAACATAAAATACCTTTAATATATACTGAAACAAAGGTAATACACTCTTCTTTCAGTGGATACTTCAAATATTTATTGCTATTTTCAACATATAGTATTATTACCTTATATATACTTTTATAATATATCTCTACTTTTCTCGATCCCTCTTCCATCTTCCAAAAGAAAATAAAGAAAACTGAGCTTGAGCAGTGGCAAATGTAGTACTAGTCAACATAGTCCTCACAATATCCATTTAAGATAACTTGTACAACCCAACAAGCAAATCCAAATTTATGTTTGTGCTTCCCTTACAGGCTAACCACACCTTTCTGCTCTTCTAATAGGAAATGACTGACAGATGCATTACTCACCAGCAGTTCTGGTTTTCTCTTATTTACTCTGGATGCGATTTCTATTAGGACACTTAATTCAATCTGCCTTGTTTAAAAGCCATTTTGCACTAATAACATAGGGCTATAATCACATTGCCTCTGTTTCCAAGGAGGCCATGTTGTTGTGTGGAGATTAAATCTTGCCAAGTCCTTTTTTCCCTCCTTGTATTTTCTAAGAATAAAAATCAATATATAGTTTTGTTTTTTGCTACACCACATACAACTGTAGCCCATGATAAGTTCTGTAGCCATGCACACAAAAATAATTTCAAAATAATTTTACTGCATCAGATCATAGATTCAGCTAGCCCAGTATCTCATTTTCAAGCTGTATGAAGTTTAAAAAGTGAATAGACCACACCAGTTCTTTGCTCCCAATGTCTTCAGGAGAAGATTGCCTCTGAACACAGAGATTTCATTTAATTACCACCAAGGTCTAAATCCTTTAATAAGCAATCTAAGCTAGTGATTATGTGGAAGTCAATTCCATATTAGTTAGGTTTTCCCTCAAGAATATGCCCCACTACACACAAATGTTGGCCAGCTTGAGTGTACATACCACAGAATTGTATTGGGTGACCTAGAGATTCCAAGATAGTTATCGTCTCTTGAATTTTTTAGTTCCTCCAATGAACATCAAAAATCATCCTGGCGTCCCCTGGGCAACGTCCTTGCAGACAGCCAATTCTCTCAAAACAGGATGCTCCTGACACGACCAAAAAAAAAAAAAAACTCTACAGTAACTTATGGGGAAGTACACCATAGAATCATCTGCAGGACAAAGCAAATTCCAAGAGAGGATCTCTGAATCTCTAAGTCATCTGATGTAATGCTATGATATTCTGGTAATTCAACTAAGTTTATCCATAGTTTCACATAACCATGCCCCAGTCAGAAACACAACCTTTATGAAACACACACACACTCCCAATGAGCATTTGTAATTATTTATGGGCTGGATACAAATGACGGCCAACAGGGTCACTCATTTACATTTCCAGGGTGCCAAAAACCACTACTGACTGGGAGGAAGGCAAGTGCAGAGGCATCTGGGATATCTGCTTCCTATGGGGGGCCTTTGTAAGTGGAGTCTGTCCCTCTTTCTTCCTCATCTTCTATCTCTCTCATGACGGCTCCTTCAAGAAAGGCTCTGGGGGCACTCTATGTGCAACTAGACCCTTTTCACCAAAGGAGTGAATAGCTGGCAGCAAAACCTTACTTGTTTTAGAGTATTTCCAGTATGGGAGACTTATCCTGTCCAATTCAGTTATTCCTCTCATCTCTGACAGCATCCACTTACTTTTGAAAGCTGGCACTTCCCAAATAGCTGGTTCTGGACACAACTTGTTTATCATAGACTCTATGATTTATGTCCAGTCTTATCTGCTGAGCCAAGGAATTCAGACACTGTATCAAAAGATTCCTCAATGCCTACAGTTCAAAGCCAGCAAAGACTCTCCCATGTTTATAACATATGGCTTTTCTTGCCTGTTTTGCCTGATACACAATATGGTATAACTGTGCAAGACTTTGGGCTTCCACGATGCCATCTGTTTCTTGCTGAGGCCATGTGGAAGAGGAAATTTCACGCAGCTAAGATAAACCACCAGACTGTTGCTTCATTCCACAAAATCTCTTTCAGTGTTCCGTTCTCACAAAGAGTGCTTGATGAAAGCCTCTTTGCTTTTAGATTACTGCTTAGTCCTGAGAGGTTAGCATGCCTAGAATACACTCACTTTGTTGACCTTTCATTTACATTTAAGACCTTTATATGTGTGGAGGGTTTAGCTTGGCTATACTAGGTCATAGATTTTTAGAGAATATGAACAAGATTGATGTTCAACAGCTAGAACAGAGAGGCAGTTGGCCTCTGACAATTCAGTGAGCTGACTACTCTTGAAGCTCATGGGTATTCATGTCAAAGACATGAATAACTACATGATGGGACTGGACATTGTTTTAATGAGTGCTTATTGAATTATGTTTTATTACAGTTGTTATGATTTTATTGATGTTAACATTTTTATATTGTAATTGCATTTTGGTGGCAATGAATTTTGCCTTGTAAACCACCTTGAGTCGCCGGAAGGCTGAGAGGGGTGGTATACAAATACAGTAAATAAATAAATAAATAAATAAATAAATAAATAAATAAATTCCTCTACCACACCTTAAACATTGAAATTAAATTTTTGGAACATAGCTCCCAGATGATGTTCCAAAAATGATGATAATTTTTCAGGAAATCGGGGAAGACTACATAGCAAAAAAGTGGGCAGGTCAAGATCTTCCCAATACCCTTTCTGTCTTGATATCCTCTTTTCTCTTTCTGATAGTAGTATCCTAGCATCTAGTCTAGACTAACATTTTTTAAACTTCCAGGTATTTTGATTTGCCATGCGTACTTAGAAGTTTCTCATCATAATTATTAAAATGTGTATCTCTTCCAATCCTGCCAGTAAAGACTTCACATGACTCCTTTAAAAATTCTGCTCTAACGATGTTTTCATATAAAGACTTACATAACTGATTGAGATTAAATGATTAATCAACTAAAATGTCTTGTATCAGATGGCAGCCCTATTTACTTTATATAATTACCACTAATCATACATTTCTAAAAAGAATAAAAAGCTAAATATATATATATATAAAGTGGCTAAAGAGAACACACATTGCCCTTTAGAGCATCTATAGGCTGCAACAATAACCTAATGTTTGAAAAGGCAGCAGTCAAATTGCCCCGTTGAACCACAACAACCACTTCTCCTTACATCTTGCTTTAACAATTCTTCACCATTTTGCTGAAAGTTTTTTGTTACCCTGGTGCGAAAGCTGCCCACACAAGAAAATATTTTCAAGACCATTCCCTCCTCCCAATGGTAAAAGTCGCATAGTCAATCTATAATCTACTCCACTGTTATTAGGTAAAATATATGCCCACACCTCCTGAGTTAGGCATTTGTAGTTGCAGTTTTCTGTCTATTAAAAAGGTTATTTTTATAGATGAACCCACAAATAAATACATACATACATACATACATACATACGCACAAACAACAGAAACTGACTTATTGGTTCTGTAAAGAATGAACAATGAGACAGATTGCAGTTCAAATAATATCAAAGTCTACAAAGGAAAGAAACTATGGCCTTTTTCACAGCTTGCACTATGGATCTATGCCATTTGGTTTCAATTAATTGTTGAATGTAGGAGGACAAAAATTTCCTTTAATGACACAAAATCCTCTCCTAGCCCATGCTAATAGCCATGGATCTTTAATATCATTAGTGGGAACTAAACATCTCTTAATTTGACACAATTTTAACTGTCATGGCTCTGCCCTCTCGAATCTTAGCCTTTGTAGCTTATTGAGAAACTAAGAAAAGACCACTCTAGCATTGTAATTCATGGGAGTATAGAGAATTCTAAGTAACTGCCAATCCCAGAATTCCATAGAGCAATGAGAGATACATTATATTTACCTCTCCCAGTGTGGGATAAAGATGAAGTCATTTTCTAGGGTTCCCAATTACATGGAGAGTCTACATGTATAGAGGCTATCCTCTTTGGTAACTCCTTGTCCACACAAGAAATTAAATGGGACAGTGCCAATATTTGGTCATCTTCAAATGTTCAATAATGCAATGCTCTAGGGATAGAGTATTTACCCAGGCTTTGCTTCCTTTGGAGGAAGATCACTAAAGGATTGTAGTATTTTGTAACATCTCTCTTGTAACAGTTGTTTATTTCTATCTATAGGCAATCACTTGTGGTCAAGTATGATTGTCTTCCAAGGGTTGAGTCCATGAGTTGTTTATTTGGTGCAGGTTGAGCATAGATGGAGACAAACAGCCAAAGTTCAATAAACATGAGAGAGAGAGAGCTCTTATGACAAATGGGTTGTGGAGTATTAGTCTAAATGAGGTTGAGATTCAACTACCCACCAATGGAGTGGATTGAGGCCCAGTGGCCGACACCCCCCACCACTTTTGAAAACTAGATCAATACACAAACTGGGGTTGAAGGCAACAGAAACAGAGGTTTATTACTTTCAGACCTGAAAGGATGTCAGATACAGAGTCTGTGCTCCAAAAGATTGGGCATAAAGCATGCAGCAAAGTACAGGACATTTAATTCATTCTGATAGCCCTTTTGAAATTGCTCCAGGTAACTGTGGATTATTGGAAACATTCTGCTGAAAATATTACTGCCAAGGTTCAAAGATCTCTTAGAGTTGTGTTTATACAGAGAGTCCTTGGTATCCACTTGGATTTGATTTCAGGAACTCCTATGGATACCAAAATTCATGAATGCTCAAGTCCATTATATACAGTGGCATAGTAAAATGGCATCCATTATATAAAATGGCAAAACCAAACTTTTTTTTTAATCTTAAAAATATATATCATGCCTTTGATTATTGAAATCATGGATACAGACTTTATGGATATGGAGGGCTGATTGTACTGAGAACATACAAGTATTCACACATTTGTCTTGAGAGCATTCTTGGTAATATAGATATACATCCTGTGGGTACATTTACTGGTCTCATGTATATGTGCATGTGCCTGTGTGTTCAATAAACGTGTCCATGGGAAATAACAATCTCAGATCTCTGTATGTAGCCTGGCCTTTGCTTTTCTTGTCTTATCAACTCAAAAAGACAAAAAAAAAGACGAAGAGACACATTTAAGTAGATTCTTTACAGAGATAATGCAATCCATGCCACTTCCATTCAAATGCTTTTCTTTCATACACATAATTGCATCTATATTTTAAAAAGCTTAATTTTCATCTTTGATGTGCCACCAAATTTTTATCTCTGCCTGAGGGCAAGGTCTCTTTGAAACTATAATAAACTGTATACTCATGAAATTGCAAAGCAAATGATTACTTCCAAGACGATCCCCCCAGCAGTTGCTTTATCTAGAGCCTGAGCTGTGCAACTATGTATGCTGATGAGCCTGAAAAGCTCTTTATCTCTGCAGTACATTCAAGCCCATTTCAACAAATGCTTCTTCAAAAAAGTGCTCTTGCACTGGACTAAAATCTATCTGGAAAGTAAATGTAAACATTTAAATTAACTCTAGGCTCCATAAGTCTGCTGAACATATCTCAGAGTCCCAGGAACTGTAAAGAAAATACACAAAGAACTAAGCTTAATCAAAATGAGGAAACTTAATAGAAAACATTTATCTCTATTATCTTCATGTTTCAAATGTAGATACCATTGACAAACTTACAGAGGATTTCACTCAAGGAAACTCTTCATAAATTATAATGGTAATACTGACTGCCTTTAAAATTTGTGGGAATGGGTTGAGGTTTGTCACATACCCACTTTGATGTATATTCTTGTAATGGAACAACTCCCAAGCATCTATCTTGCATTCTGATCCAACACATATACATCAGTAACCCAGTCATTTGTGCTGACACACACCTGAGTTCTCACCACCTTTAGAATTATGATACAATGAAGTACAAGTTCCTTTCAAACTGTCATTTGAAGTGCAAGCTCCTTTCAGACTATCATTTCGTGATTAGTAAATGTATGGGATTGAAACTGTGAATTGCATAAGAAAGCTCTATAAATTGCCACCGTTTCAAGAGTCCATGCATGCATGTGTAGGCAAATAGTCGCCCAAGGGCTGAGAAAAGCAATATATAAATGAAGTAAATAAATAATAATAATAAATAGAGGTTTCTCTGTATAACTAAAACCTTACTCCTTCAGCACTGGTGACTAAATGGACACAATCAAGTGTTGATGCAAGGACACAGAAGAGTGTTTGATTTGAAATGAGCAAGGTAGATGGGATAACCATGGTCTCACTTTGTCCTCATGTACCTGACTTTCCCATGGACCTGGCCTTCCCCATCTGAAATATGGCCTCAACCCCTTTTTATGCCCCACAGCCCCATTGATTTCCCAAGGCCTGCAAGCCAACCATTAAAAACATGTTTTTAAATGATAAAAGAAATCTTAGAATAACAGAGTTGGAAGACACTACATGGGTCATCTAGTCACACACCCTGCCATGCAGGAAAAGCACACTCAAAGTATCCCTGACAAATGTCCTCAAACAGATCATGTTGAAAAAAGGAAGTAGACTTCCTGAGCACCTTCGGATGCTATTTTTGGCCAATTTTTCATTCACAATGGGGCAATATGGCCTACCATAGTTGTTTAAAACATTGTCCCTCACACTCACTACAGTTTCCTAGTTTGGTTGTTGACACAAATACTGAGCAAAATGGAGCCAAAATGACTCTCTCTAGTAGCCAGAGAGCCCATTGTGATATTTAAGTCAGATTTTGTCCCATGGAAAATGAATTTCAAAAAGAAGGTTGTCTTACCCTGGTTATATTTCAATGTCACTCTCCCTCACTAGAAAACCTTCTATAACTGAAGTTATGTGATGGTATGGTATTGTTCAAAGCTGTATTATAATGGAAACAATATGGTTGCTACTAGTCACCTAGAGAATCAGGACACAGCTAGCAAGTGTAGCATAATCATTGCTATTAATACAAAAAAAAGTGACAGAGGCAATCAAAATTTCATTGGCTCTAATTTAGACTATCCTTGATTTACAAACATCTGAATTACAAATGACTCATAGTTAAGAACAGGGGTGAGACAACGAGAAGTGAGAAAAATCTACCCCTTGGAAAGGACATTCACTCCTGAAAGAGCTATCAGGGGGCAAATGTGTCTCCACTGAAGCTTTATCAGTAATCCTTGTTTCAACACGAAGCCAATTTTTCCAAAATCCAATTATCACAGGGACAGAAAGTGAGGTGAATTCTTCTGAGCAGGAGCACAGACAGCAAAACAAATGTCACACAGGGGTGGTAACCCTTCCCTATGTTATCAAAAGTCATTAAAAGTTGGAACCGGTGCATTTTAAGTGTAATTACAGCCACACACACACACACACACACTCCAATGTACATACAAATTCAGCTTAAGAGCAAGCCTACAGGACCTATCTTGTTCATAATGTGGGAAGTGCCTGCATTTTATTTATTTATTTATGAAATTTGTACTCTGCCTTTCCCCAATCAAGGGCCCAAGGCAGCTTACAGCCAATAAAAACATACAATATAAAATTAAGAACAAGTGAAAACCACAAATATTAGCAAGTGCTGTTTAATCCTTATTAAAACCCCAACAAGATAGACAAAACCACCCTGTCAAATGGCTTTCTTAATCTTTTCTGGTTTCCCACGCATGCATTTGTTGTTGTTGTAGTAGTAGTAGTAGTAGTAGTAGTAATAATAATAATAATAATAATAATAATTATTATTATTATTATTATTATTCTAACCCACCTCTCCTCAAGGCTCCAGGTGAGTTTCAGAATAATTAAAACACATAAACATTGTAAAAATACTACAAATACACATATTAAAACGTATTTCTATAAAATACATGTTAAAATACAAAAAACAGAGATCTGTTCATACCTCCTCTCATAATTAATATGGATGCATTACCAACAACAATGGGTGTATTGTAAATCCTAGCCTTATACAAATTAGTTCATGCTGCCAGAGGGAGGTGTATTTCTCAGTGCCCAAACCCGGTGCTGGGCCAAGACTTTGAGTACTCCAATCATTGACAATGTCTATCAATTTCAATCCAGTGCACCACATCACAATTGAAGGTGTGCATCGACATTCACAAGACAACTTTTATTAACAATTCAATAGTGGCTGAAATAGTGGGCCACTATAAAGGTTTCATCTAAGAATCACTGAACCTAACTTTTATTTTAAAATAGAAATGTATATTCAAGAAATCACTGCAACAGACTAAAGGAAGGGAAATTAATTGCTTGCCTTCCAGCATAGCATGAGCCACTCAAAGCAAGTATTTGCTGGCAGTTACCTAAGCAGAAACTGTAACATGGATTGACAGACAAAGGCAAAAATAAAGATTGTTCCCAACACTGACAAACTCATCTGTAATTTTCAAACTAACACTCATGTTCCTCAGACTTTTTAAAGGTCACGGGCCTTCTTTGTAACAAAAGCCTATGTGAAGTGTAACCAGCTCAATGTACTGCAAATTTCTTCATAGAGCAGGAATTGAAGTCATGCAGAACTCCAGATATTGTTGGATTCCAAGTCGCAGCTTCTCTAGGTAGCCTAGCTAAGAGTGGGGAATGCTGGAATTTGCAGTCCTCTAACACCACGAGGATCACATAATTCTCATCTTTTATAATAAAATAAATAAATGTCCCTTCAAAGATGCTACTATGTATGAAGCTTAATGCATCTCAGCAGAACTGTAGTGAGGGGGGTGGGATTTAGGGGTTCAACCCCTCCCCCGAAATGTTTCAGATTTTTTTTAAAAAACCTGGTTTACTCATGAATTTTAACTGGTTAACCAACTCTCCATGCTAAGTCTATGAGATGCAAAAAATTAAGAGTCCCTCCAGAACTGCAAGCACTATCTCAAGCAAATATTGACAATTTATTCACACTGTCATTACTTGCAGCAATAGCTGATGTAGCGAAGCAACCAAGTTGGGGCGGGGAGTGTTGAATGCTCTCATTAAGGAGGCCAGACTTGGTGGAGGTGGTTGACAGGGGCGGAGCTGCAGGCTATTGAAGGCTGCTCTGCCCCTGCTGTGCTCTTTGCTTCAGCATGAGCTAGGAGGCAGGTTTCAACCACCCCCCCCCCAAAAAATTTCAACCCCTCCCGAAAAATTTTTCTGGCTACGGCCCTGCATCTGAGTGTCTGGACAACTCAAAATGTATACAGTTGACTGTATCTTCAACGTATCTCATGCAAAATACAATAAAATACAATATTTAAAACCCCTTTAATGCTCAAAGCTCCAAAAGGTCTGTGTTGAAAGCGCGTTGTAGAGCATTCACCCTCTGACAGATTAGCCCTGGATTTCCATGATCCGATTTTCAGTGAGGACACCCAAACTTTATATTCTATGAACGGAGCTTTTTAGCTACAAAAATGGAAAGGAAAGATGGAACTATTTTGTCAGATAAACCAAAATTTTGATCCACATAATTCTGTAAATCAACACTAAGATGGTTAAAGAGAATTTCCAAGAAAGGAAAGGAAAGGAAAGGAAAGGAAAGGAAAGGAAAGGAAAGGAAAGGAAAGGACGGTAAGCAATGGGCTCAAATTTAGTACTGGCCGATTGGTATGTTAGAAATGAAACGGTCAATCCCTCACTTCAGATAGGTTAAGGAGCACTGCTGTAAATTATCAAGCTTTCTGAGGGCCCATCCACACAATACCTTTATCCCCGTAGCTCCCAGTTCAAAATGGAGGCTGGCCAAACAATCATGCCTTCTAGCCTAATAGTGAACCTAGGTATACATTTTGTTAGTACTGACTAGATTTGATCCATGTAATCTGTTGATTTTAGGTCTACTCTAACTGGGAACAATTCTGATGTATTAAATTTACAACATTTTCAATGATTTTGGTAAAACTATTAGGTTTTTAAAGTTAGTACAAAATTACAGAAGTCATGCTGAAAATCATGAGGTATATTTCTGTATAAATTTCAGAATTGCTTAAATAATAATAGGTAAAGGTAAAGGTTTACCCCTGACATTAAGTCCAGTCGTGTCCAACTCTGGGGGTTGGTGCTCATCTCCATTTCTAAGCCGAAGAGCCAGTGTTGTCCACAGACACCTCCAAGGTCATGTGGCCGGCATGACTGAATGGAGCACCGTTACCTTCCCTCCAGAGCGGTACCTATTGATCTACTCACATTTGCATGTTTTCAACCTGCTAGGTTGGCAGAAGCTGGGGTTAACAACGGGAGCTCATGCCACTCCCTGGATTCAAACCTGCGAGCTTTCTATCAGCAAGTTCAGTAGCTCAGCAGTTTAACTCACTGTGCCACTGAGGGCTCGGTGTAATAATAATACTGCAAAAATAACAGTAACACAAGATCTAAAAAATTCTTATTTCCACTTGAACCACAATATAAACCTAGAAATCTCTGTATGAATATATGGACATTCTATCATACATGTGTGCTTTCAAGTTGCCTGCTGATTTAGAACAAGCCCATGAATTTTGTAGGATTTTCTTAAACAAGGAATATTCATGGGTGGGTATACCAGTTGTTTCTCATGAAATATAGCCTACAGCACCTTGAATTTGTACTAACATAGATCTAGTTAGTACAAATCCAAGTAATAACCAGATCTGATTTTGCTTAGCTTCCAAGATCAAACAGGATCTGATGCCTTTAGGATATTTAGGGCACTTCTTCTGTTCCATGTGAATAATTGCACCAATGGTTGGATCAGCAGTGCTTACATGCAGTACTTGAGTTGAATATAAATATGCGGGCTTTTAATTCAGACTATTTGACTAACACCTTAAAGGCAGTAGATTGTGTTCTACATCACTACCATAAAAGTCTTCTCCAGAGCCCTGCAATCTCAACTCTAATTCTTACCAGGTCACTTCAATTTCACCCTTTCAATATAATTTTCTCCCTGCATTGATGCTTAATGCCAAGGACTTGAAATGGCAGCAGAGGTGGGGTAAGCAGGAGCTGCAGAATGGATAAGTTTGCAACAACTATTTCCTTCTGCAGAAGCTAATTGAGCTGTTCACCTCAAGAAGGCAAAGGTGAAGGTTTTAGTTACATGCTCTTGCATATAATGTTTATTCCGGTTCTGAGAAGGAGAACTAATCTCTTTCAGTGTCAGACAACATGAAAATAATTCTTTAAAATGAACATATCTCTATCAGGAATAACACAGAAAATGCAAAACATTCTATGGGGACAGAAATTCAAATTTGTTGCATAGTTTCAGGAAAAAAATTAAAATTTAGTGAATATACTACTTAATATATTTTCTCTTTAATTTTTGCCTCTAAAACAACCTATATAAAATGTTTGGGGATCTGCACCCAACAGGTACTCCTTCTATGTCTGGAGATCAAAGGCAAGAGAAGGACCAAAAGGGGGGAGATCCATACCGATCATAATTATCAAAGCAACCAAAGCATTCCCATCTCGCTGTCTGCAACATGATCGCCCAGCAGCCTGACACCATGTTCACGGTCTGACTGTGCTTACAGCAGCTGGTGCACAGCTCTCTAGAGAGCAAGGAAGAACAACCTTCAAAAAAAGAAAGAAAGAAAAGAGCAGCAAGGAGACATGCTATCAATTAGAGCATTTTCTTACAACAGGTTGGAGTGCTATATGTGTTTCATACAAATATATGTTCAGGTTTGATTTTGGGTTTTTTTTATGTTGTTTTTTAGTCGCTCACTGATAAAGAAATAACCCAAGAGGGACCCAGGAGATTTGCCTTCTTCATAAATCCTGTATGACAATGTAGCCTAACATAAACAAGACCTTCAGACAGGCGCTTTTGAAAGGCATCTCCCACCTTACATGAATGGTATTATTTTTCAGCATTCCAAATGCAACAGGGACAAGTTAGTTCAGGGTCAAGCTATATGAGCCACTAGAAATATGAAATCAGATCTACTAGGTTTTCCTCAAAAACAAACACCAGTTGCTGGTATGTGTATGTGAATAATATTTAGAGAGAACACGGTTGTGAATATAGCAATGGGATAAGATTATTTCTTTTCCTTGTGCCATTTTTCCAGTCTAAACATTCTTCTTAAGGATTTACCCCACTTTTTTCATGTCAGGAGTGACTTGAGAAATGCCCCCCCCCCCCGAAATTCTCATGGTGGTTCGCGAAAAGGCCTTTGGTGCATTATTTAAACTGTTATGTTTATTCATATCATGATCTGATCACTATACTCAATATATCCCATATGCATGGGGGTATTGGGGTAATGATACAAAAGGTTTGCTAGGCTAGACCCTCTTTCACTCAGACTCAGCCCCCCCCCCCAAAACTCAGCCCCGCCCTGAAACCCCTCCTGAAAAAAATCCCCCCCCCTCCCCCCGCCGAAACGAAATCCTTGCTACGGGCCTGTCTGGCATAGTTCATAAAAAACCTATTAAGACACTGGTTTTAAAAGAATAGCAAAGTTTATCAATGTACAGTAGAGTCTCACTTATCCAACATAAATGGGCCGGCAGAATGTTGGATAAGCAAAAATTATTTATTTATTTGCCGCATTTGTATATCACCTTTCTCAGCCAGAGGTGACTCAAGGCAGTTGGATAATAAGGAGGGATTAAGGAAAAGCCTATTAAACATCAAATTACTTTATGATTTTACAAATTAAGAGCCAAAACATTATATTTTACAACATATCAACAGAAAAAGCAGTTCAATACATGGTAATGTTATGTAGAAATTACTGTATTTACAAAATTTAGCACCAAAATGTCACAATGTATTGAAACAGCTGTGCATCCGGACGGGAGGCAGACTGTGTTGGATAATACAGAACATTAGATGAGCAAAGGTTGGATAAACGAGACTCTACTGTACCTCTAGTTGAAATTCAAAATGGCATTTAAACCCTTAAATGGATAAGGATCTCAATTTGACAAAGCATACAACCCTTTATATGTCTACCCAAGAACAATGATCTACTGTAGAAACCTTGCTTTGTGTCCCACTAATGGGGGCAATACACTATGTGAGGACACCAGAGCTGGCCTTCCTCCCTATGGAATCCTGATTATGAAATGCCCTTTGGAAATCCAATTGGCACAGACCTTGCTTTCAATTCAGCTTCAGTATATTAATGCCCATCCAAACACAAACCAGAGTTTCTCTGCTAGGTCTGCAAGATCAGATGGGATCTGGTGTTTTTAGTGTATTTAGGCCACACACAAACCAAGAAACAGAATTAAATAATTAAATCTTCAGCTTCTCATAGATATACAAAGAAAATAATATAAGATGTCAACAGAGCTTTAAGAAGTTGCCTTTGGAAACTATACCATTCGTAGACGATCATCATCTCAACATCCTGGCCGTGTAATTGAAAAGTACCTTTTCCAAGCTCTAGGCGTTAACACATGGATGTCAACACATCATCAGGCTCTTGGAAAAAATTTCCAAAATCACAACTTATTACAACAGGCAAATTTTACCATTACAACTTTTTATAAAACATATTTCAAACTTTGGCAGCTATTTGTAAGTTGCTACAGCAATTGTTTGCACACTGTCATGAAATGGTTACAGGAAAAAAGCTTAAAGAGAAATGCTAAAACTTACTGGCTAAAAATTGAAACTAGCACACACAGAGAGATGTACACACCTACTCAGGCATTAAGAGTAGAGACAAATATAGGGAAATGCCAAAGTAATGGACACTGGACTCTATTATCACTCCAGGCTCAAAGTCCTATGTCACCATAGTGACTACTTTCTTGACATTAACTGGAAACCAGGGCAAAGAAGTATTTGTATTATAAAAGAAAAATTTGCATCCTGCTGCGTTGAATACAAACTCTTCATCAATAGGAATGAAAAATGGTATTAATAAAGTCAAACTCTTATATCCCACCAGCGCTAGGTCATTGGGGTATTAATTCTATAATTCTATTTTTAAAAACTCAGAATAATCCTGGATTTCACTCCAGTCTTCTGTTCAACAATTCGGCATATAAATACCTTGAAAATTAGATAACAAAGAGTCAGAAAGCTGGAAAGGTTAAGGTCCCTAAACTTAATCTAACTCCCTGCTTCCCAGTGTGGGGCACATACGCCACTGGAGGGGGGGGGGGATTTGATTTTGGAAGGGGGCAATTCAAGAATGAGTTGCCCCCTCTTTTGCCTTTCTTGTGATTCCTTGGGCCTTGTATACAGTATACAAATAAATATTATGACATGCACATTTTAAAAATTAAAATCAGAATGTACATGGACAATCTCCATTGTCAGCTGGTGACAATGGAGAGGGAGAAAGCCTGCTAATAGAGAGAGAAAGCAGAAAGTTAGCTAGAGAGTGTATGAGCAAGAAAAGTGAGGCAACTTTCATTCCAGATGCCCCCACTCCTCTCAGTGTTCTTTTAACATTACAAACTATACAAATTATGTAAATATCTTTCTGTATAGTAATTAAAATGATCAAAATATTACAGAAAAAGCTTCCATTAAAATATATTTATGCATTTCAGTTCTCTATTATATGTTTATTTGCTATTTTTATATCACTTCATATATATATTTTTAAGAATTTATTCCTCAGCATTTCAACTGTACTTTCATTCTTTTATTTTTCTCTTACATGGATACCATGTTTTTTGGAAACTTGTTTAGACCAAGTTAATGACCTTTTAGGCTTCCTCCATGTGAATACAAGCTCACTTTTTGAATAATAAGAAGTATATGCTCTAACTCTTAAATGTGGCAAACTGAAACACATGAGAACTGTGTATAGGACACATCTTCATTAACCCAATTTTATGTTTAATGTTTTTTCCCCACTTATTTTGTAGTATAAGTCAAAACATATTTTTTTAGTTCTGTGATGTTTAATTTGTTGCAATGAACCACTGTTGATGTCTAACATGTTATTATTTAATTTATGGTTTGTTTATTTGCTTTTTTGGTTGCACTTTATGGCATTGCATGTTTGCCTCTGTATGTTGTGAACCGCCCCAAGTCCCCATTGGGGAGATAGGATGGAACAGAAATAAAGTTTTATATTATTATTATTGTACTGACCCAAAAACACAGTATGTCACAGCAAACGAGATCTATATGCTGGATTTCGTATCACAAAATCACAAGTCGAACATTTCCCAAGCGTCTAGGACTGTGTGAGATATTTTCAAATGATGTGCGCAGATCCAAGTAAGGTGGCCTTTTGCAGTTGACAGATTGTGATTTTGTCTATGTTTATTGTTTCCAAATGCCGTCTGAGATCTTTTGGCATGGCACCCAGTGCGTCAATGACTACTGGGACCACCTGTACTGGTTTATGCCAGAGCCTTTGCAGTTTGACTTTGAGGTCCTGATAACCTCTGAGTTTTTCCTGTTGTTTTTCCTCAATGCGACTGTCACCTGGTATAGCGACAATTATTATTATTACTACTACTACTACTACTACCCTGAATTCCAGAAGAATGTATAGAAACAAAAGGCTCAGGTAACTTAGCTAACAACCACTATTTATTTAGTGTTTTGCAAAATACACTCTACATAATTATATATATCCTAAGCTCCTCCACACAATTGGGGCCCTCTCTTGCACAGAAGAGCTCTGTATGTTTCCTTCCTGTGGACTTCAAGCACAACAATGGTGCAAGATATGTCTGTGGACTGTATCAGTGGTGGGAAGTGGGATTGGCTCCTGCACAGCTATTTCACTCCTTTCTTACGTTACCAAAAATCAAGTTGAACAAGCACCAAAATCAGAAAAAGAAAGACACCTGGGACAACATTTTTCAGTTTTCAACAGGAGAACTAATAAGCCATCTTGACACTCACCTGTCATGTTCAATGAGATCAGGGCTAAATTGATGTTAACTTTTTGTGCAGAAAAATCTACCTGTGCTCAGAGATGACACTTGCCTTTTGCAAGAAAAATGGGATGCGATGAAAACTTGCTGACCTACGTTTTTGCTTTATCACCAGTTGAAAGAGAAAAATGAAAGCAATTTATTGTCAAGAAGGGATTATTCTACACCTATCTTTGTAGGAGAGGTTTTTGGCTTCACTCCTATGAACTTGTCTCTTAAATATGAGACAATGTGTGTTGCCCCAAATACATTCTTGACACTGCTAAAAGAGAAACACTAGAGAGTTATTTTCAGGTTTTTTCACACTGGTCGTGATTCAGTTTACTCTTAAATAGGAGCCATACTAGATGAGAAGCTGGAGAATCATTATCAGAATTCCCATCTCTATAAATTTCACTAAAAACTAATTCTGGAATGGGATTTGGAGATTCCATCATTGGCAGTCTTGAGTAAAATCTCACATCCCCCCCCCCCCCCCGTTGAGCCACACCATATTGATTTTATATTGCTTTGAATATCTATAGATATAGACTGAAACACATGATAACTGTGTATAGCACACATCTTTATTAACTACAGTGTTCACTAGCTGTTTTGTGTATTACATTGGGACTTGGAAATTCCAGGATCATGTCCTCACTGAACTACAAAACTCACAAAATAACGTTGGGTTAGTCACTCTTTCTCAGCCTTACCCAGTTCACAGGTTGTTTTGAGAATAAATGGAGTACAAGAGAGCCATGTATGCTGTCCAGAACTCTTAGAAAGAAAGGGAGAATATAGATGTAATTTCCAAATATAAGTACCATACAACCCCTTTCTCCATGGATTCAATACCTACAGTTTTACTTAGTCTCACTCTAAAAAAAATCCCCTCCAGAAGTGTTTGTGGTCCTATCTGGGTCTTCAATGCAATTCTATGGTATGCTTCCACCCGGGTATAGTCAAAGTATAGGGTCTGCAGGTATGCACAAGGGGTCTTGGAATGTATTCCCTATGGCTATGGGGGTCACACTGTAACCATGAAATTATGCAGAATCATGAGCTAAAACCATTTCACAGCTACTTTTACAACAACATCACAATGTAGATCCAATATTATACTGCTGTGAATGACCATTTCACAGACAGTTAATAGCTTCCATCTGCCATAGTTACAGTAACAGCATACTGGTTGATAATTTCCCTTAACACACTTCTAGAAAACAATCACATGGAAAAAAAATAGAAAATGATGATATAAGGGCTGGAATAACACTGTAGTGTGTGTGTGTGGAGGCCAGAATAAAATGTTATTGACCATCTTCTTGCAATGAAACACTATAAAGAATCAAACATTCATAGAGTACCCCTTCTATTCAGAACATGTACAACCCTCTTCAAGGATATATCTACATCATACCTATAAAATTTACAATCTGGAATTACAAAACTGAAAGAGATATGAATGTGATACCACTACACATGTGTCCTTGCAATGAGTGATGTCCCTCAAACCAGGACACTAAGATGGACACATACAAATGCAATCAGAAGTGTGAATGATTCATTACAGAGAAGAACAAGAGCAAACAAGCAGAGCCATAGACCTCAGCTGTACAGCTGGCTGTAGTATTCAAATAGGGTTACAAGCAAAGTTTTGAAGAATTACTGTTTGTACCTCAACTCCCAGAATCATCATAATAAGTTTTTCCATTTGGCCAGATGTAATATATCTCTGACTTTAGTGGTGTGTGAGAAAACAGTAACCTTTTCATTGTTTTCATCTATTTTTCAATAAACACGTTGAAATCTGTCTCGTGTGTTAGAATACCCGGGGAGGAATCAAAACATAATTTTTGTACTAGCTCCTTTTTAAAGAGTAGGACTGCACAAAATATCACACATTGCCTTACTTGGGGGGCAATTTGTCACTGAATTTTACAAAGAAAATGGCACTTTGGAGGAATGATGCACATGTTCTGTCAAATAGCAGTGGAAATAATGTTGGCCAGATTGATCTCTAAGGCTGTTTTTTTTTTTTACTGTCATCCTCTCCACAACACCCCAATTTTTGCAGGGTGCAAAATTGGTACTGCTGCCCCTAGAAGCTTCTCAATAATTATCATCTAAAGTGAAGCTTTCCATTTTTTTCATGTTGGTGACACACTTTTTTGGCATGCATCCATTCTCAAAAGGGTAATTCAGTTCTACTAGCAATCTGGAGATTAAACCAACCCTTTATAAGGGTTTCATACAATATATTATATTATATTATATTATATTGTTTCATATAATCTTTACTATATAAAAGAGGTTTGTACATATTTCCTTTACACTTCTTATGTACACTTCTTGTGTACTACAATGTATTATTGTGTAGTTTCCTCAAGAGCTGTTCCACATCATTGTCAACACATTTTTCTTTTCTTAATTAGAAATGCTTATAGGCATTTCAGTAGTGATTACTGACAATGAATCAACAAATTGTGCACATTATAAAAGGTATAACAGTACAGACACTTGAACAGCATGAGCACCCAAATTCTATAGTGATTAAACCTCTCTGGAGGTTTTTAATCAGAGGCTGAATGGTGATTCAGAGTGCTTTGTTTGTCTCTTCCTGCTTGTGGGAGGGAGAGGGTTCTTCAAGCTCTAGACTTCCTGGGAGTCTTTTGAGCTGAGGCTGGATGACTGTGTGTTGGGAGGGCGTTGACTGTCTTTCTGCCTGGATGCCGGTCAGTGGTTTTTTCTTCTCCTCCTCCCCCATGGCTAGGACCAATGTTTGGAGCCAGGAGGCCTAGTGATGGCCATGAGGATGAGGGTGAATGATTCTCCATGCATTCAGGTTGGCCTCAAATAGAGACTGGCAGCATATGCATTTAAGACATTTAAGACAAATAAAGTGTTATTATTATTAAGACAACTTCAGAGCAGGAACAACACCAACCCCAAGTGGACAGTGAAAGACTCACCACTCCTCTGTGCACAGAGCAAAGGAAGGATCAGGCCTTGAGATGGAAGACCAGGAATTAAGTATTCCAGACTGGCTACAATTCAGAACAGATGGTATTCATGTGCATAGATGAAGTCATTTGGCTGAGAAAAGGGCTAGCAAGTGGGATCACCTGAGAGATCTGCATAAATAGCTAGAGCTTGGAATAGCTAGTTGTTGGTAGCAATGTCAGTGTTGGGAGTTGCATTCTGAGATTCTGTGTATTGACTGTATTCTTGAAAGACAGACTGTACCTTGGATTTTGGATCGTTGATCATACTTGCAAACTGCGTTGCTAAGATATTCTGGTTTCAGAATATTGGAATGGACTTTTGGTTTATTCATTTGCCTCCTCCTTACTTGACTGACTGAATTACATTCATGTGCTTGGCTTTTTTACAAGAGACTCTTTGGGCAGGACTTTGACAGTCAGGCTGGGTACTGCAACTGAGTGCATCAAGGAGGAGGAGGATGGTAGGACTTTGGGCTTGGACTCAATGCTGTCTGAGTGGGTGCTGTCACCATTGTTCAAACTGCCACCTCCTCATGATCCTCCAGGCCCTGATCCTGTAACCTTCTCCTCCAGGGGCAGTCAACGTGCTTCTTCCAAGCGGCTGGCTAGACTATTCAAAGGGGGATACCCAGCTATTCTGGCCAGGCAGCCTTTGTTTATGGGGGCAGGGAGCATTTTTCAAATAACACACATAGGATTTGCAGGCAACACACTAGTGTGTTGTGACACACAGTTTGGAAAGCTCTGGCCAAAAGTAAGGTATAGTATGTGTGTACAGGGAGAGACAGAGAGGTTGTGGTCACTTTTAGTTTTGAGGAAGAATCCCATTTTGGGGAAGAATGGAGCCTGTAGTGAGTTCTGATGAGGGAAACAGTTCCTAGACCTATTGAAGTTGCTCACCACAACTCTAAAAGCGTATCAAACTTTTATCTATTGTTTGCTATGATGGCATCCCTCAGAGAGTGACAAAAGAGTCAATCATTTTTAGTGGCAGCCACTTTAACTTTTCTAATGAGATCTGAGAGTGGGAAGGTTTGGTAGCAGGTGCTCTAACTATTCTTCACACTCCTGAAAATGAGGACAAAATTAAATATAAATTTTGGGATCAGTGAGACAGGTAGAAAATAATCTTTGTATATTTGATACAGTCTGTGGTCACATTGAAACCAAAGCAGTATACTTTCAAACTGTCCTAATTTGGCAGGTACAATTCCAATGGATCTCTATCATCCCACCTTTTTAGTACCTAGTAAAATATCCCAATTTGTCTCTCCTGTCCCCACTTCACCCTCCACTCACTTCTTTTAGTGCAAGCCAAGATCAAAGTGCAAAAGAAATTTCCAAGCAACCATTTAATTAATTCAGAGCTTAGTGAGGGGAAAGGGTTGCATTTAATTTAACATGTTACACCACTGAAGTGTGCCCATCTGCAGAATTCTTTCTATTAAAATCTAACAGTTAAAATTATCCTACCCAGCTGAACCAAAACAACTGCATTTTTTGCTGTCTATCCAGTCCATACTCAACCAACAAAAGGCGACCCTAGATATGACAGAGGAAAGATGTGTGTGTAACTTTATATTGACTATGATTTCAGTTTTAGCTCACTACTTATGAAACATATTCAGAGGCAGCAGTGTTTCTCACATAGCAAAATACAACACAATATAAAATCCACAATGGAGGAATACCTTAATTAGCCAACCAAAGGGCACAAAATATATCATGCAATGTTAAAGTCATAGGCCTACATTTTGTACAATATATTTCTGTGTTGCTCTGTTGTTCTGGGGGGGGGGGGGGGGATCTCAATGCAGATAAAGATTGCTTCTTTTCTCAGATAGTAAAATTTTAATTCCATTAGCAAGAGAAAAGTAACTTCTCTTGAGATCCAGGTTGTGCCTGTCCTTTGTAAAGTCACAAGCCCATTTCTTAGGTAGAAAACATCAAATTTTTCAAGTCTACATACTGCAACATCAGGATGGGGGGGGGGGGAGGGGCTTTTAGGTGCTGTATAGGTAAAAGGCATAAATTATAGTCCAAATGGAAAAAAATAAATCCCAGTCCTTAGTCACCTGCTCTTTAGGATTCCCCATGATGTAGTTAAATCTTCACATCCAGGAAAAATATTCAGGGGTAGCTGTGTTGGTCATGCAGCAAATTACAACAAAATCCAAAATTTACAAAAGAGTTATGCTTCTATTGATTTACCAAAATGCACGAAATGCATCGTGCAAGCTTTTGAAGTTCCCTAGCATTTTCATGGGTATTTTGTTTTGTGAAGTTTGGATTTTGTACTTGGGAAAGTGGTATCCTCAAAACCTGACACACAAATGGTAGGTGGCTTTGTAATACAGAGGACAGTAAGAAAAAAAGAAAGTGGACTTGAGTGACTTAAATTCTACAGATTATTATAACTGATTTCCCATTGCACATGGCTCCTCTCTTCCAGTTCCTTCAATTCTTAGTCTCCTCATGGTGGTTTTGGTGAAAAACAAGAACCAGATAAGAGATAAAAATGACTGATCATTGTTTTGTAGCCAAATGTCACCTTGGGAGTTTAATGAGAGGAATTATGTGGGGCTTTCCATTGTGCCTATTTTTCACTCAAAACTGAACCCAGCATTACTTTTCCCTTGGTAGGGGAAGTGATAAGACGTCTACTGTTGCTATCAGACAGGAAGCCAGAACTTAGAACTTTTCCAAAACTCTCAGGAAATGCTCTCAAAGAAAACATTCAAAGCTTGAAGAAAGGAAACAATTTCATTAGTTAAGCTTTCATAGACACACATCGGGGGGAGGAGTATCAAAATCTACAATGGGTGTAATTGATTGTGTACACATATATTTTATGTTCTATTCTGTTCCCAATGCAGGATTTATGGCAACTTATAGCATGGAGTAAAACAAGATGAAGCTAGAACTCCCAAGTCACAGCATTTAAAAGCATTTGCCTGGTGGTGGATTTCAAGGGTTTTTATTAAGCGACCCAATTATTTTTGGTTTTTTGATATAACACGTGCATGCATGCTAGATGAAGAGGCTTTGCAGCAGAACTACTACAAACAGCACATACATATTGGCATTGCTAGTAGCTGAATAAGAAGTGTCCCCCCTTAGGGGTTGAGAAGGGCAGGACAGAAATAGTAAATATGTGATTGACATGTGTATGCACATAACTGTCAGGTTGGTAAGCATTTATGTATACCTAACTTCATCAGCTCTTGAAATTAAACATTCTTGGAACTTATCATTCACTTTATTGTAAGACATTCTGGAAAAGGTGTGTGAGTGTGGCAGGGGAGACAATCCACATTTTTGACTTTGTAATTTGCTTCACTTCTCATTTTCACACCAATACTTTGGCAAAACTTTGCCTTTAATGCCCTACGGCTCACTCACTGCCATGGCTTGTACATGGAAACAAGTATCAATCCTTTGGACTTTTTCCATTGGGGCAATAGAGATTTTTTAAAAAAACAGTATTAAGGCAACACAGAAATGAGCACCTGAAGTGCCTTGGGACCTTATCAAATGACCATTTGTAAAGTGGGGGAAAATGTGGGTCAGCAAAGAGAACCTCATGCTATGTTCCCTACCGCCGGGGTTCCTAGTATCCCTTCCCATGACATTTCCCCACTGTCCCTGCTTCCTCTTCAGCTTCTCTTGCTGGCTCCTCATCTGACTCCTCATAGAAAAAATCCAGAGGAGCCTGTGTACATCTGACTTCTCTGGCTCCGCTGCTGCAATGCTGTTGGCATGGAGCCCCACAGAGTCCCACCAGAAGTAGCCCTGCATCATGTGATGGGCTCCTGTGCAATGGGCTCCTGTGCAAGCAGCAGACAGAAGCAGGGAGAAGACGCTTTGTTCCCTTCATATGATGAGATCCTTAATGTGCATGCCTTTCTTGGAAATATTCAGGGCTCTGGATCTCCAGTTGCCAATCTTGTTTGCAAAGTCTACAGACAGAACAAGATGCCTACCATCAAAGAAGATACACTGTTCTCTATATTGGTTTTAATTTGTACTGGTTTTAAAAATTAGTAAAGCAACTTGAATCCCAATATTGTGAAAATAATGGTGTATAAAAGAGGAAACAGTCACCAAGAAACAGTCTTACATAAGCGGCAGCATCCAAGTTGGGTTACAGAATTATTACTGCTAATGGGACTTCACTATACTGGAACTAATGGTTGGATGGACTAATGGTATGATACCATATAAGGCAGATCCCTAAACCTCCTATGAAAGAAGCCAATACTATACTTGTCAAAGGCAAGATATATTAATCCCATTAAGAATGCTGTCAAACATACACAGTTTGGGTTTTTCATGGTTTTGAACAATTTAGTCATTCCCCCAAACAATCCTGATTCTTCTTTCAATCCATTTAAACCAGCCTTTTAGTCATAGCATTAGGCTATGATGACTAAGAATGATGGGAATTACAGTCCAACACTTCTGAGGAATGCCAGGTTGGGGAAGGCTCATGTAAAGAGAGATATGACAAACAGATCATGGGACAATAATTGGATTTTTGAGTAAGTCCTATCTGAGTTCATTATGATAGAAATGAACAACCATCATTTAAGAATGGACTAAGGTAGATGTCTTTTCCCCAAAAGTGGGAGATGTCAGTAGGAATAAAAATTTTCCCATA
This sequence comes from Anolis sagrei, assembly GCF_037176765.1. Lineage (NCBI taxonomy): Eukaryota > Metazoa > Chordata > Lepidosauria > Squamata > Anolidae > Anolis > Anolis sagrei. The sequence goes on along the minus strand of NC_090024.1, from coordinate 214,320,742 downwards.
CTTGTTTTTAAAAAGAGAATTCCAGTGATTCCATGGTGTTTCTGTACACTGAAACATCAGAAAGCAAAGATGTCACTATCTTAGTCACTGATGTGGACAATTTTTGATTTTCAAATTCTAAATAATGGTTGCTCAGCCTGTATATCATTAGCTATTAGCTGCTGTGAAACAACAGGGAAAGGGGAACTACTGCATTCTGGTTCTGCAGTAGAATGAAAACTACCACAATATTTTAGCTTAAGTCTTTTACTGACACTAATTCAATGTTAAATGAGACATTTCAAACTTTGGTTCCTCAATCCTGTTTTAGGCAGAATTGAAGGTTTCTCCCCTTTGGGCTCCAACAACTCAAGTCAATCTTTAACCACTTCATGAGACCTTCTCCTCTAATCCCATCAGAATCAAGATGCCCGCTTAACATGACAGGCATCAAGAGCAAAGGCAGAAGGCAGGAAGGAAGGGTTTTGCAGCTAAAAGGCCGGGCAGCTCTTGCCTTTTTTCAGAAGTTCTTGTCAATTTCTGCTTTGACAAAACCAGTTAATAATTTACACCTGAAAAGTTCTGAGCTAGAAAATGCTATCCATTCCAAAATAATAATAATTTCTATTTCAGAGTGTGATCATTGTGCAACGTGCACACAGAGAACACTCTTTTCCTTGAATTGCTGTCACTCACAGGAGCCATTCTAGAGCAGATAACTATTTTTGGAGAAACTTGCAAACCAATTACATGGAAAGAACAAGACAGAAAATTGGCAAAGGAATCTCAAATGTCACCTCACATTAGACACTTGCTCCTTTTTTAAAAATCCATATTTAGGGGGTTTTACTCTTTCTAGCAGAAATGAGGCTGGAACTATAAAAGTTCAGGCTTTCTATAAGCTTACCTGGGTTTTAAGATCATCCAGAAAGGACTTTCTTGTAGTTCTGTGACATTTTCATTCCACATTCACTAAGGATACAAAAACGTAGCTAGCTACTGCTCTGAAGTAGCAGAACTCTCTAGCTATTTCTGTTGTTGTTACCTTCATCATAATCTCTCTCACACATACACACCCCAGAGTGCACCATTAATAAACAACTCCAAATACAACAGCAATTGCAAAAAAATAACAAAAAAGTCTAATTACAATATAATTAAACTGTCAACAATATCAAAAACCCATGATAGGTTTGCCTTAGAGTCACTGTAAGTCAAATATGACCTGAAGGCACATAATATTATTTTATTATTATTTCAAAGTTTTCTATACCGAGCTTCTCACCTCTTAGAGGGACTCAGCCCGGTTTACAACCATAAAAACATACAATAATAACCACCTTCTTAAAAAACTTCCTTGCAAAACAGCTAGTTCATGAAAGCCATCCAGAATAAAATAAATCTTTGCCTATTGGCAAGAGAATGGCTGCTAAGGAAGGACATATTCACTGCAAGTGTATGTATGCCGTACTTCTCTTACCTTTTGCCTGTGTTTTAAAAATATGTGTTTTTAAAATATTTTTACTCTGGTTGCTTTAACATGACTGTCTAATTGATTTTGGATGTTATAAACTGTCATATCATTTGTTTTCTCCCCCCCTCCCCCCCTCCCCCCCCCCCCCCCACACACACACACTATATTGTGGCAGGCACTGACATCCCATTTTTGGGAGGAACTGGCATATAAGACAAATTGTAATGCAGAAGATCTATTTTTAAAAAAAATATTAAAAGCAATGTGTGTGCATATATTAAGACTGAAATGCTGGTACACATCCTCCCTTGTCTGCCACTTTGCACTCCCAAAGCCACATGCAGTTTCAAAGGAAATTCTTAAGCTTGAACACTTAAGAGCATATTTAGTCGTTTTTATTTTATTAAAATGCATTCATGTTCTTTAATTCCCTAACAGATATCTTCTTCAAGTATTATGCCATTCTGTCCTCAATAGTCACACCAGCACAGTTCTGCAAGTGCCAACCATGGGAATCATCCAGAGCTGTTCGCCTACGTTTTTAACACAGGTGCTGCGTGGGAACTTTACAGAGCTTGTTTTAACAAACTGGGAATTCTCTTCAACATTTTCACAATGTATGCATGTATGCAAAGTAATAAAGTCCTACATTACTTTTCAACACTTGCATTCCCAAGGGTTAATATCTCATCGCAGTAACATAACACACATTACATAAAATATATGTGGAAGAGGTAGGTCACAACTTTATTGTAGTACAAGAGGGATCCATTCCCAGATCCTTCATGTATTATAATTTTTATTAATCTTCCATAATCCAATTTTTTTCAGCTATGTTTGAAATGTCCAGTTTTCTCCTTCTTCCTACTTTCCCCCTTTATGCTCAATTTACTTCAATTGGTACAAACGAAGACTGATTTAAAAGTTCAGAAAGTTCCAGATTTTGTTCTTATTCTTTCCAATTCTATTTTGGAGATCCATACATACTTAGTTTCTCAGATTTTTTTTTCTGTCAATTCCTGATACAACAAGAGACTTTTTAGACCACTTCCCCAGATCAATATATTTTAACCCAGTATAATACTGGAAAGATCAGGAACAAAATCTGGGACTTTACAATCAGTCTGTATGCACCTGATTCAAATACAAAAGTATTTCACATTCAATTAACTCAGTGGAAGAGGAAAAAAAGAGGAGGGGGCATAATTTAGCCCTTCACAGTAGTAGACTGAAGCAAAAGCAAACTGGTGCAGCCTCTCCTAGGGCGCTTCCACACAGTCATATAACTCAGAATATCAAGGCAGAAAATCCCACAATATCTGCTTTGAACTGGGTTATCTGAGTCCACATTGCCATATCCAATTCAAAGCAGATAATGTGGCATTTTATTCAGTTGTGTGGAAGGGGCCCTAGATTAACTGGTGTTTTCAGCCATCTTGGCCACATTCTGATGTTATTTGGTCACTTTTGTCCTGGTTTCCCTCTGTGAAATGCTGGAGGGCATATTGTGCAGCACTACAGATTGGTTGTTGAACTAGAATTCCTGGCTGCCTTAGACCATGTCTCCAGTGGTAAAAATGCTGGGAAAATGCAAAAAACCTTTTTAATATCCTATCTCTGAAATACAAATAAAAGAGAATTCACAGTAAGCAAGACAAAGAGAGAAGGGGCTAATAAGTGCTCTTCAGCAGAGTCTCCCATGTAGGAACTCTTATTTATTATTATTTATTTGCTTTATTTGCTTTATTTCTATACCGCATTTTTCAGCCCTTAACAGGCGACTCAATGCGGTTTACATGGTACAATTATCAAACAGTGTCAGTGCAATTAAAACATAACAATGCAACAAACAGGATCAACAGCATCAATCCACAACAGTTAACAATCAACAAGACAGATCAACAAAACAGACATAACATAACGCCTCAGTTGAAATCAGATCCGTTCTCATAATCCTTGTGCCATTCCTATGTTCCATTTACCGTCTTCCTATGATTGGTTGCACTGCTTAACCAAACGCTTGTTCATAAAGCCAGGTCTTAACCATTCTCCAAAACGTCAGCAGCGAAGGTGCCTGTCTGATGTCTGCCGGTAGGGCATTCCATAGCCGAGGGGCCACCACTGAGAAGGCCCTGTCTCTCGTCCCCGCCAAGCGCGCCTGTGACGCAGGCGGGATCGAGAGCAGGGCCTCCCCAGACAATCTTAATGTTCTGGTCGGTTCATAGGTGGAGATGCGTTCGGAGAGGTAAGCAGGGCCAGAACCGTTTAGAGCTCTTCAGATACACTGGGTTACATTTCCTTTGATAGGACTTGCAATATGCTACAATGCTCTTTTTGAAAACACCTGATTAGGAAATGCTGCTCTGGAATATGGTCTTAAAAAAAAAAGCTCTTGAAATGTGCTGCTTCATAATACAGCACAAATTTCTTTTCACCCAGGGGAGAAAAAGCATTTGTTCTAAACCCAGCTTCATTTAAAAATAGAAATGACCCACTTGGAAGACTTCCTAACACCTTTGAATGTGCCTGTTTTGTAGCTGGCAGGGCAGGTGGGAGGAAAGAAGTTCTTCCATACTGTCGCCTCAGCTTTTTGGAACAGTCACAAAGCTTCTTCCTCTACCTCTTAAACAACTGTATCAGAACTTTAATTTGTCTTGTTATTTCTGAAACAAGATTTTGTTAACAGCATCTCTATGGCCCCTTTCACACTGCCTAATTTCATACAATGATTGCTCTTTAACTACCATGGCAACATCTAATGGGACCCTGGGTTTTGCAGTTTAAGAAGACGTAATTTTAATTATTTGCCCCAGGTTCCCAAGGCCCAAGATTTCACAGGATGTTGCCATCACAATTGAAGGAGAATAATTCAGTTCTTTTATGGGGGCTGTGTGTAAGAAAACCAGGAAGTTTCACCTCTTTCAGCTAAAAGAGTTTACTGAAAGAACATCTGCCATGAAGCCATGAGTTTCACTGGAAACCTCACCCACCACTTCCTGAGCCATGAGTAGAAAACACAGAGACATGTCCCATACACCAGAAGCTGGAATGGGTGTGTGCTAAAGATTATAATCACAAACTGGGTGATTAGAGCTAAGTGGAAAAAGTGTTCACACCCAGCGAGAGGAATACTGCCAAAGCTAAGCAGTTTTGTTGCTACAGGATTTCTATTGCCAATTTTAAAAACAATCCTCTCAAATCAAGTGTTCAAAATATGAGTTGAAGCATAATATGGGGTGGAAACTACCATTTGTTTGAAGGGCCTTGATTTATATAATACACAGTGCTATATTTTCCTTCCTTATAAAACAGGCACGTGAGAGTCAAACTGATATTCAAAGTACAAAAGGGAGAATAACCTGATAAACATGAATGCAAAAATTTCACTGTGGCATCTCAGTGCTCAAGGGAGCTACCTAGTTTGAAGGCTGCCCTTGAAGGAAATTGAAAAACGACTCAGTGACCTGCCTAGTAGTCAACCTAAAAACTTATGTCTGAAAATAATTTGCTATAAAAGCAGACTCTGGGTCAGTCTGATAATGTGTAGTGTTATGGAATTTTAAACCTAGAGACAGATACACACACACACCTATTACTGTCACTGGCAATATATTATTCTGACATGTATGCCGAAGCTGAAGGGCACTCCAATGAAACAGCAGCTGCTTCTCTCACAGAATATTTTCCCCAGGCATTTTGGAACTATTTTTATGCTTTTTAGATCTTTACATTGTTTTATTCCTACTGCTGGTTTGTTTTTGATTCAGCTGTGAGGGAACTGACACTGGTAGGCAGTTTAAAAACACAATAAATCCATAGCAGTGCTGTCAAGATGATGGGCCCCTTGCTGTAACTTTGGAGCCCAGAAAATGTCCATTCTCATCACTGTCTCAAACTGGCCTTTTTGAAAAGGTCAGTATTTATTTATTTAATTGTGCAAAATCTTGTCTTTCTCTCAATAAGAATAAGAATCCTTCCTAGCAAAGGATGATTTGGGGGAACTCAAAAAGTTAATCAGATGCCTGTTTTAAATCTTCTACCCTATGCATTCACACTTCTTAGGGAGGACAGAATGGTGCCTGTCCCCAATGCTTGTGAATAAGGCACATGTTTGAAAAGAAACATCAATGTTTTCATCTTGTTTCAGTGACCATACATAGGTCTGAGGAGCCCCCAGTGGTGAAGCGGGTTGAATTGCTGAGTTGCTGAACTTGCTGACCGAAAGGCCAGCAGTTTGAATCCAGGGAGTGGAGTGAGCTTCCACTGTTTAGCCCCAGCTTCTGCCAACCCAGCAGTTCAAAAACAGCGAATATGAATAGATCAATAGGTACTGCTTCAGCAGGAAGGTAATGGTGTTCCATGCAGTCATACCAGCCACATGGCCTTGGAGGTGTCTACAGATAATGCTGGCTCTTCTGTTTAGAAATGGAGATGAGCATCACCCCCCAAAACTGGACATGACTATACTTAATGTCACGGAGAAACCTTGACCTTTACCTTTATAGGTCTAAAAGTGGGGTGAATACTGTTACAGCTGCTGATCACTGCTTTGTTATGTATATGAATAGTGCAGGCAGATTTATCAGAGGGAATAATGATTAGCTTGCTTCAATAGCTGAATGCTGTACCTCTGTGTTTTAAATGAGATGCCCATCTGAGATTGGAAGATACAGCTTCTTTCCAATTAACATGATAAAGAGATCAGCATTAAATCCAGTCCTGGAGAGACAGAGAGAGGGGATTCAGACAGTTGTGAGCCTACTGAAAGCAAAGGACCTCTGCATGCAGAGTCCCTGGGACTTCTTAAATCTGCTACCAAGTAAAAGTGCTTCTTATACCCTGCTTATATATTTTAATATACAGCAAATATAATAAAAGATGCCTGAAGTTCCAAAGGAAACTAAACTCAAAACAGTTACTCTTAGAACTTGGCAGCACTTCAACTACCCTCAGGCACTCTTCTTTGCGTGAGATGTTCCTTATTCTGAATCTGGATGCTCTATGAGATTCCTGGACCCTGATGAAAGCATAGTGCCACAAATACATAAAATCCACATATCTAAACTAAGACAAAGATCAGATGCCATTCAAGGGTATTCCTGGCTTCATTGGACACAGATACTTTTAATGCTAATAATTAGAGGGTTGAGGTGTCAAATATTATGTCATACATGCCAGTGTGATAGCATTTTGAACCTAAATCAGAATGTGGGCATTGCTTCTTGCTCTCATTGTAGTGTGGTGATGGTGGGGAGTTAGACGCTATCACTGAGTTGTACCCCCTTACTTACTGCTGGATACTGATCTTCCTGGCAAAAATTAAGCAATGTCTAAAGAGGCTTAATGTCTCCACACCATATTGGTGATAAGTCTACAGGACTGTAAGCTTTAATCAGTCAATAAACTAGACCTTTAATCATGCTCTGAAATCTACTCCACCTAAAATAAATTGGCAGGCTGGGATAGCACACAGCTGTGCAGCTTGCACACACATGCCAACGTTTTCCTTCCTCTATCAAATTATGGGAAAAGCAAGTTAGATGGGTTTTCCATCCCATTTATCTTTAAAGATACCAGATGTTTTGCATTTCAGATTGAATTGTGCTAGCAATAAAGACAAGGCAACTGCAGCCAAGAGCATTCATTGAATCTGTTTCAATGCCTGTTTTTAATCTGCCGTTTCCGACCACAATGAGAGAATTTGGACTTGTTAATCAATGTTGCAATTGGGATGTGGAATATTCCCAATTACACCAGAGGAAATACTGCTTGTAAAAATGAACAGGATGCTCCTTATATCACTGCATCACAACTTCTGCTTATTATAGTGCAAATCATCATGCACTTAAGAAACTATCCTTGTCTCCAAAAGTACCAATATTGAAGTTTGAGTAAAGCACATATTTAAGAATATAACAGATTAATGAAATTATATTGGTTTGCATCACAATTAATTTGCATTTCTTTGTACTGGCTTATATGATAATGAACTGTAATCAAATTATTCATTTGATTAATGTACTGAATATTCTCTACCTAACAGTACTAATGGTCTATCTTCAGCTGCCAAAATGAGTGATATTCACAGCCAAGAGCTCTCCTGCGTCCCCCATTTCCCCTGTCAAGACCTGGCAGAACTGAACTTGTAGAGCAGATGGCAGCCTTAAATATTCTACCTGCTTGTACCTCATACAGACAAACTAATGGGAGTAATTCATATGAATTCTAAGTATACTTCTATAAGAGGGGCAAATAAATTAGCACACTGTTACAAATGATAAACAGAGTAACAGAGTTTTGGTAAGTACAGTATTAAAAGGCACAGCAGTCTAATCTGTATCAGCATGCTAAAGGATCTTGTAGCACATTTGAGACTGAGAGAAGGACGTCTCTAGTAGAAGCTTGCATCAAATGAAGTAGACTCTCCAAAAGCTAATGTTATAAATGTCTTTCTTTCCATCAATCAGTCTCAAAGCTGCTATAACAGTCCTTTCCAAAGCATGGATAAATTTTATTTTTGGATTGCAAGGTCTCAGAATCCCAGCCCCATCCTGAGAGTTGTTGTCCGGGAATGTAATCTGTCCAGGTTATGGATTATACACAACTCTTTAAATCAGGAGTGGGCAAAATGTGGCACTTCAGATGTTGCACTGTAAATCCCATCAGCTCTAAACCAGCGTATATGAGGTTTGCTGCAAGTTGCAATTCAACATTTGGAGGCTGCATTATTTTTAGTCCTAATTTAAACAACTAGCATAAAAATAACACAGATTGTTAGTACGCATTGACTGTTATGGATTTCCACACACATGGTTACACATGTGTTTCAGAAATTCTTCCTCATCATCTGAGCATCTGCCACCATTTGTCGTTGTTATTGTTTTTTGTTGTGTGCCTTCACATAACCAAAACATCTGGGTTTTTTAAAGCAATGACTGCCCAAACATGGACCTATCACAGAGTTTTATTCACAAGATTTGTTCAGAAGTGATTTACCATTACTACCATTGTTGTTGTGTAGCTTCCATATCATTTCTGACTTATGACAACCATAAGGTGAACCTATCACAAGGTTTTCTAAAACTAAGAGCACGGTTTAGTGGTTTGAGTGTTGAACTATGTCTCTGGAGATCTGGGTTCAATTCCTCACTTGACCCTGGGAAATCATATACTCTCATTGCCATCATTACATCAACTTATTTATTTCATTGGTTCAAAGGGATTCATTGTGATTTCATCTTCAGACAATGCATATGAAACAATAAGCAAGACAGGAATGCATTACCTGGAGCAAGTGCTATGGCCACCAATTATGAGGTTCTAAATTGCACAGAAAACCTATCTGCATACAACAGATCCCTCTTCCCCATAATACCGTGAAATTAGGGAAACATAATGATGGCAAAAAAAAGATGAGGCTGGCACTTCCTTCCTACTACCTGAATACTGGCAGGAATCTGTTCAAAGCTTCCTAGTCTCAGGACCTCAGAAAACCCTCCAGAAAGGCAGATGGCAAGATTACCATCACTGGTAGTATTGGCTTTCTCCAGTACAGGCAGACATTCTATACTTCAGCTGTCATTCTTGACACTTGATGCTAAGGAAACAGGACAGGATAATTTAGTAGGCAAAATGCAGGTGTTGCCCTCTGGTTGCACTTACTATCTTACCACTTCTCCAAACTCAAGGTGATGCACAACAGCCTAAGAACAGGAAAATGATTAGCACTGTGGAAGCAATTAATGTTCTCTATGCAATTTAGAAATCAATCTGGTCCTGAACCTATTTAGTCTCAGTTGTCAAAAGCCAAGCCAGATAGTCTTCCAAGGTTTTTGGGTCCTGAAAACAATCAATATCTCATGATGAACTGAAAATAGTATGCCATGAAAACAAAATTTTGCACACGTTAGCCTAAAGCCAAGATAGTTGTGGTGATGCAATACCCGTGAAACAGATAATTATTTCTATCTCTTTCCATTGCAGCCCACTAAACTAGCTAAAAAAAAGCTTACCGAGTACTGCAGAACAGGTCTTTGAGGTGCACAGGAACAGCAGTAAGAAAATAATATTCCCACACCATCCTGGAGGCAGATATCCAATGTTGGATTCTGCCTACTGAGCTGTTGCATTCCAACAAAGGTTGATGGAAGTTTAGGTTTTATAGGCAAGATGTGCAGTGCAACCTACACAAAGTTTCATGTTCTGCGTCACCATACATAGGACTATTTGTTCATGGCAGTGGCAGTCTGCCCTCAGGTCACAAGAGCAGCCCCCCCCCCCCATTTAGTTCTGTGGTACAGTACAAGATTTGTACACAGAAGGAAATGTGTTCACTACCATCATTTCTTATTTAAAAGGTCTGGGGTCTCCTGGGCCAGAAGAGGCTGTCATTGGAAGCCCCAAAGAGCCACTATGACCAGAGATGACATTAGGATAGGCAGCTGTGACTCCCCAGCTGAATTAAGCTACTTGTCCCATCTGCCTTAGGACTCTATCAGATACATTTCCCCTTGACATTAAATCTAGTCATGTCCAACTCTGGGAGGTGGTGCTCCCGATTTCTAAGCCAAAGAGCTGGCATTGTCTGTAGGTCATGTGCCCAGCATGACAGCATGGAGCATCATTATCTTTCCGCCAGACGATACCTACTGATCTACTCACATTTTCATATTTTTGAACTATTACGTTGACAGAAGCTGGAGCTAATAGGAGGAGCTCACTCCGCTCCCCGGATTCAAACCTCCAACTCGGTCAGCAAGTTCAGCAACTCAGCGCTTCAACCCATTGTGCTACCGGAGGCTCCAAGTTAATTGCCATTATAGCAGGAATAGTAATATATGTACCAATACTTATTGCATGCTGGTTGAGCACACATTTTCATTCACATTAAAAATTTATCAATGCTTCCCAATATGGCTGTTTGAGCAATTAGTTACGATTCTCCTTTTATTCGTAAGGAATAAGGTTGGCTTTACATATAGACGGGAGAGTACCAGGGTAGGAAGAGAAAGGCTTAGAAAGGCTATTTCCAATTTTCCTCTTTCCCTTTCCTGAAATACCTCTCCTTAATCAAATATTCCCCCCTTTTTGAGCTAATTGCTCCACACTTCTCCTCTCCCTAGATAGGCGGAGGAATTGTCCCCTCCGCCACAAAGAGGGATAATGAAATGGAAAAAGAGAGAGAGAATGCGGCAGCCAGGTTACTCACAAGAACGCCCATGAAATGCCATATAACACCAGTGCAATTGAGTACTGTGGCCTGTATAAGATGTTAGGTCTGACCTTTAAAATTATTTACGGCCAGGGTCCATCATACCTTAGGGACCGCCTCTCCTTCTCCCATCATCAGAGGTCGCAACGACCAGCCCAACGTGACTTACTCCATATACCGGATCCTAGAAAAGTGCACTTGGAAAGGACCAGACGCAGGGCTTTTTCTATTTCTGCCCCTGCCTTATGGAATTCCTTGCCACCCTATATGAGAGCCATGCATGACTTAGGGCCTTTTACTCTAGCACTTAAGACCTGGCTTTTTACTAGAGCATTCGATCTCTGTTAATTTTTAATTTCTGAATGTATGTATTTCATCTTTTACAATTTAGCTGTAAATCGCCTAGAGCATCTCGGATGGAGGGCGATTAATAAGTAATTAAATATGATGATGATGAAATGGTTAAGAATATACTTTTGGGGTGGAAAAACCTGGTTGGCAAAACCTATGGAAGAAGGGCAGGGAAAGAGATATGAAGTAAAACAGGAAAAGAGGACTGTGAGGGGAGCGGTGAAGCAAAGTAAAGCTCAGTTGCAGGTAAGTGTGATAGTGATTGTCACCTGTTTATTCCCATTTGCTTCATCAATGTTATTCCTGTGAGAGAACAGAGTGATGTGATAAAGTTCATAGTCAGCACTGCAAATGGTAAAAGGTTATAGGAGACTGAGTCCAAAATATCAAAAATATTTAATTTCATATATTTTGCTGTTCTTTTCCACTGTTACAGATGTCATATATCTAAAAATTATAGTTTCTCTTCTGGGCACAATGTACTGAATCAATGTCTTGGGAACTGAATAAAAATAGAAGATGGATTACTTTTGCTAGGAAGAAACTGAGCTTGCTTGTAGAAACAAACAAGCAAAAATGTGCATATTTTCAATGGGTGAAGAAATGCCAGCTTCACAAGAACTATAAAAAAAAACCCCAAGATTGTATGGAAAATTTAAGGCACCTTGTAAAGGTTTCAGTACCTAGGGAATTACTGGCAAGATAGTTAGAGAAAGCAATTTATAGCAACTAATTAATGTCTCTTTTTAAAAGTGATTTTCTAATTGAGAAAGTTGGTTTTACCCTGAAAGTGGTTCAGTGTGTATGCTCTCACACAGAGCCGCTAGAAGAAATATAGACTGCCTGACAGAACTCTGCTTGTTGTTAGTAGTACAGTTCTTTTATGACTGAATTAAAAGAGCATTAAAAGGGGGAAACTGCAATAGATGCAATTCACTATGAATGAAAAAGAAATCGATGCGGTTCTTCAGTCCATCCCAGATTAAGATATTGTCTTTTAGCAGAACTGTTATCATACAATATTGCAAATAGTATTTTCTTTTAACAATTTAAAGAACCAAATATTCTACTGTTAGGAGGCAGGGGTGTGTGAAATTCCATTGGTTAGGTAGCCAAGCTGAACAGCCAGAAACAGACTGGGAAGGACCCTTTCGGAGGCTTCCCAGAACAAAACAAAAAAAAATGGGCTGCTGCCTAATCTTCTGGCTAAAAAATCTGGAAATTTGGCTAAAAAAAACTGTCAGGCCATTATATGCTAATCAAGGTGGTCAGTTGAAACATTCACACCTAGCTCCAGCAGACAAGAGTCCTTTGTCCCACTCTGGTCATTTCACAGATATATAAACCCCTTTTCCTAGTTGCAACAGACCTCACTACCTCTGAGGATGCTTGCCATAGATGCAGGCGAAATGCCTCAGGAGAAAATGCCTCTAGACCATGGCCATATGGCCCGAAAAAACCTACAACAACCCAATCTGGAAAGATTTGTTAATTCAGACTTGTTTTTCATCATTAGTATTCTGTTTATTTGTTTTGCAAGCATAAGAAGCAATCTCTCTATGTTGAGAGCAATGGGGCTGAGCGGCAAGTACAGCCACACTTCCTGCATCGTGTTTCTCAGCCAATCAAGAGAGCTGCTTGAGTCCATTCTCCTCCCCTCTTGTGGTGTGCACTCTTTTGAATTTCAAATCCCAGAAATCCCTGTTGTAGTTTTTAAAAAACATTATTGGTAAAAACTTTTTTTTTAATTCCCAAATATCAGTGGATTGGCTAAACATTCTGAAATATGGGTGGCTTATGGTAGTTAATATGTCCTACAATGGTAGCAAGTTTCATCCTGATAGCCCTAAAAATGATGGAGAAACAAGCACTCCTGAATGTTCCTGAACACAAAGTGCTGGCTTTAGCCTTTAAAGCCCTAAACTATTCCGCCCCAGCATACCTGTCCAAACGTATTTCTCCCTATGAACCAGCTCGGAGCTTAAGATCGGCTGGGGAGGCTCTTCTCTCAGTCTCGCCTTCTTCACAGCCACGGCTGGCGGGGACGAGAGACAGGGGCTTCTTAGTGGTGGCCCCTGGGCTGTGGAACTCCCTCCCTAGGAAATTAGATCAGCCCTCTCCCTCCTGACCTTCCAGAAGAAAGTAAAAACCTGGCTTTTTGAACAAGCCTTTGGGAATGCAGTGCAATAGTTAAATACGTATTCGTATGGAACTGAATTATGGAATGGCTCAGAGGATGTTTTTTGGACAACATGATGAACAGTGAAGATATTGGTTTTTATATGTTTTAAAATGGTTTTTATTGTATGATTTGATAAATCTGTTTAAATGTTTAAATTTTATACTGTATATGGTTACAGCATCAAATGGCTGCCAGGTTGTAAGCCACCTTGAGTCACCTTCAGGTTCAAGAAAGGAGAATAATTTATTTATTTATTTATTTACCATAAATAAATAAATAAATAAATAAATGCAGTCAGCTGGATTACATTTCTCAGCCAATCAGATGGCTGCTTCTATCCATTCTCCTCTCCTCTTGTGGTGCACACTGTTTTGGACTTAAAATCCCAGAAATCCCCGTTGTAGTTTTTTTTAAAAAAAATGTTTTTGGTAATAACTTTATAAATGTCCCAAAAAAAAAAATCAGTGGATGAATAAAACATCATGAAACTTGCAGACTGACAGCCATAAATGTGTCCTATAAGTGTGCCAATTGCCATCCTGATAACTATACAAATTATGGAGAAACAAGTCTCTAAAAGTTCCTCATTGGCGCCATCGGACTGAATCTTACCCTAATGAAAATGAAATTCAGGGTTCCAAATTGTTAATCTGAATGCCTCCCCCAAATTGTTAATCTGAATGCCTCTCCTGGAATCTTCCCAAAAACAGAACCCGGGGGTGGGGGGCAAAATTAATATGAAAACAGAATGGATTTCCACCATTTCACACACCCCTATTAGGAGGTATCTGGCCTTTCTCTCAACTTGTTTGGGAGTATCTTTCTTGTTCACACCAGATGTCACTTAAATAGATTTTTGTCAAGAAATAACTACTTTAAAAGGCTTTTGTCAATCCATTGGGAACTCACAGTACAATACAGATCCAACTATTCAACCTGTTTTTGAAGATGTCTAAAGAAAGAGACCCCCAACACCGCTCTAGACAGTTGGTTCCATTGCTGAACTTACTGTCAAGAAGCTTCTTCTAACATTCAATTAAATTCACCTATCCTGCAACTTCAGAACATTAGATCTGGTCTTATCCTCTAGACAGACCTGCCAACTCCTCTCTGTGACATACCCTCAAGGTTTTTAAAGTGTGCAAACATGTCACCCCTCAGTCTTCTCTTTACCAAGATGAACATACCCAACTCCTTCAACCTTTTCCCATATGCTTAATTCTCCACACCTCATATCCTCATTGCCCTTCTCTGAACCTGCCAATGGTGAGAGAAATAGGATCTGCAATTCTACAGCATAAGATGGGACCAGAATGAGTAAAGAAATGAACATGGACATCTCTATTTGCCTGGATGTGTAAGAGATAAATTAAAACTCCTCTACAGTGCAATTAAATATTTGATTAAATATTTATTTAATCTTAGCGTCTATAAGGTAATTTACACAGGTCTCTGAGTTGAAGGCAAGACCAAAATAAATGAATCTCCAGGATATAGTGGCTACCTGCACCATGGCACTCTGTGTCTGAACCTGTAACCAACCCAACACTGGGACTCCACCTCTTGTTCCTTCCTCAACCTATGATCCTGTATTGCCACTGTGAGGCAGAGAACCCCTGTGGTATGACAGCACAGAATCAGATGAAGTTGCCTCTTAAGTATGGCTAGAGAATTGGCATTTCTAACTGGCAGAAGTACCTACAGCCTCTCTGGACAAGGTGAAGAAGCATCTCCCCAAAGATCTTAGGCTGACAATGTTTATTTGGAGCTAATTTTTCCCCCCTCAAAAAAAAAAAGAAAACAAAAACAAAAATAGCCACATTAATATAAGCAGAAAACAGAACTGGAGTTGTATCAAAAAAATGAAATCATCTGCAAAAAGACCCCAGGGACTTCCACACTAAACAATTATGGCACTATATTTCACTCTAATTGCCATGACAACATCCTATGGAATCCTGGGATTTGCAGTTCAGCTGGCTAGATCTTGAATTCTCTACCAGATAGCTACAGTGCCTCACCAGATTACAAACCCTAGGATTCCTTACCATGGCAGAAAAAGTGAAATTCTAGTGCTATCATTTTATAGTGTGCAAGAATCCACAGAAAAACAGTTATGTTAGAAAAATGGCTGGACATTTATACAACAAGCAGACGGAAGGCCTGCCTGAATATCATAGTTAACATTATGATGTTTTTGGGAGACAGAAAAATATAGCACATCATTTCTAGATTATTCCCCTTGAAATAACAGCAGACCTATTTTAGATTGTTGCTTTCATGTAGTTAATTACCTAGCACTATAGACCACTAAGTAATTAACTTTACCTCAAGCCCTATTATTGCAGCAAAGACATAATATTTGTACAAATCTCTTCTTAGGATCTATTTATTTCACGCTTCCTACTATAAAGATTACACTGTGACCACAGGGCCTATCAAGATAATCCTAGCCCTATTACTATTTCCTTTGTCATGCCTACCTATCAATCTTTGGTTCAGATTGGCATATTTTTTTAAGCAGGGATTATTCTTGTTTTGTTTCCTCTGCAAGCCAACTACAATAGGCACTAAGCCTGGAGCTGATATGACACACATAAGCAGCAGCATTTGCAACAGGATATGCTAAGGCTCTGATAGATTTTCTTTTCAGAGTCTTTCTTTGATAAATGAGTCTCAAATCAAAGTGGCATCATAAATCCCAAATACTGTAGCACAAATCTTTCTTTTTCCCACACCAAGCGCCTTTTTGCATAATGTTGAAAGAAATATTTCATAAAACATTTCAAAGCAGGAAATGTTCCCACACATGCTTCCAGCATTCTTGTATTGAAAAATATAAAGATTTTCAGTACTTTGATGTGTAACCAAAATGCTGCAATTATAATACACTAAGATTCAAACAATACTTGCTGGTTGATTCACAGATGATACCTTAATGCCACCTTGCTCATCCAATGACTCTTATATAAAATGATGCATTCTGAATTATATGACACTGAGGCTGGAGGATGGTACACCATCCAAAGTAAACTATTCTCACACAAATAAAACATGTATCACGTCAGAGTCATAAAACAAAAATCGGAGTCCACCTAGAGACACATAAGCCCAGCACCACCTAGTGATTGAACTATTGACAATACGGTCTACACCAGCATTTCTCAACCTGGGGATCGGGACCCCGGGGGGGGGGCATGAGGGGGTTTCAGAGGGGTTGCCAAAGACCATCAGAAAGCATATTTAGGAACCCCTTTGGCAGAGAAGGCTAAAGATCTCTCTGCTTGTCCTTTTCCTTTTTGGAAACAGAAGGGGAATCCTCCCACCAAAAGCTCTCCTCCACTGTGATTGGGCGGCCTCTCAGCTGGCCTCTCAGCCAAGGGGAGGGCGGTTTCTGAAACTCTAAGCAGGGAGGGGAGAGCAGGCATGCTCAGCACATGGCAGCATGGTGCACATGTGTGGATGAGGAAGAGCATGTAAAGTTGGAGGGAGGCTTATGCCAGCAAGTCCCTTTAAGGCATGGGGGTTCTGTGTGGGAAATTTGGCCCAATTCTATCTGGTGGGGTTCAGAGTACTTTTTGATTGTAGGTGAGCTATAAAGCCCAGCAACTGCAACTCCTAAATGTCAAGGTCTGTTTTCCCCAAACTCCACCAGTGTTCACATTTGGGCATATTGAGTATCCACGCCAAGTTTGGTCCGGATCTATCATTGTTTGAATCCACAGTTCTCTCTGGATGTAGGTGAACTACAACTCCAAATCTCAAGGTCAATGCCCACCAAACCCTTCCAGTATTTTCTGTTGGCCGTAGAAGTTCTGCGTGACAGATCTGGTTCAATTCCATTCAGGCATGTAGCCGGGGGGGGGGGGGGGGGGCTCGGGGGGCTTCAGCCCCCCCCCCGAAATTCTCATGGTGGTTCGCGAAAAGGCCTTACTGGTGCATTATTTAAACTGTTATGTTTATTAATATCATGATTTGATCACCATTCTCAATATATCCCATATGTATGGGGGTATTGGGGTAATGATACAAAAGGTTTGCTAGGCTAGACCCTCTTTCACTCAAACTCAGCCCCCCCGAAACTCAGCCCCCCCCCCGAAACCCCCCTGAAAATTTTTTAGCCCCCCCCCCCCCCCCCCGAAACGAAATCCTGGCTACGGGCCTGATTCCATTGTTGGTGGAGTTCAGAAAGCTCTTTGATTGTAGGTGAACTATAAATCCCAGCAACTACAATTCCCAAATGACAATCCCACTAGTATTCACATTAGGGTGTATCAGGCATTTGTACCAAATTTGGTCCAGTGAATGAAAATAAATCCTACATATCAGATATTTACATTACGATTCATAACAGTAGCAAAATTACAGTTATGAAGTAGTAACAAAAATAATTTTATTGTTGGTCACCACAACATGAAGAACTGTATTAAGGGGTCGCAGCATCAGGAAGGTTGAGAAACACAATTATATTATAGCTATTTGCAAGTCTAGTCATAGTCTTCTTGTGTATTGTTAAGAAATATTGTACTAACCAATACAAGAAAGAACAGGGATAATTGCTCCTCTTTTTTCTCATCCATGCATTTTCTATTTTGGTGGAAATGCATAAATATCCTCCACTCCATCCAAAGCACTCAATGAGATTTTCATTTCCTAGCTATGACTACAGGACTTGAAACCATTGCAAAAACAATTAAGAAGAAAGAGGACAAGAAGCTGGTTCTTTTACATCATTTACATAATGGCATGACAGAATGGCTTCCAACAAAGAGAAGGAGCCAAGTGGCAGTCAGCCATATGTTAGGTCAAAGAGTAAGCCATCTTTGTTGCAGCACAGGATCTACCGTCAAGTGCTGGATGGTTATTAACTAGGATTGGCTAAAAGGAGCACAAAACTCCCCTGTCGTCCACTGGCTGCCGGCTCATTTCTGGACACAATTCAAAGTCCTGGTTTTGAGCTATAGTATAATGCTCTTTATGGCTTGGGTCGAGGTTATTTGAAGGACCAAAACTCCCTTTATAAGCCCACAAGAACTCTTATGAGCATCTAGAGAGGGCCTTCTCTCTGCCTCACCACCCTCTCAAGCTCATTTGGTAGGAACAAGGGAGAGGGCCTTCTCAGTGGCTACTCCCAGACACTGGAACTCCCTCCTAGATAGAATAGGATGGTCTCATTCCTATTCGCTTTCACCAGCATAAAACATTTTATGCATAAAAACATTTCTCTACCATCAGACATTTGCCAATTGGCAAGGGTTGGGCTTTTCAAAATGGTGTGGTTGGGTTTTGAAAGTCCATATAAGGATTTAAATACATTAAAATATTTTATGTTTAATGGCTTTTATTAATATAAATTGCTTAATTTATTTTTAAATGTTATATTTAGATTTTAAGGTATTTGTATTATTATTTCTCGTTTTCAACTATTTTTATTGAAGATTCTCAGGGGTAAGCATTGAAAGGAAAAAGGTCAAAAAAGGGGTGGGGATGAGTTCGGATTTGGGTTGGAATAGGAGTTTAGGTAATGGTATGGGTTGGGGTTTGGGGGGAAAATCAAGGGAGGGGCAGGTGGGAAAATAAAAACAAAAGAGGAAAAAAAGAAAAGAGGAAAAACAGAAAAGAGAAAAATGCAAAAAAAAAACCCCCGTGAAAAATGAAAAAATGAAAAATGAAAAGGTATTTGTATTATTTTTAATTAGAATTGTTTTATATTCATTGTTGGCTGCACTGACTCTTTCTATGAGAATAAAGGAATGATAAAAAGTATATAAATAAATAATTAAATTGCCTAATATGCAAAACATTTGTCCCTACATAAAAGCTAATGGTGCAGTAATAGATTCAGATCACAGAATCAGATCAGAGCCTCAGCTCCTCCAGACACTGTGGAGCAAACTTTTTCTATCCCCTACATCTCCAAAATGAGCTACCTTTTCACAGTACACAATTATAGTACTGTGATTAACTGTCATGGCTGCATCTTATGGAATTCTGGAGCTTGCCGTTCCTTAAGCCTCTAGAACCTTCTGTCTGAGGAATCCAAATGCCTCATTCCAAACAGCAAATCTGCCCTGACAGTTGGGGAAATCACTTCTACCCCATCAAATTTGTCCATTTCTGCACTAGAGAATTTTTCTAAGCTGGTTGCAAAAAGGCACCAGAGTGCAGCAATGAGCAAATGGTACGAGGACAGGACTGTGTTTTAGATGAGTGGGGGTATATATCTTCTTTTCTCTCTTTTTGGATTGCATCACATGAGGAAAGATGAGCTATGTTTTACATGAGTGGGTGTGCATATCTTTTTTTGGATCACATTACATGGGGCATTCTCATCTCTAGGCTTCTAAGCAAAATCAGAAAAAAACACCCACATAAACCAGATTCAGGTAGAACACATATCAGTGATAATATGGGTATATAAGAATGATGGTTTTGTAGGTTATAATAATTCTTATCACAGGTTAGGACAATCACATTTTCATTTATTTCCCTTTCCTCTGTAATGAAAGGCCCTCCTCCCCTTGAAACAGGTTTCTTCACACATGCTCTGTCTCTGCAGCTGCCACCTGTTTAAAGGTGAGGAGGAAGGGTTAGTGAGGAAGGCAGGCAGCCAGCCCATGTGCCCTCAGTAGGAGATGCAGTGGAGAAATAATATGGTGACTGTAAAGCCTTTCAGCTGCTCACCCACCAGCCTCTGCACCCATTTTTGCTGGCACAAAGCCCAAGCTCGGGCCCCACCCCAAGCTTTGCTTTTGAGGAAATGACAGCCCTGGTGCCTGGCATGCCCTTGGAGCAGGAGGTGGGGGAAGAACGGAACCCCTCAGTAAATGTTTCAGCAGCACTCCACACACACACACACACACACACACACACACACACACACACAAAACAGACTGTCTAGCAAGCCTTCTAAATGCCGACTATATATAAATATTTTTAATACTTCTTGAATACACATATATATCTATGGTCACGTAACAAATTATTGGATGGAGATCTGGAAAATAAAGTAATGAGAAAGTGTTGGTTTCGAATATATGTGATTTCTTTATGCTTGTAAGTAAAAAGTATTTCTTGCTGTTTCTTTGTCAGTGTTGATGTGGAGAATGTCTGGTTTGCCTACTCTGGAACATGCAACATATAATTGTCCTTCTTTAGAGGTCCCTTTCAAATCTATGATACTATCTGTGTGTGTGTGAATCATATCTATCTATCTATATCTATGGCTGGATGGCTCTTTGTCAGGAGGGCTTTGATTATGTTTTCTTGCCCTGGTGAAGGGAGTTGGACTGAATGGCCTTAAGTATTTTCTGTTGGTCATGGGGGTTCTGTGTGGGAAGTTTGCCCCAATTCTGTTGTTGGTGGGGTGAGGAATGCTCTTTGATTGTAAGTGAACTATAAATCATGGTAACTACAACTCTCAAATGTCAAGGTCTATTTCCCCTAAACTCCATCTGTGTGCATATTTGGGCATATGGAGTATTTGTGCCAATGTATTGTCAAAGGCTTTCATGGCTGGAATCACTGGGTTGTTGTAGGTTTTTTCGGGTTATTTGGCCATGTTCTAGAGGCATTCTCTCCTGATGTTTTGCTTGCATCTATGGCAAGCATCCTCAGAGGTTGTGAGGTTGTGAGGACCTACAACAATGAAAAATCCTACAACGAAAAAACCTACAGCAACCAGATATTCGTGCCAAGTTTGGTCCAGATCCATCATTGTTTGAGTCCACAGTGCTCTCTGGATGTTTGTGAACTACAACTCCCAAACTCAAGGTCAATGTCCACCAAACCCTTCTAGTGTTTTCTGTTGGTCATGGGAGTCCTGTATGCCCCATTTGGTTCAATTTCATCATTGTTGGAGTTCAGAATGCTCTTTGATTGTAGGTGAACTATAAATCCCAGCAACTACAACTCCCAAATGACAAAATCAGTTTTTTGAGTGATGGTCACTCCTTGGGTTAGTAAGTGTCTTGTAACCAAATTTGGTGGCAATTCGTCCAGTGGTTTTTGAGTTATGTTAATCCCACAAATGAACATTACATTTTTATTTATATAGTTATACACACAGACAACACACACTGTATGTACGAGCATGTATGTATGCATGTATATGTATACACATACATTATATATAATATAAAATATAATATATAAACATTTATTAGGATTCCATGAGAAACATTTGCTTCAAAAAGGACTCAAGAGCTGAAAAACTATGAGAACCCCTGCCCTAAAGTCACCAGATCCCATCTGAGCATGGAAGCTAGGCTGGGGGTGTTCTGGATAATGGCTGGATCAGAGACAGTCAATGACTATCAGGTGCTAGGGGCTATATTTCAGAGGAAGGAACCTGAAAACCACTCCTTAACACTTAATATTCCATAATGCACACATTTCTGTCTATGAAATGTTCATACCCCAAAATGTGGGATTTTGGCATTGTTTTCAGTTTATATGCAAGTCTTCCAACTCTAAAATAAAAAACAAACCCAAGGCAATGTGCTAAGATGCAGGTATATAGCTTAGTCTGAATCCACATTGTAAGAACTAATACAATTTGACACCACCTAAAGTACCATAGTGTCAAACTGCATTAATTCTACAGTGCAGAGATACCCTTAAACCAGTATTTTATGAATATATTTATTTCTGGAAATGTAACTTAGAAATCTTCAAGTCTATATCCTTTAAATAGCATCATATAAAGAAGTATAAAGAAAGTTCTTAAAATCTACTGTTTCCAAGTGAATTTGTATGCATTGGTGGATATACCTATTATAGTTCTATCTCCATTTTAATCTATTTGTTCCTTGTTATTTGAGATCCAAATCAAGAAAGATTTAAATGCTTTCAAATGTCACATGTGGATAGCTACTCAGCTCAATTTTACTTCCTTTACTACTGCTTACAAACAATTGCTACCTTTAAAAAAAATCAAAAATAGAAGCAGTAAAAATAAATGGATTTTCTCTTCCTCATTCTGTTTACTACGTCATTTAGATGATATCATCTTTCTTCCAACAATCTAATCTTTTCATCTTGAGATCAGATTACACCATATAGTGTCCTGTCCTACTTGAACAATTTATGCTTAATGACTAAAGCAAGTCGAGAAATATCTGGGCTAATCCTGCTTTCAGCTTCTAAACAATTTGTTGTATAATTCAGATCTATGGTATTTCCTTTCAAGCCATACTAATGCTTCTAATGGAACCAGCTGTAATTTCTGTTCTAATTTGAACTACATCCACATCATGTTCAGACAAAACCAATCAGAAATCTATTTCAATTGAACAGAAAAATCATAAAAGGGAACATTCTTTATAAACTCCATTATATTATTATGCAAAGTGAATGCATTTAGTCATTTTAATGCTGCACTCTAAGAAATGTGACAATTAGACTTTATCCAACACTGACAGGTGGTAGCTTTGATGTTAGTGAAGTTGTGAATTCTTTGCGATTTAAAAGAGCTACTTCCTTAATAAATTCAGCACCTTGGATAGCTCATTTAAAGCTCTTAAAACCTCAAAGCAGATTCACAATATTTTCTCGCTGACACAGGGACCACCAGCCACTAATGTTAATAAATATGTAACAAATTATTATGGGAATCAATGAAAAAACTTTTTTACAAACCGCAAGTTGATCTACATTTTGAATTCAAAATGTCTATCTTGGAATCATAGAGTTGGAAGAGACCACAAGAGTTTTCATTCCTAATATTTTCCTGAGACCAGGTAACTAAAGAAAATCAAAGTCGTGAAAGGTGGAAGTACTAGATATGTCATTTTTAGCATGAATATCTGTTTGTAACTTGTTGTCCTCATAGCTCAAGACCGGGCGCAAGACATATAAACCCACTGCTTCAGATATAGAACCATGTGAGGTTGAAGACTCAGGTATAAATGTAAGTGTGATAAAGTGTAATGGGATCCAGAATGTTGCAAATAATGTTTCTTGTCCTAAATTTTCAAAGGGATGGGTGATGAGATACAGGTCTTTCAGATCTTTGTTCATGTGTGAAAGCAATTAATCTGATAATCAAAGGCTCGTTTCCATGGATTCAAAACTCTAAGAAAATTCCTTTTGTTATATGTGCAGCAGTGAGAATTATATTAACATATGTAGCATGCCAAGAAATCACTGTTGTTGTTCATAGCGAATAGAATGGTATTTGTGAGTACAATTCAATTAAGCTATTTCTCTTTGTATTCTTTATTTGTAATCTCTTTGTTCAAGCTAATTTCAGGAAAGGATCATTATTTGCATCTTTCTGGGTCCTATTACATCCCACTCCCATAAGTATGTCATAAATGGCAACTGTATTACCATCATCAACATCCAAATAAAACTGTCCCATCCATAACAACATTCATGCAGATAGACCTTGAAACATCAGCTGAAATTTCCAGAGATGTTGCAAGCAGCCCCATGAAGGCAATCTAACTTTGATGACAACAGTACATGTGGGGTTGTGAACAGATTTGCCTTTCGCAGTTGGCATACCAGTCAAAGCACATAAAAACCATCCCAAGCTTTGCCACTGTCTCTCTAAAAATTACAACTGCAATTGAAATACATGATTATTGAAAAACCCACTATCATCTGTCAAACAGTAGAAGTAATACCGAAATATAGATAACAGCCTAACAAAGCCCACTATAAATATCTGTGGAAGGAAAGGCTGTGGGATCCACAATAATCTAAAAATATCACTTCAAAAGAACTTCACAGCACACATTTATTCAAAACTATAAAAACATGCTGCTTGGGATTTCAAGCTCCAAATCTTTTTAAATGCTCCAGCCAATTATGGCCGAAACACAGAAGGAAGGTGCATCATATATTATAGCAGAACTTTCAGCTTCTTACCCTCCTCAATGTCATTCCGTAGGGATGCTTCCAATAATGCAACACTGGCTTCAAAAGAAACCTTCTTGCGGTTGACAAGGTTCCTCTTCTTCTCATGTTTTCTCTTCTTGTGCTGCATCTCCTTTTCATATTGCGCCCACTTCTTCAGCTGCTGAGCTCTGCGCTTCTGAGCTGCTCGGAGCCGTTCCAGTGTGGGCACCTTATCCAACAGCTGGAGCTCTGTCAGCAAGTCCATGTGGGTGTCCATTGCCTCGGCGAATGGGTCAATGGGTCACCCACACTTCTGCTGGATCAGAAACCCAGTCTGAGTCACTTATGCCAGCTGTCTGGTGCTAAGAGAACATTATGTGGCTGGGCTGAGAGCACCTCTTCCTAGATTTTGAAGAACCCATGACGAAATCCTGGAGGGAGAGAGGGAGGGAGGGAAAATGACTGTGAATCTCATGCTTGATGAAAAGCAAGCCAACACAAAAACAGAACAAAACATTTTCACAAATTGCTGTATTCTAAATTATACTACACACTTGGTTGCATTTTTCTAAAATAAAGAACTATAAATGCAATACAGGAAATGCATTCTGCCAGTAGCTACATTTTCAAATACTAATGTATTCAGATATTAGGTTAGACCTCATCTGAATATATTAAAATTGGATGAAGAACATTAAACTCTAAAAGCTTCCTCCTGCATACAGTACTTCGAAATCCTAGTACAATCAACTCATTACAACCCCCTCCTCCTTCTCTCTCTCTCTCTCTCTTTCTCTGGTTAAAACAATCCATCCATACAGCTATTTGTCAAAACCACTGACCATAAAGAGCTTTTTTTAAAAAAGAAAAGAAATTATTTCCATATCTCATTTGTTTAAACACTGGATTAAAATAAATGCAGTTGAATTAACAGCTGCTCTGCCAACATAATAATCTTGTGGCGTCCAGCTCATTTTATCATGAAATAAATGAAAATGTAAACCTTGTACGAACTAATAAGTAAGATTTTCAATTACTCAACTATTGAATGTCACCCCAAATACTCAGTAAGCTAATGTACAAATTGAGAGTGACTGGAACAAATTATGATTATTTGTTCTCATGGACAGAAACTCTAGTTCTCATTTCACAGCATAACAACCTGATACATTTTAAATGTATTGATAACACTTGCTGAATAAAAGTTTTACATGCTACTTCATCTACAGTATCTCATCAAAAAAAATATTGAAACTATTATCCATCTTTGCATTCTAAAGGTTCTAGTTCAATACCTGACCCCATCTGAAACAATGAACAGTTGCCACCATGCAGGTTAGATCAGAATTGTGAAGAAATCAGATGAATATCCACTGGTGTGTGCTTGTTGCTGAACTCTTAGTCTTAGACTCAAATTTAGAGAACAATGGTCTAGTGGTCTTACTCTGTATTAAAAGATTACTTATCCACACATTCTATTCTGAATTCTTTATCCTTATATACAATTTATCCTTTAGCATAAGAATGTAGGAGATGTCTTGATGCTTTGGCCTACAGGGGTCTAATTTGGCATTCTATTTCCCATGGTGCCCAACTAGATGTTTATGAGAATTTCCAAGTCATCTTTCACTATTCCCAAGAAGCTAGCATTACTCTATCTTGGGAACTTTGGAAGGGCTTGTAATAATTATGTGATTATGTGAATTTTACTTAATTGTGTGAACTCATTTTCAGTTTTAGCACAATTTGATGTGTACAGCTGAGCTCCAGGGTCAACGCATGAAAGGAGGTCAGCTAAAGAGAACAGGACAAGGGATTATGAAACAAGGGGAAAAAAGTATGCTAGGCTCCTTCCGGTTTGACAAAGCTGGTTAATAACAATATTTCAAATAAATTTCAAATCAACTTCTTCCCCCATGTTCTTTATGACAGTTTTTGTTTACATTATTCATTTTAAATCTTGCTTTTCTGTTAATACTGAGACCCAAAGCTGCTCACAACATGATCAAATAATAGCTAATAGTAAAAACACAGTGAGCTATATTTAAATGCAGATTATCATGCCAAAATAACCACTACACTGAATTTTTTTACAAACAAACACCAAATTGAAATATTTTTAAATAAAATTAAAGTACATTAGATAGAAAGATAAAGTACAAAATCCTTTCCTCAGAAGTCAATCAGTTGCCCAAAACTTATCTCAATGTAAAGGCCTTTGAACACCAGCAAAAGACAACATGGGAGAGTCAACTTTGATTCCCTTGAAAGGTAGTTTCACAGCCTGGGTGTAGCCATCAAGAAAGCCGAGTGTTTAGTCGTGTTTTTCCAGCTCTTTTTTTTAACGGTTTTGCAAGCACCAATTTTAATTACAGGCATAGTACAAAGAAACTTTCTCAAGTAAAAGAGAACATTTTCCAAACCCTGCTCTTATCCAGTGCCCCTCATTGGTCACACTTCATTTTCTTTCCTTTCCTCTCCCCGTTAACCCCAACCCTTCCCGCTCAATCCACGTACCATCATCTCAAGCTTTTCTTAATGTAAGAGCAAGTGAAAACAGTTTGAAAAGATAGAAGGAAAAAGAAGATAATTAATATAGCTAGGAGAAGTGGGTGTAGAAGAAGGAAGGGTGTGAAGGAGATGGAAGGGGACTACAGTAGATGTAGGAGGAAGAAAGAGATAAAAAAGAAGAAAAGGAAAATATGTTTGACCAGGTATTTTAGATACAGGAAAGGGGGGGGGGGAGAGAGAGAGATAAAAACATGGAGCAGGGGATGGAGGCTTACTTACTTAGGCGATCCCTCGTTGTCTGAGTAGGATAATCCTCCAGGGTGGGTCTGTAGGTAACTATGAGCCCTATTCTTGATCTGCATTGTCTCCCAGAGTGAGGGCATTGGTTTCCAGGTGGAAGGCGGTCCCGGTCGGGGTTTGCTTGATGCGCCTTCCTCTTGGCACATTTCTCTCTTTCGCCCTCCATTCGTGCCTCTTCAAATTCTGCAGCACTGCTGGTCACAACTGACCTCCAGCTGGAGCGCTCAAGGGCCAGGGCTTCCCAGTTCTCAGTGTCTACGCCAGAGTTTTTAAGGTTGGCTTTGAGCCCATCTTTAAATCTCTTTTCCTGCCCACCAGCATTCCGTTTTCCATTCTTGAGTTCAGAGAAGAGCAACTGCTTTGGGAGACAGTGGTCAGGCATCCGGACAACATGGCTGGTCTAGCAGAATTGATGGCGGAGGACCATCGCTTCAATGCTGGTGGTCTTTGCTTCTTCCAGCACGCTGACATTTGTCTGCTTGTCTTCCCAAGAGATTTGCAGGATTTTCCAGAGGCAGCACTGATGGAATCGTTCCAGGAGTTGCATGTAATGTCTGTACAGTCCACGTTTCGCAGGCATACAGCAAGGTTGGGAGGACAATAGCTTTATAAACAAGCACCTTGGTATCCCTACAGATGTCCCGGTGCACAAACACTCTCTGCTTCATTCAGAAAAATGCTGCACTCACAGAGCTCAGGCAATGTTGTATTTCGGTGTCGACGTTGACTTTTGTGGAGAGGTGGCTGCCAAGGTAGTGAAAATGGTCAACATTTTCTAACGTTACGCCATTAAGCTGTATCTCTGGCATTGCAGAGGGATTGGCTGGTGACTGCTGGAAGAGCACTTTGGTTTTCTTTGATTGTTCAATGACAGGCCGAGCTTCTCGTATGCTTCTGGAAGGTGTTTAGAGTGGCTTGCAGGTCTTCTTCTGAATGTGCACAGATGATGTTGTCATCAGCATACTGGATTTCTCTAACAGAGGTTGTTGTAACCTTGGTTTTGGCTTTCAGTCTCCTGAGGTTAAATAGCTTACCATCTGTCCGATAGATGATTTCCACTCTGGTGGGAAGCTTCCCATCAACAAGATGAAGTATCATAGTGATGAAGATGGAGAATAAAATTGGGGCAATAACACATCTCTGTTTGACACCTGAATCCACCTTAAATGGGTCACTTTGGAAGCCACTGCTGTCCAAGACTGTTGCCATCATGTCATCATGGAGGAGTCACAGGATGTTAACAAATTTGTTAGGGCACCCGATTTTCTGGAGGATGGTCCAGAGAGCGCTGCAACTCACTGAGTCGAATGCCTTTGCAAAGTCAATGAATGCCATGTACAGTGGCTGATTTTGTTCCCTGCAATTTTCTTGGAGCTGTTGTAAAGTGAAGACCTGTTCCTCTGGAGGGGCGGAAGCCATTCTGGGATTCTGGGTGGGTGTCTTCTGAGAGGGGTAGAAGGCAGTTTGCAAGGATTCTTGCAAGGATTTTCCCAGTGGAGGTTAGAAGGGAAATACCGCAATAGTTTCCGCAGGCTGTTGTGCACTCCCAGGAGTGGCCGCGGGGGAGGTTCCAGACCAAGTACAGTCTGAAGACCCAAAGACCCCAATGGCAGAGCAGGCGGAGGATAACATGGTACATGTTACAACGGCTGTGAAGGGGGAAGAAGGCAGCAACAGATTGAGAAGCCACTGTCATCTTGTTAAACTATGCCACCCGAGGAACCTCACTCTGTGAAGACTGTGTGTTGATCAGTGTGCACTGACCTCCACACATTAAAAAAAATTCATGCACAGGCATCTTCCAAGGGAAAAACAAAAACAAAAAAGGGGATGGGGAGTTTATCCAGGAGCTGAGGGAGACTGGGAGATAAAGGCTAGAAGAGAGGCTAGATGTGGAAATGCAGTAGTTATGGTGAGAAAGATAAATAGAGGTGGAATCAAGAATCTGAAGAAGAATGGGTCAATCCCCTATTCTGAGCTGAAGAAGGAAGGCACACTTGTGTCATACTTTTTGCTAAGAGGGGTGCAGCGCAGCCCACTTAAGCTTCAAAATAGAAAAGAAAGAAAATTGTCCTGTGGTTTCAACCATTTAGGTTGAGGTATGTAGGAAAAGCCATAAACCATCAATCTTGTAACGGGTCCTGAACTAATGATTCCTTAACTAGCTCATTGTTCCCACATGTTCTGTACTTTCTCCCCTCTGAGCTCTGGTGCCATTCACAATTTGATAAATTTTGAGAAGAGGATGAGGATGGAAACTACAAGGTCAGGCCAACATGCTGCAGACCAGGATCTACACCAGCCGCTCTAAAGCAGACTGCAGATATAAGGAACAGCAAACTGCCAACACTCAGTAATTCTATTTGGAACAGCGCTTTTGCCCTGATATTCTCCCCCATGAAAACTGGAGTAGGTGAACTGGGTTCTGAGAACCTGAGTACCCCAAGAGTGTTAGCCATGCAACGTAAATACTGATGACAATTGTAATGAATCAAAATACTGTGAATTATCAGTTAGTGGATTGAAACACTCTTGCATTTTTTTAAAAAAAATGCAGTAAAGTGCAAATGAAACATGTTTTTGTTTCATTTTTAAATAAGTGTGTAGTATTTGGGGGTCAAAATTTTCACAGAAAGATTATACCTTAGAAATTGGTATTAATTAGGCCATTCTCTCTCTTACACAAGTCATGAAGGACAGTTCTAGTTTCACACAAAGCCATCTGTAGTCACACCTTCAAACTGCCCTACATGCACTTGACAATTTCAAATCAAATATAGAGTTTTGGAAAGCTGTTGCTCCTGCTGTTGTATTATCTCCCTTCCTCATTTTTTCTATAACAGCACTGCAGCTTCCTTCACATGCAATGCTTCTCCAAGTTGTTAATCCATACGGCATGGAGCTGTGCATAAAAATGTACCAGGTGAGACTGAGCCGTGATGTGTGGTTGAGCCAATATGTGTCAGCATAAAATGTCGCCAAGAGCAAGAACAACAGAGTTGAATTTATTTGTTTGGCATTCTCCAGTTCTAGTGGAAGATACGATCTCAGCAAAACCAATACTATTTTGACTATCTCACCGTCTTAAAAAAAGATGTTGTTTAACGTCTATTGACCTATAAAGCTCTGTTTCGGAGGCAATGTTTTAAAGATAAGCATTGCATCTATTCTCTGTTGTATTTTAGCTCTGGAGGAGCAGGGATGACATTGTGACTGGTATGCTATTAACCTGCCCTATATACTCATGTATAAATCTAGACATTTTAGTAAAAAAAATCAAACCCCAAAACCCAGGTCAATTTATCCATAGATCAATATGAGTATTGTACCTTCACTATTATCAAAAATAATTCTCTTCTCTTAGTGTGGTAAAATGCAAGAACTTAGTCTTTTCCAGGAACGTAAAAGAAGCACCATGTTTTCTTTCTGCCATGTACAATTTCTGGCCTTACTAAATGCTAGGTGGGAAAATGGTAGCAGTATCCAGAGGCAGCTGGCCCCCTGAGATGGCATTGGTACTTTCCTCTCTCCACAGAATTACCCTTGATTAATCTACAGGTCTTATCGAAACCCATAATTCTATTCCCAAAACCTGTCCTCAACTTATACATGAGGTCAACCTATTCATGAGTATATATGGTACTCTTCTTTTTATTCTAATACTGTAAAGTTCACTCCCATATTGAGGAGATCCCAGATTAAGAAGCCAGCGTAGACACAACCCTAGTCTGTTTTCAGTGGTTTCTGTTTAAGCATTTTATGTTTTCAGTAGATGCAATGCTTATCTTTAAAACATTGCCTTGCAGACGGCCAATTCTCTCACACCAGAAGCAACTTGCAGTATATGACCTTAGGAGCCCAGCTGGGTCGAGTGGTGATACACAAATGCTAGAAAGGGAAGAAAAGAAAATAAAGAGGAAGGAGATATTATCTTAGGGGATTCTCAGAAAATGAGATTGGGCATCCAATTCCATGTCTGAGCTTCTCTACCTGTGGCTTAAACTGTAGCATGTAGCTAAGAATTGGGGCAAGAGGTTTTAAAGCTTTTGTTATAAGGTTAAGAATCCTCATTTTATTTGGGATAGAAGTCTGGCCTTCTGGGAATTACAAAGTTTCTTCCTCAATTATAGCAGGGGTTCCATTCCAGGACCCCCCACAATAAGTGAAAATTCATGAAGTAGGGACGCCATATTAATTTTAATATTTATACATTATTTTATATATTATTTTCTTACCCACACTTCCTTGCCTGCCTCCTGGCCCATCCCAAGTGTTCCTTTCTGCCTCCGTGGCCTCCACAGACCCCTGCAGAGCCTCCAGAGCCATGCAGGCAGCAGCAGGCCAGGGAGGCAGGCCTTCCCTGCCGCACCTCAGGCTGCCACACTTCTAGGGTTCCTGGTCTCAAAAATCCGTGAAACAGCGAGTCCGCTAAAAGCAAACTGTGAAGTAGTGAGGGAACACTGTACTGGTAGAGTCGTGAGAGGAAGTAAATGCTGTAAAAGTGGAGGAATTATTATGATATGAATGAACAATCAGAAATGTTCCCAAGGATAAGTCAGAAAAGGAACTACATTCTCATTTTAAAGTATGGATCAAAATCTCAGTAAATCCTTTGAAACTCCATTGATATTAATGTGATTTATTCCTGCATAGTTGCAGATGGAATTGACAGCCTGTTCTTTTGCCAATTATGAACTCATCTATTTACTGTTAACCATGACTAAACTTCAAAAGCTTTCTTTTTAGGCCATACAGCCACATCTCTCGCCAACAATCTCTGTCATCACAAGAAAAGTAATAAACATAAAAACAAGAAAGAAAAACAAGAAAGACACGAGTATATAAAGAGAGATGGAGAAAGAGACTCTTCTCTAGAATGACAAAATTTTCAAGTAGGTTTCAAGCTTTCCTTTCCAATATTTTGTGCACTACAGAGACAGAAAGCATCCAAATTTATCTGAAGGAGGTGAATGGGTAGCTTTATCTTTTAAATGAAGCAAAGACTTCCTTATCACTATATCTCCTATTAAACTCATTTGTCTATGAGTATAATGACTAATGGTAACACTAACTGTCCAGGTAATTATGTAAACTTTTGAATTTCCTTTTCTTCTTTCTCCACATGTTGTAGCCCCAATTTTTGCAAGTGGCCTAAATCTAATTGCAAGTTTCAGCAGGAATAAACCTATTCAATCAATGGGATTTACAGTAGTGCTAATTTGTTCGCTCTATCTGGGACTAACAACTGAATTCAGAACTCCGTTCACTTCATGTGCCTGAGACATGGGCTGCAGCCCTGAAGAGTACATGTCAAATAAAACTTTCTTGATGTGCTACACTTTTTAATCTGTTTCTGCTCTAAATTAATGTACATAATTTCCATAACAGAACAATTAGGCATCCTGGAATTGAAGGGATTAGGAAATGGCAACTATCCTTCAAACAATTTTTAATTAGTTCACATAACACAGGCAGCATCAAGGCATGTTAGAAAAACCCAAACCCCAAATTGCCTTCTGAGATGCAGCTTTCTTCACTATTATAAACAGGTGTAATTTTTCTACATCTTCCTATGTGCTATAGGTTCTCTCTATAAGGCAAGTGTAGCCTGTGGTTTGGGGAGAATATCACACCTTCCCCTAGTTTCTTGACCAATAAAAAATAAGTTTGCATCTTCTTCAATATAACATCCTTTCAAACATTTAAACATGGATATCATGTCACCTTTTAACTTTCTTTTCTCCAGACTAAGCACACCCAGTTCCTTAAGTCATTCCTTTGATCATTTTGGTCTGGATACATTTTGCCTTGTCCTTATCCTTCTTGAATTGTGGTGCCCAGAACTAGACATGGTCTCACCAAACTAAGTGTGGTCTTGGCAAACCAGAATAAAATGATACTATTACCTCCCTTGATCTAGACCAGTGTTTCTCAACCTGAGAGTTGGGACCCCTCAGAGAGTTACGAGGGGGTGTCAGAGAGGTCGCCAAAGACCATCAGAAAACACGGTATTTTATGTTGATCATGGGGGTTCTGTGTTGGAAGTTTGGCCCAATTCAAATTTGGGCATATCGGGCATTTGTGCCAAATTCCAGTGAATGAAAATATATCCTGCACATCAGATATTTGCATTTCGATTCATAACAGTAGCAACATTACAGTTATGAAGTAGCAACGAAAATAATGTTACGGTTGGGGGTTACCACAACATGAGGAACTGTATTATGGGGTCAGGGTATCAGGAAGGCTGAGAAACACTGATTAAGTACTAGACAACTATTGATGAAGTGTAGTCTCAATGGCTTTTTTAGCAGTCACATCACACTGTTGACTCAAGTTAGACTGCAATCTACTAAGATTCCTAGATCTTGTTCATATGTACTGTTATCAAGACAGGTGTTGCCCATCCTGTATCTGTGGATATCTGGTGTTTTTTTTTCAGCTTAAGTGTGGTACCTTACTTTTTTCTGTTCAAATTCATTTTATTAGTTTTGGACCAGTTCTCTAATATGTTATGGACATATTGTCTTGGTATTGATGTGAAGTTGGCTGTAATTATTTGTGTCCTCTTTTTATTTATTTCTTTCTTTTTGAAGATGGTGATAGCAATCTGTTTTGACTTCTCCATTTCTCTAGGAGTTCTCCAAGAGACATGTGGTGTATTCAGTGACTTTGCTCCCAAGTCACATTCTAATCATTTGGAGACAAGAGGGCTTCTTTCTCAGTCTAAGAAAGTGTTATGGTGTAAGTGTTGAAGGAGGATTTGAATTGGGACATTGTCCATGAGAAACAAAAGAGTATATATGGTACACAGAACGAGAAAAATTGTGTGAGTGTTTGTAGGTGAGCCATTGTGACAGTTTAGAACATTGGGTATAGCACTTGTTCGCTCATTTGTTTAGATGTTTGTTTTGTTTTTGCTGTGTATAGGGCTTGCCTGAAATGGTAGTTTTCATGTGCATTCCTCCCCCAAAGGCAATACAGTCTTGAATAGAGTTCTCAAAAGAAAAAAGAAGCAAGGATAGTGTGGAGCTATAGAAGCTGTAACTAGCACTTTCTGTCACCTTCCCTGCCCCCCAATTTTGCAAACTAAAAATAAACATCAAGAAATCATTAAAAGCATATTATCTCCTTCCATTGTGCATTACACAGAGATGGAGTACAATACTATAATCATTTCTTTGATCGGGGGGGAGGGGGGTAGTGCTATCAGGAGGGTTGAGAATAAAATACATTGTTTGTCTTCTGTGTTAGCCAGCTTGTGCTGGTTTTAGACATAAACCTCTTCTATTATTTTGTAGCCTCCTTCATGAAAGTAAAAAGGCAACACTGAACAATTCCTGAAATGACTTTCTGAAAAACGTTGATTCTTTTAAGAGAGCGAGTATAAAGGAAACCATTTCTTTAGTTCGCCTAACCCTTTAACAGAGAGCAAAATGTCTATGCTATAAGAAGTCAGAAAGACTCTCTGGAGGGTTAAACGTGTTTTGAAAATATGTGGAGCTAGAAAGCCAAAGCTTTCAAAACGCCTTAAAATATCCAAGAGAAGTGCAGGGAACCATTCAGGCAAACCTGAACAGAAGAAGGCTGGCTTTAAATACCCAATCTTAAAAATGTATGTGCAAATTTGTATGTAACACAGGCAGAACTTACTATTTTGTTTTTGTAGGGTATTGGAATATATATTTTGTTTGAGCCTTGGGTGGGGGGAAGAATTGATGGCCATATGACACTGGAATGTTGCTTATACAACATACATGTCAATACTTATATTTCTGTGCCCATAATTATTGTTGTCATATTGCTTAGTTGAGTGAGTTTTACCCAAAATCCAAACACCACCAAGTGCCTATTCATATCATTTGCTTGTCTGGTTCCCAATTTTCATCAATTAAAAATCCAAATCTTGAACCCTTGCAAAATACAAATTCACTCTTTTGCCTATTTTGTCCTTCAAGCAGCTAACCTGCTGCCATCTTGCAGTGTGTTTAGCCATTAAGTCATTGGCAATTTTGCTGACATTTTCGGAGTCTTATAATTTATTGTTGTGGAGACATCTGATAATTATGGCACTGCACATATATGCATATATGTTTACAGCACTGCACATACTGTATATTTAGGTGCAAGAGATTCTCCCTTAACTTCAGTACAAGAATCAGTGTCCGAATCACAATGTCTTCCAGAATCATATGTAGACTAGCATCTCCTCCGGGAGATGCTAGCGGGGTACAAATAAAGTTATACTAATAACTAAGGTTTAGTGGTGTTTACTTCTGGTGAAGAAATATAGAGTTACCATTTTAATTGACTTTTGAAAAAGAAAATGACTTTACGTCAAATATGGGAGGATTTCTGCATCGTTTGAGAGTTAATTGGTCCTCTGTTCTGTTCTTGAGAACATAAGTTAGTTTTCAGATAAATAGCACTCAGAAGGCATATTATTTAATTGTCACTGCTATTATTACGTGGCGTAATTACGGATAATAACATTTGGCACTGAAATGTGTTTTTAAGCATCCAAACCACCTTTCTGACATTATCTCAGTAACCCAGAATGAATGTGCCAGGAACAATGAATTCTGGGGCTCCTCCACACCTCTCTTCCTCTTCATTATGCCACTGTGGCCTCATCCCACCTTTCCATTCATTCCCCAACCCAATAACATTTTGTCCTATGTATTGTCGAAGGCTTTCATGGTCGGAATCCATGGGTTGTTGTAGGTTTTTCCGGGCTATATGGCCATGTTCTGGAGGCAAGCCCGGAAAAACCTACAACAACCCATGGATTCCGGCCATGAAAGCCTTCGACAATACATTTAACATCTCTATGGGGAGAAACTGTTCCAAGACACACGGTTGCCTCCAGAACATGGCCATATAGCCCGGAAAAACCTACAACAACCCAACATTTTGTCCTCCTTCCTTACTTGCCCACTTAAGGGATACTTTGTGCTTTTAATGCATGGCAAGGAGTTGGACTAGATGGCCCACATGACCTCTTCCAACTCTATTATTCTATGATTCTATGATTCTACTTGGTTCCTTTCTTGTCTCATCTTCTGCCAGTACTGGCCTCCTTCCTTTGCACCTTATGCCCTGACATATCACACACATTTTTCTTGCTCTCCTTCCCCACCAGGTTCTTATATTTATCATTCAGTAACAAGAAAGGTTCTGTAGAATTCCAAAGCTTGTTAACACTTCATTTTGGCCAGTTCTCAGAAAAATGGTTTTCTTCCTAATGGTCCAACACAACTGTCCCTCAGAAGTATATGTGCATATGTTGCACTGATTTCATACTACATAATGGCATATGGCAACTATGATTATCATTATACATTATACACAAACTTTAACTTTGATTATGTTTTAATGGATTTTAACTGTGGAATCTTTAATACTGTTTATATTTAATATTCATAGTTTCCTGTTTCCATGGTAAGTTCAGAATTTATCCCCCATAGATTGGGGGGGGGGGTATAATGTACTTGTGAAAACAGGAAAAGGGGAGTTTTGCTTTGTATGTTTGCCAAGGTTTTTTGTCAACAACAGTAACAGTCATATCATTTTTATTCAGCTCATTTTTATCCAGACACCTCTCCCCCAAAATGGGATGCCAGAATGGGTTAAAATGATTATATCCTCCCCCCCAAAAAAAAAACCCATATAGGCAGAAAAACATGCACAAAAATTAAAAGAGATCAGGAGGGAAGAGGAAAAAGCAAAACTCAACATTTTACTGTACTAAGGGAAAATGATTTTGAAAGTATTGAAGAGATGCCTGGCAGTCTTTTCTTTTTTTACTCCTTAGTGTTAAATTGGTAGGGATGGGGGCATTATTTTAATGCTTCTCCCTCACTATTTTCTACCGCATGAACTATTTTAAGTCAGGAAAGGGAGAGGAAGAAAAATCTAAAATGCCATCACTATAATGCAAATGGCTATGCTAGATGGCTTATTCTAGGAGTTTTATTTCAGGCACATAATTTTTCCAAGGTCTGGGACATCTATGCAGTCTAGATCAATGGTATTTACAGTTTTCAATCAGAAATTATTGCACCCCATATTAACCTTTCTATTTATTATTACTCTGCCATGATCGAAAGACCCAGGTTGCTTCATATCAGTATCAGGGTTCAGAACAATGCTTTCTTGTTCCAGACATTTGAGTTTGATTGGTTTTTTGAAAACTTGGCTGTATGTATTCGTTTGCCATGTGCGTGTGTATGGCATCCTGCCCTGTGGGACATTATCGTTCCTCTTGTCACCCACAATCACACTTGGTCCATCAATACAATAGTGTTGCGCTATCCTTGCCATCAAAACCCAAATGGAGTCTATGCCTCTCTGTCTCCCAAGTGTATGGCTGACAGAGAAGAGGGGAAATATTCTATATGAGGAAATATCTGGCTATTTTAGGGCTGGGGATGATTTAGGGATTTTGTGTGTGTGTGTGTCAGGAGTGACTTGAGAAATTGTAAATCACTTAGGGATATTCATGCTTCTATACCCATCATGCACAGCATTCCACAAATACACATAATCCTGCCCCTATGCAGAAATCACAACTTTTGCTATAGCATTATGGTAGAGGAATGTGCAATGACAATTGTCATCAGCTGAAGCGCTATTGTAAGCCCATATTCCCAGCAAATAGAGAGCATGATGTAGTGGTTGGAGTGTTGGATTATGAATTTGGAGACCAGGGTCTGAATCCCTGATTGGAAACCCATTGTGTGGCCTTGGGGAAATCATACTCTCAGACCCAAAGGAAGGCAATGGTAAATCACTTCTGAGCAAGGAAACCCTATAATAGGGTCACCATAGGTCACAAATGATTTCAATGTACATAATAACAAACACAGACCAGCACTGCTTTCACTTAGATTTTGACCAGCTATGGCATTTTTCCACAGTTCATTTGTACCCCATCAAATTATTTCCTGTACAGACTCCCCATAGCTATCTCATTTCAGCGAGATATCCGCAGCTGCTACTGGACTTTCTGCCCACTCACAAATGGGCAGGAAAGTCTCATTTCATTCTTCCTCTAGGTCCCTGCTTCTTAAACTATGGATCCCAAACCCAAAGGGGGTCCCCTTAGTTCCATGTTGGGGTCCCAAAAATTCTAGCAACTGTAGTAAACTAGTTGCCAAAGTGGCAGTTTTAGACCTTCACATGAATCTGTTATGCAATGTTTATCGTGCAAAAAATGCTTCAGCTATGTTGTTGTTCATCTGTTCAGTCGTCTCCGACTCTTTGTGACCTCATGGACTAGTCCACGCCAGAGCTCCCTGTCGGCCGTCACCACCCCCAGCTCCTTCAAGGTCAGTCCAGTCACTTCAAGGATGCCATCCATCCATCTTGTCCTTGGTCGGCCCCTCTTCCTTTTGCCTTCCACTTTCCCCAGCATAATTGTCTTCTCTAGGCTTTGCTGTCTCCTCATGATGTGGCCAAAGTACTTCAACTTTGTCTCTAGTATCCTTCCCTCCAATGAGCAGTCGGGCTTTATTTCCTGGAGGATGGACTGGTTGGATCTTCTCGCAGTCCAAGGCACTCTCAGAACTTTCCTCCAACACCACAGTTCAAAAGCATCGATCTTCCTTCAGCTATACTTCATAAAATTAGCGTGTTTAGCAAACCTTCCAAATGCTGATTTATTATCAGGAAATCTTTAGTTTTGTGCCCATTTCATATACCTATATACCCTTGAACATAAAAAAAAATCAGGCCAAAGGGGGTCCTGAGTGGAAAAGTTTATGAAGCTCTGCTCTAGGTTTTGCCTTTCTGCCTGATCAATACGACATCAGCCATTTATTCCCCCTCTCATATAAGTGCAACTTCTTAAATGTATAAGAATAGACAAGGGAATATTTGAATATGAATGTACCTGCAGGAAAATGCAATAGAAAAATGGCACCAACCTCACTTCCTCAACCCCAGAAAATCTAGTCCTGATTCTAGCTCAAGAGATGGAACACCAAAGAAAAAAGGTAAGGAAAATGGGGGTTATTTAAAAAAAAAAAGTGGATTAAAATTTATTACTATCGTAGTCATCTTAATCAATTATTTATACAGCACCATCAATTTAAGGGTGGGGCAAAAAATTATAACATACTCATTTTTGCCAAAGGCATGCAATCTAATAAGAATAAATAAATGAATAATACACAGTGTTATTTTTATCCCAAGCTATAACCCCATAGGCAATGAAAAGATCTGGGACTGTTCCAAGGAGGACTGAATGTCATGTGCCACAAGGGCTAGAATTGTGAGTAGGTTGCATTTTCAGACCTGTGGAGAGAGCCCTGGGAAAATAAGAAACCAGCAGGAAGATTTAAAGAGCAGCCTTTCCTTTAAGTGTGACATGAGAAGAGTTGGCCAGCTGTTAAAGCCTGAAGGATGTTAGATTGCTGAAGGGTGCCTTCCAGGCAGGTTGTCTCTTGAGATGTGTATGTAAGAGCAAAGTCTTAAAACACTTGTAAGCTGTTATTAAATGAATCTTCTAGGGTGCAACTACACTGCAGAATTAATGCAGTTTGACACCACTTTAGCTGCAAAAGCTCTATGCTATGGAACCATGGGATTTGTAGTTTGGCAAGGCACCAACATTATTTGGCAGTGTAAGCTGAAGACCTTGCA
Organism: Anolis sagrei; assembly: GCF_037176765.1. Taxonomy (NCBI): domain Eukaryota; kingdom Metazoa; phylum Chordata; class Lepidosauria; order Squamata; family Anolidae; genus Anolis; species Anolis sagrei. The sequence goes on along the minus strand of NC_090024.1, from coordinate 214,281,244 downwards.
AAACTGAAACTTCCATGTTTCCATGGCACTGAGCTATGGCAGTTAAAGTGGTGTCAAACTCCATTAATTCGACAGGTAACTGCACCCCTAGAGCTTGTCTATATGGAACATAAAGAAAGAACTACCCATGTGTACCCAAGCTATTAAATCACACTGAGAACTTTAAATAGAACACAACTGTTAGGATTACAGAACAAAACCCTTTCAAATATTCTTCTCATGCATGGGAGAAAACACTACCACATATTTTGTTTGCAGTTCTCAGAGAGCTATGTTTCAGTAGAATAACTGGAAAAAATAGTTCTTAAGAGTTTGCAATCGCATGATGAGAGGCCAAGCATGTTTTTGTGTGCTTGTTCAATTCTGACCTTCAGATACACCTGTGGGGGGGGGGGGTTGAAGTTGGGTAATGGTTATAGTTGCACCCTTCCATATATTGAAATATTTAAAGCTTGAGGCCTACATATGGGTTAATAGGCATGGTATAAGTGCCGTTTATCTTTTAAATAGCTATCTTCTTATGTGTATCTTTCAATTGGCTTTATTTTGCAGACATTTTGATTCCATTGCAATTCTCATTTTTTCACATGTTTTTCTTTCTTTTTTATGTCAGAAGCAACTTGATAAACTGCAAGTCACTTCTGGTGTGAGATAACTGGCCATCTGCAAGGACGCTGCCCAGGGAACACCAGGATATTTTGATATTTTACCATCCTTGTGGGAGGCCTCTCTCATGTCCCCACATGGGGAGCTGGAGCTGCCAGCACAAGGGTTTAACCCACTGCATGCTCCTATGTTTTTCATTGTACTGGTATTATTTTAAATTACAAGGTGTCTTGAACCCAAATTTTGGAAGAAAGGAGGGAAATAACACCATTATCATATACCCAGTGCTCCAGAAATTCTTTAAAATGTAGAATATATGTGATCCAAACACATTTAGCCCCATTGTCTATTCATGTGAAACCCATTTGCCTCAGGAGCATGGTGGGAATTTAATATGACAGTTTGACTTTTTTTTTTTAAATGCAGGGAATATATTCAAGGATGCCAGATTCTCCTGTCACATTTTTCATTCCCTACCATCAATATGGTAATGATAGAGGTGACCTGCCTTACACTGGAGCTGTAGAGCAACCTATTTCAACTATGTTGGTCTTCCAAGCATGTTGGACTATAGCTCCCACTACTTTAACCAACATGCCTCATGACTATTCTGGCCAAGATAAAAGCCACTGAACTCCAACATACCTGGAAGCCACCAACTTGGGAAAGATTGCCAATTTAATATATAGGAAGTGTGCTGATATCGTATTAACTACCCAAAGTCCTTCACTTTCAACTTCACAAGAGTCTTCGACAGCACTGTAGGATGCTTTCTCCCCAAGTTGAGCCACGAAGCCCAATGCCACCCATCAGACAACTCAGGCTCACTTTCAGCAAGGCTCCAGGACTTAGCTGCGGTAGAAACATCTTACAACGCTGTGCCCAGAACATGGGAGGCTTCCTGTGTTCCATTGAAAATTACAAGGCCAGTGCAGGGGGAAGCCAAAATTGCACTGCTGCCCTGCCAATTTGCCACAGAGTCTGGCAAATCACCTTGCAAGAACTCATCAATATGATGAGGGCCTTAGTTGAAGGAGCCTGGGTGACTGTACAGACTGATAGCTTGACAAAGCCTCTTTGGGATGTAGGACTGATGCTCTGGACCCAAACATGGATTTGAATTTGCTATAAATTCAAAAGCAGTTCTGAAATCTCTTACTTGCTCCCATGTCAGAGCCCTGACTGGCTGTATTGTTAACAGCCCTATATCTGGAAGAGGTAAGTGGCCATACACTGGGCAACTAGCACACTTCTCTGCTAATACAGCTCAAGAGCCTTGGAAGTCATATTGGGGGGTTGGGCGGAGGGGAGAGAGAAGGCAGATACCAAGCACTCCATCATGCATGTAGCACACTCACCCAGATATTCATCCAAACCAGCAAGTGTTCCTTGGGACAAAGAGGTTGCAAGAATATCTTTGTTCAAGCATGAAGAAACAACCACCAGCATTGACCAGAGACAGGCTTATGGCTTCCGAAAAGACATGCAGGCATTGCTGTGAATAACAGTGATGAAGGGAGGCCTGAGGGTGGTGTATAAGTGGCTAATCTGCATGCAAATTCAGAGAAAAGGGCAACCGACCAGTTTCTTTCTGACTTTGGTGTAACTTATTAATTAGTACATGACACAGTTCAGAAACCCCATGCAGATTTCAGCTCAGCCGTGCAAGCTGCCCATTTTCAAATGACCCAGTTTCCTCCACAGGATCTTTTTTTATTAAAAAAAGTCATTCTTCAGTTCCGCTTTTTTGCACAAACCAGTCAGTCTAATTATAGCACCGCTGTAGCCTCTTACCTGTGAAGCGGCAGCAGCCACTGCCATTCACAGAAGAGTGCATCTGCATTCTCTCTCTCTCTCTCTCTCTCAAAGGAGAGAGCTGGTGTTCTCTACGAGCCCAGATCCGTTTCCATGAGCTCAGCACTTCCGCTTCTTGAGATGTGCTCAGAACATCCTGCAAGCCATGAACCACAACCAGAAGTATGGAACATGCAGCAGCTGAATTTTGAGTGAGAGAGAGAGGATGGTAGGGGATGCCGTTTTATGTTGGTTCATACTACAGAGATTCTGGGGGCAGGGGGGAATCCATTCCCAAACCAGAAATTGGCATACAAAATATGTTTTCATAGAAAGGAGAATGCAGATGTTTACAATGTTCCTTAGTTAACTAGAGTTCAGCACAAGCTTTGCACTGACATGTGAGTGAACCTTATTATTATCCCCAATTCTCTGAGGTGCAAACAGTCCACTTGACATTTTATTGTGTTCTTAGTGTACCATTCCTCTTGCTTGATATGTAATTGCATGCTACACATCACCAAGAATTTCAAGGGACTATATTAATGGACTTTCAGATACAAACATGTACTTCTTTCCAGTGAAATGATTTCTGTTAGGTTTGTCAGAAGACATAGTGAACCTTTTCCAAGAATTAGGACAGGCTTCCCATTGTTAATATATACAAACTCTTATAAGATCAGAACAAAAAGGAAAATATTATACCTTTGTGATTTTATATAGTAAAATTATATATGGGTAAAAGTTGATATAACTCATGAACAGACTGGTTTTGTGCCTTTTTAGGAATTGATGAAATTCCAAGGTCTAATTACACAGTGAGACTACTCTTACAGTGTGCTACTCTATAAAAACCACATCATATGTTGTGAAGTCCTATAACAACAAAAAAGCTGGCTGATTCAATTTAAAACTGCAATAACTAGTCAAAGACACACATCACCAATTGCCACTCCATCTTCATGGGATACAGTATTTGGTAGCACCATATCTCATTGTGTCACAAGCAAAAACAAAAAAGCAATTGCATTTTGGCACAGACCAGGGACAAGGTATATGAGTGTTACTCTACCTGACTTGCAATCTTCACTAAGAAAATCTACCAACTTGAAGAAAGAACACCTGCAATCCTATATCCTCTGCTGCAATCCTACACTTCTTCACCCATGAGTGATTCCCGCTGTACTCAGTAAGACTTACTTCAGAACAGACACATCTAGGATTACTCTGTAAGAATGTTACCCTATACACACTTAGGCAGAAGAACATTTTTCTGGACTTTGTCGGATTTTCTTCTGAGTGGAAATATTTAGGATTATCCTTTCTAGAAGGAGCAGCTCCATTTTTAAATATCTTTCCTTAAACAATTATGAGGCCGCACACATTCCTGCCCTGATGAAATATATTTACATTCTCTATCCTACCATCAATACAGACATAAAACTATACAAAGGGAAAGGGGTGTGGAGAAAAATTAAAAAGCTAAAACTTTATGGGGGGGGGGGGAAGAGTAAGAACAACAGCAGTTGTTTGGCAGCAGTTCATACCATAAACTTAAATTGGTTTTATATTACTTTAATAAAAAGAGTCACAGGACTCAGGAGTATGGCACACTATCTTGTTACCAGGTCCTAGAATGCTTAGTTAACAATGGCCTGTATTCTCTTGATAGCCTCACCTATAGTAGACACATTGAATTAACTGAGGCTCCTTCCACACAGCTGTGTAAAATCCCACATTTTCTGCTTTGAATTGGGTTGTATGGCAGTGTGGACTCAGATGTTGTGGATTATTTGCCTTAATATTCTGGGTTATATGGCTGTATGGAAGGACTGAATGTTCAGTCAACACTTGAACAAATCTCATTCATTTAGGAGACCTACAGCAGTTGGGCTAATAGTAGGATTCAGGCAAATGTCTGCTCAGTACCACAGTACCTTCTGTAGACATAGAAAGGGATGTAATAATTTCCATTCTTGGATATACTCAAAGCTCAGTAACAAAATGAGATATTTTCAATATATAATGACACACGCATCTTCATTCTTAGACACTGTGCTTTTAAGAGCAGTTCTCAGAAAATAACATCTCCAATTTTTTTTTGCAAAAGTATGATTTCAAAGGCATTTGAAGCAACAAACCTGCTAAGGCTAAATAGGGCTGGGTCTGACTGATAGCAAGATGACAGACTACAGAAATGTCCAATGCAGTGGCTCCCAAACTCCGAGAAGTTTTACTGTTGCCCAAGCTGGCTGGGGCTTCTGGGAACTGAAGTCCAAAACACCTGGAGTACCAAAGTTTGGGAACCACAGCTATAATGTATACTGATTTTTATTTCCATCATGGGAAATGAGTATCATATAGTAAACAAAAAGATGCTATGCTTTGAAACAACAATACAGTTGCAATGTGGCCACTGAGAAACAGAAATGTATCGGAATGTTTTACCCAGATTTTGTAAAATGTGTTTATTTATCCTTAAGTGGACTTTGACATGTGGTGATTCTATGTTTGAGAAGCCTCAAAGAGTATTGGTAATCAGATTGCTCTAATCAGAGCTGTGGTTTGCTCAATTGAATCGACCCACCTGTAGTGCGGTCTCCCTCTTTTTCTGCTTCCTTCCATTGTACCAAATGTGTCTCATGGTACAACTTCCTTAATTTAGGGCCCTTCCACACAGCATATAACCTAGAACATCAAGGCAGAATAACTCACAATATCTGCTTTGAACTGAAAAATCTGAGTCCACACTACCATATATCCCAGTTCAAAACAGATAATGTGGGATTTTATTCAGCTGCATGGAAGAACAGCAGCCCCCAAAATAAGGATACTATTTCTAGACTCTTTCCTAGTTGATGTAAAGGATTTTTCCTCATTCTGACAGATTGAAACATCTCTCCCAAGACTCGGTGACTGACAATAGCAGCTTTAAGCTGAATCATCCTTCTATTTTAGTTCCACTCTTTTGCCTGTGTCCACCCCCACCCCTCTAAATGACTCTGAAATTTAATTCAAGAGCTGATGTTTTGATTGAAAATTTACATAAGTTGCCTCCTTACCTTTTACAAAGGCTTGTGTTGAAAATTGGAGTTAGACACCTCGAAAACAGGGGAAATGGCCTGTATTGGTGTTTACGGGTCAGTTTGCTTGAATCCTTGGAATCCCACATAATTCAGTAGCAAAGTGAGAAAAGAGAAAGAAAAAGAAAACAGACCTATTCAAGTCCCTATCAACTTAAAGGAAATCTCCCACAGGTGGAGATTAATAGCTGGAGTGAGTGCCTGCCATTCAGTTAAGTAAAGCACTCCCTCACCTGTGCTCTGTAGGAAGTGTCTGGAAGGAATAGGGAGGGAAAGGATCTGATTTTCCCTTTTCTAAGCTCCCAGTACTTTATTAGCACATTTTACTGCAATAAATTCAGGTCAGGACTGGCAGTCCGCTCCAAATTTTTCTATCACACATCAGAAAAAGCCCAGAGGACAGCAAAGATATGGGATATTTGTTTTTCTCTTCTTGCTCCTGAAGTAGAACAATACCAGTGGAAAACTGGATACTCTTGTTACAGGTGATATTTTGACTTTTTAAAATTAGTAGTAGAGATGACAATAACAATTGTGATTGCTCTCAAATTTCCAATTCCCTCTGTGTCCAAAGGTGGGTGGAATGTAGATGGATTTTCCCAGGGGTGGTATATTGTTATGAGCATTTCCTGTTGCTGTACAAAATATTTTGAGTAGTTTGGTCTTGAATGGGCAATTGTGATCATAAACTTTAGAAAAGACACAACCTAACTCATTTGACTTTAAAGGGGGGGGGGGAGATAGATAAGTATTTCCTGTCGGTGGCTGTAGGTGTGTGTATAGGCACACCCACATTCTTACTTAAGTATATATGGTTTAACACAACTGATACATTTATGGGATCGCTTTGGTGATGCATATGAAAGGAGTGCAAAATATGTCACATTCCAGATGTTCTTGGACTGCAACTGTCAATGCAGAGCCTATAGAAGAGCATGTTGGGAGGTGCCATTCCAAAACATCTGGAGATTTATACAATTCTCACCTTGGACTATAGAGACAACCAAGGGAGTCACTTCTAAACATGCCAATATGTGAATTGGTCCCATTTTTGCACATCTACATACCAAGCATATGTGATTGCTTAGCTCACTGTTACCCAAAACCTGGTCCTCAAGGTGTTTAGGACTTAGGTGTTTAGGATCTCCCAGCAGCCTCAGCTCCTTTGGCCAATGGTCAGATATTCTAGGAGTTGAGGACCAGAGTTTGGGAATCATTAGATTAGTGTTTTTCAACCTTCCTATGCCACAACCCCTTAATACAGTTCTTCATATTGCAGTAACCCCCCAACCATAAAATTATTTTCGTTGCTACTTCATAACTGTAATTTTGCTACAGTTATGAATCCTAATGTAAATATCTGACATGCAGGATGTATTTTCATTCACTGGACAAAATTTGGCACAAATACCTGATAGGGTCAAATTTGAATACTGGTGGGGCTGGGAGGATTGGTTTTGTCATTAGGGAGTTATAGTTGCTGGGATTTATAGTTCACCTACAATCAAAGAGCATTTTGAACTTCACTAATGATGGAACTGAACCAATCTTGGCACACAGAACCCCCATGACCAACAGAAAATACTGGGTTTGGTTGGCATTGACCTTGAGTTTTGGAGTTGCAATTCACTTACATCCAGAGAGCACTGTGGACTCAAACAAGAATGGATCTGGAGCAAACTTGGCATGAATACTCAATATGCCCAAATGTGAACACTGGTGGAGCTTGGGGAAAATAGACCCTTACATTTGTTAGTTGTAGTTGCTGGGATTTATAGTTCACTTACAATCAAAGAGAATTCTAAACCTCATCAATGACAGAATTGGCAAACTTCCCACACAGAACCCCATGCCTTGAAGGGACTCACTGGTGTGAGCCTCCCTCCCACCTCACATGCTCTCCCTCGCCTGCACATGCGCACCACACTGCCATGTGCCAAGCACGCCTGCTCTCTCCTCCCCACTTAGAGTCAGAAACAGCCCTCCCCTTGGCTGAGAGGTTAGCCAATCACAGTGGGAGAGGGTTTTTGGTGGAAGGATTCTCCATCTGTTTCCAAAAAGGAAGAGAAGGACAGGCAGAGATCTTCAGACTTCTTTGTGAAAGGGGTTCCTAAGACCATTAGAAATGTATGTTTTCTGATGGTCTTTGGTGACTCCTCTGAAACCCCCTTGCGACCCCCCCCCCCCCGGGTCCCGACCCCCCAGGTTGAATAGTGCTGGATTAGATTGACTTGAATTTCAAAGGCTGGATTTACACAGCAATATAATGCAGTTTGGAACTGCATTATTTGCTCAGTGTGCAGACCCATCTATTGCAGTTTACTGAACTACATTATATGAATCTACAGTGACCATATAGTGCAGTTCCAAATTGCATTATGTGGCAGTGTAGATCCAGTCAAAGATACAGGTTCAAATCTCCCCTCAGCTATGAAAATCGTAATGTGATCACATGATCCTCTTACCTCACAGTGTTCTTGTGAGGCTAAAAACAGGAGAGAGGGATGACTCGCATGCCAAAATGATCACACTGAATGAAAAATTAAATAGAAATGTAAAAATAAATACATAAAAATAATAAATATAAAATACAAAGAAGTTGGATCTTTAAAATACTTGCATGCAGTATAGAACTGAGGATCACACTGCTTGTTTTCACACACACACACACCAGTATCTACATTCAAAGGTATCTCATAATGTCTCTGACAGACCATGTGCTGTAGTGTTTTAAGTGTTGGGCTGTGTTCAGATCTCCACTCAGACATAGAAACTCACTGGGTAACCTAGGCAAGCCACACACTCTCAGCTTCAGATCTCTCAGAAGAAACCTTACCAAGAAGATCCTGTCATAGGTTCTGCTTATGTAGTCAGAAGTCAGAAACAACTTGAAGGCACATAACAGTAACAAAATGTCTTTGAAGGTTGCCCCACTGCATTGCTGAGCCCCAGTGTAACACTTGCTGGCATTCTGCCATTTCCCATCATGGGCAGAACCTTTGATAAAATGGTATGCAATACTTACAAGCAGGTGTTTTGGAACCAGTCTTTCCTGCCTTAGGCAATGGAAATCATAGTCACGGTAATCCCTGGGTTTAGTAATTGGCATGCTCTTAACAGCTCATGCCAAATACCAAAGGCAAGTGTCCAAAGGCTATTAACACCTGTTTTAAGCTTCCTTGTGGCTGTCAAGATTTTTTTAATGGTTTTGGGTGTCCCAACATTTAGTTTGAAAGTAGGTTCACAATCTGATATTAAAATATGCTAAAAACATAAATCACTTAAAGGACCGGAGGAAAGCAATCTGAAACCCACACACCATCAGCCAGCTAATGGTTCTGATTTATGAGAATCATTTATTAAATAGAATAGATGTTATATACTCCTGGCCTGGCATACTTCCTTGCACCACAGAAGAGGGGAACACCCAGCTGGCAGATGTATCCTGGTCCATCGGGATCCAAATAATGGCTTGGGCAAGTTCACTAATGGACTTCCTTTCTCCACAAAGCCTCACCTTTTAAGGAAGGCAGTGGAAGGGACAACTAATGACCTCTGTAGCCAGAAACATGGAAAGCACTAGCTGAAGTGTCCTCCCTCACCTCCCCTGTGTCATGAAGGCAAGAAGGACAGCAAAGCACATTCATCAGTCTTTTCTGGGGTCTCCAGAAGTTCAGGATTACCTAGGTTCTGAAAACATTGCCTATCCTCCTACCACTGCAATCCTGGGAGAAGAGTAAAGGCAGTTTTCTGAAATTAAAAATATCTATATCCACTAGTTCTACATCCACGGATTCCCCCATCCATGGCTTGAAAATAAAATCCAAAGAGCAAACCTTGGTTTTGCCATTTTATACAAGGGATACCATTTTACTATGCCATTGTATATACTGGGCCTTGAGGATCCATGGTATCCAGTGGCAGCCCATGAACCAAACCCCAGCAGGTACCAAGAGCCCACAGTAAGTGCGCCAGTTGCAATTACAGCTGGTGAGCTAGTAGCAATAGGACTCTGACATTGGTTCCCTACTTCTTCTATACCAGAACCATGTACTACTTCGAGAACATCTAAATTAATGTTCACAAAGGTTATAATATAGTTTTCTTCACAAAGCAGTTTTACTTCTTGCATAAGATTGTGTGTTAAGCTGACTTCAACTCATGGCAAACCTATGAATGAGAGACTTCAAAGTCACCCTATCTCCAACAGGACTTGCAAACTTGGAGCTGTGGCTTCTCTGATTGAGTCTATCCATTGAAAATGCAGTCTTCTTCTTTTCCTACTACCTTCTACGTTTCCAACAGATTAATCTACAGGCATGTTCTCTATACAGTCTGAAACATCTGTTTTCAATTTTAAACAGCATTTAGATTATGTTTTGAAAGAGTTAAATTTAGCAAATCACATTTGCTAAATCACAACAGAACAGTAAATCAGTTTTCTCTGTCTTTTTCAACACTTGACCACATTCCTAACTTTTCCTTTCCCTTCAAAGAGAAACTGATTAGTCCAGAATGTATGCAGGATCAATTTTTGCTAATTCCTTGATTTATATTTCAATTAGAGTAAGCAACTGGATTCCGGCTAGGAATTAATACCCTCTCTTATCCTGTGCCTGCAGTCAACATCCTAGCTTTGTTATCCCCCCTTCAAGACATATGTTACTTGTGACAAAGTTATGAATGCTGGCTTGGATCTAATACAGAATGCAAAGGGTGCACGTTCTTATTGTTCTTCACTTATGCACAGTCTCGAGGTAGAGAAATGGTGAGCAAGTAGGATTTCCAACTGCCAGAACCTTGCAAAGCAAAAATGCTTTAAGAAAAGAAAGAAAAGAAATGGCACTGTATTCCAGAATGCTGAGAAATAGTACTGCTATAAAATTATGCTAATGCTCTGTCCTCATGTAATGCTCTCAGTTGAATGGTCCCTGTAGGCCCTATAAGATTGTGTGACTCTCTTGACGACAGTTTGGGAAATGGGCATTACTCAACATTAAAAAGGTGGCAGCACTGCCAGTTAGCTGAGAGCAAGAACAGCAGAGCCATTACTAATAGGAAATGTCTCATATTGATGATGTGTTCTTCAATTCCATAGATCCTAGAGCTTTTTGGCAGCAGAGATGCATAATTAAGAAGAAAGCTGCATATCACAGAGCAAGAGAGTTAAGCCAGTTGAGCAAAAGCCAAGCACTGATTTATGAGTTGTGTGTTGAGATGGAGGACAGAAGACAAATCTAAAGGCTAAAGCAAGCTCTCTCATGTATACTCCTCTGAATCCAGGAGATAAACGTCAGTCCAGTCTCCACAAGATAAAGAGCCTTTCCTGAGTATTTTGTCATCAGGAATGAAGTATTCTGATAATGTAGTAATAATTATGGTTGGATCGGTAATTGTGAAGTAGCCACATTATTACTTTCAGTGTAATGGAGAACATTTAGTTTTTACTTCTAAAATATAGTGGTGGGATTCTTGCCATTTTTCTGTTTTAAAACTGTATTTTCATATAAAAAAAACAACAAAAGCAATGTGATTAGGTGTTACACTTAAAGCGATGAGGGGAAAAAGCTAATACATGTCACTTTGCTTAGTAACAACCCTCAATAACTTGCTTTGAAAAAAAAATAATGACTAACAGCTATTATGTGACTTTAACAAACACAACATTTAAAATTCTATTTGAACTACAAGCCTCATCTGAGCAAATAGTTCATTCAACGTTTTCTCAGTTACTGCTACCAATTTCCACCTGTCTTATGCTATATTCTTTCCTACTAGGAATGAAAATCTTGTTCTTAGATAAAAACAAAAAGAACTGTTAACATTTTGAGGAACTTTTTGAAAAAAACATTTTGGGGACACACAAAAATATTTTTGCAAAATATAGTAGAGTCCTGTGTATCTGACCTTCTTTGTTTTCTGATGCTTTTATCCAATGTCCCAAAAGGAGCCCCCAGTGGCACAGTGGGTTAACCCCTTGTGCCACCAGGACTGAAGACCAACAGGTCGCAGGTTTGAATCCAGGGAGAGAGTGGATGAGCTCCCTCTATCAGCTCCAGCTCCTCATGCGGGGACATGAGAGAAGCCTCCCACAAGGATGGTAAAACATCAAAACATCCAGGCGTCCCCTGGGCAACATCCTTGTAGATGGCCAATTCTCTCACACCAGAAGCAACTTGCAGTTTCTCAAGTCACTACTGACAAAACAAAAAAAATTCTGATGCCTCCACCCTCCTTTTCCTCCAGCATTTCCCCTTTAGAGGCTATGTTTTTAGTTTCCTTCTTTCTTCCCCATTTTGACCAGTACCACTGTGCGGACTCTGAAGCAGGAGTCAGAGCATAATGGTTTTGCCTCTCCTCTCTGCCTCATGTGCAGCAATAGTTTAATCTGAGTTGGAAGGAGAGGCCATGGCTTCAACTCCCAGAAGCCTCCATATTATCCAACATTTTTATTTATCCGACGTCCTGCTGGCCTGTTTATGTCTGCTAAGCAAGACTCTACTGTAGCAACATTCCTTGTAAAAGGATGAGAAAATTTGTTAGCATTCTTCATGTCCCTAGCCCCTACTATTTACTCTGAGGATAATCTCCAGAAGCCTAAACAGAAGCACATTTTTGGAGGAACAGCTCCTGAGAGCCGAACACTGAAAAAGATTCTCATCTTTGAGCTAGAATAAGAATCTTGCCACTCAATCAATGTAACAAGCAGAAATATGGATTAGATGAACCAGCAACCTGATACAGAAGGACTCCTCTTACTTTCTTTTTAACACACACAATATATTACAGAGACCACGTTATGTCTTCCAGCAAAGGAGAACATTCCATATAATAAAACTTCACATGAATTTCACTCCCTTCACCTATCCTGTTTTCACAGGAATTGTTCCAGTTAATCCTCTGCTGTCCCATTTTCTCAGCCACTTTAAAAATATCCCACTTTCTCTCCTTTTCCAATTTCAAAACAATGTTCAAATTGGAAGCATGAGAGAATCTCATAATCATAGGGTTAAAGGACCACATCACATTGAGGTCCAGAAGCGTCTTTTCTGTGCTTCTTGGCACTGCCAGAATGCGGCCGGCATGGAGTCCCCCAGAGCCCATCAAATAATGCAGGGCTACTTCCAATGGGGCTCACTTGGACTCCATGCCAGCAGTGTGCCGGCAGCACCGAAGTGGAGGAAGCTGGGGAGGAAGTCAAGAATAGTGTGGAAATGTCATGGGAACGAATCCCATGACTACCGACTGTAAGGGCACAAAGGGTTATGCTTCTCTATGGTTTCCCCTGGCATCTGGAACTCAATGTGATTGGTCTTGTCCTTTCCAGGAGACTTATTAAGGGGTTTCTTTTTCTATACAGGCAGTTCCCAAGTTATGGACAAGATTGATTCTATGGATTTGTTCTTAAATTGAATTTGTACATAAGTCAAAACAGTTGTAACTCCAGCCATGAAAACTCTTTCAGGAAAAAATTTCCTTTTCGAGGGTTAGATTTCTTTCACTTCCTGTTGCCTCACCCCTATTCTCAACTATGAGTCATTTGTAAGCCGGATGTTTGTAACTCAGGGACTGTCTGCACTCATTTTACAAGTGCAGAATTTCTCTTCTTGAAATACTAGTTTTTCATATTCTTTCTCACTAATTTCTGTCCTCTTGTTGCCTGCCACATCCCTTGGGCCACACTCTGATGTTGCTCAGCCACACATATCCTAGTTTTTAATCTGTGAGACACTGGAGGGAATGGAATTTGTGTAAGCAATGGTTGACGTTCAAGAGCAATCCATCTAAATTTCTGGCTTTTGCCCCAACACAGTTAGATTAACTTTCTTCCAAATAATAAAACTATCACCTAGCCAAAAATTATCACTTTGATTTTTCCTTACGTGTATCTGGTAGTCGAGAAACAGTGTTCTTGCCTATTTTATTTTTTCCCCCTGCTACCAGAGGAGGAATGTCAAAAAGAAAAAACTGCTTTTAATTTTTAATGTAATCTATTTAAAGACGTCTGTAACCATTTCTCCTCTGCCCCCAAAACCTTTCTCATTCTTCTGCAGGAAGATCTGTTGACATTTTTACCTTACTTTTTTTGAATCCTAGTGACACTTTAATCTAAATAAAGTTTAATTTTTCTGTTAATCCTTTGCATGTTACCAGTGTGTCAAGAGTCAGGAGGTTTCTGTGTTCTGTGTTGAAACCTCATGACTCTTGACACATCCTTATTTAGAAAAAGAAAGTGATTTAGATATCTGGTAACATGCAAAGGATTAAAAGAAAAATGAAAGTTTTAATAGTTGTGAGGTTTCAACACAGAAACCCCCAGGCTCTTTGTATTAATGCTAAGTAAAAATCAAGGAATACGGAAGGTAGTCATCAACAAGAAAGTACAGTGTCTGAAAAACTGCATGTTATTATTGCCTTCCATTCAAAGGATGCTACAATCCTGACATGTCACAGATGGAATTCAGTAGACCCTATATGACCTGCAGTGGGTCCACACTGGGCCACAAACTTCTTCTGCTCTTATCTCCAATCAGTGATAGGAGATTACCAATTTGGGAAAATACCCAAATTGGATCTCCCCTCCCCCCCCCCCCCCCCCCCAAATACTGGTCTTCAGCAGTGTGTCGGTAGTAAACAAAATTTTACTGTAGTTAATCCTACAGTAGCTAGCTATGTACAACAGGCAACATAAACAGCAGTATCCTTATTGAGCGTCTGTGAAAAGCAAAATAGGAAAACACAAGAGGGAAGCCAGCAATCCCTATGAAAAAAGGTACATCTGGTTATTCCAATGTGCCTTCAGTGATTGAATGTAAGTTTCTCCCTGATCACACTTTGCATAAATGTCCTTAGAAGCACTTTATCTTATGGTTTGTGTAATGAAATCCTTCCTCATTCCCGGATCCTCCTCCTTATAATTTACACTGTCCTATCTCCCAGTGGTTTAAATTTTTTAAAAATATTATTCTTGAATCTAGCCCAGGCTAGTTCTGTGTTTTTAATGATTTTATATTGTTGTGTTGTATACTATATTGATTTTGCATTTTATGTATTTGTTTGGTTTTCTTATGTTTTTGTGTTATATTGTTTGTATTGTATCGATGGGCGTGGCCTCATGTAATCCACACCGAGTCCTCTTGGGGGAGATGGAGGTGGGTATAAATAAAGTTTATTATTTTATTATTATTACATCTAAACATTTATAAAAACAATGCCTTTATCTGACCAACAGCAAAAATAAAACATATTATGGAAGTTTTCAAAGCTTTACTGGCTTCTTCATCAGGCAAAAATATTAGGAATCATGAAAAGTCATTACGTTAGAGTCACAAGCCTACATTTTGTCTAAGCTTTTACTCTATTGTCACTTACTATAGAGGGATCTCAATGCGAGCAGAAATTTGGCAACCAAAATGGAAATCATAAGAAAAGTGGGAGCTGGTGAAAGAAAGAAATATGATTCCAGATACATTTTGGAAGAAACCTTCAAGGCTTAAGATGTATTATTTACTTATCCAAAGCTTGCCTTACCTGTGTGTTCATTGAACATATGCATATCATTTGTTTTGAATGAAAAGTTTACTGAAACATGTTGAACTACTATTTTTGTGATATAAGAACCTATCCCTATTCTTCCCATCATATTTTTGCCTTTGGAACCAGCTTTTTTTCTAAAAACAGTAAAGTCCAGGAGCACATCTGCTTCATTCACTGAGGCATATATTTATCTTTTATAGCATGTCTATATGAAGTGGGGTTGGATGGCTTAATGTGTTCTCTAACCTTCCAGACCCGTGTTGAACAATTTTCTCTTCAACAAGGAGAAGTATGTCTCCTTATCTGGGCTTTTTCAGAGCAAAAACACACTATCCTGACCTAGTCTCATAATGCAGCCTGACATTCTACTTGTCAACAACTGGCCACAGTACTCAGACTTGTTTTCCAAAATGTAAGATGTCTCTTGCCAAGAACCTTCTGTTATTTTGTGGAGATAATGGTGTTATCACAGGGCAAAAGTCTGGGTTTAAAGGTCAAAGTGAAACATGAATCTTCTGGTTCAAGAATATATATAAAAGGAAGTTAACACTGAAGAACTGATGGATGGATGGATGGATGGATGGATGGATGGAGATAGATAGATAGATAGATAGATAGATAGATAGATAGATAGATAGATATTCCAATATATTGATGGAGACAGGGAAAAAGATCACCCTTGACAGCATACTACATGCATTAAGACATGAATCCTCACAGTGGAACTATATTAAAAAACAATGTCCTCTGAGAAACTATTGCCTCTGAAGGAAGTGACTTTTGGTATGGAAATATATTGCTTTCACATGACAGTTTAACCGACCACTTCAAGACCTGAAAGAGCTTTATTATTTCACAAAGTCCTTTGAAGATTTAGTTATGGGAAGTAGTAATCCTGCTTCCTGACTGGGCCCAGCTTTTCTTCACATATACCCAATCTTCTCAAAAACACACAGCATTGAGCTCTGCAATGTCCATCCTGTGAAGTGGCATTCCCTCAAGTCAGGCTAAACATGCCTTAACACTTGCCATTCATGCTCCAAATGTCCAATTTCGCCTGTTTATCACCTTCTCTTGAACTGTTTTTGCTGATAGAAAGCTGAGGGAATAAGTATTGATTGCTTTTTTAAAACACAGAACTTCAATATTTTCACATAGAGACAGTCTCATTCATTAGAAGGTTCTAATTCCATTCCATAGTGTTCATGGGATGGGGAATCAATAGGTTTTTGTATCAGCAAGTGTGACATCAGTTCTCACCTTCAACTTACACTTATTTGCACATCGAACAACCAGCTTCCCTTGCGGTAAAAAAAGAAATAATGACTATTACGCTGAACAGTGTTAGAATAAATATCAGTACACATATAGCCGCAACTGATCTTTCTACTGCCCATCCTTCCAAGGCTCAGTGGGAATTTCAGTAAAATCTCTAAAAAAAATTGGTTTCAGTACACAATACTCCAGAGGACAGGAGCAGGATTCAAAACGATCTTGACAGATTAGAGAGATGGGCCGAAACCAACAAAATGAAGTTCAACAGTGACAAATGCAAGATACTCCACTTTGGCAGGAAAAACGAAATGCAAAGATACAAAATGGGGGACGCCTGGCTTGAGAGCAGTATGTGTGAAAAAGATCTTGGAGTCCTCGTGGACAACAAGTTAAACATGAGCCAACAAAGTGATGTGGTGGCAAAAAAGCCAATGGGATTTTGGCCTGCACCAATAGGAGCATAGAATCATAGAATCAAAGAGTTGGAAGAGACCTCATGGGCCATCCAGTCCAACCCCCTGCCAAGAAGCAGGAATATTGCATTCAAATCACCCCATGACAGATGGCCATCCAGCCTCTGTTTAAAAGCTTCCAAAGACACTATGCTCCTATTGATGCAGGCCAAAATCCCATTGGCTTTTTTTGCCGCCACATCACATTGTTGGCTCATGTTTAACTTGTTGTCCATGAGCATACTGTCTAGATCTAGGGAAGTAATGCTACCCCTCTATTCCGCTTTGGTTAGACCACACCTGGAATATTGTGTCCAATTCTGGGCACCACAATTCAAGAGAGATATTGACAAGTTGGAATGTGTCCAGAGGAGGGCGACTAAAATGATCAAGGGTCTGGAGAACAAGCCCTATGAGGAGCGGCTTAAGGAGCTGGGCATGTTTAGTCTGAAGAAGAGAAGGCTGAGAGGAGATATGATAGCCATGTATAAATATGTGAGAGGAAGCCACAGGGAGGAGGGAGCAAGCTTGTTTTCTGCTTCCTTGGAGACTAGAACGCAGAACAATGGCTTCAAACTACAAGAGAGGAGATTCCATCTGAACACGAGGAAGAACTTCCTGACTGTGAGAGCCGTTCAGCAGTGGAAATCTCTGCCCCGGAGTGTGGTGGATGCTCCTTCTTTGGAAGCTTTTAAACAGAGGCTGGATGGCCATCTGTCGGGGGTGATTTGAATGCAACATTCCTGCTTCTTGGCAGGGGGTTGGACTGGATGGCCCATGAGGTCTCTTCCAACTCTTTGATTCTATATATAGAAGAGATGCATTAAAAAGTGAACATAAACAGCTGAGACATATTCGGAAGATTTTGGATATCACATGAAGTACATATTCTGGTATCAAAGGAACACTTTAATTCTTCATTTCATTGGTCCCTAAGCAAAATAATTATTTTTGAATAACATTTCCAGAAACCAAGTTTCTATCAAAAGTTTCCTTTCATTGGTGCTGAAGTGGCATCTTATTGGTATTCAGAAAGGAAAATGTATGGTCTGTTACAGTGAATATGAATTTAACATGCACCTCCAGACAGAAGGAGCCAACGGATGGCTGGAGGGGAGCACTTGAATCCCCCTGTGAAGGACCAGTTGGTTCCGGCTGGCATTGTTGCCAGGCAGAAGAGGGGAGGGGGCTTACAAACCTTCCTACAGGTAGCCCCCTTCCCCCTGCATTTGGCCTTCCAGCAGCGCAACCCACCCTCCCACCCTCAGTTCAGTATGAGTTGTACTGGTCACACTAGGGCCGGGTAGGAATTTTTTTCCCTCCTCAGAGAAGAGGGTTTTTTGCCCATATTTAAGCTAACAGGAGTAAGGAATTTAAATGGGTGGGGCTGTATAAATAGGAGTTCCTGGCAGGAAGTGGGGGGAGAGATTGTATCAGCGTACACCTTGGCACCCCTCTATTTTGGGGTGAAGGGAATTTTGGGTTTATCTCTATGGGCTTTATGGCTTAGGGGGTTTTTGCCCTGTGCTGAATACTATGTTAATGTGTAGGCAGGTATGCCTTGCTATAGCCTCTAATTATTCAAAGATCCTCAGATTCTCTCCAGCATTCATTTGAGTAGGTTGCCATTTTACTACAACATTGTATATAATGACTCTTGAGCATCTACAGATTTTGGTATCCAACAGGGAATCCTGGGACCAAACCACACTGGATAATAAGGGTCCAATGTATATTGTTCATATTGCTATATCACAAAAATATCTTAGTAAGAAAACAAATCCAAAGCTAAGTAGACCAGTAAGATTTACAGGTAATTATGGTGGATGATAAATGCAAGTCTTTCCAGCTTTGAAGTACTTTATGAGTTTCTTTACTACAATAAAAGTACTCAGATTCTAACCACACTGTCAGTGAACGTCAAAGAGTGTAATTTGAATACACACAAAAAAATTTACAATGATCACTCTGAAACAAATATGCTGCAGCCAAAGCTACCAAACAAAAAGGAGCCACAAATGAACATGTGCACATGGCATGTCTCGAGGAACTACTGTCCATATGACATCACCAACATTTAGCTCAACTGGCCAAATTCTTTCTTTAAAAGGTGTAAACATGTACACTAAACCCAAAAATCAATTTTTGGCTGAATCAAACAAACATTTAAGAAATCTTGGATATAGAAGCTAGAAAAAAATTAATTAGTAATTTATGCTTTAACTGTTCTAATCATAGTTGTCATTACATTTAATTAATTAAACAATTGCTTTTTCTTTATTCTACCCTATTCTACCCTATTCTAACTTTATTCTGTTTTTTATTCTTCCCTACTGTAACTTTATTACCATTGAATGAAGTACTTTCCAACAACCTTCTATAAGTGACAATTGTTCACTGCAAATTCCCTGAAGATGCAATTAGTACCCACAGTAAGGGATGAGTTGTTGAAATATCCAAATGTGATACACAGAGATGCCATAATTGTAAAGAAAAAAAGTCATTGTAATGTTATAATTTAAATGTTCGAACTGCACCATATAATTCTTAGCACTCATTTGGCAAACAATAAATACAGGAAGCTACTGGTTCTATACTCTTCAAACTATGAAGCCCTGTATGGTCAGCCGTGACTACCAACAACAACGAGGGTTATCCAGAAGTAAGGTTACAAGGCATGTAGCTCTCACAGGGAAAATTTTGTGGGGCAAGTTGGTATCACTGCCATGGAGAAGGAAACCAGCAGAAGCGAACGAGCAGTGCCAGTCATCAGTAGCTCATAGACTGGTGTTGTGGTGAAGGTTAGAGATGAGAGTCCTCAGACCTCATTATATTTCCTTCCAAGTGCAAAGTTCATGCTGTAATACACTATCTAATTACTAAGGGCACGCCGCTGCAATTCATCACAAAATTGTTTCAGTTTATGGAAAGGACATAATGTCAAGACAACATATGACAAAATGGGTACGGAATATATTGTGAGACCATGAAGAAACTTCACAGAGCCATCCAAAACAAACGTTGTGGGATGCTGACGGTGAAAGTCTGTGATTGTCCTTCATGACAATGCATGTTCACACACCACTCATGCAACACAAAATTGTTGACTTCATTTGGCTGGGATGTTTTAAGCCACCCCTCTCACAGTCCTGATCTTGCACCGAGTAACTACAATCTGTTCACTAAATTGAAAGAACACCTTAGTTGAAAACACTTTTTCAACAATGACGAGGTGAAAATTGAAGTGATGAACTGGCTGAAAAAGGTGAAGGGAAATTTCTAAGATGCAGGCATCAAAAACTCATCCCACAGATGATAAAATATATTGAACTGAATGGTGATTATGTGGAAAAAATAATGTGATATCAATACTACAATCCATATAAGTTTTAAAAAAATATTCATTCTTTGTATTTTTTTTAAAAAAACTTGTAACCTTACTTTCTGGATAACCCTCATATCCAGTGTGTAATGTAGGAGCTTTTACCCCATACCTACTTAAAAATACCCAGAGAACAAAACTGGGGCCTTCCTGTTCAAAGCATGGGTAACACCATTGAGCACACTCACTTTCTTTGAGCTGCCTCTAGATAAGCCTTGTATCAAATGGAAGTCAGCCTTTTGTTTTGCACTACAAAATAGCACACACTATGACCCGTGTAATTATTCCAGCACAAACTCTGGCTTAAATACAGTTGCTAAATGTCCATTTAGAGTAGGACCAATGAATCAATGAGATTTATATAAACACTGAGCATCTGATTTAGTGGATTTGGTTTAGTAGGATAGTCAGGGTGGTGTAGTAGTTGGTGCTGTGTTATTTTTTAAATCAAGTATTTTTTTTCACTGGTGTTATTTTTTAAAAAATCAAGTTTATTTTACTGGTGTAATCTTGTTTTTAATCATGCTACTATTTCATTCTTTTAAAAATATTGCTACACATAATATTTTAACCGTATCTTGTCTTTTTAAATGCTGTGGGACCTAAAAAAGAAGAAAAGTGAAATATACACCAAGTAAAATAAAAAAATGTTAAAGATTGACTTGGAAAACAGGCTAAGGAGGCATAAACCTCAGCTGATCATAGACTTGCCCACTATGGTTAGAAACACTGCACAGCAATTAAAAAGAATGTCATCATTTTAAAATTTGCATAAATCCACAAATGAAAACATGTTTCAAGCAAATTTCTACTCTCCTGCTTCCCCGCGCTTCCCCCCCCCCCCCCACCGTCACACACACACACACCTACACCATGTGAATGAGATACTAGTATTTTTGTTCTCCACATGCTTTCCTTTGCCAAGAAATAAACAACACAAATGCTTCTGACACATTTGGGATTAAAGCAGATAGAGGCCATCGTGTCCTTCCAGATGTTGTGGAATGTAACGCCATCAGCCCTAGTCAAATGAGCCGATAGTGAACAATTCTTGCAGTTGCAATCTAAATGCAATTTGCCCATCCCTGCATTAAAGGGAATGGTTTGGAGTCAAAGGTTAAGCAACACCCATGCAGGCTTTGGCTCAGTTTTAAAAAGGCAAGCGCTCAGACAATATTCTTCAGTCTAACAGGACTGCATCCTGTGAACTGTAACAATAGCCTGGTGTCACCCTGGAATTACCTACCACTATCAACCCGTGATCTAATAGCACTCCTCTAAAACCATTATACTTACTACATGGCCAATAGAAATGGCTCAGTACAAATAAGCATTGTGTTTGCTTTTGGCAAAAACTTTGCTTGGAAAAAGAACAAAAACAAAACACCTCCTTCCTCTTGATAAACAGCACATTATCTGATTGGCTTCACATTCTCCATTTAGCCTCATTAATCCTGAGCCCTACTGAGTTGCTCTAAGTGGACCCCAAAAATTAAAAAACAAAAACAAATAATCACTGAATTCATTTCCGTAACTCCAGGAGAAGCAGAATTGAGGTATGGCAGAATGTTTGCTGCAGTGTAACAGAAACCCAAAACTTTAACTTGTTTTTTAAAAAGAACTGAAAAACAAAATATCCTCTTACTTCAGCTTGAACATCTGGCATTTGATTACAGAAGCGGCTATAGATTAAGGCTAGAAATATGATGTAGATGGGAAATATGGCATAGTCTGATGTCAGTTGTAGTTCGAAGCAATTACAGCTGTAGCAGCACATGTAGCTGGTGTTTGAAAGCTTCTATTCTGCTCTTGAAGCCTTGTATGTTTAAATACAGGAAACAAATAACACTTAATGTATTGTCAAAGGATTTCATGGCCGGAATCACTGGGTTGTTGTTTTCCAGCTGTATGGGCATGTTCCAGAAGCATTCTCTCCTGACGTTTCATCTGTATCTATGGCAGGCATTCCCAGAGGTTGTGAAGTCTGTTGGAACCTAGGAAATGGGGTTTATATATCTGTGGAATCTCTGGCAGGCAACCTCTGAGGATGCCTGCCATTGATGCAGATGAAACGTCAGGAGAGAATGCTTTCTGGAACATGGCCATACAGCTCAGAAAACTCACAACAACCCAAATAACCCTTACCCAAATATGTAGCTCTTTTAAAAATAAGAACCTTCTCCTATAATTTTCTTCTCATTTTCCCTGCAAGTGAAACTAATTAAATCAGAAACAGCCTGTGAGCAGACTTGGTTTATTTTAACCCTTGGAAAATAAACTAAAGTTAGTAATGATGAGAGAACTGTATGAGATTTACTTCCCCTGCCACACTTTACCACATTTGTTTTATCCCTTGAGTGTCACAGGACGTATTTCTAAAGAAGTGGCTATTGCATCAAAGCCTTAGGAGATTATCACACGACATTATCCTACTTTTAAAAGTTTGCAGCCCACTTTTTATTCTGTGGCTGCCACCTGCAAAATTCTGGGATTTGTAGTTTAGTGGCACCCTGAACCTTTCTAGCTGATGATTTTAAAGGCCCCTTCCTAAACTGCAAATCCCAGGATTCAACAGGATTTAAAATGGGATACCAACTCTTTAACAATGTAGTGTTCATCTTGACCACGGATGAACCACATGGTCTTTCCAATGTTTCTGGACTATAGCTCCAAACATTCCTCCCTTTTGACTTTGTTAGCCAGGACTAGGATTGCCTGTCTATGAACTCCCCAGGGCCAGAGGGTTCAAGTCAAAACTTTGAGACCTAGGAATGGATCCTGCTGGTGCCATCAAATACTGACACAAGCTTGCCATTCAAACACCCACATACATACCATATTTTCCTGTTTAGAAATTCAGATAAAAATCCTAATTAAAGAGATTGCTCCCAGATCAAGCTGAAATAATAATTCCTTCTCACCTATTCTGCTTCAGCAAACAAGCAATTATGCATTGCAAATTATAACATGATGCTGCTCTCCAAGGCGAGCAAGAGGTTTGCAAATAATCCTGTCCTCTTTCCTGGAAATGGGCCCCTCAAAACTGGAAAACTTACACCCTTGTCTGGAGATGATCGATTAAGACACAAGGCTCAAGGCCAGCACTTAAGATTTGGCATTCTTAACTAGGACTGGGGGAACTGCATTTCAACAACTTCTAGGAGGGTGCTTGTTGTCTAGTCTTGGTTTTGATCAGCATGACAAACAGTAAGTGTGTGAATACTTGATGGATCCTCTAGTCTTAATAACTTTCAATGACTGGTGGTCAGTAGGCCTAATGGATGCCACCTGCTCCATCAATCCTGAAAGTAGTCCATTATAGAGGCATGGAGCGTTGACCTCCACTTTTCCTTCTTTTGTCAGAGTGTCCTGCCCAGCATAAATCAAGAGAGCTGACCAAGATTCCAGGATAACTCCCCAAATGGCCCAACAGGACTGGCAGCAACCCTGCTCAAAGGTGTGAAAGACAGAAAAATTGTCTCCAGGTGCAAGCAAGAAGTTACAGTTTGATCTCCCACTGAACTCCCTGTCAAGGAAGGAAGGCATGTTTCTGTCAATAAGCAATGATAGATTGAGAGAAGATTGGTGTGTGCACATACTAAATGGAATGGATCTGACTGCATGAATGCACAAGCAATCACCTGGAAAGAATACAGAACAGCAAGCGGCCTAATTGGGGAAGACAGATTTCAAGAAAGATTGCAATAAACCTCTTTATGGTTCCCTAAAGGGCGATCCAGCTGGCAAGTCAGTCTCAGAAGTATAACTTAACGAAACTGCTTAGCTAGAAGTGAACCAGCAGCTCCTTTCCTGTCCTAGGAATGCTTCCTGTCCTCAGTTTTTCCTAATGTCACATAAATAATGGACAGAATGTCGAGGCACCTGCACCTTTGAATATTTTTAATTTCCAGCATTAAAATGGAAATCAGACTATGTTTGCATATGTGAATGTAGCTGCATACACATGAACAAGAACACACTGTCCATGGTACTATATCATGTACAAGAATATAGTTCCTACTTCAGGGAGTCTGCAGTCCAAAAGTTGACACATGGGGAGACAACAGATGTAAGCAAGGGCAGATAAGAGAAAGGTATTCATAGATTTCAATTACATGTACAAAGGCAGGGATGATCAACTGAAATGGCTCCAGGTAGTTTAGAGCAAAAAAGGTTCCAGGGTCTGCATGAACTTTGAAAATGTATGATGTTTCTTACTTAAAGTAGAAGTCAGACTACCATAAATTACCTAAAAAGAGAATTGAAATTGTCAAAAAGGCCACTTTTGATTTCCAAAAACAGTGTTGTTTGATGTTATTGCAGAATTATAGAGATGTAACTTGTTTAAAAGATTGTTTCTCATTAACTAGGAGGTGTAGTTTGAGAGGTGAAGGGGCACAAAGCAACCTCAAAACTTCATGGAAATATAGAATGCTCAATGTTTAGCCCACTCTTAGCTATAACGTTGCTTAGTTATATAATGCTCTGGAGCCCTTGGGATAATGACACGATCATAGTAATTATGGGTTTATGATGTGAGTGGGCAAATGAGTATTCAGGGACCACCTTGGCCCCCACTGAGACTTTAGAACAGGTATGGGCAAACTTTGGCCTTCTGGGTGTTTTGGACTTCAACTCCCACACTTCCTAACAGCCTTGTGGGCCGAAGTTTGCCCAAGTCTACTTTAGAGGGATGCATCCAATGGCACATCACACTGCACAAAAAATCAAAATGCCCTCAAATTCCCATGAGTGGTATGGGGGCTGGGGCTGGGGCAGTGTGGGTGGGCATGTTTTGCCTTTCCTGAGCTATTTCAGATTCAGAAAACACCTTCTTTAATAACCAAAATAACAAAAAAGAGGGGGAAAGAGGGGGAAAGCCTCCTCTTGGTCCTAAAACAGCTGAATGAGAAGCCAAATTTGATGCTCTCTATGCTTTCTAGAAAGTGTTGGGGGGTTAATTCAGTACCTGGAGAATTAAATACACAATAGGCAGAATTAAATACACATTCAGTCCCAAGGAGAATTGGGACTCAAAATGGGAATTTTTGATAATTAGAATAAAAAAAGAAAAAGAAAATATAAACAATTTAATCATACCATCTTCATCAGGGGTCCACAAACTTTTTAAACAGAGGGCCAGGTCACAGTCCCTCAAACTGTTGGAGGGCCGGATTATAATTTGAAAAAAAAAAAACATGAATTCCTATGCACACTGCACATATCTTATTTGTAGTGTAAAAAACACGTTAAAAAATACAATAATTAAAATGAGGAACAATGTTAACAAATATAAACTTGTTAGTATTTCAATGGGAAATGTGGGCCTACTTTTGGCTGATGAGATAGGATTGTTGTTGTTGTTATGTTCTTTCAAGTCATTTCAGACTTAGGTTGCCCCTGAGCGAGGGCCGGGTAAATGACCTTGGAGGGCCGCATCCGGCCCCCGGGCCTTAGTTTGAGGACCCCTGATCTTCATGGTTAATCAATTCAAATAACACTCAAATTGGTGGTTCAACTTTTCCTGGAGGGTGGGGAGTGAGGGGGGAAGGAGGGAGAGGAGAAAAACTGATGGACACATGTGGTAGATAAGTGTGGAAATGGTAAGGTTAAGAAAATAGGATATATCAAATCAAGAGAGAATTTAAGTGAAATATCATTGTTTGTTCTATTTAACCTCACCGGATTGTTATTGAATTTTCTATCAATCTACTTGTGTTCACAATTTTAAAATATTTTTAAAAATTCAGAACTTGGTCAAACCTGGAAGCCACAAAAACAGGCTGGTTGGTGCATGTGGCCTGTGGTCATCACTCTTCCCACCCCTTGTTTTGTGATGAATGTAAGTGGTCTCTACCATTCTCATTTGTCCAAAAATGTATCTGTTAAGATAGACATCACAAGAGTAAAACTATATGCTAATGTCATGAGTGCAATTAACTGGGACGTCTTTTTGTATATTAATCAAACCTGGGCAGTGTTACAGCTTTATTGGATAGAGAAGAGAAACTTAACTACCATTCACTCCTAGGCCATGATTCTGACAAAAAAAAAACCTTCTCTGTATATGCTATTTTCATTTCATGAGAAATTTGCAATGGTACCAAGGAAGCTTTTTTTGCAATGCAACCAGCAGCTTCGTATGGCTAGGTTTTAAGGGAAATTATGGCAAGTGGAGGAAGAGTCAAATCCAGTCTTGTAATGTATTACACAGAGTCCCTAGCTAGGCTATGGGACTTTGGGAACTACAGCACAAATATTTTCAAGCTCTCAGAAAAAGCAAAATTGCACATGTTTTCTCACCAACAATAATACAACACAAAACATATGGATTTTGCTACAGTCAAGGAATAAAAACCCAATTTGACCTTTAACATACAATGTTCTCTTTTCCTGCTATAATGGACCACTCCAGTTTTGACTGCTCTGGGAAAATCTTTTGTTTCACCTATCACACTCTCCTTCTTTGAGCAAATGGAAGCTTACTTTCATAGATTCCTTTCTACTGTGATTATAAATAGGTTCTACTCCCACCATTTCTTCGATCCCCCAATCAAGCAAAGCTTTAACAAAAACACTTGTCCTGTGAAAACAACAAACAAACCTACAAAAACAAAACAGTTCCATGGTACCAATACATTTATCATGGAGCGAGCTTTCACAGACTACAGTCCACTCCATCAGCTGCATGGCAGGTTATCTATCAATTTAGACATATATCAGGTATTTGCATTTGAGGATAGGACTGAGAATAAAGGGAAATCAAATGCAGAAAGTGCTGAATGTGACAAATGTATTATACACACTGGCAAGTCACAAAACTGTATATGATAACACAAAGATCCCAGCACTAAGTACCAGTAAGCCAGTTAGCACATGGAATGGGGTAAGAAACCATTATCCCATGTCAGACCTCTAATGCAGACCACAACTTAATTCATCATCTTCACCTCAATATTTCAGAACAAAAGCAAAATGTGGCATGGAACCTCTCCCTATAGAAATAACAAATTTCTGATACCTGACTGAAAAACTAAATTTGAGCTATGGCCAGGATTAGAGGGAGAGACACAGTCATGAATACAGAACACGGACACTTCCACTATTTGTATCCTCCTTCAACCCTATAATTTCTACAGCTAGAAAAATGCAACACTTTTCAAAAGGAAGCTCCAGAAAGCCACAAGATGACAGAAAGATTAATGAATGTGATTAATGAATGAGGAAATGTATTTACTCTATCTAGGCTAGACAGCAGATGATCAAGAATGCATAAAATCATCTGAATGAGGCCTATTAAAAACAAAATAAAACCATGGCAAACAACAAACCAAGGCATTACTCAAACTATTTCAGTGAATTGACATAAGTAGTCACTGACAGGAACATTTGGATTAGAACGATGTATTCATTTTTCTCAGCTATTAAAAATAAGATAAAAGTATGAAGTCAAACGGACTCTGCCATTATTCAAAATAAACAAATTGGAGTGTTGGGATATAATAGATGATTGGCCTTCTAATGCAGCAGTAAAAAAAAGGTGAAGATTGGCAGAGCACATAAGGCTGGCTGAAGGGTTAGGATGGGATAGAAGTGTTATTCTACTGGTTGAAACAAGCTCTGTTTTCAGAAAATATATCCACTGGATATACATTAACATTCTTCCCACTGAAGAATGTAAATCAACAGTGACAAACAGCAGCTATCTGGGGTTTCAAGTTAGATAACTTCCCACTCAAACCTGGAGATAGCAGGGCCTGAACCTGGGACCTTCTGCATATAAAATGTAGCCAGTGCATCTCTTATCCATTCAGGTGGACTCTCTATTAACCCACCAGACACAACCTTCTACTCCAGTGGATCTCAACTTGTGGGTCTCCAGATGTTTTGACCTTCAACTCCCAGAATTCCTAACAGGTTGTAAACGAGCTGGGATTTCTGGGAGTTGTAGGCCAAAACTCTTGGGAGCCCACAAGTTGAGAACAACTGCTCTACTCCTACATCTGAATTTATGTAACCTGAATAGATGTAACTTGGCTACAGCTGTGTTGGGATTTGAACTGGATCCTTGCTGGTTCACAGCTCCGTCTCTTGGCAACTATGCCACAATAGTTCTTAGCATACAGTACTTTACACAAGTAATAGATTTGCTAAAATTAATCAAAGTGTACTAAAATGAGTCATGAAATCACACCTGAGTTTCCAGGGAGCAGAGCCTATGTACTCTTTTGATTAATCAGGATTGCCTAACCTGCAAAATCTGAAATCCAATTATGTTTTATTCCAATAATGAAAAATATGCAGAACTTTCAAAAGCAGGTTTTGCCTGTCCTGTCTTACAGTCTCTACCCCCACACCTCTAATATCAGAAATGACAATAATTTTAAAATCAGGGTGGGTGGGGAGACATTACAGGATCCAGGAAGGACATTTTGTCTCTTACCTAAAGATGGCCATTCTTAAACAAAATAACTCTAGGCACAGATACCAACATAGAAACAGTGGGACGAGAACTCAGCAGGAGTTCAGTTCTGTCTCCTGTGGCCTGAAAAAGGACAAAGCTTTGCATGTGAGTATATATTTTTTAATCATGCCACATGTTTTAATTGGCTTGGCAATGCAAACAGCCATACGACTGAGAAACTTACAAGCTTCCTGGTCATCAACTGAGCTGCTCAAGTTTTGCAGACCCAAGGCTGTAGCTTCCTTCCATCCAGACAAAAGGGTTGTCCTCTTTCCCGAACAACTTCTACTTCACCATTCATTATCATCTTTTCCATCATCTTATGAGATTCCCAATTACAACAACCTCAGCTTAGTTACAACTCACAAATGTTTATAGTACAATAAATATACTTGACTTTTGGTTGCTTTTTTCAGCAGACTACAGCTATCTCTCTGGAAACTATCATGTGCGGTGTTAGTTAGCCTTTTTCTTCATACGTTTTATACTTCTGACATATTCAATGACAGAATGCCTTTGCAATGTGGATAGATTAGCTCAAGCATTGTTCAGAAAATATCTCTTGCTAGGAAAAGCTATTAGCTTTCCTCCATAAAGCACCTTCAGTCACTGAGGTTACATCATATCTAAGCTCCAAGTTCTATTTGAGAACCTATGAAAGGATGGAAAATTGTCCATCATTTTGTTTCTCATTATCTTGTGATTAACACAGGGAAGGTGCTGCTTCGTGTTTCTCCCTCAGGCACCAGAATACCTTTGGCAATCTCCTCTCATCCGCTTTAACAAAGAAAACCTCCTACCACATCTCCCTTTGCCAAGGTCGCACCTGACATGGGCTAGTGTCCTTTCATGCATAATAAATCACCCTGGCATTTCTTTTGCTGCATATTTGTGAACATGCCCACACATCAGTTGGATTGTTTCTTCAAATAGATTGTCTATAATTATTACCTACCTTGACAGGCATACAGCACAACTGCAGGCAAAGGAGAATGACCACAGTTTGAATAACAAAGAGATATCAAAGAAAAATCCATGTTAATCTGCTTGGGCATCAAAGGACATAGACAAATCCAGTCACATCTGATGGAATGGACTAGGGTCTATGAAAGATTATGCTAGAGATGTCTGCTTCCTAGTTAGTTTAAAGATTCCTCTTAGTCATTTTCAGCAAGTCACCCCTCACCCCTTGAGGCATTCTGAATTATATTGGTGAAGGATTTGCCCAGCATTGTGAAACTTGTGGCCCTCCAGATATTGTTGGGCCATAACTTTCATCATATTTGCACTGATTATATTTACTGGGGCTGATGGGAATTGCACGTAGAGGGTGATAAATTGCTCTAGAAGGAAACATTTTTCCTGTTTTTTTCTCTGTCAACAATCTTCATTACTTTCATCTGACAACCACGTTGTGGTGTCTTTTTAAACACAATGAATTTTCTATTGTGTTGAGATTTGTGAGCGCTGTCAAGAAAGTGCAACAAAACAAAACTTGCTAGGTAACAGATTAACCCAAATTTTACTTTAACTGAATGTTCAAAAGTGTTATCAGGTTCTCTTTAATACTGTCTGTCAAATGCTTATAACCTGTTATTGTAATCCTGTTTGCTTATGTTTAGGTTATTTATATTGTGTTTAAATGTAATTGCAAACAGAACTAGGACACTTACTATTGACGGCACGGCAAGACCCCTCCCCCCAGCAAAATCTTCCTTCAGACCATGGCAGGAGATTCAAACCTCGCTGACCAGGAGCCCAGAGTCCCGATGGCTTGCCAGAAGAAGACTTGCAGCAGCCACCAGCTCCAGAGGATATACTGTCAACAAGCCACCTTTCATGAATTACAAAAAAATCTTTACTAAACGGACACCCTGGTGTCCTTTTGCCCCCATATTTGCTTCTTCACTGTAGCCTTTATTGTCTCCTTTTTGCTTTCCTTTTTACTTTCATAATCTGACCCAGTTACCGTGCAGCCCCTCAGTCCTGAGCAGGGATTCTCTCCCTTCTCTTTCCTGTTTCCACTGCCCCTTTTGACATGCTCCCAACCCTGGGTCAACTCCCAAAGACCCCGGCATCCGGAACCAGGTGCCTCTGGTATCCGCAGATTAGGTGATGCCAGGATCCCTGATGTGTGTGTGTGTTGTAATATTTTATGTTATATGATTTTATAAATATATCTTTGGAGCCAGAAAGCCTTAATGACCTTTCACCGACACTCTTTGACCTGAAGTTCCTCTTGTGTCTTCTTGGTATACACTTTAACAAAGGACTCAAGAACCCATCATCTTCAGAATCAAACTTTTTCTATTCATTCCAGGTTGAATCCACTGCACAAAGAATGACCAGCCCCTGAATTGGGCTAACCTTCTTTTGTGTGACCATATGGACATAAAGGACTCATAATCACCTGGCACCCTTCCTGAGTTTGGAAGGTCCTGTCAATATTTTCCCCGAATGCCATTTCCTCTTTCCCAGGAATGGATTCCTTAACCCAATAATTCTGGACAATATGCTGTCATGGCCAACAATAGACATAGGCACCATGGGTGCCAAACT
Source organism: Anolis sagrei (assembly GCF_037176765.1). Classification (NCBI taxonomy): domain Eukaryota; kingdom Metazoa; phylum Chordata; class Lepidosauria; order Squamata; family Anolidae; genus Anolis; species Anolis sagrei. The sequence continues at coordinate 214,250,092 of NC_090024.1, read as the reverse complement.
CACTTGGTGGGTCACTCATTACACAATGACCAAAGCTATAACCCTCAGCAACCTGATGGCCCCGCTTCGTTAGTCTCAAAGTTGAGACACTGTAATCCATTCATAAAATTATATCCTCCTTTGTTTTTCCTGACCATCCTGCCTGCCATTGAAGAGCTGAAATCTGCATCAGAGGTAGGGAAAACTCTCTGATTGGCTGCTCTGATTGGCTGCTCTACATGGAGGGAATCCTCCCAGCTGCTTGTAATGTATAGCCAGCACTTTTACTTTTCTATTTTTGGTTAATACAGGCCACAAAGTGAACCCCAATCATTATATAGAGAGCTATGGAATGATTATTCAGAGAATTGCAAACAACCATTAGTAAGCTGTGATGGAAAAGAGCACTGGGAATCTCCACAATTGTTGGTTGTGTTTGATATGTAATGAGTTGGTTTGATGTACTTGTAAATGTTTAATGTTATCCAGCCAATGAAATTTTTAACATTCAATTAAAATACTATATTAATAGATATATCTTTTTTTTCTTTTTTTGCTACAGATGAAAGACAGGGATATACTCCTCTATTCCTCTTTTTGGTCTGCAATCTTTTCCTAGGCCTGATACTATACATAATTCCTGCTCACTGACAAACCGAGCTACATATGGTTGACTGGTAGCTTCCAACAGCTCACAGGCCTTTTGATAAAGAAGACTACCCTGTACTGATTTCTTGCATGATACAAAAAGAACTCTAAACAGACGCTACAAACAAGAATGGAGTAATTTGAAAATCTTTATAAAATTCACAAAAATACTTATAGGGTACAGAAAGAAACATGTAGCACAGTCCTAAGCCTGTTAACTTAAGGTGCATCTGCACTGTAGAATTAATGCAGTTTGACACTGCTGTAACTGCCATGGCTGAATGCTATGGAATCACGGGAGTTATAGTTTGTTGAGGCACCATCATTCTTTGGTAGAGGAAGCTAAAGATCTTGTAAAACTACAGTTTCAATGATTCCATAACACTGAGCCCTGAGAATTAAAATGGTAACAAACTACATTAATGTTGTAGCATAGATGCACCCTTTGAAGAAAAGCCTAACTATAATGGCCAGAATCCTATGGAGTTTAACAGTTGAGTAGCTGGCCAGTTGCACAAGCTGTTGAACTAAAACTAGCTTACACAGGGCTAGTTCTGAGATCTCCAAGCCTTCCCCAGGTTACAAAGTTGGCCAAATTGTATCCAGAAAGACATATGGGGACAGAGGAGCCATTTATTTACTGGTCTACTCTAGTCAGGCCTAACAATAGGATTTAGTCCACAGATACAACCAACACAGCAAGCAAGTCTTATTTATAGCTGAAGGAACCCCCAGTGGCGCAATGGGTTAACTTACTACTTCTTCTTAGGCAATCCTTCGTAGTCCGAGGATGATGGTCCTCCAAGTGTAGTGTCCTGGTGGTGGTTCCGTAGGTGACTGTGGAGCCCTATTCTTGATCTGCATTTTCTCCCACAGTGAGGACATCAGTTACCAGGTAGAAGGCGGTCCCGGTCAGGGTTGGCTTGACGCGCCTACCTCTTGGCACATTTCTCTCTTTCGCCCTCCATTCGTGCCTCTTCAAATTCTACAGCACTGCTGGTCACAGCTGACCTCCAACTGGAGCGCTCAAGGGCCAGGGCTTCCCAGTTCTCAGTGTCTATGCCAGAGTTTTTAAGGTTGGCTTTGAGCCCATCTTTAAAACCATTGTCCCAGCAGGACTGAAGACCGACAGGTTCACAGGTTCAAATCTGGAGAGCGCAAATGAGCTCCCTTTGTCAGCTCTGGCTCCCCATGCGGGGGCATGAGAGAAGCCTCCCACAAGGATGGCAAAATATCAAAACATCCAGGCATCCTCTGGGCAACGTCCTTGCAGATGGCCAATTCTCTCACACCAGAAACAACTTGCAGTTTCTCAAGTCGCTGCTGACACGACAAAAAAAATTATAGGAGAGAGTTGTATCATAGAACCGTCACAGTGAGTACAATGGACATGGATGAATGCAGAGAGAGATGACACATGTGACACAGATTTGCAGTCAGTGGAAATGAGGTTCTGTGTCTCTTCTCTAAAATGATACCCCTATGTATGTTTTCCATATGGGTATCATTTTATCCATGTGTAAAACAATTGTATATTTTACTGTGCCTTTATTGCTAACCTGCAGAACAACCTCTTATGACACAGATCACTAACGAGATGTGTTTATCCCAGAAGAAAACAGCTCCTGCCTGAAAATGTTCTTTCCTGTAAAATGTCAGCGTGAGGGGGGAGGCAGGGGGGAAGCATACCTATTTGGTTATGCAGATGCAGTTGGATAACAAATTAATTTCTGTGGATGCATGCAGAGGATCCTCTGGGGAATTAAAATCAGCAAGTGGTCTTCAACAAATTACCTTCCACCGCTCAGGGATTTTCACTATCAGAGGGAGAGAGACATAATCAGTAACTTGCAGATCAAAGGTTTTCCTGTCCCTGGGATAATGCTATGACAGGTCTCTGTTGGAAGCCAAAAACATGAAAAAGAGTGCAGTGGGGCAAAGCCAAAGTATCTTAAGCCTTGCCATAAGGCATGCTCCTTGTTGGGCAAATGAAAATCCAGAAATTACATAGCAATGGGAGAGAATGTGAACACTCCATATATTTTGGGATTCAACTTCCAAACACATCCACTATAAGAGATTGTGGAAGTTGTATTTCCAAATATCTAGAGGGACAAGGGTTATCTAATTCCTGCTTGATGACTTTGGATTGTGACTATTTGGGAGGCTTTTCCCCCTACTACAATTGGCTCTATGGGGAATTGACTATTTGAGGACCAGATTAATATTTTAGCTCTTGAAGTTTCTATTTTCTCCATCATTACCCTATGGTTAAGGTCTGCCAGAAGCTGATCACAGAATCACACTGGAGAACTTACAGATTCCTAATAGAATATTTCCATAGACATCTGTAGGTTCCCCAGCATGATTCTAAGGTCAACATCCTGTGGAAGTCGACCATAATGTCATGCTGCATGAAATACTGATTCCAAGGAAGTTGCTCTTTGAAGTAAAAAAAAAAAGGAAGTAGTTTTTAATTAACAGTTTTTCAAATTTTATGGAGTCCTGGTCCCAGTGAATGTGGAGGGCTGACTGTGTATGTGTTTAATAAGCGTTTTCATTAATATGTATGTTCCTATGCATTACAAACTTGGAGAAAAATATGGATAAGAATGTTATGAAGTTCCATGATAACAAGCCCTGGGGATATTTTAGGAAAATGTAAAACAATCTACAATAAAAAACCCTAAAATCACAGCTACGCAGGTTGATAGGAACACAGCGATGTAATTCATCAAAACTCCTGCCAACAAAATGGGTTCTTTTAATGCCACCATTTATCTAGCTGATCAAATTGGATCTCAATGGAAATGAGGTTCAGTCAAGTTCTAGTGGCACAAAGTAAATTTATAGACCAATACAGTTTGACTTCCAAAGAAGTTAATGCACAGAGAACAATTCTGCAGTGTTTTTGTTTGCTGGTATACAACCAGGGAGAACCGATCACGACTAAGAATAACAAATCATCATTGAGATGTAAATAACAGAAATAGCGTGACAAGCATCACAGCCAAACATTAGCGCAAGTAAACCATAAACACTGGCATTCAAAGAGCATGGAACAGCTTTGTAACTGACAGAGTGATTTGAGGCATTAACTAAAAACACAGGGCTGTTTCTTTTACAAGCAGAAGTATATTGCACGTGATACAGCAGGAAAAGAAAGAGGAGGAGGACACACTCGCAGATACCAAGATAAAGCTGGTACCATGAACACAAGAGAATACACAAGAGTTTCTGAATAAGGAAGGCTTGTTTGAAAGGAACCAGCTGGATACAGATTATAAAGGATAGCAAATCCTTTATAATTTTCAGTGCTGGTTTACAAGTCTAGATCCCAGAGTTCAAATCCCCACCCAAACATGGAAACACACTGGGTGACCTTGGACAAGTCACACTCTCTCAGCCTCAGTGGAAGACAATGGCATGTGCATGCACACACGCACGCACAAATAAATCTTGCCAGGAAAACCCAGTGATAGAGTCAGCATAAGTCAGAAATGGCTTGAAGGCACACAACAACCACAACAACAACAACAACAGCACATTATCAATTTATAGACTTTTTTTACCACAATTCTTATTCAGAGCAGGCAAGGTGAGAAGGCTGCCTCAGGCAGCAGATTGCTGGGTATTTTCAAAAATGATTGCCTATTCATTTTTTATAGTATTTGCACTGTTAGGCACATGGAGGTGCATATAGGTGAGATTTTCAACCTCAGGTGCTCACACAAATGGTTTTTTTTTAATTGTGTCAGGAGCGACTTGAGAATATACTGAAAATAGCTTCTGGTGTGAGAGAAATGGCCGTCCTGATGTGTTACCATCCTGTGGGAGGCTTCTCTCATGTCCTCACATGGGAAGCTGGGACTGACACACGGGAGCTCACCCTGTCTCTTGGATTCAAACCACCAACCTTCACGTCAGCAGTTCAGCCAGCACAAGGGTTAACCCATTGCACCACTATGGCTCCCCCACATAACTGGGTGATCTTTTGGTACTATGTGCTGTAACTTAGAAGCACGAGTCCACAAACTAAGGCCTACAGGTTGGTTACAGCCCTCCAAGGTCATTTACCTGACCACCACCCTAAGCCTTAGACCTAACAACAACAATCCTAATTAACTTGACTATCTCATCAGCCAAAAGTAAGCCCAAGCTTCCCACTGAAATACTGGTAAGTTTAGGTTGGTTAAAATTGTTCTTCATGTATAATATTATATTGTTCTTTCATGGTTTTTTGCACTACAAATAAGATATGTTCAATGTCCATAGGAATTCATTCATGCTTTTTTCAAACTGTAATCTGGCTCTCCAACAGTCTGAGAGGCCATGAACTGACCCAGGGCTTAAAAAGTTTGAGAATCCAGCACTAAGTGTTCTTTGCCAGTCCTAATGACTGTCAAGTTTTATTTTGGGTTCTTTTTAATACGCATATGCCCCATTTAAAACTGATAGCTGTTCATCTTTAACACCATTCAATAATAACACTTTTTTCATAAATTAAATCATCCAATAGGAATGATAATTAAATTCATCTAGTCAGGTTGAACAGGATACGACTTGTAGGCTACACACAGCTACCACGAGCTTCCACGACCTCTGGGCTGACACTACGAAACACCTATGGCCAAAAAAAGAGAAGCAGAACAAAAATGCTCTGACCTGATGATCTTGTAACGATGTATCTACAGACATCGCATTAACTGCAATGGTTCAATGCTATGGATTACTGGGATCTGTAGTTTGGCAAGGAATCAGCCCTCTGTGGCAGAGAAGGTTAAAGACCTTGTAAAACCACAACTCCCATGAATCCATAAAATTGGGCCATGGCAGTTAGATTGGTGTCATTCTATAGTGTTGATGGACCCTAAAATTGATTATTCTTTTCTAAGCTTGAGCTAATCAAACAAGCCCTTGTACGAAATCATATAAACTCACTTCTTCCTCAGTTGTTACCATTTTAGAGCATAGAACAGGGGAGATGGAAAAGAGTCAAGAACAAATCCTCTTTCTAAAGTTCGGGCTGAGAGGGTTGCTACTGCATAGGCAAAACTGCAAACCTCTACACACTGGGCTGGGAAGAATCTCAGGCCCCATCTACACTCCAATATAATCTAGTTTCTGAATCCATATTATATGCCTTGAACTACATTATACGGCAGTGTAGACTCATATAGTCCAGTTCAAAGCAGATAATCTGGATTCAGAAACTGGATTATATGGCAGTATAGATCCAGCCTCAGATTTGATACAAAGCAGTTTTACAGGAAAAATATAAATTAAGGAGAAAATAATCCCAAAATAGTCAAATAAGGACCAAGCATTCTCTTTAGAGACATTAAATACTGACTGATAACTGGGAGACTGAAATGGAGAACTGGAGCAGGGAGGGAGATAGAGTTGCTGGAAACCTGAACAAGGAAGGTTTTCTCACCACAATATTTTGCTGCAGATTTCACCTAATTAAATTTCCTTAGTAGCCTGTCCATTCATTAAACATAACCTTTTAACCACTTATCCATCCTGCTACTTATTTTACCTGGTATGCTGTGAATTCCTGCTTGTCATTTGGAAGGCTAGTAGAGATGACCAAGCTGCTTACAGTTGAGTCAAAGAACTCACTAAAGAGCAGTTAGGTGGTCTATACAGGTGGGCCATGATTTCAAAACAGAGAAATGAAATCCAGGAAATTAATGGCCACTGTATTTAGCTTGTCTGAGGATGTGGGCAGGAGGAACACAGGTAAACAACAGACAGATAAGAGTAGTACTTGTTAGGTCCAACATTGTTAGGTCTTTCTTCCTTGGGAAATACAACACTGGATACTTGTAAACTCCACATGATGAGCCTGGAAATTCAAGTAACAGCCTCTACTAATCCCTTCTATTTCACCAGCTTCTTATCATGTAAATTTTATTCTGACCATTGTTATTAATATAGTCATAACCTTGAGACTTCGAAGCACTTTGGACATTATTAAAATTCCAGCAAATGGATTGCAAGTGCTTTGTGCTGTCAAGTGCTTACTCTTCTACTGTAATGCCTGAAGTGGGCCCACAGTATCTGCTGGATATCTGGTAGAGTTTGGTTCCAGGCCTTCTGTGGATACCAAAATCCAAGTCACTTTATATACAAAGGTAAAATATAAAATGGTAAACAACACAATGATTTGCTCTTTGGATTCTGTGGGTGCAGAATCTGTGGATACAAAGGGTCAGTTGTGTGTCTGAGGGAATTATATGGTATTTAATTCGGAGTATCTGGATGTCCTCACAGTGAGCTACTTCTTGGAAGATTACAGTTCAAGGTGCTCTGGTTTATGGGGGAGAATAGAGCAGCTACGCATAGCTCTATCATGATTTGGCCAAGCAGCTTTTCAGAGGCTGTACTTCCATGTTCCAGCTTTAAAACTTCCTTTTCCAAGTTCTGGAGTAGAAAAGGCAGGCTGGCAAAGGATTATGCACCCCTTTGCCTATCTCTTCTCATCTAGTCTTCCCTTCACTTTGCATTTTTTTTCCCTTTTATATTCCAATCTGCAGGAAATCATTGCATATGTTAGCCTTTTCACCATTTCTTCTATCCAGTGCTAGCAGGCAGTGGGCTCATATCACTGAGAGTATCTTTGTAATCATAAAGGTAACTGTCTTGGATGTTAAAAAAATCAAGAACCAACTTCAGTTTTCTAGGTAGATGAATTTTGATATCCAAAAGCAGAGAACCAAGTTACATGAAAGTATGCATATGTTGTTGTTTTTTGTTTTTGCTTTTACAAATTCCTATGCATATGTTGTCAGAGTTAAGTCACTATAGCCTTCAGAAGTCTCTCACAACACAATCCTGTTCAGATTAACTTGGAACTTGGTACCACTTGGAACTCACCACTTGGAAGTGAGTTCAATACAGCTAAGTATGCCTACATAAGATTGCAGTTTTAACCTGGAACACATTACTAGTAAATGCTGATGTGCTATAATAGGCAAGATGTTTTCAATCAAGCAGACATTCAAAGTAAATAATATTCTATACATTCTTACTACAAATAATATATTTTTCAAAATGACAAGGCACCTGTGAAAACAGTCTGAAGGGTTGCCTTGGCTCCAACCATCTGCTGAGCTGCATTAGTTTGAAATATGGGTCTTCCAATCAAACGTGGAATGTTTGGCACCTACAGACAGTCAGGCATCTGGAGGCTTTTATCTGACTTTGCACGCAGCAGACATCCATGTTCTGGTCTCTCTCAAAGCCCACACGCACAGCTGAAGTTTGAACATCTTCCTGCTTCTGGAAATTCCCCTTTGGACATTCCATGGCATTTGCAATTCTTCTCTTACTGGCACTTCTAATGTTATTTCATTTTGAAAAGGCCATGATGGGTATATCATTCATGGTTCCTGAAAATGTTGTTCACAACCTTAGTTTAAATTGGTATTGATTCTTAAAGTATTCAAACCTTCCTCCTTCTTGCACCTCCTCCTCCCTATTGATAGTCAATTCATTTAGTGGATTATCAAAAGAAAGTATAATGGATTTTGTAAACCCCGAGGTTTGCAGAAGCACTATTCTCTATGGAGAGTATGAAACACAAGCCAGACGACCATAATTTTTTCTCAGTGAGCACTAAATGTACATATTAAACACAAAATGCTAACAGTGTCTATTGAGGGGTGAAGAACAACATGGGGATGCAATGGAGGGTCCTAGAAAGAGTGCTTAGCTGGTTTGTTGTTGTTGTTGTTGTTGTCGTCGTCGTCGTCATTGTTGTGTGCCTTGAAGCCATTTCTCACTTATGATCAAGTGAACTATCATGGGGTTTTCTTGCCAGAATTTGTTCAATGGAGGTTTGCTCTTGCCTCTCCTGATGCTGATAGAGTGTAATTTCCTCAAGGTCACCCAGTGGGTTTCCATGACTCAGCTGGGAGTCCAACTCTGTCTCCCAATATAGTTGCCCAACATTTAAGCCACTACACCACACTGTCTGGCAAAAAAATATGAACTGGAACACTATTGTTTTTAGTTACTGCCAATCAAGGTGAATTCCCTAACTGGGCTTAACTGGGCATGGCTGACATAAAGTGGCATCCTATGTTCGACAGCACACCATAGGACAATCATTTCCAATCACCCTAGCCTACCTTACTGAGTTATTATGAGGATGAAAGCTAGGGAATAACCATTTTTGATACTTGGAATTATACTGAGTAAATGCAAGCTTTGAACCATCAATGGCACTCTCCAAACGCATCTCCCCTTATGAACCAACTAGAGCTTTATGATCTGCTGGGGAGGCCTTGCTCTCAGTCTCACCCCCTTTGCAAGTGTGATTGGTGAGGATGAGAAAGGCTAAATACCTGGCTCTGTTCGAAGGCATTTGGAGAATAAGATATTACAGAATTTGACACAGTCTGAATAAGGATTATGAACAAGGATTATGGATAAATGGAATTATGCACTTTATATGTTTTAATCTGTTCATTGTTATATGTGTTTTATTTGCTCAAGTGTTTAAATTGTTTTAGTTGATAGGGAATGTTTCATTGTCATGTTTTATGGGCCATTGAATTTTGCTGGAGTTGTAAGCCACCTTGAGTGCCTTGCGGGGTGAGAAAGGTGGGGTATAAATTAAGTAAAGTAAAGTAAAGTAAATAAATATTGACTACAAACAACAAGTGTTTTGTACATACTGAGCAGTTGAATTAGACTGGTCTAGTCTATGCAGTCATTAGCGAGTAACTATAATGACTTCTTTATTTTTATTTATTTTTAGACGTGGTTCCCACCGAAACCAGTTAGGACTGGATGGGATATCAATGCCAGTTCATTAAATTTTATGAGGGAAAATAATACATTTATTATTTCAAGGTGGGTAACTATGTGACTTCCTTGTGGCATCTCAAAAATTAACAAGTTTTAATATTTCGTGGACTGCTGCCCACTTCATCAGATGCCCTGTTATTATGTAATCAGAGATGGTATAAGGGAACCCATTTCAGTATGATCACCTCTTATGTAGTAAAGATGTTCATGTAGTAAAGATGTTCATATTAGACAAGAAAACCTGAAGTCCTACATTTTTCATTCTCTCCTCCAAATTAGACTTTTATATTGACCTTGAGAGACTCAGTAGAAGACTGCAGTGGAGCAGTCGATCAGGTCCAGATGTTCCAACCTTCTTTCAAACAGTGTATTTTAGTTTTGCTTTTTAATGTTTATATTTGGCTTAACTACAGGGTGACCCTTCTACTACATTCAAGGCAGAGGAACAGTCAAAATAAAGCCCCTGAAAGCCACAATACAGAAGGAAGCAGCCACCCCTCATGAAAAAAAAATTCAATTGTGATAATGGAAATTGTGTTTAACAGTAACTCAGAAGCCATTTGTGTAATGGAAGAAAATGCCCTCTGATACCAAAGCAGTATACCAGGATTAACACACTGCTTTATCCTCCTTGATGTAGGAGGGCTAAACTAGATTATCCAAGGGGCTCTTTATAACAACTTTATCTATCACTAAAATACCCTGGAGGTCAAGGATACAACCCATTCCAGTTAAACTCACCGGCTGCGATACTTATGAGAGATAATGACAACACAGAAATTACTAATTACACTCCTGAACACACAAATTAAACATATCGCCCTTCTGGTGTTTTGGATAACAATTCCCATCACTACCAACTTTAAAGCAGAATGGTGAAAGGAGTCCAAAACATTTTAAAACAATTAGACTGGAACATAAGATAATAATTCCTGTATATGATAGACAAAGATTTAGCACAGACATTTAACACCTAGAAGTGAAAGATACACTTTATATTAAGATACTTTAGTCATATTGTTCCATCTCTCATAATTTTTTGTATTTATCACTTTTTCACCCACCAAAGCACCAAAGTTAACACACAATAGATAAGAAAAACACTTTTAAAATGTCAATTAATGAAAAAACATTTGACATTATTTTAAAGCTCTAAAAGAGTTTTTAAAACATGCATAATGGACACTTTAAGATTTGAAAGCTAACTAATATTGCACAAAATTTCACTGCCCAACAGAAATGCAGAAAGCTCTGTGATGTGTATCTACCAGCCTAACCTCTTGTGGTGATAAGACAGGACCAGAGTTTAACAAGTTATAGAGTTGGACTAAAATTAACGAAGTAAAATTTAATAGGGAGAAATGTAAGATACGACACTTGAAATGCAGAAATACAGAATTTGTGACACCTGGTTTGACAACACCAAATGTGAAAGGGATCTAGGAATCTTAGTAGATAAGTTGAGCATGAGCCAATGGTCTGATTCAGTAGTTCAAAAAGCCAATGTGATTGTACACTGCATCTAGATCAGTGGTTCTCAACCAGTGGGTCCCCTGGTGTTTTGGCCTACAACTTCCAGAAATCCCAGCTGATTTACCAGCTGTTAAGATTTCTGGGAGCTGAAGGCCAAAACATCTTGGGACCCTCAAATTGAGAACCACTGATCTAGATCAAAGGAAGCCATATTACCATTCTATTCTGTGTTGGTCAGACCTCACCTGGAATATTGTGTCCAGTTCTGGCCACCACAATTCAAAAAGGATACTGATGAAATAAAACATGTCCAGAGGAGTGTGGCCAAAATGGTAAAAGATCTGAAAACCATGATCTATGAGAAACGGCTTAGGGAACTCTGTATTTTAGCCTGGAGAAAGTTTAGAGGTAGCATGATAGCCATGTGTAAATATTTGGAAGAACGTCATATTGAACATAGAACCAGCTTGTTCAGTCACTGCATTTTGTACTAGCTTTAGCTTCTGAACACTTTTGAAGGACAGCTCCATGTTTACCATGTTACAGTAGTCAAATTGGGGCAGAGTGGTAATAAAGCATGATCCACTATGGTCAAATCCCAAGTACAGCTTAAGTACCAACCAAAGCTGGGCTAAGTCACTCTTCTATATATTTTGGCACCTAGTGGAAATATAGATTCTACCAAGAATTTTCATTTTTTTTATAGTTCGAAAGAAAAGGTTCTGGCCTTCGAGGTTGTAAAGGAACACAGCAGAGAGTCTTTTTAGAGAACTTAGTGTATGTGGTAGATTCAGGATAATATTTGCTCCCATACATACATTTAATTAACTTTATGCATCTGGGTGATCACAAACCCCACTTTGTGTAGGGGCCCAAATGACAGACAGGAGAATTAAACCCACTTGGGCCTGGGACTGATGTCCACATGGCATCCTATCTCAAAAGGCCAACAATGAGCTCCACAATGAGCAAAAAGCCCCACATCCATAATTATCCTTCCGTGCTTGACTTGGAGACAGGAAGACAAGACATATGTCTCTCTCTTGCCATACTTCTGATTCCCAAATATATCTTGCTCTCATTGCCAGAAAAACAAGAAGACACCTCCAAAATTACCCCCTCAGTAAAATGAGCATGTTATTATAATATGCTTAACATTTCATGTCATTTCAAAAGGCAGTAGTGACTTTTCAAAAATGCCCCATTCTTGGGTCTAAATCTATGGGTCATTCCCAACTAGAGTAAATTCACTGAACTGATGGCACTTTACATCAGCATTGTCTTGCTAAAGTTTCATTAATTGAATTTTAGTTGGTACTTGCAGTGATAAAGAATTATTATAACTGTTTAAGCAGTGTCACTTTGAAATATTCAATTTCACATTTAACAAAATGGGATTAAGAGTTCCATTTATCTCTCCATCACAGTTCTTTCCACTTATCCAGATATGCATCCATCTTCGCCTTCTCTACAGATGATCTCAGCAATTCCTGTATCTTAGAAAGCCATTCGAGTACCCCACTGGCTTTCTAAAATGGATTGGGGGGTGGGGGGAGCACATCACCTTCTACCTTGCACACCATTTTACTTCTTAACATGATTTCCAGCTCTCTGGCATTAAGAGGAGGAGGTGGACGTGGTGGTAACATGAAATGGAATAGCTGTAAAACAGCAGAAGGATGTCAGGAAATAACTGATATTTATGCATCAGAGGTATGCAGGAGAGCCTCAACAGCAGCACCGAACAAGATAAGAGCTGGGTGAGCAGGAGGATTGACATGGCACCTGCCCACAGTCTGGAGATTAGCTAACCACCCATGTCATGGAGACTCCCACAAGTTGCCAGAGAGACATGCATACAAATGCTGCACACAGACACATATATGCTGCAGAGAAGTATGAAAAGATGAGATCTCTTTATCGTGGGACAACCCTGCTAAAGGCACAACAAAAGCATTGTCTTATGGTCCATGCAACATACAAGTGGTGGGGAACTTCCTCAATTTATTACACAGACTTCCTGTACCACATGTGTCGAAGTCAAGGCCTGCAGCTCAAATCCAGCCCACCATGTCATTTTATGTGGCCCTCCAGTGATTGAAGTTGTCATTCATAAAAAAAAAAAACTGGGGACCCAAACTGGAAAAAAAGCTAAAGAGCACCAAACACTATGTAAAACTAAAATTGGCCCTCTGCATTCACAGATTCTCCATCTATAGATTCAACAGCACTTTGAAGACAACCATAAGACTGATGCGGTCCGCGATGAAAATGAATTTGACGGACATCCCTGTTCTATAACACTGCAAGCTAAAAATGTACACACAGTGGCCACAGTAAGACACAGTGCAAGTTTTTTTACAATTTGGGTGCTGTGAGTTTTCCGGGATGTATGACCATGTTCCAGAAGCATTCTCTCCTGACGCTTCTGGAATATAGCCATACTGTCCATGAAACTCACAGCAATCCAGTGATTCTGGTCATGAAAGCCTTTGACAACACATTTTTACATCTAAAAGAAGAAGCTAGAAGAAGCTAGTGAAGTTTTGAAAGCCAACACAATATATTGTGCACTCGGAGGTTGTCCAGATAAAGGTAGCACAACAGGATAGATTTTGTTAGTTTTTGTCTCCCTTCAATTTCAGAACTACTTTGGCTTTTGCCCTGAACTCACAAGACAGATTTTGATTGAGACAAGATTCAGCCTCCTCCTCTTTTAGAACACTGAGGTCAGGGTGACAACACTTGAGAAGCCAACCAGAAAGGAGGGCAAAGAAGTGCTTCGAACCATGCGCAGAGCTGGCCTTGCTTCCTCTCTTCCTCACACATATTGCTTCCTGGAGGCCAGAAAGAAACCAAAGAAGTCAAGAAGTCTCACACATACAGATTCCTCTCTAGAGTAGGCATGGGCCAACTTATTCCCTCCAGGTGTTTTGGACTTCAACTGCCACAATTCCTAACAGTCTCAGGCCCCTTCCTTTCCCCCCTCTGTTGCTGTTCCCTCCAGGTGTTTTGGACTACAACTCCCACAATTCCTAACAGCCTTCCTCTACCTCCTCAGCCACTGTTCCCTCCAGGTGTTTTGGACTTCAACTCCCACAATTCCTAACAGCTTTAGGCCCCTTCCTTTCCCCCCTCAGCCGCTTATGCGGCTGAGAGGGGAAAGGAAAGGGCCTGAGGCTGTTAAGAATTGTGGGAGTTGAAGTCCAAAACACCTGGAGGGAACAAGTTCGCCCATGCCTGCTCTAGAGACTACAAATCAACCATATGCAGAGTGCACCCACCACTTCCTCCCTTTTCTCAACATTGCTTCGTGGGGACTACAAAGGAGGATAAGGAGGGCAAGCCACAAACCTCCCACGTGTCCACATGACATATGAGCAGCACCGGAGGCGCATTCACAACCAGAAAAAGAGAAATGCCAAAGTCAAGACATGCAGCCAGGACACCCCCCCCACCCCCCCACCCCCCCAGCGCCTTGCAATTAAAGCCTTGCCTCCCCAAACTTCTGCATTAAGTTTTCTCCACTCTGGAGAGAAAGCGACTGGCTGGCGAGTAAAGAAACGCGGGCCCAGAAGGAAGATCATGATGGTAATGAAGATGGTAATAATGATAACCCTAATGACATGGTCTAGTGGAGAAGGTTGAGCCTCCAGGTCAGGAGCAGCCAGCCACCCAACCGGCTTGCTCAGCACAGCCTTCCACCTGTCTCCGGGCTGCCTCAATCCTTCATCGGCGGCACCTGAAGCAAGGGGCCCAGTGCAGGGGGGCAGATGCGCGAGAGGCGTCCACACGCCACCCACCCACCCTCCCGCTCCCTCCGCTTGGCGCAGCGGCTCTGCCACTCACGGGAAGGCGACGCGCCAGAAGCAGCAGCAGCAAAGCCGAGAGCCAGCTCGCCCCAGCTCTGCAGCAGCCAGAACCAGATCTGCCCTGAAGTCTTCCTCTCTTCCTTCCTCCAGCCTTCAGGAGACCCCGTTGGCTTGCGGGCTGCTCGGCTGACTAACCCCGGCTGGGAAAGAGGCAAGCGAGGAGCCGAGGCGGAGGAGAAACCGGCCCTGGGCTTCCCGAGGCTCCTCCTGGGCCCCTCCTCCGAGGCGGAGTCAGGAAGGATGAAGGGGTGCCGAGGCTCCGCGGGAAGGCCAGGGCAAGGAGCTCGGAGGTGGATTCTCATTGCAGCAGGCATGTAGCCAGGGGTGGGCTTGGGGGGCTCCAGCTCCTCATGCGGGGACATGAGAGAAGCCTCCCACAAGGATGATAAAAAACATCAAAATCATCTGGGCGTCCCCTGGGCAACGTCCTTGCAGACGGCCAATTCTCTCACACCAGAAGCGACTTGCAGTTTCTCAAGTCACTCCTGACACGACAAAAAAAACAAACAAAAAAAAACCCGAACTTCTCATGGTGGTCCGTGAGAAGGCCTTACTGGTACATTATTTAAACTGTTGTGTTTATTCATATCATGATCTGATCACCATGCTCAATATATCCCATATGCATGGGGGTATTGGGGTAACGATACAAAAGGTTTCTAAGGTAGACCCTCTTTCACTCAGACTCAGCCCCCCCCCCCCCCCCCCAAAATTAAAATCCTGGCTACAAGCCTGCATTGCAGGAAGAGAGATCCTACCTAACCATTAAGAAGGACTCCCTAACTCAGCTTTTCTCAACCTGGGAGTCGGGATCCCTGGGGAGGGGTCACGAGTGGGTGTCGGGGGCGGGGGTCGCCAAAGACATGAGAAAACACAGTATTTTCTGTTCATCATGGGGGTTCTGTGTAGGAAGTTTGGCCCAATTCTATCATTTGTGAGATTCAGAATGTTCTTTGATTGTAGGTGAACTATAAATCCCAACAACTACAACTGCCCCGGGTAGCGCAGTGGGTAAAAGTGCTGAGCTTGTTGACCAAAAGGTCGCAGGTTCGAATCCAAGGAGTGGCGTGAGCTTCCACTCTCAGCCCCAGTTTCTGCCAACCTAACAGTTCGAAAACATGCAAATATGAGTAGATCAATAGGTACCGCTCCAGTGGGAAGGTAACGGTGTTCCATGCAGTCATGCCGGCCACATGACCTTGGAGGTCTACGGACAATGCAGGCTCTGGCTTAGAAATGGAGATGAGCACCACACCCCAGAGTCAAACACATCATGGGTAAACCTTTACCTTTACCTAGAACTCCCAAATGTCAAGGTCTGTTTTCCCCAAACTCCACCACATTTGGGTCTATCGAGTATTTGTGCCAAGTTTGGTTCAGATCCATCATTGTTTGAGTCCGCAATGCTCTCTGGTTGCAGATGAACTACAACTCCAAAACTCAAGGTCAATGCCCACCAAACCCTTCCATATTTTCTATTGGTCATGGGAGTTTTGTCTGCCAAGTTTGGTTCAATTTCATTGTTAGTGGAGTTCAGAATGCTCTTTGATTGTAGGTTAACTATAAATCCCAGCAACCACAACTCCCAAATGACAAAATCAATCCCCCTGCCCCCACAACCCCACAATAATTCCAATTTGGGTATATCAGGTATTTGTGCCAAATTTGGTCCAGTGAATGTAAATAGTTACATCCTGCATATCAGATAGTTACATTACAATTCATAACAGTGGACAAATTAGTTATGAAGTAGCAACAAAAATAATTGTATTGTTGTTGGTCACCACAACATGAGGAACTGTATTAAGGGATCGTGACAGAGTAGGTCCATAACACAGAATAAAGAGTATGACATTGATTATTCATTCATTCGCTTCCAACTCTTTGTGACCTCATGGACCAGCCCATGCCAGAGCTCCCTGTTGGTCATCACCACCCCCAGCTCCTTCAGAGTGAAGCCAGTCACTTCAAGGATACCATCCATCCATCTTGCCCTTGGTTGGCCCTTCTTCCTTTTTCCTTCCTTTTTCCCCAGCATCATTCTCTAAACTTTCCTGTCTTCTCATTATGTGGCCAAAATACTTCATCTTTGCCTCTAAGATCCTCCCCTCCAATGAGCAGTCAGGCTTTATTTCCTGGAGTATGGACTGGTTGAATCTTCTCACGGTCCAAGGCACTCTCAGAATTTTCCTCCAGCCCCACAGTTCAAAAGTGTCTATCTTCCTTTGCTCAGCCTTCCTTATGGTCCAGCTCTCACATCCATAGGTTACTATGGGGAATACCATTGCTTTGACTATGTGGATCTTTGTTGCCAGTTGATGTCTCTACTCTTCACTATTTTATCAAGATTAAAAAGTATGGTTCATTCTATATTTTATATAGACTTAATTAAATCAATTTAATGTTTGCTTCTCATAGACTTAGTATGGGGATTTGGTTAACCAGTTAAACTTCATGAGTGAACCAGATTTTTTTTAACTTGAAAATTTTCAGGGGGCTTTGAACCCATAACCTTCCCCTCTCCCCAGCTACAGCCCTGGAGGCAAGTCCCCTGGCATGGTAGGTTTGGGCTCTGGGGTTAGAACTAGGTCTCTGAGAATGTAACTACACTGCCAAATTAATGCAGTTTGACCCCACTTTAACTGCCATGGCCCAATACAAACTTCCCTGGCTTGAAAGGGAAGCTGACAGAGCAGGTTTGATCTCTAGAGGAAGAACTAGGATGTCTCTGAGGGTGCATCTACACCAGTGGTTCTCAACTTGTGCGTCCCCGGGTGTTTTGGCCTACAACTCTCAGAAATCCCAGCCAGTTTACCAGCTGTTAGGACCAAGTTGAGAACCACTGAATAAAATTGTCGAATTAATGCAGCTTGACCCCACTTTAAGACCCATGGCTCAATGCAGTTCTACCAATGACCCCTGGCTTGGCTGGGCAGGTGTGGCCCCTGGAGGGAGAAATGGGAGAATCCTCAATAACCATGCTTGTCAGGAGATGCTGAGCGTTGTGGTTCAAAAATAGGTGTCCCAGGATTTGTCCCAGGGTTGGAGGAGACCACAGGGGACATCCAGTCCAACCCCTTGACATGCAGGAAAACACATTCCAGGTACTTGAATTGTCATGGCTCAATGCAGTCCACCCAGGATAGTTAGTATAGTTCTGTTAACAGAAAACCCATCTTCAAAATGAGGCAATCAGACAACAAACTCCCACAAAAATGTGAAAGAAAGCTCTTGATGTGCACCAGTGCTCGGTGGTTTGGATCATTACCATCCGGGCTTCAAACTGGTTCCAGGATTTCCTGTGTAATCAGATGCAAAGCAAAGCCAATTTCTTCAACGCCATTTGAAACTCCATTAAATGGCCATATATTCCAGTTTCCGCAAATATTTCCCAAATCATTTATTTCTGGGTTCCTCAACAAGAGAAAAGGGTGAGCATCTCATAATTCATAAGGATAGACTATGTGCTATTTTCACAGAGAAATACAATTTGAGCATCCCTTTGTTTCATACACAAAATGATTGAAAACAGTGTATAAAATTACCTTTGAGCTATGTGTTTAAGTATATATGAAACATGAATGAATGTTATATTTAGACTTGGAATCCTATCTCTAAGATATAGTCATAAGGCATGCATATGCAAACAGAAATATTCTAAAATCTTTTCAAAAATCCAAAATATTTCTGATACCAGACATTTTGGATCATTTATAACAGACATGGGCAAACTTGGGCTCTCCAGATGTTTTGGACTCTAACTCCCACAATTCCTAACAACCTCAGGCCTTTTCCTTTCCCCCCTCAACCACTTAAGTGGCTGAGGCAAAGGAAGGGACCTGAACCTGTTAGGAATTGTGGGAGTTCAAGTCCAAAACACCTGGAGAGCCCAACTCTGCCCATGCCTGATTTGTAAGGATGGGCCATAAACTCAGTGCTCGGTCTGGTACTTTAATGTGGCATTTAGGTAGAACACAACCTTCTTAATAGCCACTTCCTGCTTTTCAGTGCTGCATGCCAGCAGTGCCTTATTGCTGTTTTGAAAAACTGGCCAACACCAGGGAGAAACCAAAGCAGAGCAGTTTTCCAAGAAAAAGCCCTATTAATCTATTTCAGGAAGAAGAAAGGAGCTGAGACTCCTGTGTGACCTTCAAGATGGATTTTTTTTAAGCATCACCTTTCATGAATTTGAACCCACTTCCTTGGTGCTGAAGAAGTACAGTAACTAAGGGAAAGCTATTTCTTCCTTAACCTTGCACAAATTTCCCAAATATAAACAGCCGAGAAAAAGTTCCCTTTTTGGAATACAAGCTGCAGAATCCTTCAGGTAGTTCACATAGCTGTTAACTTTGGTGGATTGGGAGCAGAGGCGGCCCTAGGTAATTTTCAATGGTAAGCAAACAGTATTCCCCCCCCCCCCCCCAAACTAATCACTGATATATATTTTCTGTTCGTCGTGAGAGTTCTGTGTGCCATATTTGGTTCAATTCCATCATTGGTGGACTTCAAAATGCTCTTTGATTGTAGGT
This sequence comes from Anolis sagrei, assembly GCF_037176765.1. Lineage (NCBI taxonomy): Eukaryota > Metazoa > Chordata > Lepidosauria > Squamata > Anolidae > Anolis > Anolis sagrei. Next base: position 214,230,771 of record NC_090024.1, on the reverse strand, counting down.
GAACTATACATCCCAGTAACTACAACTCGCATATGTCAAGGTCTATTTTCCCCCAAGAGCGCCTCAAGAGCGCCCCTGGGCAAAATCAACTATACTGTAAATGCTTACTTCGCGTAATGGGTTGAGCCGCCTCTGATTGGGAGATGGGGGTGGGGACAGGACTCTGGGAGCTGTTGTGCAAAAAAGTAACTTCTCCCTTGGTCTGAATATTATAATGTGATCTTACACATGAAACACATAGGGGAAGGAAACAATCCTAGGCATACTTACATGACAATAAGTTTTGTTTTATACTATCCAGGGGAGAACAAGGGTCAGCAGCAAGTTCCTTCCCAGTTGATACTTGACACAAAGTACAGTCAGCCTTCCACACTTGTGTGTTTAATCTTTGCAGATTTGATTATTCATGGATTTGATTATGGTGGTTTCTGTAAGAATCTCTAGGACCCTTAGTGCCGCTCTATTGTTAACCAACCATATTGTTAACCAACCAAGGCTCTGCAGACTAATTCAGCCTGAGAAGTCAACCAAGGCAGAGCACTTGATGAACCAACCTGGACACAACATATTATTTGAGAACACAGAAAGGCTGGGCCACCCTAACAACCACCATGTCAGACTACACAGAGATGCCATTGAAATCCACAAGCATGTGGACAATTTAAACAGAAAGGAGGAAAACATGAAAATGAACAAAATCTGTCTACTGGTATTTTTTTAAAAAATTATAAAATCATGATAGTAAATAAAGAACAACACTAAAAAAATGGGAATTTCAGACAATAATCAATCAGGGCCAGCTAACACCACCCAATAAAGGATCCCTCCAGGCAGTAATCAGCCAGACTTTGAAGCTACAAGGCCATTACATGCTACTTACGATGGCCAATTGCAACATTCACACTTGCCTGAAGCAGACAAGAATTCATTCTCCTATCCTAGACATTTAATAGCTATATAAACCTCCCTTGTCTAGTTTCCAACAGACCTCACAACCTCTGAGGAGGCCTGCCACAGATGTGGGTGAAACGTCAGGAGAGAACGCTTCTGGAACATAGCCATACAGCCCGGAAAACTCAGACCAACCTAGTGATTCCTGCCATGAAAACCTTCGAAAACACAATTTGAGTTCACTTTAGCTGCCAGGGCTCAATGTTATGCAATCTTGTGGTTTGTAGTTTGATGTTCACCAGCCCTCTTTGGCAGAGAAAGTGAAAGACATTGTAAAACTACAACTCCCAGGATTCAATGGCAGTTAAAGTGGGAAACTCACAGCAACCAAACATAGTGCTTTTATTTGTTGATTTTGCTCTCCACTATGATTAACTGAAAAAAATACTTTCTTCACATACATCATAACTAACCAAAATTTTGGAATTAAATCAAGATTGCAGTCATCAATATATTTAATGAAAAGAGCCTCCAAAAGACACTTTGTGTCTCAATCAAATAGATAAAGGTGGGATACAAATAAATATATAATGACAAGTAATGTAAAACATAGGGAAAAGCTCACCCCCCTGAAAGTCATATGCCCCTTTTGTTACTAGCACACCAATATTCTTCCTCCATTGCTGCTTACCCAGGAAATATTTATATTAACATCACTCTTAGCAAAAATGCTAAAAAATGAAGCAGATAAGTCATGCATGTTGATAAGGCAAGGCAGACATTTCTAGAATTTTTAATGCATTCCGACTTTCTTGCCAAGCTAGTCTTTAATGTCTTGGAGGAAGAGTAAACTCTTCCTCCAAGGCATTAAAGACCAACTTGGCGATGGAAAGCACAATACCTTAATCTGAACCCATATACAGCTCAATTTCTTATTATGTTACTTATCTGTGAAACATAAATGTAAGGACTAAAAAAGGCAAACAGTAATGCATTTTGGGTTGAAAACAGATTGTATAGAAATTGGGGATCTGAAGCAGCAGAAACCCAATGACAAAAGGGAAATTAAGAACATTCAAAGGAGCCAGGGAGGAGAAAGAAGCAGATGCTGTAGAACAGTAGTTCTCCTAGATCCAGAGAGCACTGTGGATTCAAACAATGATGTATCTGGACCAAACTTGGCACACATCCTCAATATGTCCAAATGTGAACACTGGTAGAGTTTGGGGGAAATAAATCTTGACACTTGGGAGTTGTAGTTACTGGGATTTATAGTTCACCTACAATCAAAGAGCATTCTGAACACCACCCAACAAAAGAATTGCGCAAAACTTCCCACACAGAACTCCCATGAGCAACAGAAAATACTGTGTTTTCTGGCGGTCTTTGGCAACCCCTCTGACACCCCCCTTTCAATCCTCCCCAGGGGTCCCGACCCCCAGGTTGAGAAATCATGCTGTAGAATGAATGCAGTTTGACACCCCTTTTTCTGCCATGGCTCAATTGTATGGAATTATTGGAATTTTACAACCTTTCTTTCCATGAGATTTGTAGGTGCCTACTACAAATCTCATGATTCCACAGCATGGAGTTAGAGGGGGTGGTTGAACTGCATGAACTCCAGTGTGGACAACCATAAGGTAGGATATTTTGAGATAAAGCATGGGCTGGTGGAGAGTTCTGCATAAAAATTGTGCATAAAATTTATGAACAAAATTCCTTACCATTAGGAATGCAGGCTGAAGTTGCAAAACAGACTATGTACAGTGTCAGAGATTCCCAATCTCTGGTCTGGACTTCAGCAAAAAGTAGCAAGTTCTTTACTTTTACTTACAGTATATTCTGGCGTATAAGACTACTTTTTAACCCAAGAAAATCTTCTCAAAAGTCAGGGGTCGTCTTATACGCGGGTGTAGTCTTATGCATGGGAGTCGTCTTAACTCTATATTTTAACTGGAAAACTTGGGGGTCGTCTTATACGCCCAGTCGTCTTATATGCCGGAATATACGGTAATTGGTTTGAGGTGTGCAAACAAAACTGAATTTAGTTCACGTGATTTGTGGATTTTATCTGTTGGAATTATTACTGATGTACAAGACGGGAAAAACATAAAATCAGCTCAATACTATATTGCAGCCTTACACACATTTAATACTAAAATTTGAGTGAAAATTATTGCTTCTATGAACATGATATCAAGCCAGAAATTCATTATAACAATGCAAGTAACAACAAAATAAAAGCGAGTTTTCTGCTGTGCCAAAAACTAAGCAAACTTTGAAGTCTGCCTAAGCCAAGTCTCTCATGCTGCTTGAAACACAGGAAGGTGATAGGTTTTTTATAACATAATCAAGTCAGTAATGTTTTTGAATTCCATTGGCATTGCATTTATCATTTGGGGTGAAACAATGAAAGCCCTAAATCTTATTGTTCCCATTTTGAACAGTCTTCCAGTTGAACTTGGAAGGTAGTAAAAACAAGATTTTTTTTTTTAAAAAAAGCTTATTATGGCCATGACTTTCTAAACAGCCTGTTCTTGAGAATTGGCAGCAATTATATTTTTAAATGCTTACCTTTCTCAGAGGCTGGATATATCTAGTTTAGCAGACTTACCTTATATAATTTTATCTTGGATAGCTATTTTAGGATATGCCATACATATACCTATATAAGTAAAATGTAATGTTCGTTTGTGGGATTAACATAACTCAAAAACCATTGGACGAATTGACATCAAATTTGGACATAATACACCTATCAGGCCAACGAGTGACCATCACTTATAAAAACACTGAAAAATACAGCAGAAGAGACTTTAAAAGCCAAAACAACAACAACATTGCAACACATGTGCAAAACCACATATATACACAAACATATATTGGTGTATATATATACACCAATATATATACACACACAAAACACATATACACAGACTGAGCTATAGCAACGTGTGGCAGGGGACAGCTAGTATCTATATAAATAAAAATGTAATGTTTGTTTGTGGGATTAACATAACTCAAAAACCACTGGACAAATTGACACCAAATTTGGACACAAGGCACCTATCAGGCCAATGAGTGGCCATTACTCATAAAAACACTAGAAAACACAGCAGAAGAGACTTAAAAAGCAAAAAAAACACACACTCAAAAATTACATTCCAGTGCATACACAATACCACACACACACACATACACACACACACACACACATAACACATATACTCTGTATTTAATTCTATTTTAATGTGTTAGGTGTTAGGTTATCATTCACACATGGTTATGGCTTTTAATGTTAGCTGTTTTGAGTCCCTTTTGGCAGAGAAAAAGCGAGGAATGAATACAACTAATAGTAGTAATGGGCCCGAAATTTGTCCCATCCATTTGATTCATGTTTCCGTTTTGTTCCATCCATTTGGATGGCATGAAATGGGAAGACCCCTACTGAAAAAATACATTCAAAATGAAAGGCAGGCAGGAGCAGGCACCAGCTTCAAGCCTGCTTTTTGGATCGATTTCTGCAGGGCCTGCAGCTGAGCACCAAGTATGAAGCACTCCTTACTCAGTGCTTGGGTTCAGGCCCTGCCAGGCCAGGGTGTGTAGGCCCAAAGCCTGCACCTGTAGGCTCAAAGTGCCCAGGCCTATGGGTGCAGGCTTTGGGTCCAACACCCGGGCCTGTCAGGGCCTACAGTTGAGCACAGAGTGAGGAGCACTCCTTACTCTCAACTTGGCTTCAGGTCCTACTAGGCCTGTGTGTGTAGGCCAAAGTCTGCACTCGTAGGCCCAGGCATTTTGGGCCTACGGGTGAAGTCACCTCGCCAATAATGGGCCAATATAAAATGTATTTTTTGGCCCCAAAAACAAAAAAGAGTATCTGACCTCCCGATTTTGAGAGGCTCAGACGAAATGGATCAGAGCCCCTTCTGAAAGCCAGGACATGAAACAAATGAAAGTAAGCCCCGAATGCATATGACTAGCTACTACTAATGTAAACAAAACCTCTAAACACCATTTTGGCAATAATCCTGAAGGGTGGGAGGGAAAAATTAAATTAGGCATCCTTTCCATAAGGTACATTGAGAGTATATATACTCTTTAAACAATACGTTTACATAATATTTTATATCTCAAGCCTGTTTGTCTGAAATTAGATTCATCTTATGGAGGGAAGCAGACATTTGGTCTATAAAATTTATAGTTGAAGTCAGTTTCTGGGTGCCTTAACATTTTGTACTTCTGGTTGCTTCTGGGGTGAGAGAATCAGCCATCTATGAAGACGTTACCCAGGGGACGCCCGGATGTCTTGCAATCCTGCGAGGATTAACCAGTAATGCACCACCTGACATCCGCCGGGAAGTAGCAGCCAATAGTGAAAGGACCAAGGCAGAGACATCTCCAGCTCATCCCCTGTTTGGGTATCAACCAGCACGTCAACGACTTAAATCTAGAAATAGTTTTCTAAGATCTACAGAGACACTTGCTGGAACACCTCAGCAAGCGAGAGTCCAAAAGTGGCAGGCTCAAACCCAGAACCTCAACCAATGGCAGATACCAAATGAGAGACTCCCCCCTGGGCACACAGAAAACTGGGCAACTTGGAAGGCGCTGAACAGACTGCGCTCTGGCACCACGAGATGCAGAGTCAACCTCAAGAAATGGGGCCACAATGGAGGACCACCTTGCAGCAACACCAGAAGCACTCCAAGTGGCCAGATACTGGTCAAAGGACATTTAATCAACTACCAAACTCACAAATTTTGTATTTTGTATGTTTCTTTGCTTTGTTCTGTTAGAAATGTAATATAATTGACTGGTTGCCCTGACACGACAAATAAATAACAATATGTTTACATAGTATTTTATATCTCAAGCCTATTGGTCTGAAATTAAATTCATCTTATGGAGGAAAGCAGACATTTGGTCTATAGATAAAACTTACAGTGGAAGTCAGTTTCTGGGTGCCTTAACATTTTGTACTGCTAGGTTGCTGAACAATCTCAAAGCTGAACAATATCGGTATACGTTAATTAATCAACAAAGTAAGGAAGTCATTGGAGACACGTCTAATCGAAAGCAAAAGGTTGGAGGTCTTTGTTGAAAATAGTCAATTGTAACCACTAAACTACAAGGCCAAGGCTCAATCAAAAGCCTGTTTGGGTGATGATAGTGCATGGAGCTTTCTCTCCACAAGGCCTTTTGAAGTTCATTAGTGTATTTAGGGGTCAGAGCTTTAAGTACAACTGACAGAGAGAGGGATTAAACGAGCAGGTCTGTTAAGGTAAGCTCATCTCTACTGGTATTTATTAGAGATCTCCCATACCTACTTTGCTCCAGGCTTACTTTAAGGGCCATGATAAAAGCAGTAGCTAGAGTTGATATTCTTGTTGCTGTTTCCTGCATAGAATACTGTAATTGAGTATTCCTTTTTCCAGCTGGAGATATTTCCTTATGCTCTTCTCCCCATGTTGCAGTACAGCCACAGTCTACTAGAATACGGGTGCCTCTTTAATTGACACGATTCAATGCTGTGGAATCATGGGAGTCATACTTTGGTTGAGGCACCAGCCCTCTTTGGTACAAAAGGTTAAAGACCTTGTAAAACTACAACTCTCATGATTCAGTAGCATTGAGCCATGGCCATTAAACAGTACGGATACACCGTCCAACTTCAGTCCTCTCTTCCTTGACTTGTAACTACAATTTCACTTTTTTTAATAAACTACACTGCAGCAAATGCCCTATTTTTTGTCTCTGGGGAACACTCAGGCCAGTATGGATTCAGCTCCAATGCGAAAACTACAACTCTCATGATTCAATAGCATTGAGCCATGGCCATTAAACAGTACTGACACACTCTCCAGCTTCAGTCCTGCCTTCTTTGACTTATAACAATTTCATTTTAAAATAAACGACATTGCAGCAAATGCCATGCTGTTTGTCTCTGGGGAACACTCAGGCCAGTATGGATTCAGTTCCAATGCGAAAACTACAACTTTCATGATTCAATAGCATTGAGCCATGGCCATTAAACAGTACTGATACACCGTCCAACTTCAGTCCTCTCTTCCTTGACTTGTAACTACAATTTCACTTTTTAAAATAAACTGCATTGCAGCAAATGCCCTACTGTTTGTCTTTGGGGAACACTCAGGCAACTATGGATTCGGCTCCAATGTAAGAACTACAACTCTCATGATTCAATAGCGTTGAGCTATAGCCATTAAACAGTATTGACACACTCTCCAACTTCAGTCCTGCCTTCCTTGATTTGTAACTATAATTTCACTTTTTAAATAAACGACACTGCAGCAAATGCCCCACTGTTTGTCTCTGAGGAACACTCAGGCCAGTATGGAATTGGCTCCAATGCAGTAAGAGCATTCTTTAGTAATAAACCTCAACAACAGGTTAGGGCAAAAAACCCATTTGCCCAGCTCTTGGGCCTGATGACATTAGATATACAGGAGACTTTCATGGCATAATGGTAAACAGCATGATTAGTTCATTCAAGAGACAGAAATTCTCCTAAAAGCATGACTCCAACACTGTCATTTAATAATGAACCTTCTGCAGGTTTGGCTTCTCTCTTCCCTATTAAGGGAACAACACTTACACAAATGCAGAATCTGGGAAAGTCATTTCTGAACTACAACCCCTAAAATCTCCTGACCAACATGGCTATTGAGGATAATTGAGTTACAATCCCAAAATTTATTTTTTCTATATAGTGTTGGCTGGTAACTCCCCCTTCAATAGGGCTATGGATCTGCTCAGGGAGTACTTTGGACTGGATGACTTGTGTGATGTCTTCCAGCTCTATGATTCTACAATAGCCTGAACCTCTTAAATTGCTGTAATACAGCCTCATCACATTGGTCTTTAACACAGACAGCCCTGGTATTTTGAAGCAAGCAGAATTCTGGGATATCTAATTTAGCGTGTGGCCTTTTGAATTCTCTGCCACAGATCCTCGCTTTCCCAAACTACATTTCCCAGAATTCTGTTTGTGCAAAAAGAACGGGGCTGTCCACATTACTGCCTTAATGTGATGGGGCTACAAATATCAGAAATCTGTCCTGCAAATAGATTCAGAAGCCAGGACTAAAACCCAAAACAGATCACCATTCTACTGACATGGGAACCACCAGCATCCACTCTTCCTGCTAAAATTCCTTCTTCTGCCTTTTGCAAGAATTGGATTTGGCAATCTGCTGCCTGGGGTGGATAAATAAATAGTAACCCATTTCCCCAGGTTAAAGTGCACATGCCTTAAGCCAGGTCATGTTATTTTGGTGCTTGAGGCAACTCCCCCACAAGTGTGTTTCCTTCTGTATAGCAGTAACAATATAGCAAAAATAAATCAATATCTCAGAAACTGTAACCTATTCATGACACTCTAAACTAGGTGCTTGCAGTAGTCACCTTATTCTGCCAAATGGTGAGGCTGGGCTGGACATCCTTTTGGTTCAAGGACAAAATAAGCCTTACCCATCATTCACTTTGCTCCGAGAAAACCTAAGCAGGCCCTTACGGCTACAAACCCATTACTTCTGAGCAGCAGAAAATGGCTAACCTAAATTGGTATGCCTTCAATGTTCCATGAAAGATATGAAAGTGAAAAGTAAACCATAAATCTCAGAGGATGGGAGAATCTGACAAAGCCTTCTGACCCAGATGGAAAATTAATGTGCTCAACTACCCAGCCTAAAAACAGAGAGGAAAGTTACAGACTAGAAGAGACTGGGGGCCTGTCTATACAGACTGGAAAAAAATCTGAGCTCACCTTGTAGCTGCCTTGATCCTGTCACACGGCATGCAGTGAAAGCACTTCATTTAGGCTTCAATGTAATGTAACAAAACTAATTTCTTGCTCCATGATTTCCAGGAAAATGCATTACACATGTGTTTTGCTACATGGGTATAATATTGATCAAGCTGGCTTTGAGGAAAGGAATTGGATTTGTTGGATGGTAAGTTTTGCTATATTATTCCCCTGATCATCTCCTTTTCTGCCAGGAGTGCCATGCTTTAATTCCCATTCCCAGCATCCACAGCCACATTTCCAAGCCCAGTCCAGATCCCCACAGCACTCTTTGTGCTGCAGAAGGGGACAAAAAATTGGTGTTGATCTGGATTTGGGGTAGAGACAGTAATATGAATTCAGTGCGGCATATGATGGGTAGGTGTACTGCTATTGGAGAAACAAGGTCTAACCAATTTCAATAGCAGTTGGATTATTTTGGTAGTGTAGACAGGCAATTCAAAGCAATGATTTACTTAAGATAAAATCAATATTAAAATGTAGTAAGGAATAAGTCCCATTACAATCAGCTGAACTTCTTTGGAAGCATATGTAGAAGTGGATGATGTATAGAGCAACATTACATGCAATATATAATGTACAAGATCTCTCTTTGTTAGCACAAATCACAGCATCTCAAAGTGAAATACAGCATGTGATAACCTGTAGGCACCAACATAAGTGTATTTGCCTTCTGTTTTACCCCTTTTATTGTTGCGTAACATGTATTCTATTGCACTTATTATGCCAGTGTATTCCATTGTTCTGTAAATAGCCTTGAGCAGTTTGCAGTGAAATGCATATAATAAAGGACAATATGTAGAACATGATTTTCCGTATGTTACAGTGGGAAGAGGAACACAGTGTGAATCTACTTGTAGCATTTATTTGAATATCAGTAACAGATGTAGTTATTTTTTAATTTTTCCAGTGGAAATAATAACACTTTAGATGTCATAGTAAATATCAGTCAGTATGTAAAGTTGCAAATACTGAAGCCAACACTGAAACAAAATACAACAAACACCCAAAATAAAATACACACACACACACACACAATCTTTAAGAATAAAAGCCTTGGTCCAAATTCCTGTATAAACTTATCTGGAAGCAAGGCTGCTCAAATTTACTGGGTCTCTGAAGATGCTATGCAAAGGAAAAGACAATTAATAGCATTTTCATTGTAAAATGAAATGGCTGTAGTCGCTGAAAGTTTACAGTACAATGTATCTATTAACTTTTAAAGTGTAACAAGATGCTATGCCCTACATTAAATGATTAAAGAAGGAGACCAATCGAACCAATGCAACTTAAATGTTGCCTTACCAAAATCTCATTGATTCAATAGATTTGGTCTTATTATATCTAATAATTCTGTGTGTGCATGCAGTAATGTGATAATCCCCCCCTAAAAAAAAACTTGCAAAAACAGGACTGTGGATATAATGAGTAGGATCAAGTATACCTATTAGAACAATTTAAATCAAATGCCAGTGTTTTGCTCTAGATCAGGGCTAGCCAAAGTGCCTTTGGGATGCCTAAATCCAGCCTCAGAAGTCAGCCAATGTTTGGGCAAGTTATTTCTGTCTGAAAGCTGCCCCAAACTGTGCCAGAACTATAGCAGTTTGCTTCCCTGACTCTCCAAAGCCACCCAAAAGACCTTTAAAAATTCAGCCACAGTGGCAGCCATAAATGTTGCCGCATCATTTTGGGCACATCAAAACATGTCAATGAGGACAGGATGAGAAAATGTCATCCAACCCCTCCACAGATGCCCTCACTTGCTTTAGAGTAGTGATTCCAACCTTGGTTCCCTAATGTTGTTGGCTTCCAGGGGTTATGGAATCTGAGATTAAACAATATCTGGGAATTCTCAGGAACTTCTGTGCTAGACTCCTTCTTTGGTGGAGGCTCCTTCTTTGGAAGCTTTTAAACAGAGGCTGGATGGCCATCTGTCAGGGGTGATTTGAATGCAATATTCCTGCTTCTTGGCAGGGGTTTGGACTGGATGGCCCATGAGGTCTCTTCCAACTCTTTGATTCTATGATTCTAGACTCAATGGGTTCACTGATAGTTGAGCAGTAGTTTATGGACTTGAGGTTGAGGTTTAGTGGGCATCTGCAAAGGGCAGATAAGATGATAGAAGAGATACTTCTGTCTGGTTTCTGAGTGAGAGCACACTAGACTTGAGGGTTCATCTTCCCTGTTCTACAAAATGTGATACGTACACACAGTCTGTTTGTGATACTCTTTTTTTCAGAACCTAAATGTTAAACATCTGTAAGTTTCACATTTATCAGAGATTTATTACAAAAATGCAGGACTCATCTTTCCCAAAATAGTTAGGAGAATTTATTACAACAGAAAATAAATGAACATCTTATTATTACAGCCTTTCTCTTCTAAAAATTTCAAAATGACAGTATTAATGGTAAAATACAGTACTCCCACTACAATCACACAGTGTTCCCCTCACTCATATTCTTGTTACAACTACACTCCTAAGGGTTACAATGTAAGAAGTCCTAAATGAGTTAATTGCTTTGCATGGAGCAGGGTTAGGAATCATGCAAACTTCTGGATGTTGTTTGACTCCAAATATTTTCCGTTATTGTATATGTTAGGAACTGCAGTCCAGCAACATCTGGAGAGCCATATGATTTCCAAGCTGGCATAAGAACAATCAAGCAAAGTGGAGCTAAGTTGCAAGAAATCCTGAAAAATGAGATAAAGAACCTGCATTTTAGAGAATAAGCAGATAAGCCGTAGTCTTCCAAGGACAGAGCTGGAGGAGTATATGTGTGAGAAAAAAAGCAGATCACTGCATATGGTACAAATTAAAATGCTTTCATGACCTTTCCAGCATTGACATGGAGTTCCAGATAAGTAAAGAGCAATGGTTAGATTACAGAAGTGATAGGGCTGCCCCCATAACTCCATCTTGTAGAAAGCTACATCAGAGAAGAGAAAGATAAATTAGTGAAATTTAGAGGACTTATGAATTTTAAGTTTCTCTTTGTCTTCCCTCTCCTTTGAAAATGGATTAAAAGTTTCAGGAATGGACCCCCACCCCACCATCTAAAATATGATGTGAAACCGATTGCAAAAATTGGAGGTGAAGCTAACTTAAACATGAAATAACAAGAGTTATCCTAGACATGTTGTCTCATAAGTTAACCCACTAAATACAGTAGTTTTCTTTCTGGAAAGGGTTATAAGATCATACCTTTGAATTCTGAGATGTATCCTTGCTTATCTTGTTTCTAGGATTGCAAAGCAGCTGAGGGCATTAAATACTGCTCTTGGGCCTCTACTATTTGTTGTTATGACTCTCACCATAGTATAGAAATAACCATGATTAATAAGTAAACACTAAACAGCTGCAACGATTACAGTAGCTGGTTGAAAACAAAATAATAACTCTGCTATAGTTTGTGGGGAAAATTGATAACTGCTCAAATAGCCAAAGGGGGCTGACCCCCATATGTGTTAATCCAGGATTGGTTGTAAAATAAGAGGATTGGAAAGGCTTTAGAGATTGAGAGGGGCAGTAGGAGGGAATAAGAACAGAGAAATAGAAATGGAGGTTATTTAAGGTTTTGTTGAGGAGGGGATGGAGTTTCAGAGCACTGTGGTGTAGAAGATGAAGGGGACATCTTAACAAGGGAAGAGGATGGATTTATCATCTAACTGATTATTTCAGAGTGATATTAATGTTTTTTAAAAAAGATTCATACAGAAATGGTTGTAGTCAGAGATATATAGGTCAGGCCAAGCCCTATAATCATCAGTGTCTTTGGACATCTCAAAGACTAACAAATGTTATTATGAAACATGCTTTCATGGATTAAAGCCCACTTCAACAGATATATGAAATATTACTTCCATTTGTAGATTATTGTATATGTAGGTGAGTGGAGAGCCATCATCAATGGAGTCAGAGGAAATCGAAATAGAAAAAGACAAAGGGTAAAAATTGCATTTAAAAATGGCTCTTTGAAAATACTTGGGTAGTAATACAGTAATCTCTGTATTGATGAGTAGCTTGAAACATGCAGTATTTTTTAAAACCAAAAAAGCCACTTCATCCCTATTCAGGTCATAGGTGGTCGTGTTGAACCACTTAATTATTGTTTGGTTCTTTTTGAAATCAGAGACAGAGTGTCCCAGGAGACTGATACGTTTTTCCTGGTTTTTTAACATTGCCATGTCTGAATGTTTGTATCCGTTTATTCTTTTTGAAGAAAGGGCTTAATGTCCCGACTCAAAGAAGACCTGTTTATATCAGCTAAGCACAAGGCAAAATAAAGTAAAAAGAAAAAGAAAAAGAAAAAAGATGATCAGTAGGACAGAGAAAATTAGCTGTTTTATAATCTCATTGATTTCAACAGAAAATATTTAAATGCACTTTTAAAAAAAAAAGCCAATTATTTAAAACAGTCTCCTCCAGTTGGATATGGAAATAATCACCTCCAACAGAATTAAGTGGTATTTGTACTTATTTGTTACATTAGATGATTTGGATATGAGGAACATCAGGTCCTGAGGCTGAATTCAGAAATCTGGATTTGCCAAGGCGTCTATGTCTACTTTCTCATCATGGTCTCATACTTTTCTGATTTTAGTATGACTTCCGCCAATTTCAACAGGTTGGAAGACTTCTCTTAAGTCTAAGATGGAATGTCTTACCTAAGGTTGGATGTTCCCTATTCTCTACTTTTCTACCGGTTCACCTCATTTAAAAAAAGATAATGTGAACTTGTGTACAAATAAATGTACATATCTAGTTTTTATTTTAAAAAATCAGACAGCCTGCCTATTGCAGAGAAACTAGTGCAAGAATATATCTTAACATTGGATGGCCTAGGAAGGCCTTGACTTACTGCTATATAGGTATTAAACATGCAACAGCTAACACTACAAACAAATAGCCTTATAGTGACTACTGTTGGAATATTAAGTCTGCCTGCCTGCCGATACTGTCAGCTTAGACAAAAAAAACAAAACAGAGATAGTTGATCAGAGCTCCAGTTTCTCTATAACTTTGCAAATTATATAAAAAGCTCAAATAATTGAAGGGCTGCCAGATACAAGAAGACAGACACTTTAAGAAGACCTTTCTAGCATGGGGCTGCAGAGGGACAAATATATACATATATCACGACAATTTTTCATGCTCCCTAATCTTTGTGCACTGTGTGTGTGTATGTGTGATTGAGCCCAATTTCATCCACTTCCCAAGACTCAATTCAAATTACAGGTCCTTCTTGCTAATGTGCAATTTCTCTACACCCATATACAAATCTGGGGCCACAGTATACCAAAAGTGGACTACAGCCCCTAATAGTTTTTGTCAGCAGAGGCAATGGTGACAAATGCTGAGTATTGTAATTCAGTAACATATAAGGTAACTCCAGAGGGTTTTGTGCTAGATACTTACTCGGCGCTCGGCTGCAGGCACCCCAGCGCTTTGGGCCTATGTGCCCATGCCTAGCAGGGCCTGAAGCCAAGCTCTGAATAAGGCGTACTTCTTACCTGTAGCTCGGCTGCAGGCCCTGCCAGGCTTGGGTGTGTAGGCCCAAAGCACTGGGGTGCCTGCAACCAAGCGCAGAGCAAGGTGCGCTCCTCACACGGTGCTTGGCTGAAAGCCCTTTGAGACTCGGGTGCATAGGCCCAAAGCCTGCACCTGTAGGCCTGGGCACTTTGGACCTAGTGGTGAAGTCCCCGTCCCCCCCTAAAGTGGGCCAAAATAAAAAACAGATATTTTGGCCACAAAAACAAAAAATAAATATCTGACCTCCTGATTTCGGGAGACTCAGACTAAAATGAATTGGGGTCCCTCGAAAGCCGGAACACAAACGGATCAAGATAAGTCCTGATTGCACATGACTACTAGATACCTGTAAAGTCTGGTTTCAATTTTGTAAAGATGCTACCTGCTCAGTTTTGGCAATCCATGTTGCTTCTACTTGGCAACCCCTGAACACTCATCCCATGCCAGGATCTCACTCTTCTCACTTTGCTGCAGAGGTGTAACTTGGATCTATGCTGCAAGATTAGCTTGCTGTAGTCAAATGATGAATAATTTTCACAGCTCTCACTCTGGCACATTCAGAGCAAATGGCAAACAAAAACAGGGTGACACTGTGATTAGAATGAGAGGCTCCAACTGTTCTTTTAGTCTTTTCTTTTTTTTAAAAAAAAGCGAGAGACACACAAACACACACATACACACACATTATATATATATATTGGTATAGAAATTATGTTTTTTCCCAAAACACTCAAAGCAGTTTACATACTTTAAGTCAGTAGCCTGGAAAAGTGAAACGAGCTCCCTGCTGAAGCTCATTAATTGTATGCTGCTATTGGATTTCAGACTGGAGAGAAACTTAAGACTGGAATATACCTGCTAGCTGTTCAGCCCCTTGAGGAGCCTGCAAGTGTCGTACTAAGATGATTCTGTGCTTGTCTTTGTTTTATTGCTCTTGTCCTTTTCTTGAAAATTTCCAAAATGGTTTTAGATACAAAAAATGTAATGCTTTCCCTTGCCTCAAACAAAGTAAGATGCAAGATATACATTATCCCTAGTCTTGAAATACAGCATCTCTGGCAACCTACTGAGGCCAGACCTCTCCCTCTTGGCTCTAAGCCTCCACCTGAAATTCCCCACAAGAAGTCTGTTTCAGAAACAGAACTGAATGAGCTATTTATCTGGTATTATTAGGCATTAACATCATATCAGTCCAGCTACCATAGTGGCATTTCCACTCTACAGGTACTTTCAACTTCATGTACGCAAGGAAAAAGACAACAATGGAAAGGTTAACTTTCTCAGTCTATAACTCCCAGAAACCAGCTTACATCATTAAAGTTGATGAGGGTTGTAGGCTAAAACACCTGGAAGGATCCAAGGCTGACTCTTGACATTTTCACCTTGAGGTTAAGGGCACACATCCACCAAATCACAATATCATGGGTACAATCTGACTGAACTGCCAGTTTAATCAGATTGGTGTGTGCATCTAATGCCACTGAGTGCATCTCTAGCACCATTCCTGAGACCTTTCAATTGTGTTTTTCACGAACACAAAGAGTGTACATCAAGTTTATCAAGAAAAGGCATATTTTATCTAGTACTAGATTCTGTGCATCTCTGTAGACAGAAATGCAACAAAGGCGCAGTAAGGTGCTTTAAGATAATGTTTTGTCTCCATCTACTATCTGATTTACTCTTAGCAAAGAGACAAACTTCACCCCTTGCAGACAAATCCTCTGTTATTGCACTTCAAAACCACAGGGGAAGCTGACTAATAAAGAAAGAACATTTTACAGCTGGGCCTTTTCAGCACTATAGAAAACAGGCGGGTTGAAGCAAGAATGAACACCATAGATAAGGCAAAGAGGAGCTTGGTGGCATGAAAGGCTGAAGTTCCATTGGTTTAATGGAAGTCCAGAATGACAAGTTCAGCTCCGACAAATCCTTCCCACAGGCATTAAATGACAGAGAAACCCCAAAAGTCCTAAGCATTACAACTGAGGATTTTTAAATGCACTGAAAAGTAATTAACTCTTAGAATGTAATCCTGTCTAGGCCGCTAATGTGACAACATCAATTATTAGAAGTATTTCAAAGCCAGGTGGCCTATCCTAGGCCTGCTTATTCGCAACTAAGTTCTATTATATTAACCAAACTTGCACCCCATCCTTCTTACCCCAAAGAGGGCTCAGAGTGACCTTACAAAGCAACAATTCGATGCCACATATATACATATTAACAAGATATCAATAAAATAAACAATTACATTAAAACTCAAAACAGTTAAAAATATCAGACATTAAAACTACTGAGTTCAGTGTAATTTATCCTGAGACCAAAACAGTTAATTTTTGAATTGTCGTTGCCCAGATTAAGAAACAGCTTGCTCAGATTCCTTTCCAATTTAAAAGCTGTATAGATGGGAGTGCAGAAATATAAAGGTTATGGAGAGTAATTCTTTCCAAAGCAAGGCATGAGTATAAAATCTTCTGCTCCTGTTGGAAATTACAACCTCCTTCAAGCTTCCTCTAGTAATTTGTTTGTATACGATCCTGTTGCTTACTTATTGTGTGTATGTTCTGGTATGCAACTTTCTTTCCTTTGCTCTATGTTTTCCTGAGAAGCTGTGAGAGGGGCTGCAGACCACATGATCAGCTCTGAGATGAGCACAGAGCTCAGACTCCATTAGACTTTGGGACTGCTCAGACTTGCTGTTATTGTAAGAAAGATGTCTTGTGCCATCTGTAAAGATATCTGTAACTGGACTGATAAGTTTTGAACCTGTGTATGCTGAACACATGAAGTTACGAATAAACCAAATATGTTACTTTTAACCAAAACCTATTTCATTTTTGTCTCTTGAGTGCATGATACAAAACAACTTGTTTTTTGGGAGAGTAGATATATTTTTGGGCAATTGAAAAAAGAAACATTTTTGAAACTCTGTTATTTTTATGCACTGGCATGATCTCTGTTTTCCTAACAGATCAGAGATACGTTACTCAGTCTAATAACTGAAAACATTGCCTTGAATATTACATTTGGTTGTATACTATATGAGAAGATGCTATTCAAACAGGTTTTTGGCTCTTCTCTGAAAGATCAAACTTTTCCAAAAGGTTGTGATCTCCAAATGGTTACGAATGACATTTTCCAAAAGTTCCTTCTAGATTTGGGGGGAGAGACAGGAAAGGGAGGCCACTTGCAAATATTTCAATACATTTACTGTATACACCAATGGAAGCAAGTACCTGGAAAACATGAAAACCAGCATCTTTACACTATAAGAAAAACCATGCCTGAAATGAATTTGAGAAAATCCTGCTACATATGAATATTTGTTTCAGATTGTTTGACACAATATGTATGATTTTGGTATTCTCATAATATCAACTTATGCCTCAAGAATAGAACGCAGGTAGGGACTTGGATATCAAATATAAGGGCAAAGCCACCCTGGCACCCTTTCAGAGTTCACCAAGACATTTATAATCTTGGAAAACATTAAAGGTGAAAACATTTTTTAAAAACTACATCAAATTCAGAAGTATATGTTGGGACCATTTTCTGTCACCACTTTTCAACAGGAGCAATATTTATGGTTTTGGCAGACACAAAATTCATTTTATCATGTACATGCTCAAATAGTTGATCAGAGAGATGTTTTGCAGAAATAATCAACACATATTCTATGTATACATCCTTCCTTCTCACTCTTCCTAGATTGATTTACTACTGTATAAATACAGAGGCAGCCTGACCCCCAAATTCCTTTTTTCTGATGCAGGACAAGATATCCCAAGAGCCCTTGACCTTTGATGATTTGACACAGTTTTTCAACAAAAACCATCTTTAAAACACTAGCAGAAACTTGAACGACCTAGAAATAGGAATGTATGTCAATTCTCAAAGTATTTTCAAAGACTTGAAAGGAGTTCAAAGCTTGCTGCTTTCCTTTTGCCACACAACTGCTAAGAAAGCTGCATCTAACCTAGCGGATCAATAGCTATAACTATACCAATGCTGTGTTTCTTATACATTATACACAAAGGACTTGCATGATGGTTATTTCAGCCCAAAAAGAACATTACTCTTAATAGGGTGAACAGGAGTACAAAGGCAGGATAAGAATACTTAATCCTTTCACCACCTGTTTCCCAACTACAGAGGCCTCTAACCTGCTTTACCTCCTCTCATGCCACCTTCTTTAGTGTCTTGGGGTGTATGATTATAACGACCGTAAACTCATTTGAACCTCAGTGACTGGGAAAATATTTTTTTTCCATGTCAGGAGCAACTTGAGGAACTGCAAGTCGCTTCCGGTGTGGGAGAACTGGCTGTCTGCAAGAACGTTGCCAAGGGGACGCCCAGATGTTTTTGATGCTTTACCATCCTTGTGGAAGGCTTCTCTCAAGTCACTACATGGAGAGCTGGAGCTGACAGAGGGCGCTCATCCATGCTTCCCTCTTGAATTCGAACCGGCAACCTTCAGGTCAGCAACACAATCTGCAGGTCAGCAATCCTGCCAGCACAAGGATTTCACCTATTGCACCACTGAGGGCTCCAGGAAAGACATCGAAGAGTAAGATAATTCAACTTCATTAGTTAAATGATTTTTATTTTTGTGTTTTATTGTAAGGCACCTTGAGAGGACTTTCCCGAAAAGATGGGATACAAAAATATATTAAAGCAGTTAATGAGACCATATTGGGGTAAAGACACTATAACATTTAGCAATAGATAAAACTCAAAGGTGTTCTGTAAGATTACAGCATTCAGTGCTGACCAGTCATTTAGTGCTATTTTCCCAAATGAACCCACTGAAATTTGCATGACAGCACTCAGTGTTGAAATCATGTGGCATCTATAAAAGAAACAAGTAACTGAATTATGGACTCTAAAGGACATTCCTGAGGTGACTTACAGCCTGACTAAACTACATCTATTCAGGTATGTTTTACTCTGTTCAAATGAAACATTTCCCCTGGAAGTTTGCACAAAATTGCTGCCTTATTTTGTAGTATGTTGTATCCTTCAACTTAAACGTAAGTATCTACTCCTGTACTGTTGATTTTCAAATGTTCCACTTGCCAAACCTTAATTTTCTTTTATCTAAGGGGAGGCAGCTGAAATCAACACTTCTCTTGTTATTTCCTCCTCATTACTTCCTGGTACACTTAATTGACCATTATTGTACTTAATGGTAGAGTTCTGGGAATGGTGTTTGATGCCAAAGTGCTGTTAAAAAGCTTGCCAAAGTAAGAGGGTGGAATAAAAATAGTAGCACCTGTTTATGCCTGCTTGATCACCATAGAACCAAGTCAAGGTACACGCCTATCCCATTTAAAATCAATGGGACCTAGTGGGAAAAAGATTAGCAGAACAAATATTATGTGAGTAGAGAAGAAGGAATGATGAGGTGTTGGGAATCATTACTCCTTTTTCAAGATATAACCCACCAAATTCTAGTAGCGAAACCAGTATGAGATTGGTCGAACAGATCTTTCTATAGGTTAACTACTGGCATTTTTAGTAGAACAAACACCATTCCAGAAATGGGCCTCCTTTTCACCCACAGAGCAGTGCCTCGGGATTTAGTATTGGAGCCTCAATCTCTTAACAAACTGGTAAATTAACCAGTATGGCAGCATATTTGAATCATAAAAATCATTTAAACTGCCAGGTGCCATTTTCCTCCATTCAAAGCATGTACAACAATTTTAAATAAGAATCTTATTTAAAACCATATTTCTAATAGCTGCCATTTTAAAGAGAGTGCAGGAAAATGGGTAAGTGTTCTAGCATTTAGGGAATTCATAGTTTGCCTGTGTTCTACCTTGGTTTCTGCACATCGCACACTCCTTTGAAGTGCAGTACAGAGGATAACGCACAAAATCTGAAGAGTTTGTTTAGCTTTCCAGTGAGGAATTACGAAGTTTACAAAATATGTCTTATTGTCTATCAAACAAGGACAGAAGAAATAAACCATCACTACCTTAAGTTGTGTTATGAGAAGCACTCCACATTCATGAACTAGAAAGAAATAAAATCCCTCCAGCAGTGAATACAAAGGATCTTATATGCAGCATTACATTTGGTTTTGGATACCATAATTCAGGAGTAATACCAAGAAGTTAAAACTGTCTTTGTATAATTACACATGCAAAATAAAGAAAACTGATGCAGAAACTAAACCATCTGGCACTTCCCTTGATGCTGTAATTTCAACAGCTACTCTTCCCTAGAGAATGGACTGGGATCAAATGTGTAATTTATTGCACAGGCTGATCTCTTAATAAGTAAGCAGGTGTCATGTTAGGTAATGCCAGAAAGACGTCATATTCTGGACTATGTGTGCATGCACAACATTACATAGATATTATACATGATCTCAGTCAGGTGTCTCTCTTTAAACTTTAGACAAATGTAATGAATGAGTGAAAAGCAATGACAGGTTTTTGCTTGAATCTATATAGGTCCACCAGAGAAAATATAGATATACCTACATATCTAAATTATATCTATATTATATTATATCCAGCAAAGGATCGGCACTTTGTCGTGGTGCTGGAGCTTGAGCACCTCAATGATGTCATAAGCGAAACCGTGAAGGACCACCCAAGATGGGACGGTCGTGGCAGAGAGGACAGACCAAGTGCGATCCCTGGGGAAGGCAATAGCAAACCACCCACTCTAGTATTCCTGCCAAGGAAACTAAATGGACCAGCACAACCAGAGATAAGTCGGTATGCCAATGGAAGATGGGACTCCCAGGTCGGAAGATGGTCAAAATGCTACTGGGGAGGAGCAGAGAATAAGTTCAACTAGCCCCAGATGTGATGGCACAGATAGCTCAAAGCCGAAAGGAAGGCTAGCGGCCGACTGTGCTGGAGGTGAACAATGAATCCAATGCTCTAAAGATCAACACACCATAGGAACCTGGAATGTAAGATCTATGAGCCAGGGCAATGGATGTTGTTGTTGGTGAGATATCAAGACTAAAGATAGACATTCTGGGGATCAGCGAACTGAAATGGACCAGAATAGGCTACTTCACATCAGATGACCACCACATCTACTATTGTGGACAAGAGGAACACCAAAGAAATGGAGTAGCCTTCATAATTAATAAGAAAGTTGCTAAAGCAGTGCTTGGATACAATAAAAAAAATGACAGAATGATCTCAATTCAAGTGAAAGGAAAGCCTTTTAACATTACGGTGATCCAAATATATGCCCCAACTACAGCTGCTGAAGAAGCAGAAGTAGATCAGTTCTATGAGGATCTGCAGCACCTACTGGATAATACACCAAAAAGAAACATTATTTTCATTACAGGAGACTGGAATGCCAAGGTGGGAAGTCAAATGACCACTGGGATCACATGCAAGCATGGTCTGGGACAACAAAATGAAGCAGGATGAAGGCTGATAGAGCTTTGCCAGGAAAACTCACTGTGTATAACGAACACTCTCTTCCAACAACCTAAAAGACGGCTCTATACATGGACTTCGCCAGATGGTCAACACTGAAATCAGATTTGACTACAGTCAAAGGTGGCGGACATCCATCCAGTCGGTGAAAACCTGGGGCTGACTGTAGTTCAGATCACTAACTTCTTATTGCTCAATTTAGAATAAAACTAAAGAGATCAGGGAAAACACACAGACCAGTTAGATATGATCTCACTAATATTCCTAATGAATATGCAGTGGAAGTGAATAACAGATTTAAAGCACTAGATTTAGTCAAAATAGTCCCAGAAGAACTATGGACAGAAGTCCGCGACAAAGTATGTCCCAAAGAAAGAGAAAACCAAGAAGGCAAAATGGTTGTCTGCTGAGACACTGGAAATAGCTCAAGAAAGGAGGAAAGAAAAAGGAATCAGTGATAAGGGGAGATATGCCCAATTAAATGCACAATTCCAGAGGTTAGCCAGAAGAGATAAGGAACTATTTTTAAACAAGAAATGCATGGAAGTGGAAGAAAACAACAGAACAGGAAGGATAGAGACCTCTTCCAGAAAATTAGAAACATTGCATTGCAGGTAAATTTCAGGCAAAAATTGGCATGATAAGAAACAAAGATGGCAGGAACCTAACAGAAGCCGAAGAGATCAAGAGAAGATGATGAGACTATACAGAAGATCTGTATAGGAAGGATAATAGTATCGAGGATAGTTTTGACGGTGTGGTGAGTGAATTAGAACCAGACATCCTGAGGAGTGAGGTTGAATGGGCCTTAATAAACATTGCTAACAACAAGGCAGCAGGAGACGATGGGATCCCAGCTGAACTGTTTAGAATCTTGAAAGATGATGCTGTCAAGGTGATGCCCATGAAATGCCATATAACACCAGTGCTGCAACATTTACAATGGCTTCCAACTGAGTACCGTGGCCTGTATAAGATGTTAGTTCTGACCTTTAAAATTCTTTACGGCCAAGGGCCATTGTACCTTAGGGACCGCCTCTCCTTCTCCCATCATCGGAGGTCGCGACGACCAGCCTAACGTGACTTACTCTATATACCGGGTCCTAGAGAAGTGCACTTGGAAAGTACCAGACACAGGGCTTTTTCTATTTCTGCCCCTGCCTTATGGAATTCCTTGCCACCCTATATGAGAGCCATGCGTGACTTAAGACCTTTTACTCTAGCACTTAAGACCTGGCTTTTGACTAGAGCATTCGATCTCTGTTAATTTTTAATTTTTTATGTATGTATTTTATCTTTTACAATTTAGCTGTAAATCGCCTAGAGCATTCTCGGATGGAGGGCGATTAATAAGTAATTAAATATGATGATGATGATGATGATGATGCATGCCATATGCCAGCATATATGGAAAACACAAGAATGGCCATCAGACTGGAAAAAATCAACTTATATCCCCATACCAAAAAAGGGAAATGCTAAAGAATGCTCAAACTTTCGTACAGTGGCCCTTATTTCTCATGCCAGTAAGGTAATGCTCAAGATCCTGCAAGGAAGACTCCAGCAATACATGGAGCCAGAGTTGCCAGATATACAAACTGGGTTTAGAAAAGGCAGAGGAACAAGAGACCAAATTACCAATATCCGCTGGATAATGGAGAAAGGCAGGGAGTTTCAGAAAAACATCTATTTCTGTTTCATTGACTATTCCAAAGCCTTTGACTGTGTGGATCATAATAAATTGTGGCAAGCTCTTGGTGGTATGGGCATACCAAATCACCTTGCCTCTCTTGAGGAATCTGTATAAAGACCAAGTAGCAACAGTAAGAACTGACCATGGAACAACAGGCTGCTTCAAGATTGGGAAAGGCGTATGGCAGGGTTGTAAACTCTCACCCAACCTATTCAACTTGTATGCAGAACACATCATGCGATGTGCGGGGCTTGATGAATGCAAGGCTGGGGTAAAAATTGCTGGAAGAAACATTAACAACCTTAGATATGCAGATGATACCACTTTGATGGCCAAAAGCGAGGAGGAGCTTCTAATCAAGGTGAAAGAAGAAAGTGCAAAAGCTGGGTTGCAGCCAAACATAAAAAAACACAAGATTATGGCAACAAGAATGATTGATAATTGGGAAATTGAGGGAGAAAACGTGGAGGCAGTGACAGACTTTGTATTTCTAGGTGCAAAGATTACTTCAGATGGAAGGAGAGCAATGACCAATCTCAATAAAAGAGTAGGGACATCACACTGGCAACGAAGATCCGCATAGTCAAAGCAATGGTATTCCCCATAGTCACCTACGGATGTGAGAGCTGGACAATAGGGAAGGCTGAGCGAAGGAAGTTAGATGCTTTTGAACTGTGGTGTTGGAGAAAAGTTCTGAGAGTGCCTTGGACTACCAGAAGATCCAACCAGTCCATATTTCAGGAAATAATGCCCGACTGCTCATTGGAGGGAAGGATAATAGAAGCCAAGATGAAGTACTTTGGCCACATCATGAGAAGAAAGGAAAGTTTAGAGAAGACAATTATGCTGGGAAAAGTGGAAGGAAAAAGGAAGAGGGGCCAACCAAGGGCAAGATGGATAGGTGGCATCCTTGAAGTGACTGGATTGACCTTGAAGGAGCTAGGGGTGGTGATGGCCGACAGGGAGCTCTGGCATGGACTGGTCCATGAGGTCACGAAGAATTGGAAACAACTGAACGAATGAACAACAAACAACATATTATATCTATATATAATATAGATATAAATTAGATAGATAGATAGATAGATAGATAGATAGAGATATAGATATATAATATGGATAGGGATATGAGATTATGACTCAACATTTTATATAGTTTTTAATCTGTTTGATTGATTGATACATGTTTTAATGTTTTATATTAATACCCGTTTAAATGTTTTATATGTTTAGAATGTTTTATATTTTGATGTGTTTTATTGTTTACCTGTGCGGCACTGAACTTTTGCTGAATTTGTAAGCCACCTTGCGTCCCCATCAAAGTCAAGAAAGGAGGGGTAGAAATGACGTAAATAAATAAATTAATAATAATAAACTTAAACAGCTGTATGAAGTCAGTGAGGTGTAATGATATGAGGGATGGCCTAAGACAGGGAAAGTCACATTTTCTCAGCCTTAGAGGAAAAAATAGCAAAAATCTCTGAACAGATACTGCCAAAAAAAGCCCATGACAAGTTCACCTTGGGGCCACCTTCTAAGTCAGAAATAACTGGAAGGCATACAACAAAAATATGAACTCAGCCAGTCCAAATCCTGAACTCAATCGTATTAAAGAATATAAACACTACAACATTAAGATCTACAGCTTTGATCGTTGCCTAGAAGAATCATGTTCTGTTTTTACTGAGGTAGTGCTTCAGTTATTGACTGAAACTAGAACAGTATCTGGGCTAATTGCTTTCTCTATATTTTCCCTGTGGCTTAAAGATTACAACTTTTTAAAATGTACATCTGAGAGTTTGATTAAACAGAGATGAAGTACAAGTGATTTACACATTCATTTAGAAGTAAAGTTGTATGGTAGTATGACAAGCTAAAATGCACACGCAAGAGCAAACAAAGAAGTGGTTTGTTTTGTTGTGCATACAAGGGGGCATGCTAGAGGGTCCAAAGCCATCAGCAGATCTGAAACTATATTCAATTAATAATCACACTATTGTAGGATGCCTTAAAATGAAAAATATTTTTCCCAGGGTGCATCTTCACTGTAGAATTAATGCAAAGAATTAAGAGAAAATTTCAGATGGTTTTAAAATATATAAAGATGTTTGAGATTAGTAGTATCTAAGGACATAGATAGATAGATAGATAGATAGATAGATAGATAGATAGAATAAAACTAGTGCAGTTTAACATCATTTTACCTGCCACTGCTCAATGCTATCCTGGAAGCTGTACTTTGGTGAAGCTCCTGCAGTCTTTGGGAGAAAAGACTAAAGATCTTGTAAAACTACAACTCCCAAGATTCCACAGCATTAAGTTAAAACTCTACAGCAGTGGTTCACAATCTGTGCTCCGTGGACCACCAGTGGTCCGCAAGAACAAAAATATGGTTTGCGGCTTCACCATTACGACACTGTTGCCTCGAAACCATGTGGCAACGAGAGCAAGTGGTCTTGCAAAACCCTATAATAGTACCGAGGCAACCAAGATGTCGGGAGGGGAGAGGCTAACTACCACATCAGCTCTAGATTATTAAATATGGCGTTCTGTGGGTAAGCAGATGACCACTGGATAGCATATGTTCTGTATCATAAACTAGAGCTGATGTGGTCTATCCAATGCAATTTTTTGAATCAGCACTCCAAATAACCAGATCGAATCTAAAATTGACCAAAAACTGATTTGTAACCCTTTCAGTACTAATGTTGGAGAGTATTCAAGTGGTCCCTGGTCAAAAACAGGTTGGGGAAGCACTGCTCTATAGTACTGATGTATCCTCAGATACCACTCATCTCAAACATCTTTATCTATTTTAAAATTCACCTGTGAAATGTTCTCTTCTGACTGGCATTGAATCACTTCTGACATTGAATCACAACTTCTTAAATTGCTGTATAGATGAGATCCCTTCCTTAGGGGACATTCTGGGGGTGGAATGTCCAACTATTTTTCCCCCCAAATAGATTTGATAGCAGGATATTTTTAAAAATCCACTAACTGGAAATCCCAATTTTGTTGATAGTTGTTCCCTTGCATATTTTTTCCATTGGACAAAGGCTCCCCCTTCTGGACAAGCATAGCCACTGGAAGGTCTGTTGAAATGGCCTTTACTACAAATGCGAACAAACAATTTAATACGAGTAATTAATTTAAAGGTGACAAAACCAAACCACAAGGGGGAAAATTGGACCACAACTCCCACAAGCCCCCAGCCTGTAAGATCAGTGGTTGTGCCTCCTAGATTTATGGAAATGATGATTTTGGTATGTTAGAAACACAATGTTTTGACACTGAAAGATTAAAAAAATTCCAGAGCTTTTATTTACATTGTTGATATATTTTACAATGTTGATTATTTTTTAAAAATATATACATTAAGACAATAGCCTCAAGGAGGCCAATAAGCATTTTCTCTGAAATATTTGTTTTGCTCTTTTCTCACCAAAACCTGATGCAGAGCATATAATTATGCCATGGTTACCACAAACCGGGCATATCAATGTGGAGACTAGACAAAGAGTTTTGTTACCACTTCAGAAGTTTATGTGTCCTGAAAATATCACATATAGTAAGCCAAGCAAGAAATGCTGAAGCTAAAATCATGTTCATTTGTGTTGAAAGGCAGCTACTTCACAGCTCTGAGAAACAGTATCTTCCACATGGTTCATTCCTATTTCCAGGTTACATATCCCAGCAATCTGCAGATTATGCCTGCTCAGGAGGATTGCTTGTGACTGTTCCTGGCACTTTAGTTGATGCTGATGTTTCAGCTGTCCTTGGGGCCTGCTTTGGAAGACGGATCGGTACGTAGATGTTGGAAGCACAGTGCTCCTGAAGGTATTCGCCACCTTTCTCTTCATAATCCTTCCGAGTAATCCAGCCTTCTTCTCGGTTCATGTACTCCAAGGCCCAGGCCCGAGCGCCATACCATGCATCCAGGACAGGGTTGGAAGCGAGATGCACCTTCATGGCAGCAAGACAAGAACAGAAGTCTTATTAGGGCCAGAACCAGAATGGCAACAAGAAGCCCAAAAAATGGTATATAGAGCAACCATCTGAAAAACCATTGTCTTCTATGTTAACCTATTTCTTCATATCCTATTCTTGGGCCTTTCTTCTCTAAGTGTTCCCAACCTTCTGCAGTCATGTATACTGATAGTCAATGATAAAGACCTAAATCCATTAATATCAGCTTCAGTAGCAATGGGGCTTTGATAGGTCAATACCTATGTATGTTTTATTGATTCAGTGGTTTACTTTAAGACTAACAATGACATTTAGATTAAAGACTATGTCCATTTATCCTTGTATTTTTCTTATTGGAGAGCTTCTCCAGAAAAAAAAATGTTTAGTGTCATTATATTCCAAAATAAATGTTTTGATTTTGTTAAAGATTAAAGAAGCATATTATTATTATTTACATTTGCTTTGACATTTGAAGTGTATTTTATTAGTTTTGCACACTAGGCTCCTTTTATGTTATTCTTCTTATGTACAGTGTTCCCTCACTTATTGCGGGGGTTCTGTTCCAGGACCATCCACAATAAATGAAAATCCACGAAGTAGGGACACCGTATTAATTTTAATATTTATACATTTTAAAATATATTTTATAAATTATTTTCTTACCAGCGCTTCCTTACCCACCTCCCAGCCCATCCCAAGGATGCCTGCCTGCCTCCCTGACCTCTGCAGAGCCTTTGGAGCCACGCAGGCAGCAGCAGGCCAGGGAGGCAGGCCTTCCCTGCCGTGCCTCAGGCCGCCACACTTCCGAGGTCTGTAGAGGCCAAGGAGGCAGGTCTTCCCCACTGTGCCTCAGGCCGCCGTACTTCCGGGGTCCCTGAAGTTTTATTAAGATTTTCAAAAAACCCGCGAAACAGTGAGTCTGCTAAAAGCGAACCGTGAAGTAGCGAGGGAACACTGTAGTGGCTTTGGATGCTGGTATATGGGATAGAAGTATATGTTTTTTTTAAAAAATACAATAAAGCAGAAACCCTAGTCTCCTATTTATCATTATAATTAAGAACATTGAGAGTCTTCCTGTATCAAACCAAAGATCCACATTATTAAGCACCATTTCCCAATAAAGGTTGGATAGATGTTCCCATAAGCAATGGCCAAAAAAGCAGTAACTTTCCTAAACTGTTCCTTCTCAGTAGATGTGTGCAATAACATACTGTATCTGACTACAGAAATCAAGTGTTTAGCTCACTTGTATTCAGAATAGTAATAAATTACTGTATATACTTGAGTATAAGATGACCTAAATATACGCCAAGGCACCAAATTTTACCACAAAAAACTGGGAAAATATGTTGACTCAAGTATAAGCCTAGGGTGGGAAATGCAGCAGCTACTGGTAAATTTCAAAATAAAAATAGATACCAATAAAATTACATTAATTGAAGCATCAGTAGGTTCTTAAATATTTACATTAAACTGTAATTTAAGATAAAACTGTCCAACTCTGATTAAACCATTATTCTAACCTTCTTGAATGTAAATGTGCTTATGTATCCTTCCAATAATAGAGTAAAATAATAAATGTAATAATAACAATAATAAAGTAAAATAATGGAAATGTAATAAAAACAGTAACAACAGAGTAAAATAATAAATGTAACAATAATAGAGTAAAATAATAAATGTAATAATAAAAATAATAAATAGAGCAAAATACTAAATGTAATAATAATCATAACAATAATAGAGTAAAATAATGTACATGTGATAATAATAGAGTAAAATAATAAATAACTTTGACTCGAGTATAAGACATGGGGGGCTTTTTCAGCCTAAAAAAGGGCTGAAAAATTTGGCTTATACTCAAGTATATACAGTACATTTCTGTAGTAGTTACCATAAACCTCCAGGCTGCCTAGCCATATGGGCTGAGAGATACTGAGAACTGTAGTCCTAAAATGTAATGGTCCCAAGCTCTAAAATCATACCTCATTTAACAAGGACTCTGACAAAGAAACTCCTTTTAAAGCTTTTTATGCTTGCCAGCATCCTTTTTTTTACTTTTCATCCTCAGTCTAGCTGAAAGAGGGGTTTTTTTTAGGTGTGACACTGGGAGGATGCTGAGAGAAACTCAGACCTTTAGGGTTAACTTCCAGTAGCACGTCTGTAGTGAAAATGGAATCACGCTTGAGCTAGGAAAGAGTGGTATTCTACAGCAACTGTTGCAACTGTAGCTATGTAAGCCTTGCCTACAACAGGGAAGGTAAGCAGCAGGTAGTTCTAGAATCCTCTGCTGAGCATGAGTAACCAGCAAAACAGAGAGAAAATGGAAGGACCGGAAAATCTGTTTCATCAGCTATTCCCAATGTTTTAAAAAAGCATAGATGCGTAACTTTGTCCAGAAAAATGAAAATCATAAGTGAAGTCTAGTGAAAGAAAAGGGATTTTAAATTACTGGTAAAAGGTTCAAAAGTTTGTCTTTACTTATTCAAGATCCCGCTAAATTCCTTGAGTTCACATGTGCACATTTTTGGTTTTAAATAAATCATTTCTTAAACCATGGTTTGAGGTTGGCTTGTTTCAAATTATAGTTAAAATAGACCACAGGTTTATTGACTGAATAAACTGAAGCATAAGCTTGAAGGTGACTGAGAATGAAGAAAGTCTACAGTTTATATATCGGATATATTATATCAGCATCTGTCAATAAATGGCTGAATTTCTGCTAGCATATTCAATCAATTAAAAAAAGCCTTCTAACTAACAATTTCACATGCATGACAATTGATCCTTCACTGATACTGGCATGCAGAATATTTAGATAGAATATGCAGCCACCACTTTGCCAAAATCAATACTACACCTGAAAAGATGACTGGAATGGTCTCATTTCAAGTAGTTCCTTGCAGATTCGTGCTTTCATTCCGGGATACATCACGTTGCCACCCGTAAGGAAGACATTCTGGACAAGCTTTTCCTGCTGCTCTTTAGGGTACCTTTAAAAAAAAACCAAAAAATCTATCACAATTTCCAGTTTCTAACAGCACCTCACTGACCTGAAAATAAATCTGTGGAATTTGTTCTTATATAAGGAATCATTTAATTCTTCTAATACAATGAGTTAGTGCATGCCAATCGTAAGAGAAAGGCTCTCTACAATAATGGTAGGGTTAAACTATTTCAACTACTGTTTTTTTTTAAAAAACCATTCTTATTTGTTTTTTCTATTTATAAAATCCTTCCACAGGTGACTTATTACTTCTTCAGTGACTGCACTCGGACATAAGGTTAAGATTGTGTGTTAGGTTCATAGTTTCAGTTTTGCACGTGTAGCTTTTCTCTCTCCACCTTTTGAAAAAAGTGAAACCGCATACATGTCTTAGGCCCCTTCCACACAGTTGTATAAAGTCCAGCTTATTTGCTTTGAACTCGATTATATAGCAGTGTAGACTCAGATAATCCAGTTCAAAGCAGATAATGTGGAATATCTGCCTTGATATTCTGGATTATATGGCTGTGTAGAAGAGCCCTTAGACTTCCAGGACAGTGGTTTAGTGTTATGTCTGAATGTAGCCACTGTGTAAATCACATCTGAATAGAAATGCATGTAGAGGCTTAATGGTCTCCCTATTTTTCTTATTTTTTTTCCAGGTTATGACTTGCCTTTGTACTATGGTCAAGACAGCAGATAAAACAGACAACAATACAATGCCCCATGTAACATCTAAACTCATGATTTCTCCAAATTCCTTCCAATGTGAGCTGTGATGCAGTCTCTCTCTTAAATAAATACAGGAAGTGTATTCCTTTGGATTCTACAGAAGATTATGAAACTATGCAAACAAATATTGACAGGCTTCCTGTCACTTACTAAACAATTGGTAGTTCAACACAAACCTGTCCAGGACTAACTGCATGGTTTCAGCTATTCCTGCCTGCTCTTCTCCTATCAAGGATGGCTGGAACAGAATTTCAGGAACTCTGATTCTTTCTGTGCCAATGAAAAGCTGATGGTACTCCGCCAGGTTAAATACAGGCTGTAAAGATATCAAAAGTTTCAGAAGAAGGCTTCACGACTATTCAAAACATCTGCCATGTTTTAGATTTTACTGTAAAAATGCTAGCTATATGGATCAAATTATTCACTGCCCATTTCCAAAGAAACCTCATATTTTCAATACTCTCTTATTAGC
Organism: Anolis sagrei; assembly: GCF_037176765.1. Lineage (NCBI taxonomy): Eukaryota > Metazoa > Chordata > Lepidosauria > Squamata > Anolidae > Anolis > Anolis sagrei. Next base: position 214,199,252 of record NC_090024.1, on the reverse strand, counting down.
TGCCGTTTCATATGACTGCAACAGAGGAAGACATAAAGTGGTGAAATGAGACTGTCAAGTGTTTTTTTTCTCTTTCTCAAGTTTTTTTTTCAGTGACCACTCCACCTTATCATTAAACATTATCAGGATTTTAATTCTGTATCTTCTATGTTTCCTTGTTGTCATGCGCAGTTCGGGGGATAGAGACAGTGATCTGTAATCTTTCATGTTTTGTAGCCTATACAAGAAGACAATAGTAAACAATTTCTGAATATTCCTTGCCTAAGAAATTCATGGAGCTGCTTTAAGTAGACAGTCTGTTTTTGAAGGCATGTGTATCTAAGGTTCGGTGCATTAATAATAATCCATACAAGGCATAATTTGTATCGAACATGATTAAAATGACATACAACTATTTCTTCTTCTGTATCTTTCACATTCTAAATCCCTCTCAGGGCCATTAAAGCACTTAATGCTTTAGAAATGCAGTGTTCATGTGCAGAGAAACAATATCATCAAATACCAGATATGCCTAACATATTGAAAATGGCACCTGCATCTAGAGCTAACACAAGGAAACTTTTGAATCCAAATGTGCTAATCCAAGGACCACAATTCCTCATAGTGACCTTTCTACAGACTACATGCCAGTCATAGGTGGCTCCTCCTGCAAAACTCTTTAATATTATGTGTGCACATATCCCTTCTTAAATACATTCAAACACAGGAAAGACCATTTCAACCTCCCTCTGAGGCAGTTACACTTGGTAGAAAGCCACCAGTAGGAAGTTTTCTACCCCATTTACTCTCACGTTTCAATAGTTGCCCTTGCAAAATAAGCAACAGAGTTTAACTTTCAATAGAACGGTGGTTTTCAAATACAGCCCAGAGCAGTGGTCCCAAAATATGGGTTCCAAATGTTGACCTTCCATTCCCAGACAACTCTGCCAGCATGGCCAATAAGAAATTCTGGGAATGGCAATCCAATAGTACGTATCTGAAGACTGAGTGGATGCTTCACAAAAGATGCTTCATACAGATATTTTATAGCCACAAGAATCTGTTCATATACTGATTGAGACTCATGGAACGACAGGACGATGCAATGGAAAATGATTTTAATGATGAGATGCTGAGAACTGTACTTTATGGTTTTAATTGTTAATTTTTTATTGTTTTTACATGGTTTATATTATATGTATGTTTTTGACTGTATTTATCTTGTGGGGCATTGATTGCCAAATGTAAACTGCCTCCAGGCTGAGAGGGGCGGTATACAAGTATAATAAATAAATAAATTCGTATGAAGACAAACCTGAACGGTAATGACCGGCTTTTCTGCTTCAGGTTGTTCTTCAGCAAATAAAGGTTCAAATTCATTTATGCTTTCCACGTCTTCTATAGCTTGTTCACCACCCAATGGATCCAGATCAGGAATCTTAGAAAAGACAGATCACGGCTATGTCAGTAAACAGGAAAACCACACAAGCTAACATGGATATGTCATGGTCTAAATCTACCTGTGACAAGGATAAATGATCCTTTCCTGTCAGCTGAATATGTGCAGTATTTAGTTCTGAAAAAGGCAAATATTTTGAAAATTCTCACATTTACTTGAGCCTATGCCTACCTGACTTGGTTTAAGAAAATATTATTTCCAGTTACTCTTAAGTAACATTATTATTTGGTGGGGGTTTTGGAAGAAAAAAAAGTGTAATAAAAGTAATTTAGCTTTTCAATATGCCTTCAAAATTTGGTACATTTATAGAATCATCAACATTTCATTCTGTACCTTATTTATATGATCCTGGAAAACAAATATTTGCTGAATAAGCAAACATTCTGCATTTTGGAAAATTACTACTTTCAGACTGCCACATTTTTTTCGAAGTAATTATTATGCCCTCAAAGGACCGCCAAAACCAGGCTGCTAAAATGAAGACAAGTGTATGACTTCTCAGTTCTCTGTAGGCTTAAAACCATCATCATGTTAAAATATTATTTAATAAGAGAGGTTTCATACCCAAGGTAAACTCCTTTATTTAGTGCTGTAATGCTAGGCTAGGGAGGATTTATGCCAAGGATTTCTTTTAGCCAACTATAAACCAAAAGTGCTATTTTTATATTTAGCAACCATGAACAAAAGAAAGTTTACACAAGTTAAAAATAAAAACTTACATAAGAATAAGTATTAAACATTTCTCTGTATGTAAACAAAACTTGTCCTCAGAAAACTCCTGCTTAAAAAGATGTAAGGATTTTTAGTCAATTGTCCTCTTTCACCTACTTCAAAGGGGATGCACATCATCAATTCACAAAGCTATATACATACAAATGTCTACAAATTTACATATGCCAACAATAGCTGTTGTGTACACCTTTGCACATTAATTGTGGCAGACAAGTAGTGTTTTTTTGGTTGTCTCTAAATCAATAATAATAATAATAATAATAATAATAATAATAACTACTACTACTACTACTACTACTTTATTTTTATACCCCACCACCATCTCCCTGAAGGGACTTGGAGCGGCTTACATGGGGACCAAGCATATAACAAAATTTACCAACTAAAACACAGTTAAAATAATAACATATAATATAACATACGGAATTTAAACCCATTTAGAACACCCATTTATAAAAACACTGTAAAACTGTATCAAACCAACCTCAACACCCAGTAACCAGGGATATGATGGGCATAATCAGATTAGAGAGGGCAGGGCATGGGCTTGTTCCAAAAGCAAACTATAGGACCAGAGCTGTGGATAAAATGCTGAATACAACTTTATCAATAAATTAGGGCTGGGCATTCATAAAATCTAAAGTTTGTCGAAAACCTTGAGCTTTCTGCTTCAAAATTACTGGCACCGCCATCTCACCCTGTACTTCTACATGCATTCCTTTGTGGCCACACACGTTTTTCTATTGTTACACTCTTTATAATGCAATGTTAATATTTGATCAGTCTTATTACTCTATATTTATAGAAAGTGTTCATGATATACCATGTGATTTGACATTAGAGACCAACAGTAGACAGGTTATTGGGCCAAATCTTATCTCCTGTGTTTTGTTGTCCATTCACTTAGCATCATCCAAATTGCTGTTATGCTATAGAATTCAATAGTAGGACAGGAACAATGGCTGAAAAGGCCATGGTTTCCTTTTTTTAAAAGGAAGAGGCAGCATGATAGTGGTTATTTTTATAATTTTATAATTATAAAATTTTATATTGTTTAATTTGTATAATTTTATATTGTTTTATACTTATGTATCATTTTATGTTATATACTGCACTTGGTGTGCCTTGTAAGCCGCCCGAGTCCCTTTTGGGAGATGGTGGCGGGATATAAATAAAGATGTTGTTGTTGATGATGATTATTATTATCATGTCTAAAGGAAGAAAAGTATACTCAAAAGGGTGATTTTCCTTTTTTTTAAAAAAAGAACACATTACTTTTATACCTTATCATTAAAGACAAATGAAGATTTCCAGCCACTACTGCATTTCTGAATGTTAGTAGTGTCGCAGTTCGACTGAAACAAAGCACATTTTATAATATTAATGCAGTAGCAGGACAGAGGCCCCGAGAAGCTGATCAGACTTTTTCTCTATCTGGTTCAACAACACCAGCTAACAGTCAGCTCAGATTGCTGGCTTTCTGAGGCAAACAACTCATGATTTGTCTTCTAAGTAAACCTATGTATGCAATTATGCTGTTGGCATCTCAAACTACTATCAAAAATCTGTTTGGAAATGAAAATACGATTTTTTCTGAGAGTAAATAAGAAATGTCAGTTAAATATGAAAATGTCAAAGAAGACCTGGGCACAATTCCAATTTATACTACCTTCTTATTTCCATCTTCTCTTTCAAAGAGGTTACAGTAAAACTATGTGGACAAAACGTTGGCCCACACCTCCGGAATCCATTGATACACTGATAAGAGCTACAGTTTAATAGTATCACTGGTCTTTCCCACCTGATTTAAACTCTAAACATGCCACTAGTTTTCCACAAGAGTTTTTGAAATAAGAAGGGATTTTTATAACCCACAATTAGCATCTGTATCTATATATGGTGTGCCTGTCACTCCTTTCCACCTGCTACTAAGGAGGCTGTCGAAGTCCTGAACCGGTGCCTGGCCGCTGTGACGGTCTGGATGAGGGCGAACAAACTGAAATTAAATCCAGACAAGACAGAGGTACTCCTGGTCAGTCGCAAGGCCGAACAGGGTATAGGGTTACAGCCCGTGCTGGACGGGGTCGCACTCCCCTTGAAGGCACAGGTTCGCAGCTTGGGTGTGACCCTGGACTCATCACTGAGCCTGGATCCCCAGGTTTCGGCGGTGACCAGGGGAGCATTTGCACAGCTTCGGCTCGTGCGCCAGCTGCGCCCGTATCTTGGGAAGTCTGACTTGGCCACGGTGGTACACGCTTTGGTCACATCCCGCCTCGACTACTGCAACGCTCTCTACGTGGGGCTGCCCTTGAAGACGGCCCGGAAGCTCCAGCTAGTCCAGCGTGCGGCAGCCATGTTGTTAACCGGAGCGGGACGCAGGGAGCACACAACGCCCTTGCTGTCCCAGCTCCACTGGCTGCCAATTAGCTACCGGGCCCAATTTAAGGTGCTGGTGTTATCCTACAAAGCCCTAAACGGTTCCGGCCCAAAATACCTTGAGAACCGCATCTCGGCCTACGAGCCCACGAGGACCTTAAGATCATCCGGGGAGGCCCTTCTCTCGGTCCCGCCTGCCTCACAGGCACGCCTGGCGGGGACAAGAGAGCGGGCCTTCTCGGTGGTGGCCCCCCGGCTGTGGAACTCCCTCCCTGCTGAAATCAGACAGGCGCCTTCCCTCATGGCCTTCCGCAAGGGCCTGAAAACCTGGCTCTTTGAGAAGGCCTTCAACTAAGTGCTATGTTTTTGGAATGACCACCGGAATGGACCATGACTACGAGATTGATTATGACCCTAAACAAGACGAAGCGGATTTTTAGTTAAGTAGCTGTGTATTAGTAAGATGTGTGTTGTGGTCCTGATTTATTGTAACCTGTTGTCCTTTGTGTTCTATGTTCTGTACACCGCCACGAGTCGCCTTCGGGTTTGAGAGTGGCGGTTAACAAGTGCAAATAATAAATAAATAAATAAATAAATATATTCCTATACCTATTTGCACTCCTGGATACCAGTAAATCTGCTTCTGAAAACCTCAGGATTCCCATGGACATAATGCAATTCCCCTCTTGATTCTCACTTGCCCATTTTGGGATGCAATCCTAACATCCTTCAACAGCTGATTTTTCTATTTGAGTAAGGATGGCAAAATAGAAGACAAAGCAGTAGGAGTTAGCAGTAGAGAAGCCTGCATGCACTGGTAGGACAACATATTGTAAAATCTCAAAACTCTTTTACTTATGGTTATGTATTGAAGATAGTAATGTGACCACACTATCATACCTCTGGCTTGCTATCCACAACATCCACTTCAGCAGTAACTTCTGCTTGTAGAATTTTCTGCTTAGTTTGCTCAATGGCCAAATTCAGCTTGTGGATATAAGACTGAAGTTCTTCAGCAGAGTCCATGTTCAGTTCCACCAAAGCTTTGTGAAACTGATCCACCTGACCATCTTCCAACAGTTCCTGTACACAAAGCATAAAAAGCGATATAAATCTGATAGTTTTATCTATACATATACACACAAGTCATAGAGATAGTTGTTTTTAATATCTATCATTTGAACATAAATTCTAAATCCAAATTAGGTTTAACTAGAGCAGACTGATTCAAAAGATTTTAAGTGTCAATTTAATATGCATCAATTAGTGGGTCTACTCTAAATGGAATTAGCAACTGAATTTAAGCCACAGCTTATATTTAGTTCAACATTGCATTTTATGTACTTTCACCACCTATTTTCTCTCCTTTTCATTTCCTTATATTTTTAGATCTATAGTTTAAAACTTAATAGAAGAAAGGAATCAGGTAATTGTTAGCATTATTAGTATTGACCCTAACATATAGATGTTGCCTGTTAGATGTTATGCATTATAATTGTGGGAAATACTGAAAGAAGTCCCATCTGCTACAGAATCACAGAGTTGGACCACAAAGGCCATCCTGTCAAGCCCCCTGCCATGCAGGAATACACAATATGCTAACATATTCCCAAATAAATAACACACACATTATTATTTACTAGAAATCATGTGATATCTGTCTCTCCTTAATTGGTGTGATATCCAACAGACCCTATTAAAGGAACCTTTTCCACAGAATGAGGTTTGCTATTTGTGAGCAACAAAACTCTACTTATCCATTTATTTCTCATTCCACATCTCTCCCAGCATAGAACCCAAGTCAGTTTACAAAGACTAAAAACAAAGTTAACAAAAAGATTAATTAAAAAAAATATTAACACAAATAAGCCATCATCTCATTAAAGTACCACTGACCTTTAAAAAGAAGAAAATAATATTTTAAAAGTGTAATAATAAAGTTAAAAATATAGAACACACAAGCCATAAAGGGCTCCCTGACATGAATTAGTCAATAACAGCCTGTTGGAATAAAAAGGTCCTTGTCTATCAGCAAAAGGAAAGCAGAGAAGGAGCCAGCCTAGCCTTCTGTAGAAAGGAATTATCCAGGCTGGGTGCAGCTACTGAGAATGGTATCTCTCATGTCCCCAACAGACAAACGCTTGATGTTGGCAGGAGCAAGAGAAAACCCATCTCTCGGGCATCTTAGGGCTCTATCAGGAATACATAGGGGGAAAGCATTTTTCAGACAGTTTGAACTTAAGAATTTTCCCTGTAGCTTCCCTTTTTTCAGTCCTCACAAACTGGAAGTGCAACACATGCACACTGTGCAAAGCTACCTGAACATAAAGCAGCCTGTCCAACCTCTCTTGATCCAGTTGAAGCTTTTCCTCTCGTCGGCGAGCATTCAGCTCTTGGAGACGTCGAAGCTGCTGCTGCCTCCTCTCCTGCTTCTCTTCAGAGGTGAAAGTGCTCCCCAGGAGTTTATTTGAAAAAGGCAGCTGCATCTTATGCACATTGTTTTCATAATATTCTGGCGATCTCCACTTCTGCATCTCTGTTCAAGTGTTTTGAAAGCACAACAATGAGTTTCCCCGTCTAAGCATTAATGCTTTTGGAAGTATCTACTTAAGCAAATTAAGAAGAAAGTAATCTTGATAAAACAAATACATGTTACTTTCTATGCTCACTATTATCTCTAGTATTTTTTTAGAGAATCTACCACTGGGAGAATAATTAAAAGCATTAACAGATGGGTCTGCATCCACTAGAAGATAAGGAGCGATGTTTGCTCCAAAGTAGCTCAGTCATACGTAACAGATATTGGAACCCAACATGCCAAATTCTGGTCCAGAGAAAACTCAGACTGCTTGATACAGAAACATATAATCAAATAAGGGTACAAAAGGCATGCAGCAATGGAGCTTGCTAGAAGTGTGCAGTATAGTAGAAAACAGGGCTATGTATTGTCCCCGAAATGACTTCAGCATAAACAGTTATTATGTCATACTGAGCTGGATCTGGACTAAATTAGTTGGGCATAGGTCCCACTGTTATAAAGTCATAATTAACTTTGGCTGAATGATTTCAATTCAAACCAAGTAAAACTAACATTGTGTTTTGCATTACTTCAAGTGTGCATATAATTGTTCAAATTTTTTTCCACCACAAAGTTATTTCCAATAACCTGGGGAAGGGAGGGGAAAAGGTTAGCTAGTATATCTGATGGGTTGAGAAACACAGGCCTGATGAAGTATATTCAGACTCAGTTTGAATCTTAAGTCATGACATAATGTTACACTACTGTTTGCTTTTATTTTTAAAATTTGGTTACAAACAACCAAATTTAGAAATATATGTCTGAAACAGAGACAAATTGAAATATAATTCACGATTAAACAGATAAAATACTACGCAGTTAACTGGTCTGTTGTTGTTGTATTTATTTATACCCACTTTTCTCTCTTGATTGAGACCCAAAGTTCCTCACAAACTTAAAAAATGCTATTTAAAACCCAAAGAATAAAAACATTAAAATAGAATTAAACATGAAATTACTAAAGCAAATAAGTAGAAACCACATTAAATAAGTAAAAACTTTAAAATAATTAAAAAACAATGCAGCACACCATGGCTTTTTCCTTAAAACTTTCTGCTTTAAAAGCCTGCCTGAATAAAGACTATAGCATGCTGTTGGAAAAACAGCAGGGCAAGGGACATTTTAGCCTCTCTGGAAAGGGAGTTCCAAAGCCCAAAGGCAGACACTAAGAAGAGAGTGTATCTACACTTTACAATTAATGCAATTTGACACCACTTTAACTGCCATGGCTCAATGCTATGGAATCATGGAAGTTGTAATTTTACAAAATCCATGTATAAATCAACCCAGATCTTACTGAAAAAGAAACCACCCCTTTTCTGAAAGGGGAGAGCTTAGTCCAGGCTGGAAAATGGGAAAATTACGGTGACTGCTTTTTGCTGCTTCCTTTCAAAGGGGCACAAAATAAAAGAGAATGTTGGTGCTTGTTTTTAGATTTAAGCCAAGCAGTGTTCTCCACCTCAGTCTCTGACAATGTGCTCCGATCTGGACAGCAAAACTCTGCTCTTCCTCGGTATCTTATCAATAGTGCACAGCTTCAATCTAAGCAACCTGTGTGATTTTTCATTACGTGAAAAAAAAAAAACCAAAGCACAAGAAGCCACATTTGGAGTTTTCTAATTCAGCCATGCTGTTGTAACATTAAATAGTAATCTCCTTGTACATGAGTCAGACTCTGAGCAGTTATGAAATAGGAGTCTGGGGTGTTCCTAGTGGTCTGGTATTATATTGTGGTATAGTTGTACTGCATTTTAATTGTAACTTTTTAATATGCAAGATCTATATGACAATTATTTTATGTGGTAGTTTTACACTGTGACACTTTTATATCATATTGCATTTATTTTGCATGTAAATGGCCTATGGTCCAATTATTAATAAACTATGACTAGGAATGCCAACATGCAGTCTTTCTGCATGGATAAGAAGTTATCCAAGGACTCTTTCTTAGCACATCATTTCAAGACCAGCCTGAAGTCTCTTCAAACCCTGTCAATGATATTGACTTTTGTTGGGGAATTTGAGCTGTTAGGCTCAAAATAAGCGTCAGTTGGAGTGATCCCACCAAAAATATAGCAGTGTACCAGAAGTAAACTTCATAACCAGCAGAAACTTACGTGTGGTGGAACTGGGATAAGCTTCTATTCTTAGGATGGCACAGGATTGCAGAGTCAGAACTTTAGGTTCAAAAATATTTATTGAAGTGAAAGAAATACATTCTGCATAGAAAAGTACTTGGAGCTAACTAGCTTACAAAATCTCATCTTCTAAAGAATTAAAAAGGCAAAAAGTCAAAAAATAAATCCATGCAGCTTCATTTTGCCTAAACAGAAAGGCAAAAGGTGCCCTCACTGGAAGGAAGAAAAGGCAAAAGAGAACAATGGTGGAGACCACCTGGTCAACCCAGGGCAATAAACTTAAATGTGAAGTTCCTTCACAAAATTCTATTCCTGTATCATCAAAAGGGGAGGGGGGAAGGAGACAGTGGCTAGCAGGAGGAGTAAAGACAAAGCCCTTTTGGGAAACATGCATGGTAAAGTGGGGAAAGGAATCCCTCCACTTAATCCTATCTCTAGTCTAGCTACTCACTGAGGTCTGGAAATCTGATGACACAAGAGAAACCCAACAACTTTATTTACTGGATTTATACATTGCTTTTCTCCAGGGACGGTATGCAAAGCAGCAATAATAATAATTAGTAACAATAACATTAATAGTTGATCCCTTCAGAACTAATTATCATGATGCTGTCCTTTTTACTGTTGTGTGTGTGTGTGTCTGTGTGTGTGTACAGTTGTCTAGTCATGTTTGTGTATATACTCATATACATACATATACATTTTAGTTATTTTGTGTCTAATCATTTAACATTATTACATTAAGCAACATATAACAAATGAATAAATAAGCAGCATGAAATGTAAATTGAAGTTTCATGGCAGCTTTGATATCGATGCTTACCTTCTTTGTAATCTTCTGCAACATAGCTATGCTCATGGAGTATTTCCTCTACACGGCTCAGAGAGATGGCAGCAAAATGCCCAGGATATTTTAGCTGAAGAAGACGCTGAAGGTACATAGTAGCCTGGCATCCTCCCAGATTTATACGCTTACAGTTTCTAGCATCCAACCTACCAATCCATAGTAAAGAAGAAAAATAAATTTGTATGACTTAGGAAAGTAATGTAATGGGGATCTTCATATCAGAGATTTCAAGGCGATGAATCATCAAAGTTCAGAACAATACTGTTTATCTTTTATTCAATTGGGAACACAAGAGCTTCCTAAGCTGAAGACAAAAGCAACTATTAATGGACAACAATGAATGAGTAATTCATTCAACCATTCCAATTCTCCTGACATCACTTTTGCCACTTTAACCTGACACAAGGTTTAGCCACTTGCTCCTTCTGCCCATAACAAATGGCTTTTCTCTCCCTCATTCTCTTAACTCACACTTTGACTCCTTCTCACTACTACTCCCAGAAGCCTCAATTTCCTTAGCTACTAAAACTCCTTGAACTTAGTATAGCACATTTTGGTAATTGGTAATAATATTAAGAGTCCCTGGGGATCCAGGGAAACCCATTGAGATATATCCTCCACCAAAATGCCCTTAATGTATTGTCCCAGGTCCAGGTCTGTCTATATATGTCGTGTGTCTATGCCATTGAATGTTTGCCATGTATATGTGCATTGTGATCCGCCCTGAGTCCCCTGCAAGGTGAGAAGGATGGAATATAAATAAATAATAAGAAGATAAAAAACAAGGATGCCTATTCAGTATAAAGCAGTGTATACTAACTTGTAATAACCACCAAGCTTACCTTCCATCTAATATTGGTAAAATATGTGTGCATTGATATCCAGAAGAAACTATGAGACCACTGCAGGGCCAGCCCTGTCTTTTGTTGTGATAGAAGCTGTACAGACTGTCCACACCATAAGAAACCTTTGGGACCTGGTAACATTCAAAAAGCAGCTCTGACATCATTTGCCTTGAATACAGAGGATTGCAGACAGCTTCTGTCATCACAACTGGATGGTCAACACAGCCCTATAAAGAAGGTAAGGAGTGAGACAGAGTCAAGCATTAGATGTCAAAATATGTGTGCAAAACCTTACAAAAACAAAGCCAATATGATGCTCATAATAGAGAACACTGTTTAATTATTTATTTGTGATATTTGTATACTGCCTGAAGGGGTTGCCAACACTTACCATTCTCTAAAATAAACTTTTTGATATGTGAGTAGGGCATAATATTTCTCTGTTTTGGGAAGTATATTGGTCCTTCACACGGGCTTGACTTCTGTAGTTCACAGATTTGATTGAAATGCTATCTAGGAATCCTAAGGTCCACTAGTGTGGCTCCATGGTCAACTACCTCCAGAAGTTGACCACAGAGACACTGGAGTCCTAGAGATTCCCAGAGTGAATATTTTAATGAACACTTCTCTAGGAGTCTCTGGAAGTGCCTCTATACTGTAGAATTAATAATGTTTGACATCACTTTAACAGCCATGGCTCCCTCAATAATAATCTATCTATCTATCCATCTAAATAAAAATGTAATGTTAGTTTGTGGGATTGATATAACTCAAAAACCACTGGATGAATTGCTGCCAAATTTGGCTACAAGACACCTACTAACCCAAGGAGTGACCACCACTCACAAAAATTGATTTTGTCATTTGGGAGTTGTGGTTGCTGGGATTTATAGTTTACTTACAATCAAAGAACATTCTGAACTCCAACAATGATGGAATTGAACCAAACGTGGCACACAGGACTCCCATGACCAACAGAAAACACTAGAAGGGTTTGGTGGGCATTGACTTTGAGTTTGGGAGTTGTAGTTCACCTACATTCAGAGAGCACTGTGGACTCAAACAATGGTGTATCTGGACCAAACTTGGCACGAATATTTCATATGCCCCAATATGAACACAGATAGAGTTTGGGGGGAATAGGCCTTGACCTTTGGGAGCTGTAGTTACTGGGATTTATAGTTCACCTACAATCAAAAAGCATTCTGAACCCCACGAACGTTAGAATTGGGGCAAACTTCCCACACAAAACCCCCATACTCAACGCCATCCAGCTCAACTCTTTCACCAGGGCAAGAAAACATAATCAACGCCCTCCTGACAAAGAGACATCCAGCCATAGATATAGATAGATATGATTCACACACAGAGAGATATATTATCTTAGGTTTGAAAGGGACCCCTAAAGAAGGACAATTATATGTTGCATGTTCCAGAGTAGGCAAACCAGACACTCTTCACATCAACACTGACAAAGAAACAGCAAGAAATACTGTTTACCCACAAGCATAAAGATATTACACATATTAGAAACCAATACTTTCTCATTATTTTATTTTCCAGATCACCAGACTGGGCCACAGCAACGTGTGGCAGGGGACAGCTAGTCTATATAAATAAAAATGTTATGTTCATTTGTGGGATTAACATAACTCAAAAACCAATGAATGAATTGACACCAAATTTGGACACAATACACCTAGCAGGCCAACGAGTGACCATCACTCATAAAAACACTGAAAAACACAGCAGAAGAGACTTAAAAAGCCACTAGCTGTCCTCTGCCACACGTTGCTGTGGCCCAGTCTGTTGATCTGAAAAATAAAGTAATGAGAAAGTGTTGGTTTCTAAGATATGTAATATCTTTATGCTTGTGGGTACACAGAATTCCTTGCTGTTTATTTGTCAGCGTTGATGTGGAGAGTGTCTGGTTTGCCCACCTTGGAACATGCAACATATCACTGTTCTTCTTTAAGGGTCTCTTTCAAATCTATGATACTATATCTGTGTGTGTGTGAATAATATCTATCTATCTATCTATCTATCTATATATATCTATGGCTGGATGGCTCTTTGTCAGGAGGACTTTGATTACGTTTTCTTGCCCTGGTGAAGGGAGTTGGACTGGATGGCCTTAAGTATTTTCTGTTGGTCATGGGGGCTCTGTGTGGGAAGTTTGCCCCAATTCTGTCGTTCGTGGGGTTCAGAATGCTCTTTGATTGTAGGTGAACTGTGAATCCCAGTGACTACAACTCCCCAATGTCAAGGTCTATTTCTCCCAAACTCCATCTGTCTTCATATTTGGGCGTATTGAGTGCTTGTGCCAAGTTTGGTCCAGATCCATCATTGTTTTGAGTCCACAGTGCTCTCTGGATGTGGGTGAACTACAACTCCCAAACTCAAGGTCTATGCCCCCAAAATGCTGCTAGTATTTTCTATTGGTCATGGGAGGCCTGTGTGCAAAGTTTGGTTCAATTCCATCGTTGAGGGAGTTCAGAATGCTCTTTGATTATAGGTGAACTATAAATCCCAGCAACTACAACTCCCAAATGACAAAATCATAATTTTTGAGTGATGGTCACTCCTTGTGTATTGAGATGTTTTGTTGCCAAATTTGGTGTGATTTCGTTCATTGGTTCTTTTGTTTTTAAGGCACTCATTATGCACAGAGCATTTATATATAGATAGATAGATAGATAGATAGAAGATAACACATGTGCAAAACCACATATATACACGCAGACACACATATAAAAATATATATACACACAAAACACATATACACAGTCTGGGCCACTGTCACGCGTGGCAGGGGACGGCTAATAATAATAATAATAATAAGAAGAAGAAGAAGAAGAAGAAGAAGAAGAAATTTAGTCTTTGCTAAGACCTTTCACCCCAACAATAATAATGGCGGTGATGATGTATGCCAGCCCCCTCCTCACGAACAGTAGGGCTGACCTGGGCGGCGAGGCCGAGGCCGAGGCGTTGGAGGCCGTGGTCGAGGAGCAGCTCCTGCAGCTCCATCTGGACGGGGACGTTGCGGTCGAAGGGCGAGCGGAGGAGCCACCGGAGGGGCTCGGGGCTGCCCACGTCGTTGCCCACCTGCAGCTCGGGCCCGGCCCCGCCCCCGCCCCCGCGCGCGCCCCGGCTCCGCGCCACCAGCGAGCGGAAGCGCAGCAAGGGCTCCGCCGGCACCGCCGGGTCCGCGCAGGCCCAGCCCAGCCGCAGCTGGAAGGAGCCGTTGTCCAGCACCAGCGGAGCCGGGCCCGGGAGGCGGGCGCACGGCGGGAACGCCAGGGTTGGGTCCGGCTCCCAGCGGACGTCCCGGAAAGCGAACACGCCGCCGCCGGCTTCTTCCATGGCGCCGTGCTTCTGCTTTTGCGTCCCGTCCAAAGGGCCGCCTCCAACTCCCAGAAGCCTTCGCCTGCGTCGTCAATGCTCAAGAATTCTGGGAGTTGGAGGAACGCAGCTTCACCCTTGCCCACACAGGCCTGGGCCAACTTGGGCCTTCTCCCCAGTCGGTTTGGACTTCAACTCCCAGCATGCCTCAGTGCCTCAGGAAGGGGCCTGAGGCACTGAGGCATGCTGGGAGTTGAAGTCCAAACCGCCTGGGGAGAAGGCCCAAGTTGGCCCAGGCCTGCTAGAAGGAATACAGTTTGACACAGCTTTCACTGGCAGGGTTCAATGCTACGGAATCGTGAAAGCAAGTAACAAAATGTATAAATTGAAAGAAAAAGGTATATAAATACAAATGTAATGTTCGTTTGTGGGATTAATATAACTCAAAAAACACTGGGCGACTTGACACCAAATTTGGACACAACACAACGAGTGACCATCACTCCTAAAAACACACACACAAAACCCCCCCCAGAATGGACTTTAAAACACCCCAAAATAAGCCATACATACATATACACGTGCACACATACATACACACATATATATGCATATAAACAAGCACACATACACAATATACGTATACACATGTAAACAGAAATATACATATACACAAGCACACATACAGACACATATACACAAGCATACATACAGACACACATATACGCAAGCACACACAAATATACACACACATACATATACATCTACACACATATAAACACAATATGCATATAAAGCACACACATATACACAATATACGTGTACAAATATAAACACAAATATACATATACACATGCACACATACAGACACATATACGCAAGCACACACAAATACACACACAGTATGCACACACACACACACCTACACGCATATACATCTACACACATATACACATACATACACACATATAAACACACATATATGCATATAAACAAGCACACACATATACACAATATACGTATTCACATATAAACACAGAAATATACATATACACCTCCAGCAAAGGATCACCGCCTTGTCGGGGCGCTGGAGCTTGAGCACCTCAATGATGTCATGAGCGAAACCGTGAAGGGACACCCAAGACGGGACGGTCGTGGCAGAGAGATCAGACCAAGCGTGATCCCTGGGGAAGGCAACGGCAAACCACCCCAGTATCCTTGCCAAAAAAACTAAATGGACCAGTACAACCAGAGATATGTCGGTATGCCATTGGAAGATGGGACTCCCAGGTCGGAAGATGGCCAAAATGCTACTGGGGAGGAGCAGAGGATAAGTTCAACTAGCCCCAGATGTGATGACGCAGCTAGCTCAAAGCCGAAAGGAAGGCTAGCGGCCGACGGTACTGGAGGCGAACGACGAATCCGATGCTCTAAAGATCAACACACCATAGGAACCTGGAATGTAAGATCTATGAGCCAGGGCAAATTGGATGTTGTTATTGGTGAGATGTCAAGACTAAAGATAGACATTCTGGGGGTCAGCGAACTGAAATGGACTGGAATGGGCCACTTCACATCAGATGACCACCAGATCTACTACTGCGGACAAGAGGAACATCGAAGAAATGGAGTAGCCTTCATAATTAATAAGAAATTCGCTAAAGCGGTGCTTGGATACAACCCAAAAAATGACAGAATGATCTCAATTCGAGTGCAAGGAAAGCCTTTCAACATCACAGTGATCCAAATATACGCCCCAACCACAGCTGCTGAAGAAGCAGAAGTAGATCAGTTCTATGAGGATCTGCAGGACCTACTGGATAATACACCAAAAAGAGACATTATTTTCATTACAGGAGACTGGAATGCCAAGGTGGGAAGTCAAATGACAACTGGGATCACAGGCAAGCATGGTCTGGGAGAACAAAATGAAGCGGGACGCAGGCTGATAGAATTCTGCCAGGAAAACTCGCTGTGTATAACGAATACTCTCTTCCAACAACCTAAAAGACGGCTTTATACATGGACCTCACCAGATGGTCAACACCGAAATCAGATTGACTACATCCTTTGCAGCCAAAGATGGTGGACATCCATCCAGTCGGTGAAAAAAAGACCTGGGGCTGACTGTAGCTCAGATCACGAACTTCTTATTGCCCAATTTAGAATAAAACTAAAGAGATCAGGGAAAATACACAGACCAGTTAGATATGATCTCACTAACATTCCTAGCGAATATACAGTGGAAGTGAAGAACAGATTTGAAGGACTAGATTTAGTAAACAGAGTCCCAGAAGAAATATGGACAGAAGTCCGCGACATTGTTCAGGAGGCGGCAACAAAGTACGTTCCAAAGAAAAAGAAAACCAAGAAGGCAAAATGGTTGTCTGCTGAGACACTGGAAGTAGCCCAAGAAAGGAGGAAAGCAAAAGGAAACAGTGAAAAGGGGAGATATGCCCAGTTAAATGCGCAATTCCAGAGGTTGGCCAGAAGAGATAAGGAACTATTTTTAAATAAGCAATGCATGGAAGTGGAAGAAGACAACAGAATAGGAAGGACAAGAGACCTCTTCCAGAAAATTAGAAACATTGGAGGTAAATTTCAGGCAAAAATTGGTATGATAAGAAACAAAGATGGCAGGGACCTAACAGAAGCTGAAGAGATCAAGAGAAGGTGGCGAGACTATACAGAATATCTGTATAGGAAGGATAACAATATCGAGGATAGCTCTGACGGTGTGGTGAATGAATTAGAACCAGACATCCTGAGGAGTGAGGTTGAATGGGCCTTAAGAAGCATTGCTAACAACAAGGCAGCAGGAGATGATGGGATCCCAGCTGAACTGTTTAAAATCTTAAAAGATGATGCTGTCAAGGTGATGCATGCCATTTGCCAGCAAATATGGAAAACACAAGAATGGCCATCAGACTGGAAAAAATCAACTTATATGCCCATACCAAAAAAGGGAAATGCGAAAGACTGCTCAAACTTCCGTACAGTGGCCCTTATTTCTCATGCCAGTAAGGTAATGCTCAAGATCCTGCAAGGAAGACTCCAGCAATACATGGAGCGAGAGTTGCCAGATGTTCAAGCTGGGTTTAGAAAAGGCAGAGGAACGAGAGACCAGATTGCCAATATCCGCTGGATAATGGAGAAAGGCAGGGAGTTTCAGAAAAACATCTACTTCTGCTTCATTGACTATTCTAAAGCCTTTGACTGTGTGGATCATAATAAATTGTGGCAAGTTCTTGGTGGGATGGGCATCCCAAGCCACCTTGTCTCTCTCCTGAGGAATCTGTACAAGGACCAAGTAGCAACAGTCAGAACTGACCACGGAACAACAGACTGGTTCAAGATTGGGAAAGGCGTACGGCAAGGCTGCATACTCTCACCCAACCTTTTTAACTTGTATGCAGAACACATCATGCGATGTGCGGGGCTGGATGAATGCAAAGCTGGGGTGAAAATTGCTGGAAGAAACATTAACAACCTCAGATATGCAGATGACACCACTCTGATGGCCGAAAGCGAGGAGGAGCTGAGGAGCCTTCTAATCAAGGTGAAAGAAGAAAGCGCAAAAGCCGGGTTGCAGCTAAACGTCAAAAAAACCAAGATTATGGCAACAAGAATGATTGTCAACTGGAAAATAGAGGGAGAAACTGTGGAGGCCGTGACAGACTTTGTATTTCTAGGTGCAAAGATTACTGCAGATGCAGACTGTGGCCAGGAAATCAGAAGACGCTTACTTCTTGGGAGGAGAGCAATGTCCAGTCTCGATAAAATAGTGAAGAGTAGAGACATCAGACTGGCAACAAAGATCCGCCTAGTCAAAGCCATGGTATTCCCTGTAGTCACCTACGGATGTGAGAGCTGGACCTTAGGGAAGGCTGAGCGAAGGAAGATCGATGCTTTTGAGCTGTGGTGTTGGAGGAAAGTGCTGAGAGTCCCTTGGACTGCGAGAAGATCCAACCAGTCCATCCTCCAGGAAATAAAGCCCGACTGCTCACTGGAGGGAAAGATACTAGAGACAAAGTTGAAGTACTTTGGCCACATCATGAGGAGACAGGAAAGCCTAGAGAAGGGAATGATGCTGGGGAAAGTGGAAGGCAAAAGGAAGAGGGGCCGACCAAGGGCAAGATGGATGGATGGCATCCTTGAAGTGACTGGACTGACCTTGAAGGAGCTGGGGGTGGTAACGGCCGACAGGGAGCTCTGGCGTAGGCTGGTCCATGAGGTCACGAAGAGTCGGAGACGACTGAACGAATGAACAACAACAATACATATACACATGCACACATACATACAGACACATATATATGCAAGCACACACAAATATACACACACAGTATACACACACATACATATATACCTACACGCATATACACCTACACACATATACATATACACATACACACATATATGCATATACACAAGCACACACATATACACTATATACACACAGACACATAAACACATATATACACATATACACAAATATATACACACATATGCATATATACACACAAAACACATATACACAGACTGGGCCACAGCAATGCATGGCAGGGGATGGCTATTATATATATAAATAAATGTATAAATAGGTTTACAAGGGCTTTAGCTTTCTTTGCCAAAACAAAGAGGAAAAAAAGCCCAAACTTCTAGTTCCCAGGATTCCAAAGCATTGAGCCAAGGCAGTTCAAACCGAATCAATTCCACACCTCATCCAAACCTTTAAAACCAGATTCAAACTAGGAAAGTGTAAGACCAGACCAGA
Organism: Anolis sagrei; assembly: GCF_037176765.1. NCBI lineage: Eukaryota > Metazoa > Chordata > Lepidosauria > Squamata > Anolidae > Anolis > Anolis sagrei. The sequence goes on along the minus strand of NC_090024.1, from coordinate 214,180,179 downwards.
GACCAGAAGCAACAAGGCACAGTAAGGTTATGTACATTTCCACATTTTTCAATGTTTAAGTGTATAAAACGTTTGTGTTGAGAATTGAGGAGCCTGCCCACTCCTGCCCCCATGTTGAAATCCTAAATTTCTCAGTGGTTTTAAGTAATAGAAAATCCACAGAAAATGTATGTTTCCTGGCCAACGAAGGGTCCATCCACATGCAGGGTATAAATAATGATTATGATGATGATGATTATAGAGTTCATGTAGTTTGGCATCGCTTTAATTGCCATGGTTCAATGCTATCGAATCTTGCAATTTGTAGTTTTGTGGGTTTCATTCTAATTTTTAATTCTGTTTCTAATTATTTATCCCCCCCCCCCCGGGTGGTGCAGCAGGTTAAACTGCTGAGGTGCTGAACTTGCTGACCAAAAGGTTGATGGTTCTACTCTGCGGGTCGGGGTGAGATCCTGCTGTTAGTCCCAGCGTCTGCCAACCTAGCAGTTCCAAAATATCCAAATGTGAGTAGATCAATAGGTACCGCTTCTGCGGAAAGGTAACGGGGTTTCATCCAGTCATGCTGGCTTGGAGGTGTCTATGGACAGTGCTGGCTCTTCAGCTTAGAAATGAAGATGAGAACAACCCTCCAGAGTTGGCCACGTCTAGACTTAATGTCAGAGGAAACCTTTATTTATTTATTTATTTATTTACTGTATTTATATACCACCCTTCTCAGCCCTCAGTCAACTCAGGGCGGTTTACAATGGCAACGATTTGATACCCCAAAACACCATAAAACATTGGAGCCCCCGGTGGCGCAGTGGGTTAAAGCCCTGTGTCGGCAGGACTGAAGACCGACAGGTCGCAGGTTCGAATCCGGAGAGAGGCGGATGAGCTCCCTCTATCAGCTCCAGCTCCTTATGCGGGGACATGAGAGAAGCCTCCCACAAGGATGATAAAACATCAAAAATCATCCAGGCGTCCCCTGGGTAACGTCCTTGCAGACGGCCAATTCTCTCACAACAGGATGCTCCTGACACGACAAAAAAACAAACAAACATAAAACATTTAAAAACATTAACACATAATATAAAACCATAACAAGAATATTAAAACATAGAACATTTGCATCTCTTAAGAAAAAAAATTGTCCTTTACCTTTAATTATTTATTCATTAGATTTGCAGCCCATTTTTCTCCCCAATGAAACTCAATTTTTAAAGGTGGCAGGTAACCAAAACAAAAATGGACCAACCTGTATTTCTCATGCAGAAAATAAAGAGCTCCTTTGAGTAGCTGGAATGAGATTTCTGGTGGCTGTTGCAGATTTTAGGATTACACAAGCAAGGATTTTCTCAGTTTTATCTATGTTGGGGTTCAATTTTGGAGAGTTCCTTCTGATAGAGAGATAGGGCTATAATCTGTGGCTCTGCAGATATTGTCAGATTGCATCTCCTTGACCTCTCAGCATTGGCTATACTGTCTGTGAAGGACCTTGCAGTCCAAAACATATGGAGAGCAAAATGATCTTCACTTCAAATGCGTGAGGTTAGACTGGGCAAGGGGAGTTGTAAACCTAAAGCTCTATCTTAGGAAAGTACACACATAATCACCCTTTACTAAGTTTTAAAACAACCATAAGACAAATATATTAAAATAAAAGTAACTAAATTAGCTGCCAGCAACAAATATCCAAAAACAGGCCCACCCCAGTCCAGAATATGAGAATGGCAGTCACATCTATCTTCTCTGTCCTGCAACCTGTGGGTCCTACAACTCCCACAAATCCCAGCCAACTTACAAGCTGTTAAGATTTCTGGGAGTTGAAGGCCAAAACATCTGGGGATTCATAGGTTAAGGACCACTGCTACTGGCTTCATATGGTGCAAGCCTTTTTGTCTCATCCACCCTACAGACTGTTGTATATAAAAAGTAGTCTGACAAGAAAAGATTAATCTCTCTCCTTTGATTACAAGTTTAAGCAACATACATACAAACCAAAGGTCCTCTTGCAACCTAACCCTATTGTTTATTTACAGTATTTATGCCTTGTATCTCTTTTGCTTGCACAGTTCCATCGTAGTGGGGAGCAGTTTTAAAGGCTGCTACTTCTTTAGTATGTGAAGATCATCACGCATCTTATATTAAAGCAGATTTGTGCTCCAGAAGCCTTCCGGTAGTGGGAATCAGTTGTAATACAAGGCACATGCTCCCCACGTGCCTTGTTCTTAATACAAGTATGTGTCAGGGGGAGGTCCTTCTGTTGCACCAGCAGCATAGCAGCAATGTGAAAGAAAATAGGGTTCACAACAAAAATTCACAAGTGGTTTGGTCTGGCCACTTGTATCTGAAGCCAGCTTTATTGCTCCTACTTCTGGGAAACTTGCCTCACTTTAGTGTTAGATCAACAACTTCTACTTTAGAATTTTGTTTCTCTATAAATACTTACAACCTACCTTTCTGTACTCTGATTTCCATGTGTATATGTGTCTTCAAGCTGCCTGCTGACTTATGGTGACCCCATGAATTTCATAGGCAGTGTGTGGGTGGGTGAGTGTGTATTTGAAATTTTTTTATTAAGTATACAGTAAACAAATCTATGAATAAACTGTAAACAATCTGTATGCTATAAATATAAACACAGCATATATAGTAAATCAGTGCCGTACTAATGTTCTTCCAGCACCACCAACTTAGTCGTCCCAGTTCTCATCATCTTCATTGTCTACTCATATTATTCTTAGCTGCGGATACTTGAATTAATGTTGATGTAAAATGAGCACATATTCTGTATTTATCTAGAAGTCCTATATTTTGTGGTATTATATTCTTATATAAAACTAAATTTATTAGCCTTTTTGAGTCATTTTCTCAGGAGATAAAGTGGGGTATAAATACTTATTATTATATTATTTGATTGTTCCTGACTCTCCTCCAGGTTAACACATTCAAAAAGTTGTGGTTCTGTCACATTTCCCAGCTCATATCTCATATCTATCTATATCAAATATACATATCCTCCTGATTATTCTATTCAGTGTTGTTTGTCTTGTCAATATTGTTCCTTTCACCATTCCTAATCATTTATCATAAAATTGTTATATATTTTGCAAGGGTGGAGTCTAGTGCTTCTGATACCTACAACATATCTTTTAGATGTAAGTATATTGTTCACCTCTTAGTGAGGTTGGAACTGACAAGCACTCTTCTCACAAATCTTTAAGAAATGGCTCCTGTTCTCCTTTACATGGTTTGCACATTCAGCTTATTATTACTTTTAGTTAGAGATATAACCTCGCCCCAGTTATGTTTTCCTGGAATTAAGTGTCAGTAAAGTAAGTTTTCTTCTAACTAATGATATTTTGGATTGTAGTATATTTGAATTATACTTCTTTAAAAACAATTAAACAGAAATTGGTTAGTGTAACATAAAACTGGGCTGCAGTGGTGCAGTGCCATATACGCCAGGTTGTCCAGGAGTACTTTACACTGAATACACTGAAGCCCTTTCCACACAGCTGAAAAAAAACCCACATTATCTGCTTTGAACTGGAATATATGGCAGCGTGGACTCAGATAACCCAGTTCAAAGCAGATATTGTGGGATTTTCTGCCTTGATATTCTGGGATATATGGCTGTGTGGGAGGGCTCTGAGAAACATGCATAAGATTATTAGTTATGCAGCATAACTAACTATCTAAGTTTTCCCCTCATTAATTCATTTTTTTCTTGTAAAGATGCTAGAAGTGCCATTGTATCAAGTTACCGCAGTTTCTCCCATTATCCTCTGTCTAATCTGTTGCGCTCCTCCCTTAATGAGATTGAAGCCTTCTTTTAAAGCAGCTATGTAGGAATAGCAGCATAGCTGCTTTGTGATTCGGGCTGTGACGTAATAAGAGAGCGTAGTTACCCAAAGGTGTTTAGTGTAGCCCAGCAAGTATTTATTGAAACATGTGCCCAGTCAGCTGAGTTGGATTTTGAAGCAGCTATGAAGTACCCCCTGGTCCCTTTAATCAATGACTTAACATTTCCTGTCCTTTTCTTTTGGTTTTGCTTGCCTTTTGGGATATTACTGATCCTGTTGATTTTCTGGTTTCAGCGTCTTCTAAATGAAGGTAAGCCTTGCTGCATGATAGCTAAGATGGGCTTGTGTATTAAGGTATTAGTTTTCTTTTTAAAGCCATTGTGGTGTAGAACTATTTTTAGCTTCACGCTGATCATCTTGGAGTGAAGCTCAATACTCTTCCTATGTGCAGTTAGGCATTTAAAACAGTTTGATAGTTAATGCGTTATAGTGCTTTTTTAAAAAAAAAAACCCAGGTGTTATGTCTTACTATACCTTCATACAATTCTTGCAAAAGAATCCTTAATACTAGGAATGTTCTTAAAATGGGGTTGAATGAATGAATTTTATTATACGATCAGAAGTTCAAGAGGAAAGTTCAGAATATGCAACCATCTTTATTTGCTTCATAAATGACACTTAATTAAAACAGTTAAACAAACAATTTTACTGTTCCCCTCCTGAGCAAGTTATATAAACCCCAGACTAATGAGTGTACGATGTCACCAAAAAATCCCATACATTTCTCTTCCCTTACCCTGGTAATTAAAAAACAGTAACATTAATGATATATTTAATATGTAATAACTCTCTCTCTTTAATGAAGCCACAAACCATTTTATGAAGACAACTTAATAGTAAAGTCAGGCCTGTATGAAATGAGCTGTACAGTTTAATATGACTTGCAATTAATTTGATACCTGTATCAATAAATCTATTTATTAAAAAATGAATGTATGAGGATAGATTCTCTGTACACAGCTTGAGAAAAAAAAAGCTTTGCTTACATTTCCAGAGACAGAATCCTTCAATTTGTTTCATAGTATCTTCATTTCACACCTAATCGCAGCTTTGTCCATGTCTTCAGAAAACATAATGCAAACATATATGTAGTCTCTTGAGTTCCTGAACTGTGTAGAGCATAAGAGTTAGAAGCAAACACTATGGGTGCTTCTACACTGTAGGATTAATGCAGTTTGACACCACTTTAACGGCCATGAGTCAGTACTATGGAATCATGGGAGTTTGGTTTTAAAAGATCTTTAGCCTTCTCTGTTAAAGAGTGCTGGTGCCTCAACAAACTATAAATCCCAGGATTTTGTAGAACTCAACCATGGCATGTTATACCTGAAACAGATGTCCATTCTAGAACGAAGACAGTACAATCTAGCTTGAAGTTGTATCAAGGTTTAAAGTGTCAAAATCAGAAGAATTGGCATTAAAGAAGTGTAGAGATTGGCAGAGGCATCCCTTTTCTGACTGTCTTAGTCCTCTGACAGAGGGAAAACCCAAAGGTATTTGAGATACCTCACTTTTTTTTTTTTGGTATTTGCTCTCTCTTCCTGTATAGGCTCACCATTTTAATGTGTGCTGCATAAGAATGCATTGCTCCTTTCTATTCCATTTATTTTGCTTTCTGTTTCATGTTGTTGTCGTTTTAAAAATGTGTTAGTGTTTGTTTAAAGACAGCCTTGAAATTGCAAAATCCCATGAAAAATAGGTAATGTTCTGGCTGTTATGGGGCTTTATCTCTACTTTTTCTCCTCATTAGCTATGCTGACTGTTTCATTTATTTGGTTTGTTGCATGTGTATCCTGCTTTTCTTTCAACCATTGTAAGGCAGTATATATGACTATATATATTGCCTTACAATATATACTGCCTTACAGTAACCATTGTAAGGCAGTATATATGACTGTATATACTGCCCCACTTTATCCTCATTACACCCCTGAGAGAGAATGACCGAATTAAGGTCTCTGTGAGTCTTATGGCTCATTAGGGACTTGACCTGGATCTCTCAAGTCCCAGTCTTGACACTAACTACTACATCATACCAGCTTTCCAGGACGAACAGTGGTACTGCAGTCCAACAGGATCTGGAGGGCCATATCCTAGTCTATATTATCAGCAGGAAGGTATTTTTACAGTTTGCATAATTAATATAATGGAGGGGTGGATGCTGTTCTTTAAGTATGTACCAATAAGGGAACATTAGGTTATTTTTTGTCAATTGCTGGGCTTCTTTCTTTATTGTCCTCTTCATGCAGATCTCCTGAAATGGAGAATCTGTCGCACTGTAGAATTAATGCAGTTTGACATCACCTTAGCTGCCATGGCTCAATGCTATGGAATCTTGGGATTTGTAGTTTGGGTAGGCTCTAACACTATTTGGCAGAGAAGGCTAAAGACAACTCCCATGGTTCCATAGTACTGAGCCATGGCAGTTAAAGAGGTGTCAAAGTGCAGTGTTGGTGCACCAAATGATTGTTTGAAACTCATGGTTAGGGTTAGATGCTCTCGGTGAATGTCTACCAAAATGGTGCATTTTTAGTCAAATCATAACAAACTGGAATGCCTACTAGATACTAATTACATAAGTTTATAAACATGTCAAAAGGTTTCAGAGTCAGGAGTAGATGCACTTTAAGGAAGCTGCTTAGAATAGATGTGTTGCTGTTTCAATGAGATTTAATGAGAGGAATGGCAAAAACTAATAAGATGAATTGCTTATGAACATCTTCAGTTGATATTCAAAGGGGCAAGCATCTCATTTTAAAAAATTGTTGCATCTCTGAGATCAAAACTTGACATTTACATTTCATGAAATAGATTCAGCAATTGCAGCTTCTGACCCCCAGCTAAAAGATATCTAGCTCCAGTCTAGCATTTTGCTCTTACGTGTTGCTTATTATCCACTCCTTTTACCTTTTTTTTCTTCAGATCCAGGACTTATCGTTAAAAAGATAGAGATGCCACCATCTGATAATACTGATGGAAACACTGACTTCCAAACTGAAAGTGAACCCAAAGGAAATAACAGCCAAAGCAACACTCAGAAAAGAGCCTCAAAAAGTGGCCTGAGGATGATGCCACCTGTGAAAACAATAGGATCCAAACCTGCCTATCTGAGTTCCAAAGAAGGAGTCCAGGAGAAAGGTCTAGCTGCTATAATTTCAGAAAAACTGGACCAGTCTATAAAACAGTACTGCTCTGAGAAAAACTCCTTGTATAACACATCAATGGTAAGTAGAATTGGCGGTATTACCTGTTGGCTGAGTGCTGGAATGCCTTATGCCAATTTGCTCTTTAGTTTACCTAGATTTTAGCCAATTAATATTTTTCCTCATAAAGGAACAATAGATGTGGAACCTGTTTCTTTACATCTTTTGCGAGTTTTTGGCACTGTATTTCATTGGGTGAGGTATTGCTGTTGGTTAACTTGAAGGAATTATTGTATTTAAAAGTTTTTGATACAAGATGGGATTATGTAATTATCAAGTCATATTCTTAGAAACAAGCTATGCTTTAGAAGTGTGCACTGGTGATTTCTTATTGTTGGAAATGGAGGAGAAATAGAATCATAATGCAGCACTTGTTAGGGATGTCATACAAAAGTCTCACCTTTTACTTATTTCAACTTTACAAATGACATGATTAAAATACTAACATATTTTGTTATGCTTCCATCCTGTTTCCTTGAACTAGAAATGTGTAACATTGCTCCCTTGTCCCTCTTCCAAAGAGATTAAGAGTGAGTTGAAGATGCTGCCCAAGCAGCATCTTCTTTAACTCAGACAGAAATAACATATAATACAGATGAACAGAAAAACGGAATATTGTTAAAAGGAGTTGGTACAATTGGGAGATATTTGGAAATTACATCACCTTCAGTCCATACACCCTGAGTCCCCAAAAGGAGCTTCACGTGCCATTCCGGATGTCCAGTGTGCATAGATTCATCCAGAGCCCCCCCCCCCAATTGTGACAGATGGAACAAAGTATATAGCATTGTACTATATAGAATGGACATCCAATACATACAAGCAAAGAAGGGTGAGACAGATCATTGCACACATGTGGCAGCTGCTGTTACCCTCATAAACCACAGGAGACGACCTGAGTGAAAAGTGGTGGTGTTCACTCAGTCCCCTAATCCACAAAAGCAGGCATGCCAAGTCATGCAGACAAATTATTCTGGAAGTATTTAGTGAAGCTAAAGAAGACGACCAAAATCTAGCCAACATCTAAATTCTAATATTCATAAAATCAAAGCCTTCAGGTCACCAACCCCTTGAGTTTGCAAGATGTAAGCAGGACTGTTAGTAATGGAGTGTCTTGGGAATCTCTTATACATTGGACTGATATAACTCAAAGATGAATCGATGGTAATTAATAACAAAATAACAATCTCAAGATTAATCACATGGAAATTGTTTTTCAGTTTTGTTGGACTAACTGGAATGATTTTGTGTATAATGATCATTGTTGAATTTGTATGAATGTTGATTAAAAAAATGAGAGGCACATATAATTCTAAAGAGTATTTCTTATGGAGATGTTGTTCTTTCTTAGCTGCTGTGTGTTCTGCTGATCTCTCTCCTCTTCAGCCTTCTCTGCCAGTTGCTTGAGATCTCCAAGGTTCTGCGAATCCAGCTCCTGCCTACGTCTCTGTTTATCCGCATCTATCGAATCTTTGCCTGGGTGGGTGAAAAGCCTGTGAACATCATGACATCCCTGAAGCAAGGAATATTTGCTCTGTTACCTTCCATCCTGCGTAAAAAAGAGAAAAAGGACTTCTGGGACGAATAATATGTGTGAGGAAAATTAAAATGCAGCTTATTCCACCAAGCAAAGGAAAAGTAATGCATTATCGCAACAATCACTCACTTGTAAGGGGATTACTGCAGTGTGTTTCATTGCCATTATTTCAGGTTGGCAGGTTGCATCTGTTATACTATTTCAGATTTGTCCATGTCACAAGGAAGTGGCAGAATCAAAATCTTAAAATTGCAATCTTATTCTTTGTTCCAGGTAATTGTATCAAAATATACTGTTCTATTACATACATGGACAAGCTGTAAACTTTCAGATATTGTTGGACTGTACCTCCCAGCATTCCTCATCATAGACAATGTTAGCTCAGGTTGCTGGAACTTTTTCAGTCGAACTTCTTTGCCTACCTCTTTTCTGTGAAAACATGAGGCTTTAATAGTCATGCAGCCTAACAATTACCTTTACTACTTTGAGTAAAGAGTATTCTTAACTAGCACGCACACACACACACACACCTTACAACAATTAAGACAGTAAGTTTCTACTATTAATATAATGTTAGCTTTTTCAAAGTGCATTAGTGAAGAAAGGCTATCACATTGAACATTCTGACTTTTAGATCAATGTGTTTCCAGTCTTTAAATCCAAGAGTACTTATAGTAGCTTCCTCTTCCTCCTATTTCCAATAAAAAGCTTATGGCAAGGCAGTATTATGTCTGTATGGATATTAATGTTGTTAGTTTTAACCACAAATAGCAAATATAGGTTGAGCACTCATTGAATTCCAAAATCCTCCACATGGATGGGTAAGACAGTGACACCTTTGTTTTCTAGTGGCTCAATATACTCAAGTGTTATTTCATGCAAAAATTTAAAATTTTCACATAGAATTATCTTCAGGCTATATATAAGTTGTTTCTGAAACATAAATACATTCCAAGGTAGTTCATTATAAGTATGTAAATATTCAAAATCTGAAAAATTCAACATATGGAATATGGTACTTCTGGTACCAAGTGTTTTGGATAAGGGATACTCAACATGTAATGTCTAAAGCGAGCTTCCCAATTAGGGTTAATGTTAAAACTGTGTGCAGATACAATGGATTATAGCTGTGACCAAGACAATGTCTGTGTACAGGCTTCCCTTCTCTTCCAAACAATTAAGAAAGTAGAAACAATGTATCAACACAACATTGAAATACTCTATTGTATGTTGAATTGTGATGTCTTATAGTGATGGCTCTTATTTCCTATGTGCTATTAATTATTTCTCAGTTTTTAAGTCAGGAAAAACAGTAGTCCAATATATTATGAAAGATTTGAGTTTTAGATACTACCTCATTAATTTGTTGTGCTAAGTATATAAAAAGCTAGATATAGTTGTAGCCTAACAGTTAATGAGTGAAACATTTTAAACTGTCCTTCAAAGCCTTCTGAATATCTAGCTATGCTGTCTAGAATCGAGTTAAAAAGTTATGATGGACTATGACTGCTATAAATGTATTGAAAAGCTATTTTTGAGGTTTGCACTAGACATTAAACATGTATTTTTCTTGCATTTCTTTTCATTCAGCTATACTCCTTGATGTCTTCGGTGCCAGTTCTTGAGCAGTTTTATTCTAATTTCAGTTTTAATTACTATATCTGCTCTGGTGTTTGTTTGGGTTTTTAGAGCTTTTAGAGCTTTTTTGTAAGTACTTTGTGCATCAGTATTCTTCAATCCCAAATCGTTTGAGTTTCAAGTCAGTCTTCCCTCAGTTTGAAAGGATTGGATGCAAACATGAAAACTAAATAATTTTACTAAGGCATACCCTTCCATGGCTTTGGATAGCATAGGGAAAGATTAACACACCTGTGCTGTTTTGCTTTGCTGTCTTCTGCCCCTGTGGTAATTGGATTTTGGAAAAAAAAGGGGGGCTTATTGTGGAAACAAGGATTGGTGATAAAGTTTCAGTGGAGACCTCTTGCCCCCATAATTCTTTCAGAAGTGAATTCCCCTTCTGATGGGTAGATTTCTCTCACTTCCTGTTGTCTCAGCCCCGTTTGTAAGTCAGATGTTTGTAACCCGGGGACTGCCTGTATAGGGAAGTTTATGCCACAGAAAAATCTGATATGCCTTTAAAGTACCAGAAGACTTCTTATGGATTTGGCTACAATGGATCACATACCCAACAAGTATAACTCTATGATTTTCCTTTAATTGCCATGGCTGATAACCTGCGGAATCATGGGCTTTGTAATTTGGTGAGATATGAGAGCTCTCTGGCTGTGCTCCTCCTAATATGCAAATCTCAGAATGCCATATAATGTTTCTGTGGTCATTACATTGTATCATAGCACTATAATTATGTAGTATGGAAAGGACCTAATAAGGCTATGCACCCTGGGAAATTCTACATTAAAAATGAAATTATTGTTTGTTACTCAGATATTTGCTGCACTCCTTTGTAGAAGCAGACATGGGGCTCAGAAAAGATAGTCCCCCCCCCCTTACTTGAGAAATCCTGGGTAACAAATCAACACCATCAATGAATAAACTTTGTTTTGTTTGCTGTTATTGTGTGCCTTCAAGTCATTTCAAGTTGACCCTAAGGCCATGTTTCCAATGGTCTCTTTACATTCCAATTCTATAGCAACTAGAGAAACACACAAAATTAGCCAGGAAAAGTTAATAAAATTATGTGGATAGGTAACAACACCTCACCTATGCTGTGTTTGCTTGGGGGTGAACTTGGAAAATTTACTTTTTGGAATACCTCACTGCAGGATTCTGGGAAATGTGATCCAAAAAGTAATTTAACCCAAGTAAGCACGTCATACATGAAAATCTATAGTACCAAGTTCAAACAAAACATACATATATGTGAGTATGGAGACTGGCTCGCAAGTCATTATGGATTTTGTGTACTTGCAAACTGTAAAACACTGAAAAGTGAATAGTAATGTATGCGCATGTCCCTTCTATCTGCCTGCAGACTAATGGCATGAATTCTCATAGCATTTTCTTAGCCAAGGAATACACAGATGTGGTTCTGTCATGAATGGCTTTTCAATAACTTTGAAGCATAGGTTCTTTTTATTGCAATTTCCAGTGTGAGAGGTTATATCAGATTACAGAAAAACATTTAGACACAGAACGACATACAGATTCTATGCAACTACATTGGATTTACAATTACATTGGTCAACAAACAAAGGGGAATTACATTTTCACTCAACATTCACACCACATGTACATGCATTCATCCTCATGCATCCAAAATATTACCATATCATTTTCTCACTCCTTGGAGAAACACCTGTTAGACCAGACCTTGCTTTCCTGCAACCTGCCAACATATCGTTCCATAACTTCCATAACGCCATAACTTCTTTCCCTAAGAACAATGCCAAGGACCAGATCTCTGTTTTCTATACAGCAGAACCTGACTCCCTGCACAAAATCTAAGACTCCAAAAGTGCACTTCTTCCTCTTCCCTTGAGAAAGAAGGCCCAAAGTGATCAGACTGCTCCTGTGCAAATCTGCCATTCTCCATAGGTACACTATCTCTCTCTCCTTCCCATGGAGCAGAACCAGATTCCTCAGGTCAGTCACAATTGGAGCATTATTAGTCTGAGTCATAGAATATTCTGTTGATGTAGTCCCAAAATTGTAAATTAATGATAGATGACTTCCATCCTAGCTCTATCTCAGTTTCCTGGCCAAATGTTGATCTTCTTGATTGGTGTTGATCTTATGTTGACTTCCTTCATAACTTAAGGCAGGGGTCCACAAACTTTTTAAACAGAGGGCCTGGTCACAGTCCCTCAAACTGTTGGCAGGTTGGATTATAATTCGAAAAAAAATGAATGAATTCTTATGCACACTGCAAATATCTTATTTGTAGTGCAAAAAACATTTAAAAACAATACAATAATTAAAATCAAGAACAATTTTAACAAATATAAACTTATTAGTATTTCAGTGAAAAGTGTGGGCCTGCTTTTGGCTTATGAGATAGGATTGTTGTTGTTATTATGTGCTTTCAAGTAGTTACACACTTAGGTCAACCCAGAGAGAGGGCCGGGTAAATGACCTTGGAGGGCCGCATCCGGCCCCCGGGCCTTAGTTTGAGGACCCCTGACTTAAGGAATGTTGCAAACATTTCCTTAAGTTGAAAGAACCATTGTCACAGTTCTTATCAATTCTCATTAGCAGGTTTTGATCATAGTTCTAGCAAGCAGGCCTTAATATTATACTGGTGTTTCCAAAATTATTAACTCCAACCGCTCATCCTTCCATTCTTCCATTCATTCCCACACATCATATTAAATACATATTTGTCAAATCTGCACATTGAATTTCTTATTACAGTTCTGTAGTTTGTTCTTCTGAAATACAGCCCTTAGCACCTGATAGTCATTGGTAGTATCTGATCCAAATAATGGTAGTATCTGATCCAGATGACTCTGCTTAGTTTCAAAAATCAGAATTGATTTGGTGCCTTTAAAGTACTTGGGCAAGTAAAGCAGTTATCAATGCAACTACCATGAAGTCGGTAACAAAAGTAATGAATGACATAAAGTATTATACAATTGTTTAAAGTATAAAATAAATATGCCAGTAATGTTCACTTGGATACCTGCCCAAACAACATCAGAATGTGGTCAAGTTGGTAAAATTAATGAGGAAGAACACACAAACTAGGAGAGGCCACAGCAATTTGATTTTATCAGAGGGAACATCTACACCAGTGGTTCCCAACCTTTTTTTTTTTTTTAACCAGGGACCACTCTCCAACATTAATACCAAAAGGGTTACGAATCAGTTTTTGGTCAACTTTAGATTCAGTTTCATTCTTTGGGGTGCTGATTCAGAAATTTGATTGGATAGATCACATCAACTCTAGTTTCTGGTACAGAACATATGCCGTCCAGTAGTCACTCACAGAAAACCATATTTAATATTTTAGAACTGATATGGTCTATCCAATGCAATATTCTGAATCAGCACCCCAAATAACCCAAGGAACAGGCCTAAAAACGAAGACACCAAGGTGCCCTGCTTCCAGGCACAACATAGAATGGCTCTGCTCAGGGGGAGGGAGGAGGAGGAAGAGGGGAAGCAGCAGTTGGGAGGCTTGTTGCACATTTTGTAGGTAGTCAGTCTCTCCCCTCCAGACACCCTCTACATGTCTCGGCACTATAAGACGGTTTTTTGAGACCAGTTGCTCTAGATGCAATGATGTAGTAGAGGTGAGGCCGTGGACCACATTTTAATTCTTGGGGACCACTGGTGGTCCACGGACCACAGGTTGGGAACCACAGATTTACACCATGTTATGCTACACAGAAAGACAGAAACACTGAAATCCACAAGCATGTAGACAATTTCAAGGGAAAGGAGTAGACCATGAAAATGACCAAAATTTGGCTATCAGTATTTTAAAAACTCTAAAATCAAAACAATAAACACAGAGTGACACTCAAAAAAACAGGTGAATTCCAGACCAGATTCAATCAGGACCAGCTTATACCTCCCAACAAAAGATCTTCCCAGGCAGGAACCCGCCAGGCTTTGAAGCGACAAATATTGAAAATAACAATCTTCCAAGCCTCTACTAACAGTTTGTGTATAATTGTTAACCTATATTTGTACTGTATGTACACTTTGCTTTGCCAGTTTGACTGTACCTCTTTGGTGTGGAAGGGGCTTCAGACATAGGACTCCATTTTGTACTCTGCTTTTAGACCTCAATGGAAGTGGATTGCAGTTTGCCTCCTTTCAGACTTCAGTGAGTACAGTTATATAGTTTGGACTATATCTATATGTTTAAAGACATTGGACTATGGACTAGTATGCTGAATATAAACAAGAAGTTTGTTAGTAAACAAGATACGTTATTTTTCAAATAAGACTTTGTTTTTTGTCTCTTGAGTGCATATTTTAATGAAGAGGTTTAAAGGGAGTCCATACCTTTTGGGCAATTGCAACTGCAAATTTCAACGTCAAAGAAACAACCATCATCTACTAACCAATATACAGGGTGCATTGGCATAACTTCCTTTTTTCAAAACTTAATAAAACCCATTGTATTAATCAGATTTTTTTTATAATGTAGGCGCATACCTAAAGTTTTGTTTTATGTAGTTTTGAAGATCAAATTAGGTAGGTGATGTCCCCCATTCTCTATACACTTAGTAAACCGATTTCTGGCATTTGTCATGACTCTTGCCAGCATAGCAGGCGTTATGTTGGCAATTTCTTCCTGGATGTTGGTCTTCAAATCTTGTATGGGTTTTTTGAAATACCGTATTTATGTGAACCATTCACGGACCCTACAAGGTCACAAGTTCGAATCCAGAGAGCGGCATGAGCTCCCATTGTTAGCCCCAGCTTTTGCCATCCTAGCAGTTTGAAACATGCAAATATGAGTAGATCAATAGGTACTGCTCAGGCAGGAAGGTAATGGTGCTCCATGCGGTCATGCTGCCCACATGACCTTGGAGGTGTCTACAGACAACGCCGGTTCTTCAGCTTAGAAATGGAGATGAGCACCAACCCCCAGAGTCAGACACAACTGGACTTAATGTCAGGGGAAAACCTTTACCTTTACTTATGGAATTTCCAATAACAAGGCCATTAAATGGTACTCAAGGTGGTCATTTGCAACCTTCACATTTGCCTCAAGCAGACAAGAATTCTTTCTCCCACCCTGGACATTCCACAGAGATATAAACCCCACTTGCCTTGTTTCCAACAGACTTCACAACCTCTGAGGATGCCTGCCATTGGTGTGGGTGAAACGTCAGGAGAGAATGCTTCTGGGACATGGCCATACAGCCCGGAAAACTTACAACAACCCATTTAGCTTTTCTGCTTAAGAGTGCTGGTGCCTCACCAAACTACAAACCCCAGGATGCTTGGACCATGACAGTTAAAGTCGTGGCAGACTGCGTTAATTAATTGTTTCTACTGTTTTTAGAAGGCTTATATTATATGTTAATGTTTTTAATTCTATTTTATGTTGTTGGGGGCATTGATTTCCAACTGTAGAGTCGCCTTGAGTTGCCTTCGGGCTGAGAAAGGCGGTATATAAATAAGGTAAATAAGTAAAATAAACTAATTCAACCATGTAGATCAGTGTTTCTCAATCTGGGGGTCGGGACCCCTGGAGGGGTTGTGAGGGGGTGTCAGAGGGGTCACCAAAGACCACAAGAAAACACAGCATTTTCTGTTGGTCGTGGAGGTTCAGTGTGGGAAGTTTGGCCCAATTCAATCGTTGGCAGGGTTCAGAATGCTCTTTGATTGCAGGTGGACTATCGTGTCATCCGCAACCAGAACATTGTATTACATTTCTAACAAAACAAGACAAACAAACAGATAAAATAAAATAAAATAAACACAAATTTTGCAAACTTGGTAGCTGATTAAATGTCCTTTGACCAGTATCTGGCCACTTGGAGTGCCTCTGGTGTTGCCGCAAGAAGGTCCTCCATCGTGCATGTGGCAGCCGGGCTCAGGTTGCATTGCAGCAGGTGGTCAGTGGTTTGCTCTTCTCCACACTCGCATGTCGTGGATTCAACTTTGTAGCCCCATTTCCAGCAACTACAACTCCCAAATGTCAAGGTCTATTTCCCCCAAACCCCACTAGTGTTTACATTTGGGCATATTGAGAATTCGTGCCAAGTTTGGTCCAGATCCATCATTGTTTGAGTTTACAGTGCTCTCTGGATGTAGGTGAACTACAACTCCCAAAGATCAAGGTCAATGCCCACCAAACCCTTCCAGTATTTTCTCCTGGTTGTAGGAGTTCTGTGTGCCAAGTTTGATTTAATTCCATCGTTGGTGGAGTTCAGAATGCTCTTTGATTGTAGGTGAACTATAAATCGCAGCAACTACAACTCCCACAGGACAAAATCAATACCTTCCCCCAATCCCACCATAATTTAAATCTGGGTGTATTGGGTATTTGTGCCAAATTTGGTCCAGTTTATGAAAATACATCCTGTATGTCAGATATTTACATTACTATTCATAACAGCAGCAAAATGAGAGTTATGAAGTGGCAATGAAACTAATTTTATGGTTGGGGGTCACCATAACATGAGGAAGCGTATTAAGGGGTCGTGGCATTAGGAAGGTTGAGAACCACTGGTGGAGATGCACCCTGGCATAGCCTTGGGGATCCTCAAGCCTCGCCAGACCCAACGCCCGACACTGCGCGCAAGTCCCCGCAAAGCCTGGCCCTCTGCTTGCCCTCTCCCCCCTTTTCTCTCCTCCCAAAGGCAGGCTCCTCCTTTGTGGGCTCTTCTTTCTCCTGGCAGGGCCCCGCCTTCCCTCCGGCCTCCCCGGCTCCATTCAAACGCGTTTCTTTCCCTCGGCGTCGCGGCCACTCGAAGCAGCTAACCTTGAAAGGGAGGCGCCTTTCCCTTGCTGACCCGCAGCTGGTAAGCCACGGGGGAGCCGGCTCTCTTTGTTCTTCTGGGGGGCGAGAGGGACTGCCCAAGGTCAGCAACGGTTGGAAGAGAAAGAGGGGAGGGGATCATGGGGTCGAAAGTCCCCTCCGGCATCTTCGGCTCTCAAGTCCTGGCTCTTTACAAGGCAGGGAAATCGGAGGAATATTGGGCAAAAAGGAGTCTATCCACATTTTTGCCTCTGTCGGAGGCACACTGAAGAATGTGTTCTTTCCATCGAACTGGGAAAAAAAGGGAAATCTCTCTTCTGGTCCTTGCAGTCAAGTGGGAAGTGTCTTCCTCTTCTCGCACGCATCTGGGTGGCTGCAAAACGCGCTGCTTCCCTTTCGCGTTCCTGGAATGAGTCTTTACCTTCTAAAGGCAGTGGTTTTAAAGCTGGGAAAATGATCCACCCCGACCTGAAAGCACTTAGATCCCTATGATTGTGGGAAATAAGCTGGGTCACTCCTGGTTAGTATGTGGATGGGAGACCA
Source organism: Anolis sagrei (assembly GCF_037176765.1). NCBI lineage: Eukaryota > Metazoa > Chordata > Lepidosauria > Squamata > Anolidae > Anolis > Anolis sagrei. The sequence goes on along the minus strand of NC_090024.1, from coordinate 214,162,644 downwards.
TCAATGATTATTGTATCTCAAGAGGAAGGAAATGTCAAAACCGCCTTTTGAGTGTTCTTTATTTTACATAAGAAAACCTTATGCAGTTCATAGGAGGAGCCATAAGTTGACAGGTAGCTCTATACTGAAGAATTAATGCAGTTTGACACCACTTTCACTACCTCAATACTGTGGGAATCATAGCAATTTTAGTTTTGCAAATTTGGCACCACTTGGACTTTTTTTCGTATCAGGAGCGACTTGAGAAACTGCAAGTCGCTTCTGGTGTGAGAGAATTGGCCGTCTGCAAGGACGTTGCCCAGGGGATACCTGGATGTTTTGATGTTTTACCATCCTTGTGGGAAGCTTCTCTCATGTCCCCGCATGGGGAGCTGGAGCTGACAGAGGGAGTTCATCCACACTTTCCCCGGATCCAAACCTCTGACCTGTTGGGAACTCCACTTGGACTGCCATGGCTGAATCCTAGGAGTTGTAATTTGGGGAGGCACCAGTATTCTTTAGCTGGGAAGAGGAAAGACCTTGCAAAACCACAACTCCCAAGATTCCATATACTGTGGTTCAATACTGACAATATAATGCAGTTCAATGCTCATAGTCAGTGCACTAGAACCAGCCCGAGACATTGAAAATCCTACATAGCAGAACCTTAACATTAGCTGTGTACTCTTTTTTTGGGGGGGGGGGGGGGGTGTGCCTACATTCTTTTCTAAGTGTGCCAATTAAATTTATCACAATGCTAGATGTCTGAAGACTGGAGGAAAATTCCATTGAGGTGCAGATTTGACCACTCACACACATGCATCCCTGTAGCTACACGCCTGAAGAGAGTGTAAGGCATGGACTCTGGTTTCATAGAATCATAGAGTTGGAAAAGACCTCATGGGCCATCCAGTCCAACTACCTGCCAAGAAGTGGGGAAATCGCATTCAAAGCACCCCTGACAGATGGCCATCCTCTGTTTAAAAGCCTCCAAAGTAGGAGCCTCCACCACACTCCGGGGCAGAGAGTTCCACTGCTGAACGGCTCTCACAGTCAGGAAGTTCTTCCTCATGTTCAGATGGAATCTCCTTTCTTGTAGTTTGAAGCCATTGTTTCACGTCCTAGTCTCCAGGGAAGCAGAAAACAAGCTTGCTCCCTCTTCCTTGTGGCTTCCTCTCACATATTTATACATAGCCCTCATCATGTCTCCTCTCAGCCTTCTCTTTTGCAGGCTAAACATGCCCAGCTCTTTAAGCCACTCCTCACAGGGCTTGTTCTTCAGACCCTTGATCATTTTAGTCGCCTTCCTCTGGACACATTCTGGCTTGTCGACATCTCCCTTCAATTGTGGTGCCCAGAATTGGACACAGTATTCCAGGGATGGTCTGACCAAGGCAGAATAGAGGTGTGGCATGACTTCCCTGGATCTAGACACTATACTCCTATTTATGCAGGCCAAAATCCCTTTGGCTTTTTTTTGCTGCCGCATAACATTGTTATTTTAATTTGCTGGACATCCCCATTGCTTTAACTCTCTGCTCTTTTTGCGTGTCGCTGCCACAATCCAAGAATGGACTTAACTTGCCATTTTAATCTGCTGGCCTTTGTGCAAAATTCAAAAAGCTCATCCTTGTTAGCATTCAGGCTTTGAACATTGGAATCCCATGTGTGTTTTCTTGGGTGTAAGATTGCTGTTTTGAAGAGGGCTCCCTCTCTTGGTAAGATTTCACACATCCCAATGTTTTAGAGTTGGGGAGAGCTTGTTGAGGCTTAGTAAAGATTGTCCCCTGACATTAAGTCCAGTCATGTCTGACTCTGGGGTGTGGTGCTCATCTCCATTTCTAAACCGAAGAGCCAGCGTTGTCCATAGACACCTCCAAGGTCATGTGGCCAGCATGACCGCATGGAGCGCTGTTACCTTCCTGCCGGAGCGGTACCTATTGATCTACTCACATTTGCATGTTTTCGAACTGCTTGGTTGGCAGAAGCTAGAGCTGACAGCGGAAGCTCACACCGGTCCCTGGAATCGAACGTGCGACCTTTTGGTCAACAAGCTCAGCAGCTCAGTGCTTTAACCCACTGTGCCACCGGGGGGGCCCTTTTGGGTAAATATTTCCAAACAGCAAGCCGTGCAGAGGTGGTGCCTATCTGAATCCTGTGTTTTCCTGGCACTTTTTTGGTAGTTTGAATTATGGAAACTTTTCTTGTTCACCACGTTGAGGATGATTCATGGATATGCCCTGGGAGAGAGAGATATTGCAAGCTGAATATCAGAAGTTTAAAAACTGATGAGTACAATGAAATGCTTTTAAAGGGGTGTGTGTGGAAAACGTTATCTAGGACTTTGCAAAGATGTTACTAACAGTCATCACATAGGAATGTGCATTCTCCTAATTTTTTCTGCCTAAAGGAAAAAACCTAGCCTTTTCCTGGTGTTGGTCAGCTGGCAACTACATTGTCATTGGGTGTTTGCTTGCAAATGAATGAACCGTTAGTTCGACTGCTCCCTTCCCTGCAGACTCAGCCTTTCTTATGACAAACAGATGGTGTTATTGCTTGAGCTAAAACCTCCCTTGATTATAAACCAGAGCGATGCTACTTCAGCTTAAGAAAAAAAAAGCAGGAATATTTAATTTTTAATAAAAGAAAATGTTTCTGTGATATAGGAAAAGCAGTACATGTGGAGAAGCCAGACCTGAATTTGTGATTGCATTGTTTGGAGTGGAAGTTCATTCTAGCATGCATAGCTTTTTAAAGCTGCCTGGGTGCTAGTCCATGCATGATCTTGAGTTGGATTGAGAGGAAAGAGCTGGACATGAATAATTCTAGTTCTCTAGAGTATAGCAATATAGATAGTTCATGTAAGCATTTGCAAGTGCTTGGAGTGTTATTGTCCCATGTTAACACTTTAGCCTTCTCTAGCTTGGTTCATCAAGATCCTGTTTCCTTCCCCATTGACCTGTGCCTGTATCTTGCTCCCCTTGGCAGTAAGTCAACATCCAGAAGGATTTCCTGTCCTGTCTTCATCCTGCAGTATCTAATTTATAATCCCCCTTGCAACAAGTCACCATTTATGGGAAAAAACAGCAACATAATCAGGTTTGAGATGTACCTCCCCTCCCCCAAAGGTCACATCTTACATAGTATTTAAAAGTTCCTTTTTAGAAATGCAGTTCCCAGTCATTGTGGTAAATGGTCATACTACCAGGGGCAGGGGTGAAGTTTGGGGAGCTGTAGTTCACAATGTGATGTCCCATCCCCTTCTATAGTGGTTTCAGTTGTACCATGGCATGGTGTGTCTGTGGCCAGTTGCGCCCATACCTTGAGAAGCCAGAGTTGGCCATGATGATCCACGCTCTTGTTACATCCTGAATAGACTATTACAATGTGCTCTATGTGGGTTTGCCTTTGAAGACTGTTCAGAAACTTCAAGTGGTCCAACTGGCGGCAGCCAGGTTGCTCACTGGAGCAACATACAGGGAGCACACAACCCCTCTACTTCATCAGCTCCACTGGCTGCCCATCTGCTACCAAGCACAATTCAACCCATCTTACCTGTCTGAATGCATCTCCTCCCATTAACCACGTGGGATATTAAGATAGTCTGGGGAGGTCCTGCTCTCTGTCCCACCTCCTTCGCAGGTGCAGTTGGTGGGGATGACAGACAGGGCCTTCTCAGTGGTGGCATCTCAGCTGTGGAACTCCCTCCCCAATGAAATCAGGTCAGCCCCCTCCCTCCTGATCTTTAGAAAGAAAGTGAAGATGTGGCTCTGGGACCAAACCTTTGGGTAAAAATGCAGTGCAATAAGAGTAGAGGAAATGTGCAATCATGATTGGAACGGCCTTGATTATGATTACGGATTGTGTGGTTTTTAAGCATTGGTTATAATGTTTTATTGTTTTTTAATTATAAGTTTTTAATATATATATTTATTTTATCATTTTCTGTTTGATAAGGCATTGAATTGTTGCCTATTGTAAGGCCCCTCTGATTCCCCTATGGGGTTGAAAAGAGCAGGGTACAAATGCGGTAAATAAATAAATAAATTTCCAGATATTGAGGTTACTGGCTACTGACTTTTGTCTTAATCCAATAGTTTCTCTGAATTTATAATATTTTGCCCTATAAATTAATAGTTGTAATTTGCATATGTCAGTAGTGACCCTGTGGGGGCAGGTATAGAGTCTGCAGTCATTCATCATAGTTGGATTTTCTAGATAAGGCTGATAGGAACTGTAGTCCAACAACATCTTGGAGGGCTGCACATTTGCCACTACTCTTGCTGTTTCTTTGTGCATTGTATGTTGCTGTTTTTATAGAATGGAACTCATGGGTGAGCCAGTCTTTGATTCCCTGTTAATTATTCTGGTCATGCAAACTACAAGGCAGCAGCAGACTGTGCTGTGATAGATGGGTGAGTGAAAAACTCAAGGTGACTTCTATCGTAATATCACATTTTTCTCTGTTCTTAATGAACAGCGAATGCCTCCACATGGAAGAATAAGGCTGGATGTCCAAAACAAGGGGGATGGGGGGGGGGGGCGGTTCCAGAAAGCACCAAATCACACACTTCAGTCAGGGGCAAAAAATCCTGGGACTTCAGAAGAGGTCGACATACAGACCTTTTTAGTCCTGGAATTTCTGCCTCTGTCACCCACACTTGCTGCTTCACTGTGGGATTTAGAGGATCCTAAGATGGCCACTACGGGACTTCTGTTGGAAATTTTCTGACCCACAAACAAAGTTTTCACATTTTACTCAACTGTCACCTTCTTTTTAGGAACTGACCAATCAGGAACAAGCATCTATAACCTGGGAACAAACCTAGATAAAAAAAATCCTGTGATTTCTGAGTGCAGACATTTGAAGATGCATATTTTTGGCTCAGAAGCGGGATGTTCCTGCACCTGAAAATCTTGTGTGTTTTGCTGTTTGAAGCAATTGCTTCCATGTTTACAGGGAACAGTGTCTGGCCACCCTCCTGTTTGCTGTGGGAGCTCCTGGCACAAAGGTACTGCTTGGATGAGCCTGGAGAGAGCCAACATAAAGTGATAGTTTGAATGTCAGAGCAACACTATGGGAGTGTGAGCTGTTCATTGGCAGTCTCCCATCCAAGTCATAACTAGGGAGACCAGGACTCAATTCCACTCACCTAGAAAGCCCAGTAAGTGACCCTGGATAAGTCACACATTCTCGGCCTAAGAGAACGAGAGTGAAAATTTCCTCTTGCCAAGGAAAAGCTTGTAATAGTGTGGCTATATCACTCAATGTTGTTTGTTCATCTATCATGTCAGAAGTGAATTGAGAATATAAAATGTTATAATGTATAGAAATAAAAAAGTTAAGTTGGACGCATACAACAGCAACAGGTAATTCACCTATGCAATATTGGATTTTAATATAGTGGGCTGGGAAACCAGAATAGAAGAAATTATTTATTTATTTGTTTCATATATTTATACCCCGCCCTTCTCACCTCTGAGATGGCCCTGTCTCTCGTCCTCACCAATCGTGTTTGTGATGGTGGCAGGATCGAGAGCAGGGCCTCTCCTGATGATCTTAAACTTCCTGATGGAGATACGTTCGGACAGGTAGTCTGGGCCAGAACCGTTTAGGGCTTTAAAGGTTAAAACCAGCACTTTGAATTATCACACGGTGCCTCACAACAGGCACCGTACAATGCCATCACCATCATAAACAATTCAATAAAAACATTAAGAACAATTCATTTAAACAATTGATTAAACACGCCAGTTAAAAACAAAATCCAGGTCTGGGTTAATTCATTGTCACGAATTGCCTAAGTCTTCTTTCCTCTTGCCACTTTTAACTAGTCGAATGCCTGGCCCCATAGCCAAGTTTTCTTGTAAAAGACAAGAGGGAGGTGGCTAGTCTGATGTCCCTGGGGAGAGAGTTCCACAGATGGGGAGCCACTGCCGAGAAGGCCCTGTCTCTCATCACCACCAATCGTGTTCGTGATGGCGGTGGGATCGAGAGCAGGGCCTCTCCTGATGATCCTAAACTTCCTGATGGAGATACGTTCGGACAGGTAGTCTGGGCCAGAAACATTTAGGGCTTTAAAGGTTAAAATCAGCACTTTGAATTGTGCTTGGAAGCTGATCGGCAGCCAGTGGAGCTGGCATAACAGAGGTGTTGTGTGCTCCCTGTGCATCGCTCTGGTGAACAGCCTGGCTGCCGACAGTTGGACTAGTTGAAGCTTACGGGCCGTCTTCAAAGGCAGCCCCACATAGAGTGCATTGCAGTAGTCTATTCAGGATGTAACAAGAGCGTGGACCATCGTGGCCAAGTCAGACTTCCCAAGGTACGGGTGCAGCTAGCGCACAAGTTTTCAAAGGGAAGTATTTTGGCAAAGTATGTGCTGTCCCTGACTCCTTATTTGACACTTCCATTCTCCAGATTGGTTCTAACTATTTGGGTATTTTGCCAGTATCAATCAAGGTACAACATTTGAATGGTAATAATCTTTACTACATAATTGGTGCTTAATTGTGGGTGCAAGAATACTTAAGGTTTGTGATGGTTCACTTAGAATAGCCTGTTGTTTTATCTTAGGTCCATACCAAGATTTTGAATTTTCTAAAGAAAACTGCATTTAGCTTTTAAACAGGAGTCACTGTCTTATGTTTAAATGCTGTTATGGTACTTGTCTGCAGTTACTGTTGGAGCACAGGGTGTTCTGTACCCTTTCTCCAGTTCTTTGACCTGTTCTTTCATCTTGTGAATAGCTCTGTGGATCACAGTTTTGTTTTGGTTATAGCATTCTATTGTGTAAGTATAAATAATTCTTCTCCTCCTTCAATAAAATTTCAGGGAACAGTTATTTCAGGTAGTAAGAAAATGACCAGGAAATGATTTTAATGTCATTTTCTTGCATTTCTGCTCTGTATTTCTTTTCTTGATTCACTTTTTTGAATTTTAATTTTAATTAAAAAGAAAGAAAGGAACTGGAACAATTAGCTATTTATTTATTTATTTATTTGCTCCATTTATATACCATCGCTCTCAGCCCACAGGCGACTCGGGATGGTTTACAGTTGGTACCAAGACCATAAAATATAATTTCAATATAATAAAACAATCAAATAATAAAACCATAACAGAATCAATTAAATCAATAAAATATGTATCATTAGGATTTCCTCGTTAAAAACATCGTCCAATCACATCATTAAACCATTCCATTTTCTCTAGGCAACTGCAACAGGTTTGAAGGCCATTTTTCTATCCTTAGGACTCCTCAGGGGTCATAAACACTGGCTAATATGCCCCTACCCCCCCCCCCCCCCCCCACCACCACCAAAAAGGAAAATGGCTTAATTAATACAACCAGAAATGTTCAAAAGTCCATTATTGGAGTAGATGAGGGCAAGCAAAAGGAAACTTAATTCAGACAAGATAGAGATTATCATAGTCAGTTGAAAGTAGGTCAGGGAGTAGAAACTTCCCCCTGCGCTAGATGGGAATGACAGTCCCCCTGAAATATCTGGCTCACAGCTTGGGTGTTCTCCTGGACTCATCTCTAAACCTGGATACCCACATTTCAGCAGGTGACAGAAGTGCATTTGCACAGCTAAAACTGGTGGACCAGCTATGCCCGTTCCTTGAGATTTCAGATTTGGCTAAAAGTGACTTATAGATTATATCGTATTTGGATTGCTGTAACACACTTTATGTGGGAGTGCCTATGGACATTTTAATAGATTCTATAAACAGTGCCCAGAATGCTGACAGGCTTGTTACAGGGGGTGCATCTACACTGTGGAATTATTGCAGTTTGACATCACTTTAACTTCTATGGCTCAATGCTGTGGAATCATGTGAGTTGTAGTTTCAGTGTTGTAGTTTCTATAGTGCCTAGATCCAGAGAAGTCATGCTACCCCTCTATTCTGCCTTGGTTAGACCATATCTGGAATACTGTGTCCAATTCTGGGCACCACAATTGAAGGGAGATGTTGACAAGCTGGGATATGTCCAGAGGAAGGCAACTAAAATGATCAAGGGTCTGGAGAACAAACCCTATGAGAAGTGGCTTAAAGAGCTGGGAATGTTTAGCCTGAAGAAAAGGCTGAGAGGAGACATGAAAGCCATGTATAAGTATGTGAGGGGAAGTCATAGGGAGGAGGGGAGCAAGAGTGATTTCTGCTGTCCTGGAGAGTAAACGCGGAATAATGGCTTCAAACAAGAAAGGAGATTCCATCTGAACATGAAGAAGAACTTTCTGACTGTGAGAGCTGTTCAGCAGTGGAACTCTCTTCCCCGGAGTGTGGTGGAGGCTCCTTCTTTGGAAGCTTTTAAACAGAGGCTGGATGGCCATCTGTTGGGGTGCTTTGAATGCAATTTTCCTGCTTCTTGGCAGGGGGTTGGACTGGATGGCCCATGAGGTCTCTTCCAACTCTATGATTCTATGATTCGACAAGGTTTTTAGCTTTCTCTGCCAAGGAGTACCGCTGCTTCACTAAACTACAGCTCCCATGATTCGATAGCATTGAGTGAAAGCAATTTAAATAGTATCAAACTGCATTAATTCTACAGTAAGATGCACCCGGAGATTATAAAACTTGTAAAACAGCTTCACTGGCTATCTGTTCGTTTCCAGACATGATCTCTAAAGCCCTATAGAAGTCCAGACTGTCTGAAAGATCATATCTCCTTATAGAAACCTTCTAGAGTTTGAAAATCCACAAGGCAGAGATTTCTTTTGGTCCTGCCATGACTACGGAGAGGTCCTTTTCAGTGGCTGCTCCCATCCTCAGGAATTCCGCTCCACTCGAGACTAGGCTAGCCTCCTGCTTGCTTCTCATTTGCCCGCAAGCAAATACCTATTTTTTTAAAGCAGGGTCTAAATATATATTTGTTCACTGGAAAATATGTTAATGCTCGATAAAGTGATGGGCAGTAGGCAGAGACCACACTACAGGTGGATTGATTCAGTCAAGGAAGTCACGGGCCTGAGTTTGCAAGACCTAAGCAAGACAGTTGATGTTTGAGGCTCTTGACGATCTCTAAATTATAGCAACAAAAATGATAAAGCTGATAGAGATTTACAGGAATTTTCATAATGAGGAGGAAGTGTGAGTTAAAAGAAGACTGAGACAAAATATTGATGATAAAAAAGATGAAGGGATTAAAAAACATTTCCTTCAAAACACCATTAATCATTTAAAAAATAACCGAAAACGTCTAGTACATCCCCAACCCTGTGCACAACCAGTTAATGATCTGATGAAATAAAACAAACCTTATCAGCCAAGGAACTGTTACCAATTGTTTGGTTTCAGGAGGATTTTAAAAAGAGGAACGCTTTAATGAGTTTTCAGTTATGTATTTAACCAGCTCCCTTCTTTAAGTGTTTTTATTCATTGTGCTTTGCCTCAGGGCCCTGGTAGGTCAAAAGTTGAGAAACAAATACTATAAATCAATGTTTCCCAGCCTTTGCTCCTCCAGGGTTTGGACAATTCCTCCCACAATTCCTAACAGCTAGTAAGATCGCTGGAATTTTTTGGAGTCGAAGTCCAAAACACCTGGAGGACCAAAGATTGGGAACCATTGCTATGAACCAACAAAACAATCACACAAACAGAATGAGTTGGAATGAGTCTTATAGACCATCAAGTCCAATTCCCTGTGAAATGAAAGCTCCAGCTAAAGCATCCTATCCAGTCCCTTTGTGTGGATAACACAATAAGGACTGGGATAAAATATTTTCTTATACTTATTCCACACTTGTAATAGCAATCTCTTTATGTAAGGTAAAGTAAAGGTTTTTGCCTGACATTAAGTCTAGTTGTGTCCGACTCTGGGGGTTGGTGCTCATCTCCATTTCTAAGCCAAAGAGCCATAAACATCTCCAAGGTCATATGGCCAGCATGACTGCATGGAGCGCTGTTACCTTCCCGCCAGAGCGGTACCTATTGATCTATTCACATTAACATGTTTTGAAACTGCTAGGTTGGCAGAAACTGGGGCTAACAGCGGGAGCTCACATCGCTCTCTGCATTCAAACCTGTGACCTTTCGGTAAGCAAATTCAGCAGCTCAGTGGTTTAACTCACTGCGCCACTGGGAGCTCCTTATGTAGTGTTATTAAAATTAGAGTCTGCCTTTATTTTATCATATCAAAGCTAGTCATGAATCACAAATTCCACACCTTCTCCTTTTAGTTGTAATAAATGTTCATTTCTCAAGAATGGACAGTTCTTCAACCAAGTCAAACAGGGTGCATGATAGTAGGTTTTAAGAGTAGGATGATATAGTTCTCTTGTTATAATTTGAATCTGACCCTTGGTCTTTTTCCTTGCCAAAGCAATGTCGATAGTTCTTTTTCTGCCATTATTTAAATGGGGTATCATTCAGTATGACTGGAAAGGCTTGGAAAAGATACAGCAACTTTGGTAGTACATTCACCTTTATAGCTGAGATTCAATCCATAAGAGATAGGTGTAGACCTTTCCAGCTATGTAAATCTTTTTTTTTTTTACTTCTCTCCATAGTAAATCATAAATGTTCTTAAACAGGCTGAGGTTTTAGTAGAAATATTAATACCTAGATATTTAACTTTTTGTACAGCTTGAAAACCCAATTTCTCAGATAAGGTTTTCTGTTATGTTTTTGTCATATTCTTGGTCAACATTCTTGTTTTCGCCTTATGAATTTTATATCCTGATACTCTTCCATATTTTTTCAGGATAGGGTTCAGACCTTTATAGGTATTCAAAGAGTCCTATAAGAAAAATATCACAAAGCCATTTGCAAAAGCTTTCAACTTATAACTTTGTCCTTTTATCCTTACTCCTTTGAAAGTTTCCTGGAACTCACTTCCATGACCAATGATCAATTCAGTTGGCTTTCAAGGGGAGTTAGACAACCTCATGAAGCTATCTGTGATTTAACTAGATATAAATTATATTGCCTCTGTCATACATAGCAATGATAACTATACATACTGCAAATTCAGTACAGTCTCTGAATAACACATGATAGAGAGCAAAAAAAGGAAAAAGCACTATATCAGAGACATATCTTCTATCTAGGTAGCTGTTTCACTGTGGGAAGCAGAATGCTGATCTAGGTCCAGTGATAGAGAACCTGTGGTTTTGGTGAAAGATGGAACTATCCTTCTTTAAGATGGTGGTAGTGATGATTAAGGCAGTCCTCAGATTTTTTTTTAAAAAAATCCTTATTTTGGAACCTATTTATCTCTTTAAATATTATTATTTCAGTAAGCGTGGTTATTTTGTGGATACACATATATTGAAATGAGGGGATATTATTGTGTGCCTTATATTGAATTCTAAAATCCAAATCACTCCAAAATTAAGGATTGTCTGCATGGGCGACGAAATTAGCAACACCTTTGGTGTATAGGTTGGTGTATACAAACTATATTTCATGCACAAAATCATAAAAAATGTTGTATAAAATTACCTTAAGACTATGTGTATAAGGTATATGAAACAAAAACGAATGCTCTGTTTAGGTTTCAGTCCCAAATCCATTATGAACATATATGCAAATACAGATATTCCAAAAATCTCACTCCCTCTGAAATCCAAAACATATTTGGCCCCAAGCATTTCAGATAAGAGATACTCAATCTGTACTTCCTTTTTTTCTCTATCTCATAAGAGTTAAATGGATAATTTAAACAAATGCTAGCTAATTAAAGCTTTTGCAAAACTTTTTAATTTTTTTTTTGTCGTGTCTGTAGCAACCTGAGAAACTGCAAGTCACTTCTGGTGTGAGAGAATTGGCCGTCTGCAAAGGACGTTGCCCAGGGGGCGCCGGATGATTTGATGTTTTATCATCCTTGTGGGAGGCTTCTCTCATGTCCCCACATGAGGAGCTAGAGCTGATAGAGGGAGCTCATCCACCTCTCCCCGGATTTGAACCTGTGACCTTTAACCCACTGCGCCACTCGGGGCTCTCTAACTTTTGAATTGGAAGAATTATACCCTTCCTTTCCTTCAAGTACGTTTCTTGTAAGACCTTGTGAAGGAGTGGGACTACATGCATTGTGACTGCATGGATGATAACAACACTGACTATATATGAATAGTTAGTTTGTCAGTTCAAATTGTGCTTAGGCCACATGAGAACAATTGTCCTACTGCTGTCCTTGGAAGTCCATTGCTTGAAATGTAGATTGATCCTACTCCAGTGTATTTGTTTTGTTTTGTTCATGAGGCTAATGCAAAAGGTTGGCGGGAGTGGAAGAATTGCTTCTGTCAGCTTTCTTCATCACTTGTCACCTGGCTCTGCTAGTCCTCTTGGCAAGCTGTGCCTTCTAGTTTTCATTGCCAACACATTTCCCAGCAGACAAATTGACCCTCCAACTCAATTGTTAGCACAGTAGGTAAAGCCTGATCTTAATTGCCAAACCTTAGGAAAGGCCAAACCTTAATTACCAAAATGGAAATCCAATGCCATGCTGGCCTCGTATTCACTGTTGGCAAGAGGAGAAGAAAAGAAGAAAGCTATTTGAGAAACCAGTAACTTTTTGATGGCTCTATTTTTCAATTTCATTTCTGTGTTCTCTAATGATGGTTGGCATTGCAGGAAGGTTTGAAATGAAAAACTTCCCAGTGCCCTGAATCATAAATAGACAACTTCTAAAGGGCCATTTTTGTCTTGCTCTGAGCTTTCATGGGCCTAAAATAGAATATGTTATAATTTAGCAGCTTTGGTTAAAAGCAAAGTTTTTCAGTTATTTGAACTGAATCATCTGATTAGCGGGAAAATACCCCAAAATGTACTTAATGTAATTTAAATGTTATAGTCCAGAGGTTGCCAAGCTAAGATTTGCAAGCTGGATGCCACCCTCCAAGGTTATTATTTACTTGGTACTCACCCTAAACTTTAGACTTAGGGTCGCTGTAAGTCTGAAATGACTTGAAGGCACACAACAACAACAACAACAACAACAACAATCCTAATTTTTGGCCCACCCTAAGTGTGGGCCAAAAACAGGCCCACACTTCCCATGGAAATACGGGTAAGTTCAAGCTGGTTAAAATTGTTCTTCTTTTAAATATTGTATTGGTCTTCCATGTTTTTTTGCACTACAAATAAGGTACGTGCAGTGTGCAGAGCAATTCGTTCATGTTTTTTTCAAACTATATTCTGCCCCCCCCCCCCCCAAACAATCTGAGGGACCATGATCTGGTTCTGCGTTTGAGGACTATTATAGTGAAACAAATTCAACTTTAATGTGTAAGCGACTTTTTAAAAACTATTTTGTTTCTACATTTTTCCAGTGACATGTACTTCCTTTGCATTGTTTGTTTGCTTTTAAAAGGAAAAGACAATGGAAACTGTTGATGGACTAATTTTAGCACACCAGATAAACTGTGTATAATGTGTAATGCTTGTTCACTCATCTAATTCTAAGAGAACATGACTGCAACTCTTTTCCACAGAGGTCATGGTGGCATTTTCAGTTTTACTGTTACTGCCTGCAAATTAACATTGTTTTGTTCAATTTCAGATTGAGGCAGACTCAGGACTCTTTGAACTATATTGTTAATGAATTATGTAAAACATTTTTGTCAACATTAAGCACTGTGCAATTTCTTACAACCTTTCAAGCAATTGCAGCTTACAGGAACTGGAAACTCACAGCCAAGTTTATGTTTTTCCTTCTTTCTAAATCCCCTTTCCTTTTGTGTGATGTGTCTAACATTGTATATCTGAGGGTAGGGGTCTACCTTAGTTGTCGCTTTGGAAATTTTTGAATAAAAAACTGAGTTTGAAATCCTTGAAATTAGCCAGTGTGGGTATGTTTACAGAAGCTGTCTTGTATATCTAGCAAAGGCAGCCACTCCCTCTAGTGGTTGGTTTCTGCTAGGAAGGACTAATTGCAAATAGTGATTCTAGACTTAAACCACAACACTTTATAGAAAATGGAAGTGGGACTTCCCAGAGTTCAGAGCCAAACTTGGCCATGATAGGCAGCTTCGCCAGTTGCCAGACTCAATCCAGTTTTAGTACAAGTGTTTCTGCAAAAGGCCTGTTTAGCCCTTAAAGTGCAGGCTGCATAGGAGGCACATAATGATGTGTTTCCATATTTGTCTGCTTCATCTTTGATCCTCTTGCACTGGACAGGAAGTATAAAGATGGTTTCTGCATGTTTTGGGCTATTAGTTCATGTCTTTCAATCTTCTAACAGGAAAATTGGGGACAGAGCTGATATGTGAAAAGATGTTGGGAGTGAAATCAGCATGAAGATCACTTTTGGTTTTGTAAATATCCTTTGCCAAGCTGATTGTCAAATGATTCCAATCATTGGAATAATAGCCAGAGCCAAACCTTAATTACCAAAATGGAAATACGAAATTGCATAATGTGCAGTATTGTTCTTCCTGCACACACTGCAGTTTTGTTTTGTAGGGCTACCAATCCAGAGCATGGACCATGGTTTGGTGCTCTCAGGATCAGCCCAACCAACAGGCAGAATAAGACAGTGGCAATAGTAGATGGATGCTGGTTTGGGGCCAGCAGTCCTGAAACTCTTTCTGGCTGACCTGGTACCTCAGCAGCATGGGTGGTCATAATTGCTGGCTGTCTGGCTTCCCTCATTGACTTCTAATCCCTCTCAAACAATGTTGCTGGTGAAATGGTCCCCCCCCTTCCCCCCATCTCCAGCTAGCAGAAAGAGAAGCTGTAAAACCCACAGTCTATTCTTCACCAGGTATCCCACATATGTTTATCTTTCTCTATTCATCTGTTGGAGTGGGCAGATTACAAGTGGACAAGTGCAATGTGCTGGTGGACACAGCTATGCGTTCCACACAGTTTGTCCAGCAAGTCCCTAAACTAACGTTTTGTTGACTGTGGTGGAAGATGCTATCTTATCAGCAGTGTTGACATGAGGCTAAACTGATTCTCTATTCAGCATGGTTATATATGTGTTGGAGACAGAACAGAAAGATAACATCACCTTTCATCTTTGGAAGTAAACTTGCTTGCCTGGCCATCCATGTGCTAATATCTGGGATATATTTTTGTGACTCCTACAATACCACTTCAGCTGAGAGCTCCCGCATAAGAGTTTGAAAGACTGTCCTGTAGAAGGTCAGTGGTGTTTATTCAGATATTGTGGCTCTACTTAGCTGAGCATAAATATTTTTCTATGAATAGTTTTGCAAAGGGGTGTGGAGGTATGCAAACAAACCTAATGCAGATATTTACAGAGCTCCTACAGGCTTGCTCTCCGCACATGCCTAAAAAGCCAGCAATGTGAACAAATGTCAGTTCCGGTAACTGGTGTACTCCACTTAAACTTTGCAAACTTTGACTTCATAGGACCCTGAAGGACCAGTACTCATGGTCTCCTCTACCCACATCCAATAAAATATACTATCTCAAGGGATTTTCTAAGTCCTCCAGATTGACTCTATTGTAATGTCCAGCATCGTTCATTTCAGTAGTGTTTGTTATTAACCATGGCTTCCTGTTTCCACTGTTAGTTCAGGAATGTTTCCTCTGCAAATATTGTGTGGCTTTCCTCTGTACTGTGTGGCTTTCTCATTTTGCTGCAATTGAAAAACCATTTAGATTTATCATCTAAATGGTTCACAGCAAGATTTTAAAAATTCATTGCATCCTTTTACTAATACAGGATACAGCATGAGCAACTGCAGTGAGCCTAGGGATAATTTTCAGCCCCTGGTAAGAAGCATAGAGGGTCAGAAATAACAAATAAAAACCTCCACAAGGGACTGGAAGTTCACACCTGGTTTTGAAAATTGGGTATTTTGCAACTAGTTTGAAGGGGCATTGCCCCTCTGGAGGTTCTAACCTGGAAATTAAAAACAGATAGACAGCCCACTTGAAATCCTTTATCCCAGTTAAAAGGTGAAAGCCTGTTGGAATAAAAAGGCCTTTACCTGCCAAAGAAAAGAGAGCAGAGAGAGTTCCAGCTGAGCCTTGTGTGGGAGGAAATTTCACAGCCAAGCAGCCCAAATGAGCCCATGAGAATGGTAAGACTGTGAGAAAGCTCTCCCCATGGCTGTCATGGTTTCTTTTCCCTGGTCTCACTTATAATATAAGCTCTGATAAATATTGTGGCTTAAATGTATAACTGAATCGCTTATGGATATTTCAGTGACTAACTTTCCAAATGTGATACAATGAAGTTCTATTTTATCATCTGTTCATTCTCTTGTGGCTTACTTGCCTGAATCTCCATTGCAATTTGTGATTCAGAATAGGTGTCTGTTGTGATGCATCAAGCAAGGTGATTTTTGCTGATGGCTAATAAATACTTGTACACCTAGCTGTGGTTTGCACATGAATCTTGCAATTATCTGATTACAAGCATTTAGCACAATCACCCTGTTATAGTATGGCTACTACTCATCCAGATGATGTGACATTCATCGCAAAGCATATGACACAACTCATCACTTGAGAGATACACCTGATTGTCTGAATTAGTTTTTGTGTGATCAGGTGTTTCAGTTGTAAAAGTGGTGTCTAGAATAGTGTTCAAAAACCTTTGCCAACACCACCTTCCTGCCTCAGCTATTAGCAAGTTAATTGAGAAGGAAATTAATAAAATATTATAATTTAACAAGCCCCCAATCCACAAAGAAGAAAAAATGTTCTGGGAAAAAAAATTATAGTCTCTTGATCTGCAAGCTCTCTCTCTCTCTCTTTGTGTGTGCATGCATGCATGTGCATGTGCCTTCCAGTTGACTATCACCTTATGGGGACTTAATACATTTCATAGGGTTTCATTAGGCAAGAAATACCTAGAGATGGTTTTGCCAGTTCCTTCATCCGAACCTATAGTACCTCATATTCATTGGTGATCTCCCATCTAAATACTTATCAGGCTGACCCTGCTTAGCTTCCAAAATCAGACAGGATCTAGTGCTGTTAAGAGTATTTAGATTCTACTGTACTGTTAGTGAACTTGTAAGCATACATTGTAGTTAAGCTGCTTTAAAAGTGATTGGTTTCCCACAGGGAATTCTACTAGTCTTAATATTGCAAGCTGCTTGTGTGTGTTACGGACTTCTAATGTAGAATTCTCAGCATCTCTCACAAGGGAACGATAATTTGAGCAGAAGGTTGATGTATAAAAGCGCAATTCAGATTTGAAAGGAAACAATTATAATTAATCTATAATTAATCAAACTAAGGCCCGGGGGCTGGTTACGGCCCTCCAAGGTCATTTACCCGGCCCACACTCAAGGTCAGCTTAAGTCTGAAATGACTTGAAAGCACACAACAACAACAACAACAACAACAACAATCCTATCTCATCAGCCAAAAGCAGGCCCACACTTCCCATTGAAATACTAATAAGTTTATATTTGTCAAAATTGTTCTTCATTTTAATTATTGTATTGTTTTTAAGTTGGGTTTTTTTGCACTACAAATAAGATACATATAGGAATTCATGTTTTTTTCAAATTGCAATCTGGCCCTCCAGCAGTTTGAGGGACTGTGACCTGGCACTGTTTAAAAAGTGTGAGAACCCCTGTCTTAGACTGACCTTTTGTCTTCTTTGCAGTCATGTCATGATTCCCATATCTTATATGTGAAAATTGGCTTTACTTTTTAAAAGATATGCAACTGGTTTCTTAAGCCAGCATGACATTTCATAAATGATGTAGACTGACTTGAATATGTGAGGAAGTTGTTCTATGAGGAAGAAGGCCAGTGCATTCCCCACACACTGCTGCCACACCTGTCTGTGGGAAAGTCTAGAAGCTCTCAATACTGTGCATAATGAATATAGAGTGGGGGACTCTTGACAATTCATCCCTCTTTCACTTTTGTGAGTACAAAAAGCAGTACCCATGTTACAAACAAGATAGGGTCTGTAGGTTTGTTAGAGAGAGAGAGAGCATAAGAATGGTTAACACCCCCATGGTGTTTATTTGCTGTTTGTGCTCCTGTTCAGAAGATTTCACCTCACTTTCTGTCCCTGTGATAATTGGATTTTGAAAAATTTGGCTTGGTGTGGAAACAAGGATTGATGATAAAGCTTCAGTTGAGACACCTTTTTCTCGTGATAACTCTTTCAAGGTGTGGATTTCTCTTCTGAGGGGTAAATTTATCTCATTTTCTGATGGTGTACTCCTTTCTAAACTGTAAGTCCTTTGGAAGTCATATGTAATAACTCGGGGACCTCCTGTACAGTGATTCCATAGGTCAGTTACAGAAAGGTTTAACTGTAAATGCTATGAGAAAAAGCCAGAAAAATAATCTACTTGTATAAAATCATTGTATTTTGTGTGATAGCAATGGTGTGCTCTAGAACTCACGGCAGAGGTGAGGCAATAGTGGTCATATAGACCAGTGGTGGCAAACCTATGGCACATATGCCAGAAGGGGCACACAGCACCCTCTCTCTTGGCATGTGCGCCACTGCACACCTCCACTTGCCATACCGCCCCTGCTCACTTTTTTGCCCAACCCCTTGCTCGCCCGCACACTCTCCCAGCTTGTTTGCTTGTTCACTTGCTTGCCTGCCTGCTTGCCCACCCCCATTCATACACCACCCTGCTTGCCCCCCCATTTGCTCCTCTGCTGCCCCCCTCCTAAATTCCCAACCTACCCTTCCCCCAGTTTGAGCACTCCATCTCTAAAAGGTTTGCCATCACTGATATAGACATTCGTGGATTCTCCCTCTCATCTGTCCTAGATAGCACAGCAAGTATTGAGGTAGGATGGGAGTTGAAGATAAATAACATCTGGAGAGAGATTGAGTCCTCATCTTGGTTAACGGTGGGGTTGTTGATGCTGATTGATGTTTTGAGAACCATTTTGTGTGATATTTGCTATGTGGGCAGAGGTGTAGACCTATTTCTTATTTTTTTCCCTTTCAGGAACAAGGTGGATTTCTTTTTTCTTTTTTTTAAATGTTATGGTCAAGAACATTGGGGAGGATTTGCCCTTTAATGTCAACACTGGAGAGCTTCTTCTGTATTTGTTGTTGCTAAAGTTAACATCATCCTACACACATTTCAGATGAGAAATGCTATGTTTACGGTCCATCCTGTCAAGATGTTAGAAAAGCTTAATCTTAGATACATGTTCATTAAAATGGCAAAATAATACGTTATTTTAACCACCTCCTAAATTGAACATTCCTTAGTTTTAAATGGGAGTGAACGTAACGGTTAGGATATCTCTTAATCCTCTTCTATAACTTAACATCATATGAACAGTACTGATATAATGTTGTGGTATGTGACTTTCAGCTGATTCTGACCCATGGTGACCCATAAAGTGAGTGGAATTTTCCCAAGTAAAGTATAAAGCCTGGAGTGAGCAATGAGTCCATGAATTTTCAGCATGTTTAGTTGAGTAGCAGGTGGCCTCTGTGTATCACAGAACTTAGAGGATATCCTTTTGGGGAGAGATGGATGAACAAAAACATTACAGATTGACTTAAACTGTGTTTGCCAAGCCAAGAATCTCAAAAGGAGCTGGTATTTGTAAATCACACTATCAGCATAAAGGAAATCCTGTCTTTTATGCCAGAATTGGCGAGTGGGGCAGGCACATATACATCCTTTATAGACGATCTAAAAACCAGCTGCTTGGAATTGAATAATTATGGTATTGAGAACTATTGATTAAATAAAAATGGTTGTGTACCAATATCTTGGAGAACATCAATGAGAAGTAGCAAATGTGGAACTAGGGGGTGTCTTTTATTATATGTATGCATTAGTCTGATAATGTAGGGAGACCAACTCAATGGGTAGTTAAAGTGCTTCTGAGGACATTTTGCAGGGAATTGATCAGAGCCAGGCATTGTTTCCTTTATTCAGGGAAGGCACACTGGAACAGCCACATTTTCAGGCTCCTCCTAAAGACTGCCAATGTGGGGGCTTGTCTGATATCCTTGGGGAGTGAGTTCCAGAGACGGGGGGCCACCATAGAGAAGGCCCTCTCCCTTTTCCTCACCAATCGCACCTGCGAAGAGGGCGGGAACGAGAGCAGGGCCTCTCCAGGTGATCAAAGAGATTGCGTGGGTTCATAAACACCACATTGCATTACAGATTAATTGAAAATAATAGCCACCGTTATTGAATATAGTTTTTTGTCACAGGTGCTTTCATAATACATAATTTTGACCCTACTTTATCAGCCATGTTTGAATCCTGAGAGGTTCAGGAGTTATGCAGAATTCTTTGCCAGAGAGCTCTAATTCCTCAGCAAAGTACAAATCCCTGGATGCCATAGTCTGTAGACATGGCACTTAAAGTGCAGTATCTTTATTGTGCAGTGGAAGTGGGTTCCTGAATGGAATGTGTTCAGATTTAAAACCATTCTTTATGGATTCTTCTGGTAATCCAGGAAAATCTACCAGTATTCTGTTTCTGAAGTTTACTATGCAGCTTATTGTTTTCAAATAAGATTTTCATTAAAAAATGAAAACAAAGTATTTTAATATTTTTTCATTACTGTGTACACTTTTTTTTCAAAGAATTAGAAGTGTGTGTGTGTGCGCGCGCAAGTGCGTGCATGTTTGTACAACAGTTGGTTGTCTAGCTGGTTAAGTCCTTTCTCTTCCTGTCAGGTTTTGGCAACTGAGTAGCTGTTGGGTTGGGGGGGGGGGGGTTAGTTGGAGATAAGTATCTTTTCTTGAAGTTTGAAGTGCGTTAGTTTTAATTCCCTCATGTTTACATATTGTAACTGTATTTTCATTTCCATCTTTTTTTTTTTAAAAAAAAGCTTGCTGTGAGATATCTTGAGTCATAGTCTTGAGTTCAATCAATAAAATTAATATATACATCAGTGAACTCATATTGGAACCTACTTGGTATGCATGAGAGTAAATTGTGGATGATCCAGCTTTGGCACTGATACAGATCAAGTGATATAAAGTGAAACCAAATATGGTAATCCTGGACATCAATGTGTACTAGGATGGGAAGGAAGAAATTAATGGCATCTTCCAAACTACAGAAACCCTACAAATGCTTAGGAAAGTATCTCTCATTCCACTATTTTGCAGTAGATATTTCTGGACTGTCGATGATTTTGAGCTTAAATGTTGACTACATCAAAAAAAAGAAGAAAAGATTGAGAGAGGGGGGAAAGCTTGTTCATCCTTAAGACATGGCACAATTGTAACAGCAATGCTAAGTACATTTTAGCAATGTTAAGTAGTAAAGTTAAGAACTATTAAGTAAATATCAGAAATACTGATGAGAAAAAATGTGTCCTTCCCTGCTTGTGTTTACTTGAAAATCTAGTCATCAATCCATAGCAGAAAAGCAAAAGAGGAGAGCAAAGTAAGAAAGGAAGTGTTTTGAAAACCAGGAAACAAAGTTTGGCTTCAGATTAAGACAGCTGTTACCTTAGATAAACAAATCACTTAAAGCATTTATTATTAGCTTAATCTTAGGTTAACAGTGGCACATTAAACCATGCAGATGAAAAAAGAATAGTGGTAATACATCCCCCACCCTTCTTCTTCCCCGGCAGACTTGTTGTTAAGATGTGCATGTGTAAGATACAATGGCTGGCTTGGATCCAGAAATGATTCACCTTTTAGTGGAAAAAAAACCCCACAAACTCACAAACAAATCAGGACATCAGAATCGACCCTCATGTGTAATACACAATCAGTGTAATTGTTTTGCTTGATGCAGCTGTGTGCTTCATATGAAGAACTCTTGGGACATCAGTGGTCCCACAAGTGCCATTGCTTAGTCTCAGCCCAACCATGAGCCAGGCAGTGGGTCTTATACTATTTAATAGATTTTGTACTTGATGCTTTTTGAATCAATGGGTGTCACAAAGTAGTTGTAACCATGTGTTCACAGTAGTAGAATCAATTTTTAAAAAATTAGAAAGATTTGTACTGAACTCTCATATAAGGATTTTATTTTATTTATCATGTCAGAAACGAATTGAGGTTAAATTTTTAATGTATTTAGAAACACAAAGTTGAACACTTTGCATTATACTAAATGTTCTTTAACCAGTAGTTGGCTCTTGGAGTGCCTCTGATGTTGCTATAAGGAGGTCCTCCACTGTACATGTGGCAGGGCTCAGACTGTATTGTAATAGGTGGTCTGTGGTTTGCTCTTCTCCACACTCACATGTCGTGGACTCCACTTTGTAGTTCCATTTCTTAAGGTTGACTTTGCATCTCATGGTGCCAGAGTGCAGTCTGTTCAGCACTTTCCAAGTTGCCCAGTCTTCTCTGTGCCCAGGAGGGAGTCTCTCATTCGGTCTTGGCCATGGATTGAGATTCTGGGTTTTAGCCTGCCACTTTTGGACTCTCACTTGTTGAGGTGTTCCTGCAAGTATCTCTGCAGATCTTAGAAAGCTATTTCTTAATATAAGATGTTGGTGTGCTTGCTGATATGTTAACAGGGGATGAGCTGGAGATGTCACTGCCTTGGTCCTTTCATTATTGGCTGCTACTTCCTGGCAGATGTCAGGTGGTGCAATATCGGCTAAACAGTATAATTTCTCCAGTGGTGTGGAGTGTAGACATCCTGTGATAATGCAGATACCATGGGGGTTTAGAAGAATAGGAGCTCGGAAAGCTGCCTTATAGTGTGCCAGACCTCTTTGGGGACACAAATGTTGTGCACACTCACTTTAGTTACATTCTAAGAAGATTTGGAATCTGAACATTGTTACTCCTGGAATCTGCAGGTTACTATTTCCCCAGTGCAGCAGCATACACTCTTTGTATATTTGTAAACAACTATTAATTGCAAAGGTATAACTCTCTAAAGTGTTCCTTGTTTACCAGGAGAGAAGCAATACAAAATAAAAACCAAAAATTTCAACTTAATGCTATATAAGATAGTGGATCATATTATATATCTTATGCTCTTTTATTTTTGAATGCATTATTTTGTTTCTCATCATTAAAAGCATTTTTTAATTTATCCGTTACTAATTGCCCAGTAATCCAATACATTAATCCAATACACAGAAGCACACAAAGCAAAGAAAATATTCTGTTAAGCTAGGAGTACATAGCTGTGGAAGGAGGGGGGACCTCTTAGGAGACCTTGAAGGGCTGACCCTATCCCCTATTTCCCCAAAAACAAAACAAAACAAAAAACCCAAACAAAAATAAAGATGTTTTGCTACTAGATGCTTCTGAGGGTATGGAGGGCTTTTGTAATGTTTTGGGTTAAATTGGCCTAAGAGATTTGCAAAACATTGTGGAAATGCATCCTATGCTCCTTAGAAGACATTTTAAATGTAGAGCATATCAGAACAAATTATTTAAAAAATAATACATTTTTTTCACCTGTGGGGTGCCAATGAGCCCTCCAAATGTGGAAGAAATACTTTCTAAATCATTTAGAAATCATTTGGATGCATTGTTCCTTATTCTGACCCCTAGGGCAACAAAAATGGCCCAGAGAGGCTATTTGTTGCTCAGCCCTATCTTGAACACACGCATTTTCGTAAACCAATTGTATCCCACATGTTCTTCAGGGTGTTTGTTTATCACAGTATTAACAGGAGCCCCCGGTGGCGCAGTGGGTTAAAGCCCTGTGCCGGCAGGACTGAAGACCGACAGGTCGCAGGTTCAAATCCGGGGAGAGGTGGATGAGTTCCCTCTATCAGCTCCAGCTCCTCATGCGGGGACATGAGAGAAGCCTCCCACAAGGATGATAAAACATCAAAAATCATCCGGGCGTCCCCTGGGCAACATCCTTGCAGACGGCCAATTCTCTCACAACAGGATGCTCCTGACACGACAACCCCCCCAAACCCCCCCAGTATTAACATGTCCTATATATAGCAACCATCTCTACTGAATGTCTTGCAGTTCCACTTTTCCAACTGCTTTTAGCATGTCACAGTTTCTTTCTTCTTCCATTTTCTTTATCTTAGGTTTCAGTCTCTGCAAAATGTGTTCAAAGTACTCAGAAAACTTATCCAGGAGAGAAGAGAGGAGAATTTTGCCCTTTGCATTAGGATCTGGCAAAAACAAACTGTTGCAGCCTCTCCTATCTTGTGGGTTCTCCCTCATTAATATATTTTGCCATATTGGCCTGCTCTGATGTTGCTTGACTACATGTGTCCGGGTATTCATCTTTCAGAAGTTAGTGGGTATGCCTATGCTACCGCCTTCTTAAGTGCCTTTGTGTTGCTTAAAACACAGCCCTCAATTGCATGTTACATGCTTTTTCAAATATTATAATTTCTGATTATGAGTTTCAATGAAATTACTTCTTGCTGTGTGGGAAGCGGTGCATTTAAGAATGCCAGCTCGTTGTCTTCTCATACCAGTTCATCTGCTTTTGAAGAGGTGCTTCCTTCCCACACCAAAAAAACTGGCTGTTGTCCAAAACGCAAACCTGTAGGGTGGCATTTAATTCTCAGAGAAACCAATATATATTCTCTGTCTATCTCCTTTTAACACACAGGTGTCTGAAGGCAAAGTTGTTTTTTGATACTGTATTGTTGAAGGCTTTTTTGATATTGTTTTTAAATAGAAAATTCCTATTTCATAATGTTTTGAAACAAAAATGTTTCTAGTAAAAAGCTAAATTGTTCTTATTATCGAATATTTTCTTCCATGTCTAACCCCCCCAAGCAGTAATGATATCTGTAAGGTGTATGTATATATATATATATATATATATATATATATATATATACACATGAGCAGTTAATCCTTTACAAGGTATAACTATGCAGTTGAAGGTTTGACTTTTGTGGATTTGATTATTCATAGATTTGATGGACATGTTTTCTCTAGGACTCTCTAGAATCTAGACCATAGAGATTCCTAGAGGGAATATTTTTCTAGGTATTTCTAGGTCCTTCAGTGTGATTATATGGCCAGCTTCCAGCTAACATTGACCATAGAGTTGTGCTGAAAGAGTTAGAAATTCCTGGAGAAATGTTGTCTTGGGTAAGAAAATATCAATTATATTATTCGGTTTTTCACTTTCATGGTGGTCCTGTATTGCTAACCCCAGTAAATGTGGAAGGTTAACTGAACATAATGCTTTTCAGTATAATCTGCAGGAGCCCTTTGTGACTTTCTGCAGTGATTGCGTGCCCATTTAGAACAGTGGTTCTCAACCTGTGAGTCCCCAGATATTTCGTCCTTCAGCTCCCAGAAATCCTAACAGCTGGTAAACAGGCTGGGATTTCTGGAAATTGTAGGCCAAAACACCTGGAGACCCACAGGTTGAGAACCACTTTTTTTTTGTTGTGTCAGGAGCGACTTGAGAAACTGCAAGTCGCTTCTGGTGTGAGAGAATTGGCCGTCTGCAAGGACGTTGCCCAGGGGATGCCCAGATGTTTTTTGATGTTTTACCATCCTTGTAGGAGGCTTTTCTCATGTTCCCACATGAGGAGCTGGAACTGATAGAGGGAGCTCATCCCAGGATTTGAACCTGCAACCTGTTGGTCTTCAGTCCTTCTGGCACAGTGGTTTAACCCACTGCGCCACCGGGGGCTCCACTGATTTAGAATAATAGAAAAGACCACAAGAGCCATCTACTCCAACCCTCTGCCATGCATGAACACACAATCAAAGCATGCTCAACAGATGGCTATCCAGCTTCTGCTTAAAAACCTCTAGAGAAGGAGATTCCACCATCCTGTGAGACAGCATGTTCCATTGCTAAACAGCTCTTTCCAACAGGAAGTTCTTCCTAATGTTTAGGTAGATATTTTTTTCTTATGATTTAAATCCATTTCTCTGTGTCCTAGTCTCTAGAGCAGGAGAAAAACAAGCTTGCTCCTTACTCAATATCCCTTTAAATATTAAACATGGCTAACATGTCCCCTCTCAGCCTTCTTTTCTCCAAGCTAAACATACCCAGCTCCCTAAGGCCAGTCTTCATAGGGTTTGGTTTCTAAACCTTTGATTATTTTGTTTGTCCTTCTCTGGACAGGTTCTTGTGTTTTTCATGAAAATACCAGTAAATGTTTAGCTATTTAGTTAGTTATTCACTTACCATGAGAAATAATGTACGGAATCACTGGAAATGGACATTCTTGGTAGTTGTGCCATGCTTGTAGAGGGACCGCTATAGCAAGACCCTATACTGAAGCACTGTATCTTTGAGTCTCCTAGCCGCTTTGAGTCTCCTTGTCAATAGGAAAAAGCAGGGTATAAATAAACATAAACATTAATACCTTTCTATAATGGGGAAGTGGTCTGGCTTCAATCCTATCACATTTCTAGATACTTCTTAATAGTTGCTTCCAAGTTTGGAACCATCCTTCTTTCTTCTTGTTCTCGTTCTACTGGCAAATGAAAACTATTCCAACAGCCTTTAGCAACTGATCACAATGGACTTTTAATGGTGTGTTGACTTGCTAAATTCATTAAATTTTATCTTCTGTTTTAATTGCTTTTTCAAACCATTACCAGTGATTTAATTGCATGTTAATATGATGTATATAGTTTTACTTACTGGCATATGTATTTTAATTTGTATTGCTTTTAATATTTTGTAAGCCAATTTGAATTCCATCATTGGGAAAAGCTGGAATATAAATGAAGAGATAGAATGTGGTTAAGATAACAGAAGTTATTAACAGGGAAGAACACAGAACTTAGAAGAGGTTGCTGCAGTTTGCTTTTGTCTGACCTACTGGAAAGGGCAAGATTCCACTTCCTTTTTCTTTACCTCTGCCAAATTAACAAATTATTTTTGCACTTTGCACTCAGTTTGCAGAAATTGAAGGAAGATGAGGACAAGTGCACTTAGAGGTTAGGAAAATATAGTATGTGAAATGACTGTCTGAAGTTTCTGCTTTCTGTAAGCCACTTCCCGAACATTCCCCATAAATTGAATGGTTCTGATAAACTACAGAACAAACTTTTCCTTTTTATAACTTTTTCTATTTAAAAAGTCAAAGGAGATGTAGGTTTAGTTATTGTTTTGGATACCATCCCAGGAGAAAGGCAGAGTATCAATCCAATGATACATAAACACTCAAACGACCACCTGAGATACACCAGAACATTATGGCGTCAGGGCAGAGGGAATTAGAATTCTTTGGAAGAAGATCTGAAATCCAATGACCCAGAAGATGCAGTTCAGTTAACAAAGGTACAGTCACCCCTTCTTGGCATATATGCCCATGACACATTGATAGGTGACTTTCTTAGGGCCATTTGAATTGGGTTATCTGAGTCCACACTGCCCATATCCCAGTTCAAAGCAGAGAATCTGGGATTTTATTTAGCTGTGTGGAAGGGGCTTTATTGTTGCTGTGTATGGTACAGAGAGAAGAGGAGATGAGAAAAAACAAAAATATATAAAGCAGTCTAGTTACAGTGAGTAGACTTGGCAAGACAAACTCCATTTGATGATCATCATGCATTATCTTTTCCAAGTTATCTTCTTGCAAGAGATAATGCAAGACTCTGGAGATCAGGATTGTGGAAACCTACTGGGGACCCTTCCACACAGTCATATAACCCAGAATATCAAGGTAGGAAATCCCACAATATCTATTTTGAACTGGAATATATGACAATGTAGACTCAGTTAACACAGTTCAAAGCAGATATTGTCGGATTTTCTGCCTTGGTTATATGGCTGTGTGGAAGGGTCCTAGGTCACCTTGGGCAAGTTGCATATTCTCATGTGATAGGGTTCACTTTAGAGTTACTGTAAATCATAACAACAACAAAGGCCTTCAGATCACCTTGAAAGTAGTTTGGGACCAGGTTATCCTTGGGCCCTTCCACACAACCATATAACCCAGAATATCAAGGCAGATAATCCACAATATCTGCTTTGAACTGGATTATATATGAATTATATGAACTGCCATATAATTCAGTTCAATGTGGATTTTATACAGCTATGTCGAAGGAGCCCTAGGAATACTTAAATAATTTGAGACTGGGGTATCGCCAATCTTCATCGTCTGAAGCTGGTACAAAGTTAGTGTCATACTTTGACTGATTGCCTCCCACAATCAACTGTATTAGTTGAAGCTTCCAATACATCTTTATGATAGCAATATAGTTCAGCCCTCTTGATGATGGGCAGATCTGAGCTGGATTATAATTTTGAATCAAGATTACCTTGATTTAAGACCCCACCCATAGAGAGAATGAGGAATACATTGATCTGGATCACTGGCAATTTGCATGAATCCTTTTTTGGGCCTGATGAATAAATGTGCTTCCCAGAATGCAGCTTCAAGACATCGATTGTCAGCAGTCACCATATCAGATAAAAGAACTTCATGTGAAATGTACAGTATTTATTTAAGCATTTGCTATCCAGGGAATTGTAACCATACCTCTACCAAATAAAGAGGAAGATGAAAGGGGGGGGGGGGTATGGCATTATCTTTAAGACTAACTTGTTTTTATTTTCTCATGAGCTACTGTGGTTGTGCAGTACAAGGCCAGTTCATCTAGAAGGCTTTAAAACCTGTTGTGTTTTAACTACTGTTCTTTCCTTGTGGGTGAAACAGTAGTTAAAATATTCTGAGCATATTTTCTTAAATTTATAGCTTTGAACAAGGAACAAGTCAAATTAAATTTACTTATAAGAACAATTTCATCATCTCCAAGTTGGGAGTTGACTTTTACTTGGACTGTATAGATGTGGCCATGCTTGGTCTTTTCCCTAAGCAGAACTGGATGATATCTTCAGGTAGCAGACGATGGAAGGCAGCATTTACTTCCACTTGCTTTTTTTTTTTTTTTAAATTGAAGACAAAGTTTATATGTCATACCTCACCCTCAAACCAGATATTCTAAAGTAGCGTTTGGTAAACACCATCATCAGCAGTATGTGTTCAGTTTCTCTACATGGACAAAAGTGTGTCTGCATTGAAGATGGGGTCAGCTTATCATTTGTGTCACCCAGCAAAATGTTTGGGCTTGCCTTGGCCAGTAGATGAACACCAGTGGACAACAGCTTCATTGATTTTTCATGCTTCCATTCTTTCCAGCTTCATCTCTTAACTCCATCTGTTTGTGCCTTGCTTATAACAGGTTCTTTGCTTTCTAATAAATTGTGACCATCTTCCCCACCTAAAGTCCTAATCCTCTGTTTATCACATAACACATGGGTGCTTTTTAAAAGCAGCTTAGGAGTGGCTCCATATGGAGGCATGCTATGCCTTCTGACATGTTTCCTGTGGCTGTGATCTACTTAGGTTTTCTCCACTCAGGAGAGCCAAATCTCTTTAGCAATTGGATTGAGGAGGCAAAAACTGGATAACTGTGGTGCTTGGAAAGCATTTGCTCATCATCTACTTTGCTCAAGACATTCAGAGATAACAGCACTGCTGGACTCCTTGAAACACCATCAGTGTATAGAAAGGTAAAATGATTCGTGATTTTAAGGGACTAGCAATATAGTCAGTCACTGAATTAAAGTGTGTAATATTATAGATTCATTTTGTGGGCAGATGGAGGGAGAGAGGTGTAACATGTGAGTGAAGGAAAACGGGGGTGGTGGATTTATTTGATATGTTCCTTGGCTGATGTGAGCCCTTTTACTTCATGAATATCCAAAAAAATCAGCTTTTAAGACACACATCAGACACAAGTGTGTCACAAACACAACTAGTGTGGCTCTGGTTGAGACAAACGTTTGTTAGAATTCTCTTTGTCCATAATTCAAGAGTAACTATACCAGGATAGATTATTATGACCGGTGGAAAAATATTATGGAACAATGGCTGTGAAAGAGAACAAGGCACCGGAGAAATAGGACCTCATCAGATAGAGGTCCATAAGTCGGGGGACAAGGGGCAAATCCATGTGGCAGCAGGGGAAATTGTTGGGCAGCACCCCACATCACCCCCTTACCATTCCATGGCATTCTCCATGTGCTCTCGGATTTGTCCCGCGCTGTTCCTGTCTTAGTCAATGAGAACACGGGTATTCACCTGTGTTCTTAAAGCAGCCTCTGAACATGCTGCCGGGACAGAGCCCCACCGGAAGTAGCCTTATGTCATGTGATGGGCTCCAGCGGACTTTGCCCTGGCTTTGTCTCAGCAGCATCCTAGGACAGGGAAAACGTTCCATCTGATGAGGTCCATAGATTGCTCAGAGTTAGCAGATTTTAGCTTGAATTATACTGGTTAATCTAGAATAGACCCTTAGAACCATCATGGTTCAGTAGTTGGAGTTTTCACCAAGACTTTGGGAGACCATGGTTTGAATCTTTGATAGATCATGGTATCCCACTGGATTACCTTAAGCAAGTTACATTCTCTGAACCTCAGAGGAAGGCAATGGCAAACTGACTCTGAACAAAACTTTCTGGATAAAGACTTCTGATAGGGTCACCATAAGTTGAAGGCACACAATAAGAATAAACTAATTGAATCAATGAATGGTGAATGATTGAATAGTGCAGGTTTAGCTTACCTTATCCAAAATGCTTGGCATTGGAAGTATATCTTCTTTTTGGATTTTTCCCCCAGATTTTGTAATACAAGTCACACAGCGCATACTGTGTGAGGCTGGAGAGAGATGGAGGCTGGAGAAATATGGATGCTCACTGAGCACTCCATTTGGATTCCTGCCATTTTGCATATCCTCAGTTTTTCTCCAGCCTTGTGCCTCATACACAACAGAGCGACTGAATGAGATTTAAGAATGGTGAGAGACTATGGATCTGTAAAATGGCAGGAATTCATGCCCCCTGCCATTACAAAGATACTTACATCTCTTTCTCTTCAGCTTCACATCTCTCATGGCTGTTTGCAGCCTTTCTTTAGCGGACCGACCAGCCATCCACATCTGCCTTGAGCAGGAATATTATAGTCCACACCTCAAAGGAGAAAGTGGGTAGCTAATGGCATTTGGGGGGGGGGGGTGTTGGGTGGATTTCAGGTTTCCCAATTAGGAAGGATCAACCTGTACTTGTTAAATAGATTGCTTGGAGCTAATAGGTTTTGTTTGCCTTCCTTTACTGCTCCGGTGCAATTGTTAATATCATGCACCAATGGGATTCCAATCATTCTTGAGGCTGAAAAAGTGACAGAAAATGAATTCATCCTTCTCCTTTCTCCACCCTTATCATTTTTTCCCATCTAGATCATATACTATATTTATTAAAATCGAATGCTCACCTTTTGTGGCTAAATTACCTCACCAAAATTTGGGTGTGCATTAGATTCATGTAATATATTTATCTTAGTGCTGAACCAAAGCAAAAGGGGAAGCTGCCCCAGGTGTGCCTGGAGCTCCTATGTGAGGGGCCTAATATCTAATTTAATTACCATGGTTCAATGCTATGCAATCCTATGATTTGTAGTTTGGTGATCCACTAGCATTCTTTGGTAGAGAAAGCTCGAAAACTTGTAAAACTATATGATTTCATGACATTGAGCCAGGGTAGTTAAAGTAGATTCATCCTCCAGCAAAGGTGCACCCCAAGGTTTCTTTTTCATTGCTAGAAACGTTGGTATTCTCACAGTTTTGTTTTCAAAGAAGGAATTCTAAGCAGGCAGCAAATATAATGCACACACTTTTGGGGGGTGAAATTACAAAAAATGCTCTTTTTTGCCACTGCACATTATGTTTCCCAGCAAATACTTTTTTTAGCTTTGGGGTTTTGAAAATTGAGGTGCACATTAGATTTGATGATTCATTAGACTTGAGTAAATACAGTAATAGTTGTGTGTAAATTTAATCATACAGTTAAATTTACTGGCCACTGGAACTAATATGTTTAATTTTTAATAGAATTATATTCCACTTTTCAACTATAAATGGGATTCAAGAGGGCTTACAATAAAGTAAAATACAAGGAAACATGAAACACAGACTAACCAATTTAAAACTTCATTTAGAAATGCATTGAATAGCACAATATCTAGCCATCCAGTGAAAAGCACTTTTTGCAGCAAGTGACTAACACTTCATGCCTATTTAAATTAAAAGGTAACTTTTTACCAGTTAAAAGACAAGAATTAAGGGATCAACTTATCCTTACAAAACTGGAAATTCAAAGACCTGACAAATGGAGTACAACACAGCTTTCCAGCACCAAGTCCTTCTGTCAAAGGAGGCAAGCCAAACAGTTGTATCCTTTTCCAGGATAGGATACTCCATCCCATCCCACCACTGCACTTGTCAGCATGTTATGGCAGTTGAACTTGTTCTGTTCTCATTGACCTTTTCTCCCTTTGGACTCTTTCCAAGATATTTTTTCTACTTCACGTATCTACCTCATGCCTGCAGATGCCTCTCTTTGGTATGTGGAAGGTGCATTTTTTTTTTAAAAAAAAAGGTCTACAGAAGAACCCTACAGGGAGAATTGGTTTTTATTAGGAAGTAGGATTTTGGGAAGATGTGACAACATGCAATTGAGCTTTCACATGACCACTAAATTGCAATCACAAAATAATGTGATCCTGAGCAGGTCTTCCAACTCAAAAATGGGTACGGAAATCTGCCTTTCACATGCTGTTTCTTTCTGAAAATATACTGCCTAGCATTTTAGTGTGTATTAAATAAATATAAAGTACTTCTTGCAAGATATTCTAAAGCTAGGCAGCCAGGAATAGAAAAAAATGAAATTATTCACTCGAAAGCATGAAGCATAAGGGAAATGTTGGTCAGGGTATGAAACCCACTGGGTGACCTTGGGCAAGTCACACTATGTCAACCTTAGAAGAGTACAATTACAAGTTCTGAACAGCTTGCATGTTCAAAAGGCGAGCTTAGGGTCACCATCAGTCAGAAACGACATGAAGAACACAACAACAACAACAATGCATTTAAAATGTAATTTTAATTAAAAAATTAAGCTGCAGTGTGGAAATGTTTCCATCTCTTCTATCCTGAGAAGAGATGGGCGTTTCTGTTGGCTACTTGAAGTCTGTGGAACTCCTGTCCATGGAAGGTTAGATTGGCATCCTCTGTTCTTCCATTGGTAAGCAAAGACTTTTTATTTAACCAGACATTTGACCATGAACAGAAGGATTGTTAAAGGGAGGTGCCTAATTTTTCTTTGTATCAGCTATGTTTTAATTTATTTTCAACAATTCTTCATTTGAATTGGTTTCATTTATTTATTTCAAACATTTTTATCCCATCCTCTCTCCCCCTTCCCCCCACCCCCCCGGGTGAGGGGTGACTCAAGGCAGATTACAACTGCCAACCATTAGATGCCAACAAACTGTAGCAAAAAAAAAATCACAATTAAACATTATTTATTTATTAATTTACGACATTTATATGCTACCCTTCTTACCTGAAGGGGACTCAGAGTGGCTTACAAGATATATATATATATATATATATACATACAATATATTATATTATTAGTATAGTACAATACCAGTATTATATATTACTATATTGTACTATACCATTATATTGAAATATTATTCGTAATATTACATGTAATATAAAATAAATAATTACAATATTGTATTATTATTTTAGTATTAGATTGTACTACATTATAATATTATAAATATTATATGTATATACAATATATTATATTAGTTAAAATCAACAGATTATAAACATCAATTTAAAATATTAAACACAGCCAAATCCAAATCTGAGTCCAGAGTCACAATCCGAGGTTTGTCCATTGTCAATCTCATGAATCATTGCCTTATTATTGCTGCATTTGCTGCTTGAATGCTTGGTCCCACAGCCATGATTTGAGCTCCCCCCCCAAAGGATAGGAGAGAGGGGCCCAACTTGATTTCATTGGGGAGTATGTTCCACAGATGGGGGGGGGGGGGCACCACTGAGAAGGCCCACTCTCTTGTCCCTGCCAATTATGCTTGCGAGGGTGATGGGATCGAGAATAGGGCCTCCCCCAACAATCCTAAACTCTGAGGTGGCTTTTAGAGGGAGATATGTTCAGACAAGTAAGCTGGGCCAAAACTACATACAGCTTTATAGGCCAAGGCCTGCACTTTGAATTGTGCACGGTAGCAGACTGGTAGCACACTTTTTACCATTATTGTTAATTTTACCAAATAAATGTGATTACTCTTAGCCACTCTGCTGTGATTATTCCAAAACGTTAGAGCTTTGTGCTGTAACAATATAGCAGTTTGGGCTATAAGTCAATGTTTATGTATCTGTTTGCTTCTGTAAAAGGATATATGGATGCCAGGGAGCTGCTTCACAGATTTTGATGACCTTGTTGCAATGATAATTTCAAGCAATTGGAGAAAAAACTAAAATTTTCAGCGGATACTTTCCAAGTTGTTATTGCCATTTAAGTAGGTTCTAATTTGAATTTATAAATAAGCAAATGAACATTAAAGTAACTTGTAGTGGTGAGGGCATGGCTGTGTGCATATAGTGACAATAGAATTTTGCAATGGGCTTGCAGGTGCTGAAGTCATCCTGTTCCACTTCATTGTGAGGTGAGCAACCCCAAACAAGTTCCCATATGAAATAATGTTACACAATCTTAACATCTCTCATTTTAAAATGTAATCCATTTGAGTGCTTTCTTTTAAAAAATGCAAGGTATTTGTATAATTTTCACTGCTACTGCATTTTACCATTATAGGTATTCCATGACTAGCATGAAATATTTGGAGCTTGTTTGATAATAATAAAAATGCTTAGTATTTCATCTTCCCCGTCCAGAGGACATAATTTGAATTATGTTACATATGCTATTTGCTGACATTAGAAAGTAGGATTTGTTAGAGATGGGCTTGGAATCTCATAGAAAATGGTAGTAAGTTCCCACCAGTTGTTTAATTATTGCCTGCTACATTTCTTTTTCTACTTGTGTGTGGGCTTTTATAATTCTCATTGTAGCAAAACTTGTGGCCAGGATAAGATCTATGTTGTTGCGGTGCTTGTTCTTACATGTTTCAAGGTTGTTAAACATTTAATTGTTGCTCAAAAAGTTCTTCCTTCCTCCCCATCCACTTACTATTTGAACAGCTGTCTGAATGCACCAAAGGGAACATGGATGATGAAATGAATAGGACTGGTTCACTTCTCCCATTTAAAAAGAAATCAATAAATAATACTGGGTTTCTCTCTCTCTCCAACCTGGTGAATGTAATCATTCTCCTACCTCACCTTTGCTCGAAGGATGTACCACATTATGATGACAGCTCAACCAAAACCACCAGAAGTTTTGATGAAATTCCAGACAGCCTCTGGGTTTGGATTGATTTGCTTCCTTTTATTCTTGTGCCAAGGAGTCTTTCATATTCCAATGTTCAGACTTTCTAAATCTTGAAACCTTATTATGTTCTCTGGATAAGTCAAAACTTAATAAGCTGGGAACATATTTACTAAATGATTGCACTACTGACCAGGTCATGTACGTGTTCATCAGTGCATCAGCCATGAATTACATATGCTCCATTGCAGAGAAAACTTCCATGCCTTCATATCAATTACATTGTTTTTCTGTGACATCAGTAGCCACATGTCTACCTGAAGAAAATTTGTTCTGTGGATGTGACAGGCATCATTGTGGATGTGTAGGTTGTTCAGTATATGACTGGGGCCATCGCTATGAGAGAGTGGACCATCGCTATGAGAGAGAGGACATGGCTTGCATCTCAAAAATCCCACATTCCATCAGCATGTCCTACTAGGATTTGGGGAGACTCCTGCCTGAAACTCCAGGGAAGGTTTGGCTCTATCTACACTGCCATATAATCCAGTTTCTGAATTCAGATTATCTGCTTTAAACTGGATTGTATGGCAGTGTAGATTCATATAATCCAGTTTAAATTAAAAAATCTGCATCCAGAAACTGGATTATATGGTCAGTGTAAATGGAGCCTTTGACAGATTTGTATGGGCAATACCCTTAATTTTGGTCCCTGATCTCCTGGCCCATGGAAATGTCTCTCTTGCAATGAAGTCTGTCAGAGAGGGCCTCTTGATGATACCAGAGCAGACAATAACACATTATGGGAGAAATAGGAGATAACCTGCTCTTCCATGGCACCCCTGTTATGAAATACCCTACCGTGTTTATCCAGTTTGCACATGTGCTACATTTGATATTACGGTGTGACACCCTTATCTGTGGACTCTATATCCATGGTTTCACATAACTACACTACAAAAAATCCCCCTTCTGAAATATTGTTGGGCCTTCTTACATCCTTCAGAGCTATTCTGTGATATACTTCCAGCCCAAGTATAGTAAAACTACAGGATTTGCTGGTATCTTCAATTTCAGGTAGATACAGTGGTCATACTATATTTAAAACAAACAAACAAACAAACAAACTGGTTTAAAGCGATAAATGATTTAATATAATAGTAGTCTTTAAAAACTATTTTTGTCATATACGGAATTGATTTTACTGCATGCATTTTTACAGTGTCCCACAATTTTGAGGGATTAGGAGGCAACATCAGTTATGTGGGGGCATTTGTAATGCTGAGCTACAAACTGCCACGACCATAAACAATACTGTATTTGCTCAATTGTAAGACACCATTGATTGTAAGATGCATGCTAATTTCAGTGTCACCACCAACAAAAATACATAAAATACATCTGTGATTCTAAGATGCACCTCATTTTTAGTGATGCCCATATAGGAAAATAATCTTAGAATTGAAGAACTTCAATACATTTTTAAAAATACACATATTGCGCCTAAATGCTTCCCTTTACTCATTGTGGGACTTAGCTGCTTTAGGCACAAAAGAGAGGTTTTCTTTGCCAATTGGAATTATTCAAACATCTTATTTCAGGTCACTTTCTATGGGAAAAGGGCCTCTCCAGGACCTAACATAGCCCCCCCCCCCAAACATGATAGCATTGCTATATACACTTCCTTGTTGGGGACATTTTCATGTAAAAACTTTTTTGAGGCCACGGGGACAACAACAGCTTTCTGAGCCACGGGCTTTATCTCTCCCCAAACACAATTGTAGTTGACTGTAGAGTATCCAGTGCTAGAGTTTCACTGGGTAAAATTCCAATTTCTAGCAATCTTCATAGCGCTGAGAACACATCTTGAACTTTCTCCTCCCTGTGTTGCCTGAAACCCACCCCCAGGTTGTTCCTCCATGAAATACATAGCCATAGTCTATGTGAATGTATGTGTTCCATCCTTGTCTTTCTGGATCTTCTGGACATGTACCAGAGTCCTGAGAAAAACTGTGTGGTGATGATGTTTGCATAGCTGGCTATATATTTGGTGTAGTGATCTACTATTAAGCTGAAGAGAAAACAAACAGAAATTCTGGATCTAAATCTCTTAGAGCTCTAGTCCTGTCTTTCCACTTTAATCCTCCTGTCTGAGCCAGGTCTCTTGTTGTGTTCCAAGCATGAGAGAATCAATGGCAATTTCTTGGAATGAGCGTCTGGCTGTGTACTTGAAGTCATGGGTATGTTGATTAGATTTTTATCTCTCTGTTCTCAGAGAGAGAGAGAGAGAGAGAAGGTGTAGACCTTGCTGCCCAATTAGCAGCATTCCTGAGGCATGAGTGGGCGGTGCCGCAGCCTGTCTTCATTGCAGTCAGCTGCTAAACAATCCAAAGGTGTTCCAGCAAATTCTCATGTTATGGGACTGCTAGAAGACAGACACGGATAAGTTGGTTGCTGCTTCTCTTACTAGAAAGGAACGATTTGTGCTCCCTATAGAAAAAAAATGGAAACAACTGGAAAGTATGGCAGTTCTGGATTTGTTAGAACTCGAATTCCTAGACCTCAGATTGTACTGCAGCTACTCCAGCCCTCTGCCGTTTGCAGGTATGGTCTATAGTTCCATTGTTTTGGGATACCATCTCTTAGCTGCTCTAGGGTCGAAGGCAACAAGAGGTGGAAAGGTAGTGTTTTATATGGCTTCAGTTCAGCTACTGAAGATTAAAGGAGACATTCCAATCTAAAAGACTCTTGGAAGAGGGAAAACACAGCAGAGAATAGTTCTATCAGCCTAATTGGTTGCGATTACTTGCAATGGGTTGTGATTGTTTGGTTTTGATTACTTGCAAACGTTTTGATGTAAACTGCCCTCATTTGACTATTTTGAAAAGAAGGTCTTAATGCACTGTCTCAGGAAGTGTAAAAGTGAATATTTACTTAAATTCCTGACACAAACAATTAATTTGAAATTATATTTGTTCAAAAAGCTACAAGCAGATCTAGAGAATTAAAAGGTGACCATGGGTGGAGGTTTCCAATATACATTAAAATTTCTCATTCAAAGTTTAGAAATGCTGCATGAACATTCATCATGCTTATTTAGCTAAAGCCAAACATAGAAATTAATTGTGCATTTGAATACATTATTCCTAGGTTTCTGTTCTCAGGGTGCAGTGAAATAAGTAGTTTGGTTTTCAATACTTACATTTCATGTCACAGTGATGGTTTAATTGGTCAGTTAGCACACATGCTAAAACCAGGTAAAATTTGTATTTTAAACTACAGTACATGGCAGGTGGAGGTTTGTTTCTTTGTTTTGTTTTTGCCTTACCACCACCATATTTGACAGCTAGTGATTTGTTTTGTAGAGTGTTTATTGTCAGAATGTTTCTCTTTAGGTTTGTTGTGCATTATGAAAAACAGGCTGTACTACGTTTTTGTTTAGTTCTGTTTCGTTTGGCTTCTAGGGAGTTCTTGCAAGGCAATGGCATCTCAGAATTCCTTAGAATACAACTCCTTCTTGTAAAAGTGCTCTGTGACTGTGGACTAAATTCTCATTTTGAAAAAATTACATTGCAGGCAACCCTTCCTGCTTTGAGAAGTGTTGTATTGTTTTTAAATTTCTATCACAGTTGAAATGTATCTGTGATTTTTTGAGATACGACCTTTGTTGTAACATACAATTCGTCAAGATTTTCTAGTAAGAATCCTTTCTGGTTTTAAGTTCTAATACGCTTTTTGAATTTAAGCATAGAGTGGTCCTTTATATCCACTAAGGCAGTGTTTCTCAACCTTCCTAATGCCCTGACCCCTTAATACAGTCCCTCATGTTGTGGTGACCCCCAACCATAACATTATTTTCATTTCTACTTCATAACTCTAATTTTGTTACTGCTATGAATCGTAATGTAGATACCTGATATGCAGGATGTATTTTCATTCACTCTACCAAATTTGGCACAAATACCAGATATGCACACATTTAAATATTGGTGGTGGGGGGATGATTTTGCTAATTGGGAGTTGTAGTTGCTGGGATTTATAGTTCACCTACAATCAAAGAGTATTCTCAACTCCAACAATGATGGAATTGAACCAAACTTGGCACACTGAACACCCATGACTAACAGAAAATACTGGAAGGGCTTGGTGGGCTTTGACCTTGAGTTTTGAAATTGCAGTTCACCTACATCCAGAGAGCACTGTAGACTCAAACAATGATGGATCCGAACAAAACTTGGCATGAATACTCAATATGTCCAAATGTGAACACTGGTGGAGTTTGGGGAAAATAGACCTTGACATCTAGGAATTGTAATTCCTAGGATTTATAGTTCACCTACAATCAAAGAGTATTCTGAACCCCACCAGCGATAGAATTGGGCCAAACTTCCAACACAGAACCCCCATGACCAACAGAAAATACTATGTTTTCTGGTGGTCTTTGGTGACCCCTCTGACATTCCCCCATGACCCTGTACTAAAATTTGGTTCCAGGACCCCATGAATAACAAAATCTGTATGTGCTCAAGTCCCATTATATACAATGGCATACAAAAATGGTGCCTCTTATATAAATGATAAAATCAAGATTTGCTTTTGGATTTTTGTTTGTAGTATTTTCAATGAATAGTAGAATCTGTGAATACAGAGGGCCCACTGTACATAATGAATTGCATGATTAATTACATGATACTTATGGAAATATATGCAAAAGATTTCTAATAGTTTTCTTACCTTCCAAAACCACCACTTGATCAATTGGTGTCATAGTCACCCTATCATAGGCAGCAGATAATTATTGAGATGTCTGCTGTCTTTGACCACAGTAAGATTGCATGCATCAGGAATCTTGGTACTTTTTTTCCCAACAGCTGACAACTGATGATAGTTATTGAAAGAGCTCCTCCTCCTTAGCAAATTCTGATTTCCAGCACTGCCAAGTTTTCTGTTCTGCAGGCTGGGTGCCAGCTGTCCTACATTTTCTCTCAACTCAGAAACTGACTTAGCCACATTCCACAAGATGACCAAACTTCATACAGGAACTATTCTTGCATTCTCAATGATTGTGTGGCTAACCTGTCTTTCACAGTTTTTAAAAATGTTTCAACAAACGCTTTTGTATGTGACACTCAGTTTAATCTTATTTTCAGATCTCATTTGAAGGAAGGCTTTTAATGACAGATGTAACATTGAAGTGTGGAATATGTTTGATTTTCCTTTTTCTGTGCAGAATTGATGTTTCTCTAGAGGGATTGGTGGAGGGGAAGGGGAGATTAAGCAGCTTATGTATCTATGTTTTCATTTCCATTGCTTCTAAATCTCTTAAGCATGCAACTGAAGTTGATGTTTGAGTAGATCCTTTTTGGACTAGTCGGGTTAGCAAGTAGTTCAGTCTTGCTTCATTTAAACCATTTCTTGCTAGCTACTAAGTTAGAAAGTTTTTCTAATGTTCTTTGGTGAGTAAATAACTCAAACTCCCCAAAAGACAGAAGAAAATTTTATTGTTGTATGGTTATGATTAATATATGAACCACATGTTTAAGTTGGATTTATGAGAGAATCTCCTTTAATTGTATAAAGTCAGTGATAACCTGTGCATTGACAGTCTAGGTGCAAACCAGACTTGAAAGTATATTGTAGTTGTAAATAATTTTGACATAACAAACAATGAATGAAGTGAATTTGTACTTCATACACATAGTACCATATGGTAACACCTGGAGAAGCAGCATGATAAAGATGTTTGTATCTATGGACCTTCAAGTTGTTTGTCAACATATGATGACCCCATGAATATCACAGGATTTTCTTAGACAGGTAATACTCAAATGTACTCTGAAATAGAGTCACCAGGACCTGGTTTTCGGTGGTGGTCTCTCATCCAAATCCAAACCAACAGTCTCACCCTACTTAGCTTCCAATGTTAAAAGTGTTCTGGTGACTTTAGAGCAGGCCTGTACAAGCTGTGGTCCTCCAGGTGTTTTGTACTCTAGCTCCCAGAATTCCTGACCATTGCACAAGCTAACTAGGGCTTCAAGGAATTGGAGTCTAAACCACTTGGAGTGTGTTTATC
This sequence comes from Anolis sagrei, assembly GCF_037176765.1. Taxonomy (NCBI): domain Eukaryota; kingdom Metazoa; phylum Chordata; class Lepidosauria; order Squamata; family Anolidae; genus Anolis; species Anolis sagrei. Next base: position 214,121,546 of record NC_090024.1, on the reverse strand, counting down.
CCCTATGTTACACATGTGATGATGTGTGAAGGCCCTAAAATATAAAACCATATAATAATACAAAAATTGGGATTCACAGATTTTAATCTTCGTTCTTGGTTTGCTCTTGTGGTGCACCATCATGTACTTGTCAGACTTTTTTTTGAGGAAAAAGGATATCATATTCTTACTACCTTATGTTTATGGGAATTCGTTTCTCATACTGTCCAAGCAACATGGCTATAGTGGGTGTAAAAACAATATAATGTATGCTCACTCGCTTGAGTTTCCTCACCAATGTTTGGGAGTTGAAAGTTTCACAATAGGTACAGTTCCTTGTCAGAATTGGGCCCCTACATTTCAGTTCTAAGTCAAATATTCTTTCTGCTTGAGCACCATTGTATCCCAAAGATGTTTTGAAGTATATATAGTCCCTTTGAACTGAATTTTAAAACTTTGTTGAAATGTTCTTCCCTAAATCAAGAAAAAAATTGTTTAACCTGAGCTGAACTGTTGAAGCTAAGCAGAGATTGGGTTGGCTGGCAAAACCCTGATCTAACTGCATCTTACTGTGCATTAGGCTTCATAGCGGGGAGGGATTCCGGGAAGTAGAAAGCATAAACATACACCAGGTACTTCTAGAAAACAGTTTCACTTGTGACAGTCACACTGACTCCTTTATGAAATTTAAAATCTGAAATTGCCTTCTGTTCGTAATGCTCTAGTGTCTATCCACAGTGGCTTCCATTTGTTTCTCCCTTATTACAGAAAATCCATTAAGGTAATAAAGCTGAAATAAAAGCATTTCTTTTTTTGACATTAGGATCTTTTCAACTAATAGAATTCTTGGTAGATAATTTGTTTGTCCCAGAGTTTAAACAACCAAGTGTCGTTCAAATGTTTTTGTTGAGAACTCTAATAATGTCATATGTTGACCATGCTGGTGAGTGTTGCAGACCAAAACATCTATAAGAATCAAGTTATGGCTAGTTTACTCTGTCATTATTGATTAATTAGTAGGAGGCAGTCTGTTCCTATTTCCCATTTAGGAAGAGAAATCTTTAATAGGTCAGGGATTCAAAGATAAGTTATCAGTTGGCTGGAACTGCTTAAGCGAAATCATGTAAATGCTATTAAAAACTTCACTGCCAGGGATTATTTGTAGAAATCATCTACAGATACAGTTGCTTGGTCTGACACAGTATGGGCTTAGCAGTGTTTGAAATGCAAATTAACTTGTTTCTACACCCTTTGGATTTTGGCTTGATTTGGTCAGATTCACCAGATTTATGGCAACTAGATGTTGAGAAATGGAATGCCTTATATACTTGGAATAGCTATACCTACCCTAGTGCATGTGGAGAAAAATCTGGGAGTGGTGAGAATTGCCCCATGGCATCATTACTCCATCTTCCCATTTGTTTCCTAATTACTACCTGTCTGTTCTATTAACTGTTTCCATTCATCTTACCACAGTGTTGGCATTACTGCAGCATTGCTGAGCCCTGTGTTGAAAATATATCTGGCCAATTGCATTTCTATAAGTTCAACTAGTAATTGGAGCCCCTGGTGGTGCAATGGGTTGAACCCTTGTGGTGGCAGAACTGCTGATATCCAGGGAATGGGGTGAGCTCCTATAAGCTCCAGCTTCTCATGTCAGCTCAAGCTTCTCATGCAGGGACATGAGAGAAGCCTCCCACAGGATGGTAAAACATCTGGGCATCCCCTGGGTAGTGTCCCTGTAGACGGCCAATTCTCTCACACCAGAAATGACTTGCAGTTTCTCAAGTTGCTTCTGACATGAAAAAAAACCCTAGTAATTACACATAACAGAGCCACTGTTGCACAGTTAAAAGAGGGTGGAAATTTCACATTGATTCCAAATATTCTTCACCCACAAAAACTTCATTAGTTGATTAGTCACTAACTTTTATTGCAGGCTTGTTGTAAAATCAGAGAGGAGGGAGCTGTACATGCTGCTAGAAAATGAAGCTAGCCTTCACTACCCTTTAATAATATAAAATATATGCTAAGACATGAGAGTCAAAACAACCTGTCTGCAGGAACTTAGGTTTGTTTTTTTAAAAAAGACAGCAACTTACAATGTCTTTAAAATATGTCTTCACCAGATAGCTGTATGTGGTGGTGGGACTGAGAAAGACAATACAGTGGAATCTCTGCATAAGAGTATCCCAACTTAAGAGTGTTTTGAGTTAAAAGTGACCACTCAGCCTCGCTGTGCTTTAACATAAGAGCAGCATTTTGAGTTAAGAGCATACACCAGAGGGAGCGCTCATGCGTGAGTACAGGGCTGTAGTGCTTCAAGGGAGCGGCCTCTGTGCCTTGTGCCTCATGCCTCATGCTCTTGTTTGCTTTGAGAGATTGCTGTCCGCTTTGAGGGATTTTGGATTATTTTATTTTGTGTGATTTTTATTCCTGATCTGTTTGGCTTCCTGAAAAGAAAGAGGGAAATAGAAGGAGGGAGCCTGGAATGAGTACAGTATGAGGAAAATGATGCTTCTTCCTCTTCACTTTGTGCTTTGTTGCTACAACTTTGTGCTTCTATCATTTTAAACTTCATATTTCTTTTTTATTGTTCCATGTGAATGTATACATTATTTGTTATTTATGAAGTACATTTTCTTATTTTAAAACTCATAACAAAAATTGGTTTTTTGTGGGGGTGGTGGAACAGATTGATAGCATTTCAATGGTAAAATTTGCTTTGAGAGAAGAGCTCGGTCACAGAACAAATCAAACTCTTAAGTCAAGGCATCATTGTATTGTCTTTCAGATAGTATGGATCCAATTCAGATTTTTATTTTAAAGTGGGGAGGGGGTAGGTTTGCTCTATTTCTGCTTCAATTCATGACTGCTTATTTGAAATACCTGCATAAAAATATGTATTCATCTGTGTGATTGTATTTATTCTTCTTTATATTTCTCTTCCTATGTGTAATTGGTATACCATTTGTCATTTTATATACACTTTTACAATAAGCCCCACCCCACCCTTACAATATAGCATTGAAGTGTATTATTTTTGAAATCCAGGGTGATATCGTTCTTTGCATGTTGGACTGCGAATCCAAGATGGAAAACCACCGTATGATCTCGTGAGCTTCAGCTTTAGAGGAAGCAGCGTGGTGCAGTGGTTTGAGCATTGGGAATGACACTGGTGACTGGGATTTGAATCCCTGCTGGCCTTGGAAATCCACTGGATGGCCTTGGATAGGTCACACTCTCTCAGCCTCAGAGGAAGGCTAAGACAAAACCCAACTGTGATAGGTTCGTCTATCACATAAATGACTTGTAGGCCCATAACACTGTGTGTGTATTTATAGATAGATGGATAGATAAATATCCCATAGACATGAAAAACTGCAATGCAAAATTTGGAACATTCAAACATTGCATATGTGGTTTCTGTGTTAAGGGTGCACAAGACAATATTTTTCTTTCAAGTCCCTAACTGTAACACCCCTTCATAGTGTAGCTTCTTTCATTTTCCTTGTGTTTGGCAAGCAATTTTATGGTCTTTTCTGTCAATGTAGTGCTGCATTTAATTTTCACTAAGGTTTTTCCGAGAAGTGCTGAAAGCCTCCCCTGAGAAAGACAGTATTTTTTGTTCTCTTTTTCTTAAATTGTAGTGAACGGATTCTCCTATATTGTCAAAATGGCTCCATTCACACACAAGAGGAAATTAATTAGAATTCTGGAATGAGGAACCAGTGTTTGCAGAAGTACAAAAGGACATTGGGAAAATAAATACCCACTTGGGGCAAAACCCCAAAGGATCCCAGTGAAGATTGAACATGTGCTGTAGAGATTGAATTCTGCCTTTTGAGAGAAAAATCAAGCGTAGGAATGGAGCAGGAGTGAAGTATTGTGGAAGAAGGTGTGTGTGGCTTGATGATACCTTGAATGGGAGCACCCCACATCACAGTATTTTGTACTAGGACCCCTTCCACACAGTTGTATAAAATCCACATTGAAATGGATTATAGGGAAGTGTGGACTCAGATAACCCAGAGTCCTTTCAGACAGGCTCTATATCCCAGGATCTGATCCCAGGTTTTCTGCTTTAAACTGGATTATATGAGTCCACACTGCCAGATAATCTGGGATAATCAGAAAACCTGGGATCAAATCCTGGGATAAAGGGCTTGTCTGGAAGGTCCCCCAGTTCAAAGCAGATATTGTGGGTTATCTGCCTTTATATTCTGAGTTATATGACTGTGTGGAAGGGCCTTGGGTCATTCTTAGTTTTTTTAGTTGGTGATTCTGTGTTGTTGTCTTTACTGAACGAATACAGCCTACCAGCATTCAAGGTTTAATATGATGAAGTTGTAGTGCTACATAACTAATTTGGTTTTATTTATTTATTATTTATTTCCAACATTTCTACCCCATCCTTCTCAACCCCCGAAGGAAGACTCGGGGTGGCTTACAACAGCAGCAATTTGATGCCGATAAAATGCAAAACATTACGTACAACATTATACAAAAGATAAAACATTAGATTAGAATACCTTTAAAGCATTATTATCATGTAGCCGAATCAAAGTATGATTTAACAACCGATGACCCAGTCTGAGAGCAGGGCCTCCCCAGATGATCTTAAATTCCGAGGCGGGAAGTAGAGGGAGATACGTTCAGACAGGTAAGCTGGGCTGGAACCATAGAGGGCTTTGTAGGCCAAGACCAACACTTTGAATTGTGCTTGGAAATGGACCAGCAGCCAGTGGAGCTGACATAACAGAGGGGTGGTATGTTCCCTGTATGTCACTCCAGTTAGTAATCTTGCTGCTGCCCATTGGACTAGTTGGAGTTTCCGAACAGTCTTCAATGGCAACCCCACATAGAGTGTGTTGCAGTAATCTATTTGGGATGTAACCAGAGGTGGACCACCGTGGCCAGATCAGACTTCCCAAGGTACAGGTGCAGCTGGCGCACAAGTTTTAACTGTGCGAAAGCTCCCCTGGCCACCGCTGAGACCTGGAGTTCCAGGCTCAGTAATTAATCCAGGATCACTCCCAAGCTATGAACCTGAATCTTGAGGGGGGGGGGGGTGTAACCCCATCCAACATAGGCTGTAACCCTGTGTTGTTAGAAAGGTGCCATGCCAGGGAGCCGAAGATACAGACTTTTCAGAGTGTTTAATTTCTTATAGCAATGTCCTGCATGCCACGATAATAACTTCTGTACCCAGCTAGGACACACATTGCTTGTGTTTGGAGTCAGCCATAAGCCAGAACTCCAGAACGTCTTTGTGCATCAGTTTTGAACAGTGTGGTGATGCATGTTTGTCCAGTCATTTCTGGGGCCACTAAACAAGACATTCCACCTGTGCTTTGTTCAATCTGTTGTCTGAATCTGTGATTCTGGCTTGTCTCTTCCCAAACAAGCTGATCATAAGCTAATGTGAGATCATGCCTTGTGAGTCTGGTTTGTTTAAGAAGCCAAAATTTGAACTATCAGATTAAAGCAGCCATAGATAAAGGGTCTGCTGTTTATTTGGTTGTTTTCACTGGCAGAAGCAACCATGCTTGTGCAGTTAGCTTCCTTGTTCCACCATGTTACTTATTAAGAATTAAGCAAACTTAGAGTTTTTCATATCTATGGGATATTTATATATTCACCTATCTATATATACATATACAGTGTTATGTGCCTACAAGTCATTTCTATGATAGGCAAACCTATCCTATCACAGTTGGGTTTTGTCTTAGCCTTCCTCTGAGGCTGAGAGAATGTGACTTATGATGGTGACCAAGTGTGAATATTCAGTTTGAAATGTGAAAAATAATTATTCTTTACATGCTTAAAGTGCATTCTAAAATAAGTTTGGGTTCTGAGCACCTTCCCTCTCAGTTGGTGAGGCCACTCAGAAAGAATGGACGTCTTAAATCATTAAAAAAAAATCTCAGACTAAGAGGAAGCTTTAAAAGTTTGCATGTAAAACCAGCTTCTTAGGTCGCATACCTAACCTACGTAAATATATGCTGGAGACAAAATTGATCTCCCTGGAAGAAATAAATAGAAGGCAGTACTTAGTTCTGCATGCCTTCAGGCAGTCTACACCAGCTGCAGCTGGATCTGCTTAGAACTTACAATGCATTTCAACGATGGTCTATAAAAAAGGCTTAACAGTGGCGGAATATCTATGGTGCCTAAAGGCATTTGGTCAATATTTAGACTTATCAGTGTTTAAAGTGAGATGTTTCTCAGACATCGACATATCGTTTTCACAAAAATATTTGAATAGTTTAGGGTGAGGGAATGCAAAACATGTTTGCAAATTACTGGCATTTTAAAGCTCTGCAGCCTAAAGTAATTACTAGTCCTTGCCAAGTCAGCCTGTTGTTGAATGGCTTTTCAAAATATGAGTAATTTCCATTGATTCAATGAGTCTCGTTGGAAGTAAATAGTTGGATATTGCCTTGCATTTCTCACCTTCTGTTTGTTTAGACTGTATTTGTGCTAGCTGATTCTTTAGCAGATAACTCCAAGGTCATGTTTGCAAGGAGGAGTTAAACAGATTTGGAAGTATACACACAGCAGACTACCTTCGTTCCAGTAATTCAGCAGGAGCCAGAAACTTAAACCTGTAGTCAATCCTGGTTCTCATGAGTTGCAGAATGTCAGGCAAAATTTCAACCCATGTGCATTACTGTCCTTTACCAAAGGAAAACAATTTTGTTCAATAGCCATGATCAGGCAAATCTTCCTTCCACCCATCAGTAAAGGTTACTAAATCAGTTTAGCTTACATCTAAAAGCAATCACACTTACATGCCAGCTATGGCCTTGGTCTCATTTCCACAGGGCCTAAGGCTTGAGATGAAATCAACTATATATTGACACCATCTGTTAAATTCCTAATTCATATTTACAAAAACACTTTGGTCTTCTTCCATACTTGGCCATTCCTGTCATTTTGACACTTCTAATCATAGCACACTTGATGTCTGTGTAATTATATTTTTTAGGGGGAGTCGGGTGGGAACCAGTGATGGCCATGACTCAGGTTGAAACTTCCCAATGGCTAAGCTAAAACCTGGGGGTGGATCATGACCGTATTTGTCTGAACATTATAAGTCAATGCTCATTTATCCTCCCTTCTTCTAACACATAATTATATCAAAATGAACTCCTTTTGAGGCCAGGGGGAACTATTCTAAGTAAAGGGTTTGAAGAGCATGATCCAGTAAATAATTTCTACCTCAATGGTTTGGCAGACCAATTCTGAGAAACATTAGGTAGGAACTGAAAGGAGGAAGTTATTCTTCCACCAAGTAACTAACGATCAGGTTGGATGTGTGGGGAAAAAGAACATGCAATGTTGAGTAGTTCTGTACAGCCAGGCTACTTTTGGGGCAGCCTCTCTTCAGAATGGTGATGGATATTAGATAATGATGGTTCAGCTGGTTCCCCTCGTGCTCAGTTTTTTTGCTAGTCTGATCTAGCTACATTTCCACCTTTTTTGCTTACACAGACCACAAAATTCTGTGCCGGGGGGATGTTTTATCAGTTGATCTGGTCCACATAGGTTTCAGTAATTGCCAAGTACAATCCATGACTGGAATTAGAATGCTTCAGGCAAAGTCTTGGAAGAAAATTAAAGAGGTACTTAGTTCCCCATTGGACTACCTCTACCCCCTTTCTATAAGATCACTTCCATCCATCATTTCCCTGCCAACTGATTATTTGACCTTCAGAGGCTAGTTGACTGTTAGAAAAGAGTCTCTAGTTTCCTCCAAATATATCCAGAAAATGCTTTCTTGTTAAATATGTCATATTGTGTGCTGTACAATTCCATAACTGAAACAAAAAACAGATTTAGACCCACATTTACCATTCTTAGTTGTATGAAACAACATTTTCCCTATGTTGTGATGTTAAAAGTTCTTTGCCCTTTGTGAATTAGTTTTCACTTCCGTTGTATCTTACCTTTCCTTAAAGAGGCTCAAGATAGCATACTGGGTAGGTTAGACAGAAAATGTCGTAGAATCATTTCTGATTCTGCATTTTTTTCATAGAAAGTGTAATAGTTACCTGGACAGTTGTGCTATGATCAATTGTGTGAGAAGGGCTAAAAGAGTTAAAATCTAGCTCTGAGCAAGCATTCACAGATGCAGTGTAACAGGCTAATTTAGATCCATGGAACAATTAAAAGATGCGATTGGAAAATGATTTTAGTAATGAGACGCTGAGGACTTGTATTTTATCGTTTTTTATCGATTTTACTGTTTTTATATGGTTTATACTATATGTTAATGTTTTAACTATATTTTATGTTGTTGGGGCATTGAATTTTGCCGATTGTAAACCGCCCTGAGTCGCCTTCAGGCTGAGAAAGGCGGTATATAAATATGTTAAATAAATAAATAAATAATAAAATGGAGCATGTGAAATTCTAGTTCAGTGGTTCTCAACCTTCCTAATGCGGTGACCCCTTAATACACTTCCTCATGTCATAGTGACCCCCAACCATAACATGTTTTTCATTGCTACTTCCTAACTGTGATGTTGCTACTGTTATGAATTGTAATGTAAATATCTGACATGCAGGATGTATTTTCATTCACTGGACCCAATTTGGGGCAAATACTCGATATGCCCAAATCTGAATACTGGTGGGGTTGGGGGGGATTGATTTTGTCATTTGGGAGCTGTAGTTGCTGGGATTTATAGTTCACCTACAATCAAAGAGCATTCTGAACTCCACAAATGATGGAATAGAAGCAATCTTGGCACACAGAACTCCCATAACCAACTGAAAATACTGGAAGGTTTTGGTGGGCATTGCCCTTGAGTTTGGGAGTTGTAGTTCACATACATCCAGAGAGCACTGTAGACTCAAATAATGATGGATCTGGACCAAACTTCACCTGAATATGCTCAAATGTGAAGACAGGTGGAGTTTGGGGAAATACACCTTGACATTTTGGAGTTATAGTTACTGGGATTTATAGTTCACCTACAATCAAAGAGCATTCTGAACCCCACCAAAGGAGGAATTGGGCCAACATTCCCACATAGAATCCCCATGACCAACAGACAGTACTGTGTTTTCTGATGGTCTTTGGTGACCCCTCTGACAACCCCTTGTGACCCCTCCAGGGGTCCCGACCCCCAGGTTGAGAAACACTGTTCTAGTTATTCTCTTTTCTTCAGCTTGAAATGTAATGACAACTAATTCAGAGAGTGTATGAAGCTGAAGATAGTTATGTTACCTTTAAAAAACAGTGTTCTTTCAGATATAGTCATTTGTGTTAAATATAAGGAAAATATTCTCTTTGCACTATTAGATATTTTAATAAGGTAATTTATACATAAAGTTTTGAATGTGTAGTGGAGTCTCCTTCTTGGGAGGTTTTAAAGCACAGGCTGGGTGGCCATCTATTGAGTGCTGTGACTAGGTATTCCTGCATAGCAGAATGAATGACCCTTCAGTCTCTTACAAGTCTTTGGTGTTAGCATTCTATGTATAATTGAATAATAATATTTAAACCAAATGTACTGATCACATAACATTATTTAGAGCAAAAGAACATTTTTCAGTGCTACTTTTTCATGAAAACCAGAATTTATATTTTAACCATAATAGCTTCACGGGGAAGCAGGAATTTGAACCTTGGCTCCTCTAGTCTCAATTTAGCATATTCTAGCATTCTTCTCAAGTTGCTCCTGACACACACACAAACTCTACTATTATAATACACTAGCTATGCCCCTAGCATTTAGAATTCCTTTATTCTAGAAATGATAGCCACAGCTCTAAGAGTGACCACTGTTTTCTTCGCATTTCAAGTCAATTGGAAACTATGCTAAAATGAAGCATATTTTTGTTGGCACCTCCCTGTGACAAGCCCATATGCCTTTTAAAGCAGCTGAGAACAATAGAAGGAAATGTTCTTCCTTAATGCAGCTTCTGAATTGGAAATGTCTTTGATTTCATCCATGTGGAAAGAGTAGTGAAAAAAATGCTAGACAGAGAGCCTGGGGATTTCGGCAACTTGTTGTGTTGAACAGTTTGTGCTTGGAACAGCCAACAACATAGTAAGTGTGCTTTATGTTTATGGATCAGGTGCATGAAAGGCATGCAATAATGGCTTTGATATCTCCATCTTTTAATCTTCTTTTGCTTCATATGGCAAAGGTTAACATCACAGACAGCAATCCAAAATTAGAAACCAACATTATTTTGACATCCACTTAAGTTTTTTTAACAGTCACAATGCTTTTGAATGGGCTTGATTGTTCACAATATCCCAAACCCCTTCTCTGCTGTGCTGTAACAGCTGCCTTCATAACTCACAATCTCTGTGTATGTGTCTTTAAGGCATCTATCAACATATGGCGACCTCATGAATTTCACAAGGAGTACTCAGAGGTGGTTTTGCCAGTTCCTTCCTCTGAAATATAGTTTACAGCACCTGGGATTCATTGGCGGTCTCCCATCCAAGTGCAATCTTTACTTCTATCTAAATTGCTACAACCCACAAAGGTCACTCAGTGTTCTTTCCTTCCATACTCTCTTCAAAGGGAAATGTGTTTTTTTAAATCTTACTGACGTATGCTTTGATGACTCCAGGATTTCCAGATGTTGCTTATTTTTAAGTACTCCTTGGATTACACAAAGTTATGCTCTCAGAAAACATAATGGATTTTAAAACTGTAGCTCTGAATCATGTGTTTAATTTCCTTTCATGCCTCGAGCAAATATATATCTATATTTATTTATCAAATTATTTCTAATTTACCATTCAACCCAGGAAAATAAGAACCAAGATGACTTACAATTACATTGTAAACCTTTAGACCAGAACACAGCAAAAGCAGGAACAGATTTAAACAGTCTTTTGAAACCAAGAGTGGACCATATACATTTAAAATAACTAAAATAGTTTTAATCACTCATCAAAGAGACAGCAAATAGGGGGTTAAATTTTGCTTTTTAAAGAAGAGTTTTCTTTAATTGAAGTCCTGCCACAAATCCTTTCCATATACCTACTCTCTTTTGAAGGTCCTTTGAAATAAATATTACACTACAGGAAGGTTCCTGGAGTGAACAGCCATATCCCAAATATCCTGGCCCTAAACTATTAGGGCTTTATAGTCAAGGACCTCTTTATTGTTTGGATAAGGTGGCAGCTAGAGCAGGAGTCATATTTTGCATTAGATACAGTTTCCAGATACTCTGTGTGAGGGGTCCACAAAGCAGTGTTGAGTATCCAAAATTTATGTTGGTTGATCATCAGATCACTGTAGCCAGATCTGTTTTCTTGAGAAAGGGACACAACTGGAACACCAGCCACTTGCTGGGCAGAGACATGTTTTTCAAGATCAGCTGCCTTGCTTTCCAAGAGCAATGCCAGATTCAAAATCACATGTCAGAGGGGAGTGCAAACCCTACTCATCATTGTCGTCATCATCGTCATCATCATCATCATCATCATCATCATCATCATCATCATCACCATTCTGGCTTGAGGCAGGGTACAAAGCGATTGAAACAGACAAATAAAACACACCACTATTAGAATGCATATAGCAAAATGCACACAACAAAGACCAACATCAATAAAATACAGTTTTAAAGTTACAGTTTAAAATTCACAAAAGAATCCTAAGTGCTATATGGAATCACAAGTAAGTTTCTAGTTCCACCTTCTGGAAACACACAGCCAGATGAGATCAGAGTCAGATGATTATCCTAACACCTGTATTGCCCAAATGCAGAAATATGCCAAATGCAGATGTATGCAATGTCTAATGTCATTGAATGTTGTTGAGAAGGACCTGTACAACCAGCAGGGCTATACCCTATGATTAAAAAGAGAAAGCATTTTTGTTTTAGATTTGAGTCTCATATTCAAAAGATATCATTTTCTATATTCAAATGCAGGCATTCCAAAACAAGAGAAAAATCTGAAATACGGAACACTTCTGGGTCCATTCATTTTGGATAAGTGATGCTAAAATTAGTATTTGAATATGTAATACTTTGATTTTTCTTCCCCTCTCTTTTATCAGAAACTGTCCTTGCAAAATGAGCCATTTCTCTCGGAAGAGCTCCTTGGAGCTCCAGCAGTCGGAGTGCAGACATTCTAGGGCAGACTCCTCTAGCAACTTATCAATGGATACTTTTTGGCTTGAGGTGGAGAGCATCAAAGAGAATACTGAGTCGGAGCCAGAAGAGTGCAACCTTATGGACGCCAAACCTCCAGAAGGTAAAGTTGTGTTTGGAGCTTACGTGACTGGGTGGAAATAGTTGTGGGCACTTACAATAAAACTTTGTGAGTATATTCTTTGGACTAATCCTGACTGCATTGTTAAAAGAAATATGGTGTATGCTACAGGGATTGCTGCCCAATTAGATAAGTAAGTTGTGTCATTAGTCTTTGTATGATGGAAAGTCAGTGACTAAATGTAGCAAGAGAAGTATCTACTGGATTGGGTCTTTAGTGGTGAGGACATGAGGGGGTCTTTGACCTCACATGTGCCTGTTGCTTGCCTTGGAAGGAAAGCTTCTGTTAGCAGCAATGGAAGCTTTTCTCCTGTGACAAATACCATAAAGAATGGGGGTGTTGAAGAGTAATAGCATTCCTCCTGTTATGCCACACTCCTCATCCAGTTCTCTCTCTGACCCTGTTTGTGAAAGGTTATTTTGTGTATGGCTGTTTAAAAGTTACATAAGGCCTAACGACTGTGATTAAGATCAGCTCTAGTTTTACCTTGGCTAATAAATCTGAAAACTGGAGATATGCCATTAATTTATTGCTTCTGGAAGAGCCTAAAATATTTCCTCCTCATGTCAATCACCAGTAATCCCCATCTTCTATGCAGGATAGTTGTAGGGATTCTTGTATTATTAACTGAACTACTGTATAGAATCATGTGCAAATGTGTAATATTTTGCACTCATTGTAAAGTAACACACTAGAAATATGCACACAGTGGAAATTGTCTCAAATTCATAGGGAAGATTGTGTAAGATCTAAGGATGGGTATAAGCCCAGTTAGACAACACATTTCTTCAGATCTAAAGCTTCTATCCATGGTTTTTTGTTAGCTGACAAATAACCTTTTCTGCATGCTGTGATTTCCCAGTCCATGTGCAGAGTACTCCATAATTCACAAAAAGGGAGGGAAAACCCCTATGTGCCTGGAGCTATAAATCACAATTATGTACATCACCTGTACATCACAATTACGATAATATGGAATACCATGTAGAAACAGTCTGTTATTTTCCTTTCTGCAAAAGAGGAATCATAGTCATCTACTTTTAATTGCTGTTAACACCAAGGAGGGTGGTCTGTAATGTTTTCTATACATCATAGAAATATATATTTATACCTTTATCCCTCTAGCCCTCTTGTAGATAGTGACTGAAATCCAAAGGGAAGTATTAATCCCTTTATCTGTGGATTCAGGATGTTTCATCACCTTCTAAAAAGTTCTTATTAGAGGTCCAGTTTCCCTCTAGAGTTGCATTTTACTAAACACCATGGAGTGTTATCAAAGAGGAAAGGTGTTTCAGTGGTGGCCACTAAGTCAGTGGATGGTGAACCCACTCTAGGCTTTAACTCGCTTTAAAAAATATATATTTCCAGGATGCTGAACCTTAATGCAGAGATAAAATTTAAAATATCGGATAGATTATGTGAAACCAGAATATAACATAGAGCAGATTCATCATCTGACTGACATGGAAGATGTTACCCACCTTCCTCCTCCCTCTCTGCAGTATGTACATGCATATATGGAAAGAATTTGTATGCATATACAATTTTCCCTTTGTTCCAACTTTTGGTTTTTATCTCTTTTGTTCATAATCAGAGTAATCCTGTAAAGGTATACTATGTATATGTTATGCTCAGGTGTAAGAAGCTGTATGTTTTTCTTTTGGAACTTTGCAATACAAGTTGTTCTTGACTCTACTAAAATATCTTTAATGTCTTCTTCCCTTTCTCCCCAAAATCTATTTTTTAAAATCTACGTTAAACTACTGTATTATCTTTTTTTATTCCTTCCCCAAGAAGAGTTAGTTAGTAAATGTCAGGATTTGTGGTTCCTCCTCTCTAAGGTATAGTATGTCTGACTAGACATAAGGGAAGGGGAAATGAAAATTGTGACTAGAGACAACTATCTCCACCTGTAGTAAGAGGAACCGAGAAGCAGTAATCTGCTTGTTTGGAATTTTTCTTATTACTTGTGGAAAGTATGTCTCAAAACAAAGCAATGATTATTTAGTAATATGTTTATATACTAAGGTTTTCTGACATGTTTGTGATGGCAAGAGAAGAATGTTACTAAATTCTAAACCATTGTAAAAAGATAATTTAAGGCCACTAGATGGTGCTGTAAATAGTCCATCAGCTCAACCTATGTTTATGTGTATGTGCCTTCAAATTGCCTGTTGACTTATGGCGACCCCATTTCATAGGGTTTTCTTATTTATTTATTTATTTACTATATTTGTATACCGCCTTTCTTAGCCCAGAGGTGACTCAGGGCAGTTCACAATTGACAACAATTTGATGCCTCAACAATTATAAACAATTAAAACAACCATAAAATACTGTTAAAACATATAGCATAAAATATATAAAATATATAAAAAACCATACAAAGCCATAAAACATTGTCATGAGCATCTCCTTAGTAATGGAATATTCAGATGTGGTTTTGGAGATTGCTAAATATTCCAAACAGCAAGTGGGGATTTTACAGGAGCAGTAATAAATGTGGAAATGAAGTCTAGCTAAAGTAACTTGACTGTGGAAAATAAATGTAATCTAACGATTAAAAGGTGTCATGTTGCCAGGGGTCTGACGTTATTTCCGGCAGAGGTCAATCAAACAAACACCTGGTTTGTGCTAAACAATTTAATTAAAACAGCACTTACTTTCTGACTGTTTCAATAGTGCAAAACATAAAACATAAAGATAGTAATCAGCCACAGAGTGCTGATAGCAAAAACTGATAGCAAATGCTACACCGTAGTCAAAGGGTCCAGTCCAGTGGTCAAATGCCGCGAGTTCAATAAACAAAGTTCAGGGATCAAGTGTCTATACCGTAGTCAAAAGCTAGTCCAGAGGTTCAAAGTTCCAAGATTACAGGAGACAGGTCAGGATACTCAAAAACCAACAAACCTGGGGGAAAACCAACAGCATCTACTACCAAAATAAAACAAATACTTTTCTCCCAAAGATCAGTCCCCAGGATAGCTCCTTAAATCCAGTAACACCCAGCTGCAACCTATCCCCTGCATGCCTCCACCCTTGATTGCTTTTACCTGTAACCTGTTACTTACAAACTACTCAGCCCTTTAGAACCAAGACTTACACTAACCCTTCCATCACCAACTGCCAGGTCTGCCACCACCAACCACCATCAACTATGGGACATGATGCATGACACATTAGTTCCAGCAGAAGTAAAATTTGAATGTCTTACTTGCAAATTATGTAATGTCACAGAAAACAAGCTGTCATGCTAGGTTAAAAGAAGGGTCTCGTCACTCAAGGATTCTGTTCTAATATCAAACAACCAGATACTTGGGTGAAATACCAAAGCAGAACTTCTAATCCATAGTTCTCACTAGTTTTATATACACTAATCGCTTGTATTCAGAAGCCTTCTGCCTCCAAACCATGGCTTCTGCTCTCAGTGACTAGTGGCCATCTGTGAATTTGTTCAGTTTCCTGGTAAAGCTTTTCAAATCGGTGGCTGTCACAACTTCTGGCAGTGAATTCTGTTCTGTGTGAAGACATAATTCCTTTTTGTCCCATATCTGCCATTGTTCATTTTATATGAATGATTCTTATTTATTATTTATTTACTTCATTTATATACTGCTTTTCTCAATCCTATGGGGGACTCAAGAGCGGTGTACATTGTAAGTCTAGGCAAACATTCAATGTCTCAATTACACACACAGTTAAACATATATTAAAATCATTAAACAAAAACTTAAAACACAATTTAAAACCATTAACCATGTTAAAACATGAATCCAAAACACATTTGATTCACATTTAATGAGGAAGGGAAAATAACTTCTCCAATCATCTATTTTCTGCAGAATGCTATACAGGCATCCTCACTTTTCCACAGCTTGTTTTTTGAAGTTTTGCTATTTCAAAAGATCAAAATTGTAATCACATACCACTCTCTACCTCTGGTCTGTGGTTTTGACCAATGCTTCAACCCCCCCCCCCCCAGTGTGTTTTTAGTTTACTTTCACATTGGGCTTATTTCTCAGCCTATTTTCCACCACCCAGTGTTCAGTCTTGCATTTGCATGCTAATAAAAGACCGAGTTCTGCTTTTCAACCATTTCCACTCTTGGATAGTGCACTGCTCTCCAGACCTTCAAATAAGTGGGAAATACCTATAATACATACTCTCTTCACTTTCCCCAATCACCCCAGATTCCTCAGAGATTAAAAAAAAAATCTAATTTACGAGTCTACCAGTATTCTCTCTTGCATTAAAATCTTCTCTCGCCATGCAACTACATTTCTTTACAGTTCCTGTGCAGTATTGGTTGTGCATTCTGATCTCCTGCTGTTACAAATGCTACCAATGGCAATGGCTTTATATCTGTAAACCTTCCAACCCTATAGTTTTTAAGGGAACCCTGCAAGACAGTGGCTATCAACCAGTGGGTCCCCCCAGTGTTTTGACCTACAACTCCCAGAAATCCCAGCCAGTTTACCACCTTTTAGGATTTCTGGGAGTTGAAGGCCAAAACATGTGGTGACCCACAGGTTGAGAACCACTGCTGTAAGACATGTCTTGCTGAGATAAGGATGGATACATTTTTAAACATTGTATTGTCCTGCATGTGATCCTTGCTGTGGTTGACAGATGACATCCTGCCCCTTGACATTTTTGGTCTTTTTGTCTCCTTATTTCCTGCCTCTTAGAAGGGGAAGCTGAAGCCGAATGGCTGCAAGATGCAGGGCTCTCAGACTTGATTGGAGACTGTGCTGAGGAAAATGGCAACATCGTTTTGCTTTCTACTTTGACGAAGACTCAGGCTGCGGCTGTGCAACGACGGCTGGATACTTATACTCGTTCCCGAAGGAAGAAGAACAAGCAGCCAGTCCGGGATGTCAGAGACATTTTTGGTGTCGTTGGTTCTGGGGTGTGTTACTTTATTTATTGTAGTTTGCAGCACTTCCTTGCCTCTGATTCCAGAATTGCCTATGTTATTATATATATATATATATATATATATATATATATATATACACACACACACACACACACACACACACACACACACACACACGGTTGAATTCTGTTTCCAAATATCTGGGTTTGTCTAGTCTCACCATGGGCATACTGTTCTCTTTTCCTAATATTTCCTTCCCTGAAATATTATAATTAAATGTTTTCAACAATTCAATTTAGTAGATCTTGGGGTTTCTAGAAATCTGAAACAATTTGAAAGCACACAATAATAAAGCATTTAGCAGCTATCTAGGATTCTTAAAATATTAATATTAAAGATAGAATTGTTGCATTAAATTAAGTAATTGTATAGGAGCCCCCAGTGGCATGATGGGTTAAACCCTTCTGCTGGCAGGACTGAAGACCGACAGAGCATGGATGAACTCCCTCTGTCAGCTCCAGCTCTCCATGTGGGGACATGAGAGAAACCTCCCACAAGGATGGTAAAACATCAAAACATCTGGGTGTCCCCTGGGCAATGTCCTTGCAGACTGCCAATTCTCTCATACTAGAAGCAACTTGCAGTTTCTCAAGTAGATTTTGACATGAAAAAAAGTATAATTCTTGTGAGTTAAAAGGTCCTCTTTTGTTCCTTTCCCTTTTCATTCAGTGTTATGTTGACACACCCAAACTGAAATAGCTGCTTAAAAAAGTGCCCCCTCACTTGCAGCTGAAATCAATTAACCCCTCACTTACTTGATTCATTGACAGTTAATTAACTAACTAATTAATTAAGTTTGCAGCCCTGATATCTAGTATTTTAACGGTATTCCATGGAACTGATGATTTAAATGTAAAACACTATGACCTCCCCGCTCCCTTATCAATGGGACTGGTATCCACAGTTTCACTTATCCACATCCAACAAAATCGGTTATCTCTAGGCATTTTCCAGATCCTCCAGTGCATTCTTAGGTCAGAAGTCTTTAATTTCAATAGTTTGCTATTACCTATGCCTCTGCATATCCTTGTGAGGTTTGAATACATATTCCTCATGGATGAAAAGGTTATACTGCAATTGTTGCCATATAAACAATAGCTTATTCTTCAGCTATGATTAGTAAACAGTTAAATTGTTTCTGTCTTAATGAAATGCATGTAGTAGTTTCCTTATTTCTAGGTTTGGTTTACTTTTCTAGCTTTGCACCCCACCTTAAGCACTTTCCCCACTGGAAAAAATAAACAACAACTATTTTTAGCCTTTGAAACAACCTGATGGTCTAGCTGAGTACTTTTTTGCCCTTTCACACGCCCAGATTGTTCAGTGACTCTGTACTGCATTTTGGGAGGCCATAGCATACCTTCTGTGTGCTGACCCATAGTAGCTTTGTTACTGAGATGTTTGCAGGTCTTGTTCAGAGAAATGAAAAGGTAGAAAAGCAGAAAAGTCTGAATCCAATTGTTCTGCTTAACTTACACTAGCACCAATTTACTACTTGCTCTTTGATCTGTGTTCGCCATGAAAACATTTTAATTTGAACTGGAGCTTAGCAAAACACCTTAATTCATGAGTCAAGCACTAGAACAGATACATCCAACATGAGAACACCCACTCACATGCAGAGTGTCTTTTTGGTTAGTCTGGAAATTTGAGTTTCCCACGGTTACTCAGTAGATTGGCTGAGCAGGAAATCAGATATTGGTCTTCCAAAATTGGTCTTCAAAGCACGCCACCATACTGGCTCTCTTGCACATACAATTGAGCATATATAAATGCATATGCTTACATGCCAACAATATGTATATATCAACATACATATCAATAATAGAAGATGCTTGGTTGGAATGTGGCACCAACAAGAAGGGAGAGCTTGGAATAGATTGGAATTTGATCATTTATTTTGGACAATAGATACCTTTTGGGAAACACCATCTTTCCTTTCTCTTGCTGTTCTTTTTGTATTGGATTATACCTCTTGGGTGTCTAGGACACTGGTGGTAATCATGCAACCATATAAATACTATAGAAATGCAAGAACCAGTATTCCTCACCATGAACTAGATCTGATGTGAGTTGCAGTCCAGCAAACTTTTTGCATGACTCCCATCCCTAGTCTAGGATTTAATTGGTTTTTGAAGAGGCTTCTTCACTTGTGTTTTCTGTCTTGTATTCTAGACGGAACCTGAAATGGAGTCACAGATGGATCGATTACACTGCAAATCAGCATCATCAAATGGCATTCAGAAATGTAAGAAGGAATAATTATTGTTATGAATAAACAGAGTAAATAAGTTTTAAAGTTATGGACGCCTAAAACAAAAGGCCTACATCCTACATAGCCATTGATAATTTTCTACTGTTAGTGTGAGATGGCTTGTGTCCTTCAGCACTCCACATTGTCAGCAAATTTGCTCCAGAGGATTACCCATACCTACAAAGCAGAGTTTGGTAGTGCATGTATTTTTCAAATATTATCCAAGAGGATATTTTCCCTCATGAGCATATTTATTTATTTATTTATTTATTTATTTATTTATTTATTTAAACTTATATGCCGCCACTTCCTTGGGGCTCGGAGCAGCTTACAAGAATGGCTAAAATCTAACAAAATTTAAAAGCAATTTAAAACAATTTAAAAACAGCAATATCAAACATTAAAAGCCTGTTGAAACAGGTATGTCTTATATGCCCTGTGGAAAGTTGGTAAGTCCTGCAAGGTACGGACTTCAGGTGGCAGAGTATTCCAGAGTGATGGTGCCACTGCTGTGAAGGCTCTGCGTCTGGTTGCTGTTAGACGCAAGGTCTTGACACTGGGGACTTCCAATAGATCTTGGTCCTCAGAACGGAGGGATCTCTGGGGTTGGGAGGGGGTGAGGCGGTCCCTCAGATACATCGGAGGGATCTCTGGGGTTGGTAGGGGGTGAGGCGGCCCCTCAGATACAGATACATATGTTGAATGCACATATGTATCTGTATCTGACAGGGGTGTTTCTAAGACCACACTTTGAACTTAAATATATTTTAAGTTTAGAAAAATGAGGATTATTTATACATTTTGAATTATAATGGATGTTTTCTACTAATGTTCATGCTTTTCATCAAGAGCTAATGTTTTTAATCAATATACTGAATACAGATTAGCACTGAATTAAAATTAGTTAGAATAGACACACTTGTGTAGGCGTCTTTTTGTCACTCTGTAAAAAGCCCACTTGTCTAAAGTCCTTGTCATATACATTTTTTGTGAATTGTGACATAAGTTTGCAAGGAAAAAAACATAAAGTAGAAACTCAACTGTCTCAATAGATCAAACAAAATTTGTTTCTTATGTAAAGGTATGCAAACAGAATGTATTGATTGGTGTAAAACAAATCACTGGGTTTAAATCCACTAACTAATCCTGGTTAGATCAGATTTATCAAATCAGTTGAATTTGCATGAATGTTGATTTTCATGGTTTCATTGATTTTATGGTCTATTGTACTTGGGCCTTGGACATTATTTCCACTGTTGTGTGTAACACTTCAATAAGACATAGATTGGAAATGTGAAAGGACAGTTTAAATCATTGCTGGTTATAAACTAGGTTATAAAACCACTTGATTCTGACAGCAGTGAACACTCTGCTCATTCAGGTTATAAAACCCAGGCTCAATGCTTTGCTTCATAATGTTCTAGGAGACTGAAATAATTAACCTAAAGTAGAATTAGACCAATGTTTACATTAATGTAGGTTCTTAAAATACTCTGTGGTCCATGATCTCCTGGGTGAGGTGAATGTCATAATGGACATGTATTTTAGCTTTTACAGCATCATTGTTTTTGGATTTACTTTGCTTTGCAATGTTTATGTACAACATAAAGGTTTTTCCTATCTGAACACTTCTTAGCAGATACAAAGGGGATTCAAGAATTTTCCTCACCCCTGAGAGGTTCTGTGAGAGAGGAATTATTCAACACTGAAATTGCTTATTCAGAGCAAGCTGCCATCTTGCTCAAAGGATCCTTCCCAAGGGACTCCAGGAGGATCAAGGATGACCTTTGTTTCCCCGTAAGTATTTATTGTTTCTTGGGGAACCCCTGTAAGTATTAACACTGATATAATCATTCCTCTTGATTGTACATTGCTCCCTTCAACTCTTGCTTTTTGTCCTTTTTTGGCTCAGAAAATTAAGATCCCCAAGGGCAGACTGGGAATGACCAGGATTGGAGATTTATCTCAACAGGACATGAAGAAGATCCCCACTCTGGCACTCATTGAGCTGACTGCTCTTTGCGATGTCCTTGGCTTAGAGCTGAAGAGAAACAAGTCGTTAAAGCGGAAGGCGGCAGGTAGATTTGCTTTCTACTCTCTATTAAACAAGAATTATGCATCCTTTGGTTCTTGTTATTGATGAATATCAGTAAAGTGGGATAATAGATGGTTTGCTAGATCTGAAAGTGAAAGGAACCATCTCCAAACCAATATGTCTATATCTCCTCTCTTGGATTGCATTTGTGGTCATTCTGATATGTACACAAGGGATGTGGAATCTTTGGTTTGCAGCACATTTGGGTCCCTTTTGAGGTGTTTTCTCTTTGGCAGGAGGAACTGACATCACCCAAGCCCCATTCAATGCTCTAGTTACTACAAGCATATAAATTATGCCTATTCTGTCATTCCTCTTTCCTTCCTCTCTTTCTTTTGCTCTTCCCTATCCCACTTACACTCTGTCTCTTTAACCCATCTTTCCTTGAGACCAGGCCCATAGCCAGGAGTTTGTTTCGGGGGGGGGGGGGGCTGAGTGTGAGTGAAAGAGGGTCTACCCTAGCAAACCTTTTGTATCGTTACCCCAATACCCCCATGCATATGTGATATATTGAGCATGGTGATCAGATCATTATATGAATAAACATAACAGTTTAAATAATGTACCAGTAAGGCCTTCTCGCAGACCACCATCAGAATTTCGGGGGGGGGGGGGGGGGGGGCTGAAGCCAAGCCCCACCCGGCTACATGCCTGCTTGAGACAATCAAACTTGGAAAGGTGGATCCTGTTTATATGACTAGGACCAGCTAGGCAGATAAAGTGATAAGTGTTTTAGGGAGTGTTGTTATTGTTATAGCACCAAAGGATGAGCCATCATGTCTTCCTTTCCACTGAGACTATTTGGCTTATGTACAATTTTTGCCAGTCATTCTCTTCCCCCACTATATCTTTACTACTGTATGTAGGTGATAGTTAATTTTGAATGGATGTGGCAGAGAGAAAAATAGTTCATGAGATGCCTTCATCCCCACCCACCAAAGGCATGCTGTACACCCATGATCAATTAACCTTGTGGAGGTGTGGCATTCTAAAGAGGGAAAGGTTGTCCAACCCAATGTAAGGTCTTTGTATCCAGAGCTGTGTCTCTATCAAACAGAAGCCTAGTGCAGGCTGCCACTAGGTTGCACACCTTGTATACAAGCTGTGCTGCATTCTCGGATAAAATCATAAATTCATAGAACTGGAAAGAGACCACAGGGTCCATCCAATCCAACTCCATTCTGTGATGGAGTACTCCCAACACAAAGTACTCCCAACAAATAGCCACCCAAACTCTGTTCCAAAACATCCAAATTAAGAGACTCCACTATACTCAGAAGGATTACATACCAGTGTTAAACAGTTCTAACCATCAGGGAGAGTTTCTTAATGTTTATGTAGAATTTCCTTTTCCTGTAATTTCTATAATACTTAATAGTAGGAAATTACTACTCTAGAGAAGTTCACTCACTGACACACTTTCAAGTTGTAATCAGATGTTTGAATGTATTGTGATCATCAAGCGGATCGTAGCCCAATGATCTCCAGGATTTGGAAAATATACTGCTTTTGGGCAAGAGCTCCCTAAATGCCCTAGCCAGGGATGATGCTGACTGTGACCTTTTGTAGCTTCTGGAGATTTTTCATATGTAGGGAGATTGTGCTATATAATGCTTTGGAAATTCATCCCAACTACTGGCATCACAATATTAAACATGTTATTTTTAGCAAAATATTCAACTACTTCAGAATTACCTGCCCTTTGCTATTTCTTACCAATTTGTCCTTTTAATGATTTCCATGACATTTCTTTCTAAATTTGTGCTGATCATTTGGATAAATTCTGTATTTCTTTCTAAATTTGTGCTGATCATTTGGATAAATTATGTATTTATGGACACTATCATGTATATTCTCTGTTGCAGAGCACAAGCTTTTTGGTGTCCCCCTTGGAACTTTGTTAGAAAATGATCAAAAGCTCCTACCGAATACCAGAGTTCCACTGATTCTGCAAGCGGCAAGTTTATTTTGCATTACCTTTCCTTCTTGTTTTTGTTGCTGAATCCATGTCTATTCAGTGCTTTGTTTTGCTACTGAATAGTTGGTACTTTTTAATGATCATGTTCTTCCATTTTGCTTCATAGTTGCTGTCCTGTTTGGAAAAGAAAGGCCTGGACACAGAGGGAATCCTTAGAGTCTCAGGATCACAGTCCCGCATTAAGGTAAAGCATAGCACTTTTCAGTTTCCTGATGAAACCTAAAGTTCTTTGAACCCTTTAGCAGCAGTCATTCAGGAGGAGATTTTTGATAAACAATTTTCTTGCAAGTGCAGTTGACTTTTACTACTCTCCCTTCTCTTTGCAGACATAGAGACATAGTGATGCTGTATGCTCTGTCCTGGAGTTTGGAATGATTTTGGAAAGGGCTGCACACACCCCAATACCAAATAATTAAATAAAATAAATTAAGACTTTTTAAATCCCTTATGTTTTCTAGGGATATTTTAGGCCTAAGAGATGCCTTTTTAAAACTATCAGTAAGTGAGCAGTAGTCAGTTCTTATTTACTTGTTCTTTTGGAAGAAGGGAAGGAAGCATAGCAAAAGTGAGGCACATGCCCCAGTAGGCATTTGGAAGCAAAATATGTCTTTGAAAAAAAAATACTAAGGACCACCAAAACAAATCTACAGCTCACAGACCACTCTTTGTCCATAGCTATTCTAGACTAAGGGTGAAGCATCTCTTTCAGTCATAGGCGGATTTCAGTTTCAGAGGAGTTCTTGGGTGGGGTCAAATGCACAATGACAGTTCCAAGAATAATAGTGTATTTTAGCTTAAATCTCTTCTTGCAAATAAAGCAGTGGAAAAGGCATCTAAACCTTTGTAGAATAAGAAAACACTTGCACCTCATTTAAGAAACTGCCAAAATAATATTATGGGGCAAAAGAGTTGAGGGCCAAATTCAGCTCAAGGATTTGAGTTCCTTCACATTCTTGTTATAGACAAAGATGACTATGGGATACAGTTCAGTGTCTGGTGGACCACCTGCTACCTTCTGGTTATTGGGATTCTTTGTCTATGATAGTAGATGTGTACTTTTAGTTAAATTTTGAAAGGAAATAAAGCTCATACTAATAGCTGAGTTCCATTTTAACACCAATCACACACACACACATACACACACACACATACAGTCTTGTATTTGTTTTAGTTTGGAAGCTGCCTTGAGTGCTAATTCTAGAGGAAAAGGGTATAAATATTTTCTTTTGTTTTTTAAAACATTTTTAAAATGTATTTATAAGCATAATAAATAGATATACCACACACAGTACTGTGTGTAAGACAACCCTCTTACCCATATCCTACACAAAGTTGGCCCCAATTCCACTCACCTGTGCACCCACCACCTTGACTTCCATCTCTAGTCACTGTGGTGCCTATGGCAGTTCTTATTTATTAGAAGGAGAGTGAAAGAAGTGAATTGTATACAGTCTCGAGAGGAATTTATGGCTAAGCAAGTTAGAAGGGTAAATAAGAATATTTATTTTTGTTGTTAATGATGACATAATACCAAGCCCTGTGAATAAAAGGCCACAGTACCATTGAATGTAAAGATTAGATTGGGATTGTCATAAAAAGGAAGCTGGGAAGCACCTTGAAAACCAGGTTGATTGGTGGGATGATTGACTGAGTCTCCATTATTAAGTCTTCTTGCCTTTAGCTGTTCCTTATGTCTGCAGTTGAATTCTATTCCCGTTGTTTGACTAAGTGTGCCCAAAACACCTAATCCTTCTTAAGAAGAAGGTATTGCTCATTTCCCCTGTCTAAAGAAAGTGCTAGCTGTGACAGAGAACTTAACAATGTTTCCATCACCAATTGGACTGCTGCAATTCAGTTATCTCAAAGTAATAAATGCAATATATGAGCAAGAATATGAAGTTGTGTAGTGCCACTCTCGCTGTTTTGTGTGTTGCATCGCCCTGATCCATTACCTCTATCTTTCGCTATCAAACTGGATGGCTAATGCCCTACTTCAACAGAGGATATGCTTCACAAGCTTCTGTAACAGGAATTCTTAAAATCCCTTTATGTAGATATTTCCACATTCAAAAATGTAACATGGTGCCTCCTCCTGTAACTTACATTGCTTGCAGAAAATTCAACAACAGCTATGATGAAAAGAGCTCCTTTCAAAGCATAACTGTGTTCATGGACAAACCAGAAGGGGGCAGCAGTAAGCAAAAGAAAACTGGAGTTAGAACAGGCATGGGTAAACTCTGACCTTCCAGGTGTTTTGGACTCAACTGGCTGTTAGGAGTTGTGGGACTTGAAGTCCAAAACACCTGGAAGGCTAGAGTTTACCCATGCCTGAGTTAAAAGATGCAAGAATATTTCCAAATCGTTTCTATTTCCATGTTGCCCACCTATCCCCTGGCAATTATAGAACAGGGAGCTGAGGATTCAGTAAGGAAATTCCAGGGCTGGGGGTGTGAACCTATTTTAACCCCTGTGCTGTCATGGCAGACAATTTGTTTTCAATTAGAAGACGCTATTCTGAAATGACTGGAAACATACATACCATTTCATTATTTTTATACTGTATTCTCAATTTGCTTCTGACATGATAAAGCTGATTTTTGCCTAGTTTGAGTGATATTTGGATGGTTAAATCATAAGCTGCCATTTAAGAAGTGGTGATTAACTTTTCAGTGATGTATTTTTTTATTCCCATAAAAATATTTTTAGAGGGGACCGGGACATGCCATAAGCTTTAGAGATTTAAAAAAAGGAGTTGTGAGGCTCCATGCAGGCTACACATACCATTGCTATAGGAAAATTCTGGCTTACTTTTCTTAAGATAATGCTTCTTTTATAAGGACACACTATTTTTCCCAGGTATTGAATTGGTGATTGGTTGTTAGTCACCTAGTACAACTCTCAGTTCCTATATTAGCAAATTACAGAAGCAGTAGTGGGAGAACACTGGAGGTGTGACCATTGGAAATCAACAATATCTGCACAGCCCAGTTGCCAAGTAACACATCATGACTGTGGCAAAGTAATTGCAGGAGAAAAGTCTCATTTGGAAGTACTCTGCTCTCCTGATTACATCTGCAATTGTTTCACCAAACGTAAATGACAAATGAAATAGCAGAAGACGTTCTGTGGAAAAGCTGGTCTCATTTCTCTTGTTTGTTTCAATGTTAAATGTAATTATCTATGGTTTTCCATTGCTGAGATGGGTCTCTCTCTCTCTCCTTTTTTCCTTCAGAGTCTGGAACGAAAACTGGAAAGTGAATTCTATACAGGCTTCTTCCAGTGGGACAATGTCCATCAGAATGATGTGTCTGGCTTGCTCAAGAGGTTCATCCGGGAACTCCCTTCTCCCCTGCTGACAGCAGAATACTTGCCTGCCTTTGCAGCTGTGCAAAGTAAGCCCTTGGTCAAAAAGGCAATTGTTTTGTCACTAGTTTCTGTTGGGTCCATTAGAAGCAGCATATACTTATTTAAATTGAGTTATTTAAAACATTTATATTCCGCCCTTCTCACCCCGAAGGGGACTCAGAGCGGAGCACAGCATATACATGGCAAACATTCAATGCACAGATTCACAATACAATATATAATATTAAAAAACATTTATCAAAATATTAAAATACACCATTTAAAACCCTCCTAGTCATCCGCGTCAAATCTAATTGGCCTGGTCAATTGCCACTTTATTGTCTCTGCGATGGTTCATAAGGGGAGATGCGTTCGGACAGGTAATTTGGGCTGGGGCCATTTAGGGCTTTATAGGCCAAAGCCAGCATTTTGAATTGTGCCCGGTAGCAAACTGGCAGCCAGTGGAGCTGCCGTAACATGGGAGTTGTATGCTCCCTATATGCCACCCCAGTTATTAACCTGGCTGCCTCTCGTTGGACTATTTGAAGCTTCTGAGCAATCTTCAAAGGCAACCCCATGTAGAGTGTGTTGCAGTAGTCTACCCTAGATGTAACAAGATCGTGGACCATTATGGCCAAGTCTGACTTTCCAAGGTACGGGCGCAGCTGGCGCACAAGTTTTAATTGTGTGAACGCTCCCTTGGCCACCGTTGCAACCTGGGATTCCAGGCTCAGTGATGAAAACCAGGAGAACTCCCAAGCTGCGAACCTTTGCCTTCAAGGGGAGTGTAACCCTATCCAGCACAGATTGCAACCCTATACCCTGTCCGGCCTTGCGACTGACCAGGAGGACCATCAGGATTCCACATTTGCAAGTTTTATTTTTGCAGATTTAATTGTTATGGATTTGATGCAAATGTTCTCTTTTGAATCTCTATGTCCTCTAGTGTTACTCTATGGTCAACTTCTACCCCCCTCCCTCTCTCTCTATATATATTTAAAACTTTAGACACATAGGTATTCAGACTATAAGGGAGGGAGCAAGTGTCAAAGGGCCCAATCCATTTTCACTTTCAGATTAAACGGAACTTACTTGGGTTTTCTTCTCTATAGTTATTCAACTTTGGATGTGTTTTCTTTTCTCCACTATAGATATCCCAGACCTGAAACAAAGACTACAAGCTCTCAATCTGCTCATATTGATTTTGCCGGAACCAAATCGAAACACATTGAAGGTATTGTGACCACTTTTTAAGGTCTCAGTTGTCAGTACAGTGGTGCCATGTAGGTAGTTGAGCTGGACAAGAGTTTCAATCTGCAACTTCGAAAAGCTCCAGGCCAGCATTACCAGTCCTTAAAACCAGGGTTTCCAGTCTTTTATACTGCTCATTCTTGTGACAAGATGTGTCAACATGTCATGACAGTGTGTTGGGAATTCATGAACACCCACAAGATTTCTTGCTCAAGAACAAGACAGGTAGTCCATTTGGGGTGGAGTGATTGAGATTCCTGTAATTTGCACAAAATACGTTAATGTATAGTAAATGTTGTCCCCCCCCCCTTTGTGTGTGTGTGTGTGTGTGTGTGTGTGTGTGTGTGTGAAGCAAAGTAAATAGAGAGCAAGTACAGAAGGACTGGCTGATTTATTAAAAAGGATGCTAAAGCTCATTTGATACATCTGTCATAGCTTAGCTATATAATTTGCACAAAATTGTTCTCCCAGATGGGAAATCTGTTTCAAGACTGAAGAAAAAATCCCTGCAGGTGAAGAAGGATTTGTGGGTTTTTATTCTTGCATAAGATAATAACACTAGCAAAGATTTTCATCTTTTGGAGAGAGCTTCCACATGTTGCAAAAGCTTTTCAGATCTCATCACTCTCCAACGGAGGAAAGTGTCAGAACTGATTATGGATGGAGGAGGGCTGAGCATGTTCTCCTCCTCACATGCTGATTCCACATGCTTTTAAAGAGCAACTGAATTAGGGTTCTTAGAGACTGCAGTACTGTAATGGTAGTAAGCTTTCAAGGTGCAAAACTGCTACATTGTATGAACAGTAGTAATGTTAAGCAGACAACATTGTAAGCTCATGAAGTTGTGCAATTTGCTAGAACAGCGGTTCTCTACCTGTGGGTCCCCAGATGTTTTGGCCTTCAACTCCTAGAAATTCTAACAGCTGGTAAACTGGCTGGGATTTCTGGGAGTTGTAGGCCAAAATACCTGGGCCCCCTCAGGCTGAGAATCACTGTGCTAGAACAAAAAGGGTTGTTTGTAAATATGCAGAAAGTGATGTTATATCTCACTGCATCTAAATAATGTGTTGGAGTTGTGTGGCCTGTTACATGTCTTTGGACTGTTGTAATCCAACAGTATATGGAGTACTATATTATTCCTACTCCTGATATCAAATTAAAGCTGATTACCCTTTTTGCTTTTTTCACATACAGCTTTTCTCCAGTAATGGGAATAATTCTCCTCTCTGTGTCTGTCTGTCTCTGTCTCTTTCTTTTTCTCTCAGGCTCTGCTGGAGTTTCTGAGGCTGGTGGTTACCAGGGAAAGAAAAAACAAGATGAATCTCTGGAATGTTTCCACAGTCATTGCACCCAATCTCTTCATGCACAAAGGCTTGCCAAACAAGATTCCAGAAGGGAAGGAAAAACAGCTGGCTGAGGGTGCGGCTGACATTGTGCGAATGATGATCCACTACCAGGATTTGCTTTGGACTGTAAGTTGGGTCCTGTTTCCACAGACATTCATAAAGTGCCATAAATGCACGGGGTTGTATCTATTTGTTGTATTCCAGAGGAGACACGTGGAAGTGAATGAGATATAACTTGACTAATATAAGTTCCATTGAGTTCAGTGAATATTTTCTGACTAATCTAGAGATGTAAAGGTCTGTTTTAATGGAAAGCGGGGGGGGGGGGGGGGGTGCTATAAGTTGATCATAGATTTACACCAAAGTACATAAAAATGTCTAGAGAGTGCATTTGTACAGTTGCACTGGAGGACCTGGTGAGAACATATTAATAAAAAATTCAAATATTCAAATCTGTAAAATATAACCCATATTCAACATTCAGATCCAATGTGCATTGTGCAGTTAGTGGGTGCTGTCATTTTCTTGAGATAAATATACAGAGTATGCTGATAGCTTACACAGTACTATGACTTCATGAGACTGGTTTTGTCCAAAATTTGTATTTTCTGTTTTTACTTTTCGCTACCTCACTGGTGGCAAAAGCTAAAATCCATGCATTTGGGCAGCACAGAGCACAACAGTCAATAGTTTGCGCTTTAATAGATGATATGTTTTGCATATCCAATTTTTTATAATTTAAAATTCCATACATCTGTTATGTACTACAGTTGTGTATGCTTACTTTTGGGTGAAGCATTTTATTTTCCTAAGCAGTAAAAATATGTTTTAATGTACTAGTCAAATAAATCCTATGTATGTTTATGTTTTCATAAAATATCTCGTTTCCCACAAAACCCTCTTGGGAACTCTTGCCCAATAAATTTGGAATTTCCAGAAATTTTGCATATTTGATCCAACTCAGTCTTTCTGTGGAAACTTAAGATGCCACTTTTTTGCCAATTACTGGTTGAGTATCTCTTATCCAAAATGTTTGGGACCAGTAGCTTTTGGATTTTCAATTTTGAAACACCCTATATTTGCATATACATACATAATTAAATATCTTGGAGATGAGGCCCAAGTCTAAACAAGAAATTTATTTATGTTTCACCTATACATATACACATCACATGAAGATACTTTAATGCAATATTTTAAAATAATTTTGTGCATGAAACAAAGTTTATCTACACTGAACCATCAGAGATGCCATTATCTCAGGTGCCATTGTCTTACAATTTTGTGTTTTGGAATATTTCGGATCTTGGAATTCCAGATAAAAAAGACTCAACTTGTACTGGTCCACTAAAGGGACTTGCTTGGGTTTAAAATTGGCCTGCTTTTCCTTTCTTTTTCCTAGATCTATATCTTTCTCTCCCTCTTTCTTTTAGGTTCCATCTTTCTTGGTAGCTCAAGTGAGAAAACTGAATGAGAGCAGCAGTAGGAAGTATCAATTCTACGACAAAAGGATCAAAAACTTGTTAAAGAAGATCCATGCAGATAAAGAAAAGACAGAAAAGAACCATGGTGAAGTGAGTGAAATCCTCCATGCAGTCCCATTGCATTGCTGTCTCACTCAGGGGATGGGTCTATAATTGCAATCTCTGTTAGACATGAAAAAAGAACGGGAAAAACTGTCCATTCTAGTTGTTCTGAATTTTAGCACATTTGTATCACATACCAGGGAAAGTTTTCAGTAAGCAACTACTTTTTAGCTGGTTTAATGTCATGTAAGGATTTATTTCTTGGCATTCACATGCGCACCCATAAATGGAAATTGTGAGGACAGAATCATGTTATAGCTCACTAGTAAAGGACTGTAGTGACACCAATTTCCCAATGTTTCCAGTCTGCTGTGTCTCTAGATTCTCATTTCTAGCGGCCCCTTGAAATATTTTGAGCTGCATGTTCCCACTCTGAACTTCAGCCCTTAAGTTAAAGGTGCTGGAAGAATATCAGTACTGATTTATCGTATATGACATATTTATATTGATAGTGTATGGATTCTTTACTGTTTACTCATAAAGCTGTGTAATTAATACAAATGATTTTTAAAAAGAAATTCCTGATATTTTGCTTTGAAATAATGGCAGGTGTTTTGTTGTGTTTTCTGCGACAATTCGTACTTGAAATATAGAATTTTCTTTTGTGTGAACACAAGGGGGTGCTCACAGCTATGCTGTTTCTACTCCATTCTACTCCAGTACTGCCAACTCCTATGGTTATATGATGGAATTGGTTATAATATTTATGGCTTTGCATCAGTTCTGTCATTTGCCATCACTGCCTGATATGGTGGCCATTGTACATGCATAACAGAAACACAAATCACTGACCTTTTCAAATAGAGTTCTTGATTATTTCTGTATTGCCTTGAAGTTTGTGCATGTATTTGGATTTTCTTACCCAAATCTTTTCTTTTTCTTGTTACCTCATCTGTCTTTCAGCCATCTAAAATAGTAAAAGTCCAGACCCCTTTGCTTCTAAAGGATTCTCTAGAAGTTCACCTAACCAATGGAATCAAGGCTGCTGATGTGTTGAGGCAGTTCCAGAAGAATATCTGTCAGAACGGCTGGAATATTGTCAACACGGTCCATCTTATAAAAAGGTAATGCTCCCTCTCTTTTCTGAAGTCATCAATGGATATAGCTTGGGGAAACATTTAATTTTTTGGAATGAGTAACATTCAACAGAAGCTGTTTTCACATGGTACTTCAGATCACTATTCATGTCTGGAGAAGGAATAGTTAGGGTTGCTAGATCAAAACCTTGGTTCAGGCCAATGACTGTGATCGAGGGATGTCACATCAGACAAGCCTGGATGGGGTCACCAAGGGTGAGATGGTTGCATAGCATGTGCCAATCAAATAAATACATTAAAAAGAAGTTATACATGTGCATTCGTATTTGTGTGTGTGTATTGGGTATAATATATGACAGCATACTAGTACTGTACTAAGTTTACCTGAATGGAGACAGGTCCTGTGCCTTTAATGGTTGTGAGGAAGAAGGAATTTCAGCAAGTGTTGCTCATTATCAGGTTGTGTTCCCTGCTGAAGTTCCCTCTCACAACCACTAAAGGCACAAAAGCCCTCTACACGTTGCCATCTGGAAATCATAATTGCATACTAGAAACAACACAGAAGGCTCATGCTAACTAAGGAAAATACATTTGGGAGTCAGATGTTTAATTTAACCAGAGACTGGCTTTAGAGTTACAACTTAGAAGAGTAGAAGAAAGAAAGGAATGAATTGGAAAAAGGGAGTAAACCTGCCAAAGGCTCAGAGATTTTTCGGCAGATGAAAACATATTCATAAAATGTAAGGACAGCAGAATCAACATTAGATTTCCCGCCTGTGTTCCCTTGCAATTTAACTTCTTAATCTGGTGTCTGATGAAAACGTAGCCTTCTGTAAATCAAATATAAATGTTGATTCTTGTGACTGCTGATATGTTAAGGTATTTTGTGTCTATGGCAACCAAAGACAAGTCTCACCTTGAGGTAGAAAGAATGGGGTAGATTGCCATAAAATGGTATTCTGGAAAAATTTGTGGGTTTTGTTGTTGTTGTTGTTGAACTTTTTCAGATAGGAGATTTTAAAGATGACCGAAAATGAACATAAAACAATAGTGTGAGAAATGTCTTTCCTGAAATCATTTTGGAGTCTTGGCCTCAATGTGCAGAGTGTGTGTATGTGTGTGAGCTAGAAATGAAAATTGCATTTGTGAGAGAGGAGAGGAATTAGAACAGGTTTGGAAAAGAAAGATAACTGCCTGTAACCAGAAGAAAGTTCTCTACTAGCTAGTATGGTATTGGAAGCAAATACTTCTTTGTATTGAAAAAAGACCCCTCCTTTCCCACAAAAGTAAATACTACATATATTGGGGAAAATAATATTCCTGAAAACATTAGCAGGGAGAGGAAGTGGTTAAATTATCTCTCTAGACTGCTCTGATTCCCCCCCCCCCCTTTGTGCAATTTGCATTTTTAAGCACCTGCATGTTAAAATGTGTTTTGTCAGGTGTAGCTTAGCCCTCAAAGTATTCATTCTGCTCTACACAGTGATTGCCTGCTGAACTTTACAACCATTGCATGGCTGTGACCTTAAAGTGATTAAGGTTCATATAAACTGTTTTGCGTCATGGTCCAATGAATTATCTGAATGCATGCAATTCATTTACTGAAATGAAGCTGATGTGGTCCTTAAAGGAGAAACCACTTGGGAGCCATTTTTAAATATCTCTGAGCTCTCCAAAGGAGGCATGGATGTAAGTGCGCAATAAACACCAACCACAGTCACAGTTTGACGATGACAGGTTACGACCTGAAACCAAGACTGACTTATAAAAGCTTCTTAGGTAATTCATGCATCTGTCAGCAAGTTCCATAGGCCTTGAGAGTTTCTGGCTTTTCTCCCCCAGTAAGTGACATGGACATCTGAATAACAGGAAGTTAAAGAGGAAGAAGGGGGACCCTAGTGTGACATGATGGATTTCAGGCATTAGCACTTAATGCTCTATTAACAACAGCCATTTTCACCTGGGACTGCTGCAGTTTTTTTCTTCACACCTTCAAGCATCTCCAGAATTGCTGTTGAAGCAAGCCTAGTGTTGTTGATAGGCATTGATTTTTTAGCCTTTTTTATTTCTGTCATGAGAGAGTAGCTCTTTTTACAAGGATTGGAGTGTATGTGAAAGTATTTGCACAAGCTACCCAGACTGTAATAGTCATCCAGTCTCCACAGGGTACCCTGAGAATTATCATTTTTTCAAGACTTTTCTGAGTAGGGATCTGCGAAACTATGGTGTAGAAGATGGGTACAGTCAGTCATCTCCGTATATCTCTGTATAGTGACTTTATGAAAGTTTCTTGAAAGACCATTTGCTACAGTTTTATTGAGTTCCATCACTCCTCTTTTTCCATGGATTCAATATACCGTATTTTCCAGTGTATAAGATGATTGGATGTATAAGACGACCTCCAACTTTTCCAGTTAAAATATAGAGTTTGGCATATACTCACCATATAAGACTACCCCTCTTCCAACGCACACAAAATATTTTTTTAAAAAAACCCATCAGATTTGATTTAAATATGGTAATTTTCCTATTACTGTACCTCTTTTTCTGCCTCTCAGATCTTGCACATGCGTGCCTGTGCTCCTTCACTGCAGTCCTCAGGAGCAAGATCTGAGAGGCAGAGAAAGATGTATGGCAATAGGATACAAAGGTGGGCCAGATGGGTGAAAGAGGTGTGTTTTTCTGGGCATAGTGCAGCTCTGTCTCTTTTTTCCTCCCTTCACTTACACCTTCCCGGTGAGGCATACCCTCACCTCATCATTGGGACTGCGTTAAGACACTTCTTTCGAGAAATTTTGGTGAGTGGATTTTCTTCTACCGTACTTGTACAGCACTGCCCTTTCTGTTTTCATATGGTCGCTACATATGGCAGGGAAGCAGCCACAACCTTTTTTGAGTTCCCCTCACCATATGCGGCAACCGCAGATTCACCAGTCCAGCTCAGAGGTTTCAGCACCCGCCCTATAAGACAACACCAGGAGTATAAGAGGACCCCCTGACTTTTGAGAAGATTTTCCTCGGTTAAATGGAATCTTATACACCAGAAAATACAGTAGTTTTACAGTTTTAGCTGTCTCTGCTGGTGCCTCACCCAATTACAACTACCATGGTTTAATAGCATTGGGCTAGGGCAGTTAAAGTGGAATCAAACTGCATTAATTCTTTAGTGTAGATGCAGTCCATGAATGTCTTAGTGTCAGGATTGCTTGTTAACCATGTTATATTTCATTTTGCTTTGCAGTAATGGTTCGGTAGATTCAGTGAACCTGCTACTTTATGAAGTTGGTGGCAACATAAGTAAGTGAATTTGTAATACTGAACATTTATTCTCAACGGTGGGGAGTGTAAGGTCAAGTGGGTGAATAGCTGAGATTGCGTAGTTGAAAGCAGAAACTGTTGGAAGAATGATTCAGCTAGGAAGCAGTGGGTGTAGAAACCAATGTGGAGGTTGCTGAGCATTTACATGCCATCACAGTGCTGTCTTGATTTAAGAAAGTCTTTCTCTTGTTTCATTGACATTGAAACAGAATCTGGCCATCAGGCAATAACTCTGGCAATAAGATTAGTTTGTAGAAATGTGTCCCACATAGAAGAGTAGAAGTACAAATTTGGAAAATTCAATAAAATTCAAAAGGTATGGGAAGAAACCTAAATCCAACATCATGATAGCAGGCAAGACTCTCTACTCATTTGCAGTTCTGAAGACTCAAAGACTTGCTCTTTAATTTCTCAATACTCTGAAGTAGGCTTTGAAAATATTTAGGGATGGTGCGGGAAACAATAATTCTTTTCTGCTCCTGCTGATGGGAGCAATTATTTAGCAGAGCAGTTCCGTTGGATACCAACTATATTACTGTGTACCTTGTAGTTTTTGTAAGTAATGAAATGATTCAGGTGCATCTTTATATAAATAATTAGGATAATGTGGGTAAGAGTGATGAGATGGATTGTGCATGCTGCCTATCTAGATACAAAACAGATAGTTTTATCACTTTTCCAACTTCATTAAAAATATATTTTCCTTTCTAACAGGTGAGCATTGCCTGGACCCAGACACATACCTCTTAGACTTGTACCATGTAAATCCTCATGCAGAATGGATTATAAGGCCAAACCCATCTTTTCCAAGAATGTTCTAGGAAGATTGCTCATAGGAAAACCCAACTAACTTGTTAAATAAATTGTCAGGAGATGGGATTTTCAAGTATAATCTGTGTTTCGGTATTTTATTAATGAGTGAACAAACAATGGAAGAAGAAACAGTTTGTTTTCAATATTCCTATGGACAAATTAACCAGTGGGAGTTCCACAGAATATATATATATGACTATTAATGAGAGTTGCCAGAAGACGAAATACTAAAAGAAAGAACAATTTCTGTCAAACTGGTGAGCTTTCATTCATTTATTGAAGATGCCTAAATTCTTCACACTGGAAGGAGGTGAATCCAGAATTGCGATTTGCTGCAGTTGAACAACTTTATAAAAGGAAGCAACAGATTTGGATTAAAACTTCTTGGACGGATAGCGTGTTTTTTATTATTATTATTTCTAGAAAACACAACTGATAAATTACTCAGAGTGTCAGGAGAATAAGAAGAAAACCATAATGGGAGTTTCTACCTTTAAATATCACAGTCTAATCAGACTAGTGGTGAGATATTATCTATGCACAAGTGTATGCATTGAATGTCTTCGGTGAAGCATTCTAACATTATAGTCCAATATATAAATTGTTTTTGTAAGCATGCAGAGTTTTTCTGTGATCTTTTCAAAAATGTAATGTGCTCTGAGAGCACCTTTCTACTTGGCTACACTAAACCACTTCAGTATTATGCTTTAATTACTATTTTCTAATTTTCAAAGTAGATTTACTATCCCGATGCGGTAGTAATAATTCCCTCCTAGCCAGAAAATTCAACTAAGGACTTATCTTCCTTCTCCATGCTCATACATCAGTTGTTCTGTCAAAGACAATCCTTAAACACCTGAGCCATATAGATTTTTTAAAATTTTCTTGTCTTTATTTTGTTTTTTAATGTTATTGTTTTTTTAAAAAACTGTGTTCGTAGGTATATTTACCAAAAGCCTGTGGAATGTGTGCAGATATTTTTTTGAACAAAATTCTTACCTATACGTGGAGATTCTTGTGATAACCTCTGTTTTTTTTTCTAAAAAAGAAACAAGCTGAAATAGCCATCTAACTTTCAAGAATGCTTTCCTCCCTTTCCACTTGTAATTGGACAGGACCCTTTCTTTCTTGTTTTTGAATTCAGGAACAAATAGAGACATTTAAAAGGGGTGTGTTATTTTGCCTGCTTGCAGACTAGAGCATCTGGGAAGGCTGCACTCCTATGCAAAAAGTCCTCACTATCAAAGATCCCAGCAGAACAAAATATAAACAATTTGTTCAAGTAGATACTACAGGAAGGTTTCATTCATTTTGATATAAAAGGATGTAAAAGAATATATTTGTGTTAACTTGCCATGAATGGATTTTGTAAGGTATCATCTATCTC
Organism: Anolis sagrei; assembly: GCF_037176765.1. NCBI lineage: Eukaryota > Metazoa > Chordata > Lepidosauria > Squamata > Anolidae > Anolis > Anolis sagrei. Next base: position 214,083,962 of record NC_090024.1, on the reverse strand, counting down.
CTGTGAAACAGACTGTCTAGACCAGGCAAGGGCAAACTTCATCCCTCCATGTGTTTTGGACTTCAACTCTTACAATTCCCAACAGCCTCAGGCCCTTTCATTTCCCTCCTCAGCCGCTTAAGCAGCTGAGGGGAAAAAGGAAGGGGCCTGAGGCTGTTAGGAATTGTGGGAGTTGAAGTCCAAAACACCTGGAGGGACGAAGTTTGCCCAAACCTGGACTAGAAGTTGCAACATGGGGAGCATACACATTTTTCAGGGTTTTTTTTTTTTTTTGCAACCAGTATTCAGAGTAAGGAACCTGTCACACTACATAGTTATCACACTATGGTTCTGTTTTAACTGTGATGGCTGCATCCTATGGAATTCTGGAGTTTGTAGTTTGGCAAGACACTAATGCTTTCTGGCTGATAATTCTAAATGTCTTTGCCTTAACATGCAAATTCCAGGATCCCATAGCAGTCAATGCAGAATCATAGTGTTACTGTTGTGCTGTGTAAAAAGGGCCAAAGCAGCATTGTTTAAAAGTTGTTTTTGTATAATTGGGCCACAGTTTAATAAGAATTAGTAATATCATTATTTTTATTTTCCACTGAGAACATTTAGTTTTGTACTTGAGGCCAATCTGAATGGAAAGCAATAAGACTGAAAAGAAATTGCAGGATTAAACTCTGCAAAAACAGTAACAAAATAATGTGGAGAATCATATTGGGGAAACATACCTTATAAGATATAACAGACTAACATTTGAGGAGTAAACATCTCAACTCTGATTGTAATGTCAATCTTCTTTCAAATGTTTTTGATGTCCTTTATCTCTTGTTGACAGCAGTTAAAGCAGTGAGTCATAAAATGTTCTTTTGTTCTTGTTTTCATATGTGTGTGTTTTAATTATGAATTGTATTAATATTTTAATGCTGTATTTAAAACAGTCAATAAAGAAATGGACATATTTTCAAAACCATTTTTACCCTCTCTCACACACTAAATTTTGTCAGTTGTTTAATTTTTTTACACACACACACACACACAAAACAGTGGGTGGAGGTGACTTGAACTATGAAACAAGAAGGAAGAAAACATGGTTACTGGGGGACACCTGTTCAAACTCACAACCATTGACTTGTGGGGTCCTGCAGGGTTCTATACTGTCTCCCATGGTGTTTAACATTTACATGAAGCCACTGGGAGAGATCAGAGTTTTGGGGTTAGATGTCATCTGTACACAGATTATGTTCAGCTCTATCACTCCTTTCCATTTGTTACTAAGGAGGCTGTGCAGGTCCTGAACTGGTGCTTGGCTGCTGTGTTGGTCTGGATGAGGGCAAACAAATTGAAACTGAATCCAGACAAGGCAGAGGTACTCATGGCCAATTGAAAGGCCGAACAGGGCATAGGGTTACAGCCTGTGTTGGATGGGGTTACACTCCCCCTGAAAATGCAGGTTCGCAGATTGGGAGTGATCCTGGATTCATCGTTGAGCCTGGAACCACAGGTCTCGGTGGTGGGCGGGATAGCTTTTGCACAATTAAAACTTGTGTACCAGCTGCGGCCGTACATTTGGGAAATCTGACTTGGCCACAGTGGTCCAGGCTCTCGTTACATCCCAAATAGATTACTGCAATGCACTCTACATGGGGCTGCCTTTGAAGACTGCCCGGAAGCTTCAACTAGTGCAATGGTCGGCAGCCAGGTTGCTCACCAGAGCGGCACACAACCCCTCTGTTATGCCAGCTCCACTGACTACCGATCAGCTTCCGAGCATAATTCAAAGTGCTGGTTTTAACCTTTAAAGCCCTAAACAGTTCTGGGCCAGACTACCTGTTCGAACGTATCTCCTGTTACAAACCATCACGAAATTTAAAATCACCTGGAGAGGCCCCGCTCTTGATCCCACCACCATCACAAACATGACTGGTGGGGACGAGGGACAGAGCCTTCTCAGCAGTGGCCCCCCCCATCTGTGAAGCGCTCTCCCCAGGGACATCAGACTAGCCACGTCCCTCCTGACCTTTAGAAGGACCAAGCGTTCAACCAGTGGATGGCAGCAAGTGAAAGAAGACTAAGAAACTCGTGACAATGAATTGACTCGGACTTGGATTTTGGATTCTAATTTTTAATAGGCATGTTTTAATCTATTGTTTTAATTATTGTTTTAATATTTTAATGTATTGTCGAATGTTTTATAATGCCAGCATCATATGGTGCTTGTGTGAGGCCGCCCTGAATCCCTCCCCCTCGGGGATGAGAAGGGTGGGGTATAAATATAGGAAATAAATAAGTAGTTCCAGGACCCCCATGGATACCAAAATATGTGGATGCTCAAGTATTATTATATTCAATGCTATAGTAAATGACATCCTTTAGACAAAATCATACTTTATTTTTTGGATTTAAAAAATATTTTCAAGCTATGCATGATTGAATCCATGGATAAAGAGAGCTTTCTTGTGTCAGGAGTGACTTGAGAAACTGCATGTCACTTCTGGTGTGAGAAAATTGGCCGTCTGTAAAGACGTCCAGGGGATGCTTGGATGTTTTACCGTCCTGTGGGAGGCTTCTCTCATGTCCCCACATGAGAAGCTGGATCTGACAGATGGGAGCTCATCCTGCTCATCAGATTCAAACCACCGACCTTTTGATCAGCAGTTCTGCCACCACAAGGGTTTAACCCATTGTCCACCGGGGGCTTCGATACAGAGAGCTGACTATATTTCATGGGGAAAAAGTAATTATGCCCACTCTTACATGGCAAAAACATCTAGCTCAGTGAATATATATATAAAAATGTAGAAAAATAATGGTTATTTGTTTAAATGTAATTAGGCTGTTCCTATCTTTATTTTTAATTGTTTTAAATTATTTTTATTGTATTTTCACAACTTTATTTTTTTAAATTTAAATCCCTTGAACTTATAGGACAGCTAACAACCAGGACACACAGGAAAAACATAAAAACCCCTAAGCACTTGGAAAGTAACAAGTTTCATAACAGAAAATTCAACGGAGTAATTAAAAACTGAAGGACTGAAACAATATCTTATGACTTAAGACCAGTTCAGATAAAATAATTAGAAGATCAGTACAGTCTGCACTGAAAAAATAATAGAGAAATTACTTGGATGGGCATACAACCAGGAGGAGGTAGGGCAATGTATATTTCTGTGCAAAGTAATTTCCTGAGAGAATGTTTCTTGGCAAGGTGAAATAAAGCACTGTTCCTCCAAAGAAGGCTTTCCCAAGGGAACCTGCTAATTTACAAGGTACTTGGAGGGATGAGACCCACCACGTCCATCCTAGACCCCTGCCCATCCTGGCTTCTTAAGGAGGCCAGAGGGGGATTGGCCGAGTGGGTAACGGTGGTGGTTAACGCCTCCCTTCGGGAAGGCAAGATTCCAGCGAGCCTAAAACAGGCTGTTATAAAGCCGCTGTTGAAGAAACCATCACTTGACCCCACCAAATTGGACAACTTTCGGCCTGTTTCCAATCTTCCCTTTTTGGGCAAAGTCATGGAAAGCGTGGTGGCCTCACAACTCCAGGTATTCTTGAGAGACATGGATTATCTGGATCCGGCACAGTCTGGTTTCAGACCGGGGCATGGTACCGAGACGGTCTTGGTCGCCTTAGTGGATGATCTCCGTCGGGAGCTAGACAGGGGGAGTGTGTCCCTGTTGGTGCTCCTGGACCTCTCAGCGGCCTTCGATACCGTCGACCACGGTATTCTTCTGGGGCGCCTTGCAGAGATGGGCCTCGGGGGCACTGCTCTGCAGTGGCTCCGATCATTTCTGGAGGGTCGTACCCAGAAGGTGTTGTTGGGGGACTCCTGTTCAACGCCGCAGCCGTTGACCTGTGGCGTTCCTCAGGGTTCCATCTTGTCCCCCTTGCTGTTTAACATCTACATGAAGCCGCTGGGTGAGATCATCCGGAGTTTCGGGGTGCGGTGTCACCTGTACGCAGATGACGTCCAACTCTGTCACTCCTTCCCACCTGCTACTAAGGAGGCCGTCGAAGTCCTGAACCGGTGCCTGGCCGCTGTAATGGTCTGGATGAGGGCGAACAAACTGAAATTAAATCCAGACAAGACAGAGGTACTCCTGGTCAGTCGCAAGGCCGAACAGGGTATAGGGTTACAGCCTGTGCTGGACGGGGTCGCACTCCCCTTGAAGGCGCAGGTTCGCAGCTTGGGTGTGACCCTGGACTCATCGCTGAGCCTGGAGCCCCAGGTTTCAGCGGTGACCAGGGGAGCATTTGCACAGCTTAGGCTCGTGCGCCAGCTGCGCCCGTATCTTGGGAAGTCTGACTTGGCCACGGTGGTACACGCTTTGGTCACATCCCGCCTCGACTACTGCAATGCTCTCTACGTGGGGCTGCCCTTGAAGACGGTCCGGAAGCTCCAGCTAGTCCAGCGCGTGGCAGCCATGTTGTTAACGGGAGCTGGACGCAGAGAGCATACAACGCCCCTGCTGTCCCAGCTCCATTGGCTGCCGATCTGCTACCGGGCCCAATTTAAGGTGCTGGTGTTATCCTACAAAGCCCTAAACGGTTCCGGCCCAAAATACCTTGCAGACCGCATCTCGGCCTATGAGCCCACGAGGGCCTTGAGATCATCCGGGGAGGCCCTTCTCTCCGTCCCGCCTGCCTCACAGGCACGTCTGGCGGGGACGAGGGAGCGGGCCTTCTCGGTGGTGGCCCCCCGGCTGTGGAACGCCCTCCCTGCTGAAGTTAGACAGGCGCCCTCCCTGTTGGCCTTTCGTAGGGGCCTGAAAACATGGCTCTTCGAGCAGGCCTTCAACTGAGAGTATGTGAATGACTATGGAATGAACTAAGACTACGAATTTTGGCTATGACCCCAGGACTTGACGAAGCGGATTTTTAGTATAAGTATATGTTATGTTTGTATTTGTCTGGTTAGTATCGTCACGGCTCACTGTACACTGTCTTCCTTGTTGTTGTTCACCGCCCCGAGTCGCCCTTGGGCTGAGAGGGGCGGTCAATAAATGCAAGAAATAAATAAATAAATAAATAATACAAAGCAATAAATAGTGCTAAATATTCTTTTCATCCCTAGTTAACAACAAGCAAGAAAGGAACCCTTTGGCTAGTATCAGTTTGTAACCTAACCGCTTTATTTTGGACTAAATGAAATTTCCCAGAATTCTGCTAAGGCAGCGTAAGTGCGACAGTACAACTGGAGATTACCAGTGGATATTTGGGTTATCTCTGTGAAGCAGATATTGCACGTGGCATCTCTCAGTCCTCTGTCTAATTGGCATCAGTCAGCACTCCCAGACTGTGAAATGCATAATGAAAAATGCAATCACATCCAGAATAGGATGAATAATACTTCCTTCTTTTACAGTCTCTTCTATTCTTGTAGATCCATCCTCAACTGATCTCAGGCATATTTTCATGGTTTCTCTTGACTCTAATAAGAAGTATAACTAGATCGTAAGTGTCACTGGTGTATTCTTGGCACTTCAAAATTTAGATGTCACTTGGTAATTCTGTGTAGATGTTAAGACAGACAGAAAAAACAATAGTTTCTCATTTATTTATTTTTAGCATTAATATTTTCAAACCATTCAGGAGTTGTCCTCCTTCAAAGCTAGGTAACTGGCTGTAACCCTTTTGGCTCCTATGACCTTACATGGCCATCTGAGGTAACTTAATGATATAGCCTATTCATCACATATTCAGCCAAATTCAAAGCTCCAACTTCTTTCCCTTAGTTTCTAATTTCCCCAGTCTCCACCTTTCTCTGTGTCTCAGGCCTATTGAAACACTGTATAATAAGCCGTTTACTTCTGCTTATTCTCCCTTTTTTAAGGGGACAAAATCCCAGAATTGTAATATAAATTATCTATTTCTTCACCATGTACAATCCCTTTCTTTCACATTTTAGCATAAATTAATCATAGTACCACTTCTTAATTTCCTGTCTTTGACTTAACCAATTGTAAATGTAGCAAAATTTTAACCAGGCAAACTTGCAGAGTAATTGGTTAGTTGGTTAACATACTTCCGTTAATAGGTTAACACAATATGAAATATGCTAAATACTCAGAATGTTTACAACTTTTGTTTGTGAAGGACCTGTTATTTCAGTACGATCTATCAATAATGGGCTAGATGCACCAGTAGTCTGGTTTTGAGTTCAAAACTGCTCATTGTCTTTGAACCCTTTTGAGTGAGTCTGACTTTCTTTTTTTTTCTTTTAGCAGTTTTGTATGCTTCTGAATACCTACATGGGATGAATAGTTGCAATTTTAAAACTTATGTAGCTAGCTAGCTACATATGTTGCTGGTTGCCTTCAAGTCCTTTTCCAACATGTGACAAGCCTAAGTTAAACCTTCCACGTGGTTTTCTTGGCAAGATTTGTTCAGAGTGGAATTGCTCTTGCCTTCCTCTGAGCCTGTGAAATTATGCCTTGCTCAAGATTCCCCATTGGATTTCCATGGCTCACCTGGGATTTGAATCCTAGTCTCCAGAGCCAAAGCCAAATTCTCAACCCACTACAGCATGCTTGTTTAGTGTTCTGTGTATATGCACAATATACGTCATGAAAGCTTTCAAAGCTTCACTGGCTTCTTCATCATGCAAAGATGCCAAAAATCATACAGGATAAGGCTTAGCTCTCTCAGCTGTTATTACATCAGTTGAGATGGGATCTTTGCCTAATAGAAAAGTCAATGAAGCTTTGAAAGCTTTCTTGATATATTTTGAGCATTTCAGTTGGTCCAATAAAAATCACTGTTTTGTGGATTTGTGATTTTGTATAAAAAGTTTTTTGCATAATCAACACAGCTACTCCTGAATATGTTACGTATAATAAGTTACCTAAAAGAGACAATTCACACTGTGCATTTTTCAGGTTTTCTTTACATAGTGATGTTGCTGTGGCTAGGAAACCAAAGGCCAAAATAAGTGTGTAAGATTAAGGGGAACTGTGGCAAATTGGTTTCTGTCAGGTGCAGTTCTGGGAGAATACTATAATTAACCTAAGTGTTTGCCTCCTACTGCCTTCCATTACACCCTTTTATGCCTTGATGCAAATGGAGGTGGCAGTTCTCATCTGTGCTGATGACACTGCTAAGCCGTTCTTTGGACACAAGAGGCTGCCAAAAGGGAAATAATTGGGTATTATTTATAACAAACCAACAGAGCTGGTTGATGACTTAGATTCCAGTTTACAAGAGACAATTAAGGATATTGCATTGTTTTTCTTCTTCTTTTCTCCCAAAAGGGGGGAAAGTTGCAGGGGTTCCCTAATAGCCCTTCTGACTCTGCATCATGTCCTCAGAGCACATTTGTTGTGTGTTGCATTTATTATGATCCACTTGTTATTATCTGTAATTATTTTGCTTGGGGGAGGTCTCTTACTCCACAGCAAAATTTGTGACTTGATTATGAGCACTCAGCTGCCCGTATTTAAGGTAAAATTACTGCAATTAAGAAATGGATCAATCCCAGCAGCAATTTGACTGGCTCAGGACAGAATAAAAGGAACAGAAATTAAAGTAGCTTTTGTGGCATTGAAGCAGGAAAAGAAAGGTGGAAATGTGAGGAATAAAAAAGTGCCCGGCATAGAAAACTCTGCCATAACAATTAGAGTGGCAAGACTCTGATTCTCTCTTTTTCGGGTCATTCAATCTACAACAGGAGGGAATTTCATCTACTTTCTGAAATGTGTGTATAATCAGGATGGATAGCTGGAAATGTCTGGAACCTGGCTTTGTAATGAATTTCCTTTGGTTACTGAGTTTACCAGCCTACATTACCATGGCCTCATTATGCCTGACAAAGCCTACATTAATGCATGCTTGTATTACTTTGTGCTGTTTTTACAATTTTTCCCAGGGAATTCTTAGATTAAACAGCAAAGAAGTGTATTTTAAATAGTTTTATACTGCAAGTAGCTTCTGGACTTAAATCAAGAAACAGCTTCCTAAGACCCATAGATACTCGCAGGAACACGTCAGAAAGTGAGAGTCCAAAAGTGTCAGGCTAAAACCTGGAACCTCAATCCATGGCTGATACAAGATGAGAAAGTCCCTCCTGGGCATACAGAAGACTGGGCGACTTGGAAGGTGCTGAACAGACTGCGCTCTGGTACCATGAGATGCAGAGCCAATCTTAAGAAATGGGGCTACGAAGTGGAGTCCACAACATGCAAGTATGGAGAAGAGCAAACCACAGACCACCTATTACACTTCAACCTGAGCCTTGCCACATGCACAATGGAGAACCTTCTCACAGTGTCACCACAGGCACTCCAAGTGGCTAGCTTCTGGTCAAAAGAAGTTTTTAGCTTTGTAATTTTAAATACATTATAATTCTATCCTTAATTCACTTCTGACATGATAAATAAATAAATAGCATAGTTTTATGACACCTCCATGGGAAAGGATGCATTTTAGTCATTTTGGCTTCTAGGGATAGTTCATGCCTGGTTTGTTTTTGTACCCATTTATTTGTCTTTTTAGCTGTTCACACTATCCACAGAACTCTTCTCCAGCACCACATCTCAAATGAGTGGATTTATTCTTAACTGTCTTTTTAACTGTCTTGCTTTCACAACCATACACAGAAATAGGGAATATGGCATGGACCAACCCAATATTAGTATTCTGTGATATATATTTACAGTTCAGGTTTTTGCTTAATTTCTTCATAGCTACCATTCTAAGGTGAGTCTTCTGATTTCTTGACTGCAGTCTCCATTCTGATTAATGTTTGAAGATGAAGTATGCAGAATTATGAACTATTTCAATATCCTGATTTAAAGTTATGCAATTCGTCTGTGGTCATTTGTCTTGACTTGTGTGTATATATGTGTCTCTGTGTGTATATGTGTGTGTGATATACATATATGTATATATACCACACACACTACACATACACACTCAACATTTAATAAATCACTAAAATGATCTTTTATTCAAATTAACAGTTATTTGAATTAAGTTCTCTTCTGATTCTTCATTGAAAGAGAAGCCAGGTGTGCTTTGACTAGCAGACTAGAAATGACCAAAATAAATCAGCTCCCAGGTATCCTCTTTAGGAGTTTGCTATGTCTTCCAGGCAAGTCTATGGTTTTTTTTTGGTTTTTTTTTTTTGTCGTGTCAGGAGCGACCTGAGAAACTGCAAGTCACTCCTGTTGTGAGAGAATTGGCCGTCTGCAAGGATGTTGCCCAGGGGACGCCCGGTAACAGCTGGTAAAAGCATGAGTTAGAATCACCCAAGAAATGAAGAAAATTCCATGAGAGGAGATATTTTATCATATGCAGGTATATGAAACCATGGGTTGGGCATTAAACTGTACACTTCCCTAAACTGTAAATCCCAGGATTCTATTGGATGGAAGCATGGAGTGAATGTGGAATCATTGTGTGGTTTGATAGAGCCCTGGTATGAACGGTGGGTAGTTGGGATTTCTAGCAATCTGTTTGTGCAATATGAAAGGGAATGGCTATACAAAAAGACTAGGGATATTATCTCTTAATTTTGTACTATGTATTTTAATATATGCACTTTATAGTAATGTATTTTTTCTGGTGTTTTAACTGTAATGCACCCCACCTCGAGACATGAGAAGAGGTAGGTTACATGTAAAATGTGTCGTCGTCATCATCATCATCATCATCATCATCATCTTTTTCTTACTTTTCTTGTCACTTTCAGTGTTAACATGGGAAAATAATCATGATTTATGGGTGGTAAAATATGATTTTCTTGGATCTTTATCTGGGAATGCATTAAAGTTATTCCATGTTCCTGCTGTTATTTGTATGTTGGAGGTAAAAGTAAAGGAAAAGGTTTTCCCTTGACATTAAATCTAGTTGTATCCGACCCTGGGGGGGGGGGGGGGAGGGGGGTTGGCACTCATCTCCATTTCTAAGTCGAAGAGCTGCCATTGTCCATAGACACCTCCAAGGTCATGTGGCCAGCATGACTGCTAGGTTGGCATAAGCTGGGCCCAACAGCGGGAGCTCACCGCTCTCCCCGGATTCGAACTGCCAACCTTTTGGTCAGCAAGTTTAGCAGCTCAGTGGTTTAACCCACTGCGCCACCGGGAGCTCCATGCTATATGGTAGAATGAACATCAAATTTGGTTCATGTTTCAACTATTACTTGGAGGCAGCAAACTCTGCTGTGACTACTGCCTTTTTGCCTTGAATTAAGATTGGTCCTTCCAGCTTCTCAAAAGCATTTTATCTAAGTGAGGAATGGGCAAAATGTGGTCTCTGTTGACACGGAAATCCCTCAAGACCAACTTAACAGAAGCAACATCCAATACTAAATCATCACTTTTCTCCTTCCTTATCATTTTAAAACATTTTTTGGCCGATGAAGAAGCCAATGGATCTTTGCAAGTTTACATGAGATACTTGTGCTTGTCAATTGGTTCTCCACAAAAAGGCACCACTATTTGGTGGCTTTTGTATTTTATTGTATTACTTGTCCTGCAAAGCTTTGAAAACTATCATGATGTTCATAGAAAACAAACAAGCAAACAGCAAAACAAAACTATGTCTCTGCACTAAAGGATTAATAATCTAATTCTGAAGAATGGACAAATCTAGGAAGAAATATAGATTAGTACTATTCCTGGACCTTATTTCTACAGTATTTTTCTGCACTGTGATATTGGGGAATTAATTCATTTTACCATTGAGGGAAATTCTACGCTGTTGTATAGTAGAAGTGAAATATGGACAGCTTTAGGTGTAAACTGTCCACTAAATTCCCTGTAGTGCATGGTTTTTGCTGTGTACTTTTTGCTTGGTCAGCATCTCACCCCTCTTTGCGTCTTCCCGGCTGTCCTCCATTTTGGAGATGAGCGGCTGGATGTCTGTCAGACATTTTGCTGCTCATACGCTATCTTGTTTGTCTGTCACTTTCCATTGGGCTTTTCCTGTTTCAGCTCGGGGAGCATTGGTGTTTTTCGAAGGGGACGCGGCATGGCTGCCGTAACTGTCGCATAACATGGAGGGGGAACCTATGCTGAACCGTCAAAGGCAAGAGCCAACAGCGCTTGAAAGCTTCATTAGCCGGCCTTTGTTCTGACTCAGTGCAGTCAGGCGGGCAAATAATGCCTTGAGTGTTATCAGCCATGTGCAGGCCTCTGTTGCCTAGCAACCCAGATTGGTCCACATCTCCACTTTTCTAGGAGGAAAGGAAAGGCAATGCAGCACTTATCATTTTCTCCAGTTTTGCTGCAGTGCAAATAAGAATCTATTCCTAGTTACACAGGCTTTGCACTTTTTGCAAATCCTGCCAAGAAATCTCAGCTTCTTTGTTACAGAAGCCCACTTTTAAAATGCATATTATTTATCACTCAGCAAGGAACCCTCAGGTCTTTGACTCTTTGGCCCTGTGGGTTAATATTATGATTTACTCCTTTTTATGAATCAGTTCTTTTCTGATGCCAACTAGAATCATAGAGTTGGAAGAGATCTCGTGGGCCATCCAGTCCAACCTCCTGCCAAGAAGCAGGAAAATTGTATTCAAAGTATCCCCAACAGATGGCCATCCAGCCTCTGTTTAAAAGCTTCCAAAGAAGGAGCCTCCATCACACTCCAGTGCAGAGAGTTCCACTGCTGAACAGCTCTCACAGTCAGGAAGTTCTTCCTAATGTTCAGATGGAATCTCCTTTCTTGTAGTTTGAAGCCATTGTTCCGCGTCCTAGTCTCCAGGGCAGCAGAAAACAAGCTTGCTCCCTCCTCCCTATGACCTCTCACATATTTATACATGGCTATAGTGTCTCCTCTCAGCCTCCTCTTCTTCAGGCTAAACATGCCCAGCTTTTTAAGCCATTCTTCATAGGGCTTGTTCTCCAGACCCTTGATCATTTTAGTCGCCTTCCTCTGGACACATTCCATCTTGTCAATATCTCTCTTCAATTGTGGTGCCCTGAACTGGACACAATATTCCAGGTGTGGTCTAACCAAGGCAGAATAGAGGGGTAGAAATGACTTCCATAGATCTAGACACTATGCTCCTATTGATGCAGGCCAAAATCCCACTGGCTTTTTTTTGCCACCGCATCACATTGTTGGCTCATGTTTAACTTGTTGTCCATGAGGACCCCAAGATCTTTTTCACACGTACTGCTCTCAAGCCATGCGTCCCCCATTCTGTATCTTTGCATTTCATAGAATCTGTGTAATTCTTCCCAAACATGCTGAAACAGGATGTGTGAATCCTGTATCCCTCTAGATAATATTGAACTACAATGCCCAGCTTTCCTCACTATTAGTTATTCTGCCTAAAGCTGCTGAAAGTCACAGTTCAGCACATGGAGGACCAGAAATTCCTGTATAGAAATCAAATTCCTGATTTGATTTCTATACAGTACAATTCACATATCCACGGGGCTCCTATCTGTTTCATTTATCTGCGTCAGAAAAAAAATGTAGATCATTCAGCATGGCTTAATGATATTCTTGGGCAAGAAATTTCGATTTCATTTCAATGATGTTCACAGTTATCTAGTTTCATATATCCATGCAAAGTCTGGGAATGTACCCTCCATGGATATGAGATTCGTACTCTATAACAGGCATGAGCAAACTTCAGCCCTCCAGGTGTTTTGGACTCCAACTCCCACAATTCAGGAATTGTGGGAGTTGAAGTCCAAAACACCTGGAGGGCTGAAATTTGCCCATGCCTGCTCTATAATGTTTGTTCTTCAATATTTTGTGTTTATGTGACTCTTTCAGACTCTTTCAAAAGCAACATTCGGCCCCTGCCCTGGAGTGACCTAAACCAAGCTTACAGAACTTTCAACCTGATCTAGTTTCTCAGGCTGGAGAAGCATGGCAACCAGCATTTGCTTTGTTTGTGTTATATGCCAACAATGTTGTCAAATCAGCAAAATTTGGAGTAGGAGCCAAGCGCATTGCTAGTTTGAGCCTTGCTCTTTCACAGCATTCTCTTGACAATGGCCAGATAGAATTCTCTCAGCCAGAAGAAATCTGGTAGGATGTCCATATGCCCAGCTGTAGGAGAGTCCTCTATTTGCAAGGTGGCTACATGACCACCCTCTATTTGAGGACATCATCTATTTGAAGGCTATACAGTCCAAGCTCTGGATCAAGATGCAAGACCATAGATCAAGGATGTTAGTTAGGACCTGAACAGTAGCTTGAGCAAGTTACCTGGTCACAGTCTTCCCTTCTATGGTGGGAGGTATTATCTACCTATTGAAATTAGCAATTATTTCTATATTTACAGCAAGCTCTTTGTATTCACTGAGGTTTGATTGCAAGACTCTGCATGGACTTCTGTAGATGCTCAGGTACTATTATACGCATTGGCATAATAAAATGGTTTCCCTTGTATAAAGTGACAAATCAAGGTTTGTTTTTTTGTTTTGTTTTTGTTTGCTTAATATTTTCAAACCATGAATGGTTGAATTCATGGATGCAGACTATATCATAAGACAGCATGTCTTTTGAAAAGGGGAAAATACGTTCTACAATCAGTTAATATAACTAAAATAATGAGTAAATTAAAGTAGCTACCTATAATGAGTTAATTATAATTACCACAATTCAAGAGAGATATGGACAAGCTGGAATGTGTCCAGAGGAGGGTGACTAAAATGATAAAGGGTCTGGAGAACAAGCCCTATGAGGAGCGGCTTAAGGAGCTGGGCATGTTTAGCCTGAAGAAGAGAAGGCTGAGAGGGGATATGATAGCCATGTATAAATATGTGAGAGGAAGCCACAGGGAGGAGGGAGCAAGCTTGTTTTCTGCTTCCCTGGAGACTAGGACGCGGAACAATGGCTTCAAACTACAAGGGAGGAGATTCCATCTGAACATGAGGAAGAACTTCCTGACTGTGAGAGCTGTTCAGCAGTGGAACTCTCTGCCCCGGAGTGTGGTGGAGGCTCCTTCTTTGGAAGCTTTTAAACAGAGGCTGGATGGCCATCTGCCAGGGGTGATTTGAATGCAATATTCCTACTTCTTGGCAGGGGGTTGGACTGGATGGCCCACGAGGTCTCTTCCAACTCTTTGATTCTATGATTCTAATATTTTTTGTAGTAAATGCATAAATTGCACACATGTGAAAAAGATCAAAAGTTATGAGCACTCAATCAGTAATGGCAACTAATTGTCTTTCAGACAATGCAACAATCCATGGATACATAATCAATGGATACAGATAATCAACTGTATATAAAAATATGTAAACTTTTAAATTCCTCCCCTCTTTCTTTCTTTCTTTCTTTCTTTCTTTCTTTCTTTCTTTTTCTTCTGGTGACATGTTGGCAATGCACAACTGACCATTCTTGGAGTTAGGTGATCTGGGTAATAGCCCTACTGGAGTCCCTGTCCAAGAAAATTGTTTGCATGAGATGGTGTATGGAACGGTGGGTTCACTAATAAGCACGGATAAAATGCTGTTCCACTCTTTCATAACATTTTATGAGGATCTCTTGCTTGTCATTTTTGTCCCCTAGCAGAACACCCTTAAGGGTTGTATGAGTCATTGTCCAAATTGGCTCTTTGAGCTCCCATTGCTCAGGCTAGCATGTGGATTTTATTTTCATTACTCACATTACAATTACATGTGTAACCAGGGTCTGATGGTTTTGTTCATGTCCCTTGTCCTGGCAAAAAATCTTGTCCTGGCAAAAAATGAAGCAAGTCCAGCAGTCCTAAACAGTAGTGAGTTGTGGTTTATTTAAAGAATGTAGTTTCCTAAACTAAAGTTTAGGGTTGGCTGTAATTACCACTACATTAACCACAATTTGACCAGGTTTAGATGACATGGCAAGATGTAGGATGTAGTTTTTCCATATATGAAGGACAGGTCCACGAACTGAGATTGTAACACTAATCATTGGTTTAATGTTGCATCTAAACCAAAATAGTATTGCAATGCTAAAGTAGGATTATAAAAATAGATATAAACTCTTTCTCTTTCTCTTTGATCATAATGATCATGGTTAAACTAACAGGAAAGTTCATCATGTTATTTTCTTCATTAATGAAAAAACATATTGTATCTATCTTGAGGTTTCAATATAGGGTTTAAATCAATAATCGCATCAGAATACTTAAACAGTTCTCTGAGAAAGGGGGTGTCATCTTTAGTCCCATTTTCTGCCCCAGGATTTCAATATCCAGAAATGATAGATTTTCCTGTCTTATTAGTGATGCAGTTTGTGGATTCATAGAGATTAACTATGCTTCTGTGTGTAGCAGATTTTATTTTTTAAAAAACCACACACACACACTGAAAACTAGAATCCAGGATGTTTATGAAATGCAATTTCCTCAATGCCAAACACTTTAATAACAACTCAGGAATAAAAGCATTCAGACTCATTTATTTTCAGCTACATATCTAAACTCTGACGGGTCAATAATACATATATTTCTTGGATGACATTTTTTTTCTGTATGCAGTATTCAGCTTCAAGAAAAGGTGTACAGTGCTGGTTGGTTAGTTTTTTTAAAAAAAAAAGACTTATGTCTGGGAATATTAAAATATGTTAAACAAATTAAGTCAAATTATAGATATAAAATTTCATTTTCATGTATATTCTGTGTTCAACTAATACATGCTAGTTTTTGGAAACTTATAGAAACCAAGAATTCTGATGGTTTGAATTTTTAAAATGAAATGGTACCAGAGCATTTGAGAATATACAGTCTATGTAGAATGCCTGGCCTCAGAGGGAGAAAAAAAAGATACAGGCACACTTCCATTGTATTAGGTCCAGAAATAATAGAAACACTTTCCTTAATCTCAGTGTTTCTCAACCTGGGGGTTGGTATCCCTAGGGGGGGGGGGTCATGAGGAGGTTGTTGCTCATGGGGCACTGTCTGAATCCACAGTGCTCTCTGGATGTAGGTGAACTACAACTCCAAAACTCAAGGTAATTGCCCACCAAACCTTTCCAGTATTTTCTGTTGGTCATGGGAGTTCTGTGTGCCAAGTTTGATTCAATTGCATCATTGGTGGAGTTTGGAATGCTCTTTGATTGTAGGTGAATTATAAATCCCAGCAACTACAACTCCCAAATGACAAAATCAATCCCTCCCAACCCCACCAGCATTCAAATTTGGTCCAGTGAATAAAAATACATCCTGCATATCAGATATTTACATGACGATTCATAACAGTAGCAAAATGACAGTAGCAAAATGACAGTTATGAATTAGCAACAAAAATAATTTTATTGTTGGGGGTCACCACAACATAGAATCATAGAATCATAGAATCATAGAATCATAGAATCAAAGAGTTGGAAGAGACCTCATGGGCCATCCAGTCCAACCCCCTGCCAAGAAGCAGGAATATTGCATTCAAATCACCCCTGACAAATGGCCATCCAGCCTCTGCTTAAAAGCTTCCAAAGAAGGAGCCTCCACCACACTCCGGGGCAGAGAGTTCCACTGCTGAATGGCTCTCACAGTCAGGAAGTTCTTCCTCATGTTCAGATGGAATCTCCTTTCTTGTAGTTTGAAGCCATTGTTCCGCGTCCTAGTCTCCAACGAAGCAGAAAACAAGCTTGCTCCCTCCTCCCTGTGGCTTCCTCTCACATATTTATACATGGCTATCATATCTCCTCTCAGCCTTCTCTTCTTCAGGCTAAACATGCCCAGTTCCCTAAGCCGCTCCTCATAGGGCTTGTTCTCCAGACCCTTGATCATTTTAGTCACCCTCCTCTGGACACATTCCAGCTTGTCAATATCTCTCTTCAATTGTGGTGCCCAGAATTGGACACAGTATTCCAGATGTGGTCTAACCAAAGCAGAATAGAGGGGTAGCATTACTTCCTTAGATCTAGACACTATGCTCCTATTGATGCAGGCCAAAATCCCATTGGCTTTTTTTGCCGCCACATCACATTGTTGGCTCATGTTTAACTTGTTGTCCACGAGGACTCCAAGATCTTTTTCACACGTACTGCTCTCGAGCCAGGCGTCCCCCATTCTGTATCTTTGCATTTCATTTTTTCTGCCAAAGTGGAGTATCTTGCATTTGTCACTGTTGAACTTCATTTTGTTAGTTTTGGCCCATCTCTCTAATCTGTCAAGATCGTTTTGAATTCTGCTCCTGTCCTCTGGACTATTGGCTATCCCTCCCAATTTGGTGTCGTCTGCAAACTTGATGATCATGCCTTCTAGCCCTTCATCTAAGTCATTAATAAAGATGTTGAACAGGACCGGGCCCAGGACGGAACCCTGCGGCACTCCGCTCGTCACTTCTTTCCAAGATGAAGAGGAAGCATTAGTGAGCACTCTCTGTGTTCGTCCACTTAACCAATTACAGATCCACCTCACCGTAGTTTTGCCTAGCCCACATTGGACTAGTTTCCTTGCCAGAAGGTCATGGGGGACCTTGTCGAAGGCCTTACTGAAATCCAGGTACTCTACATCCACGGCATTCCCCGCATCTACCCAGCTTGTAGCTCTATCGAAGAAAGAGATCAGATTAGTCTGGCATGACTTGTTTTTGATAAATCCATGTTGACTATTAGCGATGACTGCATTTGTTTCTAAGTGTTTGCAGACCGCTTCCTTAACAATCTTTTCCAGAATCTTGCCCGGTATCGACGTGAGGCTGACCGGACGGTAGTTGTTTGGGTCATCCTTTTTTCCCTTCTTGAAGATTGGGACCACATTGGCCCTCCTCCAATCTGCTGGAACTTCTCCCGTTCTCCAAGAACTCTCAAAGATGGTTGCCAATGGTTCCGAAATGACTTCCGCTAGTTCCTTCAGTACTCTTGGGTGTAGTTGATCTGGCCCTGGGGACTTGAACTCATTAAGAGCGGCCAGGTATTCCTGGACGACTTCTTTCCCAATTTGGGGTTGGATGTCCTCCAATCCCTCATACACGCCATCTTGCTGAGGTTGAAGACTCTCTTTCTGTGAGAAGACCGAGGCAAAGAAGGCATTAAGTAGTTCTGCCTTTTCCCTGTCCCCTGTCAGCATTGCCCCATCTTCTCCTCGAAGAGGTCCTATCGCCTCCTTGTTTTTCCTTTTTCTACTGACATAAGAATAGAAGCCCTTTTTATTGTTTTTAATGTCCCTGGCAAGTCTGAGCTCGTTTTTTGCTTTAGCTTTGCGGACCTTTTCCCTACAGGTGTTGGCTATTTGTTTGAATTCTTCTTTGGTGATTTCTCCCTTTTTCCACTTCTTGTGCATGTCTCTTTTGTGTCTTAGCACAGTTAGAAGTTCTTTGGACATCCATTCTGGCTTCTTTGCACTTGTCCTATTTTTTCTCTTTGTTGGCACGGTTTGCAATTGCGCCTTGAGTATTTCACTCTTGAGAGATTCCCATCCATCCGTAGCTCCCTTGTCTTTTAGTATCTGTGTCCACGGAATGCTGCTCAGCGTTTCCTTCATTTTTTGGAAATCAGGTCTCCTAAAGTCCAAAATGCGGGTTTGACTTGTCTTAGTTTCGGCCTTCCTTTGTACCTCAAATTGCAGGAGCACATGGTCACTTGCCCCTAAGGATCCTACCACTTCGACCGCATCGATGAGGAACTGTATTAAGGGGTTGTGGCATTAGGAAGGATGAGCACTAATGCCTTATCCCAAGTGCCACTGCCCTGCCTCAGAGAGAGAGAGAGAGAGAGAGAGAGAGAGGAAGAACAGGCATAGGTCCATCATGTCTAGACCCAGAAGCAGATAAAGGCCCTCCATCCACCCCAATTGCCACTGCCCTGACTTTGGAGTGAAAGGAGAAGAAGTGGAAACAATGCCATTGTGTTCAGGTCTAGAACCAGATGAAAGAGTCTCCCTCCATCCCAACTGACAATACTCTTTGGCCCATGTGTGAGTGTGAGATTCAAAGATTTGACTATTTTGTAATAAACTATCATTTTAGAGCAAGCTTCCCCAACCAGGTATTATCCTGATGTCTTTGCCAATAACCATAATCCCCAACCAGCATGACCAATGGCCATTGGTGGGAATGACGATTATTCAAGTCCAACAAACCCCAAGAGTATTATGTTGGGGAAGGTTGTAGAGAAAGTGATATATAATTATTTATAGTCTTTAGTCAAAAGGAGAGTTAATAGCCCTCCCAATAAATCCTGTAGATAACCAAAATGCAGTTTTGACTGGCTTTTCAAGAAAAAAAATCGTCCAGAAAGGAAGAACCTTTCCTTTTTACTGTTCCTTCTTTCATGTTAATGAGGGAAGGAACAGCTATGATTTCTGCCATCAACTATATCAGGATGTTTGGCATCTATCTGTGACCATATGATAGGGCTACAGCTGGCAAACTAATGAGATGGAAAACAATTCACCTTGGATTTATTCCTCCCTTGCATCACTTCAGGCATGTTTTTTTTAAAAAAATATTTATTTATTTTCACATATTTGCTTTGCATACATATGGTATAACCAGCTGAGAAGTTCTCTCGCAAAACATCACCAATAATTCATTTCAGGGGTTCTTTGTACAGGAGAGCTTCCTGGTGCCATTGTCCAAATATAGCTAAACCACTTCTGCTATTTGTGATGGATTAAATGGGAAAACACATTATCCATTCACCCATCATCCCTCCTTCCTGCCTGGTCTCTTGTCAAACAAGGATGTCTCTGCATTCAAAGAGGCTTCTGAGTCACCACAAGATGACTTGAGCTGCAGGGACAAATGACTATATTTAAAAATGCTGGAACATGGAACATCACGCAGGGATGCCCTCCAACTGCTACATCAGAAGGAATGAGAGAGATCACTGCTGACTGCTTTTTTTAACTGCTTAAGATTTAAAGGGCCAGTATTGCCATGCTTACATGTAGGGAGTCTGTTTTCTCATGAAGTAAAAGTGAGCATTTATACTGAATATTTCAAAAATCCAAAAATGCTACCACATACACAGTTTTTCATTTATCGTCCTAATATGTAACCAGGTAAAACAGGCAGTGTATTTTTCCACAGAGTAAATCCAGAGATCATTTTATACTTGTTAAGTAATCTCCCAGTGAATTAGTGTGCTGTGTACCACTTGAAATGCTACAACATTTCTATAAAAGAATGGTGCATCAACATGCAAACTACTGTGTAGGGGAAAAAACGTAGCACCTTCTCTATGTAGACAATTCATACCTGTTTTGAAAGGAAGAAACAAAATGAAGGTGTGAAAATAAAAAAGGTAGAGAGCAAAGGTGATCCAGAGGCCTCGGGGAGGCATATTCATAATTCTTAGTCAGAGGGCTCTAGTGCCCATACAAGCTATAAAGCTCAGGATTTTATAGGTCACAGCCAAGGATGTCAGAATAGAGTCATACTGTGACTATTGTGTAGTGTGAAAGGGTTCTTGGTTGCCTGACAAGTAACAGATGCTGAACTTCCCTCATTTATACAATCATTATGAGCCCTCTCTGGCCTATGAGTCCTAGAACCAAATGACAAAAACCAGGATTCTGTAGGAGCTTGCCATGAAAGTTAAAGTGGAATCATAGTGCCATAACTAAGCATTATGAAAGGAGCTGTGAACAATAGTAGTGTTAGCAAAATAAGATGAATGGGAGAGGAGAAAAAAACAAAAGAGACAAAGGTTTCAGGATAAATACCAGTAAGATTCTTGTCACTTACTCAGGAACAGAAGTTGCCCAGTTTACTGGCCAATTAGAACATGGATTACCATCCATGGAACAGGTACTTTTATGCCAGTCTTGGTGAAATTGCAAGGTTGGCTCAATTTTTAATTAGTTGTTCATCTAGAATTTTATGATTTGTCCATTAGACTACAGTTCCAAAAATGAAGGTTTTTGAATCTCCATTCAGGCATGGAAATCTTTCAGATGACCTTCAGCACGTCACACCCTCTCAATCTTAGTGGGAGGCAAAGGCATCCCCACTCCTCTGAACAACACTTGCCAAGAAAACCCTTTGCTTTCGGGTTGCCATAAGTTGGAAATGAAGGTATGCTACAGTAACAACTGCCCTAGTCTCCCTTTTTGTCGCCTGCTGTTTAACACTGTCACCAATCTGGAGAAACTTGCCTTACCTTAACACAATTAACAGGATACTAAAGATGTACACTGTAGAATTAATGTAGTTTGGCACCACTTTAACTGCCATAATTCCATACTATGGAGTCAGGAATCAAACACCATCAGATACCAAATGCCAGCTGTGTCTTTCCTTGTCTTCATGAAACATCTTAAACTAATGCCTAATACCTTTAACTGAAATCAGAAACATAAAGCATTTTTTAATTATGCTACTAAATATAATGTAATAAATAAAAAGAGTAATCTCAGTTCATTATTATTATTATTATTATTATTATTATTATTATTATTATCCCACTTTATCTCTCCTGAAGGAGTCTCAAAGCAGCTTAACATAAAAGCATTAGCTTACAATTTAAAATATACTAATATACAAAAATCAAAACAGAATTAAATATAAACAGTATTTAAAAATTCACAATTTAAATCCATTAAAACATAGTCAAAGTTAAAAACCACAGCACACCCTGACTTGATCTTAAAAACCATTATCTTTAAAAGCTTCATCATTTCAGTAATTATGCATGGCACATATTCATTTACGGTATTCTTCAAGCAGGCAAAGGACTACTTCTATCAAAATTTCAGTTGCTAACTTGAACAAACTAGCTACTTATTGGCTCCATTTGCATGATGTGGAATTGGGAAACCAACACTGCCCTCTTTTTATCTGCTGTCGTGGTCCTGAGCCCTTCATTTTTCAGTTTGATTATCACAGCTCAGTTTCACATCCTCTTAAAATATTAATATGCTAGGAAGCTTGCATAAAAATCATGTTGACAGTTTAAGAAAAAGAACAATCCATCCACCATTTAATAACCAATCCTCCAGATGCAGCATACTAGATATGAACAGAGTCCAGACCTAAATCTCATAATCTGTGTGCTTTTGATCTTGACACATAGAGTTAATTCAGACTAAATAGCTGATGAGACTTCCCCAAGGCTAATAGTAATAATAATAATATGGATATCATGAGAAAATATGAGAGTGATTGAATACAGGATAAAGAGGACTATTCTGATGAATGATATGTTCCTTGGATACATATCTTGCTAGCTGAGATAAAGCTCACAAAGTCCAATCAATCATCACACCAAAGAACATAAACCAATTGGAAATAAATCATTCCCTGCCAATGGGCAACATGCTTATAACCCATAAAATTCAAGCAATGAATCAAAAACAGCAAACAAGTGGAAATCAAATGGAAAATCTATGAATAAAAGCTCAGGTCACTGCTCATGAAAGTAATCTTAAGCTGTCTATTGAATATTAATATTCTTTTTAGAGTAGTTTGTTCTTCTTTGGAAAAACATGGGATGCGATGCACTATCACAATTAAAAATGTGTAACCTAATTATAAATGTTCGTGACTGGTTTGTATTCATGATTCCTACATATTCACTACTTTAGGGAATACATGGGGGCATCCTCCAAACCCAATGTACCCATCAACACATACAGTGAGCAACAGATTAGTACCTCTGTTGATAGGGTGGCAACCTACTGATGTTCCCATCTCCTTCAATGAGACAGAACTATGACAAGAAGTGTCTGGAGTGGAGTGAGAATTATGACAGGGATCCTGCTTTTGATTATCACACTGGAGATAACTGGTGGCAATGGGATGGAGTGGGAAGGTCAGTCAGCTGCTTCTTTAGCCAGAGACCCCAATCTTTTGCAATTTTTATGGTCCAGAGAGTGGAGATGGGGGTGGAGGAATGATCGTCCAGGAGCCACTACTCGACTATGCAATTAGGATAGCTGCATAGCAAAGTATGTGATACATAATTTCAGCCATGAGAACTGATGACAGTTTGCATTCTTCAGATTCCTTATTGTGTACTTTGCACCCCTAGCTAATGTAGTGAGTTGTGAAGAATGCCAAAAATTGAAGCTCAGCAAAACCTAGAGGGCCACATGTTTTTCACCTCTGATCTAGACTTAAAAAACAGGTTGTCTCAGACTAATCCTTCCTGGTTTGGGTTTCTTCATTTCAGCAGCTTAATTTGTGCAAGAGGAAGGAAGGGAAGAAAATTAACTTTTATTCATTAAAAAAAAAACAACAAAGTTGGAACTTGGCTTTAAACAACTTTGAAAATGAATAATGCTCTTCCTATGCTATGGAAGAGTATAAAATATACATATATTTTGAAACAGGGAAATTTTTTGCTTCACAATAATCTCAAGATCAGTGTGGACTTAAAAAGCAGGAAGTACTCATGTACTCTTAATACAGTAGAGTCTCACTTATCCAAGCTTCTGTATTATCCAATGCAGTATGCCTCCTGCCTGGATCCACTGATGCTTCAATACATTGCAATGTTTTGATGCTAAATTCATAAATACTGTAATTATTCCATAAAATTACCATGTACTGAACTGCTTTTTCTGTCAACTTGTTGTAAAATATGATGTTTTGGTGCTTAATTTGTAAAATCATTACATAATTTGATGTTTAATAGGCTTTTCCTTAATCCCTCCTTATTAGCCAACGTTTTCTCTTATCCAAAATTCTGCCAGTCCATTTATGTTGGATAAGTGAGACTCTACTGTACTTATAAAACCGCCAACTGAAGGTCCCTATGGTTTTAAAGCAGAAGTTGAATTTGGGTTGCCCTCAATAACAGATACACTTGCTAGGGAGGTAAAACCTATCAAACACAGTGGGATTTACACTTAAATATAAATATAAATAAATGACAGTAGTGAATGGAACAGGCCAGTAGCAGGAAGGGGGCAGGGTTCTGGAGGTTGCTCTATATTTCCAACCTTGTTTCATATGCTCATCTCTTTGTAGGGGAAGAAATTATGTTAACAGATAGCTGCAAATGAGTATAATTATTTTCCGGGGACTGCATCTGAAAGTTAACAAAGAAAGCAAGCAGTCCATTGATTGTGCCCTTGTATAGTTTAATGCTTTGGGTAAGAGCCCCAGGTTTTTATCTTCATTACCAGCCAGGGGCTTCCAAGTAATCATGTGCAAAAATTATTTATTTTTAAAAGGACCCCTCTCTTTGAAAGACTAGGCATGATCAATGCCAAAAAGAGCTGGGAAAATTGCTTATTACAAGGAAAATTACAGCATTGTGAATAACAGTGAAGAAAAGCAGCTGAGGGCTCAAATGGACCCACCATTATTATTGTGATTAAAGATAATGCATGGGCGGAAGGGAATTGTGGAGAGGCAAGTAGGATGACTGCTGGGAGGACTAAAAATCTGACCAAAGATGCTCTTTCATTGGCAAACTCTACTTGTCTGGTGGTTACAGAAGAGTTACTATAAATTGACTATACTGTGCAATCCCATGTCACTGGATTCAGATTTCACTTTTATTAAATACAGCTTTCACTTCGTCCCCTTCTCTCAGCAAGTTTTTAGCTGTTATGGCTGTGAGAATATAGTTTTAAATGTATGGGATAATCCTATCTAAAAAGTCAAAGCTAGAGGAAAAATATAATCTTATATGAAGGCTGGATTTTGATTCCCTGCAATGTTTTGTACCTGCTCTTTATGACTAAATACACTAACAGTATAATGCTCTTACCTACAGATAAATACTAAGTTGTGACTCACTTCCAATTACGTGTGTGCATATATTCCTTTTCTTAGATACATCCTTTATGTCAGAGATGACGTTTTGTATGCATTTATGTTGGTATTATTAAATATTGTTAAATAATCAATTGAAATCATTGGTTGAACGTATACATATTTCTAGAAGCAAGTATTGCACCTTATAGCATTGAGGTATTTAAAGTGGGACACATCATAGAACTAGTGATTTGAAGTAGTCAGTTGGTAAATGTGTCCATTTTTCTTACTTTTCAAAACAGGTTTGGAGGGAAATTTAATAAAATATCATAGGCAAAAAAACTTGTTAACACTAGGGTATATCTACACCATAGTTTCAATGCAGGTTGATACCACTTTAACCACCATAGCTCAATGCTAAAAATCCTGAGATTTGTAGTTTGGTGAGAAGCCAGTGCTCTTTGTCAGAGAAGGCTAAAAACCTTGTAAAACTACAACTGTCATGATTCCATAGCATAGAAACATAGTAATTAACTATGCATCAATTCTAAAGTGTAGATGCACTTCTAGTGTGAATTTAAAGGAAAACGCATACTAGAAAAAGCTTATTTGCTTTAGCATTTTGCTTCTACTGATACTTCCATGATTGTGGAATGTTGAAAAGAAAAACAGCTGTCAAGATTTTTGTCAGGATTTGATATCAAGACAGATTGTCAATGATTTTCCAAGCCTTGTGAGAGGTCTAACCTCCAATGATTTTTTTGGTTGCTGTTTTCAGAGTTTTGCACAAAATGTCACTGCACATAACTTGCATATTTTGTTTACACTATGCTCAGATGCATAGCAAGAATAAAGGATAAGTGATTGATCAGAAAGGCAGAAACAACTCAATCCAAGTATACTACTTACATTACTCCATGCAATACCACAAATATAAATATAGATTTCTAAACATAAATTGGATAGCCACTTCTAGGGGATGCTTTAGCTGTTGATGCCAAAACTGCTGAAAATTGTACTAGGCAACCTTTGGGGTTCCTTCCAACTTTAACTTTTCACCAAAATACTGCACCATGCTTTGTATGTTTGGTGGGAACATGCTCACAATGGCATAATGGATGTAGTAAGGTAAGAGTGGATTCTAGGTTGTTCTAGATTGTACAGGAGCTCTCTTGTTGCTGCAGTTAATAAGAGCAGGTTCCAGTTGTGGAACAGCTGCAGAAGGAGTAGCCATAAAACTAAGTGTCAATTTAATACACCAGCAATAATAATTCCATCAGATGGCCTGGCTCTGCCACTTTGCTTCAGTCCCTTCCTGTGTCCTCAGCCATGCACACTGCTGAAATATCACTTTCCCTCTAGAAACCTTCCCAAAATATAATTTAGACTCCAACCAAAAAAAATTCCTCTCACCTGCTTTGTTATATCTATACTGCTTTTGATATAGCTCTGTCTTCCTGACAAATGTGACTGTTTCGCCTTCTCATGTGCCTGCTGTCCTGTTTTGGGAATTGCTGCTATCTGCAGTCAGCAGAAACACTGATTTTGGCTTATCTTCTCATGGCACACAAAGGTCAACACCAATAGTTAATTGTCTGGGTATCTGCAGGCTTTCTGAAAACAGTAACAATGGCTACATCCATGTTACAGTGTTGCTTCCACTGCTCCATAATAATGATCTAAGTTAGAACCCAGACAAATATGCAAATAATGTCTTTAGTATTCATTGCTCTTTTTTATTTAAAAAGTTAACAGTTGACATTTAACAATGCTTTCATCCAGTACTCAAATTACAGGGGAAAGATATTGGCTGCTTGTCAATGAAATCCTAACATTTCATGCTGTGTGAACTCCAGATTTAGCTAAAACTAATCCTCCATCAAGTTCTAAAAATAGCAGTTAACTTGATTCATGCAAAAAGATGAAGATTCTTTCCATGCTTATATGAATACAGATTTCCTTTTTTCCAAAGTATTTATTTTGAAACCACGGAACCTTTCAGCACAAACCCTTTTCTCAGCTGCTTGAATCCAACTTTATTCCATCTTCATATTTTTCCGAGCTTGAGTTGGAAACTACCCAAGCTCTTAAGACCATTTCTCTACCCTTGGTTTGATGGACAGTTAAAAGCACCCATTCAACAAATAAACAAACAAACAAATAAATAAATAATACTTTATTTATACCCCGCTACCATCTCCCCAAGGAACTCGGTGTGACTTACATGAGGCTGAGCCTGCAATACAAACAATACAAGCAATACAACCATTAAAAGGTACAATACAAAGCAATTAAAAATAAATCACATACACAAATAGCATAAACATTAAACAAGGTACAGTGCACATTTAAAACTATGGCTGGGCCAAATGTAATTGAAGTTTAAAAAATAATGCTAGGCATGGACAAGTTGCAGGAGATGGGGCGTTGATGGAAAAATACAAGCAGTCCTAAATCAATGTAAAGTGCTTTTAGGGGACATATTGCTAAGGGTTAATTATTCTGGGAAGGCACACTGGAACAACCACATTTTCAAGCTCCTCCTGAAGACTGCCAAAGATGGGGCATGCCTGATGTCCTTAGGGAGTGAGTTCCAGAGTTGAGGGGCCACCACCGAGAAGGCCCTCTCTCTCATCCTCACCAAATGTGCTTGCGATGCAGGTGGGAGCGTGAGTAGGGCCTCTCCAGATGATCGAAGAGATCATGTGGGTTCATATACAGAGATGCGGTCACATAGGTAGGCAGGTCCCAAACCGTTCAGGGTTTTGTAGGTAAGAATCTGCATCTTGAATTGGGACCGGAAAAGGAATGGCAGCCAGTGGAACTCCTTAAACAGGAGGGTTGACCGCTCCCTGTAAGTGACAAAATTTTTGAAAAATCTACATTTTAAAAATGGGGTGGGGATTCCTGCATCTTATTGAAAAGGGCAAATTGCAACTGATTTCTTTCTTTGCCCAGAATAAGAGGCGTCAGGGAGTCTGGTGAAGTCAAGAAGAACAAAAACAGGCCTGTATTTTGCCCACTCCATTGTCAAGGAATCCCTCGCTGTTGCACAGCTTCTGAAGAATGAACTACAATTAATATTCAGAGATTTTATAAGTTCATATTATTATGACCTAATGGGGTTTACACTGTATGCATCACAAATATCGGTTTGCCCTTGATGTTCACCTCATAAAAAGTTACAATTAAAGGTTCTCTTCATAACAATAAACAATGATGTGATTATAGACAGTTATTGAACAATTAAGGATACATACTATCCTGGAGCAGTTACTAAAAGGAGATAACAGAACAGCTGGAAACTGCTCTAGCTGATCTTACCACCTAAGACATTTTCTTTCTACCTCTAAAGTGAGGCAGAAGGTGAGCATTCTAAATGAAGAGTTGTAGTTGAGTTTTAAAATATATTGGCTGGGCTTTAGTTTGGATTAGAAAATAGATAAAGGGGTTTGATTCCCATACAGATCAATCCCGCTTTGCTGTCAGGGTTTGATCTCCTGTAAGTGAAATAGTAGGGGGTCTCTCCAGGGTGCTGCTTTCTACAGAACTTCGAGTAAAACTCTTGGAGGGAACTCTCCAGGGTGCTGAATACTTGGACCTTTACACTTTCTAGTAGGAAATGCAAAACTGGATCCTGGTCTATAATGTAACAATATGATAAGTAGAGAACGTTCGGCATATATCTTGGACCTCTATGATACTATTCAATTTGATAGAGTTCTGTAGAAATATCTGGTTCTTGGGAAGTTGGGACTATATTTTGAAAATTGGAGTTTTGAGAGTAAACCTATGCACTGCACAGGCAAATATCAACGTATTATTCAAATTTTACTAAATGAACTCCCAAGTTGGCAAGGGACACAAACTATGATGGAGCTAGCATGGATTGAATGACTGTTGGTTGCTCAGTTTTTATACTTATCATACTTTTACTCATCCTTTGGCTCCTGTGAAACAGACAAATGAAACAGACACTACTACAATGTGTCCCACTGGGTTTTTTCGTAGCCTTTTCCTTCTAGTACTGTTTCCATGGAGCAATCATGTGTGAAATCAAACAGAGGTTAAATCATACACTCAACTCTTTTGCAGATGATTGAAAAAAATATCTCAGTTAGCCTGAGGATTGAACATCTGACTTTGAGTTGTTAGACTGTATATTAAATCCCCTTGAGCTTTTCCTATGTTCACAAGGAGTTTATTTATTTCTCTAGCCTAAAAGATTCCCAGGGCAGCTTACACTTCCATGCCCTTGGGTTTACAGTGGAAAAAAGAGGGAAATACAACAGGAGAGGCAATTAAGTCTGGCAGTTGCTTCCTGGCCTTCTCTCTCCACAGCAGTGATATTGTCCCAAGCAATGGGCAAGAGGTTTGTGTTGATCTTCTTGGATGTAACTTAACATTTGTTCTTTTCTCTGTTGTGTAGGGTTGATTATGTATCTATAATAAGACATAAGAACAGTGATCCCAGATCAGAACAAGGACGCATCCAGTCCAGTCTGTGAAAAAATATAGATTTTTAAAAAATGAAATATATTGCTTAGGATCTCCAATTTAGCATGAATACTAGCCATGCTGGCTGGAGGATTCTGAGAGTGGTAGTCCAAAAAATGATCAGTCCTTTACATTCACTGAGGTTAAGGACACAAGACCTCTAGAAAAGTGGAAAAAAGGTGAATTAAAAAATTCTTGAGATTTCTAGGAATCTAGGTCATCCAGCACAACTCTACGGTCAACTTCTGCCAAAGTTTTACTGGAGAACCTACAAATGCCTAGATATGTATTCTTTCTCGGAATCTTTTCCAACATGATTCTATGGTTCAAATCTATGATTAATCAAGTATGCAAAAGTGAAACCTGCAAAAGTGGAGAGTCAACTGAAACTAACATCCTCAACCAATGATTTTTAAATGACAAGCGTCAACCCTCAAAGAAAGGGAAGTGACTATAGTGCAGTGAAGGGATTGAAACGGAAAAGTGTGCAAAATTCTCCTCTCCCCCCAAATAGTTTTAGAAACTATTGAGAAAAGTACACATTTCTCATTGTTCTTAATGGGAGTCCAACTTGATCATTTTCTTCTTATAATGTCTGTGGGTTATCCATATTGTTAGCCTGAACATTTTAGTGTAGGCAAGTTACTGTGTTGGCAAGCGGTCAATTGGAGGCAGATGGAGTAGTTTTATGGACATTGTGAGAAAAGGAGTAGATTTAACCTAAATGCTATCTAAATGGATGTAAATCTTAAATTGTAGCTGTGTAACAGGGTGAAGAAATTCAGCAGTGGATGGACCAGGTATCAGCAAACTTTAAGCAGTAGCAAGGAAACTGGTCTTGAATAAAAAAGAGAACCTAAAGGAAAAGAGAGAAGCACCTGTATGAGCATGGGTTTCAACACTGGTGTAACTTCTCTTCCCTTGCTTCCTCTTGTCATTGTGAATAAAGGACTCTGGTAGACCCAAAAGAATGGGTCTACACTCCATTGACATGGATCTTACAATGTGTCGACCTCCATCACTCTCTGAGTTCTTTAAGTCTATTCTGAATTTTCCATTATTCAGCTTCACTTGAATTAATTTCGTATAGTTAATTTAATCCTTGCAGCTACAGTTTTGGAATTCCTGGACTGTAGTATATGCTTCAATAGATAATGAAAAAAAAGTCTGCAGCTATCTGTGGTAACATCAAGTATTACTGGTTCATGTGAATCTGAGATTCACCATTGAATTTGAGACTCACTGAGACTTTTTTTTTTGCCTTCCTCATTATTGTTGAATCAGCAGAAATCCCAACCCTCATGCAATAATTTAACCTTAATTCTCTGACTTCACTGTTCTGGGGGCTAATTTGATCAGTGCCTTGTTTTCCAGTACAGTAGCCACTCTAATAAGATGGGTGAATCTGTTTAATATTTTTACCCCTTATGATCTCTGTGATATTACTGACATATAACCCACATCCCAGAAGAACCAGTAATTTAATTAGGGAGGGGAATCAGGGACAGTAAACAAATAGCAGGCTCTTAAATGAACTCAGTGTTTCAGAGCAAGTATTTGCACAGTGAATCCCCTTTACTGTTCCCATCAGGCCTAACCTTCTGCTGATGTCGAATTTGCAGCCAATTGCTGGAGGAAAATCTGCAACCAGGATGAAGCCTTGCTTTTCTCTGACTCAGCAATGAACCAATGGAACCATGCAACACAGTAACAAAGGCACACTTCAGACCCTCCAATGATGCCTTCTCCTTCATTTATCCAAGGTCCATCTGCTCTCATTTCTCTGTGTTGGCCCATATACATATGCTTCCGCACAATGACCTCCAATAGGCCAATGGCCAAGTTGGTTATATTGTCGAAACTGGATGCCCCATTGTGCACAACTTTCTGTCTGCAAGTGATGCCCATCCAAGTAGCTGCCAAGTACATAGTGCTTGTGGGTGGACAACACAGCTTGTAAGGCTAGAATCTGGAGAAATTTTAAGTGACTTTGCCAGGTTGGTTCATGATGTTATAGCCTCTCTGATCTCCTGTGTCTAAAAGGAAAAATCTGTATAAAGGTACAGATCACCAATGATTGTGGATCATCAATGATTGTGGCAAGGTTTGCCAAGACTCCTGTCATTTAACAGAGGGAATTTCAGCAGGTAATGTCACATGTAAGGTTGGTTCTCTTGACTGAGAAACTTTTCAGATTCTACCTGACTTTCAGAAAGCATTTCAGCAAGATGTTTAAAATTTGGCGCTGGTGTGCAATTTAAAATAATAATAATTGATTAGTCAAATCTATTATAATGTTCAAATGTACACAAATTTGCCAATGAGTAAAAACAATTATTCAGAAATAGGGATCAGAGTTTGAAAAAGTTGCTTTCTTGACTTCCAATTTCCAGGATCTCACATCTATCATGGCTATTCAAAATTCATATGCTGTAGCATCTTTGAGGCAGCACTTCATCCTATGTGAAAGTAAAGCAGAAATACCATTTTAGAAGGATTGCTTGTCAGTTTTCATTTTTAACTGTTCCTTTTTCAATTTTCTCTCTCATATCTATCTGCTAGACAAGTTTATTTTAGTTGATTGAAAATTTCATGAATTAATATAACTGATTAATCCATCCATCTCTAACCTGGTTTTGTGTATGTGTGTTAGACTATATCTTTCATCATCAGCCAGCATTGTCATGGATGGTGGCCCTCAATTTATCTATAGGTCACCCAGCCAGGAATTGAGCAATTAGACGTTGCAGCCCAGTTTAAATAGCTTAAGTCTACTCCTAAGTATGATTTTAGAAGATATTTGAGAATAATTCTATAGTAGTGAAAATATTATAGTGAAGTGAGCTACTATTAGTCCCTCACTACTATTAGTCCCAGTTGTATGTGTGGTCAGACTCTAAAAGCTTTAAGACTTTCATATAGACTGCTAGGATCTAAAGCATAGGGAGTAACCATTTCTTCCCCTTTGTTGAGTGATATTTAGCTGCACTCCAGCCTGGTCTGTTTACTTTGTTGTTGTCTGCGCAGCATGTGCCCATGAAACATGAAAACAGCCCTTGCCTCCATATTTGGACAGCCAAGCAAGTAGAAGTGCCAAGAAATATCTTGGGAGAACAATGGTTGTAATTGAGGTTATTAGCTATGCTCTCCCTGCCCCCCCCCCCCCTTTCCCACTTTACAGAACTGCAGCCTGGGCTTTCAATGAGATGCCTCCCTTTCCACTCAGCACTCTAAAATCATGGTTTGTAATTGCCTTCCATCTCAAATCCAGCCTCCTCTTCTCTGCTCTTTTTATTATAAAGGGGGGGGGTGTCTGTGGGAGTTACCAATTCCCTCTCTCACTAGGGAGCATTTCAAAACAGTTGCATGTCTGTTTAAAAATGAAATGAAAAATTAATGACTACAAAATGCTCTTGTATTCATCATGCGGAGGGTGCAGAGAGGAAGCGAAAGACAAAAGGGCCTGGGGGAATATCAAAAACACCACTGCCTGTCATTTTAATTCAGAATGAAATGGTTTGAGAAAGTGTTTCCTGGTACTGCGTCGCTGAGAATGTGCACTTGTACTTTGTGTTACTAATTTCAGAGTATATTCTGGTTTCTGGTTTTCTGCTTCTATTTACTAATGTGGATTAAAACCCACATAATCTTCTATTACTCTTGCATCTCTCTTCAGAATTCTCTATTGTAATGGTAGGACCACATCCCTTATAAGGACATAGCTACAGAGCTTATACTACAAGTAATGGGGGTGGGGTGGGCAGGGAGAGCATAGCTAATAACCTCAATAATGAAAGGACCAAGGCAGTGAAATCTCTGGCCCATTCCCTATCTGGATATCAGCCACTATGCTAAGATCTTAAATTAAGAAAATGCTTTCTAAGATCTATAGACATACTCACAGGAACACCTCAGCAAGCGAGAGTCCAAAAGTGATAAACTAAAATCTGGAATCTCAATCCATGGCTGATATAAAATGAGAGAGTCCCTCCTGGGCACACAGAAGACTGGATAACTTGGAAGGTGCTGAACAGACTGTGCTCTGGCACCAACCTTAAGAAATGGGGCTACAAAGTGGAGTCCACATCATGCAAGTGTGGAGAAGAGCAAACCACACAGACCACCTATTACAATGCAGTCTGAGCCCTGCCACATGCACAATGGAGGACCTTCTTATAGCAACACCAGAGGCACTTCAAGTGGCCAGTTACTGGTCAAAGTACTTTTAGCATGATACCAAGTGTTTAACCTTGTTTGTGATTTTAAATACATTACAACTGTACCCTCAATTTGATTCTGACACAATAAGCCAGCAGAGGTTATGTGGGGCAATGCCCCTGCAAGTAGGAATTTTTCCCTCCCAATTTTCCTTCAGTGCTTTCAAGGATGACTTATATCCCTTAGAGCAAGACATTGAAAATGGTTCAACCTAATGCTCTTGTTTTTGCTGTGTTTCCTTCCATAGATAGCTGTGTTGGCCTGCATGTCACTGGGGCAGTGAATGCGCTCTGGATTTGAATGTCTAGACAATAATGAATGATATATTCAAAACTTTGGGTGCCTGCTTGAAGGTTTGGGCTAAGATCTAGAGTGGTGGAGCACCACAGTGGGAAGGAACCTACCAACTGCTGCTATTTAGTCTGTGGAGGAATGGAGTGTAAGAGCAAAACATTTCAGATAAGACAAAATAAACACATATTGCAAAGGGAAAGAGAGAGCTGTTTCAGGAATCTAATTAACAGAATAGATAGGCCTGAAAAAATATACCTGTGAAGTATTTCATGGGCATGTCTCTGCCATTGCATTGGTGCATGTTTCAAGACAGCAGCAAATATCATGTTGCACTCTTGTCGCAGTGTTTGTATGGCATATCCTATAGCCCTTGAGTAGGCATTATATGGGAGTGCATCTTTGATCTCATCCATTAGGTTTCCTCTTATTGTTATGATTGGAATTACTGGGTTGTTGTGAGTTTTCCAGGCTGTATGGCCATGTTCCTGAAGCATTCTCTCCTGACATTTTTGCCTGCATCTATGGCAGACATCCTCAGAGGTTGTGAAGTCTGTTGGAAACTAGGAAAATGGGTTTTATATATCTCTGGAATGTCCAGGGTGGGAGCAAGAACTCTTGTCTGCTTGAGGTAGATGTGAATGTTGCAAGTGGCAGCCTTGATTAGCATGTAATAGCCTTGTTGCTCCAAAGTCTGGCTGATTGCTGCCTGGGAGGATTCTTTGTTGAGAGGTGTTAGCTGGCCCTGATTGTTTCATGCTCAGAATTTCCCTGTTTTTGAGTGTTGCTCTTCATTTACTGTCCTGATTTTAGAGGGTTTTTTTTTTAAATACTGGTTGCCAGATTTTGTTTATTTTCATGGTTTCCTCCATTCTGTTGAAATTGTCCACATGCTTGTGGATTTCAATGGCTTCTCTGTGTAGTCTGACATGGTGGTTGTTAGAGTGTTCCAGCATTTCTGTGCTCTCAAATAATATGCTGTGTTCAGGTTGGTTCACCAAGTGCTCTGCTATGGCTGACTTTTCTGACTGAAGTAGTCTGCAGTGCCTTTCATGTTCTTTGATTCATACTTGGGCACTGCTGCATTTGGTGGTCCTTATGTAGGACCTACTTCAAACAGACAAGAGTTCTTTCTCCCACCCTGGACATTTCATAGATATATAAACCCCATTTTCCTAGTTTCCAACAGACCTCACAACCTCTGATGATGCCTGCCATAGATGCAGGTGAAATGTCAGGAGAGAATGCTTCAGGAACATGATCATGCAGCCTGGAAAACTCACAACAACCCAACACAAAGATTAATTAAACCAAAGCAAAAAATCCCTGGAATGTCATGCATCACAAGTCATCTGATGACTCATCCTAATTTAGAGAATACAATTATCACTTACAAATTATTCTATTCATCTTGCAAGATGGTAGACAAATAGTAATGAATTTTCAAATATTCTGCTGCTCCAATCAAGGACAATGAACCGACAGGTCAGAAGGTTCGAATCCGAGGAGAATACAGATGAGCTCCCTTTGTCAGCTCCGGCTCCCCATGTGGGGACATTAGAGAAGCCGCCCTCAAGGATGGTAAAACATTGAAACATACGGGCTTCCTCTGGGCAACATCCATGCAGACAGCCAATTCTCTCACACTAGAAGCTACTTGCAGTTTCTCAAGACACTCCTGACATGAAAAAAAAAATCAAGAGCAACTATGACAAGTGGAATACGTTATTTTTAAAGAAACTGAAGATCTTGAAATAAAGGATGTCAAACTTTATATAAACCACTTTATGTCCAACACTGAATTGTAATAGTTTATGGAGATATAAGTTTCAGTATGAGGTGCAGGTTGCTTTCACATAGTTTTACAGAGTTTTACAGTTTGAGTTACAAGTGTACATTCAAACATGGCAGCTTCTGCAAACATTGCACAGAAAAAAATACATTGGGTAACCACTTTGGGTGAAAGTTGGTTGCTGGTTCTGAGAACTTCAAAATAAGTCTAAATACTTGATCATAAAAGGTCCAATTCTCAATTAAATGTTTTCCCTATTTTCCTACTAAGTGGGTGCCCAAAGTGATTATACCGATGTGACAAAATATAGTGAATATAATTAAAACAAGAAAATGCAAAACAAAAAAGCACACACAAAACTCCTTGCATATCATAAACAAGTATCTCACAGTGAAGGCAGTGATGGAGATGATGGGGATTCTTTTTATCTGCTGGATTTCTAGATGAGTGAAGGTTTATGAAGACTGTATTATTCAGATAATATATTTCCCTCCTCAAGATGGAAGTGGAAATGTTCCGAATTTTGAATCACAGTCTGCACAATAAATGGAAGGATTCTCACTTGTCTTAACACTCTGTTGTGAGAGAGTTCAGTCGATGACTCTGCAGTCCTCGTATGAAAAAGGAAATGAGCAGCTATAGTATTGCTGAAAAACTAATATGGAGATGTGGATAGCAGCTGCGGTATACATTTATTTTGATAAATGAGATTTTCTTTCTGGATTAATCTCTTTCTTACAAGGCTGAAGTGAATTGTTCCTCAATGCTATCATGATTTTAGATGAACAAATTAAAATTCTTTATTGAATCATTTATATTGCTCATTTTGTTTGAATTTGCAATAAAGGCCAGCGTGTGTCTAATGTCAATTAATTGTTTTATTTTAGATGTATATCCTACAATATCCCCTAAGGTCTAAGGCTGTTAATAGTGCATTCTTATTTCATATCTTCGCTGAAAGACAAATGACTATTTGTTCCATTTTCCTCATGAAGAACTGAGTTTGCCATACATACTTATTTGCCCAAGTCCATCTGCTAAGTCAATGGGACTTGAGCAAAAGAAGATAGAAAACTCAAGGGATCACACGACTGCAATTTTTTCCTGAGCCAGGTTCAAAATTTATCCATTTACATCAGGCAGTTAGGCTGTTAGGAATTGTGGGAGTTGAAGTCCAAAACACCTGGAGGGCCAAAGTTTGCCCATGCCTGAGTTACATCCATCGTATTTGTGCTGACTTTTATTGTTTTAATAGGGAAGGGGTCTTCTTGAGGCATGTTTAATAATAAATTGTTTTTTCTGGGAATTCATAGTTGTTATTTTTATTTTTATAGCATTCTAGTCCCAAGGAGATGAGGACTACAAGAGAGGATGCAAGAGATGGAAAGTTCACCTATGACTTGGTTGGTTCTGCATTTAAATCTAATCTCCACCATGAAGCTGTCACTGGGTTCCTTTTGGCCAGGCTCTCTCTCAGTCTGGCATGAGGATGATGATGATGATCCATTTATGAGATGATTCATTGGAACTTGTGCCACAATCAGCCTGTGAAAAAGAACTGATGGGATCACAGAAAATTAACTGGTCAAACTACTCTGGGACTTCCAAATTCAGGCTGACAGAGTTTTGGAGCACAATACTCCTGACCTCACAATCATGTTAAAAAACAAAGTATGGATTGTTGATGTTGCAACCCCAGGTGACAGCAGGATTGAAGAGAAACAACTGGAAAAGCTGACATGATATGAGGACTTAAAGATTGAACTGCAAATACTCTGGCACAAGCCAGTAAAGGTGGTCCCAGTGGTAATCAGCACACTGGGCACAGTGCTTAAAGACCTTGGCCTGCACTTAAACACAATTGGCACTGACAAAATTACCACCTGTCAGCTGCAAAAGGCTACCCTACTTGGATCTGCATACATTATTCGCCAATACATCACAGTCCTAGACACTTGGGAAGTGTCCGATGTGTGATCCAATACAACAGCCGGCATAGTGATCTTGTTTGCTGTGTACTAATCTTGTTGTATTGCAAATAATAATAATAATAATAATAATAATAATAATAATAATAATAATAATAATATATTCTGCATAGCAGAGGGTTAGAATGGATGGCCCTTGTGGTCTCTTCCAACTGTGATTCTATGATTCTAAATTATATTTGGGGATAAGAATAATAATTTTATTTCTTACTTGAATATCCTCATGGATTGAGGCGGGCAACAACATAGCTAAAACACATAATCAACATAAACACCCTATAAAATACACATATTAAAATTTATTTCTATAAAATACATATCAAAATACACAGAACAAAGATTAAAACAAAAGACGAGAGCTTAACATTCATGATTAGAATCACAGAATCATAGAGTTGGACCTCATAGGACTATTGTTGTAATGAGAAATTTGGGCAGGGAAGAAAATACGATGTACTATCTAGAATATCATGGAGAATGGACAAACAAAATGCTAAATAAAATATCTGAATCCTCTCAAAATTATTTTAACAATAAAAAATAAAGAGATCCAGACCTCAAATACATGTACCTGAAAAAAATGATTTAGAATTTATAGTTTTTCTCACAGTTGGTCTGATGTTTAGATTCGTCATTATGAAAGAACAATATGTGCATGGGATCTATCCAGAAAAAAAATATAGTATCAATTTATACACATGCTTAGCTTTTCCCTTATTGTATTTTACTCTACCAAGCTACTATAAACACAGTAGCTATAAAGAGAAAAACAGACTGAGAATGGCAGTCTGGGATTTTTCCAGTTCCTTCTTGCCTGTGGTCTTTCTATCCCATATTGATAAGTAGTTAAAAGGCAATTAGAATGTTAATTTGCTGTGCTAATGTGCTGCAGTGGGTTGCAAAGGGAAGCCACATGGACGAATGTGGTGAGCCAGTCAGCTTGAATTAACAGTTCAGGCTACCTGGGGAGTTCTCTGTACCACTGGAAAAAAAGAGAAAGAGACACAATCGCTGTGTTATTGAGGCTGACACTGGAAATGATGCAATCACGTTTAAGTGTCCCTGAACGACTAAAGTACTGAATAAAGATAAAAGGCCACACGCAACGTTTTCTTTTATCACTTGGTTCATTGAGAAGATAGATATATTAATAGCCAAAGTGTAAATCTCACTCCAGGGGACTTCTATTTTTGGTTTCGAGATGCTGTTTGCTTTGCTTGTGTGCATTCTCCTCTGAGTTATGTAATAAGGTTGGCTAAACAGAACATATTTTATGTGCCTTCAGGACACAAATGGGTTTTTCTTTCCAAATGCTCAGCCAGTCAGTATTCTATGGTCTTTCAGTACATTCATCCCCCATTGAACTATACTTTTCCTTCCTCTGTCTTAGATTTCCCTCCCCCCCAAAATGTGCACTTTTGCAAATATTTGGATTTTTCCCAGTCTGCTGATACCTCCCTTGTGTGCACACTTGCAGTAATTCTGCTTTGATTACATAAGCACCTGCAGTCTGAATTCGTAAACAGAGATAATGTTTGTGTTAAAAAGCAGCTACTATTGTCATGATGCTTAGACTTTATTATTATGTATAAAAAAGTATGGGCATAACCCCTGTGTTGGCAGGACTGAAGACCGACAGGTCGCAGGTTCGAATCCAGGAAGAGGTGGATGAGCTCCCTCTATCAGCTCCAGCTCCTCATGCGGGGACACGAGAGAAGCCTCCCACAAAGATGATAAAAACATCAAATCATCCAGGCGTCCCCTGGGCAATGTCCTTGCAGACGGCCAATTCTCTCACACCAGGAGTCACTCCTGATACGACAAAAAAAAATCCTAGCAAAAAGTAAAGACATTTAAATCCATTCAATAGCAGCAGAATACATGGCTTTAATGTCACAGATAAGGAGCCGCGGTGGTGCAATGAGTTAAATCCTTGTGCTGACTGAACTGCTGACCTGAAGGTTGGCGGATTGAATCTGTGAGACAGGGTGAGTTCCCATCTGTTAGTTGCAGCTTCCCATGCAGGGACATGAGAGAAGCCTCCCACAGGATGGTAACATGTCCTGGTATCCCCTAGGGAGCACCTCTGCAGACAGCCAGTTCTTTCACACCACAAGCAAATTGCAGTTTCTTAAATAGCTTCTGACATGATAAAAAATGTCACAGGTGCAATGAATCCACTCTATGCAACTGTAACGGAGGTACCTTAAATCCTTACTACCACATTTCTTCAGGATTTTGGATAGCTCTTTTAAAGCTGTCCTTTAAACAAGCCTTTATTCTAGATTTTAAATGTGGTCCAAAGTGTAGGACCTATTCAACCTTGGGTAGCAACATTAAAAATCTGGGCTAAGACCTTGCAAGAATTCATTGTAAGCCTGATATGCTACCATTTGAAAAATCACAACATTTGTTTCCTATTACTCTCTGTGGGACTATTAAGATGTACTTAACTCTCTCCTGCAGAAATCAATAAAGCTTCTTTAAATTCAATGTCATCTTTGCATGCTTATAGGGAAGCTGGGTATGTTTATCCTGGAGAAAATGGAGAGGTTTTGGTAGTAAAGAATCTAAGTAGTTTTTCCCCACTTCCTATAACTATAGTGAAACATGAAGGAAGATATGGAAACACAACACTAGATAAACAAGTTCACAACATAACAAATGTACTCTGTGTTGAATTCTTTGCCAGCATGGCCAATGAACAGATGTAATGAGAACGGGAGTCCAGAGGATCAAGAGGGTGAAATGTTAGGCAAGATTAAAGTTAAAAGAGATTAAAGACAAAAGTACCACATATTTTGGTCTATTTGTAAATTTTAATCTTATGTTTTTGTTCAGGTTTCATAGAAATCTTTGTTCCAGCCAAGATCTTGTGTAAAATAGCAATTCCAAGCAAATGTTCATTTCCACCAGTCCTATAAGCCAAATAGGAACCTGTATAGTGCAGTATGGATGGATATGGCAGTATGGATGGATATGGTTCTGGTCCAGATTACCTGTCCGAACGTATCTCCTGTTACAAACCATCATGAAGCCTAAGATTGTCAGGAGAGGCCCTGCTCTCTGTCCCACCATTTTCACAAATGCGGTTGGTGGGGATGAGAGACAGAGCCTTCTCGGCAGTGGCACCGCATCTGTGGAACTCTCTCCCTAATGTACACAAGCAAAGCAAACAGCACTTGGAAACCAAAAATAGAAGTCCCCTGGAGTGAGATTTACATTTTGGCCACCTCCCTCCTGTTCTTTAGAAGACAATTGAAGACTTGGCTCTGGGACTAGGCGTTCAATTAGTGGACAGTAGCAATTGGAAAGAAAACCTAAGACATTTGCAACTTTGGATTTGCCCGACTTGGATTTGGTTTTAATGGGCATGTTTAAGTTATCGTTTAATGAATTGTATAATGTGGATTTAATTATTTTTAATGTTTTAAATGTAATTTTTTGATTGTTTATATTTTGATAGCATCATATGATGCTTGTGTGAGGTCGCCCTGAGTCCCCCTTCAGGGGAGAAGGGCAGGGTAGAAATGCATGAAATAAATAAATAAATAAATAAAAATATACAGTATCTGAGCTATTTGCACAATTTGATCCAGCAGCACTGTCCCCATGCTGATCCAAGCTGGGTTGGGATTGGAGAATTCATTTTTCCCACACTTTCATGATATCATGCCTAAACCTCCCCAACAGTTACTTCCTTGTCCCCACCCTCTTCACCTGATTTGTACAGGACTAGATGTTCATCTGTTTAGAGGTACATTTGCTATGGCATTATTTGCACACTCTGCTCAGAGTTTGTCGGGTTTGTGTTAAAGTTAGTGGCATCATCATTGTTAAACAGGTTCATACATCCACTATTTGAAAGGAAAATGCAAGAATATGAAGGTCAGAAAGCTATGGTCGATTCCTGGAGGTGCCATTAAGGGATAATAGGCAATTCCAGATTTCTAAGAAAAATGTGAGTTCTGATCCACTTTTAATGGATGCACTTGCTGTAAATGTTGGTCTTTTATTTGAATACATCCAGTTGCTATTATTATCTTTTTTTGACTTATAAGGTAAAGGTTTTCCCTTGAAATTAAGTCTAGTTGTGTCAGACTCTGGGGTTGGTGCTCATCTCCATTTCTGAGCTGAAGAGCTGGCATTGTCCATAGATGCCTCCAAGGTCATGTAGCCAGCATGACTGCATGGAGCACCATTACCTTCCCTCCAAAGTAGTACCTATTGATCTATGCACATTTGCATGTCTTTGAACTACTAGATTGGCAGAAGCTGGGGCTAACAGTGGGAGCTCACCCTGCTCCTTGGATTCAAACTTCTGACCATTCAGTCAGTAAGTTCAGCAGCTCAATGGCTTAACCTGCTGCACCACCAGGTTATACTTTGACTTATACTCTCATCTAATTGAACCAGATATCCTGTGTCTAGGATATTTGTCGCTAGCATATGGATAAAATGCTTGTTTTGTGGACCCCTTGCTATACCCAATTTAAATATAAAATGGTTCTTCAGTGAGACTTTTAGTATTAAGTAATTTTAAATGACCCCAAACTTCCATTTACAAGATATTTACAAAGTCCACGGGGGATAGTCTTCATAATTTAGGAAAACATAGAGAAAAAGATGGGTTCAATATTTTTAGATTTCAAAGCTTGCACCTTATCATACATTATCACAAAATTTTCTTATTGATTTAAACATTCTCAGATCACTCATAAGATCTTTGGGAACTATGCATGCATTGTAAAAAAGTTAACTGCTTGCTCAGCCAACGTGGTGTTGTGAGCTGTCTATGGTGCTGAATAGAAACTATAACATTACTTACTCAATTCTCAGTTTGTTCAGCTACTCTAGCATGGTGGCTAAATGAGACTGAGAATCAAGAAGCCAAAATATCACCTTTGCCATGAATTAATAAAAGGGCAGTAGCTGACTGAGTTCATTTGCCAAGAAAGACTTTCTACAACCCATTGCTTGACTCTTAAAAAGGCAGCAGAACAAATTTGTTATCTTCCTATGCAAATATGTAATTGACACTTCTAAGTATCATGGAAATAGAACATAAACAGATGAAGCCATGTCTTGCTGGCTGTCTCCCACCCATTCATTCACCAGCAGAATGGCAGTATAAGCTACTGGGAGGGAGGCTCACAGCTCCAGCATGTCTCATTCAGCACCTGTTGAGAACTCCTTCTACTACATTTAACTGCTATTCTGTTGGCTATTGAGTGAGAGGGTGGCAGCCAGGAAGACACAAATACATTGTGTCTTATGTGTTACATCTTATTTATCTTATGTAGATTGTAAGCCTGAGGGCAAATTAACATTTTGTAAACTTCTCTGAGTGCCTTTGTGACTAAAGAAAGGGTTAAAAATTCTCTAAATAATTTTCTCTAAATAAATAAACATATTTTGTTCCTCATTTCTTTGCTACCTGTAAATCCTGATATGATTTGGGTGCAGACTTTCAGGATTCGGGGCATCTTATTATCTGAGCCCACTCAACATTTGAAGACCTTTGCGGCAAGTGCTTTGCAGCCATGTTTTATGAGGATCTGACAAAAGGCCACAGTCCCAGAGTTTTGAATGCCCTTTTACAAGAGTTTAAGCTATCTCCCCTCTGCTCTCTTTCAGCCAGCAAGCAAAGCGCTGTTTATGAAGATAGAAGTTTGACCTACCTGTCTGTTGTGGAAGGTCTTTTAATGAGTGATGCTGTTCTTGAGAGTAAACAATAAACTCACTAATTTGGATTCAGACATAGCCGTATGCAACTAGCTGGACAGAAGTGGCTTCTCCATTTCTTCCTTCCCACTACAGCTCCTCTGATGTTACAAAGAGGATCAAAGTGTCCTGTTGAAGTAGATGAGCTGTAGCATAAGGGGAGGGAGCTGTGGCATGGGGTGCAGAGCAACTTTATGTGAACTACCCTCTAAGACAATCTACTAAAGAAAGGCACATCCCAGATGCAACCCAATGGATTGGATCTCTTGCTGCTGCTTGCTTGCTTTCAAGATATTTCTGACTTACAGTAACCCTGAAGTGACCCTCTCATAGCGTTTTCTGAGGCTAAGAATGTACGACTTGCCCAAGGTCACTCAATTAATTTTCATGCTTGAGGAGGAATTTCAACCCTGTTCTCCAGAGTCATCATCCAACATTCAAAATAGTACATCATGGTAGATCTCTTAAACCTACTACTTCTTAGTAAATAAACACACGATGCTTCTCAGTTTTCTTACTCTGAAGTGAGAGTAGTATTTTGTGAACATGTTTAGTGGGTACTTTGAGTACTCCCCAAGGCAACAAGAACAGAAAAGATTGTCCTAGCTCCTTCATACCCATTGTGTAATGTGCATCTCATTTCTGATTGGGGGGGGGGGGGTGGCTATTCTTATAAGTAATGTATTTTCATATCCATACTGAATAAAACTGCAAGATGGAATTCCAGTATCAGGCATAACAGAGCAGTGTGGCTTTGGCAAAAGTTATGATGATTCATATTTCATTTATTCT
Organism: Anolis sagrei; assembly: GCF_037176765.1. NCBI lineage: Eukaryota > Metazoa > Chordata > Lepidosauria > Squamata > Anolidae > Anolis > Anolis sagrei. The sequence goes on along the minus strand of NC_090024.1, from coordinate 214,040,127 downwards.
ATTTGTGATAGAAGCGGTTCTAGTGTTCAATGGCTATTTTTGAAACTATTGGATCCATCAACATCATTATAGATGTTTCCTTCTACATTTTTTACATCTCAGGCTCCTAGAAATATCTGAAATACTTTTCTTTCTTGCTGAATTTTCCAGAATTCTGGAGTATGGAGAAATAGTGGGATGGAATTTAATTAAACTGTACCATTTGTTTGTGTTCTGTGCTTTTGAACCTGCCCAAGTGTAAATATTCCATCCGCAAACCTGACTACTATCACTGTGGGGAAAAGCTAATTTTCTATTCTTCTGGGATCTGGGGTTATTTTCAAGTCCTGCCCTTAACTCTGCTGTATTATGTGCATTTTCTGCTTCACTAGATAGTCAGATAGGCAGCAAATGGTGTCGGCTTTAGGTCAAAGAACATGAAAAGGTGCCTCCTGCTGTCTCCCAGTAAGGTAGGGCTATTGCATTGATCTTCATGTAATTGAAGAAATTAATAGGGTAGAAAATAATCCAGAAAAATTGCATGGAAAAATAGAAAGAAAGGAGAGATTTGGACATCATTCAGTGATCTAATGAAAATGAGTGATGAGCAGACAGCTCAGAAGACAAGACTGCAAAATAATAGGAATAATACACAATAATTTATTGGGCCCGGTGTTTTATAAGGACATTTTTGAAGGGCATTGTAAAAGGTGAAATATTCATTCAAGATTTAATAGAAATTGATGTCAATCAACAGTAATTTTTTTAAAAAAGATATTTTAATTGAAATAAATGGTAAAATATCAAGTAACATTCATTATATTTTACTTATAAAATGCATTACTAAGTAATATATATATATACATGGCACAAATGTGACAGAAGACTGTAAAATAAATACTAAATCAATTACTTTTTTTGAAAAAAAATGCACCAGTCAAATTTAAGGACATTATCTCATCAGTACCCTATTCTAAGTACTGATTAACCTCTGTATATGGATAAATGTTGATGTATCTATAATTAACAATATTGCTTCTGGGTGAATCTTCTTACAGCATTCAGCTCATGCATCTTATGTGACAAATTTAGAGGCATTTGATGTAAGAGTTTAAAAGAAAGATAGAAATAGAGTATCAGTGGCTACTACCCATGATGGTTTAATGTTACCTACATTAAGGTAATTTGCTAAATGTTTGGGAACAGGAGAGGGAAGATGCTAACAGGACTCATGTGCCTATTTATAAGTTTCTTACAGGTATATGGTTAGTTGTTAGGCTGTTGAGTATGATCCAAATTGGCTATTTTTATAATGACCTTAATATTTTGTCTTCTCATAATAACCTTGGTCTCCAGCAAAGGATCACCGCCTTGTCGGGGCGCTGGAGCTTGAGCACCTCAATGATGTCATGAGCGAAACCGTGAAGGGCCACCCAAGACAGGACGGTTGTGGCAGAGAGGTCAGACCAAGCGTGATCCCTGGGGAAGGCAATGGCAAACCACTCCAGTATCCTTGCCAAGAAAACTAAATGGACCAGTACAACCAGAGATATGTCGGTATGCCATTGGAAGATGGGACTCCCAGGTCGGAAGATGGCCAAAATGCTACTGGGGAGGAGCAGAGGATAAGTTCAACTAGCCCCAGATGTGATGACGCAGCTAGCTCAAAGCCGAAAGGAAGGCTAGCGGCCGACGGTACTGGAGGTGAACGGCGAATCCGATGCTCTAAAGATCAACACACCATAGGAACCTGGAATGTAAGATCTATGAGCCAGGGCAAATTGGATGTTGTTATTGGCGAGATGTCAAGACTAAAGATAGACATTCTGGGGGTCAGCGAACTGAAATGGACTGGAATGGGCCACTTCACATCAGATGACCACCAGATCTACTACTGCGGGCAAGAGGAACATAGAAGAAATGGAGTAGCCTTCATAATTAATAAGAAATTCGCTAAAGCGGTGCTTGGATACAACCCAAAAAATGACAGAATGATCTCAATTCGAGTGCAAGGAAAGCCTTTCAACATTACAGTGATCCAAATATACGCCCCAACCACAGCTGCTGAAGAAGCAGAAGTAGATCAGTTCTATGAGGATCTGCAGGACCTACTGGATAATACACCAAAAAGAGACATTATTTTCATTACAGGAGACTGGAATGCCAAGGTGGGAAGTCAAATGACAACTGGGATCACAGGCAAGCATGGTCTGGGAGAACAAAATGAAGCGGGACGCAGGCTGATAGAATTCTGCCAGGAAAACTCGCTATGTATAACGAATACTCTCTTCCAACAACCTAAAAGACGGCTTTATACATGGACTTCACCAGATGGTCAACACCGAAATCAGATTGACTACATCCTTTGCAGCCAAAGGTGGCGGACATCCATCCAGACGGTGAAAACAAGACCTGGGGCTGACTGTAGCTCAGATCACGAACTTCTTATTGCCCAATTTAGAATAAAACTAAAGAGATCAGGGAAAATACACAGACCAGTTAGATATGATCTCACTAACATTCCTAGCGAATATACAGTGGAAGTGAAGAACAGATTTGAAGGACTAGATTTAGTAAACAGAGTCCCAGAAGAACTATGGACAGAAGTCCGCGACATTGTTCAGGAGGCGGCAACAAAGTACGTCCCAAAGAAAAAGAAAACCAAGAAGGCAAAATGGTTGTCTGCTGAGACACTGGAAGTAGCCCAAGAAAGGAGGAAAGCAAAAGGAAACAGTGATAAGGGGAGATATGCCCAGTTAAATGCGCAATTCCAGAGGTTAGCCAGAAGAGATAAGGAACTATTTTTAAATAAGCAATGCATGGAAGTGGAAGAAGACAACAGAATAGGAAGGACAAGAGACCTCTTCCAGAAAATTAGAAACATTGGAGGTAAATTTCAGGCAAAAATTGGTATGATAAGAAACAAAGATGGCAGGGACCTAACAGAAGCTGAAGAGATCAAGAGAAGGTGGCGAGACTATACAGAAGATCTGTATAGGAAGGATAATAATATTGAGGATAGCTTTGACGGTGTGGTGAATGAATTAGAACCAGACATCCTGAGGAGTGAGGTTGAATGGGCCCTAAGAAGCATTGCTAACAACAAGGCAGCAGGAGACGACGGAATCCCAGCTGAACTGTTTAAAATCTTAAAAGATGATGCTGTCAAGGTGATGCATGCCATTTGCCAGCAAATATGGAAAACACAAGAATGGCCATCAGACTGGAAAAAATCAACTTATATCCCCATACCAAAAAAGGGAAATGCGAAAGACTGCTCAAACTTCCGTACAGTGGCCCTTATTTCTCATGCCAGTAAGGTAATGCTCAAGATCCTGCAAGGAAGACTCCAGCAATACATGGAGCGAGAGTTGCCAGATGTTCAAGCTGGGTTTAGAAAAGGCAGAGGAACGAGAGACCAGATTGCCAATATCCGCTGGATAATGGAGAAAGGCAGGGAGTTTCAGAAAAACATCTACTTCTGCTTCATTGACTATTCTAAAGCCTTTGACTGTGTGGATCATAATAAATTGTGGCAAGTTCTTAGTGGGATGGGCATACCAAGCCACCTTGTCTCTCTCCTGAGGAATCTGTACAAGGACCAAGTAGCAACAGTAAGAACTGACCACGGAACAACAGACTGGTTCAAGATTGGGAAAGGCGTACGGCAAGGCTGCATACTCTCACCCAACCTTTTTAACTTGTATGCAGAACACATCATGCGATGCGCGGGGCTGGATGAATGCAAAGCTGGGGTGAAAATTGCTGGAAGAAACATTAACAACCTCAGATATGCAGATGACACCACTCTGATGGCCGAAAGCGAGGAGGAGCTGAGGAGCCTTCTAATCAAGGTGAAAGAAGAAAGCGCAAAAGCCGGGTTGCAGCTGAACGTCAAAAAAACCAAGATTATGGCAACAAGAATGATTGACAACTGGAAAATAGAGGGAGAAACCGTGGAGGCTGTGACAGACTTTGTATTTCTAGGTGCAAAGATTACTGCAGATGCAGACTGTGGCCAGGAAATCAGAAGACGCTTACTTCTTGGGAGGAGAGCAATGTCCAGTCTTGATAAAATAGTGAAGAGTAGAGACATCAGACTGGCAACAAAGATCCGCCTAGTCAAAGCCATGGTATTCCCTGTAGTAACCTACGGATGTGAGAGCTGGACCTTAGGGAAGGCTGAGCAAAGGAAGATCGATGCTTTTGAGCTGTGGTGTTGGAGGAAAGTGCTAAGAGTGCCTTGGACTGCGAGAAGATCCAACCAGGCCATCCTCCAGGAAATAAAGCCCGACTGTTCACTGGAGGGAAAGATACTAGAGACAAAGTTGAAGTACTTTGGCCACATCATGAGGAGACAGGAGAGCCTAGAGAAGACAATTATGCTGGGGAAAGTGGAAGGCAAAAGGAAGAGGGGCCGACCAAGGACAAGATGGATGGATGGCATTCTTGAAGTGACTGGACTGACCTTGAGGGAGCTGGGGGTGGTAACGGCCGACAGGGAGCTCTGGCGTGGGCTGGTCCATGAGGTCACGAAGAGTCGGAGACGACTGAACGAATGAACAACAACAACAACAATAACCTTGGTATTCTGAATTCAACACTCTGATTTCTACTGCCATACAAACTTTCATATCTTGTAGTTAAAGATATAGTAGCCACTGCCATGCAGACCTAATGGGAAAAGCAGCTGCACAACAGAATTTATTTGATGGCATCTCTTATCTCATAAATGAGGGCGACAGTATTGGCCCCTCTGGGAGCTTCCTGTATATGATAAACAGAAATGATGCCTGTGTGGCAAAAAAGCAAGGAGATATGGCAAAGAAATAATTCCCTTGGCTCCCAGCCTCTCCTGACTTGCAATGTACATCGTAACAGCCCCATTGCTTCTGTATGTGGCTGTATGTCATGATAAAAAGCAGAGCTAAAATCAGATTAAAACATGTCATTGAGGGCGCATTGGGAACATCATGTGGCAATCATTTCTGTTGCAAAATAAATAGGTTGGAGATAGTTGCTGCTGAAAAGCTCTCTTTCTTAAACTCTTTTTTATTTCATTTAATAAAATGTGTGTGTGCGCGCACACACACATACACATATTTTATCTGTGAGGCTCTAAGATGGGAGAAAGCAGCCAACAACAACAACAGCAAAGGAAACATTAGAGAATCACAGAGGATAACCATAATATTAAGGTAAAGAGGCATATAAATAAAAATGAATATCATTTTTTAAAAATGGAGTTAGAAGAGAGCACATGGGCCATCCAGCACAACCTCCTACTATGCAGGAAAAGCACAATCAAAGCACACACCCCCCCCCAACAGATAGCCATTCAGCCTGTTTAAAAGCCTCAAAAGAAGGAGCTTCCATCACACTCTGAGGGAGTGAATTCCACTGTTGAACCATTCTTATGGTCAGGAGGTTCTTCCTAATGTTCTGATGGAATCTTGGGCCCATCGCTCTGAGTCCTAGACTCCAGGGCAACAGATATCAAGTCTTCTCCTTATTCCTTATGGAATTCTTTCTAATATGTAAGCATGGCAATTATGTCTCCTTTCAACTTTCTCTTCTGCAGGCTAAATACACCCGGCTCCTTAAGCCTCTCCACATAGGACATGGTCTTCAATCCTTTGATCATTTTAGTTGCCCTACTCTGGACACCTTCCAGCTTTTCAATATCTTTTTAAAACTGTGGTGCCCTGAATTGGAAACAGTGTTCTAGGGGATGCCTGTCTGAAGCAGAATAGAGATGCGCCATGACTTCCATAGAGTACACTCCTTTTAATGCAACCCAAAATCACATTGGCATTTTTAGTTGCTGCATCACATTGTTGGCTCATGTTCAATTTGTGGTCTACTAAAACTCCAAGATCTCTTTCACATGGAGCCAGGTGTCATCCATCCTTTATCTGTGCATTTCATTTTTTCTGATTAAGTGTAATATCATATAGTTCTCCTTGTTGAAATTTATTTTCTTAGTATTTTCTTAGCAGCTAAAGACATGGCTATTTAAATGGGCCTTTGATCTGGAGTAGTGTACTATGGTTGTATGTGATGACATCGACCATTGTTGCTTAGCACTTTAGTTATTGATTGAAGAAGCCCAATGACCCACAGGCTTGACTGTGTTTTAGAAATTTTAAACTCTTAATTTTATCAATTATGTTGTCAGTTGTTTGTAGTCAGTTAATTTATGCATTGTTCTGGGGGTATGTGATTTTATTATTCTGTGTGGCACCTTGAGTGCTTTTGTGAGCCATCTTGAGTACCCTTGGGGAGATGGGGTGGTGTATAAATAAAGTTTCTAAATTATCATTATCATTGTTAATGGCTGGCTCTCTTATCTGTTATGGTCATTTTGAATTCTGACCCTGCCTTCTGGACTATTAGCTATTCCTCCCAATTTAGCATCATTTAAAAGGAACAATTATTTTTACATTTATATATATATATATATATATATATATATATATATATATATTGCTTCCATGTCTTCCAAACATTTCTGATTTATGATGACCTTACAGTTTTCGTAGCAAGATTTATTTGGAGGGAGACTACCTCTGAGACTGATGGAATGTGACTTGCCCAAGGTCATCCAATGGGTTTCCATGAAAGGCACTGATTGGAATCCATGTCTCTGAAGGCATAGTCAAATGCTTCAAAAGAGAAAATCAGATACTTTCAAAAGTACTCTCTGCGTTACATGTCCTTCTAAGCCAGAGTTCTTATAAGAAAGCAGAAATGAAATTATCCAAGTAGTTGTGAATCAATTCATTCAAAGCAATCAATATACTCAGGTTTCAGTTCTACAGTATCAAAATGTCATCACATTTTGATACTGTAGAACTGAAACCTGAGTATATTGATTACAACATAAAATCACATCATCTCACTCCAAAACAAGCTTCATAGTTTCCCTATAAATAGCAGGTAAATGGAACAGAGGATTGTGAAGACCATGTGCCACTGCTGCAAAGATAAGAAGGACAAGTGTAGATGAAGAACTTACTTCTTCAGCTAAGATCCAGGTCATTGTCTTCCTCTAGCTTTTTAGTAAGGGAATGTGTACAGTAACAAAGATTAATCTGCTGACCTTATCCCTCTTTATTTTAAATAGAAGGCGTCCTCTGTGCAATTAATTTTTAGGAAGTGTTTTTTAAAAGTCAGGCACTGATTCCTTCTGACCAGTCTTTGCAAGAACAAAGTGATAGAAATGAGTGATGAACTTTTGTTAATGCATCTGGGTTCTGGCCAACATTCAAGCAAGTTATCACACTTATATGCAGATCCCTGTATAAATAGCAAAGTTCTGATACTGATGTGCAATTAGATGAAGTGGGAAATTGTCCAACAATAACAAGACTATCCTCCCTGCCCCCGGCATTGCTGCTCCCTTGTGGTGTTGATAGATTTAGACTGTGAAATAAAACTTTAATTCTTATAAAGCTCTGAAACAGACACAGGAGGGGCAAATATTTATTCTGCTACTGACCTTCTCCAGCAAATAGTGCACTATGCCGTTATGGAGCTTGCAGCTTTGCACTTCAGAGAAGTGAGAAATCATTAAAAAAGAAGGTGAGAAAGCATTGAAGGGAAACAGCAGATTGCTTGAAGGAACTATAATGAATTCTGCAAATGGCTACAATCTGAAAAGCCATTATCACTGTGAATACAGCAAAATAAAATCCTTGGATTTTTAGAATAACATCTGTCCAAACAAAGACAACCTTTCCTTTACCGGGATGCCAAGATTATTTTCAAGCCTACTGACTGGGAGAAGTGACAAATGCTACAAGCTTCCATGTATACGTGCCTAGCATTTGGGACTGAGCATGCAGTTCTTGCCACTAGGTCAGCACTTGTGCATATAATATTAAACACCAAAAAACCTTTCTCATGGCATAAGGCTTGCTCTGTGATCGTATTTTGATTGCTATTGCTGCATTCTATAAAATCCTGGGAGTAATCGAAGGTTGGGTAATCTAAGCACCACTCCCTAAACTACACATTCCAAGATTCCATAAGATGGAATCATAGCAGTCAAAGTGGACTTATAGCATTATGTAGTATAAAAGGTTCTCTGGTCAGATGTAACAGCAATTGTCAATGTTTGGGTTCAGAATGGAACCAAGGAAAGAATAAAAGAGAATCATAGTTGGGTTCCTGTTGAGGGCCCACAATCCAGTTGGGGACTTGCATTCAAGATCCCCCTGAATTCGCCCCCTCACTAACACTGCAAACTCATATCTCATTCTGGCCCAGACAACCATAGTGGTGAGAAAGAATAAATACCAACTTGCTGACTGACTCCTTGCCTGTCAAGTGAACTCATGTTAATAATGTTGCACTGAGGAGGAGGGCATATGCACCGAGGAGGAGGAGTAGCCACAATAGTTGGTGACTATGGCTATAAGAAGATAGACTCAATTAGAGATAGCTTCTGTTCAAAACTATGATGCAACTATCTTCAAAAACCTGGAGCTGGTATTGGGAGGACCTTGAATTCATAACTTATTATTCAAACATACATGGAAACACTCATATGTATCAGCTCTCTGTTTAAGAATTTGGACAGCTCCTATTTGAACAGATAATGCTTTGTTATTTTATTACAGGCACAGAAAACACATGGTCTGCAGGGTGTATTGATTCTTGATGAATTTTGTAGCCCCTACCACTCTTGCCACTACTGCATAATTCAGTGGTGTTGTACAAGAGTAGTGATGACAGTAAAACCCTTCTTATTTGACTTTAAGTAGGCATTTCCACAAAAACAGCAAGGCACACAAGGGTTGACTGGCTTAGTAAGGATCCAGTTAGTATTCTTGGAAACACTAATTGACTCTCAAATGTGCAACTCATTTTTAAAAGGAAGTGTTTTGTCAAAAGGTAAATGGGGACCCTTTTTTATTTGTTACAGTACTGCTCAATTTTGTTGAATGATAATGGTATACAGAGTGCTGTCCTGGTTAGATGGGCTGCGATGACAGTTCCCCCTGTTCAGTTCCTGGAAATTGCTCACCCCACTGCATTATTATATTCATGTGTTTCATTTCCTCCATGGATTGTAAGATAGCATCAATTATTTCACTTTTTAAATCCTTACAACATTCTTGTGTAGTAGGTAAATCTCAGATATTGGGATTGTTCAGCTGGCTTCATTTGAATCCATATTTTCCCTCTTCTGTGATCCGAACCACTACATCACCCTAGTTCTAAGGTCTGACAGCTTCATACATTGAATATTCTGTAGTTCAGCCATCACTTATATGTGCTCTACCTGCATATCCAGACCACAATAATATCATGTTTGTCTATTGGCCCCATGATTTTTGTGTTTAATGTTGAAGCCACTTAGGAGTCTTTCAGGTTTAAATTCTTCATTCTTTCTTCATTCTTTACTCAATAAACCTTTGGCCATTTATTCTCACTCTATTAGCAGTTGCTTGTGCAATGGAATCTCAAAAGGTGAATGGAAGAGAAATAATTGCATCATGACAGATGGTGGTGAGGAAGGTGAGTGGAAGGGAAGCACTAAACCTAAGCACCAAAATGTTCTTTGTTAGCATGTAGTCCCTCTGAGCAATCAGTTTGTGCACGAAGGGAAAGTTACTTACAAGTAAACAAGTGGGATACTGAGTAGAAATTTAAGGAACCTCCTTGCCCCTAGTTTAATGATACAATAGTACAATAGTCATAACAAAAATCAACGCTACTTGGGTTAACTATTCAGCTTTGCTGACTTGCTTGTAAAAAGGAGAGAGCTCAGAAAAGTACAGTTTTCTTCCTGCCAAAATGTTTAATTTGCGAGTTCAAATGTTAGCTAGCTGCATGGTGAAATGTGAACTAGATAGCATTTTCCATGTTTAGGGTCCAGGGAAGAACTCTTTCCAAGTAAGGCAGAGGCATATAATCTATGGCTCTCATTCCACTTTGGCATTCCAGAGCTTAAACAGCATATGTGATTATGCCTCTTGAACCTCTTGATCAAATATGTCAAAATAATGTTACAAAAATACATTGCACCCTAATGTACATGACCCAAGGCTTAATGTATATGAATCTTCATAGAATCATAGAGTTGGAAGAGGCTCTGTGGACCAACTTGGACTGAGATTTGTGTGATGGCTAACCCTTCTCTTGGACTTGAAAAGAATACTCAACATATTGTAATTTAATAGTTTTAATATGTGTATATTTGTTTATTCTAAGTTGTATTGAAATGCTTTTAGTTGTGAGCTGCTTTGAGTCTCTGTATGGAGAGAATAAACATAATAATAAAAATAATGATAATAATAGGACAGTTCCTTTAAAATTCAGATTTAAATCTACATAAGACTCACTATTTTACTCCACACTAACAAGTGTGGAGATGTCCAACCACTTAGTCACTTTAGCTAGAAACAAATAGAGAAAATGGAATTGTGGAGCAAAGGGATGGCAAGAAGTTCTAATGCCAGCTTGACAGTTCAAAGGTATGTGTGTGAGTGGCTTTTAAACCTCCTTCCTTGTGGCCTCTGAGACCACCTAATGTCAACATCACATTTGTTATACCAGGCAGATGATCATCTCGGTAATGATGCCATTCATGGCTAATTTTCCGGGATTGAAAATGAACTGTAGCCACTGCAGCATCAACCTTTGCTGCATAGCAACAAGAGGAGAAAGTCAATTAATTATCTTCTTGCTGGAATCCAGGGGCCCTTTCATCCTCAACTCAGTCAAGTGTGTAATGGAAAAAGGGAGAGAAACAGACTGCATTTGGCCAATAGGGAATTGAATGACAAAGTGAAAGATGAGCAGTGGGGAAAAAAGAAACAGGAGAAATTCAAGGGGAAGGGGGGGGGGTGAGGAAAAACCTGGTACTATTATTCATTTTGGGTGTGGGAGGAAGAACTAGCTACTGATGGCATGATTGCCCTATTTGTGGTGATGACCTATAAAGCCCTGTACAGTTTGGGTCCAGGCTCTTTGAAGGACTACATCTTCCTGTATGATCCTTAAGGTCTTCTGAAAAGGTCCTCTCTGTCTTACCACCTCTGACAGAAACAAGGGAGAGGGCCTTCTTAGTGTTTGCTACCAGAATTTGGAACACTCTCCTTTGCTTTCCTTCCATGGTTAAGTAAAACCTCCCTGTGCCATCAGGCTTTCTGAAAGTGACTAGGAGTGTGTTGTTCTGTTTTGTGATTCATTTATGGTTTTAACCATATCTGATGTAATGCATGCTTGTGTTCCTTTCAAGGTACAGGAAGCCACAAAATCCCAGATGCACATATTTGAAGCTGATCTTATAACTTGATCCTCACAAGTGCTTTTGATTTATAGGAGAAATCTTCAAACAATAGGAGCAACATTTCCTTCAAGGAGTTTCATAGTTTTTCACAGAATCATGGATCTTGTATGAACTAACATTTCCTAAGTGGATTCTTGGATGAAACCGACTATCCAGACCCATTGGAGTCTGTGTTTAGTCCTGGTTACAGAACCAAGACAGCTTTAGTCACCTTGGTAGATGACCTCTACAGAGAACTAGACAGGGGGAGTGTGTCCCTGTTGGTTCTCCTGGACCTCTCAGTGGCTTTCGACACCATCAAGCATGGTATCCTTCTGGGTCAACTCTCCAGGATAGGACTTGGCGGCACTGTTCTACAGGGGCAGGCATGTAGCCGGGGGGGGGGGGGGGGGGGGCTCGAGGGGCTTCAGCCCCCCCCCCCCCCCGAAATTCTCATGGTGGTTCGCGAAAAGGCCTTACTGGTGCATTATTTAAACTGTTTATTCATATCATGATCTGATCACCATACTCAATATATCCCATATGCATGGGGGTATTGGGGTAATGATACAAAAGGTTTGCTAGGCTAGACCCTCTTTCACTCAGACTCAGCCCCCCCCCCCCCCAAAAAAAAAACTCAGGCCCAATTCAAAGTGCAGGTTATTACCTACAAAGCTGTACATGGTTTGAGTCTATTTGCGTGACCGTGTCTCCCCCTATGATCCTACTCAGGCCCTGAGGTCCACCGAGGGTACCCCACCTCCTTCACAAGCATGGCTGGTGGGGAAAGGGCCTTCTTGCTAGTGGCCCCATGGCTCTGGAACACCCTTCTCAAAGAGAAAGGAACTAAAAACATGGCTTTGGAAGCAGACTTTTGCAAATGTTTCGCTGTAATCTAAGTGATAGAGGTTTTTAAATGAGACTTATGTTGATTGGATCTTTATGTTTCTATAAACAAGAGTCGGTCTTGTGATTTCTTTAGGATATTACATGTTTAATTATTTCATAGTTTTATATTTATGAGTGATGTTTATTTCATTTGTTGAGTTATATTTAACACATTTGTTGTGATTTACTTTTCTTTATACATTATGATTTGTTTCTTTGGTTGGCTGTTTTGATTTCATTTTCTGGATTTGTGGTGTAATTACTACTATTTTATTGTTCTTTCTTGTTGTAAGCTACCCCAAGTCCCCTTGGGAAGAGGTGGTGGGATATCAATAAACATTGTTGTTGTTGTTGTTGTTGTTGTTGTTGTTGTTGTTGTTATGTGTGAATATCATAAATGTAATCTGCTCCCAGTAGTGACTAGTGATGGATGACTTCTATGACACTGAGATGCCGAATCTGCTGTACATTTCTGTCTGACATAGGTGCCTTCAAGTTGTGTGTCAACTTATGATGACTTTATGAATTTCACAGTATTTTCATAGACAAGGGGGATCTGCTGTCTTTAGTATCCTAAATCACTCAAATAGGTCTGGGATTGTTCCTTTAAAGTTCAGCATCAATATCCTATTCTCATGAAAGCCTCCAGCTACCTATCATATTTCTCTTTCTATTTTCACCCCCTCCTCTACCTGCTCTTTTCCTTGTCCCTCTCTGTGTAATGGACCAAGAATCAGGAAGTCTATCTTCCAATGAAGAAATAATACATAAAGTCAGCTGTTGTTCCCAGATAAAGCTATCAGTTGGAAGCAGATTCCTGCTGCTTTGAAAAGATGGTTAAAAGTGACTAAGAACAAACACCTTATAGCCAGGCATAACATTTTCTTGACCAGGTCACAGATATTAATACTTCTCAATCTTCAAAGTACTTTTCTTTTGCTAATTAATCTTAACTATATCCCTCAGTGATGGAAACTCATATTACTGTCCCCATTTTAACATATGGCTTAGATAGCTTTGCTGAAGTCAAGTCAGGGATTTAGCAGAAGAAGGGAGAACTGCATTCAGATTTCTCACCAACTTTCAGAAGGCCTAGATTCTGAGGATTGAACATCCTTTCTTCAAAAGCCTGTTTACATTAATTACTCAATGCATTTATATAGTTCATTGTATGTACTGATTTTATATGGAGATTATATTGAAAGTATTTCAGAATGAATTCCAATGTTATCATGAACAATCAAAAATTCAAAAACACAGTAAAGCCTACTAGCCAATTAATCTATTCTTGTGCACAACATGAACAAGGCTTCAAAGTTCTTTAGTGATGGAAGTCATGGGTGTGAGGAAGTGGTTTTATTTTAATGTATTGTTGCAGGCTTTCATGGCTGGAATTACTAGGTTCTTGTGGTTTTTTTCGGGCTATATGGCCATGTTCTAGAGGCATTTTTCCTGACGTTTCGCCTGCATCTATGGCAAGCATCCTCAGAGATAGTGAGGTCTGTTGGAAGTAGGAAAATGGGTTTATATATCTGTGGAATGACTGGGGTGGGGCAACGAGCTCTCTGCTGCAGCTATGTGTGAATGTTTCAGCTGACCACCTTCATTAGCATTTGAAGGCCTGGCTGAGCCTGGGAAAATGTTTTGTCGAGAGGTGTTAAGATGTGTCTGGTTGTTTGTTTCCTCTCTGCTGTTTTGCTGTTGTAATTTTAGAGTTTTTTTAATACTGGTAGCCAGATTTTGTTCATTTTCATGGTCTCCTCCTTTCTGTTGAAATTGTCCACATGCTTGTGGATTTCAATGGCTTCTCTGTGTAGTCTGACATGGTGGTTGTTGCAGTGGTCCAGCATTTCTGCGTTCTCAAATAAAATGCTGTGTCCAGGCTGGTTCATCAGGTGCTCTGCCATGGCTGACTTCTCTGGTTGAAGTAGTCTGCAGTGCCTTTCATGTTCCTTGATGCGTGTCTGGGCGCTGCGTTTGGTGGTCCCTATGTAGACTTGTCCACAGCTGCATGGTATACGGTAGACTCCTGCAGAAGTGAGAAGATCCCTCTTGTCCTTTGCTGAACGTAGCATTTGTTGGATTTTCTTGGTGGGTCTGTAGATTGTTTGTATGTTGAGTTTCCTCATCAGCTTCCCTATGCGGCCAGTGGTTCCCTTGATGTATGGCAAGAACACTTTTCCTCTGGGTGGATCTTCATCTTTACTCTCGTGGCTTGTTCTTGGTCTTGCCGCTCTCCTGATGTCTGAGGTGGAATATCCATTGGCCTGTAGAGCCCAGTTGAGGTGGTTCAGTTCATTTTGGAGGAGGTGGGGTTCGCAGATTCTTTTTGCACGGTTTGCCAAGGCTTTAATGGTGCTTCTTTTTGTGTGTGTGTGTGTGGGTTTTATTTTTATTTTGTGTGGGTTGAGTTTCGGGTTTGTGTATGGTTTGTAATACATTGTGATTTGTTGTTTGGTTGTGATGGTGAACTCCTATATTAATAAAAAATTACTGCAAAAAATCAAAAACAAAAATCTCACATCAAAAATCATATTTTAAAGACAAACAATTCCATATATTAAAAATGTTGTAATAGGTTTCTTGTAATATTTCTGTGACTTACCCCTGCAGTACTCAAGTTATGTACCTCTAGGAAGCTGAGGGTCAAGTTAGACATTCTGGGGTATGCATGTTTCCTGAAAGATACCCAACATGCTAAATGCAAGATATGCAAGAGAAGACACTGATCTGCTATTGTCACCATATGAAACAGCGATGTGTTCAAATATACTTAGACTATTATCTAACATAACCCAAAAATTGCTCAGAAAAGCTAGGTGAAGGTCAGGGGAGATGACTCACCTGATTTCACCCTTCTTCAGTGGAGTATTGAAAGAAAGAAATAGAACAGAAGCTCACAGTCTGAGACTGAAAACAAAAAAGACACAGGCATGTGAAATTTGGCCCATAGAGGAACTTAACCAGGACGGGGAAACATAACCTTTTGGTCTATTGGCTGGGAGATTGCAGGGGTTGTACTCCAAATGATTGCTCCATTATACTCAGAAGTTAACAATATTGGAAGTGAAATACACAGGCACAGTAGATCAAATAAACTCACAAAGAAAGTAGCCATGGGAACAAGTGCAGTTTACTGCAGGAAAGGAGGGCCCCAGCATTTGTGAGGTGCTTTTCCAAATTTTTGGCACTGTCATAGTAAAAGTGCCATTTCTTGTGTCCCCTCCAGGTACCATATATACGCGAGTACAAGCTGACTTGAATATAAGCCTAATTTTACCACAAAAACTGGGAAAACGTATTGACTCGGGTGTAAGCCGAGGGTGAGAAATGCAGCAGCTTCTGGTAAATTTCAAAATAAAAATAGAAACCAATAAAATTACATTGATTGAGGCATCAGTAGCTGAAATGTTTTTGAATATTTACATGAACTGTAATTCAAGATGAGATTGTCCAACTCTAATTAAACCATTATTCTAACCTCCTTCAGTGTAAATGTGTTTACATATCCTTCCAATAATAATGAAGAAAGTAAAATATTAAATGTAATAAAAACATTAATAGAGTAAAATAATAAATGTAATAAAAATAGAGTAAAATAATGTAATAATAATAATAATAATAATAATAATAATTAGAGTAAAATAATAAATGTAATTTATTTTTATTTATTTTTGTATCAGGAGCGACTTGTGAAACTGCAAGTTGCTTCTGGTGTGAGACAATTGGCCATCTGCAAGGACATTGTCCAAGAATGTTTTTGATGTTTTACCATCCTTGTGGGAGGCTTCTCTCATGTCCCCGCATAGGAAGATTTCATAAAGGAAGAGCTGTTTAAGACTTAGAATCATAGAATCATAGAGTTGGAAGAGACCTCATGGGCCATCCAGTCCAACCCCCTGCCAATAAGCAGGAATATTGCATTCAAAGCACCCCTGACAGATGGCCATCCGGCCTCTGTTTAAAAGCTTCCAAAGAAGGAGCCTCCACCACACTCCGAGGCAGAGAGTTCCACTTAAGCAGCTTAAGGTCTTAAAAGTTCTCATCCATGTCTTTGAATGTACAACAGATATGAAATTTGAAGACTATTGAATGTATAGTAGCATAAGATTGTGTGTATGGCAAAATTTGGGAAAGTTTTTTTTCTTTCTACTTTTAGCCATCCTCACAAGACAATTGAAATTAAAATCCAAAAGTGGGACCTTTCCCAAACCTTAATAGATTATAGATTACATGAATGGGAGATTGTTTTACTGCTAGTCACATGAAATGTAGTATGAAATAAAGGGTGCATTCAGAATAAGGTGGGACTTGTGTTTGATCTGATGTTCAAGTTCCAAGATTCTGTGAAAAATCTTGTGGAGTAACATTATGTGACAATCCCTGTGGGCTGGTAAAGTGTGCTTTGCAGAGTGGGGGACACTTGCCTCTTGACCTCATCGCTGCAATGACACAGAAACTCAGTTGCCTTTGTAGATTGCTTCTGTTCTGCACAAAAGTGATTTGCCCGAGGGAACAACACAGTGGCACATTACTGTTGCCAGGATTTTCCTCATACATTACACATATAAACATGCTGCAGCTGTTCCTAAATTCAGAATTCTGTCTTGGTTGCATCTAGGAGAAAGAGGAAACTGACACTATAATCCCAAATACACTTCCTTGCATGTAAGTCACATTGAATTCTAAATAAACATACCTGTGATCAGGCTGAAATCAAATCACAGATTTTTATTATTATAAATATTGTCTAAGTTCAGTGTTAATATGGGAACTCCTTTGTTAACAAAGGGTATACTCTCTAGAATTAATGCAGTTTGATACAATTTAACTTCTATGATTCATAAAAGTTCAAGTTTTACACAGTCTTTAGCCTTCTCTGCCAAAGAGTGCTGGTGCCTCACAAAACTACAAATCCCAGGATTCTATAGCATTGAGTTGAGGTGACCAAATAGATGTCAAACTACATTAATATGACAATGCAGAAGAACCCAAAGACTGGGTTGTTGTAGGCTTTTCAGGCTATATGTCCATGTTCTAGAAGCATTCTCTCCTGACATTTCGCCTGCATCTATGGCAGGCATGCTCAAAGATTGTGAACTCAGTCATTCTGGCCGTGAAAGCCTTTAACAATACACCCCAAGATTCTTTTTAAAAGCTTCTTTTTACAAAGTTTTTTAAACAACTATCCCTTTATTTCCACCTCATCCTCTGTCTAGCTGGAATATTTTAGGAGCATCGGCATTGAAATGATTGTGAAAGAAGGCTGGAGAAACATAGAATTTCAGTATTAGTTTGCTGCATCATGCCTGCAGTAAACAATGTAAATACAGCTTCGCCTTGGAAAGAAGGGATTCCTCTCTAACCAACTGTACTGTAGCCATGTACCCACCCTTCCCCATGGATGCATTTTGGAGAAAGCTTTCAAAGGCTCTCTAGGAGGTTCCAAAATAGCTTTGTTCACTTATTCAAGCCTTAAACTGACCAGGATTTATTTATTTATTTATTTATTTATTTACTTATTTATTTATTTGTGGTATTTATATACTGCCCTTTCCAATCCCAAAGGGGACTCAAGGCAGTTCACAGTGTTGGCAACAATTCAATGCCACCAATAAAAAACAGTATAAGACATCAAAATTGACCCTCCCCTGATAAAACATTAAACATTATTAAACACAACACATGGTTGTTGTCTTTCACATGAACACATAGTTAGTTTGAATAAATGATTTTGCTGACACATGTTGAACTGTTCTTTCCTTGTTTGTGGAATAATAACCATCCATATTCTTTGTGTGAAGGAAGTAATACCAAAGAAAACATCTATTATGAGACAGAGAGATAAAGGTAGAGGTAGAGATAGAGGTAGAGGTAGAAGTAGATATATATCTTATACAAAATTAGAATAGCCCAAATTTCCCCAAATTTGGTGATCCATTTTTTTTCCTTTTGGCATATAAAATCTCAATAGTTTTTTTTAAAAGCTCAGTCATATGTCCCTAGCCTTTCAAATGTCTCAACTCTTCCAAGGCAGCTTTCACCAAGTACATCAATTAAACAATCAGCAACATAAAAGACAAAGATACATTTTATAACAAACAAATTAAAAACAGCAGAATATGTGCATAATGAAATCTATTTTAAAATTTTGCCACTTAAATTCCTCTTAGCACAAATTCTTCCCTTGGGAACCAAATGATTTCTGCTATGAATTATGACTCTTGTCTCAATGACACTAATAACTGCTGCCTTCACACTGTGTTTTTAATTTTCTTGTTGCTTTTGGATGTTTCTTTGCAGTTTTTTTATTTCCTAAAGCACACTGAAGTGTGGTGGAGGCTCCTTTTCTGGAGGTTTCTAAACATGAAACTGGATGGAAGCATTTGTAAGCATCATTGTAGAGTGTTCCTTCTCCCCTGGTGCCTGGCTAAATCCCTGGAAGGAAAGTCTCTGATGTCAACCTCCCAAAAGCTGATGATGTCAGAATGGGTGTTTGTATGGTCATTATATTATTTGGTTCATAATGAGGTCTCCAACCCCAAAGGTTTGTGTAGTCTTTAGTGAAGTGGGTAAGGTGGGGTCCCTGGGAGGGAGAGATCAAAAATGTTCTCAAATGTTTTATGGAAGTATGGGGGCATTGGATTTTTGTAGGTTTTGGGGCTGTGGGGGCATTTTTATCACATTTTCCCACATCTAACTATCCTGATTTGGCAGAGACAGCCTTAGTCAATTCGCTGCTGTTCCGCTTTTTCAGCTGCTTATGAAATGTCCTGGTTTCTCTCCGCCCCCCCCCCGTCCCCCGTCCCCAGTTGTTTTCAGCTTACTTCAGTTGTTGTAAAGTGAATCAGAGTGCAAAAGAGGTTTGCACTCATGGGGGAGGGGCATGGAATATTGTCCTTTTCAATAGACTCAAGCAAAATAAAACAATTGAGGCCTCTCCTAGTTTGTGTGTTTTCCTCATTAATTACTTTTGCAATTTTGACCACACTCTAATGTTGTTTGGCCACAAATGTTCCTGTTTCCATCTGTGAAAATCTTGGAAGGTATGTTGGGGGAGCATTTTTTGCTCAGAAGTTTTTTTTAGAAGCCTCTGAGCATTTTAGAAACTCCCGAGCCTTTTAGAAAAAGGGCCTTTTTCTAAAAGAGGCCCTTCCAGTCACTTCCTACTGATACAAAAAGATCTCTCCTAGGCTTAGATTGAACTATTTCCAATAGAGAACATTGCAGGGCATTTGGAAGAAAACCTGTATTTTATTTTATTTGCAGAAGGAACATAATGCTTTTCTGTCTGTGGTCCTCTAAGGCTTGCTGGAGTGCTAATGTAGCCCTCTGGACTCCCATAGTTGTTCGCATATCTTCTACAGAATTATACCTATACCAAAGACTACGGTCCTCATCAGATGGGGTGGGGGAGTAGAGGGAACCATCTTATACCATTCCTTCCCCTCTTTAGGGATGGTCAACCATCCCATGTGCTTACTGTGCCTTCCCCCATCTTTCCTGTGCTTTGCTCCATCTTTCTCTATCAGGAGTCTATTGACACTTGACTCCTGATAGAGATCTCTGGGCTCTGTTTCCATGTGCTTGGGAAGTGGGGCACCCTTATGTCATTTGATGACCTTCAGGAAACTCCTGTGGGGCACCATTTCCCAAGCACTTGGAAACAAACCTGAAAATAATGGGAGGAAGTGCTATATACACATATCAAATTTTTACTAGTTTAAATTGTGTAGCTCAAAAAGCACATCTGTAAATTAATTTATTTTGTATCCTTATGGATGGCATGACAAGTCCTTGCCTTACAGGGAAAGTTGCTACACCATTCTTTATGCCTGTTGCTATAGTTTATTAGAGAAAGAAGAGAGGGAGGAGTAAAATGTAAATACAGAAGAATGTGCGATAATTTTGATGTTTCACACTTTTGCTTAGATTCACATAAACATAAGAGCTTCCAAGAAAAGCTTCTATTCGCCGAAGCTGGACTTCTGACACAGTAGGGCAATTAGACATAGAATTCAATATTTTTTAAAAAGAGGAATGACACATTATTTAGTGTACATACATGATGCCACTTTTGTTGACCCCTGTTCCCCACACACATATACACACCTCACACTCAAGCCTCAAATCTCAAACACAGAAATCAGTCTTTTCTATATGCTCTTGAAATTCCCTTGGCCCTTTTAGAGTTATTAACGAGGTCACAAGCTTCTCCCAACCCAGCAGTTTACCTAATTGCCTTTTTATAGTGTTTCATGCAAGTCTTCATTATTCTGTCAGAATTCTGCTCCAAGGCTCAATTGAGGGAAAGGGAAGTAGGGACAAGCCGAAATGAATTGCCCAGCAAATATGTACACACATAAGAAAAAGTGATTGTGTGTGTGTGTGGGGGGGGGGGGGGGAGGGCACAGATTCTCAGATTACTCCAGGGCTTTGCAGCTGATAAATAAATCTGCCTTTCCTCAACCTGGTAACCTCCAGAGGTGTTGGTCACCAGCTCTCACAACCAAGTTATGCCAGCTGGAAACTTTTATAAGGATACTCTATGTGAGTTTCACTTCTAAGATTTTTTTAAAAAAAATAATATATGCCAACAAAGACTTTGAGAAAAGCACTGTTTTAGTAAGAATTTTAGTAAAATTCAGAACTGTTGGTAGAGGAAAAGAGGAATCTGACAGAACTGTGGTCCTTCAAATGTTGTATAATTGTGACTTTTAAAAACCTAGTCAGCTTGATCAATGTTGTTGTATGATAGATGCTACAATCCTTCCCCGGCGAAGATACCACCAGTTGCCGGCGAGGATTCCTCCAGAGGCCGGAGCAAGCTGCTGGGCCGCGGGCCAACTGGCCAAATCGAGCCGAAGAGAGACGGTCCCTTGCCGGGTGGCTTCGGCCTGCGGCCTAACCATCTGGACCTGTTTGTCTCCCTCGGCCGCTGGGCCAACTAGGCTTTCCACCTTTGCCTATTCTGCCCGGGCCCTACTGCCTTTCCATCTGGCCCTCACCAGCGGCCAAGCGGCGGCCCCCCCCATCTGAGCTGACCGCCACCGTGTCGACCACCTCCGGAGGTCCATCCGCTAATTTACATCAAACGTCAGCTATTTACATCTGAATCATAGCACTTTACTAACTGCCAGTCTCCTGACCACTGTGTACATTTTGCGAACATTGCACGGTATAATCCGTCCTACCTCTGCTGCTAATGTGGTAATAAGACCATAATATAGCGCTTAGTGGCGCCTGTTCCGTAGCCAACTGTTTGCACTTTACCAACTGTGGCACTTTACCCCTCCCAACTCCTCCTGCCGCACTTTAGTAGTATAGAGGGCCAAATATTTTCTGTTGAGGCTGTTGCACTTTAATATCTTGTTGCACTTTAAAAACCTTGCACCTTAAGAATTACTCGGTAGCCGCGGAATTTACCTTGCACTTTGCACTTTAAGACTCTAGTATTCAAGGACCATCCTATTTCGCGGCTAACGCTTGCCTCCGGTACCCTTCATCTACCGAAGTGTCCATTTCCATCCATGTGGTCCCCCACCCTCCTATGCTTACTGTCTCTGTCACTATTATCTGGTGGAAGGGGCAGGGGAGGTAGTGGGCTGGAACCTGTGGGAAACAATGAGGGGAGGAGGGGGGATGAAGAAGGCCAGCACAATTGGCAAGATAAAACGCCAACATCCCAAACAGCTGGTGAAAGTGTGATTAAGACCCTAGCCAGAAATAGCGGCATGGAGGAGGGGAGGTGTTCCACTAGCCGAGGGCCCCCCATAGAGGTTGTGGTGGGAAGGAGGAGATGCGGGAAAAGGAGACCTCAAATTCGGCCAAATTCGGACCACTTATCTATAATCAAAATTCCAAATCGGTCTCCTAAGGTAAATTGGTGTAACCAGGTGAGCGGACCCTCCGGTCTGAATGTGGTGCTGTTGAACGCCAGATCTGTCAACGGAAAAACGACCTGGATCCAGGACTTAATCCTGGACGAACGGGCAGATCTGGCGTGCATCACGGAGACCTGGTTGGATGAAGCTGGAGGAGTAAATCTGACCCAGCTTTGTCCTCCGGGTTTCTCCGTGCAGCACCAACCTAGATCCGGAGGGCGGGGAGGCGGGGTCGCAGTGGTCTATAGGGACTCCATCCATCTGACCAGGTGCCCCATCCCGCAGACCGCAAATTTCGAAAGCGTCTACCTGAGGGTGGGTGACCGGGACAGTATAGGGATTCTAGTAGTGTACCGTCCACCTCGCTGCACTACAGTCTCCCTACCTGAGCTAGCGGGGGTGGTCTCGAGCCTGGCATTGAAGTCTCAACGGCTTCTTGTGCTGGGAGACTTCAACGTCCATGCCGAGACGACCCTCACAGGCGCGGCTCAGGACTTCATGTCTGCCATGGCAACCATGGGGCTGTCCCAACAAATATCTGGCCCCACCCACTGTGCTGGACACACATTGGATTTGGTTTTCTGTCAGGGATGGGAACAGGGTGGCGGTGTGGAGGAGTTGTCCATCTCTCCGTTGCCATGGACCGACCACTTCCTGATCAGATTTAGGCTCACTGCGCCCCCTAACCTCTGCAAAGGTGGAGGACCCATTAAGATGGTCCGCCCCAGGAGACTGATGGATCCGAATGGCTTCCTGACGGCTCTTGGGGATTTTCCCGCCACCTCGGTAGGTGACCATGTCGAAGCCTTGGTGGCTCTCTGGAATGGGGAGATGACCAGGGCTATTGACATGATTGCTCCGGAACGTCCCCTCTCAAGTAGCCGAGCTAAACCAGCCCCTTGGTTTACTGAGGAGCTGGCAGCTATGAAGCGAAGGAAGAGGGAACTAGAGAGCGTGTGGCGTTCGGAACCGAGCAAGTCAAACCGAGCACGGTTTGTGTCCTTTCTTAGGGCATATGCCGCGGCAATAAAGACCGCAAAGAAAACTTTCTTTGCGGCTACTATTGCGTCTGCAAAGAACCGTCCGGCGGAGCTGTTTCGGATTGTCAGAGGTCTTTTAACTCCCGCCTCTGCAGGTGGGAGCCCTGACAATTCGGTCGCGCGCTGTGAAGCATTTGCTCGGTTCTTCGCAGACAAAGTCGCCTTGATCCGTTCTGGGCTGGACGCCGCGTTAGATGCAGACTCTGTGGATGTAACGAGAGCACCTGCTTGTCCTATTTTGTTGGATTCTTTTCAGTTTGTGAAACCCGAGGATGTGGACAAGATACTTGGAGGAATGAGGCCCACCATGTCCATCCTAGACCCCTGCCCATCCTGGCTTCTGAGAGAGGCCAGAGGGGGATTGGCCGAGTGGGTAACAGTGGTGGTGAATGCCTCCCTTCGGGAAGGCAAGATTCCAGCGAGCCTAAAACAGGCTATTATAAAGCCGCTGTTGAAGAAGCCATCACTGGACCCCACTAAATTGGACAACTTTCGGCCTGTTTCCAATCTCCCCTTTTTGGGCAAAGTCATGGAAAGCGTGGTGGCCTCACAACTCCAGGTATTCTTGAGAGACACGGATTATCTGGATCCGGCACAGTCTGGTTTCAGACCGGGGCATGGTACCGAGACGGTCTTGGTCGCCTTAGTGGATGATCTGCGCCGGGAGCTAGACAGGGGGAGTGTGTCCCTGTTGGTGCTCCTGGACCTCTCAGCGGCCTTCGATACCGTCGACCACGGTATCCTTCTGGGGCGCCTTGCGGAAATGGGTCTTGGAGGCATTGCTTTGCGGTGGCTCCGGTCATTTCTGGAGGGTCGCACCCAGAAGGTGTCATTGGGGGACTCCTGTTCCGCACCACAACCTTTGACTTGTGGGGTGCCACAGGGTTCCATACTGTCCCCCATGCTGTTTAACATCTACATGAAGCCGCTGGGTGAGATCATCCGGAGTTTCGGGGTGCGGTGTCATCTGTACGCAGATGATGTCCAACTCTGTCACTCCTTCCCACCTGCTACTAAGGAGGCTGTCGAGGTCCTGAACCGGTGCCTGGCCGCTGTAACGGTCTGGATGAGGGCGAACAAACTGAAACTAAATCCAGACAAGACAGAGGTACTCCTGGTCAGTCGCAAGGCGGAACGGGATATAGGGTTACAGCCTGTGCTGGACGGGGTCGCACTCCCCTTGAAGGCGCAGGTTCGCAGCTTGGGTGTGACCCTGGACTCATCGTTGAGCCTGGATTCCCAGGTTTCAGCGGTGACCAGGGGAGCATTTGCACAGCTTAGGCTCGTGCGCCAGCTGCGCCCGTATCTCGGGAAGTCTGACTTGGCCACGGTGGTACACGCTCTTGTCACATCCCGCCTGGATTACTGCAACGCTCTCTACGTGGGGCTGCCCTTGAAGACGGCCCAGAAGCTTCAGCTGGTCCAGCGTGTGGCAGCCATGTTACTAACTGGAGCGGGTAGCAGGGAGCACACAACACCCTTGTTGTCCCAGCTCCACTGGCTGCCGATTTGCTACCGGACCCAATTCAAGGTGCTGGTCTTGGCCTACAAAGCCCTAAACGGTTCCGGCCCAAAATACCTTTCTGACCGCATCTTGGCCTACGAGCCCACGAGGACCTTGAGATCGTCTGGGGAGGCCCTTCTCTCGATCCCGCCTGCATCACAGGCACGGCTGGCGGGGACGAGGGAGAGGGCCTTCTCGGTGGTGGCCCCCCGGCTGTGGAACACTCTCCCGGCACACATCAGACAGGCGCCCTCCCTCATGTCCTTTCGAAAAAGCCTTAAGACCTGGCTGTTCGAGAGGGCATTTAATTAAGTGCTAAGCAACAACATTACGGTAATGAGAACTGGAATGGTATAAGGAAAATAAGACTGGCTATGATTCTACTAAGAGACGAAGCGGATTTTTATGTAGTTTGTATTTGTTGTATAGTCATATGTTGTTGATACTGGCCTCTGTAACTGTCTTTTTATGTGTACTGTACACCGCCATGAGTCGCCCGTAAGGGCTGAGAATGGCGGTCAATAAGTGCATCTAATAAATAAATAATAATAATAATAATCCAACAACATCAAGCAGGATTCAAAATGTTGTACCCCTACTTTATCCCTATTGCAATTAAATATGGTCATATATCTGCCTCCAACAATCTAGACATCATGGTCACATACGTATTCTTGCCCAACTGATACTGGCTGGTGAGGGGCAGTTGGTGGGTGGAGCACATTTCAGATATATTGCTGACCATGTAGTCTCTAAGGAAGGCTTTCTTACTGATGGATTCTACCTACAGGAAATTGTACAGCCCCAATTTCCTGGTAATTAATATGCTTTATCCATAACACAGAAGTGTGTGGTATAAGTTTGCCCAACAGCTTTTTAAGGTTGTGAGTTGCTTTGGGTCTCAGTTTCTGAGATACAAGCAGGATAATCATTGGCTGAGACAGTAACACCTTTGTCATGTATGGTTCCATGTATGCAAACTTTGTTTAATGCATAAAATGATTATAAATATTGCATAACGTTGTCTTCAGGCTGTGTATAAGGTGCATATGAATCAAAATGAATTTTATTTTTAAACCTGAGTCCTATTGCCAAGATATTCCATTATGTACATATATGCAAACATAGGCATGCCAAAATCCATTCAAGACACTACTGGCCCCAAACATTTTGGATAAGGGACGCTATTTATTTATTTATTTATTTATTTATTTACTGTATTTGTATACCACCTTTCTCACCCCTCAGGTGACTCAACCTGTACTACACTACATTTTGTCCCCACCCCAGCCTATGGCACCTAATGAGTCCCATTTCAACATGCTGATGGAACCAAACCTACGTTTTGAATTGACTTGAAGGAGCTATCCAAGGTGCTGGGTCTATTTATGTGCTGGGTTTGACCAGATTCGAAAGCAGATTCACACACTGATACAGGATCCTTCAGGCATGCCTGGAGCAAACTCAGCTCTGCTTGGGCTAACTTGGCCAATGCTGTTTTTCGGGGGGGGGGGGGTGTTTTTGACAAAGGCAGCAGGAAGTTTCCATATCACCAAATTCAGCTCTGGCTTTTTAGCTGCAATAAAATGAGTTACGCCAGGGACTAAACCTAACCTGAATAAATACAACACTTTGGACCTATTTTAATTAAAGCATGCATAGCAGGTTCAATGCCCCACTGAAATGGGAGCCACCAATCACAGCTTGGGTTTTTTTTCTCCTCCAAGGTTTTGTATACATCTGGGATCCATGGCATTCTTTCTCTTAGTTGAAATACAACTTTTGTAACAAAATTTGTTATAAAAGTTTGTAACAAAACATACGAATACAAGTATTGACTGGAATATTAGAACACAAGGAGATCTGACATTGATGATTGGCTCTGAAGAAATGGAATAATTGCAACTCCTACTCTCACTGTCTGTTTGTGGCCTGTGTCAACCTACTCTTCATGACTTTCAAGAAAATCACAGAGCTCAAGGGGAAATTACTTAAAGCCAGTGTCTACCCCAACATTGTGTTTTATTTTTGTTTTTTTCTCTCTCAATACATTACGATTGTACCCTCAGTTCACTTCTGATATGATAAATAAATAACCCCAACTGAAGCTAATTAATAAAAAATCAAAGTTTATGTAAGTTTCACTTATTAAAATGTTTCATTCTATTTGGCAGTAACAATGAGATACAGCTCCAATGGAGCCAGCATAGTGTAGTGGTTTGAACATAGGATGATGATCTGGAGAACAGGATTTAAATCCCTGCTTGACCATGAAAACCTACTGGGTGACTCAGAAAACCCTGGGATAGTTTCACTTTAGGGTTGCCCTAAGTGGGAAATGGACTGAAGGCACACAACAGCAGCCTAGGAGTTAATCCCCAAAACCCTCCAGCCAACATGAGGTATTCCCAAAGAGAAACTTTTCCAAATTGTGTGCTAGGGTATCATATCCTAACAGGGTAGTAAGACATCAGGAAGCAGCTTGGACTGAAATTCTGTACATGGAGAGAGCAAAGCTTTATAGGATTCTTTATTAAAGGAGCTCAGGATACTAGGTAAGGGTTTTTCCATCCTCTTCTTTAAGCTGCACAACTGTCTGGTATTTCCTGGTTCATATGTGCCACTGTAACACAGGTCTAACTAAATCTTTGCTGTTGTTGTTGTGTGCCTTCAAGCCATTTTCAGTCTATGGTGACCCTAAAGCCACACTGTCAAATGTTTGTTTGGCAAGATTTGTTCAGGAGAGGTTTGCCATTGCCTTCCTTTGAGACTGAATGAATGTAACTTGCCAAAGGTCATCCAGTGAGTTTTATGGCTGAGCTGGAATTTGAACCCAGAGTTCTAATCCATTCTGAAACTACTACACAACACTGGCTTCTGACTAAACCTAGACACATGCAATTGAACATGTGCATCTTTTTTGTTTGTTCAATCTAGTTCCATTTCCATCTCTTTCTTCTCTTGGTTCTCTTCTATGAAGTCATAAGCTGGTTGAGACAGGGACATGTCTAATGTGCATTTCTTAAAATCCATTAAGTGCAACATGTATGCATATGTCCACAACTAGCAGCAGTAATGCAAACTGCCAAATGGCTATCTTTGCAGAGACTATGAACCAGCAAGTACATTTTTCTGCCTTGAATAAAAATAGTTATGAATGTAATATTTATTCATCTCATCCCTGTAGACATGGTGTGGAGTTTTATTGGAGATCTTACAGCAGAGCTGTTTTACAACTGACTGATAGACTGCTGTGAAATGAACAAGACTGATCCATCTGTTCTCCCAAGAGATGAAGTTCTAGCTTTGTTTGCCTGTTTTGTTTTGGCTACTGGTGCACAACTTGAATCAGTCAAAGTGGTCCCTGGTCAAAGTGGTCCCTGGTCATAGTGGTCCCTGGCCAAGTGGTCCCTGGTCAAAGTGGTTCCTGGTGAAGTGGTCCCTGGTCAAAGTGGTCCTGGTCAAAGTGGTCCCTGGTCAAAATGGTCCCTGGTCAAGTGGTGCCTGGTCAAAGTGGTCGCTGGCCAAGTGGCCCCTGGTCAAAGTGGCCCCTGGTCAAGCGGTCCCTGGCCAAGCAGTCCCTGGTCTAGTAGTCTCTGGTGGTGCCTGGCCAAAAAAAGGTTGGGAACCACTGTAATCTTATCTCTAGACTAGCTACTCATTGAGGTCTGGAAACGTGATGACACAAGAGACTTGTGCAGTCCAGGGACGAAACCCATGAGTTTGACACTACTTGAACTGCCATGGCTCAATGCCATAGCATCACGGAAGTTGTAATCTTATGAGGCTTTGTGCCTTTTCTGCCAAAGAATCTTGTTGCTTCACCAAACTATACATTTCTGAATTCTACATTGAGCTATGGCAGTTCAAGTGGTGTCAAACTGCATCAGTTATGCTACCAACTTTATGCTCCCAGTTTCTAAAGTGTTAGGACACCTCTTTGCAAAAATGGTACTATTCCAGACTAACAGGGTTATGCCTTTGAATTCTCCCCATATTTATGCTTGATACCTCGTGTCCGTTGCAAGCAAGTGCTTGTCAGAAAGTGGTGGAAAGGTGGGAGGGGAGATCTGCCCGCCTGTCTCCTTCCCCTCCGAGGCTTTGCTGGGCAGGGTGATTAACTCAGGGGTTGCGGGGCGCCGCCTGCTCCGAGGAGATAAGAAGGCGAGTCGTTTAACCCTTTGGGGGGCTTGGCGAGGCCGTTTCTCGCCTTCGGAGGAAGAGGACCGTCTGGCGGGGCTCCGGAGGGAGTCACCGCTTAAATCAGAAACCTCGGGAGGGAGGGAAGGGGCTTGTTTTCCTCCAGGAGGCGCGACACGTGTTCCCGACTCAGAGAAACCCAGAGAAGGAAACAAAAAAAGGGGGGAGGGGGCGTGACCTGGTTTGAGCGCGCCTGCTTCCATGCAGGAAAGCCTCCGGCAACCTTCCTTGTGTCTGGGATGTTCGTTCTTTCTCTCACACCCAGCGTAAACCTCTCGGTGTCTGTTTCCGAAAGGACCTGCCTTGCCTTTCCTCTCCTCTCCTCTCGATATGATTGTCAGCTCAGGCGCCCCTCGAGAGACCTCCTAACCTTTGAATGATATTGGCCTGTAAGGTTTCCTTGGCGGAGAATAATGAGGAGTTCGTGGGGAGCGTGGGCGCCGCGGTCCGGTTCATTCACTCCTTCTTCGTTCCTTTCCTTCCTTCTCTCTCCTCCGTCTCTCCAGCTCGCTCTTTCTCTCTTTTTCTGCCTTTCCACAGCCGCTTTCCTTTCTCTCTCGCCCGCTGGCAAAGGAGGGAGCGCAGGGAAGCGGAGCATTCTCCACTCCTTCCCATCACTTTCTCTCCTCCTGGCAATTTTCTCTTCTTTCTCATTCCTCCCTTTTTGAATTCTGCTCTCTCTCTCTCAATTTCTCTCTCTCTCTCTCTCTCTCTCTATCTATCTCATCCTCTTTTTGCTCCTTCGCTGCACACTCCCCAGCTCGGGCAGATCAAGGCAAGGCATGGGTTGATGCCGGGGAGAGAGAGAGAGAGAGAGGATGCCTTCCTGAACTCCAACACCATCCATCCTTCCTGCCGAGAAGAAAAAGGAAAAGTCGGGCAGGTATAGTAATTTAATGGAGGAGATGCAAGGGAGCTCCGTTCAGTCCGCCTCGAACCCTTTTTGCCTCTTTTTGCTACCCTCTCATCACACTAGAGAATGAATCCACTTTAAATCCGGTTTCTGCCTCCTGCAGAATTCTGGGGTTTGTAGTTTAGGAAGGAGCCTTTAACAACCTCCCTAAACTACAAACCCCAGAATTCTGTAGGAAGCAGAAACCGGATTTAAAGTAGATTCATTCTCTAGTGTGATGAAGGACCTTTAGACTTTTGTGTTGTTTTCATGAGTCTTCAAGTTGCTTGGATCTAAAAGATTAGGAAGGACTTCCTGACTGTAAGAGCTGTTCAACAGTGGAATTCTCTGCGTGTGGTGGAGGCTCCTTCTTTGGAGGCTTTTAAACAGAGGCTGCAAGGCCATCTGTCGGGGGTGCTCTGATTATACTTTTCCTGCATGGCATGGTTGGGCTGGATAGCCTTTGTGGACGCTTCCTAGTATATACTTCTATGAGTCAATGCTTTTGTCCGTGGTTTGCTTTGTTCACAGTGGAGGTTTGCCTTGTCTTTGAGGCTGAGAGAGAGTGACTTTTCCAAGGTCATCCAGCGGGTTTTCCAGGCTGAGCCGGTACTCGAACTCAGAACTTTTGCTCATTTATAATATATTCATTATAAATAAATCTCGTGTGTTCAGTAGGTTTGCTCTGATTGGAACTAGAACACCAGAAGCGATTTGCAGTTTCCCAAGTCGCTCCTGACACGGAAAAAAAAGACTGGAACTAAAACAAGAGGATTCCGACAGTTCTGTGGCTTCAAGGCTATTCTATCTCATGCAGACCTTACCAGGATGCCAAGAGGTCTGTCGTCGTCTTCTCGGCGGCTGAGAGAGTGTGCCTCGCCCAATGCCACCCACTGGGTTTCCATGGCTCAGGGGAGCTGGGGTGCAACTTATTGTCTACCGGAGTGCAATTGTTAATTTTCAAACTGCCAGACGGATTTATTCGGAGCAGTCTTTTCCTAGGCTGACAAGTATTCCTAGGCTGAGAGAGTGTGGTAGTGGGTTTCCATGACTGAATGCGGATTCCAATCCTGATCTTTTGGAGCCTTCAGGCTGGCTCTCTGCTCCGTTAAGAGGCCAGCCCCCCCTTCCTCTTCTCCTCATCTCCAACATCAGACAAGGCTCGTCACCAGCTCTTTTTTCCGACCTACTAACCCAGGAGTCGGGTGCCATCCATGGACTGCAGTAGGTTAGTTGCCTTCAGAGCTTTGCTACTCCAAGAGATGGTTCCTGAACTGCTGGCAAGTTAGGTAGTAGGTTATGCTGCCTCAGAATGTGGTGAAGTCCCCTTCTCTGAAGAATTTGAAGCAGAGGCTGGATGGCAATCTGTTGGGAGTTCTTTGTGGGGGTTCGGCTGGATCCATGGAGCCTATCTCAATTCTAGGGTTCCAAGGAAGGAAGGAAGGCTGTTTGTGATGGCTTTCAAATCCTTTCCAACTTTTGACAGCCCTGTCACAGGGTCTTCTTGACAAAGTTTGTATTTGCCTTCCCCAAGGTCGCCCAATGGATTTCCACGGCAGAGCAGGGATTCAAATCTTGATCTCGAGACAACTCTTAAGCGGCTGAGAGGGAAAAGGAAGGGGCCTGAGGCTGTTAGGAATTGTGGGAGTTGAAGTCCAAAACCCCTGGAGAGAAGGCCCAAGTTTGTCCATGCCTGGGCTACACCATACAGGACCTCTGGTGCATTACAAGAGAGAAAAATGCCAGTCTTTCTCATCAGGTAGACTAAGAAGCTCTGTCCTAATTGCACAGGAACATGAATACTCCGAAGGCACCCGATTCTGTCTGATCTTGGAAGCTAAGGAAGGTCAGCCCTGGTTAGTCTTTGGATGGTTGACCACTAAGGAATACCGCTATATGCTGTGTTTCAGAGGAAGCACCTGGAGAAACCAGCCCTGAGTATCCCTTGCCTAAGAAAACCCTATGAAATCCATGAGGTGACCTTGAGTCCACAAACAATAGCATAGTCCAGCAGCTTTTATGGTTGCATCTGCTCTGTAGAAACCAATGCAGCTTTTCTAGTTTTCAACAGACCTCACAATCTCTGAGAATGCCTGCCATCGATGCAGGTGAAACGTCAGGAGAGAATGGTTCTGGGACATGACCATACAGCCCGGAAAACTCACAACAACTCAATGCAAGCCGCTTTAACTGATATGGCTCAAACTCAAGGAATCCTGGGAGTTGTAGTTAAGCAAGGCACCAGCACTCTTGGACAGAGAAGTCTCAAGACCTTATAAAACTACAACTCTCGGGATTTCATAGTATGAAGGCATGACAGCTCAGGTGGTCTCAAAACTGTATTAATTCACTGGATTGCTGTGAGTTTTCCGGGCTGTATGGCCATGTTTCAGAAGCATTCTCTCCTGAGGTTTTCCCTTCATCTATGACAGGCATCAGGCATGTAGCCAGGGGGGGGGGGGGGCTCGGGGGGCTTCAGCCCCCCCCGAAATTCTCACGGTGGTTCGCGAAAAGGCCTTACTGGTGCATTTTTTAAACTGTTATGTTTATTAATATCATGATTTGATCACCATTCTCAATATATCCCATATGTATGGGGGTATTGGGGTAATGATACAAAAGGTTTGCTAGGCTAGACCCTCTTTCACTCAGACTCAGCCCCCCCCCCCCCGAAACTCAGCCCCCCCCCTGAAACCCCCCCTGAAAATTTTTTAGCCCCCCCCCCCCCCCCCCCCCGAAATGAAATCCTGGCTACGGGCCTGACAGGCATCCTCAGAAGTTGTGAGATCTATGTATTGTCGAAGGCTTCCATGGCTGGAATCACTGGGTTGTTGTAGGTTTTTCGGGCTGTATGGCTATATTCTAGAAGCATTCTCTCCTGACGTTTTGCCTGCATCTATGACAGGCATCCTCAGAGGTTGTGAGGTCTGTTGGAAACTAAGCAAGTGAGGTTTATATATCTGTGGAATGTCCAAGGTGGGAGAAAGAACTCTTGTCTGTTTGGGGCAAGTGCGAATGTTGCAATGGCTTTGCAGTTTCAAGGTTTGGCTGCTTACTGCCTGGGGGAATCCTTCAGTAGGAGGTCATTAGCTGGCCCTGATTGTTTCTTGTCTGAAGTTCCCCTGTTTTCTTAGTGTTATTTATTTACTGTTTTGGTTTTAGAGGGTTTTTGAAATACTGGTAGCCAGATTTTGATCATTTTCATGGTTTCCTCCTTTCTTTTGAAATTCTCCACATGTTCGCTGATTTCTATGGTTTTTCTGTGTAGTTTGACATGATGGTTGTTAGAGTGGCCCAGCATTTCTGTGTTCTCAAATAACATGCTGTGTCCAGGTTGGTTCATCAAGTGCTCTGCCACGGCTGACTTCTCTGGTTGAAGTAGTCTGCAGTGCTTTTC
Source organism: Anolis sagrei (assembly GCF_037176765.1). Taxonomy (NCBI): domain Eukaryota; kingdom Metazoa; phylum Chordata; class Lepidosauria; order Squamata; family Anolidae; genus Anolis; species Anolis sagrei. The sequence continues at coordinate 214,007,062 of NC_090024.1, read as the reverse complement.
ATGTTCCTTGATTCGTGTTTGAACAATGCTGCGCTTGGTGGTCCCTATGTAGACTTGTCCACAGCTGCATGGTATACAGTAGACTCCTGGAGAGGTGAGAAGATCCCTCTTGTCCCTTGCTGAAGGAAGCATTTGTTGGATTTTCTTGGAGGGTCTGTAGATAGTTTGTAGGTTGTGTTTCCTCATCAGCTTCCCTATGTGGTCAGTGTTTCCTTGATGTAGGGCAAGAACACTTTTCCTCTGGGTGGATCTTTGTCTTTACTCTTCTGATGTCTGTGGTGGAGTATCCATTGGGTCTGTAAAGCCCAGTTTAGGTGATTCAGTTCTCTTGGGCTTCACAGATTCTTTTTGCACGGCTTGCCAGGGCTTTAATGGTGCTTCTTTTTGACTTGGGCGATGGTTGAAGTTTTTATGTAGGTATCTATCTGTGTGTGCAGGTTTTCTGTAAACTGTGTGACCCAATTGTTGATCTGGTTTGTGGATGACTAAGACATCTAGAAAAGGCAGTTTTCCTTCATTTTCTTTTTCCATGGTGAATTGGATGTTTGGGTGGATGTTGTTAAGGTGGTCCAGGAACCTGTTTAGTTATTCTCCATGGCTCCAAATGGTAAAGGTGTCATCCACATATCTGAACATCGTGGGCAATGCAGGATCCTCTCAGGCTCTTTGTTTGGCTGGGAGAGGGAGAAAAACGGTCCAGAACAAGTTTTTGCTCCACATTCCGTTCCAGCAGCCTTGAATAAACTGCTGTAAGCCATTCCCAATGTGGGCTTTATGTCTACCCGGAAGTAAGTCCCGTTAGCCTCAGTACTCTTTCCTCTGCCCTAAGTGTCCATGTAGAAATCAATGCAGTTTGACACCACTTTTATTGTATACATCCCGGGATTCCATACCATTGAGCCTTGGCAGTTCAAGGGGTTTCTTTTCGACGTCACTCCGCTTTAAACCGCTCCTATTTCCCGCCTGCTTTGCCTCTGACAGCATTTAAAACACGCCTCTGCTTCCTGTGAAAGTGGAGCCTAAGTGCCCTTCCACACAGCCAGAATATCAAGGCAGATGATCCACAATATCTGCTCTGAACTGGATTATCTGCCATATAATCCAATTCAATGTTGAATCTTGCCTCTGGTACCTGATCCTGCATCCTCCAGTCCTGCACAACTCAGGGCTCTTTGTTTCTTCATTTATTCGTCTTGTGCCAACTATGTATATGTCACTTATTCTTGAACAATAAACGAGAAGTCGGTCCCTTGTTTTCTGTATCTATGAAAAAAATTATAGAACTTCGAAAGTGCCCCATGTTCCAGAATCCAGGGATTTGTAGTGTGGCGGGGTCTCCTTCCTTGAATTATGACACCGCAGCTCTCATGAAGCCACAGATCCCAGAATACCATAGATAGGACTGGAGCTATGCCATCCAAGTGCGACAATTGGGTCATGTGGACAGAGGGAAATGAACCCAACAACAGTAGGTTTCAGTGGAATTGAGAGTTAACTTCTTCTTCCCCTCTCCAAAGAGAGAACCTGAAAGGGAAGAGATCTGTTCGGATAAGGTGTTAGGATTTAAGGCAGGCTGACATTTTCAGAATTTGCAATTGGGAGCATTTACACTGCCGGCCACATGACCTTGGAGGTGTCTATGGAGTCACTCCGGCTCTTCGGCTTCGAAATAGAGATGAGCACTACCTCCCAGAGTCGGACACGACTAGACTTAATGTCAAGGGGAAACCTTTACCTTTACCTGCATTATTGAAATAATGTGTTCAATATCACTTTAACTGCCATGGCTCACTGCTATGAATCTTGGACTTTGTAATTTGGTGGGGTACCAACACTCACCAATTAAGCTAAAGATCTTGCAAAATCCCCAGGATTTCATGGCAGTTAAAGTGGTGCCAAACTGCATTAATTCTATAATGTAGACGCCCTTCTTGTTAAGCCTCAGCTATAGGAGTGAGATCAAGAACTGGGTGTTCCCAAGGGCGGGGATGCAGCAAGGAGAAGAGCGAGATGAAGGCATGGCTCCTTCCCAAAGGAGAATGCTCTGCCTGGGAGACATTTTTTCTTTCACTCCCTAAATTTGTAGCATTGCAGTAAGTTAAAGCTTCAGCAGAGCAGTGGAAAACAATACTGTTTAGACATCCAAAGAGGGGGGAAAGAGATTGGGAAAGTCACCAAGGGAATGTGAATGCAGTAAATATTATAGTTCTGGATGTGAATGGATTGTGAGGTCCTATTCTCTGCAGTGCCAGGAATATTAGGACTGAAGGATTTTTTTTAGTAGGTGGGGAGAAATCTTACAGGGGGGCATGCTATCATATTGCTACAACTCTCTACAAAGGTAGCCACCAGGACCCATAGAAAGATAGATCTCTGAATGATTTGCAATAGACGTTTTTCTCCCTCTCTCCCTTCTTCCTTTCTTCCCTCCCTCTTTTCTTCTTCTTTCTACTCCTCTTTCTCTCTCTCTTTTCCTTTTGCTTTCTATGTCTGATATATCTTTTAGGTTGCTGTTAAAATCTTGGATTAAGAGAGAAAGTCAGATCTAGAGACTGGGGGAAGGAGAAGAAGAGAAATGGAGAAAATGGGGTTGAGGGGCGGGGATGGCGACCCTGTTTGCCTCCGCTTGTGTGGGAGGAGGTGGGAGGAAGGATGGCACTACGAAGCCTCCCTCCCTGGAAGGTGGGCTTGGCCAGAAGGGTGGGCGGAGGGAGGAGGAGGAGGAGGTTGGGGAAACCCGACGTCATTGAGGCAGGAAAGCAGAGCGCCTAACGAAGACAATAGGGCTTCCCTCTGTTGAAGAATCCGCCAATGGGGAGCCTCGAGACAGTTGCCCCTTGGCCCTTTCCACACAAAACAAGCGCGGGGATAGGCGGGAATAGGCGCCTTGTTTTTTTAATTTCGCTTCCTTATGTGGTTTGGCGTCACTTAAACTGTCAAGGATCAATGCTGTGGAATCCTGGGAATTGTGGTTTTATGAAGCCTTTAGCCTTCTCTGCAAAGGGTTATCTTTCTTCACTGAACTACAGACCACCTTATTCCACAGTATTGAGTCATGGCAGGTCAAGTGGAGTTGAGCCAGAGATGGACCAACTTGAGCCCTCCATGTGTTTTGGACTTCAACTCCCACCATTCCTAACAGCTTAAGCGGCAGGGGGGGGGGGGGGAAGGAAAGGGCCTGAGGCTGTTAGGAATTGTGGAACTCCAAAACACCTGGAAGGAAGGCCGAGGTTTGTCCATGCCAAGGTTAAACGGATGCCTTTGAGTTGGAACTGTACCTCGGTCTTGCTTATTCCCTTCTATCCACCTAGTTTATTATCAGAGGTTGGCTATTCATTGGGTGAATCTACACTGTAGAATTAATGCAGATTGACACCACCTTCCCGGTCACAGACTCAATGCTTTGGAATCCTGGGAGTAGTAGTTTTTGGGGCTTAGGTTAGTTTCGCACCAAATTATACATCCTAAGATTCCATTGCATTGAGCCATGGCAGATAAAGTAGCTCAAATAATATTCATTCTACAGTGTCGATGCACCCAGAATCTGAAATACTGAGGACTAGAAGCATTGGATTCTTTTTTTATTATTGGAATTTTGGGAGATTTTGGAATATTTGAGCATATATATCTATATCTATCCATCGATCTATCGATAGATAGTGTGTGTGTGTGTGTGTATCTGCATGGGCAAACGTGTGTGTGTGTGTGTGTGTGTCTGCATGGGCAAACTTGGGTCCTCCGGGTGTTTATATATATAGAGAGAGGGGGGGGGGAGAGGGAGGGAAAAGGGGGGGGATGTCATCAAGATGGGATCCAAGTCTAAACACGAAATTATTTTAAATCTTTGAAACGTATTTATCTTTCATATATACCTAGCCTGGATATAATTTCAAACACAATGTTTTCAAAATGTTTTTTTTTTCTAATCTGAACATACAATATGTTAAAAAGAATGTCCCGAAACAATATTTGTGTCAACTGAAGCATCAAAAAGCAAATGTTTCCCTGTCTCAGCCAACAACGTGGACAATTTTGGCTTTTGGAGCATTTCGGATTTCCGGATAAGGGTAGTTCAACCTATTTCATTATTCCGTAGTCGGAAGGGAACAGAAGCACCACGCTGAGCCCTTCTTTTTGCTTAAGCTCCACCTACAGAATAATGCAGTTTGAGCTCATTTCAGCTGCCACAGCTCAATGCTATGCAATCCTGTGGCTTGTAGTTTGAGGTTCACCAGCCCTCTTTGGCAAAGAAGGCGAAAGGCAAACCTGCCAGGCCATTCAATGCGAATCAAGCCAGCCAATTGTAACATTCACATTTGCCTTAAACAGACCAGAGTACTTTCTCCCACCCTGGACAGATATATAAACCCCACTTGCCTAGTTTCCAACAGACCTCACAACCTCTGAGGATGCCTGCCATAGATGCAGGCGAAACGTCAGGAGAGAATGCTTCTGGAACATGGTCATACAGCCCGGAAAACTCATAACAACACAAGGCGAAAGACGGGATTGAGCCATGGCAGTTAAAGTGGGGTCGAACTGCATTCATTCTATGGTGCAGAAGCTGTAGATGAACCCAGAGTCGTTTCATTCCCCAATGGCATTAGAGGTGTGGCTACTTCTTTCGGTTTTTGTCGTGGTTTCTTTTTGTCCACTGGGGGCGAGTAAAACAATTACATCTGTGGGTTGTTGTGAATTTTCCGACTTAGAGAAGACAATGATGCTTGGGAAAATGGAAGGAAAAAAGGAAGAGGGGCCGACCAAGGGAAAGATGGATGGATGGTATCCTTGAAGTGACTGGCTTGACTCTGAAAGAGCTGGGGGTGGTGACGGCTGACAGGGAGTTCTGGCGTGGGCTGGTCCATGAGGTCACGAAGAGTGGGAAGCGAGCGACTGAACGAATAAACAACAATAAAATCAATGTTCTTGAAGCATTCTCTCCTGACGTTTCGCCTGCATTTATGGCAGGCATCCTCAGAGTTTGTGAGGTCTGCTGGTGAGGCAAGTGAGGTTTATATATTGGTGGGAGAAAGAACTCTTGTCTGTTTGAGGTACATCTGTCATTGAGTTTCATCTGGACCGTTCTTCTTACAGATACACCCTAAGAATTGGCTTGAAAATACAAAACACAGAAAGCTCTATCTATGCAGTCGAAACTAAGCCCTTTTGGGAAACAACCCATCTGATCCAATGGATCAAAAGAGATGGCGAAGATGCGGATCCGACTCCATATTTGGACTTAACCATCCCATTTTTTTGTGGCTGGAACAACTGCCACATTTAACAGAGACATTTCCTAAAGATGGCCTTTCCTTTAGAGTCCAAGGAAAACAAAACAGGTTTGCGACATCCTTTTGCAACGGAAATTAAAACCCTGCATCGATTCGAGTGTGTTTTTATTTTGTAGTTGGATCTGTTTCCAAATACGGAGTACGGAGGGGGACAAATACAGCGGCTCGCCTTTCTCGACCTATTTGTGCAATGATATGTGATAATTCCTCCTCCGAAGCCAGCAGGGAGGCTGCTTTTGCTAAACTGGGTGAATCCTTCTGATGTGCCTGCCTGTCTGTGGATCAAAGATGTGCTTCCTAACCAGGATCACTCAAAACACGAAAAGCAGTGGAAGAAACCCTCTCTCCTGTCTTTCAGCGACTTAAATGCACCTATTTGCATCTGCAGCTCACTCAAAACCGCATTGGTAGAGTCATATCAGCAGGAAGACGGTCTGAATCGTGGTATGAATACTGGCTCTTTTGGCTGATACTACAGGAAGGCAAACTTGGGGCTTCCAGGGGTTTTGGACTCCAACTCCCACCATTCCTAACAGCCTCAGCCCCCTTCCTTTTCCCCCTCAGCCGCTTAAGCGGCTGAGGGGGAAAAGGAAGAGGCCTGAGGCTGTTAGGAATGATGGGAGTTGGAGTCCAAAACCCCTGGAAGCCCCAAGTTTCAACCCACCACCAGTTCATATAAAGCCTATTTTATCTATTTCGGAATGGATTGAGAGCTCCCTCCCTCCTTCCCCAACATGGACAGAAGAGATAAGATCAGGCATCACGAAAAGACACGGCCTCGGTACCACAGGCAGGATCTTATTTTAGAAATATTTAATTGCCATATTAATAGAAGCGTGAGTGCTTGGGGGGGGGGGGGAGCAGGCGGCCAATGGCAGGAGAAAGAGGGGCTCAGGCAGGCTGGTCCAAAGAGGCTGAAGGCTGCAACCCTGTCCTCACTTGCCTGGGAGGGTGGGAGCGCAGAGAAAGCCACCGGGCTGACTTTGGGAGGGGAAAATACGCACCGAATTGCGGTATCTGTCAAGGTTTTGTAACGCCTGCCTCCTCGCCATTCCCACCCATACAGCAGAAATTAGTATTCCTTGCTGCAGGATTGGAAATAGTCTACATATTTTTTTTTGAAAAAAGTTGAATAGTTGTCATGTTTTTGGTAAAAGCGTACGAAATGCCATGTAGCAACACTTCAGGGATACTGCTCTCACATGCTACAGAAGCGTGATCTCCCTGTTTTTTTCTCTCTCTCTCTCTGTATGTGTGTGTGTATGTATGTATGTATATGTATGTATATATATATATATATATATATATATATAGAGAGAGAGAGAGAGAGAAAGAAAGAGAGTATAAAATACGGTTTTCAAAGGAACTATTGATATTACAAGAGTATATACGCGAGACTCTTTCCATATGAGACTCTCTCTCTCTCTCTCTCTCTCTCTCTCTCTCAATACACACACACACACAGAGAAGGGGATATATGGGAGACCAAATATGTATATACACTATATATACGTACACACACACGTATGTATTAGAAGAGCATATAGGGGAGAACAAATATGTACATATTTATGTATATGTATATGCACCATATATATGTATATACACACTTATGTATTAGAAGAGCATAAAGAGGAGAACAAATATGTACATATTTATGTATATGTAGATGCACTATACGCACACACAGAAGAGCATATATGGGATACCAAATATGTACATATTTATGTATATGTATATGCACCATATATATGTATATACACACACATATGTATTAGAAGAGCAAATAGAGAACAAATATGTATATATTTATGTATATGTATATGCACCATATATATGTATATACACACATATGTATTAGAAGAGCATATAGAGGAGAACAAATATGTACATATTTATGTATAGGTATATGCACAATATATATGCTCACACACATACGTATTAGAAGAGCATATAGCATGTACATATGTATATGCACCATATATGTGTACACACATATGTATTAAAGAGTATATAGAGGAGAATAAATATGTACATATTTATATATATGTATATGCACGATACACACATATGTATTAGAAGAGCGTATAGGGGAGACCAAATATGTACATATTTATGTATATGGATATGCACTATATATACACACACACACACATATATATATATATACACACACACACATGTACGTGTGTGTAGTGCATATACATATACATACATATTTGATATATACAAGCGTATATATGCGAGACTCTGTCGATATGAGACTCTATATTTTGAGGAGATTTTCCACAGACTCCTTTCAATCCTCTTTTCCATGATGAGTCCTCAAAGCCTCAGGCAATCTCTTAAACTGGTTCTTTTCTCTGGCCAGAAACTCCAACACATATACATAAACTCGTGCATATTTGGTCTCCCCTATATGCTCTTCTAATACCGTTGGCTATTTTGAAAAACCCCATGTTGTGCTCTTTTACATGTCACAAAACCAAAGCAATGACATCTGCAAGGTTGACTTTCCGCCAAGCGATAGTCACATTTTTGGATAGGATAAATTCGCCATCTTTTAAAGCTTCCCTTCTCCTCCTTTTTGCCCCACTATTCCTCGCCCAAACAATTGCCCTGACGAACTAAACATCATCGAAGAAAGCCTGAAGACGCCCCTCTCCCCTCAAAACCCCCACTAAGGTATTCGTGGAGGCTTTGGCTTCACGGCGTGGGAGGCGGGAAAGGGGGTCCCTCTCCCCACCCCTTCTGCACTGGGAGCTTGGAAAGGAGCAGCAGTGGGGTGTGAGGTGGGCCCTCGCCCTCCCCCTCCATCTGCAGTCTTTCCGAGGCGTGGGTGTTGCTGTTGGGGAAAGAAAGAGGGGAGGGAGACGTCGATTTTGGTGGGGATTGGCAGTCCCTCCCCCAGAAATGCAGCAAACCCTGCCTGGCGCGAGCCCCCCCCCCCCCTCCGCCTCCCCTCCCCTTCCTTTCCTTCGGAGGGAGGCTGGAGAGGCGTCGTGCGCGCAGCCCAAGGCTTGCGTTGGCAGTCTGGTGATCGCTGCCCGTCCCTTTGCTTCCCCCCCTTCTCTCTCTCTCTCTCTCTCTGTTCTCAGTCTCTCTCTCTCTTTTCCCTCCCCCCTTCCCTCCCCCAGGCTCCTCTGCACCGCATTGGCACCAAGGAAGCCGGAGCGACAACGCAGCCGCCTCTCTCTCTCTCCCTCTCAATCTCTCTCTCTCTCTCTGCGCTTCTCCTTCAGGACGAGGAAGGACGCCGTCGGGGGCGCGGAAGAGAAGCGCTGGGAGGCCGGGGCACAAGGGCAGGCTGCCAGCCTCGACGGAACCCTCTCCCACCCGCCTGGACCCCTTTCTGGACCCTTTCTCCGCTCCGAGGGGAGGAAGAAGGGCCGGACTGGAGCTTGGGGACGGTGTCATGGTCCAAGGGGCCCCTCAGGGGAGGCGACGACGGTCCAGCGCCAAGCGGGAGTGGAGATAGCGCCCCGGTAAGGCCACTCGCCCCTTGCCCCCCTCGGAGAGGGAAGTGCCCCCGTCTTCTCACCTTTCTCTCGCCTTTCCTGGCCCCTGCGCTCTGAGGCGACCCTTATTCTCCCCGCTCGCCCTCGAGGCTCCTCCGCCCGGCCGCCATGGCGACGCTGATCCGCAGCAAGATCTCCAATGTGGCCACCTCGGTCTCCCACAAGTCCTCGGCCAAAGTCAGCGGGATGTTCGCCCGCATGGGCTTCCAGGCGGCCACCGACGAGGAGGCGGTGGGCTTCGTCCACTGCGACGACCTGGACTACGAGCACCGGCAGGGGCTGCAGATGGACATCCTCAAGTCCGAGGGCAGCGGCGAGGAGGGAGGCGGCGAGACGCCCTTGGAAGGGGACACCCACTACCAGAGGGACGGCACCGGGCCCCTCCCGCCCTCCGGGTCCAAGGAGCAAGGCCTCGCCGCCGCCGAGCAGGACAGGCCCCGCATCACCGCCTGGGAGGCCGGGTGGAACGTCACCAACGCCATCCAGGTAAAGAAGGGCTCTCTGGAGGGCATCTAGACCAGGCTTAGGCCAACTTGGGCCCTCCAGAGGTTTTGGACTCCAACTCCCACCATTCCTAACAGCCTCAGGCCCCTTCCTTTCCCCCCGCAGCCGCTAAGCTGTTAGTAATGGTGGGAGTTGGAGTCTAAAACCCCTGGAAGGCCCAAATTTGCCCAAGCCTGGTCTACACTGTCATATAATGCCCTTTGAACCATATAATGCAGTTCAATGCAGGTCAGACGCCATTGTATAGCAGTGCAGAACCCGTCCCCACCGCTAATCTTTCAAAATCCAAACTAATGCTACGATTTCAAGTATAAATCTCCTTGGAGAAACAAAGCGAGCTTGTCCTTGTACCTCATCATACTAGAGAATGAATCCGCTTCGAATCCGGTTTCTGCCTCCTGCAGAATTCTGGGATTTGTAGTTTAGGAAGAAGCCTTTAACAGCCTTACTAAACTACAAACGCCAGAATTCTGCAGGAGGCAGAAACCGGATTCGAAGCGGATTCATTCTCTAGTGTGATGAACCTCTTTCCTTTCTTCTATATCTTTTCCCCATGCGTTCAACCCGCCAGTTCAGTCCATATAAAACATATTTTATTTCCGAGGATGCCTGCCATAGATGCAGGCGAAATGTCAGGAGAGAATGCTTCTGCAACATGGCCATACAACCCGGAAAACTCACAACAACCCAGCGATTCCGGCCCTGAAAGCCTTCAATAATACATTATTATTATTATTATTATTATTATTATTATTATTATTATTTTACTGACACAAAAACTGTCACAGGAAACGAGATGTATATGCTGAATTTCGTTTCACAAAATCACAAGTCGAACACTTCCCAAGCGTCTATTATTATTATTATTGCCCTGTTTTATCTGCCCAAAGGGAACTCAAAACGGCTTGACATAAAAAGCCTTAATATACAATGTAAAATATACAAAAATACAAACATTAAAATAGAATTAGACATAAGCAGCATTTTAAAAATTCAAAGTTAAAATACATCAACACAACCCATCCAAACAGTTTAAAAAACCACAGCACCACAGCATATACACCTAGGATGCTAGTAGTTGTAAACTGAACAAATCAATGCAAATGCACCATCGAAATATGATTACAAATAATACATCAATATTACTACCATCCCCAATAATAGAAATATTATTATATAATAGCAGCATATAGATCTCGTTTGCTGTGATATACTGTGCTTTTGTGTCAATAAAATAATAATAATAATAATAATAATAATGTAATAATACTAAAATACTACTACTACTAATAGTAAAGCGGCTGAGGGAGAAAAGGAAGGGGCCTGAGGCTGTTAGGAATGGTGGGAGTTGAAGTCACCTGGAGGGCCCAGGTTGGCCCAAGCCTGGTCTACACCAACCCACTCCTCCAACGACGGAAGGGGAAGCTAGGAGGGACTGTTGGCTGGATATTCTTGGACACGATAGCTGCTAGGAAGAACACAGGGTTTCCAAACGCATCCTTGACCATCATAGACTTGGAAGGGCCATCCAGTCATTCTGACACAAACCAAAGCACTCTTCTCAGATGGCCACTGAGATGAGATGTTTAGAAACCTCCAGAGAAGGAGGGCCCTTCCACACAGCCATATAACCCAGAATATCGAGGCAGAAAATCCCACATTATCTGAGTGTGGACTCAGATAACCCAGATATTGTGGGATGTTCTGCCTTGATATTCTGGCTGTGTGGAAGGGCCCAGAGGCTTCCTCATATTCCATTGTAGAAGTGCTCAGTCAGCCTTCAGAGCATCCAGGAAGGATGGTTCAAAGAATGCCAAACGCTGACATCCCCTCTCTCCCCTTCCTGGAACTGATCTCAACCCGAAAATCCCACAATATCTGCCTTGAACTGGGTTAGCTGAGCTGAGCCTACACTCAGATAATGTGAGACTTGCTACCTTGATATTCTGGGATATAGGGCTGTGTGGAAGGGCCCTAAGAATCATTTGGATGCCCCTGGTGACGCAATGGGTTAAACACTTATGCGGGCAGGACTGATTGGAGGTTCCAATCCGGGGAGAGCGTGGATGAGCTCCCCTTGTCAGCTCCAGCTCCCCATGCAGGGGACATGAGAGAAGGATGGCAAAACATCAAACATCCGGGAGTCCCCTGGGCAACGTCCTTGCAGACGGCCAATTCTCTCACACCAGAAGTGACTTGCAGTTTCTTAAGTTGCTCCTGACAAATAATAATAATAATAATAATAATAATAATAATAATTGGGAGACATAAGCTTTGGTGGACTCTAAAAATAGAAAAGATTACACATGTGCGTATAGAGGTAGAGCCGCATTACACAAACGTTCCGCTTCTCCTTTCTTTCCACATGAATACGCGCCTTTTTAGAACATAAATCTGGTGCATAGCTTCGCTTCTGACACGGCCCTGGACATCAACATGACTGAGGCAACAGATGGCCCAAAGAGGAGCTGCTCTTCCCTCCCTGGGGCCTTTGCCATCCTCCCCGCCTCCATCCCTGTGCATTCAGCCGGATGGAAACTCGCAGGAGGAGAAAAGGAAAACACAACACACACCCGAGCCTTTCCGCTTCCTCTTTTGCGGTGCGGTCCAGAGCCTACAATCCTATGCCTGCTCACACTGGACTCAGAGCATATTATTATTATTATTATTATTATTATTATTATTATTATTATTACCTCTGAGGATGCCTGCTATAGATGCAGGCGAAACGTCAGGAGAGAATGCTTCTGGAACATGGCCATACAGCCCGAAAAACTCGCAACAACCCAGTGATTCCGGCAATGAAAGCCTTCGATAATACATTATTATTATTATTATTATTATTATTATTATTATTATTGATACCCTGTTTTATCTCCCCAAAGGGGACTTGAAGCGGCTTGACATTAAAACATTAAAATAGAATGAAACACAAGCAGCATTTTCAAAATTCACAGTTAAAATCCATCCAAACAGTTAGAAACCCATCCAAACAGTTAAAAACCACAACACCACAGCATCTACATATAGGATGCTAGTAGTTGTAAACTGGACAAATCAAGGAACCATCGAAATATTAATACAAATAATACTAATATTAATACTACTAATAATTGTCGCTGTTCTCATCCTTAACTGCGAAAGTGAGGCGCCTAAGAAGAACTCCTATACAGATAGATTAGCCACACTTGGCAGAAGGAAATTACATTCAGGAATGGTTTCCTTACCCCCCCCCCCTCCGCCCCCGTTTCAATCGGATGTACCAATCCGAAAAGAGAGGAAGCACTATTGATCAAGAGGTGTATTTGTATAGCGATGAATTGTATTTACATATCTATGCTACATTTTTTTTCATTTGGGATTAAGGAACTCTCTCAAGATCTCTGCTGAAATCGATCCATTCATTGATCTTCAAATTAGGGTCAAACACAATTCAAGTTGATATTTATGTGGCTTGCTCTTTTCAGAAAGCTTTCTGGGTGTGGGTAGGCTATAGCAATCTGAAATTCAATCTACATTCATCAAAAACAAAATAGGAAAGAAACGTTCTTTGTTGAAGCTCAAGATGGCATAAATCTTATTATTATTATTATTATTATTATTATATTGTCAAAGGTTTTCATGGCCGGAATCACTGGGTTGGTGTGAGTCTTCCGGGCTGTAAGGCCATGTTCCAGAAGCATTCCCTCCTGACGTTTCGCCTGCATCTATGTCAGGCATCCTCAGAAGTTGTGAGGGCCTCATAACCTCTGAGGATGCCTGCGATAGATGCAGGCAAAACATCAGGAGATAACACTTCTGGAACATGGCCATACAGTACGGAAACCATTCACAGTAACCCATTATTATTATTATTATTATTATTATTATTATTATTATTATTATTTCTCCACTTTTACCCCAGGAACCAGACCCAAACCCTATGCCACTTAAAACTGAAGGAACTCCCATGGGATTTAATGGAGTTTACTTCTGAGTAGCCATCTAGGCAGCTATAAAACAGACCCGGCAGCCAGCTATGCAGTTTCTTGTCCTTTTCTGAAAGGCTCTGTGGTTTTTTATGGAACTCAATAAGAACGTTTTCTATACCAAATCCCCCTTCTGTGCACAGTCATAGTCATTCCTGTAGCAATATTGGTTTGGGCATTAGTGTGATATGGAAGAGAGGGATGAAATTGGCAATAATTGTCATGCTATTATTGTCCCTGATGATGTGTCAAGAGCTGTGCAAATTAAAAACAAAATACACAGCACCAAGGGTTCACTGAAGATTGAAAAGAGGTATGGAATGAGAAGGGACAAGGATATTTGCCAGTGATTTTAGCAGATTTCTGCATTTTAAGTGTGTATGTGTGTATAGGAATCTATGAGCCACCTCTTTCATTGCTTGTGATCCCAACAAAAATGGCTCTAGAAGTGCATTTCAGATAGCAGCATTAAAATGAGATGATGAATATAATATTGACAGCAATCCTGTTGAGGATGGTGTATTACTTATGGCCATGCTAACTTTAAAGTGAAATCATTTTATTTTTTTTAGAGTTCAAAAATCCCTTTAAATATTGGGATTTTTACTTGATAAAAATCTGGAAATATTTTGGGATAATACATATCTGCTCTGTTTTAATTTTTATTTGAATACATTGAACAGCAAGGGGGGAACCCAGTGTTTTGCTGTCTGCTTTGGTTTATGTGTTGGAAGAGAGAACTACCCCAGGGTAAATAAATGAGCAATACAGTCTCCATTTTGTTTCTTTCTAGGGGATGTTTGTCCTCGGTCTGCCCTATGCTATTCTTCATGGTGGATACCTAGGACTCTTTTTAATTATTTTCGCAGCAGTGGTTTGCTGCTACACTGGGAAAATCCTCATTGCCTGTCTCTATGAAGAGAATGAAGATGGGGAGACAGTCAGGGTGAGAGACTCCTATGTGGACATTGCTAATGCTTGCTGTGCTCCCAGGTTTCCCGCCCTTGGGGGCAGGATTGTAAATGTGGCTCAGATCATAGAGTTGGTCATGACCTGCATCCTCTACGTGGTGGTCAGCGGCAACCTGATGTACAATAGCTTCCCCAACTTACCAGTCTCCCAGAAATCATGGTCCATCATTGCCACAGCAGTGCTTCTGCCTTGTGCTTTCTTGAAGAACCTCAAGGCTGTCTCCAAGTTCAGCTTGCTCTGCACCTTGGCCCATTTTGTGATCAACATTTTAGTGATTGCCTACTGCCTCTCCAGGGCACGTGACTGGGCGTGGGATAAAGTCAAGTTTTACATTGACGTCAAGAAGTTCCCCATCTCCATTGGCATCATTGTCTTCAGCTACACCTCTCAGATCTTTCTGCCTTCCTTGGAAGGGAACATGCAGAACCCCAAGGAATTCCACTGCATGATGAACTGGACTCACATAGCCGCTTGCATCCTGAAGGGACTCTTTGCCTTGGTAGCCTATCTGACTTGGGCAGATGACACAAAAGAAGTCATCACAGACAACTTGCCATCAACCATTAGGGCTGTTGTTAACATTTTCCTGGTGGCCAAAGCCTTGTTGTCCTACCCATTGCCCTTCTTTGCAGCTGTGGAGGTCCTGGAGAGATCCCTCTTCCAAGATGGAGCCAGGGCCTTCTTCCCCAATTGCTATGCAGGGGATGGGAGGATTAAATCCTGGGGGCTGACCCTTCGGTGTGCATTGGTGGTTTTCACCCTGTTGATGGCCATTTATGTCCCACATTTTGCCCTCCTGATGGGGCTCACAGGGAGCCTCACAGGTGCTGGTCTCTGTTTCCTCCTTCCCAGCCTCTTCCATCTCAAGCTTTTGTGGAGAAAGCTCTTGTGGCACCATGTCTTCTTTGACGTGGCCATTTTTGTAATAGGTGGTATATGCAGTGTGTCTGGGTTCATTCACTCTTTAGAAGGCCTCATCGAGGCTTTTAGAGACAATACAGAAGACTGAAATCTGGACTGAGCTGGTTTTATTCAGAAGTGGAGGAGAGAGAAAGAGAAATCACACAGAACATCTGCATAACCAATTGTTGAGGCATCCCCATGAAAGAGAAATGTTGTTATTTTAGTGAAATATTCCCAAACAATTCTATCATCCAACCTTCAGCAAAGTTTCCAGACCAAAAACTTACTCTGCAGACTTTTTAAGTAAACTACTGGGGAAAGGATATAGAGATATATATTTTGTATGATTTAGATATTATCAGAGAGAAAATATTGGAATTATTTCCCAGTCCCATTACACTCAATAGTCTAAACTGTCTAATCTTTATAAGGAAAGTCAAATGTTCTATTTGGAAATAGTGAAATATTTTGCAAATTTATGCAATTGAGTCTCATTACGAAAAAAAAATATGTCAGCCCAATTGTTTGGAGTCACTGTGCTGAAACATATCATTTGGTGAACCTTTATGTAAGATCTAGACTGTAAATGGCTGTGATGACCAATAATGTCTTCAATGGGCAGTAGTGTTTACATTGTATATTAAATAACAAATAAGGCTGGCTTAATACTTCCATACCAACTCATGTCCCAAACCAGCGCTTCCCATTTTTGATTAAGAAACCTGGCCTCCAGTGAGATCAGAGACTTGAAGTTCAGTTCTGGATTGGAACTTTTTTCCTTTTTAAATTACAAAAAATAGAAAAACAAACAGATAGATAAATCAGTGGATTTCAAAAGTATTCTGGATACGAAACCAACACACACACACACACACACACACACACACACACTCAAACAAGAAAACCATTCTGTGCAACTACCAGATCTGTGGAGCTGTTTCAAATGTATGTGTGCTGTAATTGTGGTAAATAAGATGACAAATGTATATCAGAAAATTTATCTTTAACATATAATGTGATACATAAATATATCAAACAATAAAGAGAAACCGTAATAACTGTGGCTGGAATTGTTTATTCTGGGGAATGCCCAAGGTCATTTAAACAATGTTGTGCTGTAGTGCGTTCAAAACAGTACACCTACATTGCATTATTGCAACAACCCACACAGGTCTGAATTGTATTGGTAGACCCAGCTAGAGAAGATCCATTGAATCAATTATTGAATGGTAGAGAAGCTCCAACTGTTTGAAGGATTAGCAATATGATTCAGACCTACATTTACAATTCTACATATACTGAAGTGTGGTTAATTGAATATAGAGGGTTTATAAGCTTGGTCAATATTATTGTAAATACAAGCCAGAGGCTGAGAAACCTGGGCTTGTCTATTAAGACATGTATATTGTGGATACTGTTGGAGAATCTGAGCTGTTAGGCTTAAAATAACCCTCAGTTGGGGCAATTCTACCAAAATATAGCAGAGTACTAGAAGTAAACTCCATAACCAGCAGAAACTTACATGTGGTGAGAAGGGATAGCCTTCAAATCTTTAGGATGACTCAGGTTTAAAAATATTTATTAAAGTAAAAGAAATACATTATTGATAGAAGAGGTCTTGGATCTAATTAGCTTACTAAATCTTATCTTCCAAAGAAGGTTAAAAAAAAGTCCATGCAGCTATGTTTTGCCTACAGAGAGGCAAAATGTGTCCTTACTGAGAGAAAGAAAAACTGAATTAACATGGTGGGAGACCACATGGCCTTCATGGGGGCAATTTAAACTTAAAAGGAAGTTCCATCACATCATTCCATTACTAAGTCATCAAAGGGGGAGGAGACAGTGGCTCGCAGTAAAGACAAAAGACAAAGCCCTTTTGGGAAACATTCATTGGAAGGTGGTGAAAGGAATCTCTGAGCTTAGCCTTGTCTCTAGTCTAGCTACTAATTGAGGACCAGGAACTTGATGACACAAAAACAGAGCAGGGTACAAGGTTCAAAATCTTGGATTTCCTGTGTAACAGTTGGATAGATTTTAATTCAGATATGAGCCTCACTAATTCCAATGGGTCAGAAACAGTAAGTGTGTGCAGGCTTACACACTCTGTCCCTAAGACTAATTCTTATCTAACCTAAGTAATAGGAAACCTTTGCTTCTCTAGATGATTTGGGCTGAATACCCAGAAACATGGCCAATGCTGAGCTGAAGTCCAAAACAACTGAAGGGACTAAAGTTCCTTATTTCTGCTGCATAGCCAAAGTGTGATGAGAAACACTTTGACATACAGAGGCAACCATTGTGAAACATAGGTTCCTGCTTCACATTCATTCCAAGATGTCTTGACTAGACTAGAAAGACAAAATAATATGTTTTGACTGGCCTCCCAGCTGTTTTTTGTTTTTATTTTACTGTCAATCATGTTTGTGTTTTCAGTCCCAAATCCTATTCTTCATTTCATGTGTAGAGATTTGACATAGCATTTGTTTCTACAAAAGTAGCAATAGGTGACTTGTGTTTTCATTTTATAGATGGGTTGCTTCCCTTTGGATGAGATGGGAACTGAACTCTAGCTTCTACCAAGTTTAAGAATCAAAGAGCACATTCAGAACCATCAAATAGCATAGCTCTTTCTGGAAACATAAGTGTATGGGTTCTTTCAAGTCACTTGTTGACTTACAGCAACTCCATGAGTTGCCTCTGGGTTGAGAAAGGCAGTATATAAATATGGTAAATAAAATAAATAATGAGCACCATAGTTTTCTCTTAGGCAGGGAATACTCAGAGATGATTTTGCCAATTCCTTCCTCTGAAATATGTCTGGTATTCATTGTTTGCCCCCTATCCAAGTACTAATTAGGGCTGACCCTTCTTAGCTTCAAAATCTAATACCTAGGGTATTTAGGCACACACACACACTCATATGTGCATCCACTCCATTTGTGGAAAGCTAAAAACTTTTAAAGTTGCTAATTAGGCTATAACTCCCAGAAAGCTCAAGTATGCATAACTGGGGATTCTGGATGTTGTAGTGGCAAAATAATGATCCCACATTCTTAAGCTCTGATTAAAATGAGATGAAGATGATTACTTCCTGATATGTGGAGAGGTGGCTTTAAAATATAGGCAAAATTTTTTATTTGGCTTTTTGTGTTTGTGGGGAGATTTGAGCATACTCTCTGTGTTTGTGGGGAGATTTGAGCATACTCTCAGAGTGTGAGGCAGTCTGGTGAGCTGGTAATGTCTTATCTCACCTCTTAGTTTGGTGCTCCTCTCCTGAAGAAATCAAATGAAATGGGACAGAGATTGCCTTTCAGATGTTTTCACTTTTGCATTTTTCTTGTTGAGGTTTGGATTCCAAATCTCAGATATCATATTGACATATAGTTATATGAAAAATCTGAAGGGCTCCTTGCAAGATGTGACTGCTTAATTTATTTGGCAACTGGGTTATTTGTGGATTTTTGTTTTCTTTCTAGCTTTGGGTGACAAGGTTATATTCATCAAAGAAAAGAGACAAGTGTTCATACATGTCAGTGTGCAATTTCTTCACCTACAATAGTAAATACTTCCTTAGATCTGTACATTATTTTAATGTAAAGAGGTGAAAGTACATTGCATCACAGCATACTCAATATTTAGTGCTAAAATATAGTGAGTGATGCTTTATTTATTTGTGGTATTTGTATACTGCCCTTCTCAACCCCGACTCAGGGCAGTTCACAGTGTTGGAAGATATGAGAATTTAAAACAGAAGGAAACTGATTTTTCCTAATAATTAGGTAGGTGTTTGGTATTGCAATGTATACTGTGGTGCAATAAAGAGCAAGATTGTAAAAAAAAATGTAACAAAAGACAAGTCTTTTCAGATTTCAGATTCACAGCTATTACCATGGGAAAACAATGTATTACTTATATAACTATAAAGCTTGGACAATTTCTTTTCAGCTTGAGCATAATGGAATTGTCCCTTGTTCTGAGTTTCCAAACAACAAATAAATCAGAACCTAGAATCCCCGATTCCTGTTTACTCCCCAACCCGGTGCCCTCCAGAAGCCTTGGTCACACTCAGACCATCTGAACTCTAGAATCAATTTAGTTTGACACCACTTTTACTGACAGCTGAATACTGTGGAATCCTGAGATCTGTAGTTGGATGAGGCACCACAACTCTTTGAAAGAAACCTTGTAAAACTGCAATTCCAAGGATTCCATGGCATTGAGCCATGGCAGTTAAAAGTTTTGTCAGGTTGCATTAATTCTACAGGGCAAATACACGTTAGGACTTCCATTATATGCCTATTGTCAGGAGCCATTCTGTTTTGCTGATGATAGGGCTTGTGTTCTGGATGATCTGAAAGACTTCTGACTGGAGGAAGGATGCTATACCCCCTTACATAGAAGATATTTAACTTAGTGGGACTCAGGGCATCAGATCCTGGAATAGAAGGCCTGTCTGGAAGGGCTCTTAATCAAAAATAAATATACATACCACTGCATTATAAAATCTCTATTTTTCCTCATAAAACTGTACTATCTAGGTTCCAACTTGCCTGTCTTTTACTTTTAAATAAGGAAAAATTCCAATACTGACTCCTAGTGGGCAGATAAGATTTCCTCAACATTGCAAGGCAGTTTTGAAAAGAAGCTTCCAGAATATATATGGATTGCAATATAGTCTAAATGTTTTAACCCTTGCAGGGAAAAAGCAATTTCATGTCATATATATGGACTACGGGCGTGTTTTACATTTTCTTTTTGACATCTTCTTTTTGATGAACAATTCACTTCAAAAACACTTGTACTAGTCTTATACATTTATTTATTTATTTATTTATTGCATTTATTAACCGCCGCTCTCAGCCCTAGGGCGACTCGTGGCGGTGTACAATACAAAAAGACACTTTACAAAGGAATCAGAACAACAAACTAACATCACTAATACACAACATCTAAAGTACACTAAAATAATCAGCTCCGTCATATTGTGGAATCATAATCAATCTCGTAGTCGTAATTCATTCCGGTTGTCATTTCCAGTAACATAGCACTCAGTTGAAAGCCTGCTCGAAGAGCCACGTCTTCAGGCCCTTATGAAAGGCCATGAGGGAGGGCGCCTGTCTGATGTCAGCAGGGAGGGAGTTCCACAGCCGGGGGGCCACCACCGAGAAGGCCCTCTCTCTCGTCCCCGCCAGACGTGCCTGTGAGGCAGGCGGGATCGAGAGAAGGGCCTCCCCAGATGATCTCAAGGTCCTTGTGGGCTCATAGGCCGAGATGCGGTCCGCAAGGTATTTTGGGCCGGAACCGTTTAGGGCTTTGTAGGATAACACCAACACCTTAAATTGGGCCCGGTAGCAAATCGGCAGCCAGTGGAGCTGGAACAACAAGGGCGTTGTATGCTCCCTGCGTCCTGCTCCCGTTAGCAACATGGCTGCCGCGCGCTGGACTAGCTGAAGCTTCCGGGCTGTCTTTAAGGGCAGCCCCACGTATAGAGCGTTGCAGTAGTCAAGGCGGGATGTGACCAGAGCGTGTACCACCGTGGCCAAGTCAGACTTCCCAAGGTACGGGCGCAGCTGGCGCACAAGCCAAAGCTGTGCAAATGCTCCCCTGGTCACCGCTGAAACCTGGGATACATACGAATCAACTTTTGCAATCACTTGGAAGATTGCAAAAATCAAATCTGTAGAAATTTAAACAGACTTTTCCTACAATGGGGAAAGGGGTGGTTAGATCTATCATGCTCTCTGGAACAGAACACTTTAGTCCTATGTTTAGATGGGAGGAGCTAATGGGTGTTTCAGTGCTGAACTTGGAGACCAGGCTTCAAATTCCTACTTGACCATGGAAACACACTAGGTGACTTTAGAAAAGTCACATTCTCTCAGTTTCAGAGAAAGGCAAAGGCAACCTTCTTCTGAGCAAATCCTGCCACGTAAAACCCCATCATAGGTTCGCTTTAGATCTGCCATGTTGGAAACTACTTGAAGGCACACAACAAGGCCAATTGAACTCTATGGGGGTGCTTCCTTATGAACAGGGATTGTATTTAAAGTAAATAACAACTGGTGTTTAAGTGTGTGTGTTATGTTAAACACTGAAGATAATAGTATGCATGCATATGTGCATGTATTTATGTAGACATATTGACTTAGAACAGTGGTTCTCAACCTGTGAGTCCTCAGATGTTTTGCCTTCGACTCCCAGAAATCCTAACAGCTGGTAAACTGGCTGGGATTCTGGGAGTTATAGGCCAAAACACCTGGAAACCCATGTTGAGAACCACTGACCTAGAAGCTGAGGACAATACTGTTGTTATTATGCAAATGCTTGTGGATACGAAAAGGTCTGTTGCTTGACTGAAGCAATGAGCTAAGCCATTTGACAATAGCCCACCTTTCTTAAAGCATTACATAAAGCAGAGGTTTAAAAAAACTGACTACACATACACACAGCTGGAAGCTGAGCAGGTAGGAGATAAAAATACAGAGTCAAAAGTTTAAAAAACTGACTACACATACACACAGCTGGAAGCTGAGCAGGTAGGAGATAAAAATACAGAGTCAAAAGTTAAAACTTGTGTGCCACCTGCACCTGTATCTTGGGAGGTCTGACTTGGCCACGGTGGTCCACGCTCTGGTTACATCCCATATAGATTACTGCAATGCACTTTATGTGGGGTTGCCTCTGAAGACTGTTCATAAGCTCCAGCTAGTCCAATGAATGCTTGGCAGCCAGGTTGCTCACTGGAGCAGGATACAGGGAGCGTACAACCCCCTTGTTATGCCAGCTCCACTGCTGCCTATTAGCTTTCGAGCACAATTCAAAGTGCTGGCCTTGACCTATAAAACCCTAAATGGTTCTGGACCAGCTTACCTGTCTGAATGTATCTCCCTCTACAAACTCTGAAGGACCTTAAGATCAGCTGGAGAGGTCCTGCTCTCGGTCCCACCGCCATTGCAGTCGCGTTTGGTGGGAACGAGAGACAGGGCCTTCTCGGTGCTGTGGAACTCCCTCCCTAATGAGATAAGGTCTGCCCCCTCCCTCATGACCTTCCACAAGAAGCTCAAATTCTGGTTATGGGATCAAGCTTTTGCAGAATAGATTGTTTTAATGGACTGTTTTAGCTGACGGCAATGAATTGATTTGGAAGATAATGTGAAACAGCGAACTGTTTTAATGTATTTATAATTGTCTTACTGTATGCTAAATGTATGTTATGCTTTGTTTTTATTGTTCAGCACTGAATGATGCCTGTTGGTAGCTGTCCTGAGTCCCTCTTCGGAGGTGAGGAGGACAGGATAGAAATGTTCCTAATAAATAAATAAATAAATAAATAAAAGCTATCACTTAACCATTTCATAGAATCATAGAATCATAGAATCTAAGAGTTGGAAGAGACCTCATGGGCCATCCAGTCCAACCCCCCTGCCAAGAAGCAGGAACATCGCATTCAAATAACCCCCAACAGATGGCCATCCAGCCTCTGTTTAAAAGCTTCCAAAGAAGGAGCCTCCACCACACTCTGGGGCAGAGAGTTCCACTGCTGAACGGCTCTCACAGTCAGGAAGTTCTTCCTCATGTTCAGATGGAATCTCCTCTCTTGTAGTTTGAAGCCATTGTTCCATGTCCTAGTCTCCAGGGAAGCAGAAAACAAGCTTGCTCCCTCCTCCCTGTGGCTTCCTCTCACATATTTATACATGGCTATCATATCCCCTCTCAGCCTTCTCTTCTTCAGGCTAAACATGCCCAGCTCCTTAAGCCGTTCCTCATAGGGCTTGTTCTCCAGACCTTTTATCATTTTAGTTGCTCTCCTCTGGACACATTCCAGCTTGTCAATATCTCTCTTCAATTGTGGTGCCCAGAATTGGACACAATATTCCAGGTGTGGTCTAACCAAAGCGGAATAGAGGGGTAGCATTACTTCCTTAGATCTAGACACTATGCTCCTATTGATGCAGGCCAAAATCCCATTGGCTTTTTTTGCCGCCACATCAAATTGTTGGCTCATGTTTAACTTGTTGTCCACAAGGACTCCAAGATCTTTTTCACACGTACTGCTCTCGAGCCAGGCATTGTCCCCCATTCTGTATCTTTGCATTTCGTTTTTCCTGCCAAAGTGGAGTATCTTGCATTTTTGTCACTGTTGAACTTCATTTTGTTAGTTTTGGCCCATCTCTCTAATCTGTCAAGATCGTTTTGAATCCTGCTCCTGTCGTCTGGAGTATTGGCTATCCCTCCCAATTTGGTGTCGTCTGCAAACTTGATGATCCTGCCTTCTAACCCTTCATCTAAGTCATTAATAAAGATGTTGAACAGGACCGGGCCCAGGACGGTCCTGTTTGATCACCAGCATCCCGTAGAAAGCATGCAATAGGAAATAAACATTCAGAATGTGAGAAAACAAAAGATTCCACATCAAAAATGATTGATGTAATAAATGCAGTTTACTCACAAATCTTGAATGAAGATTGGTACAGGTACAGCTTAGTTGCAGGTATGTCAAAAATACAATCCAAAGTATAACAAAAGAAACATGCGGCCGAAGCAGGGCCTCGTGGCATGCAGAAATACATTGCCCAAAAATGTGGAAGATGGTCACTCAGTTCAAGAGTACATACAGACCAAAAACAACTCAAAGGATATGCCTTCCTTTTATACTTTTCTGGAGTTCAAAGGAAGTGCCTATCTTATGGCGAAAGCTCCTGGAACCCCACATGCAAATTCTAAGTGAGGGTCATAAAACTCAGCAATTCAAGTGGGATTGGGTTACAACAGCAACATGCAGACTTCAAACCATTTCAAAGGAGCATGCACAGATTGCCAGTTCGCCCAACAAATATGATATATCCAACAAATACATAACACCATAATAATGTGGCATAATATGAACACTTTCCTTGGAACAAGCCCCACTTCATATCTAGGGATTTACTACTCTTGATGTGCCAGATCCCATCTGATCTTTGAAGCTAAGCAAGATATGCCCTGATTAGTACTTAGATGAGAGACTACCAAAATTACAAGGTACTGTAGGCTAGATATCAGAGGAACTGACAAAACCACATTTGAGTATTCCTTGCCTTAGAAAACCCTCTGAAATCCATGGTCAACAAGCAGTTTGCAGGCACATACCCAGTGAATATTTAACTGTGGGTGCATCTACATTAGAATTAATGTGGTTTGACAACACTTTGATTGCCATGGCTCAGTGCTTTGAAACCATAGGAGTTGTAGTTTGGCAGAGAAGGCTAAAAGAATTTGCAAAACTGCAACTCTCATGATTCCATAGCATTGCATCATGGCTGTCAAAGTGGTGTCAGACTGCAATACCTCTACAGTGTAGACACATCCTATGACCCTGGAAACCAGGATTCGAATCCCTACATGGCCATGGAAATCCTTTGGGTAGCTTTAAGCAAGGGTTTATCTGCACCAGACATGGGCGGACTTTCTAACTTGGGGACCTGCATGCTAGAACTCCCTGCTAGGAGGACTGGCTGCCTGGTGATGGAAGAAAGGAAGGGAAGGAGGAAGGAAGGAAGGAAACAGAGAAGGAAGGAAGGATGAAATGGAGGAAGGGAAGGATGGAAGGAGAAAGAGGGAGAGAGGGAGGAATGAAGGAAGAAAGGGAAGACAAAAGAGAGGGAAGGAAGGAAGAAAGGGAGGCAGAGAAGGATGGGAGGAGGAAGGGAAGGAAAGAGAGAAGAAAGGAAAGACAAAAGGGAAGGAAGGAAGGAGAAAGAGGGAGAGAAGGAGGAAGGAAGGGAAGGATGGAAGGAGAAAGAGGAAGGGAAGGGAGAGAGATAAGGAGGAAGAAAAGAGAGAAGGACAAAAGGTAGGGAAGGGAAAGAAGGAGGAAAGAAGTTAGGAAGGGAAGGATGGAAGGAGAAGGAGGAAGGGAAGGGAGAGAGATAAGGAGGAAAGAAGGAGAGAAGGACAAAAGGTAGAGAAGGAAGGAGAAAGAGGGCAAGAGGGAAGGAAGAACAAAAGGGTGGAAGGGGAGGAAGGAGGGAGGGAGGAAAGAGGAAGCAAGGAGGAAAGGGTGGAAGGAAGGAGGGGGAAGCAGGAAGGAAAGAGAGAAGGAAGGAAAGGCTGGGACGGTGAGAAAGGAGTACCTTGGAAAAGAGCCGTGGGGGCTGCATCACGTATAGTGTAGATCAGATATGGGTTTGCCCATACCTGATCTACACCATAGAGTTAATGCAGTTTGACTGTCTTGGCTCAATGCTCTGGAATCACGGAAAGTGTAGTTCCCTAAGGTCTTTAGCCTTTTCTGCCAAGTAATGGCTCACCCGACTATTAACCCCGGGATTTCGCAGCATTGAGCTATGCCAGTTAAAATGGCATCAAACGCCATACATTCTTCAGTGCTGATGCACCTTCAGCCTCACAAAACCCAGTGACAGGTTCGCCACAAGTATACAGAATCATGGCTTGGATAATGACCAGGGAGCCATTCATGCTTTGAACAAGGCTATATTTGGTTCACGACTCGGAGGTCCTGCCAAGGACAAAGCTCTCGCCTTCGCCTTCCCTGCGTGACGTCACACCACGTGCGACGAATAACTAACAGCACATAGGTTTTCCAGCGTCGCTGGACCGACGTCGCAATTGCAGCAAGAGCCTCGACTGGCATTCTTGTTTTGAAACAGGAGATGCGAGGAAACAGAGAGAGGAAGGAAGGATGAAACAGATCCTTCCCCCATTCCGAGGGAGGTTGGTTTCGTGGAGATTTCTTCACATTAGAATCATAGAATCATTGAGTTGGAAGAGACCTCATGGACCATCCAGTCCAAACCCCTTCCAAGAAGCAGGAAAATTGCATTCAAAGCACCCCCGACAGATGGCTACCCAGCCTCTGTTTGAAAGCTTCCAAAGAAGGAGCCTCTACCACACTCTGGGGCAGAGAGTACCACTGCTGAACAGCTCTCACCGTCAGGAAGTTCTTCCTAAAGTTCAGATGGAATCGCCTTTCTTGTAGTTTGAAGCCATTGTTCTGAGTCTTAGGCTCCAGGGCAGCAGGGAACAAGCTTGCTCCCTCCTCCCTATGACTTCCTCTCACGTATTTATACATGGCTGTTATGTCTCTTCTTAGCCTTTACTCAAAGTGAACAACTCAAGCGGATCTCTGATCACAACTCCGAGAGAGCGAGAGATGCAGACCCGTAGCCAGGATTTCGTTTCGGGGGGGGGGGGGGGATTTTTCAGGGGGATTTCGGGGGAGGGGGGGGCTGAGTTTCGGGGGGGGGGGGCTGAGTCTGAGTGAAAGAGGGTCTACCCTAGCAAACCTTTTGTATCATTACCCCAATACCCCCATGCACATGGGATATATTGAGTATGGTGATCAGATCATGATATGAATAAACATAACAGTTTAAATAATGCACCAGTAAGGCCTTTTCGCGAACCACCATGAGAATTTCGGGGGGGGGGGGGGGCTGAAGCCCCTCAAGCCCCCCCCCCCCCCCGCTACATGCCTGGAGAGATGGATGTCCTATTTCAAACACCCGTAGAAGTAAATACAAATCCTTCCATTTCGTGACAGCCGAGCAGTAAAACTACAAAAGCTTTTACATAACTTCATCTCTCCGCTTGTCGGTTTTAGGCAGAGGCAGGAAAGGATAGGGCTTTGAGAAGCATGTTCCCCCCCTTCAAAGGAACACAAAGATTACAGAAAATATAAGAAGCCACCAACTCCCTGGAATCGAATTTCTCCCGCTTGGGAGTATATCTTACTGAGCGTATTTTCGAAACCAGTTTAGCAAAGGATAGTCCCGGTTATTCCTCGGAGGGTAAACTTGCGATATTTCGCCCACACAGAAGAGTGGTTTTGCACGTGGGGAGTAAAGGGGTGGGCTAGGAAAAGATGTGGATTTAATGCAGCTCGACACCTCTTTAACTGCCATAGACTCAGTGCTATGGAATCGTGAGTGGTTTAGTTTGACAAAGTCTTTAGCCTTCTTCGCCAAAGAGAGATATGTTGGGAATCAGGAGCTGTTAGGCTCAAAAAATAACCTTCTTTGGGAGTGATTCCACCAAAAATATAGCAGCATGCAGGATGCACAAGTCATAAAATGCAGAAACTTACATGTAGTGAGCGAGGATTGGTTTCCATTCAACAGGATGGAACAGGATTGCAGATCCACAACTCATAGGATCAAAAATAATATGTTTATTAAAGGTTAAAGAAATCCATTCTTGGAGGTAACTAGCTTCACAGTATTCCAGATCTTTTAAGGAAAAGGAAAAAGGAAAAATAAT
Source organism: Anolis sagrei (assembly GCF_037176765.1). Taxonomy (NCBI): domain Eukaryota; kingdom Metazoa; phylum Chordata; class Lepidosauria; order Squamata; family Anolidae; genus Anolis; species Anolis sagrei. The sequence continues at coordinate 213,979,648 of NC_090024.1, read as the reverse complement.
AAAAGTAACTATATCTACTACATCTTGCGTTAGACAATGGCAAGATGCTTCCTCACTCTAGAGAAGACAAAAGGAGAAGAGGCCAGAAAATGGAGACAGGCCACATGGCCAGCCCAGGGCAATACAAATACCTTTAAAAGAGGAAGTTATGTTTCCCTGAAGAGATCACATTCCTAGGTATTCAAAGGGGTGGAGATAGAGTATAGTGTCTAGATCTAGGGAAGTCATGCTACCCCTCTATTCTGCCTTAGTTAGACCACATCTGGAATACTGTGTCCAATTCTGGGCACCACAATCGAAGAGAGATATTGACAAGCTGGAATGTGTCCAGAGGAGGGTGACTAGAATGATCAAGGGTCTGGAGAACAAGCCCTATGAGGAACAGCTTAAAGAGCTGAGCATGTTTAGCCTGAAGAAGAGAAGGCTGAGAGGAGACATGATAGCCATGTATAAATGTGTGAGAGGAAATCATAGGGAGTAGGGAGGAAACTTTTCTGCTGCCCTGGAGACTAAGATGCAGAACAATGGCTTCAAATTACAAGAAAGGAGATTCCATCTGAACATGAGGAAGAACTTCCTGACTGTGAGAGCCTTTCAGCAGTGGAACTCTCTGCCCCGGAGTGTAGTGGAGGCACCTTCTTTGGAAGCTTTTAAACAGAGGCTGGATGGCCATCTGTCGGGGGTGCTTTGAACGCAATTTTCCTGATTCTTGGCAGGGGGTTGGACTGGATGGTCCATGAAGTCTTTTCCAACTCTATGATTCTATGAAAGGCCCTCTCAGCCACCTGCAATAATTGAGCATCAAGTATCAGCATGGAGTCCAGGAGGACCACCAGACTGCAGACCTGTGTACTCAGAGGGAGTGCAACCCCATTGACCATAGGTTGCTACCCTATATCCAGATGGACCTCGAGATCGACCAGGAGCGCCTCTGTCTTGTTTGGACTAAGTCTCATCTTGTTAGCCCTCATCCAGACCATCACAGCGGCCAAACACTGGCCCAGGATTGGGGGGGGGGGGTCTTCCTTGGAATTAGGTGGAAAGGAGTAATAGAGTATCATCTGCATAGAGATGGCCTGGCCTTGCATGAATACCAGTGGATATTTACCACTAAGGAGAGGGTTGACTCAAGCGAGTTTTTAAAATGCTTCTCAGGAGATTCTTGGTTTTCCCAAATGGTTCTGAATGCCATTTTCCAAAAGGTTAATCCTGACCCCCATCCCCCCCCCCCCCAAAGTGAAAGGCTTCACCTAAAAATTTCTTTAGAAATTACAACATTTTCAACATCAGCAATGGAAGGCTAAACATCTCCTGTTTTGTTTTGCCCCCCCCTTCCTCCCTCCCCCCTCCCTCCCCCCCCCCACCTGGTGGGCCATGTGAGCAGTTCCTGGAAAGTCTGGTGAATATAAAACTGGCCTCCAAACCTGATAACAATCACACACCTGTTATACTCTGCCTGTTAATTCAAGATGTTGGGAAATGGCTATGAGGGCTCCTTTCTTGGTGGTGATAATAACTTTCTGGGTGGTGATGATAACCTCAGGTGGCTTAACTACCTTGTATGGTGCATGCCAGTTAATTACTCCACATTACAGGACAGCTCTACTACAGCTTTGTGGAAAATTTGCAAAAGTCCTTTTCTGTAATGCCATCTTGTGGCCATATAAAGTAAAATAAACTTTTAAACAAAGCTTCTAAATTGTATAACTATAATTATCCACTTTGACCAATGGATGCAGTTTTCTCAAAGTTCCAAACATGGTATCCTCAAAATACTAATTTAAGATATATGCATTGTAAGGCAATGTGTAAATATGTGAGGAAACTCTTCATGGATCCTGTTATCTTGAGGGTGTTGAGCAAGGGACTTACATACTGGTCTTTGTTAGAGAATGAATCCACCTAAAATCTGGTTTCTGTCTTCTACAGAATTCTGAGGTTTGTAGTTTAAGGAGGATCCTTTAACAGCCTCACTAAACTATAAACCCCAGAATTCTGCAGGAGGCAGAAACCGGATTTTAAGTGGATTCATTCTCTAGTGTGAAGAGGTCCTTATAGCGGTGGTTTTCAACCTTCATAATGCTACGACCTCTTCCTCAGTTTCGCATGTTGTGGTAACCCCCAACCATAAAATTATTTTAGTTGTTACTTCATAACTGTAATTTTGCTACTGTTATGAATTATCATATAAATATCTGATATGCAGGATGTATTTTCATTCACTGTACCAAATTTGGCACAAATAGCAAAAACACACAATTTGAATACTGGTGGGGTTAGGGGTGATTGATTTTGTCATTTGGGAGTTGTAGTTGCTGAGATTTATAGTTCACCCGCAATCAAAGAGCATTCTGAACTCCGCCAATGATGGAATTGAACTAAACTTGGCACACAGAACTCCCATGGCCAATGGAAAATATTGGAAACGTCTGGTGGGCATTGACCTTGATTTTTGGAGTTCACCTACATCCAGAGAGCACTGTGGAATCGAAGAATGATGGATCTGGACCAAACTTGGCATGGATACTCAATATGCCCAAATGTGAACATAGAAAAGGTTTGGGAAAAACATACCTTGACATAGGAACCCCCGGTGGCACAGTGGGTTAAACCCCTGTGCTGGCAGGACTGAAGACCAACAGGTCGCAGGTTGGAATGCAGGGAGAGCATGGATGAGCTCCCTCTGTTAGCTCCAGCTCCTTATGCAGGGGCATGAGTGAAGCCTCCCAAAAGGATGATAAAACATCAAAACATCCAGGCGTCCCCTGGGAAATGTCCTTGCAGATGGCCAATTCTCTCACACCAGAAGTGACTTGCATGACATGACATGACAAAAAAAAAAATTGGCAGTTGGGCCAAACTTCCCACACAGATCCCCCTTGACCAACAGAAAATACTGTGTTTTCTGATAATCTTTTGTGACCCCCTGACGCCCCCTCACGACTCCCCAGGGGTCCCAACCCCCAGGTTGAGAAACGCTGCCTTATAGTGTCTTCAAATTACTTCTAATACCAGCAGTTTTATTACAGATCATTTTCACAGATTATTTGATATTTTCTCCATACAACATAGTTCTGAGAGAGGAGGTTCACCTCAGACCTGGAAGCTGATCTAATAGTTAAATACATGACACAGAATGGAATATGTTACCCATTTCAGGTTTTGATAAAATGGAACCATGGTAGTTAAAGTGGTATCAAAGTCTATAATTGTATGCTGTGAATGAAATCCGTGCATGTTTAACTTTGTAACCTCTAATGATATGCTTCCCAAGATATCTTTCATTGATAGAAGACATCAGGATCTCCACGAAATCATTCTACTTTGCTAATGAAATAAAACATGGTAAGTCTCGGTGAGACTGTGATGAAAACTACTTGATGTGAGGATATAACATACAGAACATAAGGAATGAGAAGGAAACCAAATATGAAGGTATGAACTTGCCTTGGACCCATTTAATGACTTATTTGACAATAAACCTAAAAATGTGAATGGATATGATGCCAGTAGGCTTGCCAGTCACAACCAGTAAATAGTGCAATAAGGATAGTGGACTAATGGAATTGACAATTGGACAGGCCTTGGACTGTGATCTGGATTGTGTGATTTTAATTGATGTTTTAATAATTAATGGTTAATTGTACGGTTTTAATTGCATCTTTATTTTTTATATTTATATGTAATTGCATCAAATTGCTGCCTGCTGTAAAGCTCTCCTGAGTCCCCTTTTAGCGTGATAAGGGCAGGATACAAATATGTGAAATAAACAAACAAACAAATATCACAGATGCTGAAAGAGTATACAGTATAGTGGCCTGGAAAACAGACTCAGTGCTTGTTAGCTGGAAAAAGCAGCCATATGCATTCATATTATATGAGATTTGGCAAGTGAAAAAAGGGAATGTTTTTCATTTGTTATTCTGTATAGGGTGTCATTCTTCTCTTCTCATTTTATTTAGCCATTTGAATTTTGCATTACAATTTTGGGCTAATAAGAAGTAAAGCCTATATGGTGAAAATGCAGTTCTAAAAATAATAATTTCCACACACTACTGCTTTCACAAACAGTAAATTTATGGGAAATTCTGATATTGCATTGACATGTCTAGCCTAGTACTGACAAACACAGAAGGTCTATCTTGAATAAAGTTATTGATCTGGGTGCATTTATCATACCCTGCAGTTCCCTTTGAGAGCTTCAGGTAATAAAATAAAGGATAAGTAAGTGGGCAACAATTCCTGTGAGAGCTGTTCAGCAGTGGAACTCTCTGCACTGGAATGTGGTGAAGGCTCCTTCTTTGGAAGCTTTTAAACAGAGGCTGGATGGCCATCTGTTGGAGGGGGTGTATGTTATGAATGCAATTTTCCTGCTTCTTGTCAGGGGATTGGACTGGATGGCCATGTTCCAGAAGCATTCTCTCCTGATGTTTCGTTCACATCTATTGCAGGCATCCTCAGAGATTGAGGGGTCTGTTGGAAACTAGGCAAGTGAGGTCTATATATCTGTGGAATGTCCAGTGTGGAAGAAAGAACGCTTGTCCGCTTGAGGCAACCAGCCAGGCTTTGAAGTTGCAAGGCCATTGCATGTGGGTGGAATGTCAGGAAATGATGCTTCTGGAACATGGCCATACAGCAACCCAGTGATTCTGGCCATGAGAGCCTTTGACAACACAGTAATGTTAGCTGATGGACGAAAAACTCTACTTGTTTGAGATGTGGTGTGGAGAATAATTATGAGGATACTGCTAAAAGTACAAATAAATAGTTCCAAGAGCAAACCAAGCCTGAACTCTTCCCTAGAAGCCAAGATGACTAAACTGAGACTGTGGTACTTTGGCCATATCACGAGGAAACATGGCTTAAAAGAAAATACAGCAGGAAAAGAGGAGGACCAAATCCCAGATAGGAAGAATCAGAGAAGCCACAGCCTTACTCTGCCACGTAGTTGAGGACAGAATGACTTGGAGGTCATTCATGAGACGGCAATAAGTCAAAGTTGGGTTGAAGTCACCTAACAGCAAAAGACATTTGAGTGAGATATCTGTCATAGTAGATTTCAAATGTTATTTTGTATGACTGTGTGCTTCCCATTGGGTTTATCCATATGAATGAATTGAAGTTCCATTAGTTATTTCTAAGTAGACGTCTGACAAATCAACTTGTCTTTCCAACTAAGCAAAGCACAGACATTTTAAAAATCTCCTCTAAGAGAACATAGCCTTCTTTCAAATAAGGATTCTTTGACTTCAAAACTTTCCATCCTCTTAGCCCAATGTTTACTGTCATATCCTAGCTAGTATCACAGCTACAACCTACCCTTGCAGGGGTGGCAGACCTATTAAAATGGTCAGCCCTCAAAGGCTCATGGATCCTTTGAAATTCCAGGAGGCAGGGTTCTATGGCTGCCATCACAGATGATCCTGTTGAATTCCCAGGTCAATAAATAGAATCAAAATCAGACCAGGGCTACAGACACAATCACTCCCAAACGTCCTCTCTGACCTGTTACAAATCAGGCTCTCTGGTTTATAGAGACCCTCGGGGAAATGAAATGGGAAGAATGATGACTAGAGCGCAGATGTCAGAAAACTTGACTTTTATGTGACAAGACATGGTATAGAGGCCACTTTTGCTCCTATAAGGTAGCAATATGTGCAGTGAAGAAAGCTTTCTTCTCTGCTTGCCTTGCGTCTGCAGATTCATGTCCAGCTGAGCTGTCCAGAGTGGTGAGAGGATTAACTCAGGTGCCCTCCCCTCCAAACTTTCAGTAACTTGCTGTGATTCTTTTAACAACAATTTTGCAGATAAAATTTCTCTCATAACAGCTGACTTAGGTGTTGTCTTTGGAGCAGAGGCCAACAACGTGTCCAACAACTTGTAAGTGGGATTCCACTGATCACTTTTAATTGGTGAGTACTGTTGATGTGCACAAACTGCTGGGGTAAGTAAAGAAGACAACCTGCTTTCTTGATCCCTGTCCATCTTGGCTAGTCATCCAGGGAAAAGATGCAGAGACTCCCAGGGAAGGTATCCCAAATATAACAAATTCTTAATGCATCTCTTAGGGAGGGAAACTTTCAATTCTGTTTAAAAGAAGCAGTAGTTAGAATGCTGCTAAAAATCCCTCCCTGGATCCCCTGGTCTTTAATAATTACAGATGAGTGTCTAACCTTCCTTTTTTGGGCAAGATGATTGAAAAGGCATTCATCTTTCAACTCCTGGCTGTATTGAATGACACACATTTCCTTGACCTATTTCAAACTGGTTTCAGAGCAGGATACGGAATTGAGACTGCTATGGTCACCTTAGTGGATGATCACCTCAATATCAACAGGGGGAGTATGTCCCTGTTGATGCTTCTAGACCAGGGGTCCTCAAACTAAGGCCCGGGGGCTGAATATGGCCCTCCAAGGTGATTTACCCGGCCCTCGCTCAGGATCAACATAAGTCTGAAATAACTTGAAAGCACACAACAATAACAACAATCCTATCTCATCAGCCAAAAGCAGGCCCACACTTCCCATTGAAATACTAATAAGTGTATATTTGTTAAAATTCATTTTAATTATTGTATTGTTTTAAGTGTTTTTTGCACTACAAATAAGATGTATGCAGTGTGCATAGGAATTCACGTTTTTTTTCGAATGATTATCCGGCCCTCCAACAATTTGAGAGACTGTGACCTGGCCCTCTGTTTAAAAAGTTTGAGGACCCCTGTTCTAGACCTTTCGGCAGCCTTCAAGGTATCCTCTGGAATGTTCGGAGGGGCTGAGAATCAGAGGCACTATGCTGCAGTGGTTCTGGTTGTACCTCTCAGGCAGGTTCCAGATTGTGGTACTTGGAGATAGCTGCTCCTCAAGAAATGAGCTGTTATGTGGCATCACACAAAGTGCCAATCCATCCCTAATGCTCTTTAATATTTACATGAAGCCTCTAGGAGGGATCATCTATAGGCATGGGACGGGGTGTTATCACTATGCTGATAACATCCAAATATATTTCTCCATACCTTCAAAAACAGATTCAACTAAGGATAGGATGTCTCATCTGAATGAATGCCTGGAGGAGAAAAAACAAATTGAAACTGAATCCAGAAAAAAATAGAGGTGCTTGCTATCAAGGGTCCTACTCTGGGGATGTAAGCGTGTCAGCCAGTTCTGGATGAGGTTACACTCCCCCTGACAGACTGACTGTGCTCACAGCTTGGGAATGCTCCTGATCCATCTCTCCAAGACAGTTTTTAAACATGAATTTTAAATGCATGTCCTTTGTTTAATCTCTGTTTTGTGTATTTTAGTATGTATTTTATAGCAATATGTTTTAATATGTATCTTCTATAGAAATACATTTTAATATGTGTATTTGTGACAGTTTTACAATGTTATGTGTTTTAATTATTCTGTAGCCTACCTCGAACCACAAGGAGAGGCAGGAAAGAAATAAAATTATTATTATTACTACTACTACTACTACTACTACTGTTAATATTCTCTTCTCTTTTCTTGTTATTAGTTGTGCAGCTGTACATAAATGCTGTAAGCATCAAGTTTACATGAGTTAATGAGATGTTCAATAATAAATAAACATTAAAATAATTAAAAATAGTTATTTCTCTACATCAACTGGGCTTAGGGGCACAAAAGCCCTACAAAAGTGGAAAATGTGAATTAAAAATGCTAATTTTTAACCCAGCAGAACACCTCTCTAGGAATCTATTGATCCTCCAGCAAGACTTTATGGTCAACATCTACCAGAGATTGATCATAATGTTGTACTGAAGGACCTAGAGATTCCTAGAGATGCCATATTAATCAAATCTGCAAATTATTAGATATGTAAAAGTTAAACCCGCGAATGTGAAGACTGGACTGTATATTGTTTGGAGTAGTCTTGCCACTTCCATGATTAATTCTTTTTTTTAAATCCTGTAAAATCAAATATTGAGGTTTTTTCATTTACACGGAATGACAAGTCCCTTTCCCAGAGATTTTTTTAAAAGGGAAATTGCTAGGCAGTCTAAGTAGACCAAGTCAAGTTAAGCAAAAATATTAAATTAGCTGCAATTTCTGAGCACACAAAGCAGAGAGAAGTTTAGATATAATAAATGCCTTTCAAAACAAAGATAACTAACAAAATAGTTTGCTGTTGGGAACCTTTAATGCTAAAAATAGCTAACTGAAATAACTAGGAGGCTGTACTCTTAGATTTTGTAGAGATTTAGAGCCAATTTGTTGAGTGATTTCAGCTACTGCAAGAATTGCGGGTTTGGAAGTCCAGCATGTCTTGCTTGTCCAAAAAGCTGATAAGATACAGACAGGTTTGAAGGCAAAAATCAGAGGTATTTATTAGGGCTGGGCGGTTTCGTTTCGTTAATTCGTAATTCGTTAATAATTCGTTAATTTTTTCAATTACAAAACGATAACGAACCATTCTGGAGCAATTTTTTTAAAAAACGAATTTTTAAACACGTTTTGTAAATGCTTCGTATTTCGTTATTGTATTCGTTTCGTTATTGTTCTGAGGTCGTTTTGTTATTATTTCCCCATGTCTGGGGCAAGTTTTTTGTTTAATTAGTGAAAAAAAATTATAATATCACACCAACAGTCAACAACAGAGGGAGAGGGAAGCTTCAGAAGTTTTTGGAGGTTTTTTAGCGTATTTCGCGGTCGCGTCCGCCATTAACGAATCGATTCGTTATTGTTTCGGAAATCGATTCGTTAATGTTTTGTAAATTTTTTCACATTTATGAAATTTCGTAAATATCGAACTTTTTAAAAGGAAAATTTTGTAATTATTTTAAATAACGAAACGCAAAAACCCCCCAAAAACGAATCGATTTTAGAAACAAAATTTTCCGTTGTTACCCAGGCCTAGTATTTATGTCTCAATGGCCAGAGAGGATGTCAGTGGAAATAACCCTCCAAAGAACTGACATACCATAATTGCAAACAGAGAGCATTTTGATTTCATTTGACAGCTATTCAAGAAACCTGTGCTAGCTCCTGATTTGCTCAGAACCTGTCCAGCTAGGATCAGCATCCTGAATGGCTCAGGACTCCATTGAGCATATTCGCTGATTGGCTCTTCATATGGCAGAAAATGCAATAAACTGTCATTGGAGCATTTGAAGTGTTCCATGTAATAATTCGCCTCCAAGAGGTGCACAATTGAAAGGAATGTGGCAATATGAAATGAGTCCTTGATGGGCTTAATGGGTTGGCTCTGGTTAGCACAATAGAGTTAGTCCAGTGAACACAATGAATCCTTGGGGAGGATGACCATGAAGACAATTCATGGCCTGATGAGCTACTAGCAATTAGATCACACTTAAAAAAGTGGGGCATTACCATCAGGAAGGTGTTTGTGGACCCTTGTGTTCGCCCCCTTGTTGGAGCACTGGAACCATCTCACCATGTACCTTCTGGTTCCAATGATAAATCTACAATAGGCTCCCCAGATAGGACCCCCCCCCCCCATCCGGACTGTATCAGTTCGAAACTCCATCCATATCAGTTGCCCCTACCCAACTGGCCACATTCTCCCGCCCAAGGACACTCCCTCTCTTTAAGTTCCCTTGATGATTCCCTTTCCCACACGACATTGGAAACATCTGCACATGACCCTCAGAGTAACCCACGATCGAGCCCCCCTTTTATAAAGAGCTGACTAGCCATGGAATTTAATTCCCAGGGAGTATGGTATTGTGGGTCAAAAGTCTTTCATTGTAATAAGGTTAGCTATTATCCATGATTTTGCTACCAACACAAAGTCTGGGAATGTATCCACCACAGAGGCAGGGACCTTACTGTGTCTATTTTGCCTGTCCAGGCAACAAAGAGATAAGAATTAATGTATGGATAGGCAACTAAGAGTGAAAAATCATTTGCTATAAGGAGAAAAACTTTGTTAGGAAAAAAAATCAGCAGAGGTAGATCTCTATAATTAGAAATGTAACCATACTCATTTAAACAATGGGTTACACTAATTCCTATCCAAATGAAAAATGTTATAATATATAGAAGGGGAACACGCTGGTTAATTTGTAACCTTGTGAATACCATTAAATTGGATTTGGCATTAAAATGTATGCAATAGTGTTAAAGAAACTTAATAGGATAATATATTTTGGTGGGGTAATTACAATTGCTTAAATATTTTAGAAGATGCCAATAAATAAATGAACTTCACAACTTGGTCTAATAAATGGTACTATTTCTACTTCTTTCTCTTTTGTTTTATCTCCACATTGCTATATATCTCGTGGCCATGATTGTTGCATGGGTGCCCTCTAGCGGAAAGCTCAGGGAAGAAAACTGCCATTGATCATTTGGGGTGGGGTGAGGTGGGGTGGGGGGCAGTCCCTGAGTTACAAACATCCAACTTACAAATGACTCATAGTTAAGGATTGGAGTGAGACAACAGGAAGTGAGAAAAATCTACTCCCAGGTAAGAAGGAATCCCACTCCTGGAAGAGTTATCATGCAGAAAATGTGTCTTCACTGAAATTTTCTCAGCAATCTTTGTTTCCACCGCAAGCCATTTTTTTTTCCAAAATCCAGTTATCACAGGATCAGAGAGTGAGGTGAAATCTTCTGAACAGGAGCTCAGACAGCAAAACAAACATCACAGGAGTGTTAACCCCTATGCTGTCCGATGCTAATATTTTGGCTGGAGTTACACTTAAAATATGTACTTGTTCCGACTTACATGCAAATTCAACTTAAGAACAAACCTAGAGAAGCTATCATTTTTGTAACTTGAAGACTGCCTATATATACATATACACAGTGAAGATAGATATGGGGAAACATAGCATTCATATTTTAAATCATTTTCCCCTCCATCTGAACAATTCCCTGCTAAAGGTCTTTGGGGCAAACATGAGAAAAGTAAATGTATTTGGAACTTCAGATTTGCAGGACTTTATGAAAGTGCCTAATCATTTAATAATGGATCTCTAAGCTAGAAATGGTTCCACATAGCTTCACTTCTAAACTGTAGAAAGTCTTGAACATGGGACTTTTAACATGGTTACTGATAAAATAACTTGCTCGCACATTTCACCCTAAGAAGCTTCAGAACAATGATAAAAAGAAAGTAAACACAAAACCATGAAACAACAAGGCAGCTGATAAACATTGGGAGATGTCACAATACCATAAATTTGAAAGGGATTTAGCTTTTTTGGAACTGCTAAAAATGCCTTTTGAGAGTAGTGCTAATTCATCTACAGAACAGAAGATGAATTTTGCATTTTAAAAAGGTAAGCCATACATCAGTGGGGATGCAAAAGAGCACATAATTAGGAAGTTAGACACATGAAAAAACAGTGACTGCAGTAAGGCAAGGCAGGAAGCAAGTTCATAATGAATACTGAGCAGCTTAGATAGCCTGAATAATTTGTAGACGAGTTAAGAGATATTTAACTGAAGCCCTGTCTCTCAGGTCAAAGGGTTATATGAGCAATTATTAGCTACCAAAATATAATGTTCAAGGATTTATTTGATGTTAAGTGTCTGGTCAATTTACTGTTGAAAGATAACAGCGTAATCAAAGTTTTATTGTTATGGATTTTATTGCACAAACCAGCTATTCCATTACATTTGTGCTATCATTGATAGTGGATACATACTGGGTCGGGCTCCTTCGATACTGCACCAATTCAACAATTCATAACCTACAGATTATATATTTTCATACCCTCAGAACCCCACCTCCCACACTACCAATGTCCGTTTTTTTTAAAATTTTTAGAGCAACTTTGTCATTCAAACTTTGAAAAACAAATGGCAACTCTAACCATAAATATAAAATAACTGGAAAATGAACAGCTTTGTAATTGTGAGGGAGAAAAGGGAGAGGGGGAGAGGAGAATTCTGCTCCGTGACATCTCTTTATTGCTGGCACACAAAGGTAGGTGATGGTAAAATTGTGGGATTGTGAACTATTGATGGGTTTTACCCATTAACACAGAAGGACAGGGTAATCATAGGGAAGAGGCAGACCAGTAGTAGGACTCACATCATGTGGTAGGGACTGTGACCTAAGGCGATGGTTCAGCTGTGATGCTGGATTGCTTGCCTCTTGCAATGATATCCTTCATGGTTAGAAACAACTAGTCAATAAAGATTATGTAAAGGAATTTGAAAACATTATACAGTTAATCAGAACTTGATATATTACTTTAAAAAATAAATCAGTTTTCATTCTAATGCTCACAAAATTTCATTCTAATGCTTTTAATGCTTATAGTTACAACCGTAAACCATAATTCTAGTATTTCTAAAAATCTAGAATTACTTAATCATTTTCATTACTTTAAAAATCAGAAAACTATATGCTGTTGGCCTGTGATGCCAAAGATATATTTACCAGGATGAAATCTAAGCAGACATGATAAACATCCAGCCAAGGAAATACATAACAAAGCAGATGTGGAAGGGCAACAGCATGCATTAAGTATATATCAGTTCATAATTCCAGCCATATATGTGTATACACACACACAAAATTACAAGAAGCATATTTGATAAGAAACAAAACCGGGCAATTATTTTAAAAATATGCAGTTGTCTTTTCACCACCCAAGGAATACTTTCATTCAGAGGAAATGAAAGAGTTAGGAATGCAAGTCCATTTTCAAAGTGGAAAAACCACAGATATAATAAAAAAATGTATGCAGCATGTTTTTTTAGATCTGAATGAACACTTCTTTAGCCATTTCTAGGTCCTCCCCCAGAAGTTGACCATAAAATTGTGCTGGACGATCTAGAAATGCCTTGATGAAACACTTCTCTATATCCTCCATTACTATTCTATGGTCAATTACTGCTGGAAGTTGACCATAGAACCACATAGAACTATAAATGCCTAGAGCAGTGAAACCTACAGATTGAGAACCACTAGCCAAGAGAGGATATATTTTTGACTCCATAAAGGAAAGCTGCAGAGGTGGTGGAAAATATATTAATTGATGAATAATCAAACCACATAGACTTAACCTGAAAATATGAAGAAATTACTGTAAATGATTCAGTGGAATAGAGAATACAGAAGAGATTTTGTACAAGAGATAAAATGGTGTTCCAGTAGTTATATTTTTCACTTGCAAAATTATCCTGCAATCCCAGTTTGGAGAAAAATGCAAGCTATCTATACACATAATAAAAGTGAAAATGTGTATGTGACAGAGGTGTCCACTTATACAGATAGCCTCCTGCCTCCACAAACAGGCAATAGTTCCAAGTGCTGAGAAGCCTCCAAAGGCATTCCCTCAACTGACATTGTAGGTTGCAGTGAGCGCCATGAACATGTAGCCCAAATCCTGCCAATGTCCTCCCCAAACACTATGGCCCACCACCCAAGGAATACTTTCATTCAGAGAGAATTTCATCCTAGATTTGATGTGTTTCCTCCATCAAAGGCAGGCATACCAGGGTTCCTTGTGTGGAATTTACATTACCCCGCCCACTGCTTCTCCCTTAACCCTTTCCTACTCTTTTCTACAGCAATTACAGAGAAATTGATCAGCAACTGGAGCAGTTTGGGGGACCACAGATCTGGATCAAACTTGGCACACACACCCAACATGGCCAAATGTGCATACAGGTCTGGTTTGGGGAGGATTGAACCATGATTCTGGGAATTGTAGTTCACCCGCATTGTTATGTATTTTCTAATGGGAGCACTGATAAAACATGAAATCGCATTCTGGCTTTTTCCTAATAAATATTGTTACCAATTAACTAAATTATATTACCTGACACCCCAAAACAAACAATGCCTTTTTCAAATATCCTGGGCACCTCCGGGTACCCAAGCTAGTAAACAATAAAGTTAACAACAACAACATTTGCACAGTTTGCTTCTCTGTTTGGGGAAAGATAATGAAGAGCTTAGTTGAGTTCATGGAGATCCTCTCTCTCTCTCCTTTCCCCCTCCCCATCACACACACTGCTGGATATACTGTCCCTCATGATTCCCTAAAGTACAGGTATCTCTGCTCCTGATTTCCTGAAGTAGATGGATCTCTGTTTCTGGAACCCATGAAAAGAATGGAGGCATTCTATGATATTGCAATGTGCAAACTGAGTTAAAAAGCCACATCATCAGAAAATGTGAGCAAAGAAAACTGTAGTTCTAGTTCAGATGCAGCTTGTAGAGGGATCATAGGACTGCATTTCAGAAGCACAGCACAGTGTGAGTGGCAATGAGGAAGAATAAAGCTTTTCATTCAAGCCTTCCAATTTAAAATGATCTAATAACTGGAAGGAAAGTTCCCTGATGAGGAAAACCTTCACGACAGTGCTCTTAGGACTGACTGACCATGTTCAAATGCTGTTAATATGGAATTTCCTCTTTGGCCTTCAGACCTCTCTCTTAAATTTGCCTCTTCAGGATTTCCTTATGAAAAAAAGACAAGATATAAACTCAATCAATCAACCAATACCAAAGTGAAGAAGGGTTACATGTGAATAGCTGATGAATACAGGCCAGTCAATCCTAAAAGATCATCATCATCGGTGATCCCTTATGCCCAAGTATGATTTCCTTCTAAGTGTAGGGTCTTTGTGGTGAGTCCATACTTAACTGTAGGGACCTATTCTTGATCTGCATGCTCGTTCATAGTGAGGACATTGGTTTCAAGATGGAAGGTAGCCCTGCTCAGGGTTGGCTTGATGCACCTTCCTCTTGACATATTTCTTCCTTTCATCCTCTATTTGTGCCTCTTCGAAATACTATATGGAAAGGGCATACTCAAAGGAAATTTTTGGTGACCAGAATGAAGAGTAGTTTCATATAAATCTGAACATTAGTCACTCACTTTAGAAGCAGTCAGGTGCTGTACTAAAGATGTTTTATTTCCCAGCCAATCCCATCAATTTTCACACATTAGAAATGTCAGTCTATTCCATATTTAACATTTATTATTGTTGGCATTCATTGTTCTATAAAATGCGATTGCAGTTGTGCGATGGCTCTCTCTTTATTGTTTTGGGAAATAATGAACACTGAACAATGCAACTCCTCTCTACTCACAATGCCTGCACTATTTTGTGAACTTTTTGTTACCTTAAGTGCCTCATTACCATTCAGCTAGAGAAGCTTCACCATTGTAGCGCTTGCTATAGCTCTTGCCATCTGCATTGCTAACACACAGCAGGAGTCTAGATATTTATTCTTGTGTTTATTAGGAATTTTGCATGGAAAGCAGAAGCCAAGAAATTGCTTTCCATAAAAAATAAACACACACACAAATAAATACAGATTTATGACTGCAAGGTCATATCACAGCAGGACTGGGTCTCTTTTGTTTTTATTTCTTCTTCATTTGATTAGAACGACAAGCCTGAAATTCTGGATCACCAGTTCTCCTGCTAAGATTCCTACACAATTATGAACACACTCTCACATGTCACAGATGAAATTCTTGTTACATGTGGCCAAAACAACATTGGAATGCAGTCAAGATGACAGCAAAAGGTATTATTGAGAAAGAACACGACAGCTAGGGAAGGCTGCACTAGGATGCATTTGCCTGAATTTACTGGGAAGGACTAATGAACACCGAATGGATAGAGACTTACACGGTCTGTTCCAAAAATAAGGAGAATGTTTTTTTAGTTGAACATACATGTAATTACAGTTCATACCCTTGAAAATAGGCTCCCTGTCATCAAAAAGCACTTCCAGCATTGCTGCCACTCTTCATAGCAGGAGAGAAGTCTTCACTTTGAATGTTGTTCAAAACTATCATCGTAGCAGCCTAGATGTTTTCAAACAGTTCCCAAGGAAGATCAAATTGTAGGTCTGGGTTCCCCCTCCATGTGTCACAATCTCTGCACTCCTTTTCTGACCCTCCTGCACTGCACAGTTTTGTTAGTTTTTTCTACACACAGTTGAAATGGCAGTACTGTTTTGTCTTTGTCTCTGACCTTTTGTTTTTGTTTATCTTTAGGTTGTGTTAGATTTATGGTGTTCCTAAGCCAAACCTATCATGCTTTTTTTTTTTTGGCAAGATTTGTTTGGGGAGGGGGAATTGTTTCCCTCTGAGTGTGTGACTTGCCATCCAATGGGTTTCCATGGCTGAGCATGGATTTGAACCCTGGTCTCCAGAGCTGTAATCTAACACTCAAACCACTGCCCCATGCTGGCTTTTATTAGATCTATGGGCTGCCCTAATCAGAAGACATGATGGGAACAACTTTGACTGAGTAAAATTAGATTCCTTCCCTGGAACGCCAGTGGAAACACTGGCGGTGAAGCCAACGGGGACATAAATATTAAGAGTGGAGCTGCTGCATCTGTTTGTGAACACCATTTACACTCATCCGGTGTTTTTGAATGTCTGAACAGAGTTATTGAAAGTGAGCGGAATATTATCCCATAGCTGTGTTCCAAACCTCAGTGTATTAACCAGCAGATTGGCATCATGCTTAGTCAGTATGTTTGTGTTTGGGGTAGTTGATGAGAAGTTCCCCCAAGCTTCAAGCAAAACATCAACAATAAACCCAATGTCCTTTTTACACATACTTCGGCTGAGTCATGTATTTCCCCACCCCACGTGTGCATTTTGTTTGTTGGCCTAAATGTAGAATTTTGTATGTGTCTTTACTAAATTTTATTTTATCAATTTCTGCCCAATTTTCTAGTTTATCTACATCCTTTTGAACTGTTCCTACCTTCTTATGTATTAGTCAATCCTCCCAGTTT
Organism: Anolis sagrei; assembly: GCF_037176765.1. Classification (NCBI taxonomy): domain Eukaryota; kingdom Metazoa; phylum Chordata; class Lepidosauria; order Squamata; family Anolidae; genus Anolis; species Anolis sagrei. The sequence goes on along the minus strand of NC_090024.1, from coordinate 213,962,932 downwards.
CCTGTCACCTGCAAATTTGATAAAAATTCCACTTAATATGCAGCTGTACCGTGCAATACACAATGGAAAATTGTAATGCAAAATGTTGTTGGATGCACAATTCATCTTCCACTGCTGTTGGCAGAATAGTCTGTTGCAGAATGGTAAATAAATAATTCACTGCACACATGTAGCATGATTTATGCATATGTCTATCACTAACAAAATGCCAGCCTCAGTTTTAAACAAGCCAAACTCCATGGCATGGGGAAAAGTATTAATGTATTTTGATTCTGCCTTTGTTCCAAGGAACTCAAGCAGCCTGCATCAACTTCAGCTCTATTTTCATCCTCACTATAAACCTGTAAGATAGATAAGACTAAGGCACAGCGACTAGCCCAAAGCTACCAACAGAGGAGTTACATGATTAAGTCATTATTTGAACCCAGATTTCTTGTGTCCTTATCCAATATGCTAATCACTATACCACACTGGCTATCCAAAGTCTAGGAGCAAGGTAGCTGGCACATGGCTTCACTGTCTTCCTCTCAGGGCTATAGGTGCAGGAAGGGCGACATGATAACCAAGCCCCCACAAAGAACAATGCAAGTTCACCAAGGATTTTTCCTCCTGTCCCCAAATTTCTGGCATGTCAATAACTTAAAACTGCACTTAGGCATTTAAAAAGAAAAAAGACAAGCGATGTTATCAAGAGTATGCAAATACTTTCAATATAAAAGTTGTAGGTGTGAATGATGTCACTGTCTGATGATCTGCAATGTCATAACTTGTAGAATTTTATTGAGATTGAGAAGTTTTATGGAGGGGAATATAATGATGTCATTTCTTTCAACTCCCCCCCCCCCCAATAACTACAACCTACTCCCCAGCGTTTTATAAATGAATTTTTATTTATTTATTTGTTTGTTTATCTCAATATACATTGCTCCAAAAGTCACTTTACCGTAAATGATGGTTTATATATTCCTTAGATGTGTATCACCCATGCCCCCCTCCATTTCCCCCCTCCTCTTTCTTTGGAATATTTCTTTCAATCTTATTGAGAGATATCATGCATTGACTCTGTGGCCATCTATGTGTGTTATAGCCTTTGTCTGAGCTGTCTAGAGCAAGTCAATGACTTTTATTAGATTAACCAAGGCATTAATTCATCCAGTGATGATAATGCTGATGATGATAATGATGATGATGAGTTTAGCACTGCACAGATATATGTAAGCCAGCCCTGACTTTTGTGGTGTTGAAACCTGGAAGTATTTTCTATACTTTCAATTACTTTTCGGATATCCCACAAGGTGGCAATGTTGCATTGGATTACTACTGATATCCTTGTAATAGAATCTGAGAATTAGTGGCCAGTTCTGTGGACAAAGGAAGAATACATGCAAGATCCATGGTGGTCAGACAAGGATTAAGTATAAGACACTTTTTATATGGTCAATATTTATGGACAAAGCAATATTAAAGTAGCAGAGACTGTGCAGAATATCGCTTCCCTGCTATGACACATTTAGGCTGTAATTCTAAATATACCAGTTAGGGAGCTATTATCTTTGAGCAGAAATGGATAGGATTCAATTACTAGAAGGGCTCTCAGTACAAGATTCTGTTTCTGAAACAAATTCAGTTTTATTATTTCTCATTTTGGAAATTAGAAAGGAAGTGAGACTTCAAGACTACAGTAGTCAAATTACTTAGTGGGTTTTTGGAAAAAAATAAGATGTTATAATGGGTCAATAAAGTAGCTTCTGTCTCCTGTGCACCTTGTCTATAATAGTGAAATATACCTTTAATGACGTGGATTCATTTTTTTAAACCCCCCCCCCCCCACAGTTTTACATTTTTGGAAAATCTTGAATATCAATGGTGTGCTCCACTGTCAAGTGAAACTGTACATTTTGGATTAAGTCTGTGTCATCAGTATGGAAATGCTTCAGCACTTCTGCATCCTTAAATTTATTTATATATATTTAAACACATTTTGCCTAGCACCAGGGCAGTCAATTCCAGCTCTTGTAATAGCTTTCCAGATTTGGAAATGTTCAGGCATTTTACCTAGACTGCAGGCAGCATTTCTTTGCATGCTAAATTTTGGAGATAAATATGTAAGCAGAAATTGGACATCCCAAGAGAGCAGTAAACAGAGTCTGTGTCTTCACAAGTCACAAGTTTACTTTCTGTTTATGCATAATCAATGTATTCATCAACATAAAACTCAGAATCAGCACAACCCAGAAAAGTTTTCTTTCTTTAAAACAAACAGAATTTATCCACCAGAACCAGATAAAGCTAATACATAAACAGCTTTATTTTCTTTCTTCTCAGAGACAAAATAATGTATTCTTCTTCTGTATTCTTCATGGATTGATTCTGCTATGACACAGACATACAGGTAGAAACCTAAATACAATGATTCATCTGTTTGTCAAAGGCTTTCATGGCTGGAATCACTGGGTTGTTATAGGTTTTTTCGGGCCTCACAACCTCCGAGGATGCTTGCCATAAATGCAGGTGAAACATCAGGAGAGAATGCCTCTAGAACATGGCCATATAGCCTGAAAAAACCTACAACAACCCATCTCATCTGATTCTTGAAGCTAAGTAGGATCAGGCCTGGTGAATTCTTGGAAAGAATACTGGATGCAGTGGACCAGTCTTCCAGAGTTATTTGAGGTGAGGGACTAGCAATTTTTGGTTTCCATTGTTTTTGGCCTTGAAACTAGATTTCTATGCATTGGGTACAATTGTTTAACCCCTTTCCTTTCAGAGAACATCACCTTGAGTAGCACTGTTGTAGAGTTTATTTCAGAGATAAGCAATAGAAAGCCACCTATGAATGCTCCTTTTTCCCTAAGATGATTTGCAGATGGAAAGGCACATAGGTAGACATACAGAGAATTATATGGCGTGTTGTAGGTTTTTTGGGCTGTATGGCCATGTTCTAGAAGCATTCTCTCCTGACATTTCACCTGCATCTTTTCGAAGCATTTATATTGGGAAACCACACAGGGACTCCTTTATAGGTTCTAAAGAACCTGGGAGTTTTACTATTTCACTACCTATTCTGTTTTTGAAGGGAAGAGATTGTCAGAAGATATCTGTTCAGGGAACACAGCCTGGCCAGATCTAATTGACTGGGTTTCTGTTTAGCTTATGCTGAGCATTTCTCTTTATCAGCCATGAATACCTTCTAAATAGGAAATTTGAGCTGGGTGTTAGAAGCCACTGGGTGGCAGTGATGTCCTCTTTCATATTTGGAAAGGAGATTCTAGAAGGGGTACTGTATGAGTTTTGCTGAATACCTTTGCAATCCTCCAAAGAGCATTGTTTTATCAGGATTATGGAAACTTCAGAAGTCTGGGAATCACTTTCCCACCCTTGAGATTCAGTGGCTGAGAGCTGCAGTACAACACCTGGAGAATGGCAGGGTTTCAGCCCTGATCTAATACGATTTTGCTAGCTAGGTTTACTAGGCTAGAGCTATCCCAGGGCCAAAACCAGAAACCCAATGTGGCAGAAGGGATTTTCTGGGGCTGAAAATGTGTGGCTCATTCAAGGTGATTCAGGGCACATCTGCACTGACCACTAAGTGCTAGGGCCAGTGATTTACTTCTGTGCAGCTAAACAACACAAAGAGCTCATCTGGGTTAATACAGAAGTTAATACAGCTGCTTAACATGGTCTTGAACTGTGTTAACCAATTGTGTGGGTTTCCCTGAATTCTTTTCCAGAATTTGGAACAAACTGTGGCTTTGGGCCTAAGCAAACAGTTGGGCCAGTTCCAAAATGGAACCGGCTGCAACTGTTTACACAGCCCTGCATCCATCAGGCTTAGGAGGCCCTGGGACATCCCCATCTCATTCTCCTCATCACAGCAGTCAAAGAGCATGATATGGGTTGTGCCCTTCACTTATTGCCTGGAGTGATGCTGGGCAGAGCAAAAAGGTGATTGGAGAAGGGAGTTTGGATATGAGGGATTCATTCCCTCCTCCCTTCCTCCTCCCTTGTCACTCTGGCACCCCAGTGACATCACTCTAAGTGACAAGCAACTGACATGGCCTATGCCATTCCCAATGGCTACTGCAATAAAAAAATGGGAGGGGAAGGTAAAGGGAGGGGGCATCTGATTGTGTCAACCATACCTTTCCTTCTCACCTCTCTGGTGCCTAGGGTGGTGGTGGTGGTCTAAACCATCCTGCAATTGATCGGGTTTTCACCACACTGGATCTGCTCTGGAATAAATGGTCAGTATAGAACTACCCCAAATGAGTTTCCATGGTTGAACACAGAATTAAACTGTGGTCTCCAGAGTCGTAGTCCAATGCTCAGCTATGCTGGCTTTGTCTGGGTATCTAATTATTACTTTAAAAATGTCTTTAAAGATCTTTTGTATTAGTGCTCTTCTTTGCTGTTGGTTTTATTTATTCTTGTATTTTGTTTTAGGTTCTCTTTTCATCTTGTCGTCTTGAACTTCATAGTATTAATGGCCAGAGAACTTCTGTTTCTGGGTGATACAAAAATATTAAAAATTAATAAATAATTCATTATTTTCATTTCTGCCCTCTGAGAGAATATAAACCAGACATGGCAACAATAGGATAAGGTTCATTATTTTCTTTCTTCTACTAGGTGGGGAAAGTCTGGCCATCCTGTATCATATCTTATTCTTAATTGGAGGCACAGAGCTATGCCTTGAACATGAGTTCTTTCATGAACCTCTAAGGCTTGAGAATTCTTCTGTTCTCCACATTCACTGTGGATCATCTATCTGGCTGAGACAATAACATCTCTGCTAAGCCTTTCCTCAGCTGGAAAGATTACAATTACATTTTGCAGAATGATTTATGCTTGGTGCATAATTAATTTCCCCCCAAAGGTGAATGTTCTGAAAAGGTCTTAAATTGTCATTTGGCCTCACTTTATGCTAGCTAGGATCACAGTTTTTTAGCCCTTTCCCTTTTTTCAAAAGCTGCAGAAATATCTTTTCCCCTCTAATTGAAAACCACAAGCACAGAGACATGTAGCTGCATAATTCAGTTGTTCTTAGCCTCTGGTACTATGGTATGAAATTTGGTTTGCATAATATATGCCAGCCAAGGACCATCCATGTTATTCATTTTGGGCTACTAATTGCTGATTTTGGAATATTTGGAACTCCAGTGTCAGAGACCAGGAAGATAGTATTGTAAGATGAATCCTGCTGGAGGATCTGAAAATCTATCCTTTTCAGTGTTCTGTATCTGATGGAGGCTTCTCTTTGTCAGTATTCCCAGCATCCGGCATTTATTGCCCTTGTACATGGCAGTTATCTTGATCTATTATGGCTAATCAAGCCTGTGAATGTATTCTCCAGCTATTCTTCTCTTTTGGCAAGGTTTTTCCTACTAAGGGAAAACTGAAAACTGAAGATAATGGTTGAATCAGATGTAAAACTGAATTTGCCATTCCTATGCATTTTTTTTTAAAAAAAAATCATGTGGACCACAATGGTCCTCCTACTGCCTTAACTTACTGTCCTCCCTCCAGTCATTGGATGACCAAGTACCAATGAAGGACACTCTGGCTGGCTGTGCTTCAGAAGCTGGACAAAAACACAAAATCAAAGGTCTAGGGGAAGGATGTTGCCTTCCTGTAGTCAGCAGCTGACACTCACTTAGCCATTGCTTGACTCCCTCCTGATTCCCTGGCCTCCAAGTGGCAACTGGGGTGCAAGGCAGGAGTGAGGGTGGGGAATCACCTGGGCAGCAGCACTACTATTACAATACTGGCTGGACCTGTGGTGAAATGCTATGAGCAAGTCATGGCAACTCGAAGCTTATCCTGCAACAACTTTCAGAGTTCATCTACATGATAGCGTAATTCACAGACATTGTGCCCAACTTGCAATGGTGGTGGGGCAAAGTCCACACAGCCCAGCTGGGCTGAAAGTGGGTTATCTCTACTGGGTTGTCAATTGACCTTCCCACTCATTATCTTAGGACTTCATCAGACGGAGCTGTAGAAAATGGGGAAAGTGGGGGAAATCATCTTCTTTGTTTGTAGAATCATCTTCTTAGTATGGGATTCTGTTTTTAAAGAAGTCAAATAATTTACTTATCCCCATCACACAGGATCACCTCCTCCCACCTCTAGCTCAACCATCTATACAGGAGACAGAAGGCATTGTTTTTGGGGCAGACACCCTTTCTCTGGAGTCCTCTCCTTCCCCTCCCAATTTCCTTACTCTCAAATGCAGAAGTCTGAAACCTGCTAGACATTAGAACTAAAGGGAAAACCAAGTTCAAAAGCTAGCAGCAGTGGAACTTTGAAATCCAAGATTACTATGAAGGAGAAATGACAGGATAAACAAAGTGCTGATATCTTGAAATTGCAGCATTCCAAATGTTCAATTTATTTTAAAGAAATTTCCATACTAGGTTCATGAAGCAGGATTTTGGGAGAGAAATGTCAATGATTGGTAGGGGACTGCCCATAGGAACACCCATTCCTCCACAACACTGAAGCAATTCAATATGGGCAAAATTGACAGATCCTATCGCATGTTATTTTCCTCACCTTCTCTCATTTCCACATGAATCATGAACTCAGAAGAGGATTTTTCCCTGTCTTCCCCATTTCTAAACACTTCTAAATCAGTTCCCAGACAAAGCATCCTGGACGACAGGTGGAAGTCTGTTTGCATCATTTGATGGGCTCTGCAATGCTTCATGAGGAAACTCTTTTAAAAGTGTTTAGAAGGGGGGGCATATGATGAAGTTTTTAGAGATATTTTTCCTTCTCTCTGGTCACATGGGTGCCTTCACCTTTGCATATCATGGCAGAATTTGGTTTTTAAATATTCTGAATAAATTTAAATAAAGAGGGCAGATATGTTAAGATAGTCACTTTATAGTCATGTCCTCTGTCTCAGCGAAGCTCTGGAAAATTACTTTTTCCAGCGGCAAGTCCTAGAATCCTCAAGCTGGTCCAAGTTTCCTACAGAACCATCTTCTTTTGTGTAATCAGCCCAATGCTCTCAGATCCTATGGGGAATGTTACAGGACAAAACTCAACAGCCTGCCAGAACCCAGAGGATCCTTTCATTGACTGCCTCAAGACTGTGGAATTACCTGCCAGACGAGATTTGACAGCTAAATGAGCTGTTCGAATTGAAACCACAACTAAAGATCCATCTCGTTCAGCAGGCCTACTGGAATGAATGAGTTTAGGATTTACATTCTATTGCTGCTGTATTTTGATCTTTGTACCATGTGTTTTGGTATATGTATTTTATGTTGATGTGTTTTGACTGCATTGTACTCTGCCCTGAGCCGAGAGGTGAAGGCAACAAATAACAATATTTTAATAATAATAATAATAATAATAATAATAATAATTTATACTAATACTAATAATCTGGGACTCATCATTCACTAGAATATGTCCCTTCTAAACTGACAAGGATGGGATTCTGCTAGGTTTATTTATTCCAACCCAGCTGTTACTGCTTCTGCCTCTGCTTTGTGGTTTTTGTTCCAAAGCTTAGCATTTTCTGCTTGGTTACCTATGTCCCGCCTCACTCTCTAAAGGTCCTACTGTTTTTTGGGAATTTGAGCTTTCATACTTGGGGAAATTCAGTTTTAGCTGTATTGATATTTCTTATTTCCAGCCTTGCAAGTGTGAAGATATTAGTGTCAAAATGCTAGATGTCCTGGCTTTAGGTATGCAATGTTATACACACCCCAGGCACAGCAGATGGTGCTCAGTAGGAAAATGGATGCCTGTTTGCCACAGGAGTGCTGGTATAAACCTTTCTTTTTGCCTCCTGAGGATTAAATATCCCCTACAAAGTATGTATATCTATGTCATGTGCATTTCACACAGCAGAAAACAAATGGAGCCTGTAGGTTAAAAAGAACGCACCAAGGAGTTTTATTTCTGAGTAAATAGATAGTTTCAAAGCTGTTTCTAAATAATTTTTAAAATTCCACTAGACCAAAGGACATTTTCAGCATTTTCCCTTTAAGTAGTCAATTTTTGAAGCTGAATTCCAGCAAAATTGGCTATGAATTTGCAAAAGTGGTTCTTTTCTTCAAAAACATGGAATTTTAATTTCAGTCTCATTCTAAATATAACTCCAAATATAACTCCAAAAAGCTCCTCTGACCTTTGCAGGCTACTATACTGGGTTGTTTAACCTTGTCTTGATGTCCCTTTGATTTTACTTTCAGCATTAAAAAAAGCATTTAGAGCTCTTCTGCCCATAATAAAGCCTTAATAGCCAATGTCACAAAAGCTAAGATGAAAGAAATCTGAGATGAAACCTTGGGAAAAAAAGGAAGTGAGATCTAAAATGACACAATAGAGCTATGGCTGTACAATTTCTAATTTCTGCTCTTCCCAAGACAGTCCTTGTAGATTGCTAAAGCCCCCAAAGCCCTAACCGCAGGTGTCTGTGTTTCAATTCTAAAAGGATAAGCGGTTGTCACTTAATACATAAGTAACTGGAGAAAAAAAAAGCAGTAGGAGAGCTTGTCAAAATGTTCAACTTAAACCCTGAAAATATGTCGCTTATTACTCTGTTTCACAACAATTTCAACATTGTTAAAAAATCTTGCCCTGTTCTCTGGGGGTTGGGTGGGGAAGGAGATAATCATGAAAACAGGAAGAGAGGGAGGGAGGGATGGTTGAAATAAACACAGAATCCAGTATATCTTGAACGACACAGCAACCCTAAATGTCTTCAGCAATTCTAGGACATTTTGAGGTCATGTTTTAACTGAACCAGAATTGACTTTGAAGCACCAACCCATCATTACTGGTATTTTGTTTAAAGTGGAAAGTAATTTTCTACTAGCAGTGACTTTCTAATCTGAGAAGAGTTCGCAGCTTGGATTTATTTCCGAATATGGCAGCAGTTCTAATAAAAGACTGACCAAACTTTTCTTTCAGAGAACTCTCTTTGCAACATAACTTTCTTCACACCTATACAAGGACTGCATGTGGACAAATAGCATGTGGACAAATAGGTGTGCTTTTCTTAGACTGTTTGTATCCATTGCCAAAACATTTGTACAGTATCCACACTCACAACCAGCATGTGGCACCTCTGTTTTTGAATCACTGAATTGGCTTCCAGTTGTGGAAGGACTCACACATTTCATTTAAGGTCAATACTATCTGTAAACAAGGGCATGTAGACTTTTGTTCTGTACACAGGCACCATTATTGATTCATGTTATTTATATTGGAGTGGGTCCAGAGAAAAGAGAAAGAAAAATATATGAGGAAAGGGTGAAGAATTGGACATGTTCAGCTTGGTGAAGAAAATAAGTGATGTCCCTCTTCAAGTATCTACAGAGCTGTAACAGAGAGGAGAGGAGAGCTTTCCTTCTGATGCCTCAGAGGGTAGGGGCAGATGTAAAGGTTTTACAGTTGGAATTGACCCTGGATTGATGAATATGATTATTTGACTCTCTGACTTTGGATCTATACACAATAGTCATCTAATGTTTACATATGTTGTTTTAATGTTGTTTTAAATTTTTGTTTAATTGCGTTTAATTGCTGTTGTTGTTTGGGCATGGAACAATGCCAGTTATGTAAGTTGCCCCGAGTCCCCTTTGGGGTGAGAAGGGCGGGATATAGATGTTGTAAATAAATAGATAAATAAATAAATAATTTTAACTTTAATTTAAAATATGACATTCTAGATCATAAACTGTGGGTCCAAATGGGGTTCTGTAAGAGAAATTGTGGGTCATGGAAAAACTGAGAACAGTAAAAGGTTTCTGAACCCAGTGGCTGTTTTAGACATTTACAAAAATCTGTTAGCAACAATGTGCAATGTTACAGTGGACTTGGCTGAAAATGCTTTAGCTGTACTTCATAGATAGGAAAATCAGCCTGTTTAGCAAGTTTTGCCAGTGCTGATTTATGATCAGTAAATGTTTGATTTGTATATCTATCTTACTTATTTTATGCCTATTGGCCCTTTTTATATGCTTTTATACTCAGGATTGTGTAAACATTTCTTAGGTAAAAAGGGGATGTGAGTGGAAAAGCTTTAAGAAATCCTGTTCTAGATAACTTGGTCAATCACAATTCAGATCTTTTCAGGCTCTTTTCTCAGTAAATATAAAAATACAAACATAGACAGTAATGCCAATTTCATGTTCTCTGCTAGACCACATATGTATTTCTCTGTGTATGTGTGGTAGAATGGGGTTGGTTGATGCTCACCTTCTGCTTGCAAATACTGATTATTCTACTTGTGAGGTACACTATTGTATTTTGCATTCTCCAACAAACTATGCTGGTGGTTCTCACAAGGGCATATAGATATTATCACATGCAAATGGGTTCTACCAGTGCATATGCACTGGTATTGGAGAATACCTCCACATCTGGTCAGTAAGGAAGACTTCCAAAAGACTCAGTTACCTACACCAGTGAATGTTGTATCAACAAATAATCTTTACCTTTGACTGTAACGATATTTATATGGGCATTTCTTACTCTCCTCCTCTCTCTCATTGGTAATGTGATGGCCTTCCTGGGATTTCCTCAGCACATAATGCCTGCAAGTAGAATACCATTGATTGATTTGAACCTATGAATGCTATATTTGTAAAAGTAGATCCTAAGAGAGACTTGATGGAAGTGGTAGCTAATTATGGTGTGTTTTCTAACATTTGCTGTTTTAGCTTCAAGCTGTACATCATCCTTCTTTAGTGCCTAAGATATCTGGCATAAAATATGAGAAAAAGATTTCATAAAAAGCCAAAATGAATATTCAAATCGAGGCATATCAACATCAGGCATCAGACAAAATGGGGACTGTCTGCAAAAAGCATATGTCACAATGGAATGTGTTAGACTTTGAAAATGCCACAGGACATTTTGTTATTTTTAATTAAATGTATGTCATTCAAATAGAGTTAATCTGGATCTAAAATCTCTAGAATTCAATGATAATTCACAAGGAAGAACATAGTAGTATGAATGAAATGAACATATCATCACCATCATCATTGAATTATGACTCTGAAGACCAGTGTTTGATTCCCTGCTTTGCCATGGAAACCCACTGACGATGCCTCTACAATGTAGAATGAATGCAGTTTAACACCATTTTAACTGCCATGGCTTAATGCTATGTAGTTTCACAAGATCTTCAGCTTTCTGTGCTAAAGAGTCCTGGTTCCTTATCAAACAATTATTTCCAGGATTCAATTGCATTGAGCCATGGGCAGTTAAAGGGATGTCACCAAATACTGTAGATGCACCTAGCGTGTCCTTCAGCCAATCATATATTCTTAAGCACCAGAAAAATCCAGTGATAAGTTTCCCATAGGTCACCATAACTCTGAAATTACTTGAAGGCACACGATAACAAATCACAATAATCCATGTTGGTTTCAATAGTGATGATAGAATAAGAAGAAGTTAAGCTACAGTGTTTATTTGAACACTTATAAAGCCCTTGTATTAATAGAAAAAAACAAAACAAATCCTGTGTGGTGGCGTCACCTTACTTTTCAACAGGCTGGATGGCCACCTATCAAGAGTGCCTTGTCTGTGTATTCCTGCTTGACAAGGGGTTAGACTGGATGACTCTTTTGGTCTCTCCCAACTTTCTGATTCTATGATTCTAACTCTAAGAAAATATTTATAAAATTCAGAGAGGATAAACTTTGCCCTAAAGACAATAAAATCACCTTAGCAAAACATGTCATGGTGTTTAAAAAGCAAACTTTAACACAGATGCAAAAAAAGCTCTAAAAGGTTATAGTGTTTTAGTGCAAAAGTGCCACATCACTGATGCAGTGATGCACAATGATTCATTTTAAAAGAGAGAGAAAGGGGGAAAGGGTGCAGAGAAGATAGTTGTGTTCTGGTGTGTCTCAAAACTTAAAAGAATCCCACTTGAAGGCCAGGAAACTGTTTCAACTGATGCCAGAAATTGCCAGAAAATAGTCCAGGAAAACTGAAACATCATTTGGATATTTTAAAAACCCTGAAAGCTGTAGAAACAAATGTCACAAACCTTAGCAGTCTCCCAACATATTTGCTGTGCCTGGAGGTGCCCAGAGTCTGAACATATAGAATCATAGAATCAAAGAGTTGGAAGAGACCTCATGGGCCATCCAGTCCAACCCCCTGCCAAGAAGCAGGAATATTGCATTCAAATCACCCCTGACAGATGGCCATCCAGCCTCTGCTTAACAGCTTGCTTCCACTTGAGAATTGTTTGTTCTTTTCTAACACAAGCAGATTTAATTTATTAAAATCTATATGATAAATCAACTAACATTTCATATGGGGATTTGGGAGGGAAGACAAAGAAAATCCCATCAAACTGGAAATCTAGAGGAAATCATTTGGAGGAAGAATCTGGAAACATACATTAATTTGATGGAGGATCAAGGTTGGCCAGCATAGTGAAATAGTTTGAACATTGGATTATGATTCAGAAGACCAGGGTTTGAATTTCCAATCAGCCATGGAAACCCACAGAGAGTCTTGGGCAAGTTATATTCTGTCAGTCTCTGAACTGCAAAGACAAACTCCTCTGAACAAATATTGCCAAGGAAATACCATGGTAGTTTCACTTTACAATTGCCATATGCTGGAAATGACTTGAAGGCACACAGTGACAAACTGAGTTGGCCACTGGTAATTTACAAACATTTCAGAAATCCAAAATATACCAAAATCTCAAATTCTCAGTGACATGACTGAGATAGTGATACCTTTGTTTTCTGATGGTTCAATTCACACAAACTTTGTTTTATGCACAAAATTATTAAAATATTGCATAAAATTCCATATTTAGATTTGGGTCCCATCTCCAAGAAAGAGCAGGCAAGGATGTGTACACAAGGAACCTAGAAACTTTATTACCTTGAACTCTTATCTATACTATACAGTTAAATCAGTTTCATACTATTTTGATTGCTGTAGTTTCATCTAAAAGAATCCTGGCATCTGATGCTTGATGAGACATTTAGAAAGTACCAAGATATTCTTAAAAGAGAAAAATTAAATCAATTTCATCCTGTAGTGGAAGCAGACCAGACACTTTCTTATTGTATTTTGGAGGAGGGACATTACTCTCTAGCACCAAACTACAAATTTCAACTATTCCTTAGCATGGAGTCAAAATGATTGTGGTATGAAATTGATATGAGGAGTACAGCCACATTTCTAGATTTCAGGGCTGATTCAATCAGAAAAGAGGGCACAGATATTACAAAACTTCAGCGACAAGCAATTCAGGAATCCTATTTCCTTCACTACATAAAATGTCGATCTTATAAAAATGTGTGTGACATGATACATCAAATATATAGCACACAATAAGAGTACTTTCACAGCACATCCACTACTTCCTTTGATAGCTTAACCTGAATTTTCTAGGGCAGCTACAGGGGCTACTACAATCTGCTTCTCTTGCAGAGACCAGGCCTTGAGTCTAGCCCAATTCTTTTCTGAAGTCTTATTATCAACAAGGGCTGACCCAAGATATTTTGAATTTGAAGGGAGAACCACAAATGCATCTTCCCAGACTGCTTCAAAGTGCACAGCTATTTGAGGCAGAAAAATCCACAAGCTTCTTTCCTCAACCCTGCCATCACATCACCCTCAGCCTATGCACCCTGACCTCTTTTAATACACCCAGCTATCTATTTAAAGCTTGATATAATTTGACTGTCAGACTCAACATAAGCTTAATGCACTTATGTCATGAAAGACTTCTTGTGTGTAGAAGGCAGACTATCCATTAGGTAGTTGGGTTCTCTGTTTGTTTGTTTTACCCTTCTAAAAGAGGCGTTAGTCCTTGGACTGAACATCCACCTTGATGCAACTATCACCTTTCTAGTCTTCCTTCTGGCAGGTTTCTGCAAATGCTGCATTTTGTGTAAATGCAAAAGTGACATTCATTGTCAGATGTTTCAGGTAAGGGAGAGATTAGAGTTTGATAAACAGAGAAAAATGAAACCATTCAAAGTGAATGTCAGCAGTAGAAACTCCCACATTGTTTCCATTGTAGAGTTTCTGCTATCCTGTGAACATTTTGAGAAGGCGTGATCTTTGATCAGAAATGTAAAGGTTCCTTATAGATAAAATCATATGAGCAAATATTTGGAAATTCTAATGATACTGGTCCTTTGCTACATCTTGAAGGTGCATGATAAGACAAATACATCATTTCAACAGTTGTAAGACTTGTTGTAAGACTTGTAGCAATGATTTTCAGCTGTGTACAGGACTGACTTTATGTACCAAGAACAACATCAGTCAAATTCAGAGCTGGGAAATATCTCGTTCGGATCGCTCCCAGACAACTTGTCCAGTTTGCAAGGTCAGTAAGAGCATAGCTATTATTGGACTGGCAGGGTCATTGGCCAGGCCAAATAGATAAGCTGGCGATGTTGTATTCTAAGGAGCCTATTTAAACTTTTTCCTCCTCAGCACCAATACTTTTTATTGATTAGCCTTTAGGCCATATACGCTCAGCACCAAGCAATGGACCTGCTGTAGTCAAAAATATATCTTTTCTATGGTTTGGATTCAAATTTGCCTGCTTGACTGCTGCCTTGAGTCGATCTGCCAGTGGGGTAGTACCAACATGTTGGAGCATATTTATTTATTTATTTATTTCATGAATTTCTACCCCGCCCTTCTCAACCCCCGAAGGGGGACTCAGGGCAGCTTACAAAAGGTACAATTCGATGCCAACACAGACAATAAGATAAAAACATGTATAACAGCAATTATAAACAATTAAAACAATCAATTATACATCACAATCAATAAAACCAATCTTATGCTCAACGTTTGCCAACTCAGAGTCCGTAAATTCATTCCACATTGTCATAATAGGACATACTGACTTAGAATTTCTGAGATTCATCTAAGAACTGGCTTGCACTGAGATAAGAAATGGCACCAACAAAAATGCTGGTGTGAGAGGAGTTGGCCTAGTTTTATTGGCCCAGATCCTGGGACTGTTGGAGGAACTCGGAGAACACAATAAATGAGATGGAGCAGGCATTCACATGTCTGAACCATCCTCCATGAGTTAAAGGACAGAGATGGGACTGTTCTTTGCATGAAAAAGAGCAGAGTTGGGCGTAACTGGTTTAAAGTTTTCTCCCAACTCAAAGTGAGCTGGGCCAGGGGAAAGAGTAATTAAAGCAACAGTGCATATAATCCAGCATTTTGTAGATGAAAACTGGGGCACAAGTGGTCAAGTAACATGAATGTGGTTAGGATGGCAAAAAAAGAAAAAAGAAAGAGAAAGAACACACAAGCTAGGAGAGGCTGCAGTAATTTGCTTTTGTATGAGCTCCCCTTCCTATTACTGATGTCAAATGCAAAAGAATGCCATCTCTAAGACTTAGCTGCAGTTGGAAAGTCACTGTCCTACTTTGAATTAGGCATGTGTTCATGGTATGAGTGGAATGGGAGTTAAAGAAAAACACTAATGAGAGAGAACTGATTCAATCAGCTTAGTTAGTGGCCTAGTTACATCCTGCTCCTTTTCAACCTTCCTTTGGAAGCTGCAAACTGAAGATATTTAAAGCAAGAATATTCTTTCAGCCAGTCCTTTGGAATCTCTAATCCTGAATTGTGAAGAGGTCTGGTTTTATAAGGCAGGGAACAAATCCTCATCTGAGCCAACTCTTTTTTATGCTTGTCATTTTTTTTTATTGAGGAAGGGTTTGGTGAGCAAATTATTAATGTTGCATGAGATGGAAAGCAAATGTTATCATTGCAAATATAATTGCCAGTAGAGAATTTTTATTCCCAATCAAAATGGTTCACATGCGCTAACAAGCTCACTTTATGATACAGTCACAGTGAAACTGCTGGGATCCAATTCACATGTAACTTCAGGGCACAAAAATTCAATTCATAGCCACTTAATTGGTATAACCATACGGTGTTAAAAAAAATGGGTGTTCCTCAAAGTTGCAGTGTTAGATTATATGCCTTTTACCTGTTCTAAAATTGAGCAACTACAGTCAAACTAATCTGTACAGAAATAAATTCATCTCATTGGGATTTGCACGTTAATATTTCTGTACATTGTTCTTATACATGAATAAGCTTCAGTCTGAAAGTGGATCCCCCACTAGTTTTATAGACTAATATGTATATTTCAGAAATATTTGAGTAATGTGTCAAGTAATGTATAATGTATACACTCAACTTAAATGTACCAAAAATACATACACGTGCACACACACATTATTACAAAGAATAGTTTTGTCTTCCTTTAGTGTTTTCTGGAGTTATTTATTTTCTGGCTCCACAAGATTGGAGGATAGCTGTAAAACTTTATTAGTTGAATTGACAGTGCATTCATATCCTGCCTTGGTTTGGGAACTCCTTTTATTTGCTTCCACCTGTGTTTTTGGTGAACTGGTTTGATTGACAGAGAGGCATGGGGCACCACAGGTAGGTGATGATATGTTCTTGTTCACATCACAATTTCCCAGAAGGGTTTAGGCAGGACTATTTTTAATATACATGTTGTGATAATTTTATGCTTATGTTGTTTTGTTAATTTTATGTTATGCTGTTTACTTTGTATGTTTCGGTGATGTAATTTGGAAACCACTCTGAGTCCCCCTCGGGGAACTAGAGAGGTATATAAATAAAGGTTTTTTTATTAATATTATTTACTTTCTTTTCCATGGTTGACCTTCTGGCTGGAACTTGCCTCACAGAACATATGGACCATATAAACCTTTTCAGTCAGTCAACAACTGGTCATTTCAGCTGACATCCAACTGTAAACTAGTGTTTGGTTCTAGACATTATCCACTCATTAACTGCTGTTAATTCAACAAATTGTGATCCTATGAATGAAAAGTCTACAAGTCACCCCATCATCAAAAGCCCTACTCAGTTCTTGCAGACTCAGAGCCATGATTATCTTGATTGAGTCTATACATCTGTAATACTGTCCTCCTCTTTTCCTACTGCCTTCCACCTTACCAAGCATTATTGTCTTTTCTAGTGAGTCATGTCTAGTGCTTCATTTCCAACACCATAAAATATACTATCAATTTAAAATTTCTCAGGCTAAGAATTGGCTTGGGAAATTGTCAAGTATTTTTGCAACCCTTTTCACCAATTCCACTTGTCATTAAAATTGTCTGCTAAGCCCACCACTGTTGGCAGCTTTAAACCTCTCAGTTTGTTATTTCAGTCAGTAAGGTTTGAAGACTTTCAGCTTTGGCTGTTAAGCTGTCTCAGTGAGAAACTAGTCTCACTTACATTGCTAAATAATATTATTTACTCCACTAGGGGGTAAATTCACACATAAAATGACACATAATTAATTACAGCAGCAATTCTAAGGGCTCCCCAAAGTAGTTAGCTTCACCCCCGCCCTTACACACACAAGTTAAAAAAGGGAGCCATTCCACTGCTGCTGCTCTGTGTGTTCACTGTGAGGCAGATAATGGCAATATTGCATCTTATGGGTTTGAGTGGCAGTAGTGGGGCTGTGGGAGCTCTGCACTTGATGTCACGCTGCCTGTTGTAACTTCCTCAAAGCAATAGCTGCTGGTTGCTCACTTGTACCTCTCTCATGGCGTTACCCAGTGCAGGACATTCTTCCCTGCCTCTCCAGTGACACCATTGTCTGCTTTCTCTTCTTAATATTAGCACCCCCATTTCACACATAGCTTCCAAATGAGTGGCAGCTGAATCTTATTTTAGCAGTGGCCATGGGACAGCATCCTCCAACACAGCTGAGATGAAGCTTAGGGAGGGAGTACAAAGCAGGCAGTTTGTTTTCTAAGGACTTCATGGCATGAGGTAGTGTAGGCAAACAGGCATTTGAACTAGACCACCATTCTTGGCGATTGTATCTATCACATGAAGTCATGTGCATCCCACTGTTGCTCTGCCTCTTCCATGTGGTTATCCCATTTCTTGTTATTCATGAGAAAAACCTGTCAATAGTTCACAATTCTGCAATATTCCCATTACATACCTTGGTGTGATCGTTTTGGATTTTATATGGATCTGTGCCAGCATGCTGATAATAAAGTGACATCAGGAGGTGGAAATCTCCTCCTCTCTCTCTACCCCTCACTGTTCCCAAGCTGTTACCTTTCCATTTATTTTACATTTATATTATATTTGTCTTTAGAATATATAAAAGCAGAAGTGTGGGAAGACAGGGTTACGAGGGTATATGGAAGTATGATCACGGGACCATGAATTGTTGAATTGGCACAATTGTGAAGCTCAATGCAGTATGTATCCACTATTAATCGCAGCATGAAGTGGAATAGGTTTGTGCCATAAAGCCCTAAGATCTCCTTGTTAGCAGTCAACTCCTGACCCAGAATCTGTTGTTTCCTAATGTGTTGTTTTGCAGTATCTGATGTCTGAGTCAGTGCTGAATTCTGAACTGGATAAGTAAAACACACAGCAAAATCAGTGAATCTGATGGAGGTGTGTGGTTATCTGAAAGAAAGAGCAAGAAGCTCAGTGCAATAATGGAAATACAGCAATCTCTCACCAAAGTAAGATAGCCAGCCAAATCCTTGGTTGTGGGCTTCCAGCAGTCAGAACATGACCTGGGGCTAAGCCCTACGAGTTTTAGCTCAAATTACATCTAGGCCACTTACAGATGGATAGTTCTGTTGAACTCTCACCAATGTTTCAAAATGGCTTTCAAAAATAACCCCATGCTGACATTATTACAGCAATCCACTCTGCATGTGACAGTGATGTGGAAAATATAAATCTTCTTTTCTAGTTACTACTTCGGTTCACAAAGAGTACAAAAGATAAACCTATGGGGATGTGGGGAGAGGATTGCTTTACACATTTCTCTATAATCTTTTCCCCCAATTCACTTTTTAAATATTGTGTTATGTGTACAGAAATATTATCTTCCACCACAGTACATTTGGGCTTTTCCTTTTATTTTAACAATTGTTAGAGAATGTATCAGGTAATTTCCATGCACATTATTTTTCATGATAAAGGATGGCAATATCTCTTTCCAGTTATCCAAAGAGTAGGTTTCTGCTATTTTCTTCCTATGTTTAGGACCTGGCAACTAATCAAAATTGCTGTTTAGCTGCTGTCTATAAATACTGCCATTTCAAATAACAATAATAAAAAAATCTATCATGACCCAAACAAAGAGCTGGGAATTTTAATGAGCAGTAATATTTTCTTGAAAATGAACAGTTATGTTCATTGTTATCTCTCTGCTAAGAAGGGAGAAACCCATAACATGAAAAATATTGTGATTGGCAGTGTCAGCCTTTTCCAACTTGGCACTCTTTAGATGTTTTGTATTGCAAATGATCACTAGCCAAGGATTAATGAGAGTATTTTTTTAAAAAAAGATTGGGAGGGCATTACTTTGGGGAAGGCTGGTCTATGCCATGCTAGTGGACAAAGCAACAATTTAATTATCATAGAACCAGAATTCTTTGTTATATAACAATTGAATCTCGATATCTGATATGCTACTCAGCAAACATGAGCAGATTGCTGCCTTTCCCCATCTTTCCACCTCCATGCAAGGAAAACATCACCAAATGAATTTCTGCCTGACAGGTTGCTATTAAATGCACATGGTTCCTTACTGAAGAAAGGATGGAATTTGCACTTTCAGACCGTAACATTGCAGTATTTGTACAAATGAGGCTATCTGTGCTAGATTGTGTTTTAAATCAGAAGTGCCCCCTCTTTATTCCAAGTATGTTTCACAGTACAGGCACTCAAAATACAGGAGATCAGATCACACCTGTTGAAACAGGGTGACATGACATTTACAGCATTATTTGCACAGAACTCTATGACATTAAATTCTTTACATTTCTGCATTTCGACAGGCAAAAGAAACTATGTCTGCCTCATTTCCCAAGTTGGCTCTCCCTTTGTTGTGATTTGGCAACCCTATCCCAAAGCACTCAGCTGTTCATACTAGCACAAGTCAGAAATTGCCTAAGTCTTCTGTGACAGAGCAGCGAAGCCAATAAAGGCAAGAGGCATTCCTACTCTTTCCAGTGCAGGCTATAGCCCAGGTGAAAACACCTTACGGGGAATTTATATGCATATTTGCTCAAAATTAAATCCTTTTTTAAAAGGAGGGTCAACCTCAGGAATTAATATAGTTATTTATCTATATGTAGATGTATATCACAGGGTGCATCTACTCTATAGAATTAATGCAGTTTGGAATCCCTTTAACTGGCATGAGATAGTTTGGTGAGGCACCACCATTCTTTGACAGACAAGACAAAAGATCCCACAATTCCACAGTATTGACCCATGACAGTTAAAATCTTTTCTAGGTGAGAAACAATAAGGGAAAGATTGAAAAGGACCTAAGATTGTCTCCAACCTCACTGACTTTATGCATGATGAAATCTTGTAAATATCTGGAGATAATTCTTCTTTTTTAAAGTTCTCATGAAGTTCCATCTTTGGCACTTTGTCCAAGAGGAAATGTGTAACCCTTCATATTTTTCTGGGATTCACCATCCACCATAACCCATCATTGCTGTCTGGCTACAGAGACATTCTCTCAAACTGTTCAAATTTGGCAGGGAAACTCCTGATGAACCCTCTGTTGTCCCTCCTTTTCAATTACTTTTGAAATGCCCCAGTTTCTTTCTCTTTCTCCTGCTTTTCCCCTTTATCCTTGGATCAGTGGCTTCAAGCTCAGTTCATAGTGGAAAAAATTGTTTGCTCTCAGCTAAATGGGGAAAAGAGGAGAGAAAAGAAGAAAATGAATGTCTGCCCTTCCCAGTAAGCCCAGACAAGAGCAAACTGTTGCAGCCTCTCCTACCAGTTATGCAGGTGTACTTTTCCCAGTGTTCATCAGTGAAATGTTGGCAGCTATACTTCTATATTTGTTGGGATGGAACTTCATAAGGCGTCACTAACTATGTTCACAAAAGGCAATGAGAAGTAAAGTCCAACAATATCTAGAGGACCCAAACCCCCTATGTCTGGTCTACTGTAATTCAGCTTTATTCAAGTGAACCTTACAAAAAGCTAACTTTTCCATTTAGGGGCAAAAAGATGGCTTGCAATTTCATTGATCCATTTCCAAGTCAACAGACTTGCTCTCTGAACATTACAGGAGATTTGGTGGGGTGAAGGAGAGGAAAGCATAATTATTGTTGCCCATTCTAACCTCGCAGGAGCCATGTAACAGCATGGATGGATTATAGTTTGCACATGCATTGCCCTATCTTTTCTCAAAAATGTCTTCATTTTTAGAGCTTGAAAACATAGCAATTGCTCTTCCAAGACTACAAAGCAACCAGAAACAGAGAGGGAGACACTCTGACAGATAAGGATGGCTATTTTGAAGCATATAACTAGTTATTGTAAACAACTATGACACATTTATATTTATGTAGCCTTCAACCCTAGCTTAACTCTCCTCCATCAATGCCTAGTTGCTAGCTATGTATTAAAAATTCTATCAAGGATAATGTTCATTCAGTGTGAAATCTCACTCAGAAATAGATCCTCGGGTGATACATCTGTGATGAGCTGTTTTAAAGCGGGAACGATATGTCTCTGAAAGACCATGGTGGGGGGAGGCAAGAAATGCTTTGAGATAATACCCTGCTAAATCAATAGCCAGTTATCACAACTGTAATCTCATATAACAGTTTTGCTATGCAAGCGGAACACTCTGGATAAAGATTTTATAAAATGCAAACATTTTGGATGATATGATGAAAAGGCCTCATTCAAAGGAGTTATGACCAAGTTGAGCTGATAGGAAGGGAATGGAAACTTTTTGTCAAATGAAGTCTGAACTGAAATGTTTTTGACCTTGCCGAAGCATTTTTTCCGTTATAACATTTGTGTGGTTGGTTGCATACAACTGGGTTGATGCTGACATAGTTCTGTGTTTTAGTGTATGGTACTTGTTGAGAACAAAAAAACCCCTCAATAATGTATCACATCAACAATATTAAATGTGGAATTTGTAATTTAATGTGGAATGACAGGAAGGGTAACTTTTAGTGAGTTGAGCGAATTGTATTATTTGAACTGATGAGTTCCTGTAACAATTGTATCTATTAAATGATTTTAAAATGTGTATTTATGTTTTGTTTTATAGTTGATTTTATTATTGTTATTGTTATTATTTGTATGGTTTATTTGTATTGTTTTAGTGTTGTGAGTCGCTTTGGGTCCCATTTAGGGAAAAAAGCGGGATATAAATAAATTAAGAAATAAATAATAATTTATTTATTTATTTATTTGCCTTACTTATATACCGCTGTTCTCAGCCCGAAGGCGACTCACAGCGGTTCACCATATTTTACTAACTGGAACAATAATAACATCATAACATTTGGAATTGTCAGGATGGCCATATCAGACTGCTGCTGCTCCTGCCACAGGGGTCCTGAATCCTTCCATCCAGCTTGGCTGCCCTGGACTACTTGTGAGTAGGAGAAGCCCCAGGCCCTTTCCAACTGGGTGAGACTCAGCAATCCTCCAAGGAGGGAGGGACTATAAAGCTGTGTTGCACCTGCCTTGGCCTAGTCTCAGACTGCTGCTGCTCCTGCCACAGGGGTCCTGAATCCTTCCATCCAGCTTGGCTGCCCTGGACTACTTGTGAGTAGGAGAAGCCCCAGGCCCTTTCCAACTGGGTGCGACTCAGCAATCCTCCAAGGAGGGAGGGACTATAAAGCTGTGTTGCACCTGCCTTGGCCTAGTCTCAGACTGCTGCTGCTCCTGCCACAGGGGTCCTGAATCCTTCCATCCAGCTTGGCTGCCCTGGACTACTTGGGTCCTGAATCCTTCCATCCAGCTTGGCTGCCCTGGACTACTTTCCACCGGGCCTTCTTACCAACGCGCCAGCTTTTCCATCTGCTGAGCTATTCATAGCTAAAGCCCTTGTTGTCCCAGTTGCCGGCGAGGATTCCTCCAGGGGCCGGAGCAAGCTGCTGGGCCGCGGGCCAACTGGCCAAATCGAGCCGAAGAGAGACGGTCCCTTGCCGGGTGGCTTCGGCCTGCGGCCTAACCATCTGGACCTGTTTGTCTCCTTCGGCCGCTGGGCCAACTAGGCTTTCCACCTTTGCCTATTCTGCCTGGGCCCTACTGCCTTTCCATCTGGCCCTCACCACCGGCCAAGCGGCGGCCCCCCCCACCTGAGCTGACCGCCACCGTGTCGACCACCTCCGGAGGTCCATCCGCCAATTTACATCAAACGTCAGCTATTTACATCTGAATCATAGCACTTTACTAACTGCCAGTCTCCTGACCACTGTGTACATTTTGCGAACATTGCACGGTATAATCCGTCCTACCTCTGCTGCTAATGTGGTAATAAGACCATAATATAGTGCTTAGTGGCGCCTGTTCCGTAGCCAACTGTTTGCACTTTACCAACTGTGGCACTTTACCCCTCCCAACTCCTCCTGCCGCACTTTAGTAGTATAGAGGGCCAAATATTTTCTGTTGAGGCTGTTGCACTTTAATATCTTGTTGCACTTTAAAAACCTTGCACCTTAAGAATTACTCGGTAGCCGCGGAATTTACCTTGCAGTTTGCACTTTAAGACTCTAGTATTCAAGGACCATCCTATTTCGCGGCTAACGCATGCCTCTGGTACCCTTCATCTACCGAAGTGTCCATTTCCATCCATGTGGTCCCCCACCCTCCTATGCTTACTGTCTCTGTCACTATTATCTGGTGGAAGGGGCAGGGGAGGTAGTGGGCTGGAACCTGTGGGAAACAATGAGGGGAGGAGGGGGGATGAAGAAGGCCAGCACAATTGGCAAGATAAAACGCCAACATCCCAAACAGCTGGTGAAAGTGTGATTAAGACCCTAGCCAGAAATAGCGGCATGGAGGAGGGGAGGTGTTCCACTAGCCGAGGGGCCCCCATAGAGGTCGTGGTGGGAAGGAGGAGATGCGGGAAAAGGAGACCTCAAATTCGGCCAAATTCGGACCACTTATCTATAATCAAAATTCCAAATCGGTCTCCTAAGGTAAATTGGTGTAACCAGGTGAGCGGACCCTCCGGTCTGAAGGTGGTGCTGTTGAACGCCAGATCTGTCAACGGAAAAACGACCTGGATCCAGGACTTAATCCTGGACGAACGGGCAGATCTGGCGTGCATCACGGAGACCTGGTTGGATGAAGCTGGAGGAGTAAATCTGACCCAGCTTTGTCCTCCGGGTTTCTCCGTGCAGCACCAACCTAGATCCGGAGGGCGGGGAGGTGGGGTCGCAGTGGTCTATAGGGACTCCATCCATCTGACCAGGTGCCCCATCCCGCAGACCGCAAATTTCGAAAGCGTCTACCTGAGGGTGGGTGACCGGGACAGTATAGGGATTCTAGTAGTGTACCGTCCACCTCGCTGCACTACAGTCTCCCTACCTGAGCTAGCGGGGGTGGTCTCGAGCCTGGCATTGAAGTCTCAACGGCTTCTTGTGCTGGGAGACTTCAACGTCCATGCCGAGACGACCCTCACAGGCGCGGCTCAGGACTTCATGTCTGCCATGGCAACCATGGGGCTGTCCCAACAAATATCTGGCCCCACCCACTGTGCTGGACACACATTGGATTTGGTTTTCTGTCAGGTATGGGAACAGGGTGGCGGTGTGGAGGAGTTGTCCATCTCTCCATTGCCATGGACCGACCACTTCCTGATCAGATTTAGGCTCACTGCGCCCCCTAACCTCTGCAAAGGTGGAGGACCCATTAAGATGGTCCGCCCCAGGAGACTGATGGATCCGAATGGCTTCCTGACGGCTCTTGGGGATTTTCCCGCCACCTCGGTAGGTGACCATGTCGAAGCCTTGGTGGCTCTCTGGAATGGGGAGATGACCAGGGCTATTGACATGATTGCTCCGGAACGTCCCCTCTCAAGTAGCCAAGCTAAACCAGCCCCTTGGTTTACTGAGGAGCTGGCAGCTATGAAGCGAAGGAAGAGGGAACTAGAGAGCGTGTGGCGTTCGGAACCGAGCGAGTCAAACCGAGCACGGTTTGTGTCCTTTCTTAGGGCATATGCCGCGGCAATAAAGACCGCAAAGAAAACTTTCTTTGCGGCCACTATTGCGTCTGCAAAGAACCGTCCGGCGGAGCTGTTTCGGATTGTCAGAGGTCTTTTAACTCCCGCCTCTGCAGGTGGGAGCCCTGACAATTCGGTCGCGCGCTGTGAAGCATTTGCTCGGTTCTTCGCAGACAAAGTCGCCTTGATCTGTTCTGGGCTGGACGCCGCGTTAGATGCAGACTCTGTGGATGTAACGAGAGCACCTGCTTGTCCTATTTTGTTGGATTCTTTTCAGTTTGTGAAACCCGAGGATGTGGACAAGATACTTGGAGGAATGAGGCCCACCACGTCCATCCTAGACCCCTGCCCATCCTGGCTTCTGAGAGAGGCCAGAGGGGGATTGGCCGAGTGGGTAACAGTGGTGGTGAATGCCTCCCTTCGGGAAGGCAAGATTCCAGCGAGCCTAAAACAGGCTATTATAAAGCCGCTGTTGAAGAAGCCATCACTGGACCCCACTAAATTGGACAACTTTCGGCCTGTTTCCAATCTCCCCTTTTTGGGCAAAGTCATGGAAAGCGTGGTGGCCTCACAACTCCAGGTATTCTTGAGAGACACGGATTATCTGGATCCGGCACAGTCTGGTTTCAGACCGGGGCATGGTACCGAGACGGTCTTGGTCGCCTTAGTGGATGATCTGCGCCAGGAGCTAGACAGGGGGAGTGTGTCCCTGTTGGTGCTCCTGGACCTCTCAGCGGCCTTCGATACCGTCGACCACGGTATCCTTCTGGGGCGCCTTGCGGAAATGGGTCTTGGAGGCATTGCTTTGCGGTGGCTCCGGTCATTTCTGGAGGGTCGCACCCAGAAGGTGTCATTGGGGGACTTCTGTTCCGCACCACAACCTTTGACTTGTGGGGTGCCACAGGGTTCCATACTGTCCCCCATGCTGTTTAACATCTACATGAAGCCGCTGGGTGAGATCATCCGGAGTTTCGGGGTGCGGTGTCATCTGTACGCAGATGATGTCCAACTCTGTCACTCCTTCCCACCTGCTACTAAGGAGGCTGTCAAGGTCCTGAACCGGTGCCTGGCCGCTGTAACGGTCTGGATGAGGGCGAACAAACTGAAACTAAATCCAGACAAGACAGAGGTACTCCTGGTCAGTCGCAAGGCCGAACGGGATATAGGGTTACAGCCTGTGCTGGACGGGGTCGCACTCCCCTTGAAGGCGCAGGTTCGCAGCTTGGGTGTGACCCTGGACTCATCGTTGAGCCTGGATCCCCAGGTTTCAGCGGTGACCAGGGGAGCATTTGCACAGCTTAGGCTCGTGCGCCAGCTGCGCCCGTATCTCGGGAAGTCTGACTTGGCCACGGTGGTACACGCTCTTGTCACATCCTGCCTGGATTACTGCAACGCTCTCTACGTGGGGCTGCCCTTGAAGACGGCCCGGAAGCTTCAGCTGGTCCAGCGTGCGGCAGCCATGTTACTAACTGGAGCGGGTAGCCGGGAGCACACAACGCCCTTGTTGTCCCAGCTTCACTGGCTGCCGATTTGCTACCGGACCCAATTCAAGGTGCTGGTCTTGGCCTACAAAGCCCTAAACGGTTCCGGCCCAAAATACCTTTCTGACCGCATCTTGGCCTATGAGCCCACGAGGACCTTGAGATCGTCTGGGGAGGCCCTTCTCTCGATCCCGCCTGCATCATAGGCACGGCTGGCGGGGACGAGGGAGAGGGCCTTCTCGGTGGTGGCCCCCCGGCTGTGGAACACTCTCCCGGCACACATCAGACAGGCGCCCTCCCTCATGTCCTTTCGAAAAAGCCTTAAGACCTGGCTGTTCGAGAGGGCATTTAATTAAGTGCTAAGCAACAACAATACGGTAATGAGAACTGGAATGGTATAAGGAAAATGAGACTGGCTATGATTCTACTAAGAGACGAAGCGGATTTTTATGTAGTTGTATTTGTTGTATAGTCATATGTTGTTGATACTGGCCTCTGTAACTGTCTTTTTATGTGTACTGTACACCGCCATGAGTCGCCCGTAAGGGCTGAGAATGGCGGTCAATAAGTGCATCTAATAATAATAATAATAATAATAATAATAATAATCAGCCTGGAACTGATATGGCCATCAGTTCCAGGCTGATAAAGGGGGAGGTTGGGGAAGATGGGTGAGAGTCAGGCCTGTAGCGAGAGGGGGGGGGGGGGTTAGGGGTTCAAACCCACCCCGAAATGTTTCAGATTTTTTTAAAAACCTGGTTTACTCATGAATTTTAACTGGTTAACAAAATCCCCATGCTAAGTCTATGAGATGCAAAAAATTAAGAGTCCCTCCAGAACTGCAAGCACTATCTCAAGCAAATATTGACAGTTTATTCACACTGTCATTACTTGCAGCAATAGCTGATGTAGTGAAGCAACCAAGTTATGGGTCTCTGTGTTGAATGCTCTCATTAAGGAGGCCAGACTTGGTGGAGGTGGTTGACAGGGGCGGAGCTGCAGGCTATTGAAGGCTGCTCTGCCCCCTGCTGTATTCTTTGCTTCAGCGTGAGCTAGGAGGCAGGTTTCAACCTCCCCCTGTGAAAATTTCAACCGCCCCATGAAAATTTCACCCCCCATGAAAATTTCAACCCCCCCATGAAAATTTCAACCTCCCATGAAAATTTCAACCCCCCCATGAAAATTTCAAACCCCCCCAGTGAAAATTTCAACCCCCACTGAAAATTTCAACCCCCCCTGCAAAAATTTCAACCCTCCCACGAAAATTTCAAACCCCCCCCCCGCAAAAATTTCAACCCCCGTGAAAATTTCACCCCCCCCCCCGCAAAAATTTCAACTCCTCCCAAATTTTTTTTCTGGCTACGGCCCTGGTGAGAGTGTACTATAGATAAAACCATCTGGTCTTGTGGGAAATAGAAACTACAGAAGATCCACTGTGGGAACAGAATATGTCCAGTAGAGAGGGATGGGATTAGGGAATGATATATACAAGGTGTTTGGCAGGAAAACTTTAGAACTGTTGTTTTAGGATTTGTGGAAAGACAGAATAAACAACAAGTTTCCAGTGATTGATTTGCCTTTCATTCCAAGAGCTTCCAGAATCTGACATGAATTAGATTAGACAACCCCCCCCCCCCCTGCTTTCTAAATTCAGAGCTAATTGGCTGGGCTTGCAAATGAGCAGGTATTTTGAATTTCTCCAGACGAATCCTCCAGCAATAAGGAAGTAATACTTTTATTTAAATAGGTATGAACTGTTTCTCATCCTTACAGATACAATGGTGGTATAAAAATAGGTATATAATTACAGGACTAAACACATAAAATGTAAAATTAAACATATTTATGAAAAATCGAAACACACAACCAAAATAAAACAAAAAAGGCAACAGATACAAAAAAAAAAAAGATGACTGACCAGTTAACGTATTCAGATAAAAGGTTTCAAAGGAATCTGGAAATAATTCCAGGGTTGTTGTCAACAGTCACATTGCTGATAACATGGATATTCCATATCTGGAGCACCACTTGATGTATTATCCATTTCTGGAGCACCACATCTCGTGGATATTCCAAAACTGAAGCACTACATCTGAAAAAGTTTCTCTCTTTCTTCTTGAGACATAGGCCTAAATTCTGTTGTTAGTTATGGCAAGAATAGACCAATGGAAGTGATTGAATTTCCCTATGTGTTATTATCATTCAGCAATTGATTAAACAAGTCTCAGGCCTTAAAATCTCAACAAAGAGAGGTTCCCAGAACCTTAGCAAAGATGATAGATATACCTGCTCTGCTAGCCAAAACCAGACATGGGTTGAGAAGGTTAGAAAAAAAGATTTATTAGAAAAACTACACAAATGCGAATTCACTTCGTGCCCTTCCACAAAGCTCACAAATCCTTTCAAACAAAGTAAAGCATTGCCATATATTCTATGCCATAACTAAGAGAGGTTCCCAGAACCCAAGTAATGGTGCCACAACCTTTACACATTATGTTAGAACAAAACAGGCATGGGTTGGGAAGGTTAGAAAACAAGGATTTATTAGAAAAATCTATGCAAATGAGAATTCACATGGTGCCCTTGCACAAAGCCTGCAAATTCTCCCAAACAAAGTAATGCATTGCCATATATTCCTTGACTTACACAGCAATCCTTTCAAAGTCATTTCTTTATAAGAATATAAGTACGTAATATTTCTTTATTCTTCCAAAGGCATTTTTTAATAAAAATGTCTCTGTTGGTTCTGCCCCTATCCCCAGCCTGTGATTAATACATGCTTTGTCACCTCCTGTATGTTCTAATAGGTGGGTGGGCAAATTTCTTAAATTATTTCTGTCATATCCTTCAAGGGCTAAGCAATGTTTTGCCCAGAGAACCTCCTCATAATAAGGCTTTAACCTGTATTTATTTATTTCACTTATTTGTATCCCACCCTTCTCACCCCAAAAGAAGACTCAGTGCAGCCTTACAGCACACTGCGATTTGATGCCAATACATACAAATATAAAAATATATAAAAATAAACAAATACAATTAAAACCATACAATTAAACAATGATTATTATCATGATGGCAGAATGGATCTTTGCAGAAGGGGATGAATTCTAATTTGGGGCTAAGATCATAGGAAAATCAAGAGTAGAACAAGTAGGAGCAAAACACAATGGGTGAGGCTAGCTTAAAAGTAAGAACACTTCCCATCAAAGCATACAGAGCAATTCTCAGTTCTATGCATTCAGTGGTGACATTCAGTACATTTTTTCCATAGAGGACATAGCTCAGGTCCATACAATCGAACACTTGAGGTCTAAATTTCTTTTATCACTCCCTAATCTCTGATCACTGGGCAAAGATAATAAGAAAAGAAACTCATCATATTGTGGTGGAGAAACTTTAGTCTGTGACTGGCCAAGAGGCCAATGATCCCATTTTGCTTTAGGGTATAAGGAGAATGCCTTAGACCCTATATGCAGTAGTGTTTGTGTAACTGAAACACATACTGCATTCTCATGCCTCAACAGAAGATGTACTATTGTACTTGTGTTATGCATAATTCTATGGATCTCATTGAACAGGTAGGAGGAAAGAGCAGGAAAGCATGGAACAGGGGAGGGAACTGTCTTACTCTGTTCCCTCCCACCCAGGTCTATCTCCTGCCATTGCTCGTCCTTTCCCCTACCAGGCCTGTCTTTCTTCTGTGTTTCCCTGCTTTGTGCCATTAGGCATTGGGTTACACCTGATTCCTCAAGACACTCTGGGCTCTGTTTCTCCATGCTGGTGAAACAGAGCCCCATGGTGTCCCACCAGGTAGGTGTTGCCTTGCATCATGTGATGGACTTTGTGGGGCTCCATTTTGACAGCATGGAGAAACAGGGAGAAGACACAGAGAAGACTGCATTTGATGAGGTTGAAAGTTTAGACGTGAGGCATGGACTAGGTTTCCAAAATTTGAATTTTGAGTTTTTGTCTTCATTAAAATGCATTTTGAGTACATAATGAATCCTTCCAGTTCCCCCCTTCATCTTGTGATATTTGTGCCTTTCTTAAATGGTCCACCATCTAGTCTGATTATTTGCTTGTAGCACACTATTGTATTGTTTCACAGCTTCTTTTGAGGATGGTGAGGCCCTATATCATATTAATGGATTCTATCTCTTACCACTTTATCACACAGGCTTCCTCACTGGAGCCTACCAGACGAAGTAGTGCTACAATGTAAGGCTACGTAGAGGAAGTGTTCTGCCAGCATGCTAGGACGCTGCCTAGAGAACACAGGAAGCCTCCTGTGTACTCTTTGAGAAGAACAGGGGGAAGCTGGGCAGCAACACTTCCTCCCATGAGATAGGTAAGGGGCAATGCAGAACACAGGGCAATTGTTTCCTCCCACTGCTTGCTGAATTCTTTATGCTAACATCATAGGGCTGAAGTTTCAGCAGCATACACTGCAGTATCTTAGCTATGATACTAAAGTAACTTTCTGTCATTATAATATCTAATCATTTATTATTTGATTGTATGCCTATTTTGTGTCTAAAACTGGACTGATGTAATTACTGTTGTCCAAAGATGGCAATTGTCCTTCTGCCTTATTTTTCTTACAATAGCTGCTCCATTAGTAAACATTATGGACTGTGTGAAAAACACACTGAAGAATCAGTTGATCATTTGGCTTGTTACATCTCAGTGTTGGAGTCTTGCTGAAGATTTTGTTATTTCTTTTCATTTCCTCTTGTGGTTGTATTCTTGTGTGTTAGCGACTTCATTGGTTCTCAAGTATCAGGCTGTGAACTGATGTGAATGGATGTGGACAAATACTTGATCATTCGAATAAGACATTGGGTTCCTTTGACACCTCATAGCCTTGGCATTTCCATAATTGTTCTCAACTTTTATAGATCTAGTTGTAATCCCTTTGAAGTGAGATTACCCCAAATCTCTCATCTCAGCAGTATTTTGTCAGCATCCAGAATTTTAGAAGTTCTGTAGTTAGTCATGTTACTGAATTTCTTCTCCCTTATCACTTCCTTCCTCTTTGATTAAAATATCACATCAGTCACAATCTGAATGCCCGAGGGCCCTTCTGTTCTTTGGTTCAACTTCTGCTGAAATTTTAGGGGCTGGAATAATTCCACATTGGCATCCTTATCCATCCTTAATTTATTCTCAATGTCACTTAATGTAAACATCTTTGCCAGAGATCAATTTCATAAGAAGTTGTCAAGTGCTGGTAGTGAGTACTGTCTTCTCTTGAACATCCTGTCAAGTGTTTTAGGATCATTGGAGATTTTCAGTTTGGCTCATGGCATCCCTGCTACTGATTCAGTTAGTGCTTGTTTCAGCTTGCCTTTTTCTGCAAGTTCACCAGTTATGTCTTCAAAGGCTCCAATAGAGTGAATGGAGCTGCATTTTTATAGCCATATTGGTTGCATCCATGGATCTCTCTCTAGATTTTGGTTTATCTTTGAAGTATCCAGTATCTTGGAATGTATTTCCCTATGTTGATAAAGTGTTAGTCATAAGACCCAAGGACTAGTCGTGCTCTTCTGTAACATGTAAGATATTGTGGCATTGCATTGTAATTACATACATTGTTGCTCAGCAGTATTTGGGTTTCCTCTCTGTCAATGGGTATAAATTGTCAATGGGTGTATTCCTGCAGCATAAATTTATTACAGAGAACAGACACTTTCTCAATGATCTCACAATTGTTTTATCATACATCAGCAGAACCGGGTTTTTTTTCATTTTGATGTTGTTGTGAAATAGATTGGTAAGACATTGCAAGTGGCTTCACAGTCCAAATCCTTTGCTCTTTTAGCATTGTTGCCACTGCTACTGCTTTTAAAAATGGTGTGTTGGGGGGGGGGGGGGGGAGAGAAAAAAAGGTCAAGTGTGTAATGGATGAGGATGGGGGGGGGATTGACTACTGGGAGAACTGGGGATAATGAAGAGCATTTTCCTAGAGTTCAGAGGGAAAAAAAGAGATTTGAAAGATGATTGAAGAGAACAGGGCTGCTATTGATCAAGGTGTCAGGAGTTCACTAGACTTTTACGAGAAGAATGTTCAGAGATCCCTATACCAGATAAACTCATCTTAAGTTATACTGAGATGTGTTTAAATATTTAGAAGCCACTTTTTTGGAAACAGCCTACCTAAAGAAGTGAATGGAAAGAGTAAGAATACAGCACTAGCTCAGGACAGTACATTTTTAGCAAAGAAAGAGTAAAGATGAGAAAGAAAGCAAATTGAGAGAGGGAAGGGGTAACAAGGGCAGTAGTGTATGTTCAGTTCAAACCAAGTTTTTATTTCACTCAAATAGTTCTCTCCTTTCAAATGTCATCATGGTGACATGAAATGGTGAAATCACAGAAATCCCTACATATGTATGTCCTTGGCTTATTGATTTGCATGGTATGAATAAGCATCACAGATTAAAAAGTTCCATTAGAACATCCTAGTTTTCATAGCAGGCATAGATTTTGATAGAATATACAGCCAGCTGTGGAAAATTGTCATTTTTACTCTGATAGCAATGGCAGCACTGCCCATTTGTCTTGCAAGTATGACTTTTCTAAAATAATCTACATCAGTCCAGATCTCATGCTTCTGATTGCAGGCATCACACAAGCACATTCATCACTAGGTTACTTTCACAGATGACCATTTTTTCCATGTAAACTGTCTCCACTGGAAGGGAAGTTTTGGAGCTGAAAAATGTGAATATTCACACAAAAACAATCAGCTGACCGAATGTTTACACAGTAGGCATATCTACACTACATAGCAGTTTGATACCTTTTTCACAGATATGGTTCAATGGAATTTTGGGATGTATAGTTTGGTTAGGTACTCAGAATTATCTGTTAGAGAGCTCTAGTGCTTTGGGGAGAAGGTGAAGCATACACAAAGTAATGTAGTACAATCTGAAATGATAGTTCAGGAGAGCATGGCAGAGGATGTGTCTATACTGAATTATCCCAAATTAAATCTGTTCTATGTACTTGGGACCATATCTACTCCACTTGGCTATTGCCTCCTCTGTGTTGCCACTACCATTGCTCCTTGCATGCCATGAAGTTCTATTTGATCTCCTGAAGGTCACTGGTACCTCTGCTTATTTATTTATTTTGTATCAAAAGCATTACATAAATAAATAAGTATAAAACTGATAAAATAAAGGCAGCACAGCAGATAAATAATTTTAGATCAAAAATGGGCAACAGCGACCACATTGTCTGTAGCTTTAAACAGTTCTTCATCTGTGCATGAAGCAGGGAATTGTGGGCAAGCCTTCAGAAGCTGAGTAATTTGTTCTGCTCCACAGTCACATAAGGTAGAGGATTCTTCTAGGTGGTGACATTTTGCCAGGTTGTCTTTTGATGTGCCCACTCCACTTCTGAGTCTATTCAGGGATTTCCAAGTTGCCCATTCTTGGTTTTCCCCTGGAAGAAGGCCCTCGTGGGGGGCTATCCATTTGGAAATGCCTGATTTTGCTGCCCACAGGGATATTCTTGCTGTTGCTGGAGAAACATTTAGAGGAATGATAATTTCTGCTAATTTTAGAATGGAGTGTCTGCTTGACTGGCAAAAAGGAGGGGAAAGATGTCTGACATTACTGGAGGTGCTCATGATAGGAGCTTGAAAAGAGATCCATAGTCAGCTAGAAGCAACAGTGGCAGGGGCACAATTCATCCCCTTTCTGTGCTGATGAGTGCAGGAAGAAAGTGATGATGTCGGTGTTCATCTGGAGTGTGAAGTGGGCCAAACTGGACTGAATCCCACTGTTCAGACTGCCTCAAGACCCTCAGGATACCCCGGAGCTTCCAGCAAACTCTCCTGACTTTGCTTCAAGCACAGCAAAATTGGAGTATTGAAAAAAAACACCCCCCCCATACCTAAACAAACCCCAAAACACAACTTGCAATACTTACCAGCAGTCTCTGTGCATTGTGAAAACTGCCAGTGGTTTATTTAAGGTGAGCGAAGGGTTTTGGGTTGGTGTAGACAAACCCAGTGTAGTAGAGACCTGACTGAATATAGAGTCAATACATACATTATTCTAGCTCAGACTAATGAAATACTTTAGACTATGGTGACTATTTTTTAAAAGTTAGCTTTCATAAGAAACTGTTTTATGATAATGAGTTGATCCATTTGCTCATCTAGCTTAGCATTTTCAGTTATCGATGGCAGAGTTTCTCTAGGACCCCTTCTACATCTGAATAAAATCTCACATTATTTGCTTTGAACTGGAATATATGGCAGTATGAACTCGGATAGCCCAGTTCAAAGCAGATATTGTGGGGATTTTCTGCCATGATATTCTGGGTTATAGGACTGTGTGGAAGGGCCCCAATGATTTTAAACCTGGATTGTATTGTCTTGGATATCTCTATTGTTTGTGGATGTCTCTTATATGTTTATTGACCAGGCCTAACTCATCTTGGCTTCTAAAATCAGATAAGACTGGTGTTTCTAGGATGGTACAGTAGCAAAAAGAGCCATTTTGATATAACATATTCCCCATGAATATGTTTGTACTGTATGAACAAGGCTAAGCTTGTTTGCTCTTGCAGCTCAAGAAGCCAGAGAGAGGATATGTTGAAATGTTGGCAACAATACCAATTTTTCCAAAGCTCCCTTCTGAGCTTTTGATTAGGATTCTAACCTATGCCATCAAAAGCTTTTGGCCATGGACCACATAACTTGTTCTCCTCCTCTGCAATCTTTCCTGTAAAGACGTAATAATTTTTGTTAGCTGTAAAATTAATCAAATACAAGGTTTGCATTGGGCAGCTATTGTTTACCCATTCATACTAGAGTAGAACAATTATTCCTCTAATAACTTATATTATGAAAGGTTTCTTTGAGCAGTATGCGATAAGAGGTTGATGATGTAATTAACAGTACATTCATTGCTTTTTCTGGTAATTGTTTCCTAGGAACAAATACCAGGAGAAATGATTGCTTTAAAAAAGAATTTAACAGAGTTTCAGGTGCAGGTCACAAATCAGATGAATTGAGTGATCTCAGCTGAGTCTCCTGTGAACATTCATCCTCAGCAGGAAAATTAAACACCATTCTTAGTTAATTGTTTTCTTTTTCATTTTTTTCATTTCACAGCTAAGACCAGAATAGCAGAAAAGATACATTTGCGATTCAAAATTAAAATATGTGAGTAGAAATCTGTGGAGGGAAGCTCACACAATTCTGTATCTTGCTGTCACTGTTTTGGAATCTGAATCTTATCACATTTAAAATGTATGAAAGGATGAAGAATAAGAGAGAAAGAGAGTGGGAGGGGAAAGAAAGAAAGAAAAGAGAACAGCACTGTGATTTAAGATTCCTGCTCTACCTTTTGTTACAATGTCAGAAATCTAAAGTTGATTTCACCTGAGTTTGTTAAACAGCATATTTTCAGGCTGTACAAACATGCACCAAAGGACAGTAATAAGTTCAAGCCTGCAAGCATATGGAGACCTCACAACCTCTGAGGATGTTTGCCATAAATGCAGGCAAAATGTCACGAGAGAATGCTTCTAGAACATGGCCATATAGCCTGAAAAACCTACAACAACCCATATGGAAGTAAGTTTCATTGGGCTTAGAGGGAGATGCTACAAGTGAACATGCATCAGATTGGGTTGCAGTTCTACAAACCTAAACACATAATTTTACTTCCCTTGATCTACTAGACACTATATGTCTTTTGATGCAGTCTAAAGTCCCATTGGCTTTTTCAGCTGCTGCATCACATTTATTTATTTATTTACAGCATTTATAGCCCACTTTTCTCAGCCCTAGGGCAACTCGGGGGGGGGGGGGAGTGTTACAAATTGGCAACAATTCGATGCCATATATTCATAAAAAATACAATTAAAACAATCAACATAGCAATTGTTGGTTCATGTTTGAGATGTTGTCAACTAAGACTCCAATATCTTTTTCACATGCACTTTTGTTGAGTCAACAATGCAATTCAGTGGTGACTCTCATTAGTATTTAGGCTGGAGACCACCAGGGAATACCCCCACCTGAAATCATAGAGCACAATCACTGCAGTAGTATCTGGTGGAGCCACCTCCTGTGGCTGCAGTCTATCATCTGTGTGTGTATGTGTGAGTGAGTGAGTGAGTGAGTGTGAGAGAGAGACTATGTGTCTTGTGCGTGCATGCAAATAAATACATTGGATTCCTTCATTTCAACCTGTTACCCAGAACTAGACAAATTTTAAGCACTGCTGAGTGAAAACCATTGTCTTCTGTTCTAGGCAAAAAACACAAAGATGCAGACCCCTTATTGCCAGAAGAGCAATAATCCTCCTCTGAATTCTCTCTACTCATCTTCTTTAGTAAGACCCACCAACCATGGGAAATCTTATTCATTTATCAGATCCAGTTTGTTCTTCCTATGGAGAAACACTCCTTAAGAAACCTTTAATTGGCAAGTCTCATCCTATCATATATCATAGCAATGGGATGTTAATCTGAATAACAGTTAGTCCTGCAGGGCTTTGCCAATCTCAGCAATACATCAGAATGAACACAATGGAAGTGCTGCAATTAGATGGTTTTATTGGAATACGTAGTAGTAACTGCCTTGCATGTGTGTGCCACTAGATGGCGCTCCTGTCTTGTGTTCATGTTGTTTAGCCATCCACATGTTGCTCTGAATTTACTATCAGGTAGTTGAATCTATATTTGCCCAAACTGTAACAATGGGATCCACCTTAATATTTATGTATGTAATTTATAATCTCCAGAAAGATTAATGCTGAGGGTGTCTGGTTCTTGGAGCTGCTATTATACATGAGGTGTATGCCCATTTCTATATTCCATTTGGAAAGTAACCTTGGAAGTAATAGACAATAAATTATTGGGGATGATATAGCACCTACCTCTAAAGCTGCTTTGCCTGGCTATTCAGAAAGTCTGGTCTTGAAATGAGATTTTGAACTAAAACTCCTTTAATTTAAAGCGGATATACTATTCTGCTTGTTGGAAGTACTCCTGTTTTAGATTAGAATTGACATATGTGACTAACAGTGCTTTAAATCAAACTTTAAAAGCTAAGGAAACAAAATATATAGATTCAAAGACTTTTCTGAGCCCCATCGTTGTCAGAAGCACATTTGGCAAGCACACAAGAGAATGCCTTCTCAGTATCTTTTCTGAAGCTGAGGAACTACCTTCAGAGAGGAGGAAGAGAGATTCCCAATAACATTAGGAAGAATGTCTTGATGGTAAGAGCTTGTTGAAAGTGTAATATAATACCCAAAATGTCATGGAGTCACCCTCTCTGGAGGTTTTTAAACAGAGTCTGAATGGCCATCTGTCAGGAGTGTGTTTCTGCATAGCAGAATGGGGTTGGAATGGATGGCCCTTGTGATCTCTTCCAACTCTTATGATGTTATGGCACAAGGTTGGTGTTCTCCTTATCGTTTTTTCATCAGAAGGCAAATAGCCATGGCACATCTTGTGGCTTTCTGGGATTTGCCATTTGGTGAGGCACTCTGCTTCCTAATTTTCAGCTTAAACAATGCACAAGCAGAAGGATATTGTGCTATCAATCATTTTCCAAAGCTACCAGGTTTCCTCAATCTATTCAGTTCATGACTTTGAAATGAATTAACAGCACAATATCCTTCTGCTTGTGCATTCCCTTTAAAACAAACATGGAATTAAGAAATGCAAAGGGAAGGCTTTATCTCCAAGAGGACAATTCTGTTCAATGGTGCCATCTAGACTGGAGTATTGGAAAGAAGGCCAATTTTCATTCAGCAAATTAATGAGGAAAGCTCCTGAACTGAGCTGAATCATTACATGTTGGAAAAAGAAAGAAATGGTGACTAGAGGCTTTCATATCAATGAAATGGTGAATCTGTAGTCCAAATATTAAAAGGTGTTGACTCCTATCCCCAACATGAGCCCATTGCCTCAGCTTTATAAAGTTCAGAGTCATATTTCCTGGAGCCAAATTTGGCTAAGTAAGAAAACTAATTCTGGAAAAATAAGTTCTGTAGATCAGTATTCTCCTTCAGATGAACCTCAACTCCCAGAAGAAACAGCTTGCTTTGCCAATAGTCAAGAATTCCAGCAACCGAATTCTGAATTGTAGTCTGCTGACCTTTGGCCTTGCAAGTAATGTGCTTAAAAAAAATCTGAGTGTATATTATTTTATAATATTATTTCTCAAGCTTCAATCAGAAAGTATAAATCAAGAAAAAACAAATACTTCCTTGGCTGGTGCTCTTGCTCGGAAGGCTTGGGTTTCTTTATATCAGCTCACCATGGGAATAAGATTAGTAGAAGGCAACGAGGACCTTCAACAGTTAAATAGCATTGATAGTAATCTATGAATATATTCTCCCAATACAGTTATTGTTCATGTTTCTGTGGGAAAACAAGTACTCCTTAGTATTACCTACCTTATTTATTATTTATTTATTAACTTCATTTCTACCCTACCTTTCTCAACCTAAGAGGGGATTCAAGGTGGGTAACAAATCTGGCAAAAAACACATCTCATAAAAATATGGACAATCTAAGCATATAAGCAATTAAAACTCATAACAATCTACCAAATAGTCTAAAAACCACATATAAAATGCCAAGTCAAACACTTATAAAAAGCTGTCTTCCTCTGGTATAATTTCAGCCACCTTATTCTGAAAGAAAAGCATCAATATTATGGACTCCAAGGTTTAGCCCTGAAGATCTGTCTTCCTTCATAGAATCATAGAACCAT
Source organism: Anolis sagrei (assembly GCF_037176765.1). NCBI lineage: Eukaryota > Metazoa > Chordata > Lepidosauria > Squamata > Anolidae > Anolis > Anolis sagrei. The sequence goes on along the minus strand of NC_090024.1, from coordinate 213,923,673 downwards.
GGAGTTGGAATAGACCACAAGGTCCATCCAATTCACCCCCCCCCCCCCGCTATACAGGAAGACACAATCAAAGCACTCCCATCATATGGCCATCTGTTTAAGCCTTCCACCAAACTCTGAGACAGTACACATCACTGTTAAACAGCTCTCACATCAGGAAGTTCTTTCCTAATGTTCAGGTGGAATCTCTTTTTTCTGCAGTTTGAACCTATTGCACTGTGTCTTAGTCTCCAGAGCAGGAGAAAACAAGCCATCTTCAACATCATAATTTTGAGTGCCTTCACATAATTTCAGACTTACGTTTACCCCATCATGGGTTTTTTTTGGGAAGATTTGTTCCAAGGAGCTTTGTTATGACCTTCCTCTGGGGTTGCGAGAATGGGACTTCAGAGCAAAGCAGCATACAGAGTAGGCGTCCCATAAAGGCACTGAGAAGAATTGGACCACTTACCTTCAACAGTGTGGCTCCCAAACCACACCAATAACTCATGACCTAGAAATTTAAGCTTTAATGGTAAAATTTATGATAGAGAAAAGGCACTAGGTAAGGCCCAACTGATTTGGTGTGGTGTGAGCTTGATACTTTACCATCTGCTTTACTAGAAACTTTAAGGAATAATTCTGTATCTTATTTTCTTATCATCTTCTAAGTTTTTCCAGGATTTTCTAGTTCTAGGCCATGTAAGCCGTGTCCTTCTGAAGGAACAAAGAGCCTCTTTTTATGGCATTCTTTGTCCTTTAATCTCTGTCTTGAAAGAGACCTTTACAGAACAGTACATTTCAACTGATGTCCAAATGACCCAGGCATGAATGGCATTCATTAAATCAAGATGTTGGCACTTGGAAACAAATCCGCACAGTTCTGTGTTAAAAACCTTGTAGGCTAAAAATATGTTCTATAGAGAATGTCATATATCAGCAACCCTGGTGTCTTTGTAATGTGCCTAGCTCCCTGGACATTTCAGTGATTAAGGGAAAGAATATATAAAATGAAACTTCTGCACTTTTCCTTGCACTAATTGAATTTCAGTCCATAACATTTACCGACATTAAAAGGGAGACTGTGTAATTACCTTCATTTTTCCCCTCCTCAGATTTCTTTCCTTCTCTATTTTAGAGCCCATTGTATTGTGTCATTTTGTAGGAGCTGGGAATAAATCTTTTGTGAATTTATGAATTATTATTCCAAATACACAAAGAACACAAAGAGACCGAATGAAAGTAGATGCAGTTTCTGAATTTGCCTGTGCTACTCAATTAAAACAATAAGGACACCTTTGAGTTTTCCTCTTTTGTGAGGAAATGTCCTTATGCTCTCATAATAACCTTCATGACAAAACAATGGATGGAAGGAGGGATTATTTACTGAGGAAGATGACAACATGATACTCCTGAAGAATTTCTTGTCCAAAGTGAAGGTATTTGGTGAGACATCCTTTAGGATACTTTATCCTTAGGTATTGCTTACTGCATTTGATAGAACAGAATATTTATTTAATGACTATATAGAATAATCAAGATTTATGCCAAATAGATGAGAATCACCAAAGACCCAATTCTGATATAGTTTTATATGTTTATTTAAAACACCACAATTGTAAGTAAAAAAAAATTCTCTAAAGTCATCCCTTGATTGGAAATAAAAACTGACAGTTACAGAGCAATACCTCCTACATTTGTCCTCTCCACTTTTTCATTTTTCATTGCTCAAAAAGATACAGAAACATAGAAGATTGGTCAAAAAGTCGAAGTAAAAACAACTTCTCAAGGATTTTGGAAACACCCCAAAACTGCAGGAAAGTGTCCTTTTGCCTCTGGCTATTTTAGGTCCAAGTCACTTCAGATTCTGAAGTGGTCTAGATAATTCTGAATGGAGACAGCTTCTGTATGTGTCTACAGCTTTTGTATAGCTTTAGTAAGTATGTTCTCTTCAGATAGAGCCTTCCTTTGGCCATAACATGAAAGCTTTCACCATGGACCAGTAAAGACTGCAGAGAATACCGATGACCAAACTCAAGCTGTTCACTACGATTGCCATGGCGGCCCAAACATGCATGATATCTCTTCATATGTAAACTGAAAGTATAATTATTTCCGAATTATATTTATTATTTATTGATTTTATTCTTTTCCTGCATTTGATTGGAAAAATCCTCAAGATGACTTAGAAGTTCTCCTTCTCTAATGGCATGTTTCCACAAGGAAAAAGTAGCAACAATAGGAAGTCAAATGAGTCCTTAACTTTAAAGGAAGACAGGAAATGATTATTATGATGACGGCATTTGTGTTTACTGATGGCCTGGAAATAGAAAGAAATGTCATTGGATTCAGCAGTCTTCATGGAAATATCATTTCACACCTCATCCTGAACATTTGCACATTTGCAAAGCTAATTAGGCATTTCCAAGAAGTGAAGCGTGTGTGAAACAATGTGCAAATTTTGAAATGTGAATACCTAACATTCAGAAAAATATGCAGAGGCATGCTTTAGTCTGTAGGGGAAAGTGACATAACGAACCAGCAAATTGCAAAAATAAATGCACAGATGAGCTAAAATGTGTTTCAAGGATGCATGAATTCTAGTGCAAGAATACAAGAAGTTTTACAAAGCAGTAGGAACAAAAGATGGGTAGAAAAAATGTAGGCAGGATTCAAAGAAACTAAAATTGGGACACGGATTTTCATGTGCCCTTCTGATCTCAACAACTTTCAAGAGTACATGGCAGACAGTAATACAGCATTTGTTGCTCCACCAACCAGAGAATGCAAACATGGAAAAGCTGTATTCTTCCCATCTGTTATCATATTGAGTGCACGGCCTTATTTCATGATGAAAAAGTTGGCAACTTTTGTTGTGAATGCCAATCTTTTTCTCACCATTTTTTCTCAGGCATGTGCTTGTTTCTCGGCTTTCTCCTTCTGATATTGGGGATATAGACTGTCTTATAAGCCTTCCAAGAATAATGAAGGGAGTCACAGAAGGGATCTCTGGAAAAAGACATGGGCTTGTTATCTTGACGATGTCAGCAAAACATCTGTATGGGATGGAAGACACTGAGTCCATTAGATCTTAGCATCTTATTTACTCAGGTCTATCACCTGCCAGGGAAGCACTGGAAAGCTTCTGCAGGCCTGTTGTTGAGTCTGTGAGGTGAGACATGGTGGGCCAACCCAGGACTCAGCATCACTATCTGTTCTTCCCCACTCCCTTCTCCAAGGAAGTTTTATAAGGAGTTGTTGCTTTGAAGGTAGCTGCCAAAGGCATTTTCTAATGTGTAAATGACTTTGTGGAGAAACACCATAGCCTAGCTCTGGGTCAAATTGATCCCGAGACCACATGCATCCCTGAGGATTGTTTTAGTGGCACTCAAGCTCTCCAGACTTCCTGGAATGCCCCTTTCCTGCTCCTTGAAAAGCTAGACTTGCATCTGTAAGTTTCCCTTTAAGTTGGTTGCAGGCCTCTCTCCTCATTGTTTAATAAGGGGAAAATTACATTATTATTTTTTAAAAAACATACAAAAACAAACCAAAAGTGCACATTGAGTTGGATATTTTTTGTTTGTTTGTTTCCTTGAAGGCCCAAGAATACAAAATTGACCTCCTGGAGCTACTGTGGTTGTCAACACCTCACTTAGGGAAAGCACTCTCCTACATAGTCTTTTGTAACTGAGATGTACATAGAGTGGTAAAAGAGGAGTTGGATAATCTGGCTATTCTGACTGAATTGTTTGCCATTCTATCTTGGTTCAAAATGTAATAATTTCACTATCCATGACATTAAGGGTAATGTAGACACTTTATCTGGAGCCTAACTATTAGATAATCAGACTTCGATGGTTGAGTCACTTCTATATCTTCCCAGTCCTAAGCAGAGGTCTGTAAAGGTGAAAAACCAAAAGGGAGCTCAGAATGACTTCTGTAGAGGCTCTAGTAATGTTCATAAAAGAAGGTTTTTAATTAAACAGCCTACCACATTTATGAGATTGATTTTCTTTTGATTGAAATGGTCACTCTAAAAATCTCTAGGTCTCTCAGTGCAACTCAATAGTCAACTTCTGACTATAGAGTCCTGCTGAAGGACCTAGAGAATACAACAGAGGTGTTCTCTTGGTTTTAAAAATAGATATTTTTAATTTGTGTTATTTTTGTCACTTGCATGGAGTCTTATGTTCCCAACTACAGTGAACATAGTGGGTTGACTGTAGTACAAGGGTGAGTTATTAGACTATAAAACTAGATGCCGTTATACTTTTAGTTCAGTTGCATATCCCTGTGTTTTGCTTATTAATCATTTGTATATGGGACAAATTACAATGACTAAACTGAAGCCAGGGAGCATACCACCCCCTTGTTGTGTCAGTTCAACTGGCTCCTGGTCCACTTCCGAGCTCAATTCAAATTGCTGGTTTTGACCTATAAAGTTCTATACGGTTCTGGCCCAACTTACTTGTTCAAACACATCTGCCTCTACGTCCCACCTTGTAACTTAAGATCATCCGGGGAGGCCCTGCTCTCGCTCCCACCAACATTGCAAATGCAGCTGGCAGGGACAAGAAACAGGGCCTTCTCGGCTGTGGTCCCCTGCCTGTGGAACACGCTTCCAAATGAGATACGATCGGCCCCATCCCTCCTGGCTTTCAGGAAGAAATTGAAATCATGGTTCTGGGACCAGGCTTTTGGACAGCAGACATAAATCAGCACTTTGGTTGGAAATGGACTGGTAAGGCGATATAGATGAGGATGTGGTTTTATTGTTTAATTAATTCTTTATGTACTTTATTTTAATGGATAGTGTGCTTTTAATTGTTTATATGTAACGGCATCGAATTGCTGCCAAATGTAAGCCATCCTGAGTCCCCCTTTGGGGGTAGAAATACCAGAAATAATATATAAACAGAGACTATTGTATTTACATGCCCAATTCACTGGAAAAAATATTATAATTATTGTAAAGTGGAAGGCAGCAGACAAAAAGGAAGACCACATCACGGATGAAATAAAGGAAGTCAAAGCTCAGAATTTCCAATATCTCTTGGAGATCTTTCATTACATATGATAAGTTAATCTGATGGCAAACAAAACAACAATAAGGGAGGGAAAATCTCTAGCCTTCCAGGTGCTGATGCAGCACTATTTCCATCATCTAGCCAGGCTCATTGGAGCCTGGTGAGGAAAGCTCATAAGCTCATTGGAACTCATAAGTCCTCATAAGTACTGGAATCCAATAACATCTGGAAGGCCACAAATAATTTCTGTCCTGGAATGAAGACTAGTCATTCATATTGCTCTGGGCATGTTGAAACACATGCACCGTATCTTGAACAAGTCTAATTTACTGATAAAGTGATTTTCAAGTTGCTGGGTGGCAAGATGCCATGTTCTGATCTGGGGGACTGAAAAAAAATGAAGGAACGTGTGTGGCAAGAAGCAAGAGGGCATCTCAAATTGCTTGATCACTGTTTGTTTCCTGCAGAAGCTTGTTAACATAACAGCCCAGAATGAAACATCATCCTGCCAATTCACTGGCAAAATAGAATTAAACAACTTTATTAAACTGTGCAAAGCACAAAGAAAGGTTTAAGGGAGAGTGAGACTACTTGGCATGCTGTGTACAAGATGACAGGAGACATATGGTAAAGGGCCAAAGACACCCAGTGAAATATAAACAGAATAAACTTGCCATTGCAAAGCATTGCAGCCAGTCATTTCCTCAGTTAGTAAGTCTTCTTTCAGACTTGAAAAAAAATATAACCTGAAGCAGAATAGCTGTGGTGAAGTCTGATGGACCATTGGTCAAAACTACATATTGCACTGAAAGATGTCCAAGGGATTCAAGCCCCTTGAAAAATCATGATTACTTAGGATCCCGATTGTCATTCTGATCTATCTTGGGAAATGAATTGATGGCTCTCTTCTTATACAAGGACTATAATAATATCCATGCCTACATTCACAACACATTAGAGGAGGAAACAAGAAGCCCAAGGTGCATACAACACTTTTGGAAATGGTTGTATCTTTTTCTGAATGCAAGAACAAGTGGAGACTGCACACAAAAATGTGTAATATGGACTGCAATTCACATATCCATCCTGAACAGATGCTACACGATCTGAGCCACAGAGCACATTTTGTGATTTCTCATCTCCCTTAGAATTGTTTTGCTCTCTCTGAGTGAATTGGCAAGGACAGTCTCAACCAATGCTCTGTCATTTCACTTGATCAGCTGTTTTCAAAATGTCCCAGTTTATCTGCCCTTGCCCACTTTGCCCTCAGCTTCCTTCAGTTGCTGCAAGCTGATTTCAAATTGCCAAAGTTGTTTGCAGTCAACTCAGCAGAGAGAACAGAAGAGGAAATAACTCCCTAAGATTTATTTTAAAAGTCTTGGGGAGGTCTATGAAGAATTGGCTCTTTCATTAATTTTGAAAGAATGTGATCTATCCATAGGAGTAGTACTGCCAACAGGTTTTCCTTTGCTAGCTGGACACCTGTGTCTCTCAAAGGAAGATAGGAAGATAGACGCTTTTGAAATGTGGTGCTGAAGGAAAATTTTGAGAGTGTCTCGGACTGCAAGAAGATCCAACCAGTCCATCCTCCAGGAAATAAAGCCTGACTGTTCACTGGAGGGAAGGATATTAGAGGCAAAGATGAAGTACTTTGGCCACATAATGAGAAGACAGGAAAGCTTGGAGAAGACAATGATCAGAGGCGGCCCTAGGTGATTTTCAACGGTAAGCAAACAGTATTTTGCCCCCCCCCCCCCACCAATCATTGATATATATATTCTGTTTGTCGTAGGAGTTCTGTGTGCCATATTTGGTTCAATTCCATCATTGGTGGAGTTCAGAATGCTCTTTGATTGTAAGTGAACTATACATCCCAGTAACTACACTTGCCGCATTTGCTCCCTTGCCTGGTCTGCTTTGGGTCTGGAGGCATGCCTGAAGACCCCGGCGTGTGCACCAAAAGTCACCTCTTCTCCTGACTTTCTCCTCAGCCATTGGGACCAAGAGAGAGAGAGAGAGAGAGGTGGAGATGCCCACCTTTCCTGAAGGTAGGTGCAAAAACAAAGGAGGGAGTGGAGGTGGAAGATACCTCCAGCTGGAGGGGCTCTCTCTCTCTCTCTCTCTCTCTCTCTCTCTTGGTCCCAATGGCTGAAGAGAAAGTCAGGAGAAGAGGCGACTTTTGGTGTGCATGCTGGGGTCTTCAGACATGCCTCCGGACCTGAACCGGGCCAGGCGTGGCGGCTCTACCCCTTGGCCCACCCGTGGATTGGGGAGAGGAGAGGAGGCGGGTGGAGTGCCAGGGGATTGGGAAAGGGAGCCGGTCATGGGGAAGGGATCGAATGCGGAGATTGAGCGCTGGATCTGCTTGTGCATCCGGTGGCCGGGTGGAGCAGGAACGAGAGGGGCTAAGCGAGGCTCAAGGGCCCGGCCCCTTTGGGAAGGCAAGAAAGCTGAGGCTTCCCCCGGACTGCTAGGGCTTTTGTGAGCTAAGTGGGCGCTCCTCAAGTGGCAGTCGAGGGGCATTTACAGAGGTGCCTCTGCGCCCCTGGCAAAAAAATGTGTTCTGCGACCACTTCGCGTAATGGACGAGCCGCCCCTGACAATGATGTTGATGAAAATGGAAGGAAAAAGGAAGAGGGACTGACTAAGGGCAAGATGGATGGATGATATCCTTGAAGTGATTGTCTTGAAGGAGATGGGGGTGGCCACATCTGACAGGGAGCTCTGGCATGGGCTGGTCCATGAGATCATGAAGAGTTGGAAGTGACTGAACAAATAAACAACAACATTTCTCAAGAGAACTCAACAGATTTTTCCCTTGGTTCAAGATGGAATGAAGTGTTATAGTTCTGAGGACTGACTGATATAGGATGATACCTTATTTGACATGTGTACACTGCATTGTATGTCTGGAACAGTAGCATCAATGAGTAGGTAATGGTCAAGTATTTGCAGGAATGACAAACTGTTCGTAGCACTTATGTGCTTTTAACGGTTAGTTATATTTAGGCAGTTTTTTAGGAAGTAATGTTTCCCCATTATTTCCATTCTAGAGGAAGAGTTTCCCCTTCTACACTTCTGGATGTCATATAACTGCTAGTTCCACAATAATGTTCCAGTAGAAACAAAGAAAACTGCCAACTCAGTTATTTTCCTACCTTTCAAGAGAAACACTTCATTGTGGTCAGATTTGAGGTAGAGATGTAATATGGAGTTAGTCTGAAAGTTATTTAGCCAACAAGAAATCACACTTGCAATTCCCCTCTCCTTTCTCAAATATTCTGGAGCAGATACAATCTATTTATTATGCAGCATACAATGGAAAATGATGATTACAATATGTTGGAGCCAATGTTTGGGTGGATTTGGCCAATATCCACTGACAGCAGCTGTTACAGGCATGCTTCAGTCTGTCTGATGAAGTCTGTGGATCAGAGTAGGTCTTTCAGTTAACACTGGTTTCTAGATTACTTACAGGAATGAAACATTAACTTCAGGGATATTATTAGAGCACATGTTCCCATTGTAAAGAAACCTTTCTACACATGAATTTTCATACTTTTTATTGGAGGAAAGGTGAGATAAATACTGGATTATTTTGAAGAGTAGATAGAAAGTGAAGGGTCTGAAAATTGGCACTATTCACAATTTTGTAACACAATCTGAGGAGGTAATGGAAGGAAATCTCAAATGGTGCATTTCCCAACCAAATGGACCTTCCTTTCAACTCCTGCTCTTACTTTTACCCTTAGTTCTGATTTCAATGTTATTAAATTATTAATATTATGTAAACTTCAATCTAAAGTTCAACTGAAGTGTTTAGTACAATCTAGAAGGTCCACTATGTATGGAATTGAGACCTTGTCCTGCCTGAAGGTGAGAAAACTTTTGTAGATTTTAATTCACAAGGGATCTGAAAAAGACCACACAGTTTTGTTTCAGTGGGATGGAGGTAGAGACATATTTTGATTTGTGGTTATAATGTCTACATTAAGAAAAGATAAGTTCTGTGTTCTGTAGTACCAATGCCAGACATTTCCAGGCTTGATTGTGGCATAAAGGCAGGGCTGTGCCAGGCAAGCACTGGTACAGCACTGTATTATTAAAAATCTTAAAATCTAAACCAACTATCTAGGCTTTCTTTGGACATTCTGTTCACAAGTTTTTTGTTGAATTGTGCTGTTCAATTAAACACATGCTTCTGTATTTAATTGGTGGTTTGAATTGTATGGCTGGAAGACCCTTGTGTATTATGCAATCCACTTTATTCTCAGTCAGTATGAATGTGTACAATTATGTTAAGGTTACAGTATATTACAAGGAAGATCACACCTCTGTCCCTATTTTGTGTAAAAATTGCAGGCATTATGCTCATTCCCAGTGTGAATTTAAAGTGTTGGTGATGACATTCAAAGTCCTAAATTGCTTGTGATGTTGATAATTGGAGGAGTGCTTTTCCCTTTATAGGCTGGCTGATGGATTGAAGTCTTCTGGAAGGACACTCATCTGTGTCTCACTGTGGAATGTCTTTTCCTTGGAAACCCATATGTCCCCAACACTGATTTCTTTGTAGTGCCAGGTTAAGTCATTACTTTTTATCAAACACTTTAGTTTAATTTACTTTAAAAACCCTGTTTAAACCTTTTAAAAGTGTTTTAAAGCTGCTTTAGCTTGCTTGAACTATTTCATACATTTTATCTTCCTTAACTTCTACATTGATTTTAATTTGCAATTGTTTAAAATATTTATATATTTCTTCTGTTTGATGCCATGTGGTCTCATAATAGGATGAGATAAAAATATGTTAACCAATAGAAAATGGTGGGTCCAAGCTGGGAGGCCAGTGTGCAGTAGGAAGAAAGATTCAAGCTCCCATTCCTATAGCACAGTCATTCTTAACCTGTGGGCTGCGGACCATCCGTTGGTCGCGAGGACAAAACTCTGGTCTGCGAGCCTCCTTCCTCTTTATTTTATTTTATTTCCACTCCTTTCACACCACTTGCCCCTCCTTCCCTGTCGCTGACCATGGCATATGTTCTGTATAAAAAACTAGAACTGATGTAGTCCATCTAAATGCAGTTTTCTGAATAAGTACCCCAAACCAAATCTCTAGTTGACCAAAAACTGTTTTGAAATGATATTGGTACTAATGTTGGAGAGTGGTCCCTGGTCAAAGTGGTCCCTGGTCAAGAAAAGGTTGGGAACCACTGCTACAGCAGATCCAGAACAAGCTTTCATTGATGACTCTAGTGTAAAATAGGTTTTAAAAACCACAGCTGCTAGCTGCGGGTGGAATTTTAATGAGTATCAATGATGTGGAATGGAATTGGATGTAGAATACTCAAGAATACGGGAACAGCCATGGTAGCATGGGTGGCATTGGCATAGAACTGTGCCTAAGTAGCATCCAGAAGGAATACAGCTTTTGCACCAGTGGCACATAGGAGCCCCCAGGTGTGCAGTGGTTTAAACCCTTGTGCCAGCAAGGCTGAAGACTGATAGGTCGGAGGTTCGGATGCGGGGAGAGCGCGGATAAGCTCCCTCTGTCAGCTCCAGCTTCCCATGTGAGGACATGAGAAAAGCCTCCCACAAGGATGGTAAAACACCAAAACATCCGGGTGTCCCCTGGGCAACGTCCTTGCAGATGACCAATTCTCTCACACCAGAAGCTACTTGCAGTTTCTCAAGTCCCTCCTGACACGAAGAAAAAAAACCCCAGTGGTGCGTTGCTTTTTTTTTTTAAATGAAGATAGCAGATATATCTGTACATAAGCTCAGAGCCTGCTGGTGTGATAAGGAGCTCTGCCCATATAATGTCACAAGGAGATTCTAGTTCTATGACTTTAAAGTTATGTTGTCCTTCAAATTGTTTTCACACATTAGCTTTTTGGAACCTGTATAACCATATTGGTTTAGTTGCAGCTGCTACTGTTTTATCATGTATTGGGAGAGGAAATCAGGTTCTAGAATGATCACTTGAACTCATGTCTGCTAAATAACTGGAAGTGTTAAAATATAGTAAAAACAGTAAAGTAAAAAATATGGTCATATCATCATCAAGTATTTCAAATAGATGAAACGTAAATATACATTATAGAAGAAATATAATTCATTTTTGTAGACTCCTCTGTCTCTGTGGCATCTATGAGATATGAGAGAACATGACATTTACAGTGAATAATGCAACCTATTCTTTTCACTGCTTTTCTACATGTGCTTTTGTTAAACTGCATGTTTGATTTTATCCTAAAAAAATCAAAGTTAGAGGTAGAAAGAACATGCTGGGTTATCTAACCCATTTCTTAACATCCGCATTGGGTCAACGCAAGCAGTCACACCAGTGAAGTAATTCATGCCATAACAATATCTCTTCATGGCGCCAGGAAGCAGAATTTACTTGACTAATATGCAAAGCCATATCAGAAGGTTTGCTGCAATGATGTCCCACCATAAATTGGATGCTTATTCAAATAAAGCTTCATATATACCACACACTGAGCGTATACTCACACTATAGTCACACTTTCACTGTAGATCAGCTTGTTAAAAGAGCACAAGCAGCCAATATACTGCTATTCCTTTCTGAAATAGGAACTACCTATGAGGGTGCTGAATCTTGCAAAACTGTGCTTCAGCTATTGGTAATACCTTTGTGGTAAGACTTTTTGTAAAGTGTGTTTAGTCTTTCTGTGGAAAGTGTAGGATGTGCTGTATTCATGTGCAGAATAGGGATAGAGGTCTCTGTTAGGTGAGTTTTCTTCCGTATTCATACGTGCGTGTGTGTTTTTTAAAAATTGTAAGTTCTTTCTATTCTGTTTTAAAGATAGCTGCCAAATTTTGGCAGCTTCTGAGAGTGAGAAAGAGAAAGAGAAAAGGGGGGGGGGGAGAGAGAGAGAGAGAGAAAGAGGAACCAAATAAATATCTCAGCCCATCTCAGTAGACAGCTATTTCCAGCATGGGGTGGATCAAGCATTTAATAGTCTCTAAGCAAAGATAAAGATTATCAGGAAGAAGAGAAAGTAGTGGAAAGAGTTGTGTGTGCACATGAGAGAGAAGGTATATGGGTGCACTGTAAGACAGGATTAGTGAAACAGCTGAAAGAATTCTTCTCCAATGCTCATGAATACATACAGCTGCTCCAAGTCCCTTTAGGGAGAGGGGGGTGAGATATAAATAAAGTTCATTATTATTATCTGACAAACTATCCAGTTAGTTTATGGCTTGGACTTTTTTGCTACTGTGCTAGAAGAGATGTTAGGAAGATGGTGGAGGTGTTGGCAGCACCGCCAGAGCCTCTGCAGTTTGTTTGTTTTACTGATTGCTTCTAACCTTTCTTACTGCAGTCAATTGAAGCATAATTAAACCATCTGTTGCCATGACTAGGGAATGTCTTGGTCTTCAACACTTTTTTTGACACACATGCAAGGTGTTCCCCAAAATGTACAACCTTAAGAGTTTATAATTCTGGATTTTTGTGTCCTATATATGTGTATATAAAAAGGTAATGGTTTTCCCCTGACATTAAGTCCAGTCGTGTCCAACTCTGGGGTGTGGTGCTCATCTCCATTTCTAAGCCAAAAAGCTGGCATTGTCCGTAGACACCTCCAAGGTCATGTGGCTGGCATGATTGCATAGAGTGGTGTTACCTTTCTGCGGGAACGGTACCTATTGATCTACTCACATTTGCATGTTTTTGAACTGCTAGGTTGGCAGAAGCTGGGGCTGACAGCGGAAGCTCATGCTGCTTCCCAGATTCAAACCTGTGACCTTTCAGTCAACTAGCTCAGCAGCTCAGTGGTTTAACCCACTGTGCCACCGGGGGCTCCCGTGTGTGTATATATATATACACACATACACACAGAGACATACAGACATCCTTAACAGGATTATAGATCCCAGTAGTAGAAACTTGTCATAAAATACAAGATAAATTTTTGGGCAAAGGAAGGCTGAGCGAAGGAAAATTGATGCTTTTGAGCTGTGGTGTCGGAGGAAAGTTCAGAGAGTGCCTTGGACTGCGAGAAGATCCAACCAGTCCATCCTCCAGGAAATAAAGCCCGGCTGCTCACTGGAGGGAATGATACTAGAGACAAAGTTGAAGTACTTTGGCCACATCATGAGGAGACAGCAAAGCCTAGAGAAGACAATTATGCTGGGGAAAGTGGAAGGCAAAAGGAAGAGGGGCCGACCAAGGGCAAGATGGATGGATGGCATCCTTGAAGTGACTGGACTGACCTTGAAGGAGCTGGGGGTGGTGACGGCCGACAGGGAGCTCTGGCGTGGACTGGTCCATGAGGTCACAAAGAGTCGGAGATGACTGAACGAATGAACAACAACAACAAATCTTTGGTGTGGTTTAAAAATGTGAGCAGTGCATTGATGTGCAGGAACAGCAGTTTGAATTGTTACATAAAATTGCTATTTAAGATGGAATTTGTAACTCTGATTAAATTGGTATTATAGCACTTATTTGTCAATATAAAGATACAGATACTTACAGCATTCAATTATAAGAATCATAGCTACTGTTAAAGGGCATATACATTTTGGGACACCCTGTATTTAGCCAGAAGTGCAGCATGGATCATCTTGCCCTTCTCATACCAGATTATTGGTTGTTCTATTCCAACAAGCAAGTGGGAATCCTTGAACTATCAGATCTTGCAAGCTGATATATTATAGCCAGCAGCCGAATTATAAAGAGCACTTCACAAGAACATATAGCTGCCAATATCTAAACAAGATTTGTCAATAGGCAGAAAGAAAACAACATTGGATTCTTGCTTCAGGCTGTCTAGCAATCTCTCACTCTTAATTTTTTTTTCAGTATTTCAGACGAGGCAGTACCCATCAAATGTTTCTGAAGGCAAAACTCCTGGAGGTACTTCTCACCAGAGAAGTAACATGTGTCAACCATGCATTTTGCATCTGTTTCATAGCTCATAATTTATTTCTAGTTAAAATTCTGTCTCCCTACAAAATCATATTACAGTTCTTTCTTCCTATGTTTTATTAATATTACAATAAACAAAAATATCTACAAGAATGCTGCATACCTTCTGTTTGGTGTAAGTGGGTAACACATTTCTGTTCCCCCAATGAAAAGTGGAAGACACTGAAATTAAGATTCACGAGGCAAAATTTATCTGCCCCAAACATTATAGTGTCTTGAACTGAAAGCAGGAAAATCCTTTTTTTAAAAATTGGAAGAAAGGGAGATTAAGGGGCAATTGTAAAAACTGCTCCCACTTTTGTCTCTAATTCCAATGGATTTTTAGATTTATATCTTTAGAATTGTACTAAACAACTGATTAATTTTTTCAGTCTTGCATCTTTAACTGTATGGAGAAGGGCAGAATTCTCCACTTGGAATCTGCATAATTTATTTATTTCACAGTTTTGTATACCGAGCTTCTCAACCTCGATGAGGGACTCAGCCATAACCAAGTGGAAAGAAAAACTGCAATGATGGCTGGTGAATGAATCTAGAGCAGTGGTTCTCAACCTCTTATTGATCAGGAACTTCCAACATTAGTACCAAAAGGGTTACGAATCAGTTTTTGGTCAACTTTAGATTCGGTTTGGTTATTTGGGGTGCCTATTCTGGAAATTGCATTGGACAATAGCTCTAGTTTCTGATATAGAACATATGCCACACAGTAGTTGCCATCTGCTCACTCACAGAAAACCATATTTAATAAGCCTCAGCACTATAAGAGGGTTTTGTGAGACTAGCCACTCTCGTTGCAACAATGCAGTAATGATGAGGATGTGGACTATATTTTAGTTCTTGCGGATGACTGGTGGTCCATTGACCACAGGTTGGGCACCACTGAGAGCAATGACCATAGCAGAAAACTATAATACCAACAGTTCTTAGGGTGGTGTTGTGAAGCATGTGAAAGAATTAAAGGAAAAGATTGTGCAAGTGTAGGACTCCAAAGTTGAGAACAGCAGCCAACCAAAATTATGTACCTGAACTATGTAGGAATGGCATTTTAGGGGAGAGTATCTTTCAGATGACTTCCATGGTCAGGCGACAGGGACTGCATGTTCCACAGAACATCAGGACATGGCACTTGCTAGGAGTGGAGTCAGAGGCTAAAGCCTGGCTGTCCTCTCACATATGTTATTGGGCCATCAGAATGTGGGGGCTCAGATCAAAATTTCACTTACTTTTGTCTATATATCTTTGATCTGGCTATGTGTCTATTTATGCAGTTCCCTTATTCCTTTCCTTAATCTCTTTTGTGGTTGGGTCTGTCCACTTTACAGAGGAAGTTCTAGGTCCTGCAGCATGATCCGGCCCACTCACAAACCCCACCTCCTTTACTCATGTTCACTTTTCATTGCTTAATTTGAACTACTTAATTATTGGTCCAGCTTATTTTCTTGTGTTTAATGTTACATTTCTTGCCAGGTGTTTGCATTTATAGTCCATGGGGATAGAAAAGAGAAAGCCGTGTTTCATCCTGAAGGTAAAACCAGATAAGAAGTATCTGGAAGCCCCTGTCCTCCAAAATGTTTTTTTATCCAGCAGAGAGGAAAATAGTACATTAAAATAAACATCTGTTCTAGAAGAATATCTATTTTTGTCTGAGAATTCTTGCTTTAGTTTCAACGTGATGGAGCCCTTATTTCCTTTAGTACTACTTATTGTACTTTTGTTTCTTCTCAATGATTGAGATGGCAAAGATATTCTCCTTCCCAAAATGGCTGTGGAATATGATTGCATGCATTAAGACATTTCCTATTTTACCTAACCCTGACAGTATCAGTAAGGCAAGCAGTGAAAGCAGAATTACTTTTAGAAGGGATATGGAGAGAGGGAGAGAGGGAGAGGTTCTCCTTTGGGATTCTTTTCTCCATTGTTCATATCTAGAATGTGAAGCAAGTGTTGAATTATTGAAAAAATGAAATCAAATATTTATTGTTTGATCACAAATGGATTCTTTGTTTCTTTATTGCTAGGAGGTAGTTTTTTTTTTTACAGTTTAGCAGTAAGTAAACTGAAATAATCTAAGCACCAGCACATCACCAGAACCTGGGAGTGGCTAGTTAATTGTAATGGATCCTTTTCCAAATAAGGAAGATACAATTACAGTGTATTGCATTATTAAGGGATAACATGATTTATTTTGAACTGTAACTATAACTTTTAACTACTGCTCCAGTTACTGAATAGGGCATTCCTCAATGAAAGAATAAGATAACATAGAATCATAGAATCATAGAATCAAAGAGTTGGAAGAGACCTCATGGGCCATCCAGTCCAACCCCCTGCCAAGAAGCAGGAATATTGCATTCAAAGCACCCCTGACAAATGGCCATCCAGCCTCTGCTTAAAAGCTTCCAAAGAAGGAGCCTCCACCACACTCCGGGGCAGAGAGTTCCACTGCTGAACGGCTCTCACAGTCAGGAAGTTCTTCCTAATGTTCAGATGGAATCTCCTCTCTTGTAGTTTGAAGCCATTGTTCCGCGTCCTAGTCTCCAAGGAAGCAGAAAACAAGCTTGCTCCCTCCTCCCTGTGGCTTCCTCTCACATATTTATACATGGCTATCATATCTCCTCTCAGCCTTCTCTTCTTCAGGCTAAACATGCCCAGTTCCCTAAGCCGCTCCTCATAGGGCTTGTTCTCCAGACCCTTGATCATTTTAGTCGCCCTCCTCTGGACACATTCCAGCTTGTCAATATCTCTCTTGAATTGTGGTGCCCAGAATTGGACACAATATTCCAGATGTGGTCTAACCAAAGCAGAATAGAGGGGTAGCATTACTTCCTTAGATCTAGACACTATGCTCCTATTGATGCAGGCCAAAATCCCATTGACTTTTTTTGCTGCCACATCACATTGTTGGCTCATGTTTAACTTGTTGTCCACGAGGACTCCAAGATCTTTTTCGCACGTACTGCTCTCGAACCAGGCGTCACCCATTCTGTATCTTTGCATTTCATTTTTTCTGCCAAAGTGGAGTATCTTGCATTTATCACTGTTGAACTTCATTTTGTTAGTTTTGGCCCATCTCTCTAATCTGTCAAGATCGTTTTGAATTCTGCTCCTGTCCTCTGGACTATTGGCTATCCCTCCCAATTTGGTGTCGTCTGCAAACTTGATGATCATGCCTTCTAGCCCTTCATCTAAGTCATTAATTGTTTATATATCCATACATGTGTATGGTTGACATGATGACTTGTTCTAAGCCTTGTGTTTTGTTGTGGATTTTGAAATAAACAGAAACATTTTGTATCACGTACTAGCAGGCTGTAACATTCAAATAGCTTTTTTTTCATGTCAGGAGCGACTTGAGAAACTGCAAGTTGCTTCTGGTGTGAGAGAATTAAGCCTGTTTCTCCCAAATACTGTGGCTGGAATGTTATTGTTTATATATCCATACATGTGTATATCTTCTTTTAGAAAGTGCACATTCACTAGCTCTTGGTGCATCATCCAAAATATCCTCTACCAAGAAATTGTCAACTCAGTGAGGCACTGCTACAGTCATTTACTGAGTATGAATGATGGAGGAGGTGACCCAGGTTTATTTAGCAATTGCAGCGATAAAGTAGAGGAACCAGGTCATCTTACCTAAACTTGTTTTCTTCCCTTTGCAGCTGAATGGGCAACTTATTCATGTTCTGAGCCACTCCCAGATTGGTACAGCCTCTGGTCTGGGGGATTGACAACTGCTGGGTGGGTGAAGCATGGAAGTGTATATGAGGAATATTACACATCATGTACAAGGCACGATCTTACCTACATATCAATCTTGGCTATTCCATAAAATCTGAATCTGAATCTGGTAACTTTTTTTTTTTGCTAATTAATAGGGAGAACAATGGTAAAAGTTTCTCTTTTCCCCTCTTACATTTGAAAGTTCTCTAACACACATACAATTTGACTGAAGGAGTGACACGAGTCTACTTTGCAAGGGTAGTGGAAATTGTTCTGGCAAAGCTCAGGACTTGAAAGCAGTGGTGAAAACCTTGATTAGTGTTTGGGTTTCCCCTTCTCCTCCTTGGAGCTTGACATAGTGCACTTTATTGTGTTGTAATATAATATTTATTGGGCCAATTCTCATTGTTAATTGCAAAACAGGGGACCCACAGGATCACTGGTGTTTTGCTAAATTGGCATTCATATATGCTATGTTGGTCTAAAGGAGCTATACTAGCTGAGATAAAAAATTGAACTAGCCCATAGCCTTTTTATTTCTCTCCATGTGTTTGGGTGCCTTCAAGTTGCTTGTTGATATATGATGGCTCCATTAATTTCCTTGGGTTTTCTAATATAAAGAATACTCAGGAGTAGTTTTGCCAGTTCCTTCCGCTGAAATATATCCTATAGCAGCTAATATTCATTGGTGTTCTGTTATCTAATTACTAATCCGGGTTGACCCTGCTTATCTTTCAAAATCAGACAAGATCAGGTACCTTTAGGGTATTTAGGCTTTTTAAAATTTTTACTTGTATATTTTTATTTCTTACTCTTTATGTGGACAGCCTTAAGCCCGCGTTTTGGGAGAAAAACAGAGTATAAATGGAATAAACAGAATTGGGTGTATTTTTGATTTATCATCAATTCACCAGTGCAACTATCTTCTAAAAGCTAATAATCGTGTATGCGCCAAAGTGAGAACTGGCTTTCCTCAGTTCTTCAGCCTATATGAAATAAACAGCCGGTCTTGTTTCTGAATTCATCCAACCTGCTGCACCATAAACTGCCGCACAGTACATAGAGTTTCCTGCTCCAGCAGTCTTTATGATGTTTTCTCATTGTGGCACCTTGTTCTGGTTTTTTTTCAAATGCTTTGTGCCCCCTATTGCTCATTAGCAGCCTGAGGAACAGCTTTTATATATCCACGTATTAAACAAACAGAAGACATCAAGGGAACTTAAAACCACATTCAACTGCTTGCAAATTTAGTGTTCCAACATTAAGCATGCCCTTAAAAAAGAAAAGCAAAAGCAAGACTACTTTTTTGAGAGAATTCAAATATCTGTGACAGTGGGAAGTGAATTTATAAAACTATCCTCATTAAATGAGGACATTCAGCAACTGAAAGTTTATTGGCCACATCTTGGTCATAATGCAAAGCACTCTGAGCATATTTCAAGGATCTGTGGTTTTCTCCATGACTTCCTCTTGAAAACAGGGTTTATGAAGCAAAAGAACAGTTTTTTTTTTTTTGTGCTCCGTGGGGATTTTAAAGCTTTGTTTTCATTTAACAAGCTGCATAAAAGGAGGCTAATTGTTAATGACTCCAATTGTCCTGGAAACCCATTCAGAAGGTGAAGGTTTTTAGACACAGATTGTTGTCTTTTATAGATTCTATATAATCTATGTATTCACAACGAATCACTGATGGATTTGAATTCAAAGATTGAAAAATAAATTTAATCTCAAAATAGATTATCTATGATATTCTATCTGTTTATCTGTTCCTCATTAGTTTTTAATGAGTTATTATTTATAAGAACATTTCATATCTTCCTTTTGATCTAAACAAAGGCCAACAGTGTGTCCTTAAAATGGCCAACATACAATACATTAATCCTGCTGGAGGATCCCGAATCCTTGTCCTTATCTTGCTGTTTAGGATAGAGGTTCTTCCCTGGTTTCTTCCTATGTGTAGAACATCAGCCATGTAGGTTTCCAGGTGCATATCTATAGCCTAATTCCACTTGTGGCTTGACAAATCCAAGGCTGGAGTTAAAATTGCTGGAAGAAACATTAACAACCTTAGATATGCAGATTATATTGCTTTGATGGCTGAAAGTGAGGAGGAGCTGAGGAGCCTTCTAACCAAGTGAAAGAAGAAAGTGAAAAAGCTGGGTTGCATTTAAACATAAAAAAAAGATTATTGCAACCAGACTGATTGGTAACTGGCAAATAGAGAAAGAAAATGTGGAGGAAGTGGCAGATTTTGTATTTCTAGGTGTGAAGATTACTGCAGACTAAGACTGTAGCCAGGAAATGGGAGGAGAACAATGACCACTCTCAATGGAATAGTGAAGAGTAGAGACATCACACTGGCAATGAAGATCCGCTTAGTTAAAGCAATGGTATTCCCAGTAGTAACCTATGGATGTGAGAGCTGGACCATAAGGAAGGCTGAGCGAAGAAAGATAGACACTTTTAAACTATGGTACTGGAGGAAAATTCTGAGAGTGCCTTGGACTGCGAGAAGATCCAACCAGTCAAAACTTCAGGAAATAAAGCCCTGCTAACTGGAGGGAAGGATATTAGAGGCAAATAAAAAATACTTTGGCCACATGAGAAGATAAGAAATCTTGGAGAAGACGATGATGCTGGGGAGGATGGAAGGAAAAGGGAAGAGGGGCCGACCAAGGGTAAGATGGATGGATGGTATCCTTGAAGTGACTGGCTTGACTTTGAAGGAGCTGGGGGCGGCGACAGCCAGCAGAGAGCTCTGGCATGGGCTGGTCTATGAGGTCATGAAGAGTTAGAAGCGACTGAATGAATAAACAACAACAACAAAAAGTTCAACTTGTGCATCAAAGGAAGAAAAAATAGCCCTTAGTGTTAGTCTCCTGTGCCTCCCCTAGTTGCTCAAGCACAATAGGAATACACTTTGCATCTAACCAGTGTCCTGATGATGGAGCAATAGAGTCCCTCTCCCAGCTATTATTGAAAATCAGGGGCAATGGCCTTTGCAACCAGAGATACCACCTTCTTCATGACCTCCAAGATTTCTAGAAGAGCAATCATCTTTTTTTGAAGTTTCCCTCATGGGACAAGTGGCCCTTGGAACAATGATTCTAGAGGACTATGTATAGGCTGCATGATTCCCAGTTTTGGGATTTCACAGACATTTTATTTATAAAATTAACCATCTGCATAAAAGGCCTCCGCAAATAGCTACTTGAATTGCCCGGTGGTAAATCATTGTGCACTTTTATATGGGAATCAGGCCTAAGGAAATATGTATGTGTTGATGTTATCTGATTGTTCACAAGTTTTCTTGAAATGTGCCAGTTTCTCTCCCTCCGATCCTTCATCTTCACCTGCCTACTGATCATGATCACAAAACACATCAGTCTCCTGCAACCTTTTAAGAATTTATGTTCACCAATTTCCACTGAGACCATTCACAAGTTATAGCCAAAGTGTTAAAGTGTTTTAACATTATTGTACTAGTTAAGCATTAGAGTTTTAGTGCTAAGATTGCCTTTTTCCTTTCATTTTGAAATTGTGTCCTGGAAACAATTGCGGTGTTTACTGTTGGTGGCCAATCTAGCCAGTTCTCAAAATGTAGACACATACAAGGCAAGACCACTACAGATACATTTTGTTTCACAAAATGCTGGGCTAATTTAAGTCGATCTGGGGCATGAGAATATAAAGTCCTTCCTAATGCCAGGCAAATGCCTTGAGATTAAGAAAATATCAAGTAGATCTTCAAACGGAAATCAATGTGTACAAATCTCAGGATTTCTAGGGTTTTTTCTGATTTGGATGAACCATAAGATAACTAGCTGGCTAAATCGTTTTCATATACCATTGTTTATGGATTCGGTGGATATGGGGGTATCAAATGCTGTAGAATGTTAATGAAAGAAGAATTTACCATTTACATTAATTACACATCCTAACAAAAATATATTGGTGTCTTTGTTTTTATGCCTGATTTAGGGCAGTGATTCAGAAAATTGCATTGCATAGATTTCATCAGCTCTAGTTTCTTAGATGTGGTGTGTTGAATGACTGGAAAATTTGTATCATAAATCTGTGCTTTAGGTGTGAAATAAGTAGATTTCCACATTGTACATTTTCTTTTAATTTTTATACTTACAAGATATTTAAACACTACATCAAAATATCCAGATTTTTTTCATAGGCATGAAGAGTGGTATATTGCATATGTTCTGTATCTACAAAAACTAGAACTGATACTGGAAAATTGGTGCCATTTCTTGAATCAACAGGTCAGATATACTGTACCTAGGAACAGGTCCAACATTTGAGTCACCAAAATGTGTGTTGACCAGTGTGTTGACCAATTCAACATTGTAAACTTAGATGCGTTTTGTAAATATATAATCTTTTGTTCAGGTTTGCCATCAAATACATATTGGGATTATGACATGTATAATGTGGGACTAAGTTTAATTGGAAGTCCTAATTCAAACATGCCCATTAGATGGGAACCTACTTGATGCTCTAAGTTCCACCAGTAAATTTGCTCAAGTAGTTCAGGAGGGTGAAAGCCATCAAAATCCCTCTAAAAATGCTCTTGAAAGTAAGTCTGGAAAGTACTACAAATTATTAACTGATTATACCACTGATGATTCTATTACCATTACACGTTCACACAGCCCCACTGGAAACTAGTTACAGTTGCATCACTCATAGAATTATGGAATCATAGAGTTGGTTGGAAGAAACCAAATAGGGCATCCAGTCTAACTCCCTGCCAGGCAGGAAGACATGTACATAAGTTTTTACCTCTATATCCTGGACTACCATTTTTCAGATTGGTTATAATCACATGTGCTCTGTTTCCAAAAGTAGATCAACATGCAACAATAGACTTACTGCACCCCCCCAATTTACTGCACCCCCCAACCTCTGCAGAGGTGGAGGACCCATTAAGTTGGTCCGCCCTAGGAGGCTTATGGATCCGGATGGATTCCTGACGGCTCTTGGGGAGTTTCCCGCCATCTCGGTAGGTGATCCTGTCGATGCCCTGGTCGCTCTCTGGAATGGGGAGATGGCTAGGGCAATAAACACGATCGCTCCTGAACGTCCCCTCTCAAGTAGCCGAGCTAAACCTGCCCCTTGGTTTACTGAGGAGCTGGCAGCGATGAAGCGAAGGAAGAGGGAACTAGAGAGCGTGTGGCGTTCGGATCCGAGCAAGCCAAATCGAACACGGTTTGTGTCCTTTTTAAGGACATATGCCGCGGCAATAAAAGCTGCAAAGAAGACTTTCTTTGCGGCCACTATTGCATCTGCAAAGAACCATCCGGTTGAACTGTTCCGAGTTGTCAGAGGCCTGTTGAAGCCCACCACCCAGGATGGGAGCCCTGGTGACTCGGCAGCTCGCTGTGAAGCCTTTGCTCAGTTCTTTGCCGACAAAGTCGCTTTGATCCGCTCTGGTCTGGATACCATATTAACGGCAGTCTCTGAGGATGTAACACGAGCACCTGCTTGTCCAGTTTTGATGGATTCATTTCAATTGGTGAAACCCGAGGATGTAGACAATGTGCTTGGAGGGATGAGGGCAACCACATGCATCCTAGACCCCTGCCCATCCTGGCTTCTAAAGGAGGCCAGAGGGGGATTGGCCGAGTGGGTGAAGGTGGTGGTTAATGCCTCCCTTCGGGAAGGCATAATTCCAGCCAGCTTAAAACAAGCTGTGATAAAACCGCTGTTGAAAAAGCCATCACTGGACCCCACTCAATTCGTGAACTATCGGCCTGTTTCCAATCTCCCCTTTTTGGGCAAAGTCATGGAACGTGTTGTGGCCTCACAACTCCAGGCATTCTTGGTAGACACGGATTATCTGGATCCAGCACAGTCTGGCTTTAGGCCGGGGCATGGTACCGAGACAGCCTTGGTCGCCTTAGTGGATGATCTGCGCCGGGAGCTCGACAGGGGGAGTGTGTCCCTGTTGGTGCTGCTGGATCTCTCAGCGGCCTTCGATACCATCGACCATGGTATCCTTCTGAGACGCCTTGCGGGGATGGGTCTTGGAGGTACTGTTTTGCAGTGGCTCCAGTCATTCCTGGAGGGCCGGTCGCAGAAGGTGTTACTGGGAGACACCTGTTCAACCCCACAACCTTTGTCTTGTGGGGTTCCTCAGGGTTCAATACTGTCCCCCATGTTGTTTAACATCTACATGAAGCCGCTGGGGGAGATCATCCGGAGTTTCGGAGTGCGATGTCATCTGTACGCGGATGATGTCCAACTCTGTCACTCCTTTCCACCTGCTACTAAGGAGGCTGTCCAGGTCCTGAACCGGTGCTTGGCCGCTGTGACGGTCTGGATGAGGGCGAACAAATTGAAACTGAATCCAGACAAGACAGAGGTACGCCTGGTCAGTCGAAAGGCCGAACAGGGTATAGGGTTACAACCTGTGTTGGATGGGGTCGCACTCCCCCTGAAGACGCAGGTTCGCAGTCTGAGTGTGATCCTGGACTCATCGCTGAGCCTGGAGCCCCAGGTCTCGGCGGTGACCAGGGGAGCATTCGCACAGCTTAGGCTCGTGCGCCAGCTGCGCCCGTACCTTGGGAAGTCTGACTTGGCCACGGTAGTCCACGCTCTTGTTACATCCCACCTAGACTACTGCAACGCTCTCTATGTGGGGTTGCCTTTGAAGACGGCTCGGAAGCTTCAGCTAGTCCAACGCGCGGCAGCTATGATACTAACAGGAGCGGAGCGCAGGGAGCACACAACTCCTCTGCTGCACCAGCTCCACTGGCTGCCGATCTGCTACCGGGCTCAATTCAAAGTGCTGGCGTTGGCCTTTAAAGCCCTAAACGGTTCGGGCCCAAGTTATCTATCCGAACGTATCTCTGCCTATGAACCCACCAGGACTCTAAGATGTTCTGGGGAGGCCCTGCTCTCGATCCTGCCTGCATCACAAGCACGGCTGGCGGGGACGAGGGACAGGGCCTTCTCTGTGGTGGCCCCTCGGCTGTGGAACGCCCTTCCCATGGACATAAGATCAGCTCCGATGTTAATGGTGTTTCGGAAAAAGCTAAAAACCTGGTTGTTCGAACAGGCATTCAGATAAACGGTGCAATGAATATGAGGAATATAGGAACGGAATTATAGACGACGAACTGGATCACGATTTTAGTTACGAGACGTTGTTGTGTTGTTGTCGATGTGCCATTATTGTATATTGTGCTTTCATGGTTTTTAAATCATTCTGCTATTTTGTTATGACTGTTTTTGCTATGCTGTGAACCGCGTTGAGTCGCCTATGGGCTGAGAAACTGCGGTATACAAGCAAAGTAAATAAATAAATAAATAAATAAACAATACCTAAAGACAACAATTCTTGAAGTAGAGCAAGGAGAAACCATAACAAAAATATTTGCTCATTGCAAAACTCAGATTAAATGTGTCTCACCAAACATCACCAATCATTCCAGTAGCAACAGTTGGAGTCCAGTGAGCGATAGATACACAAAAGACTGCCTAAACAAAACATAGTTATATGACAACAGCTTTGCTATTATTCACCCATTGGTGCCCACAGTCTTTTGTGTATTCCTGGCCCAAGTATAAACTTCTAGAGTGATGCACAAAGTCCGTATTATTGAAAGGAAAGCTCTAAAACTGATCACACAAACTGACATTTTGTTGGCTTTTAAAAATAATATCCATTACTCTAATCTTCAATTTAACATCACACAAGGTAACATCTCTTGGAATTTGCATCAAGTAACCTTAACCAGAGGAGCCCCCGGTGGCGCAGTGGGTTAAAGCACTGAGCTGCTGAGCTTGTTGATCGAAAGGTCGCAGGTTCGATTCCGGGGAGCGGTGTGAGCTTCCGCTGTCAGCCCTAACTTCTGCCAACCTAGCAGTTCGAAAACATGCAAATGTGAGTAGATCAATAGGTACCGCTCCGGCGGGAAGGTAACACCACTCCATGCAATCATGCCAGTCACATGTCCTTGGAGGTGTCTACGGACAACGCTGGCTCTTCGGCTTAGAAATGGAGATGAGCACCACACCCCAGAGTCAGACATGACTGGACTTAAAGTCAGGGGACTACCTTTACCTTAACCTTAACCAGCTAAATATTGATTAGCCAACAATTTCTATTTCCCTATTTCTCATATTGGTATCCAGCAGCCCTTTCAAGGAATTTGGTGTGGCATGCATTGCTGTTGGCATCAAGTTTATTTCAACAGATGGCAATCTTATGAATGAGAGATCTCAAAGATGCCCTGTTATTGACAGCTGCACTAAAGTCTTATTTATTCTTAAAACAAACCCATGTGAATTGTGCATTGTATTGAATAACAATGACAGAGCCAAATTGTCCAGAAAATAGCTGCTCCTTGGTCAGCACATTCTTACACCACTTTCTTGTTAATAGAGTTAATAACTGTTAACTGTTAATAGAGTCATACCAATAATTTCCCTACCAATGACATGAAGTGCAGGGTGTATACACATGCAATATAACACAAGTAGAGTTTATTCATATCACAGCAAGAGAGATGATGCCTACAACATGGGGATTTCATTACTGGTCAAGCTGTTTCAACTGAGCATGTCAGTCCAAGATTTCCTTACCCTAATTCAATCTTCTCACTTTGCAACATCACTATGTGTTACATTGAAAATTACAGCTAGGGACTAGATTGGATCTTTGTAATTTGGGGCATCTGGATAATTTTACCTATATAGTTTGACCACTTATGTATCTAGAGCTCAGTACTATTTCAAAAACTCCCAGGAGAATGGGAGACAGCAATTCCAATGGTATATTCTGTCCCCATTTTATGTCTATATTTGGTTATATGAGTCCCTGTAGGGCAATGCTACCAAAACAGGACATGTTATTGACACTAGACTTTGCTATCCCCTATGTGAGCATTGGCTGTTCGGTGTCCTTAATTTCCATTCTGCCTTGTCCTGCTTTCCTTGTATTTGCATACAAACACCTTTGAAACTTCTCAGGTGACCTACTTCCTGTCTGGCTTTTCCTCCTTCCAGCTTTGTTTACCAACTTGTTTGTCTTAACATTTCCACATTTTTTCGGTCCTTAGGGCTTTTTCTCTTTCCCCTTTTATATAGATATATCTGTTCATTCTTTGCTGTCTGACTAGCCATATGTTTATTTTATGCACTGTTTGCTTCAGCCCTTGGAGGCTCTATGAAAGCCAGTTATAATACATATACACTCTCACACAGAGAAATTGAGAGAGAGGAAACAAGAGAGAAGGAAAGAGAAATAGAGAGAAAGGGGGGGGGGCTTTTAAAATTAAAAATACAGTTGCTGTGGGTTTGAATAAAAAGAAGTTCAAATAGTTTTAGATTAGAAGATTCTGGCATCCAACATAGTTGTTCAGCACAGCATCTCATATTTTAGGATCACTTTTTGCATGCAAAGAGAGCTGGTAAATTTGCTACAACTTTATAAATTCACCTATGTAAATTTGCATTATTTAATTAATTTTTAGGCTCCTTTTCTGCCAAGAGATGTTTGAGGGGGCTGTTTTATTTATTTAACTAAATAAATGTTTAAAATATATAAATACAACGAAACACATAGCATGAAATAGAAAAAAAAAAAACCCAGCATGTTACCTGTTTTATGCTTTCACCAGCAATGAATCAGTTTAAGTGACTGGGCAAATAGCAAATATTTAGTATTTGGAATAAATATTTAATATCCATACATTTTGCACTAAGAACCAGCATTTGACAGTGCTTGGCAGTTATGTCACAATAGTAAGTGCTAGATGATGTTTGTGTTGGATCCATCTGCCTGTGTATATATTAATCTGATGCTACAATTTTGATATTCTTAAAATACCCTGGCCATGTCTACATCATAAGAACATAAGAAATGCCTACTGAACCAGACTGAAGGCCTAGCCAGTCTATGAATAATAAACTTTATTTGTATCCTACCCCATCTCCCTGATACAGTGAACTTGTATCTCATGGTGTCTTCACAGGAAGGAGAGCTCCCATTTGAGCTTTTTTGCAATAGTCAGATCCAGCCATTGTTTCCCAATAACTGGTTTTCTTGTCGATGATGATGATATTTATTTCTTTTCACCGCTTCTTATGGCTTGAGGCATGTTACAACAAAAGAGATATATCAGACATGATTCAAGCACTACGTGACTACGTATGATGTGGTAACCCCTTTCTAAAAGTGCTTTTATCCTGCTGGAATTGTGCAGCCAGCTACAGCTATAATTATCTTTGCCCAGTTTAGTTTGGTGCACAAACTGCATCCATTCCTACAATCAATCAAGATGGAAAGAGCACTCATCCTTACTTGTTTTCTGGGGGTGGGAAGAGATTTTCTGACACCCAGGAAACCTGGTTGAGAAGAAAAATATAGAGGCAATATTGTTATACAGCTTTTGTCTGTTATCTGCATAACTCAAAGACTTTTGGGAAATTATTCTGCAAAAAATGTACTTTGGGTTGTTGGTGTTGTAGCATAAAAATCATGGGTTCTGTGCAAGTAACACATTTTCAGGTTGATTATTGTTTTTCCTATTAGTGTGTATGTTCAAGTAATTTCTGACCTATGGAGATCCTATTACAGGGTTTTCTTGACAAGATTATTTCAGAGGGGGTTTGATTTGACCCCTTTGAGGCTGAGAGACTTTGTTTTGAAATGATACAACCTTGTTAGGTGGTTTTGGGTAAATTGGAAGGATTACTGGGAAAAATATTGTTATGGTATTAAGAACTGAAGAATGATAGGATTAAACAATAGTATATTGTTGAGGAAATATGATATACTGTATTAGTATCTATAGCCAGAAAGCTATTTGTTATGACTATTTTTTTGTTTAAGGTATGTATGTTTTTGTATTGTCTAAGGCTTTCATGGCTGGAATCACTGTTTTTTTGGGCTGAATTGCCATGCTCTAGAATCATTCTGTCCTGACATTTCACCTGCATCTATGGAAGGCATCCTCAGAGGTTGTATGTTTTTAGTTAAATATATCATTTTAGTTTGTAATCTATATCTTGTCATTCTTTTCTCTGTGTTATCTTGTATATTGTTTCTCTATACATGTTAACAAAGGTGTCTGTGAAAAAAAGATTTTAATGCAAACCAAAACAAACCCAAAGAAAAAACACTTTCCAGAGACCCACATGGGATTTTAAAATCAAAATTAATATTTCCTGCACAAGTTTTATTTACAATTTTATGTGAATCCCCAGTGGTCTGACCCAGCTGCTGGTTATACAGTACATGCCGTAGTTACAGATGGATTAGCCTGAATAATTCTAAGACATGACAATTGGTCCAGAATGCAGCTTCAAGAATAGCTGGCAGGCATTTCCTTATGGGATTATATTATAGCTTCCATTCAAGCTCTGCACTGGTCATCAATTTATTCTTATTTGTTTGTACAAAGTGCTGCTGGTAATTTTCATATCCATTAATGGAATTATCTGGACAGGATAATGTAGAGATTTTTTTCCTCCCATTCCACTTTGCCAATGCACTAAGAGTCACTTGAAATATGGCAAAGGCATAATTGATGGGAACAAAAGAAAGGGCCTTTTGAGGATACCACCATCTAAACTGTAGAATCCTTTGCTCCAAGAAGTTGGCCATTTCTCTCATTATGTTTTGCTATATGGTCAAGTTCTTCATGTTCAGACTTTATGAGTGTTATTTGGATTACCAGAATACTTTTATTTTGTTTGTGGTTTATAACTGATTTCTAGTTGCTGTTAGCATTTCTAAGTAGCACATAAACTCTGAATAGTCCTGTCTCTCCAAAGATGAGCCATCACTTTTTGTGTAAATAATGTAAATGCCTGTTATATTTGCTGCTTCAAATCAAATCAAATCATTTGTTTCGATCATAGACCAGCACAGAAAATATAAGTCACATACAAACTTGGTACAATTAGTACATTAAAAATATTAATATAAATACTGCTTCAATCTGTTACAATAACCTCAATATGATTGCAAATGTTACAAAGAAGACAAGAGATTCTTATTTTGTTACTGGCAGTGGCTTTTGGAACTAGCAAAACATATGTGCATGTGTCTCATATGGAAAACTAGCTGGATGATTTGTGCCATTTCCTCTGGAGTGGGGTTTGTGTGAATCAGGAGCACACATATATTCTGGGAATATTTTACCTCAGATGAAGCCACTTGCTGATGATTTGCATGATGAATTGGCTGGAACAGAGTTCACTGCATGAAAAGTAATTTTATTCTCCTCTATCATGCGATCCTTTCCAAGAGCAGGACACAAGGCCAGCCCAGAAGAAAAGAGAATATAATTGAGTCTCCTGCTGCTCTACTAGGGAGGAAAAAAAAGAGAAAGAAAATGCCTTAGAAATGTAGTTGGAACACACACACAAATAGATCAAATGAACGCGCCAGGTACTGTCCAACACAGAAATGTCCCGTGGAGACTATCCCAATGCAATAATGATTATTTAAGAATTTATCCAAGTATACTTAGTTTTAGAAGAATAGCTGAAGTCATCCTTATTGAGTATAATTTCATTTTAACATATTGCTCTGTGCTTGAGTTATTATCTCCACTGTGCTTGGAGAAATAAATTATATTGAAGCCTTTATTTTTGACCTGTGACATCAATACACGCCATGGACCGATTCCAAAATCTTATCAGCTTTGGCATGGCTATTAAATTATAGTAGTGAACAAACCATTTTAGAAATGAAAAATGCTTTTGGAGCTTTGACCTTTTACATTTCAATTCACAGAGCGCCTAGTGCAAATGGGAAATGCTGATCAAAATCCAGTTACTTTAATTTGCCACAATGTCCTTTGCACATAAGAAAGAAGAATAAATTCTATCTCCTTGCCTACAAGCACTTGGGATTGCCATTCTCAGTTTTGTGCAAAATCAAAAAGGGGAATCTTTACTGGGAAAGGTATTCTTGCTGCCTGCAAACCAATGATTAATTTTATTGTTTTATTTACACACATTTGTAAACTGTGTCAAAACGGGATACAAGAATAATAAAAATGCAATAAAGAACATTACATAAAAATGATAATGTGTAGGTGGAACAAAAAGGGATGGGGTTTTTTGGCTTCACAGCAGAAACAGTATGTCAGAAAGGATGTGTTTTAATTGCTTATATGTTTAGATTGTTTATATTTTGATGAGATGTGTTTATTGTTTACCTGTGTGGCGTTGAATTTTTCCAGATTTGTAAGCCACCTTGAGTCCCCTCTGGGGTAGAGAAAAGCGGAGTAAAAATGAAATAAATAAATAAATAAATAATGATAAACATAACCTATGTAATCACACTGATTGCAAGAAAGGTGCGTTTTTCTTTTTTTTCCTCTTTTTTTTCAAGGTGTGTTTTTCTTGAGGTGGAAAAGAGTAATAGAGTTTATCGTCATCTGAATATTACTGGAAACAGATCCCAAAATACTGAACAAACTCTAACCGTGGTTTAATGTACATGTTTAATAGTGTGGTGGGCCCTGAGAGACCTCATTGGCCAACAGTCAAGAGTTCCCTGATTGCCCACACTGGTATAAGAGATGTATTGGTATTTGGTGGATGCAGAAGAAAAGAAATTCCATCTTGCCAGGCAGGCTCAACAACCATACAAAGAGCACTCTTGGAATCCATTATGTTTCTTGAGCAATATCAAGATGAGGCCAAAGGTATGGTTGCTGCAAAAGATTTATATAGAGATTCCGAAAAAGGTAAGACCCAGTATTTTGTATTTAATCAAGCTCTGGACAATGACTCTGGAAACTAGGGTTTGATTCCATGCTCAGCCATGGAAACTCATTGGGTAATTTTTGGGCAAGTCACATTCCTCTGCCCGAGAAAAGACGTGGCAAAACCCTCTAAATCAGTGGTTCTCAACCTGGGGTCCCCAGATGTTTATGGTCTACAACTCCCAGAAATCCTAACCAGTTTAGCAGCTGTTAGGATTTCTGGAAGTTGAAGGCCAAAAACATCTGGGGACTCTAGGTTGAGAACCACTGCTTTAAATAAATCTTGCCAAGAAAGCCCCATGATAAGTTTGTCTAAGGGTCACCATAAGTTGGAAAAGATTTGAAGGTACACAACACAAAATCTCCAAAAGTTATAAAATATATAAAAAAAAATTTGTGCAGAATCTCCTGGTAGTAAACACCTCCTCTTTTTAGAATCTCTGAAACTGAAAAGTAGAGAAATTACAGAAAGATGTCACGTCTGCTCAGTCTTTATTGGCTAGGTTCTCATAGGAAAGCCTGTGATCCTACTCCCTCTTATTTAGTAGACTGTCATGAAGGGAAAGATAGATTAATGAGGCCAGTTCAAATGCTGTGTTTTGTACCTTCTCACATCTCATAGATAAAAATTGGGTTATGTGTGACCAAGCAGCATTAAAGTGGCATCAAGATGGCAACAGTTATTAGGGAGAACAGACAAGCTAGGAGAGGTCAGAGCACTTTGCATTTGTCTGTACTTACTGGGATGGTCAAAATTCGGACCCCTCCTCTTTTCTCCCATCCTGCTAATTGACTGCAAGCTTTTTTTGCACTTTGAACTCAGTTCCCACCAATTTAAGTATCCCATGATGAAGGGACAAAGTGGGAGAAGCAGGGAGGAATGGGGACATTTTTAAAAGAACTTAGAAGTGATTTGGCAAAGATTTAATCAGAATCTTTCCTGACAAACTGGGAAAGTTGGAGGGTGTCTTGTTTCATCTTGAAACACTTCCATGGTCACTTTCAGGCTGTGCCACAACAAGCATCCATGACAAGTCCTTCAGCTAACAATAGCAAATAGTCACTACACGTTTTTACAGACAATTGTACTAGTTGTTGCACACATCCTTATCACTGCAGAAGCCCATGCACTAGCAGTTGCACTAGTCATTTGAGAATAGAGAGATGATGAGATCTCTGGAGATGAAGCAGAGATTTTTCCATGACTCAACAAAAGACAGACAGTGAGTCCAATGCTGGATTACATGAACATTTATTCTGTCTGGATTTTTTGTGTGTTTTATTCCTTTTGAAAAAATGTGTATTTTCTGAATAATATGCAAGGGGAATTTTGCTAGGACTATCACAAACCATTTATAAGGAAACTAATAAATCAGAGGAAATATGGAACTGGCAGTGGAGGATGGTGTAAGATGTATAATGAAATGTGTAGGTTGGAAAATAAAAAAAGTGCTAAAATAATTTGGCATATAATTTCTCCCCTTTTCATCCAACACTGATAGAGGTTTACATACTCCCCTGCATGTGTAGGTGGAACAAAAAGGAGTGGGGTTTTTTTTGGCTTCACAACAGAGACAGTATGTCAGACAATGTGATTGATAATTTAAGCTGCTATCAATCTATCAATTATTACATTTTAAAAATCTGTTTAGTTGTAAGAGTAGCTTCTTTGCTCAAAACCTATAGTGCAAACATGATCTGTTGGGAGGAGTGTGGCATGTAGCATTGCAAGTCATCAGCTTATCTACTGTTTTAAAAAGTTTTAATTAAAAACATAATTTATGGTATCATCATCATTGACTGAAATTTGGTATCAGCTACTTAGTAAAGTATACTACCAGTATAGTTACCTTGATCTGTTCTTTGAAAATTGTTTCACAGATACGATAACTACTTAGTCATTATTGCCTTTATTGTAAGTCTCTCCCAACCATGGTTGCCAGGTGTCAAAGGTGAAAATAAGGGGCAGGCATGGAACGGAAGTGGAAACTGGAACTGCAAACATCCAAAGTTCAAGGCGAGGAGAGGCTTAGAGGGGTGGCCACCCAGTGGCATCTGTCAGAGTGGAGCTCATACAGAGGATGAGCAGTGAGCCTGGGCTCTGACCTCTTCTCCAAGGGGACTGCAGGTCTTAGACCCCCAAATATGTTGCTGCCACAGCCTTTTGTGCCTGTTGGGTGACATCTTTTCCACCTTGGGAAGGGGCAAAGGCTGACAGAAATACAGGACAATTGATATCCCAGGAAAAAATGTAATGGGATGTGGGACATTTCATTCAAATCCGGAACTGTCTCTTAAAATCCGTGACATCAAACAATACTGCTCCCAACCAACTTTAGTATGAAGATAAGGAGGTCTATACTGCTGCTGATTGGATGACTCTGGGTGACTGTATTTCTGCAAGATTTAGGATGCTGGTCCAGTAAAAGCCTCTTGGGACCTCATCAGATGGCTGCTAGGGTCTGTTTCCATGCACTGTGGAAATGGAGCCCCCCCCCCCCCCCCGAGGCCATCACATGATGTAAAGCCATTTCCACTGGGACTTCATGGGACTCAGTTACCATGGCACATGGAACAGAGCCTAGCAGCCGGGTTCAGGAGTTGGGTGTTACCAGACTCCAAGCAGCAGAAAGTGGGGGAAAGCAGGAGAAAGGCAGGGAAAGGTGCAGGAAGTATGTGGGATGGATGGCCATCCCAGAAGATGGTGAAATATGGGAGGGAATGTGGGGTAAAATGGTTCCCTCCGCTTTCTCCTGCTTTCTTATCCACCCACCTCTCTCTGTCTGCTGAGATCCGTCAAGTGTAAGTAATTAAGTACATTTACTTAACTAAGTAGCTGATATAGAATTATGGGCATTGCCTTTATTTACACCACCCCACCCTTCATCTAGAATTGGGAAACAAGTAGCTCTTTGTCCTACCCTATGCTTCTTAAATGCAGTTGAGCTCCATTCTAATTATGTCACTAAATCATAAATGATATGGTTTTGTAAGATGCTGCCTTGCCAATTAAAATGGTATCAAACTGCTGAAATCACACAGAGTACAAACACTCTTTAGTATCAGAATATCTCAAAATTGAGTTGAACATACAATACAGCCTTGTGCTGAACTGCAATTAATCAGCTTCCCAAATACAATCCAAATTCAGTTCTAAACTATATGACACATCTCAGATTTTGATTTATTGGGATTTCTTGAAGATAGAATGGAATGGATTTTAAAGAATGAAAGTGATAGCACTCCAGGTTTTCATAATTGATATGATTAATTATGAGAAAAATACCTTGAGAAAATGTGTGGTAGGTATGGGCTTCTGCAGTATATTTTATGCTTGAACCATTGATTAAATATATGTTGTTATTATAAATTATTAATAAGATTACAAATATTAAAAGCAGAAGGCTAGCCTCCAAAATATAATATTTGCTGCACTGAAAGCCTTGCCATGTACTCATCGTGCACAACATCCCATAATCAGGGAGCATTATAGAAAATATTGGTGGAATATTGTAGGGATCCCATTTCTTAAGTAGAGGAAAATTTAGCCTAAAGCCAACTGATATCCACTGAATCAATGAGTCTTTTACAAATCAATACTCACGTAAATTCTGCTTAGTCTATGAATCTACTCTTAGGTATTATACATTGGATTGGTTCTAGAAAATGGACAAGTGTCCAAGGTTACCATCCTGATCACTCCATCTGAATAATATGGATGAAAAAATTCTAAAAAGATGTTCACTGAATGCCATTTGGCTAAATGTATTCATTGAGGTTTTACACTTAGACTGTAAGCTGTGAATCTAATATACATATGTTAAACTTCATTAAACGATTGCCAAGTAGTATTTAATATGCAAGATGTATCCGGAGAAATCCCAATGAAATGTTTCTATAGAACATCTTGTACTCTCCTATGGATTCACTTAGGAAATGTAGTTATCATTTAAAAAAAACTCCTGAACATGCACTCTCTGGTAACAGTTAAGTAGAGAAGAGTACCATTATGCTACAGTTAAATCACTGTGCAATTAAAGGGCACAATCTGACAAGTAATTCACATGAAATAATCTCTATGTATTCTTTGGGCAGCTAAACTGTGCTGCTATAGCCATGACATCACACAGGATCCTGCTTCCATCTTTAGGGCGATCTGTGAATAAAATGCAGATTCATCACAAATAGGCAGCTTGATCTAAGGCACTGTGCAGTGTCAAGGGAAGGGTCAACAGAAGATCTCTTCCTGCTAATGTACGGAGCACCCTTTATTTAGATAATAATAATACCTTCAGAGTACTTTCTTCTTGTTGTATATTTGAACAACATTACCAGGTTATGGCAGCCCTAAGGTTACCCTGTCATGCAGACTTCTGGGTCTAAAAGTGTCTAGTATCAGGCATCCTCAAACTGCTGCCTTCCAGCTGTTTGGGCCTTCAAATCCCAGAATTCCTGACAAATGAACAAGCTCATTAGGGCTTCTGGGAGTTGGAGGCCAAACAGCTGGAGGGCCACAGTTTGAGGGTGCCTGGCTAACTCATCCGAGATCATTCAATGGATTTCTATGCCAAATATGAATCAAACCCTGATCTTCAGAATCCTGGTCCAGCACTCAAACCATTACATTATGCTGGCTCTCTAAGCAGCAATTATATCAATATTTGCTCATTGCATATGTATTTGTATGCTTAACAGTCAACAAGCAAAACAGCTATTTTCAGGAGGAAATCACATCTCCAAAAAAGTAGACAGAGCCTTATTTTAGAGCAGGGGTCCTCAAACTTTTTAAACAGAGGGCCAATTTATGGTCCCTCAGACTGTGAGGGA
Source organism: Anolis sagrei (assembly GCF_037176765.1). NCBI lineage: Eukaryota > Metazoa > Chordata > Lepidosauria > Squamata > Anolidae > Anolis > Anolis sagrei. The sequence goes on along the minus strand of NC_090024.1, from coordinate 213,887,425 downwards.
GGTGGGCACACTGCAGTCTGAAAAAAGCTTTTCTATGGACAGTGCACATATCTTATTTGTAGTGCAAAAAAACTATACAAGATTTAAAATGAAGAACAATGTAGCCAAACATCTTGTGTTCCTTCAAGACATATCAGACTCAGTGTGACCCTAAGTTTAAAGTTTACAGCAAGGGACAGGTAAATGACCTTGGAGGGCTGCATCCGACCCATAGGACTTAGTTTGGGAACCCTTGTTTTGGGAAATATGAGGCCTTCCAGATATACAACTGCAGCTCCCAACTTTATAACTATTTAGAATTGGGATTCAAGAAGAAGAATTGGGTGGATCCTCCTGATTTAGAAGAAAACAGCTCTTGGCATACCTCGAATAGTGAGGCAATTGTAGCTTTGAATCCTTCCAGGAAACCTGGAATATTTTCAGTTCATTTCATTGCATCACAGTGCAACAGTCATGGATGATACCTGACCAATTTCATTCTAGGCCCCATTTACCATAACAATAATGTGGCATTATCATTGGGAGGAGAAGTTCACATTATTCCAGTGTTAATTTAATTCCAATGCTAATAGACACCTGAATGTGAATAAAGGAATCTGTCTAACACAAACTAACAACTGCATAATTATTACACTGAAAGAAGTTGAATGGAAGGGTCCTGAAGGAAAACAAAATGCTGCAGTTTAGAGTATGTTAGGTTATTGATAGACACTGAGCAGTCTAGAAGCGTCTGAACTGATGCCAACAGGTAAAACACTAAATCTTTTGTACTTTCTGAATAATTAATTTGCACTTACAATAGCTTCAGTGAAGCTCTCAAAAGTATTTTACAGACACTAATTAACAGCTCTCGAGGCCCTGCCTGGAAACCACTTTATTTAATCTATTGTGTTCACTGAAGTAGGGTTTAAGTAAACTTAAAAAAGAAAGAGCAAGTTCAGGATATTGTGAAATTTGAAAGACTTGGGAATGGAATACAAACACTCGAAAGGTGTATAGTTCTAAACCAAACACTTTATAATTTTGACTGGTAGTTCCTGGTGGCTGCAGTCTCACTGTAAAAATGTCACCATTTTAGTACAAATTACCACAATTTTAAATTCAGACAATGGGAAGATATGTAGAGGAATCTGCAGGGGGCTTTGTAGTTCCTTAAAGTTAGTTTCCATGGGTCCAGTTTATGCATTGGGAGCACTGAAAACAGTAGTCCTTTGTGCATGACATTGTTTGGGGAAAGTTAGCATCAATTGATGAAACACTCAGGAAATAATTGCAGCCTTTATGTGTTTCAGTACTCTATGTATCTATTTCTAAAATCCAGATTGGCTTCATTTCTGCCTTCTTGATTGTCTGGATGGAACATACACATGTTGATTAGCCATATATACAAGTTTAATATTTGTGTCTTGGTCTCAGTGATTTCTAACTGACTTTTATTTTGTTATTGCTCATTCACTTCCTAGAAGTGACAAATTCTGGACTTGACTGACAAATGTCTCATCACTGCTTTTGTATATAATAACAGATTGTTTAGCCACATCATAGTCCTATTGAAAATAAGGGATATCTATAATTTCAAAACTTTAGAGAAAATACCAGATACTTTACATTGCTTATTTCCGATCAGTTTCTTAGAGCATAATGGAGGATTCCTATTTTAGATGACACTGCTCCAGATATCTCATATTTGAGAAACTGAATCAATGTAAGTGGTGGATTGACTGATTTTTAAAACCAATTATAGATTAAGACTATAGGATTCATGCTCAGACTGAAATTAAGGAACACATTGGGCTGAATCTAGGGGCCCATCCACACTCCACAAACATAGATGTATTCTAACCTGGCAACATCTATGGAGTTTTGGGGCTTGTAGTTTGATGAGGCACTAAAGCTCTCTGGTTGAGATTCCTTTCTCTAAACCACAGATTCTGTGGGAGGCAGATTCTGTGGGATGTTGCCATAGATTAATTGTCATGGAGTAATAAGAGGATTAATTGGAGATGTTCCTGCCAAACCGGGACAGTGGGGAAGTCTGCTCATGTCCAGAAATAACTAAAACCAAACATTGCTGTATTACTGTATTTGTGTTGGTCTGGCAACATTTTTTCCTAGCACCTGTATGAAAAACTGCAGATAAGGGCATAATCTAATTCTTGTATTGCATCTTGAAGGCGTGGGCCTGATCTGTATATTCAACACTGTATTCGGCATTTATTCCAAAGAGAGCTAATGTTTTCCTCATGGTAGCTCCATGGCCAGTGCTCTGCAGACTGTGAAGAGAAGTGAGATATGATTTGAAGATCCCACAAGGTAGACTCCAGCAATACATGGAATGAGAGCTGCCAGATGTACAAGCTGGTTTTAGAAAAGGCAGAGGAACAAGAGACCAAATTGCCAATATCTGCTAAATAATGGAGGAAGGCAGAGAGTTTCAGAAAAACATATATTCTGTTTTATTGACTATTCTAAAGCCTTTGACTGTCTGGATCATAATAAATTGTGGCAAGTTCTTGGTGGTATGGGGATACCAAGTCACCTTGTCTCTCTCCTGAGGAATCTGTATAACAGTCAAGTAGCAACAGTAAGAACAGACCACAGAACAACAGACAACAGTGTATGGCAGGGTTGTATACTCTCACCTTCCCTATTTAACTTGTATGCAGAACACATCATGCAATGTGTAGAGCTTGATGAATGCAGGGCTGGAGTTAAAATTGCTGGAAGAAATATGAACAATCTTAGATATGCACATGATACCACTTTGATGGCTGAAAGCAAGGAGAAGCCAAGGAGCCTTATAACCAAGGTGGAATGGTGCTATATTTTCAACTGTTTATTTTGAATGTATATTTATATGTTACTGTTTTGATTTTAATCCACTATGTATTTGGAACTCCCTTCCTGGTGAGATTAGATCAATCCCCCTCCCTCCTATTCTTCAGAATGATGGTAAAAACTTGGCCCTGGGTCCAAGCTTTTGGGACAGGGCAATAAAGCAGCGATAGGAAATCTTACCAGGCCAATTCGATTTGACACAGATGATCGAGATGGTTTTAAACAGTGCATTTTAATGCTAAGATAAATGTTTTTAATGTTTATGTATACATATAATGCATTCATGTTTGAATGTTTGCCGTTTGTATGTTTTGCTCTGCCCTGAGTCCCCTTCAGGGTGAGAAGGGTGGAATCTAAATGTTTTCAATAAATAAATAAATAAAAATTGTATTTTGTTTGTTTTTATGCAGCACCAAATTATTGCCAGTTTGGAAGCTGTTCTGAGTCTCCTGCGGGGTTGAGATAGAGCGGGATAAAAATACAGTAAATACAGCAAATAAATAAATATATAAATAAGGAAGTGTAAAAGCTTGGTTGTAGTTAAACATTAAAAAACCCAAGATTATGGCAACCAGACTAACTGATAACTGGCAAATAGAGGGACAAAACATGGTGGTAGTGACAGACTTTGTATTTCTAGGCACGAAGATTACTGCAGATTCAGACTGCAACCAGGAAATCAGAAGACGTTTACTTCTTGGGAGCAGAGCAATGAACAATCTCAATAAAATAGTGAAGATTAGAAACATCACACTGGCAATAAAAGTTTGTAGAGTTTCCCCATAGTAACCTATGGATGAGAGAGCTGTATGATAAGGAAGGCTGAGTGAAGGAAGATAAATGCTTTTGAACTGTGGGGTTAGAGGAAAATTCTGAGAGTGCCTTGGACCACAAGAAGATCAAACCAGTGCACACTCCATGAAATAAAGCCTGACTGCTCACTGAACGAAAGGATATTAAAAGCAAAGATGAAGTACTTTAGTCACATAATGAGAAGACAAGATACCTTGGATAATATAATGATTCTGGGTAAAAAGGAAGGAAAAAGTAAGAGGGGACAACCAAGGGCAATACCATGACCTTGAAGGAGCTGGGGGTGGCCATAGCGGAGAGGAAGCTCTGGCGTGAGGTCACAAAGAGTCAGAGGTGACTGAATGAATAAACAACTGCAAATGATTTGAAACCTATGTCTGGGTTTTTAAAAAAGGAATATTTGTTTATCAATGATTTTTAAAATGGCATGGCAATGTTATATCCTGTAAGGATTTCTGAAACATCTCTCTCTCAATCTCTCAGAGCTAGATATTGTAGCATTCATGGCTTCAGAATAGGAGCAGTACCAAGAAGTAAGAATGTTGATTTACAGAAATGCTGATGATACTATGCATTTGTTGGCGTTTTAACAGTACATTAAAAAACCAGAAAGCAGCAACGATTTGCAGCAGAAGATCAATAAAAGAATGAAATGACTTTTGCTCCAGGTCTTGTGTCACTTTACGGAAAGGGCTGGAGAAGCAATTTCTTAAAACCACAAGTGATGAGTTCCTTGCCAGCTCTATTTCTAGAAGACTGAAACGTATTTTTTTATTTGATCTGGAAGACTTTCATGTGAAGAAATTTTGCTACCTTTACATTGTGAACCAAACTGATGAGTTTTCAAAAGGAACAATAAAAATGCTGTCTAGGGAGGTTACAGTGTCAAAGATAATCACAGTACCAAAAAGTCCATATTGTAAAGATAACAAGCAACAGATATACATATTTGGGACTGGTGATGGGTGGGGGGTGGGAATGATATTGGCTATCTTAAAATGCTGGCTATGTGGAATGTATTGGGAAATACATTGGACAGCATGCTGCACTTTGTCAAAATATCTCATTATCCACAATCAAGACTGCATAAGAGATTTACAGGCATAAATCCAACATCATGATAGTGTTTCACTGCTAGTGTTATGGAATTTTATCCTTACTTGCTGGCCCTGTGAAGCAGGTTAGGAAGGTGAACAGCAGACTGCATCAGAGAAATCGCTTCTGTATGACCCCAGTCCTTTTGATGTAAGCAGTTCCAGTAGTGGATTAATTCTACTGAATCATGTTCAAAGTTATTTCTTTCCTCTACTTATACCTCAAAATTTCCCCCAGATGAATTTTAGGAAAGAGATTGAAGAGCAGAAGCTCAGTCATATGCATGCTTAGTGAGAAGCAAGCTCCACTTAGTACAGACTTAAAACTTAAGAATACATAAGATGCCACCTTGATACTGATTTATATAATACAGTGTTTCCCCAATATAAGACAGAGGTTTCACTGAGGAGACTTCCTGGGGGAAGCGCTGAAAGGAAGCAGTGCCACCAATCACTGCCCCTATGGAGCTAGTGACTCATTCCATCTCTCACTCAGGAAGAAAGGAAGCCTTGCCTTGCCTGGCCTGGCCCAAAGAAAAGAAAGAACAAAAAGAGAAGGAGAAAGAGGAGGAGGAGGAGGAGGAGGCGGCAAGGAGAGGGAGGAAGGCCCAGATTCAGCTCCGCCACCTCTGTGGAAAGTTCTTGCATTTCACTTTCTATGTCTTCCTCTATGCCTCAGCTTGCATCACTACATCTTATTTTCAGGGTATGGCTTATATTGTGCAAATGCATAGAAATCCTGCAACAGCTTATTTTATGGGTATGTCTTATTTTCAGAGAAACATGGTATATGCAGTGTACACACACCTATCAGCATTCACTCGCACATATATATTTAATAAAAATTAACAGGTGGTTGTGAAACTTTCTCTTCCACTTTACTTTTCCTTTCCATAGTAAAATATGGAAAAAGAAAACTGGATCTGAAATATGAAAATGAAAATCATTTTGTTGGTGAATTGATAAAAACAAAAAAAATGCTTTAAGCTTTCAAAGACAGATGTATCTAGCCTTAAGTGTTCAGATACAGTCAATGGCCATGGCATTACTAATTAGTATTGACTGACCTTATAAAATACAATATTTATATGGTATTGCATCACCTCTGCATTTATCCTCTTGTTCCAATTATAGACCATAGTTGAGATGTACATGCATCATCCTGTTTCGTCTTGTTACTAATAAAACCCTGTTTCATTGTAAGCTCTACTGCACACACAGCAGAGTATTTTCAGGGAGCTGTTGTATTTCACTGATGGTTAATCACTTGGCCTTTGGCCTCTTGCCTTATAATTCCATTTGACATATCCTATAATTACTACTTGGAGAGTTTTATTACTTAATTATCCTATCAGCGACTGCAATTTAACATGCCATCAATCTCTCTCAACCACCTCCTCCAACTCACAAACAAATCCTTATTCTCAATTAAGCTACTCGACAAGTTTAGGTACACAACAGATCACAAAACTTTGCTTTTATCTGTAGGTTTTTTTTTAAAAAAATGATTCCTTTTACTCTCTTTGTTTTGCTATCCTTCCTGGTGGTTCAGTTTACTTGACTGTATAATTTTCAGACTTTCTCAAAACATTGATTTTATACTTATTGGTGCTGTATTTCCTCATTCTTTTTTTTAAAAGCAAAATAGGAGCCAATTGGGTAAGTTGTTGGTTTGTTTGAGCATCCACTTCAAACTTTATGGACAACTATCTGAATGCTTCATACAATGAAGCCAATAACGATTTTCCATGTAAAGCAAATATTATATTTCTAGTTGTGAGAAGATAACAGGCAAGAAGTGTCAGTCAATATTTCAGCTCTATGAAAATTATTGAACATTGCCTTGATAATGACTCTATTCATTTCTTAAAATGCAATTTATATTTACTTTTCTACCATCATGGGACCCAAAATGGCTTACAGTAAACTAAAATAGAAGTCTAGCTATCTCATTTGCTTTCTTTCATTTGAAATGGAGGAACTTGCCAAAATCTGTTTTACTTTGAAGAACTCATAATTTGGATTTAATTTGAGCCACACTTCATAAAAATCAGAAATTGGGAAAGTTTTTGCTGCCTACAATACTCAGAATCCACCAGCCAGCATGGCCACTGGAAGTTCAAATCCTAACAAGTTACTTGCAAGGTCTGACAAATTGACTAATTTTCAAGCTCTAGGCCATCCTGACCATGCCATGTTTTTCTTTATGCCTCACCCATATTTGAATCTTGGCATTGAAAGTTTTTGAGGGTCACTCTCCCATCTGTTTCCTTTCTCCCTCAAACAAGAAACAAAGGCCCAGAGCATCTTTAATTCAAAATGTTTTTGGGGTTATTGCAAACAATCCTAATTCTTCTTGAAACACCCAGTTTTTAATGGGAAGTGCTGCTGAAAAGTGGCTAGCATGCATTAGTTCTGTTCTTTGTAGTACCTGCTCTGAACATCAGCTGGTCTAGAGGGATCATAGTCTATTCTTGCAGAGCTGAAGTCCACTCAGGCTAATAGACCCTTTGTTAAAGATTTATAAAAGTGAAAGCTTCTTGATATTCTCTGGAGGGTTTTCTGTTGCAATCTAAAACAATCATGTGTGATGGAAGGTGTAAATATATCCAAAGGAAAGTGTACCTGTGACACTTATTCTGAAATCCTTGGATTAGAAACCACACTGACTAAAGTGGGGCAAGAGTTACTTCTGAGTAAGTAAACAAGACACTGTACTTCATATGGCTCTAATAATGATAAAATACATTATTTTGTGGAATATTTATTGATATATGGAATTTACTATCACAAGATGATGAGACGGACACTATCTTAAATGCAAAGTAAGAGGATTGGCTAAATCTGTGGAGGACCAAAGCTAAACTACATGCTACACTAAATGCACAACATACAGTTTGAGGTAATTTTGGTTTTTCACATTCCAGAAAGTGCATGTGGTTACAATCTTATCTGAGCAGGTTTTTATTTCATAATTCATGCCCACCCCTGCCATATGCAAACTAGTAAAAGGTGGACAAAGCCTGCATTGATGCCACTCAAGGGTTTTCTTGTTTTTGAAATTTCCCATGCTTTTCGTTTACATAACTTTACAGAAAATAATGAATATATACATAGTCAAAGATTTTCTATATCTTGTCTTAGTCATTCATTAAAATGGAGATATTAGTCAAAAAGTAAAGAAAATTAAGTCCTGGAAGGGCAGCTATGAAGGAACTGGATAAGATCCTCAAGTGTGATGCTATATAATTAAATATGAAAGTCAAAATAATATGTGTCATAATGTTCCAGTTTTCTAGGTATAGTTAAGAAAGCTGGAGAGTGAAGAAAGCTAACAGGAAGAAAATCATCTGAAATGCAGTACTGGAGTATTCTCCAAAGTACAGCAACTTTGGAGTCTCCAAAGTACAACAGTCTATTTTAGTTTATCTTGATTTCTAGTGAGTATTTATTCCTTGTTTTCTTTAGGACCCAGTCTTTTGGGTTGCCCATGGTGTCCATAGATAAAATTATATCAAGAGAACCATAGTCCTACGTTTGCAAGATCTGATGACTTAGATGTCTCATATCAATAGGTTCTCTATAAACTAAAGCTGACATGAGAGCAGATGACAACAAATGTTGGATGGAGAATAAAACTGGTGGGAGAGGAAATGACAAACTTAGCTGTCATTCTGAAAGCAACCTATACGTAAGTGTAAAACTGAAAGTGACCCAAAGCTGCATACTATGTAAAATCATAGCCATCCATTCAGTTGTGGTAGCTGAAGTGGTGTCAGATTGTCACACTGGATTTCTTAAGGAGTCTCTGTACTGTAACATCAACTCCGCTGGGCCGGCTATGTTGTCCGGATACGTGACCACCGTCTCCCAAAGCAGTTGCTCTACTCCGAACTTAAGAACGGAAAATGGAATGTTGGTGGACAAGAAAAGAGATTTAAAGATGGGCTCAAAGCCAACCTTAAAAACTCTGGCATAGACACTGAGAACTGGGAAACCCTGGCCCTTGAGCGCTCCAGCTGGAGGACAGCTGTGACCAGCAGTGCTGCAGAATTTGAGGAGGCACGAGTGGAGGGTGAAAGAGAGAAACGTGCCAGGAGGAAGGCGCGTCAAGCCAACCCCGACTGGGACCACCTTCCACCTGGAAACCAATGCCCTCACTGCGGAAGAAGACGCAGAGCAAGAATAGGGCTCCACAGCCACATACGGACCCACAAGGAAATCCATAATGGAAGACCATCTTACTCGTCCAACGAGGGATCGCCTAAGTAAGTAAGTAACATCTAGAAAAACATGTAGGTGCTATATAGGTAAAACTTCCCAAGCTGCTGCCCAATGAAAGTGTTTTATCTTTGCTGAAGGTAGAAAATGTCAGAAAGTTAAGTTTGATTCCTTCTTGTTTTGATCCTCCTGTTTGCTAAGTTGTGGCAAAGAAAGTGAGGCTTTATGTGATTTATGTGTCCTGTTTGTGGGTATCTGGTTAGTTACTGTGTGAAATAAGGTGCTGGACTAGTTAGACCTTTATTCTAATCCAACAGGGCTTAAAGCACTTCATGACCAAAGCCTCTGTACAACAATACAATTTAAAGAAAAGAACACACTGTGCCCTCAGACTTACAATCAAAAAATGAGAAATCCACTTAATGAAAGTGAAAGAAACGGAGGAAGGAAGTGTAGAGAGAGCAAAAGGAAAAGGAGAACCCCAGGAATGGTAACAAATTTTCAATTGATTAAAATCTCCAAAGAATGAAGATTTCAAATCTTAACAAACAACAAGCTTCAGAAACCAGAAGGGAGAAGAAAGAAAGGATGGGTGATTGAAAAGGAAATGAATCAAAGGTTTAGTCAGTTAAAAGGAATACATCAGCAAGAGTACAAATGAAAAGAAAAACCAGACAATTGCTATGAGAAGCTAAAACAGAGATTTTCCCCAACAAAGTGTTGAACTAGGTCCTAAAACCTTTTGTTACTAGAGTAGAGCTATTGAATCAATAATATTATTTATCTACATTTTGATTGAGCAGTTGGCAGTTGAGTGAATGAGGCTAAAAATTATGAGGCTTACCCAGATTTGATGAGGAAATGGAAACCAATGAAGGGATAAATCTGAGCAGAACAAGTTACCAAAATAAAAAAAGGAAAGAACAGTAGTGAAACTACAGATATGAGAATAAAGGAGATAGCGTAAAGTTGAGAAAGAACTGGATTCGGCACTGCTGGGTGATTGAGGCTCAGTCTCTTCTGCCTCTGCAGTGGACCATGAACTGGTGGTAATGCTTGATGTTCCAGATCATCCTCAGGATATTGTGCCCATGTAGAACTACAAGTCCATACTTCAGGAAATAAAGCCCAACAGCTCATTGGAGGGAAGGATATTAGAGGCAAAGATGAAGTACTTTGGCTACATCATGAGAAGACAGGAAAGTGTAGAGAAGACAATGATGTTGGGGAAAATGGAAAGAAAAAGGAAGAGGGGCTGACCAAGGGCAAGATGGATGGATGGTATCCTTGAAGTGACTGGCTTAACTCTGAAGAAGCTGGGAGTGGTGATGGCCCACAGGGAGCCCTGAGGTGGGCTGGTCCATGAAGTCACAAAGAGTCGGAAGCTACTGAATGAATAAACATCAAAGAACTGCCCAAAGTTCAGAAAAAATAGCAAGTTCTGCAGAAAGGTGAAAAGTGACAAAAGGACTTATGCTCTTTTATCTATTCATTTAATAAGATACTATATTTCTCTGTATCCAACCCGATTTGTAGGTGTACTTGTCTTAAACTTTATAAATTGCTCTTAATCCCAATCTGGCAAAAAGTTGTGATGATGATAATGATGATGCTTAAAAGTACATTTTTTAGGTAGCAGTAATCAAACTGGATCATTTTACTGATATGAACAATTATGCTCATGCTCAACTGAAAAAAATATTCTAGAAAGAGCCCCTAAGACACTTGATGGAGTTAATTAAGTCTGAGCAATCTGTATGAGTGTGCACAAGAGAAGACAGAAACTGTTGGTAATTAAACTTTACCAAGACATTAGCCTTTTTGGGGAAGGATATGAAAGCTAAAAATATTAGGACTCAGCCTTCATTTAGCAGAGTAGCTTTGAATAGCTTTGAATATGTTTTAATACTTTTTATGGATTTAACTGTGATTTTAAAAAAAATAGAATCATTGAGTTGGAAGAGCCATCCAGTCCAACTCTCTGGCAAAAAGCAGGAACATTGCATTCAAAGCACCCCTGACAGATGGGCACTCAGCCTCTCTTTAAAAGCCTTCAAAGAAGGAGCTTCCACTACACTCCAGGACAGAGAGTTCCACTGATGAACAGCTCTCACAGTTAGGAAGTTCTTCCTAATGTTCAGGTGTAATCTCCTTTCTTGTACCAGGGTTGAATGAAAAGTAATGCCTCCACCTTTTAACTCCTCAACAGATGGCAGTACTGGTATGTGGCAGGTACTGGCTTGTTCAGTAGACTCCCCTCTACAGTTCCATTTTGGTGGGAAGCCTTAGCATTGAATGATTGTGTTGTTTTAGTGCAAAGTACGGAACCCTGCACAGATGGTAGGTCAATGCGATTTAAGCAACGTGCAGTCATGGAATTCTTGACTGCAGAAGGTGTCACCCCAAAGGGGATTCATCAGAGAATGCAAACTGTTTATGGTAATTGTGTTGATGTGAGTACTGTGTGTCACTGGGCGAGTAAGTTTAAAGATGTTGAGGTGGGAAAATCTGACTTGAGTGATAAACAAAGAGATGGATGTCCTGTGACAGCAACCACCGAGTTTCACAAGCAAAAGGTTGAAAGATTGATTAAAGACAATTGTCTTATTACTCAGAGAGAAATTTCAAGCATAATTGGCATTTCACAAGAACATGTAGGTCACATTATTGCTTTGTTTGGCTATTAGAAGGTCTGTGCATGATAGGTACCCAGGATGCTGACGCGTGAAATGAAAGCGCACAGACTTGAGATTTCAGAGACTGGATTTCACCACCATACGGCATCCTACATACAGTCCAGATTTAGCACAGTCTGACTTCCATCTCTTCCTGATAATGAAAGAAGATCTGCAGGGACATCATTATGCTTCTGATGAAGATGTTGAGAGAACTGTGAGACGCTTGTTGCGGAAACAGAGTGTCGGCTTCAGAAAACTTGTTCATAATTGGCAGAAATGTATCCAATTGTCTGGTGATTATGTGGAAAAGTGAATACTGGTAGTTAAAGAGCACATTCAAAGGATTCTTTTTGCGTTTGATTTATGAAAATATTCCCATCCAAACCCAAGTAACGAAGGTGGAGGCATTACTTTTCATTCAACCTTTGTTCTTCCATTGCGTCCTAGTCCAGACGGCAGCAGAAAACAAGCTTTCTCCCTCCTCCCTATGACTTCCCCTCACATATTTATACATAGCCATCATGTCTTTTCTGCAGGCTAAACATGCCCAGCTCTTTAAACTGCTCCTCATAGGGCTTGTTCTCCAGACCCTTAATCATTTTAGTCGCCATCCTCTGGACACATTCCAGCTTGTCAACATTTCCCTTCCATTGCGGTGCCCAGAATTGGACACAGTATTCCAGGTGTGGTCTGACCAAGGCAGAATAGAGGGGTAGCATGACTTCCCTGGATCTAGACACTATACTCCAATTTATGCAGGCCAAAATCTAATTGGCTTTTTAAGCTGCCGCATGACATTGTTGGCTCATGTTTAACTTGGAGTCCATGAGATCTTTTTCACATGTACTGATGTCGAGCCAGGCATCTCCCATTCTGTATCTTTGCATTTCATTTTTTTCTGCCTAAGAGGAGTGTCCTGCATTTGTCCCTGTTGAACTTAATTTAGTTAGTTTTGGCCCATCTCTCTAATCTGTTGAGATAATTTTGAATTCTGCTCCTGTCTTCTGGGGTATTGGTTATCCCTCCCAATTTGGTGTTTTCTGCAAACTTGATGATCATGCCTTCTAATCCTTTATCTAAATCATTAATAAAGATGTTGAACAGGACCGGGCTCAGGATATTTAATTCAGTTTTAATGTTTGTATATTTGTGTATTTTAAATTGTATTAAAATGTTTTAAATGTAAGCCACTTTGAGTCTCCCTGTGGAGAGAAAAAGCAAGGTATAAATAAACACAATAAACATAAACATAATATGTATTGTCGAAGGCTTTCATGGCCGGAGTCCATGGGTTGTTGTAGGTTTTTCTGGGCTATATGGCCATGTTCTGGAGGTAATTTTTCTCCTGACGTTTCGCCTGCATCTATGGCAAGCATCCGCAGAGGTAATGAGGATAAACATAATAATCAATAATGCCATAACCTAACCCTGTTTCCCTTATGTGAACTGACAAAAACCAACAAGCTGGCAGTGCCAGATTATAAAGTTAGAAAACAATTAATGTTTTTTACATTTACATATGCATGGAGATTCTACATCTTAACTAGCTAATGAAAAGATTAGGTAAAAGGTAGTAACCATTTTAAACTCACCATCTTGTTGACAGAAAAGCAATGTATGGCTAAGTAATCCCAATTACTCTAAGAATGGTGTTAGAGCAGGGATGGGAAAACTTTTTGCGGTGCTGGGCTGAGACAGGTGGGCTGGGCTGGGAGGGAGGGGCATGGGGAGCCTGAGGGCAGTTGGTTTGAGGGGGCACGGGGTGTGTGTGTTTGGCACTGGTGCAATTGGGGGTGTGTGTGTGTTTGGCATGAGGGCATTTAGTGCGGGGCAGCATCTGGTGCAGTTAGCACATGATGGAGTATACACTACAACAGTTGGCACTGGGGCAATTGGCACAAGGTGGTGACGGAGTTGGCACAGGAAAGGAGGGAGGGTTTCACAGACATGTTCTGGCTCTTCTCTTAGTGTGGGGATGCAGCAGCCCTGCATGGAGAAGGAGGAGAAGGAGATACACAGCTGCTGAGAGCTCCAGAGAGTTATTGGCAGCTATGTGTCTCTCCCCCATCCCTCCTCTCAACGTGGCGATGTGGTGGGCTGCTGCATTCCCAGGCTGAGGGGAGGGCCAAGGCAGACAAGAGCCAGAGGAAAGGACCCAAGGGCCATATCCAGCTCGTGGGTCTGGTGTGCCCATGCCTGTGTTAGGGCATTGGTGCTTATACATTTTCCAACATTTATAAACATTTGCATGAATGCTAGTTTAAGTAATATGGAGGATTAGCTTATGTGTGTTTTAATAATTCCCGTGGAAGTGGTTATGAAAACTAGATATCATAAGCCCTCATAAAAAAGTACAGTGACATCCAGTCACCTCAGACTCTCACACATTCTTCCTGCATCTTCCTGGATTCTTCAACTTTTTTTTACTGTTAGAAAGCTGGACAGAAGTGTAGGATGTCAGGTCACAACATTGTGAAAAAGAAACAATGATTGGATACATGAATGAGAGACTATAACCTGAAACAATTTAAGATTCCCTTAACTGCAGGCTCAAAGACTGCAATTAAATCAGCTCCTCTCTAATTTCTTCTGTGCAATTTACAAATCATTCCTTCCATGACCACACTTTGTTAATCATGAAAGCTAAAAAATAACTGGCTTGATGATGTATCCTACATTAATAATAAAGTTTGTTAAATGAATATTGCATATATTGTTTGGTGCACATGAACGATTGTATTATTGCTGCTGATTTTTTGTTGTTTTTATACTTCTTTGCAATGTTAACTGCCATGAGAAGATGCATACATACCAGAAAAAAATGGACAAAACAAAGGGATTAACACAGGATATTAATGTTCATTTTATGTACACTTACATAGATTACAGTTCAGCATATGCTTGAATAAGGATTCATTGGATCATAAAAAGGGACTAGGGCACACAGTTTGTATCTTTCTGAATCCTATATAGGCAGTCTCCAAGTTACAAACATCTGACTTACAAGACTCACAGTTAAGAATGGGGATGAGACAACAGGAAGTGAGAGAAATCTAGCCCTCAGAATGGAAGTTCACTCCTGAAAGTTTTCAGAGAGAAAAAATGTTTCAACTGAAGTTTTATCACCAATCCTTATTTCCAAAACAAGTCTCCCCCCCCCCCCAAAAAAATTCAATTATCACAGGGACAGAAAGTGAGGTGAAATTTTCTGAACAGGGACACAGACAGCAGCACAGGGGTGTTAACCCTACCATGTGCTATTCAAAGCTTTAAAAGATATATATTTTAATGGAGTTACGCTTAAAAATGCACCTGTTTTGACTTACAAACAAATTCAACTTAAGAAGAAACCTACATAATCTGTCTTGTTTATAACTTGGAGACTGCCTGTAGATTCTACCATACATTGGAAATTTAATATATGAAATAGAGAAATATGCTTTGTAACCTGAGGTTTAAATATCATTCAGCACTGTATCTGAAAAAAACAGATTCATATCCTTGAAAGCTCATGCTGAAATAAGAGCTGGTTAGACTTAAGGGTGATGCCATATGTTACTTCTTTGAAAAATTCATAAATCAAACTATGTTAGGAACCAATAATAATTGTTGACTCAATCAGAACTTTCTCATCAAATATTGAACTGTCGGATGTATGATGGGAAATAGGAATCAAAGAAATATAAGAGGAAATGTAGATATGATGAGATAGAGTACACACAGCTAACGCTTTAATTAATTTTCAAAGAGGTATCTTTGTTAGTCTCTTGCAGTTTTATTACTTTCAAACATCAACATTAACTGGCTTTACTCACCCCTCTACGCCAGGGATACAAGACCCCCAGGAAAGTGAAAAACTGTGCATAAAAATGCTGTGGTTTTTTTTCTTTACCCGATTGAATAACTTTTTGAGAATGTTTATATCCTCCAAAATGATGCTGGAAGATTCCCATAGAATCTTACTGCAGGATCTAATGCCCATCTACACATGCCACATACTCCGAAGTAGGTGAGAAGTCAGTCCTGGGTGATACACAGGGTCTTTCTGCCCCCAATACAGGGCAAAACCAGTTAACACACTTTTCCCAACATTAAGAAAAATGACGGTATACTCCTGAACTTCCCTGAACCAGTGAAGTAGCTCAGTACTTCAGGATGTTATGGACAGTTGGGTTGTGACAGCATACCTCTTTCTTTGTATTCTGTGACTTGGAGAAAAGGGAGTAACACCTGTGACATTTTTCATTGCTGTAATGCACTGTTATTCAGCACCTTTGCTAATGCGATGAAATGTACCTGTGCGATTTTTTTTAGGGGGGGGGGGAGAATTTCCTCCCCCTTTCTCCATTCCCTCTCCAAGTTATGCAGGCACCTTTGCTAACACTGGCAATTTAAAAATGACACAGGTTTGTTGTTCATTCATTCAGTCGCTTCCAAATCTTCATTACCTCATAGGCCAGCCCACGCCAGAGCTCTCAGTCGGCCATCACCACCCCAGCTCCTTCAAGGTCAAGCCAGTCACTTCAAGGATACCATCCATCCATCCATCTTGCCCTTGGTCGGCCCCTTTTCCTTTTTCCTTCCATCTTCCCCAGCATCATTCTCTGTTTCAAACTTTCCTGTCTTCTCATTATGTGGCCAAAATACTTCATCTTTGTCTCTAATATTCTTCACTCTGGGCTTTGTTTCCTGAAGTATGGACTGGTTGGATCTTCTGGCAGTCCAAGGCAATCTCAGAACTTTCCACCAACACTACAGTCCTAAAGCATCTATCGTCCTTTGCTCAGCCTTCCCTATGATCCATGTCTCACATGTGCAGGTTACTATGGGGAATACCATTGCTTTTACTGTGCAGATCTTTGTTGCCAGTGTGATATCCATACACTTCACTATTTTATCAAGATTGGTCATTGCTCACCTCCCAAGAAGT
The DNA here is from genome assembly GCF_037176765.1 of Anolis sagrei. NCBI lineage: Eukaryota > Metazoa > Chordata > Lepidosauria > Squamata > Anolidae > Anolis > Anolis sagrei. The sequence continues at coordinate 213,870,851 of NC_090024.1, read as the reverse complement.
AAGTGTCTTCTGATTTCCTGGCTGCAATTTGCATCTTCAGTAATCTTTGCACCTAGAAATACAAAGTCTTTCACTGACTCCACATTTTCTCCCTCTATTTGCCAGTTATCAATCAGTCTGGTTGCCATAATCTTGGTTTTTTTATGTTTAACTGCAGCCCAGCTTTTGCACTTTCTTCTCTAACCTTGATTAGAAGGTTCCTCAGCTCCTCCTCACTTTCGGCTATCAAAGTGGTATAATCTGCAAATCTAAGATTGTTAATGTTTCTTCCAGAAATCTTTACCCCAGCTTTGCATTCATCAAGCCCCACACATTGCATGATGTGTTCTGCATACAAGACACAGGTATGGGTGGCCATCTAGTAAGGGCAAACCTGGTTTGGTCCAACTGGGTGGTGTGGACTAACAGTATAACCACTCCTAGGGTTGGACCATACTATTTTGATTCTGGACCAGACCCACATTAAGTGGCTCATCTTGAGCATCCCTAGGGATTTCTAGAGAGAGAGGTATCCTCTTTTGGAATCTCTAGGTCCCACAACTTTCAGAGGAAGTTGTACTGGAGGATCTAGACATGGGGTCCTCAAACTTTTTAAGCAGAGGGGATGGTTCACAGTCACTCAGACTATTGGGGGCCCAGACTATAGTTTGAAAAATCTGTAAACAAATTCCTATGCACAGTGCATGTATCTTATTTGTAGTGTTAAAAAAAGTAAGAACAATACAATATTTAAAATGAAGAACAATTTTAACTAACATAAACTTACCAGTATTTCAACGAGTCCCTTTAGGAAGAGAAGGTGGGCTATACGTGAAGTATTATTATTATTATTATTATTATTATTAGTGTGTGCCTGATTTTGGCTGATGAAATAGTCAAGTTAATTAGGATTGAGTTGCTGTGTGCCTTCAAGCCATTTTAAACTCCAGTCTAAAGTTTAGGGAAAAGTCTGGGTAAATGACCTTGGAGGCTATATTCAGCCCGTGGGCCTTAGTTTGGGGACTCCTGAGATAGATATTCCTAGAGATAATATTTTAATCACATCCACAAAAGTAAAAATCTGCCAATGTGGTAGCCTGACTGTAGTATAAAGATCTGAAAGAGTTAATCACTTTGACAGCAAAGTGATAAACTTTGAAAAGTTAGAGCACTTTGAAAATTTAGAGCAAGGCGTATGATTTGTATCTGTCTGGATTTTATTTCATTTTATTCCATCCCATTCCCACAACTGTATAAATATGCTTTATGTCTGTGAAGCTTCAACCCCACTCAGTACTACATCTAAAGAAGTGGATTTATATCCACATAAGTTCATGCAAAAAAGTTAAAAATGGTTAGTTTTAAAGGTGCAATCACATTTAATTTTTTCTCCCCTTCCATTCTTCTTTTCTTTGATTAATGTAACCCAAAGGCCATACATGCAATTCTACCAGTCGATAGAAATCAGTTTCAAGTGATGTATTATTCAGTGTTTATGATAGCCCATTTATATTAGTGACTGAAAAGTAACCCAGGGTCCTTTCTAGTATCTTCCAAGAGCTGCTTGATTTTGACATACAATGAAGGTGCTTGTACAAAAGATGTAGGTAAACAATGCTTATCCTGGCAGTGGTGGATTCCATTCTCTTTCTGCTGTTCCATGTTAATTGGGCCTAATTGTGCTTCCACCAATTAATAATTGTAGCTATTGACTCCAAAGAACTGTTTCTTTAAAGAGAATGCAAAGAATTAATAATTAATTTAGAACCATTTAAAAAGGTTAAAGTAATTATGCAAGCTTTGAATAAAAGATCAAGGCTGAAACTCCATACATTTTTACAAAACAGTAAGCCTCGTGGTTTGAGTGCTTAACTACAACTCTGGAGACCAGGATTCAAATCCCTAGTCAGACATAGAAAGTAGAAACCTAAGAGGAGGGCAGGGGAAGGCATGCTTTGGACATTTTTTTTTCAAAGAGGGATGTAAAGAGGACCTCCTCCATAGACTTGCTGAGGCTGCAACATCTAACAGTGGGGGAGAAATTTCAGCTCAACCTGTTTATGGTAAGGTTATCAAAATTCACCAGCATCTTCATAAATTTGATGCAAAGAATTCTAATGGAGAGAGAAAGAAAATTATCAAGCATGTCCACCACTTAGTGTCAACTACTCCATTACCACCAATTCTACATCCTCTTCCTTCTTTCTCAAGACCAAGGATAGAATATTGGTATGGCCTTATGCTGATATTGATGCAATTGAAAAAGTGGTTGCATTTTCTAACACCAGGATTGTGAAAGGAGTGTTACACTGGGATATACCATTGCATAGATTGCTGTATTATCTCAGATTCTGGAAGTGTGGTCCTTGGTGATGAATGAGAAGTCAGATTAAGTGTTGGGGAATGGGAGAGTGCATGGCTATAGTTCACTGTATAGTGAGTGGTGCAATCTAGTATAGCAACAATGTTGTAATTTTATATTATGCAAGTGAGCTGGTCATTGATCGTAATTAAGTGAATTTGAACTATATTATGCAACTGAATCTTGGCCTGAAAGTTAAAACAAATAAATTCTGAGCATTGATCTTCACTGAAGCTGGGTTTTTTAACCTGTTCTGAATCAACCCCTCTTTTCTTAACGAATGTTAAAAGTGACAGATGAAACCATAATCTCAGCAGTGTCACCACTAAGAGGGTGCAAGGGGCATAGTCAAAGAAGATGATACCAAAATAACCAATGATTTTTACAAATTTTCTATTTTAGATACAATATTGTAATATGATCTGATATAGGAGGGGTCCACGAGGGTAGCACCATGAGTTACCATACCAGGTGACATCAATACTAGTGATGCCATAAAGATACAGGAACTGGAAAAGATCTGTAAAACAAACCTGATAGAATTTACTACATAGAATTTACTACATAGCAATAAAAGTAGGCAGACCTTCCAAAATGAACAAGCAAAATGAATAAGCCCCTTTGTACAGCTTGATTCCTGCCAGCATCATAAGTGCATAAGATTTTCCAGTGAATTATAGTGTAGAGGTGATTTGAATCCATGCTGCTGGTCTTAACCTGATACTTGATATCACTGGATCTCAAAAATGAAAATTCTGTCCAATTGCATCTTGTATAGTTCAGCTCATGATTAGGAAGCTGTCATATACCTAATCAGATTTGTCAGTCTGCTTAATGTTATTTGCTTTGATGAATTGTGCTTCTCCCTTATTATTTCTAACCTTGACTGGAGAGTTCATAACTAATACTTGGAACTTTTGTGTGTAAAGAGTGAAGCCAACATTTTTCTGGTGGAAATTGCTTTTCTTTTCATGCCCCTTCATACTACCTGAAACTTAACTCCAGAAGGTACCAAGTCAGATCTAGTCTTGATAGCATGTATAGATAGGGCTGAAGTGGGGAGGAGGAAATTCACTGTTCTGCCCAGTAGAAGCCTGACACTGAGCTCTGATAAAAGTATGTACTCTGTTGTTACCAATTAACTGCTAGGTAAGAATTAGGGATACAGGAGGAGTTAAAAGTATTTAAAAATTATGGCAAACTGAGTAAGCTGGGACTTTATACTTAAGGAAAAATCAACATTAACTTTCTAAAATAGTGAAATGGTTATTCTCTGTGGATACATCTAGTGTAAAGTAAAGTAAATATTTTGTAGTGAATACTATAGCTGCTTCTGCACAGCCAATTAACTTGGGTCAGGATGTGGATTTAAGAAATCTGGTTAGTTTCGGAGTGCCTACACCAGCATCCTATGAACTGGCTGCAATCTATGTCAGAGTCCATTGATTCTTGATCCATCAGAATCTAGGATTATTATTTTTCTTAACTCCTCTAGTAAAACACACTGCTCGAAAACATCTGATCAACACTTGACTAAGAGCAGAGTAAGGTAAGAGAGGGCAATTGAATGACATGGGAATGCCATGCTTTTCTTGCTGAAGAGAGATGTCTCTTTGCTTTCACTTAGAGTTATGTTTCTGGTTTCTTTCTGCAACTGCTGAAGCATTAGCCTTGTCTACATAAGGACTTCACATGCATTTTCCAATTTGTAGCACTATATTATACACTGATGAGTTGAAGAAAATTTTATGGCTTGATCTGGAATTTCTGATGAGTTTTTTTTCAAATGCATTTTCTTGCTGGATGTGAGTTGAAGGTCACACAGAAATGTGTTTTTCAAACACCCTAACCTCAAGCTGGCTTTTAGCCAGATTTTAGCACCAGTGTAGATGGCCTTTCTAGTGTTAGTGTTCCTCAATATTTCATTGCATCTTATCAGAATTTGCTCTATAATAAATTATTTGATACAACTCCCTCTAAGTAACTTGAAAAAAATGAATGTTTTTTATTGCATCTGTACAAAACAGAAGATTTAAAAAAAAGTATTTTAAATCCATAAAAATAGAAGAGCAGATTGGCTTTTAAAATATCTAGTTAGGAAATGCTGCCTGTGAAATGTCTAGGGGCATTTCTTGGTCCCGCTATTGTTTCATTATGGCATTAATGATGTGAAAAAAGAAGGCAAACAGTACATTAATTAAACTCACAAATCATCCTAAAAATGAGAGATGTTGCAAACATCAGTGGGGACAAATGTATGAGAAAAATACAGTATCTACAATTGATGGTCATAATATTAAAATCCATTTAAGATAATTTGTCCTGAAAACAAGAATCTGCTTTATTTCTGAGTTGCCATTCATAATTTAGAAGGTGGGTGGGGTTCTAGAATAGTATTTATTTAAAGCTGCATGTGGAACTGGGTATTTATTTATCGTGTCAGGGGCAGACCAAACAGTTGCATTGCATTTTTAACAAACAAACAAACAAACAAAACTGAGGTGTTCCAGCGAGTGTCTCTGTAGATCTTAGAAAACTATTTCTTGATTTAAGTTGTTGACGTGCTGGCTGATAGCCAAACAGGGGATGAGCTGGAGATGTCACTGCCTTGGTCTTTTCACTATTGGTTGCTACTTCCCAGCGGATGTCAGGTGGTGCAATTTCTCTAGTGGTGTAGGGCACAGACAGCCGTGATAATGCAGCATGTTTCATTAAGAGCCACACCTACTGTTTTAGCATGGTGAGATGTGTTCCACACTGGGCATGCATACTCAGCAGTAGAATAGCATAGCGCAAGGGCAGATGTCTTCACTGTATCTGGTTGTGATTGCCAGGTTGTGCCAGTCAGCTTTCGGAACTAGGTGAAAAGTGTTGTAACTGAGACCATATTTTAATGAAACCAAATGGGCATGAAAGGATGGAGATGCTCAGTTCTTCCGAACTAATTGGTCATCAACCACTTAATTGTGATACATGTGATATTTCATTTAGGTCAGCTAATTCAACACAGTACATCTGGTAAGCTGTTGGAAATTGTTTAATGCTTAGTAAAACCGCTGCTTCAACTGGCTAAATTTTGTCTACAATTAAGTGCAGTAGTTCAACACGATTTAAGAAAAGAAACTCTTGTCCAGTCTTGACCACAGGTATTAGGAATGAAACCCAGTACTGTTTCCATGCAAATTGTGAGCTCCATTGATCTACAGTCCCTTTCAGTTATCTTTTACAATGCCACTGAAATTTGTTGTTTTTACAAGAGAGGCATCTTTTCAAATCCAGTACCAGAGTTTAATTTAGTCCTAAATCTTTCTTTGCTTCTATTTATTAAGTTTACTTCATTTCTGCTCTGTTGCTGTACCTTTATGCCCTCTGCTATGTGTACCAGAATCTTATTGACATTTTAATATTAAATTATTATGACAGGAAGATATTCCATTTGCTAAGTAATTTGTTTTACTATGAGGAAAATTGGAAGCTGCAGAAAAACTATTATAAAAGATTAAGATGGTAGAGTGATTCTGACTGATACAATGTGAATTATTATTTCGTCTGCTGCACACCTATATGTGCTATTATAAGTTTTTTAAATGATAAAGCTAACAACGTAGAAAATTAAATCTTTGGGACCAAAAGCATATAAATGATATATAAATGAGATTCAGAGAAAATGAAAAGTTGGATGCAAAAATATCACAACATTAAAGAACAGACAGCAAAGGGAATTATTTGTAAATGCTATTGATTTTAAATTTTATTTGGAGTTATCACTGTGTGTTTTGACAGAACTCCACTGAAGTCACGGAGAGTTTTTTTTCCAGATTTATTATATGCTAATCAAATTTGTATCTTGATCTTCATTCAAATCCAACATAAGAATATAGATCAAGTATCAGTGGGAAGCTTTTTCTACTTTAGGGATTAACTGCTATCAGGCTCTGATGTCTGTGAATAGCATTAAATTACGGCATGTAACTAATGGCCAAAGATCAGCATGGTATCATTTTCTTTGGTGTTCAGCCAATGACTTGAAAGAAAGGATAAGAAGCCTTCCATGTTAAGGTATGCATGTTTTTTGGGTTTGCCTTTTACTTCTGTTTCCTCTGAAGAAGAGAGAGCTTGACTCAGGTTAATTGCTTGGAAATAAAGAAATATTTCCTGCACCTTGTCTGTTTCGCGTATTGGTTCTAATATGAAGGAAATAAAATTCAAATATGCTCATCTCCCTGGCCTTTTCCTCTTCACATGGCTCTATAGGGCCATGCCGCTGTGCCACAAAAGGGAAGGCACACGGGGCTGCATGTGACATCCTGCGCACACTCCCTCCTTCCTCCATCACACAGTTGGGACAGGACGGCATCCTTTACTCATTAGATGACAGAAAGGAAGGCAATGCATGGCAATAAACATTGCCCTGCCACCATTTCTGCCATCATACAGCAAAAAGGGGAGGAAAATGCGGGTAGCTCAATTGGAGCTACCACAACTACACTTTCATCGCCGTAGTGGTGGAGAAAATGCCTTTCGGTGCTTCCCCTCCTCTTTGAGAGGATGGGGTGGGGCCTGCTGTGCACCGTGTGATGCCACATGGCAGGTCCTGTCACTGGTGCAAATAAAAAAAGCAAAATGGGACAAAAATGTCCCATGTGAAGAAGTCCTATTTTCTCTTATCCCATAGTAGACTTCTCCATGAGAATTGAGGAAGGAGTGGCATTAGGAATGGAATAGGGGACTACAGAATTTGCCAGTCATCATACCTTTGTGTGAATAGAGGAGGAAATGTGGATAAAATGACAACAGCAACACCGCCAATTTCTTAACCCCTTTCCTTAAGGCTAAAAGAAGTGTACAACTTTAAAATATAATATATAACCAAAAACCCCACAAAACCATTTGAAATGCATAAATTGAAAACACATAAACATAAGATTAAAAACACAAACTATTGCACATTAAAATCATCCACACATAAACCTCAACACGTCAATTTAAAATTAATAATTTAAAATTTGACTGGGTAGGTCTGCTGGAAAAGATACATGTTAAAATTTCAAACAATGTTTAGCTGTCAAATCTCTTCCTGCTGAGTCATTCCACAGTCTAGGGGTAGCCCAGAAAAAGGTCTTTTGGGTGACATTGCCAGTCTAGGTTGTTTGAAGTAAATGTCTGTCAGAGGAACTGAGTGTACAAGTTGGAATGTATGGGAAGAGGAGAGCCCAACCATGTACGGCTTTAAAGGCAATAAACAAACATTTTATAGTTTGCCTTGAAACTAATTGGCAACAAATGAAGTGATTTTAATATTGGTGTACTTGTAAACCAGTTTGGTTGCCATGTTTTGAATTAATTGGAGTTGAATGTACATTACATTGCAGAAGTCCACCCTTGAGGTTTCCAGCCCTAACATCTTTTTTAGGTCTTCCAATTCTGGGATGGAGCACAATGGACATATCAGGCAAAGCTGATTATAAGTACTTGACTTGGTTTATACACAATATGTGAAATGAAAATCTCTCTTCCAATTGAAAAAAACCCTGTGTATCAAGTCTTGAAGAGCATTCACTGCTCTTTGTCATTATATCCTGGCAGGTTGACAAACTTATGATGGAAGAGAATCCATAGGTGGGCACTCATAGACAAAGGCATGTTGCCTTTATGGTATAGTGCTAAATATCCTAAAGATCCAAGATGATATTGAAAATTAAGTGAGGTTAGTTCAAGTTAGGTAGTGGATGGTAATACTAGGTGCTATACACTATATTATTATTATTATTATTGTTATTATTATTATTATTATTATTAATAATAATAATAATAATAATAATAAACTTTATTTTTATTCTGCCCTATCTCCCCAAGGGGACTCAGGACAGATTCAAGGATAACAATGGCAAACATTCAATGCCTACATAAAGCACATGATACTAACATAAAATCCCAGTTTCTTTGTCTGTATTTCAGACAAAGAAACTGGCAAAGCTACTTCTAAGTATTATTTGGCTAAGAAAATCTTATGAAATTAATGGGCCACTATAAGTTGACAGTTGACTTGAAGAGACACATATATAGAGACAGACTTTGTCAACATAATCCATAAAATAATTTCAGCTATTAGGAAACACCTGCATAAAAATAAAATCTAAATTTAATAAACCAGATTATATGTTAAAATCACCATCTCTTCCGGAATACCTAGTGACCTCTTACAGTACCCTAGGGTTCCACCATACAATAGTTAAGAAACTCTGGTATAGTATAAACATATTCGTAGTATGCAAGTGACAAATATTATATATATATATATATATATATATATATATATATATATATCTCCCATGAAGAAGGATTATCTATGACTATCTTTGTTCATGTTATGAAAAACAGCTTGCAATAGTTAACTGCTAAAAAGTAATAAGCAAATTTCTTGTGCATTGGTTAGACCAAGCATGGACAAATTTATTTGACTTGGGGCCGCATTGTAAGCCCAACTGGGAGGGCCGGGCCAGGCGGGAGGGGGGTCAGGCACACACTGGGTGGGGTGGGCCTGGGAGGGGAAAGGTCCAGGAGAGAACAGGGTCAGGAAGGGGCAGATCAAAGCTGGGATCATCCTCAGGTTGTACTCTCAGCATAAAAATAACAAATAATAATAACACTTTATTTGTACCCAGCTACCATCTCCCCAAGGGACTCGGTGCGGCTTACATGAGGCCGTGCCCAAACACAACAATACAAGCAATAATAACAACAGTACAAGCAATTAAAAAGACACATAGACGATAAGATACACAACATTATCAATAAAACAACACATAATTTAAAACAGTGGGAAGGCCAAATGTAGAGTTAAATTGGAAATAATGCTGGGACATGAACAGAAGGTGATACTGGTGTTTGTGGAAGGGCATACGAGCAGACTTAAAGAAATGTAAAGTGCTTTGGAGGACAAAGTGCTATGGGGTCATTATTCCGGGAAGGCACACTGGAACAGCCATGTCTTCAAGTTCCTCCTGAAGACTGCCAAAGTTGGAGCCTGTCTGATGTCTTTAGGGAGTGAGTTCCAGAGTCGAGGGGCCACTACTGAAAAGGCCCTCTCTCTCGTCCCCACCAATCGTGCCTGCGATGCTGGCGGGATCGAGAGCAGGACCTCTCCGGATGATTGAAGGGATCGTGTGGGTTTGTATACAGAGATGCGATCACGCAGGTCGGCGGGTCCCAAACCGTTCAGGGGCTGCTCACCCTATCCTTATGCTGGAAGGTGGGACATGTGGTGACTGCCCCAATCCTCCCCACCCCGATTCCTCTCCCCATCCTCCTCCCTCGATCCTTGGGCTGTCTTCTTGGCATTATGTTGGGAGGAGGGTGAGACAGGCAATGGTTGAGAGGGCTCCAGAGCCATCCTCCTGGCATAAAGATGGGGCTGCTTGCACTATGTTGGGAGAAGGATGAAACACACGGTGGCTGAGAGAGCTCCAGGGGGCCTTAGTTTGTCCATGCCTGGGTTAGACATATATACACTGAATGAAATGTCAGTATGTGAGAGGATTAAGGGGAAATGGGCAAGTCAAATTGATTCATAAAGGAGTTGTGGAATGGAATCAAAGTTCTCAATTATTTTGATGATATTAATTTAGCTTAAGAATGATTTTATTAATTTAACTGTGGGAAAGAAATCAAAACATCATAAAGGATCTAAACTGCAATGCATAACTATGATGACATATGCCTCAACATTTGTGAGAGTTAAAAATTACGTAGAAGAAGGTGTTTTTGCTTTAAATTTCTTAGCAACCGTATTCACAAATGCTCATTACTAGTGAATATTGGTTAGAGAATTGTCTTGATCTGAAATTCTTGCTTGAGTAGGAAGGTGCAGGACCTTTGACACCAAAGCATCATGTGTTCTTTATGTGAGCTTGTGATTCTTTCATCAGATTTTAAACAAGATGGAACTCTGCCAGTATAAAGACTAACCTTTCACATCAGATTCTGCTAATTAACCAAGAACAGAGAAGGCAGGCTTCAATAACTCTTCAAGTGGTGTGTCACAAATACAGCTAACTCAGAACTTGGGGCCAAGTGATGTGTTCTGAACTCAAAAAAGCCCCATTGACTTGGCATTTAAGTGGAATTAAAATAGATTTTCAGATGACAAAAAATGTGTGCTCTGCATACATGTGCTTGTTTCAGACTACCTTTGTATCCTCTGAGAGCATTTTCCTTGTAATAAAAAGAACAAAGATGGTAGTAGATCAGGATTAGAGCACTCCTGGGTAAGACTTTTAATGTGAAGTCTCCATGCCACCTTCATATAATTTCATGGAGTGAGGGCAGTTCAGATGTCATAAGACAACTGCTATCATTTTGTGCTTTCCTTCTGCTTCCTCTGTTCTTTTATAATGTAGAAAATCAGTTCAAGAATGAAAGAGCAGAATAGTAGTGCAACCTTTTTTTTCTAGAGAGATAGAACAATTCATGCCTTAGGGTGCATATACACTGTAGAATTAATTGATGCAGTTTAACACCACCTTAACTGCCATGGTCTGATGCTATGGAATCACGAAATAGGTATTTTTCCAGTCTTTAGCCTTTTTTTTTTGCCAAATACTGCAAATCCCAGGATTCCATAACATTGAGCCATGGTAGTTAAAATGGTGTCTAAATGCATTAATTCTGCAGTGTAGATGGACCCCCAGACAGCACACAGAAAGAAAAAAAAGTTTCCTGAAGCACTGAGATGTTCAGTTTCCTTTTGTTTTGATTTTACCTGCATAGTCCTCAATTTCCTTCCAAATAATTTCTTGTAATATTTTGGGCTTGCTTTCAATCCCCTCTCTTGTGCTCTTTCTCCTCTCCCTCTCACTGATCATACAATGTTTCAGAAATGGATTTTCAGAAACTCCACGGAGTCTTTTTTTATTACCACCACAGTGATAAAATAATTTAGCAATTTAATGGCTCATTGATATTTGCTGGGGTGGGGTACCAGGACCATTCCTGGACCACATGGATACCAAAATTCATGGATGCTCAAATCCCATTATATACAATGGCATAGTAAAATATTGTCCCTATTTTAACTCAAACCCTCCTCAATCTTAATCAAGCTACTCTTATTTTAAGTTTTTCAAAATTTCCCCCTTTTTTCTTCACCTTGGAAACATAGTCTGTATAAAACTTTTTTTTTCTTTTCTTACTGCTACTAACCCTTGTGGACCACTCCTTCTTCTTACTACTTCACCAAAGTCAATTTGGAACTGCTTGATAAGGAGAAAGCTATCTATTCCTCCTCTCATACTAATTGTCTCATCTATTTCCCCATTTTGTTTTTTGTTGTTGTTTTTTAACTTGACTCTTTTCACTTGAATAGTTTCAGCTGATGGAAAGCAAGTGACAAATATAATTATTTGAAACAGAGGCTACTTGTATCTGCTGTTCCTTGTTGTAAGCCAGTTTCTGGTTGAGTCTGTCGCCTTTAACCCGTCTTTGCTCTACAGTAAACAAAGTTTACCTGAGGATATTCTGGAGTTTGTAGGAAACTCCAGAGTTCCCTTGAGGATTATGGCAGACTGGACAGCTAGATTACACATCACCACAGCCCTCTTTCCACTGCATTGATCAGCACAAGGAAGGGGGTGAGTTATTTTAATAGGGAAGGTGATCGGTTATCCACATATCACTTCCACCATTCCTCACCAGCCATGGAGCTCCCTGTAAGCAAAGCATGGGATACCCACCCATTCAGCAAGCAGTAGGAGATTGCTTTCTCTTGTACTTACTGATCATGTGAGTACTTTGTTATGACCGTAGCAGATGTGACCAAAATGACCAGACTTTCACTGGGAGCTCTGTGGTCAGTGTTGATAAAGGGCTGGGCCAGTGGAACTGATGTGGTCTCAGACTTTCTGGACTAGCTATGCGTTGATGTGACATCGCACAGAGTATGTGTGGCCATCAACATGGTTGATCAGGGACCAGTCCAAAACATAACACTCCAAACTGGTCCCAAATTAAACATTCAGTGTTGAACAAAGGTGACCCTCCTGCATGGTAATTAGTAATTGGAACTTAAATATAGTGAAATGTATTCAAGAGATGACATGGTCTGCAGTCACCGGTAAGGATGGAATGCCTTAATGATGAATACGTGTTTAATCAGGATTGGTTTTATCTGCTCATACATGCTGTATTAAGAATTCTTATATTACTATTGATTTCATTGGCTTCCTACTTGGCAAAAACCCAGAACAGTAATAATTGAGTGAACAATATCCTAACAGACTTATCTTACTGGAACATTAGGATTTGTTCATGTAGCCTGCTGAGGGTTTTTTGCTCATTCAGCATTCAGGACAGGGAAAATCCTTACATTACTGGGATTAGTTGCATTCTTAATATGACTTTAAAAAAATCATTAGCTTTCTAATTGTAATTTCCCCACCCTTCTATTTTATGCATGAGTTTTAATGACTCAAATCTGCCATAGACACCATTGCTGGGTGAAAGCACAAAACCCTTTTATCTACACAGTATTAGCCTTCCTTTGCTTTTGGAGTCATAAATGAATTTTTGAAACTTTCCACATTGACTGAACAATTTCATACTGCAATCATTGTCCAGTAATAAGATCTGGTCTAGGTTTTAGAAGTAGAAACTTGCCATTTTTGCTATTTAAAAAAGAAAGTGAAGAAAAATTGACTTCATTAGAATGGCATGGGGTTATTTAGACTTGAGTTCAGGTGAACTGGTTTAAATGAAATGCTATGTAAATGGCTGCATTTTGAAATGGGTTAAAACAGGTAACTATTAGAGGGTTCATGTACTCATGCCACTTAGTCTGGAGAAGCAATATTTCAGCCTAGCCTCTGTGGCAGTTCTCTTGTTCACCTCTGTTCTGCAACAATGCCAGAGTGGCATCCAGACCATACAGTGGGGTTGAAACCAGTTCTGCTCCACTGGAATGTCACCTTACTATGGTTGTCCCCTGTCACTGCTACTGGATTGTGATTGAGATCCACAGAGCTCCTAGTAGTAACCAAATGCTTTTGTTGATGTTAGCCAGGAATGTTTTGCACAGCTAGGAATGATTTGGATGGAGTTCTGTGTCTGTTTGCTGTGGTTATAGAAAGGTGGCCCTGGTTGATGTATTCTCTTTTTTGTGCTGCAGCATGCTGAGAAAATGGGATGACAGTGCCAGGCCATTTGGACAGTGAACCAATTCAAATTAGATCCTGTCTAGTTGTGGGCCTGCTCCAGAGTTTCTCTGAAACTCCAGAGCATATCCCAATTTGTAACACAGGGTAAAATAGTTTCACCTCATGTTATGGATCACAATTCCCTGGATGCTATATGGACACCCAGGAGGAACTTTTGGTCAAACTCAACGTTTTATGCCAGTGCAGACATGCCCAGAGCCATTACATTTGGAGGAGAGAAGTTTAGTGAGACTTTTAGCTAAAGGAATCTTGTATTTGTCTACCTTCTGGGTGTTTCTGGAATGAATAGCAACTCCTCACTGGCGAGTCATCTCTTCTCCTATTCTTCTCCATTGTAGCAATTTATTTATTTATTGTGTGAGGAGTGACCCAAAACAGTTGTATTGCATTAAATAAACAGACAAACAAACAAACAAAACACAAAGTTTGCAGACTTGGTATTATATTAAATGTCCTTTGACCAGTACCTGGCTACTTGGAGTGCCTCTGGTACTGCTGCAAGAAGGTCCTCATTTGTGCATGTGGCAGGGCTCAGGTTGCATTGCAGTAGGTGGTCTGTGGTTTGCTCTTCTCTACACTCGCATGTCATGGACTCCACTTTGTAGCCCCATTTCTTAAGGTTGGCTCTGCATCTTGTGGTGCCAGAGCACAGTCTGTTCAGTGCCTTCCAAGTAGCCCAGTTTTCTGTGTGCCCAGGAGGGAGTCTCTTATTTGGTATCAGCCATTGATTGTAGCAATGACCCCCTAGGGCTTGGGTGCTGCAGAAAAGATTAGAGAATAACATTTTATGCTGCATTCAAAAAAGGACATACACATAATAAGTATGCATTTGTCACTAACAGGCTTCTGGGATCTTGGGATTTATCCACCCAACTATCCACCCAATTATTTGGGTTCATCCTCCCACGTCTGAAATGATTCATAGGTTGTTAATGTGACATTGCCTGTGAGATGGGTGCCATTGCCCTCTGGTACAATACTGGTGGAATTGTGGAACATGTCTGAATATTCAAACTAAATGGAAGAATATAGTAACACGGGGCTTTTACATCATGATTGACTTTTTAAAAAATTGGGAGATACATTTCCCTCTTGTGGGATACAAATCAGATGAGAAGCCCAAAATTATTGGCACTGTTCATGTAGGGTTGTTACATTACAAAAAACACTGCTCTGATATATTTTAAGCATGGATTTCTTTGTGGAGTCTGGCTACTACAGTTCTATACCAGTTGATGCTTCCAAAAGCCAGATCCATATCAAAGCCTATTGCCAATAACATATCTTCTTACTCTCAAATCAAATGATCTGAGTGTAATTAGCTGAATGTATTGTTATCCAGATATGTATACAAAGACCATCAAATGAGCCCTAACAACAAATAGTTTGCTTAAACCTTTAGTACTTATTACATATCCATTATCTGAAATGCTTGGGACCAAGCATTTCAGATAATGGACTTTTGGATTTTTGACTTTTTCAGATTTTTGGAGTACTGGTATATACATATGAATAGTTGAATACTTCTATGATATAGCTTGGAGATGGGACTCAAATCTAAAGATAAAATTCATATATGTTTCATACACACCTTATATACAGATAGCCTGGTGGTAACTTTATATACAATATTTTAAATATTTTGCATTTAAGATAATTTGCATGAAACAAAGTTTGTATACATTGAAATATCAGAAGGCAAAAATTTCACTATCTGAGTCACCCACTTGGACAATTTTGGATTCTGGAATTTTTCAGATTTTAGAAATCTGGATAAGGTGTACTCATCCTGTAATAATTCATTTCACTTAGGGTATGATTTCATCTTTTTATCTTTTGCAGAGAGGATGTTTGAACACAATAGGGAATTAGCTGAAGGTCCTATAATTCTAGAAACACTGATGGTAATATAATAAGTTATATGGACTAAGTAAGACCAAAGCACTTGCCTGGAAGAAAAAAAGTACATGTGTTCAGAAGAGTTGTTAGAAGCTTGAAATGCGTGTTTATGTCAGTACCTTGAAAAACTAAATGGATTAATTGAAATAGAAGGCCTTGTTTCTCTTACTGGTTTTCTTGAAAGGGTATTTATCTACTTCTGGTACCTGCTGGAAAAGGTATACAGTTAGGAAACTATTAATGCTCTTAGGTGGAGATTAAATGCCCCTGATATTGTGTTGAGTGAGAAATGTTTATTTCTCCAGCACTGCTATGGGCTACAAGAGAAAAATAATAGGAAGTCGAGTAGCTCTGATATGAAATGGATGGTTGTTTTTCCTCTATCTCCCATAGTATTTGCAAACCTTATTTTTTTAAAAGGAGAAAAGGTGCTCTGGGCTTTCCTAAGAATGTTTTCAGCCATGTCACATCAATGCTACAGATGGCTTCTCTTACATCTTGTTATCTTTGCAGCAATGATAAATATAAAAAGTTGTGTAATACGTTTATAGAAAGTGTAGGTATGTGTAGAGGGTTAATTGTGTGGCCTTCTCACCCCATTGGTTTATGTCATTATTTACGAGGTACTACAAGTGAGATTCTGATTCATCCCAATTACATTTTTGAGTATTTTGATGTCCCTCCCTGCCAAAGAGGATTGCTGTCCCATGCTTAATACTCAGACAGAATTAAGTTCAGAAGACAAAACATGAAAGGTATTTGATAACAGTCTGAAGTCAAGAATTTTAAATCAAAACAGAGCCCAAGTAGAGGAGTAAGTATGCAGGATCATAAATCCAAGACTTACAGTAGTAGGGTCAGGCTGTTAAGAGGTGAACAGGAAGTTTGCTTTCAGTAGCTAGGTAAAGGGAAGCTTGCCTGCTTTAAATGACATTTGGCACATTGCATGCCTATATGCCAAATAGTATGTAAAAAGTGCTCTCCATAGCTGTGGTTGCATAGCCTTTTGCTGCTTCAGAAAGCCTAAATGAGTTGTTTTCTCACCAAAGGGTTTTGTGATCTACTACTTGAATTGGAGTAGGACAGTTGTCCATCAGGCTGAACTGCTGGAGGAGGACTTCTGAGGAAAATGGTGATTATGGTGATTGTGACATTTTTGTATAAGCTTGCTTCTCTACAAACATTTTAAACCAGTTAGCCCCATTGAATATCAACTTACTATGGCAGTCCCCCCACCACAGAACTCCTAGCCTGACAACCTTAAATCTAGGTCCATCCCTCAACTGCATGTCAGGTGCTGTGACCAGTTGCCGAAGAGCTTCTGAATTTTTAATATATCTCTAAAAGAGCATTATAATTTAGCATAGCCACAACTCTTAAAGTGTAGACAGTATGCCATATTTTGTATCTAGGGCCGTTAGACCCATGGTGTCATGCAATGCATTCTCTAGTCCGATTTGCAATAGAGGTTGTAGTGGCTCTTTAGTTGGACTGTAATTTTTGAATGCGATTTTCCTGCTTCTTGGCAGGCAGTTGGATTGGCTTGCCCACAAGGTTTCTTCCAACTGTATGATTCTAAATGCAATATTATGCAAATAATATTACTGTTGCTGCAAGCAGGAAATCACCTGTTTTCTTCTTCTGTTGCCATTACATTTAGGAGTATTAAAATATCAGCACTTGGGGAATTATTAATTAATCCTTAAATCACCCATGTTGACCAGAAAGATCTAGAAGCTATACTCTAAAAACTAACTTTTTCTAGAAATTACCAAATACATGCTGTAGAGATGTGTTCATTATAAAGTGTTATTTATAATGTGTTTAAACTGTATTTATAATGTTTATTATAGAGTGTTTAATGTACTGTGTTTAAATTGCATTTATGTATTACATTTATTGCCATGGCCTAGCTGTGAGGGATAGGTTGCCATGGTGACAAGACAAGGCAGAAGAGGAGGTGGGCGGAGCTTAAGGAGAAAAAGGTTGGAGTGTGGCAGTTAAGCTCCAGTCCGGTGGAGGAGACCCGGAGAAGAGCAGAGCCAGTTAAGGGCTCTGGGAAATAGCAGAGTCAAGAAAGGACTCTGGGGGAAAGTAGTTTAGTCCGGTGGAGGAGACCCGGAGAAGAGCAGAGCTAGTTAGGGCTCTGTTGTGAAGCTGTGAGAATTCAGCAGTTCTTAGAATTTGTGAATATTTCTTCAGCAAGAGAGCTGAAGGTGTTACCTTGTTAGATTACTTAGGTTAAAGAATCTAACAGAGGGGGTTTTAAGGATCGCCAGTAAGGAAAGACTGGTGATCAGTGGTTTGTTCCGAGTATAGGGCAAACAGTGTGGACATTCACAATAGGGAACTCTGGAATAGTATAAGCACTTCACTAAAGAAGGAGTTTGTAGATTTGTAACATTCAGAAGCCTGAAAGTATCTCAAACCAGCCATTTTGTAACATCAAGCCTTGTGCCAAGTTCAAACTCTCAAAACTGCAACAATTACGTTCTGTTAACAATAAAACTTGTTCTCTTTTTATTTCAAACCTGCCTCCTCCATTGCTGTTATGCTTGGTGCATTCCACACTACCAAAATCACCTCACAACCCAACTAAAGATAAACAGAGACATAAACCAGCGTCTCTAAACATATTGGTGGCAGCTTAATTGATATTTAAAAGAAGGTTCCTCACAGAATATTGGTGGCATTAAAGAAGATTAATACTTCCTCACATAATTTTTGGTGGCATTTTAGTGAGATTAGCGCTGCTTCTTTACATTTTTGGTTGACAAGCGGTGGGATTAACGCTTCGTTACATTTTTGGTGGCAGACGACGGGATTCGTGTAACAACTAATCGAGTGCCTTAAGTTTAATTTTAAAATAAGTTGTGAGGTAAAAGTTGTTGAAAACATGGCTACCAGGCGGCAGAGAAAGCTGGCTGAAGAAAGAGAGGGAGACCAAGGAGAAAGTTCGGGCTCTGAGATAGAGACAGAGCCAGTGCCTATGTCAGAAATGGCTTATAAATACAAACTGGAGATGGAGGAAAAACGATTAGAGATGAGACGATTGGAGATGGAGGAAACACAAATGGAGATGGAGAGAGAGGCGAAACAAAGAGAGTTTGAAGAAAGACAAAGAGAGAGAGAATTGGAACGGGAGTTAGAATTGAAGAGAATGGAGTTTGAGCTAGAAAAACAAAGGTTGGCTTTGGCACAAACATCCAGTGTTGTCCAGGAAGGGAGATCTGGAGTGGATACCCCAGATTTGACAAAGAAATTCCCAAAATTTACCAAAGGAGATGACCCAGAGAAATTCCTTATATCTTTTGAAAGATGTTGTCGAGATTTTGGGTTGGCTAAAGACAAATGGATGATATACCTAAGGCCTCAGATAAATGAGAAGCTTTTACAGATTTATGGACAGATGCCGGAGGAGTCTTGTAGAGACTATGATCTGTTTAAGAAGCAGGTTCAACAGGAATATAGATTGACTCCTGAATATTATAGATTTAAGTTCAGGACGTTGAAGAAAGATAAAACTCAAAGTTTTGCTCAGGTGGCCTCTAGATTGTCTCAACTGTTTGATAGTTGGATAAAGATGTCTGAGGTAGAAGATTATCATCAGCTGAGGGAACTTTTGAAATTGGAACAATTTTTCCAATTAGTTCCTTATGAAATTCGTTGGGTGATTCAAGATCGCAAGCCATCCACGATTGTAGAGGCAGCGGGTATGGCAGATCAAATAACAACCTTGAAAGAAGGATTTGAAAGGGAAGATCTGCCAGGGGACAAAAGAACAAACAGGCAGCCATTTTATTCACAACAAAAGCGCCCACAGCAAGAAAAGGGTGCTGACTTAGAAGACACCACCTGTAGGAGGCAGAGTGTAATAAGACCAACTGCTCCTGAGGTAAAACGACGGTGCTATCTATGTGGAGAATGTAATCATTTAAAATATCAATGTCCCTTGTTAAGGAAAGAGAAAACAACCCTCTTTGTGAATAAAATGAAAGACACACCAAGGGCAGAAGCAGATACTGTTTCAAAGGAGAGTTCAAGCTCAGAGCCTCAAGAGAAACAATGTCTGTTCATCCTGTCAGGCAGCCCATCTAAGGACTACTTAGAAACCATTTATATTGATCACAAAGACAGGAAAGCACTCAGAGATACAGGTTCCGAAATATGCATCGCGCACCCTGAAATAATACCTCAGAGATTTCAGCAGCCAACCTCTGAAGTAAGATTAAAAGGTTTAGGTCCCGCGATCCCGACACCCGTGGTGACCTTGCCAATAGAATATAAAGGATGGAAGGGTGTGTGGGATTTTGCAGTCAGTCCTGACATACCATATCAATGTTTAATTGGAAATGATTTGGCTGAAGAGATTAAATACTGTAAGATGGCGTATGGGGAGAAAGAATGTAACAATGAAAGCCCTGAACAGAAAGCCCTGTGTTTTGCCATACAACAAGATGGGGACAAGAAGCCAGAATCTAGCACTACGGTTGCTGAGCTTATTAAGAAGACAGGAGGAGTCAAAGAAATTCAACAGGAACAAAGAGCAAAAGAACAACCCTATAGATTTATTGCTGAAGATGGTGTTCCAAATATAAAGTCAGAAGTGTACAGCCAGAAGAGACCATGCAAACGAGGAACAAGCCCTGCAGCAGAGCCGATTCCAGTGGCTGATTATTTGAGAGCCAGTGAAGAGAGTATAGAAACAATAGGTCTGGAAAGACAAGTGATAAACTCTGAGGAGAAAGAGGAATCCTTGACCTTAAAAGATGTATTTCCTTCAGCGCCACATAAAGAAATTACCTCAGCCGAACTTTTTGACAAAGACAATAAATTGAAAGTAAAAGAGAAAGCTAAAGGAAAACAAACTCTGGATGTGACAGTAGAAGCTGATGCGAGTTCAGAATATCCAGGGGTCTTCTATGAAACAAAGATCCATACATCTGAAGAGAAAGTAAACAGAAAAAGAAGATTTGGCCATGTGTCGGAAGAGAGATCTCCTTTATCCTTGAACGGAGAGGAAAGAGAGAATAAAAGCCAAGCTGATAGACTGACAAGAAAACTAATATACACAGACTATATTGGTGATGATAAAAAGAAAAAGCTGCAATTTCTAGCTTTGGAAGTTTGTCCAGATAGCAGTGATGAGCTTGCCATGAAGAAGGACAATATTCGTGTTCATTCTTCCAAGGACAGTGAGTTCTCTTCAGTGCCAAGAAAAGGTGCTCGAGGAATTCCAGATTATTCACTACAACCTGATGCTTCACGGAAGCAAGCCATTGTTCAAGCCCTGAAAATCGATGGAAACAGAACTGTTCCTGATAATTGGAAGGTCAGACAAAAGAAGAAACCTAAAAAGAAGAAACGAAGAAGTGGAAAAAAAGAAGCTAAAAGATCATCATAAAGAGACATTGCTGTGGACAGTTGGTCCAATACAACCGAGGTTGTGTTTGAACCATGGGACATTGGACACTAAGACATGTCAATGATCAAATGTGGGAGTTTAACTATTGTGTGGGCTATTAACAAAGTGGGACCATATGTATGGAAAAAAGTTGTGGTATGGTAAATAGATAAATGTCTTATAAATTGACCAGACTAGGTAGAAAGTCAATTATATATGTTAATGGGATAGAAACACATGTAGACAAGGATAGTTTTATTCAGGTAAGCTATATAGATATAGGTTTAGTGTTAGCCTGTTAGTTTCATTGGAAGGTGTTTCATCAATACTGATTCCATGGAAAAGGATTTAGCTTTTAAAATCTAATGTATGTGTAAGGTAGTGTAATATTAAAGTGTGGTAGGTATATATGTTTTACAATAGGCAATAGATATTTACGAATATATATATAAGTATAAAAATGTGAGACTTTGATACCACATCCATAGATGATACTAGAATTCCATAGGTTAAAGGTTTGTATATATGTATAGTTGAAATGTACCTAACTATGATGCGTTTCCCTTTCAGAATTGATGTATATGTATATATTGTTAAATAATATGTGAGATTATTTTTGCTATTCTAGGATTAAGAAATATACAAAAATAATATTTCTGGGGAGGAAGGTGTAGAGATGTGTTCATTATAAAGTGTTATTTATAATGTGTTTAAACTGTATTTATAATGTTTATTATAGAGTGTTTAATGTACTGTGTTTAAATTGCATTTATGTATTACATTTATTGCCATGGCCTAGCTGTGAGGGATAGGTTGCCATGGTGACAAGACAAGGCAGAAGAGGAGGTGGGCGGAGCTTAAGGAGAAAAAGGTTGGAGTGTGGCAGTTAAGCTCCAGTCCGGTGGAGGAGACCCGGAGAAGAGCAGAGCCAGTTAAGGGCTCTGGGAAATAGCAGAGTCAAGAAAGGACTCTGGGGGAAAGTAGTTTAGTCCGGTGGAGGAGACCCAGAGAAGAGCAGAGCTAGTTAGGGCTCTGTTGTGAAGCTGTGAGAATTCAGCAGTTCTTAGAATTTGTGAATATTTCTTCAGCAAGAGAGCTGAAGGTGTTACCTTGTTAGATTACTTAGGTTAAAGAATCTAACAGAGGGGGTTTTAAGGATCGCCAGTAAGGAAAGACTGGTGATCAGTGGTTTGTTCCGAGTATAGGGCAAACAGTGTGGACATTCACAATAGGGAACTCTGGAATAGTATAAGCACTTCACTAAAGAAGGAGTTTGTAGATTTGTAACATTCAGAAGCCTGAAAGTATCTCAAACCAGCCATTTTGTAACATCAAGCCTTGTGCCAAGTTCAAACTCTCAAAACTGCAACAATTACGTTCTGTTAACAATAAAACTTGTTCTCTTTTTATTTCAAACCTGCCTCCTCCATTGCTGTTATGCTTGGTGCATTCCACACTACCAAAATCACCTCACAACCCAACTAAAGATAAACAGAGACATAAACCAGCGTCTCTAAACATATTGGTGGCAGCTTAATTGATATTTAAAAGAAGGTTCCTCACAGAATATTGGTGGCATTAAAGAAGATTAATACTTCCTCACATAATTTTTGGTGGCATTTTAGTGAGATTAGCGCTGCTTCTTTACATTTTTGGTTGACAAGCGGTGGGATTAACGCTTCGTTACACATGCATGTTGATCTAATTGCTAATTCCAACTACAATAGGCCTAGTAAATCAGTTGGGAAATTGTAAGTCGACAATTCAATTGATTTAAGGAGTTGTACACTTTGTTGGAATGTGCACTAATATTTCACTCTGCTAATTTTTTTCTGATAATTGAATTTAGACCAAAAGGTGATGCCAAACATGCCATTTATTGGCTTCATTGGTTGCCACTTGTGAGGCTGAGGAGCCTGGCTGTATTCTGAAGAATCTGAATGGGGGCTATATACAGTACAAAACAAAATGCTACCATAGTTATAACAAATGTTTTCTTTTTTACAATCTAAAGATATCATATCACATAGGAGTAGTCACAGACACTGCTCTTGGAGGTCACTCTGACTGTAGATTTGGACCAGTATTTAAAGTTGGTTAGCTAGCCATTATTGGGCCATTCTGACATTGTGCAAAGCATACATAATCATTTCTCCAAAGTGGAAGTACCACTCTGGTCACTTATGAGCCTACATGAGCTATTCTGAGCCCACCATCACTGGTACAGACTTCTAGCTGGCTGTTCTTATCATGTTCCTAGATGGATGAGGAAGCCTGTGCAACCAGATGTTATGGTATGGTATTCTTCTTTCATTCAGTAAATGGATCTTTTATGAATGGATCCCTTATTTTCCCTAACAAATGGCTAAACAGTAACATCCTAGGATTTTATAAAGGGGTCCGAAGATACACACACACACACACACACACACACACACACACACACACACACGATATATATTTCTCTCAAACACCAATCTGTATTGTGTGCACTTTATTGGACATGGTCACTTTTCTTACGTCACTCCTGACAACAGAAAAATATGGACAGGGTATTTTTTTACCAAGTTGCCAAGCTGAAATTGAAATTAGCTCATAAAGATAAGTGTTGGGACTCAGCCTGCGTGTGAACCTGAGCCTGAATCTCTGATTGTATTGCCTAATGTTGATGCCAATGTTGATGCTAATGTTGATGGGCCTAGTTTGGATAGTGAGGCTGAAGTGATCAATGAGGACGAGGCTCAAAATGGAGACACTCTGGGCAATAAAAATCCTACAGGCTTTGATTTAGATGCTTCAGGGGAAAAGCCAAGTTCTCATGAGAAAGTTTCTGTCAGACCAAAAGAAGAAAATTCACTCCTTTTTCTTCCTGGCCCAAGATAACTTGACACCTGGTCAGGTCAATGATAACAGTCGCAGTTTAGAGATAAACCAGAACCACAAGGAGGCTCAATGTTTATGTAGGTCCAAGAGAATCTGACAACTGAAACCAAAGATTAGAGTTAGCTGGAATCAGTTTTTGGAATTTAAGAGTGCTCGTGAGGGGGATTTCCTCAGACCAAGCATTGTTTAGTATCAAGTACAAACCTCCTGGGTTTTCCAGTTTCCGGTGGTCTGGTCTCTAAGGGAATTTCTGGCTTCAAGTGAGATTAGCAGGGGTAATCTGTTCATGGATTTCTATTGAGAGTTTTCTGGACATTACTGCTTTGGATTTTCTGCAAGCTTTCTGGGCATTGCTGTTTGCAGTTTCATTTTGGCT
The DNA here is from genome assembly GCF_037176765.1 of Anolis sagrei. NCBI lineage: Eukaryota > Metazoa > Chordata > Lepidosauria > Squamata > Anolidae > Anolis > Anolis sagrei. Next base: position 213,846,738 of record NC_090024.1, on the reverse strand, counting down.
TTTTTACCTTTGGACTTTAATCTATTTTATATTCATCATTCAATAAAAAGGATTGTATTTTTCCTAAATCAAGGTGGGGTGTATTAATCAAAAGAGGGCCCTGTTTCCTGCTCTGAAGTGCAACAATAACATTGTTCCAAGCTACCAGGTTTGAATTTTTCCCTGACTCTAAAAATTGACCTTGCTCTGAAGGAAAAACCTTTTCCATTTCTTTATAAAACTTACAAGAAAGAGATGTAGGTCCTAGTTCTGAATTTTAAGTGGGATGAATTTCTAGGAATCCATTGCAGTCAAAGTCTTGGCACACATACACACTTATGGACACATGCACACTCATGAACATAAACACTTTGTTCAAGTTAATATGATGTTTTCAAATTCACCTGGAGCTCTCCAAGGATCTAACACATAGTTGTCACCAATCCTCTTATGTGACACAATGAAAGTTTATTATGAAATGCCTCCAGCTATCCTATATTGGATTTGCTATTTTATTTTCACTTGAAAATATGTGGGTTTGTTTGAATTTAGTTGCATTAAAGATAGTTCCAGGGTGGGAGACTGGGGGAGGAAAGCATTTGAAACCACATAGAAAATTGCACTACTAATCATATTTCCATAAGCGGCCCTCTGTAGCATTATCGTCACACAGTATATTTATAATTTGGTTTATATGAGCTACACTTTAAGTTGAAGAAAATTGGTTTCCATTTCAAAATGTCATGTTTCTCATTTTCTCCTTGAATTTCAGACTGTTTCAAACTCTTTCAGTCTTTAAATCACTCAAAAACACACGCCATAATTAAAATATAGCAAATTCTCATGAATCAATTTAGGTTTTTTTATTTGTTCTAAAACACATTTAAGTGAAGCTGAAAGCCTGTTAAAATGTAACACAATGAATATGAATGCCAATGTCGTCTTGGTAGGGAAGATAATGTATATTTGTGCCATGTACATGCACAGAGAAAGGAAAATCAGAAAGAAGACATTGCATATAGAGTTTGCTAAGATGGCCATTGTGATAAATCTCACAATGAGGTAGAAAAATATGACTGTCTTGGAAATTATGAAAGGACACTACCTAGCTAAATTGCTTGTGAAATATGAATAGTGATAATGATAACAGAGATTCTTAAGACTTGCGCTCCCCCAAAACTGCATTTAGCAGGGATGGGAACTTTGTAGTCCTTCATGGGTTGTTGGACTGCAACACTCAGCATTCCTCATCACTGGCTATGCTGGCTAGGCCTGCTTAAAGTTGCAGACCAACAACATCTGTGGGACAACAAAATTCCTGAAGCATAAGACTGTAACCTTGTTCTTGTTGGGTGCATTTTGATGTATGTTGACCCTGAGATGAACCTATCACAAGGTTTTCTTGACAAGGTATGTTACTTTCCTCTTAGGCTAAGAGAGTGTGAGTCATCCAATTTCTTTGCCTTGTGCAAGGCTGTCCTTACATTATAGCCTGTAAACCTACCTGAGAATGGTGACCCACTTGCATAGTCCATCTCCACATCTATTCAATACATGTAGTAACTATCCAGTTATTACTCTAAGTACTTGGAATAGATTCCTGTGCTGCAAGTGCCATCTTTACTGGCCTCTTCTAGATAAGCTGCAAAAATATTATTTTAAGTTATTTTTAAAAATGCTACTTTTAGAATATATAGCTGGGTTGATTTTTTAAAGACCATAATTATGTTTTCTATTGCTTTTGTTGTTTTAACATTTGTGAGTTGTTTTCATTTTTAATCTGTTTCTCGAATGGCAGGAGAGAACATTAAGACTGTTGTGCCAGTTCCTAACAAGTAAAATTAATCACTTTATTATTTCTTGGCTTGTTGGTGTGTGTGTCTACACACATGTGATGTAACTCTGATTTTAATTGAGTAACTTCTCACCACACGTACTGGAAAACTGTGTTTTTTAAGAGACCATAATTATTATTCCTATTGCTCTTGTTGTTTTAACATTTGTGAGATGCTTTCAGTTTGAATCTGTTTCTTGAATGGCAGGACAGAACGTTAAGACTTTTGTGCCAGGCCCTAACAAGTAAAATTAATCACTTTATTATTTCCTGGCTTGTTGGTGTGTGTGTGCATGTGCACACACGTGATGTAACTCTGATTTTAATGGAATAACTTTCTACCACACGTATTGGAAATGCAAGTAGTAGCTCCATGAGGCATTGGATTTTCAGGGAACAGGAAAGTAATAATTGACAGTTTTGTCCCAATGCAAATTAAAAGAACATAAAATATTCCCAATGAAGATGATTATTTGCTTGCTGAGGAAATCTATAACACTACCAATGGACATATTTCTTAGCTGTTGAGACCCATTGCAACTGCTATTCAGCATTTTAAAATTCAGCACTTTGATTGCATTTAGTGACATAATTGATGACATATCTACTTTGATGCCCCAAGTTAAGTGAATCCCTGTCTTCCTTCTGTTGTGCTTCTGAAACCCCAAACGAAACAAGAAGAATGATTCCAGTGGTGCTACCTGACAATTTATTACATAATGGGCTCGCTATATTCCATTTCTTCAAATCTGGGTATCTAATTTGCATATCATATTAACTTGCATATTATTCTAATTTACATCTTATACAAATTAAATGTAAAATAAGCACTTTAAAAATGGATGGCTAAAGAACTTATGACTGAGATAAGATTTAATAGGAACATATACAACAAATTGTAAAAAGAAGTGAATAACAAAAGAGAAATTCAAACAAATAGCCAGTCAGAAAGTCAGAAAAGCTGAAGCACAGAATGAGGTCAAGCTTGCCAGAGAGATTGAAAATAATAAAAGGGTGGGGTTATTTTGGTTACATCTGTAGCAAAAAGAAGAATAAGGAAATGGTAGGGTTACTATGTGAAATGGCAAAATGCTAATGGGGATAGAAAAAAGTAGAACCACTCAACATTTTCTTTGTTTCAGTCTCCTCCCCAAATGAAAACAGTGCTCAAAATAGAGTACATGATACAACAGGGGAAATACAGCATAGAATAAGTAAGTAAGAAGTACTTTAGCTATGTAGCTACTTTAGATGAATTCAAGTCTCCAGGGCCAAATGAATTATATCCAAGGGTACTAAAGTAACTGGCAGAAGTAATCTCAAAACCACTGTCAATAATAGTCAAATTTAAACTCAATTGCTGCTACTAATTGAGTTTAAATTTCACTGCCTTTTGTCTCAGTCCACACCAGTGCTGTCCTAATGCATTGGCATGATGGGCAGTTGCCTGGCCCCCTCATAAAAATAAGGGTCTCATGCTGATCTATGCACAGATTAGGATTTAACAGTAATTTCCCGATCATTCTCCTCAATTCTCCTGATAACTGAATAGAGGGAGAGAAAAAAAATGATGTGTAGTAATTTGGTATGCCGTCATTCGTGAGAGAAATATTACCATTTTACCATTTGTATTGCTCGCAGTGTTATGGAAGCAGAATATTGTAATAGATTCACAAGAAGCAATTAATGGCTCAGGACAATTGTAGACAACTCCCACACTGTTTGCAACAACAACAACAACAACTACTACTACTACTACGGTTCTCCATGCACAGACCCTTGCAGTGATAGTCTTGATGAATCACTCCAATACTCCCTTGACCCCTTCCCCCTAGACATACCCCAAGCCTCCCTCCCTTGTTTCACACCACTGCACAAGCTACTCTCCCTTGCTTCACCTCATGCTGCCTCATTTCCATTCCTTGCCTCTTCCTATCCTTCTTTGCCTCAGAGGCTGGATAGCCATGCAGAGACTGGATGTCTGTTTGTAAGGGGTGCTTTGACTGTTCTTTTCCTGCATTGCAGGGGGTTGGACTGGATGGCCCTTTTGGTCTTTTCCAGCTCTATGATTCTATGATTTTGTCATGTACTCTCCATGGCTGCCTGGCTCTTCCTTGTGCCACACAATGTTTGCTTCAAACTCAGCTTGCCTGATTTCATGTTATTCTTATATTTATTTATTGCTGTCAGGCCTGTAGCCGGGGTGTGTGTGTGTGTGTGTGTGTGGGGGGGGGGTGTTAGGGGTTCAACCCCCCCCCCCATTTTTCAGGTTAAAAAAACCCCAACTGTTTCTTTGGCTATTTTTGGCTTTACTAACCTTGCATACCTTGTATCTTATACCTTTTATGGAGCAATAAGGGTCTTTGGACTGTATTAAAAATGTTGTTGTTGTATTATCGAACTACTCTTCATGATTTGCTAAAAAAACGTTTCAACACCCCCCCCCCCCCCGAATTTTTTTTCTGGCTACGGCCCTGATTGCTGTTGTTGTTTGCCTGACATCTGAAGAAGCAGTGGCTACACTATGGTGCCCATGCTGGTTTAAAAAGAAGGCAAATAGCAGACAGGTAGCAAATGAAGTGATAGAACTGGACTTAGGACCTTTCCAGACAGGCCTTATACCCCAGGATCTGATCCAAGATTTTCTGTTTGTCCCAGATTATCTGGCAGTGAAGACTCATATAATCCAGTTCAAAGCAGAAAACCTTGGATTAGATTCTGGGATATAGGGCCTGTCTGGAAGAGTCCATAGTGATCCTGATAACTTACAACAGTTCATTGAAGTGATAATGACTGCAACGGGGAGAAGTGCAGAGCAACCCACACACTATTTACTGTAGGTAAACAGCCTAGTTCACAATAATTTTCTTCTAGGCCTTCGTTTACCAATATACATAATTGTGTGGAGTAATATAGTAGTGTGAATTAGCCCAAAGGTAGCTTTAATATTATTCAGATGCATTCAAAGCAAATCATTGAGCAAATTGCACAATATGAAAAAATAGGTAAATATTAAACTAAATAATAATGGAAACTTGAAGAAAAGCAGCAATATAGCTCACAGGCACAATAACTGCTATATTCATATATTCATAGATAGGGCTATATACTAGAAAAAGAAAACACTTTCCATAGTATATAGAAATCAAATGTTACTTTTGCGGGACAGCTTCCGGTACCCACAGCTAGTGTGAATGCTGGCGAGGAAATTCCGAGAGATGTTGTAAAAACAAAAACAAAACAAAAAAATGCTTTCTAAGTTCTAAGAAAAGTGGTATATATGTATGTTTATACACATTGAAAAGATTCAAGAAAAATTCAGTTATAAATGAATTCTTCAGTGTTTTATCCGATAACCTGTATGGTGAGATGGTAAAATGAGAGGAACAAGCAGGTAGTCCCTATTTTTCCTGTTTTGTCTTTTCCATATATATATATATATATATATATATATTAGGGCTGGGCGGTTTCGTTTCGTTAATTCGTAATTCGTTAATAATTCGTTAATTTTTTCAATTACAAAACGATAACGAACCATTCTGGAGCAATTATTAAAAAAAATGAATTTTCAAAAACGTTTTGTAAATGCTTCGTATTTTGATATTGTATTCGTTTCGTTATTGTTTTGAGGTCGTTTCGTTATTATTTCCGCATGTCTGGGCCAGTTTTATGGTTTAATTAGTGAAAAAAAATTATAATATCACACCAACAGTCAACAACAGAGGGAGAGGGAAGCTTCAGAAGGTTTTGGAGGTTTTTTAGCGTATTTCGCGGTTGCGTCCACCATTAACGAATCGATTCGTTATTGTTTCGGAAATCGATTCGTTAATTTTTTACCATTTACGAAATTTCGTAAATATCGAACTTTTTAAAAGGAAAATTTTGTAATTATTTTAAATATCGAAACAAAAAAACCCCCCAAATACAAATCGATTTTAGAAACAAATTTTTCTGTTGTTACCCAGGCCTAATATATATATATATATATATATATATATATATATATATATACACAGAGGCGGCCCTAAATAATTTTCAACAGTAAGCAAACAGTATTTTGGAGCCCCCCCCACCAACCACTGATATATATTTTCTGTTCGTCGTGGGAGTTCTGTGTGCCATATTTGGTTCAATTCCATCATTGGTGGAGTTAAGAATGCTCTTTGATTGTAGGTGAACTATACATCCCAGTAACTACAACTCGCATATGTCAAGGTCTATTTTCCCCCAAGAGTGCCTCAAGAGCGCCCCAGGGCAAAATCAACTATACTGCAAATGCTTACTTTGCGTAATGGGTTGAACCGCCCCTGTATATATATATATACACACATACATACATGAAAGTCTTACCTCCTCATTCCTCTGAGGTCTTCTCCTTCTGCTGTATCTTTTCCTGGCTAGAGAAAGGCAGCCTCCATCTACATAACCCTAAAACACGAGCTGGGAAACAGATTAGCCCCCAGGCATCTAGATGAATAAACTGGATTTATTAGGTTTAATCTGGGTTTTAAAAGATTGCTTCTAAAGATCCAGACCTTCCCTGAAGGTCTGGATCTTTGGGGATATGGGGCCTGTGAAAACAGATTCCTGGCATCATCTTCTGGATCCCAGTGTCTGTTTCCACAGCCATTTCTCCTACCCAGACTTGGGCAGCCTGGAGAAGAGAAATAGCACTGCCAGCCTACCCTTCCCCCCCCCCCCCCCAATTGCCCCCTCAGCTTTTGAGACGCCTCCAATTGAGGTCTGCAGGCCTTTCCCCTCTCCACCCTCAAATAGACAACAGAGGGCCTTGGAGGAATCCCCATTCCCCTCTCCAAAGCCCTCTGTCATCTCTTCTGAGAGACAAGGGAGAAGAAAAGGAGCTTGAGGTCTTTGTCCAAGGCTTTCTCTCAAAAGTTGAGGGGGAAATGGAGGGCAGGAAGGGAAAATCCAACAGTGCCCCTGCACACCAGTGCTGATCTCAGATCAGTGTGGAAGAGCATTTAGTTACCCTTACTTGGGTTTGGACTCATTGTGTGATCTAAATCCCAAGAGGGACTGGAATTTAAAAATGGAATTCCTGTAACAATAAATATATGGTTTCCCCATTTATCTTGTTATAGGCATCAAGAATAATTCTTTTTTATAACCATAGTGATATATCTAGCCCATGTACTGACATTTCAGGGCCAAAACCTGATATATTTAGGACCGTTGTCATGAGAGGTAGGCCCTGGTGATGTGCAAGGGTGATATTACATGGGAAAGCCTCTATTGATGTCATTAAGCATGATGTATTAAGCATGAATCACAGTTACACAGAGTATTATAATAAAAAAATCCAGTGCAAAATGAGAAATATATAAAAAGAGACATCTTGAAGACAGTGTGGTCTCCCTGACATCCCCCTCTCTTACTTTTAGGGCTGGAGAGAAGAGTGCATGTAAAATTGTAGCTTTGAGAGGAGCAAAATAAAAGCACTATCCACCTAAATAAGATTTTTTTGTGGAGGGAAATGACTTCCTTATCTCAAACCCTCCCCCATCCCACCACAAATGATTACTCGTGAGTCCAAACCTTGACTTCAGAGAACCTTACTTCGATGTAGCCCATTTACTTGGAACACATACCAGACAATCATATAAGAGCATTTCAGGAAATTGGAAGACTGTGCTTGGCTTTCATAATCTTATGATGGCACAGCATGCACAGATTTTCTATTTTCAGACCACCTGAGAATGCTATCTGACATCTGTCTACATCAGCAGTTCTCAACTTGGGGATCACGTCCTCCAAAGTTTGGCAGGCGGTGTGACCAGGGCAACAGGAAAAATGTGAGGCCAGACCATGTGGTGCTGCCTTGCTCGCCTGGCTTTCGCCGGCTTTCGCCGCTTTCCCCGCTTGCCAGGCCCAACGGGCGGTGTGAGCCAGGCAAGGGGCTCCCCGTGAGGCTAGGCCACGTGGTGGTGCCTCCCTCACCTGGGTCATGCTGCCCACTGGGTCTGGCAAACAGCTAAAGCCAGGTGAGGGAGGCAGCACCGCATATCCTGGCCTGGCCTGGCCTTGCGGGAAGCCCCTCCCCTGGATCGCGCTACCCATTGGGCCTGTCAGGCGAGGGGCTTCCTGTGAGGCCAGGCCAGGCAAGGCAAGGTGGTGCTGCCTCCCTCACCTGGGTTGTGCCACCCGCTGGGTCTGGCAAGCAACATGTAGAAATGATGCACTAGGAGAAGGAGGGGTAGGAGCAATTTTCCTCCTCCCCCTCTCTTGGCACGTCATTTCTATGTGCCAGGAAAGGGCAAACAGCAGGGAAATGTCAGTCAGGTAAGTTATTTTTTTCTTTTCAAGGATTTTCTGGGGGGGGGGGGAGTTAGGGGGGCTGTCTTAGCCCTTTTTTTGGGCTCCAGGAGCCCAAACATCCTGAGACAGCCATGTGGACTAGGACTGGAAGTTGTGTGATTTGATCCCTGGGCCCAATCCACACAGCACCCACAGCTGGAAAGAAGGCCACAGCTCATCTTTCCAGTTGTCAAATTAATTCAGCACAAAACAGCATTTTCCTGCTTTGTGGTGAATTAATTTGCTTTTACCTGGGCATTGTCTGGACACCCAGGTAAAAACGCAGGAGCTCGCGCATCTTGTGAGCTGTCTGGATGTGCCCGAAGATGAAAGATAAATGAAATAGAATAAACCTGTTCCCCCATTTTGGCACCAAATCTGACATTCTGTACTACCTCCAGTTCCAAATTATCCATATTGTTGTAAATCAGCCGATTGATACAGTCTAGAGATCACAATGCTTCCTTTAAAAAAATACCTTGGACAAATGGAAGCTGAAGAGCAGGCTGTGGAGAATACTAATGTTCAGCAACATGCAGGAGGGCAGAGGTGTTTGCTTGGAAAGGACTGCAAACCAGGAACCTTTTAACATTTCAATTAGGATGTGATAAAGTTGGCCCCAAGCTTGCTTCTTCTTCACCTACTCCCTTCATTCCTAGTTGCCAGTTACTGACAGAAGCTACTTATAAAATCTGTCTTCTCCTACTAGCTCTAAAGTAGAAAAATGCCCAGTGGTGAATTCTGTTAAGGAGCTTATTTCTACAATTATGTTTAATTGTCAGCAGTTTTGATATGCCAGACCAAAAGAGAGCAAGGAAGAAAGGAAAAGAAACGGCAGCCCCCATACTTTGGCTTAGCTCCCCCACTAGGAGCGCAAAAAGCTTTAATGTTTGAGCCAAGGTGATGTAAATTTAAATGTCTTCCATTTCTAAACCTGCAGATAAATGGCAATGCATCAGACAGCTGATACTGTGTTGTTCCCTTTCTTTCACTGGTGGGATGTGAAGGAAAACCTAATCTAAGTTTAATTTCCATCCTTCCTCATCGCCTGAATTCAGCTACAAGGGCTTCTTGGTGCTACCACAAAATGTATTAGCATGGATTTAACACAACACAAGCATTTGCATTCTCCTTTAAAAATTAACGTCCACGGCATGGGAACTGCAATTTCATTATCATTCCCCCTCCATCAGATATATATATCCTTATTATAAACCCTTGGGAATCTAATCTTATACATTCATCATTATAGACACCAAGACAATTTCTGTGTTCATAGCACTTTTAGAAAGAATCTTTTATTGTCCTCTGAGGAATTCTGCTGCTTGAGGCAGGTGCCTTCCTAACAGTATTGAAGATTGGCATACTTTTATTTAGACAGTTTTTATAAAGAAGCTGAGCACAGTGAAGCAAGCTTTTGCCCCTCCCCCTAAATAACTTTCTCTTTCTTCATATTTTGTCAACTTGTTTTTGCAAGAGGTACATGCATGTGTAGGATAAAAAAATAGCTGTCATCTTGTTGGTGACCTATGCAGGCACAATGCCACATTACACCTAGGAAGTGGGGGAGGTGACGGCTGACAGGGAGCTCTGGCATGGGCTGGTCCATGAGGTTATGAAGAGTCAGAATTGACTGGACGAATAAACAACAACGCAAACAACAACTATGGTCATTACAGAGGGAGGCATCCAACTCTTCTATTCAATGACCCATTGCCAGTGTAACCTACCTTGCTGCTATTTGTGTCCCTGCACCCATCTAGTGGCCAGGGGTGAGCCAAGACCAGGTAAGCTCTTTCCAGCTATGTTTCTTCAGAAGGATACTCAAAGTAGCCATCCTGAAAGGCCCCTTTGAGGTTCAATGGAGTCTGGGAGGATGATGCCATCACTGTGTAAAATGTACCCAGGCAATCCAGCTATAGTTCTGTCCCTGCTCTACTTAAATTGATTGTTCTCACCTTAACTGGTATTCTGTCTTAAACAGCATATATCTTAAATTGGCCCTTGGGGATTTTTTTTTTTTATGTAGCTGTTTCCGTTATAGGATTATCTTCTACAGAAACAACAACTGCTGTCTTTCAGGTCTCGTGTTTATTCAGCTTTGTGCTAGATAATTTAACATGATTTCTTGGGTGTTCCCTGCCTCACACTACTGTAGTCTTATATTTTAACTGCTTCTATACAATTCATAACAACTACATCAAAATTGCATGCAAAATAAATCTAATTTACGCCAGCCAGATGAGCTGAATCAACCCCGGTGATCAATGGGGTGACAGATGTCGCAATCAGATCGCCCTCACATCCTGAATTGTGGAGTCCTGAATTGTGGAATAATTTTTAACTATCTTCATCCTCTTCTTCTTCTTCTTCTTCTTCTTCTTCTTCTTCTTCTTCTTCTTCTTCTTCTTCTTCTTCTATCTTTCCATCTCTGCTCTTTTGCTGCTATATCCAATAGCTTGCAATAGATTCAGACTACAGAAAAAGAGATTCCACCTAAAATTCCTCCAAATATATCAACTTTCCTGGGCAGTCCCTCTCAAAAGGTGACAGTATCAGCATTGTGATATTGTGTCACAAGTGACAATGTCATTTTTTTCCACTATTTACTGCCTAGGAAAATGGAGATATTTAGACTTGCAGGGGAAATTGCCCTTTTCCAGTTGCCCATCCCTATGTTTAGGGATGGGTAGCATGGGTAGTAAGATTCATGTACAGAGGTCACAGCATGTTGCATGAGGTAGTGGTCAGTAGTTCCTGATATCTTACTGAGAAATGATGTAGCTCACTCTCATGGGGATTTGCAGAGCAGTCCCTGACATCTCCATACTAGGTGAATGGATTGTTTCAAATGAAATGTGGCATAATTGCAAGATCATGGGAATAACCATGGAAAACAGAGAAACCTTTGCTTACTAGACAAATTTCTACCATATCAGGTAAGATTGTGAATGCAGCTACACTATATAATTTTATTGGTTTATTACTATGATAATTGTCAGTGTTCCTCAGAATCATTAAAATGCATATTTGACAAGGGAACAGTGAATTTTAGAGACTCCTTCACCTCTCTTCACAAAAGTCCAATGTCATGAGAAGCTGAAATGGAAAGGGTTAAAAGTTAGGTGTTAATTAAAGCAGTTGCACGGTGAATCAACCCTTATGCTGTGGGGTTTATGAACCTATCACATTTCATACACAAAATGAGGAGATTATGTTCCTTCTTTCCACATCACACTTACTGTTAAAACTAGAAGTCCAAAAATAAAATAAGTAGGACACTTCAGCTTTACCTGCCCATTATGGTACTGTAGGCTCATTAGGTAATGCTGAAATAATTATAATAATTAAGGGGCATTTATATTTCTTGATCATTTTCGCTTATTCTTTTTGAAAACCTTATGCAAACTAATTCTTGTAGTGAGATTCAATTGTAATGGCAATCACAATCTAAAGTATTAAGCTCTTTAGTTACTTAGTTTACCTGGGTTTCTTGACATGAAAAAGCTACCAATCACCAGGCTTTACCAAAGAACATGGTGGCTGGAGTGGAGATTATTACCAAGGTGATTATTTGTTTTTTTTAAATCCAGTTAATGTGTATTGGTTATAGTTTTAAAGGCCAGTTGCAAAAAAAAAACAACAACAACAAAAAAACAAAACAAAATAAAACAAAACAAAAAACAACAACCAAGCAGCAAGTCTGATTAGTTTCTTCTACCTTTATCCAGATCCTATATTGCTTCTGTGTATAGCATGTAATTAAACAGAGATAAGGGTTTTGTTTTGTTTTTGTTTTTTTTTTTTTAAAAAAGGGACCTTGAGAACAAGTGAAACAAGTGTGTTCGGCATCTAATTGTTGCCAGTGTGTACACTGCCCTGAGTCGCCTTCAGACTGAAAAGGGCAGGATAAAAGTGTGGTAAATAAATCAACAAACAATTAGTCAGGATAACTTTAGTTCAATGTCCCTCATTTTTTAAAAAAAACAAACAAACAAACAAACCTTGCTTTCAGTATGGATTGTAATAGCTGAGAAATTGTCTCAATAATATTTCATTGAGTACTGATTTACTGAAATATTTACATCCTCTCCTGTATCATACGATATCAGGGTAGAATTCAATAACATCGATTTAACAAATTAAGAAATATCAAACAGTAAGTCATATCTCTTTTTTAAAAATGATTTTTATTGAGGGTATTTACAGTGAGAGTTAAAAAAGAGGTGGGAAGATGTGAGGTGGGGAAGGAGGGATATAGAGGGAGAGGTTTAGATCAAGGTAAGTGGGGTGGGTTTATGGGGAAGGGGGGAAGGGGTAGGGAGAGGGATGATAGTGGTAGAAGGGGGGGTTGGGGGTGGTGGAAAGAAAGATGCTGGCTTCCAGTCGTCTCCATCTTGGCTTCAAATATCTTGTTTGTTGTTCAAAGGTAGATGGCCGACCCGCTTGGGTCATGTCCCATTGTAGTATATTAATCTTTTTGTGTTGTTATTTATGTTTTTATTATCCAGTTGTAGTTTTTTTGAATGAAATAGTCTCTTACCGGGGACCAATCTGTTCTTATTATTTTCATCTTTTGGTTCGCCTTCATCAGTTGTATCAATCTGTCCATATTCATGATGTCTGCTATCTTAAGTAACCAGAGCTCTTGTGTTGGGATTTCCTTGGTTTTCCAATATCTCGCATAGCAGATTCGGGCAGCAGTTATTAAGTAATTGAGAAGTTTGTCTTTGTTAGTTTCCAGGTCTATATTGTATATTGGAAGAAATGGCAATTTTTAGTTTGATTTCCTTCTACAAATTTCTTAGAGAACCTATTCTATTCATGTGGCAACAATCCCCTATTCCTTTCCTTTGTTTTTATGATAAAGTCAGACTATCCACATCATTTTTGTGAGTATCTGAGTTTATTACAGATTCTCCAGGATTATCAAACGGTAGTGGAGAAAATAACAAAGAGATTCAACCTCAGCAGGTAGGAAAATAGGTGTGTTAAAAAGGTCTTGAGCATTGCTGCACAAAAAGGGCATTAACTCTGCTGGAATTTATCCCTGCTCTAAACTTAATGAAAAAGGAATTAAGAAAGCCTCCGTGGAAAAGAAAAGAAAAGAAGATAAATACGCCTTCTGCTGAAATTAAAGCAACAAGCTATAGTTAACGTCTGAGCTCAGCTACTTATTTTAAATGTATTTTTCCTATTCCATTTCAGGTGCATATAATCAATTATTACATTTTATCTTTATTGTCCTTCCCTCTCCATAGTGTGTGGACCAACAATTCATGTGCAAAAGACTCAGGCAGGAGAGGAAAGAAAATATATAGTCTGCCATCACACCAAAAGTCTTATCTACCTTGACTTAACTAGATTACTAATTAAGAAGTAATTGGAAATATATTAATAGTTATAAGCACATAATTAGCCTTGCCATTGATTAGGTTTAGCTGAAGACTCTGTCTGAATCTGAGAAATTGATAGCCTCTCTTCTTGTTGGGGAGGAGGAGAAGGTAACCGAAATTATAGTTTTCTTTATTGCTTATGTGGTACAGATAATTTATTGCTATATATCCCCTGATGGAAGAAGATTAAAATTGCAACTACATTTTAAATGCCCAAAGTAAAGATAAAAAAGTAATAACTGCTTTCCTTTATTTTCCTGTTGGAAAAGCTTGAGGAAGAGGGAGTGGTGAGTAGGGAAATGCATTTACTAAACACATCAAGACAAATTGTGTGCATTACTCTATTATTTTCTATCACAGATTGTATATTGTGGCAGGTTTCTAAGTGCATTTCTATCTGTATCTATTTGTTGTTAACTGAGCTGATGGATACAATTTTCCTCTTTTTTTTAAAAAAAACATGTGATTGCAGTGATTTCTGAAGGAATAGGGTAAGGCTGTGTTGTTTCTCATTGTGTCCCTTTCTCTTTTTCATATCCGATGTCTTCTGTAGTCTTTTGAATAGGGTGTTTCATATCATTAATATAGGGTAAAGAGCTGTATTCTTGGCATCTACAGATAAATATCTAGGAAAACATGGATGGAAAAATGATTTTCTGATACTTTGCGAGACTACAGATCTCTTGGACAGATTGTTATGCTGGTACAATATAAAATGGGTTCTTATCATTGGTATCAATGGTATAACTTTGGTATGAGTGTTGTCAAATGACTTTCTTATCAGTTTGGAGCAATTTATTCAATAATGAATTTATCTGAGAGAAAAACGGCATGCTCATTTGTTCCTTCCAGCTGCCCTTCACCTCAGTAAAGTGATAGCTGTACTTTTGGATCAACTAGTATAGTTTCATAGAACACTAAACCCAAGACTCACAGGTTGACTGAAGGTAGATCTGAATGAATAGGTAAACCTTTGGGTGATTTGTATTAGATTGTTGTGAGCATGTCCTTCTTTATCCGTAGGTAATGGGACAGTATAAGCCTGGTCATCCATTCCATCCATTGTTTAATACCAGTTACAGGAAACAAGACTCAGACAGCTGTCTGAAACACTCCTGACATCTACTTTGTTGAAACACCCTGCTAAGACCAATCCAATGGAGCCTCCTGCTTTCCTGCATTTCTCCCTTTTATTTCTCCTCTTCTACTCTCCACTTCCCCCTTCCAATTAGTACACAGCTGTTTAGGTACCGGCTTTGATTCAAAGTCCTTTGTTCATTCATCTGTTTTTTTTTAAAAAAGGTTCCAACTTCTAGGTGAGACCCTCCACTCTCTCCCCCTTATACCCCCCAAGAGGAGACCACCTTGTGCTTATATTCTGGCTAGTTCGCCTTGTCGAGAGAAATAATCAACATTAGCATGGTCCTTGCTGTGCCAGTGAGAAATTGTGAAGGAGTAGGGCTGTAGGGTAAGATGCCACCTAGTCAATCTAGGACTAGCATCCTACAATCAGGGGATGATATGTGACTTACTGAAAGGGGATACACTACATACAGTGTCATAGAGTGTGTATATCCCATTTAATATCTAGTGCCTCCCATTCAATAGTCAAATAACGCTGTTCTCTAGGATTTAATTTCTTGCTCAAGCACAAGATGGAATGTTCTTCTGAGCCCCTCCACTGTGCCAAGAGTGCCCCAACCCCATATTAAATTGGTACAATAAAGGGCTGAGAAAAATCAGGTGAAGTCAATATTGAAGCCTGACATAGTTTTTCTTTCAATCCCTGAATGCCCACTTCTCTTGCTTCCCCCATCTGATTTTCTTTGGACACTTCTTCTTCATCAAATAAGTTTTAAAAAGCAGCTAGGCAGACAAAATGCAAAATGAATTTATGATAATATCCTGCCAACCCCAAAAATGGTTGGCCCTCCCTTTTAGTTTGAGGTCTAGGCCATTGGATTACCTGATCAACTTTTTCATGCACTGGTCTAACTGCCCCCCCCCCCCCCCCGCCTACAATGTAACCTAGGTAAGGCAGCTTGGTTTTTCCCTCTTTACACTTCTTTGGATTAGCAATGAGACCAGCTTGCCTAAGAGTGTCGATAACTCCCTGTAAATGAATCAGATGGGCTTCCCAGGATGAACTGAAAATAATGATATCATCAATATAGGCAGCAGCACAATTCTGTACTGCTCTTAACACGATGTCCATCAATTGCTGAAAAGTAGCTGAGGCTCCATGTAACCCAGAGGTTATGAAGGTAAAATGATAGAGCCCCCTAGGAGTGGCAAAAGCTGTATTTTCTTGGAATTGCTTTGTTAAACAAATCTGCTAATTTCCTTCTAGTTAAATCTAAGGGAGTGACATATTGTGCATTTCCCAGCTTGCTCAATAATTTGCTGATTCTGGACATAGGGTAGGCATTGAACTTGGAAATTTCATGTAGTCTATGAAAATCTATACAAAAGTGTACACTGCCGTCCAGTTTGGATACTAGCGCTGGCTGACTCAGCCATGGACTGTGGGACTCCTCAATTATACCTAGCTTCAACATTGCCTCTATCTCCATATTGATGACAACTTTTAATTTTTGCAGCCATACTCTTTCTGGACTCCTTACTATTTTCCATGGGGTTGTGGACATGTGATGTTGAATTAAACCAGTTTTCCCTGGCCTGGGGGGGGGGGGGGGGGAGAGAGAGACGGGACATCAGGGTAGGCTTTCTCCAGGTTTCTCATTTATATGGCCTGTGTCATATAATGGGAGTAGATTGTTCTACTTCTTCTATAACTGGACCAAAATCCTCTTACTCCAATTCTGCCACCCGGCTTTTTCACTCCCTCCACTCCTTTAGCAAAATAACATGAAATATATGAGTCCCTCACCTCTTTCCTTCTAGCTTGACCTCATAGTCTATAGGCCCACCATCCTAACCACTTCAAAGGGTCTTTGCCATTATGCAAATAGCTTAGCCTCCCAAGAGGGCAGTAAGAGTAAAACCCTCTGTCCCAGCTGAAACACCCACAACCTTGCCTTTTGATCAGCAACCTTGCCTTTTGATCATAATAGGCTTTCTGAACATTTGGGGCCTTTTCTAAATGTTCTTTCATGAGCTGAGACACTATCCTAAGATGTTCCCACATCTCTAACACATGTTGCAATATAGAACAAGTAGAAGATATTTCTTCTTCCCAACCCTCTTTGGCCAGGTTTAAAACTCTTCTTCGTTGTCTCCCAAATAATAACTCCAAATGTGAAAATCCCGTTGAAGTATGAGGTACCTCCTTGATGGCAAACAATAGAGAACATAACAATCTGTGCTATTACCTAGGTTTAGTGCCTACTAGCTTCTGGAGCAGGTGTTTCAAGGTATGATTTAACCTCTCTACCAAATTATTGGTCTGAGGATGATATACAGAGGTCCTTATTGGTTTGATCCTTAAAATTTTTCAAATTTGATTCATAAGCTGACTCACAAGATTGGTTCCCTGATCCATCAAGATCTCTTTAGGGAATCCCACTTGAGCAAAGATGGGTAGCCTGAGAGGGAGTGGATCTTAAGAGAACTGCCTTGGCATATCTGGTTGCATAATTAATCAACACCAGGATATGAGTATGACCTCCACTAGACTTCTCCAGAGGTTCCACCAAGTCTAAAGCAATTATCTCAAAAGGAACTGCTACCACTGGTAGTGGCACTAGTAGGACAGGGGCTCAGCAGATGGCTTGCATTTTCTGACACTCAGGACATGATTCACAATAAGACTGAACCTCCTTATAGACACCCAGCCAAAAGAACCTTTGCAGTATTCTGTCTAGGGTCTTTTCCTTGGCCAAGTGTCATGTGCTAGGGATATCTTGACCCAACCTCATTATTTCTAGGCAAAAAGCTTGGAGAATCACTAGCTACCTCCTTTCTTCACCTACTCCTTCCATTTTAATCACCCTGTACTACTGATCTCCTTGCATCTCAAATTGGGGGTCAATGGAGTCTGCTGTTGCGTGGGCTCAAGCCTGACTCAATGCATAAGTTAAAGGTGAATCGTCCTGTTGCCAAACCATTAATTGGGATCTGGCTACATTAACCACATTTCCTATGCAAATATTGTCACCAGCAGAGCCCTCTCCCTCTTCTGCTAAACATACTGAACTCAGAAGACTACTTAAATGTGTCTAATCTCTCTCCAGCAACTCCTACCTTAAGCTGTTTATTCTGCCCTGCTACCTTTGTCTTAGCTAATGCTGTATTAAATGGCTTAACATCCCCATGAATACGTTTCACCAGCATAACCTCCCGCAAGGAAGGGCCAGCAGCCTGGCGGTCCATGCTCTACCTGAATCCACCAAGACTATTACTTTAACCATGTCTACCTCTGCTGAAATTACCCATGCTGTCTGGGGCTTCACTTGCAAGACTGCCCATGTCAACTCACATTCCATAAGTGGACAATCCCAACATATTTGTCACTCTTGACCACATTTAAAAACAAGTTGTTAACTCTCCCTTCCTGAATGCCTTTGTTCCTGGGAATATACCAAGAAGGAACCCTCAACACTCTGTAGCTTCTTCCCAGCATCTTATCAGTAGGAAGACAATAGTTGTCTGTTCCTCCCCTGCCTCTGGGTTTGCATCTGGCCTCTTTCTCTGGGTCAGTCTCCTGGATAACAGTGTGAACATTAGATGTACTAGGCCAAAATGTTTTTCTCTCAGCTTCTTCTGCTCCAGCAAAAGCTTCCAGCAGCATCACTGTCATTTCCAGAGTATTAGGCTTATGGCATCTTCTCTAGTTGTGAGTTTCCAATGGCAAAATATTTACAAATTGTTCCAGCATGATTCGCTCTGCCACTTGCATTGCACTCCAAACTGCTGGTTTAAGCCATTTGACTCCATCAGCTCTCACTTTCTGAGCCACTGTCCTTGGATGCATGCCTGCCTGATATTGTATCTCTATAACCGGTGTCGATAAGTGTCTTCAGATACATTTAGAGTGCTCAGGATGGCCTCCTTGACCTTATCATAATTGGCAGCCTCAGCTGAGTCCAAAGAGTCCACAATCTCTTGAGCAGGTCCCACCAAACATACAGCTAGAATAAGAGTCCACTGCAAGAATTGCCATTTGGGTGCCATGGCCACAAGTTCAAAAGTGTTTATAAAAGCCTCCAGATCATCATCCTTGCACATTTTATTCAACTTAATCGGAGGAGGGGCTTGAAATATAGGAGCCTCTGTTTGGTGAATTCTGCTTAATTGTGTAGCAGCCAACTGCTGTATCATCTCATCTTGAGTGTGTTGCTGATTCTTCATTAGCTGTTCCAACATGCTAGACTGTTGGCTGCTCAGATGCTGTAGAAGTATTCTTTGTTCTGCCAGCAATTCAAACATCTGCTAAGTAGGGAGTTGTCCCGCTGGCTGATCTTGGGCCCTCCATTTGACACCAATGTGTGCCTGTCCTTTTTCCTCTTACAATTAGCAAGGATAGTCTTTTTCTTAAGGGACAATCCAGATGTAGGAATTACTGTACAACTCTGTACATACTAAGATCACCCAATTTTGAAAGCTAAGCACAGCGAGGTCTGGTTAATACTTGGACCTCTTACAGAAATGATCTGTAATACCAGGGATGTTCAGGTAGGGCTAGGAAAGAGTAATATCTGAAACCCCATTGAGTTGGTAATACTGACCTAGATGAACCAAAGGATCTGACTTCACATTAGGCAGTTTCCTCTAGTCCCAAGTCTATCTACTGCATTACAAGAACATTGGAAGCCATTGCTAAAGTCGGTTTTCATTCTTCAATGTACTACATGGAGAAGGCGGTGAAATGCTAACAGGGGATAGAAAAAAAGTAGAGCTGGTCAACACCTTCTTTGCCTCTGTCTTCTCCCAAAAAGAGAAGATAGTGTTCAACCTGAGCGATATGGAGCAGACAAGGTAATAAGTGAAATGCAACTCAAAATATGTAAAGAGGTAGTCCAGAAATACTTGGCTACTCTAAATGAATTCATGTCCCCAGGGCCAGATGAACTAAATCAAAAAGTATTGAAGGAATTGGCAGAAGTCATTTCAGAACTACTGGCAATAAATGCAAATTCTTGGAGAACAGAAGTCCCAGCAGACTGGAGGAAGGCAACTGTTGTCCCTATTTTCAAACAGGGAAAAAGGAGAACAATTACCATCCAGTCAGCTTGACATCAATACCAGGAAAGACTCTGGAGTAGATTATTAAGAAGGCAGTCTGCAATCACTTAGAAAAGAATGCTGTGATTACTAAAAAATCAACATGGATATCTCAAAACAAGTCATGCCAAACTAATTTTTATCTCTCTTTTTCAATAGAGTCACAAGCTTGGTGGATGCAGGGAAGGCTGTGGATGTAGCATATCTTGATTTTGATAAGGACTTCAATGAGGTTCTTTATGAATGTCTTGCAAACAAATTAGTCAAACGTCGGCTAGGCAACGCTCCTATTAGGTGGATCTGTAATTGGTTAAGCAACCAAATCCAAAGGGTGTTCACCAATCATTCCACTTCATCCAGGAAAGAAGTGACCAGTGGAGTGATGCAGAGTTCAGTCCTGGACCCAGTACTGTTCAACTCCTTCATTAATGACTTGGATGAAGGTTTAGAGGGCATGCTTATCAAGTTTGCAGATGACAATGAATTAGGAGGGATAGCTCATGTTCAACTTGTCCACAGAGGACAGGTTCAGAATTCAAAATGACCTTAACAGATTAGAGAGTGCAAAAAGTGAATTTCAACAAGGACAGACATAAGATATTACACTTAAGTAGAAAAATTGAAATGCAAAGATACAGGATGAGTGACGCTTGGCTCGACAACAGTCCATGTGAAAACATATCTTGGAGTCTTTGTGGACAAGTTGAGCATGAGCCCAACAGTGTGATGCAGCAGCTAAAAATGCCAATGGGATTTTGGGATGCATAAAAAGGAGTATAGTGTTTAGATCAGGCATGAGCAAACTTCAACCCTCCAGGTATTTTGGACTTCAGCTTCCACAATTCTTAATATCTGGTAGGGCTTTAGGAATTGTGGTGGCTGAAGTCCAAAACATCTGAGTTCCAAAGTTTGCCCATGCTTGATTAAGATTGAGGGAAGTCATGGTGATCCACTATTCTGCTTTGATTAGACCTCACCTGGAATACTGTGTCCAATTCAGGACACCACAATTTAAAAGAGATATTGACAAGTTGGAAGATGTCCAGAGGAAGATCATGTCCTACGAGGAGCATCTTAAAGTGCTGGGTAGGTTTAACCTGAAGAAGAGAAGGTTGAGAGGAGACATGATAGCCATGTATAAATAAGTGAAAGGATGTCATAAGGAAGAGGGGGCAAGCTTGTTTCCTGCTGCCCTGGAAATGAGGACTCAGAGCAATGGGTTCAAATTGCAGGAAAGGGGATTCCACCTGAACATTAGGAAGAACGCCTCACTGTGGGAGCTGTTCAGCAGTGGAACTCTCTGCCTCGGAATGTGGTGGAAGCTCCTTCCTTGGAAGCTTTTAAACAGAGGCTGGAGTGGCCATCTCTCAGGGGTACTTTGATTGTGTTTTTCCTGCATGAAAGAGGCTTGGGCTACATGGTCCATGTGGTTTCTTCCAACTCTATGATTCTATGTTTCTGTTTTTGTTTTGGACAGAGCTCCTCATGCAAATTGAGAAAACATAATATTTTGGTGGAAGGCTGCCCAATCTGTTTCTTTGCCCTTAGAAGCAAATTTAGAACAAAGTTTAAACTGAACAAATTTAGCTCTGTGAGTTGCCATGGTTGCAACAAAGATGTTCTAAATGTGGGGGATTATGTAATAAAAAGATGGCTATTTATTCAAGGAAGGTGTTTTGGTTTTTTTAAAAAAAACCCAGAGATGATACTGTGTAATGTGGGATATTGTGTTGCTTTTGCTTTCTGAATTATGACATTGCCACCACACAGTTCCTAAAGCAGCTGCTTTTAAAATGCACAAATCTGTTAGTAGTTATAAGAAGGAACACTACTGATTGAGGAAAATATTCTTGTAGATTGGATATCTAGTGCCTGAATGAATACAACTAGAGAGGCAGGGAAGTATGGGACCCCTTTTCTGTTTCCTAAACATATAACACATGCAAGGCAGGAGGTTGTCACACACCTTTACTAATATGTCTGCTCTCATGGTAAACCCATCTTACCTGAGATTGAAGCATGTCTGCCTAGCCCCCCTCTTCTTACCACACAGATATTTGTTTCAAAGTGCTTTGAGAAAGCATAAAGCACATTGATCTCGCCAAAAACGCAGGGATGTGACTCCTTCCAATCTGTACTGTTCCTATCTTCATACATGCCCCTTTTTGATTTTTAAATATGTAATAGCTGTACAACTTTCAGAGTTCAGAGGTTCAAAGCTGCACACTCCTGAACTCTCGTGTTTTCAGTTTCAAAGCTCCAGTCATACATATTTTAAAATGTTTTTAAAGCACTTTGCAATTGAATTACTTTTTATATTGTATTTATTTGGCAAGTGGGAGGTGTACTTAAAATGCTATTTGCTTTTGTAACAAAGAAAAAAACATGCATGAGTGGGAAGTTCTGCAAAATGTTGTTGCATTGCAAGAAAAGGCAACATTCAATTAACTGGGGGAAATCATATTGCAGTGGTTCTTGACCTGTGGGTCCCCAAATGTTTTGGCCTACAACATCCAGAAATCCCAGCCATTTTTCCAGTTGTTAGGATTTCTGAGAGTTGAAGGCCAAAACATCTGGGCACCCTCAGGTTGAGAACCACTATATTAGAGGCTTGGTACAGGCAAGGACCATTACAGTTCTGCTGTTTAATTTATTTAAAGGAAGGGATTGAGATGATTGGTGGTTGAAAAGTTGTTGTTTTTTTTTTTTTTTGCTTTACAGCCTAGACAGACAGCCCACAGTGGGCATCACATCCTCCAAAACTTCTGGCCAAAATGGATTTAGTTTATTGCATTGTTAAACCTGTTTTCTAAAGCTCTTTGAAAGTGCATTCAGAAGCTGAAAGATGGAGGAAAATCATATTCATGTAACACAACTTTGTGTGAATGCATGCAATAGTGTCAGTGGCTTGGATATTCCTGGCTGTTGAAAAACAGAGTTGTTTTTTGTGACCTGCTGTCTTACACCTTGGGTTGCCAGGTGTGCCATATGATGAAGGGTGCAACAAACAAAATGTAACAAACAAACAAACCCACCTGTATTTTGGGGTGTATGTCCTTCCTTAACATAGAAATGTAACTTTGTGTAATTTATGAATGTAGGCAATATGTTAATTTTATAGAGAAATACATGGCTAACTAAAATCAGCACTTTCATTTGATATTTAAGTAAAGTACAAATTTGTTAATAAGGACTTCATGACTCGCAGCCTTGCAGGTCATGAATTCCAGCTGTTCCTTACTGCTATTCTGAAAACTGCAACACTATCTATAGCCTTAAATCAATCTATGGTCCTTAGATGTAAGGGATGTTGAAAGTCTGTTTGATGCCAATGTTTGACCTTACCACAAGAGCCAGGCAAGATGTCCCACTTCACCAAAGAAACAGAGGGGTAGCAGGGCAAATCCTTTTTCCTGCATGCAGTTCCCTTGCACTTCTTTCTTGCAGTGCTGCTTCCCCCATCACTTGTGGGAAGTTGTGCCTAAGCGGCAAGGATCCATGCTGGCTCCATTGGATCAGCAGGCTTCCATTTGGGAAGGAAGTATCATATGACACCTCCACTTCAATTGTGGGTGGAGCCTCTGCCAAAAGTCCAGCAATGTCATGGGATGGACAGCATACCTATCCATTGCTCAACTGGTGAGGAAGTTACCTAGGATGCGTCCCAAGCCCCGTCTGATGAAGTCCATGGTCTCATTTTGATGCCAAGATAAAAACATGACTGCACTCTGCACATGTCTTGGTCTTTCTTCTGTACCACTGTGGTTTCTATTTTGATTTTGATTATGTCAACTTGTTTTATAATGTTAACATTATTTAAAATTGGTCTGCTATTGTCGAAACACAGATGCCTTAAAGGGCCAGACTCAGAGTTAGTTCCAAAACAGAGTTTATTAAACAAAGGAAAAAGACTCAGAGACACTTAACTCAATGCCTCTGGTCTAAACTCAAAAGTAAAACCAGTCCTGGTTTCAAAAGGTTAACCAAAGTAATAATCCGGATTATCTGGAGAAAAGAACTGGATTAAACAAAGTACTCCAAAAGTCACACAAAACAGCACAGCATGCAAATGGTTGACAAAATAGAGAAGCCGCAGGGAAGAAAGCATAGTCAAGCGAAGTCCAGGGTCGTAGCAAGCAGAATCCAAAGTAGCAAAGTTCCAAAGTCCACGGAAGCAGTGTCGTAGTCAAACCGGTCCAAGGTCAAGGAAGGGGGAAATCCACACTCACGAGAATCCAAGTCGAGTTGAAAGCACACACGAACAGAAGCAGCAACCTGCAGATCCCAAACCCAATGCCAACACAGAACAGGCAGCAACAAGTCCAGACAGTACCCAATGCACAAATGTATACCAACACTTTGCCTTCTGCAAAGATTCCCCATTTCAGAGCCTATTTTTATCTTACACATCATCAGAAGATGAGCTGACCTCCGTCCCATTATTATCCCTTGCAGCTGTTCTTGGTTCCACACGTGAATTCCTACTCCCATCTCTCCAACTTCTTCATCTTCTGTCAAGACTTAGATCCCCCCAAAACTTAGATGTATTCCCCGATTGCCAGTCCTCATTACCAGAGAACCGTACAAATGTATTACTCGACGTTGGCTCCGCATATACAGCTTGTACCTCTTTTACCTTAGTCCAGTCCAACGTGTCATCCCGTCTTCATCACTCCCTAACCCATCACCCCCAGAGAAACCCACAAATGATTCCTCATCTGTAGGAGCAGTAAGTATATCCCGGATCCTCTTCCTCTCTCGCTCCTCATCCAATTCCTGCTCCCGAGTAACCCTCTTTGTTCCCCTATTCCCATCCATTGTATCTCCTTCCTCTCCTTCACTCATTGACCCTTCGTCCCCAGAAAACCCCTCAAATGAATCCTCATTGGTAGGTGCCATAAGTCTATCCCAGATCCTTTTCCTCTGTTGTTCCTCATCTGACTCCTGCTCATGAGTACCCCCTTTTCCCCTTCTGGCACCCATACTACTGCTTGCAACATTACTCTAATACAACAGCTATTGAGTGTGTCCCTTTTTTCATCCTCAGATAGAGGGTAGAACAAAATTATTCCACAATAAATGATAATATATATTTTAAAAGAAAAGAGGATGACCATCAATTTGTGCATCTTGTTTGAAAATATATGCAACCTTTTCAATGTTCATATTTGATATCTGAATGCATGATCATTATATAGTATTTCTCTCTGGAAATATGCATGTTCCCTTGTATGGGCATACTGAAGAAAGCAAGAAGAAAAAGTGGAGGATAGCATTTGAAATCAAGGCTACACTGTAGTTTAGATGAGGTTAAATATCTATGTTGAGCTGCCACTTGACCAAACTTAATAGAATTTATTTTTCTTCAGCTAGTCTCCCAGCATGGTCTTAATAAAATGTACTTGAGAGTCAGTAAATGACTTTCCCAATTTTGCAAAGTACAAGTGATGTCGTTGACAGAACTCCTTTGAAACCCATAGGTTGAAGGGCAGTGTTAGTTTTCTCAGGCTATGGCACCACAGCAGAGCCTTGGGGATTTCTGTACAGTGGCAGTGAGCAACCTGACAATGCTGATCTTGGCATCGATCAATGGGCCCATTAGTCCCAAATGTTTGTTTTTTTCTCTCCCCTTACAGTTTCTAGGATAATAAACCTTAGCAAAGCTATGGTTCAGCACTAAGTGACAAAGAGAAATGGGCTGTGTAACTATGGATAGCAAGGACAGAAGGAAACGATTATTGCAAGCACATAAACTATATTAAAAATATTAAGGTTGTGCAGGGAAATTCAGTTAGGAAAATACAATGTGCAGCGCAGTACTGTTATCCAGGAGGCTACAGAAAATAGGGAGAAAGAAGTTCTTACTGCCATCCAGCCAATTCCAAACACCATTTCACATACATTTGATTGAGACTCTGAGAGTTTTATCTATTTGAGTAAATGCACACACAAATGCACACACATGCATATATTGGCTGGAATGTCAGATTAAGATGCCTCCTGAACAAAACAAAAGCCCCGATTAAGATAATTAAACCCTTAGGTTGCTTGAGGTTTTTTTATTATTAAAAGTATATGAAGTGGGAACATAGGAAAGGGACTTGGTGGCTGCTCCTAGACTTTGGCATTCCTTCCCTAGGGACACTAGATTGGCCACCTCCATGGTTTCTTCTCCTTCTCGATTCCTAGAGGAATTGTGCTGCATTCCTTTAATTTTTTGCTTTTGAATGAATGTGCTTATAACTTTAAAAAAATATTTTAACATTTTATTGTTTTTATTGTTTCTGCTTTAATTTTTATAAACTGCAGTCAGTCCTAGTAGTACAAGTGATCATTACAATGATAATGGTAATATTAATTATTATTTTTAGAAAATGCTTTCTGATGAATTGAATTGAATGTCTGCTGTAGTGTAGAGGCAGTCCCCAAGTTATGAGCAAGATAGTTTCTTTAGGTTTGCTCTTAAGCTGAATTTGTTTGTAAGTTGGAACAGGCACATTTTAAGTATAACTTCACACACACACACAAGTATGTGTTTGTGTATATATACATATACATACGCATGCTTGCTTTGGATAACACAGGGAACGGTTAAAACCCCTGTGGTGGTTTTGTTTTGTTTTTGCTTTTTACTTTTTGTGCCACTGTTGATTTTGAAAAAAATGGCTTTTTGTGAAAACAAGGATCGGAGATAAAGCTTCAGTAGAGAAATCTTTTCCCCATGACAACTCTTTCAGGAGTGGATTTCCCTTCTTAGGGGTAGATTTCTCTCACTTCCTGTTGTCTCGCCCCTGTTTGTAACTATGAATTATTTGTAAGTCTGATGTTTGTAACTCAGGGATTGCCAGTATAGAACTACTGAAATCTAGCTTCTTTTCCAAGTTAGGGGTTGAAACATACACAGGTAACAGTAGCATAGCACCTTAATGTTACATCTTAAGACATCCTGGGATATGCGTGGTACTGAGAATTCATCACTGGAGAGCAATAATCCATACCCCTGAAATACAAAATCATAGCACTCTGTGAAGAGAGGAAGTTAGAACTGTTATGAATTGTCTAGGAGAGAACTCTATGTACCATGCATATCTCAGGATTTCTTAGGATGGAGTCATGAGAAAGTAGGATAAAATTTTGTAGGGCATCTATCATCGCCAAGTGCTGTATTATTTCATATCGTCCAACTGATTTTAAAGGAAGAGTCCCAATTTATGTATTGTGGTCCCACTATTTCTTTTTCTTTGAAAATTTCTCACTTTCTCTCTCCTCCCCACACTTTTCTTCTTTGCTGCAATCAAAGGCAAATTGCATTTAGTTAGCTCAGCATCAGAAGGGGAGGAATCTTGCTATGTCCAGAAGGCTCAGGTAAAAGCAAAATGTTGCAGAATTGCCTCTTCTTCATCGCTATTAATTTCTGTCACTTGACTATGCTGCAATGTTATTTGGACAACTGTAAAATGTTAGCAGATATGTTATTTATAGCTAACTTTGCATCCAGAAATTAGGGCACATGCAACCTTCACACTCTCCAGAGATAATGAACACATATTTTTCAGAGTCCCCTTGCATGTAACACCCAGGGCATACTTGATATTGTTTCTTGTAGCAAAACACCAAACAACACCCTTCTTTTTGCCCATCCAAATCAAGGTGCATAATATCCCATGTTGATCATGTTTTTTGATACTTGAAATAGATCATTCCACAAGTATTCTCAGTAGTAAAAATACAGTGGCAATAAAATAACCTATTTTTATCTGCCCTTATATGACACCCAAAGTCTGTTCTCTGATGCCATCACCTTGATCTGTCTAATGACAGGTCCATCTACAATCCAACCTTGTGTAGCCAAATAAATTATTGCTGAGTAATGCTATAGAAACAAAATTTGCACATAGAAACCCAATGGCCAAAAATATGTGACGCATTCAGCAAACAGGTGCTGAGCTCTGTTCAAATATATATTTATGACTAATAAGGACTGTGAGCACTGATTACAATTTTAGTGTCTCACAAAATAAGTGTATTTAATGAAAGAACATCTGTTATCTGGTATGTGTATAAACCATCAGCAATTATGCTCTGCAAGTTGCCATTGCTTCAGGACATTTTCCTTCTACACACTCCCCTATATATCTTAGGTGTGAGGCACACTGACTTTTCACTTGGCACCTCTGAACTTCAGAAATGTGCATCAGGGAGAGAGAGAGAGAGGCAGAGGTAAAAAGAGAGGGAGGGAGATGAACTACTTTGTCTTCTTATAGCTTTGGCAGCTTACACAGAAAACTTTATGGTACTTGTAAAATCAAAGGCTTCAATTTATCTGGTGCGCCTGGAATTTTGAAAAGTCAGCATCTCATCTAGTGACAAGGACCTTAAGACATGTAGCTTTTATATGCAACTGATTTTTTTAGTAGCAGTACTAAAATAACTTGGAAATTGTGGTCAAGATTCTATATGGACTTGTGCAGAGTAAAAGATCTGTATGAAGAACTTTGTTGTCCTTCTCTTGCTACTACCCCACCCCCTACCCCCATCCATGGGAAAACTACTGCATTATGACAGCCCCTGGCCAGCCATTTTGCTGATAGTGGAGACTGGGGCCGGGGGGGGGGGGGGGGAGAGGGAGGGATTGGAGAAATATTCCCATAATGAGACATATGTTGATAACATCATCTCCTGAGACTTTCAGAGATATCCAGCAGATTTTGCAGAAGTTGCCCTTGCCCTGCACATGTTTATGGGAATATATCCAGGCACTTCTTCAACCCCATGGATTCTCTATCATTAATGGAATGGTGGTGGTGGTGGTGGTGGTGGGGGTATCATGATGCAAAAGCAGGTCCCGAGAGACAGGCATTGCTGGAGGAGGAAGAGAAGACTAACCTCCTCAATGACCAAATACTCTACAGCATAATATTGAACTAACATTTGCCTAGATCACCAACAGAATGCTAACCTACTTGTTGCCTCGGGTTACTTTTACCTTCCCAGCTGTAGACATTCTTCTTGGCAAATACTACTATATCTATAAGGTAGCTGGACACTATGAGCAGGAAAACCCACTTTTTAATTCTATTACACATTGCATAATGCAGTTTAGCATGTGAAATAAGTTATCAAAGTTACTAGATTAGAATTTAGCCCATGCATAGGCATGGGAATGTTTAATGATTGGAAATTACATAAAACAGAAATGTTCAAGTCACATACACATTATTAACAGGCTATTAATTCAAGAATGCCACACTTTTATAACCTGCATACCTGTTTTAGAGGTCTCTGTGTTTCATTCAGAGTTTGAGCAAAGTGTTTGCAATAACTGTTTTCTGCAAATGCCAAAAGCTGGACATAGTACAGTAGCCTGAACAAATATTTTGAACAGAAAGACTGCTTTGTGAAGACAGAGTATTATTTAGTTGCATTGTTGTTGTGGATTTTAGGAGCTGTCCAAACTTTCTGAATTCTATATTTTAAATTTTGAAAAATTGGCATCATCATATAGACACCTTTCAGGGAGTTTCTTGACAATTTGTAGAATGCCAACCTCATTCCCTCCTTGAATCATATTAGTTTGGAATTAAATGCAGGGATTTACATTCTAAATAGGGAATGGTTTTGTTTACTTACAAGCCAAATTGAATTTGAACCACCCATCTCCAACCTCCTACCTATTTCCCGAAAATAACACTAATCCAGCAACAAATGCAGTAACATTGGAGTACTAGCTATTTTTTCCTGAGATACTTTCATAGTCTGGTATTAGAGAGACAGAATGGATTGATGGAAATATTTCCTACATGTACCCAGAAGGCTGACAAAGTTTTCATCATTGTGCCTGGTTGCTAAAAGGAAGGAGGGAAATAGTATTCCTCATAATTTTCCATTTCTTTTATTGGTTCAGCTTCAAAGTAAATTCACTTCAGTTTTCTCACTTCTTCCATGCTGCAGTTTCCTTGAGGCAACAACCTCTATTTTGTTTTAAAATAAGAAATATTGACTCCTGAAAAACAAATGCAAATAGTTTGGAAATTGAGGCCAGTGAAAGGAAGGAGAAAGAAAAAAAGGAAGGGAAAATTGATAATTATGGCATGAAGATTTATCGTCATTCTGAGTTGGTCTGGTGTTGTCATCATACATATATCCAAATTGGATTACTTGAGCAACAGCACCAGGAAGCTTATTCATGGAAAACAGTTACTACCCTCATATTCTCTGGTTTGATGAAAATAATAATGAGATCCAACAGTTAATTGATAAGAAAAGGAAAGCCTTCCAAATATGGCAAAGAGACACCAGCTGTGATGCTAAGAAAAAAAATATATGCTAGTGCAAATTCTGAGGTTCAAAAAAGTACCAGAGAACTCAAATACACCCAGTGGACAAAAAAATCTCAAGAAATCCAACATTTTGCAGACAATCAAAGAATAATAGCATAATAGGGACCACATGGGCTATCTAGTCCAAGCCCCTGCCATGCAGGAAAAGCACCATCAAAGTAATCCTGACAGATGGCCATCCAGCCTCTGTTTAAACGCTTCCAAGAAAGAAGCTTCCACCACACATTGCTCCAAGTCCTAGTTTCTGGGGCAGCAGAAAACAAGTTTGCTCCCTCTTCCTTATGACACCCTTTCTCTCTCTCTCTCTCTCTCTCTCTCTCTCTCTCTCACTCACACACACACACACACCATGGCTATCATGTCTCCTCTCAACCTTCTCCTCTGCAGGATAAATATACTCAGCTCTTTAAGATGTTCCTTATAGGTCATGGTCTCCAGACCTTTGATCATTTTAGTTGCCCTCCTCTGAACATCTTCCAGCATGTCAATATCTCTTTTAAACTGTGGTGCCCAGAATTGGACACAGTATCCCAGGAGAGGTCTAATCAAAGAAGAATAGTGGGACACCATTACTTTCCTCAATCTAGACACTATACTCCTTTTGATGCAGCCCAACATCCCATTGGCTTTTTTAGCTGCTGCATCACACTGTTGGATCATGTTCAACTTGTCCATGAAGACTCTAAGATATTTTTCACATGGACTGTTTTTGAGCCAGATGTCACCCATCCTGTACCTTTGAATTTCATTGTTTCTTCTGAAGTGTAGTATCTTATATTTGTCCTTGCTGAAATTCATTTTGGCTCAGCTCTCTAATCTGTTAAGGTCATTTTGAATTCTGAACCTGTCCTCTGGAGTATTAACTATCCCTCCTAATTTGGTGTCACCTGCAAACTTGATACGTATGCCCTTTAAACTTTCATCCCTGTGGCATCCCATTAGCCCCTTATTTCCATGATTAAGAGGAACTATTGGTGAGCACTGTTTGGGACCATCACTCAAAAAATATGATTTTGTCATTTGGGAGTTGTAGTTGCTGGGATTTATAGTTCACCTACAATCAAAGAACATTCTGAACTCCATCAATGATGGAATTGAACCAACAGAAAATACTGGAAGGGTTTGGTGGGCATTGACCTTGAGTTTGGGAGTTGTAGTTCACCTACATCCAGAGAGCACTGTGCACTCAAACAATGATGGATCTGGACCAAACTTGGCACAAACACTCAATATGCCCAAATATGAACACAGATGGAGTTTGGGGGAAATAGACTCTGACATTTGGGAGTTGTAGTCACTGGGATTCACAGTTCACCTACAATCAAAGAGCAAGTGAAAAGAACTGATAGATCTCTGCTTGAGCCACAACATAAGATAAGCAACACAAGAAGGCTTTGAACTGGAGCAGGACTATGCAAGTTTAATTAAAGAAACAGCAATACATTTATATAAACATAAGAGAAGATTTTGAGACCACAGATTATATGAAGAAAATATAATTTATCAAAAGTTTGCTATAGACTATTCTCAACCTGAAGAAGGATCCCCGAAACAAGAATATTGTACCCGGGATTACTTGTTGTTGTGTTATAATATAATCCTGACAGTTGTGTTATGTATATAAATCTGACATTTGTACTATTCTCCTTTTGAGATTTATGTAGACTATGTTTAGAAGTCACGGTATAGTAACTATTAGAACCCAGTTGGGACTGTAAAGCAAGTCTGAATAGTTGTGTTATGTATATGAATCTGACAGTTGTATTATTCTCCTTTTGTGATTCATGTAAACTACATTTAGGAGTTACAATATAGTAATAATTAAAACCCAGTTGGGACTGTTAAGCAAGACTAAATATTGTCCTTGCATTGTTAATTTCTATTGAAACCATTTTGATTACAATTTTTTTAATGTACCAGGAATAAGGACCACATTTTTAAAAATTTACCAAGAATGAGGACCACATTTATGCTCACTGGTTGCATTTGTTTCTTGAAAAATATAACAGGCCAGCAACCAGGGACCACAGGTTTGAGTAGCTGTATGTTATACTATATGACCAAGATATCCCACTCCCACTTTGAGAAAACTGGCATAGATGCTGCAGATTTTGAAAGAGATTATCACCACACGTTAAATCCTATGTGATAAAATGGAAGCAAAGGAACTAATTGTTTTCCCTCCAACTCCTTTTGTTGTGTACATTTTGAGAATGCAAATGTGCATAGCCCTATGAAGACTGTGATTCTGGTAGCACACTTACTTGAAGGTATGCCCAATTAGCATAGATTAGATTTACTTCTGAGCTATGGGGTGTAATGCAGGGACCTACATAGATATCTTTTCTTCTGTGTACGTGGAGATGGACGGGATATAGAAGACCTAAAAATCTGCAATTGCAAGCACAATGCATTGTGATATATTATGGAAAAATCTTTGATTTCTTGCCCAGTACCATATATTTCCAATCCTATGAAATGTCCTTTTAGGTCAAAACTTCAGTAAGACCTAATTTCTAACTGCCACTTTTAAATGAACACCGGGCAATGTTCCTTTACAACTTGTAGTTTGTCTCCATAAACTAGGCATAAAGACTGCCTATTACTGTGGAGGCAGTGGATCGGATTGAAATGCCTATATAGTGGAAAGCTGCTTAGTGGGAAATACTTTTAATGGCACTCATGTAGTTCACACTGTGGTGATACTTATCACAGCATTAAGTGACTCTAGGGAGTAGACATTTTGTATTGTACTAGTATGCTATATTTTTTGTACAGTAATGTCTCCCTGAGTACCAGTATTGGCAAAGTTATATTGCAGGACAAACTTGGTTCCAGAGAGATAACAGCCACTTAACACTTTATCTCTGCCACATACAAACACAGAGGCATTACTGCGCACAGACATATACATACACACTCCTGTAAAAGGGCATGGTAGAGCTGGATGGGAAAAGCAAATCCATCTTGTTTAGAATATTATTTTCTCCAAGTATCTTTGGGATCATATCCGCCCAAGCAATTGCTTCCTTTTCAATATTTTTTCTGTATTATCTTTCTATTTTTATTTTCTATATTATCTTTTTCCATACTGCACAAGGCACTATATTAATCACATGTTCTTTCTGAACACAAATTACAGCTGAGAATAGCATCTTATTTGCATTATATTTTTAATTGTGCTACTTGCAAATTGCCCTGAAACAATTATGATGATGAGTGGTCTATAAATATTTGGAAAGAGCATGGATGTACTTGGGTATTTTCTGAATAAACCCCAGTGCCAAGTTTCTGTTTCTGCAGTGAACATGTAAAAGTATAGGTAATTTAAACATGCAAACTTTCGGCTTCAAACACCAGTGAACACAGCTTCTTATTTTAATTTTAAACACTTCCTCTTCCCACATATGCATGGTCAAAGATGCTATTACATATATTCATAAGGCATTTCTTTCAATTTTCTCTTATGTTTAGTTTCATAGAACAGTGAACCCAACTCATGTCTTGGAAAAGCATGAATCCAACTGAAGGAAAAGATACTAAAGTTCTTAAGAAGTAGTCATTTACTTCATAATTGCTTATACAACTGAGTAACCAACTGGTTTTCCAGTTACTTGGCCTAACTCAACTGAACAAAATGAGAGAAATTATGGTTATGTGACAAAAGAGAAGAACACCAGGCTAATTGTCCTTGACTTCCCTTAATGGGATTTCCTGCCTGTAATACATTGATATCACTTAAAGGGATATCACACTGGGACATACAATTCTTTACTTAGCATTGTTGATCTGACTGTAGCAGTTTAATAAATATTCCTGAAATAATAATAATAGTAATCATAATAATAATCATATTTTATTTGAAATTTATTTATTTATTTAGGACATTTATATCCCATCCTTTCTCGACCTCCACAGAGGGACTCAACAACATAGATATACATATTAAATGAAAACAGTATTAAAATATCGGAAAAACATTTAAATAATCACCAATTTAAGTCGTCATCTTAAGAACAGTCTATCAGAGTCTAATTAAAACTATGAAACAAGATATGAAACAAGAAAGTAATATAAATCAGGATTATAAGCTCTCTAATGGAGTAAATTGTCTGAGACTTTATAGCATTTAACAGGAATGTTATCAGCACATTATACGTAAATGTAGATTATCTTGTCAACATAGAGAAATAAACAGTAGACTAAAGATAATAAAGTCCATCCTTTCCTGGAGTCGGATTTCAGTGAAGGAATTCAAAAGTCTCTGTCTTTATCCTCAAAAGAATTCTTCTTTTGGCAACACAGTCTTAAGGAGTATTTCTTAGGCAACAGAGTCTTCCTTAGGTAACAAAATTTCTACAAGGTCTCCCGGTTTGTTATCCTTGTTTCGAATAATTATCTTCTTCAGGATGTAGTCTGTTATCACATTATACTTAATGCACTAAATAAAGGAGTAAAAATGACATACACAATAGATACATGAAACTCCCAAAATCACATTGCTAAAGAAACATTTTATAATAACAGTAAAGAAACACGCTACTCTACTTACACTCTCTTCAGTAGTACAGGCTCTGTTCTGGTAGGAGTTCTATAATGAGCAATGAGTCATAACTAGGCTACCTCTTAAGTAGAACTACATTTCAGAAGAAACAAGTGTATTCAATTTTGTCATTTAGTCCTTGTGGAACCAGTGTTTGTAGTTTAAAGATCCAAAAAGATTCTCTTTGCAGAAGGAGTTTTTTTACATCTGCATTAGGTCTGGGTAATATTTTTTCTAAAGCACAAAATTTAAAGCTATGGTATGTATGTGCTTTTTCATTGAAATGTACATATAGTGAAGAGTCAGTGGACCCATTCCTTATGCGTGAACGATGTTCATTTATCCTGGTTTTAAGGGGTCTAGTGGTCATTCCAACATATAATAGCTTGCAGGAGCATTCTAATAGGTAAATTACATTATCAGTGGAACATGTTGTTAAATGTTGCAATGTAATCTTAATGTTAAGTGTTGGATGAGAGTATATTTTAATCTTGAGTGATTGTTGACAACAGTTACAGTGTCCACAGCTAGTGTGACCCCTAGTGGTAAGTTTGTGGGATGTAGTAGGAGAATTATATTCAGAATGGATCATAAGGTCCCTTAAATTTCTGGATCTTTCGTGTGCAATTATAGGTTTGTCTTTGCATCCAGGAATGTCCTGTAGTAAATGCCAATGTTTTGAAATAATCTTAGTGATTTTAGATGAATATTGTGTCAGTGTCAAAGGCCATATTATGCGGTTATTATGTTTTCTAGGGCGTTCCCGTAGTAACTCACCTCTGTTGATGGAGTTAGCCTTACTCATGGCTGTGTTGAGTATCTTATTAGGATATCCTCTCTCTCTGAGTTGTTTTTTCAGGATACCTGCTGTAGATTCAAAATCCTTTTGTGTGCTAGAATTACGTTTCAGTCTTAAAAACTGAGAAAATGGTAAATTGGGTTTATGAGAAAAGTGATGAAAGCTGGAAAAATGTAAAATAGAATTCTTATCTGTAGGTTTGCTATAATTTTTAACTAATAGTTTCTGGCCATTTTTGAAAACCATGATGTCCAAAAAGTTAATATTAGTAGGGCTACAGTGATGTGTAAATTTCATGTGTTTATGTAGTGTATTGATCCAGTTGTAAAATAGGTCCGCTACTGGCTGTGATCTCACTACTATAAATATATCATCTAGATATCTTCCAAAATAAAGGATATCTGAAGAAAATGGATTCTTAGTAGTATTGAAAATGAATTTACTTTCTAAGTCTTAAAACTATGGCTTTGCCATCAAATCCATCTAGTCCACAAAGGCCCACAGCCAAGATTTCACTTTTTAAAAAAAGTTAGGAGGAATGGAGCGGATCTGATTTCACTTAGGAGGGAATTCCATAGCCAAGGGACCATTACAGAGAAGGCCCTGACTCTTTGTTGTGGCTCAGCCTGAGCATGGGCTTTCTGAGCCTGTTTCCTCTTTTTCTTATTTATTTTCAAGCCTGCTATTCTTCCATATTCTTCAAATTTGGTTAACCATTTGGAAATCGTTTCTATTGGATTATTGATAATGCAAATTATATTGTCAGTGAATGCTTTTATTTTATAATTTTCCTTACTGATTTTAATACCTTTTTAAATTTGAGTCAACTCTTATGCTATTTAGAAGGATTTCTAAAGACATTATAAAAAGCAGCGGAGACAGTGGACATCCCTGTCTTGTACCTTTATATATCTTAAGTTCTTAGATTCTTGTGAATTTATTATCATTTTGGCTTCTTGGGAGTTGTAGATTGCAAAGATGGCGTTTGTAAACTGATATACAAAATCTAATTCTTTCATTAATAGTTTTAGAGAATCCCAATTAAGATTATCAAACGCCTTTTCTGTGTCAAGACTTAATAGAGCTAGATCATCTTGGCTACTTTTTTCATAGTATTCAATAATATTTAAAATAATTCTTACATTATCCTTAATTTGCCTGTTCGGTAGAAAGCCTGCTTGCTCTTCTTTCACCCAATCTTTTAAGAATATCTTTAACCTTTCAGCTAGTATGCTGGTGAAGATCTTGTAGTCAACGTTTAGGAGGGAAATAGGTCTATAGTTCTTTACATCCCTTGGATCTTGTTTCTCCTTGTGTAACATCGTAATACGGGCTAATTTCCAAGAATCGGGAAAGTTATATTCGTCATTCAAAATTCCATTCATTATTCTATTAAAGGTGTGGTGACACTTCGTCTATGATTACTTTGTAGTATAAAGCTGTGAAGCCGTCAGGGCCAGGGGCTTTATTTCCATCCATCCTTTTAATCACATTTTTCATTTCATCTTCTGTAATCTCTTTGTTTAAACTCATTCTTTGTTGGTCTGTTATTTTTTGTAAATTTTGTTTATTTAAAAAAGGCATAATATCTTCTTTTTTAATTTTATCTCTAGCATATAATTTTTGGTAGCATTTATGGAATTGTTTTATTATGTCTTGCTCTTTTGTAAAGGATTTCCCCTTTGCTTCTAATTCTACTATCGTTTGTGTTTGTTTTCTCTGCTGAATTTTTCTGGAGAGCCACCTACCTGGTTTATTTGCATGTTGGAAATCTTTTTGTTTGATGAATTTTAGTTGTTTATCTAATTGCTCTGTTTGTAATTTCACTTTCTGGAGGGTCCAAACTTTTAATTCTTGTTTTATTTTTTATCCATAGGGTTTTGCTTTAACTTTTCCCCCAATAAAGTTATTTGCTGGGTAACGTTATCCATTTTTTGTTTCTTTAATTTAGATTTATATGAACTTTGTTGGATAAGATGGCCCCTCATTACTGCCTTACTGGCATTCCAAACAATTTGTAGAGGGGTTTCTTTGGATATGTTCATTTAGAAATATTCCCTTAGTAGTTCTTTATTTTTATTTACATCTTCTTCTGATTTTAAAAGATTATTGTTTAGCCTCCATCTGTAGGTTCTCTTTGTTTCATTTATTGTAAATTCTATAGGGCAGTGATCTGATGATAATCTCGGTAGGATTTTAATATTGGCTGTTTTTGTGATTATGGTATTTGAAACCCTTGACCAGGATTGATGTCGATTTAAAAAAAAGTGAAGTCTTTGTCTTTAGGGTGTGTCTTCCTCCATAGGTCGTTTAAATTAAATTCTTCTCTTAAATTTAAGAAAGCTTTGGGAAGTTGGTTCATTTTAGTGCCTAGTTGTCTCTTTTGAGTTGATTTGTCCCTTTTAGTGTCTATTACTTCGTTGAAGTCACCAATGATAATTAGATTGTAAAAGTTTTGATTGAGTAAATTTTCCCTCAGTTCCTTGATAAATTTTGGTTTTGGCCCATTTGGAGCATAAATATTGCAGAAAAGTAGATTCTGACCATTTTGTTTTATATTTATTCCAATCATTCTTCCCTCCTGATCTTTAAAAGCAAGGTTAGATTTTAATTTTGGATTAACATAGGTTACCACCCCCTTTTTCCTTTCGCTTGCAGAAGAGTAATATTCTTTGCCCATATTTTTTGAATTAAATTTGATATTTGTTTTTTATTTATATGAGTTTCTTGTAGTGCCACTAAATCATATTTCCTTTTTTTGTTTGTTTAAACACTTTTTTCTTGTTTATTTGGAGAGTTCAAGCCGTTGATATTATTACTCCAAACCTTAAGTTGTATCATTGATTTTTATTGTGTAATTTCTTCTGGTGCGTCTAGATCCAGTTTAGGAGTGAACAGGGTCGGGGTTGTGGTCATCAAAGTTGGGGAGAGGAATCTTGCTCTTTTGGATTCTCTCTTACTTTATTCATCAGGTATCTTATCTCTTTCCAGGTCCCTCATCAATCTTTTATAGAAATCCCTGGCTTTTTCCTCAGACGTTATCCAGAATGTTTCCTCTTTATAAGAAATCATCATTCCTTCTATTCTTTCCCACCTGAAACGAATTTGGCTTTTCTTTAGAAGATCAGCCAGGAACATGTATTTCTTTGTCTTGGTTAGGATGCTTGGTGGATGTTATTTCAAAATGAGGATTTTTTCCCCTTTATGGTATTGGTTTTTTTTATTGTTTTCTCTCAGAATCTCTTCTCTTAAATTTCTTCTAGTGAAGTAGACAATGACATTTTGGGCTACTTCATTTTTCTTTGCAAAGTTAGTCATAATTCTGTATGATTTTTCTATGTTTTCAGACATTTCTTCCTCTGAGCATTTCATCAATTCGGCTGTTATCTTGCAATTTTTTTAATATTTTCATGAAGTTCTGTCTCTCTCCATTCTAATTTTTCCTGTCTTGCTTCCAATTTACTACTCATGATTTCCAATTTTTCCATTTTAGCCTGCAATTTATCTTAAGGTTGTTCTAATTTCTTTTTATCTTGTTTAATTTCATTGACATCTTGTTGGAGTGAATTTATTTTTTTCATATCACTTAATTCTACTAAAAGCTCCTTCTTCATGTCTAACATTTGTTCTTGGAATATTTTCTGGTTTTCTTGAGATATTTTTTGGTTTTCAGACAGTCTTAATATTTCTTTCATTATATCCTTTGAATTTGGATTCTCAGGGAGCGATTGTCTTCTTTGTTGCATTTTTGAGTCATCTTTTTCAGGTTATGTCTTGGGTGTAGCCATTTTGTAATTTAATAAATTTATAATCAATTTAGATATGTATTAATTTAATATTTGTTGTCACTTTTTCTGTGCACCAGTGAATTTGTTTAATTTATTAGTTACATTATTGTTTGGATATTTGTATTCCTTTAAAAAAGAGGATTTTATGAAGCTTTGTTTGATAAATTATTGATTTGAATATACTTTATTAATTTGGAAGTAACTATAAACTGTGAACTCTGGACTATAAACTTATTTATTAGTTGATTAAGTGGTTATTTACTTGATAGTAGCCCTAGAGACTTAAATTTAATATTTCATAGAATTTATATAGGGACACTAATCCAATTATTTTGTATATATAATTGTGTATGATATTGATGTAGGATTTCTAGGGAAAGGCTTAACCCGAACAGGTTTTTTCAGGTATCATACAGTAAAGAAAAAAAACTAGGGCAAGGATACTTCTGTAACCTGCAGGGATCTGAATTTTTTAAAATTTTATTTTTGACATCAGTGTAAGCTTCAAAATGTGTCTTTTGAAGCCAGGTAAAAGCTGTGAAGGAAGTGGAGCATACAACTGAGATAATCATTTGTTTTTTTTTATTTTTAGGCACTGGCCTCCTAGGGAGATAAAATTGAAAGGCAATCAAGTCCATTTTGTCCATGTTACAAGATCGGGATGCAAAAGTTATAGCTGAAAGAAGACCAAGTGCACTTAAGCGCTATGGAGGCTGACAAGGCTTAAGAACATCACTGTGTGCTTGGGTACTTTTGATTTTAGGGCATTTGAAAGATCAACGCTCATGCGTATCTAATCAACCCATGCACTGTTCCAGACAAAAACCCTAGAACCCTCTGTGAAATGTGAAAAAGGAAGTGTGAGAAATGCATATTTCTCTTTCATTCAGGCCTTTTTGCCAGGTATCATATTTAAGGTCATGAAAATCGTAATACTAATCTCTTCCAGGCAGATCCATAGGTCAGTTGATTTTACTTGGATTTCAAATAGTCACAAAAAATGAGAACCCTCTAAGATTTCCCAGATGAAAATGGCAAATATTACCAATGAGGAGGCCCTTCTTTTTTAATTCCTTGAATAAAGATTGGACAGTAACTATCAAGGCTGCTTTAGTTATATATTCCTGTATGGCAGGGGTTGGGCTAGACAGCCCTTTCAGTCACCCACAACTCTATGTTTCTAAGAACATGAGCCAGAGGCTGCAGTAATTTGATTTTCCCATAGTCTACAGTGAAGGACAAGATTCTGGTGTCTTCTTTCCTCTATAGACATTTTAGACAAAGATGCCTCCTTTTGTTGTTTTTTTAAATATGGAGTCAGTGCTGAGGTCTATTGGTTGCTGTGCTCAACATGAAATAGGACTAGATATATAGACATTGGAGGTGGGGGTGGGGTGGGGTGGATACAATCCCAATGTATCTTGTATGCATTGGCTGTATCCATTGAATTCTTCTGCATGCTTATCTTTTGCTGAATCACTATTACAAATGCTTCTGATATTCTAGATTAGATTTTCAATTTCCTAGCATTTGGATCCTCAACCTGTAATGGGTAAATCAAGAACGCTAGTACAAAACATATCATATACAGTTCGAAGAATTTAGGGGCTCAGTACTAAGCACACGTTTAGTTTTTATCCTTTATTGCCACTAGATGGAGGTGGTTGCTGTGAGACACATTTTTGTTTTATGAAAATATTTGTAGTTTAACAGATATGCTTTTATTTTATGCCTTTTGGTTATTGTTTTAAAAAGCAATGTCACCCTTGAATTCTAGAATTTTGCTATTCTTCAAGGAAGGCATATGTATTGCTTTTTATGTTTGGGTGGAAGTGATCATGGCACAGTTGTGATGTTTCAGTTTCATTTTCAGTTTTGCACCAAGGTTGCTTAGGCCTAAATCCAACTCCATCAGTCTAATCATTAACACACACCTTGGAAAAATAGAAGCCTTATCACCTCCACTGAGACCATTCACAATGGTACAGTAATGGGATAACGGTGTTAAGTTACAGCAGGGAAAGGAAATCGATACACCAATTTACAGCAACGAAAAAAATTGCAAACAAAATTATCACCAATGGCAGCAAATATGATTTGGTTTTGAAATGACATATCCTGTTGTCCCCAATGTGGGGCTTATAAAATGCATTGAAATGTGAAAAAGGAAGTGTGAGAAATGCATATTTCTCTTTCATTCAGGCCTTTTTGCCAGGTATCATATTTAAAGTCATGAAAATCGTAATACTAATCTCTTCCAGGCTGATCCATAGGTCAGTTGATTTTACTTGGATTTCAAATAGTCACAAAAAATGAGCAAAGAACAAGGTAGTCCATCTTAACAAAGTTATGATATATACTATAAACAGAGTAATCTGCAGAATACCTGGCACATCTAAGGCACATCTAAGGAGGCTGGAGAAAGTTAATTTAAGCTGATTCTATGTTTAAAAAGGAAAAACAAGGATAAAAATCTTGACCTTGCTTTTGTTGTATTTTTCCAAATCCTAACTTCAAGTTCTTTATGGTTTTATATCTAGGTTCAAGACTTTTCTTTCTTGAAAATTTAAACATATTTCAATGTATCTTGGCAAATAAACACATATTTAGTTATTTAACCTGATACATTCTTTTCCGTAACAAAACTGTATTTGAGTGTGAGTTTTTTCCAACTGTGGGAGTCCCAATGTATAATTCGAAAAAATGAAGAAAAAAAACCCCTAAAAACTTGGCTATGGGACCAAGCCTTTGGGCAGAAAGCAATACAGAGAATGATCGGGGATTATGTGGAATTGATATTTGACATTTTGAATGGCCTTAGACCATGATTTCTGGATTATTTGAGGTTAACATTTACATTAACATGTTTTTAACTCCATGTTTAACTGTCTAAATGTTGTTACATTTTTATGCTCTAATTGATAGTTATATGTTATTGTTGCTCTATGTTAGGTTTTATATCTTCCCTAGCTGAGAATTCTCAACAGTAATCAAATCTCAAAATTTTATAGTATTCAACCTACTGTCCTCCCCAAAATGGCCTGTAAACTCCACAAATATAAAAATTGGTGAGGAGGTGTGTTTCTTCTCACACCTAGTCTCAAGCGGCATTAAAAATCTACTTTTGCTAAGCTGAGAAAACCAATGAGATTGTTTTCCACCTTTTCCAGTGGGTTCCATTTGAAAGAGTACATA
Organism: Anolis sagrei; assembly: GCF_037176765.1. Lineage (NCBI taxonomy): Eukaryota > Metazoa > Chordata > Lepidosauria > Squamata > Anolidae > Anolis > Anolis sagrei. The sequence goes on along the minus strand of NC_090024.1, from coordinate 213,804,366 downwards.
AACTAGTAATAACCTAGCAATTTATATATTGATCTAGGATGTATCATCCTAGGCAGTGGCAACTAGTCATCCTAGTTGCCACTGATCACACCAATGAACCCAAAGATTGATTAAATTATGTAGGTATTATCAAATAATCCAATAAAGCAATACAACAAATAAACATTTTAGTATTTTAGTGTTGCTCTGTGTTGTTCTGTTTCACATGATTTGGCTTTCTCTGTCAAAGTCTAAAAGTACTTAACAGGTGCGTCAATTGTTTATTTTGATACAGTGCCAGTTGCAACTACCATTATGTTCCGAAACTCCTACCCTGTGTGCACTGTAGGACAAATGTACCCTTCATCAGACCCATGTTGATCTGTACAGTTTGTTCATTGTCAGAAGCACTTAGCTGCCCAGCTGAAAATTGAATGGAGCAGCAGAGGTTCACATTCTCTGATTTCAATTTACCATGCTGTGAAAAGGCACAAGGGATTGAGAATCTATGCAAGGAAATTATGACTATCATAAGGTCTGTATGATTGACATTTTTAAAAAAGAGAGACCTGAAGGTGATATGGTAAACACATTTTGTTGTGCACAGTCTATGTCCCTGTTCCTTTGATCTCATTACAATCTCTCACCAAATAGTTATTGCAGCTTTTCAGAGTACAACAAAACTCCGAAAACCATCTTTGACAGAGAACAACAGTGAAGAAATGAATGTATTGGTTTGGACTAAGTGCTAGGTCCATTATATTTTCCAAATTCTTTTCTTGTAAGATTGGCATTGGTGTGAATGGCCTCTTGGGATCCCTTCTAGATTAGAACCAAACTGCATGTCACCTTTGTAATGTTACAGGCTGCCAATGTGGTGGTGGTAAGGGGAGGGGGGTTTGCATTGCTGACCCTTCATCAATTTTTCTTTCACTCCCAGGCAAGGACTTTTTTTTATTTTGACAGACATTCATAGAATCATAGAATCATAGAATCAAAGAGTTGGAAGAGACCTCGTGGGCCATCCAGTCCAACCCCCTGCCAAGAAGCAGGAATATTGCATTCAAATCACCCCTGACAAATGGCCATCCAGCCTCTGTTTAAAAGCTTCCAAAGAAGGAGCCTCCACCACACTCCGGGGCAGAGAGTTCCACTGCTGAACGGCTCTCACAGTCAGGAAGTTCTTCCTAATGTTCAGATGGAATCTCCTCTCTTGTAGTTTGAAGCCATTGTTCCGCGTCCTAGTCTCCAAGGAAGCAGAAAACAAGCTTGCTCCCTCCTCCCTGTGGCTTCCTCTCACATATTTATACATGGCTATCATATCTCCTCTCAGCCTTCTCTTCTTCAGGCTAAACATGCCCAGTTCCCTAAGCCGCTCCTCATAGGGCTTGTTCTCCAGACCCTTGATCATTTTAGTCGCCCTCCTCTGGACACATTCCAGCTTGTCAATATCTCTCTTGAATTGTGGCGCCCAGAATTGGACACAATATTCCAGATGTGGTCTAACCAAAGCAGAATAGAGGGGTAGCATTACTTCCTTAGATCTAGACACTATGCTCCTATTGATGCAGGCCAAAATCCCATTGGCTTTTTTTGCCGCCACGTCACATTGTTGGCTCATGTTTAACTTGTTGTCCACGAGGACTCCAAGATCTTTTTCACACGTACTGCTCTCGAGCCAGGCGTCACCCATTCTGTATCTTTGCATTTCGTTTTTTCTGCCAAAGTGGAGTATCTTGCATTTGTCACTGTTGAACTTCATTTTGTTAGTTTTGGCCCATCTCTCTAATCTGTCAAGATCGTTTTGAATTCTGCTCCTGTCCTCTGGACTATTGGCTATCCCTCCCAATTTGGTGTCGTCTGCAAACTTGATGATCATGCCTTTTAGCCCTTCATCTAAGTCATTAATAAAGATGTTGAACAGGACCGGGCCCAGGACGGAACCCTGCGGCACTCCACTTGTCACTTCTTTCCAAGATGAAGAGGAAGCATTAGTGAGCACTCTCTGTGTTCGTCCACTTAACCAATTACAGATCCACCTCACCATAGTTTTGCCTAGCCCACATTGGACAAGTTTCCTTGCCAGAAGGTCATGGGGGACCTTGTCGAAGGCCTTACTGAAATCCAGGTACGCTACATCCACGGCATTCCCTGCATCTACCCAGCTTGTAGCTCTATCGAAGAAAGAGATCAGATTAGTCTGACATGACTTGTTTTTGATAAATCCATGTTGACTATTAGCGATGACTGCATTTGTTTCTAAGTGTTTGCAGACCACTTCCTTAACAATCTTTTCCAGAATCTTGCCCGGTATCGACGTGAGGCTGACCGGACGGTAGTTGTTTGGGTCATCCTTTTTTCCCTTCTTGAAGATTGGGACCACATTGGCCCTCCTCCAATCTGCTGGAACTTCTCCCGTTCTCCAAGAACTCTCAAAGATGGTTGCCAATGGTTCCGAAATGACTTCCGCTAGTTCCTTCAATACTCTGGGGTGTAGTTGATCTGGCCCTGGGGACTTGAACTCATTAAGAGCGGCCAGGTATTCCTGGACGACTTCTTTCCCAATTTGGGGTTGGATGTCCTCCAAACCCTCATCCACTCCATCTTGCTGAGGTTGAAGACTCTCTTTTTGTGAGAAGACTGAGGCAAAGAAGGCATTAAGTAGTTCTGCCTTTTCCCTATCCCACTTTTCATTTGTTATGCAGAAGGCTTGTTTTGTGGGATATACTGTATTTTAATTATTATTGTTTCTAAATGCTTTAAAGTTATTTTAATAGTATTCTCAAGCCTGTAGAACTTGAAGAGACACAATAACAGTTGTATCGATCTCTCCCGTAGTACTACATGTTTGATGCTGATTGCAGTATCGATTTTGGTATCATCATCATCATCATCATCATCTTCTTTTCTCCCCTTGGGGACTCAAGGCGGCTAACACTCCACACTAGGCAAGTTTGAAAACTGCAATACAAAACTCAAAAGCAAGTAAATAGTAACAGTGTAGTAAAAACAGAATTAAAATACAGTAAATACACGAAAATGGCTTTTAAAATTCATATTTCCCACAATCTCACCCAACCTCCCCAACAGCCTCCCTTACCAAGTTCTTGTGGGTTTTTTCGGGCTATATGGCCATGTTCTAGAGGCATTTCTCCTGACGTTTCACCTGCATCTATGGCAAGCATCCTCAGAGGTTGCCGCAGAGGCTGAGGATGCTTGCCAAATATGCAGGCGAAACGTCAGGAGAAATGCCTCTAGAACATGGCCATATAGCCCGAAAACCCCCACAAGAACTTAGTGATTCCAGCCATGAAAGCCTTCGACAATACATTGAACAGCCTCCCTTACCGTTTCCCAAATGCCTGTTGACATAAGAAGGACTTGACCTGCTTGCGGTCATCCTTGCCTATAGTGAATCTATACATATATTATATAAATAAATGTAAATATTAGTGCCTGTAAGCATCCAATAACTTCATTCAAAGGACACCAAACCCAGGGAGTTACAAAAATCTGTAATCTCACCAACTGGAGTGCATGTAATGGTATGTTTTACTCATCCTATTCTCTTTGTACTTTCCACAATGCCTTTTTCATTCCTTTGTATTAATATGTGTTATTGCACCCCCCCCCCCATATCCCTTTCTTTAGAGTATTACCAATTTCACTCACTAATTTTCCAGGTTGAGAAATACAATGTAAAATTAACCAGAAATTACAACATGTGATGGTGCCACTATATGAAGGACAGCTTTATATGAGAAATGATTCTTGTTAAAGCCTGGATTATCACTACCTTCATAAAGTTGACAGAAAAACAAGGACAATAGAAATCCATGATTTACTCTCAACCTGAGAAAAGTGATAAGAATGACAGAGGAGAAGGGAGAGAACTAGTGCTCATCCTTTCATTTTATTTCTATTCAAAAGCAATATTCAAATGATTTAGTAGTGCTCAAAACAAAGCATCTACTATTAGGCTTTTTGTAATCTATCTTATTTGTATTAAAACTCATCCATTGACAGAACTTCATGATCCACATTCTTTCCAGATGTCAATTGATAAGTTCTCTTGGTGTAGAACAAGCTCACAGAGTTTTATAAGTGTTGAAGCATCTTTTTGGGCCATCTCTGGAACTCTCTCTCTCTCTTTTTGCTCTGCACATTTGATGGTAGTTTTTTAAAAAAATTAAAAATATTCTGAAAAAAATGTTGAAACTCTCTTTCTATTCTTCCCACCATATAGAGTAGGCATTGGTTCATCCTTTCAGCTTAGCTCTGCCAAATCCCAATTACCCTGAGCTTCATCCTAAATACAATCAAAAGTGAATGGGAAACTCCTTTGATTTTTTTCATAAAATTTGCATTAAACTTAATTTTCCCTCTACCCATTCCCTGCTCTAGATGCAAATAAGAAAACAAGGAAAAATATCTTGCCCTTGGAATTAAGGTAGGACATGAAAGCAGTACAACCTATAATTGAATAAATAAGATGAAAATGCTGTGGTAGCAAAGTAAATAGGTTTTCTGTTATAATCTTCTGGATGAAAGTTTTGCAGATAATCTGAAAGTGTAACTATTCCCATAAAGGTAAAAACTTTGAACACAATAGCTTAAATTATGCATCAGGGCACATAAAGTTCCAACAGGTCAAACTGTTTCAGGAGGTTTTAAAGATCATGTCAGGGCTTCTGTGGATTTATATATATATATATGTTTTTATGAATTTAATCTCAATTGTTTTTAAAATACTAATAATGTTTAATACTGTTTTAATATTTGTATATTTTAAATTGCATTGTAATGCTTTTAATGTCAACTGCTTTAAGTCTCCTTGTGGAAATAAAAAGAGGGATATAAGTAAACATAATAATAATAATAATAATAATAATAATAATAATAATAATAATAATAATTTCAGATCTCACTCTCATACATCTGAAACTCCACCACTACCTTTTAATTCCTGTACCCTCTATTTATTTATTTCCTTTATAACCTATGTTTTCCCCCACATGGAATCATAAATCGCTTACCCTGTGTGTTAAAACAAAATAGCTAAAACAATTTATAGTACTTTTTAAAAACATTAAACAACAATCCACCTAAAAATGTGAATTTAGAATAGTTAAAACACATAGAAACTTATTACGTGTTTAAAAATCCCATTGCAGATTACCCCAACCAGTTAAAAGATTAAAGGGGGTCTTTGCCTGCTGATGAAGAGAATGGAGTTGGGGCCAACCAAGCCTTCCTTGGAATGAAGCCCCATAGCTGGGAACAGACACTAAGGGCACTTCCAGACAGTGTCAAAATGTGGGACAACTAAATGGGACAAAAATCGTGGGACATGTGTTTGGACCTCAAGTCCAAACACAGACCTGTTAGTCCCGGTAAATGCTCAGGGAAATGGAAGGTACTCCATTTTCAAGAGATGGGTTTTAGTAAACTCCCAATGGCAGAGAAGGTGGGGAAAGATGCAGAAAAGCTCATACATCCACAACACAACTATTTACTGGCCAGTCTAGAGGTGAGAAATAGCTATGTTTTTGTAGTGGAATGCACAACAACAGGCATTTTCCAGGACCTCCTGGAATCCTGGAAAGGTTCTGGAAGATGATGTCATTCCTGTTCATCCTGATATTAAGAACATAGCTGAAAAATTCTCTCTCTCTCTCTCGACTCTCCCATGGCACAAAAATTGCCACCTTGTGGAAGAACAAGCTGCAGTTAAAAAAAAAAAACATGTTACAAGGGAATTTAGTTATTGTACCAAAAATCTAAGTTTCTTAGATCTAAGTTGAATACATGTCTGTATCACTCAATAACAGGGTCCTTTTCTGAGGTCAACCTTTCTGAGGTTAGTGAACTATAATGAGATCTCTTAAACCATGAACCCTAAAATGAGAGGTATCTAGCCCAAATAGGAACAACAATGAAGAATGCCTTGATGGAAAATCTCCATAAAATATGTAATTTTGTTTTTTAAATTTTTTAATATATTGCAAATTTTGTTTTTGTAGCAAAATAACTCTAAGTTTGGTTTCCAATCTATAACTTCACAGAATAAAAGAATACTTCTTTTCTGTAGTACAGAATGAGAATTGGCATGGTGTAGTGATTTTGAGTGTTGGACTAGAATTCTGGGAGACCTTGGTTTGATTTCTTGCTCATAGATGGAAACTCACAAGTCACATTCACTGATAGAGGAAGGTAAAGGCAACCCCCCTCAGAAGAAATTTTGCCAAGAAAGCTCTATGATAGGTTTGCTTTAAAGTTGACATAAGTCTAAATGACATAAAAACACATAACAAGCACAGGGATATTTTAAAAAGAGATATATATCTTTTAAAAGAATAGGGTTTTATGAGGTGTCCGAACCTCCTCAGAGTTTCACTGGAAACAATAGCTTTTTCCAGCTAGAGACATTTTAAAATTGTGTTTTCTTTTTAAAAAGGAAATCTTGGGCTCTCATTTTTTTTAAAAAAAATAACCTAAAACGCTAATTGATTTATTCTGTTTGCTAGAGTGATTTGTGTGTGTATATTTTAGTACTTGCTGATGCCATTTTATTCTCTTTTGCTCTCTGAATCACCCAGAGAATATTTGTTGATGGCTTGCCAGATAGATGCAAGCAGTGAATTAATAATTTGAAGTGCTGGCGCAATCGTTGTCAACAAAAAAAGGTGGCTATTGTGTTCCATGGATGTGAAGATGTAGTACCAAATACTGTATATCTTTTTTGTAGTCATTGATGACATTCGTAAGGATTGGTTTGTTTGCAACTGAGTATGTTCTTCCTTTTGTGTGAATTGCCCTGGGGGGACTTGTTTCAATTTGCCACCCTAACCCTTCCCAAATGGAATCTTATTCCTTACAGGCTTGCTACTTTTATCAGCCTAAATAAAGCAAAGGGGGCTGGAAGGGTGGAGTGATAAAACTCTTTCTTGTTCTGCTGCTTTTGTTGTTGCAGTTAAAGTCATATAGATTGAGGCGACGATCTCATTTCTAAAGAAGAACTGGGTATAACTTTTTGACTTTGTCTGAGTCCTGGAAACCCTTAATTTGCTCTGATGTCCTCTCATTCAAAGCTCTTTCTGAAATGGTGTAGCCCTTACCGAGTGAGCCAATGTGCTTTTATTTTCTGGAATGCTTCATTAATCACAAAGGGGATGCCCGTTATGGAGAATTCTGATTGAACACCTGCCTGTTTCCTTGTCTACTTCAAAACTGAAATGAATCAGTCAGTACCATAAGGGAATAAAATTAATGTTGTCAGGGAGACCAAGAGCTTATTGACCCACTTATTACACACATTAACATCTCTGACCTTGATTGTATGTACGGGTGTGTGCCTGTGTGTGCATGCTTTTATTTAGGAAAATGGTAAAATGTGGTGGTGATCACATTCTTTCCAAGTGTCCTCGCATTTATTCATTTATTTTCATTTAGGAATAAAAGACATATCTGGTCTTTCCTGTGGTTATACACCATTCACATCAGCTCACAACAATTTCAACCAATAATAATATATAATCCAACAATACAATAAAAGAGATAAATATTGCAGACAAATCATTCAGCACAAACTCATAAGGTAAAAAACACATTGGAAGGTCTTTTCCCTATGACCCCTGAAGCAAAGAATTCCAGAGCTGCTACACTGAGGATATCATTTCTCTTGCCTTCCTCAATTGTGCTTCCACAGAAAAAGATTTTAGAACATATTTACCATACAATGTCCTTACTTCACAGAAAGATAAGAGGAGAAAAACCTGCAGGCAATATTCTTGGTTGCTTGAGACAGAATTACACACCATTTTACACTCTCTGTTTGGAACTGTGTTTGATTGACTGACGGATTTATATCACACCATTTTTACCCAACTGTAACTCAAGGTCTATATATTTAAAATATATTTTAAAGTGGAAAGTTCGCACGTAGGTGGAAATAGACTACATAATAAAATGCTTTCTGGGATGTGATGTTCAAAGGTGCTAGAACTTTTCCCCCAGTAGTTAAACCCTCCTTTTATGGCCCTAAATAATTTTGAGTAAGGCCACTATCTGCTCTATAGCAAAATTTCTGGTCCTTTCTGCCTTTTCCATTCTCAACTCTACTTTGACACTACTTCTACTACCATGGTTCAGTGCTATGGAATCCTGGGATTTGTAATTTAATGAGGCACCAGTACTCTTTGGCAGCAAAAGTCAAAGATCTTGTAAAATTTCAACTCTCGTGATTTCTTAGAATTGAACCATGTCAGTTAAAGTAGTGTCAAGCTGCTTTCATTTTACGGTTACCCTTGGTCTTGCATACCCTTCCTATCCATTCACCTTGAAGACTGGGAATGGTTCTTTATGCCTTGGGTACTCTAATTTTTTTAATGCTGAGTTTCAACCACAAACTGGCATAGGTACATTTTTTGTTCCCAAGACATCACATTATGTTGGGCAAAAAGCACCTGAGTGGCAAAATTGCTAGGTATTTCTTTCCTCAGAAAAAAAGAAAAGAAAAAGTGGCTAAAATGGAGGAAATTGCTTAAAACTCTGAAGGTAATGTGATAATATCATAAAATGCTTAGTTTGAAAGTATTGGTCTGTATGAGCAAATGAAACAAAATGTGATTCTAAATGCCCCTCCTGCTGGGATGAAGGTAAATGTGGAATATGCAGTCAACAAGGGTAAATGTGGGATGGCTATATATGTGTGTGTATTACTAAGGGTAAAGCAAGAAAGACTTAAAATGCCTGGGGAAAAGAAAATCCAATTAATCATTTATTTCTTCCCAGTACCCTCTACTGCAAAAGTATCCAAACACCTATTACAGACATCACATATATATCAATCTTATGGCTTTCAGGTTTTTCTCTCTGTGTGTTCTTTTTAAAAATATTGTTTTTGGATTGTGAGGAAGGAGAGGGATTAAAGAACATTATTCTTTATACATATGGCTTGATTGCAGCATGACTGTATCATGTAAAGTATAACAGCTAGGACATGTCATATAATTGAACTTAGGACCCTCAATAATAAACATCTGAAGCTTAGAAATCAGAGGAATGCAAAAACCTTCGGGGAATGCAATACTTGTCAGAAATTAATGAGTAATGCTATCACAGGGCAGAAGAATTTCTTTTTCCTCTTGTATATTTAATGTAGGTGCAGAAGAACTCTGTAGCAGGCAAAAAAGAGAACAACTTGGAGATGTGTGACAATTGTGAGATGGGGAAATGGAAGAGGGGAATAGTTTTGGGGTTTCACTAAGACCAGTGATGGTATAGAAAGAGGTGGGTTTTGAGGCACAGAAATAGCAGTTGCAGACAGTTCTGAAATGAGAACCCCAAGGGATTCTCGGTTTGGAAAATCGGATGCAATTGAAACCCAAGATGTAGATTTGTACTGATATAAAGAGCCACAAAACAAAGTGATACACATACCAAAGAAAACAGAATGCATCATGAGATGCCTATTTTTTTTAGTTTGGAATGTAAAGAATACCCATACATTTTCTCATCTTTACCAAGAACTGGTGACTTCACCTATGGGAGTGGGAGAGAGCATCCATTGAAAGATTTTTCACAGTTTGGGATAATTTCTTGCACAAAACAAAAAAACACCAATCATTTCCACATGTTTTTGTGGAAATGAAAATTTAACAAAGTAGTCTCAAAATGTGAACAGTGTTTTAAAAGTATACAAAAAATCAAGAGGTTGTGATAAGCTCAATACCAAATTGATAGCAAATAACAACATTAAATACCTTCTAAAACATTTGAAAAGTTAATTTATGGTGATACAAAAGTGAGTGAAAAACGATTGTTCCTCCAGAATGCGCTGAGAAGAAGATTTGGGTAATAATATCATCTGATCTTTACGGTCTGTTCCCAGAGTGTCATTCTTTGGTTGAAGTCTGCCGTTGTGGATCTAATGTTCCCTTGCTAGATGAGATTCTTGATGTTTTTCCAGAATCTTTTTTGTGTACAGAAGACATATTTATTTCTCCAAGTTAATTACACACAGAGATGCACAAACACAAAAGGGACAGAATCTTGATAGGCAAAAAAATATATTCCCCAATTGCTGGTTTACCATTTCTAATTGAAGTTATGAATTGGGTAACTATTATATATTCATGATCCCTATTTAGTTATGGTTGTGATACTATTGTAACTCCACCTTAGCTTAATTTACTTGGCATAAGCTGCATGAGGAGGAGGAGCTCCACTCTACTAATGAGCAACATTTCCATCTTTGTTAGCAGAGCTCAGGCTAGGAGAATTTACTTAGTCACTAAGTAGATGATCCAGAATACTGGCCTACACACACACACACACACACACACACACACACAATCACAATACTGGAGAAGATCTTTTGAAAATATTGTTTTTCTCATATCAGTGGATGATATTGTTACTGCACAGACCTTAACTAGAAGGAGAAAATTGCACAAATAAATGTATTGTATATTGTGAGCATATATCTGAAAGCATTGTTTCACTGGAAGTTGCCACATTGCTGGACCCAGAACATCATGCTACCATTACTTCATGGCAGGCTCACTTCACCATGCCATTATACTTATTCTGTGTTTCCTGGAACCAGTTTTAGGAATAGCAGAAATGAATAAAGGGAAAAAAACACAAAAGAACTTTATTGAAGACTAGGAACTATTTCGAAACTTTGCAAAAAAGAAAAAGAAAAAGAAAGACGGAAAATTATTTACAGAAAGCTTTGGAATGTAACCCTTTATTCAAGGTCTTTCTTGCATGTAATTATGTTAGAAGAATGAAATGAAATATTATCTCATTAAGAAAAAAGATATAATTTTATCCAATTGTTTTCCACTTAGAGAGTAGAAAGTCATCATAAAAAGGTGGGTAGAGGGAAGAATTAATGCAACTAAGAAATTAGATGGTTAATAACAGTTTATGAAAAAATTATAGAGTAAACATATAAGCAACATTTGTATGTATGTAGTATATGATGGAATATGATGAGGGTGATATCAGGGGTGGGGAGTAATGTATTAAAGTTGTGGTTTATAATTGGAACCTATGGAACATGTGAGCGACAATGTGAATGTGGGTCGCTGTGTATGGCCATGTTCCAGAACCATTCTCTCCTGACGTTTCACCCACATTATGGCAGGCATCCTTAGAGGTTATGAGGTCTTTGATGTCTAGCCTACCTCAACAGCATCCACCCAAACATCCAATTTACTATGGAAAAAGAAAATGAAGGAAAACAGCCATTTCTAGATGTTCTAGTCATCTGCAAACCCAATTAACAGTTGAGCCACCCAGTTTACGGAAAACCTACACACATGGACAGATACCTACATAAAAACTCCAACCATCACCTAGGTAAAAAAAGAAGCTCAATGAAAGCTCTGGCAGACCTTGCAAAAATAATATGCGAACCCTACCTCCTCCATGGTGAACCAAACCACCTAATATGGGCTCTACAGGCCAATGGATTCTCCACCATAGACATCAGAAGAGCTAAAAGACCAAGAACAAGCCACAAGAAAAAAGACAATGATCCATCCAGAGGAAAACTTTACTTACCATACATCAAGGGAACTACTGACCACAGAGAAAAGCTGGTGAAGAAACACAACCTACGAACTATCTGCAGACCCACTAAGAAAATTCAAAAAATGCTATGCTCTACAAAGGACAAGAGGGATTCTCTCACCTCTGCAGGAGTCTACCGTATACCATGCAGCTGTGGACAAGTCTACATAGGCAGCACCCAAACATGTATCAAGGAACATGAAAGGCACTGCAGACTAATTCAGCCAGAGAAGTCAGCCATAGCAGAGGACTTGATGAACCAACCTGGACACAGCATATTATTTGAGAACACAGAAATGCTGGACCACTCTAACAACCACCATGTCTGACTACAAAGAGAAGTTACTGAAATCCACAAAGACGTGGACAATTTCAACAGAAAGGACAAAATCATGAAAATGAACAACATCTGGCTCCTACCAATATTTAAAAAAACCTCGCAATTCAGGAAGGTAAACAACACTCAGAAAACAGGGAATTCCAGATGGAAAACAATGAGGGCTTGCTAACAACTCCCCAGGCAGGTTGCCTGGATTTGAAGCTGCAAGTCTATTCAATGCTAATCAAGTTAGCCAATTGCAACATTCACACTTGTCTCAAACAGACAAGTGTTCTTCCCCCCACCCTGGACATTCCACAGATATATAAATCTCATTTGACCAGTTTCCAACAGGCATCACAACTTCTGATGATGCCTACCATAGATATGGGCAAAACATCAGGAGAGAATGCTTCTGGAACATGACCAAACAGCAACCCAGTGATTCCGGGCATAATAAAGCCTTCAACAACACATAATAAAAATTGCATGGAAAATATAAGGTTTCTAAGAAAGTTTTTGCTAAGTTTGGCCAAAAGTGGTGATATGTGTGTGTTATAACAATTAATAATACTTTATTTTATTCTGCCCTATCTCCCCGAGGGGACTCAGGATGGATTCCAGTATACAGAAACACAAAGGCAAACAACCTTCAATGCCTAGAAACAATGAAACACAGACAAAGGTAAAGGCTTCCCCTTCTAGCTCTGAGGAGTGATGCTCATCTCCATTTCTAAGCCGAAGAGCCTGAGTTGTCCATAGACACCTCCTAGGTCATGTGGCTGGCATGACTGCATGGAGTGCCATTTACTTTTCCACTGAGGTGGTACCCATTGACCTCACATTTTTGCATGTTTTGAAACTGCTAGGTTGGCAGAAGCTGGTGCTAACAGCGGAGGCTCACCCCATCCCACGAATTTGAATCGCCAACCTTCCTGTCAGCAAGTTCAGCAGCTCCTCAGTTTTTTAACCTGTTGCACCATGCAATTCTTAAAAAAACATTCCATTGTGCAATTCATTGTGTTCTTCACTATTTTTGTCCCTTTCCGATTCCTTTTTCAAAATAAAGAAGATGGCATAATATGTGAGTTTGTGAGTGTGTGTGTGTATGCATGGAGTGGTGATCCCATCAGAGTTCCCTCCAGATTTCTCAAACTGTACACCTCCAGGTGTTTTGCACTTCAGCTCCCAGAAATTGCAGCCATCTTACCAGCAGTTAGGAATTGTGGGAGTCAATGTCCAAAACACCTGGGGGAGCACAGTTTGAGAAACGCTCCTCTAGATCATCTCTCTCCCAAGTAATAATCAAATGGAAAAAGGAGCATTATTATACCCCATCTCACTTCAAAAGGAATATATTTCAAGTAATGTTTCTCCTTTTTACCATGCTTTTTCCAAGCTCTTCTGAAAACAATATACTGCTTGGATTCAATCCAGCAGGGCCCTTAGCCAAAGAACTGGCTAAGAATAGCGTTCCTATCATTTTAATGTCACTTCAGTTATAGGACATTGGTCATTCTGACCCAGGTTATTAATATAGGTTTGGCAACATCCTAAATTGTACAAACCTAATGCCTTTTCCCAATTGATATACAATTTATTTGATCCCAGTGCTTGGTTACCTTGCTCTCTGAAATACCAAATGTCAGGATGAAATGTACAAAAACTGGTATCTTTATCCACAGGCCTTGTTTTAAGTATCCTACAAATTTGACCACACATCTCTGGGGCTGTGCAAACAATGGCTACTTATTCTGGTTGTGCAAACAAAGTTGTTTGGATGTGATAAAGCACTCTGCAACAGTAGGATTTATTGAAACAGACCTTTGTCTCTATTCAAACGGTGGACTGAAAAAGTACTATCAGTATTTATCAAGCGCCAAAGGACAAAATCAGTGAATGGAAAAGCGGGAAATAAAGAGATATTCCCAGTTTAAAGATAAATTATAAAGGCCAATGAGATTCCGGTTTTTTATCAGACAATTCCAACAGAGCTATAAGAACTTATCAAAACAATTGCATGCCCAAGGGGACAGAGTTATGAGGAAGGATTAGAAGCATTAAATATGCTTAGTAGAAACTTAATAAATGATGGTCTATAACTAGAAAAATACAGAAATAGGAGCATATCATAACATCAAAGCAGTTTGAACCTGTATTATATGGCCAGTGTAGATGGGGCCTTTGTTGTCTTCAGAAACTCAGCTTTTGTTTTTAAACATGCATGATCTCTGGCTCATATAACAATTGATGCAATGTTAAGTGCAGTGCTGAAAATTAGAAGAGACTACACATTAAAGACTAAATCGTGAAGGTTCGATTTTTTCCAGATACAATGTATACAGAAACAGCATATTTGAAATATAATTTCTGAACAGGACTTCATTACTAGTGTAAAGGGTTTTGTCAACATATGTATTGTCAACGGCTTTCATGGCCTGAATCACTGGATTGTTGAAGGTTTTCCGGGCTATATGGCCATGTTCTAGAGGCATTTTCTCCTGATGTTTCACCTGCATCTATGGCAAGCATCCTCAGAGGTAGTGAGGTCTGTTGGAAGTAGGAAAATGGGTTGATATATCTGTGGAAAGACCAGGGTGGGACAAAGGACTTTTGTCTGCTGGAGCTAGGTGTGAATGTTTCAACTGATCACCTTGATTAGCATTTAATGGCTTGGAAGTGCCTGGGGGAATCTTTCTTTGAGAGGTGATTTGATGTGCCTGATTGTTTACTCTCTGTTGTTTTGCTGTTGTAATTTTTGAGGTTTTTAATACCGCTAGCCAGATTTTGTTCATTTTCATGGTTTCTTCCTTTCTGTTGAAATTGTACACATGCTTGTGGATTTCAATGGCTTCTCTGTGTAGTCTGACATGGTGGTTGTGAGAGTTGTCCAGCATTTCTGTGTTCTCAAATAATATGCTATGTCCAGGTTGGTTCATCAGGTGCTCTGCTATGGCTGATTTCTCTGGTTGGAGTAGTCTGCAGTGCCTTTCATGTTCCTTGATTCGTGTTTGGGTGCTGCGTTTGGTGGTTACTATGTAGACTTGTCCACAGCTGCATGGTACATGGTAGACTCCTGCAGAGGTGAGAGGATCCCTCTTGTCCTTTGCTGAACGTAGCATTTGTTGGATTTTCTTGGTGGGTCTGTAGGTGGGTTTTGTCAACAGATTTGACACTATGTAAAGATACATACTTTAAAAGTCCATATATCTCCATGTGAGGCTGCAACATAGAATCCATACACTTTTAATTGCATGGTCCCTGGTTGTGTGAGCAGAAGATATAAAAAACTTACACACACACACACACTTATTTAAAAACCTACTTATAAAATTGCACTATTATAAAAGTGATATTCCGCTTAACTATAAGGGAAGATCTGCACGAAGATGTGGATGGCCTAACAATCAACATTTTACTGTCAAAAATCGTACATTGGTGCCAATGGGAAAATTAAGAAAAATTCCCAAAATTCATGGATAAGTGAAGAGTTCTGAAATTTGGTGGGCCAAGAGTGGTAAATGTGTTCTACCATTGCAGCAAGTTTTACCCCAATAGCTGTAAAAATGAGGGAGAAAGGACCTCCTGAAGTTTCCCCAATTATAGTAGTTATGCACTAACGAAATTTCATTACTCTTGTTATAGTAACAAATTTTTCACTAACTATACTTTAGAAACACTTTAGAAATGAAACGGCAATGCCCCCTAGTTTTGTAATGACCTTTTGAACCCCCCTTTTAATGGATTGCACATCCCTAGTACATATGGTAGTGAGAAAGCATTGGTGCCAAGGTGTAAGCATTGTTTAAGAAAGATCTGACAGTTCAATGTGCTTAGATAGATGTGTGCCAATAGGCAAATGGGTTTTGGAGTCCTTGTTAGCATCATTACTAAATGTTAACAAGTTAAGGAGTTAGTTCGTATTGGAGAGAATACCTTGTGAGATACTTTTCATTTGCTTTGCAGTTAGAGACTTGGGAAAGACATGAAGGCTGGGAACAGACTGAGGGAATGGATTTTCCTCTTAGTAAGCAAGAGTAACCGAAAGATAGGAGAAGGTCACATCTGTGTACGTTGATTACTTTGCTGACTTCTACACTTGTTCTTGGGGATCCATGTCAATCAACCTTAACTTTGAGTGGGTGCACCTCAACCCAAATACACCAGCTATAGGTTGTGAATTTGATAGCCACACATGGATAGTCTGGGGAGAATTAGTTTGGGGTCCCAATTCTACTATTGATTATGAGAGGATGCAGGGCCTTATAAGCAAAAGGTTTTTCACTGTGTGATGCCTGCTGCATTATTTACCACCAATAAAACTTATGCATATAGGAATTGTGTTTGACACTAAGAACTCTATAATTAAATCTAGTTCTAGAATATAATAGACCATCCCTTCTACGGTGTTCCACTGAGTGTATATGGGTGTTTTGAATAAAATAATGCTTCTGCTAGGAGTTACAACAGAACTTATGAAAGTTGCCATTTATCTCCATATCTCTTCCTATATACACTTATATATACACTGTATACACTTATGTACAAGTCTGCCTCAGGTACAAGTTAAGGGCAGTTCTGGGGATAAAATTAAGGATTTTTAAATGATCCATGGATAATTTGAGGGGTATTCTGCAAAAAGGGGAAAACATCAATGTCACCTCATGGGAACAGCTTGCCCCTGCCAGTGCCACCATTTCCTCACCCAGGCACTCAAAACATTCTGAAGGGTGCATCATGCAGAGAAAGTAGAGATGGGTCAGTGTTTGTTGCAGATTTTACTTTTGACATTCTATACAGAGATAGAGACTGTTCCTTTTATTATTATAAGAGTTAACATATAGTACTCTCATTGACCCATGGATAAGTCAATCCGGGTTTTCTTGGGCTGAAAAATTTCTAAACTCATACATGAGTACTTAAGACAATAGCTGTCAAAATCTTGCAGCTGGCACATCTGGAAGGGTAGATGTGCCCTCCCAGATGTGCCAGCTTGGAAGTACATGTTCCAAGGTCTGAGTTACACTGGCTCACAAAATTGTTGCCTTTGTGATCTTTTTCATTTTATTTTGCTTTAGCAGTCACAGGCTTCTAAGCAGTAAAAGCTTTCAGCAGTAGGCAAAAGCATGTTGAGTGAAAGATAAACGTAAAATCAGAAATCAATCAGGATGTTTCAGAGATGTTGTTGTTATACACTGAAAACCCATGAAGGACTCTGCACTCATGAATTCAAAACAAACCAACATTAAATTTAAGCAAGTACTCATGCCAAGTAAAAGGATCTTTATACTGACTTTTCCCTTAAATTAAAAAGTGTACTCAAATGGCTGTTGAAGACAAATAATTAATTTCAGGGTTTACAGCAGTCAAGCCCACTTGGCTTTAAAAAAAAATCTTAATCACTTTTAATTCATCAGAGCTGTTTTGAGACTAATACCTTATACTGATGAAGTTTGGATTCTGAGTGCTTGTTCTAATAGATATTCCATGTGCTCCCCCCTATTTTAATCATCCTCACTCACTAATTTGAGAAGATGAAAGTTTATAATGCATCGAGGCAAAAAGGAATCTGAAGAACATGTTTATTAGACACTTTTGACACCTACATACAGCTTTCTACGCCCAGAAGTCTCTCGGGTAAATCAAATTTGCATTCCCTTTTCACTTGTAGCATGGCTAAATACAGGATATTAAAATGATGACCGGTGATGGAGCTTCAAAAACCATTTCCTTCTGAGTGGATAAAGGTGATGTTAGCCTGTCAGATGTCATCTGAAAAACACCACTCTCGGAAGCTGTTTGACACATTGCCACATGTGAAAACTGTTTGGAGATATGCTTCCCCTCCCCAGATTCTTTTAACTCTACTAACTTGCTGCAGTTTGCCAGCAGTATATAATGTTCTTTGGTTGCATCCTGAAGAAGAGTGGGAATAAAAATACAAGTAGCTACTTTAATCCATAGTGCAAACCAAGTTTTAGCAGTTTTCCTCAATACAAAATGTGGATATTAACTGCTTAGACAAAGCTAAGCCATCCAATTTTTTCATATTACAGTTGAGAAAGTATAGAACAAAATACATGGCTGAGAAAACGACATATTGCTGCTGTTCTCAGTCTTTGAATCTCCCTTCCAAATGATGCTAACTGGACGCCCTCTTTCCTATACTTCTTTTGGGAGAAAACCTTTCTATTTCAACAAACTTTTGGGATTGCAAAGCTTTTTATTTATAATAAATGTTTATTCAAGAAAAAGACAAAATAGAACACAGAAATGTTATATAAAACTACCAAACCTATATCTGTGTAATGTCCACTACTACTAAATTACAATTATCTTCAGACACTGTCTCATCCATAGAAAGTAGTTTTGTAATATTGGTGAATGCAAACCGTCTAGTAATAATAAACTATATATCATATTTTGAGGGAAAATCCCTGACCCTAGCCCAGGATAATATCATACAGGATGTTGTATTATCAACACTCTCAACCAACAGTGTATAATAAGAAAGAAGAGGGGAAAAGATTTAATTATAGTAAACAAATAATATTTTAATTGTCTAACATTTAACTTAACATTGTTCATCTTTCTATCAATAATATTAGTCACTAGACAATGTAACAGGCCAGTCTTTAAATAGCCAAAGCTTTTTAATAGTATAGTATGACCTCTGTATCAGCAGAGAACACATTCCTGAACTCACCATGGAACTGGAAACAGTTGATAATAGTTAACCTATTAAAATGAATAATGTTCAGCAGAATTTGCCACAGTTTCTCTCTCTCTCCCCCCCCCCCCCCCTCAAGAACATAGAAAATTGCTAACCTTGTTCATAATTACAGTCACTCACAAGGAAATCTTGGAAATGTCTTTAATGCCAGGTTACTACTATAGAGCAATGTTATGAATGAAGAAAACGTGGGCAAGTTCTCAGTTTAATAACCACCAAAAGCCCCCAACTTCCAAATGTTCCTCCATACAGCTGCCAGGCTTACAAGTCTGAACTGTTTCATAGAATCATAGAATCATATAATCTTAGAGTTGGAAGAGACCTCATGGGCCATCCAGTCCAACCCCCTGCCAAGAAGCAGGAATATTGCATTCAAAGCATCCCTGACAGATGGCCATCCAGCCTCTGTTCAAAAGCCTCTGTTTAAAAGCCTTTAAAAGATCGTCTTATTAGGCTCCTTCCCATTCAGAGCTCCAGATGTTTTCACTCTGTTTGCATTCCTCAACCTTGGCTGTGAACTCATGGAAGTGTTCTGGTGTCTTGAACACACCAGATACAAAGTTCATGACATACTACCCCTTCAAAAAAGTATAAATGTATCCACTCAGAAATATAGGCAAGGAAGGCATAAAGGCATGAAAAAGGATATCAAGGATATATCATTATGAACAGGATTAGTAATCTATTTAGATTTCAAAGGATACAGTAAATGAAATTTCTTTGTCATCTTCGGTGTTCAGACATCTTTCCAGTGCACCTACTCAGAATCAGGGAAATGTTTCCAACACACCAAATTTTTCCAGGCTGCCATGATAATGTCTATAACCCAGTATTTACTTAATTCAAAATGCTCTTGTCCATTGATGAGAATGGGGTCAGGAACCTGAACCCAGGGATGCCATATGGAGTTATCAGAGGCTGGTTTCAGTAGGCTGCAATGCAACACTGGGTGTAACCATTTTAAATTGTGGGGCAACTGAGGCTGAACAGTTATTGGGTTGATGACCTTGACAATCGGATAAGAACCTACAAAATTGGGAGCCAGTTTCTTTGAAGGTTGGGCAGCTTTTAAGTATTTAGTTGATAGATACATTCATTTCCCCCCTTTGAAATCCCACTGAGGTATATGTTTTCAGTCAGCAAACCGTTGTTAATCCACTTTAGCTTTGTGGAGGGAATTATGAATTATTGGCCAATTCCCAGTTATTTTAACACTCCACTCTGAGGGTATCCCCAGTGGAGGACTCTGATGGCAATTTGGTGGATGGGATAAAATATTAGTCATGTACAGATCGAAAAGGGGTGATACCAGTGCTAGAATGTATGGCAATTATTATAAGTGGCTTCTGTAAAAGGGAGGAATTCTATCCAATTATTTTGTTCATATAACAATGCAGGAACTGTTTGAACATTTTCTGGACCTATTTTGTGGCTCTGTCTGTCATAGGATGAAAAGCAGAGCTCAGTCCCTGTTGTGTTCCCAATAATTTTAGGAAAGCCTTCCAATATTTGGCTATAAATTGTAGGCCCCAAGCAGATAAAATGTGCTCAGGGCACCCATGAAGGCAATAGACATGCTGCCATAATAGTTTAGCCAATTATTTTGATGTACTAGAAAGTGTGAAAACCTGACCACAAACTTAATATGAACAAAACTCTGTATGGGAAATCAATTTCATAGAAATAGGGAAACTTAGCTGCTGCCAGCAAAGTTCAAATAAGATTCCCAACAATCATGGCTAGGTATTGTTTATCTCAACTTTATCTATTTCTGTTCTTAGCTATCTACCCTAGAATAGTGACAGAATTAAGCACAGAAGTGAGATAAGTGCTAAGATTTCATATAGATAGATTGCACTGCTTAGGTGATGGAACCAAGTTTAGTGGCAACCAGCCAGCAGCATGAAATATCTATGCTACTTTTTCAGATGGAACACCCTCACTTAGTGAAATAAAAAAATCTTCTTAGTTCCTATTTGTGGTGGCACCAGTAATCTGAGACTCCAAATCAAAGGCCAGAGTCCATCCAATGGCGCTGATTTTTCTTATTTTATGAAACTTGTTTTATTGTTCTCTTCTCTAATCTTTTTTTTTTGATGTAGCCACCACCAATCATGCCCTCAGTCATACTGTCAATTTTTTTTTGCTCTACACCAGATCTTGTAATTAGAGCCTTATAATTGGTTCTCATTTATTTTTTGCATTGGCCCCCAGCAGGGAGTATATGCTGCTGCCTGTTAAACCTTGAATTCAATTTTTTTAATCTCTCTTACACACAGCAATAGACAAAACTGAAGCAAAATTCTATTTAAATTGACAGACTTTTCCACAGTGATCTATATGGCAGTTTCCTGCTGAATCTCTAAAATAGTATTGCCTAATGAGAGTAGGTCTTCTTCCAGAGGTTTGCCTGTTTTTAGATTACAGCCACATTTTAAGGTAAGTGTCAAAGCAAGCATGACAGACATAGAGCTTCTTATACTTGGAAGACTAAGAACTATGCATAGTGCGTGTTTACAGACAGGGAGGGAAACAATGTCCGTTATTTTTCCAAGTCTATATCATATAATATAAGAACTGCATAGAACTACAGTATATATGCCTACCAAATGAGGATCAGACCAGCTTTTAGAAACAAAATATACATTATAAAATGTATACTGTATATAATCATGTTTCAGTGTAAAAATCTTAGTTAAAAAAAAACAGCCTAAAATATGTAGGTAGACTTTTCTACATGTCAAGCATTGTACCTTAATTCTAATTTCAAAAAAGGAACCACCCTCTTTTTCAGAACAGAGTGATGAAAGAGAAAGACTTAGTTCGTCCTGGGAGAACCTAAATTAAGAACCACCCACCTCTAGGTGATGGCACCACTTCTGGCTTTTCTGAATGCCTCGATGAGAAACTTATACTGATGGCAGCCAGAGGTGCCTGGCTGCCCCCCCCCCCTCGCTGAGGAGGAGCTAGGCTTTCCCCTCTCTGCAGAATAATGCTTGATTTATCCTTGGATTATATCAACATGCTTAATTTTGGCTCCCAAATCTGACTTCAAATTATACATTAGGCTGACTTATACAGGAATATTTATTCTTCAATATATTATACTAGCTGTCCCCTGCCATGCGTTGCTGTGGCCCAGTCTGGTGATCTGGAAAATAAAGTAATGAGAAAGTGTTGGTTTCTAATATATGTAATTCCTTTATGCTTGTAAGTAAACAGTATTTCTTGTTGTTTCTTTGTCAGTGTTGATGTGGAGAGTGTCTGGTTTGCCTACTCTGGAATATGCAACATATCACAGTCCTTCTTTAATGGTCTCTTTCAAATCTATGATACTATATCTGTGTGTGTGTGTGAGAGAGAATCATATCTATCTATATTTATGACTGGATGGCTCTTTGTCAGGAGGGCTCTGATTACATTTTCTTGCCCTGGTGAAGAGAGTTGGACTGGATGGCCTTAAGTATTTTCTGTTGGTCATGGGGGTTCTGTGTGGGAAGTTTGCCCCATTTCTGTCATTTGTGGGTTTCAGAATGCTCTTTAATTGTAGTGAACTATAAATCCCAGTAACTATGTTCATATGGAATTTTTGTGTCAAGTTTGGTCCAGATCCATCATTGTTTGAGTCCACAGTGCTCTCTGGATGTAGGTGAACTACAACTCCCAAACTCAAGGTCAATGCCCACCAAACCCTTCCAGTGTGTTCTGTTGGTCATGGAAGTCCTGTATGCCATATTTGGTTCAATTCCATCATTGGTGGAATTCAGAATGCTCTTTGATTGTAGTTGCACTATAAATCCCAGCAACTACAACTTCCAAATGTCAAGGTCTATTTCCCTTAAACTCCATCTGTGTTCATATTTGGGCATATGGAATATTCGTGCCAAGTTTAGTCCAGATCCATCATTGTTTTGAGTCCACAGTGCTCTCTGGATGTGGGTGAACTACAATTCCCAAACTCAAGGTCAATGTCCACCAAACCCTTCCAGTTTTTTCTGTTGGTCATGGGAGCCCTGTGTGCTAAGTTTGGCCCAATTCCATCATTGGTGGAGTTCAGAATGCTCTTTGATTGTAGGTAAACTATAAATCCCAGCAACAACAACTCCCAAATGACAAAATCAAATTTTTTGAGTGATGGTCACTCCTTGTGTTGTGAGACGTTTTGTTGCCAAATTTGGTGTGATTTCGTTCATTGGTTCTTTTGTTTTTAAGGTACTCATTATGCACAGGGCATTTATATATATATATAGATTGCATTTAGTTTCATGGATCATGTCATTGCTTTGTTCCCAGTCCTGCACTGGGTTATCCTTCCTCCTTCATGCCTTATTTTACCTTTCTTTCCTGCTTCAATCTTGTTTACATGTGATAAGGTGGATCAAATTTGTTAAATTCATACTTACAACACAATATCTGGCATGGCCTGCACCAAAAACTTAAGAATTGAAATTTACCCAATACTTTTTTGTTTGCATTTTGTAAATCCCAGAAGCTTCCTAAAAGTCAGTTTCATTTGCAGCACAAGGAAGCAAAGCAAAGCCAAGCCAGAAAGGCTGCCTTTCCCCTTTAAATGAATGGCCTCTTGCTATTAGGGAGAGGGAAGCAGCAGGAAGAAAGCAGAGTTAACTGGGAAAGAAAGCACAGAATTTGGGAAATGTAGTTTGGGAAGGCGAGGAGCCCTATACCAGAGAATTCAAAAGGCCCTGCCCTAAACTAAATTTCCCAGAATTCTGTTCAACATCACAAAGCCCCAGTCAGGATAGGGGCAAGATGTTTCCCTCTATAACAGCAGCCAGCTAGAGTTCCAATAAATTGTTGAATCTGCAAAGAAGAGGACTGACTGATACTTCAAGTAAGTAAATCCTTGTACTGGGCTGGAAAGAAATCCCTAAATGGAAGTTCTCTTGGTTACTATGAGATACATTCAATGAGATAGCTTTTGTGACTTTTAAAAATATTTTTGTCAAAATTAAAAAAAATATCTAAAATCAGTAGATGTATGAATATTTCTGAAAGTTGGGGGGGGGGATGATCCCCTGTTATCTTGTGTCATTGTATAAAACATTCAAGGAGATAGCTCTTGAAGTTTTTATTTATAAAAAATGTGGTTTCTCCAAAAATTCGTGGATAAGTGAAACTTGATGGGCTAAGTCGTCTGAGGGATGAGAAAAGCGGTATATAAATAAAGTAAATAAATAAATAAATAAATAAGTGTTCTACCATTTTAGCAAGTTTCACAATGTGTTCTAAATTGTAGCTGTACAAATGAGGGAGAAATGAGTCCCCGAAGTTTCCCCACTTGTACAATTAATATAATGAAAAAGTAACGAAATTTCATTACTCTTGTTATAGTAACTTTTACTAACTATACTTTAGAAACCATTTGGAAATGAAATGGCAATGCCCCCTAATTTTGTAATGACTTTTGAAACTTTTTAAAATAAATCACACATGTTTAATGTTTATCTTGTTTATCCATATCAGCCCCACTTGCCATGGCTATTCTTTTGATCTACAAATATTGACTTTTCACTTAAAATCTGGGAAATGCTTTTCAGTTTTGATCATCTTCAACCAACTCATAGGCCATCACTGTGAAATGCATCTGTAAATGATGCAAGAGCTTAAGAATGTTACATATTGGACTGTAACTGCCAGAATCCCCAGCCAGCATAGACATGGCTATCAGCTATCTCTTTGGACTAGTAGGAGTTTTTTCAAAGCGCTAGGCCTAAATCCTCTGATAATGCAATCTGTGGGGCATTTGTGTGTTCTACATAACACAATTCATGTGTGGAGCTTGAATGAAAATGAGGGAAATGATATATTGGACAAATGCATGTTACAAGTAAATGATAAAATGTTATAAAGACATTTACTATGACCATTGGCCATAACAGCTAATTGAGCTGCATTCCAAAACATCTGGAAGGTTACAGTTTCCTGAAGCCTGAGCTAGAAAGAAGTTAGGGGAGAATGGGAAGTATTGGTATACCTTTAAAACATACAGAACATCTTCTTTCCATATCCTTAATTCGGGTCCCATCTTCATATAATGCAATGTGAAACTGCATTGTATGCAGCTCAGTGCAGTTAAACTGCATTATATGAGTCTGCACTGACCATATAATGCAGTATCAAACTGCATTATGGGACTGAGGCAAACTGAAGCCCATGTAGCAGTCAGTGTACGTAGCCCTCAGTTTACCTTTATGTCTTTTCTGTGGAGATCTTCAGATCACATTTGTAGTCTAAGAGCAATCTTTGCCTTGATTAGGTCACATTTCACAGTATTAGATTCAGCCAGTGGTGTCCTGCTACTGAGGCTTGGTCTGTGATGAGTGGATGCCTAGAGATTTACAACTTGGATTATTGAAGTTATGCTTGTCAAAAATATATGTACATCACTTTGGCAAATTTGCATGCCATGTCACTAAGAACTACATAGGGCTTACAGGTATGATTGGCCCTCTCTCTTAGTCTCAATTCCTCTAGCTCTCATTCACTCACTCTCACTCTCTATAAATATATGTGTGTATATATATATTGAATCAGGCAAAGTCACTTTGCCATCCCACTCACTTCTGCACTATCTTTCACCTGATATGCATTTGCTGAAGGGAATAAAGGGAAATATTTATGCTTTGGATTGTCTGCAGTGAATATATCAAAACTGAAGCAGCATCCTGCTGGGTATATTTGCATCTGTCAAACAGGAAGGAAAGCAAGAAAAGACAGCAGAAAAACAGAGGAGAACAGCTTTTGATCATTTCAGATTTGTGACTGAGCACAGCCAAGTCTCTCCAGGTAGATGAACACAAGTACCATTCGCATGGTTTCATCTGCATAAAATAACCTGTAAACTATTGCAGAATATTAATTTGAATATTCAACCTTACCGTTGTAATTAAGTTATAAATTGTATAGCAGCCCAGTTGACCAGAACAAGCCCTGGAAATTTTGTGGGAGTAGGAGTACCTCCCCAAAAGTTTCCGACTCATTTGCAGCTTAGAAGAGGTCTGCAGAATCATCTGATTTTGGATCTTCTTTGCTATACTTGTAGTGAAGATCAAGGAAAACACAAGAGAGTAGAATTGTTATTTTTCTTGATGTGATATGAAGTGAGTAAAAATACAGCATCTCTAATAAAAACAGATTAGATGACACCCTACATCATGAGCTGCTGTATACTGAGTTCTCACACTGCTGTGCCCAACTCAGCATTGTCTATAGCGGGTTTCTATTGTATTTGGAAGTGTTGTGGAGTGAACCTGGACATTTTTGCATACAAAGTATTTGCTTGAAAATTGGGTTAAGATTGCTTTCAATTAAAACAGATAAATACATTGATAGAAATTAAGACAATACCCACAACTTTGATTTCTCACACCTTCACAAAAAACTTTATATTTTTAAAATGCAGATCAGTGTTTCTCAACCTATGGGTTCCCAGATGTTTCGGTCTTCAACTTCCAGAAATCCTAACAGCTGGTAAATCCTAACACCTGGGGACCCACGGGTTGAGAACTACTGATGTAGATCCAAACATCTTGTATTTATGTAATTGATATTGAAATGGAAAACATATTATTTCCTTGTTTGGGGTTTCTATGAGTTCCTACAAACTAGCATCCTAATAATCCATGGTCTTTCCAGACTACCTTTATTCAAGCATCTACTCACTCTTTCGGCATTCTCTGGGCCCGTCCAGACAGGGCCTTTATTGCAGGAACTCCCACAATAAATGAGGGGCTGTCCAGACAATGTTCTGGACAGTCCCACATTAATTCCCTACAAACCAGGAAAAACCTGGTTTGTAACAAATTAATCTGATAGTGCATTTATTCTGAGCCTTCTTGGAAGGTCTAGATCCAGGGAAGTCATGCTACCCCTCTATTCTGCCTTGGTTAGACCACACCTGGAATATTGTGTCAAATTCTGGCACCACAATTGAAGAGGGATATTTACAAGCTGGAATATGTCCAGAGGAGGGCGACTAAAATGACCAAGGGTCTTGGGAACAAGTCCTATGAGGAGTGGCTTAAAGAGCTGAGCATGTTTAGCCTGAAGAAGAGAAGGCTGAGAGGAGACACGATAGCCATGTATAAATACTTGAGAGGAAGTCATAGGGAGGAGGGAGCAAACTTGTTTTCTACTGCCCTGGAGATTGGGACATGGAACAATGGCTTTAAGCTACAAGAAAGGTGATTCCATCTGAACATTAGGAAGAACTTCCTGACTGTGAGAGCTGTTCAGCAGTGGAACTCTCTGCCCCAGAGTGTGATGGTGGCTCCTTCTTTGGAAGCTTTTAAACAGAGGCTGAATGGCCATCTGCTGGGGGTGCTTTGAATGCAATTTTCCTGCTTCTTGGCAGGAGGTTGGACTGGATGGCCTGCAGTCCAGATAGTATTTCCACAGTATACCGGGCTAAGCCCCTAGATCCCTTAGAAAAGTAATAGAAACTTACGTGATCTCCATTAGAAGTCCCGGCGAGCTCTCCTGGCATGTAAAAATCGCTTCTCCCGGCTCTCCTGTCGCGTCATTCTACATGCTGGGAGAGCTGCTCTGAGGGAATAGTGCAGGCTGGTAAGTTTTTTTGCTTTTCTAAATGGTCTGGGGGCTTGGGGGGAGGGGGTAGGGCCTCCCCACATTCTCTTGGGCTTGTCCCAAGATAATGTGTGGACAGCCCACCCCAGAAAGCGTGCATTTTCTGGGGTTGGTGTGGACAGCCCTCCCAAAACATCTGTGTTTTTTTTTAAACGTGGATGCTTTTGGGATAAAGGGCTGTCTAGATGCGCTCCCCCTCTCTCAATCTTTCTCTTTCTCCCTCTTGGCCCATCAACATGGGGGAAAAAACATTGTACTCACCATATACCTCTCTTGATCCTGACACACAAAGCACGGCACTTTTAGCAGCGAAAGTGTTTTCAGGGGGCTTTAATGAGATAGAAAATTCACTTCTTGCTCCATAGGTTCCAGCTTGTTTCCAGCCATACAATTTCAGTGTGGTACATTCCAGGTACATGTGGTGCGAATGGGCTGAATTCAGAGAAGTGCTGGGGCTAAAAATCAGAATTACAGCTCGGTTATTGTGGTGGTGTAGATACGCCTTCCCTCTGCTGACATGAGGTGAAACTTACTTGCCCATGCCTTTATTTCATTACATTATACATTCCTTGCCCCTGCCAGTGGAATCTAATGATGTGAAGCAAAAGGTGATGAAATATATGCACAGTACAGAGAGACTGGATAGAACTCAGCATGGCAACACCATTTTTCATGGTAGAACAATTATTTAGCAGTGTGCCCTCATTAAAATTTCCTATGACTGACAGCAGTAAACTGCCTTTTTATTGGTCATTTCACACAGAACAGAAAACCACATGTTATGTCCTGCAAAACTGCATGAATAGCAACTTAGCAGAAAAATGATTAAATTCAAAATGATGATCATCACAGCCCTTGCTGAGTGATAGAAATTAATGTGCCATCTGAACAGTTCCTTCTTTTTATCTCTCTGCTTTGTACTGATGTTCCTCATTTGAAACAAATCTCTCTAGACCTGAAGGGTATTTGGAAACAGCTGATGAGGCTTATAATGAGGATTCCAATCTTTAAGTTTCTGCTCCAAAATTAGACATATGTCCTGGCGTGTTGACATTAATTTGCCCTGTTGTAGCTGCTAAAGGGTTTATTTTAGAGCATTTTAATAGAATTGCAGGGGAGATAGTTGGTCTGTTGACAGGGGAAATGGGAAGGAGGGGAGGGTTCTGCTGAGAAAGCATAATTCCAAAGGTTAATATGAAATTGCTTCACTTGTTACAGCTATTCTCTGTTTTGAGACTTTCAGACTAGGTATCAAAAATATATTATTGCATGAAGATTGAAGAAGGCAATGAGCTTAGTTCCTATTCCTAGTGGTGATGTATACTCCAATTGCGTACAGAAGAAAATTAATTTGGCAGTATAATCTGGCTAGACAGACGTAGAGGAATTCTGCGTTTCTTTTCTCCTCAGTCCTTAACCCAACTATTACTTAAGGAAGGATAACACAAGGCAAATAAACATGTTGTCTTCTCCTTCATCTCCCTCACCCCCCCCCCCCATTTATTGATTTTCCACAGGTAACTCAAATCAAGAAGAATGACATCTCATACAGATAGATAGATACGTTTTATTGATTGGCCTATTGGCCGTATCAAAACATTTAACACATAACACAATTAACACATAGTCATACATAGTCATACATACAACATACAACTCTCGGTATAAAAGGAGTTAAAATAAACAAGCTGTCAACAGGATCTCGTTCAGATCAAATGTCTGCGTCACCTCCACAGTTTACCCCAATTGATTCTAAATGTGCAATTCTTAGCTGTGTTGCTTTGAATAGAAAAAAGGCTGTTTTGTGTGTTATTTTAGGGTTCTGCCCGGCCAACAAAAATGAGGTTTTAATATATGGGTCCCAGTGTGTTTTTTGAATAATGTATGGTCCAAGGCAATGGTCTCTCTCTTTCTTATACAGCTCACAGTTGAACAATACATGTGTGATATCCTCCACCTCTGGTGCTCCACAAATACAAAATCATTCGTTGTATGGGACTTGATTAAACCTTCCGTGCTTGTCCATTGTATCCAGCTGTTCAAAACGAGCTCTGGTAAATACCCTCCTAAGGTGTTTAGGCATTTCTGTTTTTAGATATCGAGCAGTTTGGAAAGTATGTTTAAAGCGGCCTAACCATTTCAGTGAGCCAGCTTTACTGAGGGTAGCGATATCTTTTTGGCCTTCTATATCCAATACTCGTTGAGCAACTATTTTTGGGTCTAACACTTCTAAGAGATTCAGATACCGAGTCGGAAGTCCACAGCTCCTGATGTATTTTGTCAGGAGAACTAACCAAGAGGTCTGATGTTGATTTTCTATCTGCTCTAACAGGCACAGTTTGGGGAGTCTATCATTTTCCATGGCCATCAGTTTTGCCCAGTAGTTGTAGGCCCTGATTTTGGATAAGCCATCCACTGTGTGTACTCCCAGTTCCGCTCTTACTGCGGCAGCTGGGGTCGTCCTGTCCACTCCTAGGAAACTTCGCAGGTGCTATGATTGTGATTGCTCTAATAATGGTATCTGGTTTAGACCCCAAACTTCAGCTCCGTACAAGAGCATGGGAGTAACCTTTGCTTTATATACTTTGAGAAGTGGGTCTAAGGATCCTGGTTGGTTGTGATTTGTCAGTTTAAGTAGTTGATTTGCACGCACTCTTGCCCTAACTGAACTTTTTTGATGGTGTGGTAGCCAGGAGCCGGTCTCAGAAAAAACAATTCCCAGATATGTGAAAGTGCAAACTTGCTCTATTGGTTCATCATCCAGGAACCATCTATGTCTGTTACGTCGTTTGCCAAATACCATTGTTTTTGACTTTGATTTATTAATAGTTAGAGCGTTGTTATGACAATAGGAATTAAACCTTCTCAGCAGTCTACGTAGCCCAACTTGCGAATATGATAGTAAAATCATATCGTCGGCATATAGAAGGATGTTGAAATGTGTATTGCACAGCTTAGGCATGTGTACCTCTGGGTCCTTCAACTGTTCGGGGAGATCATTTACGTATAAGCTGAATAACAGTGGTGCTAATATACACCCTTGTCTGACCCCTTTGTATGTTTCTATACTATTTGTCATGGCTCCTTGCATCCCAAGTCGCACTTTCAGGTAGGTGCTCGTGTAAAGTGCCTTGATTAGTGCCAGCAGTCTGGGTTCCATATTGAGATCCGTTAGTTTCTTCCATAACGTCTCTCTATTTACAGTGTCAAATGCTGCACTAAGATCTATAAAGGCGGCATACAGTTGTTTCCCTCTGCTGACATATTTTGCAATTGTATGATTTAAAACAAAGCAATTGTCAATAGTTGATCTGCTCTGTCTAAAGCCAGCCTGTTCTTCGGCGAGGATATGTTTTTCTTTTACCCAACATTCAACTCTGTTCAGGAGTTATCTGGCATATATCTTGGCCACAATATCAATTAGGCTAATTGGCCTGTAGGAACCAGGGTCTTTTTTGTTCCCTTTTTTGTAAACAGGGACAACTATTGCCATCTTCCATCCAACTGGAACCTGACAGATGTTATTTATGTGTGTAAATAAGCCTGCTAACAGGGGGGCCCACCAGTCTAAATGTGTTTTAAATAGCTCAGCTGGTAAGTAATCTTCTCCTGGGGCTTTATTGGTTTTCAGGTTGTTTATAATACCTCTGATCTCACCTTCTGTTACTGATGGCCAGAGGGGAAGGGCTTTTATTGATAAATCATTACCTGGTGTCTGTGTCTCTGTAAGTTCTGTGGGAGCAAACAACTGTGAGTAGTAATTTCCCCAGTTTTCTGCAGGAATAGGTATATCAAGTGTAAATTTCCTTTCCTTCAAAATTCCGGCTACTGTGTGCCAAAAGATAGCCGAGTTATGACTCTTAGCTGAGCACTCAAGTCCTGTCCAGATCGATATTGTATGATTTTTCTTTTTTGTTTTTATAAGTTTTTTATATTCTCGTCTCAGGGTTAACATTTCGACTTGGGGATGTACAAGATGTTGTCCCTGCGCACGTCTCATTGCCGACCTCAGCTTTGTTCTATGAAGTTGGCATTCTTTGTCGAACCAGGGCGCTCTGCTCAAATAAGGACCTTTAGGAGAGGATTTTGTGACAAGATGTTCCTTTAGACTACCACAGATGTTTGTAAATGCATTAGAGACTGCCTGCCAATCTGCTGAGTGCGATTGAACTATTGAGGCCCAGTTTGCAATATGGTCTGTTTTGAGGCTATTTGCTATTGCTGTCGTGTCTACTTTAGTCCAGGCAAGTCTTTTGTTTTGTATCACCTCAGTGTTGG
Source organism: Anolis sagrei (assembly GCF_037176765.1). Classification (NCBI taxonomy): domain Eukaryota; kingdom Metazoa; phylum Chordata; class Lepidosauria; order Squamata; family Anolidae; genus Anolis; species Anolis sagrei. The sequence goes on along the minus strand of NC_090024.1, from coordinate 213,772,867 downwards.
CCATACTCCAGTCATCATTTCTATTGGTTGGTCTTAAATCTGAGGGGCCCATTATCGCTTCTCGGCCTTTTGGCTAAGATCAAGTGTAGACATCGCATACAATTTCTAAATGGTATAGAGTTTGTATATAATCCAAAAATCACCTCACCTCTTCCTCCAACCTGGAAAAAAATAGAACTGGATTAATTTCATGAAAACTGGTATTGTTGATTTTTAGAATTACTTATGCTATGGAAACTGAGTGTATGTCATAATCATTCCTCATGCACTCCCCCCCCCAATGGAGTTCCTGGAAGATCCATATAATCTTTTCTTTGTATTTACAAATAAAGCAAATGATCACCAACCCTCTGCAAATTCGTCTGTTTGACTGTCTCCTCTTTAGACTTATCCAGTTTTCTTGTTTTCAATTCAGTACTTATGTTCAAACACTTTCTGACTATCTTCTTGTGTTTAGTTCTTTTAGTTCCTTCCACTGTGATTCCCAATCTGCTGCATCATTTTCAATGTGAACCTGTCATAACTGAAATTAGCTGCAACTTCTCATTTCTTTCCTCAACAATAGAAAGAAGCAATGCTCCCGAGGAGGACTTTTTGGGAAGATTTGTTATCTTTTCCATCATTTTTTTTCACTTGATGCTAGAACATTCCAGCAGACCAACCACATGAACATTAATGTGCAGTTCCTTTGGCTCCCTGATGGCATTTCCTTATTAATACCATTGAGCTTATCAGAATTCAACTGTCACTTATGCACTGTTTGAAGATACTTTTTATACAGAACTGAAACCAATCTGTAAGGAGAAGAAAAACATATTGTATTCCACTTTTTACTTGTCATTTTAACAAAGAGATAATTTCCCAAGCCTCTCTTGCCATAGTCAGCCTCTCAAAACCTATTTCAGATACTTTTGGAGATCTGAACCCCCCTGTTGAATTATGTGCATTGTGGTAATATATTTCAAACTTCATCAAACATCGTGGAGGGCTTGAAAGAAAGTATTTAAAATTATTTTTCAGATTGCCACTTTCATATTTTAAAACAATAAGGCAAGGAATGAATGATCTTTGGTTAATAGCTGAATGATTATTTTAGATTAATAGTTGCAAATATAGGACAGAATCCTGTTGCTGCACTATGACAGGATATAACACCAAAATAGGCAATGTAAGCAAGGATGAAAAGCAGTGGCCATGAAGAATGTAATGCATGAAATATATTGGAACCCAACAGACTTTTGTCTCCCTTCCCTTGCCACTTCTGTGCAACCAGGAAAAGTGCTGTTGCTAATTGCTATTGCAATGCTCCACAGGTATTCCATGATAGAAGTAATAATTCTGTACAGATTCTAAGTGAACGTTAGGAAGATGGGTGGGTGGGTGAGTGGGAGGAAAGAGAAGGTGGGAAGAAAGAAAAGGAAAGAAGAGAGAAAGAGAAAAGGAAGGAAAAGAAGAAAGGAAAAGGAGGAAGAAAGAAAAGGATGAAATAGGAAATGAAAAAAGGATGATGAAAAGGAAGAAAGAAGAAGATGGATGAAAAGGTAAAGAGGAGGAAAGGAAAGGAGGGAGGGTAGGAAAGAAAAGAAGAAAGGAAGAAAAAAGTAAAAACAAAAAGAATGAGTAGGAAAAAGAAAAAAGGAGGGGGACAAAGGAAAAATGACTGTGAGGGAAAGGGGCGCTTTTTTTGCTCTGTCCACAACTTGGGGGATGGAGGAGAAATGGCTGGGAGGGAAAGGAGTGCAGTTTCTCATTTATCTCCCAGCTGGGAGATGAAGGAAAAAGGACTTGGGGGTGGGTGGAGCCCCTGCTCCACCATTTGGTGGAGGCTGGTGAGTTCTTGTGTCTCAGCCTGATGGAGGGGCAAAGGCACCTTTTGGTGCACAATTGTAATGCGCCATTAAATCTAATGCTCACCTCAATTTTGGCTAAACAAGCCAAAAAGATGTGCATTAGATTTGGGTAAATAAGGTACTCCTAATACACACACACACACACACACAGAGTGCGCGCTAAGATTAACACTAATACTATGAATATGCAAAGTTAAAATGTATAATCTTTTTTGACAATCAGGTTTCAGATGGTGAGAGTAGGCACCCCTAGAGAACCTAAGTGTCTGCGGCAGATTATCCAGGAGAAGGTGATCCTGTAGGTAACCTGGACCCAAACCATGTCGGGCTTTAAAGGTTATAACCAACACTTTGTACTATGCTCAGAAACTAATTGGCAAGCAATGGAGTGACTTTAATATGAGTGTAATATGCTTACTCTTAGATATTCCCATAACCAATCTGACTGTCATGTTTTGTAGTTTCCAAACTTCATACAGAGGTAGCTCAATGTATAGCACATTGCCAAAGTCCAGCCTTCAACTTATCAGTGCATGCACTTTAATCTTTTGTTCTTCCAGTTCTAGGAAGGAGCGCAGGTGGTGTATCATCCAAATCTAGCAATAAGCTCTCCTGACTGTTACCTTTATCTGAGCTGCCATTTTGGGACACAGATCCAGAAGCACTCCCAAGCTGCAAACACATTCTTTCAGGGGGAGTGTAACCCCATCCAGAACTTGTTGACACACCTCTGTCCCCAGACTTGTTTGGTAGAATAATCAGTAAATATGATATTCTATTCACTGGCAGTTGGGTTTTGTAGGCTCAGAGCAAGATGGTTCATTGATTTGTCTAGATAAAGGATAGCTTTTTATTTACAGCAAGGATACTTTTCTTAATACTTTCCACTTAAACCAAGGGTCCTCAAGCTTTTTAAACAGAGGGCCAGGTCACAGTCCCTCAAACTGCTGGAGGGCCAGATTATAATTTGGAAAAAAAAAGAATTCCTATGCACACTGCACATATCCACTTTGTAGTGCAAAAAAAAAACCCACTTAAAAACAATACAATAATTAAAATAAAGAACAAAATGAGCTCAGGCTTGCCAGGGACATTAAAAACAATAAAAGGAGCTTCTTTTCTTATGTCAGTAGAAAAAGGAAAAACAAGGAGGCGATAGGGCCTCTTCGAGGAGAAGATGGGGCAATGCTGGCAGGGGATAGGGAAAAGGCAGAACTACTTAATGCCTTCTTTGCCTTGGTCTTCTCACAAAAAGAAAGTCATTTTCAACCTCAGCAAGATGGAGTGGATGAGGGATTAGAGGACATCCAACCCCAAATTGGGAAACAAGTCGTCCACGAATACCTGGCCGCTCTAAATGAGTTCAAGTCCCCAGGGTGAGAGCAACTACATCCAAGAGTACTGAAGGAACTAGTGGAAGTCGTTTCGGAACCATTGGCAATCATCTTTGAGAGTTCTTGGAGAACAGGAGAAGTTCCAGCAGACTGGAGGAGAGCCAATGTAGTCCCAATCTTCAAGAAGGGAAAAAAAGAATGACCCAAACAATTACCGTCCGGTCAGCCTTACGTCAATACCAGGCAAGATTCTGGAAAAGATTCTTAAGGAAGTGGTCTGCAAACACTTAGAAATAAATGCGGTCATCGCTAATAGTCAACATGGATTTATCAAAAACAAGTCATGCCAGACTAATCTGATCTCTTTTTTCGATAGAGTTACAAGCTGGGTAGATGCGGGGAATGCCGTGGATGTAGCATACCTGGATTTCAGTAAGGCCTTCGACAAAGTCCCCCATGACCTTCTGGCAAACAAACTAGTCCAATGTGGGTTAGGCAAAACTACGGTGAGGTGGATCTGTAATTGGTTAAATGGACGAACCCAGAGGGTGCTCACCAATGCTTCCTCTTCATCTTGGAAAGAAGTGACAAGTGGAATGCTGCAGGGTTCTGTTCTGGGCCCGGTCCTGTTCAACATCTTTATTAATGACTTAGATGAAGGGTTAGAAGGCATGATCATCAAGTTTGCAGACGACACCAAATTGGGAGGGATAGCCAATACTCCAGAGCACAGGAGCAGAATTCAAAACGATTTTGACAGATTAGAGAGATGGGCCAAACCTAACAAAATGAAGTTCAGCAGTGACAAATGCAAGATACTCCACTTTGGCAGGAAAAACGAAATGCAAAGACACAGAATGGGGGACAATGCCTGGCTTGAGAGCAGTACGTGTGAAAAAGATCTTGGAGTCCTCGTGGACAGGAAGTTAAACATGAGCCCACAATGTGATGTGGCAGCAAAAAAAGCCAATGGGATTTTGGCCTGCATCAATAGGAGCACAGTGTCTAGATCTAGAGAAGTAATGCTACCCCTCTATTCCACTTTGGTTAGACCACACCTGGAATATTGTGTCCATTTCTGGGCACCACAATTGAAGAGAGATATTGACAAGCTGGAATGTGTCCAGAGGAGGGTGACTAAAATGATCAAGGGTCTGGAGAACAAGCCCTATGAGAAGCGGCTTAAGGAGCTGGGCATGTTTAGCCTGAAGAAGAGAAGGCTGAGAGGATATATGATAGCCATGTATAAATATGTGAGAGGAAGCCACAGGGAGGAGGGACCAAGCTTGTTTTCTGCTTCCCTGGAGACCAGGACACGAAACAATGGCTTCAAACTACAAGAAAGGAGATTCCATCTGAACATGAGGAAGAACTTCCTGTGAGAGTTGTTCAGCAGTGGAACTCTCTGCCCCAGAGTGTGGTGGAGGCTCCTTCTTTGGAAGCTTTTAAACAGAGGCTGGATGGCCATCTGTCAGGGGTGATTTGAATGCAATATTCCTGCTTCTTGGCAGGGGGTTGGACTGGATGGCCCATGAGGTCTCTTCCAAATCTTTGATTCTATGATTCTATGAATTTAAACTAATATAAACTTATTAGTATTTCAATGGGAAGTGTGGGCCTGCTTTTGGCTGATGAGATAGGATTGTTCTTGTGGTAGTGTGATTTCAAGTCATTTCAGACTTAGGTTGACCCTGAGTGAGGGCCGGGTAAATGACCTTGGAGGGCCATATTGGCCACCGGGCCTTAGTTTGAGGACCCCTGACTTAAACCTATACTATTGCAACATACACTATGCAAAGAAATCAATAGTTACAAAGAATCAAAGTTCCACTGTAGAAACAAGAATGTAAAGATCGAAGGCTTTCATCGCTGGAATCACTGGGTTGTTGTAGGTTTTTTTGGGCTATATGGTCATGTTCTAGAAGCATTCTCTAGAGAATGCCTCTAGAGCATGGCCATATAGCCTGAAAAAACCTATAACAACCCATGAATGTAAAATGTTGATGAAATCTCTGAATCAGGTATGTTAAAATGAGAGCTAATCAAATCCATTTCAGTTTGTTCACTTCATGTATACAAAAAAAAAAAATGCTTCAATTTTAGCTTTTGGGGGGGGGGGGTGCTGATGGAGGGATTAATGGTAAGTTAAATGTAGGGTGTAGTTTGTTGCTTTTTCTCTTTTTGTGATCTAGTGTTATATAAATCCCAATATTGATTGAAGCATTTTCCCAAAGCAGGTATGACCAGTGAGCTGGTCTATTATTGTGGAGTAATGAAACAAAACTCGGATTCCATACAACCTTCCCTTCAGCACATGAGGATGTTGCTAATATTTTCAGGAGTACCTGAACAACTGTACAACTCCCCTAACATTAGGAAGAACTGAAGAGGAAGCTGTTGTTAAAAAAAAGGGTGGGGTCACTATCCTGCAATATAAAGACCACATTGAGATGTCAAAGTGATCATTCAATAATGATGTGCTTCCATCTGCTTAAAGGACACAACTAAAATGAGATATTAGGCTGCTGTGATACAGTACTTTGTCTGGATCCAACTCACTGTCATAATCACTCTGTCCCATTACAGTTGGTACTATCTCTTTATTCTACTTCTCTTTTATTGTAAAATGCCATGTCTTATGTTGCAAGGGGCCAATGCTTCTGTGTGTGTGGTATTTGGTATGCATCTGGTGATTGGATGCAAGTTAGCTTGATTAAAAGGTCCTTACCCCATTTCCTTATTTCCCTAATAATCCCCTTGATCTGAGCCCCTTTAGCTAAGATTTCTGCCATAATTTCCAAACAAGAAAACATGATTTCTGTGGGTGCGCTTGAGTGACAACCTGTGAGTAACTGAAGCTGATTCTCAATGCATTAGTACTTCATGACATTACCAGGACTATCCCTAATTTATAGGATTTGGTTGGAAACCTTAGCATCTAGAACAATTACGAGGTGGCAATCCTATTAAGAATATTTCTGGTGATAGATGTATATCCACAATGCATTAGTTGATCACACAGCTGGATCCTTTTCTTGAAATGACAGTATTTCCCACATTCTTTTTGACAGTGTTGTTAGCTAAAATTTAAATGATCAGATTGTCAATGGTATCATATTGGGTAAAGGGAGTTCATGGGGGGGGGGGGGGGGAGAGATCAAAATCTTGTGTAGGAAAATTGTGAATTTCTGTTATTTATTTCACAACACATTCTGCTTTTGTGAAATAAATGACACACACATACACACCTAAGAAAGGGAAGAGGATGCTACCTACTACAGCACTTAAACTCTCTTATGATATTAAGCAACTGTTACTTTCTATTATACTTTCTGTTATTCTTAGGACAGAAAGAAATGAAAGACTGAATTCCTTGGAGGCAATTGTGCCTATTGCCCCATGCCTGGCCAAACATACACAGATTTAAAGAGCAATTGCTGAACTTAATGCCATATATATTTATGAACCAATATATTTTCCTCTCCATCCAGATAACACCATTATGAGCATATAACTAGTCTACTGACAACTCATTTTCCCATCTTATTTTCTTCCTCACAAATCCCTCAAGAAAAAAATAAAGCTATATCTCTTTTTTTTATCGGCTGTGATTTGAAATTAATGACTTCTCTCTTCTCCTCATGCCCTTCCTTTAGGTCAGTTAAAATCACAATATATAGGTGTTTATATATTTGCCCTCAATTTTTCTCTTTTATTATCCAAATATTTATAGCACTTGCATTTAAAAATCATGTAAATAAAGTGGAGTTAGCAGTCAGGAAGTAGCAGTAGTGTTTCTGAAACATTATCTTAAAAATATCTCGATAGTTTAATGTCAGGGCTACTCATGGGAAAAACAGTGGTTGTTATCCACCAGAACTGAGTCCAAAAACACACACATTTGGATTTTAATTTACACGAGACAGGAACAAAATATACCATTAATCTTGTTTGTGTAAGGATTTTTTACACCTCTAGAAAACTATGAATTCTTGTCATGACTCAGTGAATGAGACCACAGTCAAGCTCCAAGGAATAATGTGGCTCTTCTAGTTTGACACCACTTGTGATCTTTGACATCACTTGCAGCGTTATGCACTGCTTCCTCTCCTCTTTCAACTTGGAGCCAGGCTAAAAGTTAATGTGCATTGTAGGAAGAGGAGAAGAAGTGGTGTACAACAGATAAATCATCCCATCTGTCGAGGTTGTTGAACTGCCACAGCTCCATTATATAGAATTCTGGAATTTTTTATTTAGTGAAACACTTAGATTTCTCTGCTAGAGTTCTAGGAACATTCCTGAATGATCATACAAAAGCTCATTGAAAGTACTTCAGCAAACAATGAAACACAAGAGAGTTGAAATGGTAACAAATTGATATAATTATATGTAGTATGTAGAGTTCAAAGATGGAGCTATGTTAAACCGAAATATCAGTATGCAGTAGCACCTTAGACAATAACCAGGAGAAAGAAGTAGGTAGCATAAACATTCATCATCTAACACAATTGCATCCACCCATTACTCCATAACTGGAACACAAGCTTTCATCCAGAGCTTCCTGGAAGCCCCAAAGTGATATTGCAGTGTTGGATATGGCTGGATCAGACCCATTCTACTATACACATCACCAGCAAACCCACTACTTCATCACTGCCAGCGCACAGCTCTTTTCCAGAGGCATGCTGATGACCTCATATTTCTGGTGATATCATGATGGGTACTGGGACATGTAAGCAGAAATGTGATCCTGCCAGCAACTTAGCAGCAGCCTTAAGGCACCCACAACCCAAATGACCATGTGAATGGCGAAAGGGCTCCTGGAGCTGCACTGGAAGCTCCAGCTCTGCAGCTGTTTAAACTGGGTTGTTTTTTCTAGCAAGTGTAGACATAGCCTAAGTCTACTACCTCATATGCATAGAAATACCTAGAAAGAGACGTATATAGAAATACTATATGTGTGAAAAGTCCAAGAAATACAAAACTTGTGGGTAGATAAGTGCAATTTTGATCATCATTGTAGGACAAAAAGACAGTTGGAAAGATGTTTCCTGAAGCCAGGAGGCGTTATTGAAATGTAGTGTGATGCTGATTATGGACCAGAAAGAAATGTACGTGAGGCTTGTAATTTGTTGTTCGGGCTTGGCCTCATGTTAGCTGCCCCGCGTCCCCGTTGGGGGAGATGGTGGCAGGGTATAAATAAAGTTGTTTATTATTATTATTATTATTATTATTATTATTATTATTATTAAATGTAATAAACTACCCAAGTGAGCTTTTGTGAACCTGGGATGATAACTAGTGTAATGTAAACCATTGTCTGTGTTCAACTCACTGTCAATGAATTAGAGTTGGCTATAGTTTGTTAACTTTTATGTTCAATGAAATTAGAGATGGAATGCCAGGAAGACTGAAAGGTACTGCAACTGTTTTTAAAGTATCATTCCATGACCATTTATCCTTTGGCTCAGAGATTAGCCTGTTTGCACAATGTACAGTGTTTGAGGGCATGCTTGACTGAAGATGGTATATGTCACATTAGATGATCAAGTGAAAGTAACTTTAATATTGTGGGTGATATGATTAGGTCATTTGATTTCCTCTTAAGGACTTTTTTTTTGCCAGAGTGGTCAGAACTGAGAACTCGAGGAGGGACAGCGGTAAAGGCCAGCATACATTTCTTTTGTGTAGGGCATATCTCTGAGGTTCTTACCTCCGGTCTGATTGCAGGCAATAGTACCTTTCTTATTCTTGTTGCCAAGGAAACTCAGGTTTAACTGATTCCACATAAAGTGAAAAAAAAAAACAGGCACATAAACAAGCAAAAAAGAGCCAGCCCAGAGTTTCTTCACTCGCTGAAACATCTTTGCTCTTATTTTATATTAGAAAATGATATTTGGGTTTTCCTGATGTTGGGAGTAGGAAGCCTTGGCCTACATTCAACAGGGAAGAAGAAAGTTACAACCTCTCTGTAGCCATTCAGTTGCATAGTAAAAGTAATATTTTAGCTCATTGTAAACATGTGTGCAGTTCCCTTAGGTAGCTGTTTGCCAAAACGGAGAAAGGTGTGTTGGTTATAAGTATGCTGGCTTTCTCTCTTCTTTTTCTGAAAATCCTACTCCTTGAGGCCATTGTGACCAGCTTAGATGTATGTTGGAAGGAAATATAGTGGTCAATAGCTAACAAACTTCCAACATTTTACTGGACAAAACCAGAACATGTGTGGCTAAGCAAACATCAGAATGTGGTCAAGAAGGCATAAGTTATTCCTGAGGAAGATCAAACAAGCAGGGGGAGGCTGCACTAGTTTGTTTTTACATTGTGTACTATGTTTTTACATTGTGTACTATTGTTTTTACATTGTGTACTAACTGTCAATCAATCAAAATATTTATTTCGGTCATTGACCAGCACAGGAAATAGTGTCACATTTCCATACAAACCTGGCATGTTTGGTACATTAAAAATATAAATATAACTACTAAAAACACAATATGGGTGAGGGAGCAGAAGGGGAAACAGGGTAAAAACATACAATGCCCAGATCCATTGTGTACTAACCAACTAACTGTGTATTAAATTAGGTTGTTAATTGTTTTTATATTGGTGTATTGAATTTTGCTGTGTCTTGTGAACCGCTGTGAGTCGCCTCCGGGCTGAGAACAGCGGTATAGAAGTAAAGTAAATAAATAAATAAATAAATTTACCTAATTACTGGCTGCCATTGTGTTTCCCTTCACAATTCTCTATAAAGTTTTATATGGCTTAAATCTAGACTATCTGAAAGACTATATCTCTTTATATGTATCTGCCAGCATCTTAAAATGTACAGGGAAGGGCTTTCTCTTGGTGCTGCCACCACCACAGGTTTGCTTGGTGAGGATACCAGATAGAGACTTCTCAGGGGCTGCTCCTGTCTTCTGGAATTTCCTTCCATGAGAAACTAGACTCACTTTCTTCTGCTTTCCTTTCATCAATAGGCAAAGGTATTTTAGTTTAACAGGGCTTTTAATACATCAACAATTGCAGGGAGGCTTCTTATTGGGATGTGTCACTTTTTAAACCTTTGCATGTGCTTTAACTAGTTTCATACTGTTTTCTAGTTTCATACTGTTTTTATTAATTCCTTTTGTCAGACACCTTGGGTCCCACTTTGGGATAAATGTGGCATGTAAATATAATTAATTAATAACCTAGGCAGTCAGCGTGTAGTAGAAAGGGCAAAATTTTACCCTCCTTGTTCTCCCTACTTTGCTGAGTTGCATGAAAACTATTTTTTGCATTTTGTATTCATTTTCAGCAATTGAAGTACACTTAGGAAATGGGGGTAAAGTAGAGGGAGAGAGAAACCAGGACATTTAAAAATCAGCTAAAAAGTGGTGCAACAGAGGATTATTTGGGACTGTCCCTGCCAAACTGGGATATTTAGAGGATATGCAAGTATTTTGGAATTTTCTGGGCCACGGGAAAGTCATTCTCTGGATTTTGTCCCAAGTGACACAGCTTCTGTAGTGGGTCATGGATTTGCAGGAATCCATGGTGACTAATACTATCTGGTACTATATACAGAAAGAGAAGATCAGGACATCCACAGTTATGAAACTGTGCTGGTCCCCCCCACCCCACCCCGGTGTAATTCTTCAGTATCCATACTACTCTAATCTCTTCATTTCTATGGTCTGACTTTACATGTTATGCTAAAAGAATAAATAATAGTTATTATGCCCATGTTCTGAAAATAGCAAAGCCCAAGCTGCTAAAATTGTAGCTCAAGGAGTAAAAACTGCCCTACACCTATAGATTGTGGTCTTACTCTTGTGCTCATACATGCTTCTTTCTGCTGTTCTCATTTGATCACAACAGTGTGGTAGTTTTTTTTTATGATTCTGTATTGCAGATTAATTACTTTTTTTTACAAAAAAAAAGAAACCCAGATAGTTTGGCATAATAAAAAAATGACATTAATTTTGAAGGCATTATCTTTTGGATCTTCTGACATTTGCGTGAGTGAAGAAACAAAACACCTCTGTGATCTGTTTCTCAAGTTACACAGGAACAAGCTTGAGTTTGTAGAGATCTGTAAAATCATCAGGAACCATTCAGTATGCTCTCCAGTATCAGGAAAACTGCTGCATTCTATCAAATCCTGAAATGTGTAGTTTTCTGAGATATTTCAAATTCTCAGGGAGGGAGGTTTAATTCCTCACCAACCTGTGAATCCATAGGATGCAGCCATAAAAATTAAAGTAATCTGAAGATGCCATAATTGTGCCATGTGCGTGTTCAGAAGGATATGACTGCAAATACTTCTTTGTTCTAATTGCAAAACAGTGCAACAGGGATCTTAGTCTGATAGGGCTGCTCATTTCTGAACAACCAAGAAAGGAGAATTGAATTTCTCCCTTGTTGCCTTGTTGCCTCAACAATCCGCTCAAGAGGGCTGAAAATCAATTTCAGAAAATTTGAAGAGAGAACAGATAGCTGTGGGGGTCAGAAGGGAAAAGAAAATATATTGCTATACCAAAGGTTCAGTTCCGGTTCAATGCTGGATTTAGGCGAAAGTGTAGAGAACCACCCTGAAAAGCATCTATACAGAGTTTTGACTTTGTTCAGGTGAAGCCCAACATGTTCCCCAAGCCCTTTCTGAACAGAAGGATCCCCCACTCCTTAACAATTTCCTATTCTGTTTCCCAAGATAAAACAATACAGCTGTTCTGTTTTCTTTGTACAATTGTGGCATATGCTCCTGTTGTAATGATTTGACAGACAGTCCTGATGAATCCCCTGTTCTCTCACTATCTCAGCTGCACTTAAAATGTACTAGTTTCTCCCTCCTTCTCCCATGTACTCCTTGGTCATCAGTTTACTTTGGTTGGTGCACATTTCCAGATTGAGAAATTAGGGCCCCATGTAAACTTACTACCTAAAATGGTGTAGATAAGGATCAGCCCTGCACTGGACAAATACTGTATGGGGCTGCTCCGCAGTAAACTTAACATAGCCTAGGCCCACATTAGTCAAAGTTGGGGTGGGGTGGGGATTTGAATTCTGATCCAGAATTCAGGCTTTCTCCTGATTTAGGGCAAGGGGGGGGGGCAATTAAATTGGCTTTCCAGCAGTACTGAATTGTGCTTAGTATCATTGGATGGTAGAGACTCCCTCCCACCTCCACAGTGGCTGGGGGAGTCTCTGTGAAGACACTTATCAAAGCCAATCAAAGCCGGTGTCCAGCATGCCAAATCAGTGTCGATCTGCCCTAGTTAGTACTTAAATAATCCAGCAATGAGAAGAAGTAACAGAATCCTGTACTTCCTTGTGGACTCAGGCTGCTGCAGCCTCCCTTATCTTTTAAACAGAGGTGGGATGGCCATCTGTCAGAGGTACTTTGATTATGCTTTTCCTTTCTGGCATGAGGTTGGACTAGATGGCCCATGTGGTCTCTTCCAACTCTACGATTCTATGATTCTATGTGTTCTTCATGAATCACTCTTTCCATCTTGATCACACTATGGTGTTGCTCAGCTGCATGTGTCCTGGTTTTCATTGTGAAATGTTGAAAGGCATGTAATTGTTAGTTCCTCTGCAAACATAAAGATCCTCTACTTGTCTTTTCAATGCTTGAGCAAAAATACATCTCATGGTTCCATTTTCCAACTCATTACTTCCTCTATGTACTATGCTAAGGAGTGTACTACTGGGGGTTTCTATGCCCACCTACAGAGGGGATGGGAATTAATACTTTTGTTTACAAATGTAGGGTTTATATGATCTGGCTTCATTTCACACACACATATTGTTAGTTTTGGATAAAAAGTTTGCTGAAACATGTTGAACAGCTCTTCATTTATTGTGGTGTAGGAATCTATTCTATTCTTTCCATATTATTTCTGCCCCAATCAGTTTGCTGTTAATGAAGTAATGCTGACAAACAAAGCTATTTCCTTAATAGTGGTATACTTTTACATAGTTATTGCTAGCTCCCACAGTAAGAATCTCTGCAAGTGTTCCTTGGAAGACAATCCAAACTATAAATACTATCATATATGATATTTATATAGTTTGGAGAGTGTTCCCTTTCATTCTAGAACAGTGGTTCTCAGCCTGTGGGTCTCAGGGTGTTTTTGCCTACAACTCCCAGAAATCCCAGCCGGTTTACCAGCTATTAGGATTTATGGGAGTTGAAAGTCAAAACATCTGGAGACCCACAGATTGAGAATTACTGTTCTAGAACCTGGGCCCTATATGCTACCAATAGTATCCACATATTTATTAGAGTGAAATGAGCTTTTCCCATGTTGACATCCCTGTATATGGGTTTGTTTGGGAGAAACAAAGCCAAACAACTTGGCTTGACTCCAGCAAACTGTAAAAAGGCTTTAGCTTAATAGAAAATATGGAGCACATCTCCTTGTAATAGAGTTTAGGTGCCATCAGTGTGCCATCTGTTGATAATATTTTGTCTGATATTTATGTTGAGACAGAATCCAAGCTCATGTTCCTTAATCTCCTGACAAATTACATTTGATTATTTACACCACCGGCTTAACATTAAAAGGATTGTACCACAGCCATACGGGGGTGGAGAGAGAATGAAATAAACACTGTCTTCTCTCGCTCCTCCATATGTGAAATAGCTTTGGGCAGTATTATAAAGGGAATGTGCAGACATTTTATGCAGTAGGATTGTCATTATTTATAAACTGCTATGGCAATGTTTCTCATTAAGGGCGTATAATGTAGGTGGCAAGATATAGGCAAGGCAAATCCAGGTTCAGACTCCTATTCTGCCATGACACAAGTGTCAGTAGCTCTAGAAGTCTGCAGGTTTGAGCTTCCTGAAGCAGGAAGAAGACAGCAAGACTAAAGGTGATTGTTCCACTCCTTTTGCCTTCCTGGACATGTCTTGGCATCACTCCATATTTAACTTAATTTTATTCTTTCAATCCCTCCATGGCATGTGACTTAGGGTGCATCTACATTTTAGAATTAATGTAGTTCGACACCACTTTAATTGCAATGGCTTAATGCTATGGAATCATTAGAGCTGAAATTTGACAGAGAAGGCTAAAGCCCTTTTAAAACTACAACTTCCATAAAACCTAAAGAAATAATAGCCAAAACATTCCCACCATCTACTAGTGACCAGATCCCACCATAAACTAGTGACCAGACTGAAAAAGTCACATTGGATTTTCTAATCAATTAGTTCCTCACTAATGAATTTAAAAATTAGAAAACATTGTGCCTGAACTAGCAGAATGACTGACAGCACTAAAGGCCACACTCAGACAACTCCTCAGAACCACTTGTGAACCATTTTTAAACAAGTGTAGCATAACATATTAAATCACTCAAAATTGAATAAATTGAACAAAATGATCTCATATCCATGTTCTTCATTCTTCCTTCCCACACTACTTCCTACATTTGCCTGAAAATGCATCTTATGACAGAAATCGCACTTTAAATGCACAGTTAGAGCCTCAGGCTTTAACAGCCGTCTGCTCCCACCTCCTAAGCAAACTTCTGATTCTGAATATCTCAGTAGAAAGCACTGGTGCTTTGCAGCATATGTGGTCTTCTTTCCTAAGCTGAACTCATTTTGCAACAGAATTTTAGGTTTGATAGAGAAAATACTACCATGAACAAAGGAAACTTGAAAAAAAAGTGCTGGAATGTGGAGTGTTCCTGTTCAGGATACCAGCTAGACAATAATACCATCTTTGCAGGATATCCCATTCCATAAAACCTTTTCAGTTTTCTACATCCAACCAGTCATGCCCATTGAGCATGCATGGAGTATCTGGGGAAAGTAGTGGTTTGCATTCTGTGACCATGGCATAATTCTGGAGTTTTGCCCCTTTAGGTCTTTTGTTTGTTTCTTTTTACTCCCCTGCATCCTCGCAACTTTGCTGATCCTTGTGAAATGGGTGAGGCCATTTGGATC
Source organism: Anolis sagrei (assembly GCF_037176765.1). NCBI lineage: Eukaryota > Metazoa > Chordata > Lepidosauria > Squamata > Anolidae > Anolis > Anolis sagrei. The sequence goes on along the minus strand of NC_090024.1, from coordinate 213,757,736 downwards.
CAGACAGAATGTAACTAGAAAGCTGAACTCACTATTAGTATAAAAGTTTTAGAATCGGAGTAATTGTCCCCTCATTAGTCTTGCAGACTCAAGTAATTTGCTTCTTGCCAACCACTATGAAAAAGCCAGCACAGTTGCCAGGTACAGCTTGTGAACCAAAGATAAAACAGGCGAGTATATGCAAAAGACCACAGGATGCTTAACTTGCTTGAATTTGGCAAGATTGTTGAAGGCTAGCAATTAATTGACACATGTTAAATTCATTTCTAAGCAATTGTGTATTTGCATCAAGCCAGCAGTTCCCTGGAGCCTAGACATCTGCTTCCCATCATGCACAAACAAAGCAATTAGTGTTCACTGACAAGTTCACCACCGGAATAATGGTATATAAAGAAATGTAAAGAAAATCCTGTAGGATCAAACAGTTTGCTGCTAAGCACAAACTCTCATTTAAAGTTAAGCTAAATAAGCTACAAAAGTGTTGCTGCATTTTAAAGACTAGTCAATGTAATATAGCATAAGATTTCCTAGAAAATCTTTTCCTAGCTAAATAAGTTGGCGACATGAACACAGAGCATTGTGAGAACTGATCTAGAACTTTTTTCCTCTGATCCCGTTGCATGAAAGAAATTTTCAGAGCTGGCAGAAGTTTGGTATCAATCCCTTCCTCATCCAAAAAAGAGCACACACCTCTTTCTTCTTGTTTTTACATTTTTGGTTCTTTAATACTCAACAGAGTTGAACTTGGCACAGAAAACTATTCTGCATGCAGATTCTATTCTGTAAATTGAGAAAACTATCCATAATTTATCCATTCTCCATTCTCTTTAACCATCTCCATTTATTCAAGACAGTAGCTATTTTCTAACAGGGAGGTAAATCTTATATAAAGTTCAGAACAAGTTTTTAGAAGTCACACTCACATTTGATGCCGAGACTGGAATAAAGTGCTTAGTATTCTTCACATCTGCCTTTCAAACCTCTTCTCACAAAACAATTTCAGATGTGGCTGTGTGGCCAGCCTAAGTGCTACTCCAAAGCAAAGATCTTTCTGAATGTCAACTGTTTTTTGGATTGCGATTTTGGATCCTGTATAGGGTGAAATGTGGGATATAAATGAAATAAAAAAAACACTGCTGTTATGGTAGCTACTAGAGTAGGTATGGGCAAACCCAGGCCCAGGGGCCGGATCCGGCATCTTGGGCTCTTTTTTGTCAGGCCCTCCTCTCTTTCACCATCCTATCCTTCTTTCCTTCCTTCTCTTTTTTCCTTACTCCTTTTCTCCGTCTCTTCTTTCTTTACCTCCCTATTTCTCTCTCCCTCCTACACTTCTATCTTTCCTTCCTTCCTTCTTTCCTCCCTCCTTCCCCCTCTCTTTCTCCTTCCTTCCTTCCTTCCTTCCTTCCTTCCTTCCTTCTCTTTTGTCTTTCCTTCCTTCTCTCTTTCCTCCCTCCCTCCCTCCATTCCCTTCCACCCTTCCTTCCTTCCATCCTTCTCTTCCTCCCATTTAAATCTTGAACCATGTTTCAAGATTTAAATGGGTGTTCCATTGAGGAGGAGGGGAAAAGCTTTCTGCTGCTTTAGAGACCAGGGCAAAAGGGAGCAAAGGCTTCAAATGGCAAAGAAAGAAATTTGACTGAAAAGATTAGGAAGAACTTCCTGAGAGTAAGAGCTGTTGGAAAGTGGCATAGGCTGCCTGGGAGTGTGGTGGAGTCTCCTTCTCTAGAGGCTTTTCTGCAGAGGCTGTCTATCAGGAGTGCTGTGATTGTGCCTTCTTGCATGGCAGGAGGTTTGTTGGATGGCCCTTGGGGGTGTCTTCCAGCTCTAGGATTCTAGGATTATATATCAGGAGTCTCATGGATACACTTTTTCTCTTCTGTCCACCATCTCATCCTGACCAAGACCAACCTTTTGGGGATCCAAACGTTTCCTCTCTTTCTTTAACTTTCTGCCTCCAAAAGAGAAGAGGAAGGGGAGGAAAGGAGAGGGAGAAAGGAAGAACCCTTTCCCTCCCTCCCAGCCCACCTACCCCGCCCTGTGGTCCTCAAGTCAGAATGTTTGCCCATGCCTGTACTAGATTCTGCTTACAGAATACCTGGATGTTGCAGTGTAGCATACCCTTGAGGATAGTAAGAGTCTCCTAGAGCATGCAAATATTAAAATACATATTCTTATTTTCTCGGTTTTATTTTCTTTCTAAGTCAAGTAATTCCAGGACTAATGATGAGACCTTTACAAGCATGCAGTGCTTAAACATTCTAAATTGGCAAATGTGTGCACTCTTTTCTGCTTCACCTTCCTTTTGCCTAATGATCACAAGGTAATTAACACCTCAGATCTGTCTCCAAACCTTGCTCTGTGTGCACAAATAATCACCAATTAATTTTGGCACACTGGTTATATCCATGTGCTCATGCTTTTTAGGGAGAGTCTGTCCCCAAAAAAGCATCTCAGTGCCTGTGGAGACTGAACAAGATAGGAACAAGTATTTGGTCTTCATTCCATTTTGAGCAGAATCCCAAGAGATCAAAGCCTACACTGTGTTAAAGAAATATAATGTTTATTTTTGAAGTGCTAAATACCACCGTCTAAATCAATAATAACTGAAAAATTATCAGTCATAAAATATGCTAAGGTAATATTGCTGCTCTTCATTCCTTTTCTACTTTCTCATTTTTCAAAGACATAAAAAGAGTGCAGGTAAAATAACTGATTTGTAATCTCAAGACTTTATTATTTACCTTGTTTTGCCTAGTCAATGTATTTCCTCCAGCTCTTTCCATTTGTTTTTGTTTTAGCAAAAGATCTGAAGATTTAGATTTTTTTTTTGTTTTTACACTGGGAGTCAAAATAAAATATTGTGTATTGTTTAGACTAGAAACTATTCCAACTGAGAGGAATGTAGGACATGGGGGTCTAAACAAAATTAAATATGCATATACATTAATGGCAAAAGTAACTTTAGTCCACACTTTTGGCATATTATCACTATAGAAAATATTTTATCCCTCCCTCCCTTGCTGAAATATAGAAAAATTAAAAATTGCTTCTGGAGTTGATGAATGTATTAAAATAATTCCAAATGTATTATTTACGTTCATTTTTTTTTAAAAAAATTGACATGCAATTCCAAGGATTTGGGACTTGAACTTTAAAAAGCCATTAGTTGAGATGAGAAGATCCATGACCGGATTCCAAAGAACTCACAATTCTGATTATGACTGTGATGTGGTCTGGGGTGAGTGTGGGGCACTCAACCTCTCCATTCCTTGTATCCCCATTCCTTGTACCATTCCTTGTACCAAACACTCAAAGTTGCTATTTGTCCACAGAGCAAATAATGCAAACACTGACGTGCAGACAGGTTACTGCAGTCCTCTTTCCTCAATTATTTTAGAATTTGTTAAGCACCCTGTTCTTGTTGCCTAGAAGAGAAATGTAGCAATTAGAAATAAGGTCAGTGATGTGAAACTAATCTATAGTATTACAATTATATCTGCATTTACACAGCTAAGAAATGAATGTGATCAAAGGAATGCAAGGATAAAATGGATATCATCTGAAGAGCTATCTGCAAAGGGCAGCAAAAGAAATCTATGACCTATGCCAATATTTCTTCTGGCAAATGTAACAAGTTATTACTGTTGAGTAAAATGCTTTTCCAAACCATTAAGCGGAATATGATGTAACTGTGCTTCTCATGTTCTGAAGGTGTGCCTGTTTGCTTTAGCCCATAGACTGCTGTTTTCATGTATGCATTATTGACATATAGTTGAAACAATCACATAACAGAAACTCTCAAGGCACTGAACAATTATTTATGCTATTCTTATTTATTTATTTGTCCCCTTGCTCTGTGCAACCTCAGACAACCAAATCACATGTAGCTCATCAACCCATTAGCAATGAAATACATCTCTTTATTTCAACACCTGTCCTTAAACTCTATGTTTACTGATGGTTTGGGATCATATGTGGGGAAAAATGTTTAGCAGGGTGTGTGTGTATCATTCAAGAACAACAGTAGACACAATGCCATTAAAAATCTATAACCTTCATGATGTGTTTTGTCATGAAATATTTCAAATGCTCCCTGGATGGTGTCACAAAATTGAAATGATGACCTTTCAGAACAGGGTTTCCCATCCTTCCTAATGCTGCAACCCCTTAATACAGTTCTTCATGTTGTGGTGACCCCCAACCATAACATTATTTTCGTTGCTACTTCGTAACTGTAATTTTGCTACTGTTATTAATTGTCATGTAAAAATTTGATATGCAGGATGTATTTTCATTCACTGGATCAAATTTGGCACAAATATCTGATATGCCCAAGGAGATGGGGTGGTGGTGGTGGAGGAATGATTTTGTTGTTTGGGAGTTGTAGTTGCTGGAATTTAAAGTTCACCTACAATCAAAGAGCATTCTGAACTCCACCAATGATGGAATTGAACCAAACTTGGAACACAGAACTCCCATGACCAATACTGGAAGGATTTGAAAGGCATTGACCTTGATTTTTGGAGTTGTAGTTCATCTACCACCCAGAGAACACTATAGACTCAAACAATGATAGATCTGGACCAAACTTGTCACGAATACTCAATATATCCAAATGTGAACACTAGTGGAGTTTGGGGAAAATAGACCTTGACATTTGGGAGTTGTAGTTGCTGGGATTTATAGTTCACTTACAATCAAAGAGCATTCTGAACCCAACTGATAGAATTAGGCCAAATTTCCCACACATGTCTTGAAGGAACTTGCTGGTGTGAGCCTCCCTCCCACCTTATATTCTCTCCCACATCCACACATGCACACCACGCTGCCATGCACCGAGCATGCCTGCTCTCCCCTCCCTGCTTGGAGTCTCAGAAATAGCCTTCCCCTTGACTGAGAGGCAGGCTAATCACTGCAGGAGAAGGGCTTTTGGTGGGAGGATTCGCTATCTATTTCCAAAAAGGAAGAGAAGGACAGGCGGAGAGATATTCAGCCTTCTCTGCCAAAAGGGTTCCTAAGACCCTTAGAAATATGTGTTTTCTGATGGTCTTTGATGACTCCCCTGAAACTCTTTTGTGACACCCCCCCCCCCCGGGGTCCTGACCGCCAGGTTGAGAAACACTGTTTTAGAATATTGTTGCTGCTAGGGTAATCTATTATCACACAATACCTGAAGAAGCTCGTCTAAGGTACAAGGTGAGCACAGTGCAGCCCTAGGCCCTCAAGCTACGTCTTCCAGCAGTTTTTCTGAACTTCAATCCCCACATGTGGCTTTTCAGATCTACCCTCCCCCCAAAGATATGGTGAAGTATATCTCTAGAATTTCAGAAGTTGCTTAGCATCCTGCATTTTTATCTTAAATCCAGATGTAGACTCTCTTTATAATTCCATTCTGGGTTACTTTGGGTCATCCATGTGGTCTTCAAAGGGTCACAGAGCAAATAGTTATCCAGACCTGCCATAGTCACCTGGCTTATAGGTTCTAAATGCAATAGCATTTAGAATTTCCCATTTACTTATCTATGGCTTCTCTATTGATGTTGAAATTTGAAAGAAATGTTTTTTCCCTCTTGGAAGATAGAAAAAATGTTGAAATCAGTAGGAAAGGTATTGCTTTTATCATTTCATCTGTCTTTTGCATTTTGTACGCACAGCTTGCAGTCTTTGGGCTGAAAAGTGTGAAGTGGCATAAAAATAAAATATATCCAGCTAAGTGTTCAGACATACATGTGTGACAGGAGGGACTGCTACCTTGTTCTAACTTGACAACTTCTCACACTTTGTTGTTACTGCAAACTAGCTGATGTTCGCTTCTTAAAACACAGGCTTTTAAATAAGTGCAGTTTTAACAACTGCTAAGATAACTAAAATTACTGTGCGATCTCGAACAAATGGCCACATTTCACACTGTATGTGGCGGCATGAAAATCAAGTGACCTTGAAAGGTGCCTCTATTTTGCTGAGGCCAGAGTTTGAGATGGTGTCAGATCTCAGCAGTGGTCTGCTTTTGGTTGTCAGGCACTGAATCAAGGGAGAAAAGTGAAGGCAGCAGCAAGTAGAATACTGCCAGAGGGCTATAATATAAACATGTACAGGTTGGGTATACCTTATCTGAAATACCTGGGACCAAAAATCTTTTGGATTTCTGAATTTTTTCAGCTTTTGGAATATTTGCATCATGAGATATCATGGAGATGGGACCGAGTATAAACACAAAATCAATTTATGTTTTATATACACCTTATATACATAGCCTGAAGGTAATTGTATTGCCAGCTCTTAAGTTCCTGTGTGTGTATGTATGTGAGTGTGATGAGGAGGTAGAATGCAAAACAGGGGTGATTCTCTAATCCTTCCACCTCATCATTTTGTTGCTTGGCAAGGACAGGGCCTGCCATGCACCATCGCATGACATATGGCAGGCCCCACCCACATTCCTCCCAAAGTAGGGTGGAAGCACTGAAAGGTGCTTCTTCACCACTACACGGAGAAAAGTGTAGTTTGGTTAGCTCCTATCCTACAGAGCTATTATTTATTTATTTATTTATTTATTTATTTACAGTATTTATATTCCACCCTTCTAACCATGCAGGGGACTCAGGGCAGATTACAATGTACATAGTCATGGCAAACATTCAGTGCCATAGACACACAACATATATACACAGACACACACAGGCTATTTAACATTCCAGCTTCATGAGGCCACCAGAGGAACTATTGCTTCACCATCCATTTGTGACACTGATGTGTCATGAATGACTTTTCAATGACTTTGAAGCATAGATTCTTTTTATTGCAATTTCCAGTGTGAGAAGGTATATCAGATTACAGAAAACATTTAGACAAAGAATGACATTGGACATACAGACATACAGATTCTATACAACTACATTGGATTCACAATTACATTGGTTAACAAACAAACATAGGGGAATTACATTTTCACTCAACATTCACACCACATGTACATGCATTCATCCACATGCATCCAAATATTACCATATCCTTTCTCCCTCCTTGGAGAAGCACCTGTAAGGCCAGACCCTGCTTTCCTGCAGCCTGCCAATGCATAGTTCCATAACTTCCATAACTCCAAAACTTCAAAACGCTGAGATGCCGAAACTTCTTTCCCTAAGAACAATGCCAAGGACCAGATCTCTGTTTTCCATACAGCAGAATCTGACTCCCTGCACAAAATCCAAGACTCCAAAAGCACACTTCTTCCTCTTCCCTTGAGAAAGAAGCCCCAAAGTGTCCAGAATCATGCTTTCCCATAGCATATCTGACACTCTCTGAATACACCACCTCTCTCCTTCCCATGGAGCTGAGCATGGTGGATGGAACAGACTCCTTGGTCTGCCACGATTTGAGCATTATTAGCCTGTGTCTTTTATAGGAATATTCTGTTGATGTAGTCCCAAAGTTGTAAATTAATGATAGACGTCTTCCATCCTGGATCCATCTCAGTGTTGATCTTCTTGATTGGTGTTGATCTTATGTTGACTTCCTTCTTAACATAAGGAAGGTTGCAAACATTTCCTTTATCACTGTCCCGTTCTTATCAAAGTTTACTCTTCAGATCTCATTAACAGGTTTTAATCACAAAGCAGCAAGCAGGTAGTTTAGTCATTGCAGGCCTTAATATTATACTGGTGTTTCCAAAATTATTAGCTCCATCCATACATCCTTCCATTCTTCCATTCATTCCCACACATCATTTTAAATTCACATTTATCAAATTTGCACATTGAATTTCTTATTACAGATGGAGTACCTCCTCATTCTTTTGCTTGCTTGCTGGGGATTTTATGGCATTGTAGATTAGTTAAATTAGCCACCCTGCATAAGCGGCACTAAATTTCCTACTTGACAGATGCAACTGTCTTTTGGGCTGCAAAGGTCGACAGCAAGCTACACAATGGTGGGAAGCTCACTCCAACCTGGGCTGGCTTCAAATTCATGACCTTTCGGTCAGTAGTGATCTTAATGCAGCTGACTCCCAGCCAGTTGTGCCACAGTCCCAGTGCAAACCACACTTACCTCCCCCTTTTCCTGTATGATAGAGGAAAGGATGGTGGGGCAATGTGCATTGTCACCCTTTCACCCATCTGATGGGGACAGGGTGCCACTGCACCCTGTTCCATCCCCACCATGTGATGGGGGAAGGAGGGAAGGCACACAGGGTGCCAGGAGTCACCCTGTGTGTCTTCCCTTTTGCCAGTGGTAGCCGGCACAACGGCACAACAGTCACCCATGCTTTTCCCTCTCAATGTGATGAAGTGGTTTAAGTGTAACATCTGTGAGACTTAACATCTCATTAATGAAAAGAATTTCAGCATCTGATAAAGAAGACTTGTCTATAAAAAGCTTAATTTGCCAACTTCTTTCTTTCAGTGTCTAAGGCCCCTTCTACACTGCACATACAATCCACATTATCTGCTTTGAACTGCATTATATAAGTTTACTCTGCCATATAATCCAGTTCAAAGGAGATAATCTGGATTTTATGTGGCAGTGTACAAGGGACGTAGAATGCTACAAGATCCCTTTGCATACTGATCCAGACTAGCATTGCCCAGTATGACTTTATTTGAAGTATAAGCATAATGAAAAAGGACTGTTTCTATGCAATGAATTGAACACTTTGCACCAGGTTTCCTCAGCTGGAAGTTAGAAGCATTGCTATATCTTCATTTTTGGAAGTGCTCCTCAGCATTCGAAAGGCAGAAGATGAAAGTTAGCAAAGTTGGAACCTAGTCTGACTCTAACCCGTCTTCCTCCTTCCCAAAATCTAGTCTGTTTCTGGGCTCCCAGAAGTCCCAACTCTGGCCTTAACAACCTCCATTTCTCATTGTTATAAATCCCTCCTGGAGTTGAAACAAGTTCAGGAGATTGCTTCCCTGCGACCATCAAAAAAAAAGTGGAGGCTCAACAGTGGGGTAGACAGTAGCAGTGTACCTATTGCAGTAAACCTAACAGCAAGTGCACAGCGTAAAGAAGCTTCAGTCAGTGCCAATGATTTCTCTGTCCTATATTTCACTGTGTAGATGATTTTGTGGTTGTGTGTGTGTCTAAATGTCCTGCTGTGCTTAGGTGTGTGGTTTCCCCCTGAGTATATGTGTTTTTGTGCTCTTTCAAGCTCTCTGCCTTTCTAGGCATTTCTGCTCCACATCACTTTAATGCCTCCCACTGACTAAGCTTTCAGGGTTTGCCTTGTGTGAATATGCATGCAGACATGAGTGTGCATGATATACAACAGTATCCCTCAACCTGGCATTCTCAAATGTATTGGGCTACAACACTATAATTCCTTCATGATGGGGCTGTAGTTCAAAACATCTGAAGAGTACCACAGTATGGAAAAATCACAAACAGAGATCGGCACTTTGGTTCCATGGATGGTAGAATGTGCTATGATCTGGAACAGCTCAAGGCCCATTCATTAGCAAGCTGCTGTGACTCAGACACATTCCATTGACGAAATGGAAATAGTTATATTGATCTCCTTTGCATGGTTACAATGGGGCATAATCTAGCATAACACATTTTTCAGGTTATTAATAAGAGTGAAGAAAATAGATGAATATGCTTTTTTAAAAAAATACCACGGTGGTCCCAAAAAGCTCAAGGCGGTCTACATCAGGGATACTGTGCAGGGCTCCAGATGTTGTTCTCTGTGGTCCATTGATCTTATTTGTTTTGCACTTTAGCTAACTTGTATTTATTTGCCTTTGATGTTAAAATGAATTATGTTATTTGCTCAATAGGTAAGAAAATGAGGATAAATCCCAAGTTAAAAGTACATGGATAATCTCATATCTGTGCATACTGAAGATTTGCTGATATAAATTATAATCTTAGAGTAGATATTTGATTAAATTGTGGGGTTTTTGTTTGTATTTACTTGTAAGGATCTAAAGTATATACTCTATAACATCAGAATGTCCTCCCTGTCTCCTATGAATAGGACTAAGTAATAGGATTATAATTAAATGACTGGGTGTGAATTTCAACTATGTATATTTTCTCCAAATCTATCTATTTATGTCCCCAAGCATTCAATCTATTTGCAGATGGAAACAAATCTAAATTGATATAAAAGTTAATAGAAAAGTAGAACACCTTTGAGGGAGTTTACTTGTACTTTTTAAGTACAACTTCCCAAGGAGTTTTCAAACCAAAATAACTATACTAGCAAAGTGTACCGTGCCAAAATAGTTTTCAATAACCAGGCACATTAAGAACTCTGTTAGATTTAGTACACATACATGGGCATTATTTAATCCCTTTCACATAAAATCTTCTAATGAGGTAGTAAACCTCTGAAGAAAAAATTATTTTGACAAACCTGATTGCAATTTCTACTGTGTGCAGTTTGAGGTAATTGCTTATGGGCCAACTGCTGAGCCCCTGAGCATGATAGAAAGGGCATCAGACTTGCTTCAGTTAATTTTTCTTTTTTAAAAAAGAAATATTATGAGAGTGGGAGTTTATAACAAGATTGGGAATTGTGTTGACCATGGTCTACATGTGATATTTGGGAAGTCCACAGTAGCCCTTTGGACTCCTTATGGATCCCTTAAAGGTTCTAATTTCTTTGCAAATACCCTTAAAAGATTTAAATACAAATCTTATTGGAAGCTTCAATAAAACATTATCTTGATATCATTTCCTTCTTTTTTCAATGAAAGCAAAATGGTGTAGCATTCACAGAGTGAAAACTGAAGATGGCTTCTGAACCTTTGTTGGTCATTTCCAAAGATATTACCTGGTTACGTATCAAGCAACACTTGATCAAATTTGCTATCCAGTAAAACCATTGATGTCATGGAAGCACTTTCTATTTTTATCTTGGAAATGGGAATACTGAGCTAACACATTGTTGTTGTTGTTGTTGTTTCTTTTCCAGTTGCTTCCAACCTTTGGTGAACTTCAACTTAAGGTACCGTAGGGGTTTCTTGTCAGAATTTGTTCAGAGTGGTTTTTGCCTTTGTCTTCCTTTGACAGGGGGGTGCAACATGCTCAAGGCCACCCAGTAGGTTTCTATAGCTAAGAGGGGATTTGAACGCTGGGTGCAGGGTTGTAGTCCAATTATCAAAGTGGGGGTACAAGTGGCCATACATCAGAATGTGACCAAGATGGCAAATATTGTTAATGAGGAAAAAACAAGCTACAAGAGGCTGCTTTGGTTTGCTTTAGCCTGAATCTACTGGGAATGGCAAAAATCAAATCCCTTTTCTCCCCTCTGCTGAGCAACTTTTGCATTTTATATTCAGTCTACAGCTATTGAGGAAAATTAAGAAAAAAAGACAAAAGGGGAAACAAAATTGGGATATTTTAAAAGCAACTGGAAATGTGTAACAACATGTCTAATTAGTTTGGGCTGTACCTGCCAAATCAGGACAGTTGGGATGCATGATATTATAACTGTGTTTCTCTAGCCATGTTTTCCAATTGTTTCTACCTTTTGATCAATCATAATTGGAAACATATGGAGACTAATGATTGATATATCTCTAGGCAATTAGCCTATGAGACAACTGTAATTCCCACATATCTGTAGTCACACAGAGACACCTTCCTCACATTTTCCTTTTTGACCAAGATAGTACTGCGTCCCAAGCAGGGCCATTGAGAGGGAGTTTTTTTTTTAAATTCCCACTACAGTTTTCAAGTTTTTCAAATAGCAAGATGAGACAGCCTTCTTTATTTTCAGGCAGACTTAAGGCAGGCTAGGTCATCTGAGGTAGGCCTAAGTCAGACGTGTCTCAGGGCTGATGAGGAGAAACCATTTTGGAAGAAAACTAGAGTCCTCCTATTTTAGAGCTTTCATAGGAAGCAAGAAGTCTCATAAAAGGCTGTCTTCTCATCAGACTTGAAGAGGTCTTCATACACCTTAGTCACCTCGTCCTGTAGTGCTAAGAGCAGAAACAGCAGGTGCAAACTGTGCTCACTACAATGACCCCCCATAGCTCCTGGTATTAATTTGAAACCCTGTTGTTGTGCACCAAATACAGTAACAATCCTTGTATCCACAGAATCAGTATTCACAGTTTCATTTATCCATATTAAATACAATATGTCCCATCTAGACATTTTCTCAGTTCTCCAGCACAAATCTTTAGTATTCTTGGCCTTTCACTTCAAGTGGTTTTGTGAATTTACATGAATCTAGGAACATTTTCTCCACAGATAAGGAGGGCATACTGTACTCAGGGATTCATCTGTTCTGAAAATGACTGCCCACACTTCGGCATCATCACTATTTTTTTTAACAAATTAAGGGATTTTGGGCTATTGTATGACAAAGACCAAAATATATGCAACATGGTCAAGCCCTGGACCACTTTCCAGATCACTAGGCCTCAGCAATATGTACCAGCCTTCCTCTCCAACTTGTCCACTCTTGTCAAAGCTCCATACAGCTCATCTCGCAGAAACTTTCCTTTAACTTGAGGTTAAAGAGCCCTTACTATTTTGCATTAAACAAGCAAGTAAAAGCACCAACTTAATGCTGCTTACTTGCCTTCTAGTTTCTTATATTTTTTTTCTGAAGAATTACTCTCAGTAGAACATAGTAGAGATTTAGCATGTTTCACTGCATAATCTTTGTGGAAAGAGTCTGCATCTTAAGAGCTCCAAACACCATCCTTCCTACAAAAGTGACCAACACCTTGGGAAACACTAAAGCAAACCTATAAAAGGGAAGTATAAAATGTGAAGCAACATCTCAATTAAAATTATGGTCCTGTTGTTGGCTATGAGTCCATGGGGGGTGAGGTGGATAAAACATGCAGATGTCAAGGATATGTACAGCAACATTACAGTCTCCAAACAAAGTACAGGCATTCCTCAGTTGGCTAAGCCCTGGATAATGATTGTCTTTTTTGTTGTTGTCTCACCTGGGTGCCATATCCTTCTTTTCCTCTGTCTAGCTAGAGCTTCAACCTTCCCCCCACCCCAAGGTGATCAGCATTTAGAGAATAGTGAAAGACCAATTGACATACAGAGATTTTTGGTGTCAGGTTGCAGCAACATGTCTGCATCAAACAATGCAATAAAGTTTGAAATGGAAAAGAGTACACTTCTACTCTTGACAGCCTTACTGTAGCCACTAGACTTGTGCACGGATTTGATTTTGCTGATTCCCTTCAGCTAATCCAGCTGGCCCGTCTTGTTCAGATGGCTGTAACAGCAAAGGCTCAGCCTACATATTTTTTTCAGGCTGCAACAGAACAGTGGCTGTTGAAAACCAGCTGCCTTCAGCAAGTGCAGTGTGGGAGGGAGGCAGCTGCAAGAAGAAAAAGCGCTAGTGAGAAAAAGGCACCACTTCACGGCCCACAATTCAAGGGAAAAGAGATGGCTTTTTCAAGGAAGTCAGGGTAGGATGTTGTTGTTGTTGTTCATTCGTTCAGTCATCTCCAACTCTTCGTGACCTCATGGACCAGCCCACGCCAGAGCTCCCTGTTGGCCGTCACCACCCCCAGCTCCTTCAAGGTCAGTCCAGTCACTTCAAGGATGCCATCCATCTTGCCCTTGGTCGGCCCCTCTTCCTTTTACCTTCCACCTTCCCCAGCATAATTGTCTTCTCCAGGCTTTGCTGTCTCCTCATGATGTGGCCAAAGTACTTCAACTTTGTCTCTAGTATCCTTCCATCCAATGAGCAGTCGGGCTTTATTTCCTGGATGATGGACTGGTTTGATCTTCTCGCAGTCCAAGGCACTCTCAGCACTTTCCTCCAGCACCACAGCTCAAAAGCATCGATCTTCCTTCGCTCAGCCTTCCCTAAGGTCCAACTCTCACATCCGTAGGTGACTACAGGGAATACCATGGCTTTGACTAGGCGGATCTTTGTTGCCAGTGTGATGTCTCTACTCTTTACGAATTTATCGAGACTGGACATTGCTCTCCTCCCAAGAAGTAAGCGTCTTCTGATTTCCTGGCCACAGTCTGCATCTGCAGTAATCTTTGCACCTAGAAATACAAAGGCTGTCATGGCCTCCACATTTTCTCCCTCTATTTTCCAGTTGTCAATGATTCTTGTTGCCATAATCTTGGTTTTTTTGATGTTTAGCTGCAACCCGGCTTTTGCGCTTTCTTCTTTCACCTTAATTAGAAGGCTCCTCAGGGTAGGATAGCTCCAGGTTAATTGCTCTTCCTTCCATGGGAAGTTGGAAAGCCTCCTTAAAATGTCCTGGAAAGATGTGTGCTACAGGGATATAACTGTACATATACCTGTCTCCTCTAGAGTAGAAACAGCTTCAACAAAGCATTAAACCTGGTCTCCTCTACAGACAGAAGGGAAAGGATCGCAGAAACAATGATATCTTAACTTTGGTGCTTTTAATCCAGGTCTTAATGAAGGATATAAGGAAAAATGATGCCTAAAATTATGGGAAGGGGGCCTGGAAATTCCCCCTCCCCCCATAATGGGCCAGATAGAAAACAAATCTTTCAGCTTCCTGCATCAAAATCTCCTTCAGGAGGCTTCTGAAAAACAGATCAGGACCCCCACCGAATTCCGGGACACCAAAAACAGATCACAGTTTACCGGGATTGCACAAGCCTAGTAGCCATATATTTTTCCTAATGTTCTCAATATAGTTAAAAATGATTTTGTTTACTTCTGCAAGACTTACCTAATCTGGTTGTTTTATTTCACATGTGCATATTAATTTGAGGAGAAAGATATTTGCTGAAATATGTCTATTTTGTGGTGCAGGAACCTAGCCCTATTCTCTCAATGTTATTATTTTTCCTCTGTTACCAAAGTTTCCCTTAAAAAAGTACAGCCAGGCCTCCACATTTACAGGTTTTACTTTTGCAGATTTGGTTATTAACAAATTTTATTTAACATTTCTCTCTTCGAATCTGTAAGTCATCCAGGGCTCAGGAACATATATGTTGTAGAAACAGCCCTGTTTGGACTTTTTCGTCTTAACTATTGTTAACTTCCATCTTTCCTAGAGAGCAATAGATGGTTTCTTCCTTCACCTATCAGTATTGGTTACTGTATCTTTGTATTGGTTAAAAGAACTCTTGTTTTGTTAGCAAGTAAAAAGATTCAGTGGATAGAAATTTATTGCAAACCCTCTATTGAGTAAACAAATATGGTTTATGCCGTATCCTTCTTTGTGATAGCAAGTGAATGGACACAACTACAACAAGAAAGCAAGAATCCAGGCCAATGAGAATCTCATTTAAAGTTCCAACAAGAAAGTTAAAAAAAAGAAGCTTGACAGAAAAATATAGTGTATTCTGTTTGTGGAAGTACTCCTGTCAGACATAAAAAATGTCTAAGCAATTGTACTGTAAATGAAGCCCCTTCACCTCAAATAGCTAAACAAAAGACAGCAGAAAATCTTGTATGTTTATGCGCTATCATCATACACACAATAAAAATAGACGTGTTTAAGCATTATTATTATATTGCTGAGCAAAGAAATGATGGATGAGTTACAATCTCTAAAGACAAATGTAAACTTCAATTCAGTGAAAATACCCTTTTCTTAGTTTTCTAATGTATGAAGACTTTCAGTAACCAGAGACAAGAAAATGAAGCTATTCATTCTGGGAGATATAGAGGAAAGGGGAAACAACAAGAATGAGAGAGTGTCATGTACATTGTTTTCTCTCTCTCTCTCTCTCTCTCTCTCCCCCCCCCCCACTTTTTATCACAATCTCTTCCACTGATACCAAAGAATTACATTCAGTTGTAATTTAAAAAACAACAAGAACTATTGTGCCTATAGGATATGACACATAGTTTGATTGCAATATTTTACAGGCAACATAACTTTTTTGTTTTCCAGTCAAACAAGGTAGAAGAAGGCTGCTTTCAATTTTTTTTTAAAAAAAACTCAGAAATACAAAGTTGTAACCAAGGTTTCAGGCGGGGAACAGATAATGTAATGCTCTCCTTTCCCAAATGTGTTGTTGCCTTACCTGTGACCAAGCAGCACAGACTGTTCCCAGAGTTAATCATGCACAGAACCATTGTAGTAAATGTGTAGGTTTTAGTGATTTCAGCTGACCTAACAGGATAATAAAAACTGGCATCTTAACCTAGAGTCTAGGCTGAGTTTGGATTGACAGTGGAGATAGACTGAATGATAAAAATGTGGCTTCTATAAGGACATTTTGCAAGGAGACTAAAAATGAATGTGTGCGATTTCTAAGTTTATTGTTGTCGCTATGTGTCTTTGAGTAATTTCTGACATTATGACTCTAAGGTGGACCTATTATGGGCTTTTCTTGCAGGATTTGTTCAGATGGGCTTTGTCATCACAGGCTGAGAGAGTGTGACTAGCACAGTGTTGGTTTCCATGATTGACCTCCTGAGTCCTAGCTTAATACATCACCACATCATGCTTATTTCTATGTGTCTTGATCTTTTTATTTCAATGAACCGGTATTAACATCAATGACAGTTCCCTGGATTTGAATGTGTGAACAATGAAAACATATTTCACTTTTCATATATGGGAAAGAAAGCACAAAAGCAAGGCTCTAAAGAGCCTTGCTGTGGCTCTTTAGTGATGCAGGTTTCATATTCCTTATCTAACACACTTGGGACTAGGGCCTTTCCACACAGCTGAATAAAATTGCACATTATCAGCTTTGAACTGGGATATATGGCAGTGTGGACTCAGATAACCCAGTTCAAAGCAGATATTGTGGGATTTTCTGCCTTGATATTCTGGATTATATGGTTGTTCGGAATTTGGGGGGGGGGGGAGTTGGATTTTGGGATGTCTGCATTTGCATATATGTACATAATGGGAAGGATTTTCATATATGTACATAATGGGAAGGATTAAGTCTATATAAAATATAGAGTTCATTAATGAAATTCATTAATGTTTGATATACACCTTATACACATAGCCTGATAGTAATTTTATACAATATTTTAACTAATTCTAATTAAGGGATGTTCAAATTGTAATATCTCTTAATTTGGAGGACACAAATCGAAGATAGTGTTATTTTAAAATACTGCATATCCCCCAAAGCATATTGTATACCAGAAACTTCATCCAGAGAGTTGTATGCATACTTCTCTCTTATGAAACACAGGCATGTTCCAATTTATGGTTAAATTCAAACCACCACTGCAAAACCTCATCTTCTCACCTTACTTTATGATTCCAGAGCATTTAAGAACTCAGTACTATAGATGTAAGAGGTAAAAAATAAGCACTTTGAAAATATCAGGTGAAGTTCAAGTCTCTTGATTCTGTTTAGTTAAAGAGTTGTGTTTTTTAAAATATGAGCTACGTACTTGAGTGTAGCCTAAGCAACCAAGGCAGGGCCATTGAGGAAATGCAGAAAGAAAGAGATCAAGCATGCAAATGACATTTAGTGCCATTTAAAAAACAGCAATTTCAAATGGCTTTTCATCACCAGATGCACATATACACAAGTAAAGCAAGCTCTCTTATTTAAAAAATACGATGATGTTTGTAACTTTTATATAACACTTGGTCAGCATTCAAAGTTTGTTTAGCATCTAAAGATTCTTTGTTCTTACTAAATTTTGGGTTGAATTAGTCTAAGAGAATCCACTTGGGAAGTGTAAATAACAGTAGCATTTATCCAAATTACTGTAATAAGTAAGACATGAAATAAAATTACCTATCTGTCTGTCCATCCAGAGTGGGAATAATAATGCAGCCACTTCAGCTGTTGGACTGAACATCCCAGGAGACAAACTCAGATACTCAATGATCAGGAATGCTGGAATTTTTTACACAGCAAAATCTGGAGGGTATTCTTAGTGTAGTCCACAATTTCCCATCCTACCTTTAGCCTAGATATGCCTAGATATGCCTATTTATGCATTTAAATCCAGAAAGCATTCAATATATGATTCATAACAACCAGAAGGATGGGGTAGCAGCTGGCTTATTGTTGTGTGAGTTTCCATGGCAGAATAGGGATTACAACATTGGCCTCTGGAGTTATCGTCCAATGCTTAAACTACTATACCATGCTGAGATTTATAGGAAGAAGAAGTCCAGCCAGCAGTGTGAAGCATAAGGGCCACTACATACAGGATTTGAGATCTTTACAGTAGGACTAGCAGTAAATAGTGGCATTCACTGCAACAGGGATGTCTTTTAAGATTTTGTTCTCCAAGACAATGATTACTTCTAAACCACTATGGCATTATATTCTCCTATTTCAATGTTTGGCTGTGAAAACTGGATAATGAAGAAAGCAGGAAAGAGGAAAATCAATTTATTTTAACCGAGATACTGGAGAAAATTTCTACTGATACCATGCACTACTTAAAAGCCTGACAATTGGGTCAAATCAAACCTGAACTCTCCCTCAAACCCATGATGATTAAGCTGAATTCAGCAATATCACAAGAAGACAGTGACTTTCTAAAAAAACAAAACAAAAAAAAACAACACTTGGTAAGTTAAAGGGCAGTAGAAAAAGAGAAAGAAAGATGTCCAGGGAGATTGACTAAAGCCATGGTCCTAGGTCTGCAGGATATGAGCAGAGTTGTTGATGGTAGGTTGGCTTAGAGGTCTCCCAATCATAATATTATCATGCCAAAATTAACTTGACAGTGCTTAACAACAACAGTCAAACTACAATGTGTTTAGAAAAGATAGAACAATGTACTAACTCATTGTATTTCAGACAATAGTTATTCAACAAAGCATGTCTTTTGCAAGCTTAATAATTCCACAGTATTTTCTTCACAAAATGAAATAATAGTATGACGTTTTCTGAGTTCTTTCTTGAGCCACATCTACACTGACCACTGAAATCAGTTTCAAATTAGTACTGAAAGAAAGTGATTTTGCTGTACAGATGATTACATAGGAAATCCTCAAACCAGTTTGATGCCTGGATGGTGATTACACAAACAGTTCACTGATGTACTGTAAGTTCTTTCTTTTATATGGGAGTTTGTTGTCTAGCTGTCACAGTTTCAAACTAGAGTCAAACTGCATTAAATGTCAGTGTAGATGCGGCCTCAGGGAAACCTACAAGCTTTGTTTTCTGAGAGCTGCTAACCCAGGGAGACACTCATTCCTAGCAGCCTTTTCTTCTTTAAGTTATTTCAACAGTTGCAGAAAATGTATGGTACAACTTTTCTAAACTTGCAAACAAGAGGTACATGCAGGGATTCCCCGCCCCCCCCCCCCCCCACATAACCCGCATTATTCTGCTTTCACCACTTGATGGAGCATCTTTTTCTTTCTTTATTATACAATACAAATGATGATGTGGCTTTAAAAAAATCCACACCATTTTGAGAAACATGTAATTTCCTCACTATTTTTTTAAAAAAATGATTCTAGTTATATTCATTTTTAGTAGGTATTAAAGTAAACATTTCTCACAAACTGCTTGCCAACAACTTTCTGATTAAATGCAATTTTCTGAGTGACGTCTTGTCATTCTCCAAAATATGGAATTTATTGTTCTAGAGAAAATCTGATCTAAAATTAGGAAATGGGAGGGAACAATTATTTTTCTGGTTTAATAAATGTTTGCTTCTAATCAAAACATTGGGGGTGGTTTGACTTTCATTGCAGCTTCTGACAGAAGATACTGAATTTCTACTGTAATTTTTGGGCACAAAAACTGAGGAACAAACTAATCCATTAGACCAGGGGTCCCCAAACTACAGCCCACGGGCCGTATGCGGCCCGCCGAGGGCCTTTCTCTGGCCCACCTGGCCTGGCCTGGCCACGCCCACCCGCCGCCGTTCCGCCCATTGCGGACACCCTCTGCTTCGGCTGCTCTGCCTGTGTGGGAGGGAGAAGCCTCCCAGGTGGGTCCGCTGCAGAGCCATCCCTCCCATCCCCTCGGCACTCTGCACGCGTCCCGGAGCCCACGCCCGCTGTCTCCTTCTCCGGGTCTCACCATCGAGCCAATCCGGCCAGCGCCACCCAGGGAGGGAAGGCCAGTGCATTCAAACCGTGGAGGGGGAGGGACTTCCGGGGCAGCCTGCCCAAAGGACACGTTGGCAGAGGCACACATGGGAGGCGCGCCTGCGCGAGGGGAGGGGAAAGGAGGCGGGGCCTCCGTGCTCACGTGGTCCCAGCTGGCCAGCCCAGGCCCCGCCCCCTTCCGCCCAAGCGCTTACAAGCCACCCAACGGGGCGCCTGGACCCCGCGGCGTGTTATGTGTGGAGCCCCTCCCCGCGGCGTTTGGGACTCCTTGTAGCCGGTGACAACAACAACAACAATACATCACACCGTCCTAGACACTTGGGAAGGGTCCCATATGTGATCCACCACCACAGCCAGCAGAGTGTCTGCTGTGGACTCATCTTCTTGTGGACTCATCCTGAGCCCTGCCACATGCACGATGGAGGACCTCCTTGCAGCAACGCTACCAGCCACGCCGGGAGAACAAGCCCCTGCAGCGCTGCTGTGAAAAGGTTTGGAATATCAGTGCTAAGCTTGCAGGTGAACTATAAATCCCAGCAAATACAACCCCCAAACGCCCCCAGTGTTCACATTTGGACATATTGAGTGTCAGTGCCAAGTTTGGTCCAGATCTATCATTGAGTCCACAACAATTTATGGAGGCAGGTGAACTACAACTCCAAAACTCAAGGTCATTGCCCACCAAACCCTTCCAGTATTTTCTCTTGTTCATGGAAGTTCTGTGTACCAAGACTGGTTCAATTCCATCATTGGGGGAGTTTAGAATGCTCTTTGATTGCAGGTGAACTATAAATCCCAGCAAATACAACACCCGAACACCACCAGTGCATTTGGGCATATTGAGTATCAGTGCCAAGTTTGGTCCAGATCCATCATTGTTTGAGTCCACAGTGATCTCTGGATGTAGGTGAACTACAACTCTAAAACCAAAGGACACTGCCCTCCAAACCCTTCCAGTATTTTCTGTTGGTCATGGGAGAACTCTATGTCAAGTTTGGTTCAATTCCATTGTTGATGAGGTTCAGAATGTTCTTTGATTATAGGTAAACTATAAATCCCAGCAACTACAACTCCCAAATGACAAAATCAATTTTTTTTGAGTGAAGGACATACATTGGGTTGTTAGGTGTCCAGTGCTTTTTGAGTTCTGTTAATCCCACAAACGAACATTACATTTTTAATATAGATTTATTTCCTATATTTATACCCTGCCCTTCTCCCCCTGAAAGGGGATTCGTGCTTACATATTCCAAAAACCACTTTCAAAAAGACAGCAAATAGAATATTTTCCTCATTTTAATTGGAACTATTTTATCTTCAGAAATGCTAAAACCATGCTTTATGTTCAGATTGTAACAATAAAAATACACCATGCATATCAGATATTTACATTACAATTCATAACAGTAGCAAAATAGGACATGTGCAGTGTGCATAGGAATTTGGTCATCGTTTTTTTAAAAAAACTATAGTCCGGCCCTCCAATGGTCTGGGGGACAGTAATCCGCCCCTCCCCCCCCCCCCCTCCGTTTAAAAAGTTTGAGGACCCCTGCATTAGACTTTGAATTAAAAAATTCAGGGTTAACAAAGCAAAGCAAACATTCAGTAGTGCCCCATCTCAAGGTCACTGGTGGCTAATAACTCTCATGTCAGATGAATGGTGAAGTCTCTGCTGCCTTAAAGGATAGAATTAGAAATTAAGTATTTAAGTTAAAGAATGATAGATTTTGAATGAGCATTCACAGTTCCTTCTTGAAATGAGAGCAGATTAGTAATGGAACCAACTGCTTTGACAGGTGAAGACATTTCCTTCTCTTATATCTTCAGTAAGAGGCTGGATAGTTATCAACTGTGGATGATCTAACTAGAGACCCTGAATTGAATTGTTGGGGGGAGAGGGGTTGAACCTGGTGGCCTAACCCCTCTATGATTCTATATTTCTGTGAGCTACCCAATAAATCTCCAGTGTGTGTGTGTTGAAGTGGGGGGGGGGGCATGTCACAAAATGAGCTCAAGCTTGCCGTAGAGATTAAAAACAATAAAAATATTTTTTGTTATGTCAATAGAAAAAAGAAGAGCAAGGAAACAGTAGGGTCTCTGTGTGTAGAAAGCAATGAAATGCTAACAGGGGATAGGGAAAAGGCAGAACTACTCAACCCTCTTTACTCCAGTCTTTTCCCAAAATGAAATCAGTGTTCAACCTGAGCAATATGGAATGGATGAGGTAATAGAGGATATGTCACCCAAAAGAGGCAAAGAAGTAATCAAGAAACATCTGGTTACTCTAAATGAATTCAAGTCTTCAGGGTTAGATGAACTACATTCAAGAATATTGAAAGAACTAGCAGAAGTAATTTCAGTACCACTGGCAATAATTTTGAGAATTCTTGGAGAACAGAAGTCCCAGCAGACTGGAGGAGGGCAAATATTGTCCCTATCTGCGAGAAGGGGGGAAAGGGGAAGCACCCAAATAATTACCATCCAGTCAGCCTGACATCAATACCAGGGAATATTCTGGAGCAGATAATTAAGGAGGCAGTCTGTAATCACTTAGAAAAGCATGCTTTGATCACTAAAAGTCAGCATGGAATTCTCAGAAACATGCCATGCCAGACTAATCTTATCTCTTTTTTCAATAGAATTACACACTTGGTAGATGCAGGGAATGCTGTGGATGTAGTATATCTTGATTTCAGTGTGGCTGTTGACAAGATTCCCCTCCCCCAGGATCTTCTTGCAAACAAACTAGTAAAATGTGGTCTAGGCAATACTACCATTAGGTGGATTTGTAACTGGTTGGTGATCAAACCCAAAGAGTGCTCACCAATTGTTCCTCTTCATCCTGGAAAGAAATGACTAGTAGGGTGCTTCAGGGTTCAGTCTTGGGTCCAGTGCCGCTCAGCATCTTTATTAATAATTTGAATTGGATGAAGTTTTAGAGGGCATGCTTAAAAGATTTAGAAGATTTGCAAATGACAATGAATTAGGAGAGATATCTAGTAGGCTTGGTTGATCAAGAAAAAAAATTGTTCTAAACTCGTTTCGTATGTAGGTTGGATTTTTAAATTATTTCTGAAATTTTCTTTAAAAAAAGATCGAAATTACCAGGAAATACGAATTGTTTCCTTTGTTTCGTTAATGGAAGGTGCCCTTCCCTCCCTCCAGAACCATTAAAATCTCGCAGTTTCCCTTCCTTCCCTTGCGGCAGAAGGGAGAGGTGGGCGTGGCCAAGCACAGCCCTCTTCGGAGGCCTCTCCCCCAGTGACCTCCAAACGAGGAGCGCAGTGCTTGGCCACGCCCACCTCTCCCTTGGACAGCTTGCCAGGGAAGAGAAAGAAAGGTAAGAGATTTTAAAAGTGTTGGTTTTTAAATCTCTCACCTTTCTTTCTCCTCCCTGGCAAGCTGTCCAAGGGAGAGGTGGGCATGGCCAAGGACAGCACTCCTCAGAGGCCTCACCCCCAGCGATCTCTGAGTGAGGAGCGCTGTGCTTGGCCACACTCACCTCTCCCTTGGACAGCTTGCCAGGGGAGAGAAAGAGAGAGATTTTAAAAGTGTTGGTTTTTAAATCTCTCACCTTTCTTTCTTCCTTGGCAAGCTGTCCAAGGGAGAGGTGGGTGTGGCCAAGGACAGCACTCCTCAGAGGCCTTGCCCCCAGCAAACTTGTGCTTGGCCACGCCCACTTTCTTCCTCTTTGCATCGGCGGCTTTGTGAGGTGGACGTGGCTACACCCAGCTCTTCCGCATCGCCGCTTGTCGCCAGGGAGGTAGTCACACCCACCTCGCAAAGCCACCGATGCAAAGAGGAAGGAGGTGGGCATGGGTAAGGACAGCTGTTCCTAAAGGCCACGCCCCCAGCATTTACGATTCACTGGTGGAAGTCGTAAGGAAGATGGGGGAGTGGCTTCGATATGGCAAAAACACTTTCGAGTTGCCAAAACGTGTCAATATCGCTTCTAAAGGTAATTATTTAATGAATTAATAACGAATTAAGAAATTAACGAACTGGATCAACCAAGCCTAATATCGAATGCTCCAGAAGTCAGGATCAGAATTCAAAACCACCTTAACAGATTAAAGAGCTGGGCCAAAACTAACAAAATGAATTTCAACAAGGTGAAAAGTAAGATACTACATTTAGGCAGAAAAAAATTAATGAAATGCACATATACAGAATGGGTAATACCTGGCTTGACAACAGTCCTTATGAAAAAGCTCTTGGAGTCTTAGCAGAGAAGAAGTTGAACTTGAGCCAACAATGTGATACAATTGCTGAAGAAGCCAATGGGATTTTGGGCTGCTTCAAAAGGAGTATAGTGTCTAGATAAAGGGAAGTAATGGAGCTCCTTTGTTCTGCTATCAAGCTGTTACCGGCTTGTTCTCTGTTGTCTCAGAGCATTTAACCAGATGTAATGGCTTTAAGTTACAAAAAAACAGAAGAGACCTATTGACTGTGGTAATGATTCCAAAATGGAGCCAATTGCCTAGTCAAGTTAGGGGGTATCATTCTCTGAATGTTTTCAAAATGAGATTGGACAGCTCTAACCAGAGAACCTGCATTGAGCAGGGGGTTGAATCTGGTGACTGATAATGTTCCTCTCCAACAATATAGTTCTATAATTCTATGAACTGTCAAATACAATTCGTGTGTGTCTGTGTGTGTGTGTGCACGTGCGCATGCGCATAATAACTACTTTTGTCTATTGCAGGCTTGTTCCTGGGAAACACTGGATAAAAATAGGTCTAATGATTTTAAGTTGCAGGAGAGTACATCTTGATTTGGCTCAAACAAGAGTAAATCTTGATTGGAGTAAACCAATTGCCTAGAGGGGTGATAAGGGTCTCCTTCTCTGAATATCTTCAAAAAAGAGTCTGGAGCTGCAGAACCTGCATTGAGCAAGGAGTTGAACCTAATGGCTCACTGAGACCCTTTCCAACTCTATAGTTATATGACCCTATGTTTAAATTTAGGCTTTAAAAGAGTCATCCTCAATATAGGTTCATTACCTTGGAGAGCTCTATTGTGCTTATATAAAAAGCAGAGTGGATTCCCTGCCCAACTGACATAGGAATCAGAAACTGCTACTACTGGAATTAAATTGTTCAGCCTGATGATGCACAGGAGATAAATTGTTGAAGGCTTCCTCATTAAACCAGAAAATAGAGAATTATGAAGTCTTGCTTTTTAAAAAAAGCATAAAAGAAGGCTTTCTCATCCTATCTTGTGAACACTTTTTTTTTTTTTCATTTTTACAGTGCTGGGCAGACTGGGAGAGGTTCAAATCAGAAAAAAAATCTTTAATCTATACGGGAAGCATGTCATGTAAATTGCTCTCTGTGGTTTTTTGTTCTGATGTGGTTTTCATTTCTCAGAATAGAGTGAGAAGTAAGCCTAACTCATTTGCAGTGGTTTCTTTTAACTTTTCTCATCTACTGATGATCCCATTTATCACTGTCCTATACTTTATTCTTTCTGTGAGTTTGATGATTGTGTTCTTAGCTTAGGGTTGAGAATCATGCTGCCTTTCAGATATTGTCAGACCAGATATGCCAGCAGCCCTACTCAGAACAGTACATTGTGGGGAAAGTTCTGTACTGAAGTTCAACAATATATGAAGCCTATATAATTCCCACTTCTACTTTAGCTAGAGCAGGGGTCCACAAACTTTTAAAACAGAGGGCCAGGTCACAGTCCCTGAATCTGTTGGAGGGCGGATTATAATTTGAAAAAAAAAACCATGAATGAATTCCTATGCACACTGCACATATCTTATTTGTAGTGCAAAAAATACTTAAAAACAATACAATAATTAAAATGGGGAACAATTTTAACAAATATAAATTTATTAGTATTTAAATGGGAAGTGTGGGTCTGCTTTTGGCTGATGAGATAGGATTGTTGTTGTTGTTGTGTGCAACCTAAGTCATTACAGACTTAGGTTGACCCTAAGCGAGGGCTGGGTAAATGACCTTAGAGGGCCACATTCGGCCCTCGGGCCTTAGTTTGAGGACCACTGAGCTAGAGTTTCTAGATTTCAGGGCCTGGAACCTCTTTTCCTGTCTTCAGGGCAAGGAGGAAGGCTTTTAGGTAGAAATGGCTTTTAAATTTTATGTGTATACAGTGGGGACTCCAAATCTGTGGGCACCAGATCCGCAAACTTAATTCATCACAGATCAGGGAAGGAGGGACAAAATATTAATATAAAAATACAATATTAAAAATATATATTCCAAAAAAATCTGTGTGGAACATCTTAGCTCTTTCCTGTCCCACCTGATGTCCTCATGAGGAAACTATCAGAATCTGTTCTCTGGTGAATTCATTGAGGATGAAGAAGCCTCTGAGGTGGGATGAGAGAGAGAATGAGGGGGAGGAAAAGAGAGGAAAGAGAGAAGGAAGTCTGGAGCTTGTTTATATAGGGAACTTGAGCACCTGCATTTTTGGAATTCACATGGGTTTGTGGAGATATGGAGGGGCAGCTGCATGTGTGTGTGCGTATACATGTATTATACTCAGTCTTTTTTCTTTGAATTGTATGCTCTGTGCAACTGCTTCTGATGCTGAACATACTGGGTTTAATTACATCACCAGGGTTATAACATCATCCGTGCAAGATAATCAAGGTGACATGCTATGATATCATCCCTGGGATTTAGCATCCCTGGGATTGAACTCTCAGTGCTTGGGATAGTCCTGACATGACAACCTCAGCTTTAGGTTGTCTATCCAATAGTGTCTATCTGAGTTATTGGAATAAGAGAATATACAACCTTGTGATGTGAAGTAGGTTATACCAGTATATTTATCAGGGTGTATTGAGTGGATCAAATCAGCTTGATCCCAAAAATGCTAGTCACTATTTTTAAGCTTATCTTCTTTGAAGGTATTGTTATTTTTTAAAAATGTTTCAGGTCCTGCTTATTGCGTCCTTGGCAAGGAGAACACTACAAAAGATCTGAAACATATCCTGAGTTATTTTTTTCAAGGCCTTTCCAATAACCCTGTTACTTTTCCTTCTCCATTTTCACCCTAATATTTTATTTCCACTTTCTTCTCTTGCATATTAGGAAGCCTACTGAAGATCAGAATACAGCAATTTTAAAATAGAAACCAGAAATTAACTGCAAGTGTGAGGATATAACATATAGGCATTTAGTATTCGTTATTCAAGATGAACTTTGAGTTCTAATTGAAATACAAAGGTAGGGAATAAGCTGCTTGCTAAAGCTTCAATGCATGCAGAGGTACCCTTTAGGTTTGGCTTTTAAAAGTGCACTGCATGCATCGTTTTCTAAGTTCAAAAGGGACAAAGGGTTGCTTCTGACTCTCCCCTCAACACCAGTGATTGAAAAAATGTTGTCTTCACTGATTGATGTTGCTATTCTGAAATATTGATTGGGAGCGCTGAAAACAGTCAAATGAAATAAAGCAGCATTTGGTTTGGTTCAGATTGAAAAATTCATCTCTTGCAACCTTTTACTGATCAGCTCATACCATATTATCTTCTGCCCCTTTGGTCGGGTCTGACATTAAAATGTCATCGATCCACGACTAAAAGGCCATTGCAAAGAGTGTGGTTGTCCTTGCTGATATCTATTTAATTTTTTAACCAAAATTGCCCTTTATTTTAATTTACATATCACCAGTGGACTGAATCGCCTTTCTATTTTAGTGGTACTGAAGGCAACATAGAAGAAAAAGAGGAGGGAGATGATTAGAAAGAATATCAGTGAGCAGCAAAATATTATCGGCCATGAATTCTAAACTGTTCATTGACTTTGGGGTGAAGTTATTTGCTCTACAGCCCATTCCAGAGCCCATTGTAGTGCCCCAGTGGAAGCCGTGGGGTGTACAGGGGTGCCACTGTGGGGTGACCTCCAAATAAGAGTTGTAGTCCAGCATGCAAATCACTACACCATGCTGACCACAACTCCAAGAAACCAGCTGACAGGAGGATTCCGGAAGCAGAACTCCAAGAAAATGTGGTCATATTTTTCACACTTTGAAGAAGAGTCTGCAGCCACACAAGGGGTTATATAATTTACTGGTCGATATACTTGACCAAAGGACCATGTGTCAAATCAAACCTATAATACTCCCAACCAAAGTTGGCAAATGCACTTCTAACAAATTATATCTTCATACTGGAAGTTCATTGCTCCATGTTCATGCCGTACTATACCCCTGGCTCCATCCCTGTTTCCATTTCCAGTCATATGACCTAATACTGCCACCAGTGAAATTTATCAGATTTAACATTTGTAAATGCAGATGCATAATCTCATGCATTCACACATGCAACCATTGCTGTTTGCAACATGCTTGAAAATAGGTTTTACTTTATTCTGTGTCCTAGACTATCCTATTTACCCTAAATGCCTTAAAGGTGCTATATCCTGTCTGAATGCAGAAGTTCAACAGGGTTAGCTCTGGTTAGTACTTGGATGGAAGGCTGCCTGTGAATATCAGGTGCTATTGGCTATATTTTTGAGGATAAAACTGGCGAAACCAGCTCAGAGTATTCCCTGCCTAAGAAAACCAAATGAAATGCATGGGATCACTATACGTTGACAGATGAGTTGAGGACCCACACACACACATTTATCTCTTGGGGTACATTTTTAATGGCTTATGAGAATCATTCATCATAAAAAATAAGAAAGAAAAAGGTACTTTTGAGGAAATCCTCACAAGTTTTCTGGCACATGAAACAAAAAATATATTTGGGGTAGCCATGTTGACCATATTGGCCATACAGTGAAAACAACAAAATCCAAAATCCACAAAATAGATATACTTTTATTGTGCCAATTAAAAACCCCCCACAAAATACATTAAGCAGTATTTGGGGTTTTTACTGGCTTCTTCACCAACCAAAGCTGTTAAATGTCATACAGGAGAAATCTGACAATGTTAGAATCATGAGCATGTATTTTGTCTCAGATGTTACTTCTGTTGTCAGTCGAGATAATCTAGAGTGATGTCAATGCAGGCAGAGGAAACTCCCCTTCTTGGTCATGTAGTGACTGGGGACAAAGACAGGTAATAGCATTTCTAATCTGTTGGCAATAGTGAAGTAACTTCCTTTGAGATCCAGGCTACATCTATCTTGTGTGAGGCTGATTGTCCATTCTTAGCCAAGAACACTGGACAGGAAAGATGTCACCAAAATGTTCCCTCTACTATGGAATGGGTCTCCATTTACAAATGTCGTCAAAGGTCCAAAATCAGAACTGCACAAGACCAGGTTATACAGCAAGCCACAATGTCTGGAGTGAATCTCCAAATTCAAGTAGATGCCTGTTAATGTGGTTTAATGGCAGGAGCATCTGTTGCCTCCAGATCCTGAGTATGGACTGTCTGAACACATCTGGCTACTACCAAAGGAAAGAGATTAAACAGACCTTTAGTCTCACATCACAGGGTTTTTCCTAGGTTCTTATGTATTGAATGAATGCTTGGAGCAGGTAATGGGTTGTATGAGGAAAAACAAATTGAAATGGAATCCAGACAGAACATCAAGGGAGAGAGGTGTATCAACCAGTTCTGGGTGAAGTTACACTCCCTCTAAAAGACTGTGCTCGCAGCTTGGGAGTACTCCTGAATCTCTCTCTCCAAATGTCAGCCCAGATAGATGCAACTGTCAGGAGTGCTTACTATTAGCTTTGGCTGATATGACAGCTGCGCCCATTCCTAGATTTGGAGGACCTGAAGATGGCAGTACACACACTAGTAACCTCAAGGTTGGACTTCTGCAATGCACTTCACATTGGGCTACCCTTGTACCAAGTTTGGAAATTTCAGCTGGTGCAAAATATAGCAGCCAGATTGGTTACCGGAACATTTAGGAGTGAACGTATCACACCTATCCTAAAGTCACTCCACTAGCTGACAATTAGTTCCCAGGCAAAGTACTAGGTGTTGGTTTTAACCTTTAAAGACCTACATTGTTTGGGTCCAGGTTGCCTAAAGGATTGCCTTCTCCCATAAAATCTGCCCCACACACTAAAGTCTTCTGCAGGGCATCTGCTTCAACCAGCCAGAACGCGACTCACAACTAGCACTGAAAGGACCTTTTTGTCGGACACCCCACAACTGTGGAATGATCTGCTGGGAGAACTTCAACAGCTAAATGAGCTGTCAAAATTTAAAAAACCATGTAAAGACCTTTCTCTTCCAGAAGGCCTACCCAGGCAGTCTTTAAATATGAATTTAAGTGTCCTTTGTTTGATCTCTGTTTTGTGTATTTTAGTATGTATTTTGCAGAGATACGTTTTGGTGTGTAACTTTTATGGAGGTATGTTTTAGTGTGTTATTTGTAGTGTTTTGTTGTGCTTATGTATTTTAATTGTTCTGTAACCTGCCTTGAGCCATGAGGAGAGGCAGGTAAGAAATAAAATTATTATTATTATTATTATTATTATTATTATTATTAACAACCATATTTTAAATAGTGAGGTATTCTTCTTTTGCTTCTCAGTAATTACCACTTGCTGTGGCACCATTTTAAAAAGATAACAGCTAGACTGTTTTATGGTGACTGTAATTATAGTGAATTCATGATGATATAGTAAGCCTGTGACATTATGATTCTATGATGATGCCATGTAGCAAACCATTTTTGGCTCTGGTATGATGTTTCAAAACTGACTCAGAATGAAGATAATGATTCACACTTCCATTCTAAATGAGCAAATATTTTTGTCCCCCAATTAAGCTTTTACCCAAAGCTTAAGACAGAGGATGCTTTGAGCAATTTATGAAAACTGTTTTCAAAAGGGTCCCATTTCAACTTAGCCCTAAATGTAGGCAGACCATTATCTCATTGATGTTCATTACTGAAGAGTAGCTGCTTTGCTGCCTTTAATTGGTTTTCTTTTTATATTGTAGAAAGCTAATCCATTGGGTGCCTCTGAAAATCCTTTAACAATTTTATTACAGCATCATACAGAAATTTTAAACCTGTGTTAAGGTTCGGTAAATCTGGGTGAGAAACACTGACAAATGTGGATAAAGCAATTCCTGCAACCATTTTGCCATGCAGACTGCATCTTAATTATTTTCTCTGTAGTTGTGGCCGGAGACACTTTATTGACTGCAACAGTGCAGCCTTCCCTTTGTGACTTCTTCCTTATTCCCCTAGTATTACCTCATAAAGCAATGCTTGTGTTCAGTAAGGAATTTATTTTTATTTGACAATAATGTATAAATGTTTAAACCCCTGTGAGGAAGAGATGGGGAAGGGAAGCAGCCTAATCCAGATAAAGAGCTTTCTTGTTAAGTGCGGCCATTTAGCTTTGTCATCATGACCAAAACAAGTAAACACCAGTGTTCTGAGTGCCTCAATTACTCTTTTTTTGCTTTAAGATGCTGCCTGGAAAGGCACAGGAGTTATTACACTGGATAGAAACGTGCATCAGAAAAGTACTGCTGTAACGTACAGGGCCCCCGGTTGGGCTATTTGCTTGTCTGGGATTGGAGAAAATAGATTTTTGTTGTTGTAGTTTTTTCTTCACTAAACCATACAGGGACATGAAATTACTTTATCTCTGTTCATCTCTTATCAGATACATACAATGTTCTTTATTTGTAGCAACAGAAAAATGAAAATCCACAAACCTTCAGCAAATATGAGACTGAGCCTTGACCCCGAAATGTACTTAACTAAAGGTTCTGACTTTCTGCCTCCAAAATGTCATTTGTTCTACTCAATTTTTTAAGATAAACAGAATCTCAGAAGTGGGGGCAGCTCGCCTTGCTCATCCTATGTCTACAATGCTGGCACTAGTTTAACTGGATGAAAACAACACAAAATAAGTGCATTTGTAAAACTCACACACACATATACAGAACCCTTCAGAATACTACTTTAAATTTGTGCAGTGGGGTTGTAAAGCCAGGCATTTGGCCCTACTGCCAGGTTTACTTGATACCATCTCTTATATATCTACAAAGAAAAGTTATGCACGTTCCTTATGCAATCATCTCCTAATCAATGTATATGTGAAAAACAGGTTCTGATCCAATCAACCCATGGTCAATACCTCCCTTTGAATATAACATTTCAAATTGCCTATTATATATCTATTTCAGGATTTATATATACATATAGACCTCTGTATACATAAAAATGCAATATATTATGCAATATTGAACAGTCACACACACAGCACACAGATAGCATCCAGTCATATGCTCTTCTAGATGCCTGTGCTCAGCTAATAACGATCTGGTGTTAAGATACTGCTTTAAGATCCCAGAAGCAGATATATGGAGCTATGCATCCACACTAACATAATCCACTAAACTTTGTTTGTGTCAGGAGTGACTTGAGAAACTGCAAGTCACTTTTGGTGTGAGAGAATTGGTCGTTTGCAAGGACATTGTCCAGGGGACGCCCGGATGTTTGATGTTTTTCCATGCTTTTGGGAGGCTTCTCTCATGTCCCCACATGGGGAACTGGAGCTGACAGAAGGAGCTCAACCCGCTCTCCCTGGATTTGAAGCTCTGACCTATTGGTCAGCAGTCCGGCCAGCACAAGGGTTTAACCCATTATGCCACAGGGGGCGAAACTAAATGAAAGAATTTATTTTGCCAGTAATTCCAGGAGAAATTAGGAGACAGCGCAGAATCAAGGATTCAACTTCATTGAAAGAACCATATTCTAAATCAAACTGTCAACATTTAAATAATGTTATAATAGATAACAAATGTTCATAGCATTGTTCTTTAAATGTTTGTGAGGAACCTAAAAAAACCCCCTCTAAATCTTGTAACAAATCCACAATTTTCAGTATCCAATAAAAGAGTTGGTTTTGGAATCCTACATTTTTAATAATAGATAGTAACGAATTCCATAATTATTTGGCAAATAAGAAAACTTTTGCAAGATAAAGGAACTGACAATATCCGGAGGGGGGAAATTAAACACGGAAAATCAACATTTGTAGTGGTTCCAGTTGACACAATGCTTTCTTAAATATTTAAGCCATTTTTGAATGTGCATGATGACTCATAAACTTTAAAAGAGAGTGTATTAGAAATCCATACTTATCTGAAAACTGTATAATGTACATTTGTTCAAGAGTTTACCAAGGAAGTCCTTAACAGTAATTATGCACCTCTTTCATCTCCTCAGGCTCATGTCATAATGGTAGACATCTCAGGGATAGCTCTCTAAGATGAACTCTATAATTACAGTTCAGTTACCAAGCCAGGTATTTGTTCACTTGAAGCTGATGGGTCACCCATCAAATATAGGCATTAAAAATTGAAGATGAATGGATAAAGGTCAAAGCTCTCTTGATATTATTGGTACAGAACATTTACCTTCTCAGGTTACAAATATATCCCTTAAAAAACTTTATTAAGATGTTTCTGTAAATGCAAATCTCAGATTTTATATGACTACTGAATACTTCAGTAAATTTCGTAGTCTCTTTGACTTTGGCTTTTGGATTGTCCCAATTTCCTTAAAGTTGTGTTGACTATGGGGTGATTGTGGTGTTCAGGATCCTATTATTCTGGCAAAACAATTGTCTGCCAAGAGAAATACATACACATACACACACACACACACACACGCGCACGTGTGTGTGTGTGTGTGTGTGTGTGTGTGTGTATATATATATATATATATATATATATATATATATATATATATGAATGAGAGAGGGAGGGGAGATGGAGGTACACTTAAAATGTACCTGTTCCAACTTACATACAAATTCAACTCAAGAACATATCTGCAGAACCTATCTTGTTCATAACTTGTACAAGGATTATCATGGTTTCATTCCTACTGGGTTATGGTTGCTACAAGGAAGTAACATTGAGAGACTTCATGCCAGTTGGAGACAGTTTGACCTCATGGCATTTCAGTTGTAGGATTCCACAAAGTTGTACCCTGGCTTCCCATGTTACTCAGCAACTATATTCATCACCTATATGAAACTACTGGGGCTGGGACTATCCAGAGATTTGGAACCATTGTCACCATTGTGCAGTGGACACACAGCAATATCTCTCCATTTAGTAGATGTTGCAGAGAGTACCTGGAAGTAGCTGTGGACTGAGTAATGGCTAATAAGTGAATCTGAAGAATGATAAGATAAAAACTTTGTGTGTAGGAATTTCTGGGATTCAAAATTAGGCAGCTAGCCTGTTCTGAATGGGTGGCACTTCCATGAATGGAACATGTACAAAGTCTTTGAGTACTCCTCACTTCAGATTTGTCACAAGAGGCACATATGGCCTCACTGGAAAGAAATAATTATAGCTGGATTGCCATATTCATTTGTTATTGGAGCAGGATAAATTGGTCCATTATCTGATAATGTCTGGTTGGATTATTATCATGCTCTTTATTGAAGTCTTCCCTTAAAGCTGAGTTGGAGACTGCTGCTGCCCATCCATATTGATAGTGACACAGAGAGATAACCATATAATTGCTGTTGTGTGCCTTCAAGTCATTTTTTTATTTCTGGCAATTCTAAGGTGAACCTATTATGGGTTTTTTTTAAAAGGAAATATTTGTTCAGAGGGGTATTATTGAAGGCGTTTATGGCCGGAATCACTGGGTTGTTGTAGGCTTTTCAGGTTGTATGGCCATGTTCTAGAAGCATTCTCTTGTGTTGTTTCACCTGCATCTATAGCAGGTCTCAACTTCACAATCTCTGAGGATGCCTGCCATAGATTCAGATGAAACGTTAGGAGAGAATGCTTCTAGAACATGGCCATACAGCCTGAAAAATCTACATCAACCCTGTTCAGAGAGGTTTTGGATTGCCTTTCTCTGATGCTGAGAAAGTGTGACTTATCCAAGATCACCCAGTGGGTTTCCATGGTTGAAAGAGATTTAAACCCTGCTCTTTAGTGTCATAGTCCAACAATCAAACTACTACACAATCTTACCTGACATTCAGGTGGGGACATCAGGCATCCATGTTTCAATTGATAGGGGAATGAAGCACCATCAAACCCAGCAGCTGCTTATCGTTTAGTGGTGGTTGGAGTTTGCGTGTCTAACTGAAAACTTCTACGGAGTTATGAACCTATGTAGGATGTATTGGTCAAATATGATTCTGCCTCTGTTACTTTGGAACTTTCATCTATACACTTAAGATATGTGATATGATCAGTTCTGTAAATTACAATAAATGGTTTAGTTGTCTTAACATTGCTTATATCCAACTGAATTTTACACTTGAGTAGCTAAGGCGAACACTTAGATTTTGGGTTTTTCTGGCAATGTGCTTTGTTTTCCGGCTTAATACTGTCATTCCCATTTGCTGCCAGAGGGCAGTATTTTCCTATGGAGATTCTCACTGTATTATTGAAAGGAGACATAAATGAGATCTCTGACTATAATATTTCTCAGTACACACTACTCAAAAAGCGCTTTATAGTCTTTCTATCATATAAGTTTCAAATGATTTGCCCCAACCCAAATAAATTGTCCAAGCCCAATTTCCAAGAGAAATCATAGTCAGAATTGCTGACCCAGTTTAACACCAAAGCATATATTTATACTGAATTGCACAAATCATATTGCCAAGCAGGAGTTACAAATGGGATGGAGGGGAAACGGTTCTTTCAAAAATGAGATTAGATTGAAAACATGGAGTGACTGTTGGTGGTTGCTGAAGTTAATATAGGCAACTATGACATATAATTTTAAGAGATTTTAGACTGGAACATAGAATCATAGAATCATAGAGTTGGAAGAGACCTCATGGGCCATCCAGTCCAACCCCATGCCAAGGAGCAGGAATATTGCATTCAAAGCACCCCCAACAGATGGCCATCCAGCCTCATTAAAAGCTTCCAAAGAAGGAGCCTCCACCACACTCCCGGGCAGACAGTTCCACTGCTGAATGGCTCTCATAGTCAGGAAGTTCTTCCTAATGTTCAGATGGAATCTCCTTTCTTGTAGTTTGAAGCCATTGTTTCACGTCCTAGTCTCCGGGGAAGCAGAAAACAAGCTTGCTTCCTTTTCCCTGTGACTTCCTCTCACCTATTTATACATGGCTATCATATCGCCTCTCAGCCTTCTCTTCTTCATGCTAAACATGCTCAGCTCTTTAAGCCACTCTTCATAGGGCTTGTTCTCCAGTCCCTTGATCATTTTAGTTGCCCTCCTCTGTACACATTCCAGCTTGTCAATATCTCACTTCAACTGTGGTGCCCAAAATTGGATACAATATTCCAGGTGTGGTCTGACCAAGGCAGAATAGAGGAGTACCATTACTTCCCTAGATCTAGATACTATGCTCCTATTGATGCAGGCCAAAATCCCATTGGCTTTTTTTGCCGCCACACCACATTGTTGGCTCATGTTTAACTTGCTGTCCACGAGGACTCCCAGATCTTTTTCACATGTACTGCTCTCGAGCCAGGTGTCCCCCATTCTGTATCTTTGCATTTTGTTTTTTTCTGCCAAAGTGGAGTATCTTGCATTTGTCACTGTTGAACTTCATTTTGTTAGTTTTGACCCATCTAATCTGTCAAGATCATTTTGAATTCTGCTCCTGTCCTCTGGAGTATTGGCTATCCCTCCCAATTTGGTGTCGTCTGCAAACTTGATGATCATGCCTTCTAGCCCTTCATCTAAGTCATTAATAAAGGTGTTGAACAGGATCGGGCCCAGCACGGAACCCTGCGGCACTCCACTTGTCACTTCTTTCCAGGATGAAGAGGAAGCATTGGGGAGTATCACCCTCTGGGTTCGTCCATTTAACCAATTACTGATCCACCTCATCGTAGTTTTGCCTAGCCCACATTGGACTAGTTTGTTTGCCAGAAGGTCATGGGGGACCTTGTCGAAGGCCTTACTGAAATCCAGGTATGCTACATCCACGGCATTATCCGCATCTACCCAGCTTGTACCTCTATCAAAAAAGAGATCAGATTAGTCTGGCATGACTTGTTTTTGATAAATCCATGTTGACTATTAGTGATGACCGCATTTGTTTCTAAGTGTTTGTAGACCACTTCCTTAACAATCTTTTCCAGAATCTCGCCTGGTATCAACATGAGGCTGACCAGGCGGTAGTTGTTTGGGTCATCCTTTTTTCCCTTCTTGAAGATTGGGACCACATTTGCCCTTCTCCAATCTGCTGGAACTTCTCCCGTTCTCCAAGAACGCTCAAAGATGATTGCCAATGGTTCCGAGATTACTTCCACTAGTTCCTCCAAGCACCTTGTCCACATCCTCGGATTGAACCAATTGAAATGAATCCATCAAAACCGGACAAGCAGATGCTCGTGTTACATCCTCAGAGACTGCCGTTAATATGGTATCCAGACCAGAGCGGATCAAAGCGACTTTGTCTGCAAAGAACTGAGCAAAGGCTTCACAGCGAGCTGCCGAGTCATCAGGGCACCCATCCTGCATGGTGGGCTTTAACAGGCCTCTGACAACTCGGAACAGTTCAGCCGGACGGTTCTTTGCAGACGCAATAGTGGCCGCAAAGAAGGTCTTCTTTGCGGCTCTTATTGCCGCGGCATATGCCCTTAAAAAGGACACAAACCATGTTCGATTTGGCTCGCTCGGATCCGAACGCCACACGCTCTCTAGTACCCTCTTCTTTCGCTTCAACGCTGCCAGCTCCTCAGTGAACCAAGGAGCTGGTTTAGCTCGGCTACTCGAGAGGGGACGTTCTGGGGCGATCGTGTCTATTGCCCTAGCCATCTCCCCATTCCAGAGAGCGACCAGGGCATCGACAGGATCACCAACCGAGGAGGCGGGAAATTCCCCAAGAGCCGTCAGGAATCCATCCGGATCCATAAGCCTCCTGGGGCGGACCAACTTAATGGGTCCTCCACCTCTGCGGAGGTTAGGGGGTGCAGTGAGTCTAAAGCTGACCAGGTGGTGGTCGGTCCATGGCAACGGAGAGATGGATAACTCCTCAACACCACCACCTTCCTCCCATCCCTGACAGAAAACCAAGTCCAATGTATGTCCAGCACTGTGGGTGGGGCCAGAAACCTGTTGGGACAGCTCCATGGTTGCCATGGCAGACATGAAGTCCTGAGCTGCTCCCGATAAGATGGCCTCGGCGTGGACGTTGAAGTCCCCCAGCACAAGTAGCCGTTGGGACTCCAACGCCAGGTCCGAGACCACCCCCGCTAGCTCAGTCAGGGAGTCTGTAGTGCAGCGAGGTGGACGGTACACTAACAGAATCCCTAAACTGTCCCAGTCACCCACCCTCAGGTGGACGCATTCAAATTTTGTTGACTGCGGGATGGGGTCATAGTGTTTTGTGCTATTGTGTAGCATGTTGGAGAGAAACTATGGCTATTTAAGCTTGGTCCTTTTTCATGTTCAGGCTTTTTTCTCCACTCTTCTCCCATGCACACCCAATATGTATAAGATTAACTGGTCATTTCAGGAGGCCAAAT
Organism: Anolis sagrei; assembly: GCF_037176765.1. NCBI lineage: Eukaryota > Metazoa > Chordata > Lepidosauria > Squamata > Anolidae > Anolis > Anolis sagrei. The sequence goes on along the minus strand of NC_090024.1, from coordinate 213,719,412 downwards.
AGAAATTTGTGGCTTGTTTGTGATTGACACAGTTTTTTTTCTTTACTGTGTACAGGTGAATCAGTAGTTGGTTTAGATTGTACTGAATGCTGTTCTGGTTGCAAATAGGTTAGTTGTTCACAGTTTAACAGAGATGTGAAGGTGGTTTGATTAGGAACATGCCATTGTGCTCCTGGAGGCTCCTTTTCAGGAATTGACCAGGTCAGAGACCTGTACTCTAGGGCTATGGGACTTATGTGCAGGATAGAGCTGTATCTTTCTGGTCTCCCGAGTTTACAATTACTTTCCAAAAAGAAACGTAAAAACCTGGGTACCAAGAACCCAAGCTGAACCTTGTAGTACTTTGTATAGGCAAGAAAGTAATCCTTGATATCTCAGTGCAAGCAACCTTCTTTGTTCCTGCAATCATAAACAGAGACTTAAACATCCCTAAAGTTGCAGTACTATGCTAATTGCATTTGAATGAATCGAACTTATTTCAAGCTTCCCAGGATAAGTTAGTCTCATAGGATAATCCTGAACACCTCTAATTATGTAGCGGTGGGTTTTGCTTCTGGGTTAGAGTATTTCATAGGGCAATAGCTCTAGTGAATCATCTCTTTCCTCTTCTTGTTTCCTATTTAAGTTGTAAAAGGGGACAAACAACATATCTCCCTTGCATAGGCCCTTCCTTCAAGTTCTTCATGCAAATGAATAACTTCCCTAATTGCACGTTGAACAAAAAGTCCACTAAAACACAGACACTTTCAGGATGCAATCCAATATCTACAGTGTAGCAGAAATATCTCACTACAGAGATAAACACTGTGCAACTTCCATGCAAAATTGTACAATTGTGTCAATGAACAATTGCCATTGTGAATTGCACAATTCACAATTTGAAATGTGTAACTGTAATACAAAACATGACTATATGCGGAGCTCTGCTTCTGCTATTGTCAGCAGAATATATCAATTGCACAATGGAAAATAATTCATTTCACATGCATACTCTGATTTCTGCAAGCATATGATCTCATCAGACGAGGTGATTTTAACATTCTAGGATGCTTTCACCCCATCTGGGGGAGGGAGACTGATGCTGAACATCATACAATGTCATATGACTACCGGCATAGGCCTCGCTCCAAACTGGGGTGAACGTGTCACCAGATGCGTGCACCCTAACATGGGAGGCTTCCCGTGTTGTGCTGACACTGTGTTGTGCTGGCCAGTACGGAGCCTCCCTGCAAGGGGAACTTTCCCTGTAATGCTTTCCCTTTGTGATAGGGAAAGCATTGCAGAGAGGGAGCTTCACACAGGGCAACAGGTTCACCTTGCTGCATCCTCTTTCCTTGCACAAGCCTGGTGAAGTGGGACACTTACAAGATACCAACCACAGTGTTGGTATCCTGTAATACACTTTTGCAACATCTGAAGTCTCAATCAAATTGCAGTCCTAAAGGCAGGTAGGCCAAGTCAGTGGGCTCTAAATTGAAGGAACATAACCATGTACATGGGGGTGCCCCCAAGCATCCAGCTTCCATAAGAGGGAAGCAGTGGAGAACAATACAAAATATTGGACATGGTTACATTTGTAGACAAGCAAATATTTTTTGAGAAGGATCATGTCAGTATAACTACTGTACTGAATTTTCATGACAATATTAGAATTGGAAGAACCATCAAAGTAGTCCATCCATACATAAAAACTGGCACTATAGCCTTCCTAAGAAGTGGCAACCCAATCTGCATCAAGATGTTTAGTTTTCAGCAGAAGATTTGCCATTAGTTTTGAAGACTGTGTAAATGCAATTAAATAATTCTTCCTTTCATAAGGAGCGACCTTCTATTGTTCCATTGTTTGCAGGGTGGGGGAAGGAATCCATATGATCTGTTAAACTGCCTCCTTCAAACTAGTGAGCTTAAATGTTTAGTCCTAACTAGCAAACCTCGGCAATCAACAGTGAGACTCTACACAATTGGACTGAGGTCTTGCATTTATGATTCAACCATTTTTCTCATGCACTTGGAATCTCCCTTCCCTCATTGCCCTAACAGATGTTTTCTCACATTTATATGTGTGGCTTTTTGCACTAAAGCTACAGTTCTATGTGAGCTCTATATGAGCTGTTGTGCATACTAATGCTTGTTTGAAACTTCTTGCTATGTGATAATGTGCATAAATGCGTGGCTTTAGAAACAATTGTGGAATTAAAAGAATAATTTAAAAGTCTGTTGATAGGGACTAATGTGCATTAAGAAAGACTGATGTTTTTAAAAGTTGTTTCTATGCAGTAATGGGTATTAAAATACTTTTGAAACCCATTTTTGTACACGGATGGATCTAAAAACAGAAGTGCCCGAAATCCACTCTGTAAACATTTTTATGGCTTTGGATGCTGAAATTGGAGGTTTCAAATGTTCATGAAATTCATCTGCCATTTCAGTTTAATGGTTTTAAATTTGATGGCATGGTTCAATCACAACAACATATTTAAAAAAACCTATCTGAATTTAAACTTATATCCATTTGAACCTGTCACAACTTCATATTTCATAGAGTAACATGCTTGTTATTTGAAGGCAATGCTATGGATGGTTTCATTAAGGTCTTTGACAAGATGCATTTAAAATTCCTACAAACAATCTAGAAAAGAATGAGCTGAATAATGCTACATCTGGGTGGAATTATAATTAGTTGCTCACCAACGTCTTCTCTTTATCATGGAATTGCCTTCTTTGAAGGTTTTTAAGCAAAGGCTGGAAGGCCAACTGTTGGGAATGCTTTGATTGTATATGGCAGAATGAGGTTGGGCTGGATGGCCCTTGTACTCTCTTCCAACTCTATGATTCTATGGTCCCTTGTACTATATTTTGCTGGAAGACATGTGTCTCTTGAAATATGTTAACACCTAGCTGTAGAGTTTTCAATGACATACCAAGTTTGGTTAGCATCTAGACTGTCTTATTCATTTGAAAAATTGGGGAAATTCTGTGTGAAATCTCATTGGGATACATATCATCACCACTGTTCCTGGTGTGCCTTACTGTTCTTGGTTGTTTGCTTACCTGGTCACCCTGTCTTTGGGGTCATGCCACATTATAGAATTACAGCAGTATGGTTTCACATTAATCAATATTGCTACATCCTATAGACATGTAGTGCCTAAAGACAGTTCAGACCCCTGAATTCCATAGATGAAACCAATGGAAGTGACAGAGGAATTGTAGTGTTGTCATTGTGTAGTGCGAAAACACCCATGCAGGCTATTTCCAGTTTATAGTTTATTCACTTTAAACATATTGTATATATGTTTCTGGTTTTTGGTTTCTGTCAAATGCACACCAACCAGACATGTCTAGGCTATAATCCAGACCATGTCTACCAATATGTGTTTGCCAGTCCATTTGTCTGTCTGTCTCTGTTGTAGCTAGAGTGGGGGAGAGAGTAGAATTTATGGACTTACATTTATGTTTAAATGCAATAAAAATCTATCCAAAGATTACACTGTCACTTGGATATAACGTAAAGTTATTGAGGCATATAAACACTAATACATCACGGAATAGACTTTCTGTCATGGCAGAAAGCAAACCGTTGTATAGAGATGATCATGGCAGAATGCTTGATTCTTCAGAATTACATCAACCTATGCAGGAAACATATGATGTATGTTAGGTAGGGTCTTCCAATTAGTGAAGGTATACTTGTTGTTAAGAAAGACGAGAAAGGGACAGTCAGTAGCAGAAGCAATGTAAGTCAAGGGATTTGTGATTGTTACATGCAAAATACAAGGATTGTGACTATGTCACAGAGACCCATTGTATCCCTACATCCCAGAGAGACCCATTAGTCAGTAAATGGAGTGTCACAGATCCCCTGCATTGAAAATAGATACTTTGGGGGCTAGTACATACTTTTCTGTTATTGTCTCTTGTTGATTGCAATGGCAAAAGTGCAAGGCCTGGATTATCCCCGAGGTCTCCCAACAAGAGAATTGGTTTGCAATTATGTTATAGTGCTACCAATCAAGACAGGTTGAGATATACTACCCACAAGCCAAGGGACCTTCACAGCCACTAGAATGTAGCTGTTTTGTATTCTGGCTGCTACAGTAACAAGAAAATTAATTTGGTTATCTTCCCTTTCCTCCCACTGTGCTCCAGGCAGAGAGGCATTAAAGAAAACACAGGAAAACTGAAAATCTTTCCCAGTTGTTTCAACTTGGGAAATAGATATTTTTTAGAGATATTACTGTTAATTGAACCACCCAGAATTCAAAAATAATAATACTACATAATATTTAAGCTTTAGAGTAACAGTCATTTGCAACCTCTATTGCGTTACAGGTGTCTAGTCGTATTAAGAACACTGGATTTAGAGAACATGTACTGCTTGCTTCCTATTGTGCAGTTATGATATTTACACAAGCTATATCTTTCTTTCTCTTGATCTCTCTTTTTCTTTCTGAAAATGTGCATACACATTCTGAACTAGGGATGACAAAAATATTCATTACTATTTGTTTCCATGCCAAAAAAGAGGGTTGAGAAAAGGTGCCAACACTTCCAAAACCCAGTCATGAAATTATGCATAGGTGAAAAAGTTACATGTTTTATGATAATATTCATATATTTTTATTATAAGTGTATTATAAAATGAAATAAAACTTTTGGATTTGTACACAAGCTGAAGCGGGCCAAATATATTATTTGTCTATAAGATTTATAAACTCAAGTCATTTTGGAAGTGTTGTTACAAATAAATGTCGTAGCCACAGGTTTGAAGCTTTGTGAGCCTTGCTGCATCTATACGAATCTTTATGGCTGCCTTTTTATTTTGTTCCATTAAGTTAGTATTCACCACAATGACTAATATTTCTAGTTCTTTTTTTTAAAAAAAATCTCTGTTTTTAACTACTAGAATATTCTCAAGAATGAAGCTAAGTAACCTTTTTGTGATATAATTATAGACAGGAGAAACAGTTAAGATGATTCGTTTGCAGATTATGTTTTTGTATCAATTCTGATTGAGACATCTTAGGCCCCTTCCACGCAGCTACAAAAAATTCACATTGAACTGTATTATATGGTAGTGTGGAAGGGCCCATAGTTGCCTTAATCGGAGCTTTGGGTACTACAACGTGTGGATAACTTATTTCAGTTGGTGGAGATAGATAGATAGATAGATAGATAGATAGATAGATAGATAGATAGATAGATAGAGATAGATAGCCATGGGGGGATTACATCTCATTGTTCTATGATATAGGTTGTCAAATCTTAGAGTGCATCTACTTTGTAGAATTAATTCACTTTGACACCATTTTAGCTGCCATGGCTCAATCCATGGGATCATGGGAGTTGTAGTTTACAAGTTCTTTAGCTAACTCTGATGAAAGAGTCCTGGGGCCTCAGCAAACTATAAATGTCAAGATTTCATTGTATTGATCCATGATAGTTAAAGTGGTGTCAAACAGTCTTAGTTCTACTGTATATGTGCATCCTTAGATTGGTGTTAGCATCTGTGGATTTTCTGTATAGTGAGGTAATGTGATGGTTCCTTCCTTTTTTTGTTTTTACTGTCATATCTAGAAAATAGATTTCTAATGAGCAGCATTGGAAATCAGATTGTATGTTTGTCTTAACAGAATAATGGTTGAAAGTTTTCAATAGGTTGCCCCTGCCATATATAAATTGAATTGCCTGATAAGGTCCCAGAATCTTTTGCCACAGGAGACAATTTTTGTCAGACAAACTGATTTTGAGTCTATAAGACTAGATAATTTTATTCTATTTACCTAAAAAACAAATTAAACATTGCTGTTTGGCCAAAGAAGTGAATCCTACAGAACAGCATTAAAAGCAGTTCAATCTTTGACTCCAGGTTTACCATTTAAGAGACCTGGCACAAAAATAATTAAGTAGGCAGAGTTACACAAACAAATATCAGCACCAGGATTTGAAAGTTGCTCACTAGTAGTTCTTATAATGACCAGCTGTATTAGAAATACATATATGACATATGACAAAATAAGAAATAATACACAAATAGACTCAGGATAGAGATAACTGATGCTTTACAGAATGTTCCATTAGAATAATTATCTATAATGTGTTTGGAGGTTTTGGTCAAGACAAAGAAATAGTTTTCAAAGAATATTTGTGTTAATCAAAAGAAACTTTCCATAAATCAGTATCTCTGATGGTGGTCCGAGTGGGTGTGATGTGGTGTTATCATAGTCAATTAAAGTTGATCAATCCTCATAGAAGAAATGTGGGTTCTGGTTTCCACTACAAACTCATGCTGTAGGAGACCTTTTCAACCAGCTATGTGTTCCACACTCTTGACTACCATTTTTTAATAGTGAGGTCAGTTATCTTCCAGATGTCAGATATTTCAGTCCTTAAAATAACCAGAAGAAAGACATGGGGTTTCTGTACCTCAAAGAACAGTTCTTTCTAGTGTAAATTTAATGCAACAGAAGATCATGATAAAATGGATGGTTTGGTGATAAATGAAATCTGATTTATACCCGCCATCCAGAAAGTTTTGACTTTAGGGTTATCTATCCACATGTAGAGATAGATGGCAACCTGTTTGTATCCTCTCCATCACAGATATAAGGTAGTTTTAGTAATTCTTGATCATCAAATGGAGGTCAGATACCACTTGTGAACTGTTTTAAGTATCTCCTCTCTTACATTGACTGATCTAGACTTATAGGGGGAAGCCAACAGCCAGTGACACCTTATAGATCAGAAAATTGGAGTGGAAGTAGTGGTGAGGCCATTTTTCCCCATGGAGTAATCTCCAGTGTTGCTATTTATGTCTAGAACGTGATTGAATTCCAGTCTGATACATTGTGATAGTCTTACTAAATAGGTAACTCATTCTGAACAGAATGCCATCACAACTGCTGGAAAATGAAAGTGAGATATTTTTCTACATAGAGCCTCCACAATTAGGTTGAGAGCCATTTGTGTTTAGAATATTAAGACAGAAACTTTCAACCAGAAACAAACCATTTTCAGAACTCTGACAGGATATACAGTAGTTCGCTGACACTAGTTTAAGTGGCACCATGGCTGCTCTCAGTAGTTAAGCTCCCTTACTTGAATAGAAGGTCTCTTGAGAATGATGCTGTGCCAAGACCACAAGGTAATTTTGTTCTTGTTAAGAGAAAGAAAAGGAAAGCAGCTTGCTCAGCCAGCTCATAATAAGAAAATTTTCCTGAAAATCTGTAGAATTTGCCCACTCTCTTAACATTGCCAAATATTCCTGTCTTTTGTGAAGGACAAATCACTCCACAAAATGAAGGCTACCCACTTCAACTTTAAGCCTAGACCCTGTAGGAAAATAGCAGTAGAGCCAGAAACACCAGAGTTTGATGGGAAAGGTTTAATGTCAAACACCCTACCTCCCACCTAAAAGACAGGTTAATTGCTTTATTATTAAATTAGTATAAATTGTTGTAACCTCCTTTGGAGATTTTTCAGTAATTACTGTCTTCCAAATAAATAAATAAATAAATAAATAAGCAAGCAAAGTGAGCTCCAGTAGACTTTTGCTTATGTTTGCATACTATAAAGAAAGGGGTGGGGGTGGGGGTGGGAGGAATATAATGGTCACAGACAGCTTCTTTGCTTCCCTCCAATTTTGCAATTACTCTTTCTTCATCCCCAGTTTTCATCCCCAGTTTATATGAATAGAATATCATTGGACTAGATCATTCTACATTGGAATCAGTACTTGCTGAATTGGAAATTGTCTCAAGTGAGTGTGCATGGGTGTGTTCATTCACAGACACTCAAATATAAACATAAGTATAACAGATGCCAGGCAATGTTATCTCACTATTGGGTTAGAGGTGCATATAAATTTGCTAAATTGTGCTGATTTGATCGAATGGTATGAGCTTGACAGGGGTAATTTTTTTTTGGTGACAATTCGATAAAGGGAATAGATTCAGTAAATTTTCTAAGCCCTGTAGCTCAGAACACATTATATATCCATCTATTGCTGGACTCCCACAGTTGTAACTATTGACAGTTGTTTACAGCAAGCAGTCCTGTACAGTGCTGTAATTTTATTCCACAGCAATGTGATTTACATATGCCAGGTGTAAGTATCTTTTTGAGATATACAATGCATTTTTTTGTTTTGATATCACAAGAGGAATAAATCTGACACCCAAACATGTTTTATGACAGAAGATCTGTCTGTGTGTCTGTTTGTGTGCATGTGCCATGCTATAGTAGTATAGGGAGCGTGGTGCATGTTTATTTACATTCTGAAGTACAGAGAAATCATCCTGCCATTCTCTGAAGATGCAACTATATTTCTAGTAAGGCAGAATGAGCTGGTGAAATAACATTTATGAGAGAATAGATGCTACTGAATGGGTGTTGTATCAGCATGGTTGATAATACATAATCATCTACCTTACTAAACCACTTTATCCTTTTAACTAGTTCACGTAGTGTTTTTCCTCTCCCCCCTCCAAAATTAGTCTGCTGTTATTGTTGTTGCTAGCCATTTTTGTTATGTTGTTTTATGCTGTTTTATGCTGTTTTAAATTGTTATTGCTTGTATTCTGCCTGGGCTTGGGCCCCATGTAAGCCGCCCCGAGTCCCTTCGGGGAGATGGAGGCAAGGTAGAAAAATAAAGTTCTTTTTCTTCTAAAGTTCATGGTTCGTGTTAATTTCGTCTTTTTCCTGACATTAATGGATGCATTGAAGGCAGTCAACACCTTTGTCTTGAATCCCACTAATCATAATTCTTCAGCACACCAAAATAAAATTCTCATTACAAGTACTGCTTTCAAATAAACCTCTATTTCCAAGCATATAATATTAGGCATGTGGCTAGATCAACTGCAGCCTGAACAGCAGAGTAGTTCTCCTTTTTTCTCTCTTAATCTGCTTTCAACAAAGCATGATGGTAATGTTACTACCAGGCCCGTAGCCAGGATTTTGTTTCGGGGGGACCTGAGTTTGATTCGGGGGGGGGGGGGGCTGAGTGAAAGAGGGTCTACCCTAGCAAACCTTTTGTATCGTTACCCCAATACCCTCATGCATATGGGATATATTGAGCATGGTGATCAGATCATGATATGAATAAACATAACAGTTTAAATAATGTACCAGTAAGGCCTTCTCGTGGACCACCATGAGAATTACTTTGGGGGGGAGGGGGCTGAAGCCCCCCAAGTCCCCCCCCCCCCCGGCTACATGCCTGGTTACTACTACTGGTAGAAGGGAGAAGAGGGCTGCGCAGGTGTTGGAGGAGGAGCGGCAGCAAAAGCAGATTAGAGACATATTCATGGCACCAACTGATTCCGAGTCCTTCGAGGGCTTCTCAGATTGTGAAATGGGGGAAGGAGAGGAAAGCATGGGAGTTAAGCGGGCTACTCATGAACAAGAATCAGATGAGGAGATCCAGAGGAAGCGTATCCGTGATATACTTAGCGCTCCAACGGAAGATGAAGACTTTGTGGGTTTTGAAAGGAGTGATGGGACTGGGAGTGACGATGGGGAGGAGGATGATTTAGACTGGACCCGTGTACAGGAAATTAGGAATATCTGTACTCAGCTTACATCCAGTGATGACTTTGAGGGGTTTGCTGAAGACTGGCAATCTGGGAACACTTGGGAGGACCTAAGTCTTGAAAGATGCTGGTAAAGGTGGAGAGATGGGAGGCAGTGCTCAGCTGCAGGGAATGGGGCAGCTGAAAGTGATGATGAAAGGGTTTGAAGCAGTTCATCCTCGGATGATGAGTTATAGGATATAAGTTGGTTTGATTTCAATGGGTCTTTGCAGAGGGCGAAGTGTCTTATTGGGTTTGGAACTTTGTTACTGCCATTACTCTCGAGCTTGGGTCCTTGGACTACAGATCTCCGTGTTTCCATGACTTCTCGCTGGAACTCCGTAAGTGCTGACTTCAACTTCCCCTTTGACTCCGGACTGTGTTTTGATGACGACTTCGCTGTTTGAACTGCTTCATCTCATTTTGGACATGCCTGGACTTCGAACATGCATGATTTTGCATGCTCCCACCTTCGAACATGCATGATTTTGCATGCTCCCACCTCATTTTCTTGTGCCTTCTGAACCTTTTGAATTTCAAGCGGATTGCTGAAACTTTTTGTTATCCCATATTATACTCCGGTATAATCCGGATTATATTTAAGTCGTGTTTTTTGCTTAGCGGTTGCTATAGACTCATAGTTTGTGCTAGAGGCACTAAGTGTCTCTAAGCCTTTTTTGTGTTTAATAAACCTTTGTTTGGACCTTTTATATTGTGTTTGGTGTTCTTGGGGCTTCTGGGTCTTACCAAAAGACGTAAAACAAAATGTTGTCTGCTTTGCTTTTACCTAACCTCTCATGCAAATAGGAGCAGCTTAACATATATACATTCCCTCCATAAAGCAGAGATGGCAACATATACTAGTTGCAGGTGTCATCAGTCCAAACCTGTTAGCAGCTAATTGTGATATATGAAGCGTGATACAATCTGACAATATCTGGATAGCCACAATTCCTCACCCTTAGTTTAAGATAGAAAGAATATTTGAAAATAGTCAAATGATTGAGAAACATGCTTCTCATTCATCAAGAATGGGAAAGGATGATGAAGATCGAGTAGACTTGTGTTCTGCTGATTTAGAGACTGATGTCTCATCTACACTAACTACTTAATACAGTTAAAATCTAGCTTTAAACTGTGGTGGCCAGACAAGGAACTCCCACAAAAGAGCATGAAAGAAACCTCAGTGATCTGTGGTTTGTGTCATCACCATCCAGGGGCCCTTCCAGACAAGTCCTTTATCCCAGGATCTGATCCCAGATTTTCTGCTTTAAACTGGATTATATGAGTCTGCACTGCCAGATAATCTTGGATGATGAGGCTAATAGTGAAGATAGTGGTTTTATATGTGTTTAAAGGTTTTAATGTATTTATTTTATAATTCTGTTTTAAATGTCCAACGCTCGGCAGCCATGATTTTAACAGGAGCGGAGCGCAGGGAGCATACAACCCCCCTGTTGCACCAGCTCCACTGGCTGCTGATCAGCTACCGGGCTGAATTCAAAGTGCTGCCGTTGGCCTTTAAAGCCCTAAACAGTTCCGGCCCAAGCTACCTATCCGACCGCATCTCTGTGTATGAACCCACCAGGACTTTGAGATCTTCCGGGGAGATCCTGCTCTCGATCCCACCTGCTTCTCAAGCTCGGCTGGCGGGGACGAGAGATAGGGCCTTCTCGGTGGTGGCTCCTTGGCTGTGGAACGCCCTTCCTACGGACATTAGACTAGCACCATCTCTAATGGTATTCCGTAAAAAGGTGAAGACCTGGCTGTTTGAGCAGGCGTTCGAATAATTAGTGCAATGATTGGTTAATGAACACTGGAATGGAACAATGGATGACGAATCTGGAACATGTTTTTGATGACGAGACGACAGTGAATGGGTATTGTAGTAACTGTTAATTGTGTAATGTGTTAGGTTGTTAACTGTTTCTATACTGTAGCACTGAATTTTTGCTGTTCGTATTTGTTGTGAATACCTTCGGGCTGAGAACAGCGGTATATAAGTAAGGTAAATAAATAAATAAATAAATAAATAAATGTTTATTGTAATTTTTACATTGAATAGCTGCCTATGTTGTAAAGCTATCTTAAGTCACCTTTGGGTTTGAGAAAGGTGGGGTAGAAATATCATAAATAAACAAACAAACAAACAGAAAACCAGGAATCAGATCATGGGATATAGGGACTTTATGGAATTGCCCCTGGTCTCAAACTGGTTCTAGAAATTCCTATGGAATCATCTGCACAACAAAACTACTTTCTTCAATACCAGTTTGAAACTGCATTAAATGGTTAGTGTAGATGGGGCTTCAGACATGGAGTGATGGATTTAATCTGCAGGAAAAGAAATTGCATCTAAACATTAGGAAAAATATTCTGATGATAAGAACTTGTCAACAGTGGAATATGGTGCCTCAGAGTGTGATGGAGTCTCCTTCTTTGGAGGTTTTAAAACTGTGACAGGATGTTCATCTGTCAGACTGGATGGTCCTTATGGTCTCTTTCAACTCTATGATTTTGTGATTCTGAGAAACCTTGATAGGAAGAATTGTACACTTCACACTTCAGGACTTGTTTCATGAAAAAATTTTACATGGTTAATTTGTGCATTTCTGTACAGAAATATTATTTCTTCAGAAAAAAAGTTTTTTTCTGTGCAGAAAAATTCTGTGTGAACAGTCATGAACCTTGAATTGAGAATAGTCTTTGTAAACTTTGTGAGTTTTTAAAGATATTTTGCAATGAAAGAAAAAATTGTTAAAATTACTCTTTGTGTAATTTTAGAAAGTAAGGGGATCATTATATCTTCAGTGGTACCCAAACAAACAACTCCATATTCCTCTCCTAAAAACATTGTCTTAAGACATTATTTATTCTTTGCCAATGATTCATGACTGTTTGGAGAAGAGTAAGTCAGAATCTCTGGTTGAGGTTCCTGCTTTTTGTCCTGTATTAACAGTGTAGATAAGAAAAGTCAAAGAGAGAAATAAATTTCTGGGAGAAGTAAATCTTCACTGGGTGCTTTGCTTGGTTTCAAGGACTGTATAATGCACTTAGTTTCAGCCACTGTGACTGGAGGCCACAAGGGGAATTCTGCTAGAAGTAAATGGTTATTTGTTGAATTAGCTATGGAACCTTGATAGGGGACTCAAAATAGACTTATAAAGTAGTCCTTCCAAACTAAGGCTGGGATGGGGGTGTCTGAAAGAAATCTACATTATTTCAATATGCCATTTACTATATTCCAGAAAAGGGCTATATTCTAGCCCTTGGCGGATAGTTCTAGATCCACCCATAGCTTGGCTGTCTAGTAGCCTTCTTTGCTGACAGGAGCTTTTTGTAGTTGTATCTGGGAGTTAACATTCTTGTATGGTTAGTTACTGAAAGAGGCATGGCAAATCTTAGGTGCTTCCTGGCCCTGATGCAATCATAATCGAACCTGGTGGATCTTGTGACCAGGGCTTGCTGTGCGGGGACTCATCTGCTAGAAATGTTCTTAGTAGTGTGCAAAGGTTGGTTAATCCTAGGAGGGGCTCGTTTCTATCTATATTGCTTGTCATTATTAGTCTGTAGTCTGACAAGACCTGCTGAGAGGACAGGAGCTTAAAGAATGAGTTGGTGTCAACCTTACTCCATTTGAGCCCCCTGTCAAGAAGTAAGGTTGACACCAACTCAATCTCTAAGCTCCTGTCCTCTCAGCAGATTTTGTCAGACTACAGACTAATAGTGACAGGCAATATAGATAGGGACCTAAACATTAGGAAGAACTTCTTGATGGTAAGAACTGTTCATCAATGGAATATGTTGCCTCAGAGACTGGTGGAGTCTGCTTTTCTTGAGGTTTTTAAGCAGATAATAGTAGTAGTAGTAGTAGTAGTAGTAGTAATAATAATAATCTTTATTTATATAGTGCCCTATCTCCCCAAAGGCTTCAGGGCAGTTGGATAGCCACCTGTCAGAGGTGCTTTGATTTTGTGTTCCTGCACGGCAGGATTGGACTATATTGGATGACCCTTGTTATCTCTTCCAACTTTATGATTCTATGATTCAGCAGAATATTTTTTTTCCTCTGGCTGCATCTACTCTATGGAATTAACGTAGTTTAACCCCACTATAACTGCCATACTTCAATGCCATGGAATCCAGAGACTTGTAGTTTGGTGAGGCACCAATACCCTTTGGCAGAGAAGGCTGAAGACCTTGCAAAATGACAATTCCCAGGACTCCATAACAATGACAGTTAAAGTGGTGTCAAACTGTATTAATTCTATAGTATAGATGTATACTTTTTGTGCATTCTCTTCAGACATATATAGGGATTTGGGCACCTAGTTTGGTTTGACTTTTGACATCTATATCTAGAAACAAAAAAAGTGACAATATTGGAATGTGAAAAAGAGTAACATTGACCTGACTTAACACAAGGTGGTAACTATTACAGAATGTGCATATGTGTGCTAAGTTTTTACAAGGATCATTGCCTGTATGGGTGCGTGTTGAGGAAGAACACCTGGACAATTAAGCAATTAAGTTTGAGTCACTCCCTGCATGGAGTGTATCATGAGGAGTGCTTCATGGTGTATTTAGATGGAGACATGGTGATCAGATGATCAGGAAGAGACTGGATGGAACTTCTATACTACAGGCCTTGCTGAAGATCCTGAACAATTTACTACAAGACGCCTTGCACCAATGAAGAAGCAGAGAATGCATGATTTTAATGCATTGGCCTTTTGTGTGAGTTATTTAATTTTTTTTCACAATCAGTCTTTACAATCAGTCTATCAAATCATTTGGATTTGAGCTCATATTACATAGCTATTTTACCACACTCATCATAATCATGTATGGTTTAAAAGATCCTTTATGGATTTATAAGATGTTACAGATCACTAGGCTGCCAAAGAATGAGAGAGAGAGAGAGAGAGCTCAGACCAAGGTTAAGTCAGTTGACCAGTTGCATGGCAACAACTTTCCATGACATTTCTTTTTCAGCATTGGGAATTTGGGGGGTCATTATACCCTACATGGTTTCTATGATCTGGATTTTGTCCAGGAATTTTCACATCTTTGCTTATAGTCCAAGCTTACTTTATGGCAAGATTTCTTTGTAATTGAAGAGTTGATTCAGCGTTAAAAAAAGGAAAAGCTGTCTCTCTACTAAAACTCTTAGTGATGTATATTAGCACTCATTCTTAACCTTGCAAATGGTCTGCCAGTTGAACTGATGGCAATACTGTACATTTTTGATAGGAAGAAGGAATTAATTAAAGTGAGAAAAGAAATTCACTTCCTCAGCTGCAATGACTTTCCCAGAACTTTAATCTGAACCCTATAGGCAATCTTGTATTTTTGCTGTTTGAATCAGTGCTCTGGCTTCTGGATGTAACCCCCCAAAGGCATCTTTCTTATGAATCTCACTTTATGAGGTATTTTGCTAACTTTAAGGCCATAGCTAGAGGCAAGAAATTGCACTCCTCCCTCTCTCTCTTTCTTTAACCGGCTCTAACTCATGATGGACGCTGGCACCAAAGCTAATCATTCTGATCTAGCTTTACAGGCATAACTGAAAATACAGCATGAGCTGTAAGATGAAAAAAAGCATCTTTAAGATTTTTCAGATCATTCATTTTTTTCAGGGGAAGGATAATATTTCTTCAGAAATGAGTTAATAAATGTTGTTTTAGCCACAGATCTGTTGTTTGGTTTCAGAAACTCAAGTTCTGTATATTTTCTTGTAGTACAAATAGACAATGGTTTTACTCTGAAATAACTGTCTATAGCTCCTGAACAGAGCAATATAACAAGAGAGTGTTCTTGGTGTTTTGTGATACATTAGAATGTACTAAAGGTATGTGTAGCTTAACAACCACATGCATCCCATTTCTAAATAATCTTTGGAGTCACCCAGGATATTGCATGCCTCCCCCATGCTTTTTTCCCCTTATCTTATTGACCTTGATATTAGTTGGATCTGAGAAACATTTGCCATAAACCAAATATGGTTTGGTTTATGGCATACATTGTATGCACAGAGTACTTCTGTGTGCCTTATGTGCTCAGAAGGTGACCATGAGTTATGTGCAGTTCATAGGGATATAAAAGAGAAAATCAGTCACAGACTGGCATTTTGTCATTTAAGACTGGTTTATTCACAAGGTCAAACTAAACAGTGTCTGATTCTCTGGTTAAATCTTTGCAACTGAAGGGAAGTGGCAACAGACAAAAGGGCGTCCTCCTGTTCCCAGGAATGTAATTTTACCTGGCGAAATCTCTTCCTATTATGATGCTGATCATCTTCGGTTGTACTTTGAACGGAGCAGGGCATTAGGGAATGAAGTGACATGAATGGACATCACTAGCATAATCCTGTGAGAAATTAATTAGTCAGTGTTTGTAATTCATTTGCTGCCGCTATGATGAAAGGTGCCAAGAAAGAGTAAAATATTATTATAAAAAATAGCTCACATGGAAAATATTGTGTATATAGATGAGCGATTTACATCGATTTACATATCATTTGTTCCTCATTTATTTAGCTATAAAGGCTGTGTAAACTATGATTTAAAAATCACTTTACATAATATCTGAAAACTAAAGCCAGCAAAATTGCACTAAGAATAATTTATTCCACAAATGCTCATCCTTTTTGTGTTCATGAGTTATCTATGAAAAGACTTTCAATGTTATGAATGTATCCATTATTCATAGATATTTGATAACATTTTGGGCAAACTTCTGGATTGGTATGTATGCATTTAGATTCATTGAAAGCAAAGGAGGTGTAGTGACCTACTTCCTCTAAGGATTAGCCTCATTGTGTAAACACATTCCTGGGTTGTTTGCTGACTTCTCATCAGATATATTAATTGATGAAAGTCAGATTTCATATTGTTGTCATTCTGCTTTGCTTTTCAATGAGTATAAAAATAAGGATCTAAAGCAGAAGAGTTTTTGTGGGCTTCAGAGTGTCTGTGAACTAGCTGAAAAGAAAAGGCCTCTTTGATTTTCTTCCTGTTATGTTGAAAATTTTGTTTGCATATTTCTGTGGTGGGGGTCTAGGGCTGTCATCAGATTCACAGAGGTCTGTGATGCAAAACAATGTTAAGAACTAACAATTTAAAGTTTATAAATGCATTCATATTTTAAGATAGGGTAGCTCTAGGTTTCAGAGATGGGCTAGGATGCTGAGAAACCAGAGTTCAAATGCACATTTAGCAATGTAACCCCTCTGTGGGCCTTTCCAGACAGGCCGTTATCCCAGGAGTATCAACATTTAAAAAACACAGCTATTCCTGCACGTGCTTTCTGGGGTGGTTGAACATCTGGAGACTCCCCTCCCCCAAACCCCCAAACCCCTTTCAAAAGTAAAATCAACTTACCCGGCCTCCATTATAGTGTTGCCGGAGCTCTCCCGGCACATAGAAATAAAGCGCCAGGAGAGGGGGGAAGGGGGAGGAGCGATCCCCCCCCCCGCCATTCTGGTGCATAATTTTTCCACACTGGGAGAGCTCCAGCAACACTGTAATGGAGGCCGGGTAAGTTGATTTTGAGGGCTTTGGGGTAGGGGGTTGGAATTCCCACAGTTTTCCAGGCTAATTTAGTCTGGAAAACTCTGGGAATGGTGTCTGGACTGCAGTCCAGACACCAGAAATAGTGGGTTTATTCCGCGCCTTCCAAGAAGGCATGGAATAAACCCACTATCTAATTAATTTGCCGCAAACCAGGGTTTTGTGGTGAATTGATTCGGGATTGTCCAAAACATTGTCTGGACAGCCTCATTTTTATTGCAGAAGTTTCCACAATAAACGGGATGTCTAGATCCACCCTGATTAACTTTGGGCAAATCACCTTCTCTAATCCTCAGACATAGGCCAGAGCAAACATTTTATCAACAAATATTAGTAAACAAACAAAAACATGTAATAGGGTCAGTATAAATCAGAGTCAACTTTTAGGTGCATAATAAAAACAACCAAGTTTCAAATCAGCAATAAAGGACACACAAAATTCATGGGAAATGGTAGTGTGGTATGGGATCAACAGTTAGGAAGTAGCTATTAACTAGATTGTATTATTATCAAATACAAGCATTTTATTTTATGGTCCCCATCCTTATGGAATCTTCTCTACTAGATTTACAACCCGTAATCTATTCCCATGTATGTGTGCAAGAGAATGAATATTTTATTTTTTTTCCTTTTCTTATGGAACACTACTTGTACATGTAATCCATGATCCACTTTTAAGTGAATCTGCATAATAAAATTGATTTTACCTTCAATGTTTGCTGCTCACAACAGAGTTGTTGTCTTGGTGCTACCTGTTGCTTCTTTTTTCTGATGTAATCATCTAAACTAGGAAAGTCAGGATAATACTAGTTCTTGATTCTATGTAAACAATAAAATGCATCTATACTGTAGAATTAATGCACAACTCAATCCTATGGAATCATGGGAGTTGCAGTTTTACAAGATCTTTACCCTTCCCAGCAAAATAATTCTCTGTGTAATCAAACTACAAACCTAAGGATTTCATAGCATTGAGCCATGGCAGTTAAAATGTTGTCAAACTGCATTCGTCCTACAGTTTAGTTGCACCATGAGTGGAGCTTTCCTGTATGTGGGATTTCTTAGTAATTTTTATCAAGTTGCTGCTTTGTGTATAGCATCAATGTAAAAATTATTTCAAAGAAGTTCAGATTTTCACAGCATAGTGTTCTGCAGAGATATTTGTCAACAGAACTCCTTTTGGAATGGAGGATGATATCTAGGGGTCACAAAAATGTGCCGATTTTAGCCATTCAATTTCATTACTTGAATCCAGATTTTTAGCTAGAACTGCTCTTTGCTAAAAAGATGTAATATGTTCATCATATAGGATCATTATTCCAATTGCCCTCTAATGGGAGCCAATCAGGCAGCTCTTATGGGGAAAACAGCCTACATTTTCTTGTGAAGTAGACATGTCCATTAAGGCTGAAGGCTGACATTAAAGAGTTGTATACCTCTGCTTTTTTATTTGCCTGCTCAACAACATGTGTCATTTTTAAAGATATAGTAGTAGAGGTTCCCCACATAACTAATGGTCTCCTTATTCCTTCTGGTATAGCCAATTACTATGGGGAGGGCATACAGTTTTCCATCAGTGCCCATATTGTTTTAATACCAGAATAGTTTATTCATAAGCATCTCAAAATCTTTTCATACAATGTTAAGTCCATTTTTTGCACGGGTACTATGTAGATGCATATCCCTCTGAAAAAGAAATATGTAAGAACAAACAATATTCAAAGATCGAAACATGTGGGAGCTGTGAGTAGCTTATTTGCAATAGAATGGAGAGTTTAGAAATGGACACAACTGTGTAATAGCCATCATCTTTCTCCTGAACACATTGTTAGTGTGAAGTATGTTGCAGAAATGCAGTTTGGAAGGAGTGTCAACTAATGATCAAGGGATTGGAAACACTCTAATTATTTTCACAGGGCTGACATAATGTTTAGTAAATATTATGTCAGTCCAGAGAAAATAATCTGAATGCCAGACTTCTTCAGGCAGAAAGCTTCAGCACCATATTTACTAGGGTGTTCTAAGAGTTATACTCCCAAAGAGTAACTTTTTCAAGCTCTGGTCAGAGACCAGCCCAAAGCTGCTGGTGGTCTGATTCCAAAGCAAGTGGACAAGGATCCATAGGACCAAGGCAGAAAGCATACTCAAGAATGGGGAGTTACAACATTCTAAAGACTAAAGTATGATTCTTGTAAAATAGTTGTGTAGAAGAATGAAAATACAAAATTTTGCACTTGTAACGTTGCCTGCATTATGTACAAATTGTACACCTTTATCTTGTTTTCTTGTTATCTCAAGCTCTTCAACATAGCCCTGTATGAACTTGAAGATATTTAGCTGTTTGCATGAACTACAGCAGGTGCAAGAAAAGACGAGAAGCAATATCAAGTAGCAAAACAGCCCTGCGTGGAATGCTAGCTAGCAAGCATGTCATTATGGAGCACAGAAATATTCCCTTTGAGATTCCATACTGCATAGATCCATGTATCCTGACATAAGAACTCACTAATAAATCAAGCTGAGCGAATGAAGCAGATGTGCCCCAAACCACTCAGTTTAGATACTTAACTGTCCCCATGTATTTTCTTTGGTCTCTCACTCAGTTATTAGTATCAATAACTCAATTTTTAAATTTTTAAATATTTATAACTGTTTTAGATGTTTGGCATCTAATGGCTGCCTATTGTAAAGTTGCCTTTATTCCCCCCTCGGGGGTGAGAAGGACGGGGTGCAAATGCTTGAAATAAATAAATAAAGAAATAATTGCTAGAACTCATCTACCAAGCTCAGCAGAATAGTAAGACGATCACTTAGCAAGTACTTCGAGAAGTACTGAGTGTGAAGACTGGGCCCTCTAGTGGTTGGAGGCATAAGAAAGGTAAAACCAGCTCTCTTGCTATAAGGAACCTGATTTGAATTCTCCTTCATGTGCTTTTGTAGTGGATAGCTAGAATGGCTCGGTGAGCATATAATAAACTGAAAGGGGCAGGGCAGAAAAACAACTCACTTGGTTGAAGGCAAGCCGCAGAGGTTTAATACAATTTGGCCAAAAGGGATGCAAGTACAAGCAAGGTATTTCATATGTACAAGCATAAACATACAGAGAAATCAAGATGTCTTACATAGTTTGACAGCTATTCGAACCTCCTGCTCCCCTTTCTGATTGGTTGAAAAAGGGGCCAGTCTGGATCCATGCCCTGATTAGCTGGATGTTTTGCTGACATTGCTGCTTCTAGGTGGGGATTCCATTTGGTGGGGAAATGATGGCGGAGAACTGGCCAGCTGAAGGACCAATCCGCTGAAGTGATGCCCTCTTGGGAGCAGGTGTAAACTAAAGAGACAATGTCAGTGAAATGTTAAAGAGCTTTTGATTAGCTCTACAGTCCAGTTCCCTGTTGAACAAAGATAGGAGCATCAGGAAAAAAATTGAGGCAATCAAAGGTTTGACTGTCAATAAATAAGTTAACGAATGTACATACTCTAAGCCTCTGTTTCCACAGGCAGTCATCTCTCAGCCTCAGGTGAAACATATAGCTGAACAAACAGTCTTACAATGTATCTCTGCATAGATTTGAACAATGGACCGGGTGATTACCTGTCTTGGGAAATGACAAGAGTGGTTCATTTAACCTTCCGGTTCCCAGGTATTATCTTGGCAGGGTGGCCGTCTCTAGGCTGTATTTTGCTACATTTTTTATATAAGAAATAGATACATTACATAATTGAAAGATACAAGTTACACAGAAAACCATGAAAAATAGATGCAATTTATTAAATGATATAGTCCTGGAGGGGGGGGAGAGGTTTTTGAGGCTGCTATGGGTCTGATCTCAGTTTCTCAATGCCTTGAACTCGCAAAAGTCAGGAAAAGATTAAACAGGGGAAGGAATCTTATATATATCACGGAGCCCTAGGTGAACTATAAATGTCGGGTGGGGTGAGGTGGGGGGGATGTCATTGTGGCTCAACAACACTTTTAGTATGGATTTTGGAGCCAAAGATATCTGTTTTGGAACAAAGTAGAAATATATTTCTAGTGCATCTTAATTCTCCAGGAAGAAACTGAAACAATGGAGGGAAGAGAATTTGCAGAGCTACTTAATTACTCATGCGTTTAAATCCCTACACCTTAATAATATCTTGGTGCTCTTGATTTTCTTTCCCACTCCCAAAGCATTATAAGAGAACCCAAAATATTATCAAAAATTCCAGCTGATAATTATTCAAACATTTTGCTAAGGTACAGAATAGGTCTCATTGATGTGCCCTTTGAGACCCTGAGGAAATTCAGTATTCATGGTAAATATACTGTTAAGCTTCATAAGAGACTTGTTTTAAAACAAAGCCAGGCTAGCTATTTAATAATTTACTGAGACTGATAGCAAGAAGAATATCTAATGAATGGGTTTGACTTTCACATTGAAAACAGAAAATTTGAGGTATTTTTAAGGGGTGGTGTTAAAACAAATATGCAAAATTAACCATTATTGCAATTATGAGAGTGTCCTTGTGATATTAACAGATCACTTTAAGAATACATGGAGACTAGTGAAGGCAGGGAACAAAGGAATGTGCTTAGTTGCTGAGGAATGGGCAAAACCCCATTCATATATATTTCAGAGCATTTTGGATTTCAAACAGCTCTTTCAACAGCCATATAGAATCCTTTCTTATTTTGAGTGTCTTTGGTTATAACCACTCCTTCATAAAAGCTAGAAAATACAGTCCTGTTAGAACGAAAGACCATTGTCTGTATCTTGTAGAACCATCACTAAGCAACATATGCAAAAAGGAAAAAGATCTCTAAGGAAAGGATTAAAACTAATCCTGATATTTAGATGGCACTTGTTTTATTTTGCTCTGAAGCATCTTACAAGCACCTGTCCCCTCCCAAAAGGTTTCATATTACAAATCTAAGAATTATAAAATAAAGACTGGCATGACTGATCTACTTGAAGAGGTCTATGAATATAAAAACTGTTAAACCAATATGTTACAAATGGCTACAGACAGAACAAATGTTAAGAAATGTTGAAGACTGATTGATTCATGGATCTAAGAGCACATCCAGACAGCCCTGGTTTTTGGTGGATTAATTTGATAGTGGGTTTATTCCATGCCTTCTTGGACAGCAAGGGATAAACCCACTACTTCTGGTTTCTAGACTGCAGTCCAGACACCATTCTACAGTTTTCTGGGCTAAATTAGCCTTGAAAACTGTGGGAATACTAACCCCCTCCCCCAAAAAGCCCTTTAAAAAAGAAAAGTACTTACCCAGGCTCCATTGGAGAGCTGCAGGAGTTCTCCTGGCATGCAGAAATGACATGCCAGGAAAAAAAAGGGGGGGAAGAAATTGCTTTCCCCCCCCCCTTCTCCTGGTGTGTCATTTCTACGTGCCAGGTGAGCTGCAGCAGGTAATTACTTTTCTTTCTAAAAAGGGCTTTTGGGGGTCTTTTAATGAAGAAATTAGAGTGTCCGGGTGTTCCCCTGGGAAGTTCCAGGAGAACATTGGGGGCCCTTCCACACAGCCCTATATCCCAGAAAATCAAGGCAGAAAATCCCACATTATCTGAGGGTGGACTTGGATAACCCAGTTCAAAACAGATATTGTGGGATTTTCTGCCTTGATATTTTCAGATAAAGGACTGTGTGGAAGGGCCCTGGCCCCCCCGGGATTATCTGCATTTTTTTAATGCTGCTGCTCCTGAGATAATGGCCTGTTATAAACATCCATTAATTTAAGACTAAGTTAAATTCTAGGTTGGCCCAAGATCCACAAAGATAAGAAATTGGAATCTAAGGACCCTTTCAGACAGCCATATAACCCAGAATGTCAAGGCAGAGAATCCCACAATATCTGCTGTGAATTGGATTATCTGAGTCTACACTGCCATGTAATCCAGTTCAATATGGATTTTATACAGTGGTGCCATATAAAATCTAGATTATTTTTAATAAATCATCTTTATTGTTTTTTCATTTACATAAAGAAAAAAGAGAAAAAGTAAAGACAAAATTAAGATTATTTATAGACTAGATTATATGTAGGTTCATACAATCCAGTTCAAAGCAGTAATGTGGGTTACCTGCTTTCATAATCTGGATTCTATGGCAGTGTAGGAGGGGCCTAGGAGGACTACACACTCTATCACACGAACCCCAGTGGACACTACTAAGTTTATCATTAGCAACTACTACTGCATGAGGCCAGCTCTGATCTCTCTTATCAGCCCCTTGAGCAACTGGTATTGTGCTACCTATCTGTCATCTTGGAAGTGAGATGACAGATGCGCCTGAAAGAGGACAGCCCAAATTTCTCCTGAGTGTGAAGTACACAGGGCTTTGGCTCCCCATGGGGAGGGGAAATGATGTAAAATGGAAGGAAAAGGCTCATCAAATGTGAGACCTTCACTTCAGAATGACTGAAAAGTAGGGTTTGAGCAGTCTACACTGTCACAAGGTAGAATAGGCCAAGGGCTATTCTAGGAAAGACATCTGAAGGCAAGTTGATCCCTATGAACAATGAAAATTGCTCTATGTTCCTTCCCCCACCACCCCCAGTATGCTCCCATAGTCATATGGCAAGCTTCAACAATGCAGGATTTTTTTTTATTACTGTTAGTTACTGTCATAGCTTTGCTCACTGAGATAATAAGACCAATCAAATCTCATGCTTCCGGGCATAAACTAAGTGCCTGAGGGGATCAGGAAGAAATTTATTTCCTCTTTCCACCTACAGCATTGCATATGAACATTACAGAGCATTTCTCTGAAGTATCACTGAATGCTGAAAATAAGTTTCTTTTTAGAAATGCCTGGGGAAATAATCTTAAACCACTCACCATCATGCAAATCCTCCACTTCTAGAAAGGATGAACAATTCTCAATAATAGAAACATAGCAACTTCTACCAAAAGGCAACACATTCACTCCCACCCTCCAATAAACCTGAATATGCATCAGAGCAAGCATTTTATTCTTGGTGTGAATCCTACTGTGCCTTCCCCAACATTTTGGCTACCCTCCCCCCATACCTAATATATTTCACCCTCCATGATGATCATTTTAATCACCCCCTCATCTCTACAACAAAATTATTTTCAGTAATATTCATACAATGAAAGAAATAATGACTAGAAATTGCTAGAAAAGAAAAGCAGACAGTGGAAAGTCACTTTCATTGTTAAGTTGTGTAAATATATATAACCATTTTGGTAAAAATAATAAACTTTAATCCCAACTGTGTACTTTTTTTCCCTTGACATTCTTCAATTGCCATTCCAAGTCTTCACTATTATTTTGCTAGTATTATTTATTTATCAAGCATTTATATTCTGCCCTTCTCACTCCGATGGGGACTCAGGGTGGAGCACAACAAATAAAAGGCAAACATTCAATGCCAGACTATACACATACATAAACATTAAAATCACATATCTCGACATTAAAATCCTCTGTTTAAAACCATCTCAAACATCCACATCGAATCTGGTTGGCATGATAAGATTTCCTATTGCTGCCTTATTGCACCGTCCCAAAGGCTCGGTCCCACATCCAAGTTTTTACCATCCTTCTAAAGGACAGACGGGAGAGGGCAGATCTAATCTCATTATGATGGGAGTTCCATAGCTGAGGGGCAATCACTGAGAAGGCCCTCTCTCTCATCCTTGCCAATCGTATCTGTGAAAGTGGCAAGACTGAGAGCAAGGCCTCCCCGGAAGATCTTAGTCTCCGCAATGGTTGATAGAGAAATATGTGTTTGGACAGGTAAATTGGGCTGGAGCCATTTAGGGCTTTATAGGCCAAAGCCAGCGCTTTGAATTGTGCTCGGTAGCAGACCAGCAACCAGTGGAGCTGGCATACGGTATAGCAGTATAGTGTTATTTGCATATCTTGATATCCCTTCTCACAATTTTCATGTCCCCCCCACCAAGACTAATCCAGTTTTCTGCATGGACTGTTTACCATATAAATTAGACAGAGTGATAGAATTCATCCTTCCTTGATCACTTTACCAGTGACAAACTGTTCTATTTCTCTATATTTTGATTGTGAGCTTTTGTCTCAAGTATAAGCTGCATACCTGAACAGTCAAAATTTTGTGGCATGCCAATTTCTTTAAGAGTGGTCCTTTTGATAACCTACAAATTCAAAGGCATTACTATAATCTATAAAGACAAGTTGAGTTTTTTCTTGATTTTTTATGCACACCATTATCCAATGTATGTTTACAATATAATCCCTGGTACCTCTTCCATTTCTGAACCTAGATTGGCCATCTGACAATTCTCACTCAATATATGACCAGATTCTTTTAAGTATCACTTAAGACTTCTGGACTTTTTGTGAAAAATTCATATGTGCAAAAACTATTTTGCTACAGCTACCCAAAAATTTTGCACCAAAACCTCCAGTCTTTTGTGCAAAGGCCACTATTTTCTATAGAAAACACATTTTTTAAATGAAAAATGTGAATTTTTCTATTTTTTAAAAATGAGTGATTTAATATCAAAGTTTCCAAATATGAAAAATTTCAAAGTGAGTTATTTCAATGTGCCAAGATACCTTTTCTCTTTGAGGACTAGAACATTTCTCAATATTTGTATATCTAGTTGTATCATATCTTTTGATCAACACATCTTTACCATCCAGTATTTTTCCTGAACAACATGGACCACAATAGTCCCATGCAGTGGTTCTCAATGTGTGGGTCCCCAGATGTTTTGGCCTTCAACTCCCAGAAATCCTAATAGCTGGTAAACTGGTTGGGATTTCTGGGAGTTGTAGCCAAAACACCTGGGGATCCACAGGTCGGGAACCACTGGTGTAAGGAATTTTAAATATTCAACCCTCCAAAAAAAAAAAAAGAACATTAAAAAGTTGTTGTAAGAGTGAAATTGGTATTCCTGATGATGCACAGTTGCTTAACTTTTCCCTAAGCGTGGAGGAGTATATCAAGTAGAGAAGTATGTAGGAGATTGGTGCCAAGGTGTCAGATATCTATTAACATTTTCATATTGCAGCTAGATTAAAAAAAGACAGCTGGTATCTGTGTTTATGCTCATAGTTAGCAGTAAATGTGCTGACAACTCTGGGAAAAGAAGCTGAGGGCAGAATAACAGTTACTTAAGTGGGTGGTAGTTTAAGTCAGGTGGTCAGATGTTCATTCTGCTGGCTTATTATCAATTGGCTGGGGTTCAAGAGGCCATACATTTATGAACCGTTCCCTTCCTGTACAAGTAACAAAAACCTCCCAGTGATATCTAACATATACAAGCTTCTGCATTTTCTGATGTGGCAGAGAGGATAACCTGTCCAAAATATTTTGCTGCCTGACCCACATTTTACTGTCAAGATGCCATAGTACCCAAAGGCTGCCAAGTTATTTTTGCACTTGAAAAGGGAAATCCCAAAAGTACCTCTCACTATTCCTGGCAGTAAACTACCTTTAACACAGCAGTAACCGCAATATATGGACAGCATAAAATTAGTCTAGCTACAGACAACAGCTGAGTCTAAATGTCACATGAGCAAGTGTATTAAATAAGAGCTACCTTTTATCTTCCTGAAATCTTTAAAATTAGATCTCTTTTGCTAGCTAAGGAATTCTATCCCTAGTCTGAAATGAGGAATGGCACTCTGTGTATGCAAGGATAACTATGTACATTCCACCTGAAGAAGTAAAAGTCTCCTTGCTTTAGAGCTGGACATTTGTAGTAATCCTTTATGCATCTGCATGGGAGCATCACAGTTTCATATTCAATTACTTCTGATTGAATGCATAGGATTGTCCTGTGTGCTAGACTGTGATGTGATACACATCCAGAGGAAGGCTACATTGGACTCTGTGCAACTTGTAAGACAGGGCCGGTATGTGTTGCCTGAAGCAAAGAAAAAAGATGGTGCTTTTTTCCATTCCATCTACACAAGCTGTCTGGTTTGGCAGTTCAATTTTTCTTCAGCACTGATTGTCAGGCTGGGGGTGGAAGGCAAATTCCTTACCAAAAATAGTTTCCTAGCACTCACAAAACCCAGTTAGGAAGAATAATGAAGGAGAAAGAACTTTGTGCAATTTGCTACCTGTATTTATACAAGTTCTTCAGAAAATTATTCTGCACAGAAATAAAGTTGAGTTTTTGCATGAAAATATTTTATATGCACTCACACACTACTTTACTTCCAGAAACACATAGAAATTTTTGTGCAAAATGTGTGGGCTTTGCAACCCCCTCCCCACAACAAACCAATACAAAAACACATTTGGAAACGGGGTGATTTTTGAATGAAAAGATTTTAATTGTACAATAGCTACCAACATAGATTTCATATGAAAATTACATTATTTCTGCACAGAACAGTTTTCTCCTACAGTTATGCAAATTCTGAGTGAAAACTTCAGAAATAGAAAACTGCAGAAATTATTCATTATGCACTAGAGCAGGGGTCCCCAAACTAAGGCCCGCGGGCCATATGCGGCCTGCTGAGGGCATTTATCCGGCTCATGCGGCCTGGCCTGGCGCAAAGCCCCTCGCCGCTTGCATCGGCGGCGTTTCTCTCTCTCTTGCTCCAGAGCGGCTTCAGGCGGGGTCATGCTGGGCCAGGCTTCTCCTTCCTTCCTTCCTTCCTTCCCCTTCCCCCTTCCTCTCCCCTTCCCCTTCCATATCCCTTCCCCTCCCTCCTTCCCTCCCTTTCCTCCCCCCTTCCTTCTCTTCTTCCTTCTTTCCTTCCTTTCCTCCCGTGTGGGAGGGAGAAGCCTCCCAGGTGGGGCCTCTGGGCTAGGAAAGCCGGCATTGCCTGGCCACGCCCACCCAGCGCCACCTCTGCCAATCGCAGACAACCTCCTCATCTTCAGAATGGGGAGCTGCTCAAAGGAGGGCCCAACTTGGTGGGAAGACTGCAGTCACTTAAGAGCCATATGGGTGTGCTTTTTCTAACTTTGTTTCTTTAAAATAACCTTTTTGGCTCCAAAGTTAACTATCCTGGCTCCAAAGTTAACTACTGAATTTAAAAAACGTATAACGTATAGATTTGCTTGAAATGCAACTAACACGGTGTAAATTCATCAAGGAGAGTTTGGTCCAAATCCATAATTGTTTGAGTGCACAGTGATCTTTGGATGGAGGTGAACTACAACTACAAAACCACAGGACACTGCCCACCAAACCCTTCCAGTATTTCCTGTTGGTCATGGGAGAACTGTGTGCCACATTTGGTTCAATTCCATCGTTGGTGGGGTTCAGAGTGCTCTTTGAACTACAACTCCCAAATGACAAAATCATTTTTTGAGTGAAGGACATACATTGGGTTGTTAGGTGTCCAGTGGATTTTGAGTTCTTTTAATCCCACAAACGAACATTACATTTTTATTTATATAGATTTATTTCCTATATTTATGTTTTTGTGATTAATCACTATGCTTTATGTTCAGATTGTAACAAAACAAAATACATCATGCATATCAGATATTCACATTATGATTCATAACAGTAGCAAAATAAGACATGTGCAGTGTGCATAGGAATTTGGTCATTGTTTATTTTATTTTATTTTTTTAAAAACCTATAGTCCGGCCCTCCAATGGTCTGAGGGACAGTAATCTGGCCCCCTGTTTAAAAAGTTTGAGGACCTCTGCACTAGAGGATAGCAAGAGATGTCACATGGGACACAGTTCTCCTAAATCTTGCTGGTACTTCCTTTGGTCTGTGGCACATGCCTCACTCCTCTTATGATGGAACTGGTCTTAGTCTGCATATGGGGAATTGCACTGCAGATGAAACTTTTAGTTATTATTTGAGCTATACCTTTAAAAAAGAAATGCATTGATAAAATGAGGCATTTCTTCAGCATTATACTAGATGAAGATTTTTTTGAGAAGGATAAGTAATATTTTAATAAATATTACTTTATTTATTATTACTTTATTTATTATTATATTACTTCCACCCAGTGCTCTCAGACTACTGGTAGATTAATAGAACCATAAAGCTGGAAAGGATCTCAAAGGCCATCCAGTCCAATCCCCTGTCATGCAAGAATAAACAAAGCAGTCCTGACAAATGGTCATTCAGCCTCTGCTTTAAAACCTCCATACACTCTAAGGCAGAGTATTCAATTGCCTGTGCTAATCCTCTGTAGCTCTGTGTAGCAGATACCCAGTACACAGTGGTGGCTCCCAAGTCAATGAGAAAATGAATCTACCCCTGATTTTAATTTAAACCTGAAAGGGGCTGTCCAAGATATTGACCTTATTTTCTGAGAGAAAGAAATGAGTGAAGTATCTGAAGCCACAATGACACATGATTATGTCATGCAAATGTTACTTTGTTCAAATATTGGTCCATGTACTTCCAATTTTGGTCTAAATTGCCATATATTGTTGTTTTTGTTGGAAGAAACAGGAAGTGAGTCTAAATGAAAAGGGTTAATTTTTACTTGTCATTATGGAAGCTGGTCTCTTAGAAATTTTCCTGCAATTTCTGCTTTCTATATACCATTTGTTAAAAGCATCCCCAGCACAACTGATTGCAATATCAGGGGAGCCAGAGCCCCATTTCTCCTTCCATATTAAGTTTCTTCCATTACCTTTATATGTCTGGCCATAGACTGTGAGTAGGCAGGATCTGCTCCGTGTTGTAGATATGTTTTCTTTAATCTTAGTAAAGCGTATTAGTGTTTTCAAGACTTTGTGTTTCATCTAGTCCACCACTATGCACAAGGAGTCAATTCACAGCCCTTTTTTAGATGCCTTCAGTTCAGTTGAAGACAAACCCGAGGCAACCCACTTAGAAGGCTTTCTTGGCTAGATCTGTTCAGAGGAAGTTTAACATAGTCTTCCTTTAAAACTGAATTTTCCAAGCTCATCCCATAGCTGAATGGAAGAAGAGGGGGATTCAGATCCTGGTTTCCTGGAATTCCCAACAACTTTTATAGTACTCTAGTTCCCAATGATCGCATGACTCCCTGCTAAATGGGATACATTTGCTGAGTTTGGTTTTTATTATATGTGTGTATATGTACCTTCAAGTTGCCTGTTGACTTATGGCAACCCCAAGAGTTTCATTGGATTTTCTAAGGCAAGGAATCCTCAGAAATTGTTTTGTCAATTCCTTTCTCTGAAACATAGCCTACACCACCTGGTATTAATTGGTAGTCTCCAATCTATGTACTAACAAGGACAGATTCCATTTAGCTTCCAAAATCAGGTGGGGTCTGGTGCAGTTGGGGTATTTAGGCAGTCTTTATTGTATTACATGATTGACACTATAATCCTATTGTGAAACTTAGAAGATCCAGCTTGGTTAGTGATCTGCAAATCCATTCAATAGCACAGGCCTCTAGCACCTATCTGCTTTTCACAGGAACTTCCCCAGAGAAACAAAATAAAAATGAAACATTACCGAAACTTAGATACACTTAAATGATGTAGAACAACACCACCCTGTGGTTGGAGGTGTTACTTTCATTATATTTATTTGGAAGTAAATTGTGTAGTTTCCCCTAAAGCTTGTTCTCAGATAAATGTTTAAAGAATCTTAAATAGATTATAAATCTCAATACTGCAAAATCTTATGATACTTCCAAAGAATTCTTGCTTGAGTCCTATACTGTGCTCCACATCAAGCCTGAGCTCGTATTTGTATGGAAAGCTACTTTATGTACCTGCATCAAGGCAATTGTGAGAGCAAATATGGTAAGTTAGAACAGGATTCCTTACCCTTCTCTAGCCAAACATCTGAGTTGGGAGGGAAGTATGATTTCACCATGGAAGATCAACTCCTGTCCCCTTTTTCTGTGAACTTCCTCAGCAGAAAATTGAGGCATGAATCTACCATAAATCTGACAATTATTTCCCCCATATGCCAAACCTTGCCACCTTGTCTATTTGGTAGTATTAACCGACCTCTCTTGTATCGCTGGTGTGGAGTGTTACAGGGTTTCTCTGTTAATAAATGTTTCCATAAAACTGACTTAAATGATCCTTAGTTGTTGCAACCATTATTACAATCCTAATTGTATATACTGTATATGGTTCATCACATCACAGCTACTTAGGCATTTTACAGTGGTGGTGGGATTTCAAGTCAATAATATGAGAACAAAGAAGGGTGCTTTATATTGAGCCCAAACCATATAATCTAACCAATGGTTCCTCTTCATCCTGGAATGAAGTGACTAGTGGATTGCCACAGGGTTTGGTCCTGGGCCCAGTACTATTCAACATCTCTATTAATGACTTGGATGAAGGTTTATGCTTATCAAGTTTGCAGAAGACTCCAAATTAGGTGGGATAGTTAATACTCCAAAGGACAGGGTCAGAATTCAAATTGACCCAAACAGGTTAGACAGGTGGGCCAAAACTAACAAAATGAATTTCAACAAGGACAAATGTAAGATACTACACTTAGACAGGAAAAAATTAAAATGTGAAGATGCAGAATGGGTGATGCCTAGTTTGACAACAGTCCATGTGAGAAAGATCTTGAAATCTTCATGGACAACAAGTTGAACACAAGCCAACAGTGTGATGCAGCAACTAAAAAAAGCCAATGGAGTTTTGGATTGCATCAAAAGAAGCATAATGTCTAGGTCAAGAGAAGTCATGGTGCCTCTCTCGGCTTTGGTTAGATCCCACCTAGATTATTGTGTCCAATTCTGGGCACCACAGTTTAAAAGAGATATTGACAGGATGGAAGGTGTCCACAGGAGGGCAACTAAAATGATGAAGGTTCTGGAAACCATGCCCTGTGAGGAGCTTGAAGAGCTGGGTATGCTTAGCCTTCAGAAGAGAAGGTTGACAGGAGACATGATAGCCATGTATAAATGTGAAAGGATGTCACAAGGAAGAGGGAGCAGGCTTGTTTTCTGCTACCCTGAATCTAGAACTCAGAGCAATGGGTTCAATTACAGGAAAGGAGATTTCCCCTAAACATTAGGAAGAACTTCCTGACTGTAAGAGCTGCTCAGCAGTTGAACTCTCTGCCTCAGAATGTGGTGGAAGCTCCTTCCTTGGAAGCTTTTAAACAGAGGCTGGATGGCCATCTGTCAAGGGTACTTTATGCTTTTCCTGCATATCAGAAGCTTGGACTATATGGCCCATGTTGTCTTTTCCAACTTTATCATGCTATTATTCTATGATTCTAGCACTGTTGACACTGATTGGCAGTTGCTTTACAGAAGGGGTATCAAACTCATTTTCACCAAGGGCCACAATAACATTATGGTTGCCTTCAAAGGGCCATTTGTCATTTTAAGCTTGTATAGATGCAACTATGTTGACCTGGATTTGAAAACTTCATGGACAACATCAAAAATGTATGGACCAAATATGGCCCATGGGCCTTGCATTTAATACATGTGCCCTACAGAATTTCCAGCAGGATTAGCTCCAACCTTGCTAAATATGATCGCTCCTCTCTTAGCAAAGGGAGCAGTCATGAGGTCCTCAATCATTTTTACAGAGATAGTCCCTCATAAGAGACTGTGGGCTAAAGGGCATGGGGTAATCGGGGCTAAAGCTCTTGTTCCAAACTAGAGTGGGAAATAGTGGCCCGGGGGGGGGGGGGGGGGAGAGGCGGAGCAGGTGCAGCTAGTGGCAGTGACTTCTCAAATACATCCCAGCAGCTGAGCTGGGCTAAGCATTTCTGACAATGTGTGGTTGTTGGAAATAGGCTCCTGGCCAGGATGCAAGGCTTGTCTCTGTGAAGCTGTAACCAATGATGATGTGGTTTGTTTTCATTCAGGTCCAGTGTCCCTGTTTATGCTTTATTTCCAACTGCAGGCACAAGGGAATAATGAGCCTGATAAGTATTCTGTCAATGGTTTATGTTTCTTCAGATCCTGGTTTTGTGTCCATTGCCTTTTCCCCTAGCTTGCTCTGCCTGTGTCGTGTGTGTGTGTGTGTGTGTGAGAGAGAGAGAGAGAGATCACTTTGGTTTTTTTCCCTTTAATCAGCATCCCATTTTCTAATTTTTGCTTTGAAGAGCCAATTCACACAACCAAATCTGGAATCTATTTTCAACCATGCTGATTTTTTTTTTGTTGCTGTTAAAAAAAGAAGCCTGTCTCTGAATTGAATGCCTCCCTGCTTACTGAAGTGGCTGTCCCAATTTCCAACTTGGAAGCTCTGTATTAGAGTTACTGGACCACAGCAAATGTTCAGTTGGAAATGTTTTCAGTGGTATATTACACTGAAATCTGGATATATGGTACTCAGATGAATGCTTCAATGGACTTACATTCAAGCCAAACCGAGGGAAGGAAAAAAGCCAACACATACTGAAATTATAAGTGAGCTGGCCTGGAAACCATTAACCACTGTTCATTAACATTTTCAGCTATACCAGGAAAAATACTTTTGTTGCTGCTGTTTTATTGTGAAACTGTGGCTTCTTTGTTTTAAATACTCACATGGTCATTTGGCCCTTATTTGCTATCAGTGCTTATGGCACAAAGTGCATTAGTTCAATATTAGGGAAATAAAAGAAGAGAAATACAATTAGTTCCATGGGGTCATGATATCATCCTATGCACAATGTGATATATAATTGGGAAGAAGAGAATACAAGATATTACTTGAGGGCATACCAACAAGGAGGGCTCCCAAATTGGAGCACTGATCTGCCCAAATAAAATTTCTGCCCTTCTCCATGAAATTTTGTTGTGCTCCCCAAATTTCTGTAATTGTAATAACTTAAATTTTAACATAAAGCTTCAGCTGAATGTTCAAAAATTACAATTTTGGCATGCAAAGAAAAAAAAGGCAAAAAAGGAATGCAAACGCAGTAAATATTTGCATCATGGAGATGCATACATTTACATTTTGAGTTTCACTGGGCACCAAAGTAAATTTCTTTATACAGGGGGCCAATGCATTCACTTTGCCACCTTGTAGATAAAACCCTGTGTCTACTTCAGGTGAGAGAAAGATGAAGGGGTTTCTGTGGAAGTGGCACCTGTAAAATGGTAATGAGATGCACCATCTGAGACAGAAACAAATGAAATCAGAAGAAAAATATGTGCATAAATCCTACTGTTAAACCCCAGTCAGAGTTCCTCCCTGGAATCTATGGTAACTTGGTAAATCAATACTTATATATGTCCCATTGGTACCATGGGTCTACTGTAGTTTGAACTAACAATATGATTAAGGCCTTGGCATTTGGTGTAGTTTCTTTCTACACAGTGGAACAGATAGTTTTAATCTGAACATCGATAGAGATTATTCTGAAGAGCTGTAATTGAAAAAATAGAACCCCAA
This sequence comes from Anolis sagrei, assembly GCF_037176765.1. Taxonomy (NCBI): domain Eukaryota; kingdom Metazoa; phylum Chordata; class Lepidosauria; order Squamata; family Anolidae; genus Anolis; species Anolis sagrei. Next base: position 213,685,012 of record NC_090024.1, on the reverse strand, counting down.
GAGTGATAGTGTGAGTTGGCTATATGATAACATGGTGTCAATTTCACTTTAAGGTGAAATGTATAAAGTAGATTAGGATGGAGAAGCAGACATTCAAAGTAAGACAGAGCAGGAGTTTGAAAAGGATTAGCATTTATACTAATGAGGCCGGTTATAGTTAACTGAGGCTGAAAGAATGTGAAATGCACATTCTTCAAGAGGAGATTCCTTCTGCCAGAGTTCATGCATTCTATTTGTGACCTGCAGCCTCTATGTAATGGGTTGGATATTATATTATGTAGCATTAACACTTCCCATATTGCAGGAGATACATTTCAAATGGTTGAGTTTAGAAATGTTGTAAAACCCGATAACCTAGCTGCAGTGCAAACTTGTGGCAGTTCTACACAACCACATACTATGGGATAAAAAAAGCATCCAAAATGTTGGTTCCAGCCTGCTTGTGGCTTGACACGTATGCCCTTGGCAGCAGGCTGGTGTCTACACTGCCCAGCTGTGTCGATATCAGTTCAACGCAACTGGGTAGGAGTTTAAATGGCCTCCCCTCTCCTTCTCCACCATTGTTAGCAACAGCAGCAGAAACATGACCTACTTGCTACTTGTTCAGCACTCTTCATGGTTCCATGGCTGGCAAAGATCCTGGGAGAAGCAAGAAAGGAACCCCCCTCCCTCTCCTTTCAGGTGCCTTTGCCAGGAAGAGTGTCAAGCAAGCAGCAAGGTTGGAAAGAGTGGGAGAGGAAAGCCATCCCAGGTCCATGGGCTATCTGAGGACATCCGCAGATGATTTCACATAGGAACTGGCTAAAGGTTTTTGCACTGCCAGAACCCAAGGGAAGGACCGAACGAACCCCAGTTAAGGATTTGGGCTTTCCCATGTTTTTATTAAAAACTGGCACATATCCATATTAAGTGACTTTCTGTGGGTTCAACCAAATCTGAAAGCGTGCATTTTGTGGCCACCTGATCCACCTTAATACTGGTCAGTGTAGGTGGGGCTTTAATGGCAAATACACCAGTATCATTTTAGCAACACCTGGAAAAGTTATTTTGGTATGTGCCTCTGCTGGCTGAAGAATGGACTCCAAAATAACTTTTTAGAATGGATTATACATAATACACATATTTTTGGATTTTCTTCCAATTCTAATGTGTCCTCTCATATTACAAAACCAAAGAAGTTCCGGAAGACCCATGAGTTTATCTTATATTGGAAAACAATATGAGAGAGACTCATGGGTCTTCCGGGACTGCTTTTATACCATAACATGCTTTTTCATATATTAGAAACCAGAGTATAATTGTGATAAATCTGTGAGTAGGATTTTTTACATGCACAGCATGATTGAGGAATCTATTGACCAAGTATCACTCCCCTATCATCCATCTATCACCCTAGGCTCAGTTGACAGGGGCTGTTGGGGAGTGAAGTTGAATTAGACTAGGACAGTGTTAGGTTACCCTAAATACAGCACAAGCCTATGCATGTTCAACGTAACTGTTGCGTTGTATGATTCATAAAAATTACGTCCGAGAAGATCTACTGCCCCCAAAATAGACTTGATATCACTGAGTCACATTGCTGACTCCATTCAATTTGCAAGTAACAATTCCTTTAATTGTTAGTAATTTGTCAGTAACAATTCATTTGGTTGTTACATTGGCATTCTTTCTTCAACCCCTTGTGGTTTGAAATCTGTTAAGGAGTTATGCCTGTGTAATCAGACGGATACAGTTAATTGGCATTTCTACTGGCTTGCATAAAATAGCTCAGAGACCTTACTCCAGAAGCAGCTCTGCTGGCTCGCACAAACCTTGCCAGTAAAACACATATTTTCTGTCCTCCTTGCTCCCCTCAATCTGGATGCATTGGTTTGATGAATACCCTACCCAGTTTTACTGGCATAGTTTTACACTGTAATGGCGTTTAGCCTCACTCTTTTTACTTCTTTGTGGAAACAAATATATTGTATTGAATTGTATTGCTATTTTGCTTCTGTTACAAAGCTGAAATATTTTGTTATTATATAGAGCTTGTGAAAGTTAAGCTTCTGGATATCAGATACAATAATGCTCTGGCCAGTATAACCCCAAGTTACTTTTCCAATCTCTTTAATTATCTTTGTTTCTTAATGTGGGTTCAGTTCTTCTCAGTTTTGTATGACCAATAAACAGAATTTGGTCTAATATAGCACTTCTCCTTTGTACAGTACTCCTGGATCACTGTTTTGCATGATTAACATTTCATTGGCCTCTTCTGACACACCCAACATCCCCAAATCTCTCACATTTTCCTCTTTGTTTTTCTTGATAAACATTGAGTCTCCCTTATATTTAAAAACTGTCCCCTGGGTGGCTGAGAGAGTGAGATCTTTGCGTTCGGAAATTTTGTTTCATATGCAAAAGTGTAAAGAAAACAGTGTTTAAAATAACACCCAGGCCATGTATCTAAGGTGTAAATAAATTATAAATGAATTTCATGTTTAGACTTGGGTCCTATATCCAAGAGATTTCATTCAGTATGTACAATAGACCTTCCGTTAACTGCCATTCAAGCAACTGGAACTCTCAAGCAACCAGCAGAAAAATAGAAGACATAATACTTAAAATTTAAATTTAGAGGAAATGTTACATTAAATTTCTTTTTCTTTATTTGCTTTTATTTATTATTTATTTATTTGCTTTACTTCTATACCGCCTTTCTCAGCCGGAATGGCGACTCAAGGCGGTTTATATAGTAAAGGTTATCATAACAATATCAAAGAAGACAATTAAAAACACATTATACAAGATATACAGATCAAAAACAATCATTATCATAAGCCTCAGCAAGCAAATCAGAATCAGAATCTGTAATCATAATCCTATACCAATTCCTATGTTCGGTTGTACCATCTTCATGAATTCATTGCTTCTATTCTTATGTCAGTAGAAAAAGGAAAAACAAGGAGGCGATAGGACCTCTTCGCGGAGAAGATGGGGCAATGCTGACAGGGGATAGGGAAAAGGCAGAACTACTTAATGCCTTCTTTGCCTCGGTCTTCTCACAAAAAGAGAGTCTTCAACCTCAGCAAGATGGAGTGGATGAGGGATTGGAGGACATCCAACCCCAAATTGGGAAAGAAGTCGTCCAGGAATACCTGGCCGCTCTTAATGAGTTCAAGTCCCCAGGGCCAGATCAACTACACCCCAGAGTATTGAAGGAACTAGCGGAAGTCATTTCAGAACCACTGGCAACCATCTTTGAGAGTTCTTGGAGAACGGGAGAAGTTCCAGCAGATTGGAGGAGGGCCAATGTGGTCCCAATCTTCAAGAAGGGAAAAAAGGATGACCCAAACAACTACCGTCCGGTCAGCCTCACGTCGATACCGGGCAAGATTCTGGAAAAGATTGTTAAGGAAGTGGTCTGCAAACACTTAGAAACAAATGCAGTCATCGCTAATAGTCAACATGGATTTATCAAAAACAAGTCATGCCAGACTAATCTGATCTCTTTCTTCGATAGAGTTACAAGCTGGGTAGATGCGGGGAATGCCGTGGATGTAGCGTACCTGGATTTCAGTAAGACCTTCGACAAGGTCCCCCATGACCTTCTGGCAAGGAAACTAGTCCAATGTGGGCTAGGCAAAACTACGGTGAGGTGGATCTGTAATTGGTTAAGTGGACGAACACAGAGAGTGCTCACTAATGCTTCCTCCTCATCTTGGAAAGAAGTGACGAGCGGAGTGCTGCAGGGTTCAGTCCTGGGCCCGGTCCTGTTCAACATCTTTATTAATGACTTAGATGAAGGGCTAGAAGGCATGATCATCAAGTTTGCAGATAACACCAAATTGGGAGGGATAGCCAATAGTCCAGAGGACAGGAGCAGAATTCAAAACGATCTTGACAGATTAGAGAGATGGGCCAAAACTAACAAAATGAAGTTCAACAGTGACAAATGCAAGATACTCCACTTTGGGAGAAAAAATGAAATGCAAAGATACAGAATGGGGGACGCCTGGCTCGAGAGCAGTACGTGTGAAAAAGATCTTGGAGTCCTCGTGGACAACAAGTTAAACATGAGCCAACAATGTGATGTGGCGGCAAAAAAAGCCAATGGGATTTTGGCCTGCATCAATAGGAGCATAGTGTCTAGATCTAAGGAAGTAATGCTACCCCTCTATTCTGCTTTGGTTAGACCACATCTAGAATACTGTGTCCAATTCTGGGCACCACAATTCAAGAGAGATATTGACAAGCTGGAATGTGTCCAGAGGAGGGCGACTGGAATGATCAAGGGTCTGGAGAACAAGCCCTATGAGGAGCGGCTTAGGGAACTGGGCATGTTTAGCCTGAAGAAGAGGAGGCTGAGAGGAGATATGATAGCCATGTATAAATATGTGAGAGGAAGCCACAGGGAGGAGGGAGCAAGCTTGTTTTCTGCTTCCTTGGAGACTAGGACGCGGAACAATGGCTTCAAACTACAAGAGAGGAGATTCCATCTGAACATTAGGAAGAACTTCCTGACTGTGAGAGCCGTTCAGCAGTGGAACTCTCTGCCCCGGAGTGTGGTGGAGGCTCCTTCTTTGGAAGCTTTTAAGCAGAGGCTGGATGGCCATTTGTCAGGGGTGATTTGAATGCAATATTCCTGCTTCTTGGCAGGGGGTTGGACTGGATGGCCCATGAGGTCTCTTCCAACTCTTTGATTCTATGATTCTATGATTCTATGATTCTATTTAGCCAAACGCTTGTTCGTAAAGCCAAGTTTTAACCTTCCTCTGGAATGCCAGCAGTGAAGGGGCCTGTCTGATGTCCACAGGTAGGGCATTCCACAGCCGAGGAGCCACCACCGAGAAGGCCCTGTTCCTCGTCCCTGCCAACCGCACCTGCAATGCAGGCAGGAAGGCAGGACCGAGAGCAGGGCCTCCCCAGACGATCTTAATGTCCTAGTCGGCTCATAGATGCGTTCGGAGAGGTAAGTAGGGCCAGAACCGTTTAGGGCTTTATAGGCTAAAGCCAGCATCTTGAATTGTGCCTGGTAGCAGATTGGCAGCCAGTGGAGCTGGCGCAGCAGAGGAGTGATGTGCTCCCTGAGTGCCGCTCCTGTTAGCAACCTGGCTGCCGAACGTTGGACCATTTGAAGCTTCCGAGCAGTCTTCAAGGGCAACCCCACATAGAGAGCATGGCGGTATTCTAAGTGGGATGTAACCAGAGCATGGACTACCATGGCCAAGTCAGACTTCCCAAGGTACGGGCGCAGCTGGCGCACGAGTTTTAACTGTGCGAATGCTCCCCTGGTCACCGCCGAAACCTGGGGTTCCAGGCTCAGTGATGAGTCCAGGGTCACACCCAAGCTGCGAACCTGTGTCTTCAAGGGGAGTGCGACCCTATCCAACACAGGCTGTAACCCTATACCCTGTTCGGCCTTGCGACTGACCAGGAGTACCTCTGTCTTGTCTGGATTCAATTTCAATTTGTTCGCCCTCATCCAGACCGTCACAGCGGCCAAGCACCGGTTCAGGACCTGGACAGCCTCCTTAGTAGCAGGTGGAAAGGAGTGACAGAGTTGGACATCATCTGCGTACAGATGACACCGTACCCCGAAACTCCGGATGATCTCCCCCAGCGGCTTCATGTAGATGTTGAACAACATGGGAGACAGTATTACTGCATTTCAACATTGATATCAAGCCAATACAAAGTTTATGGTATGAAATAGTATGCGGTCTACAGTCAGGCCTATTTCTAATAATAATTATCAAGCAACCAGAAACTGGTGAACTGAGAGTCTACTGCAGAGCTTTCTAAACTGTGTGCTGGCTACAGTGTGTGTAGGTGTGTCACATGAGCCTAATGAAAGATGACAAAAATCTTAGAAATGTATGCTAGTATCTTACAAATCATGCACACACACACACACACATATGAGAAAAGTTTGAATGACAAAAGCTATGCCTCCATGCATTTTGTTAATACAATTTGTGTTGATAGCTTTTATAAGGGGTTGTTTAATTTCTGGAGTTCCTAGTGGCGCAACGGGTTAAACCCTTGTGCCGGCAGGACTGTTGACCAAAAGGTTGGCAGTTCAGATCCAGGGAGTGTGGTGAGCTCCTGTCTGTCAGCTCCAGCTTCTCATGAGAGAAGCCTCCCACAGGATGGTAAAACATCCAGGTGTCCTCTGGGCAACAGCCTTGCAGATGGCCAATTCTCTCACACCAGAAGTGACTTGCAGTTTCTCAAGTAGCTCCTGACAAGAAACAAATATACAAAACAAAAACCTCTGGTTTGCTAGTAAAACTGTTTACTGTGTTGTGAAATGGTACATATTTAGAAAGGGTGTCATTAGCATGAAATGTGTGAAAGCAAATTCTAAGAATTTTGGATGAGGGCCATTGAACATGCGCTTTCTCCCCTTTACTTACTTGCCAGAGCTGAAGCCCAGGGATCCCCAAACTAAGACCCGTGCCCTAAATTTTATACTTATGCTAATCTTAAGTCTGAAATGACTTGAAGGCACATAACAACAATTCTTAACTTAACTTGACTTTCTCATCAGATCAAAAACATGCAAATGTGAGTAGATCAATAGGTACTGCTCCGGTGGGAAGGTAATGGCACTTCATGCACTCATGCCACATGACCTAGGAGGTGTCTACAGACAATGCCGGCTTTTTGGCTTAGAAATGGAGATGAGCACCACCCACTAGAGTTGGACATGACTAGACTTAATGTCAAGGGGAAACCTTTATCTAAAGGGTAAAGGTAAAGGTTTTCCCCTGACATGAAGTCCAGTCGTGTCCGACTCTGGGGTGTGGTGCTCATCTCCATTTCTAGGCTGAAGAGCTGGCATTGTCCGTAGACACCTCCAAGGTCATGTGGCTGGCATGACTGCGTGGAGCGCCATTACCTTCCCGTCGGAACGGTACCTATTGATCTACTCACATTTGCATGTTTTCCAACTGCTAGGTTGACAGAAGCTGGGGCTGACAGAAGATGCCGCTCCCCGGTTTCGAACCTGTGACTTTCAGTCAATAAGCTCAACAGCTCTGCGCTTTAACCTATTGCACCACTGGGTACTTATTGTTTTATCATAGGCCTTTTTTTGGGACTCCAAATAAGATGCAGTGCAGTGTGCATAGAAACTGGTCCATTTTATTTTCCAATCTATAGTTGGGTCCCCCAACAGTGTCAAAGACCCTTGGTTTCAATAGTTCGAGGAGCCCTGCCTAACCCCAACTGAGACAGGAGTTGCAGCCCTGGCGGGAAGGGGAGGGCTCAGTATGGAGATGAGCTACTCCTTGTGCAACGTGGCCCCCTACTGGCCAAGCGAGGAATCCCGCTTCCCAAGATCTCTGGCGCTGACCAAGGTCTGGGACTGTCTAGTCCACCTGCAAGGAGAGCCAAAGCCGCACAAAAGGAACACAGGGAAGGGTCACGCGGGGGAGGCCGAGAGGGAGCCGCGCGGCGGGAAACAGGCAGCGTTTCGACGCGCGAGGAAGCCGTCGGGGAAGGGAAGGGAAGCAAAGTAAGCGCCTTTGAGAAAGTTCAGAAGAAAGTCTGCGCTGGGACAAAACGGAAGGAGAGGCAGCCAAACGACAGAGGCGAGGGCCAGTTCCCGCGCAGAAGCGAAAGCCCAAGGGGATTCGCAGCCAACTCGTTGCCCGAGTTTTATGGCGGACGAATACTCTTCGCAGCGGGGAACGTCTGCCAAGCGCTCGGGAAACCTGTCCTTTTGGGGGACTCCCGAGCTCTTCGCAGGGGGACGCGGCGCTTTCCTCTCCGCGGCCTCTCAAGGGAGAAAAAGCCAGGAAAGGCTCCTCATTCCCCGACTTCAAAACAGAAAACCTCCCTCTGAGGGACTTGGAGCGACTTCGCCTGTGGAAAACAAGAGAAGAGAGGAGAAACCAGTCCTCTTAGCCTGGACTCGCGCGTCCCTCTTTCCCCGACGTCCTTTGAGAGAAGTGCTCTCTCTCTCTCTCGCAACTCCTCTGGAAGCGACTTCTCTCTTTTGAGGTCCCTCCTTTTAAAGGGGAGAGGAAGAGGAAAACAAACGAGAGGAGAAACCAGTCCTCTCAGCCTGGACCCGCGCGTCCCTCTTTCCCCAAAGTCCTTTGAGAGAAGTGCTCAATTTCTCTCTCTCTCTCTCTCTCTCTCTTGCAATTCCTCTGGAAGCGACTTCTCTCTTTTGAGGTCCCTCCTTTTAAAGGGGAGAGAAAGGAAGAGGAAAACAAACGAGAGGAGAAACCATTCCTCTCAGCCTGGACCCGCGCGCCCCTCTTTCCCCGACGTCCTTTGAGTGGAGCGCTCTCTCTCACACACAAACGTTGCGCGTGAAGTGACGGCGGAGGGCCCCGCCCCCTCCCCTCCCCCTCCCTTGCCGCCTTCTCCTGGTGCCAAAATAACTGCAAAATGGGGGAGTTCAGAGGCTGAAGTGGTCTCCTCCTCCCCATTCCCCGCCACCCCGAAAGAGAAAAAGAGGCACGCGTTAGGACTCGGGGGAAACCGCTCGCTCCCTCCCTCCCCTCTCAATCTCTCTCTCTCTTTCTCTCTCTCTCTCTCCCCCTCCTCTCTGGGCCCCCCTCCCTCCCTCTTCATCCTCGCGCGTCTTCAATCAGCTTGGGTTCCTTCCTCAGATGAGGGCGAGCGCAGGCTCCAGCCGCGCGCCACATCGAGAGAGAGGGAGAGAGAGAGAGGCAGGCAGAGAGAGAGGGACCCGCTCCTAACTCGCTCGCTCGCTCAGTCACTCTCGGGGCTTGACCCGATGCGAGGGATGTTGGCGAGGCGCGCGGAGGCTCCTCGGCTCCTCGGCTCCGGTTCTTGTTGCTGCCGCCGCCGCTGCTGCCGTGGGAAGAACGGGATGTGAACTCCCTGCCAAAGCATGCCTAGGATTGCGTCGCTTGCCATTCTTTTGCAGCTCTTGCGGACCACCGGGGGACAAGGCTTCGCAGGTAAGGGCTTCGGTCGGAAGGGGCTTAATCAAGGCTTGGCTTTTGAACTCAGCCTGCGCTTTGGGAGAGAAGGGACGGGCGGCGGTGCCCTTTTCTCCCTTCTTCGCCACTCCATCGGATCGCCAAGCCATTCCTTCCATCTTTCGTGCATTGTATTGGAAGTCACTTTGGGTTTGGGTTCGCCGGCTGCAGCGTCTTGGGTTGTAGGGACCCGATTGGCGGGCGTTGAGAGCTTGATTGTCAACCGGAACACAAGGGAATGTGATTTATATACACATACCTATATTGCCTTGTGTTCTGGCTGGCAATCAAGCTCTCAAGTTTTGTCTAGCAATTTTCCTCCAGATCTTCAAAGAGAAAAGCACACGCCAACACTGAACAAGCATCCAGGTTCCCCTCTAAGAACCCATTTATCTGGGCGTAAGTCTCCTATTGGATTCAATGAGAATACTTCTGCGTAGTCGGTATACTGGATACATGTTTACTCGGAGATGGACAGTGGGTGTACCCCTCGGAAAGTGCACGAGAGGTTTTCCACTCATAGGTTGCTGTGTGTTTTCCCAGCTGTGTGGCCATGTTCCAGTAGTATTCTCTCCTTTAAAAACTCTAAAATCAGGACAATAAAGAGCAACAATCAATAAGCAGGGGCACTCCAGACAAGAACCAATCAGGGGCAGCTAACACCTCCTAACAAAGGATCCCCAGGCAGCAACCGGCCAGGCTTTGAAGCTGCAAGACCATTAAATGCTCACCAAGATAGCCAATTGCAACATTCACACCTGCCTCAAGTAGACAAGAGTTCTTTCTCCCACCCTGGACATTCCTAGTTTCCACCTGACCTCACAACCTCTGAGGATGCCTGCCACAGATGTGGGCAAAAAGTCAGGAGAGAATGCTTCTGGAACATGGTCAGACAGCCTGGAAAACTCACAGCAACCCAGTGATTCTGTCCATGAATGCATTTGACAACACTTTCCACCCTTATCTTCAAGATCTGGATAATATGTTTTTAAGGAATGTTAATGCTTCAATACCCAACTGAGAGCAAATCCAGTGAAGTCAGAAATGAATGGCTTTCTTTTTTGTCTTTGGCATCCTTGTAGATTCACCCTTAAAAGACTGTGTTGCTTTTGTGACTCGCGTGATCTTGAAGGCACATCTTCATTCTTGGAGTCAAGACACTCTGGTCCTTTTTATAGTAAACAGTTGGTATCCATCAAAGGAGGGGGAAGAGTGCCAAATATTTCAAAAATGTGTGACATGAGGACTGGGAGTCCAACTGCACCTTTAATCATAACTTGAGCAGCCTATTTGGAAGTCCACTGGGTTGTTTCCCCCTGCCTTATTTAGACCTTGGAATCTAAAAAAAGTTGGCATAACTTTGGATGGTTGGGAATGTGGGCTGGTGCTTCGTTCACACTTGTCGAAATCTGTCCCTGGGGAGCTGTGTCTTGGAGAACATGGAGCTAAAAAATAGAAGCTTCTAATCTTCAGTTGACTTTTTCTTTTCTGATTAAGTATTGTTCTGATACCTTTGGGACACTACATTTGTGACGCTACTCTAGATCTGTATATGTACATGCAAGGTAGTTCAAAATTAGGTCATACTTTGAAAGTAATAGCTATTTCAATTTCGAGAAAAGATTCAGTTTTGCTTTGGTGTACATAGAAAATTGTTTTTGTCTATGTCTATCTGCCTATGATGTGACTTTGAGATTGGCTCCAACTGAAACCCTGAAGTTTAGTCAAACTTTAGGAGCAAGTTTTTTTTTCCTGCTTTGGTTAATAAAACACCGAACTATAAAATAATTTTCATCTTGGCTTTTCTAAATATTATTGTATTAGGAAGGAAAAGTAACAAACAAGGAGATAATAAACCTGAAACAAATCTTTACATGTCAGTAAAGTCTTTCAAGCGAAGTTTATGCAGAAATGTTGAGAGTGGAAGTGACCTTACTAAGCTTTGTGAAGTCCAGAGTGATATGTGCAGTATGAATTTTAGGCTAACTGAGGTATACTACGACCTATCTTGAATGACAGGGAATTGCGTATGCTCTTAGGTGATTTTTTTTTTAAAAAAATGGGAAGGGATCAATTTGCTAAACCTGTTTACTTGCTGTGTGCATTTTATGAAGCTCCATGCACTACTGTGCAGTCCTATTCTTGCCTACTCTGATGGAAGTCCCACTGAGTTCAATAAGACTCACTCCCAGCAGACTGAATTTAAGCTCATACTTTACTGCATCCTGTCTACTTTTTACTATTAGTGTTCCTGCCAAAGAGCTTCTTCTGTGTCTAAATTCCAAGTCATGTTACTTTGAAGCTCATTGTCCAATGTGAAACATATTAACTGATGTTCAAGGGATTTTCTCTAACACTGATATGTGTACAATATAAATCCCAAACTTTATCTTAACAATGTTTAAATTTTGATGAAACTTTGTTACCTGTTTAGACATTTGTTTAGAGTTTTAGGTGGCAGAGTCTCATTATGACTGTGGTTATGGGTGAATTTATTATGCATTGGGTTCCATTGGAACTGGTAGAAATTTAATATTTCATGTTAAGATTCTAGATGTTCTATATAGGACATATCAAGGACTGACCTCGTAACTGGATGGGCAGCAATAGCCTTAAAGAAATGAAAGGGAGGATACTTGATAGCCCATCCCCAGGCAATGCAACCATATTTTTAATTACACATTTCAAAATAAGTGTGCACACTTTATGAGGAGGAAGAGAAGGATATGGCACAAGAAGGCCAGAGGTGGGAGAGGCTGAACAAAAGCAATTATACAAATGGAAATAGATTGGGCAACAAGGATTTGTGAACAGGTCAGAAGCTTCCATTATCATTGTTTGCCAAGGAAGAAAGTCGGTGTTTGCTCTGTGTGATGGGGAACATCACCTTTCATCCCTTCCTTCAGCCTTGCTGCTCAAAAAAGATAAAAGAGGTTTATTTATAGAAATAAACATGACTCGGTGGGTGAGCCTTTTCCAGAAATGAGACTACAGCGAGTGTTATGTCTTTCATTTTTAAGATTACACTTAACCACTGAAGACTTAATGCCCTGTAACCAATTTGCGCAGCTAATGCTCAGATAATGAAAGCAAGATGGGAAAAAAATCTTCAAGAACTCTGCACCTCTCTGATGGATTTTCGTATTGAATCATATGAAAGCTTCCATCTGTCGCAGCCAATGCACTTCCCTGGTTCTCCATCAGATGGTGCCGCCTCCACAACTATCAGAAGAATGCAATTGTAGATTTTTAGCACAGCACATTGTCATTGAACTAAGGTGTGCTTTCAGGTATTTGCTCGCTGGTCTTTTGTCAAAACGTCCAGCATATCTACTTATGCAAAGTTGTCTGTTGCACCTTTGTTGATTTGGAAAAAAAAAGGAAAAATACAAAATATTCTATAAATCTGTGAAAAAGGAGATTTTAAATGTTGACGAAGTCCTGCTTATCTTATTTCTTTATTTACTTCATTTATATAGCTCTTTTCTCATCCCTGGGGGGACTCAAAGCAGTTTCCAAAATATTCACGGCAAAATTCAATGCCTTACAAAACATGAAAATATAACATAAAACCACAGTAACATAAAACTATCAATTAAATCATAAAACATATCTACATAACTGCTTGCTTCTCTCCCACATTAAAAATCTGGTGTATACCTACCTAAGCCCCAATGGCCCTTTTAAAAGGTTTGTTCTGAGTGTCAACATCAAATGAAAGGAAATGTTTAGCTGAAGTGGCATCTGGCTGTGGCATAGCATTCCTAGAAATGCTCACCTAGAATCCTTTTTATGACATTTTCAGCAGCAGGTGAAGATACATAATTGTCCTTGACTTTTAAAATCTGTGATCTTATTTGTAGTAATGATATGAAATTAGTTTTATATTTTTCTCTGCTGGAAATAAATATTTTAAAACTGCCCCATTGTTGCAAATTGCTCACAGCCCTGTTTCATTGGGAAAGGGGGAAATCTAAATACGCAAGGACATATACATTTGCTTGTGTCTAGTGCATTGGGTGAGAACACCTAGTGCTTAACTGCAACTGTTAATAGAGTGGTGATGGACTTCTGCTAGTTGAAGAGCTAAATCCAGAAGAAGGGAGTGAGGAGATATCCCCATTTCTCGTTATAGTCCCATAGGAGCCTCAAAAGCATTTTCAGAGATCTGGAACCAGTTTTCAGTTATGTGGTGATAGCAGATGACTATAGAAAGAAGAAAAGAAATAAAAAAAACACCACTGCAACAACTGGCTTTTGGTCTTATGGGCTAACTACATGTTGATTAATGTTGTGGTTTGCAGCAGCATTGAGGAATTTAAAATATTTAATCCTATGATCAATGTTCACTGTGATACACTTTCATAAGGATGATAAGTTTATATATTGCTGTCCTGGAGGAAATTACTATCTTTTATCTAAGATTTATTTTTAAATATTATCTTATGAAATATGGCTTGTACCCAAAACAGTTGCAACATGTGCTTAGGGTTTGGAAGAAATTTTTGGAAAGCCTTTTCAGAGTTGGGACCACAAGGACCATCTAGTCCCATTCTGCCATGCAAGAATCTATGACTACAGCATTCCTTAAGGATGTTTATTCAACCTCAATTTAAATACATCCAAAGAAGAAGAATGAACCACCTAAAGCAGTCCATTCCACTGTCTAAATGTTTTTTTATATTAAAGGTTTTCCTTCTAATATTTAGGGGAAATTTTCTTTATTATAGCCTATCTTCAAGACTGTATCCCTGTCTATGAACCAGTGCGTGTCTTGAGATCTGCTGGGGAGGCCCTTCTCTCAGTCCCACCACTGTCACAGGTGCGATTGGTGGGATGAAGAGAGAGAGGGTCTTCTCAGTGGTGGCTCCCCAACTCTGGAATGCCCTCCCTAGTGAGATTAGATTAGCCCCACACCTCCAAACCTTCAGTTCAAACTTGAAAACATAGTTATTTACATGGGTATTTGACTTGGAGTAATGTACTATGACCATGTGATGACGCTGTCACTGACCATTGTTATTTGACACTTTAGTTCATGTTTGAAGAAACTCAATGACTCACAGGTATGACTGTGTTTTAGAATTTTTAAAATTTTTAATTTTATTGATTAACATTGTCCATTGTTTGTATTCAGTCAAATTGTACATTGTTTGGATGATACATAATTCTATTTTATGTGTGGCACCTTGAGTACTTTGTTAGCCACCCTGAGTCCCTCTGGGGAGATGGTGGCAGGGTACAATAAAGTTTTATTTTTATTTATTATTTATTAGTAATTTAAATCCATTGGTTCATGTTCTAGCCTCTAGAGAAGCAGAAACTACATTTGCTCCATCTTCAGCATGATATTCCTTAAGATGTTTAAAGATAGTTGTTATCACCTCTTTTCTGCAGTACTTGTCTCCCAGGAACTTTTTTGTTGTTGTTTTGAGTCTTCAAACTTGTTTAGTATAAAAGTTTGATTGGAAAGTAATATACCTGAAATGGTACAGGAGAATGTTGCTGTAGCTGCATATTATATCTGCCAGTAAGGAAGCCTGTGGAACTTGAATAGGGAAAGTTCCGTCAGATCAGTTAGATGGCTCAGATCTATCATCCAGTTTTGTGAATTGTTTAGGCAGATGCCTCTAGGAATCCCAGAAGCAAGATGTGAGGGCAATGAACTTCATATGTTTTGTTTCCATTAATGCTGTTGAATAGCATACATTATCTTTTAATAGATTTTCCATTTAGTCATGATAGATATGGCCCTGACATTTGACTTTCCTGAATTTACTGTTTTTAAAGTCTGAGTTGACAATTCAAATGTTTTTGAACTGCCATTTCCACGATACTTCTGTTTTGTCTAGCATTTATGGGAGTTGTAGGTCTACAAACCTAGAATTGCAATGTTTCACATCTCTAAAGTCACTTGTGTGGGTGATTATTGCACCTTAAGACCATGAAGTGCACAAAGACTTCATCTGTGGAGGTACTTTGAATGCAATTTTCCTACTTCTTGGCAGGGGGGTTGGACTGGATGGCCCAGGAGGTCTCTTCCAACTCAGTGATTCTGTTTTATGAAAGAAATGGTGTCATTTTCACCAAGGGCCACATCAGCCTCATGGTTGCCTTTAAAGGGTTATTTGTAATGGTAAGCCCTGGCATTGAAAACCTCATGGGCCACATGAAATTGTGTGGCAGGTTGGATTTGGTTCACAGGCCTTGTGTTTGACACGTGTGCCATAAAACATGCATTGTGTGATGAAACAGTCAATTCAAAGAGAAGTCTTTGGAAGTTCTAACATTATATAACCCCCTATAATTAATTTTGAAAACCTCTTAAAACATTTCACCCATTGTGTAAGTGAGTTTGTACTTACAGAATGGGTGAAGACAGATAATGATTTACCAGATAGAAAAATGTTACAATTAGCATTTAACTGCATGGTAAACTAGGTGTGCTTTTCCTGCACATCAACACCTGATAAGACAGAAAGGATGAGCTGAAATGCATATCATTGCTTGGTAGGATGCATCATAGCATGAAACATCATATAGTACGCAGTCCTTTGTATTCTCTGGCTGTTACAGTTTCCTTACAGCAATTCTGTTGCCATTTCTTATCATGTATATATACTTGTAAAGTATCTATATTCTATCACTTCTTACAGATAGAAAAGATTACCTCATGTTGAACATTTAAATTTTCCTTTATGCTTTTAAAATGTATTCTGTGGCTGTCACTTAGCTTGTTTTTGAAGCTGAAAATAATAAATATGCCGCAATACATTTTTGGTACAATTCATGCCCCAAATCTGAATTTATCAAGCATTAGAAATGAGATCTCCAGGAAATGAAATAACTGAGTTGGATCCAGCATTTATCTCCTAGACATGGAAGGGCTCCTTTTTCCTGCAGAGGCATCTGATCCAGTGAAACATTTCTGCAGGCAAAATGAAATAAAAGGCCAATTTTGCTGATGTTCTGTGTTTTTCAGGAGATACTATATATATGTTTGCATGCAGAGACATGTCTGTGTTTAAACGGCTCTTACACAGTAATGTGTTCACCTTCTTAGTAGGTGCCATGGGTTAATTTAAACAAATTATTTTGTTGTGACAGGCATATGTCGGGGAGAGGATCGGTAGGGCTTATCTTTAGTAGTGTTTTGAACATGTGTGTAAATAGGAAGGTAAAAGAGATACACAATTTTTGGTGCAGTAATTAATATTTCTGCATTGTGGTATTATTTTCTATATAAAAAAATTCTATGCAAACATCTGTGTGCATATTTTGCTCAGAATAAGTTGAAACTTCAAGGGGCCAGGTTTAGCACAGCAGGCTAAACTGCTGTGCTGCAGAAAAATCTGTCGATTGAAAGGCCAGCCATTCAAGCCCGGGTTGGGGTGAGCACCCGCCATTAGCCCGAGCTCACCTGGCCACTTAGCAGGTTGAAAGCAGAAATGCGAGTAGATAAAATAGGTATCGCTTTTAGCGGGGAGGTAATAAAGGTGACCTTAAGGACATTGATTGGAGGAAAGCTTCTTGGCATGAAAGTTGGAGAAACAGCACCCTCCCCCCCCCCCCCCCCCCCACCCCCATGGCTGGAGTTGAGCACAGCCTCGAAGATGCAGGAAATAAGATGGGAAAAACTGTCTTTACCTCTGTTTGTATTGTCTGTTATTGTTAATTGTATAATCGGTATTGAATGTTTGCCCTATGTGTGTTTTGTAAGCCACTCTGAGTCCCCTTCAGGGTGTGAAGGGCAGGGTGCAAATACTGTAAATAAATAAATAAATAGTCTTTGAAAACTGTACAATGGGAAGAAAATTACTGAAATTGCACATCATTACATTCAAGAAGAAACTTAGTGAACAATTACATTCTTTCCAGCATAACAACTTGATCTAGAGCTTGGAAAGTTCCTTTTAATTGGAAGGTGACATGTTGGTGATAACAGAGCAGCTAAAGGATGATACTCCACATTTCCACTTCTTCATGGGATCTGTTAGCTTAACAGTTGTTTTCTTCCCTTCTTGGCTACCTCATCTTAAACAATAAAAATATAAAAGCAATTAATTTTTAATGGTAGTTACATCCCCCCGCTTTTGATAACTTGAGGCAATGACATTTTGTACATGAAAATACGAATGCTTAAAGTATTTCCACAAATCTTTTTTTGCAAATGCTGCACCTTGTTCCTGACTAGCTTCCAGCCATCTCTTCTGGCCACTGTTCAAGTTGTGGGGCCTCTGCAGCACATCATCCTTTATTCCTTCTTTTTACAGAATGTTATGTGTTAAACAGTTATTACAGTATATATATATATATATATATATATATATATATATATATATATATATATATGGGATGTCTATTTGTCACCATTGAAACTATTGCCAAAAAGGTAGGCAAGACTTTTATGGTTCTCATAGAGCAGGGATTGGGGCAAAGGCTATTTCTTCTTCTGACTACTATCAATGATATGGACTCAAATATATTGCTACTAATAGACTACAACTGACCCGAGCAATTGTTACTTTGAAAATACTTTCAGTATATAGAAGGCACAGTGTGTTTATATTTTCCTTTCTAAATTTCTTGCTTAGCTGTCCACCTGAGGGCTGAATTGCACAGTACTAAGAAGTTTAGGATTATCGTATATTCCGGGGTATTACACGAATGGAGCTATAAGACGACCCCCCCAACTTTAGCACACAAAATAGAGTGTTGGGGATATACTCGCTGTTTAAGATGACTCCGCATTTTCTGTCCTCTACGCCAAGTGGTTTCTGTCCTCTACGCCTGGCGTGCGATTGCCCCTGGGCCTCTGGGCTGCTTCCTGCGCCACCTCCAGAAGGCCCTCCTGCCCTGCTCAGGCCACTCTCCTTCTTCCAGCCGCCATGGTGTCTCTGGCTCCCAGCCCCGACAGGCTTCGCAAGAAGTGCCTCTTTTCCTTAGAGACAAAGTTGTCTCGTGGGTGAAGAGGCATTTCTCGCGAGGCCTGGCCAGGAAGAAGGAGAGCAGAAGGGCCTCTCGCGCTGCTCAGGCCACTCTCCTTCCTGCCACCATAGTGTCTCTGCCTTTCAGCCCCGTCAAGCCTCATGAGAAGCACCTCTTTTCTTGCAAGACAAAGTTGTCTCGCGGGTGAAGAGGCGCTTCTCACGAGGCCTGGCCAGGAAGAAGGAGAGCGGCCAGAGCAGAAGGGCCTCCCACGCTGTTCAGGCCGCTCTCCTTCTTCCTGGCCAGGCCTCGCATGAAGCTCCTCTTCTCCCACAAGACAATGTTATTGCGAGGCCTGGCCAGGAAGAAGGACAGCGGCCTGACCAGTGTGGCAGCCAGGAAGAGAGGAAGGATGGGGAGCCTGCCATGAGCCAAGGCAGCGGAGGAGGAGGTGGTGGAGGAGGGGAGCCTGTGGCCAAAGCCCTCCACACCAAGAGGCTCTACCGGTAATTTTATTATTATTTTAATTGTATACTCTGGGTACTAGACAACCCCCAAAATTTTATAAGGTTTTACATTCCTAAAAGTCATCTAGTACCCCGGAATATGCGGTATTTTGGTTTTTTTTTACCAAACAGACATTAGTAACCTAGTTTGGAGTCTTGATGTATGACTGGAATAGTTTGTATTTCAGATCTCAACCCCTACACACACACACCTTACCAACAGATTAGAAACAAAGGTGATAGTGGGACCTTCACTGGTGCTAGACATCTTATTCCAGAGAGATTGCATTGCTGAAAGAAAAAAAAAGGGGAATTTTCAGTTTATGTTGGATTTGCCTTCCTGTACTTGTAATGTAAATTTAGACTGATGTAATCAGGCAGAGTCAGTTCCATAGGAAATCACTAAAGACCAGGGAGATGCATTCTGAAAGAGTTGAAGTAGCCAGCCACATATGTAATGATTTCACTCAACCTTTCCCCAAGTTTGAAGAATTTTAAATAGGAAAATATCCGCCATCCATACTAGAGAAATCACTCCCTTCAAAATGACAAGTCTCCAGTTACTCATCCTCAACTTAAGCAAGCAGAGGGAAGCCTTTCCAGCCACACCAAAATTCTGGTGTCTTGATTCTCTCTCATGCATCCACATCTAATTAAGCAGATGGAACCTCTTCCCCTGAGGCAATATTCCAGCTTCTTGCCCTTTCTTGTGGCCCATAGTTCTGAGCAGCGAAAGGAAACAATTACTCCAAATGATGACAAGATTTTTGCCCCATACCCCAATGTTATTTCTAAACATATAAAATAAATTCATTCCTTCCAGTAAAAGCAAGATTGCTTGTTTGCTGTCTTTTTGCATTTAGGCGAGACTTTCCTCTGTTTATCTTTTTCTGGAAAATGTTGTAAATTTCAAATGTTATAAATGGGGCAACACAAATTGATATTTGTTTGTGCAAAAGAGAAAAGGTGTAGAAACATCCAGACATTGAGTACATCTTTCTTTTACTCTTGCACGGTCACCGAATAACTTGAACTAAGGACAAAAATAATGTTCATTGTACTTTATCTAAAAGAATGGACAAAGGATTGTACTCTGCAAAGACAATTATATTTAACCAAGTCTCTGGACATTTATCACATTGTTTTCTGGAACTTCCTGAAAATTACATTCATGAGCAAAACTGTAAAAACCTGAGAATACACAAATGTACACAAATGATTTGAAAGAAATGGAATTGGGTAATATTTTCCTAAATAGGTTTAGCCATTCCACTAATGTTGCAAGCAATAGTTCCAATGTGTTTTCTGTAACCTGGAAAGAAATGCACTGACCACTTAATTGAATGGAAAATGATATATTTTATTCTAATTCCCCACTTATGAGCAGTATTGCCAAGTTTGATGGTTGTGATACTTAATGAATGCTTGAATTAATCATATATTATGTAGGCCATTTTTGCCCAATAAGAAGGAATCAGTGCTTCAGATATTGCTGCAACTTGGTTTGTATCCACTTGCTAACTAATTTAGAATTTCCATCTGGTGATATGTGCCTTGAAGATGTTCTTTCAGTGGTGCTAGAAATCACTTATCTTTGAACAGGTTTCATATATCTGGGAAAATGTTTAAAAGACCCAATAACCTTTGTAATGCTGGTAGTTCATTTCCTCTCATTCCATGCTAACTGGGGTGAGAGTGCTACCTGTTGCCTCCAGCCTCTCAAGATAAAGAGCAGAGCAGCTTAGCTGCTGGTCATCCTCAAACCTGCCATTTTCAGGTGATGAGGTTAGAAAGGGCATGTACTGCAAATTGGATAGAATTGGTGGAGGGAACAGGTCTATTTTGGCAATTAAAAATACAGCCCAAGAGGCCTTGGACAGGTGGCCTTGAATCTGAGGAGGTTGGTGTGAAAAATGTAGGTCTAAACAGGAAACCTACTTTATCTTGAGGAAATTAAGATTTGATAAGAAGATTTATGGCTTTCCCCCATCCAAAAGATTTGTACTACCTTACATAGGCTTTGAAAAATCAGAGCAAGAGTTATGATTCAATATCTTTTAGAATCCTATTACATTCTATCTCCACGACTGTATAAATATGTATTATGTCTTTGATACATTAGAAGTATTGCACCTGAAGTTGGTTTATATTCATGAAAGCTCATTCAAAAATAAAAACCCATTAGTTTTAAAGATTTGGTCACTTTTCCCCCTTCCCCATCATTCCTCCTTTTTTATATCTCATTGAAGGAGTCCAGTGAAATAAATGTAATACCACACTTTTACAAAGACCGAAGGGCACCAGTGAGCACCTCCAGATAGTTTGGGACAATAGCTTGCATCATCACTAGTCAACAAAGCTAGTTAGGGATTTGGATAAGGTGCAGTATGTGGACATCAATATCTACCCCAACTGGAGAGCAGTTCTATTTGAGGCAAATTTATGTTGCCTTTTCCAAACTGAACTGTTTGTGGCCCCACTAAAGCTTGTTTACGCTGCTGAGTCATGACTTACAGATGATAAGGATTGAAAGTAATTTTGCCAGTTTTCATTTGGTCCCTTTCTCCACCCTCCTCCTTTGCAAGCTTTTTTTCATGTCAAGAGCAACTTGAGAAACTGCATGTTATTTCCGGTTGGAGAGAACTGACCATTTGCAAGGACATTGCCCAGGGTATGCCTGCATGTTTTACCATCCTGTGGAAGGCTTCTCTCACGTCCCCACATGGGAAGCTGGAGCTGACAGATGGGAGCTCACCCTGCTCCCTGGATTCGAACTGCCATCCTTTTGGTCAGCAGACCTGCCAGCACAAGGTTTTAACTCATTGTGCCACTGGGGGCTCCTCTTTGCAAGCTTACAACATTCTTGGAGACCTCCTAACTTAAGCAGGTACAAAGAAGAGATGCAAAAATTGGACTCAGGGGAAATTAAGGGACAGCTAGCCTACCTGTCATTAATGCTGAATTAAATGATACAGCAGGATTTGTGCAGCATTGCTACATTACCTACAGGGCAAACAGAAAGGGGACCTATGGCTCTATGGTCTTCAGCCCATGAAGATAAGAACATTCTATGAATAAGTTATGCCTTGAGAGGCTTATGATGCTACCATAATAATTGGGTATTAATATATGCTACTGATTAAATTGTATGTTGGATTTTACTCACAACAATGGGCTTGCCTTGCTCTTTGTACTGTATGATCTTATTATACACACTTTCCCTTTCCTACTCTTTTAATAGACGCCTACATCTCATCATGTGGCATCATTTAGTGCACCGTTTTACCCCCTCCACTGCCCATTTTAATAAAGGTTCTGCTTTTCCTTTAGGCAGCCATTGTCTTGCACTTGGGCTTTACTTTAACACTGCAGGAAGGTCATGTCCATTAAAATATAGTGGCACTCTTACTAATGAATAATATTCCGCATATAAACAATTACTTTCTTATGACTCAGAGCTCAGTTGCCTGGCCATATTATTGCATAAGTTCCTCCTGCTGCTTTTAAACCAAGCAAGATCATATTTTTTTTATGGGGAAAGAAAATTATGTCTAATCTAAACTAAGTATATCACATCTATCTTTTAATCAGAGCTTCTGCCTCCCCCCTTTTTTTCTTCCTAATAGCAGATAAGTGCATATAATCTCATTATGCAGTAATTCCAAAATGCCAGAAATGCAGAAATCCAAATCCTGGTGCATTAAATGATATCGGAAAAGAGCTTGTGATAACTTAATTGATATACGATATAGCCCTTTGTTACAAAGTATGCCAGTACTTACTTATTATCTGTCATTACACAGTGAAAGCAAAGCTTAGGCTGAAACTTAGGCTGTAATGATGCCTGGGTGTTACACTGGTGTATCTTTTGCCTATACTGGTAGTTGTAGTATTTATTGTTTATGGAGATGAGCCAGCTTGGTGTACTGGTTTGAGTTGGACAAGGACTGGAGGCCAGGTTTCGATTCCCTGCATGGCTATGAAAACCCACTGGGTGATCTTGGGTGAGTTATACTCCCAGCCCCATAAAACCTTGTGATAGGTTTGCTTTAGGCACCCCATAAGTTGCAAATGACTTTAAGACAGGACAACAAATAAGGAGGTGTTTCAGCATGGAATAATGATTTGCATATCAGACTAAGATTCTGGGAGAGCATAATTAGACTCCCCATTCAGGTACTGCAACCCACTAGGTGATCGTGGCAAGTCACACTCTTTCAGGCTTAGTGGAAGGCAATGTCAAATCGCTGAAGAAATCTTGCCAAGAAAGTCCCAAGATAGTTATACTTTAGAATGGCCAAAAGTGAGAAATGACATGAAGGTGGCCAGTATTCCTTAAGCAAGTACAACAACACATAAGCACTTCTATGCTTCCCATTCCACAACCGGAACAACAACCAGAACATCCCTAGAATGTCCTCTGGAATGGTTGGGAAACTACCTGCCACAGTACCACTTCCTCCTTTATCTGCATAAGTATGCTGATAGATCTTTATGCCACAAAATTTTGGCCTTGGTTTTCTGTGGAAATTTATTTGCATTTTTCTCCTCTTACAAAATATATAGATTTTCTTTCTTTTAATGCCGAATTCATTTCCTTCCACTTTGCTTGTTGTTACATTGAATTGCACTAGAACAGTAACATGTGTTCTATTTTTTTGCTTCCTTGTTTTGAATTGTGAGTTGAATTGTGAGTGAAATGACTGAACTCTTGCATCAAAAAGACAAAAAGTCTGTTGTGAACATGTTTATTAATTAGTTGAGTTTCATATTAAAGTCTTAACTCATTTGCTTGAATGAGCTAACAGAACATCCAAATCTCTTTGGACTCTATTCCATCCACTCTCAAATAGAATCTCCTCGTTCCCAGATTCCATCCTCTCCAAGAATCAGTGTTTCTAGCCTTACTGACAAAGTGATGCTCAGCATTTTCTGTAATGACATTGGCCAATATGAATGCAGATAAAGTACAACCTGAACAATGAATGAATGTAGACTATCTTTTATTTACTACACCACTACACATTACGTGTGGTTAAACCATTTGTACCACTTTTGTGATGATGCAGCCATCCAAATTATCTGAGAAAATGCCTTCTAACTGCATTTCTTACAGACTTTGTATAAGACAGGAAACGATCAAAGTAATAGCTATTTCTTTACATTCAAAATAACCTTGCCTGACTGTTAGATCCATGTGATGATAAAGTGACTGTAAACCAATGACTGGATCAGACAGTTGCTGTAGTTATAATTTCTTTAGCTGTGTAAATAGCAGTGATGCAGCATTCAAGTTCTGCTTGCTCCAGTTAAGCTACTCACTCAGTTCATAAGGAAAGGACATGTGAGTGAGATTGTACCAATGTCTCCATTACTGACCTTCTTGCTTGCATAAAACTGAGCAATGGGCTCCCCTCTGTTGCATAATAGGGAACTCCATTATCAAATTTCATTAATTCAGTGGTTTTGCCATGGTTGGGGCTAACAATTAGATTTAGTCCTACCTACTTATTTTGTGGAAGTGTCTCTATATAAAAGGATACTTTGTGAAAATGCTGAGATCCTACATGAGATAACTGTTTTAAATAACATTATGCTAGACTTTGAAATTTTGTAAAGGCTTGGTTTGAGTAAAGGCTAGAAATATGGTCAGGTGCTAAATGAAACTGGCACTCTACTGGAACAATGAGTGTATGCCTTAATGAATTGTCATAAAGAGCAAGGCATGTGATGGAAGCGAACAAATTGGCATGCCATGTTCAATTTGTGTGGAAAATTTGTGGAAATAGGTTGACCTTTTTGTGCCTTTTGGACTGTAAGTCACTAAATGGAATGTTCTCAGTTTTAATGTAAGGTGCACTTAATAGTTACTTAGTAATAACTTTATTAAACAGGGCCTCATTGAACAGAGTCTCACTTTTTCTGAATATGATCACAATGAAACTGATGACAACATGAAAATGTATGTACTTATTGGAGTGTGCATTTCTATCTACCTAAGCCAGACAAGTATGTTTAAATGTAATGGAATTTGGCTCAGGAAAGCCTATAACACAATACATTTATTAATCTCCAGTGTCCCAAATTCCATTGCTGTTGTTCATTGTTTTCTGTGCATTACTAATTGGGTTGCATGCATCTCAAATCCATGTCTGGCACCACTGGGTCATAGAATTTAACTCTGCATCAGTACATTTGTCTGCCTTTACTTCCTTCCTTTTCAGAGATAATTTCCTTTAAAAATTATCTGGGGTTTTGGCAAAATAACATCACACATAAAACCTGTTGCCAAAGCTTCTGTCAGCTTAATAGACCGTCTAAAATTGATGATATGAAAGCATGGCTCTAATTTCAACAAATATTTTGTAAACTGATGGTTTTAAGTCTTTCTGGAAATACAAATGTTGGCATTCTAACAACATGATTATGAACATTTTGTATTCACATATTGGCTTTCAATAACAGCAGGACTCTTTTGTGATAATTCTTCTTCTTGCTTAGATCTGTGCTGATTATAGGTGTGTCACATTTGATAAGAATGAAGGGTAAGAATACATGCACAATTTAAAATATGGATTACTCTTGAGCAGATTGTACAGTATGGCTTGTTAAATTCATAGACCTCAAGTGATAAAATCCTTAGAGCTGTGCATTTCCCATCCAGTTAAATAGTAGTGATGCTTTTTAAAATGTGCTGTTTTTTCATCTGTGAGATAGCCTTTGCATACAAAAGTGTAAATCACAGAGCTTTGATCCGTTCTTGTCCATGCTCACTTTGGCATATACATATAGATAGGGGGGGGGGTATCATGTTTTTCCCCCCATAAAAGGTATCTTGCAGAATTCCCTTGGAAGAAATATGGAAGAATAAATTAAAATACCCCTATGCATCTGACCTAAAAGAGAACTGGGTAAAGATGGCATATAGGTGGTATATGACCCCCCCCCCCAAAAAAATTAAAAAATCTTATAAAAATGTAAATACAACTTGTTGGAAATGTAAAAAAAAAGAAAAAGAAGGATCCTATTTCCACATGTGGTGGACGTGCAATAGAGCAAAAGTTATTGGAAAAGAATACAGAATGAGATTCAGAAAGTTTTTGAGATAAAGATTCCTCGGAGACCAGAAACATTTATGTTAGAAATACAAGAGATGAAAATAGAAAAAAACCCCACACAGATAAATTGCTATTTTTGATGATTAGAGCAGCGAGGATATGTTATGCAAAAATGTGGGGGGGGGGGGGGGAGAAGAAACACCTGAAGAAGACGAGTGGATGACAAAGATATTAGAGATCAGAAATATGGATAGTCTTACTTTTCTCCTCTCTAAGTATAAGGGGATGAAAATGAAGGAAACAGATTTGAGACAAGTAACTGAATACTTCAAGCAAAGAAATAAGATTTTGATCTAATAGAGAAGAAAACGGTCATATGAAAATGAAAAATTGAAGAAGAGAGAGAGAAATATGATAAAAAGAAGAACAAAAAGAAGGAAAAGACCTCAGGAAGATACCCGGAAGTCAAGAATCTTCAATTCAGTTTCTATTTTTCACAGTTATTCTTCCACCCCTTTCTCTCTTCTTCTTCTTCTTCCTCCTCCTCCTCTGCCCCCCTCTCTTCTTTTCCTTCTGTCTCTCTTTGTCTCCACTTCTGTATTATATACACACACACACAAAGTTTTAATTATACATTTTAATAAAGATTATTTTTTTTAAAAAAGTATCTTGCAGAATTCCCCAGGCATTATGTGAATACCTATGTTAACTGGAAGACTATCAATGTTGTAATTCAGTAGAGTAAATTGTCCAAACTCTGCATAAAAGGCTGTTCCTGAACTGTTACTTGGCCAGGTTCTCTAACTCCCCTACAGACATTTTCTAGATTTTACTCAGTTTCTATGAATGGATTTTACGCTAGATCATTTTTAATGTTCTTTTCAGAATTGATATTTATCTGAATGCAAGGCTACTTGAACTGTTCTGCTAGGACACTGTTTCCATTTATATTTCATGCCATAATAAAATAGGAACGTGTTAACATTAGGAAAAAAACTGGAAAATCATAGATACCAACAATGGAGTAGCAAGCTTACAAATAAGCAAATATGCTTTCTTTTCTGGCACAGAATTAACCCTAGAGGCTGCAAGAACTCGAGAAATTAGAAGTCAGAGAACAGCCTCTGAATAATTAGTTGTCCTTACATGAACTTGCTAAGTAAATAGATCTTTTGCATACAAATGTTCATATCATGAAAGCATATATATGGCTTCCTTTACCTTTCTTTCTTGTTCCCTGTTGAAATTCACATTCTTCAGCAGTGGAATGGATTTTAGTCCATCAGCAGAAATAAAAGCATGGAACATTTTGACACCAATTAAACTTGGTAGCTATAAGTTTAATTGCAGATGAGTATTAATACACTGAAGAGGGAAAGAACAAACACACTTTACTGATCCTCAAAGGGTGCTTCCAGACAGCGGTAAAACATGGGATTAAAAAGAGGAACAAAAAAATCCCGGGACCTCAGAGCAGGTCCTCACATAAACCTTCCGGTCCTGGGATGTTTCCCTGCACCATCTTCACTGGTCTCCCTTCTGTGTCTTGGGATAAAATGGAGGGCGGATGGGGGACATCCAGCAGAAGTTTTTTTAAAAAAAGAAATGGTTATGCACTCATCCATATATGTGCACATGCAAATAAATACAAGTATATTTGTATGTGCACATATGAGGTTCAGCACATAATAGAGTGAATAAAAAAACTTCCATGGGAATAAAAAAAACTTCCCAGAGTTTCAGAGATTTCTAATGGCTCTCCATTCCTGCTTCCTTTAAATTAGTTGTGCATCTGATTGACAGCTCAATCAGCTGATCAGCTGTTTTGGGCTTTTTAAAAGGGACATCAGCTGGAGCAGTCTTCAGAAGGGGGGGTACATATGTTGTTTTGGAATGTGGGGTCACACAAACATACGAAGATGCACATCTTTTGGCTAGAAATGGGATAAAAGTGGACTTTTTATCCCACAATTTCCCTCCTTTGTAGCAATTCAATGTGTATTTAGTTCTGATATTGTGTTGCCACCCCTCCTTTAAAATTGAAACTCCCATGTTTAAAGCTCTTTCTGAATGGGTCCAAAGATATCCTGTGTTGGAACGTATGCACTTATTAATTCTTGTTTCACTGATCTCTCAGCTCTTGTACTGAAAGAGTGCAAACTTGTTTAGCTGTCAAGAGTGAGATCAGTGAGGCTTCCTTTTTTATTTTTGTTATAACTTGTGTTGTAGATGCTAGGTGCTGTGTATTGTGGGTTGAACATCATTTAATCAAAATGCTTGGGACCATAAATATTTTAAATTGTTTTGGATTTTTGAATAGCTGTATTTGCCTATATGTACACAATGAAATATCTTGGAGATGGGACTGAAGTCTAAACATGAAGTTCATTAATG
The DNA here is from genome assembly GCF_037176765.1 of Anolis sagrei. Classification (NCBI taxonomy): domain Eukaryota; kingdom Metazoa; phylum Chordata; class Lepidosauria; order Squamata; family Anolidae; genus Anolis; species Anolis sagrei. Next base: position 213,657,181 of record NC_090024.1, on the reverse strand, counting down.
CTTCACATATCAATTCTATGCATGGCCTGGAGGTTATTTTATGTGTAATATTTTAAGAACTTTGCACATTGAACCATTAAAAAGCAAAGGTGTCATTGTTTCAGGAACCATGTGGACAGTTTTGGATTTCAAATTTTGAAATATGGGATGCTCACTCTGTATTGTGATTTTGCTACATTTACTGTGATAAGCTACTATTCCGAATAAGGGCATTTTAGCAGATGAAATAACTGCAAATATTCCCACCTTCCCATTCCCATTACACATGTCATCAAATAGCCAATGCATAGGGAATGGCTTAAATTCTGTGAATCCAGCTAAACCAAATTAGTTTGCTATAATTAGTTATAATCCAAGCAGCTACAATCATGGGATGCAACAAATGAAGTAGTTATTGACAGCTTATGCGTATGATTACAGTATTGACAACTATATGTTAGGGATGGGAAATCTTGGTATTTCCAATTATTGATGGATAAAGAGCAGGGTTTCCTAAAGCACTTTAATTTCTAGCACTTTAATCCTGCACTTTAGAATGCCTGGGTCATTATAAGCTATTAACTGGTCCCAAACCAATAAGCTCCTGTTGAGGTGTTGGCACTATAGCACTTTAGACAACCCTGTACCCTAGTCCGACCCTAGCTCTACATTACCAGGAGGAGCTGGCGGCAATGAAGCGAAAGAAGAGGTGGCTAGAGCGCGTGTGGCGAAGGAATCCGACTAAATCAGCCCAAACACATCTGAATGCCTTTCTAAGGTCCTACGGTGTGGCAATAGAGGCAGCACAAAAAACATCCTTTGCTGCCAATATTGCATCTGCGAAGAATCGTCCAGCTGAGCTCTTCCGAGTTGTCAGGGGTTTGTTAAATCCGCTGAAAAGCGAGATCCCTGACAGCTCGAGAGCTCGCTGTGAAGAGTTTGCTCAATTCTTCGCAGATAAAATTGGGCGGATTCGGTCGGATTTTGACACCACTTTACCTGCAGTCTCTGAGGATGTAACGAGAACATCTGCTTGTCAGGTTTTATTGGATTCTTTTCAATTGGTTCAGCTTGAGGATGTGGACAGGATCCTTGGAGAGGTGCGACCCACCACATGCATCCTAGACCCCTGTCCATCCTGGCTGATAAAAGAAGCCAGAGGGGGTTTGGCAGAGTGGGTGAAGGTGGTGGTTAATGCCTCCTTGCAGGAGGGCAAGATTCCAGCGAGCTTAAAACAAGCTAGTATCAAACCGCTGTTGAAGAAACCATCACTGGACCCCACTCAATTAGACAACTATCGGCCAGTTTCCAATCTCCCCTATTTGGGCAAAGTCATGGAACGTGTGGTGGCAGCGCAACTCCAGGGATTTCTGGTAGACACTGATTATCTTGATCCGGCACAGTCTGGCTTTAGACCGGGACATGGAACGGAAACAGCCTTGGTCGCCTTGGTAGATGATCTTCGCAGGGAGCTAGACAGGGGGAGTGTGTCCCTGTTAGTTCTTCTGGACCTCTCAGCGGCCTTCGATACCGTCGATCATGGTATCCTTCTGGGACGCCTCACAGATATGGGACTTGGGGGTACTGCTTTGCAGTGGCTCCAGTCCTTTCTGGAGGGACGGTCCCAGAAGGTGTTACTGGGTGACACCTGTTCGGCCCCACAGCCATTGTCATGTGGAGTCCCTCAGGGATCAATTCTGTCCCCAATGTTGTTTAACATCTACATGAAGCCGTTGGGAGAGATCATTCGGAGTTTCGGACTGCGATGCTATCTCTATGCAGATGATGTCCAGATCTGTCACTCCTTTTCACCTGTCACCAAGGAGGCTGTCCAGACCTTGAACCGGTGTCTAGCTGCTGTGTCGGACTGGATGAGAGCTAACAAATTGAAATTAAATCCAGACAAGACAGAGGTCCTACTGGTCAGTCGTAAGGCCGAACAGGGTATAGGGTTACAGCCTGTACTGGATGAGGTTACACTCCCCCTGAAGTCGCAGGTTCGCAGCTTGGGAGTGATCCTGGATTCACCACTGAGTCTGGAACCCCAGGTCTCGGCGGTGGCCGGGAGAGCTTTTGCGCAATTAAAACTTGTGCACCAGTTGCGCCCGTACCTTGGGAAGTCTGATCTGGCCACGGTGGTCCATGCTCTTGTTACATCCCGAATAGACTACTGCAATGCTCTCTACGTGGGGTTGCCCTTGAAGACTGTTCGGAAACTTCAACTAGTCCAGCGAGCAGCAGCCAGACTGCTCACCGGGGCGACATACAGGGAGCATACCACCCCCCTGCTATGCCAGCTCCACTGGCTGCCGGTTCAGTTCCGAGCACAATTCAAGGTGCTGGTCTTGACCTATAAAACCCTGTACGGTTCCGGTCCAGTGTATCTGTCCAAACGTATCTCCCGCTACGTCCCACCTCGGAGTTTGAGATCATCTGAGGGGGTCCTGCTCTCGACCCCACCACTCTCACAAGTGAGGCTGGTGGGGGCGAGGAGCAGGGCTTTCTCAGTGGTGGCCCCTCACCTGTGGAACTCACTCCCCGGGGACATCAGAGCATCACCATCCCTCCTCTCCTTCAGGAGGAGGGTGAAAACTTGGCTATGGGACCAGGCCTTTGGGCAACCAGGCAATTAAAGACCAGCAGGACGGACGAAATGGTATTAAAAGCGGATCTATGAGACAGCAAACACTGACAATGTAAGGGAGGAATTTAGGTTTGTATTGTTTTTATTGATTTTTACTGGAATAATGCATGAAGCTGTTAGTAACTGTGAATTTTACTGTAAGTTGTGATGATTGTTGTGATGCTGGCATCTAATCGTGCCTTACTGTGTAAGCCGCCCTGAGTCCCCTTCGGGGTGAGAAGGGCGGGGTATAAGAACCCCAAATAAATAAATAAATAAATAAATAAACCTTCTCCACTCATTACCCCTTTTACCCAACCAAATTTTACATGACCCCAGGTATACAGGTATATAATATAGGTATAAAACCCAAACATTCACTGATAGTAAATCAGCTTGCTAAACAGGCAGGTTTCCCCTTTTTTGTGGAGTACAACTGATGCATTTTCTGCAGACTACACTGTAAACACTACATGTTGTTGTGAACAGATTTGTGTAAATAGGTGACATTCAGAAACCTTCCATTCTTGCTCTATATTTTGCAATTCCAACATTGAGCTGAAGGGACCTCATTTGGAGTCAGGTCTCACAGTTTAAGAAGCAGTGATTTAGAACTCAATGAAATAGGTTTTTTTGTCCTATAGCTTTAAGGCACAGGAATTCTTCAACTCCCTGCATTGACTGGAAATTGTGCAGCTTTTCCATGAAAGCTGCAGAGCGTACCCATTAAAATGTGTTGCTTTCTGGAAGCCATGTAGCTTCTTCTGAGTACGCCGCAACACCTCTATGAAAATGGTGTAGTTTTTTCTTAACAAAAGAAAATTACACAACATTCCAGTTATGGGATTCTCACATCAGATACTGTTTCCAGGCAACCACATGTGTGTTTTGTGGAAGATGGTTTTGGATTAGCTTTTAATGGAGAAAAGAGCAGTGTTGCACAACAAAAAATCTAGCAAAATAAAAATGTTGCACAACATCTAATAATATTTTCCTTCCAAAGTATACACATGGATTTGGTGTGCTGCATTTTCTTTGTGTAAGATTGGAAAGCTCCCTAAATAAAGTATATGCGATAACAAATTTACCCTCCCCCCTCCCAGTATCTAGCAATTCAAGTGACATTACTTTGAATTGAATAGATAATGTGGCTATAGCATTTTCTGAATTTTAATTGAGACATGAAGAAAACATTTTCTCCAATGTGTTAAAATATTCTGCATATTCTTAGAAGTAATTCATCTTGTTCCCAAAACTTAAGGATGGCATTTGCATGACTATGATGTACTGCAATCATGACCTAGAACAAATGCATTATATATAATATGTATAATTAAATTGAGATGATGATTAAATATCAAGACATTCCAAGATGGAAATGAATCAAGGATATTTCCCCATTTTCCTTAGCATCCCTTTTTGTACTATTTATCATTAATTAGTCTCAGAAGTCATCAGTTTATTTTTCAGAGAAGATCTAACACGTTTCTTCAGCAAAGCAGTCATGAAAGCTGCTTAGTTTTGCTATCCAAGAGGTGAAAATAAACATTTTGCTTGCTTTGCAAAGTCTGTACTAGATTCCTTTCACAAGAATCTATTTTCTTAATGTATACATATGACCTTACACACATTCAAACAATACTCAAAAGTATTTGTGGGCCTTTCTAGGTCTTTCAGTGCTATTGTATGATATGTTTCCAATTAGCCATGGATTGAGGTATGCACGTGTGTGTGTGTATCTTGGAACATATCCCCTGCTGATAAAGAAGTACCATATTAACAAATTTTGCAAATGTTATCATGTTCTCTCCTTTTACCCTTACTGTCATTATAGTGGCCATGCTGGCTGGGGGTTATGACAATTGCAGTACAGAAGTTTTCCAATATCTGATATTGCTGGTGTTCTAGTTTACATGCAGTTGTTAATTCCTGAAAATACTTTTGCTCAGAAGCCTCTTGGAGATGCATATGAATGAGGACATCCTTCTGTGCCTGACTATATAATCCTCTTCTTTTAGAACTTTCCCATTCTTGCTGCTAAGAAGAGTAAATATTTTAACTTTTGCACTTACCATAATTTCATTGATTTTTTTTTAGTATTTGAATGTTTTTAATGAATTTTATTAGTTTTCATGTCTAAGGACTTCATGACACAACACTAGAGCTTGTATCCACATTAAATCTGGTTGCTGCCCCATACAGAGTTCTGGGGTTTGTAGTTCAGTGAGGCCCAGGAACTATCTGGCTGAGCAGTTTAAAGGTTTTCCCCAAACTAAAAATCACAGAAATTTGCGGGAGGTAGAAACCAGATTTAAACTGCATAGATGCTCTTTTGTGATGAAGTCCTTGGAGGTTTATGTTGGGTGGTTTGACTTAGTATATGATCTTTCATGAGGTTTCTTCTTGAAAGATGCAATGAGTAATTTCTGTAGTTTCCTTTTTACTGTGAGAAAGTCTTCAAAAACAATGTAATTTTGAAAGGCAGTTTGCAATTCAGGACCAACTTTGTACCAAATTTGCATGTATTAGTTTTGCAAAGACAGCAGCATGTTCTGTATTTCAATGTAGAAACTTATTTTCCAACTGTTTTTTCAAATACTTTTGAATATTTTTCCACCTTATCGTCTTCTCACATATTACTTTGATTGTATTTATATAAAGGCCATATGCATGCATAAGTAATGCAAGTATTCTTCCATTCGATACTTCATCTGTGCAGTGAGAATGCTCTTCCAAGTTCCATATATGGAAACCAGCAGAGGTTGGTTTGTCCAGCTTGTAAATTGGATGTAGATTGTCGGTTTGTCTGTTTTTAATGAAGATATAAGTTGATGGCTTGGCTCTTTGAGATTTTCCAGGCTGGTTCCCAGCATATTTAACTTGTATTTAAAAGACATTACATCTTGAGCTCTTTTAATTAAGAAGGCACAAGAGAAAAAATGCCAAAAGAAACTAGCGTTGACCAATTCCTGCCTTTGGCACTGGAATGACTGTAATCTTACTTGATATATTCTCAACATTTTATCCATAACTTTAAATGAAATTGACTATTCTTTCTTCCTGAGTTTTGGTTCAGAAACAATTTACTCAACCCACTTGCAGCAACATATCCTAAACATGTAGATTTTTTTAATGGACGTGCTACATTATTTTTATATATATATATATATATATATATATATATATATATGGATATTTCTGTATGAGAATTTTGTTGTGCTTTGCCTCAAACATCAGATTTTTAAGAAGAATTCACATGATGTAAAAAAAAATTGTAATTCAATTTTGCTTCCCAGAAAATTAAAATGTGGTCATTACAGAGCTTTAAAAAAACCCTTAAAAAAACAAACCCCAACTTTGTTTGAATTTGTTTTTGGAATATCAGAGACATTTTTGACATTTACATTTACTAAAGATAGTTTTTTTTTTGTTCTTTCCTTTTGCTTTACTTTCTAAGACATGCAACCAACCAAGCACACATGAAATACTGGTTCATTGTTGGCTTTTCCAGCAGAATGGAAAGGCTTCTGGAGGTATGAGGCTTTGCCATGTCTGAAATATGATGGATGTGCAGTATTTAATGATAGTTGAGAGTGGTCCTTTAATAGTACTGAGTGTAAAACTAATACTGATGAAAAAAACAGTAGTATACTACAAATATTAGCTCATGCCATTTCATATTTTGACATTTTTAATGTTTAGTGTTCTTGAAGGAACCTTTAGCTTAAAGAGAATATGGAGCTAATTGATCATATCGCAATTAAAAAAACAAAATGTCAAAGTATTATTTTTGCACAACTTTTTATCACTTTTGTGTACAAAGAACAAAACATTGGGTCTATATATTTATGAGATGGGATTAAGTGTACCTTTTGCTCCTGTAAAAGGATATTTGACCCGAATTAAGAAATGAAGCATAATTTGATAAGATTATGTAATTATACTAATGTCTTCATAAGTTGTTTCACAAATCCTGCATAAACCTTTCCTATTGAATAAGCAACAGCAGTATAGTATTCTTCTGAAACATTTGGAAAGGGGCAGCTCCCTCATTAAGAGTAGTAAGCACTGCAGCAATTACTATTACATTTCTTTTCTTGTATACAGCCCTGAACTACTATTTAAAGGGTTATTCTAGGTTATTTAATTTGCATAGATATTCTGTGTTCATTAGCAGCTCTTGTTTTTAGCTTATTTCCTAAGTGGTCTCAAGAGTTCATACATACACAATACCCCCCACAATAATGACCACCAAATGTCCTTTATGCTTTTCTTTACTGTGCTTTGGACGCAATACCTGTATATTTTTCTTCTTCACCATGCTTATTTTTATATGATGAGGAACATCTACCTGAAGTTTGTGTATGCCAAATCTTGAGCACATTTCAGTCTGGTATTGTTTACAAGTTCCTAGAATCAGTTCAGAAATTTAGCTTGTTCAGAATAAGGCGATTGACTTGGAAGGAATTAAAGGCTCTTGAGATAAGTGATTATGTAAATCAGGGATGGCCAGCTTTGGTATTCTCAGACAATTTATTCTAACAGACATTATTCAGGGTGGCATAACTATCCAATCAGCTAATGGCCGGTCAAGCTCTTTTTCTTAAGATTTTTAAAGACACTTTGCTAAAGGTTCTACGGTAGATAACATAAAACATGTTTGAAACACAATATCATCTGGCCTGCTCTCCTTGATAAGGTAGTTTACTTGTTAAACCCAATAATATTGGTTGATTGGTATTTCCTCTGTGGAACCGAATGTTTCTGAGGCACTTGGTGATCTCTAGTTCACACACTCTCTCTTGGTCCTATTACATAGGGCAGAAATCCAAGAGGAAGCAGGTTAAAATAACCTGCTTCCTCCAGGGTGTCTGTCTCCACATCCTCCCTTAAACCTGGGCTCTCCCTCAGGGGATGGCATGCAAAAATTTATCCAAGAGGTAAATTTTCCTTCTTCCCTCCACCTCCTGACATGTCATTTTCAAGCATTAGGAGTACTCTATGGAAGGGCCTGAGCTGCCAGCAGGACCCTTTACTAGGTTTTTTGGGGGAAAGGGAGGAAGGGGGCATCCAGGAGCCTGGACAACTGGGATGGCTGTGGGGATTGACCCCCAGGAATGTGGAAACAGTCCCCGGTGTCTATCCCCACAGGGCATACACCTGGAAAGATCCGGACTTTAGCTTAAGGTTAGAATCTTTCCAAGTGTTTAATTAATGTGGAGCAAACTGGTGGTGCAGCAGGTTAAACTACTGAGCTGCTGAACTTGCTGACCAAAAGGTTGGGGTGAGCTCCTGCTGTTAGGCCCAGCTTTTGCCAACCTAGCAGTGTGAGACCATGCAAATGTGAATAGACCAATAGATACTGCTTCTGCAGGACGGCAAAGGCACTCCATGCAGTCATGCTGGCCACATGACCTCGGAGGTGTCTGCAGACAACAGAGTTAGACATGACTAAATGTCAGGGAAAACCTTTACTTTACTAACATGGGAAAACCCAGTTTTCTCCACGTTAATTCACTTTTACCTGAGTTATTAGAGATTTCAGAAGGTGATAAGTCCTGTTAAGGTAAAACTGTCTGTAAGAGTGAAAAGGTACAAGATGTGTGGAGGTTCATGAAGAACTGTATCATGAATGTGGGTGTTTGTGAAGATATTATATTTCCTTCTGGTGATTTTGCCATAGCCAGCCTGTCATCTTGTAAAAAAATAATGGAAATCATTACACCAGCACAATTAAGTTCTAGAATCATAAAATGAGATGGAATAATATGGACCATCTAGTCTACACTTCTGTCATTGGAGGAATCACCACTGAAATAGTCCTGAGAAGTGGGTATACACTTTGTGTTTAAGACCTTCAAGTAAAATGGAGTTGACTATCTTTTGAAGGAGGCTAATCTATTGTTCTTACTACAAGAAATTCTTCCTATTGCTTGGTCAGGATATCTCTTCTTGTAATTTGCATCTGTTATGGTTTATTTCCAAAGGAATCAAAACCCAGCAATTAAAAATTAGTTCAGGATTTCAAAGCAGAAATGGCATCTTGACATGTTTTTCATTCATTGTGATAGTTCTTGGACAACTTGTGATGATGATTTTCCATGTTTTGGGATTTATTTTGCAAAAGAATGTGCCACATACAGTTATCTGCCCCAAAATACATAGAAATTCTATAGATGCAATGATTTTCTGAGGATAAAAGGATCCTCGTGAAATCATCATTCGGTTTTTCAAAATACTTTATTTTACAAATATTTGCTGTAAAAACTTTGGAAAATGTACTGCAAATACTTGGAGAAGAATAAGGACAAAATTGTGTGTCAGACTGAAACTAATGAATGACATCCAGAGGCAAGCCCGTAGCCAGGATTTTGATTCAGGAGAGGGCTGAGTTTGATTCGGGGGGAGGGGCTGAGTCTGAGTGAAAGAGGGTCTACCCTAGCAAACCTTTTGTATCATTACCCCAAATACCCTCACGCATATGGGATATATTAAGTATGGTGATCAGATCATGATATAAATAAACATAACAGTTTAAAAAATGCACCAGTAAGGCCTTCTCGCGGACCACCATGAGAATTTCGGGGGGGAGGGGCTCAAGCCCCCCAAAGCCCCCCCCCCCCCCCCCGGGCTACATGCCTGTCCAGAGGCATAGCGTTCCAGAATCTGGATGCAATAGTAGTAAAAGATTACTTACAAAATGGCTGGTATCTTAATCACTAGATACAGTAACCAGAAGTTTCCGTTTGCTTTCCACAAGTTGTATTCCATCATCTGTCAGTAAGTTCATCACAATGTCTTTGTAGTAGAATTTTATGTAAGAGCCTCACATTATTGCAACGACTGGTCTCAATTTCTTTTTCTCAGTTCTTTTTTATGGGGATTAGTCCTCATGTCTCTTTGGTACTATGGAATACCACAATGAAACAAAGTAATTTTTCCTGTCTGATTAATATTTTTGGGTTTTTTTTGGGGGGGGGGGGGGCAGGCTGTCTCTGGATCAAAAATTAGCAAAACCAGAATTTCCTTATAGTTCAAGTCTTCCTTACCTTGTAATTACATATGTAATAATATAATTTCACAAAATAAATTCAATTTCTAGTTATTTTCTGAATAAACTGAACCTTTATTACAGTGGTTCTCAACCTGGGGTCACCAGATGTTTTTGGCCTACAACTCCCAGAAATCCCAGCCATTTCAAATATTGAGAAATATTTGAAAAATAGTAAAAAAATGTTTCTCAAATGTCAGTAAAGAAGAATACTGGACTGGTAATAATTTTTATAGTTTGGTACTTTTAAACCAAAATGTATATGTACCATAGTTGTTTAGGGCAGAAAACATTTTCCTGCACAGAAACAGTATCTTCTTCATGGAGAAATAGTATTTCAATGTGGTAATAATTTCTAAACCACAACAAATCTATGCTGAAAGTAGTGTTTTCCTAGGAACAAAACTCTGTGAGCCCCGCTGCTCCAGAATAAGTCTCCAGCTGTTCAGAGTCCTTGAAAACTGCACAAGTCTTGCTCCAAAAAGAAAATGACTAAAATTAGTGAAGAAATCCTCCCCTAGTCATTTCAGCTCCCAGGACCTCCTAAATATTTACTTTTCTGCTCTTTTTAGCTTATGCTTCAGATTATTGTTAGCTGCCTTTTGTGTTGTACAAAAAGTAAGCTATAAATATTTTACTAAGTGGATAGAAAGGATGGCAGCTCTTAAAACCATATGTGTATGCCATGTATTTCTTAATCTTCACCACAGGTCTCTCTGTATTTTTTTAAAGAGTAGCGCTGTTGCAGCTAGACACTTCTGTACTATTTGTGTTGGAAGGAGGATTTGATGCTTGAAGATGTTAGGCATTTTAAGGACAGCGTGTGATCGACATCTCATTCTCCTGATAGATATGCCTGTCTGAGGATTTACTTAAACACCTTTTGGCACGAATGGGACTTTGTGAGCTTCTCTTCTACACAAGTAAACAGCAATGGGAAATCAGGCAGTGGGAAGATCAGTAACAGTCTCACAGGGAGATGATGGAGCATATTCATACCATGGTTAGGAAAAGGGAGGTGAAGTGATAGAAGTTAGATCTCTCAATTGTAGCTAGCTACTCCTACCTGCTTCTGTTCGCTTTTTCCTGGTAATGTGGGGAAGGATTAAATGCTTGAAGTTGTTAGGTAAGTAAGATTTAAGGACAGTATGCCACCTACATCTCATGCTGTTATGATATGACTGTCTGGAGGATTTATTTTGGTTTTATCTTTTCCTGTAAACTGCCTTGAGTTCTGTCTGCAAGAAATGTGGGGATATAAAGATTAAAAATAAATACAAGCTGTGAAGCTTGCCCAGGAGATCTCCTTGATTACAAGCTTCACCTCTTTCCTAGGCAGCAATGTTGCACAAAGCCGCAGAACCGAGCTTCTGACATCTATCCCATATCCATTAACTTTAAGCTTCCATGACTCCAGATGCCACATGTGGGGAACTTGTGGCTGTAGACCTGCAATATTCATTTGTTGTAGCATAGCCAGTAGAGAGGGATGATAGGAGTCACAGCCCAAATACAGATCTTCTCTGTCTTTGGGCAGAAGCTTCTATCATCCTCCATGTTCCCAATCCCTGCATACCCAATAACATCATATAAGCTTGTGAGACCTTTTTTAAAGATTTGAAAACTACAAAGAAACCACTTTCCATCAAGACTTGCAGTTGTAGGCAACATAGCACATCTCGGTCCAGCAGTTGTGAAATAATTTGCTGGGTTCTGAGGAATGGATGGAAGATGAATTGGTTTAGGAACCACAGTCATACTGAAATTCTTTTTTTCAGGAAAAAAATGTGGATGTCATGCACATTCTGTTGTCGAAGGCTTTCATGGCTAGAATCACTAGAATTGCTAGAAGCCATAGATATGGGTGAAATGTCAGGATAGAATGCTTCTGGAACATGCCATACAGCCTGGAAAACTCACAACCACCCATGCACATTGTGTTTAAATAAATGTATAAGAAGAGCCATAGCCCTCTCTGAAATCAAATACTATGCTATAAAAGGCTTTTCTTTGATTGCATTTTATTCTTTTATTGGCATGTGAATTTTTTAAATATTGTAGATATTTTAATTCTATTTTAATGTATACTTTTTGTATGTTTCTCATTCTGCTGTCCTTTCTGGTAATTTCATTCCCACCCTTGCTGTGTACTGACTACTAGCTGAATTCCCTGATATGTACAGAGGTTTCAGAATGTAAGAACTCCTTTATATTTTGTTTTTAACTTACCATAGCATAGTGTACAGTATAAGTAGGAAATAAAATTACATTACATTATATGTAAAATCTTTTCAAAAACATTTCTATCATTTCGTGACTTTTGACTCGCCCTTTACATAAGGGAAATAGTACTGTGGCTGCTCAACTTGAACTCTGTGGATTTTACAGAAGAAATAAGGCTGCAATTTTCTTCACACTTTCCTTAGAAAGATCCATTGAACACAGCAGGATAGACTTTTAGGTACACAGAACTGTGCTAACCAACATTTGTTTGGCTACTCATCTGTCTAATGTGGTGTAGTGTAGTTTTAGCACTGAACATCATATCTCCTACTTTACATTGAACTGCTTTCATCTGGATAATGGCTATGTGATGAATTTGGAGTTGTTCTGAGGGCAGATTTACATCAGGCTAACCTGCCTAGTGTACCTGTGCATACAGTGTAATGCAGTGAGAAATATTGTGTAATGGTAGATGCTGTGGAGTCTGGTTTATGTTTCCTGACACTTGAAAATGGCCTCTCAGGAGGTGGGGTTTTTTGTTTCAAGTCGAAGTATAGCCAAAATACAGATTTTGCAATTATCCACACTTTCAAGTATCAATGGACGGTTCTTTGAACTTATTTCTCACCGATATGGGCATCAAATTGCATGTAATATTATTTATGCTTATATTTTACCTTTAAATGCCTCATTTGTTGCATATTGACTTTATAGAAATTTAGGATTTTTAATTAAAATATTTTATGCTCTATCAAGGTTCCAGCATAGTGTAGTGGTTTGAGCATTGCACTACAACTCTAGAGACTAGGAATCAAATCTCTTCTCAGGTATGGAAACTCACTGGGCAAGTCATACATGCTCAGCCCCAAAGGAAGGCACTGGGCAAGTCATACACACTTTGAATTAATCTTGCCAATATAATCCTGTAATAGGTTTGCTTTACGGTTACCATTGGTTGGAAAATACTTGAAGGCACAATACAATAATGTTCTGTCAATGTAAGTAGCCAGATGATTCACACAGTGATGATGAAATTCCTTGTACTACCATTTTACTGCAGTAAATTTGTTACAGCTATTTAATATACATTTGTCATTCATGAAGGAGTCGGAGTGCGAGTTGAAAATTTGGCATGCCAACTCCACAGCCCTGGGTAAATGGCATAGTGTTTGGAGAGGCTGTGAAGAAAGAACACATTTCTTTTTTGAAACTATTTCTTTCATGTGCGGCTGTTTCCATGTCATAGTGTTTAAGGAAGGTTAATGCATTTCTTTTGAGTGATGAGAGCACTTAAAATGATAGGGGTCATTCTTCATCCTACGTTTATGTACTTGATAATTTGTCACTATATTTGGAGGTGCTTCTCTTTCAATCTACAGAAAAATGCAGTGTAAGTTTTGTTTTTACAGTCTTTTTTTAAAAAAGAAAAGTATTATAGTTGTGCATTTTTGTCAATATATTAGTTTCCAGGTTTGATGGTAGAAATGTAGTTTACCATTTAAATACTAGATATTCTGATTCTTCCTTTCTTACATGTATCAAAGTTTGATTTTAGACTATAGTTGAGGAAAGTTAGTGAGCATTTTAATTCCCAAAAGATTCCCTGTCTGTAGAACTTCAGTTCACATTCCTTTTGTTTTGCTTTGCATGATGGCATACACTGTGCTTCCAAGCTGACTTACTGTCTTATTGCTGTCTGCTTTGGCAAGGAAAGGTAACACTGTGTCATTGGGGATTGGTTTTTTTAAGGACTAGGAAAAGAAAGAAAAACTATTTACTAAAAGTATCCTGTGTCAAACCTGTAAATGCAATCTCTTAAACCACCCTTCTGTGAGCATACACCCCTGTAGTTACTTTAGATTACAACTGCTATCATCCATAATTTTGAGCTGTCTTGGGTTCATTGCAGTCTGAAAGGGGAAAGATATTAATGGAAATGTGTTGTAGAAGGATGGGGTCTGTGTGGCTTTCCAATTGTTGTTGGACTTTGTTTCTCTTAATTATGATGAGAGCTGGTGGCTAGCAACAATCTTTGGTCTGGAGATAATATCAGTATATCATGTTAACTAGGGTAGAATACAGTGAATAATGTATTGAGCTGTTGTGACTCTAAATAGCAAGCAGATGTATGGTGAGCCATCTCAAAGGGTATTGGCAACATTGTTAAGTTATAAAATGTGAGAATGCAAAGGAAAAAGGTGAGATCACAATTCAAAAGGATAGTGTTAAAACAAGAACAGAACATTAAGTCCTGATCAAAAGGCTGAACCAGTAACAATATGTTTTTAGGCTATTTCTATCATACTCATATGACCTCATCTCAAAGGGGTAACAATTTACCACATATCATGGCAAATCCATGGAGGCCCAGTGGAAGCTTCAAAACTCAAGGTCAATAAAATGTCCTCCTTTCCAATAGAAGAACCTTATGGTTGTTTTAGTATTCCTCTGGGTATTTACTTTGGTGTTTTCAATATGAGTATCCCATGTACCCCTTGCCTGAAAAATAGTGCCCTAATATATATATATTTAAAAAACATAACCTGTTCAATGGACCGATAGCCAATCTGCCATTTGAGCCCCACTTTTTCTTAGTAAACGCCATGACTTTAGATTTGGAGCAATTACTTGTCAGTTGTTCAGTTCTTCAACATAATTCCAGGGTTCTTAGTAGATGCCTTAACCCCACACAAGAGAGAGTAGCATTGCATCATCTGCATATAAGAGAATAGGAAGCAATATGTTTGCAAGATTAGGTGGATGTGCACTCTCTTTTCCATATTTCCTACTAGTTAATTAATATAAAATTAAATAAAATATGTGCAAGTATGCACCCATGTTTTACTCTATTTGAGGTCCATATTTGTTAGATGTCCCTGGCAATCGCATCTAATCTGTATCCATGCATTTTCATTAGACTGCAGTTGAGAATTAAAAGACATCTGTTTATATTTGTGATACTTAGGTTTTTTTCATAATCTGTCCCATGGAATAAGGTCAAAACAGCTTTAAAATATATGAAAGCATCAAAGAGGGAACCCCCTTTTATCAGAACACATTTTTCAACTATGTGGAAGAGAACTAGTCCTTGATCAGTAGTTGAGTGCTCCGTCCTGAAACCAGTTTCTGCTTCTGATAAGATGTGTTCCTGTTCCAACCAATCAACTACCATGTATTCCAGGGTACAAAACAACTGGGCTTATAAAACTGCCCCCCCCCCCCCAACTGTTCAAGTTAAAATATAGGGTTAAGGATATACTCGCCATATAAGACCCCTCTCCCAACACAATTCTGTTGATTCGGTAACTACGATTCCCAGAATGCCTCAGTGGGAATGCTCCGAAAACCAACGGGCTTACCTAGCTTCCTTGCTTGCCTTGCTTCCTTCCTCTCTCCTGGCTGCCTGCAAATAGCTATGTGGGAGGAGTTGGAGAAGGGCCTTGAAAGGGGACTGGGGAGAGCAGCGGCAGGGGTACGGCCTGAGAAGGAGGAGGGACAAAGGAGGAGAGAGGGGAGGAGGATGGAGGAGGGTGGAGGGAGGGCACGAGGAGGAGGAGTGCCAGGCCCGGTGGGCTGCCCCTGGCACTCTCCCCAGTCTCCTTTCAAGGCCCTCCAATATTCTCCAATTTCTAATGTCATGGCCTGACAATGGCAATTTTCTAAACCACAGAACCTTACATTCTTACTATAATGTGACCTATGTTTGTACATTTTAGCATCACACTGCAGGGATTCCAGAATTCTGAAAGGATGATTTTTAAGAGTCATGAGATCATTTCCTTAGCAAAACAATGCTGTGCTAAATGAATACTGGTAACTAAAATATATCTAAAAGTTTGATTGCAAATAATTTCAACCCTAGTTAGCATATCCAGTGGTGGGAATTATGGGAAATGTAACCCAATAGCATTTTGAGCACATGTTCATTATCCTTGCTGTAAAGTTAATGCATATCAGCAGCAACTTACAGTCAGCTCTAGTATTGGAGGGTCAGTATGCCTGAGCAAAGAACCAGCATTATTTGAATTATTTTCTGTAGACTGAAGTGAAACTTGTGATTGTCAGGAAAAGCTGTGTCTGCATTTCTACTGCCCTCTGAATCTCTCATGCTCTTACAGGATATTAAAGGCTTCTGGAACTTCACCTTACTGTTCTCTTTTCTTTCGTATTGTAACCTCACACAACCATGATCAAAAAACGAAATGGCTGTTCAGTGTTTTGGTGAGTTCCGTAGGAGGTTTTAAAGAGTCATTGCCAATACTGAGAATGTTTGTATATTTTAAATGGTTATGCTGATGCTTTGATGTTAATCCACTTTGAGTCCCCTTTGTCTTCCTCTCCTTCCTCTCACTCACTTTCTTCTCCTTCTTTTCCCTGTAGAGTTTTCTCTTTTTGGTATTGGAGGAATACCCAATTTTTCCAGCATTCACTGGGCTTGTTCTGGAGTTCTTGCAATATATATTAAAGAAAAAAATACAAAGACTTTACCCATGGCTGGATCTGCAAGATTAGTAGGAATATACTGTGGTTGAAGAGGGAGGGAGGGTGGGAAAAATGTAATCTACACCAGTGTAAAATACCATAATGTCTTTAATATTTGTTGAATTACTCAGGATTTATACGTGTAACACTTGGAATTTGGCTTGTTGATTTGTGTTTATAGCATAATAAAAAAGTAAAAAAAACTTAGTCCTCTTTGGGGGAGATAAAGCAGGCTAATAATAATAATAATAATAATAATAATAATAATAATAATAATAATAGGTAGTGAATCACTTATTCAGATGTGGTTGAACTGGCACCCACATATGTGAAGCCAGTTTAAGCTATATGATTGTCAGAGGTCTTTTAACTCCCCCTACCTCAGGTGGGAACCCTGACAATTCGGCCACGCGCTGTGAAGCATTTGCTCGGTTCTTTGCAGACAAAGTCGCTTTGATCCGTTCTGGGCTGGACGCCACATTAAATGCAGTCTCTGTGGATGTGACACAAGCACCTGCTTGTCCTATTTTGATGGATTCTTTTCAGCTTGTGAAGCCCGAGGATGTGGACAAGATACTTGGAGGAATGAGGCCTACCACGTCCATCCTAGACCCCTGCCCATCCTGGCTTCTGAAAGAGGCCAGAGGGGGATTGGCTGAGTGGGTAACGGTGGTGGTTAATGCCTCCCTTCGGGAAGGCAAGATTCCAGCGAGCCTAAAACAGGCTATTATAAAGCCGCTGTTGAAGAAACCATCATTGGACCCCACTAAATTTGACAACTTTCGGCCTGTTTCCAATCTTCCCTTCTTGGGCAAAGTCATGGAAAGCGTGGTGGCCTCACAACTCCAGGTATTCTTGAGAGACACGGATTATCTGGATCCGGCACAGTCTGGTTTCAGACCGGGACATGGTACGGAGACGGTCTTGGTCGCCTTAGTGGATGATCTCCGCCGGGAGCTAGACAGGGGGAGTGTGTCCCTGTTGGTGCTCCTGGACCTCTCAGCGGCCTTCGATACCGTCGACCACGGTATTCTTCTGGGACGCCTTTCAGAGATGGGCCTTGGGGGCACCGCTTTGCGGTGGCTCCAGTCATTTCTGGAGGGTCGCACCCAGAAGGTGTTATTGGGGGACTCCTGTTCAACACCACTGCCTTTGACCTGTGGTGTTCCTCAGGGCTCCATACTGTCCCCCATGCTGTTTAACATCTACATGAAGCCGCTGGGTGAGATCATCCGGAGTTTCGGGGTGCGGTGTCACCTGTACGCAGATGACGTCCAACTCTGTCACTCCTTTCCACCTGCTACTAAGGAGGCTGTCGAAGTCCTGAACCGGTGCCTGGCCGCTGTAACGGTCTGGATGAGGGCGAACAAACTGAAATTAAATCCAGACAAGACAGAGGTACTCCTGGTCAGTCGCAAGGCCGAGCAGGGTATAGGGTTACAGCCTGTGCTGGACGGGGTCGCACTCCCCTTGAAGGCGCAGGTTCGCAGCTTGGGTGTGACCCTGGACTCATCGTTGAGCCTGGATCCCCAGGTTTCAGCGGTGACCAGGGGAGCATTTGCACAGCTTCGGCTCGTGCGCCAGCTGCGCCCGTATCTTGGGAGGTCTGACTTGGCCACGGTGGTACACACTTTGGTCACATCCCGCCTCGACTACTGCAACGCTCTCTACGTGGGGCTGCCCTTGAAGACGGCCCGGAAGCTTCAGCTAGTCCAGCGCGCGGCAGCCATGTTGTTAACCGGAGCGGGACGCAGGGAGCACACAACGCCCTTGCTGTCCCAGCTCCACTGGCTGCCGATTTGCTACCGGGCTCAATTTAAGGTGCTGGTGTTATCCTACAAAGCCCTAAACGGTTCCGGCCCAAAATACCTTGCGAACCACATCTCGGCCTACGAGCCCACGAGGACCTTGAGATCATCTGGGGAGGCCCTTCTCTCGGTCCCGCCTGCCTCACAGGCACGCCTGGCGGGGACGAGAGAGCGGGCCTTCTCGGTGGTGGCCCCCCGGCTGTGGAACTCCCTCCCTGCTGAAATCAGACAGGCGCCTTCCCTCATGGCCTTCCGCAAGGGCCTGAAAACCTGGCTCTTCGAAAAAGCCTTCAACTAAGTGCTATGTTTTTGGAATGACCACCGGAATGGACTATGACTATGAGATTGATTATGACCCCAAACTAGACGAATGCGGATTTTTAGTTTAATTAGTTGTTGTATTAGTAAGATGTTATGTTATGGTCTTGATTTATTGTAAATTGTTGTCTTTTCTATGTTCTGTACACCGCCACGAGTCGCCCTCGGGCTGAGAGTGGCGGTTAACAAGTGCAAATAATAAATAAATAAATAATACTTTTGTTGTCTTGGCACTTGTGAGGCACTGGGAGGAAAAACAAGGAATAGGAAGAGTATGGTCCCATTTGGAACTACTTAGAAAAGTGGAATTTGATATAGAGTTGTTGCTAGCTATCTGACCTGTGGATGTGACATCTTTCAGTAGTCTCTGGCAGGAGGAGCCTTTTATGGATAGGTCACAGTCTCCAGACTGTTTAACTTTGGGGAAAATGGTTTTCCAAAATTGGATGTTTTCAACCACTTGGTTTTTTTTCTACTTGGCCCATCCCATGGGTAGAAAAGTGGCTAGTGAATTGCCACAGATGAAGACCCATCTATCTTAATCTTTTGAGGTTAGACTGACAAATAAATATTTGGCAGGAGGAGCCTTTTATGGATAGGTCACAGTCTCCAGACTGTTTAACTTTGGGGAAAATGGTTTTCCAAAATTGGATGTTGATTTCAACCACTTGGTTTTTTTTCTACTTGGCCCATCCCATGGGTAGAAAAGTGGCTAGTGAATTGCCACAGATGAAGACCCATCTATCTTAATCTTTTGAGGTTAGACTGACAAATAAATATTGTTGAATTCAGAGTTGTAGTCTCCATGATGTACTCTGAAAAATTAATACTATCTGCCATTGCCTCTGAAACATAATCTCCTGAGACTTTTCTCCACTGTTCATGCTAAAATTCTGGATCTTGTATAGGGGGCTGGCTCTTCAGATGTACAATCAACTTATTAGCTGCACTGGGAGTTTTTAGAAGAAAAACTGTATGGAATTCTAGTTTTCTAGAATTCCCTTATCTCTTCTACTAGATAGAAGGTAATATTTCATAACTGTAAATGGAAGTGCTGCAAATGGATTTTTTTTAATCAGAAGACTCTGCTACGTTTAAGAGATGTGAACCACTGAGTGATGGTTCCAATTTGATTTCTTCCTCAAACTCTTTTATTGTTAAGGTTTTGCAAGCGATGGAAGTTATTTGCTACACAGAAATGGCACAAGCGGCTTGCTACAGGATTGCTGGAGTTTGCACTTTTTAAACTTACTCCTTAATTTATTAGTGACCTAGAAACAGTGCAAGGATTCCCTGAAAAGGGAAAGTATACTTTTTAAGTCTTGAGATGAAGCCCGAATTGTGGCCTGTGGTATGTTAAGTGTATAGTTCACAAGATAGCATCAGTTTCTACCACTTTAGGATCATATTGATATTTGACTTTTTTCTTCTGCTACTGCACATTAATAATGCAGCACTTGCTTCATGGATTTTTAGTTTATTCACACTCAAAAATCCTGTAAAATGTATCATCATTTTTCTCCTTCATACACTTGAAGAACTGCAGCTGTGAGTGACTTGCCAAGGCCAACCAGGGAATTCATAGCAGAATACTCTTTGAACACTGATTCCAATATTCCATGAACAGTGTTTGGGTGGGCTATAAGTCAGTGATTGGGTGCACAATCTGAATGTAATGTTAGTGTTTGTTTAATTTGGTGGTAATGTCTTGTTATTGCTTATGTTAAGGTTTACTGTGTCATTTTTAATTTATGCTATATCTTGTTTATTGGCTGGTTGTGTTACATGGCATTGAATATTGCCCTTACATGTTGTTAACAATGCTGAGTCCCCATTGGGGACATAGGGTGGGATAGAAATAAAATGTATTAATATTAGGAATTTACAGATTTGATCCCAGACTTCAGTTTTAAAAACACTATTTTAGTGAGGTTAGAGGGGAAAACAAATACCTGATTTAGATTTTAGAGTGCCACTAGCTGCTGGAATAGACAGAATACAACAATACTGCAGAGAAATATTTATTTTCCCCTCAGTGGGGAGAGAGCTACAGTAATTATTTCTGCATGCATGTGAAGATGAGCTAATCAAGGATGTACATCCCTAGTGCCTGTACATCACAAAACCATAAAACAGGCTTTCTATTGGAACAAAGATTGTATTCCTGTTCTCCATTATTGTCCTCAGCCTTGATTTCCATTCAAGGTTGGAAGTGTATATCCCTCCTTGTTGGCCTGTGTTGGTTTGTGTTGCTCCTACAGTGAGTTAAGCAGCAGTTGTGACAGTTCTGTAGAAACATTCCAGTTCTGTCCCTAAAGACGAAGCTGCTTACAATGAAGCTGGCAGCAGGAATAGCTCATGTGTTCAGTACTCCTAGAGCAAGCAGCTGAGCACAAGGCTTAAAATTGCCTTTGTTTGCTTTTATGGTATTTGGAACAGCTGTGTTGGCTTGCAGATGTGCCTCTTGTCTTTTATAAGGTTTCTTTTTAAATCTGTTTTCACATAGTTACAAGACACAAGGACTAGAAATTGGAAAGATAAGGAATTCGAATGTTGTTGTTATTGTTGCCATTCTGAGTTCAGTACTTGGCAAATTTCAAGATTACTCTTGTCTTGCATTGTTACTTGGCCTATATGGAAGGAAAACATTGTTATCACCACTGTCTAATTTTAAAACTTTAATCTGCTACATTGTATTCCATGTTTCACTGTATAGATATTTCTCCACTTTAACTGCCATGTTTGAAATGTGTCCACTGGTAAACTTGACAATATCTTTGTTTTCTTGTAGTTTGATACATTAGCAAATTCATTATTTTGTCCCTTTCCCTTCCACCATGGCTGTAGAGGGAGGTGGGGGGCACAAACATAATATGAAAAAATACAATGAAAATGGCAAGAGGAGGAACCAATGATGAGTTAATGCCTACCCTACAGTCCAAGAACTTATGTATTCAGCAAATCACCAGTATTCATTGAAGATATAAAAAACTCCCACAGTGCTCCTCTTTGTTTTGAAACTGCCTAGTGCTTTTTTATTGCTGCAAATTCACATGGAAAGGGTCTATTGGAATTACTGATCCTTTATTTTCTTATGTCTTGCCTACTGCCTTTTGTAAATAATGGAAGGCGTAAGAGTTAGATGTTCAAAAGACTAAGAGAAAACAAGAGCAGGAAAGCCCCCTTTACCGTGCTACTTGCTCACATAAATTGAGATTGATCTTTGTAGGATATGGATTGGCAGCTGGGGCCAATTTTTGTCCTTGCAGTGGTTGTATCACTTTATCTTCAGCTATAGATTAGACAGAAGTTGTGCATTGGGTATGTACGAGGGTTGGAACTTTAATAGTGGCAACACTGCTCTAAAGACGCCATACAACGAAACCAAAGAATGTCACGTATACCACATGTTAGTTACATACCTACCTTAATTCTGAGCAAAAAGACTCGCCCTTCCTACATCACTCGCATGTGGAGTGATGTGAAGAACTGAGCCTTGTATTAGTTTGTGGTCTAAAATAAGTGTTGTCATGATATTTTTGAAACAAGAATAAAGATTGGAGTTAAATAAAGACTGAATGTGCCAGAGATCATACAGCATGACAGTGTCATCAAGGTCCTCAAGAGGCTTGTGGGGAATCTGCATTGCCTTACAGAACAATGGCAAGATGGGTAAAAGCCTTCAACGAAGGACACCAAAATGTGGCAGACATGCATCGGCCAGGTCATCCTAGTGTCAGTGAAATGGAAGTGAATGCTGTTGCTGCACTCGTAGACAATGATCGACACCATATGATTCGTGAGCTGGCCCGAAACACAGGATTTGCACATACAACTTAAAGTTCCAACCCTCATATATGAACTTCTTTTTCTTCTGTAAAAGTTACTGTCAAGATCTGTTGCCAATTTTTGCTCTTTTACCCGGGAGATTTAAAAACTTCTTCTGTTGAGATTTAGTGCTGCAAGCACAATTTTTATAGGCATGAAAGAGAACCCTTTTGATCCGGAATGAGGTTGGGGAGGTGGGCTGGATGGTGAAATGCAATCCAGTGCTTCTCGCTTTCCCTAAATGGATTCTGAAGGCTTGTCCTGCTCTCTTTTCTGTTTGAGAGCCTTATTTGGGTGGAAGGCTGGCATTCTGTATGCTCATAAATGGACTTACTGAATTCATATATAAAGCTGCTGCAGGCTATACTATAAATCTCATGATTGAGGATGATGCAGGCTGAGAATGCAGGAAAGCATTGAGATATAGATGTATAAAATAAAGGAAAGAAATAGGAGCAAAGTCATAATGTGTGATATTCTGGTTAGAGTTACTGAGGAATGAAGTTGTTAATGCAAAGGCTTCCTAACCATTACCTTCTAATGGCTGTACCACAAGGAAAGGGTTTAGGAATGTAATAATTCAAAGGTTCCATTTTTCAACATTCTAACAATATCAGATGCCTCGGGGAAACTTGCAAACAGAGCATAAAGAACATAATGAAGGACATTTGTGTACTCCCAGTTTCTGCTAGTTAGAGATCTATTACTTCTGTACAAGGAAGTTCCATTTGTTGTCTGAACTGATTTGCCATCTTTATTGCAAATTGTTAAAGGAAGTGGTAACAATGTAAGGTCAAGGATTTCTTTCTTCCTCTTGATTCTTCTTCCTCCTGCTCTTCTGCCTCCTCCTTCTTTGCATTTTATTAGGTGAGTTTTACTGGAGTAAGGAGCTGGTGATTCACAGAATAACCTTTCTGTAATTGTACCATGGAACCAGCATTAGTTCTTCATGCATAAATATTTTTGTATATATTTTTATGAATAGTTCTCTCAGTATGATTTGCATCCCTGCATTTCTAGTTCATATCCTCTGGAAAATACATGCAGCTTAGATGCTATTCTCTTACCTGCTAGTAATTTTAGTTATCACCGGGACAGAAAATGAGGTGAAATCACCAGAATAGGGACACAGACAGAAAGTGAGGTAAAATAATCGGAATAGGGACACAGACAGCAAAACAAACACCACCACAGGGGTGTTAACCCTTCCCTGTGATATCTCAAGCTAAAATTATATATTTTTGGCTGGAGTTGCTCTTAAAAACGTACCTGTTCCAACTTACATATGAATTCAACTGAAGAACACACCTAAAGAACCTATCTTGTTCTTTAGGTGTGTTCTTGTTCATAACTTGGGGACTGCCTGTAATGTCAGAGAGAAAAAGCACCCTTTTCAACATAGGCATGGTTTTAGAGGCTTTCTCCATGGATGCTGATGGTCTGGCTTTCATATCTTGCTTTAATATCAGTAGCTGCTGTAACTGGAAGGCATCCTAATGCCATTTTCTGTTTGTAGTACCAATTATGAAGTGCTACTTTAGCCTGCCAGAGAAAGAGATTGAGTGATTGATTGAGAAAGAGACTGCACAACTTTGTTTGGTGCAGCACATTGCATGGGTGGGCATAGCCCTCTTCACATGCCAAATCAAAAAGTAAACCATGTTACATAGAGTTTTGTGTGCAACCAGTGATCGATTTAATTTTCACATTTCATCCCAAAAGTACTGATTGAAAGTTAAGTCATCATTGAAAACACTTGGCATTATAATAGCCAAGTTTGCTAAATCATTTACAGTAGCCCAGTTTTCTTCACTCTATACAGTTAAATTATATTTTTTACAATGCTTCTACTCCTGTACAGCAATATAATATTAAAGCTTGTGCTTAACTACTCATAATGATTGAAACAAAGTAATGAATCCCTTTAAAGCCAGTTAATTGATTTGGGGAGATAATAGTTTTGAGAAAAAGGTTAATTGTGAAGTGGGTTGAGTAAGAAGAAAATAATCTTCTTAAAATAAAATGAAAAAATAATAATCTTCTGAAAAGAAGAAAGAAAATGTTATCATTTCAGTTTTTGGGTCGTGCATAAAAGTAAAAATATTAGCCATCAGACAGCAAGGGTTTTAAGTTTTTCAGACTGTAAGGCCATGTTCCAGAAGCAGTCTCTCCTTCACAACCTCTGAAGATGCCTGCCATAGATGCAGGCAAAACGTCAGCAGACTGTTTCTGGAACATGGCCATATAGCCCAAAAAACCTACAGGAATCCAGTGTTTTTGGCTATGAAAGCCTTCGACAATACATAGCAAGGGTTTTGTTTCTGTAAAAATATTACAAGGGATAGAGGCTGGAAATAACATGGTAGAATTAATGATATTACCAGTGAATTACTAGTTAGGCAATGAGGTCCTTTCACAAATAACATTGTGATGGGTTCCATAAGGATTTATTTATATACATATCAAATAATATTTTTATTATTGTTTTCCTCCTTCAAGTTGCTTCTGACTTGCTTTATCTGTATGTGTTGCTGTGTGCCTTCAAATCATTTCCAACCTATGGCGATCCCCAAGAGGGTTTTCTTGGCAAGGTTTGTTTCACTGGAGGTGAGTGTGACTTGCCCAAGGTCTCCAAAAGGCCTTGTTCAATACTCAAACCACAACACAGGCTTGCTTTTCATCTGTTAGATCTCCTGGTAGATGACATACATTATCTAGATCCATTTCAGTCTTGCTTCAGAGCTTTTTATGGGATAGAGACAGCTCCGCTTATCTGGGTGGATTACATATGCAGGAAACTGCACAGGGCGAGTGCAACTTTGTTAGTTCTGCTGGATCTCTCAGTGGCTTTTGATACAATTGACCTTGGTATCCTTTTAACAATCTACTTAATTACACAAGGCTAACCAGGCTGAAATTAAGTATGGCTTTAGAAAATTGGCATGCTAAGGATTCAGGCTGGAAGGTAATACAGCAATATGGTATTTTCAGGTGTAAATTGGGGTATAAAATACAACTTTTGGGCTAAACTCACAACTCTCTTGTGGATTTAACAAGAGCCTTAGGCAAATTATTATACAAGTACAAGCTTGTACAGTTTTTTTTAGAAGAGTTCAGTGGGACTTGCTCTTACACCGTTTCTACAGGACTGTATTCCTAACTGTAACAAAAAGGATGATAGTAGCATGCCTTGTAGGGTTGTTTCAAGGTTTACTGAGATAATCTTAATCTTTTTGCATGCTTAGTAATAATCTAAAACTTTTCTTAAATTCTACTATTAAATGGGTTCACTTGGACTATTGATCTAATTGTATGCTCATAAAGATTTTTCCCCATTAAACACAGAAATATGGTATAATCAGTGTATCATTGCTTATGAAGGGTGCTCTATAGAGTTAGAAATGGAACAATCAATAAAATGAATATATGAACAGATCAATAATGGTGGAAGGTTCCTGTGATCTGAATAACTGGGTAACATTGATTTAGAAATGAGATTGTACATCAGGCAAAATTAGTTCTCTTTCTACACTTAGATAATAACAGAAAGAGTGTATGACTCAATCTAGGGGAAACATGAGATCAACACACTGCAAAATGAATCCATGCAAATAAACTAACAGCAGGAATGTTCTTCCTCAGTCAGAAAGCAATTTGTCTTTGTTGTGGTAGTGGTGTGTCTTCAAGCCATTTCCAGTGTATGGCAATGCTACAGCAAACCTTTGACGGGGTTTTCTTGGCAAGATTTGTCCAGAGATTATTTGCCTTTGCCTTCTTCTGAGACTGAGAAAATGTGATTTGCATGGCTAAACAGAAATTCAAATCCTGGTCTTCAGAGTCATGGTCTGATGCTCAATTCAGTATACTACACTGGCTCTCAGACTGTCCAATAATGGCTCATATGAATGAATCCAGGATAGAAAGAGTGGATCAAATTTTATGCAGCATGGTGGATGCTAAATTCCATTATGTGGTAAACTAGTCTCTCTGAACTTTGTGGCAATATGTTGATTATCTATCCAATAAGATTGACTTTCAGTGCATATGGCAGTGTGATTGTTGACATGGACTCAGCCTTATGATAGTTTTTTGAAGCTCACAAGAGTCCTTGAATGAAGATGTAGCTATTGCATTGTAACACACTGAATTAGAGAAAGAGATTTTCCATTTTACTTGAAGATTTTGACCCTTCATTGTCTCACCCACATTAGCACAGAAAAAGTCACATATCATGTTTTAATGTTTTTGTTTTACAACAATTCTTAATCCATTAAAAACCCTAGTGGTTGCTGATTCTGAAAATAAATGTTAGGATCATCTTTTCCCTACTGAAGTCAGAAACCGTTACTTAAATAAGCAAATACTTGATTTTAGAAACATGAATCAGGTTTATTAAATTCTTGCTCAGAAGTTGACGACAATTGCTATCCAGTTAAGAATATAACTGGATATATTTGGCAGAAAAGAAATGTTGATCAGCAGAAGTTGCACACATTTCACTTTTGACTTTTTTTTTGAAGAATTATGGTTTTTAGTTGCTGTTCCCAAAGATCAACAACAAGAACAACAACAAGGCCTTTATTGACATACACTAATGAGATCACAGTATAGAAATGTACAACAAAAAGAAGTCATGGATTTTTAAAAAGGAAAACATGATTAAAATTACTAATCTCAAGAATAAAGCTTGCAATAGTTTTACAGAAGAATGCATCAGAGTTGATCAGAAGGTGTGGAATTTTATCACACTATTGCCATTGAGAACACTGCAAAATTGAATTCCAGTATTTCATTCATATATTATCATACTTGGGGCATACAAACAAAGAATGGTGAAGTGTTTTGAGAGAAACCAAGTCACAAAAACAAACTTTTTCAGAGCATTCCATATTTTTGTATCTCCCATCCCAAAGAGCTGATGGCAACACATCACAGCTTGCAGTAGCCAAAGCTCTCCTCTGGGTGGAATTAATCAAAATGCAAAGATTATTTCACATTCACATGGAATTAATAATGTGGTAGAGGAACAAGTTGTTTTTGCTGCAGGAGTCAAATTTTGGAAGTCAAGATCCAAAAGTCTGTTCTTGACTAACCTGCAGGTGTTAAAAGTGTTCCAAAGACAAGCCAGTGCCTTCTATCTTTCTGAGAACCAAAGCATGCTACTTTGAAATAAAATGATCTGATAACAGAGAAGGAATATAGCTATCTGAATCTGCTTGAAAATGTGTATGCAGCCAAAGTTTATGACTCTCATCCATGCCAAAGTTTCAAGAGTGGTTGTTTTTATTATATTTATTTATACCCTGCTTTATCTCTCCTGAAGGGGACTCAAAGTGGCTGGCCCATCTCAATGCACATCACAGTGTAAGGCACACATCCAGGGAATTCTGATAGTTTCTGAAGAAATTTGGAATGTAGTATAAGTAAAGGTAAAGGTTTCCCCTTGACATTAAGACTGGTCATGCCTGACTGAGAGGTGGTGCTCATCTCCATTTCTAAACCGAAGAGCCAGCATTGTCCATAGACATCTCCAAGGTGATGTGGCCAGCATAATTGCATGAAGCGCCGTTAACGTCCCATCAGAGCGGTACCTATTGATCTACTCACATTTGCATGGTTTCAAATTGTTAGGTTGGCAGAAGATGGGGCTAATAGTGGGAACTTACCCTGCCCCCCGGATTCGAACCTCTAATCTTTTGGCCACCAGGGGCTCCTTAGATGTAATATATTTAAATGATTTATTTATTGCTGAAATTCAAATAGGGAAGCCATACAATAGTGGAACCAATCCCTTGTATTATTTTCCTCTTTTCTCATAAAGCCATATTGATATTCACCATATAACATAGTATGTGATTATCTCCACTCTACCAGTCACATCCAATGATGTGGAATAGGAAAGTCCACATCCAGCTGCTTTGCTTTATATGATTAATCTTACTAAATATGTCCTCCTGGGATCTGCTGAGGGATATCTCATTCTGTCTCACACCTGCATTGTGTTCTTTATTCTATTTCATCTCTGTGTGATAACAGGTCTGTGACTTGGTACATTCATTTTTTGTTTTTCCTCTCCTTAACTTTTTCACTTATGTTATATATATATATATAGATTTCTGTTTTTAACAATCCACATAATAGAAAATGTTAGTTCTTTTTTAATTGTTTATAGTGCATTGTCTACTGCACATATTCAGTAATACCTACCTCTACCCAGCATTGGAAGGGGAAAAGGTTCTCTTCTAATTACATTAATAATAGTATCTCCTCATTTGTGGTTTGTTTAATTTTAATTTTCTGTATGCCTGCACAGAGCAGAGTGATATGTTTCCTATTTGTAGTAGTATAGCATGACTCTGGATCAAAATGATAATCTCATTATGAGGTACAATGGTGAGTATATTGGAATACATGTGACTGAGTTAAAATTTAGGCAGGTTGCATTGTAAGTCATTATATAAATACCTTATTAAAAAAGGCACAGAGATGTTTCTCTTAGCAAGTTTAAAATAATCATTAGACTCTTTCAACAGATTGCTGTTAATTGGATTGGGAATTAAACAGCTTTGTATGAGTGCAGTTAATTAATAGCTCATTACTTTTTTAATAAGGCAAATTCACTTGTAAGTAAGGAAGATGCCATGGAATTTATCACAGACTTGAATATTAGACTGGGATTTAACATCTTCTTTTCCATGGAGGGAGTTAATCTTAAATCTCAGAAGGCCTGGGCTGTATTTAGAAAGACTTAAATTAGCTCATCTACCCCTACAACATTCAGATCAAAGGATTGCTGGCTTTATTAGTTGAATCTACCAAGGAGAAGGCATATCCTTCTCTTTTGTTTCTACATTTAATCTATATTAGGAGCAATAGAGTAGCTAGGTACTAAAGTGTTACAAAGGTAGTCCTTCAAAGTTGGGCTGCTCTCTTAAAAAGAGGAAAGATACATGATCAATCTAGGATAATGTATTTCTTTCCAAATCAACAAATAAATAGACCTTTCCGTTTATAGCTGTTTAGATACAGTTTGTATGTATGTGCTGGGATTTAAAATATTTTCTTCAGAGAGTGCTTCTGGTGTAAAGGAAAAAAATTCCCCAGCCCTCAACATTGCAAGGCATTTTATGCTTGAAACTGCTATATAAACATAACTGTATACCACTTTTCAATCTCTTTTTTCAAAATGATGTTTCAAGTAAAATCAATTGAATGTAAAAAAAAAACTATTAAAATAGTCTATTCATGTATTAAAATAAATTTAGAAATAATAATAAAAAAAAAAACGAACAGGGTTTAGAATGCAAAGCATGAAAGTATAACATCAGTTAGGGCACCAGAAGGAAAAAAAAAACTATTTTTGTTGTTGTTGTTATTATTATGTTTATTTATACCCCACTTTTTCTCTCTACAAAGAAGACTCAAAGCATCTTATATTAAAAGCATTTAAATACAATTTAAAATCTACACATATATCAACATTAAAACAGAACGGAATATCAATGGTATTTTAAAAACTCTCCGTTAAAATCCAGAAAGCCCGAATTTTCTTTTCATTTTTGTCTAATCAGTGTCGGCATTCAGAAAGTCTGTTTTAAAGTTAGTTTTGAAACATGTAGAAAGGGTTCTTTGTGCGTATATATCATTATTAAATTAGAGTGTTCACATTCATTTTTGTTCTCCAGAAATAGAGCCTTGGCTAAACTGCTTCAAGTTTTTGCTGACTCTTTCCCCTTCTTTACATTTCCCCTTCAGGAAAATGCAATAAAGAATAAAACCTGACCAAGTAAAACCTTTATCAAGAAGACCATAAAGATAGTTATATTAGTTCCTGTCATTCTCAAGAGAAAGGAAATTCCCCATATGTCCTTCCACCATTGATTGTTCTAACATTTCTTCTTGAAGGGTCTTCATTCACAAGGTCAAATAAGCCATTTAGCTGTAAAAATGCCATTTCCGATTATGGGATGGAAGCCAAGAGTAAATGACTTTGGATGCCCTTTGAGTTTGCTGACAACTCTATAATTCCCATGTTTTGAAGTTGTTATCCAAACAACTCATGTGTTCTATGATCCTCAAACAAACATAATGTAGATTCAAGCTTAGCTTTTTGGTCAGAGAGACCCCACTGTTTCCACTGACATTTGCACCTTTCTTCTGATGGCTGCTGGCAACCTAGCACCTCTCAAATGTAGTCAAACTGATTTCCATCTATAATGAACATCTGATAGGTAGACTAAAGTTTGTTATTTTTGGCATTTAAAATTACAGCACTATTTTGGATCCCCCCTTCCTTCTTTTATATTGTGATTTTACATACCTTGCTTTTGAGAATACTTTATAAATACTTCTAATAAATATGTGTGTGGATTGTTTTATAGATAATGATGCATAATTATGGGACTCTGGATGCTGAATTGGATTTGGAGGGACCTATATTGTTGTTAGTAAAGTTAGTAATGTTTTATATGGATATTTGTAATTTAACGTTTTAACTAATGTTTAATTTGTGTTATATTGCTTTGTCTGTATGTATTGGTATCTAATTGTTGCTGGTTGTGCACTCCTCTGCTACTCACTATGTACAATAAGCCCATTT
This sequence comes from Anolis sagrei, assembly GCF_037176765.1. Taxonomy (NCBI): domain Eukaryota; kingdom Metazoa; phylum Chordata; class Lepidosauria; order Squamata; family Anolidae; genus Anolis; species Anolis sagrei. The sequence goes on along the minus strand of NC_090024.1, from coordinate 213,626,270 downwards.
ATTATGTGGGTCCATGTTATGCAGTTTCAGCTATACATAAAGATTCCTCCTGTACTCTCCCCACCCTGAATTAATTGAATACATGCTATTTCTGCACCTGGAACTCACTTTTACTACAGTTAAAATAAGATGAAGAAAAGGGGGGAATCACTGTTTTATATTTTCTAACTTCAAAGAATATAAAACAAATTGATTTATGAATAAGTACTACTGATCATTTTTCTTCTTCTGTTGAACATTGGTAATAAATAAAAGTGTTCTGGACTCCAGGCCAAAATCATTTGGGCAAACCACAAAAATTGCAATGTTCCTTGGCTTAATTTTCTCTGTGTAAATCATCTTAATCATGGGAAATGTTGTGAAAGTGGAAGTATTGATTCTACCATTTGAAAGAGAAGTTTCTTATAATGGTCCTAAAATCTTTCAGAAATAGTACATTCAGATCCCAAGTTTGATCTTTCAAAATCACAATTATTTGGTCTTATTGTTGTACTCTTACTAGCCATTGTATGAGAAGTGCTATTTGGAAGAACTTTGAGTAAGGCCCCTTCTATACTGCCACATAAAATCCAGATTATCTGCTTTGAACTGGATTATATGGCAGTGTAGGCATAGATAATACAATTCAAAGCAGATAATGTGGACTATCAATTTTGATAATCTGTATTATATGGCAGCGTAGAAGGGACATAGCTGCTCCGAGCCCCAGGGGAGTGGCGGCATATAAGTTCAAATAATAAATAAATAAATAAAATAAGTATACTGCAGATATTTTGGATTTTTTTCATTTCCATGCAGAAGCAAAGGTGCCTTGTTCTTCACCTTGCCAGGGAAAGGAAAAACTATTTTCCTCAGTACCCTCTTCAAATCAAATTACTGGTAAACAATGCAGTATCTTTGATTGCCAGATTGAATCTGGGGCCAGACTCCTGTAATCTTAAACTATAACAGATTTTAAAGCAACACAAAGTACCACAAAGCTTCCTCCGGTAAAATATACCCCCTCTTCCTCGACCTACCAAACCCCAGCTTCTGGCCAGAGCTTTCCCATCTTAACACTGTTATTACCTGGTTTGTAGATAAAGTGGGGGGGGGGGGGGAGTGCATTCTTCTTGCTAAGCTCTGTGCTGGGTCCATGCTCTCTCTCCCCATGTCAAGCAGTGTTAGGAAGGGATGGTGCAGCTGAAAGTTGCAATGTGGATTGTGACAACAAACAGATACCTTTGCCAGATTTGATGGAACTTTATAGTACTTCATCCTGCTCCCTAATCAATTCAGCAATGCAGGAGCCCTCATCCTAGAACCAGTCTAGCAGCGCTAACACCATCTCCTTCTGTTCCTAGAAAAAACATACGATAGAGTAATGAATAACTGGGTGATGATCTCTGCAACCTGCTGCTACCAGCTATGGACATGTTTTCCTTTTGAATGTAATATTCTCTTTTCATCTGGCAACTTCATTACAATTTAGAATAGCTTCAAAGAGATTTTCTTTAAAGTGCCAATGTGTAACCACAAAATGCACAGGTTGCAAGACATGGTGATGTGTTCTCAGTTTTTATGTACTGCTAACGTGGTTGTTAATGAAGGCTTTTATATTGTACATCTTAAATAAAACACTAAGATGGACAAGATAAATGCTAGTAAATATCTCCACGCAAGATTATTGTTTTACATCTTGAGAACATTATACAGTAAGATAGGAAAATATATAAGTTCAAGTTCTAGTTCCTTAACATGGCAAATGATGTTGTTGGAAAGTTCATAACCTTTGGTGGATTAATATGGCCTTGTGATTTTGGTTTAACCACTGTTTCTAAAATCCCTGATCACTGGTTAGGGATACTGGGAGTTGAAGTCCAGGAGCATCTGGAAGTCTACACAGTTCCCACTCAGGTATTAACATGGGAATCAGCTGCTGAAACATCTGATTGTTGGTCCATTCAACACAATAGCATGGAAAGGAAAGATCTACCACAATCAGAGTAAGCCTTTTTATTCTGAAAGCTATCATGAAAAGAACACATTTCCTGAAAGAAGAATCTGGAAAATGAGATTCTGGCTGTAAATAGAAGGTCAGCTGCTGTCCTCTCCTTTTTGCCTTGTCTTTTACTCATGTTGTACTTTGAAATGGTCATATGACTGGTCAAATAAATAAATTATTATTGCATGTAGGACTACAGTGAAAGAGACAACTGTAGCAAATACAGTTGTCTGCAAATAATGAAAGCTGGGAATGCTTGTTTAACTTGTTGGCTTTTTGTCTGCCACATCACATTGCTTACTTTTGAGGAGGTGATCTTTAAGGAATCCTTGATGCCATGTGTCAACTATGTTCAATTGCATTATATGAAACTCAGACCTTAACCGTTTCAATACAGTGACAGAATTGAGGCCAACTCAGGACACTTAAAGCACTCTATATGGCTGTAATCTTAGGGCTCTTCCAGACATAACAGAAATGTGTGCCAAAGCACTGAGTCTAATGGGGTAACTAATTCATCCTCTTTTACCTGAATTAATCCTCTTTTACATGAGGCATTGTTGGGACACCTCAGGTAAAAGTCTGACAGGGCCCTGTCTGGAATGGCTCTTAGATTCTACAATGTTTCCTTTCTAAAAGGAAGGCGTGCATAAATGAATGTGTTTCTAAGAAAGCTGCAGCTTGAAGGAAACTAGTATTATGAATAGATTTCAAATTCAGGGAAGCCAGCTAAATTCAAGGAGATCAATTCTATTTATAATTTTTCAGAACTTAAGTTATGGTTACTATGAGGACTATGCTGGTAAACTTATATGGGAATATCTTTACTGGGGTGAACTGTATGGTGTGCTGAGACAGTCTCAGTTTTATTTGAGAGCTGGGCCAAAACTAACAAAATGAATTCCAACAAGGAGAAATGTTAAATACTACACTTAGGCAGAAAAAAATGAAGCACTAAGATATAGGATGGATGACGCCTGGCTCGACAACAGTACATGTGGAAAAGATCTTGGAGTCTTATTAGACAAGTTAAACATGAGCCAACAAAGTGATGCAGCAGCTTTAAAAGCCAATGGGATTTGAGTCTGCATCAAATTGAGTATAGTGTCTAGAATAGATAGAGGGAAGTCACAGTGCCTCACTATTTTGCTTTGGTCAGAACTCACCTGGAATAATATGTTCAATTCTTGGCACCACAATTCAATAGAGACATTAACAAGCTGGAACGTGTCCAGAGGAGGGCAACTAAAATGTGTGGAGACCATGCTCTATGACAAGCGTCTTCAAGAGCTGGGTATCTTTAGCCTGCAGTAGACATGATAGCCATATATAAATATGTGAAAGGATGTCATAAGGAAGAGGGAGCAGACTTGTTTACTGCTGCCTTGGAGACTGAGATTTGAAGCAATAGATTCAAATTATAGGAAAGGAGATTCCACTTGAACATTAGGAAGAATCTCCTGTCTGTAAGATATCACATGTGGTTTTTCCAAATCTATGATTCTATGACCATCTTCCAGATTGACTTCATTTTGGTCATTAGAGATAGTTTTCAAAGTTTTGCTAAAGTTATCTGTCGCATTCTGAGTGAACTACAAATGCATCTGAATCACTGTATATGATCATAAAGGCCACCCATTATCTTAACTTAGAATATTGCAAAGAAAATGGACCCAGCAGATGACATCTCCAAGAAATGTATAATATGAGTGTGTAAGTAAGTAGATGATGTTAATATCACAATGAATAATATTAACGTTAATTGTGATGTTAACAAAGTTTTTCCTGTATTCCTTGGAGAAATGCTGGAAAGCATGCAGTGTTTGTGCAAATATTGCAGATGTCCATAAATTACAGTTATTTTAATTTGAATTCATCTTCTGTACCCCCCCCCCCCCCATGTCATTCTCTTTCAGCTCAGTTATTTAATTTAACTCGCACTACTGTGAGCTTCATTTTTCATTTATTGGTTCTGTCTGATTATTTTCATTCAACAAAATCCATTTGGTTCTTACACAGACCCTCCTCCCATTGCAGTTTTGGAATAGGAGCTGTCTTCCTCCCTCCCTTTCTTCTATCAAACACCCCATGAGCTAGCATGTGCATTTGTACTTATTCAGTGCCACCACCAAGATGGATGAGATTGCGTTTGATAGATCTCTGGCGCTCCCTTCTAATGACAGTGGCTTCTCAAATGCAGCCTTATAGGGAGTTAAAGCTGCTCTGCCTTCACAGCTGGTGCAGTTCCATTGCCATTCAGATCATGCACTGCCAAGATTCCCTGTGTTCTTACAAATAGGATATGAGGATCAGAGTAGCTCAAGCAGACCAGCTGATATTAGGCTGTGGATGATAGAGTAACAATACAGGGTAACCTTCCCCCTTTTCATGGCAACTGATTACAGAAATGGGTTCAATTTTTATTTCACAACAATCACAGGCCCATTTTCATTATATGATAGTGTTTTCTTTAAATAATTTCAGCACTGTTTCTTTGTGACTACATTCCAGGAGAAAATTATTGCATTGTGTTTAAAGAACGTGTCCCTGAACATCTTATAACGTTCTTGACATTGTCAGTCAACACAAATACATTCTTCTTAGTGCAGAGCATGAAATCACTTTCTATTCCAACAACAACAGCAACAACAAAAAAAAACAACAGGTAACAGTATTTGAAGATCTGTGTGCAGACTCATGCTAGTTTCTGTCCTGTGATTCTTTTAAAAAGAAGAGGATTGACAAGCTAGGACCAGGCATGTAGCTGGGGGGGGGGGGGGCTTGAACCCCCCCCCCCTGAAATTCTCATGGTGGTCCACGAGAAGGCCTTACTTGTACATTATTTAAACTGTTATGTTTATTCATATCATGATCTGATCACCATGCTCAATATATCCCATATGCATGGGGGTATTGGGGTAATGATACAAAAGGTTTGCTAGGGTAGACCCTCTTTCACTCAGACTCAACCCCCCCCCCCCCGAACCAAACTCAGCCCCCCCCCCCCGAATCAAAATCCTGGCTACGGGCCTAGCTAGGACATCATATCTTTGGCAAGTTTTTTAAAGGATAAGAAGAATAGTGCTTTGTAGGTTTTTTTGGCCATGTTCTAAAGGCATTCTCTCCTGACGTTCGCCTGCATCTATGGCAAGCATCCTCAGAGGTAGTGAGGTAAGAAGAATAGCTTGCTTTAAAAAGGGATTAGCAAATCCTTAGGAAAATTGTATCAATGGCTACTAGTTATATTAGCTCCATGTTACTGCAAGTATCAAAATGTGAAGGTGGAATTGTATTCCCTCCTCAATAGCCATAGTCCATTCTAACAAGGGGTTGCTGAGACTTGTAATCCAAAGGTAATTATCCAAGCTTCATGGGTGGAAATTGGATGTCCAGTGGATAGTGGGTATGTGGGTCCTAAACTATATAGACATTCAGTGGTTATGATAGGCTTTTTTTTCTCATTGGAACTGCCACATGCAACATATTTTTAATTCTTAGTGTTTTGGCCACGTAATACAAAACATACTAATATATATATTAAATCCAACCGGTTTGAATTATTGTACCAATTCTTGAAGAAAGTGGGACTCAATAAGCCATAGGATTTTTTAAGCAAATGTCTCTCACATTACTCTAACATATTTTCCACTTAATGCTCCCATGTTGTTGAAGTCCCACATTAAAGAAACCAGTCTCTGTCTCTGTTGTTCTTAATGGCAGTAGGAAAAAATATTTTAAGGGTGATTACTTACTGAAGCAGATTTTAATATGATAGTGTCCCTCTTTGAGATGTGTTCTCACTTGTAAACATGGCTTAATTTTGATATTACATATGCAAATTAGTGTGAACATAAATTGTAGTAGAATAGTGGTATATGAATTTCATATATAAATTTATGTTAATTATATATTTTGATAGTTTTATTGTGATGCTATGGTTTTAAAATTGTACCTTTATAAGAAAGGTTTTATCCTAAAAGGCAGTCTAGGTTTCTCTTAAAGGACAGTAATACATATTAATCTGATTATAGCTGTTGATTCACTATCTGAACTAAATAATAAAAAGAAATGAATAGACATTATAAATGCATTCATTGATACTTTACAAATAGTTGCCAAACATTTTAAAACACATTTGGACAGATGTCATCATCTTCTTCAGCAGAAATAAGTAATAGTTTCACATTTCAAAATTCAAAATTGCATTTTTGGACAATATTGGGAGTAAAATGTATCAAAAAGATATTACATTTTATTAAGTCTTTGATATTAGCCGTGCAAGTATAGTCCTTCTCAATCTGCTGTGCAGCCTTTGTAAAAGTCCTTTATAAATATAGCACTAGATCAGTGTTTCTCAACCGGTGGATCCCCAGGTGTTTTGGCCTACAACTCCCAGAAATTCCAGCCAGTTTACCAGCTGTTAGGATTTCTGGGAGTTGAAGGGCAAAACATCTGGGGACTCACAGGTTGAGAACCATGGCACTAGATAGAAGTGTCCCAGAAGATTAAGGCAGAGGGTCCTTCCACACAGCCATAAAACTTAGAATATCAAGGCAGATAATTCGCAATATCTGCTTTGAACATATAATCCAGTTCAATGTGGATTTTATACAGCTGTGTGAGAGGGGCCAGAGACATCCTTTGTGTGTTCCTTAACCGTGATAGTCTTCTCTACTCTTTCAAAGAAAGCCACATGCTCTCTAATATGATGGGCTTCAAGTGGCCAGACCTTCTCTTCCAACAGGACAATCCATTTGCACTTGCTGAAGTTGTAGCTACCCACATCCTCCAGCAAGAACCTACCTCAGCTGTTGCAAGAGACCACAACCACTCCTTCACCACCTGTATTCAATAGTCTTAAGTAGGTACTGAAACAGAACTCTCTCACAAAAATCAATAGCTATGCAAAATACTTGCTGGCCTTGCCTCTTCATTAAGTGTTTGCTAGGTCCACCCCAAGCAAGCCACTGACACAGTAGAAGGCTTGTCCCTTAGACTTATGCCCAGGGAGAGTACATGGACAAAACAAACATAAATCTCTCTCATAGGCCTTAGAAAAAAGAATCAGGGATAACTCCCAAAATAAGTTCACCCTTTGCTCTCTCATAGGAGACTGAGCTCTAAACATTGAAGGCCCTTCCAGACGGACCAAAAATCCAAGAGGAATTGTGATTTTAAATCCCACTTTCTGTCATAATTGAGGCCACGCAGCTGGCCCCACACTTTTGAAGGGGTAATGTCCAGATACTCACTCATGCTGATCCAAGAGGGGTACTGCCAGCCTCTTCCTCCCTTTCACCCATTTCCCTCTCAACTTACTGGAAGAAGGCTCCGATGCAAACCTGAAGCATTTATCCCTTCTCTCTCCCTTGAAGAGCTAAAGAGGGATTGGGGGAAGGAAGAGGGGATTCCTCCTTCCAGGCTGTTTGTTGGTTCTTCCAGGGAGGTGAAAGAGGGGAAAAGGCTTCAGGCCTGAATCAAAGCCTTCCCCTGATAAGTTGAGAAGTAAATGGGGGACATGGAGAGGGAAGCTGGCGGTGTCATTCCTCTTCTCCAGTCTACCTGAGCCCAGGGAGGAGGGGTTGCTGTGGAAACAGGAACTGTGATCACAGAAGGTAATCCTAGCAGTCCTTTCCCACAGACCCTATACCTCCAAAGATCCAGACGTTCAGGGAAGATCCAGATCTTTACAGGCGTTTTTTAAACCTGGATTAAACTGAGTAAATTCAGTTTACCCCAATTTGAAACAGATTAGACTGAAATGTCATCTAGATGTCTCAGGCTAATCTCCTTTTTAAGACCAAATTTTAGGGCTATGTAGAAGGGCTCTGAAGCAACAGTTGTATAGCTCCATCATGAGAAGCAGCTTCATGATTCCACAGATGCCCTGGTCCCTTAGACTTAGGGCATCATAGTGAGCTTTCACCTGCCCTCATAATCCAGGACAAATAAGTGGGGCAAAAAAAAAAAAACATGGTACCTGACAGCAATTCCAAACATGGAGCTGTCAATCTCGGTAAATGCTCCCCCACCATCCTGACACCTTTTTTTTTGGTGGATTTTAGGGATTTGCAAGATGGGTGGGGAAACATCTGGTTAATATTTACTTTTCATTTTTTTAATTGGCACTCCACGATGCGCTGGACCTTATAAGAGCTGAACTGGATATGTGAATGTACACACAAACAGATTTCTTGGCATGATCTCTCCTCACCCTTCTGCTACCTTTACTTTTTTTCTCTCGAACCCCATTTCCCTTTGTGGTCACTTGTCTTCCATGCTGGTGCCCATTGTATAAATGTAAGCTTTGCTTAATTTCATAAACATCAGAACAAAGGAATGATTGCAGAGAGTTCTAATGTGAATTGCTTTCCAATTTAGCTACCTGTGTGGCCATGGTTCAATTTGTTTACAGCCCTCATGAGCTGGGATTTAAAAATTGCCACGTGTGCTGGAGCAGTGCACACCAGCATAAAGGAATGAAGTCATGTGTTTTCTGAGTGCAAAGATATACAGTGATGAAAATATGTGCATTTTCCAGCCAAAATCTGATTTTAAATGTACCTTTTTAACATGAATTTTTGTCCGTTAATGCAATCCAGCACACATTTTTGGCAAACCTCATTTATCCAGGTTCTTTTGGCATTTTAGGGCCTGTGTAGAAAGTCCCTTCAACTTTTCCACTCATTACCCCTTTCATCTAGAGAAATTTTATGTTGCCCTTGGAATACTGGTAAATAAAATAGGGATAAAAATCAAACATTTATGGATAACAAATTAGCATTTGCAAGGCTTTTTAAACAGACTGATTTCCCTTTTTATGCAGTACATGTGAAATGTCTTCTGCAGAGTTCACTGCAAACACTGCAGAACAGATTTCTGTAAATGTCTAAGACAGCCACAAGTGACGATCAGACAACTTTTACTGTTGCCAATTTTTTGAGATCCCAACATTTAGCAAAAAGATCATGACCCACAATTTAAGAAGCAGTATCTTAGATCATGTGTTCAGGGGGATCATTCTGCCAAAAGGAACAAAAAACCCCTCTTCTCACAAACCTTAAAAAAAATTCAGGAATCAGCTTATCTTCTGCTTGATCTTCAGAGACTGAGCTTGAAGGCTGAGTTAAAATTATATATAAGAAGTGGCTATATAACATCCAAAGGAATTACTATCTCATCAGAAGTGACATTCCCTTAGACCAGGGACCATATCACATTAACCTATGGATTCTGACTTATCATTGGCCCCATTGTACGGGGGTAGGTGTCTGCTGCCCAGCTTCCCCCCATTGTTGCAAATGCAACATGGAAAGCATCCAGCATTAGCTGCCATGGCAGCATACACCAGTTCCCCCACTCTTTTTTTTTTTTGCCATGGAGCCCTACTGGAAGTAAGTGTATGTTTTGGATTGGGCTCTGTGGCAAAAAGAGGAAAAGAAACCAGCGTACGATGGGCAAATTTGCCTTTATGATGAGGTTGTATGTGCTCAGGGAGAGTATGTGGTCAAATATAAACACACACAGTATAGGTCTTTTAAAAAGCCAGAAAAGCTGTGCAGTGGCTTTCTCTTTTGCACCTTCTGGTTCAGTGCCAGCTATTAATCATTTGCTAGCACTATTTCCGTGGCACATGATCATTGCATTATAATTGTTATGCATACTCTGATGGAAAGTGCTGACCCCTGTGGTAGATTTGTGTTATGTATGTATGTAGTTACCTTTTTCATGTTTATTGCAAACCGATTTCATTTTCGGCCAAAAAAAAATGGCTGCAAATGAATGACTATATTAAAGTTTATGCTTCAGATTAGCAACAGTACTTATCTTTTTCTGTTTGTTGTATTCTGAGCGAATGAAGAGTGCGAGGTATATTGACTGGTGGCCCAAAAACATCAATAATATTTCTTTTGGCAGAGTGTGTGCATGTGCATTTGTATTACAGATTTTATAAAGCTTCTGCTAGCTCCTTGGTTTTGAAAATCCCGTTTTCTTCAGTACAAAAGTCAAATTTATGCCCTAAGGTAGCCTTACTGCTAGGAAATTATAAGAATAAGATTTTAAAAATCATTTTCACAACTCCCTTTGTGACCAGCAGAGAACGTGACCATTTCTTGACCATTCCTGGATTTTAACTTTTTGCTGTGGGCATTTGGCAAAGGCAGTGCTCTTAATTCTTCCCCACCACTTTCTTGACACGGACTCCAAGAAACATCTAACAAATGCCAAATCCTTTGTTTTATCTCAGTTGCAAAGCAGTAAATTGGCGGCACCTGTGCTGTTCTTGTATTTTGTCAGAGCTTCTGTTATAACTCAGCAAGGATGTAACTATGAAAATTCTTACAAGGAAATTTGTGGGTTAGAAGAGGAATATTTTATTTTCTCTATGGGCCCTTCAAGATAGGCCCAAAAATGTGAGGCTTGTTGCTCTTTTACCAGAGGCGGCCAAATTACGCCTCTGGTAAAAGTGAATTAATTCAGAAAAGAGAAGGGGTTACCTGCTTTTTTCTGAATGAATTAGATACCTGGTAAGACCCGGATCAAACCTAAGATCCAGGTCTTACCAGGTTTAGGCCCTGTGTGGATTGAGCCCTGTGACTTCATCACTATCCTTGGGCCCAGTCCACATCCATCTTGGTTTTCCAGGCTCCAGGAACCTAGAAAACTGAGAGGGCACCCACCTCCTGCCCCAAAAAACCCCAAACCCCCTAAGTAGCTCTAAAATTGAAAACAACTTACTTGTCCACTATTAAGGTAGTCATGGAGTACTCCTGGCAGGTAGAAATAATTTGCCAAGATACTTGGGGGGGGGGGGATGAGGAGGAAAATTTCATATATGTTGATTGATTGATTGCATGTATGGTATCAGCACATATGTTAAAGTTGGGAATGGATTTTCATACCTGCACAATGTATTAGTATGTTCACAAATTGTCGAGGTTTGCAAGTAATCTGCCATAACCTTTTCTTTGAACACCTAAGCTGTAATTTTAAATGCTTAATTGCAATGCAAAGCATTTGAGAGCTGAAGGAAAATTTCATTGCAGGAAGAGAGAATTCTAATGGCAGTGTTCTCAATTCTCCTCCCTCCCATTGCTGGACCCCAAGATGAAGCGGAACAAAATAGAAATATTTGGGGAACATTTTAGTGTCCGTAGAGAGACTAGATGGGTGGCCTTCTTATTTTCCTTCCATGGATAGATGAAGACTTTTACTGATTTGGCAGACCTTGAAAGATGGATTGCTCATAGGAAAAGGTCCCTTACTAATGTTCTATATTGACAATATTTTTTTCCTTTTTAATTGTTTTAAACTTTAAACAATTTTAAAGATTTGATTATATTTAAACTTTTGTAAAATAGGTGCGCATGCACACACACATTTTAGCAAAGACCAGGAGAAAGGCTGGCAATAAATAAATAAAATATTTTTAAAAATCCATATATATTTGGCTTGGAATTTTTTTTATCTCTTACAATCTATAAGCTGAAGCTCTGAGCCCTTGGGTGATTGTAGAGAAGCTGTTTGTTAAATATTGTGTGGATACAGGTAGCTGCTGATCATTTTTAAATGATCCCCTTCTCGTCTTAGGATCTCTTCAGTCTTTTTCTCTCTCAAATGCCTGGGTTGCTCTTTTTTTAAACATATAGTAGTCAGAATCTCCTCAAAACATGTTTTTTGAAGGAGGGAAATAAATCACAACTTATAAGGACCAAGAAAGGCATGTAGCCGGGGAGGCTTCATCCCCCCCCCCCAATTCTCAGGGTGGGCCACGAAAAGGCCTTACTGGTGCATTATTTAAACTGTTTTGTTTATTCATATCATGATCTGATCACCATGCTCAATATATCCCATATGCATGGGGGTATTGGGATAACAATACAAAAGGTTTGCTAGGGTAGATCCTCAGCCCCCCCCCCCCCCCCGGATCAAAATCCTGGCTACGAGCCTGCCACAAGGCATTTCTCTGCACAGTAATACAGAAGTGTACACCTTTATTTATATTGTCAAATGATTGGGAGGTGGGTGGATGGGGTGAATCTGGCATTTTGACACTGTTGCTATCTGTGCTTGTGGTTGGAATTCCAACTAACTTACAATCCCCCATTCTGTATAAGCTCCATGGTCTGATTTGTGTGATCTGAATTTTGTACCATTGTATATTGAAGGAGATTTTCAGGCAATGAAAGAAATTGTTTTAAAGGACCACCAGAACATAGTTATACATGAATGAGCTGTAACCACATCAACAGGAGCATAGCACCCAGTTTGAGGGAAGTAGTAGTACTACACTGCTCTGCTTTGGCTAGACCTCACCTGGAATGCTGTATCCAATTCTGGGCATCACAGCTCAAGATATTAATCTGTTAGAGCAAATTTGTTTTCTGCTGCTCCAGAGATCAGAATATAAACCAAATTACAAGAACACATAAACATTAGGAAGAACTTGAACGTAAGAGCTGTTCAACAGTGGAATGGATTTCCTTGGAAGATGGTGTAATCTTCTTCTTTGGAGGTCTTTAATCAGAGCTTGGATGACCATCTGTCTTTAGTGTTTTGATTATGTATTTTTGGCTAGTCAAAGTTAGGACTAGATGGTCCTTGTGGTGTTTTCCAACTTGAAGATTCTGTGATTCTGATTTTTGAACACAGGTGATTGGAAAGAGGAGTCTGGGCTTTAATCCAAAATGTCCCTGCCTTCCTTCAACTCACTTTATGCAGCTCTCAAAGTTACTCTAAAGACAACCCCTTGGGTTAGATTTTTAAGACATACAGAAGGGATGTACTACAAAGGAGAGAGCACCCTTCCACTTCTGTTGATCTAATGGTCTCACTAGCAGAAGTTCTGCATTTGGATCTTGTCCTAAGAATTCCCTATAAAGGGTAATTTGTAAACTTGGAATCCAAATAGCTGGTGCTTCTTTCTTATCCACTGAAGTGGTAATTCACTAGTCACTGATCATTAGTTGTGGTTCTTCTTCTCCCTCCTGCACAGACTGTCAGGTTCTGTAGTCTGGGTTATGTGGCCTCTACTTAATAGATAAGCCTGGTTTGGGAGGCTGCAAGTTCCAGAATTAGGGACTAATTAAGTTCCTGGACACGAATCACTTCACAAGCTCCACTTAGAGGATTTGTCTAATTGACTGAAGAAATAGTTTGAAGTGGAAGAACATTTCTTTTCATTAGTGTTCAAATGAAGTGCAAATTATAAAACTTCGGAGTCTCCATATTTCCTAAAGATAAAAGCTGCAAAGAATTGGGGAAGTACTGAGAAATAGAGTTTTGTTTTCAAATTAGGAACAAATGTCTTGCTCTCTATGTATAGTCATTTTGGAGAAAGTTTGGACACTTCTCTGCATGAATTATAATGATGACTGGTTTTGTTGGTATATGCATATCTTGAATTTCTTTCTTTTTTGAAAAAGCATAGACTCAATAGTTGGAAAAACACACACATTTACTCATAGTTGTGAGGTGGATTGTGATTATTATGACTATAAATCTGAGTGAAATATAACAATTACAAATAATGAAAGTATTGTTCTTGTGTGGAGACAAGTATCTACCTCCCAAATTTAGTTAATTTAGGTGGGCTCATTTTTTCTGTATCCATTATAGATGCACAGAATGCTCACATATATTCTTGTCCATCATAGATTCCATGAATTTTCACATCGAAGGACTTTTTGAGAAATGTTTGCAAAAACACCATTTGTGTGTGGGCAATAAACATATGACAGCAAGAACAGCATATTTTGAACATAACTACACAATTTATCTTACCAAAATACATCTCATTTCTAATTACAAGAAAATCTAAAACACAAAATATAAATAAATTAGATTTAAAAGAGAATTTCTTGCTTCCTTTTTGTTGATTTCTCTATAGTTTCACCTCTTTTCCATGACTGAGAAAAAACATTAAGAAAAAAGATAGTAAAATGCAAAAAAAAAAAAAAAGGGGGGGGGGTTAGAGAAAGAGATTTAGAAAGCAGATAACCTTAAATTGCCATAATTTCTCCTGGGAAGAGAAAACTTTTGAAATTTTCATTCTTTGTGGAATGAAAGAAATGAAGATTTTATAATCTTGGTGCCTTTGCAGCATATTGTTGTATGTGTGGAATTCCTACTAGTTACTAATTGAACATGACAGCAAAAGGTTGGTAGAGCCCTTAGAGTAGGCTTCAAGTGGAATATGTAAAAATCCCTTGGTGTTACAACCTCCCTTCACATGAATATCTAACATGTCAGGAGGAAAACGTTTTCCTTTGTCCCATAGGTGATAAGTATTTGATATGTGGGGATCATTATGTTTGTCATCACTACCTGCAATCTGAAATGGTATAGTCTTGATGAAGTCTTTATCATAAATTTTATGTAATGTGAAAGACAATCTTTTAGTCTTCTCTTCAGTTGCAATATAATACACCCACCAGTGTGCATATATGCTTTCATTTGATTAAAAGTCAAAGGGTACATTACATTTAGAGTTATTACTGTATCATTTGTAGAAGTCTCTCAGGTCTCCTCTATGCTATTCTTTTCTTTGAGGAATTCAGTTTCAAGTAACATTTAATTTGAAAAAGAAAGGGGGGGGGGCTATAGTGGATTTTTCTTTATTATTCTCAGCAAGGCAGCTCAATATGAAATAAATTGAGTGGTATTTTAAATTGGGTGGTATTTTGAAAATGTGAACCAGCGTGGTGTACTGCTTTGAGCATTGCACTATGATTCTGGAGACCATGGTTTGACTTCTTGCTTGGCCATGGAAACCCACTAGGTGACCTTGGGCAAATCACACTATTGTAGCCTCAGAGGAAGACAAAAGCAAACCACCTTTGAATATTTTTTTTCAAACAAAACCTGTGATAAGTTCACCTCAGCTTCACCATAAGTCAGAAATGATTTGAGGGTACACAACAAAACAATTTTTAAATGCAACCAATAAACACTTACACAAAGGCTTCTCTTGAGAAGACTAATGAATAGGAAAGTCAGTGATTTTTTCTGTTTGAGCAGTCTCCCAGACCTCCAAGATCTCCCCTGAAAAGTTGGGATGCTTGCCTTAGTATGTTGGAGAAGCACAAGTGGTCACAAGGAGGAGTGAGAAAGAAAACTCTCACCAGGAAACAAAGTTTTTCTGCATTGCTGAATGATCTAGGTTTCCCATTAACTGCAGGTGCAAACCACCATTAAATGTCATATCCAACAAGTCAGTGTATACACTGAGATACACATATCTAGAAGTGATACTGTATCTCAGCATCAGGTTCATATAAAATGCAAAAGTTATTGAATTAGTAAAATTCTTAGGATGGTTTCCCATCAGTATGATAGAACAGTGGTTATTCCTCTGATCTGCTCTTGCAGAATTCTGGGAAATGTAGTTTAGGGGAGCCAAGGACATCTAACTGAGAATTTCAAAGGTTCTGCCATGAACTGCATTTCCCAGAATTCTGCAGGAGCAACTCAGACAATTGGCAGATGATAACCTCCGTTCAATAATGCTGTTGGGGAAACGTCTCTAGTTCTTCTTAACATGTATCCATTTTCTTTCTGCCCAAACATAAAATGTGTAGCTTGCACAGAAAGCCTGCCAGTTTTGTTACTTTTCATGCTGTGATAATTCTCAGTATAAAATACTGTTTAGGTGGTATTTTTTTCTACATTACTATACCAGGAAATAAGAGCTATTCCACAATGTTCTCCTGAAATCTTTTATTGAGGAATGCATACCCACAGAAAACTCTTCTTGTTTAATGTAAAAATATCAAGGAGAAGGTGGAACATCCTGTATTTTATTGCCATGATGTTTTCCCCAGGTAGTTTGACAAGCATTGACAACCATTTCCTCAGTTCCACATGTGAAAGAGACTAGCTTTCCATACCAAAACAATTCAATCCATCTGCTATACTTAGCATCATTATAACCAGTTTTCTTCAAGTACTGTGAATGAAGAAGAGTTCAATGAATTTAAATTACTATGGAAAAGAACATTTCATTATTACTAAAATGATTTTGCATGAACAAAATGATTTGATAAAGCTAGTAGGTTTCATTACATGATCCACTTTAAACGTTAATCTTGGCTTACAAATGAATTAATGGATTTATTTCTACAATTTGCAGGAAAAATTTAATTCTATGCTTCCAGTGGATGTTTGAAAAGAATCTGCATATTTTTCACTAAACGTATGAAAAAGGTGGAAATTTTCCTTCAGGAATACAGCATGTATTTGTGTTACATTATAATGAATATGTGCTCATTTCCCATGAAAGTCACTGCTTTTGAGAGATAGGCATATATTTAATGGGAGGATGAAATAATACAAATATTGCCTTCTTTATAATCCTTGTAAGAATTGTCCAGTCGAATACTTACATTATGCTAGTGTGCAGTTTAACTGCTTGGATCAATAATATGAAGGCCAGCAATCGTATTTTGTGGGTGTGCTGGATGGCTACAAGATCATGAAATTCTGTATACAGAATACTACAGCATGTTAGGAATGCCATTCACTATTGTAGGACTTATATTAGCATGTCATAATTATCTGCATTATTCCTTTTATAGCAGAAATTTGAAATGCTTTTTAATATTTCAAAAAAGCTCTTCAACCTTTCTAAAGAAAAAAATGAAAGCTTTTGATAGTGTTAAGGTATAAATATCATTTCCTAGCATGCTGATCTACAAAACTAAACAGCTTGTGTTTTGCAATTAACATGTAGTGTGCTAGGTCAAAAAGCTCTTCCATCCACTGCCTAGGATTATTTTATTGTAGATTTTATGCCAAGTTAAGAAACCATCTGCTGGCCATATTCCTGGACAGGATTTTCTTTGTTTCTTGTTACCAGGAATTTTTTTTAAAAAAATGCTCCAAAGCCATTCTGGAAAAAACTAAATGGGCCCTGGCATCCTTTTGGTTGGATAGCTGACAACCATAGCAACATTTTGTGAATGTTTATGCTCTACATTCAGTCTGAATGCTTCCGAAATCACAGTGTGGAAGATGCTTAGGGGCTTAAATGTTTTCAAATTTGATCAGTGTTTTGAAAATATGCTAATACTTTGAAGTAACTTATCTCTATGAACTTCATTCTACCACATGAATGTTTTATCAGATATTTGTTCCTTGTGTGATAACATGTATTCCGGGTTTGACATTAATTTAGATCTTGGAATGAAAGCATTCCAAGTACAACAGGTTATTTTTCTGCGTGTGTGTGTAACAGATTAATTTTGCAACAATGTGATTATTGAAAACATTGTTATTCTTTTCCATACTTTTGACTTATTTTGTAACATTCTTATAGCATGTTCAAATACAGTATTCAAAAGAATATTATCAAATTCACATTCTTCCTTTTTGCTGTGGATTTTTCCCAAAAAGGATTAGTAATGATACATGAAGTATCATGAATTATTACAAATATATATCTATATCTATATCTAGATATAGATGTATATACACACACACAGTCACAGGTTAACATAGTAGAGATGACTGAGCAACTTTGGGATAAGAGAATACTCCCTGAATAGATCTGTGGACCCTATAAACACCCTTATTACATATAATGGGTTCTGATCATTCCTAAGCATCCTTCAGTGTTGACTGAATCTAGAAGACCAGGAAAACGTATAGGATATCCTAAGTACAGAACAGCTTTAATGTGACAGGCTGGATATACCTATTTCTTTGTACCAAAATAAATCCTGCTAGTGCATTGACAATCTGTTTCTCTGCAAGGATTACATATAACATCTTCATTGCTGCTCCTTCTCCACCTCACACATTGAGCAGATAAAGCTTTTCTAAGACTTTAACTGAAAAAGTCCTACAAAGTGAAAATCAATATTCGTAAGATACAACAGTCCCCAACCCATTGTGTGTTGATGACACTCTAATTTTCTGATGAATCTGTAATCATCCTTTTACTTAGTAGTAGAAGGACTATACCTGTATGACTTTGTGTTTTGTAGAATTGTATTAGGAATGTTATTATAAGATCAGTGGAAGATCTGAACATTGTAATTGTGAACAGTAAAGTTTTAGTAAGATATTATTTTGTATTTACATTTATTTTGTTATATTTTGTAATCAAAATATTATATTGCAACATGATATGAATGTAGGTCTGTACCAGAATTTTAGATTAATATATTTAGGGGTCCTTTTGGAGTGAAAAAAGCAGACAGATTTTAAATGTTGATCCACAGTAGAACCACAGCATAGAACCTATGAGAAAAAGGCTGAAACTATGCCTGATATGGAAGAAATAAATACATATTTAAAATAAATTCCATTTCAAAAGTTGCATGGAATGATCCCATTCTCATTCTGTTAAGTGCCAGCAATTTTCGCACAAAGCAGCATATTTATTTATTTATTGAAATAAACATACATTTGTAAGTGTGTGTGGTGTACAGTGCCATACTGTCCAGCTATTAATGTTCAATAATCATTTCTCAGATAATATCATTTCTTTAAGGGGTCATTGTCTTCTATTTTGATAATTCATATAAAGGCAGCATCGGCTCTAAATTAGTATCTGTTTCCTCTGTGTCTACAGTCTTATAGGATCCCCTATGTATATTTTTAGTTTAATTTTACATTGAGAAGTTGAATCACTTGTGGTCATTCATTAACAAAGTTCTCTAATATTTCTCCTCTTAAGGGTACAGTTATTTTGTCCATTATTAGCAAATCTGTAACATATTTTTCCCATTCTTCTAAGGGAGGTACCTCTGAGGTTTCACTAGCATATATTGTATGGGGTGCCACTGTCATAAAAAACAACAACATTTTTTCCAAAAAATTTCCTTTCTAGCTCCTTATTTATTTTAAAGGCATGTCTATCAAAACCTTTCCATTTAATTTTCAAAGAGCAAATTCAATCTATAACACAAATGTGTGCTTTCATAAAAAGAAAAACTAGAAACAAATCCCACACTTGACAGATTTTAAAATACCAAATACAAGAGTTTTTTCCCAAGCTGTCAACCTGTTTTTTCTAGGGGTTTGTGACCTCATCTAACACAGGCTGAATCCCTATTCCCAGATTGGTTTTATGACTGACCAGGAGCACCTCTGTCCTGTCTGGATTAAGCTTCAAATTGTTTGCCCTCATTACAGCTGATAGGTACCGGTTTAGCACAGGAGCCACTTCCTTGGAATTAGTTGGAAAGGAGTGATAGAGTTGGTGTAATCTGCGTATAGAAGGCATCACACTTGAAAACTCCAGGTGACTTCTCCCAGATTTTTCATGTGCTTGCTGAACATCATGGAGGACAACACAGAGCTCTGAGGGATCCCGCAGTCTATTTGCTAAGGACTCGAACAGAAGTCCTCCAGCATCATCTTCTGAGAACGTCCCTCCAGGAAGGAAGGGAGCCACTGAAGAATAGCACCTCCAAGCGCCATTCCGAAAAGGTGACTCAGAAGTATACCATGGTTAATGGTATTGAAAGCTGCTGAAAGGTCCAGGAGAACTGACAGGAACACATTCCCCCTGTCCAATTCTCCACATAGGTCATACATCAAGGTGACCAGAGCTGTCTTTTCCCCATGACCAGGCCTGAAACCAGACTGAAATGGATCTAGATCTGTAGTTGTCCAGTACATAGGGGTCTAGGGAAAATTCTTTAAGAAGTTGTCTTACCACAGCATCCTTGAGGCCTGTAGGACCCTGCCCTGATGTAAAAAAGTAAAGGTAAAGGTTGTCCCCTAACATTAAGTCCAGTCATATCTGACTCTGGGGCGTGGTGCTCATCTCCATTTCTAAGCCAAAGAGTTGGCATTGTCCACAGACACCTTCAAGGTCATGTGGCCAGCATGACTACATGGAGCACTCACATTTTGATCTACTCACATTTGCATGTTTTCGAACTGCTAGGTTGGCAGAAGCTAGGGCTGACAGCGAAAACTCATGCTGCTCCCCGGAATCGAACCTGCGACCTTTTGGTGAACAAGCTCAGTAGCTCAGCTATTTAACCCACTGTGCCACCGGGGGCTCCATGTAAGGAGGCATTAATCATTTCCCTGATCTACTCCACCAATCCACCCCTGGCCTTTTTTATGAGCCAGAGCAAATCTGAGTGATCTTATCTACAAAATGGTGGACAAGTTCCTCACAGCGTGCTATTGTATGGCCAACATTTTTTTTGGGCTAGGATGGATTAGGCCAGGGGTCCCCAAACTACGGCCTGCGGGCCGTATGCGGCCTGCCGAGGGCATTTCTCCAGCCCGCGTGGCCTGGCCTGGCCACGCCCACCCAGCGCTGCTCTGCCCATCGCGGGAACCCTCTGCTCCGGCCCTTATGCTCGTGTGGGAAGGAGAAGCCTTTTGTAGTTTACCTGCCTCCTTGGAGACCAGAGCAGCCGTTACTTGTAGGCCACATTTACTTCTGCAAGCCTGCCAACTCTTAGAACATTTTACCAATCCACTATTTTTTTAATTTTTAATTTTTAAAGATTTTACCATAATGTTAGGCAGTGACACACTTTGTATTTCTAGGTGCAAAGATTACTGCAGACACAGACTGCAGTCAGGGACTCAGAAGACGCTTACTTCTTGGGAGGACAGCAATGATCAACCTCAATAAAATAGTGAAGAGTAGACACTGGCAATGAAGATCCAAATTATTAAAGCAATGATATTCCCCATAGTAACCTATGGAGAGCTGGACCATAAGAAAGGCTGAGTGAAGGAAGATAAATACTTTTGAACTGTGGTGTTGGAGGAAAATTCTGAGAGTGCCTTGGACGGTCAGAAGATCCAACCAGTCCATACTTCAGTAAATAAAGCCCAACTGCTTATTGGAGGGAAGGATATTAGAGAAAAAGATGAAGTACTTTGGCCACATAATGAGAAGACAGGAAAGCTTAGAGAAGACAAAGATGCTTGGGAAAAAGGAAGGAAAAAGGAAGAGGAGTCAACCAAGGGCAAGATGGATGGATGGTATCCTTGCAGTGACTGGCTTGACTCTGAAGGATCTGGAGATGGTGTGGGCTGACAGGGAGCTCTGGTGTGGGCTGATCCATGAGGTCACAAAAAGCTGGAAGCGACTGAATGAATAAACAACAACAAACCAAAATATATAAAAAACCCACAAGAGAGGGTTCTGGGAATTGAAGTCCCAAGCATATAATCCAAGAGAGGAGGAGAATGGACACAGTCAGCCAGGCCTCTGATTAGCTGAGAAAAAAAAGTGAGAAACACACACAGATAAAAACCTCAACGCACATCATGCCTTGAAAAGGAGCAGAAGGCTCCTTCAATCCTTATTTATTTATTTATTTATTATTTATTTCTTGCATTTATTGACCGCCCCTCTCAGCCCGAGGGCGACTCGGGGCGGTGAACAACAACAGAGAAGACAGTGTACAGTGCGTTAAGACGATACAAAACCAGACAAATACAACATAACATATACTTATACTAAAAATCCGCTTCGTCAAGTCCTGGGGTCATAGCCAAATTCGTAGTCCTAGTACAATCCAATGTCATTCAAATACAACTCAATTGAAGGCCTGCTCGAAGAGCCATGTTTTCAGGCCCCTACGGAAGGCCATCAAGGAGGGCGCCTGTCTAACTTCAGCAGGGAGGGTGTTCCACAGCCGGGGGGCCACCACCGAGAAGGCCCGCTCCCTCGTCCCCGCCAGACGTGCCTGCGAGGCAGGCGGGACCGAGAGAAGGGCCTCCCCGGAAGATCTCAAGGCCCTCGTGGGCTCGTAGGCCGAGATGCGGTCTGCAAGGTATTTTGGGCCGGAACCGTTTAGGGCTTTGTAGGATAACACCAGCACCTTAAATTGGGCCCGGTAGCAGATCGGCAGCCAGTGGAGCTGGGACAGCAGGGGCGTTGTATGCTCTCTGCGTCCAGCTCCCGTTAACAACATGGCTGCCGCGCGCTGGACTAGCTGAAGCTTCCGGACCGTCTTCAAGGGCAGCCCCACGTAGAGAGCGTTGCAGTAGTCGAGCGTTGCAGTAGTCGCTACCCCACGTAGAGTAGCGTTGCAGTAATCCTTGCATAGTATAAAGTGCAGCCAGGAAACTGGGTTCCCATTTGCCTCAAGTGGGTGCTGGGGGGGCTTTGGGAAGGGATAGAGGAGACCTCCGGGGAAGAAAGTAAAGGAAGAACAGCTTTTTCCTGATTAGCAAGGCTTCTCTGTCCATACGCTGCCACGTCTGCCTCAGGTAGAATGCAGCTTTCTCAGCCTCATTAGTTCCTATTAGCCCCCATTAGCTGAAAAGATCCAGGTGTTGTGATCCGTTCTGGCTAAGGCTTCAGCTGCCCCCTGACTGGCTCATTTTCATGGATTTAGCAGTCAAATTCTCTGAGTCATCCGGATCCAGTTTTCAAAAACAGAAATGTGCACATCCCTAGTAGAAAGGGAACCTTTGTTTTCATATTTCTAGAGTATTGTGTTTTGTCAATGCAAATATGGGTGTGAGATCTCAGAATCATGAAAAAACCACAAGCAAATAAAAATAAGGCAGTGCATAGACTTTAAGCTTGAAACATTAAAACTGGGTACACATTGCAGAACATATTGCCTAGAAATCTTAAAAGATTTCAAGATGGAAAGAACTAAACTGTGGAAAAGTTAATAAAAGCAAAATCCTTTTAACTAAAAATTAAATTAGTTGCTGGACTTGAAGCTGCTCTTATTTAAAGCCAGTGAGAGATTTACTGATGTTGTCAAAAGAAAGCAGGAAGAGGCCAACTGAAGCTAGACTGCACAAGTAATGAATTACACAAAATGGACAGGGACCATCTCTTACATCTAATAACATGCACATTTATAGCCTGCTGGTAAGTAGTCTGAACTGGCAACAAGCTCACTCCATCTAATAGAACAAAATAGTGAAACCTCAACTATGAATAATTTATGGGCCCAATGAAGTATTTTGAATGCAAACTGAGCAAACCTGTTTTCAATTTTATTCACACTTACTTTAAAGTTCCATTGAAGTCAACGATATGGGGCTTCCTATTAAATTTTAGGAGATGGATATGTTAGATGACCCTTGTTATGTGTATGAGAATGGGATTTTTTTTACAGATGTCATGTGGATTGAGAGGAAGGCTTACTATATTTTATGCAGGAACTTTGCACAATGCTTTAGAACTCAGTACATTCGTTATTGGATGTGCTTTATGAGCTGATCAGTGCAGGAGATTCCACTACCATCCCTTTGCTACATTCTCAGTGTTCAGGTTTTTTTTACAGCTGCAGAACATTAGGACAATATCAGAATAAGTTCCATTGAATTCAGGAAGCTTCTATGAAGCTGTGGATAGACTTCCGCTGCTGTCATATTTTCCCAAAATATCCACAACTTTTCCTGTAGTAGGTGATTAAGATCCCACCGGACTCAGAATGTATGTGTTGTTAGGGAAAAACATGATTTTAGTAAAGGTTGACTAACCCTTATTCAAAACGCTTGAGACCAGAAGTGTTTTGGATATTGATTCTTTTTAGATTTGGAATTCTTGTATGTGGATATATGTATATAATGAGATATCTTGGAGATGGGGGCCAAGACTAAACACAAAGTTCATGTGTCATGTACACCTTATATAATATTTAAATAATTATGTGCATGAAACAAAGTTTGCGCTTATTGAACCATTGGAAAGCAAAACTGTCACTATTTCAGCCACCTACGAGGACAATTTAAGGTTTTGGTGTCATTTAAATTTCATATGATCTACATGAGGGATAAAGAGATAACTCACTGTTTACACCACATGTAGGTCATAACTATATAGATGCTAAAAAGAACGAGGCTGGAGATTGTTCAGCAGCTGCCCTATTCAGTTTTCTTGAAAACCACCAATTTATTCCTCCTTCTGAGTATTACTACTAATATTTATTTATATACTGCTTTTTTCTCTTAAAGAGGCTAAAAGTGGTGAACAGTAGTAAAAGCAATACCATACATAATTTAAAACCTAAGGACCACAAACATGAAAATAGAATTAAAAGTATTATCTGAAAATTCAGAGATGAGGGACATCCACTGAGAAGGCCCTCTCTTGCATTCCCACCAACCTTGCTTGCGATGGTAGTGGGACCAAAAAAAGGGCCAGTTATTTCGTTCACAAGCAAATCTTTCCTATACTTATTGCTATGTTTTTTCAGGTGTGTGGTATTGGAAAATCTTCTATAAAAGTACATAATCTTGATTGGAATAACAGTACTAAGTATTTGCTGAGACTTAAATTTATGTCCTCTCAGTTAAATAAAATAAAATAAAATAAAATGGACAAGTGAACCGGTGAAGAGAAGCTTATACTTGTGTATAAGCTGACCTTCATGTATAAGTCATGGGCAAGTTTTGGGCCCAAACCTATGGATATGACCTGTAGATAAGTCATAGGCAATTTTGTCCATGGCTGCTTTCACCACCATTTACCCATCCAGGCATTCAGAAAAACCTGTACCAGTGTCAAAACAGAGAGAGTAAAGAAGGTTGTCACTTCTTTTAGATCAGTTGTTCTCAACCTGTGAGTCCCCAGATGTTTTGGCCTTCAACTCCCAAAAATCCTAACAACTGGTAAACTGGCCGAGATTTCTGGGAGTTGTAGGCTAAAACACCTTGGGACCCACAGGTTGAGAACCACTGTTGTAGATTCTCTCTAAAACAGAGAAGGAGATGGTTCCTTTTTAAAATAAGAGTTAAGGTACCATACTTGCATTAACCTGTAGATATGTTGAGCCATGTTTTTTGGGTCAAGTGTTTAACTAAAAATTCTGGACTTATGCAGAAGAAGAAAAATTCTATGGCCTTCAGCAGGCCCAAAATGCTGTGGCCAGATTGTTGATAGGAGCCAGTTAAACAGCTTAACTGGCTACTAGCTTGGTTCTAGACACAATTCAAAGTGTTGTTAATCACAGTCAAAGCCTTATATAGTGTAGGATCAGACTATCTGAATGACTGCATGAACCTGCCAGAATCTTAAAATCTTCATGGGAAGACTTTCTGTCAGTCCCATCACCATCACATCTCTATTTGGTGAGAAGGACATGGGAGAGAGTATTCTCAATGGCTGCTCCCATCCTTTGGAATGCTCTTCTGTGAGAGGCTAAGCTGACTTTGGCCTTCCATTCCTTTTATCGGCAGGCAAAGATCCTTTTGTTTAACTAATAGGCTCACAGCCAGACCTTGAAGATATATATATATATATATATATATATATATATATATATATATATATAGTTTTATTCACAAAGTGACATGGCAGTTATCCATAAAGTGACATGAAGATTAATCACATCAGACTTATCTATCCATTTGCTTTACAGTTTTGCAATATATATATTCCTCATGCAGTGGCCAGAGAGAAGAAAAGGATAAAGTGCTTTGATCCCATATATTGGAATCCACTTCAGATCCCACTGCTTAGTTGGGAGCATTAAAAAAAATATTTTGACAATTAAAAATATTGTCTCCTTTTAAAATAAGATTTTTCCCCTTTAAAAATATGGGTAAATGCCACCTGAACTCCACTTGCTACTTTTTAATTTGTTAGTTCACTCAAATCCTCATTGTTTGTGATTCCCACTTGACATAATTCTTCAGATGTGTTTCTCCAAACCATATTTCAGTTGTGTATGTTTTGATCAGTATGTTCTGTGTGGAAAGCTATTCTGCAATATTCTGAGATAAGTTGCAGCTGCTTTCCAAGCCATTGTTCCATATTTCCTCTGCCAACCTGCTCAGAGACACTTTTTCTAAACAACAGTGATGGTATTGCCAGTGTAGAAGTAAAATATCAGACATCAGTGTAGGAGTTGTAGGCTAAAACGTTCCTTTGAAGAATTTTAATTTTCTCCAGGTCAGTTCCTTCAATTCTGATGAAATGAGTCACAAATCAGAGGTCAATTTTACTGCCTCCATAATAATAATTACCAATGGAGTAAAGCTACTATAAACATGGCCAGACTGTAAATGATTGAACTGTGAATGGGATAAGTGCAAAGCTGTAACCATGGGAAGCGGACATGGGAAAAAGTACAAGGCTGTATAATAATTGCATAGGACAACTAGGTACTAGGTGTTCTCAAAAGCTTGTTTAAACAGCCAGGTCTTCAGTTCCCTATGGGAGGAGGACAGTCTCCCTGGGGAGGGTGTTCCAGAGCTGGAGGGCCACCATCGAGAAGGCCCTCTCCCTTGTCCCCACTAACTGCACTTGTGACAGTGGTAGGACTGTGAAGAGGGCTGAGCTACTAGGCAGAGAACCAAAAATTAATGTTTTCCATTCCAACTGTAAAAAAGAAATCTGGAGATTTTTCTCTCCCTTGAGAGCACTTTAACTGGCATTGTTCAATGCTATGAAATCCTGGGAGTTGTAGTTTCACAAGGTCTTTAGTCTTCTCTGCAAAAAAACAGCTGGTGCCTCAACAAACTACTACTTCCCAGATTTGGTTTCAAACTCCTTAGACTGCTGTGTTTCAATACTGTGGAATTAGGGGAGTAGTCACTTCACAGAGTCTTTTAACCTTTTCTGTCAAAGACTGCTGATGCCTTGGGATTCAGTTTGACACCTCTTTATCTGCCATGGCTCAATGGAATCCAGGAAGTAGTAGTTTCACAAGGTTTTTTTTTCTTTCCCTACTTTTAGAGGGAAACACATCCGTGTCAGGAAAAAAAACCTGAAAATAGTGTGCCCTGTGTTTTAAACATTGTTTTCTAATGTACAAAATGCAGCTGGTAAGTATGGCAGTGCATACTTGGAGTTTTCAGATTTCTAAGTTCCAATAGTCTTTCATCACACAACATGAGCTCTGTTGTAGCTTTTGTACAGTTTAGGTTTTTGTTTAGTCTTCTTCTACCTCCTTGTAGCTCACTTACCTGCTTTAGAAAAGATTCAGCAATAAATGTAGCATACATGCCTTTGGTTTGATAGCATGAAATCTATTTCTATTTGTGCCATCAATGTGATTTGTTTACACAATTTGACTTGTTTAAAAAAGGAGCTCATTTCTTAAGTACTTGGTTTGTAGTATTTGTGAACACAGTGACTATCTGCAGATGAGGCATTATTTAAGACTATTTGCTAGGCAAATATTCTGCTTTCTGTGAGTGACAGCTGTGTTACTGCAGTTATGATTTACTAACTTCCTTTTACAAAAAATCAGAAGAACCACACAGTTGAGTAACTTAGTTTAAACAGAAGGAAGGAAGAAGGGAGGGGGGAATTTTAGTAGCACCTTTAAGATCAAATGGTTTTATTTTCTTCAGTGAGGTGTGAATAAGTTGGTAGGGGATAGCCTATAATGCACTTCAGTGATTGGCTGTATAAAATAGTATCTTCTCATTTCCATTGAATTGGAAGGCCAATGTTGTCATCCAAATGCAATCACCATTGATTTATAAAAATTTGCTTGCATCTTATGATCAATATATACAATTGATATACAAATATATGAGTATGATAACAGACATATATGGGATAGAGGTGATAAAATTATCTCTTGGATCTTCCGAAAGATGTTTAATGTAGCATGCTTGGGTGATGCACAGTTTGGGGATCATCCTAGACTCTGCTTTAAACCTGCAGGCCGAGATGGTGACGGTGACTAGGTTGGCCTTTGCACAGTTAAAGCTTATGTGTCACAACTGTGCCTGTTCCTGGAGACATTGGACCTAGCCACAGTGGTACATGTGTTGATTACATCCAGATTGGACTATTGCAACACACTCTACGTAGGTCTGTCCTTGAAAAGCATCCAGAAATTATAGTTTGTTCAAAGAGCTGCAGCCAGACTTCTAATGGGAGCTGACTTCAGGGAGCATATCATGCCTATCCTGAGGCAACTCCATTGGCTGCTTGTCCGTTTCTGAGCTTAATTCAAAGTGCTGGTGATCATCTATAAAGCCCTATATGGTTTTGGTCCAGTGTACCTGGAGCACCGTGTCCCCCATCACATCCCAGAGCAAGCACTTAGATCTAGAAGGATCCTTTTAGGTGCAGCACCTGCTCTCTGGAACATCCTCCCAGAAGAATTAAGAGTGGCACTTTCCCTACTTAGCTTTCAGAAAAGGGTCAAGAACTTTTTATTCAAGAAAGCTTTTGATTGATACATAGTGGGATCCTTGGGAATTTTAAGCCTGTAAATAACTGAGGTGTCTCTGGTGGAGATAATGCCAGATTACAATGTTATTGTTTTGACTGATGTATGGTTTTACCATGTTTTAATTGTTTGACTGATGTATGGCTTTACCATGTTTACAAATTTTAACTGTTGGAATCTGTGTGTTTTTATGTTGTAAGCTGCCTTGAGTCTGCACATGGAGAAAGGCAGGGTATAAATATTCTAAATACATACATAAATGCTGTTTTTCCCATTGATGAACCAGCTACCTTTGGGAAGATGGTAGCAATAGCCTGTTCCTAAGCAAATTATCTTGATGTTATATGTGAATGTGGACATTCTATGCCATTAATATCCATTGATTTATGTTTCTTTAAGGCTTCTAATTAATATCAGGGGATTCCATAGTTTTTCTGTTCTGTCTTGAATCTTTCATTAATCAGTTTCTATTTTTATTGTGAGAGATGGATGGAAACTGTATAGTTTTAGATTGCTTTAATCAGATAGATTATTCTAGTTCTGCCTCTCAGGATGTGGGTGCGTAAGTATAAAGACTATCAAAGCAGAAATCTATTTCTTCAGGCATGTGACATTAGAGAAATGTATACAAAATTCAGTTCTCTCTGCTGTTACTTGCTTTAATAAAAATGTTTTTTTTAATTGTATTATATACTTTCAAAATAGTTTTGGTCTTGAATCTTGAAATCTTGAATCATGAATAGAGGGGCTATAAGTCAGTGCTAGAGCAACTGAATTGCATGTAGAGAGTCCCAGACAACCTCCACCTTTTAGTAATATCTGTCCTGAGCAAGCACACAACAACTAGGTTAGTGAGTCCAGATTTTTGAAAACATTATTCTTGAAAGAAATGTTTTTTTCCCCTGATAACTATTCAAACTACTAGAGGATGAAATACTAGTGTTACTTTTGATCTAGGACATTTATCAAGATCTAAAAAGCTGTAATTTATGGATTCTGCAGAAGTATATAACTATAAAGTGCAAGAAGGGTAATACCTTGCCCAAGAGCATGAATAGCCATGCAGAAGACAACCGTAAGTCATATATTTGTCTCCTGTGGTTTTTCATTAATTTTGATAATATTTTCATTTTGACCAGTTCCTGTCTGGGAGACAAAATCTACAAAGGAGTAAATACTTTAAACATTATGTTGACTTATGATCCCTTGTTTCTCTTTGTTCCAGTATTGGGCCCATTGGTTGGTCAGTTAATTTTTTCCATGAAGAATTGCACCTCAGATCAGATACCACATTTTGAAATCTACAAAATTTCTTCTTCTAAAGTAGACTGCGGACTCATGATAATATATCAAAATCCCGCAACTTCATAGAAATTACTTTGGAGGACTGCAAATGCTCCATCTTTGTTCTAGTAAAATATTCATCCATTGTGGCAAAGATACTAAACTTTTCTGTGCCCGTTTTCATGAATTGTAGTTATGTTAGTTATTCTATAGCCATAAAACAAGTAAACACTTCAAATATTGTGGCCATTTTGGCAAGGAAAAGGCCACTGTTTATGAAAGCTGAAAACTAGCTCAGAACATGCTTCCTGAAGTTGCTTTCATATGACAAATGACATTCACTTTACACTGAAGATTATCAGTTAATTTCTTTCCGCTTTATGCTTAAATATGTAAAGCTGCAAAAAGACTATTTTTGCTTTAAGGATCCCTGGGCATTTTTGTGTCCTAATTTATCCCACATTTCCAATTAGGCCAGAAGTAGCTTGAAAAAGTTGATTTATTTTCTCGTCTGTGTTTAGATGTAGGACAGAACAGAGCTGGAGAAGTTTCTTTTGAAAAAGTTGCAGTTGTGGTATCAAGGCCACCGAAGCAATGAGTGATAATTGCAGTCATTTTTGGTTTTAAAAAAATAATTAAAAGACTTACCTTTTAATTACTTTAAAACTATCTGAAACTTGCAATGTAAGTCTGCAAATTTATAAATCTGAAGTGAAATTACTAAGTTACACTTACAATATAAAATCATTATACCTACTTTATTGGGGAAATTAACTGATAGCAAGTAGTTTAATATTAGCAGCATGTTTCTCCTAAACTCTGGAATAATGTCTTTTAAAGCTTCTCACCACTGCACTGAATGATGAAGGTTTGAAAGTTATGAATTGAAAAGCTGAAAGTGTGGTCAGAGAAGCAGAATTGCCATGTAGAAAATTATTCCACAGTAAATTATACTGAAATGACAGAGTAGGATTTATAAGCAGTAAAGATGAGCTTCAGGAAACACTATGGAACCTCCTTCCCATTGGCAGTATTGGAATACCGAGGAATATGTGCATGCATAGCAACAAACAAGAATTGCCACTGCAAAATGCCTTGCTTGGCCATGTGTCTGGCTTCACACAAGGCAGTCCTCTGTTTGAAGAGCTGTTAAAGGTCAGGCATCTATTTGATGCTTTCTTCTATTTCAAGGCCTGGTCATTTACAGTTTGGAAAATATGATGAGAGTAGACAAGAGGCCTTGAAGTTGTCTAATCGCATTTAGCACCTGGATAACAGACTGAGCAAGCAGACACACAGGTCACACTCTTCCTCACTGTGGTGAGATGGATTGATTTTCCACTAAACAAATCTACAGTATATGACAGATTCATAAAGTATAAATTAGCATAGGTTACCATCTTTTATTCTCTTTATTGTGATGCGTTTGCTGATTTTGGTGATGCAGAATTAGTTGCCCTGATCATTCCATCATATAAAAATAGTACATAATGACACTGTTGTCCAAGAATGTGCAACTTTGATCTAGCTGCTGAAGTATCCAAAGCATCAGAAGATCAAACTTTAGTATTCTCCCAAAGTCATCTAGAACACCACCAAGAAAGACGGGGGATAATTGGTGGGTGTTCAGACCAGGGATGAAAAGGTCAGGTAAATGACCTTGTAGACATGTTCTAGAATAAGTGTTTTAGTATTCTGGACATAATGCCAGCAATATTTTTACTAGGAATGGCGAAAAACCATATTGATACCCTGGTTGGGGACAAAAAGGAGTTATAAATTAGAGATGATCCTCTTCATCATCACCATCTAGTTGATTAGTAGTAGTAGCAGTCATATTAGTGGATTCAACAATCTTAGTAAATGTATAATTTTTAGAATTTCTTACAAAAAATGTGTACTTTTTCCATGAGTACTTCCATTTCTCTGGTGCTTACATGGAGACTTGAATACACAGAAAGCACCACATATTTTCAAATGTTAATTGTTACAATATTCATAATTGAAAAACACATGCAGAATCACACTTTAGTCAAATGGGAAGCTTCATGTAAATTGTGTGAATTTGTTAATAAATGTACAAATTAGGGAAGGTGCATTAAAATCCATATATATTTCAGTGCAGGAATAAAATATGAAGCCTGAGAACCCAATTCAAAACAAGAATGCAAGAAAATACTAGTTGGTTTTGAAGCCACTCCACTAAATTGAGGCAGATATTTCCCATTTTCCTGATTCCTCAAACCCACTTGTCTAATCTCTAAAGACTAGAGGCTACAGAAACTTCAGGTTTCAGTGGTGACCAGGGGAGCATTCGCAGAGTTAAAACTTGTGCGCCAGCTGCGCCCGTCTGACTTGGCTACGGTAGACCACGCTCTTGTTACATCTTGTTACATCCCGTATAGACTACTGCAATACTCTCTATGTGGGGTTGCCTTTGAAGACTGCTCGGAAGCTTCAAATGGTCCAACGCTCGGCAGCCAGGATGCTAACAGGAGCGGCACTCAGGGAGCATACAACTCCTCTGTTGCGCCAGCTCCACTGGCTGCCAGTTTGCTACCGGGCACAATTCAAAGTGCTGGCTTTAGCCTATAAAGCCCTAAATGGTTCTGGCCCAACTTACCTGTCCGAACGCATCTTCTCCTATGAACCAGCTAGGACATTAAGATCATCTGGGGAGGCCCTGCTCTTGGTCGCGCCAGCATCACAGGCATGCCTGGCAGGGACAAGAGACAGGGCCTTCTCAGTGGTGGCCCCTCAGCTGTGGAACTTCCTTCCTACAGATATCAGATCGGCCCCCTCCTTATCGGCATTTCAGAGGAAAGTGAAGACTTGGTTGTTTGAACAGGCATTCGATTAGGCAGTGTAATTGATTATAGGAACACGGAATAACGGATGATGAGATTGGATTCTGATTCTATTGATGAGATGTGAATGATTTGTCATATTGATGTTTAATTGTTGTTATGCTATTGTTTTTAAATTCTCCAATGGTTTTGTAATGTGTGCATTGAAATTACTGTTGTTAACCGCTTTGAGTTGCCTAAGGGCTGAGAAAAGCGGTATATAAATGAAGTAAATAAATAAATAAATGCAGAGCACCTAATCAGTGTATTATTGAATTACGTACATTCCCTATGATTTAAAGCCCAGTAATATGATCCAAATATTCTACTCTGAGCTGGTAGGAATAGAATTCTCTATAGTTAGAACTTTACTCCAGATCTGAAGTTAAATGTATATTTATTAAAGAACATGACAAGTTAATTAAGGAAAATTGCCAGTACTTGGAAAATTCATTTTTTTTTAAAAAAATCTAACCTTATTCACTTAAAAGTGATTCCTTTATTGAGACAACCAAAATGTACAAAATATATCATACCCCTTTCTAAATTGGCTTCTTCATCAGGCAAGGGTGTTAAAAACTGTACAGGAGATGAAAAATGATGATGTTAGAGTCACAGGCTTACACTTTGTCTCACATCTTATTTCTGTTGCCAGCTAAGTTGGTCTCGAGAGGGATATCAATGCAGGCAGAAGCCTCCAGACCATCTTAACTGACAACTGCAAAAACAACATCTTGACAAAATTTAGTTCTAATTTGACTCAAACATCATAACTCATCTCCTGTATCTCTTTTAACATCTTTGCCTGATGAAGAATCCATCTTTGGAAGCTTGCATGACATATTTTGTATAGTTTTGCAAGATATATTTTGTACATTTTTGGTTGGCCCAGTAAAGGTGTCATTGTCATTTTTTTCTTTTTTCCTGTATGGTTTTAACACTTTTGCCTGATGAAAAAGCCAATGGATATTCAAAAACTTGCATGTTTTGTGCATTTTGGTTAGACCAATTAAGGTTTTGTGGACTTTGTATGTTCCTTTTTGTTCCCCAAACTAATTCCACACAGCTACTCCATAGCCATGGCCAATGTGATGTGATGGAGGAGCATCTGAATAAGGCTTATGTATGATGGTAACCAGTGGGAGAGGGCAAGGGACAGCCAATCAAGGCTTATTGGTCATGCTGCCAGGATTTGAGTGTGGTCATTATTATTATTATTATTATTATTAAACTTTATTTGTACCCCGTTAGCATCTCCCGAAGGACTCGATGCGGCTTACAAAGGCCAAGGCCTCAACACACAATAAAACAATACAAAACCAAAGGCAAATTAAAAACAATTAAAGCAATATAAACAACAAGCAATAAACAATACACTAAGACACAATAAAACTGGGCCGGGCCAGAGTAATGGGTACAGGATTAAAAGTGCTGATGTGACAGGGGGTATAAGGCTTATAGGGCAAGTGCAGTGTGCGGCAATCTTAGTTCTAATAAAGTGCTTATGGGACTTGGTATTGGAGATTTCCTATTCTAGGAAGGCACATCGGAACAGCCAGGTCTTCAAGTTCTTTCTAAAGACTGCCAATGTAGGGCTTTCAATCAATCAATCACTGGCTTTGATAGATGGTGATAGGTGACATTCCCTACCTGGTGACTCCTTCATCCATTTCCATTCACCATAGAATCATAGAATCATAGAATCAAAGAGTTGGAAGAGACCTCATGGGCCATCCAGTCCAACCCCCTGCCAAGAAGCCATGGGAAACAATGAATGAGAATTGAGACTTTATTTCCCTTAAGAGAATGTCTTCAAAAACTGCAGTTTTCAAAAACATTCCCAAAGCAGGGAGGAAAATATTTAAATTATGTGTTCTCCCCTGCAGGAGTGAATAATTTATGCAAGAGTGTTCAAAGATGTGAGTCACTTTCAGTTTTGAAAAAAAGAAAGACTCGGGGTTAATTCAGGGACCCCTAAAATATACTGAAATTCCCTTCTTGCCTCAATCTCCTAAAGTGGCATGGGGTCTTTCACAGTATGCATTAGGGCTGGGCAACCACGGAAAAATTTGTTTCTAAACTCGATTCGTTTTTTGGGGTTTTTTGCATTTCGATATTTAAAAGAATTCCGAATTTTTTCTTTAAAAAAGTTCGATATTTACGAAATTTCGTAAATTACGAAACAATTACGAAACAATTTCGAAACGAATACGAATCGATTCGTTAATGGCGGACGCGACCGCGCAATACGCTAAAAAACCTCCATATGGGACGGGGAACTTTTGAAGCTTCCCTCTCCCTCTGTTGTTGACTGTTGGTGTGATATTTATAATTTTTTTTCACTGATTAAACAAACAACAGCTATAAAACTTGCCCCAGACATGCGGAAATAATAATGAAACGATTCTGAAATGATTTCGAAACGAATACGAAACAAATACGAAGCAATTACGAAACGAATTGAAAAATTCATTTCGTTTTTTAGATGCTCCTGAATGGTTCAAAATCGCTTCATTATCAAAAAAATAACGAATGTTTAACGAATTATGAAATTACGAAACGAAACCGCCCAGCCCTAGTATGTATGTGTGTGTATGCATATGTGTGTGTCTGTGTCTGTACACACATATATGAGAGGGGGGAGGGGAAATAGATGACAGAGCTACAGGAATGATGATGATTGCCATTTACTTCAATTTACATTCTGTCTGTCCACCCAGAACAGAACTCAAGGCAGCTTTCAATAATTATCACAAATACAGGTAAACACATGGAGTCCTAAGTAAAAGATACAAAAACATTAATGTTAAAATGTCATTAAATCATCAATATAATCTTATATATATAAAATCCGAAGTGGCGTCCAATGGGGAAGCAAAACTCAAAAAAACCCCAACAGAAATCAACCAAAATTCCCATGCACCTTCCTTAACCCACTAGGTAAAAACAAACAGAATCAGAATTAAGAACAACAAAACAACACATCCACAAAATGACAAAACAACTGAGCATGCGCAATGGCGGCCAGCCGCCAGTTCCCCTGCGCGTGCACATGGCCTGCCGGCCAACGCTCTCTCCACGAAGCCCCGCCCCCATCCTCCCTCGCAGCGCAAAGCCGGAGAGCCTAAGTTAGCTTACGTGGAGCCCTTTGCCCATGCAGCCTTCCCTCGGCAGGAAAAAAAGCCCCAGCCGACGGGAGGAGAGAGCAGCAAAAGAGGCGAGTGCTGGGAAGGGAACGGAAAGGCGGGGGGGGGGGGGGAGAGGAGGGGGACAGGCCACGCCCCCATCCTCCATGCTCCTTCACTCCTCCTCCCCAAAGCCGAAGCACCGCCCACTCCAAGCCCCGCCACGCCGCACGCCGCCTCAAAGCCTGCTGGGAAAGCAGCAGCAACGGAGCATCCACGGAGCATCCACGCAAGGAGGGGGGAGGGGGAGGAGGAAGGGCCACGGTGCTTGAATGAAGGACCTTCTTCTCTCCCTCCCTTCCCTTCTTTCCTCCCTTTCCTTCCTCCCTTTCTTTCCTTTTCTTCCTTCCTTCTCCTTCCCTTCCTTCTTTCCCTCCTTCCCTTCCTTCCTGTCCATCCTTCCTTTTCCTTCTTTTCCTTCCTCCCTCCCTTTCCTCCTTCTTTCCCTTGCTTCATTTCCTTCCCTCCCTCCTTTCTTCCCCTCCTTCCTTCCTCCTTCCTTCCTTCTCCTCCCTCCCTCCCTCCCCATTTCCTTCCTTCCTGTCCCTTCTTCCTTTCCTTCTTTACCTCCCTCCTTTTCCTCCTTTCCCTTTCTTCATTTCCTTCCCCTTCATTTCCTTCCCTCCCTCCTTCCTTCATCCCCCTCCTTTCTCTCTCTCCTTCCTTCCTCCCTTCCTGTCCCTCCTTTTTTTCCCTTCCCTTCTTTCCCTCCCTCCCTTCCTTTTCCTTCCTTCCTAACCCTCCTTCCTTCTTCATTTCCTTCTTTTCCTCCCTCCCTTTCCTCCTTCTTTCCCTTTCATTACCTTCCCCCTCATTTCCTTCCCTCCCTCCTTTCTTCATCCCCTCCTTCCTGCCTCACTCCCTTCCTGCCTCTCCTTTCTTTTCCTTCCTTCCTGTCTCTCCTTCCTTCCTTCCTTCCTTCCTTCTTCCTTTCCTTCTTTCTAAGAGATAAATACAATATTAAATGGAAGGGACAGTCAAGAAGTAACAAGAGGAGGGGAAAAGGGAAGGAAGGAAGGAGAGAAGCAGGGAGGGAAAGAAGGAAAGAAAGAAAGAGAAGCAAGAAAGGAGAGAAGGAACAAAAGATAGGGAAGGAAGGATGTAACCAAAGAGCAAAGAAAGGGAGGAAAGAAACAGGTAGAGACGGAAGAAAGATAAGAGATAGGGAAAGAAAAAGAAGAAAGGAAGGAAAGAGGGAAAGAAGGAGAGAAAGAGGGAGGGAAGGTTGGCCACAGCAACGCATGGCGGGTACAGCTAGTTATTTATAAAAGCACACATAAATGACATGATACGTCAGAAAATAATATACTTTTAAAAGCCCTTACAAACAGTTTCTTAAAAGCTCCTCGGAACAGAACTGTTTCCACTGGCCAGTGGAAGGACAGCAATGGCTACCCATTTCCTAGAAGGACTGGGAAATTATTTTCCTGTTTTCCAGACAGACATGCTTGTGAAAAATGGTAAGATTGAGAGAAGAACCTCCTCTGCATATTGGCAGGATCATATAGGACAACACAGTCCTTAAGATAACCTTGGCAAAAGCCATGTAGGAGTTTATAGACGATTAACTGAATTATGCTCATAAATGGATCGGAAACCAGTGAAACAAAGGAGCTGTGTTCTCCATGTAGCCAGTCCCAATTAACAATCTAGCTGCAGCTTTTTGAATCAGCTGACATTTCTGAACATTTCACAAAGGCAGTCACAAATAGAATGCATTACAGTAATTCAAGCAGGCTGTAACTGAGGCATGTGGGGAAGGATAAGGGGCAGGCTTTGGGAAAGTATAGATGGGATTGGGGGGTGGGCTGTGATTTTTAAAGGCTATTTAAAGTGTATTTATTGTATTTTAATCTGATTTTACCACACTAATTTGTTCACAATTAAACACTATTTAATCATTTTTATTGTTTGTATTACGCTTTTAATACTTGACTAATTGTGGGATCGTTAGCCGCCCTGAGTCCCCTCAAGGAGAAAGGTGTACTAGAAAGTTAATAATAATAATAACAACAACAACAATAATAATAAGTTACTGTGTCTGAATCTAACGTCCACTGTAATGGGCATAACACACACAAGATATAATTGTGGAAATGCACTTCTGACCACTGCTAAACTGTGGTTTTGTTGGAGCGTATGCCCAAGCTACAAAACTGAGATCTCAGATGAAGTGTAGCCTCATCACAGGTAAATCTCTACTCCCTGATTTGCCTTCTTAATGACAATGAGGACCTCTGTCTTTGGATTAAATTCCAATTTATCCCAATCCATTCAATTACTGTCAACAGATTCTAGTCACAGTTTCTTTTCACTAATTGATATGTGGCATTCTGGTCTTCTGGTGTGTCTGCCTATTTTTTTTTTCACTATTCAAAAAGGTTACAGATGAATTGAAATTGTTATTTATAATCTTATGCATTAGCAAGCACTAATTCAAAGGAATATGCTAATTGGAGTGTGTGCAATTATATATAAACTCTCTCTGGTGTCCTTCTTTGAAGGGAATGAAAGATGTTCGGCTGTCGGCACAGAGCCATTGTGGTTGTCATAGTGTCCAGGATGGCTGTTCTGTATTACTGATACTGACAGAGAAGTGTCACTAAAGTTTTGTATAGCTGGTTTAGAAATGTAAGTGTTTAGACAAAGATACATTTTAATTTTTTAGAGCAGAAAGAATCTCTGTTTGGGCAATAATCCTGTCTTGGCCCTCGGATCTCACCCTGCTGTGCATTAGTTCAGGTTCACAACTCATTTATTATTGCTTAGTCTTCAATTTGCATTGCAACTCCAGGAGATTAGTGAACCATTGGAATGCTTGAAAGGTCCTCATTGCTGATTCACCTCCACCCGTCCAAGCTGTAGATAAATTAATTATAAGCCTGGGAGATGGTGGTAGCAAAAGTAACAAGGACAAAATCATAGTGTGGGGTCAAAATGTGCCATGAAAATAGCAATAGTCCCTTTTAAGGAATTACACTTTTATTTTCTGTGTGCAGAAGTGTTATGTCTAATATGAATAGCCTCCCTTGCCATCAACTGCTGAATATCACTCCAAATGAGGATTAGCTTTTCAAGTAAACATGAAGGACTGTCATAGCCCACTGAGTTCTATGAAATGTTCCATAGTTTTTCAAAAGCCCAGTTTATTGAATATTGGTATATTTCTTTCCCTTTATTGGTATGTTATAAGGGGAGCAGCATTAACCTCTTCACCAAAGAAGCTCAGTTCTTCCCCAGTTCTTTGCCAAAGGTATCTGTTAATCTCCTGCCTAGTAACCTTAGTGGTTGTGGTAGTCATGGAAGTTCCAGGCTACAGAGATTCCCTGGCTGGTACACACCAGAGAAAATCCATAGGTTGGCTTTCCTGTATTTCCTTGCCTACCTTGTGGTCAAGATCTTTGGGTGCATCCACACTTTTGAATTAATACAGTTTGGAATCATTTCAACTTCTAGGGCTCTATTCTGTGGAATCATGGGGGTTACAGTTTTCCAAGGCCTTCTCTGTTAAATACTCTACTGCCTCACCAAAGTATAACTCCCAGCATTCCATAGCATTGATCGATAGCAGTTAAGGTGGTATCAGACTGCATTAATTCGAAAGTGCAAGTTGTGGCCAAGTCTCTTTCATTTCCCTGAAAATGAATCAGAAATGCTAACCATATGGCAGACAGACCTGCGAAAGCTGAGCATAAAACATGGCAATAAGAGCATTGAAATGTGATTTTAACGTGAATTTTAACTTGATTTTAAATGAATGTGTTAATAACTGATGTTTTAACTAATTGTTTTAATTGTAATTGTTATTTATAAATTGTGTGATGGGATCGAATGGTTTCCTGTTGTGAAGCCACCTGATTCCTCCCTCAGGGGGTAAGAAGCATGTGGTACAAATATGCAAAATAAATAAATAAATAAATAAATGTGCTCTAACTTTGCTCACACTCTCAGTTTACACATTACGTGCTTATGTATTAGTCCTACCCACTTTGAGTTTTGATGTTGTCTGCTGTTAACATGGATACTGATGACCAATATGCAGGCATGCTCAAAAGGAATGCTGATTTCTGAGAGAAAACGTTTCCTTAGAGTTTAAGGTGAACCAAAATCCCCACTGACGTGAGGATAATCTGCTTCACACCATCTTCCTTGTGGCTTCGTTTCTGCAGGCACTCAAGGAAGCCATCCTGCTTGTCCCTGCTAAAGTCCTAGAACCATAAGTTACACAGGATAATTCCAAGCATGCTTATAACATCCTGACTAGTCTCAGGAATGCCTGTTTTATTTTAAAGATGTTTCAGAGTGCTATGTTACATCCCCTTTTCACCTGTTTTCTTGCAAAATGATAGTTTTATGGCCTTCATTATCCTAGTTAATCAGGGCTCGTTACTGGCACTAATTGCCAGCAGACTACTTATAGGTGAAAATAACTCTTCAAACACAAGCCAGTCTGTTCATCAGACAAAATGAAAATTCTTCTCGTTCCAAAGTGACTGGCTGCCCTTGTCTTGTCCCCCGGAAAGAAGAGTGATATAATAAAACAGGAAGCCTGCCGGGGGGTGGTGGTAGTTGAGATATTCAGTACAGGAGGAAATAGCTCAAGAATGTTAACTTCTCAGCTTCTCAATGGACTTTGCCTCTATTATGAACCAGCTGCAACTGTGTGCTTGTCCAATCCTTACATATTTTGTAGGGGGTATACAATAATGGGCATGCATAAACATGTGGTGGAATCGCTCACTTCTAGTTAATCTAGTAGCACTTTATATGAACCACATAAAGGACCATTGGTATCTAAGGGAAGCCTACACTGAAACTTCTGATGTTGCATGACCCTTGTTGTAACATCCAAATCAGGAATGGAGGTGAGGGAAACCAGTACTGAGTGAAGACCACAATTGAGTTGAATTGCACTGACTGGATGTGCATTAGTTTTCCATGTTCCTGGTACATTGCCATATATTCATATATGCAAGATTTATATTGGATTTGTACATTACAGAATATGCATTTATATTGCAATACACTTTGGTTACAACATTTGTGATCTGTCAAACCAGATAAAAGGAAAATTCTCCAGGAGGTTCATCCTCTTTCATATGGCTCTTCACTCACTGAGAGAATAAACTGTTAGCTCATCTCCTCAGATGATCATCTCACAGCCAGACACTTTAAGAAGAAGAAAAAACATTGTTCATGACAGCCATTAATTCAGACATTCTCTTTAATAATTTATTTTGAGGTTTCCAAGTCTTGCATTGTTCTCTGACAGGTCGACATGCTCCTTGGATTTAATTCTGCACGTGTCATCAGAAGAACAGTAATCTTCTCACCCTTTGCCCTGTGTCATTGTCTGCTAACACTATTTGGTGCTTAGCAGTGAGTGATTTCTAGATATCCATGCATATGGCATTGTTGCCTCCCTCTGAAGCCAGTGTCCATATTTTATCTTTGACAGTGATGAGCACCAGGCAGCTAACATAAAGCATTGCTCGCACTGCCAGAATTATAAGGTACTGGAAAGAATGACTCTGTTTTTCTACCTGCTTGGGAGTTGGTCAGTCTTGTTACTGTCAATCCCCCAACACACCCTGAAAACATGAATCTATGATAAAATGCTTTTTCTGCCAAACAGGGACCCTCTCATTTCTCTTTTTGTTCTCCCCATTACCCAGTTCTCCTTGCTTCGGTTCTCTTTTTCACTTAAGACCGAAGGGTTGATGGGAATTACTTCTTGGGGTCTGCTTGGCAGGCTAGCGTGGGACTGTGAAGCTTTGATGATATTAATTAATATCATTAATAATGTATTAGCTCATTATTTTTAATGTTAAGCCTAAAGTAATAGTTAATGATGCTGCAAAGTACACTAATAAAATTGCTTGTAGTAATTAAGGGAGAAGTAACGAGATTCTCATGAGTATTCAGTCATGTATGGTTACAAATAAATTCATGCTTGGTTTACAATTTTGGTCAGTATTTATTCTCTAGTTCACTACATTCCCAGTTCTCTTTATTCTGAACTCTAGCCCTAAGTAGGGGAAATTAGGTCATCATCATCCCTCCTCACCTTTAGAAAGAACGTAAAAACGTGAATGTGGGACCAGGCCTTCGGGCAATTAGGTTAAAAGGACAATTGACAATGTTGACTATGGTTGACTATGCTGAAGTGGATTATGGATAAGTTAAACGGAGTACTCAGTCATAGTATACAGCTAGATAAATAGCCACCAGACTGGTAATAGCTCAGTGGACTGTAAGTATACTGTTTTAATCTTTATGTTGTAATGTTTATGCTTTTAACTGTTATAACTGCTGTTTTGTATTTTATTACGCGACATCACATTGTTGCCAATTGGAAGCCGCCCTGAGTCCCCCTAGGGATTGAGAAGGGGGGGGGAGGGGTAAATTGTTCGAAATAAAAAAATAAAAAAATAAAGTAGTTCATATTGGTATGCCGTTAACACCATTAACACCTTTCATTACCTGGAAGAAAAGGGTCCATGCCTATGATATAGAATCTGTCCTAGATATAGGAAGAACTATTTCTGATTGAGGTTTAACCAGGCTTCATAATATTCACTGTCTGTTAAGTTGTGGAACTAAGGTGCAGTCCACATAAAAAAGAATGCATTCTTATCACTAGGAATGCCTATGTGTCCTCCAGTTCTTTACGTGTCCGACTCTGGGGGTTGGTGCTCATTTCCATTTCTAAGACAAAGAGCCGGCATTAACCATAAACACCTCCAAAGTCATGTGGCTGGTATGACTGCATGGTGCGCTGTTACCTTCCTGCCAGAGTGGTACCTATTGATCTACTCACATTTGCAGGTTTTCAAACTGCTAGGTTGACAGAAGCTGGGGCTAAACAGTGGGAGTCATGCTGCTCCCTAGATTCGAACCTGTGACCTTTTGGTCCGCAAGTTCAGCTACTCAGTGGTTTAACCCACTGCGCCACCAGGGAAAACTAAGATATAAAAATAAATAATAAGTCAATATTCATGCATGTTCTACTGATCAATGGGTCTAGCAATTGGATTTCAGTCTAGCCACCTCATCACACAGGATTGTTTTTTTTTTCTTTGCGCTTTACCATACTGGTGCTTCTCTTTGGCCACAGATTCAGAAGCACCCCATGAGATGACGCAGACCGAGCTCTGCCCCATCAGTGAGTGAAGTGATGAGGAAGTTTTGCAAGAAGCTTCCTCACCACCACTGTAAGTCTCCTGTGTTTTTGGTAGATCCAATGGAGCTACGTGCTGTTTCTATGCTTCCCCCTGTCTGATGGGGGAAGCGCCAACATGCCTTGCCATGTTTTCCCCTGGCTATGATAAAGATGGGGGAAGTGACAGGGCACCAATGCACCCTGCAACAATTCTGACACCCTTGCCCCATGTGATAGGTGAAGGAGAGAGAGTGCGGATCGCTGTTTCGTAGATGATTTCTGGCAAAACAGGACAGAAGGAGGGGATGAGATCCCTAGTCTTCCATAACACTTTTCTGTTTAGTTGCTCATTTTGAAAAGGAAGAAAGTAACAATAGTAGATAGATGTAAAAGGTTTAGGGATTTACTGTGGGTCCCTTTTTCGCCCAGGGACCAAGTTCCGATTGGGAATTGTTATAAAAAAGCAGATTCTAGCAGTGGATGTGTGTGAAAATACAGTGAGAGGCTAGTGCCTTTTAGGCACACAAATGCTTCCCAGTCTTTGAACCAGAGCTGCTTTTCCATTAAAAATCTTTCTAATCTCAAGACTAAGAGACCATTTTTGTCAAAACCTTTTGTAGACTTTAAATTACTGATTATCTCTGGTCCCTGATGAGAGATAAGGGGAGAAGAAACTCCATGGTGCATGAAGAGCTTCCACAGGTCACATTAGACTCATGGGTTGAGATTCACCACCCATGTTTAAACTGGAATTGTTATCCCTCAGATAATGAACTATGTGCATGTACTGTTCATAAAAGGCTTGGTCCGACTTACCGGGCTGAGCAGGTTGCGGTGCTGGGTGTCCTTGCCGCCAACTCGCCTGGGGCTTCTTCTTCCCAGAAGCCCCCGGGAGGGCTCGGATGGTGGGAAACTTTCCCGCCAGTGGGGCCAGCTGGCCAATGGATGGGCTGGCCCCACCCCTTCCTGGGCCTGGCTGCAGCCAGCCCTCTCTTCTGCCCGGGCAGCTTACTTAAGGCTGCCCGAGGCTTTCCAGCAGGCACTGGGCCTGCTTCAACCTTGCCATCCCTCCCACCCTGCATGCTATTGTCTTAGTGTTCTGTTTGCCTTTCTTGTTGTTAGCTTGTTTTGCTTGTCACAACTCTGTGTTTGGCATGTGGCATGCGCCCTGGATCTGGCTGGGGGATAACGCAGGTGGACCCTGGGGTGCTGAGTTTTTGTTGACCGGTGTTGGGCCAGGGGCACCCAGGCTAGTAAGCAGCATCGGACAACAGCGGGCTGCCAGACCCTTGATCCAGGACCCATGCATGGCTGCCATCCCTTGTTCCTGTAATCAATAAACGAGTTGTGGCCATTTTCTACTCCAACCTATTTGTGTATGTGTCTTCTTGGCTATCTGAAGGGAGGTGTATCACCCATGCACACACAAATAACATTTTTCAATTTCTTCATTTCTTTATATACTCTACTATATTCTCAGTATGCATGTGTGTGTGGAAACAACACTGCATAGTGAACTATTGTCAGTGGTTTTCTTGGCAATGCAGAGAAATGTATAGGGATGCCAGCAATATACTGAACAAAAAGAATAATTTGTACACCATTATTTTACAGCTAAGGCATTTTCTGTTGCGTTTTGTCAGTGTAAACAACATCCATATTGGTAATGTACCATTGGCAGGAATGCAGTAGAGGGAACTTGACATTAAACTGAACGAATTCAAAACTGCATTTGCTGTACTTAAAGAATTATTATGATTATTATTAT
Organism: Anolis sagrei; assembly: GCF_037176765.1. NCBI lineage: Eukaryota > Metazoa > Chordata > Lepidosauria > Squamata > Anolidae > Anolis > Anolis sagrei. The sequence goes on along the minus strand of NC_090024.1, from coordinate 213,581,954 downwards.
TATTAAAAAGAGTGGCATGCAAGGGAAGGTACACAGCAATACCACATGTATCCAGACAGTTAGATAAATTTTCTAAAAATGTACCACAGAGGGGAAGAGATTGAATATTAAAGCCTAACTTAAAGTTGTTTTTTTTTAATGAAATGAAAACAACAGTACCCATTTTCCACTAATCAGTTGAACATACAATAAACTTGATATTTCCCATAAGATACAAATGATGGAGACAAAGAACTGGTATGTGTTCAGATTTTATTGCAACCAAAATTTTAGAGTCAGTGCAATCCTAAAGTGCAAATCCCACTATGTCCAAATGGTCTTTCTTTCTAATAGGAATGTGTACAATTACAGTCAAAGAAATCTTTCCTGGAGTGCTTTTGTTTTATTTAATTCCAATCTGTACCTGATAATAAAGAAATTAAAAATAATGTGGCATTTGGAAGCCATATGCAGGATGTACTTTGTGCTGTGGAAGCAATGTTAAAAATCAGTTTCCTCCATGATAAAATACAGTCCTCTGTCCTGACCTAACAAAATTAAATTCCCAATTATCCTTCTTGCCCTTCACCTAGAAGTCTGCCCTTATGAAATCAGCCAGCATTGACTTCGGATGAATCCATAAACACCAATAAGTGGTTCTTAAGCAAAGGTATGAAACACGATTTGAATATTCAACAAATGCTCTCAGTCAAGGGTATAAAGGCACATTATCCTATAAAATCTATTCAAAGCATTCAGAGTTCTTGACCCAAATAGGTACCCAATATGAAGAAAAATGTAAGAAAGGACAGTGGTTTTATGCTACATGGCTGTAGTTTTCAGAATAAAAAGATGCTCATAATAGTATACACTATTTTTTGATTGTTTGCTTTTTGAAAAAAAAGTCTGCAATTTATATCTATTTTACTGAAAACCAGGAAAAGTGTACCCAGCTCTAATACACCCACAAAAGAGCCCATAGATCTTCCCACTTTCCTATATCTTTTTTAACCTCAGAAATATTAGCAAAGATGCCTCAGAGATCCTTTTCTAACTCGAACTTAAAACTCATTAAGCATTAGGATTGTGATGACAACCAAAAACACTAACAAATTTTGAGGCACTTTGCCCAATATCCTGATGGGTTATGGATGTCACAGGGTGGATCTACAATGACCATTTGTCCTGAGGCCAATCTGGTGTGACAAATACTAGATTGGCCCCAGGATGGTTTTTGTGTGTGTGTGTGTGGGGGGGGGGGGGGAGTCCTAACTTTCCTGTGGTACTGAACCAGAGGACCACTCTTACCATACTCCTTCATCACAGCAACCAGTGGGCATGACATGGATCATGCTGGTTGCTCACCACATGGAGTAATGGCTGGGGCACCAGAGTGATGTGGGAGGGGGAGATGAAGAATTGCCCAGTCCTCTCACCCCACTTTCTCTTATTGCCTTGTCACTTCAACCCAATGAGCAACTGGCATGACCCATTACCTAAAGGATTGCCTTCTCCCATACAATCCACCCCACACACTCAGTCTTCTGGGAGGCGTCTGCTCCAACAAGCCAGAAGCTGACTGGCAACCACCATCCAGAGGACCTTTTCATCAGCCTCCCCAAGGCTGTAGAGCTCCAACAGCTAAATCAGCAGTCAGAATTTAAGACACAAGTGAGGACCTATCTCTTCCACCAGGCCTGCCCAGCCAGTCTTTAAATACAAACATGAATTTTAATGGATGCCCTTTGTTTAATCTCTGTTTTGTCTGTTTTAATATGTATTTCATAGATATACATTTTGATATGTTACTTTTATGGAGGTATGCTTTAGTGTGTGTGTTTGTAGTGTTTTTGCTGCGTTTATGTATTTTAGTTGTTTTGTAACCCACCTCGTGCCATGAGGAGAGGCAGGTAAAAAATAAAATTATTATCACTACTACTACTACTACTACTACTACTACTACTTTTAAACTTGTATGAGTCACCTTAAGTCTTAGTGCTGGAACAAAGATGGGATGCAAGCAAACTATAGTCAATGTGTATTGTCAAAGACTTCAATGCGTTTGACAAGTTTGAAAAAAATTCCTTCTCAAGTGTCTCACATTACATTTTATATTAAAGGGCAAAAGGCTGGGTGTTGAGAAAGTAGGAGGCTCAAAACTAAGGAGTACAGATTCATTATGCTTTCTTTATTGTATGTTTTCTGCAACCACAGATTCAACCATCCACAGCTATAACATATTTTAAATCTAAGAGGCAAATCTTGATTTCACCACCTTATACAAGGGGTACAATTTTACTACAGCATTGTAAATATGGGGGACTTTAGCGTCCATGGATTTTGGCATTCATGGGGGATTTTGGAACCAAACCTCAGTAGATACCAAGGACCCACTGTAATCTGTGTCCGCATGCCAGGTCTTGATGTACCCAGCCTCTCTTAGAAAGGTCTAAGCCAGCTCTTTCTGCTGGCACCCTTTCTTCTGGCACCCTGGAAAGAAGGTAGACAAAGATCTGCCCTATGTTTCTCATGTAACTTTGAAGAAAATTATTTTAAAGGCAGACTTACTAATTGACAAACATCTGCTTTCTAAGATTTCTATAGCATGAAGAAAAATAATCTTGACCTAAACATTTCTCTTTTTTGGATTCAGTGTTTTTCTCTCTGCACTGATAATTTTAAAAAAGTTTGAGTTATATGTTCTCTCATGAAATGCATGGTGTGTGTGTGAAATAAAACTTTGTTTATAAATTGAACTAATATTAAAATAATAAAAAGGTGGTCAGTAGGAAATGAAATTGAAACATGTTTTTTTCTAAGCCTATTTAATGCAGTGGGGAATTCTGGCAAGGTCTTTTTAAACTATTGAGCTGTCTTTAACATCAGCGAGAGGAAAGCAGTCTAGATTTTGAAAGTGCTGTCTGGGCATATTGGAATGTGTCTTAATATTCATTGAACTGACAGCAAAGTCACACATTAAGATAGCGCAAAGTAAACAAGAAAGCTGACCTCGACTTTCTTGTCTTTGCTGCTTCAGGATCAATGAGTCAATAGTAACAAGCTTGGTGGAAAGCATCTGCCAAGTTCTAAGCCTTGATAATGCATCTGATGAGGCAAGTGAAAAGAATAGTATTATACTTCTCCTGTGGTATGCCCTTTCTGTAAGTCAAGTAAATGATAACGATAATAATCTTATTTGATTACTGTAATGGGATATACATGGAGCATCCTTTGAAGAATTTGAGTGTTAAGAATCCTCAGCTATTCCAAAAAGTTGTAGCCAGGTCAGTAAGTAAGGGCTAGTTACAGGAAGCATGCAACTCCCTTGTGGCCTATCCATTTCAGGGTACAATTCAAAATGCGAAATGAAGACCTGTGAAGTCCCATACAGCTCAGATTCAGGTAATTTCAAGGACTACGATTTCCCTTACCTGCATTTTGAGGTCTTCTGTGGAGGCACTGCTCTTTGTCCCACATCCTCATAGGTGTATCAGGTGGAAACACAGAATAGAGCCTTCTTGGTGGTTGGTCCCAGGTTATGGAACTTTCTTCCCAGAGAGGCTAGACTGCTGCCCTTCTTATTATCTTTCCACAAGCAGATAAAAATCTTTTATTGTGGTAGGCTTTTGAAAACTGACTTTTAAAAAAGACAAACCATAAAAAATGTAAGTCCTGGACTTAAAATTTAATTGTTCTTGTTGCTTTCTAGAAAAGATTCAACACTGAACTTAGAAGAGTATTAAAGACTAATCTTTTGCATCAAAAGTGTCCAGATAATTTTTTAAATTATGGATTTTATTGTTTTAATATGTAAAATATGTAGAACTGATTGTTTTAATATGTAATTCTCTTTTAACTTGTTATATATTATGTATTATAACTAGAGTTATTTTTTTTTTAACTAATATCTATCTGTTCAGGCATTGTAATCTGTTGCTCCCCACCTTGATTCATGGGAAAAGATGGGTAGAAAATAATAACTATAATAATAATCCTCATCATCATTATCATCCTCATCATACTGGTGGGAATATTATGTAATTTACCATATCATTCTCTGGTGGTGGTCTTGCATCCTATGAATCAAATGACTTCTCTGATGTCAGACAAGCTTTTGCTTTGTGTCCAGGCTGAAAATGCCAAATAGCTACTAAGAAGCAGTAGGTGTGTGTGTGTGTGTGGGGGGGGGGGTGATACTGGAATAGGTGGAACCATAGCTAACACTTCTGAGATGAAAACCCTATGATGATACAATCTAAAATGAAACAGGAGATAGTGCCAGAATGTTAGGCTCCCAGGTCAGATTACACTCAGGGCTCTTCCAGACAGGCCCTATATTCCAGCATCTGATCCCAGGTTTTCTGTTTCTCCCAGATTATCTGGCAGTGCAGAGTCATATAATCCAGTTTAAAGCACAAAACTTGGGATTAGATCCTAGGATATAGGGCCTGTTTGGAAAGACCCTCTGAGAGCTACTGGAGTTACAACTGAATCTAAGCCAAAAGTTTAGTTGTTGACATACTCAGATGTGAACGGAATGGTGAAAACTGTACTACATGTGTTATAGGAACATGGAATGTGAGAAACACGAATCAAAGGATGTTAAATATAGTATAACTAGAAATGGGATATATATATAAACACTGCAATATTTAGGGTGTGCAAACTAAAGTGGACAGGAATAAGTCAGATAATTACATAGTGTTTTACTCAGAAAAGGAAACTAAAAAGAAATGGGTTGGAATTAATAATGAGGGCTATAACAAAATCTGTCAAAGGATATAATGCAGTGTCTGAACAAATCATATTAACAAGAGTTCAGCATAAACCTGTCAATATAACCATAATACCAGTTTACGTTATAGCTAAAGTTGCATAAAAAAAGAGATATGGAAAGATGGATTTTGATCACAAATCAAAACAAGACTTATTATTTCGACTCATTAGCTTGGCTGCAACTCCTTGTCTGCCTTTTTACATAGAACATTTCAGGAAATCTCCTGTGTGGGTCAGCAAAGCAGCTCAAAATACATTCTCTTCTTCCTCTAGGACCTGTAATGACTGAGTACTCTGGTGTACATCAGAAAAGAGGATTTCGTTTCTGAGATGTAAGCCTATTGGCCTAGCTTGTTTCTAAGCACATAGGTGAGCAATGGACAATTCTTGTTCATGCAGTCACCCATGGAGGAGTTAATGAGCAGTGTGTGGAGGATCTGTGACTCTTTCCCATTCTTCTTACAGAATGTGCCTCTAGAGATGCTGCTGTGTAGCTGTAGAGGAGTTGGAATTTAGATTGCAGTATGCTCTTTGATGCAGCAATGGCCCTTTAAATGGCTATTCATTTAAAAATGAATGGAACAAGATAGAGATGAAGAGCTCTGAAATTATGTGCTGATGGTGATTTTATTGATCTAGCTTAGATTTATAGTATTCCCTATCACTTATTATGAAAGGCAGATAGCGCAATTTAGAATTTTTTAAAAGTATTCATAAAAGGAGAAAGGTCTAAGCCTAAAATAACTAGCTCTTCTCATTCTCTAATCAATAGGCTTTCTCCTGCCTCTAAGAGTTATTTGGGGTTCTTATAAACCACTGTAGAATTAACTTCAGACATCTCGGTGCTAGAGGTTGTTACTTATTTTATTGCACGCTATCTGCCCACCATTTTCCCACTCCTCCATCTGATTTCCTTCGCCCCTTCTGCCTGAATGAGTGAGCAAGCAAGAATGATTAAATCTAGACACCCCACCAGTTAGATTTCACCCCTATTTTGCAAGATTGAGCAATAGTTACAAACTAACTATTTCATTCTGCATGGTGTTTTTTTTATCCTGTTAATTTTGAGGGAGTATCACGTGGATAATATTAAATGTGATGGGCTAAACTCAATGAGGCAACATTTAATTATCTTGACAGACAGACACATTTATATAGACTCACAGGGACATAGCAGTTGTCATGGGATTGACAACTGAGGGGAAAGAGAAAGAAAGCAGGCAAGGGAATCTGGTAAGGAAGCCATTTGGTGTGGGAACAGAGATTGGTGGTAAGATTGTCAGGAAAACAAGGAAAGGTGTTAGGTGATATGTATAGCCCGTATATATACATGCATACTGGAGCATGGGGAGGTAGCCATTACATTGTGTAGCCTAAAATATCCGTGTTTATTCGAATGTAATGCACACCTCAGTTTTCAAAACCCTGAAGCCCCCAAAAATATTTGCTGCTAAATGTTATGCGCAGTGTCAAAAAGTGTTCTCTTTGTAATTTGGCAAAAAAAAAAAAAAAAGACCCATGACAAGACTATCACGCATCATATTGAAATTGGATTCCTCATACATCTAGATTAATGTGGTATAAAGCAACATCTTATGTTTCAATAATCATTACTTCTCTTATCCTTTTGGGAAATGGCATTTATAACCTTTTGGTAAAACACCTTTTGGAGATTATAACTTTTAGAAAAGCATGATCTTTCAGAGAAGTACCAAAAACCATTTAGAGTAGAATCTTCTTTTGTGGTATACAACCAGATATAATTATGCAAGGTAATGATTTTAGTTCTTTGCCTGAATAGCCTGTTATCTCTGATCTGTTAGGAAAACAGAGATTTTCCAGTGCTTAAAAACATCAGAGCTTTAGAAGTGTTTTCCAGTGCCCAATATATATATACCCATAAAACAACTTGTTTATATCAAGCACGCAAGAGACAAAAATGAAGTAGACTTTGATAAAAAATAATATATTTAGTTTACTCACAACCTTCATGTGTTCAGTATTCACAGGTACAAAACTTAACAGTTCAGTTTCAGATATGTTTGAGATGGTTCGCTGTGCTATCCAGCCAGGGCATCTCTCTTACAGCAAATACAGCAAGCAAGTGTGTTACCTGAGGTCTGAGGGCTTTTCCTTCAGTTGTAGTCTGCCTGTCTAGAGTCTGTCTGTCTTCAGAGTGCAGTGATCATGGGGTCTGCAGCCCCTCCTACAACTTCTCAAGAACCATGGAGTAAATGAAGCTACATATCAAACAGTAAGCAACATGATCATAGATAAAGATTACTAGAGAAGGCTTGAAGAAGCTTGTCATTTCCAACATATCCCCAATTTATTGATTGGCACTTCTTCATAGAACTCAGCTATTACAGTTCATCTACACCAGGGGTCCCCAAACTGCGGCCCGCAGGCCACTTCCGGCCTGCCAAGGGCCCTTATCCGGCCCATGGAGGAGGAGCGCCCCCCCCCCCACACGGTGCCCCTCCATTGGCTGGCTCACGCTATCCGTCAGGCCTGATGGACAGCGTGAGCCAGCCAAGGGAGGCTGCTCCACGCAGTCTACTTGCGCGTAAAGCACCTTGCGAGGTGCTTTACTCGCAAGTAGGCCGCGCAGGGCTGCTTCCCCCTTGGCAGGCTCACGCTATCCGTTGGGCCCGATGGACAGCGTGAGCCAGCCAAGGGAGGCTGCTCCGCATGGTCTACTCACGCGTAAAGCACCTCGCGAGGTGTAGGGTCCCTGTAACATTTACAGTAATTCAGCACAGCTTGTTAAATATATGAACTGTTCACTGCCACTATCTACATTTCATGCTTTTATTGTTTGGGGACATTGTATCCTACAGTATTTGTCCAAAAGTGAATGTTTTCCTGCTCTCCTATTCAATGTGCTGTGTATATTGAATTCCTAATAGGTTTGTTAGTAAGAGTTTAATACAAATTACCTTATTAATCCTTCTTTTGTAAATGCTACAGGAAAAAAGTAAATTTCATATTCACACTTGTTTTCATTATTATGGTAATGACTTTCAATTAATAGCTAATTAATGCTGCTCTGTACCTCACCTACTTCTCATTAGTGACAGCAAACAGGGAATCACTGTGTGTATGAATGACTGTTACTGACTTGACTGTTGGCAGATGAGTTACCTGGCAGCTTTCACTCCATAAAGAAGGTGAAAAGGAAAAGAGTAACAATCAGCTTAACATGTTATGAAAGTATGTAAGACAGTTGCATTTATTGAGTTAGGATGACAGCAGAGCTCACGTTGCTATGATTTGTGGGGAGAAAGGGTGACAAGCTGGATGTTGGCTGCTAATTAAATGCAAGTAACTTAGCAAATGCAATGATCTGAAATGTAAACCAGCCTTGCGGAATGAAGAGGATGTAGAAGGAAAGTGGGCGGGAGGAGGAGGAAATATGATAATACAGCACAGACGCGCTTTGATCTTAGGTATAATTCAAAGCAGTCTAGTCCCACTGCCATTGGCACTAGATAAAAAGCACCATATTCCCTGGGTGGATTTTACTGGCACTGCAAAGTAATTAGCTTTTGCCTGTTTGTAAAGTGAACATAAACAGGTACTGGGGGAAAAAATGTCATTTTCCCTTCTGGATTAATTAAAGGCACGCCTGCCAAAGGGATCAACAGTGATGGGGAATGCTCTCCCTTTTTAAGTATTAATAAATGTTCTAAAAATAGAATATGGTGGGCAAGACTCTGAAGGCATTCCCATTCAAATCTTTCCATATTCAGATTCATCAATCAAGAGTGAACAGCCAGTTATTATAATTATGTACCTATCATCTCAGACGCAAGCTCCATCTAGTCTTTACTAAAAAAGATTGTATGTTCATCCCCCCCTCCCCCCCAATTTTACATAGTGATTGCAACTATAATAGTATTAAACCTAGGTTTTCGGTATGGTGCAGTTGGGTATGGCTTTTCACAAGATGTTTGCACATGATTCCAGCCTTACAGAATCCTCTGGCAGTGATGTTTAGAGAGTCTATAGCAGAGAGATTCTTTATAAGTACACCAACCAACTTGAATCTTGGTTTAAAAAGAAGTAAATGTTGTGGCCCCCTTCTCTACCTTTTAAAGAAATCCCACCCATTGATACTTTGGTTGTTGTCTGTCTTCAAGCTGACCGTGATTTATAGTGACCCTTTCGGGTGTTTCTTCTTAATATTAATTCAAAATACGTTTTCCATTGCCTTCATCGATGGCAGAGAAAACATGATTTATCCATGTCTTCCCATGGTGATATGAGCTCAGTTCTTTCAGAGTTTTCGTCAAGCACTTAAACTACTACACCATAGTCGTGTCAGCCTCCTCCCCCCCCCCCCACACCACCACATTGATAATTATGGGAGGTAAAATAAGCATATCACACCCAGATTGCAGTTTCCAGCTTTTTCTGTGGACATGTTGGTGAATACAGTGTTTTCCATTCTGACCCACTGAAACCAACTTTATATTTCTCTTGTTTCTGCATTATTGTGGTTACAGTGGGTTTTGACCAGTCATAGATTCTTTTTTCTTCCTATATCTGTCCAGAACATTTTGACATGGTGATGGTTCATGTTTAGAATATACAAATCATTGTTTTTAATTTTGGGATTTTGTGGATTAAAAAAAAATAAATTAAGTGTGTACTGATGTCTGATCCTATACTGTGATCCAATCCCCCCCCCCCCCCCCACTTTTCCATAAGGAGTAAACCTGTTAGCCGGGCACTCTTTTCAAAGACTAATTTTCAAGAGAGGTACCGGTGTCCCTCTTGTCAAATTACCATTACATTACATCAATATTCTGCTGTTCCTCTTATCAAATTATCATTATATTGCTTCAATATTCTGCTGGGCAAACAAAAGATAATACTTATGCAGAGTTATTGGCTCTTCTCCCAGTCATTGCAACTCATGAGATGGAATTTTTTTGTATCAAGAGAAATCAGTGAAATCTCCACACCATATGTACCATAATGTTTTATATCCCATTTGCATACTGCAGCACCTGTACTTCTATCCATTTAAAATTTGAGAATCAGTTCAAAAACAGAGATCAATGCATGAATATCCTGGAAGCTGACTCTGAAGAGTATGCAATGATACTACACAAATAAATTATGTAGTATTGGCAGAAACTGATGTTTTGACTCTAATTTTGATGAAAGCAATACATTCTCCCAACCACAGTTTTGAAAGAGACTTATAAATAATTATCATATATACTTGTATATAAATTGAGTTCATGTATTAGTCGAGGATAGGTTTTGAGGCCAAAAATATGGATATTTATATGACCCCATGGATAAGTTGAGGATCCTTCCACAGAGGAGGGAGCAATAGCACTGCCTCAGAGCATCAGCCACCTCTGACTCCCAACACTGACATATTTTCTTGCCCAAGCATTCTCAAAGGCCATACTTGGCACTGTGATGCAAAGAGTAGAGCAGTTGATGTATTTAAATTTCCCTGGACTGGACTAAGCTCTCATTTTTCCCCACTTGATTCAGACAAGGAGATGATTCTTGTTTTCACTTAAAGTACGGTTCTCTCACTGACCTTTGGATATGTTGACTCAGGTTTTGGGGTCATTTTTAATTAAAATTTCTAGATATAGACATGAATACAAACAATATAACTCCACACAGAGGAAAGGAAAATGGTTACGCTGGTGAACACAATTGCTTCTGGTTTTGCTCCATTTTTCTAACATGGGGCTTAGCCCTATTTTAAAAAGTATTTTCAATTTTTAATTTTAATTCTCTTTTATTTATTTTTTAAAAAACCCATTTGACCAACCCAAAGGAAGCCTCTTTTTTATCTGTCTGCAGTTGCCCTCCACATATAACTTTATGAACAATATCTGTGAACGGATGTGGAAGGTTTTTCCATAAAGTCAGATCATTTACCCTTTCCAAGCATGCAGGAATACTATATTGTTAATGTCCTGTGCTATGAAAAGGTTATAGTCACAAATACATTTAAAAATGGACACAAAATGAAATGCTTGAAAATGTCATCTAAAACCTTACTTGCATTTCACATCAGAGAATTTGACACTGTGTTCCTTTCTTTCCTCAGCTAATGAATGAATAGAATGATCAAAGGACATCTTCTCTTACCTTTCATGAACTGATGAGGCCAATCAAACCATAGCTTTCACATTTTCTTTTTATCGTTCATTCACATTTATAGTTTATTCACATTTCACTTGAGCTTAGTCAAACAAGTTCTGGCCTCAGTTTGAAGCATGGCAACAACCTACCTAAGGGCCCTTCTACACTTACCTAAAACACGGAAGTGGATCTGGCGCAGCCTTGCTTTAGGCTGGGACATGGAACTTAAACAGCCTTAGTCACCTTAGTGAATGATCTGCATAGGGAACTAGACAGGGGGGAGTATGTCCCTGTTGGTTCTCCTGGACCTCTCAGTGGCCTTCGATACAATTGGCCACAGTATCCTTCTGAGATGCCTTGTGGGGAAAAGGGCTTGGAGGTACTGTTTTACAGTGACTCAAGTTCTTCCTGGAGGGTTGTTCTCAGAAGGTGTTGTTGGGGACACCTGATCAGCCCCACAGCCATTGCTCTATGGGGTCCTGCAGGGCTCAATATTGTCCCCCATGCTGTTTAACATCTACATGAAGCCACTGGGAGCGATCATCTGGAGTTTTGGAGTTCAATGTCATCTGTATGCAGATGGTATTCAAATCTATCACACTTTTCCATCTGCTACTAAGGAGGCTATTAAGGTCCTGAACTGGTGCTTGGCAGTCTAGATGAAGGTGAACAAATTGAAATTGAATCCAGATAGGACAGAGGTTCTCTTGGTCAGTCGTAAAGCCGAACAGGGTATAGGGTTACAGTCTGTGTTGGATGGGGTTGCACTCCACCTGAAGACACAGGTTCGCATCTTGGGAGTGATCCTGGAATCATCACTGAGCTTGGAACCCCAGGTTTCAGTGGCGGCCAGGGGAGCTTTTGCACAATTAAAACTTGTGCACCAGTTGTGCCCATACCTTGGGAAGTCAGACTTGGCCACAGTGGTTTATGCTCTTGTTACATCGAGAATAGATTTCTGCAATGCACTCTATGTCGCCTGCAGGTTGATATGGGTGGGATATAAATAATGTAAATATAAATAAATAATAAATAAATAAATGTGGGGTTGCCACATTCAGGTGGTGGCCAGATTGCTCACTGGAGCAGCATATAGGGAGCACACAACTCTACTGGCTGCCATTCTGCACAATTCAAAGTCCTAGCTTTAGTCTATAAAGCCCTAAACATTTCTAACCCAGCTTACCTGTTCAAATGTATCTACCTCTATGACCCACCTCGGAGGTTAAAATCATTGGGGGAGGCCCTGCTCTCACTCCCACCCCCCTCCCAAGCATGACTTGTGGGGATAAGAGACAGGGTCTTCTCAGTGGTGGCCCCTCACCTATGGAACTGCCCCCCAGTGAAATTAGATCTGCTCCATCCTCCTGACCTTCAGGAAAAAAACCCTGAAAACATGGCTCTGGGATCAGGCTTTCTGTCAGCAACAGGAGTAGTGCAGTATGAGACTACAAACTAATATAATGACTCAGACTGGCACTGGAATATGATTTGAATCATGTGATTTTAATTAATGTTTAACTGCTATGTTTTTAATGGGTCTGGTTTTAATGTTTTTGTTTATTTACTGATGTATTAATAGATGGCACTGAATTGTTGCCTTTGTAAGGCTGGCCTGAGTCCCCTTCAGGGTTGAGAAGGGTGGGATATAAATGTGGTAAATAAATACATAAATAAATAAAATAACCTGCTTCCTCCTGGGCCTTTTCTGGGTTGTTTAGAGGAGTAGGATGAAATAAATATACAATATACATTGAGCACTCTAAAATAACTCATTGATTTTCCACTCAACAATAATATTGAGAACTTGCAGAAACAAATGCAGTGTTTCAAACAATACTGATGTAGTGGTATTGAAGTAAAATTAAGATATTGTTAAAATTAAATTGTGAGGTGATGCCAGAATTAGGCAATCATGCACTAAACACCTGTTAAAAAGACATACCTTCTTTCTCTGTTAAAGGGAGATTAGAGAACATATACCACAATTCATTTGGGAGAGTTTTCCAGAGCTATATTGTCACAGCAGATTATCCCACACTTCATGCATATATATCTGAGATTTTAGAGTAGCATGGAGAAGAAGGTCTCCAAGACAAATCATGTCTATATCAGAGGTCTCCAAGTTCTGGCAGATTTGTATGGGAACAAATACCCTTGAAGAAAGAATACTAACAGGCCTTGGAGGCATGTAGAAACCAAACTCAACATTTCAGACTGAGGGCTGCAACACTTATGTAATAAGTAAAATAGACATTTGGAATTACATGTTATTCTTCATTTAACTTTGTTCTTGCTTTTACCATCTACATTCCAAAGCATATATACCCAAACCTCCAAGATTACACCCCACACTGGTGAACAAGTGGATTATGTGTCCAAAGATATTTGTGCTAGAGGAAATGTGTTAGTCTTAAAGGTACTACAGTCTCTGTTTTATCTACAACAAATTGACACATTGATCCTTTTAATAATTGTAATCCCACATGACATTCAGCATTCCATTTTCTACTCTCTTTGTCTTGGGCAGGATATTTTTCAATTGTGGTCATTTCCATGAAACCTAGGAAGTGGTAGCCTTTATATATTAGCCCCTGGGGATGTGTAAATCAGTGTCAAGTTATTGCTACTCAGATCTTTATCTTCAGGAATTAGTTGGTAGAGGGGAGGGGGCAGAAGGGTAAAGAGGAATCAGCTTTTGCAAGCTATTTGGCCATTTGCCGCTTCACAGTGTAATTGTGCATGACTCTTCCTCATTAGACAGTAGTATTTACCTCAGGGAAATGGGGCTTTGCAGAACAAGATGAATTAAATTGAAACTTTGGCAAATGTTGTTGCATTTGGCAGCTCTGAAACAAATGAGCGCTCTCCCTATAATTTGGTAGGGCTATGAACAAACAACACCTGGGCTTTTTTCACAATTGGCTTGAGAATATATATTATTATGGGGTCAGCTAGGAAATTCAGAAGAAGATATGAAAGTAAATGGTTTGATTAAATAAAGATTAGGATATTTAACCTGCAGTGCACCAGGCAAATGCTTAGAAGCCTTCTTGGCTAAGAAATCTATTTATGTCACTTTGTGATATTATATTGTATAGAAAAATAAGAAACTGTAGCTGCTTCTTGGGGGGGGGGGGTACATCTGTGAGACTCTGACTCAGACACCCACTAAGAGTCCATTTAAGTTTGAAGCCAAGGGATATCCTTTTAATTAGAAAATATGCCAGCTGTATATTTGTAAGCTTCTTTGTAAGTTTCTTTATTATACAGTACTTACGTTATTATTATTATTATTATTATTATTATTATTATTAACTTTATTTATACCCCGCAAAATCTCCCGAAGGACTCGATGTGGCTTACAAAGGCCAAGGCCGCTGACAATCAACAACATACAATACACAATAAACTCATAAGCAAATAATAAAACTTCAAGCAAAACAATAAAACAGTAGAACAATAACACTGTGACCCAATTAAAACCAAAAGGCTGGGCCAAATGTAATGGACAAAATTTAAAAGTACTGAGCTTGACAGGTAATATGTAGAGGTATTTGGAGGTAGGTACAACGTGCAGATAATCCTGAATCTTTAACAAAGTGCATTTGGGACTTGAAGCCAGGAGTTTCCTATTCTGGAAAGGCACACTGGAACAGCCAGGTCTTCAGGCTCTTCCTAAAGACAGCCAATGTTGGGGCTTGTCTGATGTCCTTGGGGAGAGAGTTCCAGAGTCGGGGGGCCACCACAGAGAAGGCCCTGTCCCTCGTCCCCACCAAACGCGCCTGCGACGCAGGTGGGATCGTGAGTAGGGCCTCTCCAGATGATCGGAGGGAGCGTGTGGGTTCGTAAACGGAGATACGGTCACGCAGGTAGGCAGGTCCCAAACTGTTTAGGACTTTGTAGGTGAGCACCTGCACCTTGAATTGGGACCGGAAAATGAATGGCAGCCAATGGAGCTCCTTGAACCGGAGGGTTGACCTCTCTCTGTAAGGAGCACCAGTTAACATCCTGGCTGCCGCCTGCTGGACTAGCTGAAATTTCTGAGCCGTTTTCAAGGGCAGCCCCATGTAGAGCGCATTACAGTAGTCCAATCTAGAGGTGACCAAGGCATGGACCACCCCAGCCAGAGCAGCCTTTACAAGGTAAGGTCGCAGTTGGCGCACGAGTCTCAATTGTGCAAAAGCCCTCCTGGATACCGCCGACGCCTGAGCCTCAAGTGTAAGCGATGAATCCAAGAGGACTCCCAAACTGCAGACCTATGACTTCAGGGGGAGTGTAACCCCGTCCAGCACAGGTTGCCACCCTATACCCCGATCCGGTTTTCGATCGACCAGGAGGACCTCTGTCTTGTCGGGATTAATCTTCAGCTTGTTCCTCCTCATCCAGACAGCCACAGTGGCCAAGCACTCGTCCAGCACTTGAGGGGCTTCCTTGGAATTAGGTGGTTTAAACAACTACCTTCCTGTCAAACCATGGTTAGTAGTATACCCATATAGTTTGATTCACAGAGTGTGGAAGATGGTTAGCCTTTATCCTAATAAGGATATAACAGCTCTTTCTTACTCTGTGTGTCCTGAACTCAAGTCCTCACAAAAAAAAGTTTGAGCCAGCTGTGATTTAAAGTAGAAACTGAAAGTAGTTCATTCACTTAAGGATTTCAAAAATATACAACACAGTTCATAGCAGTTACCATCACCACATTGAAAAACAAAAACTCTCTTTTTTAGAAGTCTTCTTGATAAAACAAAGGCAGGGGAACAAACCGTTCAACTTTTTCTTATGAAGTGATCCATGATGCCCTTGAACTGGTATGGTGAGACAAACACTCACTCCTGGCTTTTTCAGTTGCTTTCTTCAGTTTCTAGCTCCAGCAACATCAAGTAGCAACTTGTGGCTACACTAGTAGTTAATAGCCAACACCTGTGGCTAGCAGTCAATACCATCAGCAGTGAGCAGCTAACCCAAATTGATGAGGAGATATTGGAAAGATAGATATTTATTTATGTATAAATTGTATGTACTTTACAAGCACTGAAATGTATAGAAAAATCAAATTCTCTCTGTATCAGAAAGAATGCTGACAGGACAAGCAAGCTATGTCCAGGCACAGCAAGAGGGAGGGGAACATTCCAGGATAGAGATAAACCAGTCCTAGTAGTAACAGAGACTATGGCTAAGTGAGGAGCCTATATCTCCCTCATGATAGGTCAAAGTAGGCCCCTTGATTGATGAATGTAAGCTGTATGCTGCTCTTACAGAGACATGCCTTTTGTATGTTGGAAGATAGAATTTGATATTCCTATGATGCTAATGTGACATAGAGAATGATGTCAATGTATGTAGAAGCATGTTCTTTGTTTGCTTGCAATTGGAGGGTATAAAAGTCATAGTCAACACCTTTATCATTTGCTCTGGATGCTTTTGGACTCCACTCCAGGGTCCCAGCTGGAAATAAAAGCCATACTTTTCTGACCTCCTGAAAGGATCTCTCTTGATATAATCCCTCCTATAATATGCTGCAACAATAGTTTGTTTTATTCACTAAGCTTGGTAACACGCCCATCCAACACACTGCAGCTACTCCACTATTGTTACAAAGGTTCTAGGTACCCAAAATGATCATTTCTAGAGAGTTAGGGAGTCCTCTGGATCAATGAAGAGGATACATGTAGGGGAAATGGGAAACAGGTGAAAAAAACCTGAATAGTGTCATATAAGATCTTTAGATTATCACGGTAGACGGCAGTAAAATGCATCACCCATAGCCCTGATTTTGCAAAACTTGAGCTGGAATGTTGATGACTTGCAGGTCTTTCATTCACAGAGTCACCATAGGTCAAAGCTGACTTGCCTTTAATTTTTAAAAAGTATATGTTTATATCTGCTATTAATGGTTAAAAATCTCCAGTTAGATCCAATTCAAAGTTTGTGCTCCTTAGCTGTATTGTGGCTTGAATGAATTAAAATTTTGAAATGTTTCTTTACTTATTTCCTCTGTGTCCCAGGAAAGCGGGTAAAGGAAAGTCAAGGGAAGAACTCATACTTCTTGTGTTTTCAAAACAGCTATATATCCTAAAAGCATAAGATCTTATCTGATCATGGAAGCTAAGCAGGGTTGACTCCACTTCGTCCTGAGATTGAAAACTTCCAATGAAAACCAGGTGCTTTAGGCTATTTCTCAGAGGAAGTAACTGTCAAAACCACCTCTGAGTATTCCTTGCCTAAGATAACACTGTGGAATTCATGGGGTCACCATAAGTTGACAGGCATATGTACACACATATATTAGGAAGCAAGAGAAGGATCATCCCTTCTGTTATTTAAACCTTTAGGGAAGTCACCTTCTTTGTTTACCTCAAGGTCTTTTAACATCTGTGTTCTTTTCCCCTTTTAATTTTCACTACATGGTTTGGGTCCCATCCTCAGAATTTAGGCATGGCAAGTTAATGAACCATCTGAGCTCCAGCAAGTGATGATCTCCAATTAAGCTGAATAATGTGGGCTGCAGCTGTCAGTGTTCCTGAAGTCAGTACTGATGGGGATGAGAAAATGTAGAAAGAAGCCAGGCACCCTTGTCACAAGAAGGGTTGTAGGGCTGATCTTTTTAGGATATGTGCACTGTACCTAGATATTTAAATGTCTGAGTAAAAGGGAATACAGGCAGTCCCCAAGTTATGAACAAGATAGGTTCTGTAGGATTGTTCTTAAGTTGTATTTGTTTGTAGGTCAGAACAGGAATATTTTAAGTGTAACATATACTTCTACCTTTCAATAGCATAGGGAAGGATTAACATCTCTGTGCTGTTTGTTTTGCTGTGAGTGCTCCGGCTCAGAAGATCCACCTCACTTTCTGTCCCTGTGATAATTGATAATAGGATTTTGACCAATTTGGCTTATTGTGGAAAGGAGGATTGGTCATAAAGCTTAATCTGGCACACTTTCCTCCCATGTTAACTCTTTCTGGAATTAATATCTTCTGTGGAATAGGTTTCTCCCCCTTCCTGTTTTCTCCCTCCCCCATTCTTTATTATGCCATTTGTAAGTTGGATATGTGTAACTCGGAGAGTACATGTATAAAAAAATATGTATTGGTAACCTGTTGACCTAGATGACATGATAGGTCTTGGAGAGACAGACTGATACTGAACTTTATTATTAACCTGTTGATAATTTGTTTAATTAGCTGCTGATTTGGGTTGACAGACAGAGCATCTAATGCTAGTAGTTAATTGTATGAAACCTGTTAGCTGAATCACACTGCCCTGCGCAAATCCATTCCAATATTCGGTTTTATATTTTATTTTTAGTATGTTTTATCAGGTTGTTTGTATTTTATGATGTTTTAACTTTATTTTTATTTTATCTCTTATTTTTATTTTTTGCTATTTTGATTATTAAGTTATAGTTATGTTGCTTTCTATTGTCTAATGTGTTTTGTCCTGATGTAAACTGGTCGTATGTTTTTCTTCAGGCATTGCATGTTTGCCATATTTGTTGGAAACCACCATGAATCCCTTCGGGGAGGTAGGGCGGTATATAAATAAAATGTATTATTATTATTATTATTATTATTATTATTATTATTATGTTATTAGACACTATATTTCTTTTGAGGCAGCTCCAAACCCCATTGGCTTTTTAATCTGTTGTATCACACCATTGGCTAATGTTCAACTTATTGTCCATGAAGACGCCAAGATCTTTTTCAGATGTACTATTGTTGAGCCAGTCCTCACTCATCCTGTATCTGGGCATTTCATTTTTTCTGCCTAAGTGAAGTATCCTATGGTTCTCCTTGTTGAATTTCCTTTTGTTAGTTTTCCCCTAGCTCTCTAATCCATTAAGGTCATTTTGAATTCTGATCCTGTCTTCTGGAGTATTAGCTATCCTTCCCAATCTGGTGTCATTTGCAAACTTGATGAGTACACTCTCTAGTCTAGACCTTCATCTAAATCACTTAAAAAGATGTTGAACAGCACTGGGCACAGGACAGATGAAGGAGGAGAAAGAGCAGGGGTTGGAGTCAACTTAAATAAGCAATTCAACACACACACCTTACCTTTTTTATTTCATCTTGTGTTGTCTACAGCTCAATCCCTATGCATGAGAGTTAAAGTGCTTATTGGGTTGTAAGGTTTGCAAGAGCTCTCTCTGAATCTTCAGAGAGTATGATGAAACACAAAGTACTGAGTTAGAGGAAGTTACTATATGGCTTGGCTTAAGGCTGCTTCATGTGCTCATCACGTTATCATCTGCTAGCTGCATATTGCTCAGGAAATTTAATAATGGTATGATCCTTTGGTTTTATAATGGGCTTTAAGCCTTTTTTAGCATAATATGTAGTGTTCCAATAATTTCACATACAAAGTGGTTTTTGGTAAATATAAATTAGTTTGAAAATGATCTTCTCTCAGCCTTTTTTAAAAGCCTGGATTTGGAATATAGGTTTATTAATATTCACAAACACTGCTTAGTTAATCCTCCTTTAATTTCTCTTTGTGTATTGTAAACAGGGATTACAGGAATGTTTGAATTTTGCATGCCAGATTTCTGGGCATTGAGCAAATTTTTGCTTATTATCATATAAAAATAAGAGTGAATTTTTACAGCCTTTTTACCCTGTGCACTGAAATGTATGGTACTGTTATTTGTTTCCTTACAATATTCTTTCTGGAATACTAAATTCAATTTTAGGAGCTGAGCTGCAGAGTCGCTTGGGGTGACTTGGAATCCCAAAGCCGAGAAAGTTTTTGATCTGTGAGGTAGGCATGTTTGGCAGGCACAGAGTAGCATTAATGCTGAGAGAATGAAGCCTTCACAGCTTGGAAAGAAAAGCCAGTCTTGGAGAAAAATACCAGTGTTGTCGAATCTTCCATTAAACTGTGACATTTGTAGGCATTAGTTCCAAGCCCCAGCCACCCTGGCCAAATGAGCTGGAAAGAACAACAGCCTTTTCTAATTATGTTCCACTGTTGGAGGTCGCCTTGCAGTGAAACATCTGTACTCTTAGCCAGTGACTAGGCTTAGATGAAGGTAAGCATGACAGGAGGTTAATCCGTAGCTTCTTTTACTATTTAATTTTTCAGCATGACATGTTTATGAATGTGTCATATTAGTAGCAAGGTTTAATTTGAAGCATGCTTCAGTGGAGTCAATCCTTCAGTGTTTTGAATACCTTTGCTTAGTGCCACATATGTAAGATAATAAAGGGTATAACTGAGCATGTGAAAAGTGCATTCTCCAGTATAAAATTGTGGGCTTCTTTCATTTATCCATAGTTAAGATGCAGAATGACCAGATCATAATGTATTAAATAATCCTGAATTGTTATGTATCTTAGAAACATGAGGTTTCCTTTTTGTTCCTTTTAAATACATATGATTTAGATAAAATGAATGCATTGATAACAAAGTTAGAAATAGATGAGAAAATGGAGTTCTAAGTCACAAGATCTGTTTCTATAAGTCTCATCTTTATACTTAGTAAACCTCCTTTTTATGGGATCTAAAGGTTCTTATGTGTAAACTAAAGGTATATGCCAGCTAAAAAGTAGGTGTTTTATACATATCTGTGTGGCATATAATAGCTTTCAGTGTGTGAGTAAGTACAGAGAAAGTCAAGGGAATTCTTTGACTAATCCATGACACATTAAAAACCTGTCATGATTTGCCTGGGGCCCAAAATGGATGGGGACTCCTGTTCTGGAATTTCATTTATAAGTAATGACATCTCTGAAAAGCATTTGGTCAAAGATCCTGCTTGCCTCAACAGTTTTTCCTCCCACTGTGTTATTTCACTGTTATTTAAGAGTATGATTGAGAATAAAGGTTTATGCTGCAGCTTAGACCTTTCTTTAGGTGAATAATGTTTTGCTTTATTATATTTGAGGCTAGATGTTTCCTCATATCCATTCAACCTCTCACAAGTTACATGTTTACTGGTAATGTATGCACATATTTCTTTATCTTCTTTGAACTTTGTTCCTACATAATGATGCAATCCTATAAAATAGGCCCTATTGAACTTAGTCAGATTTGCCTGTGATGAGACATGCATATCATTGTACTGTATGCCAAGTTAATTTCAGCACAATGTTGGCAATGCTTGATTTTGGATTTCATGTAAATATCTGAAGAGTAGCTATTCTCTTCACAGATATCATGGTTTAAACTCCGATCAAGTTTAAAGAGAGGTCCTTTGAGAGTATTTGAGATGTGAGTAGAATCTGCTTGAAAGAAGATTACCTCAACAGGAGTGACATCTGAAAAGTTTATTTTACATAAACCAGTGCATTCACGAGTAAATCAGTTATATCCCAGTGCTTATCTATACCTACACAGAAATCTAGGGCCAGTATAGAGCAGAAGTATACTTGGACTGCCACCATTATCATTCCTGTCAATGTGACAGCCAGTCAGAGAGCTTCTGGCCATCACCAGTCTCTGTTTCATGTGCTTGATTTGTACAGGAAAAATAATTTTGTGCAGTAATAACAGCATTTTCTGTACCAAAAATAATATTTCTGTGCAGAAATATTATCTCTACAGAAAATTCTATTTCCTATGCTTAAAATCCTGTTTCTTTGCAATCAACTATGTGCAAGGTTTTCACAGAATAAGTTGAAAATTATAGCATTGCTTATGAAGGAAACAGATTTTTCAGTATACAAATTACTCTTTTCTGTTCAAACTAGACTGATGAATTTTGCACAAAATAAATCTCAAAATTGCATAGATTTTAGTGAGCCTAAGATTTTTCTTGTTAGGATTTGTCAGCACACATGTTCTTTTAAGCCTTTAAAATATTCTTAAATACTCATTCCATTTGTAGTAAATGGACCGATGAAGAGTGGCACCCACACCAATTTTTGTTCCCATCCATGATTCCCTGCTCTCCCCAGCAATTAGCAAAACACTGCAATAGTTGAGAAAATGGATTCATTATAATTTTATTCCCTTGCTCCTGCATAAAAAAGAAGTCAACATCTACAGGAACATCGCTGAGACGGAAATATCTACTCCTATGGTGTAGTTCCAACTTTTGCCAGATTTTGCAAGTTAGGCATGAGGAGAAACATTTGACTATAGGGGACTTAACATCTGTGCTTATCATTGCTGTATAATTGACTGCTGCTGTGTACAGTTTCAGTCATTTTCCAACTCTTCAAGAGTGGAGTTTCTATTAAAACGACCCACATTCAGCAGCTAATGAATTCTGATAGGTTTGGCAAAGTCCTAGACAAAGTTCCTGCTGGTAGGAATGCAGATATTTTCAATGTCCTGGCCTCCCTGCAATATAGAATTGTTCAATATAGCACAGAGGATACCTTTCAGACTAAGAAGTTGTTTCAAACATAAGCTCTCTTGGACTTTGCCCATTTAATCAATTACTGATAAAATGGATGGAATCCACAAAAGCTTGTACTAGAAATACCTTCTTCCTGGTTACCATCAAAGGTGTTACTGGGTTCCTTTATTTATTAGAATACTTCTTCCATGTAATTGCAGCTCACAGAGAGGAGTACACAGTCTTGGAAACTCTTCTTTGAAAATGTTTTGAGGTTTAGGTTTCTGTTCACAGCATTCCATTCTTTTGTCCTCTGGCTGAAATCATGGCAACATATTTATCAACATAGGAAGCTGTGTGTATGAGCACAGAAAGTCAGCTTTATCCATGTCAATCTATCTAACCAATTTCTGTCTTATCTGACAGTATGTGGATTTCAAGGATTTCATACTATCGGGTATTTTAAAACTGACTATGCTTACACTTCCATATGTTAATTTCCTAGTGCAACCCATCCCTTTGTGATCCATGCAGAAAATGCACTTCCCTTTTCTCCCACAGAGAAAGGTGGTGTTTTAAGCATGTGAGACCTCTGTGAAACTTTGGTTTAATAAAAAAGGTTTTCTGCAGTTGATTGCTTTCAATATGCTTACGAGGATTATGTATATGTGAGCATACATGCAAACACAAATGATTTACTGTGTATTCATGACAGAAGATTCGGTCTTGAGATGACATGTGGATCCTAGGTCCCCGAGAGTTGACAGAGCATTGGAAAACTCAGAAGGTTTCCTGGCACAGTCCTTTCTTTGCCTGGCTGGCATGGCTTTCATTAAGTGTTCCAGGAACTGCCTTTGTCCATGTGTTTTTACAGAAGCTCCTTGTTTGGCACAAGGACAGTGTATGGATATCTGAGGAAGTATGTTTACAAATACACAGTTGTTGGGCTGCTTAAGCAAAGGTGGGTGAGAGTTGAGTCTCATGTTACAATTGGTTGAAGCTGCTTGAGAGGAGCAGTTATAAAACTATAATTGTACTTTAACTGCCATAGTAATATCCCATGGAATCTTGGACTTTATGGTTGGTGATGAACTAGAGCTCTTTGACTGAGAATTCTAAATAACTGTCATTAAACTGCAAATCCCAGGTTTCCATAGGATGAAATTATGACAGTTAAAGTAGAATCATAATGTTATAATTGTGTACTGTCTAGGTTCTATCCCATAGAATCCTGGGATCTGCAGTTAGAGGAGAGTACAGGCAATCCTCAAGTTCGAACAAGATGGGTTCTGTAGGATTTTTCTTAAGTTGTATTTGTATGTAGATAGGAACAGGTACATTTTTCAGTGTTTGACAAATTTGGCTTGTTGTGGAAACAACGATTGATGAGAAAGCTTCAATTGAGACACCATTTTCCCATGATAATTCTTCCAGGAGAGAATTTTACTTCTGAGGGGTAGGTTTCTCTCAATTCCTGTTGTCTCAGCCCCATTCTTAACTATGAGTTGTTTTGTAAGTTAGGTGTTTGCAACTTGGGAACTTCCTATATTTAGAATACTCTTTTGGATAGCTTCATTGCCTCACCCAACTTCAAACACCAGGATTTCATAAGATGTTATCATGAAAGCTAAAGTAGAATCATACTATTATAATTACATAGTACGAATAGGGTCGCGCTCTTTCTCTGTCACATTTATAGTTTTCTTTGTGTTATAATATTTGCAATAGTAATCAATAAAGCATTTAAACTTCTGTGGTTCTTGACAAGGGTAGATTTGTCCTGGATTCCTTTTGTGGGATTAACTTTGTGCACTGAATGAACTCCCTCCACTCTCTTTAAATCATCTTTATTCTGTAATTTTATACAGATATTAGAACAGCATGTGTGCTTTCTTTAAAGAAATTCTTTTTAATATTCTAACATTATATCACTTCCAAATTTCCATTCCTGACAGCTCTATGCTTTCTGTTTGAAACTGTTCTGCCAAAATTAGTATACTCCATAATCTGCATCATTTTACTTAACATTTCTATAAAGATACCGTCTGTATTAATTTGACAGAGCAACTTCGTTAAGTAAGCCACAGTTAGACTTAGCATGAGGATTTAAGCAGACCACAGATACTTATATATCATTTTAAATTCATCCAAAACTCAGCAGTATAAAAGTATGTTTTGTGCCAAATTCATCACTGAATTTCAGGGAGCGGCAGCTGTGAACTTGACATAACAGTGTTTCATGAGTGCTCCCTGAAGTATTCTAATAGCATTTAACATCTGTGGACCACTCCAGGTTGCCAAGATGTTACAAGCCCACAACAAATGTGCATGCACACAATAGATGCCCCACTTTTGTGCTATGCTGCATGAATTGCATAGTGAAGAGGTGACCATTAACATTTTGCGAGAACTAACCATTTAGATCCCCTCCAAACTATGCTTTCATTCCTCCATGCCTGTCTTTCCTACTTTGTCCATTTACTGTGGTTTGTTTTTCCTTTCTTTTTTAAAAAAGTTGCTGTTTCTCAGTACAAGGCTGTTCTCTCGGAGAAAGATTTCCTTCTGCCTCACATGGACTTGAAACAGTTACTGGGAAATTACAGAGGAAGAGTACTGTTGCCCTCCCGTCTTACTTGTAGCCTTTCTGGAAATGTCTTCTATGAGAAGCTGGACTAAAGAGGACATCAGTGTGATGTAGCAGGATCCATCTCATTATGAGCCATATATGTTGGAGACAGCCCAATTTGGGTTGGTCTGGCTGGCTGTGGCAGTGATTTATTTAATTAAGTCACCATTCAGCATTAATCTTCCTGATGTGGCTTACAATGCATTAAGAGAGTGAAAGTCATTGTAAAAATGAAAATTACAATCTGCAAGTATAAGACATTATCCAGTGATAGGACATCTGCTCAGGCAAGAGACCTTTCTCTTCTTTCCCATCTCTGCATATCCATCCACAGAAAATATGTTTCAGCAAGTCCTCCAACTCCCCCATATGGTGAGGAAGTTACAAGGAGGAAGAAAGATTCATACTTTCCTGATGACAAAACCTCTTATTTCAGCAGAACAATTGGGAAGATTTCACTCATGATAAAAACATAATTTAGCATGAATCAGACCTACATCCGAACCATAGAGCAAACTGAGTACCACAATCTGTCTCACAGACCATGTAAAATTTAAGTATAACAGGTAGACTTTATTGCCTTTTTTGATTAGGATTACCAATGACTCATTTGGGAGAATGAAGTCATCCTATTGCTTACTTAAGTTTTGTTGTGATCTGTGCTCCATCAATATGACCTACAAGCAAGATTTTAGGCAAAGAGCTGCCTGTTGCCTTAGTCTACAAGAGACAGGGTAGGGAATGATATCCTGGAGCCCTGGCCATCTTGGATGAAGGCAAGCCTCATTTTAAAGTAGACACTGGAATTTTACTTTGAAACGTATGGGGCAATGTTAAGGCAATGTTTTGTCCCACCCAGAGGTGTTTCTTTCACTTCATGTGATAGCCCACAAGTTAGGGACAGTTTGAGTACAACCAAAAGGGCAAAGCAAAGGCAGAGATTTTCTACAGACTCCAGATATGTTCCAACAAAAGAAGAGTTCCTGAGAGGCAGGAGAGAAAGATGGAAGGGAGGGGGAGAATATGTTTACTTGACTGTTCTTCAACTCAGAGGTCAAGAAATTCCATGTGTGTCATAGTCTGAAGTCCCTTTATGTTTAGCTGAACCACCCACAGATCAGAAGTATGGTTTTTACTCCCTGGCTTTTTCCTTTGAGAAGTAGACTACATAGAACACAAGATATTCTGTTGAATATATATTGCTTTTCCCATCTTCATAATGAAGAAATAATGGCTTTTGCTTCAAAATCAGCATGTCCTTGACCTGTGTTTTCCTTTCTTGGAGCTACCCTGGTTAATTGTCCATTTTAAAAATCTTTAGCCTACAAAATCCTGAAGTGTTGGTGCCTGGGAGTTTCCCTCGCAAAACTAGTGCTCCTAGGTCTTACTCTTATCAGTCCCTTGATTTCAACACTATTTCTATTGATGCAGCCTAGAATTGCATTACCTTTTAATCACTGTACCACACTGAATTTATTTTACCTAAATTCAAGTTCCTACTTGGAGGTAGGATGGTAATGGAGCTTCCTCCTCTGTTTCTTATTCTAGAATACAGTGCAGCTGTTCTGTATGTTAAATAATACTTAAATCCAGTGTGGAGCCAGTCACAAGGCGATCAGGATGGGGAGAGTGGACCCAGGAAGGGGCATCTGTGATTTGCTTCACATACATTCAGGGTGGTTGTGTGTGTGGCTCTGGCCTCTTGTGGCCATATTTTTTGTTTCCCAAATTTATTTTTACTTAAGCAGAACAAGATTTAATAGAGACTTCAAAGCAGTTCATGTTGTGGAATAGCACCCCATGATGTATTTTAGTTGAAGCTGCATTGTATTAAAGTTCAGAGAATCTGTCATCTGTTTATATTTCACCTGCCAGTCAAATCAACATTCTTAATCTGCTTGCTGCATGTGTGAGGCAGGAAAGAGACTCCAGTTGCAAATGCGTGGGTAGCACTCACTTGATTGGCACATAAAATCAGAACAGGGAGAGATGGCTTTTTTATGTTAAGACACTCTGCCAGTTTGAGTCTAGGTACCTCTCAAAACAGGGCAATTCCCTCTTTCAAGGAAAATGCCAGTTCCAATTTATCTCTCATCTT
This sequence comes from Anolis sagrei, assembly GCF_037176765.1. NCBI lineage: Eukaryota > Metazoa > Chordata > Lepidosauria > Squamata > Anolidae > Anolis > Anolis sagrei. Next base: position 213,555,063 of record NC_090024.1, on the reverse strand, counting down.
TGCTAAGTAACTCCTGCTATTCTATTTGTCACTTTTTCAAGTTCTGCCTTGAAATGAATATATATTAGATCTCTTTCATTACCAGCTACAAAAAGAATTGTTGTAAATTTCTTGTAAAATTTGTTAACCTTGTGATAACTGAAAAATAAGCACATTGCCAGCAAAGACAAATATATATTAAAACAATTTTGTATGCAAAAATAGACCACCTTTTCTTCAAATTACCATATACTAGCTTCCAAGGTATTTATTTATTTATTTATTTATTTATTTATTTACCGTATTTATATACTGTCTTTCTCAGCCCGAAGGCGACTCAAGGTGGTATACAGTCGGCACAATTTGATCCCCCCAACAACATAAAAATACAATTGTAAACCTTGATGCTTTACTGGACCAAAAATAGTTTTAACATTTTAAAGACAATACTATTTTTATCTACTGTTTAGAGCTGGAACATGTAGTATCACTTTTGTCTACAGACTGATCCTCCCTCCTTTAAACATAGACATTTTGCAAAGCTCTCAAAGGAACATACTGTAGTTGTGACTGCCCAACACAGGTATGATTTCTACTCTTCTGTATATTGTAGAAGATTGAAGTTTTTTTGCTTTATATCTGCTGGTCTAAATCTATTTGGTTTTTTCAGGGATCGCATCGGATGTTCCTTTGTAAAGCGAGGGACAGCGGGGGAAATTGTGGGACAGCATCATTCTATGTTCCCTATCATCTGGGACCATGATATCCCTTCCCACAATGGTTCCCTGCTGTCCCCTGCTTCCTCTTTGTCTCCTCTGGCTTTCTTGTATGAGGGATCAGGTGTGCACTTAACTACTCAGGGCTCCGTTTCTCTCCACTGCTTGCACGCTGCTGGCACAGAACCCCACAGAGTCCAGTTGGAAGTAGCTCAAAGTCATGTGTTGGGGTCCAGGGGTCTCCATGCTGGCAATGCAGAGAAGTGGGGAGAAGACACTTCTCTGCCTTTGTCTGATGAAGTGGTAAGAGTTGTCATGTAGGTCACAGCTCTCAAGGTTGCAAAAACACAGTAACACAGATAGCACAGAAAAATTCACCGCCCTCAGTATCACAGCTTATATAGGCTTTGAATTATTCTATGCTCATTCTTCCTACAAACATATACCTAAATTAGAATTATATAGCAAAGTGTTACATCTAGTCACAATAGACAAGCACATCTTCCAGTGGGATAGCCTGTTAGATCTCTGGCCCAGGCTTTCCACTTCCCCAACAGGCTTCAAAGTGTTAGCTTCTGCTTGGTGATTTCATGTTTATCACAGCCAGCTATAACATTATAGCATGATAGTGATGGGTTAATCCCAACTTTGTCACTGGCCCTATTGCACAATAATTTGGATCTTCATGTGCAGTTCAATAATTGGGAATTAGTTTTTTTTCCATGCTGGAAATATGTCAGTGACTGCTTTTCCCACTATGATACAATGGCCAGTTTGACAATAAATGTTTTGTTCTTATTTATAGTGAAAATGATTGAATAGTGGGTGCAGGGTGTGGGTGGTAGTTCTTTCTTTGTGACTATAAAGGAAGTTTCTAGCAGAGCGACCTCAGTCTACTTCTGGTGCTTGGAGAGGGAGGACAAGACTTTCTAAAAGAATAGCTGTATTTCCTGATCTGTTTTCTATACTGTACAGTCTTGAAACCATTATTAGATTTAGGAATATTATGGTTTGTGCTAACAGTGTAATCTTGACCTTTCAATGTCTCTATTCTTTACTACATGAATATTAAAGCACACATACGGAGAGGATGCAATATATAGTGTTGGCATTCACCTGTCTTCCGAGTGGTGTGAAGTGATTTTTTAACAGGACAACCCAAGTGAACTGACCAATGTGATAAGGACCTAGGGATAAATATAGCTCCAAGTAACCATCCTTGAAAGCAAGAAGCTTCCACATCAGGGGGACAGGGAAACTCTTCTGGGTTTCAGTCTGAATTTTGAAGGAGCTAGCTAAGATGCTGAATCCTGTTGTCGGAATAGTGTAAGCACTGTGAACAGCTCCTTCAAAGCTTAAACCAAATCTCAGAGTGGAATTATTACTGTCCTAACAAGAAAATCACTAACTGCTGCACATACTGAATAAATAGCATATTGTGCAACTATATCAACAAAGACAGGATATTTTTTCTTTTCCTTCTTTCAGTGAGTCATAATATAATGTTAGGGACAATTCTTTCCTTAGTCATATCAGAAGTACAGCATAGTGTGATCGTTTTGGCTCTGTACTGGCTTCCCATCTCTCTCCCGAAGTTTCCATAACACCGAAGTGGATATATTTCAGACACAGTTGTGTGAAGTGTTTTGATTTATTTTTAAAGGTGTCATTTAGCACAAACCAGCCATGGGGAAGAAAGTTGCTTCCGCTGTTTCATTTCTTTTCTAGACAAGAAAAAAGCCTATTGACATGCAGGAAGAGTGCACACAGACAGCTAACCTAGAGGCTTAGTTGCTCTCAAACACAGTGTGTCTATAGAAACCCCCAATGACTATATCACACTGTTATCAGAAAAGATATTCCATCTTCCAGCTGTATTTTGTCACATGTTCTTTGAATCAAAGTCCATGGGACCAAGAGCTGTTTCTCCAAGGCTGTGCCAGAAATTTTGTCTTCCTTCTGGGTTTCATCTGATGAGCTTTGTTCTCCTCCTATTTGAGAATTTGATGGAACAAAGATTTGCTAACAGATTCTGTCCCATTAATCCTGCATGCAATTCATTTGCTATTTTAAAGAAAATGTTGGGTTGTGTATGTGTGTATTTTGATTGCTTAGTGAGTCATGCTAATAGTTGACTTATTGTTCCATTTATTTTTTGCACACTGGACAAATACTCCACATCATGGTTCATGATAGAAATTGTGTAACATAATAATACGGCCAAAAACTGCTACTTCAGATTATCTTCGAATCATTTGATATACTAGTTACAGAGTGGTTCCCTGATAGACATAAAGTCCCTTTCCCTGTAGGTGGTTTGGCTTTCTTTTTTTAGGATACAAAAATGCCTATTTCCAAGAGGAATAATAAGGATTTTATTTTGCATTTCTAGTGGACAAAAATATTATATACCTAAACCTAAGTTAGCAGGTTGAAATACTGTAGTGAGAGGGAAGAGCCATGTGTCTGAGGTGGCTGAGTAAGTAAGCTACAGCCGTATTACCATAAGGACCACACAATTCTTGTCTGAAAGGACCAGGGAGAACTTGCTGGACAGCTGAGGTATAGCATGGTGAGGGAAATCAAGGAAGGGACAAGCTATTTTGACCTATGAGGCTCAAGATTGAGCCTAGTCATCTTAGGTTTGAAAGAGAGGGCCCATTTTTCAAGTCATGCTGTAATATAGTTGTCCAAATCTGCAATGTATAACTCCCCCAAGCCTTCCTTTCAACTTACTCTCAATCATTTTCCCCACCAATTTAGGGCTCCAGTTTTCTTACCCTTCCCTTTTACCACCACTGCTTGTGGCGTTATTGAACTATTGCAAGTTAATATTCACAACAAGGCAGATGACTTTGTAATAATACACAAGAGAAGAAGGAGAAAGGAACACCCCAAAGATTATGAAATGCATGCCACTGTAACATGAAAAAGCCATTTTCAGCCCCCGGATGTGACTAGCATATGCATGGGGAATGGCCAATCCAGATGTTATTGGAAGGTCTCCTGAGCACACATAAGATCCAAGGGCCACCTTGAGTCCCTCCAGGGAGAAAGGCAGGGTATACATTAAGCAAGTAAGTAAATAAAGGGTACTTTGTGAAATCAAATGGGATTTGGACTCTTATGGGCTCATGGTAATCGGAAATTCCAACCATCTGGAGATTGTAACATCCTGACAAGAAGAAAGATTGCTGGATAATATGAAAAATGGTAGTCACATACCATAAAAGTACTTCCTCCTGCTCCACATGCAATGGAGGGGCATTTCTGTTGATAAATCTTTTCAGTATAATAAATTCAAAATACATATCTTGGCCATGTAATAGTAGACCTTCTCACAGCGATACCAGAGGCACTCCAAGCAGCCAGCTTCAGGTCAAAGGAAATTTAGTATAATGCCAAGTTTTAACTTTGTTTGAGGTTTTTAAAAATACATTATAACTGTATTCTCAATTCACTTCTGACACGATACATAAATAAATAGGTGCACTTTTAGTCATTTCGCTACTTACATGTCACATTTGGTTAACTAAGGTCATTTTTGCAGAGCCCCAATCTGTCCTTTCTTTTGCATATTCACATTTTTACAATTGAGAATGACCTCATGTGGCTTGGGGGATGGGCAAAGTTGACATGTTTGTGCACCCCTAGGCTTTGTTTGGTTCAACTGGAGTTGACTTTTGGTTCATTTCCTAATATGGAAAGAGGTCTTTTGGGGCCTGTAAGAATTCAGGAAGGACTTGATGGCATTTCTCCATCTCTTATAGGGAGCATTATGAACTTTAAAAAGATTAAAAAATTGAGGAGATAGAGAAATGGAGGTGCACTTCTTTCAGATCCAATGAGAATTCTCCTTCTACTTTCACAATTCATTTCTGGTTCTCTTTGGATGCATCCCTGTTTGAAAATGTCATTTTTGGTAAGTTCTGGTAAAATATTGCTGTTGGTTTATCAGATTGCATCATGCAAATGAGGATGTAGTGTAATCTGGCATTTGTACATCTCTAGGTTTTCTAAGGTAATTTTCCACCTCGCCCCAAAATTACATACATTTTGTATAAACATGTATGTTAATGGGAAAATATCCACAAAGACACATACATACTGAAAGGAATTTATAAAAAAAATTATATGAGAGAAAATTGCTTGCTATATATATATATATGGTAAATGTATAAACATGTCTAATAATGTATACAATGCATCTATTAAGTGCATACAAAGATGTAAATACAAGATATCTTATGAGTTCCAGTGTAAATGCACTGATGGTGGGAAAAATGAGAAACCAAAACCGATAGATACACTCACCTCTGTGTAGACACTCTATTATGTCTCCAGCACCATTGGCATTTCAAACAGTTAAAAATGTTGACATAGGCAGCTCAGTCATTGAAAACAAATAGATCTTTTCAGCATTTCAGTGGCCATTATCTATGTTCAGCAGTCAAACTCTCTCCTGGAGTGGTGGAGGCTCATTCTTTGGAGGCTTTTAAACAGATGCTGGATGGCCATCTGTCAGAGTGCTTTGAATGTGATTTTCCTGCTTCTTGGTAGGGGGTTGGACTGGATATCCCATGAGGTCTCTTCTAACTATATGATTCTATGATACTTGTGATACTTGACCTTCACAATAACTATCAGCTTTTCACCCACCTTCCTCTTTTTGTCTTGTAATACTGCAACTCAGAATTAAAGATGGAGAAATCAGTCTGTTTCTGGTTTATAAACTTCCCCCGCTGTTTGCTTATAAGTCTCTTCCATTCTTGTTCAGCATTCATGGCTGAATCCTTCTTTTTAATCCTCAGAAAACTGCATTTACATTTGTATTTAAGAGTATTCTTGTGGAGAGAAAAAAAGGGGTATAAATAATAATAATCAGCAGCATCAACATAATCATCATTGCCATTTTAACATGTATTTTCTTCCAACATATATGCATTTCTAAACATTGTATTTCTCAATATTCTCAATGTTTTACTCCTTATTTGCCTCCTTTTTCTCCTGCAACTAGAATGGAGATCTGTGCAGAGATATGCAGAAAATGCGCAAAAAGTATGAATAACTAATTTCCGAACTTCAGATTATCTGAATTGGACTTTTCAAACATTCCTACTATAAAATAGTTGTGTGCTGAGGACCTTGAAAAGGTTACTTAGTGGATTGCAACTTTCAGGATACTCCAACGAGCATTCAGTCTTTAGATTAAAGTGAAACCTAGGGTGCATCAGTATTGTACAATTAGTGTAGTTCAGTGCCATTTTGCTGTTGCTCAGTTCTATGAAATACTGAAAGTTGCAGTTTGGTGAGGCACCAGCACTCTTTGGCTGGAAAGGCTAAAGATGCTATAACTGCTTGAATTCCACAACATTAAACCATGGCAGTTAAAGTGGAATAAAACTGCATTCATTTTGCAATGCAGACAGACTTCTGGTTTGGAATTTAGTAAGCTTTTAATCTAGATGAATTTAATGTCAAAGTGTTGTAGATTCTATACATATTCTATAATGTAACAAAAGGGAATGCTGCCTTTCTTTTCAAAGTTTTGTATCCCACAAAGGGATGACATTAGGCTTTTAAAAACATACATATGCATGCACATATGCACATAGAATCACAGAGTTGGAAGAGACCTCATGGTCCATCCAGTCCAGCGCCCTGCCCAAAAGCAGGAAAATAGCATTCAAAGCACCCCCAACAGATGTCCATCCAGCCTCTGTTTAAAAGCCTCCAAAGAAGGAGCCTCCAACACACTCCGGGGCAGAGAGTTCCACTGCTGAATGTCTCTCACAGTTAGGAAGTTCTTCCTAATGTTCAGATGGAATCTCCTTTCTTGTAGTTTGAAGGCATTGTTCCGTGTCCTAGTCTCCAGGGCAGCAGAAAACAAACTTGCTCCCTCCTCCCTATGACTTCCCCTCACATATTTATGCATGGCTATCATGACTCCTCTCAGCATTCTCTTCTTCAGGCTAAATATGTCCAGCTCTTTAAGCCACTCCTCATAGGGCTTGTTCAGACCCTTAGTCACCCTCCTCTGGACACATTCCAGCTTGTCAATATCTCTCTTCAATTGTGGTGCCCAGAATTGGACACAATATTCCAGGTGTGGTCTAACCAAGGCAGAACAGAGGTAGCATGACTTCCCTGGATCTAGACACTATACTCCTATTGATGCAGGCCAAAATCCCATTGGCTTTTTTTTTTTTTGCTGCCGCATCACATTGTTGGCTCATGTTTAACTTGATGTCCATGAGGACCCCAAGTTCTTTTTCACACATACTGCTCTCGAGCCATGCGTTCCCCATTCTGTATCTTTGCATTTCATTTTTTCTGCCTAAGTGGAGTAACTTGCATTTGTCCCTGTTGAACTTCATTTTGTTAGTTTTGGCCCATCTCTCTAATCCGTTAAGATCATTTTGAATTCTGCTCCTGAGGCAATCTCAAATTGCCTCAGTTGCAACCACAAGATCACCTCAATTTATAAAGATCTAGTTTTTCTAAGGCAATCTTGTCATTATTGGGGTATCAATTAAAAGTTCAGCATTATACTAGAAAAAATCTGGCAGTTCTCCTTAGGGCTTACTATTAGAGATATATGCACTCTCACATTGAACAGATCAAGGTTTTTGTAGCACTTAGGCTGAAGTGCTTGAAAAAGCTCAAGCCTTGGAGTATTCACAAAAGGCTCAGAGGTGCTCAAGGACTGGCAGTGCTGCCTTTCTCCCACCTTAAACACTTAGCCTTGAGGAAAGAGGAAGCCATCAGGAGGTACTTCAGACCCCTTAATGGAGCTTGTCTCCTTGCTGGAGATGGGACTGGATGAGAGAAATTGGAGTGGGAGTACTTAGTGGTGCTTGCTGATGGAAAAGAGCCCTGACTGATTTCTAACCAGCTCAGTCTTGGAGGCAAATTGCTCTGATATTCACAACATGCATGTTCCCTTAACTCTGAATTAGAGATTCAATATTTTGCTTTAATTATGAAGTAGTTATTAATAAGCTTTGGTATATTGTTGTCCAGCTAATATAGATGGCTGAGTAGTAAACTCCTAGAAATCTCTGGAATGAGAGACATTTCATATGATAGAATGCATTGCCCAAAATAATATCATGTGTAATGCTTTTCTGGATTGCTTTGATTACAGTATTGGCAGGGGAAAAAAACTTTTGTTTCATTTTTGTCATTTATATCTTGTTGCATGGTTTTATCATTTGAAAACAGAAGTGGTTTTCCAACAATTCCTGAGAGGACTATAATGTAACAAAAGGGAATACTTTAATTATCTGAAGCTCTCTTTCTTCTCCAAGTTTGGTATCCAGCAAATGGATGAAGTTAGGCTTTTAAAAACAATCTTAATTATAGTTATTTTTCCTTCATTTCTATTACTGTTTGCAGATACTGAAAAATATTACTGAAAGCTTGTATAGTACTACCTTGGATTATTGTGCTGAAATGTATGCTTCTTTTCCTTTGGAAAGCAAAAAATATATATACTGTGTTAAAAAGATAATGAATAAGGGAATATCATATATTCTATTAATCATAGGGAAACCAAAAACCCTGGTGCATGAACAAAAGTTTAGTTCCTATGTGAATAAAAACTCCATAATTATGCATCTCCAATTGGAGTTTTTAGCAACGGCGACAATATAGGGAGAAAAAGAAATAATAATTGTTAGCTCTCCTGAATCTGCCTAGGAACTGTCCAATGTGCTGAAATGTCTATTCAATGTGAATATAGTCAGAAACTTATCAAATAATAACCCTGATCAAGAACAGTTATGCAGCATCAAAACAGTATTTCTCTGTTTATGAATATATTAATGGTGGAGAAATATGTATGTGAGCTTTCAAACTCCATGAAAATGTTGTATGATCCCATTCCATGGGTACAATCCAGAAAATGTTTTCGATCCCATGGATTTTCAGACGCAGAGATTAATCCTTTCAATGGGATTTGTACATTTTAAATATACTAGGATTGTATAATAATGCTAGTAATAATGCCCAATGTATAATAATAATAATAATAATAATAATAATAATTTTATTTTTTATCTGCCTCCCTCTGTGGCTTGAGGTGGTTTACAACACAATGAAAAAACATGAACGTTGCAAAAAAATTAACAAATATATGTATTTCTATAGAAGATTCAGGCCCCCTGATGGTGCAATGGATTAAACCACTGAGCTGTTGAACTTGCTGACCAAAAGATTGGCAGTTTAAATCCGGGGAGTGGGGTGAGCTCCTGCTGTTAGTTCCAGCTTCTGCCAACCTAGCAGTTCGGAAACATGCAAATGTGAGTAGATCAATAGGTACCATTTCTACAGGAAGGTAATGGAACTCCATGCAGTCATCCTGGCCACATGAACTTGGAGGTGTTTACAGACAACACTGGCTCTTCGGCTTAGAAGTGGAGATGAGCACCACCCCCAGAGTCGGACACAACTAGACTTAATGTCAGGGGAAACCTTTATCTTTCCTTATAGAAGATCCACATTTAGACTGCATTTCTATAAATACTCATTAAAATACACAAAACAGACATCAAACAAAGAACATGAGTTTAAGATTCATAGGGTTTGCTGAGGTCAATAATAACTCTTTCTATTAAATATTTCTGAGTATATAGAATGCCTTCTTGATTTTGATATTTCTACAGTTTGGCTGAAAGGAGGACTTCTATTAGGTATTCGGTTTCAGAGACTTAAATAATAATATTGTCCATTTATGATGTCTTTACTTAATTACATTTTCATGTTATAATTTAGAAATAAATATTGATTATCTTTTTAAAATGATTAATTATTGCACCACCCTCCCAAAACTATGCTTAGGTCATAGGGTAAAGGCAAGGTAAAGATTTTTCCCTGACATTAAGTCCAGTCATGTCTGACTCTGGGGATTGGTGCTCATCTCCATTTCTAAGCCAAAGAACCGGTGTTGTCCATAGACACCTCCAAGGTCATGTGGCTGGCATGACTGCATGGAGCATAATTACCTTCCTGCCGGAAGAGTACCTATTGATCTACTCACATTTGCATTCTTTCGAACTGCTGGCTTGGCAAAAGGTGGGGCTAACATGGGGAGCTCATGCCACTCTCCAGATTCGAACCTACATCTTTTCCATAAGCTCAGTGGTTTAATCCATTGCACCACCAGGGGCTCCTTTGCTTAGGTCATAGTTTGGGAAAAATAACAGGAAAACAAATAAAAAAGCAAATAAATATTATATACTCCACAAATAATAAGATCCATGTTGTAGACAATCATCCATGTATATACATTTGGGATGAGATAGAATGGGAGGCTATTTATAAAGGTGTTGAACATAAAGATCTACTCAGGTTTACAGGCTACACAGCTATTTAATTTTTTTACGAGGGGAAAGCTTCTCCCCTTTCCTCTGTATGGGTTTTACTGCCCTAAGCCGTTGTAAGATTAATTTGAACCTTCTGTTGACACTAAAGCATTCTTCTTGAATGCCTTTCTTTCTACCAGTCAAGAAAGGCACCCATGTTTCTGACTTTCAAAGGGGCTTAAACTGTGGTAATAACAGATGTAGACCAGCAGCTTCATTTTCCTATGAATGTTTTGGGAAAACCTTAAAGAATCTTAAGATGTTGCCAGCTTGTAGCAGTAAATGACACTGTACATTGACAAGCAAATATCCCATGCAGTACTAAGTTATTTTGAAGTGAAAAGAATGGCAGGGAATGACTAAGAATCATAGGGAAAGAAAACCATGTGGAGAATCGTTATAAAATGCCATTGTTGAAAGATTACAGGTTGCAGACAAGATCATGGTGGCTTGGAGGATGAATCTGTACAATTTCAGAACCTGAATTCCGTAGGTTCCTTTCCTTCAGATTCATTCTTTCTTGTCTTTCATCTGACAGTCTTCCATTTAGCACTCAAGGATGTGGGTTTATTTTTTTCCACAGTGACTGCTCCTCATACAGATACAGTGGCTGCTACCTGTAAAAGCATATAGCTATAAAGTATATATAAGCCTCCATATACTTATACTGGCATTTTTTCAGACAAAAGATTATTTGTGGAAATCTGCTCTTCTACTTACTTGATTGAGTAACATTATGAAACTATGTTCAGTGCTTATAGACTAAGTACCAACATGTAATTTGATGCTGATGAGTTCAACACAACTTTCTAATGCCCTATCTTAATGAGGTCAAATGAGAAATCCACTTAAGCTTACCAGCTGTGGTAAGCTTCACACAGTCTGTGATGCAGCATCCTTTGGAAGCGCTGAAGATTTTATCTGGCATATATTTTTGGTAGCAGTGTTAATTTAAGTGGTCTGAAGGTGCCAACTATCTTAGTTGGAAATGAAAATAAATGAACATTTGATGAATAGATTTACATCCTCATACTAGTGCTTAGTTTTAACGGGTTCTGTTATAGGAGTGCATTCCCCCCTATAGGAAAGCTTTGCTTCACGACCTCCACTAAAACGAGCTCTCCTCGGCAAATAATCTGTCCTTGTTTATCTCGTGTTTATCTCGCCTGAGTTTTTAATCTGTTTCTACCCAGTTTTCTTTTATCCACTACATGTAGCTCGCCCATGTTATTGTGATTGTGTTTATTGTAATTTTATTTTGCTATGTTGTCTTTTGTTTATGTAATTGCATTATTATTGTTTATTATTTGCATTTTCGGTTTTGTTTTATTTCCTGTAATTGTTGTTTTGGGCTTGGCCTCATGTAAGTGGCACCGAGTCCCCATCGGGGAGATGGAGCAGGGTACAAATAAAGTTTATTATTATTATTAGCCTTCCTTGATGAGTAAATAATACCCATAGTTCTTCGACATTATCAAAGGTACAAGATTTGAAGGGGGATTTGAGGCCTCATCTCTTAAGTTTAGGTCAAGTATGTTCTGAAAAAGGACCTGAATGACTTATGTGTAACTACTTGTAAATATTTGACTGTTTTGTAAGAGAACTGTACATTTCATAGGATTTTCTTAGGAATAATTAGTGGTTTAGCCAGCTCATATGACTTCTATTATCTATTATTTTATTAATAATAGTATTATTTATTTATTGTATCACAAGCAAATTAAGGGCACAGTTGTATATAAAAACACAAAGTTAAAAACTGGGCATTATACTAAATGCCCTTTGACCAGTAGCTGGCCACTTGGAGTGCCTCTGGTGTTGCTGTAAGACTGCATTGTAATAGGTAGTCTGTGGTTTGCCCTTCTCCAGTAGTATTATGATACTTATATCACACTTTTTCTCTCCCAATGCAGACCAAAAGTGGCTTAACATTAAAGCATTAACATACATTATATATAGATATGCAATCATTAAAACAGAATTAAATATAAGCAGTATTTTAGAATTCATAGTTAAGCTCCATTAAAACGTATTCAAAGTTAAAAACCACAACACCCTGACTTGAAAAATAAGGAACGCTTCACAAATTTGTTCATTGTATCTCGTTCTGGTATTAACCTGGGCCAACCCTACTTAGTTTCTAAGGTCAGATGGAATTTGATGTCTTTAAAAATTATTGAAACTCACAGTGAAAAAACTGCAATGTCTGAAATTACCCATATTTCTTCTTTTCCTTTGACCAAAAGCTGGCCACTTGGAATGCCTCTGCTGTTGCTGTGAGAAGGTCCTCTTTTGTGCATGTGGAAGCTTGCATTGTAGTAGGTGGTCTTTGGTTTGCTCTTCTCCAAAGGACATTTAACGTAATGCCAAGTTTTAAAAAACTTTGTGTTTTTAAATGCATTTTAACTATACCTTCAACTTGCTTCTGACACGATAAATAAATTCCTTTCTTGGAAATAAAGTTATTATTTATTACTAAAACTTTCAATTTATATTATGTATTCCATGCACATTACTCACACAATATTCTTTAGAAATAGCCAGCTGTTTATCACTTCCTGAATTGACACTAAATCTATATTAACACAGAGTATACTACAGTATGACCAATTATAATCTTCAGATTTTGCTGTTCCTATACTTTCTCATTGTTGACCTACATTTTTGTCTCTCAGTCAGCTGGAAGGGCACCAGTATTATCTCATTCTCTTTAGTGAAGTAACTCTTGATTTACATTGAGTGGATAATCAGATGTTTTCTCAGAATTCTAAAGCCAGACAGCCTCAAAGCTCTGGTTTCCCTTGCTGGCATTAGCAGAAACCACTTTGAAGTAACTCTATTGCTCTTCAGCTGCCATTTTCCATTCAGCCCTCCCAGTTTTCCTTTGGAATTTACTCTGAAATATATGTTGTTTTATGTTTTTTTTTTAAAGACGTTATTTCATGTGTCCATTTTTCTGGAATGTTTTTTGCTCCTAGCTTCCTGCTTAAGGTAAAATAATAATGGTAATGATAACAATCTGTGACGCTCTACTAATTACTGGGAATAGTTCTTCTTACCAACATGTATGAGAAATAATTTAGGGAAAACGGGAATTCAGATTCATTTTGGAAGACTCCTACAAGAGTGTGGTGTGTTTTCACTTTCTGTTCTTGAGCTTTATACTACATTATGTTGTGCATATATGAATCCCATATGGGAAAATGGAATCATCCCAATAAGGTTTATTTTCCATTGTTGATATATTAATAGTTTTTTTAGTACTGTGTTCAATGTCTCATACTAAAATACACTTATAACAGAATTATGAAAGAAGATTTAGAATTATGTTTGTTTAACGCCTCTGAATGCTGATGAACTGTTCTCCCTTTTAAATGATGGGATCAATAAAAAAGAAGCTTTTGGGAGACTACATCTCTTTGAATCCTAAAAAAAAAATGAAAATATTAACTCTGCCCTATAAATCCTTTCCTTCTCCCTGGAATCATTATCAGATGAGGAATAATATGTCCATCGTGAGTAGGAAAGAGTAAAGACTCTTCAGATTTCTGATGAGCCAACTAAAGTCCAGCCATTCCTCCCTTGTGTTAGGCAAATCAGCATAGGGTTGAGAATAGCAAACCAGTATTTCAGAAAAGCATAGGCAGAAGTGGCCAGGTCAGACTTTCCCCTTCCAGGAATGAGTCAAGGGATGAGTCAATCTCAGAATGTTGCATCTAGTTACAACTGGAAAGTTATATATGGAAGGTTGGGCAGGGCTGAAAGTCTTCAGCATTGTGAGCACTGCAGTAGCACTGGAAAAAGCTCATCTGTTCCTGTGTCCAAACACTGGAAATCTATGCTCAAAGTCCTATGTTGCTGTGAAACACTCTCCGAATTTTGTACAAAACTGTTTATTGCTGAATCCTTGGATCCTGGCGTTGATTAAAAGATGGGGCTCATTCCCTTAATAGTATTTCTGAACTCCTAGTAATTAACTCGGCTTTCCTCAACCGCAGCTCACACATTCCCAGATCTTGACCAGCTGGACTTCACTGTATCATAACAGTGCTTAAAATCAGAGTAGGACAATCATTTTCCTCTTTCAGCTGCTGCTCTAATGGTTTGAAGTCTCATTAGTACATTTTTTTTTGCTAATCAGCCAGTTGGGAATTATGCCATGAACAGGATGATGTAATGTGGATTTGACACTACTCTGATGATTTCCTGTGGATGAGGTTAAGCTCCCACCCTCCTGCTTTGTAAAGGTCATGGACTCATACAGTATAAAATTTATAGATGCCTGGCTTACTCTCTTACTGTTTTTCAAGAGGTGTCATTAATCCATGAGACCTGGGTAAATCCGTATCTTTATCTCTGAGAGTCAGGAGATCCTTGTTCTAGGGTTTAGGAATACATGAGCAAACAGGCAGGTGACTCCCACTGGTTTCCTGACATCCCAGGAGTAAGTGCCCTTAGCTTTACCCTTCGAGGAAGGAATCTGCTACCTACAGGTTTTCCTGACATAAGGAAAGTACCTAGAGTTGATGAGATTGTTTGGGTGTCCATCTGGGTGTTTATGACAGTTCCTGGCATAGCTGTTCCAGTAAGTGTTGCTGAGTTGCTCCTTTCTCTGGTGTCCAATTTGTTTGTAAAACCAAGCTGGACCTTTTTTGACCCACTGTCTCTTTTATTCCACTTTTCAAGCAGCCTTCTGGCCAACTCTTACAGTGTCATTTTCTGCTGTGGCAACCTCTCTCAGCTGCTGCTGATTATTTTGTTCAGGCCAACAGCCAGGTGAGTTATGTCCTATCGTCCTTGGCTTGCTTGGCTCTCCTGGCTGCTCCTAATTGGTACAGTTTTTTCAATCCAAGCTCCAGGTGGTGAGAAAAGCAAGCTGTACTGGTAGGTCCTTCCAGCTTCTTACTTTTCCTGTTGAGGTTACTGAAAGCAAGTGAAGTTTATCCATTCTAAGAGAAATGCTTCCTAACATAGCTAACACCTTTAAGAGGCATCTTGAATCCTATTTTGGGAGCAAGACAGGATGTATTTTTTATTTATTTATTATATTTGTATGCTGCCCCTCTCAGCCCTCTCTCTCTCTCTCTCTCTATAAATATCACATGCTTGTGTGTATGTGTGTCTAGCTATATACATATATTAGCTTAGGTAACTGGTGATGCCTGGGTTAGGTAATTTGTAACACTATCTATTAGAAAAAGTCAGTCTTTGCTTTTGTTTTTTTATGAATGTATCCATCAGAAAATGCATGAGGATGTGGGTGAACTACAACTCCTAACATCATAGGTCAATTCCTCACAAACCCAGCCAGTATTCAAAGTTGGCCATATTGACTATGTGTGCCAAGTTTAGGTCCAAATCCATCATTGGTTGGGTTCACAGTGTTCTTTGATTGTGAATAAACTACAATTCCCAAAGTGTGGTTAATCACCTCCAAATCCCCCTAGTCTTCAATATTAGCCAAGTTAGATAGATATGTGTGCCAAGTGTGGTCCAGGTCCATCAGTTGGATTCACAGTGCTCTCTGAGTGTAGGTGAACTACAGCTCCCAGAATTGATTATGGCCAGAATAATTCAGTGTTGGTCATGTTGGGTTTGTGTGCCCAGATCCATCATTGTCTAGGTTCAGAGTGGTCTCTGGATGTTGGTGAACTATAACTCCCCAAATCACCAAACCCCTCCAGTATTTTCCATTGGCCATGGGGATCTGTGTGCCAACTTTGCTCCAGATCTGGTATTGGTGGAAATTACCAAAGAAGCCATTTTGGAAAATACGTACAAACTTTTATTGTGTGTGTGTTTCATAAAATTATTATTCAAAAGATGGGCAAGGGTTGACACAGAACAAGCACCCTCTAGTTGCAATCTTGTATGTGCTCACCTAGGAGTAAGAATTGAATTACTATCAGTGGACATTACTTTTGAGGAGAGATTATAGTACTACTTGCACAGAAGCAGCTGCATTTGAATTACGTTCAAACTGAATTGAACAGATTGCATTGCCTGTTTAAATTAAGTGCTGATCTTATCCATTTTTTAAAGACGTCGTTTCTCTCAAATCTTGCCATCATTCTCTCTGCATTTCAATTTTCTATCTGTAAAAAGAAGACAATTAATTTTACTAGGATATAACATGTCTGAAGGGTTTGGACAGTGTGATAGTGGAGATAGTGAGAGATGTTACATTGTTTGAACATAGATATCTATTTAACTGATGATTCCTACTTAATGGTCAGTGCCTTCCTGAGTAAATTGTATTGCTACCTAATGACAAGCAGACAAATTCTATATGGGATTTGAGGATAGTGCAATGACAGATCATCCACCGGTTCTAAAGTCCTGCCTGCTCATACTGTTTGGTGATCTACTCATTTTTAACACATCTGTATTCTCTTTTGTATTTCTTTTTCCTACTCTTGGCTCCAGTGTGCAGGAAAATTCCAGCACAAGAATCATGTATGTGATGAACTTGTTTCTGAAATTCTTGTTTATGATCCTCAAAACTCAGAGGGAATGATGGAGCCTTGGATTCAGTGGATCCATGAACTCTTTTACTCTTTTCCCAAATCCTTCAACAGTAACGTGCCAAATGTAGCTGGGGTAGATTAATTTCAATCAAACATCACTGGTTTCAATTAGCACAAGAAAAGTAAATCAAGTAACTGATTTAGACAATGTTTTCCTGGATATTTATTCAGATAGTGCAGATCTGATTATTAATATGTATCAATTTAATCAATAAAATAATTTACACAATCTAGGAGGGCAAAGCTATAGTTGTGAAGATAACTTTCCTGTTATTAATTTAGAAAATAGTAGAATCATAGAGTTGGAAGAGACCTCATGGGCCATCCAGTCCAACCTCCTGCTAAGAAAATTGCATTCAAAGCATTCTTGACAGATGGCCATCCAGCCTCTGTTTAAAAGCCTCCAAAGAAGGAGCCTCCACCACACTCTGGGGCAGAGAGTTCCACTGCTGAACAGCTTTCACAGTTAGGAAGTTTTTCCTAATGTTCAGATGGAATCTCCTCTCTTGTAGTTTGAAACCATTGTATAAAATAAACTCTTCCTATGTCAAGCTCAAGATGTTGTTTCAGTACATTAAGAAAGAGAAGTAAATTTCTTGCACAACCACGGTTAGAATCAAATTTAACTGTTAGCCCTAATTCAAGTAGACTCGGTGACTTAATGGGAATTTGGTAACTCAAGACTTCCTGATCCATTAGTCTACTAAAATAGAATTTTGACAGTAGTTTATCAAAACCAAATCTTATATATTGCATAAGTGTTCCACATTTGTCATTGAAACATTACCATCTGCTCTCACTAAATAATGCTTACTTGTCAGTACCCAGTCACTTGTTCATAGGGATCTCTGTGCTTAACAAATACATTATCTTTGCCTATATAAGAGGATCAGAATTGACAACAGACAGACATATTTGGGAGATGTATCTCTGCAGATAATTTCAGAAACAAATATGAGAAATCCCTATTACCTTTATTAACAACCTGACTAAATATGGAATAGATGGAACACTGTCAAATGGATTGGTTGGAAAACCAAGCCCAAAGGATTGTGATTAGTGGTTGTGTTTCAAATTTAAAGGAGGTCTTGAGGTTATTTAAATGATTGACGTGGTAAGGAATCTTTATTAAATGTGTGAATGATACAGAACTCCGAAAGGTAGCTGACACATTAGAAGATAGGAACAGAATTCAAAACAAACTGGAAAAATAAGCTAAAATTAACACAATGAAAATCAAAAGTTCATATACATGAAAACAACCTTAGTATTATTACTAATCATAAGTTTAAAAATGAGAGTTATTAGAAATGTTGCGACTTAATGGAAGAAAGGGGGGAGACACTTTTTATTCAGAGGCTGCAGTCTGACTCATTCTGCCACCTAAAATATAGGTGGCAGTACTATTGTTGCATCCACTATGAGCCCCACATCTTGGTTTTCTTCTTGGTTTGAAGGTGTGTGAGTACATGAGCTACCAGTTGACTCCTTCTAACAAGCCTCCTTTCCACCAATCTTGACTGCTCCTCTTGCCATTGGTACTTTTTAAACTTGAAGAGTGGCTAGGTCATCAG
This sequence comes from Anolis sagrei, assembly GCF_037176765.1. Taxonomy (NCBI): domain Eukaryota; kingdom Metazoa; phylum Chordata; class Lepidosauria; order Squamata; family Anolidae; genus Anolis; species Anolis sagrei. The sequence continues at coordinate 213,536,902 of NC_090024.1, read as the reverse complement.
CAGTCCATCTTGTCCCATGACCTGGGACCTCACTATTGCTACTTTGGTATGGATTTGCCCCTTTCAGAGTAACTATTGTGCTTTCTCTGAAAAGATGAGAATTTGGTGAGTATCAAACAAACTTTTTCAGAACATTAGCAATCTCAACCAAATCAAATATGAGAATGTTTTGTCAAGTTGATTTTGCAGAATTTGCTGTTACGGAATCTCTAGCCCAGGCTTTAAATTGTGTCACACTTCTGTTTAATAATTGCCTTTTCTACTATGCACTGTGTGATGAATTCAGTACAGCAAGCTTCCTGTGTTTCTGTGGCTTAAAACAAATATATTCTGATTAAATGATGGCTGTTTCTCCTCCTGAACAATTCTGTAAGCAATTTTTAGATGGAGGAAAACTGTTTTCAGTTTTGTAACATTTTTAGCTGCTATATTTAGACTGGCAGTAGCACAGCTGACTGTAGGGCACATTCACATAAATATACTTATATGGTATGGATATGATTCTTTTTTATTGCGTTCTTGAAGGTAGGAACAAGTAATTTGAGAAGGTTTATTCCTTCAGTGGTAATCTTTAAAAACTGTACACTTTCAAAAACCATTTACAGTGTGAAACAGAAAACAGTGTAGTCTGGGCAGAAAATGTGATTTTCTCCATAAAACATTCACATGCAAATTTTGCATAGAATAAATCTCAAACTCCAAAGATTCCCATCAGGGTTTCCCATTGCTTAAGAAACACATTTTTTTTTTTTACTATTTTCAAAATATTGTTGAATCTTGTTTTACATCCCAATTTTGTTTGGCTCAAACTGAAAATCTGACGTCCCTCAACATGACAAAAAGCCATTTTTCTACTGAAATTGTGGATTTGTTAGTTATAATGTTTTGATTCAAGGCAACATTTTATTACCAGCTTTGTCTTTTTGATAGGGCAGTGTGAGTAACTGAAGGACCATAGGGATAATGCATGTCAGAAACAATAGAGTTCAATATGCTATTGCCCTTTTAAAGGGCGACAGATTCTGATTAATGTTAGTTGCATAGACATAACAAAAAAATATTTTTATTGGCCTTCCTATATTCATTGCTTAAAACCCATCTGAAGACCTATATCTTCTGTCAGGCCTACCCAGACAGTTTTAATCATGAATTTTAAACTTGCATCCTGTGTTTTAATCCTTGTTCTGTTTTAATCCTTGTTATGTGTATTTTATAGAAATTTGTTTTCATATGTATAAAATATTTACAATGATTTTGTGTTTTAACTGTGTTGTAACCCACCTCAAGCCACGAAGAGAAGCGAGTAAGAAAAAAGTTTGTTGTTGTAGGTGGAACAAGTTTAGTTTTTCCTTCCAGAAAGAGCAAAGGCAACTTAGAACAAGAATGTGGCTTTGGGATTGCAGGAATTGCAGTACATCAGCCTGATGGGAGAAACTGTAGTCAGAAAGTAAGTAAGTAATACAGAACCTTGAGTGTGTGTCTTCATACAAGAAAAGTAATATACATTGACAGAATACAATATTTTTGTCATCACTTTATTACAGTACTTCTGTTTCTATGGAAACTGAAAATTTACAGGCAGATAAAGTATCCTGAAAGAAAGTGGGGAAGAGGCCAAAGCAGGCATTCACCACAGCACACAGCTTTACATCCAAAATTGTAGCCATAAGCGTCTGCATCAAAGACTCATATAATCCTGCATTGAGATTCCCGATGAATTCAATCTATGGTTTTGATTGAATTAAAATCTAGTATGAAGGCAGTAACTCTTCTTCACTGTTAGCCTTTTTTAAAACAATGAACATTTCAATAGTAAACTGCCTCTTAACATTGATATTTCAGATAGCCAGAGCTGTGAACCATTGATAGACTTCCATGAATTTGTCTAATCCCCCTTAAAAACCACCTGAGGTATACTAAATGCATATTCTGCCCCTTTCCTATTGGGTAGCTATTTTTTACTTGATGTAAGAAAGAAGACATGACTCAATAAAAAAGACAGTAATGGTTGATAAGGTAGAAGGCAGTAGCAAAAGAGAAAGATCACATTCTAGTTGGGTAGACTCAGTTAAGGAAGCCATGGCACTGAGTCTGTAAGTTCTGAATAGGAATTTTTTTTAATGACAGTTCGACCTGGAGATCACTCATTCACAGGATCTCCATAATTTGAAGTCATTGTGGTAGCAGTAAACAACAACAATTCTGAAAAAAACATTGTTCAGTACTTCATATATACTAGGCCTGTGAGATCAATGAGAAAAATATTTCCATACTCATTACTAAATTAGGGGCAGCCGAAAATCACTTCTAAAGTGTTCCTAAACTACTGTAAGGGATCTGTATAATAACTATAATGATATAACAAAATGTTTGTTACTTTTTGTTATGTAATTTTGTAAGGGGGTGCTTTTAGGGCTACTTTCTCTCTCATTTTAGAGCTATCAGGATGAAACTTGTTAAAATGGTCGAACACACTAATGCCCCCCCCCCCCCCAAGTTTCAGAATGTTTACACTTCCATTGGAATTTTTAAAAAGTTTTTATGAACCTCATTTTTTTAAAAAAAAATAAACTACAAGAAGTATCTCCTTGAATTTCTATTTTCAATGATACAATATCACCAGGGCATCATTTTCCCCAAATTTCAGAAGAATTAGCACATCGACTGATTTTTAGGGTATTTTAACCAACATAAACTTAACAGTATTATTTCACTGGAAGACCCCAGGGGCCAACTAGTACAACTCCCTTCTGCCAGGCAGGAAAAGTACAGTCAAAGCACTCCGAACAGATGCCCATCTAGCCTTTGAAATAATGATAAGAAGAACAAACCTACTAGGTAAACTTTGGAGTTACTACCTTTCAACTTTGCTTACCTCACAGAGGTATCCCTTTAGAGAATGAACATCAAAACTTCAGGGGGGAATTCTGGGAAATGTAGTTTGGAAAGGCAAGTACCCTGTGCCAGAGAATTCAAAAGGCCCTTCCTAAACTACATTCCCCAGAATTCTGCTTGCTTCCTGCATCAAAGCCTCAATGTGAGTGTGGTTTCTTCCTGTCTCTCTCTGGATTGACCATGTGCTGGTGGGGCTTCTTCCTTGCGAATCCAGAACCGCTTAGGATGCTATCTGCCATTTGTGTCATAGCTATCAAAAGAATCTAATGGAACTGCTTACAAGGACCATCGCGTCAAACTGGGTTGTTGTAGGTTTTTTGGGCTGTATGGCCATGTTCTTGAAGCATTCTCTCCTGACATTTCACCTGCATCTGTGGCAGGCATCCTCAGAGGTGTCAGGACTGTTGGAAATAGAAAAAAATAGGTTTATATATCTGTGGTATACATATATTGGATTACTCTTTTGAATTTGTGAAATTAATATCATATAATCTAAAATTAAAATAAAAAAATTATTGGCTTTCTATTTGTCATGTTCATAAAACAGATAGTGAGTGACTGCATAGCAACATCTTGTCAAACTAGGTATCTAAGTATCATTTTGTCAAACTAGGCATGTAGGCATAGAGCACTGCTAGTTTTGTTTTGTTTAAAATTTCTCATTTCATTTAAGAGGAGAGTGTATAATATTTTGGAAATTATTGGAAATTCCATAACCTATTGGAATTAACTACTTATTGAAAAGGTAAAAATGATGTCACATCCGTTTGGCAAATGTGAATCTCCATGAACATGTGGGGAGCACCTTTTGAAAACCACTAGTCAAGAAATATTGGCCTGGTTAGAAGTCAACACTTTGAACAAGTGATATTCTTAAGCATTCATGTAATGGCAAACAGGTAACTCAGCTGTTAAACAAATGAACCATGTCTTTAAACTGCCAAGGCTAAAGACATGTCACTACAAAAATATTGGTAAGTGGAGGGTGGTTGCTTCTTTCAAGTTGAAGTTACTCATCTACTCTCCCTTAAAAACCTCTTGTTTAAAACATGCACTCAAAAGACAAAACAAAGTAGTCTTCTTTAAAAATAACGTCTCAGGTTTACTAACAAACTTCCAATGTCTTTAAGCATATAGATATAATGCAAACTTTATAACTGTACTCACTGAAGTTTGAAAGGAGACCAACTGCATCCACCTCCATTGAGCTCTACAAGCATACTGTAAAACAAAAATGGAGTCCTGTCTCTGAAGCTCCTCCCACACCAAAGAAGTACAGTCAAACTGGCAAATCAAAATGTACATACGAAGGTACCATCACCAAAGGTTTTGAGGGAAGGCGCAGTGTTTGTTTCTCCTGTTGCCTCTGGCTCAGCTCCTGTGGACTCACTCCTGGCAGAACTGAGGCCCTGACTCTGCAACTCAAGGCCAGCAACAACACCTGCTTGCTCCAGAGGCTGAGGTATAAAGAGAAGCATGCCTGAAGGGCCTAAGCAAGAAAGTGAAGGTACCATCACCAGGGGCTTTGAGGGAAGGGGCAGCATCTGTTTCTCCTGTTGCCTCTGGCTCAGCTCCTATGAACTCACTCCTGGCAGAACTGAGGCCCTGACTCTGCAACTCAAGGCCAGCAACAACACCTGCTTGCTCCAGAGGCTGGGGCATAAAAGAACCACGTCTGCAGGCCCTCAGGACTAAGCAAGCAGTGAAGGTACCATCACCAGGGCTTTGAGGGAAGGGGCAGCGTTTATTTCCCTTGCTGCCTCTGGCTCAGTTTCCAGGGACTCGCTCAGCTTCTGGGGACTGCTTGGTGCTGCTGGATTCTTATCTTGACTGGCCTCCATTTCAGCATCCTTGGGTCAGCACAGAGATACCAACATTTCTTCCTTCCAGCCGTGGCCCTTGATGTTGCGCTTACTGCATTTATGTTTTAATTGTTTTATAATTTGGTATGTTATAATTATTATTTGTTGTATGATGCAGCATTGAATGTTGCCTTAATCTGTAAGCCGCTCTAAGTCTCCTTTAGGGTTGAGAAGAGCGGGATATAAATACAGTAAATAAATAAATTATACACATTTACAAATAGTTAGTGGAAGCTTGGAAAGTTGCTATTTCCAACAGAAATCTGCACAATTTTATATTTAATATACATCGTGTATCATTTTGCTTCCTTAGTTCTCTGATGGGTGTACAGAATATTGGTTGTATTGTTTGCCATCAGTGAAAAAGGATACTGTGATATGACAAAAGGACATCCCTCCATGAATTCCTCCACAATTTGTTTCAAAAGGCTCTGCACAAAACTAGCCTCTTTTCCTTTCATTAGCAGATTATAGAAGGACTGAAAAATACATCACAAAGTACAGACAAACTAATCTGTGCATATATATGTTTTAAAAGTCTATGGAAATAGACAGTGGCAATAATAGTTTGCATAAAATTGTTTGCACAGTTTAAACAAAGCTTCACTTCACAAATGCAAACGCATATCTGAAAATGTGCAGCACCAGCCAAGATCCGGAGGGCGGGGAGGCGGGGTTGCAGTGGTCTATAGAGATTCCATTCTTCTGACCAGGGCCCCCATCCTGCAGTCAACAAATTTTGAATGCGTCCACCTGAGGGTGGGTGACCGGGACAGATTAGGGATTCTGTTAGTGTACCGTCCACCTCGCTGCACTACAGACTCCCTGACTGAGCTAGCGGGGGTGGTCTCGGACCTGGCATTGGAGTCCCAGCGGCTGCTTGTGCTGGGGGACTTCAATGTCCACGCCGAGACCGCCTTATCGGGAGCGGCTCAGGACTTCATGTCTGCCATGGCAACCATGGGGCTGTCCCAACAGGTATCTGGCCCCACCCACAGTGCTGGACACACATTGGACTTGGTTTTCTGCCAGGGATGGGAGGAAGATGGCGGTGTTGAGGAGTTATCCATCTCTCCGTTGCCATGGACCGACCACCACCTGGTCAGCTTTAGACTAACTGCACCCCCTAACCTCTGCAGAGGTGGAGGACCCATTAAGTTGGTCCGCCCCAGGAGGCTTATGGATCCGGATGGATTCCTGACGGCTCTTAGGGAATTTCCCGCCGCCTCGGTTGGTGATCCTGTCGATGCCCTGGTCGCTCTCTGGAATGGGGAGATGGCTAGAGCAATAGACACGATCGCTCCAGAACGTCCCCTCTCAAGTAGCCGAGCTAAACCAGCTCCTTGGTTCACTGAGGAGCTGGCAGCGTTGAAGCGAAAGAAGAGGGAACTAGAGAGCGTGTGGCGTTCGAATCCGAGCGAGCCAAATCGAACACGGTTTGTGTCCTTTTTAAGGGCATATGCCACGGCAATAAAAGCCGCAAAGAAGACTTTCTTTGCGGCTACTATTGCGTCTGCAAAGAACCGTCCGGCTGAACTGTTCTGAGTTGTCAGAGGCCTTTTAAAACCCACCATCCAGGATGGGTGCCCTGATGACTCGGCAGTTCGCTGTGAAGCCTTTGCTCAGTTCTTTGCAGACAAAGTCGCTTTGATCCGCTCTGGTCTGGACACCATATTAACGGCAGTCTCTGAGGATGTAACACGAGCATCTGCTTGTCTGGTTTTGATGGATTTATTTCAATTGGTTCAATCCGAGGATGTGGACAAGGTGCTTGGAGGAATGAGAGCTACCACATGCATCCTAGACCCCTGCCCATCCTGGCTTCTGAAAGAGGCCAGAGGGGGATTGGCCGAGTGGGTGAAGGTGGTGGTTAATGCCTCCCTCCGGGAAGGCAAAATTCCAGCCAGCTTAAAGCAAGCTGTAATAAAACCGCTGTTGAAAAAACCATCACTGGACCCCACTCAATTCGTCAACTTTCGGCCTGTTTCCAATCTCCCCTTTTTGGGCAAAGTCTTGGAACGTGTGGTGGCCTCACAACTCCAGGCATTCTTGGTAGACACGGATTATCTGGATCCGGCACAGTCTGGCTTTAGGCCAGGGCATGGTACCGAGACAGCCTTGGTCGCCTTAGTGGATGATCTGCGCCGGGAGCTCGACAAGGGGAGTGTGTCCCTGTTGGTGCTGCTGGACCTCTCAGCGGCCTTCGATACCGTCGACCACGGTATCCTTCTGGGACGCCTCGCGGGAATGGGTCTTGGAGGGACTGTTTTACAGTGGCTCCGCTCATTCCTCGAGGGCCGGTCTCAGAAGGTGTTACTGGGAGACTCCTGTTCAACCCCACAACCTTTGTCTTGTAGGGTTCCTCAGGGTTCAATACTGTCTCCCATGTTGTTTAACATCTACATGAAGCCGCTGGGTGAGATCATCCGGAGTTTCGGAGTGCGATGTCATCTGTACGCAGATGATGTCCAACTCTGTCACTCTTTTCCACCTGCTACTAAGGAGGCTGTCGAGGTCCTGAACCGGTGCTTGGCCGCTGTGACGGTCTGGATGGGGGCGAACAAATTGAAATTGAATCCAGACAAGACAGAGGTACTCCTGGTCAGTCGTAAGGCCGAACAGGGTATAGGGTTACAGCCTGTGTTGGATGGGGTCGCACTCCCCCTGAAGACACAGGTTCGCAGTTTGGGTGTGATCCTGGACTCATCGTTGAGCCTGGAACCCCCGGTTTCAGTGGTGACCAGGGGAGCATTCGCACAGTTAAAACTCGTGCGCCAACTGCGCCCGTACCTTGGGAAGTCTGACTTGGCCACGGTAGTCCACGCTCTGGTTACATCCCGTTTAGACTACTGCAACACTCTCTACGTGGGGTTGCCTTTGAAGACGGCCCGGAAGCTCCAATTAGTCCAACGCTCGGCAGCCATGACACTAACTGGAGCGGAGCGCAGGGAGCATACAACTCCTCTACTGCACCAGCTCCACTGGCTGCCGATCTGCTACCGGGCTCAATTCAAAGTGCTGGCGTTGGCCTTTAAAGCCCTAAACGGTTCTGGCCCAATTTACCTATCCAAACGTATCTCGGCCTATCAGCCCACCAGGACCCTAAGATCTTCTGGGGGGGGCCCTGCTCTCTATCCCGCCTGCTTCACAGGTGCGGCTGGCGGGAACGAGAGACAGGGCCTTTTCTGTGGTGGCCCCGCGGCTATGGAACACCCTCCCCATGGAGGTAAGATCAGCCCCCTCATTGATGGTATTCCGGAAAAGACTAAAAACCTGGATGTTTGAGCAGGCGTTCGGTTAACTCAGTGCAATAAGTGTAATGATTGAAGGACTGGCAAATTGGACGACGAAACTGGATCGCGATTTTAGTCAAGAGATGAATTGGATTGTTTATTGATATATGTATTGTGGATTGTGTTTTTATGTTTTTAAACTGTATACTGTTGTTTGTTATAAGTTGTTGTAAACTGCATTGAGTCGCCGGCTAGGCTGAGAAACGGCGGTATACAAGTATAGCAAATAAATAAATAAATAAATAAATAAATGTTTAAAAATCTTCCTGTTTCATCCAGTGAGGAAAAATTCTCAGTTTTCTGTTCCTTCTTGTGAAACAGATAAGTGAGGGCTTACATCAACTTGCACTTGCAGTAAAAAGATGGATGGGATATTGCAGTAGTTAATATTCTTTGTGCTTAATTAAATAATTAGAAACTTAATATTTAGTTTTGAATGCCTATAAAGCTGGCAAAGAACTAAGCATTTTTCATTTACAGTTTTGAATATATATAAGAGAAAAAAGAGGGAAAAAGAGAGAAAAAGTATATGTTAGTGTGATAAATGGCACATAAAGCACTGATATGGGTAACTGCGAGTAGATTATGGCTTTAGTAGGAAATGGATAGAATCACCTGCCAGTGATAAAAAAGAGATGTTAGAAAGCCATTTGAAGTGATCACTATATTCGTTGTGGTAAAAGGTTAATGAAGGTGAACACAAATTGTCTAAATTTTTGTTAGATGAATGTTGGCTTCCAGCCATATGGTAGCTACTCTCGCACCTATCAATATCCTATCTTTTCTTAATCAGTGGATAAATTGTAGGGTTCCAAGGTGAAACCTATAGTTTTTGGCTGTGTATCAAGATCATCTTTTTAAAATTCCAAACTTGTCATTTTTTGGCATACAGAAATGATCTTAGGTAGCTAAGTGATATTTCCCAGCTTGATTTGACCTGTTAAGCAGCTGTTGATGTGAGCAATAGAAGCAAGTTCTCCTATTGATTGGGATGCGGCAGTCTGATGTCCCCACATGTCTCCTACCCAGCAATTTCTGTTTTGGTAGTCTAAAGCAGGATCCCTGTCTCAGTTTATCCTTCTACTAGAGATCACTCTTGGGAGAGAGGTAAAAAAGTTAGTTTGGTACTTCCCAATTGATAGAAGAACAGACTTCGGTCACTTGTAGCAGCTGCTGCCCAGTAAGAGAGGGGTTTTTTTTGGGGGGGGGGTGGTGGTTTATGATCCCTACATTAACTGAACAACACTAAAATCATTGATGTCAATCTAATTTTTTAATTTAATTTCCATGTATGTATATACATACACTCACACCGCCATAAGAACAGCAATAACTGACAGCATGTAGCAAAGGATCTATTATCACATTTAAGATCTACTGCAATTATATTCTGCTTTAAATCTTGTAGCATAATACATCTATTCAACACATTTTAGGATTGGCAGATTCTGGTGGATGATGGATGTTACAAGCAAAGCCAATAATCAGAGACTATACATGAGGACTAATAATTACGTTCAGGGTGATTGTTCTAATTTTAAGTTACTGTATATACTCGACTATAAGCCGATGGGCCAAAACTGACAAAATGAAGTTCAACAGGGACAAATGCAAGATACTCCACTTTGGCAGGAAAAACGAAATGCAAAGATACAGAATGAGGGACGCCTGGCTCGAGAGCAGTACGTGTGAAAAAGATCTTTGAGTCCTTGTGGACAGCAAGTTAAACATGAGCCAACAATGTGATGTGGCAGCAAAAAAAGCCAATGGGAATTTGGCCTGCATCAATAGAAGCATAGTGTCTAGTTTTAGGGAAATCATGCTACTCCTCTATTCCACTTTGGTTAGACCACACCTGGAATATTGTGTCCAATTCTGGGCACCACAATTGAAGAGAGATATTGACAAGCTGGAATGTGTCCAGAGGAGGGCGACTAAAATGATCAAGGGTCTGGAGAACAAGCCCTATGAGGAGCGGCATAAGGAGCTGGGCCTGTTTAGGCTGAAGAAGAGAAGGCTGAGAGGAGATACGATAGCCATGTATAAATATGTGAGAGGAAGCCACAGGGAGGAGGGAGCAAGCTTGTTTTCTGCTTCCTTGGAGACTAGGATGCAGAACAATGGCTTCAAACTACAAGAAAGGAGATTCCATCTGAACATGAGGAAGAACTTCCTGACTGTGAGAGTCATTCAACAGTGGAACTCTCTGCCCTGGAGTGTGGTGGAGGCTCCTTCTTTGGAAGCTTTTAATCAGAGGCTGGATGGCCATCTGTCAGGGGTGATTTGAATGCAATATTCCTGCTTCTTGGCAGGGGGTTGGACTGGATGGCCCATGAGGTATCTTCCCAACTCTTTGATTCTATGATCCTATGTTATTTGATATTATTTAGGGAAAACTGTCATTGCTGACTATCTCTGATGATTCTCCCTTCAGAAAACAGGGAGCCCTCCCACACAGCCCTATATCCCAGAATATCAAGGCAGAAAATCCCACAATATCTGCTTTGAACTGGTTTATCTGAGTCCACATTCAGCTAATGCGGGATTTTCTGCCTTGATATTCTGCGATATAGGGCTGTGTGGTCCAGGGTCTCTTTCTATCTCTGAGTTTGAATCAGTTAACAAATTTAACGAAGTATCTTTAAGCCTGTATAATGGAAAAGAAGAGCAATTGTGCTGGTTAAAAACAGACAATGTGGGATGTTTGCTTAGCCACTGTTTCTGTACTGACCGCTAGAGGCCACTGTACAGTCTGTGTAAATTGTTTGAAGTTGCTTCTGAAATTAAATGAAGCTTAAGAAAACCTTATTTGGCTCACTAGAAATGAAAAGTTACATAACTTTTGTCACTAACTACCCAATAGCTCACAAAACCCCTCAACATAGCAGATGGGTTTATTTAATGTCAAGTTCCAGTTGCTCAGGGCTCCCATGGGTTTAAATACCTGTAAATTAAGATAATCCTGTGCTATACATATTAACTCATGAATATTTTTAACATATTGACACAGAGCCCTGTAATGGCTGTACCTTGACACATGTAGATTCATCAATCTTATTTTCATTTTTTTTTCTCTTTACAATGTTCATCATTCTCATGTCAGTAAATAGTTGGTGTTTTATTCCACACTTTTGCTGCATTTATGAACAGGAAAAGGAGAGAAAGGAATGCTTTAGATACAGAAAGCTTGCTTTAAAAATTATCCTCATACTTTTTGAACAGAATCTTTAGAGACTTTCTGAACAGAGAAAGGTTAAAAAATATGTGGATATACAAAAAGCGCTTTAAAGAAACAAAACAAAAAAACAACTGTCCAATGTATTTTGCTAATCAGCAAATGGAATAGTGAGATCAGAATAAAGATATGGGATGAAATAAGGATGACTTCATTCATTTCCACCTATGTAAATGTTTTTGAGTGACAGGCATAAACTAAAAGAGAGACTCAACTATGATGTGGGAGCAGATGGGGAAGTAGGGCTCATCTCGCCTACAGATCTCAGCTTCCACATAGAAAAAATACTGTAGTTCTTTAGAGAAACAGATCATCAAACCAGGTGCTCCCAGGCCAGCTACAAAGCTGGAAGTCTGATCAAAGGCTGTCAATTGTCTAGCTGCATAGCCCAAGAGAAGGCAAAAACTCTGAGACCAGCCCTAAGGACAGTAACTTATTTCATCCCTTGATCACATGATACTCAGGTGATACTTAAAGTATACTTACAGATACCCATCCTTTACCAGAAGAGTGTCAGAGGTGCTCACTGAACTCATATCTCCTCTAAGTACTTGCCAGTGACCTGTAGTCAATTGTCAAATCCTCCATGACAATGCAGAGTAGTCAAAAATGAGGGAGATAAGATTTTAACTTTCTCAGAAGGACTAGAAGATTTAAACAGTGGAAAAAAGATAGGCAGGTTTGATGAAGTCAAAAGAGGGAGAAGGAGGAGAACCAACTCTAAATAAGTTCAATTCTACCTTCTCTCCCCTACATTCTTGCACTTGTTATACTTGTCTTTCTCCCATGGCCAACAAAGTGAAACCTGTCCCCCCCCACCACACCGCCATCCCAACTCACACTTGGTAATGTAGAATGCAATTGCAAGTGTGTGCCTGTATCAGCTTGGGGGTTTTTTTTGTTCAGAAGTGTTCTTGAAGAAGGACTGTCTGACCTTCGTAATTGTCTTCACCTTGTTCTGATAACAGTCAGCCTGTATGACAAATACTAAAATATTTTGCCTTGTTTGGACTATGGTTGGCTAACTCTATACTAGTAAATTGCAATGGGTTAAAGATTTTATCTTAATCTTATAATTTTATTAGGTTCTGAGTAGGGATGTAAATCTTCATATATTTCATTTTTACTGGCTAGAATAATAACAACCCAAACTTTCTTGCAGGTCAAAATTATTGTTTTTACCATTTTCAATTTTACTGCCAAAAATCACCACAACACTGTCATTTTTAAAGATGCACCACATGCAAAAATAATACATTTTGTGGAGACAACTTTTTTGTGTGAGAAATGCTGCTTGTGTGGGAAAAACTATATGCAGCTTTTTTGCAGAATAAGCTGTAAGTAGCAACAATATTCACCTCTTTCGGATTCTCATCAAGGTTTCCCAACACTCAAGAAACTTATTTTTTTTCTATTTGAAAAATATCCTTTCTGTCTTAGTTGTAAATGGACCACACTGATTTGATCCAATAGTAATGCCATAAGTTTTGCTTCCTGGATTAGTTTTAGATTAAGCAGTACCTTTCGATGTACTATTGTCTTGATAAAGAATATAGTCTTGCATTTTATATTAATTAATTAATTAATATTAAGTATTCCTTATTTCTCAGCCTTGATGACCCCCTTTAATATCTTTCAAGAAATAAATAAAATCAATTAAAATACTTGAAGCTTCTACTTTAAAATAGCTTGAAAAGCTGATTTAAAAATAGCTTTAATGAAATAATTATAAAAAGAATTTTTGAAATGGCCAGAACATAACTCTCATTTTCATCTCCAAATGGCTGAGACAAACTCAAAAGAGATTAAACTAGTGTGATCCATTCCATGACACAATTTCACAATTGTGGTGCTGAAGTGGAATATATAATAGGGTCTTCGTTGCTGATCTCAGGGTTTGGGCAAACTGATGTGGAAGTAAGGAACCTTTCAGATATCCTGGCCCCAGGTGTTTTATTTCATTAGGATAGTTGGAAATATCAGTCTATAAATATACTAGAAACAGAGGGACTACAGGCAAAGTATTTCCCAAGGAGAATATGGTGGCATAGCTAGTTGTGGTGGTCTAGTTAGTTTAATAATTTGTCTATGGCAGTGGTTAGAGAGAGAAAAATCTGAAATATAGGACCTTAAAAATTCAACAAGCAGGCTTTATTTTTTATTTACTTATTTATTTGATGACTTTTTCTAAAAGAGGCTTTAGGCATCTTGCATACTGGGATATAGAGATCAACTCAATTCTGCTCTGTAGATCTTTTGCTGAATATTCATGTAGCCTTCAACGTTTAGAGAAGTGATTTTTTCCTGTTAACTCATGAATGATTCACAACCTTACTTGCATTTGTTGCAACCAGTTATATGCCAAACTAAACAAGACAAACAACCACATACTTCTTGGTCCCAATAAAAAGGCAGTGTTCAACACCTATTATGCTTTAACTTTCCCTCCAAAAACAAGACTGTGTGCATCCATTGCATCAACAGAGACCTTAGTAAGGGATGTGGATTGCAAATGAAGATTGATAAAGAGATAGTTGGCCTAAATAAGTTAAAAGCTACAGGGGCAGATGAACAATACCCCAGCATTCTGAAAGAACTTGCTAGTAAACTCTCTGAATCACTTTCCATAATTTTTAAAGAAATCCTGAAGGGCAGGGAGGTGGCATTAGAACAGTAAACATTGTCTTTCCCTTCAGAAAGAGCAAAGAAAGAAAGAAAAAAGAAGATCCAGGAAACTACAATCCAGCCTGACCAGGAAAAATATGAGAATGAATTATAAAGGAATCTGGATGATATAGGGATGATAATATTTTAAAATATCCCAATTTAATTGAAAAACATGTTGGGAAACCAAACAAAAAGAATTCTGGACTGATGCAAATATTCAGAATTTGGGAAGTATTCTGAGCAAAATTCAACACCGTTTTTTCACACTGAAAACAGTAGTTTCTAAACAGAAAATAATGTTTATGTGCAAAAGCTGTTTCCTTCACAAAACTACCACATGCAAATGTTTTAAGAATAAATCTTGCATTGAAAAAATACTTCAAAAACTATATTGATTTTTTTTAAAATTCCCAAAGCAGGAAGAAATAATGAAATTCTTAGTTTGAAAATATCTGGAGAACAATGCAGTTCTTTGTAGGAACCAGAATGTGTAGTCATGAACAAGTACTGACAAACCAATTTATATCTTTTTTAAAAATCATGTCACTAGTTAAGTAAAATAGTAGGAATGCTGCAGATATTGTTCATTCAGATTTCAGGAAAGTGTTTGACAATTTCATTACCAGACTTCCCTGGATGTAGACACTATGCTCCTATTGATGCAGGCCAAAATCTCATCAGCAAAAAAAGCCAATGGGATTTTGGCCTGCATCAATAGGAGCATAGTGTCTACATCTAGGGAAGTAATGTTCAGCAGTGGAACTCTCTGCCCCGGAGTGTGGCGGAGGCTCCTTCTTTGGAAAGCTTTTAAACAGAGGCTGGATGGCCATCTGTCGGGGGTGCTTTGAATGCTTCTTGGCAGGGGGTTGGACTGGATGGCCCATGAGGTCTCTTCCAACTCTATGATTCTTTGATTCTATGATTCTATGATTCTATGTGGAACACACAGAAACAAGCTTAGAAGGATCTATAATTAATTGGATAACCATGTTTAAAAAGATGGCCTCAAATTGGCAGGGATAGCTAAAATCCCAAAGGTCAATATCAGAACCCAAAAGGACCTTAACAGATTAGAGAACTGGACCAAACATAACAAAATGAATTTCATTTGGGAAATATTATGGTAGAACACTTTAGCAATAAAAATGAAATGCAGAGTTATGAGATGGGTGCCACCTGGCTTAAAAACAGTACATCTGAAAGGGATCTAGGTGTAAGTAGACCACAAGCATGAGTCAATAGTGTAATGCAGTAGCTAGAAAGGCCAATGCAATTCTAGGCTGCATCAATATCTAGGATATGGAGCCATTGATTAAAATTGCATGAAATAATAGATTTCCTTTCTATCCACATGTTTCATCATGGGCATTTCTAAATGGTGCTATCAGTAATATGTTGGCAGCAGAAGATGCATAAAAACTCTTCACCACCTTTTCCAAACTGGGCCATGGACTAGAAATGTGTAGTGTCACTTAATGGAGGCTGCTGATAGTATTTTTGTTAAGATACAAACCGGTATTATCTGATTTGCTCCTGGCAGACATAGAAGCAAAAGTCGTTATTTTCATTCCCTTCCAGAATGGGAAATCCAAGTTTTCTGTTCTTTCAGACTCCTTTTGACAAATATTTGGCAGTGCAGGTGTCATGGTGATTCTTCAGATAAATTCCTTGGCAACAGCCACATTCCCACAGGAAGTTTTGCTGTCACCCTTTTTCTTTTTACCCTGTTATTACATGGAAAAAGTCCCAGAAGCTTTATTGAAGACAGCAGCTGCTAGATTAAATTTTTTATCAGGCCTTTGGTAATTAAAACTGAAGTATCTATGGATATTTAAGCTCTATACAAATGAAGTAACAGATGTTTTGATCTGTGGTAGAGTGAGATGGAAGGAGGAGCAAAATTTTGATGGAGCTAATGCAGTGAAGATTGAAAAGGTTGAATTCTTTTCTTCATTGGTACAGCTTATTGATGAGAATAAGACTTCTCAGCTGAAGATTCATAATTCTTTTGTCCCAAATCAGGTTATTCAAGTGGTATGGCAGATACTGCTTTAAGAGGTTTTATTTATTTATTTATAGGGATGGATTGCTTTTTAGTGGAAGATCACATGCTTTGGATTTAAACGGCCCCATGTTCACTTCCTGGCATTCCTGGCAGAAAGCGGTTAAACTTTAATTGTGATTCAAAGCTAGATGAACTCATAGTTTAAGTATAAGACAGCTGTCTATGACATCTGGCTTATAGAGTTTTTCAAAGATGGGGACAAGGAGATAAGATTTGTGGCATCTCTAGAATTTTAGAGCTGATATCAAACCCTACTTTCTTAAAAAAACTGAATTCTAGCTATGAATGGCATGTATTAGAGAAGTCCACAAGCAGTTGTGGTCAGAGATTTCCTATACCAATCAGACATATGCAACTTTTCGGCAGAATAAATCCTTAATTATAGAATGTTCTGTGCAGGGAACACCATTTATGCCCAGGACCTATCATTTCTGTATAGAAATATTTTCTATACAAAACAACCATGTTCTAGCATAAGCAATGGTGAGGAATTATGGTAATTGCAGTCCAACAACATCTGGATTTCAACTTTTGCTGTATAGGTAGAGGGGACTCTTTAGAAAGTCACTCTTCATTTATGCATATGACACCCAACTCTATTACTCTTTTCCACCTAATTCTAAGGAAGTAGTTTCTGTGGTAAACCAGTGTGCTTGACAGCTGTAATGGACTGGATGAGGGCAAACAAATTAAAGCTTAATCCAGACAAGACAGAGGTGAGGTGCTCCTGATCAGTTGTAACAATGATCTGGGAATAGGGATTCACCCTGTGTTAAATGGGGTTACATGCCCTCTGAAAACTCAGGTATGCAATTTGGGAGTACTCCTGGATTCAGCTCTGAACCTGGATGCCCAGGTATCAGCAATTGACTAAGAGTGCTTTTGCACAGTTAAAGCTAGTGCACCAACTATGCCCATTCCTGGAGGAGTTGGACTGACCATAGTGGTACTTGCCTTGGTTACATCCTAGTTGGACTACTGCAATGTGCTCTACATGGGGCAACCTTGGAAAAGTGCTCAGAAACTTCAGTTGGTCTAAAGAGCAGCAACCAGACTGCTATTTGGGGCTGACTACAGGAAGTAGACAACTCTTCTGTTGCCGCAGTTACACTGGCTGCCAACACATTTCCAGGCACAATTCAAAGTGCTGGTTTTGACTTACAAAGCTCCATACAGTTCCAGTTTGGATTATCTGAAGTACCATATTTCTTATGGAGCCCCTGGTGGTGCGGTGGGTTAAAGCCTTGTGCTGGCAGGACTGAAGACCAACAGGTCGCAGGTTCAAATCCGGGGAGAGGCAGTTGAGCTCCCTCTATCAGCTCCAGCTCCTCATGCGGGGACATGAGAGAAGCCTCCCACAAGGATGATAAAACATCAAAAATCATCCGGGAGTCCCATGGGCAACGTCCTTGCAGACGGCCAATTCTCTCACAACAGGATGCTCCTGACATGACAAAATAAAAATAAAAATAAAAAACCATATTTCTTTCTGTGAACCTGGTTGACATCTATGATCTACTGTGGAGAGCCTTTTCTCTATCCCACCATCTGCTCAAGTACATTTGGTGGAAACACGGGAGAAGGACTTTCAGTGGCTGCCCCCCAGACTGCGGAACTCCTTCCCAAGAGAGACCAGGATGGCCCCATCCCTGCTGGCCTTCCGTAAGCAGATTAAGACTTTTTTCTGCAGGCAAGCATTTGGTGAATGATAAGGGACAAGTTGCTCGGGAGGTTGTGGGTGGGATTTTTGGGGGGACTGGATGCATCTTAATTGTATTTATTGTATTTTAACCTAACACACACAATACTGTTTAGTTGTTTTTTAATGTTTGTATTTGCTTTGTTTAAAATTGATAAAAATGTTTGGCTGTTAGCTGCCTTGAGTCCTCTTGGGAGGATGGGGTGGTGGAGTATAAATAAATAATAATATAATAATTAATAATAATTTGAAGATCTGTGTTACATAAAAGGACTGGGCTAACATGCTCCTCCATTTCATACAGTTATTTCTGTACATTCATTATGTTTGAAAAGATCTCATGGTATGGTTGCATGTTAATGCTTGTGATCCCAGAAAAGCTGCTTTGCAGGAAGTTACTTTCCATTGTAACACTGGATGTTCAAATCTTGTTCTCCAGTGTAGTGCTCTGGAATGAAGAAAGGAATCAGGACAATATTAAGCATCTCATATTATAAGTAAATAAAAGCATGCATAAGCAATAGTTTCTGTGGAAAGTAGCCTTGGTGAGCCAGTCAGATTTTCACATAATGGTACATCTTGACTACTTCTATTCAGTTAGTGCCTTGGATTCTGCTTGAATAGATAAAGAAATGAGTTTGACAACAGAAAGTAGGTTGCAGGACCTCATTATTTTCAGGCCAGTCCTTTAGAGTTGTGTTACTTCTTTATTTAGGTTAGGATTTTCTCCTTCAAAGACAGCTGTTTTGATAGCAGAGCTAAAATAAATAGCATAGGCCAGTGGCACACACAAAAATGAAAGGCAAAATAGAAGAGTTTAAATGAAAGAGATACTAAACCACCTGATGATACTTTATGCCAATGAATGCTATTGTTAATCCTTAATATACTTATCAAGATCCCTTCGAAATCTGACATAGAAACATTTTGAGAATAAAGTAATTATTTAACTGTATTCCTTCAATGCTCCCATGAAAGTACTTTTGGGCTTTGTTTGTTTGCATTTGCGGGTCCAAAAGACCTCTTATCATGACTTGTAATAACATTTTCAACATAAACCTTTGGATGCTAGTTGTCACTAATTATAAATCTAGTAGTACTTCCATGTGTTCAGGTACACAGAATAGAGATTTTAGTGCAGTAGGGATGTCCTTCTACCATAGGTTTGTTCTTAAACAAAGCAATGAATAATTTTAGTAGTTCTCTTCCTATGCAGTTTTCAAAGCCTCTTTGCAATTCAGGACTAATTCTGCATAAAACCTTTTTCATTGTTGATTTGCACAGGAAACAACTTGTTTGCAGTAAACAACATTTTATGCACAAAAAGCGATGTTATGTACAGGGAATAATGTTTCAATGTGGAAATAATATGTCTTTTTTGTGCAAATCAACCATGTGCAAATTTTTGTGTAGAATTAGAATTCGATCATTGCCAGTACCATTTTTTTCTCATTTCTCAACACTTGAAAAACATGGTTCATTTTATATATTTTTTGGAATATTTTGGGATATTTGTCTTGTCTCTACAGCACAGGCAAAAGTGCCAAGTGGAGAATGGTTTTCTGAATAATTTCCCTATCCACAGCACTCTTTCCCAGACTATAGTTTCACTAACCTCTGTATTCCCAGCTGAGTTCCAAGGTTTTTCCTTATGGAATGCTGACTTTATTAAGCTTGTGCCATTCTCCCTTTTTGGTTTTAAAACTGGTGCTTGCTTCCCCTTCAATGTGACTGCTGAAAAGTATTATTTTACGAAAAGAGTGAACAACTATGGCAGGGGCCTCTATGCTCCAGCGGTTACATGGACTACTAAACAACAACAGTTATCTGAAGTCTACCTTTGGTCCTGAGATAAGTATTTTCTATGTTAGGTAACAGGGGGAGGCCTTGCAACCTGTTTTAAATGTATCGTGTTGCACATGAAGGCTCCCAGAGCAGTAGTGCATCTTTTGGTTGATCTGTAGATTCTGATGGCACTGAGCACCCAATAAGACCTGTGCAATCCTCCCACCTTTGTTTTAGCAAGATGATTCCTATATTCTTTTATCCTTTACTACATATCTCTAGAAATACTCATTTCTATAATTGATTTTTAGGAATACCACCCACTTTTTAAAAAAACAAAAATGTAAACTGTCAACATTGCCATTGTTCAAGTCCTCCTCCTGTCTTTGAAGTCAAATTGTTGCATTCCTCTCATATGTGATGCATGCACATCAGCTGTAAGCCACAATGTAAAAGGAGTCTTGTAGCAACTTTGAGACTAACTGAGAGAAAGAAATTGGTAGTATAAGCTTTCAAAGATAACTGGAATGAAGTGCATATTGACAGACTTTTATGAACAGGCTATAAATGTGACTAGCAATAGAAATGAACCAGTGAAGCAGTGCATGGCCGCTGTGACAGTCTGGATGAGGGTGAACCTGGTCAGTCGCAAGGCTGAACCAGGGTATAGGATTGCAGGCTGTGTTGGATAGGGTTACACTCTCCTTGAAGGCACAGGTCTGCAGCTTGGGAGTCCTCCTGGACTCATAACTGAACCTGGAACCTTTGGTCTCGGTGGTAGCTAGGGAGGCTTTCGCACAATTAAAACTTGTGCTCCAGTTGCGTTCATACCTTGGGAAGTCAGACTTGGCCACAATGGTCCACAGTCTCATTACATCTAGGATAGACTACTGCAACGCTCTTTATATGGGGTTGCCTTTGAAAACTGTTCAGAAGTTTCAAATAGTCCAATGAGAGACAGCCAGGTTTATAACTGGGGTGGCATACAAGGAGTACACAACTTCCATGTTACATCAGCTCCACTTGTTGCCAGTTTGCTACCAAGCACAATTCAACTGCTGGTTTTGGCCTGTAGAGCCCTAAATGGCCCCGGTCTAGTTTCCTTTCTGAACACATCTCCCTCCATGAACCACCACGGAGATTAAGATCTTCTGGGGAGGCTCTGGTCTTGGTCCTGCCACCATCAAAGGCACAATTGGCAGAGATGAGATAGAGGGCCTTCTCAGTGATTGCCTCTCAGCTATGGAACTCTCTCCCTGGCAAGATTAGATCAGCCCCCCTCCCTCCTATCCTTCAGAAAGATGCTGAAAACTTGGCTGTGGGAAAGCTTTTGAGACACTGCAATAAGGCAACAATAGGAAACTGTACCCTCTAGATTGGATCCGGTATGGCTGATCTGAGATGGTTTTAAACAATTGATTTAAAGTGGAGATAGTTGATTTTAGTGTATATATACATTTATAGTTTATTTTATGTTATGGCACTGAACGTTTGCTGTATATGGTGTGCTCCACCCTGAGTCCCCTTTGGGGTGAGAAGGGTGGAATATAAATGTTTTAAATAAATAAATAAATGCAAAACATGTAGGTGGAATCATAATATCAGTAGATAATGCTTCTGGAACATACAGCCGAAAACTCACAGCAACCTAGAATCATAAAGTTAGAAGATACCACAAGGGCCATCCAGTATAACTCCCTGCCATGCAATACAATCAAAACATTCCTGAAGCATGTGAACAATTTCAACAGAAAGGAAGAAACTATGAAAATGAACAAAATCTGGCTATCAGTATTAAAAACCTCTAAAATTATAACAGTAAATAAAGAACAAAACTCAAACACAGGGGAACTCCAGAGAAGAAACAATCAGGAACACTTAATCACCTCTCAACCTCACCTCTTTGAAAGGCAGCAGGAGCTGTCGACATAGGCCTGTCAGCGGCTTATGATACTGTAAACCACTGCCTCCTCCTGAAAAAAATGTATAATATCACAAAGGATTACCACCTCACCCGCCTCATAGGAAACCTGCTACAAAACAGGAGCTTTTTTGTTGAGTTCCAGGGCCAGAGAAGTAGATGGCAGAAACAGAAGAATGGCCTGCCTCAGGGGAGCGTGCTTGCTCCATCCATGTTCAACATCTACACAAATGACCAGCTACTGCCAGAAGGGACAGAGAGTTTCATCTATGCTAATGATCGTGCCATTACTGCTCAAGCAGGGAGCTTTGAGATGGTTGAACAGAAGCTCTCTGAATCTCTAGGTGCTCTTACCGCCTACTACAGGGAAAAGCAGCTGATCCCTAATCCATCTAAAACACAGACATGTGCCTTTCACCTTAAGAACAGACAAGCATCCTGAGTTCTGGGGATTACCTGGGAAGGAATCCCACTGGAGCATTGCAGCACACCCAAATACCTGTGAGTCACCCTGGACCGTGCACTGACCTACAAGAACCACTGCCTGAGTATCAAGCAAAAAGTGGGTGCTAGAAACAATATCATATGAAAGCTGACTGGCACAACCTGGCGATCACAACCAGACACAGTGAAGACATCTGCCCTTGTGCTATGCTACTCTGCTGCTGAGTATGCATGCCCAGTGTGGAACACATCTCACTATGCTAAAACAGTGGATGTGGCTCTTAATGAGACATGCCGCATTATCACGGGGTGTCTGCGCCCAACACCACTGGAGAAATTACACTGTTTAGCCGGTATTGCACCACCTGACATCCGCCGGGAAGTAGCAGCCAATAGTGAAAGGACCAAGGGAGTGACATCTCTAGCTCATCCCTTGTTTGGGTATCAGCCAGCATGTCAACGACTTAAATCAAGAAATAGTTTTCTAAGATCTACAGAGACACTCACTGGAACATCTCAGCAAGCGAGAGTCCAAAAGTGGCAGGCTCAAACCCAGAACCTCAATCAGTGGCTGATACCAAATGAGAGACTCCCCCTTGGGCACACAGAGGCCTGGGCGATTTGGAAGGCACTGAACAGACTGCACTCTGACACCACGAGATGCAGAGCCAATCATAAGAAATGGGGCTACAAAGTGGAATCCACAACATGCGAGTGTGGAGAAGAGCAAACTACAGACCACCTGCTGCAATGCAACCTGAGCCCTGCCACATGCACAATGGAGGACCTTCTTGCAGCAACACCAGAGGCACTCCAAGTGGCCAGATACTGGTCAAAGGACATTTAATCAACTACCAAGCTTTCAAATTTTGTGTTTTGTCTGTCTGTCTGTTTGTTTTGTTCTGTTAGAAATGTAATACAATTGTCTGGTTGCCTGACATGATAAATAAATAAATAAATAAATAAATAACTTCTCAGCAAAGGATTCCCCCAGGGCACACCTAAAAACTATCAGGCCATAAAATGCTAATCAAGGTGACCAATTGAAACATTCACACCTAGCTCCAACAGGCAGGAGTTCTTTCTCCCACTCTGGACTTTCCACAGATATATAAACTCAATTTTCCTCGTTTCCGACTGACCTCACAACCTATGAGGATGCGTGCCATAAATGCAGGTGAAACATTAGGAGAGAATGCTTCTAGAACATAGCCATACAGCCCGAAAAATCTATAACAACACATTCTTGAAAGGATCAAAGGACTCCCACTGGGTATGCTAATAAGGTGAAGTTCAGCTTTAATGATGGCATTTGGGGGGACAAAAACAACAGGAAACTTGTTGCCTAAGGCCAAGGTGAAGTAGATAACTGCATGAATGGTGGAGGTTATTAGAATGTGTTATGCTGGCTCAGAACCATAGAGGACAACCTGAGCAAGAAAGCCCAGATGAAGCTGGAATATTAACTTGTCTTATAATATGTGTAATGTACCAGGAAATCAATGTGTCTGTTCAATCCACTCTCAATGGCCTGAAGTTTGTAGATATATTCCAATTCTGCTATTTCTCTTTCCAGTCTTCTTTTGTTTTGTTTTGTTCAGGGTGTACTGTTTTGAGGTCTTTGAATTTTAAGGTGCACACTTCCCATTTCAAGCACTGCAGCTGCTGGGATGTGTTTTGAACTATTAATAGTGTGTCATAGGATAGTAATGATTTTTCAAGTGGATCTTTCTTTTACTAAAAGCACCCTCTTGCCTTGATTACCTGAATGAATAGGGTAATGCAGGATCAACAAGTGCTGCATACACCAGTCAAAATGGAGCCTTCAACAAGGTATTATAGAGGGCAGAAGGCATTCATCCTTGCTATGGGAAATTAGGCTCTATGGGAGCATGTACACAGATCTGGAGGTTGCTTTAGAAAAGTGAATAGGCATGTCTATACTTTGTGTGTTTGAATAGCAGTACTCCTGAAGGTTATAGTTGAGAAGATGTATCTGCTTTTATTCATTATATTGTGAAAGTGGTAAGAAATAAAGTAGGGTGAAGGGTGCTTAGTAACTGTATGGATAGAAGAACGGAAGAATGATGCCAATCATCTGTCAAACATCTGCGCTTAACAGGGAGAAAGGGAAAGTTTTGTGTATGACTCTGTCCATATAACTATAACATACAATAACAGCAACACACAAATCTCAATAACTATGGCAACAATTATAATATATTTCAGGAGTTGATACTAGATCTGTTTGTATTTACCATGTTTCCTCATCCTTTTAGAAACACAGTAAGACTTAGATGTAAGAAGGAAATTACCTATATTAGCAGATCTGTGTAAGATCTATGTATACTTTTAAACATGTTCAGGGGTGGGCAGATTGGCCATGCAGCAAAACAACACAAAATTAATAAAAAGTAATATCTTTACTGGCCAACCAAAATGTACAAAACTCAGTTGGCCCTCAACATTTGCTGGGGCTAGAGGCACTGTGAGTAAAGAAATTGCTATCTTTCCCCCTGAGCACCTCTCTAGAAATTTCTGAGTAGTTCAGCATGACTATTGTCAACTGCTGCTGGAAACTGAAGACAGAATCATATTGGAGGATCTGGTAGGGAAGCTAGAGATTTTTAGAGAGATCACCTCTCTAGGACCCTCTAAGTCAGTGGTGTCAAATATGTAGCCTTCCAGGAGTTTTGGACTTCAGCTCCCAGAATTCCTGGCC
This sequence comes from Anolis sagrei, assembly GCF_037176765.1. NCBI lineage: Eukaryota > Metazoa > Chordata > Lepidosauria > Squamata > Anolidae > Anolis > Anolis sagrei. Next base: position 213,512,314 of record NC_090024.1, on the reverse strand, counting down.
ATTGGACAACGTTTTTTGCTTGCTCTGTTTTTAAATAAAGGCTCTTCACAAGTAATTACTCAGTAAAATTGTTTATGTCCTCTTTAGCCTTTGGCTTCAATTTTATACTTATTTTCTAGCAGCAGGCAGTTTGCTTTTTAAAGAGAAAGTCATGGTTTCCTTTTAAAAGCTTATCACTGATTATTTCTACAAAAAATTGCACGCTAGCTTAAAGGAATGTGGGGAGTTGGGAGTCACATTAGAAGCCCTGAATAGATGAACTCCCTGTGCTACATTTTTGTCCTTGCTTTAATGAAAATTTTGAAATGATCTTTGCTCAGTTTCCCCCCACTGAGAATCACATAGATGGGACTTAGTTAATAAAGCTGGCAAATTAATCCTTTAAAGAATTCATATTTAAATATATAGTACAACTCCCATGCATGCCACATCACTGGTAGTCACTGTTTCATTTACTCATGTCTCCTAAAATATGTCCTCCAGATGAGTCTATGCTATGCTTCCACCCAAAGGTGACTTGTAAAGAGTTGTGCTAGAGGACATAGAAAGGGTCCTCTCTAGGCATTTCCTAGGCTCGCCAGTGTGATTATATGGCATGCTTCTACCAGGAGTTGTTTGTTCAATAGGATTCACTATGGCCCATGATTTTACAAAGCCATGTGAAGTCCTAGAATTTATCTCCTGCAGATTTCTTAATCACATGAGGGAAATACACTTCTTCACTGCAGTGTTTGTCTGTATGTGTGTTTGCAGGGAACATGTGGGAAGTCACAAGATGAGAGTACTGTGGCTATTTCAGTTCTGATGCATAGTCAGGAAGTTAAATTGATTGTGTCAGCCAAGTGGATTAGTTCTCTCTTTAACCCACAATATTCCAATTGCTTGTGTTTGTGAGGCTGATATGGATTATAGTGGATTCTCATTTCATTCTTCAGTAGCTTGAAAATGATGGAGTTAATGTACCAGTTGCAGTCTGTGCTGTTAAAATTGTAGTCAACATTAGGCTTCCTTTTTAATGGATTTCATCAACATAATTATTGCACAGCTTTATTACAGTAATAAAATAACTCCAGGAGGTCTCTACTGGGGAGGCAATTGCAGGAACCAAGACACTTTTGTATTGGCACATTCCCTCTGGTGAGCTTCCTATGTTCACCCCCCCCCCCCATGGTGTACTGTGTTTTTCATTGTGCTGGCACAGGAACTTATTAGTCTTCACACTGCAGAGGGCTTTTCAAATAAAAAAAAATCAAATGCCTAGAAACACGTAGAACTATTTAAATTACAGCATGAAAGAAAAATGACCCACTAGATATTTTACTCTATTTTGTTTTAAAAAGGAGTCACTTTTTCTCCCAATTTTACAGACAATGCCATAAGCAGTTTTCTGTATGGGTGAAGAAGGGTAGATTTAGAATTTCAAGTACCAAGAGTAATTAACTTTTGTTCTCCTCTCCTTCTCTTTTAACTTGCTAGGTTTAAAATAGTTTACATAAAACCTATGAGAATACGCTTAAAAACAGCAAGATGGAAAGAGAATAGCAAGCTGTAAGAAAGACATCTTTCTGGTTTAGTTCACTTGTTTCTGGAATTCAGGTGAGCAAAAAATGTGTATATCTTGGAATAGCTTTGTTTTTTTTTTTTAAATCCTACTCATGGCGCAAAGATTTGAGATTGTGCAACTAAAAATTACCATTAAAATCTTTTTTAAAAGTACCATTAATTAGTTAAATCACACAAAGTCTTGCAGCCCCCAGTGGCACGGTGGGTTAAACCACTGAGCTGCTGAGCTTGTTGACTGAAAGGTCACAGGTTTCAAACCTTCAGCCCCAGTTTCTGCCAACCTAGCAGTTAGAAAACATGCAAATATGAGTAGATCAAGAGGTACTGCTCCGGCGGAAAGGTAACACACTCCATGCGGTTGTGCTGGCCACGTGACCTTGGAGGTGTCTAGGGACAATGCTGGCTCTTCAGCTTAGAAATGGAGATGAGCACCAACCCCCAGAGTCAGAGACAACTGGACTTAATGTCAGGGAACAACTTTCACCTTTACTAATGCTACCATGAAGTAAAAACCTATGTTGCAGATTTTGAGGTGAACTCCATCAATCCAGCTGGTCCCAAACCTACCAAAGAGAAAGTGCAAAAACTAAAATGTATCTGCTATGTTGATTATACCTAAGATTTTTCGACAGCCATCAATCTCATGGTACTGCTGTGTAAGCAGAGTAGATCCTAAATACAGATGCTCAGTCATGGATACAGGTGCCGAACTGCTTAACTGCCTCAGACCTTGAGTTAGAATGACTGAATTCATATTTGCCTCCCATGTGCTGGCCCATAGCTAGGGGCTTCTAGATTTCACAGTCCTGCCCCCATCGCAACTCACCATGGCAATTGTTGGTTTTGTTATGTCTTGGAAGGTGCCTGTGCATGAATTTGTTTTATGTGTGGAGATCAGTGCACACCTGATCAACACACAGTCTTCAGAGAGAGGTTCTGATTCAGTGGAATGGTTAACCTGGTGTCTTTAAACATCTTTGCAGAAGCAAACAAAAAACTTGGGCTCTCCTGGAATGTTAAGAAAACCAAACCACGATGCCAGAAATAAATCTTAATAGTGCAGTGCTATAAAATGTTGACAATTTTTGGCTACCTAGGCAGCCACCTTTCCACAAAAGTCGACTGACACCAAAATACAACACCATCTGAGCCCTGTGAGTCAGCATTTTTTTGAATGAAGCAGAGAGTGTTTGAAGATTGGGGCATCTAGTATTCTTTTAACCCCTTTGTACACCTGCAAAACATGGACTATGTACAAATGTCACTCTAAACTTCCGGAATGATTCTATCAGTGTTGTTTTTGAAAAATCTCTTGGGAATACTGGCAGAGAAATGTCAGCATTCTGGAAGAAGTAAAGACCGCAAGCATTGAAGTGATTATTCTTTGCCATCAACTTTGCTGGACTGGCCACATTTTCCAAAGGCCTGATCACCATCTTTCAAAGCAGTTACTCTATTCTCAGCTCAATAACAGAAAATGGAATGATGGTGGAGAGCAAAAGAAATTTAAAGATGGATTTAAAGCTAATCTTGAAAATGTGGGATAAACACTGAGAACTGGGAAACCCTGGCCTTCGAGTGCTACACAATGAATTTCAATGGATTAATGGGTAGTTGAGTATTCAGAGTTGTACCTTGATCAGCAGAGTTGTAATCCATTGCTTAAGCTACTATACCACACTGGCTCTTTTATTCTCTCTCTAATCAGTCCTGGTCAGCATCCATGCCAGTTTTGTCCCATTGAAATTTCTGAACAGTCTCCAGAGATAATTTTAATGTAGACTACATCAAAATAACTGAAATGGGATATAATCAAGAACCTATACCCCCTTCCTCCAAAAAACACCCCACTACAAAACAATGAAAATAAGAAATAAAGAGGTGATAGAAGTTGAATGCAGAATTTTTCATTCTTTTCAATAAGATGTGCATGAATATTGGTAGCACTGGTTTTTGCAGAAAAAAATATAACTAAGGAGACAGAGCCCATTAATTGGTGAATAGAACCACACTTCTGCATTAATTGTTGTATGTTTTGCATTCACATTCAGTGTCATAAAGACTTGATGAAATCCTTTGGAACCAGCCAGTTAGTGGAGCTAATACAATGCTGCATAACTATAAAGTGAGATAGCGCCACATGTTCCTAAATATAAGAGAGTACAATGTGCAGGCTAACGTTCTGCAGACTGTAGGTAGACCAGTATTTGTGATGGAAGGAATACAACATAACAACGTATGGTTCCTACTATACTGTCTCCACTTTGGTAATGCAACCAAATATTTGAAATTTCCTGAACTCCAGGCCAAAGTTCAGATTACATGAGAAACATCTCTATAGCAACTGAAATGCTTACATCCTACCTTCTCTCAAAAACAATTTCAAAAAATGGCTATGCAGGAGCAAATCTGAAAGTAATTTATCATGAGATGGAATTGTTGACTTTCATGTAGGAAAAAATTGTCTTCGGACAATACAGGAAAACATGACAGAATAGGAACAGAAATTGGGTTCAAGAAGTATTTTTTAAAAAATCTTTCCAAAATATTGTTTGTTTTACATACTACTTTGATAATGTTATTCCAAAACATTTATCTTTGTTGTTGCCCCCAAAAAACACAGCTAAAAAATCTCTAAGGTTTACTCCATCCTGAATTTCTCAAAAATTAAAGGAAAAGCATGGCAGACAAAATATTATCAGATGAGTGCAGTGAATCCCATACGAAATTTGGATAACCTTTGTGGTTGAGGTAGACGAACTAAAGTTGTTAGTGTAATTACAACATGACACAAATTTTCCTGTCACGAATACAAATCTACAAGGCTAGAAGCTGCAATTAATTGTTGAATTAAATTATATTTGAGTTAATATCCTTAAGGGAAAAATCATGACAGAGGTTAACTAGGCTTCTCAGTGTTCTTGTTTAACTGCCCTATTTTTAAAATCCTAAAATCCACTGGCAGTAAATCACAGTCTGGGCTATGTGTACTTCCAAAAAAAAAAAAAAATCCTATGGTTTGACATTTTACAATATTGCTAAATTGGAAAGAGAGGATATGTGAACTTTTCATCTACTGTAACTCCTAATGATCCTCAAACTTGCATCAGAAGCTACAGTATTACACCATATGTTCCCGTTATGGGAATAAAATCCTTATAATTGGATTTTCACTTCATATTCTTGCTATTAGATCACACTTTTTGGAAAGGTGTTTCAATTTTTAGTAGTCTAACATGGACTTTTAATATGGAGATATATATTTTGGATTAAATTCTTTGGTGCATTATTCAAAGAAATATACAGTCTAGAATCATAGACCTGAAAGGAATCTCATGGGCCCTTGCATCCACATCCCTGTGCAAGGTTTCCACTGAAAATATCCCCAGCAAGTAGCTGTCCAGGCTGCTTTTAGTGATGTACCTACTTACTCATGTATAAGTCTAGAAAATATACTCATGTATAAGTAAAAAAATAAACCCAAAAAACTGGGTTGCCTAAGGGCACGTCTATACTGACACTATAATGCAGCTTGGAGCCGGTTTGAAAGGAACCAGTTTCACTGCATCAGTGATCAGACTGACAGATATTGAAGTGGTTTGAGGCCAGGAAGGTGATTACATGTAACATGGAACCTAGCCTCAAACACATCAGCACACTGGAGGCATACAAGGTAAAACAAAAGGAAAATGACAGCAGTGAAAGTAATCAATTAACCTTCCCAAGGGGTTGATTAGCCCCCTGCTGCCGTGGGGCATTTTTTGTCAACCTTCTATTCTGGATTCTTTTACTACACTCCTGTCCTCGACTTTTACATGAGGTCAGTATATGCATGAGTATATAAGGGAAACCTTCACTTATCCCTGCATGCAAAAACAAAACAAGCAGTCTAGGAGTTTTGTTGCATTTATACTGAATTGTCAAGCTCTGTTTGTACTTTAGAACTTCATTGAGAAATACAAAAGTTATGCAAAAATACATTTTTTCCTGTGAAACATGGGTTAAGACAAAAGATGTGTGTTGTGCATGAAAGCCTGTGATGCTTTTGCAAAGAGTGCACCTATGTGTGTGTTTGTATCTGTGTGGGTGTTGCACAGAAAACATAAGGAGAGGGACAGGAATCTGTGTTCTTGACAACTTGTGCAAAGTTATGCAAATTGTGTAAGATTTTGCGTTTCTTGGGCAAATACATGGATCCCTTAACAACTACACCAAAACCATTTAAGTTTGTGTTTTCTGGACAGCCAAAAAGAAAAAAAAAAGAATGTGCAATGTTATCTCTAAAAAATTCTGTGCAAATATACCAATTGTATTTTTGCACAAATAATTCTTTCTCATCAAAATTCAAAACATTTTTCTTTATCTCTTTCATTGGACTCATCCCCCCCCCCAAAAAAAATCTGCATATTCTCTGGGACCTGCTGAGCCTTTTTTAAAATCAATTTTTGTGGTGGAACCCCTTAGGCCTACTCTATGTTTTACACATTAATGTGGAGGAGTGTGACTGGGGGGAGGGGATAGAAAGTAAGGGAATGTAAAGTAAAGAGATAGCTAGTTTCCTTATTTTGATTCTACATTATGTTTCTTATTCTTTAATTTCGTTTCATTTTTATTTCTTTTATTTCCCTGGAGTGCCATGGAGCACAGGTTGAGAACCATTGCTCTATAACAGTGGTTCCCACCTTAGGGCCTCCAGGTGTTTTGGACTTCAACTCCCCAAAATCCCAGCCAGCTTACCAGTTGTTAGGAACTGTGAGAGCTGAAGTCCAAAATACCTGGAGGCTCAAAGATTGTGAACCACTGCTCTATAAAGTCTCAGTGCTGTGTTCAAATGTTCAATGAAATAAAGACTTCAAGCAAAACAGCACAGACACCTAGCTAGTGGCATGTTACATTTTCACTATTACTGCTGCAGATAGTTTCACTTTGCATTGATTCAGAACACCAATTTTGTTAAGCTTCTAGCTTGATCAATTGCTGTTTTGCAGATGGTATCAAAGTCTAAATATGAAATTCATTTTTTTCATATATACCTTACACACAAGTATGTTGTGTATATAAAAATTTACAGTGAACCAGAAAGCAAAGGTATCACTATTTCAGCCTCACATGTGAACAGTTTTGGAGTATTTCAGATTTCAGAATTCCAGTTAAGGCATACTCAACCTATATATTTTCTTGGGTATTTTGACCAGGAACCACTTGACCAGGGACCACTCTCCAACATTAGTAAAGGGCTGTGAATCGGTTTTTGGTCAACTTTAAATTCGGTTTGGTTATCTGGGGTGCTGATTCAGAAAATTGCATTGGATAGACCACATCAGCTCTAGTTTCTGATACAGGACATATGCCATCCAGTAATCACCATCTGCTTGCCTACACAAACCCTTATTTAACAATCTAGAGCTGATGTGGTAGGAGTAATCTTTCATGGGTAGTCAGCCTTATCCCTCCCAACATCCCTGTTTCGCAAGACCAGTTGCTCTCATTGCTGTGTGGTTTTGAGGCAACGGTGTAGTAATGGTGAGGCCACGGACCATATTTTCATTCTTGCGGACCACAGGTGGGCCACAGGTTGGGAACCACTGATTTACAAGTAAGAATTCTGTTTCTTGCTGTCTGGGCCCCATTCAGACTGCTGATTGACTTGGTGTTTCTTTTCTTTTCTTTTTGCATACTCACTAGCCTAGACTTTCAAATGGCTACATAGAAGCAGACATTGTTTCTTACACTTTCTTTTTTTACCTGAGCTATCTCTATTTGCTCTGGGTTTCCAACTCATAGTCAAGAATATTATTATCCAGATAAACATATTAGTATAAACACTCCCTGTAAGTAATGCTAAGTATAGGAATATCCTGATACAGAGCATGGGAGAATAAATATATAGCTTTGTATAATTTAAGGTTGCTTCTTAAATTATAAAACTTTTATATATAACCCTCCAGGGGGACATAGACTTTTTCTTACTGAATGTAAGAAGATCAAAACATTTTGTATGATACTGGAATATCATATTCATAGTAGGAAACATCATCCAGAGGAAACCATATAGACTTATAAGTATTTTGTTGAGGAGTTCTGCGAATTCCAGATAGGCATTGTTGGGGAAAATATACTTGTCCATGAGCATTTCTGAACATTTTAATGCATTCTTCTTCCTAACAGACATTGTACTACTGCGCCATATCCATTAGCCTAGCTATCCAGTATTATCAGGTGTAGTACTTCCATTAGCAGATGTTAGAAACAGCATTGACTGCAGCTGTAGAAGCAGTTATTGAAGGATCTGAACCATGAAATCAGGTCTAGATTAGTCTGATGATCATGGCTTTAGCCTACTGCATTTTTTAAACAGATGCTAGGGACAGTCCTGAAGAAAAAGCTCAGCAGAACCAACTTTTGTGATGGGTAAGACCCAAATATCCATTTTTATCCCTTCTGGGCATATAGTTGTAACTGTGATGCACAGAACAGAAAGTCTGAAGTTGGAGTAAGGAGCAAAATGGCTGGAGGAGAGTATGCAAGCCAGACAAGGATGTGTTCTATCTTTTATTTTGCAACAACATACATACTTCCAACAAAGTTACATGGTGGTTGTTTTTTGTGGGGTTTTTTAAAGCTTCCGCTGTGCTTCAGAGATCTTTATTTTTTTAAGTCTGTACAGAAATGCTAGGTTCTTTTGTTGCTGTTAATGTTACAGAGTGCATATTTCTTTTTCTTTCTCCCACCGGCTGTTCTACCTTTTAATAGCCTACTTTTTGGAGAACAGAACAGCTGGGACTTGATATGTGTGCTATGGATCAGATATTTTAAATCTAAAATTTCCAGCTGTGTACTTGCAACCAGAAAAAGTTTACTAAACAGGAGAATTCCTCTGTAGATTTGGAGGGAGCGTCATCAAGTGAGAATTGTTTTCCTTGTTTGTAACTTTTTTGACCAGATATACAGTTTAGTTAGTCTTTTTAGAATCTGGGAAACCATAGAAAAGAAGACAGATCAAATGCTGGGCCCATTGATATATAGAACTTTCTTGTGGTAACCCAGCCATTCCTCCCTTATGCATGTGTCACGTCTATCTCTTTCATGCTTTTTCTTGAGTTTTAAGTCATGTCTTGTAGAATTTCTTTTGAAGACTCTAGAGCAGGGGTCCTCAAGCTAAAGCCCGGGGGCCAGATACAGCCCTCCAAGGTCATTTACCCGGCCCTCGCCGAGTCAACCTAAGTCTGAAATGACTTGAAAGCACACAACAACAACAATCCTATGTCACCAGCCAAAAGAAGGCCCACACTGCCCATTGAAATACTAATAAGTTTATATTTGTTAAAATTGTTCTTAATTTTAATTATTGTATTGTTTTTAAGTGTTTTTGCACTACAAATAAAATATGTGCAGTATGCATAGGAATTCATTCATGTTTTTTCAAATTATAATCCGGCCCTCCAACGGTTTGAGGGACTGTGACCTGGCCCTCTGTTTAAAATGTTTGTGGATCCCTGCTCTCGAGTAAATAATTTCTTCTTATTATTTTTCTTTTTTTAAAAAAAAAAAATATTTGTTCTTTCTGTATCTTTTTCTCACTACCAGTGTTTTGTCAAGGAAGCCTTAACCCTGAGTTTGCAAAACCTAAGCAGGGGTCTGTTTCCAATAGAGAGTGGCTAGGGCTACCACCATAATGGTAATGTAAGAGCTCTAGAAGGTTCCAAATGATATATTGTGTTGGCACATATAATCTATTTGTTTAAGTTCACAGAGGACCACTCAAAGAATATATTACAGGTAAGTAACCAGTCCTTCTCAAAAGCTTGTGAATATCATTCTAATGGCGTAACAGACTCTTCTGGGTTCTATCCTTTCAAGTAGGCATGGCATATATATCTATGTTAAGCCTGCACAACCTGTGGTCTTCCAGGTGTTTGGGACTTCAGTTCCCAGAATTTCTGACCATTGGACAAACTGACCAGGAGTTTTGGGAGTTGGAGACCCAGTTGGAGGACCACAAGTTGTGCAGGCATGATCTAGGATATTAGCTCCTATTAAGTACTCATTAAGTGATCAACAAACAAAATTGAACTGCTTTTCTATGATAATCAAAGTCATCTGTGGCCTGGAAAAAATATAGTATATTAGCTTTATTAATACAAGAAGCTAAGTCCCACATTCATATTCACTTCCATTGGTGGAACATAATTAGTTCAGAGTTGAGTTTGTCTTTGCATATTGAGACATGTTAGTAACTTACTTGAGGATGTAATAAGCAACATGTCTTTCTATTCCCTGTAGTTAATGCAAATTTAATAGGAAGTACAAGTGAGAATTAATGAATATTTACTTACCCTTAACAGCTCTGTAATAAATAAATACATCAACCTGTAATTATAAATATGGTTCAGCTTCACTAAATATATGCCATACCAACGCTTACTAGGATTAATATTCAGCAACCAACTGCTTTAGATTAAGTTAACAGTTTACACCACAAATTTTATGTGTATTGTACGCTGCTAAATGATCATGGCCGACTATAATTATTTTGTTTGAAATCTAACAATGAAGGGTGTCTGTCTCATGTTTCAATGTCCTTAAGGAAATCTGCAAACAGATGTCAGTTTTGATTAGTATGGATAGTTCTGAAATGTATTTGTATTTTATGTGTTTTCTTAATCTGAAGTTTTAGAAACTTAAAAAAAAGTCTTTTTGTTCTGTCTTTTTGCTGGCAGAGAGTTTGTGTACCCCTGCAGTATTTTCTGCCCCTTTCTCCTCTGCACTACCTGCTTTCTCTGCTCTGTTCCATTTGCATTTGAAAACAAGAACAAGGGTGACATGTTTGAGTATATAATATGGAAACACAATATATAGTCCAAAGCAGCACATCAGAACTGGATTGTCTGAAGGTGGACACAGAAAGAAACAGACAGGAGTGGTGTGATATTAATGGCTGGTCATTCCACAGATATATAAACCCAATCTTCCTAGTTCCAACAGACCTCACTACCTCTGAGAATACTTGCCATAGATGCAGGCAAAACATCAGGAGAGAATGCCTCTAGAACATGGCCATATAGCCCAAAAAAACCTACAACAACCCAGTGATTCCGGCCATGAAAGCCTTCAACAATACATTAACAGCTATTGTTTGGTTCTCTTTCTCTGAGAAGGAGAAAAAAGAAGAAATAGAGCCTTGTTGTATTACAAAACTGGAAAATAAAATATATAGCATATGTAGTTATTAGAAGAACTTGGAAAAGTTACATTTATGAAATACACCACCCAGAATTTGCCACTGTACAAACATGTGTTGTAAGTTTAGGTTGCTAGTAGATTGAGTTAACTAGTGTTATGTGGCTCTCAGATTCTATTCCATTAAATTAGTTGATTAACTGCAGTGGCCCATTTGCTTCCCATGAGACCATAAAAGGGCGACAAGAATGGCCAAAGATATCTGAGAACAAAACCCAGAAAGTAGGTAGAAATCTACTACTGGATTTGAAAAATTGGTATATTTGGATGTGAGATACCACAAGTCGAAGGGTGTTTGCAATGGTTTTTAAAGTCTAAATAGCATGGGAAATGGTACTTCAATGAATACCACTTATTATATGTGCGTGTCTTAGAACTGAGGTCTTTTTGGGGGCAGGCATCCTCAGTATCCGCTGGATAATGGAGAAAGGCAGGGAGTTTAAGAAAAACATCTATTTCTGCTTCATTGACTATTCTAAAGCCTTTGACTGTGTAGATCATAATAAATTGTCGCAAGTTCTTGGTGGGATGGGCATACCAAGCCACCTTGTCTCTCTCCTGAGGAATCTGTACAAGGACCAAGTAGCAACAGTAAGAACTGACCATGGAACAACAGACTGGCTCAAGATTGGGAAAGGCATACGGCAAGGCATACTCTCACCCAACCTTTTTAACTTGTATGCAGAACACATCATGCGAGGTGCGGGGCTTGATGAATGCAAAGCTGGGGTAAAAATTACTGGAAGAAACATTAACAACCTTAGATATGCAGATCACACCACTCTGATGGCCAAAAGCGAGGAGGAGCTGAGGAGCCTTCTAATCAAGGTGAGAGAAGAAAGCGCAAAAGCTGGGTTGCAGCTAAACATCAAAAAAACCAAGATTATGGCAACAAGAATGATTGACTACTGGAAAACAGAGGGAGAAAATGTGGAGGCCATGACAGACTTTGTATTTCTAGGTGCAAAGATTACTGCAGATGCACACTGTGGCCAGGAAATCAGAAGACGCTTACTTCTTGGGAGGAGAGCAATGTCCAATCTCGATAAAATAGTAAAGAGTAGAGACATCACACTGGCAACAAAGATCCGCATAATCAAAGCCATGGTATTCCCTGTAGTAATCTACGGATGTGAGAGCTGGACCTTAGGGAAGGCTGAGCGAAGGAAGATAGATCCTTTTGAACTGTGGTGTTGGAAGAAAGTTCTGAGAGTGCCTTGGACTGCGAGAAGATTCAACCAGTCCATTCTCCAGGAAATAAAGCCTGACTGCTCATTGGAGGGAAGGATACTAGAGACAAAGTTGAAGTACTTTGGCCACATCATGAGGAGACAGCAAAGCCTAGAGAAGACAATTATGCTGGGGAAAGTGGAAGGTAAAAGGAAGAGGGGCCGACCAAGGCAAGATAGATGGATGGCATCCTTGAAGTGACTGGACTGACCTTGAAGGAGCTGGGGGTGGTGACGGCTGACAGGGAGCTCTGGCGTGGGCTGGTCCATGATGTCACGAAGAGTCGGAGATGACTGAACGAATGAATAACAACAATCCTCAGTAGCCCACTGATGATATCAATATATGTGCGGTAACATGGGAGATACATTTATTAAGTGTGACACCCTAATTCTGGAATGACCTTCCTTGAAGATCCAGTAGAAGCGACTGCTGGTTTCATTTGAATGTCAAATAATGGGCAAGATATCTGCCCCCTTTAAAAAGATGATTGGTAGAGGGGCTTTCAGCAGATGTTTCTTGTGTGACAAACAAAAAATGCTGAAATTCTGTTTTCTAAACAATTATTAAAAAGTAAGGAGCCCTGTTCCTTATTACGTGTAGTCCTAATGCCACCTTTCTAGATACTCTAGATGCAGTAAGCTTATTTTCTGTTGCTCCAGAACACAGACTAATGGGTTCAAATTACAGGAAAAGAGATTCCTTTAAACAATAGGTAGAGCTTCCTAATAGGCCTGGGTAACAACGGAAAAATTTGTTTCTAAAATTGATTCGTTTTTTGGGGGGTTTTGCATTTCGATATTTAAAAGAATTCTGAAATTTTTCTTTTAAAAAGTTCGATATTTACAAAATTTCGTAAATGTTAAAAAAATTACGAAACATTAACGAAACAAATATGAAACAATAACGAATCGATTCGTTAATGGCGGACGCGACTGCGCAATATGCTAAAAAACCTCCAAATGGGACAGGGGGAACTTCTGAAGCTTCCCTCTCCCTCTGTTGTTGACTGTTGGTGTGATATTATAATTTTTTTTCACTAATTAAACAAAAAACAACTATAAAACTTGCCCCAGACATGCGGAAATAATAACGAAACGACCTCAAACTGATAACGAAATGAATACATAATGAATCCGAAGCATTTACGAAACGAATTTAAAAATTCGTTTCGTTTTTAAGTTGGTTCGTTATCGCTTCGTTATAAAAAAATAACGAATTTTAACGAATTACGAATTAACAAAACGAAACCGCCCATCCCTACTTCCTAATGATAAGAACTTCCTAATGATAAGAATATGCTGCCTTGGAGTATAGTGTTGTCTCCTCCTTTGGAGGTTTTTAAATAGAGGCTGGTTGTTTTGACTGTGTACACCTGAATGGCAATGGCATTGTAGTGGATGGCTATTGTGGTCTCTTCTGACTGTATATTCTATGATACTGTTATTCATCTTTGTAGATGAATGTATTGTCAGGCTCAAGTGGGTGTATGAGCTCTTTCAGATACTTATCACTCAAACTATGCATTGTTTAAAAGGTTAAAAAGACTCATTGGAACAAGTAGGAGCCCAATGTAGTTGTTCCATGTGTAAAATTTCATCATTTCAGCCTTGTAAATAACTCTTAAAAATAAACGTACGGGAACTTTGTGAGATAGTTTAGGCTAAAATACAGTGGGCTAAGCAGAAGACATCTATTCTAAAGTTGGATGTGGCTTATTCATCTGATGTCATGATTCTTTGTATGAGAGATTTAATTCACTGTTAGGCCATTGTTCCAGCAAGAACAATGCATTGGGAATTTGAGAGGATAGTCATTGCTTAGTTGCAGCATTAAATGATTTGCTGAAATCCCAAGATTTTCTCTTTAAAAATCCCCCATAAAAATTAGGTATTTTGTGAATATTGTGTACAGAGTTATAGTACATTGATGCCCTTATATAAAATGACAAAATCAAAATCTGCCTTTTTCTCTTTAGCATCTTTTTAACATTGTGGATGGCTGCATTTTTGGATACAGAATCTGGATACAGATCACAGGGCATTCACAAACAACTGTCACTAATTTGAATTGGAAATTTAGAGTAAAATAATTCAGTGGTTTGCACATTTGTATTATTAAGCAAGTAAACAAAAAAGAAGAGTATTTGGAAACATAGCTAGAAAAATATGACTCAATAACTTGATATTGTTGAGAGTTATAGTACATTTTCAATGGTCTCTGTAGCTTAAATCTATAACTATGACCGCAAAGACATCAAGATTTTAGAAATATATATATATTCTTGATTTACATATGACATAAATATTTCCTGGTATAAATACATAAAAGCTATAACTATTGTCATGCCACAGTATTCATAATTCTTTAGTATTTATATCCAGAAGTGTATGTTCATGCATACATACACAATGACACACACAGATTAATGTTTAGTTAGAGGACAAGGATATATACAGGACATATATTAATGTTTACTTACAGAACAAAAATTCTAGCAAGCTACATTACATGATCTATATACTCGTCATTGAAATGAATGTGATATATTTTATGTAAATGACATTTAATCTAAGAAATGCTGTAGTAAAAAAAATATTTTTTCAGGTTTTGTTGGATTGCTGTTAGAATGATGAATAGGTGATGCTTCAATTTGGACTAGGCCTCTTAAATTGAAACATGGAACCATATTTTACTCAGAATAGGGGAATGAAAGAGTGTTTTTTTTAAAAAAAATCATGTAAATACAGATTTAGTATCAACAGTTTTACTTACCCATGCTTTAAATAATCACATTTAAAAGTGTTTAAAATTGTTTGGTGGTCTCTCCAAATCCTCTGGTGCAATCTCTGGCCCAAATGTAGTCAAATATAGGGTTTGCTGTGATCCATGGTTTCAGGTATTGGGACATATTATATTCTAACTGGTTCTAACATTTGTTCAATTTAAACACATCTGTACTGACCATTTAAGTCAGCTTCAAACCTGTATTCAAGAAAATGTTTTGCTGTGCAGATGGTTACACAGGAAATCCTGGAACCAGTTTGTGGCCCAGATGGTGATTACACAAACCACAGAGCACTGATGTGCATTAAGGGCTTTGTTTCATGCACTTTTGTGGGAGTAAACCTACTATATGATGAGTGTAAATGGGGCCATAATTAAGGCAAAGCATTTTTTTTTCCATGAGAGAAGAATAACTAAGCTATTATTTTCCTCTAACTTTCCACCATGGCTAAAACTCAAAATTATCATATTCTCAGCTTTTTGGAGAAAAACAAAGGAAGATAAAAACAAACGGGTTCTGGGAAACAGTGTTATCATACTGTTCTATGCAGATGTAGAACAGGTCATGAGACTAGAACAGATTCTACTGCACCCCTTCAGGAATGAAAGACTATTGTCAGGAGAATAGACAGAGTTGTGACAGAGTTGAATATTGACTACTTCTGCATGGGGTTGAAGAAAAAACCTACAGTGGCTTTAAGACTCAGAATAGTCTTTATTTATAGCTTCTGTTGTAGAAATATGATAAAATATGTAGTTTCCCAGAAGTTCTTGGACAGCTTGGTCATGTAAAGACTTCATCTTTCTGGTGCCAATTAAAATTAGAATTTAAGGCAAAGCTATTATAATTAATGGGCTTAGCATTAACCTAGCCGATTCTTTATCGTTATTTTGTTCAATTACTCTTGATCTGAATTTATTATACATTTTAAGAGTTTCAGGAAATCTTTGCTTCTTCTATTAATTGCTATTGCAATTGCTTGCAAAGATACTGATTATCTTGCTCCAAGATATTTGCACTCTTTGTTGTTACTTTGACCTCCTTCTTTAATTACTTTAGATTACCTTGCAGTTTTAAAATAGAGAGGTCATGGTCATGTTCTTTTGAAATACTCTTGGATTCATGCACATAAAAATCTTTTCTCAATCTCATCAAATCCTATTGACAATACTTTCTGCTTCTTTTCTTTTGAAATGTCACAGGAAAAAAGGCCTCAAACGTGGATCTGCAAATTAGTGCTAGATGTGAAAAAAGGAAAGAAATTCTGTATGAGAAACTTGCCAATAAAATATAATTGTTCCACATTTAATAATACAGGTAGAATATTCCTTAACTGAAATTCTTGGGACTAGAAGTATTTTGGATTTCATTTTTTTATTTTGGAATATCTGTATTTGCATATATGTACATATAATAAGATAGTTTGAAGATGGGGATTCGTCTAGACTTGAAATTCATGTATGCTGCATAAATAACTTAAGCACATGGCTTAAAAGTAATTTTATACAATGTTTTCAATATTTTTGTGCATGGAACAACATTTGTGTACATTGAATAATCAGAAAGCAAAGGTGTCACTATCTCAGTTACTGATGCGGGCAATTTCAGATTTTGAAGTATTTTAGAATTCTTAATAAGAGCTGCGTAACCTCTCTTGTCAATTCCTCTTGGCAGAAAGTTATTAGGTTGTTTCTTTATACCCTTTCCCCTCAATTACACATTCACCACTCAGACATGTTCCTCTCGCTTTCTCTTTACACTACCTAAAGTGTACATA
The DNA here is from genome assembly GCF_037176765.1 of Anolis sagrei. Taxonomy (NCBI): domain Eukaryota; kingdom Metazoa; phylum Chordata; class Lepidosauria; order Squamata; family Anolidae; genus Anolis; species Anolis sagrei. The sequence continues at coordinate 213,495,716 of NC_090024.1, read as the reverse complement.
AAGTGGTAGCCGTGGAAAGTGAACTTGGTGGTAGAATACCAATTCTTTGTTTTTGTAGCTGTTTGCCAGCAAGTTGGCTTTGGCTTTTGGTAACTGTGTTAATGAAAGACCCTGCTTAGATGTTGTGCTTTCCTTGACTGAATAATTCTACCTGGAATGTCAATTCTCTTTTCCTACTGCCTTCTATATTATCAAGCATTATAGGTTTTTTCCCAAATGTGTTACATTATTTTATGATATATCCAAAGTATGACAACCTACATTTATTCATCTTCACTACTAGTAAGAGTTTGGGATTGATTTTCTCAATTTTTCTTCATTTGTTTTTTAGCAAGTCATGATATTTGTAGAGTTCTTTTTTAATTTCAAATGAATTGATTTTGTTTGTCATCTTTCTTCTCTGTCGAGCTTTCACACACATATGTAGAAATAGATAATACTGGCCTGCCAGTATTTCACTATCAAATCAAATGTGGATGAGGACATCATTTTGGGTATGGTTTTAGTAATTTCTCACCACACAGACAAACCTGTATTCACCATTAGGGATTAATACATTTGCCCCAGTCCATTCTCAGACTTTTTTCCTCACTACAAACCAAGTGTCACGTCTATGCCATTCTAAAGGGGTTGGAAGGGAATCCATTGTTGTTTGTGAGAGGTTGTTTTTAAAAATGGATTTGTTAATGGAAATACACTCACATTAACTGAAATGTCTTTGAGAAAAGTTTTAAATTGTAGCATTTTTCCTTCATCTTTCTTTAGCATTTGTAAAATGTGCACATAGACAAGAATCCTATTGTTATTTCCAACTAGAATAGACTCATGAAATATATTGCTGTATGGTGAATCAACTGCTTTATTGATTCCATGGCTCTTCTTCAGTTAGGACTACTAGTACTTTTCAGTCCATATGGTCAAACACATTTCCCTCCCCACCTCTTTTTAAATGGGATGTACTACAAGTCAGTTTTTGACAACCAATACAGCTGCTTTCATGTTTCATTTGGATGATGTGGAATTGGATTTGTCTGTCTGTCTGTTTGTTTGTTTTTTTTAAAAAAAAATCTATTTGAAAGAGTATATTTCTTACATATTCGTGTTAATCACTGCTTTAAGTGAAATAACTGGTGTGGACACTGTTTGACAGAAACAAGGGCTCATATATGGAAGTAACACATGAGAGCATATGTAAGAGAATGCAACTGTTCTACTAAAAAGAATGTAACTGACACAATTCTGTAAACAATACATTTTAGGCACCTAATATAGCAGACTCGCTCATTGAAGCTTCAGTCAGAGTAAATTTATTAAGGTACCTTGATACTCTGTTACCCTTTCTGTAACTAACATAGCCAAGGTGTGCTTCAGAATTAAGAATACCTGCATTAGTGCACTGGCTCTTTGTTTTCTCCACTGTTGTCACAGTTACATTTGCCACTTGAGTAGCATTCATTACCTCAGACATTTTGACATTCTATGGTTATATGTCATGGTGATGCTAGTTTTTAGCGTGTTGTGGGATGATGAAACTTAGAAAGAATTATGTGTTGAGAGAAAAACCTGGAAATTAAGATTCATGTCTTGGTAGGTCCCAGAATCCTACCCAACAATGAGTCCTAGAATCATCTCCATCTACTATTAGCTCTAAAAAGGCCCCTTGTGCTTGCAGGACTGAAGACAAACAGGTCAGAGTTTTGAATCCAGGGAGAGTATGATGAGCACCCTCTGTCAGCTCCAGCTCCCCATTTGGAGACACGAGAGAAGCCTTCCACAAGGATGGTAAAACAAAAAAAAAAAAAATCCGGCTGTTCCCTGGGCAACATCCTTGTGGCAAGCCAATTCTCTCACACCAGAAGCAACTTGCAGTTCCTCAAGTCACTCCTGACACACACAAAAAAGCTCTAAAAAGTCTGAATAATAGCTAATTCTCAATTGCGAATTAATTGTCAAGTATGGAGATAGTATCAACAAAAATGCAGGATAGAAATATTAACTATGAATTTAGAAACAGTGTGAGGAGGGAGAAAGCAAAGTGTCGAAAACCTATCTTTATTTCCCCTAGAATGCTGACAAACTTCAAATAATTCCCAGCCCTCTTGCTTTTCTTATACAATTTAAAAACATTGCTGCTTAGGCAGTGAGCTTAGCTTAATCTTTTCTTCAGTTTAAGAAATACTATTTCTTTAATGTGTCCATGAGTTTTTGACATTGGATGACTTTATAAAACATTCTACTAATTGGATTTGTTAAAATAAATAAATCAAAAGCTAATTGGGACATGCCCTGCCATTATTTTTGCTTACTGAATTAGATATAATGGCGTGAAGTCCTTTTTATCATATTTGTGCACTTATTTAAATACCCCCCTGGCGCACACTTCTGCAAATTCAATTATATATTCAAAGAAAGCACTCAATTTATGCAAGGCTGGTTTACATTTAATCTGGGGACAAGACTCAGTAACTGATGATAGGTCTGTTCAAAATTAATTAGGATCATTCAGAGGAGCAGCAGCATTTTTTCCAGCATGTGATATGAAGCAGGGGTTCTTTCAGCATTTCCTATTAAGATGCACTACATCAAGCTTGTTGTGGGTCAAGGGAGGCTTTGTTTGGGCTTTCCTTCGAGTGTTGAAAGGTTATGTGCTCACTGGTCTAATTTGTGGAAACTTTTTATACATCCCACAACTCACACTCTTTCACATTGGGTTTATTGTATGTTTCTAGTTGCTTTGTGTGAGGCACATTAATTAATTTGCAGTGTTTTTTAAAAAAAATCATAAATTTTCTCCTTATTGGATCTGGATATTCTACTGCGATAGTTAAAAACAACAACAAGAAGAGGTTGTCAACTTACAAATTTTTTTTTGCTATTTGATACGTGTATCAATTCATTGCCCGTGGCATTCTCTAATTGGGGATGGAAAACTTTTGACAGCACTGCTCTAAACAGAGGGTACCAAGGTGATAGTTCTTTTACAGCAATTCCCTCCAGGAAGTAAAATTTAAAAAATGCTGATGATTACTAACTACACAACTTCCCAACTCTACTTTTTCAGATGACTTTCCCAAAAAAGATCTTGCCTGCAACCTCATTCTACATCTAAGTGGGAGAATTTAGTCCAATGTCTACTGCTTCTACCTCTTCTAGGGGCTGGGTGGTCTTTCCTTCTTCACTTCTAGCAGTGAGCTGACCTGTCTTACAGAAAAAAGGGTCTGTTTGTTCCTTGGCTCTCTGACCAGATGCCTGCTGGGTCTCTGAACTTACCTGCTGGCAAGTTAAGCCTGGCTCTTCAGTTGCTTAAAGTCCAAAAGGAAGATATTGCTATGTTAGTGGGGTGGTGAGGAAACATTTCTCCACAAAATGGGCATTTACACATTTTCTTCTATGCACATTTGTAAGCATTTTAATCTTAAAATAAACATTTTTATATGTGTTCTGGTTTATTTGCAGAAACACTTAATATGGATCACAAGCTGGGACAGCTTGTGTCTGGAATCACTTGGGAACACTTTGCCAATGATGCCAGATTATGTCTTCTCATTGGCCTATCTAGCATATTCCTATTAGCAGTTAAGGGAAGGAGAGTGGCCAATTTGGGAATCCATGACTTGTCATCTTTGGCCCAGAATGCCAAGGATAATTGTAAAAAATAATGAGACAGATAGAGAATCATGAAACAGATAATAGAATCATAGAATTGGATCACTGAGTCCAATCCCCTGCTCTATACCAAAACATTCCCAGCAGATAGTCATCCAGCCTCTTTTTGAAGATGCCCAGAGAAACAGACAACTGGTTACATTGCCCAATTGACTGAACATTGGAAAAATGTTTTTCTGTCAAGATGTTTTTTCTAATTTTCAATCAGTCTATTCTCCTGTAACTTCAAACCATTGGATCTTATCTTGATCACTGGGGCAACAGAGATCTCACCTGTAAACTTCTCTCTGTGACCATGATACAGATATTTAAAGAGTGGAATCAAATGCTTTATTGTACTACCTCATATGCTTTGTTGTACTTCTCAACAGATAGCCCAGAGAGTGATTCCCACAGTTTTCTGGACTAATTTAGTCCAGAAAACTCTGGGAATGGTGTCTGGACTTCACTGGATTTCAAGAAGGCACAGAATAAACCCACTATCTAATTCGGGATTGTTCAGAATGTCATCTGGACAGCCCCCTTTTTATTGTGGAAGTTTCTGTCTAGATCCGCCCTGAGTAACTAACTGGGCTAAGCAGAGCAGTGCGTCTTTTTATCTTACTCAGTCACACAACTGCAGGCATCCTTTCTCTCCAGCTATGAATACTGGCTAGACAGCAGAACCTAGCTATTTATTTCACTATATATATATATATATATATATATATATATATATATTTGCTCTATTTTTTATTATTGGTGGATGGATTTGAGGTGCCACTGCCTCAGTGAACTCTGTATTTCAGATGATGCTCAGACATGTGAACATTGCTGCTCAAATGCTTGGAGTAGGTTTTAAGTGAGTCCTTCCTTGAGATTTGAATGTAGTTTCATGGTGAGAGTTATTGAGATTATGCAATGTCAGCTGCTAGTGGGCAAGCAACAATGTAAGGTCATTACTTTTATACTTAGCTCATGAGCTTCCAAGAAATACCCATCTGGCCACTGTTGGGAACAGGATGTTGGAATTGATTAATCTTTATCTTTTCTCATGTTCTATAAACTATATAGTCCTCTTGATATTTTTCAAGTATCACTCAACTACTATTTTTATTTGTAAGAAATATCATTATCCTTTTCCTTCCCCTCCAAAATATTCCAATTACTCATGTTATGAATAGTCTCATAGGGATATTTGAAATTTCTAAATGCGTCTATTAGTGATGTATATGTGCATTTTATTTTTCATGTTTTTTTTAACACAAAGTCTTGAGACTCAGTTATTTTATTCACAACATACATATACTTCAGTTTCCATTGGGGAGTGTTACTGACTTTTTCATAACCATAACTATTTCCATTCCAGAGTTTATGAATGAATTATTGAGGGAAAGTTGAGTTGCTATTGAGAGAGGGAGAAATTTGAAAGTCTTCCTGAATACATGGAACTCCCGTGCAAGATCTTTATAGCCTAGCCATTCAGTCTAACTCAGAGCCTAGCCATTCATTCTAACTCAGACGTTGGCTTCCCCACCTCATTTCTTAATTGTTATATACATTTATTTACTTGATAGTTCTGCTGTTGCTATTTAGAAAAGTATTGACTTATTATTCAACAATTGAATGATGGGGGGTACCAATAGGATTCAGGCTCTATAGGTTAAAAACCCTATGTGTGTTAGCAATGGCAATCTGTAGCATGTATTCCCCAAATACTTCATAAACTAACTTTATCTGATTTTTTTAAATCTCTCTGCTTAAATTTTTTATTACCAAGTTTTGATTTGCATCTCTGCAGGTAGTCCAACCATAATGACTCTGAGAAGTATTTGTATTGCTACCATCAATAGCAGAGATCAATGAACAAAATGAAATACTTGATCTTCTATGATCACCAGGTCTTTAAGAAACCAAAGAAATAGTTTCTCCAAAGCAATAATAATGCATTTAATACTAGAGGTGTACCAAACGGCTGAAATCTGATTAGTAATTCATTTTGGAGATTCAGAATTTCAATTTGTAAAGATTGGGAGGGGTCTGTTTCGATTCATAATCCGAATCTCCAAAGCTACATAATTGTTTCATTAAAATTCATTCTATTAGCGGCAATGGGAAAAATTGCGAGGCTCTTATGTCCGTCATTGATATGGCTATCATTTAAAATAATTAAAAGCTATAAAAATTCACATTAAAATGCACTCATGGCAGGAAGGAACTTCCCATCATGCTTTGCTTTACAGAGATTAAACTTGGCACATTTGTAGGCGACGCTTCTGACTTTAAGCCTGCCAAGGTTCAGAACATTTCAGTTATCCACTGATTTTTAGGAATTTAAAAAGGGGGTTAGAATTTGTGGAAAAAAACAACAAAAGGTATCCAATTGAATTTCTTCACAATTAGACAACATAAGTAGGGGCATCAATCCTGAAAATATTCAGAAAGATTTGTTCATCTACTGACTTCTAGGAATTTTTAAAAGTTATTTGAATTTTAGAAATGTTCTAAAAACCCTACAAGAGGAATTCACTCTAATTTTGGCACAGTGAGGCAAAATGAGCAGAGCAGCAAGCTTGCCAAGTTTCAAAACAATCAGTATATCCAATGATTTTAAAGATTTTTTTCCAATTTAAGCACACGTGATTAACTTATGCTGGGACTTTAATGCAGGCAACCCTGTTCTTCTGGCTTGAGCAGAATTCTGGGAAATGTAGTTTAAAGTGGAGCCTTTTGTATAGGCTTCTACCGAGGTCCTTACCTTTCCAAGCTACATTTCCCAGAATTCCGCTCGTGCTAGGGAATGGACCTGCGGTTTCGAGCTGGATATAATTTCAACAGAGGAAAGTTAAAGACTGGATATATGAAGGGACAGAAACAAACAGAATTATCAAAAAGCTACTATAAGTTTAAGTTTTAAGAAACATACAGAAGCTTCAAGAACACATCTTATTTCTCTCTCCTGCAAATGTCACACCACACAGGGGAGACACTGAGGGAAGTATATATAAGACCAGCTTTGCAGAAAGCCATTTGATTTGGCTTTCTTGTTCTGATTGGCTGACAAGGAAAAAACCCAATATGCAGCTACCCTTGTCAATCACATCAGCCTTTGCCCCTTCCCACTCCAAGACAATTATGGGTGATGGAGCAACAGGGCAACAGAGTAAGTTAATTGAAGAAAAAAAAGCTCCAAATCTACAAATCTTTTAAAAATCTTTCTGAAAGTTTTGGAGGCTTGTGTTTTGATTCATAAATGTTTTGGAGGAAGCCTTTCCAATTAGTAATTTGGAGATTTGTATTTCCGAATCATCTGAATCTCCGAATTATGAAGCAGAGCTCCAAAGCTTTACACACTCCTACATTTCCCCCTACACACACACTCCTACACACTCCCACATTTCCCTATGGATCAAGGTAGGGATAAAATACAGCAGAAAGGTCATGTAACACCATTTTAAAAATGAAACCCATTAAAAGCATATTAAAACAATCTATACTTTAAAATTTATAATATAAAAACATCTGGCTGGGTCTACTGGAATTATTTATCAGAAATGAACAAAGGGTAAAGTTGTAATGTATTTAGTAACACAAATAAAAAACTCCTTGGCTTTATATTAAACATCCTTTGACCAGTAGCTGGCCACTTGGAGTGTCTCTGGCGGTGTTCTAAGAAGGTCCTCCATTGTGCATGTGGCAGGACTCAGACTGCATTGTGATAGATGATCTGTGGTTTGCTCTTCTCCACACTCGCACGTTGTGGACTCCACTTGTCACCCCATTTCTTAAGGTTGGCTCTGCATCTTGTGGTGCCAGAATGCAGTCTGTTCAGCACCTTACAAGTTGCCCAGTTTTCTGTGTGCCCAGGAGGGAGTCTCTCATTTGGTATCAGCCAATTAGCTTCCAAGCACAATTCAAAGTGCTGGTTTTAACCTACAAAACCCTATACGGTTCCGGCCCAGTTTACTTGTCCTCCCCTAGTCTCCCCTATGAACCATCAAGAGTGTTAAGATTGTCTGGAGAGGCCCTGCTCTCGGTCCCGCCACCTTCGCAGGCACGTCTGGTGGGGACGAGAGACAGGGCCTTTTCTGTGGTGGCCCCTCGGCTATGGAATTCCCTCCCAAATGAAATTAGATCTGCCCCCTCCCTACTGACCTTTAGGAAGCTAGTGAAAACCTGGCTGTGCAACAATGCTTTTGCGGAATGATGTTTGAGACTGGCAATTGACTAATGTTATTGATCACAATATATGGACTGGACTTACGGATTTAGTTGGACATGGTTTTATCTTGGCGAATGGCTTCTATGTAATTTTATGTAATCTCTGTAATTTTTATATGTAATTGGTAACTTAATGTTGTGTATTTTTGTCCAGATTTTCAGTGTTAGCTTTGAATCTTTGCTGTTAGCTGGTCTGAGTCCCTCTGCAGAGGTAGAGAAGATCGGGATATAAAAGTTTTAAATAAATAAATAAATAATCAGCCATGGATTAAGGTTCTGGGATATAGCCTGACACTTTTGAACTCTCACTAGCTGAGGTGTTCCTACAAGTATCTCTTAGGCCCGTCGCAAACTCTGTTCCTGCGAGAGAAAACCTTGCTAGCAAGTCCCTGACGTCACGAGACTCCGCCTCTCTCCCCGCCCCTTTCTCCGCCCCTTTCTCCATGCGAGCGTGGTTTTTCCTTTGCTAGGGCAGCATTGCCCGCATTTTCTCTCAGTTGGCAGAATTCAACTGAGAGAAAATGCGGGCAATGCTGCCCTAGCAAAGGAAAAACCACGCTCGCAAAGAGAAAGGGGCGGAGAAAGGGGCGGGGAGAGAGGCGCAGGCTCACGACGTCAGGGACTTGCTAGCAAGGTTTTCTCCAGCAGGAACCTAGTTTGCGACGGGCCTTAGAAAACGATTTCTTGATTTAAGGTGTTGGTGTGCTGGCTAGAATTATGAATGTCATTTAAAGTGTATCAATTTCTATAATTTTTTTTTGAGATTCAAGGGAGATAGAGCAATTTTACATGCATATGATGATAGTAAGTTCCACTTCTTTATTAATTCCTTTAAAATCTGCTAATCTCCTTAGTACATCCAAAATCTAGATACCAACATCACTCCTTATTAGCCCCAATTAAAAAGTGAATGTTCTTCCATATTCTTCAAATATGCTTGCTTCATAAGATAATTATGTCCTTTATGTTTTTTTCCCCTCTTCACTTGGTTGATATTGTGACATTGATAAGCAATTAAATTTTGGTCTGTTTTAGAAGTGTTTAATTACAGTGTTAAAACAATTTATACTCCAGGGAACTCAGCAGGGAAACTCAACTTTAGGGAAAATATTGAAGGTGGGATTTTGTATGCAATGACTGCTTGGAATATGGTTGGCAAGTAATTACTTTAATAGCACGTTAGCATCTTGCAATCAGACAAGAAAATATGTATGTGTTTTTTGTGGGTTTCTGGATGAGCTAATCTCACCTTCTATATAGGTTATACAATAACACAACTCTTTATCGCCCTTCTTGTTCAACTTCCTTGACAATCACTGTGTTTTTCTCCCTGATCTTGAGAAATCTTAATTTTCCTTATATTTATGTCCTGTTATTAATAAAGCAAATGAGAACTGCTTGCTTCAGAATTATTAACCACACTGCAATCTTCAGATCTGGATTCCTTGATTTATTAGAATTCAATGATATTAGGTGTTTCCATTGTATTTCTGTTTTATACATATCAGTTCTCATTAAGTGGTGTATGAATTAGATGTTTATTTACCAAATCTGATGACTCAGACACTTGAATGTGATGCCCAGAAGATTAGCCATAGACATGGATGCATGGGTCAGTAGAGAACATTCAGATAACAATTTCCTCATAACATTTCAAGCTAAGTGTAAAATGGAGAGAAGCAAGTGGACCTGTAAGAAATGCATGTTCTGATTTTGTTCATGGTTTCAGTCTTCTAAATTGGTAACCATTCTGTTAGATTAGTTTGAGTTCTCTATCTGATTCTTAGGCCTCATCTATACTGCTATATATACTGCATTAAACCGCATTGTATTAGTCTACACTACAATATAATGCAATTCAATGCAATCAAAACTACAGGCAGTGTAGATTGGGCCTTAGCTCTAAGATAATGATTTTTTTACATGCATAGGCTACAGTAAATATTTAGGATAGCCTTCTGGTTGCTGTTGTGCTATATCTAATTCGTAACTTTTGGGTTATGCTAACAAGATCTAATGAAAGTTACTGCCCAGTAGGATCTGAATGACTGTTTTTTTGCCTACCCTTCATCTAAAAAAGTACAGCATCTCCCTATAAACTTCTTCAGGAAGGCAACTATGTTGTGTTAGAGCCTATACTTAAGATCCTTTTTTCAGTCCTAAATAACTTGGATTGAAAGGTTGTAGTATGAAAAATTGTAGCATGAAGAAGTGCTGCCAGAATGTCGGGAGTCTGAACTTGACAGATTGACTTAGAGTCATAAATGACATTATCAACAAAAAAGCCAAATTAAAACTATGATTTTTTTTTTAAAAAAATACTTCTACAATAACTTAGCAGTTTCTATTAAAAAGAAACCTCAGAAAGTCTCTTGACATTTTCCTTTAGTAGAAATGTATTTATAACTTGAAATATCAGTCTTCCAAAGTGGTCCAATGAAAGAGTGTATAGTTATTGATCTATACCCAAACCAGTCTTGGGAAATCTTCATAAAAATATATATCTTTATTTCTTGGTGTGAAATCATGAAATGTCTTCCTATAGTACAGTTAAAATGTGGAATTTTATTTATTTATTTATTTCTGCTACTTATACCCCGCCCTTCTCACCCCCGAGGGGGGACTCAGGGCGGCTTACAAAGAAGGCACAATTCGATGCCCTTATACAAATACATACAGATATAAAAACAGTAATTAAATAATTAACAGGTTAAAAACATCAATATATAGCACCATAGCACAACAGTAAGCAATCTCATGGTCAGTGTTTCGCGTTCCGTAGGTCCAATAGGTTAAAATAGGTTCCTACAATATTTGCCCTTCATTATGGTCCTTCTTTTTAGCTGCCAGAGTTTCCGAAAGCCTGGTCCCACATCCAAGTTTTCAGCTGTTTCCTGAATGAGAGAAGGGAGGGCGCTGTTCTAATCTCCCCGGGGAGTGAGTTCCACAGGCGGGGGGCCACCACTGAGAAGGCCCTGCCCCTCGTCCCCACCAGTCTCACTTGTGATAAAGGCGGGGTCGAGAGCAGGGCCTCCCCAGAGGATCTTAAACTCCGAGATGGTGTGTAGAGGGAGATCCGTTCGGACAAGTACACTGGGCCGGAACCGTATAGGATTTTATAGGTCAAAATAACTTGACACAGCATGGCATTATGCCTAGCAAGTGATTAGATGAAAATAGCTATAGCAGTATGTTACTACATGGCAAAAGATGTGACACTTGAAGTCTCTTTTACATGTTTGATTTTATTCTGTGAATTCATAGAGGATAAGATAGAAATATCAGCAGTTGTATAGTAGGATGGTGTTTTCTCACACACACTACACATGTATCAGAAGCAGTACACCTCTGTATACAAGGAGAATGAGACACAGATCTTATGGGTGAATGGATGTCCTGTTTATGGGATTTCCTATGTACCTGAATTTCTACTCAAGTCTAACCCAAAAGAGCTGTTCTAAGTAATTAATCAGACAGTAGAGGGAAACGTTTTATCCCATTCCTTCCCATCTTTCCCCATCTTCTGGAATGGCCATCCTTCCCATGTCCTTCACTGTCTTCCCCCATCTTTCTTCTGCTTTTTTCCATCATTCTCTATCATCATTCTTTACCCGACTCCTGATGGAGGTCTTTTGGCTCAGTTTCCATGTGCTTGGGAAATGGAGCACCACTGAGTCCCACAAGTCATGCTCTTACGTTGTCTGTTGGCTTCTATGGACTCTCTTCCCAAGTGCATGGAAATGGAGCCTGAAGACCATCCTTACACTGTTAATAGAGGAAGTGTATGTGTGTTAAGGAGCTAGTTTTAGTAAGCTGTAGGCACATGCTTCTACTTGAGCTTACATAAAGCACCTTAAAATAGAGCAGATGGTGAACACTGCAAAAAATATGCTGAATTTTATTGCTGTCAAATAAAAATGTAGAGCCTGTTCAGTCTCGTTGTGCTGCATTGTCATCACTGCACATAGATAGAGAACATACCTTATAAGTTGTCAAATAACATCTCTGCTCGACAACTTTCCTGGTATCAGACATAGAAGTAATTTGCTTTAAGAATCTCCTGAATTTCACAGAGCGAGAACACCTTGATGACTTATGGGAAGAGGAAGCAAATTATATTATCATTACCTTGTCAGATGATTAAATTTCAGTTCCTAAAGGAAAAAAAAAGGATTGGGGTACCTTTAAGTGGTTATTGGATACATTCATCTATGAGTTTTGCTTAAGTACATTAAGCAGATTTAACTAATAAAGCCAAGGTCCTAGCGAGTAATGTTCCCCAAAGTTGGCTGTAGAAGTAATTGCTTATGGTAGGCAAAGCTTTGTCTGTCTGTAGCAACTGAATCGAATGTCTCCTGGCAGTATCCAAAGGCAAATAAACATCTATTTCTTGCATAGATTCCATGGCATTCAGAGTATGATGCAAGCTTGGATGATTAGCCTTTATTAACTTCTTATGCTTCTATTCTGCCTGATTAGGCTGACTGAGAATATATTAACTCATTGCACAGCCACATTTTTATTGTTCATTTCTCAAGTTTATCCTATTAATTCAATATGTTATTTATGGAATTTATTGCCTGTTTTAATGATTACTGAGTTATTTTTGAACCTTTAATTGCTTGTTTTAATTGTTTTTTACTGCTGTTTATCTCTATTTTGTTTTTGTCTTTGTAAGTTGCCCTGAGTTCCTTCAGGGGGAGAAGGCGGGTGATAAATAAAGTTATTATTGTTATTATTTGCATAGTATGTATGGCATAAACTACTTACAGTGTGTCTTTTGTGGTTTGGAAACCATGAACTATTCTTTTATAGCAGTGCATGATAAACTGATTGCAATGTGAAGCATAGAGTCACTCATAAGCCCATGTGGGCTCTCCCAAGTCTGCCTTTTCAGTCTGCTAGGCCCAGACTGCATGCTCCCTTTGGAAGTTTCCTCATCAAACATAATTTATCTGCTTCTGCAGGGAGTGATCATTTTGTGTTATAACAGCACAGGAGCTCCCACATACTCACTGCAAAACCTCTGGAACTAGAAAAGGAGAGGGAAATGAAACTAGAATTTATTTCTACCATTCTGGGGCCTTTTTCACACAGCGGTATAAAATCCACATTGAACTGAATTATATGGCAGTGTGGACTCAGATAACCCAGTTCAAAGCTGATATTGTTATCTGCCTTGATATTCTGGGTCATATGGCTATGTGGAAGGGCCCTGTTTTTGATTTTCTTCGGTATGCATTTATTGACCTGGTGTTAGATGCTGAATAAAAACTTCTAAAGTTGTCTGTCAAAATTTAAGAAAGTTGTTAGTAAAGGAAGGTTTCTGTTTATAATGCCAAACTTAGGGAGTAGCGCAAACATATTTTGCATAGCAAGTGGCACATTGCCGTGGGAAGCATATTGTCCAAATCTTACATGGCTACATTAGTTGTTTTTTTAAAGTACAATTTCCATTGCTGCCCACTGGTTTATGTATGGAAAGTTCTAAGTGAAACTGAAAAAAAAAAATCTTAAAATCAGAGAGCTACTACTAACTTTTGAAAGTGTTGGTATGATCCTGAGTCAGATGGTCTTGGTAAAGCAGTTTCAAATGTTCCAATGATACAAATGAGGACATTATGTTATTAGGCTTGGAACTTCCTTGAGAATGAATTGAGTCAAAAGCCTATTACCATGGAGGGAATAAAAGGAGTAATAAAGGGTTTCAGGGACATATTTATGTTGATTCATGATCTTGTAGCCTTTTATTGTGTCCATATAGTATGGAATATTTTTACGTTCTTTAATAAGAAAAAAAACCTAGTTTTTATTAGTAAATTACCAAAGGTTTGTGTATAAAAATGCACAAAGAACCATTGAGGCTATAATTTTGTTGAGCCTTTTATCACCTTACTTTTTCAGCCTGAAAAATGATAAACATTACTATGTAGAAGAACAGAAATCTACACACAACATCTGTCACAGAGAGATACTTGGGGCATTTTGTAATTGCTGTTTTCTTTCTTTTTTTCCAAATCAAAATAAAAGTGGCAGGAGAATGTCAAACTTTTAACGTGCTGCTTATTCAGTGATGAAGTTGTCTGCTCCCCCTCTACGAGACCTTTTATGAGGATAAGATTTTACTGCAGAATGGCTAGGGGGCAATCAGTTTAGATATGAGTGCAAATCTTTGTATTAATGTTTGGCATATGACACTACAGTCTCAATTGTGAAGATTTAAAGCTGTAACTAAGAAAAGTGACCTACGAAACAATTTATTTGTAGATTAAGAAAGGCAAGCCATATGTTCCAAGCATACATTTAAGATCCAGAAATCTTTGCTACCTACCCCCAAGGCAATTGCAAGAACTTAATGTGCCAGAAATTCTTCTTCGTCTTCTTCTTGCCTTGCAGGGATTTTATAAAAGACACCAATTTAAATGGAGTAACATCATGAGAAAGAAGTAATTAAGACAGAAGTATTTATTCATTTCTCTTCTCCTTAGGCGGTTGTTCGTTTGATGAACACTACAGTAACTGCGGTTATAGTGTGGCACTGGGGACCAATGGATTTACTTGGGAACAGATTAATACCTGGGAGAAACCGACAATGGATCCAGCTGTTCCAACTGGTGAGTAAAAGGCATAACGATAAGGAAAGTCTTTAGACAAAACAATTAATCTCTAAGTGAGAATATTCTATATTGAGTGTCTATTGTCTTCTATGGACATGAATGACACAGTTTAACTTGCCTATGGAAATGTGTAGTTATTATATCTGAAGCAACTTGTGTTTTATGCTATCCTTATTGTGTCTACCCTTAGATGTTAATGGTATTTGGATGTTAGTGTTGTTAATATTAGATATGAGCTCCAAATTCTATACTTTCAAATAGAGAAGATATTGTCTTGTAAGGCAGAAATTCAAACAACTTCCCTTCATTTTTAATGCTGATTATATACTACCAGTTAGCTAGAATTTAAATAGTGTGAATTTCCCATCCTCTAGCAACTTCACTGGCACTCAAGACATTTATAGGCAATTCAAAGTACTGGTTATAAAATCCTGAATAGTTCAGAAGAAAGGTATCAAAGTGAGCCCTTCTCTTCTGCTGGAATGTCTCCTTTCTAGTTTGTGACATAGTAGATGGTGACATGAAAGGGCATTTTGAATGCCTGTACTTATGCTTTGAAACTTTAGAGATACATTTAGTTCCCTTCCATTTGAAATAGTAACAACAACAACAACAACAATGCACAGTTTTGCAGAATTAATGCAGTTTGACACCACTTTAACTGCTATAGTTCAAAGCCATGGAATCCTGGAAGTTGCAGATTTATAAGGTCTTTTTCTTCACTGTCAAAAGGGGCAGGAACTACAACCCCCAGGATTCCATAGCATTGAACCATGGCAGTTAAAATGGTGCCAAGCATAATTAATTCTACAGTGTTGAGACTGGGGACACCAATGTGAATGTAGACATGGCTTCTTTGGCATCATGCATCACAGTGTCATTCAGTTGTTTACTGTTGGCATCCTACTTCCAAAGCATTTTCATGCTGCCAGTTGTGAAAAGTTTATCAGATTGCTTTGTGAGATATACTAGAAGTGAAATTTACACTAGCTATTTCCCGACTGTCATTTCATAGATGATATCTCATGGTTAGACATTTATATTTTAGCTAGAATATTGCATTCTTGTCTTATGAATCAGTGGAAAGTACCATGTACATTGATGATTGTGTGTCTATGCATAAAACCTTTCCTAGAGCCCTGACAATGACTTGCATCAACACTGCAGTGTTTGCAGAGTTCTGTAGCTCTTGACTTCTGTTTTGCAACTCTCTGTAGCTCTTTCCAGGAGAACAGAAGTAACAGCAAAGCCATTTGACATCTTTTCCTGGAATTTGCTTATTTTGTTATTTTATAAAAATATTCCTTCTATGCTGGAATATTTTTATGATTGAGGGCCCTTCTACACAGGCCCTAAAATGCAGAAGAAACCAGAATAAAAGGGGGGCAGGGTGGCTTAATGACATTTGCCAAAAAAAACTTGCTGGATTGCATTAACAGCTGAAAACATGTGTTATAAATGTGCGCTTAAAACTGCACATATTCTCATCACTGTATTTCCTTGCATTCAAGGAAAACATGTGCGTTCATTCCTATATGCTGGTGTGGACTGATCTAGTGCATGCTCACATCTTAAAATCCCAAAACAGCTTATGAGGGTTGAAAACAAATGGAATGACAGACACACAGGTGGTTAAATGGAAATTGGAAGCACAAATGGAAAGCAATTCCCATGAGAACTCTCTGCAGCCATTCCTTTGTTCTTATGTTTATGAAATTAAACAGACCTTGAATTTACACGGTGGGCACCAGCATGGCAGGCAAGTGACCCCAAAAGGAAGTGGGGTTTAAGAGGAAAAAAATAAAGGCAACAGGAGGGTAAGGAGAAATAATAGCAAGAAATCTGGTTGTGTAGACGTTTAAATATCTGCATCAGTGCTTATGAAGTCTAGAGTCAATTAAAAAAAACTTCTGGCAGATGCCCCCTGTCCATCTTGCGGATTTCTAAAATTCTCTACAAATAATTGTATCTGGATGCCGGGGAAGCATTAACTGGGACTAACAACTCCATGTCTGGATTCTCCTTAAGGTCCCACAATGTTTTGCTGAATTTATTTGTCTCATATTTTGATGCTGTGTAGAAGAGCCCTGAGAGGGCTGTAAATCCAGCGTTTCTACTTTTCTGCTCATTGCCACATTTCCAACAATCTTCCTCTCTCCTTCCTGCTGCCTTCCATTTCTATTCCAGGAATCATGTAGATCTAACAAGTCTAATGAGGTTAAGTATGCCCCGCTTCAAGGTAGTTAATAACTGTATCCGTCTATCTGTTTCCATTTTTTACAAAACCTATACCCTTTTGAACCCTTTTTTAAAAACCAGATAAATTTTCTGGCTTCTGACATGGAAAAAATTTGCATGTATTCAGCCAGCCATAGATTTATGTTTTCATTTCTCTAAAATGGTCTTAGCAGTATTGCAAAGGGGGAGCAGTGAGCCTCAGTCAAATGCAAATATTGTTGCTGTGATTCTGTTTATGCAGTAAGTTGTTAAATGTTTCTTTGGGATAAACAAAATCAAAACAAATTGAAGAGACATAACTCTTAGTGATTTAAAAAGCCTTTAGAGTTTGATAATAGTGCTTATTAGAAATCTTCTATAATTAAAATGTCCCTTGCCTTCTCGTTTAAACATACTTGAATTCATCAGATTATCTGGACTCGATAAAGTATGATCCGGGTAATCTATATTTAAAGAACAGGATACTTTTAAAACATTATTATACAAATTTTTAAAAGAATTGAAAACATTATGATGAAAAGAAGAAGATTAAAGCAAAATGAAAATAGTTCATAACAGTAAATATAAAACACAACTATATCACAAAACCTTTATCTTACACAGATTTTCAATTAAAGGCCTGCCTTAATAAGAAGGCCTTAAACCTTCTGGTGAAAGGCAGGAAAAGGGGACCAAATTAACCTCCTATGAGAGGGAGTTCTACAATTAGGAGCAGCTACTAAAAAGGTTCTCTCTTGGGTTGGGTCCTTATTAAATGTGAGGTAATACAAATAATGGTAACAGAAATAATTGAGCATAATTACGACTTGTAAAAGTTAGCTTTTGGACTACAATTTCCAAAATTCCTCTAACCATTGACTATGCTGGCTGAAGGGAATCTATGAGTTCACAAAACAATTCTTCCAAGCTCTGGCCCACAAATTCTCTCTGGAAAGGTATTTAGGGTGTTGTTATTCTGAATGGTATTCAGCAGTATAGAATAACTATTATTCTGTCTTAAAAGTCTTAAAAGTGAAGTGGAAAGTTTCTCTTTCACTTTGGCATGCTTCCTTATTCTTATTGTAAATTTCTTTAAATGATTAACCTTCTGTGCATGTTTATAGAAAATATATGAGTGCCAAGAAGGTTCACTCTCATTTCCTCTCATTGTTAATTTAAAAATGAATCTGTCTGCATGCCACCCAAGATTACATATGCCTGGTCTAAAGCGATTCAAGTGCTCATTAAACATTCTTCTGACCTTGTGAGCATCACTTATCTTTGAATAACTTTTGCAGCATCTTAGATGACTCACCCGCTTGGAGGACAACTGCCTAGGTCTGTCCCTTGGAATCAATCTTTACAGATAAGAGGCTCCTACACTCTTAAGAAAAATCCTAAAGAGAGTTTAAAGTCTCTGTCATGAATGTGATGCTGAGAAGTAGTTCATTTTTTAACCTTTGAAAGAATAATGCAGTGTTTTGATTATAAACACCAGGTAAATAGCTATTGATATATCTTGTTTAAAGGTTGACATTAAAAAAAAGAGTTCATTTTTACTCTTAAATCTCTTTTATACGTAGGTTTTTTTGCATTGGAATCAATGGACATAACCTGAATTTATACTGGCCTGCAATAATTTGCTCTGGTGTAATTGGGTATCACTTTGATCGCTACCCCTTATGTATTGTGAAGTGCAATTTTCCATTGTTTGGAAAACAAATGGCCCACTGAACATACTGCAGGGGTTTGGGGAAACTGGCCTAGATTTGGGGGTTGTTGTTAACTGAATCCCGAGAGCATTCAACCCAGCTGGTGACAGATCTGGACCACACTTGGCACACAGATCCAACATGGCCAACTGTAAATACTGGCAGGATTTGGGAGTGACTGCCCGTGACATATAGGAGTTGTAGTTCACCCTTATCCAGAGAGCACTGAACCCAGCCGATGACAGATTAGGACCAAACATTTTTTCCCTAATAAATACTGTTACTAATTAACTAAATGATATTACCCAACACCCTAAAACAAACAATGCCTTTGTCAAATAACCCAGGCACTGCCGAGTATCTAAGCTAGTAACAAATGTATAAATGCACATTCACATGGAACATTAAAAAAAGAAAGATCAACTTTAAAATGGTGGAAGCACAAAGTTGTGGCAAGGAAGCACATCTGAGACAACAAAATGTGTGTTGGCCAATGTAACAGTAAGGCAAAACAGCACATTCACATGGAATAATAAAAAAGAAAGATCAGCTTTAAAATGGTAGAAGCAGAAAGTTGTAGCACAATGGTAGAAGCATAAAGTTGTGGCAGGGAGACACAAAGCACAAAGTGAAGAGGCAAAGCATCAATTTTTCATACTGTACTCCTTCCAGCCTCCCTCCCTCTCTTGCTCTTTCTTTCTCTTCATGAAGCCAAACATACCAGGAATGAAAACCACATAAAATCATCTAACCCAAAGTTCCTCAAAGCAGATAAGAGCAAAGCAAACAGCAATCTGCCAATGTGAACAAGAGCACAAGGCGTGAAGCCTTAAAGCCATGTACTCTTGTGCTAGTGCTCCTTCTGGTTTTAGCTCTTAACTCAAAACACTACTCTTATGTACAAGCGAAACACAGGCCAAGTGACAGCTATTAACTCAAAACACTCTTAAGTTGGGACACTCATAAGTAGAGGTTCCACTGTATGGTAAAGCTGTATTGGTAATTTGGTGAACATAATCTTCCTTGGCTCTTCCTTCAGTCACGCTTTTCCTTCTAATAAGCCATTTGAAGGGATTGTCACTAATACAGGCATTTGCTTTTTACTTTTCTGAATGGAAAAGACATTGAACTATTTCATTGCTGCCCCCAGATACTTTTTTGGACAATTTGTTTTAGATCATTACAACCACATAGTTTTTATAATAGGGTCTTCAGGGTTGGGAACAAAGAAATGAATTAATCGGATTGAGAGGGAAATATTGATTTCTTTCTCACTTTCCTTTTGAATGAATGCTCTGTTAATGTTTTAGTAAAAGGAGATCTGAAATAGGATAATGTAACTTTAGTTCATTTTCTTTTGCTTTGCTCTGGTTAATTCATGTCAGTGAGACAGCATTGCTCCTCTGCTCAGTGTTAGTCCCAAGCAGTGTAAGCCCATTGATTCAGTGGGAACTTATTGAATCAGTCCTTATTGATTTAGGAGGAATCTGGCCATCAGAGCTGGGCATGTTTAGCCTGCAGAAGAGAAGGCTGAGAGGAGACATGATGGCCATGTATAAATAGGTGAAGGGAAGTCATAGGGAAGAGGGAACAAGCTTGTTTTCTGATGGATGCCCTGGAGATTAGGATGCGGAACAATGGCTTCAAACTACAGGAAAGAAGATTCCACCTGAACATTAGGAAGAACTTCCTAACTGTGAGAGCTGTTCAGCAGTGGAACTCTCTGCCTCGCTTCTTTGGAGGCTTTTAAAAAAGAGGCTGGATGGCCATCTGTCAGGGGTGTTTTAAATACAATTTTCCTGTTTCTTTGCAGGGAAATTGCAGGATGGCCCACGAGTTCTCTTTTAACTCAACAATTGTATGATTTTATCTCCAAACCTATTCATAGTCTTGTATTCTCTTTCAGATATATATTGATAGAAAGGTTTTCATTCCCTCAACAAAATTGTTAATTTGTTAATTGTTAATTTTACCAATTAAGTGGTCCTCATTATTATTATAGCTCAAGGTCACTTCTATTTTATTCAAAGCCAAATAGTTTTAAACCAATTTATAGATTTTATACAATTGTATTTACTGGTATTATCGTGTCATATTAATGTCAATCAATGATAATATGAAGGGAGGAGAGAGATAATATACAATGTTTTGATCTAACTTGTTATTTTCTTATAGTATATTTTTCGGAAAGTCAGTACTAAGTGAGATGTATTTTGTTCTGCTTTGGGATTTGTAAAGTTCTTCAAAGTATTCATGGGAAAACCCGACTTGGGAAAAAAGAGAAGATGAGCAAATGTAAATGAGACAGATTCTCCCATCCAGAAAGAGGGCTTATAGTGCTTAGCTGTCAAAACTCTGGATTTGAATCACTGTGTATTCAGCCATGTTTCTGGTTCTGAATTAAAGTTTGTTTTCCTGCACATTATAGTGTTTGAAAAGTTAAAATACGAAGACTTTCTGATACAATAAAGGTGATTGGAACTCAGTACTTGGAAATCTACCCCAAAAGTAGTCTATCCCAATGGCGTTTATAGTACCAGAAAGGCATAGTATCTGATATCCAAGTATTAGAAATGCATTCTGAACTGTATCATAGCCTTTTTAAAATTTCTATTTGGTTGTTGAAATTAACCAGAGGGAGGAGGGATTGTAGAAATCCACGTCCCAAAAAAACACAAGGGTGAGACAACCATACCTGATTTAAAATGACACAGGAAGTGAGAAAAATATCTACCTGGCAAGGAAAGGATCAAAACAGTGTAATGTAGACTACAATTGGTAAAACTGAAATCATGTGAGGATATGTTTAATCTTTATATGATATATTGCTTCCTTGTAGCCACAAAAAGCCCCCAACAATCCTATAGTGACTGAAAATAAACCTGTAAATTTAACCTGAGTAATTTATTACCTTCTTAGCCAAAATGCTGCAAAGCTAACATGTTTCTTGATGTGCCATGAACCTGACAATCTTACAGTTCTTCCCCACCCTCAGGTGAGGAAGAGCAGAAATGCTTTATTTTAAAAAATACAGGGAGCTATTTTATGGCCTTGATTGGCTGCACTGCACCATATACTCGAAATGTCCTGATTTGGCAGGAGCGGTCCTCATTAATTCTCTGTTACCCCAGTTTTTCATCCAATTTCAAATTGACCCAGTTATTATCTCATCTATTTTCCTTCTTAGTCCTTGGCTTGCTTCAGTTGCTGAAAAATGAGTTCAAAGTGCAAATGTATAGGATGCCAGAAAATGATCTTTGCAGTTCCAATTTTATGTACAGTACAATTGAAATGGCAAAGATAATCTTCACACCCTGTACCTGTCGTGTAGATGCAGGCATAATGAAGCTGATGCAATATTTGAGGGTATGCTACACTTAATTTTAATTTGGAGATTATTGGTGTGGGGAAGCTATTAATAGAATCATAGAATTATCGAGTTGGAAGAGACCTCGTAGGCCATCCAGTTGAACCCTCTGCCAAGAAGCAAGAAAATCACATTCAAAGCACCCCTGACAGATGGCCATCCAGCCTCTGTTTAAAAGCCTCCAAAGAACAAGCCTCCATAACACTCCATTCGATGGGGAAAGCTTATAAATGACAGAAAAAACAAGTTCAGAGTATCAAGAGCCCTGACAAGAAGAATCTTTTACTGACAAGATTTTTGCAGTTCAAGACATATTCTACATTATTTTTCTGTACAGTTTTCCCTGAATAATTTGCAGGTGGTTGATTTGTACTGAAACAGTCATTTCTATACAAGAAACAGCATTAAAATATTCTTGTGCAGAAATACTTTTTTGGCACAAAACCACCTATTTTCTGCACAGAAAAAGCTGTTTTACATGCTAAACCATCAAGCATTAATTTGAACAGAATAAGTCCTGAATTATAGAGAGACTTCCAAAAACTGCATGGGTTTTTTTGAGCAGGAAAAAAAACTTTTAAAATAACTCATTCATTCTATTGAGAAGAATATCAGTGACAAGGTACGTTCATAGTCTTTCACTTTTCTGTAGTGTACACAGTCGTTTAGAATGGAATGTAGTTATTCATCATATCCAATATATCAGTCTGCATTTTTGAAAAGACACAGACATTACATTTATCCTTGTCGTTTTTTGTTCAGGCTACATTGATTCTTAACAGCTGTTCAAAATACTAACTTTTTTCCTTCCTCAACAGCAATGCACTACAATTATTACCATATTTTGACTCATGCTTGGTTACATTAATATTTAGCTTACAAGGAAGTATACAGACATAAATGAATAAATTTGGAATCTGTCTGTTTGCATCATGAGTCATTATCCATTTTCCTCTAAGACTAGAAGGTAATAGGGATGTGGAAGTTTTCCTTTTGTTGAAATGAATTATGGTAAATGGATGCCAAATTAAAGGAATTATTGCACAATTTATTATTGTAATATGAATGTCAATTAGATCAAATTTTGTGAATGTAGGGTTAGAATTCCCTGGGCATTTAAACCCATTTTTCAAAAGAGCAAGATCATTTACCATTGCACCAAGTCCTCCTCTCTGCAGCTTCTCCTGCCCCTTCCAGTGCCTAGACTTTTTGTATTTGACTTGGATTTTACTGCATGTTCATTTTTAATATCCAAACATGGACAAGAGATATAGCAGCAGATTTGCTTTGGCTTGCTCTTCTTTGTCTGTGTGGTTGTATAGAGTGACCCAAAGAAAAGAGAATGTAAATAGGCAAGAGGGACAGGAGTAATGAGAAATAGGTGGGCCCACTGACATTGTTTCCCAGTCACTCCTCCCTCCAAAAAAAAAAAGGGGGGGGGGAGAGAGAGAGAGAGAGAGACTGTTGTTTCTAGGCCTTAGCTTCTTTTATGCAATTTTGTGGCTCATAGAATATGAAAAAGGCAAGAATGGTAGCATGTTTTTAAAGTGTTGTTAAAGAAATATTTGTACATGTTTAAGTTAGGGGAAAAGATCTCTCACTTTGGTGTTGGCGGTTACTTTTTCTATTTTTTGAAAGTGTTTAAATTTTACTGTGATATTAGGCACACCTTCTAGTTCTTTTTATATGAACAATTGTTATCTACACCACTACTATATTTCCCTAGCAAAATATCTCTTGCCCAGCAGGATAATAAAAAGGAGAAAAGTTGGAAGTTGAGAGAGAAACAGCCATCTCCTTCATCATAAGTGCCTCTTTTCTCAACACTTCCTCTATTTTTTAAAAAATATTACCACCCCAATTTTCCAGCTGGAAGGGGAAATGGAGAGAAAATATCAGTTCAGTCCTCTTATCATTTTTCTCTTCACAGCAGCCACATTTCACAATCACTGAAAAATCTTCTCTTTGGGGATTTTGGTGTTGGGCCATAAGCAGTTGTATATCTGAGGTTTCAAACAGGAATGCCAGAAATGGTACACCACAGACCCATCACCCACCCAATTCAGCATTGGTGTAAGTAAAACATAGTTTTAGCCTTGAGAGTCAGTTGTTTTATGTCAAGCCATACCAGAAGCCCCACAATCTCTTTAAAAGCGTACAGCCAGGCTGCTACATGAATTGCATGGATCTTTTAATCAATGGATGTAGACATTTTTTTACTGATTCTATGTTAACAGAGGTTGTTTTTATTCAGTTTATATGTCTAGTTTATGTAATGTGTTATTGATTTTATATGTTGATGTATTTTATTTTATGTATTGTGTGGCACTTTTGTGTGCTACTGTGTAAGCCACCCTGTCCCTGTGGGAGATGGTGGTGGAGTATAAATAAAAATTATTATTATTATTATTATTATTATTATTAGTTGTTTCACCTAGTAAAACACAGGAAGATGTGTGTCTTCTTTGGGATGAGCCAACAGTTGCAAATCCTAATTTCCTTCTACATCCCACCTCGCAGCTTAAGATCTTCTGGGGAGGCCCTGCTCTCAGCCCTGCCTTTGTCTCAAACATGCTTGGCGGGGACGAGGGACGGGGCCCTCTCGGTGGTGGCCTGTGGAATTTGCTCCCCGGGGAAATTAGGTCATCGTCATCCCTCCTCACCTTTAGAAAAAAGGTTAAAACATGGTTGTGGGACCAGGCCTTCGGGCAATCAGGTTAAAGGACAATTGATAATGTTTGACTATGGCACGGAAGAGGATTTGAAGAAGTTAAGCAGAGTAATCATTAGTAGATGGCTAGCTAAACAGCCACCAGACCGGCAATAGCTAATCAGAGTGTAAGTATACTGTTTTAATCTTTATTTATTAACGTTCATGTTTAATTGTTATATTTGTTATTCTGTATTTTATGATGCGGCATTGAATTATTGCCAATTGGAAGCCCCAGGGGTTGAGAAGGGCGGGGTAAAAATGTTCAAAATAAATAAATAGTAGGGCTGGTCAATTCGTTTCGTTAATTCGTAATTCGTTAAAAAATTCGTTAATTTTTGAATTACGAAACGATTACAAAACATTTTTTTTAACCAGGAAGTGTTTTTAAATATCGAAACGGCAGGCGGCAAAAAATTTTGTATTTCCGTCCATTTCGGAAATACGTAAGATGGCCGCCTGCCGATGCTTGCTGAGAGGGGCGAGCGAGCGGCGAGCGAGAGGGGCGGAAGCACTCTCTCCTGACATTTCACCCACATCTATGGCAGGCATCCTCAGAGGTTGTGAGGTCTGTTGGAAACTAGGCAAGTGGGGTTGATATATCTGTGGAATAATGTTCAGGGTGGGAGGAAGAACTCTTGTCTGCTGGAGCAAGAGGGGCGAGCGAGTGGCAAGCGAGAGGGGCGAGCGAGCGGCGAGCGAGAGGGGCGGAAGCACTCTCTCCTGACATTTCACCCACATCTATGGCAGGCATCCTCAGAGGTTGAGATCTGTTGGAAACTAGGCAAGTGGGGTTGATATATCTGTGGAATAATGTTCAGGGTGGGAGGAAGAACTCTTGTCTGCTGGAGCAAGAGGGGCGAGCGAGCGGCGAGCGAGAGGGGCGAGCGAGCGGTGAGCGAGAGGGGCGGAAGCACTCTCTCCTGACATTTCACCCACATCTATGGCAGGCATCCTCAGAGATTGTGAGGTCTGTTGGAAACTAGGCAAGTGGGGTTGATATATCTGTGGAATAATGTTCAGGGTGGGAGGAAGAACTCTTGTCTGCTGGAGCAAGAGGGGCGAGCGAGCGGCGAGCGAGAGGGGCGAGCGAGCGGTGAGCGAGAGGGGCGGAAGCACTCTCTCCTGACATTTCACCCACATCTATGGCAGGCATCCTCAGAGGTTGAGATCTGTTGGAAACTAGGCAAGTGGGGTTGATATATCTGTGGAATAATGTTCAGGGTGGGAGGAAGAACTCTTGTCTGCTGGAGCAAGAGGGGCGAGCGAGCGGCGAGCGAGAGGGGCGAGCGAGCGGTGAGCGAGAGGGGCGGAAGCACTCTCTCCTGACATTTCACCCACATCTATGGCAGGCATCCTCAGAGATTGTGAGGTCTGTTGGAAACTAGGCAAGTGGGGTTGATATATCTGTGGAATAATGTTCAGGGTGGGAGGAAGAACTCTTGTCTGCTGGAGCGAGAGGGGCGAACGAGCGGCGAGCAAGAGGGGCGAGCGAGCGGCGAGCAAGAGGGGCGAGCGAGTGGCGAGCGAGAGGGGCGGAAGCACTCTCTCCTGACATTTCACCCACATCTATGGCAGGCATCCTCAGAGGTTGTGAGGTCTGTTGGAAACTAGGCAAGTGGGGTTGATATCTGTGGAATAATGTTCAGGGTGGGAGGAAGAACTCTTGTCTGCTGGAGCGAGAGGGGCGAGCGAGCGGCGAGCAAGAGCGGCGAGCGAGCGGCGAGCGAGAGGGCCCGCCAGAGTGAGTGCCTGCCTTCCCTCTTTAATAATAATTAATAATAATTAATCCATATTCTACTAAATTAATAATTAAATTGAAAAAATATTTAAAAAATATTGGAAAAAAAAGGGCGCCATCTTTACAAAATGTTTTGTAAATATTTACGAAATTTCGTAAATACCGAAACTTTTTTTTGGGAAAGTTTTGTAATTATTTTAAATATCGAAACAAAAAAACCCCCCAATTACAAATCGATTTTAGAAACAAATTTTTGCGTTGTTACCCAGGCCTAGATAAATAAAATTGGTGGGTTCATAGGGAGATATGCATTTGGATAGATAAGCTGTGCAGGAACCAGAAGAGGTATTAGAAAACTCCATTTGCACCCTGGTTTATATGTTGGGACCTGTCTATTGTGCACAATGTGTGGAGTCATTGATCTGCTTTACATTTTAATCTGAACTTTTCAAAAAGCTGGCAAAGATGTTGAATCCATTTGGGGAACAGGATCTGACACCTTAAATCTAAAAGTGCTCTTTGAAAGACCAACCCAAAATCCATAGAGTCACCATGCTACTGACATTGAAGCAGCAAGCAGATTGAGGGTATTTTAAGTATCTGCTAAGTATGTTTGTATATTATTATTATTATTATTTCTATCCCACTTTATTTCTCTGAAAAGAAACCCAAAGTGACTAACAATAACGGAAATACAATATACAATTTAAAACCTTAAAAAAACCATACAAACATTAAAATAGAATTAAAGATAGATTTATTTATTTATTTATTTATTTATTTAGAGCTTTTATAACTCGGTCTTCTCGACCTCCGAAGAGGGACTCAGGCCGGCTAACAGCAGAAAATTCAACACAAATATAGTAAACATAATAGCATCATAATACATTAATACAAAATATATTAAAATACAGATCATATATATTAAAATACATAGTTAAGAGCAATAAAACCATTAAACTCAAAAGAATAATACACTCTGTATAAACAAGAGTACCTTCAATTTGTTGTTGATGGCTTTAATGGTCAGAATCACCGGGTTGCTGTGACTTTTCCAGGCTGTATGGCCATTTTCCAGAAGCATTCTCTCCTAATGGTTCCCCCACATGTATGGCAAGCATCCTCTAAAGTTGAGCTTGAGGAGTACCTTCAATGGCCAGTTTTTGCTGTTGTGGAAAAGTATAAATGGTCCTCCATATACACAGATTCTGCATCCATGAATTCCATTGTTTACAGTTTGAACATATTCAATAAAATCCAAAAGCCAAATATTGATTTTGCAATTTATATAAGGATCATTATTTTACTACACCATTGTATACTGTATAATGAGCATGCTCAAGTCCATTGTGTGTGTGTGTGTTTGTGTGTCAAACATGTATGCCAGTTATCCTTTTGTTCTGAAATCATGAGTGACTCACAGAGCTGAAGAGACATCATCAGTTGCTCACAAATATTCCCCTCAAAACTTGGAAGGTGAGAAAAATGTATGTTTTGAAAGTGAGATTCCTAGGAAGAGAATGAATTGTTCTCCTTAGGGGTCTATAAAAATCAGTACACCCTTCCCATGTTAAATGGGAGACTTCAGCTATTTTCAGTCCGCTTCCCTTCTTGATGAAAGCAATCAAGAAGTGAGCAATCCTGGCTGTGGATGTTGGCATCATCCTATTATCACCATTATCAGAATAGTAACGGCATCAAGGACTCTGAGATATAACCTGACAGGGGAAAAGAGATGTGACAGGAGGGCTATGCCTGGGTGTGTATTTTGTGAATTTGGTATTATCAGGTGTCATCTTGGTTTTAAATCATCTCCTTTTGGTCTAGCAACTCTCCATTTTCCTCTCACTCCAGTGACAAATGTTTTTGATATTACCAGTTGAGTATCCCTTATCTGAAATGCTTGGGACCAGAAGTGTTTTTTAACTGGATTTTTTACCCCCCCCCCCCCAGATTTTGGAATAATCGGTATTTGTTTTGGACATTAGACAGATACACGAAACTCATTTATAATTCATATACACCTTATACACATAGCACAAAGATAATTCTATAAAAATTGCATTTTTTTTACATGAACCAAAGTTTGTGTACATTGAAGCATCAGAAAACAAAGGTGACACCATCTCAGCCAGCCATGTGGACAATTTCAGATTTTGGACTCTTCCAGAATTCCAGATAAGGGATGTCCAACCTATGTAACTTGAATATAAAGCTTTCATTACTCTAGGCTAGGCAATTTTTTCAAATCCTACACCTTGGGACTGGATAACCTTTGCCCTACCTAATATTTTTGATTTTGTATTGTCATATTTTTGATTTTGGATTGAGTGGGGCTTCTGTGACCTCATTCAAATTATCTGGAGGACTAGCTCCTCATTATTTTCTGGATTGTTCCTATTGCATCATTTTATGGAACAGAAGATGCTGACTACTGCTGATTACTGTATATCTCTACCATCATTTACAGCTCCAGCAAAGCTGTTACTATTGTAATTGAAAGATGAAGAAAATTTCACCTCATAAAAATATTACAACTTTTCAAACATGTTTTCAATTTGCGGGGTGCAAACAGCTAAGCATCGGTTTTCTTTTTTCTTTTTCAGTGTCTCCTCCATTCCTCACCCATTTAGTTTTGAAATGCTGAAGTGTGGAGAAAGCAACCAACACATTGGAAATAATTTCAACGAGGATGGAAATGAGATGGCAGAGAATTACAGTGGTGGCTAGTGACAGTCATATCAGTGGAATATTAAATTAATTCCTAGTTATTAGTAGTTTTATAGGACAGTGTGTTGTAATCCACCCTGTGAAATCTGAGGAATCAGACACATAACAGTCAGACCAGGTAGAACAGAGCAGAGGAGCCATGTTTCTTGCACAGATTCTGATACTAAATGCCAAGTTATTACTCACATGAATGGAAGGGTCAGGAAACTACAAATCTCTCGGGTACAAAGGAACATCCTTATAGCTCATCTACAACTGGGTGAACATCCTCTTATGTATATTTGGCTTCCTTGAATTCCTAACCTTTTGGACCAGCTGTAAGTCTTTCTACTGTCTCTACTTTGTTCATAATAACTTCTTCTGTTGCATGAGTGCCTTCAGAACATCTGTGACTATACATCTTCTCTTTCTGATTCCTGTGACTATTCAACCCCACAAGAGAACACTTGCTGCTTCTAAGCATAGGGCACTGTCTTAGGTGCTAGATGTATTTTGAAGATAGAGTTCAGCACTTTTGAGAACTTCTTTAAATTCTGGGTGAAATCTTGGAATGGATTCATCTATCCACAGACATAAACCCTCTGTTGAGTGTGGTAGAACATCCTTTTCTTCTTGTCAGAAGTGCTACTTGCACCTATGTGGCTTGAAGAATATTAGGCATCTTCTATTAGAATATTGCTTGAATAGAAGAAATAGGCAGACAACATGTTGCCAAATTTTGCTGGAGGGCTACACTGTATACTTCTAAAAGCCAAAAGGAGTACACACACGTGATCTAACAAAATCCATGTGCTAACACAATCTTCATATTCTAAAGCTTGCTTCTAGGATACCACCACTATCACATTGCAGGACGTTCTGAAGTTCTGGTCATTATGAAGCTGAAACAGATTCCATGATTGATACTTTAGATACTTTATTTACAAAGTCAGCTTTACTTTGTGCAGATTTCACTTGATAAGTAGAAAATCGATTCATTTAACAAGTGTGCTATTTCCAAGAATTTTGTTTTTGTTCTTCTCGAAAGGCAGTTGATGATAATGGCATAGAGAACTTCCTTGAAGGGAGGGTGGAATCTATGGAAATCTTTTGAATTGTCTTAACACCCTTTCTTATGAATATGGGTAGCAGATATAATATCTGTAATCCTCTGAGACTCAAGTTGTAATATTGTAAATTATCACTTGTTTGGCAGCCTTGCCAAGAAAAATAAATGCAATTATG
This sequence comes from Anolis sagrei, assembly GCF_037176765.1. Classification (NCBI taxonomy): domain Eukaryota; kingdom Metazoa; phylum Chordata; class Lepidosauria; order Squamata; family Anolidae; genus Anolis; species Anolis sagrei. The sequence goes on along the minus strand of NC_090024.1, from coordinate 213,465,532 downwards.
TTTGTGAATGTTGAAAAATGAAGCAGAGTAAAGTAATTTTATATATTTTGTGGGTTTTCAAATAAAAAGCATTGTTAGTGAATTCTAATAGTCTTTTGCTCTCACTGATGTTTTGTTGTACAATTTTCTCTGAATTATGTGAACAGATTTAAGTCATGATAAAAGTGATGTGAAGGATGGAATTCAAAGACAAGCCGGATGTTTTCACAAGACTTTGAACATAGGGATGGTTATGGTTTCTGGATTTCTCTAGTATTTTTTTTTCTGCAGGAGAGATATTATTATAGTTTCCTCAGTAACAAATATGTTGTTGGTTTTGTACTGGACTTTTCATGTGAAGACAGGACAATCATTCTCATTTCAGTGTCATCTCTGAGCTCCAATTACTCTTAATTGTTTGTTGAAAAATGAAGTTAAGGATAGCTATATTTTTATTTAATAAACAGCTGTTTATTATTAAATATTATAATTTTTCATCTGATATGAAATTTATTGGCAGTACACTCAGATTCTTTAATCAATTGGAATGCTAGCTACTCATTTGTACTATATGGCTGCTACAATACATTCTAAATGAACACCTGTGTTAGTCATTTTAATGTAATGTATTACGATTGCTGTTTAGAGTATATGTCTTAATGTTTAACTCATGTTTTAGTTTATTATGTCCTATTGGATTGTTTATATTTTGTTTTGCATTTAAATGCTTGATTCTTTTATTACAAGTTTATTGTGCACTAATTACTTACTTAAGCAATCACTTGTTGTCCAAGTAAGATCGTCCTCCAAGTTCGGTGTCCAGACGGTGGGTACGTAGGTGACTGTGGAGCCCTATTCTTGATCTGCATCTTCTCCCACAGTGAGGGCATTGGTTTCCAGGTGGAAGGTGGTCCCGGTCAGGATTGGCTTGCTACGCATTCCTCTTGGCACGGTTCTCTCTTTCGCTCTCCATTCCTGACTCTTCAAATTCTATAGCACTGCTGGTCACAACTGACCTCCAGCCAGAGTGCTCAAGGGCCAGGGCTTCCCAGTTCTCAGTGTCTATGCCATAAATTTTAAGGTTGGCTTTGAGCCCATCGTTAAATCTCTTTTCCTGTGCTGCAATGTTCTGTTTTCCATTCTTGAGTTCGGAGTAGAGCAACTGCTTTGGGAGACGGAGATTGGGCATTCTGACAACATGGCCGGTCCAGCAGAGTTGATGGCGGAGGACCATCGCTTCAATGCTGGTGGTCTTTGCTTCTTCCAGCACGCTGACATTTGTCTGCTTGTCTTCCCAAGAGAGTTGCAGGATTTTTTAGAGGCAACACTGATGGACTCGTTCCAGGAGTTGCATGTGCCATCTGTAGATAGTCCACATTTCGCAGGCATATAGCAGGGTTGGGAGGACAATAACTTTATAAACAAGCACATTGGTATCCCTACGGATGTCCCTGTCCTCAAACACTTTGTGCTTCATTTGGAAAAATGCCACACTTGCAGAACTCAGGCGGTGTTGTATTTCAGTGTTAATGTTTGTGGAGAGGTGGCTATTTGTGGAGAGGTGGCTACCAAGGTAGTGGAAATAGTCAACATTTTCTAATGTTACACCATTAAGCTGTATTTCTGGCATTGCAGATGGGTTGGTTGGTGACTGCTGGAAGAGCAGTTTGATTTTTTTGATGTTCAATGAGAGGCTGAGCTTCTTGTATGCTTCTGCAAAGGTGTTTAGAGTGGCTTGTAGGTCTTCTTCTGAATGTGCACATATGACGTTGTCATCAGCATATCGGAGTTCGAAAACAGATGTTGTAAACTTGGTTTTGGCTTTCAGTCTGCTGAGGTTGCATAGCATGCCATCTGTTCGATAGATGATTTCCACTCCGGTGGGAAGCTTCCTATCAACAAGATGAAGTATCATAGTAATGAAGATAGAAAATAAGGTTGGGACAATAACACATCCCAGTTTGACACTTGATTCCACCTTAAATGTGTCACTTTGGGAGCCATTGCTGTTCAAGACTGTTGGCATCATGTCATTATGAAGGAGCTACAGGACGTTCACAAAATTGTCAGGTTACCCGATTTTTGGGAGGATCATCCAGAGAGCATTGCAATTCACTGTGTCGAATGCCTTTCCAAGGTCAATGAATGCCATGTACAGAGGTTGATTTTGTTCCCTGCATTTTTCTTGTGCACTATTCTGTATTTATTTTTATGTGATTCTACTTATTTTGAGGCATTGAATATTTGCCTATTTTTGTGTGTGTAAACTGCCCTGAGTCCCTTCGGAGAGAGAGAGTGGTCTAGAAATAAATTATTATTATTATTATTATTATTATTATTATTATTATTATTATTATTATTATTATATTACATACCCTGCTTCATCATAGATTGGAATTATACCTTTTTATTAACAAAAATTAGTTATATTAATGGTTTCAAGATGTTTAAATTAAATAGCATTATGGTTAGTTTTATTTTCCCACTTCTTAAGAAGTCAACAAATAGAAACTTGTCAATAATTTTAAAGATCTGTTATTGTTGGTATAAAACACAGAGGTCTACTTGCAATGTTAATTTCTAGCTAGAGTAGATCCTTTGGATCAAAGAAATGTATATACATGTTGACTTATCCGGTTTTGTTTTAGTCAGTGGGAGTACTCTAGTTAGAACTAGCAACTTAATTTAGTCTGGACCCATTTCCTATTTACTTCTCTTCCATTCCTTATTGAGGCCACATACCAGAATAAAGAGTGAAGTGTTTCCTCCTTAAGTTGCAATCACAATGTAATTTTGTTTATCATTGTTAAAAATGAATTAAGTATAAATAATAATAAATTTATCAGTTTTGCCCATTCTCTTTACTACATTTAGTGGTAGGAATTGAAAATATAGTATATCTGTATTAGTTTTTTGCTCTTCACAATTCTTATTTTCTTCAATTCTTAATCCTAACCAGGTATTTCTTTCTAATCTATAGCCAAAAAACCCAGAACATGATGATAAGGAATTATTTAGGTCCACCTCCAAAATCATCCTATTTTCTTTTTTAAAAGGTTAATCAATTAATGTGTTTGTCAAAAATATTGCATTAAAAACAGGGTGATGCTAAAAGTATTCCTTTTAAAATTTGTCTAGGTTAACCATCTGATAGGATGTATAGTTCAGAAGCAAATTGGGTTGTTGTTTTTATAGAACAATTCGAATTCTACAAAGGGGGAAGATGGTGATCTGATCTAATTTAATTTTGTTCTTTGAGAAAGAGAGAGAGCATACTTGGCCAGCTGCTGTTCTGAACACATGTGGAGCATGAAGGCTACAAGATAAGCTTTGAACTTTATGAAATCTCTTGTGGTGTATGTTAATGAATGCTGTTGGGAGACTTCTGAAACTTCTTGCTTCCGATTGTATTAATTAGTGTGCTGCTTCTGAACTGGCAAAGCATTTTTGATTGAGCTGTAACTGCAGACTAATAAGTACAAATCCACATAGTGTTTTTGCTGGCTGTGGTGATGTGTAACAGATCAGGTGGACTTTATAGGATTTAGTACTGGTAGGGGGGATGATCAGGACTTAATTTGCTCCAAGGGGCTCCAGACACCCTGTGATTTGTTTCAGTTCTATAGCTTGTTTTTTATAAAGTGAGTAGAAATAAAGTTATTTGTTTTGCACTGAGTTCCTTTGCTTCATGTTTGAATAATCATAGCTAGTTTTTGGAGTCATAAGTTATGGGGAAAGACTCCCAGAACTGAGACTAAAAGAACTAGGGAGGCTGAAACCCTCCTCCTCAATCTTTTCAGTAGAAGCTATATACTCTGTAAACTTTAGAATTATCTCTTCCCCTCTTAGAATATACAGATCTGCCTCATCAGATCAATCTGCCCTCAAAATATGGACCAAAGTAATTTAAGATAAACTTTTTGATTAGCTGTTGCCAGTATGAGGAATCCCGGGCTCATATAATCCAAGAATGAGTTGTAGTATTTCCCCCTTGCCTGCCTGTATGCATATTTTATTATCCTGACTGCCTGAATGGCCATCAGTAAAATCAAAAGTAGATTGTGGCAATTAAGATATCTCAAATGAATTGCTACTCCTGAAAACAATCATCTCCCAGTGTTGTGCTATCAGGAAATGAATAACCATCAACAATTCAGCCTAGAAAACCTCCTACTCAACTACAATCTTCCTGAACTGAATTCTGCCCTGGATATAGATAAGAGGCAACTAAGAGACTGATCATTTTGGATTGATTCAAGGAGGACTCTGCAATTAACGAGGAACTCAGAATTTTCCCCATGGTTCCTCTTTTTGAAAACTGAACTTTTCAGAGCCAGATACCTGATTAAGATAAGCCACCTTCCTTAAGAATTGCCTTCACTGAGCTACGATACCAAGTAATGCCCACTGCAGTGTTGGATAGTCACTACCATAATGTGCCATGGGAAAACAGACTATTTATCTGTAGTCAGTGTCAGATAGAAGATATTGTGCATTATTTGTTAGTCTGCCCTTTGTATAGAGACCCAAGGAAAAGGCACCTGAAACCCTTGCTGACCCAAGGTAAAGGGAACTCTATTGCAGAAACAGTGCAGTTTTTCCTGAGTGACACAAATGAATATGTAAAAAGTAGCTCTTTTTGCTCTTTCTGCAAAAAGATCAGAAAGTTAGAGTTACATAAAATTGCCATCAACTGTTGAGGAGACGCTAAGAGTTAACTGGACCATCTCCCAAAATGTATTTTTATTATTGTTATCTTGCATTGTTTTTGCTCTTTGTGGGAGCATGAGTATGGTTTCTGTTTGGTATCTTTGGTGCCTGCTGCCCTGAGGGTACTATTGTACACATATGGTGCTTTTTTCTCATGGCCTTGGACCTGTACAATAAGCTATTTTGATTTTTTGATTATCCTGACAAAGATTATGTTCAAAGATAAGTGACAAAATTGTCAGAAAATGCCAAGAAGGCAATTAGTAATTCACTATTCATTATTGTTGCCCCCTGCCCCCAAAAAACACATAGTTCTTATTCCTTTCTTTTTCCATGTAATTTTTATTATTCATTTAAGAGTTCACCATAACATTCAAACAGCACATGGTGTATTACAGACCATACACACTCCCGAAACCTATATCCCACATGTGCCGTTACGCCCAGACGCTTTAAAATAAAACTTTTACGTGCTGCTATCTATGTCTGGGCGAAACTGCTGGGGTCTTTCTTTAGGCAGATTGAGCTTTCTGGAATAACTGAGTCCACTTCAATTTTAAACAATAAACAGGATATTTATTAACAAAGTCCTTGTAGACTTGGCTCAGCTTATTAATGTTACCAAACAATCAATGAATAATAAATTGCATCTATATTAATAAACTCTATATTCAGTTAAACTCAATTACTCTATCTATCTATCTATCTATCTATCTATATCTATATCTATATCTATATCTATATCTATATCTATCTCTAATCTATAGGTCTCAGCTAAACTAAATTACTCAATTTATCTATAACTAAATTATTTTCTATCTATAACTAAATTAAACTCAATTCCTCAATTGTTTTTACAATGATATTTTCTGAGGTACCTTGTCTGCCAACAGCACATCATGGATTCTTTCTAAAACTGAAGGGGCAGGGAGACCTCCAAAATGGCTGCTTCTATCCTGGAAACAGGGGCGGGCCCAAAAAGCTACTCTTTGGCCAATTATTGCAGAGGGCCTGAAAACTGACTTTCCTGCCTCTGGCTGCTAACTTTTTAGGCCTTTGCAGAGGCTGCAGAGGCCTAGGCGAAAGGCAAGGGGCAACCAAATTAAGCAACCCAAAAAGACAATAAACCCAGTCTCCTGGGAGACGGAACACCACACACAACAAAACCTCTCCCGGATACCCAGGGACCCTTCACCATGCCTTCTGATACTGGAGCATTATGAAGCTTTCCAGCCAATTTATCTATCCTTGTTCATAGTCTAATCCTAAATTCCTAATGGTACCCCTCTATGCCACTGACTCTCCACTTAGATATGCCATGGCCAATATCCACTTTTCCAAAAAGTCCTCATTACTTTTGTTTCTCCTGTTATTGGTTTCCTGCATTCTTTTCCTCCAATCTTTTTTAGTTAAACTTTCCCCCCATTTCCAGTCTTTGGCTATGGTTAATCTTGTGTCGGCAAAGCTGTATTGGTATATTTCTTTGTCCTTTTGATTATTGTTTTCTCGGTGTAAGCCTAACAGACACAGCCCTGGGCTTTTTTATCTTGTTATGTAGGATTTTATTTGTCTCCTTAGTTACCTTATCCCAAAATGCCTGTATGGTCTCATAGGTCCACCACATGTGGAAGAATGTCCCTTTCTGTTTCTTACACCGCCAGCAAATACCTTATTGTGATTTATCTATTTTTGCCAAAGTTGCTGAGGTGATATAGCATCTATAAAATATTTTCATATATTCTTCCTAATTGATCCAGATAGTGCAAATTTGAATCTTTTATTACATAGGTATTCCTAGATATCCAATTCTATTTATCTACCTAGGTCCTTGGCCCAGAATATCATTCATGTCTTGACTCTGTTGTCGTCCATGTTGTAACTTAATGTGTATTTGTATAATCTAGAGATTAACCCTTTGTTTCCCTTTCCCCATATTATTTCCATTTCTGATTTTTTTGGGTTGCAAATCCCACCCTCACATCATTTTATAGCTTTTTTTATTTACAATTGATGTTTATTCTTATTCCTGATAACAAGCAAGATAGCACTTAGGTGAAATATGTAATTAATTGATGTTTTTAAGAACTCACCTGAATTATGTTCCTGGCAAAAATATAGTACAGTACTAGGGATCGCAAACCTATAACTCTAAGCAATTGATTGGTGCTCTGACAAAACCTTTGCACCCCCCTAAAAAGAAAAGAAAAATCTTATGTCTCCTCCTTTTGTGAAAGGCTGAAAAGGTCAAGGCCAACCTGTTAAGAGAAGGAAAACAGCTCAGTTAATGCAGCTGAATGGATCAAGGGAAGTAACAAGTCCTGAAATGGAGGAAATACGTATCAAAGGCCTTCTTAGAAACTAAAGTAGTAGGCTGGCCAGTTCTATCTGAGTTTAAAACAATTAAAGTCACAACCAATCAAATATTATTGGCTCCCTTCCCCCTTTTTATAAATATCTCCTGGTGAACAAAAATATTTTATAACCTATTAAATAAAATCGTTCTCAATATTTTGAAATCAAAGGTAAAAAACAGAGCAGGTTCAGACACTGTAGAATTTGGCCAGGGCAAAAGAAATGAAACATAAGAATGACTTACTGGATTTTGTGACACCAACAATTTGTTCATTGCAAATATATTCTTCAGGCAACTAAAAAGATGGCTGACTATCCGAATATCACCAAGTGACCAATATAGAAATAAAATAGACTATATATAATAGGAAGCAGAAGGTTGTGATGCTCCATTCTCTCTGCAGAAACAAGACCAGGATCAGATTGTAGCATACACTGTAAACTTCTATTCATCAAAATCTGAAGCTAAAGAAGTACACTAAGTCCATCATTGTACCAAAACACAAATTAGCATCTCTGTAGAACAGGGGTCATCAAACTTTTTAAACGGGGGGCCGGATTACTGTCCCCCAGACCATTGGAGGGCCGGACTATAGTTTTTTTTAAAAAAAAAATGATGACCAAATTCCTATGCACACTGCATATGTCCTATTTTGCTACTGTTATGAATTGTAATGTAAATATCTGATATGCATGATGTATTTTTATTGTTACAATCTGAACATAAAGCATGGTTTTAGCATTTCTGGAGATAAAATAGTTCCAATTAAAATGAGGAAAGCATTCTATTTTCTGTCTTTTTGAAAGTGGTTTTTGAAATATGTAAGCATGAGTCTCCTTTCAGGGGGAGAAGGGCAGGGTATAAATATAGGAAATAAATCTATATAAATAAAAATGTAATGTTCGTTTGTGGGACTAACAGAACTCAAAAACCACTGGATACCTAACAGCCCAATGTATGTCCTTCACTCAAAAAAAATTGATTTTGTCATTTGGGAGTTGTAGTTGCTGGGATTTATAGTTTACCTATAATCAAAGAACATTCTGAACCCCACCAAGGATGGAATTGAACCAAACTTAGCACACAGTTCTCCCATGACCAACAGAAAATACTGGAAGGGTTTGGTGGGCAGTGTCCTTTGGTTTTAGCGTTGTAGTTCACCTACATCCAGAGATCACTGTGGACTCAAACAAGGATGGATCTGGACCAAACTTGGCACTGATACTCAATATGCCCAAATGTGAACACTGGTGGCATTTGGGGGTTGTATTTGCTGGGATTTATAGTTCACCTGCAATCAAAGAGCATTCTAAACTCCACCAATGATGGAATTGAACCAGTCTTGGTACACAGAACTCCCATGAACAACAGAAAATACTGGAAGGGTTTGGTGGGCATTGACCTTGAGTTTTGGAGTTGTAGTTCACCTGCCTCCATAAATCACTGTGGATTCAATGAAAGATCTGGCCCAAACTTGGCACGAATATTCCATATGCCCAAATGTGAACACTGGTGGGATATGGGGGAAATAGAATCTTGACATTTGCGAGTTGTAGTTGCTGGGATTTGTAGTTCACCTACAATCACAGAGCATTCTGAACCTCATCAACAATAGAATTGGGCCAAACCTTTCCAGAGCAGCGCGGGATGGAGAAGCCTGTGGAGGGAGAAGCGCTCTCTGCTCTCCCACGGAGAACAGAGAGCGCAGCAGAGTGGACACCATTCATTCCTCTGTAACAGACGATCCCTACTGGCAAGGAAGGCGTGCACAAATGGTGGAGGTGGCGCCGGGTGGGCGTGGCCAGGCTTCCAGGCCAGGGAAGCCAGCATCGCTTGGCCACGCCCACCCGGCGCCGCCTCCACCATTTGCGCACGCCTTCCTTGCCACCAGGGATCGTCTGTTACAGAGGAATGGCGTCCGCTCTGCTGCGCTTCTCCCTCCACAGGCTTCTCCTTCCACACGGGATGGAGAAGCCTGTGGAGGGAGAAGCGCAGCAGAGCGGGTGCCATTCCTCTACCACAGAAAATCCCTGGTGGTGCGAATGGTGGAGGTGGCGCCGGGTGGGTGGGGCCAAGCGATGCTGGCTTCCCTGGCCCAGAAGCTTGGCTACGGCCACCCGGCGCCGCCTCCACCATTCGCGCCACCAGGGATTTTCTGTTACAGAGGAACGGCACCCGCTCTGCTGCGCTCTCTGTTCTCCGCGGGAGAGCAGAGAGCACTTCTCCCTCCACAGGCTTCTCCATCCTGTGTGGAAGGAGAAGCCTGTGGAGGGAGAAGCACAGCAGAGCAGACGCCATTGGCGGGGGCGGCGAGGGGCTTTGGACAGGCCAGGACAGGCCGCGCAGGCCGGATAAAGGCCCTTGGCGGGCCGCATACGGCCCACGGGCCGTAGTTTGGGGACCCCTGCTGTAGAACTTAAAGACTGTGTAAAGAACAGATTGGTACTAATAAACATTCTCTGAGCAGGAGACATTTTTACATCAGAAAATAATATTTCTGTTCAAGAATATTGTATAGGGTTGTTCTGTTCTTCTTTCAGATTCATTTTCTCCTGTTTTCATTAGACTTTTGGCACAAGACCCTGTTACTGCACTGTTTTCCAGCAAACATTTAAGCTGTATGCATCCATATATAAGTCTAGAATTTTTAGTCACAAAATCAACCCCCTGTCAAAAAAGGAACCCCCCTCTCTTTAAGTAAAGTCACAAAAAGTAAGAGCTTAGTCCGTATGAGGAAAACCTAAAGGAAACTCTGACTCATTCTATTATCTTTGCTGCAGCATTCCTTCTTTCCTTTTTTGAATGCCTGGGTGGCAAAATGGCAGCAGAAATGGCCAAGGGTGGTTCTCACCCAGAAGTGATGTTGGCACTTTTTCTTCTCCACACATGACTCTTGGTCTATCCACAACTAATATCAAAATCTGTAACTTGTCTTTGACAGGTTATGGGGTCATCTTACATTAGCATATATGGCATCTTAAATTTGTTAATTGAAACAGCAGCATATCCTTCCCTTCTTATTCTTTGGATTTTACATTCTTGATGATGCTATAAACACTAAATATATTAAATTACAACAAAACTTTAAATAGTAACTATTATAGGCAGGTAATTCTGTGGTAGTCCTCATAGCAGAGAGTTTACCATACACTTGTAATACATTTATGTAGATGGATTCATCATATGATTGATTTTGTTGCAGAAATATGAGATCCAGGTGTCAGGGATAAATAAGTATATGGCACATTGCTTGCTACCATGTATTCTCTTTGGAACATATTTATGAACCCTGTCATGCAAGCGGTGAAGGGGTAATAGATTGTATAGTGGTTTTTATGTGAGAGATGCTTGGGAAATTGAATCTCCCAGATCTATCTTTCAAACTCACAAATGGATTACTGCTTTTACAAATAATATAAATGGGACATTATTTTCATACGTTTGAGTATTGGAGAGAACATGTGAGTGATGTGTCCAGCATGTGATGTACAACTCTGGATATTTGTCACTTAGTTCAGCTAGTTGTTTACACATGCAGACACACACACACATACACACACACACACAGTGAGAATCCCTCATGTCAAGATGAAAAAAAATCTTTCTCACATATTTTAAATTTTAAATTATCTGGGTTTAGAAATAGACTACATATAAAGCCTGCAAGCTCTGAAAATTTCTTACCTTCAGAGACTTTGATGTCCTTCTAAGAAGAGAGAATTTTCTCCCAGAACATCTAAAGATACTGGACACTTCTAAAACTTTTACAGTTACCGGGCTTGAAATGAAACTCATTTTGAGCTACTGGACAGACAAAATGGGTTACTACTATTGATCATTTATGGAAAATTAGGACTCCTAGCATCCACTAGAAAACAAACTTTTTGTGTAAAGAGAGCACCTCTAAAAATTAAGACCATCAAGATCCTGGTATATATCTGGGATTTTCTCTTTCCCATCACCCAAGGTCTTTCAGATAGAAGGAGGTATCCACTAATAATGCACATGAATAACACAGTAGAGAAAGATACTGCTTCAACACTGGCTAGTCCTTAATGGAGCAGTTTTGTAGCAATCTCTGCTACTCTGTCCTAGAATATTTGTTTTCCTCCCCAAGACATGGATAGTGGTTCTAGGCAAGGTTATGTGACTTTGTGCTGTCTGGTGAGTATTGTGGAATTGATTTTGTGGATCTGCTCGTACCAATTACACAATGCTCACTCCACTGTCTTGACTGCTACTTAAGATGATCTCGGAAGAGCCGAAGCTGAGAGAAATTAGCTCATTTGATGTAATTTGGCTTTCGCTGATCCTACAGCCTTTTTAAACAGAGAATTTGCCAACCAACCCCCGAAATAAGAGACACAGAGAACGATATGGGGTAAACTAGGGCAACTTTATTAAATGTTACCTAATTAAACCTTGGACTTGTATTTCAACAAACCTAAAGTGACCTATAAATTTGGTGAGGAATAAAGCTGAGGTAGTGCTCCTTCCCGTCCCACCCTTCGGCTGCAATTGAGCGAAACACTAGGTCCCCGGGTGACATAATGCTGGATGACCCTGTATGTCAACGTAGTGACCATTCTGCCCCAATGAGTTTGACGTTGGAATATCCCGTTACTAAGTCATTTGCTTATGCCCCCCTTGGCTCAAGAACCACAAGTGAGGGTTTTGGCTCCTGACTTAAACAAAAGTTGACTTGGTGTATGCCAAAGTGCGCTTATTCTTCTAATTTGGCCATTGCCTATTTAACAGCCCTCCGATCCCAATTTGCCTATTAACAGTATAGGGTAGGCAAAAAAACCCTATCAACTGGGGGGGGGGGATCCTACCTGACCCCTATTGGCGACCTGAATTATACTGTATAGTGGCAGGAGGGTGGGTTGGCGTCTTCTTCATACTGAGGGAGAAGGGGCGGCAGCCGCTCAGTTGGCTCCACCCCCTCTGGAAAGTAGATCTCTTCCTGGCCCCATCTATCTTTCTTGCCTCGTCTCCGCTAGGTCACATCAAACGTGGGATCATTTCCAACCAAATAATGTGCGTCTGGGGCCAGAGATCCTTAATTACGTGAAAATCGGCCACTGCCTGTAAACTCAGGGCCCTGCCCTTTAGCAGGCCCAGATCGTTACCACCGAGGTGGATAACCAAAATGTCCGGTTGTCCCACATAGCCGGAATCAAACAGTAAGAGGGATCAGTCCATCCCATCGGAGGCCTCTTCTGCCTCTCCACTCAATGGCTGCCAAGGAGGCGAAGCAATGGCCGCAGATCAGTACCCACCGTCTAGGTGCCATCCGCACCGAATCTAAGAAAAAGAATGACAGGTGTAACTATAATTGAACTGGATGAATGTATGATCAATAAGCTCCGGACTTCCATCTTCCTAACTCTTTTATTTGGCCCTCTTTCTAACCCATAGCTGCCACTGTGGAAGCTGCTCCAATTCTAAATGAATGGGTGCCAAATTTCTGATCGTGTATGTCCAGCAACTTTAGTGCCTTGGAAGTCACAGCCCAAAATTGATATTTCGTTAATGGGACCCCATCTCTGATGACAAAATAGGGGGCCTTCCATGTTTCCCCTGACACTGACATAATTTGTCATGGCAAAAACTGGGCATAAGCTGGTATCACTGCATGTGTAAAGCCTAATCCATGATCCCTTAATCTTTTGGTCAGATTTTGATGATCTGAGTTGCAGCTCAGTTTGGGACAGATGTAGGTCAGTAAATTGTAGAGCTTGTTAAGAACTATCTGTTTTAGACCCCACAACCAATTCGCTAACCGTAAGGGTCCCAAAAAAGGCAGTTAATGCAGCCGCATGGAAAAGTAAGTTCTTGTATTGTGACACACATATCTGGGGCCAGGTCTCCTGAAGACCCTTTAAGATTTCAGGCGTCAAGGGTTCCCGAGCATCTCGTGGGTTACCGTGTTCTCTTGTTAGTCCGTCCAGCCACTTACGAATTCGAAATTCACTGGTATGGTCAGGAAAACCCTGATCTTTAAGCCAAAAAGCCAGTGCAGCAAGCTTAAAGTGAATGGATTTGGGGGCTAAACCCTTTCTTTGGAGAAAAATGGCAAATTGTGCTATCTGGGCGTAAGGAACAGGTATTTCACAACTTAACAAGTAGACCTGTCTGAAATCGATAAACCCTTGCACGGCTCGGATGTAGGACTTTCTTGAACTTGGAGCCAAGGCAAGCTTCATGCCTCTAACTAATTCATCACTACAATTTGCCAGAGATGGGCTGGCATGCGGTGCGGGAGAAGATCTGCGTTGGGGGCGAGCATTCTGAAGCGATTGATCTGTATACGGGACAGAGCATCAGCTATAGAGTTGTCTGTCCCAGCAATATGGAATGCTTGAAACAGAATGTTAAACCTAAGGCAGTGAAGAGTGAACATCCTGAGGGCCCCCATCACTCTCTGCGATATGGATGTTAGGGAGTTAATAACTTTCACCATAGCTGTGTTGTTGCACCAGAAGTGCACAGTTGAATTCATGAATTCCCTAACCCATAATGTGACCGCAACCATGATAGGAAAAAACTCAAGGAAGGTAAGGTCAGTTGTTATCCCCTTGATGTGCCATTGTTTTGGCCATAACTTGGTGCACCAATGTCCCGCAAGGTAAACTCCAAATCCCTTAGTACCCAATGCATCTGACGCTATCTGTAGAGCATCTTGCCACCAAAAAGAGACACCGTTAAATTTAGAAAGAAATTGTAACGATACTAGAAGGTCGCTTTTGATTGATCTTGTTATCCTGATGTGATTGTGTGGTGTACTAACCCCTGATATTGCATCACATAACTTATGCAGGAATGCTCTACCTGGCGCCACCACCCTACAGGCAAAATTTAGGTGACCCATGAGCTCCTGGAATTCACATGAAGTTACCTTTTTCCGGCCCAGGAATACAGTTATTTGACTTATCAGGTTGGCGAGCTTATCAGCCGGCAGCCTGGAATACTGGTGTATTGTATCGATTTCTAGGCCTTACTAGCCAAACGCGCTGGCCTTTGACCTGTGGTTGGGACAGGAGCCCCCTTTTTCCCTTCTAAGGCAAAGATGTGTGTCAGAAGGGCATTCAAAGCTTCGGTGGTAACATCATCTTCAGATGAGAGAGCGCTGGAAGGAGGTGGCCATTTTGCAAGTGTTTTTCTTGCTGGCCCCTTACCCTTGGGTCCTCCCACATTCTTCCTTGGAGTCGAGCTGTAAGGCAAAATATAGATATATAATAGTTAGTGATCACCTTGCTGAAAGAGCTTGCAATGGTATGTGGTTGCCACAGGCAGTGGAACTAACTCCTAAACTTTGATGTGGTTAGCTTTAGGTAACAGTATATTCAGAGTAACTGGGGCTGAAATAAACCCATATGGACTCTATGACTTCAATTTAAAGAAACCCTCGTGAGTGCACATATACATGTTGGTCCGTAGAGTATATGTTTCTATAGACCTGTACCCGTGTCTAGTATATATAAGTATATTAAGCTATTAAAAAGCCCCTAATAATAGAGTTGGAAAAAACCTTGTGAGCCCAGTGTCACATTCTTTATCAGGATAGGAGTCACACTAACCCAATGGGAGCTTTGTAGGTCGTCCTATTTTTTAAAATTATTATTATTATTATTATTATTATTATTATTATTATTATTACTGTCTCTCTTATTATTATTATTATTATTATTATTATTGTTATTATTATTATTTATAATATATAAATTCATATATACACACACACATATAGATATCTAACTATATATATCAACACATAGACACCTATGCATGTGTCCACATATATGTATACACATAATATTGGTAGCCTTGCAAATTGATGGATGCATTGTCTCCATCTTTGGGGATGGGGAATTGCGGGGACAAAATGGCTGCACGTGGAAACAAAATGGCGACTTCCATGGCCAGCCACGTGGCTTGGCCTGAAACAACAAAATGGCTGCTTCTATTATTTTTTTCTAGGCCCTCCCTTAGCCTTCCTTAGTCGGAACGCAATAGAGGAACCAATCTTACACACATACATATAATAAAGAGCCCTTGTTAGTAGCTCCGAGTACTCCCGTCCGCCCCCTTCACTAAATTAAGAAAGGGAGGCGAATTAACATTGAAAATATGTTCCCCTCAAGTATCTTTGTGCCTGGACACAGGGCGCCGGGAGGCTGCTGTCGCCCAATGCCACGGCACAGCAGCTTCTTTAAATCCTGCTGGCATCATGCATGCCGGCTTGCGTGCCTTCTTTCCACCCCAAACAAATGGCCATGCAGTCCAGGGTGCCGCGAAAACGCCCATGGGAGCTGGAGGCCTAGGTCTACTCAGGCTAAATGCGCCCAGCAGACGAAGCAGTCGGCTGAAGCCTCCCACCAGCCCGACGGGTAAAAAAACTTTTCCTTTGGCCACACGCCCGATTGACGGCTGGGCACCATGGCAGGAAGAAGAAAAGAAGAGGGGAGGGAACCACCTCCCAAGGTAGCCATTCCCAAGGCCATGAAGCAGCCGCCATGATCGGGAATGGAGGCGCCCCGTTCCTGAGGAGGGGGAGAGATAAAAAGGCGGCAATGTGGCTTCTCCTCTCCTCGCCCCCTCCCCTCCAGCCTTACAGACCTCATGGTCGTGTCCGTCCTCTTCGGCGTCTTCTTCAGACTGAGGGAGAAGGGGCGGTAGCCGCTTATATCCAGCTGGATCTACTTTCCAAGTCTCTTTCGTGAGAGGAGGCAAATTTCCTTACCTTGGCCCAGCTGCGCTGGACTGGGTAAGTCCTGTTCTGCAGATTCTCCTGACTGCACATAAGATTACAACTATTTGGTGGTAGGTTCTCCTGTATTCCTTGAGCCCTCTTGTGGTTTCTATTTGCTCTTATCAGGACAGTGTTCAGACATGATGAGATAGGTAAGCTCTTCAAGTAGAGTTTTAATATTATTAGGACAAACAAATGTGTATTTTCATATTTACCAAAGGAAATGTTGCCTTATGTTCCTCTGGGGAGATAGGGCAGAATATAAATAAAGTTTTATTACTATGTAAACTAAATACAATTTCTTTAAAGGATTTATAGTAAAGATAATGACCCTGAACACATGAAATCAATATCATGGCTGCTTTCTGAAGGCTGCCTCTGAAGTTTTAAAGAACTACAAGATTTTGGTTTGACAAGGGCAAGTGAGACAGTTATTAAGACAGATCTAAATATCCAAGGCAGTTCTGAGAGATGCATAGTGGCAGCATTTTGAACTGGAGAAATGCAATTACTGAAGTTCCATGGGGATATTATGTAGGGCAGCCCTTTTGATTTTATAAAGTGGCAGCAGATTAAAAAGCTTCAGTGAGGTGATAATCCAAGGTTTTTTTCAGGTGACAGCTGGTAAAATCAAAAGAGAAATAAAACTTCAATGACTTTGTTTGGACAGGAAAAGGAAGGAGCAAAGAGTAGGTCATTCTGGGTGAAAGCGTGTAATGGAATAAGTTGATAGCATCAAAATAAGCTGCAACACAAACAAGGAGCTCTCCTCTCAGCACTTGCACAGTGGGAGAGATTAATGGGGGTGGAGGGTGAAACTGCTGCCTTCAAGCAGAATGTTGAAAAGCTTTAAAAAGTCCATTATAAAAAGCAAATACTTCTGGAATTAATAAAACTAGTAACACTAAACTATGAAGACGCAATTCTAGCTCCATATTAAAGGGCTATGGAGGTCATGTTTCTTATAACCAATATTCCTGTGTTAGGAGTATATTTCAGAAATAGTTGTTGCAGTAATAGGATTTGGGATAGATGTATGCTTTTACTTGTTACAAAATAAAACTATGAACCAAACTACTGCTCTATTATTTTTCCCTTTGCCTTCTAAACATGATTCCACCTGCTATTTTGATGACATAGATATTATTTTAAACCTTTGGGATACTAAAACTGCTTCACAATATCCACTGTCTCAACAGACGTACCTTGGCAAAGCAGGAGATTATCATTAAGTCATCACCATATAGCATCTGTATGGAGGCACCATTTGATCACATCCTCAAATGTACTCTCTATGTCAACTCCCTTATTTGGATGGTTGTGCTAGCTCTTTTTTGAGCATGGTAGTAGGTCACATTGACAGTAGCTCTTCATAAATGCTGTTGGTGAGCTTCCTAACTATGTAAACTGTAAAGCTGCTTGGATATCAATAATCCTGGTTAGCAGGTAACCCAAAGCTTAAAGACAACCTCTCTCCTGAGATATGTTACAACTGAGAATATCAATAACAATATCATCTGCAAACATGATAAAAGGTTTTCTTGGCAAATGTTCTAGAATTATAGTATCTGGGAATACTTAATTGTGCATCACACAGTTTCCCAGGTGCATGGGTTAGTCTTAGGTACATGAAACTTACTGATAATAGAGATAGGTGAGTCCTTGAAATATGTTATTGATTTGGCTTACCAAGGTTCGATAGTTCAGTTCCTTTAGTTCCCTCCAAAATGAGGGAAAGAATTCTAACTGAAGCCAACATCGTGGAAATGGTTACAGAATTCATATGTGTATTATGTTGATCTCCTGCTGTCTTCAACACAACTCTGCTAGTTCCCAGCACTCAAACATAATTGTCATGAGAGAAGCAAAAGGGATGTCCATTCACATCTGTTGTTCTCCCTTTGCTGTTGACATCCCATCATCGCTCAAAGTATGGCTTGGGACAGAGAAGTCTATTTATTTATTTATTTATTTACCACACTTGTACTCTGCCCTTCTCACCCTGAAAGGAGTTCAGGGAGACCTTACAAAAGCAACAATTTGATGCTGCATATACTTATACATTGATAAATTAAAAAATGTGTTACAATCCAAACTAATTAAAACCTAAACTTTAAAACATCAAGTAAAATCACAGAATCCAGGTCATATTCCAGGGCCAATGTGAGTCATCATTATGTTATTTTATAGTCTCTTATTTATTTATTTATTTCGCGGATTTCTACCCCGCCTTTCTCAACCCCCAAGGGGGGACTCAGGGCGGCTTATTGCACTGTTCCCATTTACTGACCAAAAGCTTGGTCCCAAAGTAATGTATTTAGTTTTTTCCTGTAGGTCACGAAGGAGGGGGGCAATCTAATTTCACTGGGGATGAGGGGCCAACACTGAGAAGGCCCTATCTTCCCCACCAGTCATGCTTCTGAAGGGTGTGGGAACAAGAGCAGGCCCTCTCCCAACAATCTTAGCTTCCGAGGTGGATCATAGAGGGAGATACATTCGGACAGGTAATCTGGGCTGGAACTGTTTGGGCTTTATAGGCTAAAGCCAGCACAGTCTAGAAGTTACAGTCCACTCAACAACTTGCACAGTTTGCTCAGTTATGTTTAAAGAAGATAGTAAAAAATTCATCTTCTGCCATGCCTTAAATAATACAACTACCATATATTTCTGTGTATGTTGACCCCATATATGATGAGGGCAGGTTTGGGGGCCAGAATTATGAATTTTTATATAACCCATGGATACTGAGAGTCATTTTGCAGAGAAGGGAAAGTGGCAATGCTGCCTCAATAGGCCAGACACCCCAGTCACTGACAACACTTTACAAACCAGGCATTCCAAAAGGCCTTTTGCCACTCTATGTACAGAAAGGAATGGTTTCTTTTTTGATAAATATTACATTGTAGTATTCTTATTTTTAAAAGGAACAAATTCCATAATAGAGCCACAGCCACCATTTTGCCGTCCGGATATTCAAAAAGGTCAAAAGCAGCCCCATAGAAAAGAGAGCAGAATGAGTTGGTGCTTCTTTTAGGTCAGGGGTCCTCAAACGTTTTAAACAGAGGGCCAGGTCACAGTCCCTCAAACTGTTGGAGGGCCAGATTATAATTTGAAAAAAAAAACATGAATGAATTTCTATGCACAGTGCACATATCTTTTTGTAGTGCAAAAACCACTTTAAAACAATACAATAATTAAAATGAAGAACAGTTTTAACAAATATATATTAGCATTTCTATGGGAAATATGGTCGTGCTTTTGGCTGATGAGATAGGATTGTTGTTGTTGTGTGCTTTCAAGTCGTTACAGACTTAGGTTGATCCTGAGCGAGGGCCGGGAAAATGACCTTGGAGGGCCGCATCCGGCCCCCGGGCCTTAGTTTGAGGACCCCTGTTTTAGGTTCTTCCAGTATGTACTAAGTCAGTAGTTCTCAGATATTTTGGCTGCCAGCTCAGAGAAATCCTAACAGCTGGTAAACCAAGTAGAGCCAAACCAGCCCCTTGGTTTTCCAAGGTGTTGGCAGCAATGAAACAAGTGACTGAGCATGTGAAAGCCTACTCTGCGTCAATGGAGGCTAGAGAGAAATCATTCCTTGCTGCCACCACTGCATCTGCAAAGAACCATCCAGCTGAGCTGATTCAAATGGTTAGAGGACTATTACATACTGGTCCTTGAGAAATCCCTGACCATTCGGCAGTCCGCTGTGAATCTCTTGCAAGGCACTTTGCAGATAAAGTTGCTCAGACCCATTCCAACTGTTATTGATACATTTCCAGTGGATGTAACTTTGGCTCCTGCTTATCTAGTGTTGATGGATACCTTTCAATTTGTGCAGCCTGAGGATGTGGACAGGATTTTTGGACAGGTGAGAGCTACTACATATATTCCATATATCTTGCCCTTCCTGGCAGATCAAACAGACCAGAGTGGGTGAGGGTGGTGGTCAGTGCCTCCTTGGAACAAGGCAAAGTTTCAACTTGCCTAAAGGAGGCAATTGTTAGACCTATATTTAAAAAACCATCCGTGAACCACTCTATAATAGACAACTATTGGCCATTGTCCAACCTTCCCTTTTTGAGTGTGTGGTGGCTTCCAAACCCCAGGGATTTCTCGATTAACCAGATGATCTAGATCCATTTCAATCTGCTTTCAGGCCTGGCTATGGAACAGAGACAGCTTTGGTTGCCTTGGTGGATGACCTGCAAAGAGAGCTAGACAAGGGAAATGTGTTCTTGTTGGTTCTTCTGGATCTTTCAGTGGCTTTATTTACCATGGTATCCTCTTGAGTCATCTCGCTGGGATGGGACTAGGAGGCACTGTCTTGCAGTGGCTCCGGTCATTCTTGAAGGGCTGTACCTAGAAGGTGGTGCTGGGAGATTCCTGTAGATCAGGGAATAGGGATTCAGCCAGTGCTAAATGGGGTTACGCTCCCCCTGAAGACAAAGGTTTTGCAGTTTGGGAGTCCTCCTAGACTTGGCACTGAAACTGAAGGAAACAACAAGACACACAGGTCCACTGTTACCAAAGTAGAACAATACCAAGCATATATTTCACAGCTTGTACAAGATACGACTGTTTCTTTTGAAGCTAGATCTGGCCACATTGGTATATGCCTTAGCTGAACCCCGTCTGGACTACTGTAAGACACTCTACATGGGGCTGCCCCTGAAGAGTGCTCAGAAACTTCAGCTGGTCCAAAGGGCTGCAGCCAGGCTGCTAACTGGGGCTGCCTGCAGGGAGTGGACAACTTCCCTGTTGCAGCAGCTTACTGGCTTCCTGTCTGTTTCCAGGCACAATTCAAAGTGCTGGTTATGACCTTTGAAGCCCTAGGCAGTTCAGGTCCAGGCTATTTGGCTGACTGCATTCCCTTGTATGAACCTGCCTGGGCCTTGAGATCTTCAGGAGAGGCCCTTCTCTCAGTCCCACCTTCATCTCAAGTTTGGTTGGTAGGACCAAGAGAGCAGGCCTTCCTTCTCAGTGGCTGCCCCTAGACTCTGGAACTCCCTGCCCAGGAAGCCAGAATGGCCCCCTACCTGCTATCCTTCCAGCAGCAGGCTAAAACCTTTTTATTTAAGCAGGCTTTTAAAGATGAAAGTGTTTGAGATCTGTTCAGGGGGTGCTGTGGTTTTAACTTTGAATTATGTTTTGTGGATTTTAACTGAATTTTTAAATTGGTTTAATTTGGTTTTAATGTTTGTATATTTGTTTATTTTAAGTACGATACCAGTGCTTTTATGTCAAGACACTATGAGTCCTCTTTGGGGAGATAAAGTGGGGACGACAGAACAACAACAACAACATAAGTGATGGGAGTTCCATAACTGCCCTTGGATGATAATTTTTCAGTCCAATGAACATCACTACCAGAGAGTATTCCAAGATAGCCAGCATAAATATTTTCATTTGTTTTTCTCTTTCTCAATTTCATCTACTTTTCCTTCCCTGCACCCATTTGGAACTGTTTGTTTACCATCTGCCTAAAGTTAAATTGCAGAATTTACCATGTTGTTTATGAAAATCTAGTATGAAGCTTCCCTCCCCTCTATGTGCTGGAACATGTTGTTTTGGGAAGCATATGTTTTGGTCGGAATCTTTGGCATACCTATATATCAGATGAAATAGGTAACAACCTCTTCATTTATAGCAGCTGTTACCTTAAATTTATCTTAGTAGGAAAGAAATAAGCCCAGCACCCCATGGTAACAGCTTTTTTTAGCTCTTGTTTCTCTTTCAAAACATGGAAATACAAGTGCCATTTGAGTTGTTTACAGAATTTTGAAAAGGTTAGTTTGCTTAAGGGCTTTTTCTCCAGTTAATATGCTTAGGTTCTCAAGGTAATTCCACCTGCATGTTTGGAAAAGAAAACAATGTAAGTGGGTATCTACTTAAGTTATCTGACATAAGATTTTGTACTCTTTCTATATTCAGAGCATGGCTGATGGAGCAATTCTTTGCCACAAGGAAACCAGTGAAATATTTTTCTCCCCTTCTCTCTTCCTTTGTCTTTACATGTATCTAAAGAAAGCAGGATGCTTTGAGATTGTCATACAGTCAACATTTTATAAAAGAAGAAGAATCATGTTAAAGCAGACTAAAGACTCATTTGGTCAATTATCCTGTTTCCCATCATAGAGTATCTTCTTGATTTTAGAATTTAGAGCCATTACAGACAAGAATGATTGACAACTAGGAAATAGAGGGAGAAAACATGGAGGCAGTGACAGACTTCGTATTTCTAGGTACAAAGATTACTGCAGATGCAGACTGCAGCCAGGAAATCAGGAGACACTTACTTCTTGGGAGGAGAGCAATGTCCAATCTTGATAAAATAGTGAAGAGTAGAGACATCACACTGGCAATGAAGATCCGCATAGTTAAAGCAATGGTATTCCCCATAGTCATCTACGGATGTGAGCGCTGGACCTTAGGGAAGGCTGAGTGAAGAAAGATAGATGCTTTTGAACTGTGGTGTTGGAGAAAAGTTCTGAGAGTACCTTGGACTGCGAGAAGATCCAACCAGTCCTTACTTCAGGAAATAAAGCCCGACTGCTCACTGGAGGAAAGGATAGTAGAGGCAAAGATGAAGTACTTTGGCCACATCATTAGAAGACAGGAAAGCGTAGAGAAGACAATTATGCTGGAGAAAATGGAGGGAAAAAGGAAGAGGGAGTGACCAAGGGCAAGATGGATGGATGGGATCCTTGAAGTGACTGGATTGACCTTGAAGGAGCTGGGGGTGGTGACAGCCGACAGGGAGTTCTAGCGTGGGCTGGTCCATGAGGTCACGAAGAGTGGGAAACAACTGAACGAATGAACAACAATAAACAGGCAAGGAATTGAAACAAACACAAAAACACATACTGCCACTTTTCAATAATAGCCATTTAATGTGTACCATATCTGAATGTAAAGATACTACATAACTGTCATGATAAAGAATATTTGAAAGGCTTTGAGATCAACTATGTGTCTATTACTTGCCAAGAAGTCAGCTTGTACTTACAGTAGCCCTATGAATTACAGAACTCTATGAACACTGTTCCTCAAACTCCCTGATCAGATCTTACAAATTCAAATTGTGATATATGCAGTCCCAAATCCAATGGTAGTTAGTGGTTTTCATGGTTTTAGTCTGAATTTCAAAGGAACTCTTGAAAGTATTTCCCAAACCATGTATGACTGAAACCTGGTCTGGGTTCATTACCCAACATATAAACTGCTACCTGTTACTGTAGAGAAGCAAACTGGTCTGGCAGTGAATCAGCATCCCCTGCCTCCTCTGAGGGCAACAGCTCAGTTTAGAGGATGCAGTAAAGTCAGTATGTCACATACATCCTGACCCTCCAGTCAAGGGAAATGCCCAGATGATTCAGGAGGAATTGATGGGAAGGGAGGTTTGTCAAGTCCTGCTTTTTAGCATTTCCCACCTCTAAAGGGACACATTAGAAAGACTGATGAAGTTGCTTTGCCTGCGGATTGTACAATCCCTGACGTCAAAGGGATACATTTAATTATTTAGATTTCTTTCTCTTTGTAAAATATTCAAAACTGGGAAGCACAAAATAAGAAAAAGAAGAGCTGTGATGATGTGCATGCCTTTTTATTTTTTATAAAGAAAATTCTTGTTACCAGCCCTGTTCTCCTAAATCGTAAGAGATGCAATACTATTATTTGACTCGTCTAAATCAGCCGATAGCACCCATTCAGCTTCTTGAAACAAAACTGTCAGAAGCTGAATTCTAATTCCAGTCAGAGGAATGAAGGCTCTTAAGGGGATTCTGGTTTATTGCACTTGAGTACAATAAATTTTGTTTTGCTTAGTCTGGACTTAGATAGATGTATTTAACTATAATGCCACTGGGAGTTTCTTATGCTGTGCTGTTTGGCATCATATATTTGTTGAGAGAAATAATGGGAGAAAAATCTGCTTGGAACAGGAAAGCAAATTCACCCAACAAGAAGCAGCTGTAAAATATCTACCTTAATTTCTGAAATGGGAATGCAACATCGGTAATTAATCCTCTTGTATTGGATAAAATACTGATGATATTGTTGCTATTGACACTATTGAATTAGTATTGAAAGTTTGTAATAGGTAATTATATAGATGGAAACAATATTGAAAAATACCTTTGAAGTGTTCCCTGTTCAAGGTGGCATTCAAACATTTCTGTTAACCATACAAGCAGCTTGAACATTTTCACTTGCTCAAGGCAAAGTACATAGTACCTAAAGATAGCCAAGGTGTTCTGGGGAGCAGGGTGGGGGGGGGGGTCCCACAAGTACTTCTTGAAGTTTGAAACACCTGGGAGGTCAAAGGTTGGGCACCACTGCTGTAGAAATTATGGCTGTCTCTCTTAGGGCAGTTTAGCAGATGTTTGCGATATAGGGTGGTCGAACAGGTGAATATGTTTTCTGGACTTTTTTCTGCGTATGATACAAACATGCAAGATACACACATATCTTCCAATATTTTATATGGATAATAATAATAATAATAATAATAATAATAATAATAATACTTTATTTGTACCCCGCTACCATCTCCCCAAGGGACTTGGTGCGGCTTATATGAGGCCAAGCCCGCAGTACATCAATAAAACGAAGGCAATAACGAAATAATCAATACAATGGATGGTTGTGTATTGGTTGCAGTGTTTACATTAAAAACCACCTATTCCCTCCCACATTATATGCAGTTGAAGCCTTTGCTCATTTTTATTGTGTTTGTTTTCTCATGCGGTTTTGTATTGATTTCCAAATTACAAGACTGCTGTAGCAATCACATCAAAGGGATGTTGAATGAATTGCATTCTATTGTTTTAACTTGTAGTTTCTGTGGCTTATACTCAAAACATAGCTCTGCAGATTGACGGACTTTACGGACATTAATAGAATCAGAGAATGGAAAGAGACCACAAGTGTCATTCAGTCCAGTACTCTGCCATGTAGGAACACACAATCAAAGCATCTCTGACAGATGGCCCTCCAGCCTTTACTTAAAAACTTCCAGGGAAGGAGACTCCATTACACTCTGAGGCAGAATATTCCACTGCTGAACAGCTCTTACCATCAGGAAATTGTTCCAATTGTTTAGATGAAATCTTTTTTCATGCAATTTTGAATCCATTGGTACATATCCTAGACTCCATAGCAGCAGAAAACCAGCTGGCTGTCTCCTCAATGTGACATCCTTTCAAATATTTAAACATGGTTATCATGTCTGCTCTCAGCCTTTTTTTCTTCAAGCTAAACATAGAAAGGCAATGTCCAATATATAGGAGTTTACATTTTATCGAATGATTTCAAGACAAGTATTGTTGCAGTAAATTATTGAAGTTGTTTGGGGGATGGGGTGCTTTTGCTGCTGTACCACAAATGTATGGTACACTCATGATAATATTTTAAGGCTTTGTATGGTTTTTTATATTCTTATATTGTATGCTAATGTTTTTAACTGTTTTTTATGATTATTAAAAAGCACATTCAAGATTATGACCCACATGTAGCCTTTATGCAGCTCTATTTCCTTTATATTAAAACCTATCTCTTGTTAGAATTGTTGAGGCATCAAATTGTTGTCAATTGTGAACTGCTCCAAGTTGTCTCTGGGCTGAGAGGGGCAGTATATAAATGTGGTAAATACATACATACATAAATAAATAAATAAATAAATAAATAAATAAAATATGTAAGTGTCAATGCCAAGATGTAATATAGAAGCGCCAGGCAAAGGAGCTTGATTTAGAAGTAAGTTAAGCCTGTGATTTTTCCAGACTAGTTGTTGTCTCTGGAGATTTTTACGCAATTAATGTTATGTTGCATGGCAGCAATGATTAAGGGGAATTCTCCAAAATAAAGGAGGAGGTGGCAGTGGTTGGGAATCTTGACAAGTTTAAAGCCTCCAGGAAGCTTCTCAGACCTTGGTCTCCTTTGAAATATGTTGCTGTAAGAAGCTAAGCATATCTGCTTCTTCAAAGAGACAGCAAATCCCATGTGAATGATGAATAGCTTATACAATGATTTCTGTAGTGTGATAACCCTTTTATAATAAGCACATATGAAGAAGTCATTTTCCCTAAGGGCAATGACAGGTTCCTTAGGGAAACCAATTTATTATTTTACTTGTGCAAAAAACTAGGCCAATATTAGGACAATTAGGTGGGCTAATTTATCTAGTCTAATTTAGCTTGGCAACTGTTAGTCCTTTTTGTTTGGTAACAGCTGTAAAATGTTGTGTTTTAAAATTGTAACTAGCACTTGACTGTATTATCTCTTTAGAAAAATGAAATATCCTCCTCTGGAAGTTTCAAACAGATGGGTGGCTATCTGTTGGGAGTGCTTTGATTGTGTGTTCCTGCATGAAAGGGAGTTGGATTGGATGTCCCTTGTAGTCTACTCCACTTCTATGATTCTATTTTCTACCTGTTATTTGGGAGTAAGTAATTTATTCTAAAGTCTGATTCACAAATTAAATTAAGAAATATACATGCATAATTGTAGAAAGAAAATTAACTTTAAAATATTCATTTCATCTTTATGTATCATATATGATCACTTTAGGGGT
The DNA here is from genome assembly GCF_037176765.1 of Anolis sagrei. NCBI lineage: Eukaryota > Metazoa > Chordata > Lepidosauria > Squamata > Anolidae > Anolis > Anolis sagrei. The sequence continues at coordinate 213,439,168 of NC_090024.1, read as the reverse complement.
CAGGATTTAATGGCTCTCTATTAATTTGCACAGTCAATCATATATTATAGGCTATGCCAGATTAATGTGTAGCATATAAGCAGGCCTTCATAAAATACTAGAGATTTCAGATCATCAGCATTTTAGGGTGGAGTTCAGATATCTTTCTTTCTACATCACTGTGCCAGCTTCAGATGAGAAGACACTGTAGGCCAAATCTTGGCGGCATCACTTATTCCAGGTGGAAGGGTGGCCATTCTGGAAGAAAAATCATGTGATATATGGAGCCAATAGGGACACTCCACTTGTGAAGTTTCCAACTGTGTCCAGCTCAGCAGTCTAAACAATTCATCCTCTCGATAAAGACCAAACAGCTTGTCTCATTGCTCAGCCATCTGTGCTAGAAGTCCTTGCCACTGTGATGATATTTCTGACTTTCAGTATACATAATTGAACAATTTGGAATGTGTTATTAACACTAGTAAAAGTATATGTCTAAGTCAAATAACTGTTCTTTTTTAAAGATCAGAAACATATGGACAGAAGCATCAAAGCAAATCTTCTCATAGGTCATCATAATTTTTATGTGTTGCTGGAGCTGATCTATGTTTGAATACTCCACCACACTTTTCTTTGGAGTCTTTCTTTTTGTAGTCTGCTGCCAAATGCAACTGCTTTCCTATTATTTTTCTTTAGCTCACCTGACTTTCCACATGCCTTTAAAAATGAAAAGTTCTTTGGTTCACTTGACATTCTACACATAAAGTCAATATTTCAAGTTCTTGTGGGAAAAGGAGGGAGTTGTTGAAAAGCTCACTGTCTTCTATAGAGTTCTCACTGACAGTCAAAGCAAAGCTGCCAACAGTTATAAGGAAGGAAGAAAATAACCTTTACACAAGTGAAGAAACAGTTACTACTATGTAGATGGTAGAACTTTCTTATAATTCACTTTTCAAGCCAGACAATAGAGGTTTAGAAACAACACTAAACCATACTGTGGTATCATGAAAATGACCTTCAGTGTACCCATTCTCGTTCAGTGCAGCTACAAGGAAGAAATTTGGAAATGTATACTTCCATTTTAGATTAAGTTCAACCTCATGTCAGCTACTCCCAATAACTTGTGGGAAATCTCAACAGTAGTTTGTTTGAAACAATCCGACATCAAAGCATGAATTATTAGTTTGGCTTGATTCAACTGTTGATAGTTTCAATGAACTGTGATTTATGGTTCATATAATATGTTAAACTGCAGTGACTTTCAATCTCTTCCCACAGCAATTTCAGAGAAGAAGAAGGAAAGGGAAGTTATTGAAGCAGAGGCTCACTGCAGCATGCTTGCATTTTAATAAAACTACTGTTAGAATCATCTATCAGAGCCTATGTTATATAACTTTACATATACCATAGATCACATTGCAAATATATAGACTTTTTGTAAAAAAAAAATCAGAATACAGGGAAAGTTGCTCCCAATTAACAAGGTTGCATTTTATCCACTCTCTGTTTACTTTTTATGTTGAACATATCATACATCAAGCAGATTAGATTTATGAAAGGGGGTGTGATAATTGAAGAAAGGAACATCACAAGTTGAGACATGCAATTGACACTAGACTACTAGCAGAAAAGAGCAAAACCTTGGAACAGTTGCTGAAGAAAATCAAGAAAGATAGTCCAAAGATAGGGAAAACCACACGTTCCAGATGGAAATACTCAAATGGGGGAGCCATGATCCTAAGTTTGAAAGATCTGAGCATAGCTGTTGATGATAGGGTGGCTTGGAGTTGCCATGTATTGAATTCAAGGTATTGCCAGAAATCAAAGTTGGCTTGATTGCAGTTAACAAAAAGAAAATAGAAACAGCATCTTTTCTTATGTTTCAAAGGTAACACTCAACTTAGTTCTTTTAAGTGTGTTTGGGGGGTTGGGTGGGGGGTAGCTGGTGGTGGTAATCAAGCTATGCATGTAAGTCTAACCTAGTAATATTAGTCTGACACAGTAAAAATAAGTCTTGTGGTTTCTTAATGATTTTGTAGCATAAGACATTAACTGGAGCTTATTTAATCAACTATGGTGAAATGCAACCTGGTCAAAGAAATAGCATGCTTTGTTTAAGTCTTTAAGTTGTTGAAATGCTCTTAGTTATAATTATATAACCAAGTGGAGTAATATGTCTCATCATTGGGTATTCAAGATAGAAAACTTCAGGATTGGTTTACTATAGCCTTCTTCTGCAAAGTACTAACAAACATTAGCTGTGATGCCACTTCTGTAGTCCCCCTACATACACTAATAGGTATTTGTCATGTCTAGTCTGGATTTCCAACAAAAACCTGTTTGACATTGGACACCCACCACCAACACTGCTACTGTAAGCATAACCTCTTGCCCACTCAATCCCACCACCATGGAAAGGTAGTGAAGTCAACCTGATGGTAAATGTTTGGCTTTCTTCTAGGATAAGGTCATCCAATAGGGACCTGATATGGATCAACTCTATTCCAGAATTGCCAAACTTTTCTTTAAAATAAAATCTAGCTCTATTGAGGACTTCTCAGCTGACGACCAGGGAATGTAACGTTTTTTAAAAGTCAGTATGGGAGGAAGGCGGGATATTATTACTACTACTAATAATAATAATAATGTCAAGTGCTGTCAAATGGCAGTCAGTTTGATGTGTTGCAAATCTGCCACAAAGATTGTTGACATAAGCCAAGTTGTCCTCTGTGAAAATTGAATGCCTTGTTAGTGTAACGTTTAATAAGTGACTTAGGCTTAAGCTCTTCCAATTTTCAGTTTTGGTTTGGCTGTTCTCCATAATGTTTTTATTGAAGAGGATTTAATGTTGGCTGTGGGTCAAATTGTAAAAGTCTATTAGTGGGATTTTACAGTCTTACAACCTGATTACATCTATGAATTTGGAAAATTGCTAAATGCTGTCATCTTCCAAATGCCCTCAATAAAATTGTTCTGTTAAAGCTTTGCTAATTGCAGCCTCACATTTCTGCTGATAAAAGTTGGGTTTGAGGTCTTAAACTATTTTAATTTAAAGTTCCTTCCTACTTTAGTCTTTAATATCTTTTGTTTCTTTTTTCATTTATTTTGTGAATATATGATGATAGCTAAGCAGATAATGGCATCACTAACAAATATCTTTTTGTTTCATTGTGTTGATCATTTTGCATTTCCTGGTAAGCAAAATTACTTATAAGAAAGTGTCTGCCAGTGTTTGGATCTAAAGTGTGACTTGATTTAGCAGACCCTGTCTGTGCAGGTCACATATAAATCACATAATAGATTAACACAGGAGCCCTTTTAATGCATTCCATTCCATGGATATAGTAAATATAACACATTGATATATTAAATCATGCTTCCACACTTTATCTGCTTCTCCATTTTCAGCAAAATGTCTATAGAGGGGCCTTCATGTATGCTCCCACACATATAAACAGGTGTTGAAGGCAAGGCTACCACTGCTGAGCTAAAGAATCCCTTTCCACAAGTTTATGTGCACAAAAGCTTTCTTGAAGAGATTGTGATGCCCAGTGTCCTAAGTAGAAAATGATAACTACCAAGAGATATGTGGTATAGAAAGTTGCTTCTCTCTCTTTCTCACACTGACCCACACTTATATACTAAAATACATCTCGTTTCTTTAAAAGAATACATAAAACTGAAAGCTCTTTTAATAAAATGCAATCTGGGAAGATAATGGATTGTTTATTTATGTGTTGTGATTCTTAATAGTAAAAATCCTAAAATAGCTTCCAAAATGCCACCAAAATACAATAACATCAACAAAACAATAAAACAGTGATTGTTCAATAAAATATTTTATTGCAATCACCTGGAGTAAATTGCGAGATTAGTGTTAAGGGAACTATCTAGTCAAATGAATACATTTTCAATTGGCAATTTAAACAAATTTCACTAGGAGTTTGCCAGTGTGTGTGCAATATTCATTCCCAGAGCATCTTCATCCAGATAAAATTTGATTGGTATTCCACTTATCCATCCTGGTAAAATATTAAGACAGCAGTACTGTTGAATGTTCTACTCCTGTTCCATCTCCCAGGAGCCTGATTTGCCTTACTTTACAGTTGCTTGAGGTTGCTCCCTCTTGCATTTTCTCCCAGGGCTGCTGCAACTTTGCAAGAGCCCTGAAAGCTAACAGTATCAGAGTCTGCAAAGCCAGTCTGCAGGCCTCCTTTGCAGCTATTGGTTCAGAAAGGTATCTTTTTGGGTCTAGGGGACTGCCTTTTCTCCCAGGGAAGAGATCTCCATTTTGGAATCTCCCCTGCCTTTTCAGTTTAGAGGAAAGACTTCCGACGTGCTGTTGGTTAGGCAGGTAGCTCTGGGAAAACCATTGCAAAAACTATATATACATCATACATTAAGTTAATATGCATTATATATTGATCGTTAAGCTATACATTATATATTGTGTATTGTATATTAAGTTATATTCAGTTAATATAGTTAGTATATTGTGTATTGAGCTATATAGAGAAATTATAGATAGATTAATAGAAAAGCTATTGAGAAAGTATTGAGTATTGAGTTTATTGAGAAAGAACTATTGAGTTAAATAGATAGTATTGAGCATTTGCCTCCAAAGCTAACTTTGAGCACTAGATAGGGGAAAAACCTGCTTTTTTCTGACCATTGGAGCTCTGGGTTAGGGTAAGGGATTCCAGAATTCCTTTTACCTTTTGGAGGAAGGGAAAACTCATCTCTATGCTTTACCAATTGACTGTTTGTAACTTTGATGAACTGTGCCAAGTCTGCAAGGACTTTTTGTAAATAAATATCATTTTTATGTTTAAAGCCAGTAATAGCCTCAGTTCCTGAGTATCTCAAGCTTTTCAAGAAAGACACCCGCAGTTTGCTCAGACATAGAGAGAAGCACGTTGCAGTTTTATTTTTTGTAGCATCTGGATGGACGGCACAACTCCAACTTTTGGGAAATTTGGATCTGGCTTTAACATGAGGGATGGTCGACCCTTGCCATAGAAATTTGAAACTGTGCATATAAAATTCTCTCAATGTGTAAACTAAGAGTGGTGGAAAATGTGGTTCCAAGGCTGTTAATATGCCCACAGACCACTTCAGGTTTTCCAAACTACTTGTGGAAGCAGTGAGCTGCATTGTTAATATTTTTTCCCCAAATTTTGTAGTTACTTGCAATTTTCTTTTTGTCATTTTCAAATGTTTGATCATTTTTTGACCACTGGAGGACCTTGGAGGAAGAAATTTCATCCACTGGCCTCTTGCAGGTTCTCACCCCAGCGCTAAAACCATAACTGTTTAAGGAACAAAATATCTTTATCTGCCTAAAGATTCAAGAGAATGTGGGATGTTGTAAGATCTTTGTGTCTAGAGGGACAATCTTTTATTCTATTTTGCTCCTGTACTCTTTTACAACAGGAGAAAGTGCATTTAATATTGTGTATTCATAGGAGGTAAAGTGAAAAAGAGATTAGACCAATTAAAGAGAGGCAGTTTAGTCCCTTTGGGGAGATAGGATAGTATATAAATAAATAAATAAATAAATAAATAAATAAATAAAATTTATTATTGCATGAAAAAGAGAGGCGCAGTCCTTTCTTCAGTTTTTGAGTATATTAATAAAATCACCCACCCACCCCCACCCCCAGTGTGGTGGGAAAACCTTAGCTTAGTAATGGAATATTGGGTCGGATTTGTTGTGCAGAAGAAAAATGAATATAATTGAACACACACTCTGGACTATAAGAAAGCTGATGATTGTAAGCTTAATTAAATAATATATTTACTCAAATCTAATGATCACCTTTTTTCTTTTCTTTTCTTTTTTTGGCTAAATCACCTTGCAAAAATTAGGGTGTGCATTAGGTTAATGGTAAATTTCGTGCTGAGCCAAAACAATAGGGGAAGCCGCTCCAGGAGCACTTGGAACTCCTATTTGAGAGATGACATCTGTATTTTAATTGTCATAGATCAATGCTATGTAATCCTTGAATTTGTACTTTGGTGAGGCATCAGCATGCTTTGGCAGAAAAATCTCAAGGCCTTGTAAAATTTTAAGGAGTTTTAAGCAGGCAGCAACTGTAATGGCCATATTACAGAGTGCAATTTTTTGCTGCTGCTTATTACATTTTTTGGCAAATACCTTTTTTGTTTTTAGGATTTTTAAATTTGAGGTGTGCATTGGATTTGATGGCACATTAGACTTGAGTAAATGTGGGTATTGGCAAGACTGCATGGTCAGAAATGTTCAAAGGGAAAGAAATTAATAGTGCATAGGAGTTTCATAAAGGTGAATTCTGAAGACACAATCACAAAAAGTTGCAATGAGAAGGAAAAGTGAGAAGTCTCTAAAATTTCATAATGGATATATATAAAGAACTTGCATATGAACTGAAATTTAAAAGGAACTTGTGTAAAAATGTAAAAAGAATAAAAAAGAATTAAAGTGTTTCTGATCAATGCTTTAATCAGAAAAAAAAAACCCAAAGCTTGTAATGAACTCAGGTTTGCTATAGAGGTAGAGAATAATAAAAAAATTGGGTTTTGGTTATGTTTGGAGCAAGAATAAAAACAAGGAGCTCCTCTTCATCTTGTAGATAGGTTTATAGTGGGGTACATTGGCATAGTGTTCTAGGCCTGGTGGTGTTCATATATTTCTGAACAGTTTGAATAATGAAATAGGGGTGATACTTACCAAATTTTTAGCTAACTCCACATTTGGAGGAGTTGCTCATAGCCCAGAAGAAGAATCAGGAATGGCAGGTAAAATGAACAAAATAAATGTTATCAGGGAGATCCTCCATTGTCTCTGATATGATGTGGAGAAGCATGCAATACTGCTATTTTAAGTGTAAAAACTTACATAGTTGATGTTCTACCTGGAAGTGCTTCTAACCCAACAAATTAGCCATTTTTTCAGCTTGAAAAATCAGAACTGGAAAGTGGAAATGCATTTGGAATCTTGTTAAGCATTATTACCATTACGACCTAAATATGTATAGATTTTGCTGGAAGTATTCTGAAAATACTGCCCCCCCCCCCCAATTTATATTGGCACAATGTTCCTGAAGTCTTACTGTAACATCATATTTTGTGATGTGACAGTAGAATAGCTTCTTATGTGTTCCATCTTGAGTCCTGATGTGCTTGAAAGTGACATTCTGGGTAAGCTGTTGTCCAGATTTGCAATGTTCTTATGACCTCCTGCCTGATAGCATTTTGGCATAGTTTTACCTTTGGATTGGAGGAAACATGAAATATTAATAGGTTTCCTGAGCATCAGTACAGTGCTTTTATTAGGGCGCATTGCAGTATGGGTGACTGGAATAGTTAGATCAGGCTACTAAGAAGGATAGGTTACCAACCAGATAGGTTTGTTTTTAAGTTAAATTTGAATGTAGGTCTGAACAGGTACATACTGTAAGTGTAACTCTAGCCAAATTTTTGTGTTTTGGATTGCACCCCTGTGATGTTTGTTTTGCAGTATATGCCTGTTTAGAAGATTCCACCTTACTTTCTGTCCCTATGAGAATTGGATTTTGAACATTTTTAGTTGCCATAGAAAGAATAACTGGAGATAAAGTTTCAGTGGAAAATTTTTTTTTCTCATGATAATTCTTACAGAAATGAATTTCCCTTCCTAGGGGTAGATTTTTCTCTCATTTCCTGTTTTCTCACCCCTGTTTGTAACTGGGAGTTGTATGCAACTCAGAGACTGCTTGTAATTAAATTGGGATAACAAAGATTCCAGCAGGAGGCAAATATCTGATAAGAATACAGAAAGACAGTTCAAGGCAAGGGAGCAAAAGAATTAGAAAAGAAAATCAAAGGATTGTCCAGAAGCTGCACACACAAGCTCTCTGAAACTTGGAGCCACAAAATATTGTTATTCTAAGACAGGATGGGACAGAAGAGCCATTTCCAACTCTCCTGGCCAAAGACTCCAAATGATGGGAACACAAACTGTTTCAGGCTTTTGCTAATGCAGCATTTTAAGGGTTCTTTTGTAAAATTGAACATGGTGGAAATGCCCAGCTATTATGCTAAGATTTGATGATGCTTCACCTTACTAAAGAGAAGTATAATTGGATGTGTTAAAAGCAGGAACTGTAGATGATGGGTGCTAAAAATATGAAGATGCATTTGTTAAAATAAACTGCCTATAGGTTGAGGGAATTAGATTCTTCCTTGCAGGCAAATTTCCAAAGTAAATTGTCAAAATGAGCTAGCTCAGAAGATTTTGTCCCTCTAGCAGCTCATATCATGATGGCCCATATGCTAGCTGTAATGAAAGGAGGAAGCAAACAGCTAAGCTTTCTGAATGTGAGTTCTAAATATTATTTTTACACTACAATAGTAACCCATCTTAAATAAATCCCCTGTCCAGTAACTGACACAATGCAGCTAGGCAGATGAGCTATTCAGAGGGGAAAATGCATCACCAAAGGTTATATTTCAAGGTATTAACATTTCTATTTTCTAGCTAGCAAATAGTAGTACATAATTACACAACTGTGACTCTTTTCAAGTTGGCATATGCACAACTGTTGATCACTTGCATAATTTACTCATCTACAATATTGCATAGCTAGCTGGCTTCATTGATATTATTGTCTTCTGGATTAATAGCTGCTTTAACAGAGCATATCAAATTTAAAGGATCACATACTTCGTCTAAAGCATAGTTTGCCTCTTTATTGCAAATCTCACAATGGAAGAAAGAAAGAAAGAAAGAAAGAAAGAAAAGACAAACAAAAAAAACAACAAGAGTTTCTCTCTTGTGTGTGTGAAAATGCTAGGCAATGCAATAGAGCGAATGCTAGGGTACCAAAATTTCCATAGTAGCAAATGTCATGGATCAAATTAGAAGAGAAACAGGATGAGGAGGCTACCAAGACTGCTATGTGCAGAGTAATCTCACACTGTGAAAAAGACTGGGTTTACATGGCATAAAAAATAAAATAACTGAACCAAATCAGCTCTTTAACTGATGGCTGGAAGATATGAAAACTACCTGCTTTTGCTTTCTGAAAATGCATAGATGTGTTGAGTAGCTTCTTTTGTGCTTTATGTTTTTAATATTTGAGTATCTGGTTTTCCCAGCACAGCAGGACATTGTTTGGTGGTAGAACAGCACTCAGGCACTTTTGTATACAGAAGTTTTCAAATTCATTTCCTGCAAAGTTTTTGTTTTTAATCTATAAAGTTTTTTAATAGTAGAGCTGGAGAGTACTTCTGCCTGAGATCTTGTGGAACCACTAATTTCAGTGTAGAGTTTAATAACTTGCTGGAACAGGAGTAAGCTACTTTCAAAGCTTGTGGTTGTTCATCCCCATTTCACACAAATAAATAAATAAATAAATAACCACATAACTCCAAATGGGCTTTGAAAGAACAGAACAGACTGGGGCTATACTTTGCCTGTCTTTATCCAAACTGACTCTGGATTTTAAAGTTCTGATTTACCTGGCTTGACTCCTGAGGCAGAATTAATTAATTAAGAATTCACAGTTTTCTGTATATGCGAGTGTGTTTTACATTTTTAATATTTTTGCAAAACACTTTGTATCCGTCAGTTACCACAATTGTGAGTTCCTTCACACCATCAGTTTCTTCTTCTTCTATGTTCAAGATATACATGAAAGGTTAGAATAAAACATTATTGGAATGATTTTACAAATGCATGTTGAATAAACCTTTATGTAGGCAAGGCAATGCATATGCTTTTTATTTCTATGCATTTCTACAGAAATGACTAATAAACATACTGTTTCTTCACAAATATTTTACAATCAAAAAATTATAAAAAAGAAATAAAGTTTGTCAGAAGAAGAGGAAAAGGAGCAATAATAACAACACCAACAGCCAGGCAGATCTGTGGAAGATAGCTGACTTAGCATGGTTTATCTATTTATTTTTGACCATTTCTTGGAGGAAGAATGAATGGCAAATGTCATTCTTAGATTTGGGATGTAGGGCTTCTATGCTTATCATTTCAAAGGAGGTAGCTGGTGTGGATGTGTGTGTGTACGTGCACATGCATACATAAATGGATGAGAACACAAATTCCACCCCCATTCTCTTGGGCTTTGCAGCCTGTCAGGCTTCTTGAAAAGCCCCAGAGAGCTTAGCACCTTGGTATTCCACTCTTTTGGGGTTTCGCTGTGCTGCAGAATGCCGAGTGCCTGAACGTATGATGGACTGTTATTATTATTAAAATGACTTTTTGCTTTTATTGTCTTTTAAGCAACAGTGAACTGAACAAAACCTATTTACCTTTCTTGGAACCTAGCAGGCTATATCAAGGGAAAGGAACCAGGGAGGAAGCCAGGGGGCATATCCTTTCAGGAACTTAGTGGGGAGGAATAGCAACTACAAATGTTGCAAAGTGAAAGAGAATGGCATTTAATTGGTACAATAGAGACACACACACTCTTGTTTACCTCATTAAAGGACAATAGGAAAACTCTGAGGCCCTGCAGTGCTGCAATCAGAGAAATGTCCCTCCAGTCTTCAATATAAGGGAGAAAAAGAACTTAGGCAAACGGAAATAATTTGTGAAAGGACAGACAGGGATTTGACATAGTTCCAGGTGAACTGTAAAATTGGACATATACATCTTGAAAGAAAGAGGAGCAAAATTGGAACAAGTGATCTGGAGGATATGGCCGGCTACAGTTTTGTATTATTTGGGGGGGGGGGGGAGATTCACTCTTTTGTGAATGTGTGAGAATGACGCAATTCTCACACTTCCTTTCTCTGATTGTAATCTTAATTTGAGTATTTTAAACAGAAAGTGTGATAAAATCTGCGTTCCTTGACCCTCTTGTCAATTGGAAACCATTTAAAATAGTGGCTCTCAAGTCTTCCTAATGCTGCGATCTTTCAATATGGTTCCCAACCATAACATTATTTTCGTCAATACTTCATAACTGTAATTTTGCTACTATTACAAATCGTAATGTAAATATCTAATGTGCAGGATATGCTTGTTTTCTGCTTCCTTGGAGACTAGGACACGGAACAATGGCTTCAAACTACAAGAGAGGAGATTCCATCTGAACATTAGGAAGAACTTCCTGACTGTGAGAGCCGTTCAGCAGTGGAACTCTCTGCCCCGGAGTGTGGTGGAGGCTCCTTCTTTGGAAGCTTTTAAACATAGGCTGGATGGCCATCTGTCAGGGGTGATTTGAATGCAATATTCCTGCTTCTTGGCAGGGGGTTGGACTGGATGACCCACGAGGTCTCTTCCAACTCTTTGATTCTATGATTCTATGATTCTATTTTCATGCACTGGACCAAATTTGGCACAAATACCAGATATGCCCAAATTTGAATACTGGTAGGGTTGGGGGGGGGGGATTGATTTTGTCATTTCAGAGTTGTAGTTGCTGGGATTTATAATTCACCTACAATTAAAGACCATTCTGAATTCCACAAACAATGGAATTGAACCAAACTTGGCACACAGAATTCCCATGGCCAAAAGAAAATACTGGAAGGATTTGGTGGGCATTGACCTTGAGTTTTGGAGTTGTAGTTCACCTATATCCGGAGAGCACCATGGACTCAAACAATGATGGATCTGGACCAAACTTGGCACAAATATCAATATGCCCAAATGTGAACACTGGTGGAGTTTGGGGAAAATAGACCTTGACATTTGGGAGTTGTAGTTGCTGGGATTTCTAGTTCACCTACAATCAAAGAGCATTCTGAACCCTACCGAGAGAATTGGGCCAATCTTCCCACAAAGAGCCCCATGACCAACAGAAAATATTCTTGTTTTGTGATGGTCTTTGGTGACTCCTCTGACACCCCCAGGTTGAGAAATGCTGATTTAAAATATATAGATTATACCATACTTCTTTTTCTGCACATAGGTTGCTTCGTTCAGGATCCAGATCTTACTTATATCACCTTTTCCATTTGATTCTCATTTGCCCATAACTCTTAGAAGAGTTTCATCTGTCATCCATTGAGGATTCTCTTTCTTTTTGATAGTGTCTTTTTGCCTTCCTCCCTGACAAGGTTCTTACTTCAATCCAGAGTTCTTCTGGCTATGGGTCAATTGGGCTTTAAATTATATTTTGTACAGTACCTTTAAATTCTACAGGGATATTCACCTGCTTATATTTTGGCATGATAGTTGGTTTAGAGGTTGGTTGGTTTTTTTTAGTTATACTTTAATTTGTATAAGATTACTGTTTTGGCCATCATGTTGTATTAATGTAACCAGTCACATTTTAAGTTGCTTAATAATATTTTTGCGATGAACAAACTATTGGCCTTCACCATGGGCCAAGTTTTCTTATAATCTTTGATTTTGCTGTGTTTCTTACTTTTGCGTTCCAATCAGCTATGATTAATTAGAAGTCATGTTTTGGCATGTGATCAGTTTCTTCCTGTAATCCAGTATATAATCTTGCAGTTGAGTCTTCTGTTTCTTCTGTAGTTGGAACATAAAACGGTCTACATTCCATTGAGTTCTCACTTGGTCTACCCTCCATAGAGGTCCCTGATTCTCAAAAGTGGGAAAACTAAATGATAGGTATGGGAAGGACATGGTTCAGATATATAATCTACTATAGAACCTCTGCAATAATAAAAAATACTATGACTTTTAATTAAAATGTATTAGACTATAACAGTGGACACAATTATCTCACAAACTGAAAACTATGACTTTTCCTGTAGTTGTTTTGTGCCCATAGACTATTTTTTGGTTTGTGTTTCATTTCAGAATTTTTTAAAAAATCTCACATTTACCTGTGAGGAAGCTAAAAAAAATACAGTGGAACGTGCATCTCAGGTAAAATATAAGATAGCATTGTAATGAAGTACCTCATGCCAGAGCTGTACTGTGAAGCACCATCTAAATTATTCAATAAAAGAGATAGCATCCTTTGATATTTTTCCACAGCAGGAGTCCACAAATTCTGTAATTTCATATTGTGTGTCATTGCTGACATTCAGTAAATATGCATAATGCCTATTTTTATTAGCTGCAGAATCCCTCTTGTATATGATGAAAATTTAAATCTATATTTTTTATTAAATGATGTGTGTTTTCCCCATCTCTCTTGTGCTATTCTTTGTTTCATGGGTCTCAACAAGTAGTCTTTGTTACTTTATATCAGACTACCATTTTTGAAATGGGAGAAGGATGGGATATATTTATAAACAAATAAATTAGCATTTCATTTTCAAGTGTTTATGATGGGCTTAGGGAGGAGACCCTGTCTCTCGTCCCCACCAAGCATATTTGCAAGAGTGGTGGGATCGAGAGCAGGGCTTCTCCTGATGATCCCAAGCTTCGTAATTGTTCATAGCAGGAGATACGTTCAGACAAGTAATCTGAGCCTAGCAGTTCAAAAACATTAAATGTGAGTAGATCAATAGGTACTGCTCTCATGGGAAGGTAACGGTGCTCCGTGCAATCATACCAGCCACATGACCTTGGAAGCATCTATGGACAATGACGGCTCTCCAACTTAGAATTAGAGATGAGCACCACCCCTCAGAGTCAGACATGATTAGACTTAATGTCAAGGGGAAACCTTTATGGCAATATATGCAATATATTGTAAGTTTAGTATGTATAGAATCTATATGCAGAAGCAATCTTCATTGTTGTGCATTAGCAGAATCACTATTCACTTCTGTAGAACCTACTGTTGTTTAGACCTGCTCTTGAAGATTTGGTGGTTTGGAGTTGGAACAGATCATCATTTTCAACATCAAAGATTTGCTTAACATGTATATATTGGGAATGGGAGGAAAATGGATCAAATTCAAACAAGTTTTCAAGATGGCTTTTAGTGAAAATTCTTTGACAATTTCCAATAATACCACAATATATGTGTGGACACTACTTGTATATATTTTGTTGTAATACACACCCCCGGTGGCGCAGTGGGTTAAATCCCTGTGCCAGCAGGACTGAAGACCGACAGGTTGCAGGTTCAAATCCAGGGAGAGGCGGATGAGCTCCCTCTGTCAGCTCCAGTGCCTCATGCAGGGACATGAGAGAAGCCTCCCACAAGGATGATAAAAACATCAAATCATCCGGGCGTCCCCTGGGCAACGTCCTTGCAGACGGCCAGTTCTCTCATACCAGAAGCGACTTGCAGTTTCTCAACTCGCTCCTGACACGACAAAAAAAAATGTTGCTTTGAGTCCCCCCAGGGGTGAGAAAGGTGGTATATAAATACTGTAAATAAATAAATAAATAAATAAATAAACTCTATATGATGCAGCATTTTAACCATTTTCATGATTATGTGCCTTGAAGCCTTCATTGTTTATAACTTTTATATAACTTTCATTCCTTTTTTTGAACTTTGTTAATGGAGGCTTTCTCCTATATGTGGCCAACTATAAGTCATTTCCCACAGAGACACTCTGGAAAAGTCTTGAGGCTACAGAAATGTATGAATTGTCATGGCTTGGTGTGAACAAGAGAATTGTGTCATTATTTTGCCAGCTTGAATTGGCAAAATACATGTCTTTTTACTGAAGTTTCTTTATTTTATTTGTACCTCATTCTATACTTAAGGACAGAGGCATTATTTCATCATTAGTTATATGGGCCCCCTGTCCTGAAGAGCTAAACGTCTAAAATTACATTGAAGAAGAAAGCTTGAAAAATGATCTTTTAAAAAGAATTTGCTTTTTCACAAAACTTTTACAGAGAAAAAATTTGAACCTTTTTTTTTCCAGAATGAGAATAACCAATAAAAATGTGCAACAAATTTCATACCCTCACCCATCAAGGAGAAAAAATGTCTGCATTTTTATTCAGAACAATCAAATTCACACAGTTTTTCGTCCATAATCACTGTTTATAAATTGTGAATAGTTGAAGCAAGGATAGAAAAGGAGAAGTCATGGATGCTTATGAAGTAAATACTTAAGTTGTGGGCATCAGCAACTTCCACAAAATTAAGCAAGCACTTTTTCTATTTTATTTTTATTTTAGTCTTGTTACTTTCAAAGCTTATTTTGCAAGCAACTGTTTTTCACAAATTCAAATAATCACCTGCTTTCAAGAGCCCTGGCCTACCTTTTGCTCACCCTGCTCTCTTGGAAGTACTCAAAATTTTAAAATGCTGTGTGATGTTTTCTGCAAAACATACCTTTTTTGGAAGCTAATAGCTTATACCCACACTAAATAAATCTTTCAAAAATCTGCTGTTTGGCAATTGTTCCACTAGGAACATGATTGACTGATGAAACTACTGGTTACTTGCTGGAATTCTGGAACAAGAACATAAAATTGTGGAGAATGTCTTTTCTTTTTAAAGAACTTCACTATACTATTATAGGAACTATAAATCATTAAAATACCTGTAGTTTTATTTCCGGGAGCAAAAACTGAAGATTTTATGATGGAGATAAATGTGCAAAATTACTGTTCTAAATGGCATCCGAATTGTTATTGTGGATTTGAAACCAAAGGGGCGGGAAGATAATTTGTATGCTGCTAACCATATTATACTGAGTGAGAACAGAGATATCAATAACCCAGGGTTTTGTTTTTTTACTTTGAATGAGAATCAAAGTGGAAGTTACTGTCCTTATAACTGTTAATTGTCATTCTTTAACAAATGGAGAAGAACAAGCATTCTATACAGTAAAGAGACATAACTTAAGGTTAGTCATTCATTTCCAAACTGGAAGTGATGCCTAGGTAACTAAGAAAAATATAATTTGTGCTAAGATCTGTAATAATGCCTTATTAAAATATCCAAAAACTTTCTTAAAGTTTCATATTTACAATATTATCCTTGTGAACTGTAAGATTTAGTTGGAATTTGCATGATTTTATCCGTGTGAACTGTAAGATTTAGTTTGAATTTGCATGATTATGTTTGTACATTCTGCCTGTCGGGCCATGTGGTGATGATCTCTATATGACTAATTTCATAAGGAGTCAACTAAAAGTGAAATTTGTTAGTGATTATGTTACTGTCTTGATAAAATAGTGAAGAGTTGAGACATCACACTGGCAACGAAGAACCGCATAGTTAAAGCAATGGTATTCCCCGTAGTAATCTATGGATGTGAGAGCTGGACCATAGGGAAGACTGAGCAAAGGAAGATAGATGCTTTTGAACTGTGGTGTTGGAGGAAAATTGTGGACTGCAAGAAGATCCAGTCAGTGCATACTTTAGGAAATAAAGCCCGACTGCTCATTGGAGGGGAAGATATTAGAGGCAGATGAAGGGTCTAGTACAGTACAGTCCTTGGTTTGAGTGCACTAGAAGGACAAGGTACCCCAATCACTCCATGAAAATTGCAGTCACCTCTAATCTAATGACACAAGAATAGTTTTGTTGATAAAATGCCCAGTGGACTTTAGGCCTATCCAACAGCTGTCCTTTCCACATGCATATCATAGTGTTTACTGACATATTATCACTTGGTATTAGTCATGTTACTACTTCCAAGAACAATAAGGGAAGACAACTATTTCTCCTATTTCTATTTTTATGCTCATATGCTTCCCTTATGCATCAGTGTGATCATGTTGAAAAACAGGATGCTGTGCTTCAGTATGTCTAACAGGGCCTCTCATGTTCTTCAATAAAAACCAACCACAGGACTGAGCATAACACAAAAAATTGCTCAAAGCAAAATTTATTTGTTAGTTACTTTTTTCAAAACAAAATAATTATTTTATCTCAAAAGCAAACCAAAACTTTGATGTGCAAACATTCCAAAAGTTGTTATTGAAATGTTTAAAAGTATCTATGTGTCTAGGAAAAGGGGAGAAGATAATTAGTAATAATGTTATTTTAGTGTTTCAACCTTACCTTGGTTACCCTACAGCAGCAGTTCTCAAAGTGCTCTGCATAGCCCTTAGGGCTCCATGTTTCCCTCCTCCTCCCCCTCCTCCTGTTCCTCCTTCCAATTCTAAGCATGAGTCAGCGGGGAAGGAGGCATAGGTTGGCTGGTTGTTCCCCCACAGCTGAAGTGCTGGAAGTGCATGCTGCCAAAGTGTGCATCACCAGAGTGCTACTCCAAAAGTGGGGTGGCAAAGAAGGGCGGGGGCCCGTTGGCAGCGGCGGCAGAAGGGGGTGTGGGACAGGTCCAGGGGGGTAGGGGTAGCAGTGCCTGTGGGCCTTTCTACAAAGAGAAGCTTGGTTGCAATGACAGTAGGAACCCGTAGTGCACAGGCTAGAGGGGATGAGTCCTTGCCCACCAAGGACTTGATGGAAAAGCAGCACATGGGCTCTGCTGTCACTGCCATTGCCATAGCAAGCTGAACATGCTGAGGCTGAAACCCCAGCCACGAAGTGCTCCCTTCCGTCCTTTCCTTCCTCTCCTTCCTTCCTTCCCTTCCTCATCATGTGGAGCCTTTCCTCCACACCTTCCTTGCTTCCAAAACTCTTTTTCTCATGGCAGAAGGGCCGGAATGGATGGACCCTGGGGGTTCTACTATTATTATTATTATTATTATTATTATTATTATTATTATTATTACCACCACCACCACCACCACTACTACTACTACTACTACTTCAAAGACTGGTAGCTATCTGTTGGAGGTGCTTTGATTGTGCTTTTACCATATGGCAGAAGGCAGTTGGACTAGATGGCCCCTGGGGTCTTCCACTGAAATACTGTTAATTTTGTGTTGATTAAAATTGTAAATATTTTAATTTTAAATACTGTATTTTTTCTTTCTTTTTTTGCACTACAAATGAGATATGTGCAATGTTCATAGGAATTTGTTCATTTTTTCCTCAATGAGTTTACACAAATATTCTCCATCCATCTGCTACTGGCTAAGCCCATCTATCAAATTTTAAAACACAATGTAGTGCCTGTGTCCAAAAGTTTGCCCATGCCTGATATAAACATTATATATCATACATAAACATTTCTTATTTCTTATTTACTTTATTTCTACCCCACTCTATCTCTATGGCTCTATGAGAAAGTTTTCCTTCAACAAGGGCTCCACGGCTGAAAAAGTTTGAGAATCCCTGACCAACAGGAACTGGTGAAAGGAGAGATAAGTGGTCCTCAAGGTGTAATTGATAAACTTCAGATGTTAGATGTCAGATAGCAAAGTGTGGATGGGAAAGAAAAAGATTGGAATATTTTCTTAATTGTTTTCAAAATACTTACATTCTAGCTTGTATTGCTATCAGAAAGCTTTTTCTCATGTCAACATGTCAGCCCTCTCCTTTCATTTAAAGAGAGCTTGTGTCTTCATTATTGCTCTGTAATTTTGGATTAGTAGAACAAGTTAAGATGTAGATCCACTTTCAATTTTCTGCCTTATTTGTCTATTCAACTAATTTAAGTTAATTTTGCTTCATCATGAAAACAATATTAAACAGCTCCTTCTTTGCATTTTAATTGAATACTGATTTTTCTCCAAATGCAGCTTGACAAAAAGCATTAGTAAAAGTTAATTATCTAGCAAATAACAGATTTTCTAATATAATGAGAAAAGTAGAAATTAATTACTGATTAAGTATAAATTGCGCAAAGGAATTTTTCCACTATATGTGCGTATAAAGGCATGTTGGGATGGAACTACCAAATTCTATGATATAAACGCAGGTGGAATAAATGGAAACATCTAGCAAATTAGTTTTGATGTCCAGATTGTATGAGTTATGATTTTTAAAGTATGGCTATGAATTATCTGAATCCATTTTGAGAGAGCAAAAACCTTAAACTGTGCAAGGAATTGATTGCTAAGCTCTGAGTGGTTCTGGCCCAGCTCACCTGTACGAACATATCTCCCTCTGTGATCCACCTCAGAGATTAAGATCTTCTGGGGAGGCCCTGCTCTCGATTCCACCTCCCTTGCAAGAGCAATCGGTGGGAATGAGTGACAGGGCCTTCTCAGTGATGGCCCCTCAGCTGTATAACTCCTTGCCTAGTAAAATTAGAGTAGCCCTCTGCCTCCTGGCTTTCAAGAAGAAAGTAAAAATGTGGTTATGTGACCAAGCATTTGGACAGCAAAGTTCTTAATGCAGTAAGAGAATAAGGAATAGTGAAGGGGCCAATGGAACAACTATGGATTTGATTTTTGGATGGCACGGTTTTAATAACTGTTTTTAAACTGTGTTGTTTATGAGTGGGTTTTTAATATAAATGTTATTGTATTACCAATGTTTAATTTTTTACATTTTATGTCCAAATGTTATTTCATGTTTTATGTTTTAATATGGTTAGGTTTTTAATTTATAGTTATATTTTGATTTCCACATATATGCACAGCATTGAATTTTGCCTTTATTTTGCTGGAAACTGCTTTGAGTTTCTTCAGGGTGAGAAAAGCAGTAGATAAATGTAGTAAATAAATAAATAGCTAATTTTTCATGATTGAGTGGAGAAGTGTATCCTGTATAATGTCAACCTTACATGTTATAACTTTTCTGCAACAGACAGGATGATGTCATTAATCAACATTACCCCGGTAAGAAAACAGATAATCAAAATAACCAAAACTTTGAAACTACCACCAGCCATCCTATAACAAATACATGATGTTGCAACTGCATTATGAAAGAAAATGTTTCATACACAGCATTTGGATTCCTTCACAGTGTACTTATAATAAATTTAAGTTTGAAAAAAACACCTTTACTTTGAAAGATAACACCATAGCAAAATTCTGTGATGAATATCATTCTGTCCATACATGTACGCACTGACAGTTAGTGGGTTTCTTGTTGGTGGGGTTGGAAACACCCCAACTCAGCTGCATTCACTCCTGCCCAATTTTTGCAGACCCTATCCCTTTCTACACTCCATTAGGAAGCATACCATGACTGGCAAAATATGTTTTGCCACTTCTGAAGACATCTTCACAACCAACAAGATTTTATAAAGCTCAACTTGGATTTCTGGCACTTCAAGTATCATGGGGATGGGATACCCTTCTGTCCATAGTAGATCCTTAAGTGCAAGGCTGACATTTTTGATTTGTGGAGTTTGCACATCCTAAATAGAACAGGAATCCTGGTTTTCCAAGGTATTCCCTGACAACTAGGTGACATGATCAGATGTTGACTTGATAGCTTCTTAAATCCCAAAGATTGAACTATGAGAAGTGTTGTGTGGTCAAATTGAATACTAAGATTTTGTAATCTTTGTATACAATTTTTATTTAAATAAACATTCCTCATTTTTATGTAATTCCTGCATCTTTGAATTATAAAAACATAAAACTTTAATATTAAAAAACCTTGTAAATGTATTAAAACCTGAAAACCAAAGGGGATGAAGGAGATGGCAGAAAAAAAAACTTAAAGTAGGCTTTGCCAACAAAGAATAAAGGGTCACATTCAGCACCATTTACTTTTACGTTGGGTGAGATTGATATGGAAGGTGAAGGGATGGTTCAGTGTGGCAAGTGTGGTCTTGTTCCATCTGCACCATGTGGGTTTGGCAAGTTGCATGTGGCTGTCTTTAGGGCCAATCCAGAGGATTCAAAAGAGGCTGTGCAGCAGTTTTCTTTTACCTAAGCTTACAGGGACATGCAAGATTCTGCACCCCACCCCCCTCGGCATCTCAATGGACTGCAAACTACTTTTGGATTTTGAGCTCCAGTTACAGTATCCGAAGTAACCTGATGACAGAGGGATAGGGTGGGAAAAGACAGGGAAACTGGTATATTATAATCACACCTGACAGAGGATTAATCAGGATGGTCACTGCCAAATTAAAGAATTGGAGGGCATGCCTTTATAATCAGTTTAAGTTGAAACATTTTTGCTATTTTCCCCTGTTTTAATGCACTTTTTTCCGGTGCCATGTTGCATCAAAATGAGACACATAACTTAGTTTTGGTGGGAAATAGTGCTAGATTTGGATGAGAGTGTTGTATCCCATATGTTATCTATTTTAAATTTATTTTTCTTGCTCCCTACCATTTTGTTTCTCTTTTGCTCTCCCTCTGAATGAGGACTCATGTTTCCTCTCACAATATTTTGTTTTGTCAGTCTTGTTTGTATAGACAGATCTCCTCCAGGCCAGAAAACATTCATTCTTTCTGTTACAAATTATTGGTTGGTTGCAAGAAGCCAGTGAAAGATGCTGATGATTTAACAATGCCATTATTTAGCTGTCAGAGGCCTTTTAAAACCTGCATCTAGCTTGATAATATCTGTGATTGACCATTGACCAGGTTTTGGTAGGCACTGAAAATGTCTGCAATCAACTGTTGCTCAATCAGGGCCATCTCCAATGAACATCTATGAGTTGCAATTATGAAACGGTGGGAAGCTTAAATTCCTTAGTTCGAGTGTTCTATGTGACCTGAAGAATAGTAATCTATGAAGTCACTCATTTTGAAACAGATGCAATGGAATGTGAAAACTGCTGGAAAGTCCATATTTTGTGATTCCATACGAAACCACCACCATTTTCTTAAAACATATGGAAGATATAAGTCCAAAATACCCCTTTTCAGTTGCAATCTCTATTTTCCCCTGCTTACCACCTTTCCACTTTATTTATCTCAATGAATTATGCTCGTTAAAGTGCATGGTTTCAAATCAATGTTGTTGGGGCTTTTTAAAAATAAAAAAAAATATGCTAGTATGGTTTTTGTAAGAGAGTTGCCAGATGTACAAGCTGAGTTTAGAAAAGGCAGAGGAACCAGAGACCAAATTGTCAATAACTGCTGGATAATGGAGGAAGGTATGAAGTTTCAGGGAAAAAACCCCATCTATGTCTCTCTTATTGACTATTCTAAAGCCTTTGACTGTGTGAATCATAATAAACTATAGCAAGTTCTTGGTGGTATGGGGATAACAAATCACCTTGTCTGTATCAAGTAGCAACAGTAAGAACAATACATGGAACAACAGACCCGTTCAAGATTGGGAATGGAGTATGGCAGGACTGTATTCTCTCACTCTACCTATTCAATTTGTATGCAGAACATATCATGCGATGTACAGGGCTTGATGAATCCAAGGCTGAAGTTAAAATTGCTGGAAGAAAAAGCAATAACAACCTTAGATATGCAGATGATATCACTCTGATAGCTGAAAGTGAGGAGGAGCTGAGAAGCCTTCTAATCAAGGTGAAAGAAGAAAGTGCAAAAGCCGTGTTACAGTTCAACATAAAAAAAAACCAAGATTATGGCAACCAGACTGATTGATAACTGGCAAATAGATGGAGAAAACAGTGACAGACTTTGTATTTCTAGGTGCAGAAATTACTACAGACATGGACTGCAGCCAGGAAATCAGAAGATGTCTGCTTCTTGGGAAGAGAGCAATGACTAATCTCGATAAAATAGTTAAGAATAGAGGCATTATACTGAGAGTGAAGATCCACATAGTTAAAGCAATGGTATTCCCCATAGTAACCTTTGGATACAAGAAGCAGGACCATAAGTAAGCTTGAGCAAAGGAAGATAGACATTTTTAGTGTAGTGTAGTGTTGGAGAAAAATTCTGAGAGTGCCAAGAAGATAAAACTCCAGGAAATAAAGCCTGTCTTCTCACTGGATGGAAGGATATTAGATGAAGTACTTTGAAGATGAAGTACTCTGGCCACATAATGAGAATACAGGGAAGTGTTGCATCCCAGTTCAAGAAACAAGACCATAAGATTAAATCCACCACTCTGGACTGTAGGAAAAGCAATCCTTGTTTATTGATGAAAAATTGGTTACAAAAGAAAGGTAAATGCAGAGTAAAAAAAGCCACAGAAAAACACAGTATTCAATAGGATCTCTGAACTTGAGCAAAACTTCAAAAGCCACAAAACAATAACCAGGAGTCTGTTAGCCTTTTACTAACCATGAACTTGGAAACTACAAGCCTCTGGGATTACTGGCCATGGAACACAGGAATTCTGCCAAAACCAGCCACAGTCCCGAACGTTGCTTGACCTAAAGAAGCACCCAGCAGGGATGCTCTTAAACCAAAGAAGCTATTCTTAGAAACGCCCCTTGACTTTTCTGTTTGGGCCTCTTTCTGCTGGATACGCTGTGACTTCGTACAGACTGGGAAACACATCTATCTCTCACTATCTGTTCTCTTCGGACTTCATTATCAAGCCCAAGTGGGGAGATATCACGGCTAACTTCCAAAACATTCTCTTCTAACTGCTGGGTTTCGTTTTCATTCCCACTGACCTCTGCATCAACAACAGATTCCACACTGTCATAGTCAGGGAGAGCTTGCTCAGTTTGAAAAACTATCAGAGAATCCTGTTCACACAGATCAGGATCAGACTGAACCCCAACAGGAAGCTTGGAGAAGAAAATGATGCTTGGGAAAATGGAAGGAAAAAGGAAGAGGGGTTGATCAAGGGCAAGATGGATGGATGTTATCCTTGAAGTGACTGGCTTGACCTTGAAGGAGCTGGGGTGGCAACAGCTGACAGGGAGCTCTGGCGTGGGCTGGTCCATGAGGTCACAAAGAGAAGTGGATGAATGAATAAACAACAAACACATGTCTTATTTTACTTCCCTATTGATTTTGCATTGTTATTTTTTTGCATATCTAATTTTAAATTCAATTGTTAGTCTTATTACTGTTTATTGTTTGCACTGTTATACTATTCTGAGCTGTTCCGAGTCCCCTCAGGGAGATGGGGTGGGATACAAATAAAGTTTATTATTATTATTTGAAACACAAGATGAGTCCACAGCAGACACTCTGCTGGCTGTTGAATTGGATCACATGTCAGACACTTCCCAAATGTCTAGGACTGTGTGATGTATCGGTGAATAATGCGTGCAGATCCCAGTAAGGTGGCCTTCTGCAGCTGGCAGATGGTAATTTTGTCAGCGCAGATTGTGTTTAAGTGCAGGCCAAGGTCTTTAGGCACTGCACCCAGTGTCCTGATCACCACTGGGACCACCTTTACTGGCTTGTGCCAGTCTTTGCAGTTTGATCTTTAAATCCTAATATAGTGTCAGCTTTTCCTGTTGTTTCTCTGCAATCCTGCTGTCACCTGGGATTGCGACATCAATGATCCATACTTTGTTTTTGAACATGATTGTGCGGTCAGGAATAATGTGCTCCAGAACTCTGTCTGTCTGAATTCGGAAGTCCCAGAGGAGTTTGGCGTGTTCATTCTCTGTAACTTTTTCTGGCTTGTGATCCCACCAGTTTTTTATTGCAGGCAGATGGTTTTTGTGGCACAAGTTCCAATGAATCATCTGAGCAACAGTGGTATGCCTCTGCTTGTAGTTTGTCTGCACAATCTTCTTGCAGCAAATGAGGATGTGATTTATTGTTTCTTCTGCTTCCTTGCAGAGTCTACATTTGGGATTTGTTGTTGACTTTTCAATTCTGGCTTTGATGGCATTGGTTTTAATGGCTTGTTCTTGGGCTGCCAGAATCAGGCCCTCCATCTCCTTTTTCAGAGTTCCATTTGTGAGCCACGGCCATGTTTTTTCTTTTGTCAATTCGGCTCTCAATTTTTGCCAAAAACTGTACATGGAGTGCCTTCTTTTGCCAGTTTTCTCTTCTGCTCTGGATTGCGTTTTTACGGTATTTGCTCTTTGTCTTTTGCACTTTAAGCAGTTTACTACAATTGACTTCCCTCAATGTTGGTTCTTGACTGCCTTTCACATAATCTGCCAGTACATATTTCTCTTTTTTCTACCATTTGTTTCACTTTCAGAAGCCTCCTGATTTTCTGGGCAGGTAAAGTTGTCGACATCACTACGCGGGTGTAATGAGTAGTGGATTGTCATCAGTTTCTTGTTTTTCTGTCTAGAACATCCAGCTCTGCTTGTGTCCAATTCACTTGCCCATGCTTGATATTGTCCAACTGTAGTATGCCCAGATATTTATAGGCTTCAGACTGATTGCACTTTATGGTTTCTCCGTTTGTGTAATTTTCCCTTTCTTTAATGCCACTGTGGCACATTTATCTAGGCCAAACTCCATACTGATTTATTAATTTATTAATTATTAATACTGATTTATTAATTTATTAATTATTAATACTGAATTATTAATATGTTTATTAATACTGATTTATTAATATGTTTATCATCATCATCATTATTGTATTATGATGGCAATGAAATTAGTTGTGTGTATAAGAAGGCCTCCAACTTTTGAATCCTTCATTATTTGTTTGTATACACGTAACTTTACTTAGAAATTTAGAATTGTACTGTAACTGTACAAAACTGTTCAAGATCTATTCATTGTCAGTTCCCATAAGTTATTGCAGTTGCTGCTCAGTCAGCTGCCCAAATGCTTGGTCCCAAAGACAAGATTTAAGCTTTTTTCTAAAGGAGAGGAGAGAGGGAGTCGCCCTGATTTCACTGGGGAGTGCGTTCCATAGACCGGGGGGGGGGGGGGAGGCACCACTGAAGAAGGCCCTATATCTCGTTCTCGGCAATGACACTTACGAGGGTGGCAGGATTGAGTGCAGGGCCTCCCCTGCTGATTGTAAACTCTGAGGTGGGTCATAGAGGGAGATACATTCGGACAAGGAAACAGGCCTGGGACTGTATAAATGGCATTTTTTTTAAAAAAAAAATGCGGTTGAACACTGCCAGTGGATAGTAAAAATAATTTTATGTGCCATATCTCCTTGGACATTGCACTGACATTTTATTTTGAGATTTTTTTTGTTTGTTTCCCTGTTTAAGTTGTTATTTGGAGTATTCCTGTTCCTGTGTAACTTTGATTGTTTCAGTTAAGTAATTTTCTATAGTGAACTTTGGTTGAATTCTTTCTTTATCATAGCTCTTAGCAGATAGATCCATGCTGAGTTGAATTAAAACTCTCAGAGTACAGAAAAAGGCAGCTAGGGAAGTCTCAGCTGAAATAAGGGATAACAAGAAATGGACAATTCTGGAAGAGATCTTGAGGAATTACTACTTTGGGTACCAAACTTGTACATACTATAGCCATTTTTGCAGAAGAAAAGAAGAATACAAAGTTCTTGTAAATTGTCTGGAGCATTTGAACTCTGGATATTTTTGGCTGGTGATTTTGACTACTTAACAGATTATCCTGCATCATACCTGTCTCAATAATTACTTTCTTTTAAATAAAACTATGTGCTGTCATAGCCCCAGTTTTGTCTGCCTGCTCTTGTAACAATGGTAAAAAAGTACAGTAAAATCTTTTGAATTCAATAGGAAATATGTTTGTATAGACATGCATAGAAACTCAATTGCAAGTTTGGTGAATTAACTTTTCACGCTCTATTAGTTCAGGCTGCAACCTGTGCATCAACAGCTTTGTTGAAGCGAATCTAATTTAATGTCCCAATGCAAATTTAGTGAGATGAATTTGCTATGCCACATATGAGTAGAATCATTGAAAGATAGTTGTTTCCTTAATAAGCCCATTGAATGAGTTTGTAGATCATATCTGTAAAGGTTACCATGTATTTACATGTATAATTCTATGATTTCCAAACTGTGTTTTTAATAGGTAGTGTTTACAATCATGATATAAATGCTCTTGTATAAGTAAACAGCATGCATAGGTTGAGGGCAGGTTTTGAGACCAAAATCATGGATTTTGCTTTGATCCATGGATAACTTGAGGGCAAAACTTAGGGGACATTTCACAAACAAATATTTTCTTCTCATTTTATATATGTATAGTATAATTATGTATAGTGCAAAAATATTTTGGTAGAGCTAAAGAGAAGGGTGTAATCTGTTTGAAGGATTCCAATGGTGTGTGTGTTAACAATGGTGTTAACAACCTCAGATATGCAGATGACACCACTGATGGCCGAAAGCGAGGAAGAGCTGAGGAGCCTTCTAATCAAGGTGAAAGAAGAAAGCGCAAAAGCCGGGTTGCAGCTAAACGTCAAAAAAACCAAGATTATGGCAACAAGAATGATTGACAACTGGAAAATAGAGGGAGAAAATGTGGAGGCCGTGACAGACTTTGTATTTCTAGGTGCAAAGATTACTGCAGATGCAGACTGTAGCCAGGAAATCAGAAGACGCTTACTTCTTGGGAGGAGAGCAATGTCCAGCCTCGATAAAATAGTGAAGAGTAGAGACATCAGACTGGCAACAAAGATCCGCCTAGTCAAGCCATGGTATTCCCTGTAGTAACCTACGGATGTGAGAGCTGGACCTTAGGGAAGGCTGAGCGAAGGAAGATCGATGCTTTTGAGCTGTGGTGTTGGAGGAAAGTGCTGAGAGTGCCTTGGACTGCGAGAAGATCCAACCAGTCCATCCTCCAGGAAATAAAGCCCGACTGCTCATTGGAGGGAAGGATACTAGAGACAAAGTTGAAGTACTTTGGCCACATCATGAGGAGACAGGAAAGCCTAGAGAAGACAATTATGCTGGGGAAAGTGGAAGGCAAAAGGAAGAGGGGCCGACCAAGGGCAAGATGGATGGATGGCATCCTTGAAGTGACTGGACTGACCTTGAGGGAGCTGGGGGTGGTAACGGCCGACAGGGAGCTCTGGCGTAGGCTGGTCCATGAGGTCACGAAGAGTCGGAGACGACTGAACGAATGAACAACAACAACAACAATGGTGTGTGTTGTAAATTGTATTGCTAATCTTAAAATGTTTTCATCTACGCAAACATAGATAGGGAAAAGGACATGAATGAGGGGAAGGAATGAGAATGAAACCTGAAGAAGAAAAAAGGTGAAGGAGAAGAGCAAGGAGAGCAGCCTTCATCTATTAGAGACCCAGTACAAAGGCAGTGACAAGAATCAGCGCTCCCATCCCATTACCCCTTCCTTGAACAAACCAAAGAAAGAAAGTCGTCCCTTCTTCTTTTTCTCTCCTCTTTAAAAACCCGAGTGGAATTCATTAGTAATGTGGAGGAGCCATTTTGGGTAGTTGAGGTAAAGTCGAATGATGATAGACATTTTTTCTAAGTAATTTCTGCATGAACATTTCTGCAGGGAGACAGCAGTGAACATTACTCATAGGGACTTACAGAAAAATCTTGTGTGTCCTATTAAAATGGCTGTTGCAGCCTCTCTACTGAGAAAGTTATAGTGAAAGTATGTATTTAAAAAATAACCAGCACCTTTCTGCTCTACTTCAAGAGCCTACAGTGGTTTCCCCAAATTTTCTCAGGCTGAAAATGAAGGCAAAGAAGAAACCTAGAGTTTTGTGTGTGTGTGTGTGGTTTTTTTTTTTTTTTGGGGGGGGGAGGTTGGTGGTGGTATTATTTTCTCAAAAATGTTTTTATTTTGACTTATGTATATATGATAAAACCTCTTGCATTCATATAGGTTGTGAATGGTTGTATCTTGTCAAGTTTTGGAAACAGAAAGATGCTTATTTATTTATTTATTTTTATTGATTATATTTATATCCCATCCTTCTCAACCATGAAGGGGTCTCAGAGTGGCCTTACAATCAGCAGCAATTTGATGCTGTCAGCAGACAATAAAATAGACATATACATTAAAACAAATTAAAAACAATAAAACATTAAACAATTTTAAAATCACGTAACCTGAAGACATAGTCAAATTATCCAATTATAGCAAAAAAGTTAAGATATGAACTGTTCAAGTTCCATCCATTACTTAATTCTGTTTGAATGTGGAAAATATAAAATTGATTATTAAATTGAGCATGGGCTGCTCCATGAGAATATTTAAATATAATTACATAGTAGGATGCCTTTCAACTCCCAATGCAGAAGGAAATATGAACTCTTTTTAAATCCTTAAACAATTGTTTTTGAAAGTTAATCTCATTATCAAGTTAAAATCTGAAGAGGGCAAAGTAGAACTTGAAATTCAGTGGAACCATTCCTCTAGGTTTGTTTAGACCTCTTTGGAGTCAATGCCAACCTTGCATGGATTTCTGTTGCAAGTTCTATCTCCCAGAGCCTTATACATTTTATAGACACCAAAGAACTTTAATAAAAGGCTGACTTGCTGCAATAAGGAACATTATCTAATAGTTCCGGATAATTGCTTAGGCCAGTGGTTCCAATCCATCCCAAACATTGTCCAGTAAGATTAAGGTCTAAACACTGAGGTCCTACTAGTGCCAGTAAAATAGAAGCTTTCCTTTTGCTTTTTCTCACTGTGGTAAGTTCGGGCAGGAAGCCAGTTAGTGGAGAAGACTCTTGATCAGCAATGTTAGTGAGGACACTTGTAAATTGCATTGCATTTTTGATTATTCATTTCAACTAACCCTTTTATTGCTTTAATTTTTCTTCTCAATACATTGACTTCTTAAGCTCTAGAATAAGCAATTTATCAACTTTCTGCAGTGAGTAAGTTGCAGTCTTTTGCCATCCCATTCATAAGCAATGTGAGTGAAGAGAAAGGCATTTTAGTGGTTTGTAGGATGTGGGATGCAAATCATCTATCTGCATTTTGATGGATTTTACCCCTCTTTAAAAAAAATTTCCACCAGAGAGCTCTTTTCTTCTATCCTCACTTTAATGGTGTCTGTCTTGAAGACAAATGAAAGTGGGCATAATAGTGAGAAGCAATGTTTCCTCCTTCCACTGTGGTGTGTTTCTGACAACAAACCTCCATCAGTTTGATATTCATGATAAACCATATCATATGAGCTGCTGGAAGCAATTGTCTTTGTTCCTGATAGCCTTTGTTCCTGATAGCCAAAACCCCAGATTGGGGAATTTGTCCATTTCATTATCTTTGTGCATACCATTTTCTCAAGCTTGTTTAGTCTCATTTTTGTACCAATTTGCAATTAAAATAAAAATCTCCCCATATTGCTATTCATATGATTTTGTGTGTATGTCTCTCCTAATGCATTAAATTGGGGCCAGGTTGTTTTCTTCTTAAACTTATCTCTTTTTAGTTGCATATTTTAACTAATACACACATTTTTTGCACACATCTTTTGGTTCTTATATCTTCATTCCAGAAGAGCATCAACAGCAGAGGAAGACAGTTCCAATTTTCATATTGCTTTGGAAGGGATTACCTTAAAAAATCTGAATTTGAATCAGTGTATAAACTGTGCAAAATTCTCTCCCATGTTTGTTCCAGTTCCAGATTATGTACTGTAAATTCTTTGGCACTGTTTGATACCGTAGTTAAAAATCACCTGTGTAGGCTTTTGGCATTGACATCTTTCCAAATTAACTACACCACTATGAAGATGCCTTTTTAAATTCAATTTATTATGTCCTGTTGAGTAAACATTTATTTTTCCCTTTAATAAATTTTCTCATAGTAAGCTAACAAAGCTATTTTCTTCTCTGTTTTATCTCAAAATGACTTCAGTGCCATGCACTGGTGTGCTGCTGGGAGGAATTGGTGATATTTATATAAGTCCTTTAAGAATTGATTTTTTAAAATAACATTATTATTAAAGAATAGCAACCATATTGTCCTGACATACATCTATGGATTAATTTCTTTTCTAGTCATCTTGAGTACAACTGATCAAGCAACAGGAGATCCTTAAAATGGTTTCCCAGTTTGGTCATAATTATTTCAAGCCACAGGAACTTTGTGTATGCGTGCCTGAGTTATGGAACGACTATACTCCGAAGTATATGCATGCTATTATGGTGTCTGTAATAATTTAGCTTTTAAGCAGTGTGGCACTTGAAAGGGGACACTGAAACAGCTTCAACTGAGATCTGTTTGAGCTGATCACGAGGGATTCTTCTTGGTGGCTCATTTCTTCAGCTGTCATCTGCAGGAACACAGCCATGTAATCTTAATGAACAATGTGCAAAGCCATTAAAAACTCAATTATAGCCTTCTTTTTTACTGTAGACGTGAGAAAATGCAATCATAAAGTGCTGATGTGTAAACACAATAGGCACCATCTGCTACCAAGTATGATTTCAGCTCCAAAAAGAGGATATATGTTGCAGATGCATCAATAATAGGAGGCTTATCAAGGCATCGTTGTTCACTAAAGAGGGGGGAGAACAAAATTTATCGGCATCTAGAGAGCACTTTGTGGTTTAATTCCACATCTTTAGGAGCAGGTTCTATAACCATAGCAGTTTGAGCACCATTTTATGCCCTCCATAATTGTAAGAGATTTTTTTAAAAAATAATCTTTTATTTAATCTGGACTGATCTGGGAATATTTTTAATCTTCAGAAAACTGGCAGCAACAGCATGTTATTAATCACACCAGCCTGTTGATCAACACATTGAATTCAGCTGACCTGATATGCAATCTGCTTGAAAGACAACGTGGCTCTGTGTCTATGTTAATGAGTACAAAACCCTAGGACTTTTAGAAAATGCAAAATATTTCCTTTAGGATTATATTTTCTTAATCTTGACATGTTTACAGATTTCTGGATGAAAATAACAAATTACAATATGGATGAATGAAAATATGCAGATTAGGGAGAACAAAATAGAATTGTCATATTGCCGAAAATGTGTGGAAATATAAAGTGGATGTTTACTTGTCATTTTCTTTCCTTTTCTCATTCAGATAGAACAAAATGACTTCTTATTAAAAGACAGTCTCTGAGTTATAAGCATCCGACTTACCAATGACTCCTAGTTAAGAATGGTGGTGAGACAACAAGAAGTGAGATAAATCTACCCCTAGGAACAGAAATTCACTCATGAAAGAGTTGTCATGGGAAACAAGTGTCTCAATTGAAGCTTTATCTCTGATCCTTGTTTCCACAACAAGCCAAATTTTCCAAAATCTAATAATCACAAAGACAGAAAATGAAGTGAAATCTTCTGGAAAGGGGCAAAAACAGCAAAACAAAGGCCACAGGGGTGTTAACCCTTCCCTATACTATTCAAAGCAAGTGTGCGTGTATATATATGTGTGGGTGACTGGAGTTAAACTTTTAAAAATGTATCTGTTCCAACATACAAACAAAATCAACGTAAGAACAAACCTACAAACCTTATTCATAACTTGGGGACCCCCTTTACAATAAAAGCAAATACAGGTATTCAGATACACATAAGGATAAAAGTGAAAAAAGAAAAGAGAAACAAAACACAACAGAAAACATAGAAAAGAGTTATTACAATCTATAGCTTTCTTTACAATTTTTATAAATATACATAACCCCTCCCCCCAATTTTCAAATTGGTCTGGAAACAGGTTTTTGTTTTTGCATGAAAAATGTTTCCAACGTGCTCGCACATCCCAATTTGCATGTTAAAAATCTACGCATATTGTTTTGCGCAGGACAGTCAGAAATACTTTGGGGTCTGTGTATATTGGGCAGAAACTATACAGAAATATTCAGGAAACTAACAATTATTTTTCCACACATGTATAGATAAAATTGTCAAATATTTCTACCTGTCGACCTTATGTTTGCCCCATGGTATGTCCACATGCCTTCTCTGTTAACCTTTTTGATACAGCAGATTAAGGCCCTGGAAATCTTATTCATATTATAATTTGAGACACAAACTTGTCCAAAGTAGAGTGTTTGTATTTGTGCAGAAGAAATGTTATATACTGAGAATGTCAAGAGTTCTTTTTGCCACCGTGATATGGGCTCCCAAACATGGTAGCTGGGTTTAGAAATGCGAGTACTTCTTCAAAGTTATCAGATTATTTGTTCCTGGAAGTGACTTTTCATGCAGATTTGCTTGACTTACATACCCTTCCAACTGTCTTGTTTTGGTAGTAACTGACACGATTAATTATCTGTTGTCCTATCTTTTCAAATGCCTCAGTTTCCCTTTCCTTCTTTTACTTTCACCCTTTACCCTGAGCTTACTTCAGTTGCTTGTAAATGGAGCTCAAAGTGCAAAATTAGTTTGCACTCAAATTACTCAAATGGAGACGATGAGACAAGGAGGCAAAACTTGGCCTTATGTTGTTTATTCGTTCAGTCACTTCAAACTTTTCATGACCTCATGGACCAACACACACCAGAGCTCCCTGTCAGCACCCTCAGCTCCTTCAGAGTCAAGCCAGTCACTTCAAGGATACCATCCATCCATCTTGCCCTTGGTTGGCCCCTCTTCCTTTTTTCTTCTATTTACCCAAGCATCATTGTCTTCTCTAAGCTTTCCTGTCTTCTCATGATATGGCCAGACTACTTCATCTTTGCCTCTAATATCCTTCCCTCCAAAGAGCAATCGGGCTTTATTTCCTGAAGTATGGACTGCTTGGATCTTCTCGTGATCCAAGGCACTCTAAGAATTTTCCTCCAACACCACATTTCAAAAGCATCTATCTTCCTTCGCTCAGTCCTCCTTATGGTCCAGCTCTCACATTCATAGATTATTACGATGAATACCATTGCTTTGACTATGCGGATCTTTGTTGACGGTGTGATGTCTCTACTCTTCACTGTTTTATCGAAAATTGGTCATTGCTCTCCTCCCAAGAAGTAAACTTCTTCTGATTTCCTGGCTGCAGTCTGCATCTGCAGTAATCTTTGCACCTAAAAATACAAAGTTTGTCACTGCCTCCACATTTTCTCCCTCTATTTCCCAGTTATCAATCAGTCCAAATGCCAGAATCTTGTTTTTTTTATGTTTAACTGCAACTCAACTTTTGCACTTTCTTCTTTCACCTCCTCCTAAGCTCCTCCTCACTTTCAGCCATCAAAGTGGTATCGTCTGCATATCTAAGGTTGTTAATGTTTCTTCCAGCAATTTTAACCCCAGCCTTGCATTCGTCAAGCCCTGCACATCGCATGATGTGTTCTGCACACAATTTGAATAGGTTGGGTGAGAGTATACACAAAGGAAAAAAATCAGACATCTACACCTCCTTCTAATTTTTGCATTATCCTCCAACTTTTACTGAGGCCACATATGCCTGTGTTTTAATTTGTAAAAAGTTATTAGATCTAGATTTTATATAATCAGAGTTCTATTTTTAATCCATTTCAGTTCTGTTATCTTATAATCGGTTTTAGACTTCCAAGCTCATTGGAACTATTTTATTGAACTATATGTCATCTCACAGTTAAAGCGGTTTTTAAACTATCAGTCAGTTCTGAGGTTTGTCAGCATTGATTAAATTATGCATAATCAATTCAGTTATTAAAAACCAGAGGAAGACTAAAAACCCTGTTGACAGCACAAACACAGAGAAGTGTATGGGTCTGTGAAAAATTGTAATAGTTTGTGTTGGAATAAATCTAATATGCATCCCCAGAACATCTGCATTTTGATTCTTCCAGCAGAATGTTTGTTCAAGTGTTCATTCCATTGGAAGCTCTGCAGTTCAGCCAGAGAGCATCTGTCAATCTGCACTCCGCTGCACATCCAAATGTGCAGCTGAGTGTTGGTGCATTATGTTCAACTGCACATATGCTCAGAAAAACATTTGGATACTCATCCAAGTGAGCATTTCTACTGAAAGCTATGCAGCATGCCCCACATCTATAGTCAGATATGCATTTGCATGAAATTGGGTTTAACATATAAGTGGTATGCAGGAGTTTAAAGCAATGCACTTTCTTTACTTCAAACAATTTTCATTCTATGCTCACAATTTAGTTATTTCCTTTTGGGTTTGAAAACAGCACCCATTACTTCAAAAACGATTCAGGGCAGCTGACACACAAACAAAAAACCAACATAGAACACAGAAGAGTGAACAAAACCAATAATTTGGGGGATGTAGGGAATCAGATTACATTCTCATTCACGTACAATATATGACTTTCAGTCTAGATAGCTGAGGGGCATGAGTTCACACACACACACACACACACACACACACTTTCCATGATTCGAGACTGTCCAGTTGACACATACTTAGTCAGATGTTTCCAGTGTCTATCCCTCTCGATATAATATGTATGGCTGCTCATCGAGCAGAATTGATCAGAATGTGTATCTGGCCCATCTGCCTGTCTGTTAGACTACTGCAACATGGCACACAAAAGGGTAAGCAAACATCAGTGGGCTAGAAGCAAACCTTTCTGAACGCGGTCTTCTGTGAACTACATGAGGGCAATCAGAGAAATACATTTATAGTACAACTTGGCAGCAGCACTGGAACTGAGAATGTCAAGAGAGTTGTATTTGATTAAAAGTTACTATGCCTGACTGCTGAAATTGATATCCTTCTTCTCCTGCTTACCTCTACCTTCCTAATTTTATTACATTTCTATATTTCCTGAAGGCCCCAAATATATTTAAGTATAATAAAAATGATTATTTTCACTTTTTTAAAAAAAAAATGCCAGGGACTGAAAGAGGTTTTTCTCTCTCACTATGACTGTATTAAACATTTCCCCATTATTAACAAGAGCATTTGAACATAAAACACTGGAATGATAGGGATGGAACAATATTTGAAAAATTTGTTTTAAAAAAAACCATTTTATTGAGTCTTAGATGCCATGAAATCCTGATGTGGACAATCTGGGATTGACTAGAGTCTGTGCATTCTATGCAAAATGCATATGTGGTGTTTTTTTAACACAAAAACTAGCATTTTCTGTGTAGGAAAATAAATAAATATTGTTTTACACAACTATTACTTTGTTCTGAAAATGTTTCCTTCATAGAAAATGCTGGGGTCAGGGGTTGCAAAAAAGGCACACTACAGATTATATGCAGAAGTCTTGAATTGTGAATGATCTTTAACAATAAAACTTTCACTTGCTTAATGTAAGAAGAAAATAGCTGAAATTACTTATTGATTCCTTTAAAAACAAAATTAGCAAAGAATAACGTCCTTAGTGAGTGAGTGCCTGTGGGTTCCAATTGTTCTTTTTCTTACAGTAGGTAAAAGATTTTCCCCTGACATTGTCCAGTCGTGTCTGACTCTTGGGGTTGGTGCTTATTTCCATTTCTAAGCTGAAGAGCCAGCGTTGTCCATAGGCACCTCCAAGGTCATCTGGCCAGCTTGACTTCATGGAGCACTGTTACTTTCCTGCCGGAGCAGTACCTATTGTTCTACTCACATTTGTATGTTTTCAAACTGCTAGTTTGGCAGAAGTTGGGGCTGACAGTGGGATCTCACACTGCCCCCCAGATTCAAACCTGTGATGTTTTGATCAACAAGTTCAGCAGCTCAGCGGTTTAGCCCACTGTGCCACCGGGGGCATCTTACAGTATGACCCCTATATCCAGGACTTCATATGGATATGCCAAACTGTGGGTTATAGTGGATTTGTTGATCCATTTACTCTCCTGAGATGGGCACAGCTGAAGGGGCATCGGTTCTGTTGCATGGAAAGTCAAGACATTGACCCTTTGCTTTAGCCCATAGACTTTTATTTATTTCATATCAAAAGCATTGCATAAATTCGTATAAAACTGATAAAAATAGAAGGTGTACAGGTGGCTAAAT
This sequence comes from Anolis sagrei, assembly GCF_037176765.1. Lineage (NCBI taxonomy): Eukaryota > Metazoa > Chordata > Lepidosauria > Squamata > Anolidae > Anolis > Anolis sagrei. The sequence goes on along the minus strand of NC_090024.1, from coordinate 213,403,007 downwards.
ATGTTTTGACCAAAAACGGCAACAGCAATGGCATTGTCTGTAACCTCCAACAATTCCTCCTCTGTACATGAGGCAGGGCACAATGGACAAGCATACAGATGCAGAGTTGTCTGTTCTGCTCCACAGTCACACAAGATATGGGATTCTTTCAGGTAGTGCCATTTTGCCAGGTTGTTTTTTGATCTGCCCACTCCACTTCTGAGTCTATTCAGGGACTTCCAAGTTGCCCATTCTTGGTTTGCCCCTGGAGGAAGACCCTCATAGGGGGCCATCCAGTTGGGATTTCCTGATTTAGTTGCCCAGAGAGATACCCTTGCTGTTGCTGGAGGGAGGTGACAACTACTTACAGTGCAATCTTGAGTGTGATTTACAAAATGGATAAAATAAAGAATACAAATGCAATCTTGACTTGTAAAGTTGTCATCACTGCACTGCATGCATTGATTATGTTAATTATTTTTTTATTTATCTATTTTAGCACATCAGTGCCCATTCTAGTATTGCTCAGAACCATGCATGCTGTCGATCTCCCTCAATGCAAATAAATTGTGAATAAAAATCACAGTACTAACGCAATAAAATAAGATGAATGTACATAAATGTTCCGTTGAAGAAACCATAGCATGAGAGACTTTTAAGAGTTCCATTCATCAATAATCCTGCTCAAGACTTGCAAAACAATAATTTGTGCCATTATGTAGTAAAGCTTTGGTCCTTACCATCAGTTACCAAAACTGAAGTCCAGTGAAGAATCCAGTGGTACTTGCCCTTTCTTCTATGCCCTCTTTAATCAACATATTTAGATAAATAGAAGTGAGTTTAATACTGTTTCTATGCATTGGGAGAGTTTGGTGGCCACAATAATGTTTAGTAGAATGAAAAAGATATATACTATCCATGCTTGCTGTGAATATTTTACTGTCAGCCAAATTGAAAAACAAAATAGAAAATGTGAAAATAGTAATAAATAACACTCTTCAGTGTGTGTTGCAGACAGTGGGTGCAAATCTATTTGTCAATCCTGTAATTTTGATGTGTTATCTTTTTAGATAAATGCTGCTGTTAAATAATAGGCTTGTATTCTTTAAATGAATACCTGCTTTGGTTTTTTTTTAATGGCTGGACAAATTATTTAGAGTCATTGATTCCTATCATAGTATTCTTCTGGGGAAAATGTAATAAACTGTTGACCTTATTCTCTTCATTCTCCTCTTTTGATTTCGCTTTCCTCTCTAGGGTCCTTCGTGATGGTGAATAGTTCTGGGAGAGCATCTGGTCAAAAAGCTCACTTGCTTTTACCAACACTGAAGGAAAATGATACCCACTGCATTGATTTCCACTACTACCTGTCCAGCCGAGATCGTTCCAGCCCAGGATCCTTGAACGTTTTTGTGAAAGTTAATGGTGGGCCTCAAGGCAACCCTATCTGGAATGTCTCTGGAATTGTTACAGAAGGTTGGGTGAAAGCAGAACTGGCAATCAGCACATTCTGGCCACACTTTTATCAGGTACATTTGAGATTTCTGTTTTCCTTACACCAATAGACTTGTTCCATTGTCACTATTTAATTTCACAACTAGCTTTGGTAACACCTTTCTCAGGTGTTATAAAGAACTACCTTCAAGGTAATCAAGGATAGCTTGATTTCCAGTTAGTATAACAGCAGCTCACAGAATCCATATATGATAAGTAAAAGAATAAAACCCTAGTAATTCATTAACAAAATATCAGTTTTTGTTAAACCTAAGTTAAATATATTAGCAATGAACTTGTAATCTGAATCATACACAAATTTAAAAGATGTATTGTCGAAGGCTTTCATGGCTGGAATCACTAGGTTCTTGTGGGTTTTTTCGGGCTATAGAGCCATGTTCTAGAGGCATTTCTTCTGACGTTTCGCCTGCATCTATGGCAAGCATCCTCAGAGGTAGAGGTCTGTTGGAATTAGGACAATGGGTTTATATATATCTGTGTAATGGCTGGGGTGGGGCAAGGAGCTCTTCCCTGCTGCATTTAGGTGTGAATGTGTTAATGAAGGTGATCAGCTGAACATTCACACCTAACTGCAGTAGGGAAGAGCTCCTTGCCCCACCCCAGCCATTACACAGATATATATAAACCCATTGTCCTAATTCCAACAGACCTCTACCTCTGAGGATGCTTGCCATAGATGCAGGCGAAACGTCAGGAGAAATGCCTCTAGAACATGGCTCTATAGCCCGAAAAAACCCACAAGAACCTAATTTAAAAGATGATGGAAACACTCCTTTTTATTAGAAAGCATACCAAATTGCATCTGTACAAAGCATACCAAATTGTTTGGAAAGTATACCAAATTGCATCTGTACAAAGCAGCATATGATGGACTAAGTTTAGTGCCATAGGGAACAATTGTAGAACATAATGTGCTGCATTTCCATCATGCTTAAGCCCAGCAGCTGAGGAAAGACTATCCTGTCACCTCTGCTGGCACTGTTGAGGCTCTGAAGGGTGAACAGCAGCTCCTCTCGTCCACTGCCATTGCCATTTCCTTTTCCTTGTAAGGTTAAAAGCCTGTGGACAAAAAGTTATAACATTAACACCTGTAATCCACCCTTGTAAAGTTCCATGTGCACTGATAGTGCTACATAAACAAACAGTTTACTTAGGTAACTTATATCTCTTCTTTCTCCTAGAACAGGACTCAAATAAATATATGTAGTGGGTGAGGAAACATGCAGTATGGAGAAGTCATTATGGGAAAAAACACAAAGTTAGATTAAATGTTAAGCGACTTTAATATCCCTACAACTTTTGTGTTTGTATGCGTGTAAGCTGGAATTTGACTTTCTAGTCTGAATTCTGTTGCTGGTCCCCAATAAAGCTAATCATAAAATATTTTTTAAAATGTTGTTATTATTATTATAGGAGGAATGCATGCAGTAGTCCCCAAGTTACAAACATCCAACTTACAAATGACTCATAGTTAAGAATAGGAGTGAGATAACAGGAAGTAAGAGAAATCTAACACTAGGAAGGGAAATTCACACCAGGAAGAGTTATCATGGAGGAAAGGTGTCTCCATTGAAGCTTTATCACCAATCATTTTCACAAAAAGCCCATTTTTTCCAATATCCAATAATGAAAGGGACAGAAAGAGAGGCAAAATCTTCTGAACAGGGACAGACAGCAAAACAAACACCACAGGGGTGTTAATCTTTCCCTGTGCTATTCAAAACGTATATATCTATATCTATATAAAAAAGGTAAAGGTTTCCCCTTGACATTAAGTCTAGTCCTGTCTGACTCTAGGGGGGTGGTGCTCATCTCCACTTCTAAGCTGAAGAGCTGGCGTTGTCCATAGATGCCTCCAAGGTCATGTGGCTGACATGACTGCAAGGAGCACTGTTACCTTCCTGCTGGAGCGGTACCGATTGATCTACTCAGATTTGCATGTTTTCAAACTGCTAGATTGGCAGAAGCTGGGGCTAACAGTGGGCACTCATGCCATTCCCTGGATTCGACCTTTCAGTCAGCAAGTCTATCTCCCACCTCTCATCTCCCATCATCCCTCATCTCCTCCCATCATCTTCCATCACCACCCATCACTCCCATCTCCTCCCATCTCCCACCCCCTCCCATCATCTCCCATCATATCCCCACTTCCCCTCCCTCTATATATATGTGTGTGTGTGTGTGTGTGTGCATGTAGCTGGAGTTCCACTTTAAATGCCCCTGTTCTGACTTACAAACACATTCAACTTAAGAACAAACCTACAGAACCTATCTTGTTCATAGCTGTAGTTGCCAGTTGTAGACTGGCTGTAGTTGCCATTTAAGATGTCATTTTTGAAAATCACAAATATTCCCTATGCGTGTTCTTGTTAAAAATAGAATCCAGAACTCTCTCCCTGTCATTCTCCTGACAAATATCCCTTCTCTGAAACTTCTAGTTACATTTTAAAAGAAGTTCATATTGCTACCTGTAGACTTATTAATGCGAAGGCTACAGCTTATCATTGATTCAGGTAGTATTGCTACATTGTAATTGGAAAGATTGGGAGGGGAAAGAGAGAGAAAGAATAGAAGATGTTCTGCTGTTGGCTTTGGTTCATTTCCAAGTAGCATTTCTAAAAGAGATTGTCCCAAAGGCAAAGTGGCTACAACTTAAGGGTGGCTAAAAAAATGAGTGACCATCACCAGCCTTGTTCTGACTGACAGAAATAAACATTCCCCAGAGTGTATGAGGGGGACTATATGGGAGGAGGCAATCCTATAAGTAAAATGGATTCTTACCATGTAGGGCAGTGGTTCTCAATGTGTGGATCCCCAGATGTTTTGGCCTTCAACTCCCAGAAATCCTAACAGCTGGTGAACTGGCTGGGATTTTGGGAGTTGTAGTCCAAAACGCCTGGGAACTCACAGGTTGAGAACAACTGATGTAGGTCTTTAAAAATAACCCAAACTTGTACTTTGCCTTGGAAATCTCTTGTTTGTAAATTGAAGCCATCTAAACAATACATAACAACAAATAACAAAGGCCTACTTGTGCTACTTAGTAGGAATGTGTGATTTATTTTAAAAATGGCTCAAAAGTCGCTACAAAACTGGAGGATGCTGGCATTTCATTTCTAAGGTGTTTCTAAAGTATAGTTAGTTAAAAAATCTTACTATGAGAGTAACAAAATGTTGTTACTATTTCATTATAGTAATTTTGCATAATTACTATAATTGGGGAAACTTCAGGAGCTCATTTCTCCCTCATTGTTACAGCTATTGGGGTCAAACTCAATACAATCGTAGAACACATTTACCACTCTTTGCCCATAAAATTTTAGAATATTTCACTTATCCATGAAATTTTGGGGAATTTTCAACATTTTTTAAAAATAAAGAAAATATGTTCTTAGTTTTAAAGTATTATTTCCTGCTTAATTGTGTAGTCCTTACTTTTAAAGTAGTGGTTTTGCACTGAAACTTTGTTTTCATGCCAAAAACTTTGTTAAATGGGTGGATGATGATGATGCTAAATTGGTTGACTGGATAACAAAATGTGCTATACAATATCCCTCATGTAAAGACAAGATTTTTGCAGTTTAATAAACTTTTGTCATGTTTTTATGATAGAATCAATTAGGAAGTGACATTTATAACCCAGGAACAAAAAACATAATTTATTGGAGCTCTGGCTGGCTATGGAGGGGCAAATCTCTCTTATGCTAAGCAATGCACTGCTTTCTGGGAAAGGATTAGGGTTCTCTGGCATAAACCTCCTCCCTTCCCAAACTACATTTCCTAGAGTTCTGTGCTGTTCCCAGAAAGCACTGCTTCCTCTTTCCCCCCACTCCTTGCACTGAATATGAAACTGACTTTGAGAACCTTCTGAGATTTACAAAACTAAAATGAAAAAACATGGGATAAGTTTCAATTCTCAAATTGCTGGCACGGGCCACACCCATGTATCAGATATTGCCTCATAAGTACGAATTTAATGAATTTGATCTGAGTTACAAGGACTAATGAAAAAATGCACACCTCTACTATTTAGCATAACATATTCCACCTTTATTTGTATATTGTCAGTCCCAGACATGTCCCAAGCCTGATGATTCCTTCCTGGACCAACATGTCAGTTTTCCAGCTCTACCTAGAGTAGCAAATAAATTCCCCAGTTCAAGCTCAGCTTTTCCATGAGTTTTAGCATTGTATTATTTAAAAATAAATAAATTAAATTATGAACAATATAACATAGTTGCATAATGTAAGTATCTTTTAACAGAACAAACAAGAAACTCACCTGGCATTGCATATTAGTTTCCCACAAAGAAAGCTTTTCATTGTTAATATAAAATCGTTGGCTCATAGGTTCACAGACAAAGAAGATAATAATGAATTTACCATTTAACTCAGTGGTTCTCAATCTGGGGTCCCCAGATGTTTTTGGCCTTCAACTCCCAGAAATCCTAACAGCTGGTAAATTAGCTGGGATTTCTGGGAGTTGTAGGCCAAAAACATCTGAGGACCCCAGATTGAGAACCACTGATTTAACTAAAGCCAATGTGATGTGGCGGCAAAAAAGGCCAATGGGATTTTGCCCTGCATCAATAGGAGCATAGTGTCTAGATCTAGGGAAGTAATGCTACCCCTCTATTCCGCTTTGGTTAGACCACACCTGGAATATTGTGTCCAATTCTGGGCACCACAATTCAAGAGAGATATTGACAAGCTGGAATGTGTCCAGAAGAGGGAGACTAAAATGATCAAGGGTCTGGAGAACAAGCCCTATGAGGAGCGGCTTAAGGAGCTGGGCATGTTTAACCTGAAGAAGAGAAGGCTGAGAGGAGATATGATAGCCATGTATAAATATGTGAGAGGAAGCCACAGGGAGGAGGGAGCAAGCTTGTTTTCTGCTTCCTTGGAGACTAGGACGCGGAACAATGGCTTCAAACTACAAGAAAGGAGATTCCATCTGAACACGAGGAAGAACTTCCTGACTGTGAGAGCCGTTCAGCAGTGGAACTCTCTGCCCCGGAGTGTGGTGGAGGCTCCTTCTTTGGAAGCTTTTAAACAGAGGCTGGATGGCCATCTGTCAGGGGTGATTTGAATGCAATATTCCTGCTTCTTGGCAGGGGGTTGGACTGGATGGCCCATGAGGTCTCTTCCAACTCTTTGATTCTATGATTCTATAATTCTAAAGCATTTCTTCATAGGTCCAAATGTGACTCTGGAGTAAGTCAAACTCCCCACTGACACTGATGAAATTAATAATAGGAAAACCCTTGGAAAAGAAGCTTAGTTCTGACTGGATATTTCTATCTTGTACAATAGATGCCAGCTTTTCTATAAGTGCCATTTTTAATGAGACAGTCAGCTTTTTCCAAGTGTGAACTATTAAGTCTTATAGCAAACCCAAACAAAAACATTATAAGATATTTATTATTTAAGATGTCACAGTTGTCACAAAAGATGGAAATAAGTCTTCCTTTGGGACCAACAGAAACTGTCTGGTTTCTAATTTGACATATTTTTAGAAAAATATCCTCTCAAACTTCAGAAACACTGGAATGTTGTCCCAAATTTAATGTTCAAGGGACAAACAAGCCATGTTGCTTGGAGCATCCCAAAATCTCAAAGGGTGACTAACACTTCATTGTATATTAATCACTAACAATAACTTCCTGTTCATATTAATATATTTAGAAACGTCCCCAAACTGGAAAAATATGTTCGATCAAATGCTTTTCTTTTTTAATTGGTTTTATTATGCATTTGTGTTAGAAATCAAAGATACCTTCATTTCAAATCTGATTATTAATCCGTTATGCATAATTATATTTTGACAGAACATTGCAAGGTTATAAATCAGAAAGGTGAAACACTTTAAAAATACAGAAAGAACTTCATTAATTAAATAAAATATAATTGGATTCCCAAAACAGCTACAAATATATTGACTCTGATCATAGGTTTTAAGCTTTTGTGACATTAACTGGAAAACAGTATTTTTCTTTCCTGTAAGGTTCACAGTGATGAACTTAACTTTTGTTGAAATAGAGGTTAAAACAATGACCCTCATAATGACCTATAATAATAATAAAAATGCCAGCCTTCAAAGGCATTAAATAATTATGGGGGATTGTGAGGGCCATTGTCTCAACCTCTGTTTCAACAGCAGTTAAGTGCACCTTCTGTGAACCTTCTTGGATGATATCTCTAGGGAAGAAATAGATTTTAGGGAATCCATGAAGACTGCTGTTGAAAAGATAGCACACCTTGTTTCCTCATGTACTCTGTAATATCTAATGAAATTCAATATGGTAACAACGTCACACATTCCTCTACCTTTACAAGAGTAACAAGTGATGTTGAAGAGAGATGAAATTAAGGACCTCATCACATTTGCCATTGGAATCACCATGGATCGTAGGAAATCTGGCAGTGACTGGTGGTGCCGTACACCGGTTCTGCTTTAGTATTGCCATAGAGCCCCTCTGGATGCAGATGCACATCATGGAATGGAAGCCAGTGGACTCCCTGACAAAACCAAAAAGAAACTGGCATACACTACTGAATTATAGCCCATCTGATGAGTAACTGTGTCACATGTCAGTATACTCTGGTTATTGCAGAAGAAGGAGGGGAGTAACCAAGGTTTTTCTAGGGGCTTTTCTACGTAGGCTGAATAGTCCCCAGTGACTGTGAAGTTGCTCTTGGCTTCATGATGTCCAGGAATTTCCAGTCCTTATCACGAGTAGGTTCATCCAGTTTAGCCCCACATCAGGAAAGTCATGGAATACTCCAGAGTTTGGCCGAACTATGAAGCAACCTCCACATTTTGGATACTATGTGGACATCCCAACCGGTTCCAATACAGACTCATCAGACAGAAGAAAGGGGGCTCATGTTTATTTATTTATTTACTTGCCATATTTATGCCCCAGCTTTCTCAACCCTGTAGGGTTTCAAAGCAGCTTACATATATAGGAAATGATTTGATGTCATGTAAATGTACATACAGTAAAATAAACATATACATTAAAACAGTCATGAAAAACAAATCAAACCCTAAAACACTTATCACAATCATGTTATCCAAAATCATAATCCATGGCTGTTCCAAATTATAATTGCACTATTCTCTATTCTTGAGTGGGATAATTGACCAAATGCTTGATCCCACATCCACGTCCTTATTGCCAGAGAGTCATGTTGTCATTGCCAGAGAGACACAGAGCTCCAGTAAAGCCGCTGGTTGGTGCAGGCTGCCCATGGTGACATCAGCAGAGGTACCCCTGTATTCAGGGAGAAAGAGGGAGGTATCCCCCATTTCATCCCCGTAAAAGTCAACCATTTTATACAAATTTTGAGTAATGTGTGCATTGCACATTTTTCCATTTTGCTTATTGACTAAATCATGTTTTTTTCAAAGTTTTCAAATGCCCATTTCTTTTTCTTTATTAAAATTCATCACAGGGCTCAGAAAAATATTGATTTTCAAGACAATATTATTTTTCCCCATGTCTAGTTGAGACATCCTAAATAGATATTTTATATATGTAAATATGACATAATAAATTTATTTTTCACCTGTGTTGACAGTACTACTTTTGTTGTTTTATATTGCCTAGTTGCCTAGGTACACACTTATGGGCGGCGGGGGGGGGGGGGGGATTCCTGCAGCTCAAAGCCTGGATTGAAAACTCTCAACGGTCCTGTTCTAGCAGCTGCCTTGAATATATTCTCACAGTTCCCCATGATTAAGCATTTCAGTACAGATGCATTTCTTTCAGCTCCATTTGAGCATTACTGTCAGGAATACTTAGGTCGACAATCACACCAACAAGATCTCATTATGGCAGCAACATATGTTATGTCAGTATTCCAGCTCTACTAAAATGTGAATTTTAGGATTTGCACAGGCTGAAACGCTGGGATTAGAATTACTGTAAGAATTAGGACATGGCTATTGCCAGGATCTCTACAACCAGATCCTGTCTAACCTTGGAAAGTTAGGAAACTCAGCTCTGGCAAGTGTTTGGGTGGGAGACCATCAAAAACCAGGTGCTATATGTTAGAGAAATGAATTGACAAAACTATCTTCCTTGCCTACAAAAGCCCTATGAAATGCTAAATCAACAGGCAGCGTAAAGATATATACACACTTGCATCCTTGAAAGGAAGTTAAGAAGGTTTTGAGCTTGTATGACCAAAAACAGAAACATTTTCTTGTCATCCTTAACTCAGCCTTACAGACCTGTCCTGCCACTGCCTTAGCACTTACCACAACTAACTGTGAGATGTAATCTTGCTCAAAGGGTGCACATCCTAGGTTCTGTGGCACTGAGAACAATTGCCCTAACTGTTATCCGGGCTTGGGTGGCTCAGAAACACGGAATGACAGTCTCTCCCCGCTGCCCAGGTGTATTATGGCATCTACCTTTTCCCCTATTGCTCACTTTGACAACAACCAGAGCGACAAGGGGTCCTGGGAGGAGAGGAGGGAGAGGAAGGGGCATTGTCATCTCCCCCTTGGCATCCCATTGTTCTGGCTGTTGTCAGAGTGAACAATAGGAAAAAAGGTAGGTGCCATGTTGTGGCCAGGGACCACTAAGACAGGGGAAAGGGGGACATGTCAGGTGGCTGCCCAGTAATGCCAAACTGTGTTCAATGCCACTGGGTATTGGAGGTACCTTCCCACCTCTATGGCAGCTGAGGGAGTCTCCATACAGATGCCAGATCAGGCCCACATTCTGGATCAGTTTGGATTTGAGCCATAATGACATATCCGTCTTCATGCTCCTGAGAGCAATCAGCCTTTGTGATCGGCATTCTCAGTTAATATATAGCTGTCTTCCTGTTGGTTTGTGTTTTTGAAATAGCAAATGGGTTAAAAAACAAATGTAAGACCTAGTTATGTGGACTATATCTTTCTTTTCAATAGAGATATACAGTACTAGAAAAAAGGTTTATAGGTTTGGATTTTCTCTCCTATCTCATGAATAAATATGAGAGAAAGTTAGTTTTATTTGTCTATAAACATAATTGTGAAATTCTTTTACAAGATTTTTTTGCTTTTTAAAAACTTAAACAGTGAGTGAATTGTTTAAATATTTCAAAGACTGTATTTAAGCAGGTATTTTTCCACTATGTCTTACAGGTGATATTTGAAGCAGTTTCATTGAAAGGCCATCCTGGGTACATAGCTGTGGATGAAGTCAGAGTACTTGCCCATCCTTGCAGTAAGTATCTTTCCCTCCTTCCCTCCTTCCCTCCTTCCCTCCTTCCCTCCTTCCCTCCTTCCCTCTTTCCCTCCTTCCCTCCTTCCCTCCTTCCTTCCTTCCTTCCTTCCTTCCTTCCTTCCTTCCTTCCTTCCTTCCTTCCTTCCTGTTTTTCTAACCATAGTGCTGTTTTATAGTAGGCCTTGCCTAAAGAGGAGTAATTCCCCCAATTCAATCAGTTCTGAACATCTTCTTTTATTCCTTTCAAATGCTTACAGAGTAGAAGCAATCAGCCTTGAATAAATACATAATTTTTCAAGTTTTGCAACAGGCAGAATTACTATGTATGTGTAACTAGTGCCAAATTCCAGTCCATTATTAAGTGAATATAAAGCCCAGATTGTTAGTTCTGATTTAGTCCATTGAAGGAGAAGAATTACAGGGTTCTGATGGTACCCTATAGAACTAACTTAAAGGGAGAATTTTGGGGGAAACCTTCATGTATACAGCTAAGCAAATTAGTGCAGCATTCATTTTGGAAGAAATGCCTCAGAGTGCCGTTTCTTTAAAGGAAAGCAAATCTTTTCAGTGCCTCTATGAAAGAATTTAAAGAATATGTATCACTTTCAAAGCGTGCAATTTATACTGTGAAGTAGAAAAGGAAGTCAAAAATTGTTTCACTACATTCCCTAGGCTGTGGAATTTTCTTTCAGTAATTTTGTCCCAATTTATTTTAAAGCATTCAGTTAGGAATATGTACCCAATTGTCATGAGAAATGTCTAATTCATCATACTGAGATAATACATTTGCACAGTACAGAACTCAAAAACATAGCCAAGTTAGTCTGGATCAGATTTGTTAAAAATTCTAAGAAGAAAGATCTGCTATAATTTTTCATTCTGTTGGGATGAACTGGTCATCTGGAAGGTCTCACTGAACCAGTAGCTGCTTGAATCCAGTATGGTAAGACAACTAGGTCTGCTTAGAAATTTATAACCTCCCAACACCATCAGTGTAAAACAAAAAACTTAGTGTATAATCCATCTCTGTACTATCTGTAAAAGTACTGATAATGGTGATGATAACATAGTGTACCACATGTAGATTTCAGCATGGCCTTTGGTAGACCCATTGCAGCATGGTTTGATGGAGTACCCTATTCAGACTTCCTCAGAAGTACTTCACAAAAACAATTACCACAAATTGTAATTGTGGAGCTAGTTTTGTCATTGTGGGACTAGTTGACCTAGTTTTGATATTCATGCTTATGAGAGTAGTATCAACTTTGAATTTATTTCCATATTTCATATCTCTTCAGTATCACATTTTTATTTCAGTATAAAATTCTTGTGGTCTGCTAGAATCATTTGAAAGGGAAAGTATTTGATCTACCTGCCAGGGCTTTAGTTTAAAACATGGGCAGGATAGAGTGAAAGGAAGCCTTCTCCCATTTCCACAGACAGCAACTTTTCAAATCTATTCCAGGAAGGGACAGAAAACATGATTGCTCTCTGACTAAACAAAAGTCCTCACTCAGATCAGGTAAACTGGCTTATCTTTTCAGTCACTAGGTTGGACTCTTCATTTTGGAACCAAATCTGAAACAGAACAAAAAAAATCTGATTCTATCCCACCTTTCTCCTGAGGAGCTCCAAGTAACACATTTTTCTTTCTTTCTTACAGTATATATTAATGTTTTAAAATAGTGATCCATTACTTTAGTATACACTTATTCTCTTTGGGGCCACATGCAATTATCAGCTGCTTCCTTTGGCACCACTGAAATGAAAGGGTTCCACATATTTTTCCTCTTCATCTCAGTTGATTATCTGGATTACAGGAGAAGAATACAAAACCTTTATTTCTGAGAATGCTGTTTTTCCATCACGAATAGCAATTCCAGTAGAGATCACTGGTGCAAATTATAACTGATTTGTACTTGCAAGTTAGAGTGATTAATTTCAAAAGTATTATTGCAATTGGGTGATTTTTTTTTAAAAAAGTAGCATATTTTTCAGTGTGACAAAAAAAAAAAACATGGAGACATTAAACTGGGGGCACCTGGTGTCTTGAGACAGCTGACTATGTAACTTCTAGACATTTTCTGGCAGCTTTTTAAAACTTTGATTAAGGGTTTTATGGTGACTGGCAGTAATCTCCAGCATTCATCTTGTTGGATACCCTGAGAATGACTTGGACAGAATTAACTGCATGACAGCTATTGTACACCAACTACCTGTTCCCTAGGTTCCTAGCTGACTGTACAAATATTTGCATATGAAGGAGAAATGACTTCCCCAACAAGGTTATTGAATGGAACATTTTGTCCGTAAAGCGATCTATTACCCTTTACATCAAAATATACAGGGGGTGAACTTAGAGCCTTCATTTGGTTTAGTTTCTGGTATGTCAGAATTTGAACCTGTGAAAAAGTGAGTAAATTTAAAAAAATGGCTTTATTGAAAGAAATTATTTTTTGCCCACATTCTTGTAGGCCAGAATAGGGTTCTATGTTGTATGTGTTAAATGTGTTTATGTGTTAAATGTTTTGATACGGCCAATAGGCCAATCAATAAAACGTATCTATCTTGTAGGCCAGAATCTGAACAGGATGGGGCCCCTGAGTTCAGCACTTGTGTCATGTAATAGAGAAGGTGACAGATCACTTTATATTGCACAGGTGCTGGCAAAACATTTAATAATAAATAATAATTTATTTATAACCCACCCTATCTTCCTGAGGGGCCTCAGGGTAGTTATTTAACTAACATCCCTGGTTAAATATTATTTTCCCATACTAGGGCTCAAAACCTACATTTCACAGATTCCTTTCAGAAAGCTTGTGATTGGGAAGTCTTTAACTCCTATGTGCCATGGATGTAACTCTAGCATTGTCTGCTAATTTTTCTAGATGAAAATCCATGAAATCAACACACAGAATTCTGAAGAAATGCATTTTTTTTCTAAATTAGCTAATGTGAAATATTTCCTTCCAGTTCAGTGTATATTTTAGGCATGTATATCAAACTTCAGATTATTCCCAAATACTGGAGATGGTCTATAAGTTTTAAAAGCTTGATCTACTCTGGTTCAGTGGGTAACCATTTCACAATGGAAATTACAAGCCAGTAGGTTTTTGGATAAAATGGGAATTATGCAGGATAGTCCACTATCTAATCCTGATTGGTAGACTTGCATTAGTATTAGAATAAAAATAAACAAAATGAAGTCATGTCAGTTTTCCATTTCTCAAGGGATTTGAATTCCAGTTGCAGATCATCTTTGCAGGTCTTTCCTTTCTAAACAGCTGCAGGTCTGTCTCGCCTATACTAAATTTCAGTTTATTTTTCCTCATACAGTTGCCTGCCATAAACAAATATTGATTCAAGATATTAAGAGCCTAAAAGATAGGGTAAAACTAACTTTTTATATATTGAAAACTTTTCTGACTTTTAGACTTTTAGGTATGATAACTGTTCAAGTATTTTTAATACAACTGGGAGGTATCAACTTGATCATGAAGTAATCAGCCCTCTTTTATTATATTATATTGTTTTATAATATAATTTCATTTTATTTGTCTCTTAGTAACTAGAAAGGACTTATTGTAAATTAAATAGGTTCGTTTTTATGCACTGTAGTTGGAGGGGATGGAAAGTACTGACTGTCAAAACCATTTGCTATAAATATTCTGCAGAAGCAGTATTGTTTTGTACCTAAGCCTCTCCATTTCAGGTGACAGATCTATGACCCTGTCTCAGCCAGCAGCTAGTACATCAATAAATTGTGACATGGATAAACTACTGACCAGCTAAAATGGAAGGCATAGCACTATTTAACTGCATTGGCTGGTATTTCAGGAAAGTAGTAAATGCTACTCACCAGATAATAGCTAACCTCTTGTAGGTTTGTCTAGGTAAAATAAAAATGTTGGGAAACTATTTTAATTTTGTTTTTGTTTTTTAAAAAGGGCCTAAGAAAAGCATTTAATCCTTCTCTCCCCACATTGTAACTCCTATCTGCAGCCATAACTGTATTAATCATGGGATATCTTAATCGTGTATCTCTCATGTCACATATCTATGCACTAAATTTGGGCTGCGGAATAAGAAATGTGTGATCTATAATTCATTGCCAAATGGGCTTTTAAAAAACAAAGTGCAAAAAAAAAATGGAAAAATATTGGAAAAATATTCTATGGTACTATCTTTGAGAAGCCAGATATGGCCAACATTTTGCATTGTCTACCTATAGTTTATAAACATACCAGGAAACCAAACATTTCACAAGAGGCAGCATTAGCTCAAAGAAGCATTGTTCTGTGAATATATGTCATTGAATGGAATAGTTTGGCCTATGTTGTAGGATTTGCTCTAGTTAACATATACATTTAGTTTATAAACAAAATGGATTGGCAAATACAGTAGACTCATGGGACCCCCTGGAGTTTGTGTCGGGACACAGACGCCTTAATTGTCCAGACTCAGAATTATTTCCAAGATAGAGTTTATTAAACAAAAGGAAAGGACTCAGAAATACTTAACTCAGTGTCTCTGGTCAAAACACAAAGGCAGAAACCAGTCCTGGTTCAAAAAAAGGTAACTGAAGCAATAATCCAGATTATCCGGAGAAAAGAACCGGATTAAAACAAAGCACTCTGAAAGTCCCACAAAATAGCACAGCAAGTAAACAGTTAACAAACAAAAGAGCCGCAGGGAAGAAAGCATAGTCAAACGAAGTCCGAGGTCATAGCAAGCTGAATCCAAGGTAGCGAAGTTCCAAAGTCCACATATGTAGCGTTGTAGTCAAACCGGCCGAAGTCAAAGAAGGGGAAATCAGCACTCATGGGAATCCAAGCCAAGTCGAAAGCACACACAATCGGAAGCAGTAACCTGTAGATCCAGGACCCAATGCCAACACGAAACAGGCAGCGACAAAGACCCAATGCATGAACATAAACCAACACTTTGCCTTCTGCAAAGATTCCCCATTTCAGAGCCTACTTTTATCTTACACATCATCATCAGAAGATGAGCTGACCTCCACCCCGTCGTTATCCCTTGCAGCTGCTCTTGATTCCACACGTGAACTCCTACTCCCATCCCTCCAACTTCTCCATCTTCTGTCAAGACTTAGGTCCCCCTAAGACTCAGCCGTATTCCCCGATGGCCAGTCCTCATTACCAGAGAACCCTACAAACGTATCACTGGACGTCGGCTCCGCACATTCAGCCTGTACCTCTTTTACCTTATTCCAGTCCCATGTGTCCTCTTCATCTTCATCACTCTCTAACCCATCACCCCCAGAGAAACCCAAGAATGATTCCTCATCTGCGGGAGTATATCCCGGATCCTCTTCCTCTGTTGCTCCTGATCAGACTCCTGCTCTTGAGTAGCCCTTTTCCTTCCCTTAGACCAATCCATGATGTTTCCTTCCTCTTCTTCACTTGTTGATCCATCATCCCCAGAGAAACCCAAGAATGATTCCTCATCTGTGGGAGCATTAAGTATATCCCGGATTCTCTTCCTTTGTTACTCCTCATCAGACTCCTGCTCCCGAGTAACCCATTTTCCCCTCCTAGTGCCCAAGCTACTGTTAGCATCGCTACTCCCAGGCTCTACTACAACAGTTTGGTTCCAGGACTTACCCATGTCCTGTGAATGCTAGAATCTTTGAATGCTGGAATCCCATTACATACAATAACATAGTATAATGGTGTCCTTTATATTGAATGTCAAAATCAAAGTTTGATGTCTGGATCCCCCCCCCCCCAATGTTTTCAAGCCATAGAAATACGACTGGAATTGCCCCTGTCCAGGTGTGTGAGATCATTCACGGTCCTCAAGAGGATACTGCCTATTTTTCAGTTGTTTTTAAGACACTTTTCTTAGGTATTATTTGTAAAGACAAAATCCAATTATCTTAGAATAAATGTTTTGCCCCCCAAGCAATATATCCTGTGAAACCTTTTGTAGCACATACCTGATACTTATCAGCTGAAACAGAGTAAATTTTATCTCCATTTGTCACTTCTTATTTAATAAAATTATAAATTTGATTGAACATTATAGAGAACTGTCAGTTTTATTTTCTGTTCCTCTAAAACTTATAGTAAGAGTTGATAGGACAAAGACAGTATCAGTCTGAGTGCATATCCTTAGTAAGCAGTCACTGCTCAGCATCCAAGCCCACCTCATTTCACTTCCAGTTGTAGTGTACGCCTAGAGCTGGATGATGAGTTTCTCTAGCAATGTGTAATAAAACTACCTTTTTAGCTGGCTAGGCCGAAGCCTGCTTGGCAGTGTTTGGCCTCCTGGTTGTTGAGCAGAGAAGGAGGAGGAGTCAGGCTGACTGCAACAATCAGGGGTGGAGTCAGCTGATGGAGGGAAAGGGAGCTGTCTTGTCTGACAGGGGAGGAGAGTCTGAGAGTTAGACAGAGAGAGTTGGATTTTTAGAGCAGGGAACTGACAGAAAGGGAAGAGCTTTTAGCTAGTCTCTAGGTTTAAGGTATATGGTGAAGGCATTAGGCTAGAGCTTTACTAGAGAGGCTAGTAAAGGAGAGCTGTGTCTTATTGAGCCTAAGAGAGGTTTCAAAGATACCTTATAGCCAGTTGAGGGAGGCAGACAGGGGTCTGTGCTCCAAGGAAAACTGTGTCTAATAATAGAACAGTTGGTTATAGAGACTCAAGCGGAGAAAGCTATTCTGTCAGAGAGAACTGTTTGATTTAAGCAACCAAGTTACTGCAACTGCATCAAGATTTTGTACCACTCATTCCAACGAGTTGTTGTTATTCTCAAGTTAAAAATAAAATCTTTATTAGTTTACTCTTAACTGTTGTTCGCCTCAATCCATTCGTTTCCCTCTAAAATCATTCTCTCAACACATCTTTTAATCTCCAGTCAGCCATTGAAGTTCAAGAGCTCAAACATCCTTTTATTTAAAATACAATCACACCCTTTTGGTTCCTCAGGCCGGCAATTCTGAGGTGGTGGCAGCTATATTTCTACCAAGTACTTCGGTCACTTAGGGTCAGCCTTTTGTTCCACGCTATATCCAAGGGCGGAGGTGGGATTTGGTTGTTCCCCCCTGCCCCAGGTATCTTCTAATTCTTTATATTGGTGACAACGGTGGGATTGGTTGTTTCCCCCCTGCCCCAGGTATTTTTAATTCTGCTATACAATGCATCTCCTTTAAAGCCATTTTCCACATGGCTTTAAATCTTCATTTTCTATATGTGTAGACTCTTGGCTTCAAATTGTCACTTTTTATGTGCAGAGATGATAGTGTAGGTGAGGCTAGAATACTCCCTCTCCACACATGCTTCATGAATGACTGAGTGGGTCTTATACAGACTTAAGCCTATATATACTTTCTTCCATGTAACCTCCACTGAATACAATAGGTTTTATCTCTAAGTGTATTTCAGTATGATTGGATTTAATCAATTGCAGATGGCTGCCACTTCTATTTCGATGTTCTTAGCTAGAGTGACAGAGTCAAACTATTTTTAAAAGCAAAACAAAAGGGGAGCCTAGCAATGATTTTCTAAGCCATTTATTCTATAGGAAGCCTGGCATACTCTTCAAGAATAGCTGACAGTCACATCATACCTCTGCCATTATTATGTACTGTGGTGCTCTACCCAGGTATTTTTTTTATTTTTGTTAGGAAAAGCTCCTCACTTCCTGCGGCTTCAAAATGTGGAGGTTAATGTTGGACAGAATGCAACATTTCAATGTATTGCTGGAGGAAAGTGGTCTCAACACGACAAACTGTGGCTACAGGTATAGTAGACATGAAGCCTTTGTTATTTTTCAGATGTTCCAAAACAGAAATATGGCTTCATACTTCCAAGGGGAATGTCTATCATTTTCAATAAGCAGCAGGATATTTGGCACTTGTGTTGCTAGATATTTTCTTGGACAGCAAAATAATGGAAGTCTCCTTCATTCTTTGAACAATACTATGAATTTCTTAGATTTGAAAAATGAAAATGTTGTCAGCTGAAGATTATTATAGATCACATAACTATTAGGATTAGTACATCTGATTGTGTGTGTATATGTCCCTGCAAATCACCTGTGAACATACAACAGTCTTATGAAATTCATAAGGTTTTATGAGGCAAGACTCAATAATGGTTTTGCTAGTTCCGTCTTCTAAAATGTAGCCTACAGCATCGGATATTTTTTGCTGGTTTATCGCCCATGTACTGATCAGGGTTGACCATCCTTAGCTTTTAAAATACCAGATAAGATCTAGTGTCTTTAGGGCAGTGGTGTCAAACTTGTAGCCCTCCAGGTGTGTTGGATTTCAGCTCTCAGAATTCCTGGCTACTGGACAAGCTGGCTAGAGCTTCTAAGGGTTAGAGGCCCAAACATCTGGAGGGCCACAAGTCTGACATCTTTACATTAGAGTATTTTACATACTTCTATTTTTTTTAAAAAAAAATGCTCCAGATAACATATCAGAGGTTGTAGAATTGGAATTCTGAATCAGGGAAAAGAGATACAAAGATAGCACTGGACGCTGATACATAATAAGTGTGAACAGTGTCAATATGGGTCATGTGGAAATGGAAAGAAAAATATATAGAATGAATCTTCCTTTTTACCAATATATATATATTTGCAAAAAAAAACCTTTTTAGATTTAAATTTCAAGAGATTTGCATATATATAGTGAAAGATAGGGGGAAAGAAGGCAAATCACATATCCAACACCTGCTGAATTTATCCTTAAGTGGCCCTGATGGGGGGAAGAAAAGAGGAAGGAAGACTCAGCTTACACAAAGGCCATATCAAAAGCACAAGCCCAGATGCTTCCCTGCTTCTCAATACATTTTCTGCCCTTTTAGCAAAGTAGCCTGGAAAGGAAGATACAATCTTTTCTCTCTCACTCCTCCTCCTCCCCACCCTTCAAATTGTTTCTGAATAATGGCAACCTTCAAAGAATGTATTAGAAGGTTTACAAGAATTGTTCATAGGGAGGTTGCCTATGCCTTTTTCTGAGACTAATAGAGTGAGAATTGATCAAGGCCACTGAGTTTCCATGGCCAGAAGACATAGTCCACTATTTCACACTCACTGCATTATTTTATTTATGCAAGTAAAAAACTAAATAGCAAATCATTTATCTGATACAGTAACACACAAGATTTTGTTTTATTGTGTTGCTTTTTCATACAAATACTTCAGGACAGAGATTACATGACAGAATCACTGTCTAAGATATTCATTGCATTAAACAAAACAAAAAATCAAAGTGAGACTGTTTGCTTTTAAGAAATATGTTCTTAGGAACTAAGCTAAAAAAAAAAAGACCCAAATTCTGAACATGTGTGCAAACAATTATGAAAAAGCTGAACTCATTAATATGGTATGTTTTATATGAATTGCTTTCACTTACTTGAGTGCAGGAACAATACATTAAAATTAAATATACATTTAAAGGAGGAGGAATATTAGGTCATATTTCAACAAAACTTTATTTAGATGAAAAATATGACCAGAATTCCCTTCTGAATGTATGTTGGTGAGAAATAGCATTGAACAGTTGACACCAATGAGAAATACGATGGAGCAGAACAGGACCCAATGTGCAATGACACCAATGTTCATTGGGACCAATGCAGAATAGGACTGATATGCAACATGACCCAATGCCCAATGGAGCTTGATGCACAATAGGACCAGTATAGAACAAAAGCAATGTGCCCTGAGACACTCTTGTCAGTATTTTGTTACACAATTTTGAAACTCACAAACAGGATTCCTTAGTTACATAACATGTTCTGGACAGAGAATTCCAGCCTATATATATATTGTGTAATAATGAAGATTTATAAACCTAAAGCATGATAGAATTATCTCCCATGACCCAATTTTATTTACTTTGTCCTCCCTCCTCTGTTTATCTTGCAGCAATGGAATGGCAGAGACACAGCTTTAATGGTCACCAGAGTAGTGAACCACAGACGTTTTTCTGCAACTGTCAGTGTAGCTGACACTTCCCAAAGGAGCATCAGTAAATATCGATGTGTCATCCGCTCAGATGGTGGATCAGGAGTTTCAAATTATGCAGAATTAATAGTGAAAGGTATGTGACAGCCTATAAAGTATGTATATATGTTGGGATCTTTTTAAATCTACACAAAACATAAAATATCATAGCCTTCTAAACTGACAGCAAACAGCATCTCCAAAATGACTAAAAAAAAAGACCTAACTGACATCCATTATTTTTTTCTTATCGGGGTCTCTCTTTGTCCTTGAATTTTATCCTCTAAATGTGATTAGAAAGTTATTTTATTAATTAGTACTTTAAGGGCTATCTTATTAATATACTGGTATATAATGTATTAGCTTTGGACACTATAGTATTCATAATATTAAGCCTTACTTTTGGTACAGAATAATTAGGCATTGAAATCCATGTTAATTGAATAAGAAACACAAAACATTTACATCATTTTAAGACACAGGCTACAGTTTTGCTATTTGCTGAATGACTGGGAGAACTGAGATCTCCTATGCCATCATCACCTCTTTTCAAACTGCTGACAGATAAATGGATTTCCACTAGGTTGTTTGTGCTGCTCTATACCTCCATGAAACCAATAGAACACTATTGTTATATATTGTACTCTGGAATCCAGAAAGGAGAGACTAAACAAGTTTATATTTTCAGAGTAGTAGTAGCTTCATCTCAGGTTAAAGTGATTCTTAGGGTGCTGTTTTTGACCTGGAAAGAGGTCCTATTGCTGTAGGCTTCTCTGTTGTTGATGCTTGCATTGCAGGCAAAGGCAAGGCAGTGTACCCTTTATTCCTGTAATAAAAATTGATTTGATTGCTTCACTGATTCTATAAAGGGCAAGGAATGAGGAATATTTGTAACAGGGAGTTGTTAAATATTAGTTCTATTATTGTTGGCTGTACCAACTTCTTGTGATGAGAGTTGCAGTTCAACAGCATACAGAGAACTATGTTGAGAAGGGTCTCATTTCTAAAAACACATTTAAGAATACTTAATAGAGGAGCCCCCCCAAGTGAAGTCATTCATTGTTAGCCTTTCTCCCACAATGGGACCATCTTTACTCTCTCAGTACTTTTCCACATCTCAGTTTGGCAGAAAGAGTGTGGGAAGTGAAAGGCACTTGGTTACAACTATCACCAGGTAAGCTTTAAGTGGCATTGCATTTTTAGATTTGACTGAACCCATCCAGGAAAACATTAACAATTTTGTACTATATAAAATGGAGGAATATTCACTATTGTAAGAGGCAAAAAGAGCAAAATCAAATTATAGGTAGTGGGGGCAAAGCACTGGCCACTGTTTAGAGGTGTTACTAAGCTGTCAGGGTGTAATGTGAACTGTAAATAATCATGAATTCAGCAGACAAGATGCTGATCAATTCAGTGCAGGAAATAAACAAAATGAAAGGTGGAGAAGTCATCATGGTAGGTAGTATAAGTAACTTAGATAAAAATTATGGGTGATGTAAGTATTGCTTTGCCAAGACTTTTTTAAAAATATCCTGCTCAGTGATCACATATATTTATGAGTATTTGGTAGATGGTTACTCTAATGAAGTGCTCATATCCCTTTGGAATTGGATGATTCAGTGGTTATGCAAAGGTCTGACTAATTTGGTAATGATAGTATCAAATTGGCAATGACATGCATGCAAGGAAGCTGAAATGAAAGGAAATTGGAACTGTTTAATTTCAAAGAGCTGTTTATTGCATTGCCTTAATGTGTTGGGATAGCCATTATGTTAATCTGTAGTTGAAGGCTAGTTGAATTGATTGACTGAATTGACTACCTAAACTTAAATCAAGGCAAAGTGAAGGACTTGACTACAGATATGTTGGTGCAAGTGAGGAAAAAAAACACTTTCATGTTTGATTGAAGTCCAACATCTTATCTGCAAAATTAGGTAATATTTCAAAAGAGAAATATAGGCTTTGGAGAACAAGTGTTGGCAGACAAATGCAGATGGTTCATAGATGTTGCAAAAACTTCAATACATATCCAATAAATTGCTACAACCAAACTCCAAAAAAGCATTAGTTGGACAACTAGGCAATATCCATCAAAAAAAAATCTGGCAATACAGAATTCACCATTCTTTAAACCTATCTAGAAGAATGCAAAGGTTCATTCTCTTCTCTGTTTTTTTTTTTTCTCAAAAGAACGTTACAGATAAGAAACTGGTGTTGCAGGTCGACAGTATGAGAATCTATGTCAACATAAAAATTGTAGGGTAAAATGTATGTCTGTGAGATTGACTCCTGCAATTCTTTGTATTGTGTCTATGTTTGTGTATCTGTATATGAGTGCCTGCATGCATATTTTATTAAGTTTATCGACAGCCTTCTACATTCACTGAAGTGAAGAGCACAGGATCTCAGCAAAAGTTAAAAACTGCAAAGAAAAGCACTTTTTTTACCCAAAAGAACACCTCTCCAGGAATGTTTAGGTCTTCCAGCACAATCCCATGGTCAACTTCTGCTGAACATGGGATCATATTGGAGGACATAAGATTCCTAGAGAGGTGTTCTCTCTAGAAACCTCTAGCATGACAGTAGGACATTGACCATTGAGTTACACTGGAGTACATAGAGACAACTTTTTATTTCAAATCCAGAAATAATCTAATACCAATGTGGCAGGATGACTGTGGTGTCTTCTTCCTGAAATGAGGAAATTTAACAAAATCTAGAGATAAATTTAACAGCTGCTGAGATTCAGAGAAACATTAGAAGATGGTATCTGATCACTAAAACACACCCCTGTTGTGGATAATAGAAGTTTCATGAAAACTTTTCACTGTGACCCAATGACCCCCAATTAAAAGAAGGTAAGTTGTCAGATCTGACTATTTAGTGTAGGTATAGATATAGATATCTCCCGATTGTCCACATTATCACTTGGGCTACAAGGGAAACAGAATATGTTCTGCCGGCATTGCTTTCCATACCAGTTAAATTCCATGAATGAGGATTTCTCCCCTGACCTGAGTGATATAACACTGTATTTTCTACTTTTAAAATAGTGGAATATGAATGTTTGGTCTGCTATGATAATTATTGTGGATTTCATTGATGTTTAATGAAGTTGCTCCATTTCACCTCTCTGCACAGATGGATGTGATCTTCTTGTGTAATTTGTCTACAAATACTTATTATTTCTGAAATAATTCACACAACTATGCAGGGTACCTCTGCTATTAACCAAGAAGAGAAGTAGACATTTTCCATTGCTCTCTTTTCCCTGCTGTAGGAAATATTGTAGCCTGGCACTCAGGTGTCCTGCTATTAAAGATTGGTAAATGAGGTGATAAGAGGTATGAAAAGTTGTTTTTATTGACTCATACAGATTATTATTTGCATTATGCTGAAAAGAACACTACCACAACCTCCTTAACCACAGTTCCAATGTGGCTGAAAAAGTCCTCTCACAAATTCTGTAGCAACAAACAAGGGATGAGCTTGCAGTACTGCTTAGTTTGGAGAAAGTCAGCAAACTTATCAGCCAATTAAAAAAAATAAAGCCAGTAATCTGATGGGATCCCTGTTGATATCTTTAAAGAGGGTTGACATGAGCTGATATAATAACTCCAGCAGTTCATTGGAAAAGTGTAACTGAGAAGAACCCAGAACACTTCAAGGATGCCACTATCACCACCCTTTTCAAAAACAGGAAAGAACAGACTGTGGAAACTATCGAGGTATCTCTCTTTCAACCTCCACTGGAAAAATCTTTGCAAGGATCTTTGCAAACCGCCTTCTACCTATCTCAGAAGACATCCCCCCTGAATGGCTTTTGCCCCTTCAGAGGAACAGTGGATATGATCTGCACTACACAACAGCTTGAACAGCTTGAATAAAAATGCAGGGAACAAAAACTAACTTTGTACATGTCATTCATTGACCTTGCAAAGGTATTCAACACCGTGAATTGCAATGCTCTGTGGACCATTCTCTTAAAAATTGGATACTCTGATAAATTTGTGAACATCCTGCAGCTCCTCAATGATGACGTGATGGCAACAGTCTTGGACAGCAATGGCTCCCACAGTAACCCATTTAAGGTGAAATCAGGTGTCAAACAGGGGTATGTCATTGCCCCAACTTTATTTTCCGTCTTAATTGCTATGATTCTGCACCTTGTTGATGGGAAGTTTCCCACTGATGTTGAAATTACCTATCAGATAGATGGTAAGCTATTTAACCTCTGCAAACTGAAAGCCAAAACCAAGGTCACAACAACGTCACCAGTATGCTGATCATAATGTAGTTCATGCTCATTCAGAGTAAGACCTCCAAGCCACTTTAAACACAGAAGCATATGAAATGCAGAAGCATATGAAAAGCTTGGTCTCTCACTGAACATCGAGAAAACCAAAGTGCTTTGCCAGCAGGTACCAGCCAATCCCTCTACAATGCTGAAAATTCAGCTTAATGGAGTAATGTTAGAAAACATTGACCATTTCTGCCACCTTGGCAGCCACCTCTCCACAAAAGTCAACATTGACACTGAAATATAACACCACCTGAACTCTGTGAATGCAGCATTTTTTTCCAAAGAAAGCAGAGAGTATTTGAGAACTGAGAGATTTGTCAGGATATTAATATAATAAATTTTCCAGTTTTCAGAAAGTAATGTTTTTTGTCAAAATCATTTCCACAAACTACTTTAAATTATCCACACACAAAATTGAAACCATGAAATACCATTACATCTGATTCTCCTCATGTTTTCCTATTCATTAATTTAGATTAAGTAAAAACAAGCTCAAAGCATCTAAGAGTGCAATAGCATGATATAAGGGAAATGAATCTACTTCTGAAATCTCACCCAAGTTTAAAGTTTTGTCCAATTGATCTGTCCCATCCAGCTATCCGTTCCAAATCATGACCTAAGCATTTGATAGATCATAGAAGGCAATCTCCATTTTCTCATTCTCAAAACCTCAGACTATAATCTGTCCTAATATTACCATAGGCTATCACTCATGGCCAGGTATGGTTGTCTTCCAAAGGTAGAGTCTTCACAGTGGGTCCTCAAGTGAATGTAAAGACCTATTCTGGATCAGTATATTATTTCATAGTGAGGACACAGATTTCCTTATGGAAGGCGGTCCTGAAAAACTTTCCTCTTGACATGTTTTCCCCTTTCACCCTCCATTTGTGCCTCTTTGAATTCCAGAGTACTGTTGGTAATAGCTGACCTCCAGATAGAACAATCTAGGGTAGGAGCTTCCCAGTTCTCAGTGTCTATGCCACCGTTTTTAAGGATAGCTTTAAGACCATCTTTACATCTCTCTTGATGTCCTCCAACATTCCGTTTGCCATTCTTTTTTTTTTTATAGATCTTTATTAGGTTTTATAGAATACATCGAAAGTGGGGGAATAATAAAAGAAGATAGAAAAGTGGGAAAAGTAAAGAGTTAAGAGATAAAAAGGGGTGGGGAAAAATGGGACCAAAAAAGTAACAAAAAAACAAAAACAAAAAAAAGGGATCCAAAAAAGTCCAAAAAAGTCCAAAAAAAGTCCGGAAAAAAAAAAAAGGGCGGGAGGACTCCCTTCTGATTCTGCTCAGATATCAACTTTCAGTCATATTTATGTGTGTATTTAAAAAAAAAATAGGCTGCAGGAACCCCGCTCATAAAAAGGAAAGAGTTGGGTTCCCCTTCCAGTCCTCCGTTGCACCTCGTGTTCTTTTATACAAGTTTATCCAAATATTCTTCAACCGATGACCAATTTGTCTCCTTTATTACTTTTCCTGTATTCTTTTTCAAAAGAAAAGTCAGTATGTCCATATCTTTCATTTCATTTATTTTGTTTTGCCATTGGGATTTTCCTGGAATGTCTTCCTGTTTCCACATCTTGGCGAAAACCATTCTTGCAGCTGTTGTTAAATATACAAACAGAATGTCCTCGTTAGAATCCAATTTAATCTCCTCATCTACTATTCCCAGCAAATAATATTCTGCTTTTCTTGGAAAATTCTTTTTAAAAATTTTTTGAATTTCATCGTGTATAACTCTCCAATATTTTTGAGATTTTTTGCAACTCCACCATAGGTGAAAGAAGGTCCCTTCATGTTCATTACATTTCCAACAATTCTTTGATACATTCTTATACATGCAGTTCAATTTTACTGGAGTTATGTACCACCTATGAAACATCTTTAACCAATTTTCCTTTAAATCCATCGCATAGGTGTACTTTAATTTTTTCTTCCATATTATTTCCCAGTCCGCCATCGCAATTGGTCTTTTAAAATTTTCAGCCCATTTAACCATGCATCCTTTAATTAATTCGGTCTCCGTTGACCATTCTAATAGTTTTTCATATAATTTAGTTATACATTTCGTGTCTGTTTTTAAGAATTTGTCCCAAAATACTTCTTTAATCTGAAATCCTTGTTTTAAATCCTGAGCGTATTGCTCCTTAATTTGCAAATAATGTAACCAGATGATTCTAGGAAAATTTTGGTTGACTTCTTGATGGGGTTTCAAAACCATTAAGTCCTTATTTAAGAGTTCTTTGTAAGTTGGCCAGGTCGTCCAGCCCAGTAATCTCCTTTGTTTGGCTTCCATAGGGGAGATCCAAAGAGGAGTTTTATTCTAAAACCGTTTGCCATTCTTGAGTTGAGAGTAGAGTAGCTGTTTTGGGACATGATGATCGGGCATTCATACAATGTGGCCAGTCCAGCGAAGTTGATGGCGGAGGATTGCCACTTCAGTGGTCTTTGCTTTTTCCAGAACACTGACATTTGTCCATCTGTCTTCCCAAGAGATTTGCAGGACTTAAGGATTTTTGTAGATGGATCATGTTTTGGAGGTATATAAAAGAGTTGGGACAACAATAGCTTTATAAATATGCTTATTGCTGATCCAAATTACTCTCTTTTTATGCCACTTGAGCATGATCCCATTTATCTCTGGCCTTGGGGAAATTATTTTTTGGATTACAAACCCTAGAATTCCTTGGATCACTGCTTCCTAAAGTGTGCGTCCTGAACTCAAATGAGATCACCATATATCCATATTGGGGTCATAAAAAATTGGTGACAGTGAAATGTTTGTGAATGCCACAAATTTACACAAATTTGTTAGCCAGAACACACAATGTTTACAGTGGACCCTGCAGAAATTGCTTCAATTGTATTCCACCAAAAGGAAAATGAGCCTGTTTAGCAAGCTTTACAAATGCTGATCTATTATCAGTCATACACACACACACACACACACACACACACACACATATATATATAACACACACACACATACATACATACACACACACACACACCTGGGGTCAGGTAACACTTTATTGTGTGGAAAAATATCGCGAATGGAAAAGGTTTAAGAAATCTTGCCATACATTACACGGGATTCTGGGAATTGTGGTCCAAACAGCAATCTTTCTAAGATTTGATAATTTTTGTGTGGATGTATTTTGCTCCAAATAAAATTTGTATTTAGAGAACCATCATGAAGTAGTGAGTTGAATGAGGACTGAGACCATGGGAGACCAGTGTCTGAGTTCTTGCTTAGCTTTGGAAAGTCACTAGATTACTTTCAATCTTATCAGAACGGCCAGGTGAAGCATACTACTTTGCCTGGCTTGTGATGAGGAAAGAGGGAGCAGTGGGGTGAATCTGTCACTCCGTGCACAGCTCCTTCTCATGACATGGGGAGAGTATCCCCTTTGCGGGGAGGCCTTTTGCTGGCTCCATTGGAATCAGCACAAAACAGGAAGCCTCTCGTGTTAGGGTGACAGTGTCCAGCAACACTTTCATTTCAGTTAGGTGTGGGGCCTATGCCAGAAGTCACATACCATTGTGTGATGTTTGGCATCAACCTTCATCCCCCAGACAGGGTGAAAGCAGATAGGGTGAAAGATGCTAATTTCACCCCATCTGATGAGGTCATTTGAGCAAGTTCATAATCTCTTTGCCTCAGATGATGGGAGTGACAAAATCTGCTGAGGAAATCTTACAAAGAACACAATTTTGTTCCCTTGCCTTAGGTTTACCATAAATTGGAAACACCGCTCCGAGAAAGAGGGTGGGGGGGGGGGGGGGGAGGAGGGTAGAAATATCGATAGACACATGTTGGAGATAAATGGGAATTTGGCAATGTTAAGAAAATTAAGATAATAATATTCCATTTGTATTATGAAATGGTTACTAAATTTGACATTATTCTATCTGTGTTTACAATAAAAAATAAGAAAAAAACTGAGCTATCATTTGTTCCTGTAATGAAAGTTTTTGTAGTTGTATTTAGTAGCATATATTTCATTTTGCTTCACCATCAGTTAAATTTGAATTACAAATATGTAACATTTCATATTCATGAAGTGGAGGAATTTCCTTAATATAAAAAAGTTTTACAGAAAATTGAAAGTACATTTATACACTGAACCCTGAACATAGCACATAGACGACGTGAATACTTTATTACTAATGTATTTTCAGAATACTAGTATTATGGACCATTATGATTAAGAGACTATGACTTCAGAGCTAGCAAAGCCACTTGAAGAAAAGCCTGGCTGACCAAGATATGAAGAACTTAGAAAGCTGCATTATACTCAGTGAGACCTCTACTTCTTCCAGCTCAGTATCATCTAGGTGCAGTTCAGCAGTTTTAATGAGAGCTATTGGAAGCTAAATAAAACTATTGCTCACCAAAATAAGAATTCTGCCCCAGTGATGTTTTTCTTTAGTCTCCAATGTACTTGTATTGCAGGAAGTGTGATAATGAAAATCATTCACACTTGGAATGCTTACATTTTCTGTGATCGAATTCCCTTGATAACTTTATTTGTTCCCTTTTCTTTGGATGCTGTATTTATAATGTTCAAGTGATGTTATAAATTGTTAGAATTCTGAGTACTGATGGGGAATTTTATAGGGAGATAATATAATAACTTTATTTTTATACCCCGCCAGCCATCTCCTCTAGGGGACTCGGGGCAGCTTACAAGGGACACGTCCAAAATTACAATTAAAACACATGTAAAACACTTAACCAATTAAAACATCAGATAAAAAAATAATAGCACAATTGAAAGCAATATAGAAACAATATGGCTGAAAAAAACATAGCTGAGGTTCAGATTCAATGAGTGCAATAAATTATTATTATGAGTGCAATAAATTATTATAGGAGTGCAGGAAAATGCAACTGGGCAGGAAATACTGTCAAATACTGAAATACTGTCATAACACATGTTAAGGTAGAACATATGCCAGTGTAAAATGCCGGCCGGTGTAAAGTGCGGAACTTCAAGTAGGGACAGGAAAGTTCCTGGTGAGCTGCTTAGTCAAAAGCGCACCAGAACATCCAGGTTTTTAGTTGACTATGAAAGGAGGACAAGGTGGGAGCCTGTCTGATCTCCCTAGGGAGGAAGTTCCAGAGCCGGGGGCCACCACCGAGAATGCTCTCTCCCTTGTCCCCATCAACCGTGCATGTGACGGCAGGAGGAGAGAGAGCAGTACCTCCCCAGAAGATCTCAAGGTACGCACTGGTTCATAGGGGAAGATGCGATCGCGAAGATAAGCAGGTCCCGAACCATTTAGGGCTTTATAGGTGATGACCTGCACCTTGAATTGGGAATGGAAACTTATTGGAAGCCAGTGGAGCTGTTTAAACAGGAGGCTTGACCACTCTCTGTAACCAGATCTCTGGACCAACTGCAGTTTCTGGGCCGTCTTCAAGGGCAACCCTAAGTAGAGTGCATTGCAGTAATCCAACCTAGAAGTGACTAGGTCATGGACCACCATGGCCAGATCAGATTTCATGAGGTACGGGCGTAGCTGGCACATGAGTTTTAACTGTGCAAAGGCCCTCCCAGCTACCGCTGTCAAAGCGGAGTCCAGGAGGATCCCCAAGCTGCGGACCTGTGTGCTCAGAGGGAGTGCAACCCCATCGAGCACAGGAAGCCACCCTATGCCCCAATCTGTCCCACAACTGGCCAGGAGGACCTCTGTTTTGTCAGGATTAAGCTTCAGCTTGTTAGCACTCATCCATCCCATCACAGCCATCAGGCACTGGTCTAGGACTCGAGGGACTTCCTTGGAATCTGGTGGAAAAGATTAATAGAATTGAATGTCATCTGTATAGAGATGGCACCGAACTCCAAAACTCCGGATGATCTCGCCCAGCCATTTTCATGTACATATTGAACAGCATGGGGGAAAGAATGGAACGTTGCGGAACCCCACAGGCTAATGGCCAGGGGTCCAAACAGGTGTCCCCCAGCTTCATCGACTGGGTACAGCCCTCAAGGAAGGAATGGAGCCACTGGAGCACAGTGCTCCCAAGACCCATCCCCGAGACCCGACCCAGAAGGATACCATGGTTGATGGTATCGAAAGCCGCTGAGATGTCCAAGAGAACCAACAAGGACACACTCCCCCTGTCAAGCTCTCTGTGGAGATCATCCACCAAGCCGACCAAAGCTGTCTCGGTGCCATGAATTATTTTAGGGGAGCAATACCCTCAACTCTACATTTCTCATAGTTGCACCCCTGCCTATCCTTAGTTGGAGATGCTAGGCATTGAAAATGGGAACAAGTAGTGTTTGCCATTAAGCTTCACCCCATTTCAATAAAAGAGATTACATTTAGTTTTGAGCCTCGATTCCTCTGCAGGTGAAGCATGTTGCTTTGCAAATGAACTACAGTTCACTAAGATAAGGATGCTAAATAGTGGAACTTTTAGAAATATGCAGCTGTTGTTGATGGGCTTTCTCTAAAGGTGTGGCATCTGCTGATACAAACATTGGACAATGAATAAAATTAAGCATATGAAGTCAGACAGAGTGATGTGAATATTTTGTATTAATATGACAGACATAACTAATTTTCTGAGTCAAAACATTTGGGCTTTCATCTTTGCTGGCAGTGTTCAACAGTGCAAATAGAATAGAGCTTGATTATGTTCAGTTGTGGTTTTTGTTTCAACAGAGCTATTCACCCCAAGCCAATTTTCTTTTCCCTACTTCTTTAATTCTGCAAATGAGGCTGTAAAATCTTGTTAAAAGAAAAGTGCTAGGGTGTTCTGTTTTTGGAAGTCAAGCTATTACTTAGGGCTGCCTCTCACAGCAGTCATGTTACTCCTATTTTTTGATAATGACTTTATTGTTACTTCTATGCTTTTCTTTAAAGGAACAGGATCACAAATAAATTCATTTTCATGCTAGTTTGAAAATGAAGAGTTATTCTGCCTTGAATTACATCCATGTCAAGGGTGTCATGAGTAAAATGGTATGTGTCATAAGAGAAACCCCTAATGCTTAGATCATATTGTTGGCCCTGAGTAGAGCAAAACTACTGAATCAACTGAACTGACCTATGTGCTGACTTGACAGTACAATGTCTCCTCCCTACTTTGCGGTTTGCTTTTAGGAGACTCGCTGTTTCACAAGTTTTTGCGTCCTGGCAACAATTCAGTGTGGAAGGGGATTTCACCCCCCCCCCCCTTGGGAGAGAGGCAGCCAATCATTAAAAAAAGAGAGAGGAGATACAAAGCAGTATATAAATCACGGCTGTATAGCCTTTTCTTTATCGTTAGCAAAAAAAAAAAAGGTGTGTGTGGTGCCTTTAAATCTCTCCTCACTTCTGCCTCACCCTTGGAATGCGATTATATATAATCTCTACTTGGTAGATTTTTCACTTTTCGTGGGTGGTCCTGGGACGTAACACCCATGATAAGTGAGGGAATGCTGTAACTGATTCAGTGGGTCTATTCTAGTTCAAACTAACACTTAGGATTCCAGACAAATTATGCTTCCTACACCTTAACATTTGTCATATCATCTTCCATGCTACGTAAGTTAGATTAACTGAAAACATAAATTTTGAAAAATGCTTTGCTGCCTGAGACAAAGCATGCATACCCTTACCATGGATGAAATTGCAATTTCAGATCTGTAGTTATAAGAAATTTAACTCATACTGTTATTCCCACCTGCCTGCTCTTTGGACAGGCTAAAAAATATGTAAGCCCCCCCCCCCCCCCAAAAAAAATAAATAAATAAAGAAGGGGAATGAATATATAGTGAGCTCTTGGTATCAGGTAGAGTTCAATTCCAGGACCCTTGGTGAAAACCAAAATCTATGAATGCTCAAATCCCATAGTAGTAATAGCAGTAGTAGTAGTAATACATTTGTTATCTGCCTGTCCTAATAGCTCAAGGTGGGATACGACAAAGACAAAACATATGAATATAAAAAGATACAATAAAATGCATAGATAGACAACAACACCCCATCACTCGCTTGTCGTCTCTGGTTGCTTCTGACATCCGCCGGGAAGTAGCAGCCAATGACATCCGCCGGGAAGTAGCAGCCAATAGTGAAAGGACCAAGGCAGAGACATCTCCAGCTCATCCCCTGTTTGGGTATCAGCCAGCACGTCAACGACTTAAATCAAGACATAGTTTTCTTAGAGCTACAGAGACACTCGCTGGAACACCCCAGCAAGCGAGAGTCCAAAAGTGGCAGACCCAAACCCAGCACCTCAATTCATGGGTGATACCAGATGAGAGACTCCCCCCTGGGCACTCAGAAGACTGGGCGACTTGGAAGGCGCTGAACAGATTGCGCTCTGGCACGACGAGATGCAGAGCCAATCTTAAGAAATGGGGCTACAGAGTGGAATCCTCGGCATGCAAGTGCGGAGAAGAACAAACCACTGTCCACCTGCTGCAATGCACCCTGAGCCCTGCCACATGCACGATGGAGGACCTTCTTGCAGCAACCCCAGAGGCACTCCAAGTGGCCAGATACTGGTCAAAGGACATTTAACCAAATACCAAATTTGCAAAATCTGTGTGGTTTTTTTTTCCCTTTCTTTTTTTTCTTTTTCTTTTTAATCTCTGTGTTTGTTTTGCTCTGTTAGAATTGTAATACAGTGGTTGCTGATGACACGATAAATAAATAAATATCACTCGCTTGTGGTGATGAAGCAAATGAGATGGAGACTAAGTGCATTTGGCAGAAGTCTTTAAATTAATTTTACCAAACATGGGCTAGAGCTTGTCTTAAGACCTATTCCGTGGTAGAGAGTGCAGCCAGGAAGGTGTTTTCAAATGCTTGCATTGCATCTGCAACAAATAGACCTAAGGAGTTATTACAAGTGATCAGGGAACTTCTCCACCCAAGCTCCCAGGAGAAGATGCATGACCACTTGGTGACTTGATGTGGCAATTTCGCCCGTTACTTTGCAGATAAAATCACTCGAATACTTCAGTTTTGGAGTAGTGCCAGAGTGGATGTATCTAAGACACCTGTCTGTTCCACCTTGTTGGATCCGTTTCAGTTTGTTTGGCCTGATGACATGGACAAGATTTTTGGAGCGTTGAGAGCAACCACCAGTGCTTTAGATCCTGGCTTATCAAACTTGCCAGTAAGGGATTGGCTGAGTGGTTCTCAAGGATTATTAACGCCTTGACGGAGCAGGAAAAAATACTATCTAGTTTGAAAAAGCAATCATAAAACCAATTCTAAAAAAGCTGTCCCTGGACTCCTCTATATTAAATTACTACCAGCCTTCTTCTAATCTCCTTTTTGGGGCAAGGTTCTGGAATGGGTGGTGGCCACCCTATGTCCCAGATTCTTGGATGAAACTGATTATCCAGGGATTCTTGGATGAGACTGATTATCTTGATCCATCGTAATCTGGCTTTAGGCCATCTTGTCTCCTGCATATGCCATCTTTGGATTTTTGGGGTGTGAGGTAGGGTGAATATTTTCCAGCCATGGATGGTGGAATCTATGAATGTAGAATATTTATTATTTATTTATTTATTTAATGCACTTATTGACCGCCATTCTCAGCCCGTTAGGGCGACTCATGGCGGTGTACAGATACACATAGAAGACAATTTACAAAAGAATATATAGACTATGCAACAATTACAGACAACACTAAAAGTCCGCTTCGTCTCTTAGTAGAATCATAGCCAGTCTCATATTCCTTGTTCCATTCCGATCTTCTTTGCCATATTGTTGTTGCACCTAATTGAATGCCCTCTCGAAAAGCCATGTCTTGAGGCTTTTTCGGAAGGACATGAGGGAGGGCGCCTGCCTGATGTCTGCAGGGAGAGTGTTCCACAGCCGGGGGGCCACCACCGAGAAGGCCCTCTCTCTCGTCCCCGCCAGACGTGCCTGTGAGGCAGGCGGGATCGAGAGAAGGGCCCCCCCAGATGATCTCAAGGTCCTCGTGGGCTCGTAGGCCAAGATGCGGTCCGAAAGGTATTTTGGGCCGGAACCGTTTAGGGCTTTGTAGGCCAAAACCAGCACCTTGAATTGGGTCCGGTAGCAAATCGGCAGCCAGTGGAGCTGGGACAACAAGGGCGTTGTGTGCTCCCTGCTACCTGCTCCGGTTAGTAACATGGCTGCCGCGCGCTGAACCAGCTGCAGCTTCCGGGCCGTCTTCAAGGGCAGCCCCACGTAGAGAGCGTTGCAGTAGTCAAGGCGGGATGTGACCAGAGCGTGTACCACCGTGGCCAAGTCCGACTTCCCGAGATACGGGCGCAGCTGGCGCACGAGCCGGAGCTGTGCAAATGCTCCCCTGGTCACCGCTGAAACCTGGGGATCCAGGCTCAACGATGAGTCCAGGGTCACACCCAAGCTGCGAACCTGCGCCTTCAAGGGGAGTGCGACCCCATCCAGCACAGGCTGTAACCCTATACCCCGTTCGGCCTTACGACTGACCAGGAGTACCTCTGTCTTGTCTGGATTTAGTTTCAGTTTGTTCGCCCTCATCCAGACCGTTACAGCGGCCAGGCACCGGTTCAGGACCTCGACAGCCTCCTTAGTAGCAGGTGGAAAGGAGTGACAGAGCTGGACATCATCTGCGTACAGATGACACCGCACCCCGAAACTCCGGATGATCTCACCCAGCGGCTTCATGTAGATATTAAACAGCATGGGGGACAGTATGGAACCCTGTGGCACCCCACAAGTCAAAGGCTGTGGAGCGGAACAGGAGTCCCCCAACAACACCTTCTGGGTGCGGCCCTCCAGGAATGACTGGAGCCACTGCAGAGCAATGCCTCCAAGACCCATTTCCGCAAGGCGCCCCAGAAGGATACCGTGGTCGACGGTATCGAAGGCCGCTGAGAGGTCCAGGAGATATGGATGGTTAACTATATATTTGTTGTATCTTTTAATATCCAGAAAAAAAGTATGTTCTTATGCACTAATTCATGACATTATAAATATCACATGAATGATATGGTTATATAATTGAAACTGCTGTAGTAGTCTTAGGATCAGTTTATTAAAACAGCTCCTGTCCTATATTGTTCATGTTGGATTGAACATTTCTATGATCTGATGTTGCTGTGAAATATTTGGGAAGCAACTGGCTTTGCACAGATTGCTAGCGTTGATTGGTTGGTGTCATGGATTGAGTCATCAGAAAATGTTTTTTGATCCAGACTTTCTTTTACTTACCTATCTCTTTGTCTTTAGTTCAGGCATGCTACACATTCAGTTATATTCCTATGACCTCATCACATGGGGCTTTTCCCCGGTCCTAGGATGCTGCCAAGATGCAACCAGGATGGAGCCTGATGGAGCCCATCAGACGAAGTAGGGACTGCGTTCTGGCTCCGTCTTGGCAGTGTGTTCAGAGGCTGCCCTGAGAACATGAGTGATTACCTGTATTCTCATTCAGAAAGCCTGAGACAGTGGGGTATGAAGCCAGGGCAGACTGAAATGCCATGTGATGGTAAGGGGCTGATGTGCTGCCCCGCGGTTTTCCCTGCTTCTCCATGGATTCCTCTGCTGTTCCCCAGCTTATGGACCTCTGTCCGATGCAGTCCTTAATCATTTCTTTGCAAGCCTTCAGCAGGAAATGTTGCAGTGTGTGTGTTTGAATGAAGTAGATGCAAAAAGCTGCAGGATTTCAGGTTATCTGTCCTTATCTCCTATTATTCAGTCTTGGATGAATGTTTTACTGCCCTTCGTTTTTGCCTGGAGCTAATGTGACACAATGGAACATGACATACAAATTGCTTGTTCCTGAATTATTTGTTTTCTTTGTTTTCATTCCTCCATAATATCAAATATAAAAAAGTTTTGAAACCTCTCTCTGATCTTTTTTCTTCTTTGAGTTCTGTTAAAACAGTTGGTAGTCACTAGTAACATTTTTATAGGCACTGTATCAAGCAAATGTAATGATTGTCGTAAAGTTTTAGATACTTGGTGCTTCTTCACAGTCATGTTCATCGCATTTCCCTCTGCTATTGAAAGCAGGTTCCATGAATGATTGTGTATACCTTTCCCATCTTTTCCAGACATGCCTCTATTTCACGTTGCTTGTTTTGTTTTGTACTCTTTGCTGAAACTTTGCCAAAAATGTCATATATTGCAGACTATGTTGAAACAAAACACCATAATTTGGTAATATGTACAAAGAAGGGGGTGAATCCAAACTTACATATGTCCCCAGATTTAGTTGTTTAGCTGTGCCAATGGAAGCAGATGTCCTTTCCACTTTCTAGAGATGGGTGACATTTTCATATGAATTAATTTTTTACCCGAACTTCCTAAATACACACCATTTGAATGTGACAGAAAGCTAAAATGACAGGCTTGCTCATTGTCACCCTCTCTTTCCTTATTTTCTATTTGAAAATTTAGAAATCTGCCCACTCCCCACTCCCTAAAAATCACAGTGATAACAAGCTCTTACATTTTAACACCAGGTCCATTAGTGCTCCTGGACAACAACAACAACATTTATGTGACCAATGCATGGAAAAAGAGACACATTTCAGAGTCTGAAGAGTCTTCCAAAATAGTACTTCTTAAACTGTGGATCCTGACCTCAGATGTGGTCCCCTTAGCTCAGTGGTTCTCAACCTGTGGGGCCCCAAGTATTTTGGCATAAAACTCCCAGAAATTCCAACCAGTTGTTAGGATTTCTGGAAGGCCAAAACATCTGGAGACCCACAGGTTGAGAACCACTGCTTGGTTAAATGTTGAGGTCATGCAAGATTTGGTAAAAGTTTTCTGAATGCCACCTAGTGGTTGTTTTGGAAATTTACATGAAACTGTTGTGCAGCCTTTACAGAAGACGCCTCAGCTGTACTTAATAAATATAATCAGCCTGTTTAGCAAGCCTTGTAAATGCCGATTTGTTATAAAGAAAATTTGATGTTTAACTAAGCAGTGGTTCTATTTTATATACTTATATACCCGGGTCACGTAAAATTTTCTCAGCCCAAAAGGGGTCACAAGTGGCAAAGTTTAACAAGCTTTGTTCTAAAAAATGTTTTTGCATTTGCTCATAGAGGGCTTTAAAGTTTCTACTTTCTGACTGAAACTTCTAACACATATCTCCAGAAGAAAGATTTTTTTTGCAACACAATGAAAGTAAGATGTGGTCAACACTAAAGGAGAAGCATTTTAATGCAGGGATCACTGCTATAAACATGATGACACAGCATTATTGCTGGTGTTGTAATCCTCTAACCTTTTTCTTCTGATGACTGTGCTTCTGTGGTTTTGCCACACATTTTTTTAAATCCCCCTACTATGTTCCAGCATTTAGAAGCAAATTCCGTTGGTAGCAATCTGTGTCCTCTAACCCCAGGGATTTCCAAGTAGGGCTTGGACATTTGCCTGAAGTCATACAAGACTAATGCTCATAAGTAGATTGATAGTATAGGCAGTCCCTGAGTTATAAACTTCTGACTTACAAACTATTCATAATTAAGAACAAGAGTGAGATAGCAGGAAGAGAGAGGAATCTACCCCATGAAAGGGAAATTCATTCCTGGAAGAGTTAACTTGAGGAAAGTTGTCTCAGCTGAAGCTTTATCACAATTTTTTGTTTCCTCCAAAAGCCATTTTTTCCTCAAAATCCAATGATCACAGAGACAGAAAAAGAAGTGAAATCTTATGAATAGTGGCATGGATAGCAAAACAAACACAACATGGGTGTTAATGTTTCCCTATGCTATCAAAAACATCTGTGTGTGTGTGTGTGTGTGTGTGTATGTGTGTCTGAGTTATACTTTTAAAATGTACCTATTCTGACTTACAAACAAATTCAACTTAAGAATAAACTTACAGAACCTATCTTGTTTGTAACTTGGGGATTGCCAGTACTCTATATGACCCAATAGGCGATAAGACCACTTTCCATTATTCCTTAAAAATTTATAAGATGGCCATTCTTATAATATGGTAATGAATCCAGAATAACCTTGAATCTGTATTTTGTTTCTTCTCCAAAAGTTCTGGGAACTAGAGAAGATGATTAATTTTCTCTGATTAACTTTCATCAATTCTCTCTGGCAGTGCAGCATATCATATTCATCGATATGTATTTCAAGTCTGAACAATAATAAGTAAATCATAGAATCAAAGAGTTGGAAGAGATCTCATCGGCCATCCAGTCCAACCCCCTGCCAAGAAGCAGGAATATTGCATTCAAAGAAGAATTCGAGGCAAAGGTGTAGATGCTTTTCATTTGTCTGCCAACCCACGAAGAAACACACGAGAATAAAAGACACAACACCAATGCTTTGGATTCAAATTGGGCAACTTTTATTTAACGTTACCTATTTAAGTTCTTAACTTAACTCAAGGGTGTAAGGAACTGGTGTAACCTAACCCAGGTAGTATCACTACCCGTAATAACAATTTCCGGGCGAAGCACCTGGGTTTCGGTAATCAAACCGTATCACCATCAAGGGAAAGGAATGAGGAGTCTCTTCCAGAGCTCTTGTATCGAGACTCCTTCCCATTAAAGGCCATTAACTACACCTCACCCCTTTAAACTGTAGGTGAGTGTTTAACTTAAGGGCCTTTCACCCCTTAAAGGGGTGCCCTAGGTGCACACCGACTAAAGGAATTTCCCTATCTATTTACGCCTGGCCTATTTAAAGCGTAGCCCACTTCCTCTATCTAGCCCCTAAACAGTATAGGGTAGGCAAAAAACCCCCCCTATAAAACAAGAAGAGGAAAAAATTCCTACCCGGTTCCGCAGGCAACCGCAAGATATACTGTTAATGGGCGGGAGTGGTGGGCCAACTTCCAGGCACGGAATGAGCCTGGGAGGGCCTGGCCTGTGCTAGCAGGCCACGCCCCCGGATGTTCTGGAGGGTTCCTCCAGAACTCCTCCCTGCCTCGTGTGAGGCAGACAAATGTTTTTTCTCTCCCCATTTCTTGGGGAGAGGAAAACTGTTGTCTGCCAACCCACGAAGAAACACACGAGAATAAAAGACACAACACCAATGCTTTGGATTCAAATTGGGCAACTTTTATTTAACGTTACCTATTTAAGTTCTTAACTTAACTCAAGGGTGTAAGGAACTGGTGTAACCTAACCCAGGTAGTATCACTACCCGTAATAACAATTTCCGGGCGAAGCACCTGGGTTTCGGTAATCAAACCGTATCACCATCAAGGGAAAGGAATGAGGAGTCTCTTCCAGAGCTCTTGTATCGAGACTCCTTCCCATTAAAGGCCATTAACTACACCTCACCCCTTTAAACTGTAGGTGAGTGTTTAACTTAAGGGCCTTTCACCCCTTAAAGGGGTGCCCTAGGTGCACACCGACTAAAGGAATTTCCCTATCTATTTACGCCACGGATTGGGGGCAAATGTCCATTTCGCCCCCATCCCCCACCAATTCCTCCAACACCCCTAAAATACCTTCCTGTAAATCTAGCCGAAACCGTTGGTTGCCCAATTCCGAAAGATGTACTCCAAAACCCCGATACAACCTCTCGTCGTCACGAGTGCTGTTTGGGTGCTCAATGTAACGACCCCTCTGATGGATCAGAACAATCACATGTCCCGAGTCACTCGTTTCATGGCTCTCTCAAGCCTTCCCATGTCGCCTCTGCACTTGCGACGAGGTATGATAATCACATGGCCTGAGTCACTCGTTTTCTGGCTTCCTCAAGCCTTCCCACGTCGCCTCTGCACTTGCGACGAGGTATGATAATCACATGGCCTGAGTCACTCGTTTTCTGGCTTCCTCAAGCCTTCCCATGTCGCCTCTGCACTTGCGACGAGGTATGATAATCACATGGCCTGAGTCACTCGTTTTCTGGCTTCCTCAAGCCTTCCCACGTCGCCTCTGCACTTGCGACGAGGTATGATAGCAGACCAAACGACGTGCACCCTGGGCCATGACAACCAAATCCTTCGAATGTCCGCCCGTGCTTGCAAAAAGAGGGCTTTGCCTGTTAACAGGCCCAAATCGTTACCACCGAGGTGGATAACCAACACATCAGGAGGAGAACCACTCCCGGCATCAAACAACAAAGGGCACAAACCGTCCCAACGCAGGCTTCTCGTGCCTCTCCGTTCCACCGTTGCCGTGGAAGAGAGACCCAAGTGCTGGCCATAGGCAGTCTTGTGGGCCTCTCTCACTGCCCAGAAGACATAACTGTCCGCAGACCAGGACCCTTCTTCTATGTGCCAGCCCTGCGTGGCCTGTGACGATAATGATAACTAGGCTGAAACTGACCGTACGTAACTTCTGGTCTGTTTTGGAAGTTCTAATTCTTATTTCCACACTATCTTGAAAAACTTTGAAGTCGGAAACCAAAAGTGCGCGGTGTGAGGTATCGTTATTGGCTAATGTCACCAATTCACTCACGTGTAGTTGCAAAACATGCAGTCCACGCCGCCGCATGATATAAAACCTGTTCATAATATGATGTGCACAGGCTGGGCCATAGTTGCTTAAGTCCCGAGCGTTAACGACCGTACTGTGGCCCTATTAACGCACCAAAGCCCAAAACCCTGCCTTCCTTAATCTCCTTATCTATCTTTTTCATGACCCCAGCTTCTAGGCCTATAACCGATTTTTAAATTGGATGCTACAAAAGTTGGGGGGGGGGGAACGTGGCCCACGGGCCGGGATCTGAAAACCCTCCTAAAGCCGCGAAGCAAGTAATTTGCTGCAGCTCTGTAAGGCTATCTTTCCGGCCAGCAACTAAGCGGACCCGCCTTGATTGGGCTGGGGCCCCCTTTGAACATTCACCTGTCCTGGGTTTTTACTATTGAACTGAGCGCCTCTTGGCCCAATTCTTGTGGGTTTTCCCTTGTAACAACTATTGGTTGCGTGGTTACCCTGGCATATTGTACAGGCGTGCTGATATTTACAGTCTTCGCGGGCGCAAGCTCCCTGGGCCGCGTATTCCCAGCACATACTCTTCTGTCTTTGCGGCTGTTGTGCTGGGACTCCCTGCCAAAAGGGCTGACTCCCCGTATCGTTCTGTATAGTGTGGCCGCTATCAGCCTTCTCACCAGAGACTGCTCTGGTTGTATTCATTACTTCCATCCACAATTGACTGTCAATGAGGTCCCATCTCTTGTTAGGCATCGTGGCGGCCTCAGAACGAAAGCGACTATCGTAAACCAGCCACGCCTGACCAGTGTAGTTGACATATGCCCCATACTGATAATTACAGTCCTCGCGGGCGCAAGCCCCCTGGGCCGCGTATTCCCAGCACATACCCTTTTGTCTTTGCAGCTGTTGTGCTGGGCCTCCCTGTCAAAAGGGCTGACTCTCTTTAGTGTTTTGTATAGTATGGCCGCTATCGGCCTTCTCACCAGAAACTGCTCTGGTTGTATTCATTACCTCCATCCACAATTGACTGTCGATGAGGTCCCATCGCTTGTTAGGCATCATGGCAGCCTCAGAATGAAAGCGGCTATCGTAAACAAGCCACGCCTGACCAGTGTAGTTGACATATGCCCCATATATTATATTTTGATATTTAAACAAGGCCTTGGCCCTGTAATCCTTTAGGGCCGCCCACATTCTTCTTCGGCGCCATCCTGAAAGAAAAATAACCAGTGACTGTGTCAATAAGTATATAGCGCCAGTATAACAAATTGACGAAGACTTTGTCCCTTATATATATCTAAACATATAGGGCAACACGTTTGCATTGAGTCTTGCTGTAAGGTTATCACAAGTTGGAGCTGACATCAGGAGCTCGCCCCGCACCCAAGTAGCCGGAGCCTACCATTGGGCCTATTGATCTACTCCCATTTGCATTGAGTCTTGCTGTGAGGTTATCACAAGTTGGGGCTGACAACCGGAGCTCACCCGCCTATTGATCTACTCACATTTGCAATTAGTCCCACTATAAGGTTTACATAAGTAGAGGCTAACCGCGGGAGCTCGCCCCCCTATACCAACCCAGGCCTGCCACTGGGCTTATTGCTCTAGTCATTTTCCTTTTTGAGTATACAGGCCGACTGTAAGGCCAACCTAATTTGGGGCTAACCAAGGGAGCTCACCTGTAGCAACTGGCAAAGACTGTACCATTGGGAGGTCACATAAGTTAAGGCTCCCATCGGGAGCTTGCAATACTTATGGCCAGGGCCCGCGACAGGGCTTATTGATCCCTTCCCATTTGACTTCATTGCTGGATCTAACAGCAGGAGCTCTCTCCCTGATCCATTTTTTTTTGTTTTTTTTTTTTGGTATCAGAAGCTGGATTAAACAGCAGGAGCTCCCCCTCTGATCCTATTTAAAATAATAATTTTTATTTTTTGGTATCAGAAGCTGGATCTAACAGCAGGAGCTCCCCCTCTGATCCTATTTAAAATAATAATATTTATTTATTTATTTATTTTGGTATCAGAAGCTGGATCAAACAGCAGGAGCTCCCCCTCTGATCCTATTTAAAATAATAATTTTTATTTTATTTTATTATTATTATTTTTGGTATCAGAAGCTGGATCAAACAGCA
Source organism: Anolis sagrei (assembly GCF_037176765.1). Taxonomy (NCBI): domain Eukaryota; kingdom Metazoa; phylum Chordata; class Lepidosauria; order Squamata; family Anolidae; genus Anolis; species Anolis sagrei. Next base: position 213,359,540 of record NC_090024.1, on the reverse strand, counting down.
GGAGCTCCCCCTCTGATCCTATTTAAAATAATAATTTTTATTTTATTTTATTTGGTATCAAAAGCTGGATCTAACAGCAGGAGCTCTCTCCCTGATCCATTTTTTTTGTTTTGTTTTTTTTTTGTATCAGAAGCTGGATCAAACAGCAGGAGCTCCCCCTCTGATCCTATTTAAAATAATAATATTTATTTATTTATTTATTTATTTTGGTATCAGAAGCTGGATCAAACAGCAGGAGCTCCCCCTCTGATCCTATTTAAAATAATAATTTTTATTTTATTTTATTATTATTATTATTGGTATCAGAAGCTGGATCAAACAGCAGGAGCTCCCCCTCTGATCCTATTTAAAATAATAATTTTTATTTTATTTTATTTGGTATCAAAAGCTGGATCTAACAGCAGGAGCTCTCTCCCTGATCCATTTTTTTTGTATCAGAAGCTGGATCAAACAGCAGGAGCTCCCCCTCTGATCCTATTTAAACTAATAATTTTTATTTTATTTTAATTTTTTGGTATCAGAAGCTGGATCTAACAGCAGGAGCTCTCTCCCTGATCCATTTTTTTTTTGGTATCAAAAGCTGGATCTAACAGCAGGAGCTCTCTCCCTGATCCATTTTTTGGGAGCTGTGGCTAACATCGGGAGCTCGCTCTGCTCCCAAATAAGAACTATCGACCTTAGGTCAGCAACCTCTGTAGCCAAGGGTATAACTCCCCTATTACCTGTGTATATTTAACATCATACCTACTACATATAACACGCATCCGGCCCAAAATAAAGTAATTGAAATAACTTTCACTTTCATTTTGCCCCATGTGGCAAACGAAATTGGGCCTATCCTAAAATGGCGGCCGCCCCATCTCCCACAATGGCCTCCATCAACGGCCCGGATGGTGCCCAAAATTGACGCTGCGAGCTAGCCGCATGCCAAGCCGCCCAGCTCCAGGCCCCTGGCCACGTGCGCCCTTGTTTGCCATAACCAAGGCCTCTGTGAAGGGCTTTGAAGCACCCAGCCTTCGTCCGGGAGGGGTGGGGGGTGGGTGAAGCCTCCCTCCCCCAGGACCCCTGTACAGACCTGTAGATGCTCTTCTTATCCCCTTAACCTCTTTTCTTTTCTTCTCTTCTTTGCTGAACCTCTTCAGGCTTCTTGTCTTCGCTCTTCTCTGCGACCTCTCTCCCCAACTTCCAGGCACGGAATGAGCCTGGGAGGGCCTGGCCTGTGCTAGCAGGCCACGCCCCCGGATGTTCTGGAGGGTTCCTCCAGAACTCCTCCCTGCCTTGTGTGAGGCAGACAAATGTTTTTTCTCTCCCCATTTCTTGGGGAGAGGAAAACTGATTGATTAAAACATTGTCACATTGTAACATTTTAAGAGGCAAAGGTGGGGACAAGAAAGCCCTCACATCATGTTCTGTAGTTGGTCATAGTGCTTTCGGCTTCCTTGTTTCTTCTACCTCTAGGTATGAGTAATGGGTTAAGACATTATCTATTTAAGATTCCCTGTGCCCTGAAACCTGCCCCCCTACAAGGCATGCCATGTTTAGATGGGTGATGAGAATGTACAAGGGAGCAGCAAAGGCAGGATGGAGATGCAATAGTAACAACTTCTTCAAGTGAGTATTTTGTACTAATGATAACTGAAACTTATTTGAGGCATCTTATATTGCTGGTGGGACCTACAACATATCGGTTCAGGATCCTCTTATTCTTATCAAGAAGGAAATCTTTAAGATACAACTCCCTGTTTGGTTGCCTTTCCACAAACTGGTACTAAGCACATTGCTGCCCATTGTACTCAATATGATATTGACCTTGCACAAGTTTTGGAAGTTCTGAAAAGACTACAGAACTCTGGATGCCTGCATGACTGAAAGCATGGCAAATGAGTGGTTGCATATCATCATGCTGTTAATGAAATCCCTGTATGTATACAGGTCTGCACTTGTACCTGATTCCTCTGTAGAACTTTGTGCACCGAGAGCTAGGTATTGCAGAGAAGGTGTAAATAGATTAAAATTTCCTGATTATGGGTTGAAAACCTTGTATAGACCTCCCTACTCAGTATGCAGAGAACAACAGAGTGTCTGGAAGGTATGACTTGTGTGCTTTCATCCTTACCAAACCTTTGATTTCTGTCTACAGGCTGTGAAACAACAAAATATTTCTCTCATTAAAATGAATATACTCTGCTTATAATTTAGTGACAATTCCACACTCTCTCCTGAATTCATCCATTTTCTCTGTGTTGTAGTTTCAGTTCCCTTTTCCCTTCTCAACCCTTTTTGATTTTTTTTAAATACTGAAATTTTTGCTGCTAATGACTTCCAACTACTACCAGTCAACATACACATAAACTTTGAAAGATGTTGAACTTTCTCACATTTATTATAGCTCTGGAATGCCTTCTGCAGAGAGTCAGAAATTATTGATTATGTAGCTTAGTATTCTGCATAGTATTGTCTGGTGAGCCAAGCCAAATTAAGAAATACTGTTATTGTTATCATTGTATTAGTTTCTATCTCATTTTTTTGAATTCAGAACTGAAATCAGCTTACAAGCTAGAAAACACATCATTTAAATTCACAGAATACAAAATTAAACATTAAAAATTAAATAATGTGTTCAGCAATCTCTTGCATGCCGTTAGCAAGAGAAATCCCAAGGAAAGATTTGTATTTTGCAGAATGACCAGGGGGAAGTCAGAGTCAGGATTAGAGTTAGTTAGGACATGAATGAGTGAGAGTGAAGAAATGTGTGTTAGCAATTGCTTCAGTTGGGATTTATATGTCTTATGTAATATGTAATGTTATGTTGAACTTCTGTTTGACACATCATGTTTCAAGCTTTCCTATCTTCTCATTATGTGGCCAAAGTATTTCACCTTTGCCTCTAATATCCTTCCCGCCAGTGAGCAGTTGGGACTTATTTCCTGGAGTATGGACTGGCTTGATCTTTTTGCGGTCCAATAATAATAATAATAATAATAATAATAATAATAATAATAATAATAATCTTTATTTATACCCCGCTACCATCTCCTCAAGGAACTCGGTGCGGCTTACATGAGGCCGAGCCCATAATACAACAATACAAGCAATAACAACAACAATACAAGCAATTAAAATCAAACAAAACAATAAAACAATAACATAAGCATTAACAGTCGGACAACACACTTTAAAATCAATGGGTAGGTTGAATGTAATTAAAAATTTAAAAAATAATGCTGAACATGGGCAAAAAAAGTGTGGAAACATACAAGCAGACCTAAAACAATATAAAGTGCTTTGCAGGACAAAGTGCTATGGGATCATTATTCTGGGAAGGCACACTGGAACAACCATGTCTTCAAGCTCCTCCTAAAGACTGCCAGAGTAGGGGCATGCCTGATGTCCTTAGGTAGTGAGTTCCAGAGTCGAGGGGTCACCACTGAAAAGGCACTCTCAGAATTTTCCTCCAGCACCACAGTTCATAAGCATCTATCTTCTTTCGCTCAGCCTTCCTTATGGTCCAGCTCTCGCATCCATAGGTTACTATGGGGAATACCATTACTTTAATTATGTGGACCTTTGTTGCTAGTGTGATGTCTCTACTCTTAACTATTTTATCGACATTGGTCGTTGCTCTCCTGCCAATAAATAAACATCTTCTGATTTCCTGGCTGCAGTCCGCGTCCGCAGTAATCTTTGCACCTAGAAATACAAAGTCTGTCACTGCCTCCATGTTTTTCCCCTCTATTTGCCAGTTATCAATCGGTCTGGTTGCCATAACCTTTACATATTGAAATACCTAAGTTCAGACATGGTGTCTGTGATAGTAGCAGGTAATATAGGATCATGGTTCTGGTGGGGTAATGGTAGCACATGAACCATAAGGGGATCTGAAAGGTCCCTACTGGACATCACACAAAAGTCACATGAGCATCTTAAAACTCTTCACCTTCAATGATGTAGTAGTAGGACAGGGGGAGGTCTTCACATTGGTGACAGAAAGAGTGGAAGCTCTCATATTTTGTGGTAGTGGAAGGATTGCTGAAAATTATCACATTTACTGGCCATAGCAGAGTGATAGTGAAAAATATCACAAAACAAAATGGCCTCTGAGAAAAAGAACAACTCCATCATGCCTTGATTCCTGCAGCTGAAACTCCAGAACATGGTCCAAGAGGCCAAAACATTCCTGGCCACACCACTTGCAGAATTGTTGTTGGCTTCAACTAGTCTTTTCTCTCTTCCTGGGCTGTGTCCTTCAACTGAAAGGAGAGGCAAAATGACATCCTGTACATGAAGAACCTTCAGCTTCTTACACAGTGCCTCATAATACCTTGTGATATCCTGAAGGCTACAATTTGCAGTTCATTAATGCCCACATGTACCAAAAGGAAGGAGAAAACAGTCAGTGTTATTGACAAGTAATCTTATGCAAGCACCAAAACAGAATTCTGCCCCTCCCCCTCAAATCTCTGTTGACCTTTTCTGCTACCCAAGTGCTTCTGTGTGTGTGTGTGTGTGTGTGTGTAATACGTATGTATGTCATTAAAAGATCCTAAGTGCTGGCAGTCCAGGGACATTGCAAAGATAAACTTGAATTTCAGGACAATTATGAATTACAACAGACTGGCAGAAATAGTTTGCAGAATGATCCCCATTGCTCACACTCAGACAAGATAGCCTCAATCCTAAACGTGAGACAAGAAACCAAAGATAAATGGCAGAATACTGGAAACTAGCATGGGTGGTATGCCATAATTGTGAAGGGGAAACTTATGAGAACCAGTGTAGAACATTCTACCTTCACTGCATGTCTGAAATCCCCAGGCCATATTGGGCAGAGACATGGTTACTGCAAGGGGGAAAGAAAACCACTCTCTTTTGAAGATGCTACTCATTCTTGCAAAGACTGGGGACTATTGCTTGATCTATAAAACCATGCAGGACCTAAATTGTTCCCTTAAGTATTATACATGAAGCATTTTCTAAGTTTTACCTTCAGAGCAGGATTTTCAGATATATCTGTTAAGAGTATTATCAAAATAGATTACTCAAATTAATGAGCTTGCTAAAACAAAAAAGGCATAATGTATGCATGAAAACCTATGCCATCTCTATGACCTACTCAAGCAGTGACATAAACATGTGTTGCACTGGCACGTTTTTTGAGAAGTTGCAGGGCATGTGCATGATGTTATGAAAAAGTTATGTCTGAGTAGAAATTCAATTAAGAAATTTATTCTCTTCAGAAAGGGATTTTTAATATTTGTCACAGACCATCAGAGTTAGCTACATTTAAGAAAGCCCTGTTAGTTCTCTGCTATGATTCATGAGTTTTCATTTCCTGTTATCTCAAGTAGATAAAAGCAGGAAGGTCCTTTAGCAGCCTCCAAGCCCCGCACACACTTTTGACCAATTAGCATTTTATTTCCCAATCTTCACAAAAGGTTGCAAATATATTTAGTCAACAAACGTCTCTCATGTTCTTTAAAGGAAGCCTTAGGGGGAGCTGTTTTCATGTAGGTTAAAATTAGATTCGATGCTTTTAATAAGGTCAGCCTGAATATTATAATGGTGCATTTCAATACATAATGTTTTTTTAATACAAGCTGATAAATGAAACCACCAAACACCTCATTAAAACTGTATCACTTTCAAGAAACCTCTGGTGAATGAGTTTGGGAGAAATAGAGAATTATTTGAGATATATGTTAAATAACTCTATTATGTGTTCTACTTTGTTTTTCCCTTGCACTGGACAGTGTGGTTAAAAGAATTGACTCAATAATTAAAATATATTTGCTGCAAAAATTTCTGGCAGTAGGTATATACCATGTGTATGTTAATTTAATGGACAGAATATTCTGAAAGACACTGGTTAATTTATTAGCTGGAGGCAAAAGAATATCTTTGCACTCAATGAATTCTGAGTAATTGTATTCAAATGTCTTTTTTCAGCAGTTGTTTTTTCAATGTTAATTTTTTTTAATTCTTTTATGTAGACTTTTTATCAAAGGGCTGTGACTTTCATGCAGAGCCAATCCTTCAGTCAGGGAATATGGGGCAGTTGCCCCAGATAGGAATTGCTTAGGAGCAACAATAATAGCAGCCTCCTTCCCCAAATTCTTCTTCAGAATCCATTCCTCTACATCAGTGGTTCCCAACATTTAAGAGACAGCAGACCTCTGAGGCAAAAAGCTAATACCATTGAAATCAATCAAACCCAATCTTCAACACTGTACTAATATTTACACATACATTTTTATTTTGTGATATAAAGATAAAACACTATAATTAGACATAATGAAAAAATAATGTGATTTTGAGCATGCATTTCTTTCACTAGGTAGGGAATCCTTGAATACTACTGCTCAATGCCATGTGCATGTCATGGCATTGAGTAATAGCAGACTGGCTCTTGATAGTAGTAGACTCACAGACGGGCTCTTGAGGCCTAGTTACTAATAGGAGCCCAGGCTATTACTCGGTATTGAAGATCCTGTCTGGGAGAATGGACTCTGAGTGTTCCTTTTCTGCTGGCCCAGTCAAAGGGAAAGAGTGTCCATGTGCTCCCTTCCTTTTGCTTTCCTCCTCATGAGGATGGAGCTTCCTTTGGCCCTGCCTTCACTGACCTGCTAGCATTGACTGGCTCCTCCTTCTTGTAATGCGTCCTGCGAAGTTTGCTTCCTAACTTACCTAAAAATCAGATAAGAGATGAAAGATCCAATGCCACCATTCTTGCTCTCTCCCTTTGCCCAATGTTGGCTCCTTCCTTCCTTTGCTGCCAGAGCCCCATTTGCAATCTCTTCCTTGTAAACCAGCTCCCTACTGCTTAGGCCTGCAAATGGTGCTCTGACAGAAGCAGCGTAAAGCCCAGACAAGGAAGAAAGCATCCAATGCCTCCCTTCCCACACCTTCCCTTCGCCCAGTGTTCACTGTTCACAGTCTCCTTAATTCAACCCAGCCATCCCCTCCTGTCATTTGGTTTTGTTTGTTAGATACCTGCTCATTTAAAGTGAAGTTGCCATCAACTGAATATGGTATCTCTAACTCTTACATCCAAAAGAAGTGTTCTATCACAACTCTTTGGAGACCACTTGTTGTAGCCATCCATATGTTGCTGCTGCATTTGTGATGGATGAGTGTCCACTAATTGAAATATTTCACTTTTTATTCATCCGGTACAAACAAGTCCTTTGAAGAATGAATGAAGGGTGCAAGTTGGTAGATGCAGAAATACACACAAACACATTTGCGTAGTAAATGCACATTTTTATGTGCATATATGCATATATGCATGTTCTTTTTTAACCTGGAAAAATAGGCTACTAAAATAGTAAGTACAAAAAAGAAAATGAAAAATGTTTAATTGCAGCTTACCTTGGTGAAAGTGTTTTCCTAGTATGTATGTGTGCCAAGGAGGAAAAGGAGGAGGTAGATAATGTGTGGTCCTTCCTGGTATATTATGGGACAACAGTGTTCCTGAAACATTCGAAGAACATTTGTGACTGCTTTCCACAGTTGTAAAACATTTATTTTAAAATATGCAAGAAGGCAGAGGTTTAAAACAAACCATCTGAATCACTGATCAATTCACTGACCAGACCTTGAGAATTTTTTCAGTTTGTCCCTGGAAGAACAGGGAGTATTTCCTTGCTTTCACAGCCTGTGAGTGAAGCTAATCGTTATTGTTTTCCTGTTATTTGTTGCTAGTTTACTTACCTTTCTGCTCCCTGATGTGTCTAATGATGCAAAGTGCTTCTAGTTGCAGACAGAAGCTACTTATCTGTAATCTTCTCACCATCACAATTGATGTGTACCATTAGTACTAACATAACATAAATCTCAATGTTATCAGAGTGCTGATTTGGAGCTTGTAAAGAGCTTTGGAGATACTGACAAACTTTTGATCAGTGAAACCTTTACGTATGCATTAATAGTACCCCCCAAATGAAAACAAACAACTGTGTGCTCAATGGTTCTTTCTGTTGCAGATGTTCATATTCCTGGAAACAGTGCTTGTTGCTCAATAGTACATCTAACTGCGGAAACATCATTTCTGGATGGGATTGCACTAAAATGATCATGTTCTGATTCAACAGAACCTCCGGATCTGATATTTCTAGAGATAAGCAAAACTCAGAACTTGGTACATTGATTTTTAAAACCTATATTGTAATGTTAAATGTTATGCATCAGAAAACCAATATTTTTAGCATAAACTCCAGTGCTTTATCTTAATTTGGTAAGTTATTATCAATTAACTCACTTGTTGCTTCAGCACTATATCCACATCTTGCATTTATATTATGGTTTCACAAGAGAAGAAAGCTCAATGGAAAAGGCTACATAATTTAGAGAAGCTCATTTTGTTAATGGCTTCTTCAGAAGGGTTTTTTGTCCTTTTAAATTGGCCTTCCTAAAGCCTGGAGATTTTCCCCTAGGTGGACTATGTGGTCCATTATGTGATTGGTATTTATGAGTGATATGTTTGAAGTACATCTGGAAACTCTTAGGTTTGGGAAGAATTCAGAGACATAGCTAGGTCATCTGAAATATGCAAAAGGTCAGAGACTAATTTAGAGAACAATAAGCTTTTGTAAACAAAGGGACATCTATGTTCTATATAATCATCTGGTTTGTAGTTTGATGAGGCACCAGCACTCTTTGGTAGAGAAAGATGTTGGATGAAAGATGTTGCCTAAAGCCAGGATGAGTGGATAGTCATATGAGTGGTGGAGGAAGTATTGCAATGTAGTGCTATGCTGGCTGTGAACCAGAAAAGATAAACTGGTCAAAGGCATCCACATGCGGTTGGGTTGTTAACTACAACTTTAATATGTCTAGTGTGCCAGAGCATCATTGATAATGCTATATACTGTAATAACATAATATTTTATACAATTATGTAAAATAGAAATTAGTTCAATGTAATCATCAGAAGGGGAAAGGGTACTGCACTAACATTCTCCAGAACAACTCGGAACACTTTCATATAGACCTATGCTGGAAAGGTTTTGAAGGAGTCCAAATACAAATCAGTCTAGAATAAAAACGACAGAAAACGCTAGTCAACAAAGTAAATTCAGTTGTTAATTCATGAGCATGGCAATTTCAACCTGCCAATCAAAAAGCATTTTATATCATCTGGACTTTGTGAACTATTGCCAAAGATAGGCACAAAATAGTGTGTTGTAATCCAGGTGTATGCTTCCATGTCTGTTGATGGAAAATAGAAACATTGACATTGAAGTTTGTACTACATTGATTCCAAGTCTGAATTATAGCAACATACTTCTTTGTGCAGGCATTGGATATGTAACCAACCTGCCTCCTCAAAGGCATACATGATGTTGGAAGCAAAACATTTTGGGTTTTGAAGTCTTTTGGATTTCCATAAAAGGGAGACTCAGCCTTGTTTTGTCAGGTAGCTATTATTTACATGCAAAGCTGTTTGGTTGACTCCAGTAATTTTCATTTACTGGGTAAGGATATTAATATATGTGAACAAGTTGAAAGCTTTCTTTAAATCATATTTTAGAGACACTATTAATTATTCCGATTGTGGCTAGGATTTTGAAAATGCTTAAATCCCATCTTCAGAAGCCTTTTAGGAGCTTAAACCACTTACTGCAGAATAATCCCATAATTGAGTCTGAAAGCCCTCAAGCCATGATGAAGCAATTTGAACTTAGCCCAACCATGCCAGAGGTACTACTCTGGAGAGCAGCAGAAGAATTGCAGGAAAAATCCCACAGAAAGTCATTGAGGTTAGGCTTTGAGGTTAAAAGTGTTCTAAAGTATAATACTGTAGACTATGTATGTACATTGCAGCAAATAAAATATGACCCATGTTCTATTTTTAAAGACTTTATAATTGGAAGTCATATTTAATGAACTTAACAAAAGAGGAAGTAGTGATGTATAATTTTGAAGCAAAAAAATACTGTATTCTGAAATCCACAGAGATTTGGACTGACAAGATTTGGACTAACACGAAGCAAAACATATAGCAATCTGCCTTGCATTTTGCTGCTTTAGGAAAAAAACCCCTGTGTTTTTGATAAATGATGAAATCCATTGATATCGGTAAAATTACAGCTAAACTGACCCACAGTAGAAACTCAGATGTAAGTCACACTGCTTCAGGTGAGAGTGTATTGGATTGCAGCCTTAGGCTTCAGGGCTTCTCATGGGCTCTTTCAATGCATTGATTTATGTCATTATTTATATCAGAGATGAACAACATGGTGCCATATGCAACCATCCTGCCTCCAGCCCCTTAATTTTAGCACCTAGTCCTTTTATATTTCATCTCATTATTGTTGGGGGGGGGGGGGTTGGGGGTGTGTGTTCAAAATGCTGTTTTCTCACTCCTAGACCTCCCAAGTATAAAAGCTCTTTATTTACATAAATTTCCCACAACCCCAAAAATATCTCCGAATGTGCCTGTTTAAATAATAGAAAGTGGAAATGCGGCCTCTTTCTTTAAAATTAAATAACGTTCACTTCTGTGCAACAAACAAACACACAAAAATGACTTCTAGAGTTGGTCCACTCTAATTCTGTGCTTTAGCCAAGATTAGTAGTACTTCTAAATATAAGCAACTGACCAAGAGCCTGCATTGCCAGCTGCTAACTAAGTAAGATCCCCTAGTCAAACCTCCCAAACCTGCATTAAGAGCCAGCAGTCACTCCAAGCAATGGAGGACTATTCTGCTGGTAATCAGGATACAGTTGGGTGTTCTTTTCAGACCCCTCCCACCAGCAGGCTAAAGTGTTATAAGGATTTGTGATGTGAGTCCTGCTTCTGCTTCTCGCTGCCTGGCAAACTGATGGCAAAAGGCTGTAAATATCATCCTGCTGTGTCATTTGGCAGCAGAACAGACCTCCATTACAGAGTTGGATTTTTTTGGGGAGGGATAAATCTGTGTTCATAGCGATTGTGCCACAATTATGAATACCTACTATAATTGAACATAGAGCATTAACAGACCCATAACTCTAGGTTAGGAATCCATAACTGCCATACAGGATTCTGGCTATGCTTTCTTAAATTGTCTTATTTTGTGCAAAGTATCTTAAGAGTAAGTGTCTTTCAACCTAGTTAGACTTACACATGAGTAAACCTGCAAATATCACTCTTTAAATGTACCTTGGAGCACTTTAATGAGCTGAGTTTGTTTCTTACTCTGCAAGGTATTATCCTACCCACCTCAAATCAAGGGACTCATGTCATTATTAGTGGGCGTGCCAGAATCAAAACTGAATCAAATAAACCACAGTTTATCAAATCCATTAACAAATGCCACAAATGCCCTAAATATGCATGAATAAAGAAATAAATAAATACTAGCCAACTAATCAGTTGAATTTTAAATGTATTATTCTGCCACTCCTCCTTCTCTCCTTTTTTCATAACTGTGGAACACTAAAAAGATGACATAAAAATGGAATGGCCAAATAAATGTAACATTGTCAACAGGCACATTATGATCAAATTGCATCTGTTTCGGGGTTAATTGGGTCAACATCCACCACTGGGGAGCATGGTTTTATCTTCCATTGAAGCTGGAGGATGGGTCATGATCTGTAAAAGAGCAAAATCATGAAAAGATTTTTAAAATTATTATTTAACTTGTTAATGTCCCTCCTATGGATATAAATACCCCCACTTTATTATAATACAGCATATGTACAGCAGAAACAACCACTGCTTCATCCATAAGATATTCATATGTGTGAATGCTAATGATTAAATGCTATCACCAATTTATAATGTAAAAAAGGTGTGATAGATTGTCAAACTACTCAATCAACCTCCTAAACTCCATCACAATTCCCAACTCTTGTTTGCCTGAGTCTCTAAACCAAAAGTGCCAACTAATTTGACCGAAGATTCAGAATCACTGGAGGAGAGAGAGGACATATTTGATTGCTCTTTATTCAGAGGTCTACGTATCAAGAGAGAGAAAGAGATTCAGGATAAAGGGCCTGTTCTGAACAGGGAACAAAGAACCATGCTGCAAACAGATGAAAACCTGGGAGAGGCTGGCTTGCCAGTATAAAATCTTCCATTGCATAATGGCCCGTTGTTTCCCTTACTTCCTTAGGGAATTCTCCTACTGTAACAAAGCCCGGGTCTTCTATTTTGAAGGCTGGTGAACTGGCACACAAAAGCAGAAGAGGTAAAATTTTCCACAATTATCCCACTAGAGTCCAATTACTGCACTTTCCCTGAGTTTCTTCCTCACTTTTAAGTAGAACTTGCTGTAGAGCAGTGATTCCCAACCTGAGATCCAGGGACCACCAGTGGTCCACAAGAACTAAAATATGATCCATAGCCTCACCGTTACTACACTGTTGCAACAAGAGTGACTGGTCTTGCAAAGCCCTCTTATGGGCTTATTAAATATGGTTTTCTGTTGGTAAGCAGATGGTGACTATTGGATGGCATATGTTCTGTATCAGAAACTAGAACTAATGTGGTCTATCCAATGCAATATTATGAATCAGCACCCCAAATAACCAAACCTAATCTAAAGTTGACCAAAACGTGATTTGTAACCCTTTTGGTAATAATATTGGAGAGTGGTCCCTGGTCAAGTGGTCCCAGGTTAAAAACAAAAGGCTAGGAACCACTGCTGTAGAGACTTTAAGCAAATCAGCCATCATTCTATTCTATTCTTACTACCACAGATCCTAAGGAAGCTAGATACTAGTTGTTCTGAATCACCTCCTCTCAAAAGTTGAAATGAAAGATTTAGTAAGGAGCCCATCGAACCCTTTGTGTTTTGGGCAGAAAACAAAATACACTTGGACATCTCTCAACACTTTCAACACATTTATTTAATGAAGCATCATGGATGGAAACAGGAAGTCTCCTTGCATCATGTGATAGGCTCCATTGTACCTTATTTCAAAAACAGAATTACAACTTTTAGAAGTGGGGGGGATGCATGGGGTAATGTCCCTTGTGTATGGAAATGATGTGTTCTGCAAAGAAACTTCAGTTTCTGTTACATTATTAGTTACCACAAAGTGGACTGGCATCTGATGTAAAATGCCCCATTAGTTAATTCCTTCAATAGGACTGTCAAAAAGCAGAAACTTCTTTTTACTCATGATTAAGGGGTTTTTCTTGCATCTTGTATCTTGATTGCCTTTCACACCAAGCAGAATTTGCACAAGATGAGCAGTACCTTTTAGGGCATACATCAGAAGACATCATTGGAGATGCCAGCTAAAATAATTACATCTCCATATTATATATACACTGCTGCTAATCATTCTGAGCATCAGCATCAACCTGTTCTTCATCTCCTCTTTAAAAGTTCTTTGTTTAGTTTCTGCTGTGATAACTTTTTCTATCTGCCCCCTTACTTCCTTCCCTCATTCCTTACTATGTTCAACAATTTATCATTTTTTGAAATGTTCTCATGTTGCAATCTAGTACATTATCATGTTAAAATATTGTTAGCATTAAACCACATAAAATTAGTTAATAATGTACAACATTCATTTCTAGACAGCATATGATTTTACTCTGAGGAAATGGAGATCTAGAATATGAGTTCTAGTTTTGATAGCTGAATTAGTATATACATAATGTCAACAATCCACAATCACTTCTTATTTAAAAATAGCATTTGTTTATTAAATATTTTGGTGAAAGCTCAAGAGATTCCCTTTCCACCCAAAACTCATGCCACATTGCAGCTATATAAGGTTTGATAAATATATAGATTTTAAAGGATGTCAGTGGTATGCAATTTTATTTATCTTTACCTATTTTGATAAAGGTGATTTTTAAAATTAATATGCCCATTTTTTTCAAAATAGCATATACATTTCTATACAGTTTTAATAGAATTTGGTTAATCTGATCTCAGTGAGTACCCATTTCTGGTTTATATTTATTGACTTTTATGTTGAAGAAAGATTGATATTGTGATTGTTTTGCAAGTGACCTAACTTTTGCTAGAATGACTGAGCAAGGCACAGAAAAAAAAAATCTCCTGGCAACAAACATCACACACTGGTTCTTATTCTTTCAGATATTGTGTGGCATGGAAGTAATAAATAATGTGTAGTCACCTCTAGCAAATGCAGTTGATGAATTTCCCCAGTGAATGTTCAAAATGGGTCATGATCCAAGCAGTAGCCTAAATACACTGTCTCCTAAAATGCTTTTCAGGCAGGATTCCTACAGTGGGATGGTGCACTATGCAATGACCATAAGGCATTTTGAGATTGTGCAGAGTGGCTAATTCCTTGAATAAATGAACCCAGACCACTCTTTACCATTTCTTCAGTATGAAGCATTCTTCTGAATGACTCTGGAGCAATCAGTATGTTAGGTTCCTATCGTAGCCATAGCAGCATGAGTTTGATTACTATGATGCTGTGGGCACAGTTGCCGTCTGTGCTAGACATAAACTAGAAATAGGATTTTTTTCCCTTTACTTTTTTTTCCTTTGTTTTTTATTTCATCAATAATCTTCCAAGGAATGAAATCTGAAGATTTGCTGCCAGCTCAGGCTTTAAGTCACATGCATACTAATTGTTGGGTAAATAACTCTTAGACTTTAATGATCCCACAAACACTTGGTAGTTGTTGTTGGGGTTTTTTTTTATTTAAAAGGTGATGTGGCATGGCAATGCTGAGAAATTTATAAGTGACATCAGTTTATTTTATGTAACCACATCTCAATAATATGTCATATGTTTAAATACCAAGTTAGAATGGTATGAACAATCTCTTCTCTACTTCATCTAGTTTGCACATGTTAGGTTGTGTTTACTAAATGTAGTCCCCTTTTTAAAAAGTTTAGCAAGGCACCCTGTGAACATCACATTTCTGAGTAACTGGAGATGAACTGAAAGAGGATTAATTTGCTGTAAGCCAGGCCTTTGTTGATAATCACACTTTTGCATGCCAATTCAGTGTGATGGAGGCTGCCAAAAATGAGTAGAATTTGATTTGTCTAAGTGAGATTGTCCTGCTGGTACTTCAGCTTGACTTGATTGAGTTCCAGTTCCAATAAGGGGAATTGTTTTTTTTTCTCTCTCAGTTCTATTCCTTTGATGTTGAAAACAGAGTATTTTATCCATTCCTTTTAATTTGGCCATAGACGTTTAGCACCACATGTTTTCTTATTAGGATTTCAAACATAGATGGGACACCATGGTTCAGTTATAAATTAATCTAAAAAAATAATTAGGAGGTATTATACAACTAGCATTTTCATGAGGCTATTTTCCTTTAATGTAGTAACTGTGGGTTTCTCATGAGATATGCTATTGATTGGAAGAGCCATGTACATATATTGTATTAAGTGCAGAGGTGGCAAAATACAAATTAAAAAGAACATTTGGGTTTGTAATGTAATTTATGTGAAAGATATTTTCAGAAGTCATTAAGATCAAGTTATTCAATATGTTCGCTTATGGTGTGCACTTTGACCAAAGAACAATGTTGCCGACTTGAGTTTCAGTGGGAAATGACATGACATATGACCTTATCACCCTCACCCCTGGTGCCATTTGATCAGCAAATATGGTGAAACAGTATGTGCATGGGGCGACTCTTTTGCCTTACAGACCACTTCCCCCATCACATTTGGGCAGTGTCACCCAACTGAGGCAGAAGTGTGCTGCCTCCATTGAAGCCAGCACAACACGGAGCCATCCCATGTTGATCAGGAAGTGTCCTAGGATGCTTTCACACCAGTTGGGGGCAGGGCCTCCACCTGAAGTTGAAGGATGCTGTATGATTGACTGCATTCCCATCCATCCCTCAACTGGCAGGCAAGTGACCTAGGACACTTAAATTGGTAAGTGTAATGAGGTCCACAGTCAGAGTCTAGTATTTCTATACATTTCATTTTGTTACCTGCCTAAAAGCTCAAGACAGGGTACAACACAGTAGAAATAAGGAAAGCTTTAACAAAATTGTAACACACAAGACTGCATATGCAGACATAGACACATATGAGTGAGTGCGAGGGTGGGTCTTTGGGTGGGCAAGACTGGCATGCTTTGTGCCATGGCCTAAAACAATGCACAGTCTTTGAACTTTACTAGCATACGTTGTCCCTTTTCTCATATTGTAGTATATCAGTTTATTGTGATAACTGTTTGAAGCTAACCCTATGTCGCAGTATAATAAACAACCTTTAAGTCTATAAACATCGAGTCCAACTGATTGTAAAACAATGTGTCTTGGAACAGTTTCTCCTCATAGATATGTTCAATGTGCTGTTGAAGGCTTTCATGGCTGGAGTTTTGGGGGCTGAGTCAAGTGGTGTGTGTGTGTGTGTGTGTGTGTGTGTGTGTGTATATATATATATATATATATATATATATATATATATATATATATATGGACTGTCCAGGGTGGGGGAAGAATCCTTGTCTGTTTGAAGCAAGTGTAAATATTGCAGGTGGTAAGCTTCATTAACACTGAGTAGCTTTGCAGCTGCAGAGTCAATCAGTGTTGTTGCCTGGAGGCAGGCATGTAGCTGGGGGGGGGGGGGGGGGCTTGAGGGGCTTCAGCCCCCCCCCCCCTGAAATTCTCATGGTGGTTCGCGAAAAGGCCTTACTGGTGCATTATTTAAACTGTTATGTTTATTCATATCATGATCTGATCACCATACTCAATATATCCCATATGCATGGGGGTATTGGGGTAACGATACAACAGGTTTGCTAGGATAGACCCTCTTTCACTCAGACTCAGCCCCCCCCCCGAAACAAACTCAGCCCCCCCCCCCCCCCCCGGAATCAAAATCCTGGCTACGGGCCTGCCTGGAGGCATCCTTTGTTTGGGAGGTGTTGACTGTCACTTGATTTTTGCTATCTGGAATTCTCCTGTTGCTGAGTGGTGCTCTTTATTGTCTTGATTCTGATGTTTTTTAATACGGGTAACCAGATTTTGTTCATTTTCATGGTTTCCTCCTTTCTGTTGAAATTGTCCACATGCTTGTGGATTTCAGTGGCTTCTTTGTGTAGTCTGACATGGTTGTTAGAGTGGTCCAGCATTTCTGTGTTCTCATAATATTCTGTATCGAAGTTGGTTCATCAGGTGCTCTACTATAGCTGACTTCTCTGATTGAATTAGTCTGCAGTGCCTTTCAGGTTGTTTGATTCGTGTTTGAGTGCTACATTTGGTGGTCCCTATGTAGACTTGTCCACAGCTGCAAGGTATACAATGGATTCCTTTAGTGGTTAGAGAAACCCTCTTATACTTTGCTGAATATAGAATTCATTGAATTTCCTTGGTGCATCTGTAGATTGTGTTTCTTTATCAGCTTCCCTATGAGGTCAATAGTTCCCTTGATGTATGGTAAGAATATTTTTCCTCTAGGTGGATCTTTTTCTTTACTCTCATGGCTTGTTCTTAGTCGTGCAGTTCTTCTGATGTCTGCCATAGAGTACCCATTGGCCTGTAGAACCCAGTTTAGGTGGTTCAGCTCACCTTGGAGGAGGTGGGATTTGCTGATTCTGTTTGCATGGTCTGTCAGGACTTCTTTTTTTTTTTTTTGACCTGGGAGATGGCTGGAGTTTTTATGTAGGTATCTATCTGTGTGCATAGGTTTCTCTAGACTGTGTGGCCCAATTGTTGATTGGTTTTGCGGATGACTATGACATCTAGGAATTGTAGTTTACCTTAATTTTCTTTTTCCATGGTAAATTAGATGTTTGGGTGGATGTTGTTAATGTGGCCCATGAACTTGTTTAGTTCTTCTTCTCCTGTCATAGCAAATTTCTACATGGAAGACTTTGAGAAACAAGCCCTGGAAACAGCAACAAAAAGCCCACCATATGTGGATTACACCTTGACCATTTGGAGCCATGGAGAAGAAGAACGAAATGAAACAATTTCCTGTGTTTTAAATTTTGATGGACAGGCCAGGCCAGTGGCAGATGGATGGTGTGTGTGTGTGAGAACTAATTTTAAAAATCCTGAACAAGTTCCTATGCACAGTGCATATATGTCATTTGTAGTTCAAGAAAAAAAGTCAAGGAAGAACAATACAATTTAAATCAACATAAACTTAACAGTATTTCAATGGAAGACACCAGAAGCCATACAGTCCAACCCCCTTCTGTCATACAGGAAAAGCATAATCAAAGCACCCCCAGCAGATGGCTATCCAGCCTTTGTAACAACTACAACAACAGCAGCAGCAGCAGCAGCAGCAGCAAAAACAGCAGGAACAGCAGAAGCAGTAGAAACCTCAAGACCATCCAGTTCAATTCCCTTCTGCTATGCAGGAAAAGCACAATCAGAGCACCCCCTTAGCAGTGGGAGGGAAATAGGGAAGCAAGGAAGGTGAGGGGAAAGGGCTTTTGGTGGCAAGAGAGGTGCGGGAGGGAGGAGGAGCAGGAAAGAGGATGTAACACTTGACAGGAGGAGGCAGAGGGAACCACTGGGCCCTTTCTAAATCTCTGAGTCGTATCTCCTGAAGAACTAGTGGTAAAGATACCTGTAATGTCTCCCCACAAAAAAAGTAGATATAATGTCATGAAATTCTATTTATTACAAGGAAGTATTTGGTAGCAACAGCATATCGTGCTAAGAAAAACAGTTCCTCAAAACAGATCAGAAAAAAAAAGAAATAGGAATCCTTAAATATGTACAGATATTTAAGAAGACTAGTATTTTATTTTAATGGCAGGACATATGGTTTTAAAAAGAAGTTTAAAGACATGACAGCGTGTTAGAATATGTGGCTTCATAATTTGCTGAAATAACAATTGGCTTAGTAGATTTGTTGATAACTTGCTAACATAATTCCCTCAGGTGTGCTGTGCTGTTTATTTTTAACGGTGTATGAAAGCCATTTGAAAGCTTGATTTGCTTTCAAATCACAGATAACGTTGCAACTTGAACTTGATCACAGACAAGTGTGCAGTGGTTTAAAAAGCACTGTGTGAACTTACTGTATTCTATATTTTGCTCAAACAAACTTCAATCAGACATTTATAAAAATAAAGTAGAGCTGTCAAATAGAATTGCCAAGGGAAATTGCAAAGATACAGACAAAACATGTTAAAGGGTTCCCAGTGGCTTTTAGATATTTATGTAATATACTTCGTCTGCTAGATTCTTTCATAACTGAGTATACATTTATTAGCAATTGTGTTTAATTGCTTAGAAAATTTATATGAAAGCCAATAATTAGTCTTCTGGATAAATATATTGGTATATAACCAAGTATGACACTTGGGACTGTTTCTCGTATTATTCTTGTGTTTTGAACAGGGACATTTTAGCAACATGAGCTTTGGAATGTAGTACATGCTGGTTTAGAATACAGCAATTATCAGAAAAGGAACATTATGATGCACGGCTTATGACAAAATATGACTTAACCATGAGGGCGAATTAGTTTGTATTTGAGTACTCACTGACCAGAATGCATCTTTTAGGAATATCTGGGTCCTCTAAAGTGACTCTGGTGGAAGCAGTAACTTCAGTAGAATTTCTATGAACTATTTTCACATAAAATTCAGGAAAATCAAGTTCTTATAATTGCATTTAGAATGATGCTTTCAACATTCACTAAGTTCTTTTCAAAAAAACAAAATGAGCAAAATTTTCAGATTTTCTATATATGGATAACACGACGCATGCATGTTCCATAAAAAATGATATCTGCTGGGGTTTGGTTCCAGGACTCCTTGAAGATACAAAAACCCTTGGATTCTCAAATTCCATTATATGCAGTGATGTTCCTTATATTAAATGATAAGATCATGGTTTGCTTATTTATTTTTTCATGCAAATATGTTTAAAACATGGATGGTTGAAATCATGTGTACAAAATCCATGGATATGGAGAGCTAACTGTATTGTAAAATCCAGTATAACAGTGTGGGGTCAACATTAGCCATTTTTTTTTACCAGCTTGCATCTTCAAAAGCCTGTTGTTGGGACAGAGCATACGTACATTATTTTTCAAAGCGGTGATGCTGAAAATCGTAACTCATCCCCTTCTGTGTTTAAGTTTGCTAATGCTAACATAGTGTAATTATGCACATCCTCATTCATATATCCAGTTGTTGATAATGGCAGGATCCTAGCATCTTATTTGTGCAAGGAATGTTATAGAGGCTTGGGACAGGCTACAAGCCCATTATCATGAGGAAAATAGATTATCATGCTTTACCGTAACCTTTGTGTTCAAGGATTAAAATAAATAGAAAAGGGATTTAGGAACCAAGAACTCAATAGATAACTGGAATAGTAAGGTCAAGATCTATTTGAATAATCATGCAAAGGGGTTCTTTATCTCGCCATTCTGTTCTCCATGAAAGCCACTGTGCTGTGATAGAGGCATTACTGTAAGCTCTGATATCTGTCAGTGTGTTTGTTCTACAGAAAGGATATTTCCATTGTAGTGGAGCCCCAGAGGTTCATTTCAGACAATGTGCCTAATAAGTTATATATCAATAAAGCCATTGTTGAATGAAATTCCCTAAACTGTAGAAAGAGCTGTAGCGTGAAATTAGCACCATTCAGCTGATTCAGTCTGATGCATTCACTTGTCTTTAAATTTGTGTGTGTTTATATTTGTAAAATTTATATCCAACATTTCCATCAAATAGTGCTTCAGGGTAGCAAGCAAAACTTAAATAGATAATAAAACCCAGAATAATAGTCAAAGCATAGAAACAAACAGGTAGGACATACCTAAAACCATAATATTTGACTTGAAGAACTGTAGTGTGACACCAAGAACTGCCTTATCTAACCCACACCTTGTAGTAGTGGTTCTCAACCTGTGTGTCCCCAGGTGTTTTGAACTACAACTCCCAGAGAACCACCTTACTACAGGGAGTGGAAGGCATTGAATTGTATTGGTTCTCTGAACCACCATCATAGTTGACACCACAATACAATTATCCAGCAACAATGAGATGCCACGGCCATGCCAGGATGTATAGTGGACAAAATTTAAAGGCCATGAGTACAGCTGTTGGTTGGGGGGGGGGGGCATCTTGATTGTGGCAGAAGGGAAAGGCATTCCATATCAGTATCTCCAAACTTAGCAAAAGCAGTCCTAGCTTTCAGAAGAGCATGAGGTGAAGCATATCACAACTTGTCCAAGGATCTGAATAATAATGCCACCTCTTAAGTGCCACCAAAACAATGATTCTATTGCCACCTATGGCCTCTTACCAGCAGATCTCTTTACCACCTCCTGGCAACAGGAGTATGACTTCAAGAGACTGGACCTTAGCTATCTTAGGTCAATGGGGAAGTCAGAGGACAGATACTTTCAGCATCCAGTGAACAACATGTACACAATATATAAATATAAATGGACAAGACCAAATGAAAATACTGCCTTAGAAAAAGACAATATCTAAGGGCCCATGGTGGAATATAGTCATGCTGCTAATTCCCCCACTTGTGTGCTGGCAATTTTATAACTGCAAGAAACTGCCACCTGAGTTTGTTTTCTCTACAAACAGGCATGAAAATTGCTAAGTTTTGTGTTCTCCCTGCTTCTCTGCTGATCATATAGGAAGTAAAGACATCACATGGGTCCAAATTATGTCTCTATAAAGTTTTTATGTGTGCAGCAAGAGTCTTGACTTGCACAAAGACCTAGAGTTTGAAAATAGCTGCTAAGTAAACTTTTTTTTCAAGTTCCTCCCAACCGTGATACAGACATACAGCAATCCTTCATTTCCATCTTTCTCTCTTCACACACTCCCTCTCCCTCTCTCCTTGTTGTGCTATCTTTTGGAAAACTGGAAAAATCCACTTTGAAATCATGGTACATAACTAGTTGAATGGATGAATAAAATCTCAGATGTGAAGCCCAAGGAAAAATGGAAGCTCTTTAGCCTATATAAATCATGTTCATTGTAAGGATGGGATAAGAATTTGACAGAGGCTGTTGAACAAGGATTGTTGTTCAGATTTTAAAGGTCATGCCTATTTATGATCAGCCTCTTCACAAATTCTGAGCAGAAACCCTTCTACTGGGTGGAGGTGGCAGCGGCGGGGACGGTGGTGGTGGTTACCCTGCTTTATTTCCCTAAAGTGTACTTAAAGCAGCTTGACATAAAATAATTAGTATAGAATTTAAAATATATAAATATGCAAAAATTAAAATAGAATTAAACACAAAAAGCACTAAAACATTCACAGTTAAAAATCTATCAAAACAGTTATTTAAAAGTTTTGTATATTGACCTTCTCACCTCTCTTGAGTCCCTCAAGAGAGGTGAGAAGGTCGGTATACAAAACTTTTAAATAAATAAATAAATAATAAAAACCACAGCACACCCTGACTAGATCTTAAACACCTTAATCTTTAAAAGCCTGTCTGAATAAAAAAGGTTTTAGCCTGCTGCCAGAAGGACACAGGAAGGGACTGTTCTGGCTTCCCTGGGCAGGAAATTCCAGAGTTGTGAAGTAGCCACCAAGAAAGCCCGTTCTCTCATGCCCACCAGCTTGAGATGGAGTTGGGACTGAGAGAAGGACCTCTCCTGAAGATCTCAGGGCCCAGACAGGTTCCTATACGGGGATGCAGTCAGCCAAATCGCCTAATCTTAAACCGTTCAGGGCTTTAAAGGTCATAAGCATCACTTTGAATTGTACCTGGAAACAGACTGGTGGAGCTTCTGTAATGGGGGGTTGCCCGCTCCCTGTAGCCAGCCCCAGTGAGCAACGTGGCTGCAGCTCTTTCAACCAGCGGAGGTTTCTGTGCATTCTGTCTTCAGGGGGAGTGTGACCCACATCCAGCGCAGGTTGGATCTCTATTCCCTGGTCTACCTTCCGACTGGCCAGGAGTACCTCTGTATTGTTTGGATTACGTTTCAATTTGTTTGTGCTTATCCAGTCCATTACTGATGACAGGCACTGGTTTAGGGTCAGGACATCTTCCTTGGCATTAGGTGGAAAGGAGTAGTAGAGTTGAGTGACATCTGCATAAAGGTGGCACCATACTCCAAAACTCCAGATGACCTCTTTCAGCAGTTTCATATGTTCAACAGCATGGGAGACAAAATTTATTTATTTATCTTACTTATATACCACTGTTCTCAGCCCGAAGGTGACTCGCGGTGGTTCACAACAAATACGAACAGCAAAAATTCAGTGCTACAGTATAAAAACAGTTAACAACCTAACACATTACACAATTAATAACCAGTTACTACAATGCCTATTCACTGTCGTCTCATCATCAAAAACATGTTCCAGATTCGTCATCCATTGTTCCATTCCAGTGTTCATTAACCAATCATTGCACTAATTATTCGAACGCCTGCTCAAACAGCCAGGTCTTCACTTTGAACTCTGAGAAACTGCACATGTCAACAGTTAGGGTTCAAACAGGAGTACAGCTCTCCAGGAAGGACCAGAGCCACTGTAAGACAGTGCATCCCTGTCCCAACCCAGCGAGATGACCCAGAAGGATTCCATGGTCAATGGTATCGAAAGCCACTGAGAGATCCAAGTGAACCAACAGGGACACACTATTCCTGTCTAGTTGTCTGCATAAGTCATCCACCAAGGTGACCACAGCTGTCTTTGTTTCATAGCCAGGCCTCAAACCAGATTGAAATTGATCTAGATAATCCATTTAATTCAGAAATCCCTGGAGTTAGGAGGCCCCCACATGCTCCAGAACCTTGCTCAGAGTTCACATTGCATCCCTCATTTGCCTCTGAAGTCTCCCACCAGGGTCTTTAAAAAGAGTTTTTCATGAAAATATGGCATAGCAAAAAAGGTCTCTACGTCCTAGAAGTAGCCAGCAAATGTGCTCTAAAATGCCAATGTCAGTGATTATTCCCACCACCATTCTCAGATATTTTGGATGTATTTAGTATAGCCCTATGGAGGTAACATAGAGCTACAGAAATGAATAAAGATGAAAAAAGTTTAGATAAAGTGCCAATATTCATTTTATTCCGAAGATACATCTGCTTCATTCTCTCAATTTTATACATAGAATGGGTTGTGGGTTGGAACTGCATTTATTTAGGACTACTAAAAACACTTGAACAGTATACACATGAATATACATTGTTTTCTGCTGGTGCTATTACCTTTTCTCTAAAACCTTGGTCTTGAAAAGTAGCACAGTTTTTACCGACTAAAATTCTGTTTTTGAATAATGAAGCATGCCCCATATTAACTGTTATATATAAATTGTTAAGTATAAAATGGACCAATGTATTGTCGAAGGCTTTCATGGCCGGAATCACTCAGTTCTTGTGGGTTTTTTCGGGCTATAGGGCCATGTTCTAGAGGCATTTCTCCTGATGTTTCGCCTGCATCTATGGCAAGCATCCTCAGAGGTGAGGTCTGCTGGAGCTGGGGGAAAAGGGGGGTTTATATATCTGTGGAAAGACCAGGGTGAGACAAAGGGCTTTTGTAAGTTGGGCTGGGTGTGGATCTTTCAGCTGACCACCTTGATTAGCATACAATGGGATGACCATAAAATGGACCATTTACATCTTCATGTGAAAACCAATAGTATGCACCCAAATGAAACTAAACCTTCTCGGTGGTGGCCCCTCGACTCTGGAACTCCCTTCCACTGAAGATAAGAACTGCCCCTTCTATCTTAACATTCAGGAAACAGGTGAAAACTTGGCTTTGGGGATTGGCATTTGACGAATGAGCCACGATCCTGTAATATGGATGGATGACAATGAATAATGATTTTTGATGACGACTGACCACTGTAATTATATGATTGTATTTTGCTATTTTAATGTTTTAGTGTGATTTAGAATATGATGTTTTAATGACTGTCTGTAATATTGATGTTGGAAACCGGCCTGAGTCCCTCGAACAGAGGTGAGAAGACCGTTATACAAAACTGCTAAATAAAATAAAATAAATAAATATTCATACTTTAGGTTCATGGAAATCAATGACACCTAAGTTATTCATGGCTAGAATACCCATATTGCAATAGAATTTTAAAAAATTGAGTTGTTTGACCTGGATCCAATCCAAAGTTTCTTGGGATAAGAGTATAACAATATTTTAAAACTGCAAGATCTGGAAATTTCTCACATAAATTAGAAAATTCCTCACATAAATTGCAAATACAAACAGTACCATATTCTTTTAAGCTACAGACTCTGAAAGAAAGTAAAGTTAGTCATGATAGAATTTCTGTAGGCACTTCAGGCATTACATTTCAGGGCTCTACTTTTTTCTGGTGGCGCAGTGGGTTAAAGCACTGAGCTGCTGAGCTTGTTGACCAAAACGTTGCAGGTTTGAATCCAGGGAGTGGTGTGAGCTTCCGCTGTCAGCCCCAGTTTTTGCCAACCTAGCAGTTCGAAAACATGCAAATGTGAGTAGATCAATGGATACTGCTCCGTCGGGAAGGTAACGGCACTCCATGCAGTCATGCTGGCCACATGACCTTGGAGGTGTCTATGGACAACGCCGGCTCTTTGGCTTAGAAATGGAGATGACCACCACACCCCAGAGTCAGAAATGGCTGGACTTCATGTCAGGGAAAAACCTTTACCTTTACCTTTTTACCTTTTCTCTGTATAACCAACTTTTTAAACTTTAAATTCCTAAATTGAGGGAAAAGAGTTCATAAGTACATCAAGACTATGAAATGCTTCCATTTCCTTCAAACTACTATATTGTGAAGAATTTTAATCTGATTTATAATCTCTGTCTTAAAATCAAGACAGAATTCTCTGCATGCAGCACATTTGTCCACCCAATAAGTAATCACAAAGTATAGTTCAGCTTTAAATTTTAAATTGTAGTACAATCTTGATAAACCCTGCCAGATTCCAACTACAAAGACTATTTGTAGTAGAAGAGATGGATTCAAATGTACATGTAATATTCATCAGAATGAAATTAAATGCTCATTTTAAGGTAGCATGTATTGCTTCAGATCTACATTTTTGGATTTTTGTCAGGGACCCAACTAAATATTTGATTTAAATACGAAGCGTCAAAACTGTCTGAGACTCCTTTGGAATGTAGAATCAGGCTCTGAACCAGTTTCCTCCAAAAGCCTGTCAAGAAATTAATCTTATTTTCATATATACATAACTTTGACATGCTTACGTTTAGGCATAGGGCTGTGAAAAATATGGCAGTCGAGCAATCAGTTGATGCTATTCTGAACTGAATTACTTCTGAAACAGTTGCAGGATTTTCCTAACCACTGCAATCCTCTCAGACATTTTAAGTGGTTGTGCTTTGGAGGATGAAGATCTGTTCAAAGTATGTTCAGGAAAATTTAAAAGGTCAGAAAAATAAGGCTGAAAATTGCCTTTTTCACTGAAACATGATCAGGGTAGAAAAGGCTCATTCTCAGGTGTTTTCCAAATTCATTAGGGTCATTGAGACAATGGAGTGTTTTGGTTTTGTGTGTGTGTTTGAAAATAGCCTTTAACTTCATTGAGAAAACTTTCAAACAATGGTTTTTAAGAAATAACTGATTGGCCTTGTGTACTCTATTTTGTTTAGTTCACAAAATTAAGTAGTTCAATCATCTGAAAAGATCAATAATTGCTTTTCGTTTGTTATTGCTCAGCTGATCGCTTGCACTTATTATAGTGGAAATATCTTATTTAACCAGTAGCTGCAAGCAATGGCTTTGTTACAGAGGATCATATAGCTGGATACAGAATCAGACCATTTTTGTGGCCAATGAGGTCACAAACAGTAGGCCAACTAGGTAGAAGCTAGGCTGATAAACTTTAAATGTGGACTGATTAGCCTGTGAACACAAGAAGGGAAATACAGGCTGGTCTGGCCTGTAATATAAGACAACTAGGCCACAAAGACAACCTAGCCAGGCTAATTTAATGAGTAACCAACTAGAAAAATAGGAACTATGCAGACTGAAATACATGGACTGCTAATACAACCCAACTTATATTGTACGCTGTACCCTCCTGCACAACTGAAGTATATGGGACACCAGTCAATGTGATACAAAAGTCATCAGCATGTTCAGCAATACTTTGATCAAGCTAAAGAAAACTTGTTGCCCTGCTGCCAAACCACCTGCTATCACTTGCTACCACACTGCTGAATAGATTGCTCGGATCTGTGCCCTCCAGTGCCAAATATACCCACAGATTTGTCAAATAGATGAAAGAGAAAATCCATGTTTCTTATGCCAGGCAGATGAATCAAACTAATAGACCAAATTACATGAAAAAAGATTAAATATTATGAAGAAATTCCTGACAGAATATATAGGGTTAACCAGATTGCCTTCATGGCTATCTATCAGGGGAAGTGTAGAGGGGATTTCCTGCATTTGCAGTGGGTTGGATCAGATGATCTTTGAGTTCTCTTTCAACTCTATGATTTTTTGAACATCCTCCAGTATCCCTTAAAAAACCACTTGCTGTCTATGTAACTGTCCATATTATACTGCACTTAAGTATTTGCTGAATTGTGGCTGGCTAACCAAGTCAGAAGGATATATAAGTGACACTTGGCAAAGCTGCCAAGCTTACTGTGAAGTGGATTAATATAATCCCAAATGGCACCGGTTTCCTTTCAAAAGGAAGGTACTTTACACTAGTAAGTAGTTTTTCCTAGCTTTAGTTGTGGCTCATATTCTTAACACGGCGGCTTGCTCTGGTTCGTCTATCATACGCTTTTAAATCCATTTCAGCTTTCTGCATGAGGAAGCCACTAATCTCCCACAGGTACTGGTGATTTATACACAATAAACACTACACAGAAATGGGAGGGAGATGATTCTGGTGAATGGGGAAAGGGAGGAACATGCATACTATGAAATGTGTAATTTCAGTATTGCTTGAGTTCATGCAACTTTATCAGCTTCTGTTATCTCTTTACAAGGAGAGGAAAACGGTTGAAACACTGAAATTTTGAAAGTTTGCCTATTGAGGCAAATTAGAAACTCTTGCTGTGCAGCAGATTCCTGTATGCAGGGCAGGGAGGAATGCTAGTTTATAAGCTGCTGAAATAGCAAATGACTGGAGGTGTTCATACCAAGAGCTCCTTAGATGAGTATGTCTGCATCGATTAAGCAGCTTAATCCATACAAACCTGCTGGGCTAGCAGCAAACAGCCTAAGGCAGATTTCCCCCTTTAGTTTCAAGAACAAGGAGAAGCAGATTTCCACAACCCTTATTTCTGTTCTCTCCCTCAACTTCACACCCAAGGTGCCAATGGTACAAGGAAGGGTAAAAGTCAAATACATACATGAAATTGAAACAGCCACTGCCAGTGATTTGTAAACAACATGAAAGACAAGAAAAATATCAATGGAGACAATATTGCACTCCTTTCCATGTGTTTTGATTTATATACTCCATCCAAGGCTGAAGACCTGTGGGCTCAGAACAATTTAAAAATCACAGCATGATTTATAAAATCACAACATTGATTTTGATGGCTAGATAGTCAGTCACATAGGAGCTGAAACTGAACAGGTCTTTCCCATGTTTTGGGGGATATTGAGAGCTGTAAGTTCTTTTTTCAACCTTTTCTTAGAACGTATGTCATACCCTTTTGTACATTTGATGTATTACCTATATAAATAGAGTTTTCAGTAATCTTGTAAACTAGATCCTTATTAACCATACATATATTAGAGGTGGAATAAATTTTTGGGATAAGAGTATAACAATATTTTAAAATTGCAAGATCTGGAATTAATTTTTGAAAATATTTTCAAATGGTTAACATTCATCTATTGAGTGGAAGAAAACCCAGGTGCAAAGAATTCTGGACTGATGAAAATCTTGACAGTACAAAACTGAATTCTGCATTAAATTCAAGGACCACTTGAAGAAGCACAATTACAGGTAAACAATCTGCCCTTCAGAGTTTGTGTCTACACTGACCAGCTGTTCTGGGGGCATCCAGCATGGCATTTGCCATTCTTCTCCAAGATAGTACTCACAGCCACCCCGCCACCCCATGTAGTGGCAGGAGGGAGTCCTGACCACCTTGCACTGCCAAACTCAGTTCAGTGCCACCAGATGGCCACATTTACCATCTTCTCACATTTTTCATGTAGCAGTAGTTTCCAACCATAGAATGGGTCCTACCAATCAGCCATCACATGCAATGACATTGACCAGGGTGATGGATTGAGAAGGAATCACCTCATCTTCTCCTCCCACCCCTCTCCAATCACCCCATTGTCCCAGCCAATATCACTCCAGGTGATGAACAACTGGCAGGACCCACATTGTTCTTGGAGAATTCTGTGACATGAAGAATGGAAGGGGACAGTAATTGTCATCCCATGTCCCTGGGTCACCCAACCCTGGGAAACCAAGGATGGCAATGTAAACAGCTGTGGCTAGTTTCATCTTGGAACTGGCCCAATTATTTACATGGGCCCAAAATTGCACTTTGGTTAATATGGGGAAAGGTTGTGTTAAGGTAGTCTTGCCCCATTTCATAACAGATCAACTCTGTGTGGCATTTGGCTGCCATGGAGCTGATGTGAGGGCCCCTTCACATTAAGTGGTCAGTGTAGATGTTCTCATAGTTGACATGAAATTTGAATCTTGAATAGTCTAATACAAAGTGTTGGCACACTACATAGATTTCATTACTATAGTTCTCATTACTGTCAACATTACTGTACTTACCCATATCCAAGTCCACTCAATTGAGATCTATGGTGATGTCTTTCTTGCCCTCCATGGCAACCGGGCAGATTAAATGTTGTCCAAGTTAAATCTATTCAAATTCTTCAATCTTTCTTCTCAGAATTATGGCCAGAACCCAAAGGCTGGATGTAGGAGACTTCAACTAATGCATACCATTTCAGCAGTGGACCTAAAGTTGAAAGTACACTATATGTACCTTCAAAATCTCCTTCAGAGACACCTTCAGGCACTATTTTTTCAGGCTGTGTGGAGCCCTGCAGAAGTGAGCAGAGATGAAGATATTTTCATTATGTACTGATCTCTAAGGGCCCTTCTACACAGCCCTATATCCCAGAATATCAAGGCAGAAAAATTCACATTATCTGAGTATGAACTCAGATAACCCAGTTCAAAGCAGATATTGTGCAATTTTCTGCCTTGATATCTTTGGATAGAGGGCTGTGTGGAAAGGCCCTAAGCCCTTTGCTTAGTTTTCCTCTTTGGGATACATTTCAGTTTGATATATCCATAAAACATTGTGAATTTTCATTTGGGGACCTATTTCATCTCCATCTTGTTCTCACAGTGGTCATCCAAATGCCTATGGTAAATCTGTCTTTCTCTGTCTCTTTCTATTGTAGTGCATAAAATTGAACTCATTGCAGATTTATTTTCACCAAAAGGGAAACAGAGACCCCTTCCACATGGTTCTTATATCCCAGGATCTGATCCCAGATTATCTGTGTGTCCCAGGTTATCTAGCAGTGCAGACTCGTATAATGCAATTTAAAGCAGATAACCTGGGATCAGATCCTGGGATGTAGGGCAGCGTGGAAGGGGCCACAGAGACATCATTACTTCTTGGAATTCAGATATTATACATTTATTGCAGCAGGCTATAATCACATTGTTGAGCATTATTTATTAGTTATTTAGTTAACTAGGTTGTCTCTCTTGGCATGTCCCCCAGAAAACTGATGGAAACCTCATCCACCCAGGTCCAATCACTAACGGAATTTATGCAATGAATGTCCAGTAAAGTAGCTTGAGGAGTTGTGCCACTGTCATAAATACGTATTATAGAGTCTTGCTTATCCAACATAAATGGGCTGGCAGAACGATGGATAAGCAAAAAGGTTGGATAATAAGGAGGGATTAAGGAAAAGCCTATTAAATGTCAAATTATGTCATGATTTTACAAATTAAGCACCAGAACATCATGTTTTACAACAAATTGACAGAAAAAGCAGTTCAATACATGGTAATGTAATTTAGTACTTACTATATTTACAAATTTAGCACCAAAACATTGCAATGTATTGAAAGAGCTGTGGATCCGAGTGGGAGGCAGACTGCATTGGATAATACAGAACATTGGATGAATGAAGGTTGGATAAGTGAGACTCTACTGTAGTGATTTAGAATATGGATCTATTACCTAGATTTACTCAAACATAACTAATCTGTATTCATGATCACCATCCATCCTATTTTATTGGGCATCAGCTGCATGGAGAGAAACAGGTCTGTTCTGCATGCAACTGGAGCATGACTGACTAATGTTTCCACTGGTTTTGGTAAGTAGGTGGGCCTCAAGAACAAAAACAACACATGGACACGGAGCTGTTCATTCCAACTGGAAGGCTCTTCTTTCTTAAGTTGCAGTAATAGTACAAGTACTAGCACAGTATTTACAGTATACACTAAAACTCTCTCTTCTACCTTCATACACCATCCTCCAACCCTCTTAAAATCAACACATATGCAACAGTCTCAGCACTCTGCAACCACACCTCAATTACAGTGAACCTGTGGTTAATCCTGAGACATTGATTCTGTTAGCACAAATGATAAGTAATTTACACATTCTGACATTACTGGCCAACTAAAATTCACTAAACGCAACATACAAGCTTTCAAATCTCCACCTCTTCAGGTAAAGAATGAAAAAAAAGCACACACAATGAAGAAAAGACAGTGTTGTAGTCACAGGTCTACATTTTGTATTACTCCAGTTCTGTTGGTCTGGAGGGATTCCAATGCAGGCAGAAGCCACTAGCCTTTTTTTGGCTGATGTAGAATACTGACCATTATAAATTTTTTATTCATTGCATCGTACAATAAATTCATGGTTAGATTTTGATCTGCTAAAATTTTAGTTGACCTTTGCTTCTAGAGCAGATATGGTGTCATCTATCACCTTTGTATATCTATTTATTCGCAATGAATTGTGGGTCTATTCATTTATATCTGTAAAGATCCATTTTGTTTTGACCCAGACCTCCATCTGCAAAATCATAGTGATGGTACATGATTACCTCAGAGTGATTTGTCTGGATGGCACATTGCCACCTCCGCTCATCTCAGTAGGAAGTCTCCAACTTCGTCCGTTCAGTAGGAATAAAATTTGTGAGACATTATTACTGCTCAGCATGACATCATCCCTGGAAAGGGACATAAATCCTTCTTTTTCTTCTTCCTAAAATATACTATATGAACAGCAATATCACATAGCATATAAAAGTTTGCAGGATTATGGGTAAAGGGATGGGATCTAAAATGGTTTTGGAAAACAGATAATAATATTGTGGTCATTCTGTTACTTCATATTTATGTAACGATTAATACAAGACTTGTATTTCTGAGCCTGAAAATTTGATTCTTGGCAACATATCTATTAAAGCAGGGGTCCTCAAACTAAGGCCCGGGGGCCAGATACAGCCCTCCAAGGTCATTTACCCGGCCCTCACTCAGGGTCAACCTAAGTCTGAAACGACTTGAAAGCACACAATAACAACAATCCTATCTCATCAGCCAAATGCAGGCCCACACTTCCCATTGAAATGCTAATAAGTTTATATTTGTTAAAACTGTTCTTCATTTTAATTATTGTATTGGTTTTTGCACTACAAATAAGATATGTGCAGTGCGCATAGGAATTCAAATTATGGTTGTTGCTTTTTTTTCAAATTATAATCCGGCCCTCCAACAGTTTGCGGGACTGTGACCTGGCCCTTTGTTTAAAAAGTTTGATGACCCATGTATTAAAGAATATTATTCTTAAAAGCCAGATTCTTTGATAATGTTGTAATAATATAAAGACTGGAGTAGACCTATTGATTCCTGATAGGGCTGGGCGGTTTCGTTTCGTTAATTCTTAATTCGTTAATAATTCGTTAATTTTTTCAATTACAAAATGATAACGAACCATTCTGGAGCAATTATTTAAAAAAACGAATTTTCAAAAACGTTTTGTAAATGCTTCGTATTTCGATATTGTATTCGTTTTGTTATTGTTTTGAGGTCGTTTCGTTATTATTTCCGCATGTCTGGGCCAGTTTTATGGTTTAATTAGTGAAAAAAAATTATAATATCACACCAACAGTCAACAACAGAGGGAGAGAGAAGCTTCAGAAGGTTTTGGAGGTTTTTTAGCGTATTTCGCGGTCG
The DNA here is from genome assembly GCF_037176765.1 of Anolis sagrei. Taxonomy (NCBI): domain Eukaryota; kingdom Metazoa; phylum Chordata; class Lepidosauria; order Squamata; family Anolidae; genus Anolis; species Anolis sagrei. Next base: position 213,326,492 of record NC_090024.1, on the reverse strand, counting down.
CGTCCGCCATTAACGAATCGATTTGTTATTGTTTCGGAAATCGATTCATTAATTTTTTACCATTTACGAAATTTCGTAAATATTGAACTTTTTAAAAGGAAAATTTTGTAATTATTTTAAATATTGAAACAAAAAACCCCCCCAAATACAAATCGATTTTAGAAACAAATTTTTCCGTTGTTACCCAGGCCTAATTCCTGACATATACATAAGAGTTTACTTAGTCATCTTATATTGATTCCATGGTTTTGCTGTGGTTTGGAGTAACAATAAGAGTTGGCCTCCAAAAATATATTGGATTTATTCATCAGATCACATTGTTAACCTGAGAACTTTAACAAGAAGGAGAAAAAAAAATCAATTAAGGATAAACTAAAGCAAAATAAAATTGAAAAATAATAAATGGAATAAAGGAAAATTCAAGTGACAGGTCGTTCAATTAAGAAGGATAATATACTCCATTCCCGGGTTTTTTTTTGACAAATTAAAACTTTTTATTGACAGACAAATTGAACTTCTTTTCCCCTGGTTGCCACTATAGAGTGTATGTGAGGAAAAGAAACCTTTGAAGTGTATACAATTCCGTTCTCAAATTTTCTTCTGTTTCTGGATGGTTATTGCTACGTAGTATAAAGACCTGACATGACTGGATTCTGTGTATCTTTAAATTAACTGATACAATTCCAACATGACATTATGATTTTCTGTATTATGTGGTTCTTTAGTCTAATTTAAATACAATCCCGATGTTCCTTGAATTAATACAATCCCAATATGACATGTTATTTCCTTGTACTATATACTACTCTGTTGTGATGGGAATTTCTGTACACCTTCTACCTTCCTATGTTTCCTTCCAGTACTAAACACTAACTGACAAATCCTAACTTAGAAAATTACTATCATTCCAAAGCCAGCAGGAACCGAGGCTGAGCTCCACCCTCCTCCCAGATCCTTAAAGGCACAGGACAGTATATTACAGCTTGTGGTGGAATGACACTCCTCACCTAAAACTTTCAAATAAGTTTTGCTTCAACTATACTATATTCCTGTAAATCATTGAAGTACAAGAAAAACAAGGTTTACTCAGCAGTAATTAAATAAATCACAAAGTAATACATTTCAGAGTGTAAGAAAGAAAGTGCCTGCACAGAAAAAAGGGCTAAAAGGGTGATTCCACTGCAACACATTTCTTTTTAAAGTACTATTTACTATTAAGAACCTGGTGAAAAGTGAAGGTGCTGGCCACCTTGACCTTAGCTGGCTTGGAGATTAACTTTGGGATTCTTAAAAGCTTGTCCTGATGCAAAAGATGTTACAGTTGTAAATTTTGGGGGGTGTTGTGTGGTTTCCAGGCTGTATGGCCATCTTCTCGCAGTGTTTTCTCGTGACGTTTCACCTGCATCTATGGCTGGCATCTTGAGATGGTCTGCTTGAACACAGCCATACAGCCCAGAAACTACACAACACGTCATCATCATCATCATCATCATCATCATCATCATCATCATCATCATCATCTTTTCTCATTTCAAATATTCTTTAACAAGTAGGCAATTTATTTGCTTTTTAGATTTTCCTTGGTGTTTTGATAAGATTTGAGTTAACCTGACCATATTCATAATCATGGTCCAGTGTTTAACAGACAGTGATATGCTTCTGGGCACTTCCTAGTGTGTACCTACATCCTGGCCAGGAAGTCCTGAAGTAGCAAAAAGTGCTTGCTGGATATTAGAAGTATCCCAGTGTGCATGAGAGCTAACCAACATGCATTGGAGCACTCTTACCAGCACCTTCATGATTCACTAATAGGGTTTTGTACCTATGGATTCATAAAATTACAAATGTTTGAGTGATATGTAGCACTTCTGCTCTTATCTTTTTTTTTTCACTTTAAGCTGCTTTCAGTTTTATTGTAGTTTTAAAAAGCTCATAGTCTACCTTTTAGTATTTTTAGACTGAGTTTTTAGTATTTTATCTAATGTCAACTGCTGTTGGAAGTGCACAAGTGACAGATCAGATATAGATACTTGAAAGAGTTGAAATTTCTCTGAAACTTAGTGATGGCCATCCATGTTCTACAACTTTTTCCTTCAATGCTTCACTGCCTTGTTTGATGTCTTTGATTTTTTTAGTTCATTTCTTCCCATTTTTATCAGAAGCTATTATCTTAGTTTCTAACACTATTATTTTCTTCTCCATTTCAGAATTTTTACTTCCTAATTTACTTTAACTCTTTTCAAAGAACAAAAGCGCTTACCAAAAAAAAAAAAGCTTTATTGTCTGTTTAATGGCAAGTTGTCCTGTTTATTTTCTTTAGCCACTATTTCTCTGTCTTCCTGAAATCATAAGGCCTCTTCATCTCTTTTGCATTAATACTATATGTTTTAATTTCAGAAGCAATTCCCTGCTAACCATTCAAATTAGACCTTATTTCTTATAGGAAAATTCCACATTAAGTTTTGCAGTTGAAAAGAAGTTCTTCAGCCTTTACCAAACTTACTTCAAAACAAATTAATCTTTTTTATAATTATATTCTTCTCTGACTCTTATCAATTCATTCAACTTATTGTATTTCACAAATTAATCCACTCATTTTGCTTTCGTCCTGATTTATTGTTTATAAATTCATTCACTGGACTTAATACTAACCATTCACTTTCTTCAGTTAGTATACTGAAAACAAAACCCAATTCAGTTCATAAAACAAGGAAGAAAAGTTAATGATGATCAATTGACTAATGCTTACTAATTTGAGAAATGTACCGTAAATGGAACAAAATCTGGCTTAAGGCATTTAAATTATTAATTTCATTTTAATGTTTATTTAATCATTACAATGGTGAATGATTAATTGCGAATTTCATTAAGGCAACTAATTAAATGTTAAATCTGCGTATCATCAAAAATTAAATATAAACATATTTTTTGAGATAATTGGAAAAAGAAGATATTAAAAAGGGAAAAAATCACTAATTGTTAGACAGAAGACATAGCTGTACAGTCTTTTAAAATCCCATATTAGTGTCACATGTTAGAACCAACATGCTAGAGTTAAATTCATCTTATTTATTTTTTGCATTAAAAGGCATAAAGGAATCCAGTAGCACATTTGAAACTAACTAGTTTACTCTAATATAATCACCTGTAGACTTCAGTCCACTTTGTCAGATGCTGACATCTTCCTTTCTGCTTTTTTAACACTAAAATCAATGTTAGTTTAAAAACATATGCTAATTTGACATGCAACATCAGCAGTAGCAACAGCAATAGCAAACTTTATTACAGTCCAAAAACCCAAATAGTTCACGGTCAAAAATGCATCTAATTCACATAATCCATTTCATTCAAGAAATCTGGAGTTGTGTTGCCACTTCCCATTTATCAAATATCAATCTGGTTTTGAAGAAGGAGGTTGATATTTGTACACTGAAGATTGACATTTGTACTTTTAGAGCAATGTCTTATGAGCCTAGCTGTACTGAAGGACAAGAGTGTGTAAAATGGTAGTACATTACATTTTCATAACCCCCCTGCTACTCAAAGTGAACAACCTTTGAGTAAGTTTAATTAATTTCCCTCTCATTAACCATCAGTTAACGGATGAAAACCCCCGAAAATACCAAATCTACTTCTCATCCTGTCCTCCCACTGTAGTTGCTCTGATATAACTACTAATTTCTTACACATAATTTTTTCACTCTTAACACTTAGTTGGAATCAGAAGCCAAAACATAAAAGGTATTCAGCAACAAAGAGTCTGTCATCAAAGAATCATAAATCATAACACAGACCAACGGCTATAAATCCAAGGTGTACAATAGCAGGTCATCAGGCCATCAAGAAATGAAGTGAAACAGCTAGGTACTTTTATAGTGTAATACTGGAGGCATTCTTACTGAATGATGGGGATGGGGATCAGGAATAGTCCTCATTCTTGGTAATTGCAGTGAGCACTGTGAAAGTCTTCACATTTTGTGGGATTTCCGGAGATAAATCCTCACATTTGGTGGGATCACTCAACTGTAAACTTCACATAGTTGGAGTATTTATAAGGATTGAAGTGCTGTCACATTCAGTGACCAAAGTGATGGAATAAAGGGTTGACACGGCACATTTGGTAGCAGATGTGGGCTTGCATGAGGAGATGACTCCACATCCCTTCTCCTTGGTTTTCTAGAACGCACTACAAAGATTTATGCATAGACAAAGTAATATTGGAAATTTGATTCAGTTGTTCTACTCCTCCTCCGCCGCTTTATAAAATTTTGTTATAGTTTGAATAGACAATGCCATTTGTCAGGAGAAGAGCAATCTTACTAAAATATTGAGCTTTAGCTACCACCTCTATGGCCATTCTCAAGAAAATCCTGATCCTTTTAAACATAAAAACTAAATCAATTGGGCATGATTTAAATTCTTTCTTGAACAAACATTGCTCTCTTTTTAGTCCAACAATCTTTTTTGCCCCTATCTTTTTTCTCATCATTGTCTGCAGCTATGTCTTGAAAAATACTGGTAGCTATTTTTAATTCAGAGAAATTACTGGGAAGATCAGGTTCAGCATCTTTTTAACTGAGCCAAGACATGCACAGTATTTTATGAGAAAATGCCTTTTTTTATTTCCCGAATTTCAAAGGCAGGCTTTTTGTATGCTGGGTGACCTGCTCTTAAAAAAAAAAAAAAACAGAAGAGAAGAGAATTTTAAAAGTCCTACTGTGTGTGTGTGTGTGTGCATCGGAGAAATGATATCTTTAGTTTTGTGTATACAGTCTTGCCCCTTCACTTTCAGTCTGGCATTTTTCCCTCCAATTCAGCCTTTCAAAGTGGAGCACTACAAATTGTGTCAGAGCATCACCTACTTTTACACATTTGATCAAATAAGCCCTGAGGGTGGTTTAGCAATGTAATTTCAGCAATGTAAAACCACCTTCTGTAGCAAGGTAAAGACCATTGCTCTGCCATTTCAGTTACCTTGGTGCCAGCTGCTTTGTTTTGCTTATGCTTTGGCAATGAAGCAAAATTAATTTAAGAAGAAAGAAGCAGAGCACCTGATAAGTTTACACACTCTTTTTTTAATTTTAAGAATTCAAAATGGCTTCTGTCATATAAATAACTGCTTCCTTTACCATATGGTAGACAGCAGCTAGGTATGTACAAAAACAACACATGTTTATCAGAGCACAGAAGTACATGTGCTATGTGTTTCAGGGGAAGAGTGAAGGATGTTGACATGGTTATTTTCCTTTTGCAAAAATAATGTAATATTGGGAAATTATGTTCTTTTTTGATGCAATAAGTAATGACTTTTTTTCTGTATTTTGGAAGCCTAAATGCTTTGGGGGCAATTTGTGAGATGATACTTTTCATCCTTTAAGCCAGTTTCTTTTTAAAACTGATATTAACCCCCCCCCCCCCAAAAAAGTAACAACAGTAGCAAAATGAATACTTGAATAAGTTACTCTTTGGTAACATTAATAACACAAAGTTTGACTCTGCAACAAATTTCATAACACATAAATAACAAAATAACTTTCTGAGCAATGAGTACACAATGTGTATATTGTTGTCATGGCCATATTAAATACTTCTCGAAAAAGCAATGTTCAAAGCAAATTTGTTCTAAAAATATAGAGTCATAATATATCATTCCACTGAGATTTATTTTTAAACCTAACCTACCTGAGGAGAACATGTATTTCAAAATCCTCTGAAGATGCCAGGTGAACATTCATAATAATCATCAGAAACAAAGCTGAGGTTAAATCATGTCAGAAAACCATTTCTCCTCAAACTAATGGCTTATTTTCATGCATGTTTAGTTGCATTACTGTTTCTGTGAAGCCCTGTTCCAAGGTGTAGATACTGCTACAAGTCTTGCTTTTGTCATTATGGTTATTTTGTGAATTAGGAGAGTAGCTTGCTTTTTGTTCTCTAAAAACATTTGGTTCCAATCTACATGAGATCCATAATAAGCTTCACAATTAAACATGTCTTCTATTTAATCAACATAATTTACATTGCAAAATCAAATACAATTTTACTAATCCAATGATACTTTCTCCTTTATCAGTGAATGAATGCATTATCTGAAACTGCTGTGAATCAGAGTAAATCAGTTAGGAGAAAAATAAAAGCAGTTGACAGGCTCAAGAATCAGAAGAACTACTTTTTGCCCTTATGTTTTAATCTTACTACTTATGACAATGTAAAATTCTCTTTTGCATAGTGATTGCAATTAAAGTGGATATGGGACAAGATAAGAAGAGGAAAACAGATTCTTATCTGACCCTGTCCAAATGTTGAGGTGTTTTGGGAAGGCTTTATCACAGTCCCATCACGTCTGTGGACATGTTTTGTGGGGATGCTAGACATGTGCTCGAAATTCGTTCCAACCATTTCTACCATTTCTTTCATGTCTTCTGTTTCGTCAGAAGCATGAAGAGGGAAGTCCCCTCCCCATCCAAAAATCTACTTGAAATGAAAGCCTGCTTTTGCGCTCATTCGAACTTGCCTTCTTGCCTTGGAAAGAGAATGCATGTGTAGCGGGGTGTGCAGGCAGGCAGGCCTGGAACTCAGCTGCAGACATGCCCCAGGCCTACCTGCACACCCCAGCCACACACATACTCTTGGAGAGCGTGGCGGGGCATATGTGGCAGGGCATGCAGTCAGGCCTGGAGCATGCCTGCAGCTGAAAGCCTCTTACTTTAGAATAAGAGGCAGTTGGCTGCAGGTATTGCCAGGTATGCGTGTTTTCCGGGCCTGCCTACATGCCCTGCCACATATGCACTCTCTTTCCAAGGAGTATGCATGTGTGGTGTGGCGTGCTTTCAGGGCCAGAAAATGTGCAAACTTGCCAGTGCCTATAGCTGAGTGCCTCTTACTCTAGCATAGAAATGGCAGGTGCCATGTGAAGAATGCATGCTGGGAAGAGGAGACAGTGGGTGGGAAGCCCCCCACCCCCCACCCAATGGTCTGATTTTTGAGCCCCGAAATGAAAGAACTGAAAACAACCCTCCCAATTTCAGAAGGCTTACCAAAAATGGATCGGGACACCCAATGAAAGCCAGGACATGAAACAGGTCAAGGTTTACCCTGAATGCACATGTCTAGGGTATATATGAAAGGGACTTCTTGGTGGCTCTTCTCTGAGAGTGGAACTCCTTTCAATGGGGGGCTAGGTTGGTTGTCTATCTGCTTTCCAGCTACATGCAAAGATCTTATTTAGTCAGATGTTCAACCACAGTTTAATGTCCCTTATCTGAAATGCTTAGAACCAAGCGTGTTTGGAATTTCAGATCTTTTCAGATTTTGAAATATCTGTATTTGCATATATATACACAATGAGGTATTTTGGAACACATCTAAATACAATGATCATTAATGTTTCACATATGCCTTATATAGCCTGCAAGTAATCTTATACAACATTTTAATAAATCTGTACATTAAAAAAATTAGCGTACAGCAAACCACCAGAAACAAAGGTGTGTCAAGCACCCATGTGGACAATTTTGGAGCATTTCAGATTTTGGATTTCTAGATAAGGGATGCTCAACTTGTGTTTGGTATATGTTTAACAATACTAAAATAGACTGATTCTTCACGTTCCTTTCCCCAAACACTCATGCATCAAGACCCCATGCTTGCCACATCATTGTTTGAAATGAGTAGTTATCTAAAACACTTAAACTTTGTTCACCTGGATCATCTGTGATTCATTCCATGTCTAATTGGAGTAAAATGTCTTATAGCCCTTTGTAGGTTTTTATCCTGATTTAGTTTTCTAAATGCTGTAAAAATTAAAGTCTTTTCAGCTTTAAAAAACAATAAAGTAAACTAAAAGATTTGAGGTTTAAGGCGATAGCTAGTAGCAAATATATAATGTTTAAAACTAATAATGTAGAAATATCTTTGATAAATTGCTAGTATAAATCTTGGCATTTTTTAAAAATATATATCTATTTGTTGTATCATCTATATATTCATCTCTCCACAAGAATCAATAAAGCTCATTGGAAAAATTAAGTGAATGCTCAGATGGGGATGTGAAACATCCACAACAGGTAATAGTCATAAAACCAAATTAATAATGCTCTCCAAAAAGGATAAATCCAATTCTCTTTATCGGCTCATTTTCACTGCTTATTTCTATTTTGCTCATGAGCAGCACGGGATACGTCTTTACCCAGCGATGGATGACTCCGCCTCCCCCCCCCCCCCCCGCCACCCCCAAAATGAAAGCTCATTGACATTTCAAATCCAAATAGAAGTCCACCATGCATTGCAGAAGCTTTTATCTTGTTATTCACCTTGCGGCTATCAAGAAGATGACGACACAAACTTGTTTGGGCAATGTTTATCGTGCTCTCAGCAAAGAAAGCTTTCCTATTACCTTACTCATTGTCTGAGATGCAGAGGTACTTTTATTTTCTTCCATTCCTAAACAAGTGCATGTATGGGGTAATGTATACTTGTTTTTTATTGAATTTTGAAGTGCCTCATACTTCAGGATTAGAGAAAGATGCAGTTGTCTATTTCTAATACTTCCTCCCCCCCACCCCATGAATTCAGTTAGAAGTCTGTTCTGTACCATTTGCCCATTCTTTTTGATGTTGTGCTATTTTTTGAAGAAGTAAAAAAATAGTCTCTGTTTGTGTCTGTAATTTACACAGCTTGCACATGGTTGCATGTAACTTTTTCTTATTTCAGGAATTTTTATGATTTTTATGACTGTTCCTCATAGTAACATTTCTGCTGTCAGTTTTTGTTATTACTTTTAAGAGTAACTTCAAAAGATGCAAACATAATACAAAAGATGTCTGTATTTCAATTCATAAATTACTCCATCAGGTGACATTTAGGGACTTGTATACACTGGGAAGTTTAGTTCAGAGTAAATATGCCCCGGAGAAGCCCTGTATCTGGACCCATTGTTCACATGGCCAGGGAGCACAGGAAAGCATACACGTTACCTCTTCCATGTCACTTCTATCATTTCTAGCTGGCCACAGAGCTCTGTGTGAGCTCCTGGCCACTGTGGGTGCCTTCACTGTCACCAGAATGGCGTGTCTGGATCAAGAAGGTGAGGGTGGGGATTTTTGCCTCCTGCAGAGCTATTATTATATTTATTTGAATCCCGCTTCTTTCTTAAAAGAGGTGCAATGCAACCAGCAATACTAAAAAACAATACAATGTACAATTTAAAACCTATAACATATAAAAAGTAAAATAAAATTAAACATAATGAAATTTATGTATTAGGTTGAATGCTCCTAATTTAGATTCCTTATTTGTGCTGGAGCAGTTTTCTTCCTTCACAAATTCTCTTGTCAGATGGTGCACTTTTAGGAGTCTGTAAATACATTGTTGGAGGACTTCATTTAGCATTTGAATGATGTGTGAAAATTACAGAACATATAAAGTGAGAATGTGCAGAAACTAGATTTCTATTCAGGGCTGCTGCTTTCTTACTATATCTGTAAAAACCATCCACTCTTTCCTTGTAATAATATATTTCTTTGCCACATTCGCCCTGTTGATTGTTTTAATCACATGTTGCAGTTTCTGCCATGAGCAAGATTTAGCAGCACATAGAGATAAGAACATGAGAAGAACCAAGATGGGTTCGGCCAAAGGCGTAGCTAACAAAATATACTGTTCACACAGTAGGTAACCCGCTGCCTATGGGAAGCCCTCAAGCAGGACATAAATGCAATAAGACCATCCTGTTCATGTTCTCTAGCAAGTGTTCATACAAAGGGAGAATCTCTCTCATAGTCAAGGAGATACACATCAACATGAGTAGTACAAATAGTGATTTTTCTTTCTTAAATTCAAAACAATTAATATTCAAATACTATAATATAGAAAGAAAAACGTTTGCGGCTCTGTATATTGCAGTGTCATCTGTAATAATGTTCAATGTTCCCTGTATGTGTGAGAAATGGGTTAAAACACCTTCAGAAATTTTTGGTATTGTAAATAATGGAATAATTTTCTCTCTAAGACTTCTTTGGCATTTTCAGTGACTGGGCTGTATCCAAATGTATAATAAACAGTAATTTTTCAGAAGTAGATATAGCTAACCTTTCTCTGGTTCTTTAAAAATGTAATGATCTGTACTAATCAGTAATTTCTAGTCTTACTTAGCAACTATTCAAAAGTGGATACTAAAGACACAGTCTTCTTTGGGAATATACATATTTTATATCTATTTAAGTTCTTATATTTCTTCTAAATTAGCATATATACATATAAATTAAAATACGAAAATTGTATGCACATCTGTGTCTTCTTTTGTCCCCTTTTGAGTTTGATGTGTGTCCTCTTTTTTGAGTGGTGCATGAGTGGTCACAGTTATATGGATATTTACTAGTTAAAATAGAGGAACAGGATTGAATAGTGAATGTTAGTTTTCTGAAATTGTTCTCCATTTTGAAATTATGGATGGTAGTCCTGGAACTGCCCTACACTTTTCTCTGCCAATGTACATTCCTTTGCCTTTTGTTGTTCTCTATTTATCCCTAATGATAGCACTGCAGCTGTCTTCCAGTGACAGAAATAAACATAAAACACATTTTAGCAGATTTTTCTATCATATCCTTCTTGTTATTTAAGGTTATGAATTGCTAGGAAAGCTATTTCAGTGGGTGGATTGCAGACTTAGACACCCGTCCAAGAGCAATGCACAATAGTTTCAACTACAGAATTCATATTTTTATAGTGCTTAATAAATTAAAAGTTTATTAAGCTAATAGGTTTTTAGTAGGGTGTTTCCATTATGGAGATCTGGTCAAGTAAGTTTGGATCCCAGCAATAAATATCATTTCTTGAGATATATTTAGAATTAAGTATAGAACACAACTATAAGCAACAACTAGAACAGCTTGCCTGTGTGTATATTGGAAATCATAGAATCATAGAGTTGGATGGCCTCATGGGCCATTTAATCCAACCCCTTGTCAAGAAGCAGAAAAATCACGCCCAAAGCATCCCTGACAGATGGTCTTCCAGTCTCTGTTTAAAAGCCTCTAAAGAAGGAGCCTCCACCACACTCTGGGGCAGAGAGTTCCCCTGCTGAATAGATCTCACAGTTCTTAATGTTCAGGTGGAATCTCCTTTCCTGTAGCTTGAAACCATTGTTCCATATCCTAGGGCCCTTCCACAAAGCCCTATATCCCAGAATATTAAGGCAGATAATCCCACATTATCTGAGTGTGGACTAAGATAACACAGTTCAAAGCAGATATTGTGGGATTTTCTGCCTTGATATTCAGGGATATAGGGCTGTGTAGAAGGGCCCCTAGTCTACAGGGCAGCAGAAAACAAGCCCTGTTTCAGATTCAATTTTAAAATTACCATATTGTCTCCATCGCAGTACGACCTGCCACTCCTCCTCTCTGTGCCCTGCCTCCCTCCGCCCTTCTCCTCCTCCTCCCTCCCTCCCTCCTTCCCTCCCTCCCTCCCTCCTCCTCAGACAGTGTCGCTAAGGGACTTGGATTTTATTCTTGTCTTTTATTCTTCTCTTTTATACCCAGTGTACAAGACGACCCCTGACCTTTCATAAGATTTTCCAGGGCTAAAAAGTCATTTTATACCCCGGAAAATACGGTAGTAACTTTGTTTCAAAAAGTATGTATTTATTGGGACATACATAAATGCTGGATCATGATTCAACTATTTTAACTACTTATGGAGAACAAACTCTAAATTGTTTTATTTTTTGAACTGCTAAGAAATCACTGCTGCAAGTTACTTAGCCAAATGATCTGTGAATTTAACATATTTAGTCCCTTTTACACCAATGCAATCAAGCCATTTTTATTAGATTCTATTCACCATTTCTCAGAAGTTTTTTTCCTGAGATTTTTCTCCTTATCCCCACATAAAAGTATTCAGAATTTTCTCTGAATATTTTCCACCTCCTGCAGTGCCCTGGAACCATGTTAGATCCAGACACTGTGGAAGATGGAAACATATGACTAGACTATCAACACATATCTAGTGCTGTTACCAGAAGCTGAAACTTAAAAAAGAAAAACCAAATAAAATAGATATACTACTGGTGGTAATAATGATGAGACATACTCCTAAGAAACTGTTGAAATATTTCCTTTGATGTTTGCACCTACTTTAGTTTGAAATACCATTTGATATAAATTTTCTACTTCTTTCACGCGTTTTCATCTACTTGAAGCCATCATCTGTAAATAAAAACAGCTGTACATATTTATAATTTAAGTTCTGTTCTTTCACGTTTTTTGAATTAATAATTTTAAGAGCATGCACTTTAAGTATGCATAAAATAAAAAAAATCTGGAAGTTCTAGAAGTCTGCCTATTCAGATGAAAACATTTATTCCATCAAAATTATTTTATTCTTATTCTTTCCATATCACCTGTGAATTTAATCTGGTCTCTGCCACATTCTACGAGGGTTGAATGAAAAGTAATGCCTCCACCTTCGTTACTTGGGTTTGGATGGGGATATTTTAATAAATCAAACGCAGAAATAATCCTTAGAATGTGCTCTTTAACTACCACTATTCACTTTTCCACATAATCACCAGACAATTGGATACATTTCTGCCAACAATGAATAAGTTTTCTGAAGCCGGCACAGAAGAAGTTGACACTCTGTTCCTGCAACCAGCTTCCCACAGTTCTCTCAACATCTTCGTCAGAAGCATAATGATGCCCCCGAATAAACACTAGAAATAAATTAATCATTCTAATGATGGTTTGGGGTGATGGTTCATGGAGGCTTGGATGGTTCCTTGCTTTAGATGTGGATTCCAATATTGATGAAGGATTGAATTAGATTATTCTTGAGGGACCATACCAATTCTACCTTGCTACTTCCTTGTCATCTGCCTAATTATTTCAATTAATAATTAGGGAAAACTGTTGAAAGGGAGATAACATATTATTTTGCTTCATCCTCATGTAGTATGGCTCCTACTCTACTTCTGTTTCAGTTATTATTGGCTTGAGTCAGAGACTATCTACTATAGTAGGATTCCACAGAGACATTAAAATTGGCATTGCTACTTCCTGGTTACTCGTTTAAAAAACACTGAATCCTCATTATCATTTTCTGTGGCTCAATTATTTATATTCATTATCTTTGTGTGTAGGCATAGGAGAGTGTAACCTTATGTAAACAGCACTGTCTTTTTTCTGGACTAATTATCTGAATATGCATATAGCTTACTTAGCATACTTATTATAGTCCTGTTCTCTAGAGATTCTTAGTTAATATATGCTTCCTATCTCCATTCCCTCCTTGCACAATGAACTTCTATATGCTTTTGCTATTATTTCTTTGGTCATCAAATGTAAAGCACGCATAAATAATTCAAAGAGAGTTGCCTGATCTCAGGCATTTTAAATGACAACTGTGCTGATTGAAGCAAATGTCACATCTAATCAGAATGATAATATTTAGAATAAAGTCCTTTGTTCAGACAGTCATATGCAGGATATTACCATGATAAAGTAGAGCAAGGCCATGCTTCTTCTCTTACAACTGCTATTTTACTCCCATTATAGCTCTATCCCCCATAACAATGACTCAAGCAGGGTTTTCTGCACCCATACATAAGCACTACCACCATCAGTCTTCTCAACTGGAAAGAGCTTCCATTATTTGTGGGGTTATGTGATCTATAAACCTGAAAAGTCCTGGTTATATGGAGAGCTTCAGAGGGCAGAGGAGACTCTGCTATTGGGATTGGCATTCTCCAAACATGTAGAGCAATGAAGAAGAACCTGAGGCTAGCATGCTTTGGTGTCACCCTGTTCTGAATGACCCAATACCTAATGCTATTATGCAAGCAAAAAAAAAAGAAAGTGAAATCAAGTGTACTAGATTTGTACACCAGTTTAGTTTGGGTCACTGTCATTCAGTAAGAATATTGTGTCTCAGCATGATGCTTCCAATATTGCATCCTATTTTGTAATCATGTTACAGTATCCCTTGTGACATATATATGGGTATTCTGGAACATATATAAATGAATGTACTATATGTGATGTTTCTCATAGTTGTTAACCTTATAAAATGTAGTAGGATTTAAGATAAATGTACATCAAAAATATTCTGTAACAGTGATTACTCTTGGCTGAGTAAACTTTGGATTGACTTTATCATGCAATCATAAATGTCAATGTGTGACATCCCAAACGATGCTGTTTCTGTTTAGATAGCATACTACTATTGCTGCTTGGTCACTTGAATTATATTATTCTATGGAACTGAATCATGCATCCATCCAGTTGCTATTCATCTTGAACCCAGGTAGTCCTAAGCAGCATAGGCTGTGATAAGGAATGTTGGGATATGTAATTCAGTATAATGTTGCATGGCACCCATGTTCCACATCAGCACTGTTTCATTACATACACATGAATAGTTTGTTAGATTCACAGATTTATATCCTGTAACTGATTATAGGCTATTGAATAGGTGAGCAGAAAGAACACAAAAATTGGACTTTTGCTGTAAATAATGCTAAGCATAAGATACAAATGTCCTTGCATGATTCCATTGCCACATGCTTCTGTGTCACCAATTCCCATTGATCACATATTTTTTTTCCAATTTGTTGGGAAGGGGAAGATGGTTGTACCACCCACAATTCACTCTGCTTTTCCTTCATTGTTTTCTGCAATGAAAAGTTTTCTCCTCAGAAAACAGTTTTCAGTCTAGGGCTGTACACTGTTCCACTGTTCAAAATGGGCTCTGGATGATTTAGAATTTTTAGGCTCTGGTTCGCCCATAACAGCATGGGTGGCACAGCCATGGGTTGTTTTTTTTGCCACAACAAAACACACAACAGCTGAAAACACCTGTTTTTCCATTTCTTATGGATACATGTGGAGTGCGGAGCAGCAGCCATGCACTCACAGGGGATTCTCTGTTAGCCCTGTTGCTTGCGCCAATCAGAAGAAGAAAGCCATTCACGTGTCTTTTCACCAAGGTGGTCTATTAATACTCGGGCGAGTGCCTCTTTTTCCTGTGGTATCCTGGCTGTTGAGAAAGAGAGAGAGAGATTGTGTGCTAGCTAGTAGGCTTGGGCGGTTTCGTTTGTTAATTTCGTAATTCGTTATTAATTCGTATTTAAATTAGCTTATGATCCAATATTGAGCCATGCAGGAATTGTGTGAGGAGTAATAAAGATTTGAAACAATTTTTTCAATTTATTTCATAATTATTTCGTAATTATTTTCACATGTCTGGTGCAAGTTTTATAGTTGTTTGTTTTATCACACCAACAGTCAACAACAGAGGGAGAGGGAAGCTTCAGAAGTTCCTCCTGTCCCATTTGGAGGTTTTTTTTAGCATAGTGCGCAATCTCGTCCGCCATTAATGAATCGATTCGTAATTTTATGAAATTTCGTAAATTTCAAAAATGTTTAAAGGAAAATTTCGGAATTATTAAAAAAAAACGAAACGCAAGGGCCCTCTAAAAACAAAACGAGTTTAGAACCAAATTTTTCGGTGGTTACCCAAGCCTACTAGCTAGCTCTAAGTGCAATTGCTTCTTTGGATTGTGTTTTGCCTCAATTCTTTACCTTTGGCAATTTAATTAAATGTTCTTAGTTTAATATCATTCAGTCTTTCTTTAAAAAAACCCCAAAATATCTGGAGAAGGGAGGATTGATGTAGATTGGGGGGTGATTTTGAAAAGGTTTGTTTAAATATTGGGGTGGTTTATTGAAGGGGGAGGATAGCCTGACTCCCTTGATTCCCTGTAAGTTGTTTGTTGTTCATCTTGTTGACTCTTGTATTTTTGTTGTGGTTTCTGTGTGTGTGTGCTCCTTCTCTCATACAAGAAGGCTGAGCCTATTCCCCTCCTCCAAAATAAAAAGATATATATATATACACACAGATACACACACACACACACTAATAAATATAAATATAAACATACAAATACATATACATATATATAAAGAAGGAGGAGGAGGAGGAGGAAGATAGGGAGTGGCCATGATATAGGTACTGCTGGGTCAAGTGGCCAAGTTTTCAGGAGAGCTAAAGCCAGAGTGAGAGGGAGAGAGAGCGGTACTACTGAATCTCAATCAGATATTCCCACTGGATTCCTTTTTGGGGTTTTTAAGGGAGATTTTATTTCTAGAAATAATTTCCTAAAAATCAGTGGATGATCCAAACATTCTAAAACCTGGTGGGCTTACAGTGATAAATCCACCACGTGTGGCCATTTTTGTCCCAATAGCCCTAAAAATGATGGAAAAGGAAGTCTATGAATTTCCCCAATCTTATTTATTTATTTATTTATTTATTTATTTATTTATTTACAGTATTTATATACCACCTTTCTCACCCCTGGGGGGACTCAAAGCTGCCAGTGGGCTGGATCTTCCTGGTGTGAAAATTGACCGTCGTGTTGTTGGGTCAAAAATGGCATTTTGCTCTCGTGAATTTGGGCAGCTCACAAAAAATGGAATGGGAGAACCCAAAAACCAGACTCCAAAAACAGAACAGACAAGAAACAATCGGGGACCGCAAGTCACCTCACAACAAATCATTCCCCCAGGCACTAACAAGCCACACCTAAAAACTGTCAGGCCATCAAATGTTAATCAAGGTAACCAATTGAAACATTCATACCTAGCTCCAACAGAGAAAAGTTCTTTCTCCCACTCTGGACATTCCACAGATATATAAACCCAATTTTCCTAGTTTCCAACAGACTTCACAACCTTTGAGGATGCTTGCTATAGATGCAGGTAAAATGTCAGGAGAGTATGCTTCTAGAACATGGCCATGCAGTCAGAAAAACCTACAACAACCCAGTGATTCCAGCCATGAAAGCCTTTGACAATACATAGAACAGGGTTTACCTGAAAAGCACACCCCTATTTCAGTCCAAAAAGGCATATATGCATTTCCACCACAGAATAAGTCCTGAACTGCATAGATTTCTCCCCAACTGTGATTTTCAGATACTTTTCATTCACTTGTGAAAATAAGCTGCTCAGGAACCTATAGCCTTCTATGTGGATGGGAATGAAGATGCCTGCCAGTGCTTTCCCATGCTTTGCTGAGCCTGTAACAATTTCACTTTTTAAAACCTCTGTTGCTGTGACACCACTGCCACTAACATAGATACAATTACACCAAAATTATTGATCAGAACAATTGCTGACCAAACCCACTAAACAAACAAACTTAAATAGTTACTGAACTACAGCTGCCATTAATGACTGCAGTACAGTCCATGGTGAGAAATCACTAAACATGCAACATTTGAAGAACTATGTTAGTCTGATCTCTGAGGAAGAAAGAAAAGTGAATGAGACAGAGTGCCCCCATTTCTTTTAAAAATGTTTTTAAGAACTCTTCTAAATAAAACACTATTAATTAATGTGCTAGTGGATGAAAAGTTTGAATAAATGTCTTAAAAGTCGCCTCATGGATAATAGTCTATTCGAATCCATTTAAACATGGTTTGCTACTTCTGAAAAATCTCTATATAATGAAAGAAACTAGGAATCATGAATCTCTTCTTTCTTTCTTTTTTGCAGAACCTCCCACTCCTATTGCACCCCCTGAACTTCTAGCAGTTGGAGCCACATATCTGTGGATCAAACCAAATGCCAACTCTATTATTGGTGATGGGCCTATTATCCTGAAAGAGGTGGAATATCGTACAACCAATGGGAACTGGGCTGAAACCCACATTGTTGATTCACCCAATTACAAGTTATGGCATTTGGACCCAGATGTGGAATATGAGATCAGAGTGCTTCTTACTCGTCCTGGAGAAGGAGGAACTGGACCTCCTGGGCCTCCACTCACAACAAGAACAAAATGTGCAGGTAAGCCATTTTGGTTCTAACAGCAAGTGCTTTGCGAGTAGAATAAAACCAGAGCAATATTATTATAGTGCTTTTCTATTTCTCAGGGGTCAACTTAAATATATATTAAGTATAGGATATTTTTATTTTTTTATTTTTAAACTTGGTTGTGACTCCCTTCTAGTACACAAGTTTACAGATGTTTTCTAGGATGTTCATTTTATTGTTGTTGTTTTAGATATTATCCATAGATTCCAGTTGTTTTAACAATCCTGTGGAATGGGAGGTTGATTGAAACAGAAGTGAAGGTTCTGTTTCATGCTGTCTCTTCTGTGGTACTGATTTTCCTGTTTTATTGTATTGCGGTCACATCTCTGGAATACAGTGTCATATCTCTGCAATGTAATAATGAGAAGGGAACTGGCCACAAACATGGTGTTTGACATTCACCAAACTAGGTTTGTGGCATTTTAGACAAAGATTAACAAAGGAAGAATGTAAGCAGCAGAAAGCGTTGGCAAAAACGGCCCCAATATCTTTGTACTCTGGAGGTAGGGGAGGATCTGTGGCCTCCCATGATCAGTAATAATCATTCTGGCTGGGGCTTAGAGGCATTTGGAGTACAGCAACATCTTAGGGATCACTGATCTCCAACCCTATTGCAAAGGCACTATTGAATTGAAATGGCAGTGGCTATCAGCAAAGTAGATTTTTTTCCGGCAAAGCTTTCAGACATCTTTACCAAATAGTAAAATAATAATTCCTTAAAGATACAAAAAGGAAAGGCAGGAGAAAATGTTACAAAGAATTCCTGCTATTGTCATTGAAAGATATTGGAAGAATGTAGCTATTGCTTCAGATATCTCTGACAAGATGTGTAGATGTGTATGTGTTCAACATGGAAACACATTAATACTGTTTGACTCAAAATAGAGATAAACCCCAAATTTAACTAAATCCTTGAGAAATGAGAAAGGTGACTCAATTAATTGCTACCATTGGGGTTGTCAGAACTGATTTAAAATATATAATGTGAGTGACTGTCCCCAGCCCTTTGGACATGAAATCACATTGACAAGGTAGGCCATTTTCAGGCAGAGTGATGTACCTTTCTGTTGTTGGTCAAAAATTCAATTATAATTCCTCTCCTCCCAACCAAGTGTATTTTGAAACTGTGTAAAAGCCCTCCCCCCCTCCTCCAATTCTGGGATTGTAGCCAGAAAATTTCATTAGCTTAGTCCTATTATGTTGTTGGTTAACTAATTTTGTTAGTTTTCTATCTTCTTTTCTTTACTGCTCCCAGTTTCTCAAGATGTAGTCTGTTACTCCTTGCACATGCTCCCATGATAGCTTGTGTGTCTTGCAATCTTCTCAGGACAGTGAGTTTTGCTTGAGTTCATTTTCCTTTGCTACAGAAACTGTGTTGCATTAGCTAGTAGTGTTATGTGTTGTAACCCATTTACCATATTGTTATGTCCCAATGCAATAATTCTGTATATATTGATTCAAAAAGATAGCTATGTGTGCTAGTTTATTGACTCTAGTCTTCTCAAAAAATTGCTACGGTTGAAAGATCCCTTATAGGCATGTTTGGTCAGCAAGCAAGTCTCCTGCCACCATAGTGAGTGAGTTAGTGGATTGGAAGTATTTGATTTGATCCACTCCTATGACCCTATACAAATTAGAGCCATCTCTTTTTCTTGTTAGTCTGTAATCCAAGCACACAAGTGTTCTCTCTCTCTCTCTCTCTCTCTCTCTGTGTGTGTGTGATATATCTCATTCAGTAATCATCAGATTTCTTTGGGTATGGAACAGGAAAGAAGATTTGCCTTTGGAGTTGCAGGTGAGTGAGAGGTGAAAAATATGGATTCTAGGTTCCCAGTAGGCTCATTATTGGAGAACATGCCAGCCTCATCCTCCCAAAGACTGCTATCACTGTCAAATTCTACAGCCTGCAGCCAAAATCCATTTTGTAAAGAATTGTTTTAAATGACTGCGGTGGAAAACGGAATGACTCTAAAAAGTTAAAACTGCCAGAGTTTTAAGCCTGGTTGCTCAGTAATATCAGAAGCAGGCACTTCATTGCCAGCCACATCTTGCCCTTTTTAATATGGGACATTATAGCTCACAAATGATCCCAGTGTGTTAAGGGGAGATTCATGTTCCTTAAAAAATATTTTAATATGATGTGTTATACTTAATATACCGTGCATCTGCTATACTCCATGCAACTTTCATATCAGTATATAACTTTTTTCAAGAGAAGTTTATGTGGTCTTGGGGCCATAAAAAGAGAATT
Source organism: Anolis sagrei (assembly GCF_037176765.1). Classification (NCBI taxonomy): domain Eukaryota; kingdom Metazoa; phylum Chordata; class Lepidosauria; order Squamata; family Anolidae; genus Anolis; species Anolis sagrei. Next base: position 213,306,365 of record NC_090024.1, on the reverse strand, counting down.
TTCAATATTTGAATGCCTGCACCTGGGAAGAATATTTAAGAATTTCACAACTGAACATCTGTTTTATTATTGAAGGGAACAATCATGAAAATAGCACTCGTCAAATTTGTGTGTGTGTGTGTGTGTGGTCCCAGTTGCAGAGTAAATAGGCTCCATCTTCTTTAGTGCTGGAGATTTCCTGTTCCCAGATATCCATGTAATTTCCACAGGCTTGGAGAAGTGCAAGCAAACCTATCTATCAGATGCTAAGTTAGGCCTAAGAATCCAGGACACAGGCTTATGTTCATTACTGGGCTTATAAGTTAATTTCCAATGCAACCTCCATCAGTCAGATCAGGTGCTTTGCCCCCTCACTTTATTGCAACTCATAAACATACATTTACCAAAACCTGGTATGATTTTATCATGGAACGAATAATAATAATAATAATAATAATAATAATAATAATAATAATAATGCCTCAGGGTGGATTCCAAACAAAATTTATACAGCACAAACTAAGATTAAATAAAAAGCACAGCCTGTTATAACAGACATAAGACAAAACATCTAATGGAAACAATAATTTCCCAATGATATCCAATTGGGAAAAATATGTGATCTGTATGCTCATCAGTATTTCCATGGGGAAGCACTGTGAGACCCTTATTTTACCACTCCTATGACCATATGTAAAGTTCTATCTAAATCACCACTACCACCATATGTGAAGACTTCCACAATCTCATTATTGCCAACAGGTGGGGTATAAGGCTTACTCTTGTCCCCACCTCTGCTGTCAATATAAGGGACCTCCACCTATTTGACTGCTGTGGCCACTAACAATGGGGACCTATTATATGTCTACAAAGTTCCTTACTGGACACCTGCACACTTTATCCCTTGCTTCCATCATGTTGATATCATGTCTGAAACCATCCCATGTTCCCAGAGATCAAAGGTGTATACTATACAACACACTTGCTGTACACTTCACAATGCTATAACTACACAGGCAGTCCCCAAGCTACAAACAAGATAGGTTCTGTAGGTTTGTTCTTAAGTTGAATTTGTTGGAACAAGTACATTTTAAGTGTACCTCCAACCATTTATATATATATATATATATATATATATATATATATATATATGGATTTTCATAGGGATATTTGGATATCATAGGATATCATAGGGAAGGATGGATATCATAGGGAGTTTCGGAGTGCAATGTCATCTGTACGCGGATGATGTCCAACTCTGTCACTCCTTTCCACCTGCTACTAAGGAGGCTGTCGAGGTCCTGAACCGGTGCTTGGCCGCTGTGACGGTCTGGATGAGGGCGAACAAATTGAAATTGAATCCAAACAAGACAGAGGTACTCCTGGTTAGTCGTAAGGCCGAACAGGGTATAGGGTTACAGCCTGTGTTGGATGGGGTCGCACTCCCCCTGAAGACGCAGGTTCGCAGTTTGGGTGTGATCCTGGACTCATCGCTGAGCCTGGAACCCCAGGTTTCGGCGGTGACCAGGGGAGCATTCGCACAGTTAAAACTCGTGTGCCAACTGTGCCCGTACCTTGGGAAGTCTGACTTGGCCACGGTAGTCCACGCTCTGGTTACAGTAGTCCGTTTAGACTACTGCAACGCTCTCTACGTGGGGTTGCCTTTGAAGACGGCTCAGAAGCTCCAATTAGTCCAACGTTCGGCAGCCATGATACTAACAGGAGCGGAGCGCAGGGAGCATACAACTCCTCTGCTGCACCAGCTCCACTGGCTGCCGATTTGCTACCGGGCTCAATTCAAAGTGCTGGCATTGGCCTTTAAAGCCCTAAACGGTTCTGGCCCAACCTACCTATCCGAACGTATCTCGGCCTATCATCCCACCAGGACCCTAAGATCTTCTGGGGAGGCCCTGCTCTCTATCCCGCCTGCTTCACAGGTGCGGCTGGTGGGGACGAGAGACAGGGCCTTTTCTGTGGTGGCCCCTCGGCTATGGAACGCCCTTCCCATGGAGGTAAGATCAGCCCCCTCGCTGATCGTGTTCCGAAGAAGATTAAAAACCTGGATGTTCGAACAGGCATTTGGTTAATCGGTGCAATGAATGTGATGATTACAGGAATGGTAATATGGACGATGAAACTGGATCACGATTTTAGTCATGAGTCTCTGTGAGAATTGAATTTTGAAATATTTGGCTTGTTGTAGAAACAAGGTGATGTAAAGCTTCAGTGGAGACACCTTTTCCCCAGAATAAGTCTTCCAGCAGTGAATTTCCCTTCTTAGGGGTAGATTTCCTCTTACTTCCTGTTGTCTCACCCCTGTTCTTAACTATGAGTCATTTGTAAGTCAGATGTTTGTAACTTGGGGACTGTCTGTACCTTGTTAGCTGTAGATAAACAAACAAAACAGATTAATAATTTAATACATGTAAAAACAAATATTCCATTCTCTCACATTTTTATTTATTTATTTACTATACTTATACCACCTTTCTCAGCCTTATCGGCGACTCAAGGCGGTTTACAACAAGTCAGTACACATAACAACAAAATACAAAATGAACATTAAAACAGTATAAAACCACAATAGCAACAATAATTGACTGCTCTAAGCTCAAATAAAGAACAAAATTGTCCTTGTTGGTTTCTCTTTCTTCTTTTCTCCAGAGGCAAAACCCCTAGTTATATCTGATACTTGAATGGTACTTCTCTACAAATACCCAACTTATCAATTCCTAAATCTGACTGACTCTTTTAACCATAATCCTTACATCAAACTGGTTCATCTACTGCCAACTGCCAGAGCAACTGTCAACCACCATTCTTCTTTAAATCCCTTCAAACATTTCACCATTTGTCAGGTGGGGGTATCCCTTCTTCATAGACTGAGATAGTATGATTTGACCAAGGTTATTAAGTGGGCAACCATGGTTGAGTTGAACCTTAATCTCCAGAGTAGCAATCCAAATTATCTTAAAATAACACAACATTTTCTACAAAATGTCCATAAAAATCACAAAGTTTTCCCTAAAGGCCCTTAGGGATTCAGGCAACATGGTCAGCCCTATCTGGGGTGCAGGTGGATTTTCGTTATTCTCACTGATATGCCATCCCATGAGTTAGGTAAGTTGGTTTCTATTGGATGGCAAATAGGTCAACTGATGTGTGAATATGATCTTGGGCCCGTCCAATCTTTTAACATCTGTAACCAATAAAGATTGGAACTTTTTTATTCAAATCCACACTCTCTGTGTATGCCTTTGGTAAGTGGAGCTGCATGAGGCACTGTATCTTGTAGTCATAGCTGCAAGATTAAAAATTACAATTTTAAACTTCATATGGTAGAAGTTAATATGTGCTCTTATATGTTTACTCTTTTTGCTTCGGTTTAGATTAAATCAGATCTTTATGGTTGTCCTTCTCTTTCATATATTTATGAAGTCATAAAGTACTTTGTATCCCAGTTGTACAGCAGTGTTTAAAGCATGTTTTTTTTCTCTTTTCTTATTTAAATCAAAATAAGTATGTCCAATAATAGTTCAATATGAACTTAAGAAACTGATACAGCTGTCATTGTTGATGAGTGAAATAACTTTATAGAGTGAATGTTTACTTCCTGAAGGCCATTGCATGTATTGGGTTGTTGTAGGTTTTTTGGGCTGTATGGCCATGTTCTAGAAGAGTTATCTTCGGATGTTTCTCCTGCATCTATGGCAGGCATCCTCAGAGTTGTGAGGTCCTCACAACCTCTGAGTATGCCTTCCATAGATGCAGGCTAAATGTGAGGAAAGAATGCTTCTAGAACATGGCTATACAGCCCGAAAAACCTACAACAACCCAGTGATTCTGGCCATGAAAGCTTTCAACAATAAATTGTATGTATTGCTAGTGTTTTATTAAATTGGAGAACAGTCATATCAAGTACTGATTTACTATATCCTAACTACATGTTACACTAAAGTGGATAATCTCATTTGTATTGTGAAACCATTGCATACCCATACAAAAGATGGTGGTGTTTAAATCCCGCTGATACAGCTGTAATAATTTTTTTTAAAGCAGGATTTCATGAGTCTTTACTGTTGCTGATGTTCAGAAATCATATTCAAAATAAAGCAAACCCACCTCTGGACATCTTGTATGCTCTCATGGAGGAGAACACATGTCTGCCAGAACTTTAAAAGGAATTGTACATTAGCAAGTGAATGCCAGGTCTTAGAAGTTTTTCCTTTTCAGGAAATAACAAGCAAAAGAGATGCTGTCAGAAAGACACTAAAGCTTGGTTTAGATGTTGTATATCAAGTTGGTCGAAGAAATGTCCAAGGGGCTATGTTGCCCCACTGGAAACATAATCAGTTAGAACAAAAATAAGCTACTGCTCAAACTGGGTGATGTAATCTTACTGTTGTGTAGTTTGCTGCCAAAATTTGGTTGCAAAAGCACAGCAGCAGTCCCTTGTCTCCTGTTAGAAAATAAGGTCCATTTATACTGCTGCTTCTATTATCAGCACAATATTCCCAGAAAATCCCAACAAGCTGTCAAAGAACTATGTGTTAATAAAGTTTTGAGCATTTCTGATTCCCTCCCCCCCCCCCCAGAGGTGGCAGAGAAGCAGTCAAATAGGAGTGACAAAAACCTGTAGAACATTGCATCTAGCAAACCCTTTCTTTTGGAAAACTGGAATCGTTGCGCTGTAATTGTATTTTTATTTATTCTCAAATTAATGAATTTATTATAGAAATCTTGAGTTGGTTTTAATCAAATGTATACATTTATGAAAAAATAAATAGGTTTATTTAAATATAACAAATTTGCCAGCAACAGCAAAACACAAAACAAAGATGGAAAACAAAGCAACTGTCCTGAAAAAAAAATGCACAGCTTCCCACTAGGGATGTGTGATCCCTTTAAAAATGGTTCAAAAGCCATACCCGGCCGGGAGGGGGGGGGGTGCTGACATTTTGTTTCTAAAGTGTTTGTAAAGGATAGTTTAACTGTCAGATGTATAAGGCAGAATGTAATAACAAATACAGAAGACACAAATTCTCTCAGTACGCTTTGATTTAAAGAATTCACCATTTTGTATTCAAATACGAGTAGGTAACCTGGGCTTATTTCTAGGTAACAGAAGTTGGACTGCCATTTGTCTGAAACACTGTAGATTTCCTTTCTTAGTAGGAAACAGGACTAGAAAATTCTTAAGAAACCTTATTTGTTCAGATTTTCATAATAATTATATATTTCTAATTCCTTCAAAATGATGTATGCCCAAATACTGAGCTGAATAGCCTCAGCTTGTAAGAAGATCAGGTCTGTTTATGTGCAAGTATTGAATACAATTTATGCATGCTGTTAGACTTTATCAGTATGCTTTTGTATCTTTATTTTCTTCTTTTTTCATTGATATGACTCTGTTGAAGTCATATTTATTTAAAGTGTCTGCAGAAACAAGACTACATTTGTTGTAATGATTGAATTAATACAATTGCATACTCCCCCCCCCCCCCCCCCCCAAATATAGCAGCTAGGCAGTATCATAGTGTATTAGAAAAAAATATTGGGTGATATAGAGATAACATACGTGGAAGGAAGGAGAAAAGCCTCATAATAGATATCTACTGTTCTAATCAATAGTACCAGTTTGTGGCATTTTAAAATAAAATAGCACTCTACAAAATATACTTCTGTTCAATAAGAAGAGGCAGTTTTCCAAATATGTTATTTTTCTTATCTATAATTTCCAAATATAGCACAGTATGTGGAAGTCTTGTTCTTTCATCTCAGCAGTAAATTTGGAGAGTGACTAGATTATTTTAATAGATACTGAGACAGACAACAATGCATTTTTGAGGGGTACTTTTATTTGCTCACTAGTTTGAAGATTTTAAAGAAATAGTGTCAGTACTATTGTTCAATGGAATCAACATATTTCCTTTTACAATGCTTATACAGCATTATCAGTATAGTAAGTAAGACCTGAGTATCAAAAGTTATGTTAATTTAAACAACCGATGAGGGACATTTCTCAATAACTTAGCCTTCCCTTTCTTACTTCTTTACAAGTTTGTCTTTCTTTTTCATTTTTCAACCCTTGAACACATCTAGTGCAGCTTCCAAATAGTATTCTCCCTTTCACTTTAATATTTGTGCTGCACAATAAGATAAGGCAGCCTTCTCCAACCCAGTGCTGTCCAGATGTGTTGAGCTATGCCCACTTAATCATCATTAGCTTCCATGGTGGCAGGGGATGTGATATGTTTGTTTGTGTCATTGACCGGTGTAGCTACATTACAGATAATGTAAGGCTGAATTAGGTTGAGAAATCAATTGTAATTGCAGTTGGTCAAAGTATTTACAAGCAGGTCACTAATATTCACATTTGTACTTATGGAAATGACTATGACCCGACACCTATTCACATTACACAATTTATAGCACAATTTTCACTTTATTTGCCTATGTATCTTGGGTGTTGGAGCTTGATAAGACACTGCAGCTCATTGGCACAGTATTATAAAGGCCCCTCTTTCAATTGCAAATCTCAGTATTCCATGGGATGTTGTCATGGCAGTTGAAGTGGAATATGTTACTGTAATTGAATAGTGTGAATCAGCCCTCACAGAAGATCACCTTGCACAGGGAAATAATTTGTAGAGTTTGCTCACAGGGCCATCTTGACTGTTGAACCACTGTGATTGCTACTGTCTGTTATTTTCTTAAGAGAAGGTATAAAAACCTTTTTGTTAGGTAACCCAGTAAAAATGAAAAGATATATTAAAATGTCCTTTAAACAGTATATTCAGATTTTATCTTGACTGTGAGGATCCAATTATCCACATCTAGGCTGTGACACAGAAAATGTGTGCACAAATGGACAGGGTGATTGTTGGCAATAAAAAGGGAAGTGCTTAGCAAGAAAATAGTGCATACCCTTTGCAAGGTTTAATTTCTTTGTAGACTCTGTGGATACACACATATGGGCTTACTGTACCTGTGTAGGCTGTAACGGAAAGCTTTCCAAGCTCTGATTTTCAACTTTTGGTGGTAACCCCCCCATACCTCCCCAGGATATAAAAGGTGCCTTGAAGCCTGCCCCACAATTTCATTTTTTCCACTGCTGCAGCAGCTTCTTCTGAAATTTTACTCATGTCAATCTCACACCTTTCTCCAAGAAGGATGTCGATGACTCACTTCAAGTGCTTTCTCCAGTGTCCTCCTGCCCTGCTCAAAACGGGAGATTGGTTCACTACCCTCAACCTCCACAATGCATACTTCCACACTACAGTGCTCCATGCCCACCAGCAATTCCTAGCCTTCAGGGTACATTGACACACATAATAATGTTAATATTATAATAATAATTTATATGTAACCTGCCCTATCTCCCTGAGGGTACTCAGGGTGGCTTCTAGCAAAATAAAACACAGTGGCATACATTCAATGCCAAAAGTAACATATAACAAAGACAGACTCAGTTACATTAAAGTAACAACTTAAACTAAACAGACGTTTATACATCTCAGACTTTCTATATAATAAGTTCTTAAAACACTTAAAAATTGGGCTAAAAGTGATTTTTTGAGTTAAGATGGTATACAGCTTACAAACAAAGGTAGGTGTCCAACAGTTTGGTAGAGGTATATATCAGGATTTAATTAATCCCCCTCCTCTCCATACGCTAAAGTGCATAAGTAGGTTTTTAACAGCTTTTTAAAGGAGAGGAGGGAGGGGGTGTTCCAGAGGGAGGGAGTGACCATGAAGCAGGCCCCCTCCCTTGCTCCCACCAACCATGCTTGAGATGGGGGTGTGATGGACAGCAAGCCTCCTCCGCTGATTTCACCAGTGGCTTTCAGTTTCTCAGAGACCTTAGAAAGACAAGGTGAGATGTAGATATACTTCTGTGAAAGATGGCACAAGGCAGTACTGGAGGCAGCGGCAAGTAATCCACAAATAATCAAATCCGCAGAAGTCAAATACCCAAACGTGGTGAGTTGACTTCGTATGTGCAAGCTGCAGTTCTTTTGACAGTGGGATGAACAGAAACAATGATTTCCTGATGAACTACATATGTGGAGTTTGTTCCAAAAAGATACCAAATCAATCTGAACAAATTTTAGAGGAATCAAGAAAAGATAGATTGTTCAAGCAAATAAAAAGTATGCCTTTTAAGCATTCATTTTGTTTACATGTCATAAGATGATTTCATTCTTAAATTGAGAAGCCTTCAGGAGAAAGGTTTTTTTCTGTGTGTCTTCTTCATTTTGTTACAGAATAGCAACTCACTCAGAGATCTGTCTCTTTATGTACAAATTGCAGCTTGCTCTGGAGCTATTTTTGATGGGAATCTTCAAAAATGTGAATTTGGCCTACCTTGCTTTTTTAAAATTTTCCATTTCCCTTTCCTTCTACAGCCCCCTTAATCTATGTTCAGGCTGCCATGATAATAAATAAAAATACAACATGCTGATGATTTGAAAGTATGAGATGTTGTTTGAGAGATTTTGTTTATTTTCTTTTACTAAGAAACAATAGTTTTGACAAATTTGTTTTACTAAAAGGATTAACCTCAAAGTATATTAAATGGATAACAAGCATAAAGGTAGTAACTTTGAATTCACCAGTAAATTGGAGGATATTTGAATTGTAACTTCCTTGATCAAGCTTCCACACCCTACCTTTAATATTTTTTAAAGACAATATCTTTATGCAGCATTGTATATTCTGTAGTTTTACAACATAGGATGAAGAAGACACTTTCAAAATTAGTTAGTTTATTTACCCAACTATTACTTGTAATCCTCTGACATTATATCCTAAAATATGTCTTCCTTTGCTGCTGGATAAAGACTTTGATAGCCTTTCTAGGTATCACTGTACTTAGAATTTTGGGTATTTTTTTTGTCTGCAACTATGTTCATATGTGTTCATATTTCACAGGACGTAATGTGTCAATAGGTGACCTACCTATTGACACATATACCTATATATTTTATTTATTTATTTACTTTACTTTACTTTACTTATATACCACTGTTCTCAGCCCGAAGGCGACTCACGGCGGTTCACAACCAATAAAGAAGCAAAAGTTTCAATGCAACAATATAAAAACTTTCAACAACTTAACACATTACATAAATTAGACAATTACTGCAGTAACCAATCACTATCGTCTCATCATCAAAACCATAATCCAGATTCGTCATCCATTGTTCCATTCCTGTGTTCATTACCAGTCATTGCACTAGTTATTCGAACACCTGCACAAACAGCCAGGTCTTCAAAAAATTCTAAAATTGCAACAGCAAAAACAGCAGAGAGAAAAATAGGTAGGGACATTTAATCACCCTTTAAGAAGAGTTTGCTCCAGGCACAGTCAGCCCATTGTATGCTAATCAAGGTGGTCGTTTGAAAGATTCACACCTAGCCCAACTTACAAAAGCCCTTTGTCTCACCCTGGTCATTCCACAGATATATAAACCCCTTTTTTCCCAGCTCCAGCAGACCTCACCTCTGAGGATGCTTGCCATAGATGCAGGTGAAACGTCAGGAGAAATGCCTCTAGAACATGGCCATATAGCCCGAAAAACCCCACAAGAACTGAGCCAGGTCTTCACTTTTTTGTGGAATGCCATTAGAGATGGATTTTAAAACTAAATCCCTGTCTATTCTGTTATCTGTTCTTACCTATCAAACTAATCCATACCTTCAAATCCTAACCCATCTTGCTCAGTTGTATTTCTGCCTCATTTTCAACCATTAGGTTTTCTTTCTCCAAAAAATCATAATTCATTGCATCTAGTATTATACCTCACCCATTCCGCCCCACTGTCACATCTTAGATTTTCTTCTATAAGAAATCCAACATGATTTGCCATAACTGTAGTATAATTGAGATCTGTACAAATATTTCATATAATGAGACACCATGTGTACATATTAACATAGCTTTTAGTTTAATAAGTTTGGGTTTTCACAGCAGCAGGTATCCATTTAATACTTCAGTAGTTTCCTTTCTCTATCACATCTAATGTGTTTTAAAATTAGGGTTCAGTGTTCTTTTTGTATCTTCCTTCCCAGTATGCATAATCCTGTGATGATTTCCATTACCCATCCCAATAGTTTGAGCTCATCATTTACAAGCTTATAAATCTCATGCAGTGCTACTAGAAGTAAGCTTCATTACCAAGCACCCCTTTGTGCCCTTACCAATAAGCAGTTGAAAAGAAGCAAAACACTAAGCTTAGTTGAAAATGGATCTCAAATGTATTGCTCCACCTTTCCAAAAATCTTATTTAAAACAAGCAGGGACACTGTGTTTTTCTAATACTACAGAGTTGCTGGTTGCAGATTGTCTCATGATTCCAGACCAAAACCTGAGATGTAGGGGTGTTTCATTAAGGTAAAGCATTAATTTCCAACCACATTTTTTCATAGCTTGTCATTCACAGAGAGGTGAAGACACACACACCAATTTTTCTGTTTGGAAATTGTACCTAAAGGGACCTGATAAAATAAAAAGATTTTTATTTCTCAATTTCCTAGAAAAAAATGAACTAAGATACAGTTAGCCTACTTGCTTCTAGTCAGAAAGTGGATGCAGAGCCAAGCCTTGAGAAAACAATGGCTATGAGGCAAGGTGCAAAATAAGTAAAGATATAAGACCTTATCGCACAGTAAAATATTCCATCTTTAATGCTTTTTGCATACACATCCTATGGGTCCCATCACATGACACATGGTCTGCTTTGTTGGTAACCTGTAGGAAGCCATATGCAAAGGATCTGCAGAGAAGACCTTTTGTAAGATGGAATTCCAATAATCTTCATGCGCCTTTTATTTCTCTGTGTGGGTCAGAAGCAGGGTACTTGACATGTGATGGTACAGCTGTCTATACATTGTTGGTAGCTCACTCTTTGTCAACAGATCTTAGGTTTCCCATTGAAAGAAATGGATTGGCAGATGGTGGTATTTGCCTGGCAAGAAGGGGTATATCACGTCGTGAATTTCCCATTGAAAGAATGGATTAGTAAATTGTGGGGTTTCCTTTCAAAGAAGTTGTTAAAAGATCATTTCTCTACATTTATTGCATTTCCCCTTTGTTGTTGTTTTTTTTTTAAAAAAAAAAATTCAGAACTGCACACCTCCACAGGACCAAAAGATGTTTTTATATTTCTTCCTTTGGATGCAGCTCAGGAAATTATGTAGTTGTACAAGATCTACCAAAAAAGGGTTTTAAAAAAGGGGGGGGGACAACAGTGATGTGGGGAAGTATCTTACAGATTTGGAGGAACCATCCATCTGTCATGTGATAGATCAAAGGTGTGCTATTTTATTAGATATGGAAAGCAGAGATTCCAATGTGATGGGGTTAGTATAGATGTATCCTGTCTTCATCCAGTCTTCTTAAAACACAGGTTGCCTACTTAAAAGGTATATGTGATAAGGTCCATAAAGTTTAACTGGAATGACTTTGCAGGTTGCCGCAACAATTAACTGAGCCTTGAAAATTTATAGAAAGCAGCTCCTGTACTATTTGGATATTTTCACACAGTCCGCACCAAAACAGGAAGTCTCCAAATTACAAACATCTGACTTACAAATGATTCATAGTTAGAAACAGGGTGAGAAAATAGGGACTGAAAGAAATCTATCCCTAGGAAGGGAATTTCACTCCTGAAAGAGTTATCCATGGGGGAAAAGGTGTCTTCACTAAGCTTTAGCATCAATCCTTATTTCTACTACAAGCCAAATTTCTCAAATATCACATGGACAGAAAATGAGGTGAAATCTTCTGAAAAGAGGCACAGACAACAAAACAGACATCCCAGGGGTGCTATCCAAAGCTATAATATATGCATTTTTGGCTAGAGTTACACTTTAAAATTGTATCTGTGTAACTTGGGGACTCCCTACATGTGTACAACCATAGCAAAATGCCATATTTCATTGCGTAGTAGTCACACAACCCCCCACCCCACCCCTGCCATTTTTGTCAGGGCACAGGAAATGAAAACAAAGGGGGAGTGATTGTTCACCTTCTGACCAGCTGTGTTTAAGTGTTTTTTAAGTCCTACAGTGCTAGGTTTGTCCTGAAAAGCACTCCACATTTTCCAGTACAAGTTCCAAGCCTTGCATTGCATATGCTCCAATTGTCTGCAGCATATCTGGTTCATTGCAGACTTTCTGGAGAATTGTTTTTTTTATATAAAACACTATTTTTGGCTTGATGTGTGCCTTGGGATATACATTTTGTGAACACCCCACCTTTGAGATGGCTTCGAATTGGATTGCAATGTCTGTGAAGAACCTCCTTGGTGACATAAGTAGCACAGCAGAAGTTTTTACTTTTCTGTATTCCTTCTGTCCTTGTGGACTACAACTCTTGGAATCTCTCCACTTTTGAAAGAATTATATGCAGCTGCACTGATTTTTTTGGAGGGGATAGGAGATACTATAGTTCTCAGACTTCGCTATTAGAAGATGATGTTTATGTGCCCTGTTCCTCATCAAAAGGTAGCTTTTGAAATCAAATATGTGAGATACTGGGGATTTTCAACTTGAAGGCAGAGTAATTTTAAAATATGAAAACATATCCCTGTATATTGAGCCATATTTGTGGTGCTTTTTCAGGGTGTGGCCTGTTTGTTTGTTTTGGTGGGTTTTTTTGGAGGGGGGGATTGAACTGTTGATCTTCAATTTCTTATTAAGAAATATATTCCTCTACTACTAGAACATGCCAAGATTAGAAATAAAAGGGAGAGGGTTCCTCCTTGCTAAGGGTGACTGTGGGATGTACTGTGCACAAGACATTTGGAACAAAAGGCTATTTAACTGATAACCTGAACATTTCTACTTTGACAGCAGCTTAAGGCTCAGATAAGACCCTATACATTTCTTGTACATAACCACATAATTGTTGTCTCTCCAGCATCATAGAACAGAATGTTAAATTTACATTCTCCTAAAAAGAAGATCAAAACTGAGACACCAAAAATATTTATGTAAACACAGCTCAATATGATAATGAATTGCAAAATACAAAACAAAATATTAGAAAATGACTGAAAATTATTTATCTAGGTTAAAAAATTGCATATCCTAACAACAAAATCCCTTAGAATTTACATCCAGGGTTGTGTCCCTCTTCCCCCCTCAAATAATCCCCACAGAGAAAGAAGCAGGTCCAATGTCAAGAGCTTTTCAATAACATTTAAAAGGGCTATATTAATGTGTACATTCAAACACAGGTAATCAAATCTTATGCTCCAGACCCAAGTACATTTCATGCAGAGAACAGAAAGATAGAGCTGTGATAAAGAAATATGCATTATTGTGTATAAGGAGTCTTTCTAAAGCCCTTTATCTGCTATTAACTGATGTTGGAGCCAAATTAGACAACAAATTCAAAAGCATGGAAGTATTTGCAACAAAATCTCTGTTATGCAGTCTCATTATTTAAATATTTTCTTTAATGCTGGGACTTCTGAGCCAATATCAAACAGAACAATGTTACAGTGATTCAGAATTCCTCCATGGCATCTCTTTTACTATTTTTGAGTGAGGGAAAAAAGAATGAATTAGAATTTAGTTACTTGTGAGACCTTTATCTTTCAATACAGTGCTTAGCTATAAAGGAAGAGTGAGTAATGTTTGAAACATCAACAATTAGCATAATCACCACCACAATTAATAATGTTTCCATTAATGCTTCCACTTTAGGACATAAATCAAATTGCTCTTTACTAGGGCTGTGCAAAACTTCCCTTATAACTTGGTTGTTTATCTATTTTGTAAGATTCGTACATCTGAAATGATACTAAGAAACACAAGGGACACCCATGCAAAAAACATAAGATTCAAAACACTGACCTATGACTTTTGGATGAGTTATGTAAGTCTCGTAAATGACACCAGGTCTGCCCTGCTGCTTCTCCCCCAAAAGGGCTGGGTTTTGTTTCCCTAAAAGACCCAAGGATGAAGGTGAGGCTGGGAGACCAGGGACAAACAAAATAAGTAGATGAGTACAACATTCTGAAACTTGGGGGTGGGGGGGGGGTAACAATGGTAAATGTGTTCTACCACTGTAGCAAGTTTCATCTTGAAAGCTCCAAAAATGAGGGAGAAAGGAGCCCCGGAAGCTTCCCTCCCCTTGTGTAATTACTTAATAAACAAGTAACAAAAATTGGTTATATCATTATTGTTATGATACAGACTCCTAACAATATTTTAGAAACACTTTAGAAATTATTCATTTGTGTCCCCCTAATTTAGCAATGTATATTGAAACATTTTTTTTCATGACCACACAGGCCTACACTACTAATATGATTTCATGTTCTTTTTGTAGCCATTTTTCATTTTCCATCTTATTTTTTACTCATGCAAAAAACAGTTCAGGGGAAAGGAAATGGATAACCATTACTAAATGGTAGTGCTATGTGTCTTTGGTCTGGAAGCCCTGGTGCCAGATTTTTCTTTGTAGATATTGCTCTACTTTTTCTTACAGCCAGTGACTTGGCCTCATTGAAAAAAGAGTTGAATAAGTACCTCTAGGGCATAGATGCTAGGATGCCAGCTACACCTAATTAGGAATGTAACACTATCTTTCTGAATAGGCACCCATCTCTAGGGAAACATTAAACCCATAATGTCCCCATATCCCAAGGGAAATGGGACAAATCTTGTTAAGTATCCCCAAGGTCCATTACTTTTAATCTCATGTCTCTTTCTGCTGGACAATGTGCCTTGTTTAATTTATCACTGCTCCCTGTGACACTAAACTGGCAAATAAGCTTTGATTTCATTTCTTTTTTCATTTCCCATTGTGCACACCGTTACTTTGTTACAAATCTGTGTCTTTTCTATTAAATTTTTCTCTACTTGCATGCAAACATACAAACTCACAATGACAAACATATTGCACTGATACCAAACCATCAATTGCTCAAAGGAAGCAATTTGTAAAATTCAACTAAGCCGCTCTGGGTTCCCCTTCGAGATATAAATGTTTGAAATAAACTAATCAACTTTTGTTTCTGGAAATAAAATCATAATTGATGACCAAATACGGGACAATAAAATCAGACAGAAATAGTTGGTTTAAATAAAGATAACTTTGTTTTATCTCTATATCCAATTTAAGTGAATTGAGTTTGAAAGAAGCAATAAGGATGGGAGCAACCTGATGCAGGTCCAGCTGAGTCAAGATACCTACTTTAGACTTCCCTCCTCAGCCAAAAACTGAATCCAAAAGCTGGACTTCTCCCTGGTTGACTCCTTTACTGGAGTAAACCTAGGGCAGTCCCACATGAGTCCAAAGATAGTGTAAATGAGAGCAAAACTCCCAGATCTGCATCAAGTGTAATCTTCTTCCCCATTTCTGAAGTCCAGGAGTTGTGGAAGCCATTCCAGAGTCATACCATGCATCAAAATGGTGCCAAAGGTGTATATCAGTGGTTCTCAACTTTTGGTCCCCTGTGTGTTTTGGACTTCAGCTCCCACAATTCCTAACAGCTGGTAATCTGGCTGGGATTTTTGAGATGTTCAAAACACCTGGAGGGCCAAAGTTTGAGAACTACTGGTGTACACCAAATTCTTAAATTCTTCCCTAGCTTCCTGTCAAGTGTTGTCTTGTTTATCAACACCACCTTGATCAAAGTATTGTGGTCCTTTAGATACATTATGGAGTAGGGAAAAAAAGGGAAAGGGTGGGATGATGGGCTATCCAAAATGAAATAAAGAGATATGTGAGGGGGCAGCATAGCCTGAAATAGCTTAGGTCCTCACTCCAGTCCCAATATTTGTTCTGGCACCTAGTGTCTCACACACACAGCCTCTGTGTTCTCTGACCACAGAGGCCATCAGATTTATACCCTCCCTGCATCATCTTTATGCTATGTGATCCCAGTACATATAATTGCTTCAGAAGTAAATTCACTTACATTTATTGTTCTAAATATATTGTTTCATGACTCCTTTTACGTATTTCCATCTCCACTGGCCTTTTCCCATCTACATCATTACTTTCGCCTGATGAACCATGTCACATAATGTTTTTCTCCTAGCCACTCTGCAAATGCTTTGACTTTTTCTTGCACATATTTCTGTATTATGTTTGAAACATTGTTTAGAGTGTTGGTGTATGACTCTCATAGCCACCTATCGGATAGTACCAGAGTAATCCCGGATGATGACACAAGAAAACTGAAATCGTGGTTGTGGAACCAGGCTTTTGGCTAATGGATATAATGGCACCTGAACAGTGAATTGGACCAGACAGTTGTTATAATGGAAATGCCTTTATGATTGGATAACTAATGTTGTTTTAATGTATTATATTGTATGATTTTATTTTGCTTTTATAATTGTAATTATTGCAGCATCTAATCATTGCCATTGTTAGCCACTCTGAGTCCCCTTGTGGGGGTGAAAAGGGCGGGGTAGAAATTCTGTAAATAAATAAATAAATTTGCACATTGTGCTTTAGCACTGTTTTTTAAAAAGTGCTATTTTAAACTTTTTCAGATATTGTAACATGTTCTTCTAAACATCTAAGAACAATAATTAAAGCAGGAAGCCATTTGCACACCACAGCAACACTCTACTATTTTAGGAATGTTTTGATGTGTTACATTTGGACAAGTATATAAAATTTCCTTCGTAATAAGGGTGAGTGTGTGCATGTATGTGTGTGTTTCATTATCTGGAAATAATTGAAGTACACTCATTGTGCTTTGGTTGAAACATCACATTTCCTGTAAATATTTCCCTTTTGCCTGTGTGTTCCTGTAACTTACTAATCAGCTTCTATCCAGAAAAGGTCTCTAGGTCAGTATTCAGCAAATAAAGGTAGGAGTATAAACAAGATGTGTGAAAATTTCATCATTTCATTCATCAGTCATCATTAAAAAATAAGAACACTCTGATTTTTTCCAATCCCAACTCATTTAGTATCTGTCTCACACATTTGTTTTTTTTCCCCCTCGTCAAAGCTCTAATTCTGTCCATTGTATTTTTAGACATAAGTAGAACATGGAAAGTTCTAATAAAAAATAAACTAAATGGGCTTCTTGGTTCTCCTCACTTTTAAGTAGTACCACAGAATAGGAGCCGTTATTCTCTGGCAGGGGTTGTTGCTTCCTTGTAACCCCAGAATTTCCACACTACTTATCTGACTTCATGAGGATGTAACATGTATGTCAAAGCCCATAAAAATCAGTGAAAATGGTATCATCTAATCAGATAGACAAGACTCCCAAGAACCAGAGATAACTCTTAGATAGGCTGATGTTCAGCTTCTGGAATGTGCAGTCAAGGTGGAGGAGAGAAAAGACAAGCAAAATATGGTGGGGGTTTTTTTCTGTTGTAGGCTATTTCTTTACCTTGAGCTAGGAATGTTTTAACAATCCATTTCCAAATGATCATAAGATTTACATTTCCTGGCCTAATGTGATAAGAAACTTACTTATTGTATAGCTTTTGAACTTCCTAGTTGTACCTATAACCAACAGTTACTCATGACTGAACCTTATTCTTTGAGTCAGTTTAGCAATTTGGATAACTCCTGTAAAGTTCATATGAATATTTAGAGAGACTTCACTTCCCCTGTGACACAGGGTCTACCAGCTAGCATTTCCTGAGTGGGTTCTGGTTCAAAATCTGCCTCAAATATCCCTAAAACCCATATTTTGAAATAATGCATATATTAATGTATATTTAGATACATTTAAACACACTCAAAGGTGAATTTTGATGTAGATTTTATAAAAATGTAAACTATTATAGAAACTGGGTGTATCAGACATATGTTTTCTATATTAGCTGTCTTGAGTCCCTATGGGGAGAAAGGTGGGGTATAAATAAAGAGGAGGAGGAGGAGGAGGTTCTTCCTAATGCTCAGGTGGAATCTCCTTTCCTGTCATTTTAAACTATTGCTCTGAATAGTTTCCAGGGCAGCAGAAAACAAGCCTGCTCCCTGTTCCTTATGACATCCTTTCAAATATTTATGGCTCTTACGTTTCCTCTCAATCTTCTCTTCTTCAGGCTAAACATACCTAGCTTTTTAAGATGCTACTCATAGGGCATGGTCTCGAGACCTTTGATCACTTTAGTTTCTGGACATCTTCTGACTTGTGGACATATCTTTTAAACCGTGGTGCCCAGAAATGAATACAGTGTTCTAGGAGAGGTCTGACCAAATCAGAATAGAAAGGCACCATGACTTCCCTCAATCTAGACACTATGTTCCTTTTGATGCAGCCCAAAATTCCATTGGCTTTTAAAGCTGCTGCATCACAAAGACTCCAAGATCTTTCTCACATGGACTGTTGTTAAGCCAGGCATCACTCATTCTGTATCTTTGCATTTCATTTTTTTCTGTTTAAGCGTAGTATTTTACATTTGTCCATACAATTCATTTTGATAGTTTTCACCCAGCTCTCTAATCTGTTAAAGTCATTTTGAATTCTGATCCTGTCCTCTGGAGTATTAGTTCTCCCTCCTAATTTGGTGTCATCTGCAAACTTGATAAGCATGTCTTTTAAATCTTCATCCAAGTCATTATTAAATATGTTGAACAGTACTGGGCCCAGGACCGAACACTGCAAAACTCCACTAGTCACATCTTTGCAGGATGAAGTGGAACCATTGGTGAGTACTAGGCCTGTGCGGTTTCGTTCGTTAATTCGTTATTTCGTTATTAATTCGTTATTTTTAGCACATCCGACGCGATTTCAAAACACATTTTCAAACCCGGAAGGGTTTAAAAATATCGAAACAGCAGCCCCATATATTTTACGAGCTTCAGCTCGTGTCGTTAATGGGATGGAGGCTGCTGAGTGCTGCTGGTGCCTGGGAGCCAATCCGGCGCTCCCAAGCACCCCAGCAGTGCACCGCCCCTGCCTGTTGGGCGCCCGGCCCGCGCGCGCTCACCCTTACAACCGGCCTCCGCGCGCCATCCAATCGGCTCCAGTTCCTGCGCCCTCCTCCTCCTCCTCCTCCTCCTGGCACTTCCTGCAACACAGCTGGGAGGAGGAGGAGGAGGAGGAGGAGGGCGCAGGAGCTGGAGCCGATTGGATGGCTCGCGGAGGCCGGTTGTAAGGGTGAGCGCGCGCGCGCCATCCAATCGGCTCCGGCTCCTGCGCCCTCCTCCTCCTCCTCCTCCTCCTCCTGGCACTTCCTGCAACACAGCTGGGAGGAGGAGGAGGAGGAGGAGGAGGGCGCAGGAGCCGGAGCCGATTGGATGGCGCGCACGCGCTCACCCTTACAACCGGCCTCCGCGCGCCATCCAATCGGCTCCGGCTCCTGCGCCCTCCTCCTCCTCCTCCTCCCAGCTGTGTTGCAGGAACTGCCAGGAGGAGGAGGAGGAGGAGGAGGAGGGCGCAGGAGCCGGAGACGATTGGATGGCGCGCGGAGGCCGGTTGTAAGGGTGAGCGCGCGCGCGCCATCCAATCGGCTCCGGCTCCTGCGCCCTCCTCCTCCTCCTCCTCCCAGCTGTGTTGCAGGAAGTGCCAGGAGGAGGAGGAGGAGGAGGAGGAGGAGGGCGCAGGAGCCGGAGCCGATTGGATGGCGCGCGCGCGCTCACCCTTACAACCGGCCTCCGCGCGCCATCCAATCGGCTCCGGCTCCTGCGCCCTCCTCCTCCTCCTCCTCCTCCTGGCACTTCCTGCAACACAGCTGGGAGGAGGAGGAGGAGGAGGGCGCAGGAGCCGGAGCCGATTGGATGGCGCGCGGAGGCCGGTTGTGTGAGTTTTCAGGGCTGTATATGACCATGTTCCAGAAGCATTCTCTCCTGACATTTTGCCCACATCTATGGCAGGCATCCTCAGAGGTCTGTTGGAAACTAGGCAAATGGAGTTTATCTATGGAATGTCCAGGGTGGGAGAAATGAAAGCCATTCAATGCTAATCAAGGTGACCATTACTGCAACATTCACACTTACAAAATGTTTTGTAAATATTTACGAAATTTCATAAATAACAAAACATTTTTTTGGAAAGTTTTGTAAATATTTTAAATATCGAAACAAAAAAACACCCCAATTACAAATCGATTTTAGAAACAAATTTTTTCCTGATCAAACAGGCCTAGTGAGTACCCTTTGGGTTCAGTTACTTAACAAGTTAGAGATCCCGTAAATAGTACCATTGCTTAACTCACATTTGACTAGTTTGCTTGCAAGAAGATCATGGGGGACCTTGTGGAATACCTTACTTAAATCAAGATATGCTACATCCACATCATTCCCTGCATCAACCAATCCTGTAATTTTATATATAAAAAAGAGATGTCGGGCATGACTTGATTTTGAGAAATCCCCATTGACTTTTAATAATTGCAGCATTCCTTTCTAAGTGATTATGCATTGCCTCCTTAATGACCTACTCCAGAATCTTTAATGTCAGGCTAACTGGAGGGTAAATGTTTGGATCCTCCCTTTTTTCCCTTCCTGACATTTGCCCTCCTCCAGTCTTCAGGAACTTCTAGTGTTCTTCCAGAATTTTCAAAGAATATTGCAGGTGGTTTTGAAATTGCTTCTGCTAGTTCCTTCAATACTCTTGGATGTAGTTCATTTGGCCCTGGAGACTTGAATTCATTTTGAGTAGCCAGGTATTACTGGAGTACTTCTTTACCTATTTGGGTTGCATTTACCCTATTATCTCATCTGCTCCATATTGCTCAAGTTGAACACCAATCTCCTTTTTGGAGAAGACTGAGGCAAAGATGTGGAACAGCTCTGTATTTTCCCTATCCCCTATTAGCATTTCACCTTATTCTCTACACAGAGACCCCACTGGTTTCTTTTTTTCTTTCTTTTTCTACTGACATAACCAAAGAACCACTTTCTATTGTTTTCAATATCTCTGGTAAACCTGAGTTCATTTTTTACCTTAGCCTTATGAACCTTTCCCCTACATACTTTGGTTATTTGTTTGACTTCCTCTTTGGTGATTTTCCCCCTTTTCTATTTTATGTGCATGTCTCTTTTAAATCTTTGCTCATGATCACTCCCACCTAAGGTCCCACCACGTCCACTCCATTGACCATGTTGTTGAACTGCACCACATATGCACTATCCAAATTCTCAATTATAAAATAGAAGACAAATCTCTTTTCACTTGTCGCAAAAACCCAGCTAAAAGCAGTTTGCTGAAATAGAAGAGTGCTTTTAGTTGGGATTGCTTAAGTGGCATCATTCGTAATCCAAAATACTTTCATATTATATTCTTGTAATATGTTTGTGGGATGACAGATATGATTAGGAATCTTGAAGTTATCTGTAAAAGTAAACATCTCAAAAGTGGATGAGGTAAGATAACTGAAATAAAAAACAACAACTTTAAAGCACTGAATCCGCTTCCACAACCTTATAATGTGTTTTCTGTCCTAGGGGATCTTCAGGTTCACAGATTCCATGCTTTCATTCATACTCCCATTGTGATTCTTGAATGAATGTTTGCTGAAATGGTTTGAGCAGTATAAAGACAGAGAAAGAGCCAAGGAAAGAGGAAAATTAGCATCCATTAATGTACCTGTTCCTTTAAAGTAGTGATAGCATTCATGCATCTCTCCAGATGTATTTGTTCTGGGACTTTTAGTGGCACTTACAATCTTAACAACAGTTGTTGGCACTTGCAGTCTAACAAGAAATAATAGAAAATTGTATTTCTTCCTCACCTCTCCTTAAGGCTTCAGGTAAGATATAACATTGAGCTGAGATACAATCAATAACTATAAAAATAAAATATGTAGGTTAAAACATACATTAAGATTTTCTGTTCCTATAAAATGTCAATTTAAAAATCGTAGTTTAAAATTGACTGAGTAGACCTGCTGAAAGAAAAATATCTTTTAAAAAATCCAGATAGTATGTTTAACTGCTGAATCTCTTCTGATGGTCAGTGAGATATTCCTCCAGGTGATGGCTGCCAGTCTGGTCTTGGCTGGTTGAAGTTTATGTCTCCCAAAGGATTTGAGTGTAAGGGTTGGATTCTGTGGATGAAGGTGATCCTGAATCCAAACCATGTAGGGTTTTTAAAGTATGTGAATTTATTAGCTTATGAGGGGGACAACTTATTGACTTATGAGAGGGACCACAGGTGCCAAGGGAGAGATGTGGTGTGGAACCTGGCTATCACCTGGTTTGGTAATTATCATTTTGCACATTTTTTGCAAGCAACTCCAAAATTTTCCATACAAATCTTCAAAAATGAATGGACAATGGAACCACATTTTTGTGTCATGGAATTATTTTTGAAAGACAGTAGCATGAGATGCCTGTATAACAATGAGAGAACTGACCATGATAAGATAAGTGATTTCTGTGTAGATTTTAAACGAAAAATATTTAACTTATCTTAGTCCTGCACAGAATTATGGTTTCCTTTAACAATTCATACTTTGGTACATATCCTCCTGCAGGTTCATTATAAAAACAAACAAACCAACAACAACACTTTCCACATTAATGACATACATGGTTGTAGCAATAAAGGATAATTGTGAACATGCTATTATTATGAAAAATAATATCTGGTTGTATGCTGTTAACTCTGGAGAGAGAGAGATGATAGATAGATAGATAGATAGATAGATAGACAGACAGATAGATAGGGCTGTGTCATTGATAAAAATGTTTCCAACAACATTACAAAATTAGGTGGCACAAGTGTTTCATTTCTAAAGTGTTTCTACAGTATCGTTAGTAAAAATTCAGTTACTATAGCGATAGTAACTACATTTTGTTACTATTTCATTTAAAGTAGTTGTACATGTGGTGGTGGTGGTGGGGCTTCTGGGACCCTAACCCTACCCCCCCCCCCCCAGTTTCAGAATGTCTCACTATTATTTTTTTTTGAAGAATTTGTTAAAAATTACAAATAAAAATCTCTTTTGCTGGGTTATGCATAAAGAGATCACACTACTGCTAGAAAAAAAACAGCTAAGGCAATTTGTGTCAGAGTTAAATATGTGGTTGTGTTCTTTTTTCTTTTCTTTTCTTTTCTTTTCTTTTCTTTTCTTTTCTTTTCTTTTCTTCTTTGGATTATTCAACCTTGTGCACTATGCCTGCCTGCCTGGAAAGCTAACCCAGCATGGAGCTTTCCCTTCCCAAGTGTGAGTGGTGAAGCACTGGGGAAAAAGAGCAATGACCACTATTCCACCTCCTCTCTCTTCCCTTGGCTCTGATTGGCTGAGAGGCATGGCAACATGGTTTGGCTTCACCTCCTTGCAGTGCTTGTTTGTTCAGTGAATTAAAACTGCATCACAGAGAGTTACAACATTTACGCAACTTACAAAAAATACTAGTCTAAGTTTTTATTTTTATTTTATTTTTTTGCACAGACAACACCCACATGTTAGGTATTGCATCATAAGTCTGAATCTAACAAATTTGATCCAACTTAGGACAAGTTACAAAAATTTTCCACAGCCCTAATAGATCCACTGTTTCACATGATGGAGTAATCACAAGTAGTCTATAACCAGTGAATGAAATAAGAGAACTCAGTGTTATATTTGATGTACTGACATCACTTAGGTCAAAAAAGACATTTCATATGTGGGCAATGTTTCTTGAAAGGGTTTATATTCGGCATCAAAAATAAGTGTTGTAACAGAGTTATAATAAGGGCCATTTTGTCAGCATTGCTAAAAACACTTATAAAATGGCAAGTAAAGGCCTAATGTATAGTACTACTTCATAGTTAGGTAATCAAATTGCAAGTGTAGCTTCCAGGCATATGTTTTGTATGACAGCAACAAAGGTCACTTGTTCGAGGCTGGAAAGCCAGCTGTAATGACATTATGGCTGTCCTGCCATTTCTGTTACTTCCTAAACTGAAGCAGTTTACCTCTAGTCAACTGTTACCATTGTTTTGTTGAGATTGTAAAGAAAGGGAGACTCAGCCATTAAAAAAATCTAAAAGCAAAAAATACTGAGTTGGTTGTGTACTTCCAATCTTTATTTGAGCTGGAAAATGGGAACAAATCTTACTCTTGAAGTTTAGCTCTGAAGTACATTTCCAAGTGATCAAATATGCATAAAGCACAAAAAAAAATCCCACACAAATCTTAAAACACAGGCAGTGTTTTTCAGTCAACACAGCTACAACAAGAAGGGACTAAAAGCTGTTCTCCAATTTTCTGCTTATCTGTTTGTACCTTTTGCTTTTCTGGAGACAGTTTGAAGCCTAAATGGCACTTTCATTTTTTCAAATGTATTTTTAATGTGCACAACTCTGCATTAAAATAAAACACTCAAATACGAGACATTTTGGTTTACACATGTAAAGTGCCCAATTTTAGACATTGCAAAGAATAAAGTGCACTTTAATTGGCTTTTTGGAAGCTCAAACGTGTAATATTAAAGGTGAGAAAAGGGCCACATTTAAAAGGACACTGTTAAATGCATTTTATAGCATTATGCTTTTAACCTCAAATATGTAAGCCATTTTGAAGTAATCTTTTCTTTGCATGTTGGATTGATTTTCATTATGTCAAAGGTAAATGTTTCAGAGTTTGCTTAATTCCATGAATTACAAAGTATTGAAATGAACATAGAATTTTCCATAACCCAACACTCCGTAACATCAAAATCTTCACTCCCTCCACATCTAAACTTTTAATGCTTGTGTAAAACCAGCAGGGGAATATGAAGAGCACAAAACAGCCAATCATTCATGTTAGTTTCAGATAAAAACCTCTGCATTGTACTTTCTAACAACACTGATCTCCATTACCAATTTTGTTTCCCATTTTCTTTGTGCTATAGAAACCACTAAGTTTCTAAGGCATGCTAGATTCAGTTTCTTGTAGCAGTAAATGGAGGAATTGTGACAGTGCCTTCAAGTGACAAAGTACTGTGTTGTTAACGGCTGTTAAGTCAATGGTTAACGGCTGTTAAGTCATCCCGTTGTTTTTTCTGACTGAATGCATACTGGATGCAGACAGGATGCATACTGACCCCGTCACACCCAAATATTACGATTCTTACCTTCAGAAAATGCTACACTTTGTCCCATCATACAATGGAAGGCTAGCTCTTCCCAGTCCCATTCAAAAGACTCCCTACATCACCCCATGACCTTGTTTTTTAATCTAAATCTGCATAGTGATGTAGCCCCCTAGTCCTGGACTATTGCTCTTTTGAGATTTGAAAATGTACTTGCATCTGGACAGTAAATGCATTTGTCTGATCACTACCTTTTGGTGTGAAATACGGAGATCTGAGGAATCAAATATGGAGTTCAGACCAATCTAATTTTATCAGATTTCTAAACCATAGATTATTGATTCATTAGATATGTCTCCTTT
This sequence comes from Anolis sagrei, assembly GCF_037176765.1. Taxonomy (NCBI): domain Eukaryota; kingdom Metazoa; phylum Chordata; class Lepidosauria; order Squamata; family Anolidae; genus Anolis; species Anolis sagrei. Next base: position 213,281,078 of record NC_090024.1, on the reverse strand, counting down.
GCTGCAGTTAATCATTAATGACTATTCCGTTTCAGTTAATCATTCAGTTCTATGAGCCTGAACTCCAGGTGATACAGGGGCAACAGCAGCTTCCGACAATGCTGCTTCTCCTTCTGAGAGGTGTAATAGTTAATAGTAAAAGTCTGTTGCTTCAATATAGATACAATGGAGGAAGAAATTGCACAGATTCTGGTTAAAAATTTAAAATATATACAATGAGATTCAGTTGCACCATTTCCCACAGTGATACTTTGAGTTGTCCTCTTCTTTATTCAAGTAGCTTGTTGAGGGCCTCATGACCTGGGAATTTCATCTTTTGGCAGTATATCTTATTTCATTTTGTATTAATTAACTGTAGGGATTCATGATAAAAGATCTTCAAAAGGAGATTTCCTATGGCTGCCTAGTTTTCTGCATATTATTTCCAAATTTTGCACATTTTAGCCTTCAACCTTTAAAAATATGCACAGTTGTTTTGTGTGCACTTCTTTCACAGAATTGCTCTGTAAGCCTGTCAGATTCATGAATTCTCAAATGAGTGACACATTTCCTTACATACAGGTACAAAAATACAGTTAATTAAATCCATACCTACTACTTACATCCAACTAATGTTGTTCCTCACTTTTCTGGACAATCAGTTACAGATGTGTGATTACAGAGAGGATTTTAAAAGATATTTAAAGAAAAAAAGATCTCAAAATTACTTTAAAAAAGCAACCAGTATTTGGGTGGAATGCTTTTCGGGAAGAAGAAAAGCCAAAACATCTAATGGTTCTTATCCCTGTGGACTAATTTGTCCTCTTGCATCCACAGAGCCAATACTTTCCTTTTTTTAAAAAATAAACTTTCTACAGAGCTTATCTTTATCATAAGTGCAGCTCAAAATACTGTGGGAGCTGATGTGTCTGTAATGTGCATTTTTTGTTGTTCTTCTGCTCCTCCTCCTTTTAAACTAATTGGCTGGAGCACATTTGTTTGCTTTTATACAGAAATGAATTTCTCATTGTTCAGAGATCTGGAATGCCATTCTGTATAATGGGTCTTTCATATCCTCTAAGCATCTGTGCAGAAATTGATTAGCGCCTTAATCCAAGGTTTGCTTTTTGGGTTTATTTATTTGAGCTCATCACAAACAAGGCATTGCTGCATCTGGAATCAGACAGCTTCCTAAAACACTAACCTCCCCTAACTGATTGGAAGAGCCTCATTAGTATGAATGACTGTTTGTCTATCTTCATGTATTCAAGCCTAAAGCTAGGTATATTGTCCATTTTTACAAAGGGATAATCTCCAAATCTGATCATGAAAACACTGGCTGAAAAGAATATTGTTTGGGTAAATTACACTTTATCTTTATGAAACGCACCTGCAGCCAGAAGGTGCAGTCATTTTATTTTTTGTTTTTTGCTTCTTGATTTGCCAGATGGCACAAGGCTCAGATGCAGAAAACAGAAATGGCTTATTTCTAAAGAGATGTACAAGGCACCTTTCTTGCTCAGTGTCTGTTAAATCATACCAAAGGTATAGAGGCTGCTTTCAGTATTGTGAGGAAGATATTCAGTGGTATTTTTCTAGAAAACATAGGTGAAACTGATTAAATGTTGGAATATAATGTGTCAGGTTTTGAATTTTTCTTCTATGTTCACTTCTGGCATTTAATTCTCCATACATTTGCAGATTAGCTCTAATAGAATATTTTCACCCCTAAATAACAGGTATATATTAAATCTTCTTTATTTACAGTCATCAACCTGTATAGAATCCCACCTTACAATCATTCATTCACATCAGTAAACAGGAATGCTACAAATTTGATCTCGTGAGTGAGAATGAATAATTTCCAAAGTTTTCTTTTTTACTGTGGAAAATGTAAACATTTCGGTGCAAGAAGTCACGCCTAGTATTTGCACATCCTAACATGCTGCTGGAGAACCATACTTATTCAGAGAATAAGGAGAAATTGCACATCCTTCTTCAGGGTTCAGATAAAAACTCTATTTTAAAATTGACCCTTTTTATCCAAAAAGCGCTGGCCATCCGTGAGAAGATGGAAGCAGAGAGAGGCGACCTTGCTGCCATCAGCAAAACTCAAACTTAAAAACTTAATATGGACACGCCACTAGTTTTACCTACCCATGCCCCCCACTCTAACCCTATTTTAAGGAATTAAACAATTTTAATCTTTTAACCTTTTTATCTCACAGTTGCTCAATTATTTAGGAGTGGGTTGACAGGCCAGTAGGCCATGATGCCTCATATTCATATATGGTTTTACTGTATGTGTATGTTTTGTATGTTTTGATATGGTCAAAATTGACTAATCAATAAAGAATTGTTGTTGTTGTCATACCCTTTGGAGTTTGAGAAAATGACTTCTCTGGACTATAACATCCTAACATGTTCTGGAAAATTATTCTGTTTGAAAATATATACATTTTTTGTGTGACAACTATCACTAGACTATTTACAGACAGTAAATAGCCATTGTATTTTAGGGGGCAGAAAGTATCACCACATAATTATAAAGGTTCTATATGCAGCAACAAGAAATAACCCCTTTTCAGCAGAAGCTCTCCCTCTCCAGTTTAAGGAGTAGACATACATCAGTTGTCTTTGCAGCAAAAAAAAAAAAGACTTTATGCAAAAGAGTATTTACAATACATGAACTCTTCTTCAGTCTTTTCCGCCAGCAACATCCAATCAGTTGAAGTCTTCTTGCTTGCAAAAGCTGTCTCCTTCTTCTTCGGGAATTTTGCAGCTTTCTCTTAAACACACTCCTCCAACACAGATTCTCCAAACCTCCAACATTAACCCACCAAAACTATCACTTAAACAGCATAGAAGATATGTACTTATTTAGTACTTTTACAACTAGTACACCCTGATTCCAAATTACATAAACTTAACCAGGTGGATTGATTGTTCATGTTCTCATTAGGTAAGCCGGGGACAGAGTGGGGGGAAACTGGGCTGTGACACTTTCCTGTGTGATGGGAAATGCAGTGATGTGGCCAATGCAGGGTGAAAGATGATGGTTACCCCCACTGCTCACCAGATTTGATCTGCTGCCCCATGGATGCCCACGCTGTCACCCAGGTTGAGGACCTCAATGTGATGAGGTCTCTACTCAATGAACTCTGTCGTGCCATGCTTGGGAAGCCAATTGTGTAAAGATGGCATTGGACTTTAGTTCTTATAAACCTCAACCAGCCTTCTAAGTGATAAGGTATATGGCAGTAGTCAATCAATTGAGGGCCAATGATTTCCAGTCCAAATGTAGGCTAGAGCTATGTAGATAGATTCTGGTTGTATTATCAACAGCACATATATCTCTTTGCAGTTTGGATACCTTTGTTCCATAATTCAAACAACTTTGTTCCATTTATCAAACAACTTAAATAAAGAATCCCTCTTTGTGTTATAATGTTTACTTTACCCCACAAGCAAACATGGTTTTTTTTCTGTTGGAATGCTATAAGAATTCTGCTTATCTATGATACAGTGTGAGTTTCAAGGTTCACTGCACAAAAGAGACACTTACAAGATGAGATTTAACTTGATATTCCAAAACAGCTCACATTTTTGGCAATCTGTATTGTATCAGGTCTTTTGTTCTGGAGCCATTTGTGGCATGAGCATCCTGTGTTCAAGGTGGGGGGGGGGGAATCAAAGGAAAACCTTTGCAGTGCAGAAGGCCATGTTACAATGGATAATATGCAACAAACAGCTGCTCATCCCAGAATTCCTTGTTGTTTGTATATTTCTTTGTCCAAAATCTTAGGAAAATAAAGGAAGCAATGCATTGTAATTCCTTATTCTTGAAATTATTTATTGCTTAAGATGGAATGAGAAAAAGGATAAGCGAACGTTTTGTTGGAGGAGAAAAGGTTTATCCTGAACAGGAATTGAAAAGAAAAGAGGAAGAATCATGTATGTATTGCCAGATGACTCTCAGAATAAAGGGCTAGAAGAAAAAAGAAACAAGGGTGTAGTTTTGACAGGAAAAAAACACAAATACATTGCTCCACCCCCCATAAGAATTCTGCCCCTCCACAGCATTTTTCCATCAATCCCCACATTTCTAGCATTGTGGAGTGTGTGACACTAAAAATCAGTGTTATCAATAATTCTTATATTTGCTGTATTCTTATTGGTTTTAGTCACAAAGCCTTCCCTTTTTCTTTGTAGTCCAGTATTCTTAAATGCTCAAGCGAAGTCTTAATGTTGTACAATGCAGGGAATTTGGTGATAGAAGAAAACTTCATTTGAGGGACAGAATTCTTATGATGGAATATGTCATCACTCTTCAGCCCCTAGGAACAACACTCCTAGACACATTGAGTAAGTTTTGAGTTCAGTGGTTTGATTGAAAGTGTATTGGAAGATAAGGCAAAATATAACAACACTCCAGGACATATTTAGACATGTCCATCATGTCCCCTCTCAGCTCTTTATGGCATCCTCCAGACTCTTGATCATTTTAATCCAGTATGGAGACTATATGGCATGTGTTCATTGAGGAGATCATATAGCACCTGCAAGTTCTAGATGTGATCCATCATTGAATCACATGATGTTTTGAAACCTATCAAAGATCCTTCTTAGTGATTGCTTGTTTCTAGATTTGAATTGTGAAGTTTTTTTTTTTGGGGGGGGGGGTTATTTTTTGTAGTGTCAGGAGCAACCGCTCCTGTTGTGAGAGAATTGGCCGTCTGCAAGGATGTTGCCCAGGGGATGCCTGGATGATTATTGATGTTTTATCATCCTTGTGGGAGGCTTCTCTCATGTCCCTGCATGAGGAGCTGGAGCTAATAGAGGGAGCTCATCCGCCTCTCCCCAGATTTGAACCTGCGACCTGTTGGTCTTCAGTCCTGCCGGCACAGTGCTTTAACCCACTGCGCCACCGGGGGCTCCAATTGTGAAGTGATTGTGGGTTGTTGTCCTTCTTTCCTTCTCTATTTATCATTCTGGGTATTTTGGGACTTTTAACAATTTTTGAAAAAAAGGATTTAAAAGCTATTTTTTGTTCTCAATTTCCTCTCATAAAACAGTCATTAAAATTTGTATTTGATTCCAAGAACATCCCAGATTACTTGTTTACTTAGATATTTGTCTGAACTGAAGATTTTTCAGATTAATCTTTGTTATGAAGAACTATTACTGGGTTGCTGTGAGTTTTTCGAGCTGTATGGTCATGCATGGTGAGATATATAATATCGCTGTAGAAATTGTCCACATAATCAGGCATGTTCAAAATTTATTTTTCATCTTGCCAAATAACAGTGACCCTAAGAACTCAGTTTTCAAATTATGTGAGTCTAAATTTTATTCATTACCCTTTAATTTCTACTTGTTACAAATTGATGTTATCAGGATTTTTTTCCTGATAGTTATTTTCTAGTTTATTTTTTTCTGGTTCAATTATAACATCACAAATCTTTACTTTTAAAGCAGGGTTAATTTCATATGAAAAATGATCACCAGCATTCTGAGTCTTATGAATAAATAGTAGTGCAGGTAGATTTTAGAGCAGAAAACAAGGTTTCATCATTTCAAAGCATGCTGTTGTGAAATGATCTGAATGAGTCATACTATCAAAGATTTGTTTGAAATTTAAAACCTAAAACCTTTTCTTTTATTGCATTGTATACACATTAATGGTAGGAAATACTGAGTCTTTGAACTCAGGAGATAAAAGAGAATGCTGAATGTGGCATTTATGCAAAGATAATGGTTGCTTTGCAGAATCAAACAAAATATTTGTCTTGGTAAACACCATGTTAGTAGCCAACCACAAGACCCTATAAAGTTCACCTTATAAAATGATAGACATAATTAACCCCAGTGCAGGTAATCAAACTGTCTTTTTGTCTGATCTGTTATGCTATACAGTTGTACATTCTTGATCTCAAGAGTCACTAAATTTAGCAGTTATCCAATGAGACCAAAACAAAAACAGTGAAATATTAATGCTTCAGTCACTTCTACACTGACAACTTAGATAGGCGTAGAGCTGGATCATTCTCTGGTGGCCAAACACTGCTTCAGGGTAATGTGGGACAAGGACCGCCTTAATGCCTTAATGTTCAAGGTTACGAAAAAACTGTTTCCACTTCCATGTTTCCCAGTCTTGAGTGGTCCAAGAACATGAGATAGCAGTCTATTTCTCACTCACCCCTGCTCTCCATTAGGGCCGTGGACAGGTCCGTTTTTGAAAACGGGCTCCAGATGGTTTGGAGGATTTGGCTGCCAAATCCATGACACAAGCCAAATGAGGGACAGCCGAAGTCTTAGCTGAAACAGATATTTTTGGCTAATGGGGGCTAATAGGAACCAATGGATTGAGCAAGTAATACTCTACCTGAAGTGGACACGGCAGAATGTGGGCAGAGCAGCCTTACTAATCAGGAAAGCTGTTATTTCTCCTTTACTTTCTTCCCTGGCAGCCTCCTCTATCCCTTCCCAGAAGCCCTCCCTTCACGCCTGATTGAAGCAAATGGGAACTTGCTTTCCCAGTAGTGCTTTGTGCTACGCAAACAATGATGGAAGCTTGTGCTCCCTCCTGAGGTATGATGGGGGTTGTGGGTTTTTTCTCTGTGTGTTTCTCACTTTCTTTCTTGGTCAATCAGAAGCCTGGCTGACTTTGTCCATTCTCCTCCCCTCTTGTAGCGTGCACTTCAATTCCCAGAATCCCATCTCGTGGTTTTTTTTGTTATGATAAAAAAAATAAAAATTTCCAAAAAATTAGTGGATTGGTGAAACATTCTGAAAGTTGTCAGGCGTGCAGAAGTAAGTGTTCTCTGCAAGTAAGGTAAGTTGCTTGCTGAAAGTCTTAAAAATGACAGAGAAATGAGCCTCTAAAGTTTCCCCATGGGCAGCCATAGATCGATTTTTTTGGCATGAAAACAGAAACCCCTCCTGAATTCAGGAAGCTCCCTGAAAATGAATTTTTTTTTTGGAGCGGGTGGGACTGGACATTGAAAACAGCACTAGATATTGCCAAATTGCATACCCTTACTCTCCATGACATGACAGACTCCAGACATAACATGAGTTCTACCTGCTAGTCATTAATAAAAATCAGATGTTGGTAAAAGTATGAAACTCCAAAGAAACTCTGCAACCTCAGAAAAAACTTTGAGTGTGACTAGCTCAAGGTCACGGAGTGGGTTTCAGCTCTTGTCAAAATAATTAAAAGAAAGATGCTGACTTTGTATGATATGCCGTGTGTATGGTATTGAACTGCGACAAAGATCTTTTAAGATAACTTAACAACTAAACACTTTGAGCCTGTGGCTGCTGAGTACATCAGCCGTTTTATCTGCTAGGAGGTATTGTAGGTTGCATCTGCTCACAGTAATGTTAGAAGTACCAGCATTCTCATCCCTCATCTTATTTACATGTAATGAGGTGTTTTGCTATCTCAATAACATACATTATATCTTATACCTTATATGCTATACTCTATTTGTTACACCAGGTTACATTCTGTAATTCATAGGTATATTCCCACACCTCAATGTTGACAAGTAAATAAGGTGTTCTTGCTCTGAAATGAGGTTGGAGCTGCTGAGTGAGATTAATACTGACAAAACCAGAAGCCATTTGTGGCACATGTCAGGAGTTATCATAATGGCTTCTATTGGATACAGCATGAAAATTTAGTAATTTTTGGTTGGCATAGTGGGAGCAAAACCAGTATTTTCTAGAGTTTAGAAGGGAAAGAGAGTGAATCTATTCTCCACAGTTTTTCAAATCCTCTTATCCAGCAGAATTTCAAGATCTATTCTTGGAAATATCTAAACAAGCAGTGAAACAAAGATGCAAAAATATCCTAGCTGTGTTGCTTTCTACATGTTTCTGAAGAGCTGGCAACCCCAATAAGAGTAGGGGGGATCATTGACCTTTTAATCACATTGTCTTAAAATATTGCTGTGTTCTACATATCCCATGGTCATGTGTGGGGTCTCTGTAATAAAATCCAAGAGATCATGCTTGTTCAATAGTTGGGTTGCAATAGTGACAAACAACAGTGTTGCCCTCAAGATCTGCTTACAAACGCCCCAAAATAACCAGGTTAGCCATTATTGGAAATGTTTTATCTCTGCTATTATGGCAGGAACAATCCTGTGTTGTTTTATTTGGACTGACACTGGCTCAGGCGCCAGAAAACAGAGTGTTGATAAAAAGAGAAGTGGCAGGTCTTAATCCACTGGAGTGGGATTGCAACTTGAGCATGGTGTGTTGGATCAAACTATTTTGAGATATATTTCTCCCTAAAGCTTCACATTGTGCTTTTACTTTATAGTGAATAGTGCTTTGTCTTAACTCTATGAACTGCATTAAGCCACCTTTGTAAATCACCACTGGACAGATTGTATAATGCTGAGTTGTTACCAAAAAGTGGTTGTATGAAAGAGACTCCAGGTAATTTCACCCAGTGTATAGTTGCATACACCAGGCTTTCAAAAGGCACCATTTATGTGAAAAAGAGATGTTCAAAGCTGGCATTTTTCAAGTAAATAACTCTTTAGCTTTGATATGCTTGAATCATGCTGCCTTGTCAGTCTAAAGGGAAAACATGCCTGAAATCAAAGTGGACAGCTAAGAAGAAAAGCAAATAAAAGATTATAATAAAAAGAAGGAACAGAAGACTTGATTTCATACTATCACAGCAAGTGCCCTTAGGAATGAATTTGTGATGTGCAAGCTAGATTTGGATTTACTAGTGAACGTTTATCATTGCTTATTTAAAACTCTGTGAGGCAATATCAAACATAAAAATACAAAAAAAATATTAACCCTTACTGTGTATTCTCCATCATTTTGACTATCTGATATTCTTAATGGCACTCATTCAGAAAGGAAAGCAATTGAATTACAAGAAGCTCTGTTGCTTGTACCCCCTCTCCAAGCTGCTAATGCCACATTTGCTTGGTCAAAATGTTTTAATAAAGACAAGAAATGCAATTTAATATTTAATCAGATCATTATTTCACAGGAACGAAATGGTTTATTCTAGGGGGGAAAATGCCCTTACATTTGGTTGATACTGTCAACTGCAGAGCATTTTGCTGTTCTTAACAACACAGTCAGCTTTCTCCATCTTTTATACCATTGAGGTCAGCCACTACACTTCTTAGTATCTCCTGCGCAAATGTTACTTCTTATAATGCACACACTGTGCCCTAAATAAATTTTTACTTGACATTTTTAGGACCTACCCTCAAGAAATGCTCAGAACAGATTTGTAGTTAAAGCAATGTCAGGGAAATAGTAGCACTGTTACTAATAGAGATATTTTAGGATGTATTCCATATCCCATTTCAAGGATTTTCAGCCATCCCTTTGATTATAATAGAATCAGGATGAGTGTTGTATTGATTTAGGTAAATGGTGTTCTAATCAGATACAATGCAGGGTTATTTACTAGCAAGGAGCATGATTGATGGTGGTAAGTGATCCTTATAATGACCTAAGAAGTCATTTCCACTAGGTCCTGATTAACAGATTATACATTTTTCAAGTATAAAGCTTTCAGCTCAACCCATAAGTAGCTATTTTGCACCATTAAATTGACTGATTCTTCTAGCACTCCCCCTCCAAATCTAGTCACTTTTCTTTCTTGCTGATGAAAAACAAATGTTTCATCATTTCCATAAATGCATTATTGCTTTCTAAAAATCTCTCAAATTCTTTTGCCTGCCCATCCCCTGAAATAAGGAGACTGACAACAATAACTTGGGTTCAAATTGAGCAATTTTTGTTAAAATTACCTATTTAACTTTTTCTATTCTAACTGGAGTGAGTCTTGAACTTGGTAAGGGGCAAAGCCAAGGTAGCATCCACACCTGGACTACTCCCTGGCAACTTGGGCGAAACACTTGGGTCCCCTGCAAATTTACAACTGGGCAACCTCTAAGGAAACCTGGAGAAACCTCCCCAATGTTATTGAGGCCAGATTCTCACCAATTTAAGGCCAGTTGATTTCACCTCACCCCGTCCAAGTGATCAGCAGGTGAGTGTTTTAGTTACAGGCCTTCACCCCTGAAGGGGGTGCCTTGGGTGTACACTGAATATCAGATCTTCTTCTCTATTTACGCTAACCTATTTAGATACCACATCATTCCAGCTAGCCCCTAAAAGGCAGTAGAGGGTAGGTGAAAAACCTTCCTAGAACATAGGAAATTCCTACCCAGTCCCAGCTGGCAACCATGGATAAACTGCCAAAATGGGTGGGTGTGGTGGGTTGCTGTAAAAGCTCAGAATGAGCCAAGGAGGCTTAGCCCAGCTCCAACCCCTATTCTGGATGGTTCCATGGAAACAACCATTCTCCTTCGGGAGGGGGAGGCAGAGGCAAATCTCACTCCAACCCCACTGCACAGGGATGGAAAGCTCCCGCTCTCTTTTTAATATTGTGTGCACCATGATACTACTAAATATGTGACATTTTGGTATGATGAAGAGAAGCAAAAGTTTGATGCAGCTGGGAAGACTATTTGTTTGCTTTTTATCAGTTTTTTTAAAAAGAAATCTATGCTTTGGATATAACAGGAATAAGGAAATAAATAAGTCAGGGATGAATTACTTTTATTTCAACTCGGCATGAAACCAGGGTTACTTCTTTCTTCTTATCACCCAAGCCTGAGCTACACAAGACTCTTAATCTGAATAGAATTGAGAGGATGGGCATTTTCTTCTTCATAACATTTGGTCTTGTATAAGAGATTGCCACTGTGGAGTGCCATAACATCGTGTTAGGTTTGACATTGAGTGGACACTTGACGTCAGTTTTTGTGCCCTTTTGTCACCTAAATGGCCTTCAGTTATAAGGTGTCTTCATTTATTTTTTCTATTTTACCGCTTTCTTCTGCAACTGAGTTATTTTGATAAATATAGTGGTTCAGTATTGCATTTAAAAAGCAGAGAACTTTGCAGTAATAGAAGGAATTTTTTGAATTTGCAGTTTAAACTGGAAATTACAGATGGAGATAAATGTTCCTGGTTCGTTTTTAAATGTAATCTTATCTAATTGGGTTTTACAAACAGATATGTTTAAATTGTACTAAATATGTGTGATATGAAGTAGATTTAATATAGCTTGTACACTATATACTGTTTTAAAAAATCAGAATATTTTAAAACATTTTACTATATTTAAAAATGATTAGTAAAAGCATAATATTTGTATGATTGTTTGTTTTTTTGGCATTTGTGCCCTTCAGGGATTGCAGAGTCTGAATTTGTTATTGCTAAAGGAACTGGCAGCTATAATCTATTTGGGAATGCTTGGAGAACAGCAGAGCAATGTTCCATTTTCAAAAAGAGGGAAAACAAGACTGAGGCAACTACTCACCTTTAGCTTTATTACAATGTAAGCTTTATATTTTTGCAGACAGACTGGTGAGTGATGGGCTAGACAAGGCTACTGTGTGGCGTATTTAGGATTGGTTGACTTACCTGGCCTGTTGAGTACTCACCTATGGCTTCTGTGCATCTAGAAGGGAAGTACTAGTGGAAAACATGTGACCTTGTGGAGGTTTGATAACTATTCTTATCGCCATCCTCATTTTTTAGCTGACCAGTACAGATTGATATCTAACATCTGGAGGGTTGCAGCTCTGCACATATGAAACTCCCTATAGCAAAAATATAGCCTGTTAATATTCCATTATTGGTGTCCTCATGACAAGAGAAAGCTTTCTTTTCCATCAAGGTTTGGACTGCTGCTGCTGTCTAGTAATATTTTTCTGCTTCTTTGTGTTTTTGCTACTTCTTTTAACTTGATGTAAGTATATTTTAAATATCACTGTTTTTGAGCTTTTAATATTTTATAGCTACTCTTGAGTGACTTCAATTAACATGGGGAAAACAGAGTGTAACTATGCCATATAATAAATACTTGTAGTTGGAGGGAAAATGAAGGAGATCGCAAATGATATGAAAATTTCTGATGTTCGGTTGATTCTCAGTCCTGACATAAATCAGTACAAATACGGTGACACAGTTTAAGAAGTCTATGAACAAACAAAAAGCATAGACTTTGGGTTTCTTTGCTATCTTTGTGTCTTTCTGGGCTTTTGTAAAAATAAATCATGATAGTTTTTAAGCAACCATCCATGAAGTCCAAGGGCCCTTCCACACAGCCACATAACCCAGAATAGAATCGTAGTGGGTTGTTGTACGTTTTTTCGGGCTATATGGCCATGTTCTAGAGGCATTCTCTCCTGACGTTTTGCCTGCATCTATGGCAAGCATCCTCAGAGGTAGTGAGGTCTGTTGGAACTAGGAAAAGGGGTTTATATATCTGTGGAATGACCAGGGTGGGACAAAGGACTCTTGTCTGCTGGAGCTAGGTATGAATGTTTCAACTGACTACCTTGATTAGCATGTGATGGCCTGGCTGTTGTTGATGTGGCTTGTTAGTGCCTGGAGCAATCTTTCGTTGAGAGGTGATTAGATGTCCCAGATTGTTTCCCCTCTACTGTTTTGCTGTTGTAATTTTAGAGTTTTTTAATACTGGTAGCCAGATTTTGTTCATTGTCATGGTTTCCTCCTTTCTGTTGAAATTGTCCACATGCTTATGGATTTCAGTGGTTTCTCTGTGTAGTCTGACATGGTGGTTGTTAGAGTGGTCCAGCATTTCTGTGTTCTCAAATAATATGCTGTGTCCAGGTTGGTTCATCAGATGCTCTGCTATGGCTGACTTCTCTGGTTGAAGTAGTCTGCAGTACCTTTCATGTTCCTTGATTCGTGTTTGGGCACTGCGTTTGGTGGTCCCACCAAGAAAATCCAACAACTGCTACGTTCAGCAAAGGACAAGAGGGATCCTCTCACTTCTGCAGGAGTCTACCGTATACCATGCAGCTGTGGACAAGTCTACATAGGGACCACCAAACGTAGCGCCCAAACACGAATCAAGGAACAGGAAAGGCACTGCAGACTACTTCAACCAGAGAAGTCTGCACCTGAATGAGCCTTACTGCCAGGTAAATGTTGCAGAGTTTTAACTGAACTCATTGTTTGGCTATCATATTAAAAATTGCAAATATCTTATCAGTTAAAAAGTAAAATTTCCAGCATTTTGTTTAGGAGGTTGTAAGACTGAACTTAATCTTGATTCCGCTTTGTCATGAAAAACAAATATAAAAATACTTTGTTTACTGCTAATACAGTACTTACACCCTACTATCAAGATTAATGTGAAATCTTGCACCAAAATCTTTGGTCCTATGTCCTGTATTTCAATTTCAAACTAATTGTATTGTGTCTCTCCACAGTATACTAAGGATAATTCAGAATGACCTTTGTTTAAAGTATCTCTTAAAATTCTGCCAGAGCCCCAAAATATTTGATTTGCTAAATATGATGTCCCCATCTTATGTAGTACCATTGTTGTGATGCATTATGAAGACATAATAGATACGCTATTGGATATAGCACAAAGGTGATCTTCATAACATATTTCAGTTTGTAGGTTTCTGTAAAGCTATGATTTGACTAGGAACCAGTACCATATTTATGGCCATTGTCTGCAACTATTTATTTATATCCTGGAAACTTACCATAGAACAGCAGCCAATGGCTGATGGACCAGCATCTGTTTCTAAACCATCACTTTGAGCAGCACTACTCTAAAGGAGTTGTAGATTGTAAGCTATTATTACCATACAGACTTCCAGTGGAACTCAGTCATCAATTTCTAGAATTGATGATTGAAATTGATCAAATTCTATGATCAATTTCTGATCATAGAATTGCCCTTGAGGAACTAGAGATTCTGAGAAAAGTACATATTAAAACATGAAGGGCCAACTGTACTTACATTGCATGCTTTGTTTATTAGAAGAACGTGACTGGAATCATGGTAGTGCCTTATGTAAATGTAAATGCGTACATGGAAGGAGTTGAGTATTTTTGTTTAAGGAAAGGAATCTGTATTTTATTTAAGGCTGTGAAAGTGCACGTGTACTTCTGGATGTACTTTGTAAAATATTGTACACACATCCATGACATTTGCACATTTAGATGTTGTGCAATATTGACATTGAGCCCAAGAATTACATAGCACAACAAATGTGTAGCTTCATGTACACAATTCAGGATCTGAGCTTATGCCTGCCAACATGAAATAATGGCAAGCGCTATATTTTTCTCTTTAAATTATGGGTTCCAAAACATAGTACTGAGTAAATTGAATCTACTTCTATGGGGTAGATTCTATTTAATCTATCAAAAGCATTTCAGAATATTTATTAGAAAGTATATGCTCCTTTGATTTAGATCCATGCAGAACTCAAAATACAAAAGAGATAAGAAAATAGCATATATTATTTGGGTGCCAATATGTTGGATGCAGATTTTTATGGACATGGAAGAGAGAAAAGAAATGTTTTGGATATTTTTTTTCTATTTTTTTTTCATTTTGGTACTTTAAAGTAACAGTTGATGGTTTTTGTTTGTTTCTTTGATTGGTTTTGGCTGATTCTGCCAGATAACATGCAAAGTTTTATTTGCAATGTGCCAGTCTCTGCTGCAATTATAATAAATACAATGCATTCCAGAAGATGTGACAAATATAAAAGCTTACTAGTACTAATAATAAAATAATCCTATTTATAAATATTTCTCTGGTACTAAAATAAATATAAAACTATATATTCAAAGAGGGCCCTAGTATGTTTATGAGATCACCTCTCTTTTTATTAATTATTCACCTATCTGTTTGTGAAATTCAAAACTTTGAACTTGATAGAGGCCCTTATTTATGAGCAATTACTAAAGATGTTGCTATTAATATGTCCTGTCACATCTTTGATGCTTGCAAATTTTCATTGTAATCAACTCAATATAAAAATATTGAGTTTTGGAATTGGTACCTTATTTCTATATTTTTCCCTGTAATGGATTTTATTGATCAGAACATTTTCAGGCACCTTCTTTGAACAGTGTAGAGTACACTCATGTTGTAAGGAATCTAAGTTCTTCACTCGGCATGTACTGAAACCTTTGACTGTATAAAAAGCACATGTTTTCCTTCTTTTTCTCTCCTACCAGATAAGGAAAGGACTCAGAAAGGTAACATCTCACTGCTATGTGACCTTGATGTCTTGGAGGCAAACTTTCATATGAGTATGCATGTTCATATGAGTCAGAGATTGGATGCCATCCTGGAACTGAAATATCCCAAGCACTTAAATTAGAAAAGAAATGTGAAATACACACATGAGCTTTGCAGCCCAGGGCTCTGTCGAGTGTGTTCTGAGAAGAGGCTGTCTGCAAACAATATAGCATGTTCCAAGAGAACAGTAAAAGCAATTATCTTCCTTGGCACTCCTGCTTTGAAAAACAACAGTGTTGTAGGGCAGGGAGCTAATTGTTCCATCTGTTGCTCTGGGTCAGTGATGAATAAAGTACTGTTTTTCTTCATTATCTCATGCATGCAGTACCCATCAGTCAAGAAAAGGAGATGAACTGAAAGCAAAAAATGCTGAATGTCTTGTTTATTATTTCCATTGCATTTTTCAGTTCGTGTTAATATACTTATCAATTTTTCAGGTATGCAAACATGATATTATCTTTATAGTCACAACATTTGCCATAGGAAGCCTAACTCCGTGAACTTTGATAGCTAATGGTCTGTACCGTTATTTGCTGGTCATTATTTGTTGTCCATTGTCATATGATATTTCTGCAGTAGCAGTGAATATTTATTTATTTATTTATTTTGTACATTTCTATCCCTCCTTTCTCCCCACAAGGGGGAATATTTGACAGTGTATCTGCTAACTACTATATATTAGTATTTATATAATGGTTTTTAACTTTGTATATGTTTTGATAGATTTTAACTGATTTTTTAAAGTGCTGTTTGTGTTGAGTTCTGATTTTAATTTTGAATATTTGTATATTTCAAATTCTGTGCTAATGCTTTTATGTTGAGCCGCTTTGAGTCCCCTTTGAGAAGATAAAGCAGGGTTGTTGTTGTTGTTGATGTTGTTGTTGTTGTTGTTATTATTATTATTATTATTATTATTATGGGAGATAAATCAGGGTAATAATAATAATAATAACAACAACTCATTGTCAAATTGATATATTATTTAATTGGCTTCTTTCTATTAAAGAAACTGAAATCAATTGAGCATTTTAGGTATATTTAGATTCCTAAATTTGGATGTGAGATTTTGAGCAAAGCTTTTGATAATGATGAAGATGATGATGACGACAATGATGACTTTGTTACTCACATCTTATCACAGCTCAAGGTGGGGTACAACACAGTTAAACACTCAGATAAAAGACAATATCACAAAATACATATTGCTAAAACATTTGTACAAAGATTAAAATATGATACTAATAGAATGTAAATTTAAAATTCATAGTTTGAAAATGAATGGGTAGGCCTGCCAAAAGAGATAGGTCTTTAATTGTGTCTTAAATGTTGACAGTTCATTGAGCTGTTGGATTTTGCATCCAATACCCCCTTTGTACGCACTCATTTTTAGAAACCACCTTATGGTTTGTAATGCAAAGAGAAATTTGGAACTTGATGATGATGATGATGATGATGATGATGATGATGGCGACTTTGTTACTCATCTCTCATCACAGCTCAAGGTGGGGTACAACACAGTTAAACACTCAGATAAAAGACAATACCACAAAATACATATTATGGTTTGTAATGCAAAGAGAAATTTGGAACTTAACAGTTCCAGTTTTATTTCATGTTAACAATCTTCTATCACCAGAATCAGGACCACTAGACTCTACATGCATGGACGGGAAGTTGCTGTTGCTTCCATGCCTTGCTTTTGGGCTTCCTTTAGACCTCTGGATGGCTACTCTGGAAAAGGGACTCTGGTCTACATAGACCTTTGCCAAATTCTCCAGACATTTTTTGAGTCTCAGTTTCTTCTTTGCACAGTTCCTCTAATCCAGTGGTTCTCAACCTTTTTTTGATGAGGAACTATTTTGACCAGAGACCATTTGACCAGGGACTTCTTTGACCAGGGACCACTATTCAACATTACTACCAAAAGGGTTACAAATCAGTTTTTGGTCAACTTTAGATTTGGTTATTTGGAATCTGATTCAGAAAATTGCATTGGACAGACCTCTAGTTTCTGATACAAAACATATGCCATCCAGTAGTCACCATCTGCTTGCCCACAGAAAACCATATTAAATAGAGCTGATGTGATCTATCCAATGCAATATTCTGAATTGTAACTCCAAATAAACCCCAGGAACAGGCCTAAAAATGAAGACACCAAGAAAAAATGTTTCTGTTTGGGCTGTGTTATTATCTGTGGGTGTTGTTAATGCTCAACACTATAAAAGAGTTTCATGACACCAGTCACTCTCATTGCAACGGTGTAGACCACGGATCATATTTTAGTTCTTGCAGATTACTGGTGGTCCATGGACCACAGGTTGGGAGCCACTGCTGTAATTCAGTTAGCTATAATGTATATAGTAGAGATTGGGCACTCAGAAAGGAAGGTTGAGGTGCAACATGATAGCCATATATATGTGTCATAAGGAGGAGAGAGCAGGCTTGTTTCCTGCTGCCCTGGAAACTAGGACTCAAACCAATGGGTTCAAATTACAGTAAAGGAGATTCCACCTGAACATTAGGAAGAATTTCCTGACTGTAAGGGCTATTCAGCAATGGAACTCTCTTCCTTGGAGTGTGGTGGAAGTTCCTTCCTTGGAGTTTTTCAAACAGAGACTGGATGGCCATCTGTTGGGCTGCTTTGATTGAGCTTTTCCTGCATGGCAAAGGGTTGGACTAGATTGCTCATGTTGTCTCTGCCAATTCTATTATTCTTTGATTCTATGAAATTCAAAGGCACAGTGATAGTCTCTTGCCTGAGGACCTAGACAAATATGGAGACAGATTTGATGGATCTCAGAAATATTTAAATGACAGAAAAAGACAGAGGGGGGAACCTAAATTTTGATAACAACACCAACTCCTTTCAAATCACATGTTATTCTCCAGCAGTTATTGCTTTAGAAAATATGGAAACTTAGGTGCGAATCACTGCTTTATGTAATTTATTTGTTTTATTTGTTTAAGAGATGTGTGTATGACATATCGCCCTAACTAGAGTCAAAGAATCTAACTGAAAAGAAAGTATAACCACAAAAAACAAAATCAGTATAGGTTATTGTTGTCAGGATTTCTGAGTTACACCAAATTTTTTAAGTGATAACAGGATCAGTGTCTCAGACTTCACTGCAGGTGTCATTGTAATTGGGGTGTGATGGCTAGTGCTGAGACTATAGTATATAGGTTGTTGTAACCCTTTGCTAGCTTGATGAGGGTTGGAAGTTGGTGGATGGAGATAGAAGAGATTTAGTACATGCTATGTTAGTATTTGTACTACTCCTGTGACTTAAAGAAAAACCTTTCAGTTGGAATGAACAGCTTTTTATCTGCATGTTGCTTTTGTTCCTGAAGAGACCACTTCACTGCAAGAAGGTATTTGACTCCCTAGAAGGAATAAAGAGTCCTTTCTGCTATACAACAGGGAATTCCAAGGTGATTTGAACCCCTGACAGTTGTTGCTATTGATTTCCATCAAGTTGACTTTTACTTATCTTGATCTTATGAATGAGAGGCTTCCTCTGCCTCTGAACATTGCCAGTGAAAGGAGTGGAGACTACACCATCAACCTTACCCCTTTGAATTGGTCTCCAGGTGGTAAGATCTAATGGTGCATATGATCTCTCTTTTTTAGATTTATTAATCCAGAATTAATTAAGCTTGGAGCAATACTCTAAATCACTAAGGCCATTCACTATCTCCATTCCAGGTATTGCCAAGCATGAGGTTGTGGGGAGAAGATTTTTTTTGAAATGTTGCTGCCTTTTAATAATTTTAATACAAGGTTCACAAGAATAGTGTGCTGTATGGGTGTGTGTCCCTGTATCCTAATCTAAATGAGCATATTGTGATTAGTTTTAGGCCATAGGTGTATCTTTAATTCCTCTTATGCAGTTCTTTTGCCTCAGAGGAGGATGGTGTTTATGTCAATTTACAATAAACAGATAAAAACTAATAACCAAAATGGGCATTTAAGTGCACAGTTTTAAATGGCACTAACATGAAACACATAATTAAAAAGGCTGTTACATTTGACCAGCTTACAAGGGCAAACCTTTTGTAAATATTATAATTAATTTGCATTTCTATTTTTTTTAAAAAAAACCCTGCTAAATATGGTTGTGGTTGTTTTCATCTGTTTCTTTTAAATATTTAGTATTCAGTAATTAAATTTGGCAATAAAATAAAGATTTATAAAGTTGAGTGCTTATTCTTCCTTTATCATCCTTATTTGTATCTCACTTTTTTTGACACGGAGATTCTAAGTGGCTCATAATTTAAAAGAACAATATAAAGAAAAACATACAAAATAAGCTTTAAAATAATAACATTAAATTAAAAGTTGGATTGAAGGAAAAGGAGAGAGACTACTGGCCTCTTTAGGAAGGGAATTCCAGAGCCTGGGGTAGTCACTGATAAAACCCTGAAGCTCAGGAAGAATGTAACATGATCTCTTTAAACTGTCCCAGTCAACGGTATTGGCACAACCTTTGGGACCAGTTGACATTTCAAACCACTCTTCAAAGGCAGTCTTAAGTAGACTGCATTAGATTAGTCCAAATGGATGTACCACTGTGGCCAGATCTAAAATCTCAAGGAATTGACACATTTGGCATATAATCTTTGAAGGTATAAAGGCACTTCTGATCACCACAAAAACTTGGGCCTTTAGGTTCAAAGCTGAATCCATTAGTACAGCCAAACTGTGTCCATGTAACATAGGCTGAATCCCTATTTCCTGATCCTCCTTTGTACTGATTGCCTCTATCTGGTGTGAATTAAGTTGCAGTTTGTTTTCCCTTATTATGTTAATTACTGGTGATAGACAGGAAACTAGGATCAAGATAGCATCCTTGGATTGAGGTAGAAAGGAGTAATAGAGTTTGGTGTCCTCCACACACATTAAGTGTGCCTATCAACCTTATCACATGAGCTCGTTTGGGGGCTTGGAGTGTCACCCTTTTAGCTTCTTTTTCTCCTTCTCTTCCTCTCCTTCAGAAAATACTTCTAAAAGAGAATAATCATTATTAATAATAATAATGCCAGCAAACTAAAAGAGAAACCTACTCTCCTCTAGCGTAGAAAGTAGAAACAGCTTTAAGGAAGCAAAACTCCAAGCAGAAAGGAGATTACAGGCAGTAGAGAGAGGTGATTTTTAAGGTAGTCCAAAGAGGATTGGTCCACTGAGCTCCAGGTCATTGCTCTCCTTTCCTCGGCCTCCTTAAATGGATTTTTATAATCTGTTGTTTTTAACTGATGTTTAATTGTGATTTTATTGTTACTGTTTGTTGGCATCTAACGGTTGCCAGTTGTAAGCAGCCCTGAGTCATCCCCCCTTGGGGGGGGGGGGGCGTTGAGAAAGAAGGGATATAAATGTTTGAAATTTAATAAATAAATAAAATACCTTGGAAAACTGCATGGCATGCTGCTGGTGCTGGAAAAGAAAGCATGCTCACTTGTCTCTCCTGAATAGAAACAGCTTTAAGAAGCATTAAACCCGGTCTCCTCTACAAACAGAAGGGAAAGGATCCAAAAAGAGTGGTATCTTATATCTGATGCTTTTTTAAAATCCAGGTCTTTAAAATATGGAAGTGGAGCGTGTAGGAACCCCCCTCCCCCAACATAATGGGCTGAATATGGTGCTTTCTTAACCTGTTGCTGACACCCAGGCTCCCTTGAAGGGAAGAAAGAAAGATTCTCTGGGGAAAGGGGAGCCTTGTAAGTTCTTCATTGGCCGAAAAGAGGAGCTTTTTTCAGATGCGGTACAAAAACACCCATTTGGCAGTGCACCCGTTTTTGGGAGGCATGCAGAAACAGATATGAGAGGCTTCTGGTATCTGACAAGCAAAAGCAGATAGCAATTCATCCAAAATGCACAAGCCTACCCCATATTTTCACAACCAAAGCCTAGCATGATGTACTATATGACCTTGACTCAACATCTAAGGGTTACCATTAAAGTTCTTTATCAGAGTAAAACATCAGTTCATACTCAAGATTCCATTGGACAACCTTGTGAGATTTTCAAAACAAATATAGTGATTTGTAAAAAGAAAGGTAGACTTTAAGTGCTAGATAACTCATAGCTTTGCCTCCCCAGTCACTTACAACAACCTATTATATAATATTGTAATGGATTATGAGTGTGCCGTAATCACAACAATCTTTTTCATTCCATAATGGATGCTTCAGATCTGTGTTTTGTACTGTTCATTTTGTTTCTTTTATTCAGTATATCCAAAGTATCTTTTTTACATTAAAAATCTGAAAGTTTAGCAAGAGGTCAAGAACGCATACTAAAAACAAGTTTCCTGCTGAGATTATTGAAAATAGTCATGGCAAGAAGCAACACCCTTAGCACTTGGCTTTACTGCCGTATTAAACGTCATTTCACAAGTGCCAGTGTGGGTCTTTTCAAATTATTACACTAATCCTCAGTCTGCCATGTGCTTTTTGATGTTGTGATTGTTCAGTTGATCTTTTGCTGACATCCAAAGCTTACATGGATTTAAAAAACCAATCTGAACAGCTACTATATTGCAAATATTGCAAATAGAGTGCCTTGCAGAAGTGTTGATCCCTCCCCTTTGATCTTTTCACATTTTGTTGTTTTTACAACTTATAAGTGAAATAGATTTAATTGGAATTATTACCACTTAATGTACATCAGAAACACAAGAATGTTGATGATACAAACTATTTCTTTCTCCTGTGACACAACATTTAAGGAAACAAATAAACAGTACTGTTCCATTATTTGGGTGGAGGCCACAACAGGGCACTAGAGAGAGAAGGATAATCCATTTTTCACCAGTCTACAAATGCCAGGGTTCCTTTGGATGCAACCACGGCAGTTAAAATTGAATTGATGCTGCTATTCATTCCCAAAAAAGGGAAATGCGAAAGACTGCTCCAACTTCCGTACAGTGGCCCTTATTTCTCATGCCAGTAAGGTAGTGCTCAAGATCCTGCAAGGAAGACTCCAGCAAGACATGGAGCGAGAGTTGCCAGATGTTCAAGCTGGGTTTAGAAAAGGCAGAGGAACGAGAGACCAGATTGCCAATATCCGCTGGATAATGGAGAAAGGCAGGGAGTTTCAGAAAAACATCTATTTTTTGCTTCATTGACTATTCTAAAGCCTTTGACTGTGTGGATCATAATAAATTGTGGCAAGTTCTTGGTGGGATGGGCATCCCAAGCCACCTTGTCTCTCTCCTGAGGAATCTGTACAAGGACCAAGTAGCAACAGTCAGAACTGACCACGGAACAACAGACTGGTTCAAGATTGGGAAAGGCGTACGGCAAGGCTGCATACTCTCACCCAACCTTTTTAACTTGTATGCAGAACACATCATGCGATGTGCGGGGCTGGATGAATGCAAAGCTGGGGTAAAAATTGCTGGAAGAAACATTAACAACCTCAGATATGCAGATGACACCACTCTGATGGCCGAAAGCGAGGAGGAGCTGAGGAGCCTTCTAATCAAGGTGAAAGAAGAAAGCGCAAAAGCTGGGTTGCAGCTAAACATCAAAAAAACCAAGATTATGGCAACAAGAATGATTGACAACTGGGAAATAGAGGGAGAAAACGTGGAGGCCGTGACAGACTTTGTATTTCTAGGCGCAAAGATTACTGCAGATGCAGACTGTGGCCAGGAAATCAGAAGACGCTTACTTCTTGGGAGGAGAGCAATGTCCAGTCTCGATAAAATAATAAAGAGTAGAGACATCAGACTGGCAACAAAGATCTGCCTAGTTAAAGCCATGGTATTCCCTGTAGTAACCTATGGATGTGAGAGCTGGACCTTAGGAAAGGCTGAGCGAAGGAAGATCGATGCTTTTGAGCTGTGGTGCTGGAGGAAAGTGCTGAGAGTGCCTTGGACTGCGAGAAGACCCAACCAGTCCATCCTCCAGGAAATAAAGCCCAACTGCTCATTGGAGGGAAGGATACTAGAGACAAAGTTGAAGTACTTTGGCCACATTATGAGGAGACAGCAAAGCCTAGAGAAGACAATTATGCTGGGGAAAGTGGAAGGCAAAAGGAAGAGGGGCCGACCAAGGGCAAGGTGGATGGATGGCATCCTTGAAGTGACTGGACTGACCTTGAAGGAGCTGGGGGTGGTGACGGCCGACAGGGAGCTCTGGCGTGGACTGGTCCATGAGGTCACGAAGAGTCAGAGATGACTGAACGAATGAACAACAACATTCATGTATAGTGTGATAGGGCACCCTGAAAGCTTTATGGAAAATTTAAGAGAAGAAGACCATTTGTGAAACAAAACCATATCAAATCCTTTCTAGATGGGAGGTGCAGCCAATGTGGAAAATCATTGTTTTGTCATTGTTGCTCAATGCTGGATGTAATGCAAAGAGAATGGTGCCAATGACCCTGAAAAGTCTAAATCCTCTTCATTGTGTAAGTGACAGAATAATGTTGTGGGTATGTTTTTCCTTCAGTAATGAGATCTCACTACAATTGTGAACCACACATTGCCAAAAAAGAGAAATTGTTTTAGTAAAAAGAGAACAAAAATGGTACCAATTTGCTGAAAATGTATACATGCTAACATGTATGTCTAGATGGAAACCAAGTGAGAATTACTATAATTAAGTGCTATGATTACTATAATCAGTTATGTTAAATAAAAGTACCAGATAGTTCACTATAAGGGGGAACACTGTGTTCTTGTGTGTGTTGTGTGTCTCTTGTGTTCTGTCCTGGTATTAATGTCTGTTGTTTCTTCTTATGGTTCTTTATATTTACCCTGGACTTCCCTTCAAACAGATGACACCAGCCACCAATCAGATAGTGGGATGTCATGTGTGATAAATTCACACCCTGAATTTTACGTTGTATAAACACTGAGAGAAGACTTGGGCTCTACTTGTAACATTGTCTTTCTAGGCAGAGGTAGAAAGTGAACACTGATGCAGACAGCGTGGCACCTAAAATAGCAATAATAAGGCCTCAAATATTAAGATAGAGTTTATGTGGCACCTACAAGCAGTGATACATTTTGTTCCCTTGAAACAAATGTTTATTATTTACAACACAATCATGTTTCACATTTAACAGTTTTTTTAAAAAAAATAACAAAACAAAATCAATTTGCTCAGAAGTAAACACAGTTTATTTCAGTTAGCACACAGATCATTCTTCCTGAAAACGTACTGAAGATAAAACTCCATTGTTCTACCATTTTTTTTAACTGTGACACCTTTTAATCAATTTTTTTATAGATTTTGAATATTGCCTTGTCAAAGTCTTTGTACTTCATGTTATTGTTTGAATTGTATTTTTATAAAGCACCTTTTTAAATCCAGAGATGAAAGTACTTATTTCCCTAGAATTTTGCTGGAGTAATCTTGAGCCAATCTCCTAGCTGGAGATTAATATTTTCTCAGTCTTAAGGTAATTGTTTTTAAAATAAAAGATTCACTGGTAATGTATTCTGTTAGAAAAGTGGGAGTTTTAATTCATTTGGAGATTCCATTTTAAATAGCATTTGGATAGAACGAGATCTACCCATTATAGATGAACTCTTGGCAGAATGGAGTAAGAGGGAAAGATAATTGTTTTGGCTTGTGAATAAAAAGAAAGTTGTATAAAGCATATAATTCATCTACACAATAGTCTCAAATCTATAGGTGTGAATTCTCCATTACTTTTTGCAATACTGGGAAGAGGGCAGGAGTCTTGCGCAGAGCTTGGAAGTAGTGGCATTATTTTTGATGTATTGTTAAGACCATTGATAAGGTAATGGTTATATATTCTGATGTAACACCATGCCCAGGTAGGTTTTGTCTTCATGAGTGACACTCCTTTATCAATACGTATTTTGTAAAGGCCATGTATTTAGTTTAGCCCTATGAATTGCCTGGAGTGTGTTCCTCTAGTTTTTCACTTGAAAATAAAGTTTCTCAACACTCAGGGAAGTGAGGACCCTACTGGGTGATGCTCAAGAGGGAATTTGAACCCTAGTCTCCCAGAGTACTAAATTTCAAACCACTACATCATGCAAATTCACCATTCGGAATTGGAGTATACTAAAGAGATTTGGCACTATAGTGGATTTAAGAAGTTTTACTGTTGGTCATGTAATTTCCCCTCTTGTATAACTTTTCTTA
Source organism: Anolis sagrei (assembly GCF_037176765.1). Classification (NCBI taxonomy): domain Eukaryota; kingdom Metazoa; phylum Chordata; class Lepidosauria; order Squamata; family Anolidae; genus Anolis; species Anolis sagrei. The sequence goes on along the minus strand of NC_090024.1, from coordinate 213,255,826 downwards.
ACCAACAAAACAGATTTCATAATGGGTTGCTATGAGTTTTTTTGGGCTGTATGACCATGTTCCAGAAGCATTTTCTCCTGACATTTTGCCTGCATCTGTGGGGTGTGTATATATCTGTGGAATGTCCAGGGTGGGAGAAAGAACCCTTGTCTGTTAGAAGCAAGTGTGAATGTTGCAGTTTGCAAGCTTTATTGCAATTGAGTAGCCTTGAAGCTACAAAGTCAATCAGTGTGGATATTTGCATCAAGGTAGCCCAGCTGTTGTGCCTGGAGACATCATTTGTTTGGGAGGTGTTAACTGGCACTTGATTGTTAGCTGTCTGGGATTCCCCTTTTTCTGAGTGGTGTTCTTTACCATCTTGGTTCTTATGTTTTTCAATACTGGTAACCAGATTTTGTTCATTTCCAAGGTTTCCTTCTTTCTGTTGAAACTGTCCACATGTTTGTGGATAACAGTGGCTTCTCTGTGTAATGTGACATGATGGTTGTCAGAGTGGTTCAGCATTTCTGTGTTCTCAAATAATATTATATATGCAGACTTCATAATTATAGGAAGTCACTTATGGCCGAGTATGATTGTCTTCAAAGAGCAGAATTTTGGTAATAGATTCACAAATGACTGAGGAGACATCTTCTGAATCCACATAGTCTGCCACAAGGAGGACATAGATTTCCAGGTGAAGGCAGTCACAACAACGACAAGGGTTTGAAATACACTCCTTCCTCTTTTTTATTGCAATGCTTTCACCCTCCATTTGTGCCTCTTCACAATCCATAGCACCATTGGTAATAGCTGACCTCCAGTTAGAACAGTGTTTCAAGGCCCAGGGCTTCCCAGATCTCTGTGCTAATATCCCATTTCTTTAAGATTCATTTTCAGCTCATCTTGAAATCTCTTTTGTTGTCCACCAACATTCCACCTTCCGTTCTTGAGCTGAGTATAAAGTAACTGATATGGGAGACAGTGATTGGGCATTCGGACAGGGTGGCCAGTTCAGCAAAATTGATAGTGGAGAATCACCATCTCAGTGCTGGTGGCCTTTGCTTCTTCCAGAACACTGACATTTTTCTGCTTGCTTTCCCAAGAGATTTTCAGGATTTTCCAATGGAATATTTCCAGAAGCTGAGGATGATATTTATCCATGTTTCATGGGCATACAATAGAGTTGGAAGGACAATGGCTTTATAAATAAGCATGTTGGTATCACAACAAATGTCCAAGTATTTGAACACTCAGTGTAATAAACATGAATAACAGGCTTCATAACATTTCCTTACTGGTCTTTTTTTTATAATTTGAGCTCCCATTTCCATTACTATAATGCCTCTATAAAAATCTCTGTAAGGATGCAATAACCAGAAATTGGGGGGGGGGCATTGTTTGGGGGCTTAAAATAGCCAGTGCTGTTCCATTATTCGGGCAGAGGCCACCAGGGGGCACTAGAAAGAGAAGGCTTGTTCAACTTAGGGGATGAGTTGAAGGAAAACCATTTCCCCCATTTCACAGTTCACCCCCCCCTTCCCATATCATACACAAGGGTTGTTTCCACAACAGGGACATGGGTGGGGGGAATAACAGGAAAACAGGGGCAAATGGTTTTACTCCTTCAACCTATCCTCCACTCCCATAAATTGGACAATCCTTGTCTCTCTAGCACACCTTGGTGGTCTCCGCCCAGATAATGCATTATTACCAAAGAGCCTTGCAGATCATAGGCAACTTACCTAGGATACCAAGAGTGCAAAGAAGAAGTGACTCCTGTATCTTTAATAGTTGTGTAGAAGCAGACATTTCAGCAAGTATTGATAGTTCTTTGACGGTATTGCAAGTAACATTTGCTGCAAACCTCTTTCTCCACAACTATGAAAGCTACAGGGGCCCTTCCAGCTTTTCCTCTGGAAATCCTAAAACTTCAGGATCCATTTTCTTCATCCTTGCTATCTTTGACCATTGGCCAATGGTATATTCGTTTAATTGCATTTTATGGCAGTTTGAAAATTTGTGCACCGCCGTATAAATTAGAGATAGGAGAATATTGGACTTCCTGAGATTATGCCTTACAACTGATATGATTATTGATAAGGGACTGTGATATGGAAGTAGTGTTCAAACATGTGGAAGGCAAAATGTCATTCATGTTAATTACAAATTATTATCACCCTCTTTAGACAAAATGTCTGAGAAATAACAGAAACAATTTGTTTATGAAGCAACAAAATATATGAAGTAATACAAGTAACTTATTTTCCAGCTAACATTTCTAACATGTTTTTCAGAATATAAATTGGGCCTATTGGGAAGTGATTCAGAACTTAATTTCTCTGAGAGATGATGCTGTTATTTTGTCTGTACAAACCATCAAAGCACATATTGCTTTGATAGTTGTAATATTTGTTTTAATCTGTCTTTCACCGTGATGGATAACACATTTATTCAAAGGCTTAGCACATCAAAAGGAGCAATATATAAAAGCAGGAATGGCTTATTTCTTAGTGCTATAAAAATAGATACTATTTCATACTACAGTGCATCAAAATAATATCACAAGATAGCCTTCTGAAGGGTTTATACATGGCTGCTAAAATGCTTATTTCACAGAGTAGCTCATTCAGATAATCTGAACGTCATAGACGATTCCTTAGGAATTGCTATTTTCAGCCCAGTAATGAGAGTCGGTTTGGCAACTAGGGTGGACATTTGAGCTATGAAACAGAGAATTAGGGAGGAGGGGAGGAATGCATCAAAAGAGAGGAATAAATGAATATATACTGTGCTGTCGCATGCTGGGCCTATAGCAATTGGCTTTTGAACAGGACGTGCTCTTTGTGCCCAGCGGGAAGCTGGGGTGCCTCAGATGAGAGGCCCTATGGGTTTTACTATACAAAGTCTTTAGAGGCTTAAAAGTTTAACAAAGTTCTTTATTATTGCTTATGTCTTCAACAAACAATCTTAGATCTTTAACAAATCAAACAAATGCTTCTTAACTTGTCTACAATAGACAGGCAACTTGCTTGGAGAACTATTTCTTTCCTTTACAAGGAAAACCCTTTTTAACCCCTCCCTGGGCAATCTGCTTTCTAGTCTTTGCTAGTGTGGGCTCTACTACCGTCTCCAAAATGCTTCTTGGGTACCCAAGCCAAGGCTCTGAAGAATTTCCAGCTGGAGTCCTTAGGATTTTTCCAATGAAAGTTGTAGGTCCGTTTCTCTTACCCAACGAGGGTTGTGCTGTAAAGTTGTTTCTCTTAAAAGCCTTTCTTTAGAGACTGCTTTTAAAGCTGTGAGGCTGTAAATTCCCCAGCCAGAGCTTTTGGGACTGTTATCCCCCGGACTTTGTAAGAAATGAAGCTTCTCTACAGGTAAAAAACTTTCACGTCCTGTAGTTGAGCTTCCAACTGTAAGACTGTACTAAAATGGTTCCCTTTCCCTCCTGTATCTGGAAAAAAGGGCAGAACTAAAACTTAACGATGATAGACAGGTGGCTAGCCCCATGACTGCAGCCTAACAGGAACCATCCATCTGTAAAATGCATGGCCAGAACAAGCACATGCAAACACTCAAAGAATGAAAGGGAGTTTGGAGCTCCTGGTACAGCCGTACTAGCACATATACAGTGGGCCCTTGGTATCTGCTGAGATTTGCATCCAGGACCACACCGGAGCCCTACCCCCTTGAATGGTTGCACAAGTCCTATTTTATAATGGGACACATATCTCTTATATAAAATGTCTCTATATCTTATATAATATTTTCAGGCTGTGGGTGTTTAAATCTGTGGATACAGAATCTGTGGATAGGGAGGAATGTCTGTACTGATTTGCATATATATTAACATGAACTCAATTATAAGCAAAAGTGCACACTTCTTCATAGGATGCATAACTTCATGACCACTGTTATTCAGTTGGGTTCTGTTGTTATATTGTTGCTCTAAAATGGTTTAAGGATTATCATGCACTGGATGAGAGGGTTTAAAAAGACCCATAAATTTTAAAAAGACTGTTGAATAGATATCAAGAAATATACATGACTTTTTGTAATAATGACCAAAAATTTAGAATTCAACTGCATTATGAAGACTGTTACTTATGCTGTAGAAATACTATGGATCATTAGAGAATAATCCTAAATTATAAATTCAATAATATATCATGAACATTTAATTTACTTCTCCACAAATTAATCCATAAAGCAGGAGATATCAATTTAAATAATTACATTGCATGAGTGGAATCTATTTTAAATATTTACAATCTTGTAATTGTTGTGTGAATCTTAAATATTGCAATCCATAGGATACTTCTAAGTGATTTTACCATGGCTTCATTTGTGTTACTTTAGATTTGAATCATTTATTTGTCTAAGAAATATATGGTATGCATGTGCACATTGTTATAGATGCATATTGTGAAATGCTGTTTAAACTGATACTATTATTATGAGGAGGGGCAGGTAAGAAATAAAATAATAATAATTATTATTATTATTGCTATTATTAAAATATTGAAAAAATTAGGTTCAAAGTGTTAGAAATAGTACTATGACAAGTGTGAAGGCTGCAGTCTTTGTATATATGCTTGTTATAAATTATTGTTAAGTATATTTTACTGTTACCCAAAATGATATATGATAATACTTCATTAAAAACCTAACTGGAATTCTCTATGTAGTGGTTGAATTTAATCCCATTTTGGAAGAGAGGTGTGATATAATGTCAATACATAAATAAAGCTAGCTACACAAATAAGTAAGTAAGTAAAACTTTATTTCCATCCCGCCCTATTTCCCCATGGTGAACCAGGGCAGTTCACAACATAATGCTGTAAAAGTACCACAAAAACTTGACAGTTCCAATAAATAAACACAAACATTAAATTAAACCAGTCTCATAAAAATAATTACAGAGAATTTAAAGAAACAGTTAAAAGCTATGTCCAGATTCCATTCCTTATTACAAAAAGCCGGATCTTTAAACATTCCGATCTCCATATGTTTGGGTAGAAGGGACGGTTTTTATTTGCTTCCTAAAAGAGGACAGCAATGAAGTCATTCTGATCTCCTTTGGGAGGGAGTTCCATAAGTGGGGGGCAACTGCAGAGAAGGCCGTCTCTCTCATTCCCACCAGCCGGGTTTGGAACGGGGGGGGGGGGTGGAACCAATAGGAGAGCCTCCCCTGATGAATGCAGTGTCCAGGCAGGCTCATATGAGGAAAGACATCCATTTAAGACTTTAAAGATAACTTTAAATTTTGCCTGTTAGCAAACTGGAAACCAGTGGACCTGCTAAAGCATGGGCGTTGTTATTTCCCTGTACGGAGCTCCTGTTAGTAACCTGGGAGCTGATCTCTGAACCAGCTGAAGCTTCCAAGCACTCTTTAAAGGAAGTCCCACATAGAGTGCATTGCTGTAGTCCAGTCAGGGTGTAACTAAGGTGTGTACTACCATGGCCAGATCCAGCGTCTCAAGATATGGACACAGCTAGCACACAAGTTTTAATTGTGCAAGGGCACTCCTGGCCACTGCCGACACCTGGGCTTCCAAGGTCAGTGATGAGTTCAGGATCACCCCCAAGCTGTGTACCTGTGCCTTCAGGGGGAGTGTAAACCTATCCAAATTAATTTAAATAAGTTATTTAAAATATACAGTCTCATTTTGCCATTACACACAATTGGGTTGTCTTACAAATTTGAATTATACTAGGAAAGAAAGAGCTGAACATATGAAAATCAAATTTGGCTGGATAGGTGAAGTACGTTGGAAATTTGTTTATGCTGAGTTTGAAGTGAAAGAAATAAGACTTCTTATATTGGGAGCAAGTCATGATAAAAATTAAGTAAATAAAATAAATAAAATATTTGTTATAGTTTTGCAGGTGCCATTCTTTTTACCCATGTGGATAGTTTGATTTATCATGTATCCTTACCAAGTTTTTTTTCCTACTCGTTTCTCTCAGAATCCTAAACAAATAACATTATTATTATGTTATTATTATGTTAGCTATAGAAAGAATATATAGTCTCCAATGCATATTTTTTGAGCGTTGGGAAATTCTAATGAGAAGAATCCAGGACTAACAAGAATTTTTGCAGTTCAGAACTTAATTCTGTAAAAAAAATCACATGGTTGTTTTGCTCAGAAAAAATAGCATGAATAATGTTTTGATGTAGAAATATAAATTAACTGGTGGTATGGAGCTCTCTCTGGGGGCATCTCAGAAATCAATTTTACATAACAACCACACTCTAATTAGGAGTACCATGGATTTCAATATGAACTGCCAACCAAATCACCTCTTTGCTTTCATAGTTTGGTAGAAATCTAACTGAACCTTATTCCAGCAGTACCAGCTATGCAGCAGATTTGCATTGTGAGTTTTTCCCCTTCATCACTTTCAGCAAACTATTCTGAAGAAATACAATTGGAACCATTTTCTTTATGGCTATAGTCCTTGGCAAGCATAATATTGTCTGCTATAAATTCTGTTTGCAGTTCTGAATTCTTTCACACAGTAGGATTACTAAGAAGGAAAGGCCATTGTGGTATACAATCCAAGCATGAGTGAAGCACAATGATTCTAGACAAATTAAGTACAACATGATTTAGAAAGAAAAACAGATTTCTGGAAAGCTAGAATTCCTACACTGGAATCCTGAAAAGATTAATGAGTGGGCTATAACATTAGCGTTATTCCCCCACTTAGCTTGGAGTTCAAGTAGTCATTTCTCTTGCCTTGTTTTTTTCAAGTGATACTCGAGTTATTGCAAACCCTTGTGTAAATGTGCTTTCAAAACAATGTTTTTGTTTTAATTTTTGAAAGCAACTCAAAAGCTATGACATATGAAGATAGGGGAATCTAAAGATAAAAGAAGTTTATTTTTAAAATCTGTAGTATCAAAATTGCATTGGCGTAATCTTCAAGACACCCTCAAATAATAAGGGTTATTTCACTTGAACATCATCGCCCCATTTGGCACTCTTTCCAACTATAAATTACAATTATTAATGTAATTACTACCATGTTTTCATTATCATTAAATTATTTTAATAATGAGATACATGCTTGGGTTGGACATGTTAAGAGATGCCTTGTTTTTATTCTGTTCTCTCAAGTTATTTCTGACATATTAATCTATCCCAAGTTTTTCTTGATCAGTGTGTGTGGGGATTGCCATTGTTCTTTATGAGGCTGAGAAAGTATGGCATTCAAGGTTGTACAATTGGTTCAGGTGTGAGCAGAGATTCATACCTCACAGAATCCTAGGCCAGTACATACAGCCTTCCTACATTGCAGGATACTCTCACACAAATAGTTTGAGTCTATCACATTAAAATTATTATTCAGCAAACTATCATGACCATCCTTTTCCAAACTGCATAGTAGAGACAAGCAGGTATAACAGTCCAAATATTGGAGGAAACAAACTCCTACAATTCCTCTCAATTGGGTATTCTAGCTGATAGGAATTAAAACCTTAATTTCTTTCGTTTTCGCAAGAGCACCAGAAGTAAAGTTATTGTACATTTTTGATGATTTGGAGATTTTTTTACATTTGAGAAAAGTACAAAACAAAGATTTTGAATAAACTAATAAAGCACTCTTTACTGCACATTTGTTCCACACCAAAATCTTACAGGCTACTGCATGCATGAACTTTTCTCCATTTGTATGTGCATGTGTGCCTGCGATCTGGCTGTCAATTTAAGGCAATCCAATTAATTTCACAGAGATCTCTTAGGCAGGGAATACGCAATCGCTTTTTCAGAAATGTGCCTTTCCTGCTTGACAAGATGGTCCATGTGGTCTCTTCTATTATTCTATGATTCTATGAAATATAGCCTACAAGATCTAGTGTTCTTTGGCAGCCAATTACCAACAAGGACTGACCCTGCTTAGCTTCCAAGATCTGTTTTAAAAGGCTGTCGCCTAGAGATTTCTTTTGCTCAAGATAAGAGAAGGCCACAGCTGGTGAAGTTGTTCCTACATGTTTTCCCAGCCCTTCAGCATAAGCCATACACATTCATTGTTTTATGTTTAAAGCCCTTCTTGCTGTTATCAGCAGAGAGTGGGGGTGAATAGACCAAAGGTTCAAGAAGAGAACAATACTAGGCCTGGGTAACAATGCAAAAATTTGTTTCTAAAATCGATTTGTATTTGGGGTTTTTTTTTGTTTCGATATTTAAAATAATTACAAAATTTTCCTTTTAAAAAGTTCGATATTTACGAAATTTCGTAAATGGTAAAAAATTAACAAATCGATTTCCAAAACAATAACGAATCGATTCGTTAATGGCGGACGCGACCGCGAAATACGCTAAAAAATCTCCAAAAACTTCTGAAGCTTCCCTCTCCCTCTGTTCTTGACTGTTGGTGTGATATTATAATTTTTTTTCACTAATTAAACCATAAAACCGGCCCAGACATGCGGAAATAATAACGAAACGACCTCAGAACAATAACAAAACGAATACAATAACGAAATACGAAGCATTTACAAAACGTGTTTAAAAATTCGTTTTTTTTAATGATTGCTCCAGAATGGTTTGTTATCGTTTTGTAATTGGAAAAATTAACGAATTATTAACGAATTACGAATTAACGAAACGAAACCGCCCAGGCCTAAACAATACAGAAAACTGCAGTTGTGGTTTAGCCAATTATTTTCATGGTTTAAAGAAGTAAAGAAAAAACTGGCAATCAGAGTGGTGAAGTATAAATATTACAACACAACAGTTGTCAAGTTTTTTTTTTGTTTTTGTTTTTTTGAGATTTGGGAACTTTCTTCTGTCTGCCCATGTGTCCATTCCAATCCAGAATAACATATGGAATTATGGAGGTTGAAACAAAAATATAAACCAAGTTAAACATGTGGGTGGGTGAGAGGAGTTGAGCATGGGCCACTTTACAAAGCTGTATTAGTAGAACAAAGTGTTTGATTTGAAAAGACAACCAAAAACACCACCCTTTTTATATGCAGTAGACATTTCCATTTATTTTACTGTCATCTTACCCTGAAGCTTCTCTGTTCATTTAATACCTTTAATGGAATTCAGAAAGTGTTCTAAATGGAAAATGTAGTTTGTTTGTTTCTTTGCTGTTCTTCAAATGATGGAAGATGAAGCCATTATTCTGAATGTTTTGCCACATAATTGTATTCATGTGTTGTGTTTTATTAAAAGTATATTTCTCTGAACAGTTCTGTCTCCCCAGTTCAGTTCTTCCAAGCCTTTTCTGTTTTGTACTTTAAAGCTCAAGGAGCCTAAATACTGTAAAGGCACCAGATCCCATCTGATCTAGGAAGCTAAACAGGTCAGCATTGGTTAATATTTGGATGAGAGGCTGCCAATGAATGAGGTCATGCAGGCTATATTTTACAGCAGTGGTTCTCAACCTGTGAGTCCCCAGATGTTTTGGCCTTCAACTCCCAGAAATCCTAACAACTGGTAAACTGGTTGGGATTTCTGGGAGTTGTAGGCCAAAACACCTGGGACTCACAGGTTGAGAACTACTATTTTACTGTATGGAACTGGCAGAATCATCTTTAAGCATTCCTTGTCTAAGAAAATACACAGAAATTAACAGTGTTCCATAATATGATTGCCGACTTCAAGGCACATGCATACATCAAGCCACCCAGAAAAAAGTATTCAAGAAAATCGTGGATTATACAAAAGTATGTAACCTCCCCACCCAGGATAATTTGAAATACAGTATATATTTCAAATATCTTGGGTTACAATAGGTCTTTTTCCTCAGGTTCATATTTAATCTTCTTTTTTTAATATATAGTTTGTGCCAACTTTATTTTTATGTTTTCTGTTGCTGTTTTTTTAAAGGAACAAGTTGATGAATTACCTGATTACCAATTGGTGGCATGGCAGGTGTATCATTAAATTTCAGTGTCTTCCTTCCAGCACTGTGGTCCATGCTATACTTAGTCTTAATTAGCAGTGCTTTAATAACTCATGGAGCTGTGCTGAAGCTGTTTAAAAGGGTTTCATTCCTAAAGGGCTATTTTGTACCTACCAGTTTATTACTTTGTTTTAGTAAGTTGCAAGACACTGTTAGCATTATTAGTATTACACACTGGGGACATCACAGCATTCCATGCATTTGTTTAATTAGGGGACACTGATAAATATTATCATATACTCCACAACAGTAACTGAACATCTGTCATGATTAATGTTGGTGGAATCCCCTCCCTCCCTTTCTTTTTTTAAACCAAGCATGGTGTGCCTGTTTGGTTGAATGCCACTGCTTGTTTGTGGATATTGACAGCTGATCTAAGTAGAAGTTGTACCTTTGTAGGTGATCGGTTGAATGCAAATTATGACATAGCTTTTTTTTATCAAGGCATAAAATGGTTTGCCCTAATATGTTGTGGAATTTGGGGTGGAATGAATGTTCATAAATATTACAACAACTGATTTAAAAATGTTTCCCTAGTGGGTAGAGGACCCAAACAAGGTGAAACCTATATAATAAAAACCTTCACAGGCTTTCTCAACATTAAGGAGAAAATTGATTAAATTATGTGTTAACAGCTGATAGAGATTTATTTCGGTTAGAGGTCACTGGTCCATTGCAAATATGGATGTAAGTAGAGAACGACTAAAATCTATCCGTGAATCAAAGGCAGAGAATTCTTAGACTGATTCTTACTCTCTAAGGACACTTTTTTCTGCACAACTGAATCTGTGAAGTCTTAGATCTGCCTTTTCCTCTCCTCTGCTCCAGTTCCCCCTGTTTATAGGTTTTTCCCCAATAGTGTAGATACCTTCCTTTATATTAGTTATTGCGTGCAGCATAACATCCCCTCCCCCCTCCCAGAGGCCAGCTTTAGTTGGCCTATTCCATTTCCCTGTATAGAGCTCTCTTGCTGGACTCCTCCTTTTCTACAGTCACTAGAGGCTTGAGGCTTGTCTAGTAATTCTAGGCCCTAGCAATCCAAAAACAGGCATCCTTAGCACCTGCATTCAGCATTATTCTTATACCAGCAGTCCAAAGGACAGCAGAAGCTTATGACCAGCTTAAGCTTCACATAAAAGAAGTTTGAGGCAGTTTATAGGCAACAACTTGTAAACCATCACTTTGCACCAGAGGCAGAAGTCTTCAGAGAGATGACTACAACCAGCAAAATCTCTTTTTGTAATGTTTTAAGTAACCTTGTGATAGTCCTGGGTGGAGTTAACCCTTTATTCATCTTGCTGGCAGGAACTCATTTTGGTTATTTTGGTTATCTTTTCATCTTGCCTAAAGTGCCTCTGTGTGTAAAGGGTCTCAGTCTTAACATAAAGTATACAGATAGCCCCTGAATAAAGCCAGACACTATAGTTTTCCCAAAGGCTTGTGTGTGCCATCATATAATCAATGCATTATTTCTGCCTCCTTACACTTACAGAAGTGTGGTCTGAAAAGATTTGTAGTAGAAGTTATGTTTTTCATGTAGAAGAAAGGAATGCCAAAACAAAAATGGCACTGGTAATTTTAGAAAGCATATATATAAGAAGTGGTCTGGCAGTGATAATGACAATAGGAAAGGAAAGCTGAGCTAAACCGATTGGCCTGGCTGGACTATGTAGACTCTGCCATTGCAAGTTGGAATAGTATTTTGGTCATTTTTATTGTTTTGGAATTATTTATAACTGTATCCACTTGTTTTATTCCTGTATTCAGGAGAGAAACGACACCATCATCATCATTATATTTTTTTTAAGTATGTTTCTCCTTTTTTCTGTTACATTTTATTTTTTGCTAACATGGATGAACAAATGTGTTAGTTTTTTTTTCTTTTTTTGGGGGGGAGGGGTAAATTGATGTAGAAAAAACAAACAGAAGTTGCACCCTTGCTGCTCCATACTATTGTCTTCTAATCACCTTCTAAATTTGGGAAATCATTATCTTATTTTTATTTTGCTGCAACGGAATACTGCAGTTTCCTGATGAGAACAGATTCTCATTTTTGATAAGGAATTTTTTTTTTGCAGTGAACATTTTCTATACAATATTATCCATTTCAGTCATTGATGTCCATAAACAAGCCTGTTCTAGCCAGGAGAGGACTGACATATAGTTACAGAAGAGAGCTCAACTTGTCATTTAGGATATGATCCTTGCCATTTCTCTCTCGCTGTTTTTCTTTCTCTCCTTCTCTCTTCTCTCTCTCATTCTCTCTCTCAATATAATTGCTGTTGTGTATGACATTGATGAATGGTGTTGACTAGAATACATTCCCCTGATTGCTTCAATGAACGGTGCACAAACCATGTTGATTTCTGAGTGACACTTTAAAAAATATGTTCCTTGGAGTGCACATAATGATTAAACACTAAACAATGGCACTATTTTTGGGGTGCTTATATCTCAGCAAAATCTCAGCTCTATCAACATTAATAATTCTGAAGTCATTGTTTTTTCCAATCACAGATTCTTGCTTGGCATTACAATAAAACTGTAATTTTATGCATACTAACCTAGGAATAAGTCCATTTGAAAACTGAGTAGACTTGCAACATTTGATAATAGACTTCTGCATTGGTATGTGTAGGACTGACTGCGTGGTAACTGTCAAAAGTCCAAGTATGTGTGGGCTTGTTGATTCACAGTGTAACTGCATTCAGGGCCATAGCCAGAAAAAAAAATTAATGGGGGGGGGAGGGGTAAGGAGTTGAAACTTTTTTTCGTGAATCATAAAGAGTAGTTCCATAACACAAAATAATTTAAATAGTATGGTTTATTCTATATTTTATATAGACTTAATTAAATTGATTTTCTATCTGAATTACTAAGTTTCAGTCTTAAAATAAATGAAAATGACTGTTAACTGGTAATTTATAGTTACAAAAGAATACTACAATGTCTGTTGGAAACACTTAAAAACTGTGTCAGTACACTTTGACAGAAATCAGGTTCCATCAATAAACTTCAGTGGACACCTTAATGAATACTGTCATTTGGAGAAATTTTACACCTGTGTCACGTTCCTTTACTCCAAGTTCCCATACATCGAGGTCTTCAAGAGGCTTGTGGGGAATCTGCATTGCCTTACAGAACAGTGGCAAGGTGGGTAAAAGCCTTCCATGGAGGACGTCCAAATGTGGCAGACATGAATCATCCTAGTGTTAGCGAAATATAAGTGAATGCTGTTGCCACACTCATAGACAGTGATCGATGCCATACGATTTGTGAGCTGGCCCGAAACACAGGATTTGTGCATACGACTATGCTCCACATTCTGAAGGAATGCCTGGGCATGAGAAAAATTGCTTCATGATGGGTTCCATAAATGGTACAATATGATGCTGCTCATACCCACTTGGAGTGCTATGAGCATGAAGGAGAGGCTTTCTTACGTCGTATCATTATGCTGGAAAAGATGGGTCATATCGTACCAGCCAGAACTGAAATGCCAATCAAACAAATGGCGTTATTAAGGGTCACCACAAAGTTGACAATTTCATCAGAACCCCAGCAATGTGAAAGTTATTGTGATTCTCATGTATGATTGTGATGTTGTCATCCTAACGCATACCATTCCTCCACATCAGACCGTCATTGCTCAGTATTACTGTTCATTTTTGGAACACCATCGCAGACCAGCTTTGAGAAAAAAAATGGCAACACTTTCTGCAGAACGCCTCTATCGTTTTGCATGACAATGCTTGGTCACATGCAGTGCAAGCTGTGGCTGATTTGCTCGATCAATGGGGCTGGGAAGTGCTGTACCATCCAACATACTCCCCAAACTTAAGCCCTTGTGACTTTGACTTTATTCCTAAGATGAAGGAACCACTCCATGGCATTTACTTCAGAACTGTTCCAGAGATTCTTGCGGCAGTAGACCGCTCCATTCAAACTATCAACACAACAGGTGTCCTACAACTTCCACATCATCGGAAATGGGTTGTACACAATGCTGGTGACTATATTGAAGGACTGTAAAACTTGGTGACATGTATCACTTTTGTATTATATATAAATAAATAGTTGCCACTATTAAAGTTTCAACCCTCATATTCCTCCCTATCTTTTCCAGTAGAGCCATAGTAGCATATCTTTACACATACTTTGAGTATTTCCCTAAAGCTGACCTACAATCTCAACATCTTGTACTTTGGCCAAGAAGACCTTAGTACAGCTAAACCTGAAAATTCTGCATGTGACACTTCACTATTATTATGAAAGAAGGATTCAGTGGAATTTAAACGTGGAAAAATAAGGATAAAGGTGAAAAAAGTAGGAAGAGGTAGAGTCCTTAGAGCTGGATGTAGTGCAGTACAAATGTATAGTAGGATACAGAAGGATAGAGAAGCCTTTCCACAAAGGCTACCTGACACAGAAAACAGTTTTTATTACATTGAGGTATATCAAGAAACCGAAACATATGGTACTCTTACAGATGTATTTGAAAAAAGGAACCAACATCTCATGATACAAGAGGGGGTATATCATAGCATTTAGGGGTGAGGCACCTCTTGTGCTCTGACTACAGCTTTCCTCTGTTCAAAAGGGGAATAGTGTAAAATGCAGCTGCAGAGTGCATTGAACTTCTCCAGACTGTGGAGAAGAGAAAAATGGCTTCCAGCCTCATTACAAGTAAAAACCTACTTCTCAATACAACTGAATCTCTCTCTTATGCCTGCTTTTTTCTTTGATTCATATTTTATCATGCTTAAAATCTTACATTAATAATAATACACTTTATTTATAACCCGCTACCATCTCCCCAAAGAGGACTCAGTGCGCCTAACATGAGGCCAAGCCCAAAATAAACTCACAGTAAACTCGGTTACCTCATTTGGCATTGCATTTAAGCTGGAGTCCAGTTCGAGACGTATCTGAGCGACTTTGCCTGCAAAATGGTGCGCAAAATCGCTGCATCTCTAGAACTTTGATATCTGTTTTTGGTACTGCCTTGGCTTCTTAGCAGCTTCTGGTTTCTGGTCTTGCTGAATTCTGCAGTTCTAAAACCAAATTGTTTAGTTGTTTAAGAAAGGTAGGAAGAAATGGAAGTCACCTGAAGAAGATGAAGCCTGTCTGGGGTCCCATCTATACTGCCATATAATGCAGCTTGAAATTTATTTATTATTATTTCGGTTGCTTCTACCCCGCCCTTCTCACCCCGGGGGGGGGGGGACTCAGGGCGGCTTACAAAAGCAAGGCACAATTCGATGCCCGCATCACATAACAGTAAAAGACAATAACATCAGTTAAAAGAAACAGCAATTCTGGCAATAACAACAATTAACAGAAAACAATAGTTATTATAGGCAAAAACAACCATAAAACCAATAAAAGCAATAAAACCAATACAAACCTCATTGACGGTCAGCGTTTCACAATCTCATAGTTCAAATTCCAATTCCACAATTGTCAGTCCTTTCAGTCCTATCCATCTGGCTGTCCATATCTAATTGTCAGATTGCGCAAAGGCATGGTCCCACAACCATGTCTTTACCTTCCTCCTGAAGGAGAGGAGGGATGTTGATGCCCTAATTTCCCCTGGGAGTGAGTTCCACAGGTGAGGAGCCACCACTGAGAAGGCCCTGCTCCTCGTCCCCACCAGCTTCACTTGTGATAGCAGTGGGGTCGAGAGCAGGGCCTCCCCAGATGATCTCAAATTCCAGGGTGGGACGTAGAGGGAGATACGTTCGGACATATACACTGGACCGGAACCGTAAAGGGTTTTGTAGGTCAAAACCAGCACCTTGAATTGTGCTCAGAATTGAACCGGCAGCCAGTGGAACTGACACAGCAGAGGGATTATATGATTATATGATCATTGTAAACTCATATAATGCAGTTTAACTGCATTGAACTGCATTATATTTGCCTACATTGACCATAAAATTCCATTACATGACAGTGTAGATGATACCTAAATGAAGTGAAACTTTCCATTTCAGATCTAGGAATTGCTCTGGAAAAAACTTGATTTTAGTATTTTGGTAGATTATGCTGTACCAACTCATCCCTAAATAGGAGACTTTCTCAAATTACAATCACAGTCTTGGAAGGGGGTTAACAGGCCATTGAATTCAACTACCTTCTCAATACAGACAATCCAGGTAAAATATGTCCAGCAAGTCCTTGTAACTACTTTTTATGATATTCAGCATTTATATTGGCTTTTGGGTTCAACAGACAGTATGAAACATGACTTCGTGACACTGTAAAGAGGAAGAGCCCTATATGTGTGATTGTTATTTTTGGTGGCAGATTTCTATTTACTGTAACAACTGTTTTGGCCCTGGGAAATGAACAAATGTTATAGGTTCTGGGCTAAATCCAAATATTAGTCCCATCTAATTAATGGGATTTAAGCCAGTATTGACTTAATAAGTTCCGCTGATTCACTGGATGTACTTATGTTGGATCTAACAATTGGATTTCTGTTATGTATATATCTAATAGGCCTGGGTAACAACGCAAAAATTTGTTTCTAAAATCGATTTGTATTTGGGGTTTTTTTTTGTTTCGATATTTAAAATAATTACAAAATTTTCCCTTAAAAAAGTTCGGTATTTACGAAATTTCGTTAATATTTACAAAATATTTTGTAAAGATGGCGCCCTTTTTTAAAAATATTTTTTAAATTTTTTTTAATTTAATTATTAATTTAGTAGAATAGGGAGGAGAAATTATTATTAAGGAGGGAAGGCAGGCACTCACTCTGGCAGGCCCTCTCGCTCGCCTCTCGCCCTCTCGCTCGCCGCTCGCCCTCTCGCTCGCCCTCTCGCTCGCCGCTCACCCTCTCGCTCGCCGCTCGCCCTCTCGCTCGCCGCTCGCCCTCTCGCTTGCCGCTCGCCCTCTCGCTCGCCCTCTCGCTCGCCGCTCGCCCTCTCGCTCGCCCTCTCGCTCGCCGCTCGCCCTCTCGCTCGCCCTCTCGCTCGCTTGCTCAGCCGGCGCCTTCCCCGCCCTCTCCTCCTCCTCCTCCTCCTCCTCTTTCAGGCTCTGCCTCTGACTGGCTAAGAGAGGAGAGAGAGGAGAGCTCCCAGCAAGCATCGTCAGGCGGCCATCTTACGTATTTCCAAAATGGACGGAAATACAAAATTTTTTGCCGCCTGCCGTTTCGATATTTAAAAACACTTCCGGGTTTAAAAATAAGTTTTGTAATCGTTTTGTAATTGCTAAAATTAACGAATATTTAACGAATTACAAAATTAACGAACGAAACCGCCCAGGCCTAATATCTAACAATGACCAATCACATGAAAATCTTACCAACATACAACTTCTAGTTTGTTTCTTCCCTTTTTTCCTTAACTATATTGTCGTGCTTTCTGTGTTCAGGCACCTTTGGGTCACAGAATGGATAATTCACTTAGATACAACAGTGGGATTTCTGGTCTGATTTAGTTCCATACTAATGCATTCCATCTAGTACACACTTTATTTCATTTGTTTTGTTGGTGGCATAATATGTGTGTAAGGTTCTGTTTATCTGAATGCAAAACAAAACTCCGAGAAGTAGATGTAAATTGTCTTCCATTTATATTCAAATACAAAAGGGACAATATTGAAATCCAAAATAAACATTGCTCTAACAAATGTGCATAAAAACAAAATGTATTCATGTTTAGCAAGGGGGATTTCATAGTTTGTTTTATGGCAGCTACCATACTAGGACAATTACATAGCAGCTAATGGTTTACCATCAAGCATTTGTTCTCTGATCCTGGGCATGTAATTGAAAAACCACAAGCATATCAAATGTTTTCTCTTTGGTTTATATGAAGATGTAAATAACCTACTATGAAAAGTCATAAGGGCACCAACCGAGATGTTTTCTGATTCAAGAGCAGTTTGTCTCCAAGGTAACCTCCTTAGACAAAGAACTGCATAGAAAGACTTTTTTTTTAAAAAAAGAGAGGGTTATTGTATATAGAGAAATTGAAATGCCTCCAAACATGGTGTATTTTTCGGGGGGGGGGGGGGTGAGGTAAGAGGAGTCTGAAACGTGGTCCATACCAGTGGATAACCAGTATATGTTCACCAGCCGTTCACCAGCTGCTTCAAGGCAGATAGTCATTGGAACTGTGTATTTTTCCTTCTCATGACCCTCTCCCCCTTCTAAAAATCTTTTGAACTTCAATAAGCATGTCTTGTACATGGATATTTCTGTTCTGCTGCATAGGGTTCAGCATATAAGAAATGACTTCAGCAATAATAAGAACGATGAGAAGCCTGTAGAGCTTCTGACTTCATCATAAGGGTTACGGCAAATGATTCTATTATAAACGAACTCTTTATGCCACTTCATGGTACTTCCACTTTGCACCATGTCTCCAGTTCCCTTTGATAGAGTGTAAAAGCATTTAAACCACCTTCTGGGGCACAAGCTCTAATATGCTCTTGTGTCTGTGAGTGCACTTGAAGAAATATCTATTTTGAAAAATGTTGGAACCATTATATTTACGTCTCTGCATATGGTGCCTCTCCCACCCTTTTCTCCTTGCATTTGTTCCAGTTTCTCCTTCTATTTTAGGGGGATTATGCTTGAGTGTGGAAGAAATAATTGCTTCTTTCTCTTAATTAGAAGGTGCTAGCCCTTTAAAAATAAGTTCACATCTCTTGAAAGAGATTGTACTGGAAACAATTGACTGAAATACACTTTTTTTTTCAAATGTCAGGAATAATAGCAAGTCATGTGGTCTTCTCCCCTGAAAAAAAAGAGAGCACTCATCTTCTTAACCTGAAGATTCCCACTGCTTAATTGTTCACTCTACCCTACCCTCTGCCATGATTTTTCTGACAGTTCTCAATGTGTGGAGTGTACAGCTCAATAAAAATGTCCTCCACCTTATGCTTATTATATTCAAGGTCTAATATGTCAAATGTGGTGGTGTCATTCATATTCCTATTATGCCAGGTTTCAGAACTGGCTGCACAGAAAATTTCTTTTCACTCTCTCCCTGTCTTTATGGAAGTCATAAAGGATTGGGTGTTTTGAAAAATGTGAGCACAGATAATGTGAGAACTTGTCTCAAATGCTAATGCATGCAACCCCTGTAACCAGCTATATCCAACTACACTCACATTTATAAGTGCCTTGTAATTTTAATGCCTTGTATGCAAGATTTCCGAGGAGAAAAAAACTTCCTCACTGGATCAAGCCTAAAGTGCTGACTACCTGCCTGGCAAACATCCATAATTGACATGCTTGTGAATCTTGTGCTTTGCTCTCCCACAGGGTTTGAGTACGGTGACAAATGCAGAGTTGGGTTTTAAGCAGAATGGTTCCCAACACTGCTATTATCGCTTTATGTGAATAGCAGGCTCCAAGAGTCGCTTCTTGACTCTCTCTTCTCTTCATATGCAATTAGTGAACCAGGTTCTACTGACATTGCTGCCTCTCCCCACTCCTCCCCTTTGCATTTGAAATATCAGCTTGGAAATGCCAACATATATTCTCATGTACAGTGTGGTATTTCGGCTGATGGGCCCAGTAAGGCTGATTTATCGTTATTTCTACCTTCACATTAATTTCCTTTACAGGGGAAGCAGCACTAGACATATTCATGACCACTGTCTGCTACATGCAGCGTTCACATTTCAAAACTGTTTTTAAAGAAGCATGGTTTGTCACATCTTAGATAGGGGAATTAGCTTTGGCAAGATATTAGCCCTGTAGTTAATGATTTCTAGCTCTTCTGCTTTTTCTAATCCATCCCCATTTCTTTCAGTTCTGGGGCTATCATCAATAGGAGACATACGTGTCTGTTCATCCTCTAATTCCTGCAGATCAAAACCATGCCCCTTTGGGAGGGAAGAGGAAAGCTCATTCATCTTTATTATTAGCCTGCCAGATTTGCATATTTTGGTACCATCCTCAGCGCTGACAACGTTGCCACTGTTCTTGCAGAAAGCATTGCCCTATTTTGTAGTCTTCTCGCAGATTCTGACAGCAAACTGTTGGGAGAGTGTCAATACATGTCTTTCTTATCACATTTTGTGGGATATAAATTGATTAATCTATAACGGTAATTGAAATGTTTAATGCAAACCGCAGTAGAGATTTTTTTTTTTGGTCTGTGCAATAAGAGCAGCATTTTCTGTATCCCATTTAGCACAATCATTTCCCATCTAATCAATCAAGTACAGCAGCTAACTTATGCCAACCATGACTTTGGGGACATCAATATTTATTTATTTCCTTCC
The DNA here is from genome assembly GCF_037176765.1 of Anolis sagrei. Classification (NCBI taxonomy): domain Eukaryota; kingdom Metazoa; phylum Chordata; class Lepidosauria; order Squamata; family Anolidae; genus Anolis; species Anolis sagrei. Next base: position 213,235,669 of record NC_090024.1, on the reverse strand, counting down.
TTTCTTCAAAGAGTGATGATTCTCTCTCCCTATTTTATCATCAAAACAATCTTTTGAGAGATAGAGACTGACCCAAGGTCACCCAGTGAGCTTTCCAACTGACTGATGATTTGAATTTGAGTCTGCTTGGTCCTGATTGAATATTTTAAACTGCAGCCCACATTGGATCTCAATGTAGCCTATCTCTACAACCCCAGTAGATGCCTGCTGCCAATATACCACTTCAATATACACAGCTTTTGCAATCATATTAAGAGAGCCAGAAGGATGTGGTGATTCCCTGCTTCTCTCAAAAAATATAAAAGAACAAGACAATATTTAAAATGAAGAACAATTTTAAACCAACATAAACCTACCAGTATTTTAGTGGGAAATATGTGCCCGCTTTTGGCTGAGATATTCTAGTCAATTGGGATTGTGGTTATTAGGCGACCCTAAGTCTGAAGTTTAGGGCGGTGTCAGGTAAATAACCTTGGAGGATTACACCCTGCCTGCAGGCCTTAGTTTGAACACCCATGGATTAGATGATAGATAGAAGACAGACTATAGTGACCAACACATGTATCTTTAAAAGTATTAAGATTAATTCACCAGAAAATAATTCCTTGTGTAATTATTGTTAGTTAGAAAAATAATTTCTACTTCTAGGAAAATAAGAGCCTTAACTATCAAATGTGGAAAATCAGTGGGTGGCAAAAATGCCACCATGCTGGTCTTTGAATGTGCTGTCCACTGTCAGTGACAGATTACTAAATGAACTGTTTAATTTGATCAAGTATAACAGTTCTTCCATTAGTATTCATGCATTTTTCTTTGGTGTTCATTTTTTATTTTCGGTGAGTACATAGTTTCTGTTGATCATCCTAAATTATTCAGCGAGTGCCTAGTTTATAAAGCATCCCTATGATAAATGAAAATTGTGGGTTTACTTTCTGGTGATTTTCATAGTTTATTTAACAATTTCAAATCCATCCCATGAGTAAAACCTTCCACTCGGTTGCTTTAACATTGCACTGTAGATTTCCAGATTTTCTTTTCTTTGTGTATTACTGTCTTTGAAATCTGCTCAGCTGAGTACAACATGAGAGGCATTCAACATGAAATGTGTACTTATGTTCAAGGAAAGCTTCCTCAAAAAGGTGAAGAAGATGAAAGAAACACTGGAAACTGGTTGATTGTAGGCATGGCATTTTCAGATTTCCATTATGAGTTCGAAGAAAGAAAAATGCTTTATTTCTGAGAATGCTAATGTAATGGGTCATGAAAAGAAGTTGAAGAAGCAATGATGTGTGTGTATAAATTTATGTATACACACACACATGAAAAAATGGGGAAGGCTTGCTTTTAGAGTGTATGGAATGTTCCTTATGGCTTTGACTGAAATAAGTATTTATTTTCCATTTTTAATCACTTATCTATAAGGTTTTTACAACAGTCAATTGTGATACATAAAGCATTAATATGGAATATATAACATAATGATGATAAAGCTGCAAAAACAAATGACAGCAACATTTACTGCAGCAGAAGCAACAATAATGATAATAACGTTTGCTTGGGAGAGAAAAAAAGATTCCAGTTCATATGTATAGCATTTTAAATTCCTTTGCCAGTATTTATTTATTTATTTGCAACATTTCTACCCTGCCTTTCTCTACCCTGGAGGGGAATCAAGATGGCTTACATGTAGGCAACCATATGAAGCCATAGGATATGTACAATTACAGACATTTTAATAGAGTTATAAAATTCATTAAAAAGTTAAAAGCACATAAAACAATACATTAGCAATTAATCACATGATCCTCAAGCATAATCCGGCCGTTCCAGTAGTCAGTGTACATCAATTCGATATCTATCTATTTCTCAAGTTCTCCAAAGGCTTGGTCGCAACGCCATGTTTTTACTTTCTTACGGAAGGTCAGGAGGGAGGGGGCTGATCTGGAATTTCTGAGGAGGGAATTCCACAGCCAGGGGGCCACCATTGAGAAGGCTCTGTCTCTCATCCCCGCTGATCATGCCTGCAAGGAGTATAGCCACAACTTTTTCCTCTCTCTACTGACAAAACAAGTCACTTTCAAAAATTAAGACCAGCCTCTCTCTTTGGCAATTAGGATTGTTACAATGTTAAGAATGAGCTAAATTCTGTCTGGATTGAACAGGTTTCTCAAGGAATTGCAGTTCAATGGTTATGACATGGGAAGTGTGTGTGGGGGGGGGGGGGGAAGGGGATAACCAGCGAGAACAAGGTAAATTGTTTTCTTTCTTTAACTCCCCCCTCCCCAAATGGACTATCCTTCTCTGTCCAGACCCCCTTTTGGAGTCTGTCCTGATAATGGAACGGTACCCAAAAAACTTTTTATGGACACCTGCTTCAGTTTGCATTTTGTGCTATGTTAGAGAGAAATGAATTACATGTTATGAGCTGCCCGGAGTCCCCTTTGGGGTGAGAAGGATGGAATACAAGTATAGTAAATAAATAAATAAATAAATGCATTGAATCATAAAATTATGGAGTTTGAAGGGATCATGGAGACATCTGGTTCAACCCCCTTGTAATGTAGGAAAACACAACTGAAGCACTTCTGAAAGATGCCCATCCAACCTCTGATTAAAGATGAAGAATCCACCACTTTTTGAGGCAATATATTTCACAATTGAACAGCAATTATACGATTAAAAAATCTTCCCCATGTTTTGGTGGAATCTTTTTTCTTGTAATTCACCTTCATTAGTTCATATTCTTGTGTCTGGAAAATCAAACAAACAAGCAAGCAAAAAGTTGGCTCCATCTTCTACATCACACCCTTCAGATATGTGAGGATAGTTATGTCACTTCTCAGTATCTTCCTCTCTGACCTAAACATACCCAGTTCCTTAACTTGTTCCTCATAAAGCTTGTTTTCTAGACTGTTACTTATCTAAGACCTTTATCACATGAGGCATCCAAACCAGCATTTCAGCTGGACACTGCCTTGTAAATTTTATTACTGGCTTGTTCCTTCCCCACTTAGATTCTTCTGTCCCTAGTTGAGGGTTAAATCCTGTCAATAGTTCCCAATCCCACAGTGTTCCCATCACTTACCTTTGTGCAGTTGAACCAATCTGCTTCTGTATTAGCATTAACTTGATGTCAGGGGGTGAGATTTTCCTCCTTGCTCCCCTCCCTTTCCTATCACTAGTCCTAAACTTGCTAGATTAATATTTGTTTCTTTAATACACCAATTGATTGTTTATTTATTAAAACAACTTCAGAAAATTACATTATTACAGTAAATTGGGATTGGAATAATACATGTGAAGTAAAAATGTAAAACCCATACACAAAGACTACATTCCTGCATGGCTTAATGTAACAGAGTATTTACACATACAGAACTATGCTATGAAGCCCTTCCACAACCATCCCATGCCTGGTGGTAAGTGGGGGAAAACTGCAGATCTCTTCAACTTCAGAGATAATGTGAATCTATTTGAGTGTATTTTCCATTGTGTCATCCTAGCTATATAACTTTTCATCATCTGGAATGCATAAGTTGTAATCTTAGTCATGTCTATTGAAAAGTAAGCCCTTTTCAGTTCAGTGAGAACCTCCTAATAGTTGCTGTGTTTATGGGAGACAGTCTGGCCACACTTTAGACTGACCTCAATACTGGATAGAAACATAAGGTTGTCAAGGATGTACTTAGGTCAGCTTTACTATGAGGAAAATCAATACAAATAAGTGACTCCCAATGTAGATAACAACTACTCTTCAATGACTTTGTAAGTGGTCCTAATAGCAGCTCTCAGTCATCAGAATCCACCCTTCCTTTCCTCTTCATTCAAGGCAAACAGGAGGTCAAATGGTGTTCTGACAACTTATTCTTACACAACTTGTGGCATCTAAAGGGTTGCATGAGACATTTAGTGGTGCTGTTTTGTTCGGTTTGAGAATATTTTTTATCTTGCCTCTGTGTTGAACTAGTTTTTTTCAGTTTTGCTTTTTCAGAATCTATGTTGACTTAGTATATTTTGACTTTAATTAGACTATTTTAATTGATTATTATCGGATTATACTTGTATTTAATTCTTATGAGTTGGTTTGGGGATTCGTATAAGACATAATGTTCTTGATGTTTATGTGTATGTTGAACAAATGATTCAAAGGATATTTATCACAGTAGTGTCCATTGTCTTGAGTAATTCAAGTTGTATAGGTCATTAAAGATGGGGTGGGTGTGTGAGTTTTATTTTAACATGCTAAATTTTTCAGTTACAGCCATCCTTAAAAAATGGGGCCTAATATCATTGGAAGGCATAATTTTTATGGGCAGAAGCCCTTATTTTGCTTTTTTCATACATCTACACTGGTCCCATCCAGAATTGCTTTACCTGTATGAACAATAATGATCAATTGAACAATAAAAGGAGAGCTTCCATTACATGCAGACCTGATTTGCCAGAGTTCTATGTAGTGTCCTTTCTATGTAGAGTCCTTTATTTTCTATGTAGACTCCTTTCTTTATGCAAAGAGAACAATATCAGAGGAGGCAATATTAGAAATTGCCTCCCACTTATCTGCACCCTGTAACATTTCTTAGATGAAATCCTGGACATGTATGTTCAAGAAACATCAAAATGTGGCCAGGATGAAAGACATGATTAATAACGAAGAGTAGACAAGCTAAGAGATATTGTAGCAATTTGCCCGAGCTTACTGAGAAGGGAAGATTTCTAGCCCCTCTTTTCCAACTGTCCCTGCTGAGTTAATTGAAGGCAACATCGTACTTTTATACTTTCAATACAGTTAGCACCAATTGAAGTAGAAGTAGGAGAGAGAAACTAGAACATTTTAAAATCAGATGAGAAAGAGTGGTTGACCATATCAAATTGGGACAGTTGGAAGGTGTGATCTCATGTTTATTTATCAGACAAGAGAATGGCTGAATAGATCAAGCATAGAAATCTGCCTTGGATTGGAAAAATATGTAAAAAGTCTGGGCTGAAATTTCATGAGCCAAATCAATTGGAGAATTTATAAGACTCAACCATTCATTTTGAAGTTCTAGCAAAAAAAGCATGGATTAATTCAGCCACAAAGTTTCTCTCTCTCTCCCTCTCCCTCTCTCCCTCTCTCCTCCCCCCCCCCCCCCATATAATATAGATTTGAAAATTGAAACATGGTGGCAGTTTTTTTTATTATTTTATAATGATCCTAATGAGAGTCAAATACATAAGGAATAATTGACTGTCATGAAATAAATGCATACTTATATATGCATATTTTTACTTGATTCTTCATTAAACAATTTAGAGACTAAAAAATAGAAAATGTTCCCAGCTCTTTCAATTTCTTTTTTTAAAAAATTGGATGCTTTGCATCACCTTTCTCTTGAACAACTTAAAACAGAACAAGTTGTTCTAAGAAAATGAGTCACCTTTAAAGAAACTAAGTCTCCGCCATTGATGTGTGAAGGACAGTCATCCTTTAATTACAGTTGAACATAAGAATTCAGTTCTACTTATCTGGGAGTAAGCTCACAGAGCATAATGGAATTTATTTATTTGAGTAAATATGCTTATGATTTAGCTTTTCAAAAAGTTGCATATGAGTGCAATTGAATGGTACTAGTTATAAGGACCAGTGTGTGTTATGCAGCTATTTGGGGATGGCTCTCAAATGTGTTTTAATATGGATCTACATTTAGTGTATTTATATTATGTTGTTCCATATTGTGCATCCACTTCATATATAGCATATAGCAGCAAGAATCAACTAAACCACATATGACCTTACAGCTATGTAGGAATCTCTGGAGCTTTACAGCTGCAATCACATGTATTCATTACAAAACAGAGCCGAATCTCAGACAGACATTTTCCTGCTATTTTTATTCCCATTCTCTTTCACAGTATAACACACTAATTTTGTAAAATATCGGTCAGGAGAGCATTTGCATTGCTGCATAAGTAATTTGCAGGCAGCAGCAGTTTCCTCACTCTTGTTGGGCTTTGTGGTTTCCCTGGACAGCCGCACTTCTTGTATTTGCAGCTCAAAGCTTCACTTAAAGCAGTGAGGGGGAAAACTAATCTTTTGTGCTTGCTTTTCTTCAGTGGCCCTGTCTCATATACTGATCCTAATGGGGCGGAAATGGGCTCAGCTGCCTAATTCTATTAAAAACTCTGGCTGTTATTTGCACATGGATGGTCATATGCTCGCTTGCAGCCCAGTTGCTATAATGCTATGGAAAAATGGAAGTGAGTCAAGTTCTTTACTGTCTGTCTTTCTGTCTGAATGACTTCACTGACACACATAAATAAACCTTTATATCTTTTTGTTGTGATGGAATTGAATGCATAGAGTTGGACTTGTGTAGATGCTAACTTGTGTAGATGCTCTTCTTTGTATCTATTCAAAAGGAAGGGCTATGAAGTTCACTGGAGTTGTTGTTGCTCTGCATTTCAGTTTATGGCAACTTGAAGGACTACCTTCAGGCAGGCATGTAGCCGGGGGGGGGGGGCCTCGGGGGGCTTCAGCCCCCCCCTCCGAAATTTTCATGGTGATTTGCGAAAAGGCCTTATTGGTGCATTATTTAAACTGTTATGTTTATTCATATCATGATCTGATCACCATACTCAATATATCCCATATGCATGGGGGTATTGGGGTAATGATACAAAAGGTTTGCTAGGCTAGACCCTCTTTCACTCAGACTCAGCCCCCCCCCTAGAACTCAGCCCCCCCGAAACCCCCCCTGAAAAAAAATTCAGCCCCCCCCCCCCCCGAAACGAAATCCTGGCTACGGGCCTGCCTTCAGGTCATTCAATTCTTAAAGCCAAACTATCCTGGAGTGTTCTTGGCAACATTTCTTCATAGGGAAATATGTTTGCCTCCCTCTGAGTGTGAAAAAGTCTGACTCACCTGAAGTCACCCCCTATGTAAGCTGGAAAAGCATTGCAACGATGAAGAGACAGGATTTTCTTTTTCTAAACTGAAACATGATTGTGGTCATTTTTGCCTAGAAATCTTTTTTTTTTTTTTTTTTTTTTGCTGCTGCTGTTGTTCTGCAGTGCCATAAGGGGAGAATAAGAGAGCTGAAAAAAAGAATAAGCACCCAGAATCTTGGGCTGGGACTTGGATGGATAGAAAGAATTTTAATGGAGTGTGGGGAGTTTCTATTTTAGTCTGTCTCCATATTTTAATACTGTTTCAACATATTTTAACTTGCATTTTAAATTGAAAATCTATCTATCTATTTATATATATTAACCCTTATATTGAGAGTTTTAAAGTGTATTGTGCTTTTTAAAGTGTTTAAGCCTCCTTTGGCCACATAAAGAGACAAAAGGTGGGATGTAAATTAAGCAAATAAAATTAATTCCTGTGAAGCTCATTAAGTAACCTTGGACAATTCATTCACTCACTATCTCAAGCTCATAGATTATTATGAGGATAATGGAGGAGGAGGAAATCACGTGGGATGGAAAATGGACTATAATATTTAGTGATTTCAGCTAGGACCATGGATAAGAGGTCTGTACCCAGTGAGCATCCATTAAACCAGACCAGCCAGGATAGAGAAACACGCTCCCCTGGTTGAAGGCAAAGCCACAGAGGATTTCTATAATTCAGCCAAAAATAATGCAGGTACAAGCAATATGCTTTAAAAGGTATAAGCATAAACTCACAGAGAAATACATTACATGTTATACAGTTCTGATTTCCCACTCCCTCCCTTGATTAAATAATAATAATAATAATAATAATAATAATAATAATAATAAACAACTTTATTTATACCACATTACCATCTCCCCCAACGGGGACTCGGGGCAGCTTACATGAGGTCAAGCCCAAACAGCAAATTGCAATGAAATAAAATACAATAAAATAAAACCAAAATGCAAACAACAACATAGTAAAATACAAAACAATAAGCAATATTCATAAAACATAAGAATGCAATGAATAATCATAATGACAATGAGCGGACCGCATGTACAATAAAATGATTAAAAATGCAGAGTGAGATAAAAGGAGCAGATTATTTGCAATGGAGAACTCGTAGAGAAGCGGGGTAGTGAACAGGCCTTTGTACAAGAGGGAAGTGTACTCCTACAACAAAAACGTTGAGAGGAGCAATAGCATAAGATAGTGTGGCTATTCTCCAAAAGTGCAATGGCAGAGCCAGGTCTTGAGATTCTTTTTAAAGATTTGTAAGGTAGGGGCTTTCCTAATCTCTCTGGACAATAAGTTCTAGAGTCGGGAGCCCACAGAGGAGAAGGCTCTCTCCCTTGTGCCAACAAGACAAGCCTGTGAAACAGGCAGGGGCAAAAGGAGGGCCTCCCCCAGAGATCAGAGGGCTCGTGCTGGTTCATGTCGGGAGATAGGTCACAAAGGTAGGCGGGTCCCAAACCATTTAGGGCTTTATACGTAAGAAGAACCTGTACCTTAAATTGGGACTGGAAGATGAACAGCAGCCAATGAAGCTCCTTAAAAAGGGAGGTAGACCGCTCCCTGTAAGTCGTCCTAGTTATCAATCTGGCTACCGAGCATTGGACGAGTTGTAATTGCCGGGCCGTCTTCAAGGATAACCCCACATAGAGTGCATTGCAGTAGTCCAGTCTAGAGGTAACTAAGGCATGGACCAGCATGGTCAAGTCAGTCTTCCCAAGGTATGGTCGCAGTTGGCACACAAGTTTTAATTGTGCATAGGTGTTGGCGGAAGGCTCTCCTGGCCACTGCCAACACCTGTGCATCAAGCATCAGCACTGAGTGCCTCTCCCTCACCCTTTTTCGATTACTCTCTTAACTCTTCGATCTGCTATTCTGATCTATCTTTTAATACAACTATACTCTTTTTTTCTCTTTTTAACTATATGTATTTGAAAAATGTGAATAAAGATCATTTAAAAAAAAAAAAGCACTGAGTCCAGGAGGACTCCCAAACTGTGGACCTGTGACTTCAGGGGGAGTGCAACCCCGTTCAACACATGTTGCCACCTAATATCCTGGTCAGAGAGGCGACTGACCTGAAGGACCTCTGTCTTGTCGGGACTGATCCTCAGCTTGTTTTTCCTCATCCAGATCATCACAGCACCCAGGCACTGGCCCAGTATCCGTGGGGCTTCCTTGGAATCTGGTGGAAATGAGTAGTGGAGTTTGGTGTCATCTGCGTAGAGATTGCACCTAACCCAAAACTCCGCATGACCTCTCCTAGCCGTTTCATGTAGATATTAAATAGCATGGGGGACAGAATAGATCCTTGCAGGACTCCACAGTTTAGTGGCCAGGGGTCTGAGCAGGACTCCCCCAGCTTCACTGACTGGGAACGCCCCTCCAGGAAGGACTGGAGCCACAGGAAAAACCATGCCCCCAAGTCCCATCCCAGCGAGTCTCCCCAGAAGGATACCATGGTTGATGGTATCAAAAGCTGCTGAGATATCCAAGAGAACAAGCAGGGTCACTCTCTCACACACACACCGTCCAGTTCCCTGTGGAGGTCACCCACCAAGGCGATCAAAACTGTCTCAGTACTGTGCCCAAGCCGAAATCCAGACTGCAAACGATCTAGAAAATCGGTGTCATCGAGGAATCCCTGAAGCTGCAAGGCAACCACCCACTCCAGAACCTTGCCTAGAAAAGGGAGGTTGGAAATTGGTCTGTAGTTGTCATATATAGTCAGGTCAAAGGAGGTCTTCTTTAACAGAGGTTTTACCACCGCCTGCTTAAGGCAGGATAGGAATTTCCCCTGGCCCAATGAAGCATTTATTATCACAACAAACCATTCCAGCAACCCCTCTCTGACCAACTTAACTAACCAGTATTGACTGAAAAAGAAGTAAGCTAGGATCTGGCAGGAAGAACAGCAGCTGATGGTTGGACAGTTCAAAGAGCCAATCTGTTGCAGAGATGCCCACTGGGAGTCCATGAGAAAGTGGTGGTGTGGATATGCTGATGAGTCCCTGTATTGTTGAAGGCTTTCATGGCTGGAATCACTGGGTTGTTGTAGGTTTTTTCGGGCTATATGGCCATGTTCTAGAGGCATTCTCTCCTGACGTTTCACCTGCATCTATGGGAAACATCCTCACTACCTCTGATGTATTCATATTTGCTGAACCCTCTCTTCCGCAGGAGTGACAGACTCTCAGTCTCAAACTGAATTAATAAACATCCTTAGCTTACCTTGATGGCAAAGAGGATTGTCTGTCTGCATGCACACACAAAGGTTTTGATACTTATCTGGCTTGGGAAATAGCTAGAGGAACCCTGGCAATGATTTCCATTCCCAAGGGATTATGCAAATGGAGGATGTGGAGAAGTAGCTGCCTTCCAGAAACAATCTGATACATTGTATATGATTTATGCTGTTTATGCAGTTTATACTTTTAGGAATTGACACAGTACATAACATATACAAGTTATACAAAAAATCATCAAACTGATATATTTTATTAAAGAGTTAGATTTTATAGTTTGTAGGGTACAGCTGCTGCTGGGTCCATTCCAGAGCCTCTAGCATTTTAGCACGTCACAACTTTTGAGCCTTGGAAAATGTTTTAATAATAAAGGGAAAAAAATCATATATCTTGCTTAAATTCTCTTGGTGATCTATAAATATTTTTGGGGTGGGGGTGGGGGCTCCACAACAAATATACCAAATAGTTAGATAATGTTACTCTCAATTCCAGCTGGATGAGGTGAAGTAGGATTTTGGAGACAGAATGCAATCTTTTCCCAAATAATGCATTGAATTTTTAGAGACAAACATATGGACATAACTGCTTTGAATATGTGATTATCAGCTCATACAAAACTCAGGTTGTATTTAAGGTTAAGATGAAAATTCTTTAAAATTGTCCCCGTAGAATCGTAGAATCCCCCTGCCAAGAAGCAGGAATATTGCATTCAAATCACCCCTGACAGATGGCCATCCAACCTCTGCTTAAAAGCTTCCAAAGAAGGAGCCTCCACCACACTCCGGGGCAGAGAGTTCCACTGCTGAACGGCTCTCACAGTCAGGAAGTTCTTCCTCATGTTCAGATGGAATCTCCTCTCTTGAAGTTTGAAGCCATTGTTCCGCATCCTAGTCTCCAGGGAAGCAGAAAACAAGCTTGCTCCCTCCTCCTTGTGGCTTCCTCTCACATATTTATACATGGCTATCATATCCCCTCTCAGCCTTCTCTTCTTCAGGCTAAACATGCCCAGCTCCTTAAGCCGCTCCTCATAGGGCTTTTTCTCCAGACCTTTTATCATTTTAGTCGCTCTCCTCTGGACACATTCCAGCTTGTCAATATCTCTCTTGAATTGTGGTGCCCAGAATTGGACACAATATTCCAGATGTGGTCTAACCAAAACAGAATAGAGGGGTAGCATTACTTCCCTAGATCTAGACACTATGCTCCTATTGATGCAGGCCAAACTCCCATTGGCTTTTTTTGCCGCCACATCACATTGTTGGCTCATGTTTAACTTGTTGTCCATGAGGACTTCAAGATCTTTTTCACACGTACTGCTCTCGAGCCAGGCATCCCCCATTCTGTATCTTTGCATTTCGTTTTTCCTGCCAAAGTGGAGTATCTTGCATTTGACACTGTTGAACTTCATTTTGTTAGTTTTGGCCCATCTCTCTAATCTGTCAAGATCGTTTTGAATCCTGCTCCTGTCCTCTGGACTATTGGCTATCCCTCCCAATTTGGTGTCGTCTGCAAACTTGATGATCCTGCCTTCTAACCCTTCATCTAAGTCATTAATAAAGATGTTGAACAGGACCGGGCCCAGGACGGAACCCTGCGGCACTCCACTTGTCACTTTTTTCCAGGATGAAGAGGAAGCATTGGTGAGCACCCTCTGGGTTCGTCCATTTAACCAATTACAGATCCACCTCACCGTAGTTTTGCCTAGCCCACATTGGACTAGTTTCCTTGCCAGAAGGTCATGGGGGACCTTTTCGAAGGCCTTATTGAAATCCAGGTACGCTACATCCACGGCATTCCCCGCATCTACCCAGCTTGTAACTCTATCGAAGAAAGAGATCAGATTAGTCTGGCATGACTGGTTTTTATAAATCCATGTTGACTATTAGCAATGACCGCATTTGTTTCTAAGTGTTTTCAGACCACTTCCTTAACAATCTTTTCCAGAATCTTGCCTGGTATTGACGTGAGGCTGACCGGACAGTAGTTGTTTGGGTCATCCTTTTTTCCCTTCTTGAAGATTGGGACCACATTGGCCCTCTTCCAATCTGCTGGAACTTCTCCTGTTCTCCAAGAACTCTCAAAGATGGTTGCCAATGGTTCCGAAATGACTTCCGCTAGTTCCTTCAATACTCTTGGGTGTAGTTGGTCTGGCCTTGGGGACTTGAACTCATTTAGAACTCGTCTCCAATGTTCAGATGTTCTCCCTTCCCATTTTTATGGAGGATAAGTGGTCACGCGCCTCAAGAAGGATAATAGATATTCTATAGTGAGTTTAAATTAGTTGTTTGGAAGGGGAGATCATGTTCTGTGAGGCAGATAACTTTGGCAGAGGTTGACTAGAGTTGTAGTCCAACATTATCTGAAGGGCAATGTACCCTACACTTTTGCCCTATAGTGTCCATGAAAATCTATCCTTTCAACATCTATTACTTTATTATTGATTACCTAATTTGCTCATTCTACTCACATTTTAAAAGCTCTGTTTGGAACATGTTGATTTTATTCGTTAAGAACTTTGTACTGAGCCTTATAACAATTTCATCAATTTGTTCACATTTAAGTGCACAAAATATCTCACTATCTCAGAACGTGCCCTTGAAATGGAAATGGGAAGATTCAATAATGCATTTCTTACCATTTGACTGTTGAAAGACTTTAGGTATTAGAGGCATTTAGAATCACTTACAAGTGAGCCATTTTTAGGGTCAGCAATTAATCCATTGCATTTTTCAAGACAGCTTCTGGGTTTTGAACAAAGTATCCTAAAGACGGTGGCTTAAAATATACTGGATTTTGTCAAGGCCATAATAATCTTACTCTTGTGGACACCCAAGACTTTTTAAAAATCACATTGGGAATACTGACTCTATAAGCTCGTTTCCTTCAAAGGGTTCAATATTGATTTAAAGGGGAAGAGAAAATCATAGTCTTTCTTATAAAATTGATACAGAGAATATATTCTTTCTTTCTGTAATAATACCCTTCCTGTTTGGTGTTAATGAAGGAACCCATGAATGAACACATGCACAAATGACACCGATATTCAAGGATATACCATGCAACATTGAATTAAGCTCATTTATTTCTCCCCTGCATTTTATGACATGTTGACTGCAATTCTAAGTACCTTACAAGGGAGTAAACCTCATTGAATTCAGCATGACTTATTTTGGAATCAACAACTCACACAAATGGAAAACAGTTTTTCAACATCATGATTTGCCACTCCCTGTTTTACCACTCAGAAATAGTAAATAGAGAAAGGGAGTTAGTTTGGTGCAACATTATTAGGATACTCTCTGCTCAGCTGTTATTTCAGTAGTGAACTCAATTTATACTTGAGCTCATTTATAGGAGGTCAGCCATGACTATACCTGTCAGATTTAGTTTTCTCTTCTCTCTTATCTGTAATGTATGAATTGTAATACTGGCTTAGTAGCATAATCAGTATGAGGGACTAGTGTAATAAAGTATCTGAAGTACTTTTAATATTTAGGAAAAATGCTAGGTCTGTGCTGAACAATATTATGGTTTAAAAGGAAAATATGACCAAAACAGCACTATAGTTTTGCAGTCACTTTACAGATTGCAGGGGAAAACAACTTCAGTGCACACCATGGAGGAATAACATTTTATAATAAGCACTCCAATAAGATCATGTCCCTGTCTGTTAATTAATGAAAGCAATAATATTGGTATGGTATCTTCTTTGGAAGTGTTTTTATTTGTGATGAAGAATAAGTCATGTAAGCAGTTTCTCTCTGAGTGCCCCCCCCCCTTTCGTATTTCTTCTTATTTCTTATTAGAGTTAGCTGTTTGACATAATCATCCTTTCCCTGAGATTGTGTTGTTCTTATTCCTTGCAAGCCATCAATGAATAAATATTTATCAGCTGAAAACTGCTGATATAATATTGGCAGAGGGCTGTTGTCAGCAACTTCACTAAATGGGCACTAGGAATATAAAAAGCATATGAACCGCCATCCCTTGTCTGGCCGTTACCAGTAATGTCCTGTATTATGAATATTTTACATCGCTTGAAGGAATATTACAGTCTAGAATGGAAAACTGTGTATGCAAAAATTCATTCTCGTTAGTATATCTAATTTGTGTGCTTAAGAACTCAATTGCTCATTTGTTGTATTTGAATATAAAGTAAGTTGTTAAGTGAAAGTGAAAAACTGCTGAGTTTGAATCAAAACTATATAGAAGTTCCGAGGAACTGCAAGCAGTTCCTAGAAAGTGGGGAAATTCCTGTTTGGAAGTTTGCAATCTGTGTGTCAATTACCTCACTATGAAGCTTTATAGTATCTGTTATGGTAATTTGTATATTTTTCTACCTGTTCATGTATTCATGAAGAGTGTCTCATGCCCAACACATTTGCCTAGATTTTACGTATGCACTTTACACCTACAACCAAAGAATATAAACTGCAGAATGTCCAATAGTTAGATTAGCAGAAAATCAGCATAAGTAGCTGTTCCCCATTGATTCAAATGCACATTCGTCAACAGCCCCAGGTTTACATCCACCTAATATAGAGAGAGGAAATGTAAATATTTATTTGTGGCAGCTGCTGGCTTTCTTGTCATTAAAGGAGGGAATGTGCTCCAGGTTTTAGTCTTTATGGGTTCTGAAACTATTTTGAAGATATGTGTCCAGTATCTTGGATTAATATTTTAAAGTTGGGCCAAAGCACCCAACTCATTTATTCCCCTTTGATATGGAAGCCATCAGTCTCCACTTTTCAAAGTGGAGAATTTCAGAGGTCCCAAAGGACAGTTTTGCTATTTATTTTAAGCCGTACAGAAAGAGAGAAAGAAGTCAAAACTAAACACAAAATTGCTATACGTCAGGTCTTTCAGGAGCTGGGAAAATGCATTTTCAGTAATATTTTGGGGGGTTAAGGGTATCCTTCAAAACAGCATAGTGTCTGCATGTGACTCTCTACCCACACTTTGTCCAAACCTGGACTACATATCTAAGTACACCAAAATTACTTTTGCTAGTAATCCTTTGGTCATTTGGAAGGGAGAGAGAAAGAATGTGAGAAATAGTTGATTTATCCATCCAAAAGAATCTTAGCTATGCTACATCTATAGCGCTAACCTGGCAGAAGCTGATGAAAAAAAAACATTTATTTTTAATTTGTGTTCACTTTGAATTAAGCTGATAGAAAAAACAAATGTTTTGCCCATTCAGATTGTGCAGCAGAGAACAAAACCATAGTAATGAAAGAGAAATGCTTGTCAACAAACACTGTGCTTTGCTTTTTGCTCATTGTTTTTACCTCCTGTATAAATCAACATAACAGCAATTACAAAAAAGTACTTCCACTTAAGTGACTGCTTCCGCAGCCTTTATTCCAGTATCTCATTATGGATATTTGTATGTGGGTTGTATTTTTCACAGTCTACATGTTGTATCAGAATCAAATAAAATCAAACTGAACCATTGAGTTGTGGAAGCCCATTGAGTCCAAAATATTGATTGTATTTGCAAAATACATAATTATTTTTAATGGCAAAAAGTTGCATTGTCTTTCACTTTTTTAAAAAAACACAACCCCAGAGTAATCTGTCTCTCAGTGTAGCCTCATTTCCATTAACTTCTTAATCATTCTTCTGTAATTAATCACTGCAGTAATTAATACTGTACACTCCTTTCTCAGCTGTGGAATAAAAGCCAGTTTTGTGAATGTATGATTAATGTTTTTAATAAAGTCAGTAGCTGTCTTTTACTGTTGCCACCTTATTTTTAATTATTCTTTTAAATTCTTCAGTGTTTTGGAGGAAAAGGATACTAGCTATGAGCTGTTTGTAAACCTTTCAGTAATATGTCTGTAATTAGGTTAAGAAACTAGTAACAAACATGGGACAGAAATATAAAACCAAATGCATCAATGCTCTTTAAGAAGAAGAAGAAGAAGAAGAAGAAGAAGAAGAAGAAGAAGAAGAAGAAGAAGAAGAAGAAATTATATTTGCATAAGTTTTTATGGAAGCATGATGTCTTTACACTAATGCCTAGAGCATGGGAAATAAACAAGATGAGTTGGAACTCTTAGCATGATAAAACAGTTACAATGTAATAGGCATAACTGAAACCTGGTGGGAAGAGTCCTATAATTGGAATATAGCAATGGAGGGGTATAACCTATTTCAGAGAAATAGACCAAACAGGAGAGGGAGTAGAGTAGCATTATATGTAAAAAATATTTACACCTGTAAAGAAGTACAAGATTTCAATCCTGAAAACCAGGTTGAAAGTATCTGGATAAGAATTAAAGGAACAAGTACTGAAAAAGATGTAGTTGTGGTGGTCTACTACAGACCACCAAGCCAGACTGAAGAAATGGATGAAACCTTCCTTGACCAGATGACCAAACATGCAGAAAAAAGAGATATAGTAGGAATAGGGGATTTCAGTTACTCTGATATTTGTTGGAAAACAAACTTTGCTAAGAGTACAAAGTCCAACAAATTCCCCACTTGCCTTACAGACAGTTTTATTGTCCAGAAGGTAGAAGAGGCAACAAGGGTATCAGCTATTTTGGATTTGATCCTAACCAACAGTGAGGATCTGGTCAATGGAGTGGAAGTTGTGAGAACTTTAGGTGGAAGTGGCCATGTGCTCCTGGAGTTTGTGATACAAAGAAAGAGAAACACTAAGAGAAGTCAAACATTAGTTCTAGAGTTTTTGTGGGATTTTTTGGGCTATATGGCCATGTTCGAGAGGCATTTCTCCTGACGTTTCGCATGCATCTATGGCAAGCATCCTCAGAGGTGAGGTCCTCTGGTCACCTCACCGCAGAGGTGAGGTCAGAGGTGAGACCTCACCTCTGAGGATGCTTGCCATAGATGCAGGCAAAACGTCAGGAGAAATGCCTCTAGAACATGGCCATATAGCCCGAAAAAACCCATAAGAACTTAGTGATTCCAGCCATGAAAGCCTTCGACAATACATTTGTTCTAGACTTTAGGAGAGCTGACTTCAGGAAATTTAAGGAAATACTGAGCATGATTCCAAAGACAGAAATACTAAAAGGAAAGGGACTTAATGATGGACATGTATTTCTTAAAAATGAGATACTGAAGGCACAGTTGCAAAAAGGGGCAATAAGGAGAAAAAATAGGAGAAGTGTAAAACAACCAAAATGAATGTCCAAATAACTTTAAACTGAGCTAAGTTTTTAAAGAGAGATACTAAAGAAATAGAAAGGGGGGGGGGGGGGAGGAATCACCAAAGAGGAATTCAAACAAATAATCAATATGTGTAGGGGAAAGGTTTGTAAGGCTAAGGCACAAAATGAGCTCGGGCTTGCCAGAGAGACTAAAACCAATAAAATAGGTTCTTTGATTATGTCAGTAGAAAAAAGAAAAAGGAAACAGTAGGGCTTCTGTGATAAGAAGAGAGTGAAATGCTACCAGGGGATAGGGAAAAGGCAGAGCTGCTCAACACCTTTGCTTAAGTTTTCTCCCAAAATCAGACTGGTGTTCAACCTGAGCAAATACAGAGTGGATGATGTAATAGGGGAAATGCAACCCAAAATAGGTGAAGAAGTAGTCCAGAAATACCTGGCTACTCTAAATTAACTCAAGTCTCCAAGGCCAGCTAAACTACATTCAAGAGAACTCACGGAAGTAGTTTCAGAACCAATGGCAGTAATCATTGAGAATTCTTGGAGAACAGGAGAAGTCCCAGCAGACTGGGGGAGGGCAAATGTTGTCTCTGTCTTCAAGAAGGGAAAAAAGAGGACCCAAACAATTACCATCCAGTCAGCTTGACATCAATACCAGGAAAGATTCTAGAGCAGATCATTAAGGAGGCAGTGTGCAATCACTTAGAAAGAAATGCTGTGATGACTAAATGTCAGCATGACATTGCCTTTTTATAGGTAAAAGCACATTTCAAAATCAACATGATTCTTACTGTATTTTCGGGGTTGGGGAATAGTACTGTAGGTGAATAATTTTTATAGAACAGATTTATATATGCATAAATGAAAAAAGCAATAGACATCAAAAAGATTTATCGATCCACCCCTTTTCTGAAGAATCAAAACTCACTTCAGCTTCATATTCTAGTGTAGGTTTTAAAATGAAGATCAGAATTATTGATGTGACAATAGCTGGAATGGGTTAATGCATAAAACTACTTACCTTTTCGGTGGCTGCCCCCAGACTCTGGAAACACGTCCCTAGAGACCAGGAAGGCCTCATCTTGGCTTGCCTTTCATAGACAGGTCAAAACATATCTCTGCCATCAAGCATGTAGGAAATAATTACAGACAAGCTTTTGGAGCACTGTGACTGGAATTTTGGGATAGTGTAAAGTTTTAATGTACTTTAATATTTCAATGTTTTATTATTTATTTATTTGTTTGTTTTGAACACTTTTACCCCACCCTTCTCAACACCTGGGGGGGACTCAGGGCAGCTTCCAATTGGCAACAATTCAACGCTGCATAATAAAATACAAAACACTAATAATTATAATAGTTAAAAACATTAAAACATTAAACAATACACTTACAATCTACTGAACTATTACCAGTCTGGTGGCCATTATCTAGCCGAATTCTATGATTGAGTAGTCTATTTAACTTATCCATAATCCATTCCCAATCCATTGTCAACATCGTCATTGTCATTTCCACCTAATGATGGATTAATGATGGAAATGATTTTATTGTTTATATTTTGAACCATTTACATTGTTTTAGTTTGCATTGCTTTATAATTATTGTTAGTTGTCTTATCTTCCTGTCCTGGGAGAAAGGCAGGTTAAATGTGGAGTAATTAAATCAATCAATGTGTTGATGTCTACCATCGCATTGTAGGTATCATCCGTTCCACGTTCTTGAAGACATGACAAGGAAGTTCTCAGTATGATAGAAGAGATGTACAAAAGGAATAGTTCTGAATTTGATAATAACTGAAGAAAGGAAGGGACTCATTTGATCATGAAAGAAAATGAATAACACTCTTTTGATGACGTTCTCATGGAAATTGTAACATAAGACCTTTGTCTCCATTGTATTAATTCTAGCCTGCAGCAAGCAGAGATATGAAGAATCTTCTGCTTGCCAGAGGGACTTCAGTGGTTTATGTAACGATACAAACAAAGCTAGTTTTATTCACATATACTGAAGAACATAACCCACCTTGCTGGTCAGGCTTACTTAATTGGGGGGGGGGGGAGGGTAATTTCAAAGGAAGATCTGTTGATCTGCTGCATTGAAACTCGCAGGATGTTTTATGACAATTTAAAGGCTAATGTGTTTTATCTGACTGCAGCCAATTTCCATCAGCCACATGGAGTAATGTCTCACTTGACAGACTAGTATACTGTGTTTGGATGGGGCAACACCATCCATCTGCTGAAGTGGGCTGCAGTCCACAAAAGCTTATGCTAAATAAATGTTGTTAGTTTTTAAGATGACACAGGGCTTATTGTGGTTTATCTCCCAAACTGTTTTGCCTTTTATTTTCAGGCCTCAGATCTGACAACTGTGCATTATTTTAAAAAGGCAGATTCCAGACTTCATGGCTATGTAAAATCCCTTCTAGAGAAGGGAAGGGAGATGTTAAGGTTGAGCTATCAATCAATCAAAACAGAGTAGAAATAAACAGAACCTTTATAACTCTTTGTATCACATATAAACATTTTCTGCCTGATTTAATTTTTTTTAAAAAAAACTCAAAGCTCACATACTTATATTTTACAAAATATTTTTCTTATTTTTACATATCAACTGTTTATAAAAATGAAGCTTATTTCTGTGTGGCTGATTTGGCTGAATCCTAAAGAAAATCAGATCAATTTGAACACATTTGTACCAGTCTCGGTTTAATTAGATTGGCCCTGTTGAGCCCCAGAGCAGAGTGGCACAATCTAAAATGTTCCAAAATGATCTGTCATTTTGACATCAAAAATGAGGGATGTAGGTTGACAGAGTGTCTGCAACATGGCAGGATAAGAAAAAGCTGAAGTGGTATGATACAGATGGCAGAGAGGGGAACTGGTATTTGATATCTCACAGTTATAACATGTAGTGTGGGGTGACTGCACTCTGCAGCAACAATGTTCACAGTAAGAAATTGTGAGAGATCATTCAAGACATGTAATGAATTATTTCCTGTATACCTTCATTCTTTTACTAAATACAGCAGATACACAAAAAAAGCTTTGGTAGTGCTTTGAGTGCTTGTCGGTTGTCATCAGACTACCATTTTTCTGATTCTCTCTTTTAATTTTTGAACATTTTATCGTGATAAATAGTCTATCTTGCTTTTCTTCTTAATTTGCTAATTTTGGTAGTATTATGTTTGTATTTAGCCACTGAACCTGATTCTGCACCCTGATGAAGTATCACCATACAAGTAATACAGACTCTCATGGTGCTCCAGGGTAAAGGGAAGCAGTTTCACCCTCACTGAAGGCACATATACACTGACCACATACTCCAAAGGGTGGGCAAATCAGCTTTGTGGTGGCTAAATGATGCACAGAGCTGAATCAGGTTCATATTCTTAGTGCAACCTTGAACCACATTAATCAAAGTGACAGGTTGTTCTTAATTTCCCCCATGAATCTGAAGCAAACCACAACTTTGAACCTATGTAAACAGTTGGGCTGGTTCCAAGATGGAACAGGCTGCAACTGGTTACACTGTTATCTTGCATTTCCTAGCCTCCAGCAGCTTGGAGACATGGGGTGGCACTTGCAGCCCCCCCCCCCCTCTCCTCATCATGGCAGGCAGCAGGCACAACATTTTATGTTGGTCTCTTGTCACCTGGTGTGATGCTGGCTGGAGTGACAAAAGGTCAGAGAGGAGTTGATTACACCCCCTGCCCCGCCTGCCATTGGCCTGATACCTTGGCTAGCATAACTCAGGTGATGAGCAACTGGCATGAACCATGTCATACCTGTTGGTTGCTACTATGAGGAAACCAGGGAATGGTAAGCATGACCATCCGGTGGCAGGGAACCTGGTTTGGGACTGCTGGATGGTCAGGATTCCCTCCCACCTCTGCAGCAGCCAGGGGGTTGGCAGTGTAAACCATCCCAAGACTAATTGGTATTCATCATTGCAGATCAGCCCCGGGATGAGTGGTCAGTGTAGATGTTTCCTTAGACCTCGAATGAATGGTATTTTAAATGGAGACAACGATGCTTTGCCTGTGGTAAAAACTGTAATAGCTCAGGCTAGTGCAAGAATGGTCAAATTTCGGCCCTCCAGGTGTTTTGGACTTCAGCTTCCACAATTCCGAACAGCCACCATAGAATCATAGAATCAAAGAGTTGGAAGAGACCTCATGGGCCATCCAGTCCAACCCCCTGCCAAGAAGCAGGAATATTGCATTCAAATAACCCCTGACAGATGGCCATCCAGCCTCTGTTTAAAAGCTTCCAAAGAAGGAGCCTCCACCACTCTCCGGGGCAGAGAGTTCTACTGCTGAACGGCTCTCACAGTCAGGAAGTTCTTCCTCATGTTCATGTTCAGCTGTTAGGAATTGTGAGAGCTGAAGTCCAAAACATTTAGAGGGCTGAAGTTTGCCCATGCTTGCACTTGTGGTACTGGGCTATGTTTGCTTCCACTGTCAGGTGGTCTCATGCACAGCCCCAGATCATGCATTGTTCAAATAAAGCTTACAACTCACCTCAATAAATTAATAAATGAATCCTTTTCACAGTCTGGGGTGCATTAATACAAGTGATGCAAGCAGTAGACTTTTAAAAATAGCACTGATTGCTCTTTCTTTTCTTCTCTCAAGATTCTACTTCAGTGTGACTGTATAATTTTGAAAATGCTTTTTGTTTCTTTCAATTTTTTCAAGTCTTATTTCGTTTCAACACAAAGCATTTTAAAACAGTGTATGGTTTTGCTTTGAAAGAAGAATGAAAGACAGTTGTCGTCTTGATTTCTTTTCTTTTTAATTCCTCCAGCACTGAGAATCTTAAAAATCAGTTCTGTTCTTCTTTCATTACTGAATGCTCTATAATCTCTGGATTTGATGGAATATATTATACAAGTTGCTTATGAAAATATGGTAGTGAGTAAAAAGAAGAGAATACATTTTGACTCTTTTGTTTTTAAATCATTCTAGTGTCAATAATCAAAAGTGTTAAAAGAGCCTAGCCAGCTTCAGTTCTTGTAACTTGATTTTTCCCCTCTCAATTGAACACTGTACATTCAATACACACAAATCAGTTTATTTCCAGAGAGTGTTACTTCTCAATGTGTTCATTCATAATATGGGTAGAGGACAAATTTGTTTAATTTATCTTTCAGTGCATTCTCTTTTTCAAATTCATCAATCCTAAGCATAAGAATTGCCATAAACACAATTTGCAGAGTTCATATATGGATGTGATTCAGAATGTGCAAACATATACAAAGAGGAAACATTCAAGTCCTAATGCAGTGGTTCTCGACCTTCCTAATGCCGCAATCCCTTACTACAGTTCCTCATTTTGTGGTGACCCTCAACCATAACATTATTTTCATTGCTACTTCATAACTGTAATTTTGCTACTGTTATTAATCGTAATGTAAATATCAGAAATGCAGGATGTATTTTCATTCACTGGACCAAATTTGACATAAATACTCGATATGCTCAAATTTGAATACTGGTGGGGTTGGAGGGATTGATTTTGTCATTTGGGAGTTGTAGTTGCTGGGATTTATACTTCCCCTATAATCAAAGAGCATTCTGAACACCACCAATGATGGAATTGAACCAAACTTGGCACACAGAACTCCCATAACTAACAGAAAATACTGGAAGAGTTTGGTGGGCATTGACCTTGAGTTTTAGTTTTGTTCACCTACGTCCAGAGTAGACTGTGGATTCAAACAATGATATATCTGAACCAAACTTTGCATGAATACTCAATATGACCAAATGTGAACACTGGTGGAGTTTGGGAAAAATAGACCTTGACATTTTGGAGTTGTGGTTGCTGGGATTTATAGTTCACCTACAATCAAAGAGTATTCTGAACCCCACCAATGATAGAATTGGGCCAAATTTCCCACATAGAACCCCCATGCCTTGAAGAGACTCTATGGAATGAGCCTCTCTCCAGTCTTGCACAGTCTCCCTCACCCGCACATGTGCACTATGCTGCCATGCGCCAAGCATGCCTTCTCTCCCCTCCCTGCTTGGAGTCTCAGGAGAAGCCCTCCCCTTGGCTGAGAGGCTGACAAATCACAGTGGAGGAGGGGTTTTGGTGGGAGGATTTGCTGTCTGTTTCCAAAAAGGAAGAGAAGACAGACTGAGAGATCTTCAACCTTCTGTGCCAAAGGGGTTCCTAAGACCATCAGAAATATGTTCTCTGATGGTCTTTGGTGACCCCTCTGAAACCCCCTCATGACCCTCCCCCCGGGGTCCCGACCCCCAGATTGAGAAATGCTGTCGTAAGGTATTTTCTTGACTGAGAGTGTGTTACATACTCAAGGTACATCCACTAGATTCCCATAGCTGAGTTGGGATTTGAACTTTCCCAGTGGCCTTCTCCAGCATTCAAAGCACAAAACTATGTTCTCATGGGAAACATATGTGTAGGCCAAAAAGTCTGCATTAAAATATTCACATGAAAATACTTTTTCTGAGCATGAACAGAGTGTATTTCCATTGTACCTGGCTAGATGGTCCAGTAATGCTTTAATTCTATTAATCTCTTCATAAAGCCTCAGAGGAGTGAAGATTGATAACCTGCCAAAATAGCAATACATTTTTTACCATTTTGTTTTACTTGCATAGACAATTTGGGAAGCTGATTATCAAGTGTGAATAGGAAGCTTTGTGTGTTCTTTTCAAAAACAAAATAATGATGGTGGTGATTTTTTTTTCTTTCAAAACTCTGATTTCTTCTTACCTCCAGAACCTCACAACCTCTCAAGGAAAATTCCTTCATTGTGTCAATGGGCTATAGCTAAACATGTCCCACTACCTGTTTTTCTGCCATCCCTTTTTGACTGGTGAGAATGATTTCCTTTACTCTTCAAGCAATGTGCTGGTTTGCAGCAAGCTGTGGAATTGGGAATTTTGATATAGGCTCTTGCTAATAACAGCTATCTGCTCCACTGCCAGACAAGCAAAGGTGGAGGGAAGGGGAGCTCTTATCAAAGCACTGTGCTCTGAATGGGAAGCTTCAGCTGAGTAACAAAGCTAAATGGAGACAATCAGCCATTGCCCTTTAGGTTAACTACCTACTGCATGAGTCTAATTGCAAGAAATTGCTTCTGCTACTAATGAAACAGTACAAAGTAGAAGATGTCCATATTGCTCTAAGTGCTCCCAAAGCCCACATTTTATTGTTTTCTCAGTGGCACAGACAGTACAAATTTTAATGGTGCAAAATCAGCACTGCAAGTATTCTGTTTCATGTCAATAAATTTAATAAATTCAGTAGTATGGAAAAGAAATTAGCATGACATATAGAATGGCTTTTTAAGAAAATTGTTTTTCATCTCCTAGATCAATGATAAAAGAAGAAATAAGCATGGTGCTCCAAACATATCAGTGTTTCACCTATTCCATGATTCTGAATAGGGGGAAGAAATAATAGATGGCATAATTTAAGGAGAAAAGAGCTAAAATCACAAGAGTGAATACAAAAAAACAGTGTCTTTAGAAACAGCTTTGGATCTGGTAGTCATGTCTTTAGCATAATTGCCTAATGCCCAAGTTCAGTATGATATCTGTAGTAAAGGATAAAGACATTCACAACCAAAGTGTAATTGTTTAGGGGTCCACATGCTTGATATCACATTTAAATCAGATTGCCAGTATCTGGACACATGTAAGACTAGTGTGCTAGATTTTTTCATCCTGCTTGATGTCCAAATGCTAAGTAGAGAAGCATGTCTGCTAATGTATAGTCATGTAAAAAATATATATGTACAGCATATTGGAACAGGGTGTATTTTGGTTTTAGCAAAGAAGGCATGCTTGGCCTACAATATAGTGTAGTCAAATCATAAGCATCAATTTGATGACTCCTTTTATAGATTGAATACACTTACTTTGCATGAAGAGGAAGCTTGAGTCTGCAAGACCTGACCAGGGCAGTTGATGATAGGATGACTTGGAGGTCTGTCATCCATAGTGTCATAATAGGTTGAGGTTGATTTGATAACAGTTAGCAGCAACAACAAATATATTTTGGATGCATAGTCAGACGGTCAGCATAGAGAGTCATGCTGTGCTAGTAACAGGTTAAGACCTTCAGCCATGAGGTAAGACAGGTAGGAAATAATATTAATGATGACAATGATGATGATCTGGGTAATTCGTTGATTGTGCCATTCACACCTGAGGCATGTTAAGTAAGGGCTCAAAAGCAACTCCAGTGAAGCCAGTCAGTTACTCTGAAAAGAAGGAGCATCCTGAAACATCCATATGAGGGCGAGATGCTCATTTACACAACCCCTCATAGCTATATTATGAGGGAATACAGGGTAAAGGCAATTATGCAATTTAGCAATGTTGTACAGTAGTGATGTCAATCAACTATTTCATTTATTTAATTACTTACTATATTTATACCCTGCACTTCTCACCTCAAAGGGCAGAGCGGCTTACAATTTGGCCACTTCAGTGCCACATAATAACACAGCGTAAAAAAAATCAAAGTAAAACAATATACAAATAAACATATAAAGACAATAAAAATACAGTACAATACAATTGGGTATCTTCCTCAACAATCTGCTTGGTGTATTAGCTATGAAGAGCAATCAGTAGGAACAACTTCACTTAACTGCTTGGAGCCATTGTGGCATTGTTCTGGACAGCAGTAGCAACAGCTCTTACACAGAAGAGAGTTTCACATTGACAGTTATTAGCCCTTGGCAAACTTGTTCTTCATTGTAATTTTCTGACAAGTTTGCAAAACCATAACCTATTCATTGGAACCTGTTTGTTGTGCCTTCATGTCTATTGTAGGGATAGATGAAGTAAATGCCTGCTTAAGCACCTTAGACACCAACCAGAAAGCAGACTTGAAAATCAGTAATATAAATGGCATTTATAGTACATAGCTGGAATAATTGCTGTCTTGTATAATAAATATTAATAATTAACTGTAAACAATTGTCATTTATTATTCATAAAATGCTTTCAAAACTGTTGTGTAACAAAATTAAAGTTCCTCACTTACTTCCTTGGTTAACAACAAGTGGGCCCATAACTCAGAAGTGGATAATCAGTTGTAACCCGTCCAGTCAAACACAGCTATAGAACAATATACCATGGTATTCCCTGTAGTAACCTACAGATGTGAGAGCTGGACCATAGGGAAGGCTGAGCGAAGGAAGATAGATGCTTTTGAACTGTGGTGATGGAGGAATGTTCTGAGAGTGCCTTGGACTGCGAGAAGATCCAACCAGTCCATACTTCAAGCCTAACTGCTAATTGGAGGGAAGGATATTAGAGGCAAAGGTGAAGTATTTTGGCCACATAATAAGAAGACAAGAAAGCTTAGAGAAGACAATTATGTTGGGGAAAATGGAAGGAAAACGGAATAGGGGCCTACCAAGGGCAGGATGGATGGATGGTATCCTTGTAGTGACTGGCTTGACCTTGAAGGAGCTGTGGGTGGTGACAGCCGATAGGGAGCTCTGGCATAAGCTGGTTCATGAGGTCACGAAGAGTCAGAAGCGACAGAATGAATGAACAACAACAACAAAACCATGGCCTACCGGAGACAACTGCATGGGCTTCTCAAACTCTTGGGCTACATGTGTCTCAAAAAACATGTATGACTTGAACCCTAGATAGACAATTGTATTTATTAAGTCCTTCTCTCTCTGAATGGACAGAAGGTGCTTTTGCAGTCTTA
The DNA here is from genome assembly GCF_037176765.1 of Anolis sagrei. Classification (NCBI taxonomy): domain Eukaryota; kingdom Metazoa; phylum Chordata; class Lepidosauria; order Squamata; family Anolidae; genus Anolis; species Anolis sagrei. The sequence continues at coordinate 213,208,632 of NC_090024.1, read as the reverse complement.
ATTGCCTCATCACACGGCTGCTGAAAAAGGTTCACCTCACTTCTCTTCACTTCACTGTGGTGTGTGGGGAAGCCACTGCCCCTTGCCCCATATTGCCCAACTCCTTCAGCTGTTGATCCCATGGGGGGGGGGGGAGTGTGGTGCATGTGTGGAGTTCATGGCTCCCCCCCCCCCCCCCCAATTAAAGTAAATGGCACAGGAAGCCTCCAGTGTTGTTGCGGCGGTGCACCAATTCCACTCTCATTCACCCATGGAGGCAGCATGAGGTCGTCTGATGGGAGCCGGGCGGCTTTATGGGTGGCGTACTTTCGATCTTAGCCCTGTGTGACAAGGTCGTGGGTCCCTTTTATATTACATAGTTATAGCATTTTGATTCAACTTCGACTGTCTGGGAAAAAGAAAAGTTCCTATCTATTTAGAGTGAGGAATTGGTGGTTCTTTGCCATTTGGTATCTAACCTAGATTCTGTCTTAGAGTTCCCGGTATCACCTATTGCAGTGGTGGCAAACCTATGGCACATCTGCCACAGGGGGCCCTAACAGCCCTCTCTGAAGTAATGTGTGCCATTGCCATTGCCACTCCACTTTTGATGCTTCACTTCAGGGCTCTCCTCCCTCCCCTTCTTTTCTGGCCTTCCCTCCCTTCTTTCCTACACCTGCAGGAGACTCTTGCCCTTCCTCACATCAGCTGTGCTACATCCCTCCTTCTCTGCTTTCCTTTCCTTTTCCCACACATCTTCCCTTCAAGGCAAGGTATACCCTGGAAAGAGAAGCAGAAGAAGGCTGCTGCTGCTTTCAACACCTTGTCCAACTCTCACTGGGAGGCCGGAAAAGACATACTGGGGGTGTGTCTGGGGGCAATGGGAACTGGAAAAAGGAAGGAAGGAAAGAAGGAAGGAAAGCCCCACAGAGACACCCCTAGTTGGAGTTTTGTTTTATAATTTTTATGTGATACTGTTTTATATTCATGTATTATTTATTCTATATACTGCACTGCAGTGTCTTGTAAGCTGCCCGAGTTTCTTTTAAGAGATGGTGGTGGATATAAAGATTGTTGTTGTTATTCTTATTATTCTTATTCTTCTTCTTATTATTATTAGTAGTAGTAGTATTGACCTTGTAAAATTACAAGCCCCAGGCTATTCCCTAGCCTTGAGCGATGGCAGTTTGAGGTGCCACACTGCATTCATTCTTCCATCATTCCCTACCACAAGAGTCCTGCCAGAGAAGGAGGTGGGAATGCAGCAACAGGAAGCATGCAAGGAAGAAAGTGATATCAAAATGCCCTATTACTCTTGCCTTTCCCTTCACCTTGGCTCTTAATGGAGGCTGGTTTGGGATCCCAAGGGGCCATTCAGTCCAACCCCTTTCTGCAGTGCAGCAAAAGGACAATCAAAGCATGCCAAACAGATGGCCATCCAGCCTTTGTAATAATAATAATAATAATAATAATAATAATAATAATAATAATAATAAACGCTGATACATCACACAGTCCTAGACACTTGGGAAGTGTCCAACGTGTGATCCAATACAACAGCCAGCAGAATGATCTTGTCTGCTGTGGACTCATCTTATTGTGTTTCAAATAACAACAATAACAAGAAGAAGAACCTTAATTGGATCTGCGTGCATCTTTCGAAAATACATCACACAGTCCTAGACACAGGCCCGTAGCCAGGATTTCGATTTGAGGGGTTAGGGGCTGAGTTTGTTTTGGGGGGGGGGGGGGTGAGTCTGAGTGAAAGAGGGTGTACCCTAGCAAACCTTTTGTATCGTTACCCCAATACCCCCAAGCATGTGGGATATATTGAGTATGGTGATCAGATCATGATATGAATAAACATAAAAGTTTAAATAATGCACCAGTAAGGCCTTCTCGCGGACCACGGACTTGTGATTTTTTTTATACGAAATCCAGTATATAGATCTTGTTTGCTGTGACATACTGTGTTTTGTGTCAGTAAAGTCATGATGATGATGGTGATGATTATGATTATGATGATTATGATAATAGCAGGAGCAGGAGCCCCAGAGGCTATGCAGTCCAACCCCCTTCCATCATGCAGGAAAAGCATCCCAAACAAATAGGTCATCCAACCTTTGTAACAACAACAGCAGTAGCACCAGTATGAGTTGTGTTTTCTAAATGAAAACCTCAGTACTCAGGTTAAATTGCCGTGTTGGCATTTTAACACATAAATGGGTTTTGGGTTTGGACACTTGATCTCTAAAAGGTTCTCCATTACTGACCTACGGCACCCAAGTACCTATCTGGTGATACAAATGAACACCAGACAAATAGAGATAAGATAAAAACTCAATTAAATTATACTTAAATCTTGGAATTGCGGGATATTTACCTGTGAGATTAAGCAGGTTCTTTAGTAATCTTTTAGACTCTTTATTATATACAGTGGCTCTTTCTCATACACATATATTTCCCTTAGGGAAGAACACAGTAATATCAATGTTTGGGCACTTTGGTGTTGTGTTTTTATATATCTATATCTATACCTATACCTATATCTATATCTATATATACACACACACATACACACACACACATATACAGAGAGAGAGAAATAGAGAGAGAGAGAGAGATTTCCCTGTTCATCAGCCACAAAGGCACTCAGAGCAACTTACAAAATATTAAATTGCCCTCAGGCTTGTAATCTGCATAAGATAAATAAGATGTAATACATAAGACACAATGTAGCTATGTCTTGCTGGCTGGCTGGCTGGCTGGCTTCCTCCCACTCAATGGCCAGTGGAATGGCAGCTGAAGGTAGTTGAAGGGGCTCCAAATAGCTGCTGAGTGAGACACAATGTCTTGCTGGCTACCTCTCTCCCACTCAACCTGTTTGCATTCCATTCCATTTTATCACAGGTAAGATGCCAGCTGTTAGACTTCCTCTGAAACCATATATCACCATTATTTGTTCCTTTCACCATTGTGGGGACTATATCCGTCTAGACAGGCTAATTAGTTTTCTTACCAGGATCAGTATATCTGGGTCATTTAGCAAATTATCAGCTCATATCCCCCTTTGCATTTATTGCAGAGTGCCAAAGTAGTTTAATTTCAGTCTTTTCTTGGCTTTTTTTATTCTTTCCATAGCCTCCACAGAGCTATCCGCAATCCTATCAAAACAAAGGTGCTGACCGTACCTTGTTATTTTATCCAATCAAAACAGAAATCTTAAATATGACATCACTCTGGGTCTTCTTGGAGAGAGACGGGAAGAGACATTGTCAGCTGACTACTGTTCTGGAAAATAATAGCATAGTGATTTAAAGTTTGAGGCAATTCTGGGCTACTTGGAGTAGCTGTTGGGCTATGTATTTGCAACATATGGCATCTTATTTGCTGCCCTTGCTTCTCTTTGAACTGCCCTGTCTCTTCTGTTATTTTTCTAGAGATAGTTATATTATAGAAAAATGTGCTTTTAATTGCCTGTTATTCAGTTGTCAAAATATTTATTGCTCACAACCTGTAAACCCCTGTTGGTTATGCATCTGTGATAAATAAAATGATGTGTTAGGAAGCAATTTCTAATGTCAACGAAAGGCAAAACAAGATTGATCTTTGTTCTCATCTTTCTCTTTTAATTCAGGAAATTTCATGCTAAGAATCTCTCTATGATTAATTGCTTTACATGCTTATTCAGTTGTGCTTCCTGCAGTATTACAGGAATCATGGGGCTGGAAACGCTATCCATCTCTGTATGAGAAAACTGCACTAGTTTAACTGAAGCTTGCAGATTTGATATTGTTTAGTTACATGTGGACAGATGCTCAGAATGGAACTTTGAAGAAACATTGAGTCGCATTTCAAATAAGACATGATTCTTAATCCTGTAGGTCCATAGAGAATTGGAACACTGTACAAAGGCATTTCAGAATTGACAGATGATTCAAAACATGTGCAAAAAATTATAGATCTAAGACCTCCTTGGCAGTTCAAATCCTGCCTCTATTACAGCTCCATGTTGATTAAAAGAAAAAGAAAAAACAAGTCTAGTTAATTTACGCCAGTGGTTCCCAATGTTTTTTTGACCAGGGACTACTTGAACGGGGACCACCTTGACCAGGGACCACTCTCCAACATTAGTACCAAAAGGGTTACAAATCGGTTTCTGGTGACTTTTAGATTCAGTTTTGGTTATTTGGGGCACTGATTCAGAAAACTTCATTGGGTAGACCACATCAGCTCTAGTTTCTGATACAGAACATATGCTATCCAGTAGTCGCCATCTGCTCATCCACAGAAGACCATATTTAATAATCTAGAAGTAATGTAGTCTATCCAATGCAATTTTCTGAATCAGCATCCTAAATAACCCCAAGAACAGGCCTAAAACGAAGACACCAAGGCACTCCTGCTTCCAGGTGCCACATGGAATGGCTATGCTCAGGGGGAGGGAGGAGGAGAAGGAGCAGTCAGGAGGCTTGTTGTCATGCCTTTTGTGGGTAGTCAAACTTTCCCCTCCCAACATCTCTGTTGCCTCAGTACTCCACTTTGGACCTAGCGATTTGAACTTCCAATCTTTAATCATCACAGAATCTCTTGGATTGAAGGGATGAAGCGATGTAGTGGGCATCGGGGATGAAGGGTTGTAGTATATTCTCTGAGTTGGTTAATAACTTTTCCCATGCCTGGATCTCTCTTCAGAGCTGTTCTCGTCCCCAAAAGGCAATATGCCCAACGCTCTTGTTGGTGCACATCTAATCTTTAGTAAAGCCATTGGCAATGCTGTATTCCATGGCACATTTCTGTTAAAGTTCTTTTCAAAGTCTTGTGCATCAGACCGGCTGTGGTGCAATTGGCTAGGAGTCAGCTGCATTAAATCACCACTGACCAAAAGGTCATGAGTTCGAAGCCAGCACAGATCGGAGTAAGCTCCCAACCATTTGTCTAGCTTGCTGTCAACCTTTGCAGCTCGAAAGATAGTTGCATCTGTCAAGTAGGAAATTTAGGTACCACTTATGTGGGGAGGCTAATTTAACTAATTTATGATGCCATAAAAATCTCCAGCAGTGAGTGAAAGAATGAGGAAGTACTCCATCAAGACCCTGGTGTCACAAGTGGAACGTGAAGCAACAGTTCCCCCAGTGACTGGAATCTGAGCATGCCCTCATAAAGCTTACATTGCCTCTGTATTTGTCTATATATGTTGTGTATCTATAGCATTGAATGTTTGCCATGTATATGTGCATTGTAATCCACCCACCCTGAGTTCCTTGCTGGGTGAGAAGGGCAGAAAATAAATGCTGTAATTAATTAATTAATAAGAGGGTTTTGCAAGACCGGTTGCTCTCGAAGCAACGGTGTAATAATAGTGAGTCCACAGACCATGTTTTAGTTCTTTGGAACTACTGGTGGTCCATGGACCACAGTTTGGGAACCACTGATTTACACAGTGGCCATCCTGTAGCCACAAGAGCAACAACACTTTGTTAATTGTATGGCATGGTGATTGACAGGGAGACATGCTGGCTGTTGAAGGTGATGTATTGGTAGTGTTAATAGCCATAAACATCTCTAATCTCTTTTTAAAGGTATGCAATTTGTCAACTTACACATTTTCAAATATGTTCTGTATGAAAACAAATGTTCTTTTTTCTCTTGTATAGCCACCATTCCGCAGCATTGGATGACTCTGGATTCTAGATTTATGAGACCCAAATATTTGAATAAGAGATTAGCTTCAGTCTTGTAATCATTTTTGTATCTTTTCTTTTTGTAGTTTTTATCATCCAGCACAAGGGTGCTACTGTAGCTTTGTGTCCCACAATAAGTCTTGGCTGAACATTTGTCCAAAAAAAAAAAAAAAGAAAGAAAGAAAGAAAGAAAGAAAGAAAGAAAGAAAAGAAAAGAAAAAAAAGAAAGAAAAGGGGAATAAAGCCATAGACAGCCATTGATTCTGACATGGTGTGTGTGCTTGTGTACATGTGTATAAATGGGATGAAATCAATATTATTTTCTCCTTATCCTTTTCTTATAATCTCTTACAATACTCTTCAAATGTGCGTATTTTTATAACACTTTTTCAATGTTCTAATTTCTTTTGAATATGTCATTTGCTGTCTGTCAGTTTGTAAACTCTGAGTAATAAGTTATGCACAATGTCAGACTGGGAAAGTCCAGCCTGAGAAACAAAAAAAAAAATGTTCAGTGGAACAAAATCTCACATTAATTCATGCTCAGCTAGCATTCAATGGTTTTTCTAGAATGTTTATATCACAGCTGCACATAGCTGTGTCTGCTGGCATGCTGAAATAGGCAATAGGAATGGAAGGGAATGGAGAACAAATTGCTGAGAGACTTGACCATATCCTAGAGTGTCAGCCTTATTAACCCCCCCCCCCCCAAAAAAAAAAAAAAAAGAAACAGTTAAATAATTAAGGATGTAGTTCTGTGCAAATTTGCCAGAAGGTAATTTCACTGGTAGTCCCAACTAGAGCGGGGCCACTGAAAAAAATAGTTGCAACTTTCATATAAATTGAATTGATTTAGTGGATCTGTTCTCATTGGGAATATCTCTGTGATATAGATCTCTGAAGGTTACTTTGAATAGCCATATCTTTACAAATGCACTATTTAATTATTATCAGTTTTATTTGTTTTCCGGCAAGGATTTAAGGAAACTCACAATATAATTTTTCAATAATCTTAGCAAGTTATAGTACGAAAACACACACACATACATTCCTTTTTAGGTGAAATCTTTCTTCAACTTGAACCCATTACTCTGTATCCGTAACCTCATCACATTGGGGTCGAATTGGCCTCTTTTGCCTCTTTTGGACAGGCCCTGCCAAGGACCATCAGATGACACTGGCTTGACCCTCGCCCCCATTCATCCCAAAGTGGAATTCCACCACAGGGAGGAAAGTGTAATTTTGGTAGCCCCAATAATGGAGCTAACCTCATTTTGTTACCCTTTCCTTCATCGGATGGGGACAGGGACAGGGCACCAATGTGCCTTGTCCCAACCCCACCATATTATGGGGGAAGGAGGGAGGCTGTGCCAGGTGCCATGGCTGCTAGCAAAACAGCATTGCTACAGAGTAGCAGAAAACAAGCTTGCCTCCTCCCCAATTTGACATGGTTTCAAGTATTTAAACATGGTTATCATGTTCTCTCTCAGCCTTCTCTTCTCCAAGCTAAACATATCCAGGTGCGTAAGATCATTATGGTCACCTTTCCCTGGACACATTCCAGTCTATCAGTATCTTTCTTGAGATTTGACCAATACAGAATAGAGTGGGACTGTTCCTTCCCTCAATCTAAATGCTGTGCTCCTATTTATGAAGCCTGGAATTACATAGAATCATAGTTGGAACAGATCATATGGGCCATCCTGTCCAACCCCCTGCCATGCAGGAAAATCACAATCAAAGCACCCCTGACAGATGGCCATCCAGCCTCTGTTTAAAAACCTCCAAAGAAGGAGCCCCCACTACACTTTGAGGCAGAGAATTCCACTGCTGAATAGCTCTTACAGTCATGAAGTTTTTACTAATGTTCAGGTGGAATTTTCTTCCCTGTAATTTGATCCCATTTTTCCAAGTCCTAGTCTCCAAGGCACCAGAAAACCAGCTTATTGCCCCATTTTAGTCGTCTTCCTCTGGTCACCTTCCAGCTTGTCAATATCTCTCTTAAATTATGGTCCCCAAAAGTGGACACAGTATTCCAGGTGAGTCTGACCAAATCAGAATATAAGGGAATCATTACTTCCCTTGATATTGACACAATACTCCTTTTGATGTAACCTAAAATCCCATTGGCTTTTTAGGTGCTGCATGAGGCAGTCTTTCAGATATCCTGAGTAGAAGTTCCTGTTCATGCATAGAAATTTCTGTATCTTGTACTGAAATTGCCATTTTCTGTGTAAAGAACTATGTGCAAATTAGTTTATGTGTAGAATTGGTCTTCAAACTGCAAGAATTTTTGTAGTCGAAGATTTTTTCTTGAAATGAGAAATACATTTTAACCATTGTTTGAATAGTTTGTATTTCTTTCCATCCTTAGTTGAACAATAATCTTAACAACATAACAAATTTGAGACAAAAGTTCATCAGTTGGCAGCATAGTTCTCAGTTAGTTGTAAAATGCCTGTGCAAACAGAAATATCTTGGATTGATTGCAGGTAAAAAGCAAAGTGGTTGTCCTTCAATTTAGACTTTCCAAGAAGTAAATTTCAAATGTTGGGGGTTTGTATTTCTCTCCCCACCAAAGTTTTATTAAAACAGCAGATTTGAAGTATTGTCTAAAACAAAGTCACTACGTACTACGTTTTGGGTGCATCTCTATGTTTTTCACAGCTTATTGTAATGGAACCCAAATGAAAAATCTGGTCTTGAGATTATATATGAAGCCTGTTTTCACATATATGTGAGAAACATTGCACAATTAGAAGTTAGAACCAAATTTGCCTTTTTTTAAAAAAAGAATGAAAATAAATATTACTATGCTGCGGCTTTGGAGGAAAATAGATTCATCACTGTTACATCCAGAAATCACACACCAGCTGTTCAACACATTTAAGCGTTGCTCATTAGAAGAAATAAAAAACAGTTTTGCAAGAATTTTTAGATTGTTTTTCTTCTACCATATCATATAGTAAGTTTTATTTCTGGTTAAAAAACGACTGTTGGTTCTATAATTTTATGATGGAAAAGAATAGATTAGCAAACAGTATATTTTAATTGTACTTGGAAATGAAGGAATTATGAGTAAATATATGTAATCATTTACTACATTAGGCATGTCCATATGGGCATTAATGGTGAGCAGTTGGTGAATATAATATTTTAGATTTACTATAGACATTACTGAAAGGCTCCAATAATAATGGATAAACACCACAATGCTTGCACTCTCTCACAGACATTTTTGTGTTTATAACATTCATATATGCACAAATGGGCTGCTGGGAGGAGATAGATAACGTGTGCATACTTTCTTTCTGACAAAAGACATAAACAACAGATAATGGATTTGCTATTTTTTGAAAAAGTCTTACAGAATGTCTTCCTCTCATTCTATCATATGGCCACATTTTGCTTTGTAACACAGTCTGAAAATTAATTTATCACATAAGCCATCCTGGATATCAAGAGAATTTCCAAATGGAATGGTTTCCCAGCCACAACTGTTCCCACTGCCTTCCCATGTTTTCTGGGTTCAGGCATCCCAGGGACAGTCTCTGCCCTACCTGTCTGCTGTCACCTGCAGTGACATCAGCCAGCAAAATCTGAGCAAAGACCTGGTAAAAGTAGGAAGCATGGCTTTTAAAGAAAAGTACAGTGTTCGAAAAATCTTTCTGTACTCTGTTTCATCTCCCAGTCAATAAGAAAGTGGAAAGTTACCTCAGGACCTGGTTGTATTGCAAATACAATGCAAACCCCTATCCACAGATTCAATATCAATCGTTTTACTTACCCATGCTCCAAAAATATTATTTCCCCCAGAAGAGTTTGTGGGCTTCCAATTGCACTGGAGATCTCTAAGTCCTCCAGTGTAGTCCTGTAGTATGCTTCCAACCCAAGTATGGTTAAATATAGGATTTGCTGTTACCAGTAGTTTCAGGTATTCCCGGGGTATTTTTTTATGGATATGTGTAGAATAATACAAGGCATTTGGGTTTTGTTTTGCTGTTATAAATGTTGAAAAACAAACACCCTCTGGGTGAGAGTAGAATGTTGCTTCTCATGCTGGGAATGGCCACTAGCTACTCTGACACAAGAAAACCTTCATTTAAAAAAAATAAAGGAAAGAAAACTACAGCCAAAAAAGCAGCCAATAACATTCCCTCTGGATATTATTTATATTTTTCAGTTGGTGCTGCAAGCCAGATAAAATGTTACATTGGTGGAAATATATTGTTTATCCCTGCCTAATCTAGAGTAAACAGTGTCACCATTAAGGACTAAAGAAAATGCTCTTAATGTGCAGATCAGATAATAGTAGTTTTATCAAGCAACTGACCCAATATCATCTATCTGTCTTCTATTTCTCTAGTTTCATAGTGATTTTTTCATTAATGTAGTTCTAGAGACTTTAGTATCAGGAAGCATAAAACAATTTCTAGAACTGTTTTATTCCCTTTAGATATGTTTTTCTCTTAAGTGGAAAATCCTAATGTACCTTTTGTTTTATGAAAATAGAATATGAAACTAAATAATTATCTTCTGTTATATGAGGGAGGCTGTTCTACCTCCTGACTCTGAATTTTCTACCTAGTGACTCTTAATTTCTGGTGTCTCCTACTATTCTTCCAGATATTTAATCTGTTTTGTTATATATAAATAACTTGAAGGAATATCCCATAAAAAAGCTAATTAAATTAAAAATATGCTATGTTTTGGTGATGTAAAAGTAGGAACTTCAAAGTGCAAAAAAACCCCTGAATGGATACAGTTATTGCCTATCTGAAGAATAATGTGTTTGCTCCACAGATCCAGTGCATGGCCCACAGAATGTGGAAGTTGTTGACATCCGATCCCGGCAGCTGACTTTACAGTGGGAGCCCTTTGGTTATGCTGTGACTCGTTGCCACAGCTATAATTTGACTGTACACTACCAGTATGTATTTAACCAGCAGAAGTATGAAGCAGAGGAACTAATTCAGACATCATCACACTACACCTTGCGAGGACTACGACCCTTCATGACCATTCGACTAAGATTGGCTCTTTCAAATCCAGAGGGCAAGATAGAGAGTGAAGAGCTAGTAGTGCAAACCGAAGAAGATGGTAAGAGAAAATTGATTTTGTGGCTTTAAAAAATTATTTATATAATCAGTGGCCAATGTTGCAAACACTGAAGCTGCCTAGAAGTGAATCGGTTCACTTTTAGTTGGAAGGGGAAATTTTGGGTGGGAGGGAAGAAGTTATGAGATAATCAATATGATGAGTATTAAGACATATAGTGTCCAAGAATGCACTGGAGGTTTTTTTTAAAAAATGTAAGTTTATTTCATTCTCAAATATCTAGAATTTTGTGGAGACTGAAACATAGACCCTAGTGGAATCATCATTTTTCTGAACGTACACATTTGGGGACGAAACAGGAAAATCCTCTGATTGATTAAAAATTCATGCAAAAACCTTACAGCTTAAATGCCCACTCAAAAATGTATATAGTGTGAAATATGCAAATCAAAATGTATACAAATTTCTTTACAGAATCAAGTGGTGTGTAGGGAAGCTTGCATCCTTATAAGAAAGGAGGACTGAAGATTGAAGAAGCTTAGCTGTTAGTGGGATCTTGAACAAAACTGTTCAGGATAAATCCAACTATCCCCTGTATATATGTTGGCTGCAGAATATAAGGAGAAATATTACTATCCTCAACAAAAATTGGTTTTCTAATGAGAACTTTGCAGTATCAACCTTGGTTAGTGGTTCTAAGATGTATGTAGAAATTAGCTGATTCATAGCAAAAAGGGATTACCCAATCCTTTATAAAGGTTGGCAAATGGCTCAATTTTGTCTGCTGACTTACAACTTCAGGTTACTGGGCCTAGCAGCACCATGAGCCAGGCAAATCAGTATTCATTGCCACTATTTGCTGAAATGGTAGATCAATTCCTTTACAGTCCCAATAGGCTTGTAGTTCACACTTCTTGGAGTTAACAGGCTGATTAAATTGGTAAATCCCTCTGTTGAAGTCTGTGGCCCAGGAAGTGAAACATTATACCTGATCTAGGATTTTGTTTTAACTGACCTATTTCACTGTTTTGGAAAGAAAGGGAAAAAAAGATTTCAGATTTGAAAGCATAGATACACCAACACTGATGAATTAGTAATACCTCTGTACAAAAGAAAAAGCTAGTTAGAATGAAGTATGTACCTACTCCCTGTTTTAGAAGAAAACACCAGCAGTTTTGAATATTTTTGTATTTGATGAGTGAAACAGTGAGTGTAATGGAGAGAATTTTAAGAAGAGGAGGACGAGGAAATGTTCTAACTTTTAGTTATTTTCTCATGTCCTTTCTAGTTCCTGGATCTGTCCCCCTTGAGTCCATTCAAGGAGGGCCCTTTGAAGAGAAGATTTATGTTCAGTGGAAGCCACCAAATGAAACAAATGGAATAATTACACTCTACGAGGTAATGAGGATGAATTTCATTGAAGTCTGTTCATTGTAGTGTGTGTGATAAGAGGGACATCCTTCTTCTACCTGTGGGAAATGAAAGGTATGTTTCTGTAGACAAAGTTAGAGGATGAGCATGCTGCCACAGAGAGGCTAATCTTATTTTCTTGATAGGAAACTATGATTTATCATGAACCCTAAATTAACCCACTCTTTACCTGTGTTTTCCTTTGACGTCTCTTCTAGTAAAGGAGATAATAATCATAGTGAGCTTGCATTTCCTTACACATGCCATGTTCATTGGGCACAGAAAAGAATGGTGGTCAATGGAAGTGGGCCGCTGCAGAGGAATGGGTGCACTTACCCTGTAACTTCCCCTTTGGGCCACATAGTCACTTTTTATCACAGCCAGTAATAATGTGCCAATTCCAACCTTAGGAATAAATCTAAAGTGATTTTGGGTTGCTGTGAATTATTTTGTGATTTTGATGCAAGTACAACCCAGATTGTCCTGGATGTGTTCTGTTTGGTTTTGTGGAAACAATTGGTACAAGGTGAACCAAACCACCATTTTGGGACTGTTTTCTATCCTCCTTCAAGATTTTTAAAGTCATGTCTGGGGACTTCATAGGCTGTCCTTTCCCAGTCCTTGTTAGGGATGAGGCCTGTATGTAGCATAATATTTATTTTCACTCCAAATTCTTCAAGAGACCCTGGGGGTTGAACAATGGGATGTAGCCAACTGAAATAATAAAATAAATGTAACAGGGATTGAAAAAGTGATGAACTTAATACATCATCCAAATAAGGACTTAGTAGCTCTCAGACTTCTGCATGCTGCCATTAAGAGATTAAACTTGAATACAGAATTTCTCTTTAGTTTCCTGCCTGTAATTTTCTTGAAAGGGCCATTTGATGAAGTGAAAAAGACATTGAAGATACAAGTTGATCTTTTCTGTTCTGTTTCATGTTAGCCTCTAGCAATGATACCAGTTGTCCTGTGCTGTAAAAACCAATGGCATAAGACTGGGTGTTTCTAACAAAATTAATCTTCTGAGCTTTTCACATCTGCAAACATGATATACCAAAGTGATTTTGATGGAAATAAAAAACCACACACACACACACACACACACACGAGTTGAATAGTTTCAGCTTTATGTGTGTCATAGAATCATAGAGTTGGAAGATACTGCAAGAGCCATCTAGTCCTGCCATGCAGGCAAAGCACATTCAAATTACCCGTACAGATGGTCATCCAGCCTCTGTTTAAAAGCCTCCAAAGAAGGAGCCTCCACTACACTCTGAGGCAGAGAGTTCCACCGCTGAATAGCTCTTACAGTCAGGAAGTTCTTCCTAATGTTCAGGTGGAATCTCCTTTCCAGCAATTTGAACCCATTGCTCCAAGTCCTAGTCTCCAAAGCAGCAGTAAACAAGCTTGCTCCCTCCTCCTTATGACATCTTTTCACATATTTATATATGATTATCATGTCTCTTCTCAACCTTCTCTTCTGAGGCTGAACATGTATTTATTTATTTATTTGTGGTATTTATATACCACCTTTCTCATCCCTAGGGCGACTCAAGGCAGTTTACAGCATGCTAATGGCAAAAAAATTCAATGCCAACACACAGTAAACAAAGAAATCATAATAACTAATTACTACATATAACTATGAACTTGAAAACAGTTAAAACCATTAAACATAAGACATAAATAAAATTTAAACATTTAGATAAAGCATAAAACCATCCTAGTATAAACATTACAACATTAAAAACACACCCAGCTCTTTAAGATGCTCTTCATAGGGTATAGGGGATAGTGATCATTTTAGTCATCCTCTTCCAGTGTGTCAGTATCTCTTTTAAACTCTAGTGTCCAGGTGAGGTCTGGCCAAAGCAGAATAGAGAGGCACCATGACTTTCTTCAGACTAGACACTAAACTCCTTCTGATGCAGCCTGAAGTCCCATTGGCATTTTTAGCTGCAGTATTTATTATTTACAGTATTTATATACCACTTTTCTCACCCCTAGGGGGACTCAAAGCGGTTAACACATAGATAATGGCAAAAATTCAATGCCTTACAACTACAATAGTAAAACTACACTTTAAACATAAATTTCAATTTGCTAGCCCTCATCCAGTCTGACACAGCGGCCAAGCACCGGTTCAAGGTCTGAACAGCCTCCTTAGTGACAGGTGGGAAGGAGTGACAGATTTGGACATCATCTGCATACAGATAACACCTTACTCTGAAACTCCAGATGATCTCCCCCAGTGGCTTCATGTAGATGTTAAATAACACTGGGGACAGTACTGAACCCTGAGGGACTCCACAAGACAATGGTTGTGCAGTTGAACAGGTGTCACCCAGTAAAACCTTCTGAAACCAACCCTCCAGGAAAGACTGGAGCCACTGCAGAACAGTACCTCCACATCCCATTTCTGCGAAGCGTCCCAGAAGGATACCGTGGTCTGCAGTATCCAAGCCTGCTGAGATGTCCAGCAGAACCAACAAGGACACACTCCCCCTGTCTAGCTCCTGGCATAGATAATCTACTAAGGTGACCAAGGCTGTCTCAGTTCCATGTCCCGGTCTAAAGCCAGACTGTGCCGGATCTAGATAATCAGTGTCTACCAAGAACCCCTGGAGTTGTGAAGCCACCACACGTTTCATGACTTTGCCCAAGTAGGGAAGATTGGAAACTGGCCGAAAATTGACTAATTGAGTGGGGTCCAGTGATGGTTTTTTCAGCAGCAGTTTTATAACAGCCTGTTTTAGGCTGGCTGGAATCTTGCCCTCTTGTAAGGAGACATTAACCGCCACCTTAACCCACTCTGCCAAACCCCTCTGGCTTCTTTGATCAACCAGGATGGGCAGGGGTCTAGGATGCATGTGGTTGGGCTCACCTCTCCAAGGATCTTGTCCACGTCCTCGAGCTGAACCAATTGAAAAGAATCCTTTAAAACTGGACAAGCAGATGCTTGTGTTACATCCTCAGAGACTGCTGTTAACGTAGTGTCTTAGTCGGAATGGAGCAGTGCAACTTTGTCCGCAAAGAACCGAGCAAATGCTTCACAGCAATCTGCCGAGTTGTCAGGGATCTCTCTCTGAGACGGATTTAATAGTCCTCTGACAACTCGGAACAGCTCGGCTGGATGGTTCTGGATGGACGCAATATTGGCCGAAAGAGATGGGGTTTTTTTGCAGCCTTTATTGCTGCATCATCACTCCTTAAAAAAGAAACTAGACGTGCTTGGACTGACCTGCTACTCTTTCATCTCCACACGCGTTCTAGCCACTTCTTCTTTCACTTCATTGCTGTCAGTATCACATTGTTTGTGTAGTATTTTATATTTGCCCTTGTTGAAATTCATTTTGTTAGTTTTGGCCCAGCTCTCTAATCTGTTAAGGTCATTTTGAATTCTGGTCCTGTCCTCTGGAGTATTAACTATCCCTCGCAATTTGGTGTCATCTGCAAACTTGATAAGCATGCCCTGTAAACCTTCATCTAAGTTATTAATAAAGATGTCACCAAAAGGCTTCTTAAATTTGCTGTAACGAGTCACCCCTGCACACAAGAAATCCCTTGTATGTCACCATGATGTACATTACAGTGAAACTGTATGACAGAAGCAGAAGAGTTTGCAACCAAATCAAGACAGGTTTGTTTTCATCAGCAGTTATCATGAGTTCCAGGCTGACAGTCTCTCAAAGGTGTGTTAAATCCATAGAACTGATGACAAATAATGAACTATAAATTGAATCTTACTTCAGTACAGTCTTGCTTTTAGGGAATTTGCATGAATTGATGAGCAATTACAAGCAAACACCAGTTACATTTTTAAAAGGCAGCATTTATGTATGAAGCGACTGTTTTGCTGTCTGAGAGGGATGAGAAAAGTCTGCTTCATTTTCCCCAGAATTGGAATTTCTCATGTTTCACATTGTTTTCATTCCTCTTGTGAATGCACTATTACATTCTTCAAAAAAAGAATATGAATGAAATCCATCCACATTTCTATTGGCCAAATCCAAAAGCATTTCCAGCATGACTGTACAAATATTTGCTTTCAGGGTTAGTGCAATATCTGGTTATAGACTTGAGTCTGACTTCAGGAGATAACTGGCACATAAATTTAACAGGAGTAATTATCTTGTAAGGAATGTCATAATAAATACATCTTAGGATAGCAAAAGAGAAAAAAAGTCAAGCTACACAATACGGAAGGTCACCTGTGGCCTCCGCACTTTGCTAAACTTTGAGCAGCTTTTCCTCACCCAAGGTTCAGCTCTTCTTTCTTGTTAGAATTTCTTCTTGCCTTTATTATCAACTAAGGAAGATGCCTCACTGAAACTGTCACTTTTACACCACATATGTGTCAGCTCTTTATAGGTTAGGCCTATGTGTAGTAGACTTGTGCACCAATCCATTTTAGCAATTTTCCTTTGGCTTGTGTGGCTTCACCAGATGGCCGTAATGGCAAAGGCTCCACCGCCACATTTTTTTCCACCTGAAACGGCCCATGTAGCTGCCAGGTATGACTTCTTCCCTTCTATTTGGGAGCATGTGGCACATGCTTCCATCACCACATTCCTCAAATCAAGTCTTCCTTGAAAGGAAGAAAGGAAAGGGTCCCAAGTAGGATGCTTCCTTGACCACGTTGCTGAAATCCAGACTCCCTGGTAAGGAAGAAAGAAAAGGAGCCCAAGAAGGGTGCTTCCCTAACCCCATTCCTCAAACCCTTGAAAGGAAGAAAGGAAAGAATCCCAGGAACAGAAAGGGAAACCTAGTAAGTTCCCCATTTCTACCAATGGGCCAGGTCTTCTCGGATCTTTTGACTGTCTAGCCAAAACCAGATTTTTCCATTAGCTGATTTTTGGGAGGCTTCCAAAATAGATCTGAGTACCCAAAGAAATTTGGATGCCAAAAATGGATCGACCTCAGCAGAATTGCACAAGCCTAATGTGAATTTTAACTGGTTAACCAAATCCCCATGCTAAGTCTATGAAACATAAAAAATAAGAGTCCCTCTGGAACTACAAGCACTATCTCAAGCAAATATTGGCAATTTATTCACATTACTTGCAGCAATAGCCGATGTAGCAAAACAACCAAGTTGGGGGGGGGGTGTTGAATGCTCTCATTAAGAAGGCCAGACTTGGTGGAGGTGGTTGACAAGGGCGGAGCTGCAGGCTATTGAAGGCTGCTCTGCCCCCTGCTGTGCTCTTTGCTTCAGCGTGACCCTACCCCCCCAAAACTTTAACCTCCCCCCCCCCGAAATTTTCAACCCTCCCCGAATTTTTTTTCTGGCTACGGCCCTGGCTCCAGTACTCTATTAAATTCACTATTTGGTGTTTTTAATAAAATAAAATAAAAATGAACAATTAATTAGAGACTTTCAGGGAAGGATAATGCTTCTGTAAAGAAAAATGCCACTGAAGCCTTATATATTCATAATGCTAAAGACATCTCACAACACCACAGATAACAATTATTTGCTTTTCTAGGTCCCCATTTTCAGATCTGAAACCCATTAGTTAATAAGAGCTGATTTTCCCTTCATGAAATGTGTAGCCTTCCTAGATTTCATCCTTTTCCCGAGACTACTTTATGTTCTCATTCACAGCTTGCTGAAAATCTCCTAAAAGGCCATAACACCATAGCTTTCTACTACAATTCTTTTCTCTAATCCCCTTCACATTGAGTGAAGTGAGATTTTACACCTGTTTGTTAACAGATTTCTGGTGATAAGCAGAAATGCAGAGTTCAAGGTGGCAGAATGATAGGAATCAGGAAACCTGAAGTTAAAACTATCAGCAGCAGCAAGGTTCCCTTCATCTTGAAAAAAAGAGCATTCTCTGTTGAATTTCTTAATTTTTTTCAACCATGAGTTCATTTCACCTGTTCCCATGTAAGGTGTCTTATTTTTTTACTTTTTCTATTCAACATTTAATGGAC
The DNA here is from genome assembly GCF_037176765.1 of Anolis sagrei. NCBI lineage: Eukaryota > Metazoa > Chordata > Lepidosauria > Squamata > Anolidae > Anolis > Anolis sagrei. Next base: position 213,190,561 of record NC_090024.1, on the reverse strand, counting down.
AATTTTGTCTAATATAGATATTTTACAGGCAATTTCCTCTAATATAGTGCATTTTGTGTATTATGTTTTACTCATATACTCATTTTTGTGTTCAGTTTTCTCTAGTGTGCTTATTTTGAGACTTTTTAAAATTGGCGCATAGCATTGAAAAATGGCATAATTCAGAAATGTGTAATACTGAAGTCATTTAAGCGTATGTATTGGCCAATGAAGGATGAATCAGATAGATTCACTTTTATTGTTTACGAATTGTATATGGTTCACCTGAGTATATATTGATGAGAAGCCAATATATTACAAATAATAATAATAATAATAATAATAATAATAATAATCAACTTTATTTATACCCTGCCACCATCTCTCCGATGGGGACTCGGAGCGGCTTACATGAGGCCAAGCCCAAACAGCAAATTACAATAAAATAAAACCAAAAACGCAAACAATAACAACAACATAAATACATAAAACATGTGAAAACATAGCAATATAGAATTACAATAGGCACAATCACAATGACAATGGGCGGGCTACATGTAATGATTAAAAGAGAGACTGATTAAAACTCAAGCGACATAAGAAAAAGACAGATCATTTGTGGAGGAGGGCTCATTATAGTGGAGGTTGTGGAATCAAGCTTTCCCACAAAGGGGGGGGCATATACTCCAATGACAAAATGTTGAGGTTAAGCAATAGTGTGAGAATGTAAACCTATTCATCAAAAGCTCAGCGGAAGAACCAGGTTTTAAGGTTTCTGGGGTAGGGGCTTTCCTAATTTCTCCAGGTAGTGAGTTCCAGAGTCGGGGGGCTCTCTTCCTTGTACTTACCAGGTGAGCTTGTGAAATTGGCAGGGGCAAAAGAAGGGCCTCCCCAGAAAAACGGAGGGCCCGAATTGGTTCATGCAAAGAGATGCGGTCACAAAGGTAGGTGGGTCCCAAACCATTTAGGGCTTTATAGCCTGCAACTTGAATTGGGACCGGAAAATAAATGGCAGCCAGTGGAGCTCCTTAAACAGGGGGGTTGACTGTTCCCTGTAAGTTGCCCCAGTTATTAATCTGGCTGCTGAAAGTTGGACAAGTTGTAGTTTCTGGGCCATCTTCAAGGGTAGCCCCATGTAGAGTGCATAATAGTAGTCCAGTCTAGAGGTAACTAAGGCATGGACCACCATGGTCAAGTCAGACTTCTCAAGATAAGGTCGCAGTTGGCACACCAGTTTTAATTGTGCAAAAGCCCTTCTGGCCACCGCTGACACCTGTGCATCAAGCGTCAGCGCTGAGTCCAGGAGGACCCCCAAACTGCGGACCTGTGATTTCAGGGGGAGTGCAACCCCATCCAGCACAGGTTGCCACCCAATACACTGGTCAGCCAAGCGACTGAACTGGAGGACATCTGTCTTATCAGGATTGATCCTCAGCTTGTCCTTCCTCATCCAGGTCATCACAGCAGCCAGGCACTGGTCCAGTATTCTTGGGGCTTCCTTGGAATCAGGTGGAAAAGAGTAGTGGAGTTGGGTGTCATCTGCTTAGAGATGGCACTGCACTCCCAAACTCTGGATGACCTCTCCCAGTGATTTCATGTAGATGTTAAATAGCATGGGGGACAGAATAGCACTTTGCGGGACCCCACAGGTCAATGGCCAGGAGTCTGAGCAGGAGTCCCCCAGCTTCACCAGCTGGGAGCGACCCTCCAGGAAGGACCGGAGCCACAGTAGAACAAAATAAATGACTGGAACTACATAATATACATAGTGATTTATAAAGTTCCTATTGATTCATCAAGTGTTCTGTAGTTGAGAATATGTATAGTAGTTGGGAATATTTAGATAAAATAAATTAAAATCACTCTAAAAATAAAAGTTTGTGATACCAGCTGTTGAAGTTCAGTTGCCAAATGATTGTTAACTAACCCAATGAGAAGGCATGCAGGGGTAAAATTAGAATTAGTAAAAGCTAAAACTTCTCTAGTGTAGTCTTTTGCTTTTGCCTTCTAAAATGTGAGATTTCCCTTCATCACTAGGAATTTTTAAAGTAGCAAAACTACTTGAGATTTTGGGATAATTGTTAAAAGCTAAAAGTCTTTTTCTAGCAAAACCCATCCCTATCAAGAAGATGAATTCATCCTGCCATTTTGCACTCTCCAGTTTTGTACAGCTGTCTCAAAACTACTGCAAAGGCTTGCCAGGGCATAATAAAGTATTGTGGTTTACACAATCTCATGAGTAATGGAAGAATGAATAATATTCAATCTCATTCCTGATTTTGCTTTTATTGTTGCTATTGATACAATTTTTACAAGGATACTGTTTTTTCTATGTTGCTTGCAAAATCATTATGCCGACAATTGCAAAGTGGTAAATAAGTACTATTCAGAATGGGCAAGAGATTGGAGATAGGTTAGATAGGGATATTTATATGAGAAGTTACCAGGAAAAAGAAATTAATCACAGTGCAGCGACAGAGTTAAATTATGACTTGGTTTAATGAAAAGGATTGGTTATGATTTAACTATCTGAAGTCTGTACACATATTCATATTGTAAATGAGGCTCAGTGTGATCTTCAAAAATGAAAAATAATATTTATCAATAATCATATGAATCTTACCAATGTTCCTAGTGAATATTGTCTCCTGTTTTGAACAACTTTCAGCAGATAGCACAATGTCATCAGAAATAAATGTCACTCAAAAAGAGCCATCCCTGAGCTTTAAAGCACACTTTTTGTTACATTTCATTTCAGAAGTGAACATAAAATGGGGGTAAGAAATTGTGTTAACCTGTATTGAATTGCTACTTCCACTCTTTCTTACTTCAATAACTGGAAACAAACTTAAAATGGAAACTAAACCCTGATGAGAATAATACTAGGCTGATGAAAATCTTCACAGTTCATATTCTTCACAAAATTCACACATTATTGATTTGCAAAAAAAAACCCCAGTATTATTCTACAGAAATCAGCAATTTCTGCACACAGCACTTCTCATTAAAATATTTTCCACAGAAAAAACACAGTTTCTTGCACAGAAAATGATCTTTGTGGCACATTTGTGAATTTTGCACAGAATAAACCTGAATAGTGAATAGTCTTGAAAACTGTTAAGACTTCACAGTGGGAAAAATTGTGAAGTTTATTGTTACTACCTTCATGAAGAAAATTGAGGAGAGGCACATTCCCAGTGTTTGGACTAGATAGTCCTTTTGGCACCTTCTAACTCCTAAGAATTTATTATTCTAGAAAAAGTACAGCAGTCTCCTTTACATTCCTGGTTCATTTCTTCTGGATAGTGGTGTGGATTTAGCCCAAAAAGAGAGACCAAGTGAATGGGCAGTGGGAGCAATCAAGAAGAAAGTTCTCTCCTGAATGTGGTTCAATTGATGGCATTCTGCCCAGGGGCCCCTTGAAATCTGATGATGTCACTGGGTTTCGCCACTTGTTTATATGGAGGGGGGTCTTTTTTAAAGGTGCTACATTCATTCAGAGTATAAGAAGTGGTTTATATTTTGATGAATATTGTGTGTTTTTTTTTTTAAAAAAATCTCCAAATATTTGTTAAATATTACACAAAACATTACACATATATATGCACACATAAATACTCACAGATTGCTGTTCAGGAAAAAAAATGTTATGCAAAATGAATTATTGTTAAGCAAGTTTCTCAATCGAATTATATTATACATTTTTGAATATGATAGTTTTAAGGTATCACTCAAAGAAAGACCAAAAAAAGGGGAAATGTTTTTAAAGATTCACTTTTTAAAAAACCCTAGAAAATAAATGTTTCACTAACACTTTTGCGCTTAGCCTTCTTTCTGATTTTTCTTTTGAGTGCCTAAAGCCTTTGTAGTTATAATTGTGTGATCAAATGGACTATTAAGCCTAATGTTTGCTAGGTAAAAGAATGGTAAAGCATTCAGTGTGTTTCCCTTCAAGCTGTAAGTAGTTTCTAGTGATGCCTGTTAGTTAGCATTTAAATGCATACAACCAGAAGCCCTATGGGAGTTTCTGATCCATAAGAGACCTGAAAGGATTTCCGACACTGATTTCTTCTTTAGGGTATACAGAGTATATGTTTGATTTCTTGCAGTTTCTTATTTTGTGAATGATTTTCATTTTTACAGAGGAAGGATGGGTTCTCAAGAGTTTTCCAAGGGGTACTGTAACTACAGATTTGGGGAATATAAACAATTCTATTTTATAACAATATTTCTATTCTAAAATCAAAGAAAGGGAATACAAAACTATTATTTCTTCAAACCCAATTACAGCATTATTTAAGTAAAATGACCACATAGTCTTTCAACAATTGAATTATTGTTCTTGAATAAACAAAATAGCATTATTGAGATGACTTTCTTGAGAGATATCTGGGAAAACTGAAAGAAGTTATTTAAAGTGAATATGAGAATTCTGCTACAGCAAAGCCCAGCTCACTTGGCTTTTCTTTTCTCCATTGTGGGAAATGATGTCCAGACTAAATGACTGCACATGAATTGCAACCCAGAAGATTTATTTGAAACTGTGCTGAACTTTAAACTACATTGCACAATATTGTGGCACATTTAATATTTCCAGAGAAGTATCACCATTTTTACCTTCCACCACCACCCTGGAGATGTTTGGGCATACTTGTGAATAAATATTTATTTGATTTTCCACCCATTCTTTATTTACCTTAAATTTTAACTGTTTACTGACTTTTAATTTGTATGTATCATATGGCCACACACTCTACATTTTATTTATTGGCTTATTTATTTAATGTGTATGCCTCTTTTCTACTGAAGTGTAACATAACACAATAATTTTTAAAAAATCAATTTGAAAACATATGAAAGGTTTCTAAAAATAAAAAAAACATCCCTAATAAAAGACTTTCCATTTATATATTAATAGCCTGCTTAAACATTTTTTTGTCTTCCAGTAAAAGAAAAGCAGGGAGAGGTGCAGCCTAGTCTCCCACGGAAGTGTAGGAGCAGCCACTGAGAAGGCTCTTTTTTGGATTCTCTCCAAGTGAGCCTGTGATTGTGGTAGGACTGAGAAAAGGCCTTGCTTTGGAGATCTGAAAGCTCTAGCAGGTTTACTTTGAGAAATTCAGGCCTTTAGATGTGAAAGAAAAATGAATCACATCATTACATATGGGAGAAGGTGAATCATATCCTGCCATTATAACAAAGAGGAAGAGGGGTGCTAGGGATTATATTTTATACTACAAAATAGAACCAAAAACTGATCTCAGACACACTTGTTTAGCTTAAAGATTGAAAGTACAATAGATGTCTTATTCAAAAAAGTTTTAAAATTTGACAAGCAATTACTAGCAATTTGACAAGTATTGTCTGTTCTCTCTATTTTCTGATGTTAACATTTGACACTCGATTTCTCCATTTTTTCTTGGGAAAATGACAATACTGTAGTTGTCTAGTACCAAGTGAGGCAGTAACAGATTTTTAATGAGTGTCTTGGTAGCGACATAGTTAATTTTTCCAGTAAAGATCTAGAACTGGGTTATTTTTTTAGCTGCAGTACCAATAGTTACAATTCACTAAATAACGGCGGAATTAGAAAGGTCTGTATACTTGTTACTTTTGATGGTGTGAGTGTGCTGTCTTATTCTGAGTAATGGAAAGAGTAGAAACAAGGCTTACATAGTTGGCTGAGATGTATGAGAGAAAAAGTATACAAAAGTAAGAAGGAAAGATATATTGACCTGCTTTGGAGAGTTGAGTTAAATATTTAAAAACACAAATGAAAGTACATTGCCTTTTTTATTCCAATTGGCTTGCATTGCTACTACCAGAAGAATGTAAGAGGAGGAGAATCATTGTGAATACTGGAATGAGAGGGAGAGGGCTCGTTGTGAGTTTGGTTATCAGAACTAGTACTACTAAGCTAATCCAAAGCAAATTGGCTTTTTTCCCACCAGAACACCAAGGTGCCGTGGGTTGTTTGTTTTAAGATTACAGTCAAGGAGATGTGGGTTGTCTGTCTTGAGCCTACAGTCTGTAACATATAAGTAATAAGTTACCACTGAATCTACTGCATTATATGGTCAGACCCATATAATATAGTTTGAACTGCATTAAGCTGCATTATATGGGTCTACATTGACCATATAATGCAGTTGAATCTGCATTATTTGGCAGTGTTGATCCAACCAAAGTTACCCCCCCCCCTCAAGTTTGTTTTCATTGGAAGATGAAACAATCTGCTGTGAGTGGAGGAACCATAGCAGAGTCAGCCAAGTTCTGAAGGTCAGGTCAAGTCAGTTTCAGAGCAGGAATAGGAGCTGGGTGAGAACTGTTCCCTAATCCTGGATAAAGGAGGAAGCTCAAGAAACTGGCCCAGATCAAACTTTCCAAATGATGTGAGAGGCTGCAGTCAATGTTTCTGGGGAAGCATAGTTATGAAACACTCTCCCTAAATAGTGGTATTACATGACTGAAGATGTTGTCTACGGATGGAAAGTTACAACCACCAACAGCATTGCTGACTAGAGCTTCAGACTTCCAGTTTGACTTGTGAAAGTCTAGTTCAACTACTGGGACTCCATGGCATCCTGACTCTGATTTACAGCTTTCTTGTCCCTGGTTTATTTGACAGATAATATACTTCTTGCTTCCACAGTCTACTGCTTTGGTAATACTGAACTTTGCAGTTAAGAACCACTAAAATGGCTTCAGAGAGATTTGTCTCTTTTTCCTACTTTTTAAAGAGCATTCTGGTTTTATATTATCCCCAGAACCCCAGCTGGAATGGCAAACAAAACAGCAACTAGAAAACCTGTATTAGTTCCTCTCAGGGCCAATGGAGAGCCAGAGACTCAAAAAGAAAGAGCGTTGTGATAGAATTGGGAATTTGTTCTCTCTTGTCTAATCTTCCATATAAAATACACATTTTGAGAATGAGTAGAGATTTATCTGATCGGGGAGAAGAGAAAGGTAGTGTACCAAAACTTATAAAGTAAATAAACAAGTTAAATAAAGCTAAACCACCTTACAAAAATAACGTTTCATTTAAAATACACATCTTAGACACAGATAATATAACCATGCTCTATTCCATATATTAAATATATCATATAAACTTGGATAAATGTTATTGTCAGTGCTACAAGATATTACTGTGCTTAGAATCAATGGCTTGTTATGTGGATACTGCTAATAATGTATGTGCAAGTAAAATAATTATTTATTTTCTTCATTGCTACCCTGCCTTTCTCGACCCCAGAGGGTACTCAAGGCAGCTTACAAATCCAGCATCCAGATATAATGCTGGAGAGGCTGCATTATATATTAAGAAAAAAGTTTGGTTTCTCCCATAAATACCAAGATAGAGATTGCTTGAAACAGATTTCAGAAGTCATCTGTGAGATGTATAAAGTTATATATGATAATTTCAGTCACTTAAGTCTGTAGTGGCAGTACATATACTATTTGGGCCAATCTGATACTCAAAATGGATATTATTTTCAATTCTTGGCACTTATTTTGTTGAATGTACTAAGAAAAACCCAATATATGTGAAAGTCTATGAAAAAGCATTTCATAGAAAAAGCATTGCTCCACTCATAGAATCACAGAGTTAAAGGAGACCACATGAGCCACCTAGTCCTACCTCCTGCCATGCAGGAAAGGCACAATCAAAGTATCCCTAATAAATCGCCGTCCAGACTCTGTTTAAAAGCTTCCATGGAAGGAGCTTCCACCATACTCCAAGCAAGAGAGTTCTACTGTTTGAATTGCTCATACCATCATTCTTCCTAATGTTCAGGTGGAATCTCCTTTCCTGTAATTGGAACCAATTTCTCTGAGTCCTAGTTTCCAGGGCAGCAGAAAACAAGGTTGCTCCCTATTCCTTATGACATCCTTTTACATATTTATCCATGGCTATCATGTCTCCTCTCAACCTTTTCTTCGGCAAGCTAAACAGATCCAATTTTTCAAGACACTCCTCATAGGGCATGGTCTCCAGAACTTTGATCATATTAGTTGCCTGTCTCTGGACACCTTCCAGCTTATCAATATCTCTTTTGAATTGTGGTGCCCAGAATTGGACACAGTATTCCAAGTGAGGTCTAACCAAGGCAGTATACAAAGGCACCATGACTTCCCTTGATCTAGGCAATATACTTTTTTGATGCAGCCCAAAATCACATTGGCTTTTTAAGCTGCTGCATCACACTGTTGTCTTATGTTCAACTTGTTTCATGAAGACTCAAGATGTTTTTCACATGGACTGTTGTCAAGCCAGGTGTTACCCATCCTGTATCTTTGGATTTCATTGTTTCTGTCTAAGTGTATTATCTTACATTTGTTCTTGTTGAATACAAATATATTAAATAATTTTACTTCTCTTTAAATATACTTGTCTGTATCTGATTCCAACCATATTTTTATATGTTTGACTACAAAATTTATTTCATAGGAATTTGGAAATTCCAAATATCTGAGAAGAGTACTGTGTCTTGCAATGTCTTTTATTTTCCAGAAGTTCCAAAGTGCAATAACTGAATTGGCCACTTGGAGGACCTAGAGAGTATTTCTCTTTTTCCTCAGTGGCACAATGGTAACAGCAATGATAATTTCTGGAGTTCAAAGATAATAGCAGTAGTGACTTGCTGTGTGATCTAAACAAAAATCCTTTTTAAAATGTTCTAGGCTCTACTCTAATACAACCATTTACCCAAGTATCAGTGTAATGCTATCAAATTCATACTTCTGCCATTATTTTCAGGCCATTTTAGCTTGTGAAAATCATAAGGCATGCTGTTCCATATACTTGGTATGAACTTGTTGCCTAGCAACAGATTCAGCGTGAAGTCCCTAGGGAAGAGTGCGTTCAAGGCCTGCCTTTTTCATTTAGTTGCTTGAGAGCAGTATTTATCCATTTGTGAGCTGGAAAGTACCAGTACAACTCAACCCCTGTCTGGTGGGCCTGGAGATTTTAGCCCACCCAGTATTTTTAACAGAAGGATAAGTTGAAAGAAATTGGCAGTGGGAGGTAGTGGTGCATGTCAGGCTTATAAATCAAGAGTGATGGGAAAAGGAAAAAACACATGAAAGGGTCTAAGAATACCTTAAGAAACATTTCAGAGAGGAGGAAAACAAAATAAAGAGAAATATTCTCTAGTGAATTGTGACACTGGGGAATTTAGTGAATCTAGCCTGCAAATTGGCAAATTCTATCAGCAGTGGAGCGGCTGAATCATGATATTTTCAAAACAAATCTATATATTTGGGAGACATTTTCTCTACAGGAAAATCATTGTTACCAAGATTATGGCTAATATAAAACCATATGTGTAATTTCCAGATAATAATACCAAAACCCATGTCCATCTCCAAACATTTTGTGACCCAGCTTTTATAGTACCATTCAGTGCCTATTGGAGATCAGTAATTTTCAGCTCATTCAAAAGGAGACCCACAAGTAGTGGGGTCAGATTTGACTTGGGATAGGGCTCCTGTGACATCCAACAGGTCTTTGAGTAGGATGAGTTACTGTAAAGCTCTATCATGGAGGACAAATTGTCTTCCTCATCTTCCAAACTCCAACTTACAGCTGCAGACATTAACTCCCAACATGGCCATTTTCTCACTGATTGGGATTTGGTAGAAGAAGGTCAAACTTGTAAGAATCCTAAATCAAAATATAGTGCCATTGTTTTGTTGAAGGCTGTCATGGCTGGAATCACCTCGTTGCAGTGAGCTTTTCAGGCTGCATGGCCATGTTCCAGTAGCTACTGGAACATGGCCTAACAGCCTGAAAAATTCACAGCAACCCATGGAACCATCAGTCAGCAGTTTTGATATCACCTATGTGGGTTTCCACGATGCTGTTTGACTGCCATTTTCAGTAATCCCAGCCAGCACAGGCAATGGTGAAGAATGCTGGAAGTTTCAACACAATGACATTTGAATGGTTGAATCATTATTGCTCCTACAAAGAGATAGGTTTGACTATTGCTTTTGTTACATTTGTTGAGAAAATGCACGACCATGCTTGAAACAATGTCACAGTGTGTAGTGTATTTTTAACTACTGAGTCTTAGTTGTAATTTCTTATGATTCTACCAGCCCAAATTAACTTTGTCAACTCCTTTTTTTCGGAGTATTTATGGGAGACTAAAGGAAAGAGATATTTTTAAAAAGATAGGTGAACATTGGTCAAGATAATGAATTGGCTTAGTAGAATATAAGGCTTTGCCAGGGCTATCTCTGTCTCTCCAGCCATGTGCAAGCTGCAGAGATAATAGGAGCCATTTTTCATCCCTGTGCCAACAACACAAATACATTTCAGTGCATGCAATGTGAAATGTGAACTAGATTTGGCATATTTTGGGCATTCCTTTTCATTTTCCTAGGGGATTGGAGAGGTTTGTTGGGAAAGCAAACTTTGGACCCTTTAAACCAAAAAGAAAAATCACCCCAAATTTGGAATTATAGTTTAATTTTTTTTAAAAAATGTTCCAAATTGTAGGTGATTTTTTGTATTTTTTTAAAATAGACCAGGATTCTCTGGAGGGCTACAAGGGCTACATTGAGGAGACTGCAGGTCATGCTTTGCCTCCTCATGATTTAGTGGCTAGAGCAGGCATGGGCAAATTTTGGCCCTCCTGCTGTTTTGGACTTGAGCCGTAGGCTGTTAGGAATTGTGGGAGCTGAAGTCCAGAACACCTGGAGGGTGAAGTCCAAAGCACCGCGGCTGTGGAACTCCCCAGTGACATTGGATCAGCTCCCTCCCTCCTGGCCTTCAGAAGGAAAGTGAAAATGTGGCTTTGGGATCAGGCTTTCGGTCAGTAAAGGGAGTAATGCAATAAGAGAGTATGAATTAACATTGACGACCTGGACTGGCCCTGGATGATGACTTGGATTAGGTGATTTTAAATTATTGTTTAATGGGATATTTTTAATTGGTTGGTTTTAAATGTTTTAAAATGTTGCTAATTTATCGATGATATGTGCACATTGTAGGGCCATTCTGAGTCCCCTTCAGAGTTGAAAAGGACAAGATATAAGTGTGGTAAATAAAAAAAATGCCTGGGCTAGAGTATGGCAGGGATCGATGGGTTTGCAATTCAGGAAATATCATTCTTCAGGACAATCTGTGGGTCATTTGGAGATCCAGTAAGATGGGGTTTCATGTGTATTTAGCTGCAAGGTCATGGTCATTAACATCCCCCCAGCCATTGCTTGGCAGCTCCTCTGGTGAGTTCATGGTCCCGTGGGGCATGCCAGCAATAGGAAGGCAGTTTGAACAAGAAGTTACTGTGCAAAGGAGCTTCTGGATATCACTTTCTGCAACAATCATAAAAAGAAATATTCAGTGTTATTTATATTACTTTAAAATATCCTTGGGCTTTCAAAACTCCCATGTAGAGCTGGCTAAGTTCACCCACCCTCTCTTTTCAACAAAATATCTTCATTCCAAGGACTGAGACAGGTACAGTGCAGGAGATGGAATAAAACCTAGATGCTTTAATCTCATCAAAGCAATTTCTATAGTTGTCATTTTATGTGCTATTAAACTGAACAATGCTGTTCCCCAATAAAGTCATTTGAAATAACAGCTCATTAAAATTGTTCGTCTAATATATAGCTTTCTAATTAATGTCAATGGGTTACAGAGCTTGGGAAGCAGAACTGACTATAATGTCTAGGAAGTAGGTAATTTTTTAAAAAAAGATGTTTTATCACTAATGACCTTTTAGTAAACCTAATGAAATTCTTAATGGTCTGTATGCATCACCGAAGAGCTCACAGTAGCTCTGTTAGCCACTTCATTTTTCCACTTTTACATTTACATGTTGCTCCATCTGGTTTTATTTATACCCACTAAAAATAATACAGTTTCTAGGGAATATGTAGAAGATGCTAATAGCAATAGCCTACAAAATACATTGGATTATGGATAATGATATTTTCTTGTTCCAGTGTTGAGCAAAAAGAAATGTTAGGTATGTTTGAGGAGCATACATCCCCTGTTATGTCAGCTCCACTGCCAGTCCAGTTCTGAGCACAAATCAAAGTGCTGGTTTTGGCTTATAAAGCCCTATACAGTTCTGGCTCAGCCTACTTGTCCGAACACAACTCCCTCTACGATCCACCTTGGAATTTAAAATTGTACGGGGAAGCCCTGCTCTTGGTCCCACCTTCTCTGCAAACGTGGTTGGTGGGAACAAGAGACAGGGCCTTCTCAGTGGTGGCCCCCCATCTGTGGAACTCACTCCCCAGTGAAATTAGGTGGGTGCCATCTCTTGTTTCCTTCAGGAAAAAGCTCAAATCCTGGTTGTGGGATCATGCATTTGAACAGCAGGCTTGGTAGCAGTAGCAGTTGATGTCTATGAGCTGATAATGAAAAGGCTTTGGACTAAGTCCCTGAATGTTGAATCAAATTTGGATGTGGCCATATTATTGTTAATAATGTTTTAACTGCCTATTTATATTTAACGTTTTAATCAATATTTTAATTGTGTTTTATTTCTATGTTGTGTGTTGGCATCCAATTGTTGCCGGTGTAAGCTACCCTGAGTTTCCCCTTGGGGGTTGAGAAGGACGGGGTACAAATGTTTGAAATAAATAAATACATCTCCTCAGCCTTCATTAGTATTTTGTGAGTGACAGTTAATCTATTTCACTTTTTCCAGCCACTGAATACAAACCCACTTGTATGCCTTTGCTGTCTATGTGTCTAATATTGCGAAATGATTTCACATTTTTGCCTACATTTGCAGAGTTCAGTTTATGGATTCCCCCATGCCAAAGCATCAAATGCTGAAATTTCTGATAAAAGATCCCCTGCCCTTCTTATTACTGCTTATTTAGATACATATTACAAAACAATGGGCTCACTGAAATGGTAACAGGTTAGCGTAACATACAGCAATTTGGTGAAATAGCTGGCTGTATTCACACTTGTAACTGCTGCTTCTTAACTTAGATAAAGAGGAACATCAATAAATTATTGTGGCGTGCAGTGTATACAAAAATGACATTCTAATGTACTCTTGTGTAACACTAGGAAAAATTAACTTGAGTTCCATAAAGCTCACAATGGATCATGTAAATAAGGTCATAATTCTCAACTCTAAAAAATGTTCAACACAAAAACTTTGGAATGGTGGACAAGCAATGGGTCTTAGAAGTTTTGTTGCACTTTTATTTCTTTTTATAGATTAACTGTCTTCACATATTGCATTAAGCTTGAGAAAGTGGAACTCTGAAATTAGAAGTGTTTGTTTGGGGACAACAACTTACAAATGAAAGAAGGTTGCCACTCAAATCATGATACATAACTAGCTCTCTAGGCACATTCACTAATTTTGAAAGTAAAAAAACAACAACATTAAAGTGATATAGATGATGGAGTCCTGCATATTTATTGGAATTTAAAATATTGTGATTCACCAAAGAAATTATCTTTTTTTTCATTTTCCCTCTGTTTCAAGCAAGTTTTCTTTTACATGGTCCTCTAAAAATAAGGTTGACCCTTTCTTTACTATAAAATGAGACCACATTTTAACTTGTTTTCTATTTTTGGAAGATACAGCATCAGATAATGTCACACAGAGCTTTGCCTTCCAGGCATCTTCACTTTGTACCTGAACTGACAAAGGAATACAGTGCCTTGAGTTATGCAGTTAAAAACTTCTAGAAAAAAATAGTAAAATGTTGTAATTTGATTTTGAATAGGATGTGTTGACTTTTGGAGTTCTTCCTTCCATACGATTGTGTAATGGTATCAATTCTCCACATCATGTTGTTAGTGGAAACATTGTGGGGTTTCTTTGAAGGTGGTCAAACAAACATTTGGATAGCACAATTATCCTAATAACTACTCAGATAGGAAGGCACAGGCTTATTTATTTGTACATCACAAAATGTTCAGGCTTCTCTCAGTTTAGCTATTAAAACCATCAGTATCAGTTCTGTTTGACTAAATAGAACAATATCAATACTATCCCTTTTGCTTGGTGTTTGAAAAAAATCACTAACTACATACTTATCATGAACAAATGTAGCCACTAAAATAATCTAGCCCACTTGTTTCCTTTGATGACAAAACTCCTTGGCTACTGTACCACTGCAGTGTTGGGAAGGGAAATGGCAAGCTCATTGCACCACTAATGTATGACCTTGGCTAGGCAAAAATAATGAGGCATAGCCTTGGGCTATAAATCACACTGATTTGGAAACTGTAGGAACTCATTCTGTTTTGCCTCAGGCAAAGGTCTGCTGTGCTGTCAGCGGAGTTTCTTAGACTCCCAAGCTTCCTCTGTCATGGAAATCAAATGCCAAGAAGGCTGCCTGTAAAATATTTTTTAAAGAAATCCCAAGTTACTTACTACTAGTGTAGCATGTAATCCTAGTAGTAATGTGGCAGCACCAGCAAGGGTGGAAATGTTCTTAGCTGTAAGTAAGTAAAGAAAATAAAACATTATAGAACTTCACCAACTCCCAACATCAAGTGCAGGTTATTAAAGGAATTGTTAAGTTCTGATATTTTGTATGCAGAAAGCTTAAAGATTGTTTGCTTGCTGCATTTTGTTCAGCTTAGAGCTTTAGAGATTTCTTTTAGGAACAATAAGGATAATAGGGTAATGATAATTTGAATTTTATAACTAGAGGTACGTGCAGTTTACAGTGCTTTAAATCTATAAAACCCCGGATGGAAAACAATGTATTTAGAGACTTGGAATGTATTAGAAAAGATGTTTAAGTATTGCAAGTGTTTCCTGTGCCTGCAGAGGAAATCAGGAGCCGTAAGAAGACCCAGAAGGCTGTAACTTTATTATGTATCCATTTCTAGCAAGTTGAACCATCCAGGTGCATTAGTCAAGGCCCCAAGAGTGTTTGCCTTAGCAACCTTTATCATGAATTATAGGAGTGTAAAATGGAAGGTGAATAGATTCAAGCAGAAGCATACATAGGTCTATGTCATTTGCTATTATCAGCCCCCCGGATATGTGTCTTCTAGCCTTTCAGGTCATAAGACAATTCTGCAGAAAACAAGATACTCAAGGATTTAGAGAAAAATGTCTCCAGTGAAATAATCAACAAGCCAGGACAACTAGATATTATAGAAGTGTAAAAGATAAAGGAATGATAGAAGCAACACTTATATTGCAGTTCATGAGGCAGTCCCTCCACATTTTTTTTCCCTGTGGGGTACAGTCCCCTGCCATCCACCACCACTTAATTTTAAATCAATATTTTGGAGCCTTTGCATATTTCTGTCATGTAAAATTGGGATTCTTTTGATTAGTTTCAACTGTTTTCCCCTAGGGACTTTAAATGTAACTATTTATTAAATATATGTGAAGAAACTCACTGATAAAAATGACATACTAACATAAATGGCTAAAATGCACAATTGCAGTTAGAAATGTATAAACTGGAGTTACACATTTATAGCAAATTTGTATTCAGTAGTGTCTCCAATAGAATCAGGATTGTGTCATGTCAGAGCCTTGAAAAAACTAATTGTTGTACTACAAAAATGGACATCTGAAAGGCTGAACAAAAATCTATAAGATTATCATAGTTTACCCATACTACATACATGAAATCTTAGATTTTTAAAAAAGAAAATACTACTTCCTGTTCTACTACAGTATTTGCACTTTGCATAGAGGACCCTGGAGTAAACCGTGTGTTTACAGCATTGTAACAGATGTATAGAGCTTTTTTTTTGTCATGTCAGGAGTGACTTGAGAAACTGCAAGGATGTTGCCCAGGGGACGCCCAGATGATTTGATGGGTTTTTTTATCATCCTTGTGGGAAGCTTCTCTCATGTCCCCATATGAGGAGCTGGAGCTGATAGAGGGAGCTCATCCACCTCTCCCTGGATTTGAACCTGCGACCTGTTGGTCTTCAGTCCTGCCAACACAGGGGTTTAACCCACTGTGCTACCAGGGGCTCCTATGTATAGAGCTGTGACATGGAGATGAAATTTTAACTCAGTATTGTAACCCAAAATGAATCAATTCAGAAATAATGAACTGACCAAAATGTCATGAAATTTGGCAAATCAACTGTGATGTTTTATCTATTTTAACAATGTGTTTAGCATGAAAACTGCTTATGTAATAAAACAGATATTTTGTGATGATGTCTAGTAAGAATCTTGAGTAATTTAATCTTTAGGAGCTCCAGTAATAATTGACCTGTTCTGAATCTCCAGGATGAATATGTAAATCAGTCAGAATTATCGGTTGCCTTTCATACCTCTCCAAATTGTGAGAGGCAGTTTTCAGCTTTTTAAAAGTATATATGTAAGGAATGTAAATCTTTACTGTTCTCAGTTTGGAGTGTGAAAACACGAAACCAATCATTTGGTGTGTGTATCGGTTGCAAAACTTACATGTGAATTGTGCAAGTTGTAGTTAAACTGGAAGAGCCATTTCCTTGGTTAGACTTTTGAGAAGCAGAAGTAATAGATGAATTATTTCTGGTTTTTTTGAACCAATCCTTCTGTGCTTTCTTTTTGTGTGCATGCCTTGGTGTATACATTTCATATAGAGAAGAGATGCCTATCTGATGCAGAGCTTTTTTGCTCAAATTTCACATACCTCAGTGAAAAAAGTGCTTGCTGTTTTCATGCTGGAAGCAAAAAATATCAGGTTGGTTAATGGACTCTTGACAGATTGAGATTATTAGAAGTGAATATACTGTTGAAGAAAGGCACTTTGATTCTCTGAAAGAAAGGAAGGAAAATAGAAAAATAGAAAACATGTATCAAACACTGGATAAACTATACCTGTAAAAGAATTGTGAAAAGTCAACTGGAAGCCTGACATAATGAACTACTATAAATATGTCATATTAAGAACATGAAAGAAAAAGGTGAGAAGGTGATCATCTGGAATTGTTGCAACAGCAAAAGGAGGAGAGGAAGAAGAATAGAGGAAGAACCTCAAGAACTCATATATGTCATGCAACAACAGGTGCTTCAGGCAAATATCATCAAGCATAATGGTGGGGAAAAAAACCCTGAAGATAGTAAATGCCATCTATCTAAAGATGATGAAACTGTTATTCACCTTAAATAAGGAAGATTACATCAAGTAAAACAAATCCCATTATAATGTGATCGCAGTATACATATGAATCCAAGCAAAAAGTAGAGCCATTAACCTGCCAAGTTGAGCAAATGGATGAAGAAACATCTCATGGAACCTTAAGGTTAAAAGTGATAAACTATTAGAGAATGACATTTCAGATATAATTGTGGTTGACAAAAAGAAATTTTGGATTATAAATGTGGCACTCCTTGTTTATTATATTTTTATGGAAAAGGTTATGGCATTTTAACACTTACCAAGTGCAATTTACTATCACTGGAAAAAAGAAAACCGTTTTGGTTTTAATAATGATAGTGATATAGGAACAGATTTTTTTTAATGATGAGTTTAGTTGGCACATGCATCTGTGGGGTGCGCTTTTCCAATATGCCTCAAATGATTGGACAATTTGTAGTATAACCAGTCCAGGCAACCTTGAACTTTATACTGATGGGTTTTGCACAGGTCCTTCTGTAAGACCTTCTAACTAGACCTACCAGAAACAGTCATTATAGAATTAGCAAACTGAGGAATTTCAGAGAAACTGAAAGGACATTCTCATATTTCTTCTGTGCAGAGAAAGTACTTATGACTGTGATATTGTTTTCAAAAAGGAAGCCCGGGGAACTGAAATAATAGTGCCAACAAGAAAAAAGTGATTAACTTTAACAATTAAAACCATTAGGTTCTTGTAGGTTTTTTCGGGCTATAGGGCCATGTTCCAGAGGCAATTCTCCTGACGTTTCGCCTGCATCTATGGCAAGCATCCTCAGAGGTAGTGAGGTCTGATGGAAATAGGAAAATGGGTTTATATATCTGTGGAATGACTGGGGTGGGACAAAGAGCTCTTTGCTGAAGCTAGGTGTGAATGTTTCAGCTGATCACCTTCATTAGCATTTGAAGGCTTGGCTGAGCCTGGGAAAATGTTCTGTTGAGAGGTGTTAAGATGTGCCTGGTTGTTTCCTCTCTGCTGTTTTGCTGTAGTAATTTTAGAGTTTTTTTTAATACTGGTAGCTAGATTTTGTTCATTTTCATGGTCTCCACCTTTCTGTTGAAATTGTCCACATGCTTGTGGATTTCAATGGCTTCTCTGTGTAGTCTGACATGGTGGTTGTTGGAGTGGTCCAGCATTTCTGTGTTCTCAAATAATATGCTGTGTCCAGGCTGGTTCATCAGGTGCTCTGCTATGGCTGACTTCTCTGGTTGAAGTAGTCTGCAGTGCCTTTCATGTTCCTTGATTCGTGTTTGGGCGCTGCGTTTGGTGGTCCCTGTGTAGACTTGCCCACAGCTGCATGGTATACGGTAGACTCCTGCAGAGGTGAGAGGATCCCTCTTGTCCTTTGCTGAAAGTAGCATTTGTTGGATTTTCTTGGTGGGTTTGTAGATTGTTTGTATGTTATGTTTCCTCATCAGCTTCCCTATGCGGTCAGTGGTTCCCTTGATGTATGGCAGGAACCAGCGTGGACACAGCATATTATTTGAGAACACAGAAATGCTGGACCACTCCAACAACCACCATGTCAGACTACACAGAGAAGCCATTGAAATCCACAAGCATGTGGACAATTTCAACAGAAAGGAGGAGACCATGAAAATGAACAAAATCTAGCTACCAGTATTAAAAAACTCTAAAATTACTACAGCAAAACAGCAGAGAGGAAACAACCAGGCACATCTTAACACCTCTCAACAGAACATTTTCCCAGGCTCAGCCAAGCCTTCAAATGCTAATGAAGGTGATCAGCTGAAACATTCACACCTAGCTTCAGCAGAGAGCTCTTTGTCCCACCCCAGTCATTCCACAGATATATAAACCCATTTTCCTATTTCCAACAGACCTCACTACCTCTGAGGATGCTTGCCATAGATGCAGGCAAAACGTCAAGAGAAATGCCTCTGGAACATGGCCCTATAGCCCGAAAAAACCTGCAAGAACCTAGTGATTCCAGCCATGAAAGCCTTCGACAATACAATTAAAACCATTGATCCAAGATAGTATCCACTCAAGTGGTCTCAAAAAATTCAGATGTGAAATTACAACAAAAATGACTTGAAACGGGCCCTGATAGAAATTCCTCAAATGGCATCAAGGGTCTTAAAATAACCGATGTAGTATAAGATAAGCAAGTATGTGTCAGATCATGAGATGAAAAATCTCAGTATCCCATCAATGTAAATGGATCTGAAATGGCAGCAACATTATGAAAATAATCTTGAGTTTGTATTAGGCGGCTTGCTGAAAATCTTGACCAAGTTTACTTAGGCAATTCCTCGCAGTCTGAGAATGATAGCCCTCCAAGTGTAGTGACTGCAGAGCCCTATTCTTGACACACATGTTCTTCTACAGTGAGGACATTGGTTTCCAGGTGGGAGGCAGTTCCAGTCAGGGTTGGCTTGACATGCCTTCTTCTTGGCATGTTTCTCCCTTTTGCCCTCCATTCGTGCCTCTTCAAATTCCACAGTACTGCTGGTCACCGCTGACTTCCAGCTCAAGGGCCAGGGCTTCCCAGTTCTCAGTGTCTATGCTACAGTTTCTAAGTTTAGTTGTAAGCCTATCTTTAAATCTCTTTTCCTGTCCATCAACATTCCATTTTCCATTCTTGAGTTCAGAGTAGAGCAACTGCTTTGGGAGACGGTGGTCAGGCATTCGGACAATGTGGCCAGTCCAGTGGAGTTGATGGCATAGGAGCATTGCTTCAGTGCTGGTGGTCTTTGCTTCTTCCAGCATGCTGACATTTGTCCATATATCTTCCCAAGAGATTTGCAGGATTTTCCAGAGGCAACACTGATTGAATCATTCCAGGAGTTGAGTGTGACATCTGTAGACAGTTCACGTTTTGCAAGCATATAGCAGGGTTGGGAGGACAATAGCTTTATAAACAAGCACCTTGGTATCCCTATGGATGTCCTGATCCTCCAACACACTCTGCTCCATTTGGATAAATGCTGCACTCACAGTGCTGTTTTGGAAAGACAATGTTGACAATAAAAATGGTTTTGAATTCAGAAGGTTTGAACACTCTGAGCCTGAAACAGCTAGCCTCCTTTCTGAGTAAAACACTTAAGTTTGGAATAAAATTCCTAATAATGTCCAGTAATGCAAAAACATTATTGACACAATTGCACCATTTCTGTCAAGAAATTTAGAATATTTGGGATTTTTTTCATGACTCTGATAAGTAATGCATGCTTTGAATATGGCATAGAAGTATTTTAATTGCATCTAATTATATTGATATTAATGCTAAATGCAGGCTAGGAAGTGTGTCCTTGATACTGGCTACAATTAACTGAAAAATTCTGAAATACCAATACATGTAGCTTTTTCAAAACGCTATTTCATGTAACAGCTTTTCTAGGGGGAAAAGACATTTGAATGCCCAAGTTGTATTTTTTTCCCCAAATAAAAGGTTGCTGAACAATGAAAACACTTGAACAGGTCTTTGAAGCCCTATCATTCCTACTCCTACCCAGAAATGTCCTTTCATTGACATTTCCTTCTAGTTGCTTGCATTGTTTCTCAAGCTTTCAGCTTAAAATGTAACTGCAATAAAACAAAATGTCAGAGGAAAAAGCCACTATGTATAAGTAATCTTTTATCCCTGTTCTTATTTATTTCCGTACAGTAAATTGCATGCTTTGGGTCATTTTTTATCCCCGTGGATGAAGCCATAGCATTTTTATCTATTACCAGTTCTCTGGTATTTTCTTCCTATAGCCAGACTACAGTGGTTCAAGATTGCATGTATATCTAGTACAAAATTAAAGGGTAGAAATAGCTCTTTGATATTTAAGGCCTCCAACCTAGCTGTGATGTATGATGGATGCATAAATTTTATTGCATGCAACCCTGCCAGAAACATTTGCATAGTAGTGTTTTATTTCATGTGTTCCTCTGAATATCATATGTTAGAGATTTTAGACACCACCCACCCAAATGCTCCACTTTTACATACTGTTGAATTTATCCTACAGTCTCTTCCATTGAAATAAATATAATTTGCAAGTAGTAAAGCTTTGTTGATAATATTGTTTTACAAGGAAATGATCGTATATTTTTCTGTTTCAGAAGCTATCTAATAATTTTAGAACATCATTGTCTGCTTGTTTATCAATGACAACTTCAATATTCTCATATCTGAATTATTGTTATAACCAAACTCTTTCCAAGATAATTTTAAAGACAATGTAGGTGGGAAGTTGAAGTCAGGAAAGCAGTATTTTTATGGTATCTGCCACTCAAATCAACCAATTTTGTATTGTTTCATGGGCTTAATGGATGAGATTTCCTTGTGGTTATTAAATCCTCCAACTATTTTTTTCTGTTTCTTCCCAAAATTGTAACAGCTAGAAAATTGCATTTTTCTTACAAGTGAAAGTTCAGAAGGAAATATATTCTTTATTGTTCTGAGATACAAACTGTTATTTTTATTTTTTTATTTATTTCTTATATTTATATCCCACCCTTCTTCCTACAAGGGGGACTCAGCGCAACCTCACATGAGCATCAGAGGATGCTAACAGCATAAATACCATAAAAATTACAATTCACAATAAAATCATTTCATCATGTGAAAATGATTGTATTTGCATAGCAAATGAGTAAATATGATGGGCAGTAAATTGTGAGATCAAACTTCTGAAAAAGAATTTTAGATAAGACTTTCTTAATTTGTAGAATTCATTGCCACAAGGCATAGGAATTATCACTTTTTTTAGGGATCAAGAATTTTGTGGTCTATGGATTAGCTGTGAAAGCTAAATGTTACTTCAATTTTCAGAGGTAGCATGCCATAGTTGGCAAACAGGGCAAAAAACAACAGGCCAGAACAATTGCCTTCATATTTTCATGTGCACTTCACAAAAACATGCACATCACAACTTGAAGATAAACTATGGGCTTATTTTTTTTTATTTGGCAACGCTTATTTTAAACACTCTAGACCAGACATGTACAATCTTTTTCACATTTGGGGCTGCATTACATTATAAAATTTGACAGACAGACTGGGGAGGGGGGTTGGTTAGTCATGGTTGATGGAGGGGAGGGGTGTAATAGGGATCAACGCTATCTTGGGCAGGGGGGACAAGCGATCCCACCGCTGCCACCAATGTAAAGGAGATAAGCGACACACTGGGCAGGTGGAAGACCAATCTCACCACTGCCCACCAGTTTAAAGGGTTAACGTACAGCTGGACACTACTTTAACGATGATAAATGACCGTGACAAAGGGGGAAAGACTCTCTTGTCCCACTTCAGTAATATTGTTAAGTGACCAACTGTATTAACGTTGTTAATGACCAATGTAATTGATAGTTTTGCCGCCACCACCTCAATTAATGTCTGAGGAAAACATAAGTGTGAATGTGATAATAGGTAAAGTTTGTTCAAGCCCTTAGTTCTTCTTTAATAACTGCTTCTCTTGCTGACTGGACTGAACTAGAGTTGTCTTTAGGCTAGCTTAGATCTAATTAGTGTGACAGACAGAGGCAGACACCAGTTCAAAGATGAAAATTAGAAACAGGTTTATTTTAAACTTGATCAACAAATCAACTCTTCATAAGAGTGGTACAAAAGCTTAATGCGTTTCAGAGGCTTAGCTGGTTAGACAAGCAGTCTTTCCTTAAGACTTTGACTTTTGTTTCCTGTGAGTTCCTTGCTTCACACTGGCCCTTACACTGACACAGTGTGTCACTGAGAACAGTACACAGACTGCCTCACAGAGCAAACCAGGCTTTCCTTCACTGACCCTAATATGTACAGTGCTTCAGGAACCTTTGCCTTTCCTATGCTCTAACTACAAGGCTCACTTCAAAAGTTCTCTCTCCCTGTCTAAATTTCTTCACAGCTCCCTCTTCCTAACTATCCTTCTACACTCTTCGATGTTTAAAACCCTCCTTTCCGCATTGAGTCGCCTGTTAAGGGCTGAAAAATGCGGTATAGAAATAAAGCAAATAAATAAATAAATAAATTTCCAGCTTGTCAAAAAGACACAGCCTTTTCCCCTCTAAAACCTAACTCCTCCCCTGACTGCTCTAGCCAATCAGGAGTCGGCTGACTCCTCCCTCTTGCCTCTTGCCTCTCCTGCCTATCTCTGAACATGTCAGCTACTGTCCCTCCAGGCTTCGGCCTTCCGGAGGGGAGTGAGAGAATTCATGTATTTGACCACCATTGTAGCTGCCATGGTGCAAGGCTATGGAATCCAAGTAGTTCTAGTTTTCAAAGGTCTACTTGACTAGTTCTCAACACACAACAGAAGCTGCCTTCCCTGTAGTTCGCTGACCACAGACTGTTTTAAAATGGCTGCCCTGCCAAGTGGCAGTTGGCTCCACCCCTTTTTCCATGGCAACCCAGCTCAAAGTGAGCTGAGCTCGCTACCATCCCCCCCCCCAGTTATGCTAATTTAAATACTTACCCTTTTAAACACCTTTCTATAATTATACATAAATGTAGATTAAAATTCATACTTCACCACAGAGCAGTACCTAATCTACTCACATTTGCATGTTTTCCAACTGCTAGGTTGGCAGAAGCTGGGACTGACAGCGGAAACTCACGCCGCTCCCCGGATTCGAACCTGCAACCTTTTGGTCAATAAGCTCAGCAGATCAGTGCTTTAACCTACTGTGCCACCGGGGCAGTATTGTTAAATTCAGAGTCCAAATTACAGTGGTCATGCTGAAAGAGTTAAAGAGTCTGTACTACAACAAACACCAACCAATATTCCAATCCAAAGTCAACAAAGCCTGCAGTCCAAAGATAGTCCAAAGTCTGTACTACAACAAACACCAACCAATATTCCAATCCAAAGTCAACAAAGCCTGCAGTCCAAAGATAGTCCAAAGTCTAAGTCAAAATCTCAAACACAGCAATCCAAGATACAGTCCAGAATCAACAAGGTTAATAATCTAAAGAGTCCAGGTTTACACCATGAAGCAGAGTCCAGGTTTACACCTTGAAGTTGAGAGTGACATTTCACTCTCAACTGAAACCGTGAGAACTTTTTATCCTGTGTGTTCATTAGTGTCTCTGGACTGATCACGTTGTTTGAATGCCCAACCGCTGTCTCCCAAATTTTATTCTCCACTCAAGAAAGAAAAACAGAATGATGGTGGACAACAAAGGAGGTTTCAAGATGGGGTTAAAGATATTCTAACTGGGAAGCCCCGAAACTCAATTATTCTAACTAGAGATCACCTATTACCAATAGTGCTATGCATTTTGAGGAGACACAGATAAAGGACAAAAAGGAGTAACTTTCCGAGAGGAAGGTAAATCAAACAAACTGTCTTCCATCTGTAAATGTGTGTCCTCACTGTGAAAAACCATGTGGATCCAGAATAGGTCTCCACGGTCACTTACGGACCCACTGCCAAGACACTACCCTTTGAAGATCACCCATGATGTTCTCAGGTATTGAGTCCATTTCTCTGCAAATCAGGTAAACTTGTAGGTAGCAGCACACTCTTGTCTGTATTCTAAAGGGGATGGAGCACTTAACCCTTCATCAGCCTGCCCTTATGTACTGGCTTCTGCTTGTCCCACCTGTTGGGAAGTGGTAGCTACAGCTGAAGGCTTCTCTTCTACAATAACCGCTATGGTGAGAGGGCTGCTGGGAGCTGCTGGTCTCCAACTCCAACACTGGCCCTTCCAACAACTGCTGAGCCTCATTGTCAGAGCTGACCAGGACAGTCACACTACTCGATTTCTGAAGTGCTTGAAGAAACTTGTAAGCACATTTACCTTTTTACAACTGCAGGGACTCATCTGCCCCTGTTCACCCATGCCTCCTTTTTTATTCCTCCAAAAAAATGTATTTCTCCCATAAATTCAAAATCATATGAGATTGGGGCTTTACAGTGACATACTTTTGCTTGTTCACAAGCACTGTCCTTTTAAGCACTCTAAATATTAATAAAAAAGATGCATTTTGCAGTCACTAGCCTTTCCCAGTTTTGTGTAAGGGAGAGGGCTATTTGTCACTGCCAAACCTATATAGTCTGATTTGCAAAACTAGCCTGTTTTAAAAAAATGGATTATGTCAATTAATAAAAAATGCATTTTGTAATTAGCAAGCCTTTTACTGGTTTATGTATTCTTCAAGAGTGAGGGTGATTCTCATTGTCAGATCAACTCAGGCTGATCTGACAATGTTGGTTCCAACACATTTTTTGAACCTTTGCAAAAGAACAAAAGAAGATTAGTAGACACTACGGAAAAGCCTAATCCATATGCAAAATTTCTACAAATGCTTGGAATCAGCAGGTAAATCGAGTCATTTCATTAATTTTTTTAAAGGAAGCAAGCAGATCAAAAGAGGACAACTGGGATTTGCAACCAGAACTCCTTTCTGTCTGATTACTTGGGGTAAAATGGTTTGCACTTATGACAGTTAATGAAACAGTTCAAAATTACTTTCCCAACATGAACAAAATGACATGTCAGAGTTCCCAAACTCCCTGCTGAAGTGCCATTGGATTACTGTACCACTTGAAAACATTTCAAACACTCCAGTTTTTAGGTTACTAAAAGCATTTCAAACACAGATTCAGTGTGGAGTTCCTGATTTTTAAAAAAGAAAATAGTCTTTTCAGCATGAGTTGATGATTGGTTGGAAGAGGATGTAGAATGATGTGCAATTGTAAGCAATTCCATCTGTGGCTGAGGAGCTTCAAACCTGTGCTTTCAGCACATGTGATATTATCCTAAATAATACTGTGTCTTTAATATACATGTCATGCCTATGGATAGCGTGTATCATTATTTCATTTATTTGATAGATTCATTTGATTATTTAATAGAAACATAAATTCTCTATTTTTACACCATAAGAAATACTTATGCACATAAGTAAAACGTGACTCCTAGAAAGCCTGTAGTGCTCTTACCATCATAATTGATGGTAAGAACTGTTCAACAGTGGAATATGCTGCCTCAGAATATGAAGGAGTCTTCTTTGGGAAGCTTTAAAGCAAAGGCTGGATGGTCAACTACTGGGGTGCTTTGATTGTGTTTTCCTGCATGGCAGGAGGTTGGACTGGATGACTCTTGCGATCTCTTCCAATTCTATGAGCCTGTGATGTGCCACTTCATTAGAGTGACTGCTATTGTCAAAGGTAGTGGTTTTCATGTATTTGTACATTACATAGGTTAGAGATAGAAAATTTTAAATTTTGTATCCAGATTTGTCAAACAATTCAGACCACTTATAAACTTCATGGTTCATGAGCTTTTTATGCTATCTTTCACCACATCTTACCATCTGTGTCACTCAAGTTTCCTTCAATATTGTCCTCCGCTCTGTAAGATTTGTTGCATAGATCTCAGTGCTGGCTTCCAGTAAGAGAAGCTGTTCTACTGAGGGTTATTTGTGAGTAGATATGACCCGTGTTTTGTCTGCTTCTGGAGAAAAAATGTGTTTGTGGACAGGAGTTTGTCTCACCACCCTAACAACTCAAATGAATGCTGGAGAGAGTCTGAGGATCAGTGAAATGGTGAAACCCTCTTGCCCTAAAACTGAGGGGAATGGGAGCATGGGAAGCCCACCCATTGCCACCAATGAGATGAAAATCAGGCGACCAAACGGTTACCATTCCCACTTTCCTTTTTTCCCCACTGATATTTCGTACCAGAGGGGGTGTACCATTTCATGACATCCAAATGGATGGAACAAAATGGAAACACGAAATAAATGGATGACACAAATACCGGGCCCATGACTACTAAACATGTTCGTTATCATTTCCCAAAATGGGAATGTGACCCCTAAGAGCCATCTTGACTTGGAAATTAGCCAAAAAATATTTTCCATCCAAAAATTTTTCTCAGTTCTGTTCAAAGATTTTTTTCTTATTTAGACAATACAATTTGCATTTGAAAGAATATAAATAATAACAATATTCTACTACTGATAATATTTAAATGATGAGATACACCATGTTAATATGCTATAATGCTGTAAGTCCACTTTACAACATTGCCACTCAGCTTTTTGGTCATTGCATAATTCCAGCTAAGCAAAAGCAGCCAGATCCCATTATTCTCTGACAACACAGCAAAAGGATGTATTAGCTAGGCTATATAGTTTTTACATGCTGGGTTTTGTCAGGTAGCATCAGGAGATGTAGTTAAGGAAATGTAGCTATGTAAGACATGTGTTTCCCAATGGAGTATCTCAGCCAATATTTGCATAACAAGTTTCAATAACATTTTAAGAAAATGGTACTTAAGTGTCCAGAAATGTAAAATGTGTCATTTAATGGTGGAAAATAGCTCCCACTTCAAATCTGCTATTATCCTCCTTGGTACCATTGTAGAAAATGATACATTTAGGTGTGTGGAGTTTGGCAGAAAACCAGTGAAATCTTGGGGAAGAATTAAATGCCTCTTCCTGCATTTTGGAATCGTGATTGACACCTCTCTCCTGTCAGTTTCACACATACACGTGCACACCGTGCCTATTACTTTTTTAAAAAAACAAAAAAACAAATCTAGCCTGTAATAGACAATCCTGTCAGGTATAGCACATATCCCAAGGCCAAGTAACAAAATGTAAGTTGTAAAACCAGAATCAAACAAATGCTCTTTGATAATGGTCCTTACTGGTAAGAGCAGCACAGATGGGTGAATGGGCTAGAGAACTAGAGTCACAAACAAAAAACATATACTGAGACCACCAGAATTTCAGAGACACATCCTGTGGAAAGATGCCCTACCTTATATGATCATCTGAGATGTATTACAAAGCACTATCAAATCTTGGAAAGTCACTTCTGGTTGCTTCTGGAGTGAGATATTCAGCCATCTACAAAGACATTGCACAGAGGACCCCGGATGTGTTGCAATCCTGTGAGGAGGCTTCTCTCATGTCCCCGCCACGTGCAAGCCTTGCCACATGCACAATGGAGGACCTTCTTATAGCAACACCAGAGGCATTCCAAGTGGCCAGCTACTGACCAAAGGACATTTAATAGAATGCCAAGTTTTAAACTTTGTGTTCCCTTCAATACATTAGTTCACTCCTGATACAATAAATAAATAAATCATTGGAAAGCTCTGTAAGTAAGGAAGTTGTATCTTTCTTTTTTATTAAAATGTGTTATTTTCAATGTATTGTCAAAGGCTTTCATGGCTGAAATCACTGGATTGTTGTAAGTTTTTTGGGCTGTAAGGCCATGTTCTAGAAGCATTCTCTCCTGATGTTTCACCTGCATCTGTGGTGGGCATCCTCAGAGGTTGTGAGGTTGCAATCTCTGAGGATGCCTGTCACAGATGCAGGCGAAACATCAGGAGAGAATGCTTCTAGACAATGGCCATACAGCCCGAAAAATCTACAACAACCCTGTGTTATTTCCCCTTTCCAGAATCTTCTTAATTATTGTCTCAAGGATTCATGTTTGTGTAGATGTGACATTTTGCAGAAACCTCTCCAAGGATGCAGCATTGTCTAAGCTGAAAGTAGGACTCCGCCTTAGCATTCATATTTTCCTTACCATGAAGTGTTCATTTCTTTATTTGTGTGAGAGAGTATATCTTGATTGCCACTACAATGAGCAAGAATTGTATATATGTTTACAATCTAGCATCTAATTTGTACCACATTGTTATAGTGCCTCAGGCATAACATTGTTTCATTTTTGGAAATGGGATAGCAGCTACTAAAAAATATAGTAGAAAATATTTGAGTATTCTCCAATATTCTCGACCATTTTCCAATTCTGATTGGATGAAACAGGCACTTTTGTCAGGAAGGAAGAAAAATAAAGTTCTTGCTAATTTTCTGCATATATCTATATAAATAAAAATGTAATGTTCGTTTGTGGTATTCACAGAACTAAAAAACCCCTGGGGCAATTGGCACCAAATTTGGACTCAAGACACCTAACAACCCAATGTATGTTCTCTACTAAAAAAAATCTGTGAAAACAAAAAGCAGAAAGGACTTCTGAACTGCATGTCCACAAAGGAGAAACTGCATGTCTCCAAAGAGACCCATGGCCACGCCCCCTCCTCCTCCTCGGGGGGAAACAGCCTGTTGTTAAAGACAGGCACGCATGCATGGCCACACACACACACACACACACGGCCAGCAGGTGGGGGAGGGACTTTCTTTAGATCCTTCTTTCTTTTTTAACTCTTTCCTTTCTGTTTGACCTGTTCAGCTGTCTCCAGCAACACGAGCACACATTTAACACACACACACTTACTCTCTCTCTCTCCTATTAACATCCAGACTGCCACACTCCACCTGAAAAGACTCCCTCCCTTTGTTTCCTTTGCTTCCTTCCTTCCACTTCCTTTCCTCCCCCTCTCCTTCCTTCCTGTTCCTCCCTCCATCCTTTTCCTTCCTTTCCTTCTTTCCCTTCCTTTCTGTCCCTCCTTTCTTCTTCCTTTCCTTCTTTTCCTCCTTCCCTCCCTTTCCTCCTTCTTTCCCTTTCTTCATTTCCTTCCCCTTCATTTCCTTCCCTCCCTCCTTTCTTCATCCCCCTCCTTCCTTTCCCTCCTTCCTTCCCTTCTTTCCCTCCCTTCCTCCCTTCCTTTTTTCTTCCTTTCTGTCCCTCCTTCCTTCTTCCTTTCCTTCTTTCTATGTAAGATTTAAATACAATATTTTATATATTGTTATATGGATTACTATATAATATGTTACATATACAAATTAAATGGAAGGGACAGTCAAGAAGTAAGGAGAGAAGGAGGGAAAGAGGGAAGGAATTAAGGGGGGAAGGAAGGCAGGAGGGAGGGAAAGAAGAAAGGAAAGAAAGATAGAGAAGCAAGGAAGGAAAGAAGGAAATAAAAAAGGGAAAGGAAAAAGACAGGGAAGGAAGGAGAGAAGGAAGTAAAGACAGGGAAGGAAGGAAGGAGAGAAGGAAGGAGAGAAGGAAGGATGTAACCAAAGAACAAAGAAAGGGGAATAGAAACATGTATAAATGGAAGAAAGAATATGAGAATTAGGAAGGGAAAGAAATAGAGGAAAGGAAGGAAAGAGGGAAGGAAGGAAAGAGAGAGGGAGGGAAGGTTGGCCACAGCAACGCGTGGCGGGTACAGCTTGTATATATATATAGAGAGAGAGAGAGAGAAAGAGAGAGAGAGCACAAAGATTTAGATGAGCTATATTTATTAGTCTTATTTTAAATTGTATATGCTATTTGCCTTTCCACAGGAATCAATGGATGCTTCCTCTGTGGAAAAAAAGTACAATTTTATGGTGTAGGATGCTTTGCCCACTATTTTATGAGGGGGAAGCTACAAAGTCTGTATTTTATTTACAGTAGTACACTTTTGGTAGCATATTTAAGCCCTTTGTAGTAAGAAAACTCCAGGGGAAGGGGGGGGGGAGTAATCTACAGAGAGAGTGTGTATGTTGCAACAAATACATCCAAAGCCAAGAAAAATAATTTCTTCTTCAGCTGGGAAATTGTCCAAACGTCTTCCTCCCTGACTTTCCAATTTTCCTTTGCTACTGAAGCCTAATGAGGTGTAACTTTTAAAGAACTGCCAGATCCTATCAAGATCAGTTTAGTTCTGAGACTCCCAGCACGAAGAAGCTTAAGTCTACAGCCTTAGCAATTAACCCCACTCACCTCCACACCACTCATAATTTTAAAACAGTCGGTTACTGCTGTGGGCAACTCACCAAGGTACAACCGTTCCAGCTGTCTTTTTTTCCCAAGCAGAAGTATTTATGCAGTTCTTGTAACTGGTGCTAGAGAATGGCATCTAAGGGCCCTTCCAGTCAGGCCTTATATCCCAGGATCTGATCCCAGGTTTTCTGTTTATTCCAGATTATCTGGCAGTGTGGACTCATATAAGACAGTTTAAAGCATAAAACCTGGGATCAGATCCTGGGATTTAGGGTCTGTCTGGAAAGGCTCAAAGATGAAATGCACTGAATGTCTATCCTGTTGAGTGTAGTGTTGATGAAGCTAACTATCAGAAGAACATTCCATAGACCTGGGGTCCCCAGATGTTTTTGGCCTACAACTCCCAGAAATCTCAGCCAGTTTACCAGCTGTTAAGATTTCTGGGAGTTGAAGACCAAAAACATCTGGGGACCCCAGGTTGAGAACGATTGACATAGAGTGTGGATGAATGAAGATAATTTTTCAACTTTAGAAATATAAATCTGAAGAATATGTGGAGTGTTGTGCTTTCCATTTTCTTCTGAGTTTACTTTTCTCATCTGTAGATTAACTGCTCTGAATGCTAGATGAGAACTCATCAGTCTCATCTGTCAGCCTCTTAGCTCTTCAGGTCTTTAATGGGAGGATAACAAGATGTACTTTCCCCCACAGAAATCCTTTTTAAAAACTCATACAACCTATATCAATCCTAAATGAAACCAGGTTGAATACATGCATGCATATGTGTATGAGGTTGTTTTTTAACAATATATTTAGTGTTGTGTTTTTGTGATTCTTTTCATTCTTTGAAAAGATTCTTGTGGCAAAGAAAAACAGAAACAAAACATTCAACACCATGTGATATTCACAAAAAAGGAAATCTTTGTTCTCATTGTCATACTCACTCCCAGACTCCAGAAAATTATTTGGAAACAGAAGCTTCCAAAAGTGCAAGAGCATTTGTTGAAGGTGATGATCTCACTGATTCACAAGTAGATTAAAAAAACATTTGCCTCTAATTCTGAAAATATTAGTTGGTTGCATTGTATAAGGATTCTTGATATGGTAAATGACATTTTCAGGTATCTTTTCTTAATTGTAATTGCAATCTCTGCATTGACAATTAACTTGTGGCAATTTTTTTTACAGTTCACTTAGCTTCACCATCAGCTATATCTTACCAACTTCAATCCAAGGATATGAGTCAGGAAAAGATGCTGTGTGCATTAGAAATCTCTGAGTAGTTATTACGTTTGTATCTGTGACATATTTAGTAGGACTCCTGAACAGTATAGAGTTTATGTTAATGCCAAACTTGATCTTTATACAATCATTCTATAGCAAAAGGATACACTAGACGATAAAATCACATTGACTGATTTTATTTAAGATGTTTTTAAGTAGCTTTTAAAGAAATTGTCTCAAAAGAAAGCTCTTGTGGACTCTTAAGAAAAGAAGTGGAGCTATGTGATGAAGAAATTGTGCGCTATCACTTTCTACTTAACTTTGAATAAGTTCTCAAATTAACATGGTCCACCTGGTCCACCAATTCACTCTTGAGGAAATTATTGCTACATGGAAAATGTACAGGTATTATTTTAAAAAAGAAAAAGACATAAGAAACTGTACAGATTACTTCCTCCTCCTTCTTCTTTTTTTTTTTTTTTGCATTGAAACAGATTCCTTTCAAATATTTTTTGGTGGGAAGAAACAGGCTATTTCAACTCGATAGTGCAACTTGCACAGAGATTCGTACAAACAGCCATCAGTCTTATTGTTTTGGACAGACAATGGAAGGAAATGATCATCCCTTCTACTTCTCTGCCTTGTCCTTTTTTTTTTTTTTTTTTTTTTTGCTCTAGCTTTTAAGGCAAACTCGGTAGTAAACTGAGTTTGCCTTGGTATGTGAATACTTTCTTTTCAGCCACTAAGGCTCCTTGATTGCTAAACTTTTTTTTTCCTTGCAAATTTTAGTCAAGGATGTTTCCTATCAGAGACACTAGCATTTTTCATGTTCTCTTGGTCTGAAAGAGAAGAGCTTTGTGAATCTCAATGAAATCAAACTAGGAGCTATCACAGCGTCTTTGTAAGTCACAGCAGGGGTGGGGGGGGGATAAGAATAATTTGCTATGAATGGTTCCCTTAAGGCAGTGATTCTCAACCTGTGGGTCCTCATATGTTTTGGCCTTCAACACCCAGACATCCTAACAGCTGGTAAACCAGCTGGGACTAACAATCCATTGACCAAACTGTACATGATTAGTCATCAACTATGCCTGTTCTTTCACACATCTTTTAAAATAACAATCATCCACCTCCATTGAAATCCAATTTTAGGTCATCTTATGTGTACAGACTGGGGGACAAATGGATACAACTGGCAGATTTTCATCATCATATTAGACTAGGAAGCCACTCTAGATTGCCTCTTAGTCTCTCTCATACCCTTAAGCTATTTTATCTTTTTATGTGGAGTATTCTCAGTGTTTCCTTGCTCTCAACTAATTTTATTTGCCCTAAATAATATAATTGCATATCCCATTTATTCCTAGTGTTAATATGTGAGCTCTGTGTATAAACATACAAAGCGGTGCACAATTTGAGATACAGAATCTTTGAACTTTATTTAGCAGTAGCATATATGAGCAGATTTGTCCTAATTACTTGCATCATAGAGAACTATATCTCAGCAGAGTGTTATTTAGCACACAATGATGAGGAGGAAGAGGAGAAGTATGTGAGAAAGTAGACACCTACACAGTGTTTTGTGCAGAACCACAGCAATAGATAGGTAACTTTGAATTGCAGTAAAAATGATGCCGCGGAAAGAACTGATTTGGACTGCAAAATGATGATGAGGCTTTTAGGAAATACCAGTTAAATTCAGATTTGTGTAGTGTGTGTGTGTGTTCACCAGAGCCCAATTAACTGAGGTCCGTTTATAATAGTAGCAGCAACTCCTGCTGACTCCCATGGAGATGCTGTGTGAAGGGACCGTATTAGCATGCCAAAATCCCAGCCTTCTTGTGTTTGTTTGTGTGTGGTTTGAAACTGGGCAGTGTGTGATAACTCTCACAATCTGGAAAGATCAAATATAATAATAGTTCCTGTAGTCTATTTGCCATAGTGTGCAGTTTGATCCATATGTAAGAGCACTGACATGCTTTGCTATTCCAGCCAATCATCTCTTAATGAAATAACTTTATACTTAGCTTCATGAAGAGTTCAAAATAATGTTGGGAAGAAATTTTGTAAGCATACAAAAATAAAATTAACATTGCAAATTTATGATTTAGCTGCCAAGTTTTCTCCCAGCTGTCTGTCTTCTGTTGCTTCCCAACAGGTATTGTGTGACTGTGATAGTTACAAAAATATGTTTTATATGCAGATCAGCTCAAATGCCTTTCAGTGAATGTCACTTTGCATGGGGGAGTAAAGAAATGACAGGTATTCAGAAGAAATGAACACTATGAAGACTAGAAATGATGTATTCTCCGAATATCAGCCTCCCCTGTTATGGACAAGAACTGAAATCAAAGCAAATGCTTGCTTTTTCAAAGCTCTATAAACTCTAAATCTAGTTAGGATTTCACTTCAAGAAAGAAATAAGTTATCAGCACTATGCAAGCAATTTGGCACAAGCATGTTACACTCCAAGAAAGAAGAGTTTTGCTTTGAGACCAAGTCTATTTCTTTGGCAGACCAGCATAAAACTAGTTATCTGTGTTTGGAGAATGGAAAATACATTTGATTTAGGAAGCTTTTTATTAAGACATGAGTTTGTTGGAGGTTGTCAAGTTTGCACTGAAGAAAAAATGTGGTGAAAAAAAGGAAAAAAATAGAAAAAGGGGGGAAATGTCAGAGCAAAACAACAAAACAATATGTTAAAGAGGTTTATGTACAAAATGTAATTGTATGTAATAAATGTGATAAATCAATAAAAAATTATTAAAAAAAAGAAAAGAAAAAATAAAATCAAGATTTTGGTGAATGCATCTCCTGCATGGATTCAAACTATATATGTGAGATATGAATTGATTCCTACAATAAAGAGGAATCAGATATTTATTTCAGATATTGTCCCTGTGGCCTTGGTGTCTTCAACATCAAAGCCAAGATTGTTTTCAGTAGGACCGTGGCTATGGATCATAGCATGCCTCCTGCATCTTCTCCCAGAAATTGGGAGAGAAGGAATGACAGGTTCTAGATAGGACAAGCAAGTAAGGATTTTGGGGGGGGGGGGGGGGGGGATGAGTAAAGATACTGCCAGAGTAGAAAATTTGAGGTGCAGTAGGAGTGACAAGGAAAGGCAGAAGTTGCTCAGCATAAACACACTGACAGAGCCTTATTCTTGGACAAAATTCAACAGGGCTTACCTTTGGCAAAGAAAAGGAACTATCTCCATGCACATACAGCCTTGAGTGAACTGAGCACACACAGGTTTCGACATTGAAAGTTAGTGCACAAATTGCACCAATTCCTGCAGATAACAGATCATAATCACACAGTTACATCATTTTTGGATTATTGAAACATTATATAGAGCTGCCTTGAATAGTATTTGGAAGATGTATTTTGTATAATGAGCTGTAGCCAGATTCTTAATGGGGTACTGGGAACATGCAGTAATATGCACCACATTGCAATAGCTGGCTACCAGTACATTTCTAGGCACAATTCAAAACTTTGATTATGAGCTGTAAATCCCTAAACAACTTAGGTTCAAGATCCATATGAGCCAGCCTGTACCCTTGGATTCTTAAAAGAGGCCCTTTTCTCTGTCCTATCATTTTTATAGTTGGTGAGAATACCACCTATTTAGTATGTCTCATTTCAAGTTAACATCAAGTATTTGATCACAAAGGTTATTGTGATGGAATGTATCAAGATTTGCAATTGAACTATTGTAATGGAGCTTATATTGGAATTATCTTAATCGTTTGTACATGCTATAGTAGGAATTAGAATTAGAGAAAGATGCACATAATACAGGCTGGGTGATCAGGAATTGAGAGGTTAAATATTTAGTGTGGAAAGCATTGCAAATAGTGGATGTGAAGTCACACTACTCTTACTTGAAATCGGAGAATACATCATCACTACACACAGGGCAATTATTTAATGCACCATCTACAAGGAATAGCATTCAAGGGACAAAAGAAGAAGTTGCACAGTCACCAAAGTAACACATTCCCCCCTCCCCAGCACAATACCTAATAATACAAGAATGCAAATAACCTGAACCAAAATAGAATGATTCAAATTCTTGAAATTTTTTGTAAAATATTTTGAGATGTATACACCTTTAAAATATGATTTTTTGTGTGTTTTTATATTCTTTCAATTTGAGAAGTATGTAGAACTTGTGGGAAATACAAAAGACAGGCTAACTAAATTATGATCCACACATTATTCTGTGAGGTATGGCTTCAATTTATTTCCATGAGAATTTTCATCACATAATAGGATGTAAAAACATTTAACATCTGCATGTTTTTTGATGTTGGTAGCCAAACCTCTATATAATAAGTATATGAATATTGTTTTATGTTAATTATAAGTTATTTTCTGATTAAATCAATTTGCTTCAAATAATACAGTTTATCATATTTGATGTCTTTTTTTTGCCTTTTTGTCCTATTACAAATCTGTGTTTCTTTCCCCCCTCTAAAGACATTTATATATACCTGTGAATTTCATGTTTGTGAAGCCCTTCATAAAATATTGAAGATGTGCGTATAAATTAGCATACATTGATTTATTCACAGCATTGCATTACATATAAGCAAGAATCCTGTAATATAAGGAAAGGTTAAGGGAGCAGTAGATTACGGTATATTTTATTGACAGCTCTGTTGAAATCAAGCCACCTTTAGATTGAATTTAGAACACAGAGTAGAAATTGGCTAGTAAATAAGTCATGAGTTTTACTTCTGAATATGTGTACACCTGCACAGCCACCATTAATAAGCATAATAATGGAACTTAGATGGAATTTCAAAGGTGTGCTTTGGGCCTGTAGATCTTATAAATGTGTCAGTGGCTGCAGCAATATCAGTATTCGTGAATATTTCCTAGGGTTGTTACTAAACTACAGCTTTCTGAGATGGAAATTATATAAAATCTCTGAAAACCAAGGACAATCATCAAGGAGGGAGGAGAAACACAAGGAGTAGGAAGTAGGTGGTCTCTGGCCTGCAGTTGTTAAGATAGAAATGAATTTTAAATTAAAATCAAAGTTTTATATAATGTGAGATTTTTTTAGCACAAGCCTGAGAACAGTTTAGACCAGGGATCCTCAAACTAAGGCCCGAGGGCCGAATACGCCCCTCCAAGGTCATTTACCCGGCCCTCGCTCAGGGTCAACCTAAGTGTGAAATGACTTGAAAGCACACGACAACAACAAAAATCCTATCTCATCAGCCAAAAGCAGGCACACACTTCCCATTGAAATACTAATAAGTTTATATTTGTTAAAATTGTTCTTCATTTTAATAATTGTATTAAGTGTTTTTTGCACTACAAATAAAGTATGTGCAGTGTGCATAGAAATTATTTTTTTTTCAAATTATAATCCAGCCCTCCAACAGTTTGAAAATCTGTGACCTGGCTCTCTGTTTAAAAAGTTTGAGAACCCCTGATTTAGACAATAGAACAGTCAATGACATTAGCATGCCCACATCAAGATCACGACAATGTGTGACCAATGCAGAGAAAGGATACATAGTAACAGGAGTGATCTCCAGCCTGAGTCATTTTGATCTCTATTGCAATGGTTTCAGTTGGGACACTAAAAACATTTCTGTGATTTTTCTTTAGATTTCCAGAATAGTACTTGCAACCACAACGTAATCCATATCATATGGATTTTAATGCCCAATTTTATAATTGGGTAGACACTCCTTAGACTTGATTACTCCACCAATCCTTTCTTCCAGCTAGGATATTAGCAGAATTACATATGGAAAGTCTGCAAATGTTTCCCATTACTTTTCTATTTTTCTCCAACCTATATTAACTAACATTGATATTTCTCATGTATTCACTGAATTGGAAACCTCAGTCAAAATATAGCATAGAGAAATTTTCTATATATGAAACAAGACACCTGATTTTCCAAATGTTATGGAATACTGATGAATAAAATTGGTATATATCAATAATAAAGAACTATCGACAATTGTATGATAGCTGGGACCCTACGCTATGCTGCTTGTGCAACGCGGGTCTGAATTAGGGAAACATGTGAACAAGGGAATGCACCGAGTGAGAGATGAAGCTGCGGCAGAGTCGTTGCAATGGAAGGAAGGATAAAAAGGAGGGGGGAAAGATGACCAATGGAAGGAAGGATAAAAAGGAGAGGGAAAATACTGTTAAATTACCTCACTCATATCCTATCCCTCCTGAGTTAAATTACTTCACTGCTATCCTGTCCCAGCTATGTCTCTCACTTACTCCACTGTCTCATGCACACATTCCCTTCATTAATTCTGACCCGTGTTGCACAATTAAAGCTAGAGATATACAAAGATTACACTATGAAGCAATCGTCCATGAACAAAACTAAATAAACATGCTTGTAGCCATCTGATCTAGAATAGTTTAAATTAGATATAGTTCAACCTATTTCTGTTCTTTATATTTTTACAGTCATTCCGGCTGAAGGTTAAATCTTCATTGGTAGGTGGAATAGAATTAGCAACATGTTATGAATTACACAACAACTATCATTTTATCTTCTCTTCATTGCAGATTACATACAAGGCTGTTGGATCCCTTGATCCCACCGCTGATCTGTCAAACCAGAGAGGAAAAGTCTTCAAACTAAGAAATGAAACTCACCATCTGTTTGTAGGATTATACCCAGGAACAACCTACTCGTTCACCATCAAAGCCAGCACAGTGAAGGGGTTTGGACCTCCCATCACCACACGGATTGCAACTAAAATTGCAGGTACTGTAGTGTACTGATTATATTCAGATAGAGGAATAATAGCCCAGCTTCCCTTTGCATACACACAGATCAAGTTTAAATCTATCTATAAAATTATATGTATTCTGAACTCTTTTCTTTTTGTATAAATATAATCCAACACAATCATTCAACATTGACACATGATAGGTCTCAAGGTGAGGGCTGTGAAATACCATGCCTTTAACCAGTCAAGAACTGCCTCTCCTGGACTCATTTCCCATGATCCATTGGGAATAGTCTGACATAATTTTTCATCAAATCTTTTTTTTTTTTACCCACAGAGGAATATGACAGTAAATGTCTTAGAGAATTATAACAAATATCTTATACTAAAAGTGAGAACAATCCCTACTGAAAAAATTTACATAATAGCCAAAATAGAATTCATAGAATCATAGAATCAAAGAGTTGGAAGAGACCTCATGGGCCATCCAGTCCAACCCCCTGCCAAGAAGCAGGAATATTGCATTCAAATCACCCTTGACAAATGGCCATCCAGCCTCTGCTTAAAAGCTTCCAAAGAAGGAGCCTCCACCACACTCCGGGGCAGAGAGTTCCACTGCTGAACGGCTCTCACAGTCAGGAAGTTCTTCCTCATGTTCAGATGGAATCTCCTCTCTTGTAGTTTGAAGCCATTGTTCCGCGTCCTAGTCTCCAAGAAAGAAGAAAACAAGCTTGCTCCCTCCTCCCTGTGGCTTCCTCTCATATATTTATACATGGCTATCATATCTCCTCTCAGCCTTCTCTTCTTCAGGCTAAACATGCCCAGCTCCCCAAGCCGCTCCTCATAGGGCTTGTTCTCCAGACCCTTGATCATTTTAGTCGCCCTCCTCTGGACACATTCCAGCTTGTCAATATCTCTCTTGAATTGTGGTGCCCAGAATTGGACACAATATTCCAGATGTGGTCTAACCAAAGCAGAATAGAGGGGTAGCATTACTTCCTTAGATCTAGACACTATGCTCCTATTGATGCAGGCCAAAATCCCATTGGCTTTTTTTGCTGCCACATCACATTGTTGGCTCATGTTTAACTTGTTGTCCATGAGGACTCCAAGATCTTTTTCACACGTACTGCTCTCGAGCCAGGCGTCCCCCATTCTGTATCTTTGCATCTCATTTTTCCTGCCAAAGTGGAGTATCTTGCATTTGTCACTGTTGAACTTCATTTTGTTAGTTTTGGCCCATCTCTCTAATCTGTCAAGATCGTTTTGAATTCTGCTCCTGTCCTCTGGACTATTGGCTATCCCTCCCAATTTGGTGTCGTCTGCAAACTTGATGATCATGCCTTCTAGCCCTTCATCTAAGTCATTAATAAAGATGTTGAACAGGACCGGGCCCAGGACGGAACCCTGCGGCACTCCACTTGTCACTTCTTTCCAAGATGAAGAGGAAGCATTAGTGAGCACTCTCTGTGTTCGTCCACTTAACCAATTACAGATCCACCTCACCATAGTTTTGCCTAGCCCACATTGGGTCATCCTTTTTTCCCTTCTTGAAGATTGGGACCATATTGGCCCTCCTCCAATCTGCTGGAACTTCTCCCGTTCTCCAAGAACTCTCAAAGATGGTTGCCAATGGTTCCGAAATGACTTCCGCTAGTTCCTTCAATACTCTGGGGTGTAGTTGATCTGGCCCTGGGGACTTGAACTCATTAAGAGCGGCCAGGTATTCCTGGACGACTTCTTTCCCAATTTGGGGTTGGATGTCCTCCAATCCCTCATCCACTCCATCTTGCTGAGGTTGAAGACTCTCTTTTTGTGAGAAGACCGAGGCAAAGAAGGCATTAAGTAGTTCTGCCTTTTCCCTATCCCCTGTCAGCATTGCCCCATCTTCTCCTCGAAGAGGTCCTATCACCTCCTTGTTTTTCCTTTTTCTACTGACATAAGAATAGAAGCCCTTTTTATTGTTTTTAATGTCCCTGGCAAGCCTGAGCTCGTTTTTTGCTTTAGCCTTGCGGACCTTTTCCCTACAGGTGTTGGCTATTTGTTTGAATTCTTCTTTGGTGATTTCTCCCTTTTTCCACTTCTTGTGCATGTCTCTTTTGTGTCTTAGCACAGTTAGAAGTTCTTTGGAGATCCATTCTGGCTTCTTTGCACTTGTCCTATTTTTTCTCTTTGTTGGCACGGTTTGCAATTGCGCCTTGAGTATTTCACTCTTGAGAAATTCCCATCCATCCGTAACTCCCTTGTCTTTTAGTATCTGTGTCCATGGAATGCTGCTCAGCGTTTCCTTCATTTTTCTGGAAATCAGCTCTCCTAAAGTCCAAAATGCGGGTTTGACTTGTCTTAGTTTCGGCCTTCCTTTGTACCTCAAATTGCAGGAGCACATGGTCACTTGCCCCTAAGGATCCTACTACTTCGACCGCATTGATCAGGTCGTTCGCATTTGTTAGGATGAGATCAAAAGTAGCCAATCCCCTTGTTGCCTCTTCTACCTTCTGGACCATGAAATTGTCTGCAAGGCAAGCGAGGAATTTGTTGGACCTTGTACTCTTGGCCGAGTTTGTTTTCCAGCAAATATCGGGATAGTTGAAATCGCCCATGACTACTACATCTCTTCTCTGTGCCTGTTTGGTCAACTGTTGGCAGAAGACTTCATCAAGTTCTTCCTCCTGGCTTGGGGGTCTGTAGTAGACACCTACAACGACATGTTTTTGAGTCCCAGTTCCCTTGATTCTTATCCAGATGATTTCAAGCTGGTTTCCCAGATTGCTGTCTTGAATTTCTTCTGCAGCATAAGAGTTTTTGACATATAAGGCTACTCCGCCTCCTCTCCCCTTTGTTCGGTTTCTGTGAAAGAGGTTATACCCCTCGATATCTACATTCCAGCGATAGGAGTCATCCCACCAGGTTTCAGTGATCCCTATGATATCATATTTGTGGTGTTGTGCTAAAAGTTGGAGTTCGTCTTGTTTATTTCCCATCCTCTGTGCATTAGTGTAAAGACATGTGAGCCCCTGAGATCTTCCCTTGAGCTGTTTAATTGGGAGTATTGTGCTTTTGGTACTTGGTCCTTGTTGTGTTTGTGCAGCCCTCCGTTTAGCCTTCTGGCGATTCCCAGACATTATGGGTAAAGTAGTGTTTGCAAGGCTGTTGTCCCCCTCCCCCGGTGGACCTAGTTTAAAGTGCGTCTAATGAGGTTTGCAAGTCTGTGAGCAAAAAGGTGTTTTCCTACTTGTGTGAGATGCACCCCATCCCTTGCCAGTAGGCCATCCTCCTGGAAAAGCAGGCCATGGTCGAGGAAGCCAAAGCGTTCCTCCTGACACCATTTTCTAAGCCAGTTATTGACCTGTACTATTTTTCTGGCTCTTGTGGGTCCGTGTCTTACAACAGGGAGGAGGGATGAAAAGACCGCCTGTACATTACATTCTTTTAGCTTTGCTCCTAGAGCTCGAAAATCATTTGTGATCTTTTGAAACGTATGCCTTGCAGTATCATTGGTTCCTACATGAATCAACATATGATATAATTCATATGATATAATACCAGTGTTCATCCTCAACCTCTATAGTCCCATTGCATCCTACATTTCACTTCAAAATGTTGAGGTGAGGTATTAGCTCACAGGTTTAGAAGTACATCACAGAAGAAAAGGAGAAGGTTCCAATTATACTTGGATTGGGTGGCTATTTTCTGGGTCTATTTGCCATGAATTTTCACAGAGTTCATGATCTACCCTACCCATAATCTTGACTTATTGTTTACTATGCCTCCATAGGCATAGTAAGAGGGAAGAAGTAATTCATCAACATTACCCTATTAACATTCTGTATATCACTATAACCTTTGCCCTGACATATTAGAGAACTCAATATTTTTCAAAATTCTGTACTCACACAGTGATGGCATTTCTCCTTTAAAGAGCACAGCACCATTGCATTATCTATTTACTAGGGCTGGGCAACCATGGAAAAATTTGTTTCTAAACTCGATTCGTTTTTAGGGGGTTTTTGCGTTTCGATTTTAAAAAGAATTCCGAAATTTTTCTTTAAAAAAGTTCGAAATTTACGAAATTTCAGAAATTACGAAACAATAACGAAACAATTATGAATCGATTTGTTAATGGCGGACGCGACAGCGAAATACGCTAAAAAAAACCTCCAAATGGGACAGGAGGAACTTCTGAAGCTTCCCTCTCCCTCTGTTGCTGACTGTTGGTGTGATAATTATATATTTTTTTCACTGATAAAACAAACAACAACTATAAAACTTGCACCAGACATGTGGAAATAATAACGAAACGATTTCGAAACAATTACGAAACAAATTGAAAAATTCGTTTCGATTTTTAGTTGCTCCTGAATGGTTCAATATCGCTTCGTTATAAAAAAAATAACGAATTAATAACGAATTACGAAAATAACGAACGAAACCGCCCAGTCCTACTATTTACTGTATTAAATATTAACAGTGTTCATAGAGTTAACACCATAATTTGGAGGAGATAAAGCAGGGTAGAAATAATGATGATGATGATGATGATGATGATGATGATAATAATAATAATTTTCATGGAATTATAAGGACCTAAATCCAATTTTAAAGTGGTAGAGAGAAATAGTGCTGATTTAGTAGAGTTCCATCAACTACACTTCCATCCCCTGCACACAGACAGGTGTAATGTACTTATTTTAATGATCTGTAGGCACATTATTAGCACAACTGTTTATGCTACCTTGAGTGTAGACAACTATGCTCTTCTTGCACATTTGCAAAGTACATTTGATTGCCCCTTGTGCATAGTCTACAAATTGCTGAAATTGGGTTGTTATTCATGACATCAAAACAACACTCTTGCTTGAATCATTCATGGATGTGTAAAGGCATCACTTGTGCTTAAATAGTGAGGCTGAGATTAAGAGTTGCATACTTGAGAGATCAACTGTAGTTAAAGATTTTAAAACACCATTCAAGAATAAAAGGTAGAGTGTTGTATCTCAGATGTTGTCAGAGCATCCCTTCTGATATATCGTAGAAATGATATTAGATGGATAGTTTCTCTGTTTTTCCTCAGCACCATCAATGCCTGAATATGATGCAGATTCCCCCTTGAATGAAACAGAGACCACCATCACAGTCATGCTGAAGCCTGCACAGTCTCGTGGAGCACCTGTAAGGTAAAAATAGTTCTTTTTTACCTTTTGTCTCTCATCTTTTTTTAAAAAAACAAAAGTATTGCAAGGAATATTTTTCTATGATGCAGGACCTGATTCTGTCCTCTGCTTCAGTACAAAACTTTCAAGGTGACCAGTAACAAGAACTACAACCATAACTAAGCATTTTGCAAACCACATTCAGACACTATCAGTAAACTTCAGTAAAACATCAGCAATCCAATAAAACAGCATTGTAGGAACAAAGCATATTTACCTAAGAAGAAGTTTTTTTAAAAAAATGATCTGATCCGCTCAAATTTTCTCTAGTCTTTGGTCAAGAAATCACAAGAATTACACAGTTCCCCTGAGACATTAAGCCCCCCCCCCAAGCTTTCATTTATTTACTTAACTCTTTTGAACAGTATTTGTTCAGAACCAGAACAAAAAGAAAAGAAACATAATATGCAACAGTGTCTATGTGTCTTCTGAATCTTGTATTGCTTACACAAGTCCAAAGAATTATTTTCAGTGGAATTTCTTGCTTATAAATAGCACATCTTATCCTGAAACATAAACTCTTTCTTTAAAGTGCTTCCAAGCTTAATGCAATGTCAAACCCTTACTAAACAAATCTTGCCTACAAAAACTCATCAGGGTTGTCAAAAGTCAAATATAACTTGAGAGCACACAATAAGAACACCTTTGTTTGTATTTCTGCAGTAAATGTGACATTACAATAATTAAAAAAACTGTTGGTAAGATTTTTTTCATGAGTAGTGGAGAGATTTTGCCCATT
Organism: Anolis sagrei; assembly: GCF_037176765.1. Classification (NCBI taxonomy): domain Eukaryota; kingdom Metazoa; phylum Chordata; class Lepidosauria; order Squamata; family Anolidae; genus Anolis; species Anolis sagrei. The sequence goes on along the minus strand of NC_090024.1, from coordinate 213,146,005 downwards.
TTTGCAATTTATTATTGCTCTTTCCTTAAATGTGTAAACTCTTGTGAGCAGTCAAGAGGCAGTAGTATTAAAAGAGTTGTGTCTTTTTGCCACCATCTTGCCGTGTGTGGTTGTTGTGTCTACTTAGCAATAGAACTGGAAAAGGGGGAGGGGTAATTCTGTTCAGAAAATACATCAATAAAGTTTCCTACTTTATGCTGATGAAAGCTTTTGTAGTAGCCATTTTTAAAAGTTAGAATGGAATCATAGAATCATTGAGTTGGAAGAGACCTCATGGGCCATCCAGTCCAACCACTTGCCAAGAAGCACCCCTGCTTTCAAAGTTATCAGACTTTTGTACCAGAGGAATCCCATGAGACCAGTAACAACAGCTGAGAGAGAAGCTTCTACAACTCTCCACCATTCTCTTGGCCACTTTAAAACCTTGCAACACACACTGGTAATAACAACTGAGAGAGAAGCTTCCAGTGAGTGGCTACATTGGGCTGCCTCTAATGTTGGGCCTTTTCCATCGTCACCCTCCTCTGGCATCACTGCTGCAGCATTCAAACCAGTCAGGCAGTCTTAGGGCCTCCTCCACTATCGCCTCCTTGGCTGCTGTGTTCCACCGCTGGCTTGTTCTACCACCATTGTCATTGTTGCCCTTGGAGGAGATGCTGTGGCTTACCATTGCTCAGCGTTCGAACTTTTATTAGCAACCCCCCCTCCTCCCCCTTGCCCCACCGGACCAAATGGACTGGTCTGGGCTAAATAGATTGGACCAGCTGGATGCTTTTTTGGGAATCTTTCATCAGCCCGTTGGGCATTCCTTAAGGACAATTGAGTGTGGGATGGATTGGTCTAATTATAGGTGACAATGGGCGGTGTGTTTTGAGGGTGTTGAGCTGTTGTTTATCTGGATTTTGGCCGTTAAAGCCACTGGACTGTAAGACCTGTTATTGTACTTCAATGCAATGTAAGTTTGTTATGTTTGAAATTGTTTAATATGTTTTAATAATTTGAAAGAGTATTTTAATTGATATGTATGTGTTTTTTTTACAGTTTTATAATATTTTGTTCTATTGATATTATTATTATCTGAATCTGACATTGAATTATTGCCATAGTTTGTAAGCTGCCCTGAGTCCCCCTTTGGGGTGAGAAAATATATCACACAGTCCTAGACACTTGGAAAGTGTTCGACTTGTGATTTTGTGATATGAAATCCAGCATATATCTCTCATTTGCTGTGACATATTGTGTTTTTGTGTCAGTAACATAATAATAATAATAATAATAATAATAATAATAATAATAAGAAGAAGAAGAAGAAGAAGAAGAAGAAATATCTTAACAAGAGATATATTTAAAATTATCGATATTTGTGATTTTTATAAAGTAAATTATTTCCTATCATCAATCTATGTAGAAATATTTTGTTTTGATTGTTTCCAATCACTGCTTCTTAAGAACAAATAGATTATTGATATACATTAAATGTGAGTATCCTCCCTTTTTTCATGTGTTGTTGTTGCTTCTATTGTTGTCATTGCTTTAGATTGCAGCAGGAGGAAGCACTGCATGTTGGTGTCCTGCGTAAGCTCTGTTCAAAGTAAAATTATCTGGCAACACAGATATATAGATTATGTCAGCTGAATATAGTGAATAAATGGTATTTGTGAGATGTCGTACAAGATTTGAAAAAGCCTTCAAAATATATTATTTAGGACTTTTCTTCTTATTTCATTTTAGCACTTGCTGTCATAAGTGTTGCTATTTTATTTCCCCCTTTATTGAAAATTCTTCCTTTTATATTTAAAGTCCAATTTGTCTTTTTTCTATATTCAATATATGTGTAGAATAAGAAACCTTTGTGTTAATCTTTCTCAAAACATTTTTAGAAAACTGTAGTATCACTACTTATTCCATTACAGTATATTCTACAGAGATAATTGAAGTGCATACCTGTATATACATATGTGTATCTCCAAGATGCAATAAGTTTATTGTAATGATCATATAGATATAAGATAGAGCTCACAATTTTCCCCCTGAAATTAACAAGGGCACTAAAGTTTTACTTTTCTGTAATATCCCTTACCTCAGAAATTGTACACAGAAGATATTAATGAAAAGATGGTGTCTTAAATGGGCATAGTAGTGTTAGGCCCAAATCACTGTTAACGAAAAGATTTGTCGTTTTTCGAGGGCCATTTTCATTTTCTGTGATTTCCAAAAACAGAAAGGGGAAGAGAGGGACTAAAAGACCAGTGAAACAAATTCAGAGAGACAATATTTTCGGAAACACTTACGTCCACAAAATACCTGAGGCAGGGGGATCTGTGGCATCTTTTTCTCTCCCCAGCAGAAGAAGCCTCCTCCATTTTTTGTTGGAAAGTTCCCTCCTCCTCCTCCTCCAGAGAGGGCCCTTAGAACTCACTTTCCCGGTGGCACTAGCATAGGGTGGCCATTGAAAGATCCTCTCAGAGCATGAAGGGAGTTGAAGTTTTTCTTTCTCTGTACCTCTCAGACAATAAAAAGCCTGGTGATGTCCATGCTCTGATTGGCTGAGAATGGACACAACTGACAACTACATTTCCCAGAACCCTCTTTTGCAGTTTGTTTTATTTTAAAAATAAATATTATGTTTAAAACTTAAAATAATACTAAAACACCCCTCTCCTTTCAGGTAACTTTCTGGTAAACAAAATGAAGGGTCAGATTAAAATGGATCTGCAAATGCTCAAACATATCTGGTTTGCAAGTCTCCATTAAGAATGAATATCTGTTTTATGTTGCCTTTCTTTTCTCATAAGAAGGGCATATTTGCTTTGTAAGCTCTAAAATGCAAATAAAATATGTATTTAGAGTAGAAGAAAAGATCTGGCAGTAGAAATGAACAGCCTGTTACAAATCTCTCTTCTTTATTTTTCTCTCCAACCAATGGCACTATTTCTTGGTGGAGGTGGGACTGAGGTCTTCTTTGAGACAAGAGGCTATGCAGTACTGCTGGTAGTGTCAGAGATTTTTGCTGAATAGCCAGACTAAATATGCTAAGCTACTTCTCAACGGGAGTGATTCAGAAAGAAGTTTTATCAGATATTATGGTAGCAGAAATATATTTAGTACTTGTTAGTACTGAAAAGGATCTCGTAACACCTTCAAGACTGAGAGAACAACATTGATAGGATAGGTTTTTGTAGACTTTGTGGTACTATGCAAAACTCTTGAGGTTTGGTGAGTCCAAAGATGATATAACTCATTGGAAAGGATAATAATGCTTAGAAAATGAGAAAGCAGAATGAATTTTACATGGAATAATTAACTACAGAAGGCCATGACCTTAGGTTTTTAAGACCTGAGCTGGGCTGTTGATGACCATGAGTCTTTGCGTAATATATTGGGTCACAGTAAAGGGAAGCCAATTTGACAGTAAAAAAAAAAAAAGAACAAATATTATGTATAACGTTTTTCAAATATTTAGCATGTTTTTTAACTCAACCGCATTGTGAAGCTGAAAATACTTTTACTTCCCAACATAAGAATACAGTGATATTCCAACTGTGTGATTACTTGCAACCAACTTTCCTGCATCATTTTCAGATCTTAAATATTATGTTTGTACAGCCACAAGATTTCTTCCCTGAATATGTCGTTTTAGATCCTTTCCATTTATGAGAAATCATGATTATTTGTCTCTCTGTAGTAGGAATGGAAATAATTGAAAACATTAAAAATGTCAGATATATGTTTTTCAGATATCATGAAACTCTGGCAAGAAAACTTCTTATACACATAGCCTGAAAGTAATTTTCTATACAATATTTTTAATTTTTAATGTGAAACAATGTCTGTATACACTGAACTATCAAAATGAAAACGTTGTCACTATCTCAACTACCCATTATGGATTCTGGAGTATTTGATTTTGGAATTATGGATAAAGGATGCTCAAACTGTAGTTCTTAATTCCAGTATAAATATTATATGGATTAACACAAATATTGCTTAGGAATCCAATAACTTGGATCAGGCTGATAAAAGCCAAGGCTCTGATTAGACAAAGATTTGGCTGTGTGCACCTATTAATTGTTTACACCCAGGCCACCTAATAGAACCAAGCACTGCACACATTTTTATCTAAACACCAGCAGAAAAAATAGATCACTAGATCCTTCTTCTACTCTGGTTGACTGAGACATTTCAGAGCGTAATTATACCACAGGTATATAAATTACAGAAACATGTTAATGCTCCCATGATTAAAATTATAGAGAGTCTAATTGAAAACACATAAACTGAATTGAGGAATTCTTAATTATAGTTTGCTTTAAGGTGTTAATTTTTTCTCCATAATGAATGCATAATTCTTTGAACTAGAAAATGGGGCTGTTATATTAATGTGTAGGTGGCAGATGGAACAAAGTATTGTTATAAACACAGCAAAATGGAAGAAAGCCACAGCAACAATTATTATATTTCTCCAAGAATTCTTCTGTCTTTACAAATATAAATGCTAATTGTAAAATTCTTATTTAAAAAAATATGGAGGGAAATAATGCAGTTTTGATGGAAAACTGAAATTATGTAGAATGTTTCTAATGTGACAAGGAGTGTTTTTACGTGCCTCTGCTATTCAAAGAGAGAGCAGGGCCACCTCTGGATATCCTTATTGTTCACCTGGGGGGAAATGATTTGAGCCTGCTAGAGGAGAAGGCATTGAGTTTGTAGGCACAATATGATTTTCATTATGTTAAAAAACATTGGTCTTGCATTCTCATAGTATGATCATCACTACCTCCACACCTAGTTTGGAGAGGGAAAGGTTATCCCTGTTCATTAGACTTAGCCAGACATAAAATGAATAGGGTGCTCCATAACAGAATGTGCAAGGCTCAGGGTCAGTTTTTATAATACCCAGAGATTGTGTTTTGGAAGCCAGAGCTGTAAAGGCCTGATTAGGTATGTCTGTCAAAGAAGGGCAATGAAATGTTCCTGGGAAATTTAAAGCAAGGAATGGGGGGTGCTTTGGCCTTTTTGGGTGAACTACCTCGGGGTCTGGTGTTCACCCAGAGGTAGGTGAGGAGATGGTCACTGAGTGATACTTGGCCCTGTCCCATGACCTATGTCAAGTTGCTCCCCCGCCCCCAAGTTAGTTTGCTTCCCAGGAGGGCAGTTTAAATAGGTCAATAAATAACCCTTTATTTCTCCATACTTCTGTGTCTTGTCTTTTATTTCACGATGGTACTTCAAAAATGCAAATTTTAAAAATATCAAGGAAGCAGTTTTGATGAAAAAAATGAAATTATGGACAATGTTACTAAGGTGATAAGTAGTACTTCTAGGGGAATATGTACCCCACCTCCCAAACTACTTGGTTCAGCTTCAAATTACAGAAGATCATAACTCGAATGTATCTGATAGGATGGGAAAACTAATAGAGTCATGTGCTTCATGATAAGACTCCTCTAGTCCTCCACAGCTGCTGTTGCTGGTGTTGACTTTCACAAGGAAGTTTATTTCTTTTATATTTTGAAAGAAAATGGAATGTTGTTTTAAGATGGACTCTATGTTCATCTGTATAGTCTGATAATTTTAGTTCTTGTTATTATCAGTTCAGTTAAGCATCATTACCAATTTATAGCAATCTGAATCATATCATACAAAGTTAAGCATATTGATCAAATGGATTTATACAATTTCTTACTGGATTACAGCCATAAAATGTTTCTTTCCTTCAAAATGTAGAGAACCCGACCCTTCGCTACCCACACAATTTAAATGCTTTGTACATGTGGGATATTTTATGAAACTTTAAAGGATAGTTATAGGACATAATGTGTTGCAAAGAATATGCCAGCTAGATAATTCTTTCCATATAGACTTTAAACATGACACACATGTCACTGATACTTGAAATGTTTATTTTAGGTTTGTAAGAATGCTGTGGGTTTCCAGAGTTAATACATTCAGAGGAGTATGCTTACATTCTGAACATGCGAAGGTTGCTGCATGTTAAAGAGAGACTGAAGATGGGATCAGCATGTGTGCAACATTGTAACACTTCCACATGTATTGATCCATGTGGATCATAATATAATACAGTCTGAAGAGTCCTCCTGTGTAGTTTGCAGTATTTTCTTTGTAGAAGCTTGTATATGTAACAACTCTTCTCCTTGATCTTTTTTTGTCACAAAGCACTTAAAGTGATCCCAGCCAACAAAAATCTGCTTAATGGTAAATGATATAAGCGCTTTTTGTTGCTCTGTTTTGAAAATCATATTAATAGCAGGTGGTTCAGGGAAAGGTACCTCCAAAGCCACTAACACTGTGCTTCTCACATAGTAGAAGTCATAGCTATGCACAGTCATTATCTTTAATATGTCAGCAAGGAGTAGTGAATTGGAAAGATAGGGATCAAGGGAGCAATAGCTATTATCCCTAATCTGCCTTGCAGGTTTGTGGAGATCATTTTGACATGAGACCACACAAACTTGAAAAGCCTGCTAACATTTTTCTTCAGTCAATTTTGTTGCAGAAAAGAAATAATTTTATACTACACTGTAAGCCATAGAGGGTAGTGGCTGCGATGTTAGTGGGATGCTGAATCTGTTGGTGGTTTCAGTTTGTATTTCAGAGGAGCCCTTCAAGGTATTGTCGTCTGCACCCAAAATAGGCACAGCTTTTTGAATGGCTCCTTGTTCTAAGGCGAAAATTATCACCTGAATGGCATTGTCAGGTGATCAGCTTCCAAATGAATATGAATATGCAGTTTGTTAAGACAAACGTTGACTTTATCTATTAGTTTATCTCTTCATCCATCACATTCAGCATCCTTATGACTGTTGACTTCCACTACATTCAAGCAATCTGCATAGACTGATTGATGCAATCAGTCTAGTCCACCTCTGGTAGAGTCTTCACCTGTGGCTTCGTTGTCAGTATCTCTCCCTCCTTCTCCACATTCTGTTTCAACTATGCTGGCAACAGGGCCACTACAACATATCTTTGTCATACTGGCATCTAGAAAAATTGTAATATGTACTATTGTCTTCTGATTTTTCTTTGTCTTCTAGTTTGAGGGATTGTTCTAAAAAGAATAGTTGATACCATGATGAAATGTCTCACATGTGACATGGCTGTTAGAGCAGAAGGAATTTATTTATTTATTTACTTTACTTCTACCCTCCTCTTCTCACCCCCAAAAGGGGACTCATTTGAGTTTGAGTTTGTCAAACTCGTCATATTACCATTGAGAAAATTCCTGATCATCCTATCACTCAGATTTGTAAAATTACTACTCAGCAGGAGCTTGCCACTTTTGGAAAGAGGCTCAATATAAGCATGACCATGAACATTGGGATCACACAGGATATTGTGCACAACCATCCTATAGCCTGATAAGAGTAATAACCATGCATTCTGATCATGCCATGGTGCCCCTCCTCCCAGCCATTATTTTTCTATACTGGTCCACCTTGATTAAGAATCAAAGTATTCCTGAAATATGGTCACCCAACTCATGCATAAAAGCATCCAAAGAAGGAGAGTCTACCACATTCTGAGGCAGCATATTGCACTACTAAATAGTTCTTACTATCAGGAAGTTCTTCCTAATGTTTAGTTGGAATCTCTTTTCTTCTAGTTTGAATGCATTGCTCCATGTTCTAGTCTTCAGAGCAGCAAAAAAAAAAAAAAGAGATAAACATTTATCTATATAAAAAGATAAATATAAAGCCACTCCACATATTTATTTATTTATGATATTTCTATCCTGCCTTTCTTGAACCCGAAGGTGGCTTCCAAACTTTTAGTTATTTTGGTCTCCTTTCTCTGGATGTGTTCTAGTTTTTCAATATCCTTCTTGAATTGTAATGCCCAGAACTGGTCACCGTATTCCAGGTGAAGTCTGACCAAAGCAGAAGAGAGTAGGTCTATCACTTCCTTTGATCTAGACACTGCACTCCTGTTGATGCAGCCTATAATCACATTGACTTTTTAAGGTGCTGCATCACACTGTTGACTCATGTTCAACTTGTGGTCTACTAAGACCTCTAGATCCCTTTCCCATGTACTATTTTCATACATTCTATATCAGTGCATTTATTTTTTATTGCCAAAATATAATACTATGCATTTGTCCCTGTTGAAAGTTATTTTGTTAGTATTCATTCAGCTTTGTAATTTGCTAAAGGTAAAGGTAAAGGTAGTCCCCTGACATTAAGTCCAGTCATGTCTGACTCTGGGGTGTGGTGCTCATCTCTATTTCTAAGCTGAAGAGCCAGTGTTGTCTGTAGACATCTCCAAGGTCATGTGGCCGGCATGATTGCATGGAGCGCCGTTACCTTCCCGCCGGAGCTGTACCTATTGATCTACTCATATTTGTATGTTTTCGAACGGCTAGGTTGGCAGAAGCTAGGGCTGACAGCGGAAGCTCACGCCGCTCCCCGGGATCGAATCTGCGACCTTTCGATCAACAAGCTCAGCAGCTCAGTGCTTTAACCCACTGTGCCACTGGGGGCTCCTAATTTGCTAAAGTCACTCTAAATTCCAATCCTATCTTCTGGCTACCCCTCCCAATTTGAAGTCATTTGCGAATTTTATAAGCATTCCTTCTATTCAGTAGTCCAAGTCATTGAGGAGGCTATGTTCAACTTTCACGCATTTAAAATCTTAACATCTTGCACTAAGGTCAGGTTAGATATCCTGATCTCAACACCTTCCGGTTGACAGCATGGATTTTTCCCCTAAAGCAGTCATCTCATTGGCCATCGACTAGACATTCCTATACATACAAACAGAAAACCAATCAAGACTTCTTGCACCCCTTTCTATTTCTCCATTCAGGGCTAATATTAAGCACATCCTTTCCTTCATGCTGACAGTAGTCATCCAAGAGAATGTTCCTTGTGTATATATTAGGGATGGGCGGTTTCGTTTGTTAATTTTGTATATCATTTTTTTCTCTCGTTAATTTCCCATATACGAAACGATATCAAACTTTTTTCCAAACCCGGAAGTGTATTTTCAAAATCGAAACAGCATGCGCCAAATATTTTTGTATTTCCGTCCATTTCGGAAATACGTAAGATGCTTGCTGGGAGCTCTCCTCTCTCTCCTCTCCTTAGCCAGTCAGAGCCTGAAAGAGGAGGAGGAGGAGGAGAGGGCGGGGAAGGCGCCGGCTGAGCAAGCGAGCGAGAGGGCGAGCGACCCTCAGCGGGAAGGCGGCCCCGTCCCTCCTTCCTCACCTTTGCGGTGGGTGTGCTTCGGAGGAGCCGGGCCTGACTCGGCGGCAGCGCTTGAGGGCCTGCCAGAGTGAGTGCCTGCCTTCCCTCCTTTCCCTTCCTCTTTTCTTTCTTCTCCTTTCCCTCCTCTTGGTGGAGAGAGAGAGAGAGAGAGAGAGAGAGAGCCTGCAGGACTCAGGAGGGTGGGACGGAGCTGGGAGCAGCGGGGAGGCTCAGTCTGTTTGCCCTGTGGCTCTTTTTGGCAAACATTTTCTGCCAAATATTTTTTATTATTATTAAAAAAAATTAATAATTAAATTTAAAAAATATTGAAAAAATATTGGAAAAAAATTCGTTGATGCTTTGCGCATGCGCAACCGCGGGCGCCATCTTTACAAAACGTTTTGTAAATATTAACGAAATTTAGTAAATACCAAACTTTTTTTTCTGGAAAATTTCAGATATATTTTTAAATACAAAACGCTGAGGCACCCTAAAAACGAAACGATATTAGAAACAAATTTTTCCGTTGTTACCCAGGCCTAGTATATATATATATATATATATATATATATATATATATACCTGCAATTTTCACTTGCTTTCATGAAAAACTGATTTCCACTTGGCCATTATTTCAGCCAGGTGGCCGGCTGAGTTTTGTGCTCTCCACATCGACCATCCTTACCTGACTTCCTTACTGACCAGGTCAACTTGAGTAATGTTGACTTTCCATACCATTATTTTCGCTTTCTACATCAACCAAGACATTCTCTCAATCAGAATCCTACTTTTAGGAGTTCCCAAGATTCCTTGCTTGCTGTTGTATGACATAAAGGGGACTGCCTCTTTCACTATAACACTTTTCAAAGTGGGTAGCATTGGCTATTGTCTATGAACTAGCATGAAAAGACTCTCCAGCTTGCATTCAAATCCAGTCCAGATGTGCAGGTGACACATTGTGTAATTTTCTGTGCTACTTGAGAAGCCACTGATTTTCTACATCAACCAAGACATTCTCCCAGAGTGGACTTTCAGTCTTGAGCTAATACTGTTTTGTGGAGATCAGTTATTTGTTCTGCTATACCCTGACTGCATCAATGGCATTCTTTACATCTTGGAAATGTTATTACTTCAATTGATTGCTACTTCAATTGACTGTAATTGATTGCTTGTTTAGCACTGTTGCATTGACTTGTTTAATAAAGTTCTGTTTGCAATGACATTCTCACTCCTTTTGTGTATAGATAGTCTATTTGAGTCAAAGATCATGAAGAAGAAGGCTGAATTAGTGTGCTCAGAATTGCCAGTTTAATTGGAAGGCCTCTTTTATATAGTGGGTGGGATTACCACTAAAAGCATATGTAACTCTAGAAGGTGCTGAATGATGCACTGCATAGGCACAATATTCCATATTTATGCAGAGAAAATATTTTGGCTGTAAATAAATCACATATTAGTTAAATACTGAACTGCAAAGATTTTCATCCATGCAGGATTCTTCTGGTTGGTATTTCTCAGTACACCCGGCGGGTGGGGGATGTTAGTAAATATTTTCTGATTTTATAACTTGATTTCTGATATAATGTGGGAAGCTCCTTTGCAACAAATTCCTTTAGCTTCTTCTCTGATCCTTGATAAAGGCTAATTTTATTAATGAGAGCAACCAATGTTTTCTGGATTATTTGGAGTGGAGTTTATGGAAAATAGTCTTTTAACTCCAGAGATAGATGGGTGTGTGTGTGTGTTCATTTTCTTAGTGAGTCCATCACGTCTTTCTTTTCAATATTTCTTTTTAGAATAGTGCAATTAAACCATTATAACTTAAAAGTCTAAGCCAGCCTCTGAAGATTAGGAGTTTGAAAAATCTGTAGAGGTTGTTTTGAAAGGAAATTCAGTTCCAGAAAGTTAGCCCTGCAGGCAACATGCCATTCACAACTAGATGAATGTGTCCAATTTGCGGGATTATAATGTTGGAGTATTTCTAACAACCAGGAAACTCACATTCGTTTAGCAAAACATCCTTTAATTGGAATTATTGTTTGTACTGCATGCAACAGCCTTTTTAACAGTGGTGAGCAAGGATATGCTCATTAGAATTAAGAAATGCTTATGAAGCAATTGTATTTGACTCCTAAGTAATTGGGGATACTACTAAACCAAGCTAAATTCTGATAAACATACCAGTCAAGACATTGCTCCAGTACAGAAGCTGCCTTATTTTTATAGATATGTAAGTCCTTTGGAACACTGATTGGTGAAGAGTGGGGTTTTCATACTTTCACTAATGTGTGCATGAATTAATAATATAACGGATAGCCAAAATTCATATGTGAACTCAAATGAACTAGCCTTGAAAAATGATAAATAAGACTTGCTTCTCTGTATTGAATTGCTTTTTTTTCTTTTGTGACAGTTCCTTCTTAGATCTTTCTAAACAGGAAAAGAATATTGCCCAACATCTTTAGAAGCATTATATATTGAAATTAAAATAGAGCAAAGTATGTGCTGAAAGAGTTCTTTATGTTGGTGCTGTTGTTGTCTGGGGAAACAAAACATTCTAAATTTGAAAAGAAACACATCTGTGGTTTGAAATGCCTATGAATTATCAGCTGAGTCATACAGAAGAAGAAGAAATGCCACAGTATGCCTGTTCACTGGTTTATTGTTGTGTGTTTACTTTTATGTAAAAGTACTGGAATAGGCAACTGCATTGATATGAGATCCCTTTTTTGATTTTATGGGATCTGTTTCAACTCACACACATCCTGTAAATGTGTCAGTGATGGGAAGCTGTATGTTTTATTCAAACAAGAAAGTGACATGGGACTTCATCACATGTAGGGAAAACCCTGTCCTAGGACTCTGCCAAGATGCAGCCAGGATAGAGCCCTCTGGAGTCCATCACATGCCACAGGGTCTTTACCATCATACACTGTTTCCCATCTGCCCCAGCTTCCTCCTGTGCTGTCCTCAGCTCACTCTATGAGAACATGGATGATGCAGCATGCGGAGAGCCAGGACAGAGCCCTGAAAAATAAGACAAAGAATAGTAAAGCAGAAACTACTATGGCTAAGTTTTTCTCCAGCAGCCTTCTTCTCCCCAGCTCTCTAAGGTGCTTGGCATCAATCCAGACTTCCCCATTCCATCCAGAAAAATGAGGTTTCAATACCAGTTAATGAATAAAAATAATAGGATTTCAGGTGCTTATAAGTTTTGCTTGCAAGGAGGGGCACCACTACATTTGGTGGGGCACTTAGTATACTTTTCCTTCTCCTTATTTGTAAATTAGAGCAAGCTGAAGCAACAAAGAAGTGAAGGCAGTTTACAAATGCTGCTATTGGTACTCAGAATTTAATTTTTTAAAATAAAAGTGTGCTACATCTGTCTTAACATTAAGTCAGGTTCTCAAAGGCACCGTAGAGGAATCAAATATGTGGGCAACCATGACAACTATTGAGGCATCAGCATGGGGAGGCTGATGACCTACCTTTGCCCCCTTCTAGAGTCTGGATTACCGAAGACAGCAGCATCAGCAATAGGTCATCTTTAGTTTTGACTGCTAGCAACTCTCCGGTGCTGATGCAGTGATACACATACAAACTCATTATTTTATTTTGTTTCTGTTTCAATACTGGGGTCACTTTGTTGCCACTTTCACTACAGTTTAGTGGTGGACATTAGAATACTTCACACATGGCTTGGCATTCTATATTATTATACTACTTTCTTGGATAAGTAACATAGATCTCAAATCAAAAAGACATGTGTTCACACAAGTAGCAGTTAGAGTAAAAATTATAAGAAACATGAATTAGATTGTTGTGAATGTAATTCTGATGGTGTGACATGCTTCTGATCAGCTTTTGCATTGGTTCCAAAACACCAGAAGGACCATAGTCTTGCATATGAATCTGTCTTCACTGAAAAAAAATTCAGGGAAGGCCCTCGTCTCAGTCTGATGAGAACATGGGAGGATGCCTTCTTGATGGCTTCTCCTAGACTCTAAAACTGCCTTCCTAGAAAGGCCAGACTTTTCTCCTCATTGTCTTTCCATTTTTTTATTCCAAGTCATTTTAGATGTTTGTCAATATGAAATAAAGGTTTCCCACAGTATGTTGCATGTATTTTTAATAAATATGTTATAATTTTATTTTAATTTTATAAACACATAAATTCAATTTTTGCAACCATTTCTGTATTTTATTTACTTAAAAATTATATAGCTGTTTCAATTTCTGTCAGCCAAATGTTCTGGTTTTGAAAAAGATGGTAAGTAATATGTAGACAGATCCCTTAGTGTGAACAATTGATACTGTATTATGTGAATGTGCATAGAAGTAGTGGTGTGCATAATTTTTTAAATCTCTGTTTATTTACTTAAATAATGACATCCTGCCCTAACCAAGAGTTTCCAGGATGGGGCATAATGGCCCAAATACTGAAAAATATGAACATGCAACAGTTTTCAACAATTGCAGATTGTTTGAAGCAAGAGACTTGGCATATGTATTTGGATATATTTACATAAATACCAGTTTTTTGTGGACTGTTATATTGGGTGCATAGAATGTTATGTCAATAGGCAAATATTTGCATATTTTATCAAATGAAAAGTGTGTGTGGAAGAAAAATATAAAGAAAATGATTGTTTTAACTTAGGTTGTTTAAGAAACAGACATTGATAGGTGACAAGGACAACTTGATATCAATAATTCACACATGCAAAATGTGAGAAAGATTTTGTTCAGGACTAGTGTAAGAGGAAGAACGGGAAAAAGGAGACCTGTAGATGAACTTTAGGAGTGAGTGGTTACAATCAAAAGGGCCAGAAGAAATAGAAATGGGAGAGTACAGTCACTGAAAACTGCCTAAATGGTGGTAATTAACCAGAGTTGGGTGGTAATGCAAGCATTTCTGAATAGATGTACCATTTTATACATATAATGCAATAAAAAGCTTTTGTCCCTATTCAAGGCACAGGAGAAGAGTCAGAGCTCTTCCATGAATCATTATCCGACTGTTTCCTGTTACAGTCTGCCCTTTGAGATCAGAGACAGTGTGTCCTGGGAGACTGAAGTATTTCCACAGTACTTTTCTGAATTTGCGACTTCTGAGATAACATATATGTCCATTTATTCTTTTTTTTTAAAAAAATGGAATCTGGTCTATGTAAAATATTATAGAATGTAGCTGTCAAATGATGACATATATTACACAGAAAAATGTGCAAGTGAATGAACCCCTGATGTTACTGATAACATTATTTTGCTTCATAATGCTCTTGGCATCCGAATGTACCAAAGGGTCCCATTATTTCTGTCATTAAAAGGAACCCGGTTCTTTTGTTTGTTTGTTTGTCGTGCATTTTAGAGAAGAATATGGCATACAGTCATAAAAAGAGACAGTGATTGATTTCAACATGTGGAATAGATGTCCAAATTTTCTTGCTTTCTTTAGCTGTCACAGAATTCTTCCCAATACTAATGCTAGCAAGGCATTGCTAGAAATGTTTTAAGCCTGTCTTTCTGCCACAACAATCTCATGAAAGCAACCAGAATGATGGGTTACTGACTCTTCCCAGTCCTTCCATCGATCTCTCCTGTCTAACAAGACAAAGAAACAGCTTGTATAGACAGCTGAGGGAAGCATATATGAATACCCTGATGAGAAGTGAAGTGGCTTGCACTGATACTTTTCTCTTTGTCAAATGGGAGACTAGTGTCAAGACTCAAGAATGTCTGCTTGCTGCTGCATCAATGCCGAAACTGAGATATTTAGAATTAGCAGGGAGAATGAGGCACTCTGCATCTGGATTCTATATCATCCTCTCTTACAAGTGAAATGTTTAAATATTGTTGACACATGAGAATGCTGAGATATTATTTTTTATATGCTGGGATGCCTGGCTCGAGAGCAGTACGTGTGAAAAAGATCTTGGAGTCCTCATGGACAACAAGTTAAACATGAGCCAACAATGTGATGTGGCAGCAAAAAAAAAGCCAATGGGATTTTGGCCTGCATCAATAGGAGCATAGTGTCTAGATCTAGGGAAGTAATGCTACCCCTCTATCCTGCTTTGGTTATACCACACCTGGAATATTGTGTCCAATTCTGGGCACCACAATTCAAGAGAGATATTGACAAGCTGGAATGTGTCCAGAGGAGAGCGACTAAAATGATAAAAGGTCTGGAGAACAAGCCCTATGAGGAGCGGCTTAAGGAGCTGGGCATGTTTAGCCTGAAGAAGAGAAGGCTGAGAGGGGATATGGTAGCCATGTATAGATATGTGAGAGGAAGCCACAGGGAGGAGGGAGCAAGCTTGTTTTCTGCTTCCCTGGAGACTAGGACGCGGAACAATGGCTTCAAACTACAAGAGAGGAGATTCCATCTGAACATGAGGAAGAACTTCCTGTGAGAGCCGTTCAGCAGTGGAACTCTCTGCCCCAGAGTGTGGTGGAGGCTCCTTCTTTGGAAGCTTTTAAACAGAGGCTGGATGGCCATCTGTCAGGGGTGATTTGAATGCAATATTCCTGCTTCTTGGCAGGGGGTTGGACTGGATGGCCCATGAGGTCTCTTCCAACTCTTTGATTCTATGATTCTATGATTAAATACTGGCATAAGGGACAGCTAGAATTATAATACAACCTCATCACACATCCCAGGACACTTGTAGCATAGCTGATCAACAAAACTACGCACTGCTCATACATAATGCAGGCTAACTTCTGGTGGGGCTCCGTTGGTGAACTGGGTGTCAAATGTAGGATGATTGGCCCAGAATACAGGAGGCCTCTTGTGTTCCATAAGGAATCATGGGACCAGTGCGGGGGGGGAGGGGGCGGACGGGACCGTGCAATGACACTTCCCGACGTGGGATGAGGAAGCATTGCTGCCAGCGTGGTGGGGTGTAGGGCTCTAGGATTGCCTCGCTGCTGTGCTGATTTCCCTTGGAGGCTAGTCAATTCATCTGGGAGACCTCATCAATGTAGTGAGGTCTGTAGTTACCTCGCTCTGCAGTTTATAACAACAGAGGGCTACTATAGGCTGGTACCCTGTTTTCCCCAAAATAAGACATGGTCTTTTATTAAATTTTGCTCCAAAAATGTGTTAGGGCTTATTTTCAGGTGATGTCTTATTTTTTCAGATTAACTTTTTATGAACCATAACGTAGGGCTTAGTTTTGATGTAGGGCTTATATTTCAAGCATCCTGAAAAATCATGCTTGGGCTTATTTTCAGGGAAACAGGGTATCTCCTGAGGTTTTGTTCCAGCACATGCACACACACACACACATCTTATATAACAAAATTAATGGATGCTTAAATAATGGAGATAATTTTTATCATGACACTTTTTATCTTTGTATACAATGATGTAATAAAATGATCTCCCTCATTTAAAATGACAAAATTAAGGTTTTGGGGATTTTTTAATTAAAAATATATATTTTCAAGCCATGGATAGTTGAATTTGTGAATGCTAGATCCAGAAGTACAGAGAATAATCTGTATTTAAAACCACTTCCCCTATGCAGCATGGTTTTACTATGTTTTTCTCTCTTTTTACTAAACATAGTAAGTATATTAAAGTGGATAGTGCATTTGGGGGTCATTCTTTACAATGTAGAGAAGACAGCTTTTGCAGGTTTTTTAAAAAAATGTTCCCACCGCTGTAATTTGTTTTTATTGCTCTCTCTTTCTCAACAGCTCTTCAGATTTTACAGTCTTGCAAATATTATAGAATCAAGAAAAACAAGTTATGTAGTCATAAATCAATCTAGTAATACTTTAATATGTTAAATATTGTATATTCATAATTGATGGTTAACAATGTCAAGAAAATTATCATTGGGGTTTCTGTCCCCTCCTTTTTCCTGATCATGCAAGTGCTCTGTCCTGACATCAGCACATGTAACAGGCAGCAGTCGAGGTACTCAGAGCTCTGTGACTGGTGGTGGTGGGGTGATAGTAGTGACAACCTAGGGATAAGCCATCCCTTTCCCAGCACTGTGGTGAGGTGTCCATCTGGACCCATTCCAGCAGGTCCAGCACCAGTATACTTAATGGCTCCCTGCAAACTCCCCACAATGCCCACAAAAAGTTCCTGGTCAGCTTGAAGTCGTGCATTTGTAATGTGTCCAGTTTTTTTCTGGGGGGAGGGGGGGTTGCCAGTGTGAATAAATTCTTACAGTTGGAGAATATTGCAAGGGCCATCATATTCAACCCTCTTCCATGCAAAAATGCAAAATTAAAGCATCACTGAAAAATGCCCATCCAACCTTTGTTGAAAGACTACCAAAGAAAGAGAGACCAACACTCTCTAAGGTGGTCTATTTCACTGTCAAATAATTTCTACAATAAAAAGTTCTTTCTAATGTGTAGGTGGACATTCTTTCCTTGTCATTTGAATCAATTGGTTCACTTTTAATCTGAAGACTAGCAGGAAACAAGCTTACTCCATCGTCTACATGACAGATATTTCAGGATGTCTGTCATTCAAAATATGTAATCAAAGTTTCCTGATAGAATTCATTAGTGCTTTTTGATTAGTCCATATTTAGACTAGCGATTTGCTCATTTTGTTCACCCCTTCAGGCATGGAAAGTATGAAACGTTTTCTCATCATTGAGAAAGGCACAAAATGGCCTCGTGATTTTTTTGGGGGGGGGGGGGGAGCCCTGAAATGAGCACAATGTTGTGTGTATGATCAATGTTTTAAGACTCCCGTTCTTATCAAGGATAAATAAAATTGTGAATATTCTTTATACTAACATATTTAACTTATTCAAGTATTTAGCCTACATGACATAAACCATGGAAGGAAACAGCAAATGATGTTGTTCACTGTTTGCCTGTTTGCTGGTTTTCAAACTGCAACTCATCTTTCAAGATCAAATATTTCATCACAATTCCAACTCTAGTTTAGTTCAGTTTTACTTTTAATTTGAACTTTGCTTGGCTCATTAATACTGTACCTTTCTTATCGGTTCATGAAAAAATGTTCTCTTGGTATGTAACTTTTGATTTGCTGTCATGATCACCATTTTAGTGAACCTTGATTTTTCCCCTTTTTAGTGTTTACCAACTTGTTGTGAAAGAGGAAAGACCACAGAAGTCACGAAGAGCTGCAGACATTATTGAATGTTTCTCTGTCCCCGTGAGCTTCAGAAATGCTTCAAGTCTTGACTCTCCACATTACTTTGCTGCTGAGTTGAAACCAGTCAACCTTCCTATCACACAGCCCTTCACAGTGGGAGACAACAGAACATACAATGGCTATTGGAATGCTCCACTTTCACCATTGAAAAGCTACAGCATTTACTTTCAGGCTCTTAGTAAAGCAAATGGGGTAAGTGTGATAGGTCCTTCTAGTCCTCTATTGTAAATGAGATTTGGGCCTAGGAAGAAGAACTTCTCTCTCCTTCTCTCCTTCTTGTCAGATTGTTCCACTGTAATATAGCTCTTACTGTCTGAAAGTTCTTTTATTTTGAATACATTGGTTCAGCTCCCATCCGTGGCAGTATTTTTTTTCCCCACAACAGCCCTCTATGTTGTTCCTGTCTATCTCCTCAGTTGTTCCTCACAGAGATTTTGATCCTCAAAGGATATAGTTCTAGTTTGGTTGCCCTGCTTTAGACACAATTACATTGTTAATATCCTTCTTATACCATAGTGTTCATAACTGGACACTCTCTTAGGGAACTTGACACTGCTGTTTTTTAAAGCATAGAGCCACAGAAACATTATCCCAAACCATATTTTCTCTCATTGGAGTAAGATTAAGTAGGGTAAGAATTTGTTTGGAGACTTCTAGTTCCTGATCTCCAGAGTACAGATCTAAATATTTCTAAAGCTTGCATAGATGTGTTTGAGGGGAAAGAAATAATCGGCATCAGTGCCATGAGATGAGAAAATTGTTTTTGAAGTTCCTCTGGTCCATAGAGAAAACATTTGCCATAATGAGGTGCTATTGAAACTGAGCAATATTTTAATCTTTTAAATCTGCTATTAAGATACAGCAAGCTCACTGCAGTGCCATGCTGATGCTTGCAAAATGTATCCATATTAATGAAGCCTTGTTACATACTGTAATCTATGCAATATTTATTACACCAGAGACATGTATATGGCAGTGTAAGAACATAAGTGGGAAAGAAGGCCTGCAGCGTATTACCACCTGACAAAGTAACTTTTCAGAATCACAAAGAGATGTTATGATATGCAAGATGGTTTTGTGACATTAGGGGATGGACTGTGTCAAACAATGTAGGGAGGAATTCTGAATACCTCATAAGACAGATTCACTGGAGAAGGGATGAAAAAGACAAGTTTTCTATAGATCCAGAATAAGTCTTGGCATCAACCCCATCTCAATATTGGTTGTGGCAGGGAGCATGTGTCCAAAGTTAATGTCCTGTTTTATTAGATCACTTAGGTTCATACATAATAAACACCCTCAATACCCTTTGATCACTTGTTATACTCTTTTCTTGGTTGCAACCGATAAGCATATGCAAGTTTGTCAAGTCTGACTTTGCTCAGATTTTTTCCATGTTTTTCTCTTATTTCCACATCAAACTACAAATTATTATGTGCACAGTTTTTCTCTGTGTTTATATAGTTTATTATCATGCCTGTTTTCCAAACTACTAATATTTTCCTAGGAAATTTTATAATTATATGCACACGGAGTGCTTCATCACATTAGAGAATGAATCCACTTTAAATCCAGTTTCTGCTTCCTGCAGAATTATGGTGATTATAGTTTAGTGAGGCTGTTAAAGTCTCCTCCTTAAATTATAAAGCCCAGAATTCTGCAGGAGGCAGCAACCAGATTTTAAATTGATTCATTCTCTAGTGTGATTAAGTCCTAACTTTTACAACTATTAATTCCTGGCATTTTTTGTAATGAGTACTGTGCTATGTACATTGTTTCCTCAAAACATACATTTTTGTGCCTACATCTTTCAAATATGTGTATTTTGAAAATTAAACTTTTATTTTATTTTGGTGGGCTGCAAACTTCAGAAAAGTGTAGATTTCAGTGTCTGAATCTATTCTTGTGAATGTTGAAGTTCAGAAAATACAGATTTGGTAAGTTTGCATTGAAATGTGAACTGAAATAATATCCCACTCATGCTTATCAAGAAAAGACCATTTCATTTTTCTAAATATAAATATAGATTTTTTTTTTTACAAAGGTTTTCTGAGAATAAACTTGCAATGGGTTTGTTGGCTATTTTAACCTCTTTCAGTTTTCTTTATCTTCTTATGTTTATTCATGACCTCCAAGTAATTTCCCTCCAGATACTTCCAAAACTAAGAACTGCTTTTCTCAATTTTAATCTGTTTTAATGAACTTCCTGAAATCTCAAAAGTGGTAGGTGGAAATGTGGCATACCTTTTTTTGACTAATATCCCCAAGTTGTTGTAAATCTTCTCAGAGTATCTGTTCATTCAACTCATTTTTATATTTTTGGCAAGTAACTTACATCTTCCCCCCCCCCCCCCGGAAATCCTTTCAGTTAATTTTAATTGGAGAGATACATTATTTATAAGTTTGGGGACTATCCTTGGTCATATAGTTTCTCAAATTTTGATATATTAATTATGAATACATAATATTAACATATTAATATATTGATTTATGACTCTTGTCTTTACTGATTATATATTTTTTGCAAGCTGTAGAATGTGAAAAGAAGTTGAGAAAGAGTGAGCAGTAATTGGGTGTCCCCTTCCAGCCATGCTGGATGGGGAGGGCTATTTGCCCACCCTGATGAATGAGACCAAGTTCTGGAGGTGGGGCACAACATATAGGCGCCTGCCCCTGTCAGCTCCTAGCATTGGAGTAGCAAATGTTGGTTCACACTCCCACCCTACAGCAATGCACTTCAGGGCCAGGTAGGAACCCCCCCTTTTTTTACAGGTTTTTTTTTTCACCTATCCTACACTGTTGAGGCTCATGGGCATTAGGTGGAACCAAGCTCTCCAGGTATTTTGTGATTGCTACTCTTAGCATTCTTTCACCATTATCTACTTCCTTATGTTTCTGGGAGCAATATTTCAACTCTATTTAGGGGGCTGCATTTTATGCTTTTACTGCATTTTCCCACCTCAACATGGAGAATACCATCAGGCTTATCTATCAGTGTGTATACATAAATGTGAGCAGTTCACATTGTTATATAAGAAACGGATTTATTGAGATGAATATTTAGGAAATATTATCATTTTAAAATGAACATTATGAGTGTTATTTATTTTCCTTTTGTGATATAGGTATACGTCTGTTAACAAAGCCTCTGACAAAGTAGCTTCTTTTTTACAAATTCTTACTGTACCTGCTCACCTATACAAATGTTTTTCTTTCTTATTTTTGCTTGGGTCAGGAGTTTTTTTAATGGTATTGGCCTTAGGATGATGAAGGAGGACTAGGGAAACAGACTTTTGACACTGGGGTATGTTATTGGGTTGTCTGTAGTAAAAATGCAATAAAGCTTGAGCTGGGAAAGAGCAGGATTTCACTCTCCCAAACCTACTGCAGCTGTCTGTTTCCCTATAATAGGCAAGTCAAATGGCAGCTTCCATCAGGATCCCTTAGTGACCATGTGTGAGCTGCCCAATAGAGTGAAAAGGGGAAGGCAAACAATTTTCTTCCTAGCATGTTAAAAGGAAAATTGGAGGCTGGTGAAAGAAAATAATATTGGGGTATATTTTGGAAGAAACTTTCAAGAGGTGTGTAGAAGATTAAATATTTTTTTTGTTTCCTCATGCAAGGCTCATCTGATTTGGTTGTTTCATTTTACATAAAACCTGTTGAATTCCTCTTCTTTGTTGTGATGCAGGGACTGATCAAAACTTGCAATGTTAGTGAGATGTATAGTTAATTAAGATTTTAGTTTGAGGCTCCAAAATCTAATTCAGTTTATGTATTAGGATTTGAACTAATTACTGATTGGGGAGATTTTTTCAGAGAAATGCATTTGGGTATGTATTGAATTAAATACCAGATTTTTTTTTATTTGTTTGAAAACTAATCCTAAAAGTATCATATGTTACAGTAACTGACATTGTCCCAAAATGGCAGTTAGTTGCTTTATCCTTTAAATGGGCTTGTGTGTACTATAATTTGCCCAACCAGGCAATTTCCATTCCTTGACCATTTGGGGAAAGACTGTCATAAAGCAATATCTAACTATCTTTCCGTTATATTTTTTTTCATTGATGAACACCTTGCTTTTTTCCCACCTCCCCCATGTTACAGTCCACCCATATCCTGTATCAAGTAGTGTATGCAGTTTTTTTCACACATAGAACAACATATTTTAAAGTTCTGGATTAGAGAAGGCTAAAAGTCCAAGTACTAGTCCCAGCTAGAGCAGATAGATTAAATGGAATGGCCCTCCATTTACTGAAGTCATTTAAAATCATGCTAATGCAAGATAGATATGCAGCAGGTAGGCTTGCTAGGATGAAAAAGGAAGAGGTTTCTTGTACCTTTTATGATTATGTAGAAGGCAGAATTTTAGCAGCTATTGCTTGTTACCTGGGCCCATTCACACTACACAATTATAGCATATTATGCCACATTGCATTGCTCACCCTAGATTTTGATTTTTAAAAGTAATTAAAAGTTAATTAGTTACTATTGAAATTTGTGAAAGCAAGGTCACAGAATTAACTGACTATGCTGGAGCCCTTGAAACTATAGCTACAATTAATTACATTAAATTGTGTTCCTCACTTGTCAATTTCCATAACATTTATTAAGCCAAATTTACATATGAACTTTGATTCCTATGGGTTTACTGTTAGCACACAAAGCTATCCATTATTAGGTATGAAATATTGCTCTGATTCCTAGTTATGAGAAAATGTGATATACCTGCAGCAAATGTGCAGCCTATAAGGAAAATACCTGGTTCCTGTATGATGCAGCTGTAATGGTTGCATATTTATTATGCTTAAAACTGATAGTCCAAAAGGCGCTGTGTGTTTTATGGATCAAGCAAAGTGCTATTTCGTAAAATTGTGCATAAATGGAGAAACAATCACATCTGATGCTTTTCTGTGTTCTGTCAATTGCAGGAGACTAAAATCAACTGTGTCCGGTTGGCCACAAAAGGTATGTTGGAGATCTCGTTCCTTGAATTCTAAGCATAATGTTGATATAGAGGTCAATTCATTATAATTCACCTTGTGATTTCTAGTTTAGCTACCATATAAATATCATATAGTATTTTATAATTCTTCTAGAACAGAATTTGGTGACTACAAATCTCAAAATAGTTGCCATTTAAACTATATTTGGTCATTTTAAAGAAAAAGTAAACATCAAAACAAAACATTGGGGTGGAGTGTAGATGAGGGTGATTCTAGTTTTGGTTAAAATTCAGCAACATCTTCATCTTATTTCCTTGAAATTGACCTTCTTGTCCTTCTAATACACCAAAGAAGGTAGGTCTATACAATGGTTCCCAACCTTTGACCTTACAAACATTTGACACAACTCTCAGATGTCCCAGTGTGTGTGGTCAGGAATTCTGGGAGCTGAAGTCAAAAATACATGGATGATCAAAGGTTAGGAATTGCTGATCATATTCAGGTCAGGCTCCCAATAATCAAATTATGAAACAGAGTTCAAAGATAATGTGTGTCATTGAATTTCAATTTGCATTTTATTTTTTCACATTTTAAATAACATTGTCTTTTCTCAATATTGGTTGTCTACCAGTTTGATTGTTTCTCTCTAATGACTTTGACAAGAGGGACTTGAGATTTTCACGAATACAAGATACAAAATCAAACTGCTGGCCACAGATTGGAATCTAGCTGGATTCAAATGGAATGACAATGAATTAATAAAATAATACATTTTCACCTCCCAGTTTAAATGACAAAGTTGCAGCTCCTGTTGAAAAAGATCATAATGTCTTAGCAGCTTTTTTATTATAGCAGTACATTTGAACCTCATGAGAGTGGAAGCGAATTACCCTGGGGGTAGCTTTACTAGCACAGGTGTCAATAAAGCAATTTATTTATAACAAATAGGAAAAGGGGAAAAATTCTGTCAACACAACTGAAGTAATGAAAAAGAGAGTTAAAAGATCCCCTGAGAAGCAGTTTTCTGGACCTTGTCCAGATATCATCTGAATAATTTGCTTTTGTAGATCACTTAGCATAAAACTATAGAATCATAGAAGGATAACAATGATCTCTTACAAAAGCTGCAGCCTTATGTGAATAACCAATTTTCTCAGAGACAAAAATGGGCTTTTTCATTAGAACTGTTAAACTACAGTTATAACAGTTCTACCCCCCCCCCCAGTAAAGTCTGTCATGCATATTGACAAGATGAACTTTCCAACATTTTTTTTCTCACAACAATATTTGTATGTGTGTGCATGTGAGTGCATGTGTGTGTGCTATATCCTAGAGGGAAAGATTTGGTAGAAAACACTGATGAAAATCTATCTGAAATATGTAGCTGAATTGCAGCAAATGACACTGGAAATCAAATATTGGGGTCTATAAAAGTACTCTAGGAGTGCTTGTTGGCCTGAAGTTCATGTCTGATTTTGATTAAACCGAAGCCTAATCAAGCTACTTTTCTTTCCTTCTTCACCTATTTTGTTTTATGAGCCCTCAAAGGACTCCCTAATGGAATGTGAAAAAAACACTTCAGAAAAGATACACTTCTTCTGAAATAATTGTGACGGAAATTTCCAAAGAAGGTGGAGGCTCCTTCTTTTGAGGCTTTTAAACAGAGGCTAGATGGCCATCTGTCATGGGTGTTTTGATTGTCTTTTTCCTGCATGGCAAAGGGTTGGACTGGATGGCCCATGTGTCTCTTCCAATTTTATGATTCTGTCTGGAAGATGCAGTAGAGAGTGGGGGTAAAACTTAATAGCTGAAAATATGTCCTGTCAGAGGCATGAGGTTTTTCTCTTATCAACATTGCAAAGGAAACAGTAGGAAAAAAGCAAGTCTCCTCCCATCTTTCTTCTTCCACCATACTTTTGCTTTTTCTTCACAATTAATATTGAATAGTAGAATTGGGTTGGAGAGTTGGTTAGCAACAGAATTTTTGAGGAATAAAAAGAATAGGGCAGTATATTGTTTGTCTTGGCTAAATAATCCAGGCCTCCAGTCTCCTCTATAAACTCAAATCATATATGTATCCAAACGAGAGCAGAAGTGTAGAGCTCCCCAACCCGTAATAGGTATAGTAGTTTCAAGTAGCAGCTCAACTGCACCTCTAAAATACCAGAGAACCTGGCATAGATGAATCTTAAAATGCTGACAATTTATGCTGTAAATGACTTGCACTGCTGCTGTGAGAGTGTGCCATCCTTTTTCTTGTTGTTCTTCTCTCACAGAGCTGTTGAGTACACTGCTCACTTTCCTGCTATTCTGTTTTTCTTTGTATAGATTCCTTGTCAGTCTGTCATCTTAATTCCAGTGTGTGGATCAAAGCTATTTAACAGAGTTTATTCCAAGGATTCTTACATTAAGAGTCCTTGGGCATATATTACAGCAAGTTAAATCTACCAGAGGGAGCCCCTAGTGGCACAGTGGGTTAAACTGCTTAGCTGCCGAACTTGCTGACTGAAAGGTCACTGGTTCAAATCCAGGGAGCGGGGTGAGTCCCCGCTGTTATGCCCAGCTTTTGCCAACCTAGCAGTTCGAAAAAATGCAAATCTGAGTAGATCAAAAGTTACTGCTCCAGCGGGAAGGTAATGGCTCTCCATGCAGTCATGCCGGCCACATGACCTTGGAGGTGTCTATGGATTACACCGACTCTTTGGCTTAGAAATGGGCACCAATCCCCAGAGTTGGACATGACTGGACTTAATGTCAGGGGAAAACCTTTACCTTTCCCTTAAATATACCAGAATGGCACTGAGGTCATTTACTTTAAATATGAACTTTCTTCCTAGCTGTATGAAGAATATTGGAACTAATTTTCACATCCTAAGCACAATTAACATGTCAAAGTGGTGGACCCTGTCTGTGTTGACTCTTATTCTCACTCTGTATGCAGAAGCTTGGTTTTGTGCACCAGTTGACCTAAACCTAACTACACCCTACCACTAGCAAGTCACTACTAAAGCTTTGCTATAAACATAAATGGTGATCAATTTTTTCAAGTGTTGAAAGGTATATCTTACAATAAGTGGCTACAAGAGAAGACAGTGCCTTTTCCTTCTTCCCCAAACAAAGATATATAGTGAGCCATATCCTAAAATGTAACCAGCATTTACACTGTCTGAAACTCTTAAATAAAAGTACAGATAGTATCCTTATGTTTAATTGTTTGGAAAGCAAGCTCTTCTGCTAAACACTTAGTAAAATATGCAGAAAGACAGGTAGTAAGAAGTGAAATGACTGAGTTGTTATATACTAAAGGTCGTGAATCATAAATATAGGGACGTAGCAGTATCAATAAAGTTTCAGATTTTCAGGTTCAACTAGTTTTGCTGTAGATACATGCCCACTTAAGACATTAAATGAAATGGTAAGGAAATTGGGATATTTGTGTTAAAATGGGTTATCTCCATCTTAAATACCAAGAGTGAAGTAGATTCTGACATCCTAAGTGAGGAAAGAATACCATAAATATTATTAGACTATTCATATAGTTAAATTACCTTTAAAACAGCAGAGGATGTGCTATACATATAAGAGAATTCAGCATTAGGAAAACACTAAGAAAAATGGGAAAGAACAGGAACAAAATCTTGGGTAGAGATGGAGAGGAATTGCATGGCTCTCTGATATTATTGGACTGCAAATTCTAGCATTTTTCAAATTGGTATATTTAGGCTTGGGCTGCTGAGCCATGTAGTCCAACATCTAGAGTGCATCATACACAGCTGTTTTTTTATATGTAACTAGAAAATAAGTTCTAAAAGCTCTCTCATACATTTTTAAGACTCATGATAATAGTGCCAACTGTGATTTCCACCCAGGGGCAGCTCAACCCATTACGCAAAGTAAGCATTTGCAGTATAGTTGATTTTGCCCAGGGGCACTCTTGAGGAGCTCTTTGGGGGGAATAGACCTTGACATATGCGAGTTGTAGTTACTGGGATGTATAGTTCACCTAAAATCAAAGAGCATCTGAACTCCACCAATGATGGAATTGAACCAAATATAGCACATAGAACTCCCACGATGAACAGAAAATATATATCAGTGATTGGTGGTGGTGGGGTGGGGGGGGGGGGGGAAATACTGTTTGCTTACCGTTGAAAATTACCTAGGGCTGCCTCTGTTTCCACCAATCCCAGTTTTCAAATTAATATTATTATTACTAATTCAGAGCAGATGGAATTTGTTCCTTTTTTGGACTACAGTCTCCTAAATCTCCCAACTAGGGATTTGAGAAATGGATTTGAGGAGTTGTAGTCCAATAAATTAATTATTAATTATCAATAAATTAATAAATTAGTTGTGATTAATTTCATATACTTGCTGATAAAACTAACTTTTCTGTTGTATCAGGTTTCGCTAAACCCTCAGTATTGCACTAACTTTCAGGTACTTATTAAATCTGCTAGAGTAGTATGGGGCCAAACCACTATTAAATTTGTAGTGGCTATTATATTAATTTGTCTGCATGATGTATGTGTGTGTGTATGGTGTATCTTTTTCCTTCTTGTCTTTCCCTGTTAGCATGCATTTTAACTGTTTAATATGTTTGAGCATGAACAAATGAGCTAAACAGCACCTGTAAATTCTGTTTGCTATGATAATAAATTTATCATTTTTTCTGAGATTTCACACATCAAAGAGCAGACAATATGGTAATCTATTGCCAACAATTTACTAAGTTTGTGGCCTTTTATAATCCTATAATGTTGTATGTTACTTTTCCCATGTATTTTTGTCATCCCTATAACTTAAAATTAATTTCTTACTATGAAAAAGAAAATTTAAATGTAACCCAAGAGAATGGGAAAGGCACATTCATCTTCCAGACATTACTTGCTAGACTGCTATAAATTATCTTCAGACTATTATAAACCTGTAAACTATAATCCCCATATATGACAGGACAGGAACATAGTTCTGTACAGCATACATAGAAAATTGAGTACATAGTAGCTGAATCTTTAGTGAATGAAAACATATCTTGTTCCCCCAAAGGTGATAGACACCTACCTATCACTAATTCTTTCTCTTCGTAGTCATTGATTGTCTGATTCGGAATGTCACTTTCTTACCTGTAATAGTGTGAGAGGTACCACCTTGATCTTCAGACAACCTGGGAGCCAAAATGGCATTTTGTGCCTTGAGTATCTGCCATCTCCTTTAAAAACCACATATCTCCTTGACCCAAAGCCATTCCATCCTTCCCTGGATACTTTGGAAATTGCCCATTTCTTTCACTTGCTATGTCATTGGGAACTTTATTCCAACATCAAGATATTTTAAGCATAGGATTTTTCAAGGAAGAATCAGGCTCTTTTGAAATATGACCAGATGATGTCACAAGCTTCAGAGAAATGGTAGCACAGCAACAGAACTCTGGCATAACTACTACTATTTATGCTTCCAAGAAAACTAGTATCAATGTTTGACATTTTGAGCAAATGCATGAAGGGGCTATCAGTAGTACCCTCCACTGACACTTTGAGGATTCCCTTTATGGGCATGTGGAATCTATTCAAGCAATAATTGGGGCTGTGAGGTCTCTGTTGATGCCATCACACTATCAAAATGACCAGCAAAATTAATGAATGCTGCTGCAGGTAGTCATCATACCTGTTATAGAAAAGAAACAATGTGTTGATTTTGTAAACTTCCACTAAGCCATATGAAAAATCAAGCTGGGATCCCCAAAGTAGCTACCTGCAATTTATCATCTATGAATTGTGCGCTAGGCTGAAGATAGTTCTACATAAGTCTAAAAATTCTTCAAGTACAAAGTTCTGTTTTTGGCCCTGATGTTTCTGAATGGTGAAATATTTGTAACTAAAAAAAAATTGTTACATAAACTGAAAGGTAAAAGCTGAAGACACTTTGTATACATCTTACTTCTTTCTAATGTATGTCTAGAACTTATCAAGAATGATCTGTATAGTCACAATTGCATGCTTACATGAGAGATCTATATGTTGTCCATCTTTCTGTGGCTACAAAATATTTCAATTGCATATTCTATCCATTTTTTAAAAAAGCAAACAAATACTTCCCATCTTTCTTTACTTTACTTTAGGTATTATATGTTTTGAATCTTTTGCCTTTCGTCCATAAATTTGTATCCTCCACTAACTAATCCTGTTTAAGTTACAAAAAGGTGTGTGCGTACTGAAGCTAAAAATGGCCAATATTCTTGTCAACATAAATGTGTATCATTACTGGAACATGCCCCTGTTTAAAATAATCTGACAATTACCAGTTCTCTGCCACAGAATTTTAATTTAGAAAAGATTTTAATGAGTTTTTGCTCCTTTAGTTTCTTTAATGACATGTACTTCATGTTCTTATTTTAATGTGAGCCATTCCTTTGGCATGAATTGAGTCTTTATCTTTCTGCCCAAACAATATATGTTAGTATTGATGCTTTATCAGTGAACATTGCATCCTCTTACTAAGGAGAAAGCAATTACTTACTGTGTTCTTAGTTCATGTTTCATTAATTTCAGCAGCTAATTGAAACTAAGGCAGAAGTTCATAAATGGTTCCATATCTTTCAACATTCATTTTTTTTCTAATTGCAAGGTCTTGGAATTAAAATGCAATTTTATGAAGTGGCACATTTTTATTTTTATTTTCCTTTTTTCTTTTCTCTCTTGTGCATGCTGCCCGGGAACCGTTTACCTTGTTCTTAGCAGTAATAAGTAGGCAACAGGTGACCACCCGAAATCCACCCAGCCTCATGAGCACAGGTGATTATCAGTTCAGGAAAGGGGATGTCATTAATATGCAAACAATTTGACAGTCACTTGATTGTCATGTCATATTTTGCCTGCATGCCAAAACAAGTATGATGTTCAATTGATTTATTTTCAGATTTCTTAACAATTTTGCACTAGGCCAGTACAAATCCAGTTTGAATGTCTATAAGTTGTGATTAAATGATAGTCATGTTGGATTGTGACACTCAAAATGATAAGTAAAATAGTCTGGAAATAATCACACAATGAAATTCAGTTATAATTCAGATCCTAATTCCAAGAGATGTACCTCTTCGTTTATTTGGCTTGAGAACTAAAAATGTTTCTAATAGACGAGAGGCTGCAGTCCAACAGCATCTAGATAACTGCTACAATTGATAATCAAGACATAGCTGGCACAACTATTTTTTAGTACATTTATTAAGCAATGGTATTGAAAAAAGACAGGCAGGAAATAGAAAAGATCAGGAATAGATTAACAACTTCTGAATTTAAGCGAGATAGTATGATGTATCTTTAGGGAATCTTTTCTGAAATGTTGCAAAATATTTCACCAGTTTATATTAATGCAATTTTCAGCTCATAAAATTTATTCATGAAACATGTTGACAGCAATATTAATTATTCCTCCTTACGGATTTCATCTTGTCTATCTGAAACACATGAAAATATGTTCATAGAACTGCCGTACAACACAGAATCCAATGCAATAACTATTGCAAGAATTGTTGAAGGTCTAACATTCCATAAGGGTATAAACTGGTAAAAACTAGCCTTGTTTTAGAGTTTCGGATAAAAACATGTTGTCTACATTATGTCCAGAATTCTAAACAAATACCATTTTTGTCTGTTTATTAGGCTTGTTTGATAAAAAAAAAAAAACAAGTCCAAAACCCGTTTCAGATGTAGGGGATGCTGGTGGTTCGATTCTAAAGTCAATTCAAAAATGTTCAAAACCCTTCAAAACTTCTGAGATTTCCAAATCCTTTCCTAATGGTTTGAAAGTGTTATTTCCTGTTTCATTGGGTGGTCTTTACTTTGAAAGTAGTTGTTTTACTCCACAAGGGGGGTGGGATGGGGGGAAGCAAAGGGAGGAAATTCATCCACTCTGTTTTAAAACACTTGCCAGACTCCAGACAGAAGTAAGAGGAGAGGAGAGGGAAGAAATCCATCCACTCTGCTTTAAAACACTTCCCAGGCTCCAGACAGAAGCGAGGGGAGTGGAGAGAGAGGAAATTCATCCATTATGTTTTAAAATGCCTCCCAGGCTCGAGACAGAATCAAGGGGAGAGGAGAGGGAGGAAATTCATCCACTCTGCTTTAAAACAGCTTCCCAGGGACCAGAAGCGGAGAAACGCTGAATCATTTCTGACTCACTTACTGCTTCGAAACAGAAATGGCGGAAAAAGTTTCATAAGGGCAAAGGGACTTCCAGTTTCCTTAAAAACTTTAAAATTACTTCAAAAAGCAAATCTTTCTGAATTTATTCTGAATTACGAAGATTCTGACTGAACCTAATCATGCTTATTGTTTATATAAATAATGTTTCTCAGTTGGCTCTAGTAACTATTCCTTTAAAGCTGTTTTTTAAAATATATATTATTCATTTTCTTATTCAAAATATAATAATAAGCGAACATGTACCTCTTCTCGTAGACATGAGGTTTTCACGAACCTCTCCAGATTTAATTAGCTTCATTGAATCCCATTTTGATGAAAGTTATTAGCTATTTTTTCCACATATTTTTCATTCTGGATTAGCTATATTTCATTCATGAGCAAAAGAAATTAAGTGTTTTTAGAGGTGTTAAGGCATCATGATAGTATGTAAGTGTTGGGTTGAATGCAGTGGGAATCAGAATTAGAGATACAAAAATCTCACACTGCCCCCTCTTCACATACATTCAACCTTTTTGTGTCTCAGGTTCTTTTCTGTTGTAAATACAATATTGGAAAACATTAGTATATTCTTTAGAAATTAAAATAAAGTTTCCTTTCATTTTTACTGGCCAAATTCAGAGTAGATAGATATCTCAGATTCTTTATATATAGTTATATAAATATTTCAATTTCAAGAGTATGAATCCTGTGATTTTTTTCTTTATTGAACATTGGGAGAATCTTTCCACTTTTACTGACTGATCCAGTCATTTAGAAAAGCAGATATCCCAGATAGTACACTTGTTTAATTTGTGAAAGCACCTTTGTTATTGAGTTGAAACCAAGCTTTTTAAAAACAACAAAAAGAATGTAAATGTAAAACCCTTTATCTATTAGAAAGTTTGGGTGCGTTTGCAAGCAAAGTACAATTCACCACGTTGGGCTAATTTTATATGGGCAATTGTCTATCTATTCCACCAAGCAAGCTTGGCACAAAAATTAAAATGCAACATTGAAAATTCAGGGTTACGCATAATCATAGGAGTGAAATGGAGACCCCAGGAGTGAAATATACCTGAAATAAAATTTATGATAAATAATAAGAGGGGAAATTGGAAGCATTTCAGTATAACCACTAGATCCAGAAATTGAAAAGAAATATGCATGAATATGTCTTCCGTAATCTTTTATTATCAGAAATGGGCAAAATGAAAATGGATAGTTGTCTAGTCAAATGAATTACCTAGAATCACTGTGCACTGCAAATTACTTTATTTACGTACCTAAGACATGCATTAAGGGAGAAAAGAGTTTTAGACCAGAATGAATATCACAGCTTTGGAAACTGTACATTGGTGAACGGTTACTGGATTGATATTATGTTAATAATTTACATACCTTAGTACTTTTTGCCTCATCCCTAAGGAGCAAAATCGTTTCATAGGAATGATGTGAATCACAATTGTTTTCTCTGGAATGCTTCAAAAGGTTTCCATTAATATATCATTGGCATTAAAAGTCTTTAAAATTAAGCTTGGAAAGGCAAGGTAAACTGAAACTGATTTAGTTCCCATTCATTTTCTCAGGATGCCTTTTCCATTGTAAAGCCATTACTGTAAACAATGCATTAACTTCCTGATTTCAGTTAATATTTAGAAACTATGTAGTAGCAATGAACTTTTAATAATGATACACAATTGGTATCCTTTTAAATGATTCATTTGCTATTGCCATACTTTTCTTCGTTATTACTGCAGTTTTCTACAGTTTTTTTTAAAAGAAAAAGACAGGTGTTGGAAGGAGCAGGACATATCTCAATAGTCCACACTATGACTACTTGGGAAGTGCATGGGACTACCAGATACATTATTTATTTAGAACTTTTATATACTGGTCTTCTCACCTCCGCAGAGGGACTCAGGCCGATTCACAACAAGATTCACAAACAGTAGTTTAAAATATCACACTACATAATGCACTAATACATAAAATACATTAAAATACAATCATATAATTACATAAGGCCAAGTCATCAGAATAAAATCACAATTCATCACCATCTATCCGTGTGGTCAGGAGTTATTTACTCACTCATCGAATGCTAATTCCAGAGCCAAGTTTTCACCAGCTTTCTAAAAGTCAGGAGAAAAGGGGCAGTTCTAATCTCCAGTGGTAGAGAGTTCCAGAGCCAAGGGGCCACCACCGAAAAGGCCCTGTCCCTCGTCTCCACCAGACGCACTTGCGAGGATGGTGGGACCGGGAGCAGAAGATCTTAATAACCTTGATGGTTCATAGGGGAGAATCCGTTCGGACAGGTAAATTGGGCCGGAGTCGTTTAGGGCTTTATAGGTCAACACCAGCACTTTGAATTGTGCTCAGAAACTGATTGGCAGCCAGTGGAGCTGACGCAACAGAGGAGTCGTATGCTCCCTGTACCCTGCTCCTGTTAGAAGTCTGGCTGCTGCTCGTTGGACTAGTTGTAGCTTCCGGGCAGTCTTCAAAGGCAACCCCAGGTAGAGAGCGTTGCAGTAGTCTATACGGGATGTAACCAGAGCGTGGACCACCATGGCCAGATCAGACTTTCCAAGGTTATGGTCAGGAAGCATCAAAAACATCCATATAAAACAAAAACTGGTGTTTTGACCTGGCGGCTATACATATAGCGAAGGATTGAAGTAACATCTGTGAAAAGACACAAATTTATCAATAATAATAATAAAAAAGAAATGCTTATGTCTCACCAGATTACATGGTTCCTTAGCATAGAGCTATTGCATTTAATGTGGTGTCAACTTGCACTAATTATACAGTGTAGATATACCCTAGGATATAGTACACACACATTTAATATATGTGCTTGTGGAATTACTCTCAGTATTCAGTTATAGTTTAAATTATTCACAATTGGTATCCTTTTAAATTATTCATTTGCTATTGCCATACTTTTCTTCATTATTACTGCAGTTTTCTACAGTTTTAATTCTGAAAGTAAATCTATGCCACCATCAACAACATAATGTGTACCATATATATTGGATGACATTTTCATCATCATAATTGGCAATTCTGATGGGAAATGATGGAGATTGCAGTTCAATACACCATGCTAGAAAAGATTCTATAGGGTTTTATTTATTTATTTATTTATTTATTTGGAGTGCTTCTACCCCACCCTTCTCAACCCCCTAGGGGGGACTCAGGGCGGCTTACGAAAGGCACAATTCGATGCCCAACAATTCACAAAATACAGTATACAAATTACAATATAGTGTTCAGCATATCAAACCTATTAATATTTTGCCATCATAAAAGCCACTGTGCTTCTTCCTCCTCAAACGTTTTTTTATTTCTTCTTCTCCTACATGTTTTGGTGCACTTAATCTACTTCTCACTGTATTATTAGTGGATGACATAACATTTCAATTCACCATATGTTAAACTCCAACATTTATTGAAATTATATACTATTCATGATACGACAAAATATGATTTTCTTTCTGGATTAAATAGTAACATCTATACATTGTAAATCAGCTTCTTAAAAGCAATTACTTTTCCATCTTTTAATTGAAGGAAATTTGCAACATACATGAATTATTTTCTTGTCAATAATATTTTCATGTTGGTGCTGCTGCTTTCTCTTTGAAAAGGTTCATATCAAAACAAGAATTTTATCTGGGGGAAGAAATAAATCCAATTAAACCAAGACAGAGCAAAAGTCATTTCACATTGTGGACGCAATATTGGCAGCAAAGAAATATTTCTTTGTGGCCTTTACTGCTGCATCATATGTCCTTAGAAGGGCATCAAGTTGTGTTCTGTTTGGCCTGTTCAGATCTGAATGCCACACACCCTCTAGTCTCCTTCTCCTTCGCTTCAACGCTGCCAACTCCTCGTTGAACCAAGGAGCTGCTTTAGCTCAGCTACTTGAGAGGGGACATTCTGGAGCAATCGTGTCTATTGCCCTGGCCATCTCCCCATTCCAGAGGGTGACCAGAGTATCAACAGAATCACCTACCAAAAGTGGCGGGAAACTCCCCAAGAGCCATCAGGAACCCCTCCAGATCCATAAGCCTTCTGGGGTGGACCATCTTAATGGGTTCTCCACCCCTGCAGAGGTTGGTGGGTGCAGTGAGCCTAAACCTGATCAGGTAGTGGTTGGTCCATGGCAACGGAGCGATGACAGCTCCTCTATACTGTCCCCACCATCCCTGGCAGAAAACCAAATCCAATGTGTGCCCAGCACTGTGAGTAGGGCCACTTACTAGTTGGGACAGCCCCATGGTCATTATGGAAGGCATGAAGTCCTGAGCCACTCCTGATAAGGTGACCTCAGTGTGGACATTGAAATCCCTCAACACAGTGAGCCGCTGGGACTCCAACATCAGGCTTGAGACCACCCCAGCTAGCTCAGGTAGGGAGACTGCAGTGCAGTGGGGTGGACGGTACACTAACAGAATCCCTATTCTGTCCCGGTCACCTACCCTCAGGTGGACACATTCGAAATTGGTTGACTGCGGGATGGGTACCTGGTCAGGGAGATGGAATCCCTATAGACCACTGCAATCCCTCCTCCCCACCCTACAGATCTCAGCTAATACTGCACAGAGAAGCCTGTTGGGGAAAGCTGGGTCAGATTTACACCTCCAGCCTCACCCAACTAAGTCTCCGTTATGCACGCCAGATCTCCCCACTCATCCAGAATTAAATCCTGGATGAAAGTTGTTTTTCCGCTGACTGTGTGGTGCAGATGGCACAGGATGGCAGGGAATCACAGCTGCAACCTGGCTCGATCTCCAGGCCTGATGGAAGGGGTCGCCAGCTCTAAAATCCACAACTACAGGCAGCAGCAGGAGACCAGACATTTCAGCAGCCGCATCCGTGGTGGGACGCAGCGTCCACACTCAAGTGAAGGCAGCCAAACAATCAGCAATGGCGCTGTATGAGCAAGATGTAAAAGCAACAGCCAGGAGACAGGTGTTTTAAAGCCTCTTCCTCTGTCCCCTTTCTCCTCTTAGTTGGCTTGGGGATGGGGTGGATGGGGGAAGGAGCAGCAGGACTTACTCTTTCTCTTCTTGAGGTGGCAAGCAGATGTAAAAGCAACAACCAGGAGACAGGTGTTTTTGAAGTCCCTTCCTCCATCCCCTTTCTCCTCTTAGTTGGCTTCGCACCGGGTTTGGGGGGGGGGGGGAGAAGCAGCAGGACTTACTCTTTCTCCTCCTGAGGTGGCAAGCAGATGTAAAAGCAACAGTCAGGAGACAGATGTTTTTAAAGTCTCTTCCTCCATCCTCTTTCTCCTCTTAGTTGCCTGGGGGGGGGGGGGGGAGAAGCAGCAGCACTTATTCTTTCTCCTCCTGAGGTGGCAAGCAGTTTGCCAGGCGATGGGTGGCATGGCCATTAAAGTATAAGGGATTTTTATAGTAAAGAAAATTACTGATTAATTCTCTTGACACTAAGATCGTTAGGATCAAAGATTTTATTTACAGAATGTCATAAATTCTTGTATGTAATTCATGAAATACTGTAAACAAGTGTGATAGTTACTCAAAGTCTACAAAGCATTGTTTATCCATATTGGCCTCTTTATTTTACATACTTTTGGGATTATAGAAAAATTAATTGGTACCTATATGCAACATCCATGTGTTACTTAATGGATAGTGTGTTTGTTGAAATAGTTTAAGTTGCAGTTAGTTATTCTAGCAAAGGGAAAATGATAATATCCTAAAAAAATATTATATCTCGAGGACAAAGATTTTCGGTTCCTTGAGACCATCTTAACCACTCTCCAATACCTAGCACACCAGAAGATAAAATGATTTAAGGACATCTGAATGTCCTGGCATTTTAACATATATTAAAATATTGCAGATATTATTATTGGCTATCATTTTCTGAATTACGGTAATTGGGTGATGAAGCTTTCATATATTATGTGGTGGATTCTAATGGGGCATTGAGTACTGCTCAATTGTAGGTGTTTTGGCCTACAACACCCAGAAATCCCAGCCAGTTTACCAGCTGTTAGGCTTTCTGGGAGTTGAAGGACAAAACATCTGGGGACTCACAGGTTGAGAACCACTGCCCTAGAGAAGAAAAATGCCTTTGACAATACAGAAATGCCTCTGCTATAGATTAGTTGGAAATCTCAGTTCATTGTTGTATGGAATAAAATGTTGTGGTTCAGATTCTATCCTGATGACAATACACTAAATTATTTTAACCCAATTAGAATATTTACGTATTAGAACATTTTACTGAAGTCAAATGGACAAACCGATTTGTAAGATTTATTAACTTGCACAGGTCCCCTTGTTGGTATAATAGGCATGTACTTTCTTGGGGGCTTTCCTCAAGAAAGTCCTCTAAATCAAAATGGATGTTGCAAATAAAAGACCTTGCTTTGTCCTTCTGGTAGATGAACAGGGAGCATGAACTCCAGCTGAAGATGATGAAATTGAAAGATAAGACAGGAGACTAGAATCTAAAGACTACAAAGCTTCCTAATCAAAAGACTAAGATCTCTGGTTATAGGAATTTGTTGCTGAAATTGACACTATAACAACTTTGACTTCAAGATATTGGAGAGGGATAAAATAAAGGCCAGACCTGACAGGAAGGGTGGTAAGGAGGGACATAAAGATCAAATCAGTCTTAGAAACAGAGTTTTTAAAATAATTTTAAAATTACTGGCATTTTAATGCCTTGTGTTTCATTTCTCCATGACCCATGTACACTGAATATCAATGAATCTTTGGTTTGTCTTCAGTCATCCTTAATTTATCCTTATTATATTCATCAGTTAATACACTTTTATTCTTTCCTCTTACCTGTCTTTTGAATCTCAGCATTCAGCGTTCTTTTAATGTTCATCATATACTTTTTTGTTCTTTCCTCTTACATGTCTTTTGATTTTCACTATTCAGCTTTCTTTTTTTAACACCCGACATTGAAACATCTGTTCATTTTGTTTCTAATTTTGCATCCTAGCTTTTTTTTCTTGTCCTGTCCTGTCTGTTTCTTAAAATGGACATCATCACTATATATCTTGACTCTCATATTCTTTTTTAAAAACTTCTAACAGTTCCTTCCACGTGGATTTATCCATGAATGCCTTGTGTTCTCTTAATTTCGTTAGTCATACTGTCTTTTTTCTTACTCTGTTTTACATTTTTTGTCAGGTTTTACACTCTTGTTCACTTTAGATCATATCATTATCATGTTACTTTATTTTTTTTCTTTAACCCACTGCTACTTTCTTTTTTCTCATATAATATTCAGTCTCAGTGAAATTGGGATTTTCTTTCTTTGTTCCCATTCTGTAACACTCAAAAACCAATTTTTAGAGATCTGGCAAAAAAAGATTACTAGCTTACCACAGAGGTACACCAGTGAGTTCCGGCTATTCTTCATTTTCTCATTTTATTCCCCATTTGCCTTTGCCGCTAATACTATGCACAACTTTAACTATAATTTTCAGACTGTTGTCCATGTGCCTCTTAAATTTGGCATAATTTTTATTCTGCCCATTTTTATTACATATCAATTTATGTCACACAATTGTATTGAAAAATTTTTTTCTTCTGTTTAATATTTTACTTTTCTTCATTTATTCAAAAGGTTATCATGTCATCTTATTTTCTAGTGTGGTTATTTTTTTAATGTATGTAACTTTGATAATCTTTGTTCACTCCTAACTTCTGAGTTCCCCCCCCCCCTCCTCCCTTGATCAAAACACACCTATTTATGTTTCTTTTCTTGCTTCTACAATATTTTTTCCCTAGCACTACTATTCCTATATCTTTTTCTTTTTTAATTCTCTTGCTCCATCTAGTTCACCTGTTTTCAAAACAACTTTCCAATTGCCTATTGTGGAAAAAATCATTTTAAGAACCACAGAATATATTTTTATTAAAATAATAATGCTACATGTTATTTGAACATATCTTGAGATAAGATTCTTAAGAGTATCTTATAAGATAACTGTATCAAACAGCTTTCATAATTTAGTACCAAATGAACTATATTCAAATACAACTGACTTCCATGGCTCAAATGCTGGTATATAAAAAGCATGAAGTATTATTAAAAGCAAATTAGTTAACTAACGAAGATGTATCAAAATATTATGTGATGCTAGAATTTGAAGTGAAGCAAATATGAAAAGTTACATAAAATACAAAAGTTGCTCAAACACTCCATGATTAAAAGCTCAATAATCTATTAAAAATCTGGCTGTTCTTTTATGGGAAGAAGTATATGAATAGAATAAAGCAAGATGTGGGAAACCATGTTTAGTTCAGGATTGCTTCACCTTGAGATGCCTATTGAAAAGCATCTCAAGGTGATACCTTTCAATAGATATAACAAAGCATAAATGTAGCAGAGCACTATATTGTATTCTCCAACAATTTGGATTGAGAGGCATGCTGCCTCTAATTTTAGAAGTACTTTAGCTATCGTTAACTGTAACTAACATAAGGCTATTGACGTCCATCCATGCTGGTGCATCACTGTATCTTGTCATAGCAATTTGCAGTTCACTGTTTGAAAAAAGTCGTTCTGAATCTTCCACCATGCTATGCAAGAGGGAGAGAAACTTCTCTATACTGACTTCACACAATGCATAAGGTATGAACATCTATCATGCATCCCCTTTACTTACACAATGAGTAAGCCTTGTAGCCACTAGTTCCAAGGAAGTTGCACCAGTGCTTACTGCTTTCTGCACATTTTCCATCTCTGCAATATTCTTTATGTGACACGGTGGTCGGAACTGTGGACAGCATTCCAGTCATAGTTGCACCACCAACCACTAGTACTACTGCTATGTATCAAGAGCTCTTTGGCACATTTAGTCTAACTCAACAGCAAGGACACTGTACCGAACTTATTTAGTACTGTACAGAACGAGGCATGAAAAACCACTTCTAAATGCCATTATTACAATAACTCTGTGATGAGAGGATGCAAAATGAAACAAGTACTGTAAGAAGGCGCGCAACCATCTCCTGGGGAAGGCCATAAGAAAGGTACAAATATCACTGTGTCTTATGATACAACTGGATTCATGTTGAAAGGATGTTCAGCTGCTGATATATTCGCATTTGAAAGGAAAGTCTGAAGCTGAACAATGCATGTAATATGAACGTGGGATGTGGGAAGTATGATCAGGGCAATGTAAAAATTGTTAAACAAGAAGTGGAATATATTAATGTCAAGACCCAGAAGCCTAAAGTAGAGCCAAACACAAGATAAAGAGTTCTTGGAGTCCTCGTGGACAACAAGTTAAACATGAGCCAACAATGTGATGTAGCGGCAAAAAAAGCCAATGGGATTTTGGCCTGCATCAGTAGGAGCATAGTGTCTAGATCTAGGGAAGTAATGCTACCCCTCTATTCCACTTTGGTTAGACCAAACCTGGAATATTGTGTCCAATTCTGGGCACCACAATTCAAGAGAGATATTGACAAGCTGGAATGTGTCCCGAAGAGGGCGACTAAAATGATCAAGGGTCTGGAGAACAAGCCCTATGAGGAGCGGCTTAAGGAGCTGGGCATGTTTAGCCTGAAGAAGAGAAGGCTGAGAGGAGATATGATAGCCATGTATAAATATGTGAGAGGAAGCCACAGGGAGGAGGGAGCAAGCTTGTTTTCTGCTTCCTTAGAGACTAGGATGTGGAACAATGGCTTCAAACTACAAGAGAGGAGATTCCATCTGAACATGAGGAAGAACTTCCTGACTGTGAGAGCCGTTCAGTAGTGGAACTCTCTGCCCCGGAGTGTGGTGGAGGCTCCTTCTTTGGAAGCTTTTAAACAGAGGCTGGATGGCCATCTGTCAGGGGTGATTTGAATGCAATATTCCTGCTTCTTGGCAGGGGGTTGGACTGGATGGCCCATGAGGTCTCTTCCAACTCTTTGATTCTATGATTCTATGAAATATAGCTTTATTATGCAAAAACAGTCTTTTAAAGTACTTAACTTCAGTGCAAAGAGTCAGAGCAGCAATTTGGCATCAAAAACAAAGCGATACCAACAACAAAAATATAACCCGGATTATAACGCTGTTTAATCCGGGTTAAACTCAAAGTTCAGCAATCTGCTAAAAAATTAACACAGTACAAAAACACAGTCATAGAAGATGGAAAACGGAGTCCCAAAACGATGTGATGATCAAACACGAAGTTAGCAACGTTTAAAGTCCAAAAAACCAAAAGCAATAGTCAAACCGGTCCGTGGTCAAGCCGTTGAGTAATGTAAACACTTGAACGCAGGAATCACAGGAACACAGGAAGCTGTAGCCCAAGGACCCAAGCTCGAGAGTTGGCAGTAACAAAGATTTATGTCCCATAAAGACAGTTTGCTTTCTGCAAAGAGCCATACAGTTTGAACCCACTTTTATCCTACAATTCCTCATTAGAGGATGATGAGCTCCCCACCCTTTCCTCATCACTCTCAGTTGCATCCATCCCCGCAGCTGAACCCGAGCGCGCATCCCTCCACCTCTGCCAGCGTCTGCCAAGACTTAGATCTTGCCAATCCCCTGTGAACCCCTCAAATTCATCACTGGAGGTGAGTTGGTTACAAATGTTCCTAATCTGTTGAACACGGGTCCAATTCAGCTCCTCCTCCTCTCCCATATCACTCCCAGGCCCATCACTCCTTTCAAACCCCATGAAATCCTCGTCCTCCGTAGGAGCACTAAGTATTTCCCGGATGCGCTTCCTCTGAAACTCCTCATCAGACTCCGGATCGCGAGTAGCCCTCTTTACTCCCCTGTTGTCCTCCCCATCCCCCATTGCACAATCAGAGAAGCCCTCAAACATCTCAGAATCACTTGGGGCCATGATTATTTCCCTAATGCGCTTGCGCTGTTGTTCCTCTTCTAACTCCTGCACAGACCTCTTCTCCCTTCTACCAGTAGTAGTAACGTTACCATCATGCTGAACTACAACAATTAACATAGAAGTACTTGAGGAGAACAAGCTAAAAAGAAGAGGAATTGGACATTTCCCATCAGATAATTCCTCAACATTTTATTGAAGAAAATGCTACATAACATTTACAGTGTTCCTGATTGTTTCCAACATTAATTAAACAAGCCATTCTATTGACTATAGGTTTGTTCGTTCTGCCCTCTTACTAATAGTCATATACTGAGCTCACTATCTCAGAGCTGCCTCAGTACTCTGGCATATTCTTTGTTGGCCTTTTACTCATAATAGTGTGAAATTAAGTAAATAGCAGAAATTAATTCAACAACGTAAGTGTATATATAGTGTTTCTATTTAATTCTGAACAAATTAATAGTTTGTTAAAAGCAGTCTTCTAGGCAGGGGGCATTTTCCCATTTTCTTAGCAATGCCAATGTTCTTTTACCTCTTTTGACTTCCATTATATGTTCTTTTTCCCTTTTCGGTTTTTATTTTGAAGAAGCAACTTACAGAAAAACATGAACAGTGAAAAGTCATCAGACTTAAACGTTTTTTTTTACCCCTAGTTTTGAAACTTCAGGCACAGTTCATCTTTTTAAAGTCTTTTGTACTAGCACTATTGCACTCCCAAGTTATTTACTTATGCAATTTCTTTACACAAAGAATCAAAGTAATTTACAATAAAGGATGTAGCCTAATTCAAATAAGACTCAGTTGTGATAGACTGACAGCTGAAAAGTCTTCATATACTTGCACTATTGCTCTTTCTATCTTCTCTCGTCCCTCTGTTATCTTGCTGTCAGATTCACTTGATTTTTTTTCAAATTCCTACAAAATGTGTTAATTTCATCTTAGTATTGCATGGCTTCTTGTAAATTATACCAAATCACAAGAAACTTCACTGCTGTTGCCAAATACTCCTGGACAGTGGCAGCAGATAATGAAATGCATCTTACTCAACTGCTCCCCAGTGACAGCTTGGAGGTAGCAATCATATTGGAGTGCAGCTGGGCATTTGGAAAGTTGAGAAGAATAACAATAGTTGTTTAAATTTCCATTAGGAAGGCAGAGCAGGCCTGATTTCCCCCTCACTTGCTTTTATCACTGAGATCTAGCAGATAAGTTGAAAGATATGCTGGTTGGAAATACAGGTATGAAAGATACAGAAAGTTACTGATGTTTCTGTAGTTCCACAACTCTAGGTTAAGATTTCCACTTACTGTCTATCATGGCTTGTCAGATAAAT
Organism: Anolis sagrei; assembly: GCF_037176765.1. Lineage (NCBI taxonomy): Eukaryota > Metazoa > Chordata > Lepidosauria > Squamata > Anolidae > Anolis > Anolis sagrei. The sequence goes on along the minus strand of NC_090024.1, from coordinate 213,102,331 downwards.
TGGTAATCTGCTATGGTGAGGGTACTGATAGAGAAACAGGATAGTTTGTGAAGCCTTTGAGTTATGATCTGGAGGTATATTTTTGTTAATCAATGCTTGTATAAAACTTGCTAAGACAATCTCACAACACAGTATTAATGACACACATGAGACTAAGGAAATGTCTACCCATTTAATGTCAAGTGTCAGATTCCACCAGTATCCACATTACTAATTATCAGAAAGATTCTGCCATTCCAATGTTTTATCTAGTGTAATGATTAACTACAACCAGTGGGTTTGAGAGCCCAGAAAGTTGAAGGTTTTCGGCCTAAAACAATCAAACTAAACAAAATCAAAACATTTAATAATATTTGGATTCTGATGATTTGATGGCTCTTAGTTTTACTTTCCAGGCTTTTCAACTCGCTGTATTCAATCATTCATTTGGACAGTATTGTAGAATTCACCACACTGTAGTGGTTGTTGGTGAATCTGTTCTGGATTTTAGTAGAAACCTTAAATATGCTGAACCTATTCATAGACTTTTAAAAAACCTGACTACATTCACTATTCCTCTGGCATGGTAGGAACAAATCACTAAGGCTCAACATATTTACTGTTAGTTTGTAGTTGAATGCATCATAAGGAAAAAAAACCTTTTGTGTCATATCATATTTGGGGATTGGTTTGTACTGTTCTTTCTGTCATGGTCAAATGCAAATCATTCCTTTGAAATGTTACTGTTAGTCTTTTGTCAAAATGTGGAGGTCAGAACATGTGATTTTACTAGGATATTTCAACAATACATTTTTTATTATTATTTCCTTTTTTCCCTGTAACTTAAGGAGCTTCTACACAGAACTCCAATGCAGTAGAACCAGAAAAGCAAGTTGACAATACAGTGAAAATGGCAGGAGTTATAGCTGGTCTTCTGATGTTTGTTATTATCCTTTTGGGCGCAATGCTTACCATCAAGAGGAGGTAAGTCTTTAAGATCGCTGTTTTGCTTTGATTTAGGAATGCTTGTTACATTTGTCTTTTGTTTTTACAAATCAATCCTTCGTTTAAAATTTAGTACTTAAACATTTCTGCTCATTTGGGGGAGTGGAGACTGAGTTGGTTTGGGATATTTACTGGGGTTTTTAAAATGGAGTTTAAAATTAATGTATAGAATCTAAGTCTTCATAAACTCACAAAGAACCACTTCTCAAAAGTTAGATTCCATGTGGCTTGCTTTTGTATGCGTAAATATTGCAGGCATTGGCAACTTTACATCTGACTTGTTGAGCATGTAAAGGGTATAGAACACTTTGGATTTTCAATTACCATTGCAATAGAAAATGTAAGCTTATCACAGAACAAAGGAAATTTCTGAGTTCTCGGCCCAGTTCTGTCACAGGCCATATCTATATAGCAAGTTTTTACTGTGTTTACATAGTTCTTTTCTCGTCTAAGAAAATGTTGGGAATTCTAGCTCTTTAACATTTTGCTAGGTTGACAGGAATCTCTGTCAAAATTTTCAATATTTCACCAAATTACAATTTGCAAGTTTCATTGATGGCAGTCATGACTGCTAAAAGTCATAAATCAATAGAATTCTGTATTGTAGATAAGGTGATTTTGTATACCTGGTCAAGTAATTTCTCTTACATGTACATTGGAAAGCCCTGCCTCATTAAGTGTTGAGGAGTCCAATTGTGAAATACTTCCACTCCCTCAAATGATCAGCAGTACATAAATGTATGAACACAAAGAATGTTATTAAAGTTGAATGTATGCTGGTCTAGTAAAATATGAAGATGTCTTCTGCAAACTTTATTTTCAGTTTGTGGTGTATGTATGTATACGTATGTGTAAAACAACAACATGTCCTTTTTGTAAGTGTGTGGTGTTTCCCATCTGATTTCGATATTACTAGCTGTGAAATGTGTGGGATGCTACCAAAAACTGCCTTTCTATTCTTTTTTGAAGGAGCGGTGCAGTAGATCCAAGGTGATTATTAACCTTCTAAGTGTGGCTTGACTGCATGCTCACTGACAGCCATTTCCTCTGGACCATCTATTTAGATGGCGAAAGTTATTAAAAACTTGCCAGAGGAAGAAGAGTTGTCTGAGGATTTGTTTCAGTTCATATACGACCACCACTTTATAAAGCTGTTGTTGGCATGTCCTGGAAACAAAATTCTAAGCAGTTCATCTTATTTTATTTTATTTTTTGCATCTGTATATGCTTTCTATGTAAATCACTGGATTTCTCATATTGAACCAGCATGGCATGTTAGCTGAGTTTCCTTGCACTTATTTTATGACCACCATGCCTACCACCTACTGTGAAACAGTGATTGGATTAAGCTAGCAGTGTCTAGCACTAAGGAGGCATTTTTGCATTTGTTTTATGCCAAGTCACTTTTGTTTTAATCGTATAGTCATAAGGGAAACTCATCGTTTGGTGGATCCCAGCATTACCATGATTATGTGCACAGGTAATTCAAGTAGCTGTTTTCCATCTTTTGTTGAATTAAATGGGGTTATTTAATCATAGATGGACTACTGGTTGCCAACAATCCTAGTTAAATTAATGTTGCAAATGGAGATTATCTTGACATAAAAGTGATTCCAGGATAAAAGATAATGCTTCAAGAAAACCCATTCTAGACTTTGCTCAACACATTTCCCATTTCTTAATTTGAAGAGTTGCATCCATAAAGTTGCTTATACAAATACTCCACCAAGAACCACGTCCAGGTTAAATGCCCCTGAGGACACAGGTCCGCAGTCTGGGGTTCCTCCTGGACTCAATGCTGATGCTTGAAGATCAGGTGTCGGTGGTGGCTGAAAGGACCTTTGCACAGTTAAAATGTGTGTGCCAGCTGTGATCGTACCCTGAGAAGCCTGACTTGACTGTGGCGGCCCACTTCTTAGTTACTTCTACAGTGAACTACTGCAATGCACTCTATGTGGGGCTGCCTTTGAAGATGGCTTAGAAAATGCAGTTAGTGCAAAGGTCATCAGCTGGATTACTAACTGAGGCTGGTTATAAGGAGCATACCACCACCCTACTAAAACAGTTCCACTGACTGCTGCTGAGTTTCTGGATCCAATTCAAAGTGCAGGTTATTACCTACAAAGCCCTATATGGTTTAGGTCCAAACTATCTTCGGGACTGCATCTTTTTCTATCAACTGGTAAGATCTGCCAGGGAGGCCCTCCTCTCAATCCCATCTCTGTCTCAAGCGTGGTTGGTGGGGATGAGAGAAAGGGCCTTCTCAGTGGTGGCTTTGGAATGTCCCCCCCCCCCAAAGAGATTAGGTTAGTCTCCACTTTCCAGTTTTCCAGATACCTCAAAACATGGCTTTTTAAACAAGCCTTTGACCATGATTAGTGATTAGTGCCTTAGTCACTAACTAAATTCAAGGACATAGTGACTTGCTTCACTGCAGCACTTTATGGGGCTGATATTGTATACAGCTGCTATATTCACAGCCTTTCCTGGGTTTTATTGCATCTTTTATATTAATAGGGGTTTTATATTTTGTTTTAGGTAAAATTGTTGGGTACATTTATATTGTTTTATTGATTTATATAATTTTTTATTTTGCTGTATTTATATATTGTTGCACTACTGAGTGCTCTTTGTGAGCCACACCGAGTCCCTTTGGGGAGAGGGTGGCAGAATACAAATAGTTTTATTATTAGTTTTATTTATTAATATACTGAACTTTAAATTGCATTTCTTTTTAAAAAATATGGGGTATGGTCATGAACTTTAAAAAAATATCTCAAATATCACTGAGAGCATAAGAATTAAGGCAGTGATGAGCAACTTCTAGCTGTTTGGGAATCATACATTTCCCTTTGAGAACCTTGATTTGGAAAAAATGGGATCAGATAAATGACTAATAGGACAATTAAAAAATGAAAAGAAGAGGACTCTCTGAATCTAAATTAGCCAGAAAGTCAGGAAATAACTATGATTGATTGCTGGAGGTTGAGTAATTTTGTGGTCATTTTTTCCCAGGAAAACAAACATTTGGGGAACATGATGACCTTGATGGTTATACCCCTAGATTGGGATATTCTTTTTGTATCCTACATGCATTTTCTTGTAATTATACATATATACATTTTAGTGTAGTGCTTGGAAAGGGCAGGAAATATCAACTTTCCCTCCTTTCTTCTGTCAATTTTATAATGAGGTGGATAGAAGTCTAATTTACATAGCTGAACTTAATTTCTATCATTGAACTTTATTTCTTATTTCATTCCCAACTAATTTCAGGGGAAAGCATTAAAACTCTAACTGCAGCAAATATATCTGTCTCATATCAAAGTATCATTGCATTAAGACTTGCATTCTGCCTTAGTAAACTTAAAGGCGGCTGCAATTTTAAATATTTGATAACATCTTAATGTGCTCATCGTTGTACATCTTCATTCATGTTTACGATAGTAGCATGTTTGTGGGATGTATAGAACACGATTGTTGATATAGTTGTATATTGAGTTATCCAAACCTACATAAAATAGGTTGACATTCCAAAGAACATGAAAAATACCTTTCCATAATACTTTATATTTTAAATTATTTTGTAGGATAGACAATATATCACTCAGTAATAATACTACACTGTGAATTAATATTAATATAAAATAGTAAGACATCAATTATTTTTATCTCATTAAAATATTTTCTAATATTTTAATGACAAGCGAAGGCATCATAAATCATGTTTAATGCATGGCTAAAATTTCATATTGATGGCTTAAGTGCAGTAACTGAAATATTTGGATACAAATTCCTAGATGCATCATTTTATACTGTTTATACATATATTTGATGTTACTATTGAGCCATTACAATGGTCTGACTTTACATAGTGTTCCAACTGAGAATCAATCAAACTATCTTTCTTATGATGATCGATAATAAACATTCAATTAATCTAAATTCACTTTATTTCAGTAGAATTATTTCCACATTAGAAAATTTAGGACCGCTTTCTTAGACTTTTTCTCCTCATTGGTGTAGAATTCAACTGTTTTATTAATGAAGATAGCCCTATTAGTGTTTTGTGAAATGTCACTGTTTTTCCATGGATTTTTCCAACCAATAGTTTTTGATATCTACGTAAATGCTGCTGGGCCAGGGTCCTTCTATATGTTATTCACATGGTTGAAGCCACTATGTCAGGGTAGTTTTTGTTTTGTTTTGTTTTGTTTTTGAAATCTAGGTCCTATATTGTAGTCACATCTTTGTTTGTGTTCATGTATGGGTTAGACAAAGGGAGGAACTATTAACTCTATTGCATGAGGGCAGGAAGGCACAAAATGCTTACCAATAGAAGATCTATGGTCAATTCCTAAGCATGGAAAGCTTATTTTCTAGATATAAGTAAATCTGCTCATATATTTGCAACTTACTGAGAACACTACATTTCCAGTGTAACCTTTCACGCAGCACTCTTCATCAGATGCATGGGCTGAAGCCCCTATAGACAGGGGGCATTCCCATCCCGGCGTAGTGTGTGTGTGTGTGGGGGGGTGCAATTTCCCTCCTCCCACAGATAAGAGAATGGATGATTCCTTTGGAACCATCTGGAAAAGGGGACAGGGCTGGCCTTACTGTAGGCCAGCCCTATTCCCTCATTTTGCTTCAGAGCGTCACCCACCACTCCCGCCCATTGATAGCATAATTATTGATTGTCCATTGGGACTGGGTAGGAATTTTTCCCTCCTATGTTCTAGGAGGGCTTTTCACCTACCTTATACTGTTATTAGGGGCTAGTTGGGATGGTTGTTGTATAAATAGGCTTTCCATAAATAGATTCGAATTACAAAGGTTGGTGTACACCTAAGACACCCCTTGAAGCATGTGGGCCATTACACAAACACTCACCTAAAGATTAACTTTAATAATAATAATAATAATTATTATTATTATTATTATTATTATTATTAAACTTTATTTGTACCCCTTTAAACTTGATTTTTACCCCAGGTGAGGTGATATTGAATAGCCCAAGAATGGGGAGAGTCTGGTCTCAATAATTTGAGAGAGACTTCTCTGGATGTTTTCCTTAGATGTTACCCGGGTTTAAGTTACCAGGGAATCCAGGTGTTACGCCCTGAAAAGCCGAGGGGAAGGCTGTATAAGATGCTACCTCGGCTTTGCCACACCAAGTTTAACTGACACCTAAGTTAGTTTAGTTTAGTTAAAAGTTAAATAGCTAACAATCAATAAAGTTGCCCAACAGTTAAATCCAAATTGCTGTTGTCTTGTCTTGTCATTTTAGAGGTTGGCAGGCAAGCATATATATCAATGGGGTGGTGTGAGTAGGGTGTCAACACACAAGCTTACATTAGAAATCTCTTTTTTCTAAGTCTTACAGCTACTATAGGATTATCTTATATATATTTAAGCTAAATCAGACTAACATGACAATGTCTTTGAATATTTCCATTTTAGAATGCATTTCCCTCAGGGAGGAGGAGATTCTGGTAGACCAAAAGTCTTATTCTCTATGCCTTGGTCAGTTTTGACAGACAGTGTCACTCCAGGTTCTCAATCAGAGCACAGTAAACTGGACAATAGCGATTAATCAATATCCCATTGAAAGAAGCATTTATCAAGGCTATCTTGCTTTGAAATTCAAAACTAAGGGATAAGAAGTTATCCAAAGATATTGATAGACTGGGACAATTTATGTAATCAATGAAATCGTTTTTTTTTTAAAAAAAACTTAAATATACATATGTAGTTTCAACACTTTGAATTAGGGTCCATATCAAGAACAATTTTTTAGCTCCAGAATAGCTAGTAAAATATTCTCTTTTCTTCCAAGACAATGAAGCAGACAAATAGTAATTTAATTAGACAGACTTGAGGCACTACCTTCAGACATCAGAGTGACATCTGCTCATAGCCTGGGGCATTACAGCTGATCAGCAATAGTCTCAGATTATTTAATTTTCCTGAATGTAGCATTTTGCCAGCCAAATGGAGAAATGACATCAATGTGAAACACTATATGGAGAAAATGTTTCAGGGTGAAAAGACACACACTGCCAGAAGTAAACATCATTGGAATTAGGGATGGCTGAATAGTCAAAGATTTCATTTGATTGATATAAATACACAGTCAGATTGATATGCTTCTTGGAAGCTTAATTACCTGAGGAAATTAAACGTTTCCTTGTTAAATTACAGCACCCTCAGATCTGTTTGACAGTATTCAAGCCCTGCAGGGTTAGGAAGTTTGTCAGTCTGTTTGTTGACTGAATACACTTAGTCAGACTTGACACTCAATGTTTTTTTAAAAAAATGGATTTATAATATATTATCTTTTGAACATAATTCCACTGTTGAAATAATCAGGCTGATTAGGAGAACTGAGCAAATTCTACAGAATCTCAATAAAAATAAAATATTATTAATAACAACAAAAACAATAATAATAACTTCATTTGTATTCTGCCCTATCTCCCCGAGGGGAATCAGGGTGGATTCCAACGAACAAAAACACATACACAAACATTCAGTGCCTTAAGATATAACTACATTAAACGACCTACCTCTAATCCCAAAGTAACCAAACATCAAACAACAAATTATAAACATGAGTCCTAAAATTACGTAATTAAACAATTAAAATTATCTCAACATAAAAAACATTAGCCTCAATTTATAAAACTGCTGAAGGTTCATTAAAGTTTTTAAAAATTAATTATATAGCAGTAATATTCACAGCACCAGTCAAGCCGGCTTCTACTCAAGCCTTTTCACTTGAAAATAGTGATTAAAACTTCTGTTTCTTGTAACATTCTTCAGTTCATGCAATTAAGGAACAGTTCTCACTTTTATATGAATAGTGTACCTTATTGTGCATAAATTCCTTGTTTCATTCATCCAAAAACTGTGAGTAGATCCTGCTCCACTCTTTCCAGGTCTCTTCCAAATTCCACTTGCCTTGTAGTGCTGGTTTTACTTCTGAGGCCTCTTCAGTTCATGCACCTTTAGGAATCTTGCCTTCGGAAGTGGAAACAATTGCATAAACAATTTGATTTAGTGTATATGCCCATGTATAAATCTATGTTTAGTCAAAAAATCTGCCCAAAAGACTTATCCATGGGTCAGTGTGAATACTATAACTTAACTCTTGTCAAGCAATAACTTTTCCCTTTCTCTGAGTAGAGTGGCAAAGAGCATAGTCGGCATTATATTTAATGTTTTTATATTGTTTTATGCTGTTTTTATTATATTATGTATATTTATGCTTTGCTTATTGTGAGCACTATGCTGTGCCGGTTGTTAGCAGCCCTGAGTCCCTCTGAAAAGGTGAGATAGGACAAGATATAAATGCCCTAAATAATAAATAAATAATAGTCTGTCCCAGGAGACAGACAAGACATAGTCTGTCCCAGGAGAACCTAAACCCCCTCTATTCTCTCATTCATCTGGCCTTTTTCAAAAATATAAATGGAGAAATTGCAGTGTTGGGGAGAGAAACTGCCCCCAAGATGACATTGGTGCTTTCATCTCTTTGCAGAATAACCCTCATTTATATTACACACGGATCATATAAAAATCCATAATTTTGCTGCTAAAACCTGCCCTTGACTTATATGTAAGGTCAATTTATAAATCAGTACATACAGAGAAACTAAAACACAAGTGGATGTGCTTGGTCAGTGGAGCCATAGACATGAGATTACAAGAGGCTATTAATAACAGGTAGTCTTGGAGAACTTGTATTCATAGTTAACTGCTGATTTTACTGCTAAAAACAGCAATAGTAAACAGTAATGCAAATATTTTAATTTCTTATGAGATTCCCTGTTAACATAATAGAAATCCCCATAGTTTTTTTTCTGGACCATGAGTAAACCCTATGAAATGGTGACCCACTCACTCTACAGTGGTCATTAATGAATGTGCTAGTTAATATGAATTTTGATGAAACCATTAAGCTGCCCTGAGTATGCCAGTTTTGTATGCCAGTAAAAATCTGGCATACAAAGCTTGTGGTTACGTTTGAGAAGAGATCTTAAAAACTTCTGGGTTTCCACACAGAACATTACTTCAGGAAATGAATATCTGAAAGTAACTCCCACAAAAATCCCCCTTAGGAAACTAGCCAAAACCTGAACTAGCCTTCCTTAAGGAAAAGAACAGACCACTAATGGGGTGCTGCTCCCCACAGTATTCTGGCTATATTTCTCTATAGTTATCCTGAATACTAAACAAAAGACTGACCCAAAGTCCTTCTTCAAAATGCCAAACTGTTCTCACTAACACCCTTTCCAAGCTCCAACTCGAAACTCTCAACTGGCAATCTGAGAACTCAAGCAAAAGTTTTAAAAGTTGCTTTTTCCTTCAGATCACTTAGGCTCTCCCCCCCCCCCCCCCCATTGTTCTAACCAATCCTAGTGGTCTAACTTTCCCTTCAAGACTAGAACATGCCTCCTTAAGGCAAACCTAACCTAAGATGGCGTCTCCCTGTCTCCCTTCTCTAAAATGGATTCCTTGGCTTCTCCAGGCCCACTCTCCTAGGCCTAAGCTAGCTTGCCAAGGTAAGGGATTCATTACACCATCTATGTCAGTTATCTCTTTCCTGTGCTTGTGCTCTATTTGTTAGTCCACTGATCAAACCAAATGGTGCTCATCACTGGAAGGGCAAGTCACTGAAAGCCAAATATATGTAGAATGGGGTTGGTAATTCGCTTTTTACATCCTGGAAGGTGTTGACAATAATGAAGTAGTTTTTCATCCCATAGTTTTGATACATGTTCAAAGTCAGGAAACTTCACAGCTTTGGTATAGAAAAAACTGCATTCAAGAAGCCACATGTGTGTCTTGTGCAAATTGATTTTACATGTAATACACAGCATTATTGCACAACATAAATGTTGCTGAAAATCAAAAGCACATCACAACCTCATAGTTTTTGTTGTAAATATTCCTGTTTTCAATTTAAAAACAAAATTGTTGATTTTGCGAAATGTTATGCACAAATTTTGGCTTTTTAAATGGAAAACTGTGGCTGCAGCTTCAGTTGATTTGGGTTTCCTTTTCTGCTGTGTAATATTTGGGTTGTGTAATTTTCACACTGGCAGAACTGCACTGGTGATGTTGAATATTTCACTATGTTGTGTTTGTAGGAATAACATGTGTAATTTAGCTTTGAATTTCTGTACTTCAACTAAGGAAATAATTAAGAACAATGTAAACAAACGAGGAGCCCCCTTTCCTTTAGGAAACTGCAGTTTTCTGCATGTAGTTAAAAAAAAAGCCCTGAATTTTGATTGTAAAGAGTTTTCCAAATTCTTGCTCAGTTCTCCAAAACAAGGTAGTTTGTGTTGTGCTGGAAACATAAAAAAGTTGTGGGAACTTTTCACATGCTTGAGAAATCAGAAAATCCTCTGATTTGACCCTGTTGCCAATATAGGAATTCATGTCTCAAGGAGGATGATTGACTACTAAATATCTCTCTGTTATTGGCATGTTTTAGATAAATACACTTGCAGTAAGACTTAACTGTTAAGTAAGACTTAACTTTTGAGTTCCTTTTGAAACAGCAAGTTCATGCTGCAATTTATATGATTTAAACACTGCATTTCAGCTTTAGCTAAATTTTGACTGGTTTTTTAGTTGTCATAGTCTCTCATCAGGAAGATGGAATTTTTAGCATCTAAATTTCAGTCCAGAATATCCTGTGTTAAAGAATAGCTCTGTCAATGAAGGTACACCAATGGTTTTTGTGGCATGAATCAGCCCCCATTCATGTGACTTAATGATCTAGTCAATGCTTGAAGAGGTTGAGAACACACCTACTAACTCAGTTCCCAAACTATCTCTGCAACAGAACTTGAAAATAGATCCAAGTAACATGTAAAATGTATATATAAAAGCTGTGACTATAATGACAAGGTAAAGCTAGTACTCATAACTGAATAGTGTGGTATGATGGAGCCCAAGATATTATTCAGTCATCAGTTATGGATAGCTTCACCATATTCATTCTTCGTAAGTGTAACTTTGCAAGATCCCAGAAGAAGTAGGCATTAGGAACAATTTCCAGCTAGGATGCTGGTCTATATAAATACTTCTGGTCAGATTTGGAAGAAATGAATTGCATATTCTTATTGCGCATTGTCTACAGTCCTGTCATGGCTGTCCTCTTCCTCCCAGGTTAGTAAGTGAGGCTGCTAACTAATGTGAAGCAGGAACCTATTGGATTGTTGTAGTTTTTTGGGCTGTATGGCCATGTTCTAGAAGCATTCTCCTGACATTTCACCTGCATCTGTGGTAATCATCCTCAGAGGTTGTGAGGATGCTTGCCACAGATACAGACGAAATGTCAGGAGAGAATGCTTCTAGAACATGGCCATACAGCCCAAAAAAACCTACAACAACCCAGTGATTCCAGCCATTAAAGCCTTCGACAATACTCAGGAATCTATTTTCTTGAAAGATACTGATTGCATTTAGAGGAAATCCACAACTGATGCACTGAAGGGCAAGGCAAAGTAAAGGCTGCCCCTGTTCCTGACTCAATTGCTCTGAGGAAAGCAAATTGAGCAAGTGAACCTAATAACAAGTGAAACTTAAATAATAACTAAAGCTATACACTGTATTAACAATTGCTCTCAGCTGAGTATTGATGTGGTTGTACCTACATAATACTGTTTCACTGAGCAACTAACAGTACCCAAGCTCTGGGAAGTGATATGACCCAACTCCCCAGTCCACCTATCAATTCTTTATTACATGCAATAGAATACTGGGTGTGCAAAATCTCTACTTATGTAAATCACCCTGATTCAAAGGTTTGTCATTATAGAATTGAGGAATCCTGAAATGTGTTTTTTGGCATTATGGAAAATTATTCTGGTCATATTCTTATTCAAAAGTAAGAAAAGACCACAAGGGAGATTTTCTGCCCATGATAAAACCAAAACACACACATATTTTGTCTGTTGTATCTTCCTTATTGTTCCATATCTCTCCTAGAGAATGACTGGGAGAAAAATTAGGCAAATCAGATTATTCCCTTATATATGTTCAGTGATAGATAGATAAATACTATAGATAGATATTAGGCCTGGGTAACAACGGAAAAATTTGTTTCTAAAATCGATTTGTATTTGGGGGTTTTTTTTGTTTCGATATTTAAAATAATTACAAAATTTTCCTTTTAAAAAGTTCAATATTTACGAAATTTCGTAAATGGTAAAAAATTAACGAATCGATTTCCGAAACAATAACGAATTGATTCGTTAATGGCGGACGCGACCGCGAAATACGCTAAAAAACCTCCAAAACCTTCTGAAGCTTCCCTCTCCCTCTGTTGTTGACTGTTGGTGTGATATTATAATTTTTTTTCACTAATTAAACCATAAAACTGGCCCAGACATGCGGAAATAATAACGAAATGACCTCAAAACAATAACGAAACGAATACAATATCAAAATACGAAGCATTTACAAAACGTTTTTGAAAATTCGTTTTTTTTAATAATTGCTCCAGAATGGTTCGTTATCATTTTGTAATTGAAAAAATTAACGAATTATTAACGAATTACGAATTAACGAAACGAAACCGCCCAGCCCTAATAAATATCATTTTATGAACTAATTCCTTGTTATGTTTCCCTCTTGCTCTCTTTTGACTCCATGGTCTAATAATAATCAAGTAAAATAAAAGTCTCCACATTGCCTCATTTACTGTCAAAGCATTGACTGGCTTGATATGAAGCCACTCAGGATCTCATTAGGTCCCAGAATAATTTTAAGTTTCACTGGATGCTGTCTGCTCTGTTTGTATGCAGACCTAAACTTGACAAACTGTGAACAGCTGGAGCTTATTCCTTTTGCTTGTGAAACATATATTCCCTGAGGAAGAGTAGGCAGGAGAATGTGTCTTTCAGAGAAAATGCATTAGATCACACAAAAATTAAATAAGAGGAAATATTAAACAACCAAATAGTTATTGTGTGCACACATTTAAATGCATGGAAAAGCCAAATGTCTATATGAACAGAGATCAAGGAAAGTAAGTAAAGTTACAGAATATATAAGCTGATCTATAATTTATGTGAGCTGATTACATCTTAGAAAAGGTCAAGAGAAAAGCTGAAGAACTGTTAAATCATTGCACTTATGCTAACCCTAGCTCTAACATAAAACAGTACAATCCTATTCATATGTACTTGAAAATAAATTATTGACCTTATTATGCAGTCACATTTTTTTAATCCAACAAGCTGCATGATGAGGTGATGCTTATCAAAGATAACAGATTCATATGCAGTTCTTGTTTTTCATTTTACAAGTTTTGGGACATTTTTCAATAGGACATTTTATGTGCAGTTGGAAAAAAACAACCCTCAGGGAATGTTCCAATCTGTATTAGCCACAAAGAACAACAAAAGCTAACATTTGATACACCTGTACTGCAGAAATGCCAGAATGGAAAAACAGCTGTACCTAGAAAAAATAATAACATAATTTAGATGATAACCTTGACAGAAGAGCAGAAGGAGATACTCTTTTGTCTTTGAACACATCATTTAAGGAAAGCAATTGTACTTTTGGTTTTCTTGTTTTGAGGTATCTGTATGTATGCTGCCAATACAAAGAAAATAATAGTTATACAAGCTTTTCAAGCCCAGGAAGAGGGATCTCCCCGTAAAAAAGACCCAAGACATTCTTAATTTCCTTGTTATTGCTTAATAACTTAGTAAAATTAATTTATCCAAAATATTCAAGAATACTGTCTCCTCCTGTAATAGCTGAATGTAAAAATAAAGCATTTGAATGTCAAATTTCACATTGATTTAGGAATAGGAAGGAATAAGACAGGCAAGACTGTAACATTTATGTGGATCTGGATTTTATTAACACTGAAAACTTCACTGCTTGAAATTATAATTCTATATATCAGTATTCCATTTTGCCTGGGACAGAAGTGGGACATGCCAGAATTTCAGCCTTATAATCCCATACTGAAGAGGCTATGAGTGAAACTGTAGCACCATTACTGGTGGAAAGGACAATATTTAGAATACCCAAATTTCCAATTCTGTTGTCTTAACATAGCAAATTTGGCCCATTGACATAGCAGCCTCTATGGAAAAATTAGCAACACACACACACGTTTTAGTGTGATGGCCCATCCAAGTGCTTGTTACATGGAGCAATAGTTCTATTCAGGGAAATGCCTCATTTATCTCCTACAATCTGTTACATTCTGTTCAGTCCTCCTAATAGCACTCTACATCATGCATGTCCATTAGGGTGATTGCCTGTGCTTGCCAGTTATTATCCTATAAAATCTTGCTATCTGTAAAATTGCATACTCTCAGTCATTAGAAAACATCCATTCTCACAACAATAGTAGTGAAGTAATAAAAGTACAAATACTGCCTGATCTTGGAGGCAGAATAGAGTTGGCCCTGGTTAGGACTTGGATGGGAGACTGCTGATGAATATCAAGTGCTGCAGCCTAACTTGGCAAAATCACCCATGATTATTCCTTCATTTTAAAAACCCTACAAAATTCATGATAATGCTATAACTCAACAAGCGTCATGCAAAGAGAAGGACGGTAAACTGTTGATATTATGTGGCAAGTAGATTAGTAAAACACAGATTATTACCTTTGATAGACTATTAAAGTTGGAGCCATTGCTATCCATCCACATTGTATATGCTCCATTTTGAATACATGTTGTTGTTGTTCATTCGTTCAGTCGTCTCCGACTCTTCGTGACCTCATGGACCAGCCCACGCCAGAGCTCCCTGTCGGCCGTCACCACCCCCAGCTCCTTCAAGGTCAGTCCAGTCACTTCAAGGATGCCATCCATCCATCTTGCCCTTGGTCGGCCCCTCTTCCTTTTACCTTCCACTTTCCCCAGCATAATTGTCTTCTCTAGGCTTTGCTATCTCCTCATGATGTGGCCAAAGTACTTCAACTTTGTCTCTAGTATCAACTTTGTCTCTAGTATGGGCTTGAATACATATCACCATCATAATTATCACCATCATCATCTATACTTCGTATTTCTCCAAAAAAAATATTTCGCAGTACTTAAGACAGTTTACAAACTAAAATAAATTTAATATAGTAGTTTTAAAATATCAGAACAATATAAAATGTACCATGAAATTCATACCATCATAGAGTTGGAAAAGATCACAGGAACCATCCAGTCCAAAATAATACAATGTCATTTAGAAAAATACAGTTAGAACAATGCAGTACTCTATTTAAAATCTTTTCTTTTAAAATATTCCATTCTCAAAACCCTGTTAAAATGCAGCAGTCATAGCCTACTGATAGAAGACAATGAAGAAGCAATTACAACTTTCTTCTTTCAGAGCCTAGAGTCAGCCACTGAGAACACTCTCATGAAGATTTTCAAGCCAGACCTGTGAAAGTGGTCAGGCCTTTCTTGGAGATTTCAGGGCCTACACAAACTCGTATGAGGAGAGCCTGGGCTCAAACTGTATAGGATTTACTATGCAATAACTGGAAATTTGGATAGTGTACAAAAAGATAAAGAAAAACTAGTTCAGCCTTTGTTTACAAGGACTCTTGTAGGTTCCTTGTAATCAGACCCAATTAGCAATCCATCTGTAATGTTTGTACCAGCTGAATTTTCCAAAGATTCTTCAAAGATATCCCACATAGAGTCAGTTACAGTCCAAACAGGCTGAGACGTATGTGTCACTAGGACCAGGTCCCTGGGAATGGGTACAATTGCCACACTAACCTAAGTGCAAAAGCATTATAGAAATTGTAGCAACCAGGGGCCCCAGATCAAGGCTTATGCTTTTAGGAAGAGTAGGAAGAGTATAACCTAATCCAGTAGATGACCAACATCCATCCCTTTTCTACTTTTTGGCTGAGCAGAACACCAAATAGTGATTTCTTCCAGTAGAGAGTGTTGTGTGTCCAGTAGGCTTGTGCATTTTGGCTGAACCTTGATCCATTTCTGCTAGTTGGATTCACATTTCCATTTTCACATGCCTCCCAAAAACAGGTGGCTAGCCAGAAAACTGTTTTTGTTCCGCAGCCAAAAAATACAGCTAGATCCAGCCCATTGGAGGCAATGGGGAACTTATGAGGGTCCCCTTTCCATTCCTGGGACTCTTTCCTTTTCTCCTTCAAGGGAGCCTGGGTTTCAGCAATGAGGTTAAGGAAGCCAACACAGCTTGCGTAAGATACATCATGGCATTCTTCTACTCTAATTGTCCCAACAGGCAGGGCTGACAGGGAAATTCTATGCGAGGGGAAACATGCAGCAGCCTTCTTGTAAATTATATTAGGACCTCATCACGTTGCTGAGATCCTGCATTCCAATTTGCCAGCCTCTGTAGAGAAACAGCAAGACAATTCTGGCGCCCTGCACCCAGCCTTGCTGGCAGTGATGTTTCCTATCAAATGTGGGGAAGCGTTGCTGTGCAGCTTCCCCCCATGCCAGCCTCATTGTTCCTAATGGAACACAGGGAGGCTCCCGTCTTGCTGGTCATGGGATGCCTGTGCCCCAGTTAAGCCAGAGAGCCCCACCAAAAGTGAGGCTACAATGTGTGATGGATGGTGTGGGGCTCAGTGGTTCAACTGGGACAGAAGTATCCTATGACACTGAAAATGAGTCATATGGTAAGGTCCTTAATCTGTTAAGTAAAATAGGATTGTATAGAATAGAGACTTACATCTAATGATAGGAAGATGGAAGAGTATTACTTTTTTATACAATTTCCTGTACAATTTACTTAATCTGCTTGGTGGAATTTCCCCCATTTCTATCTTGATATGTATATTATTCCTGCAACTTCATTTGGTTGGTATTTTGGGAAAGTTTTTGGAAGCAATGTGTTAACAACTGATGCCAAAGTACAGAGTACTTATAGCATTCTGCAAAGATCAGACATAATTCTACATAATTTCTGGTCTCTTTTTAATAGCATGTCTGTGAGTGATACAAAGTGTTTTGTTTCTATATCCACTATATAACTCTGTCCCTGTTACATTACAGGGACAGGGTTATATAATATAATGCCAATGTAATATAATTTGACTGGTTGTCCTGACACGACAAATAAAAATAAATAAATAACTTTGTCCCTTAGCAATGTGATAGATGTTCATACTTAATGAAGTGTGAAAATTGTGTTCTCTTGGTGCAAGTCTACACTAACCCTAAAATCCAGAGTGGACCAGAAGTTGGTCCTGGATATCCAAATGGCATCCAGAGACTTCTGGTCCTTAACCAAGCTGAACCTAGTTAACCCAACATTAAGCAAATTTGGGGAATGCTCCAGAATTTTCCCAAAGTTCTGGAGCAACCCAGCACTTCAGACAGAGTGCAGACAGTGTGAGCAGCATTAAAGTGAACCAGTCTGTCATCCATAAGGATCAGCACTGCCACCCCTCTTTCCTTGTTCTCAGCAGCACAGGGAAAAACTAATAGGTTGGATCCATATCATCCCCATCCCTGTGGCAGATAGCTACAGAGCTTGGGCACCTATGCTGACATCAGCAAAGGCATCTGAGCAGCCAGGGAGAAGGAAGAAGAAGAAATGGGATTGGCGGTCAATCTTTTTACAATTAGTGATCAAAGTTCTCCTAGCTAAACCAGAATATGGGAGGAAGATGACACAAGGTAGAGTGAACCCATGAAACAATTGATAAATTGAAATGCCTAATTGAGTATTCTCCAGAGCTAATCTTGTTAATATACAGCTAATATAAGGCAATTAGTTTGTTGATTATATATATACATATATATATTAGCCAGTGAAATCCACATTTGTTGCTGTATCTTTTAAAGAACAGCATGTTTTCTCTTCCTTCATGGATGAGAAAATTTAGAAAAATAAATTCAAGAACTTATATGTTATGCTGAAATTTGTTGCTTCTCATTGTACCCTTTTCTGTTTTCTGTGACGGTAATGTAATGTCACATTTGTCAGGATAGAATTTGTTCCACGAGGTATTGTTCCTTAGACATAGCTTTGGGACTATCTCCCCCAAGACAGCATGACAATTTCAATTTTTCTATCACTTCTGTAGAGAGATCTGTGTGTGAATAGGCAGGAGAATGTGGACTAAATCATATTGACAGCCATTATTACAACAGACCCATTCACCGAAGGGATTTAAATATATTAACTCAGAATTCAGTAGTTGATTCAGTGGGTTTCAGTCTGTTTTAGACTACTAGTAGGGTCCAGGCCTGCATATTTTGAACAGGAGACTGTTAATAAAATAAATATTTACTCATGTAATGGTAAATAATATTTTAGAAACAGGAATGCTTATTCTTTGTCTGTAGCCCAACAGTATACTCACACAGATGCTAGGGTTGTGGATGTGTAGTTCTGTTACACAGTTGGGAGAGAAGAAAGGACTAGTAAATCATGTTCCCCAGTTTACAAACGGGTGTGCCTGTGCAGAACCATTTTCTTTCACAGTTTGGGACACTTATATACTAATATTTTATTGTAACTCAGTGCTCAAAGTAGTCCATATATCAGTGGAATACTGTATGAACTTGTACATGGTGTTTATGTATGTTTAATCATTATGCATATAAATCTACTTCCTGGGTTAATTTCATTTCTTACAAAGATATTTTTAAATGCATACATTACACAGATTAAAATGTGTGCATCTAGTTATTCCTAATAATTTTTGGTATGATTAAAATTTCATATTCTTTCCAATAAATTATTCTAAACCAAAGTACTCATAGTGTACAAATATTTTATGGTACATGAATAATGTTTACATTAAATTTTTATATTCAGAAGTATTTCTGTTACCAGAAAATATAAAACAAGAAATTAATTTTCTACCTTTATTTATCCGGATTGAATCAGAATGTCCCCACGCACCCACATCATTGACTACATTGTTCATGCTGGTCTCCCTCTTGTTGATTTTTGGAATAACATTAAAAATAGAAGCAAAGCACTTACACCAATTGGGTTGATAGCAATTTAGAAGTATCATCATTCCTTTGTTTGTTTGTTTTAGTTGCAAGATCTCAATATGAAAACAGACATTGTCATACCATGGATCTGGCTTCAAATATAATTTTTAAAAATGCATACATTGCAATGAGGTTTGACTATATAATAGGGGCAGTGCTTTCTTGCCTTAATCTGGACCCTTGGGGATAAGAGATGGGGAAAATGGTGCTTCACCGCACCCGGGAAAGCAAATAAGGCTGCAGACAGGACTACAAACAAGGGGGGGAAAGGGCCAGCAAGGAGACCTTTTGCTAAACTTTGTAACAAGGTTTGCTTTTTACAAAATAATTTATTATGTATCTCACTCTACAGTATCTCATTCTATATCAGCGGGTCCAGTACCTGCAGTTTCCTTCATGCACATCTGAAAAATCATGTTCTCTCCAGACCAGTGGTTCTCAACCTGTGGGTCCCCAGATGTTTTGGCCTACCACTCCCAGAAATCCCAGCCAGTTTATCAAGTTTATTAAGATTTCTGGGAGTTGAAGGCCAAAACATCTGGGGACCCACAGGTTAAGAACCACTGCTCTAGACATTTTATAGGTCTTTCATCATGATTCTATGGCATGCTAACTCTGAACATTGACCAGAGAGTTACACGGGCTTACTAGAAATGCTAGATAAGTGTTCTATCTAGGCACTTTTTATGTTATCCTACAGTTTGATTCTATGGTATGTTTCCATCAAAGGTCATCCATTTCAATTGTATTATCTGCAGTTTCCATGGTACATCCAAGAACATGTCCTCTGTGGGTCATACTGTATAGCCCCAAAACTAATTTGTCATTAGTGATGAGTTTTGTAAAAATAATTTGGATTGCATTACTAATTCTATTACTTGTTACTTTTTTTTCTTTTGAAATTCCTAAATGATATTGAGTTGTGAGAGAGTTTGGAGGCCAAGTGTACCAACTTAGTCCAGTATGCATTCCTTTGTATTAATGCATTGTTCTTTAGTTATGTACATACAGTTTAAAATGTTTTAAAAGGCATATTATATGTATATATGATTTATCTGTAAAGTATTTTAGAATGTATTTTAAAGTTCCCCTTTCCCTTTAAGTTATTTAGAATGTGTTTTAAGGCCATTTTTCTCTTTATTTAAATGTATTTTAGATGTGTTTCTAAACATAATGTTATATGTATATCTAACATGTATATTAAATGGTTTTAATATTCTTTGTCAAATAATTTAAATAATATATGCTGTGATATAATTTACCTTTTAAAAATAAAACTAAGTTAAAAAGGCCAGAAAATGTTCCCAAAGTACAAAGATTAGTGTTATTTATAATGCATTACCTTCAAGCCCAACTTAATTGGTCCCTTCAGAAGCCTAAAAATGTTTGCTAATGAACTTTAGCTCAGTAATCGGATGGTATTCAGTTAACCCTTCTATCGTTTTTATAGTTGTTTCTATATGTCCTACAAAGGAATGTAAATTTTCACATACAAGACCAGATAATTATTCTCATGTATAAGACCAGGCAATTTCCATACTTTTCTTCCTGGTGCAAGGAAAATAATTATTTCCCTCCGAATTCTCCTTGTATTTACATATCTGTGTTTTGTGGAATTATATGCCAAAATGCTATATAATAATAATAATACTAATCTTTATTTATACCCCGCCACCATCTCCTACAAAGGGAATTTGGGACTGCTTGCATGAAGCCAAGCCCAATGATACATTACAGCAAAATAAAATGCAAATCAAGAAAAATTAATATCACAATGGAATAAATAGTGCAAAATAACATAATGAAAAATCAAACACAGTGGGCAGGCCAAATCCATAACATAAAATGATAAAACTCTGGATGAGATAGCAGTGAACAGGTATATTTATGAAGGAGAAGCTCGTAGGGGACGGAACAGTGGAGTTAGGCCTTCAATAAGGTGGGGGAGGGAGTGCAAAATGAGGACAACACTGAAGGTAAAGCATCAAAGAATGAAACATATGGTCACTCTCCAAAAGCACATCGGGAAAGCCAAGTTTTTAGATCTTTCTTTAGATTATTTCTATAAAATGAATTGTATGCACAAAATGCAGGTTTTATAGGAAACACCATTTTCTATGCAAAATACTTTGTTCCCTGCACAGGAACCATTTTTCTTTGCAAAACAATAATAACAAAATTCACAGAAAAACTATTGTATTTCTGCATTGAATAATTCCTCAGAACACTTTGAGATATGCAGATATCAGAAGAAGAAAATTCACAAAAAATTCACTGTTGTGTTGTTCTGAGCTTTAGAAACGTCTTTTATAAGCCTGGAAATGAAAAGCAATGTTATTTCCATCCCTATTCTTTTATTAATACATTAAATTACTCTTTAACAGTGGATAGGTACAAATTCCTGAGGAATTAAAAAGCCAGAAACTTGCAATACATAAGTGACAAATATTATTGTGGAAACCAGGAATTCTTATTCTAAAAAAAATTAGCTAACAAACTAAAGAACAGTGCTCAGAAATGTCTAGGAAGTAAATGCAAATTGATTAGTAAAAAAAAGCAGTGCAATGCTGTGTTCGTTTCAGTCAGAAAGTAAATGATATAAAGTCTAATCATGCTTTTTTCCTTCTTCCCCACTTTTGGACATTTTCTTCATCTGACTGCATAATTAGAAGAAATGCATATTCCTACTCCTATTACTTGTAAGTACCTAGCTGGATATAATTTTTTTTCTCGAGCATGCTCATTGGAGTTGTAGGGGTGTTTTTTTCATTTCTTTTTGTTTGTTTTTTTAACACAGTACTTTTAATTTTATTTATTTTTTTCCCACTTCTCGGTTTGGGTTTTGAAATAATTGGCATTTAAAACACCCTGACTAGCTGGTATTTCCATAAATGATACCCTACAAATATTTCACCTCCACTTTAGGACTAAATATAGATATTCAGTGTGATCACTTTGTTTAGTAGCTAAGCAGATAAAACACTAAGTTAACACAGCAGTGCTCCATTTCCTTCAGGAAATAGCATATTTACCAAATATGGTAAATATTTGAGGCACTCTTGCTCACTGAAACAACTCAAGAGTTTACTGCAAATCTTGCTTCCCTGCCACCCTTTTTTTCCTTATCCATCTATTTTTTTGTCTGCTATTACTGAACACTTTTAAAATGGAAGAGGCTTGGGATGATATTTTGAGAAACTGTGCTATTAAATGGATGTAATATGTGGAAGAGCCATATTTAGGATTCCCTGCATTAAATATAGATGCTAATAGGATCTGTAAGATGGAAGTGTGCTCAAATGCAAACCATATACCACTGCTGCCCACACAGATTTTGATAGTGAGGTGTATAAGTTAGGGAAGAGAAAAAGGTGGTAGGAAATTCCTTTAAAAATTCTCTCTTCTGTCTTGTTTTTGCCTATATCTGGGGTTATTTGGAATATGATAAATGAGAGGTAGTAGTGTACACTGCAAGAAATACCCATCAGGTGTTGATAGACACTGTATTTGGAATTTTAAAAATATTTTAAAATTGATTGAAATTGCATCTAGTAAGATAATGGATTGTGGTAGTTGTGTGAATTACTGTATATAGGAACTACAACTTCACTATTACTAGATTTTTCAATACAACTTGAACTCTTTCAGTATCAGATGATTCTAGAGTCTAAAAATCATCAATATCAAATGGTTCCTGGTAGTAGCAGTGGTGTTGCTCAAGTCATGTTTGTAGAAATCTATGAGTTGTTGTGAAGTGTGTCTACATATGACTCTTAACAGATTAGCACCTGAAGGCTGTCTGAATTTTATTTTTCAGGAAAGTAGTCTGTTTCAAAGGAGTTAATTATCTAATAGAAAATGTCTGTGTAACTAGTTATTACAGTAATCATGTATAGTATTGTAGCCATAAACTGTTTTAATTCTTCACATGGATACCACTACATCTATGGTTATTTCCATGCTGCTCTAGAAATGTCATAAGCTTCCATCTACAAACATTAACTGCATTTTATATTATATTGTAAGCACACCTATATTCTGAGGAAATGTGATTTCTGGGTTATTAAGCAGACATGCAAGACAAGAATCACTGAGTTAGGTAGGCAGAAGATTTACTATATTTCTCAGCCATGGATGGTGCACGAACCTTAGCCTATCGGGTTAACATTATGTCAATTGACCAGCAATAGAAATAATGCTGCATCTCTGAACTCAAATTTGGGTATGAGCTTCAGCAACTCATCAAGATTTCATAAAAAGAGAAATCAGGCTTCATATACATATTATTTTCCTCAGATTGTAATTGAATCAGGAGGGAAAATTCCCAGTTTTTCTGTGGGATCTCACTCCAAAAATGTATTCCTTTCAATGCTTTCCCTAGCTTGTGGTAGGGACAGCAAGAGCCTATTTCATCATATTTCATCATATGTGTGTGGTTTTTGGAGTTATGAAACACTTTTAAAGCTGGGTTGTGATTCCAGCCATGAAAGCCTTCGACAACACACTCTTAAAGCATTTTTAAGAAAGCAATTGAGATATTTTATGTGTATTAGGTCTCTCTCAATTCAAAGTATGTTCATAAAATGCTTGAGATTTTCTATTATGCTTTTAATATTTACTAATAATTCTGCTTTATAATTCATAGAACATCTAGGTTTCAGAAGCTTATATTTTGCAAAATATAATACCAAATTGACACTTAATCTGTAACAATAAGATTAAGTCCAGGTTAAATTGCATTATGGTTATGATGAAATATATGGAATGTAAGTTAAATAATGGATAATTTGAATGAAAGTAATGTGATCTAGAAGCAGTGCATAATTTTATGTCAGTTCTAAGCTATTGCTGGCACTTGCTAACATGTTGGGACTTGAGACAGAGTTAAGTAGATTTCCCAGTATGTCCTCCATAAAGGCACACAAGACCCAATTCTTCTTAAGACAAGGTAAACTGATTTTAGTTTAGATCATAACCCAGAATAATGCAGAGGCCTTGTATTGTCTGTCAGTTTTAGTGTTAATATTGCACTTTTGTATTACAGGCAGTCCCCAAGTTACAAACAAGATAGGTTTTGTGTGTTTGTCTGGAAACTGAATTTGTATGTAAGTCAAAAGAGGTAATTTTTAAAGTGGAACTCCAGTAAAAATCTATTATATAAATATATTAGCTTTGAGTGGCATAGGGAAAGGTTAACTCCCCTGTGTTGTTTGTTTTGTTGTCTGTGCCCCTGTTAAGAAGATTTCACCATACTTTCTGTTATTTGTGATAACTGGATTTTGAAAATATGGCTTGTTGTGGAAACAATGATTGGTGATAAAACTTCAATGGAGACATCTTTTCTCCATGATAATTCTTCCAGAAGTTAATTTCCCTTCCAGGGGGTTGATTTCTCTCATTTCCTGTAGTCTCACCCCCATTCTTAACTATGAGTCATTTGTAAGTCAGATGTTTGTAACTTGGGGACTGCCTCTAATTTTCTGTTGTTCCTGCATTTCTGTGCCAGGTTCTTTTTTCTTTTTTCTCTGACAATAAATTCTGTTTTGTCTAATATTCTTGAAAACTTCTGCAGCTTCAAGATGAGTCCTCAGGTACCTTTTTCTGGCTCACTCGCTGCACACTTAACACCTAGTGCAGAGAGTTGGCTTTGTGCAGGAAATACTGTATATTTGATTTCCCACTGTATTCTCATACATAAGGTCATGGATGGAGTTGTTCTTAAAAGAAGTAATTGAAGTAGAATTTATACTTAAAATTTTGGCAAATGACATCATTTACATGCTTTATTTCCTCCTGTATTCTGGGAAGTATAGGAGAATAAATATAATCATATTTAATTGTATTTTTGAGGAGACAATCCAGTAAGTATGGTGCTCTGTCTTTCATAATACTCATTATTTAAAGAGCTAGTATAATGTTCTCAGAAAGCCAACATGGTGAACTGGCTTCAGTGTTGGACTTGGAAGATGAGAATTTAAATTCTTGTGTGGCCATGGAAATTCAGTGGGTGGCTTTAGGCAAGTCACACACTCAGTTTCAAAAGAAGGCTAGGACAAACCCCCTCTGAACAAATTTTGCCAATAAAACCTTAAGGTAGGTTCACTTTATGGTCTCCATACATCAGGAATTATGTCAGAGCACACAACAACAACAAAAACA
Source organism: Anolis sagrei (assembly GCF_037176765.1). NCBI lineage: Eukaryota > Metazoa > Chordata > Lepidosauria > Squamata > Anolidae > Anolis > Anolis sagrei. The sequence goes on along the minus strand of NC_090024.1, from coordinate 213,077,192 downwards.
AGCTGGAGCTGTGTCTTTCTGGTTGCCTTCTCTTCACTCTGTCCATGTCATCAAGTTTCTACTGTCAGTAAAGTTGCCAAGATCTCACATTGACTGTCAATTGCATTAGGAAAGTTCCAAGGAGCTTTTTCTATATCTAGCATAATGCTGTGCATCTTTATTCTGACACAAGTCCAATGAGATAGATTCCCAGCAGACTATGAAAGTGGATGACAGCAACACATTAGAATATCAGTCTAGGTCAGGAAAGAGGTCAGTATATGTTGGAAAAAGACAAAATACAAAATAGCAAATCTGAGGTCTATCCATCTATTCCTATCCAGCCACACACATACACCTTGAATATATTTATTCAGCTTTATTCTCTGCCACCTTCAACATTCAGCACTTTTAGTTAACCTAATTTTTTTATCTTAAGGACATGTACCTAAAAATGTGACATAAGGTGTTCTCAATATTTGAATTATCTGTGAGTCTCAGTGTGAATACTTTTATATTTTCAAAATGAAGAGGAACAATAATTTATTCTGGCTGTCCTTCAAAAAATTCAACATGGCTTGCTTCCTCATCGGACCCCCCTCCCCGAATAAATAGGCTAAACTAATACCAAATGAATGGTTTAAGATTAGTTTAAGAGTTTCAGTGGTTTAAGAGCTTTACTGATATATTTTTGAACCCATGTCTCTCTAGTCAAGGAGTCCAATGCTCTGACTACTATATCAAACTAGGGAAGCTTCCAGACAGGCCAGAAATGTGTGCCAAAGTGAGTTTTTAAAACACACTTTGGCACACGTTTCTGTCTTCACAGGCCAACCAAAATCCAAACTTTCTCAGATAGGGTGGCTACATGCCATCCTAATAACAATCGGGATGGCATGCAGCCACCCCAAAGCCCCCCAAAACAACCCTTAAAAGTAAAGAAAACTTACCTGGCTGCAATTAAGGTCTTTCTGGAATCCTCCTGATGTGAGGAAATGACAGGCCAGGATATGGGGCCTGTCATTTCCTCACATCAGGGGCCAGGATACGCCTCGCCCCTCATCTCTTGGCACATCATTTCCTTGCACCAGGAGAATGAAAAGAGGACTTTAATGGTAGCCTGTCCAGGTAAGTTTTCTTTACTTTTAAGGGTTGTTTTGGGGGCTGAGGGATGAGTTGGATCCTGGACTTTTGGGATCCAGGAGCCCAAAACATTCTTTATAGCATAAGGGTATTCACCCCAAAGACTACCAGGAGTCAGTCTCCACAGACCCAATACCACATTGCATCTGGGCCTTTCTGGAAGATCCAGCTCTAATGAGGTATTTAATTAATTCATCATTTGAATACCCCCAGTAAAAACCCAGACAGGACCTGTTTGGATGGGCCTTGGCTCAGCATGTTAGCAGCAACCAGCAATCCGATAGAATCAGAGAGTTGGAAGAAATCACAATAAATTCAACTTAACCATCTGCTGTGTGTAAATGAAAAGACTCCCACAATCAAAGCACTTTCAACAGATGGCCATGCAGACTCTGTTTAAAAACCTCGACCACTGCTGTGTGTAGCAACAATTCTTACTATCAGGAAGTTGTTCTTAATGTTTAGTAGAATCTCTTTTCCAGTACTTTGAATCCTTTTCCCTGTGTCCTAGTCTCTGGACCAACAGAAAACAAACTTCTTTCATCTTCAGTATGATATACTGGGCCCAACAAATTATTCTAAAATACTCTTCTGAGCAAGGGATGTTTTAACTCAACACACGCAAGTTTACTTTATTCTGTCTTTTCCACCACACTAATTTCCCTTACCACCCCATCGCATTTACCTTGGGAAGCATCCTACAACACTTCCACTCCTGCTAGAGGACTTATGGGCATGTTTTCCATCAGACAACGTAGGAGAACTTCCTGTGGAAGCCCCTCCTCCAACTGGGAGGAAAGTGTTGTACAACACTTCCCTCTCAACACAGGAGGTGAGATGGGGAAAGAACTGGCAAGTGGAGCTGTGTATGGGGTGACACATTTGCCCCACTGCTCCCTCTTTTTTCCTGGATGCCAAGTGATGAGGTTGTTAGTTTGATATTACATTTCTGTCCAGATAGTTTGGTTACATCTGCTTCAGTAGCATTCAGTAACTCTTTTGGCATGGTCCTTTTCATGTAAACAGGAGATAAACATATACATCTGAGCTGGTTAATACCCTTTTGTAAGACCACTAAATAATTATAAAAGAGCTTATATTTTATTTAGGCATGATGGTATGAAAATAAAAAGTAGAGAGAAGAAATATTTTAAAAGGTCCAAAATCTGGCCAAGTGTGTCTCTGTGTCTTGCAGATGGTTGTTGCTTAGTGAAGAGAAAAAGTGTTGAACCATCTTTCAACTTGTTGGAATGCAACACTTAATGTTTCTCTCTCTCTATCCTTACCAACAAGGGGAGTGGACCTGGGAACTGCTCATTGCCTTATGTGCATGTATACACTTCTCAGCTTCTGGTAACTGATTGGTGATCTTTCTGTCAGTTTCACATGGTCTGTGATCTGTGTAAGAGGTTGGCACTAATGTGATAAAAACCACTTTCCCCTGGAAGTTCCCCTTGTTATATTTATAGGAAGCTGGTCTGAGAAGAGAATAGGAGTTGTCACTGATATAAATTGTCAGGACTTCAGAGATAGTGTTTCAATTGCCTTATTTGTGGAAGGGAAACATTTTAAGGTAAAAGCCTCTGTCATTCACAAGATAGCTCAACACACTGGCAGCTTAGAACTCAAGGTCTAGCATGTTTGATGTTTTAACCTTTTTGATTATTTTATCTACCCTTGCTGTGCTTCTAAAATCTTGAAAAGCACAAATTAATTGTTTGACATTTCCTGTAGATAGGGAAACAAGTGGAGTTTAACCTATTATATTTTACCTTCCTCTGTATTAGTGGAGAATGTGTAGGAGGGAGCATCTACTTTGTATGCTAATTTCCATATATAAAAAACATTATTTCAATAGCCACAATTTGGATGAGGGATGGTATAGAAAAATATCAATATAGCATCAGTTTACTCTTTTTCTAGCACTAATAGCATCCTACCTCTATAAAAACGCACTGGCATCATTTCTGGCTTTGTGTAAGTATGTTAGATTTAACATTAGAATACTTGAGGAAATGCAGCATGATGAGGATGCTAACTTAAGTCCACACTATGATCAGCTGACCATTTATCATCTGCCAAAGTGCAACATGGATGAACCCAACATAATACCGTCTAAAATTGCCTTCAGTTAAATAAAAGAAAATCTTATACTAAAGTATTTTTATAGGTAAAAACATATATATAGAAATTCTTTATTCAGGTAGCTAGGTCAGCATCAATCCTGCCCTGAGATTCAGGATTTTGAATTGGTCCTTGTGAATTCCCATGGAACATGTCCTTGTGAAATTATAGAAGTGAAGCTTTTTGTGATGTTACAGTAGAGGCAGGGAAGGGAATTGGGGAAGCTGATTGTGGATATGATCCCAAAGGTGCAGAGGAAGAGATGGGATATAACAATAATAATAAAAATAAAGGGGATGAGAATCTGGATACAGTATGTCTACCAGGAAATTGGCAACCCACAGTCATACTGGGAAATCTTTCAGTTGCTGCCATACTCCTATTTATCACATCCTGCCAGGACTCCTCTAAAGATTGTATGGGAAGGTTTCCATTGTGTCAGGACAATAAAAAGTGGTAATGCTGGCATCCCACTCCCTGCCTTGCTCCTAATACACATATTGACCAGCTCCCTTTACTATCCTATCACTTCCTAATTTTGATACATTTACTTTGTACAAGCAGAACCATGTACTGGGCTGTGAGTCCTAGCACCAGCTAAGAATGAATGGAGAAAATGCCCAGGCTTTAGAACCACTTCACACTTAAACTTTCTCCTCTGTCGCTGCTTCATTCTGAGATTTGTCTTGTTGCATGCAAGTCTTGGAAAACATATTTATTCATTATTATTTATTTCAAATATTTGTACCCCTTCTTGACTCTGGGGAGGTGGAGGCATAGTAGTTTCTTAGGCTTTAACTATCATCCTGAGACTTGGCAAAACTGTTCAACATTATATACCTTTGTTGAAATGTTCACTTACTCTTCTTACCATGCTTAGGCTAGAAGAGTATTTCCAGGGAGGAACACAGTATGCTTTAAAGTAGTGTTTTTCAAACTGTTATCCTCCAAGTGTTTTGGAATTCAGCTCCCAGAAATCCCAGCCAGCTTATTAGTTGTTAGGAATGGTTGGAGCTGAAGTCCAAAACATCTGGGGAGCACAGTTTGAGAACCCCTGCTTTAAAGTAATGCCTTGCACAACTTTCTCCATGCAGGTTTTTCCAGTTCCTGTCTTCTTGAAATGTCAAATATATTGGTTATTATCCATGTTTCCAAACAGATTTAAACATTTTCCTTGAAAAATTAGCTGTGACCTTTGGCTAATCTTCAAACACATCAAGCCAGTATTTCAGGATCCCTTGTGTCATCTACAAGTCAACAGGATCTCTTGGAACTGCTTAGCTGCAGATGTGCCTTTCAACCCAAGTGTTCTATTCTTAATGAAGCATACAAAATCAAAATAGTATTGTTCACATCCCGAAAAGCAAGCTATACTTGCCACATCCATCTCTTCATTATATCATAATTTGAAAGACATTGAAGCATAGAGTATCCAGCTACTCATAACCAGGAATAATTTAAGCTTAATTTAATAAGGAATTTTTGCCTTTATTTACAATCTTTAAGTCATGTCCAATAAAGGGAAGTGGTGCTCATCTCCATTTCTAAACTGAAGAGTTAGCATTGTCCATAGATGCCTCCAAGGTCATGTGACCAGCTTGACTGCATGGAGTGCTGTTACCTTCCCACAGAAGCGGTACCTATTGATCTACTCACATTTGCATGTTTTTGAACTGCTAGGTTGGTAGAAGCTGTGGCTAACAGCAGGAGCTCACCCCGCTCCCCGGAATCAAACTGCCAACCTTTCAGTCAGTAAGTTCAGCAGCTCAGTGGTATAAAAAGTTGTTTCACTCAGCAGTCTGTAGGGCTCACAATGTTTCCTTTTCTTTAGGTTAGCATTTGTCAATGAAATATTTGGTGATTGTCTGCTGTCAAGCAATTCATGGATTTTGTTAGCCAATTCAGAAGGATACGATTGCTCAAAATCATGTGGACAGAAGTAGTGAAGTAAATGGGGAATGAAGACTAAAAATGTTTAAAATCAGACTTCAGATGAAAGTCAACTGGACATTTTGTGTGAACTACTTCAAGTTCTAGGAATTGTGATGCATTTTGACCGTTAGTAATAACACTGAAGTTCTCAGGAGTGTTGTCCTATTTTAAAATTTGTAATATTATATTTGTTAATACATATTTTGGTTGGAAACAGTCAACTATACTAACTTTTGACTTCAATTAGATGACTTTTTTGTTAAGGAAGGAAGGCTTACACACAGATATTACACAGTGACAATAAGTAACGATATCTCCAGAAACATGGGAAGCTATATCATTGGTGTACCTCCAGCATTGTAACTGAAGCTGTAACACTAATACGTTTGATAGGGGTAAACTACTATGATGACCTTTTCTATCAAAATTTAGTAAAATAATCAGGAACTAAATTCCTCTGAATGCGAGTTGCTTAGAATAACTCCGCCTGACTTGTGTGTGCTTGTGTAGAATTCTTTCATCATATACCAACTTGTCACCTCTTTTTTGAATTATCCAAAATGCTTCATCCAAATTTCTCAGTGGGAATTTGGCAGTTCTGAATTACCTAGTACTATTCCTGAAGTGGAACTAATGCATCAGGAATTCTTCATGATTCTTTCTTTTCATTTCCAGAATCTTCAGCAGATAATGTTTTGCTATAGGATATTAATGCTTGGGTAACATAAAACTAGAGAGCACGGAGAGTAATAAGATGCAAAATAACAAAGAGCAATGGCAAACTGTGCATCCATAGTGTTGTACAAAATATGCATACTGTAACTTCAGAATCTTAAACTAGAATTTGTCACTGTTTTCACTCAAAGGATGGGAAAATCCAGTAATGTTCTAACTTCAATTGTATACTAATGTATCACAGTTGTCCTTGTCAAACTGAGAAATCCTTGTCTCTGGGCAATTCACATCTGCAACATATAGTTGCCATAGAGTGAAAGCTTCTTCTTCTTGAGTTGTATTAATTTCAGTATTGATTGAGATTCAAGTGAGCACTCAGTATCTGGTTGATTTGTTTAATGGGAGCATTCTTCGTTCCAAATTTATCCCAAATCAAAGCCCTGTGGATTTGTACGCTACCTCAGCCATTACAAATGTTCTCATTTCCAGCAGTGTCAGGAACAATTTGATATATGTGAAGCATGGATAATCCTACTAATAGAGTAGTCTTGGATAGAAGATGTTAATAAGCAAATATTAAGTGAAAGTGACCCACCGTGAAATTCCTCTGGGAGGGCAGAGCTGAACTGGTCAATTGCCTTCAGATCTTGATGCTGATTCTTTTCCAGTGCTAGTGGTAACAGGTTCAAGCCATAGTTCAAATGTCTTCTGTATTTGGATTGGGCACCATTTTGTCCCTTCCAAAGTCTCTTGTGTGAGCTCTGATGTAAAGTCAAATATATCTTCTATCACAATATATGGGGGAAGAATGTATTAACTGTGATGTGCATTGGAACTTTTTTTTGCATGCTGCCCCCACCAAACACTGTTTTTATATATTCCTTATTCCACTGTGACCTTTTATGTAACCTCCAAACATAATGTTTATACTTATTTATATTTTGTATTTTACTGAGTGTTACTTGCAGAACTGATTTGCAGAAATAGTCTTGGAACTGGCTTCCCATGTTTGGAAGTACAGGTAATCCTCAAGTTACAAAGGTTTGTTCTGAAGTTAAATATACACATTTTTAAAAAGTAACTCCAGCTTTTAGTTTTGAATAGCATAACAAAACGTTAACACATCTGTGGTGTTTGTTTTGCTGTCCAATATACAGAAGATTTCACCTCATTTTCTGTCCTATGATAAAAATTTTGAAAAATTTGGCTTGTTGTGAAAAAGAAGGATTGATGATAAAGCTCTCCCTTTCTAGGGGGAGATTTCTCTCACTTCCTTTTGTCTCAACCCCATTCTTAACTATCACATGGAGGTCCTTGATGCAGGGGAGAGTGGGGCAAATTGTGGGGTGACTATTTATTCATTATTTATTTCATACACTTGCACCTCACCCTTCTCACCCATGAGGGGGACTCAGGGTGGCCTCACAGCAAACACCATTCGGTGCCATCACAATTAAAATGAACATTAAATAAACAGTTGTTAAAACACACCAGTTAAAAACCAAAGTCCGTGTCAGTTCATTGTCACTTCAAATTGCTTATGTCTTCTTCTTGCTTGCTGCATTGCCCACACCACCCTCTTGTCCATTTCACACTGGAAAGTGCATCTTTTCGGCATGCTCCCACACTGCCTCTATTATTGTCTAAGCATGGGTAGTATCCCATGTTCAGATTTCTCCCTTGTAGCACACTTCGCTGACACAGCTGGCACAGAGCCCCACTGGAAGTAGATGTGTGTCATGTAATGAGACCCAGCAGGCTCCATGCTGGCTGCATGGGTGAAGTGTTCTACGATGGGAAATTTCCCCCATGTGATAAGGTCCCATGAGTCATTTATAAGTTGGATGTTTGTAACTCAGACACTGTCTGTGATCCAATGCAAGCTTTCAAACTTGAGTATCAATATCCTTTCAATTAAGATTAATCAAAAACCAAGATTCTGTATTCACATTAAGCATAAAAGTAGTATGAATGCATACCTATATTTCCCTGCCTTTGTTCAAGCTGTTTTCCTACCCAAAGTAATGAATTTATAGCAGTTAAAATACAACTGAAAGCAACAGGCCTAAATGAATACTTTGATGAACATGCTGTGTTTTGAGATAGAAAAAAATCGTGTGATATCAAATATCTGGGAGAAATTTGCATTAAGTAAAAAGCAGGATCTCGGTTCAATTATATCAGTCCTCTTCAAAGTGAGGGAAATAAATTTTTATTTTACTAAACCCATTAATTCTCACATTTTCCTCTATCCTTTTAAAAAAATTCACCCTTAAATAGCATTGATGTTTTCTTGGGTCTATGGCTAGATTGGTAATATCAGTCTATAAAAGATAAACAGGAATTTGCTGGAATATAAATAGAAATATGCTTCTTTTCCTTGGTGCAGCTTATACTGTGTGTGGGGGTGGGGGGTGGGGGGTGGTGGTGTTCGTTCTACCTCTTTTCCGGTTAGAGACTCATTAACAACATTTTTAAAGTATCATTAAAATCCAGAAGAAACAAGAGTTCAAATAAGATTAAATAATCAAAATATTTAAATTCAGGCTACAAAACATATATCCTTAAACATATGCACACACAATAGCAAGATATAAGGCATATTCCATAAAAGAATGCTCTATCATCAATCATCAAATCCTGTCCAAACAATTATCCTCTTGTCTGCAAAATGGAAGTAGGGAGGGTACCAGCCTCAGAAGGGAATTCCAGAGCCTTGGGGCACCAAATGGGAAGGCCATGCCCTGTATCCCCATCAGATGTACATATTTATTTATTTATTTATTATTTGAACTTATATGCCGCCACTCCCCTGGGGCTCGGAGCGGCTTACAAGACTGGCTAAAATCTAACAAAATTTAAAAGCAATTTAAAACAATTTAAAAACAGCAATATCAAACATTAAAAGCCTGTTGAAACAGGTATGTCTTACATGCCCTGCAGAAAGCTGGTAAGTCCCACAAGGCACGGACTTCAGGTGGCAGAGTATTCCAGAGTGATGGTGCCACTGCTGTGAAGGCTCTGTGTCTGGTTGCTGTTAGACGCAAGGTCTTGACACTGGAAATTTCCAATAGATCTTGGTCCTCAGAACGGAGGGATCTCTGGGGTTGGTAGGGGGTGAGGTGGTCCCTCAGGTACATCGGCCCCAGATCATGCAAGGCCTTACATATGAAGGTAATGGGATAGAATGATCTCTAGTAGATCTCAAAGCACAAGCTGGTTCACACGGGATAGCATGGTCCTTCAAATAATTTAGACCTGAGCTATGTAGGACTTAAAAGGTCATAACTAGTACCTTGATTTGTGCTCTGAAATGGTTCCACAGCCAGTGGAGCTTTTGCGTTAATGAAGTTGTGTGTTCATTGTACTCAGCCTCTGTTTACAATCTGGTTGAAGTTTTTAGATGGGCTGGAGCTTCCAAAACATTTCTCAGACCCCATTGTATATTGCATTAAAAACAGAAGCATATAGTTTTCTTCTGTTTAATAACAGGCAGTTGCCACCTAAAGAAGCAGTCAGAGAGGCTCCTGTAAAGGAACCACAGAAAAGAGTGATTTCTTCCTTTCCTTACTCTATTAATTTGTTCCAGTATGATTTGTTGACTTTACGATTTCAGTTTTACTATGAATTTTCTGTTTAAGAGTCCATCTAAAATATCAGATAAAACAAATATATCTACAGGTCAGAGTTTTCAGCATGACACCCTTAGTGATAAATGTCTTCAGTGGTCTAGTGATGGATTTCCTATGCAGTGATTAAATTTATTTTTACATAAAGATGTAGCTATGAGCCATTTCCCACTTTAAGTATCAATTCAGTCAATGTGAGGAAGAAAACATTGGTATAATTTCTTTTAATTATTCAGATTTCAGTAACAAAGGAAAATAATATAAAGTCGCTAGGTACAGTAACATGTCTGTATTTTTCCTGTATTTGTTTCTGTTTTCTTATCAGTCAAGGTAAGATGAACAAGGTTGTTTTGCATGGTGGAGTAATGCTGAAGATTCATGTGGTAATGTTCCATCCTGCTAATTTGCAGAATGCCACAGATTCATTTTTCAAGAGTTTTCTTATACAGTATGAGTGAAGACTAGGGCAGTCAAATGTCAACATAGCTTCTGCTGATCCTTCTCTTCCATTTTCATCCTATTGGCAGCTAAAAACAGGAATCATTTTTAATTTTAGGGCTGTATTTTTAGAGCAGACTCTGAATTGAGTCTTGCTAATGCTAAAGCTTTTGCTGCTTTTGTGAATTGCTTCAGTATGAGATCCATTCTTAGGTAATGTTGGAGGTTTTGAGGGAGTGAAGGAAGCAAAACACACATTTTCTGGTGGTGGTTTGGGGGAGCTTTTGGCTGGTTTGGGAGCAAATAAATTTCGACATAGATTTTTTTAAAAAAGAGGGGGGATTTAGACCTTGTATGTGTGTGTGTGGTGCAGGGGTTTCAGGAATGTCACTCAAAGCCTTCGTGCTTTCTATAGGATGAAATCCGTGTCCAAGTTTAGGTGAGAAAGAAAATCCAGCTTCATCTGAATATTTGCAGTATTGTAAGAACTGTAAGAACTGATGATGCATGTCAGTAGCTTTCAAACGTGATGTCCTAGTGATCTTGGGCAATTGACCCTCTCTCAAACTCAACAATTTAAACATTTTTTTGCCATGATAGGTCCACTTTAGGGTCACCATAAGTCAGAAATGACTTGAAGGCACACAACCACAACAATGCAGGATATACTGTATTAACAATGTGATAATTTATTTTGGCAATGATTGTTACCATAGATGGACGAAAGTTTCAGTCCTCATTTCATAAAATTTATTTTAGTGTGATAATGCTAGTGGGCCAGCATAGTGAATTACCAGGAAATAGGGTGGGTAAGTGTGTGTTAGGATGTAAGGAGTACTTGCATTTTTTTTCATTCCTGATGAAACATCAAGAGAACTCCATCAAAAATATTATCAACCATAAAATATTTTTCTCTTTCAATATATTTTCAGGGGAAGTAATTAATGTAAAAACTATTTTTTCCACAATCTTTGTGCAGAAAGCTCAAGAATATGTGCAAACTTTTTTTCACAAAAAAACTCCAAATGTGCAAGGGGAGGGATCAGTGCTTGAAAACTTTTGAAATTGCATCCAGGTGGAGAAACCATTCAGACAGTTGCATCCCTATATGCGAAGCAACTAAGGTCCAAGAAAAAGTCTATACTCAGTGAAGTTTCTTATGTCTAGTATAAAAGAAGCTATATAATTGATTTTATTCTGAACACTCTGTGCAAGCTTTTGGAAGAGTTCAGATTGAACACACCCACACAGCCTTCAACTCTGAGTATTCATTCTTTTATGGAGAAAGCAACAGATCTTTTGGGGCCCATCTGTACATCATCTAAAACACGGGATTTCCCGAGTTAGAAAGGGGGTGGCTACATGACACTAGTGCTAAATGTGCACTGATTCACTGCAACGTCACCAAATCATGGGGTTAACAGGTCCCCTTTTATCATGATTCTGCCAGAAAACATGCATATTTATATCACTCTATGTCTCTGCACTCTATATCTCTGCACTTGCAAAAAAAAAAACATGATTTCCTTCCCTCCCCTCTGTGGAGATTGCACTAGCACATGTCTGCTTTTAAACAGCTTGAAATAGCTGATCAGCTGATTGGGTTATCAAATGGACACATAGGTGGTTTAAAAGAAGCATTAATGGAGAGTAAGTAGAACTCTCTAAAACTCTTTATTTATAAACTTTATAATATTAACCAGAGCTTGAGTAAACAATTGGGGGAAGAGAGAATTCAAGTGGATTTTTTTATTAAAAAAAATACCCCTGTTATATGCTGAACCTCAGATGTGCACATCCGAATCAGCTGGTATCTATATTAAGATATTTGCACGTGCGCAAATATGTGCATAATGGAGTGATTTTTTAAAAACAAAAAAACCTTCCGCCGGTTATCCCCTGTCCACCCTCTATCTTGTACTGATACAGAGGAAGCCTGTGAGGATGGCAGGGGAAGAAATTCCTAGACCCACAAGTTTGCATGGGACATGTTCTTAGGTTCCAGGTTTTTTGTTTTTCATTTAAAACTTGAATTTTTGCACAGTCTGAAAGCGCCCTTGTACTCACTTAAATTGGAACTCTCTTTATGAGAAAATTTTCAGAAAAAAATAGTGAAGAGGGCGTACCATGGTAACTTCAACCAAATCATAAATTAATATAAGAACAGGGTCCTTTCAATGTCTGGTTAGAAATGGCAAATGGTGCAGATGTCGAAAAGTACTTGGACTGTCAGCATTCATCAATCTATTTTCAGTCACAATCAACATGTTGCCTCTGTACTAGGGATGAACATAATATTTTAGGACTTCTGAAAGAAAAAAAGAAAAAGAAAGAAAGAAAGAAATGAAGGGAGGGAGGATAGGTTCAAATGTCAAGAAATTCCAGTGGGAAGAATTATTGTAAAGCCCCCTTTCCATCCCTCACCCAAGGCTTTGTTCATATGGACCTGGAGGATCCCTCCCCAGCCTATATCACCTTGTTGCTATGTGGTGGCCAGAGAAAGGAGAGGGGCAACTGAGGATCATTGCTGATAGCGGGCATGGAAGAAAGCAAGCATGATCTTGAAATTCCTGAGAGTCCTCCAGAAGTTCTGGGTCATGATGTCATTCTGAGCCACATATTGGAACATGTTTTGGCCTCCCTTTCCTTGGTCACCATATAGCCATGTCATGGAGGATGAGGAAAAGGTGAGTACGGAGGTGGGAGGCAAGCAATATTTTCTCTTCTTGTGCACAGTTTTCAAATATGATCATATAGCAAGGAGAAAATAGATTACATACTTTGTTCACCCCATGGATAGTTAGATAAATGCATCCCTCTGAACCTACAAAATTGTACAAATAAATAAATCATGATGTATTTTTTTTATTTGCAAACCATAACGTCATCTGGGAAAGTAAGCAGAAGAATCTTTCAAAAATATTTTATTCAAGGTAAACATTTTATTGCATCTACACTCAGATCTTAGAAATGAAGAACATAATTTATTTATTTTACTTATTGCCCACCTTTCTTTCAATATGAAACTCAAAGCAGCTTACAGTAAGTTTTAGAGAAACACTACCTTACTGGGTGTTTGGCTAACTGAGCATTCATGAACAATTAATGAAACCCCCAGGATAGATGCCTGGTATTATCTCATTATTGCCCCATTTGGCTATGTTTTCTTTTTCTTGACCCAGCTTTTTGTTTGCTGTTAACATTCATTTTATTTCTGTGCTGATTTCCTTCTGTACTCTCCATTGCTGACTTTACAATGGAGATGCAGTGTGATGCTTCTTCACATTTGTAAAGAAGCCTGCATGTTGCTGCTATAAACTAGGAAATTTTTGTATGTTTTTTTTAAAAGAACCAACAGTAAATTGTTTTGTTTGTCTCCTTTTGATTTATTTTTAAAAATTTGTAAATAAAAATAACTAATAAGTATTTTTTTCCTTTCCAAAACATTGTGAAGGAAACTAGCAAAGAAGCAAAAAGAAACCCAAAGCAGCAGTCAAAGAGAAATGGGACCAGTGGCTGCTTCTGACAAGACTTCTACAAAGCTCGGTGCTGTTCATAATGAAGAAACTTTCACGTCAAGCTGTCAAGATGTTAATGGCTTCAGTAAGTTTCATTTGTTTGTAATGGGTGCCTTCATATTCAGGCAACTTTTGGAGCACAAAAGATATGGAGTCCATGAAAACCAAATTTAAGAAGGAATACATTGTTTGATTAAATTAAATTCTGCATTTCCTCCCAATAATATAACTCATTTTTTATCTTTAATATTAACTTAAACGTAAAGGGAAAGAAACAGTAATAACATTGTGCACACAGATGTAAAGGTTTCACTAAAAAGATGGATGAAATGTATAGAAAACAGAACATTGTTTCGGTTATAATCTGTGCTGTTTTCATTAGTCAGTTTTATTTTCTATAATTTTATTCTCTAAAGTCACATATATTTCACTTGATAAATTAAAACAGTGACCCTTTTCGACTGAATATTTGTAGTACTGTGATTCCACTTTAATTGCCAAGTTGCCATCACATGGAATTCTAGAATATTTGGTATGTTTGTGAGAGCAAAAGTATCTTTAGAATCCTTTGTACGTCACGGAATTGCAGTTTATTAAAAGGTACTTAACCCCATCAAAGATCTTGAGTGTGTTACCAGTCTGTAAATATCAGTACAGGATGTAGGCATGGTAGTGGAATTAGAGTGCAATGTAAAAGTTGTGTGTAGGTCCACAAAACTTGGAGATAATATTCACCCCACCCCCCCCCCACACACACTTCTTCTTCTTCTTCTTCTTCTTATTATTATTATTATTATTATTATTAAAAATTAGCAGTTCCTGAAGCTTTCTCTTAGTTTACTTGTCAGCAGTATGTGAATTGTTTAAAGTCAAACAATTACAATATATTAATGTGAAAATGACACTTTTTTCCTGTTGTGTTACTGGCAACACCATTGGTGGTAGCAAGAGACCCTTATAAAGTAGTCTTGGAAATAAACCATATGGCAATATGTTTCCTCGGGCCTTGTCTTGCTTATCCCTTATTTAGCATCCTCCTGTTGAAGTATCCAAAATGGAATGCAAAGTTATTAAACAAGGAGTGTTATTATGATCAGAGGAACTCTGTGGTCTCATTATCTAATTTGCTCTGCTCATGGCAGGTTCAAAAATCTGATTTCCACTTCTTGACCCATTTACTTTAGCTGGCTCCAAACTAGGATGAAATGAAGACAAGCAGCATTATGAATTCACATTGATGGTCATAATAATTTTATTGGGATACAGATGATCTTTAATTTTTAAGAACATCTGAATCCCAATAAAAGGATCATGCACTGCTCTTAAACAAGACTATAATCCTGTACTAAGGTTTGCCAGATTCTACTTTCATTGAAAATAAATGGTGATAACTTCTTCAAGCAAAAGTAAGCATGATAAGAAACAAAGATTGCAGGGACCTAACAGAAGCTGAAGAGATCAAGAGAAGGTGGCGAAACTATACAGAAGATCTGTATAGGAAGGATAATAATATCAAGGATAGTTTTGACGGTGTTGTGAGTGAATTAGAACCAGACATCCTGAGGAGAGAGGTTGAATGGGCCTTAAGAAGCATTGCTAACAACAAGGCAGCAGGAGATGATGGGATCTCAGCTGAACTGTTTAAAATCTTGAAAGATGATGCTGTCAAGGTGATGCATGCCATATCCCAGCAAATATGGAAAATACAAGAATGGCCATCAGGCTGGAAAAAAACAACTTATATCCTTATACCAAAAAGGGGAAATGCTAAAGAATGCTCAAACTTTTGTACAGTGGCCCTTCTTTCTCATGCCAGTAAAGTAATGTTCAAGATCCTGCAAGGAAGACTCCAGCAATACATGGAGCAAGAATTGCCAGATGTACAAATTGGGTTTAGAAAAAGCAGAGGAACAAGAGACCAAATTGCCAATATCCACTGGATAATGGAGAAAGGCAGGGAGTTTCAGAAAAACATCTAGTTTTATTGACTATTCTAAAACCTTTGACTGTGTGGCTCATAATAAATTGTGGCAAGTTCTTGGTGGGAAGGTGCGTACCAAATCACCTTGTCTCTTTTCTGAGGAATCTATATAAGGACTAAGTAGCAACAGTAAGAATGGACAATGGAACAACAGACTGATTCAAGATTGGGAAAGGTGTGCGGCAGGGTTGCATACTCTCACCCAACCTATTTAACTTGTATGCAGAATACATCATGTGATGTGCGGAGCATGATGAATGCAAGGCTGGGGTAAAAAAAATTGCTGGAAGAAACATTAACAACCTTAGATATGCAGATGATACAACTTTGATGGCCAAAAGTGAGGAGGAGCTGAGGAGCCTTCTAATCAAGGTGAAAGACGAAAGCGCAAAAGCTGGGTTGTAGCTAAACATCAAAAAACCAAGATTATGGCAACAAGAATGATAGACAACTGGGAAATTGAGGGAGAAAACATGGAGGCAGTGACAGATTTTGTATTTCTAAGTGCAAAGATTACTGCAGATGCAGACTGCAGCCAGGAAATCAGAAGACGCTTACTTATTGGGAGGAAAGCAATGAAAAATCTTGATAAAATAGTGAAGAGTAGAGACATCACACTGGCAATGAAGATCTGCATAGTAAAAGCATGGTATTCTCCATAGTCACCTACAAATGTAAGAGCTGGGACGATAGGGAAGGCCGAGCGAAGGAAGATAAAACGCTTTTGAACTGTGGTGTTGGAGGAAAGTTCTGAGAGTGCCTTGGACTGCCAGAGGATCCAACCAGTCCATACTTCAGGAAATAAAGCCCGACTGCTCATTGGGAGGAAGGATAGTAGAAGCCAAGATGAAATACTTTGGCCACATCATGAGAAGAAATGAAAGCTTAGAGAAGGCAATGATGCTGGGGAAAATGAAAGGAAAAAGGAAGAGGGGGCAAGATGGATGGATGGCATCCCTGAAGTGACTGGATTGACCTTGAAGGAGCTGGGGGTGGTGACGGCCAACAGGGAGCTCTGGCGTGGACTGGTCCTTGAGGTCACGAAGAGTAGGAAATGACTGAATGAATGAACAACAACAAAAGTCTTCTTTGATATTCTTCTCCTTCCATAATTCCTATAGGAGACTACAAAAGACAAATGCAAAGTGTTTTGGTTTTAAGAAGACTGTTGTAGCTAAATCAAAATGAATACAGATGCATAGATCCTTACGGACATCCAAATGACTATACCTATTTTGGACACATACTCAATTTAATGTGGATGAGCCTTTTCTTATTAACTGGAGAACCTGTGTCATAGAGTGAGACATAAATGAACACACAAGTCCTCCCATCTTCCTGCTTTTCAATGTGGGTGAAATGAGGTTAATCACAGGAAATGAAATGAAATTTCTGTCCAGAAACATTTTTTAAATCATTGTAAAAATTTAAATGTCTCTCTTAATAAATTTTCAGTCTATGTAATAGTTTATCATGCAAAAGAAGTATTTCACAGTATTGAACTTCAAGTTTGACTTGGACCTCAATTTCAGTCTTAATTCAGAAATTTAAACCTTTCTGCTTCTCATTGAATGTCATTGGAAACAAATCCTTTTCAGTTTATAAATTTTGGATAAATGGGAACAGATGGTTTTGTGTTACTCATTTTTTTAAAAAAGAAAACAAACTACTAGTTTTTTTTTTATTTCTGACAGGATTGGGTGAAAACCACAGCACATAAATACAGTAGAGTCTCACTTATCCAACATAAATGGTCCGGCAGAACGTTGGATAAGCAAAAATGTTGGATAATAAGGAGGGATTAAGGAAAAGCCTATTAAACGTCAAATTATGTTATGATTTTACAAATTAAGCACCAAAACATCATGTTTTACAACCAATAGAAAAAGCAGTTTAATACATGGTAACGTTATGTGGTAATTACTGTATTTACGAATTTATCACCAAAACATCGCAATGTATTGAAAACATTGACTGCCTAGAGAAACAGTTGTGGATCCTGGCAGGAGTAAGACTGCATTGAATAATACAGAATGTTGGATGAGTGAAGGTTAGATAAGCCAGACTCCACTCTATCTGTTCTGAGAGGATCAAACCAGCTTCAGTAGGAGGCAATTCTGTGCATAAGTAGCTTGTATTGGAAGGAATAGGCAACATTTGTTTCTATAGAAGGTTACTTTCCTTGAAAAAAAATTGGAGGTTGTTGTTTAATTGTTCAGTCGCTTCCCACTCTTCGTGACCTCAACCAAAATTAGACCACCACCCCCCCCCCCCCACACACACACACACAGTTTTTAAATCCATGTCACCTGTCTATCATTTCTTTCCAGCTGGGCTATAGGGAAAATACCTATTACTGTCATAGAAAGTCTAACTTTGCAGATAACTTTTCTGAGCCACATGATATGAGAACAAGAACCACTGGTGGTTTGATGGCCATAGATTGCTTGTCTCACTTGTAGTTTCATGCTTTTCCCCAAAATCATGTGCTTATCCACTTGGGGGGGGGGGTGTTATTAAAAATAAATAAAATGATATACTTAATAGAAGTACCCTATTAAGAAAGCTACAAAAGTTAATAAAGATAGGTGCAATGTTTTGAATAAAATATGCATGTTGTCACTTGGGGACATGGTGGTTTGCTTCCTCTTTTCTCCCTCCTATTGGTAATTTATGTAATTTTTGTAGAAGTGTTATATTTCTTATACAGAAAACCTAAAATATTTCTGAGTTTAGGTACAGGGAGTTGAGAAACCTGAAATGCAATTTTACCTTACCTATCACTTTGGTTGTATGCTGAGTTGGGATGAGAATCATGGAAAGTTCAAGAGATTGGGGGATAAATGATGGATATAGAGTATATAATGTTAGAGAAAAACGATTTTGAGCTACACTTTTCCAAGAGGAGGCGGGCAGTTGATCTGCAATTTCAGAAGCATCAAATATAGCCTTATCTAAATACTGAACCTCCTGAAGCTAATGCAAATGAAATGGATATTCACGTGAGAGCACTTTCTGCACAGGAAAGAGTGCTATCTGTACAGAAAGCCCATTTCTGTGCAGAAAATGGAAATGGCACAAAAACCTCATTTTCTCTACATAATAATTCTTCTGCAATACTATGGGGAACTTGAAAACAAGGAGAAAATTGTGTTGACCTCTTCTTCGTGACTGTCAGGAAGGCTGCTTTCAAATTTGGAATGAGTAATTAACAAATAACTCCTAGGGATATGAAACAAAGAGTAAATATGGATGTGGGGATAACATGTGTATGTGGGGAAGCTGGTAGGCCTTTCAGTGATTTATTTATTTATTTACGGCATTTATATACTGTCCCTCTCAGTCCGCAGGTGACTTGGGACAATTTACAGTTGGTATCAAGACCATAAAATACAATTTCAATATAATAAAACAATTGAATAATAAAACCATAACAGAATCAATAAAATCAATAAAACATGTATCATTAGGGTCTCCTCATTAAAAACATCATCCAATCACATCATCAAACCATTCAATTTTCCTATGTCTGATTCATGTGCCCATACTTACTTAACCTTTGCTTGAGGGATGAGCACAAATATATCTTTGTCACGGTATTTTTCTAAGCAGTTTGTATCCTTGATGCAGATTTCTAAAGGACCAATATTTATATCCACACATGTAGTTGTATAAAAAGTCAAACAGAAAGAGATGACATACTTATGTGCATTTTTGTTACTGATTGTATGTAACTCATTCAAAGTGTGTATTTTGTGCTTAAAATGTCAGCTGGAGCTCATATAGTACATCCTACTCATAGAATCATAGAATCATAGAATCAAAGAGTTGGAAGAGACCTCATGGGCCATCCAGTCCAACCCCCTGCCAAGAAGCAGGAATATTGCATTCAAATCACCCCTGACAGATGGCCATCCGACCTCTGCTTAAAAGCTTCCAAAGAAGGAGCCTCCACCACACTCTGGGGCAGAGAGTTCCACTGCTGAACGGCTCTCACAGTCAGGAAGTTCTTCCTCATGTTCAGATGGAATCTCCTCTCTTGTAGTTTGAAGCCATTGTTCTGCGTCCTAGTCTCCAAGGAAGCAGAAAACAAGCTTGCTCCCTCCTCCCTGTGGCTTCCTCTCACATATTTATACATGGCTATCATATCTCCTCTCAGCCTTCTCTTCTTCAGGCTAAACATGCTCAGCTCTTTAAGCTGTTCCTCATAGGGCTTGTTCTCCAGACCCTTGATCATTTTAGTCGCCCTCCTCTGGACACATTCCAGCTTGTCAATATCTCTCTTGAATTGTGGTGCCCAGAATTGGACACAATATTCCAGATGTGGTCTAACCAAAGCAGAATAGAGGGGTAGCATTACTTCCTTAGATCTAGACATTATGCTCCTATTGATGCAGGCCAAAATCCCATTGGCTTTTTTTGCCGCCACATCACATTGTTGGCTCATGTTTAACTTGTTGTCCACGAGGACTCCAAGATCTTTTTCACACGTACTGCTCTTGGGCCAGGCGTCCCCCATTCTGTATCTTTGCATTTCATTTTTTCTGCCAAAGTGGAGTATCTTGCATTTGTCACTGTTGAACTTCATTTTGTTAGTTTTGGCCCATGTGGGTGGGATCACGAGCAGGGCCTCCCCAGATGACCGGAGCGAGCGTGTGGGTTCGTAGATGGAGATGCGGTCACGCAGGTAGGGTGGTCCCAAACCGTTTAGGGCTTTGTAGGTGAGCACCTGCACCTTGAATTGGGCTCGGAAAATAAATGGCAGCCAGTGGAGCTCCTTAAACAGAGGGGTAGACCTCTCTTGATAATGAGCCCCGGTTAGCATCCTGGCTGCTGCCCGCTGGACCAATTGAAGTTTCCGAGCCGTCTTCAAGGGCAGCCCCACGTAGAGCGCATTGCAGTAGTCCATTCTAGAGGTGACCAAGGCGTGGACCACCCCGGCCAGATCAGCCTTCGCGAGGTATGGTCGCAGTTGGCGCACAAGTCTCAGTTGCGCAAAGGCCCTCCCGGATACCGCCGACACCTGAGCCTCAAGTGTAAGCGAAGAATCCAAGAGGACACCCAAACTGCGGACCTGTGGCTTTAGGGGGAGTGTAACCCCGTCCAACACAGGTGACCACCCTATACCCCGATCCGGTTTACGATCGACCAGGAGGACCTCTGTCTTATCGAGATTGATCTTCAGCTTGTTCTTCCTCATCCAGATCGACACAGCGGCCAGGCACTCGTCTAGCACCTGAGAAGCCTCCTTGGAATTAGGTGGAAAGGAGTAGTAGAGTTGTGTGTCATCCGCGTAGAGATGGCATCCAACTCCAAAACTCCGGATGACCTCTCCCAGCAGTTTCATGTAGATGTTAAAAAGCATGGGCGACAAAATAGAGCCTTGCGGGACCCCACAGGTCAAAGGCCAGGGGTCAGAGCAGGCGTCTCCCAGCTTCACCATCTGAGTTCGTCCCTCCAGGAAGGACTGGAGCCACGACAAAACCGTGCCCCCAAGGCCCATCCCGGAGAGACGACCCAGAAGGATACCATGATCGATGGTATCGAAAGCCGCTGAGATGTCCAAGAGAACCAGCAGAGTCACACTCCCCCTGTCCAGCTCTCTGCGGAGGTCATCCACCAAGGCGACCAAGGCTGTCTCGGTGCCATGACCAGGCCTGAAACCAGACTGTGACTGATCTAGGTAGTTGGTGTCGTCCAGGAAACTCTGGAGCTGGGAGGCGACCACCCGCTCCAGCACCTTACCCAGAAAGGGGAGGTTGGAGATCGGTCTGTAGTTACTCAGCACCGTGGAGTCAAGGGAAGCTTTTTTGAGGAGTGGGCGAACCACAGCCTGCTTCAAGTTAGATGGAAAAATTCCTTGCTCCAACGATGCATTGATAATCGGTACAAACCAGTCAAGCAACCCCCCTCTGGCTGATTTAATGAGCCAAGATGGGCATGGGTCCAGAGATGAGGTGGTCGCCCTCACAGCCCCAAGAATCTCCTCTACGGTTTCAGGAAGAACAAGCCTAAAAGAATCCCACAAGGTTGGACAAGCAGGTGCCTCCGTCACCTCTTCTGGCACTGCGATGGAATTGGAGTCGAGCTCAAGACGTATCTGGGTGACTTTACCTGCAAAATGGTGTGCGAAATCGCGACACCGAGCTGCAGGGTCATCAGCGACCTCCTCCGCCACAGGTGGGTGGAGGAGTTCCCCCACGACCCGGAACAGCTCCGATGATCTATTTGCTGCAGATGCTATGCGGGTGGTCGTGAATGATTTCCTGGCCACCTGTATAGCCACGGAGTATGCCTTAAGAGAGGCTTTAGCCCGTGCTCGATCAGATACAACTCGAGATTTCCTCCATTTGCGCTCTAGCCCCCTTCTCGTATGCTTCATCACAGCCAGCTCCTCGGTGAACCAAGGAGATGGCCTGTCACGGCGCAACGAGATGGGGCGTTCAGGTGCGATCGTATCTAACGCCCTGGACATCTCCCCATTATAGAGAGCCACCAAGGCGTTGACAGAATCGCCAGGCTCCATGGCAGGAAGAACCCTAAGATTCCTCAGGAATCCATCCGGATCCATCAGTCTCCTAGGGCGGACCATCTTAATTTGTCCTCCACCCCTGCGGAGGTTTAGGGTCGCAGCAAGTCTAAAAGTGATCAGATGATGGTCAGACCATGACACTGGAAGGATGTTTTGATCTTCCACTCTGATCATTTCGTTGTCCGCCACAAAGACAAGGTCGAGAGTATGTCCAGCTTGATGAGTGGGGCCAGATATTATCTGTGACAGTCCTATGGTCGCCATGGTGGCCATAAAGTCCTGAGCTGCGCCAGATAAAGTGGTCTCAGTGTGGATGTTAAAGTCTCCCAGCACCACCAGGCGCTGGGAGACCAAGGCCGAATTAGAGACCACCTCCGCTAGCTCAGACAGGGAGGCTGCTGGGTCACGGGGTGGGCGGTACACCAGCAGGAACCCCACACTGTTACAGCTCCCCACCTTCAAGTGGACACATTCGAACCCAGAAGCCTGCGGAACAACGCATCTGGTCACGGCGATCAAGTTCTTCCTCCTGGCTTGGGGGTTTGTAGTAGACACCTACAACGACATCTTTTTGAGTCCCAGATCCCTTGATTCTTATCCAGATGATTTCAAGCTGGTTTCCCAGATTGCTGTCTTGAATCTCTTCTGCAGCATAAGAGTTTTTGACATATAAGGCTACTCCGCCTCCTCTCCCCTTTGTTCGGTTTCTGTGAACGAGGTTATACCCCTCGATATCTACATTCCAGTGATAGGAGTCATCCCACCAGGTTTCAGTGATCCCTATGATATCATATTTGTGGTGTTGTGCTAAAAGTTGGAGTTCGTCTTGTTTATTTCCCATGCTCTGTGCATTAGTGTAAAGACATGTGAGCCCCTGGGATCTTCCCTTGAGCTGTTTAATTGGGATTATTGTGCTTTTGGTACTTGGTCCTTGTTGTGTTTGTGCAGCCCTCCGTTTAGCCTTCTGGCGATTCCCAGACATTATGGGTAAAGTAGTGTTCGCAAGGCTGTTGTCCCCCTCATCAAAATTCATCTTCTTAGCAGTAGATTTGGCTGGCACAGAACCAATTATTTGTTCAGAAGCAATTGTTTGTTTTCTCAAGGGAAAATTCTTTGGCGGGAAGGAAAAAGCCCAATGTGTAATAATTTTCGTCTCTCAGTACAATTTTATGTGAATTTTTGGGAGTATTGTTCACCTCATTGAGTAATTCTGATAAGCTTTCTTACATTTCTCAAGTTCTTCACAAAATGAAGAAATCACTTCTTCAATTGCCTTTTGATTCATTGAATTTAATCTACTTTTATATAGTAATATGGAATAGCTGTTTTCTTTTTCTTGTGCTTTTAAAGTTAATCCATTTACCATTCCAAGGAGGAGATAAAATATTTGTCAACAAGTATGAAAGACTTAAAATGCTACGATCTGTGATTGCTGAGCACTGAATCCTTGAATGTTGGATTCCCCAATATATAATCTTGTTTCTAAGATTAATTTAAAATGTCATTGATTTGCATAAATGTTTTTTAACTTAATTTTAGATGCATTTGTTTAATGTGGGATTTTTTGTTTTTTTATGCTTTCTGCAGAGCAAATAATTCTTTCTACATGTATAAAATTAGTGTGGGAAATAGAAAGGGATACCATCAATTTCTTTGACTTGATTGTTTATATTTGCATTTTTTTCCTTGTGTGGAAGCATTCAAGCACAAATTTTCCAAAGTGCAGGCTCAATTGATGCAGACTGATACATCACTAAAAATAGTTTTGCTCTGTCATCTGACACACAGAATGACATACAGTGAGAAATAAAATCAGTAACAAACCAAAACAGCAAAAATATCACAAAAACAGTGCCAGTAAAAATAAAATTAGCTAGTTAAGCAAAAGCCCAGAATATTAAACTAAATTTTGCATACTGTTTGAAGAAACATTTTAGGACTGATAGGATAGAGGGGTAAGACAAAGTTGATTGCAAGAAAGGCTTGAACTTTGATGCTAAAGTGGGCTATAAGAAGTGACCCAAAGAAGGAAAAATAATTGGCCTTTCACATACTTTCAGTTAACTCATGTTGTTAGAATGTATTTCCATGTATTTTACCTACTTGCAGCTTGTATGTTGCTGTACGTTTTAAAATGCTAAATTCCAATAATCCCAAATTCAAAATATGTCCATTACGAACACTCTATTCTTTTCTGATGAAATATAGAATACATTTGTTCAATGACCTAATAATAATAATAATAATAATAATAATAATAATTCATTTGTTACCTACCTTTCCTCAAAGCTCAAACTGAGGTACAACTTAGTTAAACACATCACCATAACATTCATATGACAAAATACATACATAGTTAAAACACCGCCACCACAGAATACTTGTATTAAAATACATTGTGCAACAATATATATTAAAATACAAATAGAATGTAAGTTTAAAATTCACAGTTTAAAATTGAGTGGGTAGACCTGCAAGAAAGAGGTAGGTTTTCAGTTGTGTCTTGAATTGTGACAGCTCATTTACTTCCTTATCACATGGGGGAGCCCCCCCTTCCCCCGCCATTTTGCCAGCAGGCATGATGAAACAGCAGTTGTTAGGGCAACTCTGTTGCCTAACTTGCTTCCAGCGCGGCAACACTTTCCACATCATACAGTGAAAGTGTTACCCAAATAAGGAAGACACCTCCTGTGTTGTGGGGAAAGTGTCTGGTGATGCTTTTAGCCAGGCCGAGGGCAGCGCCATGGGTGACATCATGGCTGTCATGGGACTGCATCCCCAAAGAAAGCTCTAAGCATCCTAGGATGCATATTTTGAGCATTATGGTAAGGTCCTTAGTTGTTGAATCTCTTCTAACAGGTCATTCCAGAGTCTCGGGGCAATCGATTAAAAGTGAGGGTTGTCCGTCACTGGGTGACGGTTGCCAGTCAGGTTCTGGCTGGTTGGAGTAAATGTCCCCCCAGAGAGCTTAAATCTATGGGAGGATTATATGGGAGGAGGAAATTCTGTAAGTTATCTTAATCCAAAGGGCTTTAAAAGTTATAACCAATACTTTGTACTTTGCCTAGAACTAATTGGCAACCAGTGGAGTGCTTTTAGTATATGTGTGAAATTATCACTCCTAGATGTTCCCATAACCTATTCGGCTGCCATGTTTTGAATTAACTGGAGTTTCCAAATGTGGTACAGAGATTGTTCAATGTACAGCACATAGAGATATTAGCTTTGAGGTGATAGATGTGTGCACTACCATCTTTATGTCCTCCGACTCTAGAAGGGGGCACAGCCAGCATATCAGTTGAAGATGGTAATAAGCACTCCTGAATATCACATCTATCTCTCAAGCCATGAACAAGTAACCCCATCCAAAACTGACTGACACTTCCCATTTAAACTCAGATAGCATTTTATTTTTGTAGTCTCTCATAATGAAGTCTCCAAAACATATTTATTGTGTTGAGAGAAGGTGAACATATACAAAAGATTAATTTAAATAAGGTGGACAGAAGCAGACTCTTTGTCATGTGTTGCTCACTTTTGCTGTATTTTAACAATGTATTGTAAAAACTTGCCAATTGTTTGTACAGCATTATAATTATGAAAAGGAAAAGTCTTGATATCACTGAGATGTATCTCTTTTAGCTGTTTTTATTGTGTTCAGTCCAATGCATTCAATACTTCCTTCTCTGTGGAATTTCTCTCCCTGTTCTGTTATCTCTCTAAATATAAATTTCTAAAGTTTCTTCCTTGTCTTTCCTACCTAGCACCATCCTCTCCTTGTTCATTTTCTATCCAAAGCAAAACCCTTCAGAGCAAATCTTTGTTGAATTCCTACTATTCAGGTACATATGTGAGATTTTATTCTTAACTGTATTTGCTTTTGTGCCTTTCCCTGTGTAGATACCTAAATCTGTCAGTGAAGAACACTTTAGGACATTGGAAACAGCTAACCTTGTGTTTTTATTTTTATTTTCCACTTTTATTTTCTCCTGTTGACCTTCTGTTGGGTTCCATTGATCCGTGTTCTGTGCGCAAATGGAATTTCATCTCAAAGTATCATCAGACACTGTTCCATCGACCACACTGTTAGGTAAGAGAACTGTTATGATGCACAATAGCCTGTTGATGAGAAAACACATTCATTCAATCCAAAAATGGTTCAATAGAATATTGGCAGACCTACTCCAAAATGTTATTTATTAGATTTTGGATTGGTAAATACCTCGCTTCATCATTGAAAAACTTATGAGTGGAAAAACATAATTATTTCAGCAGATGCACAGTCACAATTGTGCTACCTTATCAGTTTTCTTTTCTAAATACTTATTATGTAGCCTTATATACACATATACACACACAAACCCCCCAAAAAACCATATCTTGGATGCCATTTTTATTTGAAAACTAAAAGGATGAAGTTCCACAATAAATAATTCATTTGAGGGGCTTCCATTATACCAGCATACCAAATGGTTTGATTTCATCATACTAGTAATCCATAATACAGCACCATGGGTTAAACTAATCCCCCCTGAATGAGGAACTTTTGAGAGAGAGGTTCATTCCACCATGCTTAGCTTTAACCAGTTTTCTTCCTCCTTCACCCACATGTACATAACTGATTTATTAATGCTGGTGCACTTTAGTACCAATTCTTAGTGTGTGGGAGTGGGGGAATGGGGAATTACCAAGTAGTGTCCTGCATCTGGAAGTACAGAGATGATATTCTCTTTTCTTATTTCAAAGAAGATGCAATTGTCTCTCTGTTTCCATCTTTGGAAATGTAAATGGATGCTTGCTAGGCATCTCTCCTACCTTCCTTTAGCTGTTCATTGGCTGGACAGACATAGATTAACACTATTGGGTCAGTTGTGCACAAGAAAATCATAGCACAAGGAAGTGGCAAGTAACATGATTCTAACTATCATATTGATTTTTAACAACTAAATCCATGTTTACAAATAAAAACATTAAGCCTGTGCTTCAGTAGTGAAAATCATGTGGGCTTCCAGATATCATTGGATTACAAATCCTAACATTTCCAATTATATATAAAACTGGCCTAGCCTGAGCTATGTATGCAGAATCCACTTACAACAATATTCCATTAAGCATTATGAGCAGAATACTATTGGTGTCATATGCACATGTCAATTCCCCTTTATACATGGCTTCCCTATGGACTAGGTCAAAATTATATATGTGGCAATGTAGAACCTGGATGCACAATATACATGGGTGTGCATGCACATTGCACATGCAGATATATATCTGCATTGGTTGTTCATTTAGTTGCACAATGTCATTAATCCCCCACCCCCACCCCCAATATAACTCCATGCATGTGCAGTTATTCTCCACCTTTTTGATGTCGACTGTGCAAAGCTAGAAGAAAACTCATCTGATTTGAATCTAAGATAAAAATTCATGGTTACATATTGTAGTTAGCCTCATATTTATGCAGCCTGCTATTTCAGAGTGCTTGAAGTAATAACAGTAATAAATAAAGTTAAAAGCACCCCATTTAGTGAAGAAATGATGGCGAGGTTACTTCCATATAGTTATTTATGAAACTCAAATATCAAAAAAGTAAGAAATCCAGCCTAAACCAGCAAATATTACTTCTCAAGCAATCATTGTGCATTATAGACAGAACATCATAATAGTTTTTGCATGGTGCTTTAGGTTTAGCATTAGTAACTCAGTCATAAATGTGGGTGAAGTTGCTTTGCCATGCTCAATTTTTATTCTGCTTGAAAATCAGTCCATAACTTTGCATGTGGCATAATTATTTCACATTTTGGAGATGCAGTATTTTGAATACTTTGGATCACAGTTTTGTTTCAGATAAAGGAATGAAATCTAGTTTCCAGTGGTACAGAATTGTGGTATTACACAAGGAGAAACCTGTAGCATAACATTTTAGAGTTTTAACTGCTTACAGACTGGATTGTCTAAATGCTTTCAAAGTGTATGTAAAAGGGCATCTAACTAAACTTGGCATCAAACTGTTCTAGACCTACACCCTGCACAAGAAGCTTCCTTGAATTTTCATATTTAATAAATTTTCATATTTGGTACCAAATATGGTAATCATATTTGGTAATCATGGTACCAGATCTAACCTATACTCTCTAAGACAGCAGCCTCTGATGATTTTATTCACGAGAGTGGTTTCCATACTGTTCCTATACAGTAGAGTTTAAAATGCTTCTGACCATTCAAAATACCTGTGCTTGATGACCACCCACCATTAAGTATATAAGTTCAAACCTAGTAGACTGTGGGGCAGGCCCCTGTTGAGGGAGATGGATTCCCTATAGACCAGGTATGAGCAAACTTGAGCCCTCCAGGTGTTTTGGACTTCAACTCCCACAGTTCCTAACAGCCTTGGGCCCTTTAAGCTCAAGTGGCTGAGGGGAGAAAAGAAAAGGGCCTGAGGCTGTTAGGAATAGTGAGAGTTAAAATCCAAAACACCTGGAGGGCCCAAGTTTCCCCATGCCTGCCATAGACTCTACCATTTGCCTACTGTTCTACAGAGAACCCAAGTAGATAAAACTGGGAGAGGCTAACACCCCAGCACCATCCAATCAAGTCCCCACAATACAAGATAGATTGGCACGATCATACAAGATTAGGTCCTGGATTTACACACAACCCTTCTGTCAAAGTGTGAGGGGGGCATCCAGAGTTCCAGACTGTTTCAGTTGCTGGCTCAGTGCCTGGGGAGTTGGAGCTCCTGCAGGAAGGCAGATGGTCTTCCTAGCAGGAATCAGGCAGCGATGTCAGCAGCAGTTCTCAGAGAAGAGAGTTCACATCAACTGGATGATGAGAACAGCTGCAGACCTCTCTTCTCTGGAGTGGTGGAAATGATAGTGGTGAGGCTTTTCTTTGCGATGTTGAAAATAGAAGTAATTAAATGAGAAAGGTTTTTCAGTTCTGGAAAACATGAAATTGTTTAGTTAGCTCAAGATTCAGAAACAGAGATAGTGACCAATTTCTTATTTGCCCTAGATTGTCGTGATCCCATGATATAACTTTTTTCCATTCTTTTTAAATGACCCCCGCCCTCCTAATCCTTACTATCCTGAACTTTGAAAATTCCCCTTAGTTGTTCTTTTCTTACTTGATCATAGTAGCTAGGTGGGGAGAATCTGTCCCTTTCTCCACCTCTATATAACCAGCACCTGTGGAATAGCACAAATCTGAGGAAAGAAGAAGGTGGTACTCTTTCATTCCTTTCTATTCTTATTCCCATTGCCCTGTTGAAAGAGTTCCTTTTTCTTTTACTCTATGGTTCAGAGTTATAAAGAGATTAAAAAGAGAGAGGAAAAGAGATAAAAAATATGGGTATGTGTAAAGATGCCACCAATTTGCAACAAAGACACCAGAAGTAGTAGGGTTGTCTCTGATTTATCAGGGTCTCCTACTAGCTGTAATGGATTTACAAAATTGATAAGACAGCTAATAGCTTGTAATATTTTGTTGGTCTTTCTTCAATGTGTAGCGCAGCTTGACTTGAAAGTATTCGTAACAGAGACTTGGCTTTAAGAGAAACTGTAACAAATTTATTGAAGTATAGGAGAAGCTTAATGGTTTCAAGGTTTCTTAACTCCTAGAGGCACATTTCTTCAGAGGTTACATTTATAACATTTCATAAAACAACTCTTGAGAAGACTGTTCCTTCCAATAGACAAGTTTTAAAATTATTTTCTTCAAACTGTGTTTCTTTCTTTGTTATTTCTGTTGCCGTAAAGATGCTTACTGGGTTTCTCACCCCCTTTTTGCTCATACACTAACTACTAATCAAAAGAAGTCAACTTGACCTATCTAAACCTCACAGGCTAAAAGCCTTAATCTTCCTGATTCTCATCACAGCAGAATCAGCCTTTCCCTGTAGTTCTAAGAGTACAGACTGCTTCCCTGATTCTCACTACAGGAGAACCAGCCTTTCCCACAGACTACCTTACTGGTTCTCAACACAGTAGAACCAGCCTTCCCTGTAGCTCTCCGACTACAGACTGACTGTTTCAAAATGCCTGCCCTGCCAAGTGGCAGTTGGCTCAGCCCCTTTTTCCATGGCAACCCAGCTCAGAGTGAGCTGAGCTAGCTACCATCCCTCCAGTTATGCTATTTTAAATACTTAAACTTTTTAAACACCTATCTATAATTACACATGACTAAAAGTTAAAATTCATACTTCACCACAGTAGGATATTGTGAGATGTGAGGAGAATGGTGATTTGGGTGGAAAGGAAAGTCTGAACATTATTTGTATGTTGGCCGAAGACACAGAAATACAGTGGTTTGCAAAGCTCCCTTCACCTTTGAACTGGATAGTTATAAACCTGAAAATGTGTGTCTTAAGCCCATCTTTGCAGGATTTCTCTAGCATTTCTACTCAAAAATTCACAGTACAAGACTCTGTCTTTTTTCCATTGAGAATACAAATCAATTGCTGAAAAATAGTCAAATTTTGGTATCCAAAATGAGATGTAGCAAATACTCGCTCCTGGCAAGTACTGTTTCCTGCCACACATGTCTAGATAATTGAAGAGTAAAATCTGATACATGATGACTGAGTATCAGCATCATTAACCTGATATGAAGATGTGATTTTTTTATCTTTTTAAATAGGAGTATTAAAAACCGAGGACTCAATCCATGATAAATTAGCTGCCATCTTGTAGTCTATTCCAGAGTGGCTGTATGGGAGTAGGATCAACCCAACACTGAGGTGTCAAATGAGAGATGCCAAAATGAGTGATGAACATCTTAACAGTTTTCCATCTATGACTACCCTTTTCACTCTTCTTAGGTGGCTATGAGGAATTTCAGATTTTTAAAATACAGTTTAGTGGGAAATAATGCATATAATATGAGATCTTGATGGCAAGACCTAAAAAATGTAGGATAGAAGATGTATATTTTTCCTAATTTTAGAACTAAAAATGTGGACAGTTTTCAGATATATAAAATGATTCCCGAAAGTGACAAAATGCTAGCCAGTAAGAATATGGGAAGTAGGGGGGAGATTAAACTGATTTAAACAATTCATATAATTACAGGGGGAAAGGGGGTTACACATTTTTGCAAGGGGTTGCTGACTGTTAGTAAACTATGGAATTTGTTTTCATGGATCTTTCAAGGAAAAATCTGTTATTTAACAGGCAGTCAGGAGATACTTTCTATTGTTCTATCTATCTATACATTCATTATTTCATCACAGAGCAAATGATGCTTGGTTAAACAATAGTATTAATTCCATATACAAGCTGGTATTGCACATTTTTAAGGACAGAAATCCACTGTGAAAAGGGTTTGATTTTAAACCAGGGGTCCCCAAACTTTTTGAACAGAGGGCCGGGTCACAGTCCCTCAAACTGTTGGAGGGCCGGATTATCATTTGAAAAAAAAAACCACCACACATATCTTTTGCAGTGCAAAAAAACAAACAAAAAACCCCAAAATCCACACTTCTATATAAATAAAAAATGTAATGTTCCTTTGTGGGATTAACAGAACTCAAAAACCACTGGATGAATTGACACCAATATTTGACACAAGAAACCTAACAACCCAATGTATGTTCTTCACTCAAAAAATTGATTTTGTCATTTGGGAGTTTTAGTTGCTGGGATTTATAGTTCACCTACAATCAAAGACCACTCTGAACCCCACCAACGATGGAATTGAATCAAACTTGGCACATGGTTCTCCCATGACCAACAGAAAATACTAGAAGGGTTTGGTGGGCAGTGTCCTTTGGTTTTAGAGTTGTAGTTCACCTACATCCAGATATCATTGTGGATTCAAACAATGATGGATCTGGATCAAACTTGGCACAAATACTCAATATGCCCAAATGTGAACACAGGTGGAGTTTGGGGAAAATAGAATCTTGACATTTGGGAGTTGTAGTTGCTGGGATTTATAGTTCACCTACAATCAAAGAGCTTCCTGAACCCCACCAACGATAGAATTGAGCCAAACCTTCCACACAGAATGCCCATGTGGGCAACAGCACGAGTGGCAGGGGACAGCTAGTAAAATATAAACTTGGGGAGGCAGCGGGTGAAGCGGCCCCAAAGCTGCTTCGCTCCTCGCCTCCCTCTTCTCCAGCCTTCTCCAACCTCTGGGATAAAACCAGGCTTTATCCCGGAGGTTGGAGAAGCGCAAGCGCAGGCCGAGGCAGGGGGCGAAGCGGTTTGGCGCCAATTTCCTCCCCGCCTCCCCCCGCCTCCAGCCTTCTCCAGCCTCCGTGATAAGGCCAGGCTTTATCACGGAGGCTGGAGAAGCGCAGGCCAAGGCGGGGAGCGAAGTGGGTCTCCTTTTGAGGAAGAGAAGGTTTTTAAACAAGCTAGATAGCCATGTTCAGTAGTGAATTTGTGCATTGGCAGGTGTTTGGTGTCTCTTTCAACACCATGAGTCTGAAAAAGGAATTTATCAATGGAATTTTCACAACCACTGTCTTGTATAAGGGAACTTTATGACAGTTGTGATGATAGTGATGAGGGTAAGAGGTCCTCTAAGATATAGCATTTTAAAGACCAAATTGAATAGTAAAACAGGTTAAACTTCCAAGCCAAGAGAACACTTTCTAAAATCAGAAGAAAGTAGAGATGGCCTCAGCCAAGTCATGTTTCTGAGATTTGAGGAAGTGAGTACGTTTGCTGTATAGCTCTGTGCATCTACCTATAATGGATTCATATGAGAATAACCTTCAGGTATCACTAAGAGAATAATACCTACAAGATAGCCTTATCCCACACAATCCACCCCTAAAGACAGTGGGGTCCTCTGGGGGATGCTTTCTCCAACCAGCCAGAACCCAACTGGCAACCATCACCCAGAGGACCTTTTCATCAGCCTTCCCACAGCTATGAAATGACTGGCCCAAAGAGATCCAACAGCTAAACAAGCTGTCAGAATTGAAGACTCAATTGAAGACCCATCCTTTCCAGCAGGCCTACCCAGTCAACCCAATCATGAGTTCTGAATTTACATTCTGTGGATTTTTTTCACCCTGTGTTTGTTGTATGTTTTTTTATAGTGGTATGTTTTTATCTATATATTTTATGCTATGTTTTTATATTAATATGTTTTGACTTTTTTTCCTTTTCTTCAGTCATTAGGAGAGCTGGGTAACAAATAAAATATTCTATTATATTGTTTATTATTATTATTATTATTATTATTATTATTATTATTATTATTATTGACTGCTCCGATAAATCTAGAACGGAAATTAGTCATAGTCTCCTCCCTAGGTGCTTTGGGCTATATTTCA
Source organism: Anolis sagrei (assembly GCF_037176765.1). Taxonomy (NCBI): domain Eukaryota; kingdom Metazoa; phylum Chordata; class Lepidosauria; order Squamata; family Anolidae; genus Anolis; species Anolis sagrei. The sequence continues at coordinate 213,043,951 of NC_090024.1, read as the reverse complement.
GTGAAAGGAAAGTGCTAAAACCACCTCTGAGTATTTTTTGTCTAAGTGAACCCTGCAAAATTCATGAGGTTGTCAGATTAATTGATGGCACATATACATAGAGAAGGGTCTAATAGATGATAGCAAGATTGCCAGTGCCTAACTCCAAACATTTGAAAATATCAGATTTTAAATTGTATTGCGTTCAGATATGATGATGCTTCATCCATTTTTGTAAGAGTTTAGGGTAGCTAATAATATCATAGCCGATCATTGTTTAATTGTATAATATTACTTTACATTGGAATATCACCTTGAAGTAAGCCATTTGTCACATAATAGTTTCACAACCCATGAAAACAAAGACAAAATGTAAGCCAAATTCACAAATATTTTCTCTACAAATGCCAGTAGCATAATGCAGAATATGCTATTAGCCATTCTGGAGCCATCCTTAGGAAATGTCAAATAAATGACAACCCTTTACTCCAGTAGAGTGAGATTGAATGTGTATGTAATTAAATCCATTGCAAACACCACTCCAAAAATAATTTATTTTGTGCAAAGGATGTCTTATCATGTTACACACTTGCCAAGGCTAACAGAACAAAAATATAAATGGTTATGAAAGGCTTATCATTTCAAAATCAGAGTCAGGTTGTGGTTATTAAAATGAAGAGTTTTAAAACAAAACTTTGCTTTTTATATTCAAGACATAACTGTGGTAGTGCTTCAGTTATTTTGCCAGAGCTTGGGCTTATTGTAAATTTATTTCCAAGTCCCCATCATCATTTCATTTTACCATAATATTGTATTGTTTGTCATAATAATATTATGAATATTTTCTCCCTTTTACCTTTAGATTTAATCTTACTGAACACATAGATTACTATACTAAAAATCATTATAAACTAGAGTGGGAAGAACAAATCTACTTTTTTACATTGAGTAAAACATGGCAATGCAGTTTGTCATACATTTGCATGTCCATTATACTATACCACTTTATTGAATACAGTCTGTATTAGCTCATGTATAAGTGTATTATCCATTTATTTATTTATTTCTATACCACTTTTCTCACTCCTGGGGGCATTCAAAGTGGTTCACAGCATAGTAATGGCAAAATTCAAATGCCTCACATAAATGTAAAATACATCACATATCTAAAATAACATATAACTGTAGATTTAAACCATAAAACTATAAAACATCAGACATAAACATAAACATAAAACATTAGACATTGCACCAATCCCGAGGTTGTAATTTACTTCATTTTACTCCCTGAATGCTTGCTTGAAAAGTTAAGTTTTAATCTCACTGGGGAGGGGGTTCCACAGCCAAGAGGCCACCACCGAGAAGAACCTGTCTCTCGTTTCCACCAATTGCATCTGCAAGGGCAGCGTGACCAAGAGCAGAACCTCCTCAGCCGATCTTAGTGTTCTAACTGGCTCATAAAGGGAGATGTGTTCAGATAGGTAAGCTGGAATTGAACTGTTTAGGGATTTATAGGCTAAAGCCAACACTTTGACTTGTGCTTGGTAGCAAACTGGCAGTCAGTGGAGCTGACACAACAAGAGGGTTGTATGCTCCCTGTATGCCGCTCCAGTAAGAAACCTGGCTGCATCCCTTTGGACTACTTGAAGTTTCTGAACAGTCTTTAAAAGCAACACCACATTTCCAACAAAAAATATCTCCAATTGGTTAAATAAATTTAAGACTATGGAAAGATAGCAGACCTGAAAATAAACAAGAAAAAAACTATGATATTAACTAAAAATATGTCGCAAAAGAAAAAAGATGAACTTTTTAAGCAAACAGAACCAAAGTAATAGAGAAAATACAATATTTGGGACTAACATTGACAGCCAAAAACTCTCAACTGATGAAAAATAATTACAAACAAAAATGGAAAGAGATTAAGAAAGATTTGTACAACTGGAAAAATTGAAACTATCTTTATTAGGCAGCATATCAGCTATTAAAATGAACATTTTACCAAAAATGCTATTCCTCTTCCAATCCCTGCCAATTATTAAGAACTTGAACATTTTTAACATATGGAACACAGACTTATTGAAATTCATTTGGCAGGATAAAAAACCAAGGATAAAACAACTCATACTGATTGATGATAAGAAAAGAGGAGGCTTTGGCCTCCCTGATTTAAGAACTTATTATGAAGTTTGCGGACTTACTTGGATAAAGGATTGGACCACCCTTAAAAAATGTAATATACTGACATTAGAAGGCGCTGATTTAAGAAAGGGTTGGCACGCCTATATATGGTATGGTAAAATTAAAATAGAAAAAAACTTCAACAACCATTATATAAGAGTGGGGACTAATAAAAATCTGGGAAAGATACAAAAAAAAAAGATATTATAGAAATACACCACTTTGGCTGTCACCCCTAGAGGCTTTCCTTAGGAGAGAACTAGGATGGCAAAATTGGCCTACATGCAGAGATATTTTAAAGAAAAAGAAGTGAAATAAATCTTTAAAAACCTATCATGGCTTAACTACAGACAAATGATAGACTGCTTTAAGAAAGATAAAGAATCAGACTTTGTTGACAAAGAGGACTTTTGGGAGAACATTATGAAATCAGATAATAAACTGATAACAAAAATTGATAAAAATTATTAGAATGGACTACAGAAACAGAACAGATAAAAGAATCAATGATCAAATGGGCAGAAAATGTAGGACACAAAATAGAACTACATCAATGGGAGAAAATCTGGAATCAAAAAATCAAATATACCTATTCGTATGACCTTAAAGAGAATTTACTAAAAATGGTACATAGGTGGTACATAACACCTCAGAAAATTTCAAAATGTTACATCTGGTTAGACAAGCAGTGTAGGATCACAAGAATAAATTTCCTACTGCTCATGCCCATGGATAAAATTACAGTGGATTTAGACCATAGAGATTGTCTGGGAGATTTTTCCCCAGATTATTACATATACCACTGTGAAAAGCAAAAGCAGGTGGTATTTGATATAGATGTTGGTGTTCCGCACAAAGTATCATCCTCAAAATACATGAGTTGGATGAGGATTGGAGAAAAAGAACTTTTTTATGTACCCCTTCACACATTACAGACCAGTGATCACCGTATTTGGAATAGCATTGCAAACTAGAGAAGTAGAAATTTTAAGTCCAGAAGATGCCTTAAGAAAATAGGTCTTTTTTACTCATTGTTTAGGAGCAATACTTGGTTGCACATTGTTCTGGTGGCATAAATTAGATTGCTTTTACTGGGTATCACAAGAACAACATACATTGTGATGAAACAAAGTCTTGACTGAAAATGTCAGTAGCTTTGATTTTATTAAATACAACTGGACAAATTGCTTTCTATCACTTTGGCACCGATTGGTTTTGTATTAACAGTTTGTTTGCTGATGTGGAAGGGGGTAGATGTTTTCTAGCCTTATGTTTTACAATTCAGAAAAGTAATCTTTGGCTTTGAACCCATATATTTTGGGGAAAATAATCATTCTCACATATTTTCTGGGGAAAAAAATACAGATTTCTACACTGCCTCCCACATTATTTCCACCTCACTAGGGAAACGTAACTTGTGACCATGAAATGCTACTTATTATTTAATACTATACTGTGTAGTTCAAAGTATACATCATCACTTACAGTCTGAAAGTCAATTTTAACTGTGTTCATGCAATAGGGATCAAGCAGAAAAGGAAATTATGATCTACACGTAGGGTTTATGTGCAATTTATATTTGACAGTTGATCTCTTACCCACATCATAACCTTTGCTGCTGTCCAAAATTTTATCTTCCATACACAAAAAATGATTATAGAAATTTACAATAAAAGACTATCAAATCAGATCCCCAAATAACATTTATTCAGACATGACAAAATAATAATTACCTCTGAATTCACTGAGCGGAGTGATTTTGAGCTATTCTTTATGACAATTCTGAAAGTCTTCAGTGTGCCTTTCTAGAACTTCTCATTACTTTTTCCAGCTCCCCTTGATTTGGGATCTTGTAGTGTTTTTTTTTTAATTGAAGCTGATGAAAATGTAAAGTTTTCAGGAGAAGTCAATTGTAAAATTGGATTTCAATGCAGTTTAATGGTGGAAAATTGGAAGTGGCCTAATGTTGTTTTTAAAGTCCTCTTTATTGCAAAGGGTTAATGGAGGATAGGATGGTGAAACATACATTGTGAATGCAAATCCAGCTTGGAAAACTAATAAGCCTTGAAAATCCCCTCTGTCCACAGTTCTCACATTATCATTATAGTAATGATGACATTACACTGGTTATTGTACAAATAAATGCTTAATTTGCTCCTTTTTTTATCCCCCACTATAACAGCTATATACAATCCAATGGGTGTTGGTTTTTCAAATATATATGAAATGTATAAAAATATTAAATGCACAATAATTAGACATTTCTTTTTTATGAAGTTTAATCCAGTACTATTCCAGAAGGACTTGGAAAAGTTACTCTCAAAATACCCAGGCCAGTTTGGACATTTGTCACACTTTCTGACTCTGCAATCTAGAGAGCAGGGGATAGGAAAGAAGGGAGAGGGTAATTAGAAAAAATGTCTTTCTGGAAAAGTGATAGGTAGCCCTTCTCTCTATACAACTTTTCCAAATTTTAAACCTTTTCTCCCAGTGATGGCTGCAATTAGGTAAAAAGATATCTGTCAAGATATATTTTGCATAGCTCTCCTACGTCACATTTTGTACGGCCTCAAAACCTTGCCCCCCCTTCTTATTAGTCTATTTCATTTTTTTTCATCACCAACAACTCTCCTCCACTCTAGAAACATATAAAATATCAACATATAAGAAGTCTTTTAAAAATGTGTGTGTGTGTGTGTGTGTGTGTATATATATATATATATATATATATATATATATATATATATCCCTAATACCAAATCAGGAGGTTTCAGTGAAGAATTCCAATTTTCCATCCAATTTTTCTTCTCCATAATTTCTTTCCTCTCCCTGATTCTTAAATACTTGTACAAAGGGTATTCATTTTCCTACAGCTTGGTAAAACTTACCATATATACTCGAAGATAAGATAAGATGAGTTTTTCAGCCCTTTTTTGAGCTGAAAAAGCCTCCCTTGCCTTATAATGGGATCAAGGCCAGGCAGTCATGGGTGCATGGAGGCCATTGCTTGCAATCTATGATATATTTCTCTCCCCTTCACCATCTTTAACAGTGTGTTTTCTTTTCCTGTCAAAGGGAGGAAAGGAGGGAATAGAGATATATTTCATGTCCTCCTTGTTTGCATGGTTCTCTTTCAAACCTACCCACTTTCCTGGCCTTTTTGTGTGTGTATCTAAATGTATTAAATTTATATGTGCATTTTTGTGTCCTTGGTATTTCTCTGCTCATACATTTGCACGTATTTGCAAATCCTATATAAATATAGATATCTAGAGATTGCCACATACCTGTATATATGTATCTATATGTATAGAGTATTTTATATATGAATTGAATTTTCCCTTCACATGTTTGCAATTCTTTGCAAATCTTATATAGATATAATTATCTCTATATAGAGAGATGTCTAGATAGATAGATATGAATATAGATATATAAGGCTTGCAAATATTGTAGGAAGGAAATGCACATATAGAGAGGATTTGCAAACGTTTCAAGGGAAATGCATACGTGAAATTAGTATATATAATTATAGTTCCATATCTAGCTCTGCATTGTTTATATATGCATTGAATGTTTGCCTGTCACTATGTTGGAAGCTGGTCTGAGTCCCCATGGGGAGATAGGGCGGGATACAAATGAAGTTCTATTATCACCACCATCATCATCATAATTAAGTTATTGTTGATATCAAACTATTGTTGATAGTTTACTGTTGCAGTTTTTTTTAATTACGGTAAATATTCAAAAACATATAACTTACTGATGCCTCAATTAATGCAATTTTATTGATATCAAATTTTGTTTTGAAATTTACTAGTAGCTGCTGCATTTCCCACCCTTGGTTTATACTTGAGTCAATAAGTTTTCCCGGTTTTTTGTGGTAAAATTAGGTGCCTCAGCTTTTAGTCAGCTTATACTCGAGTATATACGGTACTTACAAAATGGAAGGCAACCTCATATTTTGGGAAGAAAAAGTATGAAAGTTGGAGATTTGAAATACATGAAAATGAAGAGTTTTCCCAGTGCATAGTTATAAGTCTGAGATAGAAATGATAAAGTGACGACCACCAGTTAAAATAAATTTAAAAGAAAATTGGACCAATTTTCAGTGCTTTCGGTGACTAATAGTCATCATGGATTAGTACTGGAAGCACAGATAAGAGGATGCTGCTGCACTCATATTCTACTTTATGGGGACTCCCATAGGCAACTGGTTGGCCACTGTATGAGAATACAGTTAACTCTCCAGATTTCCGGGTGTAATTTTCGTGGACTTTGTAGATTTCATAAGTACTGTATGCTCTCTCTCTAGGATTCTCTTTGACCTCCAGGGCAACATTATGGATTTGATTAATATGTTATCTCTAAGATTCCCAAGATAACTTCTGGCCAAAGTTGAGTCACGCTAGGGATTCCAGAGAGAGGTTGTCTCATGTTACCATCTTAAAAAACTTTTTTAAAACACTCTTGAAGGAAGCACTGCACCCTAACTCCCATGAAAATGTAATGCTGCCAGATTTGTTTTGATCCTACATGGATTTCCCTATAGCAGGAAGGAATATGGTGTAATGCACCCCTTCCTGAATGAACCTTTAAAGAGGTGTCTAATTCTTTTTGATCCCTACTCCACAAAATGGACTAAATGTCATTCTAAAAAAAAATCACATATACAAGCCCATTCTTCTTGTTCCTGGTTAAACCTTTCAACTTCACTTCACAAATTGCTCAGTTTTAAAAATATATTTCTAGGGCACATTGAAATTATGCTGTAATTCTGAAAGGGAGAACCTGTGGTCCTTCAGATATAGGGATCCAATTCTCCTCATTTCAGCAAACATGGCTGGGGATGATGGGTTTTAGAGTGAGGGGCATGGATTCTCCACCCTGTTGCAAAGCATCTGTGTTTATAAAGTAGACAGGTGTCCCAATTTGCAGAGATCAAAGTCATCCTCTGTTTTAAAGGCTGTCCAGTACAAGTCCAGTTTAAAGAGGAAGAACAGGGACACTGCTTGTGAATAGTTAGCATCTGACAGAGAGACGTAGCAATCACATGGATCGTGCTCTCATTTTCTCCACCTCTGTCGAGAGATGCACTGTAAAATACAAATATATGTTCTCCTCTGCCTTCCTTTTTGGATTATGCATATTCTCTTTTCAGCCATGCAAAGGTAACTATTTTGCTGCAACTCTGTTATTTTTCCTGTCTTCCTGCTCCCACTGAAGTCTTTCTTCAAAGGGTAAAAGTGGGAGAACTGACTAGATGAAGGAGATCCTATTTCTTTATTATGTCTTTCTGTCTGAAGCTATGAACTCGCAAGGGAGAGCAAGAGGTGGGAATTTTACCTAATGTGCGTAGGTAACATGAACCATAAATTCAAGTTTCAGATGTAACGTGCATCAAATAAACATATTTTCTCTTTCTGTCCTTAAGAACTCTGTCACAATTTTCTGCTTTTGTGCTTTCTTCCTTTGCTATGTCACTTAACCAAGTAAATGGACATTAGCTTTTCTGGGGTGGCTTTGGGGCTTGAAGGCTTTTTGACTGAATATTTATTACCCATGGGAAGATGTAATTTTTTTATTGGGGGAATGGAAACAAAATATAAATAACAGCTAGGTGAAAGTTTGTTTTGCCTCCCTATCTTTAAAACAGACAATAGCCATGGGGAGATGACTCAGCCGACATTGACTATCCAGACTCATCCCTATCGAAGCTGTGACCCAGTGGAAATGTCCTATCCCAGGGGACAGTTCCAGCCAGCAATCCGAGTAGCCGACTTGTTGCAGCACATCACTCAGATGAAACGGGGACAGGGCTATGGATTTAAAGAGGAGTATGAGGTGAGAAGAATATTCACTCACTTGAATATAGAGAAAATGCAATTAATGTTATTGTCAAACCAAAATGAGTGCTCTGGAGAAGCACTTTCATAGTTTAAGTGCCTTTAAATGACCACTTTACCATATCACCATCACCTCCATTTGCTACTGAGTCCTCTTTCTATTATATGCAATGACATATTATCCTGCTTCGGAGGATCAAAATGATCTGCCCTAAATCAATGATGTAGAGGAAATGTTGATTTCCTTCCCACAAGGGCTTCCCAACACATGCATCTGAAAATGACTCGTAAGATTTCCATTCTTGCTGTTTTTGTGGTGGTAGTAATAGTAGTAGTAATAACAGAATGATCCTGTCTTTCTCATAAACTTGGAATTTAAGGCAGTGTATAATTTCAAAAAGAGCAATACGACTAAAACCATAAAAAGAGAACAATAACATTTAATTAAATTATTCATTGCATTAAAACAATTTAAACCTACATTTTAAAAGATAAAATGGAATTGAAAAGATAAAGAAAATATTAAATTAATTGAGTTTAAAATCATGCAGCACACTTAGTATCATCTGTAAAAAAAAACTTTGTTATAATAGTCTGTCACAATGAAAAACCATTTGCCTGCCAGCAGAAGGATAGCAAAAAAGGAGTCATTTATTGAAGGAAGCCCCAGAATCAGCCCTCAACTTGCAAAGACAAAAAGTTAAAATGTGAAACTTCTGGGTTCTGAAGTTTTTAAGTGCCAGAACTAAATGCAACTCACAGAAGGCATTGATTAAACTACTAAACATCACAGCAGCCTGTGAATCCGTTGCAATATGTTCACCCATTTCCACATAACTGTAGCAATTGTACTGCTGCTAAAAGGATAATTTAACAGATAGAGACAATGAACTGTTATTGGTACAGAAAGTTAATTCATAGCATAGATACTTTTTCTAATTTTGGCTAGAGCACAGTCATTGAATCAAAGTATTACTGCACCACGCAAAAGTTGGTCATCTCTAATGAGAACAAATAAACAGGATTTCAGCCATCATTTTAACGTGTACCAAAACATTTTGAACACAGTTATATCACAGTGTTTGCATTTCTCCGTAACTGCAGTCCTTAGGGGCATGAAAAGAAACCTTCTACATAAAATGCTTCCTGCTATGAAAATAGCTTGCAAAAACATGTATCTGAGGCTAATTTATAAACAGATTCATATATTTTAGGGGGATTTTGTGAAAATGCATACTTTTTGATGCAGTCTTTCTGCATCTTTCTGCAAAAAAAGGATGTCTCAAAGTTAAGACTTTAAAAATAAAAAAAAAATGAAAGAAAGCAAAAATGGCAGATTGGTTCATCCAAACAAACAATTTCTCTTTCTGCCAACTGAAGACAGCTACCACTGTAAAGTGAACTGTGGATTGATTGCTATAACAGAACTAGTAAATGACTTTTTTTGTGTAGAAAATAACATTATTTTCTATGGTGACAAAAATGCTGTCATTGGGGATTTAATTTATACCAAATTCATACATTTTTTGTGTGATAGATATTTTCTGCACTTAAAGTAGCATTTCCTATAGTGAAAATAATATTTCTGCAAAAAGTTTTTAAAAACAGATTGTATGTGAATTTTCCACAGAATAGATCTAAACTACCAGATAAAAAATTTCCTTCTGGCAGCTCTCCAGTTCTTGAAAAAGACATTTTTCAATGATTTTGTTTAATTAGTATTTTTTTCCATCACTTCTATGTAGCATAGGCAATCAATGACTTCTTCTCTGACTATAAGATATATACAAAATTATTTTGGGAACATCATCCTAAATCATTTGGATCATCTTATGATTTCAAGAGATGTTTGAAAGTTTTGGAAGGATACAGAGGGGCAGTGGTTGCAGATTTAGTGAGCCCACATCATATGTGCATTCCGTGAGATATATGAAACCTGAGGATTCATAGTAGGAAAATGAATCATTTGAAGTCACTGGCACTCAACCCTGTCATCTGTAGACCCTACTCCTTGTCTTCTGCAACTACAGTATAGCTCAATTTTACAATTTCAACATGGAATTTCTTGGTGCTATAGTGTAAGACAGCCTTACTCCTATAATGTAAATGTCACAGAAGTTTATCAGAAAAGATTTACAGAAGCCTATTGCCTATATCAATTTAATGATGTCTCTTTTGTTTTGTTTTTCAAAATTAATGTGTTGCTTAGACAAATCCAACTGTCAGATCTTGCAGAGATAAAGCTGAACAATTGTTGTTTTTAGGAAGGATGAAGCCCTGCAATTGAATATGACAATGTTAATGATAGAACATAGTAATAAGCCTAATGAGGATCAGCAGAGTTTTTGATGGCTAGAGCATATGAGGATAGGTAAGAAATTAAAAATTCACTGCAGGTTATTAAAATACATTTCTTCACAAACAATAATTGAATATGTGCTGAGGTGCCCTCAGATAATGATAGAGGATGAATACACACATTTTATTTCTTTATCCTGAGCCATTGTGGTAAGCTTTCATGTAAATGGCATCACTTTATATTTGCTGTTATTGTTAATCTAATCTCCAAATTTAATTTATAATTGACCTAGCCCTCTTAGTTTCAGAGGAAGGTAGTGGCAAATGCTAATTTGAACAAATTTTACCAAGAGGGCTCCATTATATAGTTACTGTAGTTTTGCTGCAAGTCAGAAATGGTGCGAAAGCATACAGAAATATTAATTTCAATTAAAGGTTTATTCCATTGCAAAATTTATTTGTAGATTACTTGCTATTGCTTTCTTCTTAGTGTCACCCAGTAGTTTTCTATGATTGATCAGGGATTTGAATCCTGGTGTCCTAGAATTCTAGTCCAACACTCAAGGCACCACACAACAGTGGCTCAATAACATTCCTCTATCCATTTCCATTCTCCACATAGTATTTTCTGATAAAATGGTCCACAATTGGTTACTGGGTGAACATTGTTACAGTAATAGATAGGATTAAAAACTCAAAAACAAAATAAATGTTATTTCCATTTTATTTCATTCTAACTTTTCTGCCAGTACAGGCTTTGTGGCATAACAGATAAACAAAGGGTATTTTGTTCTATTACAAGTACAAAAGGTATTTTTCTTGTGGTTTTTGTTTCCTTTCTATGGCAACTGAACTGTCCATGTGGCTTTTGAATTATGAAAGGACAGGTGCTGACAAAATAGTTTTGATGCAGAAGGGGGGGGGGGGGAATCAATAGTTGCTGCAGTAATACCATGCGGGGTCATCTATTTGAAGGACTGAGATGTTCTATTCCCAGCCCTGGCATGTTGTGTTTAGGTTTATTGGCCTTAAAAGAGATTGTACTATCTCCAGATGTGAGGAAAAAACTCTACCAATCCTCTGAAAGAGCAAGTAACTATCAGCATCGATATTAATGTTCTGTAGTATGTATAAGCTTTGAGCACATATAACTAAATTATAATTGGCATTTTTCAATCCAAGAGAGCAGTTGAAGTAGTAAAAATACTGAATATGCCTCTCAGTTCAAGAAACTTAGCAGACAAAGAATGAACAACTAAAGCATGGCTGAGAAATCTGTTACTTTCCAGAAATGTCTGGATTACAATTTTGACTCTAGCCACTTTTGCCAATGATGTTGGCTACTTCATATTAAAGCAATTACATGAAGAAAAACTCTGAATGTTCTGATGAAACAATACAAATGAACAAACTATAATTTCCCACAAATGATGGGAAATTATTGCAAGTTGTGATGGTACAGAGCACAAACTCATCAACATAGTATGATCTAGAAAAGAAAGTGTTCCTTAGAAGAAAGAAGCTCAATAAGGAACTTCAGGTCTCAGCATTTAAAAATGTGAAAATACTTTGCTGTTCTTTGATCACTGGGATATGCTACCCCTAGATATAACAAAAGAAACATATAAATATATCTGAAATCAAATCAAATCTAATTTTTGCTAGAATTTGCAGAATTTTCTATTCAAAACCCCCCACATGTGGGTTGTTGTAGGTTTTTTCAGGCTATATGACTATGTTCTAGAGGCATTCTCTCCTGACATGTCGCCTGCATCTATGGCAAGCATCCTCAGAGGTAGTGAGGTGGGGTGTGACCACATGTGACTTTTGCACAGAGGAAGCCCCAATTATGGCAGTCATCTGCAAGAAGCAGAATTTTCTACACAAAAAATATAATATCTCTATACTGTATTCGGTATGTTTGGAACGTAAAATGATGCCTTATTTATTAAGTCTATGGTTTAGGGGTGGCTGTTCAGTAGTTAAATGCACTTTTTTCTAGACTGCTGACCATTGCACATGCAAATATATTTGAGCTTCTAAGACCAGACTTTGTCTTTTAGTATATTATCATATTCCATAAATTACAATCTGTTTCGTATCATAATAATATATAATTTTGCCATTATGAATTCCTTCTATGAGCTTGTTTCATCAATCACTAATTCTGGCTAAAGACTCTTTTACCTCCATTTAATTGTTTACAATCTTGTCACCTCATATGGATATCTCAAATATACTTGCTTTTAATGTTATTCCTACCCTACATTAAGAAATGGTTTGTTAGATAGACTAGGTGGGGCTCTAAAGTATGTCTCTAACCATTTTATATTTAATGTGACTGTTCCACCTAAATGCATGGCCCTCCTGATATTGGACTGTAACATTCCCCACTATTGACTGTGTTGCCTAGAGCTCATAGCAACTGCAGTCCAAACGTATCAGGAAGGGCTAAACCAACACCAAAATAAAACAAAATAACAGAATTCAACAAAAAGCAATGAAAATAAGGAGTTATAAGTGAATGTGAACAAAATCAAACCATATTAATTGGTTGTCAGACTTATATCAAAGAAGCACACCACAAATATGATTGGAAAAGAGTATTAGAAACAATTTATTATAACCAAAAATTCCCTTTCTTTGGTCATCATTTACATTTTCTCCATAATTATAGGCATTACATATAGTGGCAAACATCTGCAATGTGCAGGCTTGCTCTTTCCCATGGATCCCCACATGGCAGACAAGACACTCTTTATAAAAGAACCCTTTAGTGCTTTCTTTCAAGCTCACATCCCATAAAAAGCTATAAAGCTACATTCAGAACTTGTGATATTCAATACATGGAGTTGTTATCTAGGTCTTAAATATTGACATGTATTTGAGAGCAGATGGTCAGCATAGGTCTTATGCAGAGAGATAGGAAGCCCTGTTTATCAAAGTTCTTGCCCACATCTAGAAAGTGCCTGTATACATTCAGCCGTGCCTAGACTCCCTGTATATTGATGCCAGCCACATATATGAATATGACTTGTATGATTTTAAGATCAGAAGTATGCATGTGTCTCTCATCATCATAGATGTTCACTCGTGGCTGAGTATGATTGTCTTCCAAAAGTTGAGTCTTGGTGGTGGGTTCGTAAGAGACTGTGAAGACCTATTCTAGATTTACATGGTCTTTCACATTGAGGAAACATAGATTTCCAGGTGTAAGCTGGTTATGACAAGGGTTTGTTTGATGTACAAGTTTCTTCTTTTCACCCTGTATTTGTGCCTCTTTGACACCCATAGCACCTGGTGTCCAGATTAGAGATAGACACCATGCCTATACATTACATATGCAAACATGCATTTAAAATTATTACTTTCTGAAGACAATATGGTCCTTTATGATATGTGCTAAGCAGCTTTGTGAAAATATAGATAAGACATCTTAAAGGGTATTAATGGACTGTGAAAAATTGAATTCATTTGATTGATGCTCTCAGACAGAGTTGTTTACTTAATTGTAAGTAAATTTCTGGTTTTAATTTTCAGCTTCAGTTTCTGGTGTCTAGTAGTAGCATATAATAATGCATTTTTTTCAATAGTGGTTTTATGTTGCTAAATACAATTTACTATATGCTTTCCCCAAAGAAACCTTGATAACAAATTCCAAAGAAACCATTTTAAGCTTCATGGTCATCTTCCGTTCTGTGCTCATGAAATTCAGAACTAGCATAGTCAACCATCCTCCTAGTAAAAACCCTCTGACTTTGTTTTGAAAGCTTTCAGTATCACTTTAGTGATTTCATGAGAGATCAAGGCATATGTCAGCCTTGCAAAATGCCCTCTTCCCATCAACAAGCATGTTAGGGGGAAAACAGATCAACTCAACTACTCTATAGCTGAATCCCTCAAAATATTTCCAATGACATTACTAAAAATGAAGTGGCAAAGTCAAGAGCTAGCAGAGTGAATGGCATCACTTCAGAAAGGAAGTGGCACAATTTCTGAATTTTCCTCTCATTTCATAAAAGCTTGTATTCATTAACAGCAGCTGTTGGTAAGCTTCAAGAGCCTGGAGGTTGTGTTCTTACTTCTACCACCACCACCACCACCAATATTTACTTTATTTATAGGGTGGTTGTAGGTTTTTTCGGGCTATATGGCCATGTTCTTGAGACATTTTCTCCTGACGTTTCGCCTGCATCTATGGCAAGCATCCTCAGAGGTAGTGAGGTCTGTTGGAACTAGGAAAAAGGGTTTATATATCTGTGGAATGACCAGGGTGGGACAAAGGACTCTTGTCTGCTGGAGCAAGGTGTGAATGTTTCAACTGACCACCTTGATTAGCATTTGATGGCCTGACAGTGCCTGGGGCAATCTTTTGTTGAGAGGTGATTAGATGTCCCATATTGTTTCCTCTCTGTTGTTTTGCTGTTGTAATTTTAGAGTTTTTTTTAATACTGGTAGCCAGATTTTGTTCATTTTCATGGTTTCCTTCTTTCTGTTGAAATTGTCCACATGCTTATGGATTTCAGTGGCTTCTCTGTGTAGTCTGACATGGTGGTTGTGAGGGTGGTCCAGCATTTCTGTGTTCTCAAATAATATGCTGTGTCCAGGTTGGTTCATCAGGTGCTCTGCTATGGCTGACTTCTCTGGTTGAAGTAGTCTGCAGTGTCTTTCATGTTCCTTGATTTGTGTTTCGGCGCTGCATTTGGTGGTCCCTATGTAGACTTGTCCACAGCTGCATGGTATACGGTAGACTCCTGTAGAAGTGAGATGATCCCTCTTGTCCTTTGCTGAACGTAGCATTTTTTGGATTTTCTTGGTGGGTCTGTAGATAGTTTGTATATTGTGTTTCCTCATCAGCTTCCCTATGTGGTCAGTGGTTCCCTTGATGTATGGCAAGAACACTTTTCCTCTGGGTGGATCTTTATTTTGACTCTCGTGCCTTGTTCTCGGTCTTTTAACTCTTCTGATGTCTGAGGTGGAGTATCCATTGGCCTGTAGAGCCCAGTTTAGATGGTTCAGTTCATCTTGGAGGAGGTGGGGTTTGTAGATTCTTTTTACATGGTCTGCCAAGGCTTTAATTGTGCTTCTTTTTTTGACTTGAGTGATGGTTGGAGTTTTTTTTTTTTTTTTGTAGATATCTATCTGTGTGTGTGGGTTTTCTGTAAACTGTGTGACCCAATTGTTGATCTGGTTTACGGATGACTAGGACCTCTAGAAAAGGCAGTCTTCCTTCATTTTCTTTTTCCATGGTGAATTGGATGTTAGGGTGGATGCTATTAAGATGGTCCAGGAATCTGTTTAGTTCTTCTTCTCCATGGCTCCAAATTGTGAAAGTGTCATCCACATATCTTAACCATATAGTGGTTTTTTTAAACTTTATTTATAGTCTGCTGTTTAAAACATTTAAATGATTACAATATAGTTAAAACATACAAAATTCAGCAATATTAATGCCATCCAAAGAATATACTTAAACAGGATAGAAAACAGTTAAAAATTTAAAACAATATAGCATCCTTTTACAGCTTTTTCCTTGAGAGCCTATCTGAATACTGGTCTTTGTCTAATGACAGAAAAAAAGAAAGCAGGCAAAGGGCCATTCTAGCCTTTCCAAGGAGGCAGTTCCAAAACTTCGGGGCTGCCACTGAGAAGATCTTGTCCCATATTCTTGCCAAATGTACCTATGAAGGTGTTGGGGCTGGGGAAAATGCCTCCTGTGAAGATCTCAGGGTCTAGAAAGACTCCAATAGGACAAAATGGTTTGTCAGGTAGCTTGAATTTAAGTCTCCCCAAATTAGCATGGACCTCACCCCTTCCCAAATATGTTTTCATAATACTTGTTCATAACATAAAATAAGCAGACATACACAAAATTAATGATTTGTACATTTTTTTAAAAAAAAATCTATTTCTGGGAAATTGTTCTCCATTTCACAACTTCCACGTGTTTCTTAGCTGTAATTTTGTTTTGTTTTGTTTACCACAGCAGAGTGCTCAAAAGATTAACTCCCCTCTATTGTCCAAAGTAGTGATACTGTCAGCCATTCATAGCTGGATTCAGTCTCCACAGATTGAACCATCCAAAAACTTGCAACATCACCTCAGATAGCAAGTCAAAGGATTGGGTTGAGGGGGGGGGGGGGAGAGAGAAAGATTTGTTTTAGAGTTCTCTTCCTGTCTTTACATTAGTTAAACATTATTATTATTATTATTATTATTATTATTATTATTATTATTATGTATACCCTGCTTTATCTCCCCAATGGGGATTCAAAGCAACTTGACATAAAAGCATTTGTATACAATTTAAAATATACAAAAATGCAAACATTAAAATAGAATTAAACACATACAGCACTAAAAAAATCCACAGTTTAAAACCATCAAAACTGTTTAAAGCCACAGCACCCCCTTATTAGATCTTGAACACCATGATCTCTAAAACCTGCCTAAATAAAAAGGTTTTAGCCTGCCACTGGAAGTGGACCATTCTGGCTTCCCTGGACAGAAAGTTCCAGTCATTGGAGTAGCCACCAATTATTTGCTTCACTTTTTATCAGTGTGAGCAATTAGGGTGCTGGAATTCCACAAGCTTTTGAATTCTGGGCACTTGCAAATAGTTATTTTCAGTATTGAGTACTCCACCATTTGCTTTTATAAAGGAATATAAATACATGGAACCAAAGATGTCCACACTGAATTTGAACTTGAAGAGTGTCCACTTATTGATGTGACTTTATACTACATTTTAAGAAGAAAAAAAATCAAAATCAAAATTATAACCAAAGCCATTTTAAGATTCAACTAATGTATCATCTGTGTTTTTGTAGTACATAGGAAGAAGTGCTGGCTAGACAAAGATATATTTTTATACCATGTGTTTCTCAAAAATTCAGAGTGATAATGAGATCACTGAAAGTACAAAAACAAGTGCTAACCAGGAAATACATCTTGAACAAATATTTCAAATGTTGAAGATGAACTTTAAGTCTTTCAGAAGAATTTTATAATTAACACTTTTTGTAATTATCTATATCACATCAAAATGAGGTGTCATGCTGGAACTCTGCATAATAATTACAAATTGAGCAGGGAAAATAACTGTACTTATATGTTGTTCATGTCGAAATGAAATTCCATTGTCTTCACTAAGGACCTCATCATATTGAGGTCTAGAAGCCAGAAGACAGTATGGGGCAGTGTTCTGCTTCATCCTCTTACCATCCTGGGCTGCCATCCCATGATGTTTCCCCGCTGTCCCCAGCTTATGTGCACACTGCCAACACAGACACCCCCAGAAGTAGTCCTCCATCATTTCATAGGCTCCACCGGACTCCATCCTGGCAGCATGACAACAGCACGCAGAGATGGGGAAAATCACCCATCTGATGAGGTCATTAGATATCCCATCTCTATAACATATTTGAATTCTGAGAGGCTAGTCTGCCTTACTCAGAGAAGGCAGAAGTCAACATCCCTCTGGCTTATAGTTGGTGAAAATCCACCAATCCGATACCCACTAAATCAAATACCTCTCATGAAGGGAATGAGAACTTACACTGACAAATTATGTCATTACTTAGACTTATCATTGATGCAGGCACTTAAAATGGCAGCTATATAGGAATGCAAATATTTGCTTTTTTATCACATGTGTGAATATAAAATTTCTAATGTTTTTCTTTATAGGTAAGATTTCAAAGAGTTTTGCACATTTTACAGCGATTTTTCACATTTTGTGACATGTGGAGGTATCAGAAGGGCCAGTCTTCACTCTTGTGTGAGGATGTGAGATTGGGAGGCATATTAGACACTGCTTTTTGTAGGTATACCAAGAAGCATTTTCTTATTGAGGTCAAGAACATTTTCAATTTTTATATCATTAAAGACATACATCTGGGGAACATTAAAGTATACCTATAGATCAGTGAGCCACTGCAGTTTTAATGTAATATTTCCATATATTTGTTAAAATCAAAGACTGGATACAAACAATTCCATGTATCAAACACTGAGATTTGATCATTTCAAAGGTGGCTTTATTTTATAATGCCAGAATCATCACCATGTTTTTCTAGAATTTTCTATGCACACATTTAATTTGTAACCTCTAAAGCAAAACCCGATTTTTTGATGGGAAGTTCAGTTGTCAAATAGATATCTGATCACAGGTAAAGTGGTCATTTCCTTTGCAGAAATGCATTAGTAATATAACAAAGAGGGTTTCTCTCTCTTTAGCTTCAATACCACAAAATGAGAACCCAAACAACTCTTTCTACCAAATTTTCTGGATAATCTATTATAATTAGGCACGAATGTAGAAATGATGCGTCTTTCCTTTGATGAAGAAATGAGTTTCCTTCATCCACTTTTTTCCATCCTTCCACCACAAACATGGGGCATTGTTGCTGTTAGGCAATAATATCACATTAGCATACTCCACTTGCATCAGCTACAGATAAAGCAGCTAGCATTGCAAGAAACAAGCAAGTGCATTATCATTGTAAATTTCAGAAAATTGCCTTGTCTCACAGTAGGAACTGTGGTTTTCTAATGATTAGTGTTATTTGAATCTAATTCATGATCACAGGATAATACTCTTTGTAGAAATTCAAAACCAACACCATCTAAAGCTGACATTAAGCATTTGAAACAGAGCTGACTGCATGAGAGGCACAGAGAAGCTCTTTCCCACCTATTTTCATTTTTTAAAAGCCAAAAGTTCTCAAAAATAAAATGCCATGGTAGCTTCATTTCAGTTAGTCCAACTACAATTCTCAGGAGCACCCTTGGTATATTCTATCCAGGACTATCCTTTATACTGACCCAAAATTACAAACCCTTTTCTCACACAGTAATGAAATAATCACCCTTGCCTATAAATGCCCTCTAATGGAATAATATTTTGTGTCCTTCCAAAACATATGCAATTTGTAGTCTTTACTTTTAAAGGAAAACAAGGAAACACTTCTAGCTATTCATCTCAGATTAGCAATTGGAGTTCTGTTCTCATGGAACAGCTGCTTGGAAGGTATCCTTGGATGCATCTGCTCTGTAGAATTAATGAAATTTGACACCACTTTAACTGTAATGGCTCAAAGCTTTGGGATCCTGAGATTTGTGGTTTGGTGAGTTGCTAGTAGTTTTTGGCAAAGAGGGTAAAAGACCTGTTAAACTACAATATTTGTGATTCCATATCATTGCGTCATGGCAGTTAATTTGATGTCAAACCACATTAATTCTACAATGTGAATGAACCCTTTGTTTTCTTTGTAGTACGGAAACAATACAAGGATTATATATTGATGCACGGAGTGGTGGTTTAGATCCTTACTACTTTGAGGGATCTGCAGATAGTATCGGAAACATACCTGCATGCAACGG
Source organism: Anolis sagrei (assembly GCF_037176765.1). Lineage (NCBI taxonomy): Eukaryota > Metazoa > Chordata > Lepidosauria > Squamata > Anolidae > Anolis > Anolis sagrei. The sequence continues at coordinate 213,024,263 of NC_090024.1, read as the reverse complement.
AGTTTCTTTATTTCGTATAAAAAGCACTGCCTACAAAAGTATAAAACTGATAAAAATAGAAGGAGCACAAGTGGCTAAATAATTTTTGACCAAAACCAGGCAAAAATGACCACATTGTCTTTAGCTTTAAACAATTATTCTTCTGTACATAAGGCTGGATATTGTGGATAAGCAAACAGGTGTGGAGTTGTTTGTTCTGCTCCACAATCACACAAGGTGAAGGATTCTTTTAGGTAGTTCCATTTCAGCAGGTTGTCTTTTGATCTGCCCATTCCACTTCTGAGTCTGTTCCAAGTTGCCCATTCTTGGTTTGCCCCTGGAGGCAGACCCTCGTGGGGGACCATCCAATTGGGATTTCCTGGTTAACTGTCCAGAGGGATGCTCTTGTTGTTGCTGGAGGAACATTAAGAGAAGTGGTGGTTCTCATGAAGCTTTTTCTTGATTTGAGTCTTCTGGGAGGAGTCTGATAGCCATGCAGTGGATGGCTTTCAGTGTTCAACCTTATTTCTCTCACAGTTAGCAGCAACTTCCTGTTGCACATCGGTGTGTGTGTGTGTGGGGGGGGGGGGGGGGTGCCAGCTAACTTGTAGAGTCTGCCAAAAGTTGTAGGTTTGAGACATCCTGTTATTATTCTGCATGTTTCATTCAGTGCTATGTTCACCTGCTTTATGTTAACAGACTTATGCCAAATAGGGCAGACATACTCAGCAGTTGAGTAAGATAAGACCAGGGCTGATGTTCTTATTAATTTTAAGTCTGCTCCCCATGTGCTACCAGTAAGTTTCTGCAGAATGTTATTGCATGCAGCTACTTTGTGCTTGGTGTTCATGCAGTGTTTCCTAAATGTTAGTGTTCTATCTAAGGTGATACTGAGATATTTAGGATGGAAACAGTGTTCGAGCTGACTTGACAGAAACATGCTGTTACTCTGAATAAAGCATTGCCCCATGTTTCTGTGTTCCTAATAATTGCAGTTATTTTAAGTGCATTTATTTAATTGTTGTGACTTAAGAAGGCCTTCAGCTAGGCTTATGCATTTAAATTAGTACATCAAATTCTGTTCACATAAAACTGCATTTGGCAGGGCATGTAATGGATGCAGCATATGATAGATCCATGTAGCCCATGTGTTTGACATTCCTTTACTTCTTAGTACATAATAGAGAAACAGTGCCTCCTGCCTCAATTTAAATATATTCCATGAATCCTGGTATTTCTTATAGGCATGAGAGAAATTATCTACATCCTCATGTTAGAGATGGCACATTAATTTAAACAACAAAAAACACAACAAACTAATGATTACAAAGCCAGAGGCAAAATCTTTCCTACTTGATTTTGTTCCAGTGGCATTGGGAAAGCAATTATATGCTAAAATAAGCCATAGGATGCTAATGGTCTCTTCATCATTATATTATGAAATGTGCCCTTTCCTTGAGAAAAACATTTGGCTTGGCTGTGTGTTAAATTATGTGCTGTTTCTTTTGCTATCTCTACTTTGTTATGCGAAAACACCTGAGGGTATTGGCTATTTCATTAACACTTTGCTATTGTTTATTTTTTAGGCTCTACCCGAGGGGCAGACAGCATCTTGGGATACAGCCAAAGAAGATGAAAACCGCAATAAGAATAGATATGGCAACATCATCTCCTGTAGGTGCAAATTCAAACTGAACTTCCTGTGTGTATCTGTAAGCATCTAGCAGAGAGGGGGTATGTCTGAGAGTGTAACTGTAAAAAGAGCACAGAAATTCCTAGTCTTCTTCACATTTCTGTTGAAAAGTTTCAGATTTAGCTTTGTTGTTACTATTTTTGTGCCCTCCCCTTATATTTTCATTATATTTCTGAAAATTATGTTAGTGGACTCAATTTGCTCAGCCTTTTCACATAGTGGGCACCTATCAAAAGCAGAAGAGGAGCAATGATTTCATGTGCAGAGGCTACCCTTGTTCCTGAATCTATACATGATCAGTTGAGCATGGGAGAGGACCACTCATAGAGGACAGAACTCATATTTTGTTGGTAGGCAGCCCGCCAGATTGTATGTCAAATAGGTATCACCTACTAGGGATTACTTTTATGGCCAAAAGCCACCATAGGTTACAACAACATGGAAGGAGAGGGACCAACATGTCCAGAGATTGACTTCTGGTATGCAGCATCTGATTTCTTTAAATGTTAAACAACATCTTGTGACCTGTTTAAAAGGTACAAATATAGAATGAGAAACTTATCCTCATTTTCGATCAGGGAAAGTTTTCCCCCAAATCCAGACGTGATGAATGACACAAATATACTCTTGGGAAAGCTACAGGTATCCTCACCCCAATGTAAAGGGTGTTGGCATTGAATGTTTGCCATTAGTATGTTGTAAACCATCTTGAGCCCCGCCCCCCCAGAGGTGAGAAAGGCAGTATATAAATACAGTAAATAAATACAGTAAATAAATAAATAAATAAATGTTATGGATACATCGTTCTCTTGGGAATGTAAATCCTTGTTTATCTCTTTCTCTCACATGAGAATGAAGAAGAAACACTGACTGGGTTTGTGAGCCAGTGCTTCCCTGCTTGCTCTACTTGAAACTTTAGCAGTTTGTCTGATAGGATATACTTGCTAGATTCTTTTCATTACTTCAGTTCTCACATTGTTCCTCGTCCTTCAATTGGCAAGAATTCATGCTTTGAATTAGACTCAAAACATTATTCTTCCTGACCTCCCATGTAGAACTTGCCAAGGGGCTAATTGTTCACAGCTTTGCTTTTGGCATTATCTGTATACATTGGAAGTCCATAGTTGTGACAAACAGTTCTAACTGTGCAGCTCTTCATGCTCCCAAACTGCCTTGGCCCCAAGTGACAGGTTTATCATCTAGCTTCAGATAAATGGTGAACCCACACTCCCTGGGTGCTAATCACATCAGCTATTTTGTCTTTTTGGCTGAGGATTTTGTCTGGAGAAACATGGGGCATCTGCAAATGGCAGGTGGAAAGTAATTATCCACAAGCTGTAAACTTAGTTGAGTTCACCAGGGAGGTATCAAATGTGAAAAGAATGTGAAAATTACATACAATTTAAAAGTAGGGAGAAGGAGAATTTGTTTTAAAATATGGTTAGATTCTGTATAGAGCAAAACTGGCAGGAAATGTTTGACAATTGCAGTATCTTAGACCAAAGCACTACTGTTAAGAGACACCACACTTCTCCACAGGATTATTATAGCATGGAAACCGTGTTTTTAGGGACTGTAATGAAAAGAGCAGGTTGCTATAAATGAATAAGTCCTTCTGTGCATCAACAGCACCTATATCTGCAGAATAATGTCCTATACTGAAAAATGAAAAGTGTTCATACTTACAGCTCCATGTAATAGCTGGAATATTTGGATACCTGATACATTTAGCAAAAGGCATTCTTATATGTGTGTTGTGTTGCTTTGATTTCAAGGAGCAGTAAATGATACGATAATCAAGAACTAGTTATTAATATGGTTGTGCTCTACCTACATATCAAATGAAAGTCTTGATTTCAAGTAACCTAGCTGTGAGTTTCTCTAAAATTAACCTGTTACCCACATGCATAAATCACATGATAAAAATATTTATATCCTTATGAAAGGCTTACACTGCTAAATACATGGTATTTTGACATATTGTTCATTCTGTATGAAAGGAAAGCCTACTCAGCCCTCAATCGGGGGACATTCCTTATAAGGGACACCAGTTAGTCCAATAAGGAACAAACTTTACCAATGTCAAAGAGAGGCATACCTTATAAGGGGAACCTCACAATCCTATGTGTATTAGTTCTAATAGAATGGCCAGTTTTCTATATTGGCTATTAAGTTGCTCTTTAACAAAGTAAGCTCTCTTTACTTACCCCCCCCCCCCCCCCCCCCCGGGCTAAACCTGACAGAGATATCATATAATCATATTCCAGTCTCTAACAAAATTGACTTCTTCTCATGCCTTGTAAAATAGGATGAGGGAGGAGTTACACTCATGGTAATAGTGTCACAATCATGATCATAAATAGAGTTATGGATTGATAAATCTCATATACTTAACAATAAAATAATAGATGCCAAAAATTCAAATTTGTATGGTGCCTAAAATCTTTATTGCATACAGCTATACAAATATCTTCATAAGCCTAGATGATCTAAGCATCATAACACTCCCATCAGATAACCATCCAGGTCTGCTTGAAACCCTCCAGAAAAGGGGACTTGACCACACTCCAAGGCAGCAGAGTATTCGACTGCCAAACAGCATTTACCACCAGGAAGTTCTTCCAAATGTTTAGACGGAATCTTATTTCCTGATATTTAAATCCATTGCTCCGTGTCCTAGTCTCTAGACCAACAGAAAAAAAAATCTTACCCCCATCAATGGGGCGTCCTTTCAAATGCTTAAACATGGCTATTATGCCCCCTCTCTGCCTTCTTCTCCTTCTCCTACTTCTTCTTCTTCTTCCTCTTCTTCTTTTACAAGCTAAACATACCCAGCTCCTTAAGGACGTGGCTTCCAAACCTTTGATCACCCTTTTCTGGACCCATTCCAACTTGGCAATATTGTTATTGAATTGCAGTGCCCAGAACTGGACACAATACACAGATGAGGTCTGACCAAAGCAGAATAGAATTGTACTGTCACTTTCCTTGCCAGTTCAAAAAACATTGCTTCCACTCTCAATTGACTTCATTTGATTTTAGTGATGTGAGACCCTAGAATGTCTATGTTCATTCCATTGGATAGAGAATGAGATCCTGCTCATTCTCTCATATAAATATCCTGAGATTTCAATACTTAAGAATGCTTAAGTGGAGTGTTTATTCTAACTTTGTCTATATGGACTCTCCATGAGTTGAAAACCCAGATGACTAGATATTGATAACAGGGAGTTCCAAACAGATTTAGAGTAGGGGACAAGTGACAATGAACCCTCAAATCTTCAGTCTAAAGAGGGTGGGAAATGTTCCAATTATTCAGTCACATCTGATTCACTAAATAATGTTATAATACCAACTACTTCAGACATTAATCCCTGTTCAGATGGGATCAATTAATTATATTCATACGAGACATTAATCCAGTAATTAACTACTAAATGTAGGAATATGGGGAGGATAAGGCAATCGTTTGGGGAATGATGGTAGTAATCTGTGAAAAGATAAGCATTTTCAGAATCATAACTAGTGATTTCAGGAAGGAGGAACGATTTCTAATATACTTTTCATTTCCAAAACCAAAATGATGGATGTTTTTGTGGTTACAGACATGCTATGTCTCTACCATGTATGACATGGTAAATAGGAGCATTCAAACAATAAACATGCAGTTTTCAAATTTCATTCTCACATGCAAAAATTAGTAATTTCATTAGTTCCTGATGAGTGAAAATTCAAGAGTTTTTGAGTATTTTTAATTCCTCTCACATAGAGGTTTTTGGGTTGTTGTAGGTTTTTCGGGCGGTATGGCCATGTTCTAGAAGCATTATAGAACATGGCAATATTTATTTATTTATTTACTCCATTTATATACCTCTTTTCTCAGCCCTCGGGCGACTCAAAGCAGTTTACAGTAGCAAAATTCAATGCTTGAACATCATAAAACAGATCAAAACAATTAAAAACCATAGCATCAATATACAAACATTACAAAGTCAATACTACATAACTCATGGTGTCTCTTAGTTAAAATCAAGATTCAATCTCGTCATCCAATTGTTTCATGTTCCAATATTTGTTACACTGCCTTTTCGAATGCCTGCTCGAATAACCAGGTCTTAACCTTCCTACAAAATGCTAACAGAGAAGGGGCCAATCTAATATCTCTGGGAAGGGCGTTCCATAGCTGAGAGGCTACCACTGAGAAAACCCTGTCTCTTGTCCCCACCAAACGTATTTGTGACGCAGGCGGGATCGAGAGCAGGGCCTCCCCAGATGATCCCCATACAGCCTGAAAAACCTACAACAACCCAGTGATTCCAGCCATGAAAGCCTTCGACAATACATAGAGATTTTTGTTTTGCAAAAATAATTGGGAAAGAGAAAATTACTTTTTTGCAAACAAAACAAATGTGAAAAACTGTATGGCAGTTTATTTTCTCCATCCATTAGGACATGTTTCAAAAAGATGAGTAACTGTTCAAGTATTCTTTGCATCCTTGCCTCTAGGAACATGTGGAATATAGCTTAATCCTATATTAAGATATAATCCTATCTTGAAGGCCACATAACTCTCACTCTGTTCATAGGACATTGACCGCTATCTACATTTCCATTAAAATTGTAAATAGTTGTATTAAACATTATTCACAGGTCATTATAAAAAAAATCTGCTGGCCTAATGAATCCTGGGAATGTCTTCAGTTGCTCAATGGGTTCATCATTAATTGAATATATATATATAATAAGGTTCAGTTATATTTAATTGAAAGTTAGACCTCCTTAATCAAAGGGGTTTACTTTTGACTGGACATATATGTTGGAACCCTTCTCCAGGTTGGCCCCACAGTCCCAACAGCTAATATTTATTAAAAGTACAATAAAATTGTAGTGTTGGTTTCTATTTCAGACAAAATTACACTTTCTGAATTATTTCCATTTTCTTACCTCCCAGAAATTATGTTCATACCTCTTCCATTCCTCCTCTTATTGACCCTCACTTTATTACCGACTTCCTAATTATCATCTTCATGGTTTCCTCCCCAAGATTTCAGAGAATTTGCCTTTGTCTTTCTCTGACTTGCCTAAGGTCACCTAGTGAGTGTCCATGTCTAAGTACGGATTTAAAACCCTGCTTCCAGAGTCATAGTGTTGTGCTCAAACCACTAGATCACACTTTCTTTCTATAAACTTTTATTATAGCTACATTTTTAAGGCTCTGAGCTGCCAGATTTAGCTATTGATTGCTTGAAAAAGTATTTAGATTTTATAAATAATTGTGTGTGTGTGTGTATGTGTATGTATGTATGTATATGAAAAAAGAAGGTCGTTGACCTACCTGTTCTAAAAGGAATAAATTAAATCTCCTTCCCCATGATCCTTGGAAAGGTTTTTGCCATGTCCAAATATTCTGGGAAAGCTTTATTTAAGAACTTCAGCACTATTGTATCTCAATAGTGAAAACCTAATGCTCTGATGATGCAAGTGCTTTGATAAATGCAGCTGTGTTTGTTGGCATGGCATAGCAGGCTATGTAAAGCAGCTTATATTTTGTATAGTTTAAAATAAATAGGACCTAGGATAAACATACAAATGGGAATAAAAGCATCAAGCTACGATTTACTTACTACGTATGATTACAGGGAAAGGAACATTCTGTTCCAGTGAGGAAGCTGAATTGTTGCTCAACAAAAGGAGATGGCTAAATACAGACAAACACACACACATATACTATACACACACATATCCCTAAGAATAAGGAAATGGGAAGAAAATAGGCTGTAAAGAAATGTAAAAGGCAGTAGACCTCAGAGACTTAGGTTAGTCCAAGAGATGATGCACATGTTTGTTTATTGTTTTTGGGAGAATTAAATGGTATATTATAGATAAGAAATGCTAATGGGTAGTGAATATCAAAACATATTAGATAGATAGAGAAATGGTTGTCCTTTTCTCAATGAATTGTTCTGTTGAATTAATAAAGCAATCAGTGGAGCTTTTAAGAAATGACATGAATAAATAAATGGTTGAGGCAACCAAGCGTAGTCTAAATTCAGGACTATCATTAAAAAATAGGGAAATGTGTTCATTACTGAACTGAAGTTAGGCTGGTTCATGGATGATGTCCCAGAGTGCCTAATTTACAAGCTCCACTTTGGAACTTTTGCCTCTCTGTGATCTTTTATACCATATGTTCTTCAACATTACATTACTTGATTTTAAATCTTGCCAAGCCATTACAATTAGAATCACATTTTTATTAGTTATAGAGCCTCCCACAAGTTGGATCCTATTGTTTCTGCCAGACTTTTCCTCCCTCCACAATCTCGCATATACCTCTGGAACAGGGTATTGGGGCACATAGGCACTCTGGGAGGGAGATAGTTTCTGTTTTTTGCAGAAGCACAGACTATTGATTAGGTACATAGTAGAGTACCTAATTGCTATTTGTTGTCACAATCACAGTGTGATCAAAATAGAATATAAATAATATAATCTAAATTATAGTATAATGTAAGCATGTCAACAATTTCATATTAGTTCATTTATATCATTATAAAATGTATGCTAACATATCTCAGTGTTTCTCTAAGAATTTAAAGCAGCTCAGATAAAAACCCACACTAGACATTAGTAATTAGCTGTGCCACAGCTCTGTCATATCTCACGCTGGCTCTGTTCCCATATTCTCTGAACAATAAATGCTGGTCATACATTTCTAACGTTTTCCTGTGGAACCCTAAAGTTTATTTTTATGTAACAGAAAAGCATATAAAACCTTTTGTTATATTTCTGTCCCTAAAACATAGACTGCTTTTGAGTGGGACCAACAGGGGTGCATTAGTTCAAGAGCAGCTTACTCCCTCTTTTCATATAACCATACAAAGCAAATTTGTGTATGTCTGTTCAGTAGTACATCCAATTAATTTCAGCCTGGCATCCTTCCAGGTCAATATATATACACACATATATGGCCTTAAACATGTAGGTTGTGATTCTGTATAACCTATTTAGCTACATAACCATTTAATTAGTTGCGTAGCTACAGTAAGTCTCATGTCACAGCCCAAACAAACTCTTTTCATTTTCACTGAATAGCAGCCACTGTGAGCAACAGGGGGCTGTTGTTCTGTTTATCTGCAATTACATGTCATTTTCATAATTTTCCATGAATGGTGCAAAAGGTTAAACCACTGATCTGCTGAACTTGCTGATTGGAAGGTTGGTGGTTCAAATCCGGGGAGTGGGGTAAGCTCCCGCTGTTAGGCTTCTGCTAGCCTAGAAGTTCAAAGGCATGCAAATGTGAGTAGATCAATAGGTATCGCAATCTGCAGGAAGGTCACGGCACTCCATGCAGTCATCCTGGCCATGTGACCTAGTAGGTGTCTATGGACAACACAGGCTCTTTGGCTTAGAAATGGAGATGAGCACCACCCCCCAGAGTTGGACATGACTAGACTGAATGTCAGGGAAAATCTTTACTTTTACCTTTTTGCCTTGAGTGATCTTTGGTATGACATTCAGTAGCAGGGTCCCTGTTACAATCCCCCCCCCCCTTGTATTCTGGAGATACTTTACAAGAGGGGAGTGAAAACATCATTGTTTCCTGATCACCGGTAAAACAGACTCCTGTCATTCATCGTCCAGCTTATGTCCAGTAAAACTCTTATGCTGCAGAAGAAATTCAAGACAGCAATCTGGGAAACCAGCTTGAAATCATCTGGATAAGAATCAAGGGAACTGGGACTCAAAAAGATGTCGTTGTAGGCGTCTACTACAGACCCCCAAGCCAGGAGGAAGATCTTGATGAAGTCTTCTGCCAACAGTTGACCAAACAGGCACAGAAAAGAGATGTAGTAGTCATGGGCGATTTCAACTATCCCGATATTTGCTGGAAAACAAACTCGGCCAAGAGTATAAGGTCCAACAAATTCCTCACTTGCCTTGCAGACAATTTCATGGTCCAGAAGGTAGAAGAGGCAACAAGGGGATTGTCTTGATCTCATCCTAACAAATGCGGAGGACCTGATCGATGCGGTCGAAGTGGTAGGATCCTTAGGGGCAAGTGACCATGTGCTCCTGCAATTTGAGGTACAAAGAAAGGCCGAAACTAAGACAAGTCAAACCCGCATTTTGGACTTTAGGAGAGCTGATTTCCAAAAAATGAAGGAAACGCTGAGCAGCATTCCGTGGACACAGATACTAAAAGACAAGGGAGCTACGGATGGATGGGAATTTCTCAAGAGTGAAATACTCAAGGCGCAATTGCAAACCGTGCCAACAAAGAGAAAAAATAGGACAAGTGCAAAGAAGCCAGAATGGATGTCCAAAGAACTTCTAACTGTGCTAAGACACAAAAGAGACATGCACAAGAACTGGAAAAAGGGAGAAATCACCAAAGAAGAATTCAAACAAATAGCCAACACCTGTAGGGAAAAGGTCTGCAAAGCTAAAGCAAAAAACGAGCTCAGACTTGCCAGGGACATTAAAAACAATAAAAAAGGGCTTCTATTCTTATGTCAGTAGAAAAAGGAAAAACAAGGAGGCGATAGGACCTCTTCGAGGAGAAGATGGGGCAATGCTGACAGGGGATAGGGAAAAGGCAGAACTACTTAATGCCTTCTTTGCCTCGGTCTTCTCACAAAAAGAGAGTCTTCAACCTCAGCAAGATGGAGTGGATGAGGGATTGGAGGACATCCAACCCCAAATTGGGAAAGATGTCGTCCAGGAATACCTGGCCGCTCTTAATGAGTTCAAGTCCCCAGGGCCAGATTAACTACACCCAAGAGTATTGAAGGAACTAGCGGAAGTCATATCGGAACCATTGGCAACCATCTTTGAGAGTTCTTGGAGAACGGGAGAAGTTCCAGCAGATTGGAGGAGGGCCAATGTGGTCCCAATCTTCAAGAAGGGAAAAAAGGACGACCCAAACAACTACTGTCCGGTCAGCCTCACGTCGATACCGGGCAAGATTCTGGAAAAGATTGTTAAGGAAGTGGTCTGCAAACACTTAGAAACAAATGCAGTCATCGCTAATAGTCAACATGGATTTATCAAAAACAAGTCATGCCAGACTAATCTGATCTCTTTCTTCGATAGAGCTACAAGCTGGGTAGATGCGGGGAATGCCGTGGATGTAGCGTACCTGGATTTCAGTAAGGCCTTCGACAAGGTCCCCCATGACCTTCTGGCAAGGAAACTAGTCCAATGTGGGCTAGGCAAAACTACGGTGAGGTGGATCTGTAATTGGTTAAGTGGACGAACACAGAGAGTGCTCACTAATGCTTCCTCTTCATCTTGGAAAGAAGTGACGAGCGGAGTGCCGCAGGGCTCCGTCCTGGGCCCGGTCCTGTTCAACATCTTTATTAATGACTTAGATGAAGGGCTAGAAGGCATGATCATCAAGTTTGCAGACGACACCAAATTGGGAGGGATAGCCAATAGTCCAGAGGACAGGAGCAGAATTCAAAACGATCTTGACAGATTAGAGAGATGGGCCAAAACTAACAAAATGAAGTTCAACAGTGACAAATGCAAGATACTCCACTTTGGCAGAAAAAATGAAATGCAAAGATACAGAATGGGGGACGCCTGGCTCGAGAGCAGTACGTGTGAAAAAGATCTTGGAGTCCTCGTGGACAACAAGTTAAACATGAGCCAACAATGTGATGTGGCGGCAAAAAAAGCCAATGGGATTTTGGCCTGCATCAATAGAAGCATAGTGTCTAGATCTAAGGAAGTAATGCTACCCCTCTATTCTGCTTTGGTTAGACCACATCTGGAATATTGTGTCCAATTCTGGGCACCACAATTCAAGAGAGATATTGACAAGCTGGAAAGTGTCCAGAGGAGGGCGACTAAAATGATCAAGGGTCTGGAGAACAAGCCCTATGAGGAACGGCTTAGGGAACTGGGCATGTTTAGCCTGAAGAAGAGAAGGCTGAGAGGAGATATGATAGCCATGTATAAATATGTGAGAGGAAGCCACAGGGAGGAGGGAGCAAGCTTGTTTTCTGCTTCCTTGGAGACTAGGACGCGGAGCAATGGCTTCAAACTACAAGAGAGGAGATTCCATCTGAACATTAGGAAGAACTTCCTGACTGTGAGAGCCGTTCAGCAGTGGAACTCTCTGCCCCGGAGTGTGGTGGAGGCTCCTTCTTTGGAAGCTTTTAAGCAGAGGCTGGATGGCCATTTGTCAGGGGTGATTTGAATGCAATATTCCTGCTTCTTGGCAGGGGGTTGGACTGGATGGCCCATGAGGTCTCTTCCAACTCTATGATTCTATGATTCTATGTGAGGATTAGGACTATATAGTCCCTTTATTTAGCCTAAATTAGGGAATCCATAGGTATCATGATTATAAACAAGTTACAAATGTGGAACTCTAGGATATATATTTGTTTCATGAACAACCATGATAGAAAATTTTAAAAAGCAAGGGACACCTTATTTGACCTATAGTCTATTTAAGTGAGATATGCCTGGGAATGACCAAAGAAATGCGGGAAGAAACCTTATGCAGATCTAGCTCCTGAGGCCGGGTGTTAGCCCATGACCATTTCTCAGCCTATCCCTTGAGTGAAGCATCTGACCATAAGAGCAGTCCAAAACAACGGATTGCTTACTCTCACTGGTCAAGTATTGGAATGCCAACCCAGAGTATTACCTTCCCAGTGTTAGGATTTTATAGGAAAGAGAGAGCCCCGAGTTGCTCCCAAAGAAAGCTTCCTACTGAACCCCCTAAAGAGGACCTAAAGAGGCAATTCTCTTCATCACAAGGAGGTGCCAAGTTGTACAACAAACCCTTGCCAGTCGGAAACAAAGAGGGATTGTGAGGAGACAGATTGGCCTTCAATAACATAAACTCTGCCTCATTACAAATGCCAAGCTTTGGCACATTGTGCCAAGATGCTTTAAACCTGGCCTGTATTGATAGTCACCATCAAATTGCTTTTTACCTACAGCACTAGTCACTGTATAGTTTCAGGAGCATAAACTTCCTTAATGAATTCTGCCATAGGAACTATTGATTGAAGGGGAATGAACAAGAGTTGAACTTGTAACCTTTATGAACAGTGTGTATGTATGTTCTTGAGCTACATATTAGACCTAACAGATAAAGCTACATCTTTCTGACTGCTTCCTTTGTGTTACTTTTCCTTTGCTGTTATGCAAAGCCATTGATTATTTCAGAGCTTGACAATGTTTGCTTTTGGGTCGCAACTTCCTAAATCCCTCAACCAACTTAACAATTTGCCTATACCGTTTGGAGGATTTTAGAAATTAACCTGTCAGCTATTCACAAGTAAAATAAAATTTCTTTATAACTAATGGCATAAGGCTACAATAATAGGGATGAAAACGTTATTTGAAAATATTTGAAAAATGGTTGAAAACTTAGTTTCTCCATTGTGGAGAAATCTTAATGAAGAGAATCCTAGGCTGATAAGAACCTTCACAGCTCAAAATATAATTTATAGGAAAGTGGCACAGGGGTGTTTTTTTCATGGAAAAAGATTTTTTTGCATAGGAAATAGTATTTGCTATGGCTAAAATCCAACATATCAATTCTTGTCGGAATAAAATCTAAACATCATTTAGTTCTCAAGAATTGTGTAGATGTTAAAGACTTTCTTGAGTTGGGATCAGTCATTGCTCTCTTTGCTAATTATATAAGCCAATAATTACACCTTTATAATATATTGATAAGGAGAGTGAAGTGTATAAATGAAGTATGTGGTTACATAAATCACTTCAAGGAATAATCTTATCCTAAGTTGTTATCCGTTCTGTTTTATTACTAGTTATTGGTGGTGTAGTAGTAGTAGTGGTTTCATAGTGTTATGAAATATATTTGCATCTTCTCCCGCATCCGCTAAACATATAGAATATATTTTAAAAGTAAGTTATAACAGCATTCATTGAGCTCTGCCTAGTAAAAATATGAAAACACAAAGCCTCATTACCTTCTAAAGACTATGAGCTATAATTTGTTCTTTTTGTTAGCCTTGCTTTATGTCAAAGAGTTGCCCCTTGCCCTTCACACTTTGGGACAAAACAGATCTCAATGGGAAGTAAAATCCCAAATGAGATGTAACATTCAGTGATTTTTCAAGGGAAATTAACACTGTATCCTCTTAAAACCTGGGGGGGCACCAAGAATCTGCATCTTCAGATTTATTTTCTCTCAGAAAAATACTTTATATAACATATTCCAATTTTCTCAAATGTTTTACATTGTATTGTAAGTTCTCACTTGTTTCTTTGGAATACCCAACTTTGAGCTTTTGCTTTTGGTTATTAAAACATAGTATAGTGCAGTAGTTTTTGTGTTGTATTAAGAGTGCATCTATACTGTAGAATTAATGCAGTTTGATACCACTTAAATTGCTTTTCATTATTAAGTAACTATAGCATAGTGCAATTGCTCCTACATACAAGCCGCACTATTTAATTAATGCAGTTTCACATCACTTTAATTGCCATAGCTCAATGCTATAGAATCCTCGGATGTGTACTTTGAGGAGACATACAAAGATATAATGGATTGCAAGGAGTGCTAATGTTTTTGAATGCAGATAAGGCATTTATCAAATACTTCTTGGACTTTTATAGATAAACTGCTACTGATGATAGAATGTGCCAACATTTTTAGAAATAGCATTAAAGCAATTTATTTAAAACAAACTGCAGAAATACAAATAAACGAAGAGCTTACACAAATCATAGAAATCCAGAAAGGTGTAAGATAAGGATGCCCTCTTTCTTCACTTCTTTTTATTTTAGCAGTGGTAGTGTTAGCAAAACAGATCAGAGCAACTACTAACTTGGAAGGTTTAACAATTTTAAAAGAAACTTATAAAATAAGACTTTTTGCAGATGATGTAGTGATTCTGATTCAAAATCCAACAAATAACATTCCAAAATCATGAGAAATAATAATGGAATTTGGAAAGCAGCAGGCTTATTTGTAAACAGAGACAAAACAAAGATGCTGACATATAACATGAGCAAAAAGAATAAAGAGACTGTGATGCAAGAGGTAAAAAATAGAAATAAAAAGTAAGATATCTAGAAATCCATTTGACAAACAATAATTCAGATTCATTCAAAAAAATATGAAAAAGGATGAAAAGACATACAAAAAGACATACAAAGACTGAATAAACTAGACTTGTCCCTATTGGGAATAATATCAACAATTAAAATGAATGTAATGCCTAAAATGTTATATTTATTTCCAACAATATCAATTGTGTTGAGAGAAGCACTCTTCAAAGATTGGAATAAAGAAAGATTTAAAATATGGATGTTATGCTTACTTAATTTACAATAAAATAGATTCCAACTTCAAAAAACATAAAATTAGAAATCAACAACTGAGAGTTTGGAATAAATACAAGAGTTCTCTAGCACAAAATACCTGACTGGATGAAACCACAAGAAGCTTTCCCACAACTGGGAAAAACCAGAAGCATTTTTTTGTCTTATGAGCAACTGCTTGAAAAAGGAACATTACAGAAACTAAAAACTTTACAAGAGTTACAAGAAGAAGCTCCAACAATGACATGGTTCCATTACAATCAACTTCAGCAGAGACTCTGCTTAGATAATAAAACAAAACATGTTATACAAGAATCAGAGAATCAATGGAATTTATTATTACAAATAAAAAACCAAATTGGGAAAATATATCAATATCTTCTGAAGGAATACATAATTGATAAACAAATTAAAGAGCCCATGATCCAATGGGCAAAAAACAGGGTGAGAAATGAGAGGAACTTTTGAAGAAAATATTACAATTCACAAGAAGTTACTCCATTAAAGAAAATGTTTACAAAACAATCTCCATAACACCAAAAAAAAAACCCTCTCAAAGATAAATAAAAATCAAATATAAACGAAATATAAACGAATGACTGGAAACTTTTATCATAAGTGGTGGACTAGCTAAAGCCTTCTGGAGAAAAGTGCATACTAATATTGAAAACCTAATAAAAACAATGTAACACTGAAACTAGAAACTTTTTTTATTGGGACTATTAGATAAGCAAATACCAAAACACGAGGAAAGAATCTCACTGACTACAGCAGCAAGAATTGAACATGTGAAGGTATGGAAGCAAAAAAGAACACCAACACCAGATGAATGGATTACAAACAATTCTGGAATGGCTGAAATGGAAAAAAAATCCTAATGAAGTTGAGAGTTCTTGAGGTTTGGGAAATCTGTAGGCATACCAAGGTGCTTGTTTATAAAGCTATTGTCCTCTTAACCCTGTTATATGCCTGCAAAACGTGGACTATCTACAGACATCACATTCAACTCCTGGAATGATTCCAACAGCATTGCCTCCAAAAAATCCTACAAATCTCTTGGGAAGACAGGTGGACAAATGTCAGTGTGATGGAAGAAGCAAAGACCATCAGCACTGAAATGATGGTCTTCCACCATCAACTCCACTGGACTAGCCATATTGTCTGAATGCCCAATCACCTTCTCCCAAAGCAGTTACTGTATTCCCAACTCAACAGAAAACGGAATGTTGGTGGACAGGAAAAGAGATTTAAAGATGGCCTTAAATTTAACCTTAAAAGCTGTGGCATGGACAGTGAGATCTGGGAAGCCCTGGTTCTTGAGCACTCTAACTGGAGGTCAGCTGTGACCAGCAGTGCTGTGGAATTCAAAGAGGCTCAAATGGAGGGCAAAGGGGAGAAATGTGCCAAGAGGAAGGTGTATCAAGCCAACCCTGATCAGGACCGCTTTCCACCTGGAATCCGCTGCCCTCACTGTGGTAGAACATGCAGATCAAGCATAGGGCTCAACAGCCACCTACGTATCCACCGCCAAGACACTATACTTGGAGGCCCATCATACTCAGACAATGAGGGATCACCTAAGTAAGTAAAGTACCTGACTACAGCAGAAAGATTTTAATATATGAAACTATGGAAGCAACAAAGAACACCAACACCAGATGAATGGGTTACAAACAATTTTGAAATGGATGAATGGACAAATTAACTTTAATTCTACAACAAGATAATACACAAAAAGTGTATAACTTCAAAAAGGTATAGATTATATACATTTATATAAGAAGACTTATTATATATAGATCGTAAAGTTAATTTCATTTGTTAGTAGATTAGTAATGCATATAGTTGGCTGCCATTAAGTGTAGAAAAAATAAAGTTTGAATTAGTTAATTGATAAAATAAGAAGGAATACTATGAAGAGTTGAAAGAGAAGAGAAGGGACAATAAAAGTAAATAAAAGAAACTAATGCCGATTCGAAAGGACAATTCATTGCTCTTACCAGAAAAAATGTCAAAGTTGGATTTTTCCCATTTACTTAACTTCCTTTGTTTATTAAAGAATATATATAGTGATTCACCCCCCAGTCTATGTCTCTGATGATACAATACATTTATGTGTAGAACTATTTAACTAACATGGCTCTGTAACTTGCATACTGTATCCTTTTATGTTCTTCATCTTAACCTTCTTTTCCCCCTTTTGTACTGTTTATTTGAGTTATTACTATTTTTCTTTTGAAAACAAAATCAAACTTAATTGACCCCAAGGAAGCAGCTATATTCTTTGGCAGATAGGGGCTAGAGACCTGAATCAAGTCCCAGGATTCCATATCATTGAGCCATGGCAGTAAAGGTGATGTCAAACTGCATTAATTCTATAGTGTTGATGTACCCTTAAGCTCTGGGACAACAGGGTTCAAATCTGCACTTAACCATTGAAACCCACTGAGTGACCTTGAGCAAATCACAACCTCAGAGAAAGTCAATGGCAAACTGCTTTCAAACAAATATTGCTAAGAAACTCCTGTGATATTTTCACTTTAGAGTTGCCCTATATCAAAAATGACTTGAAAGTGTACAACAGCAATTACTTTACTCTCTCTCTCTCTCTCTCTCTCTCTCTCTCACACACACACACACACACACACACACTTAATCCTTCTGTCTTTCTGTCTCTTTCCTGTTATTCCTTGTATCCACTATTCTGTAGAGGAAGCCTAAAGCTGGCTCCCCTCTTGAACACTACTGTATATCATCTAGTCATTGTAAGTGCATTAAAAAGATCAGTTCTCATCAAATTAATTTATCTTCTTTGTATCATTGATAATTGTATAGCCTACTTTACTTTTAAACATATTTAATATATGTGTTTTAGCTCCTTCCAAGTATGTTGTAAATAATAATAAACATTTCAAATGTCTCTTCATGATCTTAAGCAGAGAGAGAGAGAGAGAGCAGTTCTTCTGGCAGTGGGATTCTTCTCTGAAGTGATTCAGCTTTAATCCACCAAAGTTCATGTTGAAAAGAAAGCTAAGATTTCCATGCATTTTTAGGGAAAGACCAATTTCAGGAAATACAACACTGAATCATAGAACTGGAAGGGACTGCAAAAAATAATTAGTCCAATACCCTGCCAGAACATACAGTTAATGCATTCCTGAGAGATGACTATCCAATCTTTGATTAAAAACCCTAAAGAAGATGCATTTACCATTCTGGGTTGTTGTAGGTTTTCCAGACTGTATGGCCATGTTCTAGAAACATTCTCTCCTGACATTTTGCCTGCATCTATGGCAGGCATTCTCAGAGGTTGTGAGGTCTGTTGGAAACTAGGAAAATTGGGCTTATATATATATATATATATATATATATATATATATATATATATGGAAAGTCCAGGGTGGGAGAAAGAACTCTTGTCTTTTGGAGCTAGGTGGGAATGTTTAGCATTTGATGGCCTGGCAATTTTTAGGTGTGGCTTGTTCCTGCCTGGGGGAATCCTTTGTTGAGAGGTGATGAGCTGTTCCTGATTGTTTCTTCTCTGGAGTTCCCCTGTGTTTGAGTTTTCTTCTTTATTTACTGTTCTAATTTTAGAGTTTTAAAATACTGTTAGCCAGATTTTGTTCATTTTCATGTTTTTTTCCCCTTTCTGTTGAAATTGTACACATGCTTGTGGATTTCAGTGGTTTCTCTGTGTAATTTGACATGGTGATTGTGGAGTGGTCCAGCATTTCTGTGTTCTCAAATAATATGTTGTGTCCAGGTTGGTTCACCAAATTCTCTGCTATGGCTGACTTCTCTGGTTCAAGTAGTCTTCAATGCCTTTCATGTTCCTGGATTCATTTTTGGGTGCTGCTTTTGGTGGTCCTTGTATAGACTTGT
The DNA here is from genome assembly GCF_037176765.1 of Anolis sagrei. Classification (NCBI taxonomy): domain Eukaryota; kingdom Metazoa; phylum Chordata; class Lepidosauria; order Squamata; family Anolidae; genus Anolis; species Anolis sagrei. The sequence goes on along the minus strand of NC_090024.1, from coordinate 213,005,389 downwards.
CAACAGCAGCATGGTATATGGTAGACTCATGCAGAGGTGAGAGGATCCCTCTTGTCCTTTGCTGAACATAGCATTTATGGATTTTCTTGATGGGTCTGTAGATAGTTTGTAGGTTGTGTTTCCTCATCAGCTTCCCTATGCAGTAAATTCTTTCTTCCTCCCACCCTGAACTTTCCACAGATATATAAACCCAATTTTCCTAGTTTCCAACAGCCCTCACAACCTCTGAGGATGCCTGCCATAGATGCAGGTGAAACATCAGGTGAGAATGCTTCTAGAACATGGCCATACAGCCTGCAAAACCTACAACAACCCAGTGATTCTAGCTATGAAAGCCTTTGACAATACATTCACCATTCTATGAGGTTGTTGGGATCCAACAGTGCTATACACATGTAAGATAGCCCTCATGATGGGAAATAGATTGATCAGTAGATAGGGTTTTAAATGTTTGTAGGGAAGTTCATCCCTAATTTAACCTCTCAAGTTATCTGTCCTATGGCCATCTTTGATGCTGAGGCTGCAATCTCTCATTGTCACGGCCCTTTCTCAAGTTTCCAGACCCCTTCCTGGAATTTTCTAGTTTCTTTGCTCTCAAAGATTGAGCTTAGCCTAGCTAGAGGAAAATTTTAGTCTCTTTTTCTTTCAGCCATGTAGTTCACTTTTTGTAACTTTATTTATTATTTATGTATTATTTACCATATTTATACCCTGTCCTTCTCATGCCAAAGGGGACTCAGGGTGTCCTTGCAGCAGGCAGATGGTTGATAGGAGGAGATACATTCAGACAGGTAAGCTGGGCTGAAACCATTTAGGGATTTATAGGATAAAGCCAGCACATTGAATTGTGCTCAGTAGCAGACTGGCAGCCAGTGGAGCTGGCATAACAGGGGAGTTGTGTGTTCCCTGTGCCCCGCTCCGGTGAGCAATCTGGCTGCCACCTGTTGGATGACTTGGAGCTTCCAAACAGTCTTTAAAGGCAACCCCACATAGAGCATGTCGCAGTAGTCTATTTGGGATGTAACCAGAGCGTGGGCCACCATGGCCAAGTCTGACTTCCCAAGGCATGAGCGCAAGTGGTGTACAAGTTTTTATTGTGCAAAAGGCCCCTAGCCACTGCCCAAACCTGGTATTCCAAGCTCAGCAATGAGTCCAGGAGAACTTCCAAGCTGCAAACCTGTGCCTCCAGGGGGAGTGTAACCCCATCCAACACAGCCTTGAAACTAACCACAAGTACTTCTGGTCTTGTCTGGATTCAATTTTTTTGCCCTCCCAGATGATTACAGCTGCCAAGCACCGGTACAGGACTTGGACAACGTCCTTAGCAGTAGGTAGAAAGGAGTAATAGAGTTGAACATCATCTGCGTACAGATCACATCAAACTCCAAAACTCCAGATGATCTCTCCCAGTAGCTTCATGTAGATGTTAAACAACATGGGGGATGATACAGAACCCTACCGGACCCCACAGGACAAAGGTTGTGGGACCGAGCAGGTGTACCCCAAAAACACCTTCTGGGAATGCTCCTCCAGAAAGGACTGGAATCACTGTAGAACAGTACCTCCAAGCTCCGTTCCCACAAGGTGTCCCAGAAGGATACCATGGTCTATGGTATCAAAGGCTACTGAGAGTTCCAGGAGAAACAACAAGATGTTAAGGTTTTGCTCCTTAAGTGTTGTATGTCATTTTTCCTCCTGATATGTGTATCTCTCTGCTAACAGAGGTAGTCTCTTCCACTGCTAAACAGCAGTTAAAGTGAAGACATTATTATCAGTGTTTAAATGGAACATCCTTTTTTTAAAAAAAAAAAAGTCTGAATCCACTGGATTATATTTGAATCTTTGCAGCAGAAGATATCAAGTCCACTCCATCTTCTACATGGCATTGCTTCAGATATTCAAAGAGCTCTATCATATCATTTCAGTCTTTCCTCTTCCAAACTAAATATACTCAGCTCCCTAAAATGTTCTTTTTTTAAAAAAATGATTTTTTCCTTGCATATAAAATTAGACTCCAATAAATTGGAGTGTGAAAAAAGAAAGAAAAGAAAAGAAAGGGAAAAATAATTAATTAGGGTTACAATGAAAGTGTGGGAACATATTGTAGCTCCCTAAGATGTTCTTATAAAGCTTTAGTTTCCTTACTATCTTGGTCACTCCCTTCAGAACATTCCAACTTGTCAATGTGTTCTTGGACTCTGGTGCCTAAAACTGGATGGAGGGCTCTCAGTAAAGTCTTGATCTGGATATTATATGCCTATTTATACAGCCTAAAATTGTATTAAGTGCACCATCATCCATTTATTTCCATTGAAATTGATTGTATTAGTTTTGGCTCAGCTCTTCGATCTATCAAGGTCATATTTATTTATTTATTTATTTATTTATTTACTATATTTATACCCCACCCTTCTCACCTCAAAGGGGACTCAGAGTGGCTTACAAACTATGGCAAAAATTCAATTCCACATCATACACACAATAAACACATCATTTTGAATTTTGATCGTGTCATGTGGAATATCTGCTACCCTACTAACCTAACTGACTTGTTGATAGTTCTTTGGTCCTCCCCACCCCTTCCTTTTAAAAGATGGGATAATATCGGTTTACTACTAATCTGCTGGGAACTCTCCTTTTCCTTTAGCATCTTTGGATGTAATTCATCATGTCATGAAGACTTTTATTCATTTGAAGTAGATATTGATGTATTGATAACTAACTATGGCCAAGTATACTATGGCCAAGTATGAAATAGCAAGACCAGACACAGAGAAATGGGTTAAAGAAGCATCACTTTATATGACTTTTAAATGTTAGGGTGGTTATCACATTTATCTCTGATTTTTCAGTGTTTAGTCATTGTGCTGCTAGAAAGGCATTATCCAAGTCTTTATTCTGGCCTGGATGCAATATACTATCTCAATGGTGTCCTTGCTGTTTCCCTCCCCATTGGTCTTAATTTCCTTTTGATGTCTCAAGTCATGTATCTGCTCTTGAATGTACACATCCTTGACATTGAATGCTAGTCCCCGCTTTCTTTAACTCATTTTTTAAATATTCTATACCCAATCATTGTTACATTCCATCATTAAACTTATGCCACCAGGTTTCAAGTCATATTTGCTTTCTTGTGATATAATTTCAAATTCATCTTGTTTATTTCTTAAGCTCTGTGAATTAGAAAATAGGCATCTAAGACCATGGGCCACTCTCTCCAGCTGGTATCTTTTGTTTTCCTAAGCAGTTTGGAGTTCCAGCACTTTTTACTCATTTTTTTCTGTTTCATTGATGCTTTTGTCCCCATTTTCCACTGTATCATTGATGTTATAATAATTGGTGTCCACCAGCCTTCTAAAAGATACTCTCCCTTCCCCACATAATTCAACTAAGACTATTAACTGAGGATAACAATGCAGATATATTTTTGAATATTTTGTGTACATGTCTCTTTTAAATGTGAGAGTTATTTAGACATCAAGTTTTTGCAAACACTTTCTTCCTTGAATGTTTCATGCCTTTACATTTTCTCTATCACTCTTATTTTGTTTTATTTGAACAGTTCTTAATTAAAATAACAGCAGCATATTTATTTTCAGATGATCACTCCAGGGTGAGGCTCCAGTTGCTGGATGGAGATCCCCATTCAGACTACATAAATGCCAATTATATAGATGTAAGTTGAATGAAATCATTGCCATTGTTTTTAAAGGATGCATAATGAGCAGGCTGCATTATAGATATATGTTGTATAAAGTCTAAGTCATCTCCATTGCAGCTATAGTGATTTTCTGATTTTCTTACCAAAGTTTTTAAATATTACTTTTTGGACTGCAGATTCCATTGGACTTGTGAACTGGAATCATGGGAGTTATCCCCCCCAAATACATGAATTTTCCATCTTTTTTCCCAATAATGATGATTGGGAAATGGAAGGGTCATAGCTCAATGGAAGAGTTCATGATTTGTATGCAGAAGGTTCAAGATTCCATAGGATGTTCTGTTAAAATGAACAGATGCCAGGTGATGGAAAAGACAGTATAGAGCACCTTTTAGTTAACACAGACAATATTGTCCAAAATGGTATAAAGCCTATGTTTCTGTCATTGACCAAAGGACTTCCATATGCAAAATCTGCAATGTACCAAGAATGTGCCAGATTTCACTGAACCAGTCAAATTAGCAAGGAACTGCTGTTCACTTCTATAGTCATGAAATGTTGGCATGGCAAAAAAATAAAACATAAGCAATGGGAGATGAAGAAAGTGGGAGGAGAGGAATCTTTGGATTCAGCATGAATATGCCAGATTCAAGGCTGCTCCAGGACACAATAACACCAGTCTAAACAGTGTAAATGAGCCTCGAGAAGACACGTAGAAGCAGGAATTCAGAATCTCTTTTGACTGGGAATTCAATGGTGTATACCCAACTAAGTGTAAAGAAACCTAACATTTTAAAGCTCTCTGAGCATGCGTGTTGAGAGAAAAATACAGACATCAGTTTAAACATTCTTCACCTCACTAATTTAGACCTGTGGGATTCATTACAAATAAAAGCTATATTAAGTGTTAGCATATCATTTGACAGCATTCTTATTTCTCACGCAAGCCTCTTTAATCCTTAATTATATCAAAATCTTTTTAGATGATGCTTCAGTTCAGGGAACGGGAAACCATATGTAATAGAGTACATCCCATACGGTTTTAAAAATCAATGGTGCCTGATTCAGTTTTGACAAGAAACAGATGTGTGTTTTTCAGATGAGGGGACACAGATTTCTTCATATTTATTCCATTAAGGAATAAGTAAGGTTTCCTTAAGTGAAAGCCATTTTGATAGAGATTCTAGAAATATGTCACATTCTTCATTTTTGGGGAAATAAAATATATCCCTTATAATTTAATGGAAAATTATAGGAAATCCTGCCATGAATAATCCAACTAAATAAATGCTTTATAGACAAATGTTTATTCCACTTTGGACTGTTCTCAAATGGTGTGCTATGGCAGCCTTGTTTGAAGGTTGTTTTTTTTTTAAGTCAGATGGGAAAGTAAATTGTAATATCCCCAGCTCAGATTAGAGTTTTGGCAGCCTGCTGATGGGGAACTGGGCAGTTTTCCAGTTTATCGAGATCCATGCCTTGTTTTTTTCCTTCTTTTCAGGGATATCATCGGCCTCACCATTACATTGCAACACAAGGTAAATAATAGAATAGCTAGTATGTGGCTCAGTGACATGCTATAAAGATTATTTCAGAAGTAATTTTTAAACATTTTTAAAAGAACAATAAACAACATGCTGACAAGGATCAAGCAACAAGTTCCCAAGTATTTTTTTAAGTACATGTTTATTTTATGTGTAATGGTTAATTTTTTGTGTTGTCCAGGTTGTGTATGTTCCTTCTCCTTACCTCAAAAAGGAATTTGTCTTCACACAACACACAGTATAGGCTGCCCCCCTCCAAAAATTATCACACTTTCACTTTTTGTTTTGTTTTGAGTCATGCTGGGAACAAGAAAACTTGTTCTGAGCAAAAGTTTCCCACTGCTGAATGGAATACAAACTCTAAGCTTGCAGCAATGGAAGGAATTGGCAAGGTTTGGGAGGAAAAGTGGTGCATTGTAAAGGTAGCAAAAAAGCAAGAGAGTGAACATCTAATCATGGTTGCCCTGGTTGAATTGGGACAATTTCAGAACATGGTATTATCAGGTAAATTTTTTCAAGTAATCAGATGCAGGTGAAAACGGTGCTAGAACACAGCCAAACACCCCAGAAAGCACACAACACTCCAATCACCAAATAATTAGGGTGATTTTTAAAACATCGATTTCAAGTCTATTTAGTAACATAGCTTGGTGTATGTCTTCCTTTGGCTGAGGAGTCATTTTTTCTGTCATACTCTCCAATGTTATTGTGGACTGAGTTATGCATGGTTAACTCTATCTGCAGTACTTACTGCATTACCACCACTGCTTGGATTCAACATCAGGTTTCAGGAACTACCACTTTGAATAACAATTTGTATACTTTATGAAACATGGCATATTTGTAGCAGAGACAGAAAATGAATTGTACTGCAATCATCTTTTGTCCTTTTTGTCACATATTTTGTGCTCTTCAGGACCCATGCAAGAGACAGTGAAGGATTTTTGGAGGATGATCTGGCAGGAGAACTCAGCAAGTGTCGTCATGGTCACCAACCTGGTAGAAGTAGGCAGGGTATGATGATAGTTGCTGGGAGCATTCATTCATATGTTGTGAATTATGTCATTTTTGCATTGGTTCATTCCTGTAACTGTGCCATCCCATTTCAACACAATTCTGCATTTTTTTAAAAAATGTTTCTAGGAAACTGTTTTGATACATACTATTTCAAATATATTTACAACATATTTTACCAGAAAATTCGGATTCATAAACACATGCATTTTCAAAGTTTAATATTCAGCAGCAGCAGAAGAAAAACTTTATTTTTCTACCCCGCCTCCATCTCCCCTAAGTGACTCGGGGCAGCTTACATGGGGCCAAGCCCAGGCAAAATACAATTAAAAACAGAACAATAACAAATTAAAATAGCATAAAACAGCATAACAGTAATAAACAAGCATCAAGCAACAGCAGACTAATTTTTGTGTGGGGAAGAAGGCCACTATGCGCACTGGTTAAAGGATAAAGTGGTTCAATAAGGTGGATAGAAATGAATAATAGCATAGGAAATAGGGTGGAAACAGAGAAATTAAACAGGATCACAGCTTAACTTAACAATATATATAGTAATGTAATATAGGAATACTATATATATTTTACTCCACTTACTGCAAACACCTGCTAGCAGAATCCTAGATCTAGTCTGTATTCAATGGGTAACTGCAATGCAGTTTGTGCATGTACCATCTTGAGCCACTGTCTTTACTTTTCTGTTCTGTAACAAAACAATATGCACATAAACACATATGTTAGACCTCCCCCACAGAGTGGAACGATAGCTGCTGATGTGGGCTGTCTCATTCAGTAGAACAATGTCTTCTGCTAGTGCATATAGGTGACCACTTGCAAAACTGGCAAATTCAACAGAACTCTTCTAGCACCTGATTTTTGTCCATGGACAATACGCATGATTTTGTGTAGTGTTGAAGCCTTTCATTAGAAGCCTTCAATAAATGTATAACTATTTTATTAACATTTTGAACCAGTGATTCAAAATTCAATAAATAGAAAGTCTACATGTTCATTCTGGAGTTGCCTATCAGATTAAAGTTGAATCCATGTTGCCTTGCTACCATGTAACAATTTATCACCATTCATCTTTTCCAAATTTCCAATCTCTTGCAAGAGTGGAGTAGTCCATGGCTTACCATGGTTCAAACTTCCAAGTCTTCATAAAACTTGAAAAATCATGATTTTTCTTTGAAGCCTCTCCATTAAAGCAGCTCCATCCACTGACTTCAGGAATCCTTTCATATATTATCTTTACTATGTCAGTGTTTGAATTTCATTGTGTACTAAACTCAAACTAACAAACTTGAGAATAGATTCATGAGAGAGACAGTTCCATTGGGATCTTTGCAAAAAGTCCATTTCAGAATGAACCGGCCGGTGTATACTCATATAATTCTCATGTAAAATATGTGAGAGGAAGCCACAGGGAGGAGGGAGCAAGCTTGTTTTCTGCTTCCTTGGAGACTAGGACACGGAACAATGGCTTCAAACTACAAGAGAGGAGATTCCATCTGAACATGAGGAAGAACTTCCTGACCGTGAGAGCTGTTCAGCAGTGGAATTCTCTGCCCTGGAGTGTGGTGGAGGCTCCTTCTTTGGAAGCTTTTAAACAGAGGCTGGATGGCCATTTGTCAGGGGTGATTTGAATGCAATATTCCTGCTTCTTGGCAGGGGGTTGGACTGGATGGCCCATGAGGTCTCTTCCAACTCTTTGATTCTATGATTCTATGATTCTATGATTCTATAATTCAAATTGAACTACATTGAACTGGATTATATGAGTCTACACTGCCATATAATCCAGATCAGTGCAGTTGATCTGCATTCTGAAACTGCATTTTGTGGCAGTGTAGATGAGGCCTGAGTGAATCTTTCAAGAAACTTGTGAATGACCAGTTTGTTGACAAGAGCATTCAAACTAAGCAGAAACTATAAAGCACCCAGTTAAATCTACAGAAAGGAAAAGGCATGTCTGATGATGCTCAAAAGAGGGTCTGCTTTATTAGTAGAAATGCCTAATATCTTTCTGCAGATGGGTACTCTACATGGGGGTATTTACAGCCACAGAAGAACATCACTTAAATAGATACTATTTTGTGTAAAACCATTACAACATTTGTACATTGCCTATAGCTTGATCATGGCTATCTAAATTCAGACTTCTAAATTCCAAAACCATTTACTGAGCAAGTGAAACCTATCAAAAAGGGCTAATAAGGATAATTTTAGGAAGAGGATAATTTCATAATGATTCAGCCAAATCCATTAGACTGTAAGTTTGACATTCAGGCTAATTGTTCTATATTGAGTAGATAAATTAGTTCTTGGTCCTTATGTTCCAAGTTCAAAGTACCCAATTAGATATGGAGGGATGTAGAGAGCACCAATACTATTTTCAAATGTTGTAACACAAGCATGGAACTAATGCAAGATTAGTGAGGATATATTGAGAGTATCATGTTATAGGCCTATATGTTTTGAATTTTCACATAGACAAGGCATACAAAGTAAAAGTTTTCAGCTGTACATATTACAATAGTATTCACTTTCATTTCTTCTTTGTCTTAGGTGAAGTGTGTCAGATACTGGCCTGATGATACCGAAGTCTATGGTGATATCAAAGTCACCTTAATTGAGACAGAACCATTGGCAGAGTATGTCATACGCACTTTTACAGTCCAAAAGGTAAACATATGTTGACTTTCCTTTCACTCTCAGGTGATTTATCTTGCCAATAAGTCAAATTCTCCCTATAATTCATTCTGATTAATGATGGGTAAATATGCAGTCACCAGTTCTATTTATTGATGTACATAAATTCATGAAGGGTAAGACAAGCAATAGCTATTAGTCATAGGAGCAAAGACAGTAGTTCACATCTTATTGTGTGAAACTTTTGTGCAATGCATTGCAATATGACTAGTTTGACCTTACTGTAAAAATAGAATCCTTTTGTCCTTGTAATGATTGCCATGTATTCAATTGCTAGCAGTGGTGATTCAGCATTACTAAGGTGACAGGACCTTTCGTTTCACTGGCATCCAGTGATTCCTACCTTGGTGGGTCAGTGATTAACCATTGCTGAGGAACATTGGCAGAAGAACACTATTTCTGTCATGTTCTGCTAGTTGTGAGCCAGAAGTGTGAATATATATATATATATATATATATATATATATTAAGATACAGTGTCTGTTCAGGTTAGCATTCATCAACTGAGGATAGTGATAATCGTAAAAACTCTTTCTCTTATGCATATACTTCACAAACATAAGTCTCTGGTCAGACAATGAAAAAACAGGATGCTGCATTAGATTTAGCAAGGATCCTTAATTCTTACAGTCCAATATATGATGGTAGGAATGGTTATTAATCAGGCATATAACTTTGAATAATATTGAACATGGCCAAAGTATTTAAATTAATTTTAAAAATTAAAATAATTTCATAAAATAAAATCTTATCTTTTTTAATTAATGATATTTTTACACACTGATACAATTTATATGTAGCCTTTCTCCTACCAAGATATTCAAGGCATCTCCAATAATATAATTAAAAACATTTTTAAACAAAAGGGGAAAAAAAACCTTTCAGCCAAAAGAGAAAAAGGAGAAATAATTTTAAAAATGGAGCAAAGGTGCAGTTTTTACAACTAAAGGATTTTCTAAATTGTAGTTCTACATGTTATTTTTGTTCCAGTGTTAGCTTTCTATAACATGATGCCATATTAAAAGGCAGAGATAGCAACTCTAGTTAGAAATGAGAGATTTACCTTCGTAGTATTGTAAAAAGAGGTTGGTTTTTTAATGTAAAAAGAGGTTGGTTGAAGTAGGAATGTTGTCATGTTTCCATCATAATTTTGTACATAAAGTCTTAGTACTTATCAATTATAGTGCATCTACACTGTGATATTAATGCAGCTTGACACTACTTTAAATGCCATGGCTCAGTGCTATGGAATCACGGGAGTTTAAGTTTTCAAAGGCATTTAGCTTTCTCTGCTTAATTGTGCTGGTGTCCCCCCTCCCCCCAACTACAAATCCCAGGACTCCACAGTAATGATCTATGACACTTAAAGTGGTGTTGAGCTATATTAATTCAACACTGTAGATGCAGTCCTGATTCCCGGGACAAAGCTCTGATTATCTTGCTGCTGCTCAGGGTATTGTAGTCCTTCTAGATCCTGGGAGTGGAAATTTTCAATCTTTTCAGACCTAAAAAAGTTTTTTTTAAAAAAAGCTTTAAAATATCCCAGTCACCATTTTGGAAGTGATGTACTAAGAAGTAATTTTCCCTAAAGTCATCCAATGGTATTTTAATTCTTTTTTTGCCTTCTAACATCCAGGAAAAAAGTGTGTGTGTGTGTATTTTGAATGTGGTTAAGTTGAAATGTATAGCTACTCTCTGTATAAAATAAAACTGTAAGTAAAGAAATAGCTATGTAGGTGCCAGGAATGAGAAACAAAATTATTGTTATTTCAGTATGGTGGAAAATAGAGGCTTTCCTCTCTTCCTCAGAAAGGCTATCATGAAATCCGAGAGATTCGGCAGTTCCACTTCACCAGCTGGCCAGATCATGGGGTTCCTTGTTATGCCACAGGCCTCTTGGGTTTTGTTCGACAAGTGAAGTTTCTGAATCCACCGGAGGCAGGACCTATTGTTGTTCACTGCAGGTATGCAGCTTGTTCTATCTGTCATTTCTTTTCATCAATTTTCTCCAGTTGTGCTTATTTCCCAAGCCCAGCAGGCATTCTGTTCTCTTGTCCTGTAGGAATGACTGTTTGCAGGCAGAATCCACCACATATCACACCTGACACTGTTTATATGCAAAATTCAGCATGGCATAACTATATAGAATGTATTGGTGCTCCCACGATGTTAGTGCTATCACAAATTTGCACCATAGGTTTTTGGATTGTGTTTTGCAGTGCACCAGAATCTGCAATGTACCATGAACTACACTTGCAAAACTTTTTTGAAAGAATGCTTTATGGGCTACAAGGAAGGAAAAGTCATTTGTAAATATTTTATAATTTTGTAAATATTACAAAGATCCACAAATGATTTATTTGTTTGTTTATATCCCACTTTGATCCCATCATAGAACCCAAGGTGATTTTTTAAACAAATCTAACAAAACTCCTTTGAACATCTTTCACTATGAAAATCCTATAATGGAACAACATAAAATAAAACAATGAGAAAGCAGTCAATGGGTTAGGAGCAAGTACAAGTGTTAGCTCTGTGGCTAATGATGCCAAAAGGACATTCAGTTGTTGATATGACAGATGCACAAGGAAAGTCTTTACAATATGGAACGCAAGTAGTATCAATCAGGGGATGCTGGACATAGTAAAACAAGAAATGTTGTGTGAATAATCTAAAGTGGACAGAAATGAGACACATTGAGTTAGATAATTACAGTATTTTCTCAAAAAATGAAAATTGAAGAAGAAATTGGGTGATATTAATAGTGGTAAGAAATGTAGCAAAAACTGTCAAAGTGCAAAAGTCTGGCTGAATCATATCAATAATACTTGAGAAGAACCTAAAGATATAAGCACAACACAGGTTTATGTCCCAACTACAGAGACAAAAGTGGAAGAAATTGAAACATTCTGCAATGAACGCCAGAAGGAAATTGATCACACACCCAAACAGGACTTAGAGTTTCAAAGTAGGAAACAGAACAAAATAAAAGATTATAAGAAACCATGGCAGTGTGTGAATGTTGTGGGGAAGGGGCAAGATATTGCATTCATTCTGAATCTGCAATACTGAGGATATTTTATCTTTATTTATAACCTTCCAGAGTGATGAGGTCCTTTCTGTTCTGTCTCACCAATAGTGGTAATATGAAGTGGGAGGATATGAGAGAGGACTTACTCGGTTATGACATAATAATTGTGAAAAGCCCTCTTCTTGAACATCCAACTGGCACCAACATGTAGTTTCTTTCTAATGGCAAACTCAACATGGCTTTCTGTTAAAGCCTTTGGATACTAATTTCCTTCCAAGTTCACATTTGTGTGCCTTTGCATTGTGTGTGAAGGTGTTTTAATGACCATTTTGTTTAAAATGTGCTTATTTTGTTTAAATTATTTATTATTTTAATTTGAAATATCTTACATTGTTTACATTTTATGCCACCTTCTGAGTCCACAGTAAATGACATGACATAAATATTTTAACAATAGCAACAGTAATAGCAACAAAAACATTATTTCAGACCAGGTTCACCAAAGGCAAAGAATTTGAGTACAGCTTTGGCCTAACCAGACTTGACTCTTATGAACTTTCTCTAACTGGGTATGTTGTTTCTAATGAGGTCTAAAAGCAATTTTCCCCTAAGATGTAACTCTCCCAGTAATCCAGTATAGTGTTCAGCTATTGTATATGTATATGTTTGTATGTATATAGGTTACATCTACTCAATTTGCAGTGAATATTTGAACTTAAATATTTAGTAACAATTGCAATTATTTTTCATAAAGTGTCTGATCTATATGACCAGTTTAATAACAGATTATAATTTTCAGTTTGATTAGTGGTTTTTTTGTTGTATGTTAAACATATTAAAATGTTCACAGCTCACATTAAATATTCAGTATGAGAGTTTACTTTAAATGCAATGTTAAAAGAGAAATCTCCCTGCTATTTGCAGCTATTTGCATATAATTTGCATTGGGTATATCCCAATATTGTGAGTCACTTACCTGTAATTTTCTACTTTGGAATAGAAATCAAGAGATGCAGCTTTGCAAAAAAAAAGTGCAACCTTGAAGTAGGCATGGCAGGTCCTTGCAACTGCTCCAATCCTTTTTATGATTTTGACAGCTAGTAGCCCTGTTCAACCATAATATGTATTTTTCTTCTTAATTTTAATAACCTAATAATATTTTCTTCCCTTTTAAAAAATATAAATGGCCAATCTGAAGTAGTAATCACCAAATTTGGTGGATAAAGTATCACAGCCATTCAATATTTATAAAGTGCAAAGTTTCTCTAAATACAGAAAACTCATTGCTCTAAATTCAAAACATGCACACTATATATTTTTAAAGGGTGGTGGAAGAAAGTTGAGAAAATGCTCTATATCAGGCATGGGCAAACTTGGGCCCTACAGGTGTTTTGGACTTCAACTTCTACAATTCCTAACAGTCTACCTGCTGTTAGGAATTGTGGAAATTGAAGTTCAAAATGCCTGGAGGACTCAAGTTTTCCCATGCCTGTGCTATATTAATTAGGACAGAATTCCCTTTGAGTTGTTCATTAGTTTAGAGCAGGGGTCCTCAAACCTTTTAAACAGAGGGCCAGGCCACAGTCCATCAAAGTGTTAGAGAGCCGGATTATAATTTGAAAAAAACAAACAAACATGAATGAATTCTGATGCACACTGCACATATCTTATTTGTAGTGCAAAAGAACACATAAAAACAATACAATAATTAAAATGAAGATCAATTTTAACAAATATAAATTTATTAGTATTTCAGTGGGAAGTGTGGGCCTGTTATTGGCTGATGAGATAAGATTGTTGTTGTTGTTGTTGTGTGCTTTCAAGTCGTTTCAGACTTAGGTTGACCCTGAGTGAGGGTCTGGTAAATAACCTTGGAGGGCTGCATCCAGCCCCCGGGCCTTAGTTTGAGGACCCCTGGTCTAGAATATTAATTCATGGCTATCCACATTTCCTTGCTTTGCCAGAGTTGCTTACATCTGAATGCTCTCCAGTCTCCCACTTTTTATGGGTTAAATATTTCTCAGAAGGAGTTTGTACAAGGCTTATGTTCAGAGGCAAGACATTTATTAAGTTAAAACTGAGCTTCTGTGCATAGTAGCAGCAAGTAAGACCACTGCCAAGGGCTGTGGGTCAGTCAAAGGTATAAGCAGGATTGGTAGCATGTCTATCAATCACTGCCATGCAAGCGTACAGTTGCTAGCAAGTTGATTTTCCCTGATGGAAACTGCTGACCTTAGCTGGGATGACTGGCTAGTCAGTAAATATGTTTATGTTGCTTTCCACCTCCCAGCTATTACCATTTCCCACCTGTTGCCCAATATAGCAATAGTTTGCTTTACTCAGTCAGTCAGTAGCCTTTATTTCGGTCAACAAACCATCGGCTAAGTCAAGTGAAAGTAGAATGATGAAATACAACAATAAGCAATTAATAACATCACATTTGGCTTATAATTAATAAAAACAAGTATCACCATTCGCTATCGGATGAATGGCTGTCTATATAATCTAAAACAGGAACTGACTGCAAGTTAATAATAAGTCTCCCGAGTACTCTTTGTTACACTCAGCCTTTACAGGTTATTCATGAAGCACTTGCGGCTTTTTGCCACTGCAAACAGAAATTTGGCCACCTGTTCCGTTACCCTTTTATCAAGATCAGACAGTAAATAAGTGCAGTACCAACTTAGGGATCTTCCTGGCCACTTGGTGAGTAGAGGGGATATTAACCTTAGTCTATCATTCTTGTAAATTGTGCAAATAAAACGTACATGTGTTACAGTTTCAATTTTACCCTCCCCGCATGGGCAAACTCTGTGTTCGTAATCAGTCACTTTGTATCTACCCTCTAGTATGGCTGATTTGAGGGCATTGAATCTGGCCCAACTGAAAGCAAGGCGAAATTTTGGGATGTTTAATTTTTTTAAGTATTTGGCACCTCCCAAAGAATTAAATGTTAGGCCTAAACTCAATGGAGAGCATGTGGAGCGCGCCAGAGAGTTTGCTTTACTAGCAACTAGCAGTGGATGAATAGATACCAGATAATTCCAGAACTAAAAACAATTCCCATGTTACAAACATCCAACTTACATAGGACTCCTAATTACAAATAGGCATTTGTTACAATAGGCAGTGAGAGAAAATCTGCCACTAGGAAGGGAACTCCTGTAAGAGCTATCATAGAAAATGGTGTCTCCACTTAAGCTTTATCACCAATCCTGTTATTCAGCAAGAATCCAAAATTTTCAAAATCCAACTGTCTCAGGGACAGAGAGTGAGGTGGGTTTTTTATTTTTATTATTATTATTTTATTAATTTTCTGACACAATCTCATATATAATCAGAAAATATAAGTTCAGAAATAATGAAACATGTCTAGATCTGTATGTAGAGATGATTTTGGATATCTTTCAATTTACGATAATTGGGTTTTTGCAGTTGTCCATGCCTGTGTATGTAAAATAGTCAGAAAGCTCTAGTCATAAGAGAGTACTTTGTTGTCTGCTCCCATTCTTATGGTTTTTTTATTGATGTAATATCAAAATGTATTTGGGCATACTCTGAAACCATCTTGATCATGAAGATATATTTCTTGTCTTGTAAGGAATTCCCCCCCCCCCCCCAAAAGATACTTTGGCAATTTTTTTTTTTTTTTTGCATATGATACGTGTGGGGGGTGGGGAGAGTAGCTGATGGCACTATTGCTGTTAGCTAGATGGAAACAGTTCTAGTTAGGAATAGTTTGCATGGATTTTCCTTTGAAAGTGCCTTAAACTCGAGTGAATGGTAAAATATGTTATACTTACTTTGTACAAGTTGCCATCTACATACAGAGGTGAAGTTTTTTGAACAGGAGTCCAAACAGCAAAACAAATGTTGCTGAGGTGTTTACCCTTCCTTATGCCATGCAAAACTTTTAAAAATGATTGGACTTTAAAAATTTACTCATTCTGACTTACTTACAAATTCAGATTAAGAACAAACCTTCACAACCTGGGGACTGTATAACCAGTCTTACTCCATTAGTACTTGACAAGCTTGATTTATATTTGCTGTAGGAGCCTTCTAATTTTGACCAGAATAGAACAGAATGTGCCAGTCAAGCAAAATTATCCATATGATTGCATTGGTTGTGAGTAGCACTATCACCACACATCTCTAGGAGCCCTAGACTGGCCCTATCACTGTATGAAGTAACACAGTTGTCTCATGCAGTAGCCATGTTTTACCATCTCCAGTAGTGAGCTCTGTTGTACATAAACAGGGAAGGGGGCCAGCTTATGCTTTGCCTTGAACAGCAAAATATCTAGGGCCAACCTTTCAAAAAAGCTACTGAAAATGCACCTTTGCACTTTGGCATATGGGGAGGAGGAGGATTAGGACACTTTAGCAACACCATTGGAAAGCAGGCTTGCCTATCTGGACTGTGCGGCCATTATGATACAGTTAACCACTATAACAGCCAGTGCTTCACCAATTTTTAATAGTGTTAACTGTTTGAGATGTCTTATTGATGACTATGATTTTAAAAATACGTTTTTATTGATTCATTGTTCTATGTCTTTATTTTGAGATTTAATTTTATTTGAGTAGTATAATGCAGATATTATTTTGTATTAAGTTCTATTGCTGTAATGTTTGATATATGTCAGGCATTGAATGTTTGCCTCTGTATGTGTAAAATACCCTGAGTCCCCCTGGGGAGATAGGACAGTCTAAAAATAAAGATTATTATTATTATGCAGAAACAGCTTGCAGTTTCTCAAGTTGCTTCTGACACGAAAAATATTATTGTTGCTAGTGTTAGTGTTATTGTTATTATTATTTTTTATTTAAGAATCCACATTCCTACAGGTTTGATGAGTTGAATCACTGCTCTCAGTGCCATGGAAAATGCCTTTTTCTCTTCACTGAATGTTGGGGATAGTTTGTTTTAAAGGGGCCTTAATAATCTCAGTTATTCAAGACAATGAGATGTCCTCTTTGAAACCAGTTTGTGACCTCAACCTGTATGATAGGGAAAAAATAATTGGTCAAAGTTCATAATGAAAGTTGAGATTTCAGCTACCAAGTTTTGTCATCAAATATATCCCTCCTTCAAGAAGTTCTTTTTGAGTCATCTTATTTCTTCACTTACCAGAATAACTGAATTTTGTATCTGCTGTTTCCGTGTCTGCAGACATATATACATGGCTGTTTTAATTTAAGGTATAAAAGAAAGTTTAATCATAATCTTGTTATTTTGTCTTTTCTCT
The DNA here is from genome assembly GCF_037176765.1 of Anolis sagrei. Taxonomy (NCBI): domain Eukaryota; kingdom Metazoa; phylum Chordata; class Lepidosauria; order Squamata; family Anolidae; genus Anolis; species Anolis sagrei. The sequence goes on along the minus strand of NC_090024.1, from coordinate 212,988,175 downwards.
GTCTCAATCTCCCCTTCTCTTTTAATCTGAGATTTCCTCTCCTTTCCCTCCTTTCCCTCCCAAATGAGCTATGGTTGAACAGCAGTAATGCCCTTGTCTGTGGGGCAAAGAGGGACTAATGAAGGAAGACAGCTGCATTTGCAACTTTCATTCCCCCTCCTGGTCCTACTGTTCTGCCTTTTCATGGCCCATTAATTGAAGCCTTGTTCTTCTTTCCAGTGCTGGTGCTGGGAGGACAGGGTGCTTTATTGCCATTGACATCATGTTGGACATGGCAGAGAATGAAGGTGTGGTGGACATTTTTAACTGTGTGAGGGAACTGCGGTCCCAGAGGGTCAACTTGGTGCAGACAGAGGTAACTGTGAGAACATGTCTTTTTGTTTGTCGATCCATTCTCAAGTGACAATGCAACACTACCAAATGTCTGTTGACTACTTCATGAACGATAACATAGATATGTGAATATATGGAAGCAGTATGTGGCCAATTCATCTAGTTTTAATAGAATTACTAGTAAACAATATTTTTAAATGATTTTTAAAAAATACTTTTACGAAATTATAGATTTTTTGGGCCATCTTAGAAGAGGTATCTGTGATCTCACATACAGAAGGGAGTTGTTTGTTAAGCTGGTTTTGAATGGAATATTATGTGCATGCATCAATTTAAAATGAACATAATATGCTTTAATAACCAGAATCATAATGTTTAATTCATAACTTAAAATGTAATATTAAGAGTCAGTTGCCCTCCAGCCCAAATGACAACATCAGACACACAAACTGGTAAAATAAGGCCACAAACGTTTTATCTCCAACTAGCATGGTTACCAATACATGTGAGTTTGTAGGTGGGGACCTGGTTAAGCCAAAGTTCCCAATCAGAGACTGGTTCATCCTAGTCAGGTACCATGAAGAGATCAGAAGGCCCCAAGGGATTCCCATAGAAATCTATCATTGGGTTGTCTGGGCACAATTTGGCCAGAGGGTTTTTTCCTTTGCTTTTATCAGAGGCTGGGGGAGAGTGTCTTGTGCAAGGTCATCCAGTGGGTTTCTACAGCTGAGTAGAGAATTGAGCCCTAGTGTCAAGAGACATAGCCTAATGTTCAAACCACTAAACTGTGCTCAGTTTCTAACAGAAAAAGATCCTATTCATTCTAAAAAGCTGACTGGAAATTCCCATTCTATGTAAGAGGTGGATGGGTGGAGAACAGAAAAGGCAGAGGGGCTTGATTCAGAACAGTGCTGCATTGGATAACTAAAATAAAGTGACTCAGTGACATTTGCAGTAGTCTCTGCCATTGAAAGACTATGGTAAATCGGACTATTTTCTCAGTACAAGTGGGAGACTACTTTGTTCCCAACTATCTGGTTATTATGGTGGACTGTGATTCATCCGACTGAGCCTTAATATACTTGTAAGTCTGTAATGCCACTATTTACCACCTCATAAGCAATTATTGGATTGAGGCAACGTTTATTTTGCTTATTGACCTGAGAACTCTGAGATGGCCTTTTGAAAGTTCAGTTACTAAAATGGGACATAGAAGATTGCACCTGAAGGAACTAGCTGTGATGGATGTTTAACTTCTTGCTTTGTAGGAGCAATACGTATTTGTTCATGATGCTATTCTGGAAGCATGTCTTTGTGGCAACACAGCCATCCCTGTTTGTGAATTCAGGTCCATCTATTACAACATCAGCAGACTCGATCCACAGACAAATTCCAGCCAAATAAAAGATGAATTTCAGGTAAATGCCAATATATCTGATGTTATAGGTTTGGGGTTCTTAGTCAGATTGTGTTTATCCCAGGCACAACTGAGCTCTGCTGTCTCTCTTTTTATAAATTAACCACTGCAAATAGTTCTTTGTTTGCAGTTATTTTTGTATGAGAGACTTAAACTTGTCAAGTCTTCTCTTATTTTTATTCATTTGCAAGACTGTTAAAATGTTACAGTTCTATGAATTGGAGAATAGAGTGAACAAAGGGTGTTACATCTGCTACAGGGTTTTTAAAGTGCTAACTTGGAGGCAGCATTAAGGTTCCAAGGACATTTTCACTAATGCCTGCCTCAGGCTCTGGAACAAAAATGTAACCACACTGAACACAGTGTTCTGCTTTCATTCACCAAATTGTTTGCAAAATGTTTTATGTTGCTAGATTCACCTTGTCTCTTCTAAAAATGACATTATAAAGACAGAATGCGGACTTTCCCCCCTTGAATTGTTTACCATTGCCCATCTTAAAGGGTAATTAACATTTGGTTTATAGATATATGTTTTCTTTCTTCAGAGAAGCAAATTCATAGCTTCTGATATGTAGTTTTTGTGAAGAAGCAATCTTATAAAAAGACACATTAGAAGAACATCAGCTATTCTTTGTGGAATACCTTGCAAACAATACTCAAGCTCAAGGTTTTAAGAAAATGTAATATGCATCTCACAGAAGTTATTAGAGATTTTTATTCATTATCTCAGATTTTGGGGTCACCTCATACAACATATTACACAATATATATGGATCATGATACATATATAAAGTGTAATACCCATAGCATAATTGTCAATATTTTATTTATTTATTCTTATTAGTAACGATCTTAGCAGGATGAGCAGAAATTTGGATTACACGTTTTAGAAATGAACAAGCGAGTTGCTAACACTGGCTTCCATTTTTAAAAGTTTTCTGCTTTGCCAATATCACAGACTTGATTTAATAATACACAGTGGATCCCACAGTCTCATTTTGGCATAGATTATTACCTCTGGATTTTGGGGCAAAGTCTGATCTGGAAGTTTCCTTTAGCTACAGTAGACCACTATTTTGTACGCAAGGTACCAATGCTTCTGTTGTCATGAGAATTGAGTATTTATGGGTTTTATTGATCCCCAAGCACATTCAAATCTCCAAGCACATCCAAATCTTCAAGTACACATTCAAGCTGTATATCTAGCACAGATATGGGATATCCCCAAGGCACCTTCTGTCCTTTAACATTTGCATCCAACCATTTTATGAGAAGGCATGGAATCCATTCTTGTCCATTCTGTGCTCTACTCCAGTTGCCAGGGGGTGGAATTGGTCAGCTTCCCTAGCTTTCTTCCAAATTAATTGGGCATTAGTTCACATTAATCAGCAACAATTTGAACTCAGTACATAACTTGACATTTAACAGAGTTGTCTTAGAGAAACATATTGCTGTAAGAGTTCAAGAAAAGATAGACTAGGGGCATAACTCTGAAACAGAAGACGGCAACTATCAAAGGCAAGAGGCTGTATTCCCACCAAACCAGAAAGAACCCTTAACCATAACAAAATTTCATCTCATATCACTTCTATTGGGGGGGGGGGGGGGAGGGCTTGTCTTAGACTGTGACTCTCTTGTTTTTCATTCTCATAACCTTTTACATAATTTGTTCATTTATTGGTGTGATCTACCTAATTTCTGCTATTTTTCCTTGACTGGAACATGCTTCTGGTTTTTCCCACATCACACTATTTTCTTGATTTTCACTTGGAAATATACACAATGTCCTATGTGGACTTTATTGTTTGAGAGGCATCTTCTGAGCCCTGTAAATGTTCAACTGCTGAGATATGCTGTGCATTTTCTCATAATAAGTTTTAGGAGATATAAAAATGCTACTTCTGTTCAGTCCATTGAGATTTTCATTTCTGGTTATTGTTGACATAAATTTTGATGTATTCAATTTAGTTTATGCAGTATCAATTAATTATATAGGTGATATTCAGTCAATGATCCGAAGAAAAATCTAAAAATAGCTTTTAGAATATAGCTCAGTTTGGCAAATTTAATAGTATTTTTCAAACTGCTTAGCTTGACTCAAACTATCTGGTAATAAGATAACGGAGTCTGTACTGACCACCTTCTGTGCATATTTGTTTAATATAAATTTTGCATTTCAAAAATTCATTATGAATTCCATCACTCTGCTACATTACAACTACAATGTACACATTGTATATATGTCTGTCACATACAAAATGTTCATATTATTCTCATCTATTATTACTGGCATTTTAATAAAATGCTAATCAGAGGTCTAAATTGAGTCAGACACCTCAGTTTGATGACTGAAACTTTTTGTAGTAGGGATGCAAAAAAGAAATGTAGTAGATTTTTCTTTCCTATGAAAATAGCAATTTTTAACCGTCCAAGGCACACATCTTGCCCTGGAAAGATAAATATTTCCATTGTGTTTCAGATAAGAAAAACAACATTAATTTGAATGTGTGTGTGTGCATGTGTGTGTGCATGTGTATGTATGTAAGTATATATGTATGTATAATGGGATCCAACATGGCTATTACAATTTAGAATGTATACATTTGAAACTTGTGCACAAGCCCATGATAGTCAGTGGGATAAAATGTAAACATCTGGGAAATATGTACATAATTTTGCAACCCAGAACAGAACTAGGACAAAGGACAAAGTGAGAATGGGATTTGTAGTACAGAACCCATAAAGGTACATAAATGTGAATAAAAATAACTATATCCCCTTGAAAGACCACCCCCTCTAGGAATATCCAGCTTTTCTCTGTGGCTGATGTTTGCCGGAATTGATCATAGAGTCACACTGCAGGACATAGTGATTCGTAGAGGATATATATTTGTTAAATCCATCTAGACTCAAATCTGCAAAAATAAAACATGCAAATATGGAGCTGCAGATTGCACTTGTTTTTTTTTTTGGTTTTTTTTTTTTTTTGCAAAAGTATTCTTGTAAATGTCAGGCATTTGTTCATCATACCACATGATTTTTCTCGCCTATGTATCATGCACTTAACATGTTTAGTAACAGGATTGGTCATTGGGAGGTAAACAGAGTCTTAATTAGCAAGTGTGGTTCTGTGGCATGTATTTCTAAGGAGATTCTACTGGGGAAGATTTTAATACATTCCACCCTGGTATAAAGTTACTTCCAGTATGAACACTCAGTAAGCACTTGGAAAGTTGCAAATGGTAATTCTAAAGGATTTAATTCCTTCTAGCCATGCATCTGGTTAGGTTTATCTTTAAATTTACATTTGGAAAAAGGTCTTGCCATTGTTCAATGAATAGTACAAAGGCATCTTTAGTCTGTGAATGCAAATTGACAAAAAATTGGCAAAATATATGAATCCATATCTGTCTCTGCTCTTGATTACAGACACTTAATATAGTTACACCTCGAGTACGACCAGAAGATTGCAGCATTGGGCTCTTGCCAAGAAACCATGACAAGAACCGCTGTATGGATGTACTTCCTTTGGATCGGTGCCTCCCCTTCCTTATCTCCGTTGATGGAGAATCAAGCAACTACATTAATGCTGCACTCATGGATGTAAGTAAAATTCACACCAAGGGCTTATTTTTCCCTAGGACTGGGTAGAAAACAGGCAGCTCTGGCCATCAACTTTTTATCTGGCATATCTACACTGACCACTTGACATGGATTGAAGGCATCTCCAAATGTGCTTTCAAGGCTTTATAATGGGATAAGCAAAATTGCAGGATACTCTGAATTAAGCCACTTAATATGCTTCAGTGCACATAGCTGTAAACCATATCAATGGAAAAACCAATTAAGGGATGGGGAGGAGCTGCAAATACTGTGGATCCTGGAACAAAATCAGAGCTGGCCTCTCTGGTTGACATATGTTCAGATTCATGTTTGCTTCACTGCTGTCCTGCCGCTTTTGTCAAACATTACATCGTCTGTGTAGAAGCACCCACTGTCTCAACATCCCAGAGCCATTTGTCCAATAGTTGGGCAGTGTTGGCCATCTATTTCTATTGTAATAATCTCACACCCTCTAGGAAATTCAGCAAATATTACTCTGCTTAATTTTTATTCTGATACGTCTTCAAGCCAGCATGGTGTAGTGTTTTTAGAATTGGACTAGGATTCGGGATGACCATGTTTCAAATTAATGTTCAATCATGAGAATCCACTTGGTGACATCACACTCTCTGCATTTTAAAGGAAAGCAATGGTTAATCTCTGAACAAATCTTTCAAAGAAAGTCCTATGGCAGGCAACTCGAAAGCACAGAACAACAAGGTGTTGGGTTAAAGAGACTGTTTGTCCCAAATTTGTGGTTGAATAGGGCATTATTCATGTTTACTTAATCCAAGTCTAGTGTTCCATGTGCTACACAGTACTGATTGTGATAAACATTGTGATGATTATTAAATTTCTGCCTCTGTATGTATGTATGTATGTATGTATGGGGGGAGGGGGGAGGGAAAGAGGAAGCAGTACCACAATAGTGACAGTTACTGGATCGTCTTCTTCTTAGCTATAAAGAAGAAATTTAAAAATACTTGCATAATACCCACCATTTATAAGGCCCCTTCTACATTGCCATATAAGGCAGTTTGAAACTGCATTATATGGTTGGTGTAGACTCATATAATGTAGTTAAATGCCATTAAACTGCATTATATAGGTTTATGCTGGCCATACATTGCAGTTTCAAACTGCATTTTATGGCAGTGTAGATAGGGCCTAGGAAAGTGTATCTCAGTGCATCTTGAGAAAATGGTCAAGCGTGAGATTTTTTGCATTTGTGAACTTTTTTGTGAAAGCAAAACAGATTACTATATACTGATATGGATTGAAAATAGGCTTTTCCGTGCATTTTACTTGTCTTCCATTAGTCTACAGTACTTAGATGTATTTTTTAAAAAAGATTTGACTATTTAAAAGACCACTTTCTGTAATTCAATGGATGCTAACTCCTAGGATTAGGTAGGATGCAGTCAAGATGCTCTTTCCAAGGTGATTACAAAATGTAACAGCACAATGGAGGGAAAAAATATCCACTGGTATGTGTCCTTCATTTTGTTCCGCTAACACTGAAATTCTCTTCTGTGCATGATATGTCTTATCTTTCAGCTGTTTTTTGTACACTTGGTATTGTCCCTGAAACCTATACTAATAGATTGGTCCATTAGCTAAATGTACATTGGTCCTGTAAACCCACACTTTAGTCCATTATTTATTGTTTAACATGTACTCATTTGAGGCTAACATTATTGTGAGAATGCTGCCCAGTCAAATGTTTTCATCTTGTAACAAAAATAAATATTTTTAAGGTTCTTTTAGACACACTATATAGCCTTGTTGAAGTGATTCAGAGGCACTCAGATACTAGGCACATATTGGTTATCTAACAGTTGAGTGAGCAAAGGCCTTTACTGCTTCACTAAGCAGAAGCTGTTTTCTTCACAAACCGTCTGTGTCTAACCCTGAGTGGTGCAGCTGCCAGCAATAAAACTGCTGTCTTTTTTCATATTTACAAAGAACCCACACTGCTCAGTTTCACCACAAAGCTAGAGCGATTCTCAAATTTCACAACTGCTTTCTGAGCCTCTATTGCCTACCTTGTGGTTTTTCAAAAGTTGTTGGACTGTAACTCCCATGAAAGTTAGCAAGTACAATAGTGAGAGACAATGGGAGATGCAGCCTGGACAGCATCACCTACCTGTGGACTAATACAAAACAGTGACCAGTAAAGCATTAACATGAGAAAGGAAGACATTGAAAGGGGGACATCATTGTGCAACAAACAACTTTTTCCAAGTAATGGTGGAAATTTGTTGCATCTGAAGACACATAATGCTGACTGGTTAGAAGATCTCTCCTACTGGTGCTCCTAGCTAGTCAGCATTTACCTGGTTAAACAAATTTTTCCATCAACAGTCCTCCAGCCCTATTCTGGGGATGAAATGTTAACCTATTTTTTCATAAGACAGAAAAAAAGGAATACGTTTTCATCACACAGAGTGAGATAACCGGAGATTTTTGCTTTTATGCATGGGAGTGGGTATTTTATGCCTTTTTAACCAGATAGGCACAGCATTTTTAAGCAAATTGTACATTTCTGGCTGCTGGCGATTATGATAATGATGAAAGCATGTTTCTCTTCACAGCAGTGAAAATCTTGCAGTGTTTGACAAGTTCTACCATAATGTTTACATTCCTTCTATGCTGTTATCTCTTTTGCTGCTGCTATGTCTCTTTACAGACATTGGATTCTCCTCCCACTCATTAATCCGCCTTCCCTTGCTGCTGACCAATGGCAATGTCTTTTTGTCTCTGACTTTGTAAAATATCATATCATCAGCCATAATCCCCATTATGTCACATCATGCTACACTTGCATTTTCAAGGAAAACATCACTGCAATAAGAATGTGATGCTGCCAATGCCCACAGTGATGCATGTTGTGGAATATATACTTGGCAGTTAATCTCCAAATATTTGTGGATATCCTCGTTCACATGAGACAATTGCAGATTAATTTCTGATAGAAATAGATGCATATTTCCCCCTTTGCAAGTGAATGCTGGCAATTACACTTCTCTGGCTGTCACTGCTGTTTCTTGGTTATGATTGCTGATTTTTTTTTTACTGTCTGGTTTTCAGACTGATCCCAAATCATAATCCATAAACATCCCCCAGACATTTAGAAAGGATGATTTAGTCATTTAAACTGTAAGCCACAGTCAAAATGGAATAATACCTTATATGTGTAATCTCTTTTTATGCTAGTATTTATATATACTCTAAGCATGGAGACAGTGCAGAAAATTGCAAATATACACTATAGTGATGGCATTGGTAACAGTATGATCTGTCCCTTCTAAATCAATGCTGATGGCTTATCAGAAGTAGAATTTGGAAATGTGATGTTTGTGGAAGGGGGATTATGGGATTTGTAGCCCAAAAAGCAACTCATCCAAGATCTGAAGTGCCCAGTTGTACTGGATACTTATCAGTTGTATAGATTAAAGAATATCAGCAAGTGCCATTTGTTGACTATAATACATGCAGTTTTAGGACAAAGACACCTGTCAATATCCCTGCTTCTATGCAGCTATATTAGGTACAGAATTAAAGAGTTGGAAATGGCATAATGGGCCAATGAGTCCAACACCCTGTTCAGTGCAAGATATCCAGCTAAAGCATCCCCAAGAGATAGCTGTCCGGCCTCTTTTTTTTTTTTTTTTAGGGAGATGTTTGGAGAAGAAGGTTCCATCAACTATTTAGGTAAATGGCTTCATTGTCATACCACTCTTACTATCAAGATGTTCCTTCTAGAATTCAGTCAAAATCTGCTATCCTGTAACTTCACATCATTAGAGTTATACCTACCTACCCTCTGGACTAGACCTGTGTCTTCTTCTTTTCGAAAGCCCTTGAGGTATTTAAAAAGTGTGTCTGTGCCACTCCATCTTCTCTTCACTAAGCAGAGTGTGCCCAGCTCCATCAACCTGTCCTTGTATGTTTTATTTTCCATATGTCTTATTATCCATGTTGGACTTTCCTGAATCTTCTCAAACTTGTCTATATCCTTCTTAAAATGAGGCTACCAGAACTGGAGTACTCCAGATGATGCTTGATCAGCATAGACTATAGTGGGATTATTACTTCCCGAGCGAAGGGGGATTGTTCAGTTTTTGATACAGCCATGTTGATTTTTAATGATTATGTCATTCCTTTCTACATGCTTAGAGACAGTCTATTCAATTGGAGAAGACGCACAAAATAATAATAGAATATTAAGGAGCACACAAGCACACCTCCTTTCAGCTTCTACAATCAGCTCACACTCAGACTAACAGACACAAGGTCACTAAAATACAATAGGACATTGATGAGCACACAAATAAGCAACTCTCCTTCCAGCTTACACAAATGAACAGCATTGGATAAATGGCCCAGGAATCAATACACTTCCCAATTTATCTTCTCAGGCTGGTTTACAGCACCACAAGAACCTTCCTTTTCTTCCTGTTGGTGTCATCTGTTTCTGATTTCCTGTTTGAGCATATACACTGCTGAGAAAGAGGTTGCTTAGTTGGAGAGGTTGTTAAGTCTGGTTCTAACAACTGTCCCTATGGAGTGTTTCATCATTGTTACAGAACTCTTCATTTTCCTTGACAGATTCTTCCTATTGGTTCCACAGGACAAATTATCCTTGTATTCTGCTTAAGTCCTCATGTTCTCTGATGTACTGAAGAGTCTCTTTCTGTGTGTCAGCTATAGTGTAATGACCTCTTCCAAGAGAGCTATCAATTTGCACTTACTGTAGGCGTAGTTGGTGAGACAAGAAGACAAACACTGCTTATACATTGCAACAGAAAACTCTGCATCTTTTTGCTACTATCTGTGCAGTCGTGTTTCTTTCCTGTTCTTTGCTGTACTTTCTATGAGAGATATATGGGGCATAACTATACCAGTGTCTTAAAATTGTGTTGCCTTTCTTTACCTGCCTGCTTTTTTGTTTCAGCAGCTTCAGTTAAGGCTGATAATTAAAAAGTATGCAGATGAGTTATTATTTCCTAGAGTGTTTTGGCAATCTACTGATGGCTTATTCTGATTCTTCGGAATGTGGAGTTTTTTTCTCTCCCAAAAGCTGTATGTTGCATGTATACATGGGGACCCAAAACATTTTGCTAATGGAGTTTCGGTTTTACTCAGATTTGACCTTATGTGTGTAAAACTAAAATTTCATTAACAGAATGCTAAGACCTACAGGTATGTTTGCAACATATTTAATTCTTTTTAGTTCTCCTCATCTTCCTTTTCCTCTCACACACCAGCAGAACAACACACTAGACCTCTATTCTTTCTTGATGGAAATACAAATAACCCCTTTTCACTTAGGAATAAGAAAAGGCTTCTAACATTTCAAGAGAACATGTGTGGAAGAGAGTGAGAAGGGTGATTTAATTGTCCCCTTCTGATGAGCTATAATTATTCCACTGGCCTTCAGTCTTTGAGGATGCTAGTGGGAGGAACTGATGAAGGAACATGTCTAACCATTTTACACATATTAAAATAAAAGGATAATGTGGAGCAGTGATTTTCAACCTGTGGATCCCCAGATGTTTTGGCCTTCAACTCCCAGAAATCCTAATAGCTGGTTAACTGGCTGGGGTTTCTGAGAGTTGTAGGCCAAGACACCTGGGGACCCACAGGTTGAGAACTACTGGTGTAGAGGAACATTGTGGAATGGAAGTCTACTTCTTTGTCCAAGGGTTCTGTTAATCACAGGGAATAATTGTGATGAGGTTGTGCCTTCAAGTTATATCTGACATATTATGGTTTTTTTCTTGGCAGGATCTGTTCAGGGAGCCTTTCTGCCTTTCTCTGAAACTGAAAGAGTGTAATTTGACCAAAGTCACCCAGTAGGGTTCTGTGACTGAATAAGTATTCAAACCCAGCGTCCTAGTCCAACATTCACTACACCATGCTGGTTCTGTGATTTCTGATTCTTAAGTCAAAATCATGCTGAAGTAGCAGGGCAGCACTAAAAAGAAAGAAGCAGAGTCTGCATTCAGTGCTGGTTCTACATTTTTCAGTGTCTAGAAAATGGAGGAGGACAATGTCTTCCACAGTATATTTTTTAATCTAATTTTCTAATTTTAATTTTCTGAAGGCTAAAACAAATTAATGTTTATATACTTGTATCTGTTTTAGCAAATATAGACAGGATTGGCAGATTTGTCAGTGTCTTGTATAGTAGGTGACTAGGAATCAAGAATGGATTATGTACACAACCATTGGCAGGGATCCCCATGGCTGAGAAAATAGTTTCATGACCCAAATAAGTTTTACATTTTTAAAATTTATAAACAGTGTTTTCTATATTGGAAATAACTTTCTCTCCCAATGATTTCCAAGAGGAGTTTCTGTTACAGCTTGGGCTGAATGGTTTAGCAAAGTGAATAAATTCTGTTTAAATCCCAGAAAACCATTGTGTAAGCCTAAGGATTTCTTTGGATGCCAGCTTCACTAGTTTTTGGTATCTTCAAGAAATGGAAAGTCATGCTTCCAGCTGTCACCTTCATTCATTCTTCTAATTATTATTATTATTTTGCAAGGTCCTAACACATGCATAATTCATAAGGGATAATCCTTGTTCTTATGCCACTTCTTTAATGAAATGTCTTCATTGGGATTCAATTACAAAAGCGTCATTCTTTCAGTGTGCAGTGATAACAAGGGTATGAGGTACGATTTGTATAATCTGGTTACATGGATCAGATTGCCCGCCCATAGCCTCCTGGGCTTTGAGGGGTTTTTTTTCCTGAATAAATGATGATTGATTTTCCCCACAGCATTAATCTTTTCTCTCTTTCCTGCTTTCCTCCCCAACTCACTTTTCTCAGAGCCACAAGCAACCAGCTGCCTTTATAGTTACCCAGCACCCACTACCAAACACTGTAGCAGATTTCTGGAGGCTGGTGTTTGATTATAACTGTTCCTCTATTGTGATGCTGAATGAAATGGATGCTGCACAAGTAAGTTAAATTTTGAATATGTAAATATGTGCAGATCTGGTGTTTTCATCTACTATGGCCTAAGCCAAATATTGTGGTTAAAAAAACCAATTCTAAAATATTTCTATAAAACTGAATATATAGTTTGAGTTACACCTTTCATGAGTGTCTTGGCCTCTTCTACAATTTGTTATGAGTTCATGTGTTGATGCAACATGTAGTCTTGCTGTACATGTATACTAACCACTTAGGTCAATTTGAAACTGTAATAGAAAGAAAAATTACATTGGCAACCCTGAAATGGCAAAATTATCTGAATTGTTTTGGGCTATTGACTTCTGTTGAGAGATACAGCCTGTCACGTTTCATAGCAACAGGTATATAGGTTTCACTGACATAGCTGTGTTACTCTGGAATAACATTATGCAAAGGGATACAGTATAACTTTTGAGACTGAGAGAAAGATTTTAGTGGCATAAGCTTTCTTAGATTGAAATCCACTTCATCAAATGCAGTTTACAAATTCTAAAATTGCATTTGATGAAGTTTCCTTCTCCATTCTGTCTCTCAAATAGGTTTTGTACACATGATAGCCATGTATAAATATGTGAGAGGAAGTCACAGGGAGGAGGGAGCAAGCTTGTTTTCTGCTTCCCTGGAGACTAGGGCACAGAACAATGGCTTCAAACTACAAGAAAGGAGATTTCATCTGAAGAACTTCCTGACTGTGAGAGCTGTTCAGCAGTGGAACTCTCTGCCCCGGAGTGTGGTTGAGGCTCCTTCCTTGGAGGTTTTTAAACAGAAGCTAGATGGCCATCTGTCAGGGGTGCTTTGAATGCAATATTCCTGCTTCTTGGCAGGGGATTGGACTGGATTGCCCATGAGGTCTCTTCCAACTCAATGATTCTATGATTCTACAGGTGGTATACATAGGTTTGTAAAAGAGCTGCTTTCACCATAGATATGGTGGTGGTAGTGGTGGTGGAGTAGGAGGAGAAGGAGGAGATTATCTAATTTACATTTTGTTGGGCATTGTTATGATTTTATTCAATGGTCTCTAAGGACTCTTCCAGATAACTTATGATTACTCATTGGATACTTCACTGCCTCTTTTCCCCAAACTTTTGAGTCATTTGTTCCTATTTGCAGAGAGATCATGTTGAAAGGTTTTGTAATACAAGATGTCACTGGGAACGTTGGTACTTAATGTTTAAAATCCAGGCAATTGTACTTTGCTTATTTATTTTTTTAGCACAATCTTTTAACCATTTTTTTTTGCCTCCAGCTCTGTATGCAGTACTGGCCAGAAAAGACATCCTGCTGTTATGGGCCAATCCAAGTGGAATTTGTTTCTGCTGACATAGATGAAGATATTATCAATAGAATATTTCGGATCTGCAACATGGCAAGGGTAAATCCTGTTTTCCCATCAGCCTTAGGATTTTAGGCAGAATATCTTTGGAAAGAATGTATCTATATATTCTCCCATGTTTTTCTATTTGTCTTCTCTCCTTCCCCCCCCCCCCTTTTTTTTTTTTTTTTTTTTTGCACTGAGATATTCCATCGGGTAATTTAGGCTTATTCAGTCAGTTAAAGGGAAGTGCAGTAAAATAGACTAATATTTGGTTAGTGAATTAAATAGGTATACACCAGAAGTTTTTAGCTGTGTTTTGTCTCTCTCTTTCTAATATTCTTTTGCCACATTTGTCTATAATCTTTTTGAATAAATAATCCATTTTAGCCTGGTTTATTGGTAAGAGGTCTTCTGAATAATTCCTTTGGATCCTCCTTTGGGAGAAATGCAGGTAACAAACAAACAAAAAACCCCCAAATAATTCATTAGTGTGAATCACAGTTTCCTCTTCTCAGGAATGATGATTCCCTATTCAGGTCTTGTGCCACCCATATGTAGCCTAGCTGATCTTCGTTCCCCCATCTTGTATCCATTCCATCTTTCTACAGTTGCTTTTGCTTCCTTTCTTGTTATCCTGGCAGATACATTTCTTGTTTTCCCTTGAACACAGACAAAATAAAATTTACAGAATAGCAGGGAGCATGAAATTGATTTATTCACTTCTTTATAATTTAACTCTTGGCATTTTTAAGCTTTCAATAATTAAGCCAGCTCAGAGGCATGTTTGAGGCTATCCATTTCTGTCTCCATGAATGTGGGATCACTGGATCGAAGAGAGGGAGCTCCATGTGGTCCACAACCCCCCCCCCCCATAGTTTACAATGTTCTTTCTCAACCTTTAGAGGAAAAAATGTTTTACCAATGTGCATTCATAGTCCACAATGTGTCAGATACAGTTTGCTGATTTTATCAGCATTCCACAAATATATGTTCCTTGCCCTGTCTTATGGAAACCTTATCATGGGGTTTTAGGTTAAAAAATATGTTTCCATTGCACAGTGGGGACTCATAACATGGTGCTCGGGTATCTAGTCCAACACTCAAGGAGTGCCTTTATTAACAGATTGCCTTTTTCTTTCTGGAGGAACTCAGTCCTCTTTCCAATATAATTATCCTGTCTTTACTGTCTTATCTCTACATGTTAACCATTCATGATATATAGTCCCTCCAGCCATGAACATGACAGATAATGTTCCTTCTAATCTTTTATGTATCAGTATTCTTCAGTCTGCAGGAAATGGGTAGTGCTTGCAACTGCAATTCTTGAATAATAGTCTCAGAAATTCCTGAAGTGATAATGCCCAAAGTAACCTTGATGTTCATTCCCACAAATGATATATCCCATGTAGTTCATTCTTAATGTTCTAGCAATTCTTTAAAAGGACTCCTATGGGTGAAGAGTGGAGAGAACAATTCTCATTCCAAAAACTCAGTTTCTCTAAGCATTTTCTCTTGAGATTGAAGGGCTACCTGAAATTAATACTTCTTAGCAATACTATGCAAGGACAAATTGCATGTTTTAAAATTCTTTTTATAAGGAAAGATGGAAGCTGTTTCATAGTACTTATGTTCCAATACCTGAACTTCTACCTAGAAATGTGTGTACATTGATGGACCAATGTATAATTCTTTTCCTCCTAGCCACAGGATGGCTACCGTATTGTTCAGCATTTGCAATATATTGGCTGGCCAGCATATAGAGATGTTCCTCCTTCCAAGCGCTCACTTTTGAAAGTGGTTAGGAGGTTGGAGAAATGGCAGGAGCAGTATGATGGACGAGACGGACGGACAGTGGTCCATTGCCTGTAAGTGCTTATACTTCTTTAAGAACTGTTCACTAAGTGAATGTTCACAGATCTACCGATCTTTGTTGCATTGATAGAATACCACAGATAGTATTTATACATATGCATAAATAATCCCTATTGACGCAATTCATCTACTGTATAATACATTAAAAAGTAAGACTTTAAAAAATATATTGTTGATTGAGATTTGAAGAAAGATAAAGATGGAAAGAATATTAAAATTTAATAAGTGAGAAAGGGGCTTCTGTAGTGACTAGAAACTCTTAAGACGAGAATCATCCTCAAACCCTTTTCTCATTTTGTTTCTATCCATCCTAGAGCAGACACAACACACACCTGGTAGGAGAGCAGCGGCAAACACCCAAAGAAGATCAACACTAGTATCCTGCCCATCACACAATGACATCATCATGCATAACCTCTAGTGCGGGCCTCTACAACCTATGGCCCTCCAGATGTTTGGGACTCAGACTCCCAGAAGCCCTAGCCAACTTGTCCGATAGTCAGGAATTGTGGAAACTGAAATCTCAAACACCTGGAGGTCCACATGTTGTACAGGCCTACTCTACAGGGAATACCAAGAAGTTGTAAAGATTCCACTATGGTCGTGTTCCAGGACCTGATATGAATACCACCGTCCATAAATGCTTAAGTTCCATTATATAAATTAGTGTAGTAAAATGACATCTCTTACATAAAATGGCGAACAACTCAAAATGTATTACAGGGCATTGTTGGAACTTTAAATCGTAGCTAGATCCAGAATGTATACATGCAGCTTAGAATCCTACCCTCTACTTCCAAATGAAAGAGAGCTCAAAGAAGGTGACAATGATGAACTTTACCAGCTCTCAAAAAGGTCAGGTACTTTATATGGTTCAGGATCCTACTATAAAGGCCAGATAATTAAAATATGTGTATCACCACAAGATGTAGGATTGTGTCTGCTCTCCCTCTTATACTGATGCATTGATGAACCTGTATATATAGAACCTACACAGATATCAACCTCTCTAAATATATTATTGCAGATAGTCATGTTAGGGGAAATGTCTTAGATTCTCCTGTATTTAGAGATTTCCTTAATCATTAGAAAGAGGCTTTAGAAAGGTCTAATTTTTCTAAAACAATTCTTCTTTTCTATGCCTAGGAATGGTGGTGGTCGCAGTGGCACCTTCTGTGCTATATGTAGTGTATGTGAAATGATCCAGCAGCAAAACATTATTGATGTGTTTCACATAGTGAAAACCTTGAGGAACAACAAATCCAACATGGTGGAGACACTGGTAAGTACAAGCAAAGCTGCCTTCCCATTCCTAGCCATTACTGCTCTCAAGAGCTACTTAGATATTAGTCCCCTTTAGTACAATAGTACTTGCTGCTAAATAAGTATGTCATCTACTTATTTACTATTAGGAGAGTTACGTTTTTGAACTACAGCTCCCACAATTCCTCTTCTCACAATACATTACATGCCTTATCTTTTTGCTATAATTTAAAGACCAGTGATTATTCAATTCATGGAGCCCCCGGTGGCGCAGTGGGTTAAAGCACTGAGCTGCTGAGCTTGTTGATCGAAAGGTCGCAGGTTCAATTCCGGGGAGTGGCATGAGCTTCCGCTGTCAGCCCTAGCTTCTGCCAACCTAGCAGTTCGAAAACATGTAAATGTAAGTAAATCAATAGGTACCGCTCCAGCGGGAAGGTAACGGCGCTCCATGCAGTCATGCCAGCCACATGACCTTGGAGGTGTGTACGGACAATGCTGGCTCTTTGGCTTAGAAATGGAGATGAGCACCACACCCCAGAGTCAGACATGACTGGACTTAATGTCAGGGGACTACCTTTACCTTTACCTTTACCTTTACCTTAATTATTCAATTCACATTTACAGTCTTTTGCAGTCAAAGGAAGATCTACCCATCTTTCCCACTTGAAAAAAGAAATAGAAATAGCCAGTGATTCTGCAGAATGCTAAATGCATTTTGTGAATACTTCATTGTTAGAGTCTAAATTCTAGTGTTAGTCCTGATTAATGTAGAGCCATTGAAAACTAGATTTGTGTATGTGTTGACCTGCCATGCAGCAATAGATTCATTGGATCTCATCTGATTGATAGGGTTTTAGCAATTGACTTTAAGGATGTCTTGAAGCATAAACATGCATGCTGATATAAAAACAGGAGGGAAAGTATCTTAAACAATAACTTGTCTTTCTCTTTGTGCTCTTCCTTTCTCTTGTTATTTTCTCTTTTCTTTTTAGGAACAATATAAATTTGTATATGAGGTTGCACTGGAATACTTGAGTTCATTTTAACCGTCAAGGGCATGGAGCTTGAATTCCAAAAGCCTTGATGTTTGAAGGACACCAGTCCTCTCCCCTTCAAAAGAGTAAAGGGATGAAGAGTGTAAAGTTCTTCACTGTTTAGTGAGAGACCAGGTCAGATCTCAGTGCCATTGGGAGGAAGAAGGATCTACTGATGTCTGCTTTCCAGAACATCTCTTGTTTTTTTAAACGATCTACTGTATGAATTGGCAAAGCAAGAGGCAGGCTGGAAGATTCTGCTTTCTAATACCTTCTGACTGATTCTCTGCCACTTTGGATGTGTATTTTTGTTTTTACTTGAGACAAATGGGAATGGGGAAAAATACTTGGATAATCCTTTGTCTTCAGCTCTGCTTTCTGTTTTTTTCTGGTTTTTTTTTTTTTTTGCTACAAATCCTCACTTTATGTTTTTAATTTCATTTATCAGCCATTTGGTAAAGGAAGAAAGCTTCAGTAGACACATATTAAGGCTTTCAGCACAGTAAGCCTTTGTGATCAGCTTCTCTAATGAAAAGGCCACCGTCATGAAGCTGTACATTCCTGTCTGCTGCCATTGTCTCAGAAGCAGAGCACAGAGCTAAGAGGTTGCTGGTTAATTTTCTGCCTTGGTTGTTACACAGTGCTAGTAGATTTCCAATGTTCTGCATGGATTGGTTACATCTTAATAGTTCATATCAGCTGCAGCTTTTCTGAAGCAGTGCTGTAAAATTGCACCTCCTAGCCACTGAAAATGAGAACAGCTTAAAATTGTAATCACGTTTCCAACTATTATTGTTCTTTGATTTGTACTGAAGTTAATTTCATGTTACCATAAGTATTTGTGTGCAGTGTCCTTAATGCTGGTTGAAATGTAAGGAAAGGCTTAGAAGCCCATTGGGTGGGTTATAGCAGGCATGGGCAAACTTCAGTCCACCAGGTGTTTTGGATTTCAACTCCCACAATTCCTAACAGCCTATTTTTCCTCATTCCCATATTGGCTGTTAGGAACTGAAGAAGTTGAAGTCCAAACCCCTCGGAGGACTGAAGTTTGCCCTTGCCTGCATTATAAGCATATTGCAGTAAGCTTACCTTGGAGGTTGTTTCCATCAACTATTTAGTATTTATTATAAAGTCAGGTTCTGCCATGTGATAAGTGATGGTCAAGATCACAGCCTTCTTGCATACATGGCTAAGTGACACTGATCATTAAGACTTGGTGGCAGCAGTTCACACCTTCTGATAAACACTATTTTTAAAATGAAAAAATGAAGTATGTATTTATTAGGAGTTTGCAGTATAGTCAAGTTTACCTTTGCAAGTTAGACTTGTCAGTCATATTTCCCCAAACGGGGATATAACAGAATTATAAGTATCTGATCTTGAGATTGTAGAGGAGAGATTGATGTTTATGGCATGATCATAATCCAAAATAAAGTACAACTTTCATATTTATTATCCAGTGGCCAGCCAAACAATGCAGTTCCTATTTGATATATGGCAAAATGTTACCTATGCATAATAGTAACAGCAGCAACAAAAGGGTCAACACTGGCATACCGGGGAACAAGATCAAGATTATACTCCTCAGACTTTTCTTTAAAATCTCAAAATACAGTTCTTGGAAATGAACACCAAACAATTCTGCTGTGTTGCCTCAGGTTAACAATTATATTTTGAAGCTGTAGAAGCAAGTATAAATTGGGGTAATACAAAATATCCAATTTCTCTTTCACTATGTGCCCTGTTTAAAAAAAAGATACCTATTATAATTATTCAGTATTTTTATACAGTTATCAATCATTAATTAGCTTCCAGTTTCCTTTTAAAGGTGTGAAAAAAGGGATCAAAATTAATCTCTGTCTGATTCAACCAAATTCATCATGGTTTTTGGAGCTGGATCTGTACAACAATACAACTCTGGATCAGAGTGATCCATTTTGCAAAAAAATATGATGGCCGAGATTGGCACACAACAAATACAAATAGCAAGTAGGTAATCTTGGATGTAGCATCGCCCAGAATGCTTTAGCTTTGTGAGGTCAACATCCTTTGCCACTATTACCAATGTGGAAAGCCTGTTTTTTGATATTAATGTCTTTCTAAAAATCCACATGAAAATTAACATAATAGTTCATTACATTCTCCGCTGGAAAGCACAGGCATCTGTAAACATGTTAACATATTTGTTCATACATCTTTGAACATATGTTTGCATCTCAGACTTAGTGTTATTCTAGTGTTGAAAAAGAAAAAACCAAATACCTGGTATGGGTGTTGATGTTTTGCTTAGCATTCTCATCTCAGTTTCCTGTCGAGGGAAAAGGTTTCCACATTTAACAGTTGTATTTTTCACGAGCCCCTACTGTTGTGTTTCTATCCTCGGGTCATTTCATTAATAACAAGGCACTCAAGCCTTAGACATATTGATTTGGGACATTTGAAATATAGTATTAATTTCTTTTTTTTAAAAAATCAAAAAAAAATCAAAGGGTAAAGCAACAATAGCTTCAAGACATCTTAATTTAGAAGGCACCTTTAATTAGTAATCATTTTGCTCCCAGGACATATTTTTACAAGTTCACTGGAAGGATAAAATCATTAAATGCTAGTGAAGCAATCTATGCTTTAAATGTGCAAGTAAATAACAGAAATAGCTACAGAATTTGTAGCAACCAAAGCTAGGAATAAAATCCTCCTGGAAATGCTAAACACATTTACAACAAAAGCCACAGAGCATAAAATAGCCTTGCTATTTTCTTGAGACAGCACTTTTTCTTGCCCAGTTTAGAGACCTTGTTTATTGGGCTTGATCCACCGTTGCTTACTTTCATGTAAGAGAATGGGAACAGCATAATAAACAGCATAATACATTTGCAATTCCTCAATCTTCTATTCTGTGTGATTGAGGCATGAACAAGCAGTATGTAACCTATTTATTTATTTATTTATGTACCACACTTGTACCCCGCCCTTCTCACCCCGAAGCGGACTCAGAGTAACCTTACAAAGGCAACAATTCGATGCCACATAAACATATGCAGAATGACAAATAAACAAATGCATTAAAATCTAGGCTTTCTAGTTTCAGTGCAGAGGGATTGTGTTGGGAAAATGTCCTCATTGTAATTGTAGTTGTCTGTTGTTTGAATAACGACAGAGACTGGAACTTGATGAATGGTACTACAGGTATATCTCAGTTAACAAAGTATTATTGTGCATTATTTCTTGAACAGAATGAGTGGTACCAGCAGGAGAAACTATATGGAATAGATAGAAAAAGGTTCCTACACCACAAAAAGAGCAGTTCAGTGTAGATTTGTGGTTTTTAACATGCTAACTCAAGCATTATTGCATTGCTTAATATGCCACAATGGTCTGATAACAAAAGTCTATTACCTCTCATTCTCTTATACTATTCCACCAATGCAGATGCAACTAAAAAAAAGATCCAGACAAAAGACAATTATTAATTAGTAATTATTAATTAGTAATGATTATGATTTAGGGAAGATGACAGGTGAAATCTAATATATAGATAGTAATATTTAATTTTAAAGAGAAGAATGATAAGGCAGAAGCAGGCAAAAGGAAAAGCAATGAACATGCTTATCCTGCAATACCACAGTCTGCCATGAACACAAATTTGTGCAGGCATGGAGAGTGGATCCAAACTATCTGCATTATGAGGATTTTTAGTGTACCAGCCTAGAAAAAAATTGAGTAGAACTGAAGACAGGTTCCATGTGGAATATACAAGAAAAAAGACATGGGAAGGGGCATACAGAGAGAGGGAGATGTAAAATATCAGATGTGGGATTGCAAGAGAAGAGGGAAATGAACATATAGGTTTCAAATCCTTCGTTGATGGTTTGAGGATAAAAAGATGAGTTTTGAAAATAAGAGAGTAAGAAGAGGAGTTTTGGAATAGCAATTCTTGCAAGCAGATTTACCACATTGCTCCAGGACACAGAATGATACAATCACACAGTTGGAAGAGATCACAAGGGCCATCCAGTCCAATCCCCTGCCATGCAGGAATTCACAATCCACACACCCCTGACAATACGCTTATCTTTTTTATTTTAAATATTCCCGCCTGCCTCCCATACAACTCAAGGCAGTTTATACTTTATGCAGTATAAAAATTGAGTATCCCTTATCTGAAATGCTTGGGCTCCAAATTCAAACTTTACAATAACTGAATTTGCATATGCATACATAATGGGATATCATGGAGATGGGACCCAAGTCCAAACAAGAAATTCATTTACGTTTCATATACCCCTTATACACATAGCCTGAAGGTAGTTTTATATAATATTTTAATCATTTTATGCATGAAATGAAGTTTGTGTACATTGAACCACCAAAAACCAAAGGTGTCTATATCTCAACCACCCAACTTTGAATTTGGAATATTACATATATTGAATTCTTGATAAGAGATGTTCAACCGGAATTTGATACATAATAAGTATGGAATGCATGCTGTAGTAGAAATTTGACCACCTCAGATGCCATCTACAATGACCATTTAATGGCAACAAACTCCTACAATAAATGCATGAAAGAAAGCACTTAATGCACACCAGTGTTCTTTGGTTTGTGTAATTACTATCTGGGCCTCAAACTGGTTCCAGGATTTCCTATGTAAGCATCTTCACAGTGAAACCACTTTCTTCAATATTGGTTTGAAACTGCATTAAATGGCCAATATAGATGGGCCTTCAGTGAGTTTCAGCTTGATAAATTATCTATGACTCTGTACTAATAGGGATAAAAAAAATCAAAAAGAATTTGGAAAAAGTATGTCCCTTGACTGTTGAGAGACCCAAACCAGAAAATCCTGGATTGATAGGCTGAGTGTTAGTTTGTCAGAAAACATGCAAGTTTCCTTAACAGAAAATGTTTCATCCGTAGAAAACAATGTAGTTGGAGAGTTATTCTGCATAAAACGTGAAAACAGTATTTTCTGCATAGAAAAAATGCAAATTTTGTGCAGGAGAAATACTGAGCTATGATTAGTGTGAAAACTATGCAGTTTTAAAAGGCTTTCTCATAGCAAGAAAAATTGTTAAAAAAAATTTTCAAGGAAAAATATTAGAAAAGAATTATTATCTGACTGTAAAGAGAATTCAACCTCTAAGGAAAGATATGGGGAGCCCTCCTACTGCATTATTATCTAACCCAATTCAGAAATGCTAGAGATTCATCATAAGAAAATAATAACAACATGCAATCTTGAAGTATGTTCAGGAGGGAAATGTGTTTTACAATCGAATTGCTATATTCTGTATTTCTCACAGACCCATGTTTAAGCCCATTCTCACCAGCCATTCAAGGCTACAAAATCCACTAAGCAGTGCCTTTGAAAAAAGCATTCCTCCTACAGTATTGTTAAGAAATGCTTTGTGCTTGAGAAATGCTTGACATTCTTTCATCTCCACCCATCAATGAAATATTGAGTGGAATATGATGGAAGATCTATTTAGACATGGCCATATTCTATGCACTGCGTGGGTGCTAACCAATAGACCTTGAATAGATTTAAGAATGAAGTGAGGTTTCCAAGTTCAGCTCCCTTATTGACTGAGTTTTTTTTAAATGAAAGAAATAACTCTGATGCCACACATTGAAAATGATGCAGAACTGGGGCTAATGAAGTAGCAACCTTATTCTCACTCACCTTTCTTATGTCAAGAATAGAACGGTAATTGTTAATATTTTCATTTCTATCACACCGTAGTTGATGATGTTGACAAGGATGGATGGAGGGAAAGAAAGAGTGGAGATAAAAAATTTCACACAAAACCCAAGAAGTGTTGTTCTAGGTTTTGAGCACAGTCAATATTTCCTCACCTTATGGCTGCCTTACATTTTTGAGAAGTTCTTCACCGAGATAACTGCTTGAAACTATTTTTAAAAACATCTCCTTGACAGAGGAAGCCGACAGCTGCTAGAAGCAGCTGGTACAATCTAAGCATGTCAATAATAAATCTCCTGAAGTTTTACAGGGAACCAGGTAGTCCCTTTTTTTAAAAAAACAAACCATTGTTCTTGTAATTTTTGTTTTTTAAACAAAGATGCCTGTCTCATAAATTCCTGTCCATGTCCTGGCCACTAAAATAACCATGATATAGTAATGAAGAAATTATGGCAAACCGGCTGCTATGTATAGACTTGCCAGCAGACAAATATCTCACTTATTGCAGTTGTTCTTCCTCATGAGATTTCCTGTAACTTTCCATGATATATTGTATTAAAGAGAAGTGCTAAAACTAAGCCATGGGTGGCCATGTTGTGGTGGTAATGTTGCTATACATTCAGAGGGGTAGATAACACTACTATACTGTGGTGTCAAGGAAGTCCATTTGCTGTACTTAGTGTGTTCATAGGTCTCCAAAAAACTATGTCTTGTTGTACCAGCATTCCATAGTCATTTACTGTTTGTCAGCAAAGTTTTATAAGATTAGCTAGTCCAAAAGTGAATGCATATTGTTACATTACATTGTTAATGCTGGAGAACCAAGCCATTTGGTGGCCTGTTATCAGCCATTCTTCTTTCTCTTTTTGACACTCCTATGGTTGGGTTGACAGAGTTATTAGCTAAGGAATCTCCCCATAAGATTTGACATCATTAAGCAATCCTTTAAATTGAGTCCTCTGTAAAGACTAGAACTTGCCATATCCTAAGAAACGTATTTTGTATCCTGATGTTTTCTATGCTACTGACTACATAAGTGCTCATACATAAGACCAATTCTCAGCATCAAAGTGGGAGTGAAAAACATATTTTGGTGACTTTTCCCCATACTAAAACTAGTTTTGGAAATCAGTTTTGTCCATCCAAAAATAACCAAAAGAAAAAAATCTGAACAAAATGCAATTATAGATGAGCTAAGAAGGATGGGGAATAAGCATTAACCTGTTCTCATTACTTTTCCCTTCTTTATCGCCTCACCTGCTGAAGCCAAGATGTACTGGCATCCAAAAGGGCATAGTGTCAGCTATATTCCTGTTATCTTCTCCCTATAAGAATGAGGGGAATGTAACTACTCAACATGTCCCAAG
The DNA here is from genome assembly GCF_037176765.1 of Anolis sagrei. Classification (NCBI taxonomy): domain Eukaryota; kingdom Metazoa; phylum Chordata; class Lepidosauria; order Squamata; family Anolidae; genus Anolis; species Anolis sagrei. Next base: position 212,963,275 of record NC_090024.1, on the reverse strand, counting down.
CTAGCCCAAAAATTCTCTTTTAGTCGAGCAGAGCAAATTTTGGCTAGCTGGATTGTTGCATGATGGCTAAATAACTTTTCTTTTGCAGGAACCCTGGATGCCTAAATTTACCACTTAAGCTCAGTTGTACAGTTTGGATGTTTGATAGATAAAGCACGTATTTAAAAAAAGAGAAAAAAAAGGAAAATATAAATATGAACAATTCAGCACTGTGCATTCAGAGTTTTTCTTTTCTTTCTGGTTTACAAGAAGGGAAGGTAAATAATGTCAAGTCAATGAATATTAGATATATTTTTTGACTGTACATTACAGTGAAGTGTAAACTTTTTTTTACAACTGCAAGTCCATCTTATTTATTCTTGTAAATGTTTCCCAGATAATGTTTGTAATATGGGCTGTGTTGCAAAATCCATACAATAAACCTGTGATCCAAGATTAATGTTTTACTAAGAGATTCTTGCACTGGTGCTTATTCTTTTTTGGTATGAAATTCAATGTTTGCTGTGAACAGGAATGGGATTACTCCTACCAAAAGAAATTGCAAAGTATTTACATGCTAAAAAGACTTAAGAGGAAGATAAACCTCAGAACTGCTATCATATGTAAACAGAATAGGAAGGGACCCATCACACTAAGGTAGGTGATGGCAACGTTGCAGGTTTGGGAGCTATTAAGAATTTTATCCATCACTAACTAGGGATCATGGGAAGAGGCAAAAGAGTCACTGTTTTCGTGTTCTGGCTGAAACATTCATTCTCTAGGTGTAGTACATTGACAGCAATCTATAAATAGAATTAGGGTTCCAATTATCTGCATAAATACAGAAGAACCGGTAGCTAGGTTTGTGAATTAATTCAAATAACTCAGGAAACAGAAGTCTGTAGTGGGTGGCCGCGACAGTTATGCTATCAGGTTCGAATCCGGGGAGAGGCGGATGAGCTCCCTCTATCAGCTCCAGCTCCTCATGTGGGGACATGAGGGAAGCCTCCCACAAGGATGACAAAACATCAAATCATCTGGGCATCCCCTGGGCAACGTCCCTGCAGACGGCCAATTCTCTCACACCAGAAGCGACTTGCAGTTTCTCACGTCACTCCTGACATGAGAAAAAAAAACCTGAGGGTACAGTTGTAACATAATCTGCAACATAATCAAATATTTAATGAATATTCTGAAAAACAAGTAGTAATAACAAATCATTTGTCAATCTGAAAATGAAAATTTAGGAATATTTTTTGCTTCGGTCTTACTCAAAACAGATTTCTTGCTCTGTAGGCATAAAAATATCAAGTAAGCCATTAAAAAAAACAGAATCAAAGGTCCTGTTAACTGTACTGCCATTTTGTCATGAAAAATATTTTGTCCCTAATGACCTAATCCTATGACCTGCTGCACTAGCAATATGGTACTTAAGATGCAATGCCTAGACTTCTGTGCCAAAGCACTGTCACAAAGTATGAATTATGACTGGTTATACAGGCAGATGTGCTGATTCAAATGTTAGAGGTCAGTAGGCCACACAAGTTGAAAAGCCTGCTGGCAGGGATTAGAAGAAGTTGTTAAGTAAAGCAGGAACATACTCACTCTGCTAGAAGAAGAATTTAACAGCAAGGAAATAAATTGTGAGGATAGACAGAATCAGCTAGCTATTCATTATTTGTGCCTTTCTGGAGTACACTTAAAGAAAGGAAAAAAGACTTGGGGGAGATGATAGTTGTCCTGGGGAAGATGAGTTTTGTCCTCTTTCTGTGGGTTTTGTGGAGCCAAAATTGGAAAGACAGCCATGAAGGAACCAGATAGTATCATCAATTGTAAAGTCATGTTATTTAACAACTAGATCAGAATCATCCAGGCCATATTTCCAATTTCAATGTAACAGCAAATAGATGGTCAGTAAAGATAACAGAATGAAATATGGTGTTGGAAAATACTTCTACAGATATTGTGGACTACTAAGAAGATAAATAAATGGGTCATAAACAAATCAATCCTGAGCTCTCATGAAAAGTGAAGAGGGCTAAACTGAAGCTGCCATATTTTGGACATATTGTGAGATTATATTATTCACTGCAAAAGATGATATGCTTGGTAAAGTGGAAGGCAATAGGAAAAGAGGTAGACCACACCACAGGTGAACTGTTTCAATCAAGGAAGCCATATTTGTAAGATCTGAGCAGAGCTGATGACTATGGAATACTTGAGTTCTCTTATTCATATGGTGGCCATGTCAAAGTTGACTTAAATAGCAAATAATAATAACTACACACCCCTGCTTGATATAAGGCCATTATACCCACATTGTGTAGTCCTGTCATGGGAACAAAACACACACAAAAAGAATGGAATACAATTGCATGGTAGGTAGCTAACATTATTCTCTGCACCAATAAGAAAAATGACGTACACAAAAAATGGGGGGGGGGGAGGCTACAACTGTACTGGTTGTGCTCTAAATTGGCTTGACATCATAATGGTTCAAGATTCAGTCATCAATTGATCCACCGTAACGGTAAAGCAATCAATCACTTAGTTCATGTACTGGGCAACATCTAGGATGACAGATGTGGGATTCTACGTGAGGAGATGCATTGTTTCCTTGCAACTTGGGAGTGAAACAACACATGCTCTTTTGCTGGGGATAATCTTTGCTGCCCTTACTCTCAAGGTCCTGTTTCCTCCCCAAGTTCCATACCAAACCACATCAAATTTGCGATGAATTAGAATTAACAATGAATTAACAATGAGCATCATAATGGGATAAGGCAGATCTCCAAGAAACACTGAGGTTGGGGTATATATCTCATCTCCATCGGAAAGAAACCAACTCCTTGAAACCTCTGGATTTCTTCACCTGTGATTGATTTCCCGCCCCTCGCTACCTTCTACAGAACATGTGAAATCTACATGTAAGCCAATTGCAACATCTGAAACAGTGCTAATGTTCTGCCCACACAAGTTGTTTCAAGAGGTGGTTTGGTCTTACTGGGAACAGAGTTGATATATTCAAAGGAATAGTTGATAAAAACTTTAATGGAACAATGAAGAAGATTCAACTCCCAACACCTTTTGATGTTAATAGCTCAAAGTCTCTAAAAAGGGGTTGGAGGTTTGCTTTAAAGATGGTCTTTTGCTTACTTGTCTCTGTATCTTTCTCTTCTTTGTCTTTATATCTGGAGCAAAGTCGCCTTGATTGTAGAATCGGCTATTTGTCTGTTCACAGTTCCACTTTTGTTAGCTTTGACTATCAACTTTGACATAGAATATTTTTAGCGTCCTCACTCCTCTAAAGCTCCTGGTCTAATAGCTGACTTCAGAAACTACCAGAGCTCGTTTTCAGGCTCCGCCTCTGGGGGGTGTCTTAAAGGGGAAGGGATGGTTTCTTCCCACAATAGCTATACCAGGGGTCCTCAAACTCTACAGGCCAATGGATACTCCACCTCAGACATCAGAAGAGCTGCAAGACCAAGAACAAGCCACAAGAGTAAAGATGAAGATCCACCCAGAGGAAAAGTGTTCCTGCCATACATCAAGGGAACCACTGATCGCATAGGGAAGCTGATGAGGAAACACAACATACAAACAATCTACAAACCCACCAGGAAAATCCAACAAATGCTACGTTCAGCAAAGGACAAGAGGGATCCTCTCACCTCTGCAGGAGTCTACCGTATACCATGCAGCTGTGGACAAGTCTACATAGGGACCACCAAACGCAGCGCCCAAACAAGAATCCAGGAACATGAAAGGCACTGCAGACTACTTCAACCAGAGAAGTCAGCCATAGCAGAGCACCTGATGAACCAGCCTGGACACAGCATTTTATTTGAGAACACAAAAATGCTGGACCACTCTCACAACCACCATGTCAGACTACACAGAGAAGCCATTGAAATCCACAAACATGTGGACAATTTCAACAGAAAGGAAGAAACCATGAAAATGAACAAAATCTGGCTACCAGTATTAAAAAATTCTAAAATTAAAACAGCAGAGAGAAAAACAGGCAGGGACACCTAATCACCTTTCAAGAAGAGTTTGCTCCAGGCACTGTCAGCCCATTGTATGCTAATCAAGGTGGTCAGTTGAAAAGATTCACACCTAGCCCAACTCACAAAAGCCTTTTGTCTCACCCTGGTCATTCCACAGATATATAAACCCCTTTTTCCCAGCTCCAGCAGACCTCTGAGGATGCTTGCCATAGATGCAGGCGAAACGTCAGGAGAAATGCCTCTAGAACATGGCCATATAGCCCGAAAAAACCCACAAGAACTGGGTCCTCAAACTTTTTGAACAGGGGGCCAGTTCACTGTCCCTCAGACTGTTGGAGGGCCGGACTATAGTTTACACAGGAATATTGTGAAACATTTGTTTTATATATTTTGAAACATTTATTTCTAATTACAAATAAATGAAATTTTGACTTCAAGCATGTCGTGGCATGGGTAACAGGTTTACTATAACAGCAGGAACCCATGAATATGTTTACTGATCATCCTATCGGCCAAACTCCCATGACCTCTTGTCATGGGAGTTTGGCCAATAGTTTGTGGCAGCCACACAATGTTTCTGGATGAGAACTACTACTTTCAAAGTAAGGGCCGCACAATTAAACAGAAAATAACACTTTCAAACCAGGAACAGATTTCTGTTCTACAATTTTATTATTATGTTTATTTATACATCACTTTTTGTCTCCACAAGGAGACTGTGGGTCCTTCCAGACGCCCTATATCCCAGGAAAGTATTACTATTCTTTAAAACAGGCATGGGCCAGCTTGGGCCCTCCTTCCTCCCAGCCCCTTCCTTCTGCCAGGCAGGAAGATAGAATTAGATTATTAATATTATTAGACATACAATTGGAAGGAACCCCCAAAGGTCATCTAGTCCATCCCCTTCTTTCTGCCAAGCAGGAAGATAGCATTAGTATATTATTGTTGTTGTTGTTGTTGTTGTTGTTGTTATTATTATTATTAGACTCATACAATTGGAAGGGACCCCCAAAGGTCATGTAGTCCAGCCCCTTCCTTCTGCCAGGCAGGAAAGTAAAATTACGGCAGGAGCAATAACAACAACAACAAAAACAATAGTCTCCTGAAGTAAATTGAAGGGCATTGGACTTGAGTTTTGGAGTTGTGGTTTACCTACATTCAGAGAGCACTGTGAACTCAAACAATAATGGGTCTTTACCAAATTTGGCACAAAAACCTGATATGCTGAAAATGGAATACTGGCCTTTGTGTGGCCCCTTGACCCTGCTGCTGCTGCTGCTATGGGTGGCTGGATAAGGAGGCGGAGCTTAATCTGAATGGGGGGAGGGAGCGGCCAAGTGCTGAAGGAAAGAAAGAAGAAATGGAAAAGCCAGGAAAAGTGAAGGGAGGGAAGGAATCAAGGCAGAAAGAAGGAAGGAAGGAAGGAAGGAAGGAAGGAAGGAAGGAAGGAAGGAAGGAAGGAAAGGGGAAAGAAAGGCAAAAGGAGGGAAGGAAGCATGGAATGCAGGCAAGCAGATCGGGACTTTCCTGCCCTCCCCCCAGCCCCCGGATGCACCATCTCTGCCAGTAGAGCTCCAGGGTGTCTGAGGCGAGGTGTGCCATGGCTTGGGGCTGCAGGGCTGGCAGGCAGCGGGAGGCACGTCTGTCTCTCTTTACCACGCTCCTAGTCTTCAGCTGCTCTCCTCTTGCTGCCCTGCTACTGGCATGCCTGCTGCTGGTCTCCCATCCGGGGGCAACAGGAGCAGCAAGAGGAGAGCGGCCGAAGGCTAGGAGCGTGGAGAAGAGAGACAGACTCGCCTCCCACTGCCTGCCAGCCCTGCAGCCCCAGCCATGGTGCACCACGCCTTGGACACACTGGATAAATGCCCCCCGGGGCTGGATCTGGCCCCCGGGGCTTAGTTTGAGGACCCCTGAGCTATACATATAAAGACTACACCTCCTCTAAGTAAAGGAGAACCTAACTAGGAAAATGTTTTGTCATGGCAGTACAGCTTACCTTCATTCTGTTTTGTCATCATGACCTGCAGCCAGTACCCATAGGTAAGTCACGGAGTTAAATTTCTGCTATTAATGCACACAGTTTCATTCTGCATGTCCAGTTGACATGATATATGTCTTCTCAGGACATTCTCCATGTTTTTATAAGATACAACACAGGAGTTGAATGCAAACTATTTTTAGAATTTAAATTCAGCTTGCAGGAATTGAAATAAGATGAGGCCAAATGGAGAAAGTGAGACAAGGGGGGGGGGGGGGGACTGGGACATTCAAAACTGGGCAGTTCAAAACATGAGATTACACATACAAAACAGGCACAGATCCATAAGAAAATGATCCAGCCATTGTTCAACTAGTCACAATCATGATTGTTAAATGTATGGAAATCAAGCTGGCTAAAGTGGGGAAATGGAGAATGGTAAAGCTAGGAAAGGAGGAGAGATTCATATTTGAGCTGCCAATATCACAACATCAGAAATGACATATTCATGATGAAAGTAACCCTTTTCATCTTGGAAGAGTTCATGGAGGAAATTAAGCACATTTAACTCATCTTATTTTATGGCAGAATAAAAATACTTCAGCTAATGTTAGGAATGTATCCTAGATTGATGAGGACAGGCCAGTGGAGATTCAAATGTTTGCATTATATATTTTGTGTATTTTGTTTGGCAAATTTAGCTGGACAATAGGAGCTCATCTCTTGATGTCAATCTGTGCCGCTATGTGGTACAGAAGATGATCCAGGCTCATCACACCAGGTAAGTGATGGAACAATGCTGCTATCAGGGTTTATTGAGGGGTTTCCCATCAACAGCAAGAGACAAGTTTGTCATAAGCAGGTGGAAGGCTGACAAGGGATTGTACATGGTATTGTGCGCTAGGATCTATAATCAAAGATGACAATCCTGCTTCAATCCTGGTTTGCCACATTCTTTTGATAAAATCCTAAGAAAAAGCATCAGTGTCTCTCACTTGAGAGAGAAGTCTGCTATAAGTAGTAGCAATGTTAGTGTGCTTCAGTATAAAGAGATATAAAACCATAAATAGTATATTTGAGACCAAACAAGAAAAATACATTTCTAATATGTGCTTTTATATACACTAGTTCGCTTTTTCAAATGTATTGGATGAAATAGATCTGAAAAAGTGGTCTGGAGTCCATTAAAAGTTTATGTGAAACATTTATTTTTCTCAGTTATTAGTGATGCCACAGGATACTTTTCTATGTTTTATTCTTTCCCTTGTTTCATTTCCAGCTCAAATACAATCATCCAATGGAATTAAGTTCACGGTGTGCTGCTCAAAACCCAGCATGTCAAAAGACAAGGAGTACTCACAAGTGAGCTGAGGTTAGTTTGAAATTTAAATATTTTTTAAAAAAAATAACACCACAATATATTGGGAGTTCAATTTATCACCACTCCCACTCCATAAAAAAACCAGAGACATAACAGGACTGCACTATTCTTTATGTAATATAATGAACAATTGTTTTTGTTCTTATTCCTTAGCTGCCTTCACAATAATTTTATCTGTTACAGAGCCAAACTGAGCCTCACTCAGCATGGAGTGCTATGGAAGCTTCTATCTGATGTAATTTCTTCGCAAGCAGAGGCGCAACAAGATCTAAAAGCAACATGCATTCCAGGGGGTCAAATAATATTTTTACAGTGATAAATCTGTTGCTGCAGGAGGCAATTATTCACAATTTCCTTCTTCCTTGCAGACTTGTGAAAACAGGGGAGGCTTTAGAGTTATCAATCCCATGGCAAGCTCAGTGGATTTGATAAGAGCATGCTATACCTACTGAACTATGAGATAACCTTAGAAAAAGAATGTTTGCAGATGGATTTAGTCTGCTTGGAAATAAAGTTATACACCATGGCAGGATCAACATTAAACACTTCACTTAACAGATCCCAACCAATTTCATGAACTGGCATTCATGTCAAACTCCTTTTCTTAGATGTTTCCCTGTGAAATTTCTTGAAGTCCATGTAACAATCGCAGCATGTTGCAAATTTGGTAGAATTAAGGAACGTAGTGCAGTAATCAGTGAAACTTTTACACCAAGTAGTGCTGAATATTCTCCGATTTCAGTCTTTCCCTAGACACTCTTAATTGTGAGCAAGTACTACAACATGAAAGAAATACTTTATAGTAAAAATGTCATTCAACTTTTAATCTTGCAGGGGTGGGCAACTTCCAGGGGTTGAGGGAATTCATCACTCTTTATCAGATTGTACATCCCAGTTTTTGGCCCAGCAGATCCCACCTCCTCAAAAATGGGCTGCATTTTAAAAAGAAATTTTCCCTGAAGATTTTGGGAATACTATGGGATATTTTGCCACAAGTTCACCTTTTTTAAATGGTCCAAATATAACTTCTTTCTCCTGAATCAGTGTATCTAATTGAGTGAGTGCAGTATATGTCACCTTTTTCCTGATCTGAGGTCCAATACAGCTCACAGACCATACAATAAAATTAGCTAAAACATAGCATTAAAATTAAAACAAAATTAACATATTTCCATTTTAAAAATTATAACAATTTTTAAATTAAATTAAAAATAAAACTAGTGCACCCCTCATCTCCATAAGGAGGTTCTTTGCAAACCATTAGTTACTGAAAGCCTGCTTAAATAAGTTATTTGCCTTCTGGTGAAACGAAAAAGGTGAGGAACCAGTTTAAACCTCCTATAGAAAAGGTAGAAATACATTTGTCAGTGAAAAGACAACCTCCTATATCCTCACCAAAAAGAGCTGTGATGTTGGTGGGACTGAAAGAAAGCCTTCCCATTATGATCTTAAGACTGTGGAAGGTTTGTATAGAAATATATGATATTTCAAGTAGTCTGGATGTAAGCCATATAATCATAGCCTGCTTGTTGAAAGGTCTGTTTGAGCTGATAGAAGTCGAGACCACAGTTGCCAAAAATAGTATCAAAATGAACTACAGAGCTACCCATCAGAACCTTCAGGCAACTATTCGTCATTTTTCGGCAAAATAATATTTTAACTTTCCTAAATGGGAAGGGGGGGAGGAGGAACCAAGACCATAAGAGGCTACAAAATACCCTTTGAGATCACATGCATCCAAGGGCTACACTTTGAACACCATTTTCCTAGACAGTTCAGAATTATTCCCAATGTGATTGCAGTCTAGGATCTTAGGAACTATAATTCATACAGGCGATAATTATTTTGAAGCTATTCCTTGGCATTTACTCACTTTCCACTATGACCACTTTCCTTTTATTTATATCCTTCCTTTCTCCATAACAAGCAAGATTTAAACTGGTACACATGAAAACAGATAATCAAGTTGCACTTCCAACCTGGAAAAGGTTTCCTCAGATAAACAAAGGGAAGAACAGAGTAAAGATTAAAACCAAAGGAGTCTGGCAATTCTGTCACAGCAATAGCAGAAGCAGACTCTGATCTATTGCAGGCACTGCTTGGAAATCAGGAGGAAATATAGAGGCAATTCACCCTATCGAGCAATGAAAAACTGTTTGGAAAGGGAAAAGAAATGTCATACTCCACTTGCTAATGAACTACTGGGGCCAAGGTTATTCTGTTTCTGCTAATACTAAAAGCACAGAGATGTGATGAAGAGGGATGCACCTAAATATACTTTCCCCCTTTTAACTCAGCTACAAAAGAGCAGATTAACTAGGATGAAGTAGGTGGATGTTAATGATCCTATTAATCTTAAAGTTGCTCTTTTAAAATGTGGTTTCAGTTGTACTGGAAAAAGGAATTATTTGCATTAATAATATTACAGTATTTGACAGGTTCTATTGGTGACATACACTGGTATAAGCACAATGGGAGAAAGGAAAGATACAAATAAAATAAAATAAATAACTAATGAACTAACCCCTGTCACACCACCATATATATATATTTCAGTTGTTTAGAAAGGATGCATCCAATGTATGTGATAGCTAGCATGGTTTAGTGGTTCGAGTGTTGAAGCCCAGTGTTTAAATCCACTTAATGATGGACAGGACACCCATTAAGTGACCTTGAGCAGTGTGTCAGCCTCAGAGGAAGACAAAGACAACTGCCCTCTTAACAAATCTTGTCAAAAAGTCTCATAATAGGGTCACCACATGTTGAAAATGATCTTAAGGCACACTGTAATAATAATCCATTATCTCTATGTACAATGATCCCATACCATGCAACCCATACCACCTTGATGGTTTTGGAGGTGATTAGTTGTGGTGGTACATTTTTGTGCCATTAACCCATGCTGCTGATACAGTGCTGCGCAAATGCCACAGAGAATTTTTGACAGAACTTCATCAGAAGTAAAAATTATAAAGAACAAGTTTCCTACAACCTATAAACATACACAATAGTTTTGACTTGTGTGTCTGAAGTTCAATAAAGATAGAGTCAGCATGATTTCTCTTGGAAGGGAGTTCCACAAGTGAGAAGCTTTTGTTTCAGAAAAAAGCTCTTTTTTATGGTCTCTCCAGCCTCACCTCTCAAAATACTTATTTAAATTGAGAAAACAAAATATGTTTGGCATGTTATTTCCAGCATTCTGACACAGAAGTAAAATGAACCCATTGCACTGTGGTAAAGAGTGTGAATGTACTGGGAAGAGGAGTATTGATGGGAACATCAAGGACAACCTTGTAACGGGATGCACATAATCTTGTGTGAAAGGTACCATCACTAAATGTGCCAGCTTGCCTGCTTAATGTGATAAAGTTCCTAATCTTTCTGAGACCAGTAATCTCCCCAGGCTGGAAATGAAAGGAGTGAGCATCCCTGGATTCTCTGAAACAATGTGTGGAGCATGTCAGAGGGGCAATCAATCCATTCTAGGTGTTAGTTCAAGCTTTAAAGGGGCAATCCAAGATGCTGAAACATCATCCCAAACAGTTTCAGTATCCTGGATAGGTCCTTTAAGATTTGGACTAAATCCCAGAATTGGCATAGAAACCACCAGCTGTCGATAGAAGTGTCTACAGACAAATGTTCATAAGTAGCTTCTCTCATCACAATCTGCCTTTTTTACATGATGTATTTTTTATAAAGAGAAGGGAAGGGAGAAATCAAAGAAGAGTTCTTTTCCTCCTTGTTTCCTCCCTACCATTGCTCACAATTTCCCCATTCATTCTGAATTTGAATTCTGTCCTTCATCATCTTTACTCTTCTTCCTGTCTTTGAATCATGTGCTTATGTGCAAATGCAATGAATTTCTATTCCCCAGTTAAGAGAATCTAAGACTTTGCCAGGCCTGTAGGATGTCAGCAAATGAATGAGTGATGAGAGAAAAAAGTCCACATTTAAATTTCTGAAGGCCTTTAGAAACCTGTTGAAATCTCTGTGCTCTGTAGATAAGGTAGAGGCACTGCATGAACTGCCACTTCTGAAGTGAATATTTGGCACAGCACTTAAGCTATACATTGTCAAAGATCCCTCCACAGACCACACTCCATCAGCAGAGAATGACAAATGGAAATATATGTTTGTTGGTCTCTGGCATTTTCTGAAAGTTGAGGGGGTGGGTGGGTCAAAAGGTGTCAAAGAGTAAGCAAGGCATCTAGGCAGAACACTGATAGGCATTTTCTTTAGACATGGTTATCTTCAAATGTCATCACTAGTTTCTCCTCAAATACCTCAGAGTTTAGTGATAACTTTGATGGGCACTCTAGCATTACTTTTCTTAGAAGGTACTTCAGGCCTGCAATAACCTTTTCTTACCAACCTGGGGAAAGAAAGCCTTGTAAAGAACTACTTCTTGGTTCAAAGCACAATCCTCCTCATCCCATCAACATGAAGAAATGTCAGCAATAAACCTGAGAGTCTTGTTGAGTACTGATATATTTAATATCTCCTGATATAATTGCCAATGAGCCAGCCTGACTAATTCTTTTAAGTCAAGTTGATACATGCTGGAATTGTATTGGATGCATCTGCACATGTGCCTTACAAGTGTGGATGCCCTTTTTGAGATACTGCAGGGAATAGCATTGCCCTCCACTCTCTGTCACATCCAAACCACACATACACACACACACACAAAGTTAGACAAGTCCTAGATTATTAAAGCATGATGTTATGTAGCTCAAGCAATATCAATGACCTATAATTGTGTTTTGTGGCCTTATCCTTGAAATGAGGAGAAAGTTCTTTAGATCATGGGAAAAAACATCTACATCTCTTGGTAGAGACATATTTCTAATAGGCCACTAAAATAAAGAAACTTTATTATATCCAAATGTAAGAATTACAGTTAGTTTAAGCACCTTAAATGATAGCATAGTTTTGCCGATACAAGAAAGAAAGAAAGAAAGAAAGAAAGAAAGAAAGAAAGAAAGAAAGAAAGAAAGAGGGGCAAACAATTTAAACCACAGCTAGAATTCTTTTGTAGCATTATGTTTGTGCAAACACCATTATATGCTTTCTTGGAGGCTACATAAAGTGAAATGTCAGCTACAGTTGCATAAATGCTGCACGCCAACATCAAACATTCCACAAGACCAAAAGCACTAGCAACTAGCACCTGTACTACCAGCCTACATGCATTGAGATTATGTCAGCTTGAATAGTATGTCATCAGAAACTTTTAATCATCATATACAGTATCTTAAGCCCAGAGTTTATATCACATATGCAGACTGCAAAACTACACACAGCTCCACACCTCTCTTTCTCCCAACAGCACTCAAGTAGGGTGGGCTGGGGTGGAGTGAGGTGGGAGGGCAGCGGCAGCCATTCACTGATTGGGAGAAAGTACCTCAGGCAACCAACAAGCTGCCCATTTTGTCAGTGAGAGGAACAATAGTGAGGTCACCTTCCATCTGGTTTTTCTTCCCCTTGGCTATAGTTGCCATCAAGATGGGGTGCTCCTTGATCCTGAGAGATGTTCTCTTCCTCTCCCCACCAGTAAATAGTTGTGGCAGCACTCCCCAGGCCTTGGTAGGAGAGGGGAAAATATATTGGAGGAGAGGGGGAAATATATTGGGTGGTATGCAAGGAGTTGCTAAGGAAATCTTTGTACAAGAACCAAAAGAAGACATACAGACATGTGAATTCAAGAATTCAAGTTATTCATGCATACATCACCAACAGGATTCTAGTTCTGCTCCTACAGGTCAGTGCTACAACATGCTTTCTTCTTCTACAATAACTGGGTCCCCAAGCCCTTCCTAGAAAAATTGTCATCCCTTGGCAATTTCAGCACAAGAACTGTGAATGTCAGCTATAAAGCATTTGCAATGGAAAGCAGTTTTTGCAAGAGTTTTCCACAGAGGCAGTTCAGCGGTATGCCCCCCAAGTTTCATCAATCAACCAAGTGCCTGCAGGGATCTTAAAACAAAACAAGAAAAAAGGGGAAATGAGAAAAGAAAATCCCTTCAATTGAAAGAAGCCTGTCTGGATATTTTCTGCAGAGACAGGTGGATGTGTGCAATCCTTTGTGGATAGACACAGCATCGTTTTTGGGAAAGGGGGCAGGAGAGAACTTTTACCTTTTTATGTATGACACACAATGTAAGGCATTGGGGAAATCTGTATCACAAGTTAAACCTGAAGAGGAAAACCATAGAATAGTCTGTAATCTTTATCTGCAAACAAAATGCCATGCTGGGATGGCACTAGGGATCCAGTTCAAATCAAAACAACTCCGATTTAGAGCAATAACTGGAAGTATATCAAATTCCAGATGATAAGCCATGACAGTATATCCTAGCAACAAAGAAAGACAAAAGGCTTTACTATGCTGTTGCACCCCTGGGACTAACTGGTTAGTTTGGGTTTTTTGCTAGGTATTTTGTAAAATGGACTGTGAAACTGTGAAGCTGCAGTTTGACACTATGTCCCTTGGGGAATACTGCAAGATACAAGGAAGAAATTGATCATACAGCAACTAAAAGTAGTGTGGATGCTAGATTTTGGATCAAGTTCAAAGTGGATTCTACATTTCTGAGGTTCAGATCCCTATATTGAATGGATCCAAAATAAATCCCATAAAACTTTCAAGGCCTAATTTATAACACAAATAGATCCTACCCCACACTAGCATTGTATGTTGTAACTGGAAATTACTAGGAGTCGATTTGCAGTTAAGACTAGTGCAGCAGCTGTGCCCATTATTTTAGATGTTAGATCTGTCCACAGTGATAGATGCCTTGATTGCATCCCACTTGAAGTGCTGTAATTCTATGTGAGCTAATTTTCAACTCATTGTAATTCTACAATTACTCATTGTAATTCTACAATGAGTTGAAAATGCCATGGCTAGGTTGCAGATCGGGGTTGGTTACAGGGAACATATAACATTCCTCTTGACACAGCTTCACTTGCTGCTATACCTAACCCTCTATATTTGTGAGTTTAATTTGTGTGGATATGATCATTCACAGATTTGATTAATATGTTTTCTCTAGGAATCATTAGGTTCCCCACAAGAAGTTGACAACTGAGCTGGGTTGGGGGATATCGAAATTCCTAGAAAGGAGAACTCTCAAGTAAAAAAAAATCTAGCCATCGTATGTCATGAACTTTCACAAAAGAGATCCTACTGTAGTTCATTTCTAGGCACAATTCAAATTGCTATTTATGACATATCAAGCCATATATTGCTTGAGTGCAAACTGTGGCTGGCATACCAAAATCATAAGCTAGGCTTATGATCTGGTAGCTGATTAGTATTCATATTTATGATTGTGGCACCATTGCCATGACTGCAGAGGTCCCTGTGCAGTGATGTTGCTACTTCTTATTGAACCATGGCTCACTGGTTTGTGGGGGGAGATGCATCATCCTTTACTGCCCTGCTCTCCCATGCGGCATAATTCAATTATTTTATGTGATTGCTTTTCAGATGGGCTGGAAGGGACAGTACAATCACATGATACACCATTGCCACAACTTCACAGCGAACTGTCGGTTGAAGGACCTCAGCCTGTATCTTCTAATATGAGCCTGCTTGAGTTTTAAGATCTGTAGTGAGGTTTTGTCTTAGCCTCATCATCAGCACAGGTTTGGTGAGGACACAAAAAGGTAGCTGCTGCCAAACCACAGAATTCACTGAAATAGGAAACTACCTTTTTCACATTTGATTCAATTGTGTGCCAAAGGAGTGGGCTTATTTATTTCTCATGTCAGGGCAGCCAGTCAATTATATTACATTTCTAACAGAACAAAGCAAACAAACAGAGAAAATACAAAATGTGTGAGTTTGGTAGTTGACTAAATGTCCTTTGATCAGTATCTGGCCACTTGGAGTGCTTCTGGTGTTGCTGCAAGAAGGTCCTCCATTGTGCATGTGGCTGGGCTCAGGTTGCATTATAGCAGGTGGTCCATGGTTTGCTCCTCTCCGCACTCGCATGTCGAGGATTCCACTTTGTAGCCCCATTTCTGAAGGTTGGCTCTGCATCTCGTAGTGCCAGAGTGCAGTCTGTTCAGCGCCTTCCAAGTCACCCAGTCCTCTGTGTGCCCATGGGGGAGTCTCTCATTTGGTATCAGCCATTGGTTGAGGTTCTAGGATTGAGCCTGCCACTTTTGGACTCTCGCTTGCTGAGGCGTTCCAGCGAGTGTCTCTGTAGATCTTAGAAAACTATGTCTGGATTTAAGTCATTGATGTGCTGGCTGATAACCAAACAGGGGATGAGCTGGAGATGTCTCTGCCTTGGTCCTTTCACTATTGGTTGCCACTTCTCGGCGGATGTCAGGTGGTGCAATACCGGCTAGACAGTGTAATTTCTCCAGTGGTGTAGGGCGCAGACACCCCGTGATAATGCGGCATGTCTCATTAAGAGCCACATCCACTGTTTTAGTGTGGTGAGATGTGTTCCACACTGGGCATGCATACTCAGCAGCAGAGTAGCACAGCGCAAGGTCAGATGCCTTCACTGTATCTGGTTGTGATCCCCAGGTTGTGCCAGTCAGCTTTCGTATGATATTGTTTCTAGCACCCACTTTTTGCTTGATGTTCAGGCAATGCTTCTTGTAAGTAAGAGCATGGTCGAGAGTGACTCCCAGGTATTTGGGTGCGCTGCAATGCTCCAGTGGGATTCCTTCCCAGGTGATCTTCAGCTCGGGATGCTTCTCTGTTCTTGAGATGAAAGGCACATGTCTGTGTTTTAGATGGGTTGGGGATCAGCTGGTTTTCCCTGTAATAGGCAGTAAGAGCACCTAGAGCTTCGGAAAGCTTCTGTTCTACCATCTCAAAGCTCCCTGCTTGAGCAGTAATGGCACGATCATCAGCATAGATGAAACTCTCTGTCCCTTCGGGCAGTGGCTGGTCATTTGTGTAGATGTTGAACATGGATGGAGCAAGCACACTCCCCTGAGGTAGGCCATTCTTCTGTTTCCGCCATCTGCTTCTCTGGCCCTGGAACTCAACAAAAAAGCTCCTGTTTTGTAGCAGGTTTCCTATGAGGCGCGTGAGGTGGTAGTCCTTTGTGATATTATACATTTCTCTCAGGAGGAGGCGGTGGTTCACAGTATCATAGGCTACTGACAGGTCTATGAAGACAGCTCCTGTGATCTGCTGCCTTTCAAAGCCATCTTCTATGTGCTGAGTCAGGTTCAACACTTGTGATGTGCAGCTTTTGCCTTTTCTGAAGCCAGCTTGCTGTGGGATCAGACATGGGTCTATTTTTTCCATAATTCTATGCAAAATAAGTCTTTCTAGAACTTTGTAGATGTGGCACAACAGGGAGATTGGTCTGTAGCTTTTTGGGTCATTACGGTCTTTGCCTGGCTTCAAGATGGCGATGACTCTTGCTTTCCTCCAGATTTTGGGGATCTGAGAGGATGCAGTGCAGTTGTTCATCAGCTCCAGCAGCCAGCGCCTTGCTTTGGGACCAAAGTTCTTGATTTGTTCCATCCGTAGATCATCCAGGCCAGCTGCTTTGCCATTTTTACATTTATTGAGAGCCATGTCCAATTCAGTAGATGTAAAGGGTTCATGGAGGTTGTTGTTCTCAATCTCTGGTTGTCTGGCTATTGGTTTCTTTCCTACTTTGGTGGCAAAGTTGGGTTCCCATTCTTCAGGAGTTGGTGTGCTATCTGATCTGCCTTTATGTTGGCATGGGTATTAGTTAGTGAGGGGTTGTTGCTCAACCGTCTCAGCAGCCTCCACACCTTCTGGCTGCTCCTGTCCATGTTGACCTCTGTGATCAGCTTGATCCACTGTTCTTTCTTGGCTTCAGAGATGGAGGACACAATGCTCTGTGCTGCCTGAAGGGTTTGCTCACTAAAAGGGTCTTTGTTGTGGAGCCTGTAATAGTTTTCCAACAAGGCAGCTGTTTCAGGAGCAATGCCCTGAAGGTAGTTGGTTGTGCAACCTCTCAGTATGGAGGCCTGTGAGCAGGTTTTCACGATTTCAATAAATTGCTCGTATAGGAGTGGGCTGAGAGACCAGTGCCCAACGCATCATACTAGCTTGAAGACCGGATCAATATGCAAACTGGTTTTAAAAGCAACAGGAATTGAGGTTTATTGCTTTTAGGCTTGAAAGGATGTCTGATAGAGAGTTTTCACTCAAAAGGATTGGACATAAAACATGCAATAAAGTACCAAACATTTTACTCTCCATAATGAGATTATTGACCAAGTCCAGAAAGTCAGTTCTAGAAAAGTGAGCAAATAGGCAAAATGTGCTGAGGCTATATGTAAAACATCCAATGATGAGATTATTGACCAAGTCCGGTTTGCACAAAAGGTGAGCCTCAGAAAACACAATAGATTATATGCAAATATAAAAAGTTCAATGTAAAACATACAGTTTTAACCTATGTGCTGCTGATGTCTGGTGGCAGCTCATCTCCAGATTCCCTTGGGAGATTGAAAACTTTGTCTGATAGAATTAACATTTCTGCACAGCATTGTCTCCTCCTGATGGACCCACCAGGGATACAGACAAGCACGATATATCATTTAAGTTTTCTCCAAAAACAAGCTCCGGACTGCATACGTACAGGTATGATCCCAGGCTCCAGCTCATGTTAGTTATTTTTTTAATATACGTGTAAAATATTTGTGAGGGTTCCCAAAGAATTATAACATGTAAGTGTTATTTCTTTACCTAATTTGTTGTCATTCCACTCCTTCGGGCTTCATACAAATCTACCATTTGTCAAACTATATGATCCTTTGCTTTTCTTTTCCTTTTCTGGCCAAATAGCTTAAATTCGGATGATATTTCAACTTGGGTATTTTAGAAATTAAATTTTTCGGCAATTTCATTTGGGTTGCTAGTCCTTGTGACCTGCTTGTCCATCCATAATTTCCTGGGCTCAATCCCAACTGCTGACGGACAACACGTGATGGAGCTGTGTCTTTCTGGCTGCCCTCTCTTCACTTTGTGGCCTCCGAGTGGCAGTAGGAGTTAGGAATGATTTTTATGTGTTATAGATGATTTTTCATTAAACAGATATATAGTTCTGAGGCAGAGAACAAAACTCCTTTGGTTAGGAGATTTGCAGGTGGGCTTTTTGTTTGAGATTAGTGGGCACACATTTCCTCTTCAGTTCCCCTCAGGTGTTATATTGGTGAAAAGTTAACTAATCCCCTTTGGAATGTGTAGTTTGTTGGCAGGACTACTGAAAATTAAGTCTATTGTGGGCAGGGGAAATGCTATTGTTTCAATATTGTGAAACTTCATATAAAATGTAAAATGTATAATAAAATGCATATATAATGGAATCCATGTTGAGTCTATCTTTTGGAAGGGGGCAGTTGATTTTTGGATAACAAATAAAGATCCCTTTCTGCTGCTTGTTTCATTACCTCCTCCCTTTTAACAAAAGCAAAGTTTGGCTGTTTTTCCTGGTCATACTTTACTAGATTTTTGTATCCTTTAGTAGGTAATAATTAAAAAAAACACACTCTCTCATGGGCTACCAGTTATTCTCTGCCTTTAGAGCAGGAGCCAAAAACTGTATCAGGATAGATCATCTATACTGCAATCCTTTGGGGGTCAAATGATATCAGGCTCAACAGCATCCGACACGAACAGCTACATCCCTAGCATAAGTGCAAAGCTTTTCTGGTCAGAACTTCTGTTGAAAAACTAGCTTTGCTCTGGAACATTTAGCTGGTACTTGCAAATGACAGCTAAGAACAGCTGTCTTTACACTTTTTTCTCTCTTCCCCGTCTCATACAGGTGAGTCTTATGATTTCAGCCCTCTCAATTATTTTGCCACTTGATGTTACTCAATGTTGCATGGCTTACTTAGACTTTTTATGCTTA
Organism: Anolis sagrei; assembly: GCF_037176765.1. NCBI lineage: Eukaryota > Metazoa > Chordata > Lepidosauria > Squamata > Anolidae > Anolis > Anolis sagrei. The sequence continues at coordinate 212,944,057 of NC_090024.1, read as the reverse complement.
CTGTGAGAATGTTAAAATCCTTCATTGTTGGCTGTATTTAAACATTGTTTCATACAGTCCGAATTGGCTTGAAGGACCATAAATTGAGATCTAATATTCATAGTGGTGATATTCATATTTTATAACTTGCAACTGTAATGGCCCCAGACCATCATCGTAGGCACAAGGAAAACAAAAATGAAACAGAACTGGAACATCAACTCAGTAATTGACAAGATGCCAATAAATATGTATCAAGCTGGAGGTTTGCATAAATGCTGCCCTGGTGATATGGAGAACAAGATGTTATAGTTTAAATAATTAAATGAAAAACATGCATTAACAGCAATAAGACAGTTGTTTGTACACTTTTACAAACAAATGTTTTGGAATATCAATAGAAAATGAAAATAAACCAGGCCTGCCATACCAAATAGAGCCAATCAGCTAAAGAATTGTGACATAACAGATGCTTAACTGCAATTTGTGACTACCCCTTGTCTCAAATTGAAACTGAATCACAAATCACAAGAGTTACTAGTTCCCCTCATACAATATGCACATGAATCAGAAATACAATCTCGGGGAAATGGGAAATACTGCTAGCAATTTTCCCATTCTTCAACCAACCCTAATGTCCAAAGATCCTGGAAAAACTGCTTGCCAATACTTTTGCCAGGCATACAACTATGCCTAAATATACACATAGTGGGCAGGCTAAGAGCACATTTTGGATAATGTGCCTGCCTATTTGTTTTCCCTCTCTGTTCATTTCTTCTGCTTATGTTTTCAAGCATTTTTGTTTCCTTCCTGCCTTTCAAAAACATTTTGTTTAGGAGGGAGGATCCAAGAGGCTCCTACCTCAGGATGACTAGTGATCACAAGGGGCTAAAACAGCCCTACTTTGCTGCTTTTGGCTGGGGCCTGCCATGCACCTTCACACGATGCATGGCTGGACCTGTCCACATTGCTCCCAAAATGGAGAAGCACAGAAATGTGCTTCCTTCACCACTACAGGGAGGAAAGTGTGTTTCCAATATCCACCCGCACTTTCTTCTGCCTTTCCCCATATGATGGGGGAAAGGGCAGCAGGGTAATGTATGTTACTGTGCATTGCTGCCCTTTCTGCCATCTTTTTTTTTTTTTTTTTTTTGGTCGTGTCAGGAGCGACTTGAGAAACCGCCATCTGATGGGGATAGGGTCAGGGTGTCAATGCACCCTGTTCTGTCTCCACCCTATGATGGGTGCAGGAGGGAGGGTACTTGAGGTGCCATGAGCTGCCCTGCACGCCTTCCCTTTTGCCGGTGACTGCATGTGAAGAGGTCCTAGCTTTAGGGGCTCATCTCCTGATCATTTCTATCCTACATAGATTATATCACAACATCTTTTTCATTTTCAACCTTACATGAGTGTCCTGAGTATTTGTTCTCATTTTCTATCACAAGCTCATATTACACTGGCAACATTGCACTTTGATTAATACATTTACTTAATATTTCTTCACTTTCTTCCATTCTCAGGGTTGACTTTGTGTTTTGTTTTCTTGCTGCAACACTCTCATTTTCTCTGTCTTGTTAACTGAAAAATTTGAAACTTCAATTTCATTCATGTGTCACTTTTCTGCTTAAATGTCCAATTATTATGTTAGTTATTCTCTCTTTCTTTTGTTTGACATTGCGTCTAAGATCATCACATTACCATTTCATTGCCCATGCTGAATTATCGATTTTAATAGTGTGTTTGTTGACTTCCCTACACAGGAATCTATGAGATAAACACATTCTTCATTGTCCACTTATCTAGTAGTTTGTCAGCTTCAACTGTAAGCACAAAGACATATTGTTCCCTGGGTCATTTACCAACTGCATCTCTTAAACATGTTGACTTTTCTGCTTCTAAGAAGACACTCTTTGCCTTGATTCTTGTCTTATTTTCTTGTCTGCTATATGCACTTCCAAGGAATTGTGTATCAATTAAAATGTTTCCTTGATGGTGGGATTACATGGTCCTGTGAGGCATGAGGCTGTGCTTACATTACTGCTGGTGGAATCTACCATGAGGAGTCAGACTAAATGGGCTTATGAACAGTAGCAGCAATGGAGGGAGAAACAGGGAGAGGCTTTCGCAGCGACAATGATAGTGGCACTATAGCTAACGCTTGTTAGTACTGCATAGAAGGAGACATAGTAAACCTCTTTTTGAATGTCTTTTACCATAAAACTTGTATTATGAGACAATCCAAAATAAATAAAAAATAATGTCCGAAGATGGCACCTGATTGGGTGGCACTCAATGAGCTAGTGGGTAAAATAGCAAACAACTACAAGTAGTACTGTGTACAAATGACTCAAGCTGAAAAGATGTTCAGTTGTAGTCACATTCAGTGGTGATAGAAAAGTCTGAAGCTGAACAACAAATATTATTGGAATATGATACATCAGAAGCATGAATCAGAGGAAGCTTGGCACTGTAAAACTGAATGTTTTAATATTGCAATACTTGGGGTAAGTGAGCTAAAATAGACAAGATTGGCACATTTTGAGTCATATAATTACATAGTGTTTTATTCAGGAAATTCAAATAAAATGGACTGGCAGTTATAGTGAGGACAGTTATAGCAAAATCATTCAAGGGCTATAGTGCAATGTATGGTCAAATCATATCAATAACACTTCCAGGAAAACTCATCATTATAATCATAATGCAAATGTATGACCTGGCTACAGTCTCAGAAGAGAAAGAAACTGAGAGATTATATACTGAAACCCAGGAGGAAATTGATCACACACCAAGATAGGGCATATTTGTAATCTTAGGAAATTTGAATGCATCCTTGGCCATAGAAACCCACTGGATGACATTGGGTAAGCCATCCTCTCTGAGCCTCAGAAGAAGACAGGCAACCCTTCTGAATAAATCTTACCAAGCAAAACCAGTATGTTAATCTTAGGGCCACCATAGGTCAGAAATTACTTGAAGGCACACAGTAATATTTTTTATATAAATTGCTCAATTTTATATAAATTGCTGCCAGTATGTAAACTGCCTTGAGTCGCCTTCAGGCTGAGAAAGGCGGGATAGAAATATCTCAAATAAATAAATAATATAGTATCTCTCGATAGACAAGTATACAGAATAAAGTTATTCACGTACAGCTGCTTCTATTGGAAAAATATGATAAAGGTCAATATTGTTTCTTAGTTCAAACTGAATATGCTTTAGTAAATTGCCTTTGAGATTTAACAATCTGTCCTTGACTTTCTAGTCTTATATCAGTGTTATTGCATTTTAAAAAAAATGTAGATAATGAGTAATGCTTATTGTTTTTATCACCTGCATTCAAAAAGCCTTCATCAAACTTCTTCACCTAAACATTTCTCTGTGTAATTACAGTGAAAATCCTTCTGGATTGTCCATAACACAACTTCAGCTCAATTCCACACATGCTTGGCATGCCTAGTTCCATTTATACCAACAGGTTTGAAAAAGAAAGCAGCTTTGCATTCAATTGAGCTGTTAGATTTTGCTGCTGTTGTTTTTTTTTCTTGTAAAAATACAGAGTACTTTCAAGCAATCAGTCTGGGATTTTTAACTCGAGCAAATGGATGCAGATAAATATATGCAAGATGTAATGCTGATGTGCAATTAAACTGCTTTCACTGGAAACAATAAGGACATCCATCAATGTACATCAAAAGGGTCAGAGATTACACCTGATGCCCTTAGGTTCTATTCTGGTTAATCAATTTCAAAGCCTTGCTTTGGACAGGTGGCCTCATTGGATGGGGAGGTAAGAAAACTCCCACAAGAGAAGCTGTATGGCTAATTATGCTATGTGTATAGATATTAAAATTGTATCTCCTCATTAAAGTTATAATAAGATACAATTATTTTTCTTTCTTTTTCATTTTATGGTGCATTACCTTAATGCCTTACTTTTATGGAACTTCTCGACAGTCCAAGGGAGGAAGTTATTCTGCACTGGAGACAGACTTTTTATGTGTTTCATTATAAGCAGGTACTTCACTCATACAAAACCTCCCCACCCCCAGAACAAATCCTATAAAAATGGAAAGAACAGTTTTCCTCTCCCCATGAAATGGGGAGAGAAAAAGCATTTGTCTGCCTCACACGAGGCAGGGAGGAGTTCTGGAGCAACCCTCCAGAACATCCGGGGGCGTGGCCTGATAGCACAGGCCAGGCCCTCCCAGGCTCATTCCGCGCCTGGAAGTTGGAGAGAGAGGTTGCAGAGAAGAGTGAAGACAAGAAGTCTGAAGAGGTTCAGCAAAGAAGAGAAGAAAAGAGGTTAAGGGGATAAGAAGAGCATCTACAGGTCTGTACAGGGGTCCTGGGGGAGGGAGGCTTCACCCACCCACCCCCCTCCCGGACGAAGGCTGGGCCCTTCAGGGCCCTTCACAGAGGCCTTGGTTATGGCAAACAAGGGCACATGTGGCCAGGGGCCTGGAGCTGGGCGGCTTGGCATGCGGCTAGCCGGCCATCGACATTCCCTGGCGCATGGTCACCGTGGCCTAGGATTGGGCCCGGCCTCGAGCTACCTGAGGGTTCTGGCAATAGGGTTCGTGTTGAATTGCCGTCCGTCGCTGCCGGGGCTCGCAGCGTCAATTTTGGGCGCCGTCCGGGCGTTGATGGAGGCCATTGTGGGAGATGGGGCGGCCGCCATTTTAGGATAGGCCCAATTTCGTTTGCCACATGGGGCAAAATGAAAGTGAAAGGTATTTCAATTTTTTATTTTTGGGCCGGATGCGTGTTATATGTAGTAGGTATGATGTTAAATATACAAAGTTACATAGGTAATAGGGGAGTTATACCCTTGGCTACAGAGGTTGCTGACCTAAGGTCGATAGTTCTTATTCGGGAGCAGAGCGAGCTCCCAATGTTAGCCACAGCTCCCAAAAAAAATGGATCAGGGAGAGAGCTCCTGCTGTTAGATCCAGCTTCTGATACCAAAAAAAATGGATCAGGGAGAGAGCTCCTGCTGTTAGATCCAGCTTCTGATACCAAAATAAATAAATAAATAAAATAAAAATTATTATTTTAAATAGGATCAGAGGGGGAGCTCCTGCTGTTTGATCCAGCTTCTGATACCAAAAAAAAAATGGAACAGGGAGAGAGCTCCTGCTGTTAGATCCAGCTTCTGATACCAAAAAAATGGATCAGGGAGAGAGCTCCTGCTGTTAGATCCAGCTTCTGATACCAAAATAAATAAATAAATAAATAAAAATTATTATTTTAAATAGGATCAGAGGGGGAGTTCCTGCTGTTTGATCCAGCTTCTGATACCAAAAAAAAAAGGGGGGGTTAAAAGGGAGAGAGATAAGAAAGAATTATGCCTGAAAGAGAGCTCCTGTGGTTAGTTCCAGCTTCTGATACCAAAAAAAAAATGGAGCGGGGAGAGAGCTCCTGCTGTTAGATCCAGCTTCTGATACCAAAAATAAATAAATAAATAAATAAATAAATATTATTATTTTAAATAGGATCAGAGGGGGAGCTCCTGCTGTTTGATCCAGCTTCTGATACCAAAAAAGGGTTAAAATGGAGAGAGATAAGAAAGAATTATGCCTGAAAGAGAGCTCCTGCGGTTAGTTCCAGCTTCTGATACCAAAAAAAAATGGAGCGGGGAGAGAGCTCCTGCTGTTAGATCCAGCTTCTGATACCAAAAAAAAAATATTATTTTAAATAGGATCAGAGGGGGAGCTCCTGCTGTTTGATCCAGCTTCTGATACCAAAAAAGGGGGTTAAAGAGGGAGAGAGATAAGAAAGAATTATGCCTGAAAGAGAGCTCCTGCGGTTAGTTCCAGCTTCTGATCTTAATCTCATTAATAGGGGATGAGCACCACACCCCAGAATCAGACATGACTGGTCTTAATGTTAGAGGCGATCTTTAACACGTTTAATAGGGAGCAAGCTCACAGAGCTGCCAGGGTTTTACCTATATGGTTTATAGTAATTCGTTATGGCTATTTTTAAATTATATTATTGTACCCCAGCCTCTACCGGTTATTGCCGAGGTGCAGCCTGCAAAGTCAGCGTCATCATCGGCCTCCACACCAGCTGATCCAGTCATGACAACTCCCTCAGCGACACCGGCTGTGCCAGAGCCGGCGGCATCGGGGCAGCCTTCCATGCATGCCATCGTCGTAGATGGGCCTTCGACATCTGCAGGTAAGAACACCACACTGGTCTGGCCCTGGGGCTCGAGCCAGGCGCAAGACACAACACCTACACTCACAGGTTCAACCCTGCTTCCAACGGGAGCTGCGGTCGAGAAGACTAGTCCTCTAGTCCCTATGGTGGCCCACATAACCTTAGAAATGGCCAGGACAGGGGATGACAACCAGTATTGGGGAACTGATAAATGGGTTTTGCCGATAGTTCCCACTGCAGCCTCAGCATCTTTGGGGGCTCATTTGTCCCAAAAAACCATTGACAAGATACTCAGAAACGAGTATATAGATATGTTTTCATTATATTTTAGGGAGTTAAATAAGAAGGAAAAAGAGGATTTGGATGAAGAACGTAGAGAGAAGCTAAAGAGAAGGCGGGTTGAGCAGAATTGGAAAAATTGGATAGCTTGTTATACCATATATGCATCCCTGCTAGTGGAAGCTCATCCTTACAGGGCCAAGGCCTTGTTCAAATATCAAAATATAATATATGGGGCATATGTCAACTACACTGGTCAGGCGTGGCTTGTTTATGATAGTCGCTTTCGTTCTGAGGCCGCCACGATGCCCAACAAGCGATGGGACCTCATCGACAGTCAATTGTGGATGGAGGTAATGAATACAACCAGAGCAGTTTCTGGTGAGAAGGCCGATAGCGGCCATACTATACAGAACTCTAAAGAGAGTCAGCCCTTTCGGCAGGGAGGCACAACACAACAGCCGCAGAGACAAAAGAGTATGTGCTGGGAATACGCGGCCCAGGGAGCTTGCACACGCGAGGACTGTAAATGTCAGCACGCCTGTGCAATATGCCAGGGTAACCATGCAACCAAGAGTTGTTACAGGGGAAAACCTACAGGAATTGGGCCAAGAGGCGCCCAGTTCAATAGAAAGAACCCAGGACAGGTTAATGTTCCAAAAGGGCCCCAGCCCAATCAAGGTGGGACCGCTTAGTTGCTGGCTTAAAAGATACCCTGATAGAGCTGCAGCAAATTACTTGCTTCGCGGCTTTAGTACACATCAGTTTATGAGCAGGTTTTCTATCATGCAGCGGCGTTGACTGCATTGCATTGGGACAGTTGGTGTTCCCTTTGTTGTTTGTTGCCAGGAGTGTTTTTCCTCCTGATGTGTTGGTTATCCACCTCGGTGGTAACGATTTAGACCTGCTACCAGGAAAAGCCCTCTTTCTGCAAGCATGGGCGGACATTCGAAGGATTGGTTGGTCATGGCCCAGGGTGCACGTCGTTTGGTCTGCTATCATACCTCGTCGCAAGTGCAGAGGCGACGTGGGAAGGCTTGAGAAAGCCAGAAAACGAGTGACTCGGGCCATGTGATTGTTCTGATCCACGGGCGGACATTCGAAGGACTTGTTGGTCATGGCCCAGGGTGCACGTCGTTTGGTCCGCTATCATACCTCGTTGCAAGTGCAGAGGCGACGTGGGAAGGCTTGAGGAAGCCAGAAAACGAGTGACTCAGGCCATGTGATTATCATACCTCGTCGCAAGTGCAGAGGCGACATGGGAAGGCTTGAGGAAGCCAGAAAACGAGTGACTCAGGCCATGTGATTATCATACCTCGTCGCAAGTGCAGAGGTGACGTGGGAAGGCTTGAGGAAGCCAGAAAACGAGTGACTCAGGCCATGTGATTATCATACCTTGTCGCAAGTGCAGAGGCGACATGGGAAGGCTTGAGTGAGCCATGAAACGAGTGACTCGGGACATGTGATTGTTCTGATCCTTCAGAGGGGTCGTTACATTGAGCACCCAAACATCACTCGTGACGACGAGAGGTTGTAGCGGGGTGTTGGAATACATCTTTCAGAATTGGGCAACCAACGATTTCGGTTAGATTTACAGGAAGGTATTTTAGGGGTGTTAGAGGAATTGGTGGGGGATGGGGGCGAAATGGACATTTGCCCCCAATCCGTGGCGTAAATAGATAGGGAAATTCCTCTAGTCGGTGTGCACCTAGGGCACCCCTTTAAGGGGTGAAAGGCCCTTAAGTTAAACACTCACCTACAGTTTAAAGGGTGAGGTGTGTTAATGGCCTTTAATTGGAAGGAGTCTCGATACAAGAGCTCTGGAAGAGACTCCTCATTCCTTTCCCTTGATGGTGATACGGTTTGATTACCGAAACCCAGGTGCTTCGCCCGGAAATTGTTATTGTCGGGTAGTGATACTACCTGGGTTAGGTTACACCAGTTCCTTACACCCTTGAGTTAAGTTAAGAACTTAAATAGGTAACGATAAATAAAAGTTGCCCAATTTGAATCCAAAAACATTGGTGTTGTGTCTTTTATTCTCGTGTTGTTCTTCGTGGGTTGGCAGACAAATCACCATGACAAGATCATGCGAAAGATACCTATGACTGGCAAGCAAATTTGACCCACTTATTGAACAGTCCTTAATATAGGCTTCCACTCTAGTATTAAAAATCCATTTTTACTGGCTGTTTCCAACTTGATGCATGTCGTTAACCATGTGATTTAACATGTGTCCATTTAAAGAACTCATCTCCCACTTTTGTTAACTCTCTATCTCAATTTGTGGTGCATACATTCTATTCACAAAATCTCTCATTAGGTCTAAAGCATTTTAAGTAATAAAAAAGGAGGAAGGATCTTGTACATAACAGAGCCAAAGAAAAAATGTAGTGTATCCATACCACACAACTATAGCGTTTTGATACCACTTCATTGTTAATGACAAGAGAGTTGTATTTCAGAATAATATCTCAACAAATTCTAAATGCCTGGATTTACAGGATGTAGTTATGGTGAGTACAGTGGTATACTGTTATAATTATATAATGTGGATTCAACCCTATTCAAGGGACAGTGATGCGTCAGTAAGACATATCAATGGAATATGACTTGGCCCTTTATTAGCTGAGAAGATGGATGGTAGAAACAAGTTCCATTTCTTAATATCTCTTGGCTCTGCCCGTGATGCTATGGACATAAGAGCGCCTCATCTAGACCAAAGACATACAGATTATTTTTTGAGCTGCCCAAAACTAATCTGGGGAATTGATTCAGTAACTTGGAATTGATCACTGTTCAGATTTTTTTGTCTAACATGTCCATTGCCAGCTTAAGAGAGGCCCCAAGGCAGTCTGAATGTCATAGCCCTAAATCCTAAGATATAACATCTACATTTAAGCAAACTGTTGACTGAGAAAAAAGCAAGCAATATAATCACATCATTAAAATAAACAGAGATAAGTACAGATAACGAAAGACAAAAGCTAAGCTGTAGAGTGTGGGGGAAACTCCTTCTTTGGAGGCTTTTAAGCAAAGCTGGATGGCCATCTGTTGGGGCTGCTTTGATTGTGCTTTTCCTGTATGGCAGGGGGTTGGACTGGATGGCCAATCTGGTCTCTTCCAGATCTGTGATTCTATGATCTAATTGAGAAAAGTTAATGTATTTCCCCCAAATCAGCTCATGAACATTGACAACATTCCATTCAGCATGAATAATAAATTTATATCAGGTATCAAATTACCACTGCTACTTTAAATGCATAAATCCAGTATGTTTATGTAAAAACAGAAGATTTCTTTCAAAGTTTAATGAAATAAATGTATAGGTAGTCAATATGAGTTCTAATTACATGCAGAAAACTGGAGGATTGATAGTGAGAGAAGAACTAGGGTAGGCAGTGTGTGCTGGATGATCGTAATTAGTTATTACTTGGCTTTCAATGTAAATCATTCATAAACATATTCCAAATGTTATGGCCTGTCAATATCGCATCTCAAGGTTAATGAGAAGTCTTTTCGGGTCACAGACTTAACATCATAGCAGTCTATTTTTTCCAGACCTTTAGTCCTTGTTTTGTTATTTCTCAAATAGCAGTACACAGAATACAGTAGGTTCTCAGTATCTACTAGGGTTCAGCTCCATGACCCTCTGGACTTAAAATCTGTGGAAGCTCAAGTGCCATTATATACAATGGTGTAGGAAAATGGTATCCCTTATATAAAATACAAGCAAGTCAATTGAGTACTGCAGAGACCCTGTGAATCTATTAAATGGGGGATGCTATAGCAGGGTATACCTACATATTAGCATAGTCCTCAGTGTGTGGTAAAATGGAATTCTTTTTCCAAATATTTTCAAGCCATGAATGGTTGAATTATTGAATATACAGGGGGGGGGGGGGTATTTAGTCAGATACCAATGGTACAAATTCTCCAACTTAAAAAGATGAGAGAGGCCTGTAATTGACATCATAGGTAGACTTCAACTATGAGAGACAACATGAGAAAACACATCCAGAAAATCACATTGTCTGATTTTAATGAATTTATTTGCAAATTATGGTGTCAATTGCAGGCCTGTCTACAATATAACTATCTGGATTGCTATGCCCCCCCCCCCCCCCCAGAAACTATTCAAAAGCCTGGGTAAACTTATCCATGAATCGATGAGAGTACTGTATGATAAGTCTTAGCAAAAAAGGAACCACCCCCTTCCCTGAGGAGAGTGGCAAAATAGAAGTGCTTAATCTGTTGTCACCCCACCATGGCTCTATTTCTGGCCTTTTTGAATGCCAGAAAGGGGAAATGGTGGCTGGCTCCAAGTCAGTATTAGGGCTTTCCTCTCTTGACAGAATGATCCTAAACATATCCATCAGTCACATAAATATCTATTATTTTGCCCCCACCCCACCCTGCCCTAGACTTATACATGAGGTCAATTAACACATGAGTATATAGCGTATTTAGTAATCAGCTGCTCCTGACTATTAAAAGACCTTGACAACGTACTCTCCGGGGAGTCCCTAAGCAGGTTTACCTGACAGCATTGGGTAACAAAAGTAATCAGAGAAATCTGTCATTTAAAATTTCAGACATAGCCCATAGTGAAACTGTATTGAGAGCACTGTGGATAATTTAAATTGCAGCTCCCAAGGGTACTACTCTAACACAAAAACCTAATTTGAAAAGCCATGCTGGCATAACCCTCACTTAAGAATTTTTAAAAGTGTTCTGGAAGGAAGCTCTTTCTACAATGTACACTTATTCACCCCAAGTGCACAAGGATAGCCAGAAAGCTCCCAGGCACTACGCCTCTTAGACTGTGATTATATATGAGAACACACACAGGTGCTGTCGGAGGTTTTCCATACTGAAGAAGAATCAGCAGCCTTAGAATGTAAAGGGACAAAAGTGTGTCCTTCAGAGGTTGCCCATGTGCACCCATGTGACCAAATTGTGGCTTGGCTTAGGAACAGAGATGAACCAGGGGTTTTCCAGAACTTGTTGCACACTTGGGGAATGAGGCATTGCTATGGCCTTTTAGGTCAATTATTAGGCTTGCTGTACAAGGAAAAACTATATTGTGTGGCTTCACTCGGGGGCTATCTGTATATCTTCTGTTAAGATTAAGATCCTTAGCAGACAGAGGCACTTTGAGGCAAGGTGAAACCAAGTGAGTTTACTGAAACAAGATAAATAAAGGGTTAACTCCACCTGGGACGATCATAGGATGTCAGGAGAGAATGCCTCTAGATCATGGCCATATAGCCTAAAGAAACCTACAACAACCCAGATCATAGAATAGCTTAAAACAATACATTAGAAAAGGAGAACTTGCTGGTTGCAGGCATCTTTCTGGAGTCTTTGAAAGTCTCTTTTGCCTTTGGTGTAAAGTGATGGTTATAAACTGCCTTAATCTTCTTTCCTGTGAAGCTTAGCTAGCCAAAAGCTTCTGTTGTCCTTTGGAATGCTGATATAAAATACTGATAAATGCCACAGCAGGAGAAAGTGCTAAGAATGCCTGTTTGGACTGCTAGGCCTAAGATTCCAGACAATATCCAGGACTCTAAGGCTCTACTACAGAAAAGAGGAGGAGTCCACCAAAGAGCTCTATGAACAAATCAACTGAGGCAGGCCTCTGAGGGGTGTTTTAAGTTCCACCCAGAAACCAATACAAAGGAATGTCTACACTATTAGGAAGGCCTATAAACAGGGGAAACTGAAGCAAAGGAGAAGGCAAACCAAGACTTCACATATATGCTCTGCTGGTACAAAAACAGAATCTTTCCTCTTAATTCCTTTTTTCCATCCAAGGCTTGAGCATCCTTAGCTGTATGTGATTCACAAAACCATGTCCTTCCTGCCTCAGAAGGACATTAGGTTCTTAATTCAAGTACCAGAGACCCCTGCAGTAAGTCTGTGAATAGCATAGCACGGTTTTTGGTTTTCATTAATGATAAACCACAAGATAATCAAATGAAGGCTTTTTATAAGGTCACAGACAAATGACCTTATTTTTTTAGACATTTCCTCCCTCAGTTGTCACTCTTACACACTCTAGAAAGAGAATTGAATGCCATCAGTTCAGTTTCTATGGTCTCTTGGACATTATATAATAATAATAATAATAATAATAATAATAATAATAATAATAATAATTTTATTTTTAACTTGCCCTATCTCCCCAGGGGAAGTATAAAATTTAAAAAGTGAAGGCAGGGAGCACATTTTGTGTTTTCTACAATTCATTGACAGGAAACCCACTGCATGAAAAGGAAGGTGCTCAATGATAATAAAAGAAATCCTGACATTTCCATTGATTTAGTTTTCCTTACAAGCTTTTTTTTATTTCCCAGTGAGAAGAAGTTTCTACTAAAATATATATTGTGTTTTGGAGACAGAGAGAATGAAAAATAAAAGCAAGGAGTAAGAAAACGAAGCTCAAAGGAAAGCTATACTTTTGAAGTGAAATGTTTTTTTCCTTTACTTCTTTTCTTCTAAAATATGGAACTGTCTAGGGCAGAAATGTTAATCTCAGCCCTTCTGAACCTTCATTGAATGATAAGGATCTCTTTTAAAAACTTGTCCCACAGTAAGACCTTTCCTAAATTGTGTTGTTGAAGGCTTTCATGGCTGGAATCTCTAGGTCGTTGTAGGATTTTTTGGGCTATATGGCCATGTTCTAGAAGCATTCTCTCTTGACATTTTGCCTGAATCTGTGGCAGGCATCCTCAGAGGTTGTGACCTCACAACCTCTGAGAATGCCTGCCATAGATGCATGCGAAACATCGGTAGAGAATGCTTCTAGAATATGGTCATGTATCCCGAAAAACCTACAACAACCCACTTTTCTAAATTGCTTGTGACTAGCTGTACAGACTGAATTGATATCTGCTCTCAGGCATTTAGCCCCATTCATTCTCTTATCATAATCCACTGTGACCCCCATAATACACATACTCATGATCCACTGTGACCCTCCCAGATCATACAAAGCTCTTTAAACAACCAGATCAGGTGCTATTTGGATTGGGAAGGGAGCACTTTTCATTTATCTGAAGTACGGTTAGAAAGTACAGTTTTGGTACAGTTGGAACTGGTACAAATCTTATCCTCATGCTTTTTCTAGACCTGTTTCAATTGATAAAACATTAATGTTAGGTATATCATGCCTGAGTAGGGTCACTATATGGAGGAAAGACATGAAGAAAAACAGCAGCAGCAGCATATCTACTACATATTGTAGTTTATTCCAGTCATATCCAATGCCAGATTACAGTAGTTGAGCCCTGGACAATCTTCTAAAACAAAGTATTCTTTGTGCATGTGTGTGAGCTATTCCAGAAATAGTGACATAGGTATAACTAGTAATGAACAGTCATGTTTCATAATCACAAGCTTTAAGTACCGCCTGGTTTTGTGGAAACAGTAGGAGCATGAAAGTGTCCAAATGTACACTTACTAGGCAGCAACCACCATGATTGGCAGGTATCTGCTCCTCTGTCAATTGGTGAACAGCTAATTGATAGAGAAGGGCAACAGGGGTCCTTTTTCTGTTGGTCACCTGAGATATCTCTCTGATGAGAGAATGGAAGCATCACTTAGCTGCTTCCCAATTAACAAGGGAAAAGACTCTCATTGATTATAGCAGATGCTCTCCAATACGTTTACTGCATGAATGGGCAGTACATTAAAAGCCCTCATGTTTAGTATTTTTAGAACTAGGCAAATTATAATTAACCCTTGGTATCAGTGTAGTAGCTGTATAGAATAGCTAAAATGGCAATATTCTTCAATAGGCGACATTTGGTAGACAAGAACTTTACTTGAAGGCTTTGTGCCATTGTAAAAAATCGTTCCTATCCCCATCACCCTTTAACTATGACTGGTAGCTGAGGTGTAAGATATGGTAGAACTACACACACACACAATCAATATTACCAAAGAAATTTGGTGGGAAGGAAATTTGAATCTTCTACCCTTTTGAGTTCAATTCCCAGTAAATTTCTATATATGATTGCTAAAGACTATTTTCTAAAACAGCTTATTTTGTCTCCTCTGTGCAGGTGTTTCTATTTAATTATTGTTTTAAGAGCTGTATTTATAACTTCAACAGGTTTCTCACGCACTCTTAAATTATAAGACACACAAGTGATTAATCAATTCTTTCGTTTCAGAAATCTTTATTCTGTGAATGCAGATTGAAGTTTGCATATTTAACCCTCCAAAATGACAGTCTCTTTTTTCTGAGGAATTGATTTCTTGCAGCTTTCAATATTTTTTAAAGAGGGCAATAATGATCATAATAAAAATAAACAAAATGTTGTCAATATTGCCTAGATGGTCTGTGCTGTGTTTCAAAATGAAACATGATGAGTTATTCTGCTTTTAAAGCATGATTGTCAAGATGCAGGAAACGGATGTACTTACATCATAACTATCATGACAGTTAGCCACTTGGCATCTCTAACAATGGGATAATAATAACAGCAACAGAAACAATAACATTTTGGAATTGTGAAATAACATGAGTAGGTTGGTCCCGGTGAAGGGGGGCACAAACTAAGGGGAAGAGGGGAAAAATGATATAATGCTAATTATAAAGAAATAAAACATGTGTAAGTAGATAAAAGGTGTGTGGTAGAGGTATATTTAGTGTAAGTTGTAATGGAAAGTTTAAAAATGATAAGAAATATGCCATTTCAGCACTTTTAATCTTTTACCCACTACTCTGGCCGGCCCAGTTTTAAAGTGTCTTGACATATTGTTATTGCTGTTGTTTATTCTGCTTAACTGCTTTTAATTTGCTTTAGGTATTGTTTTGTTATACTGTGTTTTGTTGTACTGTGTTTTGAGGCTTCGGCCTGTGTAAGCCGCATCGAGTCCTGCGGGAGATGCTAGCGGGGTACAAATAAAGTAATAATAATAATAATAATAATAATAATAATAATAATAATAAAGATGTTTTTTATTTTTTTACTGTTAGATTGTATATAATATGACATACTCTTCTATCTAAGATGTTGCAAAAAGAGGGAAGAATGTATGCTTATAAATTTTGTTTGATAAATTTATAAAAAAATAAATAAATAAGAGCCACCACCATCAAGCCTCAGTTTTTAAATTTGCTCTCTATATAATCCTGAAGTTTCTTCCATTGACACACCTTGCACATTTAGTTTGATTGCTAACATATGAAATACTAAATGCTCCCAAAAGGTTTCGCATGAAAATAAAATTGATTACTTTGGAAATAATTTCTAAATAAATGATTCTTAAACTGATTAGAATGGGAGTTATATGCTTGCATTACCTGCCTGATACCATAAGGATCATCCAGTTCTTCCAAGAATTTTGCATGATGAAGCATGAAATCTTCCAGTTTTTTCTATACATGTCAGCTTGCTATGCAATTTAGAATCAGACTTCCTTGAGTTTTGAGTCACATGGATATACAGAGAGAATGGGTTTCTCATCAAAGATGTTATCTCACAAAATTTAAAATGCTGGGAGATACCACAGGACCTTTAAATGTGCTACTTTATGACCTCTTTATACTTGAGAATGAGATTTCCTTTGGGCCAATTATAAAAACAAGACATGTAAAATAGCTTGAAAAGAAGATGGATGACTAGTGGCTAGGCATGTACAATCCATAAAAAATTATACAAAAGTCAATACAAAACTGGGGTGTGCTGGCATTTCATTTCTAAAGAGTTTCTGAAGTATAGTTAGTGAAAATTTCGTTACTATAATGAGAGTAACAAAATTTCAGTATTATTTTTTTAATAGTAATAGCTCACTTGAGGGGGCTACTTGAGCTCCTTTCTCCCTCATTTTTACAGCTATTGGGGTGAAACTTCCTCATGGTAGAACACATTTACCTCTGTTAGCCCACCAAATTTCAGAACATTTCACTTATTCAGGGATTTTTAGGGAATTTTCAAAATTTTATAAACAACATTTAAAAAACCTACAAGAGCTATCTCCTTGAATTTTCTATACACTGACACACGATAGCAGGGGATAATTTCCCCAACTTTCAGAAATCTTCATACATCTACTGATTTTAGGGAATGTTTTAAAGTTTTGACAAAAACTTTTTAAAATTTTATTTATTTATTTATTTACTTTATTTGTATACTGCCCCTCTCAGCCCTCAAGTGACTCGAGGTTGTTTACAAGGCAAAATTCAGTGCCACAAAGCATAAGTACAATTTAAACATACATAAAAAATAACAACAGCAATAAAACATAAGTCATTAATAAATCCTTATTAAAAACATTGCCCAGCCCCATCATATAGTTGTTCCATTGTCCTATGTCAGCTACTCTGTATTTGCAAACACTTGCTCAAAAAGCCATGTCTTTGAGTTTTTTCTGAAATGTTAAAAGGGAAGAAGCTAATCTAATATCCCTAAGGAGGGCGTTCCACAGCTGGGAGGCACCACCGAGAAGGCCCTGTCTCTCGTTCCTGCCAGATGTACTTGTGATGAAGGCGGGATCGAGAGCAGGGCCTCCCCAGATGATCTTAAAGTCCTCGATGGTTCATAATGGGAGATGTATTTCGACAGGTAAGTTGGGCCAGAATTGTTTAGGGTTTTATAGGTCAAAGCTAGCACTTTGAATTGTGTCCAGTAGCAAACCAGCAGCCAGTGGAGCTGGCGCTGCAGGGGGGTTGTATGCTCTCTGAGAGCCACTCCCATTAGCAACCTGACTGCCATCCGTTAGACCAGTTGAAGCTTCTGGACAGTCTTCAAAAGGCAACCTCACATAGAGAGTGTTGCAGTAGTCTATATGGGATGTAACCAGAGCGTGGACTACTGTGGCCAAGTCAGACTTCCCAAGATATGGGCGCAGCTGTTGCACAAGTTTTAACTGTGCAAATGCTCCCCTGGTCACTGCTGCTGTGAACCTACATCTTCAGGGGGAGTGTAACCCCATTCAACACAGGTTCTAACCCTATGCCCTGTTCGGCCTTATGACTGACCAGGAGTACCTCTGTCTTGTCTGGATTCAATTTCAATTTGTTAGCCCTCATCCAGATCACCACAGTGGCCAAGCATTGGTTTAGGATCTGAACAGCCTCCTCAGTAGCACGTGGGAAGGAGTGACAGAGTTGGACATTATCTGTGTACAGATGACACCACAGCCTGAAGCTCCCTCAGCAGCTTCATATATATGTTGAACAACATGGGAAACAGTATTGAACCCTGAGGAACCCCACAAGAATATGGTTGTGGGGTTGAATATGTGTCTCCCAGTAACACCTTCTGGGTACGATCCTCCAGAAAGGACTGGAGCCACCATAAAGTGCCTCTAAAGCCCATTCCGGCAAGGCATCCCAGAAGCATACCGTGGTCAATGGTATTGAAGGCTGCTGAGAGGTCCAGCAGAACCAACAGGGACACACTCCCCTTGTCTAGCTCCTGGCGTAGATAATCAACTAAGGCGAGCAAGACTGTCTCAGTTCCATGTCCTGGTCTAAAGCCAGACTGTGCCAGATCCAGATAATCCATGTCTTCCAAGAATACCTGGAGTTGTGAGGCCATCACACATTCTAGGACTTTGCACAAGAAAGTGAGATTGGAAACAGGCCAATAGTTGTCGAATAGGATGGGGTCCAATGATGGTTTCTTCAACAGCGGTTTTATTACACCTTGTTTTAAGCTCTCTGGAATATTGCCTTCCCGGAGGGAGACGGTGACTACCACCTTCACCCTTTGCTAATCCCCTTGTGGCTTCCTTCAAAAGCCAGGATGGTCAGGGGTCTAGGATGCATGTCGTTTTCCTCATCCCTCCAAGTATCTTGTCCACATCCTCTGGTTTCACCAATTGAAATGAATCCATCAAAACCGAACAAGCAGATGCTCGTGTTACATCCTCAGAGACTGACATTAACATGGTGTCCAGTCCAGAATGGATCAAAGCAACTTTGTCTGTAAAAGACCGAGTAAATGCTTCATAGCTGGCTGTCGAGTTGTCAGAACTCCCATTCAAGAAGGTGGGATTTAATAGGCCTCTGACAAGTCAAAACAGCTCAGCCGGACAGCTCCTTGCGGACGCAATATTGGCTGCAAAGGAAGATTTATTTGCAGCTTTTATTGCCGTGGCAATATGACCTTAGAAGGGCATCTAGCCATGTTCGATTTGACTTGCTCGGATCCGAACGCCACACGCCCTCTTGTCTCCCCTTCCATTGCTTCACCGCTGCCAGCTCCTCGTTGAACCAAAGGGCTGGTTTAGCTCAGCTACTTGAGAGGAGACATTCTGGAGCAATCGTGTTTATCACCCTGGTCATTTCCCCATTCCAGAGAGTAACCAGGGCATCAACAGGATCACCCACAAAGCTAAAAAGCTACAAAAGCTATCTCATTGAATGTCTCTCATATTATTATACAATATTATATGATAAATATATGATAGACAGTCTAACCTCTTCTTTTTGCCATGCATCAAAAGCACAATCAGGGCACCCCCGATGGATGGCCATCAAGCCAATGAATAATAATAATAATAATAATAATAATAATAATAATAATATGTTCCTAGTTTGAAAGTTTTATTTCCTGTTTAATTGTGTAGACTACCGAGTCCCTTTGGAAGATGGGGCAGGATATAAATAAAGCTTCATTCATTCATTCATTCATTCATTCCTTACTTTGAAATTAGTTGCTGTACTCCAGAAACTTTGTTTTGGTGCTAAAACCAATGTTAAATTGGTGGAGACTCTACAAAATACTAGAGAAAACAGTTATAGCAGGATGTCCCTCCTGCAAAGTTTTTGCAGTTTAATAAACTTTCCCCGTGTTTTTATGATAGACTCAATCAAGAACTGACATTTATAACCCAGGAACAAAAATCATGGTGTAGAGTACTAACCAATTTATTGGAATTCTGGCTGGCTACAGAGGGGCAAATCTCTTTCCCTCCTATCCTGGTTGGGGCTTTCTAATGCTGGGCACTGCATTCTGGGAAATGTAGTTTAGTGAAGGGCCTTTTGAATTCTCTAGCATAGGGCTCCTTGCCTCCCCAAACTGCATTTCCCAGAATTGTGTGCTTCTTCCCAGGGAACTCTGCTTTCTCCCTTCTTTCTCTTTTCAAATGGCAAGAAGCCATTAATTTACAGAGGAAAGGCAGCCTTTTTGGCTTTGCTTTGCTTCCTTGCATTTAATAGGAACTGACTTTGGGAGCCTTCTGTGATTTACAAAACTTAAACAAAACAGTATGTGGTAAGTTTCGACTTTTAAGGTTTGGGAGGAGGGGATTTCTGTGCTTTCTAAATAGCATCATAAGTACGGATCATACAAAACTGATCCAACTTACACCACTTTATGTTTTTTTGCACAAGCCTACCAGCCATCCATGACTGTTTGTTTATTCACACACAGAAAGACTGAATCCCTGCTCTCTATCCACTGTATTTGGCTCCATGAACCTCTGTATATATGAAAATCTATGGATTCTCAAGTTCCATTACATACAATGGCATATTAAAATGGTGTCCCTTATGCAATATAGTAAAATCAAGGTTTGCTTTTTGAGAATTTTATTTTGAGGGAAATATTTTCAAGCTCTGAATGACTGAATCCATGCATATAGAATGTGTAGATATGGAAGACTAACTTTGTTTGTGTGTATGTGCGTGTGTATGTGTGTGTGAATGCAACAATCTCACACATGCTAGTAGCCACCAGCCAAATATGTTCCTTCTCTCTTAATGGATACACCTGTCTCTCTCGTGTGTATCTGCCAGTGACCAAAGTTGTGAATGCAACTGATGGCTTCGGCCTCAGACTGGAATAAAAATAGAAAAAAAGAATGTCAAAGTTTATTTATTCTGAAAAAAATGTTTCTACTTTAAATAATGTCACTGGTTACCTGAGTGATTTTTCAAACTGATTTTTACTCACACTGAAATTGCATATTTGTAAGTAACACCATAAGTGACAACCTCTATATTTTTGGGAGGAACTAACAATATAATAGATCATTCTGACTCAAGAAAAAAAATATATGTCAGGAGTAATTACCTGATCTAAATAGCATGCATAGAATAGCCAAACATGTCAAGTCCTTTCAATAAGGTTAACATCTCATAGAGGAGCTATTTGGTAAGGAATGAGTGAGCTCAAAATGTTTGGGAACAAAAACAAAAGTCACTTTCACACATATAGTCCACAACCAACAAATTTTCAATATCCCACCTTATACAATCTGAAAATAGCATTAGAGGGTGGGGGTGCTTTGTCTTAGCTGTAGCCTCTTTAATAGAGTTGTGCCCACATCCCAGATTATTGGATCAAAACTATCCATTCAGATGCAGAATCTGTTTGCATGTCCATTTTCTTCAGTTGGATCAATGTCCTGAAAATGTGGATTTTGAATACAGATCAGTTTTAAGAAATTTTAAGCACCTGTTAACAGTCTTAATTTTGAGCTATATAGTCTGTAAATTTGGAAAGTATTTAACTGAATCTTATTTAGAACTTTAGAAAAATGGAATAGCTCTTTATTTTCCTTGTATTCAAAATATTTATATTATATATCACCCTGTGATTTACAAGATACATTTAGAAAATTTAATAAAAAAACAACATTTGAATTTATTTATTGTATGAACATGGTCTAACAAATTGAAATACAAAATTATACATCTTCATTTTTTCTGTTTTTATTGTAGATAAAAATGATGGGAGGGGGAAGCTCAAGGTCAGAGTCAGCTGCTAGAGCTCTTTTCTCTTTCATTTTAAAAGGTTAGCAGCTCTGGGTATCATTTAGCTTTGCTGAGATTTCCCCCCCCCCTTTTTTTTTTTGAAACAAACAAAACTGAAAGGAAGATAAACGTATATAAACCAAAAGCCATCAACTCCAAGGCGAAAGCTCTGTGAGGAGGGAAAACAAATCCCTGAATCAATTCAGCCAGGAGTTATCCTTTATTTTCACCCAGCCATGGCTAGCCTTCATTTACTATCATAAGCCTAGTACATCTGACTGAAAAGAAAGAGCACCACATATTACTGGCATTCCTAAATTGTTCCCCTGGGAGGTCAACTGTACCAGTTCATCTGCTTTATTACCACTTCCTGATCTGTGTTTTATTTCCTTGTACAGTACAGCACTCGTTCAAACAAACAAGTCCTTTGAAAAGGACCTTTGTTGCCTGCTTTTTACATTTTCATCTTTCCAGCCAAGGGCTCCCCATTCACCATATGATAAAGTAAGGTTCACAATCTGCAGAACACATGAAGCAATAATAAAGTTGGATTTATACAGAATATTTTTCTTTCTTTTTTTACAAAACATTTATATTTATAATATATTTATTATAAAAGTATGGCTCTTTGAAAAATACCATATGTGACACAGGTCTAATAATGTTCTGAATGCTCAATCTCCTAAAGTAAGCTTGGAAAAACTCCAAGAAAATGAAGTATATACTCCAAAATTTTGGGCCCCTCTCATTTTCTCCTATGACATGTAATTTGTTTCCTTTGTGAACAGCTCTACAAGATCTTCTGTATTGTTATATGCACTGAGTAGTTGCACTTTCATAACATGATAGCTATATTCTTGTTTTTTCTGTGGAACCTTTTGGATATTTTTGTCCAATGTAGAATTGCTGCATTCAGTTCAATGTTCCTAAATCAGAAGTACATACATGGTGCAAGTACATGGATGCACACCGTACATCCATGCACATTATTGATTGGCATGAATGCACACAACACTGGGTGAGCATGTAATTTTGATTGTCAATTTACTTGCACTTTGTGTTTCTTAGTATGCAAAGGGATCTTGTAGCAACTTAGAGACTGAGATAAAAAAAAGTTAGTAGCATAAAGTTTCATAGACTAAGTCTACTTCTTTGGGTATATGGTTTTTAAACCAAGCCTGAATTGCCATCTACCATGAATACTTTAGTAACTGCATAGCTGGAGGTGAGACTGGATGAATCTCAGGGCCTCTTACAACTTCAAATTTCTATAGTTCAGTGATTCCATAAGCACAAAGACTCTATTGCTAATCTGCCCTTTGATTGGTGTATAGAAGAAAACACATCCACTTCCCAGCCTTCTATTCAATATATCCCTATCAGGAGTATATGTTCTATAACTGTGCTGCATTGGTAATTAATGCCAACTAATTGAACCTGATCAGAAGTGAAGGAACCCAATGTCCCTCCAGGTCTTACATATGAACATGTTTCTCCCAAAAATTCAATAGATATGCTGATCTGTTCTGGAAAAAGACTTTAATGCAAGAATATATGATCTTGATGTGGTTCTGTAGTCTTAGCCAAGTAACAGTTGTATTCACTAATTCCCTTTGTAAATGCATATACTGTTTCAAGTCTCTATAATGAATGGCAACCTTGTTTCATAATCAACTTCAGGTATATTTAGTTCTTGCTTAGCAAAGATTCAAATCTCACTTGTGCCAATGTCAGTCAAAGGCAATTCTACTAAAAATCATTGGACCTTGTATGCCTAACATGGAAAAAGAAATGAGCCCCAACATTTGCAGAGTGATCTGGGATACTGGAGATATCAAAAGGCCCAATTGAAATGTGTGATATTATTGCACAATTTATTACTGTACATTAAATCTATGTACCATAGAAGTGCATGTGAAATATAAGTGCTGGGAACAATTTGGTGGATTCTCTGTATCACTGTTTCTTTCTTTCTCCAGGGAGCTATGCAACAAATAAAAAGAACTGAACAGAGATATAAAATGTGTATGAGCCAATAAAACTAAGACAGTCTTTAGCCTCTCTAACTGAACATTTCACTCCAGCAACAGCATCTTTACTTTGTCCTTATGCTTCACATTTTTCAAAAAGTCTGGAGGGAAAGGATTCCAATAGGTCAGGCATAATGTTCCATCCTAGTTTTTGTAGCACTTTTGTTCATCTATCTCCATTTTATTAAAATGGTTGGTTAGTAATCAGTTAACCCTCGTTTCATTTTCTTCATGCCATATTTAAGCCAAGCTGATTTTATTTTCAGAGATAAATGCTTAGAAGGATAAAGAATAGTGCAATTTTTAACATTCAGATCTCCATTAAGATAGAAAGACATTCGGCCCCCATGAACAATCAACTGAAAAAGAAAGGCATAGGTATTACTTTCTCTCCCCCCCCCCCCCCCTTAAATAATAACTACTTTGCTAAGTGGTTCATATCAGACATTCTCAATATGGAGGTAAATTTGTTTTCCTATAACCTGCTCTACTTAAGGCTTTTATCCCTTTCTTTTTTTCACCACTTCCTTGTTATATACAATTTTCTTTGGACCATTGAGTCTTCATAACCTCAGTGATATACATGAGCAGATGCCCATCATCCATCACTTTTCAAATGAAGAATTATGCTGTAACTGATTCCATTCACTCCATCAAGATTTACTTCTAGATATTTATGCACTCATCCTAGACTCAGCTGATGTCAGGAATAACAGCATCTTTGAAATGAGCAATATACTATCATAGATCAAAAGGTAGTGGTATTGTTTAACGTACCAAGTATAATAGCCATTCCCTCTTACTTTGACTTTTATCTGTATCCTTTCTGCTTGAGTATTCTCAGTGCAAAATACCAAGTGGCAAATAAAAGAGCCACAAAATATGTTTGCTGATCACATATGTTTCCTTGAAGCCACAGCAGAAGGGCAGTTCGACAATGTTTTTGGGAAAAGAGCTAATAGGAATTCACTGGTGATTATATGTTTTTAATGATTTTTACATGGTTTTTATAATGTGCCCTAAATGTTTTTAACTGTGTTTTAATTGTGGCATCGAATTGGGTCAGTTGTAAGCCGCCTTGAGTCACCTCCGGATTGAGAAAGGCAGCATAGAAATGCCATAAATAAATAAATAGATAGATAGATAATATTCTGTGTTCATTCTTCTGGGAGAAATACTTGAACAACTGTGCTAAATTTCACTCTAATGAGTGTGTATATAATATAAATAAAGATTTTATTTATGGAAGAATGTTATGGATAAAACTGAATAGAAAGCTTTGACTGAAAGTAGGGAAAACAGGCAGAAATAGCAAGTCTATGTGTATTAAGTTATGTAAATGATAATAATTTGTACTCATTGTCAAAATTAACTGGTTGATTGACTAAGGTAGATAGGCATGTACACATCAAAAATATTGTTATCTGATTGTATCTGCCACGATTTGCTTTTCTGTAATGTACCATAACCAAAATAAACAGTTTTATTTAAAAAAATAAAGATTATCATTATCATTATCATTGTTATTATTATTATCATTATTATTTTACTGACACAAAAGCACAGTATGTCACAGCAAACAAGATCTATATGCTGGATTTCATATCACAAAATCACAAGTCAAACACTTCCCAAGCGTCTAGGACTGTGTGATGTATTTTCGAATGATGCACGCAGATCCAAGTAAGGTAGCCTTTTGCAATTGACAGATTGTGATTTTGTTGATGTTTATTGTTTCCAAATGCCGGCTGAGATCCTTTGGCATGGCAACTAGTGCGCCAATGACCATTGGGACCACCTGTACTGGTTTATGCCAGAGCCTTTGCAGTTCAATTTTGAGGTCTTGATAACGGCTGAGTTTTTCCTGTTGTTTTTCCTCAATGTGGCTGTCACCCAGTATGGCGACATCAATAATCCAGACATTTTTCTTTTCCACAATCGTGATGTCTGGTGTATTGTGTTCCAAAAGTTTGTCAGTCTGGATTCGGAAGTCCCACAGTATTTTTGCATTTGCATTTTCCATTATCTTTGCGGGTTTATGATCCCACCAATTCTTTACTGCTGGCAGGTGGTACTTGTGACATAAGTTCCAGTGAATCATCTGGGCCACAGAGTTGTGTCTTTGTTTGTAGTGAGAGGGATCCTCTCACTTCTGCAGGAGTCTACCGTGTACCATGCAGCTGTGGACAAGTCTACATAGAGACCACCAAACGCAGCGCCCAAACATGAATCAAGGAACATTAAAGGCACTGCAGACTACTTCAACCAGAGAAATCAGCCATAGCAGGGCACCTGATGAACCAACCTGGACACAGCATTTTATTTGAGAACACAGAAATGCTGGACCACTCTCACAACCACCATGTCAGAATACACAGGGAAGCCATTGAAATACACAAGCATGTGGACAATTTCAACAGAAAGGAAGAGACCATGAAAATGAACAAAATCTGGCTACCAGTATTAAAAAACTCTAAAATTGCAACAGCACAACAACAGAGAAGAAGCAGGCAGGGACATCTAATTACCTCTCAACAAAAGTTTGCTCCATGCACAGTCAGCCCATTGTATGCTAATCAAGGTGGTCAGTTGAAACATTCACACCTAGTTCCAGCAGACAAGAGTCCTTTGTCTCACCCTGGTCATTCCACAGATATATAAACCCTTTTTCCTAGTTCCAACAGACCTCACTACCTCTGAGGATGCTTGCCATAGATGCAGGCAAAACGTGAGGAGAGAATGCCTCTAGACCATGGCCATACAGCCCGAAAAACCTACAACAACCCAGTGATTCTGGCCATGAAAGCTTTTGACAATACACTGTAAGTATTGTGGCTGAGCAGAATTCTGAACATGCTTTTTTATATCAGAGCTTATATAATATTGCCAATAACAGTGAACAAATGTAAATAATCCCCTCATCACATTGAGATGGGAAACCATGGGTGACCATCCCTTTACGGTAGACAATCGCCCCTCTTATATCGTCACCAGTCCCATTTTGCATTTTGCCTCCCCATTACACTCACACATGGAAACTTGAGAGCTGTCAATACATTCATCTTAAATTCATCACAAGGTCAGTATTACCTTTTTGTTTTTAATCAGAAGAAATAACAATTTCAAAAAATCTAGAGATCTCTTGCCCTGCCCAAAGCTTCTTACATTAAAGGAGACTGACACCAGTTTAAAACTTCATCTTCCCATGTGAAAATTGTTTTGCCCTAAACCCCAGAAGATACAAGAGACAGTGATCCAGATTAAAACCATTCCTTTCCATGGGATCCTATTGATCTCACTTGAACCCTAAAGGAAACAAGAGACAGTGATCCAGGTTGAAACCATTGATTGCATTGGGATCCTATTGATCTGCATGGAATCCCAGAAGATACAAGAGACAGTGATCAAGGTTAAAACCATTGCCTTCCATGGGATCCTATTTATCTGCATCAAAACCCAGAAGATACAAGAGATGGCTGATGGTTGGGCAATAAAACAGGACAGGAAACTTTGGTGATTGTAAAGATGCGAGTAAAGTGTGATAAAACTAGTACTTTGACTCGAATCTGGAAGCTAATTGGCAGCCAATGCAGCTGTTTCAGGAGCAGGATAGTATGCCTGATATAGACAAATAGATACAGTATGCTTTTTTTTTTGTTTTCAACACCAAAATTGGTGTTAAGCACCTTCAGTCAAAATGCTCAGCAGCTAAGTGGTTTAACCCTTGGACTCCTTGGACTGTCTTTGCTTACATGATTAAGAATAAGGACTTTATCACACTATCCCACTGTGCACAAAAGTTGAATTAGTTTAGATAACACAACAATTGTATTAGTGTATTTTTAAAAAATAAAATAAAATATATATCTCAAATAGAAGCAAAGCAACTACCTTAGGAATAGTGAGGGGATGAGGGAGGAAAATAGGAGAATTCTGCTCATCGCATTATATGACTGACAGGCTAGCAGAAATACACATTGACCCAACACACTACAGTAGATAGTGGGGATGTAGTGAGCTAGGGAGTTTTGCCTGTCAATAGTGAGACTGAAGAATCAGGGAACTGGGGCAAACTGA
Source organism: Anolis sagrei (assembly GCF_037176765.1). Lineage (NCBI taxonomy): Eukaryota > Metazoa > Chordata > Lepidosauria > Squamata > Anolidae > Anolis > Anolis sagrei. The sequence continues at coordinate 212,916,808 of NC_090024.1, read as the reverse complement.
TAGTGGGATGCACATATCATCATGTGATTGGGACCATCACTGAAGGCAATGATCCAGCAATATGCCTGTTTGTCTGCCTCATGTGATAAAGTCCTCTGTTAAGAATTTCCACTATATCTGCCTATAATAACAACTTTTGTTGCAGAAAATTGATAAAAAGCTTGGATAATCAAAATTCAGGCTGAAAATGACATGTGTAGAACTCCCACTGAAGCTGATAAAACCTATGTGGTCATTATAACCCTTAATTTCTCAGCTTAATTCATTCAAAGTGCCATGGAATATTTTCCAACTGATATTGAATTTAATGAACAGAACACTAAGAGGGTTTCGCTGATCCCAAAGGACTTTTTTTTAAAGTACTTAGCACCATAATTGTCTCCCAGATGCACCTGTGTTTTCAGATAAAGAGAAGTACATTTAATGAAAATGTATGTAATACTATGCAAATTGCCTTAAAAGCACAGTCTTTTTATAAGCAGTAGCTGCAAAAGGGACTGATAAATATAACATGAGAGCAACCACATTTTTCTTTTATTGATGGAATCAAAGAACCTGGTGCAAGCAATGCATGAAGTGCACAGAGGAAAGAGCTATCTTGGGCCCCACTAGGGGAAAAGGTGGGCAACCAAACAAATAAATGTCTGTCATGCTGCATGAATTGAAATTTTTACCATTGGGACCACTGTTGCCATGATTTCTGTGAGTGTCCTTGTAGCTACGAGTTGCTTTGATCACATTCAGCTCTGAATCATTCAGGCAGTCAATGATGTCCAGAAATCATAGCAAGTGCACCATATAAGTCTCGTTATTTATTTATTTATTTATTTATTTGTCGTGGGCAACCAGTCAAATTATATTACATTTCTAACAGAACAAAGCAAACAAACAGACAAAATACAAAATGTGTGAGTTTGGTAGTTGATTAAATGTCCTTTGACCAGTATCTGACCACTTGGAGTGCTTCTGGTGTTGCTGCAAGAAGGTCCTCCATAGTGCATGTGGCAGGGCTCAGGTTGCATTGCAGCAGGTGGTCAGTGGTTTGCTCATCTCCACACTCGCATGTCGAGGATTCCACTTTGTAGCCCCATTTCTGAAGGCTGGCTCTGCATCTCGTGGTGCCAGAGTGCAGTCTGTTCAGCACCTTCCAAGTTGCCCAGTCCTCTGTGTGCCCAGGGGGGAGTCTCTCATTTGGTATCAGCCATTGGTTGAGGTTCTGGGTTTCAGCCTGCCACTTTTGGACTCTCGCTTGCTGAGGTGTTCCAGTGAGCGTCTCTGTAGATCTTAGAAAACTATTTCTTGATGTGCTGGCTGATACCCAAACAGGGGATGAACTAGAGATGTCACTGCCTTGGTCCTTTTACTATTGGTTGCTACTTCCCGACGAATGTCCGGTGGTGCAATACCGGCTAAACAGTGTAATTTCTCCAGTGGTGTAGGGCACAGACACCCCGTGATAATGTGGCATGTCTCATTAAGAGCCACATCTACTGTTTTAGTGTGGTGAGATGTGTTCCACACTGGGCATGTGTACTCAGCAGCAGAGTAGCACAGCACAAGGGCAGATGTCTTCACTGTATCTGGTTGTAATCCCCAGGTTGTGCCAGTCAGTTTTTGTATGATATTGTTTCTAGCACCCACCTTTTGCTTGATGTTCAGGCAGTGCTTCTTGTAGGTAAGAGCACAGTCCAGAGTGACTCCCAGGTATTTGGGTGTGCTGCAATGCTACAGTGGGATTCCTTCCCAGGTGATCTTCAGAGCTCGGGATGCTTCTCTGTTCTTGAGATGAAAGGCACATATCTGTGTTTTAGATGGGTTGGGGATCAGCTGGTTTTCCATGTAATAGGCAGTAAAAGCACCTAGAGCTTCGGAAAGCTTCTGTTCTACCATCTCAAAGCTCCCTGCTTGAGCGGTGATGGCATGATCATCAGCATAGATGAAACTCTCTGTCCCTTCTGGCAGTGGCTGGTCATTTGTGTAGATGTTGAACATGGATGGAGCAAGCACACTTCCCTGAGGCAGGTCATTCTTCTGTTTCCGCCATCTGCTTCTCTGGCCCTGGAACTCAACAAAAAAGCTCCTGTTTTGTAGCAGGTTTCCTATGAGGCGGGTGAGGTGGTAGTCCTTTGTGATATTATACATTTTTCTCAGGAGGAGGTGGTGGTTCACAGTATCATAGGCTGCTGACAGGTCTATGAAGACAGCTCCTGTGATCTGCTGCCTTTCAAAGCCATCTTCTATGTGCTGAGTCAGGTTCAACACTTGCGATGTGCAGCTTTTGCCTTTTCTGAAGTCTGGTTAAAGTGTACAAAAGATAACCAGCAGGCTTCAACTAATAGTTCACGGGACACTCAAAAAAGTGAAAGAATACTCCTCTGAGAACAGGTTACAGAGCCATTTTTGGCAAAGGAGAAGGTTGGGACTCTCATATGAATGAGACTAGCTCAAAGATGTGGCCAAGCACTCTGAGCTTGTCTCAGCACATTAGGAGGGGGCAGAGTTAGCTCTGCTTTGGGCATCAAGTCCCTTCTTGGATTGCCAGTAGATCAGATATAATGTGAGTGAATGCTGGTTGCTTTAAGCAGCTGGGCATGACCCCCTCCCTCCCCTGGCCTCCAAACCTAGCTTTTTTCTGTTTCCTACCCCATATTGTATTTGGAGGAGAAGGGAGTTTATTAGAATGAGAGTTTTACATCACTGGAAGGTGTTTTGTTTTTTTGTTTTTTGCGGGGGGCGGGGAAGAGAGATTAAAAACCAATGTTCATCTTGGCACTCCGTTTGGGTGAAGAGCACCTTCTCTGGAAGTTCTCACTAGATTCAGAATCTTGGGAGTCTGTGAGGGAGACTGCCCTTGGGACTAAATGAGTGGTTAGCTCTCTCTTGTAAGGTTCTATAGTTCGGGAGGGAGTGCCCCTGACATAGTCTTTCAGTTATGATCAGCCAGGCTGAGCAAGGACACAACATAGGATATTCTTCTTGATCCCAATAACAGAGTGTGCTAGTGATGCAAAGGAAAAGAGGCCAAAAGAATCAGTGTGCCCACTGATGGACCAAACTGGCAAAGAAAGGGCAACCATGAGACCTATGCATCATACTGAAGGAGAGTGGTTCTCTTCGTAGAGGAGAAGTGTGTATCATTTGAGTTCATGAGTACATTGTCAAACAGCACATATTCTGAAGTATGTTTTTCTACATTTGGGTTTTTTAATTTCATATGATTCTTATCTATATTTTCCTAATTACTTTCTGTTTCATCTATTCATAGGCCAGTCTGTCATTGCAGTCTTTCCATTTGCATCAGAATCATTCTCTCTACGGAATGAACAGCAATACCTTGTGCTACATCCTATTTACCTTTTTTATTCTCACTTGCATCTGTGCCTTCCAAATCTTTCCATCAAAAGTAGTTCAATTCTCAAATGGTTTTTGGCAACTGAATCCTTCTGCACATGCCTGTCAATACAGAAATAAATTAATTCCATTATCTTGTATATGTGCAACTGTGAGGTCAACTTCAGATTTTTTTCAATCGTTCTATACCCAAAACATATTAAAACCCTGCAACATCATCCTTTTTAACACTCTGCACACTTTTCACTTACATGCATGCTGTTAGAACAATCCCGTGTAGATTATTCCAAACTCCTTTTAAATAGCTTTCTTTGCTAACAATCTCTCTCAAATACAGTTGAATATTTTTTTCTACTTCCTTATCTGAATTCAAAGAGTTCATATGCACATGAGTGAACAAAATGTGGGTTTTATTTCAAGTGGTCTAATGCAAAGATTCCAGAACTGAATGCATCCTTGAAAAGTCTCCACCAGTTTTTTTTCACTTGAACTTCAGACCTTGGATTTAGGCTACATTGGAGAGGAAAAACCCGAATACCTTTCAAGATCCTGAATATTCCCTGATAATTTTCTCTCTCTTTTCATTTATGTAATACATACTTACACATCCAAATCATGTTTGCATCTTTCTCAGAGGAAATTTTACTTATGTTTAAATTTTTCTTAAATTAATTGGGATGAAGGCAAATGTATAGAGTTATTCATTCCACTGATTTCAGCAGGACATCTGCATTGTGCTCTTTTCGTGCCTAAAATGTCTTTTCACTTTATATTTTTAGCTCTGCCCACAAACTACCATAGTTGTTATCAGAAGCAACAGGAAGCCTGTATTCCAAGCATCAACAGTGAATACAGCCATGGCTAAATATAGCTATAAATTAATCATGTTTGCTAAATTCCACTGAGTGCTACACTTAAAATCTGGGAAGCCACTATTCTCATCACATTAGTGATGGCTTCAAGTGTAGGATAGAGCATTTTTGTGTATTTTAAGTGTGGGGCCACCATTCTTTTCAAACGTTTCAGGAGGTGACGGGGAAGTGAATTTTTGGTAATGATCTGGATGTTTAGCCAATTCTGTAATGTGATGGCATTCATTGCTCTCAGGTTTAAAATAAAATGTTTACCCAATTTGTGGGAGAGGAAATTGTGGGAGGAGCTAAAAGTACCCTTGTTAGGGAAAGCATTACCTTTTGCTGACCAAGTTTTTACTTTGCCAGAACAATTTCTTTTTTAAAAATAGCATTTCCAGGTCTTTTCTTTTTTGTTCCCTTTCCTTTCCTTCCTTTCCCATGATATGTCTGTGTCTTGTGTTGCATAGGAAAGCCAGAAGAGAAGGATTATTATTATTATTATTATTATTATTATTATTATTATTATTATGCAATGACTCCATGCTTTGCAGTCCTGGGAGTTATAGTCCCCCAATTTCCATACCCTTCTCTGGGTGCATTTACACTATGGAATGAATGCTCTTGGTCTCCACTTTAAATACCATAGTTCCATACTATGCGGTTCTGGAAGTTATAGTTTCCCAAGGTCCATACCCTTCTCTGAGTGCATCTGCACTGGACAATAAATGCAGCTGGGACCTATTTTAAATGCCATTATTATCATTATCATTATCATTTATTATTCTGACACAAAACACAGTATGTCACAGCAAACAAGATATATATGCTGGATTTCGTATCACAAAATCACAAGTCGAACACTTTCCAAGCGTCTAGGACTGTGTGATTTATTATTATTATTATTATTATTATTATTATTATTATTATTATTATTATTATTATGCCATGTCTCTACGCTGTTCTGTCATGGGAGCAATAATTTTCTAAGGTCCACCCCCTTGTCTTGGTGAATTTACAATATGGAATGAATGCCCTTGCACCCCACTTTAAATGCCATGTCTCCGTGAGATGGTCTTGGGAATTGCAGTTTCCCAAGGTCCATGAACCTTCTCTGGGTGCATCTACACTGTGAAATGAATGCAGCTGGACCTTACTTTAAATACCATAGCTCAATACAATGTGAGTTATAGTTTTCCAAGGTTCACATCCTTCTCTGTGGGGCACCTGAGGGGGGGGGGGGAGAGAGGGGGGAGAGGGAGAGTGCATCACTGCTTTTCTTCCCTCCTTCTTTGCTTATTTATTTATTTTCTTTACCACATTTATATTCCACCCTTCTCAAGGGGGGGGGGGGGCTTACAAAGGCAACAATTCAATGCCATATGTTAATACATCAGTAAATAAGCAAAACATTAAAACCAAACCCATTAAAACATAGCATTAATATATCAATTAAAATCACATGAACCAAATCATATTCCAGGACTGGTCCAAGTTATCATTACATTAATTTGTAGTCTAATATTGCACTACTCTCGTTACTGATTCGCGATCCTGATTCCAGAGCAATGTTTTCAGTTGTTTCCTGAAAGGTCAGGAGGTCTGGCGCAGGAAGTTCCATAGGTGAGCCCCCCCCCCCCCCGAGAAGGCCCTGTCTCTCATGCCCACCAGTTGTGTTTGCGAGAGGCATGGGACTGAGAGCAGGGCCTCCCCCGATGATCTTAGCCTCCAAGGTGTGTCATAGAAGGAGATACATTCAGAGAGATAAGCTGGGTCAGAACTGTTTGGGACTTTATAGGCTAAAGCCAGCACTTTGAATTGTGCTTAGAAGCAGACTGACAGCCACTGGAGCTGATATAATAGGGGAGCTGTGTCCTCTCTGTATGCCGCTCTGGTGAGCAATCTGGCTGCTGCTCATTGGACCATTTGAAACTTCTGAACAGTGTTCAAAGGCTACCCCACATAGAATGCATTGCAGTAATCTATTCTCGATGTAACAAGAGCGTAGGCCACCGTGGCCAAGTCTGACTTCCCAAGGAACAGGCACAACTGGTGCACAAGTTTTAATTGTGGAAAAGCTCCCCTGGCCACTGCTGAAACCTGGGATTCTGGGCTCAACAATGAGTCCAGGATCACTCCCAAGATGAGTACCCGTGTCTTCAGGGGGAGTGTAACCCCATCCAACACAGGCTGTAACCCTATACCCTGTTCAGCCTTACAACTAACCAGAAGTACTGCTGTCTTGTCTGGGTTCAATTTCAATTTATTCGCCCTCATGCTTCCAGAATTGAAGAGAGGTAACAGCTGACATTTCAAAGAGAGTAGGTTTTTTTCCCCCCCACAAAGAACACTAGGGAGGGATGGTGGGTGGTGCCAAGCAATTACAGTGTGATGGCAAATCTACTGAAAGAATGCTAAGTACAACTGAGTAACACGGATACATTTAACAGTGTGATGAACATAGGGAAATCATCTGTTTCATTTCAAAACTGAGTAAGACTGAGTACCACACATTTCCCTGCTTCAGTGTGATGAAGTTATAGAATCATAGAATTGGAAGAGACCTCATGGGTCATCCCGTCTAACCCCCTGTCAAGAAGCAGGAAAATTGCATTCAAAGCACCCCCGACAGATGGCCATCTGTTTAAAAGCCTCCAAAGAAGGCAGAAAGTTCCACTGCTGAACAGCTCTCACAGTCAGGAAGTTCTTCCTAATGTTCAGATGGAATTTCCTTACTTGTAGTTTGAAGTCATTGCTAATCTCCAGGACAGGAGAAAACAAGCTTGTTCCCTCCTCCCTCTGACTTCCTCTCACATACTTATACATGGCTATCATGTCTCCTCTCAGCCTCCTCTTCTTCAGGCTAAACATGCCCAGCTCTGTAAGCCGCTCATCATAGGGCTTGTTCTCCAGACCCTTGATCATTTTAGTTGCCCTCCTCTAGATTGAAGGCTTTATTTGAAATTTATTTGGGTTTATAGATCAAATCATCAATAAGTCCTTATCCCATTTGCAGGGAGTTTATGACAAAAAGATAGGAATCCCAAGAAACTATGACAGCAGGCACCCCTTCAAAATCCTAAACAGGATCTAGTTTTGGTGGTGTGCTCTTTTTAAAATAATCTCATCTTCTGTTCATCATTTAATCTTTCTTCCTTTTAGATGCTAGAGATGAATTTTCACTGTTAGAAATGAGCAGCAGCTGATTCACAATATATTCTTTAACAGTGTGTGGGAAATAAGAAGCCAAGGAAGCTTTCAAACAGAGTTCCGCTTACATGTGTGCTTTGTATCAATGGTGACATTTTGATTTATTGATAGCTGGGTGACAGCTCTTTGACTGAGTGGGCTTGCATCTGCCAGGAAGGATGAGAAAGCTGAGCCACTTGCAATTATGAGATGTATGGCGTGCATAGGGTAGGATGACATTTTGTGAAACAGTTACACGAGGTTGAGTCTTAAGGGGGGAAAGGTTAGACAGTGACATGACCAAACTCAGAGGGAAACCATGCATGAATATGAGGATATGCATTTGCAGGAAAGGCAATGAAGGCACAGATTCTACCCGTCACATTAAAACGTAAAAGATATTCACCCAATTACCACACTATAAAGCAGTGGATTCACGGGAAATGAATTTGCCAGCATCCAGGGGTAGAGCCAGACCATAATTTCCCTAATCAGACCATGGTGTGATTCAGCATGACTGAGTTTTCTTATAGGAGACAGTCACAGACCCCTATCTGTGAATCTTTTTGGAGGAGGGAAAAGGTAGCAGCATTAGTTGTTTCCTCAGGTTTAATAACTGGGAAGGAAATTGGAGCATTTCTCTAACCGAATTTGGGTTGAGTTCGCTTTTATCTGCCTGAGATGGGCTGGTGCAGCTGAGTGGGACTCCTTTTCGGGGCCTTTAAAGCCTTGGATATCAAGGCCCCAGCTGAGCCTGAGCTTTAGACCCTGGAGGCTTCTAGGTTGCAATAAGGCTGCTTTTGACTGGCAAGAAGTTGGGCCTCCCTAGGCGTTAGGTGTTCAGGCAGCTTTGGTGTCTGCTGCAAGAGGGCTACTTGGGGGGCACCTGGTCATTACACTGCAAGTAGGCCCAAGCCATGTGCTCAATCACCATTTTATGAGGCCTTACTGGAGATTTGTGGCAACCATCTTGCTTTCTTTTACCTTGCTTTATCTTGTTTTCTTTTATCTCTCTTAAGCTGAGGCAGTGTGACCTAGTTATGTTGCCCCATAATATCATACATGTTGGATTCAATCATTTTGACTGCGCTGCTTTAAATTCTGGCACCCAGCATCACTGCTATTCTGCACAGCTGGTCAGTCCATCAGAGACTGGCCTGTCATTTGGCCTCAGCCCTGTAGCCTCCGTCAAGTATGCTGTGTACAGAAAGTGCCCCCACTAACATTGTGGCCCAGTGCACCTGGTTTCCAGGCTGTTAATGTGCCCATTTCCCCCACCCCTTTTTCTTAATGGTCATGTCATTCTCTGCTTGCTCCATCCATGTTCAACATCTACAAAAAATGACCAGCCACTGCCAGAAGGAACAGTGAGCTTCATCTATGCTGATGATCGAGCCATTGCCGCTCAACCAGGCAGCTTTGAGATGGTTGAACAGAAGCTCTCAGAAGCTCTAGGTGCTCTTTCTGTCTATTACAGGGAAAACCAGCTGATCCGTAATCCATCTAAAACACAGGCATGTGCTTTTCATCTTAAGAACAGACAAGCATCCCGAGCTCTGAGGATTACCTGGGAAGGAATCCCACTGGAACATTGCAGCGCACCCAAATACCTGGGAGTCACTCTGGACCATGCTCTGACCTACAAGAAGCACTGCCTGAATAACAAGCAAAAAGTGGGCGCTAGAAACAATATCATATGAAAGCTGACTGGCACAACCTCGGGATCACAACCAGACACAGTGAAGACATCTGCCCTTGCGCTATGCTACTCTGCTGCTGAGTACACATGCCCAGTGTGGAACACATCTCACCACACTAAAACAGTAGATGGGGCTCTTAATGAGACATGCCACATTATCACGGGGTGTCTGTGCCCTACACCACTGGAGAAATTACACTGTTTAGCCGGTATTGCACCACCGGACATTCGTCGGGAAGTAGCAACCAATAGTAAAAGGACCAAGGCAGTGACATCTCTAGTTCATCCCCTGTTTGGGTATCAGCCAGCACATCAAGAAATAGTTTTCTAAGATCTACAGAGACGCTCACTGGAACACCTCAGCAAGCGAGAGTCCAAAAGTGGCAGGCTGAAACCCAGAACCTCAATCAATGGCTGATACCAAATGAGAGACTCCCCCCTGGGCACACAGAAAACTGGGCAACTTGGAAGGCGCTGAACAGACTTTGCTATGGTACCACGAGATGCAGAGCCAACCTTAAGAAATGGGGCTACAAAATGGAATCCACAACATGCGAGTGGGGAACAGCACACTTCAAGAGTGGCTGGGCAGTTGCACTAGATAACCCAGGTGCAGGAGGTGGTGACTTGTTTGAGTGAAGCTACCAGGAGAAGCCATAACCCCTTCCTCTTGAGTATGAAGTGCATGTTGGCTGCCATGTGCAATCTGTACCTGAAACTGGGTTCTGCTCCACAGAGGATGCAGGGGAGTGGAAGGCTAAGCTGTTGTCAACAGTGAGGGAGGTGAACCATCAGAGCACTGAAACAGATGATGTGTAGAACCTTCACCTTATGCAACTATCTTGCAATCCTTTTCATTTTTTGGGACCATAGTGTGCACTAGTAGCCGTGCAAGCAGGAAGGCTGGCATTGTCTGGATGGAGAGATTCTATACCAGGGTGGTTGCAAAGAAGGTTGATTCTGAGGCGACAATGACTGTTGAGCTTCGGCCTCTGAGGATGAAGTTGAGAATTTCGTGTGTGTGTGAGCCAGTTATTTCTATGGGGAAAAGCAAAAGTGTTTTTCAAGATGTTTTCAATCATCCTGACATAAAAAAAATCAGACTTAACATATCCTTGTATGTCTAATTGTGTAACACAGATTTCACTTTGGAATGAAATAAAACACACTCATATCTTGGAAAATTGTATGTCTAGAAATATACTTGTGTCTAGAGAAGGAAAATAAGAATTTGTACATTTGGAGAAAATGCATTTAAAACTGGATTTTGTATCAGTATTTTAATACAAGCTTTATTGAGCTTTTGAAAGCCTTTTTTTTTGTAAATATGGGAATGAAATGAATTTATACATGATTGGATATAAAAGTGTCATGCTGAGGATATACAGTAGTCTGATCTGTTAATCATTACATTTCAGAGTTAATGCCACAGTTTCTAGATGCTGATCACTTTACAATCAGATCAAGCCTATTTATAAAGCATCTGTTCTTTGACCCCAATATAAGATAGTTTCATCCATCTCCGCCCACCATATGTGCATATTCATTCAATGGTTCATATATTAGGGGCCACCAAATGGATGGCTGTCAGAACCAGTCACATCATAAGGCAGATGTTGACTGCTAGGAAAGGATAACAAATGTAAGTTATTTAGTTTGTTTTTACATATTGAGCAACCATTATCTGTAATTCCAAAATACTCCAAAATCTGCTATTGCTTACATGATTGGCTGGGATTGTAACACAAATGTTGTTTCACACACAAAATTATTAAACATGCTGTGTACAATTAATTTCAAGCTAAATTTATATGAAACATAAATGAATGTCATGATATCTCCAAGATATCACATATGTACAATAGGGTTATGCATCCGAGGTAAACCTTAATCCATTTCGTATCCTGATTTTTGGTGGGGTTCCAGATCAGTTTTTGGGAGCTTCCCAAAATCGGGAGGGTAGATATCTGTCTTCTCTCTTGGGTGCCAAAAGATCTGTTTTCTATTGGCCCATTATTGCTGGGGGGGGGGGTGGGATTCCTAACCAGGCTCCCTTTCCTGTTGCGCGCTTTAAGGGGGCTTCTTCTTATCTGCTGCTGTTTCTACTCTAGAGGAGGCACTCAGCTGTAGGCACTGGCAGATGCTTCTAGGCCTGCACACCACACACAAATTCTCTTTCCAAGGAGAGCACATGTGTGGCATGCAGGCACAGAAAGTGCCCTCACCTGCCAGTGCCTATAGTCAAGTGCCTCATCGAGAATAGAAACAGCAGTAGGTAAGAAGAAGCCTCCTAGAGTAAGAGGCACTTGGCTGCAGGCACTGGAATGTCAAGGAGTGTGTATGTGTGTGTGTGTGTGTGTGTATGGCATGCAGGAGTGCCAGTGCCTGCCAGTGCCTTCACGGTAAGAGGTTCTCGGCAGCAGAACTAGCAGTTTGGGTGCTCAGGGCCCATGCCAAACACACGTACTCTTTCCAAGAGAGAGTGAGTGTGGTCAGCAGGCCAAGAGGGCCCACACCACCAGTGCCTGCAGCCAAGTGTCTCTTACTCTGTGATGCCAAAAAGCAGGCCAGGAGCTGGGACCCACTCCTGCCTGCTTTTATGTTAACCAGATTTTCATACCAGGAGAGGCATTCTGTGCTCCTGAAGAAAAACATGAAAGAAACTTAAGAAACAGGAGAAATTAATTCTGCACACAACTCTAATACAGAAGTATTCCAAAATTTGGAAAGGGGAGAAATCCAACACTTCTGACATAAAGAAATTCAGATAAACAATATTTAACCTTATTTTGATTCCTAAAGAAGAGCAAGATACTTGGGATATATCGTTCTTTCCTGTATTCATATAATTTGGCCAGCTTTGCTTTTTGTGTACATTGGTTTTAGGGACTTTTTGATATTTTACCTTAGTCAAGAAAATGTTTTGAACTACTCTAGGTTTAGACAGATTCAGTGAGCATAGGACTCATCACAAAGGCCAGGTGAAGCAGAACACTTTGCCTCTTTGGGGAGGAAAGAAGGGCTGCAGGGTGAATCTATTCTCCCAGGCATAGCTCCTTCTTGGTGATGCTTTCTCCATCATACAGGGCAAGCGTCACCCTTCCACGAAGGAGCCTTGCTGGCTCCATTGGAGCCAGCACAACACAAGAAGCCTCCCATGTTGTGGGGAAAGCCTCCAGTGATGTTTTCACCCCAGCTGGGGATGGGGCCTCAGTTAGAAGTCATATGTGTAATGGCCAGCATGGGGCTCCACCCCAAAAAAACCAGGGTGAAAACATCTCAGGAGGCTTATTTAGGTGAGTGTGATGAGGTCGCTATTTTGTAATGTACCGTGTGTATATGAGACTTGAGTCCTCAATGAAAAACTTCCCACTGAAAATATTCCTACAGGTGGCTTAGACTGGAAATTTGAATATTTTCCCCCTCTCAATTATATTATTACTCCAAAAGAAAGGAATTGGAAAACATGACTCAAACAAAATTACCTTTGTATAATATACCCCTCATCAAATGAATACTACTACCATCATGTACTAAAGATGTTTTAAAATCCTATTTTCCACACTATGTAATTTTTTTTAAAAATTACAGTATTAACCCCTCACTAACCCATTTCCTACACCAAGTGATCTAACTATGGGGGGAGGGTAAAAATTATAAATGAGAGACTCTATCTTGTGATAATTTTTTCAACTCTTTCCCCATTTTCTTCTTCTTCCTGTTTTGGAAATACAGTCATGCAAGTATGTTCCTACAGATATTACTTGACTGCATCTCCCAGTGGACCTAACCATCATGCTCAATAGTGAGGAATGTTGGGAATTAATATTCAATAACATCTAGAAGGCACACATTTCCCACCCCAAGATATTGTTATTAATTGTCATTGTCAGCTTTGACCTATGGTGACCCTATGAATTACAGACCTAAGACAACCTGTAATCAATAGTTCTTCTAAGGTCTTGCAGACTCCGGAATGATTGAGTCTCTCTGTGTTTAATGCACTCCTCCTATTTTCTTACTGCCTTCCCTATTTTCTTACTGTTTTTTCTAATGAGTCATGCCATCTCATGGTATGTCTAAAATACAACAGCCTATGTTTAATCATTTTACTAGCTTCTGAATGTGGGCTTCAATGGCTCTTCTTCAATTTATTTATGTTTTTGGCAGTCTGTCATATTTGTAGAACCTTTTTCCATCACTGAACTTCAAATGAATGAATTCTTCACTGTCCATAATCATATACAGAAATTGGAAATAGAACTCAGACAGTTTAAATATATACCTTCCACTTGATGGTTTAATGTAGTTTCTTCATAGCTGCTCTCCTAGGTTAGGCCTCTCATTTTCTAACTACAGTCTCCATTTTGATGTATGACTGAGCAAGGAATAGAAAATCTCCATCTATTTCATGTTTCCTCATTCACCTTATGTTACATAGATCCACAATTCTGTCAAGGTATTAACACATTAGTAAGTATATCTTCATCATAAAAAAGATCTGGGGTTATTTTGTTGTAGTAGAGCCTGTGAGTAACGTTACAAACAGTAGTATGGGTGCCAGAAGGGGAAAAAGGCTTACTCGGGAGCAGGAATCTGATGATGAGAAGCAGAGAAAGAGGATCTGAGACATATTTACAGCACCTACAGATGAGGAGTCATTTTAGGGATTCTCTGGGGATGATGGGTCAATGAGTGAAGGAGAAGAAGGAGACACCATGGATTGGACTAAGATAAGAGAAGTGCAAGCTATTTGTGAGGAGCCAACAACTAGTGATACCTTTATGGGGTTCTCTGGGGGTGAAGACTGGCAATCAGGGGATCCAACTGAGTCTTGGGGGGACCTAAGTCTTGACAGGAGATGGAGGAATTAGAGGGAAGGACGAAAGAATTCACGTGAAGAGCTGGGAGCAGCTGTGGGGGATAATGATGGGGCGGTGGTCAGTTCATCTTCTGATGATGATGTGTAAATAAAAGTGGGTTCGGGGTGATGGGTCCTTGCAGAAGGCAAGGTGTTGATGAACGTTCCTGTGTTGGGTGCTGTGTATTGGAAAAGATTTTTGTAGACTTGCTGCTGCCTGTTTCGTGTTTGGCGTTGGTATGGGATCTGCAGTTTGGACCTCCTGATCATTTGCATGTTATTGACCCGGATTGGCTTCTCGTGAATGTGGACTTCTCCCTTCCTGGACTGGTTTGGCTAAAGACGCTGCATCTGCGGACACTGGAGCAGCGCTGTTTCGGATTCCTCCCACTTCAACCCAGGACTTTGGCTGACGACGCTTCTCTTCCTGCGGCCCCTCCTTTTGTTAACCATTTGTGTACTGTGCCTTTTGCTTTGCCTCAGAGCGCTTTGTTTGATTCATTTCTTTGGCATCCAGATTATACTTCTGTTAACCTTTTTGGACCAGGTCTGGTTTGTTTCTTGAGTTTTGACCAATGGCACTGCATTTAAGTACCTCTGCATCCTTTTTCTTTTGTTTTAATAAACTCTGTTTTGAAGCCACTTTTGAGTCTGGCCCTTTAAGGTGTCTGTGATTCCAGCATATTTACTAGCAAACCTTTCTCCATGTTACAAAAGTTTAAAGGAAAAACTGTTTCTGAGTATAGAATCTCACAACCTTTTTTACCCCAAAGCAACAAAATTCACATATTTAGTATAATATATTTCCATATGTTTTATTTCCAAGTTATACATCTATTGCCTCATTAGATACCTTAAAGACATTGAAACTAGGAAGAAATATAATCTCTTACCTTCTCTCTTGCAGTCAATTAAAATACAGTTATGGCTCTCTATGTTTCTTTTATGGGATTTATTTTAGATTCTTTATGAACTACAGAACTCACTGACTCATCCAAAGAGTTGTAGCTACTACAGATCCTAATTTGCCTGAGGAGAAATGCTTATTTCATTATTTATTCTTTTGATATATTGAGGTGCATGAAAGTGAAATGATACTTTCTTTAAAAAGTATTTATTTTTGAACTGTGGAAGCAGGAATTTTCACTTCTAAGGCTTCCTTGATATTTTTACGATCACTATTTCAGCATCATTCTTAGTCCTACTTAAATGTCTAGTATTTCTTAACTACAACTCTTCCCATATTTTGATTAAGCAAGGTGGGTATGAGACAACACCAGTATTAATAAAAGTGCATTGGAAACAGCACCCTTCTGCCAGGTAGAAGACAATTCCACTTCTCTTTCCTTCTTTAGAAAAAGGACACAATTTTTACCAGCTGAGAGATGTAGGAAAAATGACTTGGGGTAGGAAGGGCTGCCGTTTTTCCTTTGTCCCCAACTTGGGAGACAATGAAGAAATGGCTTGGGTTGAGTAAGGGCACTGTTTCTCCTTAGTCCCCCAACTTGGTAGACAAAGAAGAAATTGCTTGGGGAGGAAAGGGGTGCAATTTTTCCTTCAACCCCAACTTGGGAGGTGATAGAGAAAGGGCCTCTTTAGAAAAAAGGGCTTGAGAATGGAAGCCGCTGCTCCACCATCAGGTGGAGACTAGCAGTTTCACTAGTCTCAGCCTGTTAGAGGGGCAGATGTATCTTTTGGCATGCAATTGCAATGTGTAAATAAGCCAAAAAAAGATTCAGATTAGATTTGAGTAAATAAAGTAATTTTTAAAAAATACCATGCTCATGATTTTGGGAGAAAAATGTCAATGCTTGGTAGAAGACTGCCCATAGGAATGCCCATTACTCCATATCACTGACACAATTAAACATGGAGTAATTTGACAGGTCCCATCCAACATTTTTCCCTGATTTCTCTCATTTTCACATGCATTGGGAGTTCAATAGAGGCTTTCTAACTGGCTCCAGTCCCCCCTCCCCCCCCCCCCCCCCAGTTTCCCTACACTTCAGAGAGAGTTCACAAACAGCAGCACAAGTGAGAGGTGAAGTTCTCTTGTATTGTATGACCGGGACTGCCTTTCACCTGGAAACCGATGCCCTCACTGTGGGAGAACATGCAGATCAAGAATAGGGCTCCACAGTCACCTACGGACCCACCACCAGTACACCAGTCTTGGAAGACAATCCTACTCAGACAATGAGGGGTCGCCTAAGTAAGTAATGATGGGATGTGTGTTGCTTTATCTATTTTAACTGTTTTAGAAGTGTGTGCAAATGGGGCAGGGGACACTTGCATTTGATGAGCTCCAGTTATTTAAAAACTTATTCAATCAATCTATTCAATGAATCATTCAGGCCCATATATCACTAGCTAACTTAAATTACTTTTCCACTCACAGGATACTATTTACACAAACTGTGCGTCATGTCCTATGTGATTTGTGTTTTTGCTACAAAATTGGGCATGGCTATTCATTGCTGACAAATTTCATAGTATAATTCCTTGTTAGTCAATGCCTCTTAATCACCCAACAGATAATAGCAACATGAATATCAAGTCCCAGTGGTGAGAATTCCATTTGTCTGGATGAGGAAAAGAATAGGCAGATAGAATAAAGGTCTTCTATTTGCAAATTACCTATAAGTGTGATGGTCAGAGTTTGCTGTCATTGCCTCTTTACACTACAAAAGTCAATTAAGCAACTTAACAAGTCCTTTGTGAAATATGCAACCTGTCAGTGGGGTAGAGGATCCCAGAGACATGCTTTTCCACCATCACTACCATAAGTACAAAGTCATATGATCTACTTAAGAACATTTAATCATAAATCTCTACCAAGAACCAAAACTATTCTTCTTTAAATGTGGGTGTTATGGGAGCAGATTCTGCAACTCTGTATTTCCATCTGTTAGTTGATGGCTATTCAGATAATTATGGCCACAATTGCAATGGTTTGGGGTTTATATGAATATGTTCTTTGGATAGAAATCGGTTTTCTGGAAGGCCAGGCTTTGCTTCAAAATTTATTGCATTTCCTACAGATGTCGAGGTTAGAATTAATGTGAGATCACTGCAGTGTTCAATGACAGCATCATTGCTGCTTTATATATCATAGTCGGCTGGGTAGTAAGAAATAATTGATTTGCAAATAAAAGCACAGAGTTCAGCATTCTGCTATGATTCACTGGGTCACATAATTTATTATATACAAGAAGAAGGGCAACAGAAGAGTTATTCACAACATCATGGTTTGCAAAACTAAAACTTTCATGGTTTTTCACCATGGATGAATATTTATCAAAAACCTCATAATCAGATTTTCCTTCCTAAAACACTTTAGAAATGATTATAACTCCAGATTTACAAAGCAATGAAACCCATGCTTAATTTCCGATCTTGGATCTAAACATGATTTATGCAACCAATTAAAACAAAGCATTAGGTTTGGTAATGTTAAACCAACTAAACAAGAACTATGCAGCATTTTTAAAATAAAGGGACATGGTCTCAGTACTACAGTTCAAAAATAATGAACATGGTATCAAAACAAGGAAAGAACAAGCAATGGGCATGCCTGGCAGAAAAATAATTCCTCCATATTTATTGGATACAACAGTACATGCTATCATGATGAGCCAAGAATTGTTTGATATAGATTTGCTGAAGCCAAAGCAGTTATCCTACTTGTGAACTGTATTTGCAATAAACAGTTAGACATATTTATGGAGAAATGGAAGGCAATTTATAGAAGAAGTGAGAGTACTAAACAATTGCAGCAGTGGGTGGCAAGCCCTGGAAGTCAATGCATAGTTCAGTATGGGTTTGCCGTGTGTCATTCTGCAGTCATTTGTTATTTATTTTCATTTCTGTCATTTAATTCTGATTTTATTATCTTGTCTAATGAATTCCACCTTGAAATACTACAGAAAATGTTATCCAAGGTGGATCTGGAATCTGATAAGAAAAAAACCCAGATGTAATGTCTTTAAGAGGTTCCACTTACATGCCCTCTGTATATATGTCCTAAGTAGGTTTGCAGTGATGGTTTAGGTGGCAGTGGGTCCCACTCCAACTACTTGAGAAAGCTCTCAAGCCAAACCAAGAGATAGGGATTTAGACTTGGATCTACAGAGGGCTTTTGCACATGGAACATAAAGTAGATGCCTGAACACTTCCTGCTCTTTCTTTTGGATGTCTGCATTTGCTGTTTTGTTTCTTTAAAATAAACAACTGTTAGAATGATTTTGACAGTTGACATTCAGTTAGATCTGATCTGTTATGCTGCCTGTGACCCAACATATCCAGTTTCCCAACGATTCTCAGGATTCCCTTATATGATATTAGAAGTAAAAGTGTGTAGGGCCATGCACAACTTTGCTTGGCATTCATTTTTTTTAGTTCACCTCTCTGAGCTAAATTACGGCAATATTGTCATGATCATAAAAGTTCCTCATTCTTGCTTTACTGGGCAGCAGCTGCTGTAAGCAACAGAGCTCTATTCTCCTATCTATCAAGGCAGAGCAAATGCGACTGGTGGGGATGAGAAACAGGGCCTTCTCAGTGGTGGCCCCTCATCTGTGGAACTGTCTCTCCAGTAACATCAGATTGTCTACCTCCCTCCTGTCCTTTAGAAAGAAACTCAAAACCTGGTTATGGGACCAAGCATGTCAAGAGTAGCAGCAGCAATCGGGGATAAGATTCAATGTGATATGTATGACAATGTCCCCCATACTGATTTTAAACCCGTGTGATTTTAATCAAATGTTTCTTAATGTAATTTATTTTAATGAATTGTTTTAAACGTGTTTTGTGACTGTGGTTCATACTCAAATGTATGAACCACATACATTGTGCGGGGGGGGGGGGGAGCATGGGGTACAAATGTACCAAATAAATAAATAAATAAATAAACACTGATATCTCCATATCCCTCCTACCAGCAATCTCCAGTGGAAACAAAATGGTGTCCAAGATTTTAAAACAAAGATTTATTTAACCATAAATGAAACAAAAATGCCAGATGTCCAAATGTTGAGATCATCAATCTCAATGACATGAGTGAGGATACCTGGGGAGGGAGGGGGGTTTTCTCAATTGTTACTCCCAGGTTATGGAATTCCCTCCCATAGGAAGCTAGTGGTTAGCCTCCTCTCTGCTCTCTTTTCTCCAGTTGATAAAGATCTTTCTATTTAGACAGCAGATGAGTTTCTCTTTTAAAAAAAATCCCCAGGACTGCTGCACTTTTATTATTATCGTGATGTTTCTAATGTTGTTAAACCATTTGTGTTAGTATTTTTAATTTTTACTGCTTTTGTATATTAAATTGGTTTAGTTATGTTTTGGTTTAACATATTTTATTTCAAATATGCTGTGAGCCACTGGAAGAAAAGGAAGAACAAACAAAGAAACAAATAAATATACAGTCCAACAATTTTACTTCATTGGCTTTACCATGGTAAAGCGCTTCCAAAGAATCCATGCAGGTCAGTATGTCACTGAATAAGTTAGAGCAGCAGTTCTTAGGGTTCCAATAAGCATATTGAGGGGCTCAGCGCTTCCCTCCTTTTCTCCTCCATGCTTCCCCTCCTCTTTCCTGCTCCACCCTTTCTAACAAAAGCCTTTTCCTCTGCCTCCTAAAGCCTTTTTTCCTCACAGCCCAGATCCTTTCTGCCTCACTTTATTTGCTTTAAAAACACTGCTCAGTGGGTGCTTTGATTGTTCTTTTTTTCTGCATGACAGAAGGGAGTTAAACTGGATGACCCAGGTTTACCAAGGCTGTGTGGTCAACTGTTGGGGATGCTTATATTGTGCTTTTATGGCATGGCAGAAGGGGGTTGGACTGAATGACCCCTGGGGTCTTCCACTGAAGCACTGTTAAGTTTATGTTGGTTAAAATTGTTCATTTTAAATATTGTATTGTTCTTTCCTTTTCATCTTTTTCTCTTTGCATTACAAACAAGATATGTGCAGTGTGTATAGGAATTAATTCATTTTTTCAGTTAGTTCACATAAACACTCTACACTGATCTGCCATCTGTCAAATTTAAAACACAATTAATTAAAATGCTTGCTTGTTCCTAATATATATACATTATATATAAATGTAATGTTAGTTTGTGGGATGCACATAACTCAAAAACCACTGGACGAATTAACATGAAATTTGGACACAATACACTAGGGCTGGGCAATTTGTTTCGTTAATTCGTAATTCGTTAAAAAATTCATTAATTTTTGAATTACGAAACGATTACAAAACTTTTTTTTTAACCTGGAAGTGTTTTTAAATATCGAAACGGCAGACGCCAACAAATTTTGTATTTCCGTCCATTTCGGAAATACGTAAGATGGCCGCCTGCCCATGCTTGCTGAGAGGGCGAGCTTTTACTTTTCCTTGGAAGGGAGAGGGGCGAGCGAGCGGCGAGCGAGAGGGCCCACCAGAGTGAGTGCCTGCCTTCCCTCCTTAATAATAATTTTAATTTCTCCTCCCTATTCTACTAAATTAATAATTAAATTTAAAAAATATTGAAAAAATATTGAAAAAAAAGGGCGCCATCTTTACAAAATGTTTTGTAAATATTTACGAAATTTCGTAAATACCGAACTTTTTTTTTGGAAAATTTTGTAATTATTTTAAATATCGAAACAAAAAAAAACCCAATTACAAATCGATTTTAGAAACAAATTTTTGCGTTGTTACCCAGGCCTACAATACACCTATCAAACGAACGAGTGATCATCACTCATAAAAGCACAAAAACACAGTGGAAAGGACTTAAAAACCCCCAAAAGCTAAAAGACAATACAGCATATGCCCCCACCTCTCACCTGAATGAGGAAAAAAAACAGCTGCAGGGAGCATGGAAGGTTCCAGTGGACTGGGCAGGCAGACCCTTGGCTTCCCCAGGCCCCTGATTTGGGGTCTCCCCGCTCTCTCTCTCCCAGCTGCCATCTCCACGGGCCCCCTTCCTTCTTTTCTTCCTTCTTTCTGTTTGGACATACCCTCCTCCCTTTCTTTCTTTCCTTCCCTCCCTCCCTTCCTCCCTACCTCCTTCCTCCCTCTCTTTCTTTACATGCCTGCAGACACCCACACACACAAACATAAACACACACATATATACACAGCTACATATACCTGCAGACATTCTATATAAATAAAAATGTGCTGTCCCTTTGTGGGGACCTCATATCTCCCAAACCTTGAGAAACTACAAGTCGCTTCTGGAGTGAGAGAATAGGCCATCTCCAGACGTTTTACTATCCTGAGAGAGGCTTCTCTTTAAAGATATGTGAAATGATCAGGGTGGAAAAAATAACTCTTTTCTACTTGAGCCAGGTGTGAATGTTGCAATTGTCCACCTTGATTACCTTTGAAATGCCTTGCAGCTTAAAAGCCTGGCTTCCTCCTGCCAGTGGGAAATCTTTGTGGGGAGGTGTTCCCTAGCCCAGATTGTTTCATAACTGGAATTCCTCTGTTTTTTGAGGGCCACAGCAAGACGTGGCTGGGTACAGCTAGTATATAATATAATATACAAAGTTTTCTTGGAGCTTTTATTTTGCTTCAAAAAAAGCTGTGTGGCCGAGAAACCTTGAGTTAGAAGATACCTTTTAAGGAAAATGGTTCTTAACAATGCTGTGTATTGCAAACTGGGAAATTATGTGTAAATTGAGCCAGGTAATGATATATTTTGGAATCAGGAGTTTTGAACGACTAATGCAAACAACATTGAAAGGGTTTGAGTGGCAACCTTTAGAAGACAGTAAAAATTCAAAATAGAAAATGCCAAAGAGTACCAGATGAAATGATATAATCCTGATGTGACTGACCACCTGAAACACTAAAAGCAATTTTGCATTAACACTGCATTCTACAATAAAGACAAATGATCAGTGAAGACCACACATTAAATGCTGTCATGTATTGAACAGCCTCGCAAAAGAACAATCAAGTCCATGGCAACCTTTGCAAATGTGGTTCTTATTAAGTGGAGCTAGCCGCTTGCATCCATCATTTTTTGGTGAGCCTCACATCAATGCTTTGCTAAAAGCTTAGATTATTTCCCTGTAATTGCATCCCCAAGCACCTAACAACCTTGATTCATTTCCATTAAATCTCAGATGGGTTGGATCATTTAGAAACTCTAACCCGCATTCCCTGCTGCCTCACTCACTTCTCCACCCTTCTGAAAGTTATGCAATTTGATATTCTGAATGGAGGAGCCCAAACAGAAGCAAAAGCAATAGCAGCAATTATTTGGGGCATATATTCTTCTTACCATTGTATTATCATTCATGACAATAAACAGTACAAATAGTGAGATCAATTATGCAGTGATTAGTGTTTATTGACAAACTGGCAGCTAAATCTTGCCTTTAATAATTTCCTCTTTTTTTAAAAAAAAAACAACACGATTTATCCATTTTCTAAATTTTGTACTACCAGCCTTCAAATAAGAACTGTATGAGTTTTGAAAATGGACCAAGTTTTTTTCCCTGGTGGCAAAATCAAAACATATTCCAATTTAATGTCAACAAAACACTATTGGCCCCAGAGTTTAATCCAAGCATTTACATTTATTGGATGAAATAGAGATGCTGATGAAGAGGCTCAGTTGCAATATCTCTTTTCTTAAAAGCAGACCCTGGAACCTTTGAGGCTTTCCAATGAGGTTCTGAGAGGGAGAAGATTGGTATACACAAACTTTATTTGGCAAATAAATGAGCAGCAGTAGAAAAAGGAAGTGCCATCCCGAGATGCATTTCAGTTGGGCTTTATAGGATTTCCAAGGACATTTCACACCTTTTACATCACCTTCAACAAACATCCACCTTCCCATGCTTCTTTCTTTCATCCCCTTTCACCCTCCATGGCACCTTAATCAGGTGCCTATCAAAACAGTTCAGGAAAGCAAAATTCCCTACGATTTCCTGATTACAGTCATTTAATATATCAATATACCATCTGGGCCTTTTCCCTTCCTTTGAGTCAACCATTTGGTCAATCCATTGAACACTATTTTGTTTGAACTGTCTTACATCTTAAGACTGTTGCTCCTTCCTTTATGGTACTGCCTTTTCCCTTCAATTGCTTTTTCTTGCATAGCTAAGGGGGACAATGGGTTTTATTGTTGGGCTCCATGTATTCTCACAACAGACTTCCTCAAGTGATTTCTTGAGGAAGTCTGACCATCTGAAGAAGGAAATTCGAGAGTATGTCCAAAAGAATACTTTATTAATACAAAGCAAAAAGGACTCAGAGACACTTACTTCAGTGTCCCTGGTCAAAATTCAAAAGCAGCAGCAAGTTCCAGCATAAAAAGCAAACTAAAGCAATAAACTGGATTATCCAAAGGAAAGATCCGGATTAAACTAAAGTGCTTGCAAAATCACACAAAACAACACAGCAAATGAAGGACGAACAAACAAAGAGCCGTGAAGCAAAAGCTGTAGTCAAATGAAGTCCGAGGTCGAAGAAAGCCAAGTCCAAAGTTGCGAGGTTCCAAAGTCCACGTAGGCAGCGTCATTATCAAAAGCAGTCCAAAGTCAAGGAAGGGGGAATCCGCACTCACGGGAATCCAAGCTGAGTTGTAACACGAACGGAAGCAGCAACCTGCAGATCCAGGACCCAAGCCCAACATGAAAGCGACAGCGACAAAACCCAAGGCACGAAACTAACACTTTGCCTTCTGCAAAGTTCTTCCATTTCAGGGCCTACTTTTATCTTACAACTCATCATCCGATGATGAGCTGACCTCCACCCCATCGTCATTCCCTACAGCTATCCTTTCCTCTGCACCTGAATGCCGACACCCACCCTCCAACTTTTCCACCTTTTGTCAAGACTTAACTCTCCCCAAGACTCTTCAGTATCTCCCGATTGCCAATCCCCACAACCAGAAAACCCCACAAATGTGTCACTAGATGTTGGTTGAGTACATACATCTCGAACCTCTTGCACCTTAGTCCAATCCAGTGTGTCATCCCCTTCCGCATCACTCCCAGACCCATCACTCCCAGAGAAATCCATGAGAAATCCATGTTGAAGCAGTAAGTATATCCTGGATCTTCTTCCTCTGTCACTCCTCATCTGATTTCTGCTCCCGAGTAACCCTCTTAGTTCCCCTATTCACATCAATTACATCTCCATCCTCCTCCTCACTCATTGACCCTTTGCTATCAGAAAACCCTTCGAAGGAATCTTCATCAGTAGGTGACATAAGTATATCCCGGATCCTTTTCCTCTGTTGTTCCTCATCTAACTCTTGAGCACTCCTTTTCCCTCTTCTGACACCCATACTACCACTTGCAGTGTTGCTAACAGGCTCTACTACAACAATTATAAAACATTCAAAGAAGAATTAACTCCTTACTTAATGAGATTGATGAACAAAATTCTTACTCAAAAAGAAGTACCAGAAACATGGAAAAGTGCGACAATAACGATGATACATAAAGAAAATTCGGACCCCACTGATGTTAAGAATTACAGACTGATCTCCCTTTTAACTGTGGATTATAAGATTTTTACAAATATATTGGCAGAAAGACTGATTTTTTTTTTAAAAAAAAAGATTGGATTAAAGAGGAACAAGCTGGATTCCTTCCCAATAGATTTCTAAAAGATAATATAGAATGTATAGTGGATGCCCTCAAATCAACAATCAGAGGGAAATGGCTTTATTATATTTGGACGCTGAGAAAGCATTCGACAACATAAACTGGGACTTTTCCAAAATATTAATGAGAGAATTGGACATGGGTTTAATTTCCTAAACGCAATAGATGCCA
The DNA here is from genome assembly GCF_037176765.1 of Anolis sagrei. Classification (NCBI taxonomy): domain Eukaryota; kingdom Metazoa; phylum Chordata; class Lepidosauria; order Squamata; family Anolidae; genus Anolis; species Anolis sagrei. The sequence continues at coordinate 212,892,069 of NC_090024.1, read as the reverse complement.
TATATAATAATCAGGAAGCCAACATTTTAATCAATGGTCAAGAAATAAGGCCAATCAGGATCGAAAAAGGAACTAGACAGGGATGTCCTTTATCCCCACTCATATTTATATTGTCCATTGAAATATTGATGAACAAAATAAGAGAAGATGACTCACTGAAAGGGATCAAAATAAGAAATCTGCAGTACAAAGCGAGGGCATATGCAGATGATTTAATTTGTATTATAGAAGATCCTATAGAAAATATTTAAAAATGAATGGAGAAAATTGAGGAGTTTGGGAAGGTATCAGGATTCCGAATAAATACCAACAAGTCGATGTTACTAACCAAGAACCACACAAAAAACAAATAAAATAAACAAAGAAATATCAGGGTTACAAGTGATAAACAAAATCAAATATTTGGGAATAATACTAACCCCCCCCCCCCCAAAAAAAAAATCACAACTTCTTCAAAGTAATTATGAAAAGTTATGGAAAGACATCAAAAGAGATTTAGAGAACTGGAAAAACTTAAAACTCTCACTTTTGAGAATGTTCTCTATTATCAAAATGAATGTGCTCCCAAAATTTTTATATTTATTTCAGAACATACCGATAATTAGGACAGCAAAAATCTTCAATGACTGGAATAAAGACATGAGAAAATTTATATGGCAGAGGAAAAAAGCAAGAATTGAATTTCTAAATTTGACAGACAATAAAAAAAAGAGGGGGATTCGAACTCCCTGATCTGAAATTATATCATAAAGCATCGGGCCTTCTATGGATAAAAGAATGGATGACATTATATCGAGAAAAATTATTAACCCTTGAAGGCCATGACCTAACAGTGGGCTGGCATGGATATATATATGCGAAGATGTGGAGACAGAAACAAGTACCTTCAAAGGAACAATGGATAATGAAAATCATGGAAATAATGAACATGGACGAACTGACCCAACTTCTAAAGAGACATCATGGAAAACCGATTAAAAAGACAGACTGGCAACTATTTCGAGACTATATGAAAAAAAAAGAAGAGAATATTAATAATTTAACAAGACTTTAGGAGGAAAAGACTAAAATAATGATGACATAAGAAAAAAGAGATACCTAGGTTGGGAAGAGCTTGGAAGTACTTTTTTGCTTCATATTCTGGAAAGGTTTTATCTCTTTTTATCTCTTTTTTCTTTTTGTTCTTTCTTGATCTTTCTCATTTCCTACTTTTTTATCTTCTCCCTCTTTCCCTGTAATCATATTTTCTTTCAATAAGGTTTATGTTTTTTATAAAAAAATCTTCTATGATTCTATGAGTTATTCTTCAAAGTCAATCTCAAGTTAAGCATGTTCAAGTGATCTCAGTTAGAGGTGGTTGCTGTTATTGTTCTGTGTATTTGAATGATTTCCAACTAATGACAACATTAAGGATTTTCTTGGCAGAACTGGCTCTTTTTAGACATTTATCCTTGCCTTGCTCTGAAACCGAGATAATGTGGCTTGCCCAAGGTCACCCAGTGGGTTTCCAAGACCAAGTGGGGATTCCAACTCTGAACCCCCACTGTCCTAGAACCTCTTCACATGGGGCTAAATAGCCTGTGTTTGTCGGTTTTGGCCAGGGCCTGGATGAGGCCTGTTGAGCATCATCAGACGATGCTTGGCAGACCCCGCCTACATTCCTCCCAAAGTGGAGGAGAAGCACCAGAAAGCGCTTCTTCCTTCACCCCAGGGAGGAAAGTGTTTTTTTTTTTTTATAGCTCCAATGGAGCTACTTGCACTTTCCTCCCCTTTCCCCCATATGATGGCGCGGCAATGGGTGTTGCCATGCTTTATCTCATCTGATAGGGCACCAACGCGCCCTTTCCAGTTGCCTCCTTCCCACATATGATGGAGGAAGGAGGGTGGATGCACAGGGTGTCATGAGGCACTCTGTGTGCCTTCCCTTTCATTGGCAACTGCCAGCTCAATGGCACAGCCCTACTGGGCCATATAAAGAGGTCCCTAGTCTAACACTAGCATCTTTCCATCTGCTGATACATATATTCAAAATTATACATGAAGGATAGAACACAAATAATTTCCATGTCCTGATTCTCCCATTTTTTTAGGGGTATATCAGGACTGCAGCATATCAGGATCCGACATATTAGGAATGGATTCCAAGGATGAACCTGCCCCCACTTCCTTTGACTGGAGATCAGCATGAAATGACTATCCTATACTTAGAAGTAATAGGCCCCAAGTAGATGGCAACCTGTTCAGCTCAAAAAGAAAAAAGTGAAATCTGCCCTATTTAGCCCCCAGTAGATAAATCTATCATTCTCATAGTTAAAGCCCACTATAAATATCCAGCAAGCCTTTTCTCTCCAATATTACATTAGATCTTGTTCTTTGTAATTAATTTCAATTTTCATGTACAATGCATTCATTAAAAAGGGAATGGGTCCTGGATCTTTGAATATAGTTCCTCAAATGTAGTGTTTCCATTTTTAATCAAATATCTCCTATATAATCCTTATCATATGAGCATGGTATCAGACATTTCAAAATCTCTAGTGTTCTGGCTATTATCTTGGTCTGCTGCAACTTCTTTTGAAGTTCCCATGACCAATGTGATCATTAATTTCTGATTCCAGTCCTCACTAGTAGAACCTGATATGTTGATTGTATTGTCATTCCTTCGATCTCTTGTTTCCCGAACATATGCATAAGAGCCAGAATTTTTTTTCTTTCCTTCTTAATATATTGTTAAGGATCTGACAAAATCTAGTCCAAGCCAAGTGACATTATCACAGCAGTACACTTGAAAAGCTCTGTAGGAACAATTCCTGTCTATGATATTCTGTAGAAAAATATATATGGAGTATCCTGGTCACCAGAGAGAAATAGTAAAACATGAAAATGGTCAACAATATTCCAGTCAGTTTAGCTACTGACGCATTCTCCTACCAAATCTATTGTAATCACTTGACTTAATATAGGAAAAAAATTAATGCTAAGGAAGCAATTTGACAAACAGAACCTCAAAGTTCATACTTCAGTTGCCTCTTTGTGCAATTAATAATAGTGACTGTTTACTAATAGTGTGAAGTCAGATAAATGCCTAATGAACATGGGCTAGTGAACACCACCTAGACAAATGATGTCTCCAGACAGCAAACAATTCAAAGGGAACAAAGGCCAGGCTACTTCTATGCAGATGCCACCATTAATTGACTGAGCTATCTTCATGGTTACTTACATGCTAATGGGTGGATCACAGTTAACACATGCAAATCTGACTTGTTAATGGCACCCTTTTCACTTGTTCAACAGGCAATGGTTCTTTTCCTCCAGACTGGACATTTCACAGGTAAATACATTCCACTTGCTTTTTTTACTATCAGATCTTCTGAAGATGCCAGCCACAGATGCAGATGAATTGTCAGGAGAAAATGCTGCTGGAACATGACCATACAGCCAAGAAACCACACAACACCCCAGTGATTCAGCCCTGAAAGCCTTCGACAATATATTGAAATCTGTTCCATTGGTGATGTCTATTCTGTTGCAGATGGTGATGGTGGAATAGAAGAACTTTGCAGGAACATTGGGCCCTTAATATTCACTGGGGCTTAATTCCAGAATTGTGCCCCCTCCCCTGCAATTCAAAAATCCTTGGATGCTCAAGTCCCATTATAAACAGTAGTATAGGAAAATAAAATGGCAAAATCAAAGTTTGCTTTTTGGATATATATATTTTTTTAAAAAAATCCAGATATGGATGGCAGAATCTCCAAATACAAAATCTATTGATACGGAGGGCCAACTGTACCTTTTTCTATCAAAATGCCTGCAAATAGGGAAAAAAATCCCTTATTTCTGTTTGACACAGAAAATATGATAATAGCTGAACCAGAAATGACTTACTGGGGAGTCATGGGAGCTATACTTGATCATAGATGGTGTTCCATACTGTTAGATAAATAGCTACAACATTCTAAGCAGTTTGAAGCAATGCCATTTGAATATCCATCAAGTAGCAACAATGGTACTTATAGGGCCTCAAGAAGTATTAATTCCTTGAGCTATATAGACACCGGGAATGAGACAGTTGTGTGATCTCTCTCCCTCTTGATGACATGTGCTTTCTTGTCAGCAATAATGTGCTAGGCAGAAAATAACATTTTGCTCAAAGCGTGCATAAACCTGATGCTATGTGGACTAATGTAATAGATTCCTGGAAAGTTATTGTTACACTGGGCAAAGCCTTTCATTTCAATTCTTTAAAAAGGAAAGCATAGCCAATAAATCCCTGATTATATTGACTGTACTGCCTGCTTCTCATACCCTGTGTCAGCCCAGTAATGCCACTACACAGAGTGTATCCATCTTTACTAGGCCGCTATGGCTATTAAGCCAAATGAGGGATTGCCACAGATTCCTTCTCAAACAGCTGCTGATGTTCTATTTTTTTTTTTAACAAATGCACTGGGAATGAAGATATAGTGCACTTAACATCTGCTAGACTCTTCTGCTTGTATCCAGCCTGTGAAATATGGGTAATTGGGGGGGGGGGGAGTATGTTTTATTTTCAAATCCACTTCTTTTGAGTAATCTCCTTTGAACATCTAGATGCCCATTAACACTACACTCCAAACCCTCATAAGCACAGCTTGAGTTATTGGACTTTAAATCGGTCACATGTCTCAGCTCACATTACAAAGACAGCCATGTTTAGTTCTGGTGCCAAAAAATTACTTCAAAGCACAGAATCATTTTTTTCCTTGTCCATCATTTCTCTACATCAAAAGAAGATGAGTTTTGTTTCCCATATCATCAGGAACCATATACCATGTTGTCACTGCTTTCTCTAACTCCTGATTTCACATGCACCAGCCTAAAGCATATACCTCCACCTTCCCAATATGCCTGTGGTTCTCTTATGGGAATTTATTGAATGAAAGACTTAAGGACTTTTGATAGACTACATAAGGAAAAAACCATTTTCTACGGTACTGAAGAGACAGGTTTATCCCTTCCCTTTTTGTTTTTTTTAATGTAATGAGTTGAAAGGTTCTCTACAAATGCACTTTCACTTTCTTTCAATCAGTCAGTCAGTCCCCTTCATTTCCTCACACTGTACAGCAATTCTTCCCTCAGTACACTCCTGCCATTTTAGAAAATTGTGTGTTGATGGGAAAACATAGTCCTGGTCAATCAATACATTCCTCCTGCATCCAGATCTACCACTAGAAGTGTGTGTGGTACTAATTTCTTCCTTTTCATTCATTATTTTGTTCCCTTTGTTTTGGGCCAGAGCATAAGACAGGAGCACCCCCCCCCCCCCATCATGGAAATTAGCTTGAAAAAAAGAAAGCAGAAGTGGATAGTAGGGCTGGGCGGTTTCGTTTAGTTAATAATTCGTTAATAATTCATTAATTTTGTTGATTACGAAGTGATAACGAACCATTCTGGAGCAATCATTAAAAAAACGAATTTTTAAACGCGTTTTGTAAATGCTTCGTATTTCATTATTGTATTCGTTTCGTTATTGTTCTGAGGTCGTTTCGTTATTATTTCCGCATGTCTGGGCCAGTTTTATGGTTTAATTAGTGAAAAAACATTATAATATCACACCAACAGTCAACAACAGAGGGAGAGGGAAGCTTCAGAAGTTTTTGGAGGTTTTTTGGCGTATTTCGCAGTCACGTCCGCCATTAACGAATCGATTCGTTATTGTTTCGGAAATCGATTCGTTATTTTTTTTACCATTTACGAAATTTCGTAAATATCAAACTTTTTAAAAGGAAAATTTTGTAATTATTTTAAATATCAAAATGCAAAACCCCCCAAAAAACGAATCGATTTTAGAAACAATTTTTTCCGTTGTTACCCAGGCCTAGCGGATAGCATTTATTTGCCCATTTTTGTGAGCACAGTTTAATCTTTTTTTATTAATCCCCAGTAAACCAAAAAGTAAACCCTCATTTACTCTCCTCTTTCAGGAGGTGATCACTCTTCCATAACTGGAAGTGGGAAGCCACTTCAAAATGCCTTGGAGAGTCTGTGGCTCTTCCTCAGTTCTTGGAGCTGCCACTTTGGGTCATTCATTGTTGCTGCTGCTGCAGTGCTGCCTCTGTCTCTCATGCAAGGAAGGTGCCTCCTCCAACCCCCCCTCATCTTCCTCCTTCGCACTTCCTACTCTAGAGTAAGCCAGGCAACCCAAAACACTGACAGCAGCTTCAAGAACCAAGGAGGGGGTGGGCAAGAAGCACGAAGGAGGAACAGGAGAGGGGCTGAAGGCACTTCCCTTGCTTGAGAGACTGAGGAGAAGGAGGAAGGCACCCAGAGTAGCAGCAACAGCAGCAAGGAATGACCCAAGGCAGCAGCTCCAAGACAAACCATGCAATTGCCAAAAATGATACTCATTGCTCAGTGCTTGGAAGCAAGCATCATATTTTTAGCCACCAGCCCAGAGATCTAAAGAAAGCCTGAGAGGAAACCCATCACCCAGTTCTGTGTTTATTCTCACAAGTGGTGAAAAGTGCTTCTTATTTCCAACAATTTTGGTGCTTGTTACCAACATTTCAATACAACCCACTATTTTTGTCATTTTCCATTTCTTTACCTATACTGTCATTTGTTCCTGCTGGCTGGACATAGTTTAATGTTACATTAAATACCTGCCATTCCAAAAGTTCCCTGTTTTATCACTTATATCTTCAATTAAAATGATTCAATCACAGGTAACACAAAATTCTGAGCACCACAGTTTAAAAGAGATATTGACAAGCTGGAAGGTATCCAGAAGAGGACAAGTAAAATGATCAAAGGTCTGGAGACCATACACTATGAGGAGCATCTTAAAGAGCTGTTTATGTTTAGCCTGCATAAGAGAAGGTTGAGGGGAGACGTGGTAGCCATGTATACATATGTGAAAAGATTTCATAAGGAAGAGGGACCGGGGTTATTTTATGCTGCCCTGAAAACTAGGAATGGGTTCAAATTACAGGAAAGGAAATTAGGAACATTAGGAAGAACTTCCTGACTCTAAGAGCTGTTCAGCAGTGAAACTTGGAGTGTCATGGAAACTCCTTCCTTGGAAGCTTTTAAAGAGAGGCTGGATGGCCATCTGCTAGGGGTACTATGATTGTATTTTTGCTGCAGGTTTGACTAGATGCTTCCTCTTCATCCTGGAAAGAAGTGACGAGTGGAGTGCCGCAGGGTTCCGTCCTGGGCCCGGTCCTGTTCAACATCTTTATTAATGACTTAGATGAAAGGTTAGAAGGCAGAATCATCAGGTTTGCAGACGACACCAAATTGGGAGGGATAGCCAATACTCCAGAGGACAGGAGCAGGATTCAAAACGATCTTGACAGATTAGAGAGATGGGCCAAAACTAACAAAATGAAGTTCAACAGTGACAAATGCAAGATACTCCACTTTGGCAGGAAAAACGAAATGCAAAAATACAGAATGGGGGATGCCTGGCTCGAGAGCAGTACGTGTGAAAAAGATCTTGGAGTCCTCATGGACAACAAGTTAAACATGAGCCAACAATGTGATGTGGCGGCAAAAAAAGCCAATGGGATTTTGGCCTGCATCAATAGGAGCATAGTGTCTAGATCTAGGGAAGTAATGCTACCCCTCTATTCTGTTTTGGTTAGACCACATCTGGAATATTGTGTCCAGTTCTGGGCACCACAATTCAAGAGGGATATTGACAAGCTGGAATGTGTCCAGAGGAGAGCGACTAAAATGATAAAAGGTCTGGAGAACAAGCCCTATGAGGAGCGGCTTAAGGAGCTGGGCATGTTTAGCCTGAAGAAGAGAAGGCTGAGAGGGGATATGATAGCCATGTATAAATATGTGAAAGGAAGCCACAGGGAGGAGGGAGCAAGCTTGTTTTCTGCTTCCCTGGAGACTAGGACGCGGAACAATGGCTTCAAACTACAAGAGAGGAGATTCCATCTGAACATGAGGAAGAACTTCCTGACTGTGAGAGCCATTCAGCAGTGGAACTCTCTGCCCCGGAGTGTGGTGGAGGCTCCTTCTTTGGAAGCTTTTAAACAGAGGCTGGATGGCCATTTGTCAGGGGTGATTTGAATGCAATATTCCTGCTTCTTGGCAGGGGGTTGGACTGGATGGCCCATGAGGTCTCTTCCAACTCTTTGATTCTATGATTCTATGATTCTATGTCCCATGTGGTCTCTTCCAACTCTATTGTTCTATGATTTGCCACAGCTGTAGAGAAACTGAAGCACAAATCCCCATACAGCACCCAAAGCCTATTATATTCTTAGCTGTATAAAAAATAAACCTAGGTTGCTGTGGGTTTTTCAGGCTGTATGGCCTTGTTCTGGTAGCATTCTCTTCTGATTTTTGCACTTTCTGTTTTGTGATGATTGGATTTTGACAAAATTGACTTTTTGTGGAAACAGATTGGTGATAAAACTTCAGTTGAGACACCAATAACTCTTTTAGGAGTGATTTTCCCTTCCTCAGAGTAGATTCCTCTCACTTTTTGTTGTCTCACTCCTGTTCTTAACTATGAGTTGTTTGTAAGTCAGATATCTGTAACTCGGTGACTGCCTGTAAATGCTAACAACTCTGTAATTTTCCCAACAATTTCCATCGGTATTCTGGGGTGCAATTTATCAGCACCTGCTGGTTGAATTCTGGATAAAAATTCCTATATTTCCAAAATTCACCTTCTGTGTTGTTAAAATGTGATTTACATTTGCTTTTCAAGCCTTGTTGAAAAGTCTGGAAGGAAACCACTCCCCATGTTCTTCATTTCCTCTTTCCCTGTGATGTGTAAGTGGTCACTGTGTTTCAAAATACTGCTTCCTAATACCACATAGCCTTCTTTCTCAGTTGCCATCTCCCATTATCTTGCCTTACCGGTCCTTCGGAACATATGGGCATCAAAGCTCTACACATGCTCTTTGAAACCAATGGACAAAGTCGGATTGCTGCTCTAACTGCACAGTAATATAGTAGAGATGTGTGCAAAATTTATTCTCCCTTTCCCTCCTCCATTTTTTACTTACTCAGAAGCAACACAAAAGAAGACATGAATGAATGATGTTTGTTTTGTGACTAAAACTGGTTTGGATAAATTTGTATTCAGTTGTAAATGGATCATTATTTGAAGTTTGAAATGAGCAAGCAGTCACTTAGGGCAATGCCATGCTAATGTTGCACATTTTTAAAAAATCCATAGATTAATTTTCTTCAACAGGATTACGCTTGGTGAGCGGGATTTGTCTTCTAATGCCTTAAAGAAAACATATCTTTGGTTGCTGCTGTGTTCTTTTAAGTATATCACTGAGTAGATTTGTTTCAACAAAGCATTCATATTGCAGGATGCTTTGAAATACAATGAAAGAGACAAACATATTTGGTGTGTCAGGAAGTATATCAAAACGAATGGAAACAGACAAATGAGCATGGAATTATTACGATCAATTAAACAGATGCATTAATTACAAAGCTAACACTGGGGGTATTTTTCAATTTCCTAGTTTGAGGAAGGTGTGAGATCGAATAGGGGTGACTGAGCAACATAGTATTTGTAGATTTCTGTATGTATCATTGTATACTTTTAACAATCAGTATTTCAGTTATATTTAAAGAAAGGATGTTCTCAACTATACATTTGAAGAAGAAACATTTAAACAGGGATTAAAGGATGTGTTTAACTATAACTTTGAGTTATAGTTAAATGAGATTAATATGTAATTAGGGTGGAATGCAAATAATTGATTCCTAACATAGAAAAAAAGTCAGTTATTTAATAACACCCAACATTAGATTCCCAAGTATGAAAAGGCAATTGCAAATGGTATGAGGGATCAAATCTCTAAACCCACCTTAAATGTAAGGGAGCCACTTCTTTTTTGGAGATATGCAGGATGGAAGAGTAAGACTCTTCAGGATAACATAGATTGCTCAAAATCTGGAGCTTGCTCAAAATCCTGTCTTGGTTGCACTGAGGCTCAGGGTGGGGTCTACCCAGGGGCGGCTCAACTGTTAAGCAAAGTAAGCATTCGCAGTATAGTTGATATTGCCCAGGGGTGCTCTTGAGGTGCTCTTGGGGGAAAATAGACCTTGACATATGCAAGTTGTAGTTACTGGGATGTATAGTTCACCTACAATCAAAGAGTATTCTGAACTCCACCAATGATGGAATTGAACCAAATATGGCACACAGAACACCCATGATTTATTTATCGTGTCATCAGCAACCATTGTATTACAATTCCAACAGAGCAAAACAAACACAGAGATTAAAAAGAAAAAGAAAAAAAAGAAAGAAAAAAAAAACCACACAGATTTTGTAAATTTGGTATTTGGTTAAATGTCCTTTGACCAGTATCTGGCCACTTGGAGTGCCTCTGGGGTTGCCGCAAGAAGGTCCTCCATCGTGCATGTGGCAGGGCTCAGGGTGCATTGCAGCAGGTGGTCAGTGGTTTGTTCTTCTCCGCACTCGCATGCCGAGGATTCCACCCTGTAGCCCCATTTCTTAAGATTGGCTCTGCATCTCGTGGTGCCAGAGCGCAATCTGTTCAGCGCCTTCCAAGTCGCCCAGTCTTCTGAGTGCCCAGGGGGGAGACAACCGGAGACAACCGGAAACACCCATGATGAACAGAAGATATATATCAATGATTGGTTGGGGGCACCAAAATACTGTTTGCTTACCGTTGAAAATTACCTAGGGCCACCTCTGGGTCTACCTGCATCACTCTGAAATGCTTCACATCTTCATGCCATAGACGTACATCTCATTAGGGAATTCCTAAAACTCTGGAATACAAATCCCCAACAACAATGCAGAATAGCCACAATTTTTATATTGTTTATATTTATATTTTGTTTACATTTATATTATATTATGTTTATATTTTTATATTGTTCATGGTTTTTATATTTGTTTCCTGTAAGCTATGCAGAGATCTTAAAGATATGGAATAGTGCCTTTTGAACCTAGCTTTCAAATATATTTTGAATGTGAATCTTTAACACTGAATATTAATGTATTACTTTTGGTGTTGTCTTAACCATTTTGGGTTTGGCATATTTCAAATACAACATGTCATAAGCTGGTAGATGAAGATCAGCTCAGGGTCTAAACTGGGCTGAGGAAAATGCAGCCTACAATCTTCCCCATTGATTTTTGAACCCCAAAGGCCATTATTTGTGCAGAAATCTTTTGCAAATTATTTTAAAGAATTTTAACACTTTTAACTAAAGTAAATCCTCCCAATTGACTTCCAGTTTATTTACTAATTGAAAATAGGCTACTTAGGGACTCAAAGTAATCTAGAAAGCTTTATAATACACACATACAAACACACACAATTGCCTCTCATGGTTTCTAGGGGGCATGCGGTTATTTTGTGCTTGTGCAGCAGAATTTTACAGCGCTCTTCACCCTGCAAAGTCATCTCCAGAATTTAGGATAGAGCTTCTAAATGAACACAAGGAACTGAAAGTACGTTCTAAGTTATGGAGTCTGTAATGCAGAAAAACATAACTGGATATTTTTTCCCCCTATGAAACTGCAGCATGATTATTGGCTTGGCACTGACAGCCCACAGGATTCAAATCTGCATCTCTAGCGCAGGGGTTCTCAAACTGCTCTGCAGAGCCCTTGGAGGTCCACTGGTGATAGTGAGGGGTTCCTTGATGCCATGCTGCTTCCTGCCTCCTCTTTCCTCCTCCTGAGAAATGCAGGGAAATTAAAGGTTTGGGCTGCTGGAAACAAGCAGTAGCATCCTCCCAGGGCACAAGCCCTTTCTCCCCGCTTCCCTCGATATCCAGACTCTTTTTCTCACTGCCCAGAAGACCCCTCTCCTTTCATTGCTTCCAAAACCCTATTTCCCTCTCACTGCTCAGCGGGTGATTTGATTGTGTTTTTTCTACATGGCAGAAAGGGGTTGAACTGCATGGTCTCTGGGATTTCTGCTATTATTATTATTATTATTATAACTACAAAGGGTGGGTGGCCATTTGTTTTGGGTGCTTTGATTGTGCTTTTCCTGGATAGTCTCTGGGGTTTCTGCTGCTGCTGTTGTTATTGTTGTTGTTGTTGTTGTTGCAACACACTCTACGTGGGGTTGCCTTTGAAGACTGCTCGGAAACTCCAACTGGTCCAGCGAGAGGCAGCCAGATTGCTCACTGGAGCGACATACAGGGAGCACACCACCCCCCTGTTGTGTCAGCTCCACTGGCTGCCGATCCAATTCTGAGCACAATTCAAAGTGCTGGTTTTGACCTACAAAACCCTAAACGGTTCTGGCCCAGTGTATCTATCCGAACGGATCTCCCTCTACGTCCCACCTCGGAACCTAAGATCTTCTGGGGAGGTCCTGCTCTCGACCCCGCCTCTATCACAGGTGAGATTGGCGGGGACGGGGAGCAGGGCCTTCTCGGTGGTGGCCCCCCACCTGTGGAACTCACTCCCTGGGGAGATTAAATCGGCAACGTCCCTTCTTTCATTTAGAAAAAAGTTGAAAACCTGGATATGGGACCAGGCATTTGGACATTCTGGCAGCTAAAGAAAGACTTGATGACGAGCTGGAACTTGACAAGACGGAATGGATTTACGGAACTCCGAACGCTGAGTTCAGGATTAGCCTACTACTGTGTTTATGGTATTGTTTTATATTGATGAGTTAATTTTTAATTTGTAATTGTTTAATTGCTTTTATATATGTATGTATATGTGACAAGGCATCGAATTGTGCCTTTCTCTGTAAACCGCCCTGAGTCCCCCCTTGGGGGTGAGAAGGGTGGGGTAAAAGTGATGGAAATAAATAAATAATTGTTGTTGTTACAAAGGCTGGATGACCATCTGTTGAAGGTGCTTAGATCATGCTTTTCCTGGATGGCAAAAGGGGGTTGGACTGGATGGCCCCGGGAGTCTTCCAGTGAAATATTGTTATGTTGGTTAAAATTGGTCTTCATTTTAAATATTGTATTGTTCTTTTTTCTTTTCTTTTCTTTCCTTTTTTTTGCACTGTGTAAATTAGTTCATACAAACACTTTCCATCCATCTGCTACAGACCTGGTCCATGCCTGATATATATACAGTAATATAATATAATATAATATAATATAATATAATATAAACGTTTCTTGGGCCTCCACAAGAACCTTTTCCTTCATAAAGGGCTCCACAGCTGAAAAAGTTTGAGAACCTCTGCTTTAGTGATTCTGCAAATTGAATTAAAACAATGGCTGCTGTCCTAGACTGAAGTCCATAGAGCATCAATCTTCCCATGTGCTACTGTGCTTGTAACGCTATGGCAACTATCAGACCCTGGGAGACACTATATCTTTTTTCTGGCCAGGAGGAAAATGAGAGAGCCGTAAGGGGATATGACCAATAATGATTGCAGTTCTACAACCAGGAAAGCAAAAACAAGTTGCTCTTCCTTATTGGTGGAAGTGGATTCATTTCTTTTTGCCCATTTTTAGAACTACAGTTGGGATAGATGTCATCTGGTCATCCTTTGTCTTAACTAGTAAATAGCTGTGGCATTGCCCTTAAGGCCTAAGTGGGTGTTTGGAGACATTAGAGGGGATCTTTCCTCAACATTTTTGGTTGCATTTCAACTGTGTGAAATCATATCTTTCACTTGTTGGTGTCATATCAAAGCTGCAGACATCACCCACCCTCATTTTAATAGTTTCAGCAATATTGCGTAATGCTAAACTCCATTGCATGTCTAATATAAAATATTAAAATTAAGTGCCATTGAATATTTGATCTTGAGCAGGGCCATGCAGCAATGGTCTCCTTCCTTCATTTTTAAAATGGATACTGGCCGCGCTGAGGCCCAGCCCGGAGACAAACCCCAGGCTAAGGCGCAGCGCATGGCTCCCCTTCCCCTCATCCTCCTCTTCATCTTCCTCTTCCTCAGAGGCTCCTTGGGTGCCATTGATGCCACTGCCAGGCTGGGCTGAGGCCTGGTCTTCCGCACTCAGTCTCCTGCTCCTCCTGCCACCGTTGCCGCCTCCTCCTCGTCAGCCAACAGTGAGTGAATGAGAGACTGGGGGGAGGGGAGAGAGAGGAGTGGAGGAGCTTCCCTACATTGTGGATTTTCACTTATCACGGGTGGTCCTGGACTGTAACACCCACAATAAATGAGGGAACACTGTAAAACTTTCCAGGAGACAATTTGGGAAATCTTTAGAGGGGCAACTTCACTGTGTCTTTATACAGTATTATAATGCTTCATTCAATCAGCTTTCATGCTCCTTATATAGGCTCTGAGCAAGAATTATCTTTTAAAATAGATATTTCATGGAAGCATCTAATAAAAAGAACATCCATTCAGCCTCTCTAAACAACAGTTCATTTGCCAACAGTTCATTCTCTTTCCAGATTACAAAAAGTGAGATCTTTCCTTTTATTTAAATACATAGTGCAGCTGAGGTCTCATTTCTAAACCAGTGTATTCCTCCTGTTCCCATAAATATAGAATAATTTCCATGATTTAGGACTACACAATTTGACAACCAACAAGTTGTCTTCATCAGTTTACATCCTCAATACCACTTGTGGAAGTTATAATAGAGCTTCTCAAATCCCATAGTACAAAAACTGTTTGCCGGTCTCAGAAGATTACTGCTCGAATAAAGGTATAATAATGGCAAAAAAACTTTTAATGCCTTGGTTTTCCATAACAGAATAACAAGTACTTGAGTGTTCTGAGAAAATGATGTTTTTCAAAGCAGTGAAATCTTATCCTCTTTTTAAAACAACCAGCCTGCATAAGAACGATTTGGATCCCAAACTGTTTTTTTTATTACTCACATTATAGATTCCTCCCCTTCCCCCCAGCTTCATGGGGAATTCAGAGTGAGGAAGGTGGGTGAACAGGAAGAGGAGAAGGAGGAGAAGGAGATGAGACAGGGGAGGACAAATACACATGTCTCTTGCTCACGTGGGGTGAATGGGATGGGACAAGGGAGAGGAAAAAAGGGAGGGAGGGAGGGTGGTGCATGGGTTTCCAGGGCAGATAGAGGGAGCAGGATGGGGAGAGAGGATGAAGAGAGGTCATGGGTAGATGGAAGGGATAGTAGTGGTGGCAGTGGGAGGAGGGCACAGGTACTGGGAACTGGTTATGGTAGCTTTTCTTATGGCACTACCTTTGTCTGTCCTGAAACTCTACACACAACCCTCTCTCCCCATGCTCTCCCCATCTCATCTCTTTCTCCCCCAGCCACCTGTGGATGTTCAAGGGAATATGCATGCAGTTGGACCCAGATACCTCTCATGCACAGATACCTTGTTTAATCCCCCCTCTCATCATGATTAGAGGAAGAAGAGATCCTATCAGTTCTATAGTCAAATTGAAGGCTAGGACAATGGATAAGAGAGGTCAAGCTAACACCAAATGGGCTGAGACACAGAGAGAGAACTCACCAAGATGAAGACAGGCCACAGAAGTTGATTCAATCTGGCCAGAAGAGATGCAAGTAGAGACGCTTTAAAAGTACAAGCATACCATACATACATATACATGGGTTTTTAAAATTTGCAGCCATTCAAACTTGCCCCCCCCCCTCCCTGATTGGCCAAGAAAGGGGCTGGCCTGGATCCACATCCTGATTGGTCAAGGCTCTGCCTGGGGAGGAGATTGCTGAGGATTGGTCCCAGGAGGGTCAATCAGCTGTAGAGTTGCTCCCTCTGGGAAGGGACAAGATCCAGAAGGTCTAAGTCCATATTGGGAAATTATAATGAGCTTCCAACCGGCTCTGTTGTCCAGTTCTTCATGATGGATATATGATCTTGCAAAACAAAGGTGTAAGACTCCTGGGACAAAAGGTGATCTCTGCTCTCGGTCCCATACTAATCTCACGTGAGACTGGTGGGAACAAGGGAGAGGGCATTCTCTGTGATCACCCTCCATCTCTGGAACTCCCTCCCTAGATAAATAAATATGGCTCCCTCCCTGCTCTCCTTCAAAAAACAACTGAAGACTCATTTTTGCTCACTAACATACAGAGAGGAGGAGGATTAGATAATGAGAGACCATTACCAGACCTCTGGTTAAGAACTGTTGTTGTATTTTGGCTCTGTTAGTCCATATTGGCTCAGTTGTCATCACAGGCCACACAATCAATCCATATGACCTTGCGACCTTTAGTTGGCTTCTGTAAATCAGTGTGGATGTTTTATGTTTACGTTTTATGTCACTACATAATTTTGTTTGATTACATTTTGTTTGTTTTATTGATGTTAGGTTCTAATGTTGTTTTCATATGTGAGGTTATTTCAGTATTGTTATTTCAGTATTTGTTTGTTTGTTTGTTGTTGTTGTTGTTTTGTCATTATTAATCAATGTTTGCATTCCAGATAAAAGAGGTCTATAAATGTACATATTCTGAGCTTTGGTTTTCATGGTCAGCAATCTCTTAGCCCAAGATGTGCTATTTACCTGGACAAACATTCTCAGGCTTATCAGGACTGGCACAGGAAACATTCCATCCTTGCACATACAAAGAAAGGTGGAGGTGGTTGTCCTGGCTGGAAAATGGGCAAAGGGATTAGCCCATCTTTCTGTTTTCCAGGTTTGACTCAACTGAGTCACGAAGAGGTGATGGTCTCTGAGCTCACCTGGATATATTTTATATTAAAGTAGATCTGAACTGAGGGATAAAGGATACAAGGTACATAGAAAGTTGGGAACAGTAGATACATTTCTTAAAGCATTGCAGACAATAGCATATTTGGGAGTTTTTCCGATATCCTTCTTTTCCACAATTGCAGAAATCCAGAAAGGGTTTTAAAAATTAATGTTTAAACTTAAACTTTTATTCCTGTTTCCTTGGGAGAACAGGAAATCATTGGGGGGGGGGGTGTAATAAGGGTACAAATGTGTGCTTTTTAATTTGAAACTTGTGACCAAACAGTTGGAAAATATTACAGCTCAGAAGGGGAGGGAAAATTGGTCCATAAAAAGGAGGTGGCACTGCTCATTTTTAACCATTCAGAACAATATTATTTCGAACAATGGCGGCTCCTAGCTTTCATCTCAATGGGTTGCACCTACTTTGAGTTTTAATCTGAACTTTAAGGGAAAAATAGTTAGGGCCCCATTTTTTTCTCCTTAATCTCCAACTGGGGGCATCTCAGAAGGGGCTGTATCTTGTTTCATGCAACGTGTTTGAGCCCATACGAAAAAGTAAGTCCTGGATATTTAGCTATGCTTGCTTACTGGGAACTAAAAAAAAACTTTACCGAGGCCCCATCTTTGGGGCCTAAATGGAACCAAATGCAAACTGAAGTGAAATTTTCCAGGCAGATGGCAAAAGTTTTGTGTCTGACACATTTCTAAGTGTCATATTACTTCTTCAGTCCCATAGAGTCCAACATTAACTCCAGGACATTCTGTTATTAGGAAGATGGGAACAGCTGTAAGTGCCTCTTAATGCCAGTGGGAAGATAGGGAGTAGGAAAAGAACTGATATAAAAAGGAAAGAGAAATATAATCATGAAATTGGACTGGACTGCTAAAGCTTGGATGCTGAGGTCTGCTCATTTCAATTAGCAATTGTGTGGCAAAGTTCCCTGGTGTCATCCATTAGCACTCAATGTGTTTGTTTTCAAACAAATATATACAGTGGTGTAGTCTGCAAGATATATCAAGTAAATCAAGAGGGATGATATTTGCAGTTTTCCTCAAAATGAATATAAGCCAGCTTTAAACATAGGAGCACTTCATTCTGACACTCTGTGGGTGAATGCAATATTTATTATTTATTATTTTGAAATATTCATACCTGCCATACATATATATAAAATCAGGTTGGCTCACAAACAGCATTAACACAAGTTGAACAGTTTGAAACAGAAAAATAAATTAAATAAGCTAAAACATATTAAACAACATGATGCAAAACAATTTTAAAAGATATAAACAAAAGTAGGTGTCAGTAGCTATAAGGAGTGAATGTAAAGTATATATTTCTCTTTCTAAAACGATGGACACAAAAAGGAATTCTACTTGAGGGATGTATCATGTGTGCATCATCTTTTCTTTTTTTCTTTATGTGTGACCCTACAAATTTCAAATGGTTTTCACCAGCAAGGAATGCTCAGAGGTGATTTACCATTGCCTTCCTCTGAAATATAGTCCATTGCACCTAGCATTTGTTGGTGGCCTCTCTCCATGTACAAATATTTGAGAACATTCCTGAAAAAAAATCTTTTCCATCTCTAACTACAAATGTGTTGTCTTCAAAGAAGTTGACTGGTTTTATAGTCTAAAAAGTCCCACAACTGTAAGATATTACAGTACACAAAAAGAAAACCAGGTGATATTCATGGCTGTCATATGGATATATATGTTTCATCTATCCTGAAATATCTTTTCTAACCAGTTGGTGCTTCTGTACAACATTGAAGCCAAGAGTTAACTACTACATAACTGGAACACATTTCTACTGGCTTCAATAAATGTTACAGCAGGAGTAAGAATGAAAACATCTCTCCAGTTAATTTTCTCATTTCCTTTTGCATGGCTTCATTGAGCGCTACCACATAGAGAGGGAACTGGAAGCTCTTTCCAAAACCCAGGGTGGCAATTTAATAAAAGTTCAACAGATGTGAAATGAGATGATAGGGTGTCTTTCAAGATGCTTTAAAGGCGCATTCGCTACAGAGCACTTAAAACACTGGCTGTTAACATATACCTTGTTCAAGGTATACTGTTCAACCCCAATCCCTGAAAATATTAAAATGACAGAACTATAAGGGTAAAAGTATAAAAAGGTTTTTATACCTTTCTCTCAATTTTTCCTGCTTTTGCAGTCTACGATGGAAATGATATATGGGACTTCATCCCACAGGATAAAGCATTTGAGATCGCTGTTTATCCCTTAAGCTTTATTTTGAAATTAAATGGATTATTTTCGTACCCCATCACATGATTTTCCTCTTTCCACTTTCTTTTCTAATTATCCGTTTGCTTTCTCATCACACAAGAGACATATTTCTCTTCCCACTGTCTCCTCCCCCATTTTCTTTGAAGCAGAGTTAAGGCATCAGTCTTAAGGCACCATTTTTCTGGGGTTGTTTGCCCTCAAAATCCTTCCACCAAATCAGACTTAAGGCATCAATCTTAAGGAACCACTTTTTCTGTAGTCGTTTGCTCTCAATACCCTTCTAATGAAGCAGAGTTAAGGTACCCCTTTTCAACGGGAGACACAGTGCCTGAATGAGCATTAGCTATTGTTTAAAAAAAAGATATAGAGTACCTTCTCAGTTCTAAAGATTATGGCAGAAGAAAGGATTTTCTACTGTCTATAGAAATAATCAGTATGTAAAATATATTTACAAGAAGTGAATGTTTGAAAATTAGGGGTTGCCAACTTTTTAAAGCCATGAGGATAACCAGGCTTTTATCATCAAACTCACCCTTAGTACACTTTAAGTTTATTTCCAAAACTCTGAATCTAGAAAATCCAATGTTTGAGGATAAATTATGTGGTTTGTAGATTCACAAATTCATATGTGGTCTTCTCAGGGATGCACTGACCACTAAGGATGGAGGTGTGTCAACCAATTCTGGATGGGGTTACAATTCCCCTGAAAGACTGTGTTCGTAGCTTGGCAGTGCTCCTGAATCCATCTCTTCAAATGTCAGCCCAGGTAGATATGACTGTCAACAGTGCTTACAATCAGCTTCAGCTGATACACAAGCTGCACCCCTACCTAGATTCGGAAGACCTAAAGATGATTGTGCACATGCTGATAATTTCAAGGTTCGACTTCTGTTATGCACTTTACATTGGGCTACCTTTGTAGCAAGTGGTTCAACTGGTTAAAAATAATGGCAAACCAGATTGGTTACACAGGAACATCTAGGAGTGAACATATTACACCTATACTAAAGTCACTCCACTGACTGCCAATTAGTTTCCAGGTAAAGTACAAGGTGTTGGTTTTGACCTTTAAAGCTCTACATGGTTTGGGTCCAGGTTACCTATAGGATCCCGTCTCCTGTACAATTTACCCCTCACACTTAGATCCTCTGGGAGGTGGTTACTCCAACTAGACAGAACCAACTGGTGACCATCACCCAGGGGACCTTTTCATAGTCCACCCCAAGACTGTAGAACAGCCTGCCAGAAGAGATATGACAGCTAAATTAGCTGCTGGAATTTAAAACCGTCTAAAGATCTATCTTTTCCTGTAGGCCTACTTAGACAATTTTAATCATGAATGTTAAACTCTTGACCTGTGTTTTAATCTTTGTTTTGTGTATTTTAATATGCATTTTATAGACATATTTTAATATGTATCTTTTATAGATATACATTTTAATGTGTGTATTTATAGAACCTTTACGATGATGATGTGTTTTAACTATGTTGTAACCTTCCTTGAGCCATAAGGAGAGGCAAGTAAGAAATAAAATTATTATTTTTGATACACAACAATATTAATACACAGAAAACAAAATCACTATGTTTGGCTGTGGTAGTGGATCACACATTGGACACTTCCCAAGAGTCCAGGACTATGTGATGTATCGGCGAATGATCCATGCAGATCCAAGTATGGTGGCCTTTTGTAGCTGTCAGATGGTAATTTCGTCAGTGTTGATAGGTTTCAAGTGCTGGCCAAGGTCTTTTGGCATGCACCCAGCATGCCAATCACCATTGGGACCACCTTGACTGGCTTGTGCCAGAGTCTTTGCAGTTCAGTCTTTAAATCCTCATATCGTGTCATCTTTTCCAGTTGCTTTTCATAAATTCTGTTGTTGCCTGGGATTGCAACATCGAAAATTTGTACTTTGTTTTTTTCCACAATTATGAGGTCAGGAGTATTGTGCTCCAAAACTCTGTCCGTCTGAATTTGGATGTCCCAAAGTAGTTTGATGTGTTCATTTTCTGTAATATCTTCAGGCTTGTGCTCCCTCCAGTTCTACCCTTGGAATTTGTAGTCGGCTTTTCAATTCTGGCTTTGATGGTATTTGTTCTAATTGCTTGTTCTTGGACTGCAAGAATCAGGCCCTCAGTCTCCTTTTTCAAAGTTTCATTTGTGAACCACATCCATGTTTTTTCCTTGTCAATTCCCTACTGCAAGGTAGTTTGAGAACATAGTATTATACTCTTACAGTATGTGTTTAAGAAGGGAAAATGGGTGCTGCTCCTTCAATTGTAATAAGCAAGAACAATGGTAGCAAAATGTGAGGTTGTGCCTTCTCCTACTTTAATCTTCAACAGATTTCTGGCTTCTGCTGTGGAAGGAGATATGGTCAAAAAGTGTTCCTGCTTAATATCAAATTGACTCAGAGTGATCTAATGAATTCATCCCTCTATGTCCTGATCTGTGATCTCCAAGATTTGAATGTGTGATAAGACAATGAGACAGATTGGGATTCTATTGATGTAATGACAACTTCATTGCCAAATTATTTCCATGCCTGAGATGGCAGAGGTAGTTTTGAGATGGTTTTGATCTGCCCTTAAACTTCTTGTGTTCTCAAATTTTGGCATCCATGTTGAGAACCCCTCATACAGACCTGCTCCTATTTCACACAACCATGGGTTTATCAAGGCAGCAGAACACATTTGTTATCTATTTTTGGCCAGTATGAGTGTAATTTCAGGGTCAGGGTGGGGGTAAGGTTGAAAGAACTCTGTTGTCATGGACAAATCATTATTAAGAATGGTATTTTATTGAAACGTTTAGCTTTATCTGAATGGGTTTAAATTTTTAGACAATTTAGAATTGCAGAAGCTTTTAACTTCTTAATCATTAAAATTGACTGCCCTCAGAAACTAATGGATCCAGAAGAATTCTTTAATGTTCTAGGATTTATCAGCTGGTAGATATAACAATTCTATTCATTCCCTGCTGAATTTGTGAAATAAGGAGATGACAAGAGTAACTGATACAATCACTCCTCTAAGTGTCCTGTACTTGAGAGCAAATCATGGACACCTTGGTTTTTGAGAAGTTCAAAAGCAATGAAGTACTTATGTGGATGATTATAGTTATGATGGAGGTAGTCTCAGGAAGAATCCAATCAAGTACAGACAAAGGTCCATTTTAGAACTTTCTTTGCAGCAACGAGGGCAGTGAAGAATCAGCCAGACAGTGATTTGGGACTTCTGAAGCCTCCTAGGAATCACTTGTAAAGGATAGTGTTAGGTATCATCAGTGAGATGTGGTTGTCAAAAAGCAGTACAGTTTTGTCCAGATCAAGGGATGCTGGAGTACTGTGTCTAGTTCTGGGCAAATTAGTTCAAAAAGAATACTGACAAGATGTGTTTAGAGGAGGGTGACCAAGATGGTAACAGATCTAGAAACCAAGTCCTATGAGAAATAACTTAGGGAACTGGAAATATCTAGCTTGGAGAAGAGGAGACTTAACGGTGGGGTGATAGCCATTTTTAAAAATACTAGAAGGGAGAGCATGCTTAAAAGGTGCAAGTTTGTTTTCTGTTACTCTGAAGACAAGACAGTAAGAACTGTTCCATAGTGGAATAGACTGCTTTAGAGGGTGCTGGATTTTCCTTCTTAGGTTGTCATCCATCAGAGGTTGGATGACTACCTCTCAGGAGTTCTACAAGATTGAGATGGGTGTATGGCAGGGTTATATACTCTCACCCAACCTATTCAACTTGTATGCAGAACACATCATATGATGTGTGGGGCTTGACGAATCCAAGGCTGGGGTTAAAATTGCTGGAAGAAACATTAACAACCTTAGATATGCAGATGATACCACTTTGATGGCTGAAAGCGAGGAGGAGCTGACGATCCTTCTAATCAAGGTAAAAGAAGAAAGTACAACAGCTGGGTTGCAGTTAAACATTAAAAAAACCCAAGATTCTGGCAACCAGACTGATTGATAAGTGGCAAATAGAGGGATAAAACATGGAAGCAGTGACAGGCTTTATATTTCTAGGTGCAAAGATCATTGCAGATGCAGACTGCAGCCAGGAAATAAGAAGACGTTTACTTCTGGGGAGGAGAGCAACAACCAATCTTGATAAAATAGTGAAAAGTAGATACAGCACACTAGCAATGAAGATCCACATAGTTAAAGCAATGGTATAATCTGTAGTAACCTATGCATGTGAGAGCTGGACCATAAGGTCCCCTTTCGGGGGGAGAAGGGTGAGGTATAAATATAGGAAATAAATAAATAAATAAATAAGGAAGGCTGAGCAAAAGAAGATAGATGTTTTTGAACTGCTGAAGGAAAATTCTAAGAGTGCCTTGGACCGTGAGAAGATCCAACCAGTCCAGAAAATCAAGCCCAACTTCTCATTGGAGGGAAGGATATTAGAGGCAAAGTTGAAGTACTTTGACCACATAATGAAAAGACAGGAAAGCTTAGAGAAGATAATGATGCTGGGGGAAATGTAAGGAAGAGGGCTGACCAAGGGCAAGATGGATAGATGGTATCCTTGAAGTGACTGGCTTGACTCTGAAGGACCTGGGGGTGGTGACGACTGCCAGGGAGCTCTGGCGTGGGCTGGTCCATGATGTCACGGAGAGTTGGAAATGACTGAACAAATAAACAACAACAAAACAGGAGTTCTAACTTAACAGTGTGCGCTGCATGGCAGGATGTGTGGTCCTTTCCAAACTGTAAATTCATGTTAGTTTGCCTACTGATCAGCAACACTTACATCTTATCTGGATTGAGCCTCAGTTTATTCATCATCATTAAACTCTGTACTGCAGCCAAACAATAATTTGGGACTTCCTCAGGCTCCTAGAGAAGTGATAGTTTTAGGTATCATCAATGTATTGATGATGGCCAACTGAAAATTCCAGATGATCTTCTACATTGTCTTCAAGTAGATGTTAAAAAGAATTGAATACTGATCCATTTAAAACCTCCAAGATGTCTGAACAAGAGTCTTGCAGCCCACTTTCTGTAAATGTTCAGCCAAAACATACTTGAAGTACTGCAGTGTAATACCTCCATGTCACATATCAGCTAAACAGTCGAAAAGGATGCCATGATAAATGGTATCAAATACTGCTGAAAAGTTCAGCTGAACCAACATGGAAACTGTCCATGGTATAGGCCCAATTGAACCAAATCTGATTCTGTACCATGTACAGGCTTAATCTCAGATTGGAATGGATGCTTCTAGAAAGCCTAGAGCTGTACTACAATTGCTGACTCTAAGACTTTACTATATAAAAAAGTAGAAAACCTTGGAGAGCTCATGAAGACAAAAGCCTTTGTGTATGTGTATTTTACATGAACAAAAATCATAAAACAGAACATTTAACATAACAAACACAGAGACAAAACCCTTAATTCCACTCAAGAGATGTGTTTACACATGAATGCACACATGTTATTTGTGTGAGTTCATGTGTAAAACTGACAACATGCATCACAAAACCGTCACATCTGTGAAATACATAGCAAAGGAACCTTTAGCCAACTTTATTTATGTAGGCTTCTGAGTGCAGAGCACAAATATTTATCATAAAGTTACTATACAATTGTTTATAATAAACATTTACAGAGTATTTGATTTCCTTTGTCACCATGCCAGGAGAAAAATGATCATAAAGCAACATGAATAAAAGCCATCACTTAATGAATCTGCAGGGTAATTAGCTACTTTTGTTTTCTTCCCATAGCTTCCCCCCTATGTATAACAGAAGAGGCTCACCTCATTCCCTTTTCTCTTTCTTCTGGATTCTGTGAAGATATATTTCACAGAAAGGCTATTTGTTATGAGATTTAGTGCCCCTGCAAGACAGCACTAAAAGAAAATGAGTGATTAGAAGAATCTAAAAATGGTTGCTGTAAGGGGGAAAAAAATGAGGGACAAGGGCAGCTATTTTTATTCGCTGGGTGGCCTGTGGCAGGGTCATTGTCTGCTTCTGCAGCGTTTTGCTTATGTTTTGGGTTCATCACTTTGTCCTTGTCTTTGGGCCTCTCATACATTGGGGTTAAAGTAATAATCCATGTCCTGGAAATGCCTTAATTAATTTCAGTCAAATAAGGATCTTTGGCTGCCTTCCATAAACCACTCTTTGCTTTTTGACTTAGAGACTAGAAGCTGAACAAATGAAGCAATCACAGTCACCTATTTTCATGTCACCTTTTCCTAAAAGCCTTTTGCTATATTTAAACAATTCCCAGTTAGTCCCTAAAGCTCCGAAAGCAACCAGGCCACAGCAAAATATCTGTGTATAGGCCTAAACAAACAGCTCTTCCTTACTATTTTATCACACCAACCTGTTGTCTTGTGCCAATTACATTGCTTAAGCACATGGGAATATACCATTTTTGGAATGATCATTTTCACACCTAATTGCAATTGTGCTCTTCTGGCAATATGTTGAGGTGGAATTATCAGTCGGTCTTCTGCACAGCCTTGATTTCTAGCCATGCTCACTCTATCCAGTGCATGCACACCATTATCCCCCTCTTTCCCTCTCTCTTTTGCCCCAGTTACACATTTATATTGTTTCAGCATTCTTGTGAGACCTTCCATCACTTTGCGATATCAGGACTGCAGCCGAAAGAAAATATCCCATAAGAAAGAATTATCAAACAACAATATTGGATTCAGTGCCAGATTTCCCCCCTCATTGAAAACAGATGAGCCAGTCATGATTTATGTGCAATACAAAGAGTTGTCTGGTAAGCCCCATCCAAAGGAGCTTTTATTCTGCTGTAATTGTGGTTTACCAGTCTTTTGTGATAGAGTCCTTAGCATCCCACCTGAGTCTTAATTTCATGTGCATATATAACTTAAACAGTTTTTAGCTTTGAATAGAAAATAGATTCATAGATTCACACCTTTTTAGAGTTGAATCAGAAACATTTACATACTCTGAGGGAAATATAGAGCAGGAGTGGGCAAACATCAGGGATTCCACATTTACATTCACAATGGACTACATCAGCTAAAAGTCTCCTTTTGTGTCAAAATGATGTGTTGATTTTTAAAAAGCCATATATGAGAGCCATATGTGCCCCATTGTTGTCCACTCGGCTGTAGGGCAAGAAGCCGGGTGAGATAAAAGCAAAACATTTAGTTATCTTGCTCAAAGACTCAAGTCAGTTGATATAGGCTACAATAGGTCTGAAGAATTTGTAAAGCCACCCCCCCTCCCGCCCCAATGTTGTAAAACTGCAACTTCCATCATCTCTAGCCATTTTAGCTACTTTGGAAGTGTAATGGGAATTGCACCTCTGGAAGGCCATGCATTTCCAATTACTAATCTATTCAGTTCTAACCACTTAAGTGCTGACACCACAAACCAAAGATTGAGGAATATACCTCAGAGCACAATAAATAACTTTAAAATATATACAGCTTAACTTTTCCACAGAAACAAATTGCACATCGATACGCTGGTGGTGAGATGAGATGTCAGTGATTAGATTAGATGGTCAGACAATTAAATATCAAGAACAAAGAGATGTTGTAGTGCAGAGTTACGTTTCCTTAATTCATTTAAATGTAATTGAATGGAAATTGGTTCTATGTAGGCCACAGATGAAAGAGAAAAGAGCTGCTTTCAATTATTAGCCCAGATTTCCATAACATTCAACATTTCACAGATAAAAATAAGGACATGTTTGTAACATCCCTACTTTCATTTCAAGAATTTCTGCCTAAGTCTCTTCTATGCCTTTTTTCTACGCTTGTGAAACTGTGCCCATTGCATGGTGTTTTTGTCTTCTTTCCAATAGGATAGGCCTATCCATCTATTTGCAAGAGGGCTATCACTATAATGTGCAACTCTTTCCCTGCCCCAGTTCTAGTTTCCATGCATTCTACTTTAATGGAGTTTTTTCCCATCCTGTTGAGCAATGTTCCCTTTTCATGAATGGTGCTATCATGCACATATCTTCTCAGAATCAAGCCACAATACATTCATTATTACTTACTCCCATGTACTGGATTGTAGACTGAATTTGGGGGGGGGGGGAGATAGTTGGAATGCATCTATTTCTTTATGTCAACCAGCCTCCCTGCACAACAATATCTTTTTTTAACTAATTATAATACATTCATCTCCAGAAGTATTACACATTATTTCTTCCCACCCTTGCCCTATTTTATTTCAAGAAGAACCCTGCAAAGTAGGTTAGGCTGAGAAGCCATTATTGGTTCGAGGTGACCGCATGTGTTATGTTATGAGAATACTGAGACCTGATATATAATGTGTATTGGATTGGTGCCAGGTGTTAATACAAGTCCATACAATAGATCAGAGATCAAGCTGTAACTGAGCAGATCTACAAAAGGCATTCTGATTTCACCCAGTGTAAAACTGGTTGATAAAATTGAGGGACTTACTGGAAATTGATAAATTATCTACACTTTAGGGATAAATGTTTAAAGACCTCACAACCTCTGAGGATGCTTGCCATAGATACAGGTGAAATTTCAGGAGAGAATGCTTCTAGAACATGGCTATATAGCACAAAAAACCTACAACAACCCAATGTTTAGAGACTGAGAAAAGATTGAGAGCCATTAATTCTCTTTTATACGAGAACATAATGATAAAATACTAACGATTGGATTTGATAATGATTTTAATCAAGAAGTAGAAATAAGAAGTACAAATATGTATGGGAAGTAATATTATATACTTTATATAACCATTAGTAGGGAAATTGGAAGTAAATGCTTTATTTGTTTTCTATTGCTTTTTGCATGTTTGTAGTTGTTCTTTTTTCTTTTGTTTATATACTATTTCTATGTAATCTGATTTTTTATTTTAATTAGAAGTACAAAAGGGGCATTCTAATTTCAGAAGTATAAGTTACATAATATCATGTGTATTGTTAGTCATGTGTGTATGCAAACAACAGAGTATTTAATTTATTTATTGGATTTTTTTCTCTTTTTTCCTCAAGCTTTTCTAAACCCAGTGCACAAATGAGTCTGCTTAAAATAATAGTTTGGGGTGTTCTGACTTTCTATTTCAGCTGAACTAGATACAGTACTATTTTTTAAAATCCTAATACTGAGCACTCAGGAAATTGTTACTCTATGTTTGAGTTGCTATTCTCCCTTTCTTCTCAATCAATTTCACCCACAAGTAATTAACACCTTTCAAATTAGTGACACTTTTAAATTTTGTGCCATTTACCATATAAGGCAGACAAAATGAATGAAACTGGCATCTAACAATGAATAATGAACATTAGTCCTTAATTTGTTCAAAAACACTGTCTTATACAAAGTTAGGGTGGTTAAAATGAATGTTGGAGTGTCCCACTTTTTCAGTTCACAGACAGGCATACCTCAGTTTATAAAGGTCTCTGAAAAGGGAGCTTTATTTTACAAAGTCTTTGTACAACTGTTATTGAGCCACAGTACCCCCTGCCGAGATTTATAGTTTAACAAGGAGCCTGAAATAAACATGTTATTTTTTCTTTTTTAAAAATACCCTTTCCCAGACTTGTGCAGGTTGTGGAAACTGGAAGACTAAACAAACCCATCTGGGTCCTTTTCCAACCCAAAACAATTAACTAGACCTATTGGTCCAGAGATAGTTGATTTCCTGTCAGACTATATAAAGCCAAACCTATTTGTCTAGCAATATGATTCTCTTAAAGCTGAGAGATGACTTCCTGCACAAACGGAAGCTCAGAGTACACACATTCATAGACCTTATTTATTCTAGGTCAGTGATTCCCAAAGTGGAATTCCCTGGTGAGCGCTGCAGTGATGCTGGGGGGGGGGGGGGGGGGCTAATGGCCACAGGTGCATTTGGGGGTGATGAATAACTGTAAGGGGGCAGTGAAAGCATAAAAGAAAGAAGAGAAGATTTAGAAAAATTGATTTCCAGGGGGTAGGCCAAATAAGTTTGGGAACCACTGTTCTAGACTCAGACATTGACTATACAGATAAGCACCCTTTGTCCTTTGAGTCTTACAATTTTGTTTTCCAAAGCTCCTGTCTTTGTTTGACATGGAACTAGACATTTGAGCTTATCAAAAGCCATCAACATATATGTTATCTTTGTCTCTTTGTGTGTGCCCTCTGAGGGGGGCATTCCTGGTTTCCTTTCTCCCCTACCAACCAGGAGGGGAGAAGGCAGGAAATCTGTATAGCTGTCAGAATTGTATAAAATGACTTGTAGTTCTCTATATGTTTATGCTTGTACCTTTGAAGCAAATTGGTGTACTTGAATCCTTTTTGGCCAAATCTTAATAAACTTCTGTGATTTATCTTAATCTTGGTGGGTTGGTTTCTCTGTCCTGGCCTATCTGGTTTAGCATACACTCACCTGGCATGGACCCGCTTATCCATGGTCCTAATTATCCAGAATGAAACCATGGCTGTTCAAATGGTATCAAACTGCATTAATTCTACAGTATGGGTTCATGCTAAGTTAAAGTTAAGTTCATCCTTAGACCAACATCACATGATGTACTTTTGCTTGAATACTGTTTCCACTGGAATCAGTTATTTTATCTCTCTTCTGCAGCTTCTACTATGAACCATGAATACCTGTTCTAAAGGGCTTGAGAAAGCTCTGGACTATGTTTTTCTCACTACAGAGGACTTGAATGAAAGATAATAAGGAAAAATCTAAACTCCATTAATGTTAGATATGGAAATGCACTACTGGATTTATTGTTATTATTTGAATTTATATCCCATCTTTCTCTACTCAAGATGCTTTACAATATTTTAAAGAAGATTTTCTAACAAGAATTAAACACTAGTAAGAGTTGAATTATGTGTTATCCTCTTCTAGGTTTTGAACCTTAATTTATTATTATTATTATTATTATTATTATTATTATTATTATTATTATTGTCGTGTCAGGAGCAACCGCTCCTGTTGTGAGAGAATTGGCCGCCTGCAAGGACGTTGCCCAGGGGATGCCTGGATGATTTTTCATGTTTTATCATCCTTGTGGGAGGCTTCTCTCATGTCCCCGCATGAGGAGCTGGAGCTAATAGAGGGAGCTCATCCGCCTCTCCCCGGATTCGAACCTGCGACCTGTCGGTCTTCAGTCCTGTCGGCACAGTGCTTTAACCACTGCGCCACCGGGGCATCCTTGTGTTTATGTGTCACCACTGAAAAGGGCCATTCAGTTCAATGTACAGCCCAAAATGTGCTGTCTTTTTACAGAAAAGAAAACTAATTCAGACTATTAAAGAATAGAGTAAGCACAGAGGCTCATATTCTTCCTTCGCTTTTGTTGTAATGTGAAAACAATTTTTAAGGGGTGATTACAACATATATCATTCTATACATATGGTCCTTCAATTAAAACTAAAACTGTAAAAGATCAAGATTCATCAGTAAAATAAAAATATTATAATAATCCACTGACACATTAGAGGTTTTATGTGCTTATAAGTCCATTCGCTCTTTCAGTAAAGATCCTGGTCAGTAAGTATTTTATTTTAAATAATGCAGTAGGAGATTTAGTTCTATCCAGAAAATCCTGTTTAATCCATGGATTTCTATCAATTGCTGACTACACTGAGAGTTTTGGCTGCATTTAATCCTCCGGCCTCTGAAGATAAATGGTTTATTTAAATATTTAGCTGCACTTTGTCAACATCAGAAGAGCAGGGTGGAGGGGGTGATGGATGACAGCAATTATAAGGGTGCATCTCCATTAACACACCATTTTTGTCCAGGTATGAAGTCTCTCTTTCTGAGGACTCGCTTAATGATGAGAACTCACAAGGAATTTTAATTACCACTTTAGAGAGAGCATGCTCCTTTGTAGTTAAGATTTTAAGGGTGGCTGAAAATCATAGTTATACAGTTAGCTCTCTTACCTAGTTTGAAGTCTATTTCCCTCCTTTGCTTTTCTGCTTGACAATATTAATTTGTAATGCCTTAAAGGGAGAGCAGGTAATAACCTACCAGACCCAAACATTTCTGTAAAGTCTTCTTGGATTTCTAAAAGGAAGAGTTCATTTCAGATTCTGTCCCAATTAGAAAAGTCAGTTAATACTGCAGAGTCCTCAATCTCCTCACTCCAAATCAGCAACTCTTACTTTGAGAAACTCTGGATTGATTCTGATTTGCATGTCAAAATCATATCCTTGGAAATAGCACACTGGCACATAAGTTGTCTATACACAGGATGGTGTTCTTGAATTCCAGTTGTCTGGTAGAAGTTCACAGAAAATGGGTTTTTAAGATTTTTTGGCCCAACTGTCATAATCCCTTCTTCCTGACCATTTAGTGTGAGGCTTATGAGAGCAGAAGTCCAACAGAGCCAAAGATTCTCCATTATTGCTTTAGAGTTTTGTCTCAGATGCATCCAGAAATTCTCTTCACATGAATTATTTCCTAGAGTTTGGAGTTCTGCATTATCTAATCTTCCTTCTAGGTAGGAATCAATGAATTATGAATGCCCCACCATGTCATTGTTTTATTTCTTAGTATAATGTGGTGCATTACATATTTTTCCTCATCTACTGTTTTTCTCACTTACTTGATGTAATTATGCATAGGATTGTATCAAGATTTTTTTTTGTATATGATATTTCAGTGATGTGCAGGTGTGTTTAAGGATAAGAACCTGTGCTACAAATATTGCTGGATCATCACTTATATTAACTCTAGTTAGAGTAACTAATGACAAAGGATCATTGTAGTTAAATTATAGTCCCACAAATTATCTCACTGCTGATAAACATGTATTAATAAAACATCACAAAATACAATTTTGATGCAATGCACATACTGTTGATTCACTCATTATTGTGCATGTTTTTTTCATTAATGTATAGGATTGCATTTGCACATGAGTAAAGTAATGTATAAAAAGTGAATTGAGATAATTACACCTTGATTAGATCAAGGTTGCTTCCTCATATGAAATGTTGATACATTTCATATATGTGAATGTTCTCATTTACCAGGGTTGAGAGTATGACAGGGAATGAAATGAAGAATTATTTGCATTTGTTTAGTCTGGTATGAAATATATTTGAAGGACTACAAGCACTACCAAACATGTGGCTCTTTCGAATCACAAATTAATGCCCTACAAATCCAAGGAAGAATGGGTTAGTATCCTAGTAAATAAATAAACCTGACGTGTGATTTGTTTCTCAAGGTGGCAAACAATAAAAACACCAATAAAGTGCAAAATTGAAATGAACACAGAAATAAAGACCAATAAAAACATCAATTAAAATCACTGCTGTAACATTTAAATTAACTTTTAAATTAAATGAAACTAGATAAGGCAGTGTAGACATTTGATAAGATGTAATTTTAAAGAATTTATTTAATCAAATTTGGTGATAAATCTGTTTTACTGACCATGATGAATATGCATTTGAATGAACCATAACTGCCAATGGAGTCAACAGGTTCCATAACGAGTTTTCCCAATCTTTCATCAAATTATGCCTGAATATGATACCCTGTTACTTGAAGAAAAGCCACATGCCTTGGAATAACTGCAAAAAAGGCTCAACAAAATTAAATTAAAGATAATTAAGTCTGATTTTTATAAGCGGGTCTACACTAAAGATGACCGAGGCTGTATACATGCTGAAAAATTACACTTGCCAGTACACATTTTGGTGCTTTAAATGTTAGCCCTGTTTCTGGGTATTTATAATCTGTTGATTCCAAAAATGGCACAGATTTTCCTCTATCAGCTTTAGTTTTTGAGATATAGAACATATGTCATCTATCAGCCACCATCTGCTTATCCATAGAAAATCATGATGATCATATCTAGGAAACTAGAGCTGATGCAATCTATCCAATGCAGTTTTCTGAATCAGCACCACAAGTAATCCCAGAAACAGGTCTAAAAACCAAGACACCAATAATGTCTTTTGTTGGGCTGTGTTATAGCAGTTTGATACCACATTAAATGCCAGGGCTCAATGCTGTGAAATGATAGATTTTGTAGTTTTGTGAGTTATTTACTAGGCCTGGGTAACAACGCAAAAATTTGTTTCTAAAATCGATTTGTAATTGGGGATTTTTTTTGTTTCGATATTTAAAATAATTACAAAACTTTCCCAAAAAAAAGTTTCGGTATTTACGAAATTTCGTAAATATTTACAAAACATTTTGTAAAGATGGCGCCCTTTTTTTTTTCAATATTTTTTAAATATTTTTTAAATTTAATTATTAATTTAGTAGAATAGGGATTAATTATTATTAATTATTATTAAGGAGGGAAGGCAGGCACTCACTCTGGCGGGCCCTCTCGCTCGCCGCTCGCTATTATTATTAATAGGCAATGCTAAGCAAGCTGGCCAATTGCAACATTCAGGCAGGAAGCAGCCAGACCATGAAGCTGCAAGGCCATTCGATGCTCATCAAGCTGGCCAGCTGCAACATTCACGCTTGCCTCCAGCAGACAAGAGTTCTTCCTCCCACCCTGAACATTATTCCACAGATATATCAACCCCACTTGCCTAGTTTCCAACAGACCTCACAACCTCTGAGGATGCCTGCCATAGATGTGGGTGAAATGTCAGGAGAGAGTGCTTCCGCCCCTCTCGCTCGCCGCTCGCTCGCCCCTCTCGCTCGCCCCTCTCAGCAAGCATCGGCAGGCGGCCATCTTACGTATTTCCGAAATGGACGGAAATACAAAATTTTTTGGCGCCTGCCGTTTCGATATTTAAAAACACTTCCAGGTTAAAAAAAAATGTTTTGTAATCGTTTCGTAATTCAAAAATTAACGAATTTTTTAACGAATTACGAATTAACGAAACGAATTGACCAGCCCTATTATTTACCCTTTTCTGACACAGAACTCTGGTGCCACAACAAGCTTCAAAACCCAGGATGGCAGTTAAAATGGTGCCAAACTGTTTTAATCCTGCAGTGTGCATGAATTCTACGGTTGCATCTATACCAGGCCAATTATAGGATATTCCTGTCCCAGAGTTTCCCAGAGCCAAGGTCCAAACAGTCCATCCCATCCCTGTGCTGCTACCACTGCTTCATGCTGTCCATGGATCATCCTGAGAGTGCCTGGCTGTTGCATATGCTGATATGAGAACGGTTACTCACACAATCAGCAAGGAGAGCAGTAGGGCAATTCCTTCCTTCTTGCTGATTACAATGGCACTCCATTTTGATGTTAGCAGACATGGCCATGATGGCCAGGTGGCTGTAGGAAGTTCTGTAGCTAGCAAGGAGGAGTGGCGGTGATACAAGAAAGAACGATCCCCTTCCCCTGTGCTGATCAGTGCAGGTAAAGGTGATGGCAGTGGTGTTCATCTGGACAATGGACTAGAGCTAAATGAACCCAATCAAGAAGTCTGGAATGCCACAAATCCCCAGGAAACTTCAGAATTCCCCGCAAAGCTCAGGTTGAGGGTCAAAAACCTGGGTACTCAGCAGAATTCCCAGTGCATCATAAAGACCAACAGGCCAGGATTAAAAGTGAGTCCAGATGCTTTCATTCAGGTAGACAAGCCCTTGGTCCATATCCAACCACATAGTAAACATTACAACATTGTGTTGCAGCTTTCTGATCTATTTTTGGATTCACTCTTTTCTGGTTAAGGATCATTTCTTGAGAACTCAACTTGTTAAGGGCTTGTTTATAGTGACACTGCAAGACTTGAAAACTCATTAAAAGCCAGGAAACTATACAGTTTAATAGGTCTATTTGTCATTTAAAAGACTGCAAGCTTTTGCCAAAGTAAAAAAAAAAAAAGATAGGAAAAACTCTTGAGTTCAATAAATAGAAACTATGCTAAATAATCCATTCAGATTATTGCTCTGGATGTAAATCAGTGTTTTTCTTGGCAAATCTAGGAACACAAAGCTTGCTCTGGCTCTGGGCAATTTTAATCTGTTGGCGCAACACCCTAATTCAATTCTGTATTTCACCTGCTGCTGCAATGAAACATACAGTGGCCTCCTTAAAAAGTAATTAAAGCCAGACTGCACAATATATCTGCCCAGCATTGCCATCCATTAATGGGAATGATGGATGCTCTGCATTAATCTTGCCACAGTTACAGCCTTATGTCCAACGTGAAAGAAGCAATGTGATTCAGTAAAGTTACCTCCTGCAAATTGTGTCCATATTTCACCCAAGCAGCAGAAATTCTGTCTTGGTGAAATAAACCTCATTTTAACTGTTGTAGGGCTGAACAGGAGTTGAGATATTGTAAGATTTCTGCCAAAGCAACTGGTGGTTGCAAACATTTTGGCAAGTGGCTACTGTTATTGAGTGCAGTGTTTGAAGTATGAGGAAAAAGCTGAGAAAAAGCTTAAGCATCTCCAATGACTTTCTTCAAGTTTAACTCAGAGATATGACTTGTTAGTCTTCTGAAAATACCAGTAATAAGGAAAGGCACAACGAAAGTATGGTAGCCAGTCACAATTTCGTCCCTATGGAATACATGCACTGATAACTCTTTCAATACAACTATAAATAAATAAATAAATAAATAAACATATTTAAGATTTAAAGCACAAAATGAATAAAAGTATAGTACAGTCAGAAGACATGAGAATACAGTTGGTTATCCACATTTGCAGATTTGATTATTCTTAGATGTGATTAAAATGTTCTCTCTATGAATACCCAGTCTTCCATTGTAACTTCTATGGTCGGTTTCCTCTGTAGGTTGATCAAAGAGTCATGCTGGAATGAAATTCCAATAAAATTCTGTGATAAACTTCTAGTGGAAGTTGACTACAGAGCTTTGCCAGAGAACCTAGACATTCCTAGAAAGATGTTTTTCAGGTTTTTAAAAATAGCATTTTTTTTCATCTTTTCACTTTCATGTGGAGGGAGGAATCCAATGATTGTAGGATGGCCAGAGTGAAAAATGTCTTTTTCATGGTTGCGCAGCACAGCAAAGTTCTCCTGGTGTTGCTTGTTGGTTGATAAGCAACACCTATTGAAATTACTACTTCTACATAACCATTAAAGTTACAAGAAATACCTCTAGTTTTTAATTTGGCTACCTTTAGTTAGTAATGAGGAAAAAGGACCATCAAACCTCTACTTGTCATTTTCCATTTAAACTCTCCCTATGCATATATTTTTTAACCTGCAGAGAAAAAGAAATAAGGTCCCTGCCACATTCGCATTCAGCCTCTGCATTTGAAGAAGTAGGCTGTAGTCCACAGAACTACATTGATTAGTCTGAAAAAGCCACAAGACTACCCTCCCACGCTCCTTTTTTCCAATTTAGTCATTTTAGCATCTAGTGAAAGATCAGGCTTAAATTGCTCTCAGTCCATTTGTCTAACTCCTCTCATCCCATCTACCTTTCAAAACTGGATTGAAGGTATATTGCCAAAGGCTTTCATGGCTGGAAGTCCTGGAGAGTTGTGTGGTTATCTCTCCTGCTCTCCCTCCCTCTCTTGTCAGGTAATTTCCTCACACTAGGAGGGCATGAGCAATAATGCTATGGTGGTCAGGTTATTTTTACTGGGAAATTTGAGGCTGGGGAAAGGGGGTGGGAGCCATTCTGGATTTCTGGGCTCCAAGGTCCCAAAAGGTTCAGGATGGAATTTTCTCAGGAGGTCTGTAGATAGTTTGTAGGTTGTTTCTTCATCAGCTTCTCTATGTTGTGTTTGGTGGTTCCGAATTTTATTCAGAAAGGTTTTTAAAGATGGAGATGTTTAAGATCTAGTCAGGGGATGCTGTGGTTTTTAACTTTGCTTATGTTTTATGGATTTTAACTATGGATTTTTTTAGTGCTATTTGTCTTGAATCCTGTCCTAATGGTTGCATATTTGTATATTTTAAATTGTATGCTAATGTTTTTATGTCAAGCTGCTTTAAGTCCCCTATTAACCAGGGTAGTAATAATAATAATAATAATAATAATAATAATAATAATAATAAGTGGTCAGTGGTTCCCTCAATGTATGGTAAGAACACCTTCCCTCTAATTGGCTCCTTATAATTATTACTGTGGCTTGTTCTAGGTCTTTTGCTGCTCTACTGATGTTTGCAGAAGAATAACCATTAGCCAGTAGAGCCCACTTTAGGTGGTTCAGCTCACCTGGAGGGACTTGGGGTTCACAGATTCTGCTTGCACACTCCACCAGAGTTTTGATTGTGCACCATTTTTGTCCGGGATTATGATTGGAGTTTTTAAGTAGATATCTATCAGTGTGCATTGGTTATCTGTACTGAGGGTGGTAATGAATGAATGTTTCTTTTTTGAGTTGATGTCAGCTTTACAAGTGTCCATTCATAGATCCATTCTCTCTTGTTTGTGAATTAAAAACTAAATAAAAATAGTTAAACCACAATTTTTGAATGTATTTTCATCCAAAATGGATACATTTGAACTATTTGATCTCAAACAATAACTTTTGAAAGTCCTCTTACCTGAAATTTTGCACATGAA
Organism: Anolis sagrei; assembly: GCF_037176765.1. Classification (NCBI taxonomy): domain Eukaryota; kingdom Metazoa; phylum Chordata; class Lepidosauria; order Squamata; family Anolidae; genus Anolis; species Anolis sagrei. The sequence continues at coordinate 212,854,779 of NC_090024.1, read as the reverse complement.
ATACTTTGGCCACATAATGAGAAGACAGGAAAGCTTGGAGAAGATAATGATCCTGGGGAAAATGGAAGGAAAAAGGAAGAGGGGCTGACCAAGGATAGGATAGATGGATGTTATCCTTGAAGTGACTGGTTTGACCTTGAAGGAGCAGAGAGTGACAATTGTCGGAAGGGAGCTCTGGCGTGGGCTGGTCCATGAAGTCATGAAGAGTGGAAGCAACTGAACGAATAAACAACAACAACGACAATTTGGTCTTTTATTTTTCTAGCTAAGAATTGCATTATGAAATCTGGAGAAAGGTAATAGCTTTATATTGAGGTACACACCAATCAAGGATTTGTGGAACAGTTTGGATCATTTTGAAATTATCAAAATCCATAAGAAATCCTGTCTGTAAGCAGGAAAGAGAACACCTTTGGACCTAACAGGCTCACATAGTGTGAGTTGCAGGGATTGGAAAGCAGATATATCCTTGACATCGAGAGAAAATACAAGAATATGAGTAGGGGAAAAGAAAACACAACCTCATAGGAGTGTGAGAATCATCTTAAATTATCCCAGGAATCATAACATTAGTTTCTTCTTAAATCCAGCAATGAATATTTCAAAGGTGTTCCTTCACCTGTGTGAGTTTATGAACATTTTCCCATTATTTCAACACTTTGGAAGCTTTTTCTGGAAATTAATTTGTACAAAAACTTTGCCAGATATCGTGCATCTTGAGAAGTACTGTAAAGTTCAGCACAGGCAAAACTACATAGATCTCCCCTTTTACCTCCTCCAGGACACATTTTTGCTGCTGTGGCCCCATTTCATGACCATTCATGGACCTGTGGAGTGAGACGAACCTCTACTATGTCCCTATGGTCAAATATAGAACAATGGCATTGTGCACGAAGTCCTGGAGAATGAAATCATTATTCTAAGATGATTCCTGGGGGATTTCAGTAGTACATTCTATAAAAATGTATTTTTAAATGGCTGACTGCTTAATTGAGTTAAATATGTGCTTGAATGAAACTTGAATATTTTCCTCCTTTTTTGAAAACTTTAAATTCATTTTTTTTATCCTCTGAGCACTTTAGTGAAAACTTCCAAGTTCTTTCATTCATTCTATTCAGTTTTTAATTGAAGTCAGACTCCAACTTCAACTAGTTTGATTGGTTTTAAACAGTCCAGTCGAACTAATTGAAGTCAAAAGATGAATGTCATTAAAATTCAGTTTAAGCATATATGGATAGGCAAAGCTAGTCATTTGAACTGTCTGAGCTATACTGCAATTGTCTGCAGTTTTACTGAGGTCCCCTTAACTTTCATAAAAACTAGAGGGAATAAAATATAGATGAAATGTTAGTTCATGTTAGAACAAAACTGGGTAGAATAATTGGAACAGATGCTTCTTTGTTTGATAACACAGAACTATCTAGTTATAACAACAACAACAACAACAACAACAACAACTTTTTTTTGTACCCTGCCTCCATCTCCCCGAAGGGACTCGGGGCAGCTTACATATGGCACAATGTGCCTAAAACAATGCATAATAAACACACAATATGATAAAACCAAAAACAGATAAACCAAAGATTCCACTCAAAACAGTGCCCATTTACCTATGATGAGAACTGCCATAAGACATAGCCAACTGCCAACAAGTGCAGGGAATAGGATTTTAATTTTAATCCCAGGAACACTCATTTATAAAAGCCTTGCCATCCTCATATGATGCAGATTAAGATTAATCAATACTAATTTTTGAGCGCAACTGCACTCTGGTTCATTTGCTGGTAAAGGTGTGCCCAAGAGGAAAGGGTAAAATCTGCCCTACCCTTCATCATGTTAGGGTCTTAATCCAGATCAGGTCACATGGATTAAGACTCTAATATTGTATGATAGAGGATACAACAATGATCCAGTCAAGGGAACAATAATGCAGTTGAACTCGTGTATAGTCTGGCACTTAAGGGAACCTATGTATCTAACCTCTCTTTAAACAGTCACATATATCTTCTGCATCCCAGACTTTTAGAATTAGGAGAATAATAGGTCTCAGAACATGTAATAGACATTTTAGGGTTGTACTCAAAAAAGGTAACTCTATATCTCTGAGACAATTTTATCTTATTACATGCAGCCCCCAGTGATGCAATGGGTTAAATCCTTGTGCTGGCAGGACTGCTGACTGAAAGGTCAGCGGTTTGAATCTGGGGAGTGGGGTGAGCTCCTGTCTGTCAGCTCCAGCTTCCAATGCAGAGACATGAGAGAAGCCTTCCACAGGATAGTAAAACATCTGGGCATCCCCTGGGCAATGCCCTTGAAGATGGCCAATTCTCTCACACCAGAAGTGACTGGCAGTTTCTTAAGTCGCTCCTGACACACAATAAAAAGCTTATTATATTGCCAATCCACTCTGTTAACTCTGATGCTGCTTCACCTTCAATTCAAGCAGGCAAGGCTAAATCTGGATGTCCAATATGGGGGACAGCAGGAATAAATCAGATGCTTTAGTTCTTTCAGTGACATGGATGGGTCTCTTTCACTTTAATTGACTCTAAAACAATAGTACGGTACTTAGTTTCATTCCCAATTTTAACAAAATGGTTGCAATACTTTGAACACCAGCCTTCTTTGAAAAATAGTTCTTCACATTCTTAGAGACCTGTTAACTTGAGCCCACCAGCTTTGCTGGCAAGCAGACTGAGCCATAAAATCAAAGGGATTTCATAATGTATAATGAGCAGTTCTGCTGCAAAAGGGACTGCTGTATCAGCAGCACACTCCTAGCCACACCCATGGAAAATACTTTGGCACGATTAGCTGTTGTTGTCACCCATCAAGGTGCAAAAATGGGACAAACACTAAAAGGGAAAGGAAAATGTTTTATAACTAGAAATAAGATGATGAATCCTCTTCTGATCTCATGTTGTCTCAAACAGAATGCAGATGGGTGAATTAATAACTTGCCAGGAATTCCGAAGGGCTGTCAGATTGAACATTGTCTGTTAACATATCTACACAAATGCAAATATAACCACATTTTGTTTGAAAAGAGCTGACGCAAAGATCTTTCTCCTGCTACCACCCCCTTCCAAGGAAGTTACGAACACAGATTATTCTTAATTAAGAGTATTTTAGAGCATATTAAAACTAATGATATAGTCTAAAGTTTAATACTCAAGTAATTAAGGATCATCTCATCCTATATGAATGTGTTTATTAAAGTGTCCCACTACCAGAAGTCAGGTGTATCAGAATGAGCCTTTGAAAATCTGTTTCCATGGTTCATGTTCTGATATCACTAGCAGCAGATGGGAATTCTGGGAGTGGTTTAATTCAACATATAATAGAGGTAAGCCAGCAATCTGAACTCTAACTATAAAACATGGAGTGTATGCACTGCCCCATTGACACCGGACCATTTGCCACTGCAATGTGCTTAATTGCAAACCCCACATATCTGTATGTGATCAGACCAATGATGACCTTACCCCCCCTCCCCCCCATGAATTGATCAAATCTCTTTTACAGCTGGCCATGGCTACTTCCCTTGAGAGAATGAATTTCAATGTTTAACTATTTACTCCATGGAGACACACTTCCTTTTATCTCTTCTGAATCTCTGAGGATTTAGCTTCAATGGGTGACCCAGGTTATAGTATAATGATCTAGTATCGCTACATTATGCATACTTTTACATGCTTCTATCTTCCCACAATCCCTTATAAACTTTCAAAAGAGCTTACTTTTTCTAAGTTAAAAAGCCCCAGACACTGTAACCTTTCTTTATAAGAGATCTGCACCAGTCCTTTGATTATTTTGGCTGTCATTTTTGGTCTCTTTTCTAACAGTACAATATCCTTTTGACAGAACAGTGTATCAAAACATTGCTTAGTAGTGCAAGTGTGGACACTTCATATATTTGTAAACCGGTATCACAGTATTAGCTGTTTTAGTTTAGATATCATTTCTTATAGTGGTGATAAAGTACTCTGTTGACATAAATTGAATGCTTATGTTCAAATATTTAAAATGCTATCCTAGATCTGAGTATGCCAGCATTCTGTTTACCATTTCTCTTTCAAAATTATTATCTCCCATTCCTAATTTCAGGGTTGGCCAGTGGACACAGCTTTGCACATAATTCATTCTTATGGCTGCACCTTCTGCAACTGCTTTAGGGTGTTCATCTCCTATCCAGATATTTCTAATAAAAGTTTGGCACTTGTGCTCTTTCATACTATTATTACAGCACCATCATTCCACTTTAATTTTCACTCTAGTGTCCAATAGAATCCTAGAATTTGTAGTTCTGGGGCTAGAGCTGTCTGGCAGAGATTATATGTATCCCTTGCTAAACTTCATATTTCAAGTTTCCATTGGCTACAACAATAACAAAGAAGAGTCCAAACCTTGCCAGATGAAAATTGGCACATGCATATCCAAGCAACATCAGAATGAGGTCAAGATAGCAGAAGTCATTAATGGTGGGTTGCTGTGAGTTTTCCAGGCTGTATTGCCATGGTTCGGAAGCATTCTCTCCTGACATTTCACCCACATCTATGGCAGGCATCCTTAGAGGTTGTGAGCTCTGTTGGAAGCTAGGCAAGTGAGGTTTATAGATATGTGTAATGTCCAGGGTTGGAGAAATACCTTTTATCTGTTTGAGGCAAATGTGAATGCTGCAATTAGCCACCTTGTTTAGCATTTAATGACCTTGTAGCTTCAAAGCCTGGCTGATTGCTGCCTGGGGGTCCTTTGTTGGGATGTTAGCTGGCCCTTATTCATTCTTGGCTGGAATTCCCCAAAAATGAATAAGGGCCAGCTATTCATTCATTTTTTTTAGTGTTGCTCTTTATTTACTGTCTCAATTTTAGAGTTTTCTAACACTGGCTGCCAAATTTTGCTCATTTTCATGTTTTTCTCCTTTCTGTTGAAGTTGTCCACATGTTTGTGGATTTCAATGACTTCTCTGTGCAGTCTGGCATAGTAGTTGTTAGAGTGCTCCAGCCTTTCTGTGTTCTCAAATAATATGCTATGTTCAGGTTGATTTATCAGGTGCTCTGCTATGGCTCACTTCTTAGGTTGAATTAGTCTGCAGTGCCTTTCATGTTCCTTGATTCATGTTTGGGCGCTCCATTTGGTGGTCCCTATGTAGACTTGTTATTAATGAAGATGAGCATACAGGGTAGGGGAGGCTGCAGTAGTTTTCTTTTGCCCAAACATACTGGGAAGAGCAAGATTCTGCCTCTCGTTGTTCTCCCTCCTGAATTAATTGTATGCAAACTACTGGTACTACTTCATTTTGAACTTAATTTGTAGCATTTTAAATAAGCTGAGGATAAAGAGTTGGGGGTGGGAGAGAGAGAGAGAACAAACGGAGACACCTTAAAAGCAGGTGAATAAGTGGGATAGTGGAGGATAAAATGGTAACTGTCCTTGCTGAATCAGGACATTTGGAAGATATAAATTACTGTAATTGCAAAGTGTAAAATGACCCCAGAGTAGTGGCAGGAGCAATAGCTATAAAAGAGAGTGGATTCACTACTACCACAGTTGTAAATCCACTGCTCATCCTTGTCCAACTATAAAACCCAAGAACTAGTATCTTCTTTAAAGTCTTGATCCCCATCCTTCAACTTCCTTCTCTATACTAAATTCTCTTGCACTCTGTATAACTGAAGAATAGAGTTTTTCACCTTCAGCAGTGAGAAGGTTAACATGTCCTTAGTTACATCTTCGGCCTAGACATAAAATGTTATTTTTAAAAATGGATGAATAACTGTGTGTGTGTGTGTGTTTAACAGATTAAAATAACCTTTATTGCTTCATTTAACTAAAGCATTTTTCCAGGCAAGTTCCCTTGCTCAAATGTTCCTTCTAATTACCATTTTCCTTTTACAATATGTTGTGTCACACTGTTTGGGAGGACTCACATAGTGTGAAAGAGCGCTGAGATTGCAAAGGAAATATGCCCTGGCTATTAGAAAGTTCAGTGAAGCGCTGATTTTTATATCATCATGTAGGGACGGATGAAACGGTCCAGAAAAAAAGACCCCTAGCTGGGCTCCTGGGTGGCCTGGAAAAAATCTTTAAACTTTTAACTGTAGTTTTATTTGGCAGGGGGTGGGAGGTTGGAAAACAATTCTCCATCAGTTCCCAAGGGCATTTGTACTTACTGTAATGTTTTCCTTCTAACAATATGGGTCCCTGTGATACAGATTTGTTAAGATCTGAATTTATATGGCCAATCTTAATAGCTCCCTTCAGTCATGTTGTTTTATGCTAGTGTTTACAGCTGTGGCTCCCATTGTGGTGCACAAAGTATTCTTCTGCCTCAGAAGAAACAGGTTTATAACCCTGAAAGTTTACTCAGAAATGTAAACCTACTGCAGTGTTAATGGGACTTATTTCCAGGGAAATATGCATCAGATTGCAACGCACCCTTAGTGAAGCATTCCAATGCTTTCAAACATGCTGGCTCTCTGAACTATCCACAGCTGTTAATTTTACAGTATAGTGTACTCGTTTTCTTAAGGCACTGCATCTGCTCAAGTGGCTTGTCTATACAAAGTTGGAAAGCAATGGGAGGTCATAGAATGGGAATTACAATATTGGTCCCTACTTTCCTATAGAAAGGACCAGCATGATACCCACAGTTTTTGATAAGATGTGACTGTCATAGGCCAGCCTTGATCTGTCTCATGAGGATCAGTAAAATAAGCACAATGTCTGAACTTCTTTGAAATAGCTCACTTACTCTTACTGTTTTTAGTGTTGTTTTAAACTCAGACATTGAAACCAGAAGTCAAATCTCTTCTGGCATGCATTTCACAATTTGGAGACTGTTGAGAAGTCCTTTGGGTGACAGTTTAGGATATCAATAAAATAAATATCCTAAAACTCAATCACGTGGGAAAGAATATATGTGAGAAAGTGATTCTATAGGTACCCTGGACCCAAACCATGTAGGGATTTAATGATAGCTGCCAACACTTTGTACTTTGGAAACATATTGGCAACCAGTGGAGTGATTTTAATAGATATATTATGACTCCTAGATCCGCCTGTAATCAATCTGGCAACCATAATTCCAAAATAATTAAAGAAATAGCTCAATGTACAAGGCATTGCAGAAGTCCAGGCTTGAGTTTACCAGTGTCTCACTACCATCTTTAGGTCCTCTAGCTTCAGGATGGGTGCAGCTAGCATAATAGCTGAAACTGATAGTAAACATTCCTCCCTGTTGCATCACATATGCTCAGCATCTGTTTTTTCTGTCATTTTTATTTCCCTACCAATTTTCTCTAACCATGTGAATTGTAATAATCAAGTGTACTGTCAGAAGGCCAACTCTGTTGTATTGGATGTAACCCTGAGAGTTATTGTGGAGAAGATGCTAAAAGGCTTTTTTGGCTGCTGAACTTTCACTAAATAAAACTGTGTAGCACCCACCATAAGCATAAATCAAATTATTCCTAGGCATAGCCCTCAGTCTGATTTTCTCAGGTACAGCTTAGCAGAATTCTGCTTTCACAGAAGAAAACAATTTTTGAGATGCCTCTTTCCGCTCACTTTCTTTGCAGTAATCTCAAAGATGACATAAGGAGAAGGAACTAGCAAAGATCATCAAGGGAATTCCATTGAATCATTCATTTTATAGTCAATCTGGATCCATCAGTGTGTGGATGGTACTGATTTGCTCCCATGGACTAATTTCTGGAGGGTAAAGTTTCCGTCCTTGTAAAGAGTAATAGAATCACAGTAAATAATCTGGTGAATGGATTGCACTTAATAAAGAACAAATATAATCAATGACTACCTCAAGCAATTAAAGTTACATGTTGAGATAAATGAAGGAAAGTAAGAGAATAGGGAAAGAAATTGAAGTGCTGTGAGAAACTGAAGGGATAGGTGACTGTTTAATTTTTAATACTATGGTTTATATATAATAATGCAAGGATGGGCCTAAAGCAGAATATAATTTGGATGGGATAGGATTGTACAATCCTCCAGATCTGGCCAATGGTAGCTGGCAACTCCAATGTCAGTGAGACAGTGAATTCAGGTACAGGCATCCCCTGAGTTACAAAGAACTGACTTACAAATGACTCGTAGTTAAGAAAAGGGGTGAGACAACAGGAAGTGAAAAAAAAATCTTTTCCTTGGAAGGGAGATTGATTCCTGAAAAAGTTATCATGGGGAAAGGTATCTCCACTGAAGTTTTCAGTGAACAACAATTTTTTAAAAATCCATTTCTCCCAGCGACAGGAAGTAAGATGAAATCTCCTGAACAGGGGCACAGACAGCAAAACAAACACACAGGGATGTTAACTTATCACTATGCTATCCAAATTAATATATATTTGGATGGATTTATACTTAAAAATGTACCTGTTCTGACTAACATACTGTTTTCTTTTATTTTGGGGACTACCTGTATTAATTTAAGCTTTAAAGCAGCTATCCAAAATATGTTTGGTACCTTGGATAGCGCCTTTAATGTTTAGATCAACTAGAGCAGACTCGCTGAATTAATGAAACTTATACAAGCCTTATGTTATTATGATCCAATGGTTTTCTACCCTAACCGGGAATATCATTTCAATTCAAGTCAAAGAGAAAATCTTACTGATCCAGTTATTAGCCTTGTTTCTTTTCTTTGACTCTTTTCTCCCTCTTCCTTGATTCCAATTCTTGACTATAAATAATGATTCAAATAATCATTTCATTGCCACTAAATAGAAGAGATGATTATTTAGAAGTTCACTGCTGGACATATTGAACATAAGACAATGATGAAATGTCCAAACATAAATGTCAGAGATACCAATGCAAAAATTACTGGAAAACACTACAAAAATTGATATCTATGATTTTGGACAGTATATTATTCAATTAACATATATTCTTCAGTAATACAGAATACACTTCGGTATTTTTTGAGTATGTTAACTGAAAAATAAAAATTGTAGCAAACTGTGAATGGTTTGATTCTAAAATTCATTTTAGGAATGCACAGAGTTAAAACAATGAAATGCAGGAGTAATGAAAAGCATTGCAGAGTGAATAAAAAGGCTCAAAAAAGGAATAGAATTTTTGGAAATCATTCCTTCTCTTGCTATAACTAAGTCTTTTGGGTGAGATCTATTGCAAACCCTGAGATTTCAGAGCCAAAACCTGGGGGCAAGGAACAGTCTTTGGTGGTGTCATAGCAGATGGTTCCTGCTGATATTACAAAGATGATGTTTCAAGGAGAAGCCCCTGGTGATGTTATTAGTTATGCTAAATTTTGTATTAACTCAATAAAATATGTAATAAAATACAAAGGAGAAACAATCCTTTGTATTCCCTCCTGGGGAAATGGGTCCATGGCCTGAGATCTGGGAAACATGGTTGAAACAAATATGACTATGCTGATTAGACAAAGCAGAAGGATTGTCTCTTCATTCTCATGTTATACTTTGCCAATTGAGATACTTCACACTGCTTGCATATTTCAATATCCAGTGTTGTCCACGCCATATCTTTCAGCAACTGAAATTAGCTCTGAGGCTTTACCCTTTGCATATTCACCTAGCTTCACAAATTAGCTCTCATGCCACTGATTTTTTTTCATTCAAGCTCAAAAACATCTACCACTGGGTTCTAAAACAAATAAGTTCTTTGAATTTACCTAGGTTATAGGCCCTTGCTATACCGAATTATAATTGTTGTTGTTTTTTAGTTATGTCAGAAAAACTTTTAGACAATGAATACACTATTTTATAAAGAGAGCAAATTCCAGTGTATGCATGTGACATTATTTTTCTCTTCCTTTCTTCTTGGAAACACAATCAGACAAAGTAAATACTAAAGCTGAGACACTCATAAATGCTGGTTAATCACATTTCTCATACTGCTTTTAAATTTCCACCTACCATGTAAGATGGTCACAGCTATGTTGACATCTCAGAATTTAAGCATTTTGAAAGCTTTGTTCACTCTTATCAGTAGCAGCTTTATACAATGGAATCATTCTTGGGGAAAAGCAGTCAAGCATTTTCTTGAAACATAATTTTTTCCATTTCTTTACACTTACTAACAAATGGTGGTAAAGCATTCGCTACACTTTGTTGTAATGTTATTATTTTGAATTTCATGTCACAGGTTACAGGGAACTTTGAGAACATCAATAAATGTAACCTTAAGTAATGTTTGCCTGCGTTACAGAATACTGTTCTTACACAACAGACATTAAACTCCCCTGCTTTCCTCCCCATCTCCCATTTCACAGTCAGAGAAACCCTCGAAGGTTTCGGAATCAGACGGGGCCATGATTATCTCTCTAATCCGCTTTCGCTGCTGCTCCTCTTCCAACACCTGTGCAGCCCTCTTCTCCCTTCTACCACTAGTAGCAATGCTACTATCATGCTGAACTACAACACCTTCAGGCTGAGAAAAGCAGGATAGAAATATTGTAAATATCATAAATAAATAAATAAATGTTGGCTCATTGGGTATTTCTCCATGGAACCAACAAGTAGATTTAAGTCTATTTCCTTTTTACAAGTAATGAATTTCTGCTTCTTCTTTTTCAAAAATTTCCTTTCTTGTTCATATAAGTAATAAAATAATTTCAGGAGATGTCAAAGTTGGATTTTAGTTGATGAAAACAGATTTTTATTTGTTTGGTTTTTCTTTATAAGCCTACTTGTTCAGTGTGAGGAGTTGAAGGGTGACAAATAATTTTGCAATAGGATGAGAGTTTGAGTTTTCTCTGTGACATTTAAATTGGAATTCATATTTGATTGCATGGACAAAATTTAAATGCATGCCATCAGTGTAATGCTATAAAGAGGTTTCTTAAATGCTTTCACTTCCTTTATGCCTACTTTTACATGTGCCTAGAAAGTGCTTTGATTCAGAAGAACCATTGTAAATAGATTCAAATTGTTTTTTCTCCATATCCATGTAAGTGCCTTCATGTGACAAAGCCTGTTGTTGCTGCTGTGTATGTCCAGTCTTTTATTCTTTTAAGGCTGTAAAATATTTCTTTGTTTTCTTACCCCCCCCCCCTTTCTTCCAAAATGAGACCCAAGGCTACTTACAACAAGGCTAAAATAAGAAAAAAAACTTAATCTGATGATTAAACATTTAAAAAACAATTAATAAGATATCTTAACATGCCAAATTATTTTTTTAAATGCAGCAAAGAACAAGGAACCAGAAATTTATTAGTAAAGAATTAAATATGTTCTTCCAGGTTTCAGTCTTCTTGTTATGAATATTTAGATCAACCACATAGGCGTTATTCTTTCTTGCTGATACTACTATTACTATTATTTTAACCTCTAACACTACCAAAGCCAAGGCATTTAAACCCTAAATTAATCAGAAAGAAATCACTCATTTCCAAAGGTTGTGATTTTAAAGTAAGAAATATGTATAGAAGGGCAGAGCAATAAAGAATCTGAAGAGTGCTTTGATAGTATATTCTTGCATGGCTGGTCCTTGTGGTTTTTTTCCAGCTTTGTAATTCTGTAACATGACAACTGTAAGAACAAGTCTCAGGAGCTTGTCCAAGATCCTAACATCCTCAATGCAGCTGCAGAATATACTGTTCAGAATTCACCGTTTATAATTTTATTTAGCACGTAAAGCTATAGCTATTATAGTACAAATGCTTCCTACTATCTCCAGTTAAAACGATTAGGAGGAAGGAAGCATTGTGTCTGAAACCTTAGCCAGCCAGTTTTAATCAGAATGGATAACATTGAGGTTGATAATATTGATTATTCTTCCAATGCTAATAAAATTGCCCACGCATTCTTATCCTTTTCTACATGGATGGAAATTTACTTCTTTATATTTATTTGTTTAAGATATGCTTTGAAAAGCTGTTGTGTATCCTGAGGGGGAAAGTAGATGAAAATACTTGTGTTGTTATCCACAATTTATAAGCACCACAATTAAACTGCTTCTCCTTGTCCATCTGAATAGGCAGAGAGATAGGTCTGCTGTTATCCATTGGCAGCCCCCCCCCCCCCTTCCCAATTCAATATGCCCTGTCAGTCTACACATTAGTTACTGCCTTGGTACTCAGTGCAAGAGCTGCTTCCACCCTCCCCTTTCCTCTACTAAAGAGGTGAAGATGTTCTTGAAAAAAAATAGGCAACATTATAAATCAATGGGTGAAAGGGCGGGTAAACATGTGGAGTGTTTGTGGATGGGTGCTATGATGTGGAAAGCCTTGTTGTTAGAATCAACCACACTTTTATTATTATTGCCACGTTTCTTAGACCCTCATTACATGAATGTTTCTCCCATGTTTTCTCTCCATTTTCGTACACAGGCAAAATGGAGTCGATTCCATCATACACAGCCACTTCCAGTGGCTGCCCAGCATGCCATAATGGAGAGAAGACTATGTTCTCAGGAGTAAAGAAGCAGGGAGAAGTGAGGGAAAGCAGGAAGAAGACGGGGAAAGGTCGTGGGATGGCTGGCCATCCCTGAAGACAGACCTTACCAGAGAACAGAGTAAGACAGTTTCCCCACTGTTTCCAACATATCCCCTGCTTTCCTCCACTTCCCTTTCTGCCCATCTGATGAAGTCCTAAATCAACACAGAACATTTCCAGTCTATGAGTGTATATTAGAACTGTTTGTATGGGGATGGAAGAAATGTAGAAATTCTTATTTCACTAGTACTATGAAGTATAGCATTTCACATTAATATTTTGAGACCATTATTGTGCTATTTTGCAACCCTATCATACTCACCTGTCCTCTACTCAAAATCTGGTTTGGGTTGTCAAACATCTTTTTACTTCAAATATTTCACATCTATAGTGGTGATGAGTCATGGATACAGCGAGTTATGAATCATGCATGGACAGCCATACTGCAGACCACAATGCCGCCAAGCCACCATGCCATTACCTGTCAGAGTAGATCATAACAAACTGTTCCTCTTCAGCTACCTTAAATCCTAATGCTGGATGGGGTGGAGGGAGAAGGAGAGGCTGAGCAAGAAACAAGATGACCACACATATCATTAAAAATACAAACACACTAATACAAAAAAAAATATTGAAAAAAAATTAAAACTACCACCACTTCACAGTCATAGTCACTGACTGGTGCAAGCATGGGGACGAACAATATCACGTTATGTCCATTTGCATGGATGAAACACACTCACACACCTTACAGTTACTCTGGTTTCTCTTCAGATGATATAAGTTTTTTGCCTTTTGCCATACAGTTGATGTAGAGAAATGAAGCTGAATAAATCAGGTTAAGAAGTATGCTGTTTGAATTGATCGAAAGAACGTGAGGAATCCTACGTATAAACAAGCCTCTACTGCCAGTCCCCTGAATAGGTTTCTTTCTGAATTTGCAGTGATGCAGTAATTTCATGGACACAAGATCTGAACATATGAAATAAAGGTTAATAGATGCAGATGAAAGAGGAACTGATGCTGTCACATAGTGATTAAACTCTGGAATAATCTTCCACCTGGAGCTGTCAAGCTGTAGCCTGACGCTCAAGTCAAAGAAATCTTCCTCCATTCCTGATGAGTAAATGACAGGGAAGAATCGAATTAGGGCTGTAGCTGAAATGCACTGCCCTGACACATGCTGAAGTGTTCCTTTCTAGCCTCCTGCTGTTCTTTAAGAGATGCTGATATATCATTAACACATTTATGGATTCAGATTACAAGTGAACTATTCTGGGCTAGTAGCAGGTAGCTATCAACGAAGACATATATATTCTGTCACTGATCATAACTAACTATATTTATACATAATTTCATAGTGGAAAAATATAATTTTGAAACTCTTATAGAAGTGACTACAAGCTTAACTAAAGTAAACACCTACGCACTGTAGGTGTATTGCACACATTTATGTTGTACGTCTTTAGATTTTCTTGACCCACTCATTTCTCTTGTAGAAATCATATTGGTACAAAGTATTACAAAATGTCCAGAAGTTTATTATTGCCCTTCAGGGTAAACTTTCAGTAGTTTCCATAGTTGAGAATATTGTACACTGAAATATTCTAAATTTTGTGCCAGGAAATGCTAGTTGAGCCCAGCTTCAGTTATGCTTAAAGTAAAACAACTTAATTCAATGGAACGAATGCATGGCTCATATCTTCATTTAAGTCCAGCTGATTTCACTGTCAAAGATGAAATGATGTAGGACTAAAAGTGGATCCAAAGCTAACAATAATAATAATTAATATAAAACAGTAATAAAACTTTATTTATTGACTGCTCTTTTTCTCCAAAGGGATTCAGGGCAGATTCCAACACATGGCAAACATTCAATGCCAATAAAGAGACATATAACAAATTACATCAAACCAAGATACATCAAAGAAAATAGAACAAGTATTACTATAAATTTAATACCAAATAGACATTAACAAAAAAAACTTGACAACCTTAACAGACATTATCACACAATATAAATTGAAACAGAATGAAAATTTAAAACAGCTAGAACTTTATTAAGAGGTAAAATTGTTACCAACAACTCGCAAGCTGAGATCAATTCCAGTATCTAGACAGGATTTAATATATCTAGATGATGTTATATGCCAAGACCTATTAGTTTTCCTCTTCTCCATATGGCAGGTGTGTTTTTAGCAGCTTTTTAAAGGTGAGGAGAGAGGGGGCAATTTTCAGTTCTTTTAGGAGCAAGTTCCAGAGGAGGAGAGCCATCATCAAGAAGCTTCCCCCTCCTCGTTCCCACCAGCCGTGCTTGAGACGGGGATGGGATCGATAGTAGGGTCCTCCGCAGATCACAGTGTTTGAGCCAGTTTGTAAATGGAGATGTGGTTCTGCGAACAATAATTTAATAAATGCCTCTCCTCATGACTTGAGGTGGGGTACAACATGGTTAAAATAAAATATGATTAAAATACAAATAACAAATATGCACGGGTAAAATGCAGATTTGAATTCACCAATAAAATGCAGGTGAAAATTCACAAGTTAAAATTCACAAGTCAAAATTGACTGGATAGGCTTGCCAGAAGAGATACATCTGAAGTATCAAGCAAAATCAAATGGAATTAAACATTTTTATTAATCTGATGTAGCATCTCAATACATGTTAACATTATGGATTTATTCAGGGGTACAGTGTTATCTGCAGCATTATGTCTTGTCTGTTTCTCTATATGAACCAGGAAAATCATGGCTTTAAGCTTGTGAGAAAATGTTTGTTATCTCTATTATTGAATGAACTAGGTGCTTTCCCTTCATTCAGTTTTAGTTGTGGGTTTTTCATAGAATCATAGAGTTGGAAGAGACCTCATGGGCCATCCAGTCCAACCCACTGCCAAGAAGCAGGAAAATTGCATTTAAAGCACCCCCAAGAGATGGCCATCCAGCCTCTGTTTAAAAACCTCCAAAGAAGGAGCCTCCACCACACTTCAGGGCAGAGAGTTCCACTGCTGAACGATGGAATCTCCTTTCTTGTACTTTGAAG
Organism: Anolis sagrei; assembly: GCF_037176765.1. Classification (NCBI taxonomy): domain Eukaryota; kingdom Metazoa; phylum Chordata; class Lepidosauria; order Squamata; family Anolidae; genus Anolis; species Anolis sagrei. The sequence continues at coordinate 212,839,299 of NC_090024.1, read as the reverse complement.
CCATTGTTCCGCATCCTAGTCTCCAGGGAAGCAGAAAACAAGCTTGCTCCCTCCTCCCTGTGGCTTCCTCTCACATATTTATACATGGCTATCATATCTCCTCTCAGCCTTCTCTTCTACATGCTAAACATGCCCAGCTCCTTAAGCTGCTCCTCATAGGGCTTGTTCTCCAGACCCTTGATCATTTTAGTCGCCCTCCTCTGCACACATTCCAGCTTGTCAACATCTCTCTTCAATTGTGGTGCCCAGAATTGGACACAATATTCCAGGTGTGGTCTAACCAAGGCAGAATAGAGGAGTAGCATTACTTTTCTAGATCTAGACACTATGCTCCTATTGATGCAGGCCAAAATCCCATTGGCTTTTTTTGCCATCACATCACATTGTTGGCTCATGTTTAACTTGTTGTCCATGAGGACTCCAAGATCTTTTTCATACGTACTGCTCTCGAGTCAGGCATTGTCCCCCATTCTGTATCTTTGCATTTCGTTTTTCCTGACTAAGTGGAGTATCTTGCATTTGTCACTGTTGAACATTTTGTTAGTTTTGGCCCATCTCTCTAATCTGTCGAGATCGTTTTGAATTCTGCTCCTGTCCTCTGGAGTATTGGCTATCCCTCCCAATTTGGTGTCGTCTGCAAACTTGATGATCATGCCTTCTAACCCTTCATCTAAGTCATTAATAAAAATGTTGAACAGGACTGGGCCCAGGACAGAAACCTGCGGTACTCCACTCGTCACTTATTTCCAGGATGAAGAGGAAGCATTGGTGAGCACCCTCTAGGTTCATCCGCTTAACCAATTACAGATACACCTAACTGTAGTTTTGCCTTGTCAAAGGCCTTACTGAAGTCCAGATATCCTACATCCACAGCATTTCCTGCATCTACCCAGCTTGTAACTCTATCGATAAAAAGAGATCAGATTAGTCTGGCATGACTTGTTTTTGATAAATCCGTATTGACCATTAGCTATGACCACATTTGTTTCTAAATGTTTGCAGACCACTTCCTTAACAATCTTTTCCAAAAGCTTGTCTGGTATCGATGTGAGCCTGACCGGATGGTAATTGTTTGGGTCATCCTTTTTTCCCTTCTTGAAGATTGGGACCACACTGGCCCTCCTCCAATCTGCTGGAACTTCTCCCGTTCTCCAAGAACTCTCAAAGATGATTGCCAGTGGTTCTGAGATGACTTCCGCTAGTTCCTTCAATACTCTAGGGTGTAGTTGATTTGGCCCTGGGGACTTGAACTTGTTTAGAGCAGCCAGGTATTAAGTGCAGTGTGTTCGATGTCCTCTAATCCCTCATTTCCATCTTTTGGTGGAAATCTCTTTTAAAAAATACTTATTGAGAGAATTTTGAAGTTACTACTTGATTCTATATCTTCATATACCCATTCCATCCTCTTCCATCCCCTTCCCATTCCAGTAAGTGAATATATGCACCTACCCTCCTACTTTCCCTACATGAACAAACACACATGTACACCCTCTTCTCATCCCACCCCCTTCCCTGATCCTACCCTTATGGCAAATTGAAAAAAAAGAAAAAAATGAATTTTAAGAGTCAAAAGATAGGTATGCACAAGGTAGGTCATGCAAAGGTCATAAGACAAGGAATAAAACATAGAGCACCAAAGTAACACCAAGGTGCTAATGTGGGGTAAGTGTGACAAAGATTGATGTTAAACCAGGGTGCTTCCATTATTAAGATAGTGATGTGGTGTCATATGTTACATGAAAAGATGTGAAGTTTGCTCCTCAGTTAAAACTTAAATGTCTCCCACTCCACTGTGAATGTTTGTGTGCATGATACTATACTATTCCGCAATCAAAATGACTTCTAATTTTACCAGACTCTGCATTGAAACCTTGTGAGACAAAGGATTTCTTTCCTGCTCCAGAATAAGAACATTGTCACCAAATTTGGCACAGTACATCATTCCACTAAATAGAGTTTTACTTGTGTGTTTTAATTATTTTTATGTGACATACATGTCACAACCATGATCCAGAAAATCTGAAAAGGTTTACAAATGGATAGATGCACCACTTGGCATAAGAGTGATCAGGATGTGATTTTAATGCCTGATACAATAAATCCAAGCCTTTTACAGTACATTAAGTTGAAACAAAGGACTTTGCTTGACTAAAGTAACCCATCTCCTCTAATTCCCTTGGAGCAAGGAGGGCGATTCACTCTACTGCTTTGTCCTTAGCCTTCCCTAGCCTCTCATTTATGTATGCACTTCCTTTTCTCTTTGTTTGAGTCAGTGATATTTCAAATTCTAAGGAGGTCATACAGACCAGGTCTCACTTCAAGCCATCTGTCTCTAATCTCTATCCTGTCCAAAAATAAGAAATTGCTTTATACTCAGTTAGATCCATGGCCTTCCTAGCTCAATTGTATCCATGATTACTGGTAGCTGCTCTCAAGCAAAAGTTTTCCCCAGCATGTCTGAGTAACTTCATATGTTTCTTTCTATATTTAAGAATTCATTCCGAAATTGACATAAAAGAATGGCTATACAATTGTATAAATTGTTGTTCAGTCAAAATGCATCACACTCATAGTGTATGAAATTAAAAGGACAATTTGGGATGAAATTATATGAATGTGTTGAAATCTTGGATGAGTTTTATCAGTAACAGTTTGTAGTGAATACCACATTCTTCCATACCAACAAGAACGAGGGCAGACAGCATGCCTGTCGCTCTGGTTAGATCATGACCTGTTTACATGAAATCATATGATTATAATGGGGTCAAATCTAAGACAGCAATGTTTCCTGCTCTTAGTCTTGAGATGAGTGGGTAAAAGCCAGGACTAAAGATAGTGTGATGTAATGATCAGAATGCTAAATTAGAATTTGCAAGCATCTGCAGATATGGGTGTGTTAAACAAAACAAATTAAAGCAAAATAAAATAAGTCTATGCAGGCAATAATTTGACAGTGATTCCTTGAAACTTTCTGCCTCCTTACTTGCTAAATCATACTATTTTTCTGATAAAATTGTTTACATTAAAGCAAAAAAATGAACATTTCCACCTCAGCATAGCCTACAGAATTCTGGTTAGTTCAATATAAAGTGTGTATTTTCTAGTAATATGCTATTAAACTATTGTCTTGGTAAGGCCTCTGTTCTCTTGCATTTTAATTGCAAATGTCATTTACACATGAACAATCTATTTAAACATAGCATTATTGCAACTTTTATGCAAGTAATTGCACAATTTGGCCATGTCTGATTATTATACTTGATAGAAGAACATGACAATAAACAAAAAAAAAACCCAACTTTTATGCAAGTAATTGCAAAATTTGGTCATGTCTGATTATTATACTGGATTGAAGAACATAACAATAAACAAAACAAGGCTATTTCCCCTTCAGCACAGCCTACAGAAATTCTGTTAAGGAACTTCCTTGTCTTTTTATAAAGCAGACATATTTGAATGTTTTCTGTTCAACATTCTCTGTCTGAGGCCTAGCAAAAAAGCAACCCTTTTTGCCCACGTTCAGCAATTTTTCTTACAGTCCTCAGATTACTAAGAACTAGTGCAGAAAAGTCAGTTCTGATATATACAATTTCTGCACAAAAACAGATTGTTTCATAAAAGGAAATAAGACATATGGATCTCATCCACTGCACTTAATCTAAAATCTATCCCACTGAGTCTGCAAACCATTGCAGCCAACACAACATTCTTTTCTACAGTGTTGAAAAACTTTAAGGTTACTTTTCCTGAATAAAGAAACTACACAAGTCAAATATCTAGTGCTGGACCACATTTTGTTAAGCAATTCAGCTTCACTTCTTGTTCACCTGTAAGAAAAATGAATTATATCAGGAAACTGCTGTGGCTACCCAATCCCTGCCTGGGATAATGTAAAAAAAAGTGGCCCACCTTCAGAAAAGTGGTCAGTTTAACCTTCATGCATTATAAAGTCCTCCCAAACATATGTTTTGCAAAATCTGCAAAAAAAGTAAATCAACTATGTATGATCATTGCAATGTTCCTTGAATTCAGTTATGTAGAAAGTTTGCCATGAGCTGATTTTTTTTTCACTTTGTGCTGTTGGGGAACTTTTTGAAATACTAGTTTATACATGCACTCTTCCTCAAAAAGTTCACAATTTTTGGTGAACTGTGATACCAATACCAAGTAAAAGAAGTCCATGCAACTAACTGCATTCCTAACCATACTGCTGACTGTTAAGTCTCAGTTTGTTGAAAATTCAATGAGGCCAGAAAATAATCCCATTACCCACTCAGCACAAGCTTTTTCCTTCTTTCTTTAAGGATCCTGGTATATTAGGACTAAGAACACACTTATAAAAATGAGCTCATTGCAATATATACTTGCCTTATGAACATGGCTCTTGACATTTAAGATGGAATTCTGTGTTTTCTCAAATAACATTCCTTTTTCTTCAGAATAATTTGTCCTCTAGCACCACCACCTCCCAATTTAACCCTCTCTCTTTACAGCCTACATTGTATCATGTTCCTCATGTCTCAACTTGACAAAATTTCTTTTGGGAAGCTGGTGGTAAATTCTGAAATTCATGGAAGGAGACAAACACAGAGACAGAAAGGCAATGAGGCTTCCCCCATGACAGCTGTCTTATTTATTTACATCTCTCTTCCACAATTCTCTTCTGTTTTTCCTGCTTTCTGCCTCGTAAATCTCAGAAAATAGCTATAGAGACAACACTGGAGAGTTTAGCTGCTCCACCTATTTATACGGTATGAGTTTATACATAGAAAGTAACACCAGAATGGAACCTTCTCTGGAGGAGGAGAGGTTGTGGATAATTGATTCTTCTCTTATTGTCACTTGTTTACTCCTGAGGCTGAGGGCATGGATGTGTAACTGTAGCCCCCCTCAGTTATTGACTGGCCTTCACTTTAATGAGCACTCAGAAGGCAATTCGGTATTACTTTCCAGCCTAAAGGGTACAACACTGGGGAGATTTAAAACTATATGCCTTGTACAACAAAAGGCCTGAAATACATTTAATCCTTCTATGACATTAAATAGGGAACTATAAGGAGAACAAAGTTTTTGCTTTGTTATTTGGGGTACTCAATTACTTCCTCTCTTTTATAAAAAAAAATCAATTTGCATCCTTTACAAAACAGTTTTTAAAATCAAAATACCAACATTCCAGTTATCCCATTCTTAAAGAAGAAGGTTCTGCACATATAAACATGAATCAAGTGTCTATAAATCCACATCTTCATCCACTTCACAAAGCTCAAACAAAACTGCCTGTGTGCACATTTCTACTTTATGTACATTTTCAGCATATGGCTAGTTGCTTTTGAGTAACTCTGAATTTGAATAAGAGGTCATAATTCTTTAAAAAATGTAGATTTTTTTTCAAGACATAAGCAACTTGAGAAACTGCAAGTCGCTGGTGTGAGAGAATTGGTCATCTACAAGGACGTTTCCCACGGGATGCCCAAATGTTTGGTGTCTTACATCCTGTGGGAGGCTTCTCTCATGTCCCCGCATAGGAAGGGAACTTACCCCACTCTCCGGATTCGAACTGGCAACCTTTCGGTTGACCAGGGTTTAACCAATTGCACCACTGGGTGCTCCTAAGAAATGTAGTAAAGCATGGGTTAACTTACTGAGTTAAAACCCAAAATACCAAAATGTAATCATAATTTGCAAAATAATAATAATAATAAAATGTGATCCTAACTTGCAAAAATTGGAAATAAAATGTCATCTTAATTCTCATTTCAAATTTTGTTGAATGCTTGTGTATCAATATAATATATGTAGTTCTACTCTAGCTTTCACCGTTTTTTAAAAAGCACTGGCCTGAAAATCGTAAAAGTTGTACTCATGTGAATGTTTACTTAGGAGATAAATTCATCAAGTCCCAAGTGCAGAGTTCCAGAGTAACAAGCGCAAAAGGCTGAGTTGTTATTTCACCATACTTTCTTATATTCCAAAACTCTTGTAATACCCATCTCATTATTTTCAGGTCTCATTAATGTTTTGCAATATTTCTACTGATGACTTCTCTTCATCCTCCGCTAGCAAATAAGTGGCAGATGAGATTATTTTATTGTAATTTAACAGTCAATTCTGTTTTTTAGTTTCTTTGATATAATATTTTAGGAACCCAATCCTTTATTGTTTCTGTTGTTCTGTAATCCACCTTATCTTTGGGAAAATGGAACTGGAACATTTTTTAAGTTCAATACATAGTTAATCAGCTGATAAGCAATCAAGCAGACAAAAAAAAAACCCCTGACCTTCATTTAGAGACAATATTCTTGTAACAAGTCTTATATATCATGGGACAAAGAAAGCTATGCTATTAGCAAGGGGATTTTAATAACAGTGTCTTTATAGATCCATTATCTTTTATATCTGTTTATAATCTGTTCTTTCTTTTCAGTATGTAGCAGTCTACACTTCCTAACATAGATACCTAACTTGTAGTATGTGAATGAATTATTAAAAATCATTAGCTATGATATTTCCCTTGTGACCCTAAGATCTGAACAATTTCCTGTGTTCAAGATAATGCAGCATATTGCTCAATTAGCCATTTGCTCTCTCTTGACGAATCCTTTTGTATTTCATCACGTCCCATGTACACTAACAGGCTTTGTCTCAGCAGCCACAGATGTGTTTTTCCATTGCAGAAGGGCAGAGCAAAATGCATGGCATTTAGACTTTCTTGCTGACTGGAACTATTGTACCTTGAAAAATGAATGTTATCAGACACAATGAAAGTTTTCTGTACTTAGATGTCACTGTAAATCCCATTCCACATTCTCTTCATCCCCCTTGAAATAACTCTTTCTCCTCCTTCCTAAATCAGCAGAATGCAAATTCACAAAAGCTTCTGAACCTCTTGTTCATTCTATACCCACTTCTGTGTAGAAATTCTGTTCCAAATTGGAAGTGATGCAGACATCCAAACTATTAAATATTTTCCATACCTTTGGTCAGTCATCACCAAAATGGAGACTATCATTAAAGAACTAGAGGCATCCATCTTCACAGTACAAATGAGGCAGGACAGGGATGAATGGACTTTATGACATCTACAAGATGCATTACACCGATTTATCCTAACTGTCTGGCAAGGCTGCTTAATCCCACAGGCTGTAAACAATAGACCATTTCTGATTTGTAACATTTACATGACCATCCCACTTTCCATGGGTTCAGGTGGGACAGGGAATGACACTTACCATCACTGTCCTATTTCTATCAGAGAGGCAACTACAGGGCACAAAATTGCTGATGCTCATCAATCATTATTCCTGCTGATACTGGCCAATCCAAAAAGAGAAGGACTCAAAGGGAGGCATCACTTAACAGTGTAGACACCCTCCTACTGCTGGGAGCTAGCTGTGTGTATTACTTCTCTCCACCAGGGCATATGAGAGCCTGGCCATGAAGATCTCCCAAGTCTAATCCCGAGTACTCTACTCCAGGTCAGTCCTACATGAGTGGCACATGTAAGTGTGTCCTAAGATTTGGAAAGGCAGATATGAAGGGACTTAGATAAGATCCTCAGGTGTAAAGATAATACCAAATTCAGAAGCATTCTGCCATAATTTTTCTGATTTTGAAAGCTGGGCAGTGTAGAAAACTAATAGGAAGAAGATCCATTCATTTGAAATGTGGTGCTAAAAGACAATTCAGTGGATACCATGGATTGCCAGAACCAGAAATAAATGTGTCCCAGAGAAAATTAAGCCAGAGTCTCATTAGAAGCCAAAATGATTAAGTTGATGCCATTGTATAATAGTAATAATAATATTTCTTACCTGCCTCTTCACATGGTTCAAGGCAGGTTACAGCATAATTAAAACATGTAAACATTCTATAAATACACATATTAAAATGTATCGGTATAAAATGCATATTAAAATGTATTTCTATAAAATACATATAAAAATAAGCAGAACAGAGATTAAACACAAGACATGAGTTTAAAATTCATGCTTAAAACTGGCTGTATATATAGTGGAAAGCAATAGGAAAAAAACCAAACTGATTTGCTAAGTGAAGTCAGGGAAATAAATTAGCATGTTGATGATCAGGGCTCATGAAGGACACTCATTCATAGGATTTCCATAAGTTGAAACTGGCTTGATGGCAAAGAAAGGTAAAAGTGAGAATGTGGCATTTCCTGAAAGCACCACATTGACTTTGAGAGATGAAGCTTTTGCAAAAGTAAGTGAAGTCGCTTTTTAAAATAAACCTGAAACTAAAGAGAAGGAGGGGGTAATGTAAAGGTAGGTAGAGTGAGAGAAGTGAATTCCCTGCAATCATTAACTGGCGGACTTTCTTTGACATGCAGGTCTTAGTGAATGTGCTTGCCAAAGGTTTACTGGTGGAGACAGTACACTTAATGGGATCCCAGGGGAGACATCCTCTTGCCTATGGATAACATACTGAAGAGACAAAGCTGTCGGCTCACTCTGATTTACTTCTTCCTCTTGCAGAGAAGAGAGATAAAAGTTCACACATTTCCTAGCAAACCAGGCATCTGGCTCTCGGCAGCAGCACTACCTTCTTACCAGGAAAAAAGTGCTTGTCAATGTTGATGGAAGAGGTGAGATGAACCTTAAATGAGAATGAAGAAATTAAAAAGAAAAGCTAAAAAGACTGACTTGCTCAGTCAGTAAATGTAGAATAATGAATGCAAAGAAATTTGCCTGCTAGGTTAGGTGAGGGATGAGATATAGGTCTTTTAAGGAATACAAAAAAATGTGGTTAAAAACATCACTGAAAGTGATTCCCCCTGCTTTAATTTTCACCAGGTGCATCTTCCTCTGAAAGTCTCAAAAAGTAAAGACTGCAGTATAACAAATCTCAAAACAACTCTGCTGAAACAACATCAGCAAAAACAATTACTCCTTGTGTTTAGGACACAGCAAAAGTTATGTTACACAGAGTGATATCTCATATTAAAAATCAAAGGTGAAGACATTCATTGGTGGTGGTGGAAGAAGTGTTAGGTACTGAAGTTGATACATAGTGAAGTTGAAATGGGCACTCAAAGAAAGAAATGTAGATTTCCATAGCTCAATATTCAGCTTTCTTGTCCCATACTAAACAGGAAGTATTAAATAGGAAGATAAAAAAAAAAAGGAAACCTTTAGAGACAAGTACCCTGAACAGACCTTCAAGAATGTTACCATTTTGGTTCAGGTTCATTTAGGAGTAGCAAGGTTACATTGGGGCCATCAACTACAATGTTATTTTGCTTAGGGTGCTTATGACCTATGGTGTAGTTTTAAATTCATAGAAAGGCTGAAGCAAAATGATCCTGAAATTGAAATTTGTTGCAAGTGGATGAAAGTCAGGAATTATTTATTTAGTTTAAAGCAGGATTTTATTTTGAAATAAAATTGTTAATGTTAGCATTATTGATAGCTTTTTCCCTATAAGTGGAGCAAAAGGTGGCTTAAAAATTGAAATGGTGACAGTATAGTCAAAACATGCAAAAGTCAGCATCAAAAGAAAATTAAACTATTAAATTATCTCTCTTTCTACACACACAAAAAATAAACTTGGCCTTAAAAAAAGATTGTGAACAATTAAAAATAGCGAAAGCCAAACTTTCCATGTTTAGCCTCATGGTCTACAATAAGGTTGTAAACTTGATCAGCTACTTCATTAGGGTTCCTCATTCTGAAGGAGCCTGAACATATTCAGCTGGTCATAAACACCATTCAGAATACAGATGTCAATCCTTGTTTGTCTCTTTCCAATGATCAAGAGTGAGAAACTGAGATTTTTCCCCACTTTATTTGCAAACTTGGTAACATCTTTTCCACTGGTAACAATGAAGATTATTGTATTTGGAAGAAAACTTTTCACAAATTACTTAAAGTATGCATACACAGAGAGATTAAAAAACATTTCAGCGGGCCAGTATTCTGTATAAGTTACTTTGTGAAGTATACTTAACTCAGTAATTTTTCCTGCCTCTCCCTGAAACCTAACATGGAGAGGCAGGTTTTAACCTATAAAGCTCTATACTGTTCTGGCCCAGCTTACTTGTCTGAACACATTTGCCTCTACGTCCCACCTCATAATTTAAGATCATCCAGTGAGGCCCTGCTCTCACTCCTGCCAACATTGCAAATGAGTCTGGCAGGGACGACAGACAGGGTCTTCTCGGCCGTGGCCCCCTGCCTGTGGAACGTGCTTCCAAATGAGATAAGATCAGCTTCATCCCTCCTGGCTTTCAGGAAGAAATTGAAATTGTGGTTCTGGGTCCAGGCTTTCAGACAGCAGACATAATTAGCACTTTGGTTGGAAATTGACAGGAAAGGCGATACAGCTGAGGATATTGTTTTATTGTTTTAATTAATGCTTTATGTACTGTTTTAATTAATGCTTTATGTATTTTAATTGTTGTTGTATTATTGTAATTGTTTATATGTAGCAGCATCGAATCGTTGCCAAATGTAAGCCATCCTGAGTTCCCCTTCGGGGATACCAATACCGGAAATAAATAAATCCATACATAAATAAATAATAGAAATGTATTTTACCTGTGTACTGACAGAAAGGACCTCCTTCTCCCAATTCAGTTGATAAAATATAGATGGGGGGGGGGGGGGGGAGTTACAATCATGACAAAAATCTCACAATTGTGACTAATAAATAATGATGATGAATACAGAACAGTTAGCTAAATATACACCTTTGTTAGAGAATACTGGCTCTCCTTTCTAAATAATGAAACAAAATGAAGAATTAATTAATCAGGAAGCAAAGTTCTCACTTATTAATGTTCAAGACTTCCTTGATTTTATACAAACAGATTCAAATCCTGACTTTTATGGATTAAGCAATTGGAGCCGTAGTTCTCAATAGATGTGTTAACTTTTATTTCAATTGAGTTGTTTTATTTTTAAATAGCTCTTCCCATTCAAATGTTTGAAGACATATGAAAATTTTCATTAGTTATGATAAAAAATGAACTGAACTCAGATTGTAACCTCTTCCAAACCACAGCCTCAAACTAAACAGTTATGTGAGGTATATTCTCTGCATTCCTGGCAACGACCACTCTCAAAAGTATATCAGTTGAATAGAGACTGTATAATAGCAAGAATATCAAAAACTGGCTGGCTTTGCAAAATGCTTTACAAATCTGTGGATGACTTCTTATCAGACATCATTTTTTATTACTTCCTCACCATGACTGTTCTCATTTCTCGCCATTTGTTCCCTGAGTATTAGTGCACTTAGCACATTCCGATAGACTCATTGTCTGCACAATTGAACTTAATTGGATATATTGTCTCTATAGAATTAAATAAGAGCATGCAAACAAGTGAGTATGATCAAAATTATAGAAAGACATAATATGCAGAATAAATCAAAGCACTGAGTCGGAAAGTCATTAAAAGAAAGAGAGAAGGGTGAGGGAGGAAGAGAAATTAACTATCATAGTCAAGGGAAAAAAGATGTGCTGTAAGATGAGAAACAAACTTATATGGCAGATCTGACAAACAGGAATAACTCTTTAATTAATGGTTATTTCTAATTAATCCCACGATGACATCAGACAACTGATTATGTGTATGTCATTTATTTATTTAACTATCCACTATTTTACAAAGGACCTTTCCATGGTGGAATTGGAGCCTCAACAGATGCATCTGTCAGCTTTTATCTAAAATAGGTTGTTTGGTTTCTTTAGCAGCTCTTTCATCTCAAGTATGAAGAAGTTTGATAATTTTGTGTATTTAGAAATCCTTAAGATGCTCAATTATTATTTTTTCCTTTTGGCCTTGAAAGTTTCATAAAACATTTTGAAAGGGTTCTTCAAAAGATGTGTATGTTTCTGTTGTGAAGGTAATCCTTGAGGTAATGCATTCAAGGACATAGAATTGTGGTCAAATGTTTCTAGTCAGTGGCATTTAGGAACTCATTGTGTTTCTCTTTTGCTATTATTTCAGACTGTATCTAACAAAGGATTCAGAAAACCAGAAGCTTAACTGTCACCACAGCCTCAAAAAGGAAACGTTGGAAATCTTTTCACATTTTTCTCTTTTTGCCTTCATGTCAGTTTGCTTCATATCCTTGCCCATATTTTCAAAGTTATTTTCACCCTTTAAGCAACATTATCAATGATATACACCTGACCTTGGGTTTCAGGAAGGATTCACAAAAATATTTTAAAATAAAACCATAGCAATTTAAATAGTTTTAAAATAAAACTATAGCAATTTAAATAGTTTGAACTAACAAATGCATAGTCTCTATTGAGGGGATACATTGCTTCAGAAACACAAATGACTGAGATAATTTAGTTGAGCTTTTGTGCTACGGAAACTGCTCTAAACAGAGCATGCATGGGGAAAGTGTGACCCACAGTTGCCATGAGGTCTCCAAATGCATTGTTGCATTTCTTAAGGATTTCCCTCCCCATTTCAAAACATTATTTAAAATTTTATTTGCTGCCACAGGCCTCTAAACACCCCTAGGTGGAATATGGGACAGCCCCTCTTGGAATGAAAAAGGTTTCCTAACTCACTTTGTGGAGTCAGAAGATTCAGGTGAAGAGGAAACAGATTTCCAGGAATCTGCAGCTCCTAATGCTGGAAGTCTCTGTAAGTCTGAGGGGATAAGGATTGAGGTAGATAAAGGTCTTATAGCTGGATCTTGCAGTTGCTGAAGATCATCATTCATCAAATAATAAAGAGACAAAAAGAAATGGCATTATTCCAATCATTTTTAAGTAGGAAATGCTGACCTAATTAGGGACCTGAGATCTTGAAACTGCTATGTAGAAATCTCTTAACCACTCCCTAGCAGCTTTGTTGCTTTCAACTCTCCTTCTTGGTGACTAGCAGTACTTTCTGGTGTTCATGTACAGTGAACACCACTCAGGAGATTCTAAATTCAACACCACATCTTTACATTTCCCAGTACAGAGCTACTGTTGTATGTCCTGGAAACTTTAGCAAGGAACTTTGAAAAATGATGTAGAAAAGGGGGCAAATTAAAGGCAGGAAATTACAAGCATTTTAGTGCAGTTATAGGCAAGGAGGGAAAGTAGTCTGAAGTATTGGAAAAGTGATGACATGCAATTGAGAACATCTGCTGCTTTAGACACTAGGAGACTAAACAATGGATTTAAACTGTAAAAAAGGAGATTCCACAAAAATGATCTGTCTTAGTAAATGTCTTAGGTGCACAATATTTTTTCTTATTAGTAGTATTAGTAGTGGGCCCCCTGGTGGCATAGTGGGTTAAACCACTGAGCTGCTGAACTTGCTGACTGAAAGGTTGGTGGTTCGAATCTGGGGAGTGGAGTGAACTCCCACAGTAAGCCCCTGGTTCTGCAAACCTAGCAGTTTGAAAATATGCAAATGTGAGTAGATCTATACATACCGCCTTGATGGGAAGGAAACTGCACTCCTAGCCACATGACCTTGGAGGTATCCATGGACAATGCTGGCTCTTAGGCTTAGAAATGGAGATGAGCACCATTCCCCAAAGTTGGACGTGGCTAGGCTTAATGTCAGGGGAAACCTTTACCTTTAGCATTAGCATTAGTAGTATTTCCCAAACCTTTCTTATTTTGAAAAGTAGCAGATAAAGTCATTTGGGCTGAGCACAGACCTTTTAGGTCAAAGGAAACTACTCAATTTAAGGCCATTGCCAGAGTCCAATATCATGTTCCTGATCTAATCATGATGCACTCTTCCTGTGCTTTTTTAATTGCAGAATAATCCATCATGCCCTGATCATCAGGAACATCAGATGTTGACAAATGGGCTATTTGCAGTGGTAATAACAGACTGATTGATGACCAGAGCAGGAAAATTATAGTCACCAGGTCTTTGGCTTGTGAATAATAGGGTTATGCAAGATGTCGTTTCAGGAACAAGCATTTTAGAAGCTAAATTTTAATGTAATCTGATGATAAAATGACCAAATTGGAATCAATCATCCTTTCAGAGGAAGTTACTGTGAAACAACATTTTGTAAGAAACAGACTGGGCAATGTTACCCAAATACCTTCAAACAAAATATATGCACACACTTTTGGAATTATTTGGTGCAGTACTGCAATGGTATTATCAATAAAGTCATTAGTCATGACAACCTTAACATAGATAGGTCAGAGTGTAAAACTTTTTGTTGAAAGTAGACTACAGGGTATATTTTTCACTTCCAAAATTAATATTTTTGTATAAATTAAGTTTTCTAAAAGAAATTCTAAAATGCAAAACAACAACAAACCCATGTTGCAGTTTTCTATCTTTTTGATAGTCTTTCTCACTTATGGTAAGGCAATTCGTGAGGATGTTTACATCCTTTCAAGCCACATTTAGCATGGGCTGTTTTTATCAGTAGAAGAACAAAGCTACTTTCTCTACCCAAGTATATCTAGTAAGGATAGGAATTTTGTCTATGATTAAGACATTTCAAATTAGGTTTAGTGACAATTATAGCCTACTAGGACTTTTGGATTGAAGCAAAGAGCTAAACCTATGGTGGGAATAATACATCATGTCTATTCTTGGTGTAACTCAAATTTACTTCAAAGAAACAACAGTATGCAGAAAGTGATCCCATCTGAGGACTTAGGTAAAGTCATATGGGAGGAGTTCTGTATGCCTTCAAGTTGTTGTCACCTGATGGCAGTTCCATGGATTTCATCAGGTTTTCTTAGGCATACAATACTCAGATATGGGTTGTCACTGTCCTTACTCTAAAATATAGCCAGCAACTTCTCATATTTCTTGATTAACTGGCTTTCAAGTACAACCAAACATTGACCCTGCTTCATTTCAAAAATCAGACAGCATCTGGTGCTTTCAGGGAAGCTACTCTCCAAGGTACTCTGGTTTCAGACTCCTATGGATTTAAATATATATACCAGGCATTTAGTTCCATGTCAAAGAATACAATTAGATATAACATGATGAATACTTGGTAATTCTACTGAGTATGAATAACCAAATAAATTTTTAAAATGCATTACCAAATGAAATTACTATTAATAGATTATTATTACAGAAACCAGATGTTATAACATATATTGGTGAGTTATTTGGCATCCAGTGCCATTTCCAAAACAACATTTATCCTTTGTCTTTAGGTAAAAATCTCTTAAAGGAATCAATTCCTACACTCAAATCATATAAATGGTGGTCAGAAATTCCCCTACCTTACAGAACATTTGATATAGCCCTATCAAATAGGCTTGTATTGCATTTCTTTCCACTTTGAGAAGTAAACTGTTTTTTATCCATTCAGCACTTTTAAAATGAAATCAAAGAATATAGTGATTTAAACTGTGAGTGACTGATATTTGGTAATAGATGATTGCATAAGAACTCAGATATACTGTGTGTTCTATCTTTTAATTGGATCTCTTCTTTTCCTTCGTTTTTCTTTCTCAGACAAAAGATTAATTTCTATGGATAATGGGTATCTGTACTTAGAGCAGATAAGTTAAAATAAGTTGGTGATATGCATCCTCATGTAAAGACTATAAGCCAATAACCAGTAATCATGAGTATGGTGAGGTAGAGAATCCTATATAAGAGTTCTATGTCAAAATGTTTGCTATGATGTTTAGCCCATTACTGTGATGCTGAATCAGTTTGGCAAAATTTCCTAGGAGGCGAAATAGTGATGTAAACATATACATATATTCCCTGTAAAATAGTACTTCTATACAGTTTATACCAGTTTTATTCTGTGGAGTGGACTTCAGAGTTATTCAAGACAGTTCATGATGTCCAGTTTTGGCCATACCAGTATCATCTGTTATGAAGTCCCATTGAATGTCCACTTTATTAGGGAGGCACTGTTTTTACATTGCCAGCATAGGAACACTTCCAAGAACCCATGGTGTCAGAAAGGTAGGCCAAGCCTCAAAGATGGGAGTTGGTGGATTATATCAATTATCCTCAGTGTTTAGGCATGGATAGCAACAATAAACAACAAGAATCCCAGTACATCACTGATCTTCCAACTAAAATACCTTGTTCCCAAGAGACTCCTTTAAATGCCCCTCATGAAACTGGTTTTCCACTGACTCTATATCACCCAAAAAATAACAGTCTTTACTGTTTTTACACCTGCTTCTTTCAATGACAACTTTTTAAGCTATGGTTGACCCCAAATACAATCCCCCAAAACTGGGGTTAGCCTTGCAGTTTAATTTTCAGAGAGCTCACACTTTAATAAATCTTAACAAAAAAAATCTTGAGTTACTTTAGTATTAAAAAATTCAAACTTCTTCTTATAATTATGGAGCCCCCGATAGTGCAATGAGTTAAACACTTGTGCTGGCAGGACTGCTGACCAAAAGGTAAGCTCCCATCTGTCAGTTCCAGCTTCTCATGTAGGGACATAAGAGAAGCCTCCTACAGGATGGTAAAACATTTGGGCACCCACTGGGCAACATCCTTGCAGACGTTCAGTTCTCTCATACCAGAAGCAACTTGCAGTTTCTCAAGTCGCTCCTGACAAAAACAATATAATTAAATGCCAATAAAGATGAAATAATAGTAAATTGGTTAGCAAGAAAAGATAAGGATGAGCTAGAATGTAAACATGAATTAAACATCTCATCTCACACTTCAACTACCAGCGTTAACAAATATAAATTGAACTCCTAAAACTATGGCCTGGAAAACTTTTCTAGTTGGTCCAAAAAAAAATGAGCAGTTGAATTACAGATGTCATGAAAGATTAAATAGATTTTGGGTTATCGGATAGCTAGTAAAAATTTAAAGAACTAGTAAAGTTGAAAAATAAAACATTGGGGAATGGTCCCATAATATGAGCACTGCAATGCTGCCTAAAAGACAGAATGGAGAAGAGCTTGTTCATGTTATGTTTGTCTTTTAATTAATCACAGTATCATAAAAGCCATCTAATCCAAGTCCTTGCCATTCAGGTATATATAACCAAAGCTTCCCTGAAAGAAACCCATCCAAGCTCTGTTTAAAGACCTTCAAAAATGGAGAATCTACCACCCACCAAAGCAATCTATCCAGCTGTCAAACAGCTCTGAAGCCAATTATATTCCTGTAGCTGGATGCATAGACCCCCATCCTCCTGGACCTATTACTGAGAGAAGCTGGAAATCTATCTGAAGGAGATTTTAAAAGATGTAGTGGGGTTCTGCCCAGAAGGGCTGAGAAGGAGAGAAGGTCTTGTTGAACAAGTTAACTTCATTTTATTATATGCTGTCTTTTCCCTACTAATTGAACTCAAGATGGCCTATTAATGGAGTACAGAACAAAAAACACCAGAAAAATAAATATAAACAACTAAACAACCTGTAGATTTAACGATCCCACAGCATTCAGCCATAGCAGTTAAAGTGGTGTCATGCTGTATTAATTCTACAGTTTAGATGCACCTTTGGTTGCAAACATTCCATAGGTCTCTTCCATGAGCAGACACATGTTGGACTTATAACTACCTCCTTGTCACTGAATAGGTCCAATAGAAGCTGGAACCTATATGGTATAGGGTGCCATATCATATACATATTGTCTAAAAATAACGTATGAGTTAATAATGTGGCCCTTACATTCTGACATTTCCCACCACTTAAAGGAAAATGGGGTTTCTTCTTTATAGTAATGCTCTTATAATAATAATAATAATAATAATAATAATAATAATAATACTTTATTCATACCCTGCTATCATCTCCACAAGGGACTCGGTGTGGCTTACATGAGGCCAAGTCCGCAATACATCTATAAACAAAGGCAATAACAAAAACAGTCAATACAATACAATTAATATAAATCACATAAACACAAAATAAACAATCAACAATGACACACAAGCATTTAAAAACCAATGGCCAGGCCAAATGTAATAGATTAAAATTTTCAAAAGAATACTGGACATGAACAAGGTAGGATATAACTGGGATAGGATTTTCAAAGAGAGATGAGGGAACACAGTCAGTCCTAAATCATTGGTAAAGTGCATTTTGAGGGCATATTGCTGAGAGTTTTCCTTATTCTGGGAAGGCACACTGGAACAACCATGTTGTCAGGCTCCTCCTAAAGACTGCCAGAGTTGGGGCATGTCTGATATCCTTGTGAAGTGAGTGCCAGAGTCGGGGGGGGGGGGCACCACTGAGAAGACCCTCTCCCTCGTCCCCACCAATCATGCCTGTGAAGGAAGTGAGAGCACGAGCAGGGCCTCACCAGATGATCAAAGAGATCATGTGGGTTTGTACACAGAAATGTGGTCACGCAGGTAGGCAGGTCCCAAACCATTCAGGGCTTTGTAGGTAAGAACCTGCACCTTGAATTGGGACCGGAAAATGAACGGCAGCCAGTGGAGCTCCTTAAACAGGAGGGGCAGAATGGAACCTTGCAGGACCCCACAGGTCAAAGGCCAGGGGTCCGAGCAGGTGTCTCCCAGCTTCACCATCTGGGAACAAACCTCCAGGAAGGACCGGAGCCATGACAAAGCCGTGCCTCCAAGGCCCATCCCGGAGAGTCATCCCTCCAAGGCCCATCCTGGAGAGTCATCCCAGAAGGATACCATGATCGATGGTATCGAAAGCCGCTGAGATATCCAAGAGAACCAGCAGGGTCACACTCCCCGTGTCCAGCTCCCTGTGGAGGTAATCCACCAAGGCAACCAAAGCCGTCTCAGTACCGTGACCAGGCCTGAAGCCAGACAGTGACTGATCCAGATAGTTGATATAATCAAGAAAACCCTGGAGCTGAGAGGTGCCCAACCACTCCAGCACCTTGCCCAAAAACGGGAGGTTGGAGATTGGTCTGTAGTTACTCAAGACCGTGGAGTAAAGGGAGGCTTTTTTCAGGAGTGGTCTAACCACAGCCTGTTTCAGCCCAGATGGAAAAATCCCTTGCTCCAACAATGCATTAATGATTAATGCAAACCAAATCAATCAATCCACCTCTGGCTGATTTAATTAGCCAAGAAGGGCAAGGGTCCAGAGCTGACGTGGTTGCCCTCACAGCCCCAAGGACCCCCTCCACGTCCTCAGGATGAACAAGCCGGAAAGAATCCACAAAACTGGACAGATGCCTCGGTCACCTCCCCTGGCACTGTGTTTAAATTGGTGTCTAACTTGAGGCGTATCTGAGCAAAATAGTGTGCGAACTCGCAGCACCAAGTTGTCAGGTTGCCAAAAGCCTCCTCCACCCCAGGGGGATGAAGGAGCTCCCCAACGACCCAAAACAGCTCCGAAGATCTATTAGATGCAGACGCTATGCGGGCAGTCAGGAAGGTCTCCCTGGCTACTAGGCCTGGGTAACAACGCAAAAATTTGTTTCTAAAATCGATTTGTATTTGGGGGTTTTTTTTGTTTCGATATTTAAAATAATTACAAAATTTTCCCTTTAAAAAGTTCGGTATTTACGAAATTTCGTTAATATTTACAAAACATTTTGTAAAGATGGCGCCCTTTTTTTAATATTTTTTAAATATTTTTTTAATTTAATTATTAATTTAGTAGAATAGGGAGGAGAAATTATTATTAAGGAGGGAAGGCAGGCACTCACTCTGGCGGGCCCTCTTGCTCGCCGTTCGCCCTCTCGCTCGCCGCTCGCCCTCTCGCTCGCCCTCTCGCTCGCCGCTCGCCCTCTCGCTCGCCGCTCACCGTCTCGCTCGCCGCTCGCCCTCTCGCTCGCCGCTCGCCCTCTCGCTCGCCGCTCGCCCTCTCGCTCGCCGCTCGCCCTCTCGCTCGCCGCTCGCCCTCTCACTCGCCCTCTCGCTCGCCGCTCGCCCTCTTGCTCCCAGCAAGCATCGCCAGGCGGCCATCTTACGTATTTCCGAAATGGACGGAAATACAAACATTTTTGGCGCCTGCCGTTTCGATATTTAAAAACACTTCCGGGTTTAAAAATAAGTTTTGTAATCGTTTTGTAATTGCTAAAATTAACGAATATTTAACGAATTACAAAATTAACGAACGAAACTGCCCAGGCCTACTGGCTACCCATATAGCTGCGGTATAGGCCCTAAGTGAGACTCTAGCCCGCTTTCGGTTGGAGACACCCTGAGATTTCCTCCAGATGCACTCTAGTCTGCTTCTCGTGCGCTTCATCACAGGTAACTCCCCAGTGAACCAAGCAGATGGCATGTCTCTGTGCAATGAGAGGGGACATTCGGGGGCGATCATGTCTATCACCCTGGCCATCTTGCTGTTATAGCGATCAACCAGGGCATTGACAGGATTGCCAGGCTCCATGACAGGAAGAGCCCCAAGATTCCTCAGGAATCCATCTGGATCCATCAGTCTCTTGGGGCGGACAATCTTAATTGGTCCACCACCCCTGCGAAGGTTAGAGGTCACAGCAAGTCTAAAACTGATCAGATGGTGGTCAGACCATGACAGTGGAAGAATATTTTGCTCTTCCACTCTAACTGTTCCACTGTCCACAATAAAGACCAGGTAGAGTGTATGTCCAGTCTGATGGGTGGATCCACATATAATTTGTGATAGCCCCATGGTTGTCATGGCGACCATGAAGTCTTGAGCCACTCCTGTTAAAGTGGTCTCAGCATGAATGTTAAAGTCCCCCAGTACGATCAAGTGCTGGGAGACCAGAGCCGAATTAGAGACCACATCTGCTACTTCAGGCAGGGAAACTGCTAAGTCACGGGGTGGGCTGTACACCAGCAGAATCCCCAACTATCATGGTTTTCAGGTGAACACACTCAAACCCAGAAGATTGTGGTACAATGCATCTGACCACAGCGATGGACTGCCGAAAGATTACTGCGACCCCTCCTCCCCTGCACCAGCAGACCTAGCCTGCTGGTGCATCCCAAAACCAGGTTGGTGCAGCTGGGTGAGATTTACCCCACCCAGCCCATCCAACCAGGTCTCAGTGATGCAAGCCAGGTCCACCCCCTCATCCAGGATCAGATCCTGGATGGCAGCAGTCTTTTCATTCACGGATCTGGCATTTACCAGCAGGACCTTAAGTCTACCATGGGGCCTACCGCATCCTACCTTCTCCAGGGTCACAAGAACTTTGGTGCGCTTCTCCCTGGTATATTGGTAACCAGCAAATCCCCTCCCCCACACAACCTGAATGGTGCCCATCTCCTCCAGAACCCCTCTCTCCCCCTGAGAGTTGGATTCAGTGGCTATTCAACTCTCTAAAGAAGGGGAGCTAGATCGTGATTTACTTTGAGGGTCATGTGAAGATGTTTCCAATGTCATAGTGAAAAGGGAATAATCAAGGGAACGAAGAGGACTGAAAAGTGGGAGTGTCCTAGGGTGGGAGAATATGGCCGATTGAGTGGGGACAACAGATGCAGATGGGGTTTCAAACTGATACTGTGCAGATGGGGGGGGGGGGGGTCCTAACCTGGGAGCTATTTGTGGATTTATCACTGACACCAGATAAACCAAGATGGTAGTAACATTAAAACTTATTTCTTCCAGAGGTGACATAACTTGTATCTGAATCTTTCAGAAGCCATGCAATAATATTTTGAGCCAGCATTGACTTATGGACAGAGAATTTTTGCAGCTGTACACAATTTGGAGGGCAGGGGATTGTCAAATTAACCACTTCTAAGATTTCTTTTTAAGAATTTTTGACTAGAAAAATGCTATAAATAAGTAAATAGAATATATCTCCACACTCTACAACTGTCCCAATTTAGCAGGGACAATTAATCCTCTATCCTCTTACATTGAGATAAACTGGTCTCGAGTGTAAAAGTAGATTGTACTTCATGAACTCATCAAGAAGACGTGATAAAAAGAACATGTGTACAATCTTGCCCTTCCTAATAAGTTCAGGCAAAAGCAAACTGCTGCAGCCTCCCCAAGCTGTTTCCCCCCCCCCCTCATTAATAACACAAAGTACTGTAAGAATTGCTTGGCCATAAGTGTCTAATTTTCATCTTGACATATGAACAAAATGGGTATTTCACTCCCAATGATCTACACAGATATATGTAGAATACTAGAATGCTTGCTGCTAGTCTTAGGTTTTATATTGTTTCATATGTGGTATTTTTCTGGGATTTTATGCCAGTATTTGTTTGTTTTATAGAGGCATTGGATGTTTGCCGTTGTATGTTGGAATCCACCCTGGGGAGATAGGGCAGAATACAAATAAATTATTATTATTATTATTATTATTATTATTATTATTATTATTAAAATATTGTTATCTGAGCTTAGCCCTAGAAGGTGTTTAAAAATGAAATCAAATAAAATATTGTTTCCTGTATTTTTTCTTTCTGAAATTGATGAGCCATCATATTTGCAGAACAAATTATGATCTCTCATGTTTCAAAATATATGGAGTAATAATCATAACAAATACTTTAAGAATTCTGCATACTATGTCTACTGTCTCCTGATGCCAACATTGGCAGTAGCGGAGAGACTTCCCAGGCTGTTTCAGAATATAAGGGTCACACATTCCTCCTGAAAACTAGAAAGTATAGTTGCAGTCGTTAGTCAACAGCAAATGACAAAGCCTCCCAGAACAGATATTTGGTGCCAGCAAGCTATAAGGCAAAAGCTGATAAATGGGTGCCTTTGAAATAAAATGCAATCATCAAACCATTAGCAATTTTTCTGATAAGGTCATGGCTAGCAGCAGGAGTATAGGAGAAAGCCTTTGATACTCCCAGAAAGTTCCACACACATGCACTTTCTGCCAGTTTTCAGAGTCTGGGCCTTCTATCACTCAGACTAGCCATGGGCATTAATTCTCTGATTTAGACTGCCTTGAGGAATCATCTGTCTAAATGTCAGCTTCTGGATAAGGACAGATAAGTCAGAAACAAAAGCCCATGTAGTAGAAGAGCTCTGTACAGATGGGAAGGGGGCAATTCTATATCTTGTCTACATGAAAGCTGTAGCTGTAGCTGAAAGCACAGCAAAGTCAGATGAAAACAAATGTAGGTATTTTGGGATATCAGATAATTTTTATATTATTAATGTACTTTAAACTTAAATATGCCCTTTTGTTGCAGCAGACAGCAGCCTGTCCATTGGGACGCAAATGGGGTGGAAGAACGACACCAGGCTAGAGCAGAGCTCCAAGTTCAAAACTTTTTACTTTTCCATGGAAAAGGGTGGGAAACCTCAGCCTGCACCTGAATCAAGGGGTTTCCACACACCTTGATTTAAACAAAGCACATATTTATACACAATTGCTTATATAACTTGTTGACATTAATTAATTATTAATACATAAGAAAACATCTTAATCATCTAGAAAGTCAGCTTTTTCAGGTCATATTTCCTGTGACCTTGTGCTGGTCAGCAGATCTGACATATACAGGCAGTTCTAACAGGACCAAAAGGGAAAAATCAATATATATATTTAACTTCCCCCACACTTTTATTATAGCAAATTGATTGGCACGTGGATTTTCATACTGCTCCAAATATCAAATTGTATTTCATTGTTATTAATGTAAAGATGTTGTGATGAATATCCAAAATGCATATACATCAACTATCACAAGGAAATAACAATAGTTTTTTTATTATCATCTGAATCAGGAGTGAGTAACTATTAAAGGTTAGCAGGCCACATTGCTGTCTCCCCCGACTGGAGGGCTCAAAAAATGCCCTTTAGGGGGCATGGAACATTTGTGAAATGTTATATCTTATACCCCCCAAACCCCAAAATTCTGCTATAAAAAAGATTTTCTTCTGGGCCTAAAATAAACCCACAGGTCCAGTGGTCATTTGGGACATAAGAATGTTTGACCCCTGGAAAATAATGGAGCCAAATGAGGTTCGTGCATCCCACAGTCTGCATTTTGTCCACTCCTAGTCTAAGTAGAGGAACTTTGTGTTGAACTTTATTGATAGCCCTATCCTGTATGACATAATTACTCGTGTTTAATGGAAAGTTCACATGCAGCTGAATTCCACTGGCCTAAATGGTCTACTGCATTCTGGCCACTGACACTGCAGCAGTCCTAGTCACAGTTCTAAGTAATTCTTTAAATTTACACATCATGAAGGAGAACCAGACTATTCATGCTAGCTCCATCCCCTTTTCTTGCCATTTACATCACTCACCTCATGGTGAATGTCTGAAACTCACTGTGTGATATAGAACTACAACTTCCCTAGAACTGACTATATAACTTCTACACCAAGTGAAGACTGTTACAGAGGTTGTCCATCAAGATTTAGGGTCTGTCTAGGAGACAAAGCAGGCACATCAATCATAGAACTGTGGAGTTGGAAGATACTTTTTTATTTGTTTTTATTTATTTATTTCATATACTTGTACCCCACCCTTCTCACCTCCGAGGGGGGACTCAGGGCAGCCTCACAGCAAACACCATTCATTGCCTACAAGGGGCATCCAGCCCAGGTCCCTGTCATGCAGGAATATACAATATGACAGATAGCCACACACTTTAAAAAACTCCATAGAAGGATGTATCCCACTGTTGAACAGTTCTTACCATATGGAAGTCCTTGCTGTTGTTTAGCTGGAATCTCTTTTCCTATAATTTGAATAAATTGCTCCCACTCCTAGTCTTTGGAGCAGCTAAGTAGATCTTCAGTTTACAGTCATTTTCACATAAACATACATGTTCATGTAAGTGTGTGGGAATACAAAAACTCCCTTATCTTTCCATCCTGCACTATCCCAACCCTTCCTGCTGAGCTAATATTGGAAAATAAGGTATTTTAAAACATCTTTACGCATTTCTTCCTCAGAACGTTCTGTAAATCTCTTCCAAAGATAGACTTGGGAATTGGCATTCTGTTGCAATTGAGAAATGAATCCTTTCACAACTTTTCTCCTGTCCTCATTTAAAACAGAACCAAGTTTCATTGGATGTCTCTTGTAGGACTTCATCAGGTGGGGGGGGGGGGGGTAAAGCAATTTTCCAGTGATTGATGTGATCCTTCACATGATGGACACTGGTTGCGCCCCTTTCAGCATGTTTACAGCATCCTGCATCGGCTGCTGCAAATTTTCGCCATCATGGGCAGATTTCAACATCAAGTTTCCTGTAATTTTCTCTCTTTTGCGGGCTATTGTCATGTTTCTCCCATCAGATGTGAGGAAGTGATTAGGTACCTCCTCATCATATGAGAAGGAGGATGGTGGGTGTGAGGCTCACAGGGCAACTTGACTCACACATGGCCTTCCTCTAGCCCCCAAAATGTTAAGGGGGGCATAGTGTGATGAGGTCCTTAGCTAGTTTAAATTTTCTAATAATATGTCTGTCTTGCATGATTGATAATTGATTAGGAAGATCAGTGAAGGGGGAGGGCAGCCAGCCACACATGATCCATCACCTCTATTACAAAACAGTAACACAAAAGCCACACACAATCCATTAATTGTATTACAAAACAGTTCCAACAAAGGGTAGAAATTGACTTTGCCTTGTAGCCTAAGTTACTTTGCTATCTCCAGCCCCCAATATGTGCTGCACATCACATCTTCCTGCTGAATTAAATGTCTTAACATCAAGCCCCAGAAGCACTGTGGTAGCTGAGTCTCAGCCTGTTCTTTTATTTTCCATTTAGAATTGAGTTCAATGCCATCCTTTATACTCCACTGTGCTTAGAGGCCCAAGGAACTATAATTAGACATCATAAGAATAATGATTTCATTAAGACTTATTGGATGGATTAAGTCATGTACAAGGCAGGGTGTTGTAAGACACCGTCGAACAGTTTATCTTTTTTGCTATAATTGGAGTTGCAGGGATTACAGAAAAAGAGCACCAAGAGGTAATTTCCAATTTGGCCAAGGCTTCCCCAATTCCCT
Organism: Anolis sagrei; assembly: GCF_037176765.1. Taxonomy (NCBI): domain Eukaryota; kingdom Metazoa; phylum Chordata; class Lepidosauria; order Squamata; family Anolidae; genus Anolis; species Anolis sagrei. The sequence continues at coordinate 212,813,524 of NC_090024.1, read as the reverse complement.
CCAGACACCAATTATCATATTTCTTCTCTGAATCAGATCTCTGCCTCCATTCTCAAACTGCTTTAAGCCCAAAGCTATTAACGGCAAACCCTAATCCCCACACACAACACTGGAGCCATCTTTCCCTCTGCACAGCTTCCTATTTGTTGCTGAATAGCAAGAGAGATGTTTCCCGAGGTAACATAAGGCTAGAAAAAAGCACAGAATGCTGAGCAGGTGCTTAGAAATGCTTTCATCTAATGTGAGCATAGAATGCTCAACATTGGCTCAACCAGGAGTCTCTTGTAGGACTTTATTGCATAAAGGTGGCAATTTGGCATTGAAGCAGGCCTGTCACATGTGGTGATGGTGCCACACACAACCTATTGCCAGTCTGTCCACTACAAAATTTTCTCCCTGCTATTGACAAAAATTCATTAATAAACATGGATCACACTCATGGTATCGTCACTTGTGCAATGAGCCAGGATGCACAAGAGTGATGTCAAAATGTCCTGCCAACCTCTCTCTCCTAATTTCTAATGTAAAGCTTTTATTATTATTTTAAACTAAAGCAGGCTGGAATTGTGGAGTTATTTTAACAAAAACAAAATAAGTAAAAATATTCTGGAGCAGCAGAATTGCATAGAGAGTAATTGAGTTTTCCCGCTAACAGGAAGTTCAGCCACAGGACCACAGATCACCATAGCATTACAATTGTGGGATGCTTTAAGATGTATTGGTGATGAACACCTAGTAATCTGCCAGTATGATCAGTGTCTGTTGATAATCATGTAAATGGTGTGGGATGACAGCATCAAGCAATATGGTTCACAGAAGAGAAAAACACACATTTAGAAGTATAACAAAACCTCAGGAGTATATAACAACTCCCCAGGATATCTCTATAACATTGCATATTCGTGGTTGAGAATATATAGAGATGAAACAAGACTTAACTTGCTAGCTCAATTTCTGTTGCCTGAACCTATACACTTACACATGGAATTTGGATCTATTCTATTGGCTTTCAGTGGGTGGTACATGGATGTAGGATTAACACTTTATGTGTGTTCTCCAGTTATCAAAGCAGTAAATGTGTACTCAAATGCTTCATCATAATTTTCAACTGTCTGTGACAGAGAAAATCCCAGCCAGTTTACCAACTGTTAGGAATTGTGGGAGCTGAAGTCCAAAACACCTGGAGGAGCACAGTTTGAGAAATACTGACCTACGGAAATGCTATTATGATTGGTGTTTGTATTGTAGCTATGCTATTGCATTTTATGTACCAAATATTTTTCTTGGGAATTTTTTATTTTTTATTTCTATTATAAAGGTCTCAGATTTTTTTGACAGATTGATTGGTGAAATATAAGAAATGGGAAGTTGATAACCACTGAACTATGCTATCAGGTACTTGCAAAACATAAAGTCTTTCATTTATCAAAGAGGTCATATTTGCACAGATGTGTAGTCATGGTACAATCTGCTCCACTGAATGTGTGGAGATTGAGAAGGGACAGCTGGTGTAATTGGTTGGCAGATTGTTGAATTTCATTGTCTCCCATTCTTGTCTCACTCACCTATTTCTTTGTGTATTGTAATTGGTAAAGTATAACCATATCTGATGTTACATGGTATTCTAACGTTATGGGAGATATCCTGTATTGCACCAATGGAATGTAAAAGGCATAGTTGTGTGTCCTCCTCTTCCCTGAGAACTTAGCCTATCTGAGAACCTCACCTTAATAGCCATGCAGAGTGTATGTGAGGAATATGGGAAGAGGACAAGAGCACCAGGTGTCTGTGTTCATGGGGCCAGCTTCAGAAAGAAGACACTTCCTAGAAGAAGAACAACTTTATTTTAGTAATCAAATATAGGAATTTGAATTCAGGTCATGGTTAGATATCATCTGTCAAAGGAGTCATCAATCGAATATACAATGAAACATCCATGTCTTTAGTTCCTTACAGAATGTGGATAGGGAGGGTGCCAGCCTAATCTCCCTGGTGAGGAAGTTCCAGAGATGGGGGGCCACCACCAAGAATGCCCTTTCTCTCATCCCCACCAACCACGCCTGAGACAGGGGTGGGTGAGAGAGAGAAGAGCATCCCCAGAAGATCTTAAGGACTGTATGGGCTCGTACGGGAGGATGTGGCCATGAAGATAGGCAGGCCCTGAACCGTTTAGAGCTTTATAGGTAATAACCTGCACCTTGAATTGGGACTGGAAACCTATCGGTAACCAGTGAAGCTATTTGACTGCTCCCTGTAGCTTGCTCCAGTTAACAATCTGGCCACCAACCTTTGCACCAGCTGTAGTTTCTGAACCATCTTCAAGGTCAGCCCTACATAGAGTGCATTACAGTAGTCTAATCTTGAGGTAACTTAAGGCATGGACCACCATGGTCAAATCAGACTTCTCGAAGTACGGTTGCTGCTGGAACACAAGCTTTAACTGTGCAAAGGCCCTTCCGTCCACCGCTGACACCTGAGCATCAAGCGTCAGTGCTGAGTCCAGGAGTACCCCCAAACTGCAGACGTGTGTCTTTAGGGGGAATGTAACCCCCGTCAAACACAGGTTGCCACCCTATACTCTGTTCGGCCAAGCGACTGACCTGGAGGACCTCTGTCTTGTCAGGATTCAATTTCACCTTGTTGGCCCTCATCCAGCCCATCACAGCGGCCAGGCACTGGTCCAGGACTCAAGTTTTGGTGGAAACTTGTGTTTGACGCAGTTTTGGTGGAAAGGAGTAATAGAGTTGCATGTCATCTGTGTAGAGATGACAACAAACTCCAAAACTCCGGATGACCTTGCCCAGCGGTCTCATGTAGATATTAAAAAGTATGGGGGAGAGAATGGAACCTTCCAGGACCCCACAGGTCAAAGGTCAGGGGTCCGAACAGGTATCCCCCAGCTTCACCAACTGGGTGTGGCCCTCCAGAAAGGAATGAAGCCACTGCAATGCATACCTTTAAGATCCATTCCATAGAGTTGTCCCAGAAGGATACCATGATAGATTATATCGAAAGCCACTGAGATGTCCAAGAGAACCAACAAGGTCACACTCCCCCTGTCAAGTTGTCTACAGAGGTCATCCACCAAAGCAACCCAAGCCGTCTCGGTACTGTGATCAGGCCTGAAACCAGACTTCAATGGGTCCAGAAAATCAGTTTCATCCAGGAATCCCTGGAGCTGAAAAGTAACCACTCGCTCCAGAACCTTGCCCAAAAAAGGGAGATTTGTGATTGGCCAATAGTTGTTCAGTATTGACAAATCAAAAGATGCCTTTTTAAAGAGCGGTCTCATGGCATCATGGAATTTGCCCTTGCTCCAATGACGCATTTATTATCTTTGACAACCTATCGGCCAACCCTCCTGCGGCAAATTTTATAAGCCACGATGGACAAGGGTCTAGTGCACATATGATTGCTCCCACTGCTCCCGGGATCCCGTCCATGTCATCAGTCTGCACTAGCTGAAATGAATCCAATAAGGTCAAACTGAGAGATGCCTCTGTTACCTCACCTGGCACTGTATGAAAGTTGGCATCCAGATCAGAGCGTATCTGAGTGACTTTATCTGAAAAATGATGAGTGAACTTGCTGCATCGAGTGATTGGATTGTCGAGGAGCTCCTCCATCCCAGGAAGGTGAAGGAGCTCCCCGACAACCCAAAACAACTCAGCCAGTCTATGTGTTGCAGACATGATGCAAACAGTCGAGAAAGATTTCTTGGCTGCCCCCAAAGCCGCGGAGTAGGCCTTAATAGAGGCTCTAGCCCATTTTCAGTTGGAGACACGAGATTTCCACCAAAGGCACTCTAGTCTCCATCTTGAGCACTTCATCAATGCCAATTCCTCAGAAAACCAAGGAGTTGGATTGACTCTGCGCAACGAGAGGGGACGTTCAGGGGTGGTCGTGTCTAATGCCCTGGCTATCTCGGTGTTATAGAGATCCACCAAGGATTCAACAGGATCACCAGCTATCATTACAGAGAGAACCCCAAGAGACATCAGGAGTCCTTCTGGATCCATAAGTCTCCTGGGGCAGATCATCTTAATAGGTCCTCCACCCCTGTGGAGGTCAGAGGCAACAGAAAGTCTAAAATAGACCAGATAATTGTCAGTCCATGACAAGGCCTACAGGGGATGCCAGGAAGATGGTTGTTCCTTTCTACAGTTGGCTGGATGTCTGTCTGACGCTAGCATCCCCTCATTTTCTCTATAGGCCACTAAAGGCACCTACCAAAAACAAAACACAACCCAAACATATGCAGGAATTGTTTTCAGTGATGCTTGAATATGCCACTGCAAGATGTCAATCCTAAATATTGTGATCACCCATGATGTCTAAACTGAAAGAAAATGTAATAATGAGAAGGGGGAATTGTCAATAAACAGACAGAGGGAAGATTAAAGTAAAAGAACAGAACAGAAAAAGAACATTCCCATAATCTAGATTTTTAAAGAAAAGAACTCCCACATATTCATTGCAAAAGCATTGCTTTCAATCTAAATAGAACATTCATTACAGTGCTAACACTCATAGCTCAATATGATATTAACACAGTTTCTCCATATTTTAATTTATTTCCCAAGCCCTTTTACTGACAGTTCTATCATTGCATCATTAAGTATCATGGTTCTGTCCTGGTCTTTTAAAGTGATCTTCAAAATTTTCATTGACAAGAAGCTTCCAACAGACAACAAGAAATAAGTACTGAACACTAAGCCACTCAGAAATGGAACAGCATATTAGAAAAAAGAGCTTTGATGCAGCCTTTCCAATAGAAAAAAAAGACAAGCCAAGTTCAATAAAGAGCAGTTTATCCATTAAAGAACGTGACATGGGTGAAAAAACCACCTTTCAATAGAGGGGAACCATTTAATGTAGCCATTTAAGTTAGACACAATTAGAGCTCAGTTGCTCCTCTTTCTGCTTTCAAAGCTGAGGTTTGCCAAGTTAGTCCAAGTCAGACTTTGCTGGGCTTAAACATTTGAAGATGAATACATCTTTGTGAAAATCTTCATAGCAATATTGCAGCTTTTGTGGCAAAAGCAACTGATTTCCCGGGATGAACTTTAACCTCTGCCTTCAAGCCATCTTGGTGGGATAGCCCTCATACCAGTTGTAATCTCTATTTGGGTCATTGTACACCCAGCAGTTCACTTTCTGTCAGAGTAGATTGTGTTTTATTTGAGTTGTGATAGAGGATTGTCACTGAGAGCTAGAGGGTTGGGGAGAGGCATGTTTATATATATACAGTCAGCCCCCAATTTATAAACATCTGACTTACAAATGACTCATAGTTACAAATAAGGGTGAGACAACAGGAAGTGAGAGAAATGTACCACTTGGGAAATTCACTCCAAGAGTTATCATGGGGAAAAGGTGTCTCCACTGAAGCTTCATCAACAAGCCAAATTTTTCAAAATCTAATTATCACCGGTACAGGAAGTGAAATCTTCTGAACATGGACACAGACAGCAAAATAAACACCACAGGTGTCTTTATCCTTTCCTATGCTATCCAAAGCATGCACACACACACACGCACACACAGGGCCCCGGGAGCGGAGTCATCTATGGAGAGAGAGAGAGAAGGGGTGGCTGGCGTTGTATCCTCAGCAATGGTGAACTGAATGCCAGGGAAGAGGAGGAAGAAGAAGAGGAGAAGGAAAAGGAGAGGAAGAGGAAGAGCAGAAGGAAGGAAGGAGAGGAAAAAGAGTAAGGAAGAGAGGAGGAGGAGAAGGGAGGGAGGGAGGAGGGGAAGGGTCTCCTTTGCGGTGCCATGTTGCTGCATTCACTCTTGATGTCCCCACACTGCTGCCCCTCGCCTCCATCCCCTCATCCCCCCTACAGAGCCCAGGCAATGGCAGGCCCTCCCTCCTCACCAGCCAAGCCCCCTCAGTAAAGGGGGCAGGCCCCACAGGAGTGGAGGAGGAAGAGGAGGTGAAGGAGGCAGTGTCTTGGGACAGGCAGAGAGGCTGGTGCATACTCCCGTTGCCTCTCCTGTGCGTGCATATGCCCATCCACCCTTTTAAACCTTTCTGTTCTTTTCACCTTTCACTCCCTTTCTTTTATTTCCTTCCTTTCCTTCTTTCTCTCTCAATTCCACCCTTCACTCTCTTTTCCTTTCCCTTCCTCGCTTCTATCCTCTTGTCATTCATCTTTCCCTCCCTCCCTCTTTCTTTTCTTTCTTTCTTTCTTTCTTTCTTTCTTTCTTTCTTTCTTTCCTATCCTCTTCCCACCTCTTCTTCTCCCTTCCTTTTTTCTTCCCCTACTGTCTTCTATCTTCTTGTCATCTATTTCTCCCTCTTTCCTTTTCCTTTTCTTCCTATATCTTCCCTATCCTCTTTCCACCCTTACATCCCTTACTGCTTTTTTCCTTCTCATTTTTTTCTTTTTCCTCTCTCATCCTTTTCTTTTTTCTTTTCCTTCCTTCTTCCTTTCCCTCTTCCCTCCTTCCTTCCTTCCCTCCTTCCTTCCTCTCCTCCTTTCCTCTCTTCTCTCTTCCTTTTTATTTTCTTTCTATCCTCAATCCTTCTTGTCCTCACCCCCCCCCCCTTTTCCTTCCATTTTCCTCTGTCTTCCTTTCCTTCCCATTTTTCCATCAAGGGTTACTGTCCATTGCTGAAAGATTTGGTGATATAACGCTATAATTTTATAGAAGGAATTCTAAGCTCACAGCAACTGTCGTGCACACCTTTTTGGAACAAATGACAGAGAATGCACCCTTTGTTGCTGTGTATTACGTTCGCCAGCAAATACCTTTTTGGTTTTAGGGTTTTGAAAATTGTGGTGCACGTTAGATTCAATGGTGCGTTAGATTTGAATAAATAGGTTATGAACATCTCTTCACATTTTACATAAGGGACACCATTTTATTATGCTATTGGGACACATGCAGCTATATATTTCAGTATCTGAAACCAAATCTTAGCAGATACCAAGTTCTTGCTGTATCTTATTATTTATTAGTAGGTTTTGCAAGCTAAAGTCCAAATGCTAAATTCAATACATTTCCATGCTGAGCTTCATATTTTAAGATGTAAAAGTGCAATGTGGAGTTGGGCATGAATAACAGATACTAAAAATGAATTATTTAGATAATGTGTACAGTAGCTATGATTTCACCACTGAGGGATTTGGCTCCATTTCTACTTAATCATGCACTGTCAGAATGTTGTTGGGGAGAGGAGCAAGGAAAGGAGGACATGTTTCTTTCTTTCACTCCAATAGGTTTACAGCACTGAATGTCTCCTCAGCATTACTCATAGAATTCCAGTTCAACCAGGCAACAACCTGGATGTTTGATACAGGGTTCTGTCACTGCCAGTATCAGCCATGGGAGATACATTTTGAAAAATAATATTTGTATAGGAGGCTGTGGACCATATATTATTTGTTCTGTTACCTAGCTCAAAGGGCATTTAAACTAATGGACTGGCTCAGGCTTCTTATTAATTCAAACACATTCTGAAGGGAAGTTATGTATTTAAGGGTGGAGGATAAATGCTGCTGTGCCCTGAAACAGAGTCATCAAGAATGCAAGTCTTCTTCTCTATGGATTTGACATGAACAAAACAATCTTCAGGAAGGAGTTGCTATCTTCTCATTCCTCTTGGGTAGTTGGAAATCTACCTGCTCAACATGTTCTGTATGGGAATGGTCACAATCTAGCCCATGGACTACATGTGATCTCCAGGATTTTCTACAGACAGCTTCTAGGGGGTCTGATGCATATATTGGGTCCCATGTACCATTTTTGGTTCAGAAGTAGCTTTTCTTAAAACAGGAAGGGTACAGAAATCAGTTCCTGATGTAAAGATCCATGTCCTCTAGAGACATTTTGGAGAAAAAATCTCAAAATATTTTCTTGGGGAAATTAGACAGAGGGGTCACCAAACTCTCCTGGGGAACAAATGCAGCTGCCCACACTCTGATAGGGGTTAATCTCTTTCTAAATGAATGTACTCCTCTCACATTCTGCTATTTATTTAAACTGTTTGTAATTTACTTTATACTTCAATTAAGCTGCCAGACCAGCTTGCAATCAATATTTACAAACCAAAAGAAATAAATTGTAAAAAGAAATCAAAATGCAATTAAAGAACTAATGCCCCAGTGCCTGTCAGCAGGACAAACAAACAATCAAAAGGGCTCAGTGGATGTAGAAGTTTTCACCAGGCCTTGGAAAGCTGTGAGATTTGATGCTAGGCAAGCTTCCCTAAGGAGAGTATTTCAAAGTCAAGTTACCACAACTGAAAAACTTCTTTCACTGGTTGCTTCTCAACTAACCTTAAAAGGCAAGGGATATGCCGATAAAGAGTATCCAAAAATAACATTCAGGCAATTTCATGTGGGAGCAGATGGAATTTCAGACACACTCCCTATAAACCTTTCAAAATAAGCAGTGTCACATTAAATTGTACTCAGACTGAAAGCCTTTCTGATGATCCTGACCAATAATCTATTTGCTTTACTTTGGAACAACTGCAGTGTCTCAAAAAATCCCAAAGATAGACCGAAATACAATATTTTGTCTAATCTTTACATTCCTTTGATATCATATAATCATGATTTTAATGGTGGATGTGTTCTGCATTATACAGGTTTTCCCGGACTCTGCTTGAGAAATGTAGAGATTATCTTTTAAAAATAATGTATGAGAAAAGCAGGAACATAAACATATAAATATAACCAAAATGTAGACAGCATACCATAATAAAGATAATAAAAAATTAGGGATCGTACATCTAATTTTTTCCAAGTCCTGACAGATGTTGAGAACAATGAACTATTTTTTCATCTCATAACTTCAAGTTACTTGGGAATTTCTCCTCCCATATCCCACATATATTGACATGAAAGGAGCTATTTTCTGGCAGACACATATGGGTTTTTGTACAAGATTGCTGTTATTTTGCATAGGAAAAACAGCAATGTTGCACAACACACACTTGCACAATGAAAACACTGCAGAAAACAGCTATGTTACAGTGTTGATTTTGTGCAGCATTTTATTGTGCAACACTGTTGTTTTCTACAAAGCACCGCTGATTTGTTGCACAACATTGCTGTTTTCTGATTTTGTGCAACATTTTTGTTGTGGAACATTACGCTTTACTACAGAAAAACAGAAATGTGGTACAACAAAAATGCTGCACAATGAATATGTGCAAAACCCTGCAAGGTTGTACAACAAATGATATGTGTCTTGTCCAGTTTTCAAACCAGCAAAATCCTTAGTGACTGTTGAACTTTTAACCATCTTGTTTGAATATGGGAATAGTGTGCATTTGCTGCATTTCCCCCCAAATATATAGTGATAAAAATATGAGCCCCAGGAAGCTGTGTAATGTTCTGTGTAAAAATAATGTAGGTTTTGACTTCAAAGCTTTAGAGTTTATCAAACTTGTGGACAATTCTCAAAAACTTTGTGTTTATGTTGTGCTAAAAAATGTATTAATTTTTTTTAATCCCCAATTTGCAGGATCTTTTCATATGTTATTTTTCTTCCCATTTATGTAAATTAACAGGCTGGCAAACTCCAGATCCAACCAAGTCAGAAAATTAATGAATTTATATTCCATCCCTATGAAAGACATAGGGATGGAATATAAATTTCCTAAACCTATCACAAACACAGAAAGACTCAACTGGAGTAAATGCGTCCAGCTGTCCTGTTGCTTGGACACTTGTAACCACCGCCTCAACCCCCCTTCTGATCTGTAAGTGTCCATCTACATGCTCCAAAATACAAGTTTGTTTGGATGAGCCAAGCTAGTGTGGTCACATTAAATAATGTAACAAATTCTCACCTTACTCTAGAGATTGTCTTCTGCAGCTTTCAGTAGCCATTTCCCACAGAACCATGGTACCAGAAATGCCAGTGGCCAGTTAATCTATCCATTTTAGACACAAAGTGCCCCTTCATCTCTTTGCTGCATAAAAAGAGTTCAAGTGAACCTAGCAGAAAACAAAGTTTTCCATCCCCTTAAAGCTTTTTCTGCAATTTTATTTTCTGTTCAAGTGTGTAGTAGGGGGTTGAAGGGGGAGGGGAAGCAACAGTGCCTTGACAACACTCGCTGCTGAAAACATCACTTAACTTGACAAACAACCTGTAATAGCTCGAGAGAAAATACAAGGTTAGACAGGTATAGAGATAATGTATGAAGAACACGCTGAGCAAATAATAGCCTTTTGAGAATCAACATTAGCATAATTGCTAAACATGGATAATTGCTGAAATAGCATTTGCTGGCATCATTTTATTTCCAAATGGAACGTTTTCTCCTTTTACCCTGTTTAACAATCTACTAGAAGCAGGAATCTAGTTTTAGTGGAGAGCCATCAACAGGGAATTGGCACCATCTAAAAGCCAGAGGCAATGAGGAAGATACATTTGTTAAACAAGTTGGAGTCCAACCATCTTTTAAATCCCTGGTTGTCATTTTTAGCATTCTGTGCTTTTTAAAAATCCATATGCAGCACAACATCTCAGTCAATAGTTGATAAGGCTGGGCATTTTTGAATCAATTCCTATTGATTTCCTTCTACTGAAATAGGATAAGAAGGTGGCAGATACAATGAACATTTTGTAGAATGTATTGAACAACTCCAAGAGCTGGCAGAAACTTGGCCATAAAACAAGAGAAACAAATGTAAAAACATGCAGGGGATAACTTGGCTATCACTACCATAATGTCCTATTTTATTTTTTAAAAATGATTGGGCTATTTGACTAATAATAGCTAGTAATAGCCATGTCAAGAGAGCCAGTGAATTTCAAAAGATTAAGAAATGGTGGTATATACTTATCTAAACATTTCTGTGAAAGGCAGAGAATGTCAAACAGTGGATGACTGTGAACACAAATGTAGGTTGACCTTCTTTATCCTCAAGAAAGACCATTTCCAGATGTCAAGTATTAATCAGAACTTTGAAGGAACTGTCTGAGATGCTGAACCTTATTCCACATAATATTTTCATGACTTTAGATAGCTTCTTAATTCAGATTTAATTTAATCCAGATTTATCCAAAGTGGATTCGCCACAATGGAATGCCAAACGTGTATCTTCCTTCTGCCCATGGTTATTGATCAAGGGTTCATTGAAAAAGACTATGCTTCCAATGGGAATCTGATAACATCAAGTGTGTGGGTATACTCCTTGAAATTAGAGAGGAGTGCAAGTGGAAGAAATGGAATATCACTCTATTTTGTTCTCCATCACTATGACACCTGTGTAATATGTACATTTTCATATCCACAAAAGTCTGTTATGTTACATTAAGATTCATAGGGATGATAACAGAATTGTTACTCTACATGGACAAGTTCTCCAAAGATTATTTAAAGAGGAATAACACTCCTTTTTGGTACATATTTATTTTCTGAGGAAGTGGCAATTTATAAACACTTGCATGCATGTACAAAATGAAAGAGTTGGGTATAGTTAAGAAATAAAACAAAATAATCAGGGAGGAGAAATGTGATTAGCTTTCAACATTCCTTGCATATCTTAAAATGCATTATCATTAAAAATCTTAATGCCAAAAGCACTGTAAAAATCATCAAACTATTTCTTGGGGAAATGCAGAATATGTCCACTTTGAACATTTGTTGAAAATTATTTTTGCCATCAATTCCATGAATTTTCATTGGAATATTTTGATTGCATCTGTAAATATGACTTGAAACAAAGCATAAAATTTTCTGTCTATGACTTTCTCTATGAAATTAAAAGTAGGGGCTAAGCCAGTTAATAAAGATATTTGATTTGCAGAGGAGGGGAAAGGATTGTGTGCAGGGAAAGGAGAGGAATAATACCACCTCCTTCCCACCCACCCACCTCCTTCAATTACCTCCATGCTTTGGCTAGCATCACTCTAGGCAATGATCAATGAGAGTCAGGTCACTGGGCCCATGTCAGGCCCACTGCCAACTTTGACAATGAAAATGGGAGGGATTTTGTCATTAAATTCAGTGAAACATGGATGACTTCTTTTGTTATACTTTGAATTTAGACATCAGATGAGCCAACATATAAGAATGAAATAAGCTATTTTAAATCTCTATAAGGCTCTAGCAAAGCACTATTTGTCCCCCATCATGACACCAAATGTTTCTCCAGAACGAGTTATGGAGTTTCTCAATAGTTGTAAATAAAACAGAGTATAATTTCCAAACTTCAACATATGAAAATAAAGGCCTCATCTACACTGCATTATAATCCAATTTGAACTGCATTATAATGGTCAGTGTATATACACATAATACAGACTGTACCACATTGAACTGAATTATATGAGTCTACACTGCCATATAATTCAGTTAAATGCAGGTAATCTGTATTCTAAAACCGAACTATATGGCAGTGTGGAATGGAGCCAAAGACACTGTGATCAAGCAATATCAGAGTGTAGTCAAGATAGCGAAACTATTATTGAGAAAGACCTCTGCTCTTGGCTTAGTCTACTGGGAAACATAAAATCTGCCCTTCTGTTCTCTAACCTCTGCTCAACTGAGTCTACTTTTGCACGTTGAACTTGATTTGCAGCAACTGAATGAAACTAAGAACAAAAGGGGAAAGTGGGAGGAGGAAAGAGAAACAGGGACATTTTAAAAGCAGTTGAAACATAAAATGACAGAGGATTCACCAGAACTGTCCCTGCCAAATCAATACAGTTTGGGGGAGAAGTATGATAAAATAGTCTTTTCTGCCACAAATCTGAGACCTGTAGTTAACCCAGTGAGAACATTGTGTGTCATGTGACATAGAGAGGTCCAGCGGTCCTGTCCAACTGCTTCTCTGCTTCCAAGGAAAAGCTCTAGGAGATTTGCTAAAATATGATGGATTGACGCTAGGGGCTGGCAATAAATTGAGCTTTTTGATATTGCTGTTAAATGCCCAGATGTTCCAAGTGGTGCGCATCTGTGCTTTCAAACATGAGTGCTCAGAACAGTTCAGCTGAACTCAGTACAGCCACAAATCAGAAACCAGAAACATTACGGAAAGTGGTTTCCCCAGTACCTTCAATAAATGTGGGTATCACTGTGAACAATGGAAACTACAGAATGCTGATTTGTATTGGCCTATGAGACAAAAGAGAGGCTATTCTTTGCAGAAATGGCACTAGCAATGAAATTTCCAGGAGGCTGACCATGTTAGATCACATCCAAATTGATTGAAAAGATCAGAGAGTCCCAGATTTTGTTCCTGTTCTTTCTTACTTTATTCTAAATATCCATTCAGCAGTTAACAACAACAAAGCCGCATTTGAACCATTTCACTTCTCAAAATATTCTCCATAAGAAGTTATCTTTTTGATTCATGGTGAAGTACTTTATACAAAGCAGTAAACATACCCAATTCTCTTCTATTGCTGAGAAATATGTCAATCAAGTTGTTGATGTAGCTCCTGGAAACAATTACCATGAAATGTTTTGACTAAAATGTCTGTTAACTCAAGATTCTCAAGTGAATTCATGCTAGATTTAAAAGCAAGCTAGAACCTGGTCCCATGGATAAATTTTGCTGCAGCAATTTCACAGGATTAATCTACGGTGTAGTATGAATGCAGTTTGACACCACTTTAACTGCCTTGGCTCAGTGTTATGGAATCATGACAGTTGTAGTTTTGTGGGGCACAAGCTCTCTTTGACAGAGATGGTTAAAGACCTTGTAAAACTACACCTCCCAGGATTCCATAACATTGAGCCCTGGTATCAAGTGGTTTCAAACTGCATTCCTTCTACAATATTGATGCATCCAAGGTTTCACAGTGACATAGACACTGTGTATAACTTGGAGACCATGCCCTATGAGGAGCATCTTACATAATTGTAATAGGCTGCCTTCGCATTACATATGTTGAGATGCCTATCTTACTAACAAAACAGCTGGAGTAGTGAACTCCACATCTCTTCCCATACCCCAGAGCTCCCATGCTCCAAAGTGCTGGATCACAAATACCTCACTCATTCTGAGTCTCAGAATGAGGTTTTGTGAGTGAAATGACTTGGGGGATTATCATATCTCCCCATAATGAGTCATTTTCTAAGTTATGTTTTTCCTATATGGAAGCTCATATACATGCAAAAATGTATGTACACACAAGTATACATACTGACTTCACTCCTTTGCCCTAAAGGGAAGTGTTTCTCATACAGAAAAGCAGCCTTATATATAAAATATTAGACCAGCCGAACACATAATTGGTTTTTGTGAGCAAAATTAGCCCTGTTATCTTTGCTGCTGCTTATTCAATTCAGTTAAAATGAGACAACATTTCATTAATAATAGAGCAATTGTGGCAATTACTGCTTCATATAAAAGCAGAAATGAAACACTAATAGTATTAATAATTGCCCTTTGGTTTTGCATCTCTCTGGGGCCAGTATTTACAAAATACCTTCATGAAAGAATCTAGAAGCTACAATAGTACACCGCTAGGGGCCATTATGCTGTTGCCTCAGAATAACTCAAGGAAATGAAGGTAAATATGCCAATTATACTAGGGAACACATTGAAATATCAGGTGGCTGAAGTGCAGACATTAATAAGGGCAGGTGTGTAACACAAAATATTACTATAAAATTTTGTAGGGCCTATCAAAATAAAAATAATGAAAGGAGAAAGGAAATACAGGGAGAAAAAAAAGGTTTTTGCATGCTTTTGCTCTCCTTTTCTGTGCTCTTATTCCAGTTAAACCATTTGATCGATTTGGAACTGTAGCTATAAAATCATAATCATATGGTAGACTAGCCCCCAAAATCATGGATAATGGTCATGGAATATGGGTGCTGCTCTTCAGCAACATCTCATATGATAGCTTCTCTACCATTGCTGTATAGGACCAGTCAGATTGTTATTGATCTGGGTTCTTTTTAGTATACGTTGTATTCAAGTAAACAAAATTCCAAATATAGTAACCAACAAAAACATATGCAAGAAAAACTGCACTTATAATTGTAATACAAGTCAGTTTGTCATTAATTGCTATGTTCCAAACTTCTCTATACCATCCTTCCAATTGAATTTCACTTTTATCTTTTTTTTTTCTTTTTTCTTTTTGCAATTATCAGTCTTACTGACATTAATAGGTTGGAAATTAATTCGATCTGTTTTTTTGACTAGTGCTTTTATGTGTGGACCCAATGCTAAAAATTCTCATGTTAATTAGATAAACAGATTGAAGTATTTCAATTTTTCTTTGATACAGGGCCTTTTTACACTGCATCATTAGAACTTAATATTCTAGTGCAACTGCCATGGGAACTCCTATGAAAAACTGGGATTTGCAATTTGGGGGGGGGGGGGGTAGAATACTGAGTCAGAAGTTTCTGGTGCCTTGTCAGACTAAAACACCAGGAGTCCATAGAATGAAATCATGGCAGTAAAGGTAAAGACAGAGGCTTTATATTATATTAGGCTTGGTTGATAAAAAAAATGATTCAAAGCTCATTTCAGATCTACGGGCGCTGGTGGTTCAATTCGGAAGTCATTTCCAAATTTTTCCAAAAAAGTTGGAACTTTCTGAAACTTCTGAAACTTCCAAATCACTTTGTTAATGGCAGACGCAATTCCACAATACGCGAAAAACAACACTGGCACTGGAGAAACAAACACAGAGCCCTCAGAGAGGAGCAACCCACAGCAGTGGCTCTGGGCCTTTTGAAAACATTGGAAATGAGTGTTTGGAGTCCAAGGCTGGCTTGAAGGAATGGGAGATGTAGTATTCTTTGGCAATATACAAAAACATAGCCCTCAGAGAGGACCTACTCACAGCAATGGCCCTGGCCCTTCCCCAAAACGTATCGCCTGATTGGCTGGGAGGCAAACAGCTAAGGCTTTGCCTCCCAGCAGGCTTGATTTAAGAAAAAAATGCATCATCATTCTTCCAACTCACTTCCTCATTCTGAAGTAAAAGAGCGCAACATGGTTCAAAACTATTGGGGACTTCTAGCTTCAAACAAAGAGTCGGAAGTCCCTTCAGAAAGGTAAAATTTCCAATTTTATTAATAGTTCCACCATATCCGAATGAACCTATCCATCTCTATTCTAGATCCATATAGTATGAAGGGGTCTGTTCTCACAATTCTCTTAATACACTAGTATTTTGAATTGTGTCAGTGTTTGCTTATAGTGATGGGAAAACAGTCCACCAAATGCAAATTTCCCTGCATAACAAGGTGGCTTCCTTAAAAAGAATCAGGATCTGCTTTCTTATAACACCAACAAAACTTTCACTAGAGAAACTGTATATTCTCTATATTCTAGTTCAAGATAACTATAACTATGAATTATTTTAACTTTAAAGATGTAAATAAGAGGTGGACAGACTTCATGAATTGTGGGATGTCTTTTGTTTCGTTTATTAAAGCTCAGAACACCACCAACAAGGTGTGAGAATAAAACTCAGGGGCACACATTGTGATGCAGAATTACCATGATCCTGCATACACAGATACTTCAAGTTTGTGTTTGTTCATTCAGTTTTAAACCTATGAATCAGAAACTTTTGGAGACCTGTCAAATATCACTGAGATGTATCACTAGATCTTGAGCTACTCCTTTTCACCACTGTTCAACATCAATAAAACTACTGGGTCCTAGTGGGTCTTGCCAAGCTTGTCTTAAATGGGGGGGGGGGGGGGGGGGAGAGATGTTAAACATCAAAAGCACAAATGAAGAGATGGTTATTACGAGAAGCTACATGATTGTCAGGCTTACTGCATGTCATGTCTCAGGAGAATGTTACACAACTTTATTTTTACTTTCTCCCCTCTTTATAGTGGTTCAGAGCCCATGATAACGTTTGAAAATAGAATTTTGCTGCACATTTAAAGATCAAACCCATTTCTACAAATAAAAGGGAGCTGCCCTGCTGTTTTTATTCTAGTTTTTCTTTTGTAACAACACTTATCACTGATAATTATTAAAATGAAATATCTCATTAAGTTCCTGACTTGTTTAAAGAACGATACAGTCTACATCATTTGAAAAATTGGACCAAACAACATCTTTATATTTTCTTACCTAGTCTGGAATTCACATTGATCTTGTGTCAGTTTTTACAGCTTTGAAAGAGGAAAGTGCCCAAATAAGGTCCTTAGGTGTTCTCTGCTGAAGGGCCAAATCATCAATTTATTTGAAATGTTCCAAATCACCAAAAGCCCAATTAGTAACAGGAAATGTCAGAACTGTATGAATTCAAAGAGAAGAGCTAAGTAATTTGCATAAGTAATTGAAGTGAGCTGAGAGACCATTCCGGAGCTTAATTCCAATTTTTTTTTTAAAGTTTTCTCCCATGTGGATCCAAATGTAGACCAAAGTGCCTTCCTATGTTACTTCCACTGATCTCAGAAGAACCTACTACCAGGATGTACCTTGAAAGTTCCATGTCAAAAGAACACATTGGGAGTTATCAACACAAAAGTCTTCAAGGTCCAAGGTTCCACAAGGTATAAGAATTCACCATACAGGTCTGGATACCAACAATTCACCAACTGGGAGGAAGGGATCACCAGCCTCCACAGCCTATTATGACAGATACTTCTCTCCGAAAGAGTAATCTCTAGACTTGTTCTTTTTTATGCAGTTAATCACAGCTGCAGCCTATTTTTAAAGCATCCTCCCTAAACTGCCACTGCCCGTGAGTTCTTACAGATTGATTACTCTGTCCTTTAGAATCCAAGGCTGAAATTAACTCCTTCCATACCTTTTGCAGCATCACCACCCTACTAGTCATTATCCTGTTTTGCTCATCACCAACTGCTAGGCATGATACAAACCACCATTAACTATGGGACATTACAGCCTTCTTCAACTAGGCAGAGATGGAAGAATAGCATACAGGAGAAATGAAGCAGCCCTAGTGTCATCTACATTATGCTTTGGATGATACTGGAGATGTGTATAGATGCAAATGTGTCACCTAGTTTTGGGGGGAGGGTAATAAAATAGAGGCAGTTGGGTTTTTTTGCTTTGAAGTCATTCTCCTCTGAGAACTGTATTTTCATCTTATGTTGCATAGCTACGTTATGTTATATGACATACTATAATTATACTTTTATTGCTGGGGAAATGAATTAATTATAAACAATTAACCATTTGCCACTAGTTACTTCCAAGATCTGCTCCCAAGTAAGTGAACATCATAGCATGTATAATCACACAGAATTACTGCACACATTTGTTGACATCCAAGATTACCCACATGAAAATGCTTAGAAAATGACTGTATAGAGTTCTATGGTAGATATCCCCACCAAATACTTCTGTGTGAACAGGTGAATGTGGAGGGCAATGCCATGAGTATCCAACCAATAGGGTAGCTGAAGTATAGGCATGGCTTCACTACAAATTTCCACATATTTTCCCCTTTTGTATTCATGGATTTGGCATCCACAGGCCAACTTGCCCATGATACAAAATATATTTCTCCTGGAAGCCTTTCTAGGTTATTCAGTGTAATTATGTGATGTGTTCCCAGCCCATGTATTGTCAAACTGTAAAGTTCACTATTATCCACAGTCTAAGGTAGTAGTTCTCAGCCTGTGGGTCCCCAGATGTTGTGACCTTCAACTCCCAGAAACTCTAACAGCTGGTAAACTGGCTGAGATTTCTGGAAATTATAGGCGAAAACACCTGGGGACCCACAGGTTGAAAACCACTGGTCTAAGATATCTACAGGGGCTGTTCTTTAATGTGTGAATTCAAAATTGGTCTAAGCAGCAATTCAGCTATGTGTGAACACCATCTTTAAGTTATTATATCAGGTTTGCCCTATTGAGTATATGGTGGTAGGTATGCATGAACCAAAATCACTCAGGATTGTCAAGAGCTAAACTTCTTGGAGCAACTGAAATCACCAGAGTGATTTCAGTTTCTCTGCAATAAATGCATGTAAACATTTCAGTTCTTGCAATGCAGAAGAATAATTATTGGGAACATGATTGTCCCATACTTAAACTGGAAAATTAACAATGGCAGTAAACACCTGAACTGGGTCAGCTTTACATATGGAGTTTTGTTCTTCTATTGTTTCTTGCAATATGTAATAGGCACCTAATCTACTGAGATGAAGTTTTCTTCCCTCTGTATTCATATGATATGTTAAACAGATCTCTGAACCCTAAGCCAGGAAGGTTAGCAAAGTTTGTAAGTGAAGACTAACCTGTAAATAAAATCAATAAGTTTCTTGAAGTCGGACAAAGAAGTTTTGGAGGCTGTCACATTTCTTACTGAAATTTACGAATAATTGCTAGGTTCAGCCATGAGTCCTTGGATCTTTTTTCTTCTTTGGGTTTAAACCAGTAGCTTATGTATGAATAAATACACTAAGGGATCAATTCATGTTAAATTGGTTATGATATTTGTATCCTTTTCCTTTCATACATTAAGAAAAACTGGTGATGGTGGTATGCAGCCTAATAAATATTTGTTACAATGCTTACAGATTTACCTTTATTTATAAGTTCTGACGCCATCCGTAGCTGGGCAATGGTAGATTGAGATTCTGGATCCCATATTATTATACCTAGTTTTTGCAAAAGCAACTTGCCAGGCTTTGATTATTTTTGGAGTATGGAGGACAGTAAATCTGATTAGCTTGAAACCACTGTTCTTTTAAATCAGTGTTTCTCAACCTTCATAATGCTGCAACCCCTTAATACAGTTCCTCATGTTGTGGTGACCCCGAACCATAAAATTATTTTCGTTGCTACATCATAACTATAATTTTGCTACTGTTATGAATCGTAATGTAAATATCTGATATGCAGGATGTATTTTCAATCAATAGACTAAATTTGGCACAAATACTTGATATGCCCAAATTTGAATACTGGTGGGGTTGGGGGGGGGGATTGATTTTGTCATTTTGGAGTTATAGTTGCTGGGATTTATAGTTAACCTATAATCAAAGAGCATTCTGAACTCCACCAGGGATGGAATTGATCCAAACTTGGCACACAGAACTCCCATGACCAACAGAAAATACTGGAAGGGTTTGATGGGCATTGATCTTGAGTTTTGGAGTTGTCATTCACCTACATCCAGACAGTACTGTGAATTCAAACAAGGATAGATCTGGACCAAACTTTGCATGAATACTCAATGTGCCCAAATATTAACATTGGTGGAGTTAGGGGAAAATAGACCTTGACATTTGTGAGCTGTAGTTCAACTACAATCTAGTTCAACTACAATCAAAGAGAATTCTGAACCCCACCAATGATAAAATTGGACCAAACTTCCCACACAGATCCCTCATGCCTTGAATGGACTCGCTGGTGTAAGCCTCCCTTCTGTCTCACATGCTCTCCCTTGCCTGCAATGCACATCATGCTGCCATGCACAGAGCACACCTGCTCTCCCCTCCCCACTTGGAGTCTTAGAAACAGCCCTCCCTTTGGCTGAGACGCTAGCTGAGAGGCCAGCCAATCACAGTGGAGGATGGCTTTTGGTGGGAGGATTCGCCATCCGTTTTCTAAAAAGAAGAGATGGATAGGTGGAGAGATCTTCAGCCCTCTCTGCCAAAGGGGTTCCTAAAATCATCAGAAATATGTATTTGATGGTCTTTGGTGACACCTCTGAAACTCCCTCACAACTGCCCCCCAAGGGTCCCAACCCCCAGGTTTTATATTTTATGACCCCTAGATATTTGCAGGCAAATGCCATTATGGTTTCAGATTCCAACAGTCTCTAGCCTCTAGTATCTATAAATTCTATTGTCATACTCCAGACATGGGGAACCTGTGGCCCTCTAGATACTGCTAAACTCCCACTCTCATCCTTTTTCACCATTGATAATGCTGCAAGTTGCTTCTGGTCGCTTCTGGAATGAGAGAATCAGCCGTCTACGAAGACATTGCCCAGGGGATGCCCGGATGTCTTACAATCCTGTGAGGAGGCTTCTCTCATGTCCCCATGTTGAACAGAAGCTATCCAAAGCTCTAGGTGCTCTTACTGCCTATTACAGGGAAAAACAGCTGATCCCTAATCCATCTAAAACACAGACATGTGCTTTTCACCTTAAGAACAGACAAGCATCCCGAGCTCTGAGGATTACCTGGGAAGGAATCCCACTGGAGTATTGCAGTGCACCCAAATACCTAGGAGTCACTCTGGACCATGCTCTGATCTACAAGAAGCACTGCCTGAATATCAAGCAAAAGGTGGGTGCTAGAAACAATATCATACGAAAGCTGACTGGCTCAACCTGGGGATCACAACTAGATACAGTGAAGACATCTGCCCTTGCGCTATGCTACTCTGCTGCTGAGTACGGATGCCCAGTGTGGAACACATCTCACCATGCTAAAACAGTGGATATGGCTCTTAATGAGACATGCAGCATTATCACGGGGTGTCTGCGCCCTACAACACTGGAGAAACTACACTATCTAGCCGGTATTACACCACCTGACATCCGCTGGGAAGTAGCAGCCAATAGTGAAAGGACCAATAGTGATATCTCCAGCTCATCGCTTGTTTGGGTATCAGCCAGCACATCAACAACTTAAATCAAGAAATAGTTTTCTAAGATCTACAGAGACACTCGCTGGAACACCCCAGCAAGCGAGAGTCCAAAAGTGGCAGGCTCAAACCCAGAACCTCAATCAATGGCTGATATCAAATGAGAGACTCCCCCCTGGGCACACAGAAAACTGGGCGACTTGGAAGACCCTGAACAGACTGTGCTCTGGCACCATGAGATGCAGAGCCAATCTTAAGAAATGGGGCTACAAAGTGGAATCCACGACATGCGAGTGTGGAGAAGAGCAAACCACGGACCAGCTGCTGCAATGCAACCTGAGCCCTGCTACATGCACAATGGAGGACCTCCTTGCGGCAACACCAGAGGCACTCCAAGTGGCCAGATACTGGTCAAAGGACATTTAATCAACTACTAAGTTTGCAAACTTTGTGTTTTGTCTGTTTGTTTGTTTGTTTTGTTAAAAATGTAATACAAATGTCTGGTTGTTCCTGACACGATAAATAAATAAATAAATAACCATGTTAATGTTGAATAAGATCAATGGGAATTGTAGTTCAACATCATCTGGAGGGTCACAAATTGTCTGCCTCACCTTCTATACTCTCTCTTTTTCACTTTATTCCTTCTCTTCTCAAGATCTCTCTCTTATGTTTTCTTCCTATGTCCTCTTGTTTCCCTTTCATGTTTCTCCCAACATACTGTATCTCCTCTAACCCACACCACAATCTGGCATTGCTATCAATTAACAATGATATTGGTATAATTTGCAGGTGACAGCTGCTAGGATCAAATTGGTCATTTTCCCCTTTTGACAATGTTGGGTAGGTGATCATGCTGTGTGGTGGCAAGCATCCACAGAACATGGACTTGGCTTAAAAACAGGAGACATTTTAAATCAATTTAGCATTGTTTAGCCTAATACAATTAATCTCATTTTTTTCTGAACTAGGTAGTGATGAATCTTGGGGATATCAATATTTATGTGAATATTCCAACATAATTTGAGGGGCAGGAGGGGAATGGAAATTTTTATATGTAACCAGAATGCATGGATTCCCTTTAGGGCATGTGATGTTGTTCCATGCCACAATAAAACAACTGCTTTGGTCCAATTTGGAAAATATTCTTCTCAAAATTGTTTCTGACTTCCTGCTGTTCAGTTGTATGCACAATGCATTTGGGGGGGGGGGGGGATGTTGCATCTGATATTCATCATATTGTTCACTGTTGAGCAGCAATCCTGATGCACATATACACAGACCCATCTGTACATATCAAATTCTAATCAGACATGAAATCACTAACTTTTATGTCAATAAATCTGTACACATTGTGTTTAGAGTAGGTGGCTGACTTTTGAGTCCAAATACTTATTTATTTATTTATTTACTTTATTTGTATACCGCACTCTCTCAGCCCGTAGGCGACTCAGTGCGGTTTAGAACCAGGTCAATATACAAAGTGCACAACATTAGCATTAGCATTTAAAAAACAGTAACTAAAGCAACTAAATCAACATAACAATACATCAGAACATCAATATAACAACAATACATCCATATAACTAATCCATCATGTCTCATCAATGAAGTCATAATCCGATCTCCTCATCCATTATTCCAGTTCCAAACTCAATCAATTGATTGCACTGCTTAATTAAACGCCTGTTCAAAGAGCCAGGTCTTCACTCTTCTCCTGAACGCCAGCAGGGAGGGGGCCGATCTGATGTCTGTGGGAAGGGCGTTCCACAGCCGAGGGGCCACCACTGAGAAGTATCCACCACTGAGAAATATCAATCTATGTCAAAATGCTGAAATCATCCTGAAAGGGAAACAGTTAATGTCAAAACCCATGTGAAGGAAGAGTCTGGGTAAATATTTTAGGATTTTAGGATTTTGTCCATGAAAAAATAACATGTAGATAAAATTACATTCTTCTATTTCTGTTTAATCAGTTTATATACTTGCCATATCGAAAATGATATCACAGCTATTGTGTACTCAGGTATTGTGCAGAACTACTGTTAAATTCAAGTTAGCAATGCATGTGGAATAGCAAAGCTTCACCATTGCTAAAGGTTTCTATTATGGAAGGAAATCACCTCTCTCAGTCCTTCCTATAGTGAACAACCTTTCTTCCTGCTCTATCCAATTCAGATAACCATGTTAAAATTGCAGGAAATTTCAAAGCACATTTTAAAAGTGGAGAGTTTTTCTTCCCCTTCAGCATGACTGCTCTCTTTAAACAATCAATAAAAAACAAATAAAATTGCAGATCTTTAGCACATTTATTGTCTTGGCATTCCATCTGACTTATGATCTTTAAAAACAGACTTGCTTTCAGCTATTAGTTCAGAAACCAAATGCCAGAGAGTGAGAAAAGAGCCACTGCCAAGTGATAATTTAAACAGAGAGGAAGATGACATAATGAGATAACAGTTCGATATTGGGAGTTCAGTCATTAAATAGCTCAGAAAATGGCTTGATGATGATCAACAACAAAAAAAATCCTGATAGCTTTGATGATGCGACTGTGAACAGAATATTGATAGCAACTAGAAAAGGGAAAGGGACAAGAAAGGTGCAGATAGCCATTCAATTGGAAAGCAGTTTAGTAAAGCCTCATTGAGACTCTTCTGTAACATTCAAGAAAATCAAAACAAAGCAATGAAAAACACAGCAAACATTTTGTACAGGTTTGGTATTGCGGACTACCCATCTCTCTGTATGTATGCACATAGTTGTTTCACTGGTAACCAAGCTGATCAACCACAAACAATCCACCCCCTGACAGCTAACCTGTACAAAGTAGAGAAGTGTATATAGCTATTTTCAAAGTAGGAACACCTACTGCTTCTGCAGTCTCAACAATTAAGCTTGAAATGCTAGCCATAAAGGTGTTTACTGGTAGCCATGGCTAAGAGGCAAGGTAACTAGAACAGAAACTTCTAGTCCTGGGGTGGGAATATCAGGGGCCAAAGATTCTGCATCAATGGTGAATTAGGAATTGTGTAGACCTGCAGGTGTGGAGTTCTAATTCCCGGAATCCTTCACTGTTGACAATGCTATCTAGGGCTACTGGGAGTTGAAATGCAGCCATCATTTGAGGACCATTTCTCTTCCTTTCTGTTTTAAGGTCATTGTAAGCTTTTGTTCTGCTTACTTCTCCACTCTACAGAGGACACCCCCATTTCTTGGACTGGGAAGAGCTGAATTCTATTGTATATCAGTAATCATTGAACATGTATTTGCCTCACACTGAGAACAGCATCAGCAACAACACCCAGGGGAAGTATTGATGGTTTTAGTTACACAGGTACATTTGAGAGGCATTGGTTATTGTTTCCATTTTGAATTTAATTGAGAGTTTAAATTTTAAAAGTGCTAAAGTATTTGTCAGAGTGCCAATTCCCTTCCTTTGTAAGTTAGCTTAGTTTTATGACACTGCAATAAATGTGTGTCTTAGTTCTGTTGTTAATATTACATTAAAGCGTACCAATTCCCAATTTGCTGAAATATGTTCTAACATTTCTCCCCTTGGTAAGATATGACAGAGATCAATTACAAAATCATTAAACATCAATTAGTGTATTTGGAAACTATATACAGAATGATCTTGCAAATGCTACCTTGTTATATGCCATTTGTATGTGGAAATGCTGGTTAAATGTTTAATGAACGTGAAAATAATTAGCAATCACTCTGCTTAGGGTGAAGAGTAACAAATTCCATTACAATTTGTTTAGATTGCTAAAGCTCAGAGACTAGACATTTTATTTCTGCCTGCCACTCTAATGCCTTTTTAAAAGAAATGTTCAATTTGTGCCCAGTGCGGCTCACTCATCTCCTGGTACTTCCAGATGAGATCAAATCCTCTATTTCCGTGTACATATAAGCCAACGTAGTAAGCAGCACTTTATAGTTTCTTGAAGTGGAGGATCTCCAAAGCACGAAGTCAGTCTGAGGATCCCAAATGAAGCTGAAATACCATCTACAAACAATAAAGTTCCCAGTCTCTAAGCTCAAAGACAAAATATACCTGCAGTAAAATGAATAGTACCAACATGTGAAGACAGTACATAAGAACACTGCAGAGATTAGCGCAGGTTCAAATAGTTACTTATAAAAAAGTATCCTGCCTCTCTGACCCAATATGCCCTCTAAGGCCTCTAACCATAATAATATATAACTGTGCATTAATAATACACAAACTTATAATAAAAACAATACATCAGAATAATCAACCCCAGGGCAGTAGACACCAGTAGCAATAAAACACAGCAATGATGACAGATAGTCAGAAATCAAAATCGGTAGAAGTCACTGAAGGAAATGCAGGAATAAGCTTACTTGAGGAAGAAGGTAGGTAGAGGCAGGAAGGTGGAAGTGAAGATGAGTATGGTAGGTAGGTGCCCAAAATAAAACCAATGAACAACTTCATTATATATTGTTGGGTAGGCAAAATTCTAAATGAAACCACACAGGATGAAGCCATGGCAGTTAAAGTGGAACTGCAGTGCTATAATTGTGTATTGGAAGGCTTTAAAACACAGGCTACATGCCATCTATAGGGAGTGCTTTGATTGCGTATTCCCGTATGGCAGGCGGTTGGAATGGATAGGTCTTGTGGTTTCTTACAGTGCTATGGTTCTATAACTCTATGAATGGCAGATAGGCCTACTAGAACTCTTGGTAATATGGAAAAGAGTTAGTATGGACCGAAAAACCATACTTCATATTCAGAAAAAGCTGAAGACATAAACCCAGTGAGCAGGAAAGAGCAAGACCAATGCAACGAAGATGAAAATGCCAGGGACTTAAATAGGATCATTGAATTGGAAGAGACTTTGTGGGCCACCCAGTCCAACCCCCTGCCAAGAAGTAGGAAAATCGCATTCAAAGCACCCCCAACAGAAGGCCATCCTACCTCTGTTTAAAAGCCTTCAAAAAAGAAGCCTCCACCATAATCTGGAGCAGAGAGTTCCACTGCTGAACAGCTCTGACAGTTAGGAAGTGTATCCTAATGTTCAGGTGGAATCTCCTTTCCTGTAGTTTGAAGCCATTGTTCTAGTCTCCAGAGCAGCAGAAAGCAATCTTGCTCTCCTCTCCCTATGATTTCCCCTTACATATTTATACATGGTAATCATGTCTCTCTCAGCCTTATCTTCTGTAGGCTAAACATGCTCAGTTCTTTAAACCGCTTCTCATATTACTTGTTCTCCATTCCCTTGATCATTTTAGTTGCCCTCTTCTGGACACGTCCCAGCTTGTCAACATCTCCCTTCAATTGTGGTGCCCAGAATGCGACACAATATCCCAGGTGTGGTCTGACCAAGGCAGAATAGAGTGGTAGCATTACTTCCCTGGATCTAGACATTATAAGAGGAGAAGGAATTATCGAAGTGGGCTTTACTTCACCATTACATTAATTCACAGGACCACAAGACAGACACCTTTCCTTCTGTCCCATTAACATGATCAGAACAAGATGGTCTTCTTTTTGTACTGATGAGAAGCCTTTCATTACGTTCATGAGATAGAAGAAGCATAAAATAGCAGGAGACATTACCAGCTTACTGCTGGCTGCTTAATGGGACTCCACATGCAACCAACACAATATGATTGTCCTGGAGCTCCTTAGTGCAGAGCCTGGAGAGAAAGAAAGTGAAGCTAGCTTCTGGTAGATTCCTTTCTCTTGCAAAAGTAATTTGTGTGGGTAACCAGCAGAGTGTTTGCACAGAAAGAATTTCACATATACAACTTACCATATCAAAGTTAGACAGAGGAAGGGGGAACACGATTCTGAGAAAAGTGACTTTTTTTCATTAAAAAAAACAAACAAGCCAGTCACACATAAACCCTGAAAAAGAGAAAGCTGGACACATAACATGTGTATGGAAATTCTTACAGACAAAAGACAGACAGATAGATAAGGATATAAGGATATACTAAAAATATAGAGATATTGATTTAGAATTATTACTGCAATTTAAACAATGCAATACAATGAAATATTTTGTTTATAATGGGTGATATATATATATATATATATATATATATATATATTATACACACACACACAAACACACACACACACATACAGAAAGTCCATCTGTATTTTAAGTTTTGTATATTGTGAACTTCTAGTGGTGTCTGTTTAACATTTGTAAGCAAAAAGCAACAACAACAACAAAACATTTGTACTGACTACATGTTGCATGCTTCAAGATCCTGGTTTCCCATCTTGTAATCTTTATCTTTAAACTGGAATGGGACAGGATTGGCTTCTAAAGAACAAAATGCCTTTATCAACCTCCCATATCAAATACTGCAGGGATGGGCACACCGTAGAACAGGCATCCTCAAACTGTGGCCCTCCAGCTGTTTGGGCCTCCAACTCCCAGAAGACTTAACGAGCTTGTTCAACTGTCAGGAATTCTGAGAGTTGAAGGCCCAAAAAGCTGGAGGGCCACAGTTTGAGGATGCCTGCCCTAGAACCTAGAGAAGTGTTTTCAACCTGTAGGTCCCCAGGGGTTTTGGCCTACAACTCCCAGAAATCCCAGCCAGTTTACCAGCTGTTAGGATTTCTGGGAGTTGAAGGCCAAAACATCTGGGGACCCACAGGTTGAGAACCACTGACCTAAGGGGGCAAAGCATCAAATGTATGATTGCTCGGAAAGTGTAAAGGACTGTTGTCTGCTGTTGCGATTGGGATTTGGGAGATCTGTGAGGGACATTGTGTCATTTCCAATCTTATCTGGAGGTAATTTGACGGAGTTAATGTTTTATGATGTAGGGGTATTCTGGAAAGCAGCATCCCTGAACTATTTATTTGACCAAAAAGTGAAATTGATGCTTTTTTTAAAAAATGGATTATTATTATTTATTTATTTTTGCAGTGTGAGCAATTTGAGGGTGGATCAATGGAGACTCAGGGGTTATCTCTACAACACCTAGAGTATATGAGAGCCCCACTGGGCATTACTTGGCAGTAGATAGTAGTTTTAGATATGAAATTAAGTTGTGAAACTCACTTAGATGAAAGTTCTGGAATGGATAAGATCTATTATTATTCCTTACAACTGAACCACATATTCAAAGCCAATTTCAAATTTGCCAGGTCTAATCAGTTTGCCTGACGGGAATTCAAATATGTATATTTGTCAAGGGAAATAATACCCTACTTTGATTTGTGAATTTGAACAGCATCCATTCATTTCTGCTGAAAACTTATAATGTGATGAATTTTCTGGATTCATATGGTACGTATTTGAATTAGGAAATTCATCATAATTATGTGGCTGGAAAGACCCTGCCAAAATGTCACCAGCTTTCAGTGCTCAGATCAGATTTTTCATATCAAAAACTTCTAAAAACATTAATTCATATAGCAGATGCATGAAGAACCACATGCTTTCAAAGTATGAGGGAGAAGATATTGTGTTTAAAGAAGCTATGTGTACTAAATTAATATTTGAGCCAAAGTGTCTAGTAGAGTATCAAATTAAATTGGGACAAAGCAGGATTAATTCAGTTTTACCAGAGATGTTGTTTAAACACCTCTGGTAAAACTGCAGGGGCTCCAGCATTATGGGCCCTGTCTGGATGGGCCCTCTGTCTCAAAAGAAGGCAATACCAAATTACCTCTGAACAAATCTTGCCAGTAAAATTCCTGATTCCTACTTCTATCTGCTTTAAACATTTTTTAACCAGAGATAGCTCCTCTTGGTTTTTGCTTCAAAGTGTCCATCCTTTTTCCTGCACTACATCTTAGGGAGAAAATATAATCATATTGCTTATTCTGCAGAAGCCTTGTAGGAAAGGGGAGAGGAAAGAAAAGGAAGGAACATCACCATCATTTATGGTGGTGTCAAAGAAAAGGAAAAGTTCATGCTGAGGATTAGGCAATGGTATCCCAATCTAGTCCAGTAATCCAAGACATCCTTACCACCAAGAGGGCCATGCTAACATCTGGCAGAGCAACAATGCCTCACCTGTAGAGCCCAAACAAGAGAACAGGAAAACAGCAAAAAATGGCATGCCAAGGAAATTATAGGAAGTATTGGCTCTGTTGCCCAATAAATGGAAACACTTATATTTATTGAGCATTCTTACCTGGATTGTTTGTGACAAGTGTTTTCGAATTTGGAATACCTGCTGTGGTTGAGTATGTGTACATACTAAGATATCTTGGAGATAGGTCCCAAGTCCAAATACAAAAATCATCTATGTGTGCAGATAACTCTTATATGCTTAGCTTGAAGATAATAAGATTGAATATTTTAATGATATTTTGTGCATGAATTAAACATTTATATACACTGAACTATCAGAAAGCAAAGGTGTCATTATCCAACCATGCAGATACATTTGGATATTAGAGTATTTTGAATTTCAGAATTAAGAAATGCTTAATCTGTGCCAGGAAGTCAGGAAGGTAGAATTCAAGAGAATAAATCACAATACTTTCTTGGCAGACACACATACAAAGAGGAAGAGATTGAAATTGAGGAGGGAGGGGGGAGAGGGAGAGAAGAACTCAAGGTGTTAATGGCCTTCCCCATCACTGATACTTAATAAGTACCCACCTTCAGAATTGGCATTTGAAATTCAAACCTAGCCAGATATATTATCCTCTGATTTTCACCAGACTGTACTAATTAACCCGCATTGAGGGTTGCTAGGTAGAACATCTAATTAGGGATTTGAGTCCCAGAACGGTTATGTAATAAAGTTGTGGCTTTAGTTTAATTTCATGTCACTGTCTTTATTCCTGGGTGTCTGGGCAAATGAACAACTTCTAAGTAGTTGACGTTTAAGTATGAGAGACAGAAAAAATGACTAGGGAACGAGACTGAGATTGTCTGCTGAGCAAACAGGCTGATTACGTCAAGGGACAAGAAGAGCAGCACTTGGAAATCAATACAGATGAGGCTTTGAAAAGGTTGACTGAGTGCACTGGATTAGCTATTGATTTTTGTCATTTTCACAGCTAGTGCTGCGCTCTCCACCCACTGAGGCCATTAAACACAGAGACCTTAAACCTCTAATCCCTTGCTAATAACAAACAAGACAATGGCTCTGAAAGCTACGGATCTAACAGAATGTCCAATAGCCTCAGAGCCATACTCTGTGCTTGCCTGCCTAGAAAGCAATCTAAAGAAAGCCCAGGGACACCGGTTAGAAAGAAAAAAAGCAGCAACAGATAGAGACATGGATCATTAGGCTAGAAATTGGAGCTTAGAATTTCACCATAACCAACATGGTCTGTTTCCCTTCCCTGCACTTTTGGGAAGGTGTGATATTTCCTTTGGTCACACTTTGCCTCTGGCAGCTGATAAGATTGTTAACACTAAAAAATATTCTGTAATCTGGGTGAGTCCTAAGGATGGAACCCTTTGGATATATGTTAGCAGAAGAGCTTCTCGAAAGTTTGAACCTAGGCTAGACGATGGAACCTAATATATTTTACTGGATTGATGTATTCAAGGGTTGGGAACCACAGGTGTGGTGCGGCCCATAATGTGGCAACACAAATGTTAACTTTTCACCAAAGGAATATATTTTTTAAAAAATAAACGGCCTTTGTTCCCCACCTCAAAAAGAGAATGAAACAAAAAGCTACCAATGTAGGTTTTTGCTTGATACACTGGTTGTCCTAGCTGCAGTTACCAGCCACTATATGTTGGAGAGGCCACCTTTGAAATTATTTATTTATTATTTTTACTAAAGAAAATATTATATTGAACATGTATCTGTGAGACAGAGATGGGCAATTTCCACTTTTACAACCCTTTTACAAGCTCCAGACTTTCTTTTAATATAGAAGGGATTCACCATAACTTTACAAAATGGTTCTAAACCACTGCAAAAAAGTTTAAAATAAGACAAACTTAATCAGGAAGGAAGTAGGCACTTTTTGGCCTCTTGGATGAGTATGCAGGATGTGTAGGAAATTGCAGGGAGGGGAAACTGCTGTATTTTACTATTCTTTTGTGGGGGGAAGAGGGTGAAAAATAACCCAAGAGGCCTTTTTAGAAATGAAGTGTCTGAGACTGGGCCTGCATGCAGTCTAGCCAAACTTTCTTTAGCTGATCATTTATCACTTCCTCTTTTCAACTCCATATATCAGAAATATTAAATTTATTTTACTTAAAGCCTCCAATATATACATTAATAGCATTCAGTTTGTAAGTGCTTCCCATGGTAATCATTTAAAGTGTCTCATGTAGAGGATATGAGGTATACACAAAACCTCCATGGTATTGGAGAGGAGTCATAGAAATGGTGATGAAACATTGAAAAATGTATTACATTAGTGTGAGAAGTGAGCATTAATGTATAGTCATGGTATTACTTTATATAGGGATGTGTGAGCGATTAAAAATATTTCAAAAGTCATTACAAAACTGGGGGGCTGATGCTTCATTTCTAAAGTGTTTCTAAAGTATACTTTGTGAAAAATTTGTTACTATAATGAAAGTAATGAAATGTTACTTTTTCATTATAATAATTGTACATAATTAAATTACTAAAATTGGAGAAATTTCAGGGGCTCCTTTCTCCCTCACTTTTAAAACTATTGGGGTGAAACTTACTGCAATGGTAGAACACATTTACCACTGTTAGCTCACCAAATCTGAGTATGTTTCACTTATCCATAGATTTTTGTGGAATTTTCAAATTTTTATAAACAACATTTTTTTAATAATAAATGTTGAAAATGTTATTTCCTGTTTACGGTGTAATCCATACATTGAAAATAATTATATAATTATTCTACTTCAGAAACTTTGTTTTTGTGGCACTAACTATCTTAAATTGGTGGAGCCTTAACAAAGCAATAAACCTTTCCCACACATAAAAAATATTAGTAGCACTGTGTCTAATGAGGTCCAGCGTACCTCTCCGAACGTATCTCCTTCTATGTCCCACCTCGGAGCTTAAGATCCTCTGGGGAGGCCCTGCTCTTGGCCCTGCCATTGTCTCAAACACATTTGGTGGGGACGAGGGACAGGGCCTTTTCAGTGGTAGCCCCTCGCCTGTGGAATATGCTTCCTGGGGAAATTAGATCATCGTCATCCCTCCTCACCTTCAGAAAGAAGGTAAAATCATGGTTGTGGGACCAGGCCTTCGGGCAGTCAGGTTAAAGGACAATGGATAATATTTGACTATGGCTTGGAAGTGGATTTGGATAAGTGAAGCAGAGTAATCATTAGTATATGGCTAGATAAATAGCCACCAGACTGGCAATAGCTAAATGGATCGTAAGTATACTGTTTAATTTTTATGTTTATGTTCATGGTTTTAATTGTTATTTTTGCTATTATATTTTATGAAGCGGCATTGAGTTGTTGCCAATTGTAAGCCACCTTGAGTCCCCCTAGGGGTTGAGAAGGGGTAAAAATGGTTGAAATAAATAAAAAATAATAATGATGCAACTGGATTTACACTGAAATTCAGCTGCTAACATGCTCAGAAATGAAATGAAAATGCAAAGCTGCACAATGCATACTATAGCCACTAGGCCTGTGTGATCAATGAAAAAATGTTTCAATATGAAATTAGGAGGTGGGGGTGGGAAGATTTCTAAAGTATTTCCAAAATTGGATGGGGTCTGTATTGTAACTATAACAAGCTAACTTCTTTTCCCTTATTTTTTGTTAAGTAATTGTTCAAGGGTTCCTTTCTCCCTCATTGTTAGAGCGATTGGCACAAAACCTGTTACAATGACACATTTATTAATTTTCTGAACATTTCACTCATCCATGGTTTGTTTTTTTTAAAAATAACTTTCAAAAATTTTACAAGCAATTAAAAAAAAAACCCACAAAAGCTTTCTCCTTGAATTTTTCTACAATGGCTCAAGATAACAGGGGATAATTCCCCCCAAATTTCATAAAGATTCATACATCTACTGATTTTTGAGAATTTTTTTTAAAAAGTTTTGACAAAAACATGTTTTAAAAGCCATAACAGCTATCTCATTGCTTGTTTCTCTCTATATGACACACAACATAACACATTAACCCATAGAACTTCAATTTAGGGATTTCTTCCCAGTCCAGCACTTACTAGTATTGAAGTATCAGTCAGTCCTCTTTGCAGAATTGTAAACTGCATGCATGCCTGCTGGCTGTTGCTTCTGAGAGAAAATAGCTCTCCCCTGTCCTCATTGGGGCTTTCTGATGATGAGCAGAATTCTGGGAAATGTAGTTTAGGGTAGGCCTTTTGAATTCTCTGCCCTAGGGCTCCTCGCCTTCCCAAACTACATTTCCCAGAATTCTGTGCTCTCTCAGTCTCTTTCCCAGCTCACTCAGCTAGTCCTGCCCAAATGCTTTTCTCATGGCAAGAGGCAGTATGTCTCTTCTTAATTTAAAGAGGAATGGTCCTCTTTGACTTTGCCTTACTTGCTTGTGCAGAAAATCAAACTGGCTTTGCAAACCTCCTGAGAATTACAGAATTTAAACAAAAAATATTGGGTGAATGTTTCAGTTCTTAGGTTTCTGCATGGGAGCCCCTGTGTTCCTTAATATCTGTTCATATATACACATCCTTACAAATTTGATAAAACAAAAAAGAATTCAAAATGAAATTTTGAAACCCCTAATAACCACATGGAATGGGAGAAGCAAGACTCTGAGTAAGTTAGATAATGCAAACAAGAAATGGAAAGGGAAATGGGAAATGAAAACAATAAAAAGGAATTCTGGTGGAAAGCTCCAGAGATACAATGAACTCCTAAAGAAACAAATGAGTGAGACTTAGAGTAAATAAAACCCAAAACCTCACTAGAAGCCAAAATGATTATAGTCCTTATCACATATACTGTGGAAAATGCCTTTTCAGTAAGCAACCCATGGTTTAAGCAGACATGATGAAGACAGAATTAATACCATATAAATCCTTTCACATCCTTCCTGTATCAAATAAAATAATGCACTCATCACATGGCAGGTGGATGACTTCTCCCAATCCATAGGGTGTGTACTTACATCACTGTCTTCCTTTTTAACAAAAAATAATGGTCAGGTTTCTAAGCCTAATTCAAACATTGCACCATTCTCTCATTTAAAGGGAGACTGTAGACATGAGCACTAACTTTGCGTGGTTCTGGTTCCCCCTCATCTCTTCTCATCTAGTTTCCCAACCATTCATAGAGAATGCCAGATGATTCAACAAAGGAAACTGGAATAGTGAAAGAAGACCACCCTCCAAACTAGGACAGCCGATGATATGTATACAATCTGCAGACATGTGTGTGATCAGATAACAAAAGCACAGAGATGAGCACAGAGAGAAAAAAAGATGGGTGAAGAGGCTTTCCAACCCATTTTACAAAAGCTACTGGCTGCATACCGCTTGCATACAAGCTTTTATAGGCTGCAGACTACTATGGACAATGCAATATGTGACCATATCAATAGGGACTTGCACGTAAAGGGACATGTTGCTTCCCTTCCTAAGTTGATACTATCATACTTCAGACATTTCATGGGAAGACAGGACTCATTAGAAAATAAAATAATACTTTGTAAGGTGAAAAAGATTGCATTACTGTATAAACTCAAGCAAAGAAGGCATAGCCCTGAGTTTGCAAGACTTTAGCAGAGCTGTTGATAACAAGGATTCTTGTTAGTCTCTCATAAGTTGAAATCAACTTGACAAAAATTGACAACAAAAAGACAATGTCACACAAAAAGGAAGAAATTCAGTCCCTAGACCGCAGCCCCTAATTGAGGCTGCATTTGTCTTATATTGATGCCAGGGCATGACTCCATTTTTTGCAGTATGAAATGTCTTATTTTCCTTCCTGTCATTTTAGTGAAGTCAAGGACAGAGGTAAACAAAGATTCAGCATCGGGTCTCTTCAGGGGCCTGCAATTTTTGTGTTTCAGGGAACCTGATAGTAAAAGATGACAATCTGGATTTCTCGCCTATTGTTCACATTTATTGTATGGCCCTCTGCTGTAGAAGAATGGAAAGGGATTAATTTCACAAATGAGTTGTGCTAGAATTCATTATTCTTTGTAATAAGAGAGTTAATGCTTTTGAAATAGCAAAAATCCCAGGAAACCCAAATAAATGGATAACATTGGCAAATGGAATGAATCAAGTGACAGACAAAATACCTGTGTGTTCACAAATTACTCTCAAATCCATATAGTGTCAGAATGCTCGGTCTCTAGATTTTTATTCAAGTAGAAAAGAAAACCAACAGACAAAAGTGAAATATTCGTATTCTTGTGCGATTACCTCTAAATTAATTTTATAGAACTCCAGCAATTTCATGCAGCTTGATTGAAAGAAAACAGCAATAATTTCCCCTGGTTTAATGACTCTCACTACAAACCAAAGGGATTAACTGGGAGAACAGCCACAGTCTAAATCAAGCATGGGCAAACTTTGGCCCTCCGGGTGTTTTTGACTTCAACTCCCACAATCCTTAACAACTGGTAAGATAGCTGGGATTTCTGGGAGTTGTAGTCCAAAACACCCAGAGGGCCAAAGTTTGCCCATGCCTTGTCTAAGATATACAGATAGCTCACAGCAGCTTGCCACATTCTGCAAAATCCACTTGCTCAAAAAAAATGTTTTCCAGAAAATTCATCTTTAGAGAAATGCCAGTTTTAAAGGAAACTTTATTGTGTGCTGATATATGGAACATTATAATATGTCTATCACACATTAGATATATCACATACAGGATATAACCATACTGATATTTATAAACATGCAAACTCTCTCACTTTTATTTTATAGTAAGTGTAGGGGTGTTGAATTGTAGCTCCCAGCAGCCCTCATCTGTGGTTATGTTGGCTAGGGCTGCTGGGAGCTGCAGTTCAACAAAACCTGGAGAGCAACACAATTCCTATCCTACTTTCTCGTTGCATTATAACTGGGGGTTCAAAAGTCCAGAAGCAATGAACATTGGATATTATTTTAGTATATTGATAGCTCAAATGTTCTTTAAAATCAGGGTCAGCAGATATGGATTTACCATCGGTTTTGCTATGTCCATGTAGGGCTGAGTGGAAATGACTGCACATAATTCTTCACATTAGTTGTGGGGTATTTTTGCCAAATATTATCTGTGGGAGTTGCAAAATGTTCCATATTCTGAGAATATCATCAGAAAATTTTCTTCTGGTAAAATTTGAGGTGATAACAGTGGATGGAAGGAGAAAGTGAAGGAGGAAGGCAGCAATGGATAAAGGATGACTTCCTTTATTTTTATTATTTTATTAATATTTTTCTTTCAACTCAGTGATGCCTGGAAGGAATGGGAACTAATCCCTTGTTTCCCTTGTTAATATGGGGTGCATTTGCATGCATTAATGCAGTTTGACACCACTTTAACTGCCATGGCTTAATGCAGTGGTTCTCAACCTGTGGGTCTCCAGTTGTTTTGGCCTACAACTCCCAGAATTCCCAGCCAGTTTACCAGCTGTTATGATTTCTGGGAGTTGAAGGCCAAAAAATCTGGGGACCCACAGGTTGAGAACCACTGGGTTAATGCTATAGAATCATGGAATGTGTAGTTTGATGAGACACCAGCACACTTTGACAGAGAAGGCTAAAGACTTCGTAAAACTACCATTCATATTCCATACCATTGAGCTATGATAGTTAAAGTTGTGTCAAACTACATTAATTCTACAGTGTAGATGCTGCCATGGACTGAGCTGGATCCACATTTCCATACAATATCAATCACCCTATTTCACAGCAAGCAAAATGTGTAAGATAATAATAATAATAATAATAATAATAATAATAATAATAATTGACTGTATTTATATTCCACCCTTTCCCCCTAGGGACTCAGAGTGGATTAAAGCATGTACATACATAGACAAACATTCAATGCTTTTACAGTCTTATAAAATGAAGACAGACTAACACAAAGACAAAGGTTTCTCATTTCATTTCTGGCTTCTGGAGGCGGTGTTCATCTCTGGCTCTGGAGAGGTGCTTTTCTCCATTTTCAAGCCAATGAGCCTGCATTGTCACCTCCTGGTTGTGTGGACAGCAAGATTGCTTGGAGCATCTCTTTGCCTTTTCCCACCAAAGCAGTATCTATTCTCACATTTGCATTTTTTTTCAAACTGCTAGGTTGATAGGAGCAGGAGATGACAGATGGAAGCTCACCCCATCTTGCAGATTTGAACTGCCAACCATTAGGTCAGCAGTTCAGCAGCACAAGGATTTAACCCATTGAGCCACAACGGCTCCTTCAAAAAAAAATGGGGCTCTTGGCTAACTGCAGGAAGCCTGCTAGACAAATACTAAAAGAGCTCAAATCAGTTTCTGGCTAGTTTTTGCAGAATTTTCTTTTCTTTTCTGACTAGAGGAATAAATTCTTCAATATTTAAGGGACAATCCCCTTCCCCACATAACCATTTTTGGGGAAATATCCACAATTCTTAGTAATGGCTCTGCACTTGAATGTTAGTATTAAACCGTGCCCATACAGTCCATGGGCTATTAATTAGAAAGTTAAATAGTATTATTCATTACGACTTCAATTACAAGAATCAAACAACTCCTGTTTTTCCCTTTCTCCCAGTCCCTAGATATTTCTGGCCATTGTTATCACCATGATATCTAAGCACCTGTATGACACCGATATGGTCTTATCTGTTGCATTCATGATTTTCCCTCAGGGAGGAAGCCCTTTTACGCATTCTGCTCTGCAGGGTTTTGCAAACCTTTTGCCCCTTCTGCTTATGAAGCATTGACATTCTTCCCAGTCCAGCTCTGATTCTGTTCAAAGGCTCTGAAAGCCACAAGGTAAGAAAACAAGCAGCTCACTATTTATTTCACAGGAGGTGGAACCCATTTTTGTTTTATCTCTTTCCAGACAGTTAATGGACTGTCTTTCAGCTTGTGCATAATTCTTCTTCAAATTAAATTCTCTTAGCAGCCCAACATAACACACACCAGGTTGTCAGCTCATTACTTTTACATCCTTTCTTGTTCTGTTTATGTGAGCAGAGGTTTAATTAACAATAATCTACTGTGTAGGCAAAAGGAAGGAGCCTACCCGAAGGTGTGTATTTATGTCCTATTATTACATTTTGGAGTTCTTTCTACAGGAAACTAATTTGCTTTTGCAGATGGGCCACTTTTCCTCTATACAAACACTGGCACCAAAACCTGTCTTTTTTCTTTAAGAAGCCCTTTGTGAGTTAATCTGGTATGTTCATAATAATAATCATAATAATACATTGGCACTGGCTGAAGCTGTCATCGGTACTGTTGATGCCTTAGCCTTAATGTGAACACCATAATGATAGGCAATTTGCATGATAAAACCAGAAGTTGTTTTGATTTTGTCCAGTTATTTGCACACATTTAATATATCAGGAGTATTTACAATCAGGATATAGGAATGCCTCCATAAAGAACACCTCTGACATTGAGCCTCCTTTTTACAAAGCTTCTTAATGCCGATACTGCCCTTCTTCATCATCCTTTGTCGAATGATTTTTTTAAAAGTATTGCCATTGTGGGGCTGAGAAAGCAGTGATGGAGAAACATAGATTTTGAAGTTTAGTTTCAGAATGATACTACAATGATACATAAATAATACAATGAAGCATACGATGGGAAAAAAATAGATTCTCCTCTAGGCAATCCTATTACAGCCATAGGTGTCCTAACTACAAAAGGCAAGATAAACACCCACTACCACCAATGTCTGTTATAGCATATGTGTGACCATTAAAATTGGCCACCAAACTGGAAATAATAAAAAATGCGAAAAATTGTAAAAAATTGTAAAAAAAAAATGAAAAGAGGAGGAAGAATAATCATCACCGTCATCGTCATTATCATCATCATCTCTGGATTTTTTTAAGAAGAAGCTTTCAAATGTTCTATAGAATGTGTGTTACTGTTGTTATTGTTGTTGTTTTTTAAAAAAAATGGTAAGGCTTACCTAACCAGGTTATTTCAAAATGTTGATTTTTTTTTTAAGGAAATGACTTTAGAATCGAACCACCAGCTAAAATGAGTTCTGAACCATTTTTTTGGATCAAACAAGCCTGGGAGCAATGCCCAAAAACACATCTACTTTGTCAACTGAGATACATCTATAATATCTCAAAATCAGGGGATGCATATAGAAGTGCATTTTTCCACATATTTGAACAGACCCTTGCTTAATTGTGGGTTACTAATAAGAATCACTTCTGTCTGGCCATAACCAGAAAACATATGGCAAAAGTTTGTTCTCTCCTTGACTACATTTTCACTGGAAATGGCTAACATTGGAAGATAAAATGAAAAAGCTAGTAAAATAGCATACAGCCACTCACATCATGCAATTGGGTCTGTTACTCATGAATTTTATATCTTCCAATTCTATCATCCACAGCTTGAAAATATTCCCAGCCTTGATTTTGCTATTTTATATGAGCCATGTAATTTTACTTTGCCACTGTATATAACAGGGCTTGAGCATCAGTGGATTCTGGTATTCATAGAGGATCCCGGAACTAACCCCCAGTGGATACCAAGGACCCACCACAGAATAATGATATAGGAAAGCTATAGGCATACTATATCCCAGTTTGAGCCCCCATGTGCACATAATGTACCTTTTTATAGTTGTGAAGAGTGGAAAGATCTTTGGGATATCTGATAATTGCTTTCTCATTCCCTTATCTAGCTTAGGATTCCTCTCAGCTAGCCTGCCTTTGGTTTGAGCTTGAAGATGTACTTCTGGAAAACAGAGTGTGTGCTCTGGGGGCTTATTAAGAGTCAATAAGTTTGGATCCTACTATCCCTGGAAAGCTTCTTACAACCAGTATTAATTATGAAGACTTGTAGTATATAGTCTTACAAGCGTCAATACGCAAACTGTGGGACTTAAAAAATATTTCATCTTTTTAAAAATGTGAAACCTAATTTGTTTTATTCTACCAATGTTCAACACTTCTCACTAAAGACAAGAGGAGCTTAATACGGTGCTCCTCTTGTCTTTAGTGAGCAGATGCTTAACAGTAAGCAAGATTAGGCTATAAATTCCAAGCCCTAGTATTATTAGCAAAGGAAGACAATATAGGGTATGAATTACTGGGCATCCTTCCTTCCCCGTGAGTTATGAAGTGTAAGGCCAAAGACTGGAATATTCTCTGCACAACAAGGACTTATTTAATAAACCATAATTCAAGGACCGGAGAGTCTGAGTGCAATACTGAAACATTATGAAGTGTGGTTGTGTGTATATGTTTTAAAGTAGTCATATATGTTAATTAAGATGCTGGTGAGTTTGGAGCAGTAAATTATATTGTGCTATTTTTTACTACCAGTATTTCTCATTAGACTCTACGGTTGCTTGATTTCTTTTGCTAGTTTTGTAGTGCAGCTTTGAACAGAATAATACAACACCATACAATTTATTTATGGGTTGTTTCTATTGAACAAAACATCACAAAGGTCTTGGCAGCCACTCAGAAAATGAGTTCATGCATAATCAATGCACATACAGTCCCTTCGCAGTGAAGATGGTAAGTCTCTTACTTCCATTCCTTACCATCATACATGGACCGTAACATGGCATGCAAAGCCCACATACAAATGAGTCACTCAAATTGTCTTATAATACTCTAAAAAAACTTTTAAAAAAGTTATATTGCATGTAATCTATGTCTAATTATAATTCAATACAGTTTTATATTATTTGAATCTTACCTTTTTCAAATGGTTTTAGCTATATCAGATATTTACATTACGATTCATAACAGTAGCAAAATTAGAGTTGTGAAGGAGCAATGAAAATAATTTTATGGTTTGGGTCACCACAACATGAGAAACTGTATTAAAGGGTTACGGCATTAGGAAGGTTTAGAACCACTAACCTAGTGTAATAGTGATGGGGACATTGCACAATTCATAACTCACGTTGCTGACTTTCATACTCTATTGTGGTTATTTGAGTGAAAATGAACTGGATGGGTGAAGAATGTATTTGTTACCACAAATCAATGGTGGCTAATGTTAAATAGTTACTTTTGAGAAATGACAAACACACACACATATATATGAATTATAATGGCAACCAATTCCTTTGGGAAGCTCAGAATCATTATGGTAAGTAATATAACATTACTAGAAAAGACATCACTGCATGGCAAGTTAGAAGACAATAGGAAAAGAGAAAGATCAAACTACAGATGCATAGATTTTATCAAGGAAGCCACGACTCTGAGGACTTTATCGCATTAGGTATTAAAGATGTACCCTTTGGTGAGGCCTTCTTGGGATCTCATCAGATGCATTCCCCACCCCACCCCCAGTTTCCACAGACTATTAAAGATTTCCTAATGACAGACTCCCACCTGTCATCTGTGTTGCTTTGTCAGGGAAGTGTTTTATAAGTGTGTGGAAATAAGGAGACAGGGAAAAATCATTTTCTGGGCTCATGATTCATGTGGAAATGGGAGAAAGCAAGGGGAAACATGTGGGATAGGACCTGTCAAATTTACCAGTGTTGAATCAGTTCAGTGATGTGGAGTAATGGGTGTTCCTATGGGTGGTCTCCTACCAAGCATCAACTTTTCTCCCCAAAATCCTGCTTCATGAACCTGGCATGGTAATTTTTAAATTAATTTAATCATTAGATATATCAAAATTTCAGTTGCCCAGAGAAGGGGGTCTGCCTTAAGAACAATGCTTACTGTCTCCTCAAGAGTAAGAGGATTGGGAGGTAGAGCAGAGGAGACCAGAGGAAGTATTATCCTTTCCCATTCCTCAGCCTTCATTCCTATCACGATTCCCAAGCTGGCTATTTTCTGTTCATTTTATATTTTATTTGCCCTTTTTTGATGTGCTTCATAGCTGATTGAAAAATGGCTCGAAAAAAGATTCATAGTTCCTTAGCGCCCCCCTCCCCAAAAAAACAACTCTTTTTGATCTCCAAGAATCAAAGAGGTGTCATTCCTAATGCCCATCCACTGGTTACAATGGGTGGTGAACAGGACCCCCCCCCCACACACACACACACACACGCACACACACACACACCAAAGTAGGAAAAAGTGGCTTAAGCCTTCTGCCCTGGCCATAAGGCAGCAGTGCTTAGCAAAACCACAATAGTATGTTCATATGGTTATATGTGTTCTGGCTTCTACAAAGCCCTAGATTTCTGAACTTCTTCTTAAAAACTTCTATTAGAACCTCATTGTTATGCTAAAACATTAACATTCTTATTGCTGAAAAGTCAATTTCGCAACTTTCTCCCTACCTCCCAGTGCAAACATTAGTTAGTTTATGTATGTGCCCTAAATATGTCCTGCTCATTTAGAGTCGGTCCTTTCCAAACAAGCAATCATGAGTTCCCTTCCACCTTTGTATAATTGAAATTATGCATGTGTATATATATGGTGCCATGCTATCTAACAGAGGCATGAAAAGGAGATAGCTCCTAATTGTCATCTCACCTTATCATTCAGGACAATTTAAAAATGAAATTAGTGTGAAATAACCACAGAGAAAATATGATCATTC
Organism: Anolis sagrei; assembly: GCF_037176765.1. Taxonomy (NCBI): domain Eukaryota; kingdom Metazoa; phylum Chordata; class Lepidosauria; order Squamata; family Anolidae; genus Anolis; species Anolis sagrei. The sequence continues at coordinate 212,770,514 of NC_090024.1, read as the reverse complement.
ATGTCAGTTCCCTTGGTTGCTATAGAAATATAACTAATACTAAGCAGAAATTAGAGACAAGTTCAAGGTGAACCAGAAACATAAGTGTTTGACAAAGTGATATTTCTTGAGCTTATTAGGCTTCTAGCCCTGAAGGCTAGTGAGTGATTATCACTAGGATTTAATCCATTTAATAATCTAGCAATCATGTTAATCCAGTTTGCTTGGTATCACCATGCAACTGGCTGTCCAGCTTAATAAGCAATTATCTTTTAGGCAAATAAAAGCCATCTCTGCATTGCATATGAAGCAGCATTTTGAAATAGATAATTTTAGGTGCAGACTATGTAATAAACCCTTGTACATATGAATGGATAATTTTTGCAGAATGTATTTTTTTCAGAATTTCAATAAGTATTGGGACTTCGACAGATTGTAACCCAGGCAAATATCACATTTCATATCTGTGAATCAAATGTTAGGATTATTTCCTGACAAATAGTTGATTGCTTGTATGTGTATGTGTGTTTTTAAGGAAAAGAAAGAATGATAACAAAATCTAATAACTATCTACGTACATTTCTGGACTTTTTGGAATTTCTTGAAGAATTAAAAGGTGTTTGAGGCACTTCCAGGATATTTGTTGTTGTTGATGTTGGTGGTGATGGTGTGGGCAAGGAATGCAGATGTACACGTCAACTTGTAGCCTCATTCCTTATTTCCCCTACTGTTTCTTATGTCCATTCTTCTCAACCCAATCAAATCTGTGATGGAATGGAAGGCAATAGTTGCACAATTCCATTTCAAATGATCATTAGAGCAACTAACTTGGCAAATACAACAGCATAGCACATTTCTTTGTATTTTGCTATGACATACACAAGCATAAGTATGCTACACATATGGGGCAAAATATTTGCCATGGTACAACAGACACATTCAGCTGGGCAGCAGCAGAAGGTGCATCTATACTGTAGAAGTAATGCAGTTTGACAGTTCTTTAAATGCCATGGCTATTTATTTATCGTGTCAGGAGTGAACCAAAACAGTTGCACTGCATTAAAAACAAACAAACAAACAAAACACAAAGTTTGCAGACTTGGTATTCCATTAAATGTCCTTTGACCAGTAGCCACATCCATTGTTTTAGCATGGTGACATGTGTTCCACACTGGGCATGCATACTCAGCAGCAGAGTAGCATAGCGCAAGGACAGATGTCTTCACGGTATCTGGCTGTGATCCCAGGTTGTGCCGGTCAGCTTGGCACAACCTGGAGATCACTGCCATGGCTTAACGCTATGGAATCATGGGACTTGTACTTCACCGATGCATCAGCACTATTTGGAGAGAGGCTTAAGAGCTTGTAAAACTACAACTCCCATGATTCATAGCATTGAGTCATGCATGTTAAAGTTGTATAAAACGGTATTCATTCTACAATGTAGATACATCAATATTTAGGTGATGCTGTTGAGATATATCATTGCAGACTATGCATTAATTGGAACTAACATCCTGATTTATAATGCTGTCTGAATATTACAACAGAAAAGGATGGCCTATTTAAAATACTCTCTCTATTCACAAGTAACATATACAGAGACAACAGGCAATATATGTTCTCCCAAGTCGACTTACTCTATTATGAAGTTAACAACACCAAAATCATAACAGGACCCCTTTTCAGAAGTCTGGTACCATCACGACTTGCCATTTTCTTCGTGCAAAGAATGTATTAAGTTTGAGTCCCACTGCTATTTTTATTGTTTGTGGATATGTTCTGCTGGGATATGTTTAGCACCTTGGATGAGCCCTTTAAAACTAAATCTTAGATTATTTTCACCATCCCAATGACAAAGGAGTCACCAACTGCCACCAGTACTAGTTGATGCAGTAAAAACATTGTAATGGAGCTTGGGGAATGTAGCAGCTCCTGAACCATGGCTTACTTCATTCCTTAAGCCCTAATGGTAAAGAAGGTCAAATACCTTATCACTCATGTAAGATGACATTTCTCCTGTCCCAGAGAACCAGAGATTCACAGACTGATCTTCAGTTCTATGTGCCCGAGACTGTAATGCCATTTTATAAGTACAAATCCTAAGTTCAGGCACTTCATTTCTGTCAAACATAAAATCTTCTCGGTGTTAATCTTTGAAAGCTTGTTCAGATACTACCGTGAAGTATTTTTGTATTCTGATTCCTTCTTTCCAAAGACAGAAATCTGAGTCTTGACTTCCTTGTGCTTTATGGTAGGACAAGCCTGAACATTTTTTGTGCATTTGTGTATGTCTTCAAATAGATAACCTGGCTATCTGCTATGTCAAGTACTACAACCTTAACAACATATACTTTAACGGAGACTAGGCCTGCAGCCACAGCTAATGTTTTTTCCAATCTCCTATAAAGATTCAGTTGGAACTTTTCTTTCGGGGTACAAAGCATGATAATACCTAAACCAAAAATGTGAAGACAAGAACATATAAATAGAATGGAGGCAAAGAGATTTCTCCACCCAGTATTTGAAGGATATTCTTGCTCTTTCTCTCTTTTTAATTATATTTGATCATTTTCTTCTTTAATGTTTCATTTGCTTTGAAATAGTTTTGTTTTAAATAATTTCAGATTTCTACCAATGTGGAGTCTGCCCCCCCCCCCCAAAAAAACAACATAAACATTAAACCATAAAATCTTAGAAGTGGAAGAGATCCAAAGAGTCATCTAGCATAATTTACTCCCATGCATGAACAGAAAAGAAACTCATCTAATCTCCAATGTGGGAGAGTCTGTCACCTTCCAATGTATCCCATTCCTCCATCAAACAGCTCTCGCACTAAAGAAGATATTCCTAATGTTTATGTGGAATACATGTTCTTGTAATTTGAATGTATTGTTTTGTGTTCTAGATTCTCGAGCACCATAAAAAAAGCTTGATCCCATCTTTACAAGGCATCCTTTTGCATGTTTAAAGATGGTTATTATGTCTCTCTCAGTCTCAAAGCTAAACATGCCAAACTCCTATGAACATCTTAGCTCACTTTTTGGTGAAGAGGGCTATAGAACTGCCTCATTAGGCCCTGGGATCTGGTGGTGATGAAGGAGACTACCCTTGAGGTTGACCTGGGAGGTGTACTTTCACTTTAGTCCTGCAACTTCTGAGGGAGTTCCTCAGATTGGCTTTAGAGTAGATCACTAGATGAAGAGCAACCCAGCTATTGGATTGTTCTTGGGACTCAGCTGCTTCACCATGAGAAGGCTGAGGAGGAAATCAAAGATTGATGTATCCCTCTGCTGATCCTACACTAAGTTGATTGCCCCTTCTTGTTTCTTTTAAAAAGTAGCCATTGTTCAACCCAGTTATCGTGCCTGGCCTTGTTATTTCATGATTGCTCAGTAAAATGATTGTTCAGCAGAAGCCCTTTTCTCAGTCCCACCACCATTGAGGACTAAGTACTGGGAAGTCCCTCTCTTGACGTCCCATCAACTAGGCATGTGATAAGCTTAGTTGAAGGGAACTTAAGAGAGGGCCTTTTCAGTAGCTGTTCCTTGACTCAAACCATCAATCAAATCATTTATTTCAGTCATTGACCAGCACAGGAAATAGTCACATTTTCATACAAACTTGGTATGTTTGGTACATTAAAAATATAAATATAACTACTGAAGCACAATATGGGTGAGGGAGCGGAAGGGGAAACAGGGTAAAACATACAATGCCCAGATCCATCACCAAATTGTAGATTCAGGGAAGAAGATTACTGGACACACAGTTAACTTTTGGGACTAGTCATTCCCTGACGGATTTTGTATGCTGCTGCACAGAACTTTGCAACATTGTAGGTTGTAGCTGAATTAATATCTGCAAGTAGCATGGAGGTATAAAATTGTCCTGAATGGCCTGGGAGCTTGTATATCAGAGGTAAGATAAGCCTGGCACATATATCCCTGTAGAACGGGCACTGAAGGAGCACATGTTCTATTGTTTCTACATGACCCGAGTCACAGGGGCAGAGCCTCTCTGGGAAAGGGATCTTCCGGTAGCGGCCTTCGAGTACAGCTGATGGAAGAGCATGGCATCGAGCCAGCGTGAAAGCCCTTTGATGAATAGGAACCTCTAGGTTTGTTAAATATGTCATAGGGGAGGCAAGATATCTGCTGTCTTGATTGATAAGGAAGGTTGGAACCGAGGCCAGATCTAGTTGTTGCTCTGTGTCTGTGATACATTGTTTAATAAGTGCTTTGGCTTGATTGTAATCCATAGCAAATAGTAGACCTGGAGAAAATCCCAATGAGGAGATTTTTGATGCTACCACCTGTTTCCATGTGGATTGGAAGTCATCCTTCATGGTTAGTGGGGCAAGACCAAAGGGTGTACGGGATAGACTGAGCCAGAGGTTGAGTATGGCCACCCACACCCTGGCCTCCAGTCTCCTAAAGCCCGTCTCTAGTCGCAGGGTGGCATTATAAATGCATTTAGGTACCTGCAAGGCCGATCTTAGAAACTTTGACTGAACCAGCTCTAATGGGGCAAAACTGGAGAAGGGGCCCAGCTGAGCACCATACAACTCTTGTATGGTGTTCCTTGTATGGTGTTCCTTGACTCTGAAATTCTGCCTTGCTGTCCTTTCATTTCAGGCATGCATTTAGAAAAAAAAAGTTTTAAAGACTAAACCAGTGGGTGGTTTTGAGATAAAGTGAGGTAGAAATAATAATAATAATAATAATAATAATAATAATAATAATAATAGTGCAGTTTTCTGGTATTGTATGTTTCTGCTGCTTCTGTGATTGTTCATTTGTATTTTGATCCTGTAGCCCACTTGTCAATGGATGTCCAGAATCAGCAGCCACCACGGTCCTTTTTATCCTGGGCATCGACCAAACCAGTATAGACTTCGATTTGGTTTCTCCATAGTGCTAATAGGTTAGGTACTCTTAGTTCCAATCCTCAACTGAGACCTCTCTGACTTGGTTGGACCTGCTAATAGTTACACTGTCTCCAGCACAGCTCTCAGTATCCTCAGAGCAGTTAAGCCCCCCACCACAACAAGGTGGCACCCATCGGGAATGAGGAAAAACAACAGGAAAAACTCAGCTATTATCAGGAGCTCAAAATCAAACTGCAAAGGCTCTGGCGTAAACTAGTACAGGTGGTCCCAGTGGTCATCGGCACACTGGGTGCTGTGCCAAAAGATCTCAGCCAGCATTTGGAAACATTGACAAAATCATGATCTGTCAACTGCAAAAGACCGCCTTACTTGGATCTGAGTGCGTCATTCGAAAATACATCACACAGTCCTAGACACTTGGGAAGTGTTCGACTTGTGATTTTGTGATATGAAATCCAGCATATAGATCTCATTTGCTGTGACAGAATGTGTTTTTGTGTCAGTAAAATGATAATAATATTCTCTTAGTGCTAGTTGCCTCCTAACTCCAGGGGTTTCTGGATGAAACAGATTATCTATATCTATTTTCAATCTGACTTCATGCCTGGTTATGGAGCAGAGACAACTTTGGTAGTCTTGGTGGATGGCCTACACAGAGAACTGAGCAGGGGGAGTGTGTCCCTGTTGGTTCTCCTGGACCTCTTGGTGGCTTTTGATAGCATCAACCATGGTATTCTTCTGAGCAGTTTCATTGGGTTGGGACTTGGAGGCACTGTTTTATAGTGGCTCCTTTCCTTCCTGGAGGGGCGCACCCAGAAGGTGGTGCTAGGGACTCCTGTTTGAAGCCCTGGCCATTGACCTGTGGGGTTTCTCAGGGTTCTGTTTTATCTCTCATGCTGTTTAACATATACATTAAACCACAAGGAGAGATTATCTGGAGTTTTGAAGCATGGTGCCATCTATATGCAGATGACACCCAGCTCTGCTACTCCTTTATACCTAAAGCCAAGGAAGCTGTCCTAGCACTAAACCAGTGTCTGTCATCAGGAATGGGCGAATGAGGGAAAACAAATTTAATCTGGAAATAGAAATTCAACCTGTGTTGGACAGAGTTACACCCCCCCCCCCCTTGAAGACATAGGTTTGAAGTTTGGGGGCCCTTCTGGACTCAGCATTGAACCTGGAGGCCCAGGTTTCTGTGCTGGTCAGGAGTGCCTTTGCACATTAAAAACATGTGTGCCAACTGCACCCATTCCTTGAGATTCCACATCTGGCCACTGTGGTAAACACCTTGATTCCCATTTGGATTACTGTAACATGCTCTATGTGGAACTGCCTTCTAAACATATTCGGAACCTTCAGCAGACAACCCACATGTTGCAGCAACTCCACTGGCTGCTAGTTTGTTTCTGGGCACAATTAAAATCCTGAGTCTTATACAGCTCAGGTTCAGGCTATTTGCTGACTGCCTCTCCTTGTATAAGCCTACTCAGACCCTGTGATCTTCAGGAGAGGCCCTTCTCTCAGTCCCACCTCCATCACAAGCTCAGTTGGTTGGAATGAGAGAGCATGTCTTTTCAGTGGCTGTCCCTTGACCCTGGAACTCCCTGCCCAGGGAAGCCAGAATAGCCCCCTTCCTGCTATCCTTCCAGAGGCAGGCTAAAACCTAACTGAAAGACCTCATGTATAAGACACACTCATATTTTCCCTTATATAAGCCTAAATATTTTGAAACAAGTGGTAAATTCTTATCACTGCTAAAATCATGGCACACCAAGGAAAATTATTTAATAGTAACAGAAAATAGCATCCTATGTATATTAAATAGGGAATAGTCAAGAATAGCTATGTTAGTTAAAACCAAAGAACTACAGGAAAAAAGAACAACACCTACATCTAAATGCATACAACACATCAATACACTGGTATCCAGACACACAATTCTCTGTTGTATTTTTTGGTCCGTAGCAAAGCAAAAACAACTTCTTGTGTTGGATACGTTATATTATTTGTTTTTGGTTACTGAACTGAAAATCTGTTATCAACTGATGATGGGCTCAACTGATTAGTATTCAAGAGACTGTTCTGTCACCAAGTCCATTGGACATAATAGCTGCACTGAATGTCATCTGATAGCTGAGGAGTAATTCTAAGACATCAGCAGGGCTCTGCTTTTAAGTCTCAAAATTGCACCATAATGGTGTTGTATCCTGCTAGAACACAAGATAAAGCTTAACTGAATTATTGTGTTACAAAGGGTTCTGTAGAAAGACAGAAAAATGAAAAGGGTTCAAGAAAGGTCAAGGAAAGAGAGATTTTTCCCCTCCTATTTTCTTTCTCTGTTTTCTTCTCTTTTGAATTACAATAATTCCATTACTCAGAGTGTTATCACTGGCATTTGTGACTTTCCTGTCTCAAGACTACTGATAATAACATGTGTAGTATGATGAAATCAAATACAAAATCAATATAGTTCAAGTGGGGGTAAGGAGTAGCTGGCTGGCTTGTCACAATAAGAAGCCATAGGTTCTTTGGCAATTGGATTTCAAAGCAAAAATGCAGCATCTGGATTTTTTTTAAAGAACAAAAGAGGCTTATGGAAGCATAAGGGCTAACAAATGTATTGTATATACTGATGTAGAAGTCAAGACATTTTAGTTCCAAAATTGATTTCTCCAAAATCTGGTTCAATTTATCCATGAGTGAACATGATAACCATGTTTAAATATTTGAAAATATATATTGTGGTGCAAGCAGGTTTGTTTTCTTCCCCTCTATGGACTAGTACACAGAACAGTAGAGTCAAATTATAGGAAGACAGATTCCACATAAATATTAGGAAGAAGTTCCAGATGGCAAGTGTTGTTTGCACTGGTATATGCTGCTTCAGGGTGTGATGGAGTCTTATTTTAAACTGAGACTGGATCGAAGTACTTTTTAGAGTGCGCTGTGTTTGTGTGGTCCTGCATGGAAGTTGGTTGGAATGCATGACCTTTGTGCTTTCTTCCAACTCCATGGATCTCTTCAGATATGCCACCAGATTGCCATGGATCATGGCAATTCTGGCAGTACATGTCCAGGGGTGTGGGAACTCGTCACCTTATGCCCCACACCATCCCAGCTTTTCCCCTACCTTATCACTTGGAGAAAGTGTGCACTGGCCGGCTTGCCCTGTTGAGGGCAATGCAACCATGGGAAACCTCCTGTGTTGCCACCACTGCTGGCTCTGGTTCTGCAGCACAAGTACTTCTATGGTGTATGATGGGAGTCAGCAGGTTTCTTGGCAAAGCTTCTGCGGAAGCAGAGTTGCTGCCGAAATTTGCCCCATGTGAAGAGATCTTATGAGTCTATGATTTTAAGAACTCAGAATTTTATAGGACATGAGTGGAAAGGAAATTGCCCTTCCCTGTTGTCTCAGACAAAAACAAGTTGCTGCATTTTCTCTTGCTTGTGTGTTTTTTCCTCATTGATCACTTTTGCCATCTGGGAGACACTTTGATGTGTGTCCTCATATGCCCTACTTTTAATTATGAAATGTTTGAGGGTATACCTTAAACTGAAAGCAAATATAGTCTCTGGGCCTTCCTCTTCAAAAGAGGCATTAAAAACTATGGGATGGCTTTAAAGCTCATGTGGGATAACATGATCGACTTGCGTAAGATCTCAGCTTGGTCATGAAGCCCCAAAGACCAACTCTTGGAGCAGTCCTTTTAATTCAGTCCAGCTATTTAACAGTTTTCTGCTGAAGCAAACAGGGTTGACCAGATGTTCTTGAATCAAATTCAGAAAGGATGGAATGCATTTAGATTGCATTGATTAGGGAAAAATATTTACAGATATATGAGACAACTTTACATTTCAAACACAATGTGCCTATTTATAGATTTAAGAAACAACTTTACATTTCAAATATTATGTACATCTTTTATAGCAATTGCAAATCTATACATCTGTGTCTGCAATTTCCTAAAAACAAGCAAGCGAAAACAACAATGCTCCAATTTGTTTGAGAAATTATGGGTATAAGCTCTACCTTTTTCCAGTTAAATAATATCCTGGATCTTGAGAACCAACTTTTGATCTCAGTGGCTCTTGATCTTTTCATTTTTCAAGCAATGTATAATTGCTTCTTGATTAAACTATACATTGAATTAATAGAAACAATTAGCTGACTGTTTTCTAGAATTGAAATGTATAAAAAAATCAGGAATGATATTTGTTGATCATCCATGTTTCTAATTTGCATTTGTGCTATAAAGAAGACTATAGCATGGAAAATTCATTATTTTGGATTATAACTGCTGACTGGGTGATTCTAGAATTTTCATGAGAAATGCAATTTTTCAAAACTCTGGTCAAGAGCTTTGGATTGCCTATAACTATCAAGGCCCCACTGGGATTTTTGCTTCAGAATCATTAATAGTGCAGTTGTAGCTTAAGGAAGAGGAGTAAGTTTTTAATAAGTTTATAAGTTTCACTTTGATCCAGCAAGGACTTTCATTCTACAGATTTCAGGAAACAGTGCCAGAAAGAAGTTCCTTTCTTTTCTTACATGTGCCTTTACAATGCTTGATTTCTAGACAATCTTAATCCAAACCATTTTACCTGAATAATGCTAAGGAATGTGAGAGTTCATAATATACCACAAGAATAATCTGTAATTGCAAATAGAAGATGTGTAACTACCTGTCCCACATCGCCTCACTCCCAAAAAGTATCTACTGAAAAGATAAGGGGGGCATAGACTTCCTTATAAAACATGAAGTACAAAAGATTACATAGCATCTTGCATATAATGTAAGGTTCTGTGAAAATGTGCTTTTCAAATATGGTAGAGAAAGAGAGAGAAAAAACTAGAAACTACAAAATGGAAAACAAACAGATTAACTGCAGACTAATAGCTGCAGGAAGAAGAAAAAAAGTGTGGCTAAGCCCAACATTTAGGAAATAGCACAAATAAATGCTGTACTGAATTCTTACAACCTTATCACATCCCCCCACTCCCAGTGTGGTGCCACAGCAGGCATGAGAGGTGACTTTTGTCGTCGTGTGTGCCACCCCTGCATGGCTATGCTTCCCTGATCACAGGAGAGGAGTGTCACCCAAACAGGGCAGAAATGTTCTGGTTCCATTAGAGCCAGCACAACATGGGAAGGCTCCCATGATTGAGTTGAATCGCCAAAGACCGTTCCACCCTGATTGAGGGCAGGGCATCCACCAGAAGTCACACAACGTCATTTGATGGCCAGTGTAGGGCTCCATCCTCAAAGAAGGTTCAAAGCATCCTAAGATGCATGTTTTGCTAAGTATGGTGAGGTTGTTAGAGAAAGAGATATGGGAGTACATGTAGCCTAAGCTTGCGGTCAAGCAAAAGCTTTAGAGACCATAGTTTTGGAACTCCTAGAAGTGATTTTAGAGTTGCAGTCCCCTGAAGAAGGCCAATAAATAGTTCTAGGCCGACATATGTTGGGTTATTTCTCAGAATAAAATAATCTTTTTCAACACCCTGAGAATTTGTCTCTTTCCTACATCCCTGCTACCTTTAACAAACTCCTAGTTTTCATTTCAATGATATATATGCACATGCAGAAATGTGAACAAGGTAATAACTTAAGTTCCTATTGAAATGTGTCCATTTTTGCCCAGTAAAATGTTAACAAGTATGTAGTAAAATTAGAATGTACTGCTTCAGTCTTAGCTCTATAATATAGCATTGAGGATGATGCACACAGTGCTGATCTTCACATGATTGGGAGGTACAGCAGGATAAATATCTGTTGGTTGCTAATTGTTTCCTGAAAACTTGCATTTTCATTTACACTTGACTCAGTGGGAGCATTTTCTGTCTGGGTTGTTCAAGCAAATAAATTTATATAGCTAGCTAAGTGTTGTTTGCATTAATGAGACAGTCATTGGACAAGTTTGATTTCTTTTAACTCATTACCTCTTTGAAAGAGATGGAGGATTGATTTATGGGGTCAAATTGCCTTGTCCACTTGCTTTTTATAAGTTGCTGCATGCAATTAGCCATCAGTGTCACATGTAATTGGTTCACCTGTCGAATGGAAGAACTATGGTATTTTGAATAGGAAAATAACAGATGTTTGGAGTGTTTATTGGATATTTCTGTTTGCTATGCCTGGAATAAATCACTTTTTGGTGAACTCACAACACCCCACAGAGACAGATATGCCTCGTACTGGTTTAGTGTTAGGCTACTGGGAAGGAGCATAAATAAAGTGAGCACGTGGGCAATTTTTCTCTCACCTGATTGTCAACTTGATTGGGCTGCTACTGTTAAGATATATAATGACCTCCCACAGAAGCAAATCTCTCTCCCATTAATGTTCCCCATGATGTCTTCATAACAAAACCTAAGCATGACGAAAACAAGCCAATCCTGTAGTTCTAGCAAAATGGTATTTATTTATGAAATATCATGAGATGATGGAATAAATGAAAATAGAAATTGGGGGTTAATGTAAGAATTTTTTAAAAATTGCTCCTGAAAAAGAAAGGTGTCACTTCATGCAGCAAAGCACAGGTGGCGTATTCCTTATCTGGAAATCCAAAGTCCAAAACAGTTTACATGGGTGGCTGAAATAATGACACCTTTGCTTTTTGATGAATCAATGAATACAAACTTTGTTTCTTTTACAAAATATTAACAATATTGTGTATAAAGTTATTTTCGGTGCATGTGTGCTAAGTGTATCTGAACCATAAATGACCTTTGTGTTTAGATGTGGATCCCATCTCCAAGATAACTCATTATTTATGTATATGCATATGCAAGTATTCCAAAATTTGAGGAGAAAAAAAAATCTGAAATAAGGAATACTTCTGACCACAGGCATTTCAGAGAAGGGATATTTTACTTGCATTGATTAGGTTTTCAATTTCAGTTATTCCAAATCAGTGACTCTATAAATCTGTGAATCTTTACAAGATTCCCAGGTGCACAAGCAGCTATCTGCAAGAGCCTTTAAAATTCCCCTCCACAAAAATGCTATGGCATGTCAAATTGAGCTTTGGAAATTGTCCTCTAAATCATTGTCATTTCACTTTTGCATGGGTCAAAAAATAACCAGGTGATTGTATGTTAAAAATCAATTGCAGATACATAACAAATATGAGATGCTCTGTGGATGCTCATTTTGACCTGTCATGATTAGAGAGCTGGTCTCTGAGCTTCTGCTTCACCTCCTTCAAATATCTGAGATCTAACTGCAGGCCACTACGGTACTCAAGATGCAGGTAGGGAGTTCATCTCCACCTGATTGGGATTCTGACAAGGCTTTGATGAAACTCTCCAGCTACCCTTCAGGCTCCCTGCTGGCTGCTCTGACTGTTTAACATGGACTGGTGAGCGAAGCACCAGGAGAGCAGATCGGTGCTCACTCAGCATAGCATAGAATAAGAAAGGGATTTTAAAAAAGAAAAGAAGAAGAAGCAGTCTGCATATTACTCCTGAGCTTTCTATTATTACTGTATCACTATGTTAAAATTGAAAGCTGTGTGTGATCTCTCAAGAGGGGCCATCCATAATGCATTGCTGTGCTTTGTGTAGGTGTTTTATATAAAATGTATTTTATTCAAAGCCAGTATATACAACACTAACATTATTAAAAGAAATTGAAGGCCTGGTCTTTTCTCTTTAATATATTCATTATTCATGTAATATTCCTTTAACAAAAGAAAAGAAAACAAAAAAGTAAAGCCAAATAAATATTCAATTTGATCTTCTTCTTTTTTAAAAAAACATACTATTCATCTCTAGCATCCAATGAAGATGAAACACCATCCCCTTATTATTTCTGTATTACTTTCTGACAGTTCAATTTCTCTGAGTGCTGTGCCTTCGAGACAACCCTTAAAAATAGCCATAGAGATAATTGCTTTGATTCAAGTTTTGTCTTACCAAATCTCTTAGATTGAATACAGATTGCAGAAGGCAGAATGTTGACACATTCTGATGCAGCTCTGGCAGGTGATGCTGCAAGGGTTTTTCCACAGCTAAATGTTTTTGGTAGAATTCGTAACAGATATAATGAAATATTTTGAAGTCTCCTTAGAATGTTATAACACCGCCTAATTCACTGGTATGTACTGAGATTCCATTTCTGCTGAGTCCACCAGGATGCATCTAAATTATGCATTTTTTAAAAAAAAAAATCTCAAATAGACTAATGATTTTAGTGATGTGATTTCAAGTGCGCTTTTATTCTGTTTCTATATTTTAATTGCTTTCTTCTATTTATTACTTTTAGCTGCCAGCATGTTTCCAGGGTAGAAAAACCAAGGTTATATCTTTAATTGACAAATAAATGAGCTCCTGTTCATACAAATGAAGTTGAAGATACTAAGAAGTGATATTTCTTCTTAACTCCTTATCTACAATGACCTGCTTAGGTGCCAAGACAAAACAGGATAAATTAGTCAAATATATTTTCCCACATCTCTTACAGTAGTTGCAGTTTCAGTTGTCGTAATTCCACCACAGATTTCTCCTTAACCTTTTCAGGTGACTGGTCAATTAAATGTTAGAGAACCAGAGAAAATTATCACTAGCAGGGATGCACAAAATTTCATTTTTAATTAGTAAGTTGTATCTAATTGGTAAGTTTTTTTTACATACAAACAGATATTAAGCAACATTGGGGGGGGGGGGACTCACACAGAAACTTAAGAATAAAAACTCACCCAATACTTTTTCATTTGAATTCTGTAATGCTCAGAAGCCTATCAAAGTCATCTTCATTTTCAGCACAAGTGAAGGAAGCTAAAAAGCTGCCATTTCTTTTTAAACGAATAGCCCCTCACCATGATGAGATGAAAACAACAGGGTGGGACAAGCTGGGTGAAAGAAACTGAGAGCACAGAATTCTGGGAAATATAGTTTGGGAAGGCAAGGGTCCTGTGGCAGAGAATTCAAAATATCCTGCCCTAAACTACATTTCCCAGAATTCTGCTCAGTGTTGGAAACCTGGGAGATATTTTTCCCTCCTAGTAGTAGCCAGAGTTCCAATGAACTGTTGAATTTGCAAAGAGGAGAGCTGACTGATACTTAAATACTAGGGCTGGGCAATTCGTTTCGTTAATTCGTAATTCGTTAAAAAATTCGTTAATTTTTGAATTATGAAACGATTACAAAACTTTTTTTTTAACCTGGAAGTGTTTTTAAATATCGAAACGGCAGGCGCCAAAAAATTTTGTATTTCCGTCCATTTCGGAAATACGTAAGATGGCCGCCTGCCGATGCTTGCTGAGAGGGCGAGCTTTTACTTTTCCTTGGAAGGGAGAGGGGCGAGCGAGCGGCGAGCGAGAGGGGCGAGCAAGCGGCGAGCGAGAGGGGCGAGCGAGCGGCGAGCGAGAGGCGAGCGAGAGGGCCCGCCAGAGTGAGTGCCTGCCTTCCCTCCTTAATAATAATTTTAATTTCTCCTCCCTATTCTACTAAATTAATAATTAAATTTAAAAAATATTGAAAAAATATTGGAAAAAAAAGGGTGCCATCTTTACAAAATGTTTTGTAAATATTTATGAAATTTCGTAAATACCGAACTTTTTTTTTGGAAAATTTTGTAATTATTTTAAATATTGAAACAAAAAAAACCCCCAATTACAAATCGATTTTAGAAACAAATTTTTGCATTGTTACCCAGGCCTATTAAATACAAGTAAGTACAAGTAGTGCTGGACTGGGAAGAAATCCCTAAATTGAAATTCTATTGGTTAATATGAGAGACGTTCAATGAGATAACTGTTGTGGCTTTTAGAAAAAATATTTTTTTGTGAAAACGTTTTAAAAATTATCTAAAATCAGTAGATGTATGAATATTCATCTTGTGTCATTGTATAGAAAATTCAAGAAGATAGCTCTTGTACTTTTTTTGAAAAAAAGAAAATTTTGTTTGTAAAAACTTTGAAAATTCCCCAAAAATCTGAAAGTTGATGGATTAACAATGTATATTATAATTGTAGCAAGTTTCATGCCTGCTGCTCTAACAGTGAGGGAGAAATGTGCCCCTGAATTTTCCCCATTGGCACAATTAATTACTTAATGAAAAATAATGAAAAAGTACTTAAATCATTACAGTTATGATACAGACCCCGTCCAATTTTGGAAACACACGAGAAACAATTTTCCCCTACCCTCTAATTTTGTAATGAGTATTGAAACTTATTGAAACTTTTTTTCATTAATTGCACAGGCCTAATAAGATGTGCTTAAACAATAAGCATCTCCCTTCTGCTGGTATATTCTTTCCATTGATAGATTATAGATTATAAGAGACTGTTTTTGTTTGTTTTTAATCTTTTAAGAGCATCAATACGGTTCCAGTGCCAAAAGTCAGGCTCAATGGAAAGGTCTTTGCCTGCCAGCAGAGGGAACCATGCTTATCTTCCTTGACAAGAAATTACAGAGATTGGGAAAAGCTAAGAAGAAAATCTCTTTGCTTTTTCACCCAAGTTACAGTAAGAACATGCTAGTGCGCTAAAATGCATCAAGTTTAATAGTCCTGATTAAAAATAATTGTATTATACTAGCCAACACACAGTTTAGTTCCTCAAAGTTAGAATGTTTCTGGGTATATTTGACAGGCTGATATCAAAAATGGTACCACATTTCCTATATCAGCTCTAGTTTTTGAGATACAGAACACATACCATATACCAGTCTACATTTGCTTGTCCATAGAAAATCATGATAACCACATCTAGGAAATTAAACCTGATGCAATCCATCCAATGCAATTTTTGTGAATCAGCACCCAAAATAATAACAGGAACAGGGCTAAACACCAAGAAACCAAGATTTTTTTTGTTGAGCTGTGTTATCTTTTTAAAAGGTTAATGATAATGAAGTGAATACAAGCTTTCTAATTACAAACCCATGCAAATCTTAAGGAAAATCTATACTGGCTGCAAAATTTGCAGCCCACCCAGAACATAAATAATCCAAACTAGCATCAGAAGCAGCCAGTCATGACTGGTAGAACCCACTGTAGTGTTGCATAGGCATACACACAATCCAGCTCGGCAGCTGAAACTTGACTTCATCCTCTGTGTCACCACCATTGCTCACATGGATCAAAGAGTTTCACATGAGTGCCTGCCCACTGAAGGCACCCCATTATGACATCAGCAGAAATATCTTGTGTGACCAGGAATAAGGAGAGGAGAAATGTCCCCAAATTCTTGTTACATGAGCAACTTCATTGACATCAGAATGGAGTGCCTACAGTGACATGGAGCTGATCTGCATTGTGCCCTAATCTCATGGCAAAATGGTATTCAAAAAATTGAAAGAAGAGGTTTTTTGGGACCACATCTAAGTCTGTATACTCAAGGATCTTTGTTCACAAGTTTTGTCTGAGCACATTTTTCAGTGAGATGGCGAGGAGAAGTATAGGTTGGTTCTTGGAATGAAAAAAGCAGGTTTGCTTGTAAGTTGTGCAGCAGGAGTGATGCCTTATCTTCTTCTGTCTTGAGATTGGAATGTTGTAGAAGGATTTTCCTGTTCCTCAGTGCAGATCCCCTAAAGTAATAGTTTTGCTATCAAGTCATCACAAATTCATGTTGAATGTCTGTATTTGGGAATAAAATTTCCTCATTATTTGTCTGCAGAATCTGATCTTCTGAGAAACATGAACTATGGCCAAGAAGCACAACAAAGACAGACAGACAGACAGATATAAGATAAGATAAGATAAGATAAGATAAGATAAGATAGATAAGGTGTAAGAAAAGTGCAACAAATGTCCTCCATGTTTAGTCCCTAAATATCATTTGATATATCCTGGTGTATGTGGGGAAATGTCACCATATATTTGGCCCTTCTTCGGGCTATTGTTGCTGCTGTTGTCTTTTCCCCAATCAAGTTCTCAAAGTGGCTTACAAACATTCAGACAGATATAGCTAAAATGTTTACAGGGTACAGAAGTTAAAATTTTAATTGAACTAATTAAAAGCAAATAAGAGGATAAACATTAGAAGAAAGAACAACAAATACAAACAACAAAGCACATGAAATGCCATTTCCCTTGAGCAGTCATTCTTCAAAGACCCACTGAAACAAAAAGGTCTTTAACTGCCAGTGAAATTATAGCAAGAAAAGTATCAGTCAAATTTCTCTAGGAAAGGACTTTCAGAGCTGCTAAGAAGGCATAGCCCATGTTCCCAACAGACGTCTCAAAAGATCTGAAGGCATAGGCAAGGTCATGTAGGGAAATATAGTTTCAGATAACATGGCTTTGATTGTGCCTTGAAATTGTGGCAGTAGTGAGTGTGGCTATTCCAACAAGAGGGTTAGAGGAGAAAAGTGCTCTTTCCTTCTAACAATAAATAACAAACAAGCCATTTTTCAAAGTGGTGGTGCTTTGGGGATCTCTGGGGGCCAAATGCAGCCCCCAACACCTGATGGTTACTCATGCCAATGTAGATGAATGGTTGGGTTATGTAGTGGATAGGTGATTTTATGCACAAGGAAGCAGGAATAACCTCATGTCCATTGTATTCCTGTGTGCTCCCATGTATACTTTAGAATCATAGAATCAAAGAGTTGGAAGAGACCTCATGGGCCATCCAGTCCAACCCCCTGCCAAGAAGCAGGAATATTGCATTCAAATCACCCCTGACAGATGGCCATCCAGCCTCTGTTTAAAAGCTTCCAAGGAAGGAGCCTCCACCACACTCCGGGGCAGAGAGTTCCACTGCTGAATGGCTCTCACAGTCAGGAAGTTCTTCCTAATGTTCAGATGGAATCTCCTTTCTTGTAGTTTGAAGCCATTGTTCCGTGTCCTAGTCTCCAAGGAAGCAGAAAACAAGCTTGCTCCCTCCTCCCTGTGGCTTCCTCTCACATATTTATACATGGCTATCATATCTCCTCTCAGCCTTCTCTTCTTCAGGCTAAACATGCCCAGTTCCCTAAGCCGCTCCTCATAGGGCTTGTTCTCCAGACCCTTGATCATTTTAGTCGCCCTCCTCTGGACACTTTCCAGCTTGTCAATATCTCTCTTGAATTGTGGTGCCCAGAATTGGACACAATATTCCAGATGTGGTCTAACCAAAGCAGAATAGAGGGGTAGCATTACTTCCTTAGATCTAGACACTATGCTCCTATTGATGCAGGCCAAAATCCCATTGGCTTTTTTTGCCGCCACATCACATTGTTGGCTCATGTTTAACTTGTTGTCCACGAGGACTCCAAGATCTTTTTCACACGTACTGCTCTCGAGCCAGGCGTCCCCCATTCTGTATCTTTGCATCTCATTTTTTCTGCCAAAGTGGAGTATCTGAAGGCATAGGCATTATGTATAAATTACATTTATACATAAACAGAAAACTAAGTTCTGTCTTTAGAGACGTTATTGAAATTATGGCAAACCCATTCCTTTATCAGTCACAAATCACCTTTCAAAACACAGATTTAAGTATAATTATTAATCTCAAGAAGTCCCGTTGGATCAATGAAATGTACATAATTGCTGAAATAGTAAATCCCCATTGGTTTAAGAAGTCTCCTCTAAATGGGACTGACAAATTTTTACCATAGCTAGCTAGTACAGCATGAAATCTATGCTTTGCCCTTGACATAGCCAACATGAAATGCATGTGAAGAGTTCCATATTAATTCCTATGACGAGTTACCAAAAATATATTTTTCTAGTAGCTAACTTAAAAAAGGATAGAGAGTTCGGGACACACACACCCTATGCAGTGCTTGAATTCACCTGCCCTATGCTCTCATAAAAAAAAAATCTGAAATGCTATTCTGCTCCTTTCATTTGAATGGAAGTAGAATGCTCTGTGTAACCATGGATCTTGTTTTGTCAATGGCTATAACCACACTTTGTCAATGGCTATAACCTCTCCAGCAAAGGATCACCGCCTTGTCGGGGCGCTGGAGCTTGAGCACCTCAATGATGTCATGAGCGAAACCGTGAAGGGCCACCCAAGACGGGACGGTTGTGGCAGAGAGGTCAGACCAAGCGTGATCCCTGGGGAAGGCAATGGCAAACCACTCCAGTATCCTTGCCAAGAAAACTAAATGGACCAGTACAACCAGAGATATGTCGGTATGCCATTGGAAGATGGGACTCCCAGGTCGGAAGATGGCCAAAATGCTACTGGGAAGGAGCAGAGGATAAGTTCAACTAGCCCCAGATGTGATGACGCAGCTAGCTCAAAGCCGAAAGGAAGGCTAGCGGCCGACGGTACTGGAGGCGAACGACGAATCCGATGCTCTAAAGATCAACACACCATAGGAACCTGGAATGTAAGATCTATGAGCCAGGGCAAATTGGATGTTGTTATTGGTGAGATGTCAAGACTAAAGATAGACATTCTGGGGGTCAGCGAACTGAAATGGACTGGAATGGGCCACTTCACATCAGATGACCACCAGATCTACTACTGCGGACAAGAGGAACATCGAAGAAATGGAGTAGCCTTCATAATTAATAAGAAATTTGCTAAAGCGGTGCTTGGATACAACCCAAAAAATGACAGAATGATCTCAATTCGAGTGCAAGGAAAGCCTTTCAACATCACAGTGATCCAAATATACGCCCCAACCACAGCTGCTGAAGAAGCAGAAGTAGATCAGTTCTATGAGGATCTGCAGGACCTACTGGATAATACACCAAAAAGAGACATTATTTTCATTACAGGAGACTGGAATGCCAAGGTGGGAAGTCAAATGACAACTGGGATCACAGGCAAGCATGGTCTGGGAGAACAAAATGAAGCGGGACGCAGGCTGATAGAATTCTGCCAGGAAAACTCGCTGTGTATAACGAATACTCTCTTCCAACAACCTAAAAGACGGCTTTATACATGGACCTCACCATATGGTCAACACCGAAATCAGATTGACTACATCCTTTGCAGCCAAAGGTGGCGGACATCCATCCAGTCGGTGAAAACAAGACCTGGGGCTGACTGTAGCTCAGATCACGAACTTCTTATTGCCCAATTTAGAATAAAACTAAAGAGATCAGGGAAAATACACAGACCAGTTAGATATGATCTCACTAACATTCCTAGCGAATATACAGTGGAAGTGAAGAACAGATTTGAAGGACTAGATTTAGTAAACAGAGTCCCAGAAGAACTATGGACAGAAGTCCGCGACATTGTTCAGGAGGCGGCAACAAAGTACGTTCCAAAGAAAAAGAAAACCAAGAAGGCAAAATGGTTGTCTGCTGAGACACTGGAAGTAGCCCAAGAAAGGAGGAAAGCAAAAGGAAACAGTGAAAAGGGGAGATATGCCCAGTTAAATGCGCAATTCCAGAGGTTAGCCAGAAGAGATAAGGAACTATTTTTAAATAAGCAATGCATGGAAGTGGAAGAAGACAACAGAATAGGAAGGACAAGAGACCTCTTCCAGAAAATTAGAAACATTGGAGGTAAATTTCAGGCAAAAATTGGTATGATAAGAAACAAAGATGGCAGGGACCTAACAGAAGCTGAAGAGATCAAGAGAAGGTGGCGAGACTATACAGAAGATCTGTATAGGGAGGATAACAATATCGAGGATAGCTTTGACGGTGTGGTGAATGAATTAGAACCAGACATCCTGAGGAGTGAGGTTGAATGGGCCTTAAGAAGCATTGCTAACAACAAGGCAGCAGGAGATGATGGGATCCCAGCTGAACTGTTTAAAATCTTAAAAGATGATGCTGTCAAGGTGATGCATGCCATTTGCCAGCAAATATGGAAAACACAAGAATGGCCATCAGACTGGAAAAAATCAACTTATATCCCCATACCAAAAAAGGGAAATGCGAAAGACTGCTCAAACTTCCGTACAGTTGCCCTTATTTCTCATGCCAGTAAGGTAATGCTCAAGATCCTGCAAGGAAGACTCCAGCAATACATGGAGCGAGAGTTGCCAGATGTTCAAGCTGGGTTTAGAAAAGGCAGAGGAACGAGAGACCAGATTGCCAATATCCGCTGGATAATGGAGAAAGGCAGGGAGTTTCAGAAAAACATCTACTTCTGCTTCATTGACTATTCTAAAGCCTTTGACTGTGTGGATCATAATAAATTGTGGCAAGCTTTTAGTGGGATGGGCATCCCAAGCCACCTTGTCTCTCTCCTGAGGAATCTGTACAAGGACCAAGTAGCAACAGTAAGAACTGACCACGGAACAACAGACTGGTTCAAGATTGGGAAAGGCGTACGGCAAGGCTGCATACTCTCACCCAACCTTTTTAACTTGTATGCAGAACACATCATGCGATGTGCGGGGCTGGATGAATGCAAAGCTGGGGTGAAAATTGCTGGAAGAAACATTAACAACCTCAGATATGCAGATGACACCACTCTGATGGCCGAAAGCGAGGAGGAGCTGAGGAGCCTTCTAATCAAGGTGAAAGAAGAAAGCGCAAAAGCCGGGTTGCAGCTAAACGTCAAAAAAACCAAGATTATGGCAACAAGAATGATTGACAACTGGAAAATAGAGGGAGAAACCGTGGAGGCCCTGACAGACTTTATATTTCTAGGTGCAAAGATTACTGCAGATGCAGACTGTAGCCAGGAAATCAGAAGACGCTTACTTCTTGGGAGGAGAGCAATGTCCAGTCTCGATAAAATAGTGAAGAGTAGAGACATCAGACTTGCAACAAAGATCCGCCTAGTCAAAGCCATGGTATTCCCTGTAGTAACCTACGGATGTGAGAGCTGGACCTTAGGGAAGGCTGAGCGAAGGAAGATCGATGCTTTTGAGCTGTGGTGTTGGAGGAAAGTTCTGAGAGTGCCTTGGACTGCGAGAAGATCCAACCAGTCCATCCTCCAGGAAATAAAGCCCGACTGCTCACTGGAGGGAAAGATACTAGAGACAAAGCTGAAGTACTTTGGCCACATCATGAGGAGACAGGAAAGCCTAGAGAAGACAATTATGCTGGGGAAAGTGGAAGGCAAAAGGAAGAGGGGCCGACCAAGGGCAAGATGGATGGATGGCATCCTTGAAGTGACTGGACTGACCTTGAGGGAGCTGGGGGTGGTAACGGCCGACAGGGAGCTCTGGCGTAGGCTGGTCCATGAGGTCACGAAGAGTCGGAGACGACTGAACGAATGAACAACAACATAACCACACTGCAGAATTATAGAAGTTTGACACATCAAATGCCATGGCCCAATGCTATGAAATATAATACTGATATTGTACTATGCTAATAATATAATATATTGTATGAATATATATATTGTAAGCCGCTCTGAGTCCCCTTCTGGGTGAGAAGGGCGGCATATAAATGCCGTAAATAAATAAATAAATAAATAAATAATAAAATAAATAACTTGAGGCAAAACAGCACCAGCACCTGCAATTGTGCTATATAATGAACAAGAGATTAACTAATGCACTGCTGCTTATTAATCCATGCCGCCACCACCCAGTTCCTAAGTAGCATTGCATCATTTACATGCCCCAAAAATGTGAAAATTAGAACTCTCATGTCTCTCTTTCTACCAGTAATTTATGAGTGGAGCTTATATTTACTGTCCCAAATATGAATTGAGTTCACAGAGCGTGCAGAAACATCATTCCGTATAAGGTTGGGTATTTAACAGCAAACCCTTCTGTTTAATCAGTAGTAGATGATGTATATTTGGAAAATAAAAGATTAATTGCTATCATCTTCTTTAGAGTACCTAAAAAATAAGAAATCATACGTGTAAACCTATAACGAGTTTCTAATGTGGATGGAGGATTAAGGATGTGCCCATCTACAACTTCTGTCAATCTCCTTATTGGTCATGGATATGCATGATTTCAATTAATCACAAATAGAAATCCTATTAACATTTCCCTTACATTTTTTACCCTGCTCTCCCAGTGTTTTTATAGCTTAATAGTTCAACATGATAGATGCAAAAATGTAGGCAAATAATTTAGATTGTGTTCTGTGAGGTCATAAGTTATGTTTAATTTACTACATAGCCACAGTTAATTAATATTTTAAAAGCCAAGAACCTTATAAGTTTTAAAGACACTATGCTAGTGGGGGTATCTATCTGTCTGTCTATCTATCTATCTATCTATCTATCTATCTATCTATCTATCTATCTATCGGCATTCTTGTCCACATCTCAGTGTTTAGTATAAACACATTGATTATAGAAAAATGGGTGGAAATTGAAATCCTAAATGTTAGACCATATTTTAACTCAGGCTGTAAAGAATTATAGATCAAAAAGATGTTTATGTAGTTTTTGCATATAACCTTAAGGCAGAGACTCCTGACCATCTGTAACACCCTGTTAAGATTTTACAGAAAACAATTTCCTTTAGGAAATTTTCAAATACATGATTAATTCACAAGAACCTAACTCTCCCAATACATTTTAATACATTGAATACATTTTAAGCAAAACAAACTTACCAGCCTTGGAAGAAGTTGAGGGCAGTAGGGAAAGAAGACTATGGCCCCTTTTACATTACCCCTATACCCCCAGATCTAACCCCTGGATTATATGAGTCTCTACTGCCACATAATCTGGGATAAACAGATAATATGTTTAAGGAGCTCCACTGGTTGCTGTTCATTTTCCGGTCCAAATTCAAGATGCAGGTTCTTACCTACAAAGCCCTGAACGGTTTGGGACCCGCCTACCTGCGTGACCGCATTTCTGTGTACGAACCCACACGATCTCTTCGATCATCTCGGGAGGCCCTGCTCACGCTCTCACCTCCTTTGCAGGCGCGATTGGTGGGGATGAGGGAGAGGGCCTTCTCGGTGGTGGCCCCTCAACTCTGGAACTCACTTCCCAGGGACATTAGACATGCCCCAACGTTGGCAGTCTTTAGGAGGAGCCTAAAAACATGGTTGTTCCAGTGTGCCTTCCAAGAATAATGAGAACTCTCAGCAATATGCCCTCATAATGCACTTTAATACTGACTTAGGATGGACTGCGTTCCCTCGTTCCGCTTTGAAAAATCCTATCCCAGTTATATTTTACCTTGTTCACGTCAGCATATTTTCAATTTTAATCTATTACATTTGGCCCAGCCATTTTTGAAAAAACTGTTTATATGTCACTATCGATTATTGTTTTTTTGTTTATGTGATTTATATGATTTGTATTCTATTGACTGTTTTATTAATGTTGTGTTATTGATGTTTGTTTGATTTACTTTGGGCTTGGCCTCATGAAAGACGCACCGAGTCCCTTGGGTAGATGGTAGCGGGGTACAAACAAAGTTTTATTATTTTTATTATAGACCCTGGGCAGTGTGGAAGGGGCCTATATTACACATGGATTGACTCAATAAAGAAGTTATGGTTGTGAGTTTGCAAGAAATGAGTAGGGATATTAATAACAGGTTCTTATGGAGGTATTTCAGTCATAGAGTCAGTATAAGATTGTTAATTTTACAGCACATAATAGAAACAACTATTTATCAACAAATTATAGATACATTGCTGTGAATTAGAGAATTCAACAATGAAAATACATTTTACAGGTCAATTCACTTCTTGTCTGATTTAAATGCTAAATCAAAAGGAGATGTAGAAAAATATTTGTGGGATTATTTTAGGAAGTGCTTCATTTCCTTTTTGTTGTAACTTGCACTACAATACAAGGTCAGTATTTTGTATTCACAACAATGTATTATTTGCTTTAGCTGTAAGAATGACTTTCATTATGTTTTTCAATTATATTTCATATGATCTATTATTGTTTTGTTATTCATTCATGTGTTCATGATGCCCACTTTTGATTCATGTGTTTGTGGATGAAACCTTTCCCGTATGTATTTGACATACATACACACACACACACATCGGAGGTACAAGAGAACAGATTGGATAACTGTTTAATAGGGTTACTGCAGCTACATTTTGCATTGTAAATCCTGCATAAAGCAGGGGTTTAGACTAGATGACTTCCTTGTAATTCTGTTTTAGGCATGCTAAGACATAGCATAAGTGTATGAGGATTTTTTTTAAAAAAAAAAAAGGATAGAGAGTTTGGGACACACACACCCTATGCAGTGCCTGAATTCACCTGCCCTATGCTCTCATCAAAAAAATCTGAAATACTATTCTGCTCCTTTCATTTGAATGGAAGTAGAATGCTCTGCGTAACCATGGATCATGTTTTGTCAATGGCTATAGCCGCACTGCAGAATTATAGAAGTTTGACACCTCAAATGCCATGGCCCAATGGTGTGAAATTCTGGGATTTGGAGTTTTGTGAGTTATCTACCCTTCTCTGTCAGATTCCATAGTATAAAGCTATGGCAATTAAAGTGGTGTCAGACTGCTATAGTAATTCTGCAGTGTGGTTGCTGCTTCTCATGATAGCAAAATCAAGGACTGTGGTGATGTTAGCAGTTACGAGAAGAGGGGCAAAGGAGCTGGGGCATGTATGTCTTACTCCCTACACCTCTATTAATTTTACATCTCCGGTCCAAATTCATACCCATACCAGCATGTTCATATGTTCCTATGTACGAAAAGGCATTCTAGTAAGAAGAAAAGGTTGATATTATTCATCTAAAACATAAATAAGAAAAATATATCTCTGACATTTTCAATAGAACAAAAACATATGTAATATTGTTATAATAAAGTACTTCTGAAATACTGTTGTTAGTTTATTTTTTTAATGCCAGTACATTGTTTAAAGAAGGAAATTTATTTCAAGTTGATAATGGAGTGAAAATTACAGGATAGCAATTTCAATTAAGATGTCAACTACAGCAATTTTAATAACAAACAATGCATAAATGTATCATTGGAAAACATGTGTCAACTTCACCTCTTTCTTCAAATTTAGTGAAAAGGAAATTATTTCTCACTAATTCTGCTCCCTTTGTCATGTTGATCAACATGACCTATGATTTCATAAGTTGACAGTTTCTCATGAATATATGTAGATGGTATTTAAAGTTTCATTCTGTTCTTACTTGCTGCTGCTCCAATTGATGGAGAAGCCAGTAATCTTTACCTGCCTTCTACCAGTAATAAACCAGTTCATGGAGAAGAACAAAGCCTATCTCCTGTTTATGAAACTCGCCATCAACTCTCTGCTCCCATTCCTGCTGTGTAGGGACTGCAAAAAAAAAAAAAGACTCCTACAATAAGCTAACTTTTTAGTCAGAGATTGTAGAAAAATAGCCTGAACTTTTGTCTCTGCTCATTGCAATGGCATCCTCACCTTTCCAACTGATGGCCTCTTTGTATTACACGGCCTCTTAGTATTACATTGTCCAGAATGCTTTCATACCATTAAGTTTAAGTATTGTTATTACAAAAACTAGTAAACTGGAAGATTAGAATAGTCAAATGCAAGAACTACAGTATTCATTTTACATTTTAAACTCCCCTCAGACTTTCCTTGCAGACACATTTAAGCTTTAGCCTTAAATAGCTAGCATGAAACCCTTCAGCTGTACTTCAGAGCTTTCTCTTTTCTGGGCTATAATTGTGAACAGGCTCAAGGTAGTTCAGAATAGGTTCTGAGTGCCATTACCTTAATTGGACATCTCAGAATCAATTATATTGAACCATGGAAGCACATGATAATAGATAGCCTTCTGTATCAACCATTCTTATGGGGATCTGGAGAGTCTCAGCTAAGAGGAACTGTGATGTATTGGCCCTTGATAAAATACTGCAGTCAAGAGAGTCCATGAGAAATCAAGAGGGTGAGCTATTAAGGTCTTAATGTATAAAATAAAAACATAATATCTAACTCTAAAAACTCTAATGTATAGATTTTTGGCTCTGGACGTTTTGAGAGATGCTAGGTTCCACTAAAGTTATTTGTTAAGGAAATATATTTACTACCTTGTGTTCTTTCTTGATTTTGTTGTCCTATATTCTCCTAGAATATATACATTGTTCCATGCCATTCTCTTCCTTTGAACCACCACACACAATTAATTGTTATATAAAAAGTTGTACATTAACATGCCTACCTAGGAGATTGTCCTACTGGAGTCAACAGAACTTGTTTTTGACTAGGCATCTCTACCAATAAATATGTGCAACTATTTTTGTTTTAATTTGCCCATTATTAGTCCCCCCCCCCCCCGTCTCCTCTTTTATGTTCCTTTCAGCTTATGCAATATTAGAAAATCAACAAACAACATATAATTCCCATTGAAATCAAGCATATTTGAATATATCCCCACATTTTATCTATAGTGCATATAGTGAGTGCATACTTTTGTCTCCTGTCTTGTTCATGCAGCATTTGGAATTGGAGCTGGCTCCTTAGCTGTGGAATTCCCTTGGCATTAACTTCTGCAACAAGTTAACACAATCCTTTCTAAAAAGGTTTTAGTTAGAATCCCAGGATTTACAGGATGACCATTACTAGCAAGATGAATAATGCAAAACTGTGTTGCAACAACACAGTAGATATGCTCATGTCATGGGCAATTACTCATAGATCCATAAATGCTATGGTAGGAATGGTATTCTGATTGCCCTCTGTATGTTTTATTTCATACAGTAAGTGATCCATATATGTCTTCCAAACAATAACAGACATAACCTTCCAGTTAATGTGACATTAACACCTCTAAGTTAAAAAAAACAAATACTTTCAGAAATTGGAACCGGATTCAGACACATTCTCATCTGCGAGGTTTAGAATCTCTCCTTTCAGAGATTCTGAGTCCCTTTGGAGAGAGCGAGGGCGGTCTAGAAATAAAGTATTTATTATTATTATTATTATTATTATTATTATTATTTAGCTGCTTACATAAAGGAACACAAATTCACTTACCCATACATCTGGTTACAAACCACTGGCTATAATTATTTGTGCTTATGTTGAAAACTATATCTACTCATTTATCAGTTAAAGTTATACCCTGCCTTTTCTTCAGTGAGCTCAAAGTGTCATATATGGCTTTCTTAGGGGTTTTGGTTGAGCTGAGGTCTTTGGACCATCCTAGTCCTTGTGTTCCATGTTCCAGAGGGTCAGGCCTTTATTCAACTCTCATAAATTGCAGCATTCCTAATGAAACTATGTCCCAAAAAAGCACATCTTGGCAATATCATTGTGAGTGCTATCCACCAGCTGCATTTCTTAAATTAACTTGCTTGGCTGGATCTCCAAATAAAGCTATTTTCTAAGTGCAATGTACCATACAGAACAATTTGTTTCCTTAGAATTCTGTACAAAGCATAGAGATCAGTTCTGATTTTCAGGATGGCAGCTACCAGCAAGATGAATAATGTGAAACTTAACATATTTCTCCCCCCAAACATCTAAGCATGTTAAAATGAGGTGCAAATTGCCCCTAATTTGTCAATCATTTCTTTGTATAAATCTGTTCTACCATTACCTAGAAAATTGCCCGAGAGGTTTTAGCCCCCCCCCCTTCAGTTCCCTTACATCAATCCACTGTTCACTTTGTATGTGGGCAGATACCACCCGCACACCTATCAAGGTACCCTTTTTTCCGCCATGCCAGCTGTTGCTCCAGATGGTACATTGCTATGGCCACCTGTAGCAAGGAAGGAAAAAAAGAGATATAAGGCACAAACATTACAAACATAAAAGCACCATCTTATGTGACTTTAGATGGTACCGGTCCTATTTCAGGACTACCATATAGAAATATTGGAGCATTTGGATTCTCTTGACGATATGCTAAACACGTCAACATGTGCAAATTGCATTCAGACAGTGATGAAGATTGGTGAGACAGTTTTGCAAAAGGTTTACTAACTGGTGAATGTGTCATTATGGAGCCTTAGGGTACCTTAGGATACTCGTGGGAATATTTATATTCTATATACTAAAAGAGACAAGAAAGAGTGATACAGTAGAGAAGCTTTCCATTCCCGTTAGGAGGGCTCTCTGTCTATACCAATGTCATTATTTCTTGTATAGATAAATATGGGCTGCAGATTAATATGAACAGTGCATAACGATCATGAAATTTATAGATCATGATCTCTCAACTCCCCTGTTCTCCCTGCTTCTGACTCTATTCCTCACATGGGGCATGATGAGACCAAAAGCCCATGGATTCAAATTGGAGGGAAAAGATTCCACCTAAACATTAGGAAGAACATCCTGAAGGTAAGAGTTGTTTCATAGGGCTATGCAAAATATTTGTTTCTGCCTCATGGGTCATATAATTTTGTTAGAGTCATACATATGAAGCACTATTAAGAAACACAAGAGGCCACCCACACAGAAACTTTAGAATCAAAACACTCACCCAATATTTTCATTTGAATTCTGTGATCCTCTGATGCTTCCCAAAGTCAGTTTTATTTTCAGTGTAAGCAAGCAAGGCGAAGCCTAAAAGGCCAATTTCTCTTTAAATTAAAAGGACATAGGCTCAGGCTGTCTCTCACTATGAAAAAAAAAACAGCTGGGAGGGCTAGCTGAGTGAGCTGGAAAAGAGACTGAGGGAGCACGGAAGTCTGGGAAATATAGTTTGGGAAGGCAAGGAACCCCATGGCAGAGGGTTCAAAAGGCCCTACCCTAAACTACATTTCCCAGAATTCTGCTCAGCATCAAAAAGCCCCAATTAAGATATTGGAGAGATTTGTCCCTCCTAGCAGCATCTTAGCTTGAATCTGCAAAGAGGACTGGCTGAAATTTCTATACTAGTAAGTAAATCTGTGCTGATGGACTGGGAAGAAATCCTTAAATAGAAGTTCTATTGGTTATGGTTAATATGTTGCATTGTGTGTCATATATAGGGAGATATTGTACAAGATGGTTGTTGTGGCTTTAAAAAAACAAATATTTTTGTCAAAACTTTTAAAAATTCACAAAAAGCAGATGTATGAATATTTCTGAAAGATAGGGGAATGATCCACTGTTTTCTTGTCTCAATGTATAGAAAATTCAAGGAGATGGCTCTTGAGGGGCTACAGTGGTAAATGTGTTCTATAATTGTAGCAAGTTTCATGGCAATAACTAACAAGGAGGAAGAAGGGAGCCCCTGAAGTTTCCCCAGTTACTTGACAAAAAATAAAGAAAACAGGGGCGTAAACTGGATTGACCTTGGGGTCTCTTCTAACTCTTTATGATTCTATGTAAGTACTGTATGTCTGTTCTGTTGAAAGGGTTACAAGGGAAGATCTGGGAGATAAGATCAATTCTGTCCAAGTGCAAGGTGTCATATAGTGTCAGTGGCTAAATAACCTGGAAGAGGCATTAGTTAAAGGCATTCAAAAATCAAACACAGAGAGCAGTTCTCCTGGTTCTGAAAGGGAATTTAAAAGGTAGGAAATGGGGAAAAAACATTTTATGTCCTCAGAGTAGGAGTTTAATGTGTAGCTAACCAAGGGGATACAGTTGACTTGATACCATTTTGGGCAGTTTTTGGTAATTCAGGCATTCCACAAGTCTAATCATCTTCCACAGCTGATTTCTTACTAAAGTGAAGGTCAAAAGCTTCAGTGTCTCCTACTCCTAATCCTGATATACAGATGAATCTCTTTTGGAGGATCCAAATTTTGCCTCAGCCTCCAATAGCACCAAAAGAGGGCTGCAAGCTGTTGCCTCCAACTCAGCCTCTTCTTACTTCTTGGGCACAGCCTCTTTGCTTTCCTCCTTTCCTAAAAAAAGAAACCACACAATTAATCATGACAGTGTCTAAACCTTGGGAAAGAAAGGAGCTGAACATTGGTAGCCCTTCAAGCAAAGCTTATCAGTTCTCTCCTTAGTATTTGCTTTCCATGCAATTGTGTGCTACTGTTGGAGCCTGAATAGCAGAGAATATAGTTTCCATAAAATTCGCTGCCTATAGTTTGATTATTCTTAACATCGAATAAAACTGCAGGCATTATTCTTAGTAATAAAATTACTCAGAGCTTTGTGTGGGCTTTAAAAATGTAACTATAACATTGGACTCTTTGATTTCTGGAACAATAAATGACACATGCTGATTACATTCAACAAAAAGAAAGGTCTCTCTCTTTTTTGTTGTCATTGTAAAAGCAGCTATTGAGCTAATGTGAGACCCTTCCAAGCTCCCACATTATGGAACTGCATGTAAAGTATAATAAGTAGCAATTTGCATTATCTTCCTTGAATATATGATTAACCCATGCTTTTTAACCCATGCTGACACACAGCAGAATTTGTGGTATTAAATACTGGCATCACAAGCCTATGTATGTTTACTCAGAAGTAAGTTTCATTTTAATTGATGGAGCTTACTTCTATATAAATTTATCCCAAATTGCAGCCTAATTATGTATTTCTAAGGAATAAACATCTTTTATTCAGCCTTTCTTTCTTCATGCAATGATATTAAGATTAAGGGTAGGTTTTTTGATTGAGCAAGCCTTTGTGGTTGTTGACTATTTCTTCTGGTTTTTGAACTGGTTAAAGGACATGGGCTTAAAAATCAGTGTAATAATTTATATTATTTCACACATGCTTTGTCATATCATGAAATGTCATTAACAACAGTCCAACTCTGTTCCTTTCCAAAAGATTAACCAAAAGGAGTAAAACACATGAATGTTCTGTACATTTTTATTGTGAATGTAATTTCCCCATCCCATTTGATAACTAGATAGTTTCCAACATCCAAGATGGCAGAAGTTGGTTACTAACTAATGGCATCATCCTTGGAAGCACAGAAAATCAATTAAAATCTGTTTCAGTTTGAATTATGAAAACATTAAAGTATATTTGATGAAAATCAGAGCTTACTACAGATTTGATCTACATCCTAAATCAAGACTTATGGAAATATTAATTACATATTCTTGAAACATTGCTTGTTGAGTTAGGTCTATTTAAAAACATTATAAACTTAAACTGATGAGCTATAGTTTTGCCATGTTAGCATAGGCCTAACCATGTATGTCCATGAAAAGGTAACTTGTACTGAATATTTTGCAATTATTCTTACTACAAGTGTATAAGCTTAATTTAAATGGAGAGCTGGTGGATCCCTTCCCCATCTCTCCTTCCTCCTTCTCCATGGGGCAGTGATGCTCCCCTATGACCCTGAGCATCATGGTAGAAAGCACCCTCGTGACTGGACTGCACCGTAGTCCCATCTCTGGCACCTTCAAACTGGACAAGACAGGGAGCCAGGACCCAAGAAAAAGGTATTGCTGGGAGAAAGGAGCAGGGAAACATTGTGTTGCGGTTTGCATTTTTTTCTCTCTGCAAATAATGGAGAAATTAGCTTCCAGAGTTTCCCCATTTCCACTAATGAAACGAATCAAGAAAATAATAGCAAACTTCAGAGTTTTGAATTATAACTTGAAATGGACCCCCCCCCTTCCCAAAAAAATCTTTCAATATACTAATGACTCAAAACAGGGGGCATCTGATTTTCGAAATGAAATTCAAAACTTTTTTGCCATTTTGCACTAATCTATTTTCCTCTGAAGTCCTTTTCAAAATGGTGAGTGAAAATGACACAAAGCTGTTTAGAGAGGAACGGAAGAGAAACAGTTGCATTTCCACTTGCTCTTGGAGGTGCATGCCATAGCAAGATGAGGGATGGTGAAGTTGTCCCCTGGGCAGTACAGAATAGCTCCTGGCCTAATGGAGAAATCATCCACAAACACTATGTGCACATTATACCTACCTACCTGTCCAGCTCATGTCACCTGAAAGTTCTTACAATATTCTCATAAAAGTTGATAGAACTAAAATGCACTGGTAGTGGGGAGGGGGAAGCAGGACTGGAAAGTCTGTGTAATTAGAAGGAAGTGGTGCTTGCGCAATAGGTCACTGAGAACTTATATTGGAGCAAGTACATTTCTTATCCCCATTCTGTCTAAATTTGTTTACCTGTGTACTCAAGGACATTATCCTAAAGGCCAAGAGGTTTCCATTTAAATGTTTTACCACTGCTACAATGCCTTTGCAAATAATACTACAAATAACAATAGAAATCCCCTACACAGAAAGATACAAGATTGAACATCTGAACTGAATTTGTGTCACAAGGTGCTGAAATGAAGGACTGCTGTACAATTATATATATTCACTGTCCCATTCCAGACTTCAAGATAACTCTTTATAAAAATGATCAGGGAAAGTAAAATGGCCTTACCATGTCTCATTTATATTCACCATCTGTTTCTGTTAGGTCAGTTTTGTTCATTTTACAGAGCCTAATTTGATTTCATCATTTGACAAAGCCTTGAACAGGCTGACCTTTAATGTCTAAAGCCAAAGTATGCACTGATTTGTGAAAGCTCCAACTAAAACTATTAGAGTAGGTACTTAGAAGTCAAATGGTAAACTCTTTGGTAGTGCCTGAAGCATTAGGAACAATGTCCTTTAATTGTTCTTCAGGAAGCATTCTTAGCTTGAACAGCAACTGAAATTTGCAAGCCAACACTTACAGCTTGGGTTATCTAACAAATCATTCTAAGACACATCTTAACAACTCAAGGATTCTATTTTCTTGATAATTACAGACTCCTAGGAATGTTGGTGTTTCTTCCTGAAAAGCAGGTTCTTAGACCTGATGTTTGCAGGATTTGGGTGGCAGGGAATGAGGAGAGGCGATTTGTTTTTAGTTATTTCCATAACATGCAGCGGCAAAAGACAAAGCAATGTGCATTGCATCCAGCCCAGATGTCCACCCTTGTAAATAGCAGAGTAGTGAATTTAATTTAGTTTCAAATGTGATAGGGATCATCCAATTTAAATGCCAGTTTGCCTGCCTTATGTGATAAAGTCCTTAGGGTCATACTTGTGGTGAAAGTAATGAAGTTTCAAGCTTATTTCACAAATGCTACTCTAATGAGAATGTTTTCCAACACAGTTGAAAACTGCCTGTGATATCTAGAGATTGGGAAAACATAGGGATCAATGTGCCTGGTTCACCACCAAACTCAGTTCTCCCCAGCTCAAAAACCTTGCCTTATATATACTCTGCATAGAGTGTTCTGAGAAAGTGCTGCAGAACATCAATTTTATCACTTTGTATCAATTCTAGGCCTTCCTGAGATTTCATTTTGTACCAAAGAACTGACATGCAGTACTGTTACAAGATTAATTTTAGTGGTAGTATTTAGTTTTATATCAAAGTTATCCATTCAATTGCTGATTTGCAAAAAAATCAGTCATGTACAGCAGGTTTCTCCGTCATTAGTGCTCATTATCAAAGTTATGCATGTAATTAATAATAGCAAGAGACTTTTAGATTCTCAGATGAGAAGATTTACAAAAGAAGCAAAGCATCATTAATGTACTTTTTAATTTGTTTTGTTTTGTTCCAGTGCATGAAGAAAAACCGGTCTTCTAATGCTTCTTTGTTTCAGGTAGTTTGATAAATGAGCCTCTGTGAATTACTTCTCTTGAAAAATGAAAATAAAAGATTCCCCATGAGAGGAACTATTTTAAATTCTTCTCCAATTACATTTCTGTTAGATTATTTCTACTGTGTGTGTCCTGGTCTCCTCTCAGATGGCAAAGACATTTTAAAATATAAATATAAGATAAAAAGATTTCCAATCAGAATTCTTGCAGAGCTGAAGATCCTATCAACTAATACATCGAGAGGTTATTAAACAGTTGCTAGAAATGAATGTAGCTTCAGATAGTTATCTTCTTTATTCATCACATTATCATAGCACTGATAACAAGGACAAGCAAATTACAAACCTCTAATCTATCAGTAAATGTTCTCTTTTCTGTAGATATACCTCAATCCAGTTGTTTTTGGGAGGGGATGTACAGAAGTAGTCTGAAGGTGCATCTACACTGTAAATTAATGTTGATTGACAACACTTTAACTGCCATGGATCAATGCTATGAAACCCTGAGATTTGTGGGCATCAGCATTCTTTGGCAGAGATAGCCTTGTAAACCTATGACTCCAGTGGACCCACAGCATTGAGCCATTGCAATTAATGTGATGTCAAACTCCGCTACCTCTACAGTCTAGATCAGGGGTCCTCAAACTAAGGGCCGGGGGCCGGATGCGGCCCTCTAAGGTCATTTACCCAGCCCTTGCTCAGGGTCAACCTAAGTCTGAAATGACTTGAAAGCACACAACAACAATCCTATCTCATCAGCCAAAAGGTGACCCACACTTCCCATTGAAATATTAATAAATTTATATTTGTTAACATTGTTCCTCATTTTAATTATTGTATTGTTTTAAAGTGTTTTTTTACACTACAAATAAGATATGTGCAGTGTGCATAGGAATTCATTCGTTGTTTTTTTTTTTTCAAATTATAACCCGGCCCTCCAACAGTTTGAGGGATTGTGACCTGGCCCTCTGTTTAAAAAGTTTGTGGACCCCTGGTCTAGATGCATCCTGAGTGTGAATCCAACGCCATATGAGAAGCTATACAACAAAAGAATCCTGGTTGTACCCTGCCTGACACAGCTACCAGCCCTTAACTGGGGCCTGGCACACTAGCTAAAGATATTATTTGTCTCAAGATCATGTTCTTAGTAAAATGTTCTGTCTGCACTGTATGCCCATCTTTACTTTGCTCATGTGCAAAAAAAAAAAAAACACCTTGATGCAAATTGGTAGGGATTTTTTTTGTCTGCCTAGGAAACCTGTACACTGATTTTTAAAAACTTATTTCTCAAAAAACACAAATCTAACACTACAGCTGCTACCTTGTTTGTGTGTGTTGGGGGGGGGGGGGGAGGCGACTGTTAAAAAGCAGAAGGGCTGGATTGATCTTTTTTTGTGCATAGCAGCTTGTCCTTTTTTCTCTTGCTATGTGCATATATTGAGGAGGTTAACATTTGGCTTTTTGTTTCTCAGAAGCAAGGACAAATAATTTCCACACTTTTCTTCCCCTGCAGATAAAATGAATATTTATTTGCAGTTCTCACCTAGTATTCATGCATCCAAAAGTGTTTCAGGAAATTATTCTGTGCACAAACACCACTTTTTTTGACATGAGAATTGCGGTAATTTGAGCACGTGTGTGTTTTGTGATATTTTGTTGTTTTGTACACAAAAACCCAGCATAACAAATGTGTCTATTTTTGTGTGCGTAAGATTACAGGAGTCTCAGGAAGGCTTGGAATTTCAAGATCAAGATCAAAACAATCCCACTCTCACAATCCTGGCAAGAAATTGCACAGGAGAACTGCTCGGGGCTGTGGTATTCTGGATTGAATAAATCCATACAAAATGTGATTGGTACTACCTTTTCATGGTGGTGTGATTGTATGTGTAGACTAACCTTGGGTACATCTACATAGTAGAATGAATGCAATTTAATGCTAGTTTTGACTGCTATGGTTCACTGTTATGCAATCCCGGGGTCTGAAGTCTGGTGAAGCAGAAGCATTCTTTGGCAGAGAAGACTGAAGACCTACAACTCTCGTGATTCTATAGCAATGAACCAATGCAATTAAAGAGGTGTCAAACCACATTAATTTTGCAGTATAAATGCATCCTTAAACATGACAACGCTATTTCTTTGTAGCTGCTGGTTTAATCCTGCCCTGATTAAACAAGACTATGTTTCATTTAACCATTTTTCCATAGTACTCACACAAAGAAATCTTGGCTGGGACATTATGAAAATTCAGGCAACACTTCTTATGCTGTAATACAAAGGTGCCCTTACTGCTAGGATCCTTTGATTTTGTTTTTATGAAGTCTTCCATATAGCCAATGAGGCACTGGAGTCCTGCAGGAATCTTTGCTTGATTTACAAAATATAATTGTACAGCATAATTTTAAGTTTATATTTGCTTACATTATAAAGCCCAACTTCTGATCTGAGATCTATCAGTCAGTGCCATATTTGTGCAGCTCAATTAGGAAGTCAGCCACGATCACGTTTAACATCATTAACAGGGCAAACAAACATACATATCATGCAAAGGAAGATCAGCAGTTGGAAGCCCAGGTGGCCATTTACCTCTAAAGATATACTTTTTATTAATGAGTTATTGCTTTTTCTCTAGCTGTGTTTCAGTATAAGGAAGAATCTTCTATCATAGTAAAGAGGGATCTTGGGAAATCTCATTTAAATTTCAAGGACCTCTTAGGGGATAGTTGCTAATGGTTATGCTAATTGGCACAGGGTCTGAGTGACAGTTATGTCAAGGAATGATTTGCAAATCACATTTTCTTGGAGCTTATTAGCAGACTCATTAACTGTACAACAGTACATTACTCCCAGAAACTCAGATCTAAGCAGAAAATTAAAATTATTTGCTAAATGACCTAATAAAATCAAATAAAATGTGCTGAGAAAAGGAAAACAAAAGTATTTTACAGCTCCAGATCTGGGCAGAAAAAAAAGTGAGGCATGTGAATTGCCTGATTGTGTTGAGCTGAGCTCTGTTGGACCGCATCTGCAATCCATATGGTGGTTATTAAAGCACCATTCAACAGTGAATGAAGAAAGACCAGAAACAGTAGCAACCATATATTACTACACTTCAGCTGAGTCAGCTGAGGCTGGGGAAATGAAGATACTCATAGACCGAGTGATTCTTAAAGACTTTGGAAAAGTTAGGATTTTAGTGAAGTCCTGGAGCTTCTCGATCCATACTGGATAAGAAGCTCTGTAGTTCAAAATGGCACTTTCCAAGTCTGCGGCACTTTCAAGATTTTGACTAATTAACATCTCACATTAGCATCTCACAATTGCCTTATTTTTTACCTATTATTTTGTTGTTGTGTTGTGTAAAACTGGTTAAATGAAAAATTCTTAAATGTACCAGGTTATAAACTTTATGGAATTACAAATAATGGTTGAAAATGAACTCAGAACCCCAGCTCTTTAGAATAGGTCATAACATATAGGATGTATGTTTGAAACCTGGCCATGATCCTCTGCTCAAATATATTGGGCAAAAAACTTTCAAGTCTCCAAATGCATTAAAACCAGAGAGTTTCAAATCCATCTAACAGTGCTATTATTTAGGCCACATTTTACTAGTTTGTTTGCAAGAAGATAATGGGGGACCTTGTCAAAGGCCTTACTGAAATCAAGATATGCTACATCCTCAGCATTCCCTGCATCTACCCAGCTTGTAACCCTATTGAAAAAAAGATAAGATAATTTGGCCTGACTTGTGTTTGAGAAATCCATATTGACTTTCAGCAATCACAAAATCCTTTTCAATGTGATTACAGAATGCTTCCTTAATGATCTACTCCAGAATCTTTCCTGGTATTCATATCAGGCTGACTGAACAGTAATTATTGGGACCCCTTGTTTCCCTTCTTTAAGATAGGAACAGCATTTGCCCTCCTCCAGTCTGCTGGGATATCTCCTGTTCTTCAGGAATTCTCTAAGATTACTGAAATTACTTCTGCTAGTTCCTTCAGTATTCTTAGATGTAGTTCATCTGATTTGAATTCATTTAGAGTAGCCAGGTATTCCTGGACTACTTCTTTACCTTTTTGGAATTGCATATCCCTTATTGTTTCATCCATTGCATATTGTTTAGATTGAACACCAATCTCCTTTTGGGAGAATCTGAAGCATTTTAGGAAGTGGAGTTGATGAGAAGCAACAGGGAAGTTGCTGTGTTACTGTGAGCAGCATAGGAATATTGTTTTAAAAAAATGAGAACAATTTAATAGTAATAGAAATGGTCTATAGCAAGGTTAGAGGATTGCATTATCCACCATCCAATACCCTTACATAGTTGTTCCCATTTTCCTGCATCTCCCCACCAAAAGTCACCTTTTGCCACCCCAACACCTTTAGGAATGAGTGTATTCTGCCCCTGAGCTATCTTAACTACTTGGAAGGGGAACTAGCTGAGCAGGGAACAGATCAGAGACTATATAATTGAATCAAACAAGAATTTATTAACTGACAAGAATTTTAGACTTTCTTTCCTCCTGAGACTCACTACAAAATCTTTATGAGTAGAGGCAAAGTCTTTGAGAGATAGACACAGTTCTGGCTGAACAGAGGCTCTTGAATCTTTATTTCTCCTTATTTCCCTCTCTTGTATGGGGTTCAACTGTCTCTAAGATGGTCTCAATATTTATCTCTGGCTGGACTTGAATACAGCTCCAACTAGACGTGCTATTTTCTAGACCTTCCAGTCAGAAAAAGGCTGACTTTTCCAAGAACCAGAACCACCTTGCCTGAGGCTCCACCCCTGAGGGGATTATTAAAGGGGAGGGCAAAGGAGGCTTCAAATACAATGAGGCTGCCTAGACTGACCCCCCCCCCCCAAACTGAACCTAAAATATTAACCCCTCTAACTAAAAAGGGCTCAAGTATTTATTTATTTATTTATTTGCAGTTCTTATATTCCGCCCTTCTCACACCGCAGGGGACTCAGGGCGGATTACAGTCAACACATATATGGCAAACATTCAATGCCAGTTTGACAAACAACGTTTAACACACAAATACACCAAGGCTATTTAACTTTTTTCTGGCCGCCAGGGGAGCTGCTGCTTTTCATTGTCCATCAATGACACCAATGAAGTTCTTCTGCATTCCACATTCCCCGGAGTCTTTTTTTTTTCCTTTATGGCCTCATAAATTAGTTAAATTTAGCCTCCCACACAAGGTGGTACCTTATTTTCCTACTTGACAGATGCAACTGTCTTTCGGGTTGCAAAGGTCGACAACGGGCTACACAATGGCTGGACACCCACTCCAGCCCGGGCTGGCTTCGAACTCATGACCTTTTGGTCAGAGTGATCTTAATGCAGCTGACACTCAGCCAGCTGCGCCACAATCCCGGTGTAAACAAAATATAGTTTTACAAACATGGCACCAGAGACCATATGATGCCTAAAGGTAACATTTTGCTCACCATGATCCATATTAAGCTATACTTTTTTTGCTAATTCTGCCGCTCTCCACCAGAAATAATGAGAATATTTTTTTTCTATCTGGACTTTTCTATCTGCCTGATACAAAATTATTTACAATGAAGTGAGTGTTTATGAGCACGTCATCTTCAGTAGAAGCCAGAATCAGAATGCTATCCTAACAACCACTAAAGTGAGCTGAATTGTTGCATATTGAATTGTTTCTTGTAGGGCTGTCCAACCACGGAAAAATTTGTTTCTAAACGCGATTCGTTTTTAGGCGGTTTTTGCGTTTCATTATTTAAAAGAATTCCGAACTTTTCTTTAAAAAAGTTCAATATTTATGAAATTTTGGAAATTACAAAACAATTTTGAAACAATAACGAATCGATTCGTTAATGGTGGACGTGATTGCGCAATACGCTAAAAAACCCTCCAAATGGGACAGGGGGAACTTCTGAAGCTTCCCTCTCCCTCTGTTGTTGACTGTTGGTGTGATAATTTATTTTTTATCACTGATAAAACAAACAACAACTATAAAACTTGCACCAGACATACGGAAATAATAATGAAATAATAACGAAACAATTTCGAAACAATTACGAAATAAATTTTAAAAATTCATTTCGATTTTAAGTTGCTCCTGAATGATTCAATATCGCTTTGTTATAAAAAAAATAACGAATTAATAACGAATTATGAAATTAACGAATTACGAAACCGCCCAGCCCTAGTTTCTTGTCCTTATAATAAACAGTCCCGATAATTAACCACTCTTGCCTCAATTACACTTGACTTCTAACTAATATAGAAAGAAATCCAGTGACTACTGAGCACCTAAGCATCAAAGCACACACGATTCAACTAAAAAGATATTTACACATCACTTCCATTCATCCACTCTCTTTGTAAACTGGGAAAATATGTTCCAGATACTGTTAGGAGAGGTGTTGCACTCCAGGCCTGGAAACACCTATGAACACCGCATTACATAAGAGTCCAGGAATATAAGCAAACAGTTTATTGTAAAACATAAAAATAATTTGAATTGAAATAATGGATTCTTAAGTACGAGTGTTAATTGTGTGTTTAGTACAATTAACTCAATGCTAAGATTCTTGTCTTATCAGCACAAGTTCTGTGAATGCCCAACGTTAATTATGTAATCTTCACTGTCATCCTAAAGATCCTAAAGATCTTAACACTTAGGTAGGTTTGTATATGAATATATGATTTTTCAGATAGTCTAGATATAAAAGGGTTGAGACCTTGGATAGTCCAGACTTAACATTCAGATTCCCCAGCCCACAGATTCAATAAACGATTATTAAAGAAATGACTGCCATTTACTGACATCAGATATCTTGATGCCCCCTTTCTTCCTACACTGATTCTGCCAAGTATAACCAATTTAAATTTAAGTGATAGGATAGTTTCTTCCAGACACAATGCTTATAAAAGTTTCTTGGTGTGCAACACAGTATAAAGCAGGCAAATTCCAATACTCCACAATTTCATCGGCCAATTCAGGCACAAAGTCAATTAGCAAAACCCTACACTGCAGTAACTGGGTGATTTGATGATACATTTGAAATTAAACTGATAATAAAAAATGATATTTTTACAGTGACGTGTGTGAATTTTATAATAACATAAAGACATTGTCTATACTTAAGTTACAGCAACATTTACTAACAGTATGTTTTATTGATTAGGCCATTGGCCGTATCAAAAACATTTGACAAAAACATATATGGAGTTTACAGTTTGCTAACAGGTTAATTGAGTAGGAGGCAGAAGCTTCTTTGCCACTGCTCCAAGCAGCAATAGCAAATTAAGGGAATGAAGGGAACCTTTGAAAATATTGGAAGGAAATAGTGGTTCTTGAATATTGAAAATACAAGAGAAGAAATGAGTGATGAGAATCATTGAAGTTAAGGGGGTATCCTGCACAAAATTCGCATTCAGTTTTGGGATTTTGGGTGGGAGAGGTTGTACAGAAAAATGCAAAAGTGTGCATCTGATGAATTTATAAATAAAACAAATACCACTGCAATATGTGTGTGTGTGTGTGTGTGAATTTTGCAAAGTAAATCCTGATAAGCAAATAGTACTGTATTTTCTGGCATATAAGACATCTGGGTGTATAAGACGACCCCCAACTTTTCCAGTTAAAATATAGAGTTTGGGATACACTCACCGTATAAGACTACCCCTCTTCCATTGCACACCAAATAAAAATTTAAAAAGCATCAGATTTGATTTCAATATGGTAATTTTCCTATTACTGTACCTCCTTCTTTGCCTCTCAGATCTCACATATGCACACCTGCACTGCTCCACTGCAGTCTTCAGGAGCGAAATCTGAGAGGCAGAGGAGGAGGTATGGTAATAGGATACAAGGGTGGGCCAGACAGGTAAAAGAGGTGTGGTTTTCTGGGCCCAGAGCCACTCTATCACCTTTTTCCATATCCCGGGCGCCCCGGACGCCTGCAGCTTGCATGCTCTTCACTTACACCTTCCTGGTGAGACACCCCTTCACCTCACCATCAGGACTGCATTAAGTCCACAAATCCTGGTGAATGGATTTTCTTCTACCGTACTTGTACAGTCGCTGCATATTGCAGGGATGCGGCCACTGCCATTTTTGAGCTTCCCCCACCATGTGCGGCAACTACAGATTCTTAAATCTGGATTGGAAGTTTCAGCACCCACATTATAAGATGACTCCCACGTATAAGATGACTCCTGCGTATAAGATGACCCCTGACCCTTGAGAAGATTTTCTTGGGTTAAAAGTAGTCTTATACTCCAAAAAATATGGTATTTGAAAATGATGCAGTTTGGAAGGCTTGCTTATAACAGGAAGAAAATTACTCAATTTTTAATTGTGCCTTCCAAAACTAAAATTAGTGAATTATATCCCTAAACTGATCGTAGTCTCACGAGAATTATTTTCCCA
This sequence comes from Anolis sagrei, assembly GCF_037176765.1. Lineage (NCBI taxonomy): Eukaryota > Metazoa > Chordata > Lepidosauria > Squamata > Anolidae > Anolis > Anolis sagrei. Next base: position 212,727,983 of record NC_090024.1, on the reverse strand, counting down.
AATAAATTTTGCTAAACTTACCGATGTGATGTGAGAGAGGGAGAGAGAGGGGGGGGCGGATAGAGAGAGAAAGAGGAAGAGGCTTTAATAAAGCACCATGAAAGCAGTGGTGACATTTTCTTCATCTGTAAAACAAACTAGAAAAGTGTATCTCAATTTTTGTCATCTGAAAATTCCATACTAGTTAAGATGTTTTCTCATGAGCTTTGAGAGGGAAAGGGGGACTTATATAATGTTGGTGGGCTAATGCTTCTGTCTAGTTTCTGCTCATTCGCCCCCCCCCCCAACATGCATATCCCCTCAATTTGCACATTCCTTCAACTTGCACATCCCCTCAACTGGTTTCTGTTCACCCTTCTCAACCACTGCCTCACTCTAACCACTGAACAGCAGAGAGGTTATGAGGAAAAAGTGGAGTAGGATTTTTGAAATGTGAGGCTTTATATCTTGAAAAGAAGAGATTCAACTTTTAGAAAATCTGTTTTTTAATTGTTCTTAAGTTTGAGAAGAATCTAACCTATACCACAGGAGATGTTCCAGCTTCTACTACTATTTATTTTACCTTTTGGTGTCTTTAAGCTTGGAATGACCAAAGAGCTAGGCTACTGTTATTCCCAATGTATAGAAAAGGAACTCAAAAGTTGACAGCATTTTCAGACTTTTAAACTTAAAGGGGGAGACGACAGGTACTGTAAGGGATTTCCTGTTCTCCTCAGTTCTTTTTAAAATCCAAATCTAAAATCCACTTTCAATGAGATGTGCAAGTCCCAGGTAAAGAGACAGATCTTGCCTCTTGTTAATAGGAAAGATGAATCAGCTCTGGTTTGAACATTCAAGCAAAGAACAGAAAATGTGAATCCCTTGTGTTTCCCAACCGTCTCTTTTCAAGTTGTAATGTTGAAGGGGTTTAACATAGCAAAAAGAAAAAAGTCAAAGAACACTCAAGTCATCTGAGAAAAGAAAAGACAGATTGATCAGACAAATAGTTCCTTCATTTATTTAACTTGTCAAATCACTGAATTCTACTCTCTTTGGGTAAATTTCTTCTTAGGGTTTAATGTAGGCAAGAGTTTGAGGTGCAAGAACACATAATAATAGTAATAATAATAGTAACAACAACAACAACCACCATCTCCCTGAAGGGACTCGGGGCGGCTTACATAGGGACAAGCGTGGTCAAACATAAAACTTAAACTTAAAATATAGCACAGTAAAATTTATAAGAATAACATCATAAAACAAGATAAAATAACATCATCAATGGTGTTGTGGGGGAAGCCTCTGACAATGCTTCCACCCTGGTTGGGGGCAGGACCTCAGCTGGAAGTCACATGATGTTGTGTGATATCCAGTGTGGGGCTCTATCTTCAAGACAGGATGAAAGCATCCTAGGATGTTAAATTTATGTCATCTAATGAGGTCCTTTATTACAAGCCAAGAGAAAAACCAAGAAATTTCACACTGCAGTCCAAAATTAATAATGCCAGTAATTACACACCATTACATTTTAGAAGTATGGATTTCACACACACACACACACACACCTGTTTTGCCAGCAAGTGTAGCAAAACAGCAGAGTCGCTGGATGACTCCATCGCCCAACTAGGGCAGACGTTTGCTGGTTCCATAGGAGCCAGCACAACATGGAAGCCTTCCTGTGTTGACAAGGATGTGTCCTAGGACTGGGGCCTCCACCAGAAGTTGAGGGATATCATGTGATGGCCTGCATGTCCATCCCTCAACTGGGACAGAAGCCTCCTAGGACACTAAAAATTCTTCATGTGATGAGGTCCTTGAACATGTATTTTATCATAGATTAACAGGGCAGAAACTTATTACTTGTTGTAAAGATCTCTTTGTCACTATCGCATTTCATAAGTGCGTGTACAAATTTGTTCTTCTATATGGCAGGGAATAATGTGAAGGTTTCAGACTTCACAACACACAAGACCATTTTGGTGGGTTCCCCAGTTTGTGGGGCTGTAATTCTATTATATCCAAATAGCCCACAACATTTGCTAGGTCTCTGAGAGTGATGGTACCGCTCATTTTGACACATGTTGGCACATTCTAGAAGGAGCCTCCGTCTTTCTTAGGTCTTTTGGATCCTTCCTTCAATCTGTCTTCAAAATGGAAATGGTTGATTTCTGTTTATAGGTTTTAAGGCCTTTGTGTGTCTAGAAAACATAAGAGGGCACAAAGTGCCCCACCCCAAACTTGGCAAAATGCCCAAGAGCACATATGAAAACTCTGTTTAAATTCACCGTAGACCATTGGGAAAAATACATATTTAGTTTCTGCCTCCAAATTTTGTTTTTCCCCCAAATATTTTTATGTTTATTTAGACATTTACAACATAATAAAATAATCTCATCAGACTTTCTATTCCCCAATCTATATGCTCTTCAATAATCCCATTACTCACATAGCATTATAAATACATCACTGGAGGGTGCCATGCTGATTTAGAGAAACATTATTTACAGCTAGGGCATGTATAACACGAACATTTAGTATAATAACAAGGTTTAAGATCAATGCCCCCAATCTAGTTTATATTGTCCTAATTGGTTACTAGTATAAATATCTTGAAGTCATTACAATACTGAACAATCATTTTGTTTTTTGGGGGGTTTTTTTGGCTGAGCAACACACAGTTTTGCTTATTGACACGCTGTATATATAGTCATTCTTCTCAGGGCTGACCTTTCTGCTTTTACAAGTTTATTGAGGCATAGCACCTCTGCAGCATTTTGACTCCAGTTGCTTGCAGTCTACACTGCCAGAAGCACAGAGAGAGTGAAGTTCAATCTTCCTACAAGTTAGCTAAATCCAGGAACTGCTGAATTGATTGGATTGGATGTATGCCTTTTGTTTTCTCAAAAGGCTAGCATGTCTCCAGATGATCTTCCTTTTTGCCAAGTTACAACACTTCGTTCAGCATGTGGAAAGGTTAACCAGGCCCTGGAGAAAGCTCAAGGCAGGGGTAGGCAGATATCTATTGACAAGTCGACTTCAGGGTACGGCAAATCCACACATGTTAGAAAAGTTTTGATTGGTCAATGAGCATTGGTAAGAAGTGGAATAAATCTGCACAGATAAAAAGACATCTTCCAAAAGACACTGATTTATATCACCGAGTGTTCAGCGTGGGTAGTGCTCTGGGACAGATTATGTCATTCTAGTAAAATAGTGGCTCCATTTCACAGGATTATTTTCTTCACTTCCAGTCTGATTTTATACAGGGTTTTTTTTAATGGTGGGACTAACAAAACTTGAGAATGTGCTTTCCTCTCAAAATATTATTTCACATATTCACACACAAATGATAAAAGTTAAAAGTGGCTGATCTTTTTTTAAAAAAATGAATCGCAATAGATTTGTTAACAAATAAAGAACATTTTTTTAAATGGGGCTGTGTTTCTCTAGGAAAATATAACAATGGCTTATGTCAAAAATTAGACAAATGCACAGAACCTCCATAATTTAGCAATATAACTATGTATGATAGCAGGACAAGCAATAAGGAACCATTGCCTCTGTCTTGCTTATAATGTGTGTATCTGTGCAAAGAGAAGAAGACTTCTAAACAAAAGTATTTCACCATAAAATGTGGAACAAGACATGTTTTCTTACTGACTTTTCCTTTTGAAGTTTTTTTATACTGAATATAACAAAGATGCTATTTTAATCTGTTACTTTCCTCACTCCACCCTTGCCTTAATTGTACTCATTTTTTTCAGCTTGTCAAGTGGAAACCGGCATCCCAGGTGGGAGGAGAAGACCCTCATTTCTTCAAAGGCACTGGTAGAAGAAGAGGCACAAGGGAAAAGCAGTTCAAAGGAAAGTTGCTGATGGGGAGGAGGGCTTTTTTGTTCCTTATGCCCCACACCCTCCTTTTGGAAATATTCAGAAAATAAGATCCATACTATAAGCCATGTGTATTTAGAATATGCTCTCTCTAACACATTTATGGCTGCATATCAGCACAGTGTGTTTCCAAATATAATTTAAAGCTTAGCGGAAATGTTTTCAGGAGGTTTTTTTTCCTGAGGAAAAAATCTGCAAATTTTCATTTTCTCCACAATAAAAAAAAAATCACTTTGTGAAGTTTTCCATTCCTTTCCCATGATTTTGCTGAATAACAGCTGCCATCAATTGAGTCCAGGGCAGGCTGTTAGTGTGACATCATTGTGGATCCCCTTTGCAATTATTAAACGTAGGGTATCACTGCAGTAAATAACAAGCTGTGATTGAGGTAATATACAGATAGCCAGGTGACTTGTTTATCTGGTTCTCTCTTGACTTTTCCAAGTAATCTTCCCAAAACGTTTGTGGTTTTGACCATTGTAAATTTGATTATTCATGGATTTGATTAGAACTGTTCTCTCTAGGAATCTCTAGATCCTCACTTGTGACTTTATGGAATTCCACATGAAGTCCTGCCTCCATTATGGATGCCATCATATCCCCCAACCAGTGCATAAAAACAAAATTTTGGTGTTCTGTAACCAAATATAGGCATTTCTCGCCTGATCTATCTTGGGATATATTTTCTCAGATTATAAAAATAATGGCTCCAATAAAGCTGCCCCAATTGAATCAATTATTGAGTAATTAGAATGTGTTGTTTAACCTCACTGACTCAATTACTTGCTTACGTAGGTGATCCCTCGCTGGATGAGGAGGTCTTCCATGATCAGTATTCTTGTGGATCCGTAGGTGGCTGTAGAACCCTATTCTTGACCTGCATCTTCTCCCACAGTGAGGGCATTGGTTTCTAGGTGGAAGGCGGTCTCGGGTGGGATTGGCTTGATGTGCCTTCCTCCTGGCATGTTTCCCTCTTTCACCTTCCATTCGTGCCTTAGACAAAGAGAATAGTGCCCCCCCCCCCCCAATTGACATCATATTTAAACTGATTTTGTGTATCTTTTCTCTGGCTATGAATAATCACTGTCATACCCTCAAGCGGACAAGCCCAGTAAGTCAGATTCAGACCAGTTACAGCTCCTATAGCAACTAGTGGATGATTTTTGTTCCTGGGTTACAAATGTCATTTCCTAATTGAATGTATCATGAAAACATAGCAAAAGTTTATTAAACTGCAAAAACTTTGTTTTTGCAGGACATCTTGCAGCACATTTTGCTATTGTTTATCAATGAATATCTTATAAAGTTTCAACCAATTCAACATAGTTTGTGGCAGCCACAAAAACAAAGTTTCAAGAGTATAACTACTACTTTCAAAGTAAGTATCACACAATTAAACAGTAATAATACTTTCAAACCAGGAACAGAAATGTCTTCAAATTTTGTTAGATAGTGTAATCATGGTGGCCATTTTTGCCAGATACTATGATCATGAAAATTGCCAATACTATAATGAGGGAAGAAACCATAATACAGTTCTCTTTTCTTTGACACACATGAAAAGAAAGAAAAACATAGGCATCCATGATTTATGCTGACAATTTTGCTAATGCACAAAGTAAGCATAAACAGTTACTCACAAATAATATGAAATGGATTTCGTAGGTGTCTCTATAATGTTATATTTTCTAGGCCTTTTATACTTCCATAATGATTAATGTTCACATCTTTGTACTTCATCATTTTTAAGATAAAATGCTTCTTAACACTGCTGTAGATTAGTGATATTCAAACTGTCAAAGCAAAACCTCTTTAGTTCTAGAGAGAAAATAGTTTGAACCTCCTCAAGTGTAAGACAAAATGCACATTTTGCATTCTCTATCATGATTACAATTATAAGTGCTGAACTCTTTTTTAATCAAAAGTATGAAAAAGAAACAGTTGTGTAAAAAAGCAAACTGAAGTATAATGTTTTGCAAATAACACTGAATGAGATCTGATGGGACTATAGTATGTAGGAGGTGTATACTTAACAAAAAAATGCAGTTTATATTATATAACTTTTCCACCAGAAGGCTTTATGTTCATATATCCCTGTGTGTGCATGTGTCCTCAAGGCACCTCTTAGGCCATTAATTTTCAAAGATGGTTTGCCAGTTTCATTATCTGAAATAAAGTCTATAAGTCTTTGTTAGCTTCCAGCATCTGACAGGATCTGATGTTCTTAAAGTAGTTAGGTCCATGTATAAATCTAGAAATTTTAGTCAAAAAATCAACCCAAAGAGTCTGGGTTGATTTATCTACAGGTTAATGTGAGTACTGTACCCTAACTCCTATAAAAAACGAAACCACCCCTTCCTGAATAGAGTAGCAAAAGGCAAGAGTTTAGTCCATCCTTGGATAACCTATTAAGAACCAACACCTTTACTCTCTTGGTCATGGCACAGCTTCAAGCTGTTTTGAATGGATGAGAAAATTGAGGCAGCAGCCAGGGGTGACCGACCCTCGAGGGAGCATTGGTGCTTTGTTCCTCCTATGGAATAACACTCAAACTTATCCATGGGACATATCAAAATCCTTAATTTTGGCCCTCAAACCTGCCCTCAACATAAACGTGAGGTTAACTTATACATGAATATATATGGTATTCGTATGTGTATTTGCTATCCATTTTTTCTACTAGTCATGTCATAATGTATTGGGTTGCAGAATTCCCTTTTCAAATCCCTGTTCAGCCATAAAGCTCAGTGGCTGACCTTTGGTAAGTGTGAGGATAAAATGCTAGAGGTGTACATTTTTTTGTCCTTATAGGTCGTATCAAATTATTTAAATTTGTACTTATGAGTCAATATCCAATACATGGGCATGCCCCACGCCAAAAAATTAAGAATAAAAACTTACTCCATACTTTTTCGTTTTAGTTTTGTAAGTCTTGGAAGGCTCCCAAAGTCAGTTTTGAATGCAAGGAAGCAAAACTGTAAGCAAAGCCAAAAAAGGCAGCCTTGGTGTCTCGCTTTTCCTCAGTAAATTAATAGAGTCTAGCCATTAGGAGTGGATAAAAATGGGAGCAGTGCTTGATGGGAACACCACAGAACTCTTGGAAATGTAGTTTGGGAAGCAAGGAGCCCTATGCCAGAGAATTCAAATGGTCCTGCCCTAAACTACATTTCCCAGAATGCAGTGCACTGCTCTGCATCAGAGAGGTTTGCCCCTCTGTAGTCAGCCAGACTTCCAGTAAATTTAATATTCTACACTATGATTTTTGTTCCTGGGTTATAAATGTCATTTCCTAATTGATTCTATCACAAAAATATGGCAAAAGTTTATTAAACTGCCAAAACTTTATCTTTGTGTGAGAGCCATCATGTTATAGCACATTTTGCTGTAGTATACTATCCAGTCTAATACTTAACATTGTCATCCACCCATTTAACAAAGTTCCTGGAGTAGAACTACTATTCTCAAAGTAAGGACTACACAATTAAACAAGAAATAACACTTTCAAACTAGGAACATGTTTTATATTATTATTATTATTATTATTATTATTATTATTATTATTATTATTATTATTATTATTCAGAGTCTGGGTGGCCATCGGTTGGGGTGCTTTGATTGCTGTCTTGTCTTCCTGCATGGCAGGGGGTTGGACTGAATGGCCCTTGTGATCTCTTCTAACTCTAACATTCTATACATCTATATTTGCATGAAGTTCTGGTAGAGATGCCCTTTGCTTGGAACCCCAAGATTGATGTGCCTCTGGCAACACCAGTGTAAGAAACTGAAGCCCTCTTCATGCATATGGAGTTCATTGTCACTGTCTCATCACATCACCATCTCTCCTTTTCCTCCATCTCCCAGCTGGGTCAACATGGCTCTTCCCACCTCAATAAAAGCAAAGCAATTGGTGGGTGGCACAGCACTACTGATGGGGCAGACGTAAGCTGTCTTGGATATCCCTGTCAGTCTTCCCAAGTGGACCCTACCATGGCATGAGTGGCATTTCTGGGCCTGTGATATGGATGCCATTGGTAAAGGGGAGCAGAGTGGTGGGGTAAGAAGGTTATGCCTCCGGATTGGCCTCTCTCCTTTTCCTGCTCTGGGCTGCCTTTCATAGAATCATAGAATAATAGAGTTGGAAAAGACTACCTGGGACATCTAGTCCAACTTGCTGCCATGCAAAACAAACAAACAAAAAAAAACAGCCAAAGCACTCCCAAGAGATGGCCATTCAAACTCTGTGAGTGTAGTTAAGTGATATTAATTGAAATTTCCCCCTTTAATAATATTTGCAAACATAGTTTAATCATTAATTATATATTTACTTGGACAGTGGGTTCTAAAAACCTATCTGTGCCCTGAAGAAGTTTAGCCTATTTTAATGTTGGACCCTTACTACTGCCTAGTTGTGCAGGCCCACTGTATATCCCCAAGTATAAGTCAAAGGCAGATTAAAGGACAAAAATATGTATTTTGATACGACTATGGATAAGTTGAGGGTCCTTCCGCAGAACAGGGAATGCTGTCTTAGGAACCTAGCTGCCCAGAGTGAGTGGAAGGGAGTTTGTGCTTATTTTAAGTTTTCTTGGGATGGATTGAGCTCTTACCTTTTTTCCACTCCATTCAGTTAAGAGGATTATTACTTTTTGGATACAAGTTTAGATACACTACGTACACTGACCTGTGGATAGATCAACCAAGTTTCTTGGAGGGTGGATTTTTTGATTAAAATAGCCTAAATGGGGTAGATCTGAATTTGAATTGGTTTTGTATTAAACTAAACTATACCCTGATTATTATTTTGAGGGGAAAGCAGTTTGAACTCAGTTTATTTCAGAGTCAATCTAACGTGAGCCTGGAAAGGAGCTTTTCCATCTTCATTACGTGCAATGAAACCTCATTTCCACTTGTTCTGAGTAGTTGGTTTACAACAAGCTCCTAAACTGACAGTGCTCACACTGTTATCCTCTTTCATTTTCCTTTTTTGCTTCAGCAGGATTCGAATTCAAAACAACCTTGACAGAGCTGGGCCAAAACTAACAAAATGAATTTCAGCAAGGACAAATGTAAGATACTGCATTTCTGCACAAAAAAGACTAAAAAATACAGATTGGGTGACACCTGGCTCGACAACATTACATGTGAAAAAGTTCTTGAAGTCTTCATGGATAGGAAGTTGAACTTGAGCAAACAATGTGATGCTGCAGGTAGAAAAGCCAATTGAACTTTAGGCTGCATCAGAAGGGATATAGTGTCTAGATCAAGGGAAGTCATGCTGCCTCTCTATTCTGCTTTGGTCAGACCTCACCTGGAATGCTGTGTCCAATTCTGGGCACCACAATTTAGAAGAGATATTGACCAGCTGGTACAGGTCCAGAGGAAGGTGACTAAATGATCGACGGTCTGAAGACCATGCCCTATGAGGAGTGCCTTAAAGAGCTGGGCATATTTAGCCTGCAGAAGAGAAGGTTTAGAGGAGACATGATGTTAAAGATGAGGGAACAAGTTTGTTTTCTGCTGCCCTGGAGACTAGGACTCAGAGCAATGGGTTCAAATGACAGGAAAGGAGATTCCACCTGAACATTAGGAAGAACTTCCTGACTGTAAGAGCTGTTCAACAGTGGAACTCTCTGCCTTGGAATGTAGTGGAGGCTCTGCCTTTGGAGGCTTTGAAAAAAAGAGGCTGGATGGCCATCTATCAGAGATGCTTTGATTGTGCTTTTCTTTCATGGGAGTGGGGCTAGATTGCCAATGCAATCTCTTCCAACTCTATGATTCTATTATTAATGTTCATTGCAAGCAAAAGTTCTCATTTTCAGATCTTTAAATGACCAGCCTGCATGGCAATTTCAATCCACATCAAGAATAGAAAGCTCCATTCCTGTGGAAAAGGAAAAAAAATTAAGTGCCATGGAAAGGTATAGAAGGTATCTGTTCAAGGTTTCATTTCTTCCTGTGAAATGCTCTATGTAGAGCTCTGAGCTTCACCCATCTTTTGACTGCTAAGTTCACAAAGATTCACTGAGAAAGTGAACTTGAAAAGAACCTAATACAAGAGATATTCTAAAGAACTAAGCCTCTGAAGAACTAAGCCTGAAAATCACCTTAGGGAATCGGATAGCATTGGTATAGGGAAGAACACACTTTATTTTTATTTGAGGCCTCAAAGCCAGATTGTTCAAAATATAGATCAACTATTTAGTAAAGTGACTAGTGGCCCACCCAACCCCATCATGTTTTACCAGTCAACACGAGTGATAGAAATCTGTTCTCCTATTGATTTGAGGATATCATATTTATAATTCCATCTTCTCCCTGCAGTAATCTCTGATGTGAAAATCAGAAGCAGGATCCCTGTTGTAATTCCTCCTTGCTTCCTCCGGAGTGGTCCTCATCATGGATGTTGTCACGGCCATCTTTGAATTGTCGTACCCACTTACGCACTTTGCTTTCACTCATAACAGTATCACCGTACACTTCACAAATCTGTCGATGAATTTCTGCAGCAGGCAGATTGATCGCTGACAAAAACCGTATCACTGAGCGAACCTCACATGCGGAGGGTGAGTTGATAGTCTTAAACATTTTTAAAGCACAGGACAGAACCGTACAGGTGAGCTACAGAGTGGAAACTGAGCACAGTTGTTCCCGAGGCATGCCAGTACACGACGCACATGCTCGTTGCAGTATGCGCGCGAACTACTAGTGTCTACAACAAAATGGACCTTACTTTAAAAATACCCCTCATATGTATTTCTTTCTCATATGGCAGATGCTAGCAGTAAGCATCTATTGGGGGACATGAGAGAAGCCTCCCCGCAGGACTGAACACATCCAGGCATCCCCTGGGCAATGTCTTCATAGATGGCTGATCATCTCACACCAGAAGAAGCGAAGCATCTAGTAACATAATGACCAAGCAGTGTGAAAGTGCTAAAATTACCTCATAATTAACTCTTAATGTACAGATAACTAGAACCTCTTATAGCTTATAAGTAAGCTGTCATTGTGAGGCATTATGCCATGGTTAATGTGGAATTCTCCATATAAGATTCTATAAGCATTGTGGTTTCCTAATGAAGTGAATCATCTGTTCTAAACTATGAAGTGTAAAGCATATCTGCATGGTATCATCAAAAATGTTAACGAGAAGCGTGATTTTCCAAGAAACAAGAAATTACTTAATGAATATTTGGAGCAAAATATTGTCGGCATCCTTCTTCATCTAATTTACTCCCTTCCCCCCTTTTCCCAGTTCTTTACCTGATTCAGGCACTGAACCACTTTGCATGAACAGCATACATAATACATTATGTAATCATTTCATGTAATACTGTGCAATGCAATATAATCACATAGTCCTCCAGGTTTTTAAAACAAATTTTTCATAATGTCCTTTAATATCTTCCCACACTGCCAAACTGAACTCCTTGGTTTGTTATTCCCTGGTTCACCATTCTTCACTTTATGTGGGTCACACATTTCTTCCTTTCCAGCCTATTTAGAACTGTCCAGTCCATAGATATTATCACAAAGAATATCTAGTCAGCGGAGCTGAATCATTTACATTCTCCAAAATTATTTTATCAGTATTAAGGTATTGTATTTCTACCCCACTTTTCCTTTAGAATGTTTTCTTAGGCTGTGGCAGCAACAATACATTGGCTGAAAGATCCCCAGAATTTTGTATTATGCCAACATTCCATTATTACAACTTTCTACATAATTCAGTTGCATTCAGTTTATGTGTTGTGTGGGAATTCTAATTGGAACATCCAGTATACTTCCACTGTATGTCAAATTATATGTGTTGTTATGGAACCTCCAACATAATCTTGTTCTTTGAAAACTGACCAGTGTCTGTCTGTATCCAGCATAAAGGTTCAGTCTGCTCTCGTATTCCACTCTGATGGACACTGAACCTGAGATCTACCACCTCTTCTCAAGAGATATTTTTACCCCATTTTGCCACTTTGCTTCATGGCAAGGATGGGGTTTGCCATGCACCATCACACAATGCATGGCAGGCCCTGCCCACTTTCCTCCCAAAGTTGGGGTGTGGCACCAAAAGGCACTTCCTCCATGACTACGGAGAGGAAAGTGTATTTTGGGTAGCCCCAATGGAGCTACCTGCACTTTCCCTTCCATTTCCCCATGTGATGGCAGAAACATGCATTACCATGTGTTGTTGCCCTTTCTGCCATCTTATGGGGGGAGGAAAAGGGTGTCAAGACACTCTCTCCCACCCCCTCCGTGTGATGAAGGAAGGTGGGAGGACATGCAATGCACCACAAGCCACCCTGCACAGTTTCCCTTTTGTCAGTGACTGCTGGCAAAACGGCACAGCCCAAAAGGACTATGTGAAGACATCCCTAAACTTCCTGCTTTGTTGCTCTTAGCCATAGAAAGAATATTTGAAGAAAGTGGTGTGCCTATAAACTTTGACTTATTTGGTATAATAGTAATTTTGAAGTGGCATTTAATTTGTACACATAATTTTTTTCTCAGATCCTTTAGCATATCACATATGAAAATGATTACATGCTGGACCAAGCACCATTATAGTGTGAATAAGATAGCAAAAATACATACAAGCTAAGAAAGGGTGCAGCAATTTGCAAATTCCCCTCCTCTCATCTCCCCCTACTGAAGTGATTGAGTTCAAAATATTTTTGCAGTTTGAAAACAGATTGTTCAAAGCACTGTATGTCTCCCATACTCTGGCCTCCAAATGACGCTTATTCTGAAAAGGAGGTCCAGAACTCCTCCCCCCCCCCCCCAAAAAAAAAAAAAGGATGAGGAATATGAGGGAATATATTCACTCTGTCTTCCATCTTGCCTTTACATTTCTGGCTTCCTGGCAACAAAGGTGTAGCAATAATGTTTTGATTTATATCCACTCTCCTAGTTTCTCGGTTCAGAGCTGCTATATCTTATATGCTTGACTATACAGGGTCAGAGATGAAAGATTGCCTCACACAGCTTTCCTTTATCTTAAATCATCAGACTGGATTCCATGCTTTCCTTGTTCAACTTTTATTCACCCCCACCAAAACAAATAGGAAAGTCCTTGCAACTTCTACTCTTCCATGCTAGGTTCTTTGTGAAGGGAGAAGATGAAGTAAGGTTCTCTGCTTTACAACATTGTTGATTTTGAATTTTAAACTATGTCACTAGTTCATGTTGACTTGCTGGTTTGTGTGTGCAGTTGTCGGGAATGCTGGCAGAGTTTTAGAAGCAGCTACCAATGCTACAGTCCATCACCAAAGTAGGCAACTGCCAAGGAGAGGCAAGACAAAGTGAGATAGGAGAAGGGAAGAAAGGAGAAGAAATGACCTTCCTGATGAGGGGCAGCAGTCCTTCTATTCAGACCCTAGTCAGAAATCTTTGGGTTTACATACCTGAGATCATACTGTGAATTATACTGCGGGTAAGGTGGAGCTTTGTTCATAGAACTATAGAGCTGGAAGAAACCACAAGGGTCATCCCATATAACCCTTTGCCATGCAGAAACACACAATCAATGCACACAATCAAAGAGAACAGGACAGGGTAAAATGAGCATGACACCATGCCTCAAGTCATAGAATGTGAGGGAGTGTATCTGTGAGCCAATTAAGGTCATTTAGCCCCCTTGTGATATCCTTTACAATTCCAGTTTATGACCCATTCATCTGCCAAAATGTGAATCATTTAGATATTTTTTCACAGTAAAACCTCGCATATTATGGTCTTGATTCTATCTATGCACTGCACACCAAAAGTGTAGTTGTGCTAATTTCTTTATACTCCTAGAGTTTCCTAGGGCCAGTCAGACAAATTCTGGATTTGGGGAAGTCTTTGTCCCAAAGGCTTTACAGGTTACCTTGGCTTGTTCATTCATAAGGACATCAAAATCACTTTCAGAGAGCATTTAGGCAGATGTCTCTGAGATAGGATTTGTGTCCATGATCAGATAAAATATTAACAGTAAGAGCAGCGTAACACATTTTGTCTCATTGAATATTGAGCAGCCTGATTGCTCCTTTTAAAATGCAGGAACAAGATCTCTTTTTGCAAGATGCTGAATAACTTTGAGGGGAAATGTTGTTCACTTTGTAATACACACAAGTATTATGCCTTGAGGTGAGCAAATTCACAAAGCAGGCAATGGGTTATGAGAGTCAGCAACATTAGCACATGAAAAACAAGGGCAAACATGGATTGCCCTTGACAAGTACATATCTGTCTTCATGCTGAGCAAAAATGTGTTTTGTATATTGTTCAGAACAATTGTTTTCATCGGCCATCTGCACCTGCATTTGCCTATGGACACATCATACAGATATCTTATTCCTGGCTTCACTCATTGATTACATACTAGTCATTAATAATGTGCTGTCAATTGACTTAACTATAAAAGATTGTAATATAGGTTAACACTGGGTGCTCTGAACCTTCATAATAATAGTGTTAACAGTTATGATGGCTCATTCATACAGGAAACTATCAGTTGATACAGTCATCACATTATAAATGTGTGAATCATTCTTATGAACTTACATTTTGGGAAGCTGAGTATTGAAGGGGAATTTAATATGTAATATAACATACCAAGAATATGACTTGTGAGAACCTCTATAGCTCAAGTGACCATATGACTTCTTTCTGTGAGTCCAGTGTGAAACAGTCACACAATTTTATCATTGTCCATGCGGAACACATAGTGTTTATCAATTGACTGCAGTGAGCCTATTTAAGGCATTATTAAGATTAAACCAATTTTATATGGATTGGCAGTAGATGACTACCATCACTGGAAATCTACAAAGACCTATGCTGCAAGAGAAAAGGAACTGGAAAAACAGAAACCTCCAGATTTTATTGCATGAGGTAGGGCAAACTAGCATTGGAGCAGGAGTTATGGCCCTTACTGCATGATACCATTTACATTCCACTGCCAGCCTGTCTCCTTGCCATGATTAACCTTTCCACCACGATGGTGGGGAAAACGAATCAGTAGCTTAAAATTCTACAGCCTTCATATCATCATCTGCCTTGTGAAATGGGTCCATTCTATTTCTATGATGGCATGACACCAGTAAAAACATACTAGCAGATGGGATTCTCCTCCTCCTCCATTTCCCCTTCCTATTCCCAGGCTGTTTATTTAATATTTTAGAGTAAATTTTACCTTTAAAATAATTGCTACAATAGTGAAATTTCTTTTAAAAATAATAAAAAGAAATCACAGAGTGGTGGAAAGTGGAGTTACAAGGGAATGTGGAGAAACAGTTGCTGGGCCATATGTCAGCATGACTGCATGAATGAGAGGTGAGATAATGAAGGTACTTATCTTAGTATGTATCTGGTACCAGTGAACATGTGACTGCTGTAGAATATTGGTTTTGTGTTATAAAGTCCACCATGTGGCCTGCTGATGCTCCCCTTTCTTGCTGATTCCCTCTGACCAAGAAACAAACAAGAGCAAGTAGCTTTGTTGATTTACTAACAAATAACCACATGACCTTCAGCACATTTGATCCTGAAATGGCTTGATTCACTACAGAAGTTGCATGCCTTGTATATGCTACATGAAAAAAAGGATATTATAATGTGCCAGAAACATTTCTGAAATCCCAAGCAGAAGTTGAATAACCTTAAATTCGAAATCATTTGCACAGTGGTTTTCCCTGAATAAAGTATTTTCGTCTTTCAGGCTTTGGCTTTTATATCTATAAAATAAGAACTGACACTTTTTAAAGAGAGTGGTGATTACAGGGGCACTATTTTCCTAATTTGCCTTTCTCCCTCAATCACAATGATGCCTTGATTGTGCTGAATCATTCATAAATACAGAACTATTAATTATATTATCCCATTCAAATGTCTATTCAGCTAGTGGCTTAGAAAAAAAATGAAATCATGGTGCAATCTGTTCGAATAGACATTAATGTGGGACTTGATCAGGCCATTAAAACAGCATTTTCAAAAAAATTCCAAGACCCCTCACCCAAAGTGCATCACAAAGATGTTGTGATACTAACAAAAGGGGGTAAGAAAGAGCCATGCATGCATTTTATTTTATCAAATCTGTGTTTTTCAGTTTTAAAATGTGGCCCTAAATGCAATAGTAGCCACCAGGTCACTTTCAAAAAACAATGATGGCATAAATATTTTATTAGGAAAACTTACTTTGAAGTTTAGGATACTATCCAAATCTATAATGTTACTTAAAGTGCTTTGCCAATCTATTATGCAATTCAAATTTACCTGTTGATTACACCAAACAATTTCCTAGCAGCTTATAAACAATATCAGAATATTTCTCTGGCATTACCCAGATTGATGTTGAAGACCTGAAGGGCAAAGTTCTGTCCACAATCAAACAAAAAAAGAAATTATTGAAAAAGAAAAAATGAGATGTCATTCCAAATCTAAATTACTGGTTATGGTGAAAAACAATTCATGAACAATCCAAAACCGGACTTCAAAGCACCAAAAATCTGATGTACCTGAAGCAGAGGATTAATTGGGACAGTCCCTGCCAGATTGGGACAATTGGAAGCTATGGTACTGAAGGCTGTGATCTTTTATAATTATGATTTTAAATCAGCAATGGGTGGGAAAATGCTATGAATCTGCCTAATGGGGAAATATCATTGAAATAATATGTACACCACATGTTTGTCCACACATATATCATTTTGCAGGAACACATTAATCTCTTATCAGCTCACAGATTCTACAAACTAGCTAATACCATCATTTGCACAATAAAATGTGCCAACGCATTAGATATGATGCATGCCAAAGGCAAAAATCCCATTTCCTTTAAAATATTAAATCCAAAAATGTATTGTCGAAGGTTTTTTGGGGCTATATGGCCATGTTCTAGAGGCATTTTCTCTAGAGCAGAAAATGCCTCTAGAACATGGTCATATAGCCCCCAAAAACCCACAACAATCTAAATCCAAAAATCATTGGAATAATATGTACACCTCATGTTTGTCCACATATTAATCTCTTATCAGCTCACAGATTGTACTGAATGGTTAATACCATCATTTGCACAATAAAATGTGCTAACACATTAGATATGATGCATGCCAAAGGCAAAAATTGCATTTGTTTTAAAAATATTAAAGCAAGTAATTGTGAGTGATTAAAAATGGCAATCCCAAGAAATGTCCTTAAACTATGCACATTATACTTAGCCATGCTTATGTGTAACAATAGGCTTTAGCCTTGCTATGTGTCTTTTTATATCTATTGAAATTTTCCTCTGCATCCCAAATCTGGAAGAGAAATCACATCAGTTGTTCTGGATTCTAGAGAAAATATTCAAGGGCCAACAGGAGGAGCACAAACAGTATGTTAGAAACAACATTAACAACACAAAATGGAAATCATTTGTCTATATTTTTTAGGTTTGCTTTTATAGAAAGAGCAAGGAAGAGTGAGAAAGGGTCATGAACATAACAAATGTATTTTATTATAGCCATTTCTGAGTGTCCACTATTGACTTAACATTCTCTCTAATGGCTTCCCTCAGGCTTTCTGCTTGAATTTAAGATGACCATCTTGCACACAACTGAGCAAACAGGCCAAAGTTTGACACTATGATAAAAGAGATGACATATGATGAATGGCTCTCACGCAGGCTTATGGCTACCAGCAGGATACCTGGAACACTCTGTCTCTTGGAATAACAGTAATTCTGCAGCATTTTGTCTCTCTGCTGAATAATTCTCAGAAGCGAAGCCAAAATGAATTGGACTGTCCATCTGCAACTTGCCCCCTCTGTTCATCTCCTTTGTTCCTCTGCTGCTTCTGTACCTTCTGTTAGGCTTCTCTCCATGCCTAGAATTGTTTTCCCGTACCATCATGTACGCATTTATGGCTTGCCATCTCAAGGCTAACTTACTTAGCAACCCATCTCTGAATCACCATAGTTTCTAAATATCCTTGGCATTTTTTAATACTAAGCTCTCTTTCTGTCCCTTTGTCATGCTTTCTATATCTCTCTCCCATTCCATTTCTCTCAGTGTTATTTTTCTTTGGAAGATAAAAATCAGAACAATTTGTTTCATTCAGTGCCTCAAATGTCTTTGAAAGGAGTATGAATAGAAGGAATAATACAAATATCACCATCAACTGCACTACAGTCAAATTAGCCATTACATCTTACTGGGTGCTAAAAGAAGATATTGGTATGTTTAGATAACTAGCGAATTCCAAAGCCATTAATCCAAAATCCAAATACATACATTTTGTTAGATCCACACTTCATATTTTAGATTTTTGAATGGTAATAAAAAAGACTTTTGGGAATGAGATAAATGTTGCCCTCAAATCTATAACTACAATTGGATTTACTCCCCTCATATGGATATTACATTTCTTAGGTTTTACAAATTATTTTTGATGTTGGAAAACCTAGTCATGGATCTCTAATTGTGACATTTACTTTGACTATTTTCTTTTGTGACAAGTTACATCTCATTCCAAAGGGATGCATATCTTTATATGGATGTATAACAAATGCAAACCTACCCAAAATAGACTTAAATCTATTCTGGAAAACATCCATAATGTTCAATGTATTGTCGAAGGCCAGACTCACTGGGTTGTTGTAGCTTTTTTTCCCGTGCTGTATGGCCATGTTCTAGAGGCATTCTCTCCTGACGTTTCACCTGCATCTATGGCAAGCATCCTCAGAGGTTGTGAGGTCCACAGACTGCAGCCAGGAAATCAGAAGACGTTTACTTCTTGGGAGAAGAGCAATGACCAATCTCAATAAAATAGTGAAGAGTAGAGACATCACACTGGCAATGAAGATCTGCATAGTTAAAGCAATTATAATCCCCATAGTAACCTATGGATGTGAGAGCTGGACCATAAGGAAGCCTGAGCGAAGGAAGATAGACAATTTTGAACTGTGGTGCTGGAGGAAAATTCTGAGAGTACCTTGGACTGCAAGAAGATCCAACCAGTCCATATTTCAGGAAATAAAGCCCAACTGCTCACTGGAGGGAAGAATTTTGGAGGCAAAGATGAAGTACTTTGGCCACATCATGAGAAGACAGGAAAGCTTAGAGAAGACAATGATGCTGGGGAAAATGGAAGGAGAAAGGGAGAGGGCCTGACCAAGGGCAAGATGGATGGATGGTATCCTTGAAGTAACTGGCTTGACTCTGAAGGAGCTGGAGGTGGTGAGCGCCAAAAAGGAGCTCTGACGTGGGCTGGTCCATGAGGTCACAAAGAGTCGAAAACAACTGAACGAATAAACAACAACATCCTTTCCATTTCTAATACAGATCCTTGGTTAATGCAGGCTTGAAAAAGTTGGGAACAAAAATGTAATATATGTGTTCCCTTTGCTGAAAACAGCAGGAATCTTTCCTTTAAAGATTCTGATAAATAGTAGCATTTCCTCAAAGCTATTCGAGGATGTGTACATTTGACAAGAAGATATTCAGTTTTGGTCCACAGTTGTATCAAGTGTGCAATCCAATATCTTCTCCTTATTTGAAAGCTGTGCTCACAGCAAGGGTTAGCCAGCCTATTTTGCCTAAAATGAATTGAACTGATATCAGAATTAATCTAGAGGCATTTGGGGATATATGTTTTCTGGAGGACCGATTCAATATTTTGCCCCCACACATAAATCACCAAGTATGCAATCTTGTGTGCTGTTGTTATATGAAGACTGAACTCACAGCAGGAGTTCAGAAGAGCAGGTAGAATAAACAGATGCTATCTGCACTCTACCAGTGCAAAAGAGAAATACAGCTTCCATTTCCAGTGCTATCAGTCTAGGGTTTTTTGGGGTTTTTTTGTTTGTTTTCCTTTTTTTTTCTTTTTTCTTTTTTTTCTTTTTTTTTTTTTTTTTGCAAATGTGGGGCACATGATTAGATCACCTTCTGGTTTTGCTTTGCTTTTCCTTTTGCCCTTCACATCAGGGAGACAGAGCATAGGGGCAAGACAAAATTATTCAAACTGTCTCTGTTGGCAAGCTTTCCCCTCCCTCAGCCTTTTGATAATTTAGATTATGAGCACTTTATCTTCAGCTGATCTACAAAAAGGACAAAAAAGGTGAAGGAAGCATGCAATAGCACAAGTGTGTTTTTGCTTGCCTTCCTCTTTCTATCTGATAGAGTGAGTCAATTTTAAATTCTTTCTGTTTCTGGAGACAGGACAGCATGATGCCTTACTCTGCACACTGAAGCAAAAAAAACATGGTATTAGTCATGCACAAATATCATGTAAGTGACATTGACAGTTAATTGAAGCAGAGGACAGCATCATTCCGACCAGCAAGACAGAAATGATATGAAAACCCATTCC
This sequence comes from Anolis sagrei, assembly GCF_037176765.1. Classification (NCBI taxonomy): domain Eukaryota; kingdom Metazoa; phylum Chordata; class Lepidosauria; order Squamata; family Anolidae; genus Anolis; species Anolis sagrei. The sequence continues at coordinate 212,707,784 of NC_090024.1, read as the reverse complement.
TTTTCTAATGTTTCAAATAAATTAAGACTGCCGGAGTTAAGATTGTGTATGTGTGTATGCACGTTTGCTTACACACACATATGTATCTGCATGATACATTCCCAGATATTATTTTCATTATTTTTTATCAGAATTCTATAGATAGCACCTTATCAAATTGGGTAATTTTAACATTCTAGGACACTTTCACTCCTTCTGGGGGATGGAGGCCAACACGAGACATCACATGACATCATGTGACTTCTGGCATAGGTCATGCCCCCAACCAGGGTGAAAGCATCGCAGGACGCTTTCCCCAGCAACACAGGAGACTTCCTGTGTTAGGCTGACTCCAATGAAACCTGCATGGGGCCTCCTCGCAATGGTAACATTTTCCCTGTATGATGGGGTAAGCTTTGCTGAGATGGAGATGTGCATAGAGTGACAGATTCACCCTGCTGCTCCCTCTTTCCTCCTCAGAAGCCCAGTGAAGCAGGATACTTCACGAGGGCTTTATAATAAGGTCTTGAGTTGAGGATAGGCAACTTCAATTGTCCTAGTCAGTTGTCCTTCCTCTCTTTCTGCTGCTCTTAAAATGTCCCATTTTCTCTCACCTGTTCTCATTTTAACTTTGTCCCTAGCTTTAGACTGAGTTCAAAGTGCAGAAGTGGTTTGCAGTTTGTATGAACTTCTTCCTTTATAACTTTTTGTCCTCTAGATCACATTCTGCTCTTCCTTGGCTGCTTGTGCCAGTTTCTATCTGTGAAATGTTGGAGGGTATGCTATGGGCTCTTGATATCTTAAAATGGACCAATAATGCCATCATTCATTTGGTTCCCAACATTCAGAGGAGCACATACATCACTCAATTAATTACTTTTAGTTCCCAATTTAATAGCTTCCAAGGACACATAATTGAACCTGGCTTTGTAATTACAAGCAAAGAATGTAGGAACAAGGTTGTTGTAGGTTTTTCGGGCTATTCTCTCCAGACGTTTCGCCTGCATCTCAGACATCCTCAGAGGTTGTGAGGTCCTACCTTCAACAACCCAGTGATTCCGTCCATGAAAGCCTTCAACAATACAATGTAGGAACAGTATTTGAAGAGGAGGATGTGGTTATTGTTGTTGTAAAATTTCTTCCCTAGAGGTCCATGCCTCCAAACACCTCCAGCAGAAATGCTTAGTTTGCATTTCAAGCAGGTATTCTTTTTTACTTCTGGATTTTCCAAGATGATCAGGTGATGAGCAAAAAGATCTATTCCAGTTTACTTCTTTCCTTGGCTCTAGTAAGAAGTCTCCAACAGCAAACAGAACCAGGCAGAAATCACATAGATCTCTAAATATCGTTAGATTGATGTCCAAGCAGTCATAGCCAACATAATCAATAATCAAAGCACCAGTGATATTACAAGACAACAAAAAGTGAAATTACAAAAGCAGTGCTTGGTGATGTTGAAATGCATCATACATGATACATTAACAACTGCAAAATGATGTCATTCAAATAAAAAAACCAATAGACCCAACAAACAAGAAAAATATATGTACAACTAATTTTCAAGGCAATATTATTGCTTTGAGATACCTTCCCTTTGACCTGAAAACCAGGGAAGAGGAGGTATGTCCTAATACTCTGTGAAATCAAGCTGTATGATTCCTACCCATGTTCTAGTGGTTACTAATAGGAATGAAATCTTATAATAGTTAAGAAATACATTTGTTACACTTGATAACCTGTACAACCCCCACAACCTTTGTCTTGTGAAGTTCCACAGGGTTCGGTGTTGTCCCCTATGTTGTTTACCATCTACATGAAGATGCTGGGGGAGATCATCCAGAATTTCAGAGTGTGGTGTTATCTGTATGCAGATGACATTCAAATCTGTCACTCCTTCCCACCTGTTACCAAGGAGGCTGTTCAGATCTTGAACCGGTGGTTGGCGGCTATGTCAAACTGGATGAGGGCTAACAAATTGAAATTGAATCCAGACAAGACAGAGTTCCTCCTGGTCAGTCAAAAGGCTGAGCAGGGCATAGGGTTACAGCCTGTGTTGGATGGTGTTACACTATCCCTGAAAACTCAGGTTCGCAGCTTGGGAGTTCTCCTGGACTCATCGCTGAGCCTGGAACCCCAGATCTCAGTGGTGACCAGGGGAGCATTTGCACAATTAAAACTAGTGCACCAGCAGTGCCCGTATCTTGGGAAGTCTGATCTGGCCACGGTGGTCCACGCCCTTGTTTCATCCTGAATAGATTATTGCAACACACTCTATGTGAGGTTGCCTTTGAAGACTGTTCGGAAACTCCAACTAATCGAATGGGTGGCAGCCAGATTACTAACTGGAGCAACCTGCAGGGAACATAACACCTCCCTGTTGTGTCAGCTCCACTGACTGCCGGTCCATTTCTGAGCACAATTCAAAGTGCTGGCCTTGACCTATAAAGCCCTATATGGTTCTGGCCAAGCTTACTTGTCCGAACGTATCTCCCTCTACATCCCACCTCAGACTTGAGATCATCCAAGGAGGCCTTGCTCTCAGTCCCACCTTTTTTGCAAACACGTTTGGGGGGACGAGAGACAGGGCCTTCTTAGTGGTGCCCTCCCACCTCTGAAGCACATTGTAAGCCACCTTTGGAGGTTGAGATGGATGGGGTACAAATGTTGGAACTAAAGGAAACCTCAATAACTCTACAGAAGCATTTCCTTCTCCTAAAGATGTGTATAATTGCTTATTTCACTTTAAAGGAAATGGTGGCTAATTTCAATAGTTCCTTCCTACTGCGAAGAGTCCTCAAAATTGCAGCTTTCTTAGCTTTCTCATAGTTCAGAAATGTTTGATGCAAAATCCTCACTGTTTTTGCAACAACAAAAAAGCCTTGTATTTTCTGAGCAGAATATCATCTTTTCTACAAAGATGACATGAAAGAATCATTCTCGTTGAAATTTCTAGATATTTGGGAAACCCATTTTTTGGACTTGGATCAAATATTTAAAGTACTGTATTGTCGAAGGCTTTCATGGCCAGAATCACTGGGTTGTTGTAGGTTTTTCAAGCTATATGGCCATGTTCTAGAACAGGGGTCTCCAAACTAAGGCTCGGGGGCCGGATATGGCCCTCCAAGATCATTTACCCAGCCCTCTCTCAGGGTCTACCTAAGTCTGAAACAACTTGAAGGCACACAACAACAGCAACAGAACCCTATCTCATCAACCAAAAGCAGGCCCACACTTCCCATTGAAATATTAATAAGTTAATATATGTTAAAATTGTTATTCATTTTAATTATTGTATTGTTTTTAAGTGGATTTTTTTTTGCATTACAAATAAGACATGTGTGGTGCGCAAACCATCTCTTGCATACCTCCACCCTTAATTGCTTTCACCCAAGAACTCTTACTTACAAACTACTCAGCCCTTTAGAACCAAAACTTACATTAACCCTTCCATCAACAACTGCTAGGTCTACCACCACCAACCACCATCAACTATGGAACATATGACACCTGGCCCTCTGTTTAAAAATGTTTGAGGACCCCTGTTCTAGAATATGGCCATATAGCCCAAAAAACCCTACAACCACCCATTTCAAATATTTTTTCATCCTCATTTTGTATGTGCAGGGGTCATCCATACTACGTCTACTCCATATTACCACATCTTTCTTAGTTTCAGCTCTTTGTTGAAAAGTTCTGTTCCTCTCTCTGAAATGTGATTCAGTAAATCTCTCTTCACGTGTAAGTGAACAAGATATTGCTTTCTCGATAAGGAGAAAATGAACTGTCATTGGTCCTCCACCTCCTGCTGGCATGTTTCAGCCCATTGCTCATGGCTGAAATTCAAGATAGAAAAGAAGTCTGTTTCCTTGTTCCAGTTTTGTCCAGTGACAGTTCTGTTACGACGGAGAATGAATATTTATATGTATAGGCAAGCCATTCTATGTGTGGCTATTGTAAAACAGAAAAAAAGAATGTAGAACTAAAGCCAGTCCTTTTGCCTTCTCCTGCTTCTTTTTTCTCTTAGAATTACTTTAGCACTGCAATTGCATTAGATTTCTCTGTGGCTTCCTTCACACCAGTTGTTTTTAAAGGGTTTTTTTTTTCAATTTTTACTCTGCCACAAACTGACATTTCATGCTGCCTCAGTATTCAGGTACTGATTGTGTAATTCCTTGAAAAATATCTAGTTAACCATTCCGTCTTTGACAGTTCACTAGTTCTAGATGGCTTATGAAAGAGTGAAAATATTGCTTTTTTCACCATAAAATTGGTATCTAGATTTGTCTACATGACTTTCTGGAATTTTTCAAAGAAGCAGAAAAAAATATCTTGTTCAGAATTCTAGTTATTTAAATCCCTTGAGGGATTAAATAACTAGACAAACTACATATGTCCATATAACTATTCCCACTTTTACCAGCAAGTATAATGTTTTACAAAATGGGAGTCAGCATTAGATTATAAGAGACAACCAGAATGTCTGTCTGTCCATAACCTTTGAACTGCACGGTTTCATGAAATGAAATGATAAACAAACAAAATGTATATAAAATATATTTACCACATAATTTAATTATTTGTTGAAGTACGGCAAAATATAACACTTTTAATATTTAAATGAGAAATCATTTGTGGGACTTGTTTCCAGAAGAAGCCAAATCCACCTGTACAAATTTTACTAGAATTGAAAAAAATGTGCTGAAGATATGCATTCTTTTGCTATAAGATGCAATTTTCCAAGCCCTGTACCAAAATAGTTTGATACATTTTGATAGTTTTGATCTGCACATATTATTCTACTCCTAGCCAACAATGTGCTGCTGCCTACTTTCTTTATTTCTTTTCTTTTCTTTCTTTTCTTTCTTTTTTTTCTTTTTTTTTTCTTTTTTTTTTTGGATTTGGTACCTTTTGGAAACAAACTCCACACTTGCATCATATTGTATATTGAACAAACCACTTTCACTATTGTAAGTGTAAGACCAATGTCTGAGAACAGCCTTGTTTGTCAACCTCAAATTTTTTTGAAATCCATGCTGTTATATACACATAAGAATATCTGGAAGCTTCAACCCAAATAAGAAACTGGGAATAGAGGAATGTATATACAGAACTGCTATTTATGTGTCTTCAAGCCAAATCTGACTTATGGGAACCCTATCACAGAATTTGCTTGCCAAGGTTTATTTGAAGAAAGTTTGCTATAGTCTTCCTCTGAGGATGAAGCAGTAGCCTTGCCCAAGTTCAACCAGTGGAGTTCCTTGGGCAACTGGAAATTTGAACACTTGTCTTCAAATAGTTTACTCTAACACTCAAACTACAGTGGTTTATTTATTTATTATAACATGGATTTTATAAATGGGGGTTTCTTCAGCTCAGAGTTAGAGCTATAGAACTGAAAATAACCGTTTACCTGTAGCTTTCTGAAAATGTCTACTTTTGAATTTTCCACTCTTAAGAAACTTAGCAATGCTGAAAGATGCATTCATATTTCATGCCAGGTGATGTGAATGCTCATGAAAACAAACAGAAGAGAGAAGTTCAAATCAATCATTTTCACAGGTGGAAAAATGTACAATAAACTGGAGACAATCTGGTATTTTTATTCTAACAAGCATGTTTTTTTTCTACCACAGCTGCATGGGAAGCTGGTCACCTACAGTAAAAACACCAAAAACTAGAGAAGTGGGGGGGGGGGGAGGAAAGAGTAGAAGAAATAGGACATGGAAAATGTCTTCTTAGCAGCAAATGTGTGCAGAGCTTTTCTGGCAAGATTTTTTTTTTAAATCCCTGCTGGCAAATGTAACGCTTCCTGAATTCAAGGGTTTTTTTTTTTCACTCTTTGAAAGCTTAAAAACCATATTATCCTGAAGAAGATTGCAAATACCTAAAGTAATTCATGTGAGTATAGTGACTTCTTTTCAGCCAATGTACAATCTACCTTTGACAGGCTAAGGACTAGCATTTGACTGTTTCCCTTGGCCAACAAGCATTCTCTGAAAATTCAGTTAGATTAAATGGTTATTTCAACCCCCTTCAATAATTTTCAGCAATAAAGGCAGGTCATCTCCATGGCAGGAAAATATTCTTTTCTGCCTTGGTCTCTCACTGGCTACCATTTGCATCTATATTTGGAATTTACATTTTCAAATCTGCAAATCTATACATCATAATCAAATTGGTAAAGTTATTTGTTTTTGTTATTATGAATACTTCTATGTATCCAGTTCAAAAAGAATGACTACTTAATAAACACCTGGCATCCTACATGGACATTTTAAGCTGATTTTAATTTCCTTTGCTCTTACATTAGAACTACTAGCAGATGTGATCTAGGTGGTATCTTGCATATATGATTGTGTTAGAACTCTATCACAAGTCAAATCCTCCAGGAAAGGGCTCTTAGATAATAAATAATATGTACATGAGGCAGTGCTGCAATTGTGTATATTCAAATGTGGGTAGTCATGATGCAGTACCCATAAGACATAGCCCCATGTAAAAAGCTTTGTTGATCCATATAATTATTTTTTTTCATGATTCAAACTTCAGACATCAAGGTTACTCAATAGAAGTAACTGTTCATCAAAAGGCAGGCAGTCTTCCATTCGAAGAGAGTTTTGAGGTTTTGACTAGTGAAGGCATATTTCAGGATTCCTGTTTACAACTGGCAATGATTCATGTATTACCTGAAACCCTTTCATATCAAACAATTAGAGCATTATTGCATTTTAACTGCTCTGGCAATAGCCCATAAAATATTTAAGTTTCCAGTTTAGTGATGTATTTATTTATTTATTTATTTATTTGCTATATTTCTACCCTGCTCTCTCTCATCCTGAAGGGGACTCAAAGCAGTTAACAGTGACAAATTTCCATGCCACATTACAAATACAAATACATAACTATAACACCTCTACATAAAAAAATAAAAACAGATAAAACATATACAGTTAAAGTATTAAAGCATAACCTTGTCCCATCATCATCATTCATGCTGCTACATTTATCTTGGTTCCATATTGCACTACTCCCCAAATGCCTAGTTCCATAGGCAGGTCTTGATTTTTTCCTTGATTTCCCCCCTGAAAACCAGGAAGGAGGGGGATTATCTGATATCACTGGGGAGGGAGTTCCATAGCCAAGGGGCCAACACTAAGGAGGCCCTCTCTCTCATCCCCACCAGTCTCGCTTGCAAAGGGGGTGGGACGAAGAGCAGGGCCTCCCCAGCAGATCTTAATGCTTTTACAGGTTCATAGGGGAAAAATATGTCAGGTAAGTTGGGCCAGAGCTATTATGGCTTTCTAGACTAAAGCCAGTACTTTGCATTGTGCTTGGTAGCAACTGGCAGCCAGTGGAGTTTACATAACAGAGTGATGTCCACTCCCTGTATGCTGAAAATTTACAATTTTTTGACATGGAGCTATATGTCCTATGAAACTATAGACCCCAGTTTTCCATAGGATAAAGCTATGGCAGTTAAGGTGGAATCATAGTACTATGGCTGAGAAGAAGATCACACTTTGCACCCAATAATGTCTGAGATATTTTCTTTTACAGACATTCTAGAATATGTAAGCCTTGTATTTAAGAATCTAGGATTGCTGTAGCTGGTGACAATCTCATTATTTAGAGAGCCAATGATTATTTCAAATGGTACTGCCATGAGCCAAGCCACTTGTTTACCTCCAGATGTCTTGGGCTGGACTCTGCAGCACTCAGAGATGCTGGCATGCACACTATCAGCTCAGACTCATGCATCTGGATCTCAGTATGGATTTCAAATGTCAGCCAGCACAGAATGAAATGGCTGTTAATCTTCTCCCTAGAAAGAGCTGATTTTTTGCTTTACTTCTCTCTCCATTGTCTTGTTCCTTGCACCAACTAGGAGAAAAATAATGGTTCATTTCCTGCAGATTTGTAAGCCAATAGACAAGCTGGACTGAGTTGAATATTTCAATACCTTCTCACATCAATGGATTTTGGTGCCAATTTAAAACTTGGCTTTTTAGCAAAGCCTTTGATGCCCAATGATTTCACTCTATGTGTACAGATACTCTATGAGTACAAGTTTCACATTGTTTTAATACTGCTTATTAATTTTGCATGGCATCACACCTTGGATTGTTTGGTATGTTGAGGATCATTTTATTTATTTATTTATTTATTTATTTATTTATTTATATACCGCTCCATCTCCCCGAGGGAACTCAGAGTGGTTCTCAGGTAACATCACAAAACATACAAAGTAAATAACAACATAACCATAAGATTAACAAAACAAAATATAAGCATAAAAATTGTCACCATAACAAACATATATTAAAAGAATCCTTCCTGTTTAAGGCAATTTGTATGATCTGTATTTTAATGTATTTTTGTATTAATGTATTATGATGCTATTATGTTTATTCCATATGTGTATGAATTTTCTGCTGTTAGCCGGCCTGAGTCCCTCTTCGGAAGTTGAGAAGACCGAGTTATAAAAGCTCTAAATAAATACATAAATAAATTTAAAAATTTAAAAAGGCCGGGCCAAGATTTGTGCAAGCCCAAAAATTCTAGGGGGCCCAGGAATGAAGTGCAATCCTATGGCAGGCAACAATAATATTAGGTACGGGTCTGTGGCTGTTCATTCTGGAGCCGCTTAGAGGAAATGATCTGGGTAATTGGTAGGAAGAATAAGGCTGTATTCAACAATGTGTAAGACTGAGTTAGAACTGGTCATTTTCAAAGGCTTGTTGAAACCACCAGGTCTTCAAGATCTTACAAAAAGAGGGGAGGGGTGGGGCCTGTCTTATTTCCCTTGGAAGGGCGTTCCAGAGGCAGGGGGGGCACAACTGAGAGGGCCCTCTCTCTCGTCCCCACCAACCACGCTTGAGAAGGTACAGGGACCGAGAGGAGGGCTTCCCCAGAAGATCTTAGAGCAGTGGTTCTCAACCTTGCTAATGCTGTGACCCCTTAATGCCATTCCATATGTTGTGGTGACCCCCAACCATAATATTGTTTTTGTTGCACAAATACCCAAAATGCCCAAATGTGAATGCTAGTGGGGTTGGGCGGGGGGAGGATTGATTTTGTAATTTGGGAGTTGTAGTTGCTGGGATTTATAGTTCACCTATAATCAAAAAACATTCTGAACTCCACCAGCGATGGATTTAAACTGAACTTGGCACAAAGAACTCCCATGACCAACAGAAAACACTGGAAGGGTTTTGTGGACATTGACCTTGAGTTTGGGAGTTGTAGTTGACCTATATCCAGAGGAGCACTGTGGATTCATGCAATGATGGATCTTGACCAAACTTGGCATGAATACTCAGTATGCCCAAATGTGAACACTGGTAGAGTCTGGGGGAAATAGACCTTGACATTTGGGAGTTGTAGTTGTTGGGCTTTATAGTTCACCTACAATCAAAGAGCATTCTGAACTCGACCAACAATAGAATTGGGTCAAACTTCCCACACAGAATCCCAATGACCACCAGAAAATACTATGTTTTCTGATGGTCTTTGGCAACCCCTTTGACACCCGCTCAAGACCCCCTCAAGGGTTCTGACCCCCAGGTTGAGAACTGCTGTCTTAGAGCTCCCTGGAAGATCTTAGAGCCCCTGAGGTAGCACTGGTGAAAACACCAGTGCTACCTCAGGGGGCAGCTATCACTTGCCACTACTACTTGCATTTTCCTGCAAAGGCATTACAAAAGGCCAGAAGCTGAGTTGCAGTAGAGAAAGTAGAGGAGGGTCAATGCTTCATATGCATTCTCCCAGAATGGTCTAAGCTGTCACATCTTGTCATTCTACTAAAAGAGGAAGGTTCCTTTTTTGATAAGGGTTAAGGTACAATACTTAAAATGAGCCATTTATTGACCCAGGTCTTGCTCAGGTCTTGGAGACTCAGAATCATTGCTTTCTTGATAGAATTCATCCATCTGAAATATTGTCTCTCTGTTGTATATATTTATAAGTCCGGAAAATCAAACTGGAATATTTTTGAAACTCAGAGGTCATATATGTTATGTTAAATTAATCCAAAGTCTGTCATCAAAGTCACTGATTTCATTATAAATAAATACATCACAGTCTTGGCCATACTTAAACTTTGCTAGCACTCACTATCTGGAACCAGTCTTATTTTGCCAATACTGATTGCTACATTTAAAGAGGCAGCATTTTCATCATAAAAGGAATACTAACCATGTGCCGTTTTTATCATTCTATTCACTAAACCGGGTGCCATTTAAAAAGAGAAAATAGGCTTTCAGTTTGTACTAGATAAAATAAAGAAAAAGATAAGACAATTAAAGCACTCAAAAATGCCTTTAGCAATTAAGCAGGACAGCCAAAACTCCTCTGAAAGCCCAAAGCATGCTGAAAGCCAAATCTTCTGAAAAATGGTTAACGACTCTTTTCCCTAGACAGTGTTGGCTTTAGTGAAGTACAAGCTGTTCAATTACTTAGTGTAGTTCAAATTTTCTGCTTCCTAACATTTGTAAATTTAGATCAAAAACTGAATGTTGATCTTACCCCTAATGGTTAAGAATTCAGTTCACCCTTCCCCCCTCTTATAACATTCAATTGGATATCAATAATTTCAATATGCCCTTTTCATTTCTTAGTAATTCCACTCAGTCATTCCAGTGGTGATTATTTCCAATTAAGGTTAATTATAGACTGCTGGTCCATATGGAGATAACAAAATTGAAATATCCTATTCCTATAAATATAGCAGCTCTATAATTATCTTATGCCTATTTCATTGCACATGTGAAATGAGGACAATAACATATTCCTTCATTACTATTCAGAAAGATCTATCTCTATACACAATTTAACCCTTGTTTAATTCAGCCCCATATTTTATCAGGCTTCTTAAAGAAAATATTGAAGCAAGTGGCATAGATCTTCTAGATATCAAACTTTTTTTCATATCAAAAATCAGCCCTACCATATTAAATAATGATGTCCTTGGCTGATATAAATATGTTATATAAGGAATACGAGATAATATTATGCATTCCACACTCAACCTAATCTACAGACTATAAAGTTGAATTTTGAATTAGGCTGCAGTCCCATACATATTTTACAATGCAATCTTCTGCAGGTTTATTGAGAAGCAAACTCCACATTGTGTCAATGTGTCTTAGTCTAAGACAAAGCTTGGGAAAAGTTACCTTTTTGACCATATCTTTCAGTATCCACTTGTCAGCAAACCACTGAGAGATGTCTTGTTCTTAAGGGACACTTTGAAAGCTCTACTCCCAGGAAAACATAGGTTAAATCAATGGGATCTGAATAGTGCACCTGTGGACAAACACATAGTGGGATCCATGAGTGACTAGACCTGCACAGGTATGAGAGCTTTAGATTTCCAAAATTTAAAATTAATCCAGGACTGTAACATGTCAAGATCTGCAACAGATGAGAGTTTCAGATATCTGCCCATATTTTGTATCATTTCTAAAAATTATTTTCAGAGGAGAATGACTATGCTTATGCAAATGCAATGACAGATACAAGCAGGAGGTTGTGGCAGACTAAGGAAGCCATCGAGTTAGCAGAAGCATTGAAAAGAAACTTGAGGAGGTGGAGGGAAGGGGCAGAACCTGCGTACACCAAGCAACACAATGTCAGCTAGGCATGTTTAGATATCACAGAATGCTGTTTTCAGGAGTAAGAAAAACAGATGGAAGATGGAAAACAGTCGAATGATTGGAAAGAGAGGACACAGTTTTTAAAACTGCAAGAGGATATAATAGTTTTCCAAATAAGCCACTCCTTGTAGCCTTGAAGTGAGAGTTGCCAGTAAGAAATCAATTGAGAAATCTATGCTTTTAATGTAGTTGGGAGACAAGAGTTCCTAGTCTTTAAAACTACTTATCTCATGCAAAAGCTTTGTAATACAGTTCCTACCGTTAATCCAATCAGTTTACAACTACCCTGCCATATTATCAGGAGTCAGAGCCTCCATTGTGGCTTGGGCTGAAGTTACAAAAGTAGCTTAGAACAACACTGCAGTTGTTGGCTAGTTGAGAATTTATAATCTACAGTACTTGTGCACTCGGGAATGTTTCCCATCATAATCCCTACTTTGGGTCCTAATTTAGAGGATATCCAGGACCCATGAAAATCTTAAAAGGAAGCAAATTCTGTTCCCCTGTTGATTAGGAAGCAACTGGATGATGATTCCCATCACCTCCATAACAATAATCTCCAATATAAGAGGGAATTGTGACAGGGGTCCTGTTTCCACCTCTCATACTGGAAATGGTTCATGGGAAGTATTGGGATCATCAGCTGCTTCCTGGTTGACAGCAGGATGACCCCCCAACAATCACCGCACATGCTACCCAATAAGTGGGGTTCAGAACAGGAATGGCTGCATAGTACTGTAATGGTGGTATTTATGCATTTGTAACTCATGAACAGGATTCTGAACAGTATCTTTTGCTTTTATGCACATCCTGCAAGTTTAGCTGAGAAAGTAGCACACAACAATTTGTAATATGATTCATTGTTATGCTTATGTTACTGTTTGAGAGAATAAGAGGGAGTAAATTATTCATACAACTAAGTTGTGGAAGGAAGGAAAAAAGATCTCATTCAGTCAATATAAGAGACTTTCCCTCCCTGACACAGTTTGAGGGTGAGAGCAATTTGCCCCTTCCCCCGAAAAAGAGAATGGTTGGTTCCATTGGAACTATCCAGAGAGGGGGGTGGGCCATCGTCAAGTGAAGACGTCCGGCTCAGCTCTCCAGGTCAGATTTGGGACAGGCTGGGGAGGAGGGAAGGTCCCCTCCTTCCCACCCTTGCCCTTCGAACACGTGGCCTTCGCCCATGGTCGAGGCTGGCTGGGGCCTTTCCTGCCCTGCCTTACCTTTCCAGGGTCGGGTGACAGCGTCACATGCTTCCGGCGGGGCAGGTTTGCCCTGTGCCTTTGGTGGCGTGGAAAGGTTGTTGTGCCGCCAGGTTGTGCTCTCTCCAGCCTGGTGGCAGTGGGTTACCTGGGTGGCCCCGTCCTTCCCTGGGTTGGGGGGTGCTCCAGAGAGGGCGGCGGGTGGCATCTATTCCCCTCTCCTTGGCGCAGGGCTTGGGCATCCCGGTGAACTTACCCCGCAGCTTCTCTGGCGGGGTGAAGCAACGTGGTGTGTGTTTTTCTGCTCTTCCATGAGGATGTTCCAGGATCCCTTGGTAAGGGCGGGGTGACTGCTGCGCCGCCTGGCGTCTTGCCGCTGGAGGCTTTTGTCGCCCCACGGCTGCAGCAGTGATGCGGCTGCGGCCTTTGCCTCCCCTCTTTTGGGCTTTTGGGTGGGAGGCTGAAAGGTTGGACTTCTCTGCACATTCTCAGAGATACTATAGGCCCAAGGCTACAGATGAGGCTCACTTGTGCGGCGAGCCTAAGGTTGGGCTGGCCTACAACACATGGGCCTCTCCTCTTTTGCCTCCCTCCCTCCCTTAATTTTCTCATCTCATTAGACATGACGATTCCTTATAACCATTAAGGGCTTGCCACGTGGCAGAGGTCATTTTGTGAGGTCCCTGGGAGCCATATCGCCATGTGGAGGCAGCCATTTTGGGGTTGGCTGCCCGAGGACAAAAGTCATGGAAACATTTTCAAAGTTTATTACCAATACTTAATAAATGGATAGGTAATGTATATGTGTGTGTGTGTGTGTGTGTTTAATTATATCAAGATAGACATAAGTCTATGTGTGGATATGTTGATATATCGTATATAGATTAATATATGAGAAACCATAATACAAACCACAATTTATTATAGTAAATATATTACTAAATATTTACATTATGTAATTATGTTAACGTATAATGGGACACTAGGTGTCTCTATGTATATATGCATATGAGTGTATATGTTGTAGTTGAGTGTCCTAGTAACGTTACCACTGATGATAGGAGTAGTAGAGGAGGAAAGAGAGGTGCTCAGAGTTTGGATGAGGAGCAACAAAGAAAGAGAGTTAGGGAGATAGTCATGTCTCCTACAGACGATGACTCATTCGAGGGTTTCTCAGAAGGAGAAATGGAGGAGGAAGGAGATGAAAACAGGGGTGTAAAACGGATTACTCGGGAGCAGGAGGCTGACAAAGAGCATCTGAGGAAACAGATCTGTGATATACTTACTGCTTCAACTGAAGTAGAAGATTTTATGGGCTTCACTGGAAGTGATGGGTCTGGGAGTAGTGACGAGGAGGAGGATGGGTTGGATTGGACTCATGTGCAAGAAGTTAGAGATGTGTGTACACAACCTACGTCCAGCGATACTTATGAGGGGTTTTCTGGGGACTGGCAATCTGGTGATACATGAGGAGATCGTTGGCGTTCAGCTGCGGAAGCTAGAGCAGCTGATAGCGATGAGGAAAGGGTGAAGGACAGTTCATCAACAGATAATGAGTTGTAAGATAAATGTAGGCACTGGAGTAATGGGACTTTGCAGGAGGCAAAGTGTTGGATTCGTACCTGGGTCTTTGTCACTGCCGTTTCTCTTGTTGGGTCCTGGAACTACAGGTTGCTGCTTTCTCTGTGTATCAACTGGCTTTCAATTCCTGTAAGTGCTGACTTCCCCTCTTTTGACTTCGGATTGCCTGGACAACGACGCTGCTTTTTGGACTCTAATATCTTTGACTTCGGACTGTTTCTGGACTACGGCTTTGTGTTCTTCCACCTTGTTTACTTGCATACTTTGAACTCTGTGACTTTGGAGTGTTTTGCTCAACCTTTTGTTTATCCCGGATTATATGCCGGTTTAATCCGGTTTATTTGCCAAATAGGTGTATATGTATGCATCTTTCTATATATATGTATGTGTGTGTGTGTGTGTGTGCATTATGTATATATATATACAATAATAATAATAATAATAATAATAATAATAATAATAACTAGGTCACTTGCAGTCACCCAAACATTATATTCTCTTTGACCAATATAAGCAGTGATGTGTAGCTTCACCTTCTGGGCTACTACCCATTGGGCACATAATTCTGGCCTCTGGGGTTATATTCATGTATGTGTGTTCCTCTTTTCTTTACAGGATGCCTTCCAGGAAGAATGTGGGTGGCCCAAAATGAGAGGGCCCTGCCATTAAAACTGCCACAAAACGCCCCCTCCCACCTGCTGTCTCATCATTGGAGGATAAGGGCGTCACATCTGAAGATCTCAATGCCCTTATAGCATGGATTAATAAATTGGAGAAAGAAAGGGGTGTGGCTACCCCCAGTGCCAGCTCACGGCCAGCCCAGTGGGCTAACAAAGAGCTAATATTTAAATCTCTTTTATCCTGTGTTTCTGTTTTAGAGGCTATCCCTGTTACTGCGACACGTGGTGCCCAGAGAGTTTCAGAGGAATCAGCAGTTCCTGGACCCAGTGAAGCTCAAGCCCCTGTCTCCTGTGATGTTAAAGGGCTTAAAACAAACATGGCACAGGGTTTGTCGGTCACAATATGAACAGTTGCTGTTCCATGCTGCGGCTTTGATGGCCTTTGATGGTCCCAAAGCGCACTGCTAATTTCAGACATAAATTAGTTACAAGAAGACATTGAAATCTTTATCAGATCGTCTAAAATGGACCAGCAAGACAAGGACAGTGTTATTAAGTTATCTAGGTGCAGTGACACTGACTTATGTCCAGTTTTAGCTTTGACACAATTCAAAGTGAAAAGGGACAATGCACCTGGATACTTGTTTTGCCACCAAGGCTCCTCCCCTTTGACAAAATATCAGTTTTGGGCAATCACAGACAAAGCACTTAAGATGCTTGGTTTAGGTCACCGAAGATTTGGAACCCATTCCTTCCGTATTGGGGCGGCATCTTCGGCTGCACAATAAGGCTATGAGACTGAAGCCATTAAAGCTATCGACAGATGGAAGTCTAATGCCTACAAGCAATATATTCATTCTCCTCTGTTTTAATCTTGTTATTTATCGTTTCAGACTTGGCCGCGCTGGTGCATAGATGGAGAATTCTCATATGTGGACATAGTTATGTCCACTGGGCCGAGACACATGCCCGAAACACTCCCTTTGGCCAGCATCTTGGTTTTTCCTCCATTGCTACAGTGGAGTGGAAAGGCATTAGGGGCCTTCGTTGGGACGGTTTGATCCCTTGTTACTGCAGAACAGAAGTCCCCCCCCCCCCCCCCGATGTTTTGATCCTCCACTTGGGAGGTAATGATCTTGGCCTACTGAAAGTTAGGGCCCTTTACTTACAAGCACATGATGATATATGTAAATTACGGCAGGCATGGCCCCGGGTTCACATCACTTGGTCGGCCATCATTCCACGCCTCAAGTGGCCTGGAGGCAGTGACGTAAGAAAACTTGAAAGGGCCAGAAAGTGGGTGAACCAGCCATGCGCACAGCTCTTACACGTGGCAGGGGATATTACATTCCTCACACCGAAATTACACATGAAAAAAACACATTACTACCGCTTGGATGGGGTACATTTGTCAGATTTGGCTAATTCTCAATTGGTTTTAAAGGACTTGGTGGGGGAAGGAGGCAAAATAGACATTTGTCCTCAATCCGTGACATAAATAGCTTAGAAAAAAATACACCCAAGGCACCCCTTAAGGGTGTGGGCCATTACACAACACTCACCTAGATGTCATTAAATGGGTGAGGGGACATCACATGGCCCAGAAATGCGAGAGTCTGGTCTCAATAATTTGAGATAGGCTTCTCCAGACATTTACCTTAGAGGTTGCCCGGGTTTGGATCCCAGGGGACCCAGGTGTTACGCCCTGAATAGCCGAGGGGTAGACCGCATCAGGACGCTACCTCGGCTTTGCCACCAAGTTCCAAGATACATCGTTTAGTTCAGTTAAGAGTTAAATAGGTAACATTTAATAAAGTTGCCCAAATTTTGAATCCAAAGCTATTGTTGTCTGGTCTCGTCATTTCGGGGGTTGGAAGGCAAGTGCCTACATACATAATAATTAAAAAAACACAAAGGAACAAAAGAATCTGAGATGTTTAATAAACTGAGCATAAACATCATCCAGTACAAAGTTCAAAAATGGAAGAAGAGTAGTTCACATATTAATGTCACAATATAAAAGGGAGGAAAATCTGTAGTATTCCAGCTGGTAGAACCTGGGATGAGCAGAATTAGATAACCACACTGTTTACAACCACATCAACAACATCACTTGAAAAATAGAGCATCTTTGGGTCTTTGTTGGTCTTAATAATATGGGTACCAATTCAAAACTCTCTGTGTTATGATATCACAATAGCAATCATCCCTGCTAGTATAACATTTATTTTAGGACATGGACTTGAAGCCTGAGTGGATTTAGCAAAATGGTGTAGATAATAACCATTATGATGAGTTAATTTCTTCATATATTTAGAACTCCAAATGGCACCAATGATACAAACTATTTTGCTCTCTGTCCTCTAATAATCTGAACTATTGTCACAGCGGTGACAAAGCTGGGCTGAAAATAACATAAACGACAGAAAATGTTGGAAGAGCGGAAGGTCATCAAATAAACCCCTCTATCTGCTTCTATGTGGAAATGTCAAAGTCTATTAAATTTAAAGATTACATCATAAGAGCCCATAATTAATGTTTGTCATTTTGACAGGGGTTGCCAAATTATTATTAGCAAATCTTTTGTATTTGAAGAATAGAGTGTGCAAATCATCAGGAAATTATGTACAATTATGTTGTTAAGAGCTGCTGGCTAATTTCACCTATTAATTAACACAACTTTCATAAGCAGACAGCTACAAATATAATTTTAAATATGTGTCGTGCTTGTGCCAGATCTTTTATTTGAAGACTGGAAAAATGCCAGTTTAGATGCTACATTTGAGACTTGGGAAAAGAGGAAAGCAAATGTTTTCCATGTGTATTTGTCTATGCATATGCATGAACACACAAACACATATATGCACACACATGCGCCAGCAGCAGAAGTGGTATGCTCCTTGTTACTTTCTTCATTTGAAGGTTTTTTTCTGACTCTGCCCAAAAAGCATATTCCTATTTTGAAAAATATATTTGTAATAAATATCTAATGTTTGTTTATTTGCCTTCAAGTCACCTATTGATTTATGATGACTCTATGGATTTTATTCAGTTTTCTTAGGCAATGAATACTGGCTTTGCCAGTTCCTTCTGAAAATATAGGTCATATTTATTTATTTATTTATTTATTTGCTATACTTGTATACCGCCGTTTCTCAGCCTAGCTGGTGACTCAACGCGGTTTACAACAACTTATAACAAACAACAGTATACAGTTTAAAAGCATAAAAACACGATCCACAATACATATATCAATAAACAATCCAATTCATCTCTTGACTAAAATCGCGATCCAGTTTCGTCGTCCAAATTGCCAGTCCTTCAATCATTACACTTATTGCACTGAGTTAACCGAACGCCTGCTCGAACATCCAGGTTTTTAGTCTTTTCCGGAAAACCATCAATGAGGGGGCTGATCTTACCTCCATGGGGAGGGCGTTCCATAGCCGCGGGGCCACCACAGAAAAGGCCCTGTCTCTCGTCCCCGCCAGCCGCACCTGTGAAGCAGGCGGGATAGAGAGCAGGGCCCCCCCAGAAGATCTTAGGGTCATAGAAATAAAGAGGAAAGCTTTCTATCTCTCAAATTGGGTTATCTATTTACAAGGAACATCTGGCAGCCCTGTGTATAAGGTACACTGGATACAGGGACATGGATGCATTTGTAACATAAGAACAATCCTTAAATTACTGATCATGGAAGTTATTTAACTGCATTCTGCTCAACATGTTTAGTGATCCCCATATATCCTGCAGAATGGTCTATATGGGGCTCTCTAAACATGTTGAGCAGAATGCAGTTAAATAACTTCCATGATCAGTAATCTGGGTTTATTTGCTTTTAGAGATGTAACCGCTTTCAGCCACATGCAGATAAAGACCCATGTGCTCAGTCCAAAAGGCCTTTGTGCTCAATCCCCAAGAATTCCAAAATGTTCTGTTGGTTTTTACAGCAAAATACATATGTGTAACAATATTTTGTCACCCAGTTTTGACAAATAAAAAAAGTCCTATGGCATCTGTCTGCCCACCTGTTTGTTTGTCTGTCTGTCTCTGTGTTTATGTTTCTATATTTACCAGACAAAGCAATGGGATATGGAGGGAGTCTGAATGATTCAAGGGCAAGGCCCTGAACTGTCTGAGAAAAGCAGGGTCCTCATTTTTATGATCAAAAGTGGCTCCAGTCAAGTAGGTCCAAATATTATTTTCAATGCCCCTTTCGGTTGGACTCATCACAGCTTCCATGTAAATAGCAACAAAGACTTCAAGAATAACAAAGTTGGCACACAAAACATTATGGAAGAGTGCCATGGAAGACTTCACTGCAACTCTGGAATCTTTCAGGGTATGTTGTTGTTGTTGTTGTTGTTGTTGTTGTTGTTGTTGCTGTTATGTTATAAAACCTTGGGATAACATGGCCCTTCATACCTATGAGGTCATAAACACCACTGCTTCTATTTAAGATTTCTATTCAAAATACAAAAATAAGGACTTATGAAGTTATAACATCTATTCTTTAGAAACATAATTGTCTGAAAGACAGGATGGATGGTATATCTTTTGTTCTCTTTTTGAGTGTCTTAAAGCTATTGCACATTCTGGATTCAACTTTCATTAGATTAAGAGTCATTCCTTTAAAGTAAGGAGAATCTAGTTATGCTGTGCCTGTATCTGAAAATTCAGACATCCTTGTTTGCTCAGACTGCTGCCCTTTTGCTTTATTCATTACTCTAATTAGAAAAAAGAAAGAAGCATCTTATATAATATCCATAGATCATGTCGTGATGCAGTTTCCCTGTTTTAGATATTTCCCCACCTATCTGCTTTCTTCTCTCTCTTTTATTTTCAAATGGCAAATTTTCAGCATTATGTTACCCACACAATGCAATGTCTCCCCTATTTTCTAGTTTTTTTATTCATTTCCATGCCTTGCCCTGAGGACCCTGTCATTTCATCTAGTTTATAGTCACAGATGAAGTAGTCTCATGGAAAAACTACCAATAATCACGCAATAGCTCCTAATACACTACTAAGTAGTATACTGATGGTGGAAAAATAATTTGTGCAACAAAACAAAAAGAACTCAGGCCCTCTGCAGCCACCACAAGTCATGAAGACTGACTCTCAATCTAAGCTGGCATTTCTGCCTGGAAGTTATGGAAGCAAGACAGTGAATTGTCTGCTAAACATCCTCAGGGAAGGGCATTCAGACACCAGCAAGTGTCTCTCGATGTGCGTGTATGTTTGCATTCTGTCTTGATAAGTCAATGGCAGAAACGACTCTGATATGATCCTACTTGCAGCATTCCCTCTGGGCCAGCCAATACTAAGAAGACTGTGATGTGATGAGAACTGAAAAAGAAAGTCCAGGCTTTGCAGGTTACCTTTTGAAATTACTATGTTGCAGGCAAGCTTTAAAAGTCAACCTAATAATAGGGGTTTTTTAAATAGAAAAAGCCGACATTTGTCGGAGTTCTATTTTTACTCCTTCTAAAACAAACTATGTTTTGTATTCCTGGTGTCTGCATGAAACGACGCAGGAGCAGATCACTGGTGCATGTCAGGACATGAGCCACAGAACCTTGCTTCATTACACACTTGAGTGTTTGGGGTTCAAATTATAGGCCAGAACACACAAAAGAGACAGCACTATAATTGGGATAAGGCCTCCCAAGTGGTGAATCACAACACAGTATTATACATGAGTGAACTATGAAGAGTGGAGGCAGTCAAAAGGCAAGAAGCCATATAAAGTGTTATGGCAGAGAGTGGCTATAGCAATTGTGTGAATTATTTCACATCTCCATGTATCTGTTTCATTTTGCTTTGTTGCCAGGTTCTTTGAAGAAGCATAAAAGTTTGGGGTTATTTCGGGCTATAGAACCTTAATGTGCCTATCACAAATGCCAATTCTTCAGTAGAAAAACTGCATCAGATCCAACAATCCTTCTAGACACATCTGTTAAGAGTTTTCCAGCACTTTGAAACTTATTATTTTTAAAATAAATTTCTTACTGTTTAGTACTTCACTCCTTGAAAATCAGACTGTGCAATTATTTAATTTTCCTAGGCTTTTAAAACTCAACTCTTTCCCATACTCAATATATGATTAAAAGGCTACAATATGTCACTATAAAATAGTAGCAAAACAGTAGCTACTTTATGCTCCAGATTTGGGACAAAGGTGTCATATACAATAAGATAATAAAGGAAGACGGGGGGAGGGGCTGGGAAACTGGACTATGAAGCCATTCAGAATCTGAATAATAATAATAATAATAATAATAATAATAATAATAATAATAATAATAGAATCTTTGGGTAGAAAGAGACCTTCAAGGGCCATCCAGTGCAGCCTCTTCTGCCATAAGGGAGAAGCACAAACAAAGCACTCCCGACAGATGGCCATTCAGACTGGATAATAATAATAATAATAATAATAATAATAATAATAATAATAATAGAATCCTAGGGTAGGAAGAGACCAAAGGCCATCCAGCCCAGCCCTTTCTGCCATAAGGGAGAAGCACAACGAACACCGGTGGAGTTTGGGGAAGACTTTGACATTGGGAGTTGTTTGGATGTATAGTTCACCTGTAATCAAAGAGCAATCTGTGGGATGGGCGGGGGGGGGGGGGATTGTGAAGAGAGGGGTGAATAAATGAGTGAGTGAGCGAGGGAGGGAGGGCAGGAAAGATAGCAGCCATGGTAGAAGCAGGAGTCTTGTTGCCTCTTTCATGCTTCTGCTCCTGCTTCTGCTGCCGGTGCTGCCTTGGCCGCTCACCTTCCCTCACTCAGTCACTCACCTGCCCTCACTCACTCACCGGGCCAGGTCCTGGTGGCAAAGGCAGCAGCAGAGGAAGGAAGGAAGGCAAGAGGGAAGGAGAGCTGAAGAGCGACAAGGGGGCGGGGCCAGGAGAGTCTTTTGCACACATGTGCTGCGTCCTCTTCTTTTTAGGATTTTAAGTCTTTTTGCAGTTTTTTTGCTTTTTATTGTTGGTCACAGCTTGGGGCATTTTGTGGCCAAATTTGTTGTCATTTGGCCCAGTGGTTTTGTTGTTTTTAGCATCCTCACGATGAACAGACCATTATTATAGATTTAGATGAATTGTTAGTGATCATTCATTACTTACGTAGGCAATCCCTCTTTGGACTAGTAAGATAGTCTTCCAGGATCCGTATTCTTGTGAATCCGTAGGTGACTGTGGAGCCCTATTCTTGGCCTGCATCTTCTCCCACGGTGAGGGCATTGGTTTCCAGGTGGAAGACAGTCTCGGTCGGGGTTGGCTTGACACACCTTCCTCTTGGCACATTTCTCTCTTTCACCCTCCATTCGCGCCTCTTCAAATTCTGCAGCACTGCTGGTCACAGCTCACCTCCAGCTGGAGTGCTTAAGGGCCAGGACTTCCCAGTTCTCAGTGTCTATGCCAGAGTTTTTAAGGTTGGCTTTGAGCCATCTTTAAATCTCTTTTCCTGTCCACCAACATTCTGTTTTCTGTTCTTGAGTTCGGAGTAGAGCAACTTCTTTGGGAGATGTTGGTCGGGCATCCGGACAACGTAGCCGGTCCAGCGGAGTTGATGGTGGAGGACCACTGCTTCAATGCAGGTGGTCTTTGCTTCTTCCAGCATGCTGACATTTGTCTGCTTGTCTTCCCAAGAGATTTGCAGGATTTTTCGGAAGCAGCGCTGATGGAATCGTTCCAGGAGTTGCATGTGACGTCTGTAGACAGTCCATGTTTCACAGACATACAGCAGGTTTGGGAGGACAATAGCTTTATAAACAAGCACCTTGGTATCCCTACGGATGTCCCAGTCCTCAAACACTCTCTGCTTCATTCGGAAAAATGCTGCACTCGCAGAGCTCAGGCAGTGTTCTATTTCGGTGTCGATGTGGACTTTGGTGGAGAGGTGGCTGCCAAGGTAGCGGAAAGGGACAACATTTTCAAATGTTACACCATTAAGCTGTATCTCTGGCTTTGGAGAGGGGTTGGCTGGTGACTGCTGGAACAACACTTTGGCTTTCTCAATGTTCAATGACAGGCCGAGCTTCTCGTATGCTTCTGCAAAGGTGTTTAGAATGGCTTGTAGATCTTCTTCTGAATGCGCACAGATGACATTGTCATCAGCATACTGGAGTTCTATAACAGATGTTGTTGTAACCTTGGTTTTGGCTTTCAGTCTGCTGAGGTTAAACAGCTTGCCATCTGTCCGGTAGATGATTTTCACTCCAGTGGGAAGCTTCCCACCAACAAAGTGAAGTATCATAGCGATGAAGATGGAGAATAAAGTTGGGGCAATAACACATCTCTGTTTGACACCTGATTCCACCTTAAATGGGTCACTTTGGGAGCCATTGCTGTCCAAGACTGTTGCCATCATGTCATCATGGAGGAGCCGCAGGATGTTCACAAATTTGTTTGGGCACCCAATTTTTTGGAGGATGGTCCAGAGAGCGCTGCGATTCACTATGTTGAATGCCTTTGCAAGGTCGATGAATGCCATGTATAGAGGTTGATTTTGTTCCCTGCATTTTTCTTGGAGCTGTCGTGCAGTGAAGATCATGTTCACTGTTCCTCTGGAGGGGCGGAAGCCGTTCTGGGATTCTGGGAGGGTGTCTTCTGAGAGGGGCAGAAGGCGGTTTGCAAGGATTCTTGCGAGGATTTTCCCAGCTGAAGTTAGAAGGGAGATACCTCGATAGTTTCCACAGTCTGTTGTTTCCCCTTTTTTGAAGAGGGTGGTGATGGTGGCATCCTTGAAATCTGCTGGGATTTTCTCGGTCATCCATACTTTTTCTATGAGCTGGTGGAGTTGTTGGGTCAGCTCAGGTCCTCCCTCTTTAAAGATTTCAGCAGGGATCCCATCAGGCTGATGGCATTGCTGACTTCTTCCAAACTAGGCAGTGCTGCAAGCTCATCCCTGGTTTGTTGTTGTGGGATTTGTGAGAGAACCTCTTTGGCCACATTGGAGCTGCGGTTCAGGAGGCTTTGGCAGTGTTCTTTCCAAAGTAGTGCAATTGAGTTTTGGTCCTTCAGGAATTTGGTTCCATCTGATGAGCGTAGAGGCTGTACGCCATGGTTTCTTGGTACATAGATGACCTTTGTGGCTTTGAAAAATCCCTGAGCATCATGGGTATCTGCCAGGTGTTGGATTTCTTCAGCCTTCTTTGTCCACCGGTTGTTCTTGAGTTCTCTTGTCCTTTTTGGACCTCAACTTTTGCACTGGTGTAGATCTTTTTCTTAGCAGCACAGTTGACATCTCTTTGCCATGTTTGGAAGGCTTTCCTTTTCTTGTCAATTAGCTGTTGGATCTCGTCATTTTTGTCAAACCAATCTTGATGTTTCTTGGTTTGATATCTAATCGTTTCTTCGCAGGCTGTGATGATGGAAGTCTTCAGTTTGTTCCAATGTTCCTCAACATTTTCTGGGGGTTCTGTGGGTAGATGGCCCTTGAGTGCTATTTGGAGAAGGGCTCATCTGGAGGGCTTGGGTATTCATTTTGTGCCCTGTCTTTCTTCCTTAGAGTCTGCACTTGGGGACGATCTTGATAGCCATCATGGATCGGATTAGCCTGTGGTCTGTCCAGCAGTCATCAGCACCTGTCATGGCTCTTGTGAGGAGCATGTCACAGCAGTCCCTGGCACGTGTGATTACATAGTCTAAGAGGTGCCAATGCTTTGACTGGGGGTGCTTCCATGATGTCTTGAGCTTGTTTTTCTGGCGGAAGAGTATGTTGGTGATGACAACGTTGTGTTCCGCACATTTGGTGAAAAGCAGGATGCCATTTGAGTTGCTGTTTCCAACCCCATCTTTTCCTATGGTCCTTGGCCACAGGTCGAAGTCTCGCCCGACTCTTACATTAAAGTCCCCAGGAGGATGATTTTGTCCTCCTTAGGTATCTCCAATAGGACAGTGTCCAGCTGACAGTAAAATTTTCCTTGATGTCTTCATCAGCTTCTAGTGTTGGTGCATTGGCACTTATTATGGTTGTCTATTTTTATTTTATTTTTTGCAAGATCAATTCGGAGGGTTGAGAGTCATTCATTGATGCCAGTGGGTGCTTCGGTCAGATATTTCACCAGATCATTTCTGATAGCAATGCCAACTCCGTGCATTCTTTGAGAGGCAGACTATGTTTAGGGCACTTTTTCTAGCCCCTTCCCCATGTGGAGTGAGCAGAGTGGGTCCTAAAAAGGGCTGCTCAGTCATGGATACAGCTACCAAACTACTCAACTGCCTCGGACCTTGAGGTAGAATGACTGAGCCCATATCCACCGCTCATGTGCCAGTCTGTGACTAGGAGCTTCCAGATTTCACAGTCCTGCCCCCGTCACCACTTGCTGATCGCCATGGGACTTTCGTTGGTTTGTTTTTATTTTCTTTGGAAGACTCCTGTGCATGAGTTTTTTTAATGGGTGGAGGTCAGTGCACAACTGATCAACACACAGTCTTCACAGAGTGAGGTTCCACTGGTAGTTTACCACAATGACTGTGGCTTCTCAATCTGTTGCAGCCTTCTTCCATCTTCACAGCCGTTGTAACATGTACCATGTTATCCTCCGCCTGCTCCACCGTTGAGGTCTTTGGGTCTTCGGACTGTGCTTGGTCTGGAACCTCCCCCGCGGGCACTCCTGGGAGTGCACAACTCCAGTCACTGTGCCTGCAGGTTAATTGGAACATGCAAGCCCCCTCACCATGACAAGGTGACACTCCATTGAGGGGGATTCATTAGGATTCTATTCTATCATGCATATTCTTCAATAGTTATTCTTGATGCTTCTTAGCTGACTCAATATTAGCTTTTTAACAATATCCTATCATGATTAAGAATTACCTTTTCAAAGTACTACTTATCATTTGCTTCCATTGTACTATTTAACTCATCCAAATTGTTGTCATTGCATATAACTCTAGCTTTTAAAAAAATAGTGTGCAAGTACAACAGAAAGCCTCAGGGTTCAAATTCTCTGTTTGATTTTATTTACTCTTTGTCTCAAGAACATAATAGTCTGCATTGTAATTCAGTATGTGTAGGACTGGCTAAATTTTTATGGACATTCTAATATGTGTAAATCAAATTCTCTATTTGAATGCACCCTGCCTGCAGCACTTCCCACCCTGCCTCCTTTTTCTCTCCCCCTTTTAAAAAAATACACAACTGCACATTTCAATTACAAAACTTCCTAGCTTTTTAACCTACTGTGATTTTGCTGTCCTCACAGATGTAAGTGCTGACAGCAAGTAAGCCTGGAGGTGGCTATGTTTAAAATGTATTGTTCCCTTGCTCAATGGTGCTGATTAGGTGGTAGATCAAATGAATTGGATGCAGGGCCAGTGATATTCATGGACAAACCAGTTGGATGGCTGATGCAATCAATTCAAGCATCAAAGAATAAATGTTCATTTAGGCTTTGAGCAGTTACTGCTTCTCAGAAGAAATGTTTACCATGTACATGATTGCTTGGAAACTATGGGAAAAAAGGCTTCCATGCTACACTACTTGCACTAGCTTGGTTGTATTTAGTGGAACTTTTTCCCCCAGGAATTTTTGGGGATAATACATTGATCTAAATTCAAATGTTAAGTACACTTGTTGAGTCTAATTACTAGACTAGACACTAGAGAGTCAGTGTGGTGTAATGTTCTGAGTACTGGACTAAGGGAACATTTACACTGTCCACTTATATCGAAGGGCAGGCAAGTCATCTCCATGGCAGCTAAATGATGCACAGAGCTGACTTGGATTAATGTGGCCTTGAACTGCATTAAGAAAAATTGTGGTTTGCTCTGCATTCTCTCTGATCAGGCAGCTCTGGGATGCAGGATGGCATTGTCTCCTCCCTTCTCTTTGGCACAGAGACCAGGGGGACAACATGGTTAGTTGCAATCGTTTGTCACCTGGAGAGGGTCAGAGTGACAATGTGATATTTATTTATTTATTTACAAATAAATAAATAAAGGGGGACTCAGAGTGGATAGGAGATGGAAAGGAGGAGAGGAGGGGCAAATCAATCTCTCCTGTCCTCTTGTATCTTTCTGGCACCTGGACCAATGTAATTCCAGGTGATGACTGTCCAACTCTAGCCATGTCAAACGTGCTGGCTACTGTGACAAGGAGAATGCTAGGGCAGCAGTAACAGTACCTATGGACAGTCATGATTCCCTGCCATCTTTGTAGCAGCTAGGGGACTAGTGGTCTAAACCATTATGGGGCTAATCTGGCTTTCACCACTCTGGATTAGCCCCGGGATAAGTGATCATTGTGGATATGCCCTAGAACACTGGGAAATCAGAGTTTGAATCCCCACTCAGCCACAGAAACCCACCAGGTGGTCTTGGGCAAGCCACACTTTCTCACCTTCAAGTGAAGACAAGGGCAAACCACCTCTGAACAAATTCTGTGATAGGGTAGCCATAAATCAGGAATGATTTGATGTCACAACCAGCAGCACAACAATGCCACACTCATATAAACCCAATGGTTCAATGGATCTTGTTGGGACTAACGATGGATTTTAGTTTGTAAAGGGAGGGAAAATCCAGAAAGGGTCTTACTAGCTGTCTAGTTATCAGAAGACTCTGGGAAGATCCTGACAACTTCATCTGGGGATGCAGCTCATTGCTCATTGTGACAGATGATTCGAATCATGACCTGAATCATGACCTAAATCCAAATTCCTATATTTACTACTACATTTTAAGCTAAGTTGAATTGATCCTGATAATTCACTCTATTTCTATGTTACCATTCCTATGCTACTATACAGTACTATCCACTTTATTGGCCACCTTATTCTTTAACTAGTCCTTCATATTGGCCCCCTTTCCCCCCAAAAAAATGAGTTATGTTGTTGCTTATGATGTTTGTTTATTATTGTTTATGCTGTTTTATGTTATTTTAATATTTTATTGTTCCATTTTAACCGTATGTTGTTTTGGGCTTGGCCCCATGTAAGCCGCCCTGAGTCCCCTCGGTGAGATGGAGGCGGGGTAGAAAAATAAACAACTTCTTCTTCTTCTTCTTCTTCTTCTTCTTCTTCTTCTTCTTCTTCTTCTTCTTTCTCATACTGATCTCAAATAATTTGCATGTTTTCCTGTTGATAACTAAATGCTTCTTGAAGCAATTGCTTACCTTGAAATGCTACTCTTAAAAAAATGATGATTAGGCCCACATTATAATAACTTTATTTTTATACCCCACCTCCATCTGCCCGAAGGGACTCAGGCCAGCTTACATAGGGCCAAGCCCAATCATACAGAGTTAAAAACGTAACATATAAAATATAACAACGATATAAAACAGCATAAAATATTATAACAATAATATAACACACACAATAAACAACAACTAAGGACATATTGCAAGATGTTAGGCTACTTCAAAACTGTTGCAGTGAGATGGGGATGGACAAATGTGAAAGATTCTCACAAATTGAAGTAAGTTGAGAGCAGTGAAATAGGGCTGTGTAGAAAGTTTTTAGAGTGTGCTGTCCTGAAGTATACGTTTAGTTTAAAAGAGAGAGAAAAGAATGAAACTGGTAGCTGAATAATATAAGTGAAAATTATTGATAGGATGGCTATTTTTCCTAGAGAGTGGGCCAGAATTTTACTGTGTTAAGAGCTTACTTGGTTAAGACTTTTCCAAAATCTACACATTTGTTAATGTATGTTAATCCCCAGAAATGTGTGGGAGAAATCAAAACTGATTTATTCATACAGCCATGCAGCATTAAATGTAGAGCTGTCAAAGACTGACTTTTCAATATTCAACTATGTTTGTGGGGCTGTATTATGGTTCATATTATATTCCCTCTGACAGACTTTTTATCTCTAAGAACTAAATGAAAGGCAGATAGGACTTTAATTTTGTTCAAATAAAAAATAATGGAGCCAATCAAATTTTCCTAGTCTAGAAGGGGAGGAATTCTTCAAAATTTTAAAAGTTCTTCAAAGATTGTCAAAAAATAACTTTTGCTTTTTATTTGTTAAAAATATATAGTGGGTGAACCAAAACTGACCAGAATAATCTGTTCATTGTAAATCAGAAATGGTATGTAAAGAAGCAATCCCTACCCAGTTGTTTCCTAAAAATACTATACTATCTTGGGCAGTCATCTTGCTGTACTGTATTATAGAGAATAAAGTTTCCCTTATTTTACACTACAGAATTGTAGTAATTTGGAATATCTGAACTGGAACATCTAGTTCTTCAATGACCTGGCCTGCTGACTAAGAGCACATCCAGACCGCCACTTTATTGCAGAAACTTCTGCAATAAAAGGGGGCTGTGTAAATTATGTCCTAGACAAACCCCAGTTAATTTGCCACAAACCAGGAAATCGAGCACTTTCTGAGGTGTGTGTAGATGGGCTCCCAGGAACATCCACCTTTTTAAAACACGGATGCTCTTGGGATAAAGGCTTGTTTGGAAAGGCCCTTAAGTGTTAATGATAATGTTTTCAGAGCTCCAGCCATACTGCCACAAGAACATCTGAGACTGACATCTCGTCCTTACTCAGCTTAATTCATGCTTCATTCCAAAGAAGAGCCTTGATGAGACTTTGGAGTTCAGAATTCTGCTTACAGATTATCTAACAAAATGTGTATGAGAACTCTAGAAAGAGGATGTGAGTTTAACAGCACTCCTCCCATGTAACTCATCAATTAATATGCAGAGCCTTTAGTGATGGAAGGGATTTATATAATCCTTAGTCACAATTGATCAGTTTAGTAGCCATTCATTGGCTGTGGGTGCTACTGTTGGAGAGATATTCCAGTATTTTGGAATGATGATAAGCATGTCTCCTGGGCAGATCTGTAGAAATCCCCTCATTACTTCAGCTAGCATTAAGCTCTGATTCCCACACAGAACATTTCATTCAACAACACCTCTTCAACAAATAGCCAGTTAGCAAAAGGCTGCTTACAGAAAGCAAACCCTTTTGTTGGTGTTGGAACTGAGTATATATTATGTCTCATGGGTGTATGGGTTTATTTGCTGGTTTATATTTACAGTAGGTCTTATAAACTGGATCCATACACAAAGAGCTATTCCCAGCTGTCCTATGTTCCAGTCATCATGTATCCCAGGAATCAGGTGGTTAGAATGCAAGAGTTGTTGAGCAGTTAATTCAGTCCAGGTCAGTCACAGGGTATCCAGAAGAATGAAGGGAGAAACAAGCCAGTTCAGAACTTTCCAACAGACCTCACAACATCTGAGGATGCCTGTCATAGATGTAGGTGAAACCTCAGGAGAGAGTGCTCCTAGAACATAGTCATACAGCTCAAAAAACCTACAACAACCCAGTGATTCCTGCCATGGAAGCCTTTGATAATACATCATTCAGAAGTTTTTCAGCATGTCATGTCATTTTATTTACTTTATTTTATCCCACCTTTCTTCTGATATAGGGATTCACAATAATAAGAAGCACATCATTGCCAGCCCAAGGTTAGGAAAACATCAATGTCAAAGAGCACTGCTAGTCTCCAAAGAGGCTGGGATAAACAAAACTGCCAAGGAGTGATTGGAAGGTTTACAGGCACCAAGTAGCTAATTAGTTCAGCATCTCCAACTTAACAACCACTGAGAATGATGCAATCTCTCCTTGGATGTTAATGGGTCTTCAGTGTCTGCAGCCTCCTGCTGGGGAGTACCTTCCACCCCTTCAATGTCTGGCTCCTTGGATTCATAGAGCAGCAGATTCCTGGCAGTCTGCATTCTTTCCATCTGAATTGTTCTGCTCTAGAGTGCAAGTTTTGAACCTACTAACAGAAATGATGGGAACTAGCTTTTGCTTATTCCCTTTCCTAGCTTCACTTCTTCTGATTTTGTGTTCTGGGATGGTTGTGTCCTATGGCAGGTCGTCACTCCTTTTGTGCCTACTCCATCCTTTAGTGCCTATCCCACCATTAATGGAAAACTTAAATCATCAATCAATAATTTATTATAATTATAGAACAGGATACAAATTCTTTCTAAACATAATATTAGGATGGAAGTGTTTGAATATAAACACATATTATTACATTTGTTTCTTTTTACCTCCTCACCTATTTTACATACCAGTTATCAACCCAATCAATTCATTTTGTGCTGAGGAATTGATATACACTACACCACAGCAGTATGTAAATCTATGAGAGATATATATATACTTGAGCTAGTCTCAATTGTTTCATCAATACACAGCTAGTAATCAATTAGATTTTGAGCATGAAAACACATGTTTTAATTCTGCTAGAATAAAATGTATATTGGTTCTATTTAACAGGTTTGATGTGGGTAGAATAAATAAGCATACAACCTTTTGATTAACTTTTGAAATGATAAATTGATGTCCTGCTTTATTACATAAGAACAAGAAAGCATATGATAAAGTTAAAAGATGTGAATTAAAAAGAAAAGCTGGGCAAACTCAACCCCCCATTTTACAGAATACATAATTAACCCATGTAAGCATCTGTTTGTCAAACAACAGAATGGGTCAAGAGCTCATTTAAATTAAAACAGATTTTATCATGAACCCATTGCATTGAGAACGCCTGACACTATTCAACCAAAAAAGATTTCAAAATATGTTTTATGCTCCCTAAGTGATGAGACCTACACAGAACAAATTGTTCAGTCTATGTTCAAATAAATACCTCAGTGGTGCTTAAAAAAAGATTTTAAGATTAGGTTCTGCTTTTGCCAAGCTGAAAGCTCAAAGGATACTGGGTGAATTCTTGGAGGAAAAAAGCCTGAGAAACAGGACAAGTTTACAGTTAGTTTCAGGAAGCAGACAATAGTAGCTAATAATAAAGGAAATAATGAAGGCAGATTCAACAGTTCAGCTGCTATAGAATGAATTAGGTGGGCTGTGTGAATACAAAGAACTTGTGGGGTGTGTGCATACTAAGATTGTATTAATGGCTTCTACTTTTCATTTTCCACTCCCCACCCCGCAAACTCAATCATTTGCAAAAACCAAAAACAATGTCATCATTGTATTGTCAAAGGCTTTCATGGCCGGAATCACTCACAACAACCCTATGTCATTATTGTCCCTTTTGGGAAGAGACATTCTGCCCTGAAGAGTCTATAGCAAAGCTTTCCAAACATTTCATGTTGGCGACAGACCTTTTAGAGATGCATCATTTCATGACACAGTAATTCAGCTCTATCAGCAAACTGGAGGTTAAATGAACCTCTTATAAGACATACGGATACACATATAAATTGTAGTCATAAAATACATGGGCACACAGCCTATTTCATGAAAATCTTTCATTCATGTTTTTAAGTATATGATTTATTCCTTATATCACATTGATTCAAAGGTTTTTCATTACATACAACACATCTACATACTGCAGCCGACATACTAATGTGTCGTGTCACATGGTTTGGAAAACCCTGGTCTATATGGCATGGGAAGATGGGCTGACATCTTTCTGCACAACATAAGGTTGATGTGAGTGTTTTCCATTTCGATAATAATTTCATCCGATACAGGAATAAATGAATCCTTGGAAAATGTTCAAAGTGGCTTCAAAATCCACCCATGAAGAAGGACAATTCCTAAGGCTAGCAGGAGCTAATTGAATTTTGTCTAAATATCTCTTATTTTCCCTCCTCCTTTCCCCTCATGGGGGAAATTTTTATCTTTTGTGTCCATATAGAAAGAAACACACACATAAAAACTTCTGATTAAAGGAAGAATTGCTATTATTTCCATCTTCTTTCACAAATTTATCAGCTGTACAATTCCTAGCACCCCTAAAAGCCAAAGTAAAGGGGGTTGGAAGAAAAAGATGAACTAGGGGCCATCCCCAATAAATATCCACCCCAAAGACAGTGATATTTTTGCAGACAATAGCTAATGTTGGGCATAGCAATTGTACCAGGTTTCTGAATTCTTGTTTTTGATGCATTAATTATTTCCCCAATAGGCTTGAATGAGATCTGATATTTTTTAAGATTGTTGAATGTAATTATATTATTAGAGTTGGAGAAGCTGACAGCACTACCAGCTATTCCCTGGGCTGCTGCACTCCTATCAGACTTAATTATCTGTACAGAGCGATGGCTTGCTTATGGCCCTTGAGGAAGGGTACCAGATGTACCGCCTAATGTCATAGTCAGAGATTCACCTTTATGAATGGATTCCCCACCACCACCACTACAATAGAGTGTTATTTATTTACTCCGGAAGAAGTGGTGACATTTAACTCCTATATAACAGGTTTCTGGAGCAGTAATGGCTTTGAAGGTCCATTGATCAGCTTTTCCTTTTACTTTTTGCAATCTTGATTTTCAGAAAATTCCTTGAGATAAGCCAGTGTCCTTTAGTCATTGTTAGTATCAATAGGCCACAATGTTGAGCATGCCCTGTGAGAGCACAAGAATGAATGTATCTTTGGACAAGTTTTCTATGTGTGAAATAAAGAAAATACCCTTGTGAATTCAGTAATTTGCATTATAACTAGTATCTGCATGCTTAACATTAATAATAGTCATGTACTTACTGCTGTGGTTCAGCAGTGATAAATTGGATCTTTTCTATAAGCATGGAGATTTGCCAATGAAGGAGGGAGCTAGGGCATCTGTGATGTTTTTACCCAGGGCGGAAATATATTCAGAAGTTATAATAAAGTAACATCCACATATTTTCTACTTTTTCATATTTCAGCATTTGGTAGGAACCTCCATACCAACAGCTGCAGTGAGGCAGTTTTCTCAGGAAGTAGATGCTGGGAGGAGACAAAAGGGTCTTGAAGGAAAAAGTTGAGTTCTAGGCATGCTACCCTGTACCTCCTAGCTTAATGTGCTGTCTCCAAGTGTGATGGAAGAGGCTTTTGAAAATGATTTGCAAGTCCAGTAGACTTTTGTGTATTCTTATCCTTCACCTGAGCCAACATTTTTTTAAGATATCCCAAAATGAATGTTATAATTCTTTATATCTGTCTTCCATTTTGAGCCTTCTTTATACAAGCCTGTTAACATTACTTTAGTTTTGCAATTAAACTCATGTATATAATACTTCACAAACTTTGCTTGCATAGAGAGAGTAAATGTGCCATTAAGGTTTTTAATTTATAGTGTCTGTTATTGACTAGAAATTATATTTTGGTGTTCACATGTATGTACGGCATTAATTTTTGCCACTATTATGTTGGAAATCACTTTGAGTCCCCTCAGGGATGAGAAAAGTGGTATATAAATGCAGTAAGTAAATAAATAATGAATATGTACCTGAGATTGAAGGTAGATGTTCATTAAAAAGAAATGAACACAGAAAACCAGATATCAAGGAGGAGAATTCCAGTCATTCCATGTAATCGCTAGTTTTTTGCATGCAAGGGTACATTTAGTTCATAGGCAAGAACATGTCAATATGACATCCTAAACCAAATCTTATGATATCATAATATCTTATATAGTATGGTATAGCGGTTTGTGTGTTGCATCAAGACTCTAGATCTCTGTGGTTTTAATCCTTGCTCAGCAATGGAAATGCTTTAGGTAACCAGAAGTCTCAGTTGACATGAAGACACATAACAATATTAAACATTACAAACACAAAATGCTGCATAAACTGATTGAAGATTTGACCATTGTTGCCCTATCTCCCAGTCTGATGTTATATACAAAAATAAAGGAACAATCTCCACCCATTTTAGTGAAAGGCCGTTCCAGGTAAATGGGCATAGGATGAAAACTTCCTAAGGAATGAATCAATTTTAGCTAGATAGTTATATAGTTCTATTCCTCTAAGCAGGTCACAAGTATGCAATTTCAGCTCCCCTATTTCCATGAATTCTATTACAACATTGCAGAGAGAAAGATTATGGAAAAGACGGAGCCAGAGGATTGTTTGCTTTATGACAAAGGGTGGAAACCACACACGTACACAATTTATTTTTCATTGCTCCATGATGAATATGAATTCAATTACATGCTGAAGAGAACTGTGTGGCAGTCCATCAGAATTATGCTCAGCTACTAGTGAATATAATGGCTTTTAACAAGGAGAGCTTATCACTTGGATTCAGACAAGCTTGAGACCATGTTGCACCAGATGAACCCATGAAAGGGGATGATGCCAATCAAGGCAAAGGATTAATGTGGCTTTCTTACAGCCCAGAAAGGGGAGGAAAATGCTAATGGAGAACTCAATCCTCTGTAAATACATAATGCCGTGATTTCCTATCACAGAACAGATGGCCAGTCAACATTAGCTATGAAAATGGTGATTTGTCATTTCTATTGACACCTTACAATAGAAAGAAATATATACAGCTACAGTATATCATGTACTGGAAAAATGTATACCATAGTGTGTGGCATAGGAAGGAGTCATATTCATGAACCTAGAAAAGCAAGAGTGAATATAATGAATGAATGAAGGTAAATGGAAAGCCACTATGTGACCGTGGACCAGCCACACTCTCTTCGACACAGAGGAAGAGAGCCCACCTCTGAACATACCTTGTCAAGAAAACCCCATTATCGGTTCACCATTGAATCACAAAAAGTTGGGAACAACTTGAAGGCAAAAATCAGCAAAGCCAAGCAGAGGCATACAATTAGGTATTGACTGGAGACGTTATTAGGAACACTCATTACTCAATTGAAATGGCCATCGATCTTGTATTATTGCTCTGTTTTGCTGCTTTTAATTGCACAAGGATGGAGTCTGGCATGCGCCATCACACGATATTCCTACCAAAATAGAGAAGAAGCGCTGAAAGGAGCTCCTCACACTCTCCTCACATGTGATGGCAAAAAGGGCAGTGGAGCAATGCACGTTGCTGCCCTTTCTGCCATCTGATGAGGGGAGGGAAAGGGTGCCAAAGCACCCTCTCCTATCCCCTCCATGTGATGATGGGAGGAGGGAGGGTGCGCTGGGTGCCCCGTGTGCCTTCCTTTCACTGGTGATTGCTGGCACAATGGCACGGCCCAAAAGGCCCATGTGAAGAGGTCAAAAATGATGTATGCCACACAATCTTTCTAGTCCCTCTAAATTACACTGCAATCCCAGGTGTGGCGTAAGATGTTCAAGTTAAGATGTAACTGTGCATCTAGTTAGCTTCTGTATGTTATCTTCTTCTTCAAATGCAGCAACATATCTTGAGCTGGCCATATTTGTCTCCCATTTTATTTTGCTTTGTTCCATGCATGCTGGAGATTTATTTCATTTGTCTTCATCTTCACTACCACCACCTGCTACTACCACCATTGTTTATTGTGAAAAGATCTGAGGCTAAGTAGCTCTCTATATCAATGTAGAAACTATGTCCAAATGGAAGATATGAACAGCATGATCCAGTGCCTAATAAGAGAACTATACATAAAAAGGGGCTTTTAAATGAGTATTACCCCTTTATCAATAACCATCTTTATCAGGAGCACTTTATGGAAAGACAACAAAGAAGATTTTCAATTCTCTTCCCTGGCATATTTTAATTCAAGAAGTAACATTTAACCACTTTCTTAAAAAATTAAGAGCAATAATTAGGCCCCCAAATTACATCATGGAGAGATCAAAGTTTACACACATGCATGCAATATATAACAAGTAAACACTTCTGAAAAACTTCTAAAACACTGAATGTGTGAGAATATAAAGTTGACCTATTTGTTCATCAATATTTGCCACAGTCTCTTCGGTCACAATTTAACAGCCTGCCATTGACATCAGTTCAAAGAGGATCTATTGCAGTAAAAAAAAAACCCATTCAAGTTATTGTTTGATGAGGGAATAAGATGAGCTAAAGCACTGAAGACTGAATTGTACATGCATGTT
This sequence comes from Anolis sagrei, assembly GCF_037176765.1. Lineage (NCBI taxonomy): Eukaryota > Metazoa > Chordata > Lepidosauria > Squamata > Anolidae > Anolis > Anolis sagrei. The sequence continues at coordinate 212,670,964 of NC_090024.1, read as the reverse complement.
AAGTCCTTTTTGTACTCCATGTTTGATGCCACATAGCAAAAGGTAGCTTCTATTTCCATTGAACACTGCTATTTTTGGTGACCTAAGGTGATCTGAACATTTTATAGTGGTACCATTTTGATTGGTAACCATATACCATCACACACCCCTGAGGGCTGAACATGTGCAAACCAGTCCCAGTGAGTTAATTGCCTCTGTTCAACTCTTGGCAAACATTTTTAACTTACAAATTGTTGACTGAAAATGCCAACCTGAATCCAACAAAGTTTTAGATCAGAATATTTTATTAGTGACTCATTTTATGACACTTTGAAGAGTGTCTTATCCAGCGTTTTACTATTATTACTTGGTATAATTCGATGACATTAACAGTCTTTAAAAATCTTGGTAAATGGTTGCGGAAGGATTTTTCCCCATACAGCACATTTTTCATTTGGAGATTATTTTAAAATGCCAACCCACCCCCTTGAATTGACTATTGTTTCCTCCTGCTGCTGCTGCCTTTTTTTTTTCTGAAATCACATTTTTTTTCTGTTTCATTGGCACCCTACTATTTGAACCCTTCTAAAGTCTTATGTAAAGCACAATTTTAATCCTGCTTGGGAATGAAAATAAAATGTGGGGATGATTTTTTCATCATGTCTTTAAAACCAAATATGGTTAATTAGCAAGCCAACACTAATATGGCCATAACTTCTGATACATAACCATAGGAGTATCAGTTTAACTTAGTGCATAGAAGAGTTGATTCCCTGTATTTCAAAGCCCTTTAAAACTCCTTTTATCTGTAAATTTACTGCAAAAATACGCTGAGTAAAGTCCATCTCAGGCAGGGACAGATTTTCAGTTCTATTTCATACTAACAGTAAGATCAACAAATGGGACCAAAAGTCAGACACCATCTGTCCACACTTGTCATAGATGTTCTTTTGTGTCTTCACTAAAACCAAGCCATGAAAACATTTCAGTTGGACACACACAATCTGACTTACCAACAAAAAAGAGGAGAGGATAGCAAACCAGTTACAAATCATAGATGGCAGATGTTCAGTTCACTCCCCTTTGGCTATCAGCGGTGGCAGATTCAGAGCTGTTGCAGAGTATTAATGTGCTGCACATGAGTACTTAGCTTTGGGAAATCCCAACTGTCTATTCTCATTTTGCTCTCTAGTTACCATCTTAATTCCTTTTTAAGGCTGCCTTTTGGCTCTCCACTTGAAGTCCAGCAATCAGGAGGATGTCAGAAAATAAGCAACCTTATGTTGCATCACTGAACCTGCTTACTCTAGTAGAGCCTGATCAATTTCAGTCAGTTTCCTCTGAATATATGGCTTGTAAAATTAAGTCTTTGGATATATCTACAAGTTTTATGCATAATATAGAAAACAATGGCCTCATTTTTTTCAGAAAGCAAACCTTGTGATAAGCAGTTTACTTAACGTTTTCACAGTGTTCTATTGTATTCCTCTGTGGTTAGGCCTTGCATCTTGCCTTGGGTAATTTTTTACACTCATGGGAGTCATCTATCCATATGAGCAATATGACAACATATGACTGTATAATAGTGTTGGATGTCAGCCATCATAGCTCTGCAGACATATCATGTTTCACAGTTGTACTTCAGAAACACTGAAACTGCAACGAGATATCATATGTAAGGACATTTGATTTTGCTAGACATGAAAAGTCACTGGAAGTAGAAACAAAGTAACAAATTATGAAAATGTGAGCACCCTTTAATATATTTCCATTTATCTATATATCTATATGTAGAAGAGTTTGTGCAATCGATTGAGGGGACATAGTTGTTTTGGTCTGTTGCAAAAGAAGAACAGAACTCTCTCTCTCTCTCTCTCTCTCTCTCTCCCCTCCCTCTCTCTCTCTATATATGTGTGTGTGTGTGTCTAACATCAATGTGGTCATCTTTCACAAATATAAATCTCAGTGTGAAATAGTTGAATAACTCACCAACAGGTCGACTTGTCACTCCTTTCCTTTTTTGTATTTCTAATTGCAACTTTCATTTTCATTTCTTCTTTTTCTTCCTCTCTCTTTCATTTGTGATCGTCTTTCAAATATCAGGTATATGATATCTCAGTTAAGTCAAAACCATGTATAATGACCTATTTCCTGTTTATATAGTCTTCAATAACCATTTATTTTTCAAAACAAAGTTCTTGGGCAAATTTTGATAAGTCTGGGATAGTGCTTTGCAGTTTTAGTTTGTCTGGGGACAGAATCCAGTGCTTCACCTCCTAATGGGAAAAGATTATGATGCTGAAGGATGCAGCATTGGTCCAATCTCCACTGCTTCAGCCTAACTTCATAGTTTTGTCTTCCCGGATGACATTGACTACAACTCCAAGAATATTATGACCATTAGCATGCTGTTTCTAACATCTGAAATAAACAGTCTACAATAAAGGAAATATTATGATAATTCAGCAGCAGAAGAAATCCACCTCAGATGTCTGATTAGAGCTCTTAAAGAATTTGACCACTTTTTTTGTACATGCGGTGTGTAACAAAGAGATGTAACAAAGGCTGATTAACATGCATTTTCGTGATACCACAAGGAAAAAGGGGATCGACTGTGATATTCTAGTCATGTTGGTACTTTGCTGGAGAAAGTTCATTTTCATAAAATACACATGGTTTTTGCATGTAGAAAACATTTTGGGGCAGGAAACTGTGGTGACTTATGGTAGTAGGGAGTTGAGAAGCACTCATATTCCCATGAAGCAGAGATAAATTTTGCCATCCAACCTTTGAAATAACAAGACCACACAACAATATGAGATTAACTATGGGCAACTTTTATTAATGGTACCTACTTAAACTTTTGTGACTTACAAAACATTTCTAAAAGGGGCATGAACTTGGTGTGGATTAAGCTGAGGCAGTGGCCATCTAAGACTTACTCCTCAGCTAACTTGGCAAAACACCTGGGTCCCCAGATGTAATAGACTGTACTGTTTCCAGGGCTACCAATGAGGGGAACATAATGGAGAATTCTGAACCAACTCAGTAGGATTTATTGGTGCAAAAACTCTTCCCACTCCAAGGCCATTTCTGTTCACCCTCAGTTCGATTATTTAAACCACGGGTGAGGGTTTTTGTTCCTGGGCTACACCACAAAGGGTGCCTTAGGTCCGCCCTTGCTGTCCCAGCTCCACTGGCTGCCGATCAGCTACCGGGCCCAATTTAAGGTGCTGGTGCTAACCTACAAAGCCCTAAACGGTTCCGGCCCAAAATACCTTGAGTACCGCATCTCGGCCTACGAGCCCACGAGGACCTTGAGATCATCCGGGGAGGCCCTTCTCTCGGTCCCGCCTGCCTCACAGGCACGCCTGGCGGGGACGAGAGAGCGGGCCTTCTCGGTGGTGGCCCCCCGGCTGTGGAACTCCCTCCCTGCTGAAATCAGACAGGCACCTTCCCTCATGGCCTTCCGCAAGGGCCTGAAAACCTGGCTCTTTGAAAAGGCCTTCAGCTAGTGATATGTTTTTTGGAATGACCACCGGAATGGACTATGACTATGAGACTGGCTATGACCCAAACTAGACGAAGCGGATTTTTATATGTTGTGTTATGGTCTTATGCTACTGTAAATTGTTGTCTTTTTGTGTTATGTACACCGCCACGAGTCGCCTTCGGGCTGAGAGTGGCGGTTAACAAGTGCAAATAATAAATAAATAAATAAATAAATAAATTAGGTGTACACCTAAATGTAAACCCATTGCTGTTTTCCATCACAGATTAAGGGCATCTGCTTTGCCCCTATCTCCCACCAAATCCTCCAAAATGGCCCTATTGCCCCTTTGCAAGTCACAAAGGAATTGGTGGCTGCCTGCATCCAACAGATGGATGCCATCAGCCTGGAAAAAAATCCTGCCAAACATGTGCCATGTCCTAGCAGTGTATGTAAGAATCTATAGTGTCGGCTAAAGCCTTGTTAATAGCTCTGCTTACTCTCTCTCTGGCTCCATCGAGCCTCTTGATGTCTCTGCCAACTTGCCATTTTAGTCTTGGTATGATTACGGACAATACAATAAGGGTGTGAGACCATCCCTCCTTAACTCTGTGGAAGTCAGCCAATGCCTGAAGAATCACAGCTCTACCTTTGAGTAGGCCCAAGTCATTACCACCCAGGTGGATCACTAAAATATCAGGAGGGGGCCCTTTCCCCAAATCCAACAGCAAAGGACAGAAACCGTCCCAAAAAAGGTCTCTTCATCCCCTCCAATCAATGGTGGAGCACCATCTTGGTGACAAAAAAGACAACCAGCCAAATTACCCCGAATGCCAATACAGTGCACCATAGCCTGGACTGGACAGAGCCCCATCACCTGGCAACCTGCGGGGAGAACAGTGCCTCTGCCCATTCGCAGAGCAAGGAAGGAGGGACGGGCCCTGGGAGGTGGAACTCCGCAGGTTATCTAGCGTCCATGGCGATAGCGCAGCAGGCTGAATGGGAGGGGGGAAATTTGCTCCCACTAGCCCATGTCTGCCCACTCCTGGGGCCAGAAGCAGTGGCAGTCTGCTGCCTCTAGTTCCCACAAGTGCCCAAAGGAGCTGCAGGGTGGGTGGGAGGCCAAGTCAGTCAAGCCCACCAACCCTATCAACTTACAGACTTTGGAGCCTTGCTGTCCGGGTCCAGAGTTGAGTTCAGAATGAGCTCCAGGGGAGGGCTGCATGCCTATGCCAGTCATGGTCCACTGGAAATATTTCTAAGTATCTCCTAACAGAAGAGGCAAATCGCCCCCACCCCTAACACATAGGGAGAGGGAAGTTGATTACTGATTTTTTTTTTGTTCTTACATGCATCCCTGCTGTTAGTAATCTTGAAATCAAAATTTAACACAAAGCAATTCTCACATACACATTGGTTTGTTGGCACTAAAAGGTGCCATCCTCTTTCTTTTCTTTTGGAGCACCAGCCAGCTGAGAAATAGGTAAGCCAAAGGGGGAAAATGATGAATCCTTTCACACTGAACAGTTATAGCACTATAAGTCCATTTTAGCTGCCAGGGCAGTTAAAATTTAGTGTTCTTGGCTGGAGAGATGTATTGCCTTTGCCAAACTATAAATCCCAGGATTCCATAGGATGCAGCCATAGGGATTAAATTGGAATTCTAATGCCATAATTGTATAATGTGAAAAGATCTTGGGTTTTTTACATTGTATAGTTTTGAGTTGGCATTGGATATTGAGTAATGGACTAGATTTCCCATTGAAAGGAAAAGAAGAAAAGAAAAGAAAAGAAAAGAAAAATCAGGTTCTTGACTATGCTTTATGTTAAGTTCCGGCCCACTCAAAGAAAGAACTAAGGCAGAAATTTTGTGGGTGGAGGATTCAACTCAAAAATAGAATTGAATCAAAGCTTTTTAATTGGACTTTTCAATTCATTTGGGATCAGACTGACTCAGCAGAGAATTCATTACTCAGAAATCTCTGTGTTTAATTCATTCTAGCAACATTAAATAATTCACCACCAACCCTGAGTCTTACACACACACACACACACACACACAAGTTCTGTTTTGAGGTAATTGATTAGATATGTGTGTGTATATATATGTGTGTTGTTCATTAGTTTAGTCAGATAGAAAAAGAAATGTTTTTTTCCAGTAAATTTTCAATCCCCATTAATTATTATAGCAGCATATAGTGTAATATTACTATGAGACTCTTGCCATTTTAATTCCAGAACGTCCCTCATTGCCCTCTGTACAAAGGATGCTGATCGCTCATCATCCTAATAGTGGTTGAGGGTTTACTCAGAAATCCCATTTGGATACTCTTGTTATTACACTGATAACTGGTATTACTGTACATTCCTATAACAATGTTACTTCCCATGCAAATTTTAGTTGCAGGGATTTATGCTCTTCTTGCTGTTGCTGGTATAAATTGACTGCTGTTGCCAATCTTGCACTCGTGTAAAGATGCAGAGGAATGAATTGGAACACTGTCTGCATTGTGATTACATCATTATCTGTGTTTTATATGAAAAAGCAAAGCAGCATCTCATCATTTTTCTTCCCAGAGTTGCATTAAACAAAGCATCACAACACCAGCTGTTAGTGTTTGCCCACATTTGCAGGTGGTGTCATGCCTCTGCCAAATGAAAGCAAAGTCCTAAGGGGCGATGTTTCCAGTTGTGTGCCTGGGGTTTTCATGTGCAGTTGGTGTTGTCTGTAAATTATTTTTACACAAGGACTTCTTTTGGAGACACAAACTGTGTGTGCGTGTGCGTATACGCACATGTGCTCTCATGTATCCCTATATATATTTGGGATAGTGTTGTATTTTTTTCAGTGTAGTTCACTTGGCAATCAGCTTATAGCAAACAGAAAACAAGGGTGTGCCTTGTCTCAGGAGGGAAACAAAATGGTCACTGCTCATTTACATGCTCAATATATTTAAATGCATGCAAAATGAATAATTGTTTACTTGCCAGTATTTATATTTATCTGAATTAGATGTTGTGCGTTTGTGTGGGAGGGAGAGAACATCTTTCAGTGGGGGCAAGAGGAGAGAATGGAGCATAACAGATTTAAATATATGTTCAAGTGACAAACTGTTACAGAAAAAAATGTACGTCTATAACAAACTTTCAGAACTTCAAACAGTTCAGTGCTCTTCTTTGCTTTTGTATAATGCCTGTACTGAAGACCATGAGAAGCAGACTTGTTATAGAAACCTTCCATGCTCTTACAATAGGCATATCTCCATTGAAAACTCAATTTTCCCCTGTCTTTATACCATGAACAATGCTATAGCTATTAAGATCTTAAGTCTAGATTGAGAGACAAGCCCTGTTCAGGTATTATATTATGTAGTCAAAGTAAGTATACATGAAGGGAAGTGTTTAGCCCTGTCCTTTCTGTTGTTGCTCTTCATTGGAAAGAGTAGAGTCTGAAGGGCAGAGCTCCTGTATGGGAGGAAGCTCTCATGTCAACAGGAACCATGATTGTGTGAAATCCCTTGATATAATGAAGGAAGCAACATCAGAGGGCTGGGATCAGCACCATCCTTTCCTTATGCACCCATTTCATCTACATGACATAATCCCTAAATAAGACCTTGGGGAAAGGAGAATCCTAACCCTAACCCCAGGCTAAAATGTGTATGGGGGAAAGCACCCTTACAGAAATTTAATGCTAATGTCCAGAATGATAGAAGACTCTAAATGAATTCTCAAAGTAAAGATAGCAATTAAGAATATTAAATATTAATTTGGCACACAAAGGAAACATTGAAGGCAAAGGGCAGGCAGGCTACCTCATACAAGCCAAGAAAAACAATGTTCTCCATAACCCAAAACACCATGGATGGAGGACGGTTTCTGGAGGAGTTTGGTGGTGGTGGTGTGTGGGGGTATGGGAAAATGAAAACATTTATCCTAAACATGACATCTGCTTCCCAAGTGAAGCTTTTCCTCAATCCCCACATTTGTATCATTGCAATTACTCAAAACTTTAGTTAAGCGGTAAGAAATGCTATTTATACATTCAAAGAAAAGTGATAGTCAAAGTAAACAAGAACATGTGAACACGTAAATCTGCCAATTGGACGGATATTTATCTGGGGAAACAGAATATTTATTTAAAGAGGGGATGCCTCTCTCAGCAACTCCATATAGATTATGAGCAACATATACACACTGATTTTGAAAGACAACTTCAATTGCTGATACACATTCTAAAGTTTTATTTGATAGATCCTACCTAGGAAGAAATGTAATTAGGCACATATTCCCCAGATTTGATCTTATACTCCTGTGTTCCTGAGCTCCTATGTTCCAAAGCAGCTATTTCATTTGTTTTAATTGGTCTGACCATGATTATCTGTACCAAAATTAGCAGGAAACTATGCAGCTTTGTAAGAATACTTGCACTTTTATGACCCCACTGGTCAATACCCACTAACATCCTTGCTGCATCTTTCTGGAATATTAACAAAAATGTCTATAAAACATTCAAAAATATTGCAGTGGTGAACACATTGGAGTATTGCAACATGAATGTAACTGAGTCCCTCCGAGGAGAGAGGACGGCTTATAAATAATTTCTTCTTCTTCTTCTTCAGGTAAGTTCTAATCTTCTCAGGAATTGGCACGCTAATTCATACACCAGCACAAACCGATCAAACATTCACTGATTCATAGTTCATAGCTGGTCTTCCAGATGCAAAGCCAGAACCATGAGGTCCACAAAATGATGAACTGGATTTATCAAGGGAAGTGCTATTCTGTCCAAAACAAACTCACTTCCTATTCAACCTGATCAAGACCATGTCTGCCTAGTCTTGGTGTAAGCTCCAATTTAACAATCATCATTTAGTCCACTGTTACCTAGAAGTACTGACTCAAGGCATCAAAGGGAGCCTAGTGTGTCATGTAGAAGATCAAGAGTTGGTGTTATCTCTATAATAATGACAATGTACTTCAAATCTCTGAAGAGTTTCTCTCAGCAGCTTCCATGGGTTGTTTCTTCAAAGACAAACAAATGCCAACACCAGTTACCAAAGTTATTGAATGAATGTCTCATAACATTCATGCCCTACCAACCCCAGAGATCCCTCCGTTCTGAGGACCAAGATCTATTGGAAATTCCCAGTGTCAAGACCTTGCATCTAACAGCAACCAGGCGCAGAGCCTTTACAGCAATCCCACCATCACTTTGGAATACTCTGTTACCTGAAGTCCATGCCTGGCGGGACTTATCAGCTTTCTGCAGGGCATGTAAGACATACCTGTTTCGACAGGCCTTTGATAGTTGATATTGCTGTTTTTAAATTGTTTAAAATTGTTTTAAAATTGTGTTAGATTTTAGTAATTCTTGTAAGCTGCTCCTAGCCCCAGGGGAGTGGCGGCATATAAGTTCGAATAATAAATAAATAAATAAATAAATAAATAAAAATACCACTTCTGGAGCTGATCCTCAATGAAGGGGGCATTTCGAGAAGAATTGCTATGGGACTTCCATTCAATAACCATTCAATAACCGGTCAGTGAAAACATGTGAGACAGAAAAACTGGCTTCTTCTATAACCTACTCCTAACATAAACAATAAACCTCAAGAATAGAGGCTTTATTAAAATGATACTATTAATGCGAAGAGCTGTTTGATGGTGTATTTATTTATCGTGTCAGGCAACCGAACAGTTGTATTACATTTTTTGACAGAGCATGCTGCAAGTCACTTCTGGTTGCTTCTGGATCGAGAGAATCAGCCGTCTACGAAGACGTTGCCCAGGGGACGCCCGGATGTCTTGCAATCCTGCGAGGAGGCTTCTCTCATGTCCCCCTTTGTTTGATGGTGTAATATACTATCTTGGAAGGTGGTAGGCTTTCCTTCAGTAATAGTTTTTAAAGAGTTCAGGCCTGCTTTTGTAATGGTTTTTTCTATTGGCAGAGATTGAGCAAGATTGCCCTTGGAATACCTTCCAATTTTTATTATTCAATTATTCTATACAAAGACATTCTAAATATCATCCCATAATAGTAACACTACTATAATTGCAACTATTTAAGAAGAAATTGGCAGGGCTTCCAATGGTCAGAACACCAGACATTAGTGCAGTACTATTTAACCTCTTCCATAGCAAATGTTTCTTGTTCTCTGTCCCTATAAGCAGTCTAACTGAATTTGTCACCCCCTTCCCTCTTTCTTTGTTCTGATGCATTCCTTGCCAAATTTTAAGTCTTTGAAGTTCAGAAGCAGAATGAGCTAAACTGTAGCAATTTTACTTAAATGATGCAATAGATTCTGATTATAGATTTTGGAGACCCTGGAGTACACACAGTCTCAATTTTAACATTCTGAAACACTCACTATACAGGCATACCTAGAGCACACTTCAAAGTACTGTGGATTGTCCTTTCTCTCCTATTCTTCCCCTGCTGTTCCACCCCCACTATTCAGAGATTACCAGAAATCCTTGGGGAAACATGTAATATCCTCTGCCATTCTGTTCATTTACGTGGTGCTAAGAAATGTTGAGAGCAGTAATGATCCTGACAGTGACAAATGACTTGGAGCAGCCTGGCGTTAATAAAACATATTGCAAGATGTGGCAGCTACTGTTAAAAGTATCTGTTTGCATGTTTAATATACAGTGTTTTCAATGTGTTACTACTGAAAAAAGCTCCAACCCAGCTAATGATATCTAATGTCTAATGCAAAAAAAGAGAAAGTGATTTTTTTATTTTGCTAAATTTCAAGAAATGCCATTTTGAAATATCAAGTTGGTTGTCAAAGTGAAAGTAGTAGAAAGAGAAGTCAATAAGAAAGAAGAGTGGAAATGATCATAGGTTCTTAATCCGATTCAAACACAAATGAACTGTAAATAAAACAAGGAAATGGGCAACTATAAGGAAGAGAAATGTACAAAGAAAGCTGTATGCATTCAGATAATGTCATATTTGGTCCTCATATATTAACAAGGCCAAGATGAAGGAGGAGGAAGAAAACAAGATAAAGGAGGAGGAGAGAACAAGATGGGATGGGAACAATAATGGCATAAACAGAGGTTAAAAGTTCTGGCCAAGATTTCAAAAATATCTCATCCAACCGTCTTTGGATTACATTTCCAGAAAAAAATGGACAAGGTTGTCCTAATGACCTTCATGTGGCAGATATATGCAGTAATGTTGGGTGGGCTTCTAGGTATGTAAACCTGAACTTCTTTTATCCAATAATAACACAGATATATATATATATATATATATATATATATATATATATATATATTTGACAGAGGGTTCTGCTAGTGGAGTAGCAGCTTCCGCCCTTCCAGAGGAACCGTAGACATGATCTTCACTGCACAACAGCTCCAAGAAAAATGCAGGGAACAAAATAAACTTCTGTACATGGCATTCATCGACCTTGCAAAAGGCATTTGACACAGTAAATTGCAGCGCTCTCTGGATCTTCCAAAAAATTGGGTGCCCAAACAAATTTGTGAGCATCCTGCAGCTCCTCCATGATGACATGATGGCAACAGTCTTGGACAGCAATGGCTCCCACAGTGACCCAATTAAGGTGGAATCAGGTGTCAAACAGGGATGTGTTATTGCTCCAACTTTATTTTCCATCTTCATCGCTATGATACTTCATCTTGTTGATGGGAAGCTTCCTGCCAGAGTGGAAATCATCTATCGGACAGATGGCAAGCTATTCAACCTCAGCAGACTGAAAGCCAAAACCAAGGTTACAACAACATCTGTTATAGAACTCCAGTATGCTGATGACAACGTCATCTGTTTGCATTCAGAAGAAGATCTGCAAGCCACTCTAAACACCTTTGCAGAAGCATACAAGAAGCTTGGCCTGTCATTAAACATGGAGAAAACCAAAGTGCTCTTCCAGCAGTCACCGGCTAACCCCTCTCCAATGCCAGAGATACAGCTTAAAGGTGTAACATTAGAAAATGTTGACCATTTCCACTACCTTGGCAGCCACCTCTCCAACAAAGTCAACATTGACACCGAAATTCAACACCGCCTGAGCTCTGTGAGTGCAGCATTTTTCCGAATGAAGCAGAGAGTGTTTGAAGACCAGGACATCCGTAGGGATACCAAGGTGCTTGTTTATAAAGCTATTGTCCTCCCAACCCTGCTATATACCTGCAAGACATGGACAGTCTACAGACGCATGCAGCTCCTGGAGAGATTCCATCAGCACTGCCTCTGGAAAATCCTGCAAATCTCTTGGGAAGACAAGCGGACAAATGTCCGCATGCTGGAAGAAGCAAAGACCACCAGCATTGAAGCGATGGTCCTCCACCATCAACTCCGCTGGACTGGCCATGTTGTCCATATGCCCGACCACCATCTCCCAAAGCAGTTGCTCTACTCTGAACTCAAGAATGGAAAACAGAATGTTGGAGGACAGGAAAAGAGATTTAAAGATGGGCTCAAAGCCAACCTTAAAACCCCTGGCATAGACACTGAGAACTGGGAAGCCCTGGCCCTTGAGCACTCCAGTTGGCAGTCAGCTGTGACCAGCAGTGCTGCAGAATTTGAAGAGGAACGAATGGAGGGCGAAAGAGAGAAACGTCCTAAGAGGAAGGCGTGTCAAGCCAACCCTGACCGGGACCACATCCCACCTGGAAACCAATACCCTCACTGCAGGGAAGATGCAGATCAAGAATAGGGCTCCACGGCCACCTACGTATCCATCCCCCGGTTACCACTCATTGGAGGACCATCATCCTCTGACTACGAGGGATCGCCTAAGTAAGCCTAAGTGTATATATATAATTGAGAGAGGGTTCTGCTAGTGGAGTAGGGACTGCTGATGATTATGCTGAAAATCTGTATATTTTGTGAATGTCTTTTGCATATTTCTATAAAATTTTATATTTAGATTTGAATGTGATAAGTATTCCTTCAAGTTAAATTAGAAATATTAGATGGGAGTTTGATGTCTATTCCTTCCTGTACAGTTGTTATTCTGTGTATTTGCTTAGCTTCACAGAGAAAAGAGATACAGTAGAGTCTTGCTTATCCAATATAAAAGAGCCAGCAGAACGTTGAATAAGTAAATATGTTGGATAAAAAGGAGGGATTAAGGAAAAGCCTGTTAAACATCAAATTATGTTATGATTATGTTATGATTTTACAAATTAAGAACCAAGGTAAAGGTAAAGGTAGTCCCCTGACATTAAGTCCAGTCATGTCTGACTCTGGGGTGTGGTGCTCATCTCCATTTCTAAGCCGAAGAGCCAGCATTGTCCGTAGACACCTCCAAGGTCATGTGGCCAGCATGACTGCATGGAGCGGTACCCGCCGGAGCGGTACCTATTGATCTACTCACATTTGCATGTTTTCGAACTGCTGGGTTGGCAGAAGCTAGGGCTGACAGCGGAAGCTCACGCCGCTCCCCAGAATCGAACCTGCGACCTTTCGATCAACAAGCTCAGCAGCTCAGTGCTTTAACCCACTGAGCCACAGGGGGCCAAAGCATCATGTTTTTCAACAATTCAACAGAAAAAGTGGTTCAATACATGGTAATGTTGTGTAGTAATGACTGTATTTATGAATTTAGCACCAAAACAGACAAGGGTTCTTTCTTTCTCCCATCCTGGACTGCATTGGATAATACAGAATGTTGGATGAGCGAAGGTTGGATAAGTGAGACTCTATTGTGGTACTTTTATGCATAGAAAAGTGTTTATGCAAAGTATATTGTGTGCACATTGTGGAAATTACCGTGGAGGAAGCCATTTGATGTCTGGCTCGCATATTGACAGTGAGTTCTCTTGAAAGGGTTGGGCAATATTTAAAGTTTTATTTTAAGGTGTTAAAACATTCAGTCTTGACTAAAATATGTCCTGATAAGAAACATTAACAACCTCAGATATGCAGATGACACCACTCTGATGGCTGAAAGCGAGGAGGAGCTGAGGAGCCTTCTAATCAAGGTGAAAGAAGAAAGCGCAAAAGCCGGGTTGCAGCTAAACATCAAAAAAACCAAGATTATGGCAACAAGAATGATTGACAACTGGAAAATAGAGGGAGAAACCATGGAGGCCGTGACAGATTTTGTATTTCTAGGTGCAAAGATTACTGCAGATGCAGACTGTGGCCAGGAAATCAGAAAACGCTTACTTCTTGGGAGGAGAGCAATGTCCAATCTCGATAAAATAGTAAAGAGTAGAGACATCAGACTGGCAACAAAGATCCGCCTAGTCAAAGCCATGGTATTCCCTGTAGTAACCTACAGATGTGAGAGCTGGACCTTAGGGAAGGCTGAGCGAAGGAAGATCGATGCTTTTGAACTGTGGTGTTGGAGGAAAGTTCTGAGAGTGCCTTGGACTGCGAGAAGATCCAATCAGTCCATCCTCCAGGAAATAAAGCCCGACTGCTCATTGGAGGGAAGGATACTAGAGACAAAGTTGAAGTACTTTGGCCACATCATGAGGAGACAGGAAAGCCTAGAGAAGACAATTATGCTGGGGAAAGTGGAAGGCAAAAGGAAGAGGGGCCGACCAAGGGCAAGATGGATGGATGGCATCCTTGAAGTGACTGGACTGACCTTGAAGGAGTTGGGGGTGGTAACGGCCGACAGGGAGCTCTGGCGTGGGCTGGTCCATGAGGTCACGAAGAGGCGGAGACAACTGAACGAATGAACAACAACAAGATTCCACACACAGAGAAACTTCTGTTTTTCTCTGTGGATTTTTAAATACGGGTGAAATAAAGCTCAGAGTAGTATGTTGCATTTCAGGATCCCAAGTCCTGAAATAGGGATTATCACACCTTCTCACACACCCCTGGGCAGCTGTAGCTTTGCAAGCACTATTTGAGCATTAAACCCTGGACCAAAAGACATCAGAGGTTGGGAGAGATGGCCTTTCCAACTATACTTTTCAACCCAACATAGATAAAGATGTAAATACTGAAGTAGAAGAAAAGTGAAGTACATTTTTTACTGTTCTCCCTTTTTGCTGCATCTAAGCTGAATAAAATGACATGGTCTTTAATTTACCTTTGCTGCCTTGGCCCATTAGGCATGGATTTTTCTAAAGCTACAATATCACATGCCAACCAAAACACCCCTGTCATTGCAATTTTTCACAATTTCCTTTGTTTGTACATCTGTGAACACTAATTGCAATGCAGGCTCATATCCTTAGTGCACTTTCATATGGAGCCAAATTCATTTATAGCTATGAGTAAAGCTGAGTTGAAAGTTCTTAAGATTAGCTTTTGGGCTCAGATGTGGGGTGGGTATGAAAATTATAATGATATCATGCCTCCTCCACTGTTTTTATTGCTGCCACCTGCTCCTGGATGAAATCTTTGTTGCTGATGCATACTATGTGTCTTACTACCCAGATGACAATGCTGAGGTGAATCTGTCATGGGGTTTTCTAGAACTGAGAGTGTGCAGCTTGCCCAAGGATACCTGGTAGGTTTTCATGGTGAAGCAGGGAATTCAATCCTGGTCTGCAAAGTTGCAGTCCGATGTTCAAACAACTGCTCCAGTTCAATGTTTTGGTCTTTTCCCCTTTCTGAATAGACATTCTTATTATTATAAGAATACACTTCCATATGTATTTTACACATATTTCTTAATGTATTCATTCTAATTTGAATTTTTCCATTGCTAAAGCAGTTATTTCTAGCCATTTTACTCCTTTTTAAATGGTATGGGTTGTTTTATGTGTATTTTATTTTTCAAAGATACAATGCAAGGTCTATACTAGTCCTAAAACCTGAAGTGGACCAGAAGTCACACCCAGATGTCCAGATGATATTCAGGAACTTCCAGCTCTTAATATGGGGTAAACCAAGGTGAACAAGTTTAGCTCCATACCAAGGAAAGTGCTCTGGAGTTTTGCTGAAATTTCAGAGCAGCCACACTTTGGGCAGTGTGGGGATAGCAGGCTGGCTCCAATGCGAACTGGTCTGCTACATGGGGCAGTGACAACACTCTGCTTTCTCTCAACTCAACACTCTGGAAAACTCCTATTCAAGAGAGCATCCTGGCATCAGGAAAGGTGTATTCATGATCAGGGTCATGATCGTGATCAGGTGACACAAACAACAGGCGCTTTAAGGATGTCAGTCCAGCCAAACCATGTATACTCTACCCTACCACTGTCGCAAGTCAGGGGTGGAGGTTCTGAACTCCTCCACAGCCTCCGGGACTAGTCAAGGACATTTTTTGCTTTGAACAAGTTCTGGTGGCTACAGAGATATTTCTCCTTTAGACTAGCTTTCGAATAATTGGTTGCAGCAGATAAGTTCTTAACAATGAAAATTCCATATACCACAAATAAATATGGGGTGTTTTTTTTCAGATTTGCCATTTGCTATGCAAAAAATAAAACCAAAATATTTGTAAACAGAATAAATCCTGAATCCATATAGAATTCTCTGAACTAGGCTTTCAAAAGAAATCTGTTTATTGACTGTTTCCCACAATTTTTCCATTTTTGCTCTATCCCCTATGAGGAAGGCTTCCCATGCCAATCATGGAGCTCCATGTGAGCACATGGCCACTTATTTCATCTCTGCAGACATAAAAGCAGAGTACCTAAATGAAAGGAAGAAAGAGGGTATCAGTCTCTCACATTTCTCTATAATTTTGTGGGCAACCTATTCTGACTTCAGCAGAGGCAACTGTGGTGGATACTCTAGAACAGGGGTTCTCAAACTGTGCTCTGTGGAGCCCTTGGGGCTCTGCGGGTGATAATGAGGGGCTCAATGGTGCCATGCTGCATCCTGACAACTCCTCTTTCCTCCTTCTGAGAAATGCAGGGAAATTAAAGGTTTGAGCTGCTGGAAACAGCAGCAATAGCAGAAGCAGCATCTTCCTCGAACACAGGCCCTTTCTCCCCACCTCCCTCACTGCCCAGACTCTTTTCCTTGCCACTCAGATCCCCCCTTTCTTTGCTTCCAAAACCCTATTTTCCTCCCACCATTGAGGGGGTGATTTGATTGTGTTTTTATGCATGGCAGAAAGAGGTTGGACTGGATGGCCCCAGTGTTCTTCCAGTGAAATACTGATAGGTTTGTGCTAGTTAAAATTATTCTTCATTTTAAATATTGTATTGTTCTTTCTTTTCTTTTTTTGCACTGTGTGAATTAGTTTATACAAACACTCTCCACCCATCTGCTACTGGCCCAGCCCATGTCTGATACACATACACACACACATTATATATACCAGTAATGTAATATAAACACATTTATTAGAGCTCCACAAGAAACCTTTGCTTCAAAAAGGTGTCTGTGTCTGAAAAGATTTGAGAACCCCTGCTCTAGAGTTTGCAGTGAAATGAGCATGATCAAGTTGTTCAGATTGTCCTAAAGCCTTGGAATACTCCAGAATTTCAAAGTCTGGAATATCAGCTGACTTTGCCTACATTGGGACAAAGTCAGACTAAAGCAAAAAGACAAAACAAAAAGAGATAATTACTAGAAGAATTATGAAAAGAGCCAGTGGCCTATTCGCAGTGAGTATGGGGTTTATGGCCCATGTAGATGAGCCCAGAATGGTTTTTTAAAGCAAACATATAAGTGAGCTGCTTTTTTCTTAAACCAAGCTTCCTGGGATTGCCTCATATCTCCCCAGTCTCCATTATGTATCCATTTTTTTTTACTGTAGTAAAAAAAACTGACTCCCTAAGCCAGTGCCCACAGTGGCTGAGATATTATGGGAACTGCAGTCCAAAATTTAACTTCCCTCTGCTCTGAACACATCCATGAGTCACTTGGAATTCAAGCTATCTAGCATTCTCCTTTAGATTTTCTATTATTCCACAAAATATGCATTATACTGTATCTATGCAACAAATGTGTGTATGAATGTGTGTGTGTTCCCCAAATATACTTCAAGATCAAGGATAAAGAGGGAACTGTAGAGAAAATATATTGCACATTTTTCTATTTGCTGTTATAATATGTATTAAGGCATTCATTGTAGTTTGGTTTGGTTTGGCTGGTGTTCTTCCACTATTTTTTATGCAACATTTTGAATAACAAATGATTTGTCCCAAAAAGGACAGCCAAAAGCCAAGCCACACTATTCTCTGATGTTATTTTCAGTATTGCCCAGCAGATGCCACAGGGAAAGGAGATGAGCAGCTGTGAGTAGGCACTGTCACAACTTGCTATGGGTCCAACTGTTAAAGTATGTCACGGTATGCATGAGACAGACTCCAGTAATCATACCAAGCCACTATTTGTTAGCCCCTTGAGGTCCTTTGACTTTTCATTTTGATTAAAGATTACAGTGAGTGATAGCATTAACAGTGTTGCAGCACTAATCTTTTTGGTTGTTCCAGAATCGGTTGCCTGGCTTCCTTAGGGCTACGAATTAGTGGCACCAGCTGCTAGCCTATGTTCTAGGGCCAGGAACTATTACACACAGACCATTAGCTTTAAAAGGCACTTGGAAGTTCTGTGTTGGGGATCGTGCAATCTCAGCATACTGTATAGCCATATGCAGCTTGGCTGGCCTCCCTTGAAGCCATTTCTCATCCAAAAACCTGTTGAAAAAGAATGTGGCAATGCAGGAAGAATGGCTATAAAGTTCAATTGCAGTTTGCCATAGAGAATTTTTCTTTTATATAAAAAAAGTATTTGCTTCCTAATAAAAGTGGCGAAAGGAATAGCATATTTACAGAAGTTTCATACCACTTTAACTGCCATGGCTATTTCCTATGGAATCCTGTGACTTGCAGTTTAGGGAAAGACTTAAAGTTTATCTACCAGAAAACTATAGTTCAAGAGAGTGCTGGTGAATGTTATGTACTTCACTGAACTACAAATCCCAGCATTCCATCAGAGAGAGTCAAGACAGTTAAAGTTGCATCAAACTGATTTAATTACATTCTGTGAACATTGAGTTCTATGGCTAGAATTCTCTATGTACATGTATCCTTGTTCTCAATGAAATTCTGGAATATCATTTCATGAATGATATTCATGAATATCCTCTATATTCAATCATTTGTGATTATGCCATATGCCAAGGAATATCCACTATTAGGGCGGAACAGAGGATACCTCTCATTTGATTTGGCCCATGCAGAGGTACATATAACAAATGAAGTGCATAGTTTGGTGAAAACCTTGCTGGGCCACTACTGTAGTGTAGTGAACAATCGATGACAAAAAATGTGGTCGGATTTGTCATTCACCTCCAGCACCATCAGCCATTAGCCCTCCTTTCGGCTTTGAGCTAGCTGCATCATCACATCTGGGGCTAGTTGAACTTATCCTCTGTTCCTCCCCAGTAGCATTTTGACTATCCTGGGAGTCCCACTGGAAGATGTATCACAAAGTTATTCTGTGGGAAGTCAGTGAAACATGCCCTCCCCCCCCCCCCCCCACCACCATCCTCCCACAACATTCACTTTCCTCCTCTACAGCATATTGATGCTGTTGGAGGGCAGGGCATGGGAAGAATCTTCTGGGTATGTGATTGTACCTGATGCACAACAACAACATCATCTCCCAAAACCTCCAGAGGGCCCTCGGAGGCCTTGGAAGGTGTCTTCAGCAATACACATTTGATTACTGATCCATAGCTAGATATATCTCAGCCATGTTGGTCATTGTGTGGGGGAAGAAGGGAGTTTCAGCAAAAAAGAAAAGAAAAGAAAAGGGGGGGAGAACCACACCACAAGAGAGGCTTGGAGAGGAGGTACACCCATACTGTGTAATGAGAGAATCAATATGCATATATAATAGATAATATACATATTTAATTTGTTTAAAACTATTCACTGATGTAATAGCTATAATATTTAAAAGAACAGGTGTACATTGGATACATGTTTGCTAATGCTTATGTCACAAACAATATGCTAGCCAGTTTGTTGGAAGATAATTGATCTGTGTACAACAGTGAGATTAAGGCTTTGGCACGTTTTTTCTTTTATATTCATATCCCACCCGTATATGGATGTATAAGGGTGGCAGGAAAAGAGTAGATATGCCAGGTGACTGGCAATGGCTGGCATATGCTCTCTCTTTTCCATGCTATGGGTCACATCAAAAGAGAGTCATTTTCTGATGAATACTGATTGCTTTTATTGTCCCAGTGTGCGCAGAATATTTTTGACTGAATATGTGTATGTTATTTGATAACAAATCCCAGAAAAACTAAAAAGAGAGCTGGTGTGGCTGATGTTCTTAATTTATAATTCTACAAAGCACCTGTATGCAAACAGCAGTTTGAAAAGCATAAAGGAAAGCTACAGAGTGCATTAAAATGTGTTGTTAACAGCATAAAATACAAATCAGTCAAGCCGGCTGTTCAAATTTTATCTTCCACTTTTTTTATTCTCAGAAACCAATCTGCGTTCAAGGTAACCAGAAAAGCTGCCAAAATAGGAGACATGCAAAAATATTCAGACTGTAGGCAAAAGAATGTGTGTGTTTTGAATGCCTTTTCTGTACACGTGGAGAATGCATGAAAAAGAGAAGTATCAATCTTATCCTTCATTTGAAACACTAACATGGAAAATTCACTGCACAAGAATATTTCTTCCATAGAGAAGCATTCAAACCCTCAATCACCTAACTATACCCTGGAGTGATATAATCTAGGATGGCTTCACAACCTGATTTTACCAACTGAGTACTGACAGAGCAAGAAGTCCCACCAGCATTGTAAGAGTAGATTACCATTGCATTCTGTTGTGCACATGGCAGTCATTAAAGAGACAAGAAAACTTCTGCCTATACAAGGACACCTCCCAGCACAAACAATAAAAAACTAAACTGCTCACCCAACTGAGCTCTTAACATTTCCACTACTAACCAACTCATGTTTTACTTCCCTTTCCATCATTTCTCTTCCAAAACGAGGAGTGAGAAACCATGACTGGAAACCTACTGGCATCTTTCAAATGTCAATTCCTCAATAGAAATGATGAGTGATTGGATAATTTTGACATTTTTAATTAAAAGTTTGCCATTGTTACACCTGTTGGATATACATGTACATGGTTTCATATCGCATCTCTCACTGTGCAGTATCACAATGGAACTATTGTCATTTAACCACTCAAAGTAGGTCCTTTGCCCATTTTTCTGTGAAGGATTACGTATCTTCTGGGATTATTTTTTGGGGGTGTCATGTAGAATTAAGATACGGGTACCAAGTGTAATGAGGTCCCTTCCTTTTATCTCTCTACATCCATCACCCTTTTGTTCTCCACTCTATCACTTCTTCCTCTCTCTTCATTTATCTATCTCCTTCCATGTCCTTACCCAGTGAGCTGGTGTGGAAAGGGCAATCTGAACTAATCATTAACAGAGGTCTTTTGAAATTATGCTAAAGGTCAAATGTAAACACAGGGGTGCAGGATGTTCACCCCATCCTAAACTGTGACACACTACACAATGATTTCATTTTCATTACTGCTTGTGTGAACAAAAATCATTAGTATGCTCATATTTTTTTATTTTCATATTCAGCCTACCAACATTATGCATGATCCAATACTAAAGCTTTAAGGCTTTTTTGTTATATTCCACCATCTTCTAGTATTTCTATATTAGTTATACCAAAAAGGCCAATGCAGACAGGTTAAGGTCCACTGTGTATTACATACATTCTAGTAAAAGTGTGATGATATACCGGGACCTTCACAACTCTGTCTCTGAATGACATTGTTAAGGGCTCAGCAAAGCCTAGCATGGCAACAGTTTTCTCCTCCCTCCCCCCACCCCCTTTCCATCCCCCTCTCTCTCACTCACTTGCTCACTTGCTCCTCCTCTCAGTAAGACAGCAAGTGTTTTCTTCATGTAAGGGCATTTCCCCCCTGATTCCTCTGACTCTGAAGGAACCTCATACTTATACAGCTGTTGTTTCCTTCATGCCTAAGGAAAGGAGCATGGAAAGCCTTCAACATAAATGTGTCATTTCCCATTACAGACCATCACTGAGGCACATGCTGTGACTAAGCCTGCATGATCTGAGAGTTTTCTCAGGGCAGTGGACTCCAAGTACATGCTGAATTCTATAGGCTGTTAAAGAGCAGTGTCTTAAAATATTCTTATCAACTGAAACACCGTAACTGTTACTGGATATGGCAGAGCAGGGTCATGAATTTCTGTATAAAAGATATGAGGGCATGGCTGACTTTTATTTTGTGTCCTTTCCATGTAAAACAACCATACGGGACACCATTGTACAGAGGGGTTTGAGTAAAAAAATTACAAGCACAGCTGGGATGCTGCTATTTTTTTAAAAAAAGAAAAGTATTCCACTGGCTTATTGTTGCTGTTTCCGATTGCTAAAAGCTTCAATAGATTTACCCAGCCATCAATGAAATAATGAGACCAGACAACTGTATTGAGATAACTATAGACAACTTTTATTAAATTGTTACCTATTTACATTTTCCTCATGAACTGCAATAGCTAAAAGTGGGGGTCTGAATTTGATGTAGTGTAAGCAGAGGCAGTGGGCATCCCAGATCCACTCCTCAGCTTGGGTGAGACACCTAGGTTCCCCACATAACTCACCAGGGCAACCACTATGGGAAGCTGCATAAAGTATTGAAACCCCAAGTTAAGAAACTTCAGAGATTAGAATTCCCCAGCAGCTCCAAGGCCATTTCTATTCACCTCCACCTCTGTTGTGCGAACTCGCTAGTGGGGGGTTCCCATTCCTGCCCTTCACTAAAAAGGGTTCCTTAGGTGCTCACCAAGATGTAACTTGTATCCACATATACCACATTACAGTCTATTTCATGGCTTCACCTAATGCCAATTACTCACGAACCTGAACAGTGTAGGGTAGATGAAACAAACCCTATTAAAGGGGGGATCCTACCCAGTCCCAAAATTACCTATTGGTACACCGCTGTAGAGTAGGAGGATGAGCCAACA
This sequence comes from Anolis sagrei, assembly GCF_037176765.1. NCBI lineage: Eukaryota > Metazoa > Chordata > Lepidosauria > Squamata > Anolidae > Anolis > Anolis sagrei. The sequence continues at coordinate 212,648,594 of NC_090024.1, read as the reverse complement.
TTCACTGGTCCAATACTGCATCTGAGAAAGGTGGACACTAAAAGTGTTTGCTCTGCCCCATTAACTTGGTCTCTTCATTGGGTGGGCAAATAGCCCTCCCCATCTAGGCATGGCTGGAAGCGGAAACCCAATTCTCTGTAAATGCTTCCATTCCTTAAACATACTAATACTTTACCTGATAGAGGATTTGCAGCCATGTTACTCATAAATGGCCACATCAAAAGAGAAATGAGTTACAAATCACCCACAGTCCTCTTAGATTGAAGGTGTCCACAGTTGACAGATGGTTTGTCCAATTTCAGTGAAGTCTATCTCACAGAATGTGAACGACATTTGCAACCCAAACTTTCACAGACCTCTAAAAACTGGCCCAATGTATTTCAACCTTTGCTTCACTACAAATTTTCAAAGGAGACATTGCAGCATTGTGGGTTAAGCCAAAAGCCACTGTACTGTAGTGAAGAGGTTTCAGCCAGAACTCACACTACATTCTGTGATGGCTGGCATGAGGCTCCATCCCCAAAGAAGGCCCAAAATGTCCTAGGATGCCTGTTTTGGTAAGTGTGATGAGGTCCTTGGAGCTACATGCATATTTAGTGAACCTTAAATAGTAGCCCTGCAATTGGGGGCTATTGTATATGACAGCATGATTACTTGCAACTGCACCTGCGTGCCTTGATGAAAATGTAGTCAAGTTAAACTGCATAGTGATCTGAAAGGATTGATTCATTTATTCTTCTGCCCCACCCTGATTGTGTCACTTCTGGGTTTTTTTGTGACCTCATCTCCGCCTATGAACTGATGCATGCTCTAAAATCTCCCGAGGAGGAACTCCTCTCAGTCCCACCTTTGTCTCATAGAATCATAGAATCAAAGAGTTGGAAGAGACCTCATGGGCAATCCAGTCCAACCCCCTGCCAAGAAGCGGGAATATTGCATTCAAATCACCCCTGACAGATGGCCATCCAGCCTCTGTTTAAAAGCTTCCAAAGAAGGAGCTTCCACCACACTCCGGGGCAGAGAGTTCCACTGCTGAACGGCTCTCACAGTCAGGAAGTTCTTCCTCATGTTCAGATGGAATCTCCTCTCTTGTAGTTTGAAGCCATTGTTCCGCGTCCTAGTCTCCAGGGAAGCAGAAAAGAAGCTTGCTCCCTCCTCCCTGTGGCTTCCTCTCACATATTTATACATGGCTCTCAGCCTTCTCTTCTTCAGGCTAAACATGCCCAGCTCCTTAAGCCGCTCTTCATAGGGCTTGTTCTCCAGACCTTTTATCATTTTAGTCGCTCTCCTCTGGACACATTCCAGCTTGTCAATATCTCTCTTGAATTGTGGTGCCCAAGTGCTCTTTGTGAGGGAAAGGAAGAAGGCCTTCTCGGCCATGGCCCCCTGGCTCTGGAATGCCCTCCCCAGGGAACTTAGACAACCCCCCACATTAGAGCACTTTTGGAAAGAGTTAAAAACTTGGTTTTTTCAGCAGGCCTTTGTTAATTTCTAGAAAGTAGCCAGAACTTATTGTCAATTACTTAGCACTTTATATCTACACTATGGGCATACAGCTGGGCTTTCTGCCCAGAAGAAGAGTGTCAGTCTAGATGTCCCTTGATGGGGTCTGTACTATGATTTCTGTTCTCCCCCAATTTAACACAGTTTGTGCCACACAAACAAAGTTTTTGGAGTAGCACAACTACTTTGAAAGTAAAGACCACCCAATGAAACAGGAAATAACACTTTTTCAAACCAGGAAGAGATTTTCTTTATTATTAAAATGTTTTTAATAAAAAAAATGATAATTCACCAAAATCCATGGCTAAGTCAAAGGTTATGAAATTTGGTGGGCTAACAGTGGTCTATGTGTTCTACCACTGTAGCAAGTTTCATCACAATTGGTCTAAAAATGAGGGAGGGAGAATCCCCTGGATTTTTCCCAGTGGAAGTGCTGGGGTTTTTTTTCCCTACTGCACATGCATGTCTGCCATTAATGAAGTGATTCAGAAGTTTTGGAAGTTTCAGAAAGTTTTGATTTTTTAAAAAAAATAAATCAGAAGTGACTTTAGAATTGAACCACCAACAAGTTTTGAACCATTTTTTGATCAACCTACTATCCTTCATAACAGTCTGTGTTACCGTTTCTGTGTAGGCATGGAGCTGAAACCTGGTAAAGAATTTCTTGTTCCAGATCAGGTTGGACATTTATAGTTGAAAAAACATTTGAATCAGGAACTGCCTGAAAAAATGTTCTGGCTCTTAGTCACTATATTACACCACCTCTACCATACAGCAAGACAAATACATTTGCTTTTGGCAGCACCATGGGGTGGAAAGAAATAAATCAAAGCAATAATTTATTCTTATCAGTACATCCAGTTTGCTAAATGCGTTGGTCCAAATGACAGGACTGGACTTTGCTTCAGGCAGCAAGAAAAAGTCTTGGGATTGCATTGGAGAGTAGACAATAAACTGTTATTGCATATTTTGACATTTTCTGGGCTCAGTCCATTTGGATCAGGATGAAACATACTGTGAGAAGATATTAAGCAGCTTGCATACCCATTGGCAGGTATTTGGCTTCAGGATATATTAGTATCTTCCTCTAGAGGTTGAAGGAACAATATCGAATATAAATGCACACCACCACTTTTTCTCCTGCCTAGGATTCAAGGATGCTCTCCTCAGGTAACAAGATCTTCCACAATTATCAACCTACTCTACGTTGCTGAGAAATATTCACTGAATACAACAGTACAGATGGCACAATTTCATATTTTCTATGAATGTGCCCACCTGATTAGGGCAAATTGCTCTCATTGCATTAGAATGGGTATAGTGTACAATGAAACTGGCAAAACATTTTGTTCTGAAATTAATTATGACCAAATGCTTTGTAAGATCAAATTCTGTTCATAGAATGTGCACAAGACATTTACTTCTTTCTGTAAGCTATGGGGTTTTTTAGATTGTTTTGGCATCAGGAATGGCATGTGAAAAGAAGAAAAGGATGTGGGACTTGTCATTTTCCTTGCACTCCCACAGACCTTGCCCCAATTAGATCTTCCACATACTATGAATAGAAGATGACCTATTGCCTTCTCCCTTCTCATCTAAGCAGGAAGAGATTTGGATGACACTGTTGATACCAATTGTACTTGAACTTGCTCTGGAGAAAATCATTACTAGGTGCAAGCACCAGCCCAGCTATATAAGGAAAGTACATATAATCTTCAAATGTTTGTGCTATTTGGAAACACTACTGCAAGGGGAACAGAGGGGAAGATGAACAGAAATGCATTTTCAATTCTAAAGGTTACTGTAGAGAGAATACAGACTGAGGTATGGGTTTTGACTTTTTGAAGAATGTTCTCCATTTGAGGAAAGTTCAGAAAGAAGTGATTTCATCTCAAGAGCCTTGTATTTTATAACCCCCCCCCCCCCCAATAGATATAGCCTTGCTTAGGAGTGTGTGTTCCCAAAAGTGTTTAAATTTCTTGCCAAATAAACAGACCCCCACTTTCTCTGTGCTCACAGAAAACATGTTTAGCATGCCCATCTGCTTTTAAAAAGCCACAGAAATAAGTTCAATAGATATAGTATCTTTTGTAACCATATATGGAGGAACAAGGATTATACTGGCTTCAAGAAATGATAAGATGAACTAGCACGATGCATTCTGATAATTCTTCAGCTGGTAAAGCTAAAAGAAAAGCTAAAAGAATAATGTTTCCCAGATTTTAAATACTGAGAAGAGATTAGAAGTGCAGTTGAATTTAATCACTCCCTTTATTGCAGGCAAACAAAAATATTAGAAATGGGGAGAGAAATTTATGTAGTTGTCGTTTTAGTACCATTGCACCAAATTCACCATCTCTGGGCTAGTACTATTCAAACCTCAGTTATCTTTGGTACCTTCTGAATTTTGTTATTCAGTTCTCTGATGAAAGAATGCACACAAAAATATACATAGGCGAGAGTGTATTACTTTTCAAGAGGACATATTAAAAATAATGCCAACACATGCAGATATGGATTTTAAGGATGCATCTACACTGTAGAAGTTTTTCAGTTTATTTATTATTTATCTATTTATGGTATTTGTATACTGCCTTTCTCAGCCCGAAAGCAACTCCACTTTAGCTGCCATGGCTCAGTGCTATGAAATCATGAGTGTTCTAGGTTCAGAAATTCTTTCATCTTCTCTGCCAAATAGTGCTGGTGCCTCACCAAACTACAACTCTCAGGATTCAGTAGCATTGAGCCATGGATGTTTAAGTAGTGTCAAACTGCACTAATTCTACAGTATAGGCACATCCTAGGATGCTGGCTGAGAATTCTAAATAACCCCTTTTGAACTGAGATTCTGTAGGCTGGAAACATGGCATAACTAAGGTAGAATCCTAACAGGATAACTGTGGAATGTGACAACGTCCTCAATCCATAAAACAATTCAGTCATGGTGGGAAGATAAATTGTAGTTTTCACCACTTTTCCTTTTTGGCAAATAGAGATGGGTACATTCAACTTCAAGTTGATTCATGACTTGCCTAAACCTCATTCAATTCATAGTGTTTTCTTAGCAAACCATCATCATCATCATCTTTATTTATACCCTGCCACCATCTCCCCAGTGGGGACTCAGAGCGGCTTACATGGGTCCAAGCCCAGACAACATATTACAGCAGAATAAAACCAAAAACATAGACAACAAACAACATCAACAAAATTACATAGAAAGAAAGGAGAAAAAAATCCAGTAAACACAGTCATGATAACAGTGGGCAGGTCACATGTACAGGATAAAACAATTAAAAGACTCTAATGGGATAAAAATAGGAGCAGGTTGTTTGCAGATATATATATGTGTGTGTGTGTGTGTTCAATTAATGCAGTATCTTTGTGCTAGGTTCTTGCAATATGAATTCTGCAGGATTTTATATCCCCATAGCAGAACTGAAGACACGTGATATTCATTGCAATACATATTTATGCATTTATTGTCCTATATATTGGAAAGATCATTATGCCAAAGAAATATGGGTTCTGTTATATGACCATGATCTTCAGATTCAGCCCAATGCATTGTCTCATGGGGAAAGAGCACATTCTGCCTTATTTTAAGTTTAAAAGATAAAAGAAATTTCTAATAGAATGTATATTTCAGTGACAGGTTTTATGATACAACAGAGCAAGGTTGATTCTCAGTGATATGACAGGTTTTGACTGATGTAAGTTTACATCTTTGTCTTGTCCTGTCTGGCTCTTCTGGAACTTGGCAAAGAGCCTTTAATTAATTCGGCCAGGTCATCTCTCCATTTATAGCCTAAGACTCTGCAGCCAAGAGGACAACAAAAATGTATGATGCTGGCAGGGAGCCAGTTTCAAGCTCTGTCTGTAATAAATGGGGAGAGACTCATGAAATCAAGAGAACAGGCATGCAGCTGTCTTCTTTGCCAAACTCATCACAAAGACCAGCCAAATTATATTTCCCTCATTCCAGTTCCATTCTTTCATGGAACCAAACGCCATGCCAATCATGATTCAATGCCAAATGCAGGCCTGCTGCAAACATACATGGCACAACTGGTTTCATGTGGTGTAACAGCTACTGATACTAGGACCTAGATCCCATGCAGAAAAAAAGTATTTGTTTACTTTGCTTTGCTATGATAGAACATACTACCATGATGTAGTAAGTAGCTTGTAAACCAACACAAAGTAAAGTAGTGTTGAACAGATAGCTGCAGATATACCTGAGATGCTCGATTTAGACTTCCAAGTTACTATTGCCTGCCAGCAGTCTAAAGCTTTGACTCTTAGGTTTGCTGCAAATTCTGCAGCTTTCCTTTTGAAGTAGCTGGCTTGCATGCAGAGTCTGTTCAAAATGGCTTCTGGCCCAAAAAGCTTACCCTCGTGGATAGTTGCTCAAACCATATTTGTTTTCAACTTCTTCTGTATGAATGCATATGGCAGAAACCATGGGAAAGATGCTGAACATCCTGTCTAATGATAAGGATGTTCACCATAAAATATTTGGGAAAGACACTCTCCCATGGATCTGTTGCCCCCATGAGAATGCAGACCAATGTTGGGGAGAAAAACTGTTGCTGGACAAAAAGTTGACTATCTTTCAAAGATACCACCTGCTTACATTCTGAAACCACTTCTCAAAATATTTTCCAAAATTCAGAAAGGTTGGAACCAAGGAAAGCAGTACTAGGACTTTTGACCTTGTCACATAGCCACAGAAAATGTCCCATGTCGCTCTGCTTTGCTAGCAGCAAATCCCATGAAGGGAAGCATGGTGCTCATGGTTCCCCCACCCCATTTAAGTCAATGGCAACATGCGCTGGTTCCACCCTTCTTCACCCATGGAGCTGGCACGGTAGCATCTGATGGGAGCTGGCTGGGTGACCAGGGAGCTTCTGTTATTAGACTTCAATGTCAAAAAACTGGCTGGCATGGCTGATGGTGTTGCAGTGTTGTCTAGGAGTTGCAGTCCAGCATGAAGGAATGGAGCCTCATGCCAGCCATCACAGAATGTAGTGTGGGTTCTGGCTGAGTCCTCAGCCCCAATCAGCATGGAAACATCCTTGGAAGCTTCCCTCTCCCCACCCCCACCCCCAAACACATGGGCTTTCCTGTGCTATGCTGGCTCCCGCCCTTTTTGGGCAACACTTCCACATTTGATGGGGAAAGTTTCATATGGGACAAATCCCCCTGCTATCACCCAGTTTTCAGACCACAATATGATGAAGTCCTAAATCTTTGAAAGCTTTATCAGAGATAGTTATAGATAAACCTGAGTGGGAGTCTTTTTTCTTACTCATTCCCCTTTTTCACTTTCAAATATCTTATCACTTATCATTCCTGATGCTGCAACCATGGGAAAAAATTTATACTAGCTAGTTTTTGTTTAAAAAAATTAAGGTACAATGTCAAACATATGTTCCCCCACTTCTGACCTGCTTCTTATTTCTCTCATTTTCACCTATGTGAAAATATGCTCCACTGTCAACAGTAGGATGTCTGCCTTCATTTTTCTCACTCTTATCCTCATGCTGATCCTGGCATCCCTTTTATGGCAAGAAAAACTATACCTGAAAATCTTCCTTTAACTGTATCCTTCAAACATGCTATTGAAGAGCATCCCCAAGATCCTTAAATAATATACCCCAAAGCTTCAGGGTTGGTTTGTATGGTAGTAAGTATGAAAAAGATAAATTATTATTAATAAATCTTATTCATTTACACAGTGTCTTCACTGTATGACAATTTTTGGACAGGAATTAGCCTAACTGCTTCTTAATCCCTTCTGTGCAGCCCCAAGAGCTTAATAATTTCACTGGGAAAAAGAAAGGAAGTTGTCCTTCCATTTTGAAAAGAAGAATGATAGCTTCAGGCACCAACATTTTTGAGGCAGTAAGAAGCAAGGAAACTCAGCAGACTTTGGAAAACCGTTTTCTTCTTAGTTCCTTCATTGACCTTGCAATAAATTAGAAAAGACATTGAAGTTATTGCAAACATTCAGATATAGAATTTTTTTTCATTGCAAACTATCTTTTTATTAATGTCTAAGAGAATCCAATACCTATTTTATTAGCTGCAGGAAACATGGCCAAGACGACATCATATTCCAACATGATAACGTTATGAGAAAGCTTGAGAAATTGGAACTTGAAAGATAAACCATGGGAGCTGCAAGAAAATGTAGTGTATGCATACTAATAACTGGCGGGGAGGCATCAGACAGTAAAGATATGTGCAACTGGTATATTACCAACTCAGATTAGAATCCTGTTGAGACATTACACCTATATAACTCTGTGTTATGACAGCAGCTGTAAGTTTTTCATGCTTATGTAAAGACATGTCCAGTAACACCTTAATGTAAGTAGTGTGATGTGGATAGGACATAAAAAAACAACCATCAAAATGTTTAGGTAAGATTAAGGAGTATAATACAGATCATTGCCACTATACAAACATACTGTATAAATTCATACTGTGCTGAATGAAATTTTGAACTAAATCTGGGGGTGCATGCTGATATACTATTTGTTTCCTTACTTGAACTACCCATAAATCACATTCTGGTTTGTGATTTGGGAAGAAATCTAATATTTGAGGAAACAGAAAAGGTTCCACATAAGGAGAAAGAAAGATTTAAATAAATGAAATAAATAAAAAATAAAATTGCTCAAAAAATTATATTCTCAGTAAATGGAGGAATTAGCCATTTTAGCTATGTAGTCATATTCAGCGGATATAGATTATTGTATTTTGGAATATATATGGGTCAGAATAATCCTCTAGGGATCAACCAAAATAAAATTAAATACAAAATTTTGCCCTTCATTATTTCCTGCTTCCACTTGAGTTCAGATACAATGCTAAATTAATACCTTTCATGGAGAAAAGGTTGCCCCAGCCACTGCCATTGCTCTGCATCACTGTCATGCTCTTCTAATGAACATCCATTTGATGTTCCTCAGAAAGTGCAAGTTTTCACAAGTGCAAATGAATGTGCAGAGTATTTCTATACATTTAGAAGACTCCTGGTCCTTCCGTGCTTGTCAGAACTCTGAAGGTATACTTCTCATTCCACCCTCGACATGAAATCCTTTCAAATATTTATAGTAAGATATACAAAGGAGCAATGTGAAAGTACAAAAAATCTAGTAATGCCTGACATTGTCGCAAAGCTCCTTCTGGCTTTTCAAAGACCTAAAGCAATACACAATGGAAGCCAATGGATTCCATGTCTGGGTTGAGCTTTATTTTAAAATGGTAAAGAATCTATCCAAGGTATAATATCCCAGGAAGTACCTTGGATAGCTCCTTTATAGTCTGAAATGAAACTGAGAGAGAACTCAACTCACCTCTGACACAGAGGTAAGCTGTCATCACTAGGAAAGTCTGCTACAAGCAGGTATGTTCCCCAGATGATTAAGACACTTTCATGTTAATTGGGTTAAATAAATATACAAAGTAGGGGAAAACACTTACTGGCCCTACTTCATATGTGTTCTGGTACTTCAATCATGTGCTTACAGAGAGGAAGGTTTTCTGGATGCATGGAAGGCTCTTCATGCCATGCACAACACTGGAAGCATTAGGGATATCTGAATACACCATATATCTCGTAAGCATTAAATAAAGACTCACTGCAAGTCCCGGTATATGATATAACTCTTACAACAGCAATTATAGTAATTATTAATTATTAGCTTATTTTAAAACCAGACATAGTTTTAAAATGTTACAAGATATCCAGTTGATAAAAACAATTGAAAGAGGTGTAAAAGTGTTCGAATATTCAAGGTCATATGTAGCCCAACCATGGGCTTTCCTACATAAAACAGCACAATGATGTAAATTTACTCTTAATTTCTTCATTGTACTAGCAGTGCTATGGTCTCTCGCATTTCTTCTTGCATTCCTTCATATCACCAATGCTATTTTTAATAAAGCAAGCTTGCTGTTTCAGCTTCTTTATGTTCTCTTATGCCCTGATAGACATCAGAACACTTTATGACTGTGTGTGTTGAGTGTCCAAATATTTGCCAGCTCAGGTAAAGTTTGTATAAGCTACATACTGAACCTCGACAGCAGAATGTCATATTTGAAGAACTCTGCAGAGCATATCCTCTAGGGACTGTGGCAAATGAAAGAAAACCTGATGTTAGTATTCAGTAACTCAGGGATGAAACTCTAATACAGCATTCTTTTTAAAATAAGCAGTCACATATCATATTTGAAATGCAAAAAATGAAAGAACAATACAATATTTAAAATGAAGAACAATTTTATTCAACATAAACTTACCAGTATTTCAATGAGAAATGTGGGCCTGCTTTTGGGTGATGAGATAGTCAGGTTAATTAAGATTGTTGTTGTTGTGTGCCTTCAAGTCATTTCAGATTTAGGGCAACCCTAACTCTAAAGTTTAGGGCAGGGGGCGGGTAAATGACCTTGGAGGGCCTCATCTGGCCCACAGGGCTTAGTTTGGAGACCCCTGGTGTATATGAAGCATACACGGGCTTTGTTCCTATCTCCATATCTCAATACATGTGTGCCAATATAAATGCAGACAGTCCCCAAGTTATGAACAAGATAGGTTCTATAGGTTTGTTCTTAAGTCGAGTTTTTTTGTAAGTTGGAAAAAGTACCAGGTATACTTTTAAGTATGACAACAGCTTATATATATATATATATAGAGAGAGAGAGAGAGAGAGAGAGAGAGAGAGAGAGAGGGAGCAAAACAAACACCACCCCTGTAGTGTTTGTTTTGCTGTCTGTGCCCCTGTTCAGAAGATTTCACCTCACTTTCTATCCCTGTGATAATTGGATTTTGAAAATGTGGCTTGTTGTGGAAACCAGGATTGGTGAAAAAGCTTCAGTGGAAACACCTTTTCCCCATGATAACTCTTCGAGGCATGAATTTCCCTTCTTAGGGGTAGATTTATCTCACTTCATTTTGCCTCACCCTCATTTGTAACAATGTATTGTTTGTAATTCGGATTTTTGGAACTTGGGAACTGTCTGTATTCCAAAATAGGGGGGGGGGGGGGGTCCAAAATACTTATAGTCCCAAGCATTTTAGATAAGAAATGTTCAACCTAGAATCTTTTGTGTAAGAGAATAATAGCATGGCTTTGTGCAGAAACCATGTTCTTAGCCAGTGTAAACAAAAAATCCCTACCTAAGAGAATATCAAAAAATGCAAAACCTTTTTCTCTTGCAGTGTAACATTCTATAAGATTTGTTCTGATTCCTCTCCTTAGATGCTCCCATGCCACCTGGAAACACTTTCAGGGTGATTTGCTACCTGGGGAGCATGGTTGTATGTCCTCAGACAGCGTACGACTGTATTCCTGCAGCTGGACATCTGTAAATAACATCCTTATAAAGTCATAGAATCATGGAGTTGGAAGAGACATTGTGGGCCATCCAGTCCAACCCCCTTCCAAGAAGCATGAAAAATGCTTTCAAAGTACCCCTGACAAATGGCCATCCAGCCTCTGTTTAAAAGCCTCCAAAGAAGAAGCCTCTGCCACACTCCAGGGCAGAGAGTTCCATTGTTGAACAGCTCTCACAGTTAGGCAGTTCTTCCTAATGTTCAGGTGGAATCTCCTTTCCTGTAGTTTGACGCCATTGTTCTGTGTCCTAATCTCCAGGGAAGCAAAAAACAAGCTTGCTCCCTCCTCTCTATGACTTCCCCTCAAATATTTATACATGGCCATCATGTCCCCTCTCAGCCTTCTCTTCTTCAGGCTAAACATGCCCAGCTCTTTAAGCAGCTCCTCATGGGGCTTGTTCTTCAGCTTCTCATCTCCCTTAAATTGCAGAATTGGACACAGTATTCCAGGTTTGGTACTCCTTCTGGACCTCCCCAAGTAAGTCCAGGGGATAACAGCTTTTTTGTGTGTCCAGCTACTGGAATATAGCCAGATACTGCCAATCAGTCCCTCCTTAGCCATTAAATTGCCATGGGGGTAACCAGATGTCATGGAGATAGGTGGAAAGGCAAGGGGAGATTGTGGAAAGATACTTCCATCCAGAATAACCAAGAAAGGATTCACAGAGCTAACATAATAACTAACATAATTTACCAACAGTACTCCAGCCTTTACTCAATCCCAGGGATATTTTCCAATCACATTTTTGCGCATTTCTATTTAAAGCCCGAAATTTAAAATAGTAACAAGTATTTCTTTATTGCAGGGGCTATTTAAAAAGGAAGAGTATTTGTTTAGTGGTTACAATGTTTAAAGCATCATCCAGACAGATCTTTTGAGCTTGCTATGTGTTGTGTGCGCATGTACTTAACTTTACACAAGAAAAAAAATGCTTCAAAGAGATATTTTGTGCAAATTATGGAAAACAAAATCCCCCAAAGTGCTTGATGTCTCAGTTTCATGGTGGAGAAGAGACCTCCCTGCAGCATTTGGAGAATCCTCAACAGGCTGTCTGTTTGTGTTGAGCCTGTCTCATCATGTTGAGAAAGTTTGTCTTACCCAGAATCTTGCCAACTGTGAAGGATTTTTAAAAATAAATTTCTTTCCATTGCTGACCTCTGTCTTTGATAGGTACTAGCAGATAAAAGCTGTAATGACTGATCGTTTAAGACATTTCCATCCTGACAGCAGAAGTTCCTCTCCCTGTGACCTTTTTTTTCATAAGCCTCATTTGCTGAAACTTTTCTTGAATGATTTTTGCTCTCTGAATTGATTCCAATTCATGTACTTTTATCTTAAAAGCTCAGCTGTTCAGAACAGCCCACTTTCCCAATTGGCACTGAGTTGTGTGAAATAATTACCCTGCTTGTTTTAGGACTCAGTCGGAGTCCAAAATTATGCACTTACACAATTATGGCTCTTGCTATTATTTTTCTTGGCTTCTGTTGGCGCATGTAAAGTAAACGTTTGCCTTCTCCATTCCCCACCCCCTGAAATGCATAATGAGATAATTTCCTAACAACACAAAATAAAAACAAATACAAAAGAATACTTTTGTTCCTTTTGGAAAAAAATGTGCATTTACCATATTTTACAGCATATAAGACAACTGGGCATATAAGACAACCCCCCCCCCCAACTTTTCCAGTTAAAATATAGAGTTTGGGATATACTCACCATATAAGACTACCCCTCTTCCAACACACACCAAATAAAAATTTAAAAAATCATCAGATTTGATTAACTATATCAGAAAGTGATGCAATTTCCTTTGCAGAAGGGCTTTAAGCATTGGGTGGCCATTTCCCAGGATTGCTTTAGCACTGGCAAAAAGACCTCCCTATGTTACTATAATTCCCAGTGTAGCACCTGGCACAAAAGGCATACACCTAAAAAGAAAGAATTTCTGAGTCTAAATCTGCTGTTTACCTCAGTAAGGCTCATTAGAAGACCTTTTTCACTCGCATCTATTTAAACAAAAAAGCTTTACAAGCCACTTCCTCCACATTTCTTTTCCTTGATGGAAGACACAATCAGCTCCTTTCTAGTGCAAACTGGACCAAAAGGTATTCAGTTTTCATTCTTGAATTTTGAATGCATAAAACAGAGACCAGAGGGACCCCGTTGCTGCTGCTGCTGCACCCCTCTGGTGCCGCTTGGCTCCCCAGGCTCCGCTGCCGGTCTTCAGCCTCCCTGAGGGGCTCCTGTGCTCCATGCCCGCCTCCATTGACAGTGCAGCAGCAGAGGAGAAGGAGACAATACGAGTCTGGGAGCCACTGGGTAACAGAAAGAAAGAGGAAGAGAAGCCGCCTCCTCCTCCACCTCCTTCTCTTCTTGCCCCATGAAGGGACGGAGAGAAGGAGAGAGAAGAAAGGAGATCCAAGCCACCCAGCCACTTCTTCCTCAGCCTGTCACCCTCAAAAGGGAGAGGGAGATCCAATCACCACAGCCTCCTCTCCAAGGTGGAACAGCTTTGTGAAGGAACAGAGAGAGATCCAAAGGCAGCACAGATTCCTCTTCCTCCTCCTTTCGCCTGCCCTATAAGACAACACCCAGCGTATAAGACAACTCTCGACTTTTGAGAAGATTTTCCTGGGTTAAAAAGTCATCTTATATGCAAGAAAATATGGTAGTTCTTGTTATATGAAAATCTTATGAGAAGTGGGGAGAACCATTTAGGACATAAATAACACTTGGTACACACTTGTATACCGCTAATATCTCAGCCTATACGGCGACTCATAACACATGCTCTAAGTTGCCACGCATGGTCCTCAAGTCTTGACATGAGCTATATAGGAATGAGAGGACAGCTGTCATGGAAACTGGCAAGACCTGCCTTTCTAGATATGGGTTTCTCATCAGACTTGACTTTTATATCGATTTTGTAGTAATACATGTGCACACATACAAAAACACTTCCAAAATCACATTTAGCCATTAGGTGTAGTAACTACCTGAACACAAGGTTTGTTTTTAGAAGGCAATAAGCAATAATGATAAATCAATGCAGTCAGAAAAGAAAAGAAAAACAAAAGACAAAAGCAAAACAAGAACATAGTCAACCAAGCATCACAAACATTGATTTTAAATTTAGCTGTATCTAAACATGGTTACACGGCATCTCTTTAAAGCCATAATTTTATTAAAGAGATAAAGTGTACAACAGAAAAGAGAGGATTAGTCATGGAGCTCCCAGAATTTTCCAGTCAGCATGGCCACTGGGAGCTGTAATTAAGATGAGTAACTTTTCCAAAATATAGTCATACTTTACTCTACAGTGCCTTAAGTCTCCTTTCTGGAATACATATAAGTGTATTTTTATAGGTGAAAAGATATCTACTTTCCTCAGTGTCCTCATACTTACAGAATGCCACGCACAAGTTGATCGGGACAGCTTTGTATTCAGTCCTCAGTTTCATTTTTATAAGAATTGTTCAAAAATTGCAAAATGTATTCACACACACAGTGGAAAGGGCATGTGATTTAGCAAGTTTTCAAATGTAGGAGAAAGTAGAACTGACAGATTTATCTATTTAACCAGCAGGCCTTGAATGCTTCATTTTTAAAACTCTGGTTTTGTATTCCTATCTATTCAGTCAGGTTAGTGCTGCAGAATCAGGGTTGCCTTCCATGTTTTTCTCAAAAGATTCTCATCTTTATCAAGTGCAGGGAAGGCAATTAAAAAATTGACATTCTCCACAATATTCTCTATGATCCCTTTTGTGCCCTCAGATGACGCAACCGTACCTCCGGTAATCACTCTCCACCCCCCCCCCCATCACAGAACTAAAGATTATTGCTAATTGGGCTGATCTGTAATTACAAAGAGAAATCATAAAATTAGCAAAAGTAGCACAATGCACCCATTATTTTGTCTCAACATGACATGTGATGGGGTCCATGACAGTCTCCATCCCATTTTGGAACTTGGCATGGTGAAGAGGGGCATTCTGATGGGTGATCCTTAGAGCAGCAAGCTATCTTCCCTGTTTATAGAAATGCATGATTACTCCTTCACAAAAAAAAATTTTAACGATAGATATTGCTGAATAGAGCATTAGAGAACTGAGAGAATGGGTGGTTTTCCATTGCTGGTTGGTTTAAATTTATTATTGTTTACTCTTAAGTTATTTAATTGTTTTCCAAAAATTTACTTGGCTTTCCTTTTGCACTCCTATCCTATTATTGTATTTCAAAATGAAATTTGAGGTAAGAGAGTCTGTTTTTATTTTGAGATGTTCAGGTAAAAACTCCAAATCCAAATGGTAATAAATATAAAATAACTGTTTCCTGTTATGATACATATGCAGTCCTGTGTGAGGAATCCTGTCTGGATATTATAGAAATTTTAAGATGTGACTCATCAGTAGAAATACTTTTAAAAAACAAGACAAAACAAAAAGCCCATGGGGGACAGAGACTTCTTGCCTTTGTATGATGAGGAAAATATTGGGTGCCTATGGGGAAACAGTCCAAAGTGTCTGTCTGGTGAGAGGAAAAGTCACGAAACGGGGCAACAGAGGACTGAAAGGTGTTCACCATTCCTCTTTATTTTACAAAATGTCTGATCCCTGTCGCCCTGCCATCTGATAAGGTCCTTACTCTGGAGATCAGCATTTGATCTCCACTTGGCCATGGAATCTAGTGAGTTATCTTGGGCAAATGATATTCTGTCAGCCCTAGAAAAGCCCATTGTTCTGCATTAGTGTCACCAGAGATCAGAAATGACTTAAATGCACACAACAATTGCTCCAAGTGTAATAATTTCATATACAATTCCAGTGTTGATCCTGAGTAGCTAGAACAATTTAATTCAATGTGTTCTCCTATGTCTTGACTTATCAAAGAACTGGTTCAGTTGGTTTATCCTACTTCAGCCTAACCAATAGGATTCCAGCCTTGTAGTTGCACGTTATTGAATCCTATCCTTGATCTACTCCTTTGTGCTTCATGCAAATCTACCATTTGTCTGCCAACCCACGAAGAAACACACGAGAATAAAAGACACAACACCAATGCTTTGGATTCAAATTGGGCAACTTTTATTTAACGTTACCTATTTAAGTTCTTAACTTAACTCAAGGGTGTAAGGAACTGGTGTAACCTAACCCAGGTAGTATCACTACCCGATAATAACAATTTCCGGGCGAAGCACCTGGGTTTCGGTAATCAAACCGTATCACCATCAAGGGAAAGGAATGAGGAGTCTCTTCCAGAGCTCTTGTATCGAGACTCCTTCCCATTAAAGGCCATTAACTACACCTCACCCCTTTAAACTGTAGGTGAGTGTTTAACTTAAGGGCCTTTCACCCCTTAAAGGGGTGCCCTAGGTGCACACCGACTAAAGGAATTTCCCTATCTATTTACGCCACGGATTGGGGGCAAATGTCCATTTCGCCCCCATCCCCCACCAATTCCTCTAACACCCCTAAAATAACTTCCTGTAAATCTAACCAAAATCGTTGGTTGCCCAATTCCGAAAGACGTACTCCAAAACCCCGATACCACCTCTCGTCGTCACGAGTGATGTTTGGGTGCTCAATGTAGCGACCCCTCTGAAGGATCCGAACAATCACATGGCCCGAGTCACTCGTTTTCTGGCTTTTTCAAGCCTTCCCATGTCGCCTCTGCACTTGCGACGAGGTATGATAGCGGACCAAACGACGTGCACCCTGGGCCATGACCAACAAGTCCTTCGAATGTCCG
The DNA here is from genome assembly GCF_037176765.1 of Anolis sagrei. Taxonomy (NCBI): domain Eukaryota; kingdom Metazoa; phylum Chordata; class Lepidosauria; order Squamata; family Anolidae; genus Anolis; species Anolis sagrei. The sequence goes on along the minus strand of NC_090024.1, from coordinate 212,631,936 downwards.
CCCGTGGATCAGAACAATCACATGGCCCGAGTCACTCGTTTTCTGGCTTTCTCAAGCCTTCCCACGTCGCCTCTGCACTTGCGACGAGGTATGATAGCAGACCAAACGACGTGCACCCTGGGCCATGACCAACAAGTCCTTCGAATGTCCGCCCGTGGATCAGAACAATCACATGGCCCGAGTCACTCGTTTTCTGGCTTTCTCAAGCCTTCCCACGTCGCCTCTGCACTTGCGACGAGGTATGATAGCAGACCAAACGACGTGCACCCTGGGCCATGACCAACCAATCCTTCGAATGTCCGCCCATGCTTGCAGAAAGAGGGCTTTTCCTGGTAGCAGGTCTAAATCGTTACCACCGAGGTGGATAACCAACACATCAGGAGGAAAAACACTCCTGGCAACAAACAACAAAGGGAACACCAACTGTCCCAATGCAATGCAGTCAACGCCGCTGCATGATATAAAACCTGCTCATAAACTGATGTGTACTAAAGCCGCGAAGCAAGTAATTTGCTGCAGCTCTATCAGGGTATCTTTTAAGCCAGCAACTAAGCGGTCCCACCTTGATTGGGCTGGGGCCCTTTTGGAACATTAACCTGTCCTGGGTTCTTTCTATTGAACTGGGCGCCTCTTGGCCCAATTCCTGTAGGTTTTCCCCTGTAACAACTCTTGGTTGCGTGGTTACCCTGGCATATTGCACAGGCGTGCTGATATTTACAGTCCTCGCGTGCGCAAGCTCCCTGGGCCGCGTATTCCCAGCACATACTCTTTTGTCTCTGCGGCTGTTGTGTTGTGCCTCCCTGCCGAAAGGGCTGACTCTCTTTAGAGTTCTGTATAGTATGGCCGCTATCGGCCTTCTCACCAGAAACTGCTCTGGTTGTATTCATTACCTCCATCCACAATTGACTGTCGATGAGGTCCCATCGCTTGTTGGGCATCGTGGCGGCCTCAGAACGAAAGCGACTATCATAAACAAGCCACGCCTGACCAGTGTAGTTGACATATGCCCCATATATTATATTTTGATATTTGAACAAGGCCTTGGCCCTGTAAGGATGAGCTTCCACTAGCAGGGATGCATATATGGTATAACAAGCTATCCAATTTTTCCAATTCTGCTCAACCCGCCTTCTCTTTAGCTTCTCTCTACGTTCTTCATCCAAATCCTCTTTTTCCTTCTTATTTAACTCCCTAAAATATAATGAAAACATATCTATATACTCGTTTCTGAGTATCTTGTCAATGGTTTTTTGAGACAAATGAGCCCCCAAAGATGCTGAGGCTGCAGTGGGAACTATCGGCAAAACCCATTTATCAGTTCCCCAATACTGGTTGTCATCCCCCGTCCTGGCCATTTCTAAGGTTATGGGGGCCACCATAGGGACTAGAGGACTAGTCTTCTCGACCGCAGCTCCTGTTGGAAGCAGGGTCGAACCTGTGAGTGTAGGTGTTGTGTCTTGCGCCTGGCTCGAGCCCCAGGGCCAGACCAGTGTGGTGTTCTTACCTGCAGATGTCGAAGGCCCATCTACGACGATGGCATGCATGGAAGGCTGCCCCGATGCCGCCGGCTCTGGCACAGCCGGTGTCGCTGAGGGAGTTGTCATGACTGGATCAGCTGGTGTGGAGGCCGATGATGACGCTGTCTTTGCAGGCTGCACCTCGGCAATAACCGGTAGAGGCTGGGGTACTGCCAGGGCTGCGGTGTTCGGCGCTGTTGTCGCTATATTGTCAGCCGACCCTTGGTCCACAACCGCTTGAGGCTGACGTACCGTTGGGGCCGGGGGATCTTGTTCCCTCCGATTGGGCTCCGGTTGGGTGGCCCGCTCCCCTTCTTGCGTCGCAGCTGCTCTGCTGGCCTCTAAAACAGACATACGCGAGAGCAAATTTTTAAAAATTAGCTTCCTGGTGACCCGCCGCGCCGGGCGCGGCCCCGCCTCCCTCATCATAAGCCCCCTCTCTCTTTCAAATTTGTCCATCCTAGCCATCAGAGCATTCAGCTCTTCGGATGAAACGCCCTCCTCCTCCGAAGAAGATTCGTTGGGAGGGAGGGGACGCTTTGCCGGAGTCTTCTTGGCAGGTCCCTTTCCTTTAGGGCCGCCCACATTCTTCTTTGGCGCCATCCTGAAAGAAAAATTAACGGTGACTGTGTCAATAAGTATAAAGCGCCATTAAAACGGATTGAACCTCAGGTATCCCTTACTGGTAGCGGGACCTGCGTGAACACATGTTCACTCCGGCTAGTGGTATTGATCTATTCACATTTGCATGTCACCTAACTGAAAGGACCACCTGAGATGATATTTAGTATGTTGGGGCTAACATGGGAGCTCACACTTTATACAAGGCCCGAACCTGTTGTTGGGGCCCATGTAAATGAGATTAAGATCAGAAGCTGGAACTAACCGCAGGAGCTCTCTTTCAGGCATAATTCTTTCTTATCTCTCTCCATTTTAACCCTTTTTTTGGTATCAGAAGCTGGATCAAACAGCAGGAGCTCCCCCTCTGATCCTATTTAAAATAATAATATTTATTTATTTATTTATTATTTTTTGGTATCAGAAGCTGGATCTAACAGCAGGAGCTCTCTCCCTGCTCCATTTTTTTTTGGTATCAGAAGCTGGAACTAACCGCAGGAGCTCTCTTTCAGGCATAATTCTTTCTTATCTCTCTCCCTTTTAACCCTTTTTTTTTTGGTATCAGAAGCTGGATCAAACAGCAGGAACTCCCCCTCTGATCCTATTTTTTTTATTTTTATTTTTATTTTTTTATTTTTTTATTTTTTTGCTATCAGAAGCTGGATCAAACAGCAGGAACTCCCCCTCTGATCCTATTTAAAATAATAATTTTTATTTTATTTATTTATTTATTTTGGTATCAGAAGCTGGATCTAACAGCAGGAGCTCTCTCCCTGATCCATTTTTTTGGTATCAGAAGCTGGATCTAACAGCAGGAGCTCTCTCCCTGTTCCATTTTTTTGGTATCAGAAGCTGGATCAAACAGCAGGAGCTCCCCCTCTGATCCTATTTAAAATAATAATTTTTATTTTATTTATTTATTTATTTTGGTATCAGAAGCTGGATCTAACAGCAGGAGCTCTCTCTCTGATCCATTTTTTTTTTGCTATCAGAAGCTGGATCTAACAGCAGGAGCTCTCTCCCTGATCCATTTTTTTTGGGAGCTGTGGCTAACATTGGGAGCTCGCTCCGCTCCCGAATAAGAACTATCGACCTTAGGTCAGCAACCTCTGTAGCCAAGGGTATAACTCCCCTATTACCTATGTAACTTTGTATATTTAACATCATACCTACTACATATAACATGCATCCGGCCCAAAAATAAAAATAAAAAATTGAAATACCTTTCACTTTCATTTTGCCCCATGTGGCAAACGAAATTGGGCCTATCCTAAAATGGCGGCCGCCCCATCTCCCACAATGGCCTCCATCAACGCCCGGACGGCGCCCAAAATTGACGCTGCGAGCCCCGGCAGCGACGGACGGCAATTCAACACGAACCCTATTGCCAGAACCCTCAGGTAGCTCGAGGCCGGGCCCAATCCTAGGCCACGGTGACCATGCGCCAGGGAATGTCGATGGCTGGCTAGCCGCCTGCCAAGCCGCCCAGCTCCAGGCCCCTGGCCACGTGTGCCCTTGTTTGCCATAACCAAGGCCTCTGTGAAGGGCCCTGAAGGGCCCAGCCTTCGTCCGGGAGGGGGGTGGGTGAGTGAAGCCTCCCTCCCCCAGGACCCCTGTACAGACCTGTAGATGCTCTTCTTATCCCCTTAACCTCTTTTCTTCTCTTCTTTGCTGAACCTCTTCAGACTTCTTGTCTTCACTCTTCTCTGCAACCTCTCTCTCCAACTTCCAGGCACGGAATGAGCCTGGAAGGGCCTGGCCTGTGCTAGCAGGCCACGCCCCCGGATGTTCTGGAGGGTTCCTCCAGAACTCCTCCCTGCCTCGTGTGAGGCAGACAAATGTTTTTTCTCTCCCCATTTCTTGGGGAGAGGAAAACTGTTACCAAAATATGCAATCCTGTGCTTTTCCTTTCCATTTCTGGTCAAATAAAACATTATTGAATATGACATATTCATAAAACTATTCATACTTTTAATGTATTTTATTAACCAAGATTGCAGAAACAGACATCATTAACTCCCTGATACATAAAGGGACAATTCATAGGAATTCTGGTAGATATCCAATTGACTGCACAATGTCAGTATTTAATAGAAATGGTGGTTAGTGCCACCAACATATGATAGTATGGTGTACATGTGCCCTACATAAGAATGATGTATAATGTTGGCTCTTGTCTCATTTTCATTATTTGACTTTTTCAGCTCTTCCTTTCTCACCGAGGCAGGTCATCTCAATATGTTGAGAAGGCCAACTGTGACTCTTTTGATCTCCAGGAAATCACTTGCTTTCAGTGTGAGAGCATTTTTTTCTCATTGTACATTAAATGTCTCTGCACAGAACATGTGTCTTTTACTTTTGTAGATGTGAGCACATGTGTTAATACATGAAAGACAGAAAGGTTAGCTATCAATACATCCATTTTCTGGGGCGGGGGGGGGGGGGGGGTTGTTGAACCATGGAACAAGGTAGGAGCTATTTCATTTGTCTGAATTTATTCTTACCAAAACAGTAGAAGAAAACCCTTACTGAAACAGCAGAAGAAAACATTTATTTTTATCTTGTGTTTAAGAACAAGATAAGTGATTTAATGTTTTTTTCTCCCCTATCCCTCCCTATCCCCTCTCCTCCCCAATTCATAAAGATATAAATCCTATCCTTGTCAATCACTATACAAATAAATTATCCTCCGAATAATTACATGTTGTATTTATGTTAATCATAACCTTCAATACTCATTTTCCCAAAATCTCTGTTGATCCAACAGAGGTTTAAGCCCCATATTGCATGGATTAATATAAGTAATAAATTGCTTCCAAGTAGTCTCAAACTATTTGCTCTTGCTAGTTTTGTTCTGTGTTAACTTTTCTGAAAGAGCTACAAACTGTATCCCATTAAAACATTTTTGTATCAAAAGGTTTTCTAATGTTTTCCATTCTTTACTTATTTCTGATCTTGCAATGCTAAGCATAACTAAGCGCTAAAAGATTGTTATTTGGTAATCTTTCATTTTTGCTTTCAAATATAGAAATTAACAAGACTGCACTTCTGAAATGAATTTTCCTGTCCAACATTTGACTGATCCACCCTAATACATGCAGATTACACAAGTTTTTGGGCAGGTTAGCCACATAGGCTTCTAATCTCCTGTTTTACAGTATCTTCTCCAATATAATTGAGGTACTCTGTTACTGATCTTATAGAGTTCAATTTGGTAGTAAAACCATTGTGAAAAATTATAATTTTTTTCAATTAAATCACAAAATCTGTATAAAAAGGAGAAAACATTTTATTATGGAAAAATAAAAAGTAAGAGAAAAACATGGACAGGAAAGGTAAGGATGTATATTTCTAGTTTAGTATCATTATCCCAGGTGTGATGGAAACAGGGGAATGAAAAGGAGGAAATTCAGCCATCTCTATTAGCAAAATATACAATTGATATAGAGAATTTATTTCCAATTGAGTGTAAAAAGAAAATCATATGGACCAACAGATTTTCAAGTGGGCTTCGACACTCTTACTCTTTGTGTCTTTTTTCTAAGCTTTGTTATGTAAACTTCAGTACTCCCCCCTCCCCCACAAATAAACAATTGCCTAGCTGTTTTTTCTATTTCTAATGACTGCCAGATCAAGTGCATACTTAGAAACCTGCTTTGGGTGCTTCTGTAAAACCAAAAAGACATGGTTTTTTTTTTCTGTGACATTATTTTTGAATAGATATTCTAAAGCTATCAATATACCTTCTTATATTATATGTAGGCACACCTTACCAAAAGAAGGCGTGGCTACCAGCCAGAAGCTCACAGAACTTCTGTACAGATGCCATATCCTAGTAGCATAATACCAAATAGTCCTTCATTTCCATGTTTTCTAAGTTTCTGACTTTTAATTTTATTATGGCAAGGGGAGTGGAGTAATTAATGGCACAATCAAAAAATACCTTGATATTCTGTATGCATGCAAATGTTACAGTATTTTGTGAAACTAAATGAAAGTGTGACAATACACAACAGCCACCTGGTTGTTTGTAATTAGTGCTGTCAACTAAGTACAGGTTGTTTCAACAAGGTGTTTTTCTCTTAATCAATTCAAATAAATGTTTTAAGAGATAGATTCAGCATATTGATGGAGGAATAGATTTGGAGTGACATCATTCATGGGTGCTGATGCCATTTCTGTAGGGATTGAACTGTGTGGTGAAGGCCAAGTAAACAAATTCTCATTTCAAATGAAACTTCCCTTGCATGAAAGTGAATAGTATGGAATAGAAAGTTCCTTGTTGAAACTTGAATTAGTCTGTCTAATTGGAAGAAGGGGGATACAGTGATAAATGACTCTGTTTGGAAAATGAAAAATGTATGTGTCTGGGAATCTAAAGAGTCTCTGTACAGACATTAATCTAACCATCCCTTCATAGACTGACCCCGATTTTATTTATTTGTATATTTTTAAAATAGTCCTGCTACTTTCTATTTTAGCAGAATATTTCAAAGGGGTTGACTTTTTTTTTCAAACAATGCACACACAATTGATCAGACATACATTATAGTGGTGAAAAGGGGGGGGGGGCTACCCCAATTATGGTAAATCCTTGAACAGTCATGAACAGTCATGAAGAGTCATGTGTTTAAAGATTGAAGAAAAACCTTCCCTGAGGGTCACATTGCCAGAACCCAGAATGTAACTTCCTGAATCCTCCATCAAACATGGCCAGCATTTTCCAAACTCTGGACTCCACAAAGGCTATAGTTAGTAAAGACTGGTATAATACAAACTTCTGGGAAAGTTCTAGATGACAATTTCATAATGACATTTCCACTTATATCCAGAGTCAAGTCCTCTGAATATTGGCTAAGATCATATATCAGAAAAGGATGGCCTGAATTCTGTTGCTAGTTCCACATACAGTATAGGTACATTAATGGTACAGTGTGTTGATGTACCATTTAACAATTCAACCATTGATTCAATGGGTCAACTCTATTTATAGCTAACCAAAAGGATTCAAATCTATGTCTGGCATGTGGCTACATCTCTGTAGCAACTTCCCTCACTGCTAACCCCACTTCTTCACCATCTTTTGAGTGATACAACTTGATTCTCTCAACTTGGTCATTTCCGTGTCTTTGAAAAGTAAGGAAATCAGCAGAGAGGTGTCTGTTTATTTTTACATATTTTATTTTATTTTTGTAGCTATATATACCGGACCTACTGGACCTTCCCAAATATACTCTGATGGTCCCTATGGATGGCCACCTTATAGTCGATCTAACTATAGAAAAATAGCTCAACACTTTTCTTGCTGATCCCCTAGTCTCCAATGACACTGAAACTGCCATATTTTGGATGGGCTGCATCACTGAAAAAAATGAGTTAGAGGTGGATATTAGTTATTAAATATCTGGTAAAGAATTATGTTTTTTTTCATAGAATTGTAGACTTAGAAGAGATCACAAGATCCATCCAATCCAGCCCCTCTGCCATGTGGGACAACCTAAAAAGTTTCCTCACTAACAGGACACCAGACTTGGTTCTGATATTAATTATTTCATTTATGTAAGTCACATTCTCTCAACCTCAGAGGAAGGCAAAAACAACCCCCTTCAGAACAAATCTTGCCAAGAAAACTCTGTGGTAGGTTCCCATAATCAATCAGAAATTACTTGAAGGAACACAACAGAAACAACAATTCTCATTTGGGGCCACAGGCAGAGCGGGGGGGGGGGGGGGGAGTTCACTAAAACATTAGAATTGAGCCAGCATCTTGTTTTGTTTCTTGTTTCCTCCCCACCCCTTTATATTATTATTTTAAAGATTGATAGCCTCCAGTAGAAACAGCCTTTTAAAATTAATTATATGTAAGCCTCTTCAAGAGCCTTTGGGGAAGTGGAGCAGGATAAAAATGCTATAAGTAAATAAAAAATAGATAATCTCTGTATAATAGAATCAGTGAGGAGGGAAAAAGAAGGTGGGGGAAAACAGCCAACTGCTACAAAAGGTTGGGAGAATTTACCTCTTTGCTCTGATGTTCTCCCCTCTATTTCCCTGCAGGGCTCTGTACATCCTTTCCCGAGAGAAGCCTGGGAATAAATGCAAAGTCTATGGTGCCAACTGCTTTTCCCCTCTTCCTCTCTGCTCCTCTTTCACTACCTTAATAAATTAAGCTGAACAACAATGGGGATGAAAGGAAGCAGGACAATGTGGTAAATGTAGCAGAAAGAAATTTGAATTGTAATGAGGAGAGCTAATCAGGAAAAGAATGGACTATGTAGAAAACACTAATGAGTTTCTAAATAAATTCAAAAGGTTAATAACAGATATGAGGAGAATCCTAATGTGAAGAGAGAAAGCTCTGCCTTGTTGCTTTTATGGCTATATGCTATTTTTCAGTATCATATTTAGCATCAGTGCTCCATGGTTGGTTCAGTAGGTATCATTGATGGTATTGACAGATTAAGTTTAATTTCTATTGCTTTGTTTGCTCTTCCAGAATTGAACTCCCCTCCCTCTCTCCTTCCTCTTCCTGCTCCTCCCAGCCCCACTGCCACTCATCCCACCCACAGAGACACATTGTGATTTTTCTGCCCCTTGGAATTGTAGGCTCAGTTTCATTTTGTTTTTTTTCTGAATCCTAATACATTTTAAATACCTTTTGCCACACTGAGGCGCATAGGCACTCATACATAATCGTCAAAATCTGGCAGATGAAAGCAAATAAAATTCTCTGATGCTACAATAGGGCAGTGGAAAGAATATTCAAAATATTTCTAAGTTTGCGGAAAACATGTTATTGATATGTTAGGAAGTCCTGATGAGAATCATGAACTGACTAGAATCTTCACAGTTTAGGACTTAGGACTTTATCACACCAACTCACTGTGTCATAACAGTTGTGTTACTGTAGATCAGTGGTTCCCAACCTTTGGTCCTCCAGGTGTTTTGGAATCAAGCTCCCACAATTCCTAACTGATAAGTAAGCTGGCTGGGATTTCTGAGAGTTGGTTTCAAATACTTGGAGGACCAGAGGTTGGGAACCACTGCTGTAGATAATGGATACATATCAAGTTGACAACCTGAAATATTGCAGCTCTCTTCATACTGACATGACAGAGGTATTACTGGTCAGTCAAAAGGCAGAACAGCGTATATGGGTTATAGCCTGTGCTAAACGGGGTCACACTCCCTCTGAAGGCACAGGTTCACAGTCTGGAAGTGATCCTGGACTCATCGCTGTCCCTGAAACTTCAGGTATCATTGGTGGGCCAGGAGCACCTTCACACAGTTAAAACTTGTGTGCCAGCTGTGCCCATACCTGGAGATGCCTGACTTGGCCATAGTAGTCCAGACCTTATTGACATCCTGTTTGGACTACTGCAAAGCTCTCTACGTGGAGCTACCTTTGAAGCTATAATTAGTTCAGAGATTGGCAGCCAGGTTACTAACTGGAGATCTATACAAGGAGAAAACCACCCCCATGTTGCAGCAGCTACACTGGCTGCCAGTCTGCTTCCAGGCTGAATAAAAAGTGCTGGTCATTACCTATAAAGCCCTAAGTGATTTAGATCCAGGCTACTTGTCAAATCACATCTCCCTATATAGGCCATCCTGGGCACTGTGGTCAGTGGAGGAGGCCCTGCTCTCAGTCCCACTCTGTCATAAGCATGGTTGGTGGGAATGGGAGGGGGGGCCTTTTCTGTTATCACTCCCCGTCTCTGGAACTCCCTGCCAAGAAATAAAAATGGCCCCCATCTTCCTCTCCTTCAAAAGCTCTTGAAAATGCACTTCTCCACTTTGGTGTATGGAGAGGAGGAAGACTAGGGCACTATAGACTAATCTTACTTGGAATGCTGGTTGACCTACTTGTACCCCTGGCAACTATGGTAAATTTTAAAGAACAACTATAACAGTCAATTTTATCTACTTTAATTGTTTTTATCATGTGAGATGTTTTAATGTTGCATATGTGATTAGTGTAAGTTGTTTTACATGATTATTTGTATTCTGTTTTCCATTTTGATGTTTATTCCTTTATGCGATAAGCTCACTGTTATTATTATTTATTATTATGTTGTATTACTGTCATGTTCCTTTGCATTTATCTGGATACTGAATGTTTGCCTTTTTTGTGTGTAAATTGCCCTGAGTCCCTTCGGGGTTAGAGGGCAATCCATAAATAAATAAATAAATAAACAAACAAACAAACAAACAAATTATTAGCACAACTGTGCTGGTTTCCTAATTGCGGTCCCATCATCAGTCTTCCACACAGTCAGAATGCACAGTCTAAATAACCCCATCTTCCTGCCCAGTCCATATGCAGAATGCCTTGTGGTTCTTCTAAAAAATATTAGGGTGATTCCACAATATAGATTCTAAAAAACATACACACACACACACATACACACAGCCTTTGGAATAGAGAAGGGAGAAGAATCCCATCTATTGATGTTATCATTTGACAGGTGACATGCTTGGGCAGCAGTAGATGGGGCACATCACACGAAGGTAAGTAATATGAACGTAGAGGGATGAGAAGCCATTTATGGGTTTTGCCTATTAGTTAAAATGGCTGGGAGAATCATAGAGGATAGGTAAATCAGTAGTGTGATGCACATAGTGTCATGTGATAGGAACCATCACCAAAGGTGATGGTCCAACTGCAGTGCTTGTTTCTCATGTCTCGTGTGATAACATTGAAACAGCATTTTCTGCAGTAAAAATATTTCTGCACATAACACCATTCCTTTGGAGGAAATTATATTTCTGTACATGGAAGATTTAACCAAATTCCATATAATGAACAATTTTGTATCTGCGGAGCAGCAGAGGTAGAAGATATTGCACATGTACTGTTTAGTTGTGTCTTCTACAAGAAAGAGAGAAACCAATACCTTGGGCCATACATTATACAAAAAACACACTGGGATCCATATATTAAAACTACATTTTTATTGGCCAGCCAGAATGCTAAAATAACATATAAAACTGCCCTTTTTCTATTTAAACAATACAGCTGAGAACTGCATATTTAGAGTTGATTAGGGTAAACTCTAGAGGTGATGCAGATATTTGATTTGGATCAAGATCTTGTTAACAGCTTGTTTATTTTAACTTATGTTGTACTGTATGTGTATGTGTTTGTCAAATGTTCTTGATACGGCCCATAGGCTAATCAATAAAATGTACTTACTCTATTTCTGTACATTTTCTGCACTGAAAATGTAAAAATATATGCACATTTTTGCAGCTAATAAGAAAAAATGGCAGTGTAATACAGTCCAATGGCAAACAAGGGCAAGAGGGAGACTGGAGTAAAAGCCAATAGCATGCACTATCTATTGTCCCACACTGGACCATGGTTTTTGCTCCAGTATTCTAGCCATCATGTCTACGCCAACAACTTGGAAGTATGTTGCACAGAAAAGAGGTGGGGTAAATATAGTGACTGAACCAAAGCAAATATAAACTGAACTTTGTACATGTCCATCTTTGAATGAAGACCATAGATAAATGCCTTGTTGAGTTTTTGTCATAAACCATCAGACCTAAAGTAGGATTTAGAATAGAGAAAGAGAAAGTGGGAGTACTGTAAATGAATAAGATAGTCATGCATCTCATTATAGACACAATGAGCTCTTTAAATCATGCAGGCATGTCATTTAGATCTACAAACTATATTATAAGATTGCAAAACACAGGGAAAAGTGCATATTCCCATTTTAATGGTGTTGTGGAGCTTACTGAGGGTTCAGTAAAAAAAAGGAAGAGAAAGATAAAACCTATGCTATCTCTGGCTCTGCATGTTTGTGTGCGTATGTGTGCGGTGTGTGAGGGAGGCAGAGAGTTTCCTCCATTAAGCACACCCAGCAACTCAACAAAGATAAGAGAACTGCTGTAGTTTCATTTTGTATCATGAATTAGGTCACATAATTGTCTTCAAAGACACAGAGAATATTGAACTTGTTTGAAAGAATGCATAGTCATTTGGAATTTCCTCCCCCATGAGGCACATCTGATCTCTTTTCTCTTCTCTTTCTAATATATGATAAAGAAAAAGAAAGATGTTCCATGTTTGTTTCAAGACTAATATGAACTGGGCCAGTTTAGTCCAGAATGAATTGCCCAATTCGGTTCTACTATGGAACAGCTTACCACAGAATAATGATGCAGACTTAATCTGACATCAAAACAGTTGAGGTAAAGTAGGGCAATTTATCTGAAATACAGTAGGCCCACATATTATGCAAGGGCTCTGTTCCAGTACCATTTCTGTAATGCAATTTCCTGTATTGTTTAGAATCCTATTTTGCTTATCTGAAAGGAATGTCTTGGTCATCTGGCCAAAGCTTACCATATACTTGTGCAGAAGGAACCAGCGATGCCTAGAGATGTGTCCTCTCTAGGCCTCCAGTGAAATTCTATAATCAATGTTCAGCAGAATTTTGGATTTTTCTCCAATTCCTTCTGGTTTTATACTGGCATAAAAAAATTAACTTGAGGAGCTGGTATAAAAAGTCTCCAAATGTAATAGGAGCTGGCAGAACATATTCTAGAATAAATACAATGTATATTGATCTCTAAAATAAAATGAGAATGGACAGCAACAACATTTAGGTCTTTCTAGACTTTTAATTGGCCTGCATGCATGCCCACTTTATCTCCCCCCCCCCCCCCCTTACTGGGTGGAACCATGTGGCTATGCTGGCTGGGTATTCTGGAATTGTAATTCAACTTTTCCAAGCTTCGCTTCTAATATGTCTTGGCTTAATACATTTTACTCTATCTCAAGCAAAAGCAGGACCTAAAGGTACCAGCATCTGTACTAATTTTACTATTCTTAAACCCATTTTCTCATTTCATCTCCCAGTTCTCCTTTTTACTTGTTTTCCTAAATTGTAAATTCCTCAGGGAAAGGATCCTTCTCTCTCTCTCTCTCTCTCTCTCTCTCTCTCACTCACTCACTCTCTCACACACACACTTCAATAGATATAAGGATACATGTACATTTCTGAGGGCATAAAACAAATAATGCATAACCAAAAATAAAAGATCTTCCCTTTCCTGGGATTGCTTGGGTCTTATTTTGCACAGTAAACTCTTTTGTTGTTAACTAGCTGTGCTGGATTCTGAGATTTCCCAAAATGATTCTGTGCAGTCACTATAGCATTTCTTTACTTGCAGAATATCAAAGCATTACGAACAGACTGATAAGATTATTTCCTATTACAAGGCTTGTAATGAAACAAATCAAGTGTAATGATTCTGCTGCCCTGTGGTGGTTGCCTTTATTGATTGTTTTAGCATGCAGTCATGTTCCAAGGAGTTTGGCAAAATTGAGCAGCTGTTTGCAAAAGTGAAAACTTAACTTTTAAGCCATACAAATTGGATCACACATATTTCAATATTTAGGGAAATATTTAGGTTTTCATAGTCTGAATACCTGTAATTGTAACTTAAACTTTCACAAACAAAATATAAATACATAAATAAATTATCTCCATGGGGCTCCATTGGCCCCATGGTTAAAGTATGAAGAAATGCTTGGAGAGGCACAGGGGGATGAAATCCTCTGAATAGGCTAAATAGGAAGGTCTTCTCCTGCCAACAAAGAGAGAGCTCCTAAGCCAACCAAGGGCCCATCCAGACAGGGCCTTTATTGCAGGAATTCCCACAATAAAGGAGGGGTTGTCCAGACAATGTTCTGGACAGTCCCGCATTAATTCAATACAAACCAGGAAAACCATGGTTTGTAGTGAATTAATTTGATATTGGATTTATTCCATGCCTTTCTTGGGGATAAATCCACTACACCATTCCCACAGTTTACCAGGCTAAATAAGCCCGGTAAACTGTGGGAATACAGAGAACATCCATTGATTACATGATATCAAATTTGCAAATAGACGTTGAGAAGAATTTATTTTCTCCTTAACCTCCTAAACCTACTATTTTAGACAAGTGTGGAGTCTGAGAAAATCCTCTTAAAGATAATCATCCAAGATTTTTCTCCACTGTCAAAGCTTGGACAAAGTGTCAGATATGGGAGCCGCAGTATATCTCACGGCAATGACAGGTTTAATACTCTGTAGAACATGTTAGGCCATAGACTACACACATGGGAAATAAAAAGATAAACCTGGAAGATGAAAGTGCTTTCGACAGCTTCTCTATACAAATGGCGGAAATTCTCCATTGCTTAGGAATCAAGGTGTTGGTTAGCTTGCTTGTGAAAGACAGCTATCTGTTACCCAGAGGAATGCAAATAAATATATTCTGAAAAGAGCTGAAACTCAAGAACATAGCATTTTCTGTTCTACTGATATGCAGGGAATGAGATGACAAAAGTAACCAAGTTTTTTGGAAATGAATGCTATAATGTGAGGTCAGTGAATAAGGTGAAACTAGATCTTACTAGGAACCAATTTACATCACAGAATTACAGCATCATTATATTACAACAAGTGTCATCTTTCCATCCTATGGAATACTAGGCTATGTGCATTAGAGGTACATGATTCATCCAAGAATGTTGTGATGAGACTTGTGTCCCAACTTCAAGATATCTGAGTATACATTTGTATATGCAAATACATGGGGTCCAAAATCTGGGGTGTGGGTAGGGGAGGACCCAAATCCAAAACCAAGCACTTGGATAAGGATGCTCAATATTGAATAGCATTGTAATTCTGCAATATAAATGGACCGTGGATTCTTTGACCGGGTGTTTTATATTGTGTTATTTTATTTGTAAAGTGCCATACAAACTGGAAAAGTGTTTTACTTCTCTAATTCTCCAGTCAGGTAGAGATTTTCAAGCTTTTATTTACTACCCAACATATGTTTGCCCTGCAGGGAGAGGGGGAGGGATAGAAATAAAGTTTCATTATATATTTTGTTTGAATTCTGTAAGCTGCTTTTGCCCCATCTTCTTTTATACTGCATTTATCTCATTCCAGCTTCATTTTACATAAATTATTACATAATTTGTCTTCATGCACTGCCTGACCAAGACATTTGTTCTCAATTCTTTCTAAGTGATAATGGCTACTGCCATCTGTTTTTTGCTTTCTGCATCCTGCCTTGAAGCATTTATCCCATTTTCTTTAGCTATATCCACATTTTAGCTATCTGACTAATGGCAGACAGGATACATATGTACTACTTCTCTGTCCACCTATCTTTCTCTATACCAATACCGATATATTAGATATTTGCTACTTATAATATAGTAGCAGTTTTTAAGCATTTGGAAGAGTCAAATGAAGAGGATACAGCTCCCTTACAGCTGAATTCTATTACAGCAGCTATTGCTGAATTCAAAATGCTGTTTATGATCTACAAAGTCCTATATAGCTTTGGTTCAATCTGTGTGTCTCTGTTTGCATATTTGAGCCCGCTCACAGTTTAAGATGTTTTCGAAAGGCACTATGTTTGGCCCACCAGCCTCACAGGCCCCATCAACACTGTGATATAATGCAGCTTGAAACTGCATTGTATTATCATTGTATACTCATATAAGTGACTTTACACTGACTATATAATGCAGTTTCAAACTGCACTATATGGCTGTGTCGATGGAGCCACAGATACATCTGGTAGGAACATAGGAGAAAGCCTTCTCAGTGGCCTTTCTCAGGTTCTGGAACCAAATGTGGAAATATTGGTAGCCTTCCTGCTATCTATCCGTGAGCAAGTGAAAACTTTGTTGCATTGGCAAAGCCTTTGAGGCCTGATTACTTATAGGGAAAGGTTAGGAGGTCTAATATATGGAGCTGCAGCAGGGAAACGGTTGCTGTATTTGATATCCCTAAGCAGGGATTGATTTTCACAGCCTTACCCCTGTTTAAAAATTGCAAAGTCATTAAAGAAATCATATGGTTGGAATTTTTTGCTTTTGTCACATGAGACTCTTGAAAGTATCAATCAGGCAGGAGGTGGCCCAGTTTAGAAACAGAGAATCTAGAATGTTCCACTCCCATGTTTTGAGCTTGGAATTTCACCCTATTTTAAGAGAAGGTAGTTCCACCTTAAAATCCTGATTCCATGGACTAAGGGTGAAATAAAACATTCCCTTAGAAGCAGGCATGTAGGGGGTGGGGGCTCGGGGGGGGGCTCGGGGGACTTCACCCCCCCCCCAAAAAAATTCTCATGGTGGTTTGCGAAAAGGCCTTACTGGTGCATTACTTAAACTGTTATGTTTATTCATATCATGATCTGATCACCATACTCAATATATCCCATATGCATGGGGGTATTGGGGTAATGATACAAAATGTTTGCTAGGGTAGACCCTCTTTCACTCAGACTCAGCTCCCCTGAAACTCAGCCCCCCCCCCGAAACCCCCTCTGAAAAAAATTCAGCCCCCCCCCCCCCCCCCGAAATGAAATCCTGGCTACGGGCCTGCTTAGAAGTGAGAGCTTCCACTTCTTGGG
The DNA here is from genome assembly GCF_037176765.1 of Anolis sagrei. NCBI lineage: Eukaryota > Metazoa > Chordata > Lepidosauria > Squamata > Anolidae > Anolis > Anolis sagrei. Next base: position 212,615,365 of record NC_090024.1, on the reverse strand, counting down.
CATCCAGATGAAGACCAAGAGAAAAGTGAGTGCATTCAGAACAAAGGAGGAAAACTCTTTGTCCTGAGATTATTTGTTAGCTAGAAAGACGAGGGTCTTTCAAAAGAACTGTTTCTTTCCAGTTGTGGGGGCTGTATAGACTGGGCCTGGGGAATGTGTTGCACGACTTTTGTTCCCAATCTACACAGCTCTCTTGGGATTTTGGGCTGCTGAAGCTCTTCAAATGAAGTCCTATGCCCATCCCTCCTTCTTCTCCATCTCCTGTCAAGACTTAGATCAGTTGGATTTCCCCGATTGCCAGTCTTCACTCCCAGGGAATCCCATAAATGTATCACTAGATGTTGGCTCTGCACAAATAGCTTGCACTTCCTTTACCTTAGTCCAATCCACAGTGCCATCCCCGTCTTCCCCACTCTGTGACCCATCATCCCCAGAGAACCTCTCAAATGAGTCCTCATCTGTAGGCGCCATAAATATATCCCAGATCCTTTTCCTCTGTTGTTCCTCATCAGATTCCTGCTCTTGAATAACCCTTTTTCCCCTTCTGGCACCCATACTACTGTTTGCAATGTTACTCACAGGCTCTACTACAACAGAACCACCCTAAGGGCTCTCCCACACAGCCATATAATCCAGAATATAAATGCAGAAAAATCCCACAATATCTGCTTTGAACTGGGTTATCTGAGTTCCCATTGCCATATATTCCAGTTCAAAGCAGAAAATGTGGGATTTTATTCACTTGTGTGGAAGGGGCTTAAGAGGCCACGAGTCTATCCAGATAATGTGACCTTTCCACAGAGTCAGAGGGAATGCAAATAAAGGGATCTGTTTCTCAGTTGGAAGACGACTGATGTTGAGTCAAATATAGGAGTGTCTTAGATTTAAAAAATCTGTGAATTCATTTCTGATAATTTGCTTCCTTGCAGAAATTTAGGAAAAAAATGTTTTCCAAAACTGGGAAATGCAAGGAATATTCCATATTTTCCACAAAGAAATCAATATGAATCCTTCAATATACGTAATTACCAACAAATTGATTCATAAGAATGTATGTTCTTATAAATCAACATTGACTGGCTGTGTCTCACCAGGTTTTCTGGAAGAATTCTTTCTAAGCCCAACTTGGAAAGTCTTGGCATTCCCTAGTAGTTTCCCATCCAAGGAATGACAAATGGGATTGATCAGCTCAGTCCTGCTTTGTTTCCAAAATCAGTCAAGATTAGGTGTATTTAAGGTAGCATAATGGCAGCTCTGCAAAACATCTAGCAACATTTAAAGTTTGATCCGGAATGGTATCCAGCCACCCTCCAGTCCCCCATTCCTCCCTAAAAATGTGCCTGAGTGGGTTTGCCAAGACTGAGTTCCTATTCCCCCTTCCCATCTCCTGACACATCATTTCCAGGCATCAGGAGGGCTCTTCAGAGCAGCCTGCATTGCCAGCAGGGCCCTCTGGAAAGTTTTGAGAGAGGAAATGGGGCTAGGGAAAAGGGCGTGGGTGCCTGAAGAACCGGGATGGCAGTGGGAATCGACCCCCCTGAAATTGCAGAACGTAGTCCCAGAAGTCAATCCCCTCAGGCCCAGCACCTCAACAGGCCCAAACTTTTCAGTGTTTAATTAATCCAAAAAAAACCAGTTTAATTTGGATTAATACAAGTTTGCCTGAAGCATCATTTGGATGCCACAGGTAAACCCATTACTTGTCATAGTTTTTGGGCCTGGGTAGAAGGGCCCTAGGTTGCTACACAATTTCTTCTCTTTTTTATAGAATCCATAACAGAATTAAACCATATTGTTCACTCCCTTTCCCCAACTGCAAATCAGCTTCACTCAGGCATTGAAAAGACTGGAGATCATGGTGGAAGTGAGAACTGAATACTTCCTTAATATGTAAGTAATAATACACATGCTATGCAAGGCGGTTATGTTAATGTGCGACACCAACTTTATTAGAAGTGCTCCAATGCAAGCCTACGTTGTTTTTGTTTTCTTTTTTATACCAATTTTTACATTTATTTTACAAGTGCAGGCATCAGTCAAGGATAGGATCACTGTCTGATTTCCAAAACAGATGGGAAACACAGTAAAATCAATTATCAATTAGGATTCATTTTGCAAAGCAATAAAATACATCATCAAGCAAAGCCATTAGGCTGGTAAACCCCTTGTATCCAAAATTTGAATTTGCAAACCTGTAATATACTATAAGTACCACTCTCCATGCATAGGTTCCATCTAGGGGTTATGGAAAAGAATAGGAGAGTGTGTCGTGGGAGTTTGTTTTTATTTATTTATTTATTTCTGTCAGTCAAAATAGGACAAGGCTCAACAGTTGCCATACAATTTAGTAGTCATAGATAACACTATTCAGAGGGCCTAAATGTTTTAAAGGCAGTAGTTCTCATATGATCTTGAAAGCTGAGCAAGGTCAACTCTGGTTATTATTTGGGTAAGGCACCACCAATAATACCAGCTGTTGTAGGCTATATTTCAGAAGAAGGAATTAGCAAAACCACCTCTGGGTTGAAATTTTTGGGGTTGCCATAAATTGGAAAGCAACTTGAAGGCACATACATACTCACACACAAGGATATTTAGAAGATCACTAGTCATGATGGATGGATAATACTTTACATATCAAGGAATTTATGCCAATCCTACCAACACAGTATCACTACACCCAATCCTCTGGGGACACCAAAGTGGTCAGTGCTAGCTACCTTCTAGAGGCTATTTATGTTTACAAGTTCAAGTAGGAACCCACCATACCAAGATGCCTTAGATGTCATTTTCACTTTTCATTTCAACTTATATTTTGCCGATTTTTGTAATCTTTTAATTTGTATTTCCGGGGTTGGGGTAGGTTGAGAGTGGGGGAGAAAATGGCTGCATTTTGTGACAGTTTTGAGTCATAGGGCAGTTACGGCAAGCAATTATCTGAATTTCTGTTATATATTTCAAGGAGTTGGGTGGCTACAGGCATTATACTTTGGGACCAAAGGGCTGCATGTCGTCCATAGGCTACATTTTGATCACCCCAGTTTTAGAAGGAGGAAAAGGTATTTGCCTGAATATTTGGTTTCTAATCTATAGTTCAGTAGAGAATAAGGGGAAAGATGGAGCTTGGGATGGGAGGAGCAACGTATGCACAATAAAGTGAAGAAGTTTCTAGTTGTGTTCATCATCTTTCCTAAACATGTGATGGGTGGTGCCGATGTATGTATCTACTTAGGCTTTACTCCAGACATCTTAATGCATTCAGACCTTTGTGTGCTGAGTGTGAAAGCTAGATGACAGTTCTGTAATTGCATGCAGCTGAAAGTAGTTGCTGAGCTTCCATGATAATACATTGCTCTCAGTTATATGAGCTGTGTTAGTCTGTTCAAACCTTCTACCATATTCATTGCATGAAGGTTTTACTGAGATCCAAGAGCTCTGTAAATCTGAGTGTTGGACTTATATACAAAGTCAAATCCCCATTCCCAGTTTTAGACCTCCATTCCATCTGAACAGGACTACATTTTAGCAGAATCTCTTCAAAGCTTAATGAACCAGCTGCTCTGGCACAAATAAGATGTGTCTTCCCCAATTCTGGTCTATGTTTAAATGGTGCAAAAGTCCATAGAAACTCTTTGCAAAGAGTGCTGATTTGGATTGCTCTCAATTATAATTTCAGCTTAATATGCTAAATAAAAATAGTTGATTTGAGTGATTAAAACTAATTTCAGTGGACAGCTGGATATGGTCTGACTCTGAGGACTCAAAGGGAAAAAGAAGCACTGAGCAACAAACTAGTAGAAAATGAATTCAAGGGAAACATTGTTCTCAATCCAACAATATTCCAAATTTAAGGGGAAAGGTACTGTCAGCAACAAACTATATCATAGACTTAGAAAGACAATTTTACATACTGGAGTGCGATGGAAAGCCCTGATGTGTCATGATGTACAAACCTTAGAAAGATAGTTTTACATACTAGAGTAGGAAAGCCCATATGTGTTTGTAGTTTGGGTATTTCTGGATTACGCTCTCTATGGACGACTGAGTGCCAAAATTTCCTCTGTGGCCATGATTTTATCCATCACCATTTTTATTTCTTTCAAATTGATTATATGGGAAGTTGTAGGTGTAGCACATTATGGGTTTAAAACATGGTCACTTCTATCTTCCCAACTACCAAAAGAGTAAGAATTGAAACAAGGTAGGATTGGGCATTGGGAGTGGCTTCAATAAGTATCTATCTGAACGCAACAAAAAATCTGACCATGTTTTGCAGGGGTGAAAGTCCTGGCTAGCCAAACTGGCATGGCAGTTGAATGAGGAAAAAAGACTTTAAGCAAACAAGGATGAAACAATTAAAATGAAAACAAAAATGGATCATTTACTGAACAACAGTCCAAATGTAAGGATGAAAAATGTTCCATATATCTGCTATGCATGACTAACATACAAGACTCCTAAACAGGATGCACAGAGATAAGAGAAAACAACCACATCAAAAGCTTTCAGCTTGGTTCCACCCATTGCAAATTTATCCAATCATAAGCCCATTTGCTTTTCAATAACAGCATATGAGTTTGAAACACTAACACATGCATTTATTTTCATACAGATTTCTCTTAAATAATCATTATGTACACAACTTTCCCTAACATACTGTTTTGTATGCATATTTGAGTGAAGAACCGAATCACAAAAAGGATAACTGTGCCAACTGGGCTGTCAATCTAGGAAGCACAATATGTTAGTTTGCTGCTTATTTGTAAGGCCCGATCTATACAGGTCCTAAAACCCAGAAGGATGGGATAAAGCGGGGGGGGGGGGGGAGCTAGAAAATGCTTGATCGTGAGACTGCATAAAAATGGATTAAAAGGTTCACATAAAATCCGATATTGGGCAAAAGAAATCCACTGCCAAGGAGCACTGTATATCCCAGCACTCCCCCCAAAAATTGGACCTTTTGCAGTTTTCCTTGCAGGAAAGCCCTTCTCATGAGAACTATTCCTTTGTTCTCATTTCTGAAAGGAAATGGAGCTTGAATTTACAGCGTGGGTACCAGCATGGTAGGTTAGTTATTCCAAAGGAAAATGTAGTTCAAGAGAGCAATCCTAAAGGCACCAGGAGGGTGAGGAGAGATGATGACAGGAAATCTGCTTGTATGCATTTTGTTATATTTTCATTAATGCTCATAAGCTTCCGGCGGTTGTCCCATACCTTTTGCAGATCCCTTCAATCCACATTAACCAAACCTTTCTGGATGCTATGAGACTATTTCCAAGGACTAATGGCTCCATGTGAGGACTCTCCTTAAAGTATCGGGATTTATAATCCCACACCCTTACTCCAGATTAAGTGGCTGTCTGCAAGGACCCTACGTGACCTTTAAGTGTGTCCATTTCTCTTTTTGGATAGAGCACAAAGTGCTATTCTGTAATCTGCTCTTTGGTGTCCAAAATTTTATCCACTCACACGCCAGTGCTGCTAGCCAGTAAAGCAAGGGGAGGGGGGAGGAGGGAGTTCAACTCATGAACTTCAGAAGGAAAGTGATATAAGAGGTTATTTAATCTATGAGTACACTTTAATTTCCTCCACCCATAAACCAAGAATAGCCAGTTTCTTCAACATCTGACTTGCCTCCCTGCTTCCTCCAATCCAAAATAATAAACATCAGCCACAGGGACACAGGGATGTTGTAAAAACCCCTGTGCCCCATGGAGGTAGACATAGAACTCTATTAATAATGCGTTACACTCCACTTGACTGGTGAAAGATCTAATCCAGGGTTTCACTACCTTTGTTTAGTATTTCACCCTATTCTTGCCTCAAAAAATGATCTTCTTATATTCTAAAGTAGAAATGAGTAAGAATTTTGGATTGGTATTGTGCTGTTAATAATATATCAAAGTGAACAACTTTATTCGTATTTGGTAAATAAACAACTAGAGACTTTTTAAAAGTCAAATGTACAAAAAAGGACATCAGAATTGATAGATTTGTCCACACTGATATAGAATTTAAAGTTCTTAACTTTAAAATATCTTAGCTTAGATCCTTTATGAATACAACGTTATTGGTGATGAATTAAAGTTTCCACCTCTTCTTTTTTTAAAGAACCTCTTTATCCTTAATATGTGCATGGCAGACAGGTACAGTATTGCCCTCTCCAAGCTGGGAAGACCTGTTCTATTGAACTTATCTGATGTAAATAGAGATGAATTTTAGTTCAGTGTGGTGTTGAGTAATTTAAGGAAATTCACAAATTTCTTCATTTTGGTGATGGAAGAGCATAACGTTTTAAAAGTTCAAAAGTAATAGAAAGCAAAATTATGCAGTGCACAAGCCTTTTTTGATGGACTGTATGAGAGGAGTAGCAAAAGCCACAAGGTTTTAAAACTATGTGGAAGGCACTATTTTCCTCATCTCTTATTGCTTTCCCACTTCAAAGCATTCCCAAGTCCTTATACTGTAAGTACAGGACTCACATATAAGGAGATGTAATGTGACAGTGTTAAGTGATTTATTACTCAAAGCCTTGGAGCTGAACATAAAAGACATCCACTGTAAAGTATTGGGTTCAAGGTGATCTCAGGCAATGTGAAAGCTTATTTTGTGGTATTTGATTTATGAAAGTTGTTTTGGACATTCAAGCAATTGCTTCATGTTGCGTATGTTGAAGGATGAACATGTATGCATGAACTCACTCAAAGGTATATGGGTTCAGATCAGCCAGGCTGATTTCATAGATTTTGTGACCTTCCTGACACTTAGAATTAAGTATGTGAAAGCAGTAAAACAGCCCAACACTGGAATAGATCACCCATAATTTGAGATATTCTAGGCTGCTTTAAATCACTGAAAGACAGTGTGGTGTAGTGATTAGATGCTAGACTGGGGATCCTTTTGCACTGCTATATAATCCAATATCTAATCATATTATCTGATTTGAATTGGATTACATTATATGGCAGTGTAGGCTCATATAATCCAGTTCAAAGCAGATAATCTGGGTTCAGACAGTAGATTATATGGCAGTGTAGCTCCAGCCTAGGACTTCAGAGATTTAAATCCAGGGAGATTCTAGGGGGTACTAGAACATTTCATTTCATCCTTGCCTACATAGCGGGGTGACTGTACATATGAAATACACAAGGAGAAATACACGGACATTGGAAGAAAAGCAGGACATAAATATAATTTTATGGGGGGGGGGAGTTGAAGGAGGCAAACCATTCCCCTGTTTTTGCTGGTTATTCTCCCTCCCCACTTACTATTTCATCAACAAGAGTTGTTTCCACAACAGCAACATGGGTAGGGGAAATAATAGGAAAAAAATGGTTTTACCCCTTCAACCGTCCCCCTGTAAAAAGGACCATCTTTCTCTGTCTAGCACCCCCTTTTGGCCTCCACCTGGATAGTTTAACAGTACCAAATAATATATTTATTACAAAACACTACACAATTTTTAAGACAAGTCATTTTGGTGACATCCTCTCTGAGGCAGTCATTCATTATGGTTTGCAGTCCCACCCTTCACTTGCCATAGTGATGCCACTGTCTTCTACTCCATGAGTCCACTACCTCCTTGTTAACAGTTGCAGGGAACAGATAGCATGAGATTTCTTCTGATAACATAGACTGCCAGTATGTAGAGTACATAACAGTGCAATCCATAAACCCTACTAGATCTATTAAGACTTTATTCTAGATAAATGTGTATTAGATTGCAGTATGAGACAAACGTAAAGATCACTGGAATTGATTTCTGTTTTTTACAAACAACTTTTTCTTCTTAATATATCTGCACTTTATTTTCATTCTATTTATTTCCTACTCACTTCCACCTCCCTGACATATTTTACCCTCACACTAATCCTATGATGTAGATCTAGACCATCAAATGAATGCAGTTTGACACCACTTCAACTGCCATGGCACAATGCTATGTAAACATGGGAGATGTAACTTTACAAGATATTTAGTCTTCTCTGACAAATAGTGCTGGTGTCTTACCACATTACAACTCCTGTGGTTCCATAGTATTTAGCCATGACAGTTAAAGTAGTGCCAACCACATTGCTTAACTTATAGTTCAGCCTGAATAACCGTGCATGGTTTAAGGTGAAGTTAAACTTCATGTCCTGCAGTGGCTTTTTGTAAAGTTGTGAGAGAAAGCTGTAAAGTATTTGGCATGATCTGATAAAGGTATATTCATTTTCCAAATATGTAGCAGTGTAATACTTTTATTAGACCAAAAAAGAGCATAAGAAGAATAAGTGTATGAGATCTATTGCTTGATCAGGCAAAATGCAAAATATTCTGGAAGAGTAAATCGTATAATTTCCAGTGGGAGAATTTTGAAAATATCAAGGTGACTCCAAGCACAAATAAACATTCAGAACTTAACTTTTGGTTATTACAAAAACTTGTAGAATTGATTGTTAATTACAAAACCAGAAGAAAATATGTTTAAAAATAAAATTAAGTTGGCAAAAAAAATCATTGATAAGAAGGTATGTAATTGAATAATTATGTATATTTAAACTAAATTGAGTAGATATATTTTGGGCATAGCCTTTCAAGAAACTAAGGCCACCACTAAAAAGTAATGAAGAGGAAATAATTAAACAGTTTCAGAGGAAGAAGAAAGGGATTCGGGCCATCGTAGTGTTTTACTGGAAATGGATTTCCATAGCCATAACATACTCCTGAATGTCTGCAACAAATCCACAGCATGCAAAATAAAGAGTATTTAAGTAACAGAGCCAGTATGATGTATTCTGGCCTTCGACTCTGGAGACTGGCATTCAAATCTCTGCTTAGCCACCAAACCTACTAGTTGACCTTGGGCAAATCACATTCATTCAGCCTCAGAAAAAAGCAAAGACAAATCCCCTCTGAGCAAATTCTGGGATGAAATCGCCATTCACCCTAAGTTGGAAACAACTTGAAAATACACAACGACAATAACCATCACCACAACAAGTAACGCACCACAATTCAAAAAAGATTGTGACATGCTGGAACGTGAGAAGAGAAGGGTGCCCAAATAATCTGAAAGTCAAGCTCTATGAGGAGCAGCTTAGGGAGATGAAAATGTTTTGGTTGGAAAAGAGAAGGTTGACTCTCCTCTGGACATTTTACACATTGTCAATATCTTTCTTGAACAGTGGGCGTCACAATGAGATCTAATTATACAGAATAAATTAGTACTGTTAATGGGACATGAGAGAAGCCTCCTCGTAGGATTGCAAGACATCCGGGCGTCCCCTGGGCAACGTCTTCGTAGACAGCTGATTCTCTCACTCCAGAAGCGACCAGAGGTGACTTGTAGCATGCAAACGAGCAAGCAAAACAACCAACGGACCTTTTCAGGACCAACCATGACAATAATCTCAATCAACATTGAAGGCATGTCAGCTGCCAAAGAACAACTGCTCTTTGAACTGTGCCAAGATAAGAAATGCAATGTGCTGTGTGTCCAAGAAACACACAGGGATGAACAACAGAAATGACCAAAAGTTCCAGGAATGGTCCTAGTAGCAGAAAGACCACATGCGCAGTATGGAAGCGCTGTCTTTATAAAAACAGGCCTCTAAGTCAGCAGTGCCCACAACACTGAACAAAACAATATAGAGGTTATAACAGTAGAGCTTAATAACATCACAATCACCTCTGTGTAATTGATAACTTTAACAGCCATAGCTATGTATGGGGCTATACTCAAGAGAATTAAAATGGAGAAGCTGTCCTCTCCTGGTCTGAACTGCTCAAACTATCACTCATTCATGATAGTAAGCTCCCACCATCCTACAACAGCGGGAGATGGCACCAAGGATATAACCCAGACCTCTTATTTGTGAGTGACAGCATTGTACAGCAATGCACTAAATCAGTGGGACCACCAATCCCAAACACATAGCACCGACCAATAGTATGCCAACTGTTTCCAACTATAAGGCCTCAGGAAGTTCAATTTAAATGAAGATTCAACTTCAGAAAGGCAGATTGGACTAAATTTTCAGACATGTTAGATGACATGATCATATCAGTCGTGCCAATCCCTGAGGAATACGAGCACTTTATTGAAATAGTGAAAACCTGCTCACGGACCTCTATACCGAGAGGCTGCACAACCAACTACCTTCAGGGCATTACTCCTGAAACAGCTGCCTTGTTGGAAAACGATTACAGGCTCCACAACGAAGATCCATTTAGTGAGCAAACTCTTCAGGCAGCACAGAGCATTGTGTTCCCCATCTCTGAAGCCAAGAAAGAACAGTGGATAAAGCTGATCACAGAAGTCAACATGGGCAGGAGCAGCCAGAAGGCGTGGAGGCTGCTAAGACGGTTGAGCAATGACCCCTCACAAACTAATACCCATGCCAACATAAAGGCAGATCAGATAGCACACCAACTCTTGAAGAATGGGAAACCCAACCTTGCCAACAAAGTAGGAAAGAAACCAATAGCCAGACAACAAGAGATTGAGAACAACAACCTTCACGAACCCTTTACATCTACTGAATTGGACATGACTCTCAATAAATGCAAAAATGGCAAAGCAGCTGGCCTGGATGATCTACGGATGGAACAAATCAAGAACTTTGGTCCAAAAGCAAGGCGCTGGCTGCTGGAACTGATGAACAACTGCACTGCATCCTGTCAGATCCCCAAAATCTGGAGGAAAGCAAGAGTTATAGCCATCTTGAAGCCAGGCAAAGACCATAATGATCCAAAAAGCTATAGACCAATCTCCCTGTTGTGCCACCTCTACAAAGTTCTGGAGAGACTTATTTTGCATAGAATTAGGAAAAAAATAAACCCATGTCTGATTCCACAGCAAACTGGCTTCGGGAAAGGCAAAAGCTTCACATCGCAAGTGCTGAACCTGACTCAGCACATAGAAGATGGCTTTGAAAGGCAGCAGATCACAGGAGCTGTCTTCATAGACCTGTCAGCAGCATATGATACTGTAAACCACTGCCTCCTCCTGAGAAAAATGTATAATATCACAAAGGACTACCATCTCACCCACCTCATAGGAAACCTGCTACAAAACAGGAGCTTTTTTGTTGAGTTCCAGGGCCAGAGAAGCAGATGGTGGAAACAGAAGAACGGCCTGCCTCAGGGGAGCATGCTTGCTCCATCCATGTTCAACATTTACACAAATGACCAGCCACTGCCAGAAGGGACAGAGAGCTTCATCTATGCTGCTGATCGTGCCACTACTGCTCAAGCAAGGAGCTTTGAGATGGTAGAACAGAAGCTCTCCGAAGTTCTAGGTGCCCTTACCACCTACTACAGGGAAAACCAGCTGATCCCTAACCCATCTAAAACACAGACATGTTTTAGATGGATTTTGCCATGGACTGACCACCACCTGATCAGGTTTAGACTGGCTGCAACTTCTAACCTTCGCAGGGGTGGTGGACCCATTAAGATGGTCCGTCCCAGGAGGCTTATGGATCCAGAAGGATTCCTGATGGCTCTTGGGGATGTTCCCGCTGCCTTGGATGGTGATTCTGTCGATGCCCTGGTCGCTCATTGGAATAGTGAGTTGACTAGGGCAATAGACATGATTGCTCCGGAGCGCCCCCTCTTAAGTCGCCGGGCTAAACCATCTCCTTGGTTTAATGAGGAGTTGGTGGAGTTAAAGCAAACAAAGAGGTGGCTATAGAGAGTGTGGCGGAAAGAGCCCAGCAAGCCAAATCGAACACGCCTACACCTTTATTTAAGGGCGTACGGCGCGGCAATAGAGGCAGCGCAAAATGCTTTCTATTTGGTTAATATTGCGTCCGCAAGGAACCATCCAGCAGAGCTGTTTCAAGTAGTCAGAGGGTTGTTGAACCCCACCTCGAGTGGGTCCCTTGACGACTTGGCAGCTCGCTGTGAAGCTTTTGCTCAGTACTTTGAGGACAAAGTCGCTTTGATCCGTTCGGGCTTTAACACCACATTAACGACAGTCTCTGAGGATGTAACTCAAGCATCTGCTTGTCCAGTTTTGTTGGATTCGTTTCGATCTGTTCAACTCAATGAGGTCATCAGGGTTCTTGGGGAGGCAAGGCCTACCACATGCATCCTAGACCCCTGCCCTTCCTGGCTGGTAAAAGAAGCCAGAGGGGGTTTGGCAGAGTGGGTAAAGGTGGTGGTTAATGCCTCCGTCCGGGAAGGCAATATTCCAGCCAGCTTAAAACAAGCTGTTATTAAACCGCTGTTGAAAAAACCATCACTGGACCCCACTCAATTCGTCAACTTTTGGCCAGTTTCCAATCTTCCCTATTTGGGCAAAGTCCTGGAATGTGTGGTGGCCTCGCAACTCCAGGAGTTCCTGGTAGACACAGACTATCTAGATCCGGCACAGTCTGGCTTTAGGCCGGGACATGGTACTGAGACAGCCTTGGTCACCTTAGTGGATGATCTTCGCTGGGAACTGGACAGGGGGAGTGTGTCCCTGCTGGTTCTGCTGGACCTCTCTTCGGCCTTTGATACCGTCGACCACGGTATCCTTCTGGGACGCCTCACAGGAATGGGTCTTGGGGGTACTGCTTTGCAGTGGCTCTGGTCCTTCCTCGAGGGTCGCTCCCAGAAGGTGTCACTAGGGGACTCCTGCTCGACTCCTCGGCCATTGTACTGTGGAGTCCCGCAGGGTTCAGTACTGTCCCCTATGTTGTTTAACATATACATGAAGCTGTTGGGAGAGAGCATCCGGAGTTTTGGGGTACGGTGTCATCTGTACGCAGATGATGTCCAACTCTATCACTCCTTTCCATCTGCTACTAAGGAGGCTGTCCAGGTCCTGAACCGGTGCTTGGCCACTGTGACGGACTGGATGAGGGACAACAGATTGAAACTAAATCCAGACAAGACAGAGGTACTCCTGGTCAGTCGTAAGGCCGAACAGGGTACGGGGTTACAGTCTGTGCTGGACAGGGTCACACTCCCCCTAAAGGCGCAGATTCGCAGTCTGGGAGTTGTCCTGGACTCATCGCTGAGCCTGGAGCCCCAGGTCTCAGCGGTGGTCAGGGGAGCTTTTGCACAACTAAAACTTGTGCACCAGCTGTGCCCGTACCTTGGGAAGTCTGACTTGGCCACGGTAGTTCACGCTTTGGTTACATCCCGCTTAGATTACTGCAATGCTCTCTACATGGGGTTGCCTCTGAAGACTGCCCGGAAGCTGCAGCAAGTCCAACACTCGGCAGCCAGATTACTAACGGGTGCTGGGTACAGGGAGCACACCACTCTGCTGTTACACCAGCTCCACTGGCTGCCGATTAGCTTCCGAGCACAATTCAAAGTGCTGGTGTTAACCTATAAAGCCCTAAACGACTCCGGCCCTGTTTACCTCTCCGAACGTATTCTCCCCTATGTACCATCAAGACTACTAAGATCGTCTGGAGAGGCCCTGCTCTCGGTCCCACCGGCCTCACAAGCATGCCTGGTGGGGACGAGGGACAGGGCCTTCTCAGTGGTGGCCCCGCGACTCTGGAACTCTCTCCCACCGGAGGTCAGAACAGCCCCATCTATCCTGACATTCAGGAAACGGGTGAAGACGTGGCTGTGGAGACAGGCTTTTGATGAATGAGACAGCACCCTAGGATTGTGGATGGAAGATGAGGTATACTTGTTTTTAATATGACGACTGACCACCGTAGTTTTTTTTTTAAAATATAATGGTTATTTTAAATGTGTTATTGTAATTATGAACTATTATATTTTACTGATTATATGTTTTTATGGTTGTAAACCAGGCTGAGTCCCTCTAAGAGGTGAGAAGCTCGGTATAGAAAACTTTGAAATAAATAAATAAATAAACATGTGCTTTTCACCTTAAGAACAGACAAGCATCCCGAGCTCCGAGGATCACCTGAGAAGGAATCCCACTGGAGCATTGCAGCACACCCAAATACCTGGGAGTCACTCTGGACCGTGCTCTTACCTACAAGAAGCACTTCCTGAATATCAAGCAAAAAGTGGGCGCTAGAAATAATACCATATGAAAGCTGACTGGCACAACCTGGGGATCACAACCACACACAGTGAAGACATCTGCCCTTGCTCTATGCTACTCTGCTGCTGAGTATGCATGCCCAGTGTGGAACACATCTCACCATGCTAAAACAGTGGCTATTGCTCTTAATGAGACATGCCGCATTATCACGGGGTGTCTGTGCCCTACACCACTGGAGAAATTACATTGTCTAGCCGGTATTGCACCACCTGACATCCGCAGCCAATAGTGAAAGGACCAAGGCAGTGACATCTCCAGCTCATCCCTTGTTTGGGTATCAGCCAGCACATCAATGACTTAAATCAAGAAATAGTTTTCTAAGATCTACAGGGACACTCGCTGGAACACCCCAGCAAGCAAGAGTCCAAAAGTGGCAGGCTCAAACCCAGAACCTCAATCAATGGCTGATATCAAATGAGAGACTCCCTCCTGGGCAGGCATGTAGCCGGGGGGGGGGGGGGGGGCGCTCGGGGAGCTTCAGCCCCCCCCCCCCGAAATTCTCATGGTGGTTCGCGAAAAGGCCTTACTGGTGCATTATTTAAACTGTTATGTTTATTCATATCATGATCTGATCACCATACTCAATATATCCCATATGCATGGGGGTATTAGGGTAATGATACAAAAGGTTTGCTAGGCTAGACCCTCTTTCACTCAGACTCAGCCCCCCCCCCGAAACTCAGCCCCCCCCAAAAAAACCCCCCTGAAAAAAATTAACCCCCCCCCCCCCGAAACGAAATCCTGGCTACGGGCCTGCCCCTGGGCACACAGAAAACTGGGTGACTTGGAAAGCGCTGAACAGACTGCGCTCTGGTACCATGAGATGCAGAGCCAACCTTAAGAAAGGGGTCTACAAAGTGGAATCCACAACATATGAGTGTGGAGAAGAGCAAACCACTGACCACCTGCTGCAATGCAACCTGAGCCCTGCTATATGCACAATGGAGGACCTTCTTATGGCAACACCAGAGGCACTCCAAGTGGCCAGATACTGGTCAAAGGACATTTAATCAACTACCAAACTTGCAAACTTTGTGTTTTGTCTGTTTATTTGTCTGTTTGTTTGTTTGTTTTGTTTTGTTAAAAATACAAGTGTCTGGTTCCTCCTGAGATGATAAATAAATAAGTACTGTTAATATCCCTCAGTCTGGATACCCTACTTCTGTTGATGCCACATATAATTCCACTTTTAAAAAATATTATTTTGGCCAGTGCACCACACTGTAGACATATGTTTAGCTTATGGCCTACTCAGCCCCCAAGATACTGTTTACATGTATTCTAGTCAAGCCAGATATCACCCATCCTATGTTTGAGAGAGAAATGCCTCTCTGACGTGTCATCGGTACACATATCTATAATTAAGATCTTCTGTGTTTCCTAGCCAAGTGCCAACACTTTCCATACTGCATAAGTTATTACTTTTATTACCAGAAATGTGGTCTGGTTGCTGTTTAATTATACTTCTAGGAAAAACTGCATGATACCAAGAAGATATAAGGCATCTTCTATATGTGCATATTCTGCATTTAAAGATGGCTATCATAGCAGGGTTCTCTTTTCCAAGCCATACATATCCAACTCCTTATGTTGTTCTTCATAAGGTTTCATTGCCAGATTTTGGTTTGCAGATGCTTTGGCTACGCTATCAGTTTTCAAATTTTGTTTTGCTTCACCTTCCAGAATTTCTGACAATGGTAGCTATGCTGTCTTTGAGTTCTAGAAGCCAAAGATCAAAATAGCTTACACTTCACGAGCTCAAGCTTGAGAACCACAGGCTGTGGAGTTAAAGAGATCATACACCCAAGATGATGGGGGTCAAGATTACAAAGCAATTGAATGTGGCCATGTGATGACAACAAATGGCAATAAGAGTAGTTCTTCACATGATCTCTGAATAGGAGAATATTTTCACTCATGGAAAACAGAGCAGGAGATTCTAAAGGGTTTGGATGTTTGCAGTTGCAGGAAAATCATCTTGCATTGCTATAACATTGGCCCTCATCATGTATCTAGAAACAGAGCCATCACTTTCCAGGAGAACCTTCTTTTGTGCTGTGTAATAGATTCATGGCAAGAACAAATGTTTCTGGCAATGGATGTCTGTGAATAAATGTCTTGAATGTCTGAAAGCACTATACTGTCCTTCCAACCTTCAGCTTCTCCTCTGGAAAATTGGTGCATCAACCTTTAACATTTTAAGATATGGAAAGGACTTGGGTCAAAAGTTGAGGCAGGAATTTCTAATTTTTAATATAATCAGATAGTTCTTTGATTGAACCGAGGTGGCACAATGAGTTAAATCCTTGTGCTGCTGACCTGCTGATCTGAAGGTTGACAGTTTGAATCCATGAGATGGGGTGAGCTCCCATGTGTAAGCTCCAGCTCCTATCAACTTAGCAGTTCAAAAACATGCAAATGTGAGTAGATAAATAGGTACCACTTCAGGTGGGAAAAGGCAAAGAGATGCTCCAAGCAATCTTGCCAGCCACACAATGAGGAGATAACAGCATGGGCTTCTCGGCTTGAAAATGGAGAAAGAGCCAGAGATGGGTACCACCTCTTGAAGCCAGAAACGAAAGGAGAAGCCTCTGCCTTTGTTTGTGTTTTTCTGTCCTATTGTATATTATTGTAAAGGCATTGAATGTTTGCCTATGTATGTAAATTACTGTAATGTACTCTGAGTCCTCTAGGAGAGAAGGGCAGAATATAAAGTTTATTATTTATTTATTTATTTATTTATTTATTTATTTATTTTGTAGCTCATTTGAGCTATCATTGCTCAATTTTTTCATTTAGAAAATATAGAGAAAGTTTAGGTGTTTTTGAATCCTTGTTTTATTCAGTTTCAGAAGTTTGACACCTTTATAGTTATGTGAGCTTAGGTAGAAAAATTGTGATACTAAAAATGAATATTGGGTCATATAAATAGCATTATCAGAAAAGGTTTCATTTCATGAATCATGTTCTTCAATACCAACATGAAGGGCTCCTTACAGATGATGGGCTGCATCCAGAGCACCAATAACACTTCACGGTCCCAGTGATTTTTCTAGACCCTGGAAGTTTCTTGTTCCTTGAAGGGAAGGGGAAATGCCACCCGCAAGTATCTATTTTTTTACCATTTTCATTCACCTTTTCTGTACCATACAGAGGTTTTTGGGGGGTTTTTTTGTAGGTGATTTACAAACCTGTTCAAGATATTTTTATGTTTATTCCTGAGGGAAATGAATGGTAAAACCTTAAACTAAGTACAGAGGCAAGTTTTAGAGATAAGAACAAAGAAGTAGAGAAGACAGTAAATGCCGAGCCTAATGTCATTCAAGTAAATGAAGGAAGGAAATTAAGAAACTACAACATGACCTTTAGAATCTTTCTCAAGGGAGGAAATCATGTAGCCTCCAGATGTTGTAGGATTGCATCTTCTATAGTCCTAGTCAAAGTAGGGGAATTCTGGAACAGTCAATCCAAAAACACATGGAATACTATATATCCTATATACACAGAGCATGGGAAACAAACACGATGAACTTGAAATCCTAACACAAGATGTTAATGTTCTGGTAGGTATCATGGTGATTTACTGAGATAAGATTTGTAACTGCACTATAGCAATCAAAAGGCTTATCTTGGAACAGACTCAACAAGGATGGGGGAGTCGTGTTATATGTAAATGCTGTATACTTCATGAGGGACGGAAAAGCAAATTTGTATCATTGTTGCAATTTACAACAGACTAGAGATAGAAAAAATGTTAGAAAAAAACAAACAATGGTAGAAATTTGAAAAGGCATAGAAAGGGGTAAAAAGTGTTAAGAACCTCTATTTAAGAAAGGTCTGTGTGATGAATAGTTTTGCAGTTCAAAAAACAATTATATGTGAATTTTTCATAGAAAACAGCACTCTCTGTACAGGGATGTTATCTTATGTGGGGAAATGTGTTTCGTTTTGTTTTGCTAAAAATATCCTCCACAGTAAAAAAAAAATGTTTTGTGGAATGTTTGAACAGTATAAATTCTGCATTTTGAATAATCCTCAAAAACTATCATGTGTTTGAAGAGATTCTATTTTGAAGAAGAAAACTAAATAAATAAAGTCCTTAATACAGATTGCCTAGCCAGACATGGATAGCCTTTTCCATGAACAGATGAGAAAACAATGACAAACAAAAGTAGAATTACCAGAATCCTGACGTTTGCTGGAAGTGTTACTTATTGAAAGGTATATTGAATAAGAAAGAGCAAGGGAATCTGCCCTAAACATAATCCTGTCAATGAAGAAATGGTAAATCAACTGAAAATAGAAATAATTTGGTCCTTCTGTTGATATCATCTTAGAATTTGTGACAGACAGTGCTAGTTAAAACTTTGTATGGTGGAGTATGTTCGTTTGACTTTTGGCAAACCAATTTAGAAGAGCTGAAAGGAAATGTGGATAGGGTATATGGGTAGAAATCCCAAAGGATACAATAATTTAAGAAAGATGGGAGATTCTGAAATACCAAAAGTGCAATCACAAGCTTCACAGGAGAGAGGGGAAATGGGTGGGAAACCTTTAAAAATGTCTCTGTGAATACGCAGACAGTTTTCTGATATATTGAGACTAGAGAATGTGAAATGAAGGACATAGTTTTTTATGTAGGTTGTTTCTGTTCTGGTGTGTTACTGCAATGAAGAAGAAAATAATAAAGGTTACCCTTTCCTTTTAACATTGTGTTCCATCAATGGCACAAAAAGGCATACATACAGACATTTTTGGAATATGTCAATTTATTTATATGATTGCTTAGTCACCAGTTATAACGAAAGCTAATAGTCAACAATAAGAGTTCCTTAGGTAAAATATGCTAAAGTGTTACATAAAATTATACATCGCAAATATGATAAGTTGCAGTTTTTAAAAACATGCAGAATCCTTCAGTCATATTGCCCATTCTGGCAGGGGGATCCTGGAAATTACAATTTTAAAAATGTAGTACTGTCCTAGGTTTGTTATCCAAGAAATAAGGGTCAAGTCTCTTGTTTGCCTGATTACTATTTATAGAAGTGGTGAAAAGACCTACATGGTATTGAATCAGGCATACCATATAAAGCAGAGGCTGATAACTTAGTGGGCGGAAGAATAATCCCAGGATAGGTTTACATGTGGGGTATTGTGTTTTCTATTTTATTTTTTATTTTTCCTCATACAATATATTCCTTCATGGCCCTTTATTTCACAAGGTGTGTGGTGGCCTCTAGTGGCCCATGTGTGAGTGAAGAAAAAAACACCAACCAACATGCTTCCCTAATTGATCTCCTATCTCTGTTGTTAAAAGGAAATCAGGGAATAACAGAGATGAAGTTTTCTTCTCATTTCCCAATGCTCTTGTATCACTGGGTTTTTTAAAAAAAAACAATCAAAGTCACTCAAGTCTGTTTGGTTAGCAGGGAATACTGCATCACATGTTAGCATCTCCTTTGGCATCCTCATTCCCTTGTTCCCACCTCCCTTGGCCTCACCATGATGATGTAGCTGAAATAGCTACAGAGGATGGATTTTCCCACTATTCCATTCATAACTCAATGTATTTTTAAGTTTTCTGGGAATTGAAAGCCAAAACATCTGGGGACCCACAAGTTGAGACTTACTGCTCTAGAGGCTCTGTACATCACTGGAAACTATGATTTCTGATTGTGTGCAAAGCTTTCATGGATTGAAGAGTCTCTTTTCTCCAGGCACCCACTCCCTATACAGTGATACTTTGACGTAAGAGTTTAATTCATTCAATGACCAAGCTCTCAACTCAAAACACTCTTATCTCAAAGTAAAATTTTCCTATTGAAATTGATTGAAATGCTATTAATCCATTCCAGGGCCCCAAGCCCCTTCTCTCAATTTTTTGTTACATGTTTTTAAATAAGAAAATATACTTTATAAATAACAAACAATCTATAAATGCATATTTACATGGAACAATAAAAAAGAAAGATCAACCTTAAAATGGTAAAAACACAAAGTTGTGGCAAGAAAACCCATTTGAGGCAACAAAACGTGTGTTGTCTAGTGTAACAGCAAGGCAAAACCTGCACATTCACATGGTACAATAAAAAAAGAAAGATCAAATTTGAAATGGTAGAAGCACAAAGTTGTGGCAAGGGAGCATCAAGTAAAGAGGCAAAAGCATAATCTTCTTCATACTGTAGTCATTCTAGCCTCACTCCCTCTCTTGCTCTCCCTCCCTCTTCATAAAGTCAAACATACCAGGAATAAAAACCACACAAAAACAATTAACTCAAAGTTCCTCAAAGTGGACAAAGGCAAAGCAGACAGCACTCTCCCAAAGCAGACAAGAGCATGAGGCATGGAGGCACGAGGTATTGAGGATGCTCCTTTGAAACTCTAAAGCCCTGTACTCACATGCTAGAGCTCTCTCTCACACAAGCTCTTAACTCAAAATGCTGCTCCTATGTCAAAGCAAAACCTGGGCCAAATGACAGCTCTTAACTCAAAATGTTCTTAAGTTGGGATGCTTTCAAGTATAGGTTCCACTGTATAAGAAAAGTAATGATGATGAAAATTGAGGGGAGGAAACTAGTTTGCGCCCCCTTTTTTTGTTTACTCAATGTAGATAATGAATACATGAACAGGGTTTAATGTATGCAAACACCTTACAGTCATGATGCTAGATAGCTGGTATCGTCTTTTTCCACATGTTGTATTGCTATAAAAATTAAACTGATTTGACCAGAGATAATAGGGCAGGACATATGACTTTTGTCAGCTCTTCTTTCTAATCTGCAAAAATACCACCTTAACATTCAGCCATACAAGGTCATGGCTCTGATATCAGACAACAGCCTTGCTGGCATTAATTGCCTATTGCTTCTAAAGGCCTGTAGGCCTTTAGAAACATATAGACCACTGATAGGCATATTTGCAATTATTATCTCTAATAATGCAGCAAGGCCTTCAGTGTATTCACTATACAACCCTGGTAATTGAAGCCGAACAACATAGAAAATGGATCAGTTTTCTCAGAGGCAATTTAAATTGAATTGGGCTCGAAAAGAAGAGATAACAGGGTCTGGACACAGACAGTAAAATAGAAACAATTTGCCCTCTGATGTCCAGTGGATTTCCCAATCCAAAGATGTTTTTTTCTCTCTTACAGAATAGGTTTCACTAAACATTAGAATTAGGTTCCTGAAGTGTGCTAGCTGTTGTTCATAAAAGACACATTTTCCCTGGGGTTTGTCAGCTCAGCACTTCAAAGCTCATTTTACAAGCAGGCTAGGTTTGTATTTTAACAAAGGATATTAGCATCAGCTCTGTAGTTGGATGAAAGTATTGTGTTCTCTGTTACTATTACTTTGTTACTATTATATCATTTTAATCCTTTGTAATATTCAAACTTTGTGACATTTTTGTTCCCCAAGTTCTTTCCAGACACCTATTGGAGTGTTGGACTAAGACACAGGAATCCTTGCTTGGACATGGAGCCCTGGGTAACCAAGGGCAAGTTATAGTATCTCAGCCACAAAGGAAGGCAAAGGCAACCCCCACCTTTCTGTAAAAGGTCCACCAGAAAAAAAAACCCTTAAGATGAATTGACATCTCTGGAAGCCACCAAAAGGAACAATTTTGATTTTAAATATGTTGCAAAACTTCCTTGGACTGTTTAACAACATTTTTTAAAAGTCTATGATACAGACATTCAACTACATAGTGCAGATTATTGTTTGGCAGTCTGTGTATCCCACAAAATGTTTCAAGCTTAAAAGTGGCTCCCAGACCTGCATCCATTGTTCAATTGTGCTATAGGGCACATTCACACAGCACCCAAAATGTGGGCTTTCTCAGACTTTTACGTGAGGTGCCCAGCTAGAGGTGACGGTCAGGAGTACTTAATATCAGTTACTGCTGATATGCCAGCTTCACCTCTTCCTAGATTTGGAGGACCTAAAGGTGATATTGCATGTGCTGGTAACTTCAAGATTGGACTTCTGCAATATGTTTTATATTGGACTACCCTTGTACGAAGCTCTGAAACTCCAGCTGGTTCAAAATATGGCAGCCAGATTGGTTACAGGAACATCTAGGAGTGACCATATTATACCCATCCTAAAGTCATTTCACTGGCTGCCAATTAGTACAAAGTGTTGGTTTTGACATTTAAAGTCCTACATGGTTTGGGTCCAGGTTACCTAAAGGATCACTTTCCCCGCTATAATCAGCCTCACACACCGAGGTCCTCTGAGGGGTATAATGTGTATATCTGTGGTGTTTATGTGTTGCAATTGTTCTGTAACTCACCTTGAGCCATGAGGAGAGGCAGGTAAGAAATAAAGTTGTTGTTGCTGTTGTTGTTATTAATTAATTAATTAGGAGCTAATTGGCAAGCAGGTATTGTTAAATGCTATCCATAGTTCCAAATAATCAATTAAAATTTCATTGTGAGTCAATGTTTAATATTATTTTTTAGTTTTAGCCACACAGGAGATGGTTTGGGAAGGATAGTCTAATAGTTACTAACCATGTGTTTCAGAATCTCATTTTATACTCCAAGTTGAAAAAGAACTCCAAGAAAGTGTAATAATAGCCACGTTTACTGACAGTTGGTAGATTCTGTAAGATGTAGTGACAAACCTATTTCAGGTTTTAGCCTGAGGCTTTAAATGAGCTATCCAAGGTTTGACCTCTATCACCCAAAAGGTGCAGAATCTTAAATAACACCTTTAATGACCAGACAATATCTGAGATTGGATTTACTATGCTAGTGAATGGGAACTGCCTCTGATCGCCACTGTTATGTATATAGTTATTATGATGGAGAATTAATTTGTATTTCAAATCAGCTAATTACAGTTTAGTAGCCTTTCTACCTCCAGCATAGGATCACCGCCTTGTCGGGGCGCTGGAGCTTGAGCACCTCAATGATGTCATGAGCGAAACCGTGAAGGGACACCCAAGACGGGACGGTTGTGGCAGAGAGGTCAGACCAAGCGTGATCCCTGGGGAAGGCAATGGCAAACCACTCCAGTATCCTTGCCAAGAAAACTAAATGGACCAGTACAACCAGAGATATGTCGGTATGCCATTGGAAGATGGGACTCCCAGGTCGGAAGATGGCCAAAATGCTACTGGGGAGGAGCAGAGGATAAGTTCAACTAGCCCCAGATGTGATGACGCAGCTAGCTCAAAGCCGAAAGGAAGGCTAGCGGCCGACGGTACTGGAGGTGAACGACGAATCCGATGCTCTAAAGATCAACACACCATAGGAACCTGGAATGTAAGATCTATGAGCCAGGGCAAATTGGATGTTGTTATTGGTGAGATGTCAAGACTAAAGATAGACATTCTGGGGGTCAGCGAACTGAAATGGACTGGAATGGGCCACTTCACATCAGATGACCACCAGATCTACTACTGCGGACAAGAGGAACATCGAAGAAATGGAGTAGCCTTCATAATTAATAAGAAATTCGCTAAAGCGGTGCTTGGATACAACCCAAAAAATGACAGAATGATCTCAATTCGAGTGCAAGGAAAGCCTTTCAACATTACAGTGATCCAAATATATGCCCCAACCACAGCTGCTGAAGAAGCAGAAGTAGATCAGTTCTATGAGGATCTGCAGGAACTACTGGATAATACACCAAAAAGAGACATTATTTTCATTACAGGAGACTGGAATGCCAAGGTGGGAAGTCAAATGACAACAGGGATCACAGGCAAGCATGGTCTGGGAGAACAAAATGAAGCAGGACGCAGGCTGATAGAATTTTGCCAGGAAAACTCGCTGTGTATAACGAATACTCTCTTCCAACAACCTAAAAGACGGCTTTACACATGGACCTCTCCAGACGGTCAACACCGAAATCAGATTGACTACATCCTTTGCAGCCAAAGGTGGCGGACATCCATCCAGTTGGTGAAAACAAGACCTGGGGCTGACTGTAGCTCAGATCACGAACTTCTTATTGCCCAATTTAGAATAAAACTAAAGAGATCAGGGAAAATACACAGACCAGTTAGATATGATCTCACTAACATTCCTAGCGAATATACAGTGGAAGTGAAGAACAGATTTGAAGGACTAGATTTAGTAAACAGAGTCCCAGAAGAATTATGGACAGAAGTCCGAGACATTGTTCAGGAGGCAGCAACAAAGTACGTCCCAAAGAAAAAGAAAACCAAGAAGGCAAAATGGTTGTCTGCTGAGACACTGGAAGTAGCCCAAGAAAGGAGGAAAGCAAAAGGAAACAGGGATAAGGGGAGATATGCCCAGTTAAATGCGCAATTCCAGAGGTTAGCCAGAAGAGATAAGGAACTATTTTTAAATAAGCAATGCATGGAAGTGGAAGAAGACAACAGAATAGGAAGGACAAGAGACCTCTTCCAGAAAATCAGAAACATTGGAGGTAAATTTCAGGCAAAAATTGGTATGATAAGAAACAAAGATGGCAGGGACCTAACAGAAGCTGAAGAGATCAAGAGAAGGTGGCGAGATTATACAGAAGATCTGTATAGGAAGGATAATAATATTGAGGATAGTTTTGACGGTGTGGTGAATGAGTTAGAACCAGACATCCTGAGGAGTGAGGTTGAATGGGCCTTAAGAAGCATTGCTAACAACAAGGCAGCAGGAGACGACGGGATCCCAGCTGAACTGTTTAAAATCTTAAAAGATGATGCTGTCAAGGTGATGCATGCCATTTGCCAGCAAATATGGAAAACACAAGAATGGCCATCAGACTGGAAAAAATCAACTTATATCCCCATACCAAAAAAGGGAAATGCGAAAGACTGCTCAAACTTCCGTACAGTGGCCCTTATTTCTCATGCCAGTAAGGTAATGCTCAAGATCCTGCAAGGAAGACTCCAGCAATACATGGAGCGAGAGTTGCCAGATGTTCAAGCTGGGTTTAGAAAAGGCAGAGGAACGAGAGACCAAATTGCCAATATCCGCTGGATAATGGAGAAAGGCAGGGAGTTTCAGAAAAACATCTACTTCTGCTTCATTGACTATTCTAAAGCCTTTGACTGTGTGGATCATAATAAATTGTGGCAAGTTCTTAGTGGGATGGGCATCCCAAGCCACCTTGTCTCTCTCCTGAGGAATCTGTACAAGGACCAAGTAGCAACAGTAAGAACTGACCACGGAACAACAGACTGGTTCAAGATTGGGAAAGGAGTACGGCAAGGCTGCATCCTCTCACCCAACCTTTTTAACTTGTATGCAGAACACATCATGCGATGTGTGGGGCTGGATGAATGCAAAGCTGGGGTGAAAATTGCTGGAAGAAACATTAACAACCTCAGATATGCAGATGACACCACTCTGATGGCCGAAAGCGAGGAGGAGCTGAGGAGCCTTCTAATCAAGGTGAAAGAAGAAAGCGCAAAAGCCGGGTTGCAGCTAAACGTCAAAAAAACCAAGATTATGGCAACAAGAATGATTGACAACTGGAAAATAGAGGGAGAAACCGTGGAGGCCGTGACAGACTTTGTATTTCTAGGTGCAAAGATTACTGCAGATGCAGACTGTGGCCAGGAAATCAGAAGACGCTTACTTCTTGGGAGGAGAGCAATGTCCAATCTCGATAAAATAGTAAAGAGTAGAGACATCAGATTGGCAACAAAGATCCGCCTAGTCAAAGCCATGGTATTCCCTGTAGTCACCTACGGATGTGAGAGCTGGACCTTAGGGAAGGCTGAGCGAAGGAAGATCGATGCTTTTGAGCTGTGGTGTTGGAGGAAAGTTCTGAGAGTGCCTTGGACTGCGAGAAGATCCAACCAGTCCATCCTCCAGGAAATAAAGCCCGACTGCTCACTGGAGGGAAAGATACTAGAGACAAAGTTGAAGTACTTTGGTCACATCATGAGGAGACAGGAAAGCCTAGAGAAGACAATTATGCTGGGGAAAGTGGAAGGCAAAAGGAAGAGGGGCCGACCAAGGACAAGATGGATGGATGGCATCCTTGAAGTGACTGGACTGACCTTGAGGGAGCTGGGGGTGGTAACGGCCGACAGGGAGCTCTGGCGTGGGCTGGTCCATGAGGTCACGAAGAGTCGGAGACGACTGAATGAATGAACAACAACAACAACAGCCTTTCTACATTTAATGGCTCTAAGCTTCTTCCTTCATGATAGGCTCTACTGGAAAGAGATTATGGCTGGTATCCAAATTGTGCGGGCTGATTATAATGCTCTGCCATACAGTTCTTCATCACAGAAGGTAGGTTCTAATTTTGCAGAGCACGCTGCCACAGCGATTTACTAGTCTGGAGAGACAGAGATATCCAAGCAACATTTAGCTGCAGCTTTGATGTCTCCTTTCCAGAACTCCAGCAAGTCAGCAGAGATCTTTCATGGCCTTCCATAATGTCCAAAAAAGAACAATCACATGCATAATTCCAATTTACATATCATGCCATCAAAAGGATTTCAGACACTGTCTCCTAGAATGCAAATATTATATGTAGTTGTTAAAAACTGTTAAAACACAGCTTAGGAAGTCCTAACTAGAATATAATCATTGTTGAAGAAAGAGCTGACATATAAGTAAATCCCACTGATTCAATACATCTAATAGGAGTATAAATAGTATCTAGGCTACAGAAAGACATGGGTTCCATACAGCAATCTAGTAACATTTTCCCAGAGGATTTTATCAAAACTGCTATTCCTTTATTGCAGGAAGCAATAATTCATTCTGCATGCAATTACAGATAGATTTGCCACTCACTTCAGTGGTTTTCAGTACAGTTCCATTAACACTCAGTGTGTTTTGCATAAAATGGTAAGACCTATGCAAGTGAGCTAATAACAGCTTCCAATGAAATATAAGTGGCTGCTGCAGTGGGTTTAATAATTACCTTATTGTTATTGTATTGCATAAAAATGTAGGAAACACCAAAATAAAGTTATAACAATCAAGGTAAATGTTACACTATGTGTGTCTACATTTCAAAGATAGAAAAGTAATCAGAGGGTAGAGAACATTCCCTTCCAAAACTATTTCTGTTCAGGGCACTCCACCAAATGCAGTTATGTTTTTTAAGGATTTTATATGCATAAAGTACAGCTGATGGTTTGTTGACTGAAATAAAGGATACTGACTTTTGAAGTAAAATGAAGTAAACATTGAAGTAAGGATGATAAAAAGAACCCCAAATAATAATAATAAGTGCAGTACTTTACCTGATTAAACAGAATAAAGTCTTTGTACTTTGCAATAGGAAAGCTTCTGGTAGGCGCCATTATCTTGGTCTGTGTAATATCTTCCCAGAAAGCTTCTCACAGTAGCCTGGACTCCTCAGAAGACAGGAAAAACAGGCAGTCAGTGGATACCTAGCTGCAGGAAGATGGAACTTAGGAACTGGAACTAGGTTTTCACTCAGGCCCTCTTCCCAGGTGTTCCTAGACTGAGATGATCCCCACCCGAAATGGTATGATGTAATTGGTTAGATGTTATTCTATATTTTATTAAGTCTTATTTGTTGCAACTTTAGTAGTCTGGGTTTGTGATCAGATCAAAGTGGGAATGGGATGGGGGCAGGTTGCCCCTTCCAATTAAATTGGGGTCCCTTTGTGGGACCTTTGGAGTAAGGAGAGGGGAGTTATGCTGAGATTGAAGGCAGACACTCCAACCTCACTACCAGGTGACTGGAGAAACTGCCAATGGCTTCTACCCATTTGCTATTCTGGTGCTGTCATCCCAGGTAAATCCCAACAAGCAGGTTGGACATTCAGTGTTTGTTGGTTGGCTGGCTGATGTCTGGATTCAGATATATGCTTCTGCAACAGTAACTAATAAAGTTGCATGTACCCTTTCATGCCAATTACTGTATATTGACAGGGCTAAAAATTCAGAGTAATTTTCAAACCCAGATTTAGCCTCATGTCCTTAATGAACCATTCATAACTGCTTGTATTATAAATAATACAAAGAGGCTCTCTTTCTCAAAAGATCAAGGCCTGAATGGTACAATTTTTCAGAAAAAATGTAGGAAAGCATTCCCTTGCCACTGCCCTGCAAATCTGTGTTTAATTACAGCAATAAAATATTAGTGAAGAACTACACATTTTGAACAGGTTGCCTACCTATTTTCCCTGCCTATAGCTCTTTATGTAACAAATAATCCCACATTCACAAAATGATCCATGGATCTTTGCCATATTCTTTTATTTCAGTTTTTACTTTTACTTTCCATTAGGTAGAGAGGCCGTGAGATCATTTTAGTCTTCCCTTCTTCTGAATGCACTTCCCCACAGAGCTCAGAAGAGACATGCTACAAGAAAAATAACTACTTGAATTGTATTATTTTGAAGGTCAACAATGAAGGTAACATTTCTTTTGAAACATTACATAATTGACACACTATTTAGTGCAAACAAATAACACTTACTGTAACTCTGAGGGTGAATTAGAGAGAGTTTCATTTTCCTCAACTATACAAGGTCATGTGAGATGTTTTCTCTATATATTTATCTTTACTTTAAAACAAAGGTCTCATGGCACTAATAGCAACATGGGTTTTTGCGTTCTGCTGTATACTTTCCATCATTTCACATATGAAAATTGGGATAAAAAATGAAAGCTGCGATTCACATGAGCAAACAACATCAGAAGAAGGCCAAAAGGTGCGACCAGGCAAAAAGAGGCTAAAAGTGTTTGATGAATAAAAGCACACAAAAGCTACTACTCCAAGTCTTGGAATGTATACACTGAATTTAGGAAAGCCTTTAAAAAGAGATAAAAATAATGGGTATGACGTTACACCTCTTCTCTTCCTCCTGTTAATTGTTCGTTTTTCTCTCCTCCTCCCATTCCCCTCCCCCCTTCACCTCAGCTTCAATTGCTGTGAAACCAGTTCAAAATGCAAAAATAGTTTGCACTCAATTAACTAGTCAGGGAGAAGAGGGAGAGGTGGAATTGTGCACTTCCCTGTAGACTTGGGTAAAAGCAAACTGCTGCAGCCTCACCTAGTCTGAAATTTTTTGCTATGCTTTATCATGCCATATTACAACCAATGTGCATTCAGAAGATTTGTCATGCGCCTTGCATAATTTATTGCATTTTAGTGGCTATAGGGAAATTGTTCTATTGTACACAGGCTGCAGTTTTGTGTACAATAGCTCTTACCTCAAAGTAATTCCCATAACACATCATATAGCACATCCAAGATTCTCTGGAACGAAACATCTGCCACAGAGGAGGAGGAAGAAAGCAGAACAAACAAGCTCACCTTTTATTCTCTAATCTAATGTCTTCAGGAAAATATATGGGCCTTGTGTTTGGCTTTTAGACTGAAAGGGATCTAGATTGAATTGAGCATTCAGCTGTTAGACTTGGTGATAAAAATGCAGATCTGCCAACAAAGTTCAGGGAACAGGTGCAAGGTAATTAAATTTTATCTGGTTGAAACATTGACCTAGATATGGGGTTTCCTTTGGCTCAAATACTTTCTTGAAGTTCTGTTGCATGCGGGAGCAATTGCAGAGACATCTACAATTTTTGAAACAAAGGCCCATAAAATAACTTGGGGCAGATAATTCCCTGAAGTGACAAGATAGCACCATAAAGGACTGTGATGGTTAGCATTTTCCAGTTTTTACCTCATCTACCCATCATGGGATTTTCCTTCTTTCAGGTTGTTACTGAATAAGCACGGAATATATTGCAGCCTTCATGACTCAAGTAATACACTTTGAATTTTTTTTTAAAAAAGTATATGTCTTCCACTGTCCTTGAAATGAATGTATTGATAATGGCTGGATTCTGCATATGCGGTGATTTTTTTCATGATTGTCATGTAAACAAGAACAACATATATCAATATCTAGAATATCTGTGTTTACCATTAAGAAAAGGAAGGAGAAAGAAGAATAGTGTTGTTTGTAGGAGACCTAAGATGACCTATTTAGAAAAGGGGAACTATTACACAAATCTGCATTGGCAGAATGCCTGCAGTCAGAAGGCAGGTACAGTATAACTAATATAGATCTACATGAAAGCACAGTAAACTGAGAGAAAATAAGCTAAAGGACAAAACATTGTGCAAGACAAGATGGAGTTGCCTAAAAGGTTGTCTAGAAAAGCACAGTACAATACAGTTTCATTTATTCAATTCCAACAAAATATTTCAAAAGAAGTGCAGAGAGTGGCAGCCTAGTCTCCTGCGTGAGAGAGTTTCACAGTCCATTACCCCAAAGGTCATCTCCAAGCATCCCTATAAGAGAGAAGGACCAAGAAAAAGGCTGTTTTGTCAATGGAAGTGGAGAACAAACTGTACCCAGTCCATGACTTATCTAGTCTCACGTGTAGTGGTTAATCAGATGTCATTGGGAAACCCATAAACAGGACATAGGGACATCAGTGTGACATATAATCCACCCTGGGTTTCAATTCAGGTTTCAATACACTGCCCAAGATGCTGTGTGTATTTGAAGCTAGTGTTCAGCACTTTGAAGTCCTGAGCAAAGCCCTCTGTGACTTACTCACTGCCCTGGAAGCTACCAGCCACATCTGCTCCCTCAGAGAAAGGTATTCCACATCACTTTTAGACAGAAAAGTGTCTAAAAGCGTCTAGAAGTGTTTCTGCTCCTTGTGTGTTTCTAATGAGATAAATCTTTATTCTTCAATCCACCACTATACACATTTGGCTAGCTGACTCTAAAAGATATCGACTCCAACAGATTCACAATACAAAATCTGAAAATTTAAAGAGGCGAGGAAATACCACCAGAGCTGCTTCAAGCAATGCTTTACTAAAGGATTTGGCAAGTGTCCTTTGAAGACTGTTCAGATGCTTCAAATGGTCCAACAAGCGGCAGTCAGATTGCTCACTGGAGTGGAGTACAGACAGAGGACATCCCTCCTGTTGCATCAGTCCATTGGCTGCCAGTCTGCTACCAAGCACAATTCAAAGAGCTGGCTTTAGCCTAAAAAGCCCCAAATGGTTCCAACCCAGCTTACCTGTCTGAATGTATCTTCCCCTATGAACCATCTCAGAAATTAAGATCATCTGGGGAAGCCCTGCTCTCAGTCCTGCCTCCTTCACAGGCATGACTGCTGGGGAGGAAAGACATGGCCTTCTCAGTGGTGGCCCTTCAGCTGTGGATATCAGATCAACCCCCTCCCTCTTGACCTTCAGAAAGTGAGTAAAAATGTGGCTTTGGTATCAAGCCTTCAGAGAATAATTGTGGTGCAATAGATGGATATGGAATTATGTGCAATGACTACTG
This sequence comes from Anolis sagrei, assembly GCF_037176765.1. NCBI lineage: Eukaryota > Metazoa > Chordata > Lepidosauria > Squamata > Anolidae > Anolis > Anolis sagrei. The sequence goes on along the minus strand of NC_090024.1, from coordinate 212,584,125 downwards.
GAATGGCCCAGATTATGATTGTGGATAGCGTGGTTTTTAATAATGAATGTAATGTTTTTAAATGTTTTAATTTCAATGTTTATTTATTGGAGGGAAAGAATGCGAAAATATATGCTAATGGCCAGACTAACTTATAACAAGAGGAATAAGAGTAATGAGGACTTTCTAGAAAAATGGAAGTTGGCCTTAGCATATCTGAATAGAGAGTCAGTAACATAGAGGTGCTCCATTAGGAATTTAGGTTTACCATGAATAAGGATAGATAAATAGGCTTAAAGGCTTCATAGTGTTTCGGTGCGGGAAGTCATGGTGAAGGGTGCACGGGTGTGGGGACGAGGGTTTAGTTCGTTCAGGATAGGGATTTTGGGTTGAGTGTAAGGTCTGGGATATGTGTGTAAAATGCCGTGTGCTGATTTCCTGTATGTTATGAAAAAAATTAATATTAAGCTCTGACTGAAAGCAGTGGAAAACAGCCAGAAATAGCAAGTTTATGTGTATTAAGATATGTAAATGATAATAATTTGTACATAACGTCAAAATTAACTGATTGATTGAATAAGGTAGATAGGCATGTACACATCAAAAATATTGGTACCTGATTATATCTGATTTGCCATGGTTTGCTTTTCTGTTATGTACCATAATCAAAATAAACAGTTTTAACCAAAAAAAAAAATTTCAATGTTTATTTTAAGTGTACATTGTTTTAAAGCATCGAATGGTTGCCTATTTGTAAAGCTGCCTTGAGTCCCCTTTGGAGTTAAGAAGGGCAGATATAAATATGGTAAATAAATAAATGGTGGACAAGAAGTCAAAGATTTAAGTCTTAAGTCCATATAGTACTATATTGTTATACTATTATATTCCATTTTAACTGCAATGGCAACATCCTGTGGAATTACATGGCTTGCAGTTTAGTGAGGCCCAAGAGATCCTGGGCTGATAGTTCTAAATGCCTCTCTCTAAACTGCAAATTTCAAGATTCTATAGCACTTAAAAGTAGAATATAGCACAATAGCACTGTTGTGAAATAAGCCAACAGTCCAATTTTTCAAGTCCCTGTCAAAGGAAAGAAATGTGCTAATTTCTATATACTCATTTTGCCTAATGTCTCAAATAGCCCAAAGCTGCCATCTACAGTGGGAAACACATAGCCAATGTCCAGACTAACAGTGACATTCTGGAGGCTGTAGACCAAAATTAATTTTTCCAAACACTGAGTTGGGACTGACAAGATTAGTTTTGGGAAGAAGTGGGTTTTTTCCCCACTGAAATTTTAAATAACTGAAACAGTTTATGTTTGATACTGAATATTTCCTCCTATTTCCTGAGGACAGGCTAATGATGCGAACAATAGAGTAGAGGCACTAAACAGATCAATTAAAAATAATATGCTACTGGACACGGCCCATTACAATTTGATACTCCCCAAAATGCATAAATCCTTTTCCATTCTAACTACTGAACTTTCTTTGCATTACACACAGTATCAATGGTCCATTAATGGGCTTTAGTATTTTCTGTATCCAGATATGAGGACAGCAACTCTCTAATCTAAGACTAGGTCACAGTATTTAGCTATGCTTCTTTTACCTGATCTGCAAATGCTGTCTGTGTTTAATGTCCTTTACTAACTGTTCTTGCAGTCCTAAAGATTGAGTTGATGAAGGGAGAGGGGAGTAGAATTGCCTACAGAAGACCAAGCATAGAATTTACAGTTGTACTTTGTAGCTATGAAGGCATTGGGTCACCATGAATCATAAACACTTTTACAGCACATAAAATTTAACAGACCCAAAGAATATGATGACAGGGACCATAAATGTAAAAATTAACTACAGGAGCACTCTGATATTAAATGGGATCAGAAAACCAGCTAAAATGTTGGAATCAGGACAAGAAACTGTGAAGTAAATCTGAATATTCAGGAAACTGCAGTACGAACAATAGAGCAGTGCTGCTGGATAGAAATTAGAGCCCATCTGTCCAACATCTTGCTTCTTGCTATGGCCACCCAGATGTCTCCAAAGAGGTTGCATGCAGGTCTTTTATACCAAAGCCTTCCCTGGCTGCTGTTCCCTCACAACTGCTATTACCAGTTAAATAGCACCTTGAGGAACATATCTGATCTTGTCTTATTTTGGAACCTCTGGAAAACTAAGCTTGCTTGGTACTTGAATGAAAGGCCATCAGGTCTTGCCTGAAACCCTAGGGAGCTACTAATAGTCAATCCATGCTGACAATACTTGGCTAGAAGGACTACTTGTTTGAGTTTGTAAAGAAGCTTCCTATATTCCTGTATTTCCATGTTTCTATTAATATTATTTTTCTCTGAACTTGAAAGCTTCATAAAATCATTATGGTTGCTGGCCATTGGCGTAATTGTCCTCTATGCATATCTCATGTCCATGCATTGAATTATATAACCCCCTTTTAGAGGTCTTTCTTACCTACTGCCACAAGGCTTCTTCCCTACATCAATTGAAGTTTTCATAATGAAATATTTTCTTCGGTCTGTCATGACTCTGTGGCCAATCAACTTCAATTAGTGACCCAAAGTACTACAAAAGGGTAAGAAAAGTATTTCTCTGTTTGTTTTGTTATAATCAAACATAATGTTATAAAACACATTCATATACCCACCATACGTCTCCATATGTTCACCTTTGTTTTCTATTGATTACATGCTGCTTGCAGTAGCCTTTGGATTATGGGCAAGGGCATCTTGTATTTACATTGCACAGTGACCTAGCTCCCTGAAGCTTTCCCAACACAATCCTATCATCTCACCACCAGAGTCTTGTTGCCCCGATTTTTCTATCACTTTTCCTGCATAGGAAGGTGAATCCCTTTTCCACTACCAACTAGTCCTCACATTTATCCTCGCAGGTTTTTAAGGATAACATATGGTGATGATTGAACATCACTCTGGTAGGTGAGTAACTGAAGACATTTTTGAACCAAAAACCAATTTAGTCCTGTCAACCAGCCCCTTTTGGGAGGTCTTTAAACAGAGGTAGGTGGACAATTATCTGGAGTGCTTTGATGATGTGCCTGCATTTCAAGATTGGCCCTTGATGGCCCTTGTGGTCTACTCTATGGGCCCTTCCACACAGCCATATAACCCAGAATATCAAGGCAGAAAATCCCACAATATCTGCTTTGAACTGGGTTATCTGAGTCCACACTACCATATATTCCAGTCCAAGCAAATAATGTGGGTTTTCATTCAGTTGTGTGGAAGAGGGCTCCACATTTTACACACACTCCACATTTTCGTTTTTTATTTTTGTTCTACTCAGAAGTATTTTGCTTTTGTATCAAGATTTAGATACTATCCCAGCTAGCCAGTTTAAGTTCAAAAACTGGAAGTCACTATAGGCTGGCTTCACATATAATTCTTCAGAATAATTGATTAGGACTCCTGTATACCTGATAATAGAGTTCAGATCCTTTCTGCTCTTGCAACTGCAGCATGTTTTACCAATTGCACAACTCATAATTTTAAAATATTGCCTTTACAAATCTTTGTGGCTGTATTACAACATAAGCCAGAAAGTCTAGAGCAGTGCTTTCTCCTGTTCAAATTTCCTATGCAATGGACTGACAAAATAATTACTTGATTACTCTCAATAAAGAAGGTTTAAAAGTCTATGCTTTTTCCAATGACCTGAGCATCTTCTTTAAAAGGGGGGTCAAAGCATTACGAAAGTCACTAAAAACAGGCTGTGACCTATATTGGATTTAATACTTGTTGCTGAATAAAAATGAGGACAGGATAGTTAAGTCCTCTGAGAATCGTTGAGGCCCAAGAGGTTTCCTGGCTTAATAAGCTCTAAGTTTATTTTATTTGTGTTTTCAAGGAGCATATGCCACAGAGGTCACAGAGCCAGACCACTGACAGTTCTACAAATACCAGAAAACCAAGGACATCAGTGCAATATTACAGTTGCATACAGGAACTTTTATTGTGGTTATGATTGCAGTTTGACACCACTTTAACTGCCCTGGTTAATTGCTATGGGATCCTAGGAGCTGTAGTTTTACAAGGTTTTTAAGCCTTCTCTGCCAAAGAATGCTGCTGCCTCACCAAACTACAAATCTCAGCATTACATAGCATAGAGCCAGGGTAATTAAAAGTGGTGTCAGACATAAAAGAAAGGAGGGAAGAGGTGGAGAAATACAGGGAGGGTGAAGAAGATATTGTACCTGATTACACTAGAGCAGGGGTCCTCAAACTTATTAAACAGAGGGCTAGGTCACAGTTCCTCAAACTGTTGGAGGGCTGGATTATGATTTGAAAAAAGCATGAATATACTAAAATAAGATACTGCATATATCTTATTTTAGTGCAAAAAAAACCCCACCTTAAAACAATACAATAATTAAAATGAAGAACAATTTTAACAAATATAAACTTACATTCTATTACTACTACATGTCAATTTTGTATCAGTGCTTGGTGCAAGTTTTTTCATATTTTTGTGTTTTTATCTATGTAAATTATTGTATATGTTTTCTGTTGATAAGTTTTTGACTTTGTTGTACCCCACCTCGAGTCATCAGGAGTCTGGTGTTGCTGTTGATGCTTGTTTATTATTGTTTGCACTGTTTTATGGTATTTTAATATGTTACTGTTCTGTTTTTAATTATATGTTGCCTTGGGCTTGGCCCCATGTAAGCCGTCATGAGTCCCCTCAGGGAGATGGAGGCAGGGTAGAAAAATAAAGTTCTTTTTCTTCTCTATGTAATTATCTGCGCATCAAAAATAATTTCTTTAATATTGGTTTGAATCTGCATTAAATGGTCGGTGTACATGTGCTCTAAGTTGTAGTTTACCAAGCTTTCATTATTCAATGTGTCTACTCTTGCTGTAACTAAAACTTGGATTTAAGTCCCTATCTTTGGCCATTGTCTTCATGGAGCAGATTACTCTAGGGTAATTGTCTCAGGGGTTGAGAAGGATGTGGTTGAAATGTTGGAAATAAATAAATAAATATTTGTGCCCCAAAGATGGACCTAACATGTACCTGCTGGATCCAGGGCCATATGTCCAGATGGTCAAGTCTGTGTCCCCAGTGTTTCCTGCAAGCTACATAATATCCCATGACTTTGTTTAAAACAGATAAGAAAAACCAGGATACCCAATGAAAGTTGCCATGTGTTGTGTAAACAGCCAGCACTGGATTCAGTGGAGTACAGTGTTTTTCTTTTCTTTTCTTTTTTTAATTTATTTATTTGTGTATTTATTTATTTATTTATTTATTTATTTATTTATTATGTAGACAAGCCCTTCGATTCATACTCTATGATGCGGAACTTTGGAAATTGTAACTTTAGAGATAATTTTTATTAGAGATTTTTGGTATATTAGCTTGAACTAACATGATGGTTTAGAAATATCTAGCATCACAACAGACTGCAAATTCCATACTTCTTTAGAATTGAGAGATGGCAGTTAGTGATATGGAAGCACAATAATTGTGTCATATGGCTATACATCTGGTATTTCGGCATAGACGTAGACACAAACACAAAGAGAAAGTATCACCTTCAAAGTGAATGCTCACTAATTTGAAGTGCAGTAAGTCTCAAACTCTCACATCTGCAGACCATTCATATATACATATAGTCCTCTTATTTCATTGCAGCAAAGACTCTTCTTTATAAGGCAAAATCATATCAAGTCCTATTTCTTTTCAGAAACACACTGAATAGTTCCAAAGATCACACTGAGAAGAGAAAGCAAGAGAGACCTAAAGCAAATTGACCCTCAATGTTAAACCTTCCACAATGAGATAACAACTTTGCCAGCCAATTTTAACTCACTAGGCAACACAGAAAAGTCTTTTTCTACAGTGAAAAGCTCAAAGTCTGGAGCAGAAGAAAAGTCTATATAGTTAATGTTCTATATAGCCTCAGAGGACTTTTTATCCAGACTGAGAAATTTTCTTAGATCCTGAAACCATTTCACACATGACACTTTCCTTAGATAGGAGTATGTGCTTAAAACGTTGTGTTTCAATGCTTGCAAATATTGCAAACGGCACTATAATAATGCAAAATTTCAGTTGAGAAAAGACTCTAGGGATGTAATTTCTTGAAGTAATGAGTAATTTCAGCAATTATCTTCCTACTGTAAGAAAGTTTTCAAAAGCACAGTTTGGGAGTTATTCTGCACAAAAATTTTGCACAGAAATTATTGGCTCTGTGAATTGAGTACGCAGCCTTTTCTGATGTGGTTGTGTTGCCTCTTCAGAAGAAGGAACATGCAGTAGTTTGGCAGTGTTCCTAGATCCATCCCTGTCACTGGAGGCCAAAGAGGACTATGTGGCTCAGAGGTCTTCAGTTTTGCCTGCTGAGCCAGCTATGGCTTTCCTGGACAGAGATAACTTAGCCACAATAGTCCTGACTTTGGAGAAGATTTGGAAGTTGCAGAAGAAGAAAACTTCATGATAGCTTTGCCTTAAGGTCAGAATAGGTGGAAACAATTCAAAAACACACTACAATAACATGAGCCACCTATACCAGGTATAACATAGAAGAAGTCTGTCCCTGTTCATTCCACTGGACACTTTGAGTTCATCACCCCTAGAATCATAGAATCATAGAATCAAAGAGTTGGAAGAGACCTCATGGGCCATCCAGTCCAACCCCCTGCCAAGAAGCAGGAATATTGCATTCAAATCACCCCTGACAGATGGTCATCCAGCCTCTGCTTAAAAGCTTCCAAAGAAGGAGCCTCCACCACACTCCGGGGCAGAGAGTTCCACTGCTGAACGGCTCTCACAGTCAGGAAGTTCTTCCTAATGTTCAGATGGAATCTCCTCTCTTGTAGTTTGAAGCCATTGTTCCGCGTCCTAGTCTCCAAGGAAGCAGAAAACAAGCTTGCTCCCTCCTCCCTGTGGCTTCCTCTCACATATTTATACATGGCTATCATATCTCCTCTCAGCCTTCTCTTCTTCAGGCTAAACATGCCCAGTTCCCTAAGCCGCTCCTCATAGGGCTTGTTCTCCAGACCCTTGATCATTTTAGTCGCCCTCCTCTGGACACATTCCAGCTTGTCAATATCTCTCTTGAATTGTGGTGCCCAGAATTGGACACAATATTCCAGATGTGGTCTAACCAAAGCAAAATAGAGGGGTAGCATTACTTCCTTAGATCTAGACACTATGCTCCTATTGATGCAGGCCAAAATCCCATTGGCTTTTTTTGCCGCCACATCACATTGTTGGCTCATGTTTAACTTGTTGTCCACGAGGACTTCAAGATCTTTTTCACACGTACTGCTCTCGAGCCAGGCGTCCCCCATTCTGTATCTTTGCATTTCATTTTTTCTGCCAAAGTGGAGTATTTTGCATTTGTCACTGTTGAACTTCATTTTGTTAGTTTTGGCCCATCTCTCTAATCTGTCAAGATCGTTTTGAATTCTGCTCCTGTCCTCTGGACTATTGGCTATCCCTCCCAATTTGGTGTCGTCTGCAAACCTAATTCGTATCACCCCCTCAAGAGAAAAAAAAGTGGATCTTTTTTTTTAGTGGATGTTCACAGATTTTTCAGCTGCATTTCTAGAAAAGGTTTGACTGACTTCCTCTTTGTTATCTTTCCATTAGCAGTGAAGCTTTTAATCTGTCAGGAAAGAGCTTTTAATACTGTGTTTTGTTAGATTTCTGGTATTTTAGTTTAATATCTTGTCTTTTAACAGATATGCCTTAAATGGTTTAAAGTTTTTAGATACTTTAATTTCATTTGAACCACATGCACAAGCACACACATATTATTTATTTGTGTGTGCCTGGTATTCAGTGTCACAGTTGTTCCATCTACACTGCCATATAATGCAGTTTGAACTGTACTATAATAGCCAGTGTAGACTTCTATAATGTAGATTGAACTGTCATAAAACCCAATTCAATGCCATTAACCTGATCGGTTTTAGGCTCACGGCGACCTCCAACCTCCGCAGGGGTGGTGGACCCACTAAGATGGTCCGCCCCTGGAGACTGATGGATCCGGATGGACTTCTCAGGACTCTTGTGGTTCCTTCTGTCATGGAGCCTAATGATCCTGTTGATGTCCTGGTTTACAACTATAATAGCGAGATGGCTAGGGCAATTGACACGATCGCCCCAGAACGTACCCTCTCATTGCATAGAGTCAGGCCAACCCCTTGGTTCACTGAGGATTTGGCCAAGATGAACCACATGAGAAGGTGTCTAGAGGCATCTGGAGGAAATCTTGGGGTGTCTCTGACCGAGTGCGGGCTAGAGCCTCCACTAGGGCCTATTCTGTGGCTTTGCGGGCAGCCAGGAAGACGTTCTCAGCTGCCCACATAGCATCTGCATCCAATAGACCTAAGGAGTTGAAAGAAGAGGAAAAGAAAAATAAATTGGAAATATGGGGATCCTCTTCAGAACAATGCCGGCCCGGGATAGATCAACCCTAATAAAACTACTTCTTCTGAATTCCTAAGCTGCCCCCAGCTCCCAGACAGTTGTGGCTAATCACCTAATCTGAGCGAAAGGCAACAACAAGAAAACTGCCAGCAAGAAACAACACTACTTTACCCTTGTTTGAAAAACCACTGAACTTAAAAGGTTCCTTACATACATCCACGTCTCCAATCAGGGCATGCACCAGCTTAGACCCGCCTCCCAACCAATCAGAGGCCTGGAAACACCAGCTTGCTTCTCGGTGCTGGCCAATCAAGGGATTGTTTTCAAAACAGAACAATATTAGTGAGTGCAAACTTGTATGTATAAAAATGTCTGCTTATGATTATGTTTTTACACTTGTATCCTTCAAGCATCCACGCTGTACAAGTGTCCCTTTTGTGCAAATTGAATAAAGTCTCTGCCATTTGCCTTCAACCTGGTGAAATTCCTCTTTCCTGATTCATGCCATCTGTGGTTAGCGAAGCTTGCCAGGTGTCCCTCAGTATCCACAGAACTTAGAAAAAACTCAAATTCTGGGCATCACAAGTTCACAATAATCTACTGTTTCCCTTTTTAAAAAGTCAGTAACTCCAATGCACTCCTTAAAACAGCAGCAGCAGCCAAATGGGTAAACAAACAACCCTCCCCAGACCTAGCTGAATTTGCTGCGTTTAACAACATCTACGGATAAAGAGGCATGTTAATAAATCTGGGAACTGGTGGCCACAGCAACAAATTGTGTTTTCTCCTTTGGATGGCTTCCCCTCACTACAACCAATCAACAGCAATTACCAGAAACCTTGGGGTAATATAACAACATTGATGTGGCTTGCATAGCTAGTCCTTTTCAGACATCTAATTTATTTAGCATCTGCAAGGTGCTGAATCATTACTGTAGAGGGGGTCAGGGGCCCATTTTGATGTCCAGGAAAAAAATTAAAAAGGCCCTAGAAAGACTTTGGCCTGATTTGGTCTGATTCCAACAGCTGTCAAGGGAGGCAGAGCTCTGGGCTTACAAAACAGGCAACCAGCGTAACTTTTCTGGTACTTTGGAAAATGAGAAGAGAAACAGAAATAATGGTTTTTGAAAACAGGGGAAATGGTATAGTATGTTAAGCCACTGTTGCCTGATAAGAAAGATCTGGAGTTCTGAGCCTGTCTAGATTACCATTCAGACTCAGGGTCATATTAATACTGAATTTTCTATGTAGCTCAATGCAAAGGACTCAGAAACAATATGGGATGGAAAAGATGTTTTTAAAAAGTTTTCTGATTTCCTTTTGGCAATAATAAAATGATACACAGTGTCTCATTATATTAGAAGAATGCCCTGCTGTGCTTTTGCTTTCTGCATAATCTGTTTATCCATCCAATCTCCTGAACTTCTTTTCATTCTAGTATATAAATAGGTATTAATAAACTTACAAGCCAAGTAAAGCATAATTCTCTCTATTGCAGTTGAGATTCTCCTGCATGTGGCATATGTTCACATATGCCATGAGACTGGTTCAGCCAAGGGCACTTTGGGATTCAGAGCCAAATCTATGATATGTAAAAATATCAAACACAAAGAATTTTGACAACATGATGGTTTTCTTTGGTCCCAATCACTTCATCAGCCATCCAGTTCTGGTTTTGCTTGTGAAAAGTCTTTTTTATGTATCAAGAAATAAGAGCTAGGGAAATCATCAAGAACTGCAGATAGAGAGAGAGAGAAAACACATTTATGTGTCAAATATTTGATTTACATTCATTCAACTTATATATTATCCATCTTGCCTAAATCCTAAACTAGAGATATGAAGATCTTATTATATGTGATATCAGGGCCATAGCCAGAAAAACATTTCGGGGAGGGTTGACAATTTGGGGGGGGGGGGGGTTGACAATTTGGGGGGGGGGTTGAAAATTTCGGGGGGGGGGGTGAAACCTGCCTCCTAGCTCACGCTGAAGCAAAGAGCACAGCAGAGGGCAGAGCAACCTTCAATAGCTATTGGCTATTGCTGCAAGTAATTACAGTGTGAATAAATTGTCAATATTTGCTTGAGATAGTGTTTACAGTTCTGGAGGGACTCTTAATTTTTTGCTTCTCATAGACTTAGCATGGGGATTTGGTTAGCCAGTTAACATTCATGAGTAAACCAGGTTTTTTTTAAAAAAATCTGAAATATTTCGGGGGGGGGGGTTGAACCCCTAAAACCACCCCCTCGCTACAGGCCTGTGTGATATTTAGGTAATTTAATTTTTGTCACAAAAACATTTATTCAAGATAGACTTGTAGCTTGTCTTACTTAGGTTTACTATAGCCTCTATGACGAATAGTGACTAGTGTGCAACCAGCATGTAATCTCTACAACTCTATAAGGTATTTGAACATGTGTCCATAGTGCATGACTATGAAATATTCTCTAACTGTCCCAAAATGCCAGAGACATCCCCAATTAATCTTCTGTCATCCCATTCGTCAGTTGCTTTTAAAATGTCCCACTTTTTCTCTCCTCCCACTTTCCTTATTTCTCTTCATCTTACTTTCATTGCTGCAACTAGAGTTTTAAGTACAAATATAGTTTGCACCCAGTTAACTCAGTATTGGAATGAGGAGAGAAAGAAGAAAGAATCTTTCTTTTTCCCTGCAGACTCAAATAAAAACAAACTTCTGCAGCTTCACCTAGCTTGTACATTTTTCCTCATTATAACGGTTGCCTTGTGATCAAACGTTGGAGAGCCTGCTATGTTCCTATTCAATACATGATGATGATGATGATGATGATGATGATGATGACAATGAACTTTATTGATATTTTGCCCCTCTCCCCAAAAGGACTTGGGGAGGCTCACAGCACAAAACAATATACACAATATCACACAAAAGGCTGTAAATAAAAAACACAATAAATTAAGGATAAAATAATAAATGTAGCTAAACATAGTTAAAACATCTCATGGCCTTTAAACCCATCAGTACAAATATCAAACAGTTTTAAAAACACAGATAACAGAGTCTTGCTGTATCGATTTCTGTCTCTTTTCTTGTGCAAAGTAGCCCCTAATTCTGTAGTCAGGAAGGAATCCGTTGCTGCTTACAAGCTGTGTTCCCTTCCCTTCCTCTTCACTAATGATCAAATAACTGAGTTATTGTGGAACATTTTCTCCACAATGCAGAGCTTATTTACATATGCTATATAACTCTGAATGGGATAAAGTGGTGGTACAAATAACTTGAAGTAATGCCTCAATTTGTGGGTGTTTTACATCAGCGTGGTTTATAGTGGTGTTTACTCCTAACTATGAAAAGAGAGCGAGAGTTTAATATTTTCAACATTCTGCAGCTAAATCTATAATGTACTCAACAACTATAGCGTGGGCAGTGTCTTGCTTTCAACAGTCAATCAAATGATTTGAACACTGAAAACCACTTAGGATGTCTGTGATTACACTTAACCCTAGTTTACAATTGAACACATTAAATGTGATGTTCAAGGGCCCAGATTCTTACATTTACTTAGATTTGAATTCACAAATGGATGAAGTCGTGCAAAAGCATGAATCACATTACCAGCCAGATGCTGTTGGACTGAAACCCAAGTATTAGTTACCTTTGGCTGTATTGGCTGGGATTGCTGGGATTTGCAGTCTAACACCTGGAAATCTGCGGTGGCATTACTAGACATGACCTCATATGCGCTCATGTGAATATCTTAATGTAAACACAAGCAGATTCGCATGTGCGCATATGAGGTCAAGCACATAAGAGAGTGGTTTAAAAAAAATCTGCCAGATCTCTCTCTTCATCCAATTGTTAATTCAAGCTCTCTTTAATATTATAAAGTTTAAAAGAAAAAGTTTCAGACAGTTCTAATTACTTTCCACTTGTACTTCCCTTGAGCCACCTGTGTATTCATAGCTCCATGTTTTAATAGCCCAATCAGCTGATCATCTGTTTAGGGCTTTTTAAAAGCACATGTGTGCTGGAGCAGTCCACACAGGAGGAAGGGATGAAAAGTATGCGTTTTGCTTGACTGCAGGGATATACAGTCATGCAAAGGTATCTATTTTTACAGGTGTAATCAGATTTTAAGTGCACATTTTTAACACATGCTTTTTAGCTATTGACCTGATTCCGCCCACACTTTGGCTAAAGGTTGTTTAGCCACCATTCCTTTTAACCCAGTTACTGCTGGGTTTTTAGGCATGTGTAGAAGGCATCCCAAGCCACCTTGTCTCTCTCCTGAGGAATCTGTACAAGGACCAAGTAGCAACAGTAAGAACTGACCACGGAACAACAGACTGGTTCAAGATTGGCAAAGGCGTACGGCAAGGCTGCATCCTCTCACCCAACCTTTTTAACTTGTATGCAGAACACATCATGCAATGTGCGTGGCTTGATGAATGCAAAGCTGTGGTAAAAATTGCTGGAAGAAACATTAACAACCTCAGATATGCAGATGTCACCACTCTGATGGCCAAAAGCGAGGAGGAGCTGAGGAGCCTTCTAATCAAGGTGAAAGAAGAAAGCGCAAAAGCCGGGTTGTAGCTAAACATAAAAAAAACCAAGATTATGGCAACAAGAATGATTGACAACTGGGAAATAGAGGGAGAAAATGTGGAGGACGTGACAGACTTTGTATTTCTAGGTGCAAAGATTACTGCAGATGCAGACTGTGGCCAGGAAATCAGAAGATGCTTACTTCTTGGGAGGAGAGCAATGTCCAGTCTCGATAAAATAGTAAAGAGTAGAGACATCAGACTGGCAACAAAGATCCGCCTAGTCAAAGCCATGGTATTCCCTGTAGTAACCTACGGATGTGAGAGCTGGACCTTAGGGAAGGCTGAGCGAAGGAAGATCGATGCTTTTGAACTGTGGTGTTGGAGTAAAGTTCTGAGAGTGCCTTGGACTGCGAGAAGATCCAACCAGTCCATCCTCCAGGAAATAAAGCCCGACTGCTCACTGGAGGGAAGGATACTAGCGACAAAGTTGAAGTACTTTGGCCACATCATGAGGAGACAGGAAAGCCTAGAGAAGAAAATTATGCTGGGGAAAGTGGAAGGCAAAAGGAAGAGGGGCCGACCAAGGGCAAGATGGATGGATGGCATCCTTGAAGTGACTGGACTGACCTTGAAGGAGCTGGGGGTGGTGACGGCCGACAGGGAGCTCTGGCGTGGACTGGTCCATGAGGTCACGAAGAGTCGGAGACGACTGAATGAATGAACAACAACAACAAAGAAGGGTTCTCAGTTATACATTCCTCAGCAAGCAAACTTGCAAACTGAAGTCAAGTTTACCTTTTAATAACCAATCACAAAATGCAATATGTAAATAAGTAATGAAGTGAATCATATCTAATAACATACATTAGATGTGATGTATGTTACATCTAAGGAGGTGGCCTTTTCTTCCAAAATCTCCCAGCCAACATGACAAGTAATGCCCACTGGAGAAGAAATGCAGGGTTGGGGGACCATTTGCAACAATTTTGGAGTTATATGTTACATCTCTTGCTAGTGGAAATATGTTCAAAATTCAGCTTCTATAGAAAGAAAGAGTTGTCAGTTTTACAGCAACTGAATTTCCCACAAACCCTTATACAGAAGTAAGAAATGCACAGGGCAGACTGAAGACTTGAACAACAGACCACAATCAGTTATTTGGAGTGACAGAGGAAAGTATACTGCTCCCTCCTACTACAACAAATCACTACACTCCTATTTTTTTCCCACCCTCAATTGTTTTTCCTGTTAAAATAAACCATGTTTCCACATTTCTGTTACACATGTCTGTCTCACCTAGACAGCCATCACAAGTGTTTTCATCCTTGTGGGTTATAAGTCTTATTTCTTGTATGTCCCACTGGGCCTCTGAGACAGGCCGACAACATTCTACCTGTTACTTAAGCAACCTATCTATAGAAACTAAATAAAGGATTTTGCATATGAAGCAGTGTTGGAGGAATTTGGAACAGTAGTCTTGGGTGTTGCAAACATCTGTGCTGAAGAAGAGTTTAATTTAGATCTTCACGCCTCCTATGGGCCTGTTTCAAGTTGCATACATAGAAAAACATATTTTAAATTTAATCTTTGCTGGAGGTGGAGAGATGAAAGTTAAGAAGAGAGGAGAATAGCTGTGGGAAAGAGGCATTATTGGCATTTTCTCTTTTCTTCTACCATCATGGTAGAATGACTACCTCATTTCATGAATTTGGACATTTGAAGCAGTGCTTCTCAAACTCTGCTCCTCTAGATGTTTTGGTCTTCAGCTCCCACAATTCCTAAAAACTAGTAAACTGACTGGGATTTCTGGGAGCTGAAGTCCAAAACACCTGGAGGAGCAGAGTTTGAGAAGCACTGGTTTGAAACATTATTCCTTGATCACGTGTTATGACTGATTCTAGAAGTAGCAATAACCTTATAGCCCCTGTCTCATACCTTAGTATGTGAAATCTTTCATTGTTTTTTCCCCTGCTGGAGAGAATACAACAGATACTTCTCTAAATCAAAGTACAACATTCAGTATTTCTATCACATATATTCTAGTAGGAAAGTGGATGTTCCTAAACTCACCTTGACCATTTGTACAGGTATTAATTGCTACCATTTTGATAGAATACAATAAGAATGATTAAATAATGCTTTATCATATTGCTTCATACCAGAAGAATCAATAACTTAACAATCTATTTTTTAAAAATATATATCTTTATTGAAAAATTTTCAGTTTGCATAAAAAGGATTATCCAGGGAGAGAAGTGTAGGGAAGGTTAAAATGTGGTAGGGGAAGGGAGGGGAGTGTGGGGTAATAAATTGGGGGTAGAATTTCAGGGTAGGGGGAGGGGGAAAATTCTTGGCTTCCCATCTTCTCATTTCTGGGATCTATCGACAAGTACCCATGCTGGGTAAAATCAATGACCTCAGATGTTTTTTCTTCTTCTTCTGAATCAAATTGTATGTTTATGCTGCATTGTGTTCCATCAATTCTAAAAAGCTCAGTCTTTTCTTTCAGTTGATATCACTGATCAGTATATTTTCTTGACTTAATATTGCATTCAGGACCACAGTTTTTCTTCATTATTTATTTTTCTTATTTAGCCAAATAAAAAAATCACACTTGTAAACTGCTGCACTTAACTCTTTATGATTGCAAATAAAAACAGATAAATGATGGCAATCTTTTGTCAAGCTTCCAATTTAGCTAAAACATGCACCGTACATCTTCATTATGTCATGTTTTATTCCCTGGCCTTTGAAGATGCCAGAGAGCAAAATACTCTGATGGTAAATATAAAAGTAGAAGAAGCAAATAGATCCCATTGTAAACCCTTCTCTTCATTGGTTTTTACACATAAAAGCAAATTACCTTTCCTTCTTAAAAAATTGTCCACCACAAATTCTGCACTCAAAACTATTCAAACTGTCTGGTTACACATCAGTGGGAATGACTATGTTCTATATTGGTCAGTATTACTTTCACATATTCTTTCCTGCTTGCTTTTTTCAGTTGAACATCCGTAGAAGTTTCTTAAGAATAGAAGAAGTTTAAGAATGATGGCCAATACATTGTTGATTTTCAGATGTACTCTAGATAGCCATCTGCTGCTGATGCTCTAACTATAGATTTCCCATGTTGAAAAAGAAAATGGATCAGATCACCCATTACATGTGTTGATGTATAAAGTGGGCCAGATACTGAAAATATCCCACTCAGTAAGCCTGCTGAAGAGAATATGTTTAATTTTCACAATTAAGTCCTGTTCATTTCTACAGATTGATTAGACATTGCACAGTAGGATCAGATAAGACTTGCAGATTTGGGAAGCTGCCTTATGCCAAGATGCATCTAGACTATACAATTAATGCAGTTTGAATCCACTTCAGCGGCCATGGCTCACTCTATAGAATCCCGGGATTTGTAGTTTGGTGAGGCACCAGCAATCCTTGGTACAGAAGGCTTGTAAAACTACAGCTCCAATGATTCCATAGCATTGAGACATGGCAGTTAAAATGGTGTCAAACTACATTAATTCTACAGTGTAGATGCACACAAAGTTAGACCATTGGTCTATTATTTATATAGAGGTATAGATCAGGAGACCTCGGTCCTTATCCTACAGATGTTTTCAACATTAGTTTCCAGCATATCTGATAATTGGCTAAGCTGGCTGCATTTCTGAGAGCTAGAGTCTAAACTATTTGGAGAAACAAAGATGATGACTGATAGATGGATTAGACAGATATTGACTTGAATCCTACTACTTAGTCCCAACTAGAACAGACCCCTTTGGTGAGTGAAAATCTATGAAATCCTATTGATTCAATCTGCTTATTTGAGTTCATTCTAACAATATGATTTACAGCATTACATACTGAGTAGGAGAGACTTTTTCAGCTGTCAGACAGAGGCCCCTCTCAGTCCTATGCCAAAAATTGAAACTGGAAATTTGTGGACAAAGCATGAAGCTACCATTGAACTATTGCCCTACTACAGTACTTGTTGTCAACATAGTATGTAATATATAATTCACATTAAATAAACAACTGTTTTTGAAAAGGTGGGACCTCAGACCTGAAACCAGATGTGATGAAGTTTACTTTGGAGTTTTCTCAGTAAATTCTGATAATCAAAATGTTATATATACCACACAGAATAGTGTGTGTTTTACCTTCCTAGTCTACACTTAACCTCATATATAAGAGTGGTATTCCAATCTGAAAACCTGTCATAGGCAGAAGTTACCAAGTTTCTCCTTAAAATCATTCTGATATCCTAATTATATGAAACTTGGCTGAGTGAGCGTTTTGCTTTCAAGAAGATTACTGGATGAGGGGTTATAAATCTAAACAGGGGTATAAAAGATATGACCCTCTAGATATGATTAGACTGTAAATTCCATTAAGCTTCGGCAACCATAGGAATATTTGGATTACTTAGAGTTGCTATCTAACAGCATTTGGAAAACAACTTGTTTCATTTTGTTCACACTCCTGCTTCACACTCCTGAATGTAAAAGGTATAGAGACAGCAAAATAGGAAGATAATGCAACTTGTCTTGGGTGTTGATTTTCTTGGGTCTTATTAATACCTTATTAGATAAAATTTGGAAATGATAAATCTCATAAGTGCTAAGAGAAATTTAGTAAGGAAGTATGAATTTGATATATATCGATGGGCTTAATACTATGTTCATTGTTTATATATTCTTGCTCCATGTGTTAAATTTATACGTTTGTGTGTGTATGGAATTACAACCTGAATATAAACAGGCAATAAAAAGTATATGGACAAATAAAGTCACCCATTTAACAGCAGCAGCAGCAATAGCAACCACTTACAACCAGGTTTTTTGGAACGCATAAGATTTCATAATAGTAGGGTTAGGTATATTTGTCAGATGTAGAAGGCAAACCGAAGTGGCTTTGGATTGTGTTCAAGGCCTAAACTATTCCTCCCTTTTAATATTTGAAGATGGATTTTTTTTCTACATATGAACTCTCTTTCTTCAATTGAAGTGGTTTACAACAATACTATGCACTGGAATAGACTTAAGTGCTTCTTAAGAATTCTGCTTTATCCTCTTAAGTTGGTCAAGAGATCAAGGCTGTATGAATTCTCAGCTCCTTCAATTGAACAAAGGACAACAATTATTTTCTCCTCCATGTCCTTCAATGATTCAAAGTTAGTTTGCTAGATGTGGAATCATGGGTACATGATTCTCCAGTGCATATGTCAAGTAAGATCGAATATTAGCTTTCTTTTTTAAAGCATTGAATCTTCCCATCAACTGTTTGGCAAAGGAAGTCTTTGTATCGCTGATACATATGGTAACTATTGGACTTGTCCCTATTCTCTCACTCACCCAGAGAATCAACTAGTAAGCAAGGAAATAAGAAAAATGTGTTATGATAAAAGAAGCTATCATGTCTCTACTTCAGATAAAAGTGGGAAAAGTCCTGTTTGTCACCAGTGCTTTGTGTTATTGTTGCAAGCATCAATCAGATAGACATCAGTGATAATGGATCTCAGCTTGATTATAGACATTCTGACAATGCTATGACCCATATCTGATTATACTGATTCTGCCTTACCAGCCCTAGAACCGAGTCTTGCTGGCTTGCCAAATATAAGGGAATATCTTATATCCCAAGGATAGGGAAACTTTAGCCTTTCACATGTTTTGGAAGACAGCAACCATAATTCCTTACTTCTTTTCATGCGGAGTGGCGCTTATAAGAGTTTTTCTATTTTACTATCCCAAGTTGGCTCACAACATATTTTATAGCCCAAAACATGAGAAATGCCAAAGGCTGTTAACAAAAGACTTCTACCAGGGAGTGATAACTTTCCTATTCTATAATTCTTTTAGGAATTGACTGTGATGGGCTTTTAATAGTGTGCTGTTTTATTGATTCTTTATGTTTTGTTGTTTAATGTATTTTAAATAGTTTTAACTGTGGAAAATGGTTTAATTGTGTGTTGTGTTTTTCAACTGTGCTCAATAATTTCCAAGCTGCCTTGAATCTCATTATTGGGAAAAGTTGGGATTTAATGTATTAATAATAATAACAGTAACAACAACAACAACGATATATATCCTAAACCATGACATCAAACACTGAGTGTTTTCATATATATTCCTGGTTGTGTCTTAAAGAGAAGCTAATAAAATTGCCTCAAGAAACTGGGACTGACTTCAGCAATGTCTGTTTTTCTTTTCTTTTTTTCATCTTCTTTTCTCCCCCAAAAGCATCCTTTGTTCTGTAACAAATAGTCCCCTTGCAAGGCAGTTTCTCTTCCACTCTATTAATCTCTCTGGCACCTTCAATTTCAAAGGTTCACCTTAAGTTGGTTCAGCAACCTGACAACTGTCACTTCCACTGCACAAGCACAAAAAGGGGCAATAAAGTAAAGTTGGGTTTGAGTCCTCATTAATCAAGCATCAGCAGAACTTTAGTAATAGCAGTAATTAGGAGAATCGAAGTTCCATGGCAACATTTGAGGGGGGTCCTTTGCTTGAACATTTCTTGGTATTGACCCACCAACTGCCACAATGCAAGGTGTATTATTAACTTGCTGCTAGAGACCATCATGGATAACTAAGGGAGAGGTCAAAGCTGCAAATGCAAATGTTCTTTATATGTCATTGGCACATTTTCCCCCTCAAATAATTTCCCTGTTCTATCTTACTTAGAAATACAAGCTTTGAGGCTAAAGCATTATGTTTCCTTGCCTTAAAGAAGAGAGAACATTTCATTCTAATTGTGTTGTTTTTGAGAGAACATAAAATGTGTTAATGCTGGGAATTTATAATAAAGTTTACTGGTACCATAAATACATCTGTATATGTTAACCTCATGGGTAAGTCTAGAGCACGTTTTGAGGCCAAGAGTATGGCATTTGAAGGTGATCTTGCAGGTAACCACCCAAATCCTGCCTGCTGCCACCATTTCCCTGCCCAGGCAATTGAAAAGGTCAGAAAGATCAGCACATTAGAGAGAGTAGAGGAGGGTTAGGCTTCTTGGAAATTCTCCCAGGATGGATTAAGCTCTCACCTCTCACCACTCTACTCTGATAGGGTAGTTCCTTCTTTTATAAGAGTTAAGATATGAATGAATTTTATTATTACAGTTACAGACCAGGACAAGTTAAGGTACGTGTCAACCCATATTTTTGGGGTCAAATCTTTGACCAAAAAGTCTAGACTTATACATGAATATATAAAGGACATTAGTTGCATGGGTGGATATGAAGAAGACAGGATTGTAATGGTAAGGGTACAGTACTCATGTCGTGTTTGTGAATGAGGATTACATGCCTAAAATTAATATTTCTGCTCCAGAAATTAGATTAGCCTGTAGCACTTGTAAATTGCCTCCTTGGCATGCTTTTGTACTTCCATCAGCCTTGAAGACTGTTGATCAACTGTAGATGTATTGTCAGTGTATTGAAAGCAATTAATAATGAACTGCCTCTGAAATCATTTGTCTGTAGAATTCCAGAGATATCTCTGCTTTGTGCTTGTTGCTACAAATCCACTCAGCTGGTTTCTTTTACAAGCTTCATCTACCATAGCAACTGACTGACTAGGTGAAAGAGGGCATCTTTGCTTCAACCCCTGCCAAAATGGAGTGCAAGGCTGTAGGCTGGAGCTGAATCTCTAATAGATCCCTGCTGGGTGACCACTATGGAGCTGTTATTGATCATTTATCATCCCCATGCCTTTTCTTTTACATTAGTTTCAGATAGATGTGACACTCTACCCACTCATTTGTGTTTCAGACATTCCAGCATTGGTTGAATATTTGACAGAACCAATTGAACTTCAGTCACTGTCATTTCTTCCTCCTCTTCTTTCTCTTTCTCTCATCCTTAACTAGATAGTGTTTTCCTAACCCATCTACCTTTAACAGCTGGAAAATAGGGAGGTAACTCAAGTTAATGTATTATCTTTGGACTGATATAGCCCATTTAATTGGATCACCATCACAGATAGACGCACTGTGAGTTGAAGGTAAGGAACAGCATGGAATACACTGAATATTATTTTGTGGCACCGAAGCAATGGAGGGAGCTTACCATTAACGGACAACCATTAACAGCTATTATTTTCAGGTGAACAAGGAATAGGAAGCATCACTGAAAATGGGTGTCCTCCCTGAAGCCAAAGCTCAATCGCTTGGGGCCTGATAATGCTGTACAAAAATGTCTCATACAAAGTCTGTAGGAGGGAAAAGCAGTTCCAAGAATTATTTAAGATTGGGGGGGGGGGCGGTGATAGCACATCAAAACAAAGCGGAGGCAAGGCAGTGAGACTCTTGCTAGTAAATAATCTGCATTGGCGGGAGGGATTAACTGTTACTTCATTGCCGTTTATAATCATTAATAAAGCTGTGGATTTGTTTTAATTCTTTTTGGGGTCACATCTGTACCTTCTAAACTACAGGAATCAGCACCTGCAGTTGAGAAATGACTAAGCAGCCCTGGTGGGTATAGGAAAGGAAGAGACAGGGCTAAATCTTTGTAATGGAATGTGCTCTTCCTACATAGCTGCAATCAATCCACATATCATAAATAGTTTTATCTCATACACAGATAGGACTAGTTCCAAATGTGAGTTCCAACTGCAATGGACCTATTGAATCAATTGTAGTTATATAAGTACCCATTGATTCAGTCAAACTTCTCAATTTTGGACCAACAATGAGATTTAAGCCCAAAAACACCATCCTCTGTATTCCCTGGTAGACTGCCAGGAGACCTTGAAAGATACTACTGAGATTTTGCATCTGACTATAGAGACACAGGCCCCTTCCACACAGCTGTATAAAATCCACATTATATGGCAGTTTGGACTCAGAAATTCCAGTTCTGTTTTGAAATCCATTTCAAAGCAGATATTGTGATCTACCTTGATATTCTGGGTAATATGGCTGTGTGGAAGGGTCCTCAGCCAGATGATTCTCCAATACCCATAGCTCTCTACTGGCCACTAGAGATGGGAGGGAAGGTGGACTTCAGAAGGAAATTGAGTCCTGCAAGTGTTTGGTCATTGTATAAGGGAGGTCGTATATTTATCCCTCTATAGTAACAAAAAAATCAATAGCAGGCACTATTAAAAGAGCATTTGCATAACTGCATATGGCATAGGATTCCAGTAGATGCCTTGTTTTTATTATCAAAAGTCAGAAGACTTGGTGCATTTGCTATAACAGCAGCAAAGATGGACTTTTCAACCTTATTTATCTAAGAGTTTATAAAGTGTGATTTCATCCAAAAATTGATTTCAAGTGTTATGAAGAAAAGTTGAAATCAATACAACATTAAAGCATTATCAAACATGATATAATGGCACTAGAATCAATAAAACTATTTAGCTGGTTCAAAATAATTTACGACAACTGGGCAAATTCTAAAAGTTTTAAGTCTGCTGTTGGAAAGAATACATCCTTCACGTCAAGCATGCTGCCAACAGCGAGGCATTCAAAAGCTGAAGGACCACCATAGAGAAGTTTCTCTCTTTTGTACATTTTATCAAATATGAACTGTACTTGTTTTCAAAAGAAAGGGAAAAGTAAAATCCTCATATTCTGTACATTTAGAAAATGAGTTCCCTCTCTGAAACCTTTCATTTTCCTATTTTTATGCTTTTGTTTCTGCTAACATGACAACTATGATTGGCATTTCTTCCACTGACTTCATTAACCTTCCTTTAAATTGATGCTTTCCAGAAAGACAGGAACAGAGAAGGAACATAGGGAAAATGTAATTGTCATTCATTGGTGGAAAAGAAATAAGTGAAACGTCTCCCTCAGGGTTTGATCAATAATGCAGCACTTGTTATCTTGATCTTCCTAATAAACGGCAAACAGCCTGGATAAATTTCTCCATGAAATCAATCCCTTGCAATGGTTCTGTCACTATGTTGCCAACTGCTAAAATGTAAAGTAAATCGGGACAAATTTATTGACCATATTCCATCCTTTGGAAGATGCATAGATTATCATAATGGAGATAGACAATATACCTATGAAGTTACCTTCATTTTTCTTAATGTATTTCCACAATATTAGAGGTATATTTCTGTGTTGTCTGGTTCCTCAGCTCCTTGCAACTGCCTAAGATGCTCTTCAATTAGGCCACTTATTTATTACCAAAAATAAAGATTGATTCAAAGGATGGCTGGCTATATCTTTGGATGTGGACACCTTTCCCATATCACATATTAGGTTCAGTTATCTTGGAGAAAAGCATGCCTTTCTCAATCAGATACCAAATACTATTTGTAAAACTATTCTGTAAGGATAACAAAAGAATTTGGGTGGTCCCAGCCCCTCAACAAATTTTGTGTAAGTCACATAATGTATAGGCAGAGTTACTATACATCCTTCTTTCCAGAAAAATGTCAATTTTCTCAGAGCTACATTTTCTGTCTGGGTGAATTTTTTAAAGTTCTGGGTTTTCTTGTCAGATTGCAGATAAAGGTTCAGACTGGAGGAAGATGGTGATCAGGCAGGAAGAGGAAGAGATGAGCATACCAGGTTAAAATAGGGCAACAGAAACTCCAAGAAAGCCAGCCACAACTTCATGGGGGTCTCCAACTGACTCACTGACTTCCAGCTGGTCAAGGGGCACCATTGTAATCACCGTGGTCACCATGCTCCATTATCCTGAGGGAAAGACCTCTCAAGGAGGAAGACAGAAGAGAGGATGCCATCATAGGTATGGTGTTCAATTACAAAGAAGGTCTACATTGTCTGCTGGATTGAGTCAATTGAGGTGTTGAAGTCTCGTCTTACAACTGCCCTAAGCTTATACTAATAACTATGATCACTTACAGTCATCAGAATTATTGGTACTTTGAAGTAATCAGTCAATAAATGTGTCATTTTTTTGCTTTTCAAAATATGGTTACACCACTGTAGGTTATGTTGGAATACCCCAAAAATGCACTCTGAGTTTGATGAAAATCTAACCAGCCATTTAGACATGCTGCAGTCAAAAACAGATAAGAAAACAACTTAATTTTGTTTATATAGTTAAAGCAAAACTTCCAAAATGGTAGCTTTTAAAAACTCATTTCATCGAAATCTTTCAAATGTTGTGCTCCATTACTCTACACAAATGAAAAATAAATGGAATATCCCCCAGGGCCCACACAAAAGAAAAATTCATGTACAGTATAAAACATATATTTTAAGTCAGTCTATTCCAAACATAGTTCCAAATTCCAAACACACATTCAGGCTATTTTCAATGATACAGTAGCAGACAAACAGAAAGAAATGCAAACTGGGATCTTGTATTGGGAGATATTATTTCTGATACATAAGGTATGTCATGTCTTTAGCTACATGGCTTTGCGCTGTCTTACCACCCATCGTATAAGCAACCCACACACCATTGGACCTCAAACAAAAAGCTTCAAAGACTAAGGGTGCATCTACACTGTAGAATTAATGCAATTTGAGTACCATGGCTAAATGTTATGGAGTACTGGAAACTGTAGTTTGGTGAGTCACCAGCACTCTTTGGCAGGGAAGGCTAACAACCTTTTAAAACTATGCCCCCTTCTATATTGCCATTTAATCCAGATTACTTATTTATTGATTTATTTAAAAAAATTATACTCCACCCTTCTCACCTCGAAGGGGGCTCAGGATGGAGCACAGCATATGTATGGCAAACATTCAATGACGGGACAAGAATTCATTATATGAATACATAAACATTAAAAACATTTGTCTCAATATTAAAATACATTGTTTAAAACTGTCTTGATCATCTGCATCTAATCTTATTGGCCTGGTAAGGTTTCCTATCACTGCTTTATTGCACTGTCCCGAAAGCTTGGTCCCACAGCCAAGTTTTTACCATCCTTCTGAAAAACAGGAGGGAGGGGTCCGATCCGATCTTACCAGGAAGGGAGTTCCATAGCCGGGGGCAATCACCAAGAAGGTCCTCTCTCTCATCCCCACCAATCGCACCTGTGACAATGGTGGGATGGAGAACAGGGCCTCCTTGGAGGATCTTAATCTCCATGGTGGTTCATAGGGGGAGATGCATTCACACAGGTAAATTGGGCTGGGGGCATTTAGGGCTTTATAGGCCAACGCCAGCACTTTGAATTGTGCCCGGTAGCAAACTGGCAGCCAGTGGAGCTGGCATACCATGGGAGTTGAATGCTCCCTGTATGCCGCCCCAGTTATTAACCTGGCTGCCTCTCGTTGGACTATTTGAAGCTTCCAAGCAGTCTTCAAAGGCAACTCCATGTCGAGTGCATTGCAGTAGTATATCCTGGATGTAACAAGAGCATGGATCACCGTGGCTTCCCAAGGTATGGATGCAGCTTGCACATTATCTGCTTTGAACTGAATTATACAATTATACAACGCTAATAATCCATTTCAAAGCAGATAATCTGGATTTTATATGGCAGTGCAAAAGAGACCTACAACTTTCGTGATTTGTTATCATTAAGCCATGGCAGTTAAAGTGGTGTCAAAGTGTAGATGCCTCTTGAGGGTGTAGATACACAGAGCACAGATTCCCTGTTCTCTTAGACCACATGTGTCAAATGCAAGGCCTGCGGCCTGAATCCGGTCCACCACCTCATTTATGTGGCCTGCAAGGCTTTCAATGCCATGGCACCTGAATTACATTTATAGTGTCTTAAAATTACCAGCAGTCCTTTGAAGGCTGATGTGGCCCTTGGTGAAAATGTGTTTGACACCCCTGTTCTCAGGGAGATCACTCCTCCAAAACAAGCAAAAGCCCCCATACAAGCCTTAAAACACAATCAGTCAAGGATGCCCCCTCCCAAAAAAAATCTCATCTTCTCTCTCCTCAGCTTTTTCTCACTTCCCATGTGTCAGGCTATGATTACCACATTTAAGATCACAAAGGATGTTCCACAATTATGAAAAGCCTATGTAACTTGTGACATGCTAAGTTGAATAGAGTGCATTAGCATTACATTATAGCATACTGGAGCTTTTTTTTTTTCAAACCTTCCTACTAGTGCTGCATGTTAAGGAATTTTCAAGCATGTAGCTGGATGGACATGATGCATGATTGATACACTGTGTTTGACTTAACCGGTCACATACTGCAGAAAATAATAGGCTTAGATTAGAGAATCAAACCCTGATACAATTCAGTGTTGATTCAAATTAGGCTATAAATTCTTCCTCCCTTTCAGAACAGTTATAGTTCAGAAAGGTTCATGTACGACAACATACTGTGCCCATAACAATTTTCCAGAAATCAGTGAAGCAAGTTAAGGCATCTAAATGTGTCACCATGAACGCAGTGCCAGAATGGCAGCAATGATGTGCTTGATGTAACTGTGTTGCTTTTCCTGTCCATACAATTTTGCAGTGTGGTGATTGTGCACAAGCTGTTTGCCCTCTTCATCCACGTGCTACCTGTGGCTAACTGAGCAATGTGTGCTATGGCTGCATTGTCTGTAAGATCTGATGTTGCTACCTTTATGTTAACATAAAGGTAGCAACATTTTTTCTCTCAGCATAATATGTGAGAAATGAGGTCCCAAAGTAACTTTTCTAGATTCTGAATGCAAATAAACTCCAGTCATGTTTTGTATTATCTTTTGATCTTTGTGTGTTATCCAGAAGTTGCTTGTCCAACACCCCTTGGCCCAGTACACAACAGAAGCTGACTAAACAGCATTGTGGAGCATTCCTACTGCTGGTAAGCATTTAGGGAAAAAGAAGAACTTTATCACATCAGCCAACTATTATGCTACAGCCGTGTTATCGTAAATAATAGATATGTACCACACTGGGTACCTTCAATATTGAACCTCTCTAGAACAATGCAATTCATGGTCCTGCAATCAGACCTCCTCACACCCCTATCACCCAACATTCTGCACTACTGGTTTTACATTATTATTTATTATTTGTGCAATTTTATCACTAAAAACAGAAAGGCAAAGCTATACGAAAGGAAAACAACCCCCTTGGGAATAGCAAGGGGAAGAGGGAAGAGAGGGGAAGGGGAAGAATCCCATCCCACAAGCAACATGTTACTTCTGACATGCTAACCCAAAGCAGAAGGGACCCATACACTATGGTAGATAGTGGGAAGAGGATAGAGAGCTATTGAGCATTAGACCTATACAGGCAGTCCTCAAGTTATGAACAAGATAGGTTCTGTAGGTTTGTTCTCAAGTTGAATTTGTTTATAAGTTGGAATAGGTACATTTAAAGTAACATTCAGAGAGAGAGAGAGCTTTAGAGAGCATAAGGAAGGGGTAACACCCCTGTGGTGTTTGTTTTGCTGTCTGTGCTCCTGTTTAGAATATTTCACCTCACTTTCTGTCTCTGTAATATTTAGATTTTGAAAAATGTGGCTTGTTGTGGAAACAAAGATTGGTGGTAAAGCTTCAGTGGTGATAAGTCTTTCAAGAGCAAAATTCCTTTCCAAGAGGTAGACTTGTCTCACTTCCTGTTGTCTCATCCCCATTCTTAACTACGAGTCATTTGTAAGTCAGATGTTTGTAACTCAGGGACTGTCTGTATAGTCATTATGTACATATATGATTTTCCCCTTTCCTTTCTTGGTCTTTTTTATTAGTTCCTCTATGTATGTTTATGAATTGTTATTATTGAGTGTACTGAATGCATGCTTTAAAATAAAAAAAAAAAAAAAAGGAAAAACAGTGGAGCCAGATAGGTCATACATAATTACAAAGTGTTATTTCAGGTGGTTTGTACGTTATGAAATATTGTTGACTTGGGTGGCTTCGAAAGCAATAGTGATGATGTTACAGGAAAGAAAATCTTTCAATCAAACCATTTTTTTATTTTTAAAAAAGATCATTAGAAGTAATGTTGCAAGTAATATTGTTCCCTGGTATTTCTTATCATAGCTTTGTGGGAGTACATTTGCCTTCCAAAACATATTGACACAACATTTTTCCTGTCTACAGGGGGTTAAAATTATAAATAATCACTGCTGATGTTCGCATCCCCCCGACCTGTGGTTAACCACCAAACATATTTGCAGATATAACTGTAATTTGCCTTCCCTATTTTCAACTAAGGTAAACAGTGTTGTTTTAACTACCATGATCTCACTGTGAGACATTGAAAGTTTTGCAATTGATGGGGCTATTGTCTGTTCCATTCCTTTTCCTCTCCTTTTGTTCAATAATTTGATCCTTAATCCTTGCAGGGAGGAAATGTACTAGGAAGATTACCCAGTGTGATAGTCCCCTTTTCCAATATTTAACTATAATTTGTTGCCTACCTGCTTTAGCTAACACAGAAGGGGTTCTGAAACATAATAATTCTCTACCTTTGTGATGCATTCACTATAGATATTCACAAGATAGGATGCATGCAGATGAGCATGCTGAGACAGGGTAACTTTCTAGAGGGGAAAAATGTAATTAAATCAGCCTTGTGAACTGTAATGAGCTTCTATTACACCCTGCTGACAGTAGCATCAACATCTGAAATTGTTTTGCCCTCACTAGAACCAAGTGATATCTCTTTTATTAAATGGCAAGATGAAACTGATAATTGAATAGAATTCTACACTTCTACCCCCCCCCCCCTCTTTTTGTTAAAGGATGCAAAGGGTCTGCCAAAGAAGATGTAGTAGATCAATGCTCCATGTTGTATTAGTACTGGGACATGAATAAG
Organism: Anolis sagrei; assembly: GCF_037176765.1. Classification (NCBI taxonomy): domain Eukaryota; kingdom Metazoa; phylum Chordata; class Lepidosauria; order Squamata; family Anolidae; genus Anolis; species Anolis sagrei. Next base: position 212,555,530 of record NC_090024.1, on the reverse strand, counting down.
ATATCAAATAACACACTATACAGAATATCTATGAAAAGTCAAAACAGTGTGCTTACAAGGAAAAAATAAGAATCCGGGTAGAATCTCCCTTATCCAGAAATCCAAAATCCTTCAAAAACTGAATGTTTTTGCCACCGGTCATCCACCTTTGGAGAGAGGATGCTAATTTAGTCACAAATCCAGTGCCTGCTGTGTTTTTCCTATTTCCCTTATGGGGAAAAGTAGAAGAGGGAGGACTCTGCTTACACAAAACCCATGTTTTTTTAAAAAGGTCCCAGATGATTATATGCTTGTTGTCTGCTTAACCAATGGTGGGTATGATGGACACCCCAGAAATGGCTGCAACAGCAAGTGCAGAGCAACCTCCACAAGGAGAGTGGATTATATCATCTTTGGCTCCTGGAGAAGAATCAGAAGAATTTGATCCCTTTTTCCTTTTTTAAAGTCACTCAAAACTTTTTCTTGTCTACTTGCATAATACAACCTTGAAGGCTATGTCACTCACACCTTCTTGCAACCCCCTTTTCCCCCCTCGATGGACTGTCACCTTGTCGTGGTGAGGGGGCTTGCGTGTTCCGATGAACCTGTGGGCACAACAACTGGAGTCCTGCACTCCCAGGAGTGGCCGCGGGGGAGGTCCCAGACCAAGCACAGTCCGAAGACCCAAAGACCTCAACGGTGGAGCAGGCGGAGGATAACATGGCACATGTTACAACGGCTGCGAAGGCGGAAGAAGGCTGCAACAGACTGAGAAGCCATGGTCATTGTGTTAAACTACATCACCAGTGGAACCTCATCTGTGAAGACTGTGTGTTGTTCAGTTGTGCACTGACCTCCACACATTAAAAAAACCCACGCACAGGCGTCTTCCAAAGAAAAGAAAAACAAACCAACCAAAGTCCCATGGCGATCAGCGAGTGGCGACGGGGGCAGGACTGTGAAATCTGGAAGCCCCTAGTCACAGACTGGCACATGGGCGGTGGGTACGGACTCAGTCGTTCTACCTCAAGGACTGAGGCAGTTGAGTAGTTCGGCAGCTGTATCCGCGACTGAGCAGCCCTATTGAGGACCCACTCTGCTCACCCCACACGGGGAGGGGGCTAGAAAAGGTGCCCTAAACATAGTCTGCCTCTCTCATCCCTGACTGGACTGCCGCGCCCAGTGGGGTCACCATCCTGCGGCCAAAAAAGAAAAATGAACTTCGGTACGTGGAACGTACGAACACTGATGGACAACAGTGGCAGTGAACGCCCCGAACGCAGAACTGCCATCATCGCAAGGGAGCTGGGACACTTTAACATTGACATAGCAGCCCTTCAGGAGACCCGGAGAGCAGGAGAGGGACAGCTGAAGGAAGAAAAAGGAGGCTACACCTTCTTCTGGAAGGGACTGCCCGAAGAAGACCAAAGAATGCACGGAGTTGGCTTCGCCATCAGAAATGATCTGATGAAACATCTGTCCGAAGCACCCACTGGCATCAACGAACGACTCTCCACCCTCCGAATTGATCTTGCCAAAAACCAACGGGCAACCATCATAAGTGCCTATGCACCAACACTAGACGCCGATGAAGACATCAAGGAGAAATTCTACTGTCAGCTGGACACCGTCCTATCGGGGATACCTAAGGAGGACAAAATCATTCTCCTGGGGGACTTCAATGCAAGAGTCGGGCGAGACTTCGACCTGTGGCCAGGCACCATAGGAAAAGACGGGGTTGGAAACAGCAACTCAAATGGCATCCTGCTTCTCACCAAATGTGCGGAGCACAACCTTGTCATCACCAACACGCTCTTCCGCCAGAAAAACAAGTTCAAGACATCATGGAAGCACCCCCGGTCAAAGCACTGGCACCTCTTAGACTATGTAATCACACGTGCTAGAGACCGCCGTGACGTGCTCCTCACAAGAGCCATGACAGGTGCTGACGACTGCTGGACCGACCACAGGCTAATCCGATCCACGATGGCTATCAAGATCGCCCCCAAGCGCAGACTCCAAGGAAGGAAGACAAGGCGCAAAATGAACACCCAAGCCCTTCAGGAGCCCTCCAGGCGAGCCCATCTCCAAACAGCACTCAAGGACCATCTACCCACAGTACACCCCGAAAATGTTGAGGAACATTGGAACAAACTGAAGACCTCCATCATCCAAGCCTGCGAAGAAACTATTGGATACCAAGCCAAGAAACATCAAGACTGGTTTGACGAAAATGACATCGAGATCCAACAGCTAATCAACAAGAAAAGGAAAGCCTTCCAAACATGGCAGAGAGACATCAACTGTGCTGCTAAGAAAAAGATCTACGCCAGTGCAAAAGCTGAGGTCCAAAGAAGGACAAGAGAACTCAAGAACATCTGGTGGACAAAGAAGGCTGAAGAAATCCAACACCTGGCAGATACCCATAATGCTCAAGGATTTTTCAAAGCCACAAAGGTCATCTATGGGCCAAGAAACCATGGCATACAGCCTCTACGCTCATCAGACGGAACCAAACTCCTGAAGGACCAAAAGTCAATTGCACTACGTTGGAAAGAACACTACCAAAGCCTCCTAAACCGCAGCTCCAGTGTGGCCGAAGAGGTCCTCTCACAAATCCCGCAACAACAAACCAGGGATGAGCTTGCAGCACTGCCTAGTTTGGAAGAAGTCAGCAATGCCATCAGCCAACAAAAGAACAACAAAGCCAGCGGACCGGATGGGATCCCTGCTGAAATTTTTAAAGAGGGAGGACCTGCGCTGACACACCAACTCCACCAGCTCATAGAAAAAGTGTGGGTGACCGAGAAAATCCCAGCAGACTTCAAGGATGCCACCATCATCACCCTCTTCAAAAAAGGGGAAAGAACAGACTGCGGAAACTATCGAGGTATCTCCCTTCTAACCTCTGCTGGAAAAATCCTCGCAAGAATCCTTGCAAACCGCCTTCTGCCCCTCTCAGAAGACACTCTCCCAGAATCCCAGAACGGCTTCCGCCCCTCCAGAGGAACTGTGGACATGATCTTCACTGCACGACAGCTCCAAGAAAAATGCAGAGAACAAAATCAACCTCTGTACATGGCATTCATCGACCTTGCAAAGGCATTCGACACAGTGAATCGCAGCGCTCTCTGGACCATCCTCCACAAAATCGGGTGCCCAAGCAAATTCGTGAACATCCTGCGGCTCCTCCACGATGACATGATGGCAACAGTCTTGGACAGCAATGGCTCCCAAAGTGACCCATTTAAGGTGGAATCGGGTGTCAAACAGGGATGTGTTATTGCCCCAACTTTATTCTCCATCTTCATCGCCATGATACTTCACCTTGTTGATGGGAAGCTTCCCACCGGAGTGGAAATCATCTATCGGACAGACGGCAAGCTATTCAACCTCAGCAGACTGAAAGCCAAAACCAAGGTCACAACAACATCTGTTATAGAACTCCAGTATGCTGATGACAATGTCGTCTGTGCACATACAGAAGAAGATCTACAAGCCACTCTCAACACCTTTGCAGAAGCATACACAAAGCTTGGCCTGTCACTGAACATCGAGAAAACCAAAGTGCTGTTCCAGCAGTCACCAGCCGTCCCCTCTCCAATGCCAGAGATACAGCTTAATGGTGTAACATTAGAAAATGTCGACCATTTCCCCTACCTTGGCAGCCACCTCTCCACCAAAGTCAACATCGACGCCGAAATACAACACCGCCTGAGCTCTGCAAGTGCAGCATTTTCCCGAATGAAGCAGAGAGTTTTTGAGGACCGGGACATCCGTAGGGATACCAAGGTGCTTGTCTATAAAGCTATTGTCCTCCCAACCCTGCTATATGCCTGTGAGACGTGGACTGTCTACAGACGTCACATGCAGCTCCTGGAACGATTCCATCAGCGCTGCCTCCGGAAAATCCTGCAAATCTCCTGGGAAGACAGGCGGACAAACGTCAGCGTGCTGGAAGAAGCAAAGACCACCAGCATTGAAGCGATGGTCCTCCAACATCAACTCCGCTGGACAGGCCACGTTGTCCGGATGCCTGACCACCGTCTCCCAAAGCAGTTGCTCTACTCCGAACTCAAGAACGGAAAACGGAATGTTGGTGGGCAGGAAAAGAGATTTAAAGATGGGCTCAAAGCCAACCTTAAAAACTCTGGCATAGACACTGAGAACTGGGAGGCCCTGGCCCTTGAGCGCTCCAGCTGGAGGTCAGCTGTGACCAGCAGTGCTGCAGAATTCGAGGAGGCACGAGTGGAGGGTGAAAGAGAGAAACGTGCCAGGAGGAAGGCGCGTCAAGCCAACCCCGACTGGGACCGCCTTCCACCTGGAAACCAATGCCCTCACTGCGGAAGAAGATGCAGAGCAAGAATAGGGCTCCACAGCCACCTACGGACCCACAAGGAAACCCATGATGGAAGACCATCTTACTCGTCCAACGAGGGATCGCCTAAGTAAGTAAGTAACCCCCTTTTCCCTGACCATTCACTAACATAAAACATTGTTCATGTGTTTCTTTTTTGTCCAGCAAATGGAATAAGATTTGTCGTTCCAAAAAGATTCTGAAGTTAGATTTCCTATCAGTATGTGGAGACTTTAAGGTGCATACACACACAACAGGTATAAGCATTAAGTTATATACAAAGATTAAAACATTATCTCTTCTATTATGTATTATTATAAAAGTATATCCCCTGATGAAGACCATCAAAATGTAGATAAGCTGAAATGCATTAGGCTTTTTGCAAAATAAAGCAGTCATCCAATGCACTTTTGGAGACATGTCTTCCTTTTTTCATGTGGATTCCACTGGGTGTTGTCCAGTTTTTATCTCATCTGTCGGAACACTAAGACAGAAATCTTAGCTAAAGGGTCTGTTTCCAGCTCAAGGTGAAATGAGAGGATTATTCTCTCTTATCTACTAAGAAAGACAAGATAAGGAACATATAATCTAGCCTACTTGCCAGAAAGTGGATGCAGAACAGATGGGAAGGTGAGGTCTGGTGCCGCAATGAATGGGAGGAAAGCTGACTAACTGAATATATAATATACACACACACACACATACAAACTTTTGCAAATCACACCAACAAGTCAGTAATGCCTAGCAAACTGTAGCAAGCTGCTGCTCTATGAGTTGAATTGAAGATTTGTATGCATCTGTTTCTTCTTGCCTGGGACTAAGCCTACCAAAACTGGAGAATTAGCACTGTCATGTCCTACTCCTGGAGACTTTCCCTGAAAACTCGAGATTTTTATTGAAAGCTGGAAATTGTAGCAGCAGATGAGAAAGAAACATTTCCTTAAAACTAGCCATCCATCCACTTTTGCAGATTTCACATTCACAGTTCTGATTTTTGACAAGCTTACATCACAAGCTTACTACCAAACCCAAAATGGTGAGCCAGGGGTGTTGTATAGTATTTTAATTATTTTATTTAAATATGTATATGTTCCAGGCTTAAAACTGTATTCTTAAAAAAAATTGTGATCCACTTTGAGTTTTGATCAAGAGAGAAAGGCAGGGTATAAATAAATAACAACACCATATAAACATTAAAATAGACTTATTAAAATACTATACAACACTCCCTGACTCAGGACCTCATCACATAAAGTCACCTAACTCGGGTGACAGAGGCAAATCAATGAACAGAGGGGGAATCCATCACCCCGTAGTGCATCACATCACATATAGGAAAAGCGTCGCTGCCTAGCTTCTTCCCACACTCGCCCCATTGCTGGCAACGAGAACATGGGAAGCCACCCATGTTCTCCTTACCTCTTCTTAGGATGCATTCAGCACAGTTCAGAGATGGAGCCCTGCCCCATGAAGCTGTACATCATCTGATGGGATCCCGCAGGCTCCATCGCCTAACTGTGCTGGATGAGTGCTACGACAGATAAAGCAGTCTGTAAAGCAGTGATGAAGTTGTCAATCTTAAAACTCTGTACCTTGGTCACTGACATTGCATGAAATCAACACACATACAAATAGCTCATTGTGAAGGGAGACCAGGCACCAGCTGGAAATAATTGGAAATAGATGCCCAAGTTTTGCAGACATTTCGCATACAAAGGATTTGTGTTCGTTCAGTTCTTTCCCCTGAAATATAGCTTACAGAACCTGTCATTTGTTGATGAATAACCAGGGTTGATCCTGTTTTAACTATCAAGATCTGGTGCCTTTATAGTACTTAGGCAGAAGTCCCCCACAGCCCCATGCCAATATGAAACTCATATATGATCTAGTTGTATATGACATGTGTTGCTGTGGAAATCTACCATATTCACAACCAACACAGAAACTTTAATTTTCTTAGTGGCAGCTCTGCTTTCCCTCTCTTTTAGGAAGTGCTAACTTCTAAACATAGTCGATGACTTCTAAAATAATCATGTGTACTCTTCTGGCATAGTACACTCATCACAAGTCAAATCATGTTAAGATATTTTCAGTATTAATTTTTTCTCTCTGCTATTATAGAGTCATTTAGCAGGGATCTTTTACATTATGTACACCTTCTTCAAAGTACTGTGTATGGGGGGAAATGTATTATGGCTCCAAATGCATTGCCATTTATGCATTCTGTTTCTAGCTATCTCATTTACTTCAAATTGAATTTGATGAAAAACACCAATAGGAGACTGTCTTTAGCTTGCAGTTGTATTTTTGTAAAATGAAGTATTACATAGCAACACCTTCTGGGTTGTGATCAAGATAACAATCTCCTTGAAATAAAATGTGCTAGGAAGCTGCAATTAAGGTAGATACTACATTGGGTGCCAGAGGGGAACTGTGTGGAGACAGAACTCAGCAACTTCAGGAATTACAGCAAACTAAGATAAAGAATCAGGCATTTATGCCAGTACTGCTGCAGCTCCTGTTAGCATCGATGCTTCTTCACACGTTATCTAATTTACTGCAGGATTTTACTTCAATAAGCTTTGGGTCAGCTCAAATAGTTTGTGAAAAGGTTAAAGGTGTACTGCCCATGAAGTCCTCCAGTTGTTTTTTGGACTACAGTGTCCAGGACAATGATCAGGGGTGCTAGGAGATCCAATCAGCAATATCTGGGGACCAACTTTCCTGGGACATGCTATACTTAAAAGTTTAATGAAGTTTAAACCAATTAAAATTTGCAAATGGTTGGAGTCTTGCTTTCTTTTGGAATACAGCTCCCAAAACCACCCAACGTGAAGATGTCTAATAGTTGCATTTCCAAAAAGTAATATTAACACATTCTGTTTTGAAACACACTATTCTGTTGAATGTCTGATACTGGAGGAACAATGGAGGGCATGCTTAACATCATGTCTCTAAAGGCTTCCCAATTCCTAAAAGCTTCTTCTACTTGACTAATGGAAATACAACACTGCACTTGATGAAGCCTGGTCTAATCCAGGTCTGCTCTTATTTTATGTTCCTGCTTGTACAATTGACAAAGGGCTGGTTGTTGTTCAGCTTCTGCCTTGAAATTTGATTACTCTGATAGAGAGATCTACTATGTTCCACATGTTTAGAGACCTCACTACCTCTGAGGATGCTTGCCATAGATGCAGGCGAAATGTCAGGAGAAATGCCTCTAGAACATGGATCTATAGCCCGAAAAAACCCACAAGAACCTAGATATTTTTCCTTTATTCCTTTATCCAATTTGTTATCGATCCACCCTTTGTGCTTCATGTAAATCTACCATTTTTCAAAATATGTGATCCTGTGCCATTCTTTTCCATTTCTGGCCGAATAGTTTAAATTCAGATAGTATTTTGACTTTGGTATTTTAGCAATTTAATTTTGTGGCAGTGTTGTTCGGGTTGCTAGCACTTGTGATCCTATAGCCAGTCACTCGTCCTTCGATCAGTTCTGGAGCTCAATCCCAACTGCTGGTAGATGAGACATGATGGAGCTGTGTCTTCTTGGCTGCTCCCTCTTCCCTCTTTGGCCACAGAGTGGCAGTTGGAGTTGGAAGGAGGGGCTCCCAACTGATGGTGGACAAGACATGATGGACATTATACCTTCTTAAATTATTATAAAATTTTAATTAATGTCCTTGTTTCTAGCCATATTGTACATCTATCTGTATTTTAATCTATTGTTCCCCAACTCAATCCATAAGGAGAAGTAGATAAGAAATAAATGTTGTTGTTGTCATCTTCCTTAATCAAAAACTAAATATGACATCATTGCTGAGATCCACCATAATGTCTGAAAGTCTCAGCATTTCCGGGTTGATTTTGTGTTTGGCTACAGTGACACAGCAGATACTTCTGAAATCCAACACACTCCCCAAACTCCAATATGTAGATATCCACACAACAACAATCTCGGGACCCCAAGGCAGGAGTTTTATTTGAATTGCTCTCCACAGGCTAGGTACCTGAGCTGCATACATTGTCGACTGTTCAAGTTACTCCTGCTTTTGTGCCTAGCAGCAACATATATATTTATTTCAGGCAGCATTATTTATATCCCCCCATTCTCCCAATACTGAGACCTTCAAAGTCTCTCAACATGATTGAAATACTTTAAAAGTAAAGTATTGCAATATAATTATACACATAATGATATGTAAACAACCAAATTTTAAAACAAAGGGAAGGGAGGAGTCCAACACTTTTCCAATAGAAGCTACATTATCAGTAGGTTCTCAGTTATCAAGTAACAGAAAGGAATGAAGTAATATTTTTATGTTTGTGCATTTTAACACTCACCTCATGAGAGGGGTGCAATCAATATGTACCCTTCTGAGACTAACGCACCCATGGCTAAAAGATATAATTTATATGCCTGGGAAACAAGTTGGCTTCAGTTTGGCATAGCTGCCTTTTTATTTTAGAATGTGGGGATATGGGTTGTGAGCAGCAATTTAAATGGCACATAAGCTTCATCAAGCAAATGGAGAGAGTGATAATTATTGAAATAACATCAGTGGATGTCCCAAGAGCAGAAGCAATGATGGTTTATTACTTAAATTGTCACTCTGGAACTATGGAAACCAGACAATTCCTGCAGTGTATATGTGTCAGTGTTAGCTAAATCAAATATTTTCAGAACACATAAATTTACTTTTAAAAAGCAATTACTTAAAATTATAGCTTCAAAGGCCTCCCAAAATTGTTAGATACTATAATAGTTATAGTTTTTAAGAAAACTTTAAAAACTTGCTTTTTAACACCAAATGAAATAGTTCTTTAAAAACAAACAAAAACCTCAAGTCACTGCCCTGTATTAAAGAACGCATTCTTCACCATTTGTGTTGTATCATTTCAAAGCATGAGCCGACACTTCACCAATGTGGTCTTCCTCCTTCATTGTTTAATGAGGCCATACCATGTACTTACTTAATTTTTTTGTTCCTGATGAGAATAAGGAATAACTTAATTCTCTGCTAATACCATCTCGCAGGGAGGAGAAAATCCTTCCCTGCTCACATTTTTCTTGCCACCCATGTAGCCAGAAAAAGTTAAAGGAAAATACAACCCTATCTGTATGCATTTCTGTGTGGTTGCATGAATAAATGGACAGATCATAGCAGCAGCTGATTAGGAAGCTAATGAATTTCCTAAGTAAAAACGTTATCATGCAGCATTGAAAAGACATGAGGGTCAGCTGAGAGTCATCATTAGCTATGTTCCAATGGCGAATGCACAGTGATGATGTTATCCTACAAGAACAGGGTTTCTTAAGCCTTTTCCATTCATGACCCATTTCCACCTGAGAAAATGTTACATGGTCCTAGGTATATAGGTATATAAAATAGGTATAAAATCAAACATTTACTGAAAATCAGCATTTGCAAGGCTTGCTAAACAGGCTGATTTTCCTCTTTTTTTGGAGTACAGCTTAAGCATTTTCGGCACGGCCCACTGTAATCGCTGCACATTGTTGCTAGCAAGTTTGTGTGAATGGGTGGTGTTCAAAAACATTTTACTGTTGCCAAATGTTTTGTGACCTCAGCATTGAGCTAAATGGACCCTATTTGGGGTCAGGGTCTAGACCAGTGGTACTCAAGCTTCGGTCCTCCAGGTGTTTTGGACTTCAGTTCCCACAATCCCTAACTGCTGGTAAACCTACTGGGATTTCCGGGCATTGGAATCCAAAATATTTTGAGGACCAAAAGTAGAGAACCACTGCTCTAGAAGATGTCTTTATCATTGTTTTCCAGCTATTACAACATATCCAGCAATTATCCTCAGCTGCCCCATTGTTCGGCTGGTCATGGCATGGTTGCATTAGAGAAGGGGAAAAAACAGTGATACTGAGCTGGAGGTGGGAATATCATGTACAACCTATTGTGTTTGGAGGTGGAGGTGGGTGGGTAACAATTTATTTGGGCATGTCCTGACAATAGGGAAGCTCATTTTTCATCCTCCCCGTCTTATACCCCAAATTACCAAAAAGAATGCACACCTTCTAGCTGTTCCAATTTAGCAGGGACAATTCCTGATTAATCATCTAGAGCAGTGGTTCTTAACCTTGTGGGTCCCCAGATGTTTTGGCCTTCAACATCCAAAAATACTAGCAGCTGGTAAACTGGGTGGGGTTTCTGGGAGTTGTAGTCCAAAACACCTGGGGACCCACAAGGTTAAGAATCACTGATCTAGAGCAATGATTCTCAGACTTTGGTCGTCCAGTTGTTTTGGACTTCAACTCCCAGAAATTCCAGCCATCTTAGCAGCTGTTAGGGATTGTGGGAGCTGAAGTTCAAAACACATGGAGGACCAAAGCTCTAGAGTTCTAGAGCCCCACTTTTTCAACTGCTTTTTAAATGTTCCAAATTCTCTCTTATTCTCCCATTTTCCCTTTCTTCTCAGCATAGTTCAATGGCTGCAAACAACTTTCAATGCAATTTTCCTGCTTCTTGTCAGGGGATTGAACAGGATGGCTCATGAGGTCTCTTCCAACTTTATGATTCTATGAGAATATAAAGAAAGTTTGAACTCAAATCATTGTGGAGAAGAGGAGAAAAGGAGTAGAGTGTTGTCCTCAGTAGGCTCAGGCAAAATCAAACTCCCTTTCCTAGCTTGTGTTCTTCCTCATTATTGACTTCTGTCATTTTGCACACATTCTGGTGTTGTTTAGCTGCACATGTCTGAATATGTGAGTAATTTCCCCTTGGGAAAAAAACAACTCTTCAATTGGATAAAGTATAGCAATTTCCACTACCACTTAACAAAGACATTTTGGGCTTATCAAAAAGAATGTAATTAGGCAGAAGAAGTAAAAAGGAAAATCAACACCAGCTATGACATTTACATAGTTATGCATGCAGTTTTATGCACATATGTACAGATCATAGCAGCATCTGATTCGGAAGTTGGTGACCTTCCCAAGTGGAAAAGTATCATGCAGCATTGAAAAGAAGAATCTGTCACCCTTCCAAAGAAAGATGCAGAACATTTCACAATTAACCATATGAGTTTTTACTTAATATCTTCCTTCACCTCTATCACAATTGCATCTTTAACTTCTTCCTTCACCTCTATCACAATTGCATTTTATACCTACTAAAACAAGATTTTCTTGAGCACAATGATAATAAACTCTCATTCAATCTAGTACAAGCAATCTGAGTCTAAGTAAGGAGGGGCCACCATCTCACATTCTCAAACATGCATTTCCCTCTCCAACTTCCTCTTCACCCAGCAGGCTAGGAACAAATTCTTCCATAAAGTTGGAACTAACAATTTGCAAAGGGCTTTTGAAAGCCTAGTGTAATGGATTGCTTACCCGTATGAGGTTTGGTTTCATGAATCCCTGGTGAGCCAATCCATGAATCCACTTCTGGAAAATGTACATGAAGTATAGGCAATATTCTGCAAAGCATGAGCATTTTAATATAGTATTCAGAAACCACATTTACACAATGGGTGAAGGTCTTTGGGAATCCATCTACAATTTTAAAATGTCTGCACAGAACAGAACAGCTTCTCACAGAAATAGCTAAGAAATTTCTCAGTCTGTAATTAATGGATCCATTTTTATCAAGGCAAATAGAAGTTTATCCATAAAGAATGCCTTGTTCCTCTTTTAGTCTTTTTCATGATTGAGAATTATCTGGCCAGGTGCTGTTGGGTGATAATGAAATTTCACCTTTCCACCTTTCCTCCAAACTGAAGGGATAAGCCAGGGGTCCTCAAACTATGGCCCAGGGGCCGGATACATCCCTCCAAGGTCATTTACCTGGCCCTCTATCAGGGTCAACCTAAGTCTGAAACTACTTGAAAGCACACAACAACAACAACAACAACAACAACAACAACAATCCTATCTCATCAGCCAAAAGCAGGCCCACACTTCCCATTGAAATACTAATAAGCTTATATTTGTTTTAAAAAATCTTCATTTTAATTATTGTATTGTTTTAAGTGTTTTTTGAACTACAAATAAGATATGTGCAGTGTGCATAGGAATTCATTCGTGTTTTTTGCAAATTTTAATCCACCCTCCAACAGTTTGAGAGACTGTGACCTGGCCCTCTGTCTAAAAAAGTTTGAGGACCCCTGGGATAAGCCAATGAAAGTAAAAGATTCCAGTTCCAGACAGATACTGTCACAGTGTCAACAGAAAGTAGAAGTCCCTGCCTAAAGATAGGTTTCATTGCCCCTAGCTGTCTGCCAGTTACCTTTTTGCAAACAGTGACTTCCTACAAAATGCAATTCATTTTTTTACTCCCAAAAATAGTCTCTCTTTTTTGCAGGTGGTTTTGTTTGGCTTCATTGTATCTGAAGCGGGAAGAAAGTATTAATTACATCCTGTCAAGATCTGGGGCGAAGAATTCAATATTATCTTTTACTGTGACTAAGAAATGAACCCAGGCTTGCTTCCAAACTCCAGCAGCAGCAGCAACAGTCACTGACTTTGACATGCTGAGGAAGATAATAACTTTCATCACATACTAATTGTCTTGTTAACATGGATTGTGCAGCAAGCCAAATAAATGTCATTCCATTTATTTATTTATTTTCTTGATATTGGAAATGCATCATGTGTTTTTCCTCTCTGTTTTTTTAACCTTGTCTATATTTGCAGCCTAATATAAAATTTGCATTTTTAATCCAATTTTTTATCCCACGAGGCTCCAAACGGAAGGTAATTCTCTGTGATTCTATATTTTGCCACTTGGCTTGCATCATTGCACACAGCCTCTGACCTGTTTTAATAAATCTAGAGGTAAATGCCATCAACCAGCATTTGAGTCACCAAAACAAATGTTCAAGGTCCTATGAGGAGCGACTTAAAGAACTGGGTATGTTTAGCCTGCAGAAGGGAAGGTTGAGAGGAGTCATGAGAACCATGTATAAATATGTGAAAGATGTCATAAGGAAGAGGGAGCAAGCTTGTTTTCTGCTGCCCTGGAAATGAGGACTCAGAGCAATGGGTTCAAATTACAGGAAAGGAGATTCCACCTAAATATTAGGAAGAACATCCTGACCGTATGAGCTGTTCAACAGTGGAACTCTCTGTGGTGAAAGCTCCTTTCTTGGATTCTTTTAGTCAGAGACTGGATGGCCATCTGTCAGGGGTGCTTGGATTATGGTTTTCCTGCATGGCAGTGGGTTTGACAAGATGTCCCATGTGGTCTCTTCCAACTCTATTATTCTCTGATTCTATGATTCTTCCATATGACATCCTTTCAAATATTTATACATGGCTATCATGTCACCTCTCAACCTTCTCTTCTGCAGGCTAACATACCCAGCTCTTTAAGCCACTCCTCATGGGGCATGGTCTCCAGACCTTCGATCATTTTAGTTGCCATCCTCAATCTAGCTTGTCAATATCTCTCTTGAATAGTGGTGCCCAGATTGAACAGAATATTTCAGGTGAGGTCTAACCAAAACTGATTACAGAGGCATCATTACTTCCCTTGATCTAGACACCACACTCCTTTTGATGCAGCCTAAAATCACACTGGTTTTTTTAGCTGCTGCATCACATTGTGGGTTCATGTTTAACATGTTGTCCATTAAGACACCAAGATTTTTTTCCCATGTACTGTTGTCAAGTCAAGAATCACCCATCTTTGCATTTCATTTTTTCTACCTAAGTGTAATATATTTCCTTGTTGAAATTCATTTTTTTTTTGTTTTGGCCTAGCTCTCTAAACTGTTAAGATCCTTTTGAATTCTAATCCTGTTCTCTGGAGTATTAGCTATTCTGGTTAATTTACACTTCCCTTATTTTTTTTTCTTCTTGCTGGCACTGTTTGCAATCATGCTGCCAGTATCTCACTTTTAAGAAACTCCCATCCATAATTAAGTCCCTTCTCTTTTAGCATTACTGTACATGTAATTGCACTCAGTATTTCCTTAAAATTCCTGAAATCAGCTATCCTAATGTCTGGAATGCATGTCTGACTTCTCTTATACCCCTTCTACACTGTCACATAATCCAGATTATCAAAGCAGACAATCCACATTATCTGCTTTGAACTAAATTATATGAGTCCACCTTGCCATATAATCCAGGTCAAAGCAGATATTGGGGATTTTATATGACTGTGTAGAAGGGACCTTAGTTCCCCCTTTCCTCTGTATCACAAACTCTTATGAGAACATGGCTACTCCCACCTAAGGATCCCACCACTTCTACTCCATTGACCAGATCCTCAGTGTTGATTAGGATCAGATCCAGAATAGCTGATCCCATTGTTGCCTCTTCTGTCTTTGGAACAATACAATTGTCTGCAAGGCAAGTGAGGAATATGTACTCTTAGCAGAGCTGGTTTTCCACCAAATATCAGAGTAGTTGAAATCTCCCATTACTACTATATCTCTTCTTTCTGTAGGGAAGGCTTCATTCAGTTCTTCAGTTTGGCTTAAAGGTCTGTAGTAGACCCACACAACTAACAACACCTTTTTTGGTCCTTAATTCCTATCCAGATGATCTCAACCTGGTTTCCAAGATTGAAGTCCTGCATCTCTTCATGGGTGTAAAAATCATTGGCATATAATGCCACTCCACCCTCTCTCCTGATTGGTCTATTTCTCTGAAATAAATTATACCCCTCCATTACTACATTTTAATTATATTATTTACCACATTTGTACCCTTCCCTTCTCACCCTGAAGGGGGACTCAGAGTGACCTTACAGCAGGCAACAATTCGATGCCATACACATATATGTCCATAGGAAACAAATACAATTAAAATCCAAGCAGTTAAAACACCAATTATTAAAACATCAATTAAAATCATGCAATCCAAATCATAATCCATGGCTGTTCCATTTCTCAATCACATTAATTTGTAATCACTGCCCTGTGATAAGAATTAGGACAGTGAAAAGATAAATGTTTACATCTGTTTACATCGGTCAACATTTACTGAACAGAAACCGGATTAACTCTAAGGGAAATTATCTCTGTTTACATTAGTCTTTCAAGTCAAACCCAGAACACAATGGTTCGTTACCTGAAGATAAACATCTATGTCAAAAGGTGAAGACTCAAGATCATTTCAACAGGACAATTATTTACAGTTTTTTGGAACAACATCAGCAAAAAATATTGCCATATAAGAGACCTTATTACAATCCAAAAATTGTTGCAGACCGGAGGAGTCTGGCCCACTCACCATTCTCTGCTCCATGGGAAGGACAGAGATGTGTATCTTTGAAAGTGGCAGATCTGCAATTGAATGTAGTCTGGTCACTTGCCTTCTTTTCTCAAGGGAAGAGAAAGGAGTGAGATTTTGGAGTCATTATATAGTTGCAGGGAGTCCATTTCTGTTGTAGAGGAAAACAGGGATCTGATCTTGTTCTTAGCGAAAAAGGATGCATTTCGGCATTTTGGTGTGTTGGAAGTTTTGGAACTGTGCTTTGGCAGGCTACAGGGAAAGCAGGGTCTGGCCTAAATAGTGCTTCTCGAAGGAGGGAAAAAAGATATGGTAATATTTGGATGCATGAGGATGAATGGATGTGTATGTGTAATGTGAATGCTGAGTAAAAGTGTAACCCTCTGTTTGTTTGTTAGCCATTGTAACTGTAGGTTGTTTGTAGATGCAATGTTGTTACACAGAATCTGTATGTTCGATGTCATACTTTGTGTAAAAATGTAAAAGTTCCAATACCCTTTCTTTTATTGGAAAATTGCGATAAAAAGAACCTATGCTTTAAAGTTATTGAAAAGTTATTCATAATACTACAATCAGCAAAAGTTTCCTGTGATGACTGACAGGGTCACTTTCTTTTTAGGTACTGTGCATGTCTTCTCTGACCAGACCTTGTTGTTTTTTACTGGATTCTGTAGCTCTAAACTGGCCTCCTCCTCAAAGACATCTCCCATGTATTTATAAAGAACAATCCAGTCAGATATGTCCAAAACCCCCTCATCCTCCCCAGTTGTTCTTGTTCTACATTGTCTATTACTGGGAAAAGCACATCTTCTTCACTCCATAACTCCACATTCTGTGTTTGTGAACTGACTCCTCCCTAGAGGCATCCCATATGCATTCAACAAGGACAGTTCACTCCATTGTATCTAAGAAGTGGTCATCTTCCCCAAAGTGTTCTACTTCCTCATCATCTTTAAGCTACTTCAGTTGCTGCAAACTGTGTTCAAAGTGCAAACATAGGGTCTGGAGAACAAGCCCTATGACAAATGGCTTAAAGAGCTGGGCATGTTTAGCCTGAAGAAAAGAAGGCTGAGAGGAGACATTATAGCAATGTATAAATATGTGAGAGGAAGTCATAGGGAGGAGGGCGCAAGCTTGTTTTCTGCTACTCTGGAGACTAGGACGTGGAACAATGGCTTCAAACTGCAAGAAAGGAGATTCCATCTGAACATGAGGAAGAACTTCCTGACTGTGAGAGCTGTTCAGCAGTGGAACTCTCTGCCCTGGACTGTGGCAGAGGCTCCTTTTTTTGGAGGATTTGGTCATCTGTCAGGGGTTATTTGAATGCGATTTTCCTGCTTCTTGGCAGGCGGTTGGACTGGATGGCCCACAAGGTCTCTTCCAATTCTATGATTCTATTATTCCATTCTTAGTAGAGGCCAAAGCAACTGCTGTAACCTAACCTACTTTGTGTTCTTTCTAATTATACCTCTATGACATTTCATTCTAACCTTGACCACAGTGTGATGTTTGATGGCACATGTCCTTATTTTCATCCACAAAATTTCAAAAGGATTGCAAGATGGCTCTTCTTGCTATGAAAATTGAACCTAAAATAAAAGCACATGGAGATTTGTTTGAAGAAAATAAATGATGTCCTAGAGCAGGGGTCCTCAAACTAAGGCCCAAGGGCTAGATACGGCCCTCCAAGCTCATTTACTCGGCCCTCACTCAGGATCAACCTAAGTTTGAAATGATTTGAAAGCACACAACAACAACAACAACAACAACAACAATCCTATCTCATCAGCCAAAAGCAGGCCCACACTTCCCACTGAAATACTAATAAGTTTATATTTGTTAAAATTGTTCTTCATTTTAATTAATGTATTGTTTTAAGTGTTTTGCGTACTACGAATAAGATAGGTGCAGTGTGCATAGGGATTCATTCATTATTCTTTTCAAATTATAATCCGGCCCTTCAACAGTTTGAAGGACTGTGACCTGGGCCTCTGTTTAAAAAGTTTGAAGACCCCTGTCCTAGAGTAAATAAAGCTTTCCAAGTTTCTCTGGAACTGTAACATAAGAAACTTTGTGTCTTTTTCGATCTTTGGGTAACTTCTATTCTCATCCATATGTAGCAGGCAATGGCTGCTTCTCTATTGTGACTTATGAACACACTCCTGCAGAGAAGAGGAAAGAAGGCAAATTCTTTGAAGTTCCTCTGCACCTCTGGGTGCTGTTTCAAACACTCACCTTTGTTGAGCTAATAATAGAACCAGAAAGTGTTCCGGTGTGCAGAAGGGGAAAGGTCTTACTAGTAAAAGTACATTGGAGTCAATGGAACAGCAAGGCTTGCTGATCTTTTTTCTCCCCTTGAACTTTTTAATTCACAAAGTGAAGTCACTGTTGCTGATATTTTTCATACATGGCATGGAAAGAAAATGACTTCTGTGTCAAGGAAGAAAGGTGGGATAATGTGACCACATTGATTCTCTTAAATGATTTAATAGCTTTTATAGCAACAATTCTAATCTCATTCTGTGCCATTTTATGTGGCCTAATAAGTTCAGTAAAGTACTGCTTTGTAGTGGTTATGTTACTGTTTGAGAAACAATTTCAGAAGAGTCCAATTTTTCCCTAATACAATTGTTGCCTGTGGGTAAAAAGTTTTTTCAACAGTCTCCAATGCTTTTGAACCTCTACATGAGGTCATTGAGTAGGGATGGAAATAATATTCAACAATTTTTGAAAAATGGCAAAGTGTCCAGAAATCCTAACCAGTGGAATGTTTTGTAGTTCAGGATGTGTTCCCATTCCATGTTTCTGCAGTTCATAGATACTCAAAGAGGGATTAACTAAACTGTGACTCTCCAATGGCTTTTGCACTGCAGCACCCAGCATTCCTCATTATTGGTTTAGCTGGCTAGGACTGCAATCCAACAGCTAGAGGGCATACCTCTTCTAGTAAAAAAGAACGTTGAAGTTAGGTTTTTCTTATCTTGTCATAGATCTGTATTGATCAGCAGCATTTTAATATCATTCCAGTTTGTTCTTTATCAGTGTCACATAACAAAACACCATTGCATGCTCATGTGTCTTCAGTCACATGGAACTATTGGACTGGTGAGGTCAGTTTTCTATAGCGATTTAAGCACTATTTTATGGAAAGACACAATTAATACAGACCCTGTAGTTTCAATTAACTCTTCTTTGCAGTGGCATAGGCTCAGAAAATACTCTTAATAGATCTCTTCCACTACAGTGCACAAATTCTATTGCAATCACCTCACCAATTATTGAAAGTTAGCAGAGTGAGGCAGCTTTCTCACAACACTTTCAATTTTGATTTGAGGAACTGTCTGTTATTATCTTGCTGGCTCATGTGCTGAGAATCAAAACATGGCTGTGCAAAGTATCTGCCTGTATTCCAGGCATCACTGGGATGTAGTACCTTCCCATCCAGTCGAACAATGTATTGTACTGAATTCTGTATCAATATCTGTGCTCAAAAAAAAATAAATTGGCCATGCTGATTACATTTACTAGTAGTAGTAAATATAATTAGGGTTGGGTTGGATGACCCTTCTGAACTCTTCCAATCCAATGATTCTATTATTTTACTACTACATCATCATCAGTTCTTAAAAACTGTCGGTTTAAAATGTTGCCTTAAGCAGGGGAATGCAATTCGGGAAAACCCAGTGCCATTTGTGGTGCTGGATTCTCAGTTACCCCCGTTTTTGGGGGGTTTTTTGGGGGGGGGAACTGCCTGAATACAAGAGCGGGGAAAATACTGTTTATTGATCCGTCAGCCGGAAGTTCCATTTTCACTCTGGGAAGATCTAGTCCATTGACAGCAATAGTGGAACTTCCGAGGCTCCCCTTTCCTGTCAAACGTATGGTGATTGGGATGAAAATGGCCATACTTGGAGGACACATTTACCATTGCAAGTCCTCCACGTTTCAGAAAGTCTGGGTCATACACTGATTTTTAGGAAAATCCTCAAGTTTCTTTTTTTGGGGGGGAGGGGGGGAGGTGCAGGACAGATTACAGAAACAAGAAGATGGGGCTGGGGAGAGGTTGAATTCTCCCTGTGGGGACTCAAGGGGGTAAAGCTATCTCCTCCCTTCACTAAACCACACCTCCATACACAAGAAGGTAATTTTTTTAAATGCCCTTTCACAGTCCCCCAATGCACCCCCACCATCACTCCCCTAGTGAAATAGTAAAAAAAAGAATTGAAAGATAATAAATTTAAAAATTAATAAAAATAACAAAGGAATAGATTGGAATTGAGTCCAAAAGCGATCCTAAGTAGCGACTGCACTGAGATAGAACACAGAGGTAGCTTACACATTCTCTCTCTCTCTCTCTCTCTCTCTCTCTCTCTCTAAGAAGCCAGAATGCCACAGGAAAATGGAGGGATTCACCCTGGTATATGTAGACCAGCTTGGCAAAAAGACAAATGAACTACTTTCTTGCTATGATTAGCTCAGGCAAGACTAAGGGGAAAAGACTCCCCCTTCCCCCATGCACAGCTGCTGCCATGACACTCCTGAAAGCAGCCATTATCAGCAGCCATGTGGTTCATTTCAGCCAAATCAAAACAAGCCCATCCACCCGCTCCATTTCTGGGGATTCAGTTTCAAAACTGCCAGATTTCCTGGATCCCATTTTTAAAAATGGCACCATGCACACTCCTAGTCTTAAGTTTTTTGTATGTTCATTAAAATTCCAAAATGCCAAGAATTGCAGTTATTAAGGTTCATACATGTGTTAAGGGGATAGATCCGAAACTGTATCCTATATTTTGGTTAATTCAAGTTTTACCACTATCTTAGTACTGGATGGCTCTCTGGCACAGTTGTGGATCTAAGCCATACACCTATCTGTCTCCTGAAATAAACATGTGCAACTGAAGCTACTATTCCATGTTGCAACTACCAAACTGAGAATTAATGCTATGTAAACAGAATGGCAAATTTAGAAAGAATGTTATACTATCTCAAATTATTGTCCATCTAGTTTGGTACAATCTGCTTTGATAAACAGCAGCTTTACCTAAGGTCTTTCCCATCACTTGTCTCTTAACTTGAGAGATTTAGTGCATGCAAAATATTCATTGTACCACTAAACTATAGGCCATCCACAATTAGAAGCTTAATTAATTGAATAATGTTTCTTTAATCAGTTCTTCAGCTTCTGAGGTGAGGAAAGGCAGGACTCTGTAATTCATCTCCAGCTGATGTTGGCTTGATGAATAGCTAAGAAATATCCTAATACTTGTTGAATATTTCTCTTTTAGAACAATGTTCTTCCAGATCTTCTTCATTTACTTGAAAACAAATTCCAACCATAGTCATGGGTGTTGTTGGATGACTTATGGGATAAAACACCAGAAACCCAGCAGAGTGTTGTATCTATTATGATGTGCTGAGGCACTCTTTAGATCAGCGGTTCTCAACCTGGGGGTCGCGACCCCTCGGGGGTCGTTTGACCATTTTGGAGGGGTCGCGAGGCCGCCTCCTTAGGCCCCACCCACAAGGCTGTGAGGCAGCTGGGGGCTCCTTTGCGCGAGCCCTCCCTGGGCTCCTTTGCGGACCCGCCATTTGGTGAGGCCGCAGGGGAGCCCAGGGAGGGTTCGTGTGGAGGCTGCCGGCTCCCTCCCGGCCTCGCCAAATAGCAAGGCCACAAGGCAGCCAGGGGCTCCTTCGCGTGAGCCCTCCTTGCGCTCCTTTGCGGCCCCGCCATTTGGCAAAGGCTGCGGGGGAGCCCAGGGAGGGCTCGTGTGGAGGCTGACGGCTCCCTCCCGGCCTTGCCAAATAGCGAGGCCGCGAGGCAGCCGGGGGCTCCGTGCACGAGCCCTCCTTGCGCTCCTTTGCGGCCCCGCCATTTGGCGAGGCTGCGGGGGAGCCCAGAGAGGGCTCGTGCGAAGGAGCCCCCGGCTGCCTTGCGGCCTTGCTATTTGGCGAGGCCGGGAGGGAGCCGGGGGCTCCTTTGCGCGAGCCCTCCCTTGATTGTGGGCTGGATTCAGAGTGCTCTTTGGTTGTAGGTTTACTATAAATCCCAGCAAATGCAACTCCCAAATTTTAAGATTCTATTTACCCCAAACTCCACCAGTGTTCACATTTGGGCATATTGAGTATTCATGTAAAGTTGCTGGGAGTTCAGAATTCTGTCTGAGTGCAGGTGAACTATAAATCCCAGCAACTACAACTCCCAAATGACAAAATCACACCCCCCCCCCCCACAAATCCCACCAGTATTCAAATGTAGGCATAACTGGTATTTGTGCCAAATTGGGTCCAGTGAATGAAACCACATCCTGCGTATCAGATATTGACATGGTAATTCACAACAGTAGCAAAATTAGTTATGAAGTAGCAATGAAAATCATGTTATGGTTGGGGGTCACCATATTGTTTGAGTCCACAATTCTCTCTGGATGTAGGTGAACCACAACTTCAAAACTCAAGGTCAATGCCCACCAAGCCCTTCCAGTATTTTCTGTTGGTCATGGGAGTTCTGTGTGCCACGTTTGGTTTGATTCCATCGTTGATGGAGTTCAGAATGCTCTTTGATTGTAGGTGAACTATAAATCCCAGCAACTACAACTCCCAACTGTCAAGGTCTAATTTCCCCAAACTCTACCAGTGTTCACATTTGGGCAAATTGAGTATTCTTGCCAGGTTTGTTCCAGATCCATCATTGCTTGAGTCCACAGTGCTCTCCTGATGCAGGTGAGCTACAGCTCCAAAACTCAAGGCCAATGTCCACCAAACCCTCCCAGTATTTTCTGTTGGTTATGGGAGTTCTGTGTGCCAAGTTTGTTTCAATTACATCTTTGGTGGAGTTCAGAATGCTCTTTGATTGTAGGTTAACGATAAATCCCAACAACGATACCGCTGAGCTGCTGAGCTTGTTGCCCGAAAGGGCGCAGGTTCAAAACCAGGAAGCGGCATGAGCTTCCGCTGTCAGCCCTAGCTTCTGCCAACTTAGCAGTTCAAAAACATGCAAATGTGAGTAGATCAATAGGTATTGCTCTGGTGGGAAGGTAACAGTGCTCCTTGCAGTTATGCTGGCCACATGACCTTGGAGGTGTCTACAGACAACGCTGGCTCTTCGGCTTAGAAATGGAGATGAGCACCACACCCAAGTCAGACATGACTGGACATAATGTCAGGGGAAAACCCTTACCTACAACTCCCATATGACAAAACTAATCCCCCCAACCCCACCAGTATTCAAATTTGGGTGTATCGGGTAATTGTGCCAAATTTGTTTGGGGGGTCACCGCAACATGAGGAACTGCATTAAGGGGTCACGGCATTAGGAAGGTTGAGAACCACTGCTTTAGAACAAAGACTTCATAATAGCTGGAACAGTAAAGTGAAAAGAAAAGCATTTTTCCTCAATAAAATAATAATAATTTTATTTCTTACCCACCTCTCCTTGTGGCTTGAGGCAGGTTAGAACATAGCTAAAAACACACAATCATTATATACACATATTAAAATGTATTTATACAATATACATATATTAAAATACACAGAACAATTATTAAAATATGTTGGACATGAGACGCGAGTTTAAAATGCATGATAAAAACTGGTAGGATAAGCCTGCTGGAAGAGACAGGTCCTCAGATGTGTTTTAAATTTCTACAGCTCATTTAGCTGTTGGATCTCTTCGAGCAGATTGTTCCAAAGTCATGGGGCAGTTGATGAAATGGTCCCCTGGGTAATGGTTGCAAGCCAGGATCTGAAGTAGCCGATCCCCAGAGGACCTAACACAGTGGTTCTCAACCTGGGGTCCCCAGATGTTTTTAGCCTTCACTCCCAGAAATCCTAACAGCTCGTAAACTGGCTAGGATTTCAGGGAGATGTAGGCTAAAAACATCTGGGGACCCCAGGTTGAGAACCACTGACCTAACAGTTTGGGGCTGATTGTATGGGAGAAGACAATCCTGTAGGGAAACTGGACCTAAAGGTCAAAACCAGTAATTTGCCCAGAAACTAATTGGCAGCCACTGGAGTGACTTTAATATGAATGTAATATGTTCACTTCTGAATGTTCCCATAACCAATTTGGCTGCCGTCTTTTGAGCCAACTGGAGTTCCCCAAATTGGTAGAAAGGGGGACCAATGTACATTGCATTCTTTGGCAGGGGTCTAACTATTGCTTCTTTTAAACAGGATGGAAAATTCTCTTCACTGGGAAATGTATTAAGTTTGTTGTATTTAAGAATGAATTGAATCCCCTCCCTGAACAACCAGGCAAGAGGGGAAGGAATCAAGCAAGCAGATTGTCCTCCTTACTTGCCCCAGCAGCTAGTCCACATCAACAGTACTCACCAAATGAAACTGATCTAGTGTAATCTCACGGAATTTCTGGAAACCTCATTGCTGGTCTCTGCTCCAATGACAGCATCTAAGTTGGCTCTATGCAAGAGATTTCATCTATGAAATGGCTGTTAAAAGCATCACAGTTGTATATGAATGTTCTAATAATGGGTTCGGAGGGGAAGGTGCCTAAATTAAGCCTCACACTATCAGCTCAACTGGACATGAATTCACAGATGCAGTGATAACACTCAGATCAGTATTTCCCGAAAAACTGAAAAATTCCAAGCTGCTTCTGAAGGGTCAGTTCCTTAGAAGATAGAAAAGTTGTATGTTCTAACAAATGATTATAACAGTATATAACCCTTAAACCCCTTGGGTTTGATGTGGATATGCGGGACTGGGCTCCCCTGTTGCGATCTGGTCATCAACCATAATAAAGTAAGTTAAGTTAAGCGTACTAACCAGTCAGTCTTGAGATTAAAGTGTTCCTTCAAATCCCAAAATAATATTGAAATTTCTATGCTACTCACAAAGGTTAAATTTACAATTTTTGGGCACCTTATTTCTTGTTTATAGTTTTCTTTTTTGTGAGGTATAGTCTGATACACTTTTATAGTGTGGGCTTTCCTGACAATACAGGGTGATGTGAAGATAAGAGTCCTCCACAGCTCTTCAGCACCAGAACAAGGTATATCTGTAAACTTAGCTGAGGCAATTCCTCCATCTCAAAAATGAGAGAGGAAATCTACAAATGAATGTCCTGCATTTATAGACCGATGCAATGGAGTCTTTTCCTCAGCCATTTAATTATCTGAGAAAGCTTAACAGCCTGCTATTTACCAGTATCAAGTCAAACTGAGTATTACAGACAAAAGAGAAAAACAACTAAAATTGTGCTTTTGAATGTGCCATGTGTGTTTACTCTAGTTGTTGTAAAGGGTGGAGAGAGATTGTGGGAAGAATGGGGTATACAGAACCATAACCTGTAGGTCAACCGTGACCAACACTGCTGTAGAATTTGAAGAGGCATGAATGGAGGGTCAAAGAGAGAAATGTGCCAAGAGGAAGGTGTGTCAAGCCAACCCTGACCGGGACCGCCTTCCACCTGGAAACCAATGCCCTCACTGCGGGAGAAGATGCAGATCAAGAATAGGGCTCCACAGTCATCTATGGACACACCACCAGTACACTGATCCTGGAAGACTATCCTACTCGGATGAGGGATCACCTAAGTAAAGTAAGTAAGTAACCTGTAGGTCTGGAAATGTGGAGTTAGAGTAGATAGGAGGAATTAAAATAAGGTTTTTAAAAATGCTTTAAAGATGTATTGATCTCTGATGAACAAAAACCAAAGTATAAATAGAACAAATACATAAATCCTTTAATTATGACCTTCCCATACTCAAGGCTAGAAATTCAGTCCTTATTAGATATGGGAGCAATTTTCAGTAGAGAAGCAGTTTTTGATGAAGATATGCTGAGTTCTTTTTAAGTCATCAATGCTGTTTCTATTTTTAATACCCCATCATAGAGAAGGAAGAATATGGGGAAATATTTAGAGAACATGGGTAGATTGTTTAGAGTAAGAATGGGTTAAGAGTAACCCTCCAGTTGTTGTTGTTTTAACTTTAACTCCCATAATCCCTTGGGGCTCACCATCCACTATGCTGCAGAACTCTGATGGAAGTTGATGCCAACATCTTAGACAGCAACATTTAGCAAGGAAATTGGAGGGACAGAAGGGAGAACATTTATTGTCTGTTGAAAATTACTTCCTAGCAAAACTGCTTTTTTCCTGCAAGCTACAGCTGTTTAATATACATATTTGCATGTAATGGGTAGTTTGGCCTGAAATTATGCAAATGATGGACCTAATGTTCCTATAAAGGTGCAGTTTCAAAACAGAATAGAAAATGTTGATTTGTGTATGAGAAACATCCAACTTATTTCAGCCCTAAGCTTATTGTGTGTGTGTGTGTGGCCCAGCCCTCTGTTTTCTTTTTACCAGCATACAAAGACCTTTCTACTTAGAACCCTTCCACAAAACTGAATAAAATACCACATTATCTACTTTGAACTGGGATATATGATATATTCCTCTTGAAAGCAGACATTCCTGTTTAAAGCAGATATTGTGGTTTATTTTGCCTTGATATTCTGGGTTATATGGCTGTGTGGAAAGGCCCTTAGACAAATCTTCAACTCTTAACTGCTCATGGCAACAGAGTCTTTTAATGCCTACTATGATGTTATCTTCTTTGCAATGTTTTAAATGTACTTTAAACCGTTTTAAATTAGACTTTTTATTATTCATTATATTTTGTGTTAATCTGTTTTGTGAATCAACTTGGGCTCCAAGCAACGAGAAAGGTGAGAAATAAATGGAATGAATAAATGAAGTTTATAGAGCATTATGTTCAGGAGGTGTCAGTGTGAATGAAAACTAGTATGAACTGCTGTGCTACCCCCCCCCCCCCCCAAGGACAAACCTGCATTTCTGATCTAAAGATGATGCTAGGAGCAGAAATCTGTGACTTTTGGGAGCTTGGGTAGCATTTTTATAGCTATAGAGATAACAAGATGTTAAGACAAGCTTCTCTTGATAACACCTTCTTCAGTCCCCTGTTTTATTTGTCATTAGTTGCTTATTGGCATCCCTGAAAATGGTTCTCAAACCTCAGAGCTTTGGCTACAAAATTATTTTGCAGGATGGTTGCTTGACATGCCTGAAATTTGTAGCCAACTATACGAACAATATGAAATAGACTCATACATTCAAAATGAACTACTTAATACTGCACAATATATACCACAACAGTAATCATAAATATTGAGAAGAAACAACTACTTGATTAGATTCAGGGCCCTTCCACATAGTCCTATATTCCAGAATATCAAGGCAAAAACTAATCTCATGGTATCTGCTTTGAACTGGGTTATCTGAGTCCACACTCATTTAAAGTGGGATTTTCTGCCTTGACATTCTGACATATAGGGCTGTGTGGAAGGGCCAATAGACACTATTCTTCTGTAGAAATCTCCCTGTGCCACTCAATTACTTTTTTTCATTGAGATTTAAATCCATTCCAGATCTAGTCCTTTCTTAAAAAGGATTCTCTAAAGTGCTGATCCGTTTTCCCAAAATAGGTTCCATACCTTGGATAACTTTTTAAAACTTGGATTAAATTCTAAAGCAATTTCACCCTACCACAGACATGAAAATTGCCACCTATCACACTATTTTGGACTTCTAGGCCAAAATAAATTAGAACATACATGTGAGAAACATATGATTGGCAAGGAACCATGTTGTGAAGTGGTTTGAGTGTCAGACTAGACTCTGGGGGACTATATAGCTTCAGTGAGACAGAATCAGGCATTGCCCCCCTTAATAAGAATTCTTCTAATTTAAATTGGTGCTGATTCATTCCCCAAATTTCTAGAATGGTAGTAACCTAAAACTACCACTGAACATTTAGAAATACAGGTTAGACATCCAAAGAAAAGGGGCAAAGTTACTAAGGAAATTGGAGCACAACAAATAACAAGAATTCCAGTGATTAATTATTTTTAGTATTTCATTCTCTATACATTTGTGGGAAATTACATTAGGGGGTGCATAATTGTTATTTACAGTATATTGCCCTAATTTTGCCCCTGCCAATAGCTACACATCTGCTAGGAGACCAAAAAGCAAATGCCCATTCAGCAATGGAAACAGAATGGGTAACCTTGGACAAATCACACTCTAGCAGGAAGGCAATGATTAATCTCCTATGAAGAGGTCTTGCCAGGAAAATTCTATGACAAAGTTGCCATAAGCCAAAGTTGACTGCAAGGCACAGAAAAATAACAAACAACATTTTTTCTACATTTGCCTTGTGGCAACAAAAAGCCATCCCTTCTTTTGGGAGCAGATTGTAAAACACTCCAGATTTGAGGTAAGGTCTGGGTATAAGAAGAGAGGGACATCTGAAAGAATAATCTAGTAATGTTTGTGGCACAATTATAATGTTCAATACATGAGTTAGGCAGCCTACTGCATTCTAAACAGAGTTCATTTTCATGCCTTTCTCCAGTGACAGCCCTATATACAGCACATTATATTAGATAATCTTAAACTGACTGAGACCAGATCCTAATGAAGAAGATATAGAACAGTAAGAAGAAGAAGCAAGGAAAAGGCAATCCACTATCTGGAAATCCAACATCAAAGGGGGATGTGGAGATCTTTAAAGCAAGACCGCTGAGGTTTCAGAAACCTCATCATATGAGCTAATTTGATTGTTGTATGCCAGTTCCTTTCTCCTTTTGCTACGGAGCCCATTACATGATGTCCATCTGCTTTGAGTGGGACTCCATGGCAAAAGAGGAGAAGAAGCAGTGTATGCCTCTGTGATGACAACACAGGAGGCTTCCCATGATGCATTTGCAACAATGGGGGGGAAGCCAGGCGGTGGACACTTCCCTCCATGGGATGGGGCTACAGGTAAGTCAAGCGATGCGGAGCATAGGGTGATAGGTTCTCCATGTCCCCCGCCGGGACCCCACAGATTTGCCACGATGCATGCCAAATCCTGAAGTTAATGTAATAAGGTCAGTAATGCTAACCCAAAGATTACTGCTACATAAAAAAGCAGAAGTGCATCATATCTTAACATGAGCCCTCATCCTTTAAGAAGAGATTGAAAGCTTCCACTTCATGTTTAAAGGGGTTCGGTGTTTATCATTTTATCTAATTGCTTTAAATTATGGTTTGTTAACCCTAGTTGATCATGCTTTCATCATATCTGATTTCAACAAACCAAAATTTGAAGTAACCAGGGGATCCCTACTCAGTTTAAGGTTGATGTTTCCAAATGCTTCTTCATGATTTCATGAGAGGAGAAAGAGTGCATGAACCCCACTTTTGATTTTGTTAGAATGAAATCATTACTGAACATTATTCCCAAGCTGGTAACAGTCTTTCAGGGTTCTTGTGCTATACAAGATTTTTTTTTTAAATTACCAAATAGATTTTATCAAGTTCACCAGGTCAATTCTGTCACACCAGAAGGGACTTGCAGTTTCTCAAGTCACTCCTGACATGAAAAAAAAACCCAGGTCAATTGTTGTCTTGTATGACGTTAAGGTACATGAATACAGGACAAATAAATTCTGCATTCAGGTAACCCAACAGGAACTCAAAGGTATGCCATCTCAGCTGCAATTGTGTCTTCTCAACATTTGTGGCCCAGACATGCCAGCCTAAGTATTTTTCCTATGCCCAGCATAATATCCACTCAGCTACACTCTTGCTTTCTATTCAAGCCATGACTCCAGGACAT
This sequence comes from Anolis sagrei, assembly GCF_037176765.1. Lineage (NCBI taxonomy): Eukaryota > Metazoa > Chordata > Lepidosauria > Squamata > Anolidae > Anolis > Anolis sagrei. The sequence goes on along the minus strand of NC_090024.1, from coordinate 212,526,322 downwards.
TTATCACCTCTGTACTATTTTATGTTGTCTGCTTTCTGCCTAGCTGTGATCCTTTTTCGGCAATGTTAGATGCAAATCAGCAAACACATAAAGCTGTAAAAATTGGAAATAAATAATTTACACCAGGTTCCTAACCATTTATGTTTATCATTTAATATCCCCCAAGTCTTTACTGTAATTGTCTTCTGTACAATTTCACTCAGATGATATGCATCAATCTTTCCCTCCCACACCACACTGGAGCTTTCATGGGCATGATCAAATGCAATAAATAACTGCAAATTACAGCAGTCTTCAGTTACCTGACCCATACTGACTCTTCATTAATAATCCTCCAATCCAGAAATGACTTGCCATACACATTTATTTCTTGCAACAGCTCTGTGGTGTAGGTATAGCTGTCATACAAATTCCCCAACTAAGTTAAATTGTAAGTTAAGAAATTTCAATTTATAATCATAGCACTAGAAGCAGGAGGAAATAAATATTAAAACTTGTTTCTGTGACACCATGAAGTAAAACTTTTCCACATATGTGCTACACAGATATATAATGCTGATTGTTAATTGCAACCTATGCTAATTATGACAATTGAAGGAAGTAGATATACACAGGATCATCATAGGTTCAGACAAATGGACTATTATATTTTCAGCTCTTAAAGTGAAACCAACATTTTTGTGAATTGTTGGAGCAGTCTTCCCCACCCATATCCTCATTTTCTTTCAAGCTTACTATAACTAAGATGGACACGCCTCCTACCTAACAAGAACAGTGCTTGGTTTAAAGATCTACTCAAAGGACTGCCCTTTAAAGACAAAGCCATTATCTATGGTAGTTATTTCAGTTTTCTTAATGTGAAAACCTGTCTTTGGATTTTCTTTCTTGAATTTTTTCAGTAATTGTTCCAAGCCTTTGTTATTTGCTATGAGAAATATGGTGTCACTTACATATCTTAAATTCTTAGTTTTCCTTCTCCAGTTGTCATGGCTTCTTTCTCTGAGTTGAATTCTGATTTCCATATGATATGTTCAATTTGCAAGTTAAACAGGTGGGTTACAACATCACTAAAACCCAACCAATCTGGATGTCCTATTTTGAACCAACTGGAGTTTCTGAATTTGGTACAAAGGTAGTCCAATATAAAGTGTATTACAGAAGTCCAACCTTGAGGTTACCAGAGCAACTCAGAGGTATTGATCAGCTCCACCCACAGATCCATATGTCCTGAGCTGAAAATCACATCAAGGGTATGACCTGAAAAAATACAGCTTTTCTTGAAATCCTTGCCATTTGGAAACCATTTTTCTCTACTCAGACCTAACCTAACGGTAAACTTTTGTCAAGACACTGGTTCTCACTAATGTTGTCTTTACATGTGTACTGTTTGTGATGACAACTGCTAGGACCTTATCACCTTGGAATATAATCTGCTTATATTAGTATGCATCCCCCTTTTGTTAGGACTGGATGACCTTCCGAAAAAAGGTAAAACTTGACTTTTAAGTAAGCTTTTGAGAATGCAGTGGAACAGATAACATCAAACTATGAATGATGAACATGGAATGACTTGATGATGTTACTGGAAAACATTTTTAACAGGATGACACTGATGACTAGATGTTATACACACACACACACACACACACACACACACATATATATATAGATCTCACAGGCGCAATTGGCAGGGATGAGAGGAGACAGGACCTTCTCAGTGATTGCCCTCCAGTTATGGAACTCCCTTGCTGGTATTATTAGATCAGCCCCCTCCCTCCTGTCCATCCGATGGATGGTGAAGACCTGGCTGTGGGACCAAGCCTTTGGGACAGTGGAATGAGACAAAATGATGTACTGAGATGGTTTTTAAGCAACTTTTAATATGAATATAAGTGATTTAAATATTTGTATATCTTTATGGTTTATCTTTATGGTTTTATGTCCCGGCACTTAATGTTTCCCGTATATATGTTGTGCTCCGTCTGAGTTCCCTGCAGGGTGAGAAGGGCAGAATATAAATGTTTTAAATAAATAAATAAATAAATTTATATTGTTATGTTAATGCTTTTAATTGTATTTTTATTAATGTATGTGTCTAATTGTGCCAACCTGTAACCTGCCTTGAGCCGCTGTATGGTTGAAAAAGGCAGACTATAAATAGCATAATAAATAAATAAATATTGAAACAGAATGCATACTCTCCTCATCACACCTGATTATTTCAGTTCTTATGATCTGAAAATACTGCACTTTGACTCATCACACCATGGAAGGCTGGCTCCTCCCATCCATTCAAAACACCCCTACATTATTCTATGGCCTTTTAAAAAGTATTGTTGCTGATGGGATGCATACAGAGTTTCCTATCACACACAAAAACAGTGCTTCAGCAACAGAAAAATCCATAGTATTTCAAAAAATACAATTAGAATTCCACCTGCAAATAATCAATTTCTGTGATACTTTGCAGATTCCGATGGAATACTGACAGGATGGAACAAATCTCATGTGATGGGAGCCATTCGAAAACATTCTCAAATAGTCTCAGAAATGAAGTATTTCCTAATGTGATAAGGTCCCTGGTCAGAAAGGGCTTTTCATTGGAACTGTGTGTATTGAATGTTCTCTTCAAGAAAAAAATAATCTGGTCTTTAGATTGCGGTGTTTTCAATCCTTGCAGTAGTGGCCTTTTCCTCCACATCTGTAAGCAGTCTGGATTCAGATTCAGTCATGTGTAAAGTAGACCCACTGAAATCAATAGGACAAGTAGGTCATGACTTTAAGGTTGCACCTTGTAAATGACTGCCTCAGCTTCTCCAGAATTTTAAAATAGTTTGAATTGATTTTTCCACTTGGAGTTTAGTATAGGTTAGATGCAACTTTCATGCCTTGGGGGAAAATGGATCTTTAAATATTTAAAAGGCTCAATTTGCTCTACCAAATGGCTTGGGGGGAATAAAGTCATGATACAGCATCATCCCATCACATTCCTAGGGAGGGAGAAAATGGTTGCACTCACTGATCAGTGGAGACCCAAATATTTGAACGAGTTGTGGGATTCATGTCATCTCAGAATAGCCCTCATTGCAGGTTAACTGAGAAGAGCAAGGAAGCATCAAAACTGTTTGTAAATATGACGTTTGAAAGATTTGGTTTCACCTTGGATAACTCATGATACATCTACTAGTTGAATCACTGCTCTCAGATCAGAGCCCTCAGAGCAATAAGCACATAACTGAAAGGGAAATCAGATCAAATTCTGGGACAACAAGGGAATGCAAAACAACTATTCATATCACTTATCTCTCCATGGCTATTTCACTGGATTAGTTATGGAAATGGATCTATAAAGACTGAATGGAAAGACAGAAAGAGGACGGGGGGGGGGGGGCATTGGCTTCAGTGTTCTGTTTAGAGGATGTTAGAAATACATTTTACAAGCTTACTTTTTTCAGACAACACAGCAACCACACTACCATAATAAGTGCTATAAAACTATCCACAAGCAAATGCATGCTCTATATATCATGTGTAGCATGTCATGCATAGCTGTTACTGGCAGAGCATGCAAACAAACATACAGTAGTAGCCTCCTGCCTGTCATGAGGAAAGCAAGGAAGGAAACAGCAAAATAAAAGAGGTAAAGAAAAATAAAAAACAAAAGGAAGAATATTGCATGGTGCAGCATTCTGCCACAGAGACAAGTTTTCTTTACTCCTGTATAGTAAGAACTTGGGGTTGAAAATGTGGGAATGTGTGAGCAAATGGCTCTCTTGGGTCTTTAAAAAGTAGCAATTTAGGATATGTCCAGCGATCAAGGTGGGCCACATAACAGCCCCAAGAAGAAGATGTATGAGTGATGGGCTATACATTGCTTAGTCCTACTTTACACGTAGACTCCCAGAATTGCCAGATGAATGTACTTCAGTGTGCTGTGGAGACATCTGTTGGGTCTTTCCATTATTGCAGAAGAAGAAATTAAATTCACTTCTGACATGAATTCATGATAATGTGATGATATTCAAAGCCCTAAACAGCAAAGGAGTACCTTTCCCTGTATCTATTCCTTCTGAAGAACTGAAGGTCCTTCCTTTATGTCCCATCAAATGGGAAGGGGCCTTCTTGGCTCTGGCACTCCCATTAGTGGAATGTCCTCTCCTTGGAGGTCCAACTGGCATCAAGTCTTTCTATTAGTTTTTGGGTCACAATTAACTTTTAAATATATATATGGTTTCTAAAATTGTTTTAAGGCAGTAGTTCTCAACCTTCCTAATGCTGCAACCCATTAATACAGTTGCTCATGTTGTGGTGATCCCAACCATAGAATTATTTTCATTGATACTTCATAACTAATTTTGCTACTGTTATTAATCGTAATGTAAATATCTAATATGCAGAATGTATTTTCATTCACTGGTAAAAATTTGGCACAAATACCCAATGTGCCCAAATTTCAATACTAGTGAGTTTGGGGTGGAGGGATTGATTTTGTCATTTGGAAGTTGTAGTTACTGGGATATATATTTCACCTACAATCAAGGAGCATTCTGAACTCTGCCACTGATGGATTTGAACCAAAAATGGCACACAGAACTACCATGTCCAACAAAAAATACTGAAAGAGTATGGTGGGCATTGACCTTGAGTTTTGGAGTTGTAGTTCACCTACATCCAGAGAACACTGCTGACTCAAACAATTATGGATCTGGACCAAACTTGGCACAAATACTCAATATGCCCAAATGTGAACACTGGTGGATTTTGGGGGGAAATAGACCTTGACATTTGGGAGTTGTAGTTGCTGGAATTGATAGTTTACCTACAATCAAAGAGCATACTGAACCTCACCAATGATAGAATTGGGCCAAACATCCCACACAGAACCCCCATGACCTACAGAAGTTGTTTTCTGATGGTCTTTGGCAACCCCTCTGACACCCCCCCCCCCCTTACAACCTCCCCAGGGGACCTGATCCCCAGGTTGAGAAACGCTGTTTTAAGATGTTAACATTGTTTAATATTATTTATCTTGTTTAAATTATCTATTGAGTTCATTATCAATAGGTTTGCCAGCCAGCCTGAGAGCTCTATTTTGAGGAATTAGTTTCTAAACAAGAATAAATCAGTCATCAGTCAGTCTTCTGTAGGTGGAATTGCAGATGGGCAGTCACCTCAGCCTTCATTTCTGGCAGAAAAAAAATATCTTTAGTTAGCCCTAACTGACAAATGAGGATTACTCTATCAATTCCTCACAGCCCAGTCTCAAAATCTTTGTGCTACTTGGCCAGAAACTCTATCACATCCCATACAAAGGATTCAGTTATTACATGGCTCCTGTGACTAAAGGTGAGTGGGTTGAGGGAGCACTCAACAGCATCTAAATAGGCCTATGGCAACCTGTTCAAAGAGAATATTGCAAAAGGTCAGAACAAAGTATATTTAAAGATAGTAAACAGCCACTATCATGACATCCCTGCCATGGTCAGCATCCAAGTTATTTGAACAAATTTTATCTGTAATCATCACTGCTATTGATTCTACAAGCTCCATTTGCCTTTGAATTCAAGATGCTGTGCCTGCTGATAAAGAAAAGGATTCAATCATTACAACCTCTTGACAGGCCTTGGGCCCCTGCATTTGTCTGGCCTGGATCTATAGTTCCAACTCAAGAGCTGGGCTCTTATGCATCACTGAAAACAACCAAAAATAAAATGGATCAGCAATGTCTTTGAAACCCTGCTGCTAGCAACAGGGTATTAAGCTGTGTACAAATAATGAGAATGCTGGGAATAGGAAAGCAGGCAAGTGATTATTAGATAATAAATTATCCATGCACTAAAACTGCTCAGTACTGATTTCCCCCTTTTCTTCCCACATTGCTTCCTTTAAGGTCCCTGGAATGTTGCAATTACACAGACTGATGTTGTTAAGTTTATTAAACTCCCTTGATCATTGTTTTTCCATTTTTTTGTTGTGAAAAAAGGGTTGTTGGAATATCTGTTGACTGGAAGATTGCACAATAAAATATTCATCTGAAATAGAGTGAGCACAGTATCTCTACTGACTAAGAATGTAAAGAAAAAATACCATGTATACTTATGTATAAGTTGACCTCATCTCTATGTCAAGAGCAGGTTTTGGGACCTAAATTATTAATTTGGCTATGACCCATGGATAAGTGGAGAGTAAATCTTAGAGACATGTAACAAATAAATCTTTCCCTCCCTTTAAACATGCATGGGGGGAGAGAGAATGAAAGAGAAGGAGCACTAAGTAGAAAGAGAAGATGATGACAGCAATTCAGTAGTGGAATATGCTTCCTTGGTATGTGTTGCATCTCCTTTTCTGGGTTTTTTTAAAGAGACTGTATGGTCATCTGTAAGGAGTGCCTTGATTATGTATTCCTGCATGGCAGGGGGTTAGACTTAAATCAAGAAATAATTTTCTAAGATCTACAAAGACACTCGCTGGAACACCTCAGCAAGTGAGAGTCCAAAAGTGGCAGGCTCAAACCCAGAACCTCATTCAATGGCTGATACCAAATGAGAGACTCCCCCCCCCCCCCCCCCCCCGGGCACACAGAAAACTGGGTGACTTGGAAGGCACTGAACAAACTGCGCTCTGGTGCCACAAGATGCAGAGCCAACCTTAAGAAATGGGGCTACAAAGTGGAATCCACAACATGCAAGTGTGGAAAGAGCAAACTACAGACCATCTGCTGCGATGCAACCTGAGCCTTGCTACACGCACAATGGAGGACCTTCTTATAGTAACACCAGAGGCACTCCAAGTGGCCAGCTACTGGTCAAATGACATTTAATCAACTACCAAGCTTGCAAACTTTGTGTTTTGTTTGTTTGTTTGTTTGTTAAAAATGCAATACAACTGTTTGGCTTGCTCCTGACACAATAAATAAATAATAGGGGGTTAGACTGGATGGCCCTTGTGGACTCTTCCAACTCTGATTTTATTATCTGTTTATGTGCAAGTTTACAGGGGGTGGGGTAAATTGAATTGTTCATTTTAAAATGTCTATATCTGTAAAAATACAGATAGGAAAAGGAATATACATGAGGGGGAAAATGATTATTATTATTATTATTATTATTATTATTATTATTAACTTTATTTGTACCCCGCTAGCATCTCCCGAAGGACTCGATGCGGCTTACACGGGCCGAAGCCTCAAAACACAATACAATAGAAAACATAACACAACAATAAACAAAGCAAATCAAAACAATTAAGCAAAATAACCACAATGACAATACATCAATACATCAATACATCAAGACACTATTAAAACTGGTTCGGCCGGCGCAGTGGGGTGCAGGATTAAAAGTGCTGAGATGGCAGGAGGAACGTAGGATTAAAAGTGCGGTGTGCAGCAACATTGGTTGTGCTAAAGTGCTTCTAGGACTTGGGATGGGGATTCCTAATCTGCGAAGGCACATCGGAACAGCCAAGTTTTTAGGTTCCTTCTGAAAACTGCTAGAGTAGGGGCCTGACGAAGCTCTTTTGGAAGGGCATTCCAAAGTCGGGGGGCCACCACAGAGAAAGAAAAAGAAGGGGGTGGGGGAGAAGAGCAAGGAAAGCAACCTGGCTCTAATAGGGGCCCAGCATAATGACCAGAGTGAGTGCTCTCATCCTATTACTTTCCTCTTGACCAAACCAGAGAAATAAAGGCAGCCCTCCTCTTTTCCCATCTTCTTTTTGTTCCCAAGCTGTATTCAGCAGCAAAGGATGCAGTGTGCCCAACATCTTGGACACTAAGGTCATCTTTCACTTCACTTTTTAAAATGGTAAGTTCTTCTACAAATTGAATGAATCTGTCATACTTTTATATAATTATTCAGTGCATTGTTTCTATCTATGATATTTCTACTTGGTTAGGCAATTTGTTTCTAAATCTTAGTTTAAATTTCCCTTTGATTTCTTGGATGTTGTGGATGTTCTCTTTGTCCACTGCACACAAATCACAGAAAAGTTGCACTCAGGGTACTGGCCTTGTTTTCTTCACCTTTTACTTTTGCTTCTTCTCTGTCCCTCCCTGCTTGAGTTTTATCTCTTGTCCATTAAGGCTTTGGGGGCGGGGGGCTTAGTGTCTTTTTGTATCACTCCCTGGCACTGGTTTCATTCCAGTATTCTTCTGGCTCATGGTCAATTAGGCCTAATAGTGCAAATCTATTTTATATTATCTTTGCATTTTATGGAGATGTTTCCCAGGTTGTGTTTTGGCACAGTGGTTGATTTAATTATCTACTTCAGCTTAGCTGTAATTATTGATATTAGCAGTTCATGATCTGTGCCATCATCTGCTCCTGGTCTTTATTTTGCAGAGACAATTGAGCTTTTCCATCATCTGCCTTCAATTATGTAATCTATAGTAAGACCCCAACCCCCCCCCCCCCCCAAATTCATGGGACCAGTATCCACAGTTTCATTTATCCAGATTTGCTTGGCATCAAGTTCAGAGATGTGCATGTGAACATTTTCTGATATTGCCTCGTTTATAGGTGTAAAGTGAATAGAAGATTGTAAAGGGAGTTAAGGACGAGGGGTCCCTTAACGCAAGTGTGACAGGGGGGAACCTTCCATTTCCATCCCACCACTGCCACCACTGTAAAGGGGGTTAAGAGATCAGGGTCTCTTATTGCTCCTGTGTGACAGGAATATGTGAGGGTGTTACAAGTGATAAGAGAGAAAGGTGTGTGTATATGGTAGGTTTGCTGCCACCACCCCAAATCACTGTTTGAGGAATTGTCTAGTAGTTGTAGCTGAGGTAAAAAGCCCTTATACTCTGGTTCCTCTTTTTTGGCTCCCTTTCTCTTGTGACTGGACTGCAGAGATGTAGAGGCTTACTGTATCTGGCTTTATATGACAAAACAAGGCTGAGGCAGATTAAAAGTAAATGAGGGAACAGGTTTATTGAAATGTTTGAAACAGACAACTCATTACTGAGTGGTACATATGAGTAGTTGGTTTCTGAGGCACAGACTTATAAAATAAATGGTTGCTTAAGAAAGAGTAACTTTTCTTTGACATGAGTTACTTTCCTCACACTATTCTATAACAAGTAACAGATTGTTTCTCAGACCAGCCGCCCTGGCTGCCTGCGAGAGTAACTAGGTTCCTTCTACACTACTCTGCACTATAGGGAAATAAACCCACTTGTATTCTCTCCAAATACAAATCAACAAGCCTTCCCTTTGACTGTCAAAGCCAAAGTACCCTGAAGCACTTGCCCTCTATTATTCCCTCCCAGTCTAATTCTAACTCACTCAGAAACTCTCTTCTCCCTGCCTGAAAATCCTAATCCTCTCTTTCAGATCAAATCCCTCTTCTTTCTGTTAGATCAAAACCATCTCTCTCCCAGATCAAATCATTCTTCTCCCCCTCTGACAGAAAGTACAGCCTTTTTACACACTCTTTCAACTCCTCCCCTAGGAGTCTGAGCCAATCGGGAGTTAGCTGACTCCTCCCCTTGCCTCTCTGCCTTACCAAAATGTCAGCTATCCTGAACACCCTCCCAACATGGAGGCCTGCTCACTGACTCCCAGGCTACGGCCTACGAAGCAAAGGTATGAGTTCACTACAAAGATCAAGATAAAAGGAGGGGGAAATTGAGAATATCAAGAAAAGAGTGCCAGATTCACTAGTTCCACCTTAAGAATTTGGTTTAAATCACGAACTTGAGCACAACAGTTAGGAGCAAGTCTTTGAATCCCTAGGGAAAATCCCAGCACTGTTTAAGGGTGTTTGTTTCTAAAAAATATTTTCTAAATCATATATTACTGGAACAATGTGTACTCTAACTTTATATTGTTAAAACTATGTACAAATGTCCTTTACTAGAAATGAAAGTGCTGTGTGGAAATTCCCAGAATAAAATGTTGATTTCCTGTTTCCCCTGACATTGATGAAATAAAGGATTATATCCCCAACATTATAAATGGTCTGTAAATATAAATATGACTATAATACTCCTATAGCTAGGAAGCCAGTTATACAAGTTAGACAAGATAATCCTTAAGAACTCATCCAAATATATCATAAACTTGATGTGTTAATTCCTTACATTTATTACATAATAAACACTCTGTGATTTTTATCATGTGCAATTTTTCAATACCAAAAACTGTTGCTTATTTAATCATTTGTTCTTCTTTAAATAGCATATGGGCACATGGTATGATTTCTTAAAAATACAAATGAAGTCTGGAAGCAAAGCTGCAACAATTATCACTATAATTTCTGGTCTTGTTTTAATTAGGCACTTCACATAACTCTACTTATGACTCATGGGAACAGTTTTATCAACTGTAGTGGTACCATATGTGTAATAATCATAATATAATGCATGAGAACTAGAGACAGAAGCTGGAATCGTTGCAGAGGGCATATCTTTTGGGTAATTGCCAAGAATTTTATCAGATAATGAACACATCAACATGGGAAGAAATGGAGAACAGTGCTAGGATTTCTGTGTATTATTGTGGTCGGCTTACAAATCTCCTAGACCCTTCAGTGTTTGGACCTTTGCAGAAAAGTTCAAATGTAGTCTTGAATCCCTTGCTCAGGACACGCTAAGAAACATTACCATTACAATTAAAAGTGGTATAATATATACAATGGGGAATAAATTATGTAGTTATAAAAGTTGAGTTTCTGTTGAAAGATTGATTGGAACCTCTGTGGTAAAGACTGGATGCAAGTACTTGACTCCCCTTCCTAACAAGCAGTTTCTCATAGGATTGATCATCATATTGAATAACAAAATCTATGCAGTTTCCAGATCTTAGCAAAGCCTTGGCCAAACACCCTTATTAAATCCTGTCCTCTTCTCATTCGTATACTTTCTTTCTCCTGAACTAATTAGCAAGGCTGTTCTGTAGTAGGGGTTAAGGTGAGGAAAGGGGGCAATTCCTTCTATTTACTTCTGTTAGTGTTTGCTCATTTATACAGAGCAAGGGATTAGATAGTACAACCAAACAAGAGGATAAGAAACGAGCATATTTCTAGGCCATCAACCAATACAGACCTCCAGCTATTGTTTAAATCAGTGGTTCTCAACCTTCCTAAGGCTGTGACCTCTTAGTACAGTTCCTTATGTTGTGGTGGCCCCCAAACCTAACATTATTTTCATTACTACTTCATAACTGTAATTTTGCTACTGTTATGAACCATAATGTAAATATCTAATATGCAGGATGTATTTTCATTCACTGGATGAAATTTGGCACAAATACCCAATACGCCCAAATTTGAATACTGGTGGGGTTGGACGGGTTAATTTTGTCATTTCAGAGTTGTAGTTGCTAGGATTTATAGTTCACATAATCAAGGAGCATTCTGAACTCCACCAATTATGAAATTGAACCAAACTTGGCATACAGAACTCCCATGTCAAACAAAAAATACTGGAAGTGTTTGGTGGGCATTGACCTTGAGTTTAGGAGTTGTAGTTCACGTACATCCAGAGAGCACTGTGGACTCAGACAATGATGGATCTGGACCAAACTTAGCACAGATCTCAATATGCCCAAATATAAACATTGGTGGAGTTTGGGGGAAATAGACCTTGACATTTGGGAGTTGTAGTGGATAGGATTTATAGTTCACCTACAATCAAAAAGCATTCTGAACCCCTCCAACAATAGAATTGAGCCAAACTTCCCACACAGAACACCCATGACCAACAGGAAATTCTGTGTTTTCTGGTGGTCTTTGGTGACCCCTCTGAAACCCCTTTGTGACCCCCTCCCAGGGGTCTCACCCCCAGGTTGAGAAATGCTGGTTTAAATGAACTTTCAGAATTCTTCATCATTGTTAACAGGCTCCTAGGTGCCTTGGACAGTGAGAAGATCCAACCAGTCCATACTTCAAGAAATAAAGCCTGACTGCTCATTGGAGGGAAGAATAGTAGAGGCCAAGATGAAGTACTTTGGCCACATAATGAGAAGAAAGGAAAGCTTAGAGAAGACAATGATGCTGGGGAAAATGGAAGGAAAACGGAAGAGGGGCCGACCAAGGGCAAGATGGATGGATGATATCCTTGAAGTGACTGGAGTGACCTTGAAGGAGCTGAGGGTGGTGACAGCCGACAGGGAGCTCTAGCATGGACTGGTCCATGAAGTCACAAAGGGTCGGAAATGATTGAACGAATGAACAACAAAAACAGGCTCCCATAAAAATGCAACACTTTAACAAGGCAAACAACAAAATATCTATTTCCCCCCTATAGTAAAGTCAAGAAAGTTTATGGAGGAAACAGAAGGAGAGTTGTGTGGGAAAGGATTTGTGTGAAAGTTCAGGATCTAGTATTGAAAACCAATTCTTTGATTAGATATGTGCTCAAAGGTAATTTTAGATCCCATTTCCTGAGCCATCATATATGGCTCTGCTTGGTGGGCTTTAGGGTTCCAATAATGAAGTATATAAAGACACTACAAGCCTTATGTCAGACCAACCTTGAGGTCCCCTTTGTGCATAGGCTTCAGCAGGTACTCACTAATGGCAATCCCTAACTCTTGTCCTGTACATGAAATTGAGTTTCACTGCTAATACTAGGAATACATTTTTTCAGTTTTATTGTCAATGCTGACTCCCCACTGAGTGGGATTACAAAATGTTCTTATTATAGTTGGTGGCTTTGCAGTTTTGAGGGAATTTATAAAATACTTTCTACAAATAAACCTTGCTTTGTCAAAACAATCATCTTGCTTTCTACAACAACAACAAAAACAACACTTTCTTTTACATAGAAGACAAGGGTTTTGTGCAAATGACATTTTCAGTCCTGAGAAAAAGAGAAAGAAATCAAACAGTTGTTGAACATTTGCTTGATTGGGTGATTCAGTGTGTCAAGAAATCTTATTTCATCAAAGATGAGGAAATTTGCAAATATTTTTAAAAATAACTTCTTAATACTGACTGGTGTTCAAAGCGAGATTGAAAACTTCATGGTATAGAGGAGCTCTTCCTACAAGATAAATCAAAACTTTATTAACCATGTGGTCATTATGCTTGTTGTTGTTGTTCATTCGTTCAGTCGTCTCCGACTCTTCGTGACCTCATGGACCAGCCTACGCCAGAGCTCCCTGTCGGCCGTTACCACCCCCAGCTCCCTCAAGGTCAGTCCAGTCACTTCAAGGATGCCATCCATCCATCTTGCCCTTGGTCGGCCCCTCTTCCTTTTGCCTTCCACTTTCCCCAGCATTATTGTCTTCTCTAGGCTTTCCTGTCTCCTCATGATGTGGCCAAAGTACTTCAACTTTGTCTCTAGTATCTTTCCCTCCAGTGAGCAGTCGGGCTTTATTTCCTGGAGGATGGTCATTATGCTAACAATACCTATTTATATGTATGATATGCCAGGTGAAACTGTCCTCATTAACACTGTAATTTTCATTTTACACCTTTCTCAATGCAGCATGCACAACTTCTTCTTTCTTCTCCCTCACATGAACCTACCTTTAGCAGAGATTAGCAGTACTCTGAGAATTTGGCATACATCAAAGGGGACTAATATGCAACCTTATTATATTCATTTCCAATTATGTATCAAGACAGAAGCTAAAGAATTAATCATCTCTACCATTAAACCATCTGCACTAATATATTAATAATGGCTTTTAAATGTTAGTGTGCACTACACAGTAACTTCTTTTTATTACTACCATAATTGTGCTTTGGAGCATAGTTTATATACAAGCTTGAAAAGAACAGTGCAGACCAGAATTATTATTATTATTTAAGATGACCTTCTTAAGTATAGTTTATAAACAAGGCTTCAGGCTCAAAAGTTATTACAACCGCTCTAAAGATGTAGGTGTTTTTGATATAAGAAGGCATACTAGGAGATTGAACTGGTTTAACAATTACAGAATTCCAGAGCCCCTTCAAAATATTTTGCTGACTGAAGCAGAGTCATGATCTCATGTCCATCAAAAATATTGAGGTGGGAAATCCCCTAAAACAGCCACCTGAAAACAAAAAATCTCACCACTCTCTCTTTTCCCACAATCAATACCTAAATAACTATTTCCGATCCTTTTGTAACACCTACAATCTGCTGCTTGGGTAGCCTACACATTCTTCCAAAAGGTATAGCCTGGCCTGTTGCCAATGACCTTAAGAACGTTTTTCACCAAAACAGAGACTCAAATTTCTAGATTGAACAAGGAGCATTAAACCCTATTCCAGTAAGATGAAAGGAATTCGGACTGTAAGGAGTACCAAAGCGTTTGGAAATGTTTAAAATGTCAATTGTTAATAAGATTAGAAATCTAATTCATTTGCACTTATGTTTGAAGTGGGAAAATAATTGACACTGCGACTGACATATTCTCCTCAGCATCAGAGTAACTTCTACCACAGAATTATAGATTGTGATAATATTTTTATAGGCCAGTTATGGATGTTTGCAAAATTTATTTCAGTGATGCGATAAGACCAGTGCCTATCCTGGTCTGCTCCAACTCTCAGCAAGATGGGTTTGGAATGCCAGAACTCATTTTAGGACCTTAGTAAATTCCTTAGTTGGAAACCCTGCACTGAGCAGTGATTTGGACTAGATGGTGCATGAGACTGCTTCCAACGCTATGACTTCAAGTATTGTTTGGGGGAAGTGTGAAGCTAAAGTGACAGGCAATGCTTATTGTTTATTAAAACTGGACACCCCAGTCTCCAGATGTTGGCCACACATTCCTAACATTGATGGATCTCCACTTTGAAAACAGTGGTCATTTTCATTTCATGTACATGAGAATACTATGTGGACATATACACATCTATCAAGCTTTGGATCAGAACAATATGTTTTTTGCTTTTCAGAACTGCACATTCTATCTTACCTCCAGAGTACCGCCCAGCTCTGGAAAATCAAGCATATATTTTGCCAGATGAAAACTATGTGGTCAGGGTTCTGTTGCCTGAGATGATAGCAAGACCAATGTTGTGTAAACATTGAAAGGAAACTATACAGCTCCCTGTGGTCACAAGAAAATCTGATTGTTCTTCTAATGCAGAAAGATGATAATGCCAACTATAATTACATATTGCTCACATCTCTGATCCATCCCTTGTTCAATAGTCATACTAGTGACCTGGCTGAAGGCCTTGTTCTTTATTTGTCTCCAATGGTTGACTCATAGGAACAAGTAGCTTCTTGTACCTGCTAGGAAATGGCTCTTTAAGGTCAATTTGTTACAATTTATGCTTTCTCTGATTCAGTCCTATTCAGTAATGCATAGTGAAGAGCAACCCGAACAAAAAAAAATCAAACCCTCAAACTCTGAATGTTCTGGGAACATTCAGATCCGCGGTTCATCTCTATTTTCAGCAATTCCCTTTCATATCTGTCCAATTATACCTGTAACCTATGGTCTTACATATTCTCTAGTCAAAGGCCCCTCGGGACTACAGTGATCAAACCACCCACACACTCTTGTAACCTCTGTCTGATATCTTAGATATCTTAACTGTTTTTCTCTTTTTCATGCCTGTCTCTCATGACTGATCTCCTGCAGCAGGGATGGACCACTGCCAGGAGCTCTTTTTCAGATTCTTTTCAAACACCGGAAGGCCAATCTTTTTTGTGGGGTAAGGGCTGTTGCTCTTTTCTAGATCTGGTTTATAGGCTTTTTAAGTTGAATGTATTTGTAAAGCAAATTAAAAATTAACTATAATGTTAATTGCTTGTTGACTATTATTAATTCCTTTAAATCCCTAAAATAAACAATTAATCTCACCATTCATACTTGATCAATATTAAATTTAAATCAATATTTAAATTAAACTTGGGTATTTAAATTAACTTTAATTACCATAGTATTGATTATAATCCTAATGATTAAAATTGGACTAAAATGAACTAACTTAATTACAATATGGATTATCCCACTGCTAACAGTGTATTTAGCAATTTACTCTCCAAATTCTGAAGGCAAACCAGAATGCCCATTTTTTAAAAGTAAACATTCTGGATAGCACTGTGAGGATGACATGCAATGTCAATTTTTAAAACATTAAAAATTCTGGCCAGTGTTGACTTTCCCCACCTCTGTCCTATAGCATTGCCTGCATTTCCATAGTTTTTCCCACTGGGCCAAATTTTACATTCAAACTATTGTGAGATACAGAAATGGTGACTGAATGTCCTGATTACTCCATTCAGTTTTGGAGGATCCTGTTTTCCTAGAGATGATAAAAGTATCAAAACATGTAAAGATATTTCTACACCTTTTCTTAGACATAAAAATAAAAATTGTAATCAAGAAATCAGAAGCATGTACGTTCATGGCCTTCATCTTTAATTATATGAGGTATGATTGTCCACATTTTTTCATATCAATTACAAGTCCGAGGCTTGAACCCCCATGCATATAGCAGGCTAAATGTATATTATTTCACATCCATTCGAGACTCTAGATCAGCATTTCTCAACCTGGGGTTGGGACCCCTGGGAGGATCGCAAGGGAGGTTTCAGAGGGCTCACCAAAGACCACCAGAAAACACATATTTCTGATGGTCTTAGGAACCCCTTTAGCAGAGAAAGCTGAAGATCTCTCTGCCTATCTTCTTCCTTTTTGGAAACAAACGGCGTATGCTCTCATGAAAAGCCCCCCTCCTGCTGTGATTGGCTGGCCTCTCAGCCAAGGGGAGGGCTGTTTCTGAGATAAGCGGGGAGGGGAGAGCAGGTGTGCTCTCCCCTAAATTATTGTCATTTCCTCCCAAAATCCCTACAGTATTTTCTGCTGGTCATGGGGGTTCTGTGTGGGAAGTTTGGCCCAATTCTATCATTGGTGGGGTTCAGATTGCTCTTTGGTTGTAGATGAACTAAAAGTCCCAGCAACTGCAACTCCCAAATGACAAAATCAATCCCCCCAACCCCACCAGGATTCAAATTTGGGTGTATCAGGTATTAGTACCAAATTTGGTCCAGTGAATGAAAATACATCCTGCAAATCAGATATTTATATTACAATTTATACCAGTAGCAAAATTACATTTATGAGATACAATAAAATACAAAACTGACCAGCACAAAACGGGGCATAAGTGTCCTCAGAGGGGCGATTGAGTGTGGTCTACTCCATGAGGTTACAACAGTTATGAAATAGCAACAAAAATAATTTTATGGTTGGAGGTCACCACAACATGAGGAACTGTATTAAGGGATCGTGGCATTAGGAAGGTTGAGAACCACTGCTCTAGATAGGTCTCTGTTATCTCAATGTACCACAGCCAAAATAGTTTTGAAATCTTATAAATTCTCTGGAAGAAGACTTTAAAGATATGTGAACATTTATGTTCACATTTATTATGTGAAATTAGAAGCCTTGTGTTCAGTGAGAAAATATGTAGTGATTAAGTCCTGTAGTGGAAAAATGTTCTATTTTTACATATGAACTGAAAAGGAAGATAATTTTGAGAGGCTTTTGCCCACCACAAAGAACTTGGGAATCCATTTATGTTTGTATAAGGGACATGTTGGCATAGTCTTCAAACTCAACATATCTCTTGTACAACCCTAATCAAAAGGCAAGTTTTAATCGATGATCATAACTTTATAACAAGTGGAGGGAATATGTGGCTCACGAAAAGGCATTGGACAGCAATTTCGATCAGTCTTAAGCAAAGTACCAATTGTCAAGAATAGCAACATTTATAGCCCTCCAGATGTTGATGGACCACATCTCCCCCACCCCATTATATGCACCCCATTTATATGCAACCCATACATTAGTCTTCTCTAACTGAGACTCCTATAGAATGATGCTTTAGATTACAACTCTCACCACCCCAACTGTCACCTTCGCCCTGAAGTTGATGGACTGTTTTAAAAAACTCTAAAATCAGGACAGCAAATAAAGAACAACACTCAGAAAACAGGAGAATTCCAGGCAAGAAATAATCAAGGCCAGTTAATATCTCCCAACAAAGGATTCCCCTGGGCAAGAAGCAGCCAGGCTTTGAAGGTGCAAGGCTATTCAGTGTTAATCAAGGTCGTCAATTGCAACATTCACACTTGCCTCAAACAGACAAGAGTTCTTTCTCCCACCCTGAACATTCCACAGATCTATAAACCCCACTTGCCTAGTTCCCAACAGACCTCACAACCTCTGAGGATGCCAACCATAGATGTGGGTGAAATGTCAGGAAAGAATGCTTCTGGAGCATGGCCATACACACTGGAAAACTCACAGCAAGCCATATAAACAGTGTTATGTGGAGGAACAGTACTTGTCTACTTGATTGTTTAAAAGTGTTTTGGCTGGGGCTTACTATTAAATAAATGCATCTAAGATTGCAACATAAAACCAATAATTTGGAAAGGGGGGGTAAGCAGTCTTGAACATGTGTATCTCTATCTAATTTAAACACCATTATACAAAATAGCTCTCTGTAAAGTTTACATTCCCTGGATTGCCATAAAGTAGAAGGGAAAAATAATGATCATGGAACAATTTGGGTTTTTTGCCAATGTTTTCATATCACCCAATAACATCACGTCCCTGGGTGGTTTACAAGTTTTAAAAAACTATAAAATGAAATAAAAGTAAACATCGAAAGTAATATTTGAAAAATAAAATAAAACCAGTGGCAAAAAAAACCAGAAGAGGAAAAATAAAATATAATGTCAGTACAAAAGTCTTTGCAGTATTTGTTTTTGTTTTTGAACTTGCACAAGACCCAAGGCAGCATTTAAAGTTATAAATCTGTGGCCATAAAAAGACGACTACCTGACATTGAAAAGGGGCAAAATGTCAAATCTTTTCAAAAACAGGATTCATTATTAGGCAATGCCACACAGTCCAACCCTTATTAATTACTCACTAGGGATATCCAGAGAAGGACCTTGGGAGAGGCTCTTCAGATCTTTGTATGTGAGATGAGATTATTATTCAGATAATCTGGACCCAAGATATTCTAGAGTTTTCAAATGCACATATAATACATTGTGTTAATCAAAGCAATATGGAACAAGATAGTGTGGACACTGGACACTGTCGTAAATCTCTGTCCAGATACGATTATCCAGTTCTATCAGCCTAAAATGATAAAAAGAACTCTGAGTCACCAAGTGCAATGTATATCACGGCACAATCCTAAATCCAAGAGCATATTCAGTCTAGGAATGTGATCTTTTAAAGAAGTTCAGTCCTTTTCAAAATGTTTGAAATATTTGGATAAAAGAACCTTTTGTTAATATCACCCAATTGAATCTGCATTGAGTCACAGTTTATTGACTCCCATCCAGTCCATTGTTGGCACCTACTGATTCAGAAGAGCAGTTTCCAGGATTTGGTTAGAAAAAGAAAGGTGAAACCAGATGTCATTAGCATATTAATGCCAACCCGATCTACAGCTCTGGACAACTGCTAAAAAACTCCACAAAGCTCTTTTTATGACTGGCAGTGACAATGTACTCATACGGATGCCTACTCAGATGTACATCTCACTAAGTTCATTGGAACATACTCCCAGGTAAGTATAGTGCTTTGCTTGTAGTAGGCATGTAACCAGAATACCATGTACAGGAAGCATATTAATACTCATACCTGGATCAGAACCCCCATTATCTTGTAAGCTACTCGGAGAAGAGGTATACAACGGGCCCCTTGCCACTGCTTTAAACCTTATAGGTTTTGTGAACTAAACTAATGGCTAAAATGCATAAAATTATGACTAATTTGTATGAAGTAATCACCGGACTGGACTGGAAGCTTCATTTCTAAAATTATTAATTGTTCATTATATTGGTGTGTTATGCAAAGTAATGCATGAGATAACAGCCTTATTACCACATAAAATACTCCTGCAACATCAATTTTAAGGTAGAAAACAAAACATGCTTTCTCCCAAATGCTAACTCTGCAGGTCTTCGGCTCTCAGCATTACATCCTGTCTTCAACTCTCTCATTTATGCCTCTGCACTTTGCATTATTACTGAAAATTTATATTCTTTGACATATCACTTGCCTCTGTCTGCATCCTCAAAATTGTCATGTCACTTTCTTTACTATAGCGGCTTCAGACATAAATCAGTACACTGCCTTCTAGATTAGCTCCAAATGGGTAATAGTCTCTCTTGCCATTTATTCTATCTTAAAATATCGTTGCACTTCCATACCACCTAATGGTAACATATATTATTCATATCAAACAACAGGGGGCATTATTGTGTGAAGTCTAAGTAGTTATTATGGACAACCACTTAAAAATATAAATACAGACACAAAGGTACTGGTATGGTAAAAATGTATCAGCTGTAATTAGGGAAGTCAGTCTAGATTAAAGTAATATTACATTTTTTATTCAATGACTGTAGAATGACAGAGAAATGAGCTACTGCCACCACTTCTGGGTTTCTCCACTAAACTGTTCAAATGCTTTGCATGTTCTGTTTTATTTACTTCCATAACAATTAATTATACCAACAACATGGAACCAAAGCATGGATTTTTTTAGAGAGAGGGAGAGAGAGAGAGAGAGAGAGAGAGAGGAGTACAACCATGCACACAAAGGCTATTACTGTTGTCAACTGAAGTAGATTCACCATGTTCAATGCTTTGGAATCTCGGGATTTCTAATTTTGTGAGGCACCAACACACTTTTGCAAAGAGAGGAAAATTCCTAAAGGCCTATAATCCCATTGCATTTATCCATGGCAGTTAAACTGGCGTCAAACTGCATTAATTCTACAGTCTAGATGCACCCTAAGATGGTCAACATTCTGGAAGCCAAGCCTTCTGAAGAATGGTTTACAGAACAGTTTATATTTAGTATGGAAAAGACTGAGTAAAGCAGGGGTCCTTAAACTTTTTAAACAGAGGGCCAGGTCACAGTCCCTCAAACTCAAATTAATTCCTACGCACACTGCACACTGCACATATCTTCTTTGTAGTACAAAAACACTTTAAAACAATACAATAATTAAACTGATGAACAATTTCAAATTTTAACTTATTAGTATTTCAATAGGAAGTGTAGGCCTGCTTTTGGCTGATGAGATAGGATTGTTGTTGTTGTTGTTGTTGTTGTTGTGTGCTATCAAGTCGTTTCAGACTTAGGTTGAGCCTGAGTGAGGGCCAGGTAAATGACCTTGGAGGGTCGTAAACCAAGGACCCTTGGTTTAAAGGAATGTCATGTACAAGATGCTTGTACACCAATCAATTCAGTGTACAAGAAGAGATTCCACCTAACGTAGAACTATAAGAGCTGCTAAGCAGTGAAACAAACTGCCAAAGAAAGTGGTAGAGTCTCCTTCTGTGGAAGTCTGTAAACAGGACCTTCACATTTCCTTCATCCACACATTCTGCCTGCACTTCTCATATTTTCAGATATGTAGGGTGTGAGCTAGCATTGAAGAAAAGAGTTGGTAGTATAAATGATCATTTCCAGAACCAAATTCCTCTTTGAAATGGGTTAATCTGGTCTCACTACTCAGCAGGTGGGAAAAACCATTAAACATTTTGAATATGGGAAGAAGCACTATGGACAAATGACTTCAAGTAGACATTCGTTAAAATATCCTGCACCATACGACATCTGGCTTTAAAAAACCAGTAAATTTATTTGAGTAATTCAGTGTTGTCCTGGCTGCTGAAGAAGTAATGCAGGCCCCTATTAGGCCCCTTCTACAATGACCATCACAGTGATCCAAATATACGCCCCAACCACAGCTGCTGAAGAAGCAGAAGTAGATCAGTTCTATGAGGATCTACAGGACCTACTGGATAATACACCAAAAAGAGACATTATTTTCATTACAGGAGACTGGAATGCCAAAGTGGGAAGTCAAATGGCAACTGGGATCACAGGCAAGCATGGTCTGGGAGAACAAAATGAAGCAGGACGCAGGCTGATAGAATTCTGCCAGGAAAACTCGCTGTGTATAACGAATACTCTCTTCCAACAACCTAAAAGACGGCTTTACACATGGACCTCACCAGATGGTCAACACCGAAATCAGATTGACTACATCCTTTGCAGCCAAAGGTGGCGGACATCCATCCAGTCGGTGAAAACAAGACCTGGGGCTGACTGTAGCTCAGATCACGAACTTCTTATTGCTCAGTTTAGAATAAAACTAAAGAGATCAGGGAAAATACACAGACCAGCTAGATATGATCTCACTAACATTCCTAGCGAATATACAGTGGAAGTGAAGAACAGATTTGAAGGACTAGATTTAGTAAACAGAGTCCCAGAAGAACTATGGACAGAAGTCCGCGGCATTGTTCAGGAGGCGGCAACAAAGTACGTCCCAAAGAAAAAGAAAACCAAGAAGGCAAAATGGTTGTCTGCTGAGACACTGGAAGTAGCCCAAGAAAGGAGGAAAGCAAAAGGAAACAGTGATAAGGGGAGATATGCCCAGTTAAATGCGCAATTCCAGAGGTTAGCCAGAAGAGATAAGGAACTATTTTTAAATAAGCAATGCATGGAAGTGGAAGAAGACAACAGAATAGGAAGGACAAGAGACCTCTTCAGAAAATTAGAAACATTGGAGGTAAATTTCAGGCAAAAATTGGCATGGTCAGAAACAAAGATGGCAGGGACCTAACAGAAGCTGAAGAGATCAAGAGAAGGTGGTGAGACTATACAGAAAATCTGTATAGGAAGGATAATAATATTGAGGATATTTTTGACGGTGTGGTGAATGAATTGGAACCAGACATCCTGAGGAGTGAGGTTAAATGGGCCTTAAGAAGCATTGCTAACAACAAGGCAGCAGGAGACGACGGGATCCCAGCTGAACTGTTTAAAATCTTAAAAGATGATGCTGTCAAGGTGATGCATGCCATTTGCCAGCAAATATAGAAAACACAAGAATGGCCATCAGACTGGAAAAAATCAACTTATATCCCCATACCAAAAAAGGGAGATGCGAAAGACTGCTCATACTTCCGTACAGTGGCCCTTATTTCTCATGCCAGTAAGGTAATGCTCAAGATCCTGCAAGGAAGACTCCAGCAATACATGGAGCGAGAGTTGCCAGATGTTCAAGCTGGGTTTAGAAAAGGCAGAGGAACGAGAGACCAGATTGCCAATATCCGCTGGATAATGGAGAAAGGCAGGGAGTTTCCAAAAAACATCTATTTCTGCTTCATTGACTATTCTAAAGCCTTTGACTGTGTGGATCATAATAAATTGTGGCAAGTTCTTGGTGGGATGGGCATACCAAGCCATCTTGTCTCTTTCCTGAGGAATCTGTACAAGGACCAAGTAGCAACAGTAAGAACTGACCACGGAACAACAGACTGGTTCAAGATTGGGAAAGGCGTACGGCAAGGCTGCATACTCTCACCCAACCTTTTAAACTTGTATGCAGAACACATCATGCGATGTGCGGGGCTGGATGAATGCAAAGCTGGGGTGAAAATTGCTGGAAGAAACATTAACAACCTCAGATATGCAGATGACACCACTCTGATGGCCGAAAGCGAGGAGGAGCTGAGGAGCCTTCTAATCAAGGTGAAAGAAGAAAGGGCAAAAGCCGGGTTGCAGCTAAACATCAAAAAAACCAAGATTGTGGCAACAAGAATGATTGACAACTGGAAAATAGAGGGAGAAATCATCGAGGCCATGACAGACTTTGTATTTCTAGGCGCAAAGATTACTGCAGATGCAGACTGTGGCAAGGAAATCAGAAGACGCTTACTTCTTGGGAGGAGAGCAATGTCCAGTCTCGATAAAATAGTAAAGAGTAGAGACATCACACTGGCAACAAAGATCCGCATAGTCAAAGCCATGGTATTCCCCGTAGTCACCTACGGATGTGAGAGCTGGACCTTAGGGAAGGCTGAGCGAAGGAAGATTGATGCTTTTGAGCTGTGGTGCTGGAGGAAAGTTCTGAGAGTGCCTTGGACTGCGAGAAGATCCAACCAGTCCATCCTCCAGGAAATAAAGCCCGGCTGCTCACTGGAGGGAAGGATACTAGAGACAAAGTTGAAGTACTTTGGCCACATCATGAGGAGACAGCAAAGCCTAGAGAAGACCATTATGCTGGGGAAAGTGGAAGGTAAAAGGAAGAGGGGCTGACCAAGGGCAAGATGGATGGATGGCATCCTTGAAGTGACTGGACTGACCTTGAAGGAGCTGGGGTGGTGATGGCCGACAGGGAGCTCTGGCGTGGGCTGGTCCATGAGGTCACGAGAGAGACGACTCGTTCAGAGTCGGAGACGACTGAACGAATGAACAACAACACAATGACCATATAATCCAGTTTCTAAATGAGTCTATACTGTCATATAATCTAGTTTAAATCAAATCAAAGGCCCTTTGCTGCCTTTTCCTGTATTTATTTATTTATCTATCTATCTATTTATTTTTTTGCAGTATATATATACTGCCCTTCTCAACCGTCAAAGGAGGTTCATGACCAGAACCCTATTCATGACCAAAGCCCTATCCTTATACTTCTTGGGCCTAATTCAGGTTATAAAGACAAAGGTCTTGCTCTGTTTTGTGCTTGATGACATATTTATTTTAAACTTCTCTCCTTTAGTGTAGTGTACTTACAATATTTGACACTTGGTGCTGATCATTTTTTACTTAGTCTTAATAATGTTTGCTTCAGCATTGACATTTTGCACTTGGCTCTTAACAACCATAAACAACCATAACTACACTTGGTGGAGTGAGGGAGTCATTAAATTGCTATTCCCATCAGATGATTCTCCCTCACAAATTCTCCTCTTGCCCCTACTTTTCCGTAACTCACATTAATACAACAGGGGTTCAAAATAAGGGTGCTGCCCTCCAAAATAAGAATCCTGTCCACCCTCACTAAATGTAACTTCATAAGACACCGAAACACCAAAGTGGACTTACTATCTTAAATTTCATTGGGGAAGGTAGAATTCCGATTTGGGAAGGCAATGGACTAATTACTTCTGAGCTACACAGAATCATGACCCTGAAGTGCGTTTACTTTGTAATGCATTTTTTCACTCAAAGGAACAAGACAGGGTTTGAGTTATTGAGTTATTTAAGGTATTTCTACCTATTCAGTATATAGAGAAATTGTAGAGAAGAAGAAGAAGAAGAAGAAGAAGAAGAAGAAGAAGAAGAAGAAGAAGAAGAAGAAGAAGAAGAAGAAGGACAGAAGGAGGATGAGGAAATTGTAGCACTTGTCAGAAAAAAACAGCAATTTTGCATCTTAGTAGCAGGCAATAGTAAATTCTCTGTTGTTCACTTTTTGCTAACCATATTAGATGACAAAAACAAAATCATTTGAAATCAGTATGTGTTTGCTCATTTCTCCTGCCGGGGGGAGAGAAAAAAGATACAATGCAGTAATTCATCAGTCTCTTTGAAAAAGAACATAAAAGAACACTTCTGACATTACTTTACATTCTCTTTCTTTCTCTGCTAAATTGAAATCTGAGGATTTCAGGTCACTTTTTTGATTACACTACAATAGAAGAAATATATCATGCATTACTTCAGTTCTATGCAAGGCTGTAGCCAGGAGGGGGCGGGGTAGGGGTTCAACACCCCCCCCCCCCCCCGAAATTTTTCAAGTTAAAAGAAAACTGGTTACTCATGAATTTTACCTGGTTAACCAAATCCCCATGCTAAGTATATGAGAAGCAAACATTAAATTGATTTAATTAAACTGTTTTGTGTTATGGAACTACTCTTCATGATTCGATATTTTTTTTCACACCCCTCCCCCATTCCTATGTCTTTAGGAAAGAGCACCATGAGGCTTTTCTCCCTTGAGATGCACTCCACATACATGTCACCCTTAGGAACCATAGTTAAGTAACTTTCTTTTGTCTGTCTACTCTTTCAAGCAAGATGTATTACCTGCAATAATAGTAGTATGTTCTTATCCTTTAAAAAACCTTACCAGAGTATCCTGTGTACTTTCTCTCCTGTTTCCTACCACAAGCTCATGTATCGCACTGGCTATGCTGCACTCTACTCTGCTATAGATGTCAAATATTCCTACAAAGGGAAGTTTTAAATTTGCACCATCCCAGTTATGGGCAGAGATTATTGTTTCCCAATGTACAGCTGATGCTCGAGCAGTTGGGTAGAAGTGGGAAAATAAATGAAATTTCTGGCATTTTTTAAATTGCAAGAAGCAGTCAAATGTCACATACCTATATTTGCAAAACCTATTTCCTGTTATGTTTTCACACTCACAAGGAGTGCAGAATAAATAGTCCTTCAGATATGGTTTGATTCCTACCAACCCAAAAGATCAGAGTGAAAAATCTGGAATGGTTCAATGTAGTCTAGCAATAGGTTTGTCGTCCCTGCTTTAGCACACGGAGTTTTTTGCAATCAACTGGGAAGGGCAAAGTAGGAAGGAGAATATTTTTCTCAATGCCTATGACACCAGAGGAAGTAAAGATTTTATATACCTGATGGCAGTAGTGTACTTTCAAAGAGCTTCACTCCCTCCGCATTCCTTTTCCATGCAGGAAAGATGAGAGGAGGGAATGAAGTTGGCTTCCAGCAGTGAAGTCCCATATGGAAGTTATTGATGAGGCTTCTATTGATGTGGTCACATCTGACACCATTCAAGAAGATAGGAAAAAATGGCCCACTACTTCAAGCCATTCTGGCCTCCATAGACCTGCACCCTTGGTCTGCTCTGGACATTAAGATGACCTGCACCACTTCATTCCCATTGAAAATTGTCATTCTCTATTCTGTTGGAGTGTCAAGACATCAGCACAGTTTTCTCTGATAAATCAGTGTATTGTGTCTATGTGTTTATATTTTTAATTTTTCAGACTTAGTTTTAAACAGCTTTTTAAAAGATTCCCTATTCTTCATCTGCGTGATATAACTTGTTTCAATTTTTTGATATTTTTTTATTTGCTTTTCCATCAACAAGATTCTAAGTTACAACTCAAGCCTTTGCCTTTTACTTAATCTGCACTAGGTAGCTAGGATGTAGCTTCTCCATACACAATTAAAAGTAACATTTTCTATGTTTGTAACCTGAAACTAAATGAAGACTAATTCCTAACAGTTTTAGTGTACACATGTTTCCCTAAAATATGCCAATGCCCTGGAAAATGCTTGTTCCCAAGAGGAGAGACTGCAACTGTTGCTAAGCTCGTCTGGGGAAGCCCTGGGGATGAGAGACAAGGCTTTCTCAGTGGTGGCACCTAGTCTATGGAACACCCTCCCCAACAAAATTAGATCAGTGTCCTCTCTTTTGACCTTCAAAAAAAAAGCCAAAACATGGCTGTAGAACTAAGCATTTGGGCAGTAAGTAGGACAAGAAAAGAACACACATTATGTACAACTAGCTGTCCCCTGCCTCGCGTTGCTGTGGCCCAGTCTGGTGACCTGGAAAATCAAGTAATGAGAAAGTGCTGGTTTCTAATATATGTAATGTCTTTATGCTTGTGGGTCAACAGTATTTCTTGCTCTTTCTTTGTCAGTATTGATGTGGAGATTGTCTGGTTTGCCTACTCTGGAACATGCAACATGGAAATTGTCCTTCTTTAGGGGTCCCTTTCAAATCTATACTATATCTCTCTGTGTGTGAATCATTTCTATCTATCTAATCTATGGCTGGATGGCTCTTTGTCAGGAGGGCTTTGATTACGTTTTCTTGCCCTGGTGGAGGGAATTGGACTGGATGGCCTTCAGTATGAGGGTTCTGTGTAGGAAGTTTGCCCCAATTCTGTCATTGGTGGGGTTCAGAATGATATTTGATTGTAGGTGAACTATAAATCCCAGTAACTACAACTCCCAAAAGCGCAAAAGCCGGGTTGCAGCTAAACGTCAAAAAAACCAAGATTATGGCAACAAGAATGATTGACAACTGGAAAATAGAGGGAGAAACCGTGGAGGCCGTGACAGACTTTGTATTTCTAGGTGCAAAGATTACTGCAGATGCAGACTGTGGCCAGGAAATCAGAAGACGCTTACTTCTTGGGAGGAGAGCAATGTCCAGTCTCGATAAAATAGTGAAGAGTAGAGACATCAGACTTGCAACAAAGATCCGCCTAGTCAAAGCCATGGTATTCCCTGTAGTCACCTACGGATGTGAGAGCTGGACCTTAGGGAAGGCTGAGCGAAGGAAGATCGATGCTTTTGAGCTGTGGTGTTGGAGGAAAGTTCTGAGAGTGCCTTGGACTGCGAGAAGATCCAACCAGTCCATCCTCCAGGAAATAAAGCCCGACTGCTCACTGGAGGGAAAGATACTAGAGACAAAGCTGAAGTACTTTGGCCACATCATGAGGAGACAGGAAAGCCTAGAGAAGACAATTATGCTGGGGAAAGTGGAAGGCAAAAGGAAGAGGGGCCGACCAAGGGCAAGATGGATGGATGGCATCCTTGAAGTGACTGGACTGACCTTGAGGGAGCTGGGGGTGGTAACGGCCGACAGGGAGCTCTGGCGTAGGCTGGTCCATGAGGTCACGAAGAGTCGGAGACGACTGAACGAATGAACAACAACACAACTCCCAAATGTCAATGTCCCCCAAACTCCATCTGTGTCCATATTTGGGCTTATGGAACATTCGTGCCAAGTTTGGTGCAGATCCATCATTGTTTGAGTCCACTGCTCTCTGGATGTAGGTGAACTACAACTCCCAAACTCAAGGTCAATGCCCACCAAACCCTTCTAATGTTTTCCGTTTGTCATGGGAGTCCTGTGTGCCAAGATTGGTTCAATTCCATTGTTGGTGGAGTTCAGAATGCTCTTTGATTGTAAGTAACTATAAATCCCAGGAACTACAACTCCCAAATAACAAACTCAATTTTTTGAGTGATGGTCACTCCTTGGATTAGTAGGTGCTGTGGCCAACCTTCCATCCCTCTTTCTTTCTTGCTTTCCTTCCTTCTCTCCCTCTTTCCTTCGTTCCTTCCTTTTTTCCCTTTCCTTCTCTCTTTCCTCCCTCCCCCCCTTTCTTTTATTTTCCTTCTTTCTCTCCTTTCTTCCTTCTCTCCTTTCCTTCCTTTGCTCTTCTCTCTTTCCTGCTTTCTTTTCCTCCCTCTCTCTCTCTCTCCTTTCTTCTCTGCCACTTCCCTTCCTTCCCTTCTTTAACTCTTGCCTGGGCGCTGGAAGGAAGGATCCTCAGAGCCAAGCGCAGAGCAGGCGGAAGGGAGGCACTTTGAAGGCAGACCTCGCTCACCCAGCACCGCCCCTTTTCTCTGCCATGGCTGCAGGACGCCTTCTCGCCTGTTTGCCAGTTGGGCATGCCGTTGGTGCCTCTCGTGCTGGCTGTGCTCGTGCGGCAGGGTTGGGGGGAAGAGAATGGGTTTGAACACATGCACAGTGTTCTTTTAAAATTTAAGGTCTTACTGTTTTTTGGGAGGAATTTTTTGAGTGCAGGACATTGATTGCTCTGAATGCTGTGTTCTGTTCAAATTTGGTGTCAATTCCCCCAGTGGTTTTTGAGTTCTGTTAATATCACAAACGAACATTACATTTTTATTTATATAGATTGTTATTTGATACTGGAACAGCCTAGACCTTGCTTCTGGACTGTCATTTTAACGTTTATATTGATGTGTTTTAAATCCCATGTTTTAATGTAGTTATGTTTTATGATTTAATTGATAGTTTTATGTTACTCTTGTTTTATGTTAGGTTTTCATGTTTTGTAAGGCATGGAATTTTGCTGTGAATATGTTGGAAACCACTTTGATTCCCCCCCAGGGGTGACAAAGGCAGTATATAAATGAAGTAAATAAATAAATAAATTTTGCCAGAAACGACAAAAAGTTACATTCTTCCTCTCTCATTTTTTCCCCATTTCTGTGTTAATTGCATTCAAACTTCTTCTGTATTTTGAACTCAGTTTCGCAGCAATTGAAGTAAGTGGAGGATGGAGGAGAAAAGCAGGAGCATGAGAGGACACAAAATATTTCAAAAGCAGTTGAAAAAGTGAGATGGCAGAGGATTAATCAGGACTGTCCTTGTCAAATTGGGATAGCTAGCAAGTATGTCACAAAGAGGAGAGGCAGCAATATGATATGCAATTTACTAGTTTGTTTTATTTTTGTTGTACATTTATTTATGTACCTCTTATGGCTCAGATTTGCTCGCCGGTCCAGCTTAAATTTGTACAGATGTTTCCAAATGTGTTTGCTAGAGACTAATTGCCAGAATCCCCCATGGATCCTTTCAGAGGGAAAAGAGATTCAATTTTTCACTCAGGGCTGTAACATACGCATGAACACCTCACATGATTATCTAAAGCAGGCAGGCTAATTAGGTATCATGAAAAAGGGGAAATTGTTTGAAGTTAGAGAGAGATTAAAAATGAAATGTGGCTGAACTGAGTGATAAGGCTCAGAAAGATGGTTATGTTTAGCTAAATGACTGGAGCCAAATTAGCATTCACCATATCATCTCAAAGCTAAAATGACATCAAGGTGTGATGGCAGTTGGGAGAAAATCCAGCCTAAAAGGGGTTTAATGGTTTTAGGTTCTTTCCTTCCCCTTTTTGTTCCACTTTCATTTTCCTGATTTTCTTTTAAAGAAGACAGCAGCAGGAAACTATATTCTGAAACAGACAAATCTTCCTGTATATGGAAACTAGACTGTAGGGGAAAGAGATTGTCAGTGTGCTCATCAAAGTATGACTACACTTTAGTTAAGGTTCCCTTTTTTGTTGTTCATATACACCATCCTCCAGGGACCTTGAGGTAGTCTATATAGTTCTCTATTTTATCATTATAAAACCATGTAACACTGATAAGCTGAGAGACATTGGTTAACCTAAGGTCAACTAATGAATGCCATGACTGAAAATTGGAAACTTGGCCTCACAAGTCCAGATCTAACCCTACCCTACATACTTTAACATTTCTTATTCCTCTATCCACATCCATGAACCCAATGCCCATGACCTCCGACGCCCCTCTAAATGGATCAGACAACTAGCCAGCAACTATCCATATGTCTTCTTTCACTAAATCCCCTTTATGGCAATCTTTAAATCTACCTTTGTCTTCTTTTCCAGATACCCAAGTGCCAGCTTCCATTTGTTTATGAATAATTCATTATTTCCTCCTCTGCTTCTATTTGTCAGCTTGGCCATTTGGATATAATCTACTAATTTATCTCTCCAATCTTTAATAACTAACCCTTTTCCCACTTCCATATTTTAGCTATTATTAGTCTTGCAGCAACAAAGCAATATTGACACATTTCTTCATCTCCTATGCTAATAGTCCTAATAAGCACATTTCCAGGTTTTTCTTGACCTTTTTGTTTGTTTGTTTTTTTGTTTGTTTGTTTCACCACTTTTTTCCAGAACTCTAGAACTATATTATAGGTCCACCATACGTAGAAAAAAGATCCCTTCACCTTCTTACATCTTCAGCAAGCCCTTCGTCCTGTTTTCTTCATTTTAGCCAGTAACTCTGGAGTTAGGCAAGTTCTATAAAACATTTTAAACATATTTACTCTAATTGAGCCGGCCACTGAAAAGTTAAACTCTTTTTTCCAAAGATGTTCCCAATCTTCCAAATCAATATTTCTACCTAAATATTTGTACCATGTAATCCTAACTGTTTTTATCTTGTTGTCTATTAAGTTGTATTCTAAAATAAATTTATACAGCCTGGAGATTAGGCCTTTGTTGCCCTTCTCAAAGATACATTCTAACTCCATTTTTTTAGAGGCAAAACCTACCTTTGCATTCTTCCCATATCTGTCGGCAGTTGAAAGAAGCTGAACCAGTATTTTATCCCTGATTCTTGTCTACCTTTAAGTGTCCATTGCCCTTTCTCTTTGACCAAATATTCCTTGTATATTCCAGATTCAGGATGTGTAGCTGGTCTCTGAACTGCTTCCATTGAGCACAGCAATAAGGGGTTGTTGTTTTTTGTTTTTGTTTTTTTTTTTGCTCTATCTCCTTTTTGTACCTTTTCCACATTGCTAAAAGGCTGGCTCTTATTGCATGTCTATTGAATTCTTTATTCCCTCCGTCCATTTCATCCCATAGACAGGCATGCCATCCATGTGTTAAATTATGGCCCTTTAACTTAAGCAGTTAGATGGGTATCCAATCTCTTGTCCATTCAGAAATCTACAGTATAAAGTATTCTTGACTGACAGCCAAATGTCATTGTGTAGAGCACATGCTTCAAGCAACCTCCACATATGTAGGCACAGCAAAGCATATGCTGGGATGCATTGGTGACAGCTCCTGAGCCTTTCATCATGAACCATTCTCCAGTTTTGGATGACAGAGATGCATGTGCCCATATTGTGTCCTGGAGCCATTTAACTACTCTGACATCATCAAAGCCCCTTCTACACTCCCATATAATCCAGATAATCAAAGCAAAGAATCCACACTATCTGCTTTGAACTTGATTATATGGGTCTACACTGTCATATAATCCAGTTCAGAGCAGGTAATCTGGATTTTATATGTCAGTGTAGAAGGGGCCTGAGCATGAGGGACGATATGCTCCTCTTTCTAGCGCTGAAGTAAGATTAAATAGCAGTGTCTGTGTATGGGATGAATGAAAGCTTCTTGACCTTTGCTTCAGACAGCAAAATATCTTGGGTCAATCCTGCATGCTTTGTTCACATAAGGATCCCAGGTTCAATCTTTGGCATCTCCTTCTGTGGTTAGAAAATATTTCTATTTGGACCCCTGAAGACTGGCTGCTACTTACAAGTTCCTGAACTAGATGTAGCTATGACCTGACTCAATATAAATTTGAATACCACTCAAGTTTTCCTATCACTTACAAAACTGGACCTGCACTCTGGGTTTTTTTTTCCAGCTGACACAATTTCACCCACTTGGCTAGTTTGGCCCTGAATGAATACAATCAGTGAATATTTACAGAGTTAGGTGGGATATTTCATGTGCATGGATCAGTTCCACATTCTGTCATTATGAATATCTGCTGCTTATATTCAGGAATATGGAAATGCTCCATAATCATAATCATAATTATTTTGTTTACCAAAGGCAGCCAACCTGCAAGCTTGGAGGGTGCCCTATGGAGATCTAGAGGCAGGAGCAGCAAAGCACAGACATTTAGAAACCCATGTAATTGTGTAGCAAGTTCATGTTTGGCTGTTGGCAAACAGCTTTAGCTTTGTACGCACAGGGAATTAATTCATAAACACACACTGTTATTTCTGAGCCCCCCTTCAGGATTTTTCCATTTTTTTCTGAGCCAAGCAGTTTGATCCTCCACACAAAGATAAGCATGCCAGAGCACAATGAAATGCAATGGATTTAGGCACACTAAACTCTACAAAGGACCATAGGCTTAAAGTCACAGACTACCTCTCACTGCTGACAGCAACCGTAACAAATATAACATGTAACTGTGAGATGTCAGATGTTTGTCTAAAAGGAGTAAAGGTAATTGCTTGAGGTCTGCAAACCAGCCATCAGTTGACTGAAGACTTGACCTGAGGCTCCCCCTTTGTTTGTTTTCTTTGCAAATGTTATTTGTGATTCAAATAAAGAGTTTTCATATAACAGAAGAAGGGAGAAAATGACTTGCCATTCATAAAACAAAGGTGATTTTATTTGACTTTCTCCTGTTGGGGGATAACCTCAGATCCCTTTACTATTTTTCAAGCCTGGTAGAACTAAAATATGTGCAACATAAATTTAAGAAAATGCTAAACCCATGCCTCCCATGGGCCAATGTGACTTTTGAATGAATTCACCAATGCAAATGGCCAATGTGACTCTTGCATTGGTGAATTCATATTGATATGGTACTTTAACTAAAAGAATTCAAATTAAACCCTGGGATAAAACATGTCCATTAAAGCAAATTTACTGGCTTTCTATTTAATGGATTCACGTTTAATAAATTCACCCATTGCATACTCTCCAATATTTCACATATGAAAACTGCCAAGCAACATCAGAGTATGGTTAAGAAACCCAAAAGTTATAAATGAGGAAGAACACACAAGCTAGAAGAGGTAGCAGCAGCTCGCTTTTGCCTGTATCTATTGAAAAGGCAAAACAATGCCTGCCCGCCCCTTCCGGTCTTCTCCTTTCTTCTCCTCTGAGGCTAGATCTACACTGCCTTATATCCCAGGATCTGATCCCAGATTATCTGATTTGAACTGGATTATATGAGTCTACACTGCAATATAATCCAGGTTATCAAAACAGATAATCCACATTATCTGCTTTGAAGTGGATTATATGAGTCTACACCACAATACAAACCAGTTCAAATCAGATAATTTGGATTTTATATATTATTGATCTGACAGTGCAAATGAGGCCTGAGTTAATTTGAGTACAAACTAGTTTTGCAATTTGAACTCAAATTGGAGCCATGAAACTGGTAAATTGTGGAGTAAAAGGGGAATTAGCAACAGGAGGAGAAAGAACCTGAAATGAAAAGCGGTTGAAAATGGGTATATCTACACTGTAGAATGAATGCATTTTGACACCAACTGCCATGGCTCAGAGCTACAGACTCCTGTACGTTCTAGCTTTACAAAATATTTAGCCTTCTCTGCTAAAGAATGCGAATGCCTCACTAACTACAGTTCTAAGATTCCATCGCATTGAAACAGAGCAGTTAAAATTGATGCCAAACTACATGAATTCTATGGTGTAGATGCATCCAGACAATTGGGGCTGTTCCTGCTTATTTAGGAATGGTGGAGAGTATGACATTGTTGTGTTGTCATTCAGCCAGTTTTGTCGTGAGGAATTGATTTTTTGTAGGCTTTGTTTTATTGTGTTTCTCTGAATTCCTCCTCCATTTAATTCCCATATCAGATTGTGTGTGTGTGGTGGTGGGGGGGGGGGGATATTTCACATAGAAATATGTTAATATTCTGGTACACACATTTTCTATGGTATGCATTTCTCACCACATTTCTTTTACTGACTACAATGGATTTGGGCATATTTCCCAAAAATGCACATTTTGATTTATATGCATTTTGTATCTATTTTGGAGAGGAAAAGTATAAGGAATAGAAGTGCTGCTTCCCAATCATGAAAGACAGAAAAACAGCACTATCTCTAGATTTGAGTGACCAAGTCTTGCCCTCTGATTTGTATTCAATTACTTATCCCAGAATTCCTCATCAATGGCTATTCTGCCAAGGGTGAGGAGCATTGCAATTCAGCATCTAAAGGGCTGTACTTTTATTTCACACATTCTTCTTTTATACCAAAGTAATGTTTTCCCAAACTATCACCTTCAGACTTCCTATTGAAGTTCATGATTCTTTTCTTTTGTCAGAGTGGTTATTTGTTGGTATAACCTCAAGAGCCCTGAAAGCTGGAAAGAACATAGGCTTTGTGACCAACTCGATTTGTCCTCTGTAATTTGTTCTGCGGGTGGACAAGTTTTCATTTTATTTTGATATTTAATGGTGATGGCATTAAGAAAATGCCCACCTACAGTCATCTTGAACTCTTTTGAAAAGGAAAACATAAATCTGACATTTTCCAAAGTAATTTTTGCGCACAGTCATCCTGACTCTGCATGATAATGGAAATTACTGACCACTTTGGTCTGATTTGTCTAAAATATCTACAACATATTCCATCCTCTGAAGAAAGGAAAAGACAGAAATGAAATGTCATTATTACACTGAATGGATGCATATGGGCAAGAAACAGTATCAGAAAAGAAGACAAATTGATCTCAGATAAATGTTTATGGGTTTTGTTTTGTGTTTTAATACACTGCCAATTATTAACAGTCACCTACATGAAACTGTGAGCATTTGCCAGAGTGTACTGTCAACTGAGTTATTCCATGTTAGTGGAGCAGTGAATCAAGACTTTTGGTTGAGCTTTAAAGACACCACTCAAGGTACTTAACTGTGACACTTTCTGAAGTTTCCATAGGGCATGAGACTACATATCCCTCTGTCTCTGTGGTTCACCAATAAGGCAGAAACAAGAATTACACTCCTGTGGAACTACACATCACAGCAGAAGTGACAACATAGGGGCCTCTGTTTCTAAAGCAGTGGTTCCCAGGCTTCCTTTTTGGCCAGAGATCACTTTGACTTATCATTATTAGTACCAAAAGGGTTATGAATCGGTTTTTGGTCAACTTTGGATTTGGTTCAGTTATTTGGGGTGCTGATTCAGAAAATTGCATTGCATAGACAACATCAGCTCTAGTTTCTTTCTTTTTTCCTATATTTTTTATTGATATTTTGTTTTATGAGTGGGTTTATACAATTAATACATAAAATATGTCAATAATCACATTTCTCTACACCCTTCCATTATCTCCACCTCCTTCATTCAATATTGTCCACTCACTTCTCTAGTATATCTGAGTTTATTCACTCTTTTGTTTTTGTTTTTTTCCCTCTCCCCTCTCCCCTCTCCCTCCCTCTCCCCAAACCACTACCACATTTCCTTTAGAACTCTAACTCCATCCATGAGCTCAGCTTTTCCCATCTCTGTACAATATTTACATTGGCTTCGCCTCTTTTTATCCATTTCGAATATATGAACTATTTCTCTTTAATTTTCCTCATTTTATCTTCCTTCATAACCTCACCGGTTGCAATTGCAATAATTTCTGATTGGACCTGGTCAAACAAATAATTATTCCAATTAACCATATCCCATTTTTTTAATCTTTCCATCCCCGAGCTATTACAGCCTTCCCTGCAAGAATCATTGCTTTGAATAGATCCTGATATTTTGGATCAATCTTCCTGCTTCCTAATATCCCCATGAACATCAACTCCATATTTATTTACAGTGGTATCTTAAATATTTACTCCATTTTACCTATTATTTGTTCCCAGAATGTTTTTGCCTTTGGGCATTCCCACCACATATGTGCATACCATCCTTTGCTGAGGCCACAGTGCCAGCAAGTTGGGCTTTTACCATTAATCATGTTTGATAACTGTGCTGGGGTACAATACCATTTCCATAAGAATTTCCTTTCCATTTCTTTGAATTTCTCTATCTTGATTTTCCTAGCCTCTCTTATTAAGTCCTCTATTATTTTGCTGACCAATTGATAAACAGAGGCAGATGGACCTCTAAGAGGGCAGTTTGTAATTCCTTGGCCCAAATCCTGGGTAAAAGACAACAGGATATAAGACTAGAAGCCATAGTGTGGTTATGGAGGGACTTCCAATCATCTGACCGTTCCTCCCGTCTTCAAATAACACCAGAAGACAATTCATGGCTCGGAGAGCTTATGGCAAAGCGCTCTGTCTTAAAGAAATGGGGCATTACCATTAGGAGGGTAGTTGTGGACCCCCAGATACGCCCCTTATTTGCCTCCGGGGTTCCTTCTCGCCATACACCATCAGGTCCCCGGGTGAATTCCACAATTAGCTCCCCGGTTAGGGCCTCCCCCTCCCCCCCCTCCTGGTTCATACCATTTTGAGACCCCATCTGCCCCGGTCGCCCCCGCTCAACCAGCCACACTCCTTCGCTCGAGAACACTCCCCTTATTCAGCCCACTCAGCTCCCTTGATGTTTCATTATCTACCTCATCATCAGAAACATCCTTACCTAACGCCCAAGGGAGATTATTCCCCAGCCCGACTTCTTCCTCTGAGAGCTGACTAGTCATAGATCCTGCCCATGTAGGGGGGGGGAGGGCTCCAGAGGAAGGGGGTGCCATCCAAGTCGTGTGGGGGAGGAGAATAGCGGTTCACCAACATCCCAGGGAGAAGCGCAACAGAGTTCTTGCGACCCTGGAGAAGGTAGGTAGTGGTAGGCTCCATGGCAGCCCCCTTGGCCTTAAGGTCCTGCTGATTAATGCCAGATCCGTTAATGGTAAGACCGCGGCCATCCAGGACTTGATCACGGATGAGAGGGCGGATCTGGCATGCATCACCGAGACCTGGCTGGATGAGCTGGGGGGAGTAAATCTCACCCAGTTGTGTCCACCTGGTTTCGGAGTGCATCAGCAGGCCAGACAAGGGGGGCGGGGAGGAGGGGTCGCAGTGGTCTTCCGGCAATCCATCGCCGTGACCAGATGCGTTGTCCCGCAAGCTTCTGGGTTTGAATGTGTCCACTTGAAGGTGGGGAGCCGTGACAGTGTGGGGTTCCTGTTGGTGTATCGTCCACCCCGAGATCCAGCAGCTTCCCTGTCTGAGTTAGCGGAGGTGGTCTCTAATTCGGCTTTGCTCTCCCAGCACCTGGTGGTGCTGGGAGACTTTAACATCCACGCCGAGACCACTTTATCTGGCGCAGCTCAGGACTTTATGGCCACCATGACGGCCATAGGACTGTCACAGATAATATCCGGCCCCACGCATCAAGCTGGGCACACTCTCGACCTTGTCTTTGTGGCGGACGACGAATTGATCAGAGTGGAAGATCAAAACATCCTTCCAGTGTCATGGTCTGACCATCATCTGATCACATTTAGACTTACTGCGACCCTAAACCTCCGCAGGGGTGGAGGACAAATTAAGATGGTCCGCCCTAGGAGACTGATGGATCCGGATGGATTCCTGAGGAATCTTAGGGTTCTTCCTGCCTTGGAGCCTGGCGATTCTATCGACGCCTTGGTAACTCTCTATAACGGGGAGATGGCCAGGGCGTTAGATATGATCGCACCCGAACGCCCCATCTCGTTGCGTCGTGACAGGCCATCTCCTTGGTTCACCGAGGAGCTGGCTGTGATGAAGCACACGAGAAGGGGGCTAGAGCGCAAATGGAGGAAATCTCGAGATGTATCTGATCGAACACGGGCTAGAGCCTCTCTTAAGGCATACTCCGTGGCCATACGGGCGGCCAGGAAGTCATTCACGACCGCTCGTATAGCATCTGCAGCAAATAGATCATCGGAGCTGTTTCGGGTCGTGGGAGAACTCCTCCACCCACCTGCGGTGGAGGGGGTCCCTGACGACCCCGCAGCTCGGTGTCGCG
The DNA here is from genome assembly GCF_037176765.1 of Anolis sagrei. NCBI lineage: Eukaryota > Metazoa > Chordata > Lepidosauria > Squamata > Anolidae > Anolis > Anolis sagrei. The sequence continues at coordinate 212,487,500 of NC_090024.1, read as the reverse complement.
ATTTCGCACACCATTTTGCAGATAAAGTCGCCCAGATACGCCTCGAGCTCGACTCCAATTCCATCGCAGTGCCTGAAGAGGTGACGGAGGTACCTGCTTGTCCAATTTTGTGGGATTCTTTTAGGCTTGTTCTTCCTGAAACCGTAGAGGAGGTTCTTGGGGCTGTGAGGGCGACCACCTCACCTCTAGACCCATGCCCATCTTGGCTCATTAAATCAGCCAGGGAGGGGTTGGTTGACTGGTTTGTATTGATTGTCAATGCATCGTTGGAGCAAGGGATTTTTCCATCTGGTTTGAAACAGGCAGTGGTTCGTCCACTCCTCAAAAAAGCTTCCCTTGACTCCACGGTGCTGAATAACTACAGACCAGTCTCCAACCTCCCTTTCTTGGGTAAGGTGCTGGAGCGGGTGGTCGCCTCGCAGCTCCAGGGCTTCCTAGACGATACCAACTACCTAGATCAGGCACAGTCTGGTTTCAGGCCTGGCCATGGCACCGAGACAGCCTTGGTCACCTTGGTGGATGACCTCCGCAGAGAGCTGGACAGGGGGAGTGTGACTCTGCTGGTTCTCTTGGACATCTCAGCGGCTTTCGATACCATCGATCATGGTATCCTTCTGGGTCGTCTCTCTGGGATGGGCCTTGGGGGCACGGTTCTGTCGTGGCTCCAGTCCTTCCTGGAGGGACGCACCCAGATGGTGAAGCTGGGAGACGCCTGCTCGGACCCCTGGCCTTTGACCTGTGGGGTCCCGCAAGGATCTATCTTGTCGCCCATGCTCTTCAACATCTACATGAAACCGCTGGGAGAGGTCATCCGGAGTTTTGGAGTTGGGTGCCATCTCTATGCGGATGACACACAACTCTACTACTCCTTTCCACCTAATTCCAAGGAGGCTTCTCGGGTGCTGGACGAGTGCCTGGCCGCTGTGTCGATCTGGATGAGGAAGAACAAGCTGAAGATCAATCCCGACAAGACAGAGGTCCTCCTGGTCGATCGTAAACCGGATCGGGGTATAGGGTGGCAACCTGTGTTGGACGGGGTTACACTCCCCCTGAAGCCACAGGTCCGCAGTTTGGGTGTCCTCTTGGATTCTTCGCTTACTCTTGAGGCTCAGGTGTCGGCGGTATCCGGGAGGGCCTTTGCACAACTGAGACTTGTGCGCCAGCTGCGACCGTACCTTGTGAAGGCGGATCTGGCCGGGGTGGTCCACGCCTTGGTCACCTCTAGAATGGATTACTGCAATGCGCTCTACGTGGGGCTGCCCTTGAAGACGGCTCGGAAACTACAATTGGTCCAGCGGGCAGCAGCCAGGATGCTAACTGGAGCTCATTATCAAGAGAGGTCAACCCTCTTGTTCAAGGAGCTCCACTGGCTGCCATTTATTTTCCGAGCCCAATTCAAGGTGCAGGTGCTCACCTACAAAGCCCTGAACGGTTTGGGACCACCCTACCTGCGTGACCGCATTTCCATCTACGAACCCACACGCTCGCTCCGGTCATCTGGGGAGGCCCTGCTCGTTATCCCACCTACGTCGCAAGCGCGCTTGGTGCGGACGCGGGACAGGGCCTTCTCTGTGGCGGCCCCCCGACTCTGGAATGCCCTTCCAAAAGAGCTTCGTCAGGCCCCTACTCTGGCAGTTTTCAGAAGGAACCTAAAAACTTGGCTGTTCCGATGTGCCTTCGCAGATTAGGAATCCCCATCCCAAGTCCTAGATGCACTTTAGCACAACTAACATTGCTGCACACCACACTTTAATCCTACGTTCCTCCTGCCATCTCAGCACTTTTAACCATGTACCCCATTGCGCTGGCCGAACCAGTTTTAATAGTGTCTTGATGTATTGTCATTGTGGTTATTTTGCTTAATTATTTGATTTGCTTTGTTTATCGCTGTGTTATGTTTTCTATTGTATTGTGTTTTGTGGCTTCGGCCCGTGTAAGCCGCATCGAGTCCTTTGGGAGATGCTAGCGGGGTACAAATAAAGTTAATAAATAATAATAAATATTTGTCTTGTGAGCACTCCCTCTTTTTCCCATTTATTTTGTAGTGTTCTTATAATATATTCCTCATCTCTAATCATTCCTCTGTATATTTCTCCGTTTAACCCTTTCTCCGAGATCTTTTATTATATCTTCCATTTTACTTTCCTTACCTATACATTCTCCATACCTTCCCTGTTTCAAATTATTATATAATCCTAGTATCTTGATCCAATTTTTGTTTCCCATTTTATCTATTATTCTGCTTATAGGGATAAGATGGCCATTCATATCATACAAGTCTTTAATCCTATAATATCCCTTGTCCCTCATTTCTCTCCACCAGCACGAATCATATTCCTTCTCGTAAAGGCTCTCAAGCGGGGTGCATTTTGATATTCCTGGCATCAATTTAGGTTTCCATTCTTTTCCAAATTTTTAATGCAAGTTTTCTGGGGCCTCTTGTTCTTTTAATGTTTATTTCCAGATTCCCTGTAAAGATTCCAAAGCTTGCCTCTCTTTTATATCACCTTTCTCAGCCCATAGGCGACTTAATAATCCTTGGCACTACAAGAAGGTTTTGTGAGACCAGTCACTCTTGTTGCAACAGTGCAGTAATAGTGAGGCCACGGACCATATTTTAATTCTTGCAGACCACTGGTCCATCACAGACAAGATATGTCTCTGCTTAGTACAAACTCCCAAACGTCAAGCCCTTATGCTCTGCTGGGAAATCCCTGCCAATGACAAGAACTGAAACTGCCCAAATTGCAGGGTGAATCCGTGGGGCAAAGAACAATGGAAACCCTCCTATCCTCTGGAAAAGAGGAGGGACGGGAGTAAGGATGAAAAGGCCTAATGCCCCATTAGGAATTTGCCTCCTACCTGAAGCTGAAGCAAAAAGCACAGCAGAGGGTGGAGCAGCCTTAAATAGCCTGCAGCTCCACCTCTGTCAACCACCCTCGCCAAGTCTGGTCTCCTTCATGAGGGCCTTCAAATCCCACCTCCTGCCCCCCCCCCCCATGTCTTTGTCTGCCAGTTATGGGTGGGCCATCTCAGTTGCTTCCGCTACATTGGTTATTGCTGCAAGTAATGACAGTGTGAATACATTAGTTGAGATAGTGCTTATAGTTCTGGAGGGACTCGTTTAATTTTTCTTCTCATAGACTTAGCATGGGGATTTGATTAACCAGTTAAAGTTAATGAGTAAACCAGTTTTTTAATGTGAAAATTTGGGAGGGGGGTTGAACCTCTAAACACACACCATTTTGGCTACACCTCCGTGGTGGGTAGCTGGGTCTTCCAATGCTGGTACAAATCTAGCACCCTCTTATTACAGTGCAGCACCTGCCTTTATGGCTTTTGAATCTCCTGTTTCTCCCCATTTTTAAGTTCACAACAATTTTTCATACATTATTTCCATCACAGGCCAGTACATCAACCAGTAGCTTCCCCGTCTGGCAAAAGCAACAAGAGATGAGGATAGCAGTATGGCAATCCCTGATATAGAGGAAATATTCCAAAAATTGAAATTGTCCACATAGGTGGCTGAGAGAGTGACATGTTTGATTTATGGTGGTTTAATACATACAAACTTTGTTTTGTATACAACATTATTTTTAAAATATTGTCTATAAAATGGCCTTCAGCCTATGTGTAAAAAGTATAAATGAAATCTGTATTGTCAAAGACTTTCATGGCTGGAAGCACTGGGGTGTTGTGTGGTTTCTAGGCTGTATGGCCATGTTCTAGCAGCATTTTCTCCTGATGTTTCACCTTCATCTGTGGCTGGCATCTTCAGAGGGTCTGATGGTGGTATAGCAAGCAGAGTATATATACCTATGGAATGTCCAGGGTGGGAGAAAAAAAAACAAGGTCTGTTAACCAAGTGTAAAGGATGCAATGAGCAAGCTTGATTTGCAAGTGTTGAGTGGGATCTATTAACATGTGAGTAACTAAGATCACATAATCAATTAGTGAGGGTATTTGTCTAGAGATAGGCTACTCTCTTGCAATTAAAGAGGAATCTTAACACTATAGCTTTGTCATGTGAAAGGGCCTCAAGACACTTTAACATTGTAATTGTCTTCATACAACAGAAGATTTGCACATGTTGCAATCTTTTTAAAACCAAGAGAGAGAGAGAGCTGTTACCATCTTTAAAAATATTCCATATATTTTTCATATGAATTCATTAAAAAAAAAACACCAGTTGCACCTGAGAATTCAGGCCAGTTTAATTAAGAACAGCAGTTGTATTTTCCATCAGTGAAACTCAATTGCTCTTGAAATCTTGGCGATTTGGGGTGCTAGTTAATCACCTAATGTCAGATTAGGAATAATTATTCCTTGGGAGATAGATTGGAACAGCTGGCCAGGTAGTACACTAATTGATGTTCTTCCACAGGCTCTGAGCCAAGAGATTTTTAGCTGCTATAAAAATCAGAGTTTAAACTTCCATGCCTTTGGCTTCTCAATTGAACCACCATAAAGAAGACAGCAGGCAAATAATGGATTCAAACAGGCAGCAGTATTATGGATGTGAAGAAGTATACTATAATAATCTTGGTTTCAATGTAAGATCCTGGTGGTAATTGACACAGGACATTTAACAAAAGTATCAGTAATCCTGATACTAACATAAAATAATGAAATCAAAACAGTTCATGACTTGTTAAAGAGGAAATTAGGAAAGAACAAATTGATCACATTTGAGGTTCAGGGCCCACACAAGATCTCATTCAACCTCAAAAGGTTCCAGATATTCATATTCATTTTTAAAAGATCCATCCATTCATTCATGCAAAAGCAGTCCCAGGCATCAATCCCCACAGGACCCTCACCTGCAAAGATCTGGACCATAGCTTAAGGTGTGGTTCTTTCTAGGTGTCAAATTAATCCAGAGCAAGCTGGGATATCCTTTTGCTATCTTGGCTACACACTGATGTTGCATCTACATTGTAGCATTAATTTAATTTGACACCACTTTAACTGTCATGGCTCAATGACATGTAATTATAGGAGCAGGGGTGGCTAAACCCATTATGCAAAGTAAGCATTTGCAGTATAGTTGATTTTGCCCAGGGGTGCTCTTGAGGCACTCTTGGGGGGAAATAGACCTTGACGTATGTGAGTTGTAGTTACTGGGATGTATAGTTCACCTACAATCAAAGAGCATTCTGAACTCCACCAATGATGGAATTGAACCAAATATGGCACACAGAACTCCCACGGGGAACAGAAAATATATATCAGTAATTGGTTGGGGGGGGGGGCAAAATACTGTTTGATTACCATTGAAAATTACCTAGGGCCGCCTCTGTATAGGAGTCATACATTTTGAGCAAAAGAGTGCTGATGCTTTACCAAACTACATATTCCATAGCATTGAGCCAGGACAGTTAAAGTCATGTCAAACTGCATCAATTCTAAAGTGCAGATGTACTCCCCATTTTCTTTTATGAAATGTTGGTGGGCATGATAGGGTAGTGTCAAATCTCTTCTCTTGCACCATAAACCTATGTATAGATGATGTGCTAGCTATAGAAAGTATGTAGAGTTAAGAAGAATTCTGGAGAAAAGTCTCAGTATCTCAGCAGGACTCAGTTTCTGAATTTAAAAAGAGGGAATGTTTGTCTCTGCTGATCTGCATCAGGCAGAGTTGCACAGTTCCTTCTGTAATGATTGCACAGAGCTGCCACTGGGAGGAATTTACCATTCCGTTGGTTGTATTGCACATTAATAATTCAAATATATAGGACAATATATCAGATATATTTAAAGTAGCAGAAACTTGCCACGCTTTTATGAGGCTTCAAAATTTATGATGGGGGCAATGTTTTAAATACACTCAAAATCTGATCTATATTTAATGACTGCTGTATTCTGTCATAACATCCATTTTTAATTATTGAGAATATTGGCCAAGTGGCTAATATTTCGTAAGCTGGTTTTATATATCGTCAAAAGTAGTTAAATTGCTGACACAGACTTCATTTTTTACAAGCATAGCATTCCAGAAGAGAGAGCTTTATGGGATTCTCTTCAAATAAGTAAAGAAGGGAGGAGGAAAATTTGTAGAGATCCTCTGTCTTCAATTAACCAGAACTATTAATTAACCAGAACACTGGAGATCCTTTTTCTGGAGAGTGCAAGTCATAGAATCATAGAGTTGGAAGAGACCTTGTGGGCCATCCAGTTCAACCCCCTGCCAAGAAGCAGGAAAACTGCATTCAAATCATCCCTGACAGATGGCCATCCATCTTCCAAAGAAGGAGCCTCCACCACAGTCTGCGACAAAGAGTTCCACTGCTGATCAGCTCTTTCTCACAGTCAGGAAGTTCTTCGTAATGTTCAGGTGGAATTTCCTTTCCTGTAGTTTGAAGCCATTGTTCCACATCCTAGTCTCCAGGGCAGCAGAAAACAAGCTTGCTCCCTCCTCCCTATGACTTCCTCTTGCATATTTATATATGGCCATCATGTCTCCTCTCAGCCTTCTCTTCTCAAGAGTAAACATGCCCAGCTCTTGAAGCCGCTCCTCATAGGGCTTGTTCTCCAGACTCCTGATCATTCTAGTTGCCCTAGAACCTGGTCACTAGGTTCTAGCACTGCCTCCCCCGTGGACCCAACCGCTTGCTATATTATTTCCAAAACATCATTGTTTCCACTGCAGGTTTGCTCCCTTGCCCTTCAACAAACAAATATTTTATAAATCCCCTCCTATATTTTCCAAAAATCATTTCATTTCCAAATTCCCTTTTTTAGTCTTAAAAAAGGATGTCAATTTATCATTGCATGTCAATTTATCATTTATCACTATATTCCATACTTCTTTGTACCAATCTTCTAACTGAAAATCATGCTTTTCTTTCCAACTTTTAGCTATTATTAGCCTAGCTGCTGTTCGTAACTGATATATTATCATATATCAACAGTAAATATATTTATGGTGTGCTTATTATCTCAAATTTTGTTATCCATCTTATCTCTTTAAATATCATTTCCCAAAATTATTGTATATATTTGAAAGTTCACCACATATGTATATATAATACATTTTTGTCAATTTTCAACTCTAATTCAGAATTTTTATTGGAAGCATTTTAAATTTTAAAAAATAATTTTGGCAGTATCTTCATTTTTTGCTGACCAAATCCATAGATCTATGGGGGGGGGGGGTTAAGCATGCTGGCGGGGGGGGGGGTAGCTAGTGAGGCAAGCTAATCTGCTTACACCCCCCCCCCCTTTTTTTTTCTACTATCAGAGGCAATTATGTCCTCATTTTGAAAGACCATGAGCCCTTCCACACAGCCATATAACCCACAATGTCAGGGCAGATAATCCCACAATATCTGCTTTCAACTGGGTTATCAGAGTCCACACTGCCATATATTCCAGTTCAAAGCAGATGGAGGGGGCCCATGTGAATCCAGAACAGGTCTCCATAGTTACTTCCATCCGCATGGCCAAGACTCTATGCTTGGAAGATAATCATGCTTGGCCATGAGTTGCCTTCTATGAAGATAAAGACTAATCTACATTCTAGGCATAAACATTCTTTACACAAAAGAAGAAACTGACAAAAATAATACACAAGAAACAGCAATTTTCATAAAAGGTGTGGAGGATATTTCAATTTTACAAAATACTGTGTTACTGACTTGAAAGTAGGCTTTCTAGAACAATGTAAGGGAAGGTAGCAAATTGCAACTGCTGAAATCTAATATATAAGAAGTTCAGTTCTATTGCCTTTGGCCTAAATTGTGATAAACCAATACATGAGTTAATTAGTTTACCTATACTAAAGCACCAGCACTGCTTTATGAATGGCTACTAGCAAAGCTTTAATGTAATTGTCACTATCTGTACCTTTTGCATTTCATTTTCCTCCAACCCCACTGTTTACCCTTCCAGTGCTGCCCCGACTCCAGGATAACACTTCATGGGTAATAATGTAATAATGAATATGTTGTCTTTGCTACAAGACTGTTTATTGTTTTGCTGCAAAATACGAATGTGGCTGCTCCTTAGAAGACATGGGCTGAGATCCTACATTCTGCTTATGTAGTATATCATATTTCCTAGAGTCTAATGCACAGGTTTTTGGGTTAAATTACATAGTCAAAATTGAGGGGGCGGTGGCCCCGCGACTCTGGAACTCTCTCCCTCTGGAGGCCAGAACCACCCCATCCATCCTAACATTTAGGAAATGGGTGAAGACGTGGCTGTGGAGTCAGGCCTTCGAGGAATGAGACAACACCATAGGACTCTGGATGGAAGTGGATATAGATCCATCTTAATAGGACGGCTGACCACTGTTGTTTTATATTTAGTGTATTTTAAAGTTGATGTGTAATTTGTGATATATGATATTTTAATGAATGTATATGTTTTTATGGCTGTAAACCGGGCTGAGTCCCTCAACGAGGTTGAGAAGCTTGGTATACAAAACTGTGAAATAATAAATAAATAAATAATTCATGTTAGGAGCAACTTAAGAAACTGCAAGTCATTTCTGGTGTGAGAGAATTAGCCGTCTGCAAGGATGCTGCCCAGGGGACACCGGATGTTTTGATGTTTTACCATCCTTGTGGGAGACTTCTCTCATGTCCCCATATGGGGAGCTGGAGCTGACAGAGGGAGCTCTGAATCATTTATGGAGACCCCTCCAGTGGGCTGAAGCCACCTCCTATCAGGCTGAGAGAAGGCTTGTGAAAGAGGCCAGTTGGAAACTGTGGGAGGAATCGCATGAGGCTGGCGAGAGGGGTAGTTTCTCCTTGCCTGTCAGCCATTCTGAGGCAGGCAACAACTTTACTTCATTCTCAGGGATGGCCTGTCACCAGAGACAGGCAAGTGGCAGAATATTCAACAGGCAATTGAAAGCCACACTCCTTTACCAGCATTGTTCAGTTCCCAATTTGGGTGCATAAAAAATGACAACAAATCCCATTTTTGTAGAATGCACCTTCAAAATGGAGGGGCACACTACAATTGAGTAAATACGATAAATCTACAACCACAAAGATATACAGAGATTGTACTATACCCATTTGTTGGACAGTGATGTAGTTCATCCTACTGAGTATTTGTCAGTGTGCCTGCTTATTGTCCCATTGTGAAATGGGGAATGCATAATGGGTGTTTCTGCAACCAAAGCAAACTAAAGCAAACCACATAGTGCACAGAAAGCACCATTTAGGAATGTGCAACTGCATGGCTGGAATCCTATTGCTTACTCCAATTTAGAGTAGATTTGGACCCCTTCCACAAAGCTGTATAAAATCTACATTGAACTGGATTATATGGCACTGTGGACTTAGATAATCCAGTTCAAAGCAAATATTGTGGATTATCTGCCTTGATATTCTGGGTTATATGGCTGTGTGGAAGGGCCCTTGTTGACTCAGTTGTTGAATGGTGAATCAGCACACAGGTAAATCCAATTGATGTGATGGCTCCACTGCAGCTGAGCCATCAAATGTATTTGTTAACTCTAGTTTAGAAAACAAAAGCTCTCAAAATTCTAAAAGCTTTAATAAAATTAAGTAGAGCCCAGCACATAGTTGTGCTGGGCTCTACTTAATTTAATCAATCAAACTACAAGAGAGGAGATTCCATCTGAACATTCCATCTGAACATTAGGAACATTATGAACATCTGAACATTAGGAAGAACTTCCTGACTGTGAGAGCCGTTCAGCAGTGGAACTCTCTGCCCCGGAGTGTGGTGGAGGCTCCTTCTTTGGAAGCTTTTAAACAGAGGCTGGATGGCCATCTGTCAGGGGTGATTTGAATGCGATATTCCTGCTTCTTGGCAGGGGGTTGGACTGGATGGCCCATGAGGTCTCTTCCAACTCTTTGATTCTATGATTCTATGATTCTAGTTGTTGTTGGGAGTGTAGGATTAGCACCTACACAATACACATATTTATATATGTGCAAGCTTTACATGGCAATATCCCAAGAATTATTCTTCCTCCCTCTTTATACCCTTTATCTCATATGAATGATCTTGGCAGCTTCTGGCTATAGTTTTCACTCCCTGCACATCTGGCCATAAATTTTACAGGACATGATAAATAGTTCCTAGCTAATGAGAGAATGTGGCGCATCCTATCATCTCTGATATACAAGGAAATACAAACATTGTCAAAAGCATAACAAGACCCATCATCCACAGGCATTTTAAAGGATAAAAATAAAACATAGCAGGACCCATGACCTTGACAGATTAGCATTAGGATTTAAGCCTAAATAAAGTGGTTATGCTTTTGGAATTCCAATTATGTAACCATGAACTGAATATGTTCAATGCACATTGGCCAAGTCCAACCTTATACTTAAGAGAGCCAGCAATATTTCAATCAGAAAATCAATTAACAACATCTTCTATTGTTTCTAGTGTAGCCTCCAGTGTGCCCTTCACATTTGCCAGAATCATGTGTATTTGCAGTTATCCTCTCTGGAAAACAAATAAGCCACTTCCATTTTTAATTTTATGGTCCTGGGTTCACCTGCTTTTCAGTTAAGAAGCTACATTTTGAATTGTGTGAAGAGGCCAAGAATATTGGCTCTGGTCATCCTTACAAAACAGATATGGCCAAAGGCTCTTTAGTCAGAGTGTGGGTAAGTCATTTTTTGGAACCAAATTCTGCCAGATAACACAGCCATGAATGTGGCTACAGATGTTTGAAATAGTTTTGACATAACATTGCAGAGAATTTTTAGACCTTTAGTGATTTTTAAAAAAATCTCAGCTTGTGAAAGATAACTATTTTTTCCTGAATGTATCAAGTATTTAAATAATTTTATATCAGTTTTATTCACTACCAGGATTCTTGTCCCCTTCTTTTTTATTGGTGGGTGTGTGCCTTGAAGTCAGCTGTCAACATAGGGCAACCCCATGAATTTCATAGTGTTTTCTTAGGTAAAACACTCAGAGGTAGTTTTACCACTTCCTTTGAGAGAAAGGCAGGATATAAATTCAATAAATTAATAAATAGAAATACAGTACCTGACATTTATTGGCAATCTCCCATCCAAGTGTAAACCAGAACTGATCCTGCTCAGCTTCCAAGATCATACAGATAGGGACATTACCTCTCCTGATGCATTCCAGTATATTTCAAAATCAAATTCCACATGTGAACCTATTGTTGCACTCCATTTCATTTTGGTATTTTTGTAACATCTTCTTGAGTGTGATGTCATTGCTGTAGGTGTTAAATTTCCATACTCTACTCACAACACTGCTTTCAAGTTTCATTTCAGAGGAGAGGGGGTTAAGAAAGTGCTACTTCCAATAGCCATTTCACTGACAAGAAATGGAATGGCTGGGTAAGTGACACTCTATCTTTACCTGCACAAAAGGTTCTTGGAAATTGAAAGACAACAGAGTGAGATATCATAAATTGGGGGGGGGGGGGGGGGAATGTGTGTATTGGTTTCTGCCTTTTATTTTAAGGCTTGTTGAGAAGTCTGAGAGATAGCAGATCAATTTGGCAAGACAGAAGCTGACCAGTCCATAGAGTGTCAAACAAAGAAATAAGCCGAGCGGGGGAGCGGGGGCAGAATAAATGTAGCTTTACTTGTTCATAGTTGAACACATGGTCTAATGTTGGAGAGAGAGAAGAAGAGATGATTAGCGGAATACAAGAAGGGGGTGTGGTAAAACAAAAACTAAGTCCAAAAACTAGCTGTTAGTGAGTATAGACATGTAAATGTTACTAACTGTAATACACCTAGAAAGCGATTGGGGTAGTTTGAATAAAGGGGAGAAAACATATTTTTACCATGGAATCTCACAGGAATCATGTTAAAGTTCTAAAGAGAATAAATAATAATAAAATGAATGATTAAGAACAGAAGGTGACTGCAGAAGGTGACCATGTGAAGATAGCAACACATCTGGAGACAAAATGGGCTGGTTATTTACACAAAGAAGTGAAATGAAACATCAACAGAGGACATTAAATGGTGCAAAACAACCAACACAGTTCATCAGTCTGGATAGTTTAAAATTTCTCCATATGGTGGGCTTGTTTTGGAAGCTAAGTCTCATTTTAAAAAGAAGACAAGCTCTGACTTTTTTTTCTTTTTAAAAGCAGGCAAGTTCTGCTGGGTGTACTTATTTTTCTTTCATGACTACAGTTTGAACAAGCAGGGGAGTCTGGGGAGTCATTATGGAAGCAGTTGCAATGTTTATTATCAGTGCAGACAGCTTTTCTTATTCCTTTCGCAGCAATCCATCATGCCCCCTTTGATTCGTCACTTTTTTCATTGACTCTCTTCAAGGGATTTTGGATCACTTCCTTTCCTTCCTTAAAACTGAATGCAACATAGTTTCAATTTTGAAATCTTCAAATTCCAGTTACATCAAATAGGGAGAAACATTCAAGTAATCTTTCAATAACCTCTTCCTTCAAGAGAAAATAAGTCAATGCCTATTGAAGTTATGGGGTTGCCATAAGCCAACAGGTAACTTGAAGCCAAACACCCATATGAAAAAAAAATTCTGTCTTCTCTCAGGAAAGCTCTTCAAGATCACATCATTCTTATAACTAACTTTTTCCCATTAATTTTAATGAGGATGTGCTTCAAATTCAGATGAGTCCCAGGACCTCTTCACATGACAATCACCGGGAAGGCACACGGAGCAGCTCATGGCACTGCGTGTGCCCACCCTCCCTACTCCCCTCATCACATGGAGGAGACAGGAGAGGTTGCTTTGGCACCCTTTCTCTCCACTCATCAGATGGCAGAAAGGGTGGCAATGCACAACAATGCTCATTTCCCCACCACCCTTTCTGCCATCACACTGCAAAAAGGAGAGGAAAGATGGAGCATGGAGCTCCATCAGAGCTACACAAACTACATTTTCCTCCCCGTAGTGGAAAAGAAAGTACCTTTTGGCGCTTCTCCACTTTGGGAGGAATGTGGGATTGGCCTGCCATGCATCATATGATGATGCATAGCAGGCCCCATCCTTGCCGCAATCAAAAGCAGCAAAACAGGGCAAATATGTTCAGACAGGAGTTAGAATCTAAATATGTACGCTCCTGTAGCTTCAGTAGTAATTTGCTTTGGAAGAGATGTAGAGACACAAACAACCCAACATCCTGTTAGTGACATACAAATGTTACAAATGTTACAACCCCCACAGATTCACTATTTCACGGCAATATAATAACTCACCATCACTGCTATTTCCTTTTTGGAGGAGAGCAGAGGGGATAGGAGAAACATTAGGCTATACTCACAATAAGGTGCAAACGGACCATCCTCCAAAGAACATTAGATTTTGGAAGTACATGGCCTTAGTCTGTCTGCCTCTGGGAACATATCTAAATGATTCCCCTCCTGATCCCTTCTCTGAAAATAAATTGATTAAATGTTGAATAAGTGTCAGATGGATCTATCATTGGTTATAAAATTGCTTAGTCATCACCAATGCTATGCTTCTAAACTGAAGGTGAACAGACAGGGTTACTGTCCTAGAGTCATTACTCTTCAATGTTATATCAAATTCAGCAGCCAGTACATACCTTAGGTTTCTAGAGATCAAGAGCATATTCAAATATATTGCTTAATCTGGAAAAAGAAATAATCTGTTTTGTATGTCAAATTTCCTATTTAGATTTTCAATTTGATGTTTTGCCTCAGAATGGTATATCTCAATTTCAATTTGTTTGGATTTCTGGATTGTTATGAGAATTGCAAAGGCTGCCAAGTAGATAATGCCATTAAATATCAACTATCATAAACTGTCAAATCTTAAACACTGTTGCTCACCAGCTATTGAATGTTTGATATGGAATGTCAGAATTCTTCAGCTACCAGATATGAAAATCTACCTTGAAAGACTGTCAAAAACAGATATCAAATATTTAGCAAAACTTTGAGAAGTTTGGGAAACAAATTACTTTGATCTCTACTTTTCCATATTAGAGCCTGTAACATTCTTTGCATATCAATGTGGGCTAAGTGTATGTGAGTTGAGTTGTGTTCAAGGGAATGTTACTGTCTGAGGTCATTACCAGTAGTGCAGATCACAATTCACTTTTGTGAACACTTTGGAAAACATTTTTTAAATGTTGTAGTTATTTGCCATCTCAGTCCTATGAATGAAATGCTTCCAAGATATCTGGTCATCAGAAGCTCAGCTTGGGTTTCACAAACTCATTGTCATGACTTCTGTAATGCAGTCCTCCTCTATTTTTACTGTCTTCCACTTTGCCAAACATAATCTTTTCCAATTAGTCATGATGTTTCCAAATTTAAAAGTACAAGAACTGGGCCCACTATGCATGAGCTGGAGGGGATAAAATCTTGTTGCCCATCTGTTTTCCCACTATATTCCTTGTTCTACTGATGCCAACTTAAAGGTTTTCCAAACATTTGCTGGAACAAGTCCATGTGAACTATGATAAAAGCCTGTGAACCCCTATTAGGTGTCACCAAATTTGTACCAACCTGCTTTGCTGGTTCTTCTTATACAATATATTCTTTGACATTCTTCCTCAAATTCTTATTTCAATTGGATTATTGGTACAAATGCTCATAGCAAAGACCTCATCTACCTAGTAGCTATAACAGCCACATAATTGGATGCAAGAGATTCCTGAATGAATACCAACAATGAATTCCCATTTCATTCCTTTTTTTTCTCAAGGAAAAGCCAACCTGCTCTGTCCTTACTACAGTTGCTTCTTTCATAAAATAAGTTATCTTTTTTCTGTCTCTGCTGTTTTTGTGCCATTTCTCCCAGCAGGCATTTTTGCCTTCTATGCTAAGAACATCATTATATATTATAATGGCAAAATAATAGCATGGGCAGTCATATATCACCATAGGAAAAATGTATCATCTAAGGAAAATAAAAGAAGGCACAAAGCTGAATAATGTGTGTGCTAATTGATATGTGTGAATGTAAAATAAGGAAAAAGCCATCATAATTAAAAAAGGAAATAAAATAAACTTCACCTGAATGTGGGAAATTTGTGACTAGTTAATCTATATACATACTGCAAAGCCAGTTTTCAAGGTGCGAAGCACATAAGGATAACTGAAATGTCAAACTACTTTCATATGATAGTAATGTTCACTGTTCATGAGCAGGAGTATCAAGTCAAAAACATCCCTTTCTCTGATATTTCAGGACTCAAATATCTGGCTATACACATCTCAGTTGCATCATTTTTGGATTAATCTAACATGTTCTCCATGAGGCTACTCTTTAAAAGTGGTGAGAAGCTTCAGCAGGCCCAAAGAACTGCAGCCAGCCTGTTACATCAGCCAATTATAGGGAGCATGTAACCCTATTGTTATAACAGTTTCACTGGCTACTTCTCTTTTTCTAAACACAGTTCAAAGTGCTGGTTGTGTCCTATAAAGTCCCATATGGTTTCGGTTCACCCTATCTGAAGAATTGTAATGGGCCATAGGTATCTGCCCAGGCTCTAAGATTTTTTGATCTGTCATTCTCTTCTGGATGCTGTCTGGTGGAAGAAAGGGAGAAAGCCTTCTCATGAGATTTTCCTTGGCTCCAGAATTTATTTATTTATTACATTATTTCTATCCCGCCCATTTCAGCCCGAAAGTGACTCAGGGTGGTATTTCCTTGTAGTGGGTACTTCTTTGTTATCTGCCTTTTGGGGGGGGGGGGGAATAGTGTGTTATACTGCCTTTTATCTTTTTTTCCAGTAGATGTTCTAATTCAGTAGTTTATCTGCATTATTAAAATAGTTCTTTGCACTTTTTTCTTTTAATTTTCTAAGTCATCTTTAGCCCTCCTATGGAGAGAAAGGTAAGATATAAATACAAAAAGTATATATTGTATTGATCTAATCTAAAGCTGGACACAAGGCCAGAATTAAATGCCATCTTGAAAGAATAATGTCTGGTCATAGATCCTTGCCCTTTTCGAGTTTTCAAAAACTATACCATTTGCAAGCGAGCAAAACAAAATAGCACTAGGCAAACAAACGTTGGTTTATAAGATAGGACTAGTCCCCCTCCTCAGCCACCCTATGGTGATATTTGTCACAATCAGCCAGTTGGCAGTGATCCAGGTCTCAGACAGGGTCTGCAGTGCTTTTGTGTCTTTCTTTGTAATATTTAGAGATGTGAAGGGCAGCTGTTCAGAAATCAATACTAATATTGTATCTGAAAAGCAGATGAACTGGACAGGAGAGCAAATTGATTTGGGCACCAGTAATTACTTAAGAACTCATTAATGCTTAGCTAAAACACTTAATAAACTAGACAGGGGGAGCGGTCTGGATGGAACCTGTCAATGAGCGGAGGTAAACAAACCCTCTTTCTTTCTTTCCTTCCTTCTTTTTTCTTCTTCTGCAGGGGAAGATTTCTTCTGTAAAGCCATTGTGCATTAATTAAATAAGAATACTTCACATTTAGTTGTATTTATTGCATGCCTTGAAGTCATTTCTGACATGGAAACTCTAAAGCAAACCTGTCTGAGTTTTCCTTGTATTGTGCTCAGAGAGAGTTAACCACTGCCTTCTTATGAGACTGTGAAAATATGTCTTGCCCAAGATCACCCAGTGATTCCAGGACCAAACTACTGGAACCCTGATCTCCCAAATTCCCAATGCAACACTCACAACACTATACCAGTTTGGGTTTCCCTCACATAGGGCAAGTAGATTATTTCTCAAAGATTACCTTCTTGTTATCTCTGTAATATAATGCAGCCAGATTGGTCATCATAAGACTCCTTGCCACAGAAAACTAGGTTGGCTTTCTCTCTGGTCTCTTTCTACTGACAGGCAAAAACTTCTTTAATTAGACAGGTGGTGTGCTATTATATGATTGTTGCAGCAGGATCTCTTAATGGGAAATGCTACTGTTTTATTCTCATTGCTATGTTTTAAATGCTTTAAAATTGTTTTAAAATGACACTCTTTTCAGTAGAGTAGTTTATTTAATTTTAAAACATTTTATTACAATGATAGGGTTTTTTAGCTATATGCATGCCCTTCAACTATCCCAGTTTGGCAGAGACATTCCCATTAATCCTCTTTTATCTCAGTTTTTCAACTTCCTTTATAACATAGCAGTTTCTCTATCTCCATCTCACCTTCTTCAGTTTACTTCCATTGCTGCATTCTGAGTTCAAAAGCAGTTTGCATTCAGTTGACTCAGCAAGGAGGAGGAGAAATAAGTGGGCAGAATCTTGCCCTTCTAGTAGGGTGATGAAAAATCACACTGCTGCAGTCTCTCCTAGTTTGTGTTTTCTTCTTCATTAATTTATCATCTTGCACAAAGGACCTCATCCCACGAGGGAGGAAACGTGGGTGGAATAGTCTTCTTTGCCTGGTGTTATGTGGTGTTCCATATTTAAAGAAGAATTTACTCACCCTCATTGCACAGGATTGCATTCTCTGATTTCTAGCTCAGCCATCCATATAATTTCCTATCTCAAAGGCTCCTCCCATGTCAAGTAGACCAACACAGTTTTAAAACACTCTTTTCAATGGAATCTTCCTCTCTTCTTTTTGAATCCCTCTTCTGTGATAGAGCAGCACACTTTAAACCACAGGAGGAACCTGGAGGAGCAATTAAAAAATGGAGAGTAAATTCAGAAATTCACCACATTGAAAGTTTGCCCTTTTTGTGTGTAAACCACCCTGAGCCCCCTCAGGGAGAGGGGGCAGTCTATAAATAAAGTATTATTATTTATTATTATTACTTCCCATCCCAAGGAAAAAACAACAGTTTTTAGGCATTTCTATGTGCAGACAGAAGAGTGTAGTTGATTCCTTACCATCTTTCTAATTCTCCCATTTCTACACACTGTGGAGATGGAGTCCCACATGCAACTGTTGGAATCCATCTTTGAAATGTGTAAAATAAATGAGGAAGAAAACTATTTGATGAAGTCCATAGTCTGGTTACTTGGCTATATTTGTCTAGTTTTCTTCTGTGAAATATTGAAGAGTATGTATGTTTTTCATCTATGATGTCAACTATCTTTGGTCAAAAAGTGGGGAAAAGATGTGATATAAATTAAATTAAATTAAATTAATAAATCATTGTTCTTATATTTTTGGATGGAGACTAAAACGACTTGTTTAGAGCCACTTAGTGGCACATAAAATACTTGAATTCATGGCCCAAACTGTTTACCACTATGAGAGTAGGCAGTAAATTAAGAGTCTGGTTCTCAAAAAAAATTGGAACTCTATATATTCTGCAGAATGTTGTGTTCTTTCTCTAACCCATTGCCTCCCTTTCTAAGATGGAGAGAAGGAGAAGAAATGCAGTAGCATGCATAGTCACCCTCCCTTGTTTAGCTAGCTGCTGTCCAGCCCACTATTTAATATTTATTATAATGTGTTTTTTAACACTTATCTAATCACATAAACTGTTTTATGCCCTATTGTTTTGTTCCACTACTTCAGCAAATAGCTGTACTTCCCATAATCTACCAAGCTAAAATGTGGCAACACTACTCATAGATAAACACTGTACCATTATAGCTGTATGCAGCCAGTTAAATCATGACTGCTATAAAGATGTGACACTGAAGATAAGTACTGTTACACCAGTGGAAATTTCCACCTGAGAATCAGAGCATGAGAAAACTTTGTCTTCAGAATACTAAAGATAGGAGGGGGGGAGAGAGAGCAGATGAGATGAGATGAACAGGAATGGAGCAACTCAATTCCCAAATGATTTCTACAAATAATAAGAAACAGGAAACATCTTCAAAGTGTTGGCCGGGGGCATAGAGGCATCCACTGAAAAATGTAGGCTAGTCCACAAAGAGATGTATACATGTTTCATGAGCTTCCCTGTCCTCTGTAATATGATTCTAACTTTCAGATATTTGTAGATTGAAACCTTCCCATCCCATCTAATTTCTTTGACCAAACAAAGAAAGGGGTGATTTGAATGCAATATTCCTGCTTCTTGGCAGGGGGTTGGACTGGATGGCCCATGAGGTCTCTTCCAACTCTTTGATTCTATGATTCTATGATTCTAATTATGAAAACTGAACAATGGAATATGATCCAATGTGTTTCAAATGAACATTACATAGGTGGCAAGTGGTCTCTCTCAAGACCAGAGGTCCTTTCACATGGCACCATTATAATGCTATGATTTTGCTTTGATTTCATAATTGAAACATTTGATTTAAATACATAAAACAGGTAAATGTTTTCCCCTGACATTAAGTCCAGTCATGTCCAACTCTGGGGGTTGGTGCTTATCTCCATTTCTAAGCCGAAGAGCTGGCATCGTCCATAGACACCTCCAAGATCATGTGGCTGGCATGACTGCATGCAGCGCTGTTACCTTCCTGCCAGAGTGGTACCTATTGATCTACTCACATTTTGCATGTTTTCGAACTGCTAGGTTGGCAGAAACTGGGAGTAACAGCGGGGGCTCATGTCACTCCCTGGATCTGAACCTGCGACCTTTCCATTAGCAAGTTCAGCAGCTCAATGGTTTAACCCATTGTGCCATTGGGGGCGCATAAATAAACCAATTTATGTGTTATTTTTTATGTTTTTATTGGAGCAAAACAGAATTGTCACAGAGTAAGATCCGAATAAAATCTTGCTCTTTAAAGCAATGAGAAACATTTGGTTAAAAAAAAAACCTCTGATGCAGGTCAAACTTATATACAAAGTAACCAGGGACACAAACATTGTGTTCAGTGACAGAACATTGCATTTCACATTGATTAAATTTCACCTCTCTGTCATGTTGTTTTTATGAATAAATATAAAAAATGGTGGAGAAATGTCACCTTATAGTGACATGTACCTTGATTATAAAAACTCATTCAGAGGGTTAGGGAAAACAAATCAAATAATAGAACCAAGAACTCCTGCAATGTGAATTAGGTTGAGCAATAGTGATAGAGCTAAGACTGTGTATTAATAATTCTTAGCCTTCAATTGTAAAAGTTAGACTACTTGAAACTGTAAACATTAGAGGAAAAACAATAAAAGAAAGGAGGAGTAGGTCTAGAGTTACTACAGAAGCTGTCCAGGTTATGAGACCTTCAGGGATGCCTTTATTTCGGTCCAATAGCCCTCAGCACCACATTTGATAGAGTTGTAAAAGGACCTAGTCTGTGGATGTTTGCAGCCTGTAGACCTCCTTTCCAAAGGAAGTTATGCTAGTCCACAACTGGCTCTGCTTCTTGTTCATCTGTACCTTTAAATCAACTCCAATATATGGTGACCCTATAATAGCGTTTTGCCAGTCAACCCCCGCAAATGAAGAGGCCACACACAAGGATGGGTTAACTAAGGGCAACTTTATTAATTGTTACCTAATTAAGATCTATGATTCTTCCCACCATGCGTTCCTGAATGCCTAAAGAACTTGACCATGAACTTGGCATTGAATTTGGTGAGGGTAATTATGTTCCAGAATTATTAATGCCATATCTCCAGCTCCTAAGCCATTTGCTTCCCCCCTCCTCTCTTTTATTAACCACATAGAGGAAGGTTACCTCCCAATTCGCCCTGTTAAGGCAGTATAAGGTAGGCGGGGAAAAATGGTGGATGTTGATTTTGCCATTTTATATGAGGGACACTATTTTCCTTTGTCATCAGCTTACTGTAGTAACTGCAAATAGAGTTAAAATGCAGAAGTTGTTTGCACTCAGTTAACTCAGCAGGATGGCGAAGAGAGGAGGGGACAAAATCTTGCCCTTTGACATCATAACCACACCGTAGTGTTGCTTGCCATATGTATTCTGATTTTAATCTGTGAAATGTTGGAGGGTATGGTCAGAATCATATATTGACCTTATGAGACAACCAAATTATCCTTCCTACACCCAAATTTACCTTTTGCTTGCTGCAGCCCCACCCCAGCACAGGCATTATTTCAACCTGCTGGAATTTTATGCTATGTCACCCTGATCTAAGATCATATTAATTACTCAGTGCAACATCATTCTACCCTCATTAAAAGGTAAAGGTTTCCCCTTGACATTAAGTCTAGTCGTGTCTGACTCTGGAGGGTGGGGCTCATCTCTATTTCTAAGCCAAAGAGCTGGCATTGTCCATTGATGCCTCCAAGGTCATTTGGCCAGCATGACTGCATGGAGTGCCATTACCTTCCCACCGAAGCGGTACCTATTGATCTATTCATATTTCCATGTTTTCGAACTGCTAGATTGGCAGGAGCTAACAGCGTTCCCTGGATTTAAACCACCAACCTTTCAGTCAGCAAGTTGAGCAGCTCAGTGGTTCCCACTGTGCTACTAGGGTCTCCCATTCTACCCTCATTACTAAAGCCTTAAAACTAAGTAATTTCAGGTAACTATATAGTACTACTTTAAATTTCTTCCTTAAAGCTGTGGCTGGAATTACAAAAACATTATTATCTAAGCTCCCCCATGACATTTAGAATCACTTGCATGTATTGTAATGTAATCACTGGGAATTATGCCTACGTCTCTAGAGCTGCAAATGGCATGATGCTCAATCAAGAAAATGTAGACTGGGATAATATCAAAACACTTGGAAAGTGATTTTGTTCATTAGAAAAAAGAAGCAGCAGGGATAGACTTATAGATAGTCAATCCAAACAATAACCACAGGGCTCTGGGCATTGGGGATGTCAGGATCAAGGGGCAGCAGTCACAGGCAGTTTACTTGTTGCTCCATGAAACAGTTGGAAGAAGTAGTACAAATAGTATATTTTCTCTTTTAGAGCTAGCAACATTGACCTGAACATTTATATCAGCGCCAATTTAGCAAACAGTTTGAGCAAATATGATAAGATCCATGTGGGCAGGTGTATTGGTTTACATGACAATAATAATTCCCATTTGCAAATGGTGAAACAAAGTAATGAAATGGGGATACAACTGTAATCTTTTAAAATGCACTAAAAGAGGGAAGCACTGACATATTTCCCTCAGCTGGGATGAGAGGTTGGAAATGCTATTCTTTGGATTACAATTTTCAGAATCTCACAACCAGCATGCATGGCCAAACTGGCAGGAAAATTCAGAGCAATTGAATTTAAATATGTAGGTATTCCCAGATCTGCCTGTAGCATGACTTCTTGGTCCATTACGGGGCTGCCAACCAATGGAGAGAAAGAAATAAGGAAATGAATATTATTTTTTCTGGACTTCAATCCTTTTTCTCTCCAAGTCTGAACTATTATATGTATCATTCTAAAGTCATTTACTGATGCAAGACATAGCTGAGAAATAGAATTGGTATACATTATAAAGTGCTTTAAATGCCAGAGATCCCTAGACACTGTACTAAAGTGACAGAGAAGCACAAAATGCATCAGCAGTATTGGTTCATCCATTTCAGAGCATCGGTCCACTGAAGGGTCAATGGATGTTCAAAAGAATGCTTCTGCATTTCTTTTTTTATTTCTTTTTTTTAAAAAAAATAATGCAGAGCCATTGCAGGAAAAGAAGGAAGGCATTGTAATTCATTGTTTTATTTGTTTTTCAAGAATATGCCTATGTTAGTGGTTGCACACCATTCATTTTTCTGAATGCTATAAGCAGAGCTCCCTGCTGCTTACACTATTAAAGTAATGCAATTCAGCTAAGTTAAACAGGAAGTTGCACGATGCAACCCAAGCAGATCTGGAAACATAGAGTGTGTGCAAAATAATGTCACAGAAGTCAGAGATAGAGAAATTAGATATAAAAAAGCCTAAGGCAATATTAGAAGAGTAATTTCAGCTGCACTATGATCTTGGATTCATAAAATCATAGAGTTGGAAATGACCACAAAGCCATCCAGTCCAATGCCTTCCATGCAGGGAGACATGATCAAAGCAACTCTGATAGATGGTTATTCACTCTCTGTTAAAACGCTCCAAAGAAAGAGATTCCACCACACTCTGAGACAATATGCATTCCACTGTCAAACTCTTACCATCAGGAAGTTCTTTCCACTTTTAAATGGAGCCTCTTTTCATGTAGTTCGACTCCATTTCTCTATGTCTCTCTGGAGTAGCAGAAAAAAAAGGTTGCTCCATCTTCTGAAGGGCATCCTTTCCTATTTTAAAACATGGATATTGTGTTCTCTCTCATTTAATTACAAACTTACCTGTACACCCTTTTAGTCAATTTATTTGTTTCACTTTTTTTAATTAAAAAATGTTTGTTCAACCATACGTAACTGTTTGGCCAGGCTGTAAAAGAAGAGATCTTATAGGCAGCAGATGTCGGGACACAGATGCCTTAAAGGGCCAGACTAAAATTTAGTTCCAAAATAAAGTTTATTAATGGGTTGTTGTAGGTTTTTCCGGGCTATATGGCCATGTTCTGGAGGCAGTTTTTCTCCTGACGTTTCGCCTGCATCTATGGCAAGCATCCTCAGAGGTAATGAGGTCCTCTGAGGATGCTTGCCATAGATGCAGGTGAAATGTCAGGAGAAAAACTGCCTCCAGAACATGGCCATATAGCCCGGAAAAACCTACAACAACCCATGGATTCCGGCCATGAAAGCCTTCGACAATACAAAGTTTATTAAACAAAGAAAAAGGACTCAGAGACACTTAACTCAGTGTCTGGTCAAAACACAAAGGTAACAACCAGTCCTGGTTCAAAAAGGAAACTGAAGCAATAATTCGGATTATCCGGAGAAAAGAACCGGATTAAAGCAAAACGTTCTGAAAGTCGCACAAAATAGCACAGCGAGTAAACAGTTAACAAACAAAAGAGCTGCAGCGAAGAAAGCGTAGTCAAACAAAGTCCGAGGTCGAAGCAAGCCAAATTCCAAGGCAGCGAAGTTCCAAAGTCCACGTAGGCAGCGACGTAGTCAAACCGGTTCGAAGTCAAAGAAGGGGAAATCCACACTCACGAGAATCCAAGTCAAGTTGAAGCACACACAAAAAGAAGCAGTAACCTGTAGATCCAGGACCTAATGCCAACACGAGACAGGCAGCGACAAGAACCCAATGCACGGACACAAACCAACACCTTGCCTTCTGCAAAGATTCCCCATTTCAGAGTCTACTTTTATCTTATACATCATCATCAGAAGATGAGCTGACCTCTGCCCCGTCATTATCTCTTGCAGCTGTTCTTGATTCCACACATGAACTCCTACTCCCATCCCTCCAACTTCTCCATCTTCTGTCAAGACTTAGATCCCCCCTCCCCCCCAAGACTCAGTTGTATTTCCCGGTTGCCAATCCTCATTATAAGAGAACCCCATAAATGTGTCACTAGACGTCGGCTCTGCACATACATCTTGTACCTCTTTTACCTTAGTCCAGTCCAATGTGTCATCCCCACCTTCATCACTCCCAGACCCATCACTCCCAGAGAAACTCACAAATGATTCTTCATCTGTGGGAGCAGTAAGTATATCCCGGATCCTCTGTCACTCCTCATCCGATTCTTGCTCCCAAGTAACCCTCTTTGTTCCTCTATTCCCATCCATTGTATCTCCTTCCTCCCCCTCACTCATTGACCCTACGTCTCCAGAGAACCCTTTGAATGAGTCTTCATTGGTAGGTGCCATAAGTATATCCCAGATCCTTTTCCTTTGCTGTTCCTCATCTGACTCCTGCTCATGAGTACCCCCTTCCCCCCTTCTGGCACCCATACTAATGCTTGCAAAGTTACTTACAGGCTCTACTATAACAGCAGATTAGTAGCAAGAGCTGGACAAAAATAATTGTGTTGTTTTGGAAAGTATCCTGCTGGCGAGTCGACTCATGGTGAGAAGATGGGACATACACCTTGTCCACTCCATCTCCAGTTCTGTTACTCAACATGGAGAGGAATGGGACTGAGACAACAACAACTGATTCACATGGAGCATCTTTATGACATTTATGGCCCTAAATGATGTGTAGCAGAAGCTCTCCATGATTTCAATGATTTCAATGTGAGGAAGTTCCAGAACTGCAGACACTGGAGGTGGCACTACGATGCTCCTGTTTTCATTTGTTGCTGAAATACATTTCAATCAGGACTTGTGCTCCTACAGTAACAACACAAACCTCTGTTGTGTTGTTAAACCAGTTTAGAGGGTCTGAGACGGCTCAAAAATAGTAATAATTTTACTCACTGTCCGTCTTTGCATTGCAAAACATTGAGGCCACTTTCACAATCTCTCTCAAATGGAAGACTGCAATTGAATGACAGCTCTTGGCTGTGAGCATAATATTGATTGCTTTGTGAGTGCAACTGTCTTGTTACCAGCTCAATACATGGCTATGTCATCTGCCTGAGCTGTTCTTTGACCAGACTAGGGTTGGCTATTGATAAATGCTTCTCATCATAATGTATGCAGTGGGGAAAGAACCTTAAAATTTGATCTGTAAATTTCCTTTAGGAAAAAGAAAGCACTATTATATTCTGAAAAGATAGTGATTGGCTTGCATAAACAACACTTTGCAATTATGCTGTGCTTTGGGAAGTAAAAAAATTCAATAACAAAGGTGTTCATCAAACATAAGGCAATAAATATTCAGCAACACATTTCAAGTAAGGTTTAGCCAATATAAAGTTCCATTGATTACAGTAGGGCTTAAAAGCAATATATAGCCAAAGTAAGCAGTAATTTCACATGTATATGCAGCTGCACTTTAAAGATTGATGTAAAGGCAGTGCTTAGCTGTACATATAATGTTTTATTATTGGATATATTGTCAGGGCTTTTGGGACCTGAAGTCCAAAATATCCAAGGAGCTGGTTGATAAGGATCACTATGTTTGTCCCAAAGTATCAAGCAATTTTGCATAACCCTTCTTCCCTAATCCATCTCAAGACATCATACAGATACCATGACCTCAAAGTCAGGGCAGTTCCCCCATATAGGCTACTTTTTAAAACCCTTTCTTATGTAATGAAGTGATCTGGTGATCTCAAAACCTTAGACACATTTTCTCCTTTGGGGTGGTTTAACAGAAACAACACCAGATTTGAGGATACTATGAAGCCTTGAAGGCTGCGCCACCAGGGCTAGCAGAAGCAGCACTGTATCACCTCCCATTATC
The DNA here is from genome assembly GCF_037176765.1 of Anolis sagrei. NCBI lineage: Eukaryota > Metazoa > Chordata > Lepidosauria > Squamata > Anolidae > Anolis > Anolis sagrei. The sequence continues at coordinate 212,461,545 of NC_090024.1, read as the reverse complement.
TTTAGGGAATTTTCCAGTACATTTTTCCTGTTTGGAAAGAAGGAGCATCTAAAAAATACTTTTGAATGTTTTCAACTCATTTGGAATGCTTTTCAGCTGAAAGTGATATTCCCATTTTCCTCCTATGTTCATGGGGGGGGCAGAGAGAGAGAGAGATCTGGGGACATTCTGGGAGGAGAGCGTCCCACCGTACCTCCCAGTAAACTGAACACATCCTGCAATTCATGCGGTTCTCACACATGTATTGCTCTAATATAGTACTACTCCTTTTTGCCATATTGGAGGGATTTAATGCACTGCCTACAGGCTCTGATGCTCTTGCAATTCAGGGATCAACAATTGGCCCTAATGGAGCAGAACAGAAGTTAGTTAACATTATTCTTAGATCTAAAATAATAATATTGTCAAAGACTCATTTGTATGTAAAGGAGCTGTTTATAAGAGGACTATGTGCCTCTGCTGTGCCTTCCAGATACAAAGATTGATGACTCAACCCCCAAGGGACCTTTATATATCTATCCAAATTCATTTATTTTTTCTCATTAACCTGTGTACAAGCATCTTGTACAACATGGCAGGAAACAAAGATACACATTTTTTTTTTTTGCTTCTGTTCAGGCATGAAAAGCAGGGAGATAGTCAGTTCGCAGTACTGAGGGGAGGGGGATTCTAAAGATCTTCGGAGCAAGTTTGCCAAGATGTAATTCTGCCTAAAGAACAAAAGTTTTTCACTCTCTCGCTTTGTGCCTGGACTGGTACAAAATGTTATTCTCTATCCTATCACAACTACCACTTTGTTATTTGAGCATCCCAATAATGCAGGGGTTCTATTCCATTCTATTCCGACAATTTCCCTGATGGTAGTTCTCCAAGCAAAAGTAACTGCAATATATTACAGCATGAAAAGGGGGGTTGGGTTAAAACACATCCATAAAGTAGAAATTTGAAAGACAAAAAGTTTATCTGCAGCCTGCAAGAGACTTATTTTTAAACTCACAAAGAGTTTTCTGTTTGACATGAGAGATGGGAAGCTGGAGGCTTTGGAATAAAGCGAAGCTGATGCTATGTCTAATGTTAACAATAAACACTTTTCATCTTCCAAATAGCTTGCAGACATTAACTAATCAATCCTCACATGTCCTGTGTCAGCTAGGGAAGTACTGTTTCCTTCACTGTGGAGATAAAAAGACCCAATAAATGAAGCACAAAAAGGCAGTTATTACTGCAAACAGAATATATGTATCCATACCTTTAAGTACTTCAACCTTCACTTTGGCCTTCACTACACAAATGTAAAAGAGAAGTTTGGACTAATCAATGTTGAGATTTTTATTCAGATCACATTTGTGCTTTGGAAAGCAGCAACTCTAGTCATAGAATCATAGAATCAAAGATGGAAGAGACCTCATGGGCCATCCAGTCCAACCCCCTGCCAAGAAGCAGGAATATTGCATTCAAATCACCCCTGACAGATGGCCATCCAGCCTCTGTTTAAAAGCTTCCAAAGAAGGAGCCTCCACCACACTCCGGGGCAGAGAGTTCCACTGCTGAACGGCTCTCACAGTCAGGAAGTTCTTCCTCATGTTCAGATGGAATCTCCTCTCTTGTAGTTTGAAGCCATTGTTCCGCATCCTAGTCTCCAGGGAAGCAGAAAACAAGCTTGCTCCCTCCTCCCTGTGGCTTCCTCTCACATATTTATACATGGCTATCATATCTCCTCTCAGCCTTCTCTTCTTCAGGCTAAACAATCAGAGAATAGTTGAGAGACTGGAGGAGTTGACCCAAAGGAAAGTCAATCTCCAACTTTGACTAGAAACTGGAGAGCTATAGAAATCAATCCAGTGAGCAGTCAACAAAGATTTCATTTTTTTCTTTGCTTTGTGGTCATCACCTGGAATCTGAAACCTCCCAGTTAGCAAGAAAGTGGTTTTACCTCTGGAACTTTAACACAGGGATGCTGTGGTCTGGGCCAATTTTAGACCAAATTCCAGGGATAGGACCATTAATGAGCCTCTTGACTCTCATTCATGGGTTTACCATAAGTCAAAGTCAACTTAATAGCATTTAAGAACTATAGCACACATACCGGTTTGGGAACTGGTTGTATCCTTTACATTCTGCACCATTGGCTCCAGTCCCTACAGAATTTAAAACAGGGGTGACAATTTCCTGCTCTGCTATGATTATTGTGATTCTTCTATCAGTTTGTCTAGTCAGAATTACTACACAAAGGGCTATTTGGGAGACACAGTATATTCCATTCAGGCTCTGTCGTATGTGCGTGATGCAAGAACTCAAGCGCTATATCTTCAGAGCTAATGAGAATTCACCTCCCTGAAAGGATCAGCAACACATTTGCTGAAGAAAATTAAGCACTACATCTTCCCTTGATAGACTCCCTTGCTCAGCAAACCAGCCATAACTCTTTTTTTCCTTCCCCCAATCCCTGGATATGATATTTCGTACACTTTAACACTTAGAGACTAAATTAGGCCTCTGAGGGACAGTTCATTCTTAAAATTTAATTTAAATATTCATTAGATGTTAGATTCCACCTATACTCATGCTTCTCAGCAGGATGGGGAATAGCCTAATGCAATGACAGCCGTACATAAGCTATTAATGGCTTGCTGTTGGGTTCCAGAACAGTATGGGGTCTCACTTCCTGTGTTCAATCAGAACAGTAATCGTCAGCGATCACCAGAACTTCTAACATGAAAGTGAAGAGAGCATAAACTGAGTGAGAACAAAACATCTGACCTCCCTGAAACAGAAACCAACTGCCACACAAAACTGGCCCAGCTGGTATCATTTCTATAAATATACCCTTTTTCTCAAATCTATACTACCACCTTTTTCTGAAGGCCAGGTGAATCATGCAGTTTTGCTGCATCTCCATGGAAACCAGGACAAAGTGTACCACCATTAGCATTTGCATTTTATCACTTGGAGTAAAGTTTGGGTTCTATTATTATTTGTGGTTAGTTGGGAGTGCTCTGTATGGTGAGAGGCTGCCATTTTGAACTAGTAAGCTCTGGAGTCAAGCATGAGAAAAATGATTGCTAAAAGCCTTAAGGACTTCAGGATTTTTTAAATTTTAATGTTCTTTTTTTCACATCTAAAGCAACTTTGAATGCTGGATTGACTCCATGCTATAAAGTAGATAAATAGTTAGTGTAGGATCAATTAATATTTCCCTTCCCATGAAATCCAAATGGTTAACATACCATTGCATGGGGACAATTTCTTTCCAGATTATCACCCAACCAATTGTGCTTTTGCATATAGATATAAGTACTAAATATTTCTATATGAATGTATTTCTCATTGATACCAAACTAGATAAAGATAACATTTTCCTTGAACCAAGTGGGAATTTATAGTATGATTGTCTCACCAAATATCTATCACGAAAAACTGAGAATGAAAATCACTGTCAGATACGATAATCATATGGTCCAGTTAGGTTAATAATCACTACATCAGAGCCTTGTTACTGTTGTGTATCTTCAAGCCATTTCCCAATGTTGGCAACTCAAAGGACCTCTTTACACGTTCCATCAGAATCACCACAGATCATGTTGATTCCAGCGATGCCTGTCCAGGGACATGCGGAACACGTTGCCCCACACTCCGCATCACCTAACTCACTCATATCCCCACCTCATGGAGAGGGGGGAAGCATCTGCTGCCTGGCTTCCCATTGATCCAAGGCAACATGGGAACCTTCCCCCTATTGCCACTGTCATGGCATGCACTAGTCTGCCTTCTCCCTACATTGTGGGATGGGAGCCGACAGGCTCCATTGTAAAGGAGAAGGTTAACTAGCGCATGCTGCTGATTTTGCCTTCATCTGATGAGATCGTAAGACAACCCTATCACAGGGTTTTCTTGACAAGATTTATTCTTATTAATTGGAGACAACAGACATTAAAACCAGCTCTTTAAATATTCAACACATTTGCTCTTACTTCTGAATTATTTCCCCTTCTCATATGTCTGGGATTATCATGATTTCTCCATTAATATATTCCCAAAGTCCTGTAGGTGAGGAGAGTATAGAGTCATTTGTTTCCTGAAGAAGATGATGAATTCTCTGCTCCTCGGGCTCCTTGTACCATATCTCAGCATCTCTTTCAGGTTTGACAAGAAAGGCAACTTAGTAAAGCTTTGTGAGTGTTCAGAAAACAGTGATTTCCATGTCTAAATGGCTGGGGAAGTTGTGGAACAGGATGTCGGCTCACTAAGTACTTCAGTGCAGACTTGCAGACACAATTATTCCCTCTAAAAAAATCAAAGGCAATCAATCAATTACTGTCTTATTATCCCCCTTGCTTTTCTATTGTTTTCTACTTTTAAAATATTGCATGTATTAACGACATGGAATTACAGCACATATATTGATTTTTCCATTAATCTTGGCTTAGCTAAGAGTCTCAAAGAAGGAGGAAGAGATCAACAACCAGTTTTTTTCCCCCTGAAAGCCTGGTCAGTTGATAACAAGTTGGTGGATCGTAAAACAGCATTTAATGGTTCTATGCTCTTAACTTCCAGACATAAAAGGGTCTTCAGGTATCCTATGAGCATAGAGAATGAGTCATGTGTACAACCCCCTCCCCCCCCCTCCCCCCACATGAAATTGAACAGCAGGCTTGTGAAATAAAGCCATATGGCAAAAATATTACTTATTTTGGTAAATTATAGTTTAATCCCAGGGGGAAAAATATGCACATGAATAAAATGAGTAATCACACAATTTTAAAAACATAAAAAAAATCATGCCCATTTATATCCCAGAATTAGGACTTCAGAATGCTTACATTTTTTTAAAGAAAATTGAAACAATTCAAAAAATTCAAAAGATGCTTTGTGAAAGTATGCCCAGCGCAGAAGTTGCTAAGTTTAGTGCATATTCTGAATATAACTTCCTTGCCTATCCTCCCCACCTCCTTTTAATGGCAATTTAATGTTCCTCCTACTGTTTTCCATTGGACTGTCCAGTGGTTCCTGTTAGGTGTTTTTCTTTTGGCAACTCTGAATAGTCAATCAACTAGTGAATTGCAAGTCCTGACTGAATCAGGAATCAAGCAAGGAACAACATATTTACACATTCAGGAGATCCCTAACCTATTTATTTAAATTCAATAGAAGTCACTCCCAGCATATATTGTAATTTATTTTTTTTTACTATGGCTAAGTCTTGGGGCCCACCAATATGGGCCACAAATATATGAAGCTGATCTGAAGCATTGCTGCTTCAAACCAGTCCTGGATTCTGTCATAGTGTTTACTCTGGTCTTATTCCCAGTCTGGAATGGTTGTGACTTGCCACATTTACTGATGTCAACAATATCACCCACACAACTCAGAGAGAGAAGGGGAGAGATGGCAAAACCCCTCTCCTCTACAAGTCATGCAAAGGTGCCAGACAATGGCCAAGAGCTCTCTGAAGGTCCCTGCTATGATGACAAAAATGACAAAGGTGAGTGCCATCCCGTTTGGGGGCAGAGGAAGCAGGATAGCAGCACTGGCTCATGTGCACAGTGGGGCCAGTTTCAAATCAGAACCATCCCAGTTGTTTACACACACCTTGAAGTACAGAGCTGCAACACTCTGCTGGCTGTTGTAGTGGATCACACATTGGACACTTCCCAAGTGTCTAGGACTAGACACATTATTATTATTATTATTATTATTATTATTATTATTATTATTATTGTATCTCACTGGCTATAGAGGAATTTGCCCATCTTCTTTGTCCTCGAGTTGTGGTTAACAAATCTCTCAGTAAGACAAGCGGACAAATATCAGCGTGCTGGAAGAAGCAAAGAACACCAGCATTGAAGCAATGATCTTTTGCCATCAACATCACTGGATTGGCCATGTTTTCTTAATTCCCAATCACCATCACCCAAAGCAGTTAGTCTAATCTCAACTCAAGAACAAAAAAAAGAATATTGGCAGACAGCAAAAGATTGTTAAAGATGGGCTTAACGCTAATGTTTAATACTGTGAAATAGACACTGAGAACTGGGAAGCCTGTAATAATATGGAATAAGAGAATTCACAGCTCTTGTAGCCCACATCTTCCAGAGCAAGAAACTAAATGAGGGTAATTGGACCAAGGGTGCTGGGGAAAGGTGCTACAACTACATTTGCAGAAAACAGTGTCGATAGAAAGTGAACTTTGTCCACAGCTACACCTTTTATTCATCACCCCAGGACATATCTAATGCAGAGTAACTATTAGTGTTGTTGCTGTGTACAAAAGGAGAGGAGGGAAGGAAGAACAAAGTTATAGAAAGAGTATTGCTAAGAGTTTTATCAAAGAAATAAATTCTTGGAAATAATTTGGAAAAATGCCTACTAGAAAACTGCTGCCTCTCTGTCTACATCTTTAATTATAGCTTTTTCCAAGAGTTCAGAAGTTGAGCTGTAGAGCTGCTTTCATGCATTACAGCTGCTACAGAGAAACCACTGCAAATTTATGTGGTAGCAGTTCCAATACATGTTATGGGATCAAATCATCAGAAGATGCTAGAAGAATATCTAGACCAACTGACAAATATCCCGATCGCTGGTTAGCCATTTTCTGCTTGAAGAGTGATAGCAAGGGAAATGATCCACTATCCCTTTAGGCTCCATTGCTGAATTGCTCTTATGAATGTTCAATGAAAATCTACCCTCCTGTAACTTAGGCCAATAGATGTAGTCTTGCCCTCTGGGGCAACCTTTACGCACTCATACTATATGTGGCAAACTTTTGAATATTTGAAATATACTATCATATCACACCCCATCTTCCCTTTTCCAGGCCAGATATGTCAAATTCCTCCAACTTTTTTATTGCAGGACTTTTTTCCCATACACATGAACATTTTATTGCCCTCTTCTGAATCTTTTCAAAGCTTGAACACATCATCAAAATGTGTCATGGGCTCTGGCAAAGTAGTCCTGCATCCAGAAGAGAGATAAAGAAGAAATTCATTGTGATCACATTTCCCTATGGAAAAAAAATCCATTTTGTGTCTCCTGAGGCAAGTAATAGGATGAAGCATTTCCTCCTCCTGTGTAGTCTCATGCATTTTTGTTGAAGAAAAATGCACAGAAAACAATGTGTACATTACAAAGATGTACATGTTTTAAATTATGTGTGTTGATCAACATGCCTACAATCTGATGCATAACTAGAATATAATCTAACTGGTAATGTGCTTATATGAGACACTGATTCTGCATGTGTCCAATTGAAGGGAATCTGGAGCTGATGTTCTACTTCCAGACAACTAGGAAAAACAATAGGAAAGTCAACACTATTATCGCATCAGAGCACATAAACTTCACTCTTTCTAGGGACCTTATCAGATGGCAGTATTGAGAGGCATCATTTAGTTAAGTAAAGAGAGGCATCTTCCAGTTCTCCCTCGCTCATTTTCATTTGTTCTCCTCTCATCAGACTTTTAATGCTTCCCCGTAGGTGCCCACTATCTTCCTCATCACACATAGGCAATGTCTCTGCCCCAGCTTTTTTCTTCATGCAAATCTGCCAGAATCCCTTTCCATGGGATGCAATAGTTCTACATCTAAACCCTTTGGACCCTTGAAACAGGGGTGCTGTATTAAACCTTGCTTTCCAAGGAATGCAGTCATTCTGCTTCAAAACCCATTGGACCCATGAGACAGGGACGTTATTTTAATCCATTGCTTTCCATGGGATGCAATAGTTCTGCATCTAAACCCATTGGACCCTTAAGACAGGGATTATATTTATCTGAAGTTTACTGGAAACTCCTTAGTATTTCACAAATTTTGTAAAATATCTGGACAGCAGGATGAGATCGAATTTGAACTGCCTATTGTTCAGATGGGTCACTGATACCATCACTCTTTCTCTGTGCTCATCAGGGCAGGAAAAAAGAGATGGATCATGCCCACATTGCTTCCAGCCAGCCACAGACTTCCATCTAAGCCCCTGGCTATTGTGGGGTACCCGTTTCTGACACATGATCAGCCAAAAAGAGGAAGGGGGTTGTCTATGGATTTAAATTACAGGAACTGTAAAAGCTGGTTTGAAGTGCCACAGTACTTTTATCTCCTTCCATGAATGTTTGAGTAAATGCTGCAACAATTGGCAATGACGATTGGAACGGAACATGGATAACAAGATTTGGATTGTGATTCAATGATGAGACGTCGCGATTGATTTAGTGTAATTGTATTATTGATAGTGATGTTGTTTATTGTTGTTTGTGATATTGCTTAGGTTGCAAATTGTACCTGTTTTTATATGTTGTACACCGCCGTGAGTCGCCCTAGGGCTGAGAACGGCGGTCTACAAGTGCGGTAAATAAATAAATAAATAAATTTTAAATGGAGATTACATAGTAATTTCTTAGCAGTACTTTAGCAGTGGATTCCTGTATGTCAATGGGTTGGATTAGATGTCTATTTGAATATCTATGGATCCTAGCCACACTGCCTAAACTATGTCAGGAAGAGACAGGGGCACATCTACACTTACAGCATAGGGTGGCCAAATCAGTTCCATGATGGCAACATGCCAAGGCAGCAAATCCAAGTTATCTCAAGGCAAAGCTGTCTAACATAGCTCTGAACTGCATTAACCAAAGCCACGGGTTGCTATGACTTCTGTCCTGGAATCCAGAGCAATCCATGACTTTGGGCATAGGTAAACAGTTGGTCTTGTTCCAAGATGGAATCAGATTTTTGCATTGCCATCCTATGTTTCTTAGGCTCAGGCAGCCTGAAGACATAGGGAGGCACTCACCTTTGTGATAGCAGTGGGTAGGCGCAGTATGGGTCCTGGAATGATTTTGACGGAGTGTCAAGGCAATAGGAAAAGGGAGGAGGGAGAGGAGGGGGCCATTTCTCTCTTCTCCTCCCTTGTCAACATCACTCCAGGTGCAACATCGCTCCAGGAGACGTGACTGGTAGCGTCAATGTCGCTCCCACTGGCTGCCGTGACAAAGAGAACAGGTAAAGACAGTAAGGGCGGCTATCCAGCAGCACTGAACCAGGTTCACTGCTGCTGGACAGTTAGGACTCCCTCCCACTTGCACAGCAATTAGAGGGTGGCAGTGGGGGTGGCAGTGGAAAACTTCCCAGAGTTGATCCAGCATACACCAAGTCAGATCAGTCCCAGGATAAATGGCTGTGTAGAGGCAGCAAGGACTAGTATTAAAGTGATTAACTATTTCTTTCCTTCCCATATTACAATCTATTGCCTTATTTCTCAGTGGGGAGTCAATGCTCTAGCCCACAACTCCCCCCTTCATGTTAGATTTTCTCTAATTCTAGAGAGAAAATAGAGAGGGAAGTCTTTGTGGTGACTGTTTTTGTCTTTTTCCTTGACATTTTCTTTGACATTTTGTGGGGCATGAATGAGCTTCTGCATCCATCCACAGGTGCCAATAATTGGTGTTCATATTGATAAGTCTGATATTAGCAGGTACAGTGGTTATCCTTCTCTGCAGAGCACTGCAAACAGAGCCCTATAATGGCATGGCTGGTTATTAAATGGTCTTTTGAGCAGTCCTGTTATTTCAAGCAGATGTTATGACAACCATGGGAGCATGGCAGAGGAGCAGAAGTGTGCTGGGACTTTTTATTCTTTCCTTCTATGAAAAGAAGATTAATTCACAGGATATTAATTACATTTGCATATATGTTTGTAAGAACTTCCCCCATGAATGCACAAATCCTGGGCAAAATTCTAAGAAACTAGAAAGGTGCCAATTGTAATGGAAAGTTTATTCTACTGTGGGTGGCAGAAATTATAGTAAAAAGCTAATGGAAACATTATGGTATTATCTTCTTAGGATGGACTATTAACACTGCTGAGAAGTTTTCATCCATTAATCTAAAAAGCTAGTACAGTGTGGTGGAAATCCCAATTATCATGTTATGCAAACAGAACCTAAAGTGAATCATAGCTTGGCTAGATCTTCCTCATACCTTGCCAACCCTAACCCGAAGAACTCACAAAGTGGATAAATCATCCCTAATCAAAGCATCCGCCATGCCAATCACATCAAGCATATGTCCCTCTTGCAGCATTTGTGATCTGGTCTGTCAAGGGCTGTGGGGAAAGAGTCGCCCACAGAATCAGAGAGCTGGAAGAGACCTCATGAGCCATCAAGTCAAATCCCCCTTTCCATGCAGGACCTCCAGCTAATCCAAAGGGTTAACTATAACTTTTGTCATTTTTTCATCACACAGCAGGGTGAGATGTATTATATGCATAAAAGTCTTCAGGCCACAAGCTTTGTCATGGACAGTGTCACCCATGCTGAAAGACAATTAGACTGGGCGACAGCCAATAATTCTAAAATAACTCCACCAGACTATCTGAGCCAACATGTATGCAAATGATAAACAGCAGTGGAAAGTAACCTCACAGCCCCCATTTCATGAAAGATTTCTCTTACTCTGGATGAGAAAATAGGAAAGAGAAGGTGGACATGCTGGGAATTGTGAGAGTTGTCAACCAAAATAGAATACCAATTTTCTAAGTTCTGGGTATGACTTTTAAGCTCACAAGAGACAAATTGTGGCCTGGACTCACCTTCCTCATATCAATTCGTTCAAGCTTATTTCAGATGTACTTGATTATTGCCCTTGATATACATCCTATGGAGAAGACTATTTTAACCAGTTGGTTTGTTCACCCTGCAGCAATAACACACTTACAGTTCAATGTCTTTCAGGTATAAACTGTGTTATGACTGTATATACAAGGGATATGTTCCCAGACTTCATGTGGATACATGCAATAGTGGATAATAGCAAACCTTGTTGAAATGAAGAACTTCTGGCTCAAGAATACCACAGAATTGCATTGGAGGACCTAGAAACTGACCAGAGGAGATATTTAGTCAGCTGTGGATAATGCAACCACAGAGGAGGAGGAGGAGGAGGAGGAGGAGGAGGAGGAGGAGGAGGAGGAGGAGGAGAGGAAGAGGAAGAGGAAGAGGAAGAAGAAGAAGAAGAAGAAGAAGAAGAAGAAGAAGAAGAAGAGGAAGACTTTCGTTATATTCCACCCTATCTCCCCGAGGGGACTCAGGACAGGTTCCAACAAATAAAAAGGCAAATATTCAATGCCATAATAAATCAATAAATTCAGACCTAATAACGCAAAATAAGATACCAGTTGCACAGGGGACACAAGGGTCATACTATATAGTCAATCCTCTGAATCAAAATATGTATTTTTCTTAACAGTTCTGTTGTCATTTTGGACCCACTGAGGTATTTTAGTTTTTCTCAAAAAAAAAAAACCTTTAAATTAAGCTTGGCACCCATTCCAGAAATAATATGCCAAGAGAGAAATATCTGACAGCTACAGTAAGGAATATAAGACCATTTTATTACTTCTTTTTTAGCTGTTAAAGAGCTATTAACATTCAGTAATATTCCACCTTAGAATCAGTAGTAATTAAATAGAGTAGCACAACACTGAATCCGGATTTAAATGGTCAGAAAAGGCTCATTCTCACTGCCAATTACTGGGAAATATAATTAGAGTCAAACCAAATATTACTTTGGTGATTTAGCAGATGCATTGCTTTCTTGACTTACTCAAAAATAAGTACAAATGTTCTGTAATAGAATGGGATAACTGTTTCTGGAAAGGAACGATATTAAAAGTAATAATAACAATAATAATATCAAATTATTTCAAATGATTATTTTGGTGTGGGCATGCAAAGAACATAAGGCATTTCAGCATTTTTGACAGGGTTTACTGTGGAATTGCATACTTAAGAATGTTGATGACTGTACAAAAGTCATATGTGGTTGTTTTTCACAGAAAACTGGATTTTCTGCATAGAAAACAAGACTTTCTGTACATGGTTTATTTTCATAGAAAACAGGAATTTTTGTAGAACTAATATTTCAACAGAAATGTTTTCTGTGAAAAACAACCACATGTGAATCTAACACAGAGTAAGCTCTGAAACACAAATTGTCTTTAAGAACTATAGTTTTCAAAGGGAAGAAAACTGCTGAAATTATTTGTTGCTACCTTCAAGAAAAACTTAGTGAAAAAATACATCCCTGGCAAAGAATATGAAGAACCAGGGAGGACCGCAAGTGTGAGCAAGGAATAGTAAGGTCTATCCAGTGCTATACATATAGTGATCCAAAACGATTTCCTGCTACCCGTTCTGCAACTCGACTCAGTTAAGGATCATGAATCACAACTAATTAATTGTTAAAAGCAATAATAGGTGACTACTGCATTCAATTTTCCAAATATGTATGTATGTATGTTCTCCTTTAATTTTTGTTTGATGAGTATTAGGTTCCATGAAAAACTTGTTTTAAGATTTTTTTAATTTGTGACTTGATATTCCATTTTTCTTCCTTGGAAATCAAAGCAGTAAATTTGAAGTTGTCAGACACAGTAACTGCTTCAAGATCTTTTAGACATGCACCTCTTTTGCTGAGTTTTGCACATTTGAAAGCAATTGCACAAGGATTTACCCAGAATACACATAGATAGAACTGTGCTATCTATTTGATGCATACCTTCCAATTGGATTTGGTAGGGACAATTCTGATTAATCCTCTGTTGTCCCACTTTTTCAATTGCATTGAAAATGTTCCACTTCTTCTCTCCTACTTCTACTTTCTGCCTTTTGTCCTGAGTTACATCAATTGCTACAAAATGAGTTCAAAGTGCAAGGATCATTTGCATTCAATCACCCCAGCAAGAGGAAGAGAAGAAGAAAGGGCAGAATTTTGCTCTTCCCAATAGACACAAACAAACACAAATTATTTCAGCCTTTCCCCTCTTCTCCACCGTTCCTCAATATAACTTTTGCCATTTTGGAAACACTCTGATAATTCTTGGCCACTCATGTCACAGTTTTCAACTATGAAATGCTGGGTGGTTTTCAAATTTCCATATTAGTAGAAATCATACCTAGTCTTCTCATTTTGCTGTGTCCTTGGTCCTATCCATGCAGCACCACAGACTATGGGAATGTGACTTCTTTTTGTTTTGCTTTTTATCATATAATATCTGGAGTTAAAATGCAGCTTCTGAGTCCTCTCCAAAATTAGAATTCTGCCCCTAGACCAAAAACAATCTCCCACCCACTCTGCCCTAGCCTAACTAGGCTGGCAATATGGCTAATCAGAAACTGCATTTTTCATTTTTAGTTAAGCATGTACTAGTTTTACTGTCTTTACTATATTTTATGGCTATTTTTATGTACTTAGATATTGATTTTCTTGTTCATTGCCTTAAGACATTGGGTTAGCTAGCCACATAATGCTCCCCTCCTTCCAAGAGGCAATAAAATATATGGATTCTGAAACACCATTAAAACTTTGGTTCCCTTGTCACTTTAATTTGATGAAACTTACATATTATATATTTTATAACACAGAGAGACACATATACAACATGCTAAACAAGGAAGTCACATTATCTTAAGGATTTATGCAGATGTTAGAAACATCTTGGTCATCACTTTTTGTGAAATAGGCCTCTTTATGATGAAAATGGCACCTGTCAAGCCATCATATGCATCTTGAGGACCGTGTTGCTTATAGAATCGGAAAAGCTTGTGTGAGAGAAGGAGTATGTGGTGCCAATCACAGCTCAGGGAATGCTGTGGTGGGGGTCCTCTGAAGGAGAAAGAATACAAAACTGAGGCTTATCTCTTAGAAAGAGCAGATAAGAGAAAATATAGTTTAGAGATAGGGAAAGGATTGCAGAGAGATAATGGAAAGAAGCAGGGGAAAGTTGTATTAGAGACAGGACAATAAGTTGGAGGAAAATAACTGAATAGGGTTTGGGGGTGATATGAATGATTAAATAGTTCAGGAATTAATGTGTGACCTAATTGTGCAATCACCCACTGAACAATACATCTACTGGTCCATATAAGGATGACTTTGAACCCAAATATCTGATCAATGGAGGGATCCTACAGGAGGAAAGGGAGCAGATGGGTGACAGGAGCAAAGGACTCAAGGAGTCAGACAATGGCTTCAGATAAACAGAGATTCTTTTTGGACATGATTAATTTAATTTGAAGGTAGTGTGAGTGGGCAACATAACAAAGAACCAAGCTTCAAGATTTATATAGTTCACTCTCCTGTGAACAGAACATTCATATTAGAAACGTTTTGCTCCTATCTCAGGAAAGACTTTGGAAGCTGAAAGGAAATCAAACATTCAATTGTCTCAGCCAACCATGTTAAATTCAACTTTACATTTTAAAGAACCAAGAAATTAAACCAGTGACATGTTCCAGCATTTTATTAGATGTGGCAGGCTACTTGAGCAATAGACTTCTGATTTTTTGTATTATATTTCCTCTCTGGTTGGTTCTCCCTCTACATCCTTTCATCAGCTCTAACTCTCAGCTTTACATTGCTTTACTACACCGTGCATCCTCAGCTCTTCCTCCTTATTGTATTCTGGCCCTGGTGCTCTCATAAATAGCTGTGCCAAAGAATAAATTACAGCTAGTCTCCTATGTTTAAAACTCTAAGAGCAATAGCAAGCAAAAAGTGCAATCTCACTGCTGTGGCCTCTAAAATGAGCTCTTTAATTTGGTGGCAGCCAAGTGTTCTGATGATGAGGACATATGGGGATTGACCAGCTGACCCACTGCTCATCGAGGCTGAAGACAAAAACAAAGAGGGCTGAAATCTGATTGTTCTGGGGCTGATGTAACATCCCAGAGAAGAAAAACCACAGAATAGATACTGGCTGAAATCTTTATTTAGCTCACAAAGCATTTTCTATATTATGCAGTGTTATATTGGTGAGAGTGTTTTCTCCCTCAAGTACCATTTGCTGGGATTTTTCCCAGCCAGTTGCTGAGTGCTTTTCTAGCTTCACTGCCTATTTAACAAAAGATTATCTTCTTTTGCCATGAGAAATGCAAACATTTGTGGATGGTAGTTCTTCCATTAAGTAGCTAATCTGATTTCCCCAAGAGGATGATTTTGAGAAGAAATAATTCCTGAAAGACCTGGTGTGCATCTTCAGCCACATTCTGACAACTAGCTGTAACGATCTTCAGTTATGGAAAGTGCTTATAGTGAACTACACTCCGGTGATTACTTCATTGCAAGTGATTTTATAAAAATTCACATTGGGACAAAACAGGTAGGTTAAATGTTGCTGGAGGTTGTGATATTAGTTGCTGTTATCTAAGAGCCATTTCTGTTATTTCAGATTATTCACTAGTAATTCCTCACAACAGATGTAATTTTATTCTCACTCACTAATGTTATTCTCACTCACTAACTCCAAGATTTTTGTTTGTCGTGTCAGGAGCAACCTGAGAAACTGCAAGTCGCTTCTGGTGTGAGAGAATTGGCCGTATGCAAGGACGTTGCCCAGGGAACGCTTGGATGATTTGATGTTTTATCATCCTTGTGGGAGGCTTCTTTCATGTCCCCGCATGAGGAGCTGGAGCTGATAGAGGGAGCTCATCCGCCTCTCCCCGGATTCAAACCTGTGACCTATCGGTCTTCAGTCCTGCCGGCACAGGGGTTTAACCCACTGCACCACCGGGGGCTCCTAATTCCAAGATAAATCATATCAAAAAACTCCCAAGGGGTACATGGACATCCATTGTTGTAACTCATGTTGTTTCTTTTTTCTTTTTTCCTTTTTTCTTTTTTTTTCTTTTTCTTTTTTTGCTACTCCACCAATGATGTGCATTAAAAGACATGCTGCCCAGTTTGCATGCCAGGCAGTTTCAAGAGTGATGGTGGAAAATGTAAAGGTAGTATTTTTATCTTCTTTTCCCCCATTTTACTTTTTAGAAATCCTTTTTAAAGTTACAGCATCATAGTGCATCAGTGAAATAGTGAATTCACACTTTCACTGAAATGCAGCTTCATCACTTTAATAATGTATTGATACACTTAAGAAAAAAATCCCCAAAATATTTCAAAAATAGAGGAGCATATATTAAGTTCAGAAAAACACATTCCCAGTTTATAAAAAATGTTCAATCGAGAATCCAAAAAATCGCTATGCTCTGCAAACTCACAACCCCAACAAAAATAACAAAGATCCCACTAACAAAGGAGTGGATGCAGAGACAACAACCATTAGTGATATCTGGAAGAAATGAAGGAGCTATGTTGTGAGAATGCAAATGCCTTTAGAGCAATCTAGAAGAGCCCATTATCTCCTCCATGAAAGTTTGGTTTGTTTGTTTGTTGTTTGCTTTGGGGGGGGGGGGGCACTATATATGAATTGGTCCATGGACCAGCACATGACATCATCTGATATCCCACTTCTAAGACACTTATTTCCATGCCATCATAGTAAAGGTAAAGCTTGTCCCCTGACATTAAGTCCAGTTGTGTCCGACTCTGGGGTGTGGTGCTCATCTCCATTTCTAAGCCGAAGAGCCAGCGTTGTCCGTAGACATCTCCAAGGTCATGTAGCTGGCATGACTGCATGGAACGTCATTACCTTACCGCCAGAGCAGTACCTATTGATCTACTCACATTTGCATGTTTTTGAACTGCTAGGTTGGCAGAAGCTAGGGCTGACAGCGGAAGCTCATGCCACTCCCCAGAATCGAACCTGCGACCTTTCAGTCAACAAGCTCAGTAGCACAGCACTTTACCTCACTGCACCACTGGGGGCTCCTCGCCATCATACCATGAGAGAATCTTATTAGTATTTACTACTTTGCTTCATTTCAAGAGGTGAGACTCGTGCATATTAATTTGATATTTTCATTTCAAGCTACCCCTATATTTACTATGTTGATCATAGGCATCTGTGAACACATGTAGGATTTGTTTTTGCCAAATCACTGAAAATAACTTCAAATGTAGATTGGCAACCATGTTTAAAAAGGTTGAAGCCTTGTCCGGCTGGTGAATTCCGTCAGTCACACCACCAAAGGCTGTACTAGAAAGAAATTTGCATGAGTGAAACCATTCCCTATAGCTGGATTACTTCATAAAACCTAAGTGCACTAATCTATGCTGAAGGCTTTTGTGACACATTTTCCATACAGCAATAATCTGTATTAAAAGGGTTACTGGGTTTATTGTTCATCATAACTTAAATAGGACACAACAGTGTGTTTCTGCAGCAATTAAAATCAATTCTATTTCAGCCTGCAGGATAGAACCATAGTTTCCAAATTAAGAGGAAAAACAGTTCCACTATATTATATACCAGTTAGGCTTCATCTGGAATAAAGCATCCAGTACTCATAGCCTTATTTTAAGAAGAATATAAAGAAATAGGAGAAGTTTCACAGAAGGGCAACAAGGGTGATAAGTGGCATGGAGAAAAAAAAATATGAGGAAAGGTTGAGGGTGTTGGCAATGTTCAGCCTGGGGAAGAGAATGTTCGGACGTGGTCATGTTGCCCCTGGTTAAGTTGCCCAGAAGGTAAGGTTGAATGATTTTAAGTTGCAGTAGGATAAATTACAGCTGTACATGAGAAGAAACCTTTTTGACAGTAATGTTGAGGGGAGAACTAAAATATCCAGAAAAAGAAATCCTACTAGTAGCTACATCTGTACATAATTGGTTCAAGAATGGACAGATAGCAAACTGCTAGGGATGCTCTAGTTTGAGTTCTTGTACTAAGCAGGGGATTGGACTGAATGACCCTGCAAGGCAACCACTGACCACATAGGGAAGCTGATGAGAAAACACAACATACAAACTATCTACAGACCCACCAAGAAAATCCAACAAATGCTACATTCAGCCAAGGACAAGAGGGATCCTCTCACTTCTGAAGGAGTCTACTGTGTACCATGCAGCTGTGGACAAGTCTACATAGGAACCACCAAATGTAGCACCCAAACACGAATCAAGGAACATGAAAGGCACTGCAGACTACTTCAACCAGAGAAATAAGCCATAGCAGAGAACCTGATGAACCAACCTGGACACAGCACATTATTTGAGAACACAGAAATTCTGGACCACTCTAACAACCACCATGTCAGACTACACAGAGAAGCCATTGAAATCCAGAAGCATGTGGACAATTTCAACAGAAAGGAGGAAACCATGAAAATGAACAAAATCTGGCTACCAATATTAAAAAAACTCTAAAATTACAACAGCAAAACAACAGAGAGGAAACAAAGAAGGACATATAATCAACTCTCAACAAAAGATTGCTAATCAAGGTGGTCAGTTGAAACATTCACACCTAGCTCCAACAGACAGGAGCCCTTTGTTCCACCCTGGTCATTCCACAGATATATAAACCCTTTTTCCTAGTTCCAACAGACCTCACTACCTCTGAGGATGCTTGCCATATGCAGGTGAAACATCAGGAGAGAATGCCTCTAGAACACGGCCATATAGCCTGAAAAAACCTACAACAACCCACTAAAATAATGTTGGTAACTCAGAAGATCTGCAGTTGGTGTTTTTAAAAAAACATACAGTGTGTGTGTGTGTCCATGGTGTGTAAAGAATCAGGATATAGGAGACTCATGACCTCATCACATGGCCATCAAAAGTGTCCCATGTTGCTCTGCTTCGCTGTAGGGCATGGGGAAGCCACCGCCCCACGCCCCACATTGCTTGTCTCCTCCAGCAGCTGATCCCATGGGAGGAAGAGTGCTGCAAATGTGAAGTGTGCAGCTTTTCAGCACATTTCACATTTTAGCCAATATCAGTGGCAACATGGGTGGCATACAGCTTCCACCCTCCTTCACCCTCGGAACCAGCACGATGTCATCTGATGGGAGCCAACTGGCTCCATAGGTGACTAGGGCTAGTTTTTGACCCTGTATGATGAGATCAATATATAACCCATATTCTGGGTCATATAACCCAAAATATCAAGACAGATAATCCACAATATCTGCTTTGAACTGGGTTATCTGAGTCCACACTGCCATATAATCCAATTAAATTTGGATTTTATACAACTGTGTGGGAGGGACCAGAATTCCAACTTTGTCAGCTTTTCTCACTGAAATCCAATAATAATTATGAACAGCCAGAAAACCACAAATACAGGAACTTCAAGAACTCTTACAATCTCACTGAATTTTCCTCTCTTATTTTTTAAAAACTTGCTTTCAGACTGGTGTTGCATTTGGAGCTTGGTAACAGGAAGCTAATTAAATCAAGTGGCAAAGAAGCACCAGAGTTTTTGGGCTAAGGCGCCTTTTATTAAGTTGAGAGTTTTAGATAATTTGTTTAGGATTGGTTTAAAAAATGAGAAAATAACAGAATCTGCATGAAGTGAACAATTGTGGTACTGAATAATTCAGAGATGCGTTATAAAGCTTCTGTCTTCCAGACACCTTGGGCATAGGTTTGGTTTCATTTCAATCATCATCTTCCATTTTAACAAGCAAAATTTCTTCTGCTTTATTTCTTTCTCTGATTACCAGGCCCTGTGAAGCTCATCTTTTGCAAGTAGCTGTTACATTTTAGCCTCCACCTTAGAAATAAAACAGATTCAAATCCCATTTCCCTGCTGCCATTGAGCACAGCAATCATACCATGCTCCAATCAAAATAGCTTGGAGAGCAGGAAGAGTTTTCATTCCAGCTTGTGAACAAGAGACAATTACCCTGGGCTGACTTTTATGCTTGCTATCCTGCACTGATAACTTCTTAAGTTGCTTTTCTATTGGTTTTATATACAAATTTCTAAGAGTCAGAGTTATAGCCATGGGTGATGGACAAAATAAGTGTATTGCCTTTCCAAGTAAGAATTCATCCCCACTGTAAATTTTTCCTTCACTCTCCAAATTCTGCACACATCAGAGTTTGAGACTATGAAAAAAAAATCTCCTAGAGCTCTCATAATGACTGTGTTTGCAGTCAATTCCTTTGGTAATGCTGTCTGCCCTGTTCCCTCTGAATCCCTAAATTATATATCTGAAGTTTTAAGTCACAATATTAAAAAATTGAGTCCCAAGTGAAAACTTTATTATTTGTATGGGGGGGAAATGTCCTCAGACCTCCCTCTCCCACATAAGATAGGATAGGAATGAAATGGGGTGTACAGTAACCACAAAATTAAATTTGGACTTCGGTTTTGTGCTTTGGAAAATTGCCTGATTTGATCATCCCATTTAATGCTAGCCCCAAAACTAGTGGTAGCATGAGGCAGTTAGATTGGACCATGAAAGATTATAGTGCATTTGCACCATCAAACGAATACAGTTTAACACCACTTTAACTGCCATGGCTCAATGCTATGGAACTGTGGTTTTGGGAGTTTTACAAGGTTTTGAATCTTTTTTTGTCAAATAGTACTGGCACCTCACCAAACTACAATTTCCATTATTCTACAGTAGTGTGCCATGGCAGTTAAAGTGGTGTCAAACTGCATTAATTCGACAGTGAAGGTGCACCATGGATTTTAAATCTTTACTCAGACAAGGAAAACCCCTGATTAAACTTGGGCAAGTCACACTTTCTCTGTCTTATTGGAAATCAATGGCAAATCCCTCTGAACTGGTGCATAGGGAACTCATACAGCACAGAATTCATCCTTTGGTCATACTACATATGAATCACATCCCTAGAATTAGGCATCCTAAGCAAAAATTTACATCAATCACTGTCAACTGAAATCCAACACATTATAATTTAATGTGGAATCATGTGGAATAAGAGGAATAATTAAGAGGAGGTAAAGCCAGGAATAGACATCTCAATAGTGGAGAAAGAATATTTAATGTATTAGCCTTGCATGTGCAGTGAGTCTTATTGGATGCTCTGCATTAGGTAGCAAAATATATTAGCCGGCACCACAAAAATATACTGCTTTCACAAAAAGCAAATGAAATAAGCAAATCCAAAAGCTTATGGAATAGTTTAGACACAGGCCAATGTACTGATTTCTACAGTTCAGGGCAGGTGTTTTCCTCCTCTTGATGTCTAGTACACCCTCCCCCTCCCCCCGGTTCAATTTTATATTAATATTGGGAGCCTCTGCGGAGACCAGGGGGGAGCAGGAGTCCAGAGCACACTTGGTTGGCTGACTGAGGGAACGGAGGAGCCTTAAGCAGCTACCAAAGCCAAGGATACATTCTGTCTAAACCCCTTTCCCCTTTTATTACAAAGTAACCCCTTAATAAACATACGCATTGGTATGTTACCCTTATTTCTGATTTTTGTGTGTGTGTGTCCTTTTTGCTTCCTGTGTCTTTTTCTCTCCTTTCTGCCCCTTGCAGCTTGCCCCGGTAACTGCTTTGATCCCACAGTCCTAAGAGCAGTGCTTCCTCTCTTTTTCTCCCCAAATTATAACCTTTTTTACCCTGACTAATGCCGAGTCAACCCTCTCGCCCCCGTGGGTACGCCTGCTTCTGCGATTGGGTGACCTGGTACCCATGGACCCTCTCTGTGTGTGTAATGTATAATATTTTATGTTTTATATAAACTTTTGGATATATAAAGCCATTGACCAAGACTCTGGTAACCTTTCACCTTCCCCTCTTGACCCTGAAATTCCCTCCGGTGTTTTCCTGGTCATCATGCCAACAATTAACTCAACCACCCATCATCTCTAGAATCAATCCACCTCTATTGATTCCCACAATACTGGCAGTACATGGGATAACAGGACCCTGAATTGGGCCTCTTTTTCTTTGTGCAGACACATGGACACCAAAGCAACATCAATCACCTGGCACTTTCCCCTGAAACTGGGAAGTCCTGCCCCACTTTTGCAAGCTGCCATTTCCCAGGGACATATTCCATAATCACTTTGGACAATACCCTGACATGGTCTACAATGGACATGGGCACCGTGGGTGCCCGACTCACCTTAATGGGTTACACACAATACAAAGCACAAACCCATAATCATCAGAGCCCTGATGGACCCACTTTGTTCATCTAAAGATAGTTCACTCAGAGAACTATGTATTATGTCTCACTGTTCATCCTACCCTCTGCCAGTCATTGGAGAGCGGAAATCTGCAATGGAAGAGAGGAGCGCTCCCTGATTGGCTGGCAGGTACCGCAGTCCCGCCTCATAGAGTTTGTGACATCAAGACCGGCTCCACCAATCAGTGCAAAGCTGGCCCCAGCTGGGAATGAGCAGTAAAAACAAAAGACTGTATTGTAGAAAATTATATGTTTTATTTGTATTAAATATGTCAGCTTCGAGTGGCTTACTGCTGGCTGTCATCTTTTCTGGTCAGATTGAATAAAATACCTCGGTGGTTTCTGCTTTAACGGGTAAGACTTCCTTGATTTGGAACTTTGGTTTTAGCTTTAAGCCTTGCCAGCATGGACTCAGTTTCCACATTCCAGATCTCACTATCCACAAACTGCCCTAAATTGTTCAATAACACTCTGTCATCCCCCAACCCTGTTCTTAAAAGAGCTTCAATTAACAGAGGAATGCTACTGATTCCAATCATAGCAAGCTGTTTTTTATTTGTTTTTTGTAGAAGAGTCATATACTTAAGGTTGCTGTAAGACCATATGGATCAGCTTGTGAAATGAAAAAGCAAACATGTCACAAAAAGGTATGTCTTTTACATAGAGTTTTGCAAAAGTTGCTTTTAGAAGTATAACTCCCATAATCTCCCAAACAGTATAGCCACTTCTAAGGGCTGTAGTTGAAAACAACTTTTCCAGGTTCTGCTTCTTTTATTTGCTGATTATTGCTTGCCAGCTAGTTTCTCCTCTAAGCTGTTTGCAGTTAAGAGATGGAGACACAGAGAAGAAATCTTTTCAGAACATTTGCTTTGTTTCCATATTAAATGCACTGCTTATAACCTGAATTTCAGGCAGAGGGATAAGAAGGCAAAGGTGCTGCTAAGGCATGGATAGGTGAATACATTTACCTTTCTCATTATCTAAACACTCCATATCAGTGGTTCTCAACCTGGGGTCTCCAGATGGTTTTGGCCTGCAACTCCCAGAAATCTTAATAGCTGGTAAACTGTCTGGGATTTCTGGGAGTTGTAGGCCAAAAACATCTGGGACCGCACGTTGAGAACCACTGCTCTAAATCATTTTAACATTGGCTTGTTTCCAGTTGGAGGACTCCTAAAGCTACCAATCAGAAGGCAACAGAACAACTATTCTTATTTGCCCCATTTAATACTTCTTTCCTGGTAAAGAAGAAAGATAGAAGAGGCAGTGAGGGCTATCAATTGAAAAAACCTTTGGGCCCACTGAAACCTTTCCTAGTCAAGGGAGGCTGGTTACACAATAAAACCTTTGATATGGATACACTCAACCTCTCTTCCTTTAATGTTGTCAACTGCAGTTTGAATATATCCTGCCATTGGAATAGCTTTATTTTTCTTGCAGTATTCTATCAGGTGTGCAAGCTATATATGCCATTTTATATGCTTTGATTGCTACTGTCCGTTTTCCAGTTTTTTATCCTTTTCAAAGCTATAAAGTTGTTAAAAAAATCCTTCAGAGCAAGTAATTGTAATCTTGAGGGCAACACTAAATGATTCAAAAATGCATGACTGCTGCAGAAAGCTACAGTACTATTTCCTTTTTTCAGTGTCCTAGAAAGTACACTGGAAACTGCCTTATATTGAGTCAGAGCTTTGGTCCATCTAGCTCAGTTGTTTACACAGTGTCTGTAGTTATTCCCCATGGGATGATTTTATGGGATGTATGTTTGACTGTAGCTAGAGATGCCTGGGATTTAAACCAGTGACTATCACACAAGTCTGTTATCACATCTGTTGTCTCATCGCAATCACATTGTTTAAATAAAAGGAGACATACTGTTATTGGAACAATTGAGAGATGCTGGCACTTTGTTGATGTGAAATGCGATAATCACTCATCCCCACAGATTCACTTCTTTCCAGTGTTTGCCATACCCTATTTTGCAAGTTGTGAAGTTTCTCTGTTCCCATGAGACCTTGCAATTTGCAATATTGGGGCTACCAGGAAAGTAAATTATCACATAGAAGAGAGTTCTGAAACATCAACAATTTTGGATTCATTAATGAGTTTTTCTCATCAATGACAAAAAAAAACAATCAAATCATAATTCAAGCTCAATGCAACTATGGGACAGCCCCATTGACAGATGGTTTTATTCTTCCATAACAGCACTTTAGCAGCCTTGTGTAATAAATTCCTTGGAGTTTGAAGCTACTGGCGTACAAGCACATGTTCTATCACTGTGCAATGGCCTTTTTTCAATGCAAACTTCTTCCATTGTTCATTTCTAAGTTTTGAGATTAATAAAAAGATAGCCATGCAAACAGAGATTTCAAATTATATGAACAGGAACTTTGTGAACGCCTAACCAGAACACTTACATCCAAGATTAAGTATGAATAAATATACTCTTGTTACATGTTAGAACAAATTCATACATATCAGTTTTACCAAATTACAACTTTACCTTTTCATCTATAGCTGATGAATAAGCAAGGTATCTTTTCAACTAAGGCAAACCTGCAATGATTCCTGCCAAATCCAGAGGGAATAAATTCCTTTAAAAATCTGGTTTTCCCAAGTCCCCATATAACTGTTTTTGCTTTGTTATTTTATGTTCAAATACTCAAATTCAATTGCACATTTTGTGAGTCTATGTTCGTGTCATCAACAGGTCAAATTTCTCAATAATATTAAATCCACAAAAAAATGAGATCCAGAAAGGGAGAGATGGATTCATTTTAAAGGGAGCATTCTGTTGGTTTAGGCTGACTGGATTAGAATTGAAGTCATTCTCTGACATGTCTCCAGCCAAGAGGAAGCAAACCCATGTTTCCTCTCTGAAAATCATGCATCCCTTCCCTCCCTTTCTGTCTCTCTTTCTCTTCCCTTTACTCTTTTTTTCTCTTCCTAGAGAAGGGGCAAGTCATTCTTACAGAGGATAAACTGATCACTTACAGATTGTCGCACATGCTAAACACTCTTCCATCCCATGTGTACATGCAGACTCAAGTAACAAGATGGCAATACCTTTCTTCTGCTAAACTGGGCAAAAGGTCACAGGTTAAGAAATACATGCATGAGCCTGAAGAGGAGGAAAAGGATAAGAAGAAAAGGATTTGTTTCAGGCCAGGTCTCTTGAAAGAAACTAAAATGTGGGGAGGGTGAGCAGTAAAAAGTTTCAAATCCAGAGTTTGAAAGCACTCAGTCATCTAAAGCTTTCCAAAATCTACAGAGTAGATTCCAGCTTTTTTCACAGTTGTCACCAGGTTCCAAAGATAGAGAGAGAGAGAGAGAGAGATAGTCACTTTGCCTTATTCCAAAGATAATAGCTCCTCTCTTCCATCTTCAACAGATTTGCTGGTGAGAGGCAAATACATCCTCAAGTCTTAGCTCTAATTTCCACCTCTGGACAGATTGCAACCCCTCCCTCTTTACTCACAGGTGCAATATGTTCCATCTCACATCTGACTCTGAGGAAAATGAAACAGACTGAAAGCATTAATATGCCACTGGCCCTTCCTCTCATTTTCAGAAAGGGAGAGAAATCAATGAAAGAGTGCCAGAAGAACTCTGCAATGCACTTATGCTCAGGCAGTGCTAAATCCATCCACCTTATCCTTGGCTGACAGAGCAAGACACTAAAGCCACTTTTTCTGTTCCATAGAGGACCCAGTCAGCTTGAAGTGACAAAGGCAGCTAAGCCGGTATCTCAGTATGATCCATTACTTTGATGACCGGCACATTGCGGCTCAATCTAAGGACCTTCATATTTTAAAGCACAAAGACTGACAGGCTGAGCTTAGGAACTAAGCTTCTTTAGGCAAGTTGCCATAGATTCATTTCAACAGTCCTGTACAGGAAGGGAAGAGAAGGCATAATTCTTCTACCTCAATCTCTGACCATCTTTACCAGGGCAGAAAGATGTGCAGCCCCTGAAAATACAACATCTTACTGCCAAAGAGCAGAATACAGGTGGAGGATTACTGAAGAAAGGTTAGCAATCCACCAAATATCATAACAGGGGCAGGAATAATAGAATCTTCCAAATGTAAGTTCCAAGACCCCTACCTAGGATGCCCAATAGTGAGGAACACTATGAGTTGCAGTTTAATATCTAGAAGGCCATATGATTCTCACCTTTGGTTTAAAGCAACTCTATAACAGGAGTGAGAAATCACAGCACATATTGTTATTGTTGTTTATGCCAACTTTGATTTATGGAAACCCTTTGAATGAGAGAACTTCAAGTCACCCAGACCTCAACAGCCTTGCTCTGAGCTGTAGTTTCCTTGATTGAGTCTATCTATCTGGAATACAGTCTTCCTCTTTCCTACTACCCTCCACTTTACCAAACATTATTATATTTTCTATTGAGCATCTACCTCGGAGTGTGGTGGAGACTCCTTCTTTGGAGGCTTTTAAACAGAGGCTGGGTGGCCATCATCTGTCAGGGGTACTTTGATTGTGCTATTCATACATGGCAGGGAGGGGGTTGCAATGGATGGCCTGTGTGGTCTCTTCCAATTCTATGTTTCTATTATTCTACCTCTTCTAAAGATAAGACCATATGATCATCTCAATTTAGTATCTTGGCTTCCAGGGAGAGTTCAAGCTCAATTCACTCTAGAACTCACTTGTTGGTCTTTTTAGTAATCTACAGTATCTATAGAACCAGAACCACATTTCAGATTAGTTGATTTTCTTCCCATTAGCATTTTTCTTTGACCAACCATACATAGAAATTGGACAATCAATGGCACGGGCAAACCTAGCATTCAATGATATATCTTTACACATTAGAATCTACCCTACCCTTAGAAGTTTTAGCCTTCTTCTAACTTCTTGACTACAGTCTCCATTCTGATTAATGACTGAGCCAAAGTATGGAAAATGAAATGTTATTTCACTATAATTAAGATAGTTGACATGCCATGAGTACTCTTGTGTTGAAAATGTTGAGATTTTGAGTATTTAAATGTATTTAAAATGTTCAACATCTAAAAATAAAATGTAAAAAAAATCAAAAAAAGAAAATCTTGAATTATTTCAATGTCTTCATAATTTGCTTCAAAGTTATATAAATTGTCTGTGGTAGTTCACTGGCTTGACCTGAATATCGTGTGTGAGCAAGAGAGAATGAGAGAGAGAGAGAGAGAGAGAGATTGACATGCCTGTCAATCATGTCACTGATTGAACATCCCTGCCAAAAATGCCGGTAAACAAAAACAGGACTACTCAAACAGAAAACAAATTCTTATCTAAAAAGCAACAGCAAGTTAGATCTCACTGAACCAACAGTAGGAGGAGGGGACATAGAACAGTGGAAAACCTGATACATCCTTCCTGAGTGTTTTCTTTTGATGTCATAAAGCTTCAAATACACCAACAGCAGTTAGAGTAGGTGCCTCTCAAAATGAAGAGCCAGAAATGGAGGAAGAAGGAGAGGGATGATTATAAAAAGGAAAGGAAAAATGGGTAATTAAAGAGGGATGCAGTCTGAAATTTCAGTTCTATTATTTAGTGGATGCAGATGAAATGAAATCAATCATACCAAATGCTTGAATTAAAGCCCACTTTGATTTATTCAAAAGACATTTTGCAGCTGCATCCAAAAGGCATTATGGGAAGGGAACAACACCAAACTCTTACTATTTGGAAGTTTCTGCTGTTTTCGATTTCTCAAGAAGAAATGGTGCTGTTGAAGAATCTAGATGAGAGTGTGAAGGGATCAAGTCCAATTTTATGAGCTAGGTTGGTTTTAGGACCTCATCACACTAGAGAATGGATCCATTTTAAATCTGGTTGCTGCCTCCTGCAGGATTCTGGGGTTTGTAGTATAGTGAGGCTATTAAAGACTCCTCCCTACAAAGCCCAAAATTCTGCAGGACGCAGCAACCAGATTTAAAATGGATTCATTCTCTAGTGTCATGAGGTCCTTAGACCATGCATTATTTTTTCTGATAGATCTTTATCTTTTTCCTCTCCCATTTTCTTTCCATTTTCAACTCTTTTGTATGTCTGTTGTATCTTTTTGTTTAGTGTAAAATGTGTAAGATTTTCTTTCTTGGATTCCACCTTCCTCACTCTGGAGAAATTTCCTATTAAGGACTCTGCATAGTGTGTGCATTTTACTGCCACTCCGCAGCCGACCTCCCTTGGCTTTCACAACAGCTGTGTGGTTTAGATACCTTTTTCCAAGTCAAGGCACTTGCCTACATTGTCTCATTTATCATAGCTTATGAAACATCTGCTGTTTCTAAATTCTTTCCTTTGAATGCTATAATCTTTTTAGTTCTGTTCTCCAATAAGCAACTTTGAGCAGCACGAAACTGCAGTAAGCATCATTCTTAACTGGCTCCACCCCCCCCCCCTTAAAAAAAACCCTCTATGTGACAATAAAAAAGCCGATTTCCATCCACTTTGATCACTTTCCAAAATTATCCTTTTCCAAAGTTACATTTCAAACAGGTGTTCCAAAATCCCATCATTAGATGATGATGCCAGCAGCACTCCGATGCCAGTGGAACAACAGTACACATGGCAGGGAAAGTAACAAGTGGCAATATGGTAGGAATAGTCTGGAGGTTGAGGTGAACCCTATGCTACCCTGGCACCAACAGTTTTAAGAAATAAACTGTCTTGAGTGTGCCATTATTCATCAAGTGGCAACATTGTCTTTCACACAATTGATATGAGTTTAGTGTATACTATGAAAAATGTAATCTTGCCAACAAGCACCTCAAAGTCAGGTAAATTCCCAGCATGTACTGGCACAAGGAATGAGAGCACACAGCTTGGTTAATATAAACATGCTTTGGTGGTGAATACCAGCTTTTTCTACTGCTGACAAAATAATATTTATGCAGTTTTCCTTTTTTTTTAATCAGGCATAGCTGTAATAATACTAAGTGGAGACAAGGCAGATTTTGTGATTTGGCTCATCTCTGTGCGCTAAAAGACAAAAACTCTTCCTTCCTCCCTCCGTTCTTTTTTGTCTATCTTGGAGACAATTAGCACATTTGCAAGACTATTTTTCTCCTAGTCTGTGAATGTACAAAACTTAAAACTACAATTTATCTTTTTTCATAGACTATCACAAAGCGCTGCTCGTATCTCTGTCAGCAATCGGACTGTCCTTTCTTCTTGTTCTGTATTGGCTTTAAAAAGAAAAGGGATGGCAGATATGTTTTTGCACAAATTTCTTGGAGTACGGTAGAAGGGGAAAATGTAACTTGCTGTCAACAAAAAAAATTATCACGGAAGTCAAGGAGTCCTCGACAAGCTGTCTCCTCACAGCAAGACAGTGTGTCTTGATCATGAACAAGGCTTTGGTGGAAAGTTCTTCACATCCCTACTGGACACAGAGGGCCCTTCAATATGAAGCTTTTCTTTTGTAATCTCCCTGACTCACTCATGGGATATTTGGCAAGGAGAGCAATCCACTCATATCACTCCCATTTTTCAATTGTTTTCTCCATTTTTGTCGCAGTATACACACTCTCTCAGTGTGTATAAATGAAAAACACTTCTCTCCCCCCTCCCCCTCCCCCTCCCCCCCCCCCTCTCCTGGCACAACATTTGTATGCACTATGAAAGCTGCTCGGGGGGGGGGGGGCGGACTTCAGCTCTGGTAAGCTTTTTTTTACTTTTCTAAAGGGTCCAGGGGCTTGGAGGTAGGGCCTCCACACGTTCTCTCAGCCTACTCCCAAAAGAACGTGTGGACAACCCATCTCAGAAAGCATTAGCTTTCTGTGGTGGATGTGGACAGCCCCCCAAAAACAACCATTTTTTTAACATGGATACTTTTGCGATAAACGGTTGTCTGGAACAACCCTGGGGGTATCAAAAATTCTATCACAATTCACAACAACGGATGGATGAATATTGTCCCAAGGTGTATCTACGCTTTAGAATTAATGTGTTTGTCACAACTTTAACTGCCATGTCCCAATGCAGTGATTTGGTGAGGAAACTGCACTGTTTGGCAGCGAAAGCTAAAGACCTTGCAAAATGGCAACTCCCATGATTTCATAGCGTTGAGCCATGAAGGTTAGTGTCAAACTGCATTAATTCTACTGTATAAATGCTGTCCCCAGTCTAATATGTGAACCTCAGGGCAGATCTTGATACATATTTCTTCAGGGAGGAGAGAGGAAGGTAGAATTTGGATGTGTGAAATGAATGCACATCAAGGTGGCAGCACTTTTCTGAGTAACTTTTCCCTTCCTCCCTTCTCCAAATTCTAAGGCTAAATCAAATTGTTTGTCTCAAATATAGAAGATAAATCAAGTGTAGCTCAGTATGTCAACATTAAGCACATTCCACTAATTCAATGGATCTACTCTAGTCTAAATTATCAATAGGGATTAGACCTGGACAGGAATAATGTAGCCTTCCTGGCAATAGCCCATCAGCCCAAAACAGCATGGTGAAACATGCAGAGGGAACTGAAGAGGGTTTTATCCTATTTTTTTCAAACTGTTGACCCATTTTATCTCATAATAAACACCATCCATGCAGACATGTGGTAAAGAATATCAACATGCACAATCCTGAGGCATTATAACTCATATCTCCTCTGTTGAGGACTTTGACGCATTACATGAATAATTCTGGGGACTGCTAACAGTCAACAACATCTCTTATGATTCACTCAATTTACCAGCCACAAGCTGCTGTAATCTGTCTGTTTATATAGTTTTCATAGCATTTGTTTATCTTTTCTCTTGTCCAATATGAGAACAGATATACTGCCTCTGACATTTGGCAATTTTGAGAAAATCATCCTGTTTCCCAATAATGTAATGTGAGTTTTTCCTGTATCCTATTTGGAAACCACTTCAAATGTGGGGCTTCCAAACATGGGATAGGAAAAAAATCCATCTATCTCAGATCTGAATGTACTAAAAAAATGTACAAAAAATAAGCATCACTTAGAATCATAGAGTTGGAAGAGACCTCATGGGCCATCCAGTCCAACCCCCTGCCAATAAGCAGGAAAATCACATTCAAAGTGCTTCCTTTTCCTCTCTTTTTTAAAAAGAAAATAATTGTGTGTATGTGTTTTTTTCCCCTTTTTTAAAAAGACAGCTAGTGTGATATCTGGGCAGAAATTTCAAGCCTGTGCATTTAATATTTCCCTCTCTGTTATGCAGACAGCACCTTTTACACTTATGATTTAAACACCTTTCAACTCACAAAAACATGATTGCTGGCAGAATTCCCATTACAATATTCAGTGGTAATGAATGCTGGAAGGTACAACCCAAGAATATTTGGAAGGACTCATGCTATCTTGGGCTTTGGCTGATATTTCAGGACTGAAATATTGAGACCTAGGAACATTTCCTTGTGATGTCATAGGGATCAGGACCTGGTGATGTGACAGGCAGCCCTCAATGATGTCATCAAGCATGTTACATGAAATTATTATTATTATTATTATTATTATTACCCATCTCTTTGCATGGCTCAAGACAGGTTACAGCATAAATAAAACACATAAGCAATGCATTTTAAAATTATATAAATACACATATTAAAATGTATTTCTATAAGAAAACATATTAAAACTTATTTCTATAAAAATATGGTACATATTAAAATACATAGAATAGAGATTAAACACAAGACACGAGTTTAAAATTCATGCTTAAAACTGGCTGGGTTGTACAAAGTCCCCCACTGAAATAATTGGGGGGGGGGGGGGCACTACAAGGATAACCAAGGAGGAAAAATGCACCCATACAGACATTTTTCAAGGCAGCACGCCCACCCTGGAATTCCTATCCCTAAGAAGTGAATAATGCCCAGGTCTTGCAATCTGGCAATTCTATTCCACATTCAAAAATGGACTGGGCATGTACCCACACTCCAGATTAAAACAGTTTCACACCACTTGAAATGTCCTGGCTCCGTGCTATGGGATCCTGGGATTTGTAGCTTCATGAGGCACCAGCCATCATTGGCAGAGAAGGCTGAAGCCTAAAACTCCCATGATTCCATAACATTGAACCTGCATTGAATCTGGTGTCAACCTGCATTAATTCTACAATGTAGATGCATCCTGGCCTGTTAGTTGAATCTGGAACATCCTCCATATGTGTCAAAAGGGATAGCAGGCTACTTTAGAGGATACACAAGCAAGTCTAACCTTTTTTTTCTGGAGAGAAAAAAAATGTTCCCACGTCATCCTGGGAAATGCTAATCCTGCTGTCAAAAGAAACCTCAGAGAAACAGGAAATTCTTCATAATGTTTAGTCAAAATCCCCTTGCTTGTAATTTTAACCTGTTACATTAAAACCAAGCTCCAAGCAACAGAAAATGCATCTCCATCCATTACATGGCAGACCTTCATGCACATGAAATCACTGACGTTCATACAAAGTTCCATATTTAGGAAGATTTTGTCTTTGTTGTTGTCAAAAGCTTTCATGTAAAAATTATGAAAGTCAATGAAGTGTTCTACTTCTATTTTTTTCAAGCCAATGTGTTGCACTCAAATATCAAAGCATACTTGCCTGGTGAAGTTTTATTATTTATGACTTCTTTTATGGTTTAATGTTGTTTTTTGTTTTGTCAAAGCTGAAGCAAAGAAGCCAGCGAAGCTTCTTTTTTTTTAAGTTTTGAATCTTCTCATGTTGCTTCTTAAAAAGAGATAATTGCAAAAAGACAGTTAAATCAATAGTAGGATTATCAGTGCCAAGAATTCTGACATGGCATCCTGGGTCACCTTAAATCATTGTACAAACATACTTACATTGTTACTCAGTTTACAGCTAACCTGATGGTCTTGGATGGGTATTAGTTTTGTGAAACACCATTTGGCAGGAATAACTGATCAATATATAAACAGTATGGCTTATCCATCATCTGATTGCCAATTAAATCGGAACTTTGCACAGCTGATGATCACAGTATAATAGCAGTCAGAATATTGGGCCATGTTTTTGGGAGATTCTAGTTCTAAATCCGAGAGTAAGTAAGTAAGAAACTTTATTTTTGTACCCCACCTCCATCTCCTCAAAGGGACTCAGGCCAGCTTACATGGAGACCAGCCCGATCAACATAATTAAAAGACAACACATTAAAATACAGAACAGCAGCATAAAACAAAATAAAATAACATTATAACAAAATATAAAAGTAAGCATCGAACCAATCAATGAACAATAATAATCGATGGGCTGGTACAAAAACAATTGTGAGGATAGGGCTGGTGGATAAAGTGCGTAGTTCATATGGCCACAGTACAGAAAGAGGGCAATGAAAAATGGAGCATTATGGCTTTGGATACAGAACAATTGTAAGGTGTGAGGACAAAATTTTGGGTCTTAGCTGGGGCCTCCTCTCTAGGGAATTGTCTAGTCAAAAGCACAGCAGAACATCCACGTCTTTAGATCTTTGCGGAAAATGGACAGGGTGACTGCTAGAGAGTGAGTGAGCATGATGCAGAGGAGGTTTGAGTGCTGAAATAGGACTTTGGGAGACCAAGGTTCAGATCCCCACTTTGAAATCCTCAGTTTGACACTAAGCAAGCCACACTCCCCTAGCATAACAGGAAGACAGTGGCAACCCCCCCCCCCCCTTTCAACAAAATTTTCATGCCAAGAAAATTCCATAATAGTTGTGCCTTAACATCATTATGAATTCAAAACTACTAGCTACAATTTTGGGAAAAAGGAGAATAAAGGTAAAGGTTTCCCCTTAATATTAAGTCTAGTTGTGTCCAACTCTGGGGAATGGTGCTCATCTCCATTTCTAAGCTGAAGAGCTGCTATTGTCCCTAGATGCTTCCAAGGTCTTGTGGCCAGCATGACTGCATGGAGCACCATTACCTTCCCGTCGAAGCGGTACCTATTGATCTACTTAACTACTAAGTTGTCAGAAGCTGGGGCTAATAGCAGGAGCTCATCCTGCTCCCTAGATTTGAACTGCCAACCTTTCGGTCAGCAAGTTCAGCACTCTGTGCTTTAACCCACTGTGCCACTGAGGGCTCGAAAGTAGGGTATACATTAATCAATTATAAAGGTAGTGGTGGGTTTAAGGCAGTGCAATATCAGTGCAATATTTGGGAAAGTTACTTTTTCTTGTTTTGACTATAGTTCTTGGAAACAGCCATGTTCTTTGGGGACATCTTGAATGCTGGAGTACAAACAGAAGCTTCTCTAAACTTCTCATCAGTGATAACTAGATACACACATGACATTGGTCTGGCATTGGGGGCTGTGTGGTGGTGGTTGGGGTGTGCCGAGATGGATGTGTTGTTTTGTGGTGTATGCTAGGGAAGGCATTTAATTTTGTTGTAAAATAGCACAACGACAACAAAGCTATTCTATTGTATTCTAACTGCCATGGCTCAGTGTCATGGAATCATTGGAGTTATAGTTTACAAGGTCTTTACCATTCTCTACCAAAGGTTGCTGGTGTCTCACCAAATCCCAGGATTCTGTATAACCAAGCCAAGACAGTTGACATGGTGTCAAACTGCATTCATTCTGCAATGTTGATGCACCCTACAACAGGTTATAAATTTCACAGAGGGCTTATTTACATTGTCCACTTAATCTGTGAGCCATCCAGAGAATTAATATTCCAGGCTGGCCCAGAGGCAGCCACACATTCTGTGCCCAACCTATGATGGCAATAGCTTGTTCAAAGAAACATGTGATGTGGGCAGATAAATTGGTTTCAAGAAAAAGCCAGATGAAATGAAAGGAAAAGGGATCAAATGAACAAACCCAGTAGCATTTTTAGGATTAATTGGTTCGTTTTCTCATAGCCTTTTTTGGATATCAGTCCAATTTTTTAGATGGGTAGAAATTAACCTGTGCAACCCCAATGACTCCCAGCCCGACCACCTCCCCCTTAGCGATCAATGAGGGTCAAGACATTGTGATAGATGGGAGTCCATTACTCTGTCATTCAAGAAACAGCTGGCTGACACTCCTCCCTCCCCCATGAGCGAGCACCATTGAAACAGGTAGAAGCAAGGTCCCCATCACAATTTCCCCTGGCACTGGAGAACACTCATGATCAGATTGGGATTGTCAGTCTTCAGCTTTTTGATCAACCAGAGAACTGAAACCCACTGCTTCCCTACTAAATGTGGATGCATCTCACAGTAACTATGTATCCCATAAACTAAGGAACATATAAAAACCATGTATATGAAACAGGTAGAAATATGTACCTCTAGGTTACACATTTGAAATTACTTAACTGAATTCTGGTCAGTATATTGGAAACAAAATCCCTCTCAGTCACAAATGTAGCTAGAAGTGATGAACCATCACTCCTGTTTCCCTTTCAAGCTACACAATTATATCACTATAAATCAGTTTTAACTATGATGGTTACATACTATGAAATCCTGGGTCTTGTAGTGCAGAGAGGAATATTTAAAATTTTCCTAAATGCCCTAAAGGCACCAGATTCCAAGTGATATTTGAAGCTAACCAGGCTCAGCTCTGGTTGTTATGTAGAAAAAGAGCTGTAGGATGTACTTCAGAGAATGGTACTGTCAAAACCAACTCTGGAGACCTTCCCACACTACAAAAATCTGCAGAGAACCATCATTTAAAATTCAGGCTCTCCGCGTATTGCTTGCCCACACAGAGTGTCAAAACCACACCTTTTGGCGATGGGCTGGCCAGACACCACCTATGCTGAACCTATGCAGCATGGGTGGGCACAGCCACCAGCCCCTTGCCCTCCCTGCCCTCTTTTCCAATGCTTTAAAAAAAACAAGAAAAGCCATCTTACCAAGGCTGGGGGCTTCTGCTTCCTGGAGGCTTCCTGGAAGGCCCACATCTTCTCAGATGTTTTCTACCCAGAATAAACCTGGATTTCCAGGTTTATTCTGAGTTAAACTGCATTAGCCTGGGGTGTCATTTGGACACCTCACAATAATGTCCACTGTCCACAAGGCATTGTGGGGCAGTGTAGATGGGATCTGAGTAGTCTTTACCTAAGAAAACCCTATGAAAAGAAAATTTATGAAAGCCCTATGAAAAGAAAATCCTAAGAAAATTTATAAGTTGACAAATGACTTGAAGGCACATACACACAGTCATGCACTTATGATGTTTTCTCACGCAAACACACCCCACCTTTCCAAACACTTTTAAAACAGAAAAATGCTATATGTGATGCAGCCCATCCCAAAATGCAAAGAAACAGAACACCACAGTAATATGATCCCCATACCCACAAAAGAGGAATAACGTCATTAGAATTTTGAGTCAGAGAGCTTTAATGCCACACCAAACTACTAACTCTGTAAGACCTCCCATGCCAGTTAAATTGGAATTATAGTGCTATAATTATGTAGTGTGAAAGGGCCCCAGTTACCCAAAATGGTGTCCACAACAGTGCACTATAGCCCTTTGGAGCTGGGGGCGGGGATGAGTCTCTCTAATGTATCTAGATAATAAGTATATTTGTACAAAATATTCATAACCAAATTGAAGAATGGCACAGTTATCAATAAGAAAACTCAGAAGGCTTGGTAAGATTTTTTCCCTCATTTCTCTCCTCCTCAAGACTATTGAGTTGGTTTCATAGGACTCTGAATTGAGGTAAAACTCTCCTATTTGCTTTCCTTCTCAGAGTAATTTTCCAAACTTGCAAAACTATTCATGGGGTCTTTTTTTGCTTGGCATTTTGGCAGTAAGCATCGCTTATAGGACATTGCTTGTTGCATTTTTAATAGCAGCATTATGACTTTAGTACTGCATTTTTATCTTTTCCCTCTCCCTCCTCCCTGATTTTAATACTTCTTCCAACTATGCAGCTGTTGAAAGATAAATAAAAAATGATAAAAATGAATAAAAACGTCTGGAAAGATCAAAATGCTTTATGCAAGTGACATGACTGACTCATAGCATGCAGGATTAATAGCAAGCTAGGCAGAGCAGGGGGCTCCCTTTTCTTTATTTTCCACTAGAAAGCAAGCAACATGGATTGTAATTTGCATGTTTTAAACTCAATATTATGGACAAAGATTTTACAAGATGTCCATTGGAATACACTCTAGATAATTTCTGTCCTGTAAACAATATGCTGGGGTGGAATATACAGCAATGCGTTTCCTGTAAGTTTCATTAACACAGCTGTGCAAACATTTTGCTCAGTGATTAAAGTGGCCCACGCCAAATCAGTAATGTTCCTCCATTGACAGAATGTCATTTTGCACCAAAAGAAAGCAGAGGAGCAAAACACCATGAAAACTACAAGCAGGGAGCTCAGGTCAGTCAGTTTATCTGACTTTTAGAGGCAGTGGGTATTTTTCGCAATCAAAGGATTTCAAAGCAAACAAACACCCAGGGGAACACAAAATTACTTGGATTTAGTTTCTGGCTTAGTCCATTGAAAGCTTCCTGGCATTTTGAATTTTTGTGTTTACTTACAGAAAAAATCCAACATAATTGAATCAGAGGCAGGGTGCTCACTATCCCCAAGATACTTTAAACCCTTTAAGAGCCATTTATTTTTTCTCTGAGTGTTATTATTGGCAGAGTCGATTTGTTGTGAGGTTGTAGTATTTGTGAGTGCAATTTTCAGGATTATTATTATTATCATTATTATTGTGTTTATTTATACCCCATTTTCTCTCTCCATAAAGGTGAATCAATAGCAAAATGATGTTTCTGTTGTCCTTGATTAATTTTTCTGGCCATTCCTGGAACCAGTTACAATATTTTATTCCCTAACCTGGAGATGGTTTCTTTTACATTCCAATATATTTTAGAACAATATATCTTCCTTTTTTAATTTTCTTTTTTTAGTTATAGTGCATAGCAGCATCAATCAAAGTATGTCTTTGCGCTGTCACTATAAACAAAAAATAAAATGTCAAGGGAGAGAGCTTGCCCTTCATATCAAAGAACTAGACTTGAGCCTGAATCAGTTTGAATGAAAACTGTTTGTAATATTTGGTGGTCCATTTAATATAATCCCCAAAAACAGAATGGGTAGGAGGGAACCGAAAAAAATGGCAAAACGGATTAAGGGAGCCAGATTTTTTCAGCTACTGAAGAAAATAGAGTGAAGTCTGCAATATACTTGAGACAGGGGTCTGGCAGGGCTCCTGGAGAAGATGGGATTACCTGCAGCATCTTTTCTCCCTCCCTGGTAACAGCAGCATCTGTCCATTAAAAAAAGGTTTCCTAGGCTCCTCCTTCAGTTGAAGGCCCTGCTGGGAACTCACTTTCCCAGCAACACTTTCATGGAGGCAGGCATTGAAAAGTCTCTGAGTTCCTCTCAGAGCATGATGGGAGTGGAAGTTTTCTCTCTTTATTGTTTCTCAGCCAATAAAAAGCCTGGTTGTGTCCATGCTCTGATTGGCTGAGAATGGGCACAACTGGTGACTACAATTCCCAGAAACCTTTCTTGTGGTTTGTCTTATTTTAAAAAATGCTATGATTAAAGCTTAAAATAATTTTAAAAAACCAGTAGATTGGTGAATTGTTTGAAACTTGGCAGGCCTGCAGTTGTAAATGGGGTCTAAAACTGAGGTAGGTTTCATGTAGATACGCCTTAAAATGGCTGAAGATTGAGCCTTTCAAGTTTCCCATTGTTGCTGAAAGAAAACGACAACATACCTCCCTATTCGAGTAACTTCCTGGTGAACAGAATGAGGGGTGAGCCGAAAATGGAGCCTGAAATAGCATGCTTTTTGGTCGAATTGCACACCCCTACCTCAACAAATTTTGGAAAATCCCTAAGGCAAGATAAGGAACTATTTTTTAAATAAGCAATGCATGGAAGTGGAAGAAGACAACAGAATAGGAAGGACAAGAGACCTCTTCCAGAAAATTAGAAACATTGGAGGTAAATTTCAGGCAAAAATTGGTATGATAAGAAACAAAGATGGCAGGGACCTAACAGAAGCTGAAGAGATCAAGAGAAGGTGGCGAGACTATACGGAAGATCTGTATAGGAAGGATAATAATATTGAGGATAGTTTTGACGGTGTGGTGAATGAATTAG
The DNA here is from genome assembly GCF_037176765.1 of Anolis sagrei. Lineage (NCBI taxonomy): Eukaryota > Metazoa > Chordata > Lepidosauria > Squamata > Anolidae > Anolis > Anolis sagrei. The sequence goes on along the minus strand of NC_090024.1, from coordinate 212,422,663 downwards.
AACCAGACATCCTGAGGAGTGAGGTTGAATGGGCCTTAAGAAGCATTGCTAACAACAAGGCAGCAGGAGACGACGGGATCCCAGCTGAACTGTTTAAAATCTTAAAAGATGATGCTGTCAAGGTGATGCATGCCATTTGCCAGCAAATATGGAAAACACAAGAATGGCCATCAGACTGGAAAAAATCAACTTATATCCCCATACCAAAAAAGGGAAATGCGAAAGACTGCTCCAACTTCCGTACAGTGGCCCTTATTTCTCATGCCAGCAAGGTAATGCTCAAGATCCTGCAAGGAAGACTCCAGCAATACATGGAGCGAGAGTTGCCAGATGTTCAAGCTGGGTTTAGAAAAGGCAGAGGAACGAGAGACCAAATTGCCAATATCCGCTGGATAATGGAGAAAGGCAGGGAGTTTCAGAAAAACATCTACTTCTGCTTCATTGACTATTCTAAAGCCTTTGACTGTGTGGATCATAATAAATTGTGGCAAGTTCTTAGTGGGATGGGCATCCCAAGCCACCTTGTCTCTCTCCTGAGGAATCTGTACAAGGACCAAGTAGCAACAGTAAGAACTGACCACGGAACAACAGACTGGTTCAAGATTGGGAAAGGCGTACGGCAAGGCTGCATCCTCTCACCCAACCTTTTTAACTTGTATGCAGAACACATCATGCGATGTGTGGGGCTGGATGAATGCAAAGCTGGGGTGAAAATTGCTGGAAGAAACATTAACAACCTCAGATATGCAGATGACACCACTCTGATGGCCGAAAGCGAGGAGGAGCTGAGGAGCCTTCTAATCAAGGTGAAAGAAGAAAGCGCAAAACCCGGGTTGCAGCTAAATGTCAAAAAAACTAAGATTATGGCAACAAGAATGATTGACAACTGGAAAATAGAGGGAGAAACCGTGGAGGCCGTGACAGACTTTGTATTTCTAGGTGCAAAGATTACTGCAGATGCAGACTGTGGCCAGGAAATCAGAAGACGCTTACTTCTTGGGAGGAGAGCAATGTCCAATCTCGATAAAATAGTAAAGAGTAGAGACATAAGACTGGCAACAAAGATCCACCTAGTCAAAGCCATGGTATTCCCTGTAGTAACCTACGGATGTGAGAGCTGGACCTTAGGGAAGGCTGAACGAAGGAAGATAGATGCTTTTGAACTGTGGTGCTGGAGGAAAGTTCTGAGAGTGCCTTGGACTGCGAGAAGATCCAACCAGTCCATCCTCCAGGAAATAAAGCCCGACTGCTCACTGGAGGGAAAGATACTAGAGACAAAGTTGAAGTACTTTGGTCACATCATGAGGAGACAGGAAAGCCTAGAGAAGACAATTATGCTGGGGAAAGTGGAAGGCAAAAGGAAGAGGGGCCGACCAAGGGCAAGATGGATGGATGGCATCCTTGAAGTGACTGGACTGACCTTGAGGGAGCTGGGGGTGGTAACGGCCGACAGGGAGCTCTGGCGTGGGCTGGTCCATGAGGTCACGAAGAGTCGGAGACGACTGAACGAATGAACAACTAAGGCAAGAAATTGCTACAAACAGCCCTCCAAAGATGAGCAAGCAAGACATGATAGGAATGTGTAAAAACCCAAAGTTATACTGTGAGAACCACACTTCTTTAGACCAATCTGGAAGAGCCCAGATCCAAAGCAATTTGGTATAAGATAGCTTATGGAACCAGAATTGAAGATGGATGCTGATAGAATTATTTCAAAAAGTGTTTTATGCTGTTTTAATAAACGTTGGAAGTACAGACCTTTCAAAACCAACTCCAATAATGCTGTTCTTTTTAATGAATGCCAATAGATTTGCTTTTATTTGGTACCTTATGCATTTACATATAAATTGCTAGATAATAGCTCTGCCCTCTATCTCTTTAGCATTTGATGTTAATGGGCTGGAAGAAAGGTCATTGGCTTGAGATTAATGATGTTTTGGGGCCATGGCGAAAATTTGGTCCCAGAGAAAAAGCTTCCTGCCACCTTAAAAATCATGACCTCCTAAAAATACAAGCAAAGTTTTATTATTACTGTGCAGGCATGTCAGTAAAACTAACTGACATCCAAGACAAACAGTCTGTAGAAAAGGTTCTTAACTGCTAAGGGGGTGACCAGGGAGTTCAACCCCCCAAGGCTAGAGCAGGCTATGGCTCCACCTTGTCATCATTAAGCAGTCATGAGAAAGACTCCAACCCAGAGGAAGCAGTGCTGAACAGCTGTGACTGGGAAGTGAGTAAAGCACCTCTGCTTTGTAAACAGTCTTTGCTGGCCCCTGAAAAAGATTGCTAGGCCTGGAGCATGAAAGATAACGCCAACTGAAATAAATGAAGAACTGGCTTAAAAACAAAGATCAATGTTGGATGAGTTGTTATGCTAAGTGTGCTAAAGAATAAATCCTACAACAGAGGCTGGCAAAAGAGATGGACATGCAGCACAAGACTCATCTTCCATGCACTGCCAAAACTATCCTGCTTGACGGGGAAATTAAAACAAAGCTGGAAGTGGCCAGAAATCTGTCTATGTTTCAGGGAATTTTTTAATGCACCAGTGCACAGGAGTATGCACACAGTACTCATTTTTCAAACAACTTCCTCTGAGGTTGCTAGGACAGAAGCATCCCATTTCACAGGATTTCAGGGCCAAACAGGAGGCAAGAGAATGAGAACTTATGGTGTCAAAGAATGGTGCCTTCTGATGTCAACACAGTGAGCGAGAAAAGGGGAGGACACTGAAGTGATACTGCACAAGAGAAATCTGGATAACTGGTGCACTTCTATTTACATATTTATTTATGTATTTATTCGATATAGGGATTCATGGCAAAATAATAGATATAAAAGTGCTCATAAAACAATGTGAGTATAATTATAAAATTCAAAAACAATAAAACAATTTGTGATAATAAAACTGTTAGTATGAAAAATATTAAAATGCATCAGATTTTATTTCTACCTTAAAATCTCAATCATACTGCCTTTAAAAGTCCCAGCACTCATCAGTTTATAAATGGCAGATGGCAGAAAATGTCTTACCCAAAGGCAAGCAAGAATGAGGTTGCCCTGGCCTCTCGGGAGTGAGTCTGGGAGCAGCCAATGAGAAGGCCTTCTCCCTGTTCCCACCAAATGATCTTGAGAGAGTGATGGGACAGAGAGAAGAATCATTTCCAAAAAACAAACAAAAGAAAACTATGATTGATGGGGTTGGCATAAGGGGGAGCCTACTTGAAGACACATAGAACAGCAGCAGCAGCAGCAGCAGCAACAACAACAACAACAACAACAACAACAACAACAACAACAACAACAACAACATATATCAATGATTTTAGCCATGATAGCTAAACAGAATTTTAATAGTCAGTAGCCTTATTCTATGTTATGGGAAAGACAACCATGAGAGAGGATTACTGCTATTCATGGATTCTCCTAAGCATCTTGAAAAGGAGGCATAGACCTTTGGTCTCATCCATAGGGGCTCTTCTGATATTCCTGTGTCAGTACTAAAGTTAACATACACATAAACACTTTGCTATCTGGTTGGATGCACCCTTTGAGTACATCCTTTGTAGGTCAGACACTAATTACCAATTCCATATCCAAAAGTGGCATTCCAACTGCTTAAACTCGCTTCCATTGGGAGCATTCCCTTAGGGCCAGCCTCCAGGAAATAATGAGAAAAAAGAGAAAATACACAGGGATGGCATAATAAACAACTCATACCACTAAAACTGTTGACTGCTTGCAATTTGCCACCCACGCCCTCTCCAGTTTAGAAGCCAGGGAGCTGACCTATTTTCTTGGGGAAGGGCTTGTCACTGGGACTGGATAAGGCTGCCTTTGATCAAAGCAGGGCTTCCTGAGTGAAGTAATCTTTTGTCCATAAAGAATTAACACAAAGAGTGGGAAGGATGGAGAAAATCATGTGCAAAAAAGCAGAATGGAAACAAATTCCATTTGGCATGATTGGCTTTGATGTGACAGAGTCACAAGTTTTGTGCCACTGTCAAAGAGCACACATAAAAGTTTGCAATGAAGAAGCAAGGGAAATGAGAATTTTTGAGGATGATTAGGGCTATCAAACATCTCAGAAGGAAAAGAACTGTTCTTTCTCAAGGCTGCCTTTGCGGCACCAAGGGATCTCCCACATTAGGAGTGGGTAACTTTGTGACCTTCTAGATGTTGTTTCACCACAACTCCAATCAGCCTTAGACACTGGTGAAGTATTATAGGGATTGCAATCATGCAACATCTGGAGAGCCATCAAGCTACCCAATCAAGACTTTCAGCCAACTTCCCATACTCAAAATTGCTATAGTTATCAAAATGGCCTCACCAAGGAACTTTTCCATGGCCATTTTTTGAACCTGTAGCATATCTACACTACACATCATAGCCAGCTTGATTTGCTGTTGTGTGCTTTCAAGTCACTTCCAATTTAAAATGATCATAAGGCAAATGTATTATGTAGGTTCTTGAGGATAAGACTTGTTTAGAAAGAATTTTTCCTTTGCCTCCCTGTGGCTGAGCAAGTGTGACCTGTCCAAGGAACCTCAGTGGGTTTCTACGATACCTGTTCTCTGGAGTTCTACCCCACATCTACATAAAGCACATTTACCTTGAAATCACTCTGACCAGTCCACATGATGTACTACCAGTTCTGCAGCACCAGTACTGCTTCCAGCTATTAATCTGGTACAAGGGGAAATATAAATTATTCAAAAGCTTCCAAGAAACTCTAGAATGATTCCAATGTTTTCAAAGTGTGGACAGCTAGATCAGGCTGCATCTGAGGCAATCTAGTGTCCACACCACAAAAAGACCTACCAATGTTATACCGGCCAGAAGCAGCTCTAAGAAGCTGCTTCTGGCCGGTATAACATTCTGGTGTCCACACCACAAAAAGACCTACCAATGTTATACCGGCCAGAAGCAGCTCTAAGAAGCTGCTTCTGGCCGGTATAACATTCTGGTGATATCTCTTCTACTGATCTCATAGCTAGGCATCATCACCAGAAGTGACATTTCCAGCAAGGCTCTACCGAGGTCCTGCTTGGAGCAGCTTCTAGCAAGTGAAATGGCAGTAGTGGCTCCTGAAGGACATGGTATTGGTATCAATGTGTTGTCAACCTGACTGGCCATCTGGACTCCAAAAAGGTCTTCAAGGTATTTCCACAATGGTAAATGTAGACACCCTGTGCTGCATTTGGGGCAGCTCTGGAGCAGCCTACTCCAGAGTATTTTGTCTGGTGTAGATGCAGCCCCTGTGCAACACTCAAACCACTACATCATGCTATCTTTCACTAGCTGAATTATTTTTCTTTACTTCAAAGATTCCTGGAGATTTCAGTCCCCTGAGAGTGAAGGGATTTATCTAACAGCAACCTTTTGCTCTTTGACCAGACTACCTTTTAAAACTACGTTGTTACTGAGCTACAAAAGACATAAAATGATATGACAGACAAAAAATACCTGTTTCTTTTAAGTGAATTGACCTGACTATAATTATCATTACTTTATTCACATTGTCCAGAAAATGGTTAGAGGCTTTTAAAAACTTTTTTACTCTTTGCACAATAATCGTTGACTTATCGATAGGTTACATCAAAATCCATAATTTTAACCCCAAAATTGCCCTCGACTTACATGAGGTCGACTCATACATGATCATTTTCAGACTATATGTGATTTTTTCTTCTCTTTTGTTTAAGGATATGGCTTCTATTGCATGATCTTTTAAAATAAAAGAATTAAAACTGGAAACAATCATGAGAACAGGGCTATGTACAGACTTTCCATAGACATCTAGGTGGATACTGTGGATAACAACATGTTGGAATAGATGAGATTCTTCTCAGATCCAGTAGAGCTCTTCTTATGTGCTTGTCTTTCCAAAAAGGTTGGCATGTATTCTTACAGTGAACTATTTAATATCAGTATACAAAATATCTGACCTGCAAAAAAAAAAAAAACCCTGCTATTAGAAGAGTGAAAACAAATACAATTTCAGCCTTCTGGAAAGAAGAGTTAAGAGAAGCAACTATTCAAAAATCTTGTGAAAATCAACAAACGGCAGCACAAAGGCAAATAGAAAAAAAAATCAAGAAGCTCAAAATCATTTTCTATCTCAGCTGTATGAATAAGATTTATAACCATGGGCAATGCATGTCGTCAGAAATTGGAAGCAGATGGTAATGTATAATTCTCAGAAGAACAATAGATAGATATTTGTGAATGTGGGCCTACAAACTGTCTCAGTAGATAAGAAGATGGGAAAGAAAACAAACAATCTCTATAAATAGTATCTTATTCCTAGTAGAATAAATAAAAGTATACAAGTATACTGCAGGGAAATATAAAAAAGTAGCTTCAACAGCATCAAATACGTACTTTTATCACATTTGTTCAGCTGAGTTAGGGGGGCTACATTTAGATAGACAAGTGAGAACTATCTGCCATTGACTGCTAGTTTATCTTCCATGTACTCCTTTTCAACACCACAATGTGGTATACTTCCAAACAGGACTGGCCCCATCATTACGTAAAATGTGGTAACTGCCTTGTGAAGTGTCAAAACAGGGCAAAAATTTATTAAATTTACCATGGAGAAAACGGCTTGTCCCATGAGTCAAAATAGAATTGTTGGCTTTGGACACACCTTGACTTGATGCATCACATCAGGCAGCAAAGAGTTTTGAGCTATCACTGTTTTCATATTAGTGACGTCATCATACAAGGGTTTTTTTTAGTATCCTAAGATGCTTCCCCGCCAGTCCAGAGACAGATGGGCATGCTTCCCATCAAACTAGAAAGACCCGTATCCACTAATTGCAGTGAAAGTATCTAAACACATAGAAAGTGTATGCATACAAATACAAATGCCAGGAAAACAAAGGGTTGTTACATTCACATTAAATAGAAATAATCTGTTCTTTTCTCAAAAGATGAAAAAAAATCCTCTTCGTGTGTGGAAATAGTTACTTCCCATCATCACACAATGTTGCTGGACATCTGTTGGTGGCCCTGCCCACAATTGAAGTGGAAGTGTCATATGACACTTCCCTCGCAACACAGAAGCCTTCCTGTGCTGTGCTGGCTCCAATGGAGCCAGTATAGATCTGTGCCTCTTAGGCATTACTTCCCCCATGTGGTAAGGAAACATTATCACAATGAAGTGGTATGTGGGGAGACAGTCACCCTTCATCACTGCCTTTTCACCACAGAGGCTGGAGAAATAGAATTGGGGGGAAAGGGGGGGGGAGAGGCTTCCATGTGATCAGATCATGAATCTCAGAGATGTAGAGTTTAACCCTTTAGCCCATACTCCCAATTTTCAAATTTAGACTGGCCATGATGTCATGAAAGAATATTCTGTTAAAGGTGTAAATTTAAATTCTCAAGGGGTTATCCCAGTAGTTTTGCCCTAGGCCCCAAAATCAATCAGCAGTTTAGATAGCTCCTTTAATTATTAGACTAAAAACCAGAGCGGACTCACTGTAGTACTGACATCAGAGCTTCTTCAAGAATGATACTGATAACTTGGAAGGATGAGTAAAATGGTAAAAAGTCTGCAAACCAAGCCCTATGAAGAACCACTTAGGAAGCTGGTGATGTTTAGCCTGGAGAAGATAAGATTTAGAGGCAATGTGATAGCCAGCCATGGTTAAATATTGGAAAAGATATTATGTTGGGCAGTGAGATGGCTTGCTTTCTGCAGTTTCAGAGACTAACACCTCATCATACCTTCGGTGGCTGCTCAACCTGCTTTGCTGGACTCCTCCAGCAGCTCTTTGATCAGGAGGAAGTGTGGTGCAAGCATGGAGCCCACAGCTTCCCCCTTTGATGGAGTGGCAACGCAGGAAGCCTCCCGTGTTGTCAGGGCATCAGGGGCACACCGGTTCCATCCTCCTTCACCCACAGAGCCAGCACAACACTGTGTGATCAGAGCCAGCAGGCTCTGCGGGTGACTGGGGCCAGATTGGTGTTTGCTGCCAAATCTAACCCATATGCAGTCATGCTGGCCACATGACCTTGGAGGTGCCTACAGGCAATGCCAGCTCTTAGAAATGGAGATGAGCACCAACTCCCAGATTCAGACACAACTGGACTTAATGTCAGGGGAAAACCTTTACCCTACCTTTACCTATGATGCAGTTGTAAAACACGGAGCAATGGATTCAAGCTACCAAAAGAGCTAAATAGGTTTTTTTTAAAAAAATCTAAAATCTTATAATTGAGAAAGATAGCAACAGCTGTCCATGACCAACAAAGGTTTTAGCAAAACTAGAAATAAAATGACAATGGGATGACCCCCATTACCAGTTCTTTAAATTCGATACTAAGAATATTTTCACATTGTTATTAGTCACACATTTATACAGGTTAATAGAGACATCTGTCTCTGGTTATGACTTTTTCTTTTTAAAAATGATATATGGGCTTCATTTTCTATCTCCATAGGTTTTACTGCTCCTGTATGAGGATTTTCTATTAGGTGCCAGAATAGAAAGAATAGCTCTGTAGATAAAAGAATATGTTGATGTTATTCTAAAAACATTGTTCCTTCGTATTGCAGCTGGTAGAACCAATAAGGAAACGTGTGGATTTTACTTTTCATTAAATAACCCATAGAAGAACCATAAGTCAGGGATGAAAAATAGCTGTTTTTATTTTATTTAACAAGAAAGACACTTATCTCCACTCAACCTGATCAAATGTTTCCAATTATGATCTAAAGCTACAGCCTTGGTGCTAAAGAAAGGAATTCTCTCTTTTTTTAAAAAAAAAAATGTGTCATTCCATTAAAGCTACAACATTATTTCAGGCTTTTTCTGTTACTGCCAGGCAGAGAAAGAAAGAAATCTGTCAAATGCTTTAAGAGGGTGATATTTTCCCCCACTCTCCTTGCTGCAAAGCTGTCAGAAAAAATGTCAAGAGAAGAAGAAAATGTATACTTGCTTCTTCTGTACTGGTGTATCACTTACAAATGGATCATGTATAGCCACCTTGTGCCCAGACCCTGACTGATCCCAACCACAGTAATATATTATCACTGCCCTGGTTTCTACTGTGTTTATTGTATGTATTTGTTACATTTTTGCCTATTTTTATACCTGACTACAGGTACATGAACACTGTAGAATTAATGCAATTCAACACCACTTTAACTGCCATGATTCAATGAAATGGAATTGTGGGAATTGTAGTTTTACAAGCCTTCTCTGTCAAAGAGTACTGATGCCACAAGAAATTGCACATCCTAGGATTTCATGGAGCAGAGCTATGGCAGTTAAAATGGTGCCAAACTCTATTAATTCTGCAATGCCGAAGCATCTTTCCTTTCTCCACTATAATTACATCTTCCAGGATTATTTAGGGTAGAGCCATAGTAGTTAACATGGTAACAGACTGCTATAATTGTGCAGAACTAGTTCTCTAGTAGACCATTCTAAGCGGTTAAACTACAAATCTTAGATTCTATAGATTCGAACCATGATGATAAAAGTGTAATCAAATAGCTATAATTATGCTATGTTTAATATTGTGCTAAGGATAAACAAAAGCTCTGATTCTGTGGATTAATCTGCTGAAGGGTAGCAAGAAATGATGAATATTCTGGGCACCACAATTCTGGGCACCACAATTCAAGAGAGATATTGACAAGCTGAAATGTGTCCAGAGGAGGACGACTAAAATGATCAAGGGTCTGGAGAACAAGCCCTATGAGGAGCGGCTTAAGGAGCTGGGCATGTTTAGCCTGAAGAAGAAAAGGCTGAGAGGAAATATGATAGCCTTGTATAAATATGTGAGAGGAAGCCACAGGGAGGAGGGAGCAAGCTTGTTTTCTGCTTCCCTGGAGACTAGGACGCGGAACAATGGCTTCAAACTACAAGAGAGGAGATTCCATCTGAACATGAGGAAGAACTTCCTGACTGTGAGAGCCATTCAGCAGTGGAACTCTCTTCCCCGGAGTGTGGTGGAGGCTCCTTCTTTGGAAGCTTTAAACAGGGGCTGGATGGCCATCTGTCAGGGGTGATTTGAGTGCAAAGTTCCTGCTTCTTGGCAGGGGGTTGGACTGGATGGCCCATGAGGTCTCTTCCAACTCTTTGATTCTATGATTCTATGATTCTATGAATATGCACACAATATCCTGTACTTTTTTCTATCCAATACACATGATTACTACTTATTATTATATTATCAGAGTTTCAAAATACATTACACACAGTCCCCAAATTACGAACAAGATAGGTTCTATAGGTTTTTTAAAGTTGAATTTGTATGTAAATCAGAAAAGTAACATTTTAAGTGTAAATCCAGATAGATAGATGGATGGATGGATGGATAGGATAGGATAGGATAGGATAGGATAGCGTAGGGAAAATCTAACACTCCTGTGGCATTTGTTTTGCTGTCTGGCCCCTGTTCAAAAGATTTCACCTCATGTTCTGTCCCTGTGACAACTGGATTTTGAAAAAAATAGTTTGTGGAAACAAGAATTGGTGATAAAGCTTCAGTTGAAACACCTTTCCTTGTGATAACTCTTCCAGGAGTGAATTTCCTTTCCTATGTTCTTATGTTCACCCCTGTTCTTAACTGTGAGTCAGATATAAGTCAGATGTTTGCAACTTGGGGGCTGCCTGAATATGGTCCATGTAGACTCACATAATGCAGTTGAATTGCATTATATGAGTCTACACTAACCATATAATGCAGTTCCAAAGTGCATTATATGGTAGTGTAGATGAGGTCATAGACACAATACACCATCACAAGAGAGCCTTTTCAAACTTGTATTTATAATAACTAAGGATTATAATGCTTCCTGTCCTCAAAGAAACAACAGAATAGCTTGCTGAATATAATTCTTGAAAGTTTGTCAGACTTCTTGGTAGCACAACAGATCTTGATCACTACATGGAGCCTGTGAGTGCTATATGTTCGCTTCCTATAACATACTAGCTGTTACGAATGGAATTTCACTCCCACTCTTTCTCCCTATACTAGTCTTGACTATTTTCAAAGTTGCTTGTATTCTATAGTTGCATGTTCATGGGTGGCAAGGGATTCAGAAGATGCCATCTGTATGGAGCATTGCAGCTTATGGTTATGTGTAGCAACTGATGTCTGCTACATCATCTGGTTTTGATGCAGAGAATTGCCTCTCCCAGAAGACATGCCGAAGCACTGGGAGTACAAGGAGAAAACATCTCTGCACTTTAACACCATCACAGCATCTTTACCTGCTTTTGTTTAGTTTTGCCTCTTCAGAGCACTGTGTCAGGATGTGCCTTCATGGTTTCAAGAGATCCCAAGAAAAGTCTTCTTCCTGACAGTAGAGGGAGTAGTTAATGATAGATTAGTTTATGGTAGGGCCATCTGGCCAAGGCCTCGCTTTGAAGATGTGGGAACGGAGTTCTAGCCTAGCCTAAACTGAGATAAGCCAGGAGAGAGAGGGGGGAGCAAGGCCAGGAGGGGGGATTGGCTGGCGGGAAACCTCAGTTCTCTCTTTGCCGTTAAACTGTATGGATTGAATAAACTACAATTCCAGGACTTGTGCTTGTGAGTGTGAGTTTCATTCTAAGACCCAGCGGTAACCCTGACATAAAGAGAGAACTCACAACTTCTTGTTCCACCCGTGAGGAGTGCAACTATCCGGGGAAGGAGCATGTTCGAGGAAGGAGAAATCCCGATGGGAGCTGGACAGAGTATTGGACTTTCCCCCTCCCCGAGGCTGGAGGACGAGGAGTTCGGGGACGAGGGATCTCCCCAAGCCGGAGACCTAGAGAGGGCAGGAGGAATCCCCACGGCTGCGCCTGAAGATTGGGGAGCCCCCCTAACGTCCACGCAGAGGCCTCCAGAAAAGGACATAACCGTACGGCGCAAGTTGCCCATGTTGGGGGCGAGGGAGCCTCTCAGAGAACCCTCTCCCCTCGGCAGCGCATCGGCCCCGCCTGCGCAGCACCTCGGAGAGAAGGTAGATGCGATGGAAAGAATGCTGCAGACCTTTTCATTCCAGCTGGAGGAGATGAGAAGGGAGGTGGCGGCATCTTGGAGAGCCACGCTGGAGGAGAGAGAGCAACGACGCTCCCTCCCGCAAGGTATGGGACGGGGGTACCGGCCCTCCGGGAGGGTAGCCTTCGCCACAGAAGGAGAGCCCTCACACCCTCCCCCTGGGACCTCAACATTTGCATCAGGATGGGGAGGGAGAAGTCATCTCCAGGGGGGCCCCGGGAGAGGAGAGCCACGAGTAAAGTTCAACGGGGACCCCAAGCAGCTCTCCTACTTCATCACCAACGTGAGGCATTACATGGAGGATTATGGGGACGCCTTCCCCTCAGAGGGAGCCATGATACACGCAGTGGGGGCCAATTTGAAGGACGCAGCGGCCGATTGGCTCATGCAAATGTACGACACCCGGGCGCCGGAGTTGAGAAGATTAGAAGATTTCCTACGGGCGCTCCGGGCGAGATTCCAGGACCCCTTGGCGGAGGAAAAGGCGAAGGGGCAACTCAAAAGGATCCACCAGGGCAACAAGACTGTCTCTGAATATGCCCTGGAATTCAAAGCCATTGCAGGCAGGATTAGAGACTGGTCGGACGCCACCAAGCTCGAATACTTCCGAGCAGGCTTGCGCTCCGATGTGTTGGAATGGTCTTTGCACCGGAGCAACCCAGCCACCCTCGAGGAATGGATTGTGTTGGCCGGAAGGGTCGAGTGCGATCAGGAGCAGATGCCACGCAGAGCGAGAGAGAGAGGCCGAACTCAGCACCCCGCAGCGGGACCGCAGGGGGGCCCACGACGCCCCTCGCCCAAAGGGAGGTCAGCCAGCCGCGAGAGGAAAGGGAGGAGGGGCCCCTGCTTCGCATGTGGCCAAGAAGGACATAGAGCAGCAGAATGCCCGAGAGGACGCACCCCTCCCAACGCTCCCAGGCCTGACAAGACACCACCCCCCCCCCCCCCGAGGCCAGCACCAGGATCCAAACCCGCAAAAGGGAAAGCCTCCACGGCTGTGGAGTCCGCTCTGGCCCCGTATCAACTCCCCGCGGAGGAGGAGGCAGACCCGGAGGGCGCAGACAGAGACTTCTACCTGGCGGGAAACGGACAAGATCTCCTGTGAGGACCGCCGACAGGAAGATCGTGAAGGCGTCAGGCGGTGAGTTGAAAAAGTTAAATTGTGATGTGCTTAAAATGACTGTGGCCCTGTTCAACCCCAAATCGGGACTGAAAATAAAAACTGAAGCCATGCTGGATTGTGGGTGCACCAGGTACCTAATCACCCCCTCCCTGGCAGCCCAACTGGAAGTCAAACCCCAGGCATTAAAGACTCCCGTTGTCTTCTCCCAACTGGATGGGACAGCAGCCCACGGGGGCCCAGTAATGGAAAAAACAAACTATTTACATCTGGAAATGGGAACCCACAAAGAGACTTTGCAGTTTGTGATATCTCCCATGGCCCACCAGCCGGTCATACTGGGAATCCCATGGCTGAGATGGCAAAACCCTCAAATTAACTGGGCTGAGGGGGTGATTTCCTTCACGGATGGGGAATACAGGCCTGAGGGACTCAGCCAGCCACCCCCCCCCCCATGCAGATACAAGGAGCGCAGGCGGAGGCAACTCCGGAGGGCCTAGAAATCGACATCCCAGAGGCTTATCGAGAGTGGGCAGACGTTTTTAGCGAGACTGAGTGTGACCAGTTACCCCCCCACAGAAAAACAGACTGTGCCATTGAATTCGAACCCGATGTTAAACTGCCCAGCCCAAAGCTATACGCGATGTCCGAACCAGAGAGGAAAGCCTTAAGAGAATTCCTAGATAAGAACCTAGAAAGAGGATTCATAGTGCCATCCACTTCGCCAGTGGCCGCCCCAGTGCTTTTTAGGCCCAAGGCAGACGGGTCGCTGAGACTGTGTGTGGACTATAGGGGGCTGAACGCCATATGCACCGCTAACCAATACCCCCTCCCCCTCATGTCAGACATCTTGGCACAACTAGGCAAAGCCAAAATCTTCACTAAATTGGACATCAGGGAGGCGTTTTACCGCCTGAGAGTGAGAGACGAGGACTGTTGGAAAACGGCCTTCAATTGTTGTTATGGGCAGTACCAGTGGGCCGTAACCCCCTTTGGTCTAAAAGGAGCCCCCAAGGTTTTCCAACAATTCATAAATGACATCTTCCGGGAGATGCTGTATGACGGCCTTCTGATCTATCTCGACGATCTGTTGATATACTCAGACTCATTAGATCAACATATAAAAACCACACAAAAAGTGCTCCAGATCCTGAGGGAGAACCAGCTTTATGTCAAGCTCTCAAAGTGCGAGTTCCACCACACCGAGCTCACTTATCTGGGGTTCTGCATATCCACAGAGGGGCTAGCCATGGACCCAGCTAAGGTTCAGGATGTGCTGGCGTGGGAACCCCCTCGCACCAGGAAGCAGTTGCAAGGATTTCTGGGATTTGCCAATTTTTACCGGCAATTCATCAAAGACTTTGCCGAGGTGGCGCTGCCCCTCACTGAGCTACTCAAAACAAAGGGAAAGGGGGAGACAAAAAAGGCAAAGACCCCGGGGGCGAGACTGGATTGGACCCCCGAGTGCCAAAGGGCTTTTGAGGTCCTAAAAACAAAATTCACAAGCCAGCCCATCCTAACACATGTCCAGCCCTCTAAACCTTTTGTAGTACAATGCGACGCCTCAGAGGCGGCCTACGGGGCGGTGCTATTGCAGGCCGATGAGACGGGCCAGCTCAAGCCATGCGCTTATTTATCAAAGAAATTCTCTGAAACTGAAAAACGGTGGCACGTTTGGGAAAAGGAATCCTTCGCAGTGCGAGCGGCATTGGCCCACTGGCGACATTTCCTTGAGGGCACCCAAATCCCTTTTGAGGTGTGGACGGACCACAAAAACTTGCAGGCACTGCAGACCCCACAGAGACTTAACGCCAAACATCTCAGATGGGTCCAGTTCTTTCAGCGATTCAATTTTCGCCTCAAGTTCGTCCCAGGAAAGACGAACCAAGTCGCGGACGCGCTCTCGTGCATGCCTGAAGCGGACTACTCATCCCCCACAGAGTCAGGAACGCTCTTTACTAAACAACAGATGGGTCTGATAGTACAGACCCGGGCCAGCCTCCGAGACAAACCCTCACCCCCCAGCCAGCCAGCCGAAGTGGTTCAGGGCTTGAGAGAGGCGGCTGAAAAGGATGAGTGGCTGCAAAAACACAAGGGGGAACTGACCCAAATGGGGGAGCTCTGGGCCTATGGGTCCAAATATTACGTGCCAGCATCTATGCGAAAAGACATAATAAAAAGGGGCCATGACTCGCTGCTGGCAGGTCACTTTGGGTTCACTAAAACCCTCAAGCTTTTGGCCCGCCAATTCTGGTGGCCTGCCATGCGCAGAGATATAAAAGACTATACCCAAGAGTGCCCAACCTGCGCAAAAAACAAACAAAAGGTGGGAAAGCCCACGGGGTTGCTGCAAACCGTAGCCAACCCCTCACAACCCTGGACAGAGATTGCTATGGACTTTGTAGTGGAGCTGCCTGATAGCCAGGGCTACAACACCATTTGGACTGTAATCGACTTGTTTTCCAAGCAAGCCCACTTCGTGGCCTTGAAACGGCTCCCCTCGGCCCCTGAGTTAGCTAAGCTGTTTCTTCACCATGTGTTCCGGTTACATGGCTGTCCAAACAGGATCATAAGTGACAGGGGCACACAGTTCACCTCCAAATTTTGGAAGTCCTTTTTGTCCATGCTGGGGACTGAGCGGGCGCTAAGTACAGCGTTCCACCCTGAGACTGATGGTGCCACCGAAAGGGTCCAAAAGACACTGCAGCAGTTCCTGAGATGCTATTCCACTTACCAACAGGACAACTGGGCTTCCCTACTAGACTTCGCTGAATATTGTTACAATAATAGCGAACATGCGTCCACGGGAGCTTCGCCTTTTAAAGTTGTGGGGGGTAGGGACTTCCCCCCCTTCCCTGGCCTGATGCCCCTGGGGCCAGGGGAAACCCCCGATAAATGGGGAGAATCCATTGCAGCGGCTTGGCCGATGATCAAGCAGACTCTGGACAAAGCCAAAATGGACTATAAAAAGTTCGCTGACAAAAAGAGGTCACCCCAGCCCCAGTTCAAAGTAGGTGACCTGGTCTACTTGTCCACCAAATATTTGAGATCCACGCAACCTTCGCGCAAATTGTCAGCTTTGTATATTGGGCCCTTCCCTGTCCAGGCCGTTGTCAACCCAGTCACCGTGCGGCTGGAGCTGCCCCACACTTGGAGGAGGGTCCACCCGGTGTTCCACGTGAGCTTACTCAAGCCCGCGGCCGCCTCTCCTAAGTGGTCTGAGGCCGATTCCCACCCGGTCCCTATCATGGTGGGGGCTCACACTCACTTTGAGATCAAGGACATTTTGGACTCTAAAAGGACACGGGGGAAGCTATATTACTTGGTCCAGTGGTCCTCTAAGGCCATCCATCCCGAGTGGGTGTTGCAGGAACACGTAAAGGCCCCGCGCCTTGTGAAAAGGTTCCACTCTGCTTTTCCCCTGAAACCCAAGCCTTGAATTTATGTCTCATTTTGTGTCTCTCTTTCTTTTCCAGATGGGGGCCATCTTCCGAGGGGGGGGAGATATGTCAGGATGTGCCTTCATGGTTTCAAGAGATCCCAAGAAAAGTCTTCTTCCTGACAGTAGAGGGAGTAGTTAGTGATAGATTAGTTTATGGTAGGGCCATCTGGCCAAGGCCTCGCTTTGAAGATGTGGGAACGGAGTTCTAGCCTAGCCTAAACTGAGATAAGCCAGGAGAGAGAGGGGGGAGCAAGGCCAGGAGGGGGGATTGGCTGACGGGAAACCTCAGTTCTCTCTTTGCCGTTAAACTGTATGGATTGAATAAACTACAATTCCAGGACTTGTGCTTGTGAGTGTGAGTTTCATTCTAAGACCCAGCTGTAACCCTGACACACTGTAAAGATATCATCTTGATACCAGAAGCAGCATTGGCAAAGATACAGTGGACCCTGCTACATGAATATATTTTTCAGTTTTTATTGTCTTCCATTCTGCTTTTAGAGTATATATAACTGTAGTTAGATTACAACAGAATAGCAGTGCACTGATAACCATCAGCCACCAATGTACCAGAATATATATCTTGGTGACATGTGGCAAAAGTAAGTGATACTCTTGAAAGCTGTGGACCACAGCTCCCACATCATGTCCTCAAAGGGGGCACCTGGAAAACAAGGACTGATATTATATCACCATGTCATCAACTAAAGGAGAATCACTATTTTAAAGCATCACTATTCATTTGGAATAGAGTTCCATATTTCTGATGTTCTTGCGAGCTTGTACATATTTTAAAGATGCCAGTGAATGACCTAGTGGTCAACAGTGGCTTCCATATCAGTGGGGCTTAGATCCATATTAAGAATCCTTTTGTGTGTAGAGTTCATTTGGTTACACTTTACACAACAGGATATTCCAAGGAAGGCAATTCTGTAAGCAATAAATCAATTCTTTGCAAAAGTAAGAAATATTGCAAACATTACTAATAGTTTTGTACAATTTAGATGACAACCTTGTCCAAGGAGACAATGAATCACATCATCAAATTCAAAGCAAATGTGGTGAGAAGGGAAAATGTAACCGACTGAACAATATTCTCTAATTCCCAGCAGGAGTACACTTTCTCTCTCTTTTTATCACCAACATCCAATACTGTCATACAAACAGCTATCCAAAAAAATTCAATACAATTTAATTGATATAACTTCTGATGTAGTGCGTGGGAGCAGGTGGTTTCATTGGCACTGTTTTGACTACTGTCAGAGAAGCCTCCAGGGGAACCCATGTCTGCTTCTGTTGGGAGAAAATGGCAAGCATGACTCATAACACAAACCCTGCAGACCTTAATATTTGTACCATTGTTGTATCTACACATTGATACAAAGCCCCTGAGTGTTACACATTGTCTGGACAATAAGAGACATGGTCTCTGCCACAAAGAAATTACACTCTTGTATAAGCCATTGGCCCAAAGCTTATTTCAGTTATAGCCTATTATGGATGAAAAGCAATTCCACAAGATTCATTCAATGCACTTTCTGAATGGAAAAGGATAATGGTGCCTGGAGAAAGTGTTGACAGGGACACGAATATTTGGCAGATGCTGCACAAACTCCTCTTTACCATTTCTCAGATTACATCTTGATTAAGGTCCAGAACCAATAAAGCTTCTAATTAGGTGGGCCTAAAGGACCACCTCCTGTTCACACATGCCCAGTTTGGCAATTCAACAGACCCATAATGATTTCAGGAAGGACTGAGGCTTACAATGCTAGTATAGCAGAAGGCTTCAGACCTTTTTAATTTCCACTTTTTAAATTCATTCTGGTGATTTCAATAGCACAGCTGTAGCCAAGGAGCTCTGGCCAAAACCATTTGTCATAATTCACTCTTCAATCAGAAGGTTCTGATACAAAGAAGTAATACCTAAGAGAAGCAATGGGTTCCAGATGAAAGCCTCCTCCCATAATTGACTCAATTAGTAAGAAGAAGATTTGATAAGAACCATCTTCAAGATGCCCCACCTCAACCAAAATGGATAGACACCAAGGAGACACTCATGCCCCTCCATCCTTAGCAGTGCCTTCAAAAGAAAAGCCACAGGGTTGAAAGTGTGAACAACTCTTGCAGAAGCTTAATTGAGAAATTCTGAGCAATTAATCACCTTCTGTCTCAAAATCAAGTAAGCATAAATCTCCCAGATACTGCTTGGGAGTTCTTGTACACAACAGTTTACTCTGTGCCTCAGTGCTGTGTTGCACTTGGACTTATTTCACTTCTTGACAACTGGATTTGTTTAACTGTTCTCTCTCACTGTCTTTGCTTTTGGCTTTGGTTATTGTCACTGTTGGTTTTCCTCAACTGATTCCAAAACAGCTAAGAGCTCATTTTATCTTTGGTGAACTTCCTAGATTAACCATTTTTGACCCAGGCTGATTTGACTTTCCCAGGACACTTTCTGCCAATAGTTAATAGGACACCACTGCTATTGTGCCTCCTTCCCAGGGTACTTTTAGGAAGCAAATGGCAGCAGGCAGGGCACTACTGCCTGCTGTCTAAACTATTGACAAAACCATTGACTTCAAATCAGCTGTGGGCAAAGCAACCCATAACCTATGTGTGGTCTCATATGCATTTTTGCATCTCTTGGTCTGTTCCAATGCCCTGTGTTTCCCAGCCCACCACCACACTATGACCATCACCATCACAGAAAAAATAATATCCCCACATGCCTCTAGAACATGGCCCTATAGCCCGAAAAAACCCACAAGAACCTAGTGATGCCAGCCATGAAAGCCTTCGACAATACAATATCCCCACACCTGGATGCCTCTAAGACAGGCTCTTTTATTTGGAAACACTACACAGGGACTTCCAAATTTCACATAATTTTAAGTGGCTAGGTCTAAACATGAAATTAATTTAAGTTCCATATACACCTTATAGCAGAGGGTAATATTAATCAATATTAACGAATTAATCAATATTAATCAATAATCAAGGTGAAAGAAGAAAGCACAAAAGCTGGGTTGCAGCTAAACATAAAAAAAAACCAAGATTATGGCAAGAAGAATGATTGACAACTGGAAAATAGAGGGAGAAAATGTGGAGGCCGTGACAGACTTTGTATTTCTAGGTGCAAAGATTACTGCAGATGCAGACTGTGGCCAGGAAATCAGAAGATGCTTACTCTTGGGAGGAGAGCAATGTCCAATCTCAATAAAATAGTAAAGAGTAGAGACATCACACTGGCAACAAAGATCTGCATAGTCAAAGCCATGGTATTCCCTGTAGTAACCTACAGATGTGGGAGCTGGACCTTAGGGAAGGCTGAGCGAAGGAAGATCGATGCTTTTGAACTGTGGTGTTGGAGGAAAGTGCCTTGGACTGCAAGAAGATCCAATCAGTCCATCCTCCAGGAAATAAAGCCCGACTGCTCATTGGAGGGAAGGATACTAGAGACAAAGTTGAAGTACTTTGGTCACATCATGAGGAGACAGCAAAGCCTAGAGAAGACAATTATGCTGGGGAAAGTGGAAGGTAAAAGGAAGAGGGGCCGACCAAGGGCAAGATGGATGGATGGCATCCTTGAAGTGACTGGACTGACCTTGAAGGAGCTGGGGGTGGTGACGGCCGACAGGGAGCTCTGGCGTGGGCTGGTCCATGAGGTCACGAAGAGTCAGAGACGACTGAACGAATGAACAACAACAATATTACCCTCAACACAAGGGCAAAATTACTCTTCAGCTATAAGGTATACACCTTATATGTTTTCCTACACAAAATTATTATTATTACTGTGCAGGAAATTATTAATAGCAATTAAAATAATTTTTATATAATTTAAAATTATTATTAGTAATTTTGTGCAACAATCAAAATCTGTGAACATTGAGCCATCAGAAAGCGAAAGGAGTCACTATTTCAGATACCCCTCAGGACAATTTCGGGTTTTGGAGTATTTTAGATTTTGAAATTCCACATAAGAGATGTTCAATCTGTAATGTTATATTATGTTAATTGTTAATCATACTGTACCTGTAAATACTACATTTATTGGTTTGGGGTTTACTTCCTCCCTTTTTTTTACAGTCTGTCCTAAATTCAATACATATATTCCAAAAAATTTCCACTTCAAATAGTAATTTTGTATGTTTTCTCCTTTTAAAAATGTCTCCGTCTTTTTGCCTGCTCATATCTCTTTGGCTACTATTTGATCTTGTTCAGCCACATTTGTTCAAGCTTATGGGCATATATAAGTATATTAATCCATGAAATTTGAACAAAAAGCTACATACGCAGGTAGATGTAACACACTTGTATATGGTACGATTGCAACACAAGAGAACAAGGGAATGCTAGATGGCTGGGTGGTGTCAGAAAGGCTTAAACACAATGAGAACATGGGTTGCTGTGAGTTTTCCAGGCTACATGGCCATGTCCCAGAAGCATTCTCTCCTGACATTTCACCCACATCTCTGGCAGGCATCTTCAGAGGTTGTGAGGTCTTTTGGAAACTAGGCAAGTGGAATATCCAGGGTGGGAGACATAACTCTTGTCTGTTGGAGGCAAGTTTTGTGTGTGTGTGTTAGGAGCGACTTGAGAAACTACAAGTCGCTTCTTGCATGAGAGAATTGGCCGACTGCAAGGACATTGCTCAGGGAACGCCCAAATGTTTTGATGTTTTACCATCATTGTGGGAGGCTTCTCTCATGTCCCCGCATGGGGAGCTGGAACTGACAGAGGGAGCTCATCCACACTCTCCCCAGATTAGGACCTCTGACCTGTCGGTCTTCAGTCCTGCCGGCACAAGGGTTTTACCCATTCAGCCACCAGAGGCTCCTTGGAGGCAAGTGTGAATGTTGTATTGAGAATACTTGGGATGTAACCTCATAAACTGGAGGATTTGAAAGAGCAGATGACAGAGACTATTGAAAAAGTTATATTGAAGTAACGGAAGAATTTAAAGATCTGAAATGGTGAAAATCTCAGTTTTAGATTCAAGAGTTAAGTTTTTTGTGATTCTGAAACATTGTTAGCAAGGTGCATAGTACCTTTGACCTTTATGTAGCTGAGGTTTTGGCATTTTTTCTTGGAAAATCTGAGGTGGGTATGGTCTGAAAATACTGATTAAACTGATTGCAAAATAACAAGCAAAAATAAGATGTGTGGAAAGGGGAGCAAAAAATTAACTGATTCTCCAGTTTATCCCACTTTCTGGAAAGGCAATCTATTTTAACCTTTAGGTGTGCTATCCACAGCTATAAATTATTCTAGGAATGAAAGAAATCTAAGATGCTGAACTTAGTTGCCATAAATGCAGATATTGCTGTGTGAAAGATTGTTCATGATGATAGGCTGCAATGGGTGCAATTCCTGTCCTTAATTGCTGTTAATAAGAAATGTTAATCTGTGTATTATTACTCACGGTAGTGATAATGATGCTTCATGAAGTGAGCATTTTCCCACCATGGTTCTAGCTTTCCAAAATTTGCCTTGATTGGATTAGTGCAGATCAGATACTCTTTGCATACCAGTGGGTAGCTACTAATGACTTAATTAGAGGAAAGGCCAGCTCATATGTGGGCACAGTTCTTGTAACTTGGCTGATCACAAACCTTGTTTAGTTTAAGACACAGTAACATCTCAAGGCAAAATGGAGGGTCTAGATAGAGTCATATACATGTGAGACATACCTTTAAAATCATTAAAAGCTCAAAACATTCTGGGTTAGGATAATCTTTTTTTTTCTATGTCAATAGAAAGTAATAACTGTAATCACTGCTATCCTTTAGCAGTTAGGTAGATACACATTAGAAAAATACTAAAAGAAAAAATGGAAGCATGGGGACAAAATTTATCAAGCTGACAAAACTTCAGCACTGAAAGTTAATGAGGACATTATCTGTTTTCGGAAAGCAAAGTCATTAGGATATAGAAATTGCCTTGAGGATCAAACCAAAGTCCAATTTGTCCAGTGTTTCCTCTCACCAACTCAGTGCATGCAATGAGGACATGAAACCCATCGTCTTGCCAGTTGTTTCCTCCCTTAAGCACTACAAAGCATACCGAAGTAAAATAAGGTTTATGTGATGTAGTTCTGTTATCTCATTCTACATTCTTTCATGTTGTTCTTTCATGAATATGTTTTTGTTTTCATCACAGGCATACAAATATTAAATACAACAAGGGACTCAAACATTTTCTCCCTTTGTGCTTTATTTGTGCTCAGGAGTTTTATAAACAGTTATCTAACGACCACATCAGACGGATAAATTTGGCAGCATACACTGGTTCCTCCCAATTTGTGCCACTGAGCCAGCCGGCTTCCATTCCACAATGTAGAGCTACTTCTGGCGGGGCTCTGGCACACAAATGGAGAGGAACTGATCTTTCAAATGTTTTAGATTTCAGCTACCAGAACAATCAGGAAGTATGGCTAATGGTTGCTGTGAGTTTTTCAAGCTGTATGGCTATGTTCCCAGAAGCATTCTTTCCCAAAGTTTCACCCACATCTATGGTAGGCATCCTCAGAGGTTGTGAAGTATATTGGAAACTAAGCAAGGGAGGTTTATACATCTGTAGGAGGTCCAGGGTGGAATAAAAACTCCTGTCTGCCTGAGGCAAGTGTGAATGTTGCAATTAATCATCTTGATTAGCATTGCAAAGCCTTCCAACTTCAAGGACTGGCTGATTCCTGCCTGGGAAAATCCTTTTTTGGGAGGTATTAGCTGGCCCTGATTGTTTCTTGTCTGGAAATCCGCGTTTTTCAGAGTGTTGTTCTTTATTTACTGTGCTAATTTTAGAGTTTTTAAATAATAGTAGCCAGATTTTGTTCATTTTCATGGTTTCCTCCCTTCTGTTGAAATTTTCACATGCTTGTGGATTTCAATGGCTTTTCTGTGTAGTCTAACATGGTGGTTGTTAGAGTGGTCCAGCATTTCCATGTTCTCAAATAGTATGCTGTGTCCAGGTTAGTTAATCAAGTGCTCTGCTATGGCTGTTCTCCCACCCTGGACCTTCCACAGATATATAAACCTCCCTTGCTTAGGTTCCAATATACCTCACAACCTCTGAGGATGCCAGCCATAGATGTGGATGAAACGTCAGGAGAGAACGCAGCCCGGAAAACTCACAGCAACCCAGTGATTCCGGCCATGAAAGCCTTTGACAACAGCATGGTTAATGTTCAAGATTTGTAGGAGCTGAATTTTGAAACATCTAGATACACACATTCTATTAATCATTGGGCTGGGTGAGATGGCCCTTGGGGTATCTTCCAACTCTATGATTTTATGAATGAGACCTTGCTTTCTGATTGGCTAGGAGTGATTGCTACATGTCACAAGCTCCTAGTTTGAACATGATTTTCTCTTCATGAACTACTGCAGCTAAAATAAGTTTACAGATTTTTCTTCTAAAAGAAGAACTATTTATCAACATCTCCTACTTCAAAATCAGCTCCAGTTCAGGAGTAGTAAATCTGTACAGAAGGTATTTGTTCCAGTCTGGTGGACAGCCAAATATTGTTGCCTACCAGCATCTCTTGGCTTGAAAACTATCAGCCTCTATTCTAAACTCAGAAAAATGGAATCGCTCATTATTAAAAAAAATCTGTACCTGTCAGGATCTCTTACTTGCATGTTGCTTCCTACTACGTGCCAGAATCTCATATCTGAAACAATACCTCCCTCTCCAGGCCAGGCACAGCCATATATAAATATAATTATGACATTTCCCTATGATCAAAATATTGCAGAAAAGGGAATGTGCAGACTTAATATACCCATTCAATTTGCATTTTGTTTTCTCTTACCAAAGAGAGAGCTTTAATCTTGTTTTGTTTTAACATAAATTTGCATTTAAAGAGGAAAAAACCTACAGAACTACTTATGATCCCATATCAGGTCTTCTTGTGTGTTCTGGGAAACTGATTATGATTCATTAATATCTACCACCATTTCCTTCTTCTTACAAGACAATGGGGAGGCAGTAGGTACACTTGTTGCATGAATAAACAACGAACTCAGCATACCAATTGTTCAAAAATAGAGCGCTTAATTACTTTGTCTTCTTTCTAGATCCCTATTTCAGGACTCCAAAACAGGAGACAACTGGTGATCATGGGCCCCACTTGGCTATATTCCATCTTAGTAGTGATCCTGCTGTGATTGTCACTGTTTACTCTTGAGCCTTTCTATCAATGCCATGGCCTTGAGGAAGAAATATTGTATCAAATCAGCAGTTGTCAAATTAAAAATAGGTGTGACATTTTACAAGAAAATTCTAATGTGTCAGATAGATTTTTTTTTTGTCGTGTCAGGAGCGTCACTTCTGGTGTGAGAGAACGGGATGATTTGATGTTTTTATCATCCTTGTGAGAGGCTTCTCTCATGTCCCCACATGAGGAGCTGGAGCTGATAGAGGGAGCTCATCCGCCTCTCCCCGGATTCGAACCTATGACCTGTCGGCGTTTAGTCCTGCTGGCACAGGGGTTTAACCCACTGCGCCACCGGATAGATAGATAGATAGATAGATAGATAGATCCTTGATTTCTTCTACCATCCTGGAACTTCACATATTGAGCGGGAGGGAGAGAAATGTATTAATGCCAGTTTTGTAGTCCCCCGAGAGCTATGACTAGGTATTTGGCTATCTGAGGCAAAGAACTACCTAAGATAAAGAGAAAATCCGTCCTCCCATTCCATGAAGAAGACTTTTTTCTCTATTACTGATAACAGGAAACCATCGCTTACCACACCAGAAACCAGGGCGTTCTAGAGACACAGAGAAGCCATGGGTGCTGTTTCTAATTATTAAAGTTTCCCATAAGCAAGTCATGCCAGACTAAACTTATTACTTTTGGCATAGAGTCACAAGTTTGGTAGATGCAGGGAATGCTGTGGATGTAGCATATTTTGACTTCCGTAAGGTCTTTGATAAAGTTCCCCATGATCTTCCTGCAAACAAACTAGTAAAATGTGGGCTAGACAATGCTACTCTCAAGTGTATTTGTAATTGCTCTTCATCCTGGAGAGCAGGGATTAGTGGGGTGCCACAAGGTTTGGTTATTGGTTCATTGCTATTAAATATCTTTAAAATTACTTCAATGATGGGATACAGTCCATGTTTATTGTCTCAAATGGTGAAAGTTCTGGAGACCATGCCCTATGATGACTAGCTAAGGAAGCTATGTTTAACTTGGAGAAGAGAAGACAAAGAGGTGACATGATAGCCATGCTTGAATATTTGTAAGAATGTCATGCTGAAGATGGAGCCAACTTCTTCTGTTCTAGAGACTGGGATATGGATCAATAGATTCAAATTGCAGGGAAAGAGATTACTCCTAAACGTTAGGTAGAATTTTATGATGGTAAATGATTTTCAACAGTGAAACACACTGCCTTGGAGTGTGGTAAAGTCTTCTTCTCTATATATTTTTCAATAGAGACTGGATGGCTATCTGTCCGAAGTGCTTTGATTGTGTGTTCCTGAATGACAGGAGATTAGACTAGATGACCCTTGTGGTTTTTTCCAACATTTACCGCAAAAATGGTGAAACTGTCCCCGCCCCACTACCAGTTGTAATTGGGTGGCCTTTATTTTATTTTTTTACAAAAAATAAAGTGTAAGGTTCCTGTTGAAGACCACAAAAATAGCCCTGGGTAATCACAAGCACCCTTTAGGGTGTCCATTCATAGACTTTTTGAATCATAGAATCATTGAGTTGGAAGAGACCTTGTGGGCCATTCAGTCCAATCCCCTGCCAAAAAGCAGGAAGATCACATTCAAAGCACCCCTGACAGATGGCCATCCAGCCTCTATTTAAAAGCCCCCAAAGAAGGAGCCTCCACCACACTCTGGGACAGAGAGTTCCACTGCTGAACAGCTGTCACAGTTAGAAAGTTCTTCCTAATGTTCGGATGGAATCTTCTTTCCTGCAATTTGAAGCCGTTCTTCCATGTCCTAGTCTCCATAGCCTTGCGGTAAATATTATAGAGCCCTTTTCACTACTCATTTTTAAAAAATACTTTTATATTACCTTTTGTTTACTAACCAACATTCTCTGGTAGCATGCAAATTTCAAATGCAATACTAAATACAATTTTTAAAATGACAAAAAGTATAATGGAAAGAAAACCAATAGCAGAGAATAAAACATTTTAACAAAAGAAAAGAGTAAAAGTGCAAAGAAGGAAGGTATCACTGTACACAAGGCAGACATAACCTTTGGTCTACTAAGCTGACTGCAGCCCACAGACTGTGAGTGGTTGTTCCCCATGAGCTTGATTAACCTCCTGCTTTTGCTGCTTGCCTCATAATGCAGGAACAGGACAGAGAGTCAAAAATCCAATACATGACTATGTTCAACATTGTTTCACCTTGACAGGTCAAAAATGATCCAGCCTTCCTCTGCAGAGT
Source organism: Anolis sagrei (assembly GCF_037176765.1). Taxonomy (NCBI): domain Eukaryota; kingdom Metazoa; phylum Chordata; class Lepidosauria; order Squamata; family Anolidae; genus Anolis; species Anolis sagrei. The sequence goes on along the minus strand of NC_090024.1, from coordinate 212,395,667 downwards.
TTTTGTGAAACTTACTTGCAGTTTTGTGCCAAGATAATCACTAAAGTTCTATACAGTAAATGCAATCTATATACTCCATTGTTTCTGTGTGACAGCATAACTTGTGTCCCCGGTGCACAGCTGATGTTTTAAAATGTATGTGTGGAAATAACTTGTAAAAATGAGTTTGTTTTTCCTAATTAATAGAAGATGGGTTATAAGTTCCCTAAATATATAAATCAAACTTGACTTAACTGAATATGCAAATACAGTCTCTTTTAGTTAAATCAATTAATTGGCTAAGTCAACACTCACTCATATATGGTAAAACATGTGGGTTTTTTGGCTACTTCCACCAAAAATTATGGTGAACTTTTGATCTAATGTTCCTCACTGAAAGGGTAATTCAGTTGAATGCCAAATAAATTTTCAGATCAAATGAAAGTCTCAGATGACAATGATGTTTGAAAGACATTTCACTTTATTTTTAGGGGGTTAGTTGGAAAATGTATTTATTGCAGTATTGTTGAATTGTCTGCATTTATTCTGACATGCCTAAAAATAAAACGAACCCCAAATTGTTCCTTGGCCCACTTGTTCACCATGACACTACTTTTCCATAGTGATGGGATTGTGTGCTCCTTTGAGGGCCCTTCCAAACAGGCCTTTAATCCGAGACCTGTCTCAGTTTTACCTGAGGCATCCAAATGACATTTACCGCAAATGAAAAGTCAGGTAAAACAGGTCCGGGGGGGGGGGGCACCTCCTGATGCATAATTTTTCCATGTCAGGAGGGGGCTGCACTGCTGGTAGGCCCCTCCAATAAGTTTTTTTTTGGGGGGGGAATAGGGGGAGGGGAGGGTGGTGCCATCCCAGGTCAACCAGAGGTTGACCCAGGATGGCATTTGGCCACCTATCCACCAAAGGAAAGCATGCAGTTTGGGTTCAGGGTGAGGACTCAAACCCGGGTGGAACTGGGATTTAGAATTCCAGTTCCTCCCAAGATTTAGTTGTGTCTGGAAGAGCCCTGAGGCATGAAGCAATGTTGCTGGTAGTATTATCCATATCAAAACAGGGCAATAATCTGGATTGTATGGCTGTGTTCTAGCAGTATTGTATGGCTATGTTCTAGCAGCAAAATACTATGGATTGCTTCGCCCATATTAGTAAACGGGAGAAATGTGAACACAGATGCACTAAATCTTGCACACTCACATCTCTGGAGTTAATAAAATGATTGTCTGCATTTTTTCATATCTGCAACAATCCCAGAACCAAATTCCTGCATATATGTGGTCCTGTATTTTGTATGCAAATAGCCTATGATTTGAGCATTAATAAACCGCTACTACTACAGTAAGAACAGCTATAATAAAAACAATGCCTAAAATTATAAAATAGTAACTTTTTTTATAAACAGGTGCAATAAACAATATTAACAATCAGGCAAATAATTAGGAAATGACAGAACTAAAAAGAAGTTTTAGTTGATGGCAGACACTCTAACACTTGGAGCCCACCTGTTCTCAATTGGGTTCCTGAACAAATGACTAATTCACATATTCTGGAGTTAAAAGATTTCTCTATAAATGCTGTGGTCTAGAATACCTCATTTTCAAAATTTTCTATCATCACTAATCCTGTTCCTATGACAACAGCATAACAGTTTTAGCTTAGATAATTATTTGATAAAATATGTTGTACTTACTTTATATTTATTTTGTATAAACTTCTCTTTATACTATTTATTTTTTCTCCATAGATATAATACTTTCTACATTTTCTTCAGACAGCTGTGTAGTGACTAGGGAAACAGGACATTCCACAAATATATAAACCCCACTTGCCTAGTTTCCAACAGACCTCACAACCTCTGAGGATGCCTGCCATAGATGTGGGTGAAATGTCAGGAGAGAATACTTCTGGAACATGGTCATATGGCCCAAAAATCTCACAGGTAATTCTTTTCTCTTTGCACATGAAATTTTAGATCAGGAGTATGCTGGGTGAGTACCAGCATGTTGTAGTGATCTGTGCATTGGACAAGACCATGGTTCAGATCCCTGCTGAGACATGGAAACCCACTGGGTGACCTTGAGTAAGCCACACTCTCTCAGCCTAAAAGGAAGGCACAAGAAATCTCCTCTGAACAAATTTGTTAAGAAAACTTGTTGACAGAGTCACCTTAGGTGTGCCAGAAGTCAGAAGTGACTAGAAGACACACACATAGTGATGTGATTCATTCTGGAAAACCAGGATGAAAATGTCCCAGCTGGTTAATCCAGGAGCTCCCTGATTTCTCTTTTATGCAACAATGTCACAAGAATGTTGTGTAAAAGGCAGCAGTGCTGATGGTGGCAGTAGAGATTAGTGCCATTGGAGCCAATGAAAGCAGGTTTTAAAAGTGGCTGGGTTGTCAAGATTGCACACCACCACAATGTCTGAACCAGTTTTTGAAGCTTCTTCTAGTGATCCCGTTCTCTCCCAACTCCTCCTACTCTGGCTTATCCCTTCTATCTCCCACCCAGCCAAAATCTCAATCTCCTTCCTCCCACAAAAAACCCAGCCACTTATTAAACCTGTTTCAATCAAATCTATAACCAAAAAGAATGTTGCAGTTTCAAGTCCAACAGTATAAACATTATTTTACAGGTTCTCTAAGAAGAATGGTTGCTATGAGCAATGACAGTAAGGATGAAACACAGCAGTATCAAAAATGCAATGATTAATATGCTGAATTTACATAATCAGAATGCATATTGTGAAAAGAAATACAAATTAGCTGCCAGGATTTGAGGGGCTGTAAGGTGGCAACTCTACACATGTGTGCTGGGTAAGGAAATAGCAAAAGAATTTGTTAGAGTCAAGATTTGGGTGTTTAGTTAGAGGCCCCAGCACTACCCTTTGTGCACTGGTCTGAGAATGGCAATGGCTATTGTGAAGGTGAAGGGGGAAATGACAGGAAAGCAAGACAGTTCGATAGAGAGAAGGGGAGCTTTATAAACTACCTGTTCTGAATTCATAACAGTATCAGAGGAACTAGAGAAAATCACACTTTATCCTGAGGGTTAACTACCTGCTGTGGACGTACTAATTGCTTTGGATTTATTACAGTACAAAAAGGGCTCTTTCCCTCAGCAGATGAGGAATATGGGCTGGAAAAAATTGAATGAGAAACAGAACAAAGTATATAGCAAGGACAGGAGAAAGGATAGCTTCCAGGGTTGCGAAGGTGAAACTAGTTCTCAAATCATTATTCATTCAGGATACTGGGTCAACCTGTTTAAGGAAATGGATGTTGATATGGCATTGCCTATTAACTTTGGACCAGAGGGGCTGGTCCTATTATTAGACACAGGAATGCAACTTCCACTAATAACAATGATGGCAACCACCACCCCCTGGCCTAACTTGATTACCCAACCCTCCCAATGGTCTTGTAGAACAAGGACATGTGATATATAGATATAGATAGGTCCAGAGATTTAGTCAAAAAAGTAAACCCAATAAACTGGATCAACGTATCCATGGGTCAACACGACTACTGTGCCTTAAATCTTACCAAAAAAGGAACCATCTCCTTCTGTGAATGGTGGGAAGGCAAGAGTCCGTTCCAGGAGATCCTAAAAGAAGCACTAACCCACTCCATTCTTTCTGAGCAGCATTTTTGAATGTCTTGGCAGGAGAATGGTGAGCTCTCTGAGATGGTATTGACGTTTTCCCCTCTCTGAAGAATGACCCTCAACCTATCCATGGATTATATCAAAATCCACAATTTTGGCCCAAAAATCTCTCGTCAATTTATATATAAGGTGGTCTTATGAGTGTATACAATAATCTGTTCTTCATTTTTAAACTGACATGCAACTCCAAGTGGAGTGGAGGATTCAGATTCCATTGTCAGCACTAAAGTAAGATCCAGCTTCAACTTTTGTGCCTGAAATGGAGGAAAATGCCATCTTAGGCACTTTTACATGAAACAATTATAGCACTATGATTCCACTACAACAGTCGTAGAAGTATCCCTTCCTAGACTATGAATCCCAGGATTCTACTGGGGATTGCTGTGGCAATTAAAGTGTGCTATACTTGTGCAGTCTGTTATCCCTTGCCTTGGGCAGCAACATATCTTCAGCCAGATCTCTGTCCAGTCTCAAATACAGATTTTGAATCCACAGATTCTATCCACAGCTTGAAAATATTATGTAAAATCCACCCCCTTCCTAAATTTTGCCATTTTATTTAAAGAATCCTATTTATTAATGCCTTTGTATAAAATTCCATTCTTTTGTTTAGGAGAGCTCTAAAGCACACATATTACAGTGCAAGAGGCCAGCTACAAAGATGACAATCTTATTTCCCACCCCCACATATTGAGTGTGTCAAAATATTTGCATATGTTGAAGTAACATGTATGTTTTAGAACTCTTCTATAATAAAAGGACACCCTGGAAAAGACTGCCTACTTTAAGTGAATGCCCAGTACTAAGAAACACATATGATAGAATTCAGAACTCTGAAAAACCTTATCTCTAAATTCCAGGCATTCGAGCATTTGAATGTGTTTTATTTTTTAGTGTAAAATTCCTAAAGCTTCCAGCATCATTTTTCTTCTTTTATAGCTGCTTATAAGGGTCGTTGTTGTTTTTCTCCCAGAAGTAATTGATCTATCTTTACAACTAACCCTGTTCCTAATAAAGCTATTTGTCTGGAAATAATAATTTATAGCATCAACAGATTGCTTCCAACAGTATCTCTAGATCATAAATGTTCGTAAACATCTGGCTTTGATCTCAACTACTTCAGCTTGCAACATATTAATATCGAACAGCAGGAATAAAAAATCCATCACTTCAACCAATTAAAACCAATGCATTGGTTACTCAATTAAGTCAGAATTGACCCAAAGCCCCAAAATGTTTATGAGTCTTCAAAAGCCAAACTGTAGCATCATAGTTCCCAAACCATGGGCCTTTTCATACTACAAAATTATAGTACTATACTGGATTTCTTCTTGGTTTTTTATTCTTATTATTTGTATCCCACTTTATCTCTCTAAAAAAAGAGAGTCAGACAATAAAACCAATACAATATAATTAAAAACTTAAAAATGCAAATATTAAAATAGAATTAAACATTAATAGCAACATCTGGCCCAGCTTCCTTGTCCGAATGTCCCGCCTCGCAGTTTCAGATCATCCGGGGAGGCCCTGCTCTAACCCCTGCCAGCTTCACAAATGCGTTTGATGGGGACAAGGTACAGGGTCTTCTCAGCTATGGCCCCCTGCCTGTGGAACTTGCTTCCTAGCAAGATAAGATCAGCTTCATCCCTCCTATCTTTAGGAAGAAATTGAAATTATGGTTCTGGGACCAGGCTTTTGGACAGCAGACATAACAGCACTTTGGATGTGGAATCAGACTGTAATGGTGATATGGCTGACAATACTGTTTTTATTGCTCTAATTAATGTTCTATTTATTTTTTAAATTGTTGTTGTATTGTTGCATTTGTTATATGTTGTGGCATCAAATTGTTGCCAAGTGTAAGCCATCCTGAGTCCTGGGCTTGAGAAGGACAGGGTAAAAATGCTGGAAGTAATAATAATAGTAATAATAATAATAATAATAATAATAATAATAATAGTTATGTCCTGCTTTTTCTCTCCACAAAATATCTCCTAAACATAAACATCATAATTTAGGGAGGGATGTTAAAATTCTCAGCCAGAGAGAATTTTAACATGCCCTCCTCTCTAGGTCCTTCCATGCAGCCCAAAATTCCAGTGTGTACTGGGATTTATAATCCCGATTCCTCCTGGAATTTATGTTAGACAGCAGACCCAAATCCTAGGATTTGGGGGTAGGGGTGGCTAGGTGCCCTCCTGGGTTGAGCAGAGATCAACCTGAGAGGGCATCCAGCAAGCCACTAGCCCAAGCCCTGTTCAACAAAAAATCCATTGCAACATGATCTTCTGTTTGAGGCCTGTCCAGTAAGTTTTGAGGGGAATGGGGGGGCTGGGAGAGGAGGGGGAGTGCCATTCTGTTTCCTCACGCTGTTAGAACTCAAAGAACCAAGATGGCAATGGGGATTGTCCTCCGGGATTGCAGAAGGTGATGCTGACAGCCAATTCCCACAAGCCCAACACCTGCAAAGATTAGACTTTTAAATAAGGTCTTTCTTTGCAGGTGCTTTTTTAATCCGGACTAAACCTGGAAATTTAGTCTGGGTTAATCTGAATTAGTCAAAATTGCTCTTTGGACACCTCAGGATAATCTGGAACCCATCACAGATTTTGTGCCTGCCTGGAAGGGCCCTCTGTGTCATTGTTTTAAGTGTGTTTTAAAACTGTTTCTACTTAATATAAACTTTTTAAAAAAAAAAACCTTTCTATTAAGAATATTAAAGCTGTATTTTGTTTTAATGTCTTGTATTGGATGGGAGACAACCAGGAAATACCAGATGTTATAGACTAGATTCAGAGAAAAGGCATGAACAAACCACCTGTAACTACTTCTTGCCCAAGAAAAACCTATGAAATTGTAGAGTCACCATAAGATGACAGATGACCTGAAGGAATTTACATATACACACAAGCTACTTGAATCCTTGTTGCTTTTAGAGATCACTCAAGCAGCTTAGTTTGGGCACTTGTACTCATATCCTAAAGGATACTTGACTATACTGGACCTCTTCTTTTACTGCCTTTGGCTGGCAAAGCCTTTATTTCCCAATAGGATTTCTGTAACTACTTGATTTTTTTTAAAAGAATTGTATTTAATGGGATACTGTACTGCATTTGTTAGATCAGTTGATGCATTTTTGAATTACTTTTAATTTTATTATTTAATTACATTTCATCAAGAAACTTTTGTGTGTTTTTATCTATATGCAGTTTTTATCTGTTGTCTTCCATTCTGAAGAAGAGGCAGACAGGCAGATAGGATGGATGGATGGATGATAGATAGATAGATAGATAGATAGATAGATAGATAGATAGATAGATAGATAGATGATAGATAGATACCCGCCCAGTGACATTGGTCCTTGTTACTGGTGGTGGGCATCTAGTGGTTGTTACTGTATTGAATTACATTCAAGTATTGAATGAGCTTCTTAAGATGTTACTGCCCACCTTTTTCTTTTACATTTGATCCAGTTTCTATCATGAGCACAGTAGCCAACCACTTATGCAGCCTCTTAGGTGTGCTTTTAAATCACGTTTTGATGTGTGAGAATTAGCATTTGTAATGTATCACAGCATCAACTATAAAACTACTAAAGATTTGGTTTCAGAAGCTAATTGAAATGCTCGTAACAATATGATGATATCAGAAGTCTCTGGTGGATATTTTTAAATAAATGGTTGTAAGCTACCACATTACAGCCCACCTTTACCCTGTTTTTAAATAAAATCTTTAAAATTAAAAAAATGTTATGCTTCCCCTTATATTACTATCAGACTTTTACACAGAAATTTTAAAAGCCTATGTACATTGATACACGCTTCTCTCCTCCTCAGCCAGGAAGATATGAACTCCCGATATGTACTCTGAACTCATAGAAGAAAAGGCATAATAAATGGAGTACCGTAATTGTGCCTTTATCAGGTTCCATTTCACAGTGCCTTTCCTTCCACAATGAGAACCTGATGGGACAGTACAATGTACTCGTCTCCTGTCTGTCAATGTGACTTTCTCTCTCTTGCGCTACCCTTCCCTTCCTCTCTTCCATCATTCACATTTTGCACTTTCATTTAGAGCCACTCAGCTGCTGGTATCTCCTGGGCCTCTTCTCTCTTCCAGCTATCAGTGATACACAAGTTTCTGCAAGATTGCTTCGATTTCAAGTCTTTTTTCCCCACAACTCTTTACAGCCACATCCCTGAATACAGGGCAGTCAGGTGGTCCAGCTATTCTTCCTGTGATACTTTTCCAGCACAGAGATTAATGAACATGTTGTCTGTGATGCAGAAGGGTGAAATGTAGAGCCCTCAAAAGCTATTGCAGTTTATAGAATATTATATACAGTGATCCACCAGGGGCCATTTCATACTACAATATTATAGCAGTATGAGTCCACTTTAATTGCCATGCTTCCATCTTATGGACACCTGGGATTTACAGTTTAAAGAGAGGTATTTAGAATCCAAACTGCAACACCCAGAATTCCACAAGGTGCATCCTTGGCCTTTAACATAGAATAATGGTGCTTATAACTGCATAGTGGGAGAGGGTGCAAGAATTCAATAGGGTTGCAGGCAGATTTGGGATCATCTTATGAAACATGCAAATTGGAATTGGAGCTGGACTGTAATGTGATGTTGTGAAGGATTCTGTGCTGGTATGGCTGTACCAGGAGCTCCAAACTCCCTTTCGTTCTTTGAGCGTTTGCATGTGCTTGCTCTGGCCATGCATTTTGCAGGCGGATGGTTCCTGCTAGGCTGCACTCATGGGGCTAGCCACCTGTCTATCATCATTAAGTTTTAGTTCCACCCTTTTTTCCAGGTTCAGGAGGGAAAGGGAACCATTTTAGTTCAGTCTTACAGTTGGAAACTCAGCTACAGGACATGAAAGTTTTCTACCTGTAGAGAAGCTTCATTTTTGCAAAGTCTGGGGGAAAACAGTCCCAACAGCTCTGGCTGGGGAATTTACAGCCTCACAGGTTTAAGAACAGCCTCTAAAGAAAGGCTTTTAAGAGAAACAGCTTTACAGCACAACCCTTGTTGGGGTTGGAGAAATGGACCTACAACTATTGTGGGAAAAATCCCAAGGACTCCAGCTGGAAATTCTTCAGAGCCTTGGCTGGCAGGTCTACACAGGTACCCAAGAAGCAATTTGGAGCCGGGAGTAGGGCCCACACCAGCAAAGCCTAGAAAGCAGATTGCCCAGGGAGAGGTCAAGAAGGGTTTTCCTCATGAAGGAAAGAAATAGTTCTCCAAGCAAGTTGCCTGTCCACAAGTTAAGAAGCATTTGTTTGCTTTGTTGAAGATCTAAGATTGTTTTTTGAAGACCTAAATAATAATAAAGAAATTTGTTAAACTTTTAAGCTTCAAAAGACTTTGTATAGGAAAACCCATAGGGCCTCTCATCCGAGGCACCCCGGCTTTCCGCTGGGCACAAAGAGCATGTCCTGTTCAAAAGCCAATTGCTATAGGCCCAGCACGCTACAGTACAGATTCTCCTTGCTGTTCCCAAGGTGATTGCTGTGCACACACACACACTTTACAATTTTTAAAAAATGCTAGAATTGCACAATTGCTTTAAAAATTAAAAATAAATGAATTGTGCAGGAAGGCATGATTAAAAGGGCTGGAAATCTAATTGTGGGGCCATGGATTGACAAACCGATACAATTGTGCTACTGAATTGATGAGCAACATTGATAGCATGTGTCCATTATCTACACTAGTGGATTAGTAAGCTCCAAGACATGCTGAGGGACCCATAGCATTAGCCAAAAGATAGGAAAGGGGGTATGTTCCATGTTTTTCTACGAGGGGTATTGTTTGTTTGCTTCTTTGTTTGTTGCATTTAGAAGTCCTTCCTAATCTGAGGAACTAAATTGTAATTTACTTAGGTTGTAAATCCAAATGCTAAATAAACATCACACTTTTGCTGCCTGTCAGGAATTGAAAAAAGCAAGTCAAGGATCTGATAGTTTTATACATAGCTGCCAAACTGCATACGCCAGGGGAATGAGCCATCCATTCTTTCTCTTCCATCGGCATTCATATATCAACATCCATCATCTCACCATTATTTATTTTTCAATGTATTCTGAAATGGAAAAGTCATCCAAGGTGAGTAGTTTCCTTCAGCAAAATGTTTGTGGGAAGGTGAACATTATGAAGTGAAATCAGTTACCACAGCCTCAATCATATTATTAGGCTGAAGTAGAGTAGATTCACTGAATCAATAAAACATACATTGGATGGATTGTTACCTTGTCTTGGTGAGGGGCTTCGCATGTTCCAATGAACCTGCGGGTGTAACCATCACAGTCATGCATTCGGGTGGGGGGGGGGTTGCAGGGGAGGTTCCAAACCGAGCACAATCTGAAGACCTCAACAGTGGATCAGACAGAAGATAACATGATATATGTTACAATGGCTTTGAAGGCAGAAGGCTGCAACAGTTTGAGAAGCTACCATTGTCGTGTTAACCACGCCACTGGTTGGGACCCTCACTCTGTGAAGACTGTGTGTTGATCAGCTGTGCACCAACCTCCACATATTAAAAAAAAACATTATACTTTGAAAACGAGGGATCACCTAAGTCAAAAATACATAGGTGTACATTTATCAAGTTCCCATTGATTCAGGGAGTCTTGTTTAGATGGGACCAGCAATAGGCTGGAAACCTGTTGTCTTTGTTGTTGCTATGTGCTTTCAAGTTAATGCCAACCTATTATATAATTTTCATTGTAAGGTTTATTCCAAAGATGAGAGTGGGTGACTTGCCCAAAGTTGTTCAGTTGGTTTCCATAGCTGAGCAGGGATTCAAAACCTAGTCTCAAAGAGATCTAGTCCAACTCTTAAATCACTATACCACACTGGGCCAATTGACTGAAACAATTCTAGATTAACATTTTGTATCAATATTTTTAAAATCTTGCTGCTCAATTGTAAGCCTAATAGTATGGCTTGGTTTGGAAATCTGAATGGTTTACAACACGAGTTTTGAAAATATATATAGACAGCCTGATGGGATTGTAAGATTATGGGATGAAGAGAAGAAAGAAAAAGAAAGAGCATAAGACCATGAAGGGTAGGGAAAGCAGATATCAGATAGGTAGATGATCTTGGATTGTAAAGTCAGTAATGCACAGGGGTTCAAGAGAGGGAGAGTAATAATGTACTTTAAGAATGCCTTTCACTCATCAGTTATCTCCATCCTATTCTTGACTCAATGGTAAAGCACATGCTTTCATGCAGAAAGTTCTGGCTTCAATCCCCCAGAATCTCTAGGAAAGACTAAAAAAGTAATCCTACTGGAAACCCTAGAGAACTGTTGACATTAAGTATTGACACTACCAAGTTAGATGGACAAAAGGCACTTGCCTATGCAGAAGGCTTCCATTTCAAAACAGATTTCAAGTGGAAGGCCCAGGACGTGTTTTGTTTTTTGTTTTGTTTTGGGTTTTTTTGAAAAACAGATAAAAATGGAAATGCATTCTCATAGAAGAATCTGGCAACCATCATTTTTTGAAAATATATGTTATGTCTTCCATTGTTGAGACAGCCACTGCTGTTGTTACCTATTCCCATCAACCCCACCACCTGAAGTTTACTACTTACTTACTAGATAGGACTGAGGAAACTCCTTCTAAATCACGGTAACAATCAAATAGCAGCATTACAGACTAGAGTTGCCAGAGTGAAGGCTGGAGTTGGTTCCTATACATTTAATGGTTGTATAATAGAGGGCTTTTCAGCGGGTGTTACTTGTTACCTGGTTGCATGACAGGACAGTCTGCTCAAATTCCCTCTTCTATACAATCATTACAGATATAAGAGCCCTTTCCATTTTTCATTCTGGCAGCCTTACGAGACCTCAAGGGCTTTGAGTGTGGGGCAGTTAACAACTTTAGCTCTCTAAACCACGTGAGCAGAGTGACCCTTCCTGCTTTCTTCTAAACCCACATTCATTCCAGAGGCTAATGCCATGGAGAGCTTTTCCCCCTTAGTTCAATCTGTGCAGAGAAATTGAAAGAAAGAGAGAAGAGGGGGAGGCATGTGGAAAGGCCACTGCAGTAAAAGAGATGTATAGAAAGGCAAGTTACCTTGAGGCACATTTTTCCCTTGCTCTGTGCTTAAAATGGAAAAGGAAAAAAGCAATCTCTAGATGAAAACAAAATAATAAGCTACTTAGAGATGATGTTGGTGCTACTAAGCAAAATGTCCCCATCTATCCTCATCACTGTCACTTACTGGGCAACTTTAAAGGCCGTCTTCTTTTCAAAGCAAGGCCTAATTTCAGTGAGAATTTCTGCACACTGTAGGAGCTGAGTAGCTTCAAGGACGGCCTGCTTGCTGCTGCTGTTCCCAATGCTATTACTGAGCTATTAAGGTGATACACAAATACATTCACCAAAACTGATGGGAAACAATGTAAACAGTCATGGGATTGGGGTGTGAATGGAAGGGAGGGTAAGAACTATTATTATTGTTGTTGTTGTTGTTGTTGCTGTTGTTGTTCCCCACTTTATCTCCCCAAAGGGGACTCAAAGCAGCTTGACATAAAAGCATTTGTATACATTTTAAAACATACAAATACACAATTAAAACACAATTAAACACAAACAGCACGAACAAAATCAGTTTAAATCCATCAAAACATATTCAAAGTTAAAACCACAGCCACCCCTGACTATATCTTAAACACCTTTTTCTTTAAAAGCCTGCCTAATTAAAAAGGTTTTAGCCTGCCACCAGAATGGCAGCAGGGAGGGGACCATTCTGTCTTCCCTGAGCAGGGAGTTCAAGAGTAGAGGGGCAGCCACCAAGAAAAGCCACTCTCTCATTCCCATCAACCGAGCTTGGGGTGGAGGTGGGACCGAGAGAAGGGCCTCTCCTGAAGATCTCAGGGCCCAGGCAGGTTCTTATAGGGGAATACAGTTGGACATATAACTTGGACCTGAACTGTCTAGGGCTTTAAAAGTCATAACCAGTGCTTTGAATTGTGTCTGGAAACAGACAGTGGAGTTGCTGCAACATGGGGGTTGTCTGCTTTCTGTAACCAGCCCCAGTGAGCAACCTGGCTGAAGCTCTTTGGACCAGCTGAAGTTTCCAAGCACTCTTCAGAGGCAGCCCTACATAGAGCACATTACAGTAATCCAGATGGGATGTAACTAAAGCATGTACCACCATGGCCAGATCTGGTTTCTCAAGGAAACAGTGCAGGTGGCACACAAGTTTTAACTGTGCAAAGGCCCTCCTGGCCACCTCCGACACCTGGGCCTCCAGGTTTAGTGCTAGTCCAGGAGGACCCCCAAACTGCAGACTCACATCTTCAGGGGTAGTGCAACCCCATCCACCACAGGTTGATCCCTTTTCTCTGGTCTGCCTTCTGACTGACCAGGAGTACCTTTGTCTAGTCTGGATTAAGTTTCAATTTGTTTGTCGTCATCTAGTCCATTACTGATGACTGGCACTGGTTTAGGGTCAGGACAGCTTCCTTGGCATTAGGTGGAAAGGAGTAGTAAAGTTGTTGTCATCCGCATATAGGTAGCACTGTACTCCAGAACTCTGGATGACCTCCCTCAGTGGTTTCATTTATATGTTAAACAGCATGTGGGACAAAATGGAGCTCCAAGAAACCCCAAAGTAAAATGACAAGGGGTTTGAACAGGAGTCCTCCCTTCCCCCCCCCCCCCCCAGCACCACCTTCTGGGTATGGCCCTCCAGGAAGGACCAGAGCCACTGTAAGAAAGTGCCTCCTAGTCCCATCCCAGCGAGATGACCCAGAAGGATACCATGGTTGATCGTATTGAAAGCCACTGAGAGGTCCAAGAGAACCAACAGGGACACATTCCTTCTGTCTAGCTTTCTGTGAAGGTCATCCACCAAAGCTAACTCTGTTCCATAGCCAGGCCTGAAACCACATTGAAATGGATCTAGATAATCTGTTTCATCCAAAAATTCCTGGGGTTGGGAGGTCACCACACACTTCAAGACCTTGCTTAGAAAAGGAAGTTGGACACTGGCCAATAGTTGTCCATTATAGAGGGGTTCAGGGATGGCTTTTTCAATATTTCAATATCTCACAACTGCCTTCTTTAAGCAAGTTAGAACTTTGCCTTGCTCCAAGGAGCTGTTGATCACCACCTTCCCCCCTCTCTGCTAGTCCCCCTCTAGCCTGTTTGATCAGCCAGGAAGGGCAATGATCTAGAATACATGTAGTAGCTCTCACCTCTCCAAAGATCCTCAGGCTGCACAGATTTAAAGATATCCATCAAGACTGGGCAAGCAGGGGCCAAAGTTACATTCATTGGAACTGTATCAATAACAGCATCTAAGTCAAAATGGATCTGAGTGACTTTATCTGCAAAATGACGTGCACATTTTTCACAGGGGGCTGCTGAGTGGTCAGGGATGTCTCCTTGAGGACCAGTATGTAGTAGCCCTCTGACCACTTGAAACAGCTAGACAGTTCCTTGCAGATGCAATGGTGGCAGCAAGGAACACCTTTTCTGCTGCCTCCAATGCTGCAGAGTAGGATTTCAAATACACTGTAGCCCATGCTACAGATTTGCTTCAAGTTCTCCACCAACATCTCTATAGTCTCTGTCTCGCTTCATCGCCGCCAACTCCTTGGTAAACCAAGGGGATGGTTTGGCTCTGCTCTATGAGAGGGGATGTTCAGGAGAGATTGTGTCCACTGCCCTGGCCTTTTCCCCATTCCAAAGGTTAGCCAGACAAGGTCAAGGAGTCTCAATGTCTGCCTATGCTTTGGAGGCTTTCTTACAGCAGTAGGACCATCAGGGTGTGTGTGTTTCTTTATCAAACAACAGCAGCGTTCTTTTAAAATTCTACTGCCTTGGTTTAGAAACCTACATTTACAGCTTTATGATGACTATTTTTATGGATAAAAAAGAAGTGATGAGGAGCCTAGTGGCTCCAGGTCAGGAAATTGTCCCAACTGCTAATTGTACCCTACCAGGAATAGAAAGGCAAAATAAAGTGTGCGTGGGGGGGGGGGGGGGGAGCAAACCTGCATAAGTAATCACGATCAAATGCTGTAATGCACAAAAGCAGTTCTTCATTGGAAAGATGTAACACATGTTAAAAGCACTTACTACATGATAAATACATGGTGAAAACCCAAATAAATTAACTTCATATCATGTGCTACAGAGTGCCAGCATGGTACAGTGCTTATTTTATTTATTTATTTATTTATTTATTTATTTATTTATTTATTATTTGAACTTATATGCCGCCACTCCCCTGGGGCTCGGAGTGGCTTACAAGAATAGCTAAAATCTAACAAAGTTTAAAAGCAATTTAAAACAATTTAAAAACAACAGTATCAAACATTAAAAGCCTGTCGGAACAGGTATGTCTTACATGCCCTGCGGAAAGCTGGTAAGTCCCGCAGGGCACAAACTTCAGGTGGCAGAGCATTCCAGACTGATGGCGCCACTGCTGTGAAGGCTAGAGCATTGGTCTAGAATACAGGGTTTAAATCTCCCTTCAACCATGGAAACCCACTGTGTGTCCTTGGGTAAATCACGCACTCAGCCTCAGGTCCTTTCTACACTGGCATATAATCCAGATTATCAAAACAGATAATCCGCATTATCTGCTTTGAACTATATTATCTGAGTCTACACTACCATATAATTCAGTTCAAAGCAGATAATCAGGATATTATGTGGCAGTGTAGAAGGGGCCTTAAGATCACAGTAAAATGGAAACAACTCCAAGGCATGCAACAAGAGTCAAGAGAAATACCTGGGCAGATACTGTACTTCTATAGTTATTTAGATTAATGATGGAGAGCAACTGTGGGAATGAAACTATTCACATTGATACAAGTACATGCAAAATAACTCTAACTTTATAAATTCTTTGGTACAGCAACTTTCTTTTATGCTTATCTTATTCTGGAAAGCACTCACTACAGAATCCCAAGTACTGGAGTCTCCTCCCTGAACTGCCTTAACAGCAGAAATGCCCATTTGTCAAAACCAAAAGTGGATTTCTGGTTACGACTAGTTTTGTTCTTTCTATTTTTGATACCCCTTCTTTATTCACATGAGAGAAAGTAAAGCATTGACATCATAGAGGCCATTGGTGAAAGGGAGATAAATATACTTATAGTAATGCCAGTGAACCCAAGGATTGAGACCAAAGCAATTCATGTGCTCTGTGCCTGAGCT
The DNA here is from genome assembly GCF_037176765.1 of Anolis sagrei. Classification (NCBI taxonomy): domain Eukaryota; kingdom Metazoa; phylum Chordata; class Lepidosauria; order Squamata; family Anolidae; genus Anolis; species Anolis sagrei. Next base: position 212,379,806 of record NC_090024.1, on the reverse strand, counting down.
ATAGTCACTCCCCATTGGGAGGAATAAGAAGAGATGAAATGGTGTATGATAAAATAGCCATTGTTTTTAAATGACCTGGAAAGTTGCTCAAGTTCACCAATTTTCTTCTCACCTTGCTCATCCATCCATCCATGCATGGCCCATATTCCTCCAACACAGGCATTTCCATTCAGCCATCAAATCTTCAATCTGCACTAGATAGAGCTCCTTTTTAAATTGTAATTTGTTATTCTGTTACAGTCATTTTCTATATCAGTTTTATATGGCATCAAAAGACCTTTCATATGTTAAACCCTCCAATTCATATGCTAATCCCCAATTTACAACAAGGTAATTATTTTTAGTTGAATTTATTATTAGGCATTTTCGGGGGGAGGTGGCACTAATGGCTCATTGTATGCTATGTATGAATAGGAGCCAACCTGCTTGGATCCATCGTCTATTGCATATGTGCAGAAAGGTGTGTGATCAAAGCAATTCTGTTGCCAAGTAACAAAAGGGAAAATGTCTCTGGCTGGCTAACCAAATACTTAACCTTTCTCCTCTTCCTGAAACAGACCCTACTTTTGGTCAATAATAATCTTTTCTCTTCCCTAGTTTTGCTGGCTTTTATTTCAGCTAATTTTCTGGTAGATTTTACAGGAACATCTTGAATGGCATTACTTACTTACTTAGGCGATCCCTCGTTGGACGAGTAAGATGGTCTTCCATCATGGGTTTCCTTGTGGGTCCGCATGTGGCTGTGGAGCCCTATTCTTGCTCTGCATCTTCTTCCGCAGTGAGGGCATTGGTTTCCAGGTGGAAGGTGGTCCCGGTCGGGGTTGGCTTGACGTGCCTTCCTCCTGGCACGTTTCTCTCTTTCACCCTCCACTCGTGCCTCCTCGAATTCTGCAGCACTGCTGGTCACAGCTGTCCTCCAGCTGGAGCGCTCAAGGGCCAGGGCTTCCCAGTTCTCAGTGTCTATGCCAGAGTTTTTGAGGTTGGCTTTGAGCCCATCTTTAAATCTCTTTTCCTGTCCACCAACATTCCGTTTTCCATTCTTGAGTTCGGAGTAGAGCAACTGCTTTGGGAGACGGTGGTCAGGCATCCGGACAACGTGGCCTGTCCAGCGGAGTTGATGTTGGAGGACCATTGCTTCAATGCTGGTGGTCTTTGCTTCCTCCAGCACGCTGACGTTTGTCCGCTTGTCTTCCCAGGAGATTTGCAGGATTTTCCGGAGGCAGCGCTGATGGAATCGTTCCAGGAGCTGCATGTGACGTCTGTAGACAGTCCACGTCTCACAGGCATATAGCAGGGTTGGGAGGACAATAGCTTTATAGACAAGCACCTTAGTATCCCTACGGATGTCCCGGTCCTCAAACACTCTCTGCTTCATTCGGGAAAATGCTGCACTTGCAGAGCTCAGGCGGTGTTGTATTTCGGCGTCGATGTTGACTTTGGTGGAGAGGTGGCTGCCAAGGTAGCGGAAATGGTCGACATTTTCTAATGTTACACCATTAAGCTGTATCTCTGGCATTGGAGAGGGGGCGGCTGGTGACTGCTGGAACAGCACTTTGGTTTTCTCGATGTTCAGTGACAGGCCAAGCTTTGTGTATGCTTCTGCAAAGGTGTTGAGAGTGGCTTGTAGATCTTCTTCTGTATGCGCACAGACGACATTGTCATCAGCATACTGGAGTTCTATAACAGATGTTGTTGTGACCTTGGTTTTGGCTTTCAGTCTGCTGAGGTTAAATAGCTTGCCGTCTGTCCGATAGATGATTTCCACTCCGGTGGGAAGCTTCCCATCAACAAGGTGTAATATCATGGCGATGAAGATGGAGAATAGAGTTGGGGCAATAACACATCCCTGTTTGACACCCGATTCCACCTTAAATGGGTCACTTTGGGAGCCACTGCTGTCCAAAACTGTTGCCATCATGTCATCGTGGAGGAGCCGCAGGATGTTCACAAATTTGCTTGGGCACCCGATTTTTTGGAGGATGGTCCAGAGAGCGCTGCGATTCACTGTGTCGAATGCCTTTGCAAGGTCGATGAATGCCATGTACAGAGGTTGGTTTTGTTCCCTGCATTTTTCTTGGAGCTGTCGTGCAGTGAAGATCATGTCCACGGTTCCTCTGGAGGGGCGGAAGCCGTTCTGGGATTCTGGGAGGGTGGCTTCTGAGAGGGGCAGAAGGCGGTTTGCAAGGATTCTTGCGAGGATTTTCCCAGCAGAGGTTAAAAGGGAGATACCTCGATAGTTTCCACAGTCTGTTCTTTCCCCTTTTTTGAAGAGGGTGATGATGGTGGCATCCTTGAAGTCTGCTGGGATTTTCTCGGTCACCCACACTTTTTCTATGAGCTGGTGGAGTTGGTGTGTCAGCGCAGGTCCTCCCTCTTTAAAGATTTCAGCAGGGATCCCATCCGGTCCGCTGGCTTTGTTGTTCTTTTGTTGGCTGATGGCATTGCTGACTTCTTCCAAACTAGGCAGTGCTGCAAGCTCATCCCTGGTTTGTTGTTGCGGGATTTGTGAGAGGACCTCTTCGGCCACACTGGAGCTGCGGTTTAGGAGGCTTTGGTAGTGTTCTTTCCAACGTAGTGCAATTGACTTTTGGTCCTTCAGGAGTTTGGTTCCGTCTGATGAGCGTAGAGGCTGTATGCCATGGTTTCTTGGCCCATAGATGACCTTTGTGGCTTTGAAAAATCCTTGAGCATTATGGGTATCTGCCAGGTGTTGGATTTCTTCAGCCTTCTTTGTCCACCAGATGTTCTTGAGTTCTCTTGTCCTTCTTTGGACCTCAGCTTTTGCACTGGCGTAGATCTTTTTCTTAGCAGCACAGTTGATGTCTCTCTGCCGTGTTTGGAAGGCTTTCCTTTTCTTGTCGATTAGCTGTTGGATCTCGATGTCATTTTCGTCAAACCAGTCTTGATGTTTCTTGGCTTGGTATCCAATAGTTTCTTCGCAGGCTTGGATGATGGAGGTCTTCAGTTTGTTCCAATGTTCCTCAACATTTTCGGGGTGTACTGTGGGTAGATGGTCCTTGAGTGCTGTTTGGAGATGGGCTCGCCTGGAGGGCTCCTGAAGGGCTTGGGTGTTCATTTTGCGCCTTGTCTTTCTTCCTTGGAGTCTGCGCTTGGGGGCGATCTTGATAGCCATGGTGGATCGGATTAGTCTGTGGTCGGTCCAGCAGTCGTCAGCACCTGTCATGGCTCTTGTGAGGAGTACGTCACGGCGGTCTCTGGCACGTGTGATTACATAGTCTAGGAGGTGCCAATGCTTTGACCGGGGGTGCTTCCATGATGTCTTGAGCTTGTTTTTCAAGACATCATGGAACATCATGGAACATCTTTTACAGGAACATCTTGAATGGCATATAGTGTAAATGAAGCCCCCAAAACAGCTGTGCAATTCAGGAGTGTTTCCAGAGACACCTTAGGAGTCAAATTTAACAACCGCCCAATTAAATCTTTGAGGAAAAAATAAGTAGTCTTGGAGAAGGGCTGGTGGAACAGGCCACATCTCATTTTCTTCAGCTGCAACTTGCTGAAATGCCCTTGATATTGGCAGCTGAAGGAAGAACATGATGGAAGCAAACTTTCAGCAAGCTAAATGGCATGGTACTTCCTTTCTCACTATCCTGTTCTCTTTGGTGCCCCAACTGAGGAAGGAGACTTAGGGAAAATGATCTTCCAGAATGGTTAATATAATTACTGTATTTCCCATCATAAAATTGTCTCTCAAGATGACTTTAATTGGCTGCGTCTCTGTTTACTTTTTTGCATCAAATGAAATCTATCCACTTTTCCCACTGAATGGAACCCCTGTAGTTCTGCTGACCTCAGCACCCCAAAATAAGGTTTGGCACAGATAAATACATTGCCCCCTAGCAGCATAAACAAATCAGTATAAGAGTCAGAATTGCAATATCCATATTTATCATCTTTATTTATTATAAAGGATGGTATGCAGAGAGTTATACATACAGAGCAATCTGGAAGTGTGTTACTGCACAATTGCAAAATTGCACAGTAATAAAAACATGAAATGGTGGTTTTTAACAATTACAGTAAAAATAAATAAATAAAAGGGGGCATGGGCTATGAAAGGCAAGCACGTGTTGGGAAGTGTGGTCTACGATCCCTATCTACTATTAGGAGGTCCAACATTCTAAGTTAAAGGTTAGTGGTTTGTGATGCTTAAACATTCTGTTAGACTACGGCACAGTAATCTCCACAGAGTGAAATCGAGTTAATTAATAGGATTCTAGCAAGAGTTTCATTGGTGGAGGACCCCAAGTAGATCTCAGCTACGGAGCTAATGAGGACCATTAGATTGGGCATCAACCCAGAATGTTTCCTTGTAGTTGGAAATAGCTGGAAAAGTAGAAGGAAGAAACAGAAGAGATTTAAGACTGCTTGAATGTAATTTAAATGATGCTCATTAAGAATAACACTCTTTTAATCTGAATAATTATTTAAAGTAAAGTTTATAATCTTTACTTCAATTAAGTAATGATCCTTTTTGTTTATATTATCCAGGCCCCTTCCACACAGCCCTATACCCCAGAATATCAAGGCAGAAAATCCCACAATATCTGCTTTGAATTGGGCTATTTGAGTCTACCCTCAGATAATGTGGGATTTTCTGCCTTGATATTCTGGGATATAGGGCTGTGTGGAAGGGCCCCCAGATTTGATGAGGAGATAAGCATGTTTAGATGGCTTTCTGCCTTATTGAGAATTTATTTTAAGAAATGGGCATTGGTTTTAACTGATGCCCAAAGACCAAAATGTTCTGGAGCTTCACAAGTAAAGCAAGTTTCCCATAGAAGTAATTACACCCAAAGCTAGACTTATAGAGACTCACCATATACAGGACAACTTCTGTGGTTCTCCAACCAGAATAAAATGGCAGGTTCTGAAAAGCAGAGAGGGCTTGAGTGAGACTCTTGAGTGAGACGCAGGTGACCACAGCAGCAAAAGAAAGAGGGTTCATAGATGCAACTATGGGTTTTTTAGACCTTCATGGAAGAAACATGTCTTATCACATACACTCACATCAAAGAAGCTAGCAACATGAGTATAAATGAGAAACAAAATTGCTGTGCCTTCTTCCTCTAGTTCTCTTTCTTCATGTACAAACACTATAAATTTCCTCCCTTTTCAGCTTGTGGGTTTCCTTTTTAGATTATTAGCTCAGTGCTTGCCAAATACTTGTTGTTTCATGGTGAACCTTCTGGATGATTGAAATGTATAGAATTTGATTTCTATCTCTTAGCTTATTCAGAGTTAACATAAGAATAGAAATGATGCAGCTGTTGCCTTTTGATGCCCAGTTCCTGTCCATCAAAGGCTCAATCAGTCATTCACTGAAGCTGCCCTCCAGGTTGGCTTAACAAAGTGTTTTGTTTACATGTGTAAAGAGACTATAGATCAGCAAGGCATTTGTGCAGCCAGAGCTAGAGGCAATTGCTGGAGATACTCCAACAAGAGCGATCTCTACACCAAGGATGGGGAGAAAGTGTGTCATATCAAGGAGGGAGCCAGCTTGTTTTCAGCTGCCATTTAATTCTGTATTCCTGCATTGCAGAGGGTTGAACTGGATGGCACTTGAGGTCTCTTCCAACTCTATGATTATGTGATTTTGTGAAATCCCTTCAAGGAATTTAATTTAATGACAGGAGCAATCAATGATAGTAAAAAATGAACAATTTAAAGAGGTCACGGATAGTGAGATCCAGACCATGTATGGAGAGATTCAAGTCACAGATGTCGAGATGCAATAGGCAGATAATGAAATGCAACCGCAAGCCGCTGAGGGTCCGTGCCTGGCGAGGTGAAAAGCTAAACCCAATATTCCCCAATTAAAGAAATCTCACCAGTTGAAGCAGAAGCCATCGAGTAGTTTATTCAGTCTGTTCAGAAAGGATGACAGCTAGCAGTAATCTGCTAAAAGAAGCTGACATGTTTGATACAAGTAAAACATGTCTTGAAGTCATGGCCAGCTGGGAGGATTCCCTCTGTGAGGCGGGACTGTGACACCCGCCAGCCAATCAGAGAGCATTCCACACTTCCATTGCAGAATTCTGCTTTCCAATGGCTGAAGGAGGGCAGGATGACCCGGAGACAAAAAAAGGAATACATAGTTTTATGAGTGGATTACCATGTCCCATCCTTGGGATGAACAAAGAGGGGTCATTTGATCCCATGGGCTTTATTGTTAGTATAATTGTGTCATGAGTCCTCAGCAAATGAGCCTAATACCTTCAGCACTAGTGTCCATTGTGTCCCATGCCAGTATATTGTCTGAGATAAGAGGATTGTGGAATCTGTTCATGGGAAAGGGAGAATGGCATCGTGGATAACTGGGGAAGAACTTCCAGGCATACTGGAGGTGTGTTGGGTGTTCTTCTTTATGTCCATATGGCTCTACAAAGAGTGGGCAGCCCTGCTTATGGATTCTGTCATCCCATACATAGTCGGGTTTATGGGAATCAATAGGGATGGATTGATTCCAGAGATGATGGGTGATTGAATTCATTGTTGTTAGGTGATGACCAGAAAAACTGCTGGAGGGAATTCAAAGATCAAGAGTTGCCGGTGAAAGGTTACCTGAGCCTTGATTTGGTGGCTTGATCTCCAAAAGGTTTCTATGAAACACACACGGGGGGGGGGGGGGGGGTCTGTGGATACCAGGGGCTCCCAAACGTGGGAACTGGGGCACTCATGTGGGTGATGAGTGACTCAGGGATGGCAAAAATAAAGGGAGGGAAAAGGAAAGGAGCCCTACTCTGAGGGCTGTGGACTCTGTTGGGCCAAACGGTTGTCAGGACTGGCTGGCAGAGACAGGAAGCGGAGAAAAAGTCACAGGAGGAAAAGAGGACACAAAGAATCAAATTTAAGAATAACACACCAAAGTGTATATTTATTAAAGGGTTACTTTGTAATAGAGAGGGGAGATAGAATCTATCCAAGGTGCTTGGTAGCTGCTGCTCTGCTCCTTCATTCAATCGCAGCTGGTCTCTAGGCTCCCACTCTGGGTCTCTTAGCCACAGTTTGGATTATATATTGTTATTAATTTGACCCAGAGGGTGGGGTCATGCTCAACCTCTGAATTAGACTGCTGGGTTATGCTCTGGAGTGGAGTGCAGAGCTTAGACCTTTAACACTTTGGACCACAGTTCTCAGAAATCATTGTGCAAGTTGGAAATTTCAAGAACAGATGGCGGGAGGAAGCACCAGAAGTTTGGCGGAAACTAGTGCTACACAACCTGTGCCCCTCCAGGTGTTGGGGACTCCAACTCCCAGAAACTTGTCTAATGGTTAGTAATTCTGGGAGCTGAAATCCAAAATGCCTGGAGAGCCACAGTTCATGCACCACTGGTGTAAACCAAATACTGAGAGGCATATTGTTACTTAATTGTTCTGCTAACCTAAGCACTATTTTCCACTTTAGCCCATTTGATGGATCATGATGTTATAGAGGCAATCAAAAAGGTTCTAGGATGGTGAAGATTACCTACCACTGCTGTTTCCTAACCACAGTGAGTTGAAGCAAAGATGTGGGTTTATCCCTCCCCTTCTTACCACATGGGCATGCCCTTTCTTTAAAAAAAAACACACACATTCATTCACCATAACCCTCATAAATCAGTATTTTGGCATTAGTGAAAAAGGCACCCTAGGTAAATACAGTTTTCAAGATGCAAGATGATATTTGGGTTTTTTTTAATGTTACTAGATTTAAAAGTATAACTACAATGAACAGAAACAGAAAAGAAGAGAAAAATGAAAGAAATAAATGAATTTAAGGGAAATGGAAGTACATAAAATAAGAACAAGGGCAAACGTGTACTTTGATATAAATTAACCACATTTCCAAAAATATATTTCCTTGAAGTTGACGTGAATACAATATACAGTGATGTGTAGCTAAAGCAATAAAATCTTCTCACCATTAAATGATAGATAGGGAATGTTTATCTTTCTACCCTTGGAGTATATGTCTTTTTGCCACAGTCAAAGCATAACAGGATCCAACAACCTTAACCCTCCATTAAATTCAGAGCACTCCTACACTTATACTATAATCCACCTTGAAGTGCAGTTTTGCTGCAGATTGGTCAGATTGCCATGCCTGGAACCAGTTTGAAGCTGGGATGGTGATTATATTTACTACATAACCTGGCCTCAAGGCTCTTTGCAAATATATTTTTTCCATTTCCAGAGAAATGTGCATCAGTGCACCAGAGAAACATGCAATTTTAGATACTGAAGTTAGATAAGTTTTTCATTGGTTTAATGTAACTCTAGATTCATTAATACAACATTTAACACCTAGACATCATTTTAAAAATAATCTGCTCATTTTAATTCCCCTGAGGATATGATTAATATTTCCACATTGGTTTAGGCACTCATATTGGATGCTCTATATATAAACAGCAAAAGATGCTCTGTCTGAAGATACTGCTGTAATTGATTATTATATAAAATTCGACTAATTCTTTGGAGGCTGTAGAGACTTTGCCCCCAATACACAATATTCTGAGATATCTTTAATGTGGAATCAGGCTACCACCACATTTAAAAGGTAAGTTCAGTTTTTGATTTGGCCAGAGGTTTAAGTAAGCTGGAATATGCTGAATTCGCACTTGGCGCAGAACACTGAGATGAATAACAGTGAGATTCTCCTAAATAGTCACTGCCACCAATCTGGGAACTCTGTTTCTCTAAACTGCTATGGAACTTCTTCACACAGAGGCACTCTGAGATGATTATATGATTAACAAAGAACAAAGTTGTTTATTTGTGTGAATTTTAAAAAAATACGGGCACTTAAGCGTAATGGTTGCAAGAATGAGATGAAGCTTCTTGGTTACTTGGTTCAATACTTGGTTCCAATAATAACTCTTCACTCCCTCAGGAAACTAGCAGACTTCCTTCTGACTAGAATTCCTAATACTTCAAACAGTCCTTTCTTCTTTAATAGCTATCTATCTTCTCTAACTAACCACTTTGGCTTCACTAACTTCTCTTCTCTTAACTCTCTCCCAAAACCTAACTCTCTTCTTCAACCCTCAGACCCTGACTCCACTCTCAGATTTGAAAATGCACTCCTAAAGGCAATATTTTTCTGCACTCCACTTAAGCTCCGCCCACTTTCTCCCAGCCAATCACAAAGGTTCTCAAGATTTCCCTCCAGGCTGCTCCTAAGCTCCGCCTCCTGTAGGAAATGACTAACCTAAGTTGGATGCCTCCATGCTCCATCCCACAAAATGGCTGCCAAAATAACTGGGCCTATTTCCTGAGCTTTTCCCTGGCCTACAGGTAGGCGATTCGTCACAATTGCCACCATATAGCCATATGGCTATATGGGTAACTGAGAAGAATGCTATTTTGAAAATGGTGACTATTTTTGATCTGGACCACTCATTTGATCCAGAATATAAACTGCACAATCAATTTCTTTTTTGGAAGGGTTTTCTTGCAATTGTCAAATTAGGATTATTTCATAAAGTTGTTTTAGCATGATCTTACAGATCAGACTGTAGTTGACAAGCGATTATATGCCAAACCATCCTGGTAGCAGAGACATCATAAACAGCACTCTTGTCTCATTGCCTGAAAAGAACCTAAGGCAATCCACCCAAACAGTGATTGCAAATATGTTGATTTCAAGAATGTCCAAGGAAGAGTGTTTCAATTAAGCCATTCCTGGAATTTTGTTGGTTATTCCCAACTAGAGTAGACCCATGCAAATGATTGTTTCAATAGTAAGTCTATATATAGCTAAATCCCACTGATTGAATGTATCTATACTAGTCAAGTTTAGCAACAAGATTTAGACCCATATTTGCCAGTTATTTGAAGAAAAAAAATAGAGAATATGCCTTGTGATAAAAATTCAAGTCTGGAAGATTGCATCCACTTTCTCAAAATGACAGTTGCATCTTTTGAGTGAAAAATGAGATAGTGAAGGCCCACATATAAATTACCAAATAATATATTGATTTTTTGAAAGTACCTGAGGGGGTATACAATGAGATATCTAAGAGAACATACAGTTTCTGTGGTAAAACATTTGTCTTAAGAATATTAATCTCATCCCAGAATATTTTAAGTTGATTTTGTTTTAGGCAGAGGGGAACAAATCACAAAAGGGGCAGGAATGCTTAACCCTCTCTCCACTCATTGCTTTTCTGTACTAGACTGCCCTCCAGAGTTTCAAATGAATAGGACAGGAGGGAGAAAAGTGAAATCCATGGATCCCATGTGAGTCTTTGAAATCCTTTATGAATCCCACCCCACTCCGCCCCAATGTTTCACTGCACCAAGAAAAGGTGGAATCAGGTGCCAATGGATGTGTCATTGCCCCAACCTTATTCTTCATCTTCATCACTATATTGATGGGAAGCTAACTACCAGCATGGAAATCATCTATCGGACAGATGGCAAGATATTTAACCTCAGCAAACTGAAAGACAAAACCAAGGTCACAACAACATCTGTTATAGAACTCCAATATGCTGATGATAATGTGGTCTGTGCTAATTCAAAAGAAGATCTACAAGCCACTCTAAACGTCTTTGCAGAAGCATACAAAAAGCATAGCCTCTCACTGAACATCGAGAAAACCAAACAGCTCTATCAGTAGGCACCAGTCAATCCCTCTGCAATGCCAGAAATATAGTTTAATGGTGTAATATCAGAACATTTTGACCATTTCTGCTACCTTGGCAGCTACCTCTCAACAAAAATCAGCATTACACTGAAATACAACACCACCCGAGCTCTGTGAGTGCAATATTCTTCCAAATGAAGCAAGTGTGTTTGAGAATTGGGACATTCATAGGGAGACCAAGATGTTTGTTTATAAAGCTATTGATCTCCAACTCCAACTCCTGGAATGATTCCATCAGCGTTGCCTCTGAAAAATCCTGCAAATCTCTTGGGAAGATGTGGCCAAATGTCAGCATGCTAAAAGAAGCAAAGACCACCAGGATTGAAGTGATGCTCCTACGCCTTCAACTTCACTGGACTGGCCACATTATCCGAATGCACAATCACTGTCTCCCAAAGCAGTTACTCCACTCTCAACTGAAGAACAGAAAATGGAAGGTCGGTGGGCAGGAAAAGAGATTTAAAGATGGGCTTAAAGTAACCTTAAAATCTGTGGCATAGACACTGAAAACTGGAAAGCTATGGCCCTTGAGCACTCCAACTGTAGGTCAGTGGTTACCAACAGTGCTGTGGAATCCAAAGAGGCACAAATGGAGGGCAAAAGGGAGAAACATGTCACCAGCCAGGCAAGTCAAGCCAACCCTGACCGGGACCATCTTCCATCTGGAAACTGATGTCCTCACTGGGAAAGAACATGCAGGTCAAGAATATGTCTCCACAGTCACCTATGGATCCACCACCAAAACCCTGCACTTGGAAGGCCATCCTACTCGAACATGGGTGATCACTGATGATGACAGTAAACTGCACAAAGGAATGTTTTACGTTATGTAGGTAAGAATTGTATGACTCTCTGCATGTTGCTATACTGCTTTATTGCACCATTGGCTATGTTGCCTAGAGCTACTGAGAGCTGTAGTCCAATAGCATCTGGAGACTGGCTCAATTCTCAAGCCTATCCCAGACCCAAAATATGCCTGTTTGTAAAACTATAGTTGTTATGAAAGGAATCTCCCATGCCAATATATCTTGATGTCAGTATAGAAACACAAAGACACAGCCATCACTTTTTAACACTCAAGTCTTAAATTCCATGTGTATCACCACAGGATCACTCACTGACTACTGCTGTGCCAGTGCAATTTGGCACACAGTGGAAATGCACACATAAAGACATCTGCACATTTTTCAGAATGGGAAAGTTGTTGAATAATTAGGTGCCTCCTAGCTATGCCTGCGGACTAGTACATTATTTGTTTCCATAGTCTTTTCACCAAGGGATAAAATATCTGTCTGATAAACATAATTTAATGCATGCCAGAGTTCAGAAAGGGTAGGACCTGGCAGCTGTTTTCAGTGATAGAGTACAACCTTGAAATACAATAGAAATGCCCATGAATTCACTTGGATTTGAATAATGCTGAGTAATAATTGACCGTCCTCAATTATTAGGACCGAAAATATTAGCACCATCTCTTCGGTCTCTTTTCTAGAAACTTAGCATTTTATTGTGTGTGTGAGGGAGAGAGAGAGACCCTATCTACCATGACCATTTAATGCAGTTTCAAAATGTTATTGAAAAAAATGTTTTTGCTGTGCAGATAAATACATAGGAAATTATAGACCCAGTTTGAAGCCTGGATGGTGGTTACATAAACCACATACTGATGTGCAATAAATGCTTTCTTTCACATGCTTTTATGTGCATTTGTTTTCTGGCCACTGCAGTTAAGCTTCAGCGTGCATCAAATGGTCAGTGTAGATAGAGCTAGAAGAAGGGAGGGAGGGAGGGAAGGAGATCAGAATCTGGAAAATATAACTACATTTCTGCTAGCCATATGAACAGAGGAGTCAGGAAAGGTGTACTCTCTAAAAAGTTAGTTTTCGAAACTCTGTTATCTCTTCCTTTCAACCCCCACCCGCCCCCCGCCCCCAACACACATATACTCACCTATATAGACAGAACAATAGAAATAGTAAAATAGGTCATTAAAATGCCTAAAACTGAAGAGCTATGCACTTATAATATTTTAAAACATTTTGCAGATAAGCAAAGAAAAAATACATTCAGTCGTTTGAGACATCACAATTGTTTATTGAGAACTATTTCATTTAGTTTGCAAATTGTCCAGTCTTTCATGAGTTTCACAATGCAAACTGAAAATGCTTATTTTTTGTTATAAAAAGCAACTAAAAAGAAAGGTACAAAAGTGTAAAACAGGAATGAAACATATAACTGTGGACAATCTTAACCAGCAAGGTTGCAAGCTTTAGCAGCTAAGCGAATGACAAAGAACAGACAGTCAAGCCAAGATCTTTATTCTTGGACTTGATCCTAGCTGCTAGTGATAATAACCATTTACAAGAGGTACACAGACATACTAGCATCATACAAAGATCAGGAGAAACACCCTTACTCTGTCATAACATAGATCGAGCATTAGTTCATTACTGTTGTCCCAAAAGATTATAATAGCCAAAAGATGATAATTGGAGCTGACCATGAAAATCCTAATATACTGTTTATTCCTCTGCTCCTGGCTCACGTTAAAAACTGCCTTATACAATCACAGTAAGACCTGGCATAAAATATATTGGACACAACATGCTCAGTCATAAAGTTCACTGTGTGACTTTGAACTACCAACACTCAGCATAAACAATTTGACAAAACTGTGAGGTAAATACAGGGGAAAGTACATATATATATAGCCTAAAGGTCCTTGGAAGCAGGATAACTTATAAACATGATAATTAAATTATAAATAATTAAAATTAAATTCATGCAGCTCTGCCTAACAGGAATCTATGTCATATAATGGTAGACTGTCATATTTGTCAGTTTCAAATTCAGCTTGGTTACTCTGTTTGAAAGATAGCGCTTAGCATTCCTGCCATCTCCTTTATAGTCCAGACTAAAACCTGGAGCTCATCTATGGGCCCTTCCACACAGCCCTATGTCCCAGAATATCAAGGCTGAAAATACCACATTATCTGAGTATGGACTCAGATAACCCAGTTTAAATCACACATTGTGGGATTTTCTGCCTTGATATTCTGGGATATAGGGCTATGTGGAAGGACCCCGAGTGGCCATTAAAACCAGGGGCCCTTCCACACAGCCCTATATCCCAGAATATCAAGGCAGAAAATCCCACATTATCTGCTTTGAACTGGAATATATGGCAGTGTGGACTCAGATAACCCAATTCAAAGCAGTTATTGTGGGATTTTCTGCCTTGTTATTCTTTGATATAGGGCTATGTGGAAGGCCCCCTAGACTCAACATGAGTCTTGATTGTTTTCATGACATTCCCACACTTCCAATGTGTATTTGGACGTTATACTGAGTTAATCTGGCTTTGCCCTGATTCAGACAATCTTGTGGAATGTTCTGGAGGTTGCCTGAAACTCTAGAGTAACCTGTGGCTTTAAGCAGTCTTGGAGCAAGTGAGATTCAAACTAGTTTACCATCCAGATGGACTCCAACGTCATCACTCCCATACAATCCACCCTGATTGTCCTCTGAGGGGTGCTTACTCTGACCAGCCAGAACCCGACTGGTGATCATCACTCAGAGGACCTTTTCACCAGCCTCCCCAAGACAAGGTGGAATGACCTGTCAAATATTATCTTAATCCAGGGCCTAATCTCTGGATATCGCCAGCACCATCACAATGATATCACCTGTCTGCCTCCTCTCATTTTCACAGCCAAAAGAAAGGAGATCTTCTGAGGGTGTAGGAGCATAAACTACTTGTGAACAAACATGTGGTAAATGTGTATCCTGTTTAAAATGAACAAATGAACAGTTGTATGCTCCGTTTTAATGAGTGCCCCATTTTCAACATTGCAGATATATATGAATGGGGGGGGGGTTGTTTTGTAGCATTGCATAATGAGGATGATGATGATAAGAATAATTTTTCAGAACAATACACTTGCAATGTAAAAAAATATATGATCACTAGGTAAACATCCATTCCATTTCTGGAAAGTTTACCCAACATTGCAGAATAAAGGCAGTATCTGGTGAAAAGCTGTAGGCTAGGCTCTGTTATTAGCTTTTGAATTGAATGCCCATTTAGAGACCCATACTGTCTCTATGACTTTTGTAAGCCCATGTTGGAACAAAAATCTGATTCACTTCCTTCTGATATATGAGTGATAGTCTCAGTTTCAGATCACACCATACTTCTCTGAAGGCCCTGTGAGATGTGACAGACACATAAGAGAGAAATAGAGAGTGTGCAAGTGGGGGAAGAGGAGTGGGAAGTGTGAGCATATGCTAAACAGAAAAACATGATAGCAGTTTAGTCTTTACCATTTTTCTAACAGTCTATTTTCTGCTTGAAGACGCAGGTGCTCTTCCTAGCCTTCTCACATCAAGCAGCTGACAGGCTGTCGGAAGGGTGATGGCTCCAGGACAGTTATATTGCCTTGAATTGCATATTCTTGACACATCTGATAATTATACCAAATGAGCTCACCTCATCCTCAGGCTTCAAAGCTGCACATATTAAATTAAGTGAAAGTGGTTGCCTCCACAGCCTTAAAAAATAGCAAAAAGGGGAAGTGGGGTGGGAGGAAGAAACCAAAGCCAGCCTCTTGACATGTGCCAGCATTCTGACATGCAGATTACTAAGACAAAAAGATTGATGGTCTGGAGGGGCAATTCTAAGGCACTTTAATCTGTCACCTAGACCAGTGTCCTACCCATTTACTGAGTGCTTCTTCCTATTGCTTAATATCAGTTCTTACTGCTAAGAATATGATGAAGACAGAAAGATTGCCTTGTACCCCTGTCTGAGGAGCCATCACAAGCTTCTATGGATGTGTAAAAAATATTGCAACATCTCTTTCCTACTGCAGCTTGTGTGCACTGGCCACATGTGCCCCAGTTTTCATCTGTGCAATGTTGAAAAGAACAAAATGTATGAGAACTTTGTTTGATTTTATTTCTGAATGGAACCTATCTGATTTTGCAAATGTCTTCATATTTAGAATACAGTAAACTTGGGGTTTTTAAAACTTCATATAAGAGTGAGAGCAAAACTGAATATTCATCCAAGTAAGCCCAATACTTTGTGTGTCAACATTTTAAAAGAACTGACATACTCAATCATGTTAATGTAGAATTACGGCTGCCACCTGACCTTTTCTAAAAAGCTCTTCGTTAATCAAAATGGAGATTGCTGTGAAGAAATCAGAAGATTAAGACTCAGAAGGGCATCTATGAAGGATCTAGGCAAGATCCTCAACTCTAAAGATATACCATTAAATACCAAAATCATGCCATCATATTTTTGATTCCAGTGCATAAAAGTGAAATCCAGACAATGGTGAAAGCCATCAGAAAGAAAATCAGCACTTTTGAAATGTATTGCTGAAGGAAAGTTCTGTGGCAGTCACAGGCAGCTAAATTTGCAAATATCCCCCCCCCCCCCATGGAATTTGGGCCTGAATTCCCCCTAGAAGCAAGATTAAACTGAAGCTGTTGTCCAACATGAGAACATGTTGCTCACTGGAATAGACAGTAATGTTGTCAGTGTTGAAGGCAGCAGGAAAAGTGAAATACTTTATTATATGTGGAGAGAGTCATACTCCCCTGACTAGTTCCTTGTGTTGATCACCCACCAAGGTGATCAAAGCTGTCATGGCTTGGAACAAGATTTTAATGCATATAAGTGATCTGTTTAATCCATGAACTTCTGCAGTAGGAAGGCCTTTTCATACTCCAAAGCTTATCTCAAAAAAAAAAAAAAGAAAATTACAGACTGGCTGATAGCGGTCTGGTGTAGCCAGGTTCAGAATGGGTTATTTTTTTCTTCTCTTTTCTTTTAGTAGTGGCCTCTTTTAGGCAGTTCTTTTATATATCAGGAAGAATACATAAATACATGTGGTGGCTCTATCTTCTCCCAGGATCCTGTACACACTCTCAGTATTCAGTGAAAAATATCCAGGAACCGAGGTGGAACTCTCTGCCCTGGAGTATGGTGGAGGCCTTTCTTTGGAGGCTTTTAAACAAAGGCTGGATGGCCGTCTGTCAGGGGTACTTTGAATGCAATTTTCCTTCTTCATGGCAGGAGGTTGGACTGGATGGCCCACAAGATCTCTTCCAACTCTATGAGTCTATGATTCTAAGGTTACATCTACTAGAACTGTATCAATAACTCCATCCAAGGACTGGTCTACATAAGCTAAAATATTGCACTCATAGATGCTCTGATCCTGACAGATGACATTTGTGACAATTCATTTGGAATGTGATTCTTTGGGCTTCAATCTGTTGTTGTTATTGTTGGGTGTTTTTTTTTTAAAGCATGCCTTCTAACCTGAGGTATTACAGAAGCAAATCATAACTTTTAAGCATGTGTCTGACCCAAGTAGCATTTTTTTCACTGTGTCATCAATGGGAGAAGTTAGTGGTAAGCGAAACTTGTTAATAGTAGGTGAGTATTCCCACAGGAAGTGAAACAAGGTTAGTATGTGCAGAACTCCCATATTGGTCAAACAGTATTCGCACATTTCGACTTCACAAAAAATGTGAAGCAGGGGGGTTAGAGCATTCATGGCCATGTAGGTTAATATAATGCAAAGGATTGGAAATGAAGGCCACCCCTTAACAGCAAGATGAGTTTGGCAGGGGAAAATGTATGACCAGTTATGACAGTCATGTGTGTGATATGTGCGGCATTAATACAGCCAATGCAGGGTCAATGCAAACTGGGAAAATGTGATGCCAAACATACATTTTTCATCAGTGTCGACAAGCCTCAAGCCAGAGGATACCTGGGTGACTTTATCTGCAAATTGATGTACAAATTATTCAAGAGTAGATGGTGAAGTGGTCTGCATCTTCTACTTGAGGACCAGTGTTCAAAAGCTCTCTGACCACTCAAAACAGCTCTCCTGAATTACTCTTTGCTGATGAAATAGTGATAGCAAAAATATTTTCTTTGTTGCCTACACTGTGACAAAGTAGGCCTTCAAATAGGCTTTAACTCATGTTTGGTCAGACTTATTTCAGGTCTTCTGCCAATGTCACTCTTGTCTTTGTCTTACTTGCTTCATCACCACTAATTCTCTAGAAAACCAGGGGACTAGATGTTTTGGTTGTTGTGTGTTTTCTGGGCTGTATAGCCATGTTCCAAAAGCATTCTCTCCTGATGTTTCACCTGCTTTTATGGCTTCACTTTGTAAAAGATGATGCTCAGGAGCAATTCATGTCAAACTATTATAATTCTATGGTGTGGATCCAGTCTTAGCTACAATATGATCACCACATGATTTCACTGGATCCATTCAAAAATCAATAGCCCCAGCCCACAGTCATATCTATTAATATAAGAGTGAATTAATAGTGCTTTTACAAGTGACTTTGTTTTTTTTCCAATGCAATTTTCTGAATCAGCACCCCAAATAACCAAACCAAATCTAAATTGACCAAAAACTTTTGGTACTAATGTTGGAGAGTGGTCCCTGGTCAAAGCAGTCCCTGGTCAAAGTGATCCCTGATCAAAAAAGAGCCATTTCAGACAGTGGTCCCTGGTCAAAGTGGTCCCTGATCAAAAAAGAGCCCTTTCAGACAGGTCCTTTACACTGGATGATTATATGTTGCAGTAAGTCATAGCAGGACCATGTGTGTGTTGAAGAAAAACCTTATGGTGTTAATTATCTTGTGCAGCTGGCAATGTAGATAAACCAGCAAGATTGGGCCACACCCAATGGTGTATGGGGTATTTTTTAGAATACAGTTAGAGTGTGGGCGTGGGTGTTGGAGAGCTTCTGGAGAGCTTTTTCTCTGAGGAGATCTATGCTCAAAGGCTATGCTCTGGGGAGCAGCATGGAGAAGCTACTCTGAAGGAGGCTATGGTGGAATAGCTATTTACTCAAGCTTTATTTTTGCTCTCTCATTTGATGTAAGATGAAAATGCCTTATTTTGTGTTACTTACAAGTACTATGTAAGTTTCTTGCACTGTTTTTGTATGCATTGCAAGTTTATGTTTCATCTCAACTGAGTAAAGAGTAAAGATTTTTCTGTTCGTTTTTCTCTTGTCTGTGAGTCTGTTGCATTTGGACTTTGGGCGCTGGGTAAAATCTGCTGCTGCGCAACATTATATGAGTCCGCACTGCCAGGTAATCTGGGATAAACAAAAAACCTGGGATCGGATCCTGGGATATAGGGCCTGTCTGTAACGTCCCTAAGAGAGTATGCTAACTCATAGTGCATGAATAGTTGTTCTATTTTCACTGCATGCCTAGAAGATCTTTCCCCTCTCATTGCAGATCCATGAGGTATATATGCACCACAGCTGTATAAAATGGATTTCTTACTCCATCTTTTTTTCCTAATCAGTGTGTGCTTGTCACATTTATTCCAATGACATTAACAAACCAAAATGAAACAGTAACTCCCTCTGGCTAAACTCTGCATTCATTCATTGTATAATCCTTAGATAAAAGATTCTGAGCCAGAATATTCATTACCAAACCAAGACTCTCTGAGCAGCCTGGGCAGTAATGGAATGGAGCGGATTTGACACAGGGGACACTGCAACAGAAATTACCCTGTCATAAGATTACAGGGACTAAGTGTTATTGGGCGATAAGGTGTGATGTGTTAATACAAAATTATCTTGCCAGTCCAAAAAAAAATCCATCCCACAACTGATGAAATTCACGTTTATTAAAACTCTGGCTGTGATATTAAAAGATCCCAGATAAGGCAGTTTATTTCTGCTCGGCAGAGCAAATTGAAAGAGTTCTCCAGCAGGAATTTCTTTAAATGAAAGATTACAACAATAAAACAAAAAAGCTTTCAACAGTGTTTCACTGGATAATAAGAAGGTACTTCAGGCCACTTTCCTCAGAGGGGGTTAATTAACCCCTCAATGCCTTGCTTAGGATGTGAAAATAAGAATTAGTTCTGAACACTTATCTGAATTAGGGTGTGCTACACACATAAACTTTCCATATATGTATTTATAGTGGAGGGGATTAATTATGTCTGTCTCTATGACATAAGGCTAGAGTTCTGCCTACATTATGAAAAGCCAACACAAAGCTTAAGTGATTTGTCCAAGTCACTAGGGGCACCCAAGACCCAAAAAAGCTATATAATATCTGTATTTTGGGGGGGGGGGGGGGGTAATTTGTTGCTACTGGAAAGCTGCAAAGAAAAATGACACCAAATGTACTTTTCGACCACCACAACTAAAATTATAGTTTACATCATATCTGACTATGCCTTATGATGCAATATAGCAACAACACAGAATGGCAGGATGAATTTAAGTGATGGTAAAAACCGGGGGGGGGGGGGTATTATTTTAATTAATTGTGAGAAATACAATCCCCCTAGAGTCAGAAATTTCATCTGTAGCCAAGATGAAAATTGACTACTGGCAAATCCAGAATGCAAAGGGACAGAAGTGTGAAGTAAGGCATCTGGAAAGTGACATTTGCTGTGTCCAAATTACCAAGGAATGATCCAGCTGAGAGAAGTTTTATGGCTCATAATATCTTTGGCATATTTTCATGCATGCATCCTGCAATCTTCTGAAGCTTATTTGATGTACTCAGAAGAAGACAAACTGGAACAAAGCAAAAACACCAAGCTAGCCTTTTAGGGTAGAAGGCCTTCAGGCATTTCTGGCTGAAGCAAATTATCTGGACTAATTTCAGTCAGAGTTCAGGTTGAGTTTGCCACTGAAACACTGTTGAATGAGTTGTGTTTGAGAAGCAGCCAGGCCCTCACAATAAAGTTTGACCATCAAATTCTCCCATAACTTTTGTGGTTCCACTCATCCATTCATCACTGTGGCATAATGTGACATAATACTCATCTCCATTTCTCAGCCAGGCACCCTCTGCCATTCCCACCCTTGCAGAAAATGGCGACCTCATTCTCCCTATTAATTCTGCCATTGGGAATATAGTAGGTAGCACAACAATGGTAGCTGGCCAGTGGGTATCTAGAATCACTTTCCAGTTTGCAGAACATCAGAGGTAAAGGAAGAGTAGAAAGCCTGCATATGACCCCTTTCTTATTCTGCCTAAATCAACCTAACCCCCGGGTGATTATCCTGTTGGCCCAACAACATTCATGCACTAGTGGCACCCACCTATTACCCAGATCTACTGATGATGAAGAATTGGGGGTTTACCCTCCAAAAATTAGCTGGGACCAAACTCTCTCTTGCATGTGTGCATATGAGGTCCAGTGCATAACGCAGTGAGTTTATTTAAAAAACCTTCAGTTGGATCTACCTCTTTATTCAATTGTTAATTCAAGCTCTCTTTAATATTGTAACATAGGGCATATGTATGAACACGACTTCCTTCAAAATAAAAATTCTAGGAGAACTTTGAATATAGATATGAATAGTGCTGGATATTATAATACCAGTGTTTAATTCACCTCCAACTACTGATAGTACTAAAGAGCAATAATTTGGTTGCAGCATTGTACTGGTTGTAAATATGAACTCTAGATAGTTCACAGAATGGAGAGTGGGGAGGCAGAATGCTACTGCCCAGATACTGAAAGACATTTTACAACTGTTAGAAAATCCCTGCACTTACTGCCACTGAACTACCTGGACCAACCTACAGGACTAGTAAAGTCATAAATGTTTAAGGACTCAAATATGCAAAGAAACACCTCCCCCACTACTGACCCATCCACCATTTAAGATCAATAAAACTTTCTGCTTCTGAATAGCATCCCCCCCCCAAAAAAAAAAAACTATCACATGTTTCAAGGTGTTCTTCATGGGACATTTGAGATATGGAACTTTCTTTCTGCAAAGATTTGATTGTTATCTAACATTTATCATTGAAGCACCAGTTGGAGATATATTTATTTGTGTGGGCATATGTCAAACATTTCACTTGATTTTTTTATTCTCAATGAATTATATTCTTTAAATATTTGTAATTTGTCATGTTAATGTTGTGTTTTAAACTCATTGGTTTTATTTAGATTGTCAGATGCTTGCTGGAAAAGGAGAATAGACAGTTCTGATTTTTCTTTGTGTGTGTGTGAGTGAGTGTGAACTGTTTCTTTTAACTGATTTTATTTTATACCATCCAGGCTCAGATTCCACCCCTGAAAGGGAGACAATCAATTCCAGAATGAATAAGCGAATGAATGAAATGTGCAGATCACCTGTTGCTTTGTAATTTGCAAAGAACCTAACTCAGATGAGCCTCTTGTACATCTCATTTCAAGTTGCAGAAAGGGCAAGCTCTTTTACAAGCTTCGGCAGCATTGCAAATGTCTTCAAATGAAAGTGTTTGTAGCATGCCAATTTATAGATTGTGGGCCCCTTAGAGCCTGAGCAACTGTCTTCTGAAGCTTGTGTTTGCAGCCGAAATATTTATATCCATCTCTTACAGCATTTGAGGAAATATAAAGGGCGCTGTTAAATAAATGATCCAAATAAACATCCACAGGGATGCAAGTTATAGGGATGAAATTGACAGAGGATGCATGGTGTATGCCTTTGTTTCTGTGTCTCACGCTGCAATGGAACAAAAAATTGTCACTACACTCACTAAGGAAAAAGTGATTGACTCAGATGAAGATCCAGTATTTTACGAAATGAATATGACATTAGTACAGTGAGTTAACTCACTTCTCTCTGGCACTTTGATGATTTACCCTATCTTACTTGCTTGTATGCCTGCTGATAGAAGGGTCCCTTTTGTGAGAGATGACAGGCTCCCAGCAATCTTTCTAGTGCAGTTGCTGGCATTGGTATTATCCACAAAATATGCAAACATCTTCGTTAAGAACATAAGAAGATCCATGATGAATCAAAACAAAGACCTGTCTAATCCAATACTCTCCTTCTGCAGGAGCTAACAACATGTCTCTGGGAAGCCCATAATCAGGACATATGTCCAAAAATGCCCTTCTGCTCATTTTCTCCAGTAAGTGATATTCAGAGGTATACCATCTCTGATAGTGGAAGTAGCAATCCAACTCATGGATAAAACGTTGCTGATACACTTTTGCTGGCATAAGTGTATATGATGCTGGCATTATTCACTCTTGAGGGAGGCAGAATCAGAAAAACCATTGGTCCTGGAGTGTAGGTAGCCTGCCCGGTTCCAGGAAGCTTGGGAACCACCAGGACATCTTTGTCTCCTCACAGAAGGGGATTTCACATCTAATGATACTGATGGCCACTATGCCTCTGTCATCATGCTGCCACCTCCTACACCACAATCACTACCTTTTTTCCCCCTTCTACCCTGGCATGGTCACACCAGAGAAGTAGATCTTGGCCAATGTCTCCATTGCTGTTTTCCTAGCACTCAGACCACAGTAGAAATCCAGTATTTTAATATGATTGGGCTTTCCATTAGATGTTTGTGTGCCATGAAATTTATTTGTGTATCCATCCATTTTGTTTATAGCCTCTCTTCCCCAAACTGGGACTTGTGTGGCAAGATAAAGTCCTTTAGATAACCTGAATCAAATGTAAGTTTCTTTAAGTTTCCTTTGGGAGATAAGAAGTGGGATAATAATAATAATAATAATAATAATAATAATAATAATAATAATAATAATAAGACTGCATAACTACTAGCAATAGCTGATGAGATAATGTCAATATCATGATAACACAATATTCAGTCGGCCCTCTATATCGACAGATTCTGTATCAGTGCATCCCACCATCCAGGCTTCAAAATATATTTAAAAATCCAAAAAGCAAACCTTGATTTTGCCACTTCATATAAGGATACCATTTCACTCTACCATTGTATATAATGGCACTTGATCATCCACAGAATCCAGTACCTACAGGAATAATCCAGCGTATGTCAAGGTCACACTGTATGTTTCCTTTCACTGTGTCTATGGAAATAAGACTATTCCATGTGGTGTATTTGTTGTTTCCTTTGCACAACAATAATCAGAAACAGCTACAATAATGCCCTTGTCATCATGGTTATATTTGGCAATACAGGATCTTGGACAGCAATATTTATTTGATTTCTATCCCACTTCTCACCCAAAATTGAACTTTTATTCTAATTGCTTTGTTTCCCAAGTGCTCTTGACCACCTCTGCAGCACTGAATATGTTGGAATCAGATTACTGTAAGGACAGCTGTAGTCCTGATGAATGTATATATTTCCTTTCAGTTTCAATTGGGCATTCTTTTCTGATGCACAATATCTATATTCCATCCAAGATTGTGGAAGTAAAGTTGCAGATACAATGCTCTCACAAAAGCATATGTCCTCTTGTCCAATGATGGTCTGTCTGCCCTTGCTAAGATTGCTGATAGTACTCCTTTGATTATATATGCCATTGTACATTCATTGTTGTCAAGATTTTCTAAGTGATAGCAGAGATTATGTATTTATTTATTTATTTATTTACTCTATTTATACCCCACCCTTCTCACACTGAAGGGGTCTCAGAGCAGCTTACAATAGGCAACAATCCAATGCCACACAAACATACATACAATAAAAAAATAAACATTAGGTTGTGGTGGTTAATCCAATTGGAGTAGTATATAGGTTGTAGTTATACTGAGTTAGTTTGATGAGGATCTATTAGAGTTGTTGATTTTGAGAATGTTTTGGAGAATTACTGCTGTGAATAGTGAAAAAGAAGAAGCTGTAAAGTTTGTATATTTTGTATATAATTTGTATGCTGTTTCAACAAAAGAGAAAGAAAAACATTCCTGCTTATTTGGGAAAGAACAAAAGTCTCTGCGTGTTTTGTTGTTTGAGTAGAAGACCACTACAACTGTGGTTTTTGATACCTAGTTCCTTAAGCAGAACTAATAGAGTCACTTCTGAAAGAACAGGTGGTTTCTTCCATTGTGCATTTACTTGCACACCATTGCCATTCTACATAGGGGCACATTGCTGCATTAACATGCAACTTCATGGGCAGTTATTCAGACTATGCAGGCCGGACACAGAATTTATTTGTTTGTTTTATGTTTTGCTTTTTTTCCCAGTACATGTTCCAAGACTATGATCTGCCTGGCTCCTACTCTTGTCCCTTTTCTTGTCCAACTGTTGTAAACTTGAAGTACATTGCACTACATTCATATGTTCCCAATAGCCTCTCTTATTTAGAGTTAAATAAGAATGTCCTAGACGCAGAAGTATACAATGGATCTAGGTTTGTTTTTTGAACAATACAACCATTTTTGCCCCACAATTTTCAGCTATATACTGCATTACAGTGCAAATGTCCTCATAACCTATCTCCATCCCACCCCCATCCTTCACTTTTACTGCATTGTCCAGGAAGGTCAGTAAGAAATCTTTTGCAAATGTTCTGATTCTGTCTTAAGAGGAAGCGTTTGCAGGGTCTCAGCATGTGTGACCTTGTGGATTTTTATCTTCCATCAGATAAGTACTTCTTTTTCACTGGAGCAATATTTCTGTATATGAAGAAGGAAAGCGAGGTTGGGGGTATCCTGGAAGCCTGATCATAATCTTTGTATTAACAGGCAGGGTCAGAGCCAGCTGTGCCCTCCCTTCCCAACATGAGCTGTCAGCACAGCTGCCATCCCTTTGGCTCAACCTGCTTTCATCAGTGCATGGGAAAACCAGCATTTATTTAGACCTTCAACACTTTCCCAGCATGCTGCAGGAACTAATTAAATTCCTTCTGGTGTGAGTCAGATTTGGTCCTTGAGTAAACAAGGTGACAGCTGGCAACTCCACATGTGAGTAAGGCACTAAACCTGCTTTGGGTTTTAGTCTAAATTTTAAAGAAACTATTCAAAATGCAGGGCCTATCTGGATTTCAGCACATTTAGATTTCAGCACTTTGAATAAGTCTCGTTGCTAATAATGTTGGCAAGAAAGTCAACAGCAGTCATTGATAAACAAATGCCCGAGTTATGAGTAAGGAAATGCAGCCGCATAAAACCAGCATTAACTAGTACACTTAAAATTGTTTTTCAGACAGGAATTGCACACAAAAGGAGGAAATGGAAGAGAAGTTCAATTGATTGACTGATTCATAAATATCCTACATTTCTCCCAAAACTAGGATAGATTTTTTAAAAATACAAAAAGTTATACAATTAAATTGAGGGAGGGGGAAAACAATGTAAAATGCACCACTAAAAAGTACAATACTAAACTAAAATCTAATTCCTCAACAGCCCAATAATTTCCAAAATCTCATCAGATCATCAACAGGAAGAGAAAGCAAAAGGTCAACAGCAAGCATTGGTAATTGCTGTTTCCTGATATGTGTTTATGCATGGGTATGGGGAAACTGGGACTGAAGCTGCTTCCAAGTTACATTATTACCTAAGACCTGCAAACTAAGGAAAATTACAGGGTTCCCTTGCTTTGTTCAAAGGCATAATCTGTTGGAATAATCAACAGCTAGGCATGACCCAAAACAATTTTCTGCCGTGCAAAGTAAGAATTGAGATCCCACTGCCAGTGACCCAAGCTAACATGCAGAGTATCCAAATATATTTTGGCATCTGGGGCAGAAAATCTACCGTGACAGATCAACACCAACAGTAAAAATATAGTAACAACAAATTAGATAACTATTTTGCTATCTTTTCATGGCATTGTCCTCCCCATAACTCTCCAAAAAGCTGTTACCTGGGAGGATTAGTTCACACTGGCTAATGACAACGCCAGCATTACTGATAGACTTTACAGCTCAACATTATCTTTAAGTACGGCCTGCAACAACAGATATCCAACTTAAACACTTTTTTTCAAAACACGTGTAGCTCCCACATGTGACCACATGCAAGGGTTGCACCTTGACAGGAATCCTCCTGGTGACTTATAATATTGTAAATTCCAACTGTATCTGTATGTATATGTTGGGGCATTGCAGAAGGAAATATCATATCTCCTTGCACAATAACTTTCATTCTGTTCCCCTGGTTAATGACTGGCACAATAAGCCTGGACTTGTCGAGGCCATACTGAAGGACCAAAGAAAAAATGATGTTGGGTTTGAAGCTGCTTCTTCTCCCTTCCCTCCCCTCCATACCAAAAGAAAGCTACATTGCACCCAAGTGTAGGCCAGCAGCAAATAGCAGCCAATGGAGATGGGGCTGCACTCAGTTCCTGTCCCCTGGCTGCTACTGTATCCACTAAGGAAGTAGAAAGGAAAGTGTAGCCTCTACCCAACCTTGCTTCAGACAGTAATGTAGACAAGACATTCTGGCAAAGGTTTACTCTTCTTCAACATGCTTTTTTGATCTCAGCCCTCAGATCTTCTTGGCATTTTCTGTGTGCGTATATACACAGCCATAAGAAATTTGGCTGACCTCTCATTTTAGGACTCCCAACTGAAGTTGTCTTTCTCCTTTGTACTTTTGGTTGATGATATATCTATAATATATATTTTTAGGCACAAAGATTACTGCAGATGTAGACTGCAGCCAAGAAATCAGAAGATGTTTACTTCTCAAGAGGAGAACAATGACCAATCTCAATAAATTAGTGAAGAGTAGAGACATTACACTGGCAATGAAGATCCACATAATTAAAGCAATGGTATTTCCCTATGGATGTGAGAGCTGGACCATAAGGAAGGCTGAGCAAAGGAAGATAGATGCTTTTGAATTGTGGTGCCGGAGGAAAATTCTGAGAATGCCTTGGACGGCGAGAAGATCCAACCAATCCATACTTCAGGAAATAAAGCCCGAGTGCTCATTGGAGGGAAGGATATTAGAGGCAAAGATGAAGTATTTTGACCACATCATGAGAAGACAGGAAAGTTCAGAGAAGACAATAATGCTGGGGGAAATGGAAGGAAAAAGAAAGAGGGGCCGACCAAGGGCAAGATGGATGGATGGTATCCTTGAAGTGACTGGCTTGACTCTGAAGGAGCTGGAGGTGGTGACGGCTGACAGGGAGCTCTGGTGTGGGCTGCTCCATGAGGTCACAAAGAGTCAAAAGTGACTGAATGAATAAACAACAAAAATGTCTATAATTTGATGTGTCTTTGATCAGAATTATAATCATTAGATGGCTAGTTCTGCTGCTTTTAGTATCATTATTACCAATGAAGCACATGTTACAATCAAAGCTCTACTTTTCCACAGGGGTTTTAGATTTAACAAAATACCTTGTCTTGTAAAAAAAAAAAAAAAAAAAAACAAGAATTGCAGTACAATCCCCATCCCAGTCACATTCCAATGCACCCTCCTAAATACTTGAAGCTGCAGATAAAAGTAAACCCTATATTTTTACTATACTTGGGCCAAAACATACCATAGAATATCACACAGCTAGAAAGTCTTGCAAACTCTTCCAGGGAGATTAGAATTCTAAACATGGGTAAGTGAAACCATAGATATGGGGGTCAAATAGTAATGTGAATTCTCTTCACATGCTTAGCTGTGAGCCATCTTTAACACACCAGTTAAAGACCAATACTTTATATGCCATTAGACTTTTGATTTAAATACTCGTTTGTTTGTTTGTTTTCTAGGAAAAACACACAAGAAAAATTCCTATATATTTGCAACACCTTAGAATTCCCTTAGGATGAGCCTCCTCCATAAAGTAAGCACTTTGCTGGATCCCTCTTAGGGTGGTTGTGGATTTTGGATTTTCTTGTATTTTGCTGCACAACCAAGTGAGCTCCCCCTGGACATTGTCTTGATCGTTTTCTACCAATACCAAAATGCTATTTACTGCTTTTGCTGCTGATGAC
The DNA here is from genome assembly GCF_037176765.1 of Anolis sagrei. Lineage (NCBI taxonomy): Eukaryota > Metazoa > Chordata > Lepidosauria > Squamata > Anolidae > Anolis > Anolis sagrei. Next base: position 212,351,448 of record NC_090024.1, on the reverse strand, counting down.
ATCGATTAGTTCTGTAATCAACAACCTGTTTCTAAATCTGAAAATCCTTTATTACAGGGTTCATACACATATTTCTAGAACTGAAAAGCAACAAAAATAAGAGATAGGGAAGAATTATTGGAAAGCTATTCTGGTTTTGGTCTCCATGATGTTTACACAGTGCCATCTACAGTCAGGAACTGGATACATTTGGCAAATACAAAGAGCTAAAATTCTGGGGGTTTTTCCACCAAGACACAAAATGTATCTGTTGTTTCCTTCATATTTATACAGTGCTATAGAGGACTGCTGCACTGCATTCATCAGTGATAGGCCCAGTTTGACTCATCAAATTTTGTTGGACAGTTGCTCCCATCATTTTTTACCATTGGTTAAACTGGCTACGTCTGATGGGTCTTGCAGTCCAATAACATCTGCAGGGTTCAAATTTTCCCAGCTACTTGGAAGTTCCCTGGTGGAAGTATAACCAGTGCACACAATGTCCAAAAACAAAGGCAGGTTTCTCTCAACATCAAGAATTTGCAATGCAATTTATAACAGATTCCCTGCGTAGAGGAAGAGAGAGAGGTTGAAATAAGTAAGCCAAAAAAGCTTCAAAATCCCACAATTTGTTCCTGTAGAAACCAATTTTATTTGGGAAATCCACATTTTGTCTTCTTCATCCCAAAGTATTTCCTGAGAAATCCTGGCATTACCAATGACGTCTCATTCCTACTACCTGTTCAGTTTAAATTAACTTAGTATTTTTCAAAGGGAAATTGTATCTCTGCTTGGCTGTCTCTTTGTATTACCCTGGAACAAGATAAGATGACCACCATAAGTAAACTCAACTATTGTTTCCAGGACACAGATTTGACAGAAATCAGGAGAAGGAAAGAAAAATGTTTGCACCAAAGCAAAATAATCTTAATGCTTAACTAATGCAATATTGCTAAAGCACTTTAATACCTGACTATACCTCCTGGATAATAAGACTCAAGGGAATGGGTGAAAATTAATATCTGAAATATTGCACTAGACTAGATGTGACACATGATGAGGGAGAGAAGGAAGAACATAAGGGGATGAGGGAAACCTTAATCTTTCAAGAAAGAGATTGAATGCAAACCCACCTCCATTGTTGTCCTCTCACCTCTCCATGCTAAACGCTGCTGCTTTTGCCAGAAGCCCAGGTAGGTCTAACCAAGGCGGAATAGAGGGGTAGCATTACTTCCCTAGATCTAGACACTATGCCAGCTCCACTGGCTGCCATTCATTTTCCGGACCCAATTCAAGGTGCAGGTTCTTACCTACAAAGCCCTGAATGGTTTGGGACCAGCCTACCTGCGCGGCTGCATTTCTGTGTACGAACCCACACGATCTCTTCGATCATCTGGAGAGGCCCTTCTCACGCTCCCACCTGCATCGCAAACACGATTGGTGGGGACGAGAGAGAGGGCCTTCTTGGTGGTAGCCCCTCGACTCTGGAACTCACTCCCTAAGGACATCAGGCATGCCCCATCTTTGGCAGTCTTCAGGAGGAGCTTGTCGATGCCTAGCATAGTTTTAAATGTGCACTGTATTTGTTTAACGTTTATGCTATTTGTGTATGTGTTTTATTTTTAATTGCTTTGTATTGTTATTGCTTGTATTGCTTGTATTGTTTGTATTGCGGGTTCAGCCTCATGTAAGCTGCACCAAGTCCCTTGGAGAGATGGTAGCAGGGTATAAATAAAGTTTTATTGTTATCATTATTATTATGTTGAACAGGACCGCTCATCACTTCTTTCCAAGATGAAGAGGAAGCATTGGTGAGCACCCTCTGGGTTTGTCCATTTAACCAATTACAGATCCACCTCACCGTAGTTTTGTCTACCCCACATTGGACTAGTTTGTTTATCAGAAGGTCATGAGGGACCTTGTCGAAGGCCTTACTGAAATCCAGGTATGCTACATCCACTGCATTCCCCGCATCTACCCAGCTTGTAACTCTATCAAAAAAAAGAGATCAGATTAATCTGGCATGACTTGTTTTTGATAAATCCATTTCAACTCTATTATTCTATGATTCATCCACAGTTTTTATTCGAAACTCTAAATTCAGTCATGCCATCCAATTCTGCAATTTTTTTAGTGCACTTCACATATTATGTATGAGCTGATTGGCCATCCCATGCTGCTTCTGTAGAACCAACACCATGGAACACTTGGTAGGGAGTCTGTACTTTTACTTGGTGAATTGCCTCTTCTTTCATTTCTTAAAGTGCCCCTTTTAAACTTCCATATGAAACTGTCCTGGTTTCTCTAGATTCCTCCTACTGTTCATTCCCACAGGAATTGTTTATGACTATACCTGCAGAAATTTCGAGCTATCATGAACTTTGTTCTCTGACTATACTCTGACTGAAGGAGTTCCCCCAGTAGTGCCACAAGCAGATCAGAAGCTGGCTTATGAAAGGTCAAAGTGTGTGTCTTTGAGCTTTCCTTTTTTATTGAATGACAAATTCCAACCATGTGTGGTCAAATTCTTCTGCACCATTGGCCATCACAACTCTCCTGATCAAGATAAAAATCTCCATTTTCAAAAAAAGAAGAAGAAAGGATAAGGACGGCAACTGGGATGTTCTTTTCTGCATCTATAGAGAACAGCTCACGAACTAGTGGATTCAATGTAAAGATGATTCTGACTAAACATGAGAAGAATTTCTTGATGATGATATGGACCACAGCTTTTGCAGTGGGTTAGACAAAATCACTCACAGGGTCACAGGCTACTATGCTATGATTGTATGGTTCTGTGAATAACATCATTCAATGTTCAGGGTTAAAAGTGTAGAGCGTAACATATTTAATATCCTCAGTGCCATTAATTAACAAATAGCTTCCATGTTTCTTAAAATAAATTCATTGACACTCTTTCCCCTGCTGAATCTAACTAAATGAATTAGCTAACCATTAGAAATGTATTTCGGGCTCTCTTAAGCCTGTCATCTATTAGAATTCCAGATCTTTTTCATTTACTTGCAATTCCAATTCCTGCCATAATAATTAGATTAGTTTGATCAGTGTCTACTCATTCTCCTGTGTAAGGACATCTGTTTGGATGGTGTAAACTACTGAAGATTATGGCTTGCAGAAATGAATGGCCTGTGTTACAGGTCATTAGAGACTCTGCATGAATCTGTTCATATTACTAGCCAGGCACTTTTTAGAGAAAGGATGTTTTGGATTCTAAAGAAACGCATATACTCTTTGCAGGGAACATGCACATCTGTTAGTAACACAAGTAAGTGACTCTACAAATTCTACCTGATATTCAGGATACAGACTTTAACATTACATTGCTGGATCAAGTCAAGGGCTATAACAGTCCAGCATACTACTTCCAAAAGAAGCTAGCCAGATGGCTATGAAAGAAAACTATATGGTATTATTTTCATTTCAACATTTTAAACATTTTAATTAAAATGTTGTGGTTTCCCTTTACTCCATAAAAATTAAGAAATAGGTCCCTTTGATTATGCTATATTTAAGGATGATGGTCTTGCTAATACTAGCCTGCAAAAGCAGCAGTTGAATGAGATTAAGATAAATTAGAAATGACTTGAAGGCACAACAACAAAATAAGCACCAGTGAACACAGAGTTTTCAGAGGACTAGAGTCTTAGTTATGAGACGTTAGTGAACTGGTTATTGATGTTTACTGATGGTTATTGATGTTATTTGCTTAGTGTGTTAGTGTGTTAATTGTCTTTTAAATGGCTGTATGGTGTTGCATTGAATTTTTGCCGCTTCTTATTGTTAACCACTCTGGAGTCGCCTAATTGGCCGAGAAGAGCGGTATACAAATAAAGTAAATAAATAAATAAATAAATAATTAAATACATGTAAACTCTAGAAGTCGGACCTTCCCAGAGCCACATCCATGCTGAATTAAATGTATAAGAAATAGTAGGGTCCGTGGTAGCGCAACAAGGGCTGCAGTAGCACAACAGATTTGACCGTTGAGCTACTGAACTTGCTGACTGGCAGGTCTGTGATTTGAATCCATGAGACCATTGTTAGCCCCACGTTCTGCCAACCTAGCAGTTTGAAAACATGCAAATGTGAGTAGATGACTAGGTACTGCCTCGCCAGGAATGTAAACAGCATTCCATGCAGTCATGACAGCCACATGACCTAGGAGATGTCTACAGATAACACATGCTCTTGGCTTTGAAATGGAGATGAGCACCACCCTGAGAGCCAGAGATGAAGGGGAAGTCTTTACCTATGTATCTGTATTTCATTGTTTTGAGGCATTGATTATTGCCTCATATATGTCTGTATATGCTGGAATCCGCCCTTGGGGAGATAAGGCGGAATAGTGAAACGTCAGGAGAGAATGCCTCTAGACCATGGCCATATAGCCTGAAAAAACCTACAACAACCCACTGTTGTTGTAGTTGTTGTTGAAAGGAAAATGAAACTGGAGCACAATAGAGTGCGTTATATAACTGAAATAGATTGAGATGTTGCTAAAAGCTTCCCCTATGCTTCATTATTAAGGAACACCAATGAGACCAGCAACACAATGTTGCTTTATGGAATTTTCTTGTTCAGATGTCCATCCACTCATATTCTATTCTATTGCCCTTTCTATTGCCACCCTTTCCTACACCCTGTCTTCCATGAATCAGCATGCCATGTCCATAGGCTGCCTATTAGGTTATTTAGCCCATTCATTTTTTCCTTATATTTCATCAAGATATGAAATAACACAAATCTACTAATATATCCTTCCTATGCCTATGGATCATCACTCAAAGACTATTATTACAGGTTGAATATTCCTTATTTGAAGCACGGATTTTGGATTTTTTCAGATTTTGAAAAACCAATATTTGTATATGCATATATAATGAAACATCTTGGAGATAGAATCCAAATTTACACATGACATTCATTTATATTTCATTTACACCTTGTACATATCATCTGAAAGGAAATTTTACACACAATCTTTTAAATAATTTGGTGTACGAAACAAAGTTTATACACATCAAACCATCATTTTTAAAAAAAGGCTGTGTATCTCAGTATCTCAGTTACCCATGTGGACAATTTTGATGGCAGATACTGGATTTTGGAATTCTGAATAAGGGATGTCCTATCTGCATTACTATAGAACATGGCTGGGGAAATTTATGTGCTAGAGCCAAATCTGGCCCTACTGGAGCCCAAATCCAACTGTAGTGTATAGAATTCCTTGGGGGAACTGTCTCCCTTTCTAGTGTTTGCTGCTTATGTTCCTTCTTTTCTGCTATTCTCATAGTTTGAAATGTTTTGCCTGAGGCTTAGTTACTGGTGGCATTTGTACAACACTCCTGAGAAGAAGATACATGTGGATTTAAATAGAACTACTTTCACTCTCTAAGGACAGAGAAAGGTTAGCTAAGAAGATTCTGTCATCAAGTCCTATGACCAGTGCTCATTTCTGAAAAGCATGTGGTTGTATTATGTACCATTTGCAGGTATGTCAATAACACGGATTAAGTTATTAAAATGTTGCATTTATTTATTTATTTGTTTGTTTGTTTGTTTGTTTTATTTCTATACCGCATTTTTCAGCCCAAAAAGTCGACTCAATGCGGTTTTCCCCAGTCAAGGCATTTCCCCAGTCAAGGCTCTATCTTTCTCAGTTTGACATTCTGTAGTCAGCAAATAATGCATTATGAACAGAAAATGGTGCTGAGGGCATTTTGGACAGGGATGCTTGGCTCAATACATTAGGGATGTCTTTTTTAAGTGATAACCAGGCTAAGACATTATTTGTCTGCCAACCCACGAAGAAACACACAAGAATAAAAGACACAACACCAATGCTTTGGATTCAAATTGGGCAACTTTTATTTAACGTTACCTATTTAAGTTCTTAACTTAACTCAAGGGTGTAAGGAACTGGTGTAACCTAACCCAGGTAGTATCACTACCCGATAATAACAATTTCCGGGCGAAGCACCTGGGTTTCGGTAATCAAACCGTATCACCATCAAGGGAAAGGAATGAGGAGTCTCTTCCAGAGCTCTTGTATCGAGACTCCTTCCCATTAAAGGCCATTAACTACACCTCACCCCTTTAAACTGTAGGTGAGTGTTTTACTTAAGTGCCTTTCACCCCTTAAAGGGGTGCCCTAGGTGCACACCGACTAAAGGAATTTCCCTATCTATTTACGCCACGGATTGGGGGCAAATGTCCATTTCGCCCCCATCCCCCACCAATTCCTCTAACACCCCTAAAATATCTTCCTGTAAATCTAACCGAAATCGTTGGTTGCCCAATTCCGAAGGATGTACACCAACACCCCGATACAACCTCTCGTCGTCACGAGTGATGCTTTGGGTGCTCAATGTAACAACCACTCTGATGGATCAGAACAATCACCTGGCCCGAGTCACTCGTTTCTGGCTCTCTCAAGCCTTCCCATGTCGCCTCTGTCCTTGCGACAAGGTATGATAGCGGAACAAACGACGTGCACCCTGGGCCGTGACCCACAAATCCTTCGACTGTCTGCCCGTGGGTCAGAACAATCACATGGCCAGAGTCACTCGTTTTCTGGCTTTTTCAAGCCTTCCCACGTCGCCTCTGCACTTGCGACGAGGTATGATAGCAGACCAAACGACGTGCACCCTGGGCCATGACCAACAAATCCTTCGAATGTCCGCCCGTGCTTGCAGAAAGAGGGCTTTACCTGCATAGCAGGTCTAAATTGTTACCACCGAGGTGGATAACCAACGCATCAGGAGGAAAAACCACTCCTGGCAACAAATAACAAAGGGAGCACAAACCGTCCCAATGCAGGCCTCTGTGAGGTATCGTTCTTGGGTAATGCCACCCCTTCACTCACCCGTAGAGCTGCAAAAATGCAGTCAACGCCGCTGCATGCTATAAAACCCGCTCATAAACCGATGTGTAGTAAAGCCGTGAGGCAAGTAATTTGCTGCAGCTCTGTCAGGGTATCTTTTAAGCCAGCAATTAAGCGGACCCACCTTGATTGGGCTGGGGCCCTTTTGGAACATTAACCTGTCCTGGGTTCTTTCTATTGAACTGGGCGCCTCTTGGCCCAATTCCAGTAGGTTTTCCCCTGTAACAACTCTTGGTTGCGTGATTACCCTGGCATATTGCACAGGCGTGCTGGTATTTACAGTCCTCGCGTGCGCAAGCTCCCTGGGCCGCGTATTCCCAGCACATACTCTTTTGTCTCTGCGGCTGTTGTGTTGTGCTTCCCTGCCTAAAGGGCTGACTCTCTTTAGTGTTCTGTATAGTATGGCCGCTATCGGCCTTCTCACCAGAAACTGCTCTGGTTGTATTCATTACCTCCATCCACAATTGACTGTCGATGAGGTCCCATCGCTTGTTGGGCATCGTGGCCGCCTCAGAACGAAAGCGACTATCGTAAACCAGCCACGCCTGACCCGTGTAATTGACATATGCCCCATATATTATATTTTGATATTTAAACAAGGCCTTGGCCCTGTAAGGATGAGCTTCCACTAGCAGGGATGCATATATGGTATAACAAGCTATCCAATTTTTCCAATTCTGCTCAACCCGCCTTCTCTTTAGCTTCTCTTTACGTTCTTCATCCAAATCCTCTTTTTCCTTCTTACTTAACTCTCTAAAATATAATGAAAATATATCTATATACTCGTTTCTGAGTATCTTGTCTATGGTTCCTTGAGATAAATGAGCCCCCAACGATGATGAGGCTGCAGTGGGAACTATTGGCAAAACCCATCTATCAGTTCCCCAATACTGGTTGTCATCCCCCGACCTGGCCATTTCCAAGGTTATAGGGGCAACCGAAGGAACTTGAGGACTAGCCTTAGCAACTGAAGTTTCTGTTGTAACCAGGGCCGCCCTCGGGAGAGTAGGTGTAGTGTTATGTGCCTGGCACAGGCCCCAGGGCCAGACCAGTGTGGTGCTATTACCTGCGGGTGTCGAAGGCCTGTCCACGATGCTGGCTTGTATAGAAGACTGACCCGATGTCGCCGGTTCTGGCACAGCCGGTGTCATCGAAGGAGGTGTCATGACCGGATCAGCCGGTGTGGGGGCCGATGGTGATGCTTTCTTCGTAGGCTGTACCTCAGCGCTAACCGGTTGAGACCGGGATAGAGCCAGGGGCGCGCTGGCCAGCGTTGTGATTGCTAGGTTGTCAGTCGACACTTGACCCACGACCGCCTGCGGTGTTGGGGCAGGGGGCTCTTGTTCCCTCTGATTGGGCTCCAGTTGTGTCGCCGCTGCTCGGCCGGCCTCTAGAACAGACATGCGGGAGAGCAGATTTTCAAACATTAGCTTCCTGCTAGCCTGCCGCGCAGGGCGCGGCCCAACCTCCCTCATTAAAAGCCCCCTCTCCCTCTCAAATTTGTCCATCCTAGCCAAAAGAGCATTCAATTCTTCAGCTGAAACGTCCTCCTCCTCCGATGATGATTCATTAGGAGGGAGGGGACGCTTCGCCGGAGTCTTCTTGGCAGGTCCCTTTCCTTTAGGGCCGCCCACATTCTTCTTCGGCGCCATCCTGAAAGAAAAATAACCAGTGACTGTGTCAACAAATATAAAAGCACCAATGAAACAAGTTGACAATGACTTTATCACCTATCTATATATATATGCCTAGGGCAATGCAGAAATGCTTAAATCTGGGCCTCACCGATTCTTGCATAGTTATAACGTGGTGGCTCTCAGGCTCACCTTAAGCTCCCCCTCGGATGACCCACTGTCCCAGCACCTAATACGCTATTTACTTGCGTCCGCTCAGCCTAAAGGCAGGGCTCTCAAGTGCCTTCGCAAGGTAAGCCCAGGCTAGCCCGGGGCATATTGATCAACTCACCTTTGCATTGAGCCTCGCTGTGAGTTACCACAAGTTGGGGCTGACATCAGGAGCTCACCCCGCACCCAAGCAGTCAAAACCTATCGATGGGCCTATTGATCTCTTCACATTTGCCTTGAGTCTCAATGTGAGGCTATCACAAATTGGGGCTGACCTCAGGAGCTCTCTCGCACCCAAGTAGTCAAAGCATACCATTGGGGCCTATTGAACTACTCACACTTGCATTTATTGTTGATTTAAGTGCATTGCATCTCCCTGTGAGGCTATAACAGGTTGAGGCTGACATCAGGAGCTCTCCCGCACCCCAGCGGTCAGAGCCTACCGTTGGGGCCTATTGATCTACTCACATTTGCATTTTTGGTGCTTAAGTGCATTGAGTCTCACTGCGAGGCTATCATAAGTTGGGGCTGACATCTGGAGCTCTCCCTTTTTTTTTTTAATGCTGCACCCGTGACCCGAGCCTAAAGCTAGGGTTTATTAATTTAACGTCCTATTTATTTATTTATTTGGGTATCAGAAGCTGGATCTAACAGCAGGAGCTCTCTCCCTGCTCCTTTTTTTTGTTTTTGTTTTTTTGCTATCAGAAGCTGGATCAAACAGCAGGAGCTCCCCCTCTGATCCTATTTAAAATAATATTTATTTATTTTTATTTTTATTTTTTGCTATCAGAATCTGGATCAAACAGCAGGAGCTCCCCCTCTGATCCTATTTAAAATAATAATTTTTTTTTTGCTATCAGAAGCTGGATCAAACAGCAGGAGCTCCCCCTCTGATCCTATTTAAAATAATATTTTTTTAATTTTATTTTTATTTATTTTTTTTTTTGCTATCAGAAGCTGGATCAAACAGCAGGAGCTCCCCCTCTGATCCTATTTAAAATAATATTTTTTTTTGCTATCAGAAGCTGGATCAAACAGCAGGAGCTCCCCCTCTGATCCTATTTAAAATAATAATATTATTTGGGGGGTATCAAAAGCTGGATCTAACAGCAGGAGCTCTCTCCCTGCTCCATTTTTTTTTGCTATCAGAAGCTGGATCAAACAGCAGGAGCTCCCCTTCTGATCCTATTTAAAATTATATATATATATATATATATATATATATATATATATTGGTATCAGAAGCTGGATCTAACAGCAGGAGCTCTCTCCCTGATCCATTTTTTTTGGGAGCTGTGGCTAACATCGGGAGCTCACTCCACTCCCGAATAAGAACTATCGACCTTAGGTCAGCAACCTCTGTAGCCAAGGGTATAACTCCCCTATTACCTGTGTAACGTTGTATATTTAACATCATACCTACTACATATAACACGCATCCGGCCCAACATAAAGTAATTGAAATACCTTTCACTTTCATTTTGCCCCATGTGGCAAACGAAATTGGGCCTATCCTAAAATGGCAGCCGCCCCATCAACGGCCCGGACGGCGACCAAAATTGACGCTGCGGGCCCCGGCAGCGACGGACGCCAATTCAACACGAACCCTATTGCCAGAACCCCCAGGTAGCTCGAGGCCGGGCCCAATCCTAGGACATGGTGACCATGCACCAGGGAATGTCAATGGCCGGCTAGCCGCCTGCCAAGCCGCCCAGCTCAAGGCCCCTGGCCACGTGTGCCCTTGTTTGCCATAACCAAGGCCTCCGTGAAGGGCCCTGAAGGGCCCAGCCTTTGTCCGGGAGAGGGGTGGGTGGGTGAAGCCCCCAGGACCCCTGTACAGACCTGTAGATGCTCTTCTTATCCCCTTAACCTCTTTTCTTCTCTTCTTTGCTGAACCTCTTCAGACTTCTTGTCTTCGCTCTTCTCTGCGACCTCTCTCCCCAACTTCCAGGCGCGGAATGAGCCTGGGAGGGCCTGGCCTGTGCTAGCAGGCCACGCCCCCGGATGTTCTGGAGGGTTCCTCCAGAACTCCTCCCTGCCTCGTGTGAGGCAGACAAATGTTTTTTCTCTCCCCATTTCTTGGGGAGAGGAAAACTGTTCTTTTTGTTAAACTGTCAAGTAATGCCTCTCAGGAAGTCCAGACAGTCACCATTTTGCTAGAGAGATCCCTTTTGTTGTAGAGGAATTTAATCACTTCAAGCTCTTTTCATTCCTGAAACACCTTAAAAGACCACAGATGCCAAAAGTAATGTCTTCTTGAGATGAAACTTGAGCCAAAAGTTCTTGGGGCAGGATGGTGTCTGCTGGAAGCCTTTTGCTAAATCACAGCCTGAGCCTTGCTCACCTTTAAGATTAGTCTCTGAGATAAACTTTTATATATTGTGGTTATTCCTAAGCTAGTCATATTCTGGAAGGTTAGTCATATTGTGGAAGGCCAAAATGTTTAGATCTCCACCCTCAAGTCGCTTGACCCCTTGTGATGGTGAAACCGCTAGGCCAGCCCAAATGATATCTTCTTCCCCCCAGTCCTTGGTCGCCAGTTTCATCCTCTTTAAGATCCATCCAAGTGAAGTATTACGTCTTCATCAGCTATGTAGAATGGGGAGGAGAGGACAAAAATGCTAATCAAGGTGGCTAATTGAAACATTCGCACCTACTTCCCACAGACAAGAGTTCTTTCTCCCACCCTGGACACTGTAGTACTCTTCCATGACCTCTTGCTAGTTGATTGCCCATCATTTCCAACAAACAAAATTATGATTTCATCATAATTTTGACTGTAATGATTTCTTCCAATATCATATGTATATGAATCTGGTATTTCTGGGCTTTTTTTTTTTTTTGCAAGACTACCACATATGATAAAATGTTCTAACATTTTTCTCACATTTCCAACACGTACTACATAGAACTGCTTTTATAAATGAGCAAATGAATTCTTAGGTTCTTGTGGTTTTTTTCGGGCTATAGAGCCATGTTCTAGAGGCATTTCTCCTGACGTTTCGCCTGCATCTTTGGCATGCATCCTCAAAGGTAGTGAAAGCCTTCGACAATAAAATGAATTCTTGAATGTCAACTCCTGAGTACTTATGTCAGGCACATAGAGTAAACAGAAAGCCATTCACCTGTTGATTTATGGCAACCCCGTGAATTTCATAAATTTTCCTTAAGGAAGGAATATTCAGACTTGATTTTGACACTTCCTTCCTCAGAAAGATAACCTGCACTGAAGCCATATTCAGATGTTCTGAGGTTGAACACCTCAGGTGATGAAGGAAAGAGGGTGAGCTTTCTACTCAATTCAAATAGCAGAGGGGAAGGCATTTTTTGTCAAGAAATGGCAGGGGGGAAACGAAAACATTTTTATGTAAAATTTAGTCACCACGTATAAGGCTTGAAGAAGATTCCTATACCTTTAATGGTTGCCTATACACAGAGATAGAAAGAACCAGTTATTTCAGTGAAAGAAGAATGGCTAACAAAGGTCTGCAAACTAGGATGGATGATGCTGTTCAAGGAGAAATCTTTGACCATCCTCAAGAAAGACTGGGACTTGTTTATCACTTTTTACAGCACTTTTTACAGCAATGATGGGAGGGGGGATTTTCAATTATTATATTTTATGAATCAGAGGAATGCCATTAAAATTAGAAGTGTGGATGTATACTGTTGATTTTTACAAGGAATAAAAAATCATCAGACAATGAGTGTGATATTTATAGAATAGTTTTAGTAGATTTGTGTCCAGTATGTATTTATTAGTTTTGGTATGTTTTAGGGTAGAGTGATTATTTTAGATTTAATTGCATTAAATGTAGATGTTTTAGTCTTATATATCATGGAAATCTGCTTTTTCCATTGTTTTGGTTCTTTCTATTTTTAACTATTTCTATTAAAAATAGACAAGAAAGTGGGCAGAATGACAACCCGACCCACAGTTTCATCTGCCTATTTACAGTTCTCCATAATTGTAACATAAACAGCTCAGCTAAGAAGTTTCTTTGATTTTAAATTTAAGAATCAAAGTTGATAGTCCTCTCATATTTTTACTAAAGGATAATAAAGTTGCTTTAAGATGGCATAGGTGGGCATGAAACAAACTATGGAGTGATAAGAATCAATAAAACCAATTAAACATTTATCAAGGACTATGACATAGCAAGGCAATCAGTCATATAAGACTAGAATTCCAATGATGGCTTGAAGGGGATTTTTTTTTTGTATTACAGCAAAGAATCTATCATTTTTATTTCCAACAGATGTCACCTGCTACTGAAGGAATCACCTCCAGTACCAGCAAGATAACTAGTCAAATGCAGCATTGCAAAGTGCAGACTCTAGAAATTTTATCATAATTCTCCAATACTTTATGCTTTCATAATGCCTGAGGCATTAACTCCAGGTGTTCAAGAATTTGATGACACTCTTGGGTCTGGGTTCTCTTTTCCCTCAAGCTATAAAGTTCCCATTTCCTAACTACTGCAAGAGTTGTCTAAATTTGCTATCAAAATGAAAACTTTATGCCATAAGAGAGGAGAAAAAGTGCTATTTTATGCCCGAACTAGAAAAGTACAGCATAACTTTTCATTAAATTAATAGAAAATATACTTAACACTAAAATCCTGGGGGCGGGGTGAGCTCCCACTGTTAGCCCCAGCTTCTGCCAATATAGCAGTTAGAAAACATGCAAGTGTGAATAGATCAAGAGGTACTGCTCTGGTCGGAAGGTAACAGCACATGAACTTGAAGGCATCTACGGACAGCGGTCTCCTGGAGTTCTAGTCCAATACATAATGTTACACTCATTGACTCTTGAAATGAAATATATGCAATCAAAATGTAATAACATGACATAAGCAAAAGACATGAGCAAAACACTGTTCATAGAATTAAAAATATTGTTTACACAAATCATTATTTTGAGAAGGGTGACCAAATGTGTGATGAAGTGTAAATTTTTGGCTTGCAGTTATGTACAATTATAGATAGATGTTTTTAAGGGTAAGTATTTAATGTTGCATAACTAAGGGGGATGGTAGCCAGCTCAGCTTATGTTGAGCTGGGTTACCATGTAAACAGGGGCGGAGCCAACTGCCACTTGGCAGGGCAGCCATTTTAAAACAGTTAGTCTACAGTCTGTGAACTGTAGGAGAGGCTGGTTCTGTTGAGTAGTGAGAACCAGGAAGGTAATCTGTAGTTTAGAAACTACAGGGAAAGGCTGGTTCTATAGTAGTGAGAATTGGCTCTTAGCCTGAGTAGTTTAAATAAGTCGAGTTGACTTAATTATATTAATAGTTAGTGAATGAGAGAAAGGGTGAGAGAAAACCAGTGAGGATCTCTATTGCAACAGAAACATCACAAAGAAAGAATAAGCTTGTAACTGAAGTAACCTATTAAGGAAAGAAACACAGTTTAAAGAAAAAATAAGTTTGAAACCTGTTTAGTGGAAGGAAGTGTCCTTCCCAGAGTTGTTTAAGGAATGTTATAAATGTAACCTTTGAAGATTTCTAAGAGTTAAGTTACATTGAAACCATCACCCTCCTTCTACATTTCAATAAACTTGTTACTGTTTTTCCTAAAGCCTTGTCTCTGATACAATTCCTTTCCAAGTTAAGTCATGCTACACAGAAGAAAGACCAAATCAATATTATTAGCTATAAGCTACGCTATCAATTTAATAAGCCCTTACAGAGTGGTGGCTCCTTTACAAATGTTTACAAATTGGTGTCCTCATCAAAAATTAGTGGCATCTTCGCTCATTGTCGCAAATGGTGTTTGCTGTGTATGAAAAATGCAAACTTTTCTACTTTGTGTTTTTCCTGTATGGCAGATAGTTGGACTAGATGGCCTATGTGGTCCCTTCCAACTCTATTATTCTCTGATTCTATCATTCTATTTGTTGTTACATTGCATGTTTCTATCAATACATCCTAATAGAGTATAATGAGGATATCTGTTTTTAAAAGACAGACACTTCTTTTTTAAAACATCTGGGAAATTATTGGACTTGCTCCAGCTCCTCCTACCAATGCAGTTCTAGCGAGCATTTCATTAACCTCTCTTATTGGTAAAGCCCAGTATTCCATTCTTCTACACTAAGTCAGGTATATTTCATTTGAAGGACATGAAAATATAGTCATTTATAACCCTGAAGGACATCTCTCATGCCACATAAATAATGACCCATTTGCCCCACATTCTTTAACTACTCACACTATACATTGAAAGGATGTTCAGTTGACCCTCTGTATCCACGAATTTAACCATTCACAGCTTGAAAATATTCCAAAGTGCAAACCTTGATTTTGCCATTTTATATAAGGGCGTAATTTTCCTGGTCATTTTATATAATGGGACTTGAGCATCCATGGATTTTGATATCAATGAAAGAGTTCTGAAACTAAATTCCAGTGAATACCAAGAGCCCACTGTTTTACGCCCTCAATTTGACATCTATCTTGAGGTTAGGACTAAACGCTTTGACCTGAGAAGGAACATTAATGAAGATATGTTTCTTGACCATTACATTTAAACATTAAAGTAAATGAATTCTAAACAATGGGTATACTCATACATTACAATTATAGTGATGTGATGTTACTTAACTCAATTGGCCATGGAATCCTGTGGTTTGCTGTTTGGTGAACTACTTAGAATTCTCTTGCACTACCCTGGCATAAAATAGCAAATTTTAAGTGTCTACAGATCCCAGAATTCCATAGTCAAGACTGTGGCACCTAAAGTGTCATTGAGGTGCTAGCCTGGTTACACTCAGGTTCTCATTCAAGCATGATACTTAAGAGTAAGAAAACCAGCCTAATCCTTCCTGAAAAAGAAGATTTAATGGCAACGTCTACACTATTTTAAAGATTGGTCTCAAGCAAATAAATCTAAGCTTTCAAAGAATGGCATCCTGAGAATGCATCTGTACATTTTCATTGAACTAAGAGCCAAAGTGGGAGCACCTGTGAAAGTACAATAATGAGACTTGTGGCATAGAGGTAGCTAATGGGAGGCAAGTGCACCTT
The DNA here is from genome assembly GCF_037176765.1 of Anolis sagrei. Taxonomy (NCBI): domain Eukaryota; kingdom Metazoa; phylum Chordata; class Lepidosauria; order Squamata; family Anolidae; genus Anolis; species Anolis sagrei. The sequence continues at coordinate 212,335,693 of NC_090024.1, read as the reverse complement.
CAGGCTATGTCTCAGCAGACATTCCACTTTGTCTGTTTTTCATGACATTCTGGTTTGTTACACTGGGTCATTTCTAAGTGTTGCTCCTAATGATAAATGGTCATCCCAACAGGTCTGTTGCAGAATCCACTTAAAAACTATACTGACTAGCTGAACTCTGTTTTGTCTCCTTCTCCCCCAGCTACCAAAACATACCGACATTAGCTATTTTAAATAATTTAATAATTAGATTAAACACATAAACATATGACATCTTTTAATGATATGGACAGTGAAATTTTCATCCTATATTTTCATTCAGTAGAGTTTTTTTCTAGTTATTCCAAAAACAAATGCTGTTCTACCTTCAGCAAACTGTACATCTTTATAGCACAATCTTTCCTTATGTATTATATCCCTTTTCTCAAAATTCAGAATGTGAGCAGAGGGGTGTGTGTGTGTGTGTGTGTGTGTGTAACAAGAGAGAAAGAGACCTTCAGGGTTTCTTCCCATCTGATTTTCTCCTTCTCATCACCACCACATGAGTTGAATTAGCACTTCCCATTCTCAGTTTTTCATCCACTCAGTATCCATTTGCAAATGCACACTGTCCAACATTTTGCATCACTCATTTAGGACTTCTGTTCATTGAAAGTATTTCTATACACTTTTAAAACCATTTACAGATGGAGTCCCATGGAGCCCATCATACAACGCAAAGGACTTTCACCTGTCGCCCATGGTACTCCATCTATAAACTTCTTTAAAAGTGTATAGAAATGGGAGATGGCACTTATTTTCATGTGGGATGGGATGTGTCAAATTTGTACATGCTATAACTTTTAGTGACATTGAAGAATAGGTGTTCCTATGGGCGGTCTCCAAATGATATTGATGTTCCATTTCTTATCATAAATCCTGTTGCATGATCATTTTATGGTAACTTTTAAAATAAATTAATTTGCTGGGAATTGTGCAATTTCAAGATTTCACCATTTAGCTGTTGCTGTATTTTCTCCTTTCTTGAAATCTTGCCTTTCCAAACATATAGCTAGTTTAAAAAATATTTTTCACTTTTTTATTTCAGATTATAGGAAGTACTAGGTGCCGGTTTAAGTCCAGTAACCATTTATATAAATGGATTCTACTTTAAGTTTTAGCATACCATGAGATTTCAGACTTCTGCAATGTCAAAGTTACCCATTTTAAAAAAAGAAAGAAAGAAAGAAAGAAAATGTGAAATGAGTAGGGATTACACTTCCTTGTGTGATGGCTCTGAATGTGGATGATTTCTGTAGAAATGATCACAAGAATTAGCATGTGATGGGATTGGTAATATTAATATGATTTCATTTAAAGCGCAATGGGTAAGAAGCTACAGTAGGAAGATGACCCCATCCCCACCCTGCTTTCTGCAACTCATGAGATATGATCTTTAGACTTCATATATTCTCTTAACCATACTTAATGCCCTGAAAGAAGTAAGGTCCTTCAGATATTGTCAAACTACAACTCACATGATTCTTAACCATCATAGTCAATGATGAGAAGTGCTGGATCTTGGAGACCAATAACAGCCAGAAGACTGAACTTTGTTTACTTGTGCTCTAATATTACAATATCAACTTCCCTGCAAAAATTACAATTTTGTGCTGAAGGGTATATTTCACAGGAAGGAACTGGCCAAATGCTCTTTGAATATTCATTGAGTAAGAAAACCCAGTGAAATCTATGGGGTTGTCATTTGTTGACAGGCAATTTTAAGACACATTCACACACAGTAATGTTTGTTTCTACATGATTACAAATTTCCCAGAATCTGGAAATCTGATATGAATGTGAATCTTCAAATTTCTTTCCTAAGTAACTAAAAAAATGTCAGTATACCGGCACCACGTTCATATATATCTCAAGAGGTTCTTCTCACTGAAGTACATCTTCAAAATGTATAGAAGACCCCTTTACCACATGCTATTTCTTCCATTTCACCAGTCATGTGGGCTTACAGTAAGCCACTTTGAACTAGCTCTCTTAGATGTACAAGAGGAGTAGTTAATGATCCAGCAGGAAGACAGTTCTTTATCTGGATAAAGGTTAACAACATGCACTTACAGATGCCAGATGAGCTGAGATAAAGCTCTCCCCTTTCCAAGTGAGTAATATATGGCAAAGGAATTGATTGTCCTATAATTGGCTCAGATCTCTGCTGTAATAGGCATCAATAGGAATCCACAACCTTATTGAAAGCCCAGTGGCCTTCCTTTTCCTGACCTTGCAAAATCTTTAGTAAGAAATCACAAATGACTAAGACTGAGTAGGAAACAGGTCAGAAAGGTTAGGAAAAGTGCACAAAATAGTGGCTGACATAAAGATGACAAGTCAGCTGTCCTTCCCAATAATGCAAGTGCTTGTGACCACTGAGATTAAAAAACAGCTCTCTCTCTCAGTCTCTCTCTCTCTCATTCTCTCCCTCCCTCTCTCTTTCTTTTGTGAAAGCCACGGCAGGATTTTTGCTAAGAGTTCCTTAAAATTACATGGTTTGTCCCTTGTAGAGATTTGATACTGCTAGTTCCTGTAAAGCATGAACCCATCTCATTGTGCATGTGTGTACATGTGTTTCCATCTATAAAAGATAATGCTTGCCCACTCAGAACACTATCCCCTCCCTCCCAAAAAAAACTTTCATGTGGAATTATTGCCTGGAAACCAGCCATCTCACCAACAAAACCCACCAAGACATGGCAATTTGGTTTTATTCTCCACATGCTCATACAAATCCCACTCAAAAAAACAACCAAATTTCCAACAAAAATAAAATAGAATCAAAACCAGAAGTGTTTTCCAGTAATTTATGTGTTATTCATAGCATACTAGTTCAGCTGACTTAGGGATGCATTGTCCTATGTTCCAGTGAAGGTGCCCTGTCCTTTTTCAGGGTGGCAAGTACACCTTTAATTAAAAAACCAACCACTCCAAGGTAACATACAGAGGAACCCAAAGAACAGAAGAATGGTCAATGCAGGGACCTTCCAGACAGGTCCAAAATGTGCCAAACAATGCCTCAGATAAAAAGGGAATTTATGAAGAGAAAAGTGGGGTTTCCCATTTTACTCTACACTAATTAAACACCTGGAAAGATGTGGATCTTAATCTAAGGTCCGGATCTTTCCAAGTGTGGGCCCTTTGGGGATTCCCAGGACTGTGTTCTGTGGTCCCAGGGGTCAATCCCCACAACCATTCCGGTTCTTCAGGCTCCTGGAGCCCTAAGGAGCAGAAGGGCACTTCCCCTCACCCTCCCCCTGACCCCCATTTCCCTCCACACAAAAACTTACTTGTGGGGCCTTTAGGCAATGCTGATCCCTCTGCACAGTCCTCCTGGTGCTTGAAAATTAGCATCAGGAGGTGTAGGGGAAAGAGGGATTTCCATCTTCCCCCCATCTCCTGACACATCATTTTCATATGTCAAGAGGACTCTACGAATAGGTTTGCACTGCTGACAGACAGGTAAGTTTGTAGGGAATGAGGGGCTAGGGGGTGGCTGGATGCCATCCCAGGTCAACATTTGCCTGGGGTTGTGGGAGAGGGTGGGGACTGAAACTCAGGATGAAGTGGGCTATTTTAACCCACTTCCACCTGGGTTTTAGATAAGCGTAGAAGTTCCTGCAGTCTGAGGTGTCAGCAGAAAAAAACTTTTTTTTGTCATGTCAGGAGCGACCTGAGAAACTGCAAGTCGCTTCTGGTGTGAGACAATTGGCCGTCTGCAAGGACGTTGCCCAGGGGATGCCCAGATGATTTTGATGTTTTATCATCCTTGTGGGAGGTTTCTCTCATGTCCCCACATGAGGAACTGGAGCTGATAGATAGAGCTCATCCGCCTCTCCCTGGATTCGAACCTGCGACCTGTCAGTCTTCAGTCCTGCCGGCACAGGGGTTTAACCCACTGCGCCACCGGGGGCTCCTAACAGAAAAAACTGTCCAAATAGGATAAAAAATCAGGTCAGCATAATCAAGATTCAGGAAACTAGAGAGTACACAGCACTGTGATGCCACAAAAAAGTGGTAATGTTCTTCTGCAGTACTTTGGCATGTAGCAGAGCAACAGCACTATTTTCCTTGACATTTTTTCACCAGCTGCAACAGGATAGCTGGCCTCATTATCCAAACATGTTTCATATAAGTCAGGTCATGTCTTTGCCCGTACTTTGTTTGTGCTATTGTTTTAGTCTGTAATACTGAAAAGGATGAAGTTGTTCCACTTCCAAACTCCTACTCTTCAAAGTCCAGACTTTATTTCCAGGAAAAGACTGCCAGCCTCCTGGAGATCTGACTGCTGTGGAATTGTGAGATACATAGTTTGATGTGGACCACACTCTTTAGCAGAGAAGGTTATACTTAAGTTATACTTAATTTGTTTACTGTTATTTATTTTTTATGTAAGTGATGTGTTTATGTCTATTATTTGCTATATGGGTATTTGTTATATATTGACTCTTGTTGTAAACTGCTCCGAGTCCCCTCAGGGAGATGGGGTGGAGTATAAATATATTATTATTATTATTATTATTATTATTATTATTATTATTATTATTAAAGCTCTTATAAAACTACCTCTACCATGCTTCCATAGTATTGAGTCATGGAAGCTAAAGTTAAACAGCATTAATTCTATAGTGCAGATCCACACCTAAAAAGAAAATAACTTGAGTAGGAAAGATGCAAAAATGTGGAAAATTAGGCTGATTCCATAACTGAAGTGAATTTGGGAGAAGTGGAACATGATGGTGGCAGCTGGTGACAGAGTTTCAAAAGAGTTTTGATTAAAGTACTAAAAAGAGGCTTCAGCAAGAAGAAGCTGTGGATTTGAAGTCAGAGTACTCAACGTGGGTGTTCTGACTTAGGTGGAAAGCTCACTTCAAAAAAAGTCTTCATTGAGATTGAACATCTATCATGCCAAAGAAGAAACAGAGTAAAGCCTGGACCTCAGAGAAGACTTCACTCCATAAACGAACCCTTTTCTGTGGATTCTGGAAAGAGTGAAGAGGGCTAGATGTAGACCCTTGATTTAAAGTGAAAACAAAAATAGAAAGAAGGGCTGCCCATGAACTCTACCCTCATGCTGCACCTGATGCCTGCCTTGTTATTTAGGATGTTTTCAGAAAAATAAAGCAAAGGAAAGGGTTCTAGTTTTTCACACATAGCAAAGACAAATTAAAATCAATACCAGTTAACGAATCTCCCAAAAGTATTTTCTTTCTGGTTTTCCTTTTCTTTCATACAAGTTTATTGAGCTCTATCCACACTGCTTTTCAGAGACAGGCAGCTGCATCCTTTTACATCTGTGGAATTGAAAGTATTTCACCAGATTTTAGTGAAACTCACTTCAAATAAGTGACATATTGATTTCCAATAGAAATGCATTGTTCTCAATGTTTTTCACCCTCCACATTGTCCTCAAATCACATTATAGAAGCAGTGTGCTGACAACTGAGCTTGGAAATGTTATTTGTAAGGACTACAGCTACCCAAATCCCAAGTTGGCAAGGAAAAGCTAAGAAATATATTTCAAAGAAAGTGACATTTATAATCTGTCTTCAAATGGTCTTCACATTCGCACACCTCTGTTATCTGTAGTCTGCTCTCTTTACAGTACATTTATGACCCCCATCTCCATAGGGACCTCGTGTGGATATGTAAAACTACAGGTAATAGTAAACCCTATTGGAATGAAGGATGTCCAACTCAAGAATACCATAGGGTTGCACTAGAGGACCTACAAAATGCCTAGTGGACATATTTTGTTGGACATGGACAAATGAAATCACAGAAGCCGGTCATAAGGATATAGGGTCAAACTGAATTTTAGCCAATAGGATAAGGAATGGCAATTATTTCCATGCTCATTACCTTAAAAAAGCTCCAGTGGCACATGGGTTAAACCAAGGTCGTAGGTTCAAATCTGGGGAGCAACATGAGCTCCGGCTGTTAGCCCCAGCTTCTGCCAACCTAGCAGTTCAAAAACATGCAAATATGAGTAGATCAATAGGTACCGCTCCAGCAGGAAAGTAACTGCGCTCCATGCAGTCATACTGGCCACATGACCTTGGAGGTGTCTACGGACAACGCCATCTCTTTGGCTTAGAAATGGAGATGAGCACTACCCCCAGGTTCGGACACAACTGGACTTAATGTCAGGGGGAAACCTAAACCTTTACCTTACTGAAAAAGGAAAATCCTGGTTCATGTTAAGACCTCCCCCTGGAGGAGGTAGATGATGGCTATTCAATAAGACCGGGGATTAATTGTGCTGCCCCAGGCACTTGCATATGATCACCAACAGCATCACCATACTTCTAGGTCTCTTGTGATCCATGAGCCTCAGGAAGTTGTCTATCCCTGCAGTTGAAAATAACATAATTCCATTCTACACTGCCATATAAAATTCAGATTATCTGCTTCGAACTGGATTATATGGTAGTGTAGTAGGGGCCTCTGTTTAGTCATTTTGACTTCTAGGAATAATTCAGGCTTGATTTGCCCCTGGACCCCTTTCTCTTTTTAGTAGTTCACAGTATGCATAGAACTCATTTCTTCTTACAAGTTTATTCACTGTTCAACTCTCACAACCATACATAGAAATTGAAAATACAATGGCAGGGACAATGCTAATATTGGTTTTAATTATATATATATATGTACACTTTAGAATGTCTAGTTCCTTCATGGCTGTTTTTCGAAGCCCTAGTCTTTCTATGGACTCCATTCTGATTCATGACTGAGCCAAGGCATGGAATTATCTTAAACCATTTAAATGCCTTCATAATTTAAAGTAATCTGTGGTCATTATTTCTGTTTTCTTAATGTTCGGCTGTAACTGAGCCTTTGCACTTTCTTCTTTGACTTTCTTCAGTAATTATTCAAAATCTTTGATGTTTTCTGGTAGTAGTTTGGTGTCACATGCTTATCTGAAATTGTTGATGTGGTTCCTCCAATTTTTATGCCTTCTTCCTCCTACTAATCTTGCTTTACATTTTGTATGTTCGGCACAGAAATTAAAGAGATAGTGATAAAATAGAGCCTTACATGATCTTCTTGTCAATTGAAAGCCATTACATTTCTTTGTACTTTGCCATAATCATGGCCTCTTGTCATTGATACAAATTATGCATCAGGGCAATTAAATGTTGTAGCATCCCCATTTCTTTAAGAGCAATCCATAGTTTTTTCGTGATTACAAAGGCAGCCTCTCAAAAGTCCCTTCTAGAGTTCAGAATGAGTCATGCCCCTGCTTCTCTTTCATTTTAACTTGTGTCCTTTTATAGATACATATGCAGATCTAGATATAATCACTTTCCATCACCAATTATCCTTTGGCTTGATCATATTGTTTCTTTAAATTGCCCGCTTTTAACGTTTTGCTTTTGAAAGTTGTGATGAGATGGCCTGTTCTGCACACAGCTTGCCAAAACGACTTTTACTATTGCAATTCCCATTAAATTTCCCCAAAAAATATTCTGGTTTAAAACATTAAAAATAACATTACCAAGTTCTTTTTCTGTATTCCTGTCATCCTCCAATAAAATTAGACCAGCCATTAGTTTCACTGAAAAATAAGATCCTGGATGTACATTGCCCTATAGCTCAGGATATGATCTTCTTTGAACTGGATTATATGAGTTTACAGTGCCAGATAATCTGGGATATAGGGAAGTGTACACCCTCTCAAAGACCACTATCTTTAGTTTATTTTGTCTTTCTGGTAAGGTCTTAAACAGTTCCAGGGCCAATTAGACAGAATAACCTTATCAGCTACATTTAGAGCACTTCCAGACAGCACAAAAATGCAGGTTTTAAATGGAAGACAAAAAACCAGGATCTGGAACATACCCCACACAGACCTGTGGGTCTTAGGATTTCTTCCCCCGCTGTCCTCACATTTTCCTCTGTATCAGAACAAGTTGGAGGGCACATGGGAGACATTCAATGGAAGTTTTTTAAAAAACAAAACACTCTGTTATGCACTACACCATATATGCACACATGCAAATATCTTAACATAAATATAAGCAGATTCACATGTGCTCATTTGAGGTTCAGCAAATAACTGAGGGTTTTTTTAAAAAAACACCTCAGCCAGATTTCTATCTTCAAGCTTTATTTAATATTATAAAGTTTCAAATAAAGAGTTCCAGAAAGTTCTAACTGCTCTCCCTTCGTGTTTCCTTTAAATCAGCTGTGTGTCCATTTCACAATCCAATCAGCTGTTCAGCTGTTTCAGGCCTTTTAAAAGCAGACATGTGCTGGAGTAGTCTCCATATAAGGGAGAGAAGGAAATACATGTTTTTCCCGAGTGCAAGGATAAACAGTGAAGCAAATATGCACATTTTCAGTCTGGAATCATAATAAAAGTGGACCTTTTTACCCCGTGTTTTTTGTCTGTTGCAGCAAATCAGCACAGATTTACTGCAAGCATCATGTGGCTACCCCCCCCCCCCCACCCCCCACTTAAACTCTGTAAATAGTGTTTTAGGTGCTGTGTCCTTAGAGTTGCTATATTCTAGGACCTAGTCCCTCTTCCCAGTCCTCAAGACAAGGTGGAAGAATCTCACCACTTGAAAAGTATGTCAGGCTTCTTCTACACTGCCACACAATCCAGATTATCAAAGCAGATAATCCACATTTTTTTTGCTTTGAACTGTATTATATGAGTCTACACTGCCATATAATCCAGTTAAAAGCAGATAATCTGGATTTATATGGCAGTTAGAAGGGACCTCAAAGCCATCTGTTATTAGCTGCTGTTACTAGTTTTCTAGGTATTTTTTTTCAAGTAGATGTCCCAAGTATTCTATATGAGATCCACGAGTCTAAACGTTGTTCTCTTATGGGTCTCCCCTCCTTCATAAGTGGCAAATAGATTTTGATGAGCACAGTCAAGCTTTAGACAAATGGAAGGAGGGGGGTGGAGGAAAGTGAGACTGCAAATCCCAAGGATATGTTTTAAATCAATACCGTAATAGCTCAATAGCATTTCCTTGCAATTCAGGCAAGGCAGGCTTACCAATTCCTCAGGTTTAAAGATGGATTCTCATCAATTCACCAGGCAGCAGTTTCGGCAGACAGTACTGTGTTGCTAACCACCCTTCACCCTGAGGGACTAGGAGAAAAATATCAAGCCTAGCAGCAAATTAAAAGATTTGCCAGTTTCAGAGTCTTTGGGGCAAAAAAGAAAGGAAATTTTGAGCATTTTACATTCATTTAACTTAAGCCAATGCTACCTGTTATGCTTGGCATTGTTATTGTTATTCTAGAAGATAGACTGTCTTTCAACCACATTTCAAGGATTGTATATATACATTGATAAAAACCACAATATCCTAAAATACTATATGTTCATATGCTTGAGGAAACCATAAAAACAGCAGATGAAACCCTTAAAAGTCTAATGTTTTCAATATTTTGGCTGGTAGCAAAAGACTACATTGCGAGTAATGGTAATAGTAAACCAATATTGTGTAACCACCTCTGTGTCTCCCCGTATACCTACTAATTGTTCCATTGCATAATTGCTGCCTCTGCTAGTTAATTAAGTGATATGAATGAATAATGAATAATTAAGCAGTATTCAAGAATACACAACTACATGGCTGAAATCTGTTGATAAGTTCTAAAAAGAGTAAACCCATTGAATTTTTATTGAGATACAAGTCAAGAAATAAATAAAATCAATGGCTTTAATGGTTCTACTCTAGATGGGATTAACAATAGCATTTTAGCCCGTGTAAAATGTGTACACTCGTGCACTTCCACTAATACAGTCATGGACACAATATGTCTCTTGCACAACGGTTAACCAAGTATAAGCCTGTGTACAAAGGAAATTATACTGATGTATAACATTAACAGGTTTCCAGCCATTGTATCGTGCACCAAACATCTCTTTTTGAATAAAGGTTAGTAGAAGTAATACTAACCTGTTTTCCTCTCTGGATCAAAACTGGCTCACAACCTTAAAAACAATAACATTTTAAAACCTGCAAAATATAAATATTAAAACAGAATTAAAACAAGTACGGTAAGTTAAAATCACATTAAAACAATCAAGTAAAAAATGTTTAAAACAATGGAATACCCCATACAGCACCTCCTTGCTCACTCTTAAAAGCATCCTGCTTTTAAAGTCTGCCTGAATAAGCTTTTAGCCAATATCAGAAGGACAACAGGAGGGGGGCCATTCTGGCCTCCCTGGGAAAGGAGTTCCGAAGCCCTGGGGCAGCCAAGGTGGCCCTCTTTGGTATTCCCACCACACTGCTTGAAAGCTAATAGAGTTTGATATTATGTGGACACCAGAGGTGACACTGTACTATTACTGCGAGTTCATCCCAGTGCCAGTCTATATTGGATAACCCGTTTCATGGCAGCAGTTGAAACAATGATATATGTAGAGAGAATTCAGGGTAAGGTGATGATTCTCTTCAGTTCTCAGGGTGGCTTGCACAGATGGGTTCTAAGGGTTGCCCACCCCTATCTTGGATTATATATCTAAGCAACCTATGTATATATCAGCACAATCTGATGTGACATGTTTATACATTCATTCACTTACATCCAATTGCTGTCCCAGTCAACCCACGAAATCAAAGTTTAGTGTTAAGTATTGACTTATCATTCAGCAACTGAGTCAGTGAGTCTAGTCCATTTAGGAATAGCAATTGGACTTAAGCCATTTATTGCAAATACACACCAAGTGGTTAATTAAGCTAAGGTTGGGTTTGTTTTTTTTTTACAATAACAGAAAATCTATAATGGTAGTCATGGTGGTGGTAATGATAGTTGCAAATCCATGACATTAAAAAAATGAATATAGCCCAACTGACTCATTCACTGCTGACTGCATGGCTGGTTGCCATATTCCAGCCAGTCAGCAAGCAACTCTGCAAGCAAGACTCTTCTAGGGAGGTGCTTGGTAGGAAAGGCAATGGTCGTGTTTCACCAGTCCTTTTCAACAGAGAGGTCCCTATTTACCCACTCATCATTAGTCTTATTTCTGGATGGGCTTGGCTGCAAAAGGGTGGTGGCCCCAAGGGGAAGGGAGGTGGGAAAGTGGTCACAATCTGAATTTTGGCAGGGGAAATATGTGGCCATCAATACAATATCATGCTGTATATTACAAGATGAGAAATCTGGGGCAGCTCCTGAACAGAGTACCCTGAATTTTAGCTGGATTGTTTTTGCTGATGTCAACAACCTTTAACATGGACTAAATCCTTTTTTTTCTGATTTGCCTTTCAACTGACCAAGGGCATATCTATACTAACCATTTGTGTTGACATAGATCAGCCCCATGATGGCTAAATGCTGCACAAAGCTGAACCAGGGTAACTCACTGCAAATCCAGCTTGACATGGAACTGGGTTAACCTAAGTCAAGTAAAAGCACAAATTTATTTATTTATTTATTTATTTATTTATTTACAGCTTTTATATTTTGCCCTTCTCACCCCACAGGGGACTCAGGGCGGATTACAGTGTACACATATATGGCAAACATTACATATACAGACATAGACAGAGGCTATTGAACTTTTTTGTTTCTGGCCGCCAGGGGAGCTGTCGCTTTCATCATCCATCTGCAACACTGATGAAGTACTTCCGCATTCCCCGCATGCTTTTTGCTGGAGTGCTTGCTGGAGTCTTTTTATATGGCCTCATAAATTAGTTAATTTAGCCTCCCCACACTTTAAGGTGGTACCTAATTTTCCAAATCTTGCTGCAGGATGGCTGCCCAGTGATACTGAACCATTTTGGGCATTAGGCACTTCATCTTGCTTCCAAAGCAACTGAGACAATCTCAGGGAAGACACCAGATGTGGCCTGCATTTTGGATCAGTGTAGAAGGGTCCCAGAAGGGTCCTTGGCTTCTCTGGATTAAGTTTCCATGTATTTGAACACTTCCACTCCATTGATGATGACGAGCACAAAAGGTTTGGCTAGGCAGCTATTTTTATGGTTTGCCACCTTGGAAGATTGTCTGACCCACAAGTTGCTTTCCAACCATTTCCTGCTTTATCACATTCAAACTAAACTTCTGTGCTCACTTTAGCAATGCTCCCCCATGTGTTTTGCACATAAAAGACACATACTCCCTTTCCCCTCATAAAAGTAAAATCTGCACTATCACTTCAAATTTTATATCCCTCTCTTTTCAAAAGGGGTGAAATATAGGCCACAGTTTGCCTATTTCCAGCAGCTGCAAAGTGGTGTTCTGACCGTAATGACATCCTTCTGCCTCCCATGATATGTTTTTTGCTTCAATAGCTCAGGGAGTTTGCAACAGCGATAAAAACCCAGCAGCACTACGATGGAATGTAACATTTCCATTTATTGCCATTGTACTTATAGGGTAAAAATATGTTAAATAGGGGGAAATAAGTCACTACATAGTTATACAGAGTTACAGCAGAAGTCCTTAAAATTGCCTGTCTTCTGTTTATTTCTCTTGATGTATGGGGTTAAATTTATACCTGTGGCACTTGGCACTAGTAAAAGAGATCCTTATACACAAATAACAATGTCAAGAGAAAGGTACGTACACAAAACACTTAGGCATACACACAAGCAAAAAGGATTTGTCATAATGGTTGACACCTTAACACCATTATCCTCAATCTATTGCCTGTGGTCTTTACTTCCCATGATCCCACAACACTGGTTATGTTAACTGGGGCTGGTGGGATTTTTTTTCCAGAAACTGCTGGAGGGCAACAGGTTGGCTAAAGCTGAATTTATGAGCACTGTGATCCTATCTCTAGCTATCAGAAATTATTGTTCTTTCTAAAAAAAAAAAAAAAGATTAGGACATGCTTTGTGCTTTACCTCAGGAGTACACAATGTCAAATGGTCTCGGGCAATTTTCAATCTTTCCTGGTCCTAAGTGAACCTTCCTGTAACAACTCACCACTTTAAAAATGCCAGATTGGGCTCTTCATTGTGTTTAATATTTATTTTATTTAAGTTATTTTTATCCTACCTTTTCCCCATTATAGGGACTTAAGGCAGTGATTTAAATGTCATTCTCAGTCCTCCAAACTGCTTTATGCTAGGAAAGGGTGTGGGAGGTGAGGATATTGAGAAATCGACCCCAAATAATTCATTTTTATCTGTGGTACCATTGGAAAACATAGCCAGCAACATGGTCATTTCTAATCTCCCTAAAAAGTAACCTTTCTATGAAATTCCTTTGAAATTCCCCAGGATGTGAACTCACCTTTGCCTCACTCTCAACCAGAGAAAATTACCATAATCCTCACATGCTGAATTAGGAATAATGGGACAGATAATGAATTCGAGGCAGAGCCTTTTGGGTTTCCTTTATCTACCTGAATGATATGATCTGGGCAAATCTGGGAATGTTCCCTTTTCCAAGACCTCTGTATTGGCTCCCTAGGAAGAGATGTATTGACTAACCAACACCCTAGAGCACCTTATTGTGTGTTAACATTAACTCTATTGTGTTAACCAGAGCCAAACCCTTAAGCTCATCATGGACTCATTTCCCAATACCACACCACATTCCTTTCTGATTGTCACCCTCTCAGAGGCGGATCAGTAAATGGACTAAGTTTTCCTGCCACACGAAGAGCCAACCAACAATGATCCATGTCTTAAGCCACTCAAGACATGGATCCTAGTCAGATAGTTTTTCAGCCAATCAGGAGGTGGTGCTTGAATAGCTGACAAATGAAATAAAAATGCTCTGTATTTGCAATTGCAATATGTCAGTACTTTTGAGTGCCTTCTATGCTGGCATTCTCTCTGCCCAGTGAGAATAAATCTCTGCTTTTGCCTTCTACTCATCTGATTTGGCCTTCTCAGAAGTCAAACTTGCCACCGCCCACCAGCCTCTGTCTCCCAAAACCTGCAATTTTAGAGGAGTTGAAATGACTCAACAGTGAAAAATAGGAACTAATTACTTTTGTAACAAAAAAATTAATTAAAACACTGAATTTGAATGACAAATGACACCACCACAAAGGCTTCTGGGGCCTAATTTTCCATTTGGGGGGAGGGAGGAATGGAAGATGTTCTGGAAATAAAACAGGGGTGCTATGAAGCCCGTAGGCTTCACATTGCCTGGTCTCCATACCTTATCATGTCCTTATTTGGCATCCTAATTTGGAATCCTAATTAATCTTCTGTAATCCTATGTTTTCAGTTAGATCTAAATTTTTCAGCTGGTTGTACATTGTCCCAGCTTCTCTGTCTTTCTTCCACTTTTCCCTTTGTACTAAGCCAGTGGTTTTCAACTTGTGGGTCCCCAGATGTTTTGGCCTTCAACTCCCACAAATTCTAACAGCTGGTAAACTGGCTGGGATTTCTGGGAATTGTAGGCCAAAACACCTGGGGACCCACAGGTTGAGAACCACTGTCCTAAGCTTACTTCAACCACTGCAAAATTATCAACAGTTAATGAATATACCAACTTTTTGCTCTATACAGTGGTGCTTTTTCACTCCACAGTAGTCCCCCAGTATTCTCTCAGAGCTTGTAATAAAATGGAGTCTCTTATATCAAATAATGAACAATTCAAGGGAGTGCCAGAGAGAACCTGATGATTTGTGAAATGGTGGGAGGCTACATCAGGGTATGCCTACACATCAGCATGCAGAAAAATCAAGGTTTTTCCCTAATATTTTTGAGATATGGTTGATAGAATCTCTGGATGCAGAATCTGTAAGTGTGATGGACCAACAGTACATAATTTACAATTGGGAAATTTACCAGTGGAACAGGAATTGGAAGTGAACAGAGACTGAATACTACTCTGTGTAGACATTTATAATCTTGAAATCCCTGCTATACTTCACACTGGATGACAGAGGATCTCTTTGGTATCAGACTGATATGTACAATAACCATGAGTAGAGGCTGGAAAGTCATATGTCATGATGGTTTGATTGTTTGTTTCTGCATGGCAGGCAGTTGGACTGGGTGGTTCTTGTTGTCTATTTCAACTCTATAATTCTATGAAAAGGACTTCCAAAAAATACCACTGATTACAGAATTTCAGCTTAACTCAACTAGCCGAAAATCCAACTACACAGTCAGAATCCAAATGAACTAACTTCAATATCAATATTCCATTTGGCTGAGGAAGTCAGGTAAGCTCTGCCAGGATTCTATTGTGCAGTTGCAAATACATAAGCTAGAGTTACACAGTCTTGACTTCTCCTGCTCATGACCTCTATGTAGCCTGTAGATAAAAGGACACATAGTTACCCAAAATATACAGTTAATCCAAGCTATACACTGCTAACCAAATCAACGATGTAGGAACACTGCAGCAAGTTAATCTCCAGTTGGTCTGAAAATACACAGGGGAGAAGGATGATGGGTCTCTCCATTTACCAGTCAGCAGCTACTGCAATCAATAAGAAACTGTTCCATGGTCAGTTGGAAAGCAGATAGCCAATATGCCACACAACCCTTGTGTGGTAAAGTGTTAATTTTAATCTGCAGTCATGTGTAATTATAGATAGGTGTTTAAAAGGGTAAGTATATAGAATAGCATAACTGGGGGATGGTAGCCAGCTTAGCTCACTCTGAGCTGAGTTGCCATGGAAAAAGGGGTGGAGCCAACTGCCACTTGGCAGGGCAGCCATTTTAAAACAGTTAGTCTGTAGTCAGCGAACTACAGGGAAGGCTGGTTCTGTTGTGTGTTGAGAACCAGAAAAGTAGTCTGTAGTCTAAGAACTACAGGAAAAGGCCGATTCTACTGTCTGGAGAATCAGGAACGTTTTGGCTTTTAGCCTGTGTAGTTTATATAGGTCGAGTTGACTTATTTATATTATTAGTTTGTGTATGAGCAAAAGGGGGAGAGAACCCTAATAAGAATCTTTACTGCAACAGAAATAACATAAGGAAAGAATAAGCTTGTACCTGAAGTAACCTGTTAAAGAAAGAAACACATTTTGAAGGAAAATAAGTTTGAAATCTGTTTAGTGGAAGGAATAGTACTCCCAAGAGTTGTTTTATGAAGTTATAAATGTAACCACTGAAGAAATGTGCCTCTAAGAGTTAAGAAACATTGAAACCATCAAGCTTCTTCTATACTTCAAT
Source organism: Anolis sagrei (assembly GCF_037176765.1). Classification (NCBI taxonomy): domain Eukaryota; kingdom Metazoa; phylum Chordata; class Lepidosauria; order Squamata; family Anolidae; genus Anolis; species Anolis sagrei. The sequence goes on along the minus strand of NC_090024.1, from coordinate 212,319,599 downwards.
AAACTTGTTACAGTTTTTTCTAAAGCCAAGTCTCTGTTACACATACTTTCAAGTTAAGCCACGCTACACATGGAAGAAAGACCAAATCAATATTACAAGCTATTAGTTGTGTTATCAAATTCATAAGTCCTTACAAAGCAGTGGCTCCTTGACAAACCATTACAAATTCGTGGCATCTTTACAAATTGGTGGCCTCTTTACACCTTGTACAAGCAATCTTGGGCATTAGGGGAGAATTGTGACAGGGGTTCTGCTTCTTCCTGTCACACTGGAGATTATCACAAGTGGGGATGGAAATATCAGGTAGCTGCTTCCTGATTGATCCTTGTTGACCACAGTGGCTGCAGACCAGTTAATAGGGATCGGGAGATCAGGACAGGATTCACTGTGCAGCACCATTAATTATGTTGCTTACATATTTATAACTCTCCAGAAGGTTTTCAATCATCATCATCATCATCATCATCATCATCATCATCATCATTATATATAGTTTGTTTTTTCCCATGACTGGAACTCAAGGCAGCTTACATATTAAAAAGATTATGACTGAAATATACAAAAAGTCAACATTAAAACCATATTCAGCTATTAATTATATTAAATATGTACATTCTTAAAAAGATATTAAATGTTAAACAATACAGTTTAAAAGGATGCCTTTTTGTTTAAAGCCTTGTATTCTAAAAGTCTTTGCTTTCCAACAGAAGGATAGCAAGGACGGGAGCATTAAAAGCCTTCCTGGTGGGAGTGCCAAAGTGTAGAGAAAACCACTCAAAAGTCCCCCTTTCATGCTCCTATCAATCATAAATGTGAAAGGGGTTGGACTGAGAGCATGGGCTCCATTAACTCTCAGGGGTCAAACAGGTTCTTGTGGGGAAATACTGTCTATTAGATAGCCCGGACTTAAACTACCATATATACTGTTTAATGGGTGTCCAATGGCCCAATTTGAACTTGTAAGGGCTCTGTGGAAACCCAAAGACATGGGGCATCATTGGGACCAATCTCAGTAAACAAAAACTTTCTGCAGACTGCTGCCTGTACTGTTTATAAGGAATGAATATTTTAAAATACTATAATAATCTTCAAACAATAAAAGCAGTATACAAATTCCAGCAGTCCCACCTAAAATTGTGCAAGCCTAAATCTTCCAGGTGTCTTCTGTCTTGAAATGCTTTTAGGTAGCATTTCTTTGGGCTGTATTTTCAGGCTGGCAATTCAAGGAGGCTTAGTGAAAGCTTTCTGCAATGACTCAGTTTTAGTCAATGGTGTGAAAATGCCTACGTCTTAATTACATTGCTGAGTGGATTCCTGACACCATAAATGGTAGGCTAAACTAGCTCGAGTGCATTTGCTATGCCTTTCTAAATGATTTTTCTCATTGCTTTCTTCAAAGAAAGCAATGAAGAAATAAAACCATTTTTAAGTATGCCAGAGTACATATTGATGTTGGCCTTGTCATCCAATCCCTTTGAAAAATAGAGTTTAAAAGTGTAAAGGCAAATAAAATTATGTATTTTTCTTTAAAGGGTGTATTTATGAAGACTCTTACTTGAATCATACCTACTGCATCCAAAAGGACAGCTCAATGTTCACTGTGTTGAAAAAAAATCATCCTAAATCAGCATGTCTGGAGAATGTGTTAGCCACAGGTCGAAGTCTAGTCCAACTCTTTCATTAAAATTCTCCAGGACGATTATTTTGTCCTCCTTAGGTATTTTCAATAGGATGGTGTCCAGCTAACTGTAAAAAATTTCCTTGATGTCTTCATCAGCATCTAGTGTTGGTGCATAGGCACGTATTCTTTATTTATTTATTTATTTGGTTTACTTCTACCCCGCCCTTCTCACCCCGAAGGGGACTCAGGGCGGCTTACAAAAACAAGGCACAATTCGACGCCCATATCATACAACAGTAATAAAAAAATAAAACAGTAATAGAACAAAATAGCATAAATTAACAATCAGACCACAATTATACATTACATCTATACACCTATAAAACCAATAAGACCAATAAAAATCCATACAAACCAATACAAACCAATTACTCCTTATTGCCAGTCAACGTTCGCTATCTCATAGTTCATATTCCAATTCCACAATTGTCAGTCCTGTCAGTCCTGTTCGTCTGGTTGTCCTTATCTAGTTAGCAGATTGCCCGAAGGCCTGGTCCCACAACCACGTCTTTACCTTCCTCCTGAAGGAAAGGAGGGATGTTGATGCCCTAATTTCCCCCGGGAGTGAGTCCACAGGTGAGGGGCCACCACTGAGAAGGCCCTGCTCCTCGTCCCCACCAGCCTCACTTGGGAAAGCGGTGAGGTCAAGAGCAGGGCCCCTTCAGATGATCACAAATTCCGGGGTGGGACGTAGAGGGAGATACGTTTGGACAGATACACTGGTCCGGAACCATACAGGGTTTTGTAGGTCAAAACCAGCACCTTGAATTGGGCTTGGAACTGCACCAGCAGCCAGTGGAGCTGACATAGCAGAGGGGTGGTGTGCTCCCTGTATGTCGCTCCAGTGAGCAGCCTGGCAGCCGCTCGCTGAACCAGTTGAAGTTTCCGAACCGTCTTCAAGGGCAACCCCACGTAGAGTGCATTGCAGTAGTCTATTTGGGATGTAACAAGAGCGTGGACCACTGTGGCCAGATCAGACTATAATGGTTACCTGTTGGGTTTTGGCAACACATGGATAAGTCAATTGTTATTCCACATAGAGGGATGTGCTCAGGGGGTGAGCTGCATTTGGTCACCATTACCACCATTTTTCCACTAAGGCCAGAAGTGCTGCTTTGGTGAAAAGAGTAGAGTGGGTGAGCACTTCATTTAGGTTCATGTGCGGTAAACTAAGCTTTCGCTTTCTCTCACTCTACTCAGACTAGAGGATGATTCTTTTTTATGTAACAGTTAAGGTGAAATATTTATATTTCCTGTTCAATAAGTCAACCCAGGTTTTGGAGGCCAATTTTTTGCCTAAAATAAGTCTATACAATAAACAGCAACATTACGTATATATGATTGGTACACAGAAATAGCTTCATTTTTTGGTTTAGTCTTTTTTGTCCATACCCAACCTGCTCCCTTTCTCCATTTTGAAGCCCAGTCTGCAAGAAAACAATCTGGCAGAGTGCTGAAATTTCGACTTTGCTAATTCAATTCCCTCAATAAGGAGCAGATGAAAAGCCTGATGAGGTAATTTATTTAATTTATTTCAGTCAGCAAAGACCAAGATATATGCAAGTGTTTCTTCTTCTTTTCCCCCCACAAGCACCAATTTTCTAACAGCCTGTGCTTAATTGGACTTCAACTTTGAACTGCCTCATGTTTAACAGGGCCTAATCTTCAAACTGAATATATTTAATAGGGCCTGATCTCTATAATAGATGTATCTGAGGTTCCAATTTTCAAAGAAGCTCCATTTTAGGAAAGCTTCCTTGCAGCCCACTGCAGTAAGGCAATAACAAAGCCAAGTTTTTAAGACTGCTTTGGAAGATCCGATATTTAAAGAGTGGATGGCTAATGGGATCTAATTGATTTTGCCCCCCCCCCCATTCTCTTCCTTTTGTCCCCCCTCCCCCTGCTTTCCCTATGATTGGTATTTATTTTTTTTGCCCTTCTCTCTCCCAAATACATTTCATTCTTGTTACTTCTTCGGTCTTCCTATTGTGATTGGTAAATACTAAGGTAATCAGTGTGAACTTGACTACTACCAACTTGACTATTTTGCAATCATTTACCATCAAATTCTGTATCTGATGGAACATATAATTTTTGAAGGGAACACCAGAAGGTACAAATGGCAAGCCAAAACAAACCAACATTGCATGAAATTGCCAAGGCAACCTGAAACATATGAGGTTTATGCAATTAAAGAGGAGCTGTTTCATTACAATCATTGTTCTCCAGGCAGTATGGATTGTGAGATAGCTTTATAAAGTCTTTCCTTTTTGCATTTTAGAAAGAAAAAAAGAAAGAAATAAGAAACATTTGTTTTATTCATGTTGATATCAATCAGATATTTCATGTTTTATTTATCAGATTTAGCAGATAGTTGGGAACCAAAAATATACCCTGAATCCCAAAGACCACCAGTGTTCTTGTAAATAGGTCAAGGAAATTATTTTAAGTGCTTTAACAAAAAGATAGCAACATGGTGCCATTATAGCAGCAGGAGGGGGCTGTATCACTTGCCACTTGTGGCCTCGCATGCATTCTCAAATACTTTTGATGACAGAAATAACCATGAAAGTCACCATTCATAGTGCCAAGATGCTTCCTTTGGGAGACCTTAGCACCTACTCTTTTAGGATGTCATTAGCAGTGTTTTTATTTTACCACACAATTGAGTTGTTTTCATTTTCTCCTTGTTGCTGTAGATAGTTTTAGTGTTGTTCTTGTCTTACATTTTCTATATTTTAACGGTTATATTTCATTGTATGTTTCTATGGGTTTTAATTATGCAGAATCTATTGTAGCTGAAAAGTTGAAAATAAGCCTTTTGGAGAGTTTTTTTTTGTTTGTGTAGAAAATGTCCCTTAATAAATACATACATAGATAACATGTATTCAACCTAGGATTAGAAATACTAGTGGAGATTGCATTTTTGCATCCACAAAATAGGTCGCTAAGCAAATGTATTATCTCCAAAAGAGAAGCAACTGCCTTGTTTGATGCTGTCTAAATTCGGAAAATAACCAAGCATTGTGCAGAAACTAGAAAAGTACTGTATGTATGCTTCATGTTCAAAGGACTTAAAATATTTTATATATTTATTTATTTGTATCCTGCTTTTATCCCAAATGAGTCACAAAATGGAAATTGCAGGATTATGCAGGCATAAACAGTTTTGTAAAGCAATGTTCATCCACAGAAATTGTATGTTTCTGTGCGGGGTTTAGAAGTCCATGACAGCACCCACCCACCTTATAGTGTAGTAAGGCTTCAGTCAGACCAACACTGAAGGTAGATATGGAAAAAAATTAGCATTACAATATTGTTCAGAATCCCAGCTCAGCTATAGTTCCATTGTGAAAAGCAGTATGCATGCATATACAGTCAGTCTTCAACAGTCACTGGTTTGACATTCACAGATTTGATTTTTTGTGGATTTAACATTATCCTGCAGTAGCCACTCTCTTCCTGCTTTCCAGGATGGAAATGCCATTTCAACCCCTCACCCCCCACAAACCTCGGCTCAGTTTGTTTGTTTTTTATATTTATAGATGAAGAGCATGAAGAAACTGTCTTGGTGTCCAGGGGCCACTCCCTTCACCAAGGCTTGAATAAATTCCATACTTTGCAAGAAGAGGAGGAAAAGCAATTGTTACTGTCATCCACCTTCTCAAACCAGGGCCACCACGTGCACATTCACATTTCATGCTTTGAGGGGAAAAGAGCTACAATCACTGGTGGCCACCTGAAGCTAGAGGACAAATATTAAGGTTATAGTACAAACAGGCAATTTCACTGATGCACTGTAACTCTTTTAAAAAACATTTAAAAGAAACAAGAAGAAATGATGTCTTTTCTGTTCTAATATCTCTCTGGATTTCAAAGAAGCCCACCTCAAAAAGCAGAATTGGAATGTGGCAGCTAGTGCCAAGAATTGCTTTAAAAGATAGTCTGGGGCATCAAAAACATTTGGATATTTATTTTTAAAAATCCACAAGCTCCTGGAACATTTGACCTTAACTGGAGGAGCTGCATAATTACATTCAATTCTCCACATGCACCCAAAGAAAAATATTTCAGTTTGCACATTTACACTACTGATTATTACCAGCATTGTGCTGTAGAAATTACCCAAAATCATTTTGATAAAGAAATCTAAACCCTCCCTATGCCTCATAACTTTCAACTATAGAGATGGTATTTCTATAACACAAATATTAGGACTTCTAAGGTACTTACCTTCTTTCTGCTGGAACAATGATGCTGCAACAACCTTTATGGTGAAATCTCTTGATTAATACTCAATAGCATAGCACACTCACGATAATTGGGCTCAATAACTACATTACAGAAATTGCCACACAGTGAAGGGGTGCAGGATTAGCCATCTTAGTAGTGTTTGCACAACCTTCCGATATCCACCCAATACTTCCTCTTATTACTGGTGGTAAATGATCCTCTGTGTGAGCCCTTAGTTGGACATAGTTATTACATATAGAAGAGGGCAGTCTCTCTATGATAAGATAATTAAAATGTAAGCATTGTACATTTAGAAGATGTGCAACCAATCGACCTTGAAAATCTTTGTTTATATAGCTTATGGGACACAGTTATAGCTATGTGAATACTTTATGCAATCACCGCAGTACTTTAAGCCTTTTAAAATTGCCTTTCTATAATTCAGGATCTGAAGAATTAGGTATCTTGATAACCATGTCTGGGAGGTCAGAAAGAATGTTGTTCTAGGAATTTTCACACTTTCCAATTTGTGTTATGGATGTATGAACTGTGCTAGTCTGGTGACCTTTATTCATAATGCTTTTAATTTTTCATTTCGAAAGTACTTAATGGCCAAGGTGCCCTATGGTTTTTGAAGCCATTCCGTTTTCTTATTAAAAATGTAGATCTTTGATTAATGAGGTTCAGTTTGAGGACGTGTAAAAATTGAATGTTTCAGATCTAGAAACTGTGTTTACAGGAATTAAAGTGTTGGTGCAGAGGTGGGATGTGGGGATTGACTCCCTTATAGATATTTCATTTGAGATTTGCATTGGAAGAGAGTAAGGAAGGAGAGCAGTGGACAGAGCTGGTGTAGTACAATTACCAGAACTGAGAAGATCTTTTTCACATTTTCATCCATCAATGAAGCTCATGATTCCATGGCCAATGAATTTCACTTAACTCTTTAGAATATAAAATGGAAGTGCTGGAAAAGGAGATAACTTTCTTCACCACTCTTGAGTTCTCTGGAAGAAGACTGGGAATAAACATTTTTTTCTAAAAATAAAAAATATACACAGTGAGTATGACTAAAAATAGACCTAATGCAAATCATAAAGACTTGGGATTGACTTAATTCTGACTGATTTCAATAATAATTATTATTGAAATCTGACTGAGTTCAATAATTCTATTTCAAGACTGACTATAACTATATGAGCCACCTCAGAGGTCAATATCTTCTGGGGAAGCTCTGCTCTCGGTCCCACCTCCTTCACAGGTGCAGCTGGTGGGGACGACAGACAGGGCCTTCTCAGTAGTGGCCTCTCAGTTATGGCACTCCCTCCCCAGTGAAATTAGATCAGCTCCCTCCTTCCTGACCTTCAGGAAGAAAGTAAAAATGTGGTTATGGGGCCAAGCCTTTTATTGCAATAAGTAAATATGGAACAGTGCGATGATGACTTGGAACGGCCTTGGATTATGAGTTTGGACTACATAGTTTTAATAATTGTTTTAATATTGATATGTTTTAAATTCTTATTTTAATTGATATATTTATTTTATTATATGTCCGTTTACAGCATCAAATTGCTGCCTATCTGTGAGGACACTCTGAGTCCCCTTCGGGGTGAGAAGCGAGGGATACAAATGTAGTAAATAAATAAATAAAATAAAATAACTGAAGCCAATCTAACATGTGTTTGTGGGATCAGATTTACAAGCTTGTTTATGGATTTACTGAAGATTAAATGAGAAAAGGTAGTGAATTATATGGGCACTAATGATAATGAAGTTACTTATAAATAATATCCATACACACACTTAGAATTAAAAGGTTCTGTCACAGACATGACCATTCTAGAGTGAAATTACATATCACCTGAAGCAAAAGAGACAGCAACTTTCTATATGGTGCCTTTTGCAAAATGTAATCTTTGGACCATGTTTCGACTAACTGGAACAGTTAGCAAAAAATTGGGAAATATCACAATCTTGGTGGTCTCAGGGAAGGGATCCTGAGAACTTTCTGGGAAGGATGGAGAACCTGGACTATCTCAGGATGTAGCCATGGCAACTCTTTTCTGGCAGAAGCATCTACAGATGATGATGAAGAAAGAAATCTTCAGGGACCACATGTTCTCCACTATGTACCACTGAGGAAAATCTCCATAACAGTATTGTTGGTTACCATCAACTATCACGCCAGCAGCAAATCCTGAAGCATCAGACCACAGAAGATGTAGGAACACATATAGTGTGTCTACCAAGAAATAAAATTCCTGAGTCAGTAACATTGAAATTGGTCTCCAGAGTGCAGAGGCCAAAACCATGTATTTCTCTATAGATAGCAAGCTCTCAAAATCCAACATTCTTACTTGCTGCGTTTATAGCCTCAGTGTCACTGTGCGCTGTCCAAGGTCCTGATAACTTGCTGTACTAGATTCCTACTTTGTACTGCCTGCTTTCCATGGCTGTCTGTTCATCCTACAAATCAATATCGATTGGGATGTAAAAGTAACTTTCCACTATCCTTGGACAACAACATTGAAAAATCAGGGGGGAAAAACAAGTAAGAGAAAAATATGAATTTATATTGCTGCAAACAGTGATAATATACATAGAATTGAATAGAAGCTTTAAAAATGTGTTTTTTTCCTTGTCCTTTCAAAAACAAAGATCACATCCATTCAACACGTTCCATCTTTCACATAGCAGCAGCATTTGCCTTGGAACTGATTCAACATTTACTCAAGTGGCAAAATTAAACAAGGTCAACACAACTTGTTAAATTTACTTGCACAACAAATTAGGTTGGCACAGCACAAAGTAATTTGCTATCCTAATGAGTGCAGGAAATTAAATAATAAGGGAATGAAATAGGTTACATTATTTTTCCTCTCCAGGATCCATGACTAAGGAAGGTTCTTTCTTTCCTTTATTTTCTTTTCTTTCTTTTTTTTCCTTTCCCTCCCTCCCTTTACTCTCCAACAGAGAAAGAGATGGGGTTGAAAGGTATGCTGTTGTTTTGACACTACTCTGATTTTAAAACTGCATATAGACTGAGGTTTTAAGAGTGCTGAGTATAGCATCTCAGACAAGAGATAAGCTAAAAACTATATTGTGCATCCTTAGCAATTATCGATAGAGTAACAGGAAAGTAATGGTGATAGTGCCACTCAGCTTGACTTTGCCTATTTTGATCCAATAGTAATATCATATCACATGCCATAACCACATAATTGAAGGTAGCCATGGAAATATCGGCAGGCGGAATGATAGAGACAATTAGAAATAGGCCACAAAAATAAATTGAAAACATCAGGATACTTGATATCATCTACCCATGTTTTTTATCATTCTTGGTCATTTGACATTACAGTGTCTCAAAAATATTGCATCATTGGGAAAGATACAAAGAATAGTAGTGAATTATAGTTGAGTACTATATACAGAGTATCCTTCATGACCTCAAGACAAATATGAATAACAACTTCATGGTGCAGTAGTTGTGTATCCTTATTTATCAATTGATATTGATTGATTAAATTTGAGTTATATTTTCATTTTCATCTGAATGGAACTCAAAGTGGCTTTCTTCTAATGAGCTCAGGAGACTGCACCTGCCTCACCTGTGAGGTAGGACAGGCTGGTAAAGGCAAAGGTAAAGGTTTTCTCCTGACATTAGTCCAGTCATGTCCGTCTCTGGGGTGTGGTGCTCATTTCCATTTCTAAGCCAAAGAGCCAGTGTTGTCCGTAGACACCTCCATGGTTATGTGGCCAGCATGACTGCAAGGAGCACTGTTACCTTCCTGCTGGAGAGGTACCTATTGATCTACTCACATTTGCATGTTTTCGAACTGCTAGGTTGGCAGAAGCTGGGGCTGACAGCGGAAGCTTACGCCGCTCCCCAGATTCAAACCTGCAACCTTTCGGTCAACAAGTTTAGCAGCTCAGTGGTTTAACCCACTGCACCACTATCTCAGGACAAGCTGAGAGAGTGGAAATTGCACTGCAATTCATGGATAAGTGAAGACTTGAATTTGGATATTCAGAGTCCAGATGTTTAACCACTACAACATACTAGTACTCAGCATGGCTGACAACAAACGCTTGAATATGGTGTAGGGAATTTGGATCCCTGTGTGATTAGGAACTTTCACCATTATGCTTTGAACTTCAACCACATTTGGCCTGTATTGATTGCAAATTTATATGCATCTTGTTGGAAACACTGGTTGTGAGTGTTTCTAAACTGTGGAATTCAGTTTGATACCACTTTAACTGCTGTGGCTCAACACTAGGGAATCAAGGGATATGAATTTTGGTGAGACATCAGCATTCTCTGGCAGAGAAGGTTAAATACCTTGTAAACCTACAATTTCCATGATTTCATAGCACTGGGTCTTGGCAGTTAAAGCATTGATTCTACACTCGTATCATTGTTATGTCAAGCACAGGACAATCTGGACTGTACTTGGATTCAGAAGAAATGAATTGTAAAGTTTCTAGATTGTACCACTTCAGGAGGCAATTAAAGAAATAAATTTAAAAAATACTTGCCATTGATAACTATCTCTGCCTGTTTAAGCATATCAGAAATAAAGCCATACTAATTATCTGAATGGAACAGCTATCTTTTGGGGAGGGTCATTAGATTGCACAATTCTCCTGCTCCACAAACACAAATTGCATAGGCAAGAAAGTGTATTAATTCATGGCTCTGCTCCTCTAACCAACTGGATCTGAGGAAACCTAAGCAAAATTGATTCATAGAATTACAGAGATTACAAGAACTAGGACTCTGGATACTGAGTTACAGAATTTGCTATAGCCATCATATTTTAGAATTCTTCCATATTATATTCTGTAAATATTTTAAAATATGCAGTGAAGCAACTATCAAAAGGAATGAATCTACACCTATATCAAGAAAATCAAGTCACATATGCAAGATGCATACACATTTTGTAGGCAATCCTAGGAGCCTTGTAGACATCTCTTTTATACTCTTCAGAACAAATACCTACTTTCTTAATTCATGTTTTACATGTCTATTTTTTTTTCTCATTACACTGAAACCCTGAAAAAAATTAAATCTGAAATAAATGGCTTAAAAATGTAAGCTCTGAACCAAACCCGACTGTCTGTTTCTGTGTTTATCGAATCACAACAAAGCAATGGACTCTAGTAGGATCAAGTCCAGCCCTCTGCCAAACTAATGCACCCCAAGAGATGACCTTTGTTTAAAAACCTCCAGTGAGGGTGAGCTCACCCTCCTCTAAATATATTCTACTGTTAATGGCCCTTACACCAGAAGCTTTTTGTAATAGTCAGAATCTCTTTTCATGTAATTTGAACCATTAATTCATAGCCTATACTCCAAAGTAGAAGAAGACAAGTTTGTATCATCTACTACATGACATCCTTTCCTATATTTAAAGGTGGTCATCACCTCTCAATCGTTTCTTCTCCAGACTAGTGGTGTTATCCTTTGCCAAGTGTCCCTAGCCACTGTCAGTGTCATTTCCTTCAATAATAATAATAATAATAATAATAATAATAATAACAACAACAACAACAACAACAACAATAATAATAATAATAATTTATTTTCTGCTCTATCTCCCCGAAGAGACTTAGGGCAGATAATATATGGCTGACAACAGTGGAATTTTTTCCTTCTCCTTTTGCTGGTCTACCACTTGCATGAAATGCACTTTTATTCATTGGGGAAAAACCTCACAGAGGGATGTGTAAAATTAATTAGAAAACTCCAAGAAGATATGTGTGGTTTTATCTGGTAACCACTTTGAAGGAGTTGAAATGGGTTGACCTGCCATATCTAGTTCTGAGCAGAACCATTCAAGAAGACTATCGACCAGCTAAAACATGTGCAAAGAATGGTGACCAAACTGCTCAAAGGTTTTGAAACCAACTCTCATAAGAAATGAGTTTAAAAGTTGGATATATTTGGCTTTGAGAAGAAAATGTGGTGACATTATAGCCATCTTAAAAAATTTGAAGAGATGGCTTATGAAAGATAGAGCAAGCTTGATTTTTATTGCTTCATTGACTACTAATTATTATTATTGTAACTTTATTTTTGTATCCCACCACCATCTCACCAAAGGGACTTGGGGCAGCTTACATGGGGACAAGCCCAATCAAACATAGTTAAAATATAACACAGTAAAATTTATAAAACAATATCATAAAACAACCATCAAACAAACAAACAACAGCCTGACATGGTAAACTAAAACATTAACCAATTGATTCAAGGGAAAGAGGTTCCATCAAAACATTAAGAAGAACTTCTTTACAGTAAAAATAGCTTGAAAATGGAATATACTTCCTCAGAGGAAGGCCTTTAATCAGACATAGCATGAGCATCTTCCAGGAGAGCTTTATTTATGTATTCCTGCATGAGAGGGGATTGGGCTAGATGGTCCTTGCAACCCCTTCCAATTCTATGACTCCAAGAGATAGAAAGTTTGTGATTAAACTCCACAATGGACGGTGAATTACTGTGGGTGGCTCTGGGTAAATGATTTTCATACAAGTATGTGCCAGATCTCCATTGATTTATTCTAAATGTTACTAGGAAAATTATCAGATCTGGGCCAGACTGCTGCCCTTTGGGACTTTTTCTAATTAAATCTGACAAAGCCTTGCTATATTAACAAAGCTCTTTGCTTCTCCCCCTCTTCTAGCATGACATGTGCTAAAGGCCCAGGCTCTACTTTGCCAGCCAGAGAGTAGTCAGCAAGGATGCTTGATTGCCCAGGAGTAACTAAATTATGTTGGACTACAGCAATGCAATTTCATCTTTGCTTCAGAGTGTCAACTCCTCCAGCTTTGCTGCAGGGAATAAAGCTCAGACTCCCATGACAGACAACTGTGCTTAGCGGCCAGGCACTGCCAGCATGCTGTGGAAAAAGGGCTCTACTTGGAGTTTACTTGCCAAAGCACTAATCCACCAGTTGGGTGCATATTTTATGATTTCTTGAAGCCATTCATTAACTACGCAAGTTGGTTAGTAAGCCCAAGGGCAGCATGTATTCTTCTGATGTTTTCTGCAGGGGATGTTTTTATTGCCATAAACTTTTCCATTCTTCAAAACTCAGCCAACTTGCCCATAAGCTCACAGAAGGGTACATCTAAGATGTCCAAGATTTGTGAGCAGATCACCAGACAATTTCCAATGCAGAGGGAGTGTAGAAAGGCATTGCTGCTGAAAATATAGCCTTGCCAATTAAACATTTTTGGTCTATAAAATATTTTAACAATATGAAGCCAGTGGGGGAGTGAAGTCTGCCAGCAAATTTCCTGTGGTTTTTTCTCCTCCTCCCTGATCTTCTCAGCCTTCAAGGACACAAGAAAAGTAAGTTAGCTGCTGAGTTGGAATTCATTTGTATAATAATGGTTTTTGATGACTAGCAAAGGTTACTCTGTGATTATCCACCTAATTATAAAATGGCCAGCAAGTATCATCTTATCCGAATCAGCATCAGCTAAATTATAAAATGCCCTTGTTTTATGCAAATTTGAGTAATATTGCAGCTCCAACCTTCTAACCTGGCTGTCTGTCAATAAGGCATGCATGCAACATAAATCTTAAAGCTGCACCAGCGTTTGTTTCAGTTGCAACTAAAAAGGCATGGTAGAGTGAATTAGTTTCACAGTGTGGCTGACATGGAACCTCAAAGAGGCAGCTAGGTATAAGTCTGTATTCACGCCTGCATAAAGGGAAACTTTGTGCTTATGGAAAGTTGCCTTCTTTGAGATAAATGTTCAGACTACTAAGCTATTTCAAAGTTTCATATATATTCAATCAAGAAAACAACCTTCTGTTTAACACAGGAAATGGAAGTTCACAGGAACCTGAATCCATCTTCCTTGCACTCCAGTAATTTGCAATTCCACAGAAGTCACACCCCCCACCTGCCCCCTAATAACTCTTCTTATTGGTGATTTCCACCTATGCTCCTAGTTTTTACAAGTAATGTCTCTTAAGCATTTTCACCAGTTGCTGTCATTAAGAACTAATAGGCTAATTGCATTATCACACTGCACTATTATGCCACTATTGTTTTACTTTGACTGCCATGGATTTAATAGGGTTTGAAGTTTAGTGGTAACAGCTGATCTCCAGTTAGAATGCTTGAGGGACACGACTTCCCAGATCTCAGTGTTTATTCCACATTTTTAAGGTTAGCTTTAATCCCATCTTTAAATCTCTTTTGCTGTCCACTGACATTCTGTTTTCCATTCTTGGAACTTAAACTATGAGACCCTGAAACGCTGACCATTAATGAGGTTTGTATTGATTTTATTGCTTATATTGCTTTTATTGGTTTTATGGTTGTTTTTGCCGATAATAATTATTGTCTTCTGTTAACTGTTATTGCTAAAATTATTGTGTCAACTGTTGTTATTGTCCTTTGCTGTCTGTGATGCGGGCATCGAATTGTGCCTCACTTTTGTAAGCCACCCTGAGTCCCCCCCCCCCCCCGGGTGAGAAGGGGTAGAAGCTACCGAAAAAAATAATAAAATAAATGAATTCTTGACAGTAAAGTAACTGCTTTGGGATATGGTGATCGGCCATTCAGACAATGTGGCCATGGCAGCAAAGTTGATGGTGGAGAATAATTGCTTCAATGCTGGTGGTCTTTGCTTCTTCCAGAATGCTGACATTTGTCCGCTTGTCTTCCCAAGAAATTTATAAGATTTTCTGAAGGCAAAGCTGATGGAATTATTTGAGAAGATGAGATGTTTATAGATGGACCATATTTTGCAGGTGTACAACAGAGTTGGAAGGACAATACCTTTATAAACAAAAGTGTTGATATCCCTACAAATGTCCCAATCCTCTAACACACTTGCTTTATTTTTTAAAATGCTGCAATCACAGAGTTCAGACAGTGTTGTATTCTGGCATTGATGTCAACTTTTGTAGAGAGGTGGCTGCCTAGTTAATAAATGGTCTAGTGACACATCATTAACCTTTATTGATGGCACTACAGAAGGATTGGCTGGTGCCTGCTGTTAGAGCACTTTGGTTTTCTCAATGTTAACTGAGAGGCCAAGCTTTTCTTATGCTTCTGCAAAGGTGTTTAAAGTGGCTTGTAGATCTTCCTCTGAATGAGCACAGACTACATTATCATCAGCATACTGGACTTCCATAACAGAAATTGTTGTGACTTTATTTTTGGCATTCAGCCTGCTGAGGTTAAAAAGCTTGTCATCTGTCCAATAGGTGGACACACAAATGGGAACTTTCCTGTTATCAAGGTGTGGAATTATAGCTATAAGGATGGAAAATGGGGTTGCAACAATGCCACATCCATGTTAGACACCCAATCCCACCTTAAAAGAGTCATTTTGGGAACTGTTGCTATCCAAGACTGTTGCCATCATAGAAGAGCCACAGGATGTTCACAAATGTATCAGGGTATCAGATTTTTAGGGTGATAGTCCAGGGGTTATTGCGATTCGCTATGTTGAAGGACTTTGCAAGTTAATTGCAGAGGTTAATTTTGCAGTTACGTTTTTGTTGGAGCTGTTGCAAACTGAAGATCATATCCACTGTTCTCTGGAGGGGCGGAAACCTTTCTAGGATTCAAGGAGGATGTCTTCTGAGATAGGTAGAAGGTGGTCTGTAAGGATTTTTTGCAAGGATTATCCCAGCAGAGATTAAAGGGGAGATACCTCAATAGTTTCCATAGTCTGTTCTTTCTCCCTTTTGAAAAGGGTCATGAAGTCAGCTGGGATCTTCTCTGTCACCTACACTTTTTCAATGAGTCTATGGAATTGTTATGTCAGGTCAGGTCCACCCTCTTTAAAGGTTTCAGCAGGAAACCTATCAGGTCCACTGGATTTGTTATTTTTAATTGGTTGATGACTTTACTGACTTCCTTTAAGGTAGGCAGTGTCGCAAGCTCATCCTTGGTTTGTTGTTGCGGGATTTGTGAGAGAACCTCTTCAGCCATGTTGGAAACACAGTTAAGGAGGTTATGGTAGTGCTCTTGCCAACATAGTGCAATTGATGTTTTGTGTTTTAGAAATTTGGTTCCATCTGATGAACACAGATGGTGTATGTCATGATTTGTTGGCCGTAAATGCTTGTGGCTTTAAAGAATCCCTATGTGTCATGAACATCTACAAAGTGTTGGATTTATTGAGCTTTTCTGACCACCAGATGTTCTTAAGTTCTCTGGTTCTTCTATGGACCTCAGCTTTTGTGCTAGCATCCTTTTCTTAAAAGCACAATTGGTGTCTCTTTGCCATATTTAGAAGGCCTTTCTTTTCTTATCGATTAAGTGTTGGAAATCTTTTTCATTCTTATCAAACCAGTCTTGATGTTTCTTATTTTGGTATCCAGTGGTTTCTTCGCAGACTGTAATGATAGAGGTCTTCAGTTTATTCAAGTGTTCCTCAATATTTTCAGGGTGATCCTTAAGTGTTCTTTGGAGAAGGGCTAGTTTAGAGGGTTCCTGAAGGGCTTGGATGTTTATTTTATGTCTTATCTTTTTTCATCAGAGTCTACATTTAGAAGTGACTTTGATAGCCCTTGTAGATCATATTAGTCTGTGGTCTGTTCAGCAGTAATCAGAACCTTTCATGGTTCTTGTGAGAAGTACATCATGGTGGTCTCTGACACATATAATTACATAATCTAAGAGGTGCCAATGCTGTGACCAGGGGTGCTTCAATGATGTCTTAAACTTTATTTTTTAGTGGAAGAGTGTGTTGGTGATGACAACATTATGTTCTGCACATTTGGTGAAAAGGAGGATACAATTCGAGTTGCTGTTTCCAACCCTGTCTTTCCCTATAGTTGCTTGTCCAACTCTTGCATCAAAATCATTCAGGAGGACGAATTTGTTCTCCTTGGGAATCTCACAAAGGATGGTATCCAGTTGACAGTAGAAATTTTCCTTTATGTTTTTGTTAGCATCTAGTGTTGGTGTGTAGGCACTTATAATCGTTGTTTACTACTTTTTGGCAAAATAAACAAGCCCCCCTCACCACGATAAATTGGCAATTCATCAAGGGGGACTATAAGTGTAATGTGATAAAGATCCAATAATTACTTCCTAACAGTAAGGCTTGTAAGGTGAAATGCTCTGGTATATTTGGTTCTATACTTTTGCCTTTGCCCAGAGAGTTACTGGAATGTCCCTCCTTCTCCCAGCATCTCTGAAACTGAATTTGATCCTCAGAACAAAAGAGGTTCTCTATACTCAATTTGACATGTTGTGTTAAGGGATTTCCTTCAAAATGGAGGTTGATTACAAGAGTTTAAGGTTATACTCATAATAAATAGGTTATGTAGCCAATTGAGATATAATATCTCCTACCCTGTGCTGACATGGAGTGGGATGATGGTCAATGGGTCTAAATCCAAGGCTTGTCTAATCACTGAAATAGACACAGAACATCTATATACAGCTGAAACTCTCATTCTATGTTACACATACCCAACTGGCAAACTCTACCGCCTCACATCAAATGATAGAGCTGAAAGCGACATGTAGTTAAACTTCCTGTCACAGATGAAGCATTTTAAAGAACTGTTTTTAAAGCTATTTCATGTAGTAGACTGACAGATTTCTTTCCTAGTGTGTCATGAACCAGTGTTGTATCTGTGTTCATTGTCTACAAATATTTCCCTTCTTCCTGGCAACTTGCCATAGACTGGCAGCCAACGTCTTGTAGACAGCTCCAGTCTGTGGACCACGCCACTTTGAGGAGCAATACTTTAAACATTATTTTAGCACAGTTCAACTAACAGCTTATTCCTTGAGCAGCTGCTTTTGCCTTCTTACTAATGACAACACTCCCACACAGTGGTAAGATAAAAAACTGTTCATCAGTATGATGACCTCAATAATCAGAAAAAGTTGCCTCCTCTCTGAGCAGGGAAACAGCAAAACAAAAGCCTCTCTTTCCCCTCCCTAGTTCTCTCCCTTTCACACTCTTTCTCCCATTATGTCTTTGCACTTCACTTCTAAAATTTATGTTCAGTCCAAAAGTTACTCAGATCATCCTAGCTGAGTTGATGAGCAAAATATAAAGAAAACATTTCAGAACTTTTAGGGAAAAGAACAGCCACTTATTTGCTCATATAGCCCTGCTGAGTCAAAGTACTAACTTATCTACAGTGTCTCAGGGTGAAACTACATTGTAAAATTAATGCAGTTTGACATCACTTTAGCTGCCACAACTCAATGCTAAGGAATCATTAGAACTGTAGTTTGGTGAGGCACCAGCACTCTGTGACAGAGAAGTTTAAAGACCTTGTAAAACTATAGCTCCCATGATTCCATAGCATTAAGCCCTGACTGTATTAATTTGCACCCTCAAACTATTTCAATGCCCAGTTAACATCAGCCCATTTATTTTCGGATTTTTCTTAACTGGAAATATCTGGAACTGACCCTGACAACATCTGAATGCAAATCATATTCTCTGCCACTGACCCATGGTCATTCACCAGAGCAAACATGTCCAGAACTTCAAGTATTGCTGTAAATTAGCTTAAACTGCTATGGATCAACTGCAGGGGTGCACCACAGGTATGTTCCTGCTGCCTATAAACAGCTGGGGATGAAATAGCAACCAGGTACAGATAATGGCCACTGTGCTCATCTTTCTATGGTGCACAAATGTAGCTGAATATGCCTGGGCAAACCCCTTGTCAGTGATCAATGGAGAAGTTATGGTTTTGCACTTGGCTACTCTTCAGCTGCAGGAAGAACAAACAGCCTCTGTCCCTTAGCAGCTAGTCTTAGTATGCACTCCATTAACCTGGTCTTTGGATTTGGACATAGTTTTACATAGCAATTGTTCACACAATTGATAGAAGTAGATTTGCAGTTGTGAACGTATCTTTTTCACATTTACTATCTTTACCAATGAAGAAAAAAACCCAATGAAGAGTGAAAACATGCCTGACAGAGGCATCTAAGGCCCCTTCTACACTGCCATATAATCCAGATTATCAATGCAGATAATCCACGTTATCTGCTTTGAACTGGGTTATATGAGTCTACACTATCATATAATGCAGTTCAAAACAGATTATCTTGATTTCATTTGGCAGTGTAGAAGGGGCCTAAGTCACATTCATGCCACTGATAAAATCTAGGGGAAAAACTGTTTTAGTATGACGACGTCTATTTCTTTTTAAAGAAAAGGCAGGAAAAGAAGGTGGTAAAGTAATAAAACGTCTCTTTTCAGTTCTGGAAAGGTAATGCATTTTTGTTTTGTTAAGAATTCTCTAGAAGAGATGTAAGGATTTCCACAGCAGCTTAAAAACAAAATGCAAGAGCTTTCAAGGTTTTCAACCTGCTTCCTCAAATCCACTAATGGAGTACAGTGTGCACGCCTAAGGTATAAATGCAGTTACATAATTGTACAGGTAAGATCAGAGTGAAACATAATACAGAAAATGGCAACTGTCACAGATAAAGATCATAACTCTTCAAAGCATTTACCTTCTAGCATCTGTAAGCAATTCACAAAGTCTGCTAATAATTTGCCCTGAAATGTGAAAAAAATATATAAATTCTGCTTTTACGAAAAATTGGTTCTGTTGAATGCAGAGCCTTTCTCTGAAGGGACCAGTCTTAGCACAACAGGCTAAACCGTTGTGCTGCACAAAAATCTTGCCAACGGGAAGGTCAGCAGTTTGAGTCCAGGTGGGGTAAGCACACACTGTTAGCCTCAGCTCACCTGTCCACCTAGGAGGTCAAAAGCAGAAATGCAAGTAGGTAAAACAAGTACTGCTTTTAGGAGGAAGGTAATAAAGGTACCCTTTTAAAAAGGACACCCTTTTAAAAAAGACATGAAAGATGGAGTGACAGCACCCCCCCCCCCCGATGGCCAGAGTTGAGCACAGTCTCCAAGATGCCGGAAATGAGATGGGAAAAACTGCCTTTACCTCTGTTTGTGTTTGTCTATCGTAATTAATTGTACAATCAGCATTGAGTGTGAGTTCTGTAAGCTGCTCTGAGTCTCCTTCGGGATGAGATGGGCAAGGTATAAATTCTGTAAATAAATAAAGATTATTTTTATATGCATACAACTGTAATATGAACCCATTACATCAACATATGCATTATGCCAAGAAGCAATTGTCACTGTTCAAACTTCTGTTGATACATTTGATTTTGTGAGTAAATCCCAAATCTGCTATTTATTTATTTATTTATTTATTTGCGACATTTATATGGCGCCCTTCTCACCCCGAAGGGGACTCAGAGCGGCTTACTATACACACACACACATGTACATACATACAATTCATTATCCCATTAGCGCAGTACAATATTGACGCTATACATCACTATATTGTACTACTATACAATTATATAGTAATATTATTAGTTTTCCCCTTCCACTCTCCCTTTGACATTATTTTGTACCATGAACATTCCTAACTCATTGGGAAACTGCAATTGAAGATCACTAATGAAGAGAAGCATTGGCACCATGTTCTGAGTGGCAGAGTCATTTTATCTTGCCCAAAAGCATAGTGTTCTCCCAAGTTGTGGTATGGAGCAGAGAGGCCAGCATTTCAGAGGCAGCCTGGTTGGGTGGAGGGAGCAAGATTTGAGAGAGAATGAAGGCTTCATTCGGGTAGTCTCCCATTCCATGTAAGCTATTTCCCTAACATGCAAACAAATAAGTCTGCTTTGATCGTCATCACTACCCAACTTCATCCAGTGTTCAGGTTTTTGTATAAGTGATAGTTTTGTTACACTACTAATATTGGTTGTCACAATGTGGTTTTGGCAAGAAAAAAAAAAGATCCAAGTTGAGGGGTGGATAGAGCCTGTGTATTTTTCATACCTAGTGGGAGGTCCTCTTATAAACCTTGTGGGTGTAGGTAACCAGGTCACGTCCAGCTTACGAGCAGGTGGCTTTGCCTCACTCCTAGATAGCAGTTGAACCACACAATGACTGCTTCTGAAATCTGCATCTGTCGTTCCAGCCAGGCTGTGTGAATGGGTTTCCTTTCCACTGGCTGGCAGAACAATTAATGGATTCTACTGGCTGGCAAGTTGTTTGACCAGATGTGTAACTGACTGACTGTATGGACCCAAAGGGTACTAATCAATGGCTCCTCTTCATCCTATAAATACGTGATGGGAAGGGGAGTGCTATAGGGTTCTGTCCTGGACCCAGTGCTATTCAACAACTTTATAAATGACTTGGATGATAGAACAGAAGGCATGGTTATGAAAATTGCAGATGATATCAAAGGGAGTAACTAATACCCCAGAGAACAAGATTAAAATTCAAAATTAACCTTAACAAATTAGAGGGCTGGGCAAAAACTAGCCAAATGGAATTCAATGGGGAGAAATGTATCTTGGGAGGGCTTGAGCCCCCTCAACCTGCCTGTCCCAAGGTCACACCATGGTGGCTAAGTATATTCTGAAAGGCTGTACGTTGACTGTATTTCCGTCAAGAAGTCAATAGCAGCTCTCACATAACTTGGAAAATTGGTGGGATATAGACTGAGAACTGATCACATGTATCCGGACACCTCAGTAAGTGCATTAACAGACTTCGTTGGATTTATTGTACATGTAACAACTGTCCTTTTCTGTACCACTTTTCACTTTCATTTCACTCCAAGAACTGTCACTGCATATATACCTGGGGTTGCATGCAGTTGTTATCAATACATCCATAGAAATTGAGCTGAAAACCAAAAAAGCTCCTGCCAAAATAAATTGCTTAATATTAAATGTACCATATGATTATTTCTCCTACCCACTTCTTTACTTCCCTTTACATTGAAATAGAGTAAACTAACATAGTGATTTCTTTAAAAAGTGTCTGTGTGAAATAAGGCCTGCATTGTTTGACTTCAGTCTGAATAGATTAGGATTTGAGCCTATCTTGGGCCTTCTTAGAAGTGTCTGTTTTTGAGAAATATCTGATTGTGGGTTTGTTCCAAATAGTTTATTTCATAAAGGGAAAAAGCTTCTGCACGTAACGAGAAACATTGATTTTATGCTCACTAACAACTGTGGGAACTGAGTGATGGCAGACATAGAAGTCAACAGCTTTTGTTTTGGCTTACTTCAAAAACCAATTTACACAGAGGCTGGAAAACAGAAAAATACTTCAGAAGAATTGAATTTAAAATTAGTATTTTTATAAACCCATCTAGTCCCTTTCGGGGTGTGTGATCTGACATAGATTTTGAACATTCAACACCAGCAAAATGACCAAATTACAGATAACAAGGCTTATACTACCTTCTCAGCAGTTCTAGTATTAGGCAATTTCATCATTATAGTATAATTCTGCAGCCGAAGAACCAGAAAGAAAGATCACTTTGCAAAACACAGGCATGAAATAGTGCCACCAAGTGCCTCATATCCAGCATAACTGTCAGACCACCTAGTTACAATGAAGTACGAGGGTCATACTGAAATAATGCCTATCAGTTTATAATACCTTTATCAGCAACGTAAGACATATGCAACTATAGTCAGCTATATACATTTGCAAAGTAACTCTTTGTCTGCAATAACATAGTGCTATTTGAAATAGCCTCCACTAGTGGCAATGCATTTGTACCACCTTTGAACCCATTATCAACTCAATTTTGAGGGAAAACTCCTCTTTCAAGCAATCCCTGGTCCAGTTTTTGATAGTGACTTTCTCATTGGATACATCACTAAAGCCCCATTCCCAAACACTTTCCTTCATCCAACTGAACAGTGAAAATCTGGGGCTCTGACGTTTTCCAAAATAGATTTGATGAGTGGGTTCAAAGGTGGTACTAATGCATCACCATTGATGGAGACTATTTTTAATATAGTAGTGCTGTGTTGTAGATAAAGACTTACTTTACACTTGTATGCAGTTGAGTATGCCTCATGCTGTTAATAAAGGAATTATGACTTGACAGGCATTACTTTCAGCATCAGTATGACTCATATTAAACTATTTTAAAATGTTACTTTATACTCCAAAAATGATTAATCCCAGAAAAAATATATTTAAGTAATAAATATTCTAGGGCCAAAAAATATTGGTTACGAAGAAGCATTAACACATCTACAAATTTGTTCATGCACCTCAATGACACATACACTTCCACACATTTTAATCTGCAATGATGAACTACCAAATACATTTTCTGTTTTTAGTTTCTTATAGAGGAAATCATGTCATGAGTTTTAGGCTGCTAATTAAACCTAAAAACTGGAACAGAGAGACACAGGGTGCTTTTACAGTTTAGTATTAATAAAGCCTGACACCTCTTTAACTGCTATGGCTCAGTGCTACGGGAAATGTAGAATTATACGGTGCTGATGTTTCACCAAACTACAACTCAGAAGATTCCATAACCATGGCAGTTAAAGTGGAATCAAACTGGATCAATTCTGTACTGTAGATGAAGCCACAGATACAGTTAACTCCAGCAAGCTGCATCTGCCTACCTATAGTTCACCAGATAAAGTTATGCAAAGTGTTTCTTATCGACAGACACTAACTACACCTAAAGTATTGTGTAGCTTTTGTACTATAAAAGTGTAATGCAATGTGTTGTCAAAGTTTTCATGGCCAGAATCACTGGGTTGATGTGAGTTTTCCAGGCTGTATGGCCATGTTCGAGAAGCATTCTCTCCTGATGTTTTACCCACATCTATGGCAAGCATCCTCAAAGGTTGTGAGGTCTGTTGGAAACTAAGAAAGTGAGATTTATATATCTGTGGAATGTCCAGGATGGGAGAAAGAACTCTTGTATGCTTGAGGCAAGTGTGAATGTTGCAATTAGCCACCTTGATTAGCATTTAATGGCCTTGTAGCTTCAAAGCCTGAATCAGGCATGTAGCCGGGGAGGGGGGGCTTGAGGGGCTTCAGCCCCCCCCCCTGAAATTCTCATGGTGGTTCGCGAAAATGCCTTACTAGTGCATTATTTAAACTGTTATGTTTATTCATATCATGATCTGATCACCATACTCAATATTATCCCATATGCATGGGCGTATTGGGGTAATGATACAAAAGGTTTGCTTGGCTAGACCCTCTTTCACTCAGACTCAGCCCCCCCCCCCGAAACTCAGCCCCCCCGAGCCCCCCTGAAAAAAAATTAGCCCCCGCTCCCCCGAAACAAAATCCTGGCTACGGGCCTGGCCTGAATGGTTGCTGCCTGGGGGATCCTTTGTTGGGAAGTGTTAGGTGTTAATAAAATGTATTTTAGTTGCTGGAAGGTGATATAGCAAAATCCCTGTGGTTCTGAGGACATTGAAATATTAACACATTTTACTATAAACTTTATCAAATGTTACAGGGAAGTAGATCCAAGCCATTCTGAAATATAACTTCTCTGTATTTTCATATAACTTTCCATGAATGGCATCTGGTCAGGGTAGACATTATGTATTCCTCCAGATGTTGACTATGGTATTCCCCATAGTCACCTACGGATGTGAGATCTGGACCATAGGGAAGGCTGAGCGAAGGAAGATAGATGCTTTTGAACTGTGGTGTTGGAGGAAAGTTCTGAGAGTGCCTTGGACTGCGAGAAGATCCAACCAGTCCATCCTCCAGGAAATAAAGCCTGACTGCTCATTGGAGGGAAGGATAGTAGAGGCAAAGAGGAAGTACTTTCGCCTCATCATGAGAAGAAAGGAAAGCTTAGAGAAGACAGTTATGCTGGGGAGAATGGAAGGAAAAAGGAAGAGGGGCCGACCAAGGGCAAGATGGATGGATAGCATCCTTGAAGTGACTGGATTGATCTTGAAGGAGCTGGAGGTGGTGACGGCCAACAGGGAGCTCTGGCGTGGGCTGGTCCATGAGGTCACGAAGAGTCGGAAATGACTGAACGAATGAACAACAACAACCAGGTGTTGAACTGCAAGTCCCTGCAGAGCAGCAGAATATTGATATAAAGTAAATTTAAAGATGTAGGAATTCCTACTGAAATTGATAAAAAAAGAATGATCTCTTTGTACAAGGTACATTGATTTTCTATTGGCTATTATCCACTGAAGAATATCTTCACTGATGGGCACACAAATAAACACCCTCTCTTTCAAGGTCTTTCTCATAAATCATTTACTGATAGTATTGGGGGGGGGGGGGGTTAAATAGAATATCTTTCCTTTTTGTCATATGTCTGAGATCAGTGAACCACTAGATTGAGGTTGACTAAATTTAAACTTTCCAGACAACACTGTATTGATGTCAATGGCTACAGCGACTGGCTGTAGAAATCAGAGGTATCTCTATGAGGACAAAATAAGAGCATCATTCCACCAAATAGAAATCCTGTGCCCAAATGAAATTTTGATTCAGTTCTCAAATTTCTAGCACATCAGTACAATATGACCCCAGTGTCAATGGGGCCAGTAGCCACAGTTTCGCTTACCCAGATTCAAAGGAAAATCTTATCTCTAAGCATTTTCTAGGTCATCCATTTTGATTCTATAGTATGCTTCTACTGGAATGGTTCTTTTCAATGGCATCCATCCACTATTATCCACAATTTTGTGTTTCTATGTTAAATATAAGAATGCAACCCTGAAATTATGGGACCATACTGTATTTTAAAAGATGAGTTGCTATTTTTTTTAAAAAAAGTTTAAGCTACCAAAGACAAGGCAATGATACCAAGGGAATACAAGCTGAGCAAAAAATAAGAGAGCTAGGTGAACCATTTTCAACATCTTACAATCTACAGTGCTAAAATTTTGAAAAGTAATGGAAAAATTTAACCACTGCTCTCTGGTGGCTTAGCAGGTTAAACCACTGAGCTGCTGAACTCGCTGACCAAAAGGTTGGGGATTAGAATCCTGGGAGTGGGGTGAGTGCTCGCTGTTAGGACCAGCTTCCACCAAGCTAGCAGTTCAAAAACATGTAAGTATGAGTAGATCAATAGGTACTGCCTTGGCGGGAAGCTAACGGCACTTCATGCAGTCATGCTGGCTATATGACCTTGGGCGTGTCTACAGACAATGGCGGCTCTTCGGCTTAGAAATGGAGATGAGCACCACCTCCAGAGTCGGACATGACTAGACGTAATGTCAGGGAAAACCTTTTCCTTAATGGAAAAATTAACAGGGGAACAGGATTGTTATTCGGGGTAGCAATACCCTCATATTCTCCCCTCATAGCTTTTCCCTATAGATCTCGATCAATCAACTTAGGAGAAATTTCTACTGTCAAACTTCCCACTACAAGTTCAATGTACCTATTGTCAGATTTGGCTGATACACCAGCTACTCTCATTACTAGAGAATGGAATTGTCGATACTGACAGATTTTTGGTTACTTCCACTTACAATACTGGCTTCTGAATATGATTATAGTGATGCATTCCGTATAGGGTTGCATTTGAAGTCTAGAAACTTCATCACATGCGAGATGAGCTGTGTATTCATATAATATCCACTGAGAGACATCTGTTTTTTCTGGGCTCAATTCACGGAGCTAGGTTTGGCCTGTAAAACCCCAAGTACCCAGCATATTAATGACCTGGCTGTGTTTACTTTATTATTACCCCTTGCTTCTGTGTAAGTCTTCAACTGAGCCATGATGTACTTCTGTAATATGTCAGGACAGTCAGGGTGAAACTCTGGAGCATGGAAATATTAAAGAAAATAATGTGCATGTAGGGTGCTTTTCTGACAACGCAGAGCAGGTATGAGCAGGCACAGGTTTTCAAGATGGCATGAGCTCTTAGCATTTTCCTTTTAGAAATTGTATCATCATTGACTTCCAAAATATGCTGGCTAGAAACCAGCACCAGGTTTGCCTTTGCTTTCAACTGAAGCATATTGAAGCATTTATTCCAAACA
Source organism: Anolis sagrei (assembly GCF_037176765.1). Classification (NCBI taxonomy): domain Eukaryota; kingdom Metazoa; phylum Chordata; class Lepidosauria; order Squamata; family Anolidae; genus Anolis; species Anolis sagrei. Next base: position 212,292,866 of record NC_090024.1, on the reverse strand, counting down.
GCAGGTTTTATGGAATGATGTGATTTTCCTATCACCAACCTCCATATCAATGTGTCATAAACTACAATAAAAAATTAGGAAGCAAGCGTGTAATTTTGTGGCACCGAGCAAAAGCTGTCGCTGACAGGTAAATTTGTTTGCAGCTTCAGCAAGCCCGTTCCTAGGGTTACTGTGTGTGACACCAATTCCTCAAACATATTAAAAGACTTCATTTTAAAAATACAATGTCATACTACCAGAAAGCACACATTTGAAAAATATTGCTAACTCAAAAGCACCAGTGATTTTTGAAGAATGTTGAAGGACAATCTTCACCCTCCAGTAAATTATTCCCCACTGAATAACTAAAACTCCTAAAGTGGAATTGGAGTGTGCATTCACTGATTTTTATTTATTCCATTTCTATCTGATTTTTCTCTTGCCAAGGTGACTTACATTTTTGAAAGTTTTATTATTATTATTATTTTTATTATTATTATTATTATATTTCTCACCTGCCTTTCCCCACGCTCAAGGCGGGTTACAACACACACAAAAAACACGAACATTGCAAACATTCTACAAATATACAAATTTCTATAAAAGATCCACATGAAAACTGCATTTCTATAAAATACATATTAAAGAACACAAAACAGACATCAAACAACATGGGTTTAAATTCACATTCAAAACTGTCTGGGTAGGCTGACCAGAAGAGATGTCTTCCAAATGTAGTTTTTCCTCATCCAGCCCATTACCTCCTCCAGTCATTCATTCAAAGGAGACACACTATGTTTAGCTGAAGCTGTTTTGGAAGGCATGGAGAAATATATTTGGGTGTCATCAGCAAATATGCCCCATGCCTATGGATGATCTCTCCAAGCAGCTTCATGGAAATATTAAGAGCACCGGGGATAGAATAACACCTTGTGGGATCCCATATAGCAGCTCCTTTTTAGAGGAGCAGCTATCCCCGACTACCACCATCTGGAACTTGTTTGAAAGGTACGTCAGGAACTATTGCAGCACAATACCTCCAATTCCTAACCCCTCCAGGCATTCCAGAATGATACCATGTTTGACAGTATCGAAGGCTGCTCAGCGGTCTAGAAGCACCAACAGGGGCACACTCCCCCTGTCGTCGTTGAGATGGATATCATCCACAAAGGTGACCACAGCGGTCTCAACTCTGCATCCTGCTCTGAAGCTGGTTTGAAATGGGTCAAGGAAGTATGTGTCATCCAAGACCGCGTGGAGTTGGAGGGCAACTGCCTATGGTACAATAAGGGTCTTTAGACCATAATAAAATATTGTTGTTGTAACTACCTTCTCAATCAGCTTGCCCAAAAAAGGGGATTAGACACTGGTCTGTCTAATTAAGGTCCAGGGGATTATTAAGGTCCAGGGGATCCAGGGAGGGCTTTTTTTAGCAGCAGTCTAACTACTGCTTCTTTTAAACAGGGTGGAAAATCCCCCTCCATGAGGGATGCATTAATAATTTCTTATATTTGAGATTAAATTGCATCTCCTCCCTGGATGACCAGCCAAGAGGGACAGGGATCAAGAAAGCAGATTGCCCTCCTTATTTGTCTCAGCAGCTTGTCCACATCAACTGTATTCACCAATTGAAACTGATCCAGTGTAATCCCAATCACAGAGTTACTAGACACCTTGTTGTTGGCTTCTGCTCCAATGGCAACATCTAAGACAGTTCTTATGCGAGAGATTTTATCAACAAAATGGTTATTAAAAGCACCACAGTGGCCTACTGAAGGTTCTAGAAAGGGTTCAGAGGGGAGGGAACCTGGGTCAAGCCTCTCAGCACTTCAAACAGCTCAGCCAGACGTGAATCTGCAGACGCAAGGCATGCAGAGAGGAAAGCTTTATTTGCTGCAAGTATTGCCACCTTTTAGGAGAAAAGGAGCTCTCTATACAGTGCCTTGTCACATAAAAGTCAGCTTATAACCTGTCAGTGAAAGGAGAGCTTAGAGAGGACTAACCAGACTTCTTGTGGGAGAGAGGTCCACTGTCTAGAAGCAGCCACTGAGAAGGCTCTATCTTATATTTACAGTCCATATTGTTTTGCAGTTGCTAGTTTAATGCGACCTTAATGCAATGCTAGATTTGTCCTTCATACATAGTACAGTATTTCCCCAAATTCACCTATTTAGTCAATAGAAAACTATACATGTGCTTTGATAACCAAATTACTAGCCAATCATTCTGGATGTAATGCATGTTTGAAGTAGAAATTTACATAACTAAAAAAAATATGTGGACTAAATTCACTAAAATGAACTTAATGTTTCATTTAAAATGTCACAATTTTAATTGATGCTTATTTGTAATCTGGGTTGCTGTGAGTTATTTAGATTGTATGGCCATGTTCCAGAAGCATTATCTCCTGGCATTTCGCCCACATCTATAGCAGGCATCCTCAGAGGTTGAGAGGTCTGTTGGAAACTACACAGCGTGGAAGAACTCTTGTCTGCTTGAGGCAAGTGTGAATGTTGCAAATGGCCATCTTGATTAGCATTTAATGGCCTTGCAGCTCCAAAGCTTGGCTGGTTGCTGCCTGGGGGAATCCTTTGTTGGGAGGTGTTAGCTGGTCCTGTTAGCTAGCCTGTTGTGCAGCTAACTCAAAGGTTGGCAACTGTCAGGGCACACATTGCTTTCTACTCCTCTGTTTGTTGGTTTTCCTCCTTTAAAAAAATCTAAAAATTCTTCCCATGTCCACCTACATTCACAAACCATACGGAGTAAACATATTCCAAGGGTAGCAAATCACCCAAACATTGTCATTTGCAAAATTTATTATTGCTTATTTCTTTATTTATTTATTTATAGCATTTATATTCCCCACAGAGGACTCAGGGCGGATCACAATGCACATATACATGGCAAACATTCAATGCCATAGACACACAACATATATAGAGACACAGAGGCCATTTAACTTTCCAGCTTCATGAGGGTATGCTTTTTGAATTCCGGCCACCGGGGGAGCTGTCACTTCAACATCCACTTGTGACAATAATGGAGTACTTCCTCATTCTTTTTGCACCCTGCTAGAAAGTTTTATCAAATTGTAAATTAATTAAATTTGACTCCCCACATAAGCGGTACCTAAATTTCCTACTTGACAGAAGCAACTGTCTTTTGGGCTGCAAAGGTTGACAGCAAGCTGGACAAATGGCCGGAAGCTCACTCTGACCCAGGTTGGCTTCAAATTCATGACCTCTTAGTCAGTAGTGATTTTAATGCAGCTGACTCCCAACCAGCTGAGCCACAACTCGCAAAACATAAAGAGTGTATGACATGTGTGTTTCCATCTCATATTCAAAAGCCCCAAGTTAGACTGCATTGTGTCTAATGTAAGTCTATGAGGCACCCAGTTTCTAAATAAAGTGGTGCATCCATTCTAGTGGATAGTTGAGCCCAGCCTTCCTAAAGCTCAACCTCTTTGCATCTTTTTTCCTCCCCCTCCCTCATCAACTCCCTACCCCTCCCTTTTCCATTCCCGGCGCTCTGATTCGTGGTGCCGACTGTCACTCACCGGCTCGACTCTTGCCCCTCCCCACCTTCCTGATTGAGCGCTCGCTCCCCTTGCCCTCCCGCCTTCTTCCTCCGCTTCGTCCTGCCTCCTGGAGGCGGCCCCTGATTGGGCGGGAGGCGCGCTCGTCAAGCCGCCGGTCCAATCGGAGCCGGCCTGCCTGCCCACGAGCGAGCCGGGAACTTGCAAGTAAGTGTGTGCGACTGTGTGGGTCGGGGAGAAGCGGAAGGTTTTAAGGAAGAGGATGGGGAGGCTGGTCGATGTTGCCATGGTTACGGAGGCCTTGCAGAGCACCCAAAGGTGCCTCTGAGAGTGGGCGCCTTGTTGGGAGGGAGGACTTTTGGGGGAAAGAGAGGGGGCAGGAAAAACCAGGCTGCACCCCAGAGTTAGCCTTAGAGATACTTTTATTTATGACATTTCTAAAAACCACAGATCTTCTTTTGGAAGCTGCAACTGGAGTTTAGTGGGGAGAGTCTGCCATCTTCCCTCTCTCCTGTTCAGAATGAGACTGAATCTACACTGTAAATCTAACACAGTTTGACATTACTTTAATTGCCATGGTTCAATGCTATGGTGTCACCAGCCTGGTGTTTTGGATGGCACCATGGGAGTTGTAGTTTGACAAGGTCCTTGGCCTTTAATCTGCCAGAGTGTGCTGGTGCCTCAACAAACTACAGCTCCCAAGTATTCCATTGCATCCAGCCACAGCATTTCAGGAGATGTCAAACTGTATTAATTCAGCTGTGTAGATGCATCCCTGAAAGCCACGCGTGCTTGCTTTGGAAGGAGGCGTACTTGTTAGGGACTTGGTTTATTATGGTTTTACTATCGCTTTTCCTTCTTTTTTTAGGCAGCAGTTAAAAGATTATTATTATTATTATTATAGCGATAATTATTATATTTTATATTATTATATTTTGGGGATGTGAAAAAGATCCCAAAAGACAAAGGGCACAATATTGATTAATTATATATTAATGCTTTACAATGGTGTGTGTTTACTTGTAGATTTTGTTTTGTTGGTTGAGTTATATGTTTATTTTTCTCACTAATTTTTTTTAAAGGGCACAATATTAAGGAGCGAGGAAAAGAAGTATTTCTTCACTCTACCTATATAGTTGGCCCTCCACATTTGTGGGCTTCAATTTTGCAGATGTGATTAATATGTTCTTTCTGGGAATCTTTAGGTCCTTCTGGCATAAGTTGATGATAGAGTCATTTGGGAGGACTTAGAAATCTGTAGCAAAATTATTGTATCAGTCACTATTTTTGCAGGGGTCATATACATCTAACCCCCACAATAGAGAGGTCCTACTATTGTATTAGTCACTATTTTTGCAGGGGTCATATACATCTAACCCCCACAATAGAGAGGTCCTACTATTGTATTAGTCACTATTTTTGTAGGGGTCACATACATCTAACCCCCACAATAGAGAGGTCCTACTATTGTATTAGTCACTATTTTTGCAAGGGTCATATACGTCTAACCCCCACAATAGAGAGGTCCTACTATTGTATTAGTCACTATTTTTGCAGGGGTCATATACTTCTAACCCCCAAAATAGAGAGGTCCTACTGTAATCAAAATTGGGAGATTCTGTAACCCATCACCACCATCTCGTCCTGCACTGTAGGCAATATCTCCATCCACTATCAGTTGTTGAAGAGCAGAAACAAAAAACTGCAGTTGCTTTCTTACCCTTCTTATAAAAGGTAAAGGTTACCCCTGACATTAAGTCTAATTGTGTCCAATTCTGGGGGGTAGTACTCATCTCCATTTCTAAACCGAAGAGCTGGTGTTGTCCGTAGATACCTCCAAGGTCTTGTATCCAGCATAACTGCATAGAGCACCGTTACCTCCCCGCAGAAGCAGTACCCATTGACCTACTCATATTTGTGTGTTTTCAAACTGCTAGGTTGGCAGAAGCTGGCTTAACAGTGGGAGGTCACCCCACTCCCCGGATTCAAACCACTGACCTTTTCATTAGCAAGTGCAGCGGTTTAACCCGCTGCGTCACCAGGGGTCCTTCTCATAGATTGGCACATATTTGTGGGCAGAATGATGGACAAAATGCCTTGTTGCATCTGGCTTTCTATTTATAGGAAGGTTATATGGAGAACAATTTGGTCTTGTGATTTTCCACATCATCCATCCAAATACAGTTGGGCCACAACTCCTATCATCTCATCACTGGATAGGGCTGATGGGAGCTACAAGAAACATATGTTTGGAGAAACACATATTCCTCAGCCTAACCAGTAACAGGTAGATCATAGACATGCCTCATCAGTTATTGTTATTTTTAAAAAAGACTTTTTTAAAAATTCCCTAGACAGAATTTTAATAATGTCATTTTTTCACCTAAAATAAGTTTGCAGTAACTGACACCTTCGTTTTTATAAACTGTTTTTGTTTATTGAACCTTGACTTGGAAATGCAGCATTTGTGTATTTTTGTGTGTTTTTACATGTGGATACATATTATAGTTATGCAACTGGCATTTACCAGTATCCATGGATTTTACATCCAGAGATTCAATCATCCATGGCTTGATTTTTTTTAATTCCAAAAGCAAATCTTGATTTTTGCCATTTGATATAAGAGACACAATTTACTATGTCATTTTATATAAGGGGGGCATGCAATGATTTTGGGATCCACAAGAGATCTTGGAACCAAAACCCAGTGGATACCAAGGACCCATTGTATTTCTAATTTATTTATTTATTTATTTATTTACTTCGCTTATATACTGCAATTCTCAGCCCTTTAGGGCGACTCACTGCGGTGTACAACATAGAAAAAAGAAACAGGTGCAAAATGCAAAACATAGTGTAAAATAATCCACAATACATCACTATCAAAAAACATCTCATCAAAACATCCAAATTCTACAAAGCCATTCCGTGTCGTCTCATCATCAATCCCACAATTCGGTATCATTTCCGTTGTTCCATTCCTATGGCATTCCTATGGCTCCATTCCATTCCTATTTCTAAGTAAGTGCTCTTATGATCACATCCAGGACCTTCCACAGAACTCTGATACTCAAAATGAGATGCCTCTATTTTATTTCCAGTTTACAGAATACTGCAAGGGCTATAGACCTATGCATGCTTATTCCATTCTGCCCAGGAATACAGCCACATCGGCTTTTAGTGAAGCAATGCTTATGACCAATATCTGCTTCCTACTAATACCTGAGGAAGCATAAACACTCCTGCTAAAATCGATCTATTAGTTTTAAATGTGCTGGAAAATCCACAAAACAGGCTTGCATGATTTATTTTGTTCATATTAGTTGGCCCAGTAAAACTAGTGGTTTGGGGGGATTTTTTGGATTTTGATGTGATGTATTTTGCTGTATAATCAATATGACTATTCCTGAATATGCTTCCTAAATACTTCTTTTTCCCATTGTGAAAAGAGATCAGCATGGCTATCTCCTTGAGAATTACCCCAAATAAATGTAAACAAATTCAGTGGTATGTACTTTTGAGTATGTCTGTATGGATTATAGACGTTTGAGGTAGAGTGGCCTATGTAACTACACATCTGGGAATAAGTGATGGAGATCTATCACACAACTAGCCATACAGAGAAGAAGATTAGACACTTGCTTATGCACAGAGAGGAATTTTCTTTGATAGATTCAGTAGAGAAATTCAACTGAGAAGGTACTTCATTTAAAAGATGTTCACTCATTTCTAGGGATACGGAATATGTGAACCAGTCAGTGTTGCTAACTAAACTGAATTGTTTATTTTGCATATGGGAAACATACAGACTTGCAGATAGTGTTGGACTGCAGCTCCAGTTAGTGCTAGGCAGTAAACAAGGATCGTGGGAATTGTGGCCCAGTAACATCTGTAGGCTCACACATTTTTCATCCCTGGTTAATGTGATCAGGACCAGTTAGAAAAGAACCCAATGGAGGTTAGAAAAACTGCTTAAAGGGAAAATGTACCTGTGAGATTCTATATTGTTTGTTCTTTTTGGCAGCAAAAGCATTAAGAAAAGAATGGCAAGCAATGATGACCTCTTAAGAAATCTACAGAATAACTTGGAAGAACTGAACAGCCTCCGATCCAGATTCTTTTCATCAACAAAACGTCCTCCATCTAGAAGTTCAAAGTCATTGCTTCGTGACCAACAGCAATTGCCAACAGAGAATATGAACATCCAGCCATTCGCTCCTAGGAAGAGTGTCCGTCATCGAAATCCTTACTGGCCTGATGAAGAAATCCGAACATTTATTGAGATCTGGGGTGATGACCAAGTCCAAGCCTCACTGGCCACAAATTTTCGCAATGAAGCTCAGTATGAGTGGATCTCTGATAGGATGCGAGAATATGGCTATGACCGGGATATGAAGCAGTGCCGTTTACGTGCCAAAGAACTTCGGCGAGGATACAAGGCTATTGTTTGTGGAAATAATTCCTCTGTGAGTGGTCAACGTGCCCTGCCCTTCTATGATGCCTTGAACAGTTTTCTGTGCATGCACAAGGGCCTTGTGGTATCCAAAGTTTCCCTCTCCATAGATCGGAGGAATCGAGAAGCACAAAAACTGGGGCTGGGGCAGGAGAAGAGTGAGAAGCTAAGTGTTGTCCTTGTTTCTGATGATGACGACGCATCCATTCCAGAACCTACAGATGAATCCAATGGCTATTTTCAAGATGCACGGATGGATTCCGATTTGGTGAATGCACAGTCTCCAAGTGATGAGTGGGAACATCATGGAGAAGATGGCATTCTGGCAGGTGATGTAGCTTCACCCCATTTTCACAACAGTAGAGGGGAGAGCCATTCTGCTAATTCAGGTAAGTTTTTGCACATGATTCAGGAGAGTTTTTCCAGCACATTGAATGCATTTCCCAGTTCAGCTCCCCAAAAAGCCACCTTCTCAGTGTGCAAAGCCACCTTTTCCCATAATGGTCGTTTCCATGCTAGTAAAGGTGACAGATTAATAAGAGATATGACCAACTATTTTCTTTTAGCTAAATGCACACAATTAATATGATCATCAGAGACTTGCCAGACATCTCAAAGGTGTGCATTTAGCTAAAGGAAGATAGCTGGATGCGTCTCTGATGTTTCCCCAATGCTCCACAGATGCAGAAATGAACATCTTGGTGATTGCCATGTGGAGAGGGTGGGGTTGAGGAAATTTTAGTTGTTGCATGATTGGAACAGAATTCGGCAGTGACCCAAAACATGGGTTACAATGTACTTAATTTAATCAATTTAGTTTAATTAATTGGACTTAATTCATCCCGTTATTCACTCACAGGATGCCAGCCCACAGTTTTCTAGCAATGCAATTGAGGCTACGTGTTAATTCGATGGATGTTTGGTTCTTCATTTCATGAGTCCTTGTGCTGGTGGGACATCAGTAAAAAAACCAAAGGGGGAAAACAGTGTTAATATTTATTTGTTTGTTTGTTTGTTTATTTACTATATTTCTATCCCACTCTATCTCACCCTGAAGGGGACTCAGCAGTGTACAGTTTTAGCAATATTCGTTAATAACACAATAAATAATACTGTGAGAAATACAGGGGACACAAAATAGCAGGAGCCTATAGGCAATATAATAGAAATGACTAGAACAATTTATAAGGATACTCCACCCTGAGTCCCCCCTTGGGGGTTGAGAAGGGCGGGGTAAAAATGTGCGAAATAAATAAATAAATAAATACTAGCTGTACCCACCATGCGTTGCTGTGGCCAACCTTCCCTCCCTCTTTCTCTCCCTCCCTCTTTCATTCCTTCCCTTTTTTTTCTTTCTTTATCTCCTTCCTTCATTCTCTACCTCTTTCCTTCCTTCCCATCCCTTTTTCTTTCGCATTTTTCTTTCTCTCCTTTCTTCCTTCTCTACCTCTTTCTTTCCTTCCTTCCTTTCCTTCCTTTGCTTCCATCCTTCCTTCTCTCTTTCCTTCTTTGCTTCTCTCCCTCTTTTTCGCCTTCTTTCCTTCTCTCCTTCCTTCCCTCCCTCTTTCTTTCCATCCCTGGCAGCTCCCCCCTAGCCAGACCTACCATTGTGCCATCCGTTCCCAGGTCCTGGTCTGACCAGAAGAGGGAGGATGGTCAGCAGTGCCTCTCACACTTGCTGGGTCCTCATGCAGGAGGAGGTGGGGCTATGGTATTTGTTTGCATACATATGCTGTGTCATTTTCTACCTTTTTTAGTTTTTTTCACTGTTTTTGGTGATTTTTTTTTTAGTGATGGTCACTTCTTGGGTTAGTAGGTGTCCTGTGGCCAAATTTAGTGTCATTTTGTCCAGTGGTTTTTGAATTGTGTGCATCCCACAAACGAGTATTACATTTATATAGAAATACATTCATCATAATAATAATAATAATAATAATAATAATAATAATAACTACTACTACTACTACTACTACTACTTTATTTATATCCCGCCCTATCTCTCCAGTGGGACTCAGGGTGGTTTCCAAACAAGAAGTGGCAAAACAAAAAGTCATGCCAACCCTGCTGGCAGTCTAAGATACTTGTAAATATATATATAAATATATATAAATATATATATATACACCCCCGGGGTGAGAAGGGCGGGGTATAAGTAAATGAAATAAATAAATAATATGTAATGATAAAACAAAGCAGCTTCGGTACTGATAAATAGTCTTAAAACCAGATATGGAATTCCCCCCAAAAAGCTCAAGCCATAACATCCATATGAATAGGGTCCAAAAGACATGTATTTCTGAAGAGCAGAAATATAGCTACTCCTAGGAATGTGGGGTCATTCCAACAGGTCTTCCTCAGTGACTTGAAGAGAATGAAGTTTCCCACAATACTTCAATTTGCTATAGACAGAATATGCTGAACTCCAAGGGCTTAAGTAATGTAGAAGTTAACCTTGTTGTTGCTGTGTGCCTTCAAGCTCTTTCCAACTTTCAACAAACAACCCTAAGGTGAACCTGTCATGGGGTTCTCTTGGTAAGTGTTGTTCAGAGGGCATGTCCCTTTGCCTTCTTCTGAGACTGATAAAGCATTACAATTTTGCATATTGAATGCATACAGAATTATTTGGCTGCCACAGAATGGAGCCATTCTAACCTCAAAGCCTGGCAGCAATCACTGAGAAGGCTTTCCCCTGTGTTCCCACCAGACAGATCTGGGAAGAAGGTAGGACTGGAAAAGGGGTCCTTAGTGAAGCTTTCAGAGACTGGTTATTTTGAGAAATTGTGGTGCTACATATAACCTAGATCTGAGCCATATAAAGCTTTAAAATTATTCAGTGCCGAAAGGTAGGGGTTCCACACATGCTCAGTGGTTGTCTCATCATTGTAAAAAAATTCAGCTGAAATTAATAATGAAGTATGAAATGCCTTTTGTTCTTTTTAGCATTGGGTGTGCTGTGAGGTCCTGTCAATATACTGTGGTTGTATTAACTTGTTCTATATTCATTACAGGCCCGTCCAGCTCTTTCCCCAGGGGAACCCTAAATGATGCTGACAGTATGAGCAACCATTGGAGTAGGAAGCAGAGGAAACAAGCTGAAGCTACCTCAGACATTGTGGATGCCATATCACAAGTGGGTGACAGACTAGTGAATGCTCTGTCTAATTTGCATTCGAAACACAAGGAGACATCCGAGCTTGCACAAACCAGGGAAAGTAATGACCACAAGAAGGAGTTTGCCGTCCTGGCAAGCCATGTGGACCAGGCTACAAAAAACATAGATAAACTTGTCTCTCTGATGGAGACGTCTACCAGAAGAATTGCAGATGCCATGGACAGGCAAACTGCTGCCTTGGAAAACCTGGCACAGTTGTTTGCCACTCGAGTACCTGCTCTTTCAGCGCCCTTAGTTTCCCAGGAACATCCTACTCTTTCTTCTCCAAGTACCTCTGTACTGCTTCCATCACTGCCAACAGGGCTACACAATTCCCTAAACTCTTTGGCACCATGCCACTCTGGTGATCCCAAGCCATCAGGATCTTCAGCTCACTCTGAGGCTGAGGAATGTCAGCCCCAGGCAAAGAAAATTAAAAAAGAAGAAGACTAGCATAATCTGTGCAGCAACCCCTCAGACTTGTGCATTAGCTTTTATGGGGTGAAATTCATGTTATAAAAAAAACTCAGGAGGGGAGAAGTAAGGAAGGTGGAGCATTTAACAGACCTCTTTTGTTAATTGTTTTAAAGCTTTATATCTAGATTTTAACACTGCTATCCTATATGACCTGTTATGTCATGTAATTTTATGTATACCTAGCTACCTAGCAAAAGCACTGAGAAAATCCCTTTACTGAATTGCAGTATTGTCTTAACAGGACACCAGTAAGAATGGCCAACACACCCTGAGACTGTGGTGCAATGCATAATGTGCATCAATGTGTCCCTCAGTTTGTGGTGCACATTAAGCACTGATGTGCATTGTGCAATATCCGACCCTTTGCTGACTCTGCTGCATAGTAATGTAGAAGCCCCCTACTAGATAAGGACATTGTGCAGCTGCACAATTCTAATTCCTGCAGACATAAATTCATTTACAAAGACATAAAGCGCAGTGAGTGGGTTTCATGGGGGGGATTTTACTTTTACCCAGGATTATATCATCATACAGTTCACTGACATTCCATTACTTTATTGTTTGTTACATACTTTGCTGCTTAATTAAGCATTTTGAGCTGCAGTCCTATGCATACTTCCTCGAAGAGTATCAAGTCCCTTGACATTTGTAGACTTTGGCTCTGACTGAACATTACTGCCATCACATTGTCAGCATAGAATTGATATTAACTTGGGACATGAAGGATGTAGAGTCAGTATCCCCTCTCAGGAACTCACTGGTGAAGTTGGCAAGGCTCCCTAGGCCAGAATTAATTTTTAACTCCAAATATGTACTACTAATGACCTCAAACATTGATTTTGACAAGTAATAATTGAAATGATTGTAAATTATTGTGCGTACTAAATGGATGCAAAAGATAAAAGTAGATAACCCCTTTTGATGGGAAAGGGGTTTTCTATATAAAATTATATTATTAAATCAATAAGATGGACCACTAATAATGGACTATTCTCCTCTCTCATGTGATTGAAACCATGTGCCAGACTAAGTTACGACATTTAATTGGCAAGACAAGTTAGTCTCCGGAATTTAAAAAAAAAACTTCTAAGGTGATAGTAGACTCTATAGAATAAAATCCAATTTTTTGTTTTGTGGTGTTGATGCATAACTTGGGGAGTTAGGCAAACAAGCTACTGTATGTTCCTTTAGTTGTGTAGATGGAATAGGGCCGATTTGGTTGGTTAATGAAGCACAGCAAGACCATATAGTTTCAGATAACTCTTCTTCACTCATAAAGTTTCTGTGCAGTCTTGGTGAAGAGACTAAGAATGGTTTCAGGTACAGGAGACCTACAGCCCTCCAGATCATATTGTTTCCAGGTCCCATCAGCCTCAGTCAGCATTTTTTTTTTTGGGGGGGGGGGTAAACCATCATTTTTCTGTGCAGTACACTGGAATAATTGTGCTGATAAAACTACAGCTGTTCAGACAATGGCAACAGTAGGAAAAAGTCTGCATGTACAGTAGCCAGGATGGCAAGTAAAGTACTAGAACGTGTCTGTGAAACTCAAGGCCCACAGGCTGGATGCAACCTTCCATGTTATTTTATGTAGCCCTCCAGATGCTGACTACAGATCCTGTATTCTTCATCATTACACATCATGACTAGAGCTGGTGGGAGTTGTGATACAGGAACATCTGGAAGGTTGCATTTTGTTTTCTTTAGTCAGGATAGTGAGGTTTAAATTTAGATACAAGGCTTGTGGAAATCATATCTGATTTTAAAATGCCCTTTAACGTTTTCCCATCCTCAGAGCTACAACTACTGTTAGGTTGTCATTCCCATTATCCCCAGACTGCATGGTGAATAATAACAATGATTGAAAGTTTTGTTCAGTAACATCTGGGGACCCAAATTGGGTAAAAACTAGAGAGTACCAACCACTATGTAAGAAAAACCTATGTAAAAAAAATATAGTTATCCCTCTATATCAGGTGTTCCCAACATTTTTTTGACCAGGGATCACTTTGACCAGGGACCATCCTCCAACATTAATATCAAAAGGGTTATAAATCAGTTTTTGGTCAACTTTAGATTCAGTTTGGTTATTTGTGGCACTGATTCAGAAAATTGCATCGGATCGACCACATAAGCTCTAGTTTCTGATACATAACATATGCCATCCAGTTGTCACCATCTGCTCGCCCACAGAAAACCATATTCAACAATCTAGTTCTAATGTAGTAGTAGAAATCTTTTGTGGGTATTCAGCCTCTCCTTTCCTGACATCCACATTGCCTCAGCACTATAAGAGGGTTTCGCGAGACCAGTCGCTCTCGTTGCTGCATGGTTTTGAGGCAACGGTGTAATGGTGAGTCCGCAAACCATATTTTGTTCTTGCTGACCACTGATGGTTCACGGACCACAGGTTGAGAACCACTGCTCTATCCACAGATTCTCTGTCCATTGAGTGTTCCTTTTAAAGGTAACCATAAGGCTGATGAGACCCTCAGTGAAAATGAGTTTGATACACTTGCACTAGAATAACAAGCTGCTTGAAACCAGAAAGGTTTGGCTGTTTTTCCTTGTCACTGTTGCAAGGAACAGGTTTTTTTTTTTTGTTTGTTTGTTTGTTTCTTTGTGTCAGGAGCGCCTTGAGAAACTGCAAGTCTGTTCTAGTGTGAGAATTGGCCGTCTGCAAGAACGTTTCTCAGGAGACATCTGGAGGCTTCTCTCATTTTCCCACATGAGAAACTAGAGCTGACAGACGGGAGCTCACCCCGCTCCCTGAATTCGAACCATTGACCTTTAGATCAGCAGTCCTGCCTGCACAAGGGTTTAACCCATTGCGCCACTGGGGGCTCCTTCAAGGAACAGTGGCAAGGAAAAACCAGACTGGAGAAAGTGAAACCATTATCATAGTGCACCAGTAGGATACCTGCTCTTTAGGACAGGTATTTTCTTGTCTCCTGGACCCTTGCAACCAATGCCCAACCTCATAGTTCTGGGCAACACAAAGAGAAGATCTGAGAGTGGTAATCAACTTTGTATCTACTCTTCTGAGATCGTTAGGCTCTAACCTTTATATGCTAATTAACTATCTGCATTAATAACTGATTTAGCAATCAACCTACATGAATTTGTCTTTTGGAGCCACTCAAACTAGTATCCAGCACAATATGTTGTAATAGCTTCATGAGTTGATGCATTTGAAGAAGCACTTCTTTTTGTTTGTTCGGAACTTAATGACAATCAGCTCCAATTAATGATGTCAAGGTCTAGCAGTGGAAGAGTTAGTAATTCTTTATTTCTGACATTCATTATAGGGTTTGGTTTCCATTTTACTAAAGTAAAAAAAAGAAATCTCAGAGTCGGTTTAGTTTGGTTGTTATTGTTTTTAAAAGTGATTATTTTATATTTCTGGGGAAGTTAGAATTGAGTTGGACATATAAATATTTTTTGAAGGACATCAGTTCTGATACGAAGTCTTTTGTATGGATGTTTTGAACTTTAATTCCCAGAATCTTTGCAATAATAAGGGACTGTGAGAATAATATGTGCTGCAGCTGGATCCTGAGGGCCAAAGTCGCCCTATTTATTTACATTTATTTATTTAAAACTTTTATATCCCGATCTTCTCTACCTCTGTAGAGGAACTCAGACCAGCCCTAATCCTGTTTTATGTCTTAATAGACAACATTGGAATATAAATGGTGCTGGTATGTAGTCCTGGTTTCAGATATCATCACTACAAGGTACTAAGTTGAAAAGGGTGTCCCAGAAGAGGCTCTTAACTTCCAGGCAAAAATTGACCCTACAGACAGTTGACCTCACTATTTCCAGATCTTGCTGAGAACCCATTTCCCATATATTTATCAGTGTTAATTTGGGTGGTGTCCTTAAGTCAGCATAATAAAACCTGAACACAATCCAATAGCGATATTTGTACTTACTATAAAGTAGAAGTGGGAATCATGTGTCTCTCTAAATCAGTGGTTCTTAAACTGTGGGTCCCACAGGTTAAGAACCACTGCTCTAGATGCTCTTAGACAACAACCGCCAACATTCCTTACCAGTACTATTTTGGGCTGCTGGAACCTCTGTGTAATTCCCACTTTCATTTGGAATGCATATTGTAGAAAAGGAAAGCCCTACATGCAAAGATTTTGATTATTTCAAATTCCATATGCAGCGTTCTATCTCTGCAGTTTTTTTATCATATACTTTTCAGCTCTGAGCAATTTAGGCAACAGTTCATAGAGCTTTCTACTTATCTTGTCCTTTGATTGTACATCAGACTCTGAAAGCACTACTACGATGATCCCTTCAATCAGGATAGTCAGGTGGTGGACCTCAAGAGATCATCAGTACCCATCTGCCCCATGCTGCAGTATCAATATAACAGTCATAGTCTGATGGCATCCATAAGGGCAGAGGTTGTCTGTGTTAAATCACTCCTGTTTGGGGTCATTATGTTCCACTGAAGCAGCCATTTAATCTTAAAGAAAAGTCTTGTGGGATTAGGAGGAGGAATGGCTCCACTAGCATATTTAAACCATTGATGACAGAGATGGTCTCCTTGCCTCTGCAATGGGTTTTCTGGGCACTGCTCCATTCTCAATTTCACAGGGCATGAGGCTGTACTCAGACATATGCAAGGTACTCAAGTGCAGTCCTTTTCCAAATCAGTAGCCAAGAAAAGAGCTACATCTAAATGTGCCTGTCCCCCCCCCCCCCCCGTGTTGTTCATGAGGCATGATGACAATGCGCAGGGAGATATGCATATCTCCTTGCACAACATCAAAGTACATATGCTACTATAACAATATTATGCTAGCATTCAGATTCTAGCTTTTTTTTCCCCATGCTTCTATAAACCTCAGGAAATCCTTCAGCATTGTTGTTCATGAGAATGGTGGTGATTCTCTTCTGTCTCTGTTCTACACAGCTTTAGCAGGGTTATACCTTTATAATTGGCATAGCTCTGTTCAACAAAGTCCTAAGATGTGCAGTTTGGTGCAAAACTTAATTCTGGCCAAGAGTTTGACCAAACCATTGTGCAATGGATACCAAAGCTATGAGCTCACCCATTGTGTGATAGTCCAGTAACTCTCCACTCATCAAGTGAAGGGGAGCTGTGTGTATGTGCTTGTGGAATGGCCACGTATAGGAGGGACTGCATTTATACAACCTCTTAGAAATCTCTTGTGCAACCACTTCTATGTACGTATAATAGCATCATGCCCCAACAAGATTTTGACTTTTCTGTCCAGGGAGTGACTAGAACTTCTAACAGAAAAATCTCAGTTCATCACAGTATACCTTTCATAGTTTCATCAGATTGAATAATGTCTGTTAAAGCGGCACCAAACTGTTATTACTGTGCAATAGATACAATCAGAGAGAGCAAAGGAAGCATCACTGATAGTGTCAGAATGCCATTAAACATTGGTGTGGGTTCAGAAAAGAATGGCAGAAATGATGGATAGGACTCCTTGTGTGTTTTGAAGGCATACAGTACTTAAATACACAGGCACTTTATGACTGAAAAGCCTAGTATGTTGTAACTGCTCAAATGCTGAATTGTAACTGCAATCTATATACTGTAATGTGATATATCAGGTTTATATTTCTTATTATTTTAAAGGTCTTGCCATTTTTACATGCATACCCAACCATTAGTGTTTGGCTAGTGAAAGATGAGTCAAAGGGATGATGATAGTTTCTTAAGGTCTATGTGTATGGGCTATCATTCCAAAAGCTATTGTTTAAATATTTTTAAACTCAAATAAACTTCCTATTGAGTAAGCAGACTTAGAATTGTGCTGCACAAAGTTTACTGTCTTAGGTGAACCACTTAAAGCATGTCATTGTAGGAAATGAGAAGGAGAAAATTGTTTTGAAACTGAATACACAACAGTTTTGTACTTTTTATTTGATGCAGTGACAGAAGAAATGCATGCACCAGTTTAAGTCTCATTTTCTAAATGGTCCAGAAATCTCCATTAAACTTTACAGAACTGCAATTTTTCCAGGCTTGTATTTGGGTCACAGGTGTGAATTACAGTAGATGTATATCTTTTCCAATAACTGCTGGGCAATTGCTTGCACACAATATGTTAAAGGAACCCAAATTGAAACTGCTTATTAGATTTAAAATGCAATCTCATAGTTGTTCATTGGGAAATTGACTCAAATTAATTTGTATTAACAAGGGGTGTAATGATGGTAATATGGCCTGAATTCCTCTTTTACAGATTCAAATAGATGCAACCTTTAAAATATAATTCAGTAAGAACCATTTTTGTTCCCGCACAGATTACAATTCCATTTTGCTTATTTTGTGTCTCTTTCATCTGTGTCAAGTGGTAGAAGTTTTTGTAAGATTTCAGTAGCAGCAGGGAACTGGTTATATGAGGAAGAAATATAGGAAGTGCTAGGTTTTTTTTCCCTGCTACTATACTACTGGAGGAGCGAGAAGAAAAATCTTCATTTTACACAAGATTTTCAATTCTTCCAATATTGTATATTCTGTTGACCTTCGGCACATTGTAAAAGTTGTCTATTCGATTTCAAAATGTCAGGTACCAACCAGTGGTTCTTAGTCATTGTTCTTCCCACAATTTTGAATTCCAGAGGTCTCAGCTCATTTGAACAATGCTCAGGAAATTCTGGGAGCTAAAGTCCAAATTGTCTGGGAGGACCAATGTTTGAGAACCACTGGCCAAAATTATTAGATGTATATATGTACCTGCTCAATACTTCTTTATTTGGTATCGGAGTAAAAAAAAATGGAAATATTAGGAATAGATGGATTTCTGTACCACAGAAAAGAAGAACAAATCAATAAATTTCAACAAACTTTTTTAAATTTGAAGAAAGCCAATATAAAGATGTGAAATATATCAAAAAGTTCAGGAAAGCATTGCATGTGTAAACAAAGACATTTGAAACCTTCTAGAAGCTACCTGAAAGGTTCCAAAATGTGTCCATGGATTTTTTTTTCCCTTTCACATCATGCTTTTTATTATTTCCATTTTGGTGGCCAGACATACAGTTCAAACATGCTAGGGTAGATGTTAAGACAAATTTATTTGCTCTTCCCATTTCTCTGTTGTGCTGTTCACTTATGCCAAGTCAGGGGTGCTGAAGGCAGCTGCTGCTTACTTTGCCTTTTGGAGGCAGTGCACGGAGTAAATGCAGCTAGAACATAATACGGTGTTCCCTCATTACTTCGCAATTCACTTATCGCGGACTCACTATTTCATGTTTTTTTTTAAAAAAAAAAACTAAATTTAAGTAATGAGGGAAGACTGTATCAAGGAGAGAAGAAGAGCTGCCCCCTCACACTCTTTACCTACTTGTTCCTCCTCGTCGCCACCTGGCCCTCTTGCAGCTGCTTGGGCCCCGCGCCACCTTCCCCGCTTCCTCAATTGAGGGGTCTAAGCAGTGGCAAGAGGCCCAAGTGGCGACGAGGAGGAAGAAGAGGAAGGTAAAGATGGTGAGGGGGGCGGTCTCTTTCTCTCCTTGCCCCATTCTCTTTCTCCACATCGCTGCCGGGGTCTCTTGCCACTGCTTGGGCCACGCGACACCTCTGTGCCTCCTCAGTCACAGGGCCCTAGCAGCGGCAAGAGGCCCAGGCAGTGAGGAAGAGGAAGGTAAAGAGGGTGAGGAGGGAAGAGGAGGGGGCGTCCCTATTTTGCAGTTTTTCACTTATTGCAGGTGGTCCTGGAACGTCACCATAAGTGAGGGAACACTGTACTATGCGTTCCTAGCTTAAGCTCTCTTTTTTTGCATTGTTTATGCAGGCATGCTACTACAATCTGACATCAAAAATCTGTTTTTCTCCAGCCTTAGAACCACATGCTGTGTTTGTCACTGTCAACCATTTAGACTTCCCAAAATATCTTTTGGGGACCAAAAAGAAAGTGACGAGAGAGTGAACAACCTCTTATCGAATTCTCTAGAGCAACAATATACTTTTTAGATAGATAAGCAGTCCATCCACTCAATGTTTTAAAACACTCCATTTGTCAAAAGTGGAAATCGACTTCCAGATTCCTTTGTTTTGTTTTGCATTATTTGGCATTTTGAACAATGTGCAATCCCTAGGAGGTCCCAAACACAAAATGATCAGCCTCAAGACATGCTACAGTAGGATTGTGATGTTCATTGTCTCTCCTCTGCCCATCCTCTGCTTTCATGTCTGAGCTGGGCAAAGTTCGAGTTAGTTCAGACAATGACAATGAGGCTGAGTTCCCACCCCACAGGAGTTTAATCTCCCCTATAAAAATAATTTTGTTACACAATAGATTATTAGCTTCCTAGACCCAGTTGTACACGTAATCTAGCATGTTGAAAACTATCAGCTTTGACAACAATCAGGTTTATATTTGTACAAGCTTTGCTCATGGTTCTATCCATTTCATGATATCACTGCTGTTAAGGATCAAGTCTGGCTTTTCTGATAAGATATCCAACATGCTCTTCTGTGTGTTCTCTTTGATGCAAATATGTTGATGAAGTTATCATCAACGGCAATCACTCAGGTCTGAGAAGGATGGTCTTCCAAATGCACTGTCTTGTTAGTGGGTCCATAGGTGACTGTGAAGACCTATTTGTGACCTTCATGTTCTTCCACAGTGAGTACGTCCATTTCCAGATGAAAGGCGGTCCCGGTCAGGGTTGGCTTGACATGCTCTTCTCTTGACAAATTTTTAAGGTTGGCTTTAAGATCATCTTTAAATTTCTTTTCCTGTCCACCAACCTTCTGTTTCTCATTCTTCAATTGAGAGTAGAGTAGCTGCTTTCAGAGAGGTGATTGGGCATTTGGACAATGTGGCCAATCCAGTGGAGTTGATGGTGGAAGATCATTACTTCAATGCTGGTGGTCTTTGCTTCTTCCAGCACACTGACATTTGTCTGCCTGTTTTCCCAAGAGATTTACAGGACTTTTGAGAGGCAATGCTGATGAAATTGTTCCAGGAGTTGAATGTGACATCTGTAAATGGTCAACATTTCACTGGCATAAATAAACAAGGTGGGAGGACAAGCATCTTGGTCTCCCTAGGAATGTCCCAATCCTCAAACACTCTCTGCTTTATTCAGAAGAATGCTGCACTCACAGAGCTGAGATGGTGTTGTAGTTCAATGTTGATATTGATTTTTGTGGAGATTAGGTTGTCAGGGTAGTTGAAAAAGTCAACATTTCCTAACGTTACACCATTAAGCTGCACTGCAGAAGGATTGGCTGGTGCCTGTTGAAAGAGCACTTTGGTTTTTTCAATGTTCATTGAGAGGCCAAGCTTTTTGTGAATTGTAGGTCTAAAGCCCACTGCATTTAAAGAGACTAACCTCCAGAAAAACAAGTCTAGGATCTGTGTGATCCTAAAACTGCAATCCTGTGCACATTTGCCAAGGAGTAAACTTTCAATTAAATAAGCAGAAGGTGTGCAGGTCTCTCATGTCTAAGTTCATTGGTTGGAATTCCAAGAAACCTCTAAGGAACAAAATTGAATAATTATATGAAGAACCCTTGTGCTTAAATTGTATTAAAACAATTTTGATCATAATTATGTTAAAATCCCATGGGTACAGCTAGGAAATTGATATTGCTAAAAAGGATTGAGATGGAAATACTGACAGTAATAAATTTACATCTGGGGAAGAAAAAAAAAGCAGAAAGCTATCCTATTAACATCAGGGTTGGATTAATCTTTACTTAACATCTAGTAGCACATGTCAATTAATTTCATTTTAATGGGTTTTGTCAGGTGCTTTCAAGAGACAGTTGCTTGAAAATTAAGTGAGAGAGAGGGCTTCTCTCAAAATCATGCAACATGTACTAATTTACTATCCACCGTACCTGGAGAGAATGGGGGCTGAAGTGATCATAAGTGGAATCTTATATTTTCCTTTTCTGTGCCATCTTGATGTCGAGGAAGCAGTTATTTCACTGGCCTAATGGAAGAGAAGGGACAATTAATGTTGTTTTTCAATCATATAATTACCGGCCCCAACTTTGGCTTAGGGAAAGTTACAAAAAAGTGTCTAGATTAATGATGGTTCACAGTTCCCTTTCAAGATGACCTACAGGTCCCTTCAATCCTACCCACATTCTGGACAGAGGACCATCCAGCCTTTTAAAAAAAACTTCCAAAGAAGAGGTTTCCACCACACTCTTGAGGCAGCACATTCCACTCTAGAGCAGCTTGCTACCATTAGGAAGTTCTTCCTAAAATTCAGGTGGAATCTCGTTTCCTGTAGTTTGAATCCATTGCTCTTTATCCTAGTCTCTTGTGCAACAGAAAACAAAAATGCTCCATCTTCAGCATGCCATTCTTCCAAATATTTAAACATGGCTATTATGTCACCTCTTAACTGTCTGTTCTCCAGGATTAACATACCCAGCTCCCTAAGCTGTTCGTCATAAGGCATGGCTTCAAGAGCTCCAGACATGTTCCAGCTTCTCAGAAACTGCCCAGAACTGGATACAGTATTCCAAGTGAGCTCTGACCAACACAGAACAGAATGGGACTATTACTTCATCAATCTAGACACTATAATCCTATTGAAGCAGCCTAGAATCACATTGGCTTTTTTAACTGCCACATCACACTGTTGACTCATCTTCAGCTGCTGGTCTACTAAGCTCTCTTTGACTGTATTTTTGTCAAGTTGGATGTCACCTATTCTTTATCTGCATTCTGTTTGTTTGGTTTGGTTTTTGTTTCCTAAGTGTAGTGCCTTTCTCCCTACCTAAATCCATTTTAATTTTGGCACAGCTGTTTTTGAAGATCAATTTTGAATCTTGATCTTGGCCTCTGGGGTATTAGCTACCATTCCTAATTTGGTGTCATCTCCAGATTTGTTAAGCATACTTCCTATTCCATCATCCCGTTACTTATTTAAGATGATGAACTGCATGAGGCCAGGACAGAACCCTGTGGCACCCCATTATTATCTCTCTCCAGAATAAAGATGAGCCACTGGTAAGCATACTTTGAGTTTAGTTGGTCAAAACTCCTAGAATCACATCTACCTACTTCTCTATATCATGGCAGCAAAAGCAATGAAGGCAAGTTGCTATTAGTACGCAGGTGGGAACCCTCTGCAAAATTAAATATCCTGGCACAGTACCTGAAATGTAGTTCTGCGCCTACATTTAGTTGCAATGAAGATCCATACCAAACCCTTTGTTAAATATATATTCCATGCCAGACCTGCGTTGAGCCTTATTTGTATTGCAAGCTTTCAAGTCTAATGGCAAGCCTAAGGTGAGGGCAGTAGTCATTCAGAGTTTTGCCGTTGCCTTCCTCTGAGCCTGAGAGTGAGTGATTTCCCAAGATAACTTGATGGGTTTCCATATCTGAGTAGGAATTTGAACCCCAGTCTCCTAGTCCAGTGTTCAAAACACCACACCAGCTCTCCATCAGGTATATAACTACTAATTTTAGTTTCAGAGGAAAATGCTGGTTTCATAAAAGAAAAAAAAAAACCAAGTGTCTGAATCTGTCAGAGAAAGACAGGAAAAACAATGAGGTTATGCAAAACAGATTCCAAATTGGTGCTTGCAAGCAGAAGATTCTGCCTCACTGATTCCAGAGAAGGGACCGACAAGCACAGTGCCTGACAGATTTATGGCTTTACATCAGACTTACTTGAGCAGCTATTTTCCATGTAAAGCTGAAAGTGGCAAATGGTGTGGCTTTTATAAACAAAAGTAACAAGAACTCTTCAAACATCAACCTGACGAACCAAGCAAATAACTCCACCGTGTCTTTTCAAAGGATGATTATGGCAGAATGACTTGAATAACATCCCAATTTAATGAAGACAAGGCAGCTAGGAGGCCATAAAATAGTATTAGCAGTATAAGGCTTAGATCTTGCAAAAACAGGTGGTGTTTTGTAAAGCTCTAAAAGCTGCCTTGCATTTTGATTCAGTATATAAAACTTTAGGAGGGAGAAAGGGGAGTTGGCAGGGGACAGCTGGTCAGGTAAGCCTGAGGTAAAGCCATTCATTGTATGTGACATCTTATGATTGCAGACTGGGGTGGACAACAGGAATTCCACAGGCCACATATATTTCCTCACATCTTTCTTTAAAGTCTGCAGCTCTCTACTCCCACGTCCCTGGATTTAAAACATTGCCTAAAAATGCTTCTGTAATCTCAGGGACAACATTTTTGTCCTAAAACTGAGCTCTGACCCTTAAAATCCTTCACCTCTGTCTACCATAGAAGTGGCATTCTAGTCTCTCTCCTTAAAAAAAAAAAAAAAAAAACCCCTATTTTTTCAGCATGTCCAGGACTGATCCATCAGAGTTAAGTAGTGAGACCAAGAAAAAAATTGCTCCACCCACCATTTTAGCTTTCCTCGAGTTGCAGGAAAGTCTGAGTAACAGGAAACTGTATGCTTCCTCAGATGTACCACCACAGTACAGGCAGTCCCCGAGTTACAAACATCTGAATCATAATTACAAAAGGGGATGAGACAACAGGAAGTGAGAGAATTCTACCACATAGAAGGAAAATGCACGCCTGAAAGAGTTATTATGGGGGAAAGGTATCTCAACGGAAGCTTTATCACCAATCCTTGTTTCCACGACAAGCCACATTTTTCAAAATCCAACCATCACAGGGACAGAAAGTGAAGTAAAATCCTCTGAACAGGGGCACAGATAGAAAAAACAAATGCCACAGGGGTGTAACCCTCCCCTATGCTATTGAAGGCTTGGCGAAATAGATAGAGGAGCCCCTGCTTGCGCAATGGGTTAACCCCTTGTGCCAGCAGGACTGAAGACCAATAGGTCAAATGTTCGAATCTGGGGAGAGTACGGATGAGCTCCCTCTGTCAGCTCCAGTTCCTCATGTGGGGACATGAGTGAAGCCTCCCACAAGGATGGTAAAACTTCAAAACATTCAGATGTCCCCTGGGCAACATCCTTGCAAACAACCAATTCTCTCACACCAGAAGCAACTTGCAATTTCTCAAATTGCTCCTGACACGAAAAAAATAGATAGATTGGAGTTACACTTTAAAATGTACCTGTTCCGACTTACATACAAATTCAGCTTAAGAACAAACCTGCAGAACATATCTTGTTCATAACTTGGAGACTGTCTGTACTTTACCTTGGCTGTGAAAATGCACTCTAAATAGCTGATGGACTCCAGTGAGGAGGGAAAAGAAATTCTGCTGAACACTGTTGGATTGGGATCCTAGAAAAAATACTTTTGAAACCTCCCAGATTTGGGAAACTCTGGGCATTATAGTAACCTTTCAATAACTGCCCAGTTCCAGTTGGATTTGGCATGGGTTAGCCTTGCTGACATTCATTTCAATAAGGTGGGGAGGGGGCAGGTTTCAAGAGGGCAAATAGAAGGTATATACAACAGATGCTTAAGAATTTCCAGCCTCAGAACCTCCAAGTTAAACCTCTTTCTTAGTGTAATGGGCTCTGGCCTCATCTCATGCAGTGGAATGGACCACTGAATTCTACCTGCCACACAGTAATTCACCCTACATCGAGATTGTCTATGTCATGTTCTCCTGAGATTAGAAAGAAACGTAAGCCTTAATGCAATTAACTGAACATTCTTATACTACTCATGATATAAGTAAGTAAGTACTCATGATATAGATCAGTGGTTCCCAACCTTTTTTTGACCAGGGACCACTTTGATCAGAGAACACTTTCTAGAAACTTGGATCCAAGAGGGGGATGAGATCCTACTCCAGGAAATAACATCCCCAGGTTATGCAATCACTCACCAGATGCGGACTGGGAGGCGGGGGGGGTGGGGTGGGGTGGGGTGGCTATTCTCTTAGGGCAGTTCCTGTGCTGAGCATCTCTGGCATTGAAAGTGTTGGCCTGGTGTGGGATTCCTGTGAGAGCATAGCCTTTCTGCTGGTGTACCGTGCGCCCAGCGCACCAGCGGACAGCCTATCCCAGCTGCTTGAGACTGTGTCGGAGTGGTCCCTGAGGTTCCCCAGACTTATCGTCTTGGGGGATTTCAACGTCCACGCTGATGCAGACTCTTGTTCATTAGCGGCTGTGGACCTAGTGTCTACCATGGAGACACTAGGACTCTCCCTCTGTACTACTGGGCCCATGCATCGGGCGGGGCACACGTTAGATTTGATTTTCAGCGCAGGAATTCAAGTGACCCAAGCCTCCACAATAGAGGTTCCATGGTCGGATCACTGCGCCTTGAGAGTCCGGTTGGAGCATGCCTACCCATGCTGCAAGGGCGCCGAGCCAATTTGGGCTCGCCCAAGGAGACTTATGGAACCCAGTAGGTTCCGGAATGCTCTGAGGGATCTGGAGCCTGCCAGCGACTTGATCGATGTGCAGGTGGACACATGGAACATCAGGCTATCCAATGCACTCGACGAGATCGCCCCTAGACGCCCTCTCAGACCCCGCCGAAATCGGTCTCCTTGGTTCACCGAGGAACTTCGACTGATGAAGCGGGAAAAGAGACAGCTGGAGGGCATGTGGCGAGAACTCCGTGACGGAGCATCGAGATCAGCTTATGAGGCATTCAGGGAATCCTATGAGCATGCTATCGCTGAGGCAAAGCGAGTATATTATGCTTCTTTGATAGCGTCTGCTAGCTCACGCCCGGCAAAATTGTTCAAAATAATTCTATCTCTAACGACAGTTCCTGCCGTCCCAAAAAGTGGTGATCAGGCCCCTCCAGCCGAGGTTTTTCAGAGCTATTTTGCAGACAAGATCTCGCTACTTCGCCGGGACCTCCCCACCACAATTGATACAGTGAGAGAACGTGAGACCCCATGGCCACTTGCTGGGCCCATCTTCGACCGGTTCATCCCGCTGGATGCAGGGGCTGTCGATAGGCTCATAGCCGCAGCTAGACCGACCACTTGCTCCCTCGATCCGTGGTTGGTGAAATCCTGCTTGGAGGGATTACGTGACCCTCTTTTGAAGATCATAAACAGCTCCCTTGAGCAAGGAGTCTTTCCAGAGGGTTTAAAAGAGGCGGTGGTCTCTCCTTTGCTGAAGAAACCAGATTTCGATCCCTCAGTTCCCTCCAGTTACCGCCCAGTTTCAAATCTCTCGTTCCTGGGCAAGGTGATTGAGAGGGCAACAGCGGAGCAGTTGCAGCAATTCCTAGACGACACAGCTGGACTAGATCCCTTCCAATCCGGCTTCCGTGCAGGGCACGGGACAGAGACTGTGCTGGTCTCCATCACGGATCACCTTCGATGCCAGCTTGACCAGGGCGGGTCAGCGCTGCTTGTGCTATTGGATCTCACAGCAGCATTTGACACAGTCGACCACAATCTCTTGACCCACCGCCTTGCTGTTGCTGGAATCAGGGGGACAGCTTTAAACTGGCTGTCCTCCTTTCTTCACAACTGTGGACAGCGAGTGGAGAGGGGAGGCCTGGTCTCTGAGAGGGCCCCTCTGTCTTATGGGGTTCCTCAGGGGGCCATTCTCTCCCCTCTGTTGTTTAACATCTATATGCGACCACTTGCTCAGCTGGTTCGAGGTTTTGGGCTTGAGTGTTATCAGTATGCCGATGACACTCAGCTGGTGCTGAAGATGGAAGGCCAACCGGACTCTGTACCCGATTGTTTCCATCAGTGCCTCGAGGCCGTTACTGGATGGCTGCGTGCCAGCAGGTTGAGGGTGAATCCAGCAAAGATGGAGATCCTATGGCTGGATGGACCGGGCAGTGGGGACATCCATCTGCCCACCCTGGATGGCGAGGCATTACGCCCGTCATCATTGGTAAAGAGTCTGGGAGTCCTTTTGGACCCTCTGCTGACAATGGAGGCCCAGGTCTCTGCCGTGAGCAGAACCGCCTTCTTTCACCTGCGGCAGGCTAGACGGCTGGCCCCCTACCTATCCAGGGACGACCTAGCTATGGCGATCCAGGCCACGGTCATCTCAAGACTGGACTACTGTAACGCCCTCTACATTGGCCTCCCTCTGTCGGTGATTCGGAAGCTCAAGTTGGTACAAAACGCAGCTGCTCGGCTTCTTGCGGGAATTCCGATGAGATGCCACATAACACCAATCTTACTACAGCTGCATTGGTTACCAATTGAGCACCGGATCACTTTCAAAGTGATGGTACTCACCTTTAAGGCCTTGCATGGTCTGGGGCCAATGTATCTGAGGGATCGTCTCACCCCCTACCAACCCCAGAGATCCCTCCGTTCTGAGGACCAAGATCTATTGGAGGTCCCCAGTGTCAAGACCTTGCGTCTAGCGGCAACCAGACGCAGAGCCTTCACAGCAGTGGCGCCATCAGTCTGGAATGCTCTGCCACCTGAGGTTCGTGCCCTGCGGGACTTACCAGCTTTCCGCAGGGCATGCAAGACATACCTGTTCCGACAGGTTTTTAATGTTTGATACTGTTGTTTTTAAATTGTTTTAAATTGCTTTTAAACTTTGTTAGATTTTAGCTATTCTTGTAAGCCGCTCCGAGCCCCAGGGGAGTGGCGGCATATAAGTTTAAATAATAAATAAATAAATAAATAAATAAATAAATAAATAAACATTAGTATGAAAAGGGTTATGAATCAGTTTTTGGTCAATTTTAGATTTGGTTTGGTTATTTGGGGTGCTGATTCAGAAAATTGCATTGGATAGACCACATCAACTCTAGTTTCTGATGCAGAACATATGCCATCCAGTAGTCGCTATCTGCTCACCCACAGAAAACCATAATTAATAAGCCTCAGCACTATAAGAGGGTTTCACAAGACCAGTCCCTCTCATTGTAACGGTGTAGTAATGGTGAGGCCGCAGACCATATTTTAGTTCTTGTGGACCACTGGTGGTCCACGGAGCACAGATTGGGAACTACTGATACAGATGATGTTCTGCATCTTTGGATATTCATAGAAGCCTGGAAGTCTGGAGTTATCCAAGCTTATTTTGGGTACACTTAGGCAGGCAGCACCTCCTTGACCTCCTTATCAATCTTAAAATATCTCATATGTCTCTCTGGTGCCTCATATGACTGTTTTCATAACCTCTTATTGTGGAAGCATCTCAAAGCTAAAGTGGTCATCTTCACTGGGCAATGATCTTTTGCGGACTTTGTTGCTCTCACATGATGCTGACCCCCAATAATGGTAACTTAATTCATAACATCATTAACTTAATGCAACAGTGTTCAAACAGGTTTTCTTTCTCCTCCTCACTGGAGTCCATCTGAGCTACAGTGGAAGAGAGAGTGGACCCCTCATTCATGTTGCCCATATAATGAAGGAGCCCATTATGACACATGGGTTTATGAGCAGCCACAGAGAGGGAGTGATCATCTTCAGGGTGTGATTAGATGAACACTATAATAATAGAAGTACCAAATGATAAGTTAGGTAAAGGTAAAAGTTTTCCCCTGACATTAAGTCCAGTTGTGTCTGACTCTGGGGTGTGGTGCTCATCTCTATTTCTAAGCCGAGGAGCCGGCATTGTCTGTAGACAGCTCCAAGGTCATGTGGCCAGCATGACTGCATGGAACACAGTTAATGATAAGTTACCAAGCAGTTATTATGTGGTTTCTATTTTCTTCTCCAAACCTACCTACTACCTGTTATCACAACCAAAGAAAGCCCCAGCCAGTCTTCGGGTTCCATGACACTCATATCTGCCTGCTTTATTTACTGGGTTTTTTATTGTTAGTGTATTCTAATGCACCTTGGGAAAATTATTTTGAAGAGCAGAATATCAATTTTTAAAATACTTGTTTCCTCTCCCATCACATGCATTTCAAAGTTTCCATAAAATACTACTGTATTTCCCAGTTGCATGAATCAGCCCAAGAAATAAGCAATTTAAAGACACTGACTATAACCCAGACTGAGTTAAATATTTTTAGTCTCAAGCCAAAGGAAAGAAATAGGTTCAAAACAAGATGGGAATTGAGGTCACTGTGGCTTTCCAGAACAGCTCTTGTGATTAAATACTTCATCAAAACCACTCTAGTCAATAAAATCACTTCACAATCTAACATTTCCTTATAAAACCACATTTGCGATTCTTGGAGCATTTCCCTGTTTTTGAGCGTTGAAAGCATTTCGAGTTTATAATAGCCTAGTCAGCATCTGGTCAAAGAGAAGGTGAAAGTACAGAGAAGGTGGATTATCATATTTGTATTACAGTTGGATTTCCATTTTTTAGTTCTGATAATACTGAAAATTTGGTTTTGTTACACTAAGACGGGGCACTTCCAACTGAAGTGCAGTAAGTCTGATCTCCAGCTCATGCCATGAGCAAAGCCACAAGATAATAATGCCTACTACTGTCATTTTATTTATCACTAGCCGTCCCTTGCCACGTGTTGCTGTGACCCAGTATTTATATATGTTCTTTATGTGTGTGTATATGTGTGTTTGCGTATATATATGTGGTTTAGCACATGTGTTGTAATGCATTTTTTAATTTTTTGGCTTTTTAAATCTCTTCTGCTATGTTTTTCAATGTTTTTATGAGTGATGGTCACTTGTTGGCCTGATAGGTGTATTGTGTCCAAATTTGGCGTCAATTCGTCCAGTGTTTTTTGAGTTATGTTAATCCCACAAACGAACATTACATTTTTATTTATATAGATTTATTTGCCCTATTTATATACTGCTTATCTCATCCCTGGGACGGACTCAAAGCAGTTTACAATATACTAATGGCAAAATTCAATGCCAAACATACATGTAAAAAACTAAATCATAACATCTAAACAACAGCATATAACTATGAGTTAAAATCATTAAGACCATTAAACAAAGGACATATACAACATTTAAACATTCAGACATAGCATTAAAACATCCTAATATAAATATTAAAATCAAATAATCCAAAATCATTAACCGAAGCAATTCCAATTGTCAGTTGCACAAATTCCCTATTTATTTATTTCACTGCATTACTTTACTGGCCAAAGACTTGGTCCCACAACCATGTCTTTGCTTTCTTTCTGAAGGTCGAGAGGGAGGGTGCTGATCAAATCTCACTGCGGAGAGAGTTCCATAATGTAATGTAATGTAATGTAATGTAATGTAATACAATAATATATGATGTGCCCCCAACAGAAATACTAATAAGAACCTTCGAGAAGTTATTCCAATAGTCTTATAGCAAGGTCAGGACATGACCCTTTAGATATTAGGATCAGATGCTGTAACTCCCAACAGACATAGCTAGAAAAAACTGATGAATGTAGGCTAGCTGCAGTTCAACATCTGGAAATATAGTTACTCATCCCAGCTTTATCTCAATGCTACCAAAAAGAGTCTGTATGTACACACAGTTGTGCATAGTATTCAATTTCTTCTGAATTAAATGTTCCTCTCCCACAAAATGTCTACTGAATCACTCTATTGTCAGTCTGTAAAATATTAATGGGTTTTTCCATCCTGAATGAATGAAAAACCCTGCATAAAAAGATGCACTAATGTACATTGGCTGAGATTTTGCATCAGGAGATATATCTTCAGCTTGCAATCCCCAAATTCAAGTTTACAGTGTGGCAGCCCACCATCAAAATGGACATTTCAGTGCTAATGAAGAGTTGGGGGAATAGCAAAGACGTGTCCAAGTATTTTCCTTTAGCATTCGAGTTTGAATGTATATTAGTTCACTATTATGGGAGTCTTAGGATAGTGATTATTGTCTATTTTTTCATGTTTCTGTTTTTGTTTTTAATGTTGATACGGTCAATGGACTAATGAATAAACTTTGCTTGCCCCTATAGCATTGGAACTTACCACCTCACTTAGTTTCTGGGGATTCTGAGGTATAATGTCCTCACTTTGTGCCCCACTAAAACAATGGTTCTCAACCTGTGGGGGCCCAAGTGCTTTAGCCTACAACTCCCAGAAATCCCAGCTGTTCGGATTTCTGGGAATTGAAGGCCAAAACATCTGGGAACGCACAGGTTGAGAACCACTACACTTAAGGAACAGAGAGTATGAGTTGGAGCAGGATTTGGATTGTTGCATGGTTGGAACAGAATAGTAGCCTCTACAATTACAAAGAAGAGGGTTACAATGAAGTAAAGATAGACTTAAGCTATTGTGCCGATGAATGCCAAAAATTATCTCACACAACATGTATTTCTTAATATATTTTCTTTCAAAAATATCCATCTCTAAATGCATTTGGGTATTTTGTGCCAAGAAGTGATTCAGGAAGTGTGAAACTTGGTAGATAATTACATTTTGATTTTTTTCACTCTAGAGAATGAGGGGCAGATCAATTTAATTCATGTCAGATTCACAAAGATCCAATTTCCCAAGCATCCTTAACCCTAAGCAAAGGATTATTGCTCCTCAATTCTTGCTGGAATAGAAAAGTGAAGTGATGGAAATCATAAGAAAAGTGAAAGCTGGTTAAAGAAAAAGTCATCCCTAAATTCATTTTCAAAGTAGTTTTCAACTGTTCTCTAGGAAGTTCCGAATGTTTTCGCTTACTTGTGCAAGGCTTGCCTGAATTGCTTCATTTAATCTATATATATTGTTAATTTCGAATAAAACATTTGCTGAAGCATGTTGAGTGGCTGCTTTTTGTGTATGTTGTAGGAACTTATCCCTATCCTTTCATTGTTATTTTTTGCCTGTGATGCTGAATTTACTTAAAGAAATAATGTCTGGGTGCTGAGATCTACCTGCATTGTTGAACTCCAACTCATGGTTGCTCAGGCCAGCATAGCTAGTAGAGGTGTGTGTAAAGGCAAATTTTTGCTTCGTTTGTATTTACGAAATGTGGGCGACCCTCTTTTTTGTTCTAAAGTGTTTTGAAAAATTCATAAGGGGTCCATATTGTACCTAATAAGTTGCAAAAATTTCATTAGTTTTTCGTTTTAACATTTCTGGGACTCCTTTCTCCCTCATTCTAACACTATCAAGATGAAACCTGCTATAGACACAGCACACATTTATCACTGTAACACCCCCCCCCCCCCCAAAAAAAATTAGAGTGCAGATTTTTGGGAAATTTCAAAGATTTTATGAGAATCATTTTTTAAAAAAACTACAGGAGCGATCTCTTTGCATTTCTCTAAAATTACACAACATAACCAGGGCATCATTTCCCCCCTCTTTAGGGAAAAAATTAAAATTTTGTTCTCTCTTTCTCTCCTAACTCCACAAAACACATACACTTTTAAAACCAATTGATAATGAAAACCAGCTACTTGGTAGTACTACAAATGGTCCCACAATATAGGGAAGGAATGAAACAGGTTGGTTTGGTTGGTCAATGATACTAGACTAGAATTCTTCTGCTCGCTTGACCCCAAAATGTATGTTTGTTTGTTGTTGCATCGACAGCAGCAGTAAAAGCAGCAACCCTCAGGTAACTTAGGGTTAGGTAACTTGGGATTTCAGAAAATATTAAAGCAAGCACATACACACTTCACTTTGCAGAATTGAATTATACTTTTTAAACCAGTAGAAAGGAAAGTAAGAAGGCTAAAACTGAAATAGAATTAAAATATACTAGAAAATCAAGAAAGAAGTTTGTTGAATTTTAAATTGAAGAAAGCCAAAGGGGAAACATGGAGAAAAAAGCCAAAAATGAATCCTAAACGCTCTCCACCCATGCAAAGAAAAAGTATCTTAAAAGGATTCTAAGCTCAGCTGTGGGAATCCTGAAAGGAATCCTAAGCTGCTAGGCAAACTAAGCTTGCATGGCACATGCAAAAGCCTTTGAGAATGGACAAATTCAGCTTCTAGCTAGTCACTACCCTTGATCTCCGTCCCAGCTCTCTCGCAATGGCAATGCAAGCAACATGACTCCTGGATTTAAAGAAAATGCCTGAAGTGCCTCCTCCCTTCTCCTCTCCCTCATTTCTCCTCTCCCTCAGCCCGAATAGGCTGAGGAGCATGTGAAATACCAGGTTTGCCTGCAATGCCCAGTAATTTGCTTCCACTCAAGAAGAAGCTGACTTACTGTGACTTATGAAGAGTAACAAACTCTTATTAAAACTCCTTGAAGGCTGTTTTAATTGGTTTTGTGTTGGGGGGTGGGGGTAGTGTGCTGCGCTGGCTTGGTAAATCAGGTGATAACTACAGATTTACTGAAACACTTACGACTTGCATCTAATTTTTTGCATAGCCTTAATAGCTAGTAATGCTAGAAGTTGTAGTTCAATAATATCTGGGAGGGTCTCACAATTCCCATGCCTGTTAACTTGAAAAAGCTAAAAAAATGTTCTCAAATAATTGAAGTAGCATGTTGGTTTTTATTATTGCTTTTCTTTTTATTTGTCATTTAAATAAGTACATTGAGAAATCCAGCAGTGGAAGCAGGCAGCACACAAAAACCAGGATCAACTTATCCACAGGTGAACATGAGTACTGTTATCTTACCTCTCATGTATAAAAGGAACCATCCTCTTTGAGTAGAATGGCAAAAAGCGAAAGTATCTTCCCCTATAAACCATTGTATAAACCATCGTATCTTCCCCTATATAAATCTTCCGGAGAGGCCCTGCTTTCAATCCCACCACCTTCGTAGTCGCACTTGGTGAGGACGAGAGACAGGGCCTTCTCTGTGGTGCCCCCTCCCCCAGCTATGGAACTCTCTCCCCAATGAGGTTAGGTCTTCCCCCTCCCTCTTGACCTCCAGGAAGAAACTGAAATCCTGGCTTTGGAATCAGGCATTCGCAGATTGATGGATTGAACCAGTAAAGGCTAAGAGGTATTGGACCACAATGTTTGCATTGAGTTGGATGATGTTTTCAACTCAGCGAACTGTCTTTTATATGTATTTTATAACTTATTTATTGTGTATGTTGTTTTTAAAATGTTATTTATTGTGTAGCATTGAATTTTTGCTGTTGTTAGCCATTCTGAATCTCTCCGAGGTAGAGGAGAACAGGATATAAAAGTTCTAAATAAATAAATAAAAGCTCCACCCATCCTGGGAGAACCTAAAAGAAGCATTGACCCCCCCCCCTTTCTGTTCACTCCACTGTTTCACCACTTCTGGGCTTTTTGAGTGGGGAAATGGTAGCGATAAGCAATGATTTCTAGCCCCTGAGGTGCACTGGCACTTTCCCCTCTTCTCTGAAGGATCCATAATTTTGGTCTCAAAACCTGCCCCCCTTAAACAATAAGTCAATTTATGCATTAATATATAAGATAATTTAATAGGTGTTTTGAATGCTCACAAAATGGATCCAGCAGAGATAAGTGAGCTGTGTCTACAACTACTAACAGAATCACAGACAACAGCCATCTGTAGCAGACAGACGATCTATGCTTTAGCTGCAATGACGAGAAACACATCAGTTGGTGAAAGAATTTTTTCTTCCAGGTACAAAATATATTCCTTATAATGCTGGGGAAAACATGATTCATCCTTGTTACATAAATGACAGCCTGGAGCAAAGACAGTGGGACTCAGCATCATAAATCGGCGGTTACACTTAAGAGTGTAGGGAGGGAGACCTTTAGAGCAAAAGCAGTGGCTGACTGGCCATTTGGATTTGCAGAAATTTCAACCATGAACTAGTCCCAGGCTAGAACCTTTGTTCCTTATTTCAGTTCCAGCTCTCTCCGAATAATGGAAGAACTGTCAATCTCTGAAATGCTTACAGAAATCCCCACCTAAGCACAGACTGGGATCTTACTGTTCAACAGAAGATTCTGGCATGAAGAAGCTATGTTGTTGCTCCATAACAAATGCATTTCTGGGTGGCACTTCTGAACAGGTTGGGATTAGGCATTTGCATTACTAAAGATACATTGCTTTCAGAATATTTCCTTCCCTTAACAGATTGTACTTATCTATTCTCAGTATTTTCTTATTCAACAGACTAGCCCTCCTACACCACCCAGTGTCTTGCAGATAACATTGAGTACATTCCAGCCTATTTATTATGTAAATCCCATAATGCAATTGACATGGGAAACAGTTCATAGACCTTCAGTCTGATATCCAGACAAAGGGAGGCTCCTAACCCAAAATTATTTTATTCTCAGAACTCCAGTTAACTCTCAGTATTACCATACATTATAACAGTTGAGTTATAATTGATTAAGAGCAGAAGTTCCCAAATTTGGATCCCTAGCTATTGTGTTTTGGACTTTTGGTGGCCCTAGCCTGGAGTTTTGACAAAACTCCTTCAGAGGGTTTTTCCTTTTGCCTCCCTCTGAGGCTGAAAGAGTATGACTTGCTCAAGGATACCAGTGGGTTTCTATGGCTGAGCATAGGAGCAAGGAGCCCCTATGTATTGCACACCGCAAGCCAGCAAAAGGTCGTGCAGTGGGTTAAACCCAAGTGCCGGCAGGACTGAAGACCCACAGGTACCAGGTTTGAATCTGGGAAGAGTGCACATGAGCTCCATCTGTCAGCTCCAGCTCCCCACGCGGGGACATGAGAGAAGCCTCCCACAAGGGATAGTAAAACATCTGGCCGTCCCCTGGGCAATGTTCTTGCAGACAGCCAATTCTCTCACACGAGAAGCAACTTGCAGTTTCTCAAGTCACTCCTGACACGAGAAAAAACAAAACAACTCTACTATTAGGGTGTAATTCCATAACTCACTGCTCTCTGGCCAAGCTCATTGGGACTTTAAAGAACAAATGGATCCAAGCTTGGAAATCATGGATTTGTCTTACCATTTTATCCAGTAGTTACAAGAAAAAAGCAGTGCTGAGATGAACACCCTCCCCCCATAAATACAAAGCAAGGCACACCACAACCATATCAGGTTTTTTTTCCACATGTGGAACAAGAGTTGTGATATAGTTCAGACTTCTACTAGCCCCCATGGCTTTTTAAAAGATGAACCCAACACCCTACATCACACACAGAATAGATGTATCTCTGCACAAATCATAGTAAATTCGTCTTTCTGTTCTCAGCAAGCACATTCTCTCAACAATACAGGCAACCATGCTTTCAAAGATATAACCTATTCTACAGGCTGAAGAATAACTGAGCCAGGTATGTGTTTCTGACAGGATACGTCTTAGCTTTCCAATTAAAAGTTAATTGCCTTTGTCATTAGAAAGGCTCTCTCTGTTCATTTCCCCTGAAATTTGCTCAACAGTAGATCTTCCTTAATAAGCAATAAACACATAGCAGGACACACTGGTAGAATCAGATTTAGGAGATTAGAAATAGCTTTTAATATTTCCATCATAATCTTTTAATTTAGAGCTGACTCCAAATCAAATAGAAAGTTGGTCTTACCTGTGATACGTTCATTTCCAGCGGATAAGAGACTAACATCAAAATCAACTCCCACAATGAACGATAATTTATTTAGGGTTATAACCAGGACTTTATATACCTATGGCATTAAGGAAAAAAAGTTTGCAGTAGCCAAATAATCCAAATGACTGAGAAAAGCTCCTTTGTTCTTATAAACTGTAATCCTCACGCAAACAATCACTATCATCTCAGTGTGGAGTAAATCTTATTATTTGTAGATCTCTTCTGCTCAAAAAGAATTTTTCAACTCTGTAAACATAGCATAATACACTGCAATATAGCCATTTTTGCAGGCTTTATAGAACGTTCCTGATATTTTTGGACTGCCCAGATATTTTTTTGGCCCAAACATGGCAAAAGATCATGGAAACTGCAGTCCAGCAACATGTGGAGAAACACATATTCTATAACTCATATTTTATAACACAGTCTGGCTTCAGTTGGTGTTTGTGAAAGGCTGGAAACAAAGATAAGAATATGGTTTGCATTTTGTATATATCTTGCAGGGAGACCTTGATTGAGCCAGGAGTTTCTCCTAATTATTTAATTATACCATATGTTGCTCAAAGAAACTGATATGTATAGTGTACAGGATATAGATACACATTTAATATTCAAGGATGTCTGAATTAGGTTTTGAAACCTCTGAACTTGTTTTCTTACAATTTCTGTGGTCAAATCAATGTAAAGACATTTCATTAATCAAGCAGAGGCAAGGCTGGGTTTACCACTGAGTGTGGAGTAGCCTTCCTCCAATGTAGTGACATCTTAGATGCTTTGAGCTACTACTCCCATTAGTATGGCCTGGGATGGGTTTTGGTCCAAAACATCTAGAAGATCTGGGGTTGGATAGTGTAAATCAGTGGTTCCCAACCTTTTTTCGACCAAGGAACACTTTCCAACATTAGTACCAAAAGGGTTACGAATTGGTGTTTGGTCAACTTCAGATTCGGTTTAGTTATTTGGGGTGCTGATTCAGAAAATTGCATTGGATAGACCACATCAGCTCTAGTTTCTGATGCAGAACATATGCCATCCAATAGACCCTATCTGCTCACCTCCAGAAAAAACATATTTAATAATCTAGAGATGATGTGGTAGTAGTAATATTTCGTGGAAAGTCAACCTCTCCCCTCCCGAAATCCCTGGTGCCTCGGCACTCTGAAGGGTTTTGTGAGACCTGTCGCTCTCGTTGCCACGTGGTTTCAAGGCAACAGTGTAGTAATGGTGAAGCTGCAGACCATATTTTCATTCTTGCAGACCACAAGTTGGGAACCACTGGTGTAAATCATAGGAAATTCAGCCAATCACCATTCTCCATGTATGCACCAGTTTGCTACTGACATCTGCAAACACATTTGTGACCCAGATATCACCTTAAAAAGTGTGCATTATCTTTGTCTGTGTATTGAACAGTTATACAGCATGGCAAGTAGATTACAGGCCTGGAATACCTTCTAGGATCTAGACCAGATTCAGCTAATAACATTAACCATCTTCTCATTCTGTAAGAACAATCTGGCAATACCAATGATGATATGGATTGGATGAATACAAAGCTTTGATAGATGAACTGCTGTATAGCTTAAAACTGAGAAATCTGATGCATTCTTATCTGTCTCATATCAGAAATGGTCAGCAAAGGAAAATCTGTTTGTGCTGATCTGCAGGGTTATATCAGGCACTTTTCTTAACATGATAGCAAAGCACAGAAAAGCAACCATGACTTGTACTCATGGCATAACCTCTTACATTGGAAGGTATGTCAAACCTTTACTCACAAAGTGTCATTCTATCATAAGTGCCAAGAAAAAGGCTGGGAACACTCCAGTCATGCTTCAGCTAGCTTGCCTGTTCCTTTCATCTAATCAAACTCGTGGACTGGAAAAGGAGCAAAGCATAGGCATCAGCACCATCTGGTGGAGTTGGAAATACAAAACAATCTAAAACAAACCATAAACCTATAGGCAAACAAAAAGTAGTAACTGTGTTATCTGTATAATTGCAATGCCCTGAAGGTGTTTGATACATACACTCACATAATACAACAGACTACGTTCTAGTTCACATAGTTCATTGAGCAAACTGCATATACTTCCAATTTCCTTCTATCCCAAATGCAGATATGGGCAGATAACTTCACATAATTATACTTAGCTTCTGGAACAAAAAACCAAAAAAACTAGTCCAGACGTTTATGGCTTTTCCTATGCCATTTAACCCTTGTATCCTTCCACATGTCCAAAGAAGACAAATGAACAGGAGGTAGCGACGGAGAAGAGTGGATATGTTCAACTTGAATGCAGACTTGTTATCCAACTTGACATTAATTCCTCTGTACATAATTTCTGATACCTTGCATAAAACTGGGAATATGGAGCACTTTATTAACGGCACCTATTACAGAGCTCAGGAGTCAGAAAACAAATAAGGAAAAGATATTGCCTTGTGAAAAGGGTTACCCCACGTTTTGTCCTTTTATTCTTCCTACTGCCAGTTCCATATAAAAATGAGGAGTACAAAAGTTTATAGAGTTCTTCAAGATAAGATCAATGTCCGCGATGTGTGGTTCTGTTTCAGCACGCCCAAAACCTGCCGAGCTTTGTCTTGCATGATCAGCTGATCTTTAGAACCACCACAAGCCACTGTTTTCCAAGCACTGGACATCTGAAGGAGGAAAAGAAGACAAATGAACACCATTAAATGCACATGATGATCAACACTTCTTAATGTGGGTTCCTTGGGTTATCTTGGGTAAGTCACAAGGAGGATCATCTGCAAATTATTAATAATTAATCCTCTTCCCCAAGGCTGCTGATTTTTCTGCGTATGATCTAAATTAATACTGGAATCGTCGGGTGGAGGTTTTGTCCATCTCAAAGCCTTCAATGGGCAAAACTGTGTACACTGCCTCAAAAAAACCCTCAAACTGTGGTGACAATTTGGAGAAACATCTTGCGTACTGGTGTATAAGCCCATTTGATGACCGAATCTTGGATGCTTTAATTTATGGACTTTATAACTGATTGTTTCAAATTCAAATCCCTGTTTCCTTGGTTTTGCCATGGACACTCACAAATAAACAATAATGATAGCCTCGGGGCAACCTCCTTGCCTCTATTTAAACACATAGGCAGACAAACTTCATCACAGCTGACTATATACAACTCTAAAGCACTTCTAAATTTAAAATGATACGGTTTCAAAACTGACTCAGCAACATCACATGCCACAGCAGCTAACTATTGCAGTGAGATCACAAGGTTGTATTTACAAGCTGCAGACACAAAATTGTTAAGTGTTGTGTTGGCAAACTAGTGGGAACTGAACCAACTGGAAGAAAATGGTTGACTAAACTCAAATCCTTACCAGGATGAGAAACATAAATACCCCAAGCCATTTACAAAACCCAAAGATTGCTCATATGGCAACTACCAGTATACTACATGTGGTATCTTTCTCTTAGGTACACTACAACATTAAGAGAGCTCAAAAGGACAATAAGTCTGGTGGGCAACCTGTAGCACTAGGGCAATATGTGATTTTCAGTCAATGCCATTAGACCTTGCCCTAATTTCAAAAGCTCTCTATAATTGATCAGTTTCCAAACCTCTACAAAAGTGGTTCTCAGCCTGTGGGTTCCCAGATGTTTTAGCCTTCAACTCCCAGAAATTCTAACAGGTGGTAAACTGGCTGAGATTTCTGGGAGTTGTCAGCCAAAACATCTGGGGACTCACATATTGAGTACCACTGCTCTACAAGAATAATCTGTGCCTTCACTAGATGGGGAAAAATGAGAAAGAGACATAGGTAGGCATGTCTGTTTTTTGATTTGGGCATCTCCACGAAGCGTATCTTCATCCTGACAGATAATCCCGAAAGAAGCGTGCCCTTCAACTGAGAAATATTTAATCCACTCTTACTTTGCCTATCAAATCTCTAAAAGAAAGCAGGATTTACAAAAACCTTCCACAGCAGATGGTGCTTACCAATGCAGGTGGCCTGTACTTGCTAGGGATTCTCTTGGAAGATGGAGCCTTTTCTGCCTTGATGTGCACAAAGCCTCTGTTGAGCAAGCTTGTATTGCTCTTGCTGCTTGACACCGAAAGGTTGAGGGACTGAGAAAGGAAGCTCACAGACTGCAATCAAAGAGAAAATGAACAGTTACAGATGTTATGTGTAAATTAAATTATTTGATGTCCCTCCCGCCTTTACAGAGGCATACTGCTATAAAAAATATCTGCTTGATCTTTGGGCTAGGCAAAAAAGAGGTCCTCATTTGTAATGCTCCGTTTGCTCAATTCTTAGAACACTAAGCCTTACAACCTTTTCAACGTGAAAATCATTTACTTCCCTTGGCTCAGAAAAAAGGTATTATTTCAAATGCTCAAGATTCCTTGCAACAATTTCAGGTCAAATAATTAATAGCCATAATAAGTTATATATTGTTAGACAAAATTCCAAGGCCTAAACCCAACTGCTAGTCCCAAAAAGAGTAGATTTATTGAATTCACTAGATGGAGAAGAATGAGAAAGAGCAGGTGGATTGTACTTTCCTACATTCCAATTATTCAATGGGTCTACTGAAGCAGGAATTTATTAAATGTAGGGCTATAGGAATGCTGGCTGTCGAAATCCACACAGCAAACCCATGAATATGCTGAACCTCAACTAGAACTGTGTCTTGTATATGGGGCAGTAAAGACAGAGACATTCAACACATCATACACGAGGAGTGATGGGTTAGGGATGGTGTGATTCTGGACCACAACAGTTCAAACACCAAGTGTTTGAACCCCCTTTGTGAAGCTAACTACCCTATAGCCTCATATATGTGTCTAGAAATTTTAATTTAAAAAGGATTAATATATCCAAGATTCAAGTTGAGCATTACACTCTTATTTTGACCCCAAAAATTGTCCATAACTTATGGATGAAGGTCTCCAGATATTGCTGTACTGCAGCTCTTCTCATCCTTCACCATTCACTATACTATCTAGAGCTGATGGGACTAGCAGTCCAACAACATTCTCATGCCGGATAGAAATTTATGCATGTATGCTTGGAAGGAGGGCAATCTAAATGAACTCTCTGGGGCTTATTTATTCTAAGTAAACACGTACATGATCTCTCTACTCATATAACTTGTTCTAAGATGTATACTGTCCTAAAATGGATGCAAAGCATTGACTGCTGACGCTAACATGATCTAAACTTGTACCATAAATTCAGAATCACAATGATTATGTTGGCCATACAACTCTATCAAATGAACAAGTGAAATTATGCAAGAGATTGACAGGATTTGATATTTCCCTGGACCTTCTTACACACAAAAGGGCTTTGCAGCCTTAAGCAAGTACTGGCTTTGAAGCTCTGTGATGCACTCAAATTCAGGCTAAAATCCAGAGTGGATTCGCCCTGCCAGGTCTAGTAAGGCAGAAAGTGGGGTGAGGAGTAACCCGAAGAAGTCTTAAAACACCACTAAAAATAGCTCAATTCAATGTATTGGATATTCTCGCATCTAGTCAGGGAGATATTGTTTGTTTGTTTTTAAAGCAATGCACTATTCAACTTCATTATTTAGAGCTGACATATGGAAAAGTGTTGAATGTTTAGCTATTTGATTATATGTACATATACACATAAGTTTATCTTTTATGGTTATGATTTCTCTTATATATTTATTTGCTGCTGCTGGCCTTTTTTCCTACCTGCAATCACCCAGTCAGAGAACTTCTAGAGGATTTTTACCATCTTTTCCCCCCAGAAGCAACATGAGGATCTCAGCTTCACAATACAGTTGCTAAAAGCAATGTGGGCCAAATAGAGCACCACTACAATTCCTTAGAAGCCAACTATTTTAAAGTATGGAGGAGAACAAGATCTGGCATTCCTATTCGTAACAGCTGAAAACTGCATCTTTAACAAGTCAGGTATTGATTATTACATCAAGAGTAATGAGGCATAAAAACACAGCAATTTTTTAAAAGCCATATGGGATTGGTAGATTTTGATAGGTTTTGCTATACTTCCAAGATATTTCACGGTGGCAGACGAATACTAACCAATCATTTCCATCAATATGCTTGAGGGCATACTCAGAAATGACAGCAATAAAGAAAACCTTAGCATTACATTCCTATAGCATTTCCTTACATCTTTCATCCTTATAGTAATTCCTTACACATCCGTCAGAGCTAAAGCACTTGAAGGAGGAAAAGAAATCTTTCAAAGCAACAGGAAACCATTTCAACAAAATTATTATTATAGCCCATCTTTGAATGGGCCTACGTTTTAAGGTGTAAATTATCCAGGAATTAAAGGGAGCGATTGACTTGCCAGTTTAAATCTATTTTAATATTTATAGGTTGTAGAATTTAAATTGTGTTTTTTAACATTGTGAATCGATGTTTTTGTTATCTCAATCAAGTGATAAAAGTGGAATAATAATAATAATAATAATAATACATAATAATAATACATAATAATAAGCTGGGCTGCAAGTTCCTGAAATTGTGAGGTTGTGGTGGGTCCAGAAATGGAACGTTTCCAGCTCAGGCTAAAAGGACGTATATCTGATGCAAGCATATTTACAGTGGAAGAAAGCATACACGTCTATGCTTTTACACAAGTGCTTTAGGCTGTGCAAGTCTCAGAGCCATGCAGACACATAGCTATCTAGTTGGGCTCAAAGTTGCTCTCACATGTTTCCAGGAGTTCTCTTCGCCTTGCTGAAGGAGATTCAACTTGGGACCTCCCGCATGCAAAGCATGTGTTCTACAAATGAGCTACAAACCCTAGAACAGTAGCATGAGGCTACCCATGGACCAAACTAAACTAGAAAAGACATATGTAATACTTTTCTGTGCACCATTTTGCTGTCAGAAATCGATTCCCTTTGTCAAACTGTTTTCTTATCTGCATTGCAGAGGGGGCCTCAGAGAGTTTATGTCTTCTCTCCTGTACAAGGGAGGAAAAGTAAAAAAAAAAGCTGACCAGAAAAATAACTTAAGAGGTTCAGAGTGAAGCTCCTTCCATTGCTCTCAAATTTGCAGCTTCCTAAAGCCCATAGAAATCACATTTCGCCTGCATTCCATTCGGTTTAGCCAGTTCCAAACTATTACATACAATCATGAGACACAGATACATCTTTTTGTTTTTATTTTTTCTAAAAAACAAACAAACATACAAATCTAGGCTAGGAAATGTCATGTCACAAGATAGGTTCTGGGCCTTCACAGCAAGCAATGAAACCAACTTCTTTACTCTGAACTGCTTCAAAACAAAGTAGAACACATCTGTTAATGAGATGAATATATGCTGAGAAGGTATCTTATCCAGCTGAGTGAAAATGAATTCTTTATCCCGAGAACTTACCTGGCTCCCCTGAGTTCTTTTGATGCAAACGGGCTTGGCCATGGTGGAAACTGTCATCTTCAAGTCTTCCTCCATAATGTCTAATGCAAGCGATTTCCTGACTTTCTTAATGGGACTTCTGTGCAGCTGGAAAGATGAGGAATATTACAGAGTAATATTTAGGTTCCAAAAGGAAGTAAAATGAAAAAAGACAGACTCTAGAAATAAAAATGCATCTCTAAATTTTAAAAGACAACAAGCTACTGTTAAGACTAAACCACTTGGTCATGAATATGCCATGGAAAATAAAAATATTCAAACCACAGCTTGGAAAAAATCATCTACATTTACCAGTATCAATCATTTGCTACACTAGTTAGGGGAATCTGAGTTGTACTACAAAACAAAAGGATTCATTTTCAAACTCTAGTTAAAATCAGAACAGAGTACCTCTGCTAGTACACAGGAATAATGGAGAGATCACAAGATTCAGCATTACACCTAGAGATAACGTCTAGCCAAGACACCTGGGCCAGAGGCCTGAAGCCAAAAAG
Organism: Anolis sagrei; assembly: GCF_037176765.1. Classification (NCBI taxonomy): domain Eukaryota; kingdom Metazoa; phylum Chordata; class Lepidosauria; order Squamata; family Anolidae; genus Anolis; species Anolis sagrei. The sequence continues at coordinate 212,248,167 of NC_090024.1, read as the reverse complement.
AATGACTATAATTGGCCCTTTAATACCTAAGTTCAGGCAATTTTGCATTGCCCTCCGCTCTACAATCCTGACATTATAAAGCCCAAGGACATTACTCTCCCATCCCTGCCACTGAATTTTGCACTTTCCCTTAGCTCAGTGGTTCTCAACCTGTGAGTCCCCAGATGTTTTGGCCTTCAACTCCTAGAAATCCTAACAGTTGGTAAACTGGCTGAGATTTCTGGGAGTTGTAGGCCAAAACACCTGGGGACCCACTGGTTGGGAACCACTGTCTTAGCTCTATCTAGGAATTTTGCACAAACTCGGAGCCCTTTGAACTCAGCACTTTTATTGCTCCCATGGTATTGTTTTGATGTTTCCAAGAATCCCCCAGTCAGTAACCATGCTGATGATGAGATTCTAGGAAGTGTGTCCAAAACAGTTAAGTTTTCTAAACTATGGATAATCCTTGTAAGTAATGTGCAGTTGCAGGAAACAGCTGACCCAATAACCCTGCTCACTACCTCCAAGTCCCCAAAATATGCCCTATAACAGCTGGTAGGCATGTGAAACCTACTTTACTTGCTTGCTAATAGAAAAATAACTACGCCAAGGAGCAAAAAAAAACTGGCTTGAGGCAGAGCAGAACCATGTGCAATTTGGTGATCGTGTGAACACAGCCAACTTCCCACAGCATGCCATGAACTTTCAAAAGGTCCTACATTTATAAACACAAATCTCTATTCGATACATTGTAAGAAAGATGTCTTTGACCACTGCTGTTACACAACATGGAAAACCATGCTAAGATCTACTGGACATGAATCTGCCAACAGATTTACTTTCCTTGGCCAAGATCACTTTGCAGTATTCACTACCAACTTGCGACCTCCACCTAATTCTATGCTGCTCTCAAGATTAGTTTCAAATATTGCCAACAAGCCCCATTCAACACCTCTAGTAGAAGACTTGTCCCTCCTTGGATAACGCTCTAGAGAGGAAGAAAGAGGGTGAAAAGACATGGATGGTGCTGCAGAAGGGAGAGATAAGAGAAATGGCTGTGCACCGCTCTTAATGCAATACAAAAGAAGTTGCTAATCATTTGTATCAAGGATGCGCAAAGTGTTGCCCTGAGGGTAGCTGATGATTTTGTGGCTCTCAGGTAGGTTTTTTTTTTTTTTTTTTTTTGGCAAATAAAAGATCTCCTTGGGAAACCTCCAGGACAAACAATGGACCTTTCAAACAAGTCATCTGGCAGCAAAAAAAGCTAAAGGGATTTTGGCCTGCATAAATAGGAACATAGTGTCTAGATCCAGGGAAGTCATGCTACTCATGCTCTATTCTGCCTTGGTCAGACCATACCAGGAATACTGTGTCCAATTCTGGGTACCACAATTTAAGGGAGATCTTGACAAGCTAGAATGTGTCCGAAGGAGGCCAACTAAAATGATCAAGGGTTTGAAGAACAAGCCCTATGAGGAGCAGCTGAAAGAGCTGGGCATATTTAACCTGAAGAAGAGAAGGCCGAGAGGAGGCATGATGGCCATGTATAAATATGTGAGGGGAAGTCATGGGGGGGGGGGGCAAGCTTGTTTTCTGCTGCCCTGGAGACTAGGATGCAAAGCAGTGGCTTCAAATGTCAGGAAAGGAGATTCTACCTGAACATGAGGAAGAACTTCCTGACTGTGAGAGCTGTTCAGCAGTGGAACTCTCTGCCCTGGAGTGTGCTGGAGACTCCCTCTTTGGAGACTTTTAAAGAGAGGCTGGATGACCATCTGTTGGGGGTGCTTTGAATGCAATTTTCCTGCTTCTTGGCAGGGGGTTGGACTGGATGGCAATCTTTGGCTACAGAAAAATTTCAGGGGCAGAAAAAAATGCTTTCACATCAGCCAGTTGCTCATCCCTGTTCTATAAGCTGAGCTTGCCCCAAAAAACATGTCGACATGGGAAGAGCTTACTGAATGCATGGTGTATGAAAAACTACGTAACTGGAGCATCATGTTCCATCTCTAAAATGAAGTTTACACTGAAAGCCATTTGTTTGATAGAAAATGGGTTTGTGCTATGGTTTTTTGCTTTTTAAAAGCCATAAAAAGGAAGAAAAAAGAGAGGAAGAAATCTAGCAACACCTTTTCAGAGTGATTTATATTTTAAAAGGATCTTTGATGCATATCTGTTCACTTTTTCAGATGCATTGGTAAGAATGATTTAAACTCACAGGTTTTAAAGCATAGTTACACAAATATACGAATGAGATATAATGTAACAGCATACAGAAAGAGGCAAATTACGAACCTGACCATAAATCTCCAGATGATGCCCATTTTTGTTTTTAAAAGGGAAGAATACTCTAAATACCTCAATTTTTGCAGCAAATTAATAATCTTCCATCCAGAAATAGCCTGACTTGATATTGCTAATTTGCTAATTCAACAATAACAAGGGTGATTTAAGAGGAAGAGCAAACAATGAGAATGCTAAGAGATACTTACTCCCTGTTTTCTCTTCTGCTTCTCTGGATTCACATCCTCTTCAATTATCAGTTCAATGCCAGTTTCACTCCTCAATACTTCTTTTAAATCTTCTTCCAGATTAGGGGTTTGTGGCTGCAGAATGATTTATATCTTTGAAGTCATGGTTCAGGTATTGAAAACATCAGCATATTCTGAAGGGTCTCTTTCATTCATTTCTAAAAAGGTGTTTTATGTACACATAAAACATGCTCAAGTTTTTGGGTGTTTGTATTGAATTATGATAAAATAAATAAAAAGATAAAAAGAAGGGGCTTTTTGGGTAGAAAATAAGAACTATAGCACATCTCCTATTTGCAGCTGTCAAAATGAATCCTTTCTGCAAACAATGAAATCAAATGTTTGTCTCTCCCCGAAGTATGTTATAGAGCAACTTAAGGACATTTCTGTTGAACGTTGGCCTTTTGCTTGAGCTTGAGATCTTCCTTAGGAGTCCTAAGCATTCACAGCATGGGAAGAGTAATGGAATAGGAAAAGGATCCATAAAACGGCTTAATACATACCAAGGGCTTCATGGGACCGTACTTCTCTAAGGCATTCTTGAAAGGTGTGGGTGTGTGAGGTGTGTTGTCTGTTATGTATTTCTGATCAGGGGTCACAAACCTGAAAGCACAGAAAAAGAGAACAACAGTTTTAAATCATGATTCCAATACAGGGTTTGGGTGGACACTTGATAAAGATTATCCAGTTTTGCAGAAGTAACAGCATACAAGTATAGCCTATGATATGGTTTGCGAATACGCAAATACTGACCGGTATGTTATTTTATTGTACCTTTTATCAAGCAACTAGATAACCATTGATTGAGGTAATTCTGATCAGGTGTTACTCTCAATACATAAGGAAGGGTAAAAATTAAAAACAAACAATGTTGCAATGTGTTTTTTTATGTTATTTTGCAAATTAGACAAAATTAGACTGCCAGTTGTACAAGTTCTCTGTTCTTTCACATAGCTTCTTTTTGCAAATGTCACCTGGTCAGTGAACTAAATGATGGGTGGGGAACATGGGACCTTCCAACTATCATTGGACTGCAAGTGCCAGAAGCCCTAACCAGCATAGTCAATGGTAATGAATGCTGGGATGTACAGTCCAACAACACATGGAGGGGAACGTAATTTTCAGTCCTGATGTACAACCTCATTCAAAGAAATATAAAAGCATCTGTTTCAGTAACTCTTACCATATATACTCATGTATAAGTCTAGTAATATTAGTAAAAAAAAAAAAACCTCAAAAAATGGGTCAACTAATCAACAGGTAATATACGGTGTGTGTATTTTGTATGTGTTGGCATTGACTTTTTGCCATTGTAAGCCTCCCTGAGTCCTCCTTCTGAGGTTGAGAAGAAGGGGTTCCAATGCTGGAAATAAATAAATAAATGTAAATACTCTTCCTTAGCTATTATCAAACAAAAATCATCCCCTTATCTGAGTAATCAAAGCCCTTTTTGAATGCATGAGCAGGGAAAAGCGTAAAGGCTGCAGGCAGTTGGTGGACCCGTAAGCCAGTGTTGGCACTTTCCTCCCTCCACATAATGACTCTCAACCTATCCATGGGTCATATTTATAGCCAGAATTTTGGCCCCAAATCCTGCCCTCAACTTACACATGTGTACTTGAGGTAAGTGCAAGAGAAGGCTTTAGTTGTGCCATAATGATACTGCAATTCTTAAAGTGAATCGGAAGGTATGAGCTCTCAAAGCCAGCATATTGTATCTTATTCTGCCTTGCAGAAATTTTTGTTCGGCTCACACCAGTCTCTCATCTACATCACCTTAAATTAAGCAGTATTCAGTCTTAGAATTTGGGTATCTCAAACTAACTGCTAGTCTTAGCAAAAGAGCTGGAAAGAGCTGACCCTCCTCCTTGCAAGATATCTGCGAGTATGAGAAATAAGCAGAAGGGAAGACTTACGCAGAGTTTTTCTGGATTAACGGTGTTTTGTCTCTGTGTAATGGGGTAGTCACTATCACCTTTTGGCTGCACACAGGTGTGGAAGTTAATGAAGGGTTCTCAAGATCCAGTGTGTCCTGTTTGGTCCAGAAATTCAGGAACTGCCAAATTTTTAACAAGGAAATAAATTGGTCACCATAGAAAACGTGGCAGAGAGCTCACAATGAGGTTTGGCAAACATGGTTGAATACAGAAATTCTAATGTTTACAAAGTTGGGTTTGTTTGTGTACAGCCCCTAGAGTCTTCCAGCCAGCATAGCCCTGGATGAAACATTTTGGAGATTGCAACTCAAAAAATAAATGTTTAGGCACAAGATGCAAACACAAGAAAAATATTTATCTTTTCCATATGATACAACACAGAAAAAACAGTATTAACACCACTCGGTCATTTAATAAGAGAAGCACTTTAGGTTGGCTTGTCTGCAATGCTGAGTGACTTCTAGGGCATCACATCCCTCTGTATTATTCCCAGGACTTGTCTTTCTTGTGTAACAGAAGAAATATTAAAAATTAACTCAATATTTTTAATTACAAAAATGTGAGTCAAACACAGAAAGGGTTAAATGGATACAATGATTCAGCAAAAGCTCTAGTTCAAAATAAGTAAGTGTGCCTGTAGGTTGGTTCGCCTCAGTGTTAGTTGCCCTTGGTAAGAAAAGGCTTCAGTATGAGAGAGTCCTCAGTGTGAGATAGGCCTGCTTGAGAAGGCCTGGTGTGAGAAGCTTCTGTGAGAGTGAAGCTGTTTATCTGCATGAGAAAGAAGTCCAGCGTAGAAGCAAAGAAGGAAGTACAGGGTTAGTCAAAATGCATAGGCCAATAAGCCATTCAATTGAATGGCTTATTGGCCTATGCATTTTGACTAACCCTATAAAGAACTTTATTTGTGTTATGGAAACCTTGTTCTTGTAATAGGGCAAAGCTATTATTTTACTACAAAGAAAAGCTGCCTATGGAAGGGATAACATTGGTCTATTTTTGTTCTTTTTGTCACTTTGGTCTACTGGTGCTGGGTTACACTGCTGCTGATAAGTTACTCTGCTGTACATTTATGAAGAGGGTCTTTTGTTAATAAGCCCATTCGTCCCAACAAGCTTGCCTTCCTTGTGCAACAGAAGAAATATAGAATGTCCATAAAAATGCCATGCATGGAGGCAGCCCATGGTTCAGTCTCCAGGTAAGACCTTTATCTGAAACTCTGAAAAGCTACTGGTAGTTGAGCCAGATAATGTTGAGCTAGATAGATTTATGCCGCATATGATGCAGCAGGTTGCTTAAGTGCACCACGGTTTTAGTACTTTGTAAATAAAAATAACACCACACTTTCAAGAGACACCAAGTTATTCCCTAAACAAACGTTAGAAAGAATAAAGTCCGCAAGAAAGATAACTAATATCCGAAATATAACAATTTTAGTTTTTATATCAGATCTGTCTAGGAGTCATTACCAAATCTTCTAAGCTACTGCCACAATGCCAGGAAGGCGCCAATATATCATCTAAAACCACAATTTTACAGTAGCAAACATGCAGTAGCAATCCAGCACCTTTTAAATGGTCCAAAAGCACTTTGATCATTTTCTATCCTTGAGTTATAGTTTGCGCCAAAGCTTTAAAATGCTATCATTGCTCACACTGACCTAGGTATGCGTGCAAAAAGTATGAAGCCAAGCAACATGGCTGAGAGATGGAAATAGAATGTTCTAGTCATGCTAATCTGCTAAGCCATTGATAACAACAGTATTTTCTCATAGGTCAGTGAGCATTTCATGTGGGAATGTTCTTCCTTCGAAGTAAGCAGACATGAAGTAAATGAAAAATAAGCAAAACAAAATCAAAGAACTGAAATCTTTTTCAGAGTTGCTGAATATGAAGACCCAGGACAGTCTCCCATGTTACATTCAAGAACACAGAAGAGTTACACGTGGCTCTTAATCATATAAACGTGTAATGCAAGAAGGGTTTACACATCTGTTCCTTGATATATATGACTTGTCTGGTCTAACCCAATTCTTTTTAAATGCAGCCATATCCAAATGTTTTCTGCATTATATGGTTAGACATAGAAGGAACAGAAGAGCAGCTTCTATAATTTTAAATTATATCACTAGAACACAAACTCTTAAGAATAGGCTAGCAGACATGTCAACCTCTAGAACAGTGTTTCTTGATTTGGGAATTGGGACCCGGGGGGGGGGGGGGTCGCAAGGGGTTGTCAGGAGTCTATGATATGATAAAATAAATAAAAATATTAAAAAGAAGTTTTTTTGGGGGTACTAAAGGTAGAAAATAAGGAGTGACTATAGCACAGTGTTACTCAACCTGGGGGTCGGGACCCCTGGGGGGGTTGCGAGGGAGTGTCAGAGAGGTCGCCAAAGACCATTAGAAACCACAATATTTTCTGTTGGTCATGGGGGTTCTGTGTGGGAAGTCTGGCCCAATTATATCATTGGTAGAGTTCAGAATGCTCTTTGATTCTAGGTGAACTATAAATCCCAGCAACTACAACTCCCAAATGTCAAGGTCTATTTTCTTCAAACTCCACTAGTGTTCTCATTTGTTGCGGGGCCCAAGCGGTGCAAGAGGCCCAGGCAGCGATGAGGTGCCTCCTCCGCCACTTCTGGAGCAGCAGCAGCCACAGCACCTGGGCCGGGTCTGTTGGCAGGAAGGGAGACGCCGAGGAGGAAGAGGAAGGTAAAGAGGACAAGGAGGGAAGAGCCGCCGTCCCTGGAGGGAAGAAGAGCCAAGGAGGGGTCCAGGCGGCGATGAGGTGCCTCTCTCTTTCTCTTTCTCACACACACACTGGCAGGACCTTTCCTGATCAGTGTCCCTCACTACTTGTTTTAAATATTTTAAATTCATTAAAAAAAACCCCACAAAACAGCGAGTCCGCAAAAGGTGAACCATGAAGTAGGAAGGGAACATTGAATTGAGTATTTGTGCCAGATTTGGTCCAGATCCATCATTATTTCAGTCCGCAATGCTCTCTGGATGTAGGTGAACTACAACTCCAAAATTCAAGGTCAATGCCCACCAAACCCTTCCAGAATTTTAAGGTCCTGAGAGTTTTTTGTGCAAAGTTTGATTCAATTTCATCATTGGTGGAGTTCAGAATGCTCTTTGATTGTAGGTTAAGTATAAATCCCAGCAACTACAACTCCCAAATGACAAAAATCAATCCCTCCTCCAAACCCCACCAATATTCAAATTCGGGTGTATCGGGTATTTATGCCAAATTTGGTCCAGGGAATGAAAAAACATCCTGCATATCAGATATTAAAATTACGATTCGTAACAGTAGCAAAATTAGTTATGAAATAGCAACTAAAATAATTTTATGTTTGGGGGTCACCACAACTGTATTAAGGAGTCACAACATTAGGAAGGTTGAGAACTACTGCTCTAGAAGCTGGTGAATTTCAAACTCATAAATTTTAGTCAATCTGGCCAATGGTAAGGAATAATGAGAGCAGCAGTCCATCAAAATCTGGAGCATCACAGGTTCCTTAACCTGCTTATAACACAAGCAGTGGGGAAAAGCATTCCTTGCCTTTTGCAAATCAAGGTAGATATTTCTAACATAAAACCAAGATAATGGCATAAGACAGGAATGTTGTGAACAGATGAAGCTACTGCCTCATTCTTGGGCACTACCCCTTACTTGCTCCATGCCTACATACCTGAGACGGGGAAAATGGCAATGTCTTGACAGGGGTGCTTTTGACAGGAGTGCTCTTAGGTGTCATGCTATTATAGGAGTCCAAGAAGGAGAGGCTGGTACTGGTACCCCCTTCTGAAACTGGCGTGAGACTGATCTTCCTCTTCTTTTGCCGCTTAAGTACAGAAGGCGGAGTGCCAAAGCTCATGTCTGTGCGTGGGGAGATGGGGATGAGCTCGCCCTTGCTGCCTTTGCTCAGATCTGAAATGGTATGGCCATCCAAACGGTACTCTGTCACGTTCTGCGCTGAGGAATAGGGTTTGATTGATGTCTGTCTCTCTGGGCTGTTACTGTTACTGGCAGAGAGATCATCAGGAAGGTCAAACTGAGACAGATCACACCAACCATCAGGGTCCTGCCAGAAAAGGAACATTGTGAAAATCAGGACGAGTAAAACTGAAGATGAAGAATAAGTGTCAGAGTATCTTAATACTACTATAGTTGAATTATTGTACCTAACTCTTCAGTTTTTTGAGGCCTTTCACGTGTCTCAGTCTACCTCACCTTGGCACCTTTTATTTGTTTTGGACTACAATTCCCATCAACCACATTGACTGGGGATGATGTGAGTTGTATACAAGCACAATGGATGGAATGAGGAAACACACACGGCTAGAGAAACCTAAAATATTAATTTTGTCAGTTACTAATCAGTTGTTTAATGTTTTTAGAATGATGTAAATAAAATGTTTCATGTTTATTGTCTTACATTTTAAATAATTCAACCAAATTTTAATGTTAACCACCCAGAAACAGAATGATATAGGGCAGGATATAAATATTTTAAATAACAATGGTATTGCTGCTGTATTTTTAAATTAGCTTCAGATGCTTGAAAACTAAAAGACATTCATTCAGTAATGTGAGTGTTTGTAGGAGGGCAATTCCTAGGATTAGTACAAATCCTTCAAAGAAGCATAAAATAGCTGGTAAGGATAAGTACAGCCTGAAGCAATTTCCCAAGTGTGAATGAGTTAGACAAGAGAGAAGACAAGGACTTCCAAGAACAGCGTGACTTGAAGCAATCTGAATGTAGATATGTTCCCCACAAAAACGTTATTGTGCATCTCTAAAACTGTCTTTAAAATCAATGATCGTGCTTGTTGGCATCCTGTGTTTTTGTACCATGTTTTAGTACCAACGGCAGCTAAAAAAGCTAATGGGATTTTAGCCTGCATAAATAGGAGTACAGTGTCTAGATCCAGGAACTCGTGCTACCTTTCTATTCTGCCTTAGTCAGACCATACCAGGAATAGTGTCCAATTCTGGGGACCGCAATTGAAGGGAGATGTTGACAACCTGGAATGTGTCCAGAGGAGGGCGACTAAAATGATCAAGGGTCTGGAGAACAAGTCTGGAGCAGCTTAAAGATTTGGGCATGTTTAGCCTGCAGAAGAGAAAGCTGAGAGGAGACATGATGGTCATGTATAAATATGTGAGGGGAAGCCATAGGAAGGTGAGAGCAAGCTTGTTTTCTGCTGTCCTGGAGAAGAACTTCCTGACTGTGAGTGGAACTTTCTGCCCTGGAGTGTGGTGGAGGCTCCTTCTTTGGAGGCTTTTAAACAGAGGGCCATCTGTTGGGGTTGCTTTTAATGCGATTTTCCTGCTTCCTGGCAGGGGGTTGGACTGGATGGCCCACAAGGTCTCTTCCAATGCAATGATTCTATGATTAATAGCTTTTTAGTTGTGTAATGTTTTGGTATTTGCTGGTGTTTGGTTCCAGGACCCCAGTGGATATCAATATCTGCGAATGCGTAATGATACACAATGATGTAGTTAAATGGTGCTCATTATAAAATTGCAAAGTCAAAGGAAGTTTTTTAAAAAAATATTTTCAAACCATCCATGGATACCATAGGCAAACTATACTGTGTTTTTCAAATGGTTGTAAGCCCCTTTGAATCCTGTACTGGGAGATGAGAAGGACATAAAAGAAATATACATTCTATTCATATGGGTTACAAGCAGAGCTGTTAGGTCAAAAAGTCTCCAGCTTAGGAATAGTAGCCAGATTTTTAACAAGTTATTACTTGAACAGATTAGTTAGTGGCCATTTTTGAGAATCATTAAAAACAAAAACAAATCCCTTTTCCCAGATCTGTTATCTTCCCATTATTGATTGCATTAGGGAAAATAGACAATTCCACTTCTTACAGATTCAATCATGTCGAGAGCTTCTGTAATGGCTGGGGCTGCTGCAGTGCACAAATAACTGCCCGATTCCACCACCCATGCATATGAAGAGGAACCTTCTTCCAGTGCGTCATCAGCCACTGTGGTTTCTGGTATACTTTTGGTGTTGTCCTCCGCTAGGCTTTCAGGGAGTTGCTCTGAAGGCAGCATTTGCAAGCCAACTGGCTCATCCTCAGTGGCTTCCTCCTCTTTGATTTCCAAACTTTGAACAGGCCAGCTGGTAACAAAGTTTTGCTGTAGAAAGTAAATGAAAAATTTATCATTACTCCCACATACTATGGAATGGGAACCACACAGCTCTGCACGTTGACTGTTGCAGTTGTTTCACTCCAACAGTCAAAGCCTGCTGGAGGTTACAGCTAAGATCTAAAGGAGCATTTGATCCCTGCCCCTGCCAGTCTAGATTCACTAGTTGAAGGCCAAAACTATTTGACAAATCTTAATCAAGGCAGGTAGATGCCACATTTCTTTCTGAGTGAAGGAAGATAGATCCTTTTGAATTGTGGTTTTGGAGAAAAATTCTTGGACTGCAAGAAGATCAAACCAGTCCATACTTCAGGAAATAATGCCCAGATGTTTACTGGAGGGAAGGATATTAGAGGCAAAGATGAAGTACTTTGACCACATAATGAGAAGACAGGAAAGCTTAGAGAAGGCAATTATGCTGGGGGGAAATGGAAGAAAAAAGCAAGAGGGGCCGGCCAAGGGCAAGATGGATGGATGTTATCCTTGAAGTGACTGGCTTGTCCTTGAAGGAGCTGGGAGTGGCGACAGCGGAAAGGGAGTTCTGGTGTGTGATGGTCCATGTGGTCATGAACAGTCAGAGGCAACTGAACGAATAAACAACAACATATATTTCAAATTTAATAATTCGCTTTCTTTACTTTAAAAAAATCTCCCCTGAGTCATACCTGATTTTCAGTTTCTTGTACGTTTTGGCTTTCCTTGTCTTCCACTTCAACTAGTAGATAGAGGGGGTTGGATTCTTTTGTTTCATTCAGAAAGTTTGCTGTGTCCACTTTTCGTTTGATTGTGGAATTCCAGTGGTTCTTCACAGCATTGTCAGTCCTATAATAACAACAACAATAATGGAAAATAAATGCATATATTAAAGCCAAGGAAAAAGGCATAAGTAGTATAGCATCTTCTCATTCATCATTCATAGACTACAAAGCCTACCTGCCCGGCAGCAATTTAGCAATCTCAGCCCATCGATTCCCCAGAACTTTGTGAGCCTCGCAAATTATACGGTCTTCCTCTTCTGTCCAGGATGACTTTTTCACTTCAGGGTTCAGGTGGTTGTGCCAGCGTTCACGACACTGTTTTCCTAGCCGGCCTTTCAAATGCTTGGCTATAAGTGTCCATTGCTTTGTGCCATATTTTTTCACCAGTTCAATAACCTGGTAATTAATTAAAAAAACAAAAATGATTATATGACATATTCATGACTGTACTTTGGGTTTTGGCATTTCAACACTCAGCAGGTACAAAGACATCTAAAATAAACCTCACATCCTCTGAGGATGCCTGCCATAGATGTGGGTGAAACGTCAGGAGAGAAAGTTTCTGGAACATGGCCATACAGCCCAGCAAACTCACAGCAACTTAGTGATTCCAGCCATGAAAGCCTTCAACAACTCATCTAAAAATAATATCACTAAGAATAAGTCCCATTTTGCTTAACTGCTGGCAATCAGGAATATACATTTGGATCCTCCATTGCTTCCACGTTTTTCTCAGCACTCATGCCAGTACACTACATCTTTATGAATCTACATACTTTGCAGTAGTTATTTTCCATAGACATAGCAAGGATTCTATTCATGGTAACCTTCAGGATGGCTTTTGGAAGGGACGGATTTGCCCTTTGGAGCGCAAAATCACAACAAACATGCAATTGCTACAATTTCTCAAACTAACCCAGATGGAACATATAGAGGCCATCACAACAGATGTTTAATTCTATATTAGTTCTAGCTTATTAATACTTTTCCTAATATGATGTCTCTCTAGCTCTCTTCAGACAGTGTAATAGTTGCAAGAGAACTAATCTCTTATGATAGGGTTTGCTTCCAATGTATACACCCAAATCTATCAATGTACCACTAAATTGTGAAGGTTTCTCTGTTAGAATGAAGACCCTTGAGAAATCAGAGTTCCTAGTTAGATGCAATGAGCACAACTAGGTAAACATATGCATTCAGACATATCAAATTTACAAAACAATAATCCAATCTCTAACCTTAAGCATTGAAGTTCAAGCCCAGAAGAATAAGATCCTAACAGCACAAGCTAATGCAGATTTACTCAGAAAGTAATGTGAATGAAACATACTCTCAAGTATTTATATACAGTATTATTTATTTAAAGTATTTATATTCTGCCTTTCTCACCCAAAGGGGACTCAGGGCAGAGCACCACATATAAACGGCAAACATTCAATGCTGAAACATACTAGACCATACACATAAAGAAGCATTAACAGAAGAAGATCTACAATTGGAGAGAGATGAGGACATTATAATAACATACATAACCACAGCGGCGAGAATCACGTTTGCAAAATTGTGGAAAGAAGATCAGACGCCCACAATCGAGCAATGGCTCGACAAGCTGCTGGACATTAAGGACATGGACAAGCTTACGTTTTACTTGAAGAAAAGCACCGGGATCCCAATGAGACAAACAGATTGGAAACCGGTGGAGGAGTATGTGATAAGTAAGATGGAAGAAAGAACTGCCTAAGAATGATAACGGAGAAATTTAAAAGAAACTGTAATAAAATCAAAGGTCAAAAAGTCGTTATGACCCCAACTTACAACAAAGAGTTGATGGGTCATAACGATAGGGAACAAGTAATATGCCCGATGGAACACAAAATGGAAATCTTTTTTTAACTTGTTGGATGTTAGGTGTATTGTTTGTATCTGTTGTACCCTCTATGTAATTACTGTGATGTCTTAGTATGTCTGTATATTGGTGTCTTTTAACTGTTTAAAAAATGCAATAAAGATTTATTTATTTTTTTAAAAAAGAAGCATTAAAATCACTGATCCTGACGTTAAAATCCTCTAGTTAAAACTGTCTCAACAACCATATCAAATTTGGTTGGCATACTAAGAGTTCCTATCGCTGCCTCATTACACAGTCCCAAAGGCTCAGTCCCACAGCCACGTTTTTATCATCCTTCTAAAGGACAAGAGGGAGGAGGCTGACCTGATCTCATTAGGAAGGGAGTTCCATAGCTGAGGGGCAATCACTGAAAAGGCCCTGTCTCTCGTCCCCACCAAACGCGCCTACGATGGTGGCGGGACCGAGAGCAGGGCCTCCCCAGATCTTAATCTCCGGGGTGGCTCATAGGGGAAGATGCGTTCGGACAGGTAAATTGGGCAAATATAGGAACAAGCCTAAAAATAGCTGCAGTAGTCGGAAAGAACAAATAGTCAAGACGGGTTTTTTTTCAAGGGGAAAAGTGGTTTCCTCATGATATTCAAGGGGAACAGTTAGGAAGCAAGTCAATACTGATTCAAGGTTTCTTAACTATTACCTTAGATAAAGAAATTTGCATTTTATAAACAAAGAGAAGCAGCAGGCAGAAATTCCACTCAGAATGTAATGAGATTCTACTTTCAAAAAGAAAATCTCCCAAAATAGAAATGATTCAAGTTGCTTCCACTATAAATATCAACTGTAAGAAGTTACCTTCTGATCTTCCTGCTTCGTCCAAGGGCCTTTTACCAGGACAGGATTTAGCACCCTGAGCCAGCGGTATTGACACTGCTGTTCAGTACGGTTCTGCAGGCAAATTCAAATAGGTACACATTAAATACTGCTAGGGTTCAAAGGCAGCAAGACAGAAAAGCAACTCACTCATGTCTAACTCACATGAGTCTCTGCTTACAAATAATCCCAAAGAAAACCTTTCACTCTGCTGAAAAACTCAACTTACAGGAAAGTGACTGGCAAGAAACTTCCAGTCATGTCCAAACTGATTCACCAGGGAGTTCAATAGCTCATCCTGCAAAGAGAAATACTGTCAGGCCACATAAAGAACACACATTGCAATCTAATATTTCAGGAATAAGTTTCAGTAAGATTAGGTGTTTGTGGCCCTTTAACATCATAGTATATGAATCGAGGAACTTTTAGACCTGCAGATGTTTTGAAGTGCCATTCTCACAATTCCTTGCCATTTGCTATATTGAGTGGAAGTTCTTGGGAATCAAACACCAAAATATTTGAAAATACTGTATGACAGCAATATTTGGGGGATCAGTACCAACTGTTTCACTTAACCACAGCCAAAAAAATCTCTTTGACATTTTCTACGTCTTCCAATATAATGGAAGGAATGTGTTCTCTCGTTGGATTTTCTAGGTCATCCAGTGGAATTCTACATTGTGCTTTGGCCAGAAATTGATCATAGAGTTGCAATGGAGGACCCACAAATGCTAGAGTACTGTTCTCTTTTGGCAGTTTCTAGGCCCTCCAGTACAATTCTATGGTATGCTTCCGTCAGAGGTGGTTCATTTCAATAGAGTTAACTATTATCCACAAGTTTTTGTTTCCACTGTAAGTCTGGAAATATATTTCCTGCAGATATGTGGGCCATACTGTGTAAGCACCCAAACTCTGGGCTATAGTAAAGAAAAAACAAACAAAGCCATCACCCCACCACAATCACCACACTTAAATCAGTTTGACACCACTTTAATTGCCTTGGTTCAATGGTATGAAATCATGGGAATTGTAGTTTTACAAGGTCTTTAGCCTTTTCTGCTGAAAACCGCTGGTCCTTACTGTAACGAAGCGTTAATCCCACCAATATTCTGTGAGGAACCTTCTTTTAAATATCAATTAAGCTGCCACCAATATGTTTAGAGACGCTGGTTTATGTCTCTGTTTATCCTTAGTTGTGTTGTGAGGTGATTTTGGTAGTGTGGAATGCACCAAGCATAGAAGCAATGGAGGAGGCAGGTTTGAAATACAAAGAGAACAAGTTTTATTGTTAACAGAACGTAATTGTTGCAGTTTTGAGAATTTGAACTTGGCACAAGGCTTGATGTTACAAAATGGCTGGTTTGAGATACTTTCAGGCTTCTGAATGTTACAAATCTACAAACTCCTTCTTTAGTGAAGTGCTTATACTATCTCAGAGTTCCCTATTGTGAATATCCACACGGTTTGCCCTATACTCGGAACAAACCACTGATCACCAGTCTTTCCTTACTGGCAATCCTGAAAACCCCCCTCTGTTAGATTCCTTTAACCTAAGCAATCTAACAAGGTAACACCTTCAGCTCTCTTGCTGAAGAAATATTCACAAATTCTAGGAACTACTGAATTCTCACAGCTTCACAACAGAGCCCTAACTGGCTCTCCTCTTCCCCGGGTCTCTTCCACCGGACTAAACTACTTTCCCCAGAGTCCTTTCTTGACTCTGCTATTTCCCAGAGCCCTTAACTGGCTCTGCTCTTCTCCGGGTCTCCTCCACCGGACTAAACTACTTTCCCCCAGAGTCCTTTCTTGACTCTGCTATTTCCCAGAGCCCTTAACTGGCTCTGCTCTTCTCCGGGTCTCCTCCACCGGACTGGAGCTTAACTGCCACTTTCCCACCTTTTTCTCCTTAAGCTCCGCCCACCTTCTCTGAGGCTTTGTCTTGTCACCATGGCAACCTATCCCTCACAGCTAGGCCATGGCAATAAATGTAATACATAAATGCAGTTTAAACACAGTACATTAAACACTCTATAATAAACATTTCTCTACACTTACTAAACTACAACTCCCAGAATTCCATAGTATTGAGCCACAGCAGTAAAAGTGAAATCAAAGTGCAATAATCCTACAATGTAGATGCACTCTTAAGTCTACAAAAGTCTTATGCTACCAGCTTCATTATTTCAGTTATTCGCTAAGGTGCTGCAAGATCCCGTTGTATACCGATGTTCCAGACCATTGATTGATAATACATATCCTACCTTGCTTTAATTCAGTGGTTTCTCATCCTGCGGGTCCCCAGATGTTTTGGCCTTCAACTCCCAGAAATCTGAATAGCTAGTAAATGGGATGGGATTTCAGGGAGTTGCAGGCCAAAATACCTGGGGACCCACAGGCTGAGAACCACTGTTCTAGACCAATACGGCAGCATCTTTGAATAGCTGGACAAGGGAGATATCCATAGGATTCCTATTTTATTTATTGAAATTTGACAGTGCCCTTCCTGCCAGAAGTAAAATACTGGCTGCAATTGCTAAGCCCCCTTCAGGCATGTAGCCAGGGGGGGGGGGCTCGGGGGGCTTCAGCCCCCCCCCCCCCCCCGAAATTTTCATGGTGGTTCGCGAAAAAGCCTTAATGGTGCATTATTTAAACTGTTATGTTTATTCATATCATGATCTGATCACCATACTCAATATATCCCATATGCATGGGGGTATTGGGGTAACGATACAAAAGGTTTGCTAGGCTAGCCCCTCTTTCACTCAGACTCAGCCCCCCCCGAAACTCAGCCTCCCCCCGAAACCCCCCCTGAAAAAAAATTCAGCCCCCCCCGAAACGAAATCCTGGCTACGGGCCTGGCCCCCTTCTACAATGTTATATATCCCAGGATCTGATCCTGGGATATAGGAGCAGTGTGGAAGGGGCCCAAGGCAGATGAGACTTCTGAAGGACCATAAATGCCCCAGCTTTTCAAGTCAGGACTTCTCATAATAGCTCTTGATGAATGTCGCCAGAGTGTTTCCCATCCCACTCCATACCTTAACCCCCAAAATCCCCACAGGACAATACCTCTTCGCGTGACCATTTGACTTTGCACCTGTTGTCCCGCCGTTCCTGAGCATCTGAGTCTTGACTGTGCAATTCATCTTGCTCTTCACTAGTTTTAAAAGAAAGGAAGAGACACTTTGTTAACACAATATTGAATTACCTTGTTCATCAGTTGAGAATTTAAGCTTTTCTCATTCAGCAAAAGGTTTAGTTGACCTCCAGCTAGAGTGCTCAAGAGCCTGGACATTCCAATTGCCTAGCTTCCAACAGACCTCATGACCTCTGAGGATGCCTGCCATGGATGTGGGTGAAACATCAGAAGAGAATGCTTCTTGAACATGGCCATACAGCCCGGAAAACTCACAGCAACCCACCTATTAAAATATTGCTAGTTGCATCCATCCATGCAAACAGCAGTGATTTTGTTGAAAAGTGTGCTTCCTAATGTTACTCTCAACCACAGTAGACATAATGAATTAGAAGGATTTGCAGAAGGATTGGCTTACAGATCATCCAGTTGACTATGTGGGTCTGTTAATTGGATTTAGGCCCATATAGATAAATCAAATTAACAGACCCACTGAATCAACTGGATGATCCGCAAGCCAACCCTTCTGTGACCAGCAGTGCTGTGGAATTCGAAGAGGCACAAATGGAGGGCAAAAGGGAGAAACGTGCTAAGAAACGTCCTTCCACCTGGAAACCAATGTCCTCACTGGGAGAGAACATGCAGAACAGCCACCTACGAACCCACCAGACTTGGAGGACCATCATCCTTGGCCCCCGAGAGATTGCCTAAGTAAAGAAGGAATGTCCAGGGAGGAAGAAAGAACTCTTGTCTGTTGGAGGCAAGTGTGAATGTTGAAATTGGCCACCTTGATTAGCATTTAAATGACTTTGCAGCTTCAAAGCCTGGGCGATTGCTGCCTGGGGGAATCCTTTGTTGGGAGGTGTTATCTAGTCATGATTGTTTCATGACAGGAATTCTCCTGTTTCTTGCAATCCTCTTTATTTACTGACCTGATTTTAGAGTTTTTGAAAGAATGGTAGCCATATTTTGTTCATTTTCATAGTTTCCTCCTTCCCGTTGCAATTGTCCACATGCTCGTGGATTCTTTTAATTGCTTTCTTTCAATAACTTTCTCATGACCTCCAAGGAATCTGAAGTTTGTATTTGTTACAAGACACGGGGTGCATTTATACTAAATTTGATGCAGTCTGATACTGCTTTAACTGCCATGGTTCAATGCTATGAAACCATGTGAGTTGTAGTTTTACCAGGTTTTTAGCCTTCTCTGACAAAGAGAGCTGGTGCTCCAGCAAACTACAAATTCTGTGGTTCTACAGCATGGCAACTAAGAGTTAAAGTACATTAATTTTACAATGTAAATGCATACTTCCTTTTCAGTGATTGGAAATGCATTGCCATTTCCTCCATTCAGGTGTGCTGGGGGAAGGGAAGAGAAAGAGCCCTTCCATATAGCCATATAGCCCAGAATATCAAGGCAAAAAATATCCCACAGTATCTGCTTTAAACTGGGTTATCTGAGTCCACACTGCCATATATTCCAGTTTAAAGCAGAAAATGTGGGATTTTATTCAGCTGTGTGGAAGGGGCCTAAATCCCAGAATATCAAGGCAGAAAATCCCACATTATCTGAGTGTGGACACAGATAACCCAGTTCAAAGCAGGTATTGTGGGATTTTCTGCCTTGATATTCTGGGATATAGGGCTGTATGGAAGGGGCTTAAGTAATCTAAAGATTTCACACTGAAATAATAGTTACCAAATCGATCTAGATAAAAACCCAAGCCCTTTAAAATAAATCGATCAGGGAGGACCTTCCTTTCCCCTTCCTTTTTTGGCGCAAAGAGAATTGAGTTCCTCTCCCGCCTTGGAAATTCACGCGGGCCATCTGGAGCACCCCTTAAAATATTGCACCCAAATTAAAATAAAATAGAGCAACCTCGCTTTCAAATTAAGTCATCCATGGAAACCATAGGATCACTTCCACTATTGTGGGGGATACATCTCTCTTTGCTATGAGAGAAATTACCTTTTGGGGAAATGGCCAGGAAATACCCCCCCCCCCCACACACACACACACACTTATTTCCCTCTTAATCAAATTTATAGTATTTAAGGCAATATCATTTTAACCCCAATGCAAAACTCACCAGCCAACCTTGCGGGACATCCTGTTCTGTTCTAGATTTAAAAAAAAACAATTAGGCAAGAATATAAATTAAAATAACGATCCCAAAGAAGAAGAAGAGGTGGATGAGGTTATAGCAGCAGCAGCAGCAAGAGCAACAGTGCTGGCCACCATTGCAAGGAAGGAAAGGGGAGCCCAGGATTAGCGCGCGCGGATGGCTCGCGCCCGCCCGGGTCTCCAGAGCAGCAATTTTTTCCTATCTCGCGCCAACCCCGCCCCCGGCTGCCAGCCAGCCAACCACTTTCTTCCGGCGTGGTGACGTCCCGTGCGCGCGGCGGACGAGAAACGAAAATCTATTGGACCTGGGGTGGAAAGAAGCGGGGCCAAAGTGGCGCGCGCGGGCAAAGTTGGGAAGCTTCTGGTTTAAGAGGCTCAAGTCAGCAGATCCTTCCAGCTGTGCATCATCCCAAGCTAGTAGCGATCAATATAATCAGATGAGCACTGTGGGTTCCTCTTTTGTAAATTTTTAATTAACTAACTTCTTTCATTCCTTCTTTTTTTAAAAAAACTCCCACATAGAGTTCATCTACACTGTAGAATTGATGCAGTTTGATACCTCTTTAACGACCTTGGCTCAATGCTGTGGAATCCTGGGATTTGTAGCTTGGTGTGGCACCAGCAACTGGCAGACCTTGTAAAACTGCATCTTTCAGAATGTCATGGAATTGAGCTATGGCAGTTAAAGTGGTAAGAGATAAAGGAAAAGGTTTCCCCCTGACATTTAGGCCAGTCGTGTCTGACTCTGGGGTTTGGTGCTCATCTCCATTTCTAAGCTGAAGAGCCGGCATTGACCGTAGACACCTCTAAGGTCATGTGGCCGGCATGACTGCATAGAGCGCTGTTAACCTTCCCACCAAATCATCATCATCATCACTTTATTTCTTAATTAGTCGCTTTCCACCAAAATGCTCCAAGTGACTTATAATTTAAAATAGCTTATTTGTTGTTCATTCGTTCAGTCGCCTCCGACTCTTCGTGACCTCATGGCCCAGCCCACGCCAGAGCTCCCTGTCGGCCGTCACCACCCCCAGGTCCTTCAAGGTCAGTCCAGTCACTTCAAGGATGCTGTCCATCCATCTTGCCCTTGGTCGGCAAGGGCAAAATAGGGCAAAATAGCTTATATACAATATAAAAACATTCAACATAAAAACATTCAATATAAGAACATTCAACATAAAAACATCCAAAGGGGTACCTATTGATCTAATAACATTTGCATGTTTTTGAACTGCTAGGTTGGCAGAAGCTGGGCCTAACAGCAGGAGCGCACCCCGCTCCTAGGATTCAATCCGCCAACCTTTCAGTCAGCAAGTTGAGCAGCTCAGCAGTTTAACCTGCTGTACCACAAAATACAACAATAAAGTCTGAAATGACTTGCTCACAACAACAATCCTCATTAACGTGAGTCTCATCAGCCAAAGGCAGGCCTACACTTCCCATTGAAATACTGGCAAGTTTATGTTGGTTAAAATTATTCATTATTTTAAATAGTGTATTGTTCTTTCGAGGGGCCGTAATGGTGCAGTGGGTTAAACCACTAAGCTGCAGAAATTGCTGATTGGAAGGCGGTGGTTCAAATCCAGAGATGGGTGAGCTCCCGCTGTTAGCCCCAGCTTCTGTCAACCTAGTAAAAAGGTAAAGGTTTCTCCTCATATTAAGTCCAGTCGTGTCCGGCTCTGGGGGTTGGTGCTTTTTCTAAGCCAAAGAGCCGGCATTGTCTGTAGACACCTCCAAGGTCATGGCCAGCATGATTGCATGGAGCGCTGTTACCTTCCCACTGGATCGGTTCCTATTGATCTACTCACATTTGGATGTTTTCAAATTGCTAGGTTGGCAGAAGCTGGGGCTGACAGTGGGAGCTCACCCCACTCCCCAGATTCAAACCTGCGACCTTTCGGTCAACAAGTTTAGCAGCTCAGTGGTTTAACGCACTGTGCTACCGGGGGCTCCAGTTAAAGTGATACCAAACTGCATTAATTCTACCGTGCAGATGCCCCCAAGGAAACAATACAAAAAGCAGATCTTCGTTGGTAGAGTCCACTTTAGCCACCATGACTCTACTATGTCCAGTATCTCCCGGAACCAACACTATTGCTGGACTTAATATCATCCACAATATGATGATTCTTTTATACAACAATGCATCTTCTGCATAGGATGTACCTTCATTTCCTGGCAATGCCCTCTTGTATTGTTACACCGGGTTTACAAACCCATCTTGGGAAGGGGGGGGGGGGGGAGAGAAGAAATAGCCAAATATCTGACATCTGAAATAGTAATATTAAGTTTTCCATTGATACATCCATTCAATTAACAAACTTTTGCCACACAAGTCTTATCTTAATATACATTATTCAAAAGTCACTTTACCTTAAATGACGCTGTGTGTATTAATAACGTGCATTGTTTAAGGACCCAACTATCTGATGAAGACTCCTGTGAGTCAAAACCGGTTGAATGTTATGTAATAAAGAAAATAGGACATTTGGGTTGTTGTAAGTTTTTTGGGCTGTATGGCCATGTTCTAGAAGCATTCTCTCCTGACATTTCACCTGCATCTGTGGCAAGCATCTTTACTGTGCAAGGATTTGGAGTTTACTCGTCTGTAGTAAAGAGTCAAGTACTATTTCCACACATGAAGAAGAATTTTTTAATTTTTCGAGAAAAGAACAAATTATTTATTGTTAAATGTGAATGCAACAATCCTATGTTTTACTGACATTTGTATTTGCATGTATACATTGAGCTTCTGTGTGTTTAGATACATTTGCATCACTGCAATTAGTGGATACTGACCTTTTTAATTCCAAGGGAACCCATTTTTCTTTGCTTTTCAACACTGTATGGAACCTAGAGAGAATTCTTTGTCAGAGAATTTTTGGGCCTCACTAATTACAAAATGCAAACAATGTTGCTATGGCATTTACAGTGGTGTAATAATAATAATTGCATACTGCAAGTTGCTTCTGGCGTGAGAGAATTGACCATCTACCAAGATATTGCTCAGGGGATGCTCAAATGTGTCTTCTGTTCGGATATCAACCAGCAAGCCAATGCCCTAAATCAAGAAATAGCCTCCTAAGATCTACAGAGATATTTGCAGGAACACCTCAGCAAGCAAGAGTCCAAAAGTGGCAAGTTAAAACCTGGACCCTCAATCTGAACAGACTGCGCTCTGGCACCACAAGACGCAGAGCCAATCTTAAGAAATGGGGCTTCAAAGTGGAATCCATGAAATGCAAGGGTGGAAAACAGCCCTACACAATGGACGACCCTCTTACAGTGACACTAGAGGCACTGCAAGTGGCCAGCTTCTGTTCAAAAGAAATTTAGTATAATGCCAAGTTTTTAACTTTGTGGTTTTTTGTGAATTATAACTGTATTCTCAATTTGCTTTTGACATTACACATACACACACAATTATTCCACCATTAATCCCATGACATTATCACAGTGTAGTGATAAGAATCTCAATTTGCTGTATGAACATGTATTAATCCCAGCAAACCATCATTACATCAAACACATGGTGATCATTCTTGAATACGACGAACAGAGGAAAATTGACACAGCTGAATAAGAATTCATCAGGAAGTTCTCCTGTGACTCAAACTGTAACAAAGGGCTTATTGCTGTATGTGTTAATCAACCTCCTGTCAATCAACAATACTACTGTTAAGATGACATCAACATGCCTTTTGCATTTGAATTTCCTTTGGCCACGGTGGCAACTCTTCCCCACCCATTCTCCTGCATAACAGTCTGCCAATTTAAAACGTCACCTTCTCTAGCTCAAAGGGAAAGAGAGAATAAATTTGTTCCCAGTGCCACATGTGATTTAATTGTAATTCTTTACTTCAATATTCTATATGGCCATTCCACACAGCCATATAGCCCAGAATATCAAGGCAGAAAATCCCACAATATCTGCTTTGAACGGGGTTATCTGAGTCCAAACTGCCATATATTCCAGTTCAAAGCAGAAAATGTGGGGTTTGGAAGGGGCCAACAAGGAATCTTGTAACACTTGGGAGAATAACACATTTTATTTATCATAAGTTTCTGGCAGGTTTAATAGATACAACCAGATGGGTTGAGGAGTCTGTAAAATATTATGTTGAATAAGACATTCCAGTCCTCTCTAAAGTGCAACAGGACTGTTGAAATATTGCAGTTAATCCCATCAAAGCCATGCATTCCTGTAGAAGATAACTTGTTAGGTGACTTCCTGACATCCAAAGAAAAGTTTACACCTCCAGGTAAAGTAGATATTCTTCCTCAAATGGTAATCAACTTAACTTTACATACATAAAGGGAATATTTATCTATAAGCAAGAAACCACACATATCATGAACAGTATTTTGCTTCGGGGGGGGGGGGGGACGGGGACAACATCACAGTATTCCAATACAGACAATAAGGGCTTGGGAAAGCTACTTTTTTGTATTGCAGCTCAGTTGTACTCTAAAAAGTAACCTTTCAAAGCCCTGCATAGAAGCATATTCAGGAACTCGCCAATGAAGAACCCACTTTGCTCCATTACAGAAATGTTTTGCGATTTAAATGAACTCATTTGTTCATTCCAAATAAATATGCCTTTCCCAGTCTCTGATATAAACATAAAGTAGTAATGCTGTAATTTCTAGAAGTTTAAAACAGAATAGGAGAGTTTAAAAATTGCATTAATATGTTTTGGTACCGAGTACAGAATTGGTACATTCCAGCAGCCAATGTGCCATTCATCCAATATTCTGTACAAGAAGACAGGTGTCATAGGAAGACAAGTCAGAACAATGCCATAGTTTGTCAGAATTTGGTATTCATAGCCTGTGCCTTTAGATGGCACTGTTGTGCTTCATAAACTAAGAAATATTTCTGTATTTCTTCCTTCTAAGGCTACTTCCACACAGCTGAATAAAGTCCCACATTTTCTGCTTTGAACTGGAATTTATGGCAGTGTGGACTCAGATAAACCAGTTCAAATCAGATATTGTGGGATTTTCTAACTTGATAGTCTGAGATATAGGGCTGTGTGGAAGGGCCCCCAGACATATTTCTTTTCCTATATTGTAAAGGTAAAGGCCTCCCCTTGACATTAAGTCTAGTGGTGTCCAACTCAGAGTGATGGTGCTCATCTCCATTTCTGAGCTGAAGAGCCAGTGTTGTCTGTAGATGCCTCCAAGGTCATGTGGCTGGCATGACTGCATGGAGCACTGTTACCTTCCCGCCAAAGCGGTACCTATTGATCTACTCATATTTGCAAATTTCTAGGTTACCAGACGCTGGGGCTTTTCCTATATAAACACCTCTAAAATGGAATGAGTCTTAGGGCCCTTCCACACAGCCATATAACCTAGAATCAACCACAATATCTGCTTTGCACTGGGGGCTCTTCCACACAGTCCTATATCCCAGAATATCAAGGAAGAACACCCCACAATATCTGCTTTGAATTGGAATATAAGGCAGTGTGGACTCAATTAATCTAGTTCAAAGCAGATATTGTGGGATTTCTGCCTTGATATTCAGGGATATAGGGCTGTGTGGAAGGGCCCTGAGTTATCTGAGTCCACATGGCTATATATCCCAGTTCAAAGCAGATAATGTGGGATTTTATTCAGCTTTGCTGAAGGGGCTTTAGAATCACAGTTGTATCTTATGTATTTTTGTTGGTGGTAGTACTTACAATTGATGGTGTTTTACAATTGAAGAAAAATGGTACGCTGGTAAATCAGAATGGTAACATTCTTTGAAGCAGCTAAGATTAGGGGACAGATACACTCCTTTGCAATACATGGTTTTGCACGGATTGATATCACTACCAACTTGGAGTCAGAATAATAAAGCACATTGCCCTTCAATGTGTCTCATTCCTGTGGATCTTCTCAATCCCACACACGTTAAAGGAAGTCCCACTGAGGGCCCTTCCACACATTCATATAACCCAGAATATCAAGGCAGAAAATCTAACAATATCTGCTTTGAACTGGGTTATCTGTGTCCATACTGCCATATATCCCAGTTCAAAGCAGAAAATGTGGGATTTTATTCAGCTGTGTGGAAGGGGCCTAAGATCAATGCATAACAGAAACATGCTTACCCAAGAGTAATCCCCACTGAGTTCAACAGGACTTGGTAAAGCTACATAAAACTCTAGTACATTTTGCATGGGTATACTACTAAAGCTTCAGATTTTTAATCTATTGAAACCCATTTTGAACAAACCCATAGATCTTGGACCAGATCTTGGAAGTGTTACTGTTTGAATTACAGTTCCTAGAGTCCCCAAGCCAGCATGATCATAGCAAGTTTTAGCATTTCTGAATGGATGAGGAAATTCTGCAAGTTTATTTCAACATTTATACACAACTGGCTGTTTCACACTGAGAGGCTGATATATTTTAAAAAGAAATACAGCTAGTATTCAACTGGGGTGAGCAACTACTTATGGTCTTCAGTAAAGAGATGTTCTATACCTTATATAGCTTGCTTCCACTTTTCTGACCATCTTCCCCATTCCAGAGCCTTCCAGATAGGTTGCACTACAACTCCCATCACTCCATTAACAGGACCATGTTGCATTAGGATGGTGAGAGCTGTAATTCAACACATCACATGAGTCACAGGTTGGAAAAGATGGGTATCAAGATTCCTAATAATTGTATGGCTTATAACACATATAGTTTTTATCCCTCCCTCCCTCCCTCCCTCCCTCCCTCCCTCCCTTCCTTCCCTCCTTCCTTCCTATTATTATTATTACTATTATTATTATATGTCTAAACCACTCCTCATATAAACAAAAACACGAAGCTATGACCTTGTAAAAGTTATCCTCCCAACAAAAATAATTTCTAAATATTTTTATTGGTTAAGCAAAGGTAAAAAGGTATCTTTTCAATAAATACCTATACTGTACAAGGATTGTAACATCATAACACACTGTAAAAGAGAACAGTGATTCTGAATTTTCAAAAATAGTATAAAACACGGAACAGGTGGTTTGCAAGATAACTTGCATATGTTGAGTCCTCTATATAGCTGTTAAGAGGTGAAGGAATCTTAAATCATATATCCCGAAAAGTATGGACATCACTGCAGAGGAGGCTCTTTTGCAGACCTTCCTTAAGATTACAGTGGCCTAAAGGTACTAGAGCAGTGGTTCTCTACCTGTGGTTCCCCAGGTGTTTTGGTCTACAACTCCAAGAAATCTCAACCATTTTACCAGTTGTTAGGATTTCTGGGAGTTGAAGGCCAAAACATCTGGGGACCCACAGGTTGAGAACCACTGTACTAGAGCCTATCTGATCTTAGAAGCTAAGCAGGGTTAGCCCTGATTAGTACTTGGATGGGATACTGCCAAAATACCAGGGACTGTAGGTTACATTTAAGAGAAATGTGGTGGTAAACCCATTTCCAAGTATTCCCTATTCAAGAAAACTCTCTGAAATTCATGGGCTCACCATAGGAATAGCAGACTTGAAGGAACATACTCAAACATAGGAGACTAGTATAAAGGAGAAATTTTCCCAAGGTAACTCTCTCCTGAGCTCTAAATGCATTTATACTAGTGCATTAAAAATACTAATGCATTTATACTAGTGCATTAAACCTAGAATCACAAACCTTGAATCACGATAATTTCTTATTGTATCACAAGAAATTATACCTGTTGCATTATGGCTTGTCATACTGCTGATAAAAGGCACAGAACTAAAATCCTAATTTTGAAAGGGAGCTTAATCCAGCAAATGTCCCTTAACTGGTCCATTGATTTGTTTGGAGAAAACAAATCAGTTTGGTATATGAGATAGCAACAAAACACATTAGCATTTCTTCTTTATTGAAATAATATTGGTCATGGTTTTAAAGCCATCAGTTTTTAAAGTATATTAATTAGTATTAGTCACCTATTATAAGGATTAACATGAATTTAAATAAAAATCAAAACATAATGATAGTGTATAAGCTCTAGAGATCATTAAGTTTGACATTGTACTTCATGTATACAATTGATATAATTAGCTCTGCTGTTTCAAATATTTGGAGACAAAATAGCTACACATGGTGTTGTAATTATGTTGCTTTATAAACTGTTTCAGGTGGTAGATGTTCAGGACATACTTCCTGCTCTAGCACATCAATTAGAAAAGTGTGCTGCAATCTATGTTAAGGCTGTAGAAGACTCACCAGAAGGCCATAGGAGTGAATACTTAAGGACTAGTCTTCAGAGAGAGAGAAAAGAGTAAGTGATTATTTAAAAATGGTTTTGATCAATAGACTGTTAAGTGATCTTTTATATTAGTTCTTGTTCAAAGTATTGGTTTAGTTTTAGTGGTATCTGCATTGTGTTGGGGAAATGCTTTGGACTTAAATACTAAAAGCTCTGTTTCCAAGGTAGTGGTCAGTTTTCTTACTTTGACTAGATTAAACTAGTGAAACTACATTAGCTGCTGCTGATTTGGGTGTATTTTCCAAGTTTGTCGTAATGGCTGTTCTATTTTCTTTGGTGTTTTGTTTAGATCTAATTTGCTATATGTCTCTTTGTTGCCATTGAATGTTTTCCTTATGTGCTGGAGATGGGGAAGTCTACAAATAAAGTTGTTGTTGTTAGGTATTCTGCAACTTCACTTGCTTAAAATGTTCTTTTTATGCATACAGAACTTTTCAAAGGAGTATATAAGGATTTTTTTTTTTAGCACAATAGTTCCTTTCACTTAGTATAGTGGTCTTTCAATTCTTAGACACACATTTTCTAAGAGTTTTTCGAAGAGTAAATAAGTTCTTTTTAGTATAGTATTGTACTGTAGTTCCTGGCACTTAGTAGTTCTTCGAATTCTTACAGCAGCCATTTCCTTTCTTACTAAGGAATGAACTGCTACTGCAAAATAAAGAAGCTGCATGACTTGGAGCCACTCTCTTGAAGTAGTGAACTTCACTATCCTCTCAAAGACTTCATTTTTCTTACTAAAAGACTGAAAGGACTCCTAGGCTGTATGGTGACTTTCTTGCTAATGGAGTTACACAGCTATGAAGCTCCTTTACTCAGTGTTGAGTCGTTTGGGGGGGAAAGCGTGTGCTTAAAGATAAGGAGGAAGCACTATTGCATGAGAGTTTAGGGAAGTAATACATGTTCCTAGTTACAGAAGAGTATGCATATGGAAACATGGAAACTAGACAGCATTCTCTGTCCAAAGTAAAAATGTGCTGCTTTCAAAAGGAATTTAGAATAATTTGGATTTTGCATATCAAGGGATAAGGAAAATGGAAGCCTTACAACTTACAGGAAATAGACCTTGCTCCGTGCTTCCTTTCTTGCATTCTAGAATTTAAGCTTTTCAGGGAAGAAATTGTCCTGTTGCAGTTGCTAAATAATGCCTGTTATATACACCTGAGTAACCATGCTTAGGATGGGGGTACTAAAGTATTTCTGAATGATATCCTTAAGAGAATGATAGTTTAAAGGACTTCACAAAATGAGCACTTTCATGGCTGAAAGATGGGAGATATTTTTCACCATTTTCTCTCACTATGGTGTTCCCAATGAACTCTCCATTTGTTTGAGACAGCAGGAAAAAGGAGAAATTTGTAAAAATTGTTTCCTTCCCTTTCCCCTACTTTCTTACTCCAAAAAGTATCCAGACGGTAGAATTGAAGGCTCTGCTAGATTCGATTATCTCTGTGGATAAAAGGAAACCTTCCATTTGTGAAAAAAACTAGGTAGATGAGTGTGTGGCTGGTTAAAGTATTAAATGTAGCAGCACCTTGTTAGACTACTTTCTAATCAGACTTGTTTTTATTGACAGGTTCTACTAGGTTTCCAAAGACCCATTTTGGTGAAAATCTGACGATGTCTGTTCAAAGCTCTGCTAGTACCTTGTCACTGAAAGATATAATGGAAAATGGTTTTCTGATTAGTTCTTCTAGTTATAGCTTCTCTTCAGGTAACAGCTGTCTCCTGGAAATGAACAGCATTCCTAGAATGGAAGCATGGAACATTGCAAGCAACATGCAGAATACACCAAAAGACAGCTCTCTGGCCTTAAAGGCAGCTGAATCCTCCTTGAATGGCGTGAAGAGTGACTTGCAGGCTTTATGTGACGGTGCGGCATCATTCTGCAAAACTCCAGTCCAGGTGTTTGCCTTTGATTTGTCAAACCTGGGTTCTGCAAATAATAGTAAGTCCAATTCCACAACAGATGTGTTCTCTGAAACCAAATCTTCTACCCCATGCAAAGAAGATAAAGTCTCTAAACTAACTGAGAACATGCTCTTAAAGAGTTCTGAATTGGATGACAGTACAACCTTCAAGAAGCCACTTCCACCGCCAATATGGGAGATCTCCTTAATACAAGCTGCTCTAGACCAAACCCATTCTATAGAGGCAAGCATAGATGAACTTTCTGGGCTCCATGAAATCTGATAATCTCTAGAGATGTCACATTTGACTGTGTCACTGCCTGGTAGTAGTGTAGCAATATATCAGCTTCAGCTATTTGGGTGAAAGTTAAATTTGAGGTAAATAGCATGGAATTCTGGCCATTAATATTTCACAATGCATATTGCTACATAGACACAAGTCTTACACCATAACACTTTCTATTGTTGAAGGGAAATGTTGGAGGCCTACACAAGTCTTTTGGGTAACCAAACAGTTAACTAACCAGCCTTACGCCAGAGCTGAGAAAGATTTAGCTGAATATTGAATGAAAAATAATTATGTTGCCATGTTCAAAATATGGGTGCTAGCATCATTGTCCAGGAGCAACCCATGATGATAATAATTCAAGTGCCAACATTAGATTTATTTGTCATTGTGACCTAGAATAATTTCATGTACACTTGTGACATGTGGCTATTGTGTGTTTTAAAAGAAATACAAATAAAGTAATTTTTGTCTTCATTATAACTCTCAATGACCAATTGTTCCACCAGAACATAGTGCAGCAAATAGTACTATTGCTATTGAGGTCTACTGGATGGTCAGTCTTCCAAAGTAGTCAAAAGTGTTGGGGCTCCAGACTCATTACTTACCTATACTAGCTAAAGAGGTGCAGAGGGACTAGCAAGGAATGATTCCTGATTAGCCTGCACTTTTGCATCTCCTAACAGTAGATTACTTTAGAATTTTTACAATATGTTACTATTCCTGGTTTCCTGATGAGTCAAGTCTGGACTGTAGAGAGCTGCTGGCTTCAAAACAAGGAATAGAACAGGGTAAGAATAGCATCAGTTAGGACTTAACTTCTGGAAACCAAGTTGGGAGCATCTCTGTAAAAATTAAGCAGGGAGAGAAATGATGTGGATATCAAAAGGGGGCGGGGAGGGGTCCTACTACAGATCTTCAAGTCAGATTAAGTACTTGGAAGATGCATTTCTGGAAGAGGAGACCAGACATTCAGAAAAGAGATCTATTGTAGCAATAGATTTGAACTAACCTGATATTCGTTAGAAGTCAAATTCTGCCAATAATATATGTTCCAATGTATTATTGTCTTGCCTTTCAAATAATTGCATTGTGCACAAAGTGGAAGAGGCAACAAGTGGATCAGCTATTTTAGATCTGATCCTAACTAACAGTGATGACCTGGTTAATGGGGTAGAAGTGATAGGATCCTTAGATGGGAATGACCATGTTCTCCAGGAGTACAGCAAGTATAGGACAGAATGAAACGAAGATGCCAAGAGTAGTCACTCATACATTCTAATCTTTTAAGAAAGCCAATTTCACTAAACTTAGGGAAATATGGTCTATGATCTTGCAGTCAGAAATACTAGAAGGGAATGAGTTGATAATGGATGGTAGATTTTTAAAAGTGGGATACTGAAGGCATAATTTCAAACAGTTCCAACGAGAAGGAAATATGGGAGATGTCTAAGAAACCAGAATGGGTGTCTAAGGAACTTTCAACTGAGCTAAGATGTAAAAGGGACATGTATAAGAAATGGAAAGTGAGGGAAACCAAAGAGGAATTGAAGTGAATCAACTGCACATAGAATGGGAAAGTTAAAGTGTAAAATGAGCAGAAGCTTGTCAAAGAGATTAAAAATAGAGGGCATTTTGCCTCCTCTCCAGCAACAGAGACTGTCTTGTTGGGCTTCTTGTGCTGGCAGAAATTAAAGTTTCTTATGTAGGGCATCAAAACCACATAATTGTGACATACCCATATTTACTTGAGTCTAATGTGTCATTGAATCTAATATGCACCTCCATTTTTAAAACTCTGAAACCAAAAAAAAAAAAAAAAGTATTTGCTGACTAATGTAATATACAGTGGCAAAAAAGTACTCTCTTTGCAATTTGGACAAAAAAGGTACACATTGAAACTGCTGCCTGCTTATAATTCCTTTTTTAAAAGTGTTAGAACACCAAAACTTTCAGCAGTGGAAAAGAAAACCTTGGGGTGCATCTATGCTGTTGAATGAATCCACTAACTTTAATAGGCGCTCCAGGCACTCCTGACGCTGGTTCCCTTTTACTTTCGCTCAGTACTAAGATTACCATACTATTCGAATCTAATGTGCACCCTAATTTTGGAAAGGTAATTTAGCCAAAAAGGTGAGCACTAGATTCAAGTAAATACAGTACTTTGAGAGACTTGTGGCTCCATAGTTTTCCAAGTGTTGGTACTGTTGCAGCATTCTTCCATCAGTGTGTTGGTAGCCCACACTCGTTAGCAAGTGTTGCTTTTTGTCCTTTTTAACATAACTTGTTTGCACTTTTGATCAGTGCTTCAAATGGTGCAGTTTTCTCTCAAGAATTATGTTGAAGATATTTAGGTGTCATGACAATTAACTAGCATTACTGATTACAAAACGAGAAAGCAATAGATGAAACGAGGAGTTGGAGATTCTCTGTTACAATATAGTCTCATAAATCTTCTCCAAAAACAGTTCCTTTTAGGACAGATTTTTCAGAATTTGATGGCAGAAGAGTAGTTCTAGTAACATGAAAGGTAATTTTAGTCAGTGTGTGCAAGAATTTATGGCAACCCCCATATTACATATGCCATTTATTACACAACTTTGCTTATTTTCTACTGTAGATATTATTTGGGTTGTGATGGCACAACGCGTTAAACCCTCGTGCTGCTGACCTGCTGACCTGAAGGTTGGCAGTTCAAATCTCTAGGACAGGGTGAGCTCCGCCTGTCAGCCCAAGCTCCTGCCAGCCTAGCAGTTAGAAAACATGCAAATGCGAGTAGATAAATGGGTATTGCTTTGGTGGGAAAAGCCAAAAAGATGCTTCAAGCAATCTTGCCAGCCACATGACCAGGAGGTGACAATGCTTGAAAATGGAGAAAAGCACCTCCTAGAGCCAGAGATGAGCACCGCCTCCAGAAGCCGGAAATGAAAGGAGAAGCCTTTGCGTGTCTCATTGTATGTGATTGTAAGGAATTAAATGTTTGCCTATGTCTGCTGTAAATGCTGTAATCTGCTCTGAGTCCCCTAGGTGGTGGTTGTTGTTATTATATTGTCATAAAGAGAAGCTTTGAGAAACTAAAGAATAAAATCAAGATGGTACAAAATGTTTATTAAAACACATTAAAATGGAACCTTTCTTACACAGGAACTTATCAAAATTATTGCTGCAGTAAGAAAAAAGTTTGGAATATTTACATTTTTACAAGATTTCATAAGACATCAGAAAATTTGGCAGGAAAAGGCCAGTCTATTGAGAAGCATGAAATAAACTAGACTCTGTAGTCTCTTGTCCATCTGCAAAGGAAAGGTATACATTCTTTATGTAAAGAAGGGATACCTTCAGAAGCCACCTTGGAATCCAGCTTCACTTGTATCGATATCATGTTCCTTTAGGAAGAGAAAAGGAAAATTTATTAAATTTACACAAAATTCTATTTTGTTCTTGCATATTCCCGTTTTAAATACTGTCTGGAAAAAAACTGGTCTGCATTTTGTAATTCATCAGTTGTTAGCACAGTAATTACATGACAAACTTAATTTCAACACACTTTATGAAATAGAATGCTTAACAGTGTTACACTAATGGCTCAGCTCAGTTTCTGTTTTCAATGCTTCCTTTCCCCCTTTAAACTGTCTTCTTTCATTTTTAAATAAAATGATTCTCTTCCCTAACCGCACGTTATATGTCCAAAAATTTACCTGGTTTAGCTTCTTGAACTCCACCACTTGAAAGAAAATGTGCTCTAGGATATGTTTAGCATCTTGCTGCTCCTTTGGCAATTTGTTAGTTACCCCCAAAATATCACCACATTTTCGGACATAGAATTCCAGATCGTCTTCAGTACCTGACAAGAACAGAGATAGTGTAACACAGGGATACAAATTTTGCTTTAAAGTTATGACAAAGATTTTCACAAACAGGGGAGGGGAAAATTGTTCAGTCACAAGAACATTCCAAGGGTGGTATTTTTTCTGTGCTTTGCTTACAGACAGACAGAAAAACAAGGGCTAGGACCTGCATAGTAGGGGAGAGAGGTAGGATTCCCAACAAGCTACTCAGCTATAGAACATTTCAATTGAGTCTCTTCATTGCATAAAAACCCATTATGAAGCACAGAGACCACAACAAAGAATCTCCAGTGATCAATCTTCTAAAAAGTAGATTATCAACTAGAAAAGTATTAGAACCCAAAGTTTCTTTGAAAGAACTCTTGGAGCATAATAATTCATTTTCCCTAAGCTGTTTTACAGTGTGCAAATTTTTCTTGCATTCATTTATCATATTCCTAACCACCCACTCTATAAATATATCTTACAGTACTAACTACAGGTTCAATATTGCCACCGCTCACATTTATTTGTTATTTGGGCAAGGCGGGCTTTTTCAGATGAGAAGGTTTCATCCAAATCAAACAGATCCAGGCTGGGGGGAGGCAGTTCTCTGAAGGCGGGTGGAAAAACCTAGTAAGAGAAACAATAAAACAATCAAGCCTAATCCTGTTCTTGCTTGAAAAACAAAACTTTTAACATTTGTATTAGTATGTCATATATAATAGAAACAAACCAGACCAAATACCTCAAAGGTACTGATCTTGGAGGCTAAGCAGGATCAGCCCTACTCAGTACTTGGATGATGAACTACCAATGAGGTGTCACAGGCTATACAGGCAGTCCCAGAGTTACAAACATCCGATTTACAAACAACTCATATTAAGAACGGGGGTGAGACAATAGGAAGTGAGAGAAATCTACTCCTCAGAAGAGAAATTCACTCTTGAGTTTTCATGTGAAAAAGGTGTCTCAACTGAAGCTTTATCATCAATCCTTGTTCCACAAGGTCATTTTTTTCAAAATCTAATTATCACCGGGACAGAAAGTGAGGTGAAATCTTCTGAACACGGGCACATTGGTATAGATAAAAATGATGAAAACTGAATGTGAGGGGTGAAGTTTTCCACTTGTGCCATACCCAGTTTCTCTGTTGTAACAAGTGGACATATTACTTACTGCTGGCTGGAGTGTTGGCAAAGGAGTCTCAAACTGAGGCTGTATTAGCTGCAGTGGCTCATATTTCACATTCAACTGCTCATAAGATCTGCAATATAAATATTGGTATGGCTGGAGGGAAGGTCCTAGACAACATATTCACATTTACAAGCACTTTACACAGTAATCTTCTTGACAAATACAATAAATAAGTGTACCCAGTTAATGTTATCCTTTGCAAACAATTCATAAGCTATCAAACTTGAAATCTAAACATCCTGAATAATCCTAATTATATGAAGTCCTCTAGAACTAACTTACTAGCAAACAACTGTATCGTCAATGAGCCAATTCACTCCAATGTAGATCAATATTCTGATGCTTCTTATTCAAGCGTTCTTCAAATGGACTGGAATATATCTAAGACTAAACAAGTTCAAGCTACCAGCCAAGAGGAGACTGACTGACCAACAGCAACTAGCATTAGCATTAGTACCTCTAACACTGTATACAAGATGCAGGTTTGGCTACAGGAGGACTACTAACTGGAATTATTTTGCTCGATATACAGGCCCATAGCCAGGATTTTGATTCGGTTGGGGGGGGGGGGGGGGGCAAGGATCTACCCTAGCAAACCTTTTGTATCATTATCCCAATATATATTGAGCATGGTGATCAGATTATGATATGTATAAACATAACAGTTTAAATAATGTACCAGTAAGGCCTTCCTGCGGACCACCCTGAGAATTTGGGGGGGGGGGGGGGGGGGGCTGAAGCCCCTCAAGCCCCCCCCCCCCCCCCCCCGCTACAGGCCTGTCGATATAGAATCTTGTTATGTGCTATCAAAAACTGTCACTATTGCCAATCCAAATAGACAAAAGATACCAAATTTTAAATGTGTACGTGTAAACTGCCAGCATTTATCCTTTCTCTACTGTAGAATATGAAACACTGAACTTAATTTATCTTGCGACCAATGTTAATTGCCTAAAATCTAGTAGATTACTACCGAGATGGGCCAAAACTAACAAAATGAAGTTCAACAGTGACAAATGCAAGATACTCCACTTTGGCAGGAAAAACGAAATGCAAAGATACAAAATGGGGGACGCCTGGCTCGAGAGCAGTACGTGTGAAAAAGATCTTGGAGTCCTCGTGGACAACAAGTTAAACATGAGCCTACAATGTGATGTGGCGGCAAAAAAAGCCAATGGAATTTTGGCCTGCATCAATAGGAGCATAGTGTCTAGATCTAGGGAAGTAATGCTACCCCTCTATTCTGCCTTGGTTAGACCACACCTGGAATATTGTGCCCCATTCTGGGCACCACAATTCAAGAGAGATATTGACAAGCTGGAATGTGTCCAGAGGAGGGCGACTAAAATGATCAAGGGTCTGGAGAACAAGCTCTATGAGGAGCGGCTTAAGGAGCTGGGCATGTTTAGCCTGAAGAAGAGAAGGCTGAGAGGAGATATGATAGCCATGTATAAATATGTGGGAGGAAGCCACAAGGAGGAGGGAGCAAGCTTGTTTTCTGCTTCCTTGGAGACTAGGACGCGGAACAATGGCTTCAAACTACAAGAGAGGAGATTCCATCTGAACACGAGGAAGAACTTCCTGACTGTGAGAGCCGTTCAGCAGTGGAACTCTCTGCCCTGGAGTGTGGTGGAGGGTCCTTCTTTGGAAGCTTTTAAACAGAGGCTGGATGGCCATCTGTCAGGGGTGATTTGAATGCAACATTCCTGCTTCTTGGCAGGGGGTTGGACTGGATGGCCCATGAGGTCTCTTCCAACTCTTTGATTCTATGATACTACTATTTAAATTCTTAAATTAAAAATCGAAGAACAAATAATACTTGGAATGCACTAAATGAAGCAACAGATACTTGCTTGATGATTTTGGGAAGTGCTGTAGTGTCCAAATGGTAAATAGACATGTCAAAGAGTGTAGTGAAGTCTCGTGGGTTCTCATCTCCCTCTTGAAGACAAACTCTCAACCGTTCTGACAAGGTGGCTATATCTGGGAGCATTGTATAATCAGATATCTGAAAAAACACAGAAATTGCTGTAGACAATGAAAGAGGTAGCAAGAAAAATGCATGGTTTTAAGTAAATAAACAACTTCACTTGCAACAACTGAATAAGAAACCTCAATTAAGAAACAAATAACACTGAAAAGTAACTGAAACTTATATGATGGCACAGTTTTAATTTTAACTGCAAAATGTATTAATCAATGCCATTATTACATTTTACAAACCAATTTAAAATTCCAAGTCACATATAAATAGACAAATGTTCTGAAAAAGAATCTCCATAAGGCGTAAATAAAAAATCTAGTAGTTTAATTTTTATTTTAAACATATCAAAACTTTCTCCTTGGTGACAATGAATACATTAATACAAAAATTCAACAAACTTTTCAAGTATTTTATAGCAATAAAAACTAATGTTAGGATCTATTAGAATTGTTTTCCTACCTCTGGATCTTCTGCATCAATCTGGTTTAAATGGATGTCATCAGTTGTAAGCCACTGGAAAAGTACCTCCTAAGAAAGCACATGTTTGTGAAACTTTTTCAATTAATTTTCATGATATGTATCATTGTTCATATACAATTTGGGAGGAGGAGCAACACATGGCCTTCATATTTGGGGTTTAACTTTTGCAGATTTGTTTACTTGTCAATTTCATAAATATGTTTCATCTAAAAATCACTAGGTCCTTCAAGATGATTCTATGATCACCTTCTGCTGAACACTGACCATACAGTCACATTGACGGATCGGGATTCTTAGTCAAAAACACTTCTCCAGGCATTTGTAGGTCTTCCAGTGCAATTCTATGACCACTTTAGGCAGACGCTGACCATAGAGTCACACTGAAAGACCTAGAGAGGAATTGTCTCTGGTAAAACAAGTTGCTCATTCATGGTTTCTCCACTTTGACAGAGGTCATAGAATCATAGAATCATAGAGCTGGAATAGACCTCATGGGCCATCTAGTTCAACCCACCTCTAATCCCAGAGAATATGAAAGGCTAGCTGTATACATAATAACCCCAAAGCCTCAATTTTGGAAGAAAGACAGGCTACTAATATTAGTAGCAGCAACATCAATACTTAATTCAAATGAGTATTTACTTCAACTGCCACACTGAACCATAGTTCTGCAAGAAATGAATTCATGTAAGGTTTGGGACAACATGCTCTATCTTCCCCATCTGTGTGGACAGAAAGATGAATGTAAAGTCTTCACTTTTATTTTTGCACAAAAAATATTAACTCTGTTAAATAAAGTCTAAGCTTCAAGAACAGCTGATCAACTGATTGTTTGAGAACGAAGAGTAATAAAACAAGAAATTTTGATAATAAAAGCTCACCATGATCTTGCTGTTTTCTTCTTTTTCCAAATATTGGTCTGTGAACATATGACAAGATCCCAATACAGCCAACTTTCCGCCTTGATTCTATCAAAGAGTAAAACACACATTTCTGATATGCGGGAACCCATAAACTATACCAAATACACATAAATGCTTTCTTTTATCAGGCACACCTTTAAAACTTCACATTAATAATGTAAGGGAGATCACACCAGATATAAGTACTCACAGTGAGTATCTGATGCTACCAACAAGAAAGTTATTATTTATTTTAGTAAGGAAAGGTTAATATAGAATTACACCACTATTTTTGTTCACTACTTTTGTTCTCTTTTCCTGAGTGAGTAAAGTTTTAACAATATATAAGGATGGTATAGCTTCACAGTCTCCAAGGAAAGAAATGTCATTTAGTTCGCA
The DNA here is from genome assembly GCF_037176765.1 of Anolis sagrei. Taxonomy (NCBI): domain Eukaryota; kingdom Metazoa; phylum Chordata; class Lepidosauria; order Squamata; family Anolidae; genus Anolis; species Anolis sagrei. Next base: position 212,209,595 of record NC_090024.1, on the reverse strand, counting down.
ATCCTGGAATTCAATGAGAATTCCAAGTAGACATGCATGGAAACTGCAGTTATTGGTTCATAAAGACATATGTCAATATATGCATGCCAATGCCTTTAAGCAGGCTAAATTAAAATATCATATAGGTTTTGCTTTCATAACTGAACAATCAAAGAAAGAAAGAAAAATCAACCAAAGACAACAAATACTTGAAACTGATAATAAACAAAACAAGCTTAGTGAAACCATGCTTTTAATAAGCAGACTGTTAAAGCTTTTCTGAGCTTCAACAGAGTACTTCCACTACTGAGGATGCAGTGTGGTTCTCAGAAAGAGAAGTCTATTAGTGAAGAAACTTTTAGCCCTACAGCATTTTCCACATTAGCTCTGATTCCTTGGAATTTCAAATCCAAAATATCTGAGCAACCAACATTTTCTACCTAGCTATGTACTGAGCAAACTTCTTCTGGTTTCTCAGCTCATGTACTTTGCTATTTCCCCCCACCGTCTCAAACAGCTCAACCACATGACAGATTTTCCTTCTAATCTTCTTCTGTGTCTGAACAATTATTCTATCATTTTTTTTCAGAAACCTCTTGTAGGATTTTGTCTAAAATGTCCTCCAGCCATACAATGGGGAAAGAACTGTCTAACTAGATTGATCCTCCTACTAGTGTCATTCAATTTATCCAAACAATATTGGTCAGAAAAAATAAGAGATTAAAGGTGTGACAGAAATGTTAGCCAGGTTCTAGTAAGATCTTCTTACTATGTTTAAGAATTTCTGAAATTCTTCTCATATTTGACTGAAAATAACCCCTGGGAAACATCAATAACAGTACAAAACATTTCAGATAGAGAAGAACATTTGGAGGGCACAGTTCACATAGTAAAGGTCTCAGACATATGCACATGGCTTTCTGGTTTCCTGGAAATGCTTTTACATGATAATTTGCAAAAGAAGACACCACTATCAATTAAAAATCAAAATGTCTGAAATATCATGCTTCCACTTGTATGCATCTCTATGTGCAAGAAATGATAAACGCAAAGCTATTAACTGTATTGCAGAGGAGTTATTTGAAAAAAAAACCCTGCAAGATCCCTTTCTAGGAATTAGAAAGGGACAGCTTTCTAATTCAGTCCTCAGTTTGGATAGCTGAGGTTAATCTTTGTGAATTGTTGACAAGTTATTTTATTTTCATGTATTTCACACTAATTTTCCTTAGTGTTTAATATACTGATGCCAGTCACAAATCTTTTGGAAGTGACTAAATCTAAATGAAATGAACAACATATTTACCATACAATGTTAAGAGTGGTAAAACCATCACAGAGGAAGCTGTAGGGCTAGATTTCAAGACAAGATTGGGCCCTTTCTTCTAATTTATTTATTCTAAATTAGTTTGTCTTAGAAGTATTTCAGAAATAGTGACAAATAACTGATAAAACAGAAATGGATGAAGCAACTGATAAAATAGAAACAGATGAAGCAACTGTTCAAATGTTCTGGTTTTGTACTTGCAAGTCACCTACTTTTCAGATACCACACACTAAGAGTATTTATGAAAAAAGAACTAATATTATTGCTTGCATGTTAAGAGTACATAAACATTACTGAATGACAAGCACAAAACATTTTTTTCATGCAATAGTTACCTTATAATGATAAAAAGCCAAGATGGGCCTGTTTAGAGGAAAACAGACAGATCCTGTGGACAGAACAGCCACTGCTGGTTTCATCACATTTAGTGTAGCACCAAATGGATACACAAAAGTGAGAGCTCTACAAGAAGAGCCAAAAAATGTAGTAAGTATTTTCTGTATTCCATGGAATTATCTATGCTTTCATAATACACTCTTATCCAAAGTTTGGAGAAGTACCTTTTTGGACTACAATTCCCAAGCCTGTAAACCCCCTGAATCAACAGACCCTATCTAACTAGTGATTCCCTAAGTATTCATTGATTCAGTGGGTCTACTCTACTTGGAACTGGAACTAGCTTTTTGAATGGCTTAGCAAACATGGCAGCACACAACATTAAGAAAAACTAATCCTTTCCTAAATTTGAGATTACAATGTATTTTATAAAAGCAAAATACAGAATTTTATAAAAGTGGTAGAATGTTCCATTTTATTAACATTCCTTTCACTTTAAAACTTAAAACATCAGTGATATGCCCAATAATGAAATACTTACTGTGCATCATTTCCACTGTTATCTTCATCTATTAACCCAGATACAGTTTTTCCTGCAGCTCTGCTGATTTCCCTTAATAGTGGAAACATAAAAACAACTAAGATTTGAAATCTCAAACGATGTTGTTATATGACAAAATTTGTTCCACCCACATAGACCCAAGACTTACCGATTTAAAACTCCATTGGACACCAGGGCTTCTTTAGGATGGAAGTATTTATAATACACATTCCTCACCACAGAATCTTAAGAAAAATGAAAATAAAAGGTTAATTTTCCCAAAGAAAGATTCTATCACCACACATAAAGCTAACAACATGATTCCTAATTAGATGCATTTGGGGAAGTAATTTTTCTTGTGACAAAAAAGTGTACATAAATAAATATAACCGTCACAATGATTAGACAAGTATAAATGTGTGACAAAGGCATCTCAAATCATCTCCCTCTGGCTGTTTTTACCCCGCTCTATCTCAACTCTGGTGGGGACCCAGAGCTGCTTCCAAATTGGCAATATTCAATGCCTCATTAAACATAAAACATACGAATACATTAAACACTAAATGCTGTTGTTTTTCCAACTGTGTTGAAATTTCTCAGAGAGCAGTACCTGGACAACCAATGAGTTGTTTCCTACTGACTCTCTTGCTGCTCTACTTCATTTTTAATAGGTAGTTCGATTATACTGGGTGGTACCAGAAAAGCAGCTACCGCAGCTCCTTCCCACTACCCTTATCCTTTTCCTACCCGACATTCCATCCATCCAGCTCTCACCTCCACATCCTCCTCTTCCTGTCCCATTTTCTCCATATGTCCTGAAGACCCACATCCCACCTGGTCTCCTGCTTTCCACTCCCCTGTCCCATTCCCTTCCACAATCCTGCCTCAGTGCATTCTCAATACAAAAGCATGTTGATAGGCCAGTTATTACCATTGTTCACCATGATTCCATACTCTTCTAATAAAAAGTTTATATTGGTATCGTATCGTGATTCACCACCTTCTCCAAGCATAACCAAAATATCCCCACCATCTTCTAGATATTTCTTCAGAACTTCAAACTGAGACAGAAAAAAGAACACATTAGTCCTAAGCACAGAAAACTAAACCACAAAAGACTTTCCATCATTTTTCTAATGTAATCCCTGAAAATTAAAGGATAATAGTAAGAGAGAAAAATTGAATAATTCAATTATAGACTGTCCCAAGTTACAAACATCTGACTTACAAACAACTAATAGTAAGAATGGAGGTGAGACAACAGGAAGTGTGAAAAATCTACCCCTCCGAAGGGAAATTCACTCCTGAAAGAGTTTTCATGGGGAAAAGATGTCTCAGCTGAAGCTTTTCCCCCAATCCTTGTTTCCACAACAAACCAAATGTTTCAAACTCCAATTATTACAGTGAGAGAAAATGAGGTGAAATCTTCTGAACAGGGGCACAGACAGCAAAACAAACACCACAGGGGTGTTAACTCTTCCTGATGATATCCAAAGCATATGCATATGATATATGAATGAATGGGAGTTGAATTTAAAAAATGTATCTGTTCTGACTTGCATACAAATTCAACTTAAGAACAAACCTACAGAATCTTGTTTGGAACTTGGGGACTGCATGTATTGTTTGGTATAGCATAGACATAGCTTCAATTTAGTCTTGCACAAAGTTCTTTCTGTTCAAATCAATAAATACCATCACAAAGATAAGTTGATCTGTCTGCTTATGTGTTTATGAGTACAACATACTTCAGCAGCTGTGAACTTTTCCCTGGGTCCTGCTGTAATCCACAGTTTTACCCCAGCCAGTTTCTCAGATGTGATTTCATCTTTTAAGCTGTGGATATATTAATGAGAAAATACGTTACCCTGCCATTTCAAAGGAAAATCATTAAAGGCAACACTTGATTATCTGATATATATTCAACTTTCAAATTTTAGTCAACGCATATCAAAATAGGGCAGTAATGCTGCCTTATTAAGCCACAAAGGACACAACCTGCAAACCTGTAAAGCAGCTTGTCTGTTCCCAGTGCCCTTTTGCTACTAGCCTAAGCAGTTAAACAAAATGAACAGATATTGATTGTTACTTCTGAAACACACATATTATTTGTTTCCAAATAGTAATTTATGTTTATCTAACAACTCAGTTTCATATGACAACAAAAATGTTATAAAAATGCTGATCCATCTCTCTCAATTATAATTCCGTATTCAAATATAAAGCTAACACTACCTAGTAATGTGAACAGGCAAAGCAAAGCAGGGCAAAAATGGGTTTTGTTTGCTATTTTGTACCTTATTCACACTAACCCAAGATCCATGGTAAGGTAAGTTTCCCCTTGATATTAAGTCTAGTTGAGTCCGACTCTGGGGGGTGGTGCTCATCTCTATTTCTAAGCCAAAGAGCCAATGTTGTCCACAGACACCTCCAAGGTCATGTGGACGGCATGACTGCATGGAGCGCTGTTACCTTGCATCGAAGTGGTACCTAGTGATCTACTCATATTTGCATGTTTTCAAACGGCTAGGTTGGCAGAAGCTGAGGCTAGCAACAGGAGCTCACCCCGTACAGCGGATTCGAACTGTCGACCCTCTGGTGAGCAAGTTCTGCAGCTTAGAGGTTTAATCCACTGTGCCACTATGGCCCCAAGATCCACAGAAATAGATCAACTGAAACATTAGAAATAATAAAATCAAAACAGCAGACAGCTACCAGAAAACACAGTGAATTCCACTAACCTCTGTATTTTCCAGTTACTGCGTAGTTTTTTCTGTAGAATTCTATAGCCATTGTTCATGGTAAACATCTCTTTTTTGGAAGCATTGAAGATTATTATATTTCGAAGTTCTCCCTGCATGGTTACCTCAAAAATAGAAGAAAACAGTTAGTTATATAAAGGAAAAAAAATAAGGAAACAAACTTCATATTCATAGGTTTCAATAACTGGTTTCACCCATAGCTTAATGTGCAATAGTGTTTTTTACTAATGACTCTAGCACACAGGCTGAAACATGGAAATAATAAGATCGGATATGAAGTCTCTCAATCTTTTTTACTAAACGTTTTTAGAAGAGACGAATTAGTACATGTTTAAATAATATTCCAATATATGCCCATCTTATTTTTGAAGGCAAAGAGGTTTGTTCCAAAATATGCCCATCTAATTTTTGAATGTAAGTGCCTGGATCCCATTTTCAGTGTCTGACCTACTATTGATCATGAGGAAGCTAAAGTCCAAAATATCTGGAAGATCAATTAGGGAAACTCTGAACAAAGTTGTCAAACTTGTGACCAGAGGTTTAGGGTTCGAACTCTCAAAAGCCATAGCCAGCTTGTCCAATGGCCAGTTCTGGGAGTTAAAAGTCGAAAACACCCAGAGAGCACAAGTTTGACACCACTGCAGTAGAACTTACATTATAATTAATGGTATTTATCTCCTGAAACTTTGTTACAGAGCTAATGAAAAGCTGTAACTACAACCAACAAAACTTCTGTATATTATTCAAATGTATAATATAGTTCGATATGGCATAGTATTAAGCCATGGCAGTTAAACTGAATTAATTCTACAGTGTAGAATTACAGGTTTTAAACTGTTTTTACTGACATTGTGTAATTTTGTTATTACTGTTTTCCACGTGATTGTTTTATTGTCAAATGTTTTAGATTGTTATTTAAATTTCCTTAATTTATTGTTGTATTTTGTGGAGCCCCCAGTAGTGCAGCAGGTTAAACTGCTGAGCTGCTGAACTTGTTGACAGAAAGGTTGGTGGATTGAATCCTGGGAGCAGGGTGACCTCCTGCTGTTAGGCCCAGCTTCTACCAACCTAGCATTTCAAAAACATGCAAATGTGAACAGCTCTTTGACTTAGAAATTGAGATGAGCACCTCCTGCCCAGTCCGATTTAATGTCCAGGGGAAAACTTTACCTTTCACTGTTGTATTTTATGGCATTGAATGTTTGCCTTTTATGCTGTGAGCTGTCCTGAGTCCCCTCAGGGAGACAGAGTGGGATAGAAATAAAGTTTCACTTACTTATACTGTAGAATGAATTCAGTTTAACTGCCATGACTCAATGCTATGGAGTCCTGGAAGTTGCAGTTGTACAAGGTTCCTAGCCTTCTCTACCAAATAGTGCGAGTGCCACATTGAACAACACCTCCCATGATTCCATAACATTGAGCCAAAGCTGTTAAAGTGGTATCAAACTGCATTAATTCTACAACCAAGTTGCACCATGGTTTCCAAATGAACACAAGCCACATTTAAAAGCCAAAAACTTTTAAAGACCAATTTCTACAATTTAGTTTATGGAGAGGACGAGGATTAGAACAACTCAATATATCCTCACTCTGACACCGGAATGCACTATGGCACTATTTGGCTGTTGTATACATCATATTTTTTATTTTATATAATATCACTCATCATTTTATACTTTTAATTGCACCTTGATGTATTTAGATCCTTTTGATGTCAATGTGTATGATGAGTTTTAAGTATTTTTTTTGATCATTTTAAGTTTTTATGTTAATTTTGATGTAGATTTTTTTTTTTTTGTTGCTCATTTTGGCACTGAATGTTTGTCCCGTCCCCCCCCCCCCCCCCGGAAACCTCCCTAAGTCCCCCTATGGCAGGTTACAAATAAAGTATTATTATTATTATTATTATTATTACTATTACTACTACTACTACTACTACTATTATTAGTGTTAGAATAAGGCCGTTCCCACCAGAAGGGATCCTACGTTTGAAATATCTGTGCATCATGAATAGCAGAAAACCCCATTGACATACAATTTAACAGGAACCAAAGGCCACAAAACTAAGAGAAAGCCAGCAGATGCCTTATTGCCCAATATAATGAGAATATTTTATTTCAGATGGCCATCCAGCCTCTGTTTAAAAGTTTCCAAAGAAGGAGCCTCCACCACACTCCAGGGCAGAGAGTTCCACTGATGAACGGCTCTCACAGTCAGGAAGTTCTTCCTTATGTTCAGATGGAATCTCCTCTCTTGTAGTTTGAAGCCATTGTTCTGCGTCCTAGTCTCCAGGGAGGCAGAAAACAAGCTTGCTCCCTCCTCCCTGTGACTTCTTCTCACATATTTATACATGGCTATCATATCTCCTCTCAGCCTTCTCTTCTTCAGGCTAAACATGCCCAGCTCCTTAAGCCGCTCCTCATAGGGCTTGTTCTCCAGACCCTTTATCATATAATAATTATATATTTTATATAATATACAACTAATATTGGTATCATATTGCATTATATTATATCATCAATATTACTAATAATTATTATATAATAATATAATACACTGTATGCACATATAATATTAATAATATTATAATGTAATACAATATAATAATACAATATAATAATTATATATTTTCCAGACCCTTTATCATATAATAATTATATATTTTATATAATATATAACTTATATTGGTATCATATTGCATTATATTATATCATCAATATTACTAATAATTATTATATAATAATATAATACATTGTATGCACATATAATATTGATAATATTATACTGTAATACAATATAATAATTATATATTTTATATTACATGGAATATTGCTAATAGTATTACAGTATAGTGGTACAGTACAATATAGTAATATATAATGTGTATACAATATATTATATTATTAGCACAGAGTCACACTCATCAGTTAAAAGGGGGAAATGATCAGAACGTATATCTGCAGCCAAGATCAATGAGGGCCTGATGCTTTTCTGGTACTTAGACACGAGCACTGATGCCATTATATACTCCGCCTTCGCCTCTCCGTAAGGCCTTAAAGGACAGGCGGCTTGGCATAATAAGGGAACCGTATTTCAAAGCTCAACCAGACTTAAATTGAGGGAGCCTCCTTACCTGAGGGGTGGCAACCATCCTTCCGAGGCCCCTCCAACTTGAGGACGCGGCGACGGCAAACAGACACAGCAAGTCACTAAGGGCCGCTACCGCCCTAGCAACGCGAGCCCTGGCTTGCCGCGCATGCGCTTAACGAGACGCTGTAGGACAAAAAAAGAAGACACGCCTCGCGTGGTGACGTCAGAGACGTCCCTGAAGGGAGGAGGTAGTCTTTGGAATCTTCCATTCCTGCAGGGAGGGGAGGGGGGGTTGGCTTCTACCAACTGAGGGTCAGGGAAAGGGCAAATCAGCTTTATTTAGAAGAAGCAGTCAAGAGAGGGAGTTACATATCTTATAGCAGTTTGGCACTATATTAACAACTGGGATTTGTATTATTGTGAGAGTCCTTCCAGACAGGCCCTAAATTCTGATCCTGTTTTCTGCTTTAAACTGGATTATATGAGTCCACACTGCTAGATAATCTGGGATAAACAGAAAACCTGGGATCAGATCCTGGGATATAGGGCCTGTCTGGAAAGGTCCTGAGATGTTCTCTATCAAAGAGTTCTGTGTCATGGCAAGCTACAAATTCTATCTCACTGAGCCATGCAACTGAAGTGGCGTCAAAGTGCTATAATTCTGCAGTGTGGATGGCAGCAAGGCGTCTTGTGAATACTGAAGACTATAGGGCCTTATTGGGCATGAGATATTTTTTGGCCTGGTGCAACCCACTTCATCAATTTGCATCCTCTATTCTGCCCTTCAGCACCTCTTGCAGCCAAAAGGAGGAAAACACACCTTCCTGCTCAGGCACACTGGAGAGATTTAGAAGATTCATTGAAGTTGCTGGTTGTGCAATTTTTATTTTTTTTTTTTGGAGTCAATGCCTCAGAGCTTCACAATATGCAGAACCTAGTTTACTTTGTACCAAGAGTTTTGGATTTACACTCTATTGCCGCTGTATTTGATCTTTGTACTGTGTGTTTTGGTGTATATATTTTATGTTGATGTGTTTTGACTATGTTGTACCCTGACTGGAGCTGCTAGGAGAGGGGGATAACAATTATTATTATTATTATTATTATTATTATTATTGACACAAAAGCACAGTATGTCACAGCAAACGAGATCTATATGCTGGATTTCGTATCACAAAATCACAAGTTGAACGCTTCTCAGGTGTCTAGGACTGTGTAATGTATTTTCGAATGATGTGAGCAGATCCAAGTAAGGTGGCCTTTTGCAGTTGACAGAGGGTTATCATTATCATTATTATATTATTATTTTACATACACATATTTTATCCCATGATTTCCTATAAGAACATAGCACAGATTGAGTATCCCTTATGCAAAATGCCTGGGGCCAGAAATGCTTTGGATTTCAGATTTTTTAGGATTTTGGAATATTTGCATATACATAATGAAATATCTTGGATGTGAGCACCAAGACTAAACATAAAATTCATTTATTTTTCAAATAGATCTTGTAATAGCCGGAATCTCATTTTGTAGAATATTGAACCGTGAAAAGACAAATGTGTCACAATCACAGCTGGCCATGTGGACAGTTTTGGAACATTTGTGATTTCTGGATAAGGGATACTCAACTTATACAATCAGACATCTTCACCCACAGGTTTTGCATGTATGGTTCCAATGTGCATAACTTGAATATAAGGCAGTCTCTGAGTTAGAAACATGTGATTTAGAAATGATTCAGCTGAAGCTTTCTCCCCAAAATTAGATTATCACAGGATCAGAAAGTGAGATGAAATGTCCTGAACAGGGGCAAAGACAGCAAACAAACACCATAATGTTATTAACCCTTCCCTATGCTATCCAAAGCTATAGATAGATAGATTTAGTTGGTATTACACCTTTTAAATGTACCTGTTCTGACTTACATACACATGCAATTTAAGAACAAATCTACAGAACATATCTTGTTTGTAACTTGGGGAATGACTGTATATTTAAAGATTCCAAAAGGCAAACCTTGATCCCCCCCCCCCCACCGTATTTTATATGGGAGACTGTTTTACTACATCATTGTACATCATGGGACTTGAGCGTCCAACATTTTGGGTGTCTATGTGGGGTCCCGGAAACAAGCCCCATCAGATATCAAGGGCCTTCTGTAATGAGGTTCAGTAAAACACAGGAAACAGTATACAGTAGGGTTGCCTAAGTGAAAACTCGAGAGGGCTGTGAACCTTAAAGGTTAAGTAAAAGAAGGATTTTCGACAGGTGTTGCTGGGTACCTGGATGCATGAGAATCAGCAGCAGTTAAAATTTTATTTTCTTCCCAAAACTATGGAAGGTACAAAACGAGTTTCTAGTTCTCAATTTGGCCATTTTAGAGCCCTAGGAGATTTTGGACATCCCAGTGTTTACATTTCCCCCCAGCAATAATGCATGTCTCTTATCAGTCCCCCAAAGGTTCTAGATTAGGGTGAGAACGCTTTGCCCTTCGGAATGTGTGTCTTAAAGCATCATACAATGGCTAATGGTTAAAGGATTGTGAGAGATGTAGTTGAAAGCATCAGAATTAGCAGTTCTAGATGGCAGATGGGCTGTCACTCTAAGACTTACAAGCATCTCAAATTTATTGTCTTTGCTTGTCCTTAATAGCAAAGGAAAAGACAGACAAAATGATGAGGAAAATATGAAAGAGCTGCAAAAGGAGGGTGTGGACACTTGAGGCCCACACAAACTCAGCGAACAAGTCAGGGGGATGTTGTGATAAATGCCCTATCTGAGATGGATCTAAAAGTAAGTGTTCTAATCATTCCCCCAAAATTTGAAAGTCTAAAGGCTAGACTTGAGCAAGAGGGGGGAAAACCAGATAATTACTGGTAGATATACTTGGTGTGAACAACACTTCACAAATATAGCAGCTTGGTTTCATTTTAACTTCCAAGGCTTCAATTGACAAAATCCTTGTTTATTCCTCTCGCCCTATTAAACTATAGGATTTGAATTTTCTGGTAAGAAAATTCTGAGTGGGCAATACTCAAACCATATGTGGCCACCAAGGCTGGTTTGTTGTTGTTGTTGTTTTGCACTCCTAATTCCTCCAGTCTCTCAAAAATGCTATTTTTCTTACTAAAAGTAGAATGACTTGCTTCAAAGCTTCCAAAACTTGCAGTTCACCTTTAAAATGAGTTGCCATCTTCTTTTAACATAAAGTTTTTCAGAACTAGAAGTTAGGAGATGTTTTGTTTGTTTTTTTTTTGGGGGGGGGGGGGGTTAAAGCATTTTGGTAACATCCAACAAATAGCGTTCTCTTGGTGGTTTCTTAATCTAGAGCCTGTCATTGCAACACTGACAGTAAATTCAGTGTCATCTATCAATCTGCAAATAAAGATTTCCTTGCTTGCTGAAGTTTATCTGCCCAAAATCAATACAGTTAAACTTGCCAATAATCTGAAAAAGAAAAAAAAAAGTAAGAACCAGCTTGGACTTGTATTAAAAGAAAGACATAGACAGACACCTGAGCCTTGAATCGGGTAAGCTATGTTCTCTTAAAATATTTTTATTAAGTTTTAAATATTCACTGGACTCCAAATTTTTGGAGGAGGAGAGCACAAAATAATATGCAAACATCTTTCAACACAATTATGCCATCAGCTTAACATATCACAACAAAACCCAGGAAGGGACAGGCAAATAACGCTATCATATAAACTGATCTATTCCTTCTGTTGTTACAAAGATGACCATTTACAAAAAAACAAAAACAGAAAACTCTCCTATAGCGAGCATGACCACTAGGAGGCATTTCTTAATACATAGTTAAACATTTAAAAAGTTAAATGCACCCAAGCCTAGATAATGGCTGCCTTTGAAATTAACCTTGGACACAATTTTTTTAAAGAGAGCTATTTAGAGGTACAAAATCATTAAAACCCAGCAGTTGTTTCTATAGTATACATTTCTTAACACAGTTGAGTTGAATTCTCCAAACGCCAGGAACATATCCTGCTGAATGTGTTCTTAATTTAAACAGAAGAGGAAAAGTTCTGCTTCACTTCATGTTATAGCACCCACAAAATTGTTCTCTTAGGGTGCACCTACACTGTAAAGTTAATTCAGCTTGACACCATTTTAATGGCTCAATGCTATGGAATCATGGGAACTCTTGCTTTACAAGACTTCTCTGCCAAAGAATGTTGGTGCCTCATCAAGCTAAAAATCCCTGGATTCCATTGAGCCATGATAGTTACAAGTGATGTCAAGCTGCATTAATTCTACAGTGTAGATGCACCTTCAATCGTATTTGTCAATATTGGGCAGAACCACAATTTTCATCAGCAGGGTGGATGGCATTGCTGTAGCAAATTGAATTCTTTTCTATGGTGTCAACTTTGTTATTCATCCAAGATTGTTATTGCATTTTCATTTCCTGTAGGAGACTCCCTAATAATTAAAGAACAGTGGATAATTTGAATTGATTCAGACTGCTACATCAGTGAATAAAGTGTTTTATAAAACACCCTGTCGTAGGTAATAGTGTAAAACACCTCCCAACAAAGGATTCTCCCAGGCAGGAATCAGCCAGTCTTTGAAGCTGCAAGGCCATTCCATGCTAATCAAGGTGGCCAATTGCAACATTCACACTTGCCTCAAGCAGACAAGTTCCTTCTCTCACCCGGGACATCCCACAAATATATAAACCTCACTTGTCTAGTTTCCAACAAATCTCACAACCTTTGAGGATGCCTGCCATAGATGTGTGTGAAACATCAGTAGAGAATGCTTCTGGAACATGGCCATACAGCCCGGAAAACTCACAGTAACCCACTAAGGTAATAAGGCTGTAAACTGAGGCAGGTATTGTTGCACTTTCTGGAAGCTGGATTCCTCAATTTTGTAAATATGTTTACAAAACTTGTGCGCAGCCATCCTTAGACAGGTCTTACATATCTGCTATTCCTTTATAGTCTTAAAAACAATATTTTTGCCAGTTTCCTGTCTATATTATCAAGAGGTAGTTATAAACTGACTCTTATCACCATGTAACTTTCTGATGGATACTGGGAGGGAGAGGCAAAAGCAGAATCAGCTGGCAAGATCTCCAAGGTAAAATGTCATGCCACAGAATAAGACACTGGTGAAATATGATTAAGTATGCTATCTGAGCCAGTTATGGCTGGGGAGCAGTTTAATCAACCCTAAGAGAAAAGGCCAGGCAAATCGTAAGGTGACATGCCTTTAGGGCCATAATTTCAAAAAAGAAAGTATACAAAAGGTCCAATTTTAAAAGGGAGAATACATTTCTATGAAAGTTTTGTGGAAAAAATAATTTTAGGGAATGGGGAGTTGGAAACGGAAACCTCCACATTTTCTAGCTGACTGCAACAGTATTTTCTGATAATTCCCTGAGGCAAACCAAAGGACTATCATAAAGGAAGGCAAAGGTGGTTTTAAAGAAAGAAAGAGTCATATCTAAAAGGCCCTAAAAATACAAGATTAAAGTGAGGTGAATCACAAACTGGGGAGACAAATCCAAGCATATACAAACAACTGGATAAAGGATCCCCTTGAAATCGCCTGCAGCAATCTCACTAGAGGTTCACCTGCATTCTCATATAGGACAACATCTATTTTGGCACAAGATTGTGTCATTAAATGTGTTGAAGTCTCTAGAAATAAAACAACCTTAACTAAAATAATCAATGCTTCCCCTCTGGAAGAGGAATATTCACATTGTGAGGTCCTGTATCTCAATGCTGGAGAGCTTGTTTCTGTTCCAGTTAGAAGATTAGTCAGAAAGTAATGGCTTCTTTTCATTCAAGCCAAAAGCTAAAACTGGGTTTTCTTAAGCTTTGTTCACACAGGTCCATTAGTCCTCATCATTCGGTGCATATGAAAATCCCAGAAAGGCATCCGTTGCACTGGAACTGCTGGCAGCTAAGTCAGGGGTACGGATGATGGAGCTGGACACTGTTTCCCGAGTGAATTCTGGGTCAAAATGTCGTAGGTCAGCAGGACCAGCCTTGAAACATAAAAACAAATTATTTTTAGAGAGCAAACTTGGCGTTTAGCGACCAACTTTTAATGGAATGGTTAATGTAGGAAAGAGATCTAGCACATCTTTTAGAACTTTGTGATCTGCTTTCATGACATTTCAGCTTATGATGATGTTAAGGTGAACGTATCACAGGGTTTTCTTGGCAAAATTTCATCAGAGGGAATTTGCCATTGCCTTTCTCTAAGGCTGAGAGAAAGTGAGACTTGCCCAAGGTCACCCAGTGGCTTCCCATGGCTGAGAAAGGATTTAAATCCTCATCTCCGAAGCCTTTGTCCAACACCCAAACCACTACACCATCTTTTAGACTTCTCATCTTTTATGGTAACATGTCTTAAATTGTCACTCAGCTCTATTGTTTCTTGTCATCAGATTCAGCTTCCTCTGGAGGTCGAATTGTGGCCAGCACTCATGTCATCTAGGTGCCAAGCTAAAAGATATCAAAAGCCTTTGGGCCTTTGGCTTTGGGACAAAAGTCTAAACATGAAATTCATTTTGTTTTATATACACTTAACCTCAAGTCAATTGTATACAATATTTTAAAATAATTTTGTGCATGAAACAAAGTTTGTGCACATTAAACCATTAAAACTCAAAGGTGTTACTATTTCAGATGCCCACATGCATAATTTTGGATTTCGGAATTGAATAAGAGATACTCTATCTGAGTAAGATCTAATAACTTGACATCAAGGCCAAAACATGTGCTTGTGTGTCATTTAGCAATATGCTAGTTTGTTGCAATGTCCAAAATGGATAAGTTGTGAAACTTTCCAGACACTATTTGCATCTCAAGCTGAATTCAGAACCATTTCTAAATTTGATTTGAAGGCAAAGGTTGGTTTGGAAGTTCAAAGCACAGCCTACAGCCAATCGTGATTTAACTATAGTATCTGAGCTATCTGAACAAGTCAGGGAATGCACATTTCCAATTCAACCGTTATGGGTTTTTTCTCCTGAAAGCAACCAGAACAGAAATCTGCCTGTGGCAGAGTGAACTACTTACCACATTGGGATCAAATGGAGGAGTGATCTTCTTATTATATAAGTCATCCCAGTTTATTGGACTGAAGAAAACATGGCTCTTTATTTCAAGCTGTGAAGAGGGAAACATGAATCGTTGTCAGTCAGCTGCTCACTTAAAACATATTCTTAAATCAGATTGTGCGTACATGAACCTACACCTGGTTGCAATTATCCAAACACCTACATTTCCTTGTACCTCCATGCATAAACAATTTGCCCATACTGTGTTTACCTGTTATTTCTTCTGCTTCTCACATTTTTATAGCTCAATATTTGAGTGCATATAGTCATCTGTTTCTTTCTGAATATGGCAATACATATCTCAAGATTGGGCAGCTGCACAGTTGGTAGAGCCCATTTATGACCTGTGTGCCATTCATAACACATTAGAGATCATACATTTCGTGTTCCCAAAGTTAAAATTTCTTTCTTTAAACCATCTTTCCCCCCTAAAAACATTCCAGTAAATTTCCACTAAAAGAAAGCAAGGTTTCATCTCCTAAGATTTCAAAATTTCCAAAAATTTTACACTTCTAGTGGGATCTTCTCTGGGTCACGAAAAGGGGAAAGATGTGGCCTGAAGCTGCATTCCCCATATTCCTCATATACATACATGTATGTATGCATAGAACAACAAAACAGTACACAATGCAAATAAACAAGCTATACATCTATAAAATATTGTGCTGAATGTGGGACAGAGCTACTATGTATAAACCAGGATGAAAACATATTTAAATGTATCATGGTATAGAATGAGAATGGTCAGTAGCTGACATTGTTTAATATTAACCATGTTATCATAAAAATTGAACTTGGCCTATTTTTTTTTTGTTGTTGGTCCTGGCTAGGATTTATCTATAGGTTGACTCCCCTTTCAACAATTGGTTTACTAGACCTATTCTAGTGGGACTAACCAAGAGGATGCCAGCTATAGTTTGCCATGTGACTAAATATGAAAGGTAGTAGTGGCCCACCAATTTGAAAAGCATTGTCTTCTATTACTTTGGACTTTATTACATGAGGCAGGCAAACCGGCATTACAGATGAACTTTCACCTTTGGTGACGGTTCCTATCACATGACGCTATGTGCATCCCACTACCATTTTGCCTCCCACCCCCTTCATGATTCTCCCATCCCCAAGTATTGATGGGTAAAATCCCATCCTGCTACATTCCTACTGTCTACTGTAATGTGATGGGTCTCTTATGCTTCTGTGTATACCAGCAGTAATATGATGGCAGTGGGTAATATTCTCTTCCTCTCCTTCTCTCCCATATTACTATTCCCAATATGGCTGTTTTGTATTTCATATGTGTGAGTGTATAGTTAGCTTTTAATGCTAAAATTTAGCAATTGTGCATTTTTTTTTAAAAAAATGAACTACCAGCTATGGGAGTAGGAGTAGTGAGAAAGGCAGGGCTATGAGGGTCTGCAAATGGCTGATCATGAGACAAGGCACTGGTAAACAGATGCTACTGAAGAAAAGTGCAATAACAAAGGTTCTCAACTTGGTATGTATCCATTATACTGGAATACTGGGTTGGAATGATAAAGTCTCTCTCTCTCTCTCTCTCTCTCTCTCTCTTTTTTTTTTTTTTTACTAATTATTGCTACTAATAGTAACACTACATGCTTATTAAGTAAGACCTTAATACATTTAAAACATTGGCTTTCTCGGAGATTTAACAATGTATGCAAGAGAGCGGAACAAAAGTGAAAGAACTGTAACTAATTTGATTTTAAAGTAGCACATGTGCAATGGGGCAGATTAATTGACATGAAAGTGGAGTTTGTGGCAAAATTGCTCCTGTGTTTCAATATGGCTCACTTAGAAAGGATGGATTTTTAATAAGCCAAAGTAAGTGGCACTCCATTAAATACGGTATCACATACAAAGTCTGTCTTTGCTCCGAGCCTTTTCTTCTGATCTTTATGAAGTAGTCCTTGCAGGATGTCACAGGCTGCAATGGTCTTTGTTCCTTGAATCTGGAGTGGCTTGTGCAGAATGTTATCATACATCTGAGACACATCACGACTGTAAAATGGAGGCTGGTCACAGGGAAACAGGAGGGAGAAGAAGGTAAGTGGGATAAAAGGTCAGTTATTGTCATTTGTATGTCATTCTCAAAAGGACTGCTATTCATGCTGGTTGCATGTTTCTACAATTTGACAGCAAAGCCAGAAGGGAGAGAAAGCAATACAAGTTAAATTTGTTCCATATGTTACCATGAGTTCTTTTATATGAATTATAATACAAACCACTCTATCAACTACTTAGCTATAAGTAAAGATAAAGTATTCAACCTGCTCTACTACAGTCATAAGATCATAGAATCATAGATTTGAAAGGGGCCACAAGGGCCATTCAGTCCAACTCCCTGCAGCCTCATTCTGCACACAGGAATAGACTAGGAAGCTGTAGCAGAATTGAGTTTGTTGGGTGCTAACACTGTTTGATCACCAGGAATGATGTTTTTATATGAGCTTTGAAGTCCCTTCTTCCCTTTTAGTTTCTGGACAATGCTTAGATCAGCAAAATTAATACTTGCATCAATACTGTATTCTTGTGAGCTATCCTGCGGCCCATTAACACCACAAAATTATAGTGTATTGTGACAAGGGTTCCAGCCCTTGGAATCCTGCCACTCATGCTGCCCTTGTTCCCCACTTCATTCCTTCCTGGATTGGGTTTTGGGGCCTCAGGATTTTACAAAGCTAAAAGAATGTATTTTAATTAGTTCTTTTTAAAAGGATTGAGAAATTATAATTGGCCCATTAGCTTTACAAACAACTTGCTCTTGATAGAGGATGAAAAGTGCCAATGGGAATTTATCATTGTAGGTCAACACAGCTGCCTGAATTTTTAAATTCTCTTTGGTTTGTGCCAAATATCTCACTTCATCACTGTTGTCAACATACGAAATTGTAGGATTTGCAGTTTATGGAAGGGCATTTAGAATTTGTGGCTAGAAATCTCTAGTGCCTCACCAAACTTCAGCTGCAGCTGTGACAGCTAACGTGGTCTCATAAAGTGTAAAAGGACCCACACATTCTCTTTCACACTACACTGTTATAGCACCATGTTTCCATTGTAGCTGCCTAGGCTCTATTCTACAGAAATTTATACATTACAGCTTCTTCAAAATTCTCTGGAAGAGATCTGTAATGTCTGATCAAACTACAAATTCTAGGATGCCAAAGGATAGAGCTATGACAGTTAAAGTGGTAGCAAAGTGTTACAATTGAGTTGTATGATAGAGACCACAGAGCTTGTTATAATTATTCAAACATGAGGGAGGAAGGTCACACATTTTTCAGTAAACAGATTTCTTTAGATCAATTACAAACTTGCCAATCTGTTTGTTTTTTAAAGGGGAAAAGCCGCATGGAAAAGCTTTGAAAACAAGAAGATTAACATTCTTACTTTTATCATTTAATGATAATTATGTCAATTTTATACTTGTTGTTTATTTATTGAAAAACATTACTTGGAAGGAATTTGCAGGATTTGGCCATTTTTGGTGATTGCTTCTGTTACAAAATCTTAAAAACCTGTTTTTACTATTTGACATTTTGAAAGAAAATATTGACATTAACACATTAATAATGTGTTACTTTACTTGCTACTTGCTAATAACAAGTAATGTTCACAAACAACATATGGCTTGCAAAAAATAATAGTTATATATACACTTTAGCAGGTCAGACCTCTATCATAGAATTATTGCCTGCTTCATCTTCAATTTCCAATCCTGAAGCAGTCTAAATTTACAAAAGCTTACCAGGCCAAACAGCATTTCATACAGGACGGCTCCAAGACACCACCAGTCTACAGTTCTGTCATAGGGCTGTTTCTTCAGCACTTCTGGAGCGAGGTACTGTGAAAGCACACAATCATTTACACACACACACACACATCACAATTTACATACAAATGCCAATTGCAAAGTAGTCCAGTAACTTTCCAGGGGCTAAATGTGTTATTTAGTTAGATGCAGCATGATAATGTACAGCAAACCTGTCATACGAAGTAGTGTGATTCTAAGATGTGGTCCATGGGCCAATGACAGTGTGCAAACTACTGGTTCTCATTCTCAGTCAATGGCAAATATTCAAGAAAGAAAATCACATTTGCAGTTAATGGCTGCAAAGATGCTCATGGATGGGAATAAAATTTTAACAGTCCACCACATCAAGTTTTCATTGTAGAATCATTAAGTTGGAAGAGACCTTGTGGGCCATTCAGTCCAACCCCCTGCCAATAATCAGGAAATTCGCATCCGAGAAACTCCTGACAGATGACCATCCAGTCTCTGTTTAAAAGCCTCCAAAGAAGGAGGCTTCACCACACTCGGGGGCAGAGAGTTCCACTATTGAACAGCTCTCATGGTTAAGAAGTTCTTCACCCATGGATTCAAGTAATCATAGTTTGAAAACATTTTGGGATGTGTATGGAATTCCCAAAAACAAACCTTGGTCTTGCCATTTTATATAAGGGATGCCGTTTTTAATGCCAATGTACATAATGGGACTTGAGCACCCATGGATGCTAGTATCCATGTAAGGTCCTGGAGCAAAAGCCAATGAATACTAATCTGGTAGTGTCTGACCCTTGGCTGTTCTCATCTTGCAAACTATATGACATTAAAAAAACAAGGGGAGGGGGTTAGAAAAAGAAATGTGGTAGAATTAAAGCTAACTGATGTTTATTTTTTACATGTGTTGTCATGGATCTAAACCCACTTTTCTAGATGCAGTACTGAGTGGTATTATGGCCTCAGGTTTAAAGCATATATATACAGTTGTAGATGTAGGATAGTTATCCACTTCAGTTCCTCTGATCTTTCAATTTGCAGAATATTAAATTGATTAATGAAGTCACTTTGTGGAGAGAAAAAAAACAGGTGTTAAGATGTTTATTAGCATCCCACAAAACTATGCCCACTTGAAGTATATTAAATGAGTACTTTAAAATTGAGTTTTATTGCCTAGATGGTAAGAGTTCCAATGGTTTTCTTGTCGTTCCCAGATTGAGAGTCAACATGATGTAGTGGTTTGAGCATGGGACTATGACTTTGGGTTCGATTCTCTGCATGGCCATAGGAACCAACTGGGTGATCTTGGATGAGTCACACACTCTCACTCCAGAAAAAAACTACTTAAAACATGGGTTTTCAAGCAAACATTCAGAAAGTGAGAAGAAGTGGTCAAGATAACTTCAGGATTGATACAATGTCGAATGTTCAATGTTTTATTTTTGTCTATGTCCAATGTTTTTAGTTTATTGGTTTTAATCTATTGTTATATGCTATTTTAGTTATGAGATGTATTTTATATTTTGTGAGGCATTGAATTTTGTCATTTACTGTGTTGTGAACCACTTTGAGTCTCCCCAGGAGTTGAGAAAAGCAGCATATAAATGAAATAATAAGTAAATAAATAAACTCCCATGCTAGGGTTGCCTTAGGATCACTACAAGTTGGAAATGACTTGAAGGTATACAAAAAGAACAATAACATCCTTTCACATAACTACAAGTCTTTTAAAGAAAAAATAGCTAGAAATGTATTTCTTGCTATTTCTTTTATCAGTCATAACTACTATCAGTAGTCCAACTTTCATGTCCAAATTTATTGCAAAATTCCAAGAAAACACTATCTAAATCGTGTTAAACATGAAGCAGTTTAGTCCAACTTGTGATTTCCTGATTCAATCATTCGAAGAAAAAGAAAAATTTGCTACATTTAAGTTCATTGGCTAGACTGTGTCATGCCGCTTTAGCTCCCATGCTGGATGAGGATTATGGACGTTATCCAACAAATTACCTTTTCCAGGTTTTAGAATTACCCATTAACATGGATTCAAATTGTAATGAAGTTTTGATACCATACCTCTGGGGTGCCACAAAATGTAGATGTTGTTTCTTCAGGCTCCATTCCTTCTTTGCATAGTCCAAAATCTGTCAGTACAATGTGTCCCTGAAAGAAAAAGAAGAATGTTGCATTTCAAAGTTTGCTACTGTTGTGTCCATATGAGATCCGGTTGTCCTAGTCTAATTATAGTACCTTTCCTGCTAAAAATTGGTATTTAAAAATAACTAAATCTTGCAGTTATTAGTATTTTGGAAATATAATAAAATATATCAAGGTTAACACAGCTTTTATTGGCATACAACAGCAAAATTGGCATACAACACAGGTATATACAACAAGAGGAAGTCACATCTACTCCAGAGGTCCTCAAACTTTTAAAGTAGAGGGCCAGTTCATGGTCCTTCAGACTTTTAGGGGGCTGGACTATAGTTTGTTCTGTGCCTTCAAGTAATTTCAGACTTAGAGTGACCCTGAGGCAACCCTATCACAGAGTTTTCTTATCAAGATGCATTCAAAGGGGATTTGCTTTTGGCTTCATCTGAAGATGAGAGAGTGATCCTAAACTATATAATGTGTAGTCTTTTTATAACAGCAGTTGTAATTTTACACACATGATACGTAGTTCAGTAACATACCTGACAATCCAGTAAGATATTTTCAGGCTTTAAGTCCCTAAATATGGAGGGAGGAAGAGGGGGGAAAAACGGAGGTTTAAGTTCTGTTGAAATCTTAAGGCAAACCTTCCATCCATTCTCTTGATAAACCTTCGAAAACATCAATTAAAATTACTTATTTTATTTATTTAGGGTATTTCTACCCTGTCTTTCTCTGTAACGCATTGTAAAGACTACACTGTATAGATCTCATAAAAGGGATAAATTCAAAAGTGTGTCTCCCAAATTGATTAATTCAGTTCATTTGAATGTTCTTTATTTTCCCCTAAATTAAAATATTATGGAGTAAAACAGTTTATAAACAGATGATAAAATTCCTATGAAAGCTATCACTTCTGCATTTGCTCTCTCGCTTTTACTATGGGGATGGTAAAAATGTGGTAAAATTGCTTCACCACTCCTTGAGCATGGATTGTAGAGGCCTGTCTGTGTGTCTGTCTGTTCATCCATCTACCAGCCCATCTATCTGTTATAGCAAAAGATCTCATACCAGAGCTATCCAATCTTTATCTAAATGTGTTTTACCTGTAGATGATATTCAGTGAATGGAGGTACCCCACTGCACTGGCCATTTCAGCTGCATAGAAGCGAGCTCGGGGCTCCCGGAAGCAACGCTCTCTTTGCAAGTGGAAGAAGAGCTATAAATAGAGATGAACAAATTTAACGTTGGATCATAGGGCTTTGTAAGTACATTTCCCCTTGTTGCAGCACCTCTTAACTATCTGAATGAAGAGATTTGATAAGTACAGCAGCACCTGAAGTCGACACATTTTCGTAGGAAACAGCTTTTGTCTTTTGAAGCTTCAACATCATACTCAGTTCCAAGAAGTAGTTATCTAGTGGCTTCCATATCAGTGAACTTTAAAGTCTGGAGTTTAAAGGTGTTATCCAAGATCCTGAATCTTTCTGAGGATGGTGCTCAGCACCTGGATAGCACTTTCAAAATCTGGAAGAGTTTCATCATTCCACTTCCACTAACATGCCAACACCAATCACTTTCAATTTGAGATAGAGAACATAACTTTAGAAAGCTTTGCTTGAGAGCCCCTTTGGTGCCAATAGCTATGATTCTGTAAATTGCTGCCGTTCATTGTGAAGGGATGTGAATACAGACATAATAACTAGATCTAGACATGCACCAGATCAATAACAAGTCTTCAAAAAAAAAATTCCAACCACAATGTAAATTGAAAATTTCCCAAATTTTGCCACTGGTGCTTTACTCCAAACATGTACAAGTCTGGCATACATTTACCTCTCCTCCATTTACATAATCCAGGACAAAGTAGAGTTTCTCTTTGGTCTGGAAAGAGTAGTGGAGTCCCACAAGGAAAGGATGTTTCACATTCTTGAGCAGCACATTGCGTTCTGCCATTATATGATTTTGCTATAAAGAGTTGAGAAGAAAAAAGAGAGAGGAGTAAACAAAAATATAGAGTTAAGATTTCAAATGCTAACAACAGTAAAGCCATACATCCATGCTCATAGAGACAAATGTCTTTGCCAAATGTTTTTGCCAAAGCTTATCTTCGTTCCTCTCATGCCAAATAGTTTTAACAAAGGTCATATTATTATTGGTATAATAGAATGATTTTTCTTTTCTGATTTCCTTTCCTGCATACCATGGATATAGTCCATATGAAGGTCCCCAAAACAGCAGTTTGCAGCTGATAAAAATTTCACATAGCTTCACTGATGGCAAAACAAATATATACACTTTATAACTATTTATATGCTACTTATAGCAGTTTCTACATATTTGCTGAGGTTTGTGGTGGAGGAAAAGCCTGTAAATCTGTAAATCCATAGAAAACCTATGGATTTACAGATTTCGAAGCA
The DNA here is from genome assembly GCF_037176765.1 of Anolis sagrei. Classification (NCBI taxonomy): domain Eukaryota; kingdom Metazoa; phylum Chordata; class Lepidosauria; order Squamata; family Anolidae; genus Anolis; species Anolis sagrei. The sequence continues at coordinate 212,186,088 of NC_090024.1, read as the reverse complement.
TTATTGAGGCATTTAAAAGGAACGCAACTTTAAAATAGTAATAGCTTTTGAAACTCAGGATTAATTCCCATGAAGTAGTTTTTATTTTAATCTTAATGTGGTTTGTGTTTATGTTTATGTGTTTTAATTTCTATGATTCAAATAATTTTATGTGGCTTTAATCTATGTTGTATCCTATGGTGGATGCACAGAAACAAATGCACATTATATTTCATCTGACATATGTTACAATTTAAATCTCTTTCTCTGCCCCCCCCCCCCCCCCCGCTCTTTCTACCAGGGTTCCCAAAGCGATGTCCAGCAGATAAAAATGCTTAAAACATTCAATACACAAAGACATTAAAAACAGGTTAAAATACTTATTTAAATATAATTAAAACAGGGATCATTAAAAGAGTCACAACACCCTTCCCAGTTATGCCACAGATGTGTGTGAAAGATTAGCAAAACCTCATTCTGTTGAAGAAAATTGTCTTTTTATGATGCAATAGAGTTTCTGTTTCTTAAAAATACCTCTTTCTTCTTGAGAATAGATTTTTTCTGCAAAACTTTCACCGCATAGAACCTCCCATCAGACTTGCGTTTCGCAAGAAGGACCTGTAGCAGGAATAAGCGGACAAGGGTATGTATGGGGTGGTTGAAGAAAGTTTTGTTAATTGTTCCACTTGATCCACATTGTATTCATGCCACCTTGCATGTACAGTGCACCACTGTACGAAGGATTTTCTTTCATTTGATCTCAGCATACCAAGCTGTAGTCCTTATTTCTACAGTAAATTTCAGCAAAAATGAATGCATAATAAAAAATATTTAATATTGCCACCATCTAAAGAAGTGTCAGTGGTTAATATATTGTACCTTATATATTTGTATTACTGCCAAGCTCAGACAGACAAATAAATTAGTATTTTAAAACTTGGTAAAGGGCTCTTTAAAACTGAATTCTTGACTATTGAAACTTGGTGAATCAATATATCATGCTAAGAATAAAAAGAGCATATTTAAAGTTTCTCTGAGCTACAAAGCTCCCTTGGTGGACTCAAGCCCAGCCTACTTAACAGGGTTGTTGAGAGGAAAACAATCTAGCAGAAGGAAATAAACCATGTATACAATCCTGAGCAATTGAAAGGAGGACAAGATTGAAAAAATATTGATTTAAAATGATGTTACAGATGTGCATTTTAAAAAGGGCCCCAATAGTGCACAGGTATGTCACTGGTACTATAAAGGAACAACTCAAAATTTCTCTTGAATTTGCCAGAAGTTAAGCATGGGGAAATGTTAGAGTCAGAGCCCACAAAATGCTGGGGGAATGCTAGATTAATAGCCCATAAAATGCTGGTTTGTGGATGGTTATATGGGCATAGATATTAGGTATTCCCAAATGAGAAAAACTTCACATGTGCGAAAACACTTTCTGTGGCTGAATATTACATTCAGTAGCTACTATCCCTCTAAACCGCAAGGAGAGGCTACTTGCCTGAGAAGTAGAAACATATCCATCTCATGAGATGTGTGAGTGTTCTGCTGTCTTCTTGCCTCACATTACTTTCCCAGAAACATTGCGTGAGAGTAAAGATAAGATTTGCCAGGTGCTAAATGCTTGGTGCTAAATAGAAATTGAGACTTTCCAGTAACAATCTAGTGTGACTATTTTTAAATGGCAATAGAGTGAAATAGACCAAACAATCACCAAAGGCAAGAAGGATAATCATACTGTGGGTGAAAATGAGAATGATTCAAGAAGGTCAGACCTCGATGGCTAAGAGACCAAAACAGAGCTGGATAGTGTTTGCCAAGGACAATATATACTAGTTTACTTACTTTGCCAAAGCTACCCTTGCCAATGATCTTTAGGAAATCAAAATCTGTTGGTTTGGCACTGTCGGGAAAAAAAAGATGAAAGAGAATGTTTTTTTTGAAAGCAATGAAAACTTTGCTACTATTACTGTTCCTGTCCAGGCTAAGATAGCCCTTCCTCCTTCCCTCCCTTTATTTATATTGTTCCTTTCTCTCAGACTGGGACACAAAGCATCTTATAAAAAGCAGAAAACTGCAATAAAAACGAAAATAAAAACAAGATTGTTCTTCAATTTTTTTGCAGGAACTCCCCTTTGAAAGTGGAAAAATTACCAATTTAAAAATTATCTCTTTTTTTGTTGTTGTAGGTTTTTTCAGGCTTTTTTTTTTTACCTGAGAGAACACCTCTCTGGAAATCTTTATGATCAACTTCCATGAGACATTGACCGTAGAGACACCCGAGAGATTCTTAGAAAGACCATGTTAATAAAATCTGCAATGGTTAAACCCCAAAATGTGGAGAGCCAATTCTAAAGTTAAGGAGATATACAAAAGTTGAGATTAAAACAGTAAAATCAAAACAAAATGTAAAAATTGCCCTAGACTTGGGAACACTGTCAGAAAAAGTTGTGACAAGCCTAACTCAACATAATAGACATAGAGTCCTTCCAGACAGGCCCTGTATCCCAGGATCTGATCCCAGGTTTTCTGCTTTAAGCTGGATTATGTAAGTCCACTGTGCCAGGTAATCGGGGATAAACAGAAAACCTGGGATCAGCTCCTGAGATATAGGGCCTGTCTGGAAGGGACCTTAAGGTGAATACATAGGCTTCCTTAAGTTAATTGTTGTTGCTCATTTGTTCAGTCGTTTCCGACTCTTCGTGACCTCATGGACCAGCCCATGCCAGAGCTCCCTGTCGGCTGTCACCCCCCAACCCTTAAGTTAATACGCATCCCTATTCTATGCTTGTCTCCTTTTCTAAGTTCTGTTCTGTCTGAAAAATTATTTAACCTGATTCTAAAGTTTAGAATTAGCTGTAAGTTCTAATTCTGCACAACTCATAGGTAAGATAAAACTAAAACTAAATACAAACCATACTTTTCTGATATGTTGTATGCTTTCTGATAGGCTAACATACAATGCAGTATTATCCCATTGCTGGAATAAAATCAGGAACTCTTCCCCTGAGGCTCTGCTTTTATGCTGCAATATATTTTCCCACCACGGGACATATTGCTTGAGTCTCCCTTATTTGAAATGTTTTTTTTTTAAAATCGATTTTTTTTAAAATGTTGCATATATTTATCTTACTAAAAGTTCAGCAGTTTCAAAAAACTACATTTTTCTCTACGACAAGGTATGTAAGAGTGTCTACTTTGTTTTAAAGGAGAATCACACTCTTAGAACCACAATTGTTAAAATAAGCCATGCATAGTTAGTCTACTTTGTATAAAGCAAACGTGTTCTGTTTGTGGATCGTTGACATTTCTTGATTTAAAAATCCTCTGCCACTGCATTGTTGTAGTTTAATAGCTCATTTCAGGATTGTACAGACTACACTGTATCCTGGTGTATGTGAAATTGTCTCTCAGATGTGCCATACTTGTATGCATGTGCTGTACAGAAAAAAACCTGTAGTCAGAATGACTAGCCACAGCAAGGGCAACTGGAAAAATGGAGCTTCATTTTGTTCTTCAGAATTATAATATGCTGTAGACTTACTTAGGATTAGCAGAAGGTCCAAGATTGATGTTGTCTGTTGGTGACGAAGGCTGAACATGACAAAAAGGAGATGCCCAAGGTTAGCCAAGAATTTGCTGTTTCACCAGGGAAGAGCAACAGATAAACATACATATATGGGGTAACTGACCATATTAGCTACGCAAATCTGAGAGCTATAATCCAAAATGTTATTTTCCTCATGTTTTGTGGAGATCACACCATTGCAACGGAATGAGAAGTGTGTTAGTACATATATCAACAGAAACACTACTGAAATGAATGAGACCTCCCAGGCTACAGAACTATCTGCTTTACTGGCACCCTCTAAAAAAGCTGCGTAATTAATCTCACATTTTTGAGCTTCCGGTTTAATGCAAATGAACAGTTTAAATGACACCCCATTGGGCCTTACCAGGCTGTTGCTATCTGGGCTTTTGGAACGTTCCATTAAAGCGACAACTCTTTCAGCACTGCAAAATAAAAAAAAAACAAACACAAATTTAGAGCAGTGGAAAGATGGAATAATCTTGATTTTCAGCTCCATAGGAAGAAATGTCAAGTCACAGATAGTATGTGATTTTAAGGGATTGAACCAATAAAGTGACAGACATATGTTCTATCAAAACAAGAACCAAAACTGTATTAGTGGGCACAAAGATTGGGCTTGTGGGATCTTGGGATTTTGCTTTTATTTTACTAAAACTCAAAGGTCCACTAGCTACATCCTAGTACAAAAGAATTAGAATTAATCTTTCAGCTTTAAGAAGTTTATTTTCAGTACCAGAAGTGAACAGAGCTCAGAGTCTCTCCTTACAAAATTCTATTCCTGATTATCCAAAGCTTTCTTCATTTGTGCAATACAATTGCAAGTGTGTGGGAAGGGGTGTGTGTCATTTTTTGCTGCTATTACAAGTTGTTTATTGCTTGAACGAAAGGCTATATAGGCATATACAGCAGAGTCTTGCTTATCCAACCTTCGCTCATCCAATGTTCTGTAATATCCAACACAGTCTGCCTCCCGCCTGGATTCACAACTGTTTCAATACATTGCGATGTTTTAGTGCTAAATTCATAAATATAGCAATTACTACATAACGTTACCATGTATTGAACTGCTTTTTCTGTCAATTTGTTGTAAAAAATGATGTTTTAGTGCTTAATTTGTAAAATCATAATGTAATTTGATGTTTAATAGGCTTTTACCTTAATCCCTCCTTATTATCCACCATTTTCGCTTATCCAATGTTCAGCTGGCCTGTTTGTGTTGGATAAGTGAGAGTCTAGTGTATGTAAATAATGAGATATCTTTCAGATGGGAATGTATTTCTTTTTCATATAGTATAATTTATACACATAGCTTGAATTTTACACACAGTATTTTTAATAACTTTGTGCATGAGACAAAGTATATGTACTCTGAAGCACCAAAAAGCAAAGGTGTCCATATCTCAGCTGCCTATGTGAACAAATTCGAATTTTGGAATACTTCTGATTTCTGGATAATGGAGGCTCAACTATATTAAAGAATGAAGAGTCGGAAATATGAGTTAATCAACTTCTTAATCATCAAGAGATCTCACAAGAGATCCACATTTACCTTCTGCTCATTCCTGTATTTGGGAATATAGCTGGAATAGTACATATCTATCTTTGTAAACGTCTGTGAGAACTGAAATTGTAATTACTAAAATAATCTATTATCTTCTGTGCTGTTAGAACACATTCTGCAAAACAGTAGATTTTTGCAGTGCAGATTTTGATACCAACATTCTATTCTAGATCACCTGACCAAACATTAATGGTGTAAAAGATCTGCAATTAGATCTCCTGACTGGCTTTTCAGAGTTTAAAAACAGCCTTTGGATTAGAAGAAATTAGATCAAGAGAGAAGAAATTAGATCAAGAGAGAGGAAATTGGAGCATTCCTGGAACTTGGAAATTTTTCTTTTTTTTGACTATAGAGTTCTCCAGCTAGCATGGCTGTCCATGCTGGCTGAACAATTCTGAGATTTTTCCAAACTCTGAGCATTTCCTCAATCAAAACATCATGCTGCAAAATCAGCCACCTTAGACAAGATGACAGATACATGTACTGGGCTTTCCTTCCTTCTCTGAAATGAAGCTGCTAGAAAGGTACGTAAAACAAACTACATCACTTTCATCACAAGCAAGAGGAACTACATGACTGTCACTTTCCTGGCTCTTTTTCCTTGACAGGAGAAATGTGGGGTATAAATTGAATAAATAAATCATAAATAAATACCAAGCAGGTGAGTCATAAGCAAAATATAAAAGGATTCAGATTGTCATACTCTCCACCCTTCTCGGCAAGAAGCTAAGGGGACTGTGTAGCAACAGAAGCTAGCTCTTTGCTTCCTACATAGAAGCCCCTTGTTTCAAATCACACCGCAGAAGAAATGCCAGGGCGCCAATGGATTTCACTTTCAGTAACCCCATTTCACAACTTTACTTACATTTCCACTAAAGCGCTTGTTAGAAGTAAGCTTGTGCATCAAAATCATATTGAGCCACATAACCCCCCTTTGTACAAGAGATGTTTCCTAATGCATCATCACCATGCTCTGTGCCAGCCAGCTCAACCCACGGCTTGTCCCTTGTAGCAGGTCATCACCCGGCCGAGCTTTAAAGGGACAGCACCAACCCACTAACAGAAAGAGACAGATACTCACTAGGAGGAAAGTTTGGAACTGGAGGCCTTGATAGTCTGCTCTAACCTCTCTCGCCCTTGTTTTATGAGACCTACAGGAAGAAGAGGGAGGGGAAAAATTAGCAAACTAAATAAGCTGTTCAGTTGGCAGAGTGATCACAAGAAGCAGCATGCACATAGAGACACATTTGTTCTGAAGTGACCTTGCCCTTCTCGTCCATTCACCCACCCGCACGTCAAAGTAACCAAACTTTTATAAGAGCCAGCGATAGAGTCTTGTTGCTCCAGGAAGGAGTTTCTAACCTTATTTGAATCTCAACAGAAAAAGCAGAATCTTGGACCCTGCAAGAATGAAGCTCTCTAAACAACAGCCTTCAGTCTCCCTACTTCTGAGGCTATTCCCCTGCTTTATCCAGCTTTGTGTCACAAGGCAGAAGAGCCACCCTTTGATACATCATACTTGGCACACGTTCCTCTCATTCAGAGCTTTCCAAGTATTTTATGAAGATGGATTGTACATAGCAGGACACACACCATCTTTCTTTCTCAAAGAGCCAACCACTTCATTCAAGTGCCAGTTCAGGCCATTAGGCCAACAGGAGACATCACAGCATTTTATTCATTTTTTCTAGATGTTGGTTTTGTTTTGTGTTTTTCTAATTCCTACAAGGTAGCATGGTAAACAAACCAAAAAGTGTTTAAATTAAAATGGATTTTAATGGAAAATATATTTCAAAGTTTTTAGCATTGGACTAGGAATTTGAGAGAGCAGGATTTGAATTCCCTGGAAAATTACTCTAACTAATGTTGAGAAACAAATTTAAGTTTTACAAATTCCTTGCCATCTACAATTAAATAGGCCGTGAATCATGAAGAAGAACCTGAAAAACAACTCTTGTGATTTCTTTTCAGATTTTTCCTATAGCATGGATTAGGGTGGCTTATAGTTAAAACCAGTACATAAAAGTTCACAACCATATAACAGTTAAAATAGAGTTAAAACATATGTAAAAAAAAATTAGAGGTACATCTATGTGAAAAAAGAAAAGAAAAGAAATAAGTGGATTGAAAGGCTTCTCAGAGCAAAGGGCTAGTAGGGCTGTGCACCATTTTTTAAAAGGGGCTCTGGTTGATTCGGCATTTTACAGGTGCCTGATCACCTGTAACATCATAGGTGGCGACGCCATGTTTTTTTCAGCCACAACAACACATGTGGCAGCCAAAAACAGCTGCTTTTGGGGTTTTTTTGGCTACATGTGGAATGGCAGCCATGCATGCACTGGTTTCCATGAGCCCTGCTGCCTGAGCCAATAAGAAGAAAAAAGTCACTCACGTATGTCTTTTAGCCTAGCTCTGTTCATTGTGTATCTTGATGCTGTGACTGCTTTGGATCGCTTTTTGCCTCAATTCTTTTCCTTTGGCAATTTTATTATATATTCTTAGTTGAATACATTTCAGTCCTTTATAAAAGTATTTTTCTAGGGAAGTGTTTGGGAAGGGCTGTGAAAGGGCATCGGGGGGGGGGGGGTGTATGTTAAATTTTGGGGTGATTTAATAAAGGGATGGGGTAGCCTGATTCCCTTGAGTCCTTATAAGCTGTTTGTTGTTCAACTCTTTGCCTTGTGTATTTTTCTTGTGACTTCTCTCATGTATGTGCACTCCTTCTCTCATATAAGAAGATATATATATGGAGCTCCCAGTGGCACAGTGGGTTAAACCACTGAGCTGGTTTAACCCACTGTGACAGAAAGGGGGTGGTATGAAAGATCAAAAAAACCACACTTTGCCCACCCCTGTACTAGATGATCTTGAGTGAGTTATTTTCTCAGTCTGACATACCTCATGGAGTTATAGTGTCAATAAAAGGAGTTGTTGTTATTGTTGTTTCTGGCCAAAGCATAAGGTGTTGGTATTGACCTTTAAAGCCCTACATGGTTTGGGTCCAGGTTACCTACAGGGTTGCCTTCTCCCATATAATCAGTCCTGAATATGTTGGTCCTTTGGGAGGCATCTGCTCCAGCCTGGCAGTTACCCAAAGGACCTTTTCATCAGCCATCCCACGACTGTGGAACGACCTGCCAAAAGAGCTCCAACAGCTAGATCAGTTGTCAGATTTCTGACTCAAGTAAAGACCTATCTCTTCTGGAAGGCCTACCCAGACAGTTTTAATGATAACTTTTAAACTTCCACTCTATATCTAATTTTTGTTTTGTGTATTTTAATAGGTATTTTATGGAAAAATGTTTTAATATGTGTATTCTGCATCGTATTTTTAAATGATTATGTGTTTTAGCAATGTTGTAACCCGCCTTGAGCCATGAGAACAGGTAGATAAGAAATAAAAGTATTATTATTATTATTATTATTATTATTATTATTACCTAGGCAGCCTTCCACTCACTGAAGGGAAGATGATATTTTAATATAATAAATAAAGTTAGTGGAATGTGTTTTGCCCAGATTTTGAGGACAGCACAGTAACAGACATCTGCAGGCTAAGTGCCATAGGCAATGTTTTAGCAGCAGAAAGTGCATAAACAAACTTGCACAGGACGGTGGCCTTGCTATGACAAAAACACAGAAGAAACCTCCTGTACTCTGACTCAAGAACAGAAAATGACCTTGCTGCTTTCAACCAAGGTTCTTCTAGTTTATACTGTGTTTCATTTCCAACAATTAGCTAACACCAAAGACAGATTTTGCTTGGGTAAGTCGGGTCCCCGCTCTTAAGGACACTTAAGTGTGGCCCCCCGACTCTGGAATACCCTCCCAAAAGATCTCAGACAGGCCCCTACACTGGCAGCCTTCAGAAAGAACTTGAAGACTTGGCTGTTCCGACGTGCCTTCTCAGATTAGGAATCTCCAATACCAAGTCCTAGAAGCACTTTAGTAGAACTAAGATTGCTGCACACCGCACACTGCACTTACTTTATAATCCTACATACCTCCTGCCACATCAGCACTTTTAATCTTGTACCCATTACTCTGGCCCGACCCAGTTTTATAGTGTCTTGATGTATTGTTTATGTTTGTTGTTATACTGCTTAACTGTTTTTAATTTGCTTTAGGTATTGTATTGTTGTATGGTGTTTTGAGGCCTTGGCCTATGTAAGCCGCATCGAGTCCTTCGGGAGATGCTAGCGGGGTACAAATAAAGTTATAATAATAATAATAATAATAATAATAATAATTTCCCCCACTTTCCTCCTGCCCGTGGGATGGATTCCCTATTCTGGATCCACATAGTCTTTCACATTGGAAACATAGATTTCCAAATGAAAGTGGTCACGACAAATATGTGGCTTCCTCTTGGCACGTTTTTCCCTTTCACCCTCTCTTTGTGCCTCTAAAGTCCATAGCTCTGTTACAGCTAACCTCCAGTTGTAGCACTTGAGTGCCTGGGCTTCCCAGTTCTTGGTGTTTATACCATATTTTTAAGGTTTGCTTTAGGTATCTTTAAATATCTTTTACTGTCTAAACTTAAGCTGATTTTTATGCTTAAGTTTAGAGTAAAGTAATTGCTTTGGGAGACGGTGCTTGTACATTTGGGCAATGTGGCCAGTCCAGCGATGTTGATGGTAGATAATCACTGTTTCAGTGCTGGTAGTCTTTGCTTCTTCCAGAACACTGACTTTGTCCACCTGTCTTCCCAAGAGATTTGTCAGATTTTTCTAAGGCAACACTGATAGAATCTTCCCAGAAATCAAGAGTGACATTTGTAGAAGGTCCATGTTTCGCAAGCTATAACAGTTCCAACTCTTCAAGAACTACTGGCTAAATGAAGCCATGGACTGTGACTTATGGACTATCTTCTTATGAAATATTAATCACAGGAGATGTAGAAATCATTTTGGGAACCTTGTCACCACTGTGGTGCTATTCTGCCTCCCCCCCCCCCCCCCCAATAAACTAAAGGCCTTATCGGATAGGCAGAGATAAAGCAAGGACAGCAGAGGAAAGCGTGGGGCAGGAGAGAGAACCACCAGGCTGTGTTCCCTCCTATCTGGGTAGGTGGTCTTTCTTTCCATGTAGTTTCCTCGTCTGTTCCTACTTCCTCTCTGGCCCCACTTCCATTCTTCAATAAGGAGTACATCCGACTTCTTTGGGCTCTGCCAACACGGAGGCTCACGGAGTCCCACTGGATGTAGCCCTGCATCATGTTATGAGCTCTGTGGGATTCCGTGCAGCAGCGGAAAGAATATGCTTCTTCCCTGAGTCTGATAAGGTAGTTAGTTTTTGTCTACTATCTTGCACATTATTGGTCTACTTTGGATGCAATGTTTCACGATCTATCTCCTGCTCCATGCTCTCAGTTATAGTCAGTGCAAAATTTTGTAGTAATTCTTGGTAAGTTTGTTTCTTATTGCATTTTTGATGTTCATTCTTATCCTAAAGAAGTATGTTGTGATTAAGGCATACTACTAGAGTATCCATTCCAACTTTCAAGTGTCTAGATTTCATAGGGCTATAATAATGAGAGTCAGACACATGTACAAGACATAGATTATGTGATTAGAGATGAGTAGGAAATCTAACCTGCATTGCTGTGGGTAAGAATTATTATTACACCACGTTCATGCAAAATGGAACAGTAATGTTCTGGGATAGCAGTAGAAGTTACAATGTGCTTATTGAGGTGACAACAAAAATGTAAATGACTGTCAAAGGCTTTCATGGCCGGAATCACTGGGTTGCTGTGAGTTTTTTGGGGCTGTATGTCCATGTTCCAGTAGCATTCTCTCTTGATGTTTTGTTTGCATGTATGACAGACATCCTCAGAGGTTTGTTCAGAGGTCTGTTGGAAATTAGGCAAGTGGGATGTATATCCGAGGAATGTCTAAAGTGGGAGAAAGAACTCTTGTCAGTTTGAAGCAAGTGTGAATGTTGCAATTATCCAGCTTGTTTAGCATTGAGTAGCCTTGCAACTGAAAGGCCTGGCTGTTTCTGTCTCACAAATCCTTTGTTTGGGAGATGTTAACTGGCACTTGATTGTTTGCTGTCTGGAATTCCCCTGTTTCTGAGTTGTGTTCTTTATGTACTGTCTTGATTCTGGTGTTGTTTAATACTGGTAAACAGATTTTGTTCATTTTCAAAGTTTCCTCCTTTCTGTTAACATGGCCTTATAGCCCGAAAAACTCATAGCAATCCAAAAATGTAAATATTGGATTTGGTCAAAATCAGTTCATAAATGTGCAGCATAAAATAATTTTAAAAATAGAAATCTAAAGTGTTTGCTTCAGAGATACCACAAATAACTAATTGATTATTAAGTTCCTAATTTGGTGAGTCTGATCATGTATATGGATTTGTATAGCATCACAGACAAATTGACAGTCAATTTAAAAAACAGCATGCATTAGAAAGAAAAGCAAGTTTCAAATGGGATAATAAACAAGTGACCAGTAACAAACAAGCCAATAAGCAAGTGACTCGGTGGTGTATTGCAGAATACACACAGACTGTGCAGTTCTGGAATTTGGAGACTGAAAGAAATGCAGCTTTGGAAATAAGCACAGTAAATATTTGGTTTTTAACCCTATTCTCTGTACAGATGAAATAACAGATACTTTCCTACTCTGCCAAATCCAGAGTTCTGTGTATCTGAGCGATAAAACTTTTCCATTGCCATGCTTAATTTTACCCTGCCAAGATGAGCAAATGAATACATTAATGTTAAGAAAGAATCTGGAACATATACAGAAAAAACGGGAACTATTATGAAGATAGATAGATGAAGAAAAGTCTGAGGAGTCCCAGCTTTACCTTTTAGCGAAGAACTATAGCAAAGATACAAGGGAGAGGAACAAGATACATGTGTATGTTTATGAATGCAGTGGGGTGAATTAATAAGGGAAATGCATTCTTTATCTCATAAATAGATTTCTGAAGCTAAACAAGTACTAAAATTGTTGTAGACCAGCCAGAGGCTGATGGATTATCTGATGATGTAGAGTTGAATTATAGAATCATAGAATCAAAGAGTTGGAAGAGACCTCATGGGCCATCCAGTCCAACCCCCTGCCAAGAAGCAGGAATATTGCATTCAAATCACCCCTGACAGATGGCCATCCAGCCTCTGTTTAAAAGATTCCAAAGAAGGAGCCTCCACCACACTCCGGGGCAGAGAGTTCCACTGCTGAACGGCTCTCACAGTCAGGAAGTTCTTCCTCATGTTCAGATGGAATCTCCTCTCCTGTAGTTTGAAGCCATTGTTCCGCGTCCTAGTCTCCAAGGAAGCAGAAAACAAGCTTGCTCCCTCCTCCCTGTGGCTTCCTCTCACATATTTATACATGGCTATCATATCTCCTCTCAGCCTTCTCTTCTTCAGGCTAAACATGCCCAGTTCCCTAAGCCGCTCCTCATAGGGCTTGTTCTCCAGACCCTTGATCATTTTAGTCGCCCTCCTCTGGACACATTCCAGCTTGTCAATATCTCTCTTGAATTGTGGCGCCCAGAATTGGACACAATATTCCAGGTGTGGTCTAACCAAAGCAGAATAGAGGGGTAGCATTACTTCCTTAGATCTAGACACTATGCTCCTCTTGATGCAGGCCAAAATCCCATTGGCTTTTTTTGCCGCCACATCACATTGTTGGCTCATGTTTAACTTGTTGTCCACGAGGACTCCAAGATCTTTTTCACACGTACTGCTCTCGAGCCAGGCGTCACCCATTCTGTATCTTTGCATTTCGTTTTTTCTGCCAAAGTGGAGTATCTTGCATTTGTCACTGTTGAACTTCATTTTGTTAGTTTTGGCCCATCTCTCTAATCTGTCAAGATCGTTTTGAATTCTGCTCCTGTCCTCTGGACTATTGGCTATCCCTCCCAATTTGGTGTCGTCTGCAAACTTGATGATCATGCCTTCTAGCCCTTCATCTAAGTCATTAATAAAGATGTTGAATTGTTTTTATAATTGTTTTAACTGTATTTTGATATTTGTTATGGCATCAAATCACTGCCGACTGTGAACCGCCTTGAGTAAATAAATAAATAAATAAACAAATTACTGGCACATCCATATTCGAAACCATCCTTTTGTGGGGTGTCATACATATATATAATACCATGGAAGCGAAGATGTTGGAGGACATCATAGGGCAACAATGTATTTTCAAAAATATTGTCTCATTCAGTCAGTAATGAATGGGAGCTTCCTTGCTTCATACAATCCCGATATTTGTGTTGAGACAAAAGCAGCAGCAGAAACAATAAGGAGGAAATGGAAAATTGAATATACATTTATAGGCCTGGGCGGTTTCGTTCGTTAATTTTGTAATTCGTTAAATATTCGTTAATTTTAGCAATTACAAAACGATTACAAAACTTATTTTTAAACCCGGAAGTGTTTTTAAGTATCGAAACGGCATGCGCCAAAATTTTTTGTATTTCCGTCCATTTCGGAAATACGTAAGATGGCTTGGCTAGATGCTTGCTGGGAGCTCTCCTCTCTCTCCTCTCCTTAGCCAGTCAGAGCCTGAAAGAGGAGGAGGAGGAGAGGGCAGGGAAGGCGCCGGCTGAGCAAACGAGCGAGAGGGTGAGCAACCCTTAGCGGGAAGGCGGCCCGTCCCTCCTTCCTCACCTTTGCGGTGGGTGTGCTTCGTTCTCCTGAGGAGGAGAGGGCAGGGAAGGCGCCGGCTGAGCAAACGAGCGAGAGGGTGAGCAACCCTCAGCGGGAAGGCGGCCCGTCCCTCCTTCCTCACCTTTGCGGTGGGTGTGCTTCGTTCTCCTGAGGAGGAGAGGGCTGGGAAGGCGCCGGCTGAGCAAGCGAGCGAGAGGGCGAGCGACCCTCAGCGGGAAGGCAGCCCGTCCCTCCTTCCTCACCTTTGCGGTGGGTGTGCTTCGTTCTCCTGAGGAGGAGAGGGCTGGGAAGGCGCCGGCTGAGCAAGCGAGCGAGAGGGCGAGCGACCCTCAGCGGGAAGGCAGCCCGTCCCTCCTTCCTCACCTTTGCGGTGGGTGTGCTTCGTTCTCCTGAGGAGGAGAGGGCTGGGAAGGCGCCGGCTGAGCAAGCGACCGAGAGGGTGAGCAACCCTCAGCGGGAAGGCGGCCCGTCCCTCCTTCCTCACCTTTGCGGTGGGTGTGCTTCATTCTCCTGAGGAGGAGAGGGCTGGGAAGGCGCCGGCTGAGCAAGCGAGCGAGAGGGCGAGCGACCCTCAGCGGGAAGGCGGCCCGTCCCTCCTTCCTCACCTTTGCGGTGGGTGTGTTTCGTTCTCCCAATTCCTTAGCGGAGGGCTGTGCTTCGTTCTCCCAATTCCTTAGCGGAGGGCTGGGCTAGATGGCCTTTGGGGAGCCCTTCTCCCAATTTCGCATTGCTTCGGAGGAGCCGGGCCCGACTCGGCGGCAGCGCTTGAGGGCCCGCCAGAGTGAGTGCCTGCCTTCCCTCCTTAATAATAATTTCTCCTCCCTATTCTACTAAATTAATAATTAAATTTAAAAAATATTGAAAAAATATTGAAAAAATATTGAAAAAATATTGAAAAAAAGGGTGCCATCTTTACAAAATGTTTTGTAAATATTAACGAAATTTCGTAAATACCGAACTTTTTTAAGGGAAAATTTTGTAATAATTTTAAATATCGAAACAAAAAAAAAACCCCAAATACAAATCGATTTTAGAAACAAATTTTTGCGTTGTTACCCAGGCCTATACATTTATATACATTATATCATAGTATTATTCAGTGTAATTTCCAATATGAATCCTGGTTCATTGGTAAATTAAGTGTCTCTTTGTCTCCATTAGATGTCCAAAACAAGGACTTGGGTGTCCATTTTGATACAAAATGGCTACTTTAAAAATGTATTGAAGAATAATGTCCATAACATCCTCCTGGACAACCTCTGAAAGTCCTCCAGGATCACATTCTGAACTCCTTCGAAATTCAATTCCAGGCACACAGTCAGAAACATACTATGGATGAGAGTTCTAAAAAGCTCCTAAGAGGACCAACATAGCAAAAAGTTATGTATTCCTTGAAAACCTTCACACCCACAATGATAGTACTATAATTCTACTATAATTCCCATGGCAACATCCTAGAGAATCCTAGGGCTTATATTTTGGTGAAATGTGGGAAATTCCTGGGTGAGACTTCTAAACTGCTAAACTTGCTAAACTGTAAATCCTATAATTCCACAGGATACAATCATGGCAGGTACAGTAGAATATAATGTTACAATTATATGGCACAATATGCTTATGATCAGTTCCCAGCACAGAAGGAAATGCTAGGCCCAGCTCATCAAAAAGCTCATCTATTGAAGGCTGAAATGTGGCTTGGTCCAAGTCAACAAATGTTACCATCAAGTACGTGCAGTAAACAGCAAGCCACTTTCTCTGAAAGGAAGTCTGGTTTAAGCTCTGATAGAGTGTTTAGATTGTCAGCAGAATGAAAAAGTGGGAAAATAAGGACAACTTGACCTGTAGCAGCATGAGCTCTGTGCTTTGCTCCAGCTGCAATTTGATGGTGATTAATTTCAAATGAGTTACAGGTCTCTGTGGAACACAGTAAAACCTCATTTTCCCAGACTACACCACATCAGTCTTTGTTTGGATTCCATCCTGTTTTAGATAAACTCTCCTCCTGCAGCTGCAATATATCTCATCCATCTCCCTCTACTAGAACTACTATTCCTTTGCCTGGATAAAGACAAGAAAACCTTAGAGTACAATCCAAATGTTAGTTTACACGAGGAATGTGGAAGCTATGGCCTAAAAGCAACCCCAAGGGGTCTCAAGCTAACCTTTGCACTTCTTTTGATGTAATTACTAGGCTTGAGTGCGGATCCATATCTAGCCATTTCCTTCAACCAATCTGGCTGTTTTGGTTTGTTCAGGTGCCCGAAACTGCAAGGGCTCAACCATCACAGATTCCTGTCTGTAACAGGACCATGTGGTAGTCGATTTCGGCGCCTCCTCCCATATTCAGCATCACAGTTTAATCTTTTTGATTTTCCTTTATTGTACTGATTCTTTTTATGTAGTGGGAAGGACTAGGAGTTGGGCATGCAGGGTGGGTGGGGTGTGCATGCACTTTTGGGGCCTTGGGAGAGTCACCTTTTTAGCTTTTTTTCTCCTTCCCTTTCTCTCCTTCAAATACTTCTAAAAGATAATAATAATAACAATAATTAATCCCAGCAAATAAAAAGAAAACCCTCATTCTCTGAAAACTACTACCACCTAGCTACCTCCCCTCTGGAGTAGAAAGTAGAAACAACTTTAAGGAAGCATTCAACCTGAAGCAGAAAGTGGTCTGCAGTAGAGAGAAAAAAGAGGGTTTTTTAAAGGAAGCCCAGGGAGGGTAGATCCAGCTCATTACTCTTCCTTTCCTGCGCCTCCTTAAAATGCCTTAGAAAGCTGAGTGAGATGCTGCAGGGAGATAAAGTGTGCGCCAGCCTGCAGTGTCTCTCTTCTAGAGTAGAAACAGCTTTAACAAAGCATTAAACCCAGTCTCCTCTACAGGCAGAAGGGAAAGGATCACAGAAAGAGTGGTATCGTTAATGCTTTTAATTAAGCATATGAAAGAAGAGCCTGTGGGAAGTCCCTCCCATAATTGGCTGGATAGGGTGCTTTCTTAAACTTGTTACTGACATCCGGGCTCCCTTGAAGGAAAAGAAGAAAGGCTCCCAAGAATGGAAAGGAGAGCCTCGTAAGTTCCCCAGTGCCTCCAATGGGCCAGATCTAGCTGTATTTTTTGGCTACAGATCGAAAATGGTTATCCGGCTACACAACCGTTTGGGGAGGTATACGAAAACAAAAATGAGGGTCTACCAGTATCAGGCCAGCAAAAATGGACTAAGGTTCAGCCAAAACGCACAAGTTTAGTGATTACTCTCAATGATTTAACTTGAAATATCCTGATTTCAAAGGTTGTTGTATTGAGACTTGCTTCTGAGATTGCACACAAATACAACTGACCTGTGATTTGTATGTCTGGTATCAAATACCAGATTTGTGATTTAGTTTTGGTCTTGCCCACTATGTCTTTGGTATTCTTGCTACAAACATACACTTCCTTTCCAAATTGGAGTATGGCTCTTAGGCCACAAAACGTTTCCCATCCTTGGTTTAGATGTATTATTTTAAAGGTATATTAAAAATAGAATTCATGGTCTTTACAGCCTCTGTTT
Organism: Anolis sagrei; assembly: GCF_037176765.1. Taxonomy (NCBI): domain Eukaryota; kingdom Metazoa; phylum Chordata; class Lepidosauria; order Squamata; family Anolidae; genus Anolis; species Anolis sagrei. The sequence goes on along the minus strand of NC_090024.1, from coordinate 212,168,770 downwards.
TTTAAAGTTTAATGAGCTGGATGGATGCAGGAGTGTCCATCCCACCCCTTTAATACCTTCCAACATTTTGCAGATGAAAACCAGATACATGTGAACAGATAACACCAATGTATTAAAGATGGGGAAGGTATTAATCAGGAAGAACAAAAAAGCTAGGAGAGGCCACAGCAGGTTGCTCTTGCTCAAATCTACAGTGAAGGGAAGATTCTGCCCCCTCCTCTCCCTACCATGCTGAATTAATGAAATATAAATTAATATTAAACCATTATATATAATGGTACTTGAATATCCTTGAAAGGTTCCAGGAATCAAACCCAAATGGACACCTCAGGTCTACTGTCAAGTCTGACAAAATAGTATCTGTAAGACTTCAGATGAAACCCACTGATATAACCATAATCTAGGTTTATGATACATCTACAGAGGGAAAAGAAAAATAAATTGGAGGATTCTGTGCTGGGATCTAGGAGGAAATTGATCACACAGTGAATCAGGACTTCTTGTTAACCTCAGGCAATGGGAAAGCAAAAAATAGGAAATTAGTATAATCAAAGATTGCAAGAAAATTTGGCCTTTGATCAAAAAATGAAACAGGGGAGTGATTGATTGAATTTTGTGAGGCCAACCATTTGTTCATCACAAACACACTATTCAACCAACCAAAGAAGCGACTGTATACATGGACCAATACAGAAATCAGATAATTAATAATTGGAATCAGAAGATCTTACAAAAGTAAGATTAGGAGCAGATTGTGGCACATACCATAAAATCCAAATATTAAAAATTGGAACAATTTTTTTTAAAAAAGTGACTAAACCCACCATTGTGCCAAAATACAACCTGAAGAACATCCCTGTAGAATTTTAAAATAATGTAAAAATAGGTCTGAAATATAGATTCTGTTCATAACACTCTACAAAGCACTACAAAGAGAATCAAAGCAAACAACAAAAAACCCAAAGGCAGGAGCTGGTCTGAATTATATCAGCAAAATAATTAATAATAATAATAATAATAATAATAATAAACAAACCACTCAATGCAATCATTTCTAACAGTTTTTATTTAAGTTAGGAACACAGTTTTTTGTAGGTCTTCAAATTCAAGCTGACCTACAAACAGTTTAGAATAACAAGGAATAACCTGACTAAGAATATAGACTTCCACTCCAGCTACCTTGGGAACTACAGTAAAATTCAGAAGGATGATGGCCATCCAAAGAAGGTGGCTGGTGCTCTCATTGTCTCTGCTAATCAAATGATTCTGGCAGTATGACCTATTTTATGCAAAAATAAATTTTATTTGGCAGCAGATTCAGAACAGTCAAATCAATGTTGCAAGTTGAACCTGAGTTCTAATACAATGAAAGCTGGATAAAGATTCTCATTACATGCTTCCTGCATAATATATATTGTATAATATTTTTAAACATATCATCCCTTAGGAATAGTTCACCACCCCAATGAAACTCAAGTGTTCTGAGAAGCTATAAAGAAACTTTAAATCAAAATTTCCCACCACTTAATACCCTACAGATGTGTTGGACTACAATTGCCACCATCTTCAGCCACAGACAGAGAAGACAGTAGCATTTGTCCTAAAGATGTGTACCTGCGTGAGACAAGTTTATTTAGCTTTTTTCTGGAGAATGCATTCAAGTCTCTTCATCCTTTTGAGACGAGTTTAATCATTTTCTGAGCTACATACACCAAACAGAACTGTACATAATATTTGAATGCAGCCACACAATACTTTCTTACATAAAGATTTTGTAATATTGGCTATTTTCTTTATATCCTTTCTCATATTCTTTCCTAGCATGGAATGTACCTATTCTTCTGTTACTATCTGTAACAATGATTTTGTTAAGCCTTTCTCCTCCATGATCTCAAATGATCGATCTGTCTGTTTATTTACCTACCCATCTAACTTTTTCACTGTGTAGAACAAAGGTTGCTTACAACATTATAATAAAATATAGCTAAAAGCTGATAGTATTAAAGATATTCTTTTTTAAAAAAACAACAACAAATAAACAATCAGATTTAAACCAAGAAGTTTTAACTATTGATTTTCTTTCTAAGCAGTTATAATGCATATCTGAAGTTAGGATATGAAACTTTATTTAATGTGACGTTCAGTTGTCATTTTTCCTGCCCATTTCATCAGGTGAAAAAAAAGGCAAGAAAGCTCTTCTAGACCCAGAATAATATATGTACTATTTACATCAGCACAAATCGCATTTCAACAGCGAGCATTTCCCACACAGCAATAACCCATTCAAGTTAACCTTATAATGAATCATTTTATAAAATAAAAATCCAGAGTCTTAGAAGAATAGAGTTCCTACCTTGCAAGGGAAAAAAGTCTGCATCAGTGCTTCATTTTAAAAAGCTTCCCTTTGTATCCACCCCTCCCTTGTCTGATATTATCCGCCTCACTGCATCATCTAACCTACATTGTAAACTTCAAACACACATCTCATCTGCAGCCTACCCAAGAAGCGCTAACTTTGACTTCAAGATGACAAGCAGTGAGATATTTTCCACTGCAATTCCAGGGGGAGAAAGCCACACTAGGCTGTTAACGCCAAACACAAAGGCATATTGCAAGCATGTGCATGAATATATTTCAAGACCAAAGTTAAAAAGTATGTCAAAAGATCATGTTATTGAAAAGGCATTTAAAATATGAAAAGATTATCCTATGGTATTTAGTATAGGAAGAAATAATTTTGCCACTTTGATACTCCAGGTTTCAGAAAGAGGACAGGAAGCAGATTTTCACACCAAGGTCGCCTTCAAGAGAACCCGTGGCCACATGTGCAATTTCATGCCACCCTACCCTTTAAACAACATCCTAATTCACACAGTAGAATTAGAACAGTTTGATATAAGTTGAATATCTCTTATTCAAAATGCTTGGACCAGAAGTGTTTTAAATTTCGGATTTTTGAGAATTTTGGAATATTTTTGTTGCACATTCATACCTGAAGAGGTATCCTGGAGTTGGGAACAAAATCTGATCACAAATTCATTTATGTTTCCAAACTATAGACCTTATACATATAGCTGGAAGGAAATTTCATACAATATTTTTGAGCATGAAACAAACTTTGTGGACATTGATCCATTCAGAAAGCAAAGGTGAGACTATCTCAGCCACTTACATATATTATTTCAGATTTTGGGATTCCAGATAAGGGATGCTCAATAGGTACCACTCTAACCACTTCATCACATGAGGCTTTTTTAAAGCATTTTAGGACATTTCTTCGCCAGTCCAGCAACAAATGGGCATGACATTGCTGGACTTCCGGCAGAGGCCCCACCCACAACTGGAATGGAAGCATCTTAGGAAGCTTATTTTCAAACATGGGAGCCTGTCTGTGTTGTGCTGGCTCCAATGGAGCCAGCATGGATCTGTGTGATAGGGGAAGCATTGCCACAACAAAGTGGCATGCAAGGTAACAGAGCTGTCATTTCAACACAAATTCTGATGAACGGAATGTGATTAATTCATGTGATTAATTCTAAATTGCCATGGCTACATCCAATGGAATTCTTGAGTTTGTATTTTCATAAGATAAACTGAATTCTTTAATTCACTTCCTTGAACTGCAGTACTAGAACTTTCTGGCAAAAAAATTGTATGTGTCTCATGCGACTCCAAATCCCAGAATTCCCTTGAATTAGTTAACAAAATCCAATATAATAACAATTACAATACCACCCACACAAACAATACTAGAAAGAAGTATAACATCAGAAATAATATGTCTGTTCCTATAAAACATCCCCAATAACTCCATGCCTTAGTTACCTCTAGAATGGTCTACTGTAATGCACTCTACATGGGGCTACCCTTGAAGATGGCCTGGAAACTACAACTTGTCCAACGTTTGGCAGCCAGATTAATAACTGGGGCAACTTACAGGGAGCGGTCAACCCTCCTTGTTTAAGGAGCTCCACTGGCTGCCATTTATTTTCTGGTCCCAATTCAAGGTGCAGGTTATCACCTATAAATCCCTAAACGGTTTGGGAGCCGCCTACCTTCATGACCGTATCTCCCTACATGAACCAACGCGGGCCCTCCGTTCTTCTGGGGAGGCCCTTCTTTCGCCCCTGCCAATTTTACAAGCTTGCCTGGTAAGTACAAGGGAGAGAGCTTTTTCCTCTGTGGCCCGCCCGACTCTGGAACTCACTACCTTACAATCTGGCTCTTCCGCTGCGCTTTTGATGAATAGGTTTACACTCTCACAATATTGCTTAGCCTCAATGTCTTGTCATTGGAGTATATGTCCTGTCCCCCCACCCCTTTTGTGGGAAAGCTTGATTCCACAACCTTCACTATAATGAGTCCTCCTCCGCAAATAATCTGTCTCTTTCTTATCTCGTCTCAGTTTTAATTAGTTTTTAATTAGTCTCTCTTTAACCATTACATGTAGCCTGCCCATTGTCATTGTGATTGTGTCTACTGTAATTTTATATTGCTATGTTTTCACATGTTTTATGTAATTATGTTGTTGTTGTTTATTGTTTGCGTTTTCAGTTTTATTTTATTGTAATTTGTTGTTTGGGCTTGGCCTCATGTAAGCCGCTCCGAGTCCCCATTGGGAAGTTGTGGCAGGGTATAAATAAAGATTATTATTATTATTATTATTATTATTATTATTATTATTATTATTATGTCAGTCTTCAAGATCAACTCTTGATTGTATTCTAAATGCAAACAGGCACATGTGCTTGTGGAGGGCTTTCTTTAGTGACTTGAAACAGAGACTGGGAAAGCAGCTTTTTTGGACAACTACAGTAACCCCAGTCACATGTCCACATCCCACATTGGTTTTTCTGGACATTGTAGTCACAATGTAACTTTTCCAGATTTGTCCTGGAAAAGGTAAAACTGCTGCTATCCAGTTGCAGGGATAGGCCAGTTGGCTCCCAGTGTTGAAAAGCTGTGTCTTTGTGCCAGTAACAGCAGCACACTGTTAGCTGTAACATAATACCTACGATTGGCTTTTCCATTTGCAGCATTTCATTTTATCACAAAATAGTTGTCATTGTACCCTAAAGGCACCAGATTCCATCTGATCTTCTAAGCTAAGAAGTGTCAGATCTGATTAGTACTCAGATAAGAGACAACCAATGAATTCCAGGTTCTGTAGGTGATATTTCAGAGGAAGGAACTAGCAAAAACATTTCTGAGAAAATCTTGGCTGGGAAAACCTTATAAAATTAATGGGGTTGCTATAAATCAACAGGCCGCTTGAAGGCACATAAAATTGTTATTGTGCTTGAGTATAATTTCTAGATCTAAGTAAAAACGGAACTCCTATTACAAAAGGAGAACTCAAGAGTTACAAAGAGGAAAATTTTGCACTATAATAATTAGAAGACACATATTACCAATATTGCGAAGAATTGACTACTTCTTTATTCAGCATTAATGGCAGTTAATTCATGTGAGATAAATTGACAACTCGCCACAGGAAAGACTATAGTATCTAATCAAAGAGAGAGAGAAATTTCAGATGTGAAAACAACTCTTTTTAAGAGTCTTGGTATATCAACTCCAGAAAAATATTTCATCAATAACTGTAGTTTCCTCATCCTCTACCAAGATACCCTGTAGTGTGATATGTAGTAACTGCTTGATTAGGGTAGGGTTTTGTTTTTGTTTTTTGGAGTACAAGACCAATGTTAACAGAAGTTGCTCAAATATTTATTTTAACCATGAGATTAAGGCTATTTATTCTGCCATAAAAAAGAGATAAGTTTAGAAGGTCAATCCTCAGTTCAACTTTCACCTCCTCACTGAAACTGCTAACTGAAACTTGAGAATCACCAAATATCCGGTGTAAAAAAATACATCAAAACTTTGTTTAAGATTAGTTAATATATAGGATTGCTAAATTTCAAAATTTTATACATTGTATAAGGACCAAGTAGCAACAGTAAGAACTGACCATGGAACAACATACGGGTTCAACATTGGGAAAGGCGTACGGCAGGGTTGTATACTCTCACCCAACCTATTCAACTTGTATGCAGAACACAACATGCAACTTATTCAACTTGTATGCAGAACACATCTTGACAAATACAAGACTGGGGTAAAAATTGCTGGAAGAAATATTAACCATCTTAAATATGCAGATGACATCACTTTGATGGCCGAAAGTGAGGAGGAGCTGAGGAGCCTTCTAAAGGTGAAAGAAGATAGCGCAAAAGCTAGGTTGCAGCTAAACATTAAAAAAAACCAAGATTATGGCAACAAGAATGATTGACAACTGGGAAACAGAGGGAGAAAACATGGAGGCAGTGCCAGATTTTGTATTTCTAGGTGCAAAGATTACTGCAGACGCAGACTGCAGCCAGGAAATCAGGAGACACTGACTTCTTGGAAGGAGAGCAATGACCAATCTTGATAAGATTGTGAAGAGTAGAGACATCACACAAGCAACAAAGATCCACATAGTAAAAGCAATAGTATTCCCCATCTTCACCTGGACCATAGGGAAGGCTGAGCGAAGGAAGATAGATGCTTTTGAACTGTGGTGTTGGAGGAAAGTTCTGAAATGCCTTGGACAGCAAGAAGATCCAACCAGTCCATACTTCAGGAAATAAAGCCCGACTTCTCATTTGAGGGAAGGATATTAGAGACAAAGTTGAAGTACTTTGGTCACATCATGAGGAGACAGGAAAGCTTAGAGAAGACAATTATGTTGGGGGAAATGGAAGGAAAAAGGAAGAGGGGCAGACCAAGGGCAAGATGGATGGATGGATGGCATCCTTGAAGTGACTGGATTGACCTTGAAGGAGCTGGGGGTGGTGAAGGCTGACAGGGAGCTCTGGCGTAGGCTGGTCCATGAGGTCACAGAGTCGGAAACAACTGAACGAATGAACAACAACAAACATTTCATAACTGCAACTGCATGACGAGATGACTGTTCCTTGTTTCAGGATTTCAGATAGGTCACTCTCAAAAGACATTTTCTTGAGACAAACAATGTCTAATTCCACAGGACTGAAAAATTACAAAACTGGCACTTGACTTTTATTTCAACCCTGCTGAAAAGACAGTACACTCCAAATGTCTCAATTATATGGAGACAGTGTCAGTTGATCCTCTTTTGCCCCACGTTTTCAGCTACTGTTAAAATGTCCCAGTATCTCTCTTCTCCTCCTACTTTCCCTCTTAATCCTCGTCATACCTATTTTGGTGCAAGCTGGAGGGGGCAGAATTTTGCCTTTCCTAGTAGTCTCTGGCGAAAACAAATTGTTACAACCTCTAAGTTGTGTGTTCATCATTAATAACTCTTGCCATTTTGACCACACTTTGATGTTGCTTGGACACATAGGTCCTAGTTTTCATTTGTGAACTGTTGCGGGGTATGAGACAATATTTTCTACTGAACCATAGGGCATGCCTTGAGAACACCATCAGTCTGTCTTTTCTTCATACTGCTAAATTCCCAACATCTGCTACATCTTCATGGCATCCAAGGTCACCCATTTAAGCTGTATTATTAGATCCAGGCAGGACAAAATGAAAAAAACTTGTGGACAACTGTGTCCATAGATCAGAGTTGGCCCCAAAAGATGTAGTGAGAGCTACCAGCTTCAATGGCTTTCAAAGAGGACTCAATTGATTCTTGGAAGATACCCCAAGATCCTTGGATATGTGGAAGGATATAAATATTTAAAGAGAAAGATTCCTAGAGGATAAGGCTTGTGAGTAGCACTTATTGAAGGACAACACTGGAGCTATTGCCTTCACATTCTGCTTGTTGTGTGCTTGCCAGAAGCATTTGGTTCCTTACTGTAGTTCAGAAAAAATGCAAACCAGATAGGCCCTTGATCTCTTAATGAACAAGCTCTGATGAAGATGAAAGATCTTGAATTTGTAAATATGATAAAGAGAAAAAGAAATAAACAGTTATTGAATTCTTTTAAAATTATGATAACTATGACATCTTAATTGGTTGCAGTGCATAAATATGCTGTTTCAAACCAATATCTGACATACTTTCTTTGGTTTGCTTTAGGCCAAATGAACTGAGATACCAGCAGGAATGCTACATGAAACATTTTCCATCCCAGATACCATACTCCCTGAATTTTTGCATTGTAAGGCAGTAACAAGCCTGCAAGTACCACCAGAAAAACAGCAATCCTATTTAAAACTGATCCTTCTCACACTTAAATGAAGAGATTTTATTCAGATTCAACTTGTTTTCCTCTCCCATGTTCATAGCTCAGCTCAGTTCATCTAAACTAACAAAGGATGTGTGTGTATCATGCCCTCACATTGCCTGTTGACTTATGGCGACCCTATGAACTTCATGGGGTTTTCTTAGGCAAGTAATACTCAGAGATGGTTTTGCCAATTCCTTCCTCTGAAATATTGGATAAAACATAAAAATTAAAGAACCCTTTTGCAACATCCAGTGTTGTCTTGCCTCTCCAAATAATCATTCATAGTTATCCAGAACTTAAGTATGTTTTTACAGAGTTCTGGCAGCTGCAAGCAGGAAACCCTGAAATTGTTTCACTACCACACATCAAAGAGTATATCTACATTGTAGAATTAATGCAGTTTTTAATGTTGGTGCCTCACCAAACTACAAATCCCAGGATTCTATAGCATTGAGTTATGATAGTTAATATTATGTCAAATTGCATTAATTCTGCAGTATAGATGCTCTCACAGTCTTTTGACAAAATCCTCATATTTGTATAACAGAATTTCCCATGAAATGGAACAGATTCTGGAGATCTGAATATTCTTATGGTCACTGATATGATTCTCACACATACACCATCAGAGCTATAGTCTAATGCACCACAGAGCAAGGGAACGAAGAAATAAATACACATATACCTTCTATAGCATCTGTCAGGTAAAGACAATTTGGCTGAATAAGCAAATAAGCAGCATCAGCCGATTGAAATAATACCAAATCTATCCACAATAGATAAAGGTTAAAGTCCTTGCAAAATTATCCTACCTCAGCCATGTTCTCTTGGGTTTTAAAATCTTCTCTCTTTCTGCTTCTGCCTGCTTCAGCCTCTAATGAGAAGAAGTTTGGAACCTCCTCCCTTGCAACAAGAGGGCAGAAAGAACTCACTGAGTAGCTGCCAAGTATGCAAGCTGGTGTAATGATAAGAAGATTTCAAAGGCATTTCTTATGAAACTTTAGCTCAGAATGGAAAGTTTCTGGACATTTGTTAAAAAGAGATGAGAAAGGTACTCAGTACCAAGTTTACTCCATTATAGCCAGGAGGTGAACTGAGCAAATATATACCCATTTAATCGTTTCCAGAGCTTGGAAGTAACACGTTATAATTCATATAGCTACCTAGGGCAAATTATTGACAGTGTAGGAAAACCACATTTCAAAAGTAACAAATAATCCAACTGATATAACAAGTAATATTTTCTACTTTTTAATTTTCCATTGTAAGGTTGTTTGAAGATATTTACAATGTCATTCCTAAGGGTTTTTTTTATTATTGGAAAGAAACAATGAAAAGTACTTGGCAACATGGCAAAAAACACAATAAGTTACATTTTATGAACTGCAACTCACAGTGACGAAGTTTCAAATTGTAGTCATGAGTAATGGAAAGTGTTTCATTTTTTAAAGTAACTTCCAATGTTCTGCTATTTTCTAGTTTTTGAGTTCTAGTCAAATTTCCCCAAATATGTATGATATATTTTAATATCATGATATGGAAATAGCACAGCTCCACAGCAATACATTTTACAAGGCATTTTACAAAGCTCCACATGGATCCATTTAGGATTGGTCCTGTCACATCTATTACCAGAATGGAAACTGAGTACTACATGTACATAGGTTCTGTTTCTAAATGTACAGCATTTTGCCTCAATATTTCTTCTCTTAAACCAGAGCAATTCTGTCTGGAGGTGTAGGGACAACATCATCCTTTGGACTTGGAACCTTATGAGTATGGCACTTATCCTGGAAAACAGACTCCATATTACCTGGTTTGGGCAGAGATGAGTCCATCTTGAGCTTTGTTGGAAATTCTGGATTTATGTGATTCTGAAATGAACGTCTCCTCCTACATCCTTAGGGATCAAACTGGCAAGGGAAGATTCACGTGGCATAAGGAGTATGAATTTATCTATATTGTCAAGGCGAATATCAGATGATTGCTCAACTACTTTTCTTATCAAGTGGTAATTTTTGTCTTACCAGTTTGAAATATGAGTTGACTCAGAGCCTAGAATATTTCTTTAAAATGAACTGGTTACTTTACTCCTTGCTCTGATCTCCTCATAGGTAATCATTCATTAGTGTTTCTGCCATTGTAAAAGATAATATGGAGAGTTACTCATCACAAACAAATTATTGCTAGCATTGCCATTTAAAAATATAGGAAATACAGTCAAATGTCCAGCTCCACGTATACACACACTCTCTCTTTAGCTAATCTTTTTTATTTAATAATAACTACATCAAATACAAACTGAATAACACATATTACAAACACAAATTACACATTTTGTTTACTGTTATATGCTTTAAATAGTTACCTTACATAGCACAAGGGAACCACCACATGACTCTTCCTCTTACATCAGGTATGGGCAAACTTGGCCCTCCAGGTGTTTTGGAGTTGAAGACCAAACACCAGGAAGGCCAAATTTTGCTCATGTCTGTCTTACACTATTCATTGCTCAAATGCCCAGTATTTATTTATTTATTTATTTACTCAAATAAATAAATAAAGCCATATCCCTTTAGAAGAAGATGGGAACTGTTGCCTTAAAAGTACTGAGGTCCTATAAATGTGGTTTGAGTCAATGCTCTACTGCCTTTCTCTACCTCAAAGGGGACGCAAGGTGGCTTACATATGTTATTCAGTGCCTTAAACACTTACATGTTCTCAAGGTTTTTCAGACTGTATGGCCATGTTCTAGAAGCATTCTCTTCTGACGTTTCACCTGCATCTGTGGCAAGCATCTTTAGAGGTTGTGAGATTTGTGGAAACTAGGAAAATTGAGTTTATATATCTGTGGAGTATCCAGGGTGGGAGAAAGAACTCTCTGATAAAACTCTATTTTCAGGAGTCTGGTGTTACCCAGCTCCTGATTGAAGAAAGCAAGGGAAGCAGGGGGAAGTGGGAAGAAGACAGAGGACGTGGGATGGCAGGCCATCCTCGAAGATGGACCTTTCTGAGGTAAGATGAGTCCCCACTCTTCCAAACACTTTCCTCCACTTTCTTCCCACCTTTGGGATAACGTCCTAAACATAGATATGATGTCAGGTTGGATATATGCTTCACAGCCTTCTACGAGCCATATCCCTTTAGAAGAAGATGGGAACTGTTGCCTTAAATGTACTGAGGTCCTATAAATGTAGTTTGAGTCTATGCTCTACTCCAGTTGAGGGACACCCCTCACCTGACTCAGTTATGATTTTATCATGTTTCTCCCAGTACCAGTTACATGCCCTGTCTATTAGGTTTCAAAATTGTGTGGTTTTTATAAACATTTTCTTGAGCATTTTCTAGAATGTTCACATTTATTTATTCAATTTTTCCTACCATAGATATTTGCTTAGAGACCCTGAAACTTCCCAGATTCCATCTGAACTTGGAAACTACGGTAATGGTCAGGCTAGTTTAGTACTAAGAAGGGTGATCCCTAAAGAATATCTGGTGCTGTAGGCTATATTCAGAAAAAGGCAATAGAAAAAAACCTATGATTATTCCTTGCTTAAGAAAACCCTATGAAATCGATAAGGTCACCATAAGCTGACAGGTAATATAAAAATGCTTTACTTTATGGGAGGGAGTTGCACATTGATTAAATCATGTTTCTGCACATTTTCCAGCTGTACATATAGCTGTTCAATTTCTTTTTAAGTGTATACATGACTTAATGTGCATTTTAGTTCTCCAAAATATACCACAAGCAACATAAGCATGAATTTATGTGGACATGCTGCCTCTTAGTGGGCTTCAGAAGGCATGAAATGGGTCATTTCAGCAAAAATCCTGAAAATACATAAATTATTTCCCATTCTTCCTAAACCATTCCAGCCTTAGCAAAGCTTGTAATGTAAATGTGACAGTCTACATCAACCCAAAAGTCCTCTCTCTCCCTCTTTTTTATTACTACCCCTTGTTGACTCCCCAATGGCTGCTCTGGACACAAGCAAAACATAATTTAATTAAATAATAGGCCTCCTCCTATGCTTTGATGTGCTTTATCCTTTAGAAGTTGTGCTTCCAGACATCTCTCTTTAGCTACAAGGATCTTCAACTGCATATTCACTTTGATGAAGTAAAATCAATGCAAATATTTTCATGTTAGCTCACTAGAATTCAGCTGGGGCCCATAGTTTCAGCATGTTCGGTAAAACACCATGCACTTTCAGCATGATTCAAGAACAATGGCCTGGGATATGAGCAGCAGGATCTCATTAATGAGTGAGCCCCATAGTTTATGACACAATACAATCACCTCTATACATTTACTGGGGTTATAATAATAAACCCCAGTAGGAGCAAAGAAATCCAATGGAAGTGAAAAACCTCAAATAAAGAAATGCTATTTTTTCACTCAAGAGAATATCTTCCTGCATGACTCTATGGTCAACTTCCATTGGAAGCTGACCACAGAGACCAGTGAAAGACATAGAGATCCCTAGAAAGGTGTCCCTGCCTATCTTCGTGGTCACATCTCCCTCTATGAACTAGCACGAACTTTAAGATCTTCCTCTCACTCCCACCACCGTCACAAGCACGGTTGGTGGGGATGAGAGAGAGGGCCTTCTCGGTGGTGGCCCCCCACCTCTGGAACGCCCTTCCTAGAGAAATAAGACAGGCTCCATCCCTCCCCCCTTTCATAAGAGCTTGAAGACCTGATGGTTTAAACAAGCCTTTGAGAATGACTAGTTCTAGCTCAGGCCCAGATATTGTTGAATATGGCCATATCTTTTTCTACTACTTATCCAGGTCACTTCCTCCTATTAGGCCCCAGAAATGAACAACCATAGACTATACCTATTATTGTTGTTGCCTGCTATAGCATTGCACCTAATTTCCCGGCCTTCTAGAAATTGCTCTAGCCTCAGTCTGGCCTTTTTAAATTGCCTTGAACAGGCAGGATTATTTTAAATATATATGTACTATTGTGATTTTTATGCTTATATTGCTTTGTTAATTTTATATTTATGTTGTTTACTCTGTATGTATTGATGATGTTATTTGGAAACCACTCTGAGACCCCTCGGGGAGATAGAGCGGTATATAAATAAAGTTTTGTTGTTGTTGTTCTCTCTCGAACCTCCAGCATAACTCTTTAGAACCTTTGCTGGAAGCTGTCCATAGAATAACACTTGAGGACATAAAGATTCCTAGTGAGAACATTTTAAAATTAAATCTGAATAATAGAATCCACAAAAGTCAAAACCACAAATATGTGAAATCTAGTATGTATATGTGTGCAACCAAGTATATAGTATGATTCTGCACATGTTGTGGATAGCAGTGTGTGATTCAACTCTGATGGGTTGTCACTGTAACTTATAGAACCATTAACTTATAGAGCCATCAATACTTTTCATACTCTTACTACAAATAACAGCTATGATGATATTTACCTAATTTCTTGAGAAGAATTGCATACACTATTATTACAAGTTATTTTGCTTGCTATTGCATTAAAAATAAAACCAATGAAAGTAAAAAAAAAGCAAACATTAGTTAAAAGTCAATCAATAATAAGATCACAGCCGTGCTTACAAATTAAAACAATTCATGGTCTCTGCCAAATCTTCTATAACTACTAACATCACTGGAAATGACAATATCAGAATGAGTATCCTTTAGCCAAAATGCTTGGGACCAGAAATCTTTTGGATTTTGGATTTTTTTAAGATTTTAGAATACCTCTATTTGCATAAACGTACACAATGAGAAATCTTGAAGTTAGGACCCAAGTCTAGAAGAAGAATTAATTTCTGTTTTATATGCAACTTATGTGGATAAAGTAATTTAATACAACATGTTTTAATAATTTTGTGTATGAAAAGAAAATTTGTGGATATTGAAGCATGATATAGCAAAAGTATAACTATTTTTTTGCCATCCATGGGGACAATTTTGAAGTATTTCACTGAAAGAACTTAGCAGCAACAACAAAAATACAGCTAAAAGACTAAAGGACCAAGTACAACAAGTACACTAAAACTGAACACCCTGGCAATCTAGCATTTCTGAAAATATGTGTGTGCGTGTGTGTGTATGCCAGTCCTTTTACTTAGCCCTACAATGGGCCTTTAACATCAGTTTGATCTGGAAGGTTAACTAGTGACAATGTCTATCTTATAGTGAAAGGTTTCTTGGCATTCTACAAATCTTAAATTCAAAAGAAAAGGCCAGGTTAACCTCTTTCAATCTGAATGTTTCCCCTTCCCTGCACAGCACTATTTGCATGCACTGTTAATTAGTTACCACGAAAATCACTTCATACTCATCACACCCATGAGTAAATGTGTGCTGGAGCGAGGAGAAATACTTCTTTTAACTACCAGCCTGCAGTTACAAAATTGCTTAGCATACAGTATGTAACTCCATTCAGGCTTACCTTTTGTTTTTCCAAGTGTTGTAAAAACGGACTCTGTTCCAGGCGGGTGCATCAAGTTAGCGTTGGAGACCTATAGAGAGTCCAAGAAATTCTGGGTGAAGTTTTCTTGTCCACGTCACACTGCCCTGTCAGGGCTTTTGCTGAGGGCAGGAAGAAAGAATATAGACTCTGGAGGTCTCTGATCTTGTGTCCTTCTGGAAATGTTAACGGCAGCTCTCTTACAGGTAGAAAGTAAAAGCAAAACGTTGTGATTATGCTTTGGTTGGGTGCCAGCAGCAGAACCTGTAAACAGATGTGAACTCACTGACTGTACACACTGTACTCAGATGGAAAATTTAGAGCAAGGTGGCTGTTTGCTTCCCCAAACTAGGTTGATATTTTGAGTGGGGATTGTCAATGTGATCAGTATTGTTTCCAGATATGGTTGCTGCACACAACTGATCACAGAAATTAGGCTCACGATCTGCTTGGCATCTAGAATCATTGTGGATAAGACATGTTTCCCTTTTGGCATATTGTGCTGCCTAATTGCTACATTCATACATAATCAGCATCATCACAAGACCAGTTATCATGTGAAGTTGCTCTTCAAAAATCCTTTTTACAGTCCCAGGAAAAAAAATGTGGGAAAGAGGAAGTTTAGCCTTCTATAGTTCTGAAGATTCCCCACCACCACCATACACACCTACCTTATGCTGCTATTACAGGGGGAAAGCTTCATAATAACATGGAGAGACCAAGATCTTAAATGAAAAGGCATGATTCCCCGACATAGAAAGAAGTTTGAATCTGCTTCACAGCTTAGATTTCCCATCAACAAGCAAACTTTACATTGGGAAGGTGTGACCATCCAACTGTTTGATTACAACACCCATCTTCCTTCATCATTTGCTATGTTGGTTAAGAATTGTGGAAGATGCATAATCTAGAGGGCCACAAGGTGACCATTCTTGATCCTTAGCCATGCATATTCCTTCTTTCACAACTCAGCTGAAGAAGGAAGGTAGGGTGAGAACTAGAAGTTAATGAATGGATAGGATGTGAAATGAATGCCTGAAAGGAGGCATTAGCCATATCGAGGACTATTGAGAACATGTATTTGCATTTTCTAGGTGCCCCATAGTGATTCTATGTTATGCTTTGGCTAGAAGCCCAAGACAATGTTCATTTCAAGTTTTTAAAAAATCCACTTAAAATCTGGTTTATGCCTCCTGCAGAATTCTGGGGTTTGTAGTTTAGGAAGAAGCCTTTAACAGCCTCACTAAACTACAAACCCCGGAATTCTGCAGGAGGCAGAAATCGAATTTTAAGTGGATTTTTTCTCTAGTGTGATGAAATTACACAAAAAATCCTGGAATGGATCCTTAGCATATAATGCAAACCTATTGTATTTTAAAGAACATAATGCAATTGTGCAAAATGTATTAACTTTACTTCAGCTTTTACATATTCTAGTTTTATTTAAATCTTAAATCTGCTAACATTAAGTAGCATTAAGTAAGACAAGGTGCACTAGAAAAAATGATAGTGTTTGGTTAAGTGGAAGGCAGTACAAAAAGAAAAAAGATGCAGGTGGCTAGACTCAGCAAGGATACCCCAATCTGGTGTGGTTAAGACTTGAACAAAACTGTCGATAACAGGGTGACTTGGGAGGTCTTTCATTCTTAGCGTCACCATAAGGGGAACAGCAATTAAAAGCAAGTGATGCTTACAATGGTGACTCAATATGCTAAAATAAGTTTGCGCAATGAAGTTCAAAGAGCAGATAACACAGAATGCACGTGGTTTATTTCCGGTTGCATCTCTGAATGGCTTCCCTTAACTCAACTTCTGAGTTTTACTATGTGTGAAATTTTGTCTAGCCTTTATTTATTTCAAATATTCCCTCAATTGGTCTGGAAAGATTTATAGTGATTCTACTATGATAAATGCAGCTGATGAAGCCTTCACATTTCTAAATCTTCACATTTGTAACTGTGGGATTTTATTGATGGTTGTTTGTCTATTTTGTTCTTCTAAAGAAAGGATTTTAATGTTTGTATTCTGATGTAAGCCTCCTTGGCTCCGTGTTGTGGAGAAAGTTAGGATACAAATATCCTAAATAAATAAATAATAAACGTTTGGGTTCTCTGCTACTCCATGGAGGGTATAAAGTGCAACTATTAAACATTTGGAAGAAAGGGTCTAAACCAGTAGTTCTCAACCTGTGGGTTCCCAGATGTTTTGGTCTTCAACTCCCAGAAATCCTAATGGCTGGTAAACTGGCTGGGATTTCTGGGAGTTGTAGGCCAAAACATCTGGGGATCCATAGGTTGAGAACCATGGTCTAAGACTTTAGATGTAGAAAACATGTATGGAAAAATCCAAAAGAGATCTCTACGGAAAGAAGAGTCAAAAGAAGAATGAAACAAAACATGACCAAAGTCCTGACATAGATATTTTAGGAGTACACATGACTGTCAAGATGCTGATGATCTTCTAGCCCATGGCTGTGACTGATTCTTAGGACACTGTCAGTTTCCTGCTTGTTCCTCAATCTTCCAGGAACTGATGCTTTACACAAACTTCTTATAAATGACTTATATAGTTCATTGTGGAATTTATGGAGAGCTCTTCAAGATAACCAAACAAATGCAAAGAATATAAACCCGGGTCTGTTAAAAGAATAGCACGCAAGAAAGGATTAACCAATCCCATCAAGCATGACTTAACATTTAGCCTCCCCTTCAAGGTACTTCTATGGCTTTTTCTGTAAGGATGCTTGGAAAAGGTATTTGGGGGTTCTGCAGTTCTCAGAATTCCCCAGTCTGTACAAGGACTCTTTTCCATGGTGTTTGGACTATGACTGCTGCAGGATTATGGAACTGTACTTGAAACAGCTTATTTTCCCAAGTTCTGCTGCTAGCTCTGCCTGTAACAGCACATTTTTTAAAAAAAATCCAAAGAGGTGAGTAAGTAGGGCTTAGTGAAGAACAAGCAAGGCCTTTCAGAATCCTGGAAAACATTGTATACTCTTTTATCAAGTTTAGGAGTAAATTTCAGTGTGAGGGATAAAACATTTTGACAAACTCTGGGCATGTGTTGCCCACAAAGGAAGCCTTTAGAAGTTGCAAAAGATCAGCAAACTTCTAGCACCATCATCCCAGCACCTGGCTAGCCTGTCTCAAGAAACTATCTAGATTGTCAAGTCCTATGAACACATATATTAATGTGTAGAAGCAGGATTGTTCTGTTCTCATAATCATTACCATACAGTGCATCTTGGAAATATATCCACATATATTCAGCTATTGTATAACAAACAACTGGTTTGATCTTCTCACAGTCCAAGGCACTTTCAGAATTTTCCTCCAACACCACAGTTCAAAAGTACCTATCTCCCTTGGCTCAGCCTTCCTTATGGTCCAGCTCTCACATCCATAGGTTACTATGGGGAATAGCATTGCTTTAACTATGAGGGTCTTTATTGACAGTGTGTTGTCTCTAATCTTAATTATTTTATTGAGATTGGTCATTGAAGTAAAGTAGATAGAGCAGCCAACATCAAAAGGAATGTTTATGGGTTAATTCATATATCTCAGGATTTTTTTTTAGTTTGGATTATTTATGTCCAATTTTTACAATAGCTGAGATTTGGGAGAAAACTTTGTGTTAAATATAAATATTTATAAGAGATAAATGCAACAGACTGGCTTGATTAGGCTTTGAGATAGCATGTGTGTTATTTCGATATCTGATGTTGATTAACAACAATATATTTTTATATGTGGATGTCTTTTGGATATAATACATTTAAAGAGATGATTGAAGAATAATAAGTCTCATATGTGTTTGTATGTATATGTATATACACACATATATGAAAGAAGCTTAATGGCATCTGTGCCTGAGCTATAACCAGAAAATGGTATCTATGTCTGAACTATAACTAGAAAAGATAATATTTGTAGCAAGATATATTTAGAACAATTTCAAAGAGAAAGAAGCACTGCTAGAAAAAGTTGGGATTGTTGCTCCATTATAAGAACAAATTAATTATTTGACATTTCTTATTATGACAGGTTTCCTGTTAAAAGAATTTGATTTAGAGAGTTAGGATACTCCCTTGATTTGTAATGTTAACTACTAATGTATATAATATTATTTAATAAATGATAACCCTTATGTTTTGTGTGCCATTGTCTCCATGTCCCCTTTTTCTTAATTATGTGTCTATGTTCTATTTTATGCATTTTGAATTACACACACACACACACCTTAAACTGTACATAAACATTTAGGGGGAAGATAGGGCAGAATTTTGACACATTCTCTGCTCAGACAGCTTCCATTCCTCATTCCAGCATTAGAACATTTCTCAGGACAATAAAATACTTAATCAACAAGATGGTGTTGTAAATTAGCCTACCTGCACATTTTGTCTTCCATGCTGATAAAGTATGACATATGAGATGTTGTAGCAATTGTGGAAATCTAATTCCCACAATTCGTCCAACTTCATCCCCATGATACCAAATCATAAAAAATTACGGTAATAATTGAACATTTCCATTAAATATTAAGCAGTGAAGATCCTTTCAGTAAAATCTGTGTAACCCCAAAAAATCCCTAAACACAAATTCTACATTCATCAGAAAGCTCCATCCAATATACTCCCAATCTGGTCCGCCTAAGCAGGATTCAAAACTTAATAGTGCAAGAGATCGATAGGGGAACTCAAACATTTCTTCCTTCACATTTTTGAAACAAGCACTGCTATCCAACATCAGTACTTAGAGGATTTGGTAATTATTTTTCAGTAACTGGAATTCCCTGGTGCCCTTGTTATTAAAAGGATATCCCTTATTTGGAGGTTGGGAATCTTGTCCCTTGTAGGACTGGCATGTGTTCCTTATTATAAGGGAGGTTCCCTATTTGAGGACTTGAAAGCTTTCCATTTTACATAGACTGAACAAAATGTTTTAAAACTCTAGATTTTGGGGTGTAGTCCCTTCAAAAAAGCAGAAATATGTGCAGTTTATGAATATGGACAAAATATTGCTTTTAGAGAGAAATACAACTGAAATTGATACTTTCAATTGGTAGTTAAGTAAAATGCAAACTTTTAAATAGCAGTTTCCGAAGCATCAACTCTGTATGTTATGAATTCAGACATTGCCGTTTTGAAAACATGGCATCACTACCAGTAACATAATCTCTCCAAGTTCTGTTTACAGTCTGATGGTGAATAACAGACTGGTAGAACAGTAAACTTAAGTGTTTGGCAAAAGTTTATGTTTTTCTTCACTCTATGACACAAAGGGACTATCCTCATTTTCTCCAGCCTTGAAAAATGTGCTCTGTCCTTATTATGAAAAACGTGTTAGTAATGTTTGCAAAACAAAAGATTTAGCTGTCTGCCGTTCTAAAAGGCCCTTTTTGCTCATTGGAAATGACACAATACACATTCCCTCTCAAGATAAAATCTGTTTTGACTGGAAGCTGCTACTACTAGATGTGTGTTGCGAGAAAAATATATTTGGATTCAGAACTAGTACAGTCAGTCCTCCATATTTGCTGGGGTTAGAGGCACAGGACACTGCAAAGTGGGAAAATGCAAATAAACTCTCTTTTTATGTAAAAGAGCACCTCTCTAGGAATCTTTAGGTCTCCCAGAATGTCTTGTACGATCAATTTCCATCATCAAATGCCTAGAAAAATGTTATTTCTAGAGACCTCATTCCATGAGTTGTGAAAAGCGGAGGAGATCACCTTCTTAGCACAGCACATCACCCCTTTGCATTTTTCAAATTGCATCACATGCGATTATACTTTATCCATTTCTCCCAAAATGATTGGATTCTGTTCCATCACATGAGAAAGTGCAGTCCCCACTCATTCTGCATTCTTTATTAATTGGGGCAAATGTCAAAATTAGGGCTGGGCGGTTTCGTTTCGTTAATTCATAATTCGTTAATAATTCGTTAATTTTCTTGATTACGAAGCGATAACAAACCATTCTGGAGCAATTTTTTTTAAAAACGAATTTTTAAATACATTTTGTAAATGCATCGTAATTCGTTATGTATTCGTTTCGTTATCGTTTTGAGGTCGTTTCGTTATTATTTCCGCATGTCTGGGGCAAGTTTTATAGTTGTTTTTTGTTTAATTAGTGAAAAAAAATTATAATATCACACTAACAGTCAACAACAGAGGGAGAGGGAAGCTTCAGAAGTTCCCCCTGTCCCATTTGGAAGTTTTTTAGCGTATTTCGCGGTCGCGTCCGCCATTAACGAATCAATTCGTTATTGTTTCGGAAATCGTTTCGTTAATGTTTTGTAATTTTTTCACATTTACGAAATTTTGTAAATATCGAACTTTTTAAAAGGAAAATTTTGTAATTATTTTAAATAATGAAACGCAAAAAACCCCAAAAAACGAATCGATTTTAGAAACAAATTTTTCCGTTGTTACCCAGGCCTAGTCAAAATCATGGAACTCTGAAACCTCGCATTACTTGTGGTTTCTGAAGTCTTGAGGCACCCAGAATCAAAATTCTGCTATTTCAACAATACCACCCACCCCCCAAGAGTGATTATTTACATTTTCCATTATAGAAAATTTATTAGTTATGCTCATGCCACCAAAAATCTCTGTCTCCTCTTTAGAATAGAAATTGAAAGATTACTTAGGAGAAAATACAGCGAAAACGAAGTGGTGATATCTTGAAATTGTGCTATTCCTTATGCTAACATTAGTTTTTAAAAATTACCATTCCAGACTCATGCAGAAGGATGTTGGAAAATTACTGGAGCGTCACTCTTCCACAGGAATCTGCTCATAAGCATGCCCATTTCTCCATGTCACTGGAACAATTCAACATCCCACATGTAACCTGACAGATCCCATCCCATGTGTAAGGAAGTGGTTTCTCTTGTTTTCAAGCGCATCAGGAGCTTAGAAGAGGATTTCTTCCCAGCTCCAGCCCTCCCCCATGTTTCTCTACACTTCTTACACAGTTCACTGATGAAATACCACAGACAACAGCTGGAAGTCTGCTTGTGTAGTGTGATTACTTATGAAGGAGAAAATATAGCAAAAGCCAAGTGGTGATATCTTGCAATTGCACAATTCCTTATAATAACATTAATTCATTGTTTTAAAAAACATACTGCTTGTGCAGAAGGATTTTGAAAAAGGACTGGAGCCTGGTCCAAATCTTCATTTTAGAGAGTCAAATGGACTACATCCTAACTATGCTAACAGTCACATCCACCCATCTCAATCCATATCCATGAATAATGGAAGCTACTCAGTGTTATTTTTGTCCAGCTTTCTCAAAGTTGTCCACCCCTACTCAAATTAAATACTTTGTCTTGTCTGACACCCGATTCCTTTCAAAAACCCAGCCCTCTAACAGAAATTCTCTAGTTCCCCACTACAGCTGCTGTCTCTAGCTGACAAATACTTAAGAATACTTTCTTTTGTAGTTGCTAACGACAACTGTGGTCCTTTTTCTACATGTCTTTGGAGTGAAACAATGGAGGACCTCATTCACCTCTTCATTTTCTAGTATGATACAAATACCTCTGGACAGCAACACTGCTATAAAGTACAAATATTCACAAGATAATAAAGAAGCAGAAATTGGAAACAAGAGTTTTAAAAAGTAAGAAAATCACTTTACTTTCTCAGGACACTTCATCTCTGGTTTCAGGTTGACAGAACAAAAGGATCTCCAAGAACAGATTCAATAATATCTGCTACCTCCCAGCTGCAGCAATGGAAAGGATCCCTGTAATATTTTGGATACTAGATGTGAAAAAGCTATTTTCAACACATGCTTTCCTGGATTCCAATCCACATCATGACGCACTTCACCAGCTGCTGTTTGTTAATAGCCAGTTAACTACAGTTTGTACTTATCCCCATTCATTTCCCTCTGACCCCACTGATTGCAGTCCTTCACCCTTTCACCCTTCATGCATGCAATAAAATGGACTACAGGCAGTCCCCAAGTTACAAACAAGATAGGTTCTGTAAGTCTGTTCTTAAGTTGAATTTGTATGCAAGTAAGAATAGGTCCATTTTTGAGTGTAACTCCAGCCAAAATTATATATATTTTTTAGCCTTGAGTAGCATAGGGAAGGGTTAGCACCCCTGTGGTGTTTGTTTTGCTGTCTGTGCCCCTGTTCAGAAGATTTAACATCACTTTCTGTCCCTTTGATAATCGGTTTTTGAAAAGATTGTTGGAAACAAAGATTGGTGATAAAACTTCAGTGAAGACACTGTTTCCCCATGATAACTCATTCAAGGATGAATTTCTTTTTCTAGGAGTAGATTTCTCTCACTTCTTGTCATCACACCTCCGTTCTTAATTATGAATCATTTGTAAGTCAAATGTTTGGAACTCAGGGACTGCATAGTTTAAGTATCCAAAGAAACAAAGCAAGTGAAATTACCAAGGGTATGTGAACAAAACAAATGTAAGACTTCTAGGTAAGGGTCAGGAGCCACAGTAGGAGCCCCCGGTGGCGCAGTGGGTTAAAGCCCTGTGCTGGCAGGACTAAAGACCAACAGGTCGCAGGTTCGAATCCGGGGAGAGGCGGATGAGCTCCCTCTATCAGCTCCAGCTCCTCATGCGGGGACATGAGAGAAGCCTCCCACAAGGATGATGAAAACATCAAATCATCCAGGTGTCCCCTGGGCAACGTCCTTGCAGACGGCCAATTCTCTCACTCTTGACACGACAAAAAAAAAAAAAAAAAGGAGCCACAGTGGTGCAATGGGTTAAACACTTGTGCTCGCTGAACTGCTGACCTGAAGGTCAGTGGTTCGAAATCACAAGATGGGTAAGCTCCCATCTGTCAGCTCCATCTGACATGAGAGAAGCCCACAGGATGGTAACATATCCAGGCATCCCCTGGGCAACGTCTCTGCAGATGGCCAATTCTCTCACACCAAAAGCGACTTGCAGTTTCTCAAATCACTTCCGACACAATAAAAAAAAGGTAAGGGTTGTTTTTCATGTATTGCTCTTTGGAATGTTAAAAATTCAAGAACTGAAGGAAAAAAATCATTTACTGGGTGGAAATTCTTAAGGGAGGCAATACCATAATTTTTCTTCCGCCTCATAGCTACAAAACTGCCCCTATTCCCCAAAAGATAAGCTCCTTTCTCAACTTATTAAATTCATCGCTGTAATCTTTTCTCCATTTTGAAACACAATTAAACCTTTTGCTCTCTTAATTAAAAACAAACAACCCTGAAGCTTCAAAACCTTTTTCACTTTTGGTGAAACCTTGCTTTTGTTTCTGCCAGTTTCTCAAACATATTTACCAAACACCAGAAACTGGTGGGAATACATTTTACCAAAGATCTGCCAATAAAATCAGTGATAGGAAAGAAAATTATTTTCAAAAATCACATTACTAACCCACAGTAGCTGAGCAAGACATTTCATGCCCATTGTGCACAAGATTGCTGTGTCCTCAAAAGCTCCATCCAAAGCAAACATGTGTTTGGAAATGACCTTAGTGTCTAAACTTCATGTAAGGCTATAACACTCGTTGTAATCAAAGTCTGAAATGAAACAATCACTGAATAGATCAGGAGACTAAAAAACAAGGCCCATACATGCAGTTATATCAGTCCCCTGGTATTTCCATCTCACACAAATGGTGCATAGTTTTAGAACGAGTTTCCCTTACAATAGCACTTCCTTAATGTTTCTTTTAAACTATCATAATATGAAGTAAATGTGGAAATTCAAACTGTACCTCTAAAAGGAGTGGACTTTTCAAGGCAGGGTTCTCTGGCTCCGACAAGAAGCTGAAAAAGGCCATACAGTATTTAAACAACAAGATTTCTGCTTGCATTTCCTTCCCAGCTTCCTGACCCAGTGTTTTTATTTTGATGAATTAGTCTGAAGGTCACAAGAATATATTCAAGGAGTGGCTTAGACAAGGAAGTAAATTATTACCCTGCTCTTAGTTCTGCTGGGATGGAAACATTAAAGAAAGTGGTGCTGGTGGTGCATGGAGAGGATGGAGGCACTTTCCTCACTGGAAGATTAGAGGCCAGCTCAGCCCCACAAAAGAACTGAACTATTAAAACTATGAAAACAAAGTGCCCTGTTTTCTGGTAGCCAGTCACATGCTGGGGCTGAGCGGAGGCAATTAAAAGCATGTGTCACTTTTTAAATGCCAGGAGCAATGTCAATGTAGGAACATAGGAGTGCTAATTCACATACTGTCTCAGCCTGCAGAAGCCATATCTATAAAGGGCCAGCCAGTATTCAGCAATCCTACGTATAGTTATTGTTATTAGTTAGGATGGTATTGCCTTTTGTATTGCAGACTTCGTGTTTTGGTCATCTTCTATCTCTTGATCCTTAAAATAGTTCATAAAATTTGATTAATGGGATTTTTTTTTTAAAAAAGAAGAGACACGTGCATTACAAATGTGTCAAAACAGAAGACTTAGCATGAACATCATTTGAGGGCTTCCATTGGAACAAGGTGTCCCATGGTGCCTCTTAAAAAGAGTAAATAATTTCTTTTATATTTCTTTTATATTTTGAGGCAGAGATGAGATTCATGTGGCCCTCCAGCTTGCATTTCCCTTCCCAGCTTCCAGCAGCACCAGTCACGAGGGAAACTGGGAATTGTAGTCCAACACTTTTTGGAGGGCTATATGATCCACACCACTGCTGTAAAGGTTATTCTGTGTGAGACAGGAGAGCTCTGAGATAGCCAAAATGTGCTGTATCATTTGAAAATTTATTTCATTTATATCTCATTTTTTAAAAACCACATAAGCAAATCACAAATTTATTTTTATAGAAAAAAACAGGCTTTAGCAACAACTTTTTCAAAATATAATCCATACATAGTCAGAACTCATCTCCTTAAAAGCCAGATCTGCTGCAACAAATAAAAAAAACAAAGTCTTCCCTAAACAAAACAAAACAAAACAAAATATTTGCTTGCAGGAGGAAAGGTGGAAGTTAATTGAATCACCCACAACTTAGGAACAGCTAACAAGAAAGTTTCCTTGCCAAACATTCCTGTGAAAGTGGTGTGACTGAGGGGAAGCACCCCTCCCCATCCTAATCTTTAAACTCAGCAGGTCCATATAGGAATGCATATTTCATAATTTTTCAGATAGTCTGGACCAAACTGTATAAGACCTTAAAGATCATAAGCAACATTTCAAGTGTAAAATTTCAGAGATGAATGTTTCCTTCTACAGTATGACCCTTGGATCCACAGAGCATATGCTCCTGGACTTCATGTAGATATGCAAAAATGTGGATCATAGTGAACCTTGTTGAAATGAAAGACTTATGGCCCAAGAATGCAATTGAGCCTCACTGGAGGATCTAGAAAATGTCCTGAGGTTACCTATTTTGTCAAATGAGGATAAATGGAGAAACACTATTATAGCTCCATATTCTACTTTGATATGGCAACATCTAATGCAGTGGTTCTCAACCTGTGGGTCCCCAGGTGTTTTGGCCTAAACTCTCAGAAATCCCAGCCAGTTTACCAGCTGCTATAGGATTTCTGGAAGTTGAAGGCCAAAACGTGTGGGGACCCACAGGTTGAGAACAACTGATGTAATGTAATCCAGGGATTTGCTGTTTAGGAAAAGCATTTGGAAATTTCAACCAGAGAGCTCTTGAATCTCACTAAACTAGTAACCTTGGAATTCCACAGAATGCTGCCATAGTGCTAAAGCAGTACAGTGTGATAAGATCTACTTGCAGGGACCTTTTAAAAAAATCTGGGAGAACTGAAAGTAATATATCACTCCCATAGATTATAGCTGGGGATACAGGTAGTCTACAACATTTGGTGGAATGCTATAAAATATGGCAGAATGGAGTGGTGGAATCTTTATAATTCTGGATTCTAATATCCACATATTACATCATTTCACAAGATGTAGACTGCCTATTACAGATTATCTGTTTTTGATCCTGGTGAAGGCAGTCACATCTGAACAACCTAAATTTCTAATTGCTGTTAGTAATTTAATTATGGATGTGTGACATCCCTTCCTCGGATAGCCAGGCATGTGTTTGAGCATATATCTGAAAAAAACATTCTTAAGATCTTATTCGAGATATGTACCACTCAATGGATGATAATTTGTAAGTAGAGTAGGACACAGAGCTTCAGAATGAACAATAGCACTTCTGCTTTGTGAAGTAGACTTCCCCACAAGTCTACTTATCACATACAGCATCTCCTTTATCTCCCTATAGGCTGGGGAGAGCAATCTTTGCCTTTCCAGATGTTTTAGATTTCAGCTCCCAGATTCCACCCTGCATGGGGTTGGAGTCCAAAACAACTGGGGCAGTAGTTTTCTGCACCTGCCATAGGCTTTCCTTGTAATACAGTTGGGAACTGCACAGCTCTCCTGACATTGTGCTGTAACACTCCAAATTCCTCCATTTGGTGGTAGGAGTTGTAATAAAAGAGCATCTACATTAATACCAACCTGTGCTTTATGATGACATTAAGACATTAAACAATATATATGAAGCAAGTCTGTCTTCAATGGGGCTAACATTCATTTAAGTGAAATGCATTGCTGCCTAAAATGACAATCCATCCACTTAACTGGAGCCCCCAGTGGCGCAATGGGTTAAATCCTTGTGCCGATAGGACTGAAGACTAACAGGTTGGAGGTTCAAATCTGGGGAGAGCACGGATTAGCTCCCTCTGTCAGCTCCATGCAGGGATATGAGAGAAGCCTCTCACAAGGATGGTAAAACATCAAACATCTGGGTGTCCCCTGGGCAATGTCCTTGCAGATGGCCAATTCTCTCACACCAGAAGCAACTTGCAGTTTCTCAAGTTGCCCCTGACACAAAAAAAAATCCACTTAACTAGAACTAAATAATACTCAAGCTACTGGAACTTACATATAGAGAGAGGTTTTTCACTACCAATCTCCCAAAATTTCATTTCTCTATCCATTCACTACCTGAAGATTTTAAGATGTGTTTACAAATATTGGACCTGGCAAAACCCTTGCTGGGTATGCTGATCTTGTTGAACAAGTTGAGCTTGTTTGGCAAGTTTCTTGTCCAGGTGAAATTGCTTTTTGGCTAATAGCCAGCCTTCCTGTCCTAACAAGGCAAAATTCAGTATATTTATTCAAAGGGGTTTCATTTGGGGTTGCTTCCTTCAAAGTGAATGGAAGAGTGCCATTATATTGCCACTGTTGAGGTTTTCTGTCTCCCTTGAAAAGAAAGAAGGCAGTGAAGGATAAAGGAGCATCTGTGAGGTCAAATGATATATTTCAGTATAAGCTTTAATGGACTTCAATTCATTTCATCTGATGCATAGCTTGAAACAAGTTTGTGTGCTGATAGGGTCAGAGGTATTGTCTTGATTGAAAATAATAGGCGAGGACAGATTTTGCATACAATCATAGACAAGCAGGAAAACCAATGTACAATGGAGAGAGGTGTAAGTCTAGTGCTTTGATGTGGATTCAGAAACAGTAATATATGTCATAAAACAGGCAAGAGGACAATTTTTGATTCATGAAAATGATTAATGAAAAACCATACCTAGACAGCCAAAACAATGCACTGAAGTACTATATAAAAGAGATCAAATGGTGTCAGATTCATTCAAGAATGAACCATTTGAAGATGAACCCACAGCTTTAGAAACTCAAGGCACTTGGGAGAAATAAATCACCAGGAACAGATGGCGTGCCAATTGAACTGTCTCTACTAAATTTTAACTAAAACATATCCAAACAAATATGAAAAACAAAAGACTGGAAACACTCAATATACATTTCAATCACCAAGGAGGGGGAAACCAGGGATTTTAGTAACCACCAGATCATTGCATTTATCTCCCATACAAGCAAAGTGCTACTCAAATTCTACAACGACTTTTACAATACAAGGACCAAGAAATACCAGATGTCCAAATAGAGTTGAGGAAAGAAGAGAGATGCATCCGGAATTATATTACAAACATACATTGGATAACAAAGCACACCAAAATTTCAAAAGAAAATTAGCCTCTACTTTGTAGATTATAGCAAAGCCTTTGATTGTAAAATCCTGGAAAACTATGGACCACATTTTTTAAAATGTGTGTGTCACAGCATTTGATCATCTGTGTAACCTGTACTCAGGACAAAAGGCCACCATTAGTACAGAATATGAAGGAACAAAGTGGTTTCCAACTGGCGAAGCTGCATTTTATCACCCTGTTTACCTGCTTTAAATTTATCACACATAAAGATGGATCAGACTGTGCAGAAAAAGGCATAACATTTGATGGAAGAAACATCAACAAGTAAACATCAACAAGTAAACAACACCAATTCTTGTTTCCACAGCAAGCCATTTTTTTTTCAAAATCCAACTATCACAGGGACAGAAAATGAGGTGACATAATCTGAACAGGGGCACCAATAGCAAAACAAACACCTCACAGGGTAACTCTTCCCTATGCTATATGCCTGTCTGTCTATCTGTCTATCTCTATCTATCTATCATCTATCTATCTATCTATCTATCTATCTATCTATCTATCTATCTATCATCTATATCTGGAGTTATACTTAAAAATGTACCTGTTCCGATTTACAAACAAACCCAACTTAAGAAGAAACCTGCAGAACCTATCTTGTTCATAACTTGGGACAGCTTGTATTTTCATAATTTTTAAATAGACAATAAAGACATCAAAGATTTCTTATACCGTCAGTGAAACATGCTGCCTTGGCATGGTGTAGTCTCTTTCTCAGAAGGTTCAATGACTATCTGCTAGGAGTGCTTTGATATACATGGCAGGGAAATGTGGTGTCTTCCAACTACACGATTCTATGAACTTATGATTTCATTTTTTTTAGATAATGGGGGGAGCTCCTCACCAGTAGTGCCAGCGGTGATCCTATGATGATTGAGTCTTCTGCCAGCATACCAGAGACAGGTTATTCCAAGATATTGTTGTAGAGCCACTATGATTATCTCCCCACCCTCCCACCCCCCACCAAATGATTAATATTTCAACCAAGGGCTCAATGATAAATATATGATTTCCCCCTTTTTAACATTTTCCAGACTTTCACGAGTTTGAGGCAACGGAAGACTGGGAAGGGCCAGTGGCAGCTTCACCCTCCCCCCCCCTCCCTCAAAGATTCTGTGTAACTTGTATCTTTTAACTGTGTACAGTATCTATATCATATATATAATGTATAAACTACTTTATGAAATTTATCTAGATATAGCTCAGAGACAGCCAACTTTCCACGATCCTGCTGAAATAATCCCTTGAGAACAGGACGGCTGGGTGGGTCCTTCTGACCATTTCCCAAGCCAGGTAATCACCAGGGTCAGATATATGCAAAGATAGATGACTTCCCGTGCCACCCCAGATAAGCCCAAGACTGTTTGTACAGCTATATGTTTCACTCAAAGCTGAGAGATAGCTGCCTGCGGAAACAGAAGCTGAGTAGGTGAATATTTTAAACCTCTTTATTGACAGCCAAGCCCTTGATTGCCGAAGATCATCACCTTTTGTTTTCTGAAGCTCCTATCTTTGTTCAACATGGAACTAGGAAGTTGAGCAAATCAAAAGCTCATTAACATTTCACTGGCATTGTCTCTCCAGATCAAGCCTCCTGGGGGGGGGGGGGGGGGGGGGGAGGGTCGCATCAGTTGATTGGTCCCTTGCCCGGCCAATCTCCAGTCGTCATTTTCCCACCTAGGGGAATTACTGCCTGGAAGCGGTGCCATCAGCAGAACTCCCAGCCAATCATGATGCGGAGCCAGACCGGCCCCTTTTTCAGCCAATCAGGAAGGGGAGCAGGATAATAGCGGTCAAACTATATGGAATGTCTTGCTTTCTCTGTATGTTTATGCTTGTGCACTTGAAGCATCTGGCTCCTACTTGCATCCCTTTTGGCCAAATTGTATTAAACCTCTGTGGTTTGCCTTCAACCTGGCGAGTTGTTTTTCTGTCCTGGCCCTTGCAATTTAGCATATGCTTGCTGAGCACGGATCCTCTTATCCATGGTCCTAGCTACGCACTAAAATATGCTGCTGATGGCGTAGAACTTCCATAACATCTTTGAGCCTAGCTTTGAGGTGGTGGGACTGCATTATTTTTGTTAATAAATGATATGAATTATATTTATATTTATGCCCTACCTTTCCCTTGATTTAAGGGAGAGGCACTTGCTCATTGCTTTCTGTGCAGATTTATCTTTCAGTAAGCTCCTAGTTTTAATTCCCAGCACCTCATCATATGTTTGTACTTTAAACCCTAGAGAAGCATCAGCAGCCAATGACAATACGAAGGTAGATGGACCAATAATCAAATTTAACATAAGGAGTTTCCTGATTTTCAGTAGATTGAAACCTCTGAAAAAAGGTACAAGTGTTGTTTATTTTGAATATTTTGACTTTATTTTACATATATTGTATCCATTAGTAGATAAACAATTCATAATAAAATCCCTGAAAACAACAAAAACATCAACCCCATGTCATATAATTCCATATTTCACATTTATTTTTATTGAAAACACTGACAAAACATAATCACATCTTGCTTTCATTTTATATTAACTTTCTGTATACCCAGGACACAAAGATCCAGAATAGCTGCACTAGATACAATTAAGAGTATTTCCATCATGAAAACACAAAGGTGCAAATATTCAAAGACAAACTAAACAAGTGCAAATGAATGAAAGTGCAAAAAAGCTTCAGTTTCATGAAAATGCTTCTTCGGAAAACACCATATTTGCCCTTTAAAGAAGATACTCCCTAAAATAATGGGCATTTTTGGCAGCATTTGTCACAGACTGACTGTAGCTAAACAGATTTTTCCTGTTTCTTCACATTTAGGATAATAGTAGCTTCAAGGAATCATGAGAGAGAATGAGGAAAAATCTATCAAGAGTTTTGGAAAGCTTCATTATCTTTCATTGCACTCAAGTCCCAAACAAACCCTAAATTATAGATCTGCTTTTGTGTTTTGAGTCTGAACTGTTGCATTTCAAAAGTGCTTGAAATTTAGGTAGAACCTGGATTTGAAGATCAAATTACATGTTATGGTGAACAGTTTGCAATTTAAAGATACCATTTTATTTTACTTCATAGTAAGCACACATAGTAGGTGCCCCTAATGGCCCAAGGATAACATTTTCTCCACCCTTTGCTTAAGAATTTTAAAAAGACAAGGGCATTTTGATATTCACACTAAATGTTTAACATGAGTATTCTGACTAAGAGATAGATACCAGATCTCCTAAGAATCTCTTTAAAAAGTCTATGGATTAATCTAGATTCAGAAATTAGATCTAACACTTTTTTTGCTGAGGTGCTTGTGCAAGTATTTATCATTACACGATTATCCACATCTATGTATCTAATTTTCAGTGTGCTTTGTTTCATGATTAGACCTAAGAAAATGAACACGGTGTTCAATTACAAGTTTAACAATCCTGTATCAGTGAGGAAATCCATAATTGGGTGCCTTCAAAACACTTCCAATTTATGGCAACCCTAAAGTGAATCTATCACGGGAGTTTTCTTGGCAGGAGTGGTTCAGACGCGGATTTCCCTTGCCTTCCTCTGAGGCTGGGAGAATGTGACTTGCACAAGGTCACCCAGCAGGTTTCCATGGCTGAGCAGGGATTGAATCCTGATCTCCAGGTCATAATCCAATACTCAAATCACTACATCATAATGGCTCTCAAGAAATCCATTGCAGGAAAGAAAAAAGGTTTAATCTTGAGTTATACACATGCCCTTTGATATCTAGTTTGGTTTTCAGGCAAGCAGTACAAAGGTAGATCTAGGGCAGGTCTGCACAACCTGTGGCCCTCCAGGTGTTTGGGCCTCCAACACCCAGAAGCCCTAGTCAGCTGTTCCAATACTCAGGAATTCTGTAAGATGAAGTCCAAAACACCTGGAGGGCTGCAAGCTGTGCGGATCTGATCTAGGATTTTTTCACATGATTAGTCTTTAGGCAATAAATGCAAGTTTCTCACAATCTAGCCATCTTTCAAGGCCACGTTTCAGATATGAAATTTTCTGATTTGAAAGAAAATACGTTTTAGCTGAGGAAACATTTTTTCCTCCTGATTCATGCACAATTAGACACACGTGCACAGAAGCAAAGTGCTTGCTTATACACAATGGGACAAAAAGTCTGCACCAGCAATATTTGTTGCTCTGGCATACTAGTCCTACCTGGCATGCATAGACCTAACCAGCTGACTCAGGGAGGAAAACAAAAAACTTGTAGTCTTGTACTATTCCTGAATGGCAGACTAGTTGTTTCACATAGCTGGATTGGAAAACTGCAAAGAACAGAACTACATGATTGTCTAGGGCATGGACTACAGGTTGTTGTCGACAGACCTGCATAACAGTAACAACTTTTCCCCACATCTACATCCAAATGTTTTACTATCCTGGACATTGTTTAGCTGCTATACTCCTACATCACTAAACTCCCACACTGTCCATCTCTGATATCATCAAATATAGTTCACTGTCCTTTCTGATTTCAGTGGGAATGAGCAGATATCAGTCCATTGCAGCCAATTCATATCAGTATTATTTCCCCATGTTTGTTTTGATATGGATGCCAACGCAGTTGATTTTGGATATTTCCAGGTGACTGCAGGGACAGTTTTGATAAGAGCCATTCCCATCAATTCCTAGTAAGAACAAGCATATGGGAGCCAAATCTCTCTTGAAGAGATCAACAGTAACTATACAGAGAACAAGAAAAAGTGCCCTTGTGAATTCTTTTCATTTTTTTTACATTAACCAACAGGGAGACTATTCCCAGGTTCTTGAGGTTGGAATCTGGCAGATTGTCTTGCTGGTCTTAGAATATATTACTTCTAATGACTATCTTCCTAGTAGCTATGGAGCTTTGGGACATCAGGCTAATGGTGAGTTGTTTTAAGGCATTTTAGCTGCCATTGGCTCTCCATCAAAAAGGAGCTGTTAGTAAGATGCTTGAGACAATAATCTTCTAGGGTTCCTTGGTTGGCATTAATGGTGCCAGAGGGAAAATGGCTTATTTGGAGTGAAGTTCTGAAAATCAACTTAGTAGTTCAGTGATTCTGTGGGATTGGTGAGCCACATAAGCCAGTACGAGCCATTTAGGCTGGCATGAATTCTCCAGGCCTTCAAGCAAAAATATTTATCAGCCCTGTCACTGCAGATGGTTTTCAAGGGAATATCTGATATGTAGAATGCGGTCTTCTTTCTTTTCTCCTGATATTAACCAAATTCCAGAACCAACACAACCCAAAAACATTGGTAAAAATAAGAAATACAAGAAAAAGGATTTTAACTTTAACATTTTTACAGACCCACATGCACATTTTGGATTTAAAATTGGTTTCTTTCTTTTAAAGATTTCAACCAGAGTTGCTTAAAATTTTAGGTATTTTCATATTATTTTTTCTCCCTTCACCTGAAATATTTATCTCACATAAATATTTGCATTTTACATTCACTTCATATAAGGATAACTGTATTTTGGAAGAATTCAGGGCAACTAGAGTAAAGTACTAAGTAGACTCCATTCCTGTTGTAAATCCAGTTCAGCTTCTCAATACCTCTTGAAGCTCTACTCAAGGGAGGAACAGAATTAGCCTAAATAAATAAGCTGGTAAATAAACAGCCTTAACATTCACAAAAATGAAAGGGAAAAGAGATGCAGACTACCATTTAGAGCAAATTATGTTAAACTGAAAGGCTAATATAACAACATTTGGCACTGAGGACCTCAAGTGGCCAGCTGTTACAATTCAGTCTAAAGGACCTAAGAGAAACTTAACTTTACCTCAACAAAACAATGAATTCCAAAATCTTTGAAGAATAAGAGAGGCAGACCTACTCCAGTCAGTCTCACCGAAACAAACAAAATGCAATTGGTACAAGGGAAGTCATTTTCTCAGTGACTGCAGTTCCAGTATAACTATCCTACTGAATTATATGACCTCAGATGAATGACCTCAACTGCAAAAAGTACTACTTGTTTCTTTCAAAAATGGGCCTTTACGACACCCATTCATCTCTGGTTATGAATATGTTCTGAAACAGCTGTCCTGCTTTTCTAATTTGAGTTCATCATTTTCAGCAACTCATCCACAATGACGTTTAAACCACCTTCAACCCCAGGAAAAATGCATTCCTACTTAGAGGAGGCTAAAATGAATTTTAATTTAAAAAACTAAAGAGTATTTCTTTGTTATTTAAAATTTGTTTCTTGCAAATATGCTGACAGATCTTATATGACCAGTCAAGGAGGACCATGGGCTTGGTGGAAAGATGTGCAAAAACAGTTTTCTTCTTCTTAAAGCCCACATTCTGTGGCAAGATTAATCTATATTACAGAACAGATTATTTTCCTCTTTCATGCTGCTTGGCTAAAAGAACACTTCTTTGGATAAAGGGACAGTTTGGCACCATGAACTAGCTGCATCTCTTGGAAGGACTTGATCACAAGTGCAAAATGTTGTACTTCCTCAAAAGTAAACATACAATGATGATCAAGAAAACATTGAATTCAGGGCAAAACATGCTTTAAAATGCACCACGACAGAAAGTAAAATAAAAGTTTCTCTTAAATAGCAAGTGGTTAAAACACTGAAAAGGGAAAGCCAAATGTCACTGCATTTGCACACACCAGAGTCAAAATGCTGCATTTCCACAGGAAGCTTTGCATGAATTTGACCCAAACATAAAAATTAGACGTCACAGACCATGTTATTTATATCGGACACAATGCTGGTATACAAATGAATAAGAAACTCTGCCCCTGCCCCTTCAGAGACTTGAAGATGAAGTAAAAAAAATATGACAAAATAAAGGAATTCCATATGTGGAAAATGATATGTAAAATACTTGTTTAACCAAGAGTTGTATTTGGATCAAAGAAATTAGGTCTAAATCCCTGCTTGGCCATGGAAGTGTTCACCTCATTGTTATCCTCTGTATAATGATTATTGTGAGATGAGATATCATTATAGAAGGACATCAGGAAGAGCAGATCCAGAAACAAAATCCCAACACTACTGAAATTAGACAAGATTGTCCAACTCAACAGGATCATTCCCAAGGTATTTTGGCATCTGAAGTGGAACACTGATATGGCTCCTCCACCTTCATTCTCAAAGCAAAGAGA
Source organism: Anolis sagrei (assembly GCF_037176765.1). Lineage (NCBI taxonomy): Eukaryota > Metazoa > Chordata > Lepidosauria > Squamata > Anolidae > Anolis > Anolis sagrei. Next base: position 212,132,951 of record NC_090024.1, on the reverse strand, counting down.
CAAAAGTAAATCAGTTTAAAGAACACTTTTTGCTTTAACGATTTCACAATTGCTACCTGAAACCACCACCCCCTAACATTGCCAAATTAGAGAACTGGATTTGAAATTCAACCTTCCTTTCCGTCCATATGGCCATGGTGCAGCTAAAGTGGCTCAGCAAAATATCCTGTGCCGATACATCAATATTCAATGTCAAGACAACATAGAGGAAAAAACCCTGTGTAGCCAATAGCAGAACTCTTAATGACTCAAAAGCCAAGTATCACACCATATAATTTGTATTCATGCAGTTTAGAACAAACACACAATCATCTGTCTTTTTTTTTTTTTGAAGAACAGTTTCTAAATTATGTGTTCAAGGGACAATGTCAAGTAGCTGAATGTAAACATTTGGTACACACTGAATAAATCAGGTTGACTGGAGAAGTGAGCATTCAAATCTGAATAGAGAATCTGAGAATTGCTGCATCCCACAAAATCTTTTTTTAAATGATAACATCATCTGAAAATCCAACCGGCAGCTCTTAGTCAGCTCTTCCCAACATCAGGACTTCCTTCTGTAAAAGGAAGGAATGCTTTTACTTGATATGAAGTACCAGTCCTGTTTGTTAGCTTGTTTTTTGTGAAGTTTCAATCTATTTTATATACATGTATATATTTGGTGCACTCTAGGGAAAAATGCACCATGCAAATCTGAAGGACTGAACAGAGGTTAAAGCAAGAAATAATATTACTTTGATCCATTCATCTTCCATGACTAACATGGTAATATTGTGAGTCTACAAATTGTGAGCACCATAGCAGCAATGGATCCAAAATGGTTAAAAGTGGGTTATATCTACAGTGTTGTTAGTCCAATAGCTTGCCTTGAAAGGAACAAATCCCCAGATATAGATAATCTAATCTGCTTTCTATGAAGTTCATGGCCTAATCCATATTAGTTCGCAATTTATCTTTTCCCTGAAACATCAGAGTTCAGAATTGTTTCCAAATACAGGATGTTGTCTGGAAATAGAGGAACTGGATATATGTACCAGTGGTCAATATATAGATATTTGCCTTCTGCATGTCATCATGTAAACTGAGGCACACAATAAAGTAAGAATGCACAGGCAGTCACAACTGAAGGAGTAAACCAAAGCGGTTTAAATCCAACAGCAACCCCAGTTTCAAACCCATGCTATGTGCCTTTAAAACCATCAGGAATACTTCCTGGCAGGTTTTTGTGGGACCAGACAGACCAATGCCAGTGTTCCACTGTTAAACATGGCCAGGGCAGTGTTCAGAAAGGCTGGTAAAAGAGTTGAGGAAAACTGACAAGAGATGATTTTGGTACTAAACAAGGATGAAGACTCAAAGAGAGAGCAAGATGGCAGGACTTCCTGCAGAAGTTAGGAAGGTCTCCAGTTGGCTGAGACAAGAGATAAGACAAGGGAGTCTGGCATCTTCCTTGTGGAGGAAAGTGAAATGCTGCTGAGGTGTCTCACTTTAAGGTGTCATCGGCATTTTTGAACATGAGGATGGCATTGTAGATTTTAAGTGCTGGACCGAGTTTGACACTCATAATCTTCACAATATCAGTCTGAGTTAGCAAAAGAAATGCCTCACCATCAATCATCTGTGGAAAAAGAGAAATTTTGAATATGTCAGTTTGTTTCTCATTCATATTTATGGGTCACCCACAAAGCAAGCTATCTCCATTCAATATTTATTCTAGCAAATAAATAAAATACAACTCTTAAAACAGTGTATAAAATCTCAGCTTCAAACTAACATTTGGAGGCATCAGCCCACTCTGGTCCATTTAGCCTGATCAACAGCTAAATGTTCTGGAATACGAAAGCAGTACAATATTGATATCCACACTTCAAAAGTCGAAACTGGAATATTCTGGGTAAAATAGACCCGTATTTCCAAAAACTTAGCAAGCTATGACTGTTTGCTGAAATATTGCACCAAGAATAGATGTGACCCAGAAATCAATAAAGAGTTCCTATGTATTCTAACTAGTGAAAATGAAGGGAGACTGACATACTACTTGCCTTGAACCATTCTCCTTAAATCAGAATAAATTATTTCTCTTCAAATCTGGGAACTTTTCAGTTGCAGAGAAGTGTATAAGCATACTTTGACTAGTATTTGCTGCCACCAATATTTTAAACCACAGTGGTAGCTGGTACCTCTAGTTTACATGCAAGATGAAATACCATCCAAACAATCAACAAAGTTTTATTAAAGAAATTACTATTTTGCATAAGAGTGTTAAAGGTAAGAGTCTTCCAGCTGATTACGCACTTTGACTGCCTTGGAGGAGAAAGACTCTTATTGCTATACAACTTGCAAACACTTCTCTTTTCAACCCCAAAATGCACAAAATAAAGTAAGCCAAACTTCAATTTAAATTCAGTAATTTCTATCTGTCACTTAAATCAAGAGAGGAACACTCTGGTGAATTCAACTGTTTGTAAAACATGTTCAAGGTCCTGTATGTTTCCAAGTGAAAATATGGAATACTTGACAAGCACTTTCAATTTGTTCCAATCATACCATACTATTCCCATGCTCTGTGACTTCTTTTGCTGCGTGGTAGGAGAAAACAAAAAGAAAATTATGTATTGAACAGGTAGTTATAAGCCATAACTGATGCATAATTTTCTTTCTATTTTCTCTCACCATCCAGTTAAAAAAAAACACAGGACATGCGAACAGTGTGGTATGGCTCACACAAGCTGAAAATATTTGGTACTTGTGAAATATTCTGTCATTTTCCTTGGTTCAATTATCAGCCAGAGCATTAAAAGTCTATTATAATTACTTTCCCAACCAAGTTTTTCCAGTAAAACAAACACACCCATCCAGCATGCCCAAAATATCTGGAGAACATCAAGTTTGAGAAGGTTGTGATCATGCATAAGCATTCTTCCAGCCCATTTCCACTCCATGAGATTATGACCCATGTCCTTACCTCATCTTTGAAGAGTTTTGCTTGGTCCTCACAACCCGTCAATGTTTGTACAAAGTTAAACACCTTTATAAAAGAAAAATGGATTAGGAAAAGAAGCAGGATATAAAGGTATAGTAATCTTCAGGAGAGAAATGGAAAATGAAGGAAAGGTAGGCAATTATCTTCCATATTTTTCCCATGACACATAGCTTTTGTCTCAGCCCATGTTCATGGACATTTTAAAAAGTGCTCAATGTCCTTCTGGAGGTGCTAAAATTATGCCACTAGTATCACTGTTAGATGCTGGACAAGAAATGATATCTAAAAACACAATATTAAAATTCTGCTATACTAAAAGCATCCACCTTGCATTCTAAAGTGCAGTTAGATAAGGCAAGGAACTGATAATAACTGTCTCCTGTAAAAGGATATAATGAGCAGATAGTTTTGGAAATATATCTGGCTGACCAAAAACTTTCTCAGATGCTGTGTGAATGACATTTTACAGACATTTTCAAGATGTGCTATGATTAAAAACATTATACTGTCCTTTACAAGCTCACAGCAGAATTACTGTCAGCTGGACATCTCTTGCGGTCTGGTACGGACAAATGAAAAGTACCTAAATGTCAATGAGTCCACTTACATTCCAAAAGTTGTGTAACTACAGAAACCTGGTGTGGCAGAAGTGTGCTCAGGGGGATGGCTGCGTTTGTTTGGCTTATTCTTATTGCTTTTACATATTCTTACCTCGTCAGTGGTCCATTTGGCCACAGTGGTTGCTGTGATCCCAGCCACACCTGGCAGGAGCTTACAGTGCTGTTCCCAACAGAGAGACAAGGAACGGTCTGGGTGTGCTGACAAAGCTGACATGAAGAGGGACTGGTGCATGTTGTCTGAAGAAATGGCTGACAACAGCATTAAAAATAAATCAGGTTTGATTATAAAAAAGAAAAAAATACCACTTGCAGTAGTTCTGAAACTTTATTCCCCCAGTTTCCAGGATTTCTGACCACTGGCCAAGTTGGCTGGGATTCTTGCAAGTCCAAAGATCAGGAAAGTCAAAGGTTGAGAAGCATTGATCTGAATAATGGGCAAAGCTAAGAAGAGACTCGTAGATTGACACAGGTTTGTGAAAAGTAGCAACCCCCCCCCCCCCCCCGGCAGCTGAAAGAAGGGATTCAAAAAGTGTGTTTAAAATTAAAAGGCTGCTACACAAATAGTTAGGAAGAGATGGCTTTCGACGTTAAGCACAGGGAACTGGGAACAAGATTTTTTTAATTTACTGCAGTGCTGAATATGTTCTTCTAGAACCTTTTTCCTCTTATGGTCTAGTTTTGAACTAAAATATTTATACTATGCTCTATATAGTTTTCTAATCTAACTTCCAGATTACTCTTAAAGGACCCTCCTTTTTGGGCATATGAGAAAAATGGAGCCAGAGATGGTATATACTTACTCTGGAAGTCTTCCTGCTGGATTTTTCGATATTTTGGAGGCCGTCCTCTAGAGAAACAAAATTATCTAACTTCAAATTGTGTTTTAAGATAGTGGATTATAGTAGTCCATATCAACTGACCCCCTTGGTTCATACATGATGGATAAATGGGAGGGAATAATGTGAAGTAAGAAGCAAGAAAAACAGCTTCAGAGGGAAAAGGCTAAACATACAAACACAGAAAAACATATGCAGATATTCAAGTTATAAGGTTCCTAGCAAGTTGAAATCAGCAGTCCTGCTCTACAGAAGAAAAAACAAAGGCCTAACCTTCACAAAGCAGCGACACAGCAAACTAAAGAAAAGGTTCGGCTTGTGTGTTACACAATGTTACAATTATTATTATTATTATTATTATTATTATTATTATTATTATTATTACTATTACAATGACATTTCTCAATGCAATTATCCAGAACTAAATGCTGTTCCTTACCTTCCATGGTGTCGGGATTTCTTCCGCTGAGAGAAGCCAATGAGACTTCTCTTTCGAATAGAGTTTTCTGTATCTGAGAGATCAGCCTTCACTCTTCCCTGGTTCTTCTCTGCAAGAGGACATCCTGAGATGCAGTAGTGAGCTGTAAACCTTCCCGTTACATGACCAGAGCCATCACAACCAGGTGTTGGGCACTTTCTGGAGAACAGGGATCAGAAAAGAGTTCATTGCTCTTCATGGTTGTCAACAATCTCACTTGTTTGAAAACCCCACAAAAATAATGACTGAGCCAAAAACATATTTACTGTATCTTGACAGGTACTTGATGATCCCACCCATTTTTCTGGTCTGCAATAATTAGAAACCAATGTCCCAGTGAGCTTCATATATGGTAGTTGTGTTCACCTTGGCAAAACATGTATTGTGCAAGCTAACAACAGTAAATTTGATACCACATATTCCACCCAAGGCTACAGAAGTTGTTCCTCAGATACTGTCCATGGGATCCTAGATGCCCTTGCATTTCATGGTGAGAACCCACCTGTGAAAGCTGTATTTCGAGCTCTTGGTGGGAGGGAGGGTCTTGCAGGCCAATGTTGGGCAGCTCCCATTGGCAGAAGAAACTGGTTCCTTTGGTCCTACATAAGAGGAGAAACATTATGTGGATTATCTCAGAGTTCATTCAGTTTCCAGGACAATTCTCTATACAGGAACTTCCTGCTGTCTAAGCCAGTACTCATTTTTAATCCTTGAAACACAACAACCCTGAATCTTATTGTCGTTTTCCCACACCTCCCAAATCTATCACATAATCATTTTTCAAGTCACTGACAATAAACTGAACTAATTGCAAATGCTGCGGGTAAAATTAGGATTGTTCTTTTTAATCATTTTGAAAGGTCCTTATTGATCTTCTGTGGTAAGGATTTCTACAGACTTTGTATAATCAATTCTAATGCTATGAAGAATGAGAGCATTACATTTTACATAAATAAATCTAGATGACGTAATCTTTTTAAAAAGATTTTGTTTCTTCACTTACAATCATTTGCTTTCACCGTGTAGGCAATAGCAGCTCTTTAATGTCAAGCTAGGAATCCACTGGGTGACCTTAAACAACATTCATTCAGCCTCAAACGAAGGCAAACACAAATGCCTATGAACATATTTTGCCAGGAATGTCACCAGAACTTGGAAATGACTTAAACACAAAATAACAAAGAGAAATATCTGATTGTATCTGGCCTTGTGTTTCAGAACCTGTACAAAAGATGTCATAAATAAACAAATAATAATAATGAAAAGTATGGATCACATTCTAATTTATAATGTGACTGCCTTTACAACTCTTCTATTAACATATCTGTGTACCTGAGTTAAAACAAGCTTTATTCCCATATATAACAACGGTACTTACTGAGCGGAGGTTGTAATGGATGTCCAGTTTTTGAACACCATCCTGCAGGGTGAATATCTGGGTGATCTGAGTCAATCCAGAAATCATACATATGGCTCCAGCCATCAAAGTGGATCTATGGATAAAAATCAGTATGTTGCATAGTGTACACTTTAAATTCTACAGGTTAAAAACAGGGGCTAATCTGTGACTCCACTAGTGGGCAGAAAGCATATCTAATTATGTGTGAGTTCTATTGCAATCATATCTTGCTTTCAAGCTTACCATAAGCACTAGGCATTGTCCATAGAATTTTAATTTTTTCTTTGTAACTGTAAGGTTAGTAATGTGCTCTGAAACCATCTTCTTGAAATGCTGACTTATATACTCAGTACCAAATGTGGTGCCGTTCTGTCACCATCTTGGATGATAGTGAATTATTGGTGGAGCCACTACTGGCACATGGGCAGGGAGAGTACATTATTTATTCAATTTATTTCACATATGTCACCTTTTTCCCAGAGTGTGAACCAAGATGGTTAACAAAAGAATCAGCTAACTCCCAGCCATAAAATTGTAAACACTCATTCTGTAAAGGCCTTATGAGACCTCCCAAATTAGGATCACGAACCACCAATAAATGGGAGACATTTATTGTGAGGATGCTTTTATTCTCCTAGTCTGTTTCATTGATCACGAGGAGAACAAAATGCTGGATTAGATAGACCCTTAGTTGGATCCTGAATGGCTCATGTTCTTAACTGGCTGTCTCCTAGATAACTTTCTGTAAACATTTACTATGTGAGGAGAACACAAAAATGGGGAAGCAAAGTGGGGATGATTTAACATCATGGCTTAAAGCCCCAAGTAGGGGAGAAACCCACCTTTATTCTATAATCTTCTACATCTTCTACACTAGCTACTCGGATCAGAGTGGGAGTCCTTCGGTCCACTGCCTCCAACCTCATATTGATCAGAAAGCCATGGGGTTGTCTCTGGAATTTGGAGAAAGAAGAACAAATAGAATGAATCGCACCAAATCTTGCCAATGATTTCTCCTCCCCACCCCACCTCACCCCACTTGTTCATTCTGTACCTAAAGAAAGGATTTCCACAGTTTGCTTCATATTTATATGTCCAGTGCTTTCCATTAGGTGACGAGATTTACTTTGGTAAACCATAAATACCAAGGCTTAAGAGTATAATGACTGCACACTACTAAAAAGAAATATTAACTCTGAAAAGTAATTAACAGAATGGAGGCATTTTTGTCAGAATTTACTTGGGCACAAATTCTGACAACTTCTCCATGCCCCTTAACCTTCCACGACATCTCATGAATCCATCTACTCTTGCATAGTAAAGACTAAAGAAAAAGGTGACCCACTCACCACTTTAAAAGCCCATTTTGGCACAGCTGAAGCACCTGTTTCCTCTAAATATTTTTCCCAGCTGAAGTTCTCAGGATCAGGGTAGTCTGGAAATAAAAGAATCTGCCAGATGACAAGCTTTTGCTGGAGAAGCCTCAGAATATTTTATCAGTTGCAATATGCTCTTAGCTAGGGATGCACATGTCTACCAAGCCTATTTTCACAGATGTTCTTCTTTTCCTACTTTCTCATTCCACCAGAATCCACTTTGGTACTTTTTATGCAATTTTTAATAGATCAAAATCCAGCCTGCTTGGTCCCTGTCCCTCCCCGCCAAACTGTCTGTATTTCTGGATATATCTTTCAAGCCATGATTCCTGCCTCGCAGTCTGTTTATAATGTATTTGTCTGATTATTTGAAAAATACGTATTTTATTGACTGCATCACAAAAGCTATCTGTCAATGTGCAGATTCTGGAAGATAAAAGGTAGGAACAGGAGGAAATCTGCATATAGATCTATGGATTCCATAGAGACTTTACTCTCGGCAACTAAAACTAATCACAGTTAGCTTAAAGATCATTCAATTAGCTTAAAGATCATTCAATTTATTTCATTTATGTCATCTTTCTCCCAGAATGAGAACCAAGATGATTCACAAAACCCATTATTGTGGGATTTCCTGTGTGCTTAAAAGCATTTGTTTACCTCATGAACTGCAAGGTTTGTAACTAATTTAGGGACATATTAAATTAAATTATTGAAGAGAATATATGCTGCAATCCCTATATAGCAGAACCCTGGCTACAGAATGCTATCACCCCAAAGAACTGACAATATTTTATGCATCAAAGCAAATGTGCCTTTGTATAGATTTTAATACATACAAGCTTTTAGAACAGCTGTAAATTTTAAGTATTTCACCTATTGTTTAATTGCCAAGGCTTGTTTTGAAAAATAACTTGCACATTGCCATGAAATCTTGAATAGAAGGCATAGAGTAATCAATATTTTAAATAAAATAAATACAATATTTGCCATGAATGGAAAAATCCCAAGTCCGTTGAAATATCATTCCAAATTTTCTCCACAAATCCTAGACTGACACTAATTTTGGAAGAGACTCTTTGCCCATTGATGGCACCTTTCCTGACATGGAAATGATTGTGACTTTGTCTAAAGGATGTGTGTTTAAGAAGAATTGCTTCCTCTGTAAATCCAGGAAATATTAGAAGACTATGTTGGCAAATCAAGGATTTTACTTTATAGAAAAAACAGATGCTGAACACAATGAGCTTAGAACTCATACACCCCATTAAGGCATCTTAAAAGCTGCCAGACAACACATATATTGTGTATGCATCAGGATTATTTTCACCCAACCCATTTTTATTACAGAATTCTAGTTATCTTTCCAGGCCAGGCAACTAAATTGGTCTTCTAAAGACACCTTCCATGCCCTTCATACTTATATGTCAGGGAGAAATTAAATATACTTGGTGTAACCTTCACTGGGTCAGCTTGTTTTTCTGGAAGAAAGTCTCTAAAACTAAGGTTTTTAAGTTAGTCCTAGTGAAGCCATATTAGCCCTTCTCCTTCTAGATTCAATCTGGCTTCGGGTCAGGGATGGAAATAGCTTTGGTTACCTTGGTGAATGATCTACGCAGAGAGCTGGATAGGGGGAGTGTGACCCTGCTGGCCCTCCTGGACCTCTCAGCTGCTTTCAATACCATAGACCATGGTATTCTTCTGGAGCGACTTACGAGAATGGGACTGACGCACTGGGTTACAGTGGTTCCCATCTTTCCTTGTGGGCTGCCCCCAGGTTTGCAGTTTGGGGGTGATTCTGGATTTTGCCTTAAATCTTGAAGCCCAGATGGTGAGCAGAACTGCCTTTGCACAACTAAAACTTGTGCACCAGCTGTGCTAATTCCTGGAGAAATCTGACCTGGCCACTGTGGTACATGAACTGTTTACATTCCGTTTGGCCTACTGTAATGCACTCTATGTGGGACTGCCCTTGAAAAGTGTTCAGAAACTCCAATTTGTCCAGAGAACAGCAACCAGGTTACTTACTAGAGCTGATTCCAGGGAGCACACCACTCCCCTGTTGAAACAGCTCATTTGGCTCCCGACTTGTTTCCAGGCACAATTCGAGGTGCTGGTTTTAACCTATAAAATCCTACACAACTTCAGACAAGATTACTTGAGACTCCATGTACCCCTAGAGGTTGGGTAGACCTCTAAGGTCTAGTAAGGAAACCCTTATTTCAACATAGTCCCTGGTCAACATGTGGAACTTACTGCTGAAGGAAATTAGATTGGCTTCCACCCACATGACATTTAGAAAAGGTGTGAAGACTTTCCTCTTCGAAGCAGCTTTTAACTGACAGCAGGCACTTACGGATAAAGGAGAATGGGGGAAATTTGGATTGACTTTAACTTTTAATGTTTAATAAAACATTATATCTAAAATTATAACAGCTAAACAACAGAGAGGAAAAAACCAGGCACAGATTAACACCTCCCAGCAACAGATTTTCTCAGGCTCAGGCAAGCCTTCAAATGCTAATGAAGGTGATCAGCTAAACATTCACACCTAACTGCAGCAGGGAAGAGCTCCTTGCCCCACCCCAGCCATTCCACAGATATATACACCCATTTTTCCTACTTCCAACAGACCTCACACCTCTGAGGATGCTTGCCATAGATGCAGGCGAAACGTCAGGAGAAATGCCTCTAGAACATGGCTCTATAGCCTGAAAAAACCCACAAGAACCTAGTGATTCCAGCCATGAAAGCCTTCGACAATACAATAAAACAGATGTTTTTAAGGATTATTGAACATCTAATACTTGTTTAGTTACTTTTTAAATCATTTGTATGTGTGTTTAAAATATGATGTGAGCTACCTTGGGTCTGTCCTGGAGAAAGGCGACATAGAAATCTCCATAATAAATAAAAATAATTATTATTCCAACGTGAGAATGGTATTGTACATTTTAATTGGCCAATTTACCATGTTAAAATAAACCCAAAACTGCATGGCCCAATGTGCATTACTTATGTGTGGAAGCAACTGTTGGACGAGACAATAGCAGACAGCAACTATGTATTCACCTTGTGGAGGAGTGAGGGGCTTTCCATGCTCCTGACACCAACCAACTGGGTGGATATAGGGGCTGCTGGAGTCACACCTGTCATGGAAATACAATGGTTTTATAAAGCAATGAAGGCAAAACATTATTTTAACCGAATGATAAGTAACCACACTCCATTGCTTAAATTATTAATGTCTGGTGCTTACAATTCCTGAAACTCTCCTGAAATTTCTTCAACTTTCTCCTACACATGTAACACTCCCAAATTAGTCTTTGATTTTCCTCTCAATAGAGCTCAGTGGCTGTCAATACTAGACTTGTTAACATTGTTCACCTGAAAGAAATCCTCACCTACCAGTAGTCATATGTGTCATCCCAGTTGTCAAAGTGCACCAAAAAGCGATTGTCCACCACGTCTGTCACTGTGGCAACACATATCAAAGAAGGGTTCATGCGGTCCACCGCTTCAAGTTTCATGCCCATTTGGAATCCTGTGGGAGCAGCATTCTAAGGATACACAGAAAGATTCAGATGTGTTTTTGACATGGACCATGCAGTTGAATCCCATCCAGAAACTGATGCACAGCAAACCAAAGTGTAAGAGTGACATGTAAATAATTCAAATAGGTGGGTAGAACCAATCATGCAAGTCCCTCCCATGCAAACTGGCAGTCTGCTGGAAAGTAGGACTGAGACTGTATGGGAAAACCTTGTATATATGTGTGTTTATACTATTCACACAACAAAACCTTACAGTATTGGAGGGCATAAGGGAAATAGTGTATATGCATGTTTGTGTGATTATGCTGCAAGCAATCCTGCCTTTCTTTCACACTGATTCACAAACTATGGAAAGTCAAGTGTTAGCAGTCTTCATTTCCTCTATGCAATTCAAGACCCAAGCAGAACTGAAGCCATCTTGTATGCAATGCTTTTCAAATTACCCTTGGAAGTCAACAAGTAAGGAATGACAGGGTCAGTAATTTCATCCCATGATCTTATCACAAATGTCACAATAAATCTAGTATGGGCACAAACAGTGTTTGTGATGTCGGTGGATTTGCAGTCGGTAGATTCATTGACAATACTCCCCATGGTTTTGGAAAGATCACCTTGATTTCTAAAGACCTTCAAAAATGGTCAAACTATCCCAAACTTTTTCTCAGCATAGCTAAAAATGATTAATTTCTCCATAGCATTTGCTAATCTTGCTAGACACTCACACTATCCGGGGTCACAAAGAGATGCTTGGGAGCTGCCTGAGCTTTTGTTATCTTCAGGTAGTTGGCCCAGTTGAATTCATCTTCTTTATAACCTAAAGCTCCTCAGGAATAGGAGAGATTGAAGGAGAGGCATTAATGGAGGTTCATATGTTCCTCTTAACCAAAGCAGAAATCACACTGAATTAAAATGATCATTCTTAGGGTATTTTCAGAATATTGGCTTTCCCTTTGAAGAGTATTCACAGAGATAGTAATGTCAGTCCATTTTAAGCACATAAAAGTCCCGCAGCACCTTGGAAACTGACTGCTAATAAGAAATTTCTAGTATATCTTTTCATGAACACAGTTCACTTCATCACATACTTAGAGCAAACCCTCTCATGTCTACAGAAGACTCACTGCATGTATATCATAAAATGGACTGTATCCATGAAAGTTTATGCTAGAAATTCTTCCCAATCTGTCTCAAAGGTGCTGTCAGATTCATTTTAACCCCCCAAAACCTGTTACACATGGCTTCAACCCATATATTGCCATGTCACCAGCTCAGAGTTTGTAAATGTTACTTTTGGACTATAAGCCTCAGACATTACCACCATGCATGCAATGGCCATACCAATTTGGGATTTCTGGGAGCAGTAGTAAAAAAAAACCCTCCCAGAACTTTTTCTCTATTCTCTCCAGCTCTAGCATCTTCACATCTGTGGAGTGCTGCATTTTCTTGTCATCTCAAGAATGCCCCCATATATGACGCTTGCAAATGCATTGTCCAAGTCAACCTACCTTTGGGAGGCTGGAGTTTGTGTCCTGTTTTCTCAAACCACCCAGCAGGATGAATGTTAGGTGAATTAGCATTCAGCCAGAAATCATGACATTCAGAGTAGCCATCAAAATGGAGGCGCATTCTGTAACCGCATACCTGTGTGCAGGAAAAACAAAAGGAAGTCACATCCTATTTTAATGAATGACTGGTTTTGCTATACACCTCCTTGGTTAGATATCCCAACCTTTTGGAAGTTTCTAAACCAAGCTGATTTGTCAAAATTCTGCCAGGCAAGAGCCAACCAAGTTTCTTTCCTATGCAAGTAGGTAGAAATTAGGTAAACTACATTGGATACCTTTCCTAATTTACCAAAAGTTGTTAAACTACATTTGATAAATTGTCCCAGTTTTTTAATCTACAATTTCTGGAGTTTACATTTTATGGAAAGATACATCCCTTCTCAGCAACAGCAACATTCACAGGCAACACTTTTTGGATAAAAAAAAGATGCAGTGGGTTTAGGATTGAAATCCTATTATTAATCCTCATTAGAATCAACAGAACTTATATCAGTGTTATCATCTAAGTTATCATTTAAAGGATACTGTGGATATAGGGCTAAAACCTGATTATCAATCCACACTAGAATAAATCCACTGAAACCACAGAATTTATGTCAGTGTTCACTTCTAGGTTTTTCATAGCCTTATGGGTTCTCTTTGAGTCAGCTTGAGAGGCAATGAAAGGAAGCATCTGAAAAGACAACGCTTATTCGCATGCGTGCGTCAGTATCATGGAGTCATTCAGTGCCACAATTTAAATAGACAATGATGAGAGGTTCTCAATGACTATTGATTTCTTTAAATGATGGTTATTCTTCATTATTTTTGAAATGCTTTGGGGGAGGGGGTATCCTGTGAAGATAGATTATAAAGCTTGTTGGAACCTGCCGCCAATGCTTACTCTAGAGCGAATCCTATTTTGGAATATGTCTATATAAATTGTGTGTCTATATTGTGCTGAAATAACAAAGAAGAAGGCCACTTATATATGAGGTAGGTTCAAAAAGTATCCAACCATAATTTTTATGCATAAACAAATGAAGCTAGAGAGGTGTGGTTTGGTGCAATCCAAATGCTCATGTTTGATTTTTTTTCTGCCTGCAGAAGCTGTCGACGGCAGACAGCTGATGAGTGAGGAAGTGTAAGTGAACGCTGTCTCATTTTCATTTTTCACAAAATGACAGAAAAATGTGAACAATGCTACTGCATTAAATTTTGTGTAAAGCTTGGCGATTTTTAAGTAGAAACAATTTGCAAAATTCAATAGGCCTTTGGTGATGAAGCAATGGGCACCACACAGATAAAGGAGTGGTACAACCACTTCAAATATGGCAGTACATCAGCAGAGAGTGAAGCATGTTTTAGTAGGCCTTCAACATTCAGAAATGAGATCCTCATTGACTAAGTGAGGCCCTTGGTGATGCCCATTCATTGAATCACAATCAGAGAACTTGCAGATGAGGCAAGCATCAGCATTGGATCCATGTATTCCATTTTGACTGAGGATCTGGGCTTCAGGAGAATCCCAGAAAAGGTTGTGCCAAAGCTGCTAATGATCGAGCAGAAGCAGCATCATTTGGAGATTGTACAGAACATGCTGCAGACTGTGAACAGTAATCCCAACTTCCTCAACACAGTATCACTGACGATGAGTCCTGGGTTTACAGGTATGACAAGTTGCAGTCATCACAATGGAAGCATCCAACATCCTTGAGGTCAAAAAGTAAAACAGGTCCACAGCAATGTCAAAATCATGTTGACGGTCTTCTTTGACTTCAGTGGCATGTTTCATCATGAGTACGCACCACACAGCACAACTATCACTTAAGAGTACTACCATGAAGTTCTGTGTTTGCTTTCGTAATGCTGTGAGATGCAAATGGCCAATCCTGTGGACAGTGGGCAATTGGCAGCTCAATTGAGATTATGCACCTGCCCTTTCTTCACATTTGATACAGAGATTCCTGGCCAAATACAACACACCTGTGCTTCGTCAGTTTCCCTACTCTGCCAAAATGGTCCCATGTGACTTCTGGCTTTTCCCCAAGCTGAAAATGCTCCTGAAAGGAATCAGATTTCAGTTCAGAGAAGACATTATGCAGAATGCGACAGACCAGCTATGCGCCATATCAAAAAAGGCATTTCAGTGCCGCTTCTGTCAGTGGCAGAATCATTGGGGGAAGTGTGTGGCAGCCCAATGGGACTACATTGAGGGAGATTAGTGTAAGATTATTGTATCTCAATACAAATATTTTTTTATGAATAAAGGTTGGATACTTTTTGCACACACTTCGTAGTTGTCTTAATTTTTTATGTGCTTTATTTTGAACCTGTTGGGGATGCTCTATCTGGAAATCCTGCACTGATGGCCCATAGGACCCCTTCTAACTCTATGATTCTATGCTGTTCAGAATGTGCTGTTAGATCTTTTTACTGCATTTTTTGTTTTATTGACGATTCTGGACAATCCCATCACCCTGCCTCATTCACAGAATTATGCAAGAAGTCCAGATGAAGTCATCTATTGTAACTCCCCACGTTTCCCCCTGACTTCTTCTATCTCTTCTCCTTACCACAAATATCCATCAACCAATTAACAATGATATAAAATACTTTTACTGAAAGTAGTAAGTCCCTGGGAGCTGATGTCCTCTCCTGCCCCTTTCATTGTTATTTTCATCAGAGTTATGCACTGTTCTGAAAACTGGTAAAAGTTGAAGTACAACAAAATAAAAGAGTACAAATTAGTCTCACCTCAGCCACTGTGAGAATAAAGTACATGGAGGGATGCTGAGGATCAATCCCTTCTAGTTTCATCCCCACCTTGAAACCATTCTTGTCGTGACCAACCAACTGGTGCTGAATGGATAGAACCATGAGAAAAAAATAAGAATACATCATCACCATAACTGACATCTATGTTTTTCATAATTCTCAATGCTGCGGGAACACCATGAGATAATGGTGACAAAAGGTGAACTCTATTAGGTGTTTCCAGAAAAAGATTACAGAGAGACCTCTGGGACACAAAGAATAAAACTGTGTAGGCACACAGAAATGGAGAAACAATGTAATTTCAACAAACAAGGACTGGTTGTTGAAACTGTCTGATCTAGCCAAAAGGGACAAATTAACAACACTGATTAAAAGAGAAGTCAGTCGAGACATTTTCAATTGACTGGGAACTATTTTTCATCTGTAATCAAGGCGGATTACAAATCTGGCAAAAATTCAATGCTGCACAGGTGACAATAAAACAAATATAAATATAAACGATCTAAGCATATAAACAATTAAAACTCATACCAACTGAAATATTTAATTTTGTAATTTTTCAAAATAATACATTGTACAGTCCCTTTTAAAAATTTCCTAATGGTTTTAAACTGTCTTTTCCAAATAATTTATTTGACTCTTAAGGGCAAAATCTAACTTCAGAGAAACAGAAGTGAAAAATCTTTGTTAATTTCACAATTAGACTTTTAAGGAAAAGAATGCCGAATTCCCAATAAAATTGTTGAAGTGGCAACAGTAAAACAAGGCAGAGATTAAAACAAAACAATAGAAACAACCAAAAAGATAACAAAAAAAATCACAAGTATCATTTTTCTTAGTACGTCAGACTTTTTCACATGTTTTTGGGGGGACATGGTAACTACTGTGGTAACTACATTTATGGGTCTGATTCAGCAACATGGAGTAACTCAGTACAGCACCCCATATCCATGAAAACTCATGTGGAAATAAAAACTAATTCATCTTAAATGAGCTGCCACATTTCCCCCTCCCCCAATTTTTCTTCCTTGTTATAGTTTCACAAAGAAAACCTGTAAAAAGCAGTCTACTAACCAGTTTGTCAGAAATATCTACCCTGAAATATCCACCATACAACTACCATTTTCATGATTCACTAGGAAGAAGTAACCACAATGCAATATGTAGCCTAGTTCCATCAAATCTCAGATACAGGAACACTTGACACTCACTTCCTGGAACAGATTCAAAGGGGCAGCAATGGCTTTGAGTTCCTCCAAGTAAGATGCCCAGGTCCAACCTTCTGTCTTCTCCTCACTCAAGTCTAAGAAAAACAAAATGCAAATCAAATAAAAATTGTTCATTCAATAGTTTAATTGGAATATACAAATTTAGAGTTTTCAAAGAGAGTCAGAAAACAAGAATTGAGAGTGCTCCCCTTCCCCCGGCTCATTATGACCCATAACCATATCCACTTGTCAATGATAGAGTAATTGAGGATATGTTGGTTGATGTTTGCTACACAAAACCATCATGATTCCACATTTGTTCTGCACTCTTGCCCTAGTCAGCTACAGACAGCACTTAGTAGGCAGGACACCTACCAAGGTTCTTCTCAATCAAAACCAAATTAGTTCTGTGGCTGTAAGTGTACCAAAAGCAAAGATCCGGAAACCATGCCATATGAGGAGCAGCTTAGGAAGGTTGGTATGTTTAGCCAGGAGAAGAGCAAATTAAGAAGTGACATTATATTCATGTTTAAAGTTTTGAAAGCATGCTGTATTGAAGATGGAGCGAGTTTATTTTGTGCTGCTCCAGAGACTGGGACACAAAGCAACGGATTCAAACCATAGGAAAAGAGATTCTAGATAAATATTTGGAAGAACTTTCTGATGGTAAGACCAGTCTACAGTGGAAATTCTGCCTCAGGGTGTGGTAGTGTCTCTTTTTTTTCTGAGACTGGCTGAGCAGCTGTCAGGAGTGCTTTGATTGTGTGCTCCTCCATGACATGATTAGGTTGGACTGGATAGCCCTTGTGGTCTTTTCTAATTCTTATGATTTTATGAAAAACATCTATTAACAGATGGTGTTACCAGTGTTTCTTACTAACTTTATTTTTTATTTGTCTCTAAGCTTTTTTTGTGTTTAATAAACCTTTGTTTGCACCTTTTATACTGTGTTTGGCATTCTTGAGGCTTCTGGGTCTTGACAATATATTATATTATTACCATAGCACAATATTAATATTATATATTACTATATTGTAATATAACATTATACACCTATATACACACACACACACACACACATTTTATTTGTACCCTGCCACCATCTTCCCGAAGGGACTCGGATTGGCTCACAAAAATCTACCTTTGTCTTCTTTTCCAGATATCCAAATGCCAACTTTCATCTATTTGCAAATTCTTCATTATTTCCTCCTCTAATTCCATAAGTGACTTGGCCATTTAGATAAAATCTAGCACTTTTTCTCTACAATCTTTAATGAATAGCTCATTTTCCCCTTTTCAGGATTTTGCTATTGTTAGTCTTACAGTGATGAAGCTGTTTTGGCAAATTTCTTCATCTCCTACACTGTTTCTCTTTCTGAATAATCCTAAAAGGCTTATTGCTGGTGTGTTCTTAACCTTTTTGGTGTTCATATTATTTGTTCCTATAACCACCTATCCGAAAAAAAATTGTACTATACTGCAGGCCTACCAGACATGAAAAAAAGAACCTTTCTGCATCCTGTACCTCCAGCATTCCCCTCAACAAGTTTATCTATTTTGGCCATTAACTCTTGGTTTATATAGCTTTCCTACTGCCTCAGGCTTTCGATAAAAGATAACTGGACAGACCATGGAGAAGGAAGGGAGAAACTATTATGGATGAACCATTATTTCCTGAGCCTTGTTGAGTTCATACCAGCGAGAGCTTTTCTTCTCCATTTCTTTTTCACCAATAATTTTATATTCATTCATCCCAAACATTTCATCCAGTGAAGCAGAAGTAAATAAGGAGGACCAAACTATACCTCGACAAGGAAAGAGCACAGTAGAAAGAAAATTATGATAGCTTAAGCAAAGTAGGTGTCACTTAACACTTACCAAGCTGACTCAGATTCCACTCTTCATTCCCAATGTTGCTAGATGGAAGTTCTCCTCCAGAGCTATTTGTCTCCTCCTGTTTTACTTCCTATGTCATATAAACAAAAAAAATAACATTGTTTTCTATTCTAAAATATTTTTTCATCATGCTCTCCTATTTCTCTGAGTGCTGACTAAACCAAATGCAGTTTTATAAATAGTCAGTCAAAAGCAATATACTCAGTAAAAAGCAATGTAGGTAAAATGGGCACAACTGTAACTTTGTATCAAAATAGAGGTGATGTAAAAGAGTTATGATAAGATCACAAAAAAACCGAAGAGCAGCTGTTGGATGATGGGTTTTTAATGATTTTCTGTCACAGCACTGCACACATTCCAAAACATTATTATAACCATGCTCATGAAAGGGAATATCTGGATCATATTTCTAGTTTTCATCCAGCAGGAGTAATACATTCAGGTAAAATATTATTCAGGAATATTGGGACAAAGAGAGGGTTGAGTTTCTATGAGAACACAAGGCCTCCATAAAGCCTTAAACATTAAAAGTTGGGAATAATTTATTCACAAAACTCTATCACATCTATGTTGGTCACAATTTTGAGAATGTAGCATTGCTTCTCTAGACTCCAAACACACACACACACACACACATACACACACACGGAAATAGTGAGACAGAAACAAAAATATTCTTTCTCCTTTAACTATATCCAAAAAACACGAACTGTTTGCTGACAGACTGATTTTCCTTCAAAAAAACAAACAAACAAAAAACCATTCATCAAAATCTAGAACTGTTGTGGATGTTGAGGAAACTCTCTTAGCTATGAGTAAGCTGAACCTAGATAGCCATTGTCTTCCAGTTTAATCAAAATAAAACATTTTCTTATCTTACAATTCTTTAAAAAGAAGTTAACACAATCAAATAATTAAATCCCAAACCACCATTAGTTACACAATTAAACTGCTAAGCTTTTTATTGTCAAAAACTTTCGTGGCTGGAATCACTGGGTTGCTGTGAGTTTTCTGGGCTAGATGGCCATGTTTCAGAAGCATTCCTTCCTGGCGTTTCACCTGCCATAGATGCAGGCGAAACATCAGGAGAGAATGCTTCTGGAACATGGCCATACAGCCCGGAAAACTCACAGCAACCCTGTTAAGCTTTTGTCAAATAGCACTTGATATCCTTAATCCAACCCCATCAAAACTGCTTCAGATTAGTTTAAATATGTAAATCAATGTGGATAGGCCATACACTAGTCCCTTCCTTGCATGTTCCAGTTCATGCATATGGACAATGCCAATGTGGACTGGAGTGAGTCTTCTATAAACAAATCACCCCTCCATGTGATGTTGAAAATACCAAGAGATGCACTGTCTCCACTGCCACCAAGCCAAACATTGGCACCCTTTGGCTGCACCTCCTGATGGAATCTCAAGAGAATCACTGGGATTTTAGTGGCAATGAAACCTGCAAGAGTACGATCTGGGCAGTCCATATAAGGCCCACTCCCACTCTAAGGAATGCCCTGCTCAAGAATGGTAATTTCACGGTACAGCTAGACTCAACTCAAGATAATCAAATGATATTAATCTCGGAAACAAAATGCTGCCATCCAACTCTATTAAACATATATGTGAGAACATCTCAGTCACACCGTTTGCTCAGCTTCTTCCTCTTCCTCCTCAGAAAGACTCTGATATTCTTTCCTCTTCCGTTTCTTCACTGGTTTGAGAATTTCAGTGGAGTTAGTGCTGCCAGAAGAGTTCTCCACAATGACTGATCTGCAAAACAGGCATAAAGGTTTCAATAGCTTTTCATAGACTTAGGCTGTTTTCCCTTCAGCATAAGAACCTGCTCCTATGACAACATAGTGCCCTCAAGTCCCTCCCCAATTCTCCAGGCCTTCTTAAATATTTTGGTGATTTTTCATTTCCAAAGCAGACAAACTGACTCAGAACCACCTGAAAATATTTACGGTACTTTAATTTTCCCATTCCTCCAAGGAAATATAAAGTATTTGCAGAATGCTGTCCAAAAAAAAGTTTTATAAGCTCTACAAATCATCATCATCAACATTTATTTATATCCTGTCATTTAACGGGAATTAAAGGCATCTTACAATTTAAAACAAATACAAAACATGACAAAGGTCAACATTAAAATGTAATTAAACTATTCATAATACTAAACCAATTTGAAACATACCCTTAAGAAGGATAAAAGGCAATTAAAGGAAGTTCAACAAAGCACTACTACATCCTCTGCAAAATCTTTTCTTTAAAACAATCACTTCTAGGAACCTATCAAATAAAAAAAATGCCTACTGAAAGATGTACAAGGAGGAGGCAACCCTCACCAGGAGAAACCCTGAGTAAGGTTTTCTTCTGAGCATCTCAGAGCCTAGGCAGGCTCATAGAGGGAGACTTAGGGTGCATTTACACTGCAGAATCAATGCAGTTTTACACCACAGCCGTGGAGTAGTGATAGTACCATGGGAATTGCAGTCTTACAAGGTCTTTAGTCTTTTCTGTCAAATAGTGATACTGCCTCACCAAACTATAACTCTTAGGATTCCATAGCATTGAGCCATGACAGTGTAAATAGACCCAAGGTTGTTAGATTCTACCTGCTGGCCATTTCCTGGCATGTAGAAGACATGATGTAAAATACATTGTAACCTGATAAAAAGTTCCCTTCAAAGAATCTTGGAAATTGTATTTTTGAAAAGGTAATATGAATCCTCTTTTCAAAATTCCTATCCCAACCTGAAATAACTACAGGTCCACAGATTCTTTATAGAGGCAAAAAATAAACTAGGCTAGTTTGAGTTCCTGATGTTGGCTTCCCCCACCAATCATGCCTGGAGAGATATGAAAATTCCCTTCTTTGAACTGATTCAATATAAAATGCATAGAACTTATATTTTTCTCTCAAACCAAAACAATCCCCCCTCCCAAATGTGCACTAAACAGGTAATCCAATGCTCTCTAGATATTCTGGACTACAAGGATGATTGGTTATAATGGAAGCTTATGAGAGTTGTGGTCCAACAAATCTACAGGGCATTAGAGATGGTAGCGGTGTACAAATAAAGTTTATTATTATTATTAGGTAATCTGTACACAAAAGAAAAAGTCACAGGAAAGTTTATTATTCCTTTCCATCCAGTTTACCACCCTTCTGTAACCCATCAAACATAACATCATTTATATTTTAAACCTTTCTTTGAATTGCCGGTGGCAGTTCTCACTGCAAAATCCCCTTCCTTCCTGGACTGATCCTGAAACATTTCTCCGACCACAGGTACTGCAATGGAACAGACTGTCTACAGTTGGAAGCTTTGGAGGTTCAGGAACATCTGAATCTACAGAAGCCAAAAGAGAAGCAAAGTTTTAAATGAGCCACAATTATCACAAACAAACACAAGTCATGGCAAGACCTTTTGGGGCCAACCCAGATTCAGATGCCACTGGCGTACACTCTCCGAAACACAAAGCATGTTCCATTTGGCACTTACAAAACATGTATTAGGGTGATTCAATATAATGGGCAAAGGTCCTATATAAAACTGGAAGAGCAAAAAGCTTCATCATATTGTTAAGTAACAATGGGTAGTTGTAGAACAGTGATATCCAGTAGTTGCTAAAATTAATGGAGCAGGGAGGCATCTATTCCCCCTCAAGGACAATGAATTGCAGTGTTGGTTGAGGGTTTGGAACTATGCTTTACCAGCAAAGAGAAGTGAGCTGTTGTATACCTACACTTGGTACAAGTAGGTATTAGATGTCTCCTTGCACATGATTTGGAAAGATCTATCTGCTCATGAAACCAGGGGCTGTGCAAGTATAATACCCCCCAAGTAGATCCTGATCAAGGCCCCATCATTTATGAAAAAGTACTCAAGGGACTAGTGCATAGTAAGCAAATTCTTTCAATCCATGAAAGCACAAACAAGTTGTATGAATTGACACAAAAACACAGTGTGCTGAAATATCTGATGAAAAGAGCATTAGTGGAAGCCTCATCCATACATATTTCTTCTCCAAAACATCCTGCTTTCTCCTCATTGCATGGAATTCACGGTGGGTCTTGAAAAGTATGTTAATAGAGCTCAAGCTCTTGCAGGTTCTAACTAGCTGTCACAGCCTAGCAAGTTTAACCAGGCTTCCACATGGTAGTGGGCTGCATGCCAACCTAGATAAGCACAATGGGACATTTCTCCAGACGTGACAAAAAGGCCACAACATCTATTAACACAATGATAGTGTAAAATACATGGGATCTACAAGATATCTCTTTCTCTATAAATCACCACACACAAAATGAGTAAAACATCAAGAAAGATGTAATATTACCTCCCAACATTCTCATTGTCTCCATGTCCCAGCAGACTTCCACAATGCAAAGTATACACAAAGTTCTGAGAACCTATCAAAGACCAATACTCACCTTGAGCTACGGTGGGATTGTCTTTGTTGATGAGAACCACAGCATCATCCGTATCTCTTTCTGAATGGCAATCTTTCAGGGGCTCCAGAGGTGAAATCTTGTCAGTGCTGACCACCTTCAATGTTCCATATTCATTTATCCGAAACTGCATCAAAAAGGAGAGGCGTTATAAAGAGAACAAGGCAAATCTGGGTATGACAGTATTGTGCTAAAAGAGCATAAAGGCCTCCTCTTCAAAACATCTGCATCCCTTTTTTGTCCAAAAAGAATAACGAAAAGCAATAGGAATCATCCTGTCTATCTTCACATAACCATTTGGTGAGGCAGACCATTCTATGTAGCCTGAAAGTCATGCTATGTACCCGCTCAACACTATCCCAGTCTTCCCAGTCAAAGAACAGGCATTTAGGGTTAGGAAAAAGATGTCATCCACCTACCCTTAGGTTGCTTCCAGGAAGAGTGGCCACCCCATCCTTCCATTCCAGAACCCGGATGGTGTTGCAGGTCTGTACACCACTGATCTGTGGGATGACTGTTGCTGTGATAGGTTCACTTCCTGTGCCCTCTCTTTGCCTCTCTCCCCCCATGTTTTTCTGAGGGTCTCGAGGGAAACGCTGGATTTCTAAGGTGCTAGTTGGAAGGCTTACAGTGGTTGTGTTTGCTGAAGTTGGGAAAAAGAACAGTAAGTGCATGACAAGACTATCCATATGTGAACAT
The DNA here is from genome assembly GCF_037176765.1 of Anolis sagrei. NCBI lineage: Eukaryota > Metazoa > Chordata > Lepidosauria > Squamata > Anolidae > Anolis > Anolis sagrei. The sequence continues at coordinate 212,109,124 of NC_090024.1, read as the reverse complement.
ATTCATGATGACACACTTCATAACAAAGGAAGAACCAGATCTTTGAAAAGTTACTGTTTGTGAGTATAACTTAGTCTCCTTCAGACAGCATAATCAATGGCCAATTGGCCATTTGGACTGGGCAATTTTGGAAGTTGTGATCAAAAAGCAACTTTCCCCAGATCTGTAAAGGATACTGCTTTGCTATCCAAGACTGAATGCTGGAAGAGAATATGAAGACAAATCCAACATAGATCTCCAAAGTAAAATCAATTAATCATGTATTGTTTAACTGTTATGTGTCAATTGATTACTATATTTTAAGCTGTTATCTCCTTCCTTAATCCACAGGAAGAATCATTATCTGCCAAGGTTCCTTCCCTCTTTACACTCTGATTATTTGGAAGTTCATTTTTGCTCCAAACAAAAAACCCTGATAAATACAAGGCAGCCAAAAACGTTTTTGTTTTGTTTTCTACGATGTCAACAGGTTAGAAACATAGTTTGTAAAGAAAGCATTCTTTCTTTCTTCTATAGATGGTCTGATGGGAAGATGCAGAGCAAATCTGAGACTAAAAAGACATACATCTACACTTCTACACTAGGTTAGATCACTGGATTCTGATGCAATTCTGGCTTTCACTACTTATCAATGCCATTAGGCATCTGCACCTTATCATCTTACAAGCTTAGTCCAGGTTTTAAATTTTCTATTTCGTTCAACAGGTCAAACTGGATCACCAAATCATTTCACTGGGAGAGGGATTCTAGCAAGCTCTGCTGTATCAAAAATTGTTTGTTTGTTTTTTACAAATTTACACTGTAAATACATCCAGTTTCAAATGAAATAACCTAGCAAAATAGGCAAAATATACAGAAAAAGGGAAAGTAGCAAAAGAACACAGAAAGACAGTTCAGGATGGAAACCGACCTCTGAGCACCTACCTGGTATGATGAATGCAGTTGCTGGTAAATGGGCACTTTGCACAGTATTTTCATTGGCAACCAGATGGACACTGACTTCCCCTGTTACATTCCCTTGTGTGCTTCTTATAACCTCCATTTCTGCCCGCCCATCCATCACCTTGCCCCAAGCATGAAGGATGTAACTGAAACATAACAAGAAAAGCAAGAAAAGACCCCTCTGAGCATTTGGGAAGAATGTAATAAACATTTTTTGAGTTTGCAACAGAATGTGAACTAAAGCAATGTTATTAGTCTATGCTAATATGTAAACTGAAACACAGTTCTGCTTCAGTATTTCCTGTTTACAAATTGATGATGGATAAAAAAAAATCTTATATTAGACAAAATAACATAAGTTATTCTTAGTAGAAAAAGATCTGATTGAATAATGTGTTCACTAGCGCAAAGTACATGCAAATAGGTCTAGATTTAGAGAACATGAACTTCAAAGTTTCAAACCCAACATTTGAACTGATTTTCCAAAAGAAAATGCTGCCAGTGTATATTGTGGATACCTGTATACTATATACCTGTTAGCAATTTAACTGGTACTGTTTTGGATTAACTGATATTTCTGGCCCATTTTCAAAAGCAACATGTTGAAATAATAGAAATGGAAGGTTACCAGAGCATGAGCAAAAGCTGCAAGATACTGCATTCCAAGTAGGAGCCCAGTAAGCTGGGCTGACAATTGGGAGTTCACACTGACCCATGGCTTCGAACTGGCAACCTTTTCGTTGGTAGATCTTATCATTACTGGTGATTTACCAGCTGTGCTAAAGCCTAGTAGTAGGAAGTATATATGGAACAAGAAAAAGGAAAATTGTGCTCCAAGAAGACTAAAGTATGATTCTCCTGTAAAGTATATAATGCTGCCTTTCACACCTAAATCTCGTTGCTAGTGCTATTATTATTAGTAGTAGTAGTATTAGTATTAATATTAGTAGTAGTAGTAGTAGTAGTAGTAGTAGAAATACAACAAGATTAGTACACAGCAAACAAGGTCACTCTGCTAGCTGTTGTATTGGATCACACATCGGACACTTCCCAAGTGTCTAGGACTGTGTGATGTATCAGTGAATAATGTGTGCAGATCCTAGTAGGGTGGCCTTTTGCAGCTGATAGATGGTAATTTTGTCAGCGCCAATTGTCTTTAAGTGCAGGCCAAGGTCTTTAGGCACTGCACCCAGTGTGCCGATCACCACTGGAACCACCTTTACTGGCACGTGCAGTTCAATCTTTAAATCCTCATACCATGTCAGCTTTTCCAGTTGTTGTTGTTGCTGTTGTTGTTACTACACACAGGCCTTCCCTCCATGTTCAAGGGAATGGTTGCTTACACATTGCAGAGCAAAAGCAAGATACATAAATATAGTGCTACTAGTATGACTCTACTTTAACTTTCATGGTAACATTCTGTGATATCCCGAGGGCTTGTAGTTTTGTGAAGTACTCAGAATTCTAAATATCCCATGAAATATTGCTTCAGCAGTTAAAGTGAAATACAATACTGTGACTGTGTATGATGACTTGCTCCTGGGCATTATAGATGGATCCAGGGTTTTCAAACAAGGTTCCCTGAAAACTTTGTATTTTACACAGCGGACTCTTTGTTCCACAAGAGATTATCATTGGTGTGAAAAATCTCTCTTTTAGCTGCAGACATGGTCATTTTTATACGGACGTTCCCTGAGATCTTAAAATTATTTCCAGCATTCCTCCGGGATAAAAGGGTTGAGAAAGACTGATTTCAACATTTCAATCTGCACAAAAGTAATGTGTTGGTAAGGCAGGAACTTGCAAGGCTGATCACTGTAAGCATGATGTGACATTTGAGATTATTAATTGTCGTTATCTTTATTTATTTCCCACCTTTCTTTCAGTAATCAAGGCAGCCGACAAATTAAAATTAATGGCATGGGAATGGGATGACAATTATAGACTCAGATTCATTTTTTAAAAGAGCATTCAAGAGGAGGAAAAACATAGGCAACAACTAATGACTAGATCCAGGCAAGAGGGCTAGAGGGAGATATGGGAAGAAACCGAAGCGAGTTTAACAGCCAGAGAGCAAATCATTTCAGTACTAATCTGTGCCCTTTTGTTATGATTAATAGAAACAGAATAAAAATTGCATCACAACCAATTTTATTCAAATTTATTCAACTTGTACCATTTTAGCAGTAGTAGAATCTTGACTTTTTTCACAGTAGGTTTTTTATTATCACCATATAGATTAGAATAGAGTGTAAAGGTGTACTAATATAATCTCCCAATTCAGAAGTAACGACTGCTAATGTAAAAGTGTGAAGAAAGACTACTGGCTTTTTTCAATTCTGGGGTAGTTTACTTTAGAAAATGTAAAAAGGACCAGCTTCTCTGTAGCCTCCTGCCTAAAAATTTGACATAATGTTAATGTTACTGCTGTTGTTCTTTATATAACAGTAAATAAAGAACAACCATCAAAAATAGGTAAATTCTAGTCAAGAATTCCCTTCTCTCGCTTCCACCTCCATCTCAAGTGCGGTTGGTCGGGATGAGGGAGAGGATTTTCTCGGTGGTGGCCTCCAAGCTCTGGAACTCTTTCCCTAGGAAGATTAGACTGGCACACGCCCTGTCCACCTTTTGCAAGGACCTAAAACATGGATGTTCCACTGTGCCAATGACTAAGCAGTTCACCAGATAATTGGCCCCTAACTTACAAACAGCTCTTGCATTTTAGTACTGCCCTCTGCCAAATGATATTACCCTTCCAGCCTGACCTTTTATCGGATTTTGCACTTTTCTTTAGCCTTATACAGAAACTATTGAACAAACGTTGAGCCCTTCAAGCTCAGTGTTTATTATTGTTCAGTCTTGGGATTGCTTTTATGATATTATGTTGTGTTATTGTGATGTGTTAATTTTATTTTGATAATTCGATTTTATTTTATTGTACTGTGTTTTTAATTTATGGTTTTTTGGGGGCTTTTCCCTTTGTAAGCTACCTTGAGTCCCTTGGGAGAGATGGAGGCGGGGTATAAAAATAAAGTAGTAGTAGTAGTAGTAGTAGTAGTAATTATTAGAGACAATCAGGGCTAGCTAATCACCTCTCAACAAAGGATTCCCATAGCCAGTAAGAAGCCAGACTGCTAGGCTATTAAATGCTAATCAAGGTGGCAAGTTGAAACATTTACACCTACCTCAAACATACAGGAGTTCTTTCTCCCACCCTGGACATTCCACAGATGTATAAACCCTAGTTTCCAACAGACTTCACAACGTCTGAGGATGCCTGCCATAGATGCAGGTGAAACATCAGGAGAGAATGCTTCTGGAACATGGCCATACAGCCTGGAAAACTCACAACAACCCAATGATTCCGGCCACATAAGCTTTCGACAATACATTGCTGCTATTGCTGCTATTAACACTGTCCAATGCCAGCCGCATACTGGACAGTGTATGGAGCACAGGATTAACCTAGTGCCTACTTGAAGTGCAGTCTCTGGTACAAGAGAGGACAACACACCATTTTGTGTTAAAATCTTGTGGCAAGAGAACCCTCTTGAGAAATTTCTTCCCAATCAGCTTATGAAAAGCAGCGGTTTCAGTACAAACATGTTCATGCTGTTCCGAGACCCATCTGTTAGAAGCATTCAAAGTCTCAATTCTCAAAACTTGTTTATGCAGAGATAGTCTTTTAAATCAGCAAGCCATACACTAACCATTATTTTGAAAGTCTATGGTACATTAGGCAAAAGCAAAACCCCACTGAACAAATCTTGCCAAGAAACCCTCCCAATAGGATTGCCATAAGTCAGAAATGACTTGAAGACCATAACACATGGAAGATTTCAAACATTTAGATTGGTGCTTCAGTTAACTTTAAATGTGCAGATTTAAAACTATCCTTTGGTTTTCACGTCTTTCTGAATTTTATCATATAAGTTACTCTATCAAAATGTAGCATCATATTCCTATTCCCACAATAATGCCAGGTTAAAAAATACAGGGGAAATACATATATTTAGTTGTGTGGGTGGCTCCAGAGAACATATTTAAAGAGTGGGAGAATGCAAGTGCATTAGGAAGGTGTAGAATAATATAGTAAAGAAGAGGCTATTGTGTTGCTAGTGTTGGACATTTTTAAGAGCTGTATAAATGTTTGCTGTGCTTGAGTGGTACTTTGAAAACAACAATGAAAATCGCAAATAACAACAAAAGTAAACATATTAAATGGACACAAAACGCCACAGGATTGCATCAAGATGATAAGGAAATGATGTACTGTTCATTCTAAGTGACAAGGCACTACGCAATAGGTCCCAACTATTTTTGCACAACCATTATTCCGCACAATACATCCTACTGGACATTTGTTTGCATGGTAAGAAAGCAAATGGTAGGATGGTGAAAAAACATGGTGGAAAATGTAATCTAGTTCACAGGTCAAAATAACATAGTCTGCAAGCCACATGATGTACCTCAAGTCCATTGTTGTATCCCTGGAAACCCTGTTCCATCACTCTCCATTAAAGAAATAGAGAACATAATCTTCAGAATGGGACACATAAATCTCTTCAAAAACAAGGCATGCTGTTCACCTTGTTCTAGGGCCTCCTCCATTTTTCAAAATCGCAAATGATCTTCTCCCTCACTTCTGTTTTTGACAGAAGCAATTGGTATGACCTCAGGCAAGTCTGGGGGTGATTGTGGCCCTTGTCCCTCAACAACAACAACAACAAGCTTTATTTATACCCTGCCACCATCTCCCCAAAGGGGACTCAGGATGGCTAACATGAAACCAAGCCCAGGATTACAATCAGGCAAAATAGAATACCTGCAACAGGAAATAACATCAAATAATGTGCAAACAATAACAAAATTATGCAATAGAATAAACAGAAAATATAAAATGATAAAGGGATTGAACACGGTGGGCTGGGCCAGATGCAAGGAATAAAATTATAAAACCCCTGGGTGAGATAGAAAAATAGAGTAATATATCTAGTGGGATACTCAGATGGGAAAAACAATGGGGTTAATCTTCAGTGAGGGATGAGATAAAGTGTTCATGTCTCATCAGACTTCACAGAGCAAGCAGAGAAGTTCCATATTTGAAACACTACAGTTGGAATGACAGCCTTCATCACAGCAGCTTGTGAGGACTCATGCCTGAAAACCGAGCCCTGATCAATTTGAAGTAAAGGCTTAGATTACTTTGGCTAACCCGTCTCTCTGAGAAATTGTCATGAAAGAAAGGAATAGCTAGCTGACCAAGACTCCATTCAGTATTCATGAAACTCATGAATGGTTATTGAAGTAAATCCTCCTGAGTTTAGTGAGTTTTGCTCCTGGGTAAATATTCGTGAAATTACAGTCATGTAGTGCAATCCTATATAGAGTTATGTCTGACTAAATCCAATGTAATCAAAGGGAGTAAGCACACTTAACTATGCAAAGAACTGCAGGTTTAGATTACACCTTTATGCACAGCTACCTGGAAGTAAGCACCAATTAGCACAGTGGGATTCTTTTCTGGAAAAAAAATGTACAAGAGAAAGAATGTAAATTATTATTATTATTATTATTATTATTATTATTATTGCCCATTTTTATTATCATTATTTTCAAAGTGTACACAATATAACATAAGTATTGGTATATAAAGCCACCAATTAACCGTAGTAATTTTACACTTTCTAATAATGTGGAAGTGATTACGAAAACTTCCCGACTCTACACTGAGATAGAGTCTTACAATATTTTGTCCTAGTAAAGCTCTTATCAAGCAATGTGCATATATATGTAAAATTTACATAAAGTATTCAAAGGCAACCTAATTGTACAACATTTATCATAATCTTGCTCTTCTATCAGGCAATGTATTTTTATTTACTCAACACTGTTATAGATCAGTCTTTAAATATTCTACCTTTATAGTCTGTGAAAAGCTTCCAATTATTTTGAAAACGTTGTATTGTCTTATTTCTAAGGAGACAAGTTAATTTATCAAATTCTGTAAAGCTTACCAGTTTAATCAACCATTTGTTTACAGATGGAATAATACTTTATTTCCAGTGTCTGGCATAACTTATTCAGGCAGCTCTTATAGCACTTTGAAAGAAAACAATATTTTTCTTGCTGATGACATTATTTGCCAGTCCCAACAAAAAATATTTCTGGTAAAATTCTGTTGTAATTTGAATTGTTTCCTTAACAGCTGTCCAATATGCATGGGCTTTGTGGATGTAAATCTTGTGAAGAGCAAAACTGTTCCCTTCTTTGAGTGTGTTTCCCATCTACTTATTACAAGCCAAACTTTCATTGATCTAATCCTATCTATTTCCTCCTTCCAATCAGGATCCTTCCACACAGTTGAATAAAATCTCACGTTTTCTGCTTTGAACTGGAATATATAGCAGTGTGGACTCACATAACCCAGTTCCAAGCATATATTGTGGCATTTTCTGCCTTGATATTCTGGGTTATATGGCTGTGTGGAAGGGCTCTCCATTTCTTAAACAACTCTGACAAAGGAAAAGTACGGTACAAAGAAAACTGGAGAGGACAGCAAAATTGCATTTATAGCCTTTTATTTGCCTTAATATGTCACTACTTTTTGTGTCGCAATAAGGCCAAAGAGAAGACAGTAGAACCAAAATCATATAGCGGCTTCCCACATCTTTTTCATACCTCGCTTTTTAAACTTTTGCACCTCGCTTTTGCAAATTATAGACAAGGTCCATTCATTTGATAAGAAACCTTCCTTGAATCACTTTTGAATGCATAGTATAGCTTTTTAAAGTTGTATCATGCATTTAAAACTGATATATAGTGTGTTAATTATGTTTTTCAGCCACCAAAGTGTGCTTCCAAGCTAAAATAACCTCAGTTTCACCTTTCAACTGATTCCACTTTCTGATAGTGTGAGCTTCCTGTTGCTCCTTGCATGTTTCAAAAAAAATATTATGAAAATTCTTCTACACTAGTGTTCCTCAAGTGAGTCAGAATTAATGATTCAATGATTTATTTATTTTTTGTCGTGTCAGGAGCATCCTGTTGTGAGAGAATTGGCCGTCTGCAAAGACGTTGCCCAGGGGACGCCCGGATGATTTTTGATGTTTTATCATCCTTGTGGGAGGCTTCTCTCATGTCCCCGCATGAGGAGCTGGAGCTGATAGAGGGAGCTCAATTGCCTCTCCCCGGATTTGAACCTGCAACCTGTCGGTCTTCAGTCCTGCCAGCACAGGGCTTTAACTCACTGCGCCACCGGGGGCTCCGATTCAATGATGAAATGCTATGATCAGAATTCAAATAATTTTAGGGAGAAGGAGTTTTCTCTTGGTATGTTGAGTTCCTGCAGCTTTTTATTTAAAAAAAACTCACCCTTTGAAGTCTTGTCCTCACTCAAGAGATAAACTAAGCCTTCTTATGTACTAAATGAGCGCAAAGCAACTGTGATTTTTCAGATTGTTGCTGTCTGACAGAGGATTAGATAGCCGTAGTTTAGGGGAAGTAAAATATTACTGCTGTGTTGTGCTTTAAAGATCCCATTTTTCTATGCACATTAACGATAGCACAATTCTCACATCTAGCAAATTAAGGGCTAAATCCAGTTGGTCAGACCCAGCTGACAAAGTTCAGTTGACTTTACTGAAATTGGAAAATGTAAATATTTCCTTAGCTTGTATGTTCAAAACAGTACAGACTGTAGGCTGTAGAGAGTCCTTCACACGATCTTGATTTTTCATCCCCCACACCAAAACATATTCAGCAGTTTACCTGCACTTGTTGCATGTGTTTTTCTGTAAGGCAGAATTTAGCTGTATGATACAGTATCAACAGCTGATACTACATCTTGTTAGTATCTTGTTAGTAGGGAGTCTCCAGTACATTGCTGGATTGACTAGGCCTGATATTTCTTATGGTGTGTCTGTTTTGAGTAGAAGAGTTCAAAGTCCAAGTTACACAGATTGGAATGGTTTGAAGAGAGTGTTGAGGTATTTGAAAGGATCGATCAATAAGGTGTTTGAGGTGAAGCCTGACATTTCCTGTTACACATAACTAAGAAAACATAAAAAACTGCTATGGTGGTTAGTAATATTAAAATCGCATAAGGCCCAACACTACATTGTGGTTGAAAAACCGGGTGCATCTGATTATCAGAAATGGACAGCAGCACTCAGTGAGTTTTTTGCTGAAAGAAGGGTGTCCTTGACTTCACAATTTTCTGCATATATTTTTTTAAAAACTACAATGGAGTTTTTCAACACTGTAAGAAATAAAATCTGGATTTTCATCTCATGTTAAAGCACTGTTTCTCAATCTTCCTAATGCTGTGACCCCATAATTCAGTTCCTCATGTTGTTTGTGGTGACCCCAACCATAAAATTATTTTTGTTGCTACTTCATAACTGTAATTTTGAAATACTGTTATGAATTGTAATGTAAATATCCGATATGCGGGATGTATTTTCATTCACTGGACCAACTTTGGCACAAATACGCAATATGCCCAAATTTGAATACTGGTGATGTTGTGGGGAGGTTGATTTTGTCATTTGGGAATTGTAGTTGCTGGTATTTATAGTTCACCTACAATCAAAGAGCATTCTGAACTCTACCAATGATGGAATTGAACCAAACTTGGCACACAGAACTCCCATGACTAACAGAAAATACTGGGAAGGTTTGGTGGGCATTGACCTTGAGTTTTGGAGTTGTAGTTCACCTACATCCAGAGAGCACTGTGGACTCAAACAATGATAGGTCTGGTCCAAATTTGGTACGAATACTCAATATGCACAAATGGGAACACTGGTGGAGTTTGGGGAAAGTAAACCTTGACATTTGGAAGTTGTTCTTGCTGGAATGTATTGTTCACCTACAATCAAAGAGCATTCTGAACCCCACCAATGATAATATTGGGCCAAGCTTCCCACACAGAACTATTCATCCGCACATGTGCACCACAGTGCCATGTGCCGAGCACACCTGCTCTCCTCTCCGCAGCTTGGAGTCTCAGAAACGGCCCTCCCCTTGGCTGAGAGGCTGGCCAATCACAGCGGAAGAGGGATTTTGGTGGAAGGGTTTGCTGCCTGTTTCCAAAATGGAAGAAAAGGACAGGCAGAGAGATCTTTAGTCTTTTCTGCCAAAGGGCCTCCTAGGTCCATCAAAAATATCTTTTTGATAGTCTTTGGTGACCCCCTCTGAAACCCCCTCATGACCTCACCAGGGGTTCCAACCACCAGGTTGAGAAACGCTGTTAAAGCAAACTCTAATGAGCACCACATGTTGCTATCTCACAATCAAATCCTGATTTCCTTTCCCCTTGTTCATATCCATACTGCTCAATTTTGGATACAAGGGATACTCCTGTGTTCCATTCACCCTGGAAATCACATTCCCCAATTGTCAAGACCTTAATTCTGATGAGAATTTCACAATCGTGGAGAATTGGTTGTTCTAGGTCTCCAGTAATACCTGAGATGAACAAAGTTATGTACATTCTCTTTAAACAATCTTCAACTAAAATGCATTGAATTGTTGTCCAAAACATTAACCAAGGAATGTGGATGCAATAAAACAGACAGTATATTTTTCTCCCATTAAACTAAATGTATACTATTATATTTATTTCTCCTTTATTATTCTCTCCCCACCTCTGCTGTCTCCCCTGTGACAAATTTTATACGGGGAAACTCTGGGAACTCTCCTCTCATTTGCTATAAAGAACTAAGCACATCGTTGATATGATATAAAAGCAAGAAAAAGAACAAAAATGAATAAAATACAGTATAAAGAGTAGAACTGGGACTCATTCCTTGAAGTGAGGTTGAAGGTGGCTTTTCGGTTGAAAAGGTTGAAAACAGTAGTTTTCATTAGAAGTCTGTAAAACATGAATTGAATCTTGAGGCTATGCATTTCTTGCCCTCGGTTTGAACCATGCACCTATGCCAAAGTGAATTCTATTTATATCACACTGATTTTTCTTACATCTCATTATAATCAATCCTAAACTCTTGTTTATGACAAGATACAACTATAAATAGTTAACCAACTATCAGTTGGAAATGGATTAAAAGAAATAATCTGAGTATCCTAGTTCCATTATAGAGCCAGAGACCTAAGCCACGCAAACAGATGGCACACAAAAATCCATCCTCAGAAATAATGAAAAAAATATGGGGAAATAATTTGTTGTTGTAAACTGCCAACAAGTTGGCTTTGATTTATGACAACTCTATTAATGATAGACCCTCATGTCACAGGTCTGTTAAGATTTTGCAGACTCAGCCCAAAGCTTCTGATTGAATCTATCCATCCGAAATGTAGTCTTCCTCTTTTCCTACTGCCTCCTACTTTACCAAACATTATTGCCTTTTCTAGTGTGTCTTCGTCTTCTCATGATGAATCCTTGCAAACCGCCTTCTACCCCTTTCAGAAGACACCCTTCCAGAATCCCAGAACGGCTTCCGCCCCTCCAGAGGAACAATGGACATGATTTTCATTGCACAACAGCTCCAAGAAAAATGCAGGGAACAAAATCAACCTGTGTACATGCCATTCATTGACTTTGCAAAGACATTCGACACAGTGAATCACAGTGCTCTCTGGACCATCCTTCAAAAAACTGGGTGCCCTAACAAATTTGTGAACATCCTGCGGCTTCTCCATGATGACATGATGGCAACAGTCTTGGACAGCAATGGCTCCCAAAGTGACCCTTTTAAGGTGACGGCAATGTTCCAGAAGCATTCTCTCCTGATGTTTCACCCAAATCTATGGCAGGCATCCTCAGAAGTTGTGAGGTCTATTGGAACAACATAGGATCCTCAGGCAGGAAGCAGCCAGGCTTTGAAGCTGCAAGGCCATTCAATGCTAATCAAGATAGCCAACTGCAACATTCACACAAACAGACAAGAGTTCTTTCTTGCACCCTGGACATTCCACAAATATATAAACCTCACTTGCCTAGTTTCTAACAGACCTCACAACTTCTGAGGATGCCTGCTATAGATGTGGGCAAAACATCAGGAGAAAATGCTTCTGGAACATGGCCATATAGCCCAGAAAACTCAAAATAACCCACGAATTAAATTGTTCATGTTCCTTCCTCCATTTCATGTATCCTTTCTCTGAGCCTAATTCTGCAGCATATAAATTAAGACAGGATGATAAAATGAAGTATTGCCTGACCCCTTACCAACTGAAAATAATTTCATTTCTTGCTTTTTTGTCCTGACGCTAGCTTCAAGCCTTCCGTACAGGTTATACATCTGGACAGTCAAATGTTGTGGTGGCACATCCATTTCTTTATGAGCTTTACATAGTTTTCATGATCCGCACAAAGACTTTGATATAATTTATAAAGCACAAGCTGTTTTTCCCCTGAAATTCTTCAGTGCTTGCTTATATCTAGTGTAAGCAAACAACTTTCAACCCCACCTTCCACACATTTGTATAAATATAGCCCTAAAGAAAAAAGCCTGAGAAATAATCAAAACTACTTTGCCCTTCAGAACAGTTTGGACAGCAACTGCCCATTAAGTTAAGCAAAATAGGGTAATATTTGCAAAGTAAACAGCAATGAAGTCACAATGTCACCCATTATTTCCATTTATACCATTTCCAAAGACTGGTGTAGTATGTTGTAGGCTCATAAAAAGCCTTTAACAGTCACTACAATTAAACAGCCTAACCAGACACTACAGTCTGTCTTGTGATTTATGCTGGTTTTATTATATAATTTAGAACGCAATGCCCAGCTATTAAACAATAATCATAGTCACTTCCGTTTGTTAGTCATTTCTGCACCGAAGGCTCATAAAGTGAAAATGTTAGCACTGTGGGCTAAATTTGACAATACTTATTATTTTAAAGCAGTGGGTCCCAACCTGTGGTCTATGGACCACCAGTGGTCTGAAAGAACTAAAATATGATCTGTGGTCTCACCATTACTCTACCACTGCAATGAGAGTGACTGGTCTTGTGAAACCCTCTTATAGTGCTAAAGCTGATTAAATATGGTTTTCTGTGGGTGAGCAGGTGGCAAATACTGGATGGCATATGTTTTGTATCAGAAACTAGAGCTGATGTGGTCTGTCCAATTTTCTGAATCAGCTCCTCAATTAACCAAACTAAATCTAAAGCTGACCAAAAGCTAATTTGTAACCCTTTTGGTACTAATGTTGGAGAGTGGTCCCTGTCAAAGTGTTCCCTGTGCATTCAGAAGAAGACCTACAAGTTACTCTAAACACCTTTACAGAAGCATACAAGAAGCTCAGCCTCTCATTGAACAACAAGAAAACCAAATTGCTCTTCCAGTAGCCACCAGCCAACCCCTCTGCAATGCCAGAAATACAGTTTAATGGTGTAACATTAGAAAATGTTGACCATTGTCGCTATCTTGAAAGCCACTTCTCCACAAATTCAACATTGACACTGAAATACAACACCGTCTGAGCTCTGCAAGTGCAGCATTTTTCCAAATGAAGTAGAGAATGTTTAAGGACTGGGAGATCCATAGGCAGACCAAGGTGTTTGTTTATAGAGCTATTGGTCTCCCAACCCCGCTATACGTCTGTGAAACGTGGACTGTCTACACACGTTACACTCAACTCCTGGAACAATTCCATCAGTGTTGCCTCTGGAAAATCCTGCAAATCTCTTGGGAAGACAGGCGGACAAATGTCAGCATGCTGGAAGAAGCGATGGTCCTCTGCCATCAACTCCGCTGGACCGGCCATGTTATTTGAATGCCTGACAACCGTCTCCTACTCCGAACTCAAGAATGGAAAACAGAATGTTGCAGGATAGGAAAAGAGATTTAAAGATGGGCTTAAAGCCAACCTTAAAAACTGTGGCATAGACACTGAGAAAGGGGAAGCCTTCTAACTGGAGCACTCTAACTGGAGGTCAGCTGTGAACAACAGTGCTGCAGAATTTGAAGAGGCACAAATGGGAGGCGAAAGGGAGAAACATGCCAAGAGGAAGGCGCATCAAGTCAACCCTGACTGAGACCGCCTTCCACCTGAAAACTGATATCCTCACAGCGGGAGAACATGCGGATTGAGAATAGGGCTCCACAGCCACCTACCTAGCCACCACCAAGAGACTACACTTGGAGGACCATCATCCTTACGAGGGATCGTCTATGCAAGTAAAGTAAGTAAGGTTAGAAAAAGATTGGGAACCACTGTTTTAAAATAATGGTTTGTTGTAATTCTAAACATATAGCAGTTCTTTTGTGTTGCATAAGATGCAAAGTATCTAACAATGCTCATGTAAGTAGTTATCCTGATCAATGTTTTAGCTTTTCAGTTTCTCTGCTCCTGGTTGGTAGCAGAGACATATATTAATATTAAGTAGTTCAAACTTGAAGCTTTAGTCATTAGCACGACAGTAACAATATTTTGCAAGTGTGGGGTTGATCTCAAGCGTAGTAGTGACAAAGAAGGCAACAGCTTGTTCAACATGCTTCAGTCTTATGCAAAGGCGTACAAATAGCAAGATGATTATACTTGATATATATATATATATATATATATATATATATATATATATATATTACACTAAGCCAAATTCATCAAAACATGCAACACACTTGACTATGCAACAGGCATGGGCAAACTTTGGCCCTCCAGGTGTCTTGGACTCCAACTCCCACCATTCCTAACAGCCTCAGGTCCCTTCCTTTTCCCCTTCAGCTGCTTAAGCGGCTGAGGGGGGAAAGGAAAGAGCCTGAGGCTGTTAGGAATGGTGGGAGTTGGAGTCCAAGACACCTGGAGGGCCAAGGTTTGCCCATGCCCACTATACAAGGTGAGATCCTGTCTCATAGTTCATGGCTATCCAACAGACATGACATAAAATGCTCTTGGTAAAGGAGTAGAAGGCAGCAGGAAGAAATTTGGGAAGGTTTTATTCACATATGAGAGCTGGAGAATGAAGTCAGGCATGTTGAGAACAGCATGCTTGAACTAGCTGGACAAAATGGGTCCATCTGCTAGCTAGGGTGAATATGATAGAAGACAGGCACCCTCCCCAACTGGAAAACAAGGACTTAAAACATGGAAGGAGATTCCAAATCAATCTCTTCCCTTTAATTATCCCTATTTTGCCATCATATAGCAGAGGGTTTTTTTTTTTTTTTTTGAAAACATTCACTTTCCTGCAGCAGAACGAAAACCTTCCAACAAGGGGCCCTTTCACACATATCCCAGAATATCAAGGCAGAAAATCCCACATTATCTGCTTTGAAGTGGGTTATCTGAGTTCACACTCAGATAATGTGGGATTTTCTGCCTTGATTTCCTGGGATATAGGGCTGTGTGGAAGGGCCCTCCGAGGTGGAAGGGAGTCATTAGAAAAACACCCAAAACCTCTCCAAAGAGGGGCATCTTGGCAACGCACCTTCTAACAGGGATCCAGGACCTCATCACACTAGAGAATGAATCCACTTTAAATCTGGCTGCTGCCTCCTGCAGAATTCTGGGGTTTGTAGTTTAGGGAGGGGCCTTTAATAGCCTCACTAAACTACAAACACCAGCATTTTACAGGAGGCAGAAACCGGATTTAAAGCGGATTCATTCTCTAGTGTGGAGGACTATTAGAAACAGCACCATCCACAAAGTATTTTGGAGAGGAGGAAAAAAACAAGCCAAAATGGCGGAATTCTCTTTTTTTATTATTTTCTTGCAAAAATAAGATTTTTTTTTCATCTGACTAGGGAAATAAATATGAAATTTCGCAAAAGGGGAAAGTCTTTCCCCTCTTTTCCTTCTCTCCCTGGGAAGAGGTTCGGGTTTTACGCCTCTGGCCTCGCTCCTCCAAACTCGCCTCCTTCTGCATCGCTTCACTCCAACTCTTTATATGTCGTCTGTTTGTGGAAGAAGAAGAAAAAAAAAAGGGGGGGGTGTCTTCCAATTATGGATACCACGAAAGGGGTATTTAAAAAGCGCACAGGGATATCGCCTGCGCTAGATCGATGGCTTGGCTAGATATAAACACCCAGGCAAAACCACAGCTGAGCTTCCCAATTCCTCCTACCTATTCCATTCCCCCCTCCCCTGCCAGGATGTTGATTTTGCAAATACTCGTGGAAGACAGGCGGAGGGGGGGGGGGGGGCAATACAAAGGATGTTTCCCCTATTTGGGTTTGTCAAAGGGGGTGGAGAGAGGGAGACCCAAAAGGCTGCCAGCATCCACTTGCGAGCAGAGAGGCGCAGGCACACCTGGCCATCCATGCATGGCATGCAAGGGGGAGCCCAGGGCTGCAGCCCCTGCCTGCCTGCCTGCCTTCCTTCCTTCCCATGATCGAAAAGAGGTTCAAAAGGGACTTTCTTATCTGATTCCTTACCTACCAGCATCAGCCCTGTGGTCACTGGACGCGGAGCCTGCGGGAAGCTCCGGCCGGCCGCGCCTGCGCGCTCCGGGGGCGGGGCTGCCCTCCCTCCCTCCATCCTTCCCTCCCTCCCTCCTCCCTGCAGAAAGAAGGCACTTGGTGAGGAAGAGGAAGAGGAGGAGGAGGAGGAGGGTTAGGCCATTGGCAAGGCAAGCAGACCCCGGAGGCAGGAGGCCAAGCCAGCCAGCAAGAGAGAGATGCTTTCTTTGCAGGGGAGGAATGACTATTCTCCCCGCTGCAATCCCCCCTCCTTAGACATGATTCAACCCACTCCCCCCCTCCTTTCTCCCTCTCCATCAACCTCTCCGTCTCCCCCCCCCCCCCCCCATCTTCCCTTTTTCCTTCCCCAATATAAAATAGGAAAGAAGTCCATATTTAACATCTGTAACCTCAGATATAGGTGGTGGCGTTTTCTTAATGGAAGGGAGGAAGAGAGAGATGAAGGACAGGCAAAAATAAAACATTGAATTGTCGGGGTTTTTTTAGGGGAGAGGGTTGATTTTTCCCCCTCCTTCGTGTTTTGAAGCCCACCCTCTCTAAAGAAACATGGCCAGCTCTTTGCACTGCATCAGCTTTGCAGCCTTCCACACAGCTATATAACCCAGGACCCTTCCAGACAACCCTGTATCCCAAAATATAATGGCAGAAAATCCCACATTATCTGAGTGTGGACTCAAGGCCCTTCCACACAGCCCTATATCTCAGAATATCAAGCCAGTAAATCCCACATTTTCTGCTTTGAATTGGGATATAGGGCTGTGTGGGCTCAGATAACCCAGTTCAAAGCAGATATTGTGGAATTTTCTGTCCTGATATTCTAGGATATAGGGCTTTGAGGAAGAGCCCCCAGAATGCCAAGGCAGAAGATCTCACAATATCTGCTTTGAACTGGGTTATCTGAGTCCACACAGTCCTCTATCCCAGTTCAAAGCAGAAAATGAGGGATTTTATTCAGCGTTTGTTTCTTTTTTATTTTTGGGAAGAGGTTTAGGTTTGGAAGGTGTAGGCATTTAGGCCACCTTCCTCCTTTCTGAGAAATAATGAGTATTTTTCCCGCAATCTCCCCTTACACATCCTTCCACCTCACCCACATTCAGGAAGGTCCCTTCCACATAGCTGAATAAAATCCCACATTTTCTGCTTTGAACTGAAATATATGGCAGTGTAGACTCAGATAACCCAGTTCAAAGCAAATATTGTGGGATATTCTGGGTTATATGACTGTGTGGCAGGGCCCCAAATTACAAATGTGTCTCTACTTACTTCTTTGGGGTGTGAGGATGGGGTTTCAACTGCTGAAACAGATGAATCCATGGTGTAAGTCCCCTTCTACACTGCCATATAATTCAGATGATCAAAGGTGATGATGACAACGTTAAAGTGTATTGTTACCTGATACATAACAAGATTAGTACACAGCAAAAAAGCCAGCATATTGATCTTGTTTGCTGTGTACTAATCATGTTTGTGCATCAAATAATAATAGTGCACTGTATTTCTTTTCTGCTCTATTTCCCCAAGGGGACTCAGAGCAGATTACAACATACACAGATAGGCAAACACTTAATGCCTTTCATACAGTGAAATAACAATGACACACAAATACACAGAACAAAGGAAAGGTTTCCCCTTTCATCTCTGGCTTCTGGAGATGGTGCTCAACTCCGGCCATGGGGAGGTGCTCTTGTTCCATTTCCAGGCTGAGAAGCCTGTTGTCCTTAGACATCTTTTGGTTGTGTAGCCGGTATGGCTGCATGGGCACCTTTATTATCTTCCTGCTGAAGTTGTACCTATTGATCTACTCACATTTGCATATTTTCAAACTGCTAGGTTGGTAGGAGCTAGGACTAACAGCGGAAGCTCGCCCCACCCCTGAACTTCGAACTGCCAAACTTTAGGTCAGCAGAGTCAACAGTTTAACGGTTTAACCCATTGTGCCACCACACCCCCTTAATGCAGTTTATCTGCTTTGAACTGGATTATATGAGTCCACTGCCAGTTCAAAGCAGATAATCTGGATTTTGTATGACAGTCTGGAAGCAGTCTAAATTTTGGAATTGGTGGAAGAAATGGGAATGAGATCAGATTATAGGCTGGCCGTACCTTATCCGGAATCCCAAAATACTCCAAAATTGTCCCCACAGGTGGTTGTGACAATGACACTTTTGCTTTTTGATGATATAATGGACACAAACTTTATTTCATGCACAAAAGAACATTATCCATAAAATGACTTTCAGGCTATGTTTATTAGGTATATATGAAACATCAATGGATTTTGTGTTTTGACTTGGGGTCCATCTCCTCAGTATGGAGTCTTTCACAAAGCTTAGACAAAACTGACTGTCATGTATTCTATAACAGGAAATGTTATCCTGTTGAATCTCCTTTGCCAGGAATGCTGAATTCCAAAATACTCCTAAATCCAAAATTCACAGGCTGAGAAGCCGATACCTTTGCTTTGTTATGGTTAGATGTACATAAACTTTGTTTCCTTCACAAAAAAATATTGTTTAAATATTGTGTAAATGTTACAAGGCTATGTGTATAAGCTGTATATGAAACCTCTGTGAATTTTGTTTTTGGATTCAGGGCCCATGTCCAAGTTATCTCATTTGCATGAAATACAGGTATTCCAAAATCCAAAACACTTCTGGTTCCAAGCATTTCAGATAAGGGATAACCTATATTTCAAAAGGCAGTGAACTTGACTTCCTGTCATCTCTATAATGGGCATAAGTTATCATCCTCAAGAGTCAACAACAGTTCAATGGATTCATAGAATCATAGAATAATAGTTGGAAGAGACCACATGGGTCATCCAGTCCAACCCCCTGCCATGCAGGAAAAGCACAATCAAAGTATCCCTGACAGATGCCCATGCAGCCTCTGTTTAAGTCTCCAAGAAAGAAGCTTGCACCACAATCAATGCATGACACCTAATTTCACCCCATGAGGAAACAGAACACCATATCTTAAATATAGAGTCCTTCAAGGCTCAGATGGAGCAGATATTTGTAATATTAACTATTACTTTAATTAATTCCATAGATGTTTAATTCTGTTTTCATGTTTGTATTTTTTATTTTAAATTGTATTGAAATGCTTTAATAAGCTGCTTTAAGCCTCCTTTTTGAAGAGAAAAAGCAAGGTATAAATAAACATATCAATCATAATAATGTGTCCTGTGACAGGAAGTTTTATACAGATTGGGAATCCCTTATCTATAACTCCAAAATTGTCCATATGTGTTGATGAGAAAATGATATGTTTGCTTTCTGTGGGTTAACTGTACACAAACTTTGTTTCATGCACAAATTATTTTGGATATTGCATAAAAGCACCATCAGGATATGTGTACTTGATGCATATAGGGAATCATAGAATTGGAGGGGACCACAAGAACCATCCAGTCCAACCTTTTGCCATGCTGAAACACAACTAAAGTACTTCTGACAGATAGCCATCCAACCTCTATTTAAAAACCTCCAGAGAAGGAGATTTTACCATACTATGAGGCAATATATTATCCTGGCATACAGCTCTTACCATCATGAGGTTCTTCCAAATGTTACCAACATTAGGAAGAACTTCCTTACAGTGAGGATTTTTTTTTCACGTTTTGATCTGCATCACATTTCAAGACATTCCATTATGTACTTAAATACAAATACAGGGTATTTATTTATTTACAATATTTATATTCCACCCTTCTCACCCTGAAGGGGACTCAGAGGGGATCACAGAACACATATACGGCAAACATTCAATACTGTTATACAATGACAAGACAGATAACTCTACAAAGATGGAGGTATATATAGGCTTTCCCCCATCTTCGGCATCCTGGAGGCTGTGCTTGGTTCCGGCCATGGGGGGTTAATGTCACTCCATCTTCCTTGCAAAAGAGCTTTGTTCGTAAACTTCCTCCTTGATCAAATAACCAGTATTTTTCTGGCATTTCCTTATGGGTGCCTTAAATACCTTCCCACTAAAGCAACCTCCATTTATCTACTCACATTGCTATTTTCAAACTGCTAGGTAGGCAGAAGCTGGGATAAAGTCTAGGAGCTCACCTCAACCCAGGCTTCCAACTGTCAACCTTTCAGTTGGCAAGATTTACCGCAGCTGGTGGTTAACCTGCTGTGCTAACACCTGGCCCTTTTGAAATCCAAAAATCAAATCAAATAAAAAAATCCAAAATCCAAAACATTTCTAGTTCCAGCATTTCAGAAAAGGGATGCTCAACCTGTATTATGATTACCAATCACAATTTGACCTAATTTTGGAAAACCAGTGTAGTCAGGCTAAGATAGAACTTGGATGGAAGAGCACCAAGGAATGCCAAGGACCTCCAAGTAGTGGCAGGGGAAAAATCAAGACCACCACTACTATTTATTGTTGTTTTTTTATTCAACCTTTCAACCATTTTGGAACACAAGGTGGCTTACAACAGACTGGGAAAAAAAATCACATAATACAATGTTAAACTCTCATTTTAAAAAGTTACAATTATAAACCATAGGGGGGAAACACTAGAGACCTTGAGAAGTAGTAGGATAGATGGCCAAATAGTCTGACTTAACATAAAGCAGCTTCCTATACTCTTAAAAGTATACATAATTCAGTGAACACTAAATGGACCATTTCTAAGCAGTCTGGAAAGAATCATTCTTCTCTTTGGAACATTGGCTAAACCTTTTTAAATTACATTTGTATCTTCTTTTTTTAAAGCATAGGGGCAGAATGGTGAGGATGGGAGCTGAACTGCTGGCAATGATTTATGGGAATGGGAACTCTCAGAAGCACAAAATACATCAAGCACACAAGATCACACCTCTGGGTACAGCACACTAGGTGCTCAGAATAGCCATGTCGGGAGTTTCTAGGTGAGAGATTTTAGTGTGCAGTCTTTTGTCCTGCTGCAAATACCAAAATTTACCAAGATACAGATGACATAATATTTCTTTTGTAACCATCCTGTGTTTTCCCATGGCTGTTTCTGTCATTTTTCTTATCACACCAAATCTGTTGAGAAGGCAGTGATAGAATAGATGCACTGTATATTTTGACTGGTAGAACAAGGAACCCACTGTGGAAAGCATCCTTTAATCCCTCACCTTTGTCAGTGCAGTTTCCATCACATCACTAATTTGTATTTTCCCCATACAATGCTGTCATCAGGGTAGATCTTTGGGATAGAAATCCATGAACCTACTTAACAGAATGCGACTGACAGAAACCACAATTTATGTGCCTTCAAGGTGTGTCTGAGTTATAGTGATCCTGTCATAGAGGCTTAGATTTGTTCAGATACTAGCCGTCCCCTGCTACGTGTTGCTGTGGCCCAATCTGTGTATATGTGTTTTGTGTGTATATATATGTGTGTTTGTGTATATATGTGGTTTTGAGCATATGTTGTAATGCATTTTTTGTTTTTTGGCTTTTTAAGTCTCTTCTGCTGTGTTTTTCAGTGTTTTTATGAGTGATGGTCACTCGTTGACCTGATATATTGTGTCCAAATTTGGTTTCAATTCGTCCAGTGGTTTTTGAGTTATGTTAATCCCACAAATGAACATTATGATTTTATTTATATAGAATTGTTATCTAAGACAAGAGAATGTCCCTTGCTCAAGATCACCCAGTGAGTTTTCATAACTGAGCAGGAATTTGAACCCCAGCTTCTCAGAGGCCTAGTCCAACATACAAAACACTAAATGTGTATCTACATTGTAGAATTAATACAGTTTGATACCACTTTAACTACCATCACTCAGTGTTATGGAATCATAAACATTATGATTTGGTGGAACATCAGCACTCTTTGGCAGAGAAGGCTACTACTACAACTCATGATTCCATTGCACTGAACTATGGCAGTTAAAGTGGCACCAAACCTCATTAATTCTCCAATATAGATGTACTCCCGGTTCTTGGTAGAGATTATTTGGGGGTCGAGATTTGTGGAACATAGAAGTAAAATCATAAACAACCCCAAAGCATATTTGAATCTTAAATGAGCATGGATATTAACAAGTAATTGTGGTGCTGTTGAACAGAACAGAAATATTGTACCAAAACCTGTATTGTAATTCTTCAACTAACAACAAAGCTGAAATACTGAAAATTATTATAGCTTTATTTTGGGACATTGATTAACATGAGAAAATCCAAAATGCTAGGTTGTTGTTGTTTTTTCTAGGAGGCACCTTTCATGATACACTATCTGCCAATATAAACTTGCAACATGGAGACAAAACAGAATGGCAAGTATTAGAGCCAACAGAAGGTCCAACTATTAGGAAAGATCAACTAACCTGTTAAAAGTATGGGTCCCTAGAACATCCAGACTTTTTCTGCAACAAATAGGAATGGCATTCAAGTTTTCAGCATTTCCTGGCAGACTAGTTGACACGGAAAAGGGTTTTTCAAAAGAAGAAAGTAATTTCCCAATGTTTTTGCTACACAAAAGCAGCAACAGAGATCCAGAACCTGCTTGGAGAAACAGATTGGTTATGTGGGCCTACTTGACAGAGGACAGTTTTCTTTTAGAAGGGTTGTGGTGCAGTCTAAGCCCAGTTTAAAAGGAAAGAACCAAAAGAAAGGAGAAGGACCTTGGCACTATCCAACAACAATAGAAACAAAGGCTGTGAAATTGCCCATCAATAGCTGACATCCAAATAAAAGATTACCCAGTGTCTTAGGATCTGATATGGTCCATATTTATATTTAAATTATAACACTACCAACTAATATATAGAATAACATATACAAAGAAAATCCATTTTTTTGTAATGCACAGCCTAGATACCCTAACATCCCTGCTGAGAAAAGGAGTACTTTAAACTGTTCCTTGATTTAAATTATGAGCCTCCAGCTGCTGTTTTTGCCTCAGCTTCTGTGTTTTCCTAACAGAAAGGCCAACAACAATGGAGGTGGGATCAGTTTAGCTTGGGAAAACAGTATGATAGGAATGAATTAAACTCCTGTATCCGCTCACTGCTCCAATTAAAATATGACCCTTCTGGCAGATGCTTTTAAAACACTCAGAGATCCAATCATGGATTTCCATGTAATAATGAATAGTGAAACTGTCCATTTTAAGAAATGCAGAGAATAACTGAGATGCTAACGTAAATATGAAAGAGGTAGTTGGTAACTGTAAGTGATTATTTGTTATTGTTCCCTATCTTCCAAGAGGATAGAAATCCCTGTCCACTCTCTCTCTCTGTCCTTTCATGCTCTGGTATGTTTTTTTCCACCTTTAAATATATACATGTGGAGTTTTAACTGCTCCAGTTTCCATAACGACACAAAATACTTCTTCTACAGGACTGTAGTGCCGATTTTTAATCACATCACATTATTTTGGAATTTTATTGCATTGGTATAGAACTTTGGTTGCTATAACAACTGTGCCATTAAATGTGTGTACAGTTCTATGTTGCGGTCAGGTACTACCTGTTAACACTTCAGGATATATGTTGAAGAAGACTCTTGTTTCTTCAACTTTTGCCCTCTTTTTCACCCATATGTAGTCAGATCACATGCATACTACACACACATTCTCCATCAACTTCTCTTTAAAACAGTGCTTAAAAGAAAATATATGCAAAATTGATATGGAGCTAGAGATGGAAGAAATTAAAAGCAGAATACAAAACATGGTGATGTAATGGTTTGAAGTTTGTTGAATCTCTAGAGATAGCAAGTTGAGGATTCATGCATTTTAAACTGGAAAACTGCAACACTGATTCACTGTATTTGGGGACAGGAAAGAATGGGTTAAGTATTTAGGATTTTTTTTGTGTGTCTGTGTGGTGACAATTATGGGATTTTATCATTTTCATCACTTGTAAGTTAGAGGTGGAAAAAATGACACTATGCTTATACTTCATTGTGCTTTATTTATTTCATGTCAAAAGCATTGCATAAGTAAGTATTAAACTGGTGAAATAGAGGGAGCACAAGTAGCAAAATAAGACCAAAAATGGGCAACAGAGACTTCATTGTAGTAGCTTTAAACAGGACTTCCTCTGTGCATGAGTCAGGGCATTGTGGGCAAGCATACAGATGTGGAATTGTCTGATCTGCTCCACAGTCACACAAGGTGGAGGATTCTTTTAGGTAGTGCCATTTTGCCAGGTTATCTTTTGATCTCCCAACACCACTTCAAAATCTGTTCAGGGGCTTCCAAGTTGCCCATTCTTGGTTTGCCGCTGGAGGCAGACCGTCGGGGGAAGGGGAGCATCCATTCGGGATTTCCTGATTTAGCTGCACAGAGGGATACTCTTGCTTTTGCTGTGGGAAGATTAAGAGGAGTGGTGGTTCTCGTGAAGCTTTTTCTTGATTTGATCTACTGGGAGAATGCTGATAGCCATGCAGTGGATGGCTTTCACAGTGTTCAACCTTATTTCTCAGCAGCATCTTCCCATCAATGCCAGCTAACTGCTAGAGTCTATTAACAGCTGTAGATTTGAGGCATCCCGTAATTATCCTACATGTTTTGTTCAATGCTATATGCCCCTACTTCGCATGGACAGACTTGTGCCAAACAGGGTAGGCATACTCAACAGTTGAGTAAGTCAAGGCCAGGGCTGATGTTCTTATTAATTTTAGGTCTGCATCCCAAGTGCTGCCAGTAAGTTTCTGCAGGATGTTATTGTGTGCAGCTACTTTGTGCTTGATGTTCATACAGTGTTTCCTAAATGTTAGTGTTTGATCTAAAGTGACATCGAGATATTTAGAAGGGAAACAGTGTTCAAGCTCTTGGCCTTCCCAGGTAACTTTCAATTTCCTCTTGACTTCACGGTTATGTAAGTGGAAAGCATACACCTGTGTCTTGGCAGGGTGAGGCTTCAGGTGGTTATCTTTGAAGTAGCTGGAGAGATCTTTCAGGGCATTAGTAAGCTGGTTTTCAACTATTTCAAAGTATTTTTCTTGTGTTCGTAGGCCAAGGTCATCAGCATATATAAAGCTCTTTGTGAGTGGTGGCTGTGGCTGACTGTTAGTAAAAATGTACAGCAATGCTTCTGGAACATGGCCATACAGCCTGGAAAACTCACAGCAACCCAAGGTTAAACAAGGTTGGTGCAATAACTTTGCCTTGGGGCAAAGCATTTTTTTTTTGCCTCCTCCATTACCATATTATGCTAATATATTATTTAAATAGCAGTTTAAGGAGACCTGTAAGAAAGCAGAATACAAAACAATGGTGGTTTCCAAAAGGTTATGATCTCTAAAAGGTCACACTTTTCCGAATCTCATGCCAAATTCATTAGGAGTTAGAATCTGACTAGTCCTTTTTCTATTTGAATAATATTTTATTTGAGGTTTTTTTTTTTTTTTAAAAAAAAAAAACAACCCTTGATACTATTTGTGGTCTAGCTGGAAAACAGAAAATAAAAATGCCTTACGTTCTTCAAAAATACACTTTTTGGATTCTTTGCCACTATTAGCTCTTTTACTCTCATAATAACGTTTTAGGAATTAATTATGAGAAAGAGCAGTTCAACATATTTTCGATCACATTATGGTGGAACAATCCAAAATCAATCTCAATTTGTGTGTGTGTTTCACTTTCTGTGGACTGGGACAGAGTTGATCCTCGCTATTCACACAAAACATGATTTGGAACAAGGCTCAAACTATTACAGGCTTTATAAAGGTTTAGGACGCTTTGTCAGATCAGACAATTAATGGTGGCAGATCAGTATTTGCTGCATTGACTGGCAGTAGTTTCTGGGGTCTCAGTTGGGGCTCTTCTCAATTATAGCTGAAGACACCAGGAATAACACCTTTGTGTGATAAGCATAGGCTGCATGATCTCTGATCCTGACCCAGGTAGCATTCAAATCTCCTCTGCCACAGATTCTCCTTGTTTTTCTTGTTACTTTGCCTAAATTTTTTTTATTGCAGACAATCTGATTGTCTTCTTTTTCCGATTGTAGGATAATGTCTTACCTTTTCAAATGGAAAGAAGAACTAAAAAATAATATGTAAAATTCATGTACTAAAACATTGAAATTCCACTTTTGGGTTTCCATCAAATTATGAAAATAACTGTCCATGGTCTTCCCATAAGTTATGAAATGGTCACTTTTGTATAAAAATATAAATAATCTTGCCATGTTGTTTGTGCCTGTTGTTTAGGAAATAAATAAAACTGCTACTGTTCCTTGTCAGTGTACATTTAGCACTTCAAGTAAAAGGACAAAAATATTTCCTTGCCCTCAGGCTTACAATCCAATTAAAACATGACACAAAACAAAAGCAGTTGGTACTGGAGGAGAGAATTAAGTCCAGCAGATTCTGTCTCTTCATCTCTCCTTCCAGGAACAGGGCAGTGGCAATTGGGATGGATGGAGGGTCTTTTGCCTGCTTTGGCCCATGGAATGATGATGCCTCTCTACCTCTGGCCAGGGCAATAGCAGTTGCGATGGAGGGTCTTTATCACTTCTGATGTATCTACACTGTTGTAGATACATCAGAAGTGATAGTGTATCTACTTCCACTGCTCTATTTTATTGTTCTGTTTTGACTGTATGTTGTTTTGGGCTTGGCCCCATGTAAGCCGTCCCGAGTCCCCTTGGGGAGATGGAGGCTGGGTAGAAAAATAAACTCCTCCTCCTCCTCCTCCTCCTTCTGTCTCTTCCACACAGCTGAATAAAATCCCACATTTTCTGCTTTGAACTGGAATATATGGCAGTGTGGACTCAGATAACCCAGTTCAAAGCAGACAACATGGGGTTTTTATTCTTCCTTGATATTCTGGATTATATGGCTGTGTGGAAGGGCCATTGCGCTAGCAAGTGCCTTCATTTAATATGCTTTTGCTGAACTGCTGCCCCCAATTTTATGTAGTGTAATTTTATTGATACTTGAGAATGCTTCTGGAACATGGCCATACAGCTCGGAAAACTCACAGTTACTCATCGATACTGGCCATGAAATCCTTCGACAACACATTGTTGAGAGTTGTTTGTGCGAATTCTGTAATAACAAAATCTGTTTTTCCCATAAGCTTTTTAAAATTAATAACCATTTCAGAGATTCTAGCAAATGCTAAAGCAAGTAATGCATGCTTTCCTCTTTTCCGTTTTGGGTCTCATCAAAATGTAGAAGATACATACTCTCATGCTTTGGGAATAGAATGTATTTGGAAACAAAGCACCATACTTCTCTTTAAACTTTGGGCAAAACCTTTGGGTATGGGGATCAAACCCATAAATGCTTTTCCTCCTAAACCTTTTATTTTGAATATTCAAAGGGGCTCTGATATAACCTAGAGTTACAGGTAATGCAGTGAATTCAGATTCTCTTACAACTTCAATCAAAGGACAATCCAAGTATAACACTGTTAGTAACATAGGACAAGTCCCTGTACAACTTACTTAAAACGGACTTAATTTATTACAAACTGGATTCAGTTTCAGTTGGCTCATTTGCATCCAATTTAGGGCTTTTGGAACTTTTTTTAATGTGCGAAAGGCTCAACATTTAAAGGAAGGTTGTTACTATTTTGCCTGGTGGCAGATACATTTTTATAAAACTTCCACTTCTCTACCTGTTTTAAAAGCAAATGTTGTGGATGAGATTTGTAGGAAGAGAACAGAATCACACAATAAAGGAAAACGTAAACCGTTGAAACCTGCAAGATTTGTGATACAGAGCATCTCCTCACACAAAACTTGGATTAAAGGTGTCAAGTGAGTTCCCTTCCACACAGCTGAATAAAATCCCACATTATCTGCTTTGAACAGGAGTATATGGCAGTGTGGACTCAGGTAACCCAGTTCAAAGCAGGTATTGTGGGATTTACTACCTTGATATTCTGGGTTATATGGCTGTGTGGAAGGGCCCTTAGTGAACCTATTTGCTGTTGGCAACAAATTATTTAGGGTGGTTGAATAATAAATATTGTAAAGAATTCCAAAACTGGGAGAATGGGCTTTAAAATTGTATATGAATCGTAAGTGAAAATAAATGTAAAGTGATGCATTCTGAGACAAATTTTGTAATTTCACATGTACATTGCTGGAGTTTAAGCTGATTACTATCTTTTAGAAATCCCTTCTGAATATTCACTGTTGATTATCCCCATGTGATTATGGTTGGACACATTATATTATGCAGCTTTTGTTATTCCTGGGAAGACTCAGCTACAATAACTGTCTTAATTTTTGTGCTTCCTCATGCAATTTCAAATCATAAGATAATTCCTGATGAGGCTCAATTACATAAGAGTCTTGTAGCAACTCTGTCCAACTAATTCAGAGCAAGGGGATGACCTTTGGTAGGGTATGATCGCTTCCCTCCCTCCACCCTCAAAAGTCCATGGCCCAGTTACAGAGAAGCTACTGGATTTGTTCCGAGGGGCATTATCTTCTTGTGAGGATGAGAGGGCATACTTTGCCCAATGATTCATATACCATTTCAAAGCCTAGTCACCCAGTGAGCTTTCACAGCTGATCAGGGATTCAAACCTTGTTCTCAAGAATTTGTATATTTGACAATCAAAGAAGACTACGTTTGCATCATGCCTTTTTTAAAGCTTGGTGATTTCTTGAAGTGCAAGTCTAAAAATATATGATTAGCTCATTCCACATAAAATTAGTACAATCTATCATACAACAATGCTTTGCTTGAAATGGAGGACAATGTCTTAATATTTGATTTAATGATATTGGATTGTGGTTTGGACGATGAGACGACGCTGAATGGTTTTCGTAGTAATGATGTTGTTTTTTGTATAATGCTGGATTGTGAATTGTTTTTATACTCTGTCTTGAATTTTGCTGTTCCTATGTTGTACACCGCTGTGAGTCCCCCCCGGGCTGAGAACAGTGGTATATAAGTAAACAAACAAACAAATAAATAAATAATATTTGTGTGCAAGTGTGATAAAGCTTAAACATTTTGCAACCCAGTGTTATCAGTAATCAATATTATACTCTGAAAGAAAGGGGGGGGGGGGCAGGACTCAAAATCTCCCTAGGGCCTAGGAAGCATTTTTTACTTGTCACAATTTCAGTTATATTATTTGATCTACTAAGGAATTGAGAACTAGAACCCAGAAATACTAATTTTTGGGACTGCATTTTTCAAAAAGCAAATAATAATTTGAGGGCCCTCAGAGCTATAGTTTAAAAACCAACCCCAAGTAGCTACTGTATACAGAATGGGACTTTCCATTTAATCCTCTACCACAGGCAACAAGTCTTGAGTTTTTCCTAAAAGTATAAACTCACATATTAATGAGAAAATACGTAGATGTGTAGAATTTCTTGTTGTGTGGAACTTACTCTTGGATCCCACCCTATTAACTATGAAGACGGCCTGGAAACTCCAATAGGTGCAACGTTCGGCAGCCAGACTACTAACTGGGGTGAATTACAGGGAGCAGTCTACCCCCCTGTTTAAGGAGCTCCACTGGCTCCTGTTCATCTTCCAGTCCCAATTCAAGGTGAAGATTATCACCTATAAAGTCCTGAACGGTTTGGGACCCGCCTACCTTCGTGACCGCATCTCCTACCATAAACCTGCACAATCTCTTCGATCCTCTGGGGAGGCCCTCCTTTCACCCCTTCCTACATCACAAGTACAATTTGTGGGAACAAGGGAGACGGCCTTCTCCACTGTGGCCCCTCAGCTCTGGAACTCGCTACCTGGTGAAATTAGGCAAGCCTCCACCCTAGCAGCCTTTTAAAAAGATCTAAAAACTTGGCTCTTCTGATGTGCCTTTGGAGAGTGACCTTATATCTCTTTTCTGCCTGTGCTATCTATAGTGTTGTCATCATAATGCACTTTCCGCTCCAGCCTTAATGAAGGTCTAACCCCATTGTTCCTCCCTCACAGATACATTTTTCCACTACTACCTCATCCAGGGTTTTAGCATTTTTATCTTGAGCATTTGGCCCGCCCATTGTGTTCTATTTTTTCATTATATTATTTTGCAACTGTTTTTTTTGGTTACTTATTGTATCTTATTGTGATGTAATTTTTCATTGCTTTGTATTTTATTTTGTTGTGCTGTATTTTCGGGCTTGGCCTCATGTTAGCCACCCCGAATCCCCTTTTGGGGAGATGGTGGTGGGGTATAAATAAAGATGATGATGATGACGACGACGATGATTAATATTATTATTATTATGTTGGCAAGGTTTGAGGAACTGTCTTCCAAAATCATCAATGCCCTCCCAGGTACAGAGGTTGTATCTGTGTTTCCAATCAGTTGGTCTTCAGTTATTGCCACAAGAACAATGTCTCCTGGGACTCGTGTACTGCTGCCTTGTCTAGGGTTTGGGGAGCAGAATGAAAGAGATGCTAAAGTCCCGGTACCAATGCATTCCCTCTGGTGATTGTGCCTATCTTTTTAATGCAGCAATATCCCATTTATTCTGGCAGCAGCTGACCACCCACATCAGGTAAACCAAGCAACTGCCAGAGGAAATGAAGTAGAGCTGCTTTGCAAAGATATAGGCATAACTACTGAGGAAGCTGAGATAGCTTGGAACCATGCCCGTAGCCGGGATTTTGATTCGGGGGGGGGGGGGGGCTGAGTCTGAGTGAAAGGGGGTCTACCCTAGCATACCTTTTGTATCATTATCCCAATATCCCCATGCATATGGGATATATTGAGCATGGTGATCAGATCATGATATGAATAAACGTAACAGTTTAAATAATGTACCAGTAAGGCCTACTCGTGGACCACCATGAGAATTTAGGGGGGGGGGGGGCTGAAGCCCCTCAAGCCCCCCCCTCCCCCCGGCTACATGCCTGCTTGGAACAGTCCTGGTACTTTCTGTCATCATTATTTCTGAAAGCACGGTGAAAAATAGAATACCTTATCATAGAATCATAGAGTTGGAAGAGACCTTGTGGGCCATCCAGTCCAATCCCCTGCCAAGAAGCAGGAAAATCTTAGCTCTCCCATCACTAGTCTCATCCATTCTCACTATGGTGGGAAGGCAACAGTCAAATCTGAAGTCAAGCAGAGGATGCCCATTCTTTGATTAGAAAAGAGCCTTGCAAATTGAAATGACAGGCTAATCTTCATAGGCATTATAACCTAGACTCACTCCTGGTGCTCCCTAAAATGTTTTCCCACTTCCAGTAAGTATCTTGTTTAGCCCTGTTAGGAAAGGTCAGGGTTGCTATGGAGTTTGCCAGCTTTATGTCAATGTGAACAGCAGGTCCAATTCAGACAGGTTCATAGACCACATAGGGTACCACTGCCACCCCCATTTAATTGTGTTTTAATTATATCCTTGTTGTTACCAAATAATCACTGACATCTGCAGATCACTTCCATCCTCCCTGGTCATGTGGGCACCTCTTATGGTGTCAGCATGTTCACAACAGCCAGTAGTTTGGACTAAGCTCTGTCGCCATCTCGGAGCAGTGATTGTGGCACAGATAGTGAAGTGATGGTACAGGAATGTGTTATCAGCCTGGCTGGACTGTGTAGTCTGATCCACTAACACCAGTATTTAGGAGATCATGTGCAGCTATCTCTGGGGCCAGTCCAGAGCCTCTTTGGTAAATCCAGGTTCAGTCCAGAGCATTCTTTTCCCTCCAGAATGGCCCCAGATTTACCACCTAGTGTAGGCAGAGCCTAAGTTTGAAAAATCTAAGAGAATTACTCGAAATATTAAATATGGTTTCCTTTATCCAATTTAAATTATTTCCAATTCTGAACTGCAAGTCCAATTTTAACACAGGGAATGGTAGCATGGCTTTTAATGCAGGAATGTTGACTTTTGCATTAGCAAATTTGTCATTTTAATTTTGAATACCATTTCATTAACTTTATAATGATGTAACAATTCAGCCTCAAGGGCATCCTTATTAAGCATTCCTGAATTCCACTCCTAATGGCATGCCAAATTGCTAAGCTTTTATTCTTTCCTCTTTGATTTATAAGCTAGCAGTAATTACATGTGCTGGATGCGATGCCAAACCAGTCATGGAAATGTGAAAGCATTTGTAAAAATAATTTCAAACTTCTCCGTCATTTAATAAAGTGTACCTTCCAAGGGCCGAAGAAGAGGTGCAAGAGAGTAAACCCTCGGTACCTGCAAGGTACTATTGGATGTTGAAAAGGGTTTATATAAAGGACACCATTTCATGTCACTAGCTGTCCCCTGCCATGCGTTGCTGTGGCCCAGTCTGTGTATATATGATTTGCCTGATAGATGTATTGTGTCCAAATGTGGTGTCAATTTGCCCAGTGGTTTTTGAGTTATGTTAATCCCACAAATGAACACATTTTTATTTACATACCAGCCATCCCCTGCCACACATTGCTGTGGCCCAGTCTGTGTATATGTGTTTTGGTGTGTATGTATGTGTATACATGTGGTTTTGTCCATGCCTTGAAATGTATTTTTTATTTTTTGGCTTGTAAAGTTTCTTCTGCTGTGTTTTTATGAGTGATAGCCACTTGTTGGCCTGAGAGGTGTATTGTGTCCAAATTTGGTGTCAATTCACCCAGTGGTTTTTGAGTTATATTAATCCCACAAAAAAAACAACATTACATTTTTATTTATATATACAATGGGACTTCAGCACCCACAGATGGTCCTAGAACCATCGTGTAAAAGATTCCAAGAGCCCATTATATGTGAAGAGACCTTTGTCAGACTGCAACATGGCCTTGAAGAGTTTTGCCACTTTCCTAGAGTAGTCGCAGAAACATGCAGAGAAAGTATGGTTACATCATCCTATGTGTTACCATCAGCTTATGGTTGTGATAACTGGGAATGTAGGCTAATGATGTTCAGCACATTTCAAAGTGTTGGTGTTAGCCATTTGTAAATCACTCTTAAGGTGTTGCCACTTGGCAATATATAAACATTAAACTGTATTATGAAATTGTATTATATGGCAATGTAGATGCAGCCTTAGATGAACCACCAGATAAAATGGTGGTCCATTTCTTGATTGAATCACAACTTTGCGCCCCTCCACATCAAGGGGACATCTTGTTGTGGTTGCAGCCACATTTTTGCATCTTTCAGTGTAGCAGCACTTTGCTATTTTTAGTGAGTTTCTTGCTATTATTCTCAAGCCAATTCCATGGCTTGTTTTATTTTATTCCCAAATGCATATTGCTTTTACATACATTTATGGCTATTAGCTCTTAGCTGTATCTGTATCTATTAACTCTTGGCTATTAACTCTTAGCTATATCTGATACAGCTGTAGCTGTATCAGATACAGTGAAGACATCTGCCCTTGCGCTGTGCTACTCTGCTGCTGAGTATGCATACCCAGTGTGGAACACATCTCACCATGCTAAAACAGTAGATGTGGCTCTGAATGAGACATGCCGCATTATCACGGGGTGTCTGCGCCCTACACCACTGGAGAAATTACACTGCTTAGCCGGTATTGCACCACCTGACATCCGCCGGGAAGTAGCAGCCAACAGTGAAAGGACCAAGGCAGAGACATCTCCAGCTCATCCCGTTTGGGTATCAGCCAGCACGTCAACAACTTAAATCTAGAAATAGTTTTCTAAGATCTACAGAGACGCTCGCTGGAATACCTCAGCAAGCGAGAGTCCAAAAGTGGCAGGCTCAAACCCAGCACCTCAACCAATGGCTGATACCAAATGAGAGACTCCCTCCTGGGCACACAGAGGACTGGGCGACTTGGAAGGCACTGAACAGACTGCGCTCTGGCACCACGAGATGCAGAGCCAACCTTCAGAAATGGGGCTACAAAGTGGAATCCTCGACATGCAAGTGTGGAGAAGAGCAAACCACTGACCACCTGCTGCAATGCAACCTGAGCCCTGCTACATGCACAATGGAGGACCTTCTTGCAGCAACACCAGAAGCACTCCAAGTGGCCAGATACTGATCAAAGGACATTTAACCAACTACCAAACTCACAAGTTTTGTATTTGTCTGTTTGTTTGCTTTATTCTGTTAGAAATGTAATATAATGGACTGGTTGCTCTGACACGACAAATAAATAACTCTTAGCTACAATTCCATTGGTCACATAGTGCAGATCCTTATAGCTTACTAAGAACATATGTTATGGGACACTGGTGAGTGCTTATTGGAAGTATAAGATTGACAATACTCCCAAAGAATGCTAAAATAAGCAGGGAGGCAAAAGGTACTTTTTCAGTTGCCCATTACCTTCTCATCAAACCTTGTATTTAATTGACAATTTTAGCCACAATAAAACCTTTGGGTGGTTTCCTGATGTCTCTGTTACATACAGTGCTTTGGCTCCATCCTGGGTACAATGAGTGAAATAACTGGAAGTATACTGTAACCAATTTGCATTATAGTTAAAAATCATCTGTTCTAAATTGGCTGCTATATAGCCATGAGTGAAAATTGGAAGCAGATATGTTGCCAGATGATGTTGTACTTGATATTTTCAGATAGTGCTGCCTTAAGAGGTGGGCCATTACAAAACTGCTTGACTGAGGACTGAGACTTACCACTTGTATGCTGCATCCATTACCCTCCGCCCCACAGGTTTTTGAAACTGGCTATTTTTTCTGCTTGAAAGTAGTAAAATGGTAATTGTTGGAAGTCGTAGGGCTTTTGGTTACAATCTTGGATGATGCTGACAAATTTGGATCAATTTGGACATGATTTCCAGTTTGATTTTGGGACTTAAAAGATTTATAATAACGGCCAAGAAAAGCTATTTTGCATGTTCTTGTGCAAGACAGTGTCTTTGATACTTATCCATCTGCGACATTATTTGAGGCCAATTCAGAATCTGACACTGAATAGCTTATTTCATGTAAGGATCACCATGGGCATTACAGGAAATGGTCATCATAGATTTCCTGTTCCACACACTTTAACTGAATACTGTAAAAAAGGCCATCCTGCAATTTGGACTAAAAGTGTCATGAACATGTGAATGACACACCTTTACTTATCTGTTAACACCAGGAGCCCCCGGTGGCGCAGTGGGTTAAACCCCTGTGCCGGCAGGACTGAAGACCGACAGGTTGCAGGTTCGAATCCGGGGAGAGGTGGATGAGCTCCCTCTATCAGTTCCAGCTCCTCCTGCGGGGACATGAGAGAAGCCTCCCACAAGGATGATAAAAACATCAAATCATCAGGGCGTCCCCTGGGCAACGTCCTTGCAGACGGCCAATTCTCTCACACCAGAAGCAACTTGCAGTTTCTCAAGTCGCTCCTGACACGACAAAAAACAAACAAAAACACCAGGAATGATGTGCCCCCTGAACAGCTAAATGTATGGAGGTATTGGGAAATGGATGACAAACCCAGACTTTCAAACCAGGTAAGGCAGATATCCAGGGGTTTGGGCAGTTTGCTAATCTGGTGATGTACTTTCCTTGAACGATCATGTTCACTATTTGAAGATTCTCCTGGAGGTGTAGATGACATTAAAAGTCCAAGGTTGGTGTTTGCTGTGTTACATTATTGGGCTAACTGTGGCTCTAGATAACACAGCTCTTCTGGGTTACACCTGGTTTTTATCCTAACTTCTACTGCTCTGGCCTTAGAGCAGAGGCGTGAAACTAATATACATCAAGGGCCATAACAGCCTTAAGGTTGTCTTTAAAAGGCCATTGAATCAATGTATAGAGAACTTATGTATACAGAGGGCCAACTATAATTTTCCTACACAGTTGATACTTTTTGAAGTTTTTATCCAGTTTAGGTCCCCAGATGTTATTGAATAACTCCCATCATTTTTTATTATCTGCCATGTAGACTGGGGCTAATGGGAATTACACCCAACAGTGCTTGTGGTTCTGAGGTTGGGGATTTTAAAGTTGGACATCATATCCACAAGCCTTATGTTACTGTTTCACAGCTCCTATTAGCTTGTCATGTCTAATGATGAATACTGGAGTTTTACAGTCCATCATTTGGAGAGCCACATAAAATGACATGGTGGAATAAGATTGAGCCCGCAGACCTTGGTTTTGACACGTGCTTTGGAAGGAGAGAAGAGGCTAAGCATCAACTGGATTTAATCCTTTTATATAGTTGGGGCTATTCCATTTTCTGTATGTGTCATGTCATATCTAGATTGTAAAGCTGAAGGCAGAGAACTGTCAAAAAATTGTAAATGGCTGAGTCTTTGTGACTGAGGAAAGGCACAAATATTCTGTATACATAAAAATTCAAGTGCAGTGATGCACAAAATAAAGGAAAAGGTGAAGAAAATATATTGCGTAGCACATTTTTTTCTCCAGATAACCATTTTCTTCTAAACATATTCCTACTCCCACAATTTTCTAGAGAATAGTAAATTTAAACTTGGGCCAGTTCCATTAGCCTTAAGAACTTTAAGGCCCACATAAAGAGATATTTATTTATATCCCATTTTATCTCCCCCGAAGGGGACTTGTAGAAATGGAAACCAGATTCTAGAGAAGTACAAAATAAAGCACGGATGGGTTTATTACTAATGAATTTTTATCAATATAAATTATGCAGATTAGGAGAATTCATGCATCAGTGATGTTTAGGATGACTATTGCCTGGTCTCCTCCTAATGAAATTGTTCAGGAATAAGCCTCGTGACTTCTTTAAAAACAAAATTCTAAGGAAAAAGCACTACATTGCCATTCAACGAGTGCCACTAAATGTTTTGGATGATTGACAGCATAATGACCATATAAGAATATAGTAAGTTCTTGTTGCTTTTACACATGGACAAGAAGTGAGACCAGTCTACTCTACAATAGTTATCTGTCAAATAAAGCTATATCTCAATACAAGTATAGGAGACACTGATTTAATCTTATACAAGTCAAACTACATCTTATATAAAGGTTACAAGATTGTGCTAATATTTTGCTAATGTCGCTAAAGTGATTTGTTACATACAAGGGACTTCAGCACTAGATTCTACTTCAGTTGCATAAACTGCACCGGCAAGTCTAGTTTTAGATAACCCATAAAGACTAGGACTTTAGCTCTATACATTAAGCTTCCTTTTTGCCATCAGTATCAGAGTATGTCTCGTAATTTCATATTCAGCAGCCAGAGAATTGCAAAGTATGCAATTTTTTTCTAGAAACCAAACATTTATACGGCAACAGAAATTTCCCCCAACAAGTCAAAACTTCCTTTGTTAACTTTACTCAAAACTGAACCATACAAAATTAGAGAAGATCATTTTTATTAGATTATCAATACTGCCTCAAGATGGTGAGAAAAGAGCAAAGAAGTTACTTTTGGCAAGTTATAGTACAACATAGATGAAACATCCCCGATTTAAATTCAATGCTGGCTTGACATTGTATGACTTTTAGAAGCATTTTTGACCAATTAGGCTTTCACGTATTTTCAGAAACAAGCCACAGCCCATAATCTTTAAATAATGGAAGTGATTATGAAAAAAAATCTCCCTGCTGTCATTTTTTTTTTACAAAACCTACCTTCCACCCTGCAACAATTATTTATGCTGGGACACTACTTTAAGAAAATCAAAGGTGTAGCCTAATTCCTACAAAAAGAAGATCTTTTTCTGGTCTCTGCCATTTCTGTACAACCTTTCATGAAGTTTTAGACTTAAAATCCTTGCCTTATTTACTTGGTTTTTCGGCAGTTTCCTTCTGCAACAGAACAAGCCAGCTTTTACCCAATTCTAACATTAAAAAAAAAGACTTCTGGCCTGGCACACAAATGTTCCAACATTATTTTGAAAATAGAAGTTCCAGCCTTAATCTTGTGAGCTGGATCTTGAGCGTGAGCGAGATTTTGAATGAGATCGTGACCGTGACCTTGATGCGACGCTTTTGGGTGGAGACTCTGAACGGGCCTTCTCAGGTTGGAGCTGCTCTGGAGAATTGGAACGAGATCTGCTTCTTGACCTCGATTTAGATTTTGCTTCCCCTTTACCATTTTCTTTGGGTGATAGAGACACAGACCTAGATCTGCTGCGAGACTTCTCAGACTTCTCTTTGGATCTGCTGCGGGACTGTGAACCTCTGTCAGACTTCACCTCAGTCTTGCTCTTTGATCTAGACTTTCTACTTTTAGATCTTGAACGTGAACGATCTTTGCTCCGAGACCTAGATTTAGAGCTTTTCGGGGAAAATATCATTACTAATGGTAAAAAATACACATAAATATTAACAATTAAGATTACCAACTAATTTAGAAGCCAGTTAACTGCACTGTCCATATCACTGATAATTAAAATTTAAGCATAATTCCTGATTCTTACCGTGATCGGCTTTTGGAGGCACTACGAGATCTACTGCGGCTGCTCCTACGACTTCTGCTACGTGATCGTCGTCTAGAACGTGACCTGGAAAGAAAGTGTATTTCAGATATTTATGCATCCATCACAAGGCTATTTTTCTTTTTCTGTAAAGGACTGCCTTTTCTAAAGGTTTTTCGTAGCTGATAATACTATGCTCTAGTCCACATTGGTGATGATGCAATTAATTCTTTGAGCCAGCCAACTCCCACAGCCAGTGCCATAGGCCTTTTTTGGGGGGGGGGGGGGGGGGGATAGTGAGTTTTATATGCAATTTTAATTTTATTTATAGAGAATAATAATTTAAAAAACAGGAAAAACTCAGCCAACTATCAAGACCTCAAAATCAAATTGCAAAGGCTCTGGCATAAACCAGTACAGGTGGTCCCAGTGGTCACTGGTGCCGTGCCAAAAGATCTCAGCTGACATTTGGAAACAATAAACACTGACAAAATCATGATCTGTCAAACTGCAAAAGGCCACCTTACTTGGATCTGCACGCATGATTTGAAAATACATCACACAGCCCTTGACGCTTGGGAAATGTTCAAGTTGTGATTTTTTTATACGAAATCCAGCATACAGATCTTGTTTGCTGTGACATACTGTGTTTTGTGTCAATAAAATAAATAAATAATCATCATCATCTTTATTTATACCCTGCCACCATATCCCCAATGGGGACTCGGGGTGGCTAACATAAGGACAAAAGCCCCTTTAAAATACAATACAAAACAGTAAAATACAAAAAAACAAAATGCACCAGAAAATAAATTACAATAACAAAATGAAAAAATAAAGCAAATTCATACAATATGAAATCAAACAGGATGGGCAGGCCAAATGGACAGATAAAATGATGAAATCCTTTGTGAGGTAGGAATAGAAGATATGTAATTGATGTGAGCCCAGGAAAATAAAACAGTGGGGTATAAATAAAGAAATAGGTGTGGAGACTTCAAAGAATTGTATCTAATGTAATGACATTTAAAACTGAACATTGGAACTCCCCCTCCCCCTCCCAAATGGTGTTAGGCACTGCTACGTTTAGAAACCTTCAAATCATAGGGTTAGTCGAGGCTACATGGGTCATCCAACCCAACCCCCTGCAAAGCAGGAAAAGCACCCTGACAGTTGGCCACCCAGCCTCTGATTAAAAGCCTCCACCACACTGAGGCAGCGAGTTCCAGTGTTGAACGGCCAGGATGGTCTTCCCAATATTCTGGTGGAAACTCATTTATAGAATTTTAAAATTTGTCAACAGTATACCTTGATCGACTCCCAGAATAAGATCGTCTGTGGCTTGACCGTGGTTTGTCTTCGACCAGCCTGATCTTTCGTCCATTTATTTCAGTACCATCCAATTTGTCCAGAGCCCGCTTCATGTCAGAGTAAGACCGGAACTCAATGACTCCTTCGTTTGTGCGTTCTTTGTGAGCATCCGCATAAGTGACCTCACCAGCTTGCCTCATGAAATCCTTAGAATGAATAAAGGTGTTACTATACCAGTTTAAGACAAAACTCATCAGATTCAACAATTCCAACAAGTGCACTCTGAGGTTTAAGTGATAGTACAATGCATCAAATACTATATGTCACATTTTGTTGATTTAAGAAGGCTTGTTTTCTCAACCTACTTTCAAATCCTGCCAACTACAGCGACTGGAAAGGTTTTCAACAATTAATCTGAATTCAGTACGAACAGGTGGCCCATATTTATCTCTTCCTGATGTTCTTCGACTGCTGTATCCTCCACCTTTATCATACAAAGAAACAAAGTTAGTAATCTTATATTAGAACAAACAAAAGTTAGCTTACTTTAGTTTCAAATTGTATTTACAGGATTAGGACTTTAGTTTTCTAATCCTGCAACAAAATTTTCAATTTGCCACATTTTATATATTAAGGGCAAATTAAGGACTAAAATCCTACAAGACTGTGCTCCTAAACTCTGTTAGAGAGTGACTGCTCCTTTATTAGATTTACCTTGCTAAGTTTTATTTTACAGAACATTGTAAAATATAAAACTTAACTGATTACATGCATATCTACATTTTACAAAAAAATTACTAGTTTACACTAAGTACTTACATCACAGTATGAGGTATTTGGTGGTGGTTTGGCCACAACACACGCAAGGTAACAGTCACCTAGTTCAGTTTAACCAGTTTTGTCTAACCCTTGGAATCCTCACCATCACCCTGCGTCTAATGGCAAAAGGCTGCTGTCGTCATGGCTTCCGGTAAGGTCAGCCAAAGGGTCATAGGGCAAGGGTCACACAATGTATGGTAAAGCCATGGCCAATCAGGAAAGGCAGTCATCTTAGCCTCAGTGGACACAGCCTCAGCCCCACTGGTCACTTTTAAATTGAAACATCAAGGACTTGTTAAAAAGTTTGAATTGAACATGCAACAATTTTTAAAAAAACATACACATTTACAAGAAACCCCACTCCCACCGCTAGCAAACCACTGTTTACCTTACTGCTCTTAATCATCAAGTACAATTCAAGTGAAATGAATTTGATGCATCCCACAAAGATCTAACAAAATGGGTTGCACATCAGACACCTAATTATTTTCAATTCGGTCTCATCATTAAGCAGCCATGCCTTCAAAACTCTCCCCAGACACTCACAATTGAGATTCTGTAGGAATGTGTGGTTCAATATAGCCTCATCTGAAAAACAACTATAAGTGCCTTTTTTCTAACAGGCAGCTTTACAATATGCCAACACTTTCCCTATTAAATTTTGTGGTTGACGTTTGGTAGCACATATGCCAAGAATGTTCCAATTAAGAGCAGTGAGTTTTTAATATATATATATATATAAATTCCCATGTCCCTTCCCAATTCTCCCCCATGCTCTGGAGCCCCAGAAATTCCACTTTCCAGTGCAAGTTACATAGGGGGGCATCTAAGTTCTTAATAAATCCTTCTAGTGTAGAAGGCTAAAGGGGAAAAACTTAAACCCCCTTCAGTCTTCACAATCCACCCAGTACTACACCTCTCATAATCAGGTACCTATCCATGTTCCCTCTTTTCTCCCAAGGGGGGCTGCTCCTTTCCCTCCAACATCTTTGCCTAGGGAAACAAGCCACCTAAATTCATTCACCTGCCACCCTCTCCCCTTTCTCGCCTGAGCCACCTCCTCCCTCCCACCCTGCTTCCCATCCACGCCTCCAGAACAACACTCACTGCGGCTGCTGTAGCTATAGCCGTCCCTATCCCGACGGGGGCCACGGGCATGCTCCACAATCACCCGCTCCCCACACAGATCTTTGCCGTTCAGCTCGTAAACGGCATCCTCTGCATCCCGAGAGTCTTCAAACTCCACAAACCCATACCTAGGAAGAGAAATAACATTACTGCAACTATGCAAGAAATGCAATCTTACCCATCTCCCTACATGGATAACAGGCGTACTGTCAAGGGATTGAAATCATGGTAATCCTTCCACATTTGTCATTCTGACATTCACAGGCTTGATAACTCATGGATTTAATTGAAAAGCTTTGCTTTAGGTCCTTCAATGTGACTCTATGGTGCACTTTCTCTACTCACGCTGGAGGATTTGGAGATTTCTAAAGAGAAACTCTCCCTACTATGGTTGTCTAGGTCCTCCAGTGTGACTAACATTTAGTATCCAGAAGTTGACTACATAGTCAGGCTGGAACCAAGTGCAATATCATTTGAAAAAACTCCACATTAACATATATTGTTTTAAAATGTGCATTTTTAATTGTTTTACTGATAAGGCTTTTAAATTGATGTGTGCTTTGAATCTATCAACTCAGCTTTTGATATTTGTGAATTTGTTTACCCAATTGTGTTTTACTGTTTAGTTTTTAAAATTGTTTTGTATTATGTTATTATTGACATTACATGGATGCCTCCATTTTGTTGATTCTTCTTTTTTTACTGTATTTAATAAGTTGGAAGCCACTTTGGGCCCCTTCATGGTAGAAAGGAAGAATATAAATAAATATATATTATTATTATGACTGTTGGATTGTGTGATTTTAATATTTACATTGATGCTTTCAATTCAATGTTTTAATGATAAATGATGCCATGTTTTACAATTGAAAAATGTATGCTACTATCATTATGTTAGGATTCTGTATGTGAGGCATTAAATTTTGCCGTAATTATGTTGAAAACCACTTTGAGTCCCCCACTGAGTTGAGAAAACCAAGTGAAGTAAACAAGCAAATAAATGATAAATAAATATGTATGGTGGCGATGCTAAAGGCTTTCAATTCCACCTTCTCCCTCCTTTTCTGCCGTATTGCTCTTGTGATAAATCCTAGGATGCATCTACACCAGGCATGGGCAAACTTCAGCCCTTCGGGTGTTTTGGACTACAACTAACAAAAGATCTAACAAAATGTGTTGCACATTAGACACCTAATTATCTTCAATTTGGTCTCATCAGTAAGCAGCCATGCCTTCAAACCTCTCCCCAGACACTCACAATTGAATGTATTGTCGAAGGCTTTCATGGCCGGAAACACTGAGTTCTTGTGGGTCTTTTCGGGCTATATGGCCATGTTCTAGAGGCATTTCTCCTGACGTTTCGCCTGCATCTATGGCAAGCATCCTCAGAGGTGAGGTCACATTTGAGATTCTGTAGGAATGTGTGGTTCAATATAGCCTCATCTGAAAAACAACTATAGGTGCCTTTTTTCTACGGAATGATTGCGAGTTGTAGTTTTGTTAAGAGCTTTTGCTTTCTCTGCCAAAGAGTGCCAGTGCATCACGAAACTACAATTCCCAGGGTACCATAGCACTGAGCCGTAGCAGTTCAAGTGGCGTCAAATTGAACTAATTTTGAAAAGCCCGCCCTTTCGCCAGAGATCTAATCAACTGAGCTCTGCCTGTTTACAGTTCGCTCGCAGTCTCCCGCGCAAGTCCCCGGATGTTCAGCCTGCGCGCGAGGACAATGGGGGCCGAGGCCCGTTGAAGCCGGCCGCCATTTTGAGGCGCCACGCGGCGGGCGCGAGGCCTTGATTGACAGCCCCGCCGGAGAGAGAGGAGGAGGGGGGCTATGATCCCGCCGCTCCCCAAGCATTCCCTTCGGACCAAGTCGCCCCCCTGCTCGGCCTCCCTCCTCACCCGTTTTTTAAGTCCACTTCGAGCAAGCGGCCGTAGCCGCTGAAGAAGCGCTGGAGGTCCTTCTCCCGCACATGGTAGCTTAAGCGGCCGATATAGACGCGCGGCATCTCCGCGACCTAGAAAAGGAGAGAGGAAAAGGGAAGGGGAAGGAGAGAGGAGGAAAGGCGGAAGGTCCCCAAAATCAGGGGGGACAAAAATAAGAGCGTGGTGGGTTCGCGCTCCTCGGGCACTAATGGCGGCCGGCTCCGCGCAGACGTTTATATCGGTGGGCGGGGCGTGCGTCACTCGCCTCACCGCGCGTCATGACGTCACAAGGGAGCCCGCTGGAGAACGTGAAGAGGTTGCGCATGCGTAGAACTCCCCAGCACGCTTTTCTCGTATTCTGGCTGGGAGAGGAAAAGAAAAAAAATCCTAGAGTGGTTTGTCTACATACGGGGATTTTTGATGGAAGACTATTGGCGAACTCTAGGCAGGCTTTGCCGAGTTATCAAGGCCTCTGAGAAAAGCTCATATTTCACACAGCATCATTCTACACAAGGCCGGGTGTTTTGGACTTCATCTCCCATCATTCCTAAC
This sequence comes from Anolis sagrei, assembly GCF_037176765.1. Lineage (NCBI taxonomy): Eukaryota > Metazoa > Chordata > Lepidosauria > Squamata > Anolidae > Anolis > Anolis sagrei. The sequence goes on along the minus strand of NC_090024.1, from coordinate 212,064,861 downwards.
ACCCTGTTTGGATTTGTGGGAGTTGAAGTCTAAAACACCTGGAGGGCTGAAATTTGCCCATGCCTGTTCTACACTGTTGTTAATGCACTTTGACATCACTTTTGCTTCCATGGCTGGATGTTATGAAATTCTGGGAATTTAGCTCTTTTAGCCTTCTCTGCCAAAGACTGCTGGTGCCCCACCAAAGCACAGATCCCAAAATTGCACAGCATTGAGCCATGCATTCAGTTTGATTCCAGCCTTCTCGGTGGTGGCCCCTCACCTCTGGAACACCCTTCCTAGAGAAACAAGACAGGACCCATCCCTCCCCTCTTTTCGTAAGAGCTTGAAGACCTGGTGGTTTAAACAAGCCCTTGAGAACGACTAGTTCTAGCTCAGCCCCAGATATTGTTGAATATGGCCATATCTTTTTCTACTACTTATCCAGGTCACCTCCTCCTTTTAGGCCCAGGAAACGAACAGCCATAAACTATACCTATTATTGTTGTTGCCTGCTATAGTATTGCACCTAATTTCCCGGGCCCTCCAGAAATTGCACTAGATTTGGCCCAGCCTTTCAAATTGCCTTGAACAGGCAGGCTTATTTTAAATATATATGTGCTATTGTGATTTTTTTCCCTTCATATATTGCTTTGTTAATTTTATGTTTTTGTTTTTTACTCTGTATGTAAACTGCTCTGGGTCTCGTCGGGGAGATAGAGCGGTATATAAATAAAGTTTTGTTGTTGTTGTATTTTACAGTGTAGAACAGGCTGGAAGGCTGTTAGGAATTGTGGGAGTTGAAGTCCAAAACACCTGTAGGGCTGAAGTTTGCCCATGGCTGGTGTAGAGATTAACTCAGTTTTGCTCACACAGCAGCTAAACATTTTTTTTACATTATTCCCACCCTGCTTTCCCTCCAAAGCTGGGCAAAAGTATGATAGCTGGGACCCTATGCTGGTTGCACAACACAGGTCTGAATTAATGAGGGGAACATGTGTGCAAGACAGCGCAGCGAATGAGGTGGGAGTGAGAGGAGTCTCCCCAGAAAATCTTAGAGACTGCATGGATTCCTAAGGGAAGATGCGGTCACAAAGATTGCCAGGTCCCAAACCATTTAGAGCATTATAGGTCATAACCTCCACCTTGAATTGGGATCAGAGACTTATCAACAGTCAGTAGAGCTGTTTAAACAGGGGGGTTGACTGTTCAAGTTACCTGTCCAAATGCATCTCCCCTTATGAGCCAACTAGAGCTTCAAGATCTGATGGGGAGGCACTGCTCTCGGTCCCACCCCCTTCGCAAGCACAATTGGTGGGAACAAGAGACAGGGCCTTCCCATTGGCGGCCCCCCTACTGTGGAAGTCCCTCCCCAGCAACATCAGGCAGGCCCCATCCCTTCTAGTCTTCAGAAAAATGTTGGAAGGCTGTTAGGAATTGTGGGAGTTGAAGTCTAAAACACCTGTAGGGTCAAAGTTTGCCCATGGCTGGTGTAGAGATTAACTCAGTTTTGTTCACACAGCAGCTAAACTTTTTTTAAAACATAATTCCCACCCTGCTTTCCATCCAAAGCTGGGCAAAAGTATGATAGCTGGGAACTTATGCTGATTGCACAACACAAGTATGAATTAATGAGGGGAAGACGTGCGCAAGACAGCAGAGCGAGTGAGAGATGCATCTGCGTCAGAGTCATGACAACATTGCTCGCCAGAAAGGGTGAGAGGTAAAATTTCTATCCCATTTACCGTCTTTGTAAGCCACTATCATTTAACATTAAACAACTCTTACATTACTTCACCCTTATCCTCTCCTACCTGAGTTAAATTACTTCACTGCTATCCTGTTGCAGCTGCATCTCTCACTCGCTCTGCTGTCTCGCGCACGTCTTCCCATTAATTCTGAGTTGCGTTGTGCAACTAGTGTAGCGTAGGGTCCCAGCTATCATACTTTTGCCCAAAGCTGGAATTCAGGGTGACCTGAAAAGTAAAATACAAAGAGATATAACGGAAAACATACACAATGTTATCATTCAAATGTTATTACTAAAATATTTCTAGGATTAATTTTTTAAACATTAACCCTGATACTCAACCTGTACTTGACAAGAGGCCAATATTAGGACATGATATTGAAAAATAAGAACATTTTCCCATTGTCAAGGTGGTCACACAACGCTGCGTTATGATACTCTTCTGTTATTTAAGTTATATGTCGAACATAACAGACAGTAGGATGGGACTAGAAGGAAGCAGGCACAAAAACAGAAGAATCATCAGCAATTTACGATATGTAAGTGGCCTCATATTGCTTGCAGAAAATAGCAAGGAATAGGAGTGACTAATGACGAAAGTTATGGAAGAAAATGCAAATTGATTTAGACATTTTCATCAGCATCATCTGAGGCCCCTTCCACACAGCTGAATAAATTTCCATATTATCTGGGATATATGGCAGTGTGGGCTCGGGTAACCCAGTTCAAAGCAGATATTGTGGGATTTTCTGCCTTAATATTCTGGATTATACACCTGTGTGGAACAAACCTTAGATTCATAGAATATACAGTATATTTATTTTATTAAAATCTCTTAACAAGAAGAGTTTTCTAAATTCCTATGACAGTAAACATGCAAGAGGCTAGGCATTTTTAAGAGTAAAATATAACATGATATATTGTTGTTTGTTGTTTTATTCGTTCAGTTGTTTCTGACTCTTTGTAACCTCATGGACCAGTCCACACCAGAGTTCCCTGTTGGCTGTCATCACCCTCAGCTCCTTCAAGTTCATCAGTCACTTCAACACCACTTGAACTGCCATGGTTCAATATTATGGGTCTGTTTAGCTTGGAGAAAAGAAGGCTGAGAGGGGACATGATAGCCATGTTTAAATATTTGAAAGGATGTCACACTGAGGTGGGAGCAAGCTTGTTTTCTGCTTCTCTGGAGACCAGGACACAGAACAATGGATTCAAATTGCTGGGGAGAAAGATTGCATCTAATAATTAGGATGAACTTCCTGACAGTAAGAGCTGTTTGGCAGTGGAATATGCTGCTTAAAAACCTTCTTCTCTCGGGGCTTTTATGGAGAGGCTGGACAGCCATCTGTCAGGAGTGCTTTGATTGTGTATTCTTGCATGGCAGGGGATTGGACTGGATGATCCTTGTAGTTTCTTCCACCTCTATGATCCTATGAATCATGGGAGTTGCAGTTTGACAAGGTCACTAGGCCTCTTTGCTAAAGAGTGCCGGTGTCTTATCAAACTACATCTCTCATGATTCCACAGCATTGCACCATGGCAGTCAAATTGCATTAATTCTACAGTGTAGATGTACCCCACAACTCCCAACCCCATAACCTCCTTAAAATTTTAGCTATAGGGGTCAGAAAAGTAAGGGAGCTATCTACCTGCTTATTTAGTAATTTAAAACTTAGGTGGGATTCTTTGAAAAGTGAAACAAGTAAGATTAAAAACAGTCCATCCAATATATTTGTAATAGCAAAACACTGGCATTCCATCCAACTTGGTCACCATCAAAAGGAGGGAAGAAAGAATTTCCAAGCCTTTTTCTTTTAATTCAAGAGTTGTGTCTGGAGAGTGACAAGCTTTCTGCCTTCTCCGCACTTGTGGCTCTGGCTCTGCTGCAAAGTCCTTAGCTCTAATATCACCATCATTAGACAACCATTAGACCATATTTTCAACTTCTGGCTGCAATATGGGAATGATGATAGTGGTGGCTTACTTACAGGGCTAAGGATTATTGAAATGATGTACGTGGAGTACTTTGGCTACTTGAAATGTGCTACATAAATGCTAAGTAGTATTATGCCTATCTCATGGGAGCAGCCTTGCCGAAAGCAAACCATACTGTAACACTAATGCATACGTGGAGTGACGGTATAAAGAATTTTCTATGTCATATATTCTCCAAGGCTGAGCCTTGGAGAAGGGAAATTTTGTAGATGTAATGAGGAGTAAGATACATGGGTCACAGAGCAGAAGGGTGGGGAGTTCCTTTCCCCCCTGTATTTTAATTCCTCAGAATGGGATTAATTTCTAGTGGGAGGCTTGTATATCGTCTTCCACTATGGAGACGAGAGTAATAGCAAAAATGTTTGGTCAGGAGATTTTGAGTACAGTCTGCCCCACCACATTCCCAGGGATTAGGGTCACAGGACACTCTATGAAAGTGAAAAACCGTGAATACAAAAATGGCTATATTTTTACCCGAGAGAACATTTCTCTAGGAATTTCTACGTCCTCCTATATGACACTATGGCCAGCCTCTGCTAGAACCGACCACAGAATTTCTAGGCAACTTCTTTTTAGGAATCCCTTGTTCCCTAGCATGATTCTGTGATCAACTTCCTAGAGATAACATTTAAATAAAATCTGGCAATAACCAAATTTGCAAATGTCAAACTTGCAAACATGGTAGTTTGACTACAGCAATGGGCATGTTATTAGCATCCTCGGCATATGAGAAGGAGACTGGCATTTCTCTGGTGGTTTTGAAGTACAGCTGATAGCAGGCACTAGCATTTTAGCCTATTTGGCATCCTTGTCTTGTAAAATCCTTGTCTTATAAAATCTAATCTGACCGGCTGAGTAAAGACTAGAGTGCTAGTGGCAAGCCTGGTACTGGAAGGTCCTGGTTTGAGTCCTTGACTTCAGTGGTAAGAGTTGTTGACAGCTTGATGTGGAACATTAAGGTATCAACATTGGTTGGAAAATGATTTTTTTTAAAGGTAATCCAACTATTTACTTCCTCCCATGCCAATACTAGTGATTTTGAATACATATGAAAAATTGTGATTGTAGCCACTAAGCAACAGCTGAGCAAAGTGTTTCCATGCATGTAATTTTTATGTACCTTTCCTAGAGATTATGGCTGTTGAAGGTTTTTCTGCAACCCCCCTTCCCGGGTACTTTCAACCTCTCCTTATCTCTATCCTGGTATTAAAATGCATATGTCATTATCTGCCTTGGGCATGCTGCTTCATTTTGAAAATATGCAGCTCCCCTGGGTCTCTCTGTTTTTGTGTTGGTAACATTCAACACTTTCCTTTCCGAGAAAACATTAAAAGAATCTACTTTCTTAATACCCTTCAATTTGCAAGTTTTATACTTACGTTCCTGATGCTTCACGGCAAATCTCCTCTGTGTATTAACTTCACTTTAAAAAGCCACCAGAGATTCCTACAATTGCTACCTAAACCTCATAATGTGACTCCTGTCTCCCTGCTAATCAGTAACAGTCTAATTGCTGAGCTTCCTCTGGAGAAGCAAAACCCGTGATTGGATTTTGCAAAGCAAAATATGCTCATTTTGTGTCACACATCACAGGGAATGAGCAATTTACTAGCCTCAGGAGGTTTTACCAATAATCTAGATTAATGCTGCACTATGAGTAAGAAACACTTTCATTTATGGACTTGGTATATTTTCTGTATCACTTCTTGGTTATACACAATTGGTAGGAGCCAGACATTGGCAGTCTATTTGGATCATAAACTCAGATTTTTTTCATATTATTATTCTTATTGCCCTCTAATCCATGCTTACTGCTGTGGACAAAGCCGGACTGATTCAAACATATTTGGTATGTTGGAAACAACAGTACTTAGTTTGGTAAACTTAGTCTAAAAGTGATGAATCTATAAAATGTGTGGCCTTTTGCTTCACTTTTAAATGAGGGGAAATGACAGCAGGACATGATATGTATGGCTGTTTTGAATTACTGATGAATGCTACTAGACAGGACTGGGATGGAAGAAACTCCTATACTCCTCCAGAATCTGAGTATGTCTCCACCAGCAGCTGGACTTTACAATAAGCACAGACTTCGTATGTATAAGGAAATTTTCTAATTTCCAGCTCATAGCCCATGGGGTCCGAGTTGACACTCACCCTCTATCTATCTATCTATCTATCTATCTATCTATCTATCTATCTATCTATCTGGCTGCTGGCACAAGAGGAAAGATATCTGCCTCCAATATATAATCATCATCATATCATAGGCCAACACTCGTGGCTGAATAAAATTGTCTTCCAAAGGTAGAGTCTTGGTGGTGGGTCCGTAAGTGACTGTGAACACCTATTCTGTATCCACATGGTCTTTCACAATGAGGACATATGTTTCCAGATGGAAGGTTGTCACAACAAGGATTGCTTGATGTGGCTTCCCGCGCTAAAGATGATGTATGCCTCCAACTTATAATAGGATGCTGCACACAAGCTCTAGATAACCAGACAGCATGCCAGATTTTCCTCTTTGCTGCCATCTTTTCCACATTTTCATTAAAGCTGAATGGCCAGTGGGTTTCTCACTCAGAAACAGGGAGAAAACCAGGCTTATCAACGCTAATCAAGCTGGCTAATTGCAACATTCATACTTGCTTCACAAAGACAAGAGTTTTTTCTCCCATCCTGGATATTCCACAGATATATGAGGGGCTGCTGATAAGTTTTGGCTTTACCCAGAAAGAAATGAGATAGGAAGATGAAACTTTACATTTATTCCACATACTCTCCAGTTATATCAATACACTTCTTACGTTGGTATTCCAAGTTCTGCAAGCCTTGCAAAAAGAAGGATTTCGGTTGTGCCTCAAACCAGTCATCTGTAGCATCCATGGCAACAGAAATGGTGTAAAAATTGGTACCCTTTGGGTGTTTCTTCAGTTTTGAAAACATGATAGTTGGAGGGAGCTAGATCCGGTGAATAAGGTGGGTGGTCAACCAACTAGAAGCCTAGCTCCACCAGTTTTGCCATGGTCACTTGTGCAGTGTGAGTGGAGGCATTGTCTTGCAGGAACAAGATTCCTTTGGACAGCTTGCCTCGCCTTTTGGCCTTCAGAACTGCCTGCAACTGGTCCAAAAGCTCAGTGTAATACCTTGCATTGAGGGTGGAACCATTTTGAAGGTAGTCCACTAGCAGCACGTACTCTTTATCCCAGAACACAGATGCTATCGCCTTAGTGGATGATTTTTGCACCCTGAACTTCTTTGGACAAGGAGAACTACGGTGCCTTCACTCTTTTGTCTGCTCCTTGGTTTTAGGGTTATACAAATAAATCCAGGTCTCATCCATAGTAACCAGTCGATCCAGGAAGTTCTTATCAGTCTGGAAACAGTGACAAATGGACAGGGAAGATTTCACTTGCATGCTTTTCTGATCTGTTGTCAAACATTTGGGGACTCACTTTGCAGAGAGCTTCTTCATGTTCAAATGTTCATGGATAATGACCCAAACACATTCACGAGAAATCCCCATGATGTCTGCTATTCCTTTAGCTGAAATTCACCGATTTTCCAGTATGAGGTTGTGCACAGCAACAACGATCTCCGGAACAACAACCACTCTCAGTCATCCATGATGTTCCTCATCATTGGTGCTGAAGTGCCCTGTTTTAAATTTGGCAACCCAGTTCTTAACTGTGGAATATGAAGGGCATTGATCCCCCAATGTCTGCGACATATCGCCATGAATATCCTTCGTGTACTTTCCTTGCAGAAACAATAATTTTACCACTCCTCTGCTCTCATTTGCTGTGAATATCGCCTTAGACTCCACCATTTTGTTTTCCCATGTGCCTAGATCACTGTTGCCATAAGCTACAAACACAAATTTTTTAAATCCTATATTAGACACATAAGCCTTTAATATGATGTAACATTCGTTACCATAGAAACCAAACAAGAACACAAAGTCAAAGAGTTATCAGCAGCCCCTCGTATATACATACCCCACTTGCATCATTTCCAGCAGACCTCTGAACAAACTTCTGCGAATGCCTGCCATAGATGCAGGTGAAACATCAGGAGAGAATGCTAGTGGAAAACGGCCACACAACACAAAAAACTCACAGCAACCCAGTGAGAAAATAACCCCACCAATAAAACAACAAAAAGAGAGAGTTATATTTGTGTTCAGAGCCCTCTAACCAGATGAGATTTCATAGCTGTACCAAGTGCTAATCTATGCATTGTGGGGGAGGGGAGGGAAAATAGCATAAGAAAATAAGTTAAGTACAGCACATTGTCAGCAAAAGGGAATCACTACTAAGAACACTCTAAACTTTAAAGCAGAGATGGGAAAAGCACAGCTCATAGGCAATATATCACCTATTTTGGGAAAGTCTCAAGCTCTGCACACCCCTTCTCCAGCTTTAGGGGCAACACATTTCCTTAAAATATTTCCCACCTCCTGACATAATCCTCCAAGCACTCCAACTAAATCAAACGTTACAAGCAATATTCATGTTTGCTTACAATTTTTGCCTGAAATGGGACATGTGGGTTTTTTTGAATGTACAGGAGTAGAAAAATGAGCCACAGTCCTGCTTTATAGGGCTCCTTTCCAATAACTAGTGTAGCATTTGCAGTGCATACCTTCAGATGTTTTTTTTTTTCTATGAACTATTATCCATCCACTTTACTAAGGAAGAAGCACTTACTGTTTCTATAACTTGGGAGCATCTCTATGACATGGGCATAAAGAAACACTGTATGCATATGTGTGTAAGTAAATAAGTATAATTTTAGGACACTTCAAAATTTGTCATTAAAAGGCCTGTAGAACATATTCCCCATTTTTAGGGGGAAGCAGTAAATAAAGATATTGCAGAACATTTTTGGAACGTCTGGGTCAATCATTCATCTACCAAGAATTCATGAACCTGCTGTTTGAAAAATGTCAACATGAATTAATTGCCTGAAATCATTTATTACTTTTACTAATTACTTGTATTTGCCATTTATTGAATAATGAGAGACCTTTCCTCTGTGACATGTTAGGAAGTAAAGAGACTGAAAGCAATAGGAAATTCATAGAATTGAAAGGGGAACAATGGCCATGTTCTTAAAAATGCCATCAATCTCTCCTTTTCCTTTTAAAGGTGAAATGAAAGCTCTGTCCAATAGCCAGATGCAAGACTGTGGAAGTCAGTAATAAATCATAATCTACTAGGCAGAAACCAGTGGTCTGGTAACCTTTATTAGACTCTTTATTGTCAGACCAATAAAAGATATCTCTTCTCATGATTTGTCTGTTCTGCCAGAAGCTAATATTTGGCTATAGCTTATTGCTTATAATGTGTTCTCACAGAAGACTTCCTTGTAAAAATGATGACCTTTTTGTCAGAATTTGCCAGCTGGGAAAATGACACTCATACAAGTATATTAAATAACTAATATAAAATAATGGAAAATACAATTTCCTAAACCTCTGTTATTTAGAAGAAAAACATATTTTTGAAAATACATTTGAACTGAAAACATCTGAGAACAAAACACGAAGCAATACATCTTACAAAAAAATAGAAGTAAATGGCTAGCACATGTATGCCACAAATAAATATTTTAAGATTCTACCATTTAGTACCCGAGTTCAATCCAGTTTATGCTAGCCCACTTACCATCACTGGCTACACAACCAACCAGCACAACTTGGTGAATGATAGTTGGTTTCTGTAAATCAAGGTGAATGTTTTTATGTTAAGATTTTATGCCATTATACAATTTTTGTTTGATTATGTTGGATTTAATTTATTGTTGTTAGACTCTAATGTTGTTTTGATATGTGGGGTTCCTCTGAGATTATTATGCTGATATTTGTTTATGGAGGCATTCAATGTTTGCTGTTGTATGTTGGAATTCGCCCTGAGTCCCCCTTGAGGAGATAGGGCAGATTATAAATATTTTTATTTATTATTTATTAAAGTCCAGCCAGTTAAGAATATCTTTAACTGTTCCATAGAAAGGACTACTGTGATTATGTTATCAGTACCGTACTTCTAAAATTGTTTACGGTGCAATGGAACTGTCTAAAGTTCATCTTTGTTTTTCAAATAATCAATTGTTGTTGTTGTTTGTTCCATCGCTTCCGACTCTTCGTGATCTCATGGACCAGCCCACACCAGAGCTCCCTGTCGGCCATCACCACCCCCAGCTCCTTCAGAGTCAAGCCACTCACTTCAAGGATACCATCCATCCATCTTGCCCTTGGTCAGCCCCTCTTCCTTTTTCCTTCCATTTTCCCCAGCATCATTGTCTTCTCTAAGCTTTCCTGTCTTCTCATGATGTGGCCAAAGTACTTCATCTTTGTCTCTAATATCCTTCCCTCCAATGAGCAGTCGGGCATTATTTCCTGAAGTATGGACTGGTTTGATCTTCTTGCAGTCCAAGAATTTTCCTCCAACATCACAGTTCAAAAGCATCTATCTTCCTTCGCTCAGCCTTCCTTATGGTCCAACTCTCACATCTGTAGGTTACTATGGGGAATACAATTGCTTTAACTATGCCAGTGTGATGTCTCTACTCTTCGCTATTTTATCAAGATTGGTCATTGCTCTCCTTCCAAGAAGTAAATGTCTTCTAATAATCAATAACATGAAACTATTTTTCAACAAACCTTTATCACTTTTTTTCCCTTTGATATACCTTACATTCATGGTCAATTTTTCATGTAATGCAAATCCAAAACTCCTCAGAACCATGTTTGAATTTTTCAAGAGAGCCAAAGTGCATTTTGAAATTGTTTCTACATTCAGGTACTAAGTACTCTTTACATTTGAACAGCTTGAAAGCATAGCCTGGAGCTCCACAAATGAAACACTTGTAGGACTTGATTGAAATATTATCTATATATCTTAATAAGTTTGGCAGGGCAGTAATTGGAATTTCAAGACTTGAATTAATAGTAGAGGAGGACCATAAAAATAATTTAATTGGCTAACTGTTGTTTTAAGATTAAAAGTTGTTTACATTTATTTATTTACTTAAAGGTAAAGGTAGTCCCCTGACATTAAGTCCAGTTATGTCTGACTCTGGGGTGTGGTGCTCATCTCCATTTCTAAGCCGAAGAGCCAGCGTTGTCCATAGACACCTCCAAGGTCATGTGGCCGGCATGACTGCATGGAGCGCCGTTACCTTCCTGCCGGAGCGGTATCTATTGATCTACTCACATTTGCATGTTTTTGAACTGCTAGGTTGGCAGAAGCTAGGGCTGACAGCGGAAGCTCACGCCGCTCCCCGGAATCGAACCTGCGACCTTTCGATCAACAAGCTCAGCAGCTCAGTGCTTTAACCCACTGAGCCACCAGGGGCTCCATTTCTTTACTTTATTTATTTACTTACTTACCCTATTTATACCCTGCCTTTTTCTACCCCAAAGGGGACTCAAGGCGGCTTACATGTGGCATTTATTCAATGCCTTGCAACACATATAGACATTAAAAACTTAAAATCAGTTGAGTTAAAATTAATACAAGTTAAGCATTTTAAAATTTAAATTCAGTATTAATTTAAAGATTGTGGTCCAAAGTCAATTCCATAATGATTGAACATAATCCAAACTATATTGCACTACACTAGTCTCCGAAAGCCTGGTGCCAGAGCCAGGTTTTTATTTTCCTTCTGAAGGCTGATCTGATGTCACTAGGGAGGGAGTTCCATAGCAGAGGGGCCACAACTGAGAAGGCCCCATCTCTCATTCTCACCAATCACTGTTGTGAAAAAGGCGGGACTGAGAGCAGGGCTTCCCCAGGTGATCTTAATCTACATCCCAAAATTCTGAGTTTTGGCAAAATACTAGATTTCTCTTCCACAAAATTATAACTTTGTCACTTTGTAAATGCTTATTGAATTTGGTTGCAGTCTATTAGCAGCACACATTAATTTGCTAATTCACGAGTTGCCAGCAGAGAGTGCCACAATCAATGCATTGAATTGACTTGACAATTCTAGTTTTTAATTATTGATATGCTGTAATGTACAGTCTAGTTATTTATTTATTTATTTATTTGCTTGTTTGTTTGTTTACAAAAACATTTAGTATCTGCTTTTTAGTTACAGTTCCCAGAGCAGCTTACTAAAGAAAATATAACAAAGGAAGTAATATAGTAAGGAGAAAATTGAGAAGCAACTACATGAGGGGAAAAAGGGATAGATATATGAAATACATATTTTTGGCTGCTGATAATGAAGCCAAAATTCAACTATCCACTGAAGGTTGAGAGTCTTTAATATATATATTGTATATGTCTGGGCCTCAAAAGGCTTATAACCATGTGAGTGTTATACAGAATTTTTTTTTTTGAAAAAAAGAAACAGAGATGTATACTTTCGAAGCATGGACCAAAACTCCTTTTGTTAGGGGATTAGTGGATAGGCTCTTTGTTTGGGGATTGTGGGCACACATTTCCTCCTTAGTTTCCCTCAGGTGTTATATTGGTGAAAGGTTAACTAATCCCTTTCAGAAAATTTTGTTTTCTGACCGGGCTGTTGGAAATGAAGTCTATTGTGGATTGGAAAAATGCTAATATTTAGATATCACGAAACTTCATATGGTGTAAAAAATATAGTAACATTCACACATAATTTGGAACTCATATTTTGTCTTTTGGGAGGAGGGTCAATTTTTCGATTACAATAAGATATTTTAAATTAATAACAACATCAAAGCCATTTTAGCTATAACATGTCTTTAGATCAGTCTCCTCCTACCTTCAAGTCATTTCTGACTTATGACAACCCTAAAGCAAATCTATCATGGGTGGGCTTTTTCTCTGGATTTGTTCACTTCTCAAAGAACTCACCCAAGCTTGGTGGGCAATGCAGAGCAGTTCAGAAAACAGTAACTTATTGGAAAATAAGACTGGATTTATTTAATAATAAATTCTGTCCTCCTAACAATGCACAGCCAGTAGTCCCTCAGAAGTTTTCATCAGCCATACCCATACATAAATAGGATCTGTAAGAAAATGATATAGCATCTCTTGGACTTCACCCCCTAGCAAAACTGTTCCTTTTCTTGTGAGGTAGCCTTGCCTGCTTCTTGCAGACTATTCAATTCCATTCTATCGTATTATGTTTTTTCTTAGTTTGAATGTGTGTCATTTACATCCATCTTCTTTTGTCATTTTTTTAAAGCAATGCTTCTTTTTCATTATACATAAGAGGCCATTCTTTGCCCCCTGCATCTGGATGCCTCCCTCTCCCCATTTACTGAGTGACTGCAGAAGCCATTTTCTGTTGGCATTTGGTTGCTAAAGAAAGGGTTGTGTTAAGCATGCAGTTCCCAGTCAATAGCATTAGATGTCAGCATACTGAAATAAAACAAAATAATACACAAAGGCTTCCGTGGCATTCAGACTTATCCAAGCACCAGTCTTCCTCGAAACAAAATTGGATTTAAACACCGGTCTAGATACAGATGGATTGTTTCATGAGTGGAAAGTCTCCTGTCATTCATGTTTAATAATCTGTAGAAGTTTGCTGCTGTAGGATGTGGGCAGGGGTATCTCTGATAATTTCCCTGCCATTCTGTTGATGTCCCTGCCTCAGCCCTCCAGAATCGTTCTTTGGGTGGCACAAGGGACTAGAGGGGAAAGGAGAAATGGTAAAGAATTGTTCCCCCGCTCCTTTCTTCCAGGGAAAACAGAAGTCTATTAAACGCTCTTCCAATCCAACGCTGCTCAATGGAAAAAAGAAAAAAGAAACACACTAACTCTACTTTCAATTCTAGCACTTTATTATCTCTTTTTCAATATAATTATTTAATTAGTATCCCATATTTTTCCTACCTCTGGACCGATGATGGTTTTCATCAAAGTTCAGAAAGAAGGGAGCTGCTAAAATGGTTTGTCCGAAAGTTAAACAATAGTTAAACCCAGTTAAACAACACTTCTGTGAAAGCACAAATGTTAAAACAATTTAAAACGCCGTTAGTACAATGAAAAGATAAAAGCCCAATTAAAAGCCATATCTGCAACATGAATTATAAGTCAAATGGAGGTGTTAATAAGAAGGTGTGGACAAAAAGAGAGGTGAGGGGGAGCTAAATGAACCTCCCATGGGAAGGCATTCCACAAGCTGGGAACTTCCATTGAGAAATGTCTCACATGTAACCTCACCAGACGTTTGGTGGGACCAAGCAAAAGCCATCCTCAGAACATCTTAGAGCGGGATCCTCAAACTTTTTAAGCAGAGGGCTGGTTCACAATTCTTCAAATGGACTATAGTTTGAAAAAAATGAACGAATTCCTCTGCACACTGCACACATATTTTTGTAGTGCAAAAAATGAAAAAGAAAATGAAGGAACAATACAATATTTAAAACGAAGAACAATTTTAAGCAACATAAACTTACCAGTTTTTCAATGAGAGGTGTAGGCCTGATTTTGGCTGATGAGATAGTCAAATCAATTAGGATTGTTGTTGTTGTGTGCCTTCGTCGTTTCAGACTTAGGGTGACTCTAAGTGAAAGTTTAGGGCAGGGGCCAGGTAAATGACCTTGGAGGGCTGCATCCAGCTCTCAGGGCTTCGTTTGGGGACCCCTGATGTAAAGCTTGGGCATGCACATACAGAAAGAGATGGCCTTTCAGATGGTTTGGGCCCGAGCCATATGTTGCTTTAAAACTCAAAACAATCACTTTGACTTCTGCCCAAAAATGAACTGGCAGTCAGTGAGGCCGTTTCAAGAATTGAGATATATGTTCCCTGCAAAGTGCTATAATCCTTTAAAAGACAAGGAACTATCTTGAACATAGACTGCCATTTGTTTCGTGTGCTAGGTGTTGTCTTCTCCACTCCGTCATTTTTGTAGTGCATTTATCCACTCCTGTGTCTCTTCATCCATTGCTGTCCCAAACTTCTGGAGTCCATGTACCTATAATCATTCATGTCACAGGCATTGTCCTACGGTTGTCCATCACAGCCACACAAATACATTCCACTGATAGATGCTCCCAGTGGAAAAGGTAGAAACAATTTTTGCAGTTTGAGTGCTGGTGCGAAAAACACTACTTCCATTTCATCTGTTAAATTACAACTATGAAGAATGATACTTGGGTTGTCCTTGACAGGTACTATAAACATTCTTCACTTGTGTTCATGATTTTGTTCAAGTTTTAGAATCACAGAATTATAGAGCTGGAAGAAACCACAAGGGCCATCCAGTTCAGTCCCCTACCATAAAGAAGTAAACAATCACACTTGGATTGTCTGTGGTAGGTGCTGTAAGTGTTCTTCACTTGCATTCATGATCTTGTTCAAGTCCTAGAATCATGGAGTCGGAAGATATCACAAGTCCCCTGCCATACGATTACCACTGGAAATGTTTTTTTCCATGTTTATTACTCATTAGGACCAATATTATTAAAATTATGAATTACAAAAGTATGCACAACAAATCTTTGTAAAATACACTACTTTCTTGCAATTCATTGTCAATTATATTCAAAGGCACAAGTCATGGTTCTGCTGTTTAAAAATGTAAATATGGCTATGGATTTCCTGTTTGATAAAAAACAAATTAGACATTTCATGAATTTTGTGAACAAAACCTCTTTTGGTTAGCATACAATGTTGATGGTTTTCCATGTTCCACAAGTTCCAAAAAGATTTTAAAAAACCTTGCATCTGTCACGGGCCACACACTTAACAGGCATGTTAATTATATTGTGATTAATTTCAATTATGTCTGTCTTGGAGTTGGATGAATGTGAGTAGCAGAGTTGTCAGTCTATGATTGTTTGAGGATTGTCTGTTTATTAGAATAGACAAGTGGAGTCTATGAAACTGAAACGACACAACAGAAGCTCTGATGCCAAGTTAAAAGTACCTAAACAGCAACTAAAGGGGCCTTGCAGAAGGAAAGAGAAATAGATTCTAGCTTTAATACTTGCTGCTCTTCCTATTTCTCTGGGCCCTCTATCACTTCTTTGTATAATATCCCTTTTAATCCAGAGTAGGCTTACAGCTGGAGTCCCAGGTGCTTGGGACTACAGCTTCCACAAGTCCTAGCCAGCTTGTCCAATGGTCAGTACATCTGGAAGCTGAAGTTACAAACACCTGAAGGGGCCATAGGCCTGATCTAGAGGTTGTAGATCTCAGGGTTTGTACCCAGCTTTGGACCAAATAAAGTGAATTCATCTTGCAACCATAGCAAAGTGTCCACACAATATATGGCAAATTTTGCAGCAGAAGCACTGCTTTTAGCCATTTATCTGGCACAAGGAGAACAGCCAGTTAAATTGGACCTTCCTGGTGTTTTTGAGGTGTGGACAGTAGGTTTGGGCTAGATCTAAGATGATCCAGCATCCACACATCAAAAAGACCCACCATTGTGTCGCTGGCCCGAAGCAGCTCCAAGCAGCTTCCGAGAAGAAGCTGGTGGTGTTACTTGTTCGCATGGCTGAGCTACTTTTTGTAACCTGATCAGAAGCAACATTACTAGCAAGGCTCTACCAGGGAACTGCTTTTGGCTGGTGAAACAGCAGCAGCATGTCCGTTTGTCTGGACTTGAAAATTGCTTTGGGATACTCCCATGCTGTATCTGGGTCAGCTTTGGAGCACAGTACTCCATATTATTTTGGCTGATATACATTTGTTTCATATACAGGACCCATTTCTAGATCTCTTGGTCTCCTAGGCAAAGGGGTAAAAATTCAAAATAAGGTTCCTGAAGGAAGGAGGCAAGTATCCATTCCCAGACTTCTTCAATATTGTAAATTGTGTGATACAAGTTGTTTCAAGTACATTGCTCTGTGGCTGAAATGCTTTTCATGACAATGTATGCTTGTAATTTTGCAAGCAGGAATTATGGGGAGGTTGGCATTATCTTCTCTCGCCTATAGTAATCAAAGTCCATTTTCTTGCTGTTTAATTCTTGTAGCCCACTCCTATGTCCATTCAGGGGCTGATGGAGAGTGGCGAGTATATGGCTATGTCCCAGTAGCCAGATGAAAAATGATTACATTATATTCTGAAACTTCCAGAAGACCCTATTGAATCTCAGAAGATGCTATCATTGATCTGTGTGTGGCTATAAGGACACTGCTAAATGCTTTTCTGACCCCTTCTGCTCTGCAACCCTACTGAATGGCAGCAGCAGCTAAGTAGTGATTCCAGGAATTGATATGACAGGTGAGGTGTAACCTGGTTCTGGCTGCTGAACTTTTATGCTATAATCTGCAATAGTGCCACTGGATGGCACTATTTGGTGTAAGTTTTTATCACTGATCCTCTTTCCTTGTTAAGTGTATTGGTCCCCATGCTAGTTCTGAACTGCCACTTCTTATTAGATTGGATTCTCTAACTTAGTAAGTAATACTCCTAGTCACTAGTTGTTATTTGCTGTCAAGTTGGCTTCAATTTATGGTGACCATATAAATGAGATCTCCAAGCTTCACTGTATATTCTCATCTCCTATGTGTTCAGAAATGTTTATCATAGTCATGGTATTCAGAACAATGAAAATAATGACATATTGAATCCATTGATGCCTCAGCAGTGGTAGGATATTTGTTTGTCTGGCTGCATGCTGCAAGTGGTAGGATAATGCTCTGGGTTCCACCTAAACATTAAGAGGAACTGGGTTGTTGTAGGTTTTTTGGGCTATATGGCCATGTTCTAGAAGCATTATCTCCTGACGTTTTGATTGCATCTATGGCAAGCATCCTCAGAGGTTGTGAGGCCTTATTGTCAGAGGAACTTTCTGACAATAAGAGCTGTGCACTAGTGGAATAGGCTGTCTCAAAGTGTGGTGGAATGTCCTTTTCTAGAGGTTTTTTTTAATCTAGGCTAAATGGCTCTGTTTTGTTTTAATATAGGCTAAATAGCTCTGTTTTGATTGTGTATTCCAGCGTAACGGGGGGTAGGACTGTATAACCCTTATGGTCTCATCCAATGTGATGATTCTAAGACCAATGCTTGGTTATGGTTGGTTTCAGAATGTCACAGTATTCTGTCTTGAAAATATTTTTTCCAAACTCTTTTCTATATTAAAAAAAACAAACAAAAAATCTCCCTTTGATTCAGTTGCTGGTGAGGTCTTGGCAACCACCCAAGCCCCACATATCATACAGCAACTGATTCCCTCCTGCTCTCCATATCACAAGATCAACCCAGACTTTTATGAGGGTAGTAACAAATGCTGGCCAATTTTGTGACATCTGAAAGTGCTATTAAGAAGAAGGCAAACCATGACACTTAATAACTTGCTGCCTCATACCCAGCCAGAAGATAAGATGGCATTGATACAAGCATGGATCAGCCCCACAAAAGTGAATGTAATATCAACAAGCAAAATATTAGACTTGGTGAGATGAAAATGTAAATGTTGCTCCTGCCTTGCTGGTCTTTTTCCTGGCAGTGCTGTTATTGTCATTCATCATGAGCTAAATGTTAGTAGAATCCTCTTCCCTTTTTCTCTTTTTAATCACACTGGTGTTGTTGGAAGAATCAAATTGAAACCAGATAGTTTGAGACAATAGTGCATCATTCGTAAACAATAAGCGTGTTCTCTGCCGAAATCTACTGGAAAGTCCCAGTAGAACATCTAGATACACACCCCAGAAAGTGTGCACTTTCTGCATGTGTGTAGAGGGGCCTGTTTTTTAAATGCAGATTATCCTGGGATAAAGGCCTGTCTGGAAACACCCTTAGTTCAAAACAGATATTGTGGGATTTTCTGCCTTAATATTCTGGGATAGAGGGCAGCGTGGAAGGGCTCTAGATGGGGTTTGTCAATGGGCCCACACAGCCCTAGATCCCAGAATATCAAGGCAGAAAATCCCACAATATCTGCTTTGAACTGAGGCCTTTCTATGACTACAGGTTTGGGGGTTCTTCTTGGGCTCCAGGGTTTCAGGAACACTTGAGTGTTCTGATACTGGAATAAGATTGTGGGTTTTATTTCTGTCTCCCCTTTAAGGTGCAAACCAACTTGCCATGGAGGCCCCATCTATACTGCCATATAATGTAGTTTGGAATTGCATATAGATAGATAGATAGATAGATAGATAGATAGATAGATAGAGATATAGATACAGATATAGATATAGATATAATGCAGTTTAAATGGATTGAACTGCATTAAATGAGGTTTAAACTGTGTTTTATGGCAGTATAGATGGGGATGGTGTGTATATCTAATTAAAATGCCTCTGCTACCAAAAAACAGCAATGACATGGCCATGAACCCATGAGAAATGCTTATTATTTAATTAATCATAATGAGAGAGTTTCATCTACAATACAGCTGAAGAGAGCTTTAACATTCAGGCATCCCAAAAGCCATATCAAATATAAGCTCTTAACATTTTGATTTGATAGCAGCAATCAGGGATTGACTTTTCAAACAGTTGTAGAGAGCTCTCTTTGGAACTGAAGCATGGCATAAAAGTCTTCAAAATCAGGGGTAGTCCTTCTTTTGGATGAAACATGGGATTTGATGCACTAGTACTTTGAAAATGCAAGGTGAAGATGAAGGCGATTGAGTTGTATGTCTGTTTCTAAAGGGAGAATATAAGTGTATTTCAGTTAAAAAGTTACATGGGGCCCTTTCACATTGCACACTTATAGCTCTAAGATTCCACTTTAATTACCATGTTGACATCCTATGGAATCCTGGGATGTGTAGTCTAGAGAGATATGTAGAATTCTCTGACTAAAAACCTTAATGCAGTGGTTCCCAACCTGTGGGTCCCCAGGTGTTTTGGCCTACAACTCCCAGAAATCCCAGCGAGTTTAGCAGCTGTTAGGATTTCTGGGAGGTGAAGGCCAAAACATCTGGGGACTTCAGGCTATAATGGTGTGATGTGGCGGAAGTGTAGAACAAATGTATAAGAAAACAACAGGTCTGTATTCTGATGCTACTTAAAACTCATTGGTATAAGAAATATAACTTAAAATGTTCAAAGATTTATTAAAGCATAAGAAAAGCTATGCTTGATCAGCCCAAAGGCATACATTGTTCAACAATCTGCTCACCGAGTAGTCAATTAGTTGCTCTAAACATAAGCCTGTCAGCAGGACATGTTGTGATTACTAAGAGCCAGCATGAGTTTCTGAAAAACAAGTAATGACACTCATCTATTTTTGTGGTGTTTTTAAGGATACAATCACAAGATTGATAAATCAGTGGAGTGCTGTGGATTTCAACAAGGCTTCTGACTAGTTCCCTAATGGTATTTTTGCAGACAAGTTCGTGAACTATGAGCTGGACAGTGCTACAGTTTGGTGGATTTGTAATTGGTTGACAGATCAAGTGTAGAGAATGCTCATCAATAGCTACTGTTCTTCATCCTGGAGAAAAGTGACTAGTGCTTCAGATTTCTGCCCTGGACCTGGTGTTATAAATGACATAGACAATGGAATAAATTTATGGGTGACACCAAATTGACACCCCTCTGTATGAAATACCCCAGAGGACTGGATCAGAATTCAAAGTAGCCAGAACAGATTGGATTTCTGGGCCAAAGCTAACCAAATAAATTTTAGCTGGGATTTCCATAAAGTACTACAACTTGACAAGAGAAATGAAGTGTACAAATATAGAATGGGTGACACCTGGACTGAAAGCAGAATAGGATCTAGGAGTCTTTTAAACCATAACCTAAACATGATTAAGCATTGTCATGTGGCAGCCAAGAATGCTAATTTGATTCTGGGTTGTGCTAACAGGAGTACAACATCCAGACTGAGGGAAGTAATGGTGTCAAATCTATTCTGATTTGATCAGCACCTCATCTGGAATACCATATCAGCCTCTACACACTACAGTAAAAGAAGAATAGTAACAAACTGGAACATATCCATAAAAAAGCTACCAAGATGATTTAGAAGCCAAGCTTTATGAAGAATGATTAATGGAACTAGATATATTTAGCCTGGTGAAGGCTCTGGATGTGATAGCTATATTTAAATATCTGAAAGCTGTAATGCAGAAGATAGAAGAAGATTATTTTCTGCTGTTCCAGGACCTAAAAAATAAACCAATGGGTTCAAATTGTAAGAAAAGAGATTACATCCAAACATTAGGAAGAAGAGCCATTTTGCAGAGGAATACATTGCCATAGAGAGTGATGGGCTCTCCTTCTTGGAGATCTCTAGACAGAGACTGGGTGGGTGTACTTTTGTTGCATATATTTTTTTGCATGTCAGGGAATTGGACCAGATGGCCAGGCCTGTAGCGAGGGGGGGGGGGGAGTTAGGGGTTCAACCCCCCCCCCCCAAATTTTCAGGTTAAAAAAAATAAACCTGGTTTACTCATGAATTTTAACTGGTTAACCAAATCCCCATGCTAAGTCTATGAGACGCAAAAAATTAAGAGTCCCTCCAGAACTGCAAGCACTATCTCAAGCAAATATTGACAATTTATTCACACTGTCATTACTTGCAGCCAGGCCCGTAGCCAGGATTTCGATTCGGGGGGGGGGGGGGGGGGCTGAATTTTTTTTCAGAGGGGGTTTCGTGGGGGGCTGAGTCTGAGTGAAAGAGGGTCTAGCCTAGCAAATCTTTTGTATCATTACCCCAATACTTCCATGCATATGGGATATATTGAGCATGGTGATCAGATCATGATAGGAATAAACATAACAGTTTAAATAATGCACCAGTAAGGCCTTTTCGCGAACCACCATGAGAATTTGGGGGGGGGGGGCTGAAGCCCCTCAAGCCCCCCCCCCCCCCGGCTACATGCCTGCTTGCAGCAATAGCCAATGTAGCGAAACACCATGTTGGGGGGGGGGGGGGTGTTGAATGCTCTCATTAAGGAGGCCAGACTTGGTGGAGGTGGTTGACAGGGGCGGAGCTACATGCTATTGAAGGCTGTTCTGCCCCTGCTGTGCTTTTTGCTTCAGCGTGAGCTAAGAGGCAGGTTTCAACTCCTCCCCTCAAAATTTTAAACCCTTCCCGAATTTTTTTTTCTGGCTACGGCCCTGCAGATGGCCCTTGTGGTTCCTTTCAATTCCAAGATTGTATGACCCTATAATTCTATAGACTTGGGGAGGATTTTGTTACCAAATTCAATCAAGACTCAGTCTTTGTGAGCACTGTACCCCAACACAGAGGATCTTGCCAGGTGTGTGACACTTTGGGTGCATATATCTCTTTGTCCAGTGTATTTATACCCAATTTTTAATTTGTGAGCCTCAATTTGTGTTCCAACTCATTTTGTAATGACTAATCAGGTGTGGCTGCTGAGTCTCAGCTATGTGCAAAAACAAGGTTTTGATCAGTGAAGCAAGCCCTCAATGTACAAACCACCCATTCTCATGCCTCCACATAGGGCAAAGCAGACAACAACTAAAGTAACAAATAAAGCTAACATGGAATATGTCACATGCTCTCAGGTGAATCAGCCTGCCAACAACCACCACCAATGAAACAGATCAGTTTTTCACCCTTCATACAAAGTGTGTCTCTAATTTTTCACACCTCTTGAAAACTTCAAAGATGTTATGAAGCAAGACAAAGCAATTAATCACGCTGAAATATGACTCATAGCTTGATACATTGGTTGAAACATTTGCATTGCTTTCCATTTTGAAAATGTATACACAATTCATGAAATATGATGAAAGTACAAATTGGCTTTTCTCGGGGCATATATTTGGGCAGATTTTTTAAAATGAGACTAATTCCATGTACATTGCTGGCCAGTTTCAAATAGGGATGCAGAACAGTTCAACAATATTTCTAGGCATGTCTGTTGTCCACTCCAAATACAAAAAGTCCATGAAATCCAGCAATTGCAAGAAGGATTTGTTTCATATATTTTTAAATTGCAGTATCTTCTACTTTTTGATTTCTCCAGTTACATATTGTTTGTGTGCTTGGCCTATTATGTGTCAAAGAATTATTCATTTAAATTACAAGGATGGTTATAAAAATGAGATAAATATTATGGCCTGCCTGATTGGTTAATGATATTTGAACAAAAATGGTTCATAAATCCTTGGACCCATAAGTCTTTGAATTCCATTTCCATCATTACATTTGACACAAATTCCTGTCCCTCATTTTGCAGACTTTTGCGTGGTTGACCTGGAGAAATCTGTCACGTTTCCTTTTCTTGCCATTCTTCAGCCCCTTCTTTCTGTAGATATTTTGCAATGTCTATGCAGTCAGAAAAAGAATGCTACTGCTAACTTTTCCTTTTCAGCTAATTTAAGGCAGAAAGAAGAAACTAGGATGTCTTGGGAGCATACCAATTTATTTCAGCCCTAGTGATTAGTCAGGAAACACATTTTTAATCTTTTATTAACACTTCAGTTGATTAATCTACTGATTAAATTTATTAAAACTTCCAGTCCTGGTTCCAACTGAGTTGGTTTCTTTGTAGCTGTTTATCTAATTGCATACCAGTTCATTACTGTGGTACAACCTCCACTTTTCCATTGAGAAACCAGTAGAAGTTCTTAAAAATGCTCTGGCCTATAAAACATTGAGCAACACACTCAGGGAACTAAGGTCCCTTCCACACAGCTGAATAAAACTCCAGATTATCTGCTTTGAACTGGAATATATGGCAGTGTGGACTCAGGGTGGTTCCAGAAAGCCCTTTATCCCAGGATCATTCATGTGCACTTTCTGGGGTGGGTTTTCCAGACATTCTCCTGGGACTAGCCCAGGAGAACATCTGGAGGCCCTACTCGCCTCTCCTCAAACACCCAGACCCCTTTGAAAAGTAATGAAAACTTACCGACCTCCATTACAGCTTGGAGCACCTCTGCCGGTGCGGAGAAATGATACGCCAGAAGAGGGGGGGGTTTCCTCCCCCCTCTCCTGGCACGTCATTTCTACATGCTGTGAAACATGCTCCAAGGCTGTAATGGAAGCCAGGTAAGTTTTCATTACTTTTCAAAGGTGTCTGGGGGCTTCAGGGGAGGGGTGTGTGCATATTTCCACAGTTTACTGGGCTTATTTAACCCGTTAATATATGGGAATGGGGTCTGGACTGCAGTCCAGATACCAGAAGAAGGCGTGGAATAAATCCACTAATTAATTCGCCACAAACCAGGGTTTTCCTGGTTTGTGGTGAATTAATTTGGGACTGTCCAGAACATTGTCTGGACAGCCCCTCCTTTATTGTGGTAGATACCGCTATAAAGGTACTGTCTGGACAGGCCCTCAGATATCCCAGTTCAAAGCTGATATTGTGGAATTTTCTGCATTGATATTCTCAGTTAAAGGGAAATAACTGTGTTCCCAGGTTTTCTGTTTATCCCAGATTATCTGGCAGTGCGGACTCGGGATCATATCCTGGGATATAGGGCCTGTCTGGAAGGGCCCATATTGATGTGTGGAATTCTCAGAGAAAACAGAAATATTCTCCACTGCAAGGGTTGCTGGGGCTTTAGCTTTAAATATGTTTTTAGGGATTTTAACTGTGACTTTTTGAAATTCCATTGATATTTAATTCTGTTTTGATGTCTGTATGTATATTTTAAATTGTATTGAAATGCTTTTAATATAAGCCACCTTGTGGAGAGGGAAAGCAGGGTATAAACAAACATAATAGGGCCTTCTCGGTGGTGGCTCCTCGGCTGTGGAACACCCTTCCCGTGGACATCAGGCTAGCCCCCTCCCTGCTAATATTCCGCAGGAAGCTAAAGACCTGGCTATTTAAGAAGGCATTTGATCAATAGTGCAATGACTGGCAATTGACCATAGGAATGGAACACCGGAAATGAGATCGGATTGTGGCTTGACGATGAGACGATTCGGAATGTAGTAATAAATTTGTTAAGATGTTTTTATGATTATGATGAATTGTACACTGTTTTGCACTATGCTCTGTAGATTGCACTTGTTTTTTGTCATGTTGTACACCGCAATGAGTCGCCCTTGGGGGCTGAGAATTGCGGTATATAAGCGCAGTAAATAAATAAATAAATAAATAATAAAAATAATAGTAATAGCTGGCAGATCCATAACTTTAGGAATGTCCACTCTTGGGTCCCTTCCACACAGCTCAATAAAATCCCACATTTTCTGCTTTGAACTGGAATATATGGCAGTGTGGATTCAGATAACCCAGTTCAAAGCAGATATTGTGGGATTTTTTGCCTTGATATTCTGGGTTATATGGCTGGGTGGAAGTCACTTTTCCACACAGCCATATACAGTCACTCTTACCACAGCTGCTCCAGGTTATATTGGATTTTACCTAGTGATAAACTTCTGCCAGGAATAGATGCAGCATCTAGATGGTTTCCATACAACCCAGAACAGTTGAGGTCATCCTGTGGCAGTGGATCCACAGAATGCCTAAGTTTTTTTCTTTTTACTTCATTTAGAATATTCATTTCAGGACCCTAGGGACATGTGCCAGGTAGGTCAGCAGCAGCCAGAATCCTTTGCCTCTTATATCCCAGCAAAGCAAAATGTTAATACGGCATTTCTTTGATTCTATGACACAGTTATTTCCCGTATAAATATTTCTAAAATGAGATGTGGCTTAAAATCATAGGTGCTTTTATATATACAGGTATTCCCCAAGTTACAAACAAGATAGGTTCTGTGGGTTTGTTCTTAAGTTGACTTTGTATGTAAGTCAGAACAGGTACATTTTTTTCAGTGCAATTCCAGCCTTTTGGCTTGTTGTGGAAGCAAGAATTGGTGAGAAAGCTTCAGTGGAGAAAATTTTCACTATGGTAATTCTTTCAAGGGTGAAATTCTCTTCCTAGAGGAAGGTTTTTTTCACTTTCAAATAAAAATGGTAGCGATCTTTGTATCTTCAGCTTTCCCCTGATGCATAGCTCATCATTAACGCCACATGCCATTTTAATGAACTAGAATAATATGGATCCGTGCTACATAGGAGGAACTGTCAGTAAACAAAATGGTGGCTCACAACAGCCTCCCCCAGATTGACTTGAATTGCTCTTAATTCGATGGTTCATTGTATTGCACTTTAATAATTTTCTGTATGATTTTATTTATGACTTTGGTAAGTGTTATAACAATATTGTTTTAACACTTGTTGTTTGTTGCCATCAGGTCTACTGTGACGTATGGTGACCTCATGAATTTGAGACCTCCACATCACCCTGTTATCACTAGTCCTGCTCAGGTCTTGCAGATTTGCTATAGCCAAACTACGTACAACAACCTCAGCTCAGTTATATTGGCTTAGACAAGGGAGAGTTCAGACTTGATTTGCTCTAGTAAAGGTAAAGGTAGTCCCCTGTCATTAAGTCCAGTCATGTCTGACTCTGGGGTGTGGTGCTCATCTCCATTTCTAAGCCAAAGAGCCAGCGTTCTCCGTAGACACCTCTAAGGTCATGTGGCCGGCATGACTGCATGGAGCGCCGTTACCTTCCCTCCGGAGCGGTCCCCATTGATCTACTCACATTTGCATTTTTTCGAACTGCTAGGTTGGCAGAAGCTAGGGCTGACAGCGGAAGCTCATGCCGCTCCCCGGAATCGAACCTGCAGCTCAGCAGCTCAGTGCTTTAACTCACTGCGCCACCGGGGGCTCCTGATTTGCTCTAGGACCCATATATTTGCCTTTTTAGTAGTACACAGTAATAATAAAATTCCTTTCTTGCATCACAACTCAGATGTGTTGATTTTCTTCCTATCAGCTTTCTTTACAGCTTTTAAAACTATGCATACAAATGGAAAATATGACAGCATGGACCATTATTACTTTACTATTCAATTATATATCTTTACATTTCAGGCTCTTATTTCTTCATAGTTACTTCATAGTTACCATTCCAAGTCCTCATCTTTTAATTTCTTGATTCATTCTCCATTCTGATTAGTGACTGAGCAAAGGCATGGAAAATCTCAAACTATTTCAGTGTCTTCATTTTCTACTTTCAAATTATATCTGTGGTCACTACAATCAAATGCTGTAGCACCCCCATTCCTTCAGGAGTGATCTAAACAATGAAAGGCTTTTCTTTAATCTATAAATCTTTTGAATCTTCTGAATTTTTTTTTTGGCATATTCCATTACTCAATGTATATTTTCAAGATCCCTTGTGCCCCTTTCTTTCCTGAACCCAGCTTGGACATCTGGTATATTTAAGATTTCCAATCCTTGGATTTTGTTTTCCATATTTGTTGACAAATTTTAGTTAGAACTTGAGTAGATTCTGTGTCTGTAGTTTGAAGCGGCTATATTGTTGTGCCATCTGTTTCTGGGGATTTATTTCTCTCAAGTGCTCTGAGTGCAGTTTCCACTTTCTAAAATTGAATGTTCATCTTCAGATGCTTCTTCTTTGAATAAATCTCTCATCCTTTCATCTTTTTATATAGCTCTTCAGTGTATTGCTTTCACTAGCTTTTATTTGTGCTTGATACATTTCTACTCACTATTAATGCCACCCCATTTTTCTTAGATGTTCATTTCCCGAGAAAAACACTGTATAATTATTTGACTCCAAATGTCACATTGCTGTCCACTTTAGCTCACTTACCTTCAAGCATTGTAATGTTTATATGTTCCATTTCTTGTTCTACTATGTTTATCTTCCCTTGATTCATCATTATCACATTCCACATTCCTATAGCATGCATAGTGCAGCTGTGGATTTCCCTTTTACCTCTGTGCATGTCAACAGCTGAACTATACATAGTTTTGGATTGAATCCAGTTGTATCATTAGCCACTGTACTTCTTGTAGTTGTCCTCTGCTCCAACCCAGTAGCTCATCGAGTGCCACTCAACCCAGAAGTATCACATTCTGGCACTATCTCTTATTTCATTTTGGATTGTCTCATCATGGGGTTTTCATGGTATAAGACACCATGTCTCCTTTTGTGCAGTACTAATAAGCTGTAGTTATGGTGCCACTATTGTTGTCTCTGATAGATCCTCTACTGGTGTAATTCCTCACGTTTTCTAGTACTCAGTAGCTGTTTGCCACATTTAATATGGCTGTTCAGGAAAAACTTATTTGACATGGGAGACCCTGTTAGCCATTAGCCTAGCCTCTTGCCTCATAGGAGCATGCAATCTCCTCACCATTGCAGAAAGGTAATGCCATGGTGAATTTTGTAACTGTTGCAAGCCTGATTAAATCCAAGTAAAAAGAATATGATGTAATATATCCATAAATGACAGCATCAAAAACAATAATGGCCAAGAGCAGCAGGAAATATGGCTCAAGATTGGGTCTTATATTTAGAAGGGGAATGGCAACAGTGTACATCATTGTGGGCTACCTCAGAAGCTAATTTCAACAACCACAAGGCTTTAATTACTTACATAACTATGGGGATGAAAAGAAAGAGCAAGCTAGGATTCTCATCACGCTATAGAATAAGTCACATATAGATGCATATCACTGATGAAGTCATCCTGTCTGGTACATTAATGTGCATGTGAATTCTGATGGAAAGTACTGTGATCAAGAACATATATTGAGACACTTCAGTTCTATTACACTGTCTGATGTGTGATGCCTGTCCAAACAAAATTGCATGGATGACACAAAATATATTTTGATGGAAATAATGAACAGCTTTTGATGGAAAGGGTACACAGACCCACCTCTAATAAAGGTTATACCACACTCGAACAGAGTGACAGCCAACTAGTCATTAGCCTGAATGCAATCATTAGCCCCAATTAGAGCACAGCCATAGAATCAGTGAGACTTACCTACATGTTGGCTCATCATTCAACTGTTCATTCAGTGGGGTTAACCAATAGGATTCAGGCCAATACCCCCAGTGGTATTATCGCTGATTCTATTAGCATGCAATTGTCATACTTCAAACCTAAGAAAAATGGAGATGGCAGATTCATTTTCAGAGAGAGGCAAATAAAGAGGCAGACACTAAGACTGAACAGGAATGGGCACAGGCTTAAATCACATTGGCATCACTTCTCAAACATGATGCCTCTTCCATATTTCCATCTTTTCCTCCACTTCCTGCAAATCGCGTCTGATGTGCCAGAGGAAAGCAATGGGATTCCAGCAGTGTGATAAATTTACACTGTGCATCAGGGAAACAGAAAAAAAAAACCATTCCTTCCTGCATTGTTTTATCAGCACATTGTAATGCAGGGGGAGTCTAGGTACCTGACACTGTGAACAACTTTGCATGTTAATTCCACTGCATCTTGCCTGATGGATCATTTGAGAATTCATCCTTGTTCAGAACTGAATCAGAAATTGGTTCCTCTCCAGCACTGTCCTTTTTTTCATTACAGGACGATTAGGAGGCTTTTCTGGTACTCATAACATGGGCTGGATGGGAGCTTGAAATAGCTGACATTTTTGAATTTAGCAAGCACCTGAAAATATTGCTGTCAGTTGGGGATTACCCCAGGGGTGTCATTTCTCATAATCAGTGTTGAAATAGGAGGCAGGCTTTTTATTTTCCTTATACATTTCTCTCGCCCTTAGCTTTATACAATTCTAGATCCTGTACTGGCTATGTGGAGTTTTACATGCAAATTTCTTCCTTCGGGAAAATGTGTATGTGCATGTGTGTGTATGCTTGTGCACATACATATGCCTGTGCATATGCCCATCAGGATTGCAGTGAACAAAGATAAAGAACAGAACAGTCAGTATCATTTGCTGTTTGAGACTGATCATATCAATTTTGTTATTGCTATTACTGTAAATACAGATAGACCTAGTCAGCAACCAGGCAGCAACCAGCTAGGCATTGAAGCTGCAAGGCCATTAAATGCTAATCAAGGTGACCAATTGCAGCATTCACACTTGCCTCCAACAGACAAGAGTTCTTTCTCCCACCCTGGACATTCCACGGATACATAAACCTCACTTGCCTAGTTTCCAACAGACCTCACAACCTCCGAGGATATCTGCCATAGATGTGGACAAAACGTCAGAAGAGAATGCTTCTGGAACATGGCCATACAGCCCAGAAAACTCACAGCAACCCACGTCTTTTTCTTACATGCTTCTAATGGTTTGTTTGTCAATACTTTAAAACTAAAAAGTAGCAGGTGTGTATATAGAAGCTGTTTCCTAGTTAAATACATTAAGGCAATCTTAGCAAATTAATTTTGCAATCTCATGTTATCTATTAAAGCATTTTAAATACAGGAAAACAATACGTTATAATTAACACAAACATTTATCACTCCCCCCCCCCCCCAATATTCTAAATGACCATCTCTGCACAATGCAGCCCACTAAAGAAAGTAGTGATTGTTCAGGTTAGCTAAATCAAATGGTCAATTATGTCTATGCACACTTGCATATATAAAAAGACAAGTATTGCAACCCCCCCCCTTTTTTTTAAGTGTCATAAAAGGCATTACCTCAGAGGGAGCGTTCTTCCATCTTGAGTGCAGAGAAATAAATGCAGCTTATAAGATGATATATAGCACCGACAGTTCTGAGCTGTACTTGTGTTAAAAGTAATTTGAGCTTTTAATTTTTTTTAAAAAGCTGCTGCCTAATTAACCAGAGCCACCTTTTAAATTGATGATTCAGTATAAAAATGTGCAATCATCAGGAAGGGGAATCAGAAGAAAGCACTTACAGCCATGGGACATCCATCTTATTGCAGCCACGCAAGGGATTACTTAGTAGGAGAGAGTCATGAAATAGTATGCAAAATGAAGTGAACAGCTACAACATACTCATCAGCATTCATTTTGGCAAGGGGGTGGGAATACTGTAACCTGCAATAATAATATTTCTCAATGGAATTATATTATATATATTTTTATATAGGCCCATCTAGATCAGAAGTCAGAGAAGAAACTAAATGAAAAATAGTATAATAATGTGTTGTCGAAGGCTATCGTGGCCAGAATCACTGGGTTGCTGTGAGTTTTCTGGGCTGTATGACCTTTTAGTTGGTCTATTCCATTTCCCTGTATAAAGCTCTTGTTGGACCCCTCATTTGTAGCATCAGAGCTACTGTTAACAGAGCTACAGGTTGTCTAGTATCTGAGGCCAAGCAATCCAAAAACAGGCATTCTTAGCATCTGCATTTAGTAGTATACCACCAGTCCAAAGGACACAATAAGCTTATAACCAGCCTAAGCTTCACAGGAAAGAAGATTAAGACAGTTTATAACCATTGCTTTGCACTAGAGGAAGGAAAGACTCCAGAAAGATAACTGCAACCAGCAAATTCTCTTTTTGTAATGTATTGTTTTGTTACCTTATGGAGTCCTGGGTGGAGTTAACCCTTTATTCATCTTGTTTCAGTAAACTCATTTTGGTTATCTTTTCATCTTGCCTAAAGTGCCTCTGTCTGCTAAGGGTCTTAATCTTAGGCATACAGATAGTCCAGACAATATAGTTTTCCCAAAGGCTCAGGTGTGCCATCACAGATTGTGTGGTTTGTCCCCACCTTGTCCCTAAAGGGAGAAAGCTGGAATAATAATAATAATAATAATAATAATAATAATAATAATAATACATGGATCACAAACCCAGAAGTCACTCCTGGGTGTCCAGACAACATCCATGGAAACCTGACTCCTAATGCAGAATAAAACCATTTGAACCAATTTTACCCTGTATTAGCAGAAGTTGGGAAATGCACCACAGCTCTCCCAAAACTCTAGTGCAGGCCAATGTGAATAGCTGGCCCAGTTCTAATTTGGAAGCAGTTCCACTATTCACACGGAGCAATGTGGCAATCCCATTTTCCTGTGTTTTGCAATGCGGGGAAAATGGGATGGCGCTTAACCTTTTGTGCTCTGATGTGCTCAACAGTTCTTGACTGTTGCTGGGCCCCTTTGCTAATGTCACCAGAAGTGCTTACATGACTTGAAAAAAGGAGGGAGATAATAATAATAATAATAATAATAATAATAATAATAATACGTTATTTATATCCTGCCACCATCTCTCCGAAGGGACTCAGGGTGGCTTACAAAGCACTCCAGGGTGCACATATAACATACAACAGGTAAAAACGGTACAAAAGTATAAAACAAATCACATAAAATTATAAGAATAACCTCCCGTCACCACATTAGCATAAAATTGAAACAATACAATTTTAAAACAACGGTAAATAAAACTTACTGACGTCAATTCACAGGTGCCAGCTTCATATGGACCTATTCAGCCTACTCAAGGTCAAAGGCCTGTCTGAACATCCAGGTTTTCAGGTTGGAATGGGAGGATTGAAGGGGGGGCGGCTAATCTAATCTCTTTTGGGAGGGTCACCTCCCCTTCCTTCTCCTCTGGAGTCACCGGAGACCTGCCACTGCTGCAGGTTCAAGAGCGGAGAGCTATAAATATTTCAGCATAATCTGGGGCCGGTCCTAAATAGCAATGCTTTGAGTTAAACCCAGATTTAGGTGCTTGTGTCAATGGGCCCAAAGAAATATATGCATTGCCCTTTTATTTTTAGTGATTAACTGCATCATTCTAGGATTCGGGTGCATCTACACTGTAGAATTAATGTAGTGTGATGCCTCTTTAAATGTCATGGCTAAATGCTATGGATCCATGTATGTTGTAGTTTTGCAAAGACTTTAGCCTCCTTGCAAGAGTGCTGGTACCTCACTGAACAGCAAATCCCCAGCATTGCAAATAGCTATGACAGTTAAACTATTTCATCGCACTAGAGAATAAATCCACTTTAAATCCAGTTTCTGCCTTCTACATAATTCTGGGCTTTGTAGTTTAGCAAGGCTATTAAAGGGTCATCCCTAAACTACAAACTCCAGAATTCTGCAGGAGGCAGCAACCGGATTTAAAGTGGATTCATTCTAGTGGTGTGGAACTACATTAATTCTATTGTGTAGATCAGGCATGAGCAAACTTGGGCCTTCCAGGTGTTTTGGACTCCAAACTCCCACAATTCCTAACAGCCACTGTTAGGAATTATGGGAGTTGAAGTCCAAACCACCTGGAGGGCCCATGTTTGTCCATGCTGGGTGTAGATGTACTCCAAGAGAAACTGGAGAGAAGTACTGTCAGTGTGCTTTTTAATAACCTGTGCATTCAGTTTTGTCTTTCCTATTTGAATGGAAATTAGTGAGGAAGAAAAAAAAAACCAAGTAATTGGATGCTTTATTTTTTTTTAAACTTGTTTTCAATGATTTTCTTAAATCAGTTTCACTTTTATAGTATTGTCCTGGGAGTCAGGCTCCACATGAAAATAATGGTGTTAGTTGATTTTAAGAACTATTCCTTCTCTCTCTCTCTCTCTCTCTCTCTCTATATATATATATATTTCTGGAGCTCATTTTCGTACCTATGCTTTCATATAAGATTCCTATCCCCTTCATTACATTGACATATTATGCCTGTTTTAACTGGAAATTGGAAAATATTGCTGTGCCTTCTTTCTAATCAAGTCAGCTTTTATTCTCCTTGACTTTGGAAGTAAATTGATCATGCAAAGAAAAGATGGCACTAGGGGCTCTTCACATCCAAACCTCCAGTTCCCATGCACAATGCACGTATTAAGATGTATTAATGTAACTTTCCTCTTAATGAGAGGATGGATTATATCAGGCATCATGCACTGGTATAGAAAGTATGTTGCTTCCATTAAGTAATTATTTGAATCCATAGCTTTTGATTCAGTTTGGTGGTTCTCTCATAGTTAGATAGTGAATTAACTAAACAAAAGGTGAGGTGTAAATGGACTTCTTTTCTTCTTTTAGTGGATGTCACTAATGATGGTTTCCATGGTAACTAATGTATTTCATCAAGGGAAATATGAAGATACAAATAATTTCAAAAGGCAGGAGCCATAAATATAGAGCAAATAAACAAACCAAGAATCAGTTTGATGTCATCTCTGTGGTGGATATATTATAGTTGCTGCTTAGGAAAATGGGTTTAAAGTTAAGGCAGAAGGATACATTTTGAAGCTTAAAATGTTAGGTGGACTGTGAAATGGGGTGCAGCAAACAATTCTAGTAGATACTCTGGAGATTGGCTAAGAAGAAAAATGCCAATGCGGGACTTTATTGTACAAGGGTGGCAAATAGGCATTTTGTACAAGCAATGTACAAAACCCATTGCTTGTCTGTATGTATCACTTTAAAGGTTTATAAATTACATTTCTAAACAACAAGGCCATCAAATTATTGTAAAGAAGAAAACACAAGAGTAGACATAAACCATCATAAAATAAAAACAGAAAAATAAAAAAACTCTTTACAACAAGCCTCAGCAAAATTAACACAATATAGGCTGAGTATTCCTTCCCCAAAAGGTTTTGGATTTTGGATCATTTTGGAATGCCAGTATTTGATATATGGGCATAATGGTGTATCTTAGGAATAGACCCAGGTCTAAATATGAAATGTGTCAGAAGTGGCTTGTGAAAACTGCAAGTCGCTTTTGCTGTGAGAGAATTGGCAGTCTGCAAGGATGTTGCCCAGGGGATGCCCAGATGTTTTACCATCCTGTGGGAGGCTTCTCTCATGTCCTTGCATGGGAAGCTGGAGCTGTCAGAAGGGAGCTTACCCAATCTTGTGGATTCGAAAAATGGAGAAACCCATTGTACCACTGCAGCTCCTGGCAATTAATTAAACCCTTGCGCCGGCTGAACTGCTGATCTGAAGATCGGTAGTCCAGATCTGCAAGGTGGACTGAGTACCCGTCTGTCAGCTCTAGCTTCGCATATGGGGACATGAGAGAAGCCTCCCACAGGATGGTTAAAAATTAATAATTTAGTATATGAAACAAAGTGCACATTATACACTGAACCATCAGAAAACTAAAATGTCGTTATCTCAGCCACCCATGTGGAGAATTTTGAAGTATTTCAGATTTCAGAATTCTGGATAAGGCATCCTCAAGTGTATTGAAATGTGTCAGAAGCCCAAAAAAGCAATGTGTTTCTTATTGCCCATGCAAAACTCTGTAGGAATGGGGCCAAATTCATACTCCAGGGAAGTAAATTCCAGTGATGGGGTATTGACTTGAGGGGGGGAAACCCTGCTTTTTGGATTCTTCAGCCCATTATCTTTTAATGTTGGAACATTCTGAGGTTGATTTGTCTCAATTTCAGCCATGTATGTTAGATATAGATCTGTGGATATCTAGCTGGTCAACAAAAGGAAGAAGACTCTGGACTAAATTGGTGGATTCTTAGCCAGATCTAGTTGGCCTATTTTTATGTTCTTCTGGCTTAGTGTTCTTTGAAATGCCCAAAGGCTCCAAAACAGACATACAAACATTACTTGCAAGAGAAGTCAACACAGAAGGTCAACATCCCTCAAAAGAGAATGTAAAAAAATAAAATTGAGTTAAATTATAACATGCCAAAAGCAGAGAGAAAGAAGAACCAAAGGTTCAGTGGTGTAAGATCACATCACACAATTACCTTTATGTTTGATTCACAAAATACAATTACTCCAGCCTTTTAAAAAATGAAACAGTGTGGCAAAATACTTTGCAGCTCAAAAGCAGAACTTGAAAATTGCTTTCCTAGGTGGCAGCAAGAGCATCCCTCAACCAACATAGCACTGGTTGAAGTCACCACCCCAGGCTGTTATGCAGTCTCTTCCCTCTCTATCCAGCTGACGGATAACTTTTTGTATCACATATAGACCAACACCCAGGATTTATTTTTGTTTGTTTCCTGATCTATATTGTTGAACTCCCAGATTGCATTCTCTTTTCTCTAGAATTGATTTCTTCTTTGCCATTTTGCCAACACAGTCTTGCACTTGCTGCTGCATTTTTTTTCATGTCAAGGGTGACTTGAGAAACTGCAAGTTGCTTCTGGTGTGAGAGAATTGGCTGTCTGCAAGAACATTGCCCAGGAAACACCTGGATGTTTGATGTGTCACCATCCTG
This sequence comes from Anolis sagrei, assembly GCF_037176765.1. Taxonomy (NCBI): domain Eukaryota; kingdom Metazoa; phylum Chordata; class Lepidosauria; order Squamata; family Anolidae; genus Anolis; species Anolis sagrei. Next base: position 212,029,363 of record NC_090024.1, on the reverse strand, counting down.
TGGGAGGCTTCTCTCATGTTCCCACATGAGAAGCTGAAGCAGACAGACAGGAGCTCACCCTACTCCCTGGTTTTGAACTGCTGACCTTTTGGTCAGCAGTCCTGCTGGCACAAAGGCTTAATGCATTGCACCACTGGGAGCTCCTCCTTGCTGACCATGCCCTGTTAATATCCTCAGCCAGCTGCTGCTTGTGTTAGAACCCTAGAAATCAAATGGAAGAGAGTACGAATTCAATATTATTAATTTTAGTTTTCATCCCCACCCCTGGCATAGGTCATTTTTACTGACCAATATGTGTATGTTTGTGCTGCTATCTTTACCCAACATTATCAGTAAAGCAGGAAGGGGGAGGAATAGATAACTTTTGGCAAACTGGTTTTTGTTGGGTATGTCCATAGCGGCCCATCCAGTTTACATAGCTTCTCCTTTTCTGTTCTCATCTCTTTTTTCTGTGCTGGCTGAATTAGGACTCTGGGGCACATGTTTTTGTGTGTATGGGTATGTGTGTTAATCATTTACCTTGGTCTGGTGTTCCAAGTCAGGGCCTTTGCACCTGTTGTTTCTGTTAGAAGAAAAATAATCTCCATTCATCCAGAGGAATCAATTTTGCTTCACAGATGTGTTTGGATCTGTTTTTAGAGTCATAGTTGGTATCTATCTACAGGGGCCTGCATAAACATTCTAAAAGAGTCAGGAGGGAGGTTTCTTTGCATTGACTCTCACTGCCACATCTAGTTTATTGGAGTATGCTTACCTGGAGCTTCCTCAAATATGTAAGAAAGTTACAGATCTACTTAAGGGAGGGGAGAATAAAACTTTTTTGCAGAGGCTGCAGCCTTCTGTCACAGAGTAGAACCTGAATCTTTCTGAGCATCCAGTATAAGTTAGGATGTACAGTCAACCAATCAAATCCAATAACTCTAAGACCATAGAAAGATGCTTTATAATGCCGCGGTGAAGATGAATGTACACCACACTTCTCCAACAACCCACAGCAAAGAGTAGTACTTTTGCTCCTTTATTTCCCTTGTAGCTACCCCTCCCTGGCGGCAAACACACAATGTTGGCCAGGTGGTTTGGCTCCCGGTCCCTGCTGCCTTGATCCTTGCATCACTTACTGCTTGTGGCTTAAGAAATGAACTCTAACATGTATAAAATCACACAATTAGACCGTTGGGTTCAATATGGTCAATACCAGGTAGTGTATCTTTCTGCTCTACTTGGAAATGCCAGGAAATGAATCATGGATTTTAAAATGCAGTGTTATGTGCATGAACTTCCATAATGCAAGTTCAAAGAGAACTTGCAGGTTTCCCATTCATAGGGTAAACAATGAAGTCTTGCTTGTATAGATTTGGAAAATCTCTTGTGTGAAAGAAAGTATGAGCGCATTCATTTCTAAAGTTGCCAATGTCTAACACAATATCCAGGATGCATCTAGTTTTGCTTTACACGGTCTCTGTGGTCTAGTATAACTTGATTTATCACTGTAAACTTTCCGGTTGCTCCATTCCTCTGGGGTTATTGACAATCTGACTTCTGTCTATTTCTTCAATGGCAAACAATATTTAGGTACCTTTTAACTGGGCTGGCAGAAGCCTGTAACTGTCATCAGATAATATATAACATCAGGGGTTTTATTTCTCCAACTTTGAGGGCTTTTTCTATTTCATTTCATTTTTCTGGGGCTGTCTAGAATAGATATTGCATTCCCACTTAGCTGCCTGGAATGATAAAGATGCATGCACAAAAACAGGTGCTGAAAGGCTTTTTGCTGTTGTTGTTTTGTTGCTGCTGCTGTTGCTATCATATCTTCCAGTGCCACTTCATCAGATGCAGATTTGACAGCTTCCTCCAACACTTTTTTAAAAAGATGCAGCTGGGTTGTCATATTGATGTCTGCCAGCTGATGTGACTGAATCATCTTAGGCTTTTATCATGGTCCCATGTTATTACCATTTTCTTTAATTTATCCATGCAGATGCTTCCTTTCCACCCTGCCATAAACAAGAAAAATGAAATATTGATTTCAGTGGAGTCCTTGGAATATTTCTTAGGAGAGAGTCTCTCCGTCACTCTTTGATTCTGTACAGCGAGCAGAAATAATCAAGCTTAAGTGACATTACTGACAACGTGCATCTGGTCCAAAACATGGACTGAGTAAACAATAATTTGGACAGAATTCAAATTTTCCTATGAAGTTTTAGGGAAGGAAGAATGAAGCTTGTATTCTCAAAAGGCCATCTGGACTATGCTAAATTGCTCCACTGGGCACTGAGAGGTGCCAAGCTCAAGCAACTCCTTGTAACTCTTGCGATATTCTGGGCTTTGACTTCATTCCACCTTGAAGGCCTTAAAACAGAAAAACCACCATTACATTTGATGTACAGGTATACTTTTGTTAATTAAGAAGATATGTTCTGTGGTATTATTTCTTTTAAACAGGCTGGATGACCTTCTGTCAGGGGTACTTTGATTGTGCTTTTCCTGCATAGCAGGAGGTTGGACTAGATGGCCCACGTGGTCTCTTCCAACTCTATTATTCTATGATTCTTTACCAGAAAATGTCATTCACAGGCAGAATACAAAGGCTAAATCAAGGTCCCCATGTCATAAAAACAGCAGTTTTAACATGCATCTGCAGTTTTTAAAAATCCAAAGCAAACAATATGCAATGTTTGTGGGGATGTGAGTGTGTGTGTGTGTGTGTGTGTGTGTTGGGGGGGAGGGGGCAGGCAGATCAAGTAAACTTTGCATACGTGAACATGATGGTTTGAATCTTCTAGAGATCAGCTTTTCCAGAATGCATTCAGAGATGATTTTTTTTACCAACTTCTACATTTCGTATGATTTCAATTTTGGCATCCAAGCATAAAATATCTTTTTAAACTTGCTGGAGGCAGATGGGAGCTACTGTGCTAAACTTTTGAAGGGCACCATATTACCTTCTTCTTGTATAGCCATAGAGCAGAGTGGCACTAGGTATGAAAGAAGATTTTGGGGAATTAGAACATTTCTAAGCGAGAGCATCAAAACCATGCAGCAGATAGCATAGTCAACATAAACAGGTCATATACTGACCAGACATATTGTAAATTAGGGAGAAGCTATAAGGACAAAAGTGAAGCTGTGTCCTAGTCTGTTCCAATATGTTAATTGTCAAAATCAGTGAAAGGCAAAACTTAGCCCTCCAAAAATTGTTGAACGTTAACACCTAGGATTATTTATTTCTATCCCACTTTTCTCAAAGTGGGGAACAGCATATGAAAGCAAAAAGACATGACATACAATAAAATGAACAACACCATCATAAAGAAACATCTCTAATAAAATGAACAATTATTTAAAAAACCTAACATGATGTAATTGGCAACTAGCACAACATAATTAAACAACAATAAGTTAAAATCCTCATCTGATATCAATTCATTTAGGCTGTTTCCAAAGGTCCAATCTGATTTATCCATTGCACACAATTTCTCATAATTGGCCAACTGATGGGACTTACAATTCAATAACACTAGAAGATGTGTGCTTTGTCCATCCGTAGTCTGAGTGCATGGAATTTCCAATGATGGTGATACCACATTTGCATTCTGTGGTGCTAAAGTTCCCCCTAGGCTTGACCATGTGATATATTGGAATGTGTAGCCTGAAAGAACACAGAAATGTTACTTTATTTTCCCATCCTTTTGCTTACCTCTTTTGAGTTCTTTTAGTCAACTGTGCCCTTGGATCTCTGTTAAAAAGAGCCCCTGTACTGCTTTTAATGTGCTGGTGTGATTATATGTAATTCCTATTAAATTCTCTTCATTTTGGCAATCTAATTAGGCAGAGGCACAGCCTTTGTTCTGCATCTGAAAAGCAATTAGTCATGCCTTTTGCTTTCTCGTTTGTTCTTGTTTTTTCTTTTAATTAGAGCTTTGGTTTTGGCTTTTGTCCTTAAAAAGACAAGGCATACAATATGTATCACCTGCAGCAATGCCAGACTGCTTAGAAAGAAAGTCAGACTCCAGGTATGCTGCAAGACTAATGCAGTTTGACATCACTTTAACTGCCATGGCTCAAGGTCTTTAACCTTCTACAAAAAAAGTGCTGGTGCCTCAACAAACTACAAATCCCAGTATTTCATAGAACTTAACTATGGCAGTTGAAGTGGTGTCAAACTGTATTAAGGACCTCATCAGATCAGCAGGGGGAAAGTGGAGGGAACTGCCTTCCTTTGTTCCCTATTGTCTTTCCCTGTCCTCTGGGATGACCAGCCATCCCATCTTATTTTCTGTCATTTGTCATGATTCTCCCCACTTCCTCCAGATGTTCTGCAGTTAGGAGATGGCTAGAACCTGACTCCTGAAAATGGATAACATGGAGTCCACAGACAGCCACTAGAAGTGGCCATGTGCCATTCGATTGCCTCTGTTAGACTCGATTTTGCCAGCTCCTGAAAACAGAGAAGATGGGAAAAATGCATCTAATGAAGCCTTAATTTCACAGTGGAGATACACCCTTCCCCATATACACTTAGAAAAATGGGATTGAGATGGGATCCACAATGTGGTCCACAGAGATAATGGGTAAGGCTTCTGTGGTGAAGTTGTTACCAGAACAGAACAAAAGCCTTTGCCAATACAGAGATGGAGAACATTGGGCCATCCAGTTCTTTTAGATGAAAAAAAAAAAAACCCTTATAACCTGTTATCAATGACAGGGCTGGATGATTATTCAGGTCCTCCATTCTTGGCTGAGGAATTGGAAAGCATGACTGATGGCCATTCTGGGTGACTACTGGACATACTGAGAATGTTTCTCCAGTTGGACAACCAACACAGAAGTGGGCAGAGAAGTCTAGATGTCAGGAGTGACTACTCCAGTGATAGATTTAACCCAGCTATGGCCATTAGCCATGCTGGATCTGGTCAGTGTTGCACACCAAACTATATGCATAGCTAAAGCTTTCCCATTCAGGCACTAGTAAAAGCAGCTAGTGATCACCAAATATCACAAAATTGGAAGAAAGAATCAAAGTCAGGAGCCTTAGCACCAAGGACAGTTCCTTGGTAATATAAATATTGAGCCAGAGGCTAACGACCTTTTTTTTTATACATGCTCATAATATATTTGATCACTAGTCATACTATGCTCTTCAGATGTTGACCTATTAGAAAGAGTTCAAGTTAAATCAGGAAGAGGAAACCTTCATTCTTCCAGATGTTGATGAACACAGACACACTTCTTCAAAGTGTATAATTGCCACTTTGAATCCCACCCATGGAAGAAAAGTGGAATAAAAATAAATAAATAATTGGTGAGAATTAATAAAGTTGATGGTGGATCCCCAGGCTTGCTGTTAACTCTAATGTATGTAAGAGCTGAGTGACAAAGCTGTGCAACTGTGCAGAGCATTGTGTGTACCGTTTTCAATGTTTTGAATATATAATCACAATTTTTAAAAATGCATGCAACATGTAATGTAATTTTATACAAAGTGCTTCCCCCAACTTGCACTTTTCCAGATGTTTTGAAGTAGATTTTCCACTATTCCTGAGCATTGACCATACTGGCCTGTGGTAATGGGAAGGGATGTTCAAAGCACCAGGGTAATGCTAATTTGGAGAAGACTGAATTGCTGGATTTTTCTTAATGTATTAGCTGAAAGTCATGCTGATCTCATCCATCTTTATCAAATGGCTTAGTAGGAAGATTTTGCTAAAGAAGTTCAGCCACCTTCTTTTGCCCTGAAGATTACAGCCCAGATTCCTCATCCATAAAATAAGGAGACATCTCATCTCCTAGGAGTGCGCCAAGATTAATTAACAAATGTCCAGAAACTTCACTGAAGATGAATATTGCTCGATTAATTTTCCTGGTGTTGCTGAGATCTTTCATGGAGAAGAGTGTGCATCCCTATTCTCTGCCAGCCTGTAAAGTTGGACTAGATCTAATGGTTCTAAGTTACAGGAGCATATATTTAAGTTGAACATCAGAAAGAACTTCTCAATAGTAAGAGTGGTTTAGCAATGGAACCAATTGTCTAGAGAGGTATGGGGTCTCTTTCTCTGGATATCTTCAAAAAGAGTCTGGATAGCAATGTGCTGGGGATGCTTTAGCTAGGAATCCTGGATTGAGTAGGAGTGGCCATGAGGCACCTCCCAACTATAGGATTCTAGGCTGATGCTGATTATTTGACTTGATTATCTATTACTACATTATAACATAGAATAGAAGATATAGTAGTATATTTTGTCTTAGAGAGAATATCTAACTTTTAAAATTTGTAAATTATGGTATGAAGAACATACCTCAGTCTAAAACTAAGGCACAAGTCACAATAATGGGTCTGGCATTATCATGAATGAACACAGTTGATACACAAACCAGACCTATGTAAAGGCTGTCCTAGTTACAGCCTCCATATAACTACAAACATTCATATAACATACAAACATATAACTGGCAAACATTCAATTCCGGGACACAGATTCACATACAATACATAAACATTAAAAAACATTTATCAAAATATTAAAATACACCATTTAAAATCGTCATCCACGTCAAATCATTGGCCTGGTCATCTTTCCTATTGCCGCTTTATTGCCCTGTCCCGAAAGCTTGGTCCCACAGCCAAGTTTTTACCATCCTTCTAAAGGACAGGAGGGAGGGGGCCGACCTGATCTCACCAGGAAGGGAGTTCCATAGCCGGGGAGCAATCACCGAGAAGGCCCTGTCTCTCGTCCCCACCAATCGTGTCTGTGACAATGGTGGGATGGAAAGCAGGGCCTCCCCAGAGGATCTTAATCTCTGCAATGGTTCATAGGGGGAGATGCATTCAGACAGGTAATTTAGGCTGGGGCCGTTTAGGGCTTTATAGGCTAAAGCCAGCACTTTGAATTGTGCCCGGTAGCAAATTGGCAGCCAGTGGAGCTGGCGTAACATGGGAGTTGTATGCTTCCTGTATGCCGCCCCACTTATTAACCTGGCTGCCTCTCGTTGGACTATTTGAAGCTTCCGAGCAGTCTTCAAAGGCAATCTGTCTTGATCATAACCTATCTTGATCATAACGTGGCTACTGCCTGTATATACACATTCAGTATTATGATCAAAGGCCTGTGAGTGTACATCCTGTGAAACTTTGTGGAGTACAGGCACAACACAATGCTCAGTCATGTATCATTTATTCCCATCTGTTTTAGAAAAGTTGATTTTGTGACCTTGGTAACTAAAATGTAACAACATTTCCAGAAGAGTTTTTTTTTAAACCCCGCATCTATTGTGCTATTTTTCTGTCCTATGCTGTCCCATGCTGGTTTTCTTTTTCTTTCTTTCTTTCTTTCTTTTTTTTTTGCTTGCAAGGGAAAATAGAGGAATGTCACAAGTGATATCTGTAATTTTTTTTATAACAACAGTTTCAGATGGAAATTTAATAGGGAAGAGTGTGTTTGTGTGGGTGAGTGCCTTCGTATGTGCCAAGAGTTATCTACCCCCTCCTCAGAACCTCTGCTCAATTTAAATTTAGATGTAATCCAAATGCCTTGCCATAGCAATACTACCCTTCGCAGGTGTTTCAGATGCCCCTCATCCTAAAAAAATGCATTTCAAGATGTCTTCAGTCCAAGTAGCAATTTTTATGAATTTAATTTTTTTGTATTGATTTTTACAGATTCCATTAGAAGCTCAAGCAGTGAAGCACTCATGCAGACCAGCACTTGTTTTTCTGAAGTAGCAGACACCTGCAATACTAAATCCTCCTGACAAATACAGTGCCATTTCTAGGTTCTTTCACTTCATTTCTCCCCCTTTTCTTCTTTCATCCTTTGGAGATTTTTGCCCTTTCATTCTCCAGTACTGCTATCCCATTCTAAAAAGAAGTCAAAAGACATCCCAAATAATTACTTGATTATTGGTTGTAATAGATCTTTGCATCCCCCCTTCTAAGGATTACAAACATATCTGTACTGATGTCTAGAATAGATTCATATAGATGTCTAGAATAGATGTCTAGAAAGATTCATGGGAGTAGAGGGAGGGAAGGATCTAGCACAGTGATTCCTAACCTGTGAGGCCGCATACCATATTTGTGTTCGTGGCGACCACTGGTGGTTCACAGGCCACAGATTAGGAATCACTGTGCTAGATCCTTCCCTTCCTCGACTTTCATGAATCTTTTCACTAGATATCAGTTGCATGAAATATTAATTGAGGATGAGACAATGAAAAACAGTTTTCTGTGAAAGTGGAAAACAAACAAGTGACTTGAAAGGTGTATCATGGTCCTGCATTCTGCTTTTACTTGGAAGTAAGTCCCACTTAGTATGATTAAGGTCTCTTTCATGCTACATAATTACAGTGTTACGATTTCACTTTAATTGTAATGGTTTAATCCTATATTGCAACATTCTGTTACAGATGTTATTTGTTCCATATCTTAAAGACTTTCTCTGTTCAAATGCATTTATTCATCCACACCCTCTGCATTTCAATGGAAGCCATGGGCTTTTTGGTCATGGCATCACAGTTGTGGAATTTATTTCTGGAAAATATTAATCTAGACTTCTGCTGAAGCATAAAAATGAGAATCTCAAAAACTGTTGAATTCTATATAAGAAACAATCAGGGCCAGCTAATCACCTCCCAACAAAAGATTCCACCAGGCATGAAGCAGCCAAGCTTTGAAGCTGCAAGGCTATTCATAATAATAATAATAATAATAATAATTCTTTATTTATATTCCGCTCTATCTCCCCAAATAGATTCCAAATATAAAAGGCAAACATTCAATGCCCGAATACAACAACAATACATCCATACTAACAAAATTTATACAACTCAACATATAAATACGAATTATAACTTAACAAACTAAAATTAAATAAAAGCACAACCTGTTATAACAGACATAAGACAAAACATCAAACACCAAATATTCAATGCCAATCAAGGTGATCAATTACAACATTCACACTTGCTTCAAACAGACAAGAGTTCTTTCTCCCACCATTTCACAGATATATAAACCCCACTTGCCTAGTTTTCAACAAACCTCACAACCTCTGAGGATGCCTGCCATAAATGTGGGTAAAATGTCAAGAGATAATGCTTCTGGAACATGGCCGTATAGCCCAGAAAACTCAAAGCAACCCAGAATCTTCTATGTTTTCAAGGTTTTGTAGAACAGGGAGTGGATTTATAGTTTTGCTTTCTGATGGTTGTATTTTCACCTATTGTAATTCTTTCTGTTTTTAAATGAAATTTGCTATATGAAATCTTATGTGGTACATAACAAATACATATTAGAAACTAGACAATAATGATGTCATAATGGAGCTGTTGGAGTAACAACAGGTAGGAGAACATTTGATTGATATTTTAAAAATTAAATAATCATCTGAGACTACAATGTAACTAAATTCTCACCTTCCAGTGTGTAGTATTACCAAAGAAAAGAATGTTGCAAGGTGAATGGCCCTAGGGGATATGGTAGGTGTATATATTTTGATGCGGTATTTCAAAATAGTAGACACATATATCTAGGACCCATGTGGATACCAAAATCTGTGGGCATTCAAGTCCCAAAGTATACAATAGCATGTAAAATGATATAAATTAGCAAAAGCACAGAAAATATTTTCAAGTGGTGGATGGTTAAATCTGTGGCTTCAGAATCCATGAATACAAAGAGCTGACTGTTTTTTTCACGACTACTATGACTATTTATGTTTACTCTTTTGTTTTGTTAAACAGTGAGGCATTTGAGTGTAAAGCTAGCCTGCTCTGTGGGATCGTATAATACTTCCTCCCAGGTTCCTTTCCATCCACTCCTACCCCATCAGGGTTTACAAGAATGGATTGGTCACATGTGTCACGATCAATGAATTGTCATACTGATTCAAACTTGCTTGTCTGAAAACCAAATTAGCCTATATATCTGCCCTAAAGGGGGAAGTGTCAAAACTGCTAGGTAGATCTAAAAATAGGAGATGTCATGGTCTGTATTGATCCATTTGCTGAAAGCAGCATACCAAGTCAGGTGCATGATGGGATAGGGTATGTTTGGAAATGCAGAAATAATGACATGTTTAGAATGCTTTATAGGAAAGAGCTTAAACACGAGACAGCTGTCAAGGTAGGTCGAAATGCAGGGCAAACAATCATAACAGTGCCCCTTTAATTGCTGGTTTGGGATGTGCAGCTGACAGCTTCAGAATAGTTGCATGGCAATTTAATGCTATGTACAGATGCAAGCTGCTTCATATCCTTCTGGCAATGTGCTCCTTTTGATATAGCTATCTTCCTGACATGGCATTTAAAATTGTGCACATTTTTTTTCTGCTGTGTGGAATCAGATATACAATTCAAGGTCCACTAAGGCAGATGTAATTTGAGAAGCAGGAATTCTGTTGGTCTGTTTCAACAGAAACAAGTCCTGTGACACCTTAAAGATGAACAAAATCATTATAATTGGAATGTGTATGGACTACAACCCACTTGAGCAGATACAAGGAGCGTTATCCAGAATTTCAGGTAAGACATGCAGTATGTATAGTCAAAGCAAGAGTAGGATTATACACCATGGATTTAACTAGATTCCCTACTATGAACCCATTTTCCTCTCACAGTAGGATTTCCTTAAAGATACATGTCCTAACAAGCACACTGGCAAATTAAACCTGTCTGCCTTCCAGTGACCAGTTACAAAATAAAGCACACTGCAGGTTGAGCATCCCTTATCTGGAATTCTGAAATTTAGACACTGTTCCCCTGGTTGGCTAAGGATAACTTTGCTTTCTGGTGGTTCAATGTACACAAACTTTGTTTCATGCACAAACATATTGTGTATAAAATTATCTTTAGACTATATGTACAGGGTATATATGAACCATAATTGAATTTTGTGTTTAGACTTGGGTCCCATAATGTGCTAATACATGTATTCCAAAATAGAAAAAAAAATCCAGAACACTTCTGTTCACAAGCATTTTTCTCATGCTGGGAGAGACTTGAGAAACTGCAAGTCGCTTCTGGTTTGAGAGAATTGGCTGTCTGCCAAAGGACATTGCCCGGGGATGCCGGGATGTTTTGATGTTTAACCGTCCTTGTGGGAGGTTTCTCTCATATGTGGTGGAGGCTCCTTCCTTGGAAGCTTTTAAACATAGGCTGGCAGGGGTGATTTGAATGCAATATTCCTGTTTCTTGGCAGGGGGTTGGACTGGATGGCCCATGAGGTCTCTTCCAACTCTTTGATTCTATGATTTGATGATTCATATCCCTGCATGAAGAGCTGGAGCTGACAGAGGGAGCTCATCTGCACTGTCCCCGGATTCAAACTTCTGACCAGTCAGCCTCTGACCTGTCAGTCCTGCTGGCACAAGGGTTTAACTCATCCTTCACAAGCATTTCCAATAAGGGATATTCAACCTTTATAATCATTTTAATTTGTAAACCAGCTTTGAGTCACAAACTTGGGATAAAGGCAGAATTGTAAATGCAAATAACAACAACACAACTATGAAAATTTAGCAGATCTTTAAGACAGAGGATATGTTTATGTCCTTATCACAGGTGAACAGGCTAAAGACCTAATCATATTGTGATTTTCTCTATTTCTGAGACTCTTTGAACATGATTATGAACAGGTCTTATCACCTGATGTTTGTCTAATTCTGTCAGTAATCTGTTGGAATCCATCTGCAAAATGTTGCAGAAATGGAGTGATTGCACATGGGATTTTAATTGTGTGTGTGTTTTTAAATTTACTATGATGTTATATGTTGCTGAGGTGCTGTTTATGTGTGATTAGAAAATCAGTATGCATTCTGTCAGCTAAAATTTCATGGGAATGGTAGTTCAAGACTTCTAGGCTATGTCACTGCACAATATCAGGGGGAAAATAACATTAAAAAGTGACATTCAAATGGAGGCATTCAAACAGATTGGGAGGAGCCAGCCTTCTGTAGTGTGATGAGTGAAAGCACAGTATGCACCTCATTCGACTATAGTATGCATCCAGTCCTTTAAAAAATACAGGATACACACTGATATAAACTGAGTCTATCCTGATGTGATAAGATCAAAAGAGTGAGTTATCTTGGATTTTAAAAGGCCATTGTACTACAGAGCTGTATAAAATCCACATTATCCACTTTGAACTGGATTAAATGGCAGTGTAGACTCAGATAATCCAGTTCAAATCAGATAATGTGGATTTTCTGCTTTGATAACCTGGATTATCTGGAAGTGTAGAAGGGGCCTATGATCTGTATGACTGACTTTAGTTTTTTAGTGGTGTCTTTCCAGGTCATATCTCAACCTCTTGACCACTGCCCCTAAACACACCTATCTGCACTAACAATTCCAACCTTGATTGAAGAATTATGGAAGCTTCCTTCTCAGTGTAAATCTCTGATGCAAATCATATTATATCTGCCTATTGTTCAGCAGCAACCTATTCTCACTAACAATATGATTAATGGGGGAAAACTTCTGAAAGGAAATCTAACCAGCCCTGTTTGTTTAGCTGTTGATTGATTGATATACAGCTGCAAGACGGATGGGCCGGAATGGCAGAGATGAAACCTTAGCTGTTTTCAATTTGCAAGTGGTGAATTATGTCAAAGTGGCAAACATTTCCTCCCTCCCTTAATCACGAGGAACTGAAGTGGCAGGGCTTATAATACAATAATGTGGGAGGAATCCTTATAATTGCTCAACCTGATAGCAATATACTCAAGCCATTGTTTGAAGAAAGACTATTTCACCCACAAATAGTTTGAAAAAGATGCACTGGTGCTTTTAAAGCATATTGTACAAAACCATTTTGCCTTTTCAACTCTTCCTGTATGCCAATACATGTACAGTCACCAAACATGAAAGAGCAACAAAAGTTTACGCCACAAAGTGCAGCTAAGAAGGGATTGTCAATGGCTTTCATGGCCAGAATCACTGGAGTGTTGTGTGGTTTCCAGGTTTTATGGCCATGTTCTAGCAGCATTTTTTCCTGACTTTTTCAAGATTCTCTGAAAAGTACAGAGGATCCTCTGAAGATCCCAGCCACAGATGTAGGCAAAATATCAGGAGAAAATGCTGCTAGAACACAGCCATACAGCCCAGAAACCACATAACACTCCTAAGAAGAGATTATCTCCCTTGCATCAATATATTACCTTTCTGTATTCGAAACCATATGGAGGAATTTGGAATTTTTGACCCAGAAGATAATATTGTAAGGGAAACGGAAAAAGAAAGTAAGGAGAATTTTTTTATTGAAGGGGATAAAAAATTGGATTTTCAAAAATTGATGCAGCTGTTTCATTCTCTTCAAGCTCAAATTGGGATTGGAATGGACATAATCAGGAAAGGCAAATAAATTTGAAAACAAATAGAAAATATTCAAAGAGTTAGAACTTGAAAAGTTGCTTTTTGAGATTACAGCTCCTAGAATATCACATCCTGGATAGCCATTAGCTGGGTCAGACCAAAGATCTGTTTAGTACAAATGTCTGGTCTTAGAGTGACCAACAGGTTGCCACTGGAAATCCTACTAGTAGAAGATGGAGGTCACACAGTTTACTCCTTCCTATTCTCTCTCCAAAGACCTCCCCAGCGTCTTATGGGGAAAGCAGGATTGTCAGAGTGGAAATTGCAGATATCTGGACAATGCGAATTTCAGCTGGTATAATTTGTTATCTGGTTGTATAACAAGCAAATCTGTTGATCTTCTCTCATCACTATAGAAATTGAAAGTGTAGGAATGGGCTTCAGTTTTTTAACTGGCAGCCCTAAAGAGATCTCTTATTTGTTAACTGAAGGATATCAATGGAGTACAGACTTATTGATCACTATCACATCGCATCTCCATTTCTTAATGGAAGGGTCAGGCAACAGCAATAGCAGTACCAGGCCAACATCTGATCATGCCAACCTCTTAATATTTGCTTGAATGTGAAATTCTTCCCCAGTCAGACTTTAGTCTTTCATAAAGTCTTGGATGTTCCTTGAGGATTTTGCATAACCTTTACAGGCTGTGAGTTAATTGTGGTTTTTATTCCACTCCAGCAGCTTCTCTCCCACTTCTGTAACACTATCATTTAATTTAATTACTAATATTTTTCCAGTCTGTCTGAAGAGCAGGAGGTTCATTCCCCCCCTTGTTTAGAGACATGGGCAGATCTTTAAAACCATTTTGCTTTTGCATGTGCAACTTTACTGAACCTCCTATGGCACAGGTGCAAAAAGGCACAAGCTTGCTGTTCAGTGGAGGGATGTAAGATTCCCAGCAGAGTTTTGGCAACAGTTTTGATCACAAAAAGCTCTTCTCTTCTGAGCCTGATCAAAGAGTGCCAATGGCACAAAGTGCCCAGTGCAAAGAACCATTTAAAATTCTACGAACATCTCAGCAACAACACGATGTCCTGAAACAGGGTCACCTCAATTGGCGAGCACATGGGCATTTGCCGATTCCCACAATGCTTTTCACAGCACTATTGTGCTACTGTGTCACTGTTAGGGAGCAACTAAGGTGACTCTCCAAATCCCTCCTCTGTGAGATGGAAATTGTATGTTTCCCAAAGCACAAAAAGATCACAGAAGCAAGATCTTTAATTCTAGACAAGGTGTTCTGCCAGGCATTTTTTTACTGTTGGATGAACAGGATAGTGTCAGCTCTAACTAGGCATTAACCTTTAGAAATAATAATTCTAGACCACTTGGTATAATATAGCACTCAGTGGGTATGTAATTGCATTGAAGCTTAAATGAAAGGCTTTCCCTCACAAATTGTATAAGAAGGAAAAAGAGATCATGAATTTTCAGTTCAATCAGTCTTTATTCTCACAAGAAACTTGTGAGATTGACTATGATGAAAAGTAATGATCATCTCATCTCACAATTTCCTAGTGAACTATGGCCAGAAACAGGGTTGAACACAGATATCTCTGCTCCTTGATTGTTTTTGTTTTTGTTGTTATGTTGACTTTGAGTTATGCTGACTCTTATCACAGGGTTTTCTTGACAAGGTATATTCAAAGGGGGCTTCCTGTTGCCTTCATTTTAGGCTAGGTGAGTATGATTTCCCCAAATCCACCCAGTGAGTTTCCATGGCTGAATGGGCATTAGCATTCTGGTGTCCTAGTCTTACGGTGCATCTACACTGCAGACTTAATAAAGTTTGACACTATTTTAACTGCCATGGCTCAAAGCTATTGAATTGTGGGATTTGTGATTTTACAAGGTCTTTCGCCTTTTCTGCTAAAGAGAGAGTGTGCCTGCCTCACCAAAACCACAAATGCCAGAATTCCATAGTATTGAGCCGTGGTAGTTAAAGTAGTGTCAAACTGCGTTAATCCTAGAGTGCAGATACACCTCTTATCCAGTGCTCAAACCATTTTCCAGACTAGTTTTTAAAAATTCAGTCCAACATTTTGATCATGTTGGCTCACACAGTAAGATGCTGAGTAAGATGCAGGGACAGATGTTGTGCAAAAAAAGAAGCAGAAAGGAATCATTTATAGCATTTCTTACCAGCTTGCTGGGAAATAAGCCAGCTACTGTGCGAGTTCTTGCCTCCAGTGTGAGAATAAGGAAAATGATGGCTTTTTTCCATCAAGGTTTCTACAGTTCAAATAGAAAATCCCTGCATAAAACTGCCACGTTTTCCCTTTATGTAGCAAAGCAAACACAGAAAGAGAGTAAGCACAAAATGTATGGGCAAATGAAAATGAATGTATCTCATTTATGATTTTAATTTGTTCAAGACCACACAATAGGACAGCGGCTATCATTGGTTGGGCAGGAATTGTTCTCATGGTTTGTGCAATACGTGTGACACAAACAGAAAACTTCTTGATTGGAACAGAAAATATCTACCCTTTCCGTAGACAAGGAGAAAAATATTAGGGTTTCTTGTTCTCACATGACAAGTAGGGATTTACATCCCTAATTTGAAGCCATGTGTATGTGTGTGTGTGTGTGTGACCCACCTATGTGGACTGTCAGCTCTAGTTTCCATTGTGGTTCTTTTCTTGCTCCTTTCTCTCCCACAATAGTGATGTCTTAGCTACACCAATCCCACTTCCAGTAAGATAAGGCCTGTAACAATGGTCTTATAATAAAATGGAAGATGATTGGTCTTTGAAATCCACCTGCCTGCCACTGGAAAGATTAAGGTAGATGAGCTGAAAATTACTGTTAAGGTGACATGATGGCTGTTGACAACACAAGTGTGCTAGAGGCAGATGGTGCCAAACAGACTCCCATTTAGTGGTAATGTGCTTCTGCAGGGCAATGGGGAGATGGCGGAACTCTTAGATTAATGGATGTTGCCTGAAACAAGTGAAGAAGCAAGGCAGCTGTGGCGTGCCAAAGTAAAAAGGCTGCACATCTTCCCCAGTGCTATGCAAAGCTTCCTTTCCCAGTTCACAGAAACAGCGGTGGGATCTCTTATGGGCTCCCAGCACTATTGCGAGGCTGTCAAAGTGCAAAATGGGGCCATTTATCTTCATGAGCCACAGAGTCAGTCTATAAACAGCAACCTGAGCTCCTCCAAAGGACAAACAGCCTTTCAGATATAACGTGCTACTAAAATTCCACTATGTCTTCACTCTGCTTTGAATTCTTCTCCATACTGTAAAGTTAGTTTTCAGACAAGGCTCTTGGCTGGAACTCATTCACACTATGGGGCTTTGTGCCTTTGAGTACTTAGCTCAATTTCATTAGGTCCAAAAAGCAATTTAAGACATGTTCAACTCCATTGGTTTGAGTAGTGCTCTTTTCCTACCAAGTTAGTTATGAGTCTCAGGGCTCAATAGAGGGAGCCCTGGTGAAATGCTGAGAGTTGTCACCACTTTCTGTTTCAAGGGAAACATATAGAGGCTATTGTACTGTGGAGTCCTGCAGGGTTCAGTACTGTCCCCTATGTTGTTTAACATATACATGAAGCCGTTGGGAGAGATCATCTGGAGTTTCGGGGTACGGTGTCATCTGTACGCAGATGATGTCCAACTCTGTCACTCCTTTCCACCTGCTACTAAGGAGGCTGTCCAAGTCCTGAACCGGTGCTTGGCCACTGTGATGGACTGGATGAGGGACAACAGATTGAAACTAAATCCAGACAAGACAGAGGTACTCCTGGTCAGTCGAAAGGCCGAACAGGGTATAGGGTTACAGCCTGTGCTGGACAGGGTTACACTCCCCCTGAAGGCGCAGGTTCGCAGTTTGGGAGTTCTCCTAGATTCATCGCTGAGCCTGGAGCCCCAGGTTTTGGCTGTGGTCAGGGGAGCTTTTGCACAATTAAAACTTGTGCGCCAGCTGCGCCCATACCTTGGGAAGTCTGACTTGGCCACGGTGGTCCACGCTTTGGTTACATCCCGTTTAGACTACTGCAACGCTCTCTACGTGGGGTTGCCTCTGAAGACTGCCCAGAAGCTGCAGCTAGTCCAACGCTTGGCAGCCAGACTACTAATGGGTGCTGGGTACAGGAAGCACACCACTCCGCTGTTACACCAACTCCACTGGCTGCCAATTAGCTTCCGAGCACAATTCAAAGTGCTGGTGTTAACCTATAAAGCCCTAAACGACTCCGGCCCTGTTTACCTCTCCGAACGTATTCTCCCCTATGAACCATCAAGATTATTAAGGTCGTCTGGAGAGGCCCTGCTCTCGGTCCCAGCGGCCTCGCAAGCGCGTCTGGTGGGGACAAGGGACAGGGCCTTCTCGGTGGTGGCCCCTCGACTCTGGAACTCTCTCCCACTGGAGATCAGAACCGCCCCATCTATCCTGACATTTAGGAAACAGATGAAGACTTGGTTATGGAGACAGGCATTCGACGAGTGAGCCAACACCCTGAGATATGGATGGAGGATGATGAGCAATGATTTTAGTGTGACGACTGACCATTATAGTTATTGATTGTAATTGCTGTTTTAATGTTTTACTGTAATATGTATTATGATGTTTTATGGATTGTATGTGATATTATGGTTGGAAACCGGTCTGAGTCCCTCAAGAGAGGTGAGAAGGCCGGTATACAAAACTTTTAAATAAATAAATAATAAAATAGTACTTTTATTTTTATTAGAGAGATTCTGGCCTGACTTTCCCCTTCCCTGAGGAGGGTAGCCATGTGCTAGTTCAGGTAAGTCCTTAGGCGATCCCTCGTAGCTCAAAGATGATGTTCTTCCAGATGTGGTGTCTTGGCAGTGGGTCTGTAGGTGGCTGTGGAGCCCTATTTTTGATCTGCAAGTTCTCCCGCAGTGAAGAGTTTCCAGATGTAAGGTGGTCCCAGTCAGGGTTGGCTTGACATGCCCTTCTCTTGGCACATTTCTCCCTTTTGCCCTCCATTTGTGCCTTTTTGAGTTCCGTAGCACTGCTGGTCACAACTGACCTCCAGTTAGAGCACTCAAGGGTCATGGCTTTAAGCCCATCTTTAAATCTCTTTTCCTGTCCACCAACATTCTGTTCCCCATTCTTGAGTTTGGAGTAGAGTACCTGCTTTGGGAGATGGTGATCGGGCATTTGGACAATGTGGCCAGTCCAGCGGAGTTGATGGCAGAGGAGCATCACTTCAGTGCTGGTGGTCTTTGCTTCTTCCCACATGCTGACATTTGTCCGCCTGTCTTCCCAAGAGATGTACAGGATTTTTTGGATGCAGAGCTAATGGAATCGTTCCAGGAGTTGCCTGTGACGTCTGTAGACAGTCCACATTTCACAGGTATATAGCAGGGTTGGGAGGATAATGGCTTTATAAGCAAGCACCTTGGTCTCAGGTGAGTGCTACAGTGCCTTTTGGTGAAAACAATAGCTGAACTTATTTTTTGATTAATCCCAAGCAATCAGGGCACATATATCTGTGATGATGCTACTGCATTGCATTTGATTGGCTACAATATGTTTCTGAGGTTAATTAGGGCAAAAGGCATTTCTCAAACTGTGGATGGTTATTGAGGAAAGAAGAAAGAATGAGGAATACACTACTTCCCTTTGTTTTGCTGGCCACTATTTTAGAATAGGAAATGTACAGAAATCTACCTATGCCACTTTACTAAAAGAGAGGGTATGGTGATCTTCTGAAGATGTCCTCTGTTTATAAACCTGCACAATGTCCAGTTAAAACACAGAGAAGGCAGAACAAAGAAATATATCCATCAACAGTTAGCTTCCACACAGAAGTACTAGACCATAGTCTTCTCTGGTGAAGTCTTTATTTAATTTGAGTCTATTACTTTCAGCCCAATTCTCTTGTTGGTAAAGGACCTTTCAACTCTATTCCTGTGTTCCAATGTGTTGGCTACTCCTACCAGTTATGTATCATCCACAAACTTGACAAGGGTCCCCTCTACTGCATCATTTAAGTCACTGATTAAAAAAAAAGTTGAAGAGTGACAGACCCAGGACAGAACTCTTATTCAGATACTTGCAGGCAGACTCCATTAAAATACATTCTAATATATATTAAGCTATGGAACACCCTTCCCAACGAAATTAGATCAGCGCCCTCCCTCTTGGCCTTCAGAAAAAAAGCAAAAACATGGCTGTGGAACCAAGCATTTGGCAGTAAGCAGGACAAGAAATGAACACAGATTATGTGCAATTGTTATTTGATACTGGGACAGCCATGCTTTTTGATCATGTGATTTTAATGTTTACATTAATATATTTTTAATCCTTTGCTTTAATGTTTAAATATAGTTACATTTTATGAGTTAATTGATAGTTTTATGTTACTGTTGTTTTATGTTAGGTTTTCATGTTTTGTAAGGCATTAAATTTTTGCCATAAATATGTTGGAAATCGCTCTAAGCCCCCCCCCCCCCGGTATATAAATGGTATATAAATGAAGTAAACAAATAAATAAATAAGTAAATACATAAATAGGCTGACTGGTCTGTCATTGTCTGGCCTTTCTCTCCCCACTTTTATTTTTTTTTCTTTTTCTTTTCTGCTCTTCTCTGGCTAATCATCTGTTCTTGAAGCTTTCTCAATACTTATGGGAAAGGGTTCTTGTTTGTTTGTATGTATGTGTGTATGTATGTAAATGTCTGTACACTTGTTTCCATTTCATACAAATATCCATTCCCCTTTGTCCTCTTTTTTTAAGTGATACATTTCATCACTTCGGATTAATGTGGAAACTGTCACTCTGTCAACTAGGCATTGTAAAGAGAAGTGCTGGGAAAGGCAGCTTCAGCCATTGTTGGTATCTCCCTGAGCCAGAATGCTTCTGAGCTGAATCCCCAATTGTGATGGGCAGAAGGTTTACCTGCTCTGAATGTAAATGTTTCACAGCCTTTGAGACTGGAGGGGAAAAAAAGGTAAGTTGGTTGCATTTGGAGTCTGATGTGGGACCTGGAATTCCATGCAGAGTATCTAGAAGGAGGAAGGGAACTGAGAGAAGGTTAGAATTGCAGAAAATCGTGTAAAGTGTGATAATGGCAGAAAATAGTGAGCCACACTTGGTTTTTGTTTTGTTTTGTTATAAAGACATTTTTGAAGAATGAAGCTCTTCCTTGTTGTTTAATTTCTTGCTAAGATTCAAGAGACTGTCAAGAACCCTGACAATCACATACTTGACTCTGTTTGAAGCCATTTTGGGTTTGTATGAATCTGTGATATAACAACCGACATTTCACAGGTGAAAACCAGGATATGAGTGACCAAGCCACACCAGAGTAAGTCAAGCTGGCAGATGTTATTAACAAGGAAAAACACACAAGCAAGGAGAAGCTGTAGGAGTTTGCTTTTGGGTGAGTCTACGAAGGAGAGGAAGAACACCTATGCCGTCGCTGCCTGGGAACCTATAGTTCTTAGTGAAAAAACAAGGACGTGTCAACTTTTTCCCAGGGGATTGCTTCTTGCCTTCCTTTAGGGAAACTGGAACTCCCAAGGATCAACAAGACACTAAATAATTCGAAATAGGCTTTATTGGTCACAAAAAGTTATATTTTAGAGGCGTTAAACTAGATGTTCCAAAATGGGGGTAAAGAAAAAATACACAACAGTCTCTGGTTGTCTTGGGTCCAACTGAGAAGCCTTCCAAGTTCCCTCTTGCTCAATGGCTATGAGGTCGAAACACTCACAACCCCAGTCCCAATGGCCTATATATGAAGGGACAAGGCCTTCCTCTGGTGCCAAAGGAAATGGTTTGAAGGCGCCTGAGACTTCCCAATGTTGTTCAGGTTGATCTGAACATAAAGCATAAGTCTCAGGGGTGAAGAACCTTAGAATTGATGGTAAGAAATGACTTGACCAAGGGCTTTGAGCCAAACTATACGCACGTCCATCTAATGAGTCTTTATATGTGGTAAAAAAGGCGAGAGAGATGCCTTTCTATTTTCCCTTGGAGCGGGTGGAGCCAAAACAACCGGGCTGGGGAAGCAAGCCAACCAATGCACAACAACACAGATTGATAGCTGCAAACAACCAATGAAACTCAACCACACATATACAAGGTAGACAGGCATGATACGACAGTTTAAATCTTGCAACTAACAGTTCTACATATAGGTGGTGCCACACGCGCCGTCACAACATCTCTTTTCCTCTCTCCCAAATAAATTAAAGGAATACAGATATTTGCATTTTGAACCTAGTTTGCAGCAACTGAAGAAAGCTGAGGATGAAGAGGAAAAGTGGGGGGAGGAGAGAGAAACATTTTAAAATCAGTTGGAAAATGGGATGACAAAGGCATAATTGGGACTATTCCAAACCAATTGGGACAGTTGGAGGATATGTCACAGTGGGCCTATCTAAACATCCAGGTAATACTGTTTGAAATTGCATTATATTGCAAAGTAGATGTGGCCAGTTTGAAACTGCATTATATGGCAGTGTTGATGGGGCCAGTGAAACTAAAAGAAGTGTTTGGAAGAAGGGAGTATTAAAGGTAAAAGGAGCTCAGGTTAAATAATAAATCAGTAACTTGGAAGGAGCTCACTGACATCAGGGATCCAAAATAATTGGGAATTATAGCTCCCTGACCCAGCACTTCTCTGTCCAGTGTCAAGCCCTCAAAAATAATATCTATTGTGTGTGTGTGTTTTAAAGGAAGCCAGAATCAATAGGTCCCTGCCACTTGCCCCACCCTGCTGGATGCTGACTCGGGATCTGCCTCTCTCTGATACACACTGCCACACATCCATATTTCAGAATAGTTCATTGGACAATGTTAATTCCCCTTTAACACAGAGAATCCCATGATAGTGTAAGAACCTTTAACCTCTTGAAAATGGATGCTGTGGAAGTCCCTATATATACTGCTACTCTGTAACTGAAGAAATGGGGGGGGGGGGGGGAGAGACCATAGCAGTTCTCTAGTTCCCAAAACCGTTTTTCCTCAAGTCATTCTTTCTCCTTTTCTTGCATGTTTTTCACTTTGTTATTCTCAACCCTGCAATCTTTGTCTGCCTTTCCTTTTACAGCAGCCAGTCCCAGGCAATTAACTGCTACAATCCCATCAGAGGGCTTGCAGATACCAATGCTCTAAAAAGGCAATGCCGAGGCTTTTCAAAGCAGCTGTCATTGGAGGGGGAGAACAGAAATGAACATTCTGGCCTACTTGCCTGACAACTAGAAACAAACACACACACAAACCTGAATCTTAACAACCTTGTTATTTTTTTTTTTTTGCATCTTTTTTTTTAGTGTGTGTTGTGTCAAAGACGACCACCGGAACCCTTTTAATTGGCACAGACTCCAAAGCTGCCGCCTTGTCTGTTTTTCTCTTTCTTTCCGTAGCCATCCCATATCTCCACTTTCTCAGGTATATATATTTTAGCCCTATTTTTCTGCACCTTTTCTTTTTTCTATGTATTGGAAACTACGATCAGTAGTATTAATGAAATAGAGAACCATTCTCTATTTTTATGGAGAAACTGGAAGGATACGAAAGCAAACCCTCCAATTGTCCCAGTTCAGCATGGACAATACTGCCCCATGTCTACATGGGTCAAATAAAATGTTCTCACTTCAAACCCACTGTGAGCAGTCTAGACAATGAGTGGCCAGTTCCACTGTATGTCCTTGCATAATGTAAAGATCTGCAGGAATTGGGGGGGTAGGAAGGCATAAAGTAGAGAGAATATAGAGATGCAGTTGAACATCCAGTTGTCATCAAACCATCAATGGAGAGGAATTAAATGAAATGATATTTTTCATACAAATAGCTACCACAAGTTAATAAGGATCACAAAAGAATAAGTCATTTCAGACTTTTTTTTTCATGTCAGGAGCAACTTGAGAAGTTGCATGTTGTTTCTGGTGTGAGAGAATTGGCCGTCTGCAAGAACATTGCCCAGGGGATGCCCAGATGTTTTACCAGCCTGTGGGAGGCTTCCCTCATGTCCTTCACTCCGCTCTCTGGATTCGAACCACTGACCTTTCAGTCATTAGTCCTGCCAGCACAAGGGTTTAATCCACTGCGCCACCGCGGGCAATGAGTTAAATGCCATGTGTAGGAATGTGTGGGAGGTTCCCTAATGAAAATTGTTTTATTATTTCTTGGTGAATTTCCCCACACTTAGTTCAGAGCACATGTGCCAAACTTAAGACTCATGGGCTGAATCCTTCCCACCGTGTCACTTTATCTGGCCCTTTAGATGCTGGACGACAACTCCTGTATTCCAAATCATTAGACATCATGATTCGAGCTGATGGGAGTTGCGATATAGTAACATCTGGAAGGCTGCAGTTTGTTCTGTTTAGTCAGGTTAGTGGAGTTTGAATTTAGAAACAGTGTCCTTTAACTTTCCCCCAAGCTTAGAGCCACAAGTGCTATTGGGTTACTGTCCCTTTAGCCCAGTCCACATGACTGAAAGTGATGGGAATTGTAGTTCAATAACACCTAGAGACCCAACCTGGGTAAAAACTAAAGAGCACTGTATTGTCGAAGGCTTTCATGGCCGGAATCACTGGGTTGTTGTAGGTTTTTTCGGGCTGTATGGCCATGGTCTAGAGGCATTCTCTCCTGACGTTTCGCCTGCACTTTGGCAAGCATCCTCAGAGGTAGTGAGGTCTGTTGGAACTAGGCAAAAGGATTTATATATCTGTGGCATGACCAGGATGAGACAAAGGACTATTGTCTGCTGGAGCTAGGTGTGAATGTTTCAACTGACCACCTTGATTAGCATACAATGGCCTGACTGCGCCTGGGACAAACTTTTGTTGAGAGGTAATTAGATGTCCTTGTTTGTTTCCTCTCTGTTGTTGTGCTGTTGCAATTTTAGAGTTTTTTTTAATACTGGTAGCCAGATTTTGTTCATTTTCATGGTTAACTTGTCCACATGCTTGTGCATTTCAATGGCTTCTCTGTGTAGTCTGACATGGTGGTTGTGAGAGTTGTCCAGCATTTCTGTGTTCTCAAATAAAATGCTGTGTCCAGGTTGGTTCATCAGGTGTTCTGCTATGGCTGATTTCTCTGGTTGGAGTAGTCTGCAGTGCCTTTCATGTTCCTTGATTCGTGTTCAGGCACTGCGTTTGGTGGTCCCTATGTAGACTTGTCCACAGCTGCGTGGTACACGGTAGACTCCTGCAGAAGCGAGAGGATCCCTCTTGTCCTTTGCTGAACGTAGCATTTGTTGGATTTTCTTGGGGGGTCTGTAGATAGTTTGTATGTTGTGTTTCCTCATCAGCTTCCCTATGTGGTCAGTGGTTCCCTTGATGTAAGGCAGGAACACTTTTTCTCTGGGAGGATCTTCATCTTTCTTCTCGTGGCTTTTTCTTGGTCTTGGTCTTAAAGAGCACTGTCCATTGTGTAAAAAAAAAGTATAGTTGGCCCTCTGTATCCATGGATTCTCTATCCATAGATTCAACGGTCCTTTGAAGGCAATCATAAGGCTGATGTGGCCCTTGATGAAAATGCGTTTGACAACCTTGGTTTAGAGGAATGTGATCATATTTTTATTGCAGCTCCTTTCAGGGCTATACATGTGTTCCAACATATGATTAAACTGAATATGTGATGAGGAGTTTACTGTCCTACTCCTTTCATCATAACTCTCCATCTGTGCAGTATATCTCTGTAGAAAACATCATACTCAATGAATTTGGAGCCCTGGTTCTCAGTGTTCTGAATCACATGGAGAGCTTCCCTATATAGTGAAGCCTCTCCCCCTTCACATTCATAGTCTCCTTGTGAAGCAAGCAGTGACAGAACAGGGTGGGGTGAATCTCCCTCCCCTATTCATGAGCTCAGTTTAATCATAAAATGAATATGTTTATACCAAACATACATTTTGTGGATAGTGTGACCAATGTCCTGCTAATGTTCATAGAATATAAAGTTTCAGCAGCGTACTTATGTGAATGACCTGGAATGTGGGCCTTTCTGGTTACTGATCCAGGCCGTGTTGGGTAGGCAGAGTTGTGATAACATGTGTAGCCTTCAGTCCAACTCTATACTGGAAAACAAAGTGGAATTGCTTGTGTAAAGGAGTGCTGAATACAACAACGCAGGGTGATGCCACAGTGAGACTGCAGCCCTCCTATTCATGCCTTTCAGGCAAGAAAAACACATCAATATATAGAATAAAATCACATAACTAGTAGATTCTACCATCTCTTAAGCACTCTTAGCTTTATACAGGAGGATACCAATGAAAGCACTTTCCAAATCTAAATAGTCATTTTTGATTAATAAAAATTAGCTTTTCTAGCAACTATATTATTTTATTTTCCCTTCCCTGAAGATAAATTTATAGTGTTAGAAAAGCCTAGCTTACAAAATATCTAGACTTGAAAACATTGTTTTGTGATCAATATGTTAGTGATGGATTGAAAAAACCTTTCCCCCCGCTTTTCTTTAGCCCCTCAGAGTATTTACACATGATTGAAGTTGTCCCCAAATTGGCACCACACAGAGACACTCTGGGATTGATTTTGTGCAGAATATATTCAGTAAACACCCTGCAAATGAACAGGAAAATATCGGTTGGATAGTATTGGAGTGGTGAAGTCTGCTCCATAAAAATTGAATTTCAACCATGTGCAAATACCCTCCTGTGACTGAGCACAAATTGCAGCTGCATGAAGCATCTGTCGATGTAAAGAATGGACAAGAATGGAAGCAAATAGGTCTCTTTCAGTTCACAAAACTTTTTATGTCTCATCATTTCTCAGCTCCTTTGAGAAATGCTTGGGTTTTATATCTAGTGTTCTGATGGAATAAAAAAAATCTGCTCAATCTATTACAGCTTGAGTTTCTTTCTTCATATCTCATCACTAGAAAGAAAGAAGTAAACACAATTTTTATTTTTGTTCCGGTCAATTTATAGCTGAGCAATTAAACTGCTTCATGTGATCTCAAGGTTATTTGTCTGGAGCAACAAATGCTATCTATGTGAGGAAAGAGTTTGTGGAATGAGGCGTTGATCACCATTTTGACCCACTTAGCTAGTCCCCCTTTGGCAAGTTGTATCAGTCATGAAGGGCAAGGGTCCAGAATACTTATCCAATGTTCTGCTGGCCCGTTTATGTTGGATAAGCGAGACTCTACTGTATAAATTAAGAACAAAGTAAATTTACATAATAATATTTATATAAACACACTGTGAACACTGTGACCCACCCTGAGTCCCCTTAGGGGTTGAGAAAGGCATTATACCAATACCGCAAATAAATAAATAAATAAATAAATAAATATACAAAACCCTACTGATTTAAATTTGGACAAAATACAGCAAAGGCAGGAAGACAGGAAAGCTTAGAGAAGACAATGATGCTGGAGAAAATGGAAGGAAAAAAGGAAGAAAGGTCAACCAAGGGCAAGATGGATGGATAGTATCCTTGGAGTGATTGGCTTGACCTTGAAGGAGCTGGGGGTGGTGACGGCCGACAGGGAGCTCTGGCATGGGCTGGTCCATGATGTCACAAGGAGTCAGAAGCGACTGAACGAATAAAGAACAACAAAGCAGCAAAGGCACCAATTGAAAAGAATCCATTAAAACTGGACAAACAAGTACTGCTTGTCTGGGAAATGTAAGATATAAATATTATATGCATGGAATACATATAAATATTATATGTATCCCTAAGACATTTATCCTATCATCTTTGCCAGCTAAATAACTTTCTCCTTCTCATAGTTACATTGTGATTAAATTCAAAAAGGAAACATCATCCAGATCACCAATTCTCTTCTGCATTTACTCTCAGCATGTTTCTGGTTGGAGGATCCCTATAGCTATGAATGCCATGGGCAGCTGGTTCATCTCCTCCTCCTTTTTCCTCAATCAATAACAAGAATGGGGGTGGGAGGGAGAGCGGGATATACTTGTGTCTAAACTAGAGCTCGGAAATATTTTTTTTTAATTACAAATGCTAGAGTCCTCTGTACAGAATGGTCAGTGTAGTGGAGTCTTCTTTTAAAAATTCAAATGATTTAGCTTATAGAGTGGAGTAATGAGAAGTGTCCAAGAAATGTTTATTTCAGAAAAAGATAAACTTGCTAACTTCTGGGTTGTTGTAGGTATTTTGGGCTGTTTGGCCACGTTCTAGAATGTCATAGATGTTTCGCCTGCATCTATGGCAGGCATAGATGCAGGCGAAACGTCAGAAGAGAATAGTTCTAGAACATGGCCATACAGCGTGAAAAAACCTACAACAACCCAGTGATTCTGGCCTTGAAAGCTTTCAACAACAGAGTTCAGAATTTCAAAAAGTTCCTTTTTTGGACCACAGTTCTCAGATTCCCTCATTCAGCATGACTCTGTTAGATGGAGAAGTTTAGTAGTTTCAGCCCCTAAATAAACTTTCCCAACCTTTCATCTGGACCCCAGTAATATTCCACAAATTAGGCATAATCATTTGGAAGTGCCTTCCTTCATATACTCACTTCACAGCTCTTGTGTAATATACTCCCTCATGGTTCCTGTATATACCAATCTCCTTTTTTGTTCATGATTATCATCCCACTAGCTAAGAGTTCCAATATCCAGAGGCGGCCCTAGGTAATTTTCAAAGGTAAGCAAACAGTATTTTGCCCCCCCCCCCAAACCAATCATTGATATAAATTTTCTGTTCGTCGTGGGAGTTCTGTGTGCCATATTTGGTTCAATTCCATCATTGGTGGAGTTCAGAATGCTCTTTGATTGTAGGTGAACTATACATCCCAGTAACTACACTTGCCGCACTTGCTCCCTTGCCTGGCCCGCTTTGGGTCCAGAGGCGTGCCTGAAGACCACAGCGTGTGCACCAAAAGTCACCTCTTCTCCCGACTTTCTACTCAGCCATTGGGACCAAGAGAGAGAGAGAGAGAGAGAGAGGTGGAGATACCCACCTTTCCTGAAGGTAGGCACAAAAACAAAGGAGGGAGCGGAGGTGGAAGATACCTCCAGCCAGAGGGGTTCTCTCTCTCTCTTGGTCCCAATGGCCGAAGAGAAGTCAGGAGAATAGGTGACTTTTGGTGCACACGCTGGGGTCTTCAGACATTCCTCCAGACCCAAAGTGGGCCAGACGCGGCGGCTCCGCCCCTTGGCCCACCCACGAATTGGGGAGAGGAGAGGAGGTGGGTGGAGCACCGGGGAATCGGGAAAGGGAGACGGTCATGGGGAAGGGATCGAATGCGGAGAACAATTGAGCGCCGGCTTTGCTCGCGCACCTGGTGGCCGGGTGGAGCAGGAATGAGAGGGGCTAGGCGAGGCTCAAGGGCCCGGCCCCTTTGGGAAGAGGATCGCCCGGCAGCGAGGCAAGAAAGCTGAGGCTCCCCCCAGACTGCTAGGGCTGTTGTGAGCTGAGGGGGCGCTCAAGTGGTGGCCGAGGGCCATTTACAGAGGCGCCTCTGCGCCCCTAGCAAAAAAAGTGTTCTGCTACCGCTTACTTCGCGTAATGGACGAGCCGCCCTTGCCAATATCCTATACTGTTCTGAGATTTGAATGACTCACAACAGACAAAAAGGAATAGAATAAACATATTGTTACTCCACAGAACTCTTGCACAATTGCCGTTTCTCATATGCATGTAGCCACAGTACTAGTAACTTTGATTGGTTGAGTGAGTCAGAATAATTCCTAATAGACATAATTAGCAAGCAACTTGTGCTCCTTAATTTAGATTGATGAAATGCTGTCGCATAATATTAATATTACAATTGACCTCCCTTGGTAAGCTCTGCCCCTGACACACTGCTTACCTGAAAGATTCTTCTATGCACATGATTAACAACAGCACTCTTGCATCTTCTTTTCCATAAACACATTACAGCTTTTCTCTTATATTCTGCATAACATGGGTTTAAATACAAAAACATTTTTCACATGACAAAGTGACTCTTTACTATCACTCCATGGCAAATATACAGGTAACAGTTAAAGTCCAAAACCAAACCTGGATCATGTGGTATGGTGGAGGGTCCTTCTTTGGAAGCTTTTAAACAGAGGCTGGATGACCATCTGTCAGGGGTACTTTGATTGGCTTTTCCTTCATGGCAGGGGGTTGAACTAGATGAGCCATGTGGTTTCTTCCAACTTTCTGACTCTATGACTCATATATCAGTAGAAGTCTGGCTTTCCCCTGAAAATCAAATTTGTCAAAAGGAGAGGCCATTCATAAGCTTTGATTTCATCTGGATTTAAATCACAAGATGATTTCATAAGTGGTAACTGGGCATAGGAAGGATCAAATAAACAAAAGAGAATGTGAATGTGCAAAATTATCTATCACACAAGGAAAGAAAGGGTTAGTTGATCAAGATTATACTTATTTCCATCAACAAGAATCAATGTGAAGGTAATTCTATACAATACAGGGTTAGTCAAAATGCATAGGCCAATAAGCCATTCAATTGAATGGCTTATTGGCCTATGCATTTTGACTAACCCTGTATTATAAATGATTTTTACATAGAATAAAGTCTGTGTATATTGAAACACAGAAAGCAAAGATATACTATCTCAGCCACAGAAGTGAACAATTTTGGATATTTTTAGTATTTTAAATTACTGGATAAAGCACCCCTTACCTGTATTTATGTTCAGCCCACAGTCTGCTTATTTTCTAAATATAGGGTTCACAGTCCAAGGTCCATGATTTTTTTAGAATTATTCTAAAAAAAAAAAAACAACAACAACTTTCCAAACCCTTATTTCTCTGCACTAAATAACCGACAGCTGTATTGTCAAAGGCTTTCATGGCTGGAACCATCTCTGAGGATGCCTGCCATAGATGCAGGTGAAAAATCAGGAGAGAATGCTTCTAGAACATGGCCATACAGCCCGAAAAACCTACAACAATTCAACTGACAGCTAAGAACCCACTGCATGGATCAATTCAATTGGCGAGGCATTCACTTGGGGTGAAGGAGTTCTTGAGCCTGTGATGGGCCTTTGGAGCATGAAAAACATTAGTAAAAGTTTTAATGACCTCCAGTGCTTTTATTTTGAAAGAGGTACAAAGAGGCATGCATTATATCATATTATATATATAGTCTCTCTATGTATAGCTATCAATTATTTATTTCTCTGTTTAAATGAACCAATACATTAATTAGCTGTATACATGTTCCACATCACCTCCAATATGCTCAAGATTTTC
Source organism: Anolis sagrei (assembly GCF_037176765.1). Classification (NCBI taxonomy): domain Eukaryota; kingdom Metazoa; phylum Chordata; class Lepidosauria; order Squamata; family Anolidae; genus Anolis; species Anolis sagrei. Next base: position 211,998,850 of record NC_090024.1, on the reverse strand, counting down.
CCCTTTCCGACATGGTGGAGTCAGACTGTGGCCCCTTCTACACTGCCATATAACATCCAGATTATCTGCTTTGAACTGGATTATACAGTATGATAGTGTAGACTCAAATAATCCAGGTCAAAACAGATAATATGAGCTCCAAAACTCTGTCTGTCTGAATTCAGAAGTCCCAGAGTAGTTTGATGTGTTTCTTCTCCTTCTCCTTCTTCTTTTTCTCCTTCTTCTCTTTCTTCTCCTTCTTCTCTGGACTAATCTTAAATTTAGCATGATCTTCCAGCATCAACATATCAACAACATATGATAAATTGTCCCAGCATTGTACTCACATTTTGAACATTTCTTAAAGTTGTTCTTATAGACTGATGATGACGATGATGATTTTATTTCTTACCCACCTCTCCCCACAGCTCAAGGTGGGTGACAGCACAGTTAAAAACACAAAAATACATCCCTTTACTTACAAAATCATTACCTCAAACTAAACCTCAAACTCATCATACACTCCTAATAAAGTGAACTTGACTTGACTTCATACACTTCTTTTCTCATTGTTTCAACTAGATTTGTGTACCTGTATTTTGAGCCCATTTGGCCATACAACTGTCCACTTGTTGCTCCTTCACTTCATATTTTAACCACAACTTGTACATTTTAGCAATCAATGCATTTCCCATATGTTCAGCATCAACAAATCTACTGTATATAAGCAAGGCCAGCTGCTATTGAATCAAACAAACTATATCATCATTGATGATCACTCATGTCTGAATATAATTGCCTTCCAAATGTTGGGTCTTGGCAGTGGGTCTGTAAGTAGTCATGGGGCCCTATTCTTGATCCACATGTTCTTTTGCAGTGAGAACATTGGTTTCCAGATAGAAGACGGTTCTGACCAGAGTTGGTTTGACATACCTTCCTGTTGACATGTTTCTCCCTTTCACCCCACCCCCATTCCTGCCTCTTTGGATTCCACAGCACTGATGGTAACAGCTGACCTCCAGTTTTAGAACACTTGAGGGCTGGGCTTCCCAGTTCTTGGTGTCTATGCCACAGTTTTTAAGGTAAGCTTTGAGCCCATCTTTAAATTTCTTTTCTTGTCCACTAACATTCCATTTTCCATTCATGAGTTGAGACTATAGTAACTGCGTTGGGAGACAGTGATCGGACATTTGACCAAGGTGGCCAGTCCAGCAAAGTTGATGGCCAAGGATCATTGCTTTAATGCTGGTAGTCTTTGCATCCTCCAGTGCACTGACATTTGTCTGCCTGTCTTCTCAAGAAATTTGCAAGATTTTTCAGAGGCAATGCTGATGGAATCTTTCCAGAAATTGAGAATGGTGCTTGTACATGGTCCACATTTCGCAGGCTTAGGAGGACAATAACTTTATAAACAAGTATCTTGGTATCTCTACGAATGTCCTGATCCTCAAACACTCTCTGTTTCATTAAAGAAAATGTTGCACTCACAGAGCTCAGATGGTGTTGTATTTCAGTTGGCTTTCATGGCGAGGTGGCTGCCAAGGTAGTGGAAATGGTCAACATTTTCTAACATTACAACATTAAGCTATATTTTTGGCATTGCAGAGGGAATATAAGCAAACTATGTACTGCAAACAGAGCTAGGCTAACATATGAAATTGTTCCCATTGTTTTAAATTCTTCTCTTTAGAAAAGGTAGAATGTCCATTTACATTATGTTCACTTCCCAGAGTGTTTCCCAATTTCACTCAGAATATTGTGCCATTTTTCAAAGTAACCTAATCCACTATCTCCCAGAGGAAAAGAGACATCAGATAAACACAGAGCTTGTGGCAGATTCTTCGGCTACAGTGCAAGGCAGGCGTTACAACTGCAATGACAGATGTGTATACCGGAGAATTGAATGCTGGCTCAGTCATCAGTTTACTCCTTGGTTCCTGCTTCAGGCAGGCTGTGCACCTGTTATATTTTATGAATGTTCATGCATTTTCTCCTTTAATCATGGTGTTATGCCTTACAGGATTTTTTTTTTTTTAGTTAAAAGCTTGCTTGTGGGAAAGGGGGAGATTTGGCTTCTGACATCAACATCCACTGACCAACTAACACTTGGAACAGTCATCTTTGGCTTAACATTTGTAGTACTTTTGATGAATAATGTCCCAATTTTTCCTCTCTGCTGTGAAAAAAAAACCACCAAATATTTCTGGGCAGTACTCATGTAATATTTACACATTGCAAAATGTTTCAGGAAATTATTCTACATAATTGCTGTCAATTTGGCTTTGACTTAGGTTGACCCCATGAATAAATTATTTCCAAGAGCACCAGTCATCAACTGTCTTGTAAACTGTTCACAAAACTACATGTGATATTATTATTGAAATATTCACCACAGTCCTTGTCCCCCGTCAACCCAGAAAATTATTTTCTGTACAAAAACTTTGCGTGAAATATCAAAAGTCTTTGCACGCCCTCCACACACCTTGTTTTTGAGATAAAAAAAATCCACATGATTATATTGTGCAGAACAATGTCACCCGAAGCATAGAAATGTGCAAACACTGAGCCAAAACTGCACAAAATTCTAAGCATTTTCTTCCCTAAGAGACCCATTTTTTTCAGCTAGGAATCAAATCCTGGTAAATCTCGTTTCTATTCATATAGCAGACAGGCTTTTAGTAGTTTGTTTCTGTTGTGCACTTTCAGAGGAGGTTTTGGATTTGCCTTCCTCTGAGGCTGAGAGACTTTGACTTGTCCAAGATCAGTGGTGGCGCAATGGGTTAAACCCTTGCACCGTCAGGACTGAAGACTGATAGGTTGGAGGTTTGAATTTGGAAAGAGCACAGAGGAGCTTCTCCATCAGCTCCAGCTTCCCATGCGGGGACATGAGAGAAGCCTCCCGGAAGGATGGTAAAACATTAAAGTATCTGGGCATTCCCTGGGCAAAGTTCTTGCAAATGGCCAATTTTCTTACACCAGAAGCGACTTGCAGTTTCTCAAGTCGCTCCTGACATGAAAAAAAGCTAGTGAGTTTCAAAACCTGAGCAGGGATTAAAATCCAGTTCTCCAGCCATACTCTCAACACACAAACCACATATTTAATCTGGAACAAGGGTGGATTATTGCTGCTTTAAAAGAATTACATGTGTTTTTACCCACCAGCAAACCATGTGAAAATGAATTTGCAAAAATTATTGGTAGTTGCTTCTAGAAGTCAAGAAATGTGTGCAAATAACAATGTTCCTATGGGACACAGGTAGATGTTGAGGCAGATAGTTAAGAGTACCTGCTCTGTTCCTTCTTATCAGGGCTGTTGCTTCCTTACCTATAAACATTACTTCCTGCCACACACATTTTTTGTGTCATTTTCACATAATGGAATGGTAGAATTATATGATCATAAAACTATATGGGAAGCTATTCTAAGGGTCAGCTAGCCCATCACCCTATCAATGCAAGAGGTCCACAGCCTCAGAATGTCTGACAGATGGCCATCTGAACCATGAAAACCTCAAATGAACGAGAGTTCACTGACTTCTCAAGCAGTCTGTTCTAATGTCAAACAGTTTTTAGTGTCAGAAAGTTCTTCCTAACATTTAGTTGCCTCCTTTCTTGTAATTTAGAGCCATTGCTTTGGGCCCTGCCCTCTGGAGCAACAGAAAATAAGCTTGCTCTGTCTTCCATGAGACAGCCTTTCAGATATTTGGTTGTCATATCACCTCTCAGTGTTTTCTCCTCCAGGCTTAACATGCCAATCTCACTCAACCATTCCTCATAATCGTTCCTCCTACTGTCTCTGTTGGCCTCCTTTTGACATGTTTCAGATCTCGTGTTTCTTTCATCCCTTAAATGTCACTCTCTAATAAACATCTTTCTATTTTTTCTGATAATTCCAAATGCCAGGGGCAGATAGGGAATAAGGCTGGACCAGCTCTAAGCACAATGTTACACTGGGAGTTCATTTTTGATGTATCCAAGCAGTACAGCAAAGCAATGTGTCAATTAAGGTCCTCTAGAAAGAGTTGATTCCTGCAATGACCAGTAAGAGTCCCTCTAGCAGTGAATATTTTCACATGAAGACAATGCTAAGGAATCTTGAAGATGAACACATTTGTTGTAAGTTTCTGTAGACACTGTTGGATATTCCACAGTCAAATGTACATTGAAAGCTGAAAGAATTACAACTTAATAACAAACATACTTATGCAGGAAAAGTGAGAAATAATCAATATTTAGTGAACCTTTAATAATGAAGGCAGTCAAGAGAAGAAAAGACATCAGCTTTTAGTTTGGCTTTGTATGCTATAACAAAAGAACATGCAATGATGGAATGATAAAATGATAGTGTGTACAATGCCCCTATTAAAGCAGCTCCACTGGCTCCTCATAAGTTTCCAGTCCCAATTCAAGGTGCAGGTTATGACCTACAAAGCTCTAAATGGTTTGGGCCCTGCCTATCTTCGGGATCACATCTCCCCCTATGAACTGGCACAGGCTCTAAGATCTGCCGAGGAAGCCGTCCTCTGACTTCCACCACTGTCACAATCACAGTTGGTGGTGACAAGGGAGACAGCCTTCTCGGTGGTGGCCCCCTGACTTTGGAATTTCCTGCCCAGAGAGATTAGGCAGGCCCCAACTCTGTCTTCCTCTTGCAGACTCTTGAAAACCTGGATGTTTCAGCAGGTTTTTGAGAATGATTAGTCCCTAGGCCCAGTTCCCAGGTAATCCTACACTTCATCCACTTCCCCAGCCATATGAGTTGCTATTTGCACTATCCCATGCCCAGCCTTTTTATAGCTGGCCCATGTCTATTTAGTAACCTTGGTCATTGGTTTTGTTGAATCTTCACTGATAGAGCTACAATGAAATAGGTTTTTATTTTTATCTTTAATGTGTTTTAGCAGAATTTTCTTTTTTTGTATTTTTATAATGATTTTAGTTGTTATTTTGTCTATTAAGTTTATTAGGTTGTCGAATGTGCTATTTTGATGAAATTGTCTGTATGGTTTCTTTCTGGCAATTCTATGTTGCCTTACATGTTGGAAACCGCCTGAGTCCCTTTGGGGGAGATAGGGCGGTATACAAACAAAGATGGTGATGATGATGATGGTGATGGTGATGGTGATGATGATGATTATTATTATTATTTACAAATCTGTGAGTGTTTTTAAACTATTCTTTTCACTACACTATTATAATATATACCATTGGAAGACTCCTTGGTTGCACAGGATCTGTTTTCCTCTCTGCTCACTGGTAGACCTTGAGGACATGGTAAATCTCAGATGCATATGTTTAAGGCTGTGTTTCAGAAATATTCTTCACAGGAGAAATGATCAGTAAAACAACACCATCATCAACAAGACGGTGAGTTCACCAAGAACATATAGCCCAGTTTCCCCTTTAATTGCTTCATAAGTGCCTTCATCTACAACACCAACTTTCTCCATTCAGTGATTCTCTGGAGCACTTCCTTCTTCTACAACCAACAAGGAACAAATACACCTTTCATTCACCAATGCCAGCTGTAAAGGACTTCAGTTTCTGGCAGGAGTGAATGAGCTCTAAGAGGAGTGGGAAGCCAGCCGATCACCTTGTGGGTACTAATGAGTTTTGTGTTTAGAAGCCTGCTGTTCCCCGGTTAATTATTAAATAATACATTGTGAATGAACAAAATGTGGCCAATGGCTGGTGTCCCAGTTACTCTCTCTCTCTTCTCACTCCCTGGCTCTCTCGGTACTGCCACATGTCTCTTTCAATCTAACGCTTTCCTTTTCGGCATGTCATCTCTGAAAGCTATCAGGATGTAGCAGATAATTCAAAGAATAGTCAAGCTTTTGTAAATTCAACAAATGGGGAAGTGATTTTTGGAGCCTGGTTTTCTTGCATGTATTATACAAGCCCTGGAATCAGTATGGAGAAGAAACAGCAGAAAATGGCCTCTTAATAGAACAAGAATTTGTATTCCATACCAACCCTAAATCCCCATCAGCATAGTTACGAATTCTGGTTGGCATCTATTTATTTCCCAGCTGTAATCTGAAAAAAATATTTTAACCCTCTCATATTCTTCCTTCCCCCCAAATAGTCTCTGCAACCACTTCTTGGACTGCATGCAGAATTTTTGGGTTATGACTTCTGGAATCTGTAGTAGTCAGGCTGCTATGGAAATTGTGGAAACTGTAGTCTAAAAAGTAGCTTTTCTGGGGTCTGGTTCTATACCAGATTGATTTCCCCTGAAGATAATAATAAATAATAATAAACTTTATTTATACCCTGCCACCATCTCCCCGAAGGGATTCGGGGCGGCTAACATGAGGCCAAGCCCAAAAATTACAGTAAGGCAAAATAAATGCATACAAAGGCAACAACATCAAATAAAATACATAATTCAAATGAAATGCTAAACAATAATACAATAATATAACACAAAATATAAAAGACATAAGGAATTAAGCATAACAGGCTGGGCCAAATGCAAGGGATAAAATTATAAAAACAACTGGGTGTGATAGGCAAATAGAGTAATGTATCTGGTGGGAGGTTAGGGGGACAAAGGAAAACAATGAGGTTAGTCTTCACTGAGAGATGAGATAAAGTGCAACAAAAGGACAACATTGTACCCTAAAAGCACACTGGAAAATGCTCCATAGCTTTATTTTCCTTCTATATTTTCCTCCATCCATTTTTCCCATGCTGTTACACAAAGCAGACCTAATTTGATTACTCTTCTGAAAAGCCTTCATAACTTGGCAGTTCAGCTATGTGTGTGCCATTTCCCATGGGACTGGAATTTCAGAGTTTGTTGGGCAGAGGCTGTCAACTATACTAAGTTATTTATTTGTGATGGGTTTTAAGCATGAATATATAAGGAGATGTCCAAGATGGAACATCCACAATGCTCCAACCAAGCAATTGATCAATCTCTTTCTTTATACTCTGGTTTTTCCCCAAGACTGAGACTCAACCTGCTCACCAGCACATCACCCCAATGCCACTGCAATGCCTTTTAGAATGGTCATCTTTTAGAATGGCCAGCTTTTAGAATGGTCATCCCCACTGCAACCTTATTAACATATTGGTACAGAAACAAATCAAGAGCAATGGAAAGTGATGACTTGTCCAGAGCTGGAAGAGTTACTTTTATGACTTCAGCTCACAGTGTCCTCATCCAGCTGGGACTTTAGGACCTATCACCAAGAAAATATCTTTTCCAACCTATCATTTCAACTTGCTGTGGCATTGTGTTCTCCTGTATGTCCTTTGACAAACACGCTGGATACAGAGCTTGTGAAAGTGCCTTTATTTCTCTCATTTTTTGAACATACTTGTATTTGTGCACATGGTTTAAAATGCACATGCTGCTTCAATGCATCCCCACAGTGCTCTGCATACCTTTGAAGTATGCCATTTCCCCCTGTGCATGGTTTTAAAATAGGTGCATTTTATTCCAGACCTGTCTCTACACTTGTCCACCTGTTGACAATCTAAAAAAATGTGGATTGAAAGAAGTTCTGCAAATTTGGACTGAAATTGGAGTCGTCCCACATCCCTGCTATAGACAGAGAGGTAGCTAAACTCTGCAGTTTTCTTATGGGCTATAACTCTAATCTGCTGCACTAACATTTGCTGTGCATTCTGCTCTGCCACTTAAAGAAGGTAGGAATGCATGCTTTGAATCTTTTCCAGATTGTTGGAAGTTTTGGCTGTGTGCCTGGAATGTGGAGTGCTTCCAGGCTTTGCAACAATGCTGCAAACCTAAAATTTGCAATAGTTTAGATTCAGCTGTTCAGACTCCATGTAGTAATTACTTGGACAATAGATCTGTGACCATATGTTAACAAGGATAATACACAAAGGAATACAGATAACATTGGAAAGCATAGGGAACAAAACAAGGTCTAGCTTCTTGAGAATGGCAACTACTGTTTAATGTATTGTTGAAGGCTTTCATGCCTGGAATCACCAGGTTGTTGTAGGTTTTTCAGGCTGTATGGCCATGTTCTAGAAGCATTCTCTCCTGACATTTCATCTGCATCTATGACAGGCTTTCTTAGAGTTTTTGAGGTCTTATATTCATCCTCCACTTCTCCTCTAGGAAATGGGATTCTTGCAAGAAATAAAATGGAGAATATGTTAAGTGTCAGAAAGTTTGGACTGGACTTCTATATAATACTTTTTATGCCGTCTCCAACCTATCTTAGTCTTCTTTTTCATCTTAGCCATTCTTGTAATCAATAAATTGAACAGTTCCCATGAATACGAGGATGCATGCCTGATTTACATTAGACAGTCATTTTAAAAATCTAGTTTATACCACAGATTCTCAAACCTGGAGATATAGATTCTTTGGGAAACAGTTCTGAGAAGCCTTAGCAAGTATAATCAATTGTCAGGATCCCTAGGAGAAAAAATCCAAAAAACATCTGGAAGTTCAAGTTTGGGAACCACTGAATTTTGCAGCTTGTAACAGTCATACATCTCTTTAAATAGTGACAATGCTTAATTTCTACTGCATTGTAGATCTACCGAGTGGTTTTACTTTCCTGGTATCCTTTACCTTTGCTTGTTTTCCTACTTCCATATTAGAGAAATACATTTTGCTTATTTCATTCTTGTATGTTGTGCAAGCCCAAAATACACATAATACAAATAAATAATTGAAGCCTAGTGTCAACTGGAAATGGGGGAAGATTGAGGCCCAGGCCATAATGTCAACTCACACAAAAACCAAACTTTCTCCTTCAACAACATGTTTCCCTACTATAAAATAATGGTCCAAGTCACACTATATAATTACAGTGCTATCATTTCACTTTAGCTGCCACTGTTCCATCTCACAGAATTCTTTGTTTTGCAGTCTGTAATTTTAGGCTGGAGAGCTCCTCTGGCACCTTACTAAAATTCCAGGAATCCATAGAATCCAGCCTTAAAAGTTAAAGTAGAACACAGCACTATAATTGTGTGGTGTGAATGGCCCCTGGAGAAAAATTGCAATTTCATAAAAGTTTAGGTAATATATGCTAGACCTAGCAGCCCTGGACTGAAAATTACAAATTTCCCAGTGGGTGAACCTGACTGAATATGGAGGATACTTTGGAGTAAACATGCTCAAGATTAGTCTGCTTGATGAAATTTGGGGCTCAGAACCTGACATCAACACATTTGGACCTTTGTATCTCCATATTCAGAATCCATGGATCCAACAACCCATAGTTTGAAAATACACCCCCCCCCCAAATAAAATCCAAAAAGCAAACCTTGATTTTTGTCATTTTATATAGGGAATGTCATTTTTCTATGGCATAGTATATAACAGCATTTGGGCATTCACAGAGTTTGGTATCCATGGAGGTCTTAAAAACAAACTTCAATGGATTTCAAGGACCCACTCTATTTGAAATATTTCAACCCACACTGCCCTAGTAAGGTGAAGGTTACAATTTAACTGACTTTAACCGAATGAAATTGGGATACAGTTTATTAACTGCTTCAAAGCTGTCAGACACTGTCAAATGTTTGGTAGTGGAAAAATCACTAGAAATTAAAAAAAAAACCCTTATACTGTATGAGAAACATTCACTAAACATTCACATATCTAGAAGATGTTAGAATTATCACTATCAAAAGTGTTTCAAGGAGTACATATATGTCAGCTATCTGGTGCCAGTGGGCAACCTATCATCTCCTATAATTTTTAAGATTTGGAAGTTCCCTTTTTGTGAAAGGCACAAATTCTATTACAGATAATGCTGGCAAAGCGGTAAGTTCCCATCAGTCTGTATATTCTATTCCTTTATCCATGTTATGTCTGTCACCTACAGGGAGCCAACTATGCATTGCTGATGTCTATGAAGTTTAATATTTTCTCTTGACTTCCATGTAATGCTGATTTTCTAAACTGAGCAATTTCCCCTATTTTATGTATTATTGTTATGGGCTTAACACATCAAAATTTACCACTGTTTAGGTTCTTGTGGGTTTTTTCGGGCTATAGAGCCATGTTCTAGAGGCATTTCTCCTGACGTTTCGCCTGCATCTATGGCAAGCATCCTCAGAGGTAGTGAAAATGCTTGCCATAGATGCTACCTCTGAGGATGCTTGCCATAGATGCAGGCGAAACGTCAGGAGAAATGCCTCTAGAACATGGCTCTATAGCCCGAAAAAACCCACAAGAACCTAGTGATTCCAGCTATGAAAGCCTTCGACAATACATTACCACTGTTTAGTTTGAAATCTACCTCCCGTGTTTCCCATTTTTCTATTGTCATCAATATGTTCCATCCTGTTTGCTGTCTTGCCTATTCAAGCAGTAACCTGCAGCGTGCTTCAATTATTTGTTTTATCAAGTAAAGTAAAGGTAAAAGTTTCCCCTTGACATTAAACCTAGTCGTGTCCAACTCTGGGGGGTTGTGCTCATCTCCATTTCTAAGCCGGCATTGACTGTAGTCGCCTCCAAGGTCATGTGGTCAGCATGACTGCATAGAATACTGTTACCTTCCTGCTGAAGTGGTACCTATTGATCTACTCACATTTGCATGTTTTCAAACTGCTAGGTTGGCAGAAGCTGGAGCTAGCAACAGGAGCTCACCCTGCTCTCGGGATTCGAACCACCGACCTTTCAGTTAGCAAGTTGAGCAGCTCAGCGGTTTAACCTACTATGTCACCAGGCTCTTCTTATCAAATACTTGATAAAATCATTGCCTTTTCATCCCAAATAATCAATTATAGCATATATTATTCCTTGGACTCCAAATTCTGGCTGTAACCATGAGATACTTCACTTTACATTTCTGGGCTTTATTGCTAACAGGAAAAAATGAACACAGAGAGCCAGGATGCAAGAGCCTGCTTTCTACCAAGTCAGATGACTGATCCATCTAGCTCAGTTTTGACTTAATTGCAATGGCTGTCCTATCCTATCCTGGAAATCCCAGTATGTGACTGTGGGATTCTTTGTGTGTACAAGAGGTGCATTATCATGGTTTTATAACCCTTTTCCAAATACAATAAAGTCTCAGAGAGAACACATTCCTATTGCCTTCTTGTTGTGTTGTGTTTGTTCCTATCAACCTCATGCAAACTGAGGATGATGGGGGTAGTGCTCTTGCACATCTGAGAGGGTACCTGGTTGAAAAAAGGTTAGAATATACTGTATATTGCAGTCTAAAGGAAATAGAAATGTTTCATCACCTTGGTGATGAGCAATGCAGTCAGTTGGGATGGCGAGGTGTGTTACAGTAAGTTGTAACAGGATCAAGTATGTGTGTGTGTGTTAAAGAAAACCTTATACTGTTTGTTATTATGTGCAGCTGCTAATGTAGGTCAACTAGTAAGTTTGGACCACACTTGGTGGGGTATAACTGTATGAGTTTTAGAATACAGTTTAGCTTTTGCTCTGAGGAGCCTTTACTCAGGCATTTTGCTCAACCATTTCTACTGCTCTCTCATTCGGATGAAGAAGAAGAAGCCTTATTCTGTATTTCTTACAATGACTATGTAAGTTTGTTTCACTGTTTGTTTGTTTTGTTTGCAACATTGCAAGTTTGTGTTTTAACTCTGCTGATAAGACTAAAGTTTTTCTGATTGAAACACGCAATGCGCAACAAAGTGTTCCCAGTCTACTGCATAAACTCAGGACTTCATCGCAAGCAACTCAGCATTACTAAGTTCAACCCACTGCTGGTTTGTCTCTTTCCCATAATTCTCCCATTTCTTTGCTGTTGACAGATGAGAACCATCAATAGCATTGAATCCTGCAATGTTCCTATCACCTATCTTGACGCAATGTGTCCCTTCTACTCTTGTGCCACCATACTGGGAGAAACGTAATAACATGGGGTAGGATTTTCCTCCTATTCACCTTGCTTTTTCCAAGCTGTACATTTCCATTTACTTTATATTGTATAGTTATAATTGCCTTTTAAAAATGCTGGATTTGTAAAATTGCTCAATAATAATAATAATGGTAGGATGGGAAGATGGGGTTATGAGGCTATGTGGAAGCATGATTGTGACACCATGAATTGGGGAATGAGTGCAATTGTGTGATTGAAAAGATATTGAAGTTTTTCAACTCAGTATGCACTATCAATGCAAGCACGACTGTATGAAATAGTGGGTTCATGCTATAAAGTCCTTGGTTTAATTCAGCTTTCAAAATGCAGCTGCTGCAGAGACAATTAACATTGGGACTGATTAGGCAAAGGCTTACTGAAGCTGGGAAACTGAAATGAGCAGAAGAAATCAACGCAGTTCCCCAAAGGAAAGCTAAATATCACCCTTACACTGTTCTGAATGCAGAACTTTGGCTGCCATTTACAGTTGTAAATCTATGGAAATGTGTGAAAATCCACTGCTTGGTTTGTGAAAGTTGCCCTTTTAACAAATTCACCCTTTGCTGAGAAAAGCCAGGCAGCAGCCATTTAGATAGCACTACAATACAAACATAACAATGTACCAATTCAGCATCCACCCACTCATACACAAACACCCCTGATCTCAAATGTGCAGATGCTGCTAAGACACTTAATCAAATGCTGACAACACACTTGCATTGCTATAACATTAAAAAAACCCACAGAGCTCAAAGGATTGCAGGTTATTATAACAGGCTCAGAATTGGGAGATGATGCCATTTTCAGAAACAAGAGGCAATCAGACAAGAGAGAGAGACTATCCTTATTTTGTAACAGATTTGACTTCCTCTGACAGAGCAGAAGTAGCTGAGGTAGTTCTCTGAAATATTCAACAGCATAGAGATTTTTTAATGTATTTCGGAATTCAGTAAGGAATCAATCAAGAAAGACAGCTGATTGACAGGTGTAATGTGTCTCATCAGATCTTATAAATCCAACAGTGATATGCATTTATGGGTGAGGAATTCACGAAATTTCACAGACATAACTTGAGGGTGACTTCTGGGCTAGGGAATAGTAGTACTTTGGAATAAAATACACCTTTTAATATAATGGGCAATCTCAAATATGGTGGAAGGGGAGAATTTTACAAAGCAATCCTATGGGAGTGAGGACAGGAGAACTGCCAATTGTTATGACCAGGAAATAAACAGAGTTTTTTTGTATTGTCGAAGGCTTCCATGGCTGGAATCACTGGGTTGTTGTAGGTTTTTTCGGCTATATGGCCATGTTCTAGAAGCATTCTCTCCTGATGTTTCACCTGCATCTATGGCAGGCATCCTCAGAGGTTGTGAGATCCTCACAACCTCTGAGGAAGCCCGCTGTAGATGCAGGTGAAACTTCAGGAGAGAATGCTTCTAAGAACATGGCTACATGGCCCAAAAAACCTACAACAACCCAGAGCTTTTTTTCTTGGGTCATTTTCGTTCCCAAAATTTCACCTCCTATTGAAACTAATAGGAAGGGAGAGATTTATTCAAGAACTGGTGGAGTTACTAGGGGTGGTTTCCATTACTTTTTTAAACTAAGGGAACATTTCTTGGGATTCTCTTGGTACTCCAGCATGGCCTAGATTAGCCTGATTTTTAGGGAGGTGCTCTTTCTAGATCAGTGGTTCCCAACCTTTCCTTTACCAGGGACCACTTTGACCAGGGACTACTCTCCAACATTATTACCAAAAGGGTCACAAATCAGATTTTGGTGAACTTTAGATTCGGTTTTGTGTGCAGATTCAGAAAATTGCATTGGATAGACCATATCAGCACTAGTTTCTGATACAGAATATATGCCATGGTCAGCAACAGGGAAGGAGTGGCAGGCAGTGCAAAGGGAGCAGAAATAAAATAAAGTAAAATAAAATAAAATAAAGAGGAAGGAGGTTTGCGGATCAGATTTTCATCCTCGTGGTCCACAACCCACAGGTTAAGAAGTACTGTTCTAGGTATCTCTAGGTTCTCCAATGTGACTTTATGGTCAACTTCTGGCAAAGGTAACTCTGAAAGTATCACTGAAAGACCCAGAGTTTGTAATCAAACCCACAAATAATCAAATTCACAAAAGTTAAACCTACAACTGTGAAATACTAATTCTGTGGCTTTTTTTGCTGGGTAGCTTTTGAAAAGCATTTCCTTTTGCCTGTTCTGTTGACAAAGGGGAAAATCATGGCCAACAAAGTAAAAATGAAAAGCTCACGCGTTTTTCAAAGACAGCCTTGTCTCTGAATGAAAGTAATTGACCCATTTGTCATGTTCAAGTATCACTAGCACTTAGGCCTACTGGGAAGTAGTGCCTCCTGGTTCCATTGCAGCTACACAATGCCAGACATTAGAACCAGGTAAATCAAGATCTGTATGCTCTCAGGCTAGATCTACACTGCTATATAATGCAGTTTAACTGCATTGAAGTGGATTATGACTCATATAATCCAGTTCAAAGCAGTTAATCAGCATTCATGGGATCAGGCATTTGGAGAATAGGCTGACCTACTGACGTGTTGACTTATTTAGAACTGATGGACTGTCCTTGGATAATGATTTAAATCGGTGACCATTTGTTGTCTGTTTTTATATTTTTTGTATTGTTTATACAGTTTTATACTGTTTATATGGTTTTATATGGTTGTTATTATTACATTGCTATTGATTGTATATTTATGTTTTGATGTGGGCGCCATGGGGTGCCACTTTGTAGCCATCCTGAGTCCCTCTGCAGAGGTTGAGAAAGGACAGGATATAAAGGCCCTAAATAAGTAAATAAATAATAATTCTGAAACTTCACAATATGGCAGTGTAGATCTAGCCCAAGTTTGAATTTCAAAATGATAGCTTCCCTCCTTTTCCTCTACTACTATAATACTTTCTAGCACCCTATGGAACAGAGTCTTTCAATTGTGGAAAGTCAGCAGCACTGTCCTTGTGGAATGATGTTTGGAGTGCAGCATACCATGGAAGTCATTCAGAAACATTTGGGAACCCAAATTGAGTAAAAACTAAAGAGCACTATGTTAAAAGAAAGTTGGCCCTCTTTATCCATGGTTCTACAGCCCTTTCAAGGGAACCATAAGAGTGATGTGGCCCTTGGTGAAAATGATTTTGACACTCCTGGTGTAGTGAGACCTAGGACTCATAGCACCAAAGCACTGAACTTTTCTTTGACTGTTAAAAACAATGACATTGTCATTGACAATTTCCAGTTGTGTGAAATGTTACTGAAGATTGCAGTATTTGGACTGCAAGATCACATTCGTTATCTTACCATACAGATGACATTTCATGGAGTTGTTGATGGCAAATTTGGTATCATCATCACATTTTTCACTCTCACCCAGAGTGTAAAAGTGGAGCCCCCGGTGGCGCAGTGGGTTAAACCACTGAGCTGCTGAACTTGCTGACTGAAATGTCGCAGGTTCGAATCCAAGGAATGGAATGAGCTCCTGCTATTAGCCCCAGCTTCTGCCAACTCAGCAGTTTGAAAACATGCAAATGTGAGTAGATTAATAGGTACCACTTCTGTGGGAAGGTAACAGCGCTCCATGCAGTCATGCTGACCACATGACCTTGGCGGCATCTACAGACAACACCGGCTCTTCGGCTTAGAAATGGAGATGAGTACCAACCCCCAGAGTCAGATAATGTCAGGAAAAAACCTTTACCTTTATTTTTTTCCTTCCCAGCAACACCAAATCAAAGCAACCATTCACACTGAAGGACTGGTATGTTTCTAGATTTGAGATTCATCTGGGTTCCTTTGCCATTCTTCCTACTCCTCACTGGATAGCAGGGGATAAAGCACAAGATCTTTTTACTACTATAACACTGTACTATGCATTTTTAAAAATAAGGCATATCCTTTGTAACATTACTGTTGATCAGATTTGTTACTGGGTCATAATTGTAGAATGTGGATATTTTGTCACAGTTTTAAAGGTGGTTTGAATATGGAAACCAGATCCATTTGGGGAAGAGATATCAGAAGTTATATTGAGGGTTTCCCTTATGGGACTTTGAGATTTATGCAGCTGTTTGCATTTTTGCAGTCTTCCATTAGGGAAAGCCTATAGCAACTTGTCTTGAAGCACGCCTGCAGTACAGAATTAGCCGCAATATCTCAGAGTTTAGTTAATACACAGGGTCTTAATAATATTGCTAAGCTACTCACCAACAGCAACCTGTGGCTTCTTTATTGGTGAATCTATTCCCGTTTTTATTTTCAACATTAGTTCCCCCAGATTCTTAATCAATTTACAATGTAAGATTCATTACCTTTAAAGTTCAGAAAAGCTGGGGTGAAAATTGCTGGAAGAAACATTAACAACCTCAGATATGCAGATGACACCACTATGATGGCCGAAAGCGAGGAGGAGCTGAGGAGCCTTCTAATCAAGGTGAAAGAAGAAAGTGCAAAAGCTGGGCTGCAGCTAAACGCCAAAAAAACCAAGATTATGGCAACAAGAATGATTGACAACTGGAAAATAGAGGGAGAAAATGTGGAGGCCGTGACAGACTTTGTATTTCTAGGTGCAAAGATTACGGCAGATGCAGACTGTGGCCATGAAATCAGAAGACGCTTACTTTTTGGAAGGAGAGCAATGTCCAATCTCGATAAAATAGTAAAGAGTAGAGACATCAGACTGGCCACAAAGATCCGCCTAGTCAAAGCCATGGTATTCCCTGTAGTCACCTACGGATGTGAGAGCTGGACCTTAGGGAAGGCTGAGCGAAGGAAGATAGATGCTTTTGAGCTGTGGTGTTGGAGGAAAGTTCTGAGAGTGCCTTGGACTGCGAGAAGATCCAACCAGTCCATCCTCCAGGAAATAAAGCCCGACTGCTCACTGGTGGGAAGGATACTAGAAACAAAGTTGAAGTACAGGGTTAGTCAAAATGAATAGGCCAATAAGAAAATTAATTTTAGACGAATGTATGTTTATTGTAACCAAACTACAGCTACGTATCGACAGATAAATTATCAAAGTTTTGTCTCACCTTCAGAGATGTTCGATATGGGCGCCCCGTGTGACATGGCAGACGTCCAAGCGATAGTCCAGTTCATTCCACATCCGTTGCAGCACATCCGACGTAATGGCATCGAATGCAGCACATATGCGCTGTTTTAAGTCGTCCAAGGTCAGCGGTAATGGAGGTCGGAACACAGCGGCATTAACGTACATGTGTGTTGCTCAAAAAAAACTTTGATAGTTTATCTGTTGCTACGTAGCTGTGGTTTGGTTACAGTAAACATACATTCGGGTACAATTAATTTTCTTATTGGCCTATTCATTTTGACTAACCCTGTACTTTGGCCACATCATGAGGAGACAGCAAAGCCTAGAGAAGACAATTATGCTGGGGAAAGTGGAAGGTAAAAGGAAGAGGGGCCGACCAAGGGCAAGATGGATGGATGGCATCCTTGAAGTGAGTGGACTGGCCTTGAAGGAGCTGGGGGTGGTGACGGCCAACAGGGAGCTCTGGCGTGGGCTGGTCCATGACGTCATGAAGAGTCGGAGACGACTGAACGAATGAACAACAAAGTTCAGACTGAAAAATGGAATGGATTTAGCAACCCACATCCGTGGATACCACCACTCACTGCTGTTATTGCTGTTCTATGGCTCTACAGAGGCTAAAAGTCAAGTAGATTTAGTAAAAGCAAAAAAACCCCCAAAACCTAACAAAACTACATACATTTATATTTGAGCTATGGGAGTATTTGCTTCTCTTCTGTGACCCCCATAGCACCCACAGCTGGTGCTTATAGCCAAACAAAGTGCAAAGAAATACAAAATCACATCCAAAGGAAGAGCTACTCCTTTGAACTCCCTGCAATAAGCTGATGATCCATCACAGAGGTTTGCAAAATAAATAGCTCTCTTTTTGTAATTTCCTGTATAAATGCCAGCAGCTGTGGGATCACTGAACTTTCCTGAGCCCTTTAATCGCATTTCCTCTTTAGTCACTGGAGTAGATGTGTGGAGGTGCCATGAATATATTCCTCTCGGTCAGCAAAGAGACGGAGCAGGAGGGCTGCTCACTTGGTCAGATGTCCATACACACCTGAGACATTTTAAAAATCATTTTTATTGATCTTCATTTGATGGGCCGGAATCCACAAGAGCGTAACCCCAATGACATACACTAGTTTTTCTGAAGGAGGAATGAGAGAGGAGAATTGGTGTTTTACCACTTTGTCAGTAAAGCAGAACTTTTGTTACACTTTGTGCATTTGTTACTTTTGAAATATGAAGAAGTGAAAGTAGTTATTTTTTTAAAAAAAATATAACTGCTCCTATAATGGTTTTCTTCTTTCAAAAACCATTTCTGATTTTCTTCCTTTTTCTATTGTTGTTTTGCTTTGCCTCTTTAGTTCAAAACATTGGCACTTTCATATTCTACTAGTAAATATATATTCATTTTAAAAAAGTAGCGCATTGATTGCTCAGCCCTACCTCTTTCATATGAAAGATAAATGTCAGTCCAAAGTATGGCACCACTAAATTTGCTATTAGTTATAGTTATGTGCACCTCCAGTGGTGCAGTGGGTTAAACTGCTGAGCTGCTGAACTTGCTGACCAAAAGGTCAACAGATTGAATCTGGGGAGCAGGGTGAGCTCCTGCTGTTAGCTCCAGCTTTTGCCAACCTAGCAGTTTGAGAACGTACAAATATGAGTAGATCAATAGGTACCATTCTGGCAGGAAGGTAATGACGCTCCATGCAGTCATGCCGGCCACATGACCTTGGAAGTGTCTACGGCAGTGGTTCTCAACCTGGGGTCCCCAGATGTTTTTTTGCCTACAACTCCCAGAAATCCCAGTCAGTTTACTAGCTGTTGGGATTTCTGGGAGTTGAAGGCCAAAAACATCTGGGGACCCCAGGTTGAGAACCACTGGTCTACGGACACACAACTAGACTTAATATCAAGGGGAAACTTTTTTAAAAATGTAAGAAATCCTCAGTGAGTGCAAAATCAGGCATGAAATGGGTGACCTTTCAAGGGGAAATTTTTTCCTTTTATGTGTGGATTTGGTATCAAATTTCATTCTGAGGGACTAATCTCTCATCCCAGTATGTTAAGAGTTAATGTAAGAATTTGGTAGCCCCTCCATTTATGAGAGCTGGTTGGTTTCAAAATATTTACTTCTGCAGTTACTGCCTGTGGTAATTTGTGATCTGAATATTAATTTTGACATCAGGAAAATCAACATTAGTAGAGAATGTTAGGAGAACAATGTTCTTTTAGCCACCAACCACAGTCTAACCTGTAGCAACATGTGTAATAAGGAATGAGCATACTGTCCTGTTTCCCCCACTAAACAGAAGGAAAACAAGGTTAGCAAAATGTGTCTCATCACATTTGTTTTGCAGAAAATGGGCCATGCATGTCTCTTGAAATGATGCAGATGAAAATATGTAGTTTTCTTTTTTAGAAATCCTATTCGTTCTTGTCTTCTCTGCTCTCCCTTTCCTTTCTTCAACCCCCACCCCACTACTCTAGAAGCTTTGCTTACTTTGATGATACTCATCTTCTTTCATTTTCCTCTATCATGCTTCTTCTCATATATGCAGAGACCACTTTTCCATTTATACATTTTTATGTTTGAGCACCAGCAATGATTTCAGTATTCCCCATCTTCAGAACAGAGGCAAGAACACTTCCCCCAATGCTCCATCCCAGGGTCTGGGTTCATTAGTCATCTGAATGACATTGGCAATTATAACCAGCCCACTCAGTATTCTGCTGGCCACTTTGCTCCTTGCTGGTTCACAAAGGTCACCCGTTTCCTGCCTGTTTTTGCACTCACTGAGCATTTCTTACATTTTAAAAAATGAAGCCCTGACTGCCAGTTCCTGTTCCTAGAAAGTGAGAGTGACAGCATAGACATGATGGTCCCATTTTCCCTTGACTGCTGCAGCAGATGAGCCGACTGTCATGTCAGGAATGCCCGTGTGCATGCTGGGTTGCTCTATTGCTGAACATTTAGGACCAGTAAGTTTATGTGTGAATGGACAGAAAGCATGTAGATGCCTCACTCTTGGTGAATCTACACCAGGCAAAATTTAGATTTCTTTGCTCAAGATCTGCCCCAGATATACCACAGGGATACCATATGTAATCATGAATTTTAAACTTGTGTCTGATGTTATATTCTGTGTATTTTAATGTGTATTTTGTAGAACTATATTTTAAAATATGTATTTTATAGATTTTTTTTAGACAATTATGTGTTTTTAATGATATTGTAACTCGCCTTGAGCCACAGGGAGAGGTGAGTAAGAAATAAAATAATTCTGCCGCTGCTGCTGCTGCTGCTGCTGCTGCTGCTGCTGCTGCTCCTCCTCCTCCTCCTCCTCCTCCTCCTCCTCCTCCTCCTCCTCCTCCTCCTTGGTATAGAAACATTATGAAGCTGTTTAGTAGTCCACCCATCCACTTTGTCTGACAGCTCATCAGCATCAGCACCATCTTGAGAGTCACTGCTGCTGTTTCCCTACTAAGAAGCAGCATCTAGTCAGAGCCTTGTTGGCAACATTACTTCTGGTGAGGCCTCAACAGGATGCCGATGTTATGTAAACATCAGAAGTGACATCACAAGGAAGGCTCTGCTGAGTAGATGTTTCTGACTGGCGAAGACCCTGAGTGCCCCTGATCCAGCTGTCCACATATGAATAACACTGGAGATCACTCCAAAGTTTCTAGGAAGATTCAGAGTACCCAATCAGTACTTCTACTGCAGAACTGACCATATGTCATTAGGACTGCTTGCATCAGTTTCTGAGTGAATGCCTTTTATTTGACCCATGTAGACCTGTTGTCAGTCTCACAACCTTCCATCTCATTCTTGAATTGTGCTGCCCAATTTGTAAACCTTTTTTAAACCCAAGCTATATGCTGTACAAATATGACTTATTTATTTATAGAAACCTGCTTATATACTGGTGTTTAGAATGAGATCTTAAGTTAGAGTACAAACAAAACAAACTTAAATAATTTTTAAAAATACAGAATTTTAAACAATATATTTTAAGAACACAAAAAATTATGTTGCACTGTTCCAAAAACATGAATCAATAATTCAAATTACAAGAAAAGAAGATTTAATCTAAACATTAGAAATGAGTTCCTAAGAGCTGTTCAACAGAGGAACAGAGTGCCTCAGGGCCCTTCCAGACAGGCCCTATATCCTAGGATCTGATCCCAGGTGTTCTGTTTATCCCAGATTATCTGGCTTTGTTGTTCATTTGTTCAGTTGCTTCCAACTCTTCGTGACCTCATGGACCAGCCCACTCCAAAACTCCCTGTCAGTCGTCATCACCCCCAGCTCTTTCAAAGACAAGACAGTCACTTCAAGGATACCATCCATCCATCTTGCCTTTGGTCGGCCCCTCATCCTTTCTCCTTCCATTGATTATCTGGCAGTGCATATATAATCCAGTTTAAAGCAAAAAACCTGGGATAAGATCCTGGGATATAGGGACTGCCTGAAGGGCCCTCAGAGAATGATATTCTCCTTCTTTGGAGAGGTTGGATGGCCATCCTCCAGAAGAATTTGGTTGAGCATTCTTGCATAGCAAATGGCTGAACAAGTGGCCCTTGTGGAATGTTCCAGCTCTATAGTTCTGTCATTCTATGATTTTGTTAATGTTTTTTTCCCATCTTCTACATGGCATTCCTTCAAATGATCATCATTTCTTCATCTTCTCCAGGTGAAACATACTCAGCTTCCTTCTTTACCATTACTACTACTCTTGAACTGCTAGTTTCATTCCTGTTGATGCAAGCGAGAATTTCATTGGCTTTTTTTTGGGGGGGGGGGGGCTGCCATGTCACTCTCCTGTGGTCTACTAAGACCCTCAGATCCTTTCTATATGTATTACTTTCAAGTCAAATGCCAATCAGCTGAACAGTCCTGCTGTTGTCCTTCTCTTGAAGATGCTAGAATAAATTGGTATCGTTAGTAGTTTAATTTTATTTTTTAAAATAAAATGAATTAATTAAATTCTATATCGTTGTTATTAATTTGTTGTTACTGGATTTTTTTCCTTCAAAGATTGGGAGAGGCATTTGAGGAATTTTATAATCTTTATGCTTTAATAATTTTCCTCAATTGGGATATTGTGACTCTTGACTTAGATGATGCCATTTGCTGTTTGACTTCAGCCATGGACTAGACCTTAAGTCACAACCTGACTGCAATATCAGCTAGTGTGAGGGTGTGAAAGGGGGACTGTGTATGATCCCCAAAGTAGCACTGAAAAATATTTAAAAATATTCCAATAACAGACAAAAATAGCTTCCCCATACCTTTAATTCTTGCAAGCTGAGTTCAAAGTTCAGAAGTAGTTGACATTTCAACTCAGCAGGGGGGTAAGGAGAGGATGGGATGGACAGTAGCTCTTCTCAGTAGTTCAGGAAGAAGGTAAAGTGTTGCAGCCTCTCCTAACTTATGTTTTTTCTTCATTAATAACCTTTTCCATTTTGATGACATGCTGATGCTTAGCCACATGTTCCTGGTTTTCATCTGAGAAATGTTCAAAAGTATGATTTCCCGAGTGTTAGAAATTTCTATCAAGGAGAATTCTAGAAGGGAGTCTCTCCAAAGATTGGGATTTATTGCCATGAAAAAAATATACATTTTTGGAGAGCAAAAAACAGCATGTTCTATGCAGCGAGGAAATGTCTGCAGAAACTAATGTTTATTCCACACAGTACAATGCCGCTGCCCCCCGCCCCCAGGTGATTATTTGTTTTTGTGGAAAGTGAAGACATGACTTTCCTTGAAAATAGGACTTTCTTACAATGAGGAGAAAAATATTAAAATTATTTGGTTTTGTCCGCATGAATTAAAAGTATAAATATATAGATCCCTACTATTTTTGTAGCTTCTATCTCCATGCCAGCTGCCATTTTCTTTTGGCCAAAAACGGAGAGAGAAAATCTGTCAAACCAACCTGCAGGATTAGTGACACAACTTTATAAGATGTTCCAGGCCCCTGTATATTGTTTAACATTAAAAGTTACAGGGGATGCCTTTCTGGTTTTTCTGTAACAATCCACCATGACAGGGCAGTGTCCCATGCCAGAGTTCCTAGTATGAAAAATCACAGTAACTTACAATTAATGAGAACAGTACTTGCAGTAATTTAATGTACGGGTTCCACAACACCGTTTAATTCACATACAGTTATGATGCATATCACAGATATAACAAGGTGAAGAGAGCTCCTGTCTGGGTCCCCTACAACCACTTCTGTCTCCTCTTTCTGCTCATTTGGATGATCAGTCTTGTGTGGCTCTCTGAATCTTGCCCTTACAGAATCTATTAGCCCACCCTCTGCCTAATTATGATTTATTACCTGACCTGTGAGAAGCAGGCAAGCAAAACAGCTTCCAGGCTAACATAGTGCTATACTTTCTCCACCCCACATTGCTTGCACGGAGTCATTAACTTTGAGTAATTTCCTTCTGGAAAACATGGAGCAAGTGACGTTTCCCATTTAACCCTTTGGCGTTCTATAAATCATCTCCAGAAGTACATATTTAGGAAAATACAAGCAATATAAGAAGAGGAGGAGGAATAACTGGCACCAGTAGCATCTTCTACCTTACTTGTAGAGGGGTCCCTCCACGAAGTTCTGTTCAGTCAATCAACGTCTTTAAATATACAATGGAAAGGGTCTAAATTTTCATAATAGGACTTTAGGAGCAGAAGTTCAGAGCCTTAATTTCTGTTCCTTTAGGACTTCTGCTTCCTTTAGGACTTCTGCTTCCTTTAGGAGCTTCTGCTTCCTTCAGGAGCAGAAGTTCAGAGTGAACTTCCCCCACTTTTCTTATGCTGGTCTATGACTTTTACAAAGATTTTTGATTTTTTTTTGAGGTAGCATTGCCTGCACTACACATCCCCTTCGCACCCATATTGTCAAGGCCTTAGTCTTAAGCAATGATGTATGGTGGATTTTATGTCAATGGAGTGGTGAATCTGCTCTGAGTTTTACTTTGAAATTAAAGAAAATACCCACAGTGCTGAATACTATCCCTAAAAAAGATCCAGCATCTTAAATAGTTAGAACACAAATTTAGAGCAATAGCAGCCACACTCCACTGTTGCTTTTTTATTTAGTTCCACATCCACCAATTAGTAACCCTGCCACACTATATAATTATAACACTATAATTGATTCTACCTTAAGAGAGAGCAGTGATCAGGATCACCTGTGAAGAACTTTTGCTCAATAATGGTAATTTCAGGCACTTGTTGAGGTCTCGTGCCAGATCAGGAGACACTGTCCTGAAAAGTCATCTCAAAACTGCAGATATGAATGGCCAGTATACTCGTTTTCAAATAGAGAATGAACTAATAGACATTTGTGGTAACAAGAATAGAAAAATATTTTGAAAGATGTAATGCATCAGTTTTTTTCTGTTTTGGCAGATGAAACTTTGGATATGAGTATCAAAATTCAGGAGTCACTTTGAGTTTTCAGCAATTGAAGTAAGCTGATGACAAAAGGAGAAACTGGGCGGGAGGGATCAAAAAGAAACAGAGACATTTTAATAGTAGATGAAAAAGTGGGAAGACACAGGATAAATTGGAACTGACCCTACTCAACTGGAAAGCTATTGTAAGTAAGAGTGTATCATAAAAGAGTCTCAGAGTCCCCACCCTGCCTGCCTGCGAGCTGACAGTTAACATTATGAGACTCCATTCCCAAAGGACATAAAGTTTGCTTTACCCTCTCAAGTCTGTTTAGGCATCCAGCCTTTCTTATCTCTAAATTCATTGTTCATGATATTTTACCTCCCTTCTGTTTTTGTCTCTAGTTCTGTCACTACCAGGCTCTTGGTTCAATATTAAAAAGGAGTAATTATAGTATTATTGACATCCAAGTGATAATGGAGTGTCCTGTGGTTATTCTAATATGAGAGGGAGAGTGTACTGGTTTTGCCAGTGAGGGCAAGCTATGTTATTTCGAGGAGTAATTTGGTCCATGTTGGAGATCTGAACTTTTCTCTTGTTAATAATATACTGTTGAAACCCTCTTTCTCTAATAAGCTTATTAACTGCAGTTATTAAGACAGAGCACCAGGAAGAGGGTCATCTAGTAAAAGGGCACCTGAGTCATAATATGCAGGGGTGGCTCCAGCTGATATGGAAACTGTGCTTGTAATTTGTAGTAGATTTGTCAAATGAAAAAGTACATGCCCTCAGATTAAGGAAGCCATGTGACTGGAAATCTCAAACTTTCTTAAGGTTAGTCTCCTCTGAAGCCTGAATATACATGAATGCTGAAACAAACTACCTTTGAAGGCAGAACAATGGCTGAATTTTGACAGGTAGAATGTCAATGCTGGCATCACGTTAATCACTTACAATGTAGTACGTTAGCATTATGAACTGGTAACCGTTCCTATTAATTTCTGATAAATTAACAGCTGTCATCATAATCACAACCACCGTTTCTATCCTGCCTTTTTTCAGATTGGGATTCATGGTACCATTGCCAAAATCATAAATGCTCTTGAAAACCATCTTTAAATTTCAGCCTGCACCAACGGAATGTAGTTCTGCAGTATTTCCAGCTCTGGCAATCTGAGTGACAACAAAAACTATCCAGGAATTTCCAGCTCCTGCTTGATCCCTGGGCAGAAGGGGACAAACATATCATCCTACAACATGGTTCTCTTCAGCACCAGTGAACTCAATCCCTTAAAGAGGCTGGTTGGATATTGAGGTGTGTATTGAAAGCCAGATTAAAGCTATTTGTCTGCTATAATATATTGGCCATAGTACTTTCCACCTTTAAAATGTTTTTTTATCATGTCAGAAGCAACTTGAGAGAATTGCCCATCTGCAGGGACGTTGCCCAGGGAATGCTCAGATGTGTTACCATCCTGTAGGAGGATTTTCTCATGTCCCCACATGGAAGCTGGAGCTGACAGATGGGAGCTCACCTTGTCTTGCAGATTTGAACTGCAAACCTTCAGGCCAGCAGTCCAGCCAGCATAAGGTATAATAATAATAATAATAATAATAATAATAATAATAATTTTATTTTTATACCCGCCAACCATCTCCCCTAGGGGACTCGGAGTGGCTTACAAGGGACACACCCAAGATTACAATTAAAACATCAGAAAAAAAATAACAACACAATTGAAAGTAATATAAAAACAATACAGCTGAAAGACACATAGCTGAGGTACAGATTCAATGAGTGCAATACATTTTTACAGGGGGGCAGGAAGGTGCAACAATACAGTAAACTGGGCAGGAAATACTGTCATGACACATGTTGAGGTAGAGCCATGTTGAACCATGGTGCAATGGCTTAAACCTTGTGCTGGCTGGACTGCTGACCTGAAGGTTTGCGGTTCTAATCCACAAGAAAAGGTGAGCTCCCATCTGTGTAAACTAAACAATAGGGACTACGAAGTAAATGCATATTGTTCAAGTCAACCTGCTGTACTGATTTGAGTTGCCAACAATATCTATACAGCAATGATTTACACCCAGAGGTACATCCTTCAGTGTACAGTATTTGAGTAACTTTGGGTAGTGCTAATATTAGAGGGTTGCAGGATTCCACTCTATCCTATCCCTTGGATGCCTGAATTGTATTTTGAAATAATCAATGTCAATGCTGAAAATGGGGACTAAACAAAAAGCTAATAGGTGAGGCAGATTTCTTGTTGGGGACATTTATCTCATTGCTTTCTCTCGTCATTCTTTCCCTTGGAAGATTTGTAATGCAGCAAAAATGATGCCTGGGGCCTTTGAATTGCCTACCTCTGTCCCAGAGTGAAGTAGCACACACACAATTACCACTGAAAGAGCAAACCTCCCATCAAACCAATAAGTGGCATCTAAAATTACCTATCTGCACCACTGACTGTCTGTCATAGGTGAATGCAGCAATAGTTTCTGACTGCTGGTACTGTTTCTCCCTATTACATTTTCCATGTTGGGTCCAAATTGGGAACAAAGGACCTTTCATAGTTTTCTATTTACTGTAATGTTCCCCAGCAGCTGCAAGCATATTGAGGAGAATTTAGGCAGATTCAAGTACAAATTGATGGAAATCAAGACTTTTGAAAGCTTTTCTTTAAAGGCTCAAATCACAGAAGGGATTCATGAGAGGTATAGAGGAGACAAACAGGTGGTATTGCAAATAGCGAGCTGGAAAATATGTCAGAATCATTTGAAGCATAATTCTCAGAATCTCATTGGTATTCCTACTCTTTTTTGTTGTGAGGCTTTTCTATGCTTTTCTAAAAACTATCAGTTGGAGTATATTATGTACATATATTTAGGTACATAGCAGAGACACTAAGAAACCCTGTTAGTGAATTGCAAAGATGCACAACAGGACACCAGCAAGAGTATCTTGATGCCCATTGGCTGCTGGTTATCATGTGTTCCTGTGCTGATGTCTGAATGGGGCCCTTGCATGACCAGAAAGGAGGAGGAGAGATTGACATGGGTGCTCTGATGCCAGCAGAGGCACCCACGATGGCCAGGAGCTCAGATGGAGCACCATGGCTGGCTAGGAGCAGTGATAGTAGCAACGTGGGCAAGATCTATCCCTTTTTCCTATGCCAATAAATGCAGGAAAACAGTGATGATGCCAATGTCCCATCGCAGAATGAGACCCAATCTTGCTGTCTAGACTGCTCAGAAGCTATGGGATTCTCTGGAGTTTCCAGCAGTGGAATTTGAATTAAAGCAGCAACAACAACAACACTCCATGATACAATAAGCCACTGTATGTTGTGGAGACAGACAGCCTTCCATTCAGAGGTGACTCCGGTGATTTTTATTTTTGCAAGTATAGACTAGACAAATCCTATGAACCAGAATTGATTCATTCACAAACACAGAAGCCACCAACAGGTGGGCAGAGACTTCTCTTCCTTCTTCCATCATAGCAGGAAAGAAAATGGGTGACTGAGGTAGGGGTGGGGGACAACAGTGTAGAATGAGAATAGGAAACATACAGCTCTCTGGATGCTGCTGAATCTCAGAATTCAGCATTCCTCACAATTTGCTAAGCTCAATGGGGCCACTGCATTGCAGTCCTGCAGCATGTGCAATACCATATGATTCCATCCCTAGTTTATAGGGAGTTAGTAAGTAGGAGAAAGAACTTATTTTCATCACAGGTGAAATTCCAAGTCAGAAAGGTAGTCCTGTCTATGTGATTGAGGTGAATTACACATTAGCCCATTTTGACTGCAGAACATCTTTGTTCAATGAAGGTCTGCCTTTCCACTGAGTGTTCTCCGGTAGTATTTCTAGGAAGGCTTCCATTGCTAGCTTTGCAAATTGATGTTTTTAGACTATGTTCTTGACTGAGTTCAACACAGTGACCTCTCATACCATAGTTTGTCCATTACATGCCACTGCTGGCACCAGAAGCATACCGTGTAATTACATGTGTGGTCCCAAGTAATCATGTTAATGGCCCCAAATAATTGCCAGGCATGGTCCAGTGACAGAATATATAATGGGTATTTGCATTTCTGATGGATGGCAAAGAATCCTAATTGCAAAGCTGAAATTCTCTTCTCTGTATTTAAAAGAAAGGGAAAATAAAGGACTCTCCAATCTACCCTTGTGGTTTATGGATTGAATCATGCTGGTGACATCATTGCCCTTGACATTAACATTGCCCCTGGGTCTAACTTGTGTCTCCCTTGATAATAACCTTATCCTTTTTATCTTAATAAATTATCATAGGATAGGGGTTCAGAAACACAGAATAAATAGGACCTAGAAGCATTACTTTTGGGAATGTACCATATATACTCGAGTATAAGCTATCCTGAATATAAGCCAAGGCACCTAATTTTACCACAATTATTGACTTGCGTATAAGTCAAGGGTGGTAATGCAGCAGCTCCTGTAAATTTCAAAATAAAAATAGATACCAATAAAATTACATTAATTGAGGCATACAGCTTTTCCTCTACACATTTTTTTTTCGTGTGTAGGGAATACATACTGATTGTCTCACCCTTTCACATCACACATTATAGTGCTATATTCCATTAAGCAACAGTAGGAACATCCTATGAAAGATTGGGCTTTTCAGATTTTGGGGGGTGGTGGGGGTGGAATTCTTAGCCAGAGAGTTACAGCGCATGAATCTACTACACAATTCTATAGGATGAAACCATGGGAGTCATAGTGCTACAATGTACAGGGTGCAAGAGCATGTAAAGGTGACTGGGTTCCAGAAATGAGTGGTGGCATGCAAATTAATTAATCAAATGAATGAATAGCAAATAAAATTAGCTGAAGTCAACTTGAAGAAACATAGCAAAAAGAGTACTTCCCTTTGATTTCAGGGGAATAAAAATTCAAAGAGCTTTGACAAAACCTCATCATTATGTCGTGAAAAACAAGTCCAATGAAAAGTACACAGACATTAATTAAGGCATTTTTCTGGCATTTGCCTGTGGAGAGCTAGCTTGCATACTTCTGTTCCCAGAGCAATTCAAGAACACTTCACTTCTCCCTATGGATGTGTCCTGAACGGAGCTTCTGTTGTGTATTTTGACAGTGATGAGTGGAGCTGATGTTTTTGATGCAAGTGTGTTCTTATTGCTTGGATGTCTTGGAGTGCAGATCTCCTAAGGGAAATGTATTTATTCATTTGCAAAATGCTGTGGGGCAAAGGTGGAGATGGCACATTCTCTCTCTGGTGGAAATAAAGGATTAAAGTAGGAAGCATTAAGAGCCCTGAAGTATTCACCAGAGATAATATAGAAACAAGGGAAAAGATTGACTGTGTCCCTTGGGGTCAAAGACTAATGTTGCTGATCACAACTTGGAGATGCTCTATGTGAGCAACATTGTATGCTTTCTATCAGACCTCATGCTGATCATGAGTCCACCAAGAGCTAAAGGAAGAAGAATGGGTTCAAAACAAGCCTCCTCCTTAAAGACAGATGTTGGAAATGTGGATGGTGTGGATTTAGAAACAAATACTCTTTGGAAAGTGGATGCTAAAGAATGCATCAAGGGATCATTGCAGTCACTTCTACCACATTGTTGATGCATTTATATTCCTAGTCTTTTTCACTTCCCAATTAAGAAGGAATCAAGGAGATTAGAATTCGATAGTCTAATTCTGTAGAGTAACTAAGGGTGGTCTTTCAGTCAAGACAAGTCAAAGATCGTGTCAAGAAAAGTGCCACGTTTGTCTCTGGATCATGGGTCCCAACTGACACAAACACTTTTTGCCACTATGTATTACATTCTCCAGCAATGAAAACAGTCAACAAGAGAATAGAGTCCCCAGTAGTGCAATGGATTAAACCCTTGTGCCGGCAGGATTGAAGGTTCGAATCCAGGACAGTGCAGATGAGCTTCCTCTGTCAGCTCCAGCTTCCTATGTGGGGACATGAGAGAAGCCTCCCACAAGAATGGTAAAACATCAAATCATCAGGGCATCCCCTGGCAATGTCCTTGCGGACAGCCAATTCTCTCACATCAGAAGCACCAGAAGCAACAAGAGAATGCAACCTAGGCAGGATCCTGCAGTCTCTAACTCTTCCTCAAACAGACCAAGAGAAAAGAGATCCCCAGTTTTGTCCCTGGAGACTCCTGATCATCAAGTGGAATGAATGAGCTGATAGTGCTGTTGAGAATTTGAGTGGAATTGTATTTGAGTGAACTATTAAGGCTTTCTCTGATGAACAAACCGTCATAATTCTTCATTGCTTCAGATGAGGAAGAAAAGTTGTTGTCTTTGAATCAGATATAATATTTTATTGGTTTCTTTTAAAAACAAAACAAAAAACAAAAATCTGACACATTTATCTAAAGCTTGTCTTGTCTAAACTCATCTAAAAGTGAGCTCAAATGGACCAACAGAGGGAGGTAGAGAGCTATTCTCTAAGATCAATTGTCATCTAACCAACTAATTCTGTTTTGGAAACATCAGGTGAAAATTAAAGGAGCTGTACAGCAGCTGCAGTTGGTTTTCTAGGCATTATGCTATAGCAACTTCCTGGAATGCGCTTCTTCTGAATGAATGTTGGGATATCTGCCAATTTACTGCAATCCCAGAACATTCTGGAAATTCCACTTTTATGTTTCCACATTAACAAGTGCCAAAATTAGAAAATGAGTTCATTCAGATTTGACTCTTTCATGAAGCATCAAGTACACATGGAAGAGATGAATTAGTAACGATGTCATTCATAATAAAGTGAAGCTTGAAGTCAGCTATTAAGTCCCTGAAAATTTGCTCCTCAAACAATGTCAGCTGGTCACTTCGGGACTTTGTGATGAACGAGTCTCCAAAAATAAGCTGAGTACATAAATAGCAAAACAGGTCCCATCAGAGAAACTTGGATGGGTACTTCCTTTTGCCTTTTAATTATGTTTCTGAAATTGTCCTGTTTGGTTTAGAATTTGCCTGCTAACTCTCAAGGTCAAGAAAAAAAAAACAGAAATTAAAAAATTAAAACAATATTGACCAAGTAGGAATTGTTTTTAAGTGAGTTTACTGTTGCCTCTGAATCACAGGATGGGAAAAAATATGTTTTTTGGACAACAGCTCTCAGAAACTACCAGCAAGTGTGGTTCATGGTAGCAAGGTCAAAATTATCCAAAACGTCTTTATATCATGCTCAAAGATTTTCAGGAGGAAGGTTGGCAGTGACCAAACTCAGAATGCAATATGTGGTATTTTTTGTCATGGTCTTGGGCCCGTACAATACGTTATTTTGCATTATATAAAAAACTAATCTAGTTGATTCCTGTGAAGGGCACAATTATATTGGTTTAGCAAGAGCAACCACACACAATGCATTGCTTCTCTGCACTGCTATTTATTCAAATTTCTCCCTCCTTACTAATGAAAATCCCTTTCTTCTAGCAACCTCTATATTTTTTTTACCTTTACTGAAGACATAGATAACTGGTTTGGCCTCTCTCATGTCTCCAGTATTCTGTTGTAGACCACCTCTATTTTCTATTCAGCACAGATAAATAGGCCCAATCTTGGAACATAACAAATACTTTTTACAGGATTGTTTTGGATTTTATATTTCTTTGTCCTCATGGAATTGTTTGAATTGTCATTGTTGTTGTTGCTGCTGTTGTTTTTTTTATCTGCCTTAACTAGTTAGTTTAAATAGTTTGCTGTATTTCTGCACTTTCATTGTGCTACTCATTTCTCATAGGATTCTCATGTAGATCTGCTGTATATGTTTGCAGCTACATATTTGGAAAAACTAGATAACTGTCAGCATATTATCAGTAGAAGGGCAATTATTGGCCAGGTTGATACAATGTTGACCTGGCAAAATCCTTCCTGTATATATATTGCAAGCTCTGCAAATCTGCACTCTTCACACACCCTTTTGAGCAAGTCAAAACTATATAGTACAGACCAGGACCTGTTTAAGAAGTGGGGAGGCTGCACCCCAACTGAGGAATCCCATTAGTGGTGCAGATCATAATATGGTCTCTCTTTTCAGCTGGCCAATGAATGAATATGTCAAATCCTTAAAACCACCACTTCCACCAAATAATGGGTCCTAGAGGTATGGACTCTGCATTTGACAAATTTAGTGGAAGAGTTCAATGAAAAATATAAGGTTCCTGTAATACATTTATGGGAGTCTCATTGATTAGCATTATGGCTTTTTGAAATTGCCAAAATAATTGAAAGCTGAGTTATGTGCTCCCTTAAAAAAGTCAATAACTTACAAGCCAAATCTGGAGAAGTGTCTGCTGAAGGCAGCTTATTTTATACTTTGTCAGTGGATCCCAAACACATATGTTATGCTTTGTGTCATTTGAGCATGGCAGGTGTATATTAAACATTGATTTATGTTTACAGGGAAATATACAGAAGGTAGTGTCTGTTCATTCATGCTGAACACTTACATGAATTTCATTTTTAAAAAGCAATATTTTAAACAGACATATGCAATTCTTAGCTGACATATAAAAAGGTAAAGGTTGTCCCCTGACATTAAATCCAGGTATGTCTGACTGTGGGGTGTGGTGCTCATTTCTATTTCTAAGCCAAAGAGCCGGCATTGTCCATAGACACCTCCAAGGTCATGTGGCCGGCATGACTGCATGGAGCGCAGTTACCTTCCCACCTATTGATCTACTTACATTTGCATGTTTTTGAACTGCTAGGTTGGCAGAAGCTAGGGCTGACAGCAGAAGCTCACATCGCTCCCCGGAATTGAACCTGCGACCTTTTGGTCAACAAGCTCAGCAGCTCAGTGCTTTAACCCACTGCGCCACCTGGGGCTCGAGCTGATACATAGAATTGTTATTTATTAATAAATTTGAAAATTTGGGGACATGACCTTATGTCTAGAGTATCTCCTGGGATCTGAAGCCCATAATGATGCTAAATCAGGGGTGGAAAATATGCTTCCCATGGTCCACATCTGTTCCCTTCGTCTCACCTCTGCACTTTAACACACCCCTATATTTTTTTGCAGAGAATGGGAGAATCATATTCCTGGAAATCCCGAAAAAGCAGTTCCCCACTAAATAGATCCCCAAATCTTGTTTTAACTAACAAGACAAAAAAAAAAGAAAAAAAAAAAAAGAAACATGGACAGTGGATTCCAGTTTCATTAGATATGGCCCAAGGCAAGTCTGGGGAAGGGGGTGAAAACAGCCTCTAGGCCTTTGCAGAGTTGACCACTCCTATGCTACAAACACCTAGAACACCAAAAAGGAGGTATATATTCCTGCCTTCATTGCCATTTAAATGCTTATATAGCTATACATATTTATGAAGTTGTGAAGTCATAGGGCTGCACTGTGGCATCCCAATGTGAAGTACACCACAGCTGAGGAACTAATACATCTACTCTTTTCAGCACTCGGTGTAAGATCAGTATCTTATAAAATCTGGAGTTGAGACTTGTAGCTTGAGGTAGATTTAATGCTTGGTAGGGTAGTTTTAGCCCTTTACTCACTGTGGCTCTGCATGGGATGGAAATAATGATGCAGTCTCCTCTTTCCCTAAGCTGCCAGCACCCCTGGGCTGTGCAAATTGGGAGAAACATTTTTTTAAAAAAGCTTCTTCTATGAAGAGTAAGGTTTCTGTCGTTGCATTTTCTCCTCTCTTGTCTGCTTGTCTCGCTGTGAGGTCATGTGCACTGCTTATGCTGCTGATTCATGAATCATAATGAGCCCGGCAGTTGGGGGGAAAAGAGAATACAAAGTAGGATTTGTTTTCAACCCCTCCTCTACCACGAATTTCTACTAGTTAATACTCTTCTGCTTATGCTTGGTCAGAGTCATTGATTCCATTGCCAAGAACATCGTCATGCTTATTGTTCCTCCCCCCCCCCCCCCCGCCACCACCTCAAAGGGAGGTTGAGGGTGGCATTGTTGACCTACAGGAAAAGAGAGATGAAGAAATCAAGAGACAAGAGAGAGTCTCTCTGAGAAGCAAATAGATGAACAATTGTCTTGTTTGTGAAGGCCAATATGGAACCCAGCTGAGCAATAATTTAGAACAGAATTAAGAAATGCTTTGTCAAACTTATTTGCTCTGGAGACATGGGATAATTGTGATCTAGGGCTATGTTACCTCTACAGGGTTCCTTCTCATGCTGCAGAAAAGACATGGAAGGTCCCTGGGCCATGGTCAGAAAAGTTCATGTTTAATTTACAACTTCCAGAAATTAACTCTGAGAAGAATTTGAGGAATTGTAGTTCAAAGAAGGTTGTAAAATAATTAAAGGAGGAGGACTCCAGTTGTTCCCAGTGTTGATCATGTCTTTACCCTCACTCTATTGCAATGTAGGTGGGAAACTACAATGTGGGTGCTAGAATGTATATATGAGCTTCCTTTATGACAGAGAAAGAAGCCATAGTGGTAAGTATGGGATTATAGATGGAAATGTAATGTCCACATAGCTCAAAGGCAGTTTTGTTTTTTGTGAGCTTTAAATATATTTCAATGTGCATTCTGCTATAATAAAGAAGCAAACAAGGGATTGAAACTAGGGGCCCTTTCACACCACACCACTACAGTATGTTGATTCCGTATAAACAGACAGTGCTGTGTCCTGTGGAATTTGTTTTAGTGGGTGCTAGAGCTCTCTAGCAGAGAATGGTAAAGACCCAACAAAATGACAGATAAATCCCAAGATTCTGTGAATGGAATAATGGCAATTAAAATTGATTTAGTGTTATAAGTGTGTATTGTAAAAGGGGCCTGAGATTAGCCATGCTTAGCACAGACCCATCAAAGTCGGTAGAACAGGGTAGTCATGACTAAAGTCTCTGGGTTAAATCCAATGTTTGTTCTCAACTATAATATACCCACTGAACTAATAAAAAATTACTAAATCAACAAAGATTAAATTATATCGATTCAATTCCAAAATAGAGAAGTGTAGAATTAAATGACTGAGATAGGCTTAATATAGTAGTGGCCTATGGCTCATCTACATATGGCAATATAATCCATACTCACCATGAGTTCAACCCTGCCTGTCATCCCTAAGATCTTTCTACACTTTTGGTAGATATTGCAGGGTAAGAGGGATTAATCAAGTTTAGTCCCACATAAAAAAAAAATCAGGAGGCAGCTTTTGTCTGAAACATTTTACAGCAGCCCCATGGATTTGGATCAGGGTGAACAGTAGGATCACCTCCAACTCAGATTGGTCTACTGTCTACCCAGGGTGCCATCAGCATCAGCTTTTCCCTGCCCTTGATTAGTTCAGACAAAAGGGGGCTGATCTTGCCTGTGTCATTGTCATCACCACCCCTAGTCAGCCCCAAAACTCTGTGTGAGGTCCTGGCCATCATGAGTGTCCCATGCAGACATCAGCAGAAATGCCCACATGACCAGAAAGAAGTAGAGGAGATTGGTTCCCTTCTTCTTCCTAGTCATACAGGTGCTGATGTCATCATGGGACACCTTCAATGGCTAGGAGCTCTTACAGAGTGAAAATGGAAACACAGACAGTAAAATGAACTGTTGCAGTCTTGGACGACTGGACTGCGACCCATCATCGCCATGGATTTGGGCAGATGTGTGTGGCTCCAGATTAGCCACCCAGTGTAAATCTGGTCTCAATGTAGTTTCAATCTCGAGATCAACAGAGCAAAAAAGCTTAACAACTTGTAACCATAATAAAATTTCTTCAATAGTAAAAATGTCAAAATTTTAATAGTAATTACTTCCCAGATATGTTTAATATTCTACCTCAGTTATGGAATATCACCTGCTAATTTTCACAAGATTTCCTCACCTCAACTTTCATTCAGTAAATATTAATTACAATTTTAAGACATGGGCATGCTGGGCAGTTGCCTGGGACCCTCATGAGCATAGGGGTCCCATGCTAATCTATGCACAGATGAGAACTTAACACTAATTTTCCAATCTCCCACCTAAACATTCAAATCTCCCACTAACTCGGTAGGAGAAAAATTACAACTGGCAGCAGAGAGTTGGTATGTCTTCAGTCATGCGAGAAGAAACAGGAACAAAAGCAAAGTGTATGTCTTACTAGATCTGACAGATCAGAAGAAGAGGTTCTTCTTATTGCATTTATATTTTTATTCTTGCAAATGGTTGTGTAGGCAGGGCCCAGTGTATTGCTTTGCCTGGGCCCCCCAATGCTGTTTAGACAGCCCTGCATTCACTTTATATTGGATCCATCAGTTGTTATACCCACCATCACTCCATATTGATCTAAAACTGTACTAACATCTTCATTAATGCTATTTTCAGTATTCTACCAATAATTGCCCTGCATGCATAAAGAGAAATATGTCTTGACATCATATCCCTTTCCTCTTTGAAAAGAATACAATTTTTCCCCTGTGAGAAAAAAGGCAGCATTTGGAGGGCAGTTTCAAGATGGCATATTGTAGATGGCCTTTCCCATTGTCAATGTCAAAGCCTCTTCTAGTTGTTTAATGATGACAATGATGAAGAATGGATGATGGAACTAACAAGTAATTTGGCTTTGGGAAGTAGACTATGACCAGAGCTTGGGAAAGTTATTTTTGGGCAGCTACAACTCCTAAAATTCTACCAGCTAATCTCAGAAAAGAATGTCTTTTCCAGCTTTGCTTGAAATAGCAATGTATTAAACTGTGCTGTGGATGTATGAACTGCAACTGTCAAGGCTGGCAGAAAGCACCAAGATCTTCTGGGACCGCTGACTCATGTTGCTTTTAGTGAATATAAAACTGGTTACACAGCTAGTATGTCACAAGGTCATCAAGTAGTCCAAGTTGTCCTTCAAGAGCATACTTATGTTGTGAAGGCCTGTGGGTGTCTTCTTTGGTTTGTCGTATTCCACAACTGTGAGAGAACATTCTCTACAGAAGCATATTGGTTGTATGGGTTAGAAGAGATGCATTTCTCAGACTTTCAAACAGAGGCTTAGCTGTCTTCTTATCCCCATGAGCTTTTCCTCTCAGGCTTCAGCATGATTCAAATTGCCAATAAAGATGATAGTTCTGTCACTGGGGGAGTGCATCCTAATCCCTACTGGCCCAGAAATTGAGACACTATAATCTCATAGTATTAGCTAAAGGCTTTTTTCATTAACATTTTGCTTGACCACTTCTAGCAGATATTATTAAGTACCAAGTTCAAAGAAAAGGGAATAGCACTATGAATTTAGGGAGGTAAACTTCGTGTTGTTAACTGGAACATTTTCAAGGAAAACCAAATGAAACACAGAGGAATTATGTGTGTGTATACAGAAATAGATAGATAGATAGGTGGATGGATGGATGGATAGATTGATTGATAGAGATAGACAGATAAAATAACTTCAGAAGAACTTGATTTTCTGGAATTATAACTTTATATTTAAAGAAAATGTTTTATTTTATTTATATCCTGCATTTCTTTCAGGATGAGAATATTACATCTGTCACTTTCTAGGCTGGATTGATTACAATTAAGGCGGTTTATTTACTTCTTGATTATGTATTACTAATAATCCAGTTATTGATTTGCAGGAAATTCCCCTTGGCTAATTTTTATACCTTTTCTCAACAATGCTGGGAATTTTAACCACAAACCCATGTTAATTTACAACAAAACAGACTGTGGTTTTCACTGTTGCTTTGTTCCTGGGCCATGCATCTCTTTGGCACACTGGTATACCATTAGTGGGAAAGCTACAGGGGTCCACTGTTCCTCTGCCAGGACTCACTGTGGGCAGCATCAACCTGCAAAACTGAAATCAGAAGTGGCAGGAAGTCTACTACTGTTTGTGTCATTTTTCTTTTATTAAAGCATTTTTTTGCAAAGCAATTGTTCTTTGTTGTGGAAGAAAGCAACAGCTAGAGCTTTCCCAGAATGGCAAGTCTTCTTTAGAAGTCAGCTGGGGGATGCCTGAAGAAATCCAGACCCTGCAAGGACAGGTAAGGGGGATTATGTGGCTTAAAGAGCTGGGCATGTTTAGCCTGAAGAAGAGAAGGCTGAGAGGAGACATGATAGCCATGTATACATATATGAGAGGAACTCATAGGGAGGAGGGAGCAAGCTTGTTTACTGCTGCCCTGGAGACTAGGACGCGGAACAATGGCTTCAAGCTACAAGAAAGGAGATTCCATCTGAACATTAGGAAGAACTTCCTGACTGTGAGGGTTGTTCAGCACTGGAACTCTCTGCCCCAGAGTGTGGTGGAGGCTCCTTCTTTTAAACAGAGGCTGGATGGCCATCTGTCAGGGGTTCTTTGAATGCAATTTTCCGGCTACTTGGCAGGGGTTAGACTGAATGGCCCATGAGGTTTCTTCCGACTCTATGATTCTATGATTTCAAACACGAAGGAAAGAGGTTAAGCTCTACAGGTGTTGGAATAGCATATTGCCAGTGTGCAAGGTGAATAGGAGGGAAGGGAGAATGACACAAAAGAGGGAAAAGAAAGAGAATGATTGGTGTAGTGGTAGGTCCAAGTAGCAAAGACAGGATGTATTGTGAATGTATGAGATGAGGCAAGAGAGTGAGATGGATTAAAAAGAGAGTGAGTGATGCAAGCAGTGGACTGTAAGAAGCAACTGAAGGACACATTATTAGGGTATGAGACAAAACTACTAAGGGGGTAGGAGGAAAGTGAGTGTGAACCTTACACATGGCAGATCACAAAAAGTAAAAGTAAGAAATATTAGTGGCCCAAGGACACTTGATAAAT
The DNA here is from genome assembly GCF_037176765.1 of Anolis sagrei. Taxonomy (NCBI): domain Eukaryota; kingdom Metazoa; phylum Chordata; class Lepidosauria; order Squamata; family Anolidae; genus Anolis; species Anolis sagrei. The sequence continues at coordinate 211,959,793 of NC_090024.1, read as the reverse complement.
TGCATGCTAAATCAAGATTTGAACTTGTATTTCTATGATCTAGGTTCAGCAATTTGAATATTCTGTATTGGGTTTCTGACATCAACTGTATCTGTGAAAATTGATATGAAAGTTGAAACATCATATATATACTTGTTTATTTAGAAAAAATGCATAGGAAATAGTGCGACATTTACAAAACTAGATGCGGAATTTACAAAACTAGATGCACATTATATGCTTGGATTTTAGGAAGTAGAACATGGTAAAAGTGGCTTGCTTTTCATGGGATATGTGTCGTTCATCCTTGATGTATACATTTTGTGGGCCTCCTGGCCTATTTTCTTTTCTTTTATCTGTCGAAGGACTGCCCTCAATATAATCCTATGTAGCAGAGGTGTGTGCTCTTTGGGCCACATGCAGCTTCTCAGTTCTTATAGATTCCTGAGATACTTTTTTCTGGATGGAATCCAAACAAGCTTCCATCACAAATGGTTTGAAAGTCCCAGCTTCACTTTAAAAATGCATTTTTTTTTTCAAAACCAGAAATGGACATCCAGGTACTTCCAGATTATTTATGAGGGTAAGGGTTTTTTTTTTTTGTTGGAAGGTGGGAGTGGGGGTTTGACAATGTTGGTAATCTATGTTGTTTTTTGAGGATTCATAATTGCCTGCATGTGCCATATATGGCCTTTCCTTCCAGTAAACGTGATAGGTTCTTGCTCTCCAAAATTCCTGTGACTAAAAACAGCACGTTTCCATGAATCCCATTTTTTCTGTCTTTATTGTAATATTCTTTTAACTGTCTATATTGAAACCAGGAAATGTTTTCATGTTTATTTCTTCCTGAGTTTTCAAAATATAGCCTCTCTCTTATTTCAGGAAGGGAGAAATGCCCCCCCCCCTCCTCCAAAATTGCTTCCTGTGCAACATGGGAAGCCTCTACGGCATATGCTGGCTCTGCTCTAGTTGACCCATGGAGCCCTGCTGGAAGTTCCTCTGCATTGTGAGATGGGAGCTGGCGGGCTCTGTGGGTCAACTAGGACTGAACCAGCATATGCCTCTGAAGTAATCCCTGTTGGATGAGGTCGCTATGCTGGTGTGATCTCACCTTGTGTTGAAACAACAGAGTGATGGTGATTTATTTGGGTTGAAATCAGAATGGGGCTATACCTTTTCTACCCCAAATTATTGTTTTTCTCGGCAATTTGTTTCCTAACTTCATTAACATGGGATAGCTGGATCCTAAGATCTACTGTTCATATGTGTTCTCATCATTATCATCTAATCAAACATCTGAAGAAGTAAACTGTGGCCCATGAAAGCTCATGCTGAAATAAATGGGTTCGTCTTTACAGTGCCACAAGACTGCACCGGGATTGTGGCACAGCACTGGGATTGTGGCGTAGCTGGCTGAGTGTCAGCTGCATTAAGATCACTCTGACCAAAAGGTCTTGAGTTTGAAGCCAGCCCGGGTTGGAGTGGGTTTCCAACCAATTGTGTGTAGCCTGTCGTTGACCTTTGCAACCCGAAAGACAGTAGCATCTGTCAAGTAGGAAAATTAGGTACCACCTTAAAGTGTGGGGAGGCTAAATTAACTGATTTATGAGGCCATAAAGAAGAGTCCAGCAAAGCATTCCAGCGGGGAAGCATGTGAGGAACGTGGAAGTGCTTAATCAGCGTCGCAGATGGACGATGAAACCGACAGCTCCCCTGGTGGCCAGAAAAAAAGTTAAATAGCTTCTGTGTATGTCTGTATACAGGCCCATAGCCAGAATTTTGTTTCGGGGGGGGGGGGGGGGCTGAGTTTGGTTCAGTGGGGGGGGGAGGGGCTGAGTCTGAGTGAAAGAGGGTCTACCCTAGCAAACCTTTTGTATCGTTACCCCAATACCCCCATGCATATGGGATATATTGAGCATGGTGATCAGATCATGATATGAATAAACATAACAGTTTAAATAATGTACCAGTAAGGCCTTCTTGTGGACCACCATGAGAATTTCAGGGGGGGGCTGAAGCCCCCCAAGCCTCCCCCCCCCCCAGCTACATGCCTGTCTGTATATGTTTGTATGTCAAAAATTGGCATTGAATGTTTGTTATATATGTGTACACTGTAATCCGCCCTGAGTCCCCTGCGGGGTGAGAAGGGCAGAATATAAAAGCTGTAAATAAATAAATAAATTTTCTTTTTTATATTGAAGCAGACTAATACGGTTCTTGCCTTCTCTGAATATTCTAAAGATAATTATTATTTAGATCCAATAACATGTGCATAATAACTAAATACTGTACAATGAATAAAGATAAAAACAAATGGACAAAAAAGAGTAAGATAAAATGACAGCAAGGGGTTGAATTGGTGGTGGAGAAATGTGAAAATATTAGCAGAGGGAAGAGGAAGAAAAATGAAATGTGCAGCCTTGACCAGAACAAGAGAATTAATACTAACATATAATTTCATGCTGCTGGATGGAATCAATAGCAATGTGCTGAATGGTTATAAACCATCAGCCTATGTCAATATCCATTCAGACCATGGTTCAATATCTTTCTGTCCAACCTTTCCAAGGATATGTTTTTTTAAGAACCTGAAGAGGTAAAAGGCTGACGCCCAAATCCAATTACTGTTGTCATGTATGTTAGAGTATCATTTCTTTAGTAACGAGTAGTGCAAGGATCGGGGCAGCAGGCAGTGGAAGCTGGACCACCTGGCAAGCCTTGAGTAGTTACAGCCAGTGTGGGGTAACTGCTGGGATAATAAAGGAGTAAGAGTTACTCCTTGTGGTGAGTTTGGGGGGTTTTGGAAAGTTGGAGGTTTTGCAAATGTATTGGAGTTCTGAGAGGCTTGTGGCTTGAAGAGAAAAATTGGACTCTCTCTCTCTCTCTCTCTGTGTGTGTGTGTGTGTATATATGTGTGTGTGTTTGTGTGTGTGTGTGTGTGTGTGAGTGAGTAAACCTCTGCTACAAGACAAATGTGTGAGCTTGCTCCTTGGTCGGACAGAGAAAGCTTCCACATTTGTGTGTGTCTACACCTTAACCTTCATTGTGACAATGTAGGGTATGTTCCCTGAATCGTTGAATGTTAACACTTAGGTAAACCCCACTGATACAGTGGGTCAACTTTAGTTGGGACTAGCAAATTGGATTCAGGCTTAAATGTTTAGTAGGAGCCTCCTTTTCCTCCTCAGCATGAGTGTCCAGTTGTTGCCAGTACTAATATGTCTTCTAAAGAAATCTGATTAGATGAAATACAAAAGTTTTTCTTTGACTCTTTTTTGCAATGTATTTTATTATATATCCAGAATAAAACTGGTTCTAGTTAGTGATGTAGGTTTATGGTATTGTTTGTTAATTGTTTAATTTATGATATTTTTCAAAAGTCACCCTAGGCCTGGATTCTGGAAGCTGTCCATAAATAACTTGACCACATTTTGGTACAGTTGAGGGCCATTGTCTAAAGCAGAGCCTGTTTTCAAGGACACAGACATTACATGGACACAAAAGCATCTCTTCATATATGAAAGCAATCTCTCTCTTTGTTTTATCTTCCCTACTGCCGACTTTTGGTTTCTTTTTTCCTGGATGCACCTTGTCTTCTCCTTTACGTTGTGCTCTGAAGTACTGCTTTTGAAAACAAAAGGCCATCTTATTTCTTTCTACATTCTTCCAACACAGGAGAGAACTCTGTTTGATGCTGCATAGTTTCTAGTGGACTATGATACCCCACAAGCAGCCCATGTAGAGACATTGATTGCTACAATGGACAGATCCTTAGCAGTGATTGATTAACCTTCAATAAGAACACATTGAGTAAGGAAGAGGCAAGAAGTGATGCATGCATGTAAGCAGGCACACATCCTTCTCTTCAGACAGTGAAAATGTCTGGTTTTCTCTAATGTAATCCTATCATTCTAATCTCCCTATCCTTCATCCGCCTGACCTGCTCAACACATTGGCTTTAATCTGCTTAGTTTTCTATCCTATAAAAGATGATGATTTGTTGGGTTGAACTATGGGGACCAAATAGTGAATACATCATGGAACTTTGTTGAACTCATTGACGCATTATTTGGAAATTTTATGCAAGCTGCATATTTTTTAGCTGGGCTTACTACTCCCCAAAGATGTGCTCATGAGCCACTCTTCTGTCATTCACTTAGTGGGAATTATGCCTACAGCAAGACCAAGCTGCCATTCTGCTCTCTGGATTTGCTGACTACCATGCATCTATTTTCCTACTGCAAAGCTGATCAGATAGACCTGAGTAAATACTTTCTCGATGAGCATTCTGTTATTCTCTGACTTTCCAAGTTGTGTAACACTCAGGGCAGACTTCACAGCAAGGCTGGGAAACATGCATCCCTCCAGATGTTGTTGGTGTTCATGATAAGGTGTGCTGGGAAGTTCAGCCCACCTCTGCTTTACAGGATAGTTGAGTGTTGTTGATTTTAATCTAATGCATCGCCTATATTTATAGCTGCCTTTCTTGATTTACCACTGTATCACATTAAGAGGGGAAAGGATGGATGGCCATCCCTTTGGGAGAGAATCGCCCCGTTTGGAGTTCTGTCTCCCCATCAGACTCACACATGGAAACTTAAGAGCTGGCAATACATTCATCTTTCACTCATCACAAGGTCAGTCTTACTGTTTTTAATCAGGAGAAACAACAATATCCAAAAACCAAGAGATCCCTTGCTCTGGCCAAAGTCCCTTACATTAAAGAAGATTGGCACCAGTTTAAAATCTCAACTTGCCATGGGATCCTATTGATCTGCATGGAACCCCAGAGAATGCAAGAAACAGTGAGTCAGGTTAAAAGTATTTATTTGCATGGGATCCTATTGTTCTGCATCGAACCACATAGGATACAAAAGACAAGCTGATGTTTGGGCAATGAAACTGGATGAGGAAACTTTGATGGTTGTGGAGACCAAAATCCACTGATTGTGGTAATATGAAAATAACTAAATTAACTAAATGTATATATTACACATACACATATCAAAAAAACAGGACTGCCACATTCATATTAAGTAGAAACAACCGGTCTTCTCTTGAAATATAAAACACAGTCTTCGTGTGAGTAAATGCCCTGTTCTTTATTCCATATGAGTAGACTCCAGTAGTCACATGAATTGACTCCAACCTACAACCGAGTATACTCGCCACAGAATAAAACTCCTTGCAGGGTATATTGCTCAACAAAGACTAGCTGATCCACCCCTCCAGAAGACACTTGGTGAATTGCTCACCTCAAAAGTTGAGTTTTTTTGTGATAATTTGAACCCAACCACCTGACGAAGGCTCTTGTGAGTCGAAACCGGTCGTAGGTTGGAGTCAATTCATGTGACTACTGGAGTTCCAACAGACCTTACAACCTCTGAGGATGCTTGCAAATAGATACAGGCAAAACGTTAGGAGAGAATGCCTCTAGAACATATAGCCCGAAAAAAACTACAACAACCCAGTGATTCTGGCCATGAAAGGCTTCGACAATACATTAAAAATGAGAACATATGAAACCTTTGCAATAAATGCTCTAATTACAAAATGTACTAATGAGTACATAAAATGCAAAGTGAAAACAAAGGGGGAGTGCTGAAACAAACAAAGAACAAATAGAGTCAACTCCAAGGAAAAGCCGGGAACTACAAAACTGCATCTTGCCAGAACTCAATATCTTTGCCAGAACAGATGTTCCAATCGCTGACTCTTCCAAATAGATAAAGGCAACATTGGTATCAGAAATTATGGACAGTTGTTGCTCATCAGCAGAACAAATTCTGGGTTTCCAGGAGACATTTTGCTAGGCCATTTTTCTGTGGGGTGCATAATCCTCTTAAAATGAAAAAAAAAAACCCCACCATTTCCAGTTTCTAAAATCTCTAGCATTTGGGGCTAAAATAAGGTAGGGAACACACCTTCTGTTAGAGGGGAAAGACACCTTCAGTTGCTGGAGGGCATATGATTTTTACCTAGAATTGGTGAAGAAGAAGAAGAAGAGGACAAAGTTCCTGTACCTAGAATCATAGAGTTGGAAGAGACCTCATTGGCCATCCAGTCCAACCTCCTGCCAAGAAGCAGGAAAATCACATTCAAAGTCCCTAGTCCATTGCAGCCATCAAATCATGACATCATGCTGGCTCCAAATGCAAGTAGTGGTTTCAAATTAAAAGGTCTGTATTCTCCCTTACGCACTTGCTTGTGCTTTGAGATCTCTGGGAAGGTCCTTCTCTCTGTTCTTCATTCCTCATGGGTACATCTGGTAGGAGGTTTTGTTTTGACTGACATCAGACTTCCTTCCAAGAGGGGTGAAATTGGTGCCCTCCCTGCTCTCTTTCCACAAACAGATGAAGACACTTTTGTTTCAATGAACCTTTGGGAACTGATTGGAAACAGGCTTAAACAGTGCTGGGTTTTCTATCTGGTGTTTTCTGTGTTGTTTTTTTGTTACTGTTTTTAAACTGCTTTAAAAAATAATTTAGTCACTTCTAAGGTTTTGTATTTTATAATATTTTAACTATGTACAAGCCCTGAACTAGAGAAAAGGTGAGATATAAATAAATATAATAATAATTCAAATTTATATCAGGACTTCAGTAGGATAAACTTTGCTTTTCTGCCTGCTTCAGTCCTGTTAATTATCACTGTCTGTGATTTCTATTTGCATTTTTCATATATATAGAAATAGATATATAGATATATATTAAGAGAAATATTTAACAATGTTTGTAGCTGACCTCTTGATAATTTTTTTTCCTGCTTGAAATTGTGAATCCCAACATTTGAAGAAGTTGTTGCATTTTTGGCAGGAGCTCTGTGACTCCTTTGTAAAATTTGTTCTTTCCTAGCTTTTTGAAATTCCTTCTGGTGAATCTCCAGGTCCTATGACACTATTCTGCCCTGCAGTGTGTGTGTGTTCCAGACTTTATCCTGGTTGGGATTAAGTAAGTACCACAGGTGCTAAAAACAACAACACTGAAATTACCAGGGTAGTAATGTGCCACTAGACTTGGACAACTGAAAAGGGATATATTCAGAGTTTCCTCAAGGGAGCTTTGCCAAGAAAAATGGACAGACCGTGCCATTCATTTGGCATAGTTCTCACGTCCCTGCCTGGAATCCTGCAGGTAACCAAGTGAGTACTATGCACAATGTTCATTTCAGCACAGTTCAAATGATGAGCATCATCTCAACAGGAGGCATATAAAACTCAGGATGCCTGATTGAAAGCAAAACTGTGTTCAATATGAACATAGCTATCATTTAGAAGTAATCAGAGCCCCTGGAACTGTTTTTAAGATTTGTGTATGTTAATTCAACACTGGCAGGCATGTCATTATTAAATAATAATTATTCTCCTCCCTTCCCTGATCCTCCTTCTCCAGTGTGGAATTCAATGCCACAGGATGTCTGCCTTTAAAAGGGAACTGGATGGGCCATCAGTGGCTTCTAGTCAGAATGTTTATATGTCACTTCCATTAATGGAAGCAATATGTCTCTTGTGTGTTGGTTGCAGGAGAGCAAAAGCTGAAGGATGTAGTTGCACTCATGTCCTTCTAGTAGACTCCCCAAAGACAACTGGCTGGGAATTGTGTGAAGAGACTTTGGCCTGGATAATCCCTCACTTAATTCATTACGGCTGAGGTTTTTTGATCATCATAACATTTGCAGTCAAGAAAATGTCTGTCATGTTCTAAAGAACTTTTACAATTAATTGAAAAACCAGGAATATAGCAAATTATGGTGTATGCAGAAGCACAATTTTGGCACTGCCTCCAGTTGCTATAGATCAGCCAAGATGTGTAGCATTCCCAGATTGTCTGTTTTTCTGAGAATCCTGTATCTATAATGCCAGCTTCAGCTGTGGATTGCTTCAGCATACAAACTTCAAAACTGCTATGAGAGAATTTACAGTCACTTAGCAGAAGGGAATGGGCTTTGCAGCCACTCCTGCTGTGGAATCTCATTTGCAATGCCTTTCTTCTAGACATTGTGTGCTCTTCCTTCACAGGTGTGGATAGCCCTCCCAACAGAGAGGGGTATCCTTGGCAGGATTCACTTCTGCTTCTTCACAACTGTGCACCAGGCTCTAACATAGACAGTGCCATATAATGCAGCTTGAAACTGTATTATATTGTCAGTGTAGACTCCTATAATGCAGTTTATTGAACTGCATTATACGAGTCTACACTGACCATATATCGTAGTTTCAAACTGAATTATATGGCTGTATAGATGGGGACACAGACACACCAATTTCCACCCTTTAATAGATTTTAGAAGACCACTCCATCTCTAATTTCCTTAAAACAGAGTCTGTGTTGCAAAGAATCAGCCCCTGATTTGAAAATCCCCTCTTGCTTTTCCCAGCTGCGTCTTTCTTAACTAATTTCATTTAACACCTAGAGCTAAAAGTATAGTATATTATATTTCTCCATCCACTCCCCTTGCCATTGTTACTCTAATAAAAAAAAACCTGAAAATGTGGTTAGGCTGGAGGCATTTATTGGTTTAGGGTGAGCATATGAGTTTTACAAAGAAGCTGGGTTATGATTAGAGGAGGCAAAGGTAGTGGGTGTGAATGCAGAGCTCATGCGGTGACAATACATCTCAAAGGAAGCTGTTATTTTGAGCTTGGATCCGATAAAGGTCCTTTGATTTTGCAATTATATTTTATATTCATTATTAATTATGCTGCACACGTGTGTGTAGTGTACACAAAAAGTATTTATGTCTTTTTTCTTTTAATTTTCCTAAAACCAATACATAAATATATAGCTTTTTCTGCTATAAAATATTTCGTGTGGTTTTTCCTCAATGCGAATATTTGCATGTGAACACACTTTTGACTGTGCCACACCTTTCTGAACACAAAAACATGTTGCTTGGGTCCCATGAAATGCTGGGATATATGCTTTGAGATGAAGGAAGATTTCTTGGTAAAGAGCAGCCCTCCATTCTGGTGTTAGTGATGGTCTTGGATCTAGACTGGAGAAAATGAGAGATATAGTTGTTACAGGTCAGAATTTCTGACCAGTGTTATCGTATTTTGTGTTGTACATTTACATTCACAGAGGCAGGTTGGAAACAGAAAAGTGTTCAAGCAGAACATTAGAAAACACAGCACACACTTCTTGCAATTCTAGCTTTCTAGTTACACTTCTAGAGACTTGCTGATCTGACACAATGCTAGACATACACATGATATTCTGTTTAAATATATCTCTTTTTACAGAACATACATTTCCCAGCAGAGAAGCAGAAGGCACAATGTTTTCAGTGAGTTTAAAATGAGAAACTGTATGTTCTCAGTCCATTTCTTTATTTTAAAAGAACAGTCTGCACAACTGTCTTTTTATCACTTGGTAACTTAAATGGAATATATCGCAAACATTGTGCTTATAGTTGACAATCACAAAATGTTCAATGATTGGGAGAAAGCTCAGAATACAAACAGATATCTAAAGGTGTGGTAGTGATCATGTGTATAAAAGGATAAAGAACATGAAAGCTGGATCAAACCAAAGCCATGGATGAGGGTGGACAGATTGAAATGGAATCCAGAAAAGACAGAGATACTCCGGGTCAGTCTAAAGGCCAAAAGGGTATAAGGTTACAGGCTGGGTTACACTTCCTCTGAAGACACCGTTTTGCAGCTTGAAGCTGTGTGGAAACCCAGATCTTGGCAGTGGCCAGGGGAACTTTTGCACAATTAAAACTTGTGTGCCAGTTGTGCCTGTGAGATGCCAGACTTGGCCATTGTAGTCCATGCTCTTGTTACATCCCAAATAGACTACTGCAACACGCTCTACATGGGGTTGCCTTTGAATACTGTTTCAAAACTTCAAGTGGTCAATGGGTGGCAACCAGATTCCTCATTGGGGTGGTGTACATGGAGCACACAATCCCCCTGTTACATCAGCTCCACTGGCTGCCAGTCTGCTACTGAGCAAAATTCAAAGTGCTGGCTTCAGCCTATAATGCCCTAAAGGGTTCCAGTCCAGCTTACCTATCTGAATGTATCTCCTTCTATGATCCATCTCAGTTAAGATCTTCTAGGGAGGCCCTGCTCTCAGTTGCTGGTGTGGCTGGTAGGGATGAGAGACAGGGGCTTCTCATTGGTGGCCTCTCACCTGTGGAAGCCACTCTCCAGGGAAATTAGATCAACTCCCTTCCTCCTGACCTTCAGGAAGAAAGTAAAAATGTGGTTATGGGACCAAACTTTTGGTCAGTAATTTTCAGTGCAATAAGTGAATATGGAATAGTAAAATGACAACTGGAATTGCCTTGGATTATGATTTTGGACTGTGTGGTTTTAATAATTGGTTTTTAATGTTGTTATGTTTTTAACTGTCTGGTTTTAAATGTATATGTTTATTTTTTGTATACAGTTATGTGGCATCAAATTGTTGCCTAAGGCTTCTCTGAGAACCCCTTGGGATGAGAAGGGCAGGTTATAACTGTAGTCAATCAATCAATCAATCAATCAATCAATGTTTGCTTCATATTCCCCCCATTGTCAACTAGGAGACCACTGGAAGCCCGCAGGCAGGACAGGAAGTGGATAAGGTTCTCTCTGTTACCTGCTGGGAATGAAATTCTTCACTGAGGGAAATCATGAGCAATATTGTTCCCTGTGGAAAAATTACATTCACAGTTTGGACTTATTCAGTGCAAAATTCAGATGTGATAGGGTTTTTCGTTTGGATAATAAACATGTCCCTGTATAGAAATGGTTGTCATTGGAGACTTATTCTGTGCAAATTGTGTGTGTGTGTGCGTGTGCATTTTGTATGGAAATTGATTGCCTTGATTCTGTTGCTTAACCCCAACTAGAGTAGACCAATTCAATAAATAGCTGAATGATAAGTGAATACATAGGCAAATCCTAGTGGGTCTATTTTTCATAGACCTAGTAGCAGAATTCAGGCCAGCATTTTCTGCACAAGGAACAATATTTTCTGCATAGCAAGCCCCAAACTATATAGATTCTTGTAAGTTCAGGATTCCTCTCTCATCAGTATTTTCAATATTCATGAAACTTGTGTTCCCTCCATTTTTTAAATAATGTAGATTATGATTTCCATCACTGTTCCCTATTAATGGCTATTGAGAAGCATGGTGCATCTGATACTAGCAGGAATATGTAGGCATCATGCCTAGTAGTTGTTAATAGCCGTATTTCCCTTCTACCTGGAAACCAATGCCCTCACTGCAGAAGAAGATGCACATCAAGAATAGGGTTCCACAGTCACCGAACTTGGAGTACCATCATCCTCGGACTACGAGAGATCGCCTAAGTAAGTAAGTATTTCCCATGAACCGGTTTGAACTATTTTTTCATACTCTCCAATCCGACAGCCACCAGTACATCTTATAGGAGAGAATTCTATAGCTTAACAGTGTGAAATAGTGTTTCTTTTTATTTGGCTCTGGATCTAAGAGAATTGCATCAAAGTGGGCTTTCTTCGCCCTGGCCCTGCTATCCATCATCTCATCTATTTGGATGAGACAAGCAGACAACATGAGTGAGGGGTGAGGGAATATGAATGGTTGGAAGAAACACCAGTTATCTCATACTCTGCTGCAATACTGACAAAAATACAGTGCAACCTGTTAACTTTGTTTCTGAATGATAGATTGATACTTTCTATCAGGTTATGGCAGCCTTGTAGAATTTGTGAATGTTGATAATGTTCCAACACAGTTAATCAGGGGGCAATATCCACATTAAGGCAAGAAAGGCAGATAACTCCCAGTTCTGCCATCCAGATAGTTGGTCCTCTTATAGATTGTTAGTTTAATTCAGTCTAAGCAGATCCTCTATTGTCATCATTTGGATGTTACACTTGCTCTGTAGGGGCAGAAGGTAAATCTCAGAAGTATTTGAGATAGATAAGAGTAAATGGAAGTCCTATATTTTGCAGATGTTTCCTTTCACCAACATTTACAAATTCAAACAAAGATTCAATGTCAGAGGTTTTATGAATACTACTTGACAAGTATTTATTCTTGAAAATAATGGTTATAGTTTGGGATGAGGGTTTTTCATGTGGATTGCATTTTGATTAAAAAAAACATATCAATTTAACCCTCCCAAAACCAAATCCTTAAAGTGTGGTTGTGCTCCAAAATCTGCACTTTTTTGAATATGTACATTACAGCAGATACTAGGAAAAAAATAAGTAAAAAATGCTCATACTGCAGGAAAGTACACATACAATTTTTAAAAATATATATACATATTGGAGAACTGTATTAAAAATGTATGAGTTTTGATGCACACATTTAAGTCAACATTTGTAAACTGAACACACAAAAGGGACGTCATAAACGTAATGGTACAAATCTGACACATTGAGCAAAATTAAATTCAACAGTTGTGCCCTTCAGTAGTTTGGGTGCAGATAATACATCAAGAAGCTATGCAATCACCCCTCTAGCCACAAGGTGGCCATGAGAACCATACTGCTAAAGTGGTTTTGTACCCAACTCATTGCATGCCTTTAAGTTAACACTAGATAGAAAGAATGAAAGAGCTGTTTTAGATGCCACAAACATTTAGAAGTATTTTGTGCAAATACTGCTGCTATGGAATAAAACACAAATAAAAGATACATTGTTGCTTTAATTTTCTTTTCTGGGATCATTGATGCTTCCACTTCTTGTTGATTAAGACAAAGATATATATTTTTGTCATCTATTTGGGAAGCATTTTCAGCTACTGATGGAGACATGAATTCTTCCTCTCCTAGTAGTAAATATGTGGGCACTCATATGGTACAGTCCTTTCATGAGACTATTAGACCTCCTTACGTTAGCATTGTACAGAGTAGGTTGTGCTTGCTTTCAGTGCTGTGACTGCCTCCTGAAGAATTTTGGGGTTTGTAGTTTTGGGCAGGGGTCTTTACCACCTCAAAACACACATAAATATAAATCAGTAGTTCTCAACCTGTGGGTTCCTAGATGTTTTGGCCTTCAACACTCAGAAATCCTAACAGCTGATAAACTGGCTGGGATTTCTGGGAGTTGTAGGCCAAAACACATGGAGACCCATAGGCTGAGAACCACTGATATACATGAAGTAATGAAGTAACTTTATATTGAAGCAATCAATAATCTTTTTTAGAGGTGGGACTTGTGGACCTCTTTAGGCATCATTGGAACTGCAGAAATTGTAGTCAATAATGGAGAACACTGAGAAATTCAGCCCAACATCTGGAAGGCTAAATACAATCTTCCAGGTGTTGTTAGATTGCAACTCCTATCAACCCTGACCAGCATAATCAAAACCAATGAAACATGTAACCATAGTCCAGTCACATCTAGAGAGCTTCATATTGACAGTTCTTGATCCATTCTAACTGTTGACCTCTCTAACACTGATTTTGAGGCTTTTATTAACCAAAGATACCAGGGATTTGACTGAAAAATGTCTTTCTCTTCAAATTGCTGTTGTGCTCTCAAGTCACAGGGCTTTCTAGAGAACATGTCTTCAGAGGAGGCTCACCATTGCAGACCTTTGGAAGAGAGTGTGACTTGCCCAAGGTCATTCAGTGGCCTGACGAATTTAAAACCTGGTCCACTGACTCTTCACCTGAAATTCAGACTACACCATGCTGGTTATAAGTAGCACCATGAGGCTTTTAAAATTAATATTTACTCTAAATCTATCTGCCTGTACATTGCAAATATCACTGCATATCAATATACCAGTATTCTGGAGGCTGCCATTGATGCTGTATGATTAAAGACTGGCTGAAGAAAAAAAAATAGAACATATTTTGGTGTTTTTATATATTTTTAGTCAAAATTGATTAAAAGAAAACCCCTAAACTACATCTAAAGACTATGTGAGTGATTTCAATTAAGTGTTTGTTACTTTAAGATGAAATATTGTAGTTGATAGAACAATAACCTTGGTGTGAGTTGTGTGAATATTTCCTTTTGTGGAGATAACAATATGTGAGTGTGACTGTGTTATGGGAATGCATTGCATATATATGGCCATATGTGTGGAGATGGGAGAGTATACAAATTGAGTAACTGACTACTTAACTTTGGCCCCAACAATAGATGACAACTGCCAAAATTCCTCACTATTAGCTATGGTGGCTAAGGCTTCTTGAAGCAGGAATGCAACAACAATGGTAGATTGCATAGTTTCTATCATGCAAAATGAATGAAGCAGTTAGAAAAAAATTGTCCCTGTTGCAGTGTTTTGCCAGGTTACATCAAGTGATTCTTTCTCTCTCTCTTTGTGTTACATTTCTCAGAGGATTCTCAAGATGCTCAGATTCTGCAGAAATGGAGGTCAGAGGGAATGTGTTGATAGAGAGACATTTGTGGCCCCAAACCATTGTGTCAGAATAAACAATGAGGATCCCTTATCCAGAATTCCAAAATGTTCCACATACTGAAATAATCCACATGAGATAGTGACGCCTTCATTTTATGAGAGTTCAATGTCCCCATTATTTAAAATATTGTATAAGATTACCTTCAGGCACTGTATAAGGAACACATGAAATATGAATTTTATATACAGACTTGGGTTCCATCATCAAGACATCTCATTATGTATGTTTATGAAACAACAGGTATTCCAAAATCTGAAAGTCAAAACACTTCTGGTCCCAAGCATTTTACTAAAATAGGAGCAATAGAGTTCAACTTTCTCTCTGTCTTCATTCCTCATCCTTTAATAACAACTTGACATAGAGAGAAATCTAGCACATGAAGCTTTTTCTGGAATGAAGATAAATGTGGGAGAAAGTATCTGATGAAAGAAAAAGATAGCACATTACATTTTGAAAGTGAAAAACTGGGCAAAAAAACTGAATCGATGTTGAAGAAAAAGTTTAGCTTGTGCAAATTATCTCAGATGCTGAAATCCAAACAAAGACAACACTTGTGTACTTTTTAATCATTGTATAAGATACAAATTTTCAGTAGATCTGGCTGGTGTATAGCTAGTAATACACAACTATTCAAAGCACAGGAGTGCTGTTTTCCATCTCATCACCCGATCAGCTATAAAGGAGGTTAGGAGTAGTTATGGAGGAAATAGGGAAATGAGAAGGATGTCCCTTCAATAGGAATTGTGCTCTTGGAATTGTGCACGTTGGAAACAACTTGAAGACACAAAACAACAATCCTAATTAACTTGACTATCCACCTCCTAAAACTTACCAAATAAGCATTCTAGGATGCTTTGAAACCTTTTCAGGAACTGAACCCCACGCCAGCCATCACATGAAATCATATGACTTCTGGCGGAGGCCCCGCATCCAACTGGGGTGAAAGCATCCTTGGACACTTTCACCAAAACACACGAGCCTTTTGCTGTTGTGTTTAAGTGACATAGGAGCCTTCCCGTCCTGTTTCGGGGACACTTCCCCTGTGTGTTGAGGGAATCATTGTCGCAGAGGAGTGGCATGCAGAACGAAAGTGCCTGCCTGTTCGTCAGACTTGGTGGCAAAATGGC
Source organism: Anolis sagrei (assembly GCF_037176765.1). Classification (NCBI taxonomy): domain Eukaryota; kingdom Metazoa; phylum Chordata; class Lepidosauria; order Squamata; family Anolidae; genus Anolis; species Anolis sagrei. The sequence continues at coordinate 211,944,321 of NC_090024.1, read as the reverse complement.
AATGGGTGGGGGGAGGGCTCCCCATGTGATAAGGTCAAAAGCAGGCCAACACTTCCCACTGAAAAACTGGTAAATTTATGTTGGTTTAAATTGTTCTTCATTTTAAATATTGTATTTTTCTTTCATTATTATTTTTGTACTACAAATAAGATCTGTATAGTGTGCATTGGAATTTTTTCATATTTTTTTTACAAAAACAAACAAACAAACAAAAAACTACAGTTCACCCCCAATAGTCTGAGGGACCATGAACTGTTCCTCTGCTTAAAAGGTTTGAGGACCCCTGATTTAGATAAACAGTTAGGGCATCCAATGAGATGAAGCAAGCATCAAATATGAAAACATCAACGTAAGAGCTCTAGGCTGTGAATGATCAGTATCTCACTCCTTGCATTGCAGGGAGCAGAATTCTTCTTGGGGTTAATGCCCCCATCTCTCCCTTCCCATAGGTACACCTCTGGATCACCCAAATCCCTTTATTTTTCTCTCCAAAGACAAAGGGACTTTTCATTCAGTAGATGAAGAAAGAGCTATTATCTCTGATGAAAAGTGGTTACACTTCAAAACACTTGAATGTAACCATGGTAAGTTGACTGTTTTCACAAATAAAGTAGGTTTTTGCTTCAGTACTTTTTATGATTTGCCTTCTGAAAGCTACACATGCCAATTTTCTGTGGGTCAGGTTGCTAATTAAAATGCAAAAGCAGGCAAGCATAAAATGTGAACACAGCAAAGAATGGTCAAAAGTACAAATCTTGAAACTGCAAATTGCATGCAGACCAATAGATATTAAAATCGTGATTGAAAGCAAAAACAGTTTATTTACCATGAAGAGATTGATTTTGTTATGTAGCGCTAAGTGTTACTTTTGTGTTACTATCTTCTATTGAAGGAAACAGTTTTAAAAACCTGAAGGTGACTAATGGAGTTTATTATTGCATGGAGTAGAAGCCAATAATGTACAGAGGATCAGAGATCAAAATGTGCATGCAGTCAAGACAGATTTAATAAAGGGAACAGTTAATTAATAATTGTAGAGAAAATGCAGAGATGAAGGTATTTACCTTCCAATCTCAGAATTCTAGGAACAAGGGTCATCTACTGAATGGTGAGAGATCCAGAACAGATAAGTGAAAAATGCACTTATTCACACATTACCTATTGCTTTCACATGCAACTAGTGATGGGTACTAGTTTAAAAGGAGACTATAAGAATTCATGGAAAATGGGATTGCTTGAGTGCATGTAGAATAAATGCAGTTTGGCACCACTTTAATACCACAGCAATTGAGCAGTGAGTCCACATGTTATTTTGACCACATAGGCAAATTATTGCATCTAGGTGAACAGATGCAATGTGATCAAGGGTCCAGCACTTTTTCAAGGTGTGTAAATGGTGGACTTTTGGCAGATGTAGTTTGTCATACTCCATCCTTGCCATGCTGGGATAAGGCATATTGCTATCTTTAGAAGACAAGGTGGTATTGTATATATATTTCATATAGAGAAGTTGGCTGTGAATATATATATATATCAACACTGCCAATGGCATACTGCCTTCCACCTGATGCAAAAGATCTGTTTAGGTTGCTCAGCACAGGTTCTGTGAAATGCACAGCTTTATCATCCAAGGGCTGCCAGACTAGAAAGTGCAAAGAGCTCTTTTAGATTTAATGACTATGAGGAAGTGGGAAATTCACCAGGCTTTGCTTTTTCCTTGGTTGCATGACAAGCAACACCTGCTGAGATTCCGTTTTCTACACATCCATTAAAGGTGCAGGTGCCTGCTCTCATTTGTAATCTTGCCACCCAGTCCATAGGTATGATCAGGAGAGGTGTTGTTTATACTGGCTTCAGAATCTTCTGGCTGAGGCAGGAGATTCTGTTTTCTAATGGGAGGGCCGGGCTTGGGCCACAGTAATTACAATATCACTTAGCGTAATTGTAATATTGTTTACTAGGGGCTAGCCCCTGCCTCAGTCAATATCTTAGTCTTCATTTCAATCTTTATGATAGTGGTGAGAATCAAATTGTCTTCCAGATGTAACTAGACTGCAATGCCAAGCAGCACTAGTTGGCATAGCCAATGTGAAGGATACTTGGTGCTGCAGTCCAAAGCATCTGGAGGGCCCCATAATTTTCACCCTGTATTAATGGGCACCTTTTTCTTTCCTCCCTCTTTTAATCCCTACCGAGAGCTCAATAGGAATGAGGAGGCATCTTGTCTCACATGTGCATGATAATTAAGGAGGTTAATGATGGAAAGCTGGATTGGCCCCATCTCTGCTCTTCTTCTGCCAACAGGCAAAGACTGTTTTATTTAGGCAGGTGTTTGGCTCTTAATTCATATAACAGAAGGATCTTTTAAATGGATGTGTGGTGCTATAACTTTTTCACAATGTTTTACTTTTGAAATGTGTGTTAAACAGTTTTATCTTTGTGTTTTAAATATATTTGCTTGTTTTAATTGTTTTTTTTTTAAAAAAAACCTTTGCATTAAGATTTTAGCTGTACACTGTTTTAATACATTTGTAAACATCCTAGAGTCTTGTGCAAAGAAAAAGACAGGATGCTGGGATGGCATGCCAAGTTTTAAATAGATGGGTGAGAATTTTGTTTCAGTTGACCTTTAATAACTGCCCTCACATTCATAAATGTCATCATATCTTAGAATTTGCTCTTCAAAAACTTTGGAAGTGCAAGAAATCAAAATGGGATAGACTAATTGGTCTATCCCATTGAAAGGTTTGGTTATTTTGTATACAAAACAAATATTATTTTAATATGCCTAGTTCTTGCTATTGGACAAGAACCCTGTGGTGGCTGCAGTCTCAAATGCTCTTGTTCATTTGTTGTGGGAATTACCTTTATGCCGAGAAGGAGTTGAACTAAAAGCAAAAGTGAGAAGGAATAAGAAGGGGAAGGTGCAAGGAGCAATCAAGAAACAATCAAGGAAGACAGAGTCTGGAGTTTGGGGATACTTACAGCTGACCTCTTGCGGAAGAAGCTGATTGACACAAAAGGCTGACAGTTAGTGAAATTACCCCCTCAATGACTGGACATTGCTCCATAAATCATTGCCTGGAATATACCTTGACTCTAACTGTGATGTTTGCAAAGATGTTTGTATTTCACAAAGCAAATTCAGAGAGAATTTTTAGCATCTAGGTAATTTTATTGGTGTTGCTATTTTTACTATTTTACCATTTTTATTATTTTTATTTTATTATTATACTTTATTTTATTATACAAACATTTACATTTATTACTATTTTGGAGGGGTTGGCTATTTTTTCTACTTTTTAACCACTTCACTATTTTACCATTTTATCAATTCAATATGAGACTTATTTCCTGAACATAGTTTTCCTGCTTTTATAATAACTTCAGTAACTGTGTGGATAAAATTCAAAAAGTAAAAGTAGCATCATCATTGTGCAAAGCCCAGGAGTATTAAACTGTATTGAGTTTGGCATAGTTAACCTTTCAAAGCCTTAGGATGGTCTCTGTATGAGCCCAGATACACAAAGCCTCTGCTCAGACTACTCTGCTTACCCTTGTTAAAAAGTCAATTTTAGAATACTATGACCCAACAAATGCTGAGAAAGAATTAGAAGCAAGTGAGCACGGGCTGAATCAAGAATTCATAGATCTCACCACATAAGACAGAACAAGTATGAAAAAAGACTGTTTGTGTAACAGTGGAGGTAAGAGATGATAGTGATGAAGCAGTCTATTTCTCTATTTTGTCTTAACAAAGGTGCTGCTAATTGGCCCATTGACTCAAGTCTGATGGAAGTGACTCCTTTACCATCATTGAAAATTTAATCTTCTTCATACAAAGAAATTATAAAGAGAGGTCTGGCAAACTTCAGCAGCTAAAGCGAATGTTGAACCTGCATTGCATGACTTCACGTGTGATCACTGTTTCCTAGTAGAGCGAACAGGAAAAAAAAAGATATTGGACAAATCATTTTATCATAACATATAGCATATGCTTAGTCAGTGTAGGGATGGGAGGCGTGTTCAAAACTATTTGATTAGTTTGTATTTGTATTTTTCTTTATGAATGTGTTTGGCATTGAATGTTTGTTATTTATTGTTGGAATCCGCCCTGAGTCCCCTCAGGGAGAGAAGGCAGAATATTAAAAGTTTTTATTATTATTATTATTTGAGAAATAGTTGAAAATCTGTTTCTCAAGTGTCAAGAAAAATGGAATACTAGACTGAGGAGAACCTTTGCAGTTTTTTTCTGGGCAAAAAACCAAGTCTTTTGTGATTGTCTTCTGGATAAAATGTTGGGCTCTTCACAAAACTAAGGATTTTTTTTTTGTAAATGCATTTTTCACACACACAACTGATACTGACATTTCTAAGGGGTTGACCTTTTCATTGACAATATGTCTCATTGTGTTTAAATGACCTTTTTCTACTGAAGTCAAAAAACATTGTGAGTATATGTTGTACCACCTATTTCTATTCTCTACTCCAATGTCTTTTTTCATATTTGAAGGACCATATCTTCTCACATGAGTCTGGTTGAGTATGAAGACCCTCAGAGGAGATTCTTCTCTCAGTGTCAATATCTCACTGCATGTTTAATGATAACAACGAAGAGGTTTCTCCCAGGCTCTATGGAAAGTGGCGTGCATTATAGAAGCAGCTGAGATTTCTACAAATTTGACAATGGAAGCAGTCATTTTCATAGCATCAGTCTTCAAATTTGGCAGAAGTCACTAATGCTCACCAACAACAACCTTGTCATTGCTTTTTGGCAACATTTATGAAAATGGTATAGATCATGGAAGGTATATTTCCACTATAGAATTAATGCAGATTGACATTACTTTAATTGCCACGCTCTGAACTCATAGGAGTTATAGTTTTTACTATATGTTTAATCCTTCTGCCAAAAAGTAGTGTGCCTCACCAAACTACAAATGCCAGCTTTATACTGATCCTTTATCTTGGGACCAATCCAGAGTTGAAAATGCCAGCTCAGCCCCAGGATGTTTTTGACCACCAACCCCCCAGTCATTGTGAAGATGGGAGGGAGTCCTGACCATTCAGCAGCACAAAACTTATGGGGGGCAAATTGCATGGAAGTTTAGTTTGTGACATTGTACACCATTCTTCATTGCATGGCAATGGTGCCCATTTCTTGACTTTGTGGAAATGATCTTACATGGAATAGCCATTGGTCTTAAATTGCCTTTTATTAACAAGGACCTGGGATTTTCCCTTTTAAAACAGCTCTATGAAAATTAACCTTACCACACCACCACATTTTTTTTCTATGCAAAGAGCATACTCAGACTAAAATTTGTAAATCTTTTTCTGTTGAAATTACTACATTGAAATAGGCTTTAAGTTAGATATGGCTAATCTATCAAATAGAGAACAGTAAACATTTTAAGCACAGTTGACTTTAATTGGATTGTGTCTAATAAACCCACTTTATACTCTTTGGCTGTGCAAGTGTCCTTGACCTTTACTGTATAGGCTCAATGATACCTTTAATACCTAGAATTAACAACAATTCCTCCCTATCTCCACACTGTGTTGGCAGCTTTGTGCCCCTCGCTTTTTTTATTATACAGTGTCTGAATGCACTATGCGCATTTAGCCTTATTTAAAAACACCAGTTCATTGCAATTCAATCTGCATTCCCCACCACAGTCATCGATATTGTATGGAGATAGATATATGGTTATCATAATGTTAGAGAGCTCTCAGGACAGGCATGTAGCCGGGGGGGGGGGGGGGCTCGGGGGGCTTCAGCCCCCCCCCCCCGAAATGTTCATGGTGGTTCGCGAAAAGGCCTTAATGGTGCATTATTTAAACTGTTATGTTTATTCATATCATGATCTGATCACCATACTCAATATATCCCATATGCATGGGGGTATTGGGGTAATGATACGATAGGTTTGCTAGGGTAGACCCTCTTTCACTCAGACTCAGCCCCCCCGAAACTCAGCCCCCCCCGAAACCCCCCCTGAAAAAAAATTCAGCCCCCCCCCCCCCGAAACGAAATCCTGGCTACGGGCCTGTCTCAGGATAATTTTGTAACAAAACAACACATGAACATAGGGGTGAGCTTGGGAAATTAGAAAGTAATTTGTTAGCATTATAGAATATGACCACCATTGGTTACCATTGGTTTTTGCCAATTAGGTATTTACCTTCTCATTTCTTAGAAGCAACTAAAGCAGTAAATTAAACAGCAATTCGTTAGTAAAATCATCCACTAGAAGGTACTAATGAACAACATCTGAAAGCAATAGGCTGCTATTTGATAGGACAAACCATTCTGCTCCCCTGTCTATCTTGTGAAACCTTTAACTCCTGTAATACAGCATCAGGCACCAGAATAAGGCCTAGTACTTGAACCATACAAGACTCCACCACTATTTACCATTTTGTTACTACACCATACTAACAATGAAGGTAACAATTAGTTAAAGTTATACCACAAAGGAGTGACAGCATCTTTCCTAAGCCAGAAACAATATGAAGTTATATTTTTGTTATTGAAAAATTAACTGATTATAGAACTATTTGCTTTTGATTAGTTACTTGCAAGTCCAGCCTTTATAGGATCATGTATTTAAGTCCTAAGGTGATGAAAACATTCTATGTTTTGGACCGGCCTTTGTTAGTGCTGTCATCTTTAGCTTCTAAGCCTGAAAGCCTGCTCCAAAGCATGGAAAATATGTGTCCACCACCAAGGGTCAATGAGCGTCTCTCAACTCCCCAGTGGCAACCAGCTGGTGAAGCAAAACAAAGAGACCTTTCATGCTCTCGGTAAACAAAATGGAGCAATGAAAGTTGTTATTGCATTGCATCATATCTTGAACAAGCAAAGCCATGAGTTCTCAAAATACTCTGGTCACTAACAGACATGAAATCACCAAGGCTGGATTTTGAAGTACTAACATGAATATGATGCAGCAAGCAAAGGAATTTTAGCAGGACACTTTCCCTAATTAAAGCTGCGGATCCACATCAGTAATGACAAAATTATTCAACCATGTTTGATACAGAACTCTAGCAGAATGATTGGAAAGCCAAAGTACTATTGTAGAGAACTGGACTACAATTTGAGAAATCCAGGTTTCCAATGAACCATGACATTTACTAGAAAACAATGGATTGCTTGTGTTTTGCTGTTTGACCTACCCCATAGAGTTGTTATGAGGATAAAGTTGAGAAGAGAGCTATGTGCGCTTTATTGAGCTCACTGAAGAATGCTCAGAATATAACATACCATATATACTTATTTTTAAGTCAAACTGATGTATAAGTTCAGAGCAGGCTTTGGGACCACAATTATGGATATTGATATAACCTATGTATTCAAGGGTCATTCTCTTGGAGAGAGGAAAGCATAAATGCAGCTTTGGCACCAACCTTCCACTGCCATATCTCCACCCAGGCATTCAAAATGGCCAGAAGTGGTGCCACAGTGGAGGGAATAGAGGGGGGTCAGTGCTTCTTCTAGGTTCTCTCAGAGTGGAGAGTTCTTGCCTTTTGTTACTCTACTCAAAGAAAGCAATGATTCCTTTTTGAAATAGTTATGGTAAAATATTCACATTGGCCCATGGAAAAATTGACCCTTTTTTGAGGGGTTGATTTTTAAACTAACATTTCTGGACTTTATACAGGAATATATTGGGTCCATACATACGCAAATACAGTCTCAATATTCAAGAGGGTCCATTCTTCTGACTGGAGAGAGGCTAATGAGGAAAAGTGAATCTTGCTATGACAAAGGATGAAGAATCCTTAGAGGGCAGGTTAGTCTATTAAATCTTAATATCAGGAGTAGCTGAATAATTAAATTGCATCCAGTACACAGAGCAGAGAAAAGATGTTGTCCTCTATAGTAATAGACAGAATAGAAGAAAGTCCAGGAGCAATCTCAGAGAGATACAATGGTCACCTTTATGTGTGAGAAAAATGTCACTACAAATGCTTAAAGAACTTATTTTTGAAGATTTAATCATTTTACATCTCACACGGTATCGTAGCAATTTCTTCATGGCACACAGTTTTGTTTACAAATAGGACCCTGAAATGAAATGCAGAGGTGTATCCACAACCCTTAACAGCACTACCTCTATGCATGCTTTCAGCCAGCCTAAAAATGGAACTTTTATGGGATTTGAAGCTTGAAGAGATTTTTCCCCATTCTGTTTCTGTGAAACAGTCGTCCACTGTGTTATAAAAGTTATTAAATAGCACTAGGCCCAGGACAAACTTTTTGGCACCTCGCTAGTCACTTCTCTCCAGAATGGAGATGAGCTCCTATAAACAGATCCCATCACAGAAACCCCATTAACATGGTCATCACTGTTGGTTAGGATCACATCCAAATTAGTGGATCCATTGTTGCTGCTTCTACCTTTTGTATACAAAACAAATGAATATGTTGCATCTTATATTCTTGACAGAGTTTAACTTCTAACAAATATCAGGATAGCTGAATTCTACTATAATTATTCCATTGTTCCTCTCCTTCTTGCTGGTTTTGTGAGTGTTCATTTCTAGCATCAGCAGAAGCATCAGCAATGGCCAGGAACTCTGTGACCAGATAACAGTGATGCCAGTGGTGACATGGAGAAGGTGAGATATGGCCTCCCTCAGCAGAGTGGCTGCCCATCTGGATCATCTAGGAAAACCAGCAAATTTTCATAAACATGTTGAATCCAGAGAAGCTCTGGGACAGATTTCCACCAGGCAGATGAGTGTAAATGAGCATTCAGTGAACAATTTGACTTTCATATATCTTATTTATATGTATCACAAAGTTTGAATAACACTTCATTAATATGATAAAGTAGTCTATAGTGCCCCAAAGTATATTTACTTGGCAACTTGGTTATATTAAATGGAACAGATTAACACATACCTCTTTTAAAATAGTAATCATTTTCCAGTTTGTAAGACAACCATTCCCAAAATCAGTTCCCTCTATTAATTGGAGTACAACTTCCATTGCCCTCTTCCATCATGATCAAGGATGGTGTGGCATAGTGGAAACTGTAATCCAACACAGCACAGTTTTGGGGAAGGTTGCTCTGTGTTCTCAACAGGCCAGCTGAATACTACCTTATTTTTACTAGCTTTCAAAACTGATCGGCTTTTCTCCATTCAAATTTGTCATTAGACGAAATAATTAGGATGTGTTTGGGGCTGTAGAAAGTAATTGGCAAACACAATGCCTTGGTTGAACAAATGTATTTTTGGAGGAAACGTTTCCCCAACTTGTTCTTTTAGTAGAAATGTGGATGACTTAATAAGTGTAGAATAGTGCTGTACTGACATTGTTTAAAAGTGAAATGGAAGCTCACTAAAGAAGAGGAAGAAGATAGGATTATGCAAGTCCTGCTGAGGGACTTTGTAGAACTTTGGTCTTGAAGTGAAAGGAAAAACTGGATTGAACATGACTGAAGCAGCAGCAAGTTCTACTGGGAATCAAAGAAAAAGTCGATTGACATTAGCTTTTGATGCAAAGAAACTACTGATAAGTTGATTGTGAAGATCCAGAACTACTTGCAGCTTGATGTATGTGTCACTAACAGAATACATCTGTCTTGCAAAGAGAAACTTACGGAAAGAAAAAGACTTTTATCACAACAGCTAAATGAGACAACTTGAATATGCAACCCTATTCTAGCTTGCCTCTTAAATACTGGAGACACTCTTTGAAACCTCTTTGCAAAGTATTGGCACTTGATTTCTGTAATATATGGATAACCAGATTTAGAGTTAAAGGGATGTGGCCTTGTGATGTACTGAAGGTCAGTAGTTTAAATTTTGATAGTTTTCAAAAGTAACTATAGGGTTACTTTTGAAGAAGAAAAAACAAAGTTACTTTTGAAAACATTTATGTATAACAATGACTATTTTTTGAAGCTACAGCTATAACGTTTCAAAGGTGCCTTTGTAAACACACAGAAATGCACATATACTTTTTGCATAGCATTACAGTACCACTGTTTCTAATCCCCATAAGGTTGAGATAATGGATGACGGAATACAGGATAGCTCCAGAACTGGCATATACTGGCTCAAAGTCATGATTTGGTTTGGATTCTCAAGGAGGATTCAGAGCAATCTGTAACTTTGGTTAGTGCATTTCAAATGTGTTAAGTGGCCTGGCCTGCATTAACCCAAATCAGCTCCATGTGTCATCCTTAAGGATAACAGGCAAGTGCAAAAGTAGGTTGCATTCAATTATTTCAGCAAGGAGGAGAGGAATAGGCAGAATCTTGCCCTTCCCTGAAGGCTCAGGCAAAAGCAAACTGTTGAAGCCCCTCTTATTTCGTGTGTTCTCCTTCTTGAATGACTTTCATCATCTTTCTGACAACATTTTGATGTTGCTTGGCCAGATATGTTCTGGTTTTCATCTGTGAAATGTTGAAGGATTATGGAAGTGTGTGTGGATCATCACCTCAGCATAAAAGAGAATAGGATGGTTCCCGTTAACACAGTCATTGGATACACACAGATATAGGAATTTGAATGAAAATGTTTCATGAGAGAATTGTGATGAGAATGCAAAACAGTATTAATTTTCTCCTTTTTTTGGTTTTAAAACTCATAGAAGTTACATTTATCTCTAGACAAACATGAATTAACATTGCTATTCAGATATTCATTTTTTCTGTTTAATTAATAGAAGAGTTAGACAAGGTTAGTTTGTTAAATCTCTTCTATGCAGCTTCTTTATTAATTAGAAGTAATGATGTTGGCTGAGATTCCAGATACAGTCATGCGTACCTAAGTCCCTCTGATTTCAATGGAAAGTCTAAAAGCAATTGCGGACAGAGTTGCAGAGACAGTGTCAAAATAGGTCCCACTTTAAAGCTTCATATTGGAGCAGAAGGTTTTACAGTCAGTTCTATGAATATGTTCTGTTGTTGTTGTTCATTCGTTCAGTCGTCTCCGACTCTTCGTGACCTCATGGACCAGCCCACGCCAGAGCTCCCTGGCGGCCGTCACCACCCCCAGCTCCTTCAAGGATGCCATCCATCCATCTTGCCCTTGGTCGGCCCCTCTTCCTTTTGCCTTCCACTTTCCCCAGCATAATTGTCTTCTCTAGGCTTTGCTGTCTCCTCATGATGTGGCCAAAGTACTTCAACTTTGTCTCTAGTATCCTTCCCTCCAATGAGCAGTTGGGCTTTATTTCCTGGAGGATGGACTGGTTGGATCTTCTCGCAGTCCACGGCACTCTCAGAACTTTCCTCCAACACCACAGTTCAAAAGCATCTATCTTCCTCAGGTATTTAGTGTTGGATTATATAACAGCCTCAGGGACCTGAATTAATTGCATCAGCTTTCATCTTGCAGGGTAGGATCATACTGAACATTAACCTATCTGTAGTAAGGCACAGCCTGAACAACAACAAATAGCAGAACCGGATGTCTCGAATTCCTGAATTCTTGTAATTCAGGAAAGATATAACAGCAGTGTTGATTGTCTTCTGTGCATGAACTGGAAGTGGACTGTGTATTGCCCTTCACTTAAATGATGCTCATGGTCATGTTCATGAGTTGGTAGAGTTAGCAACCTTTCTATGCCTATGATCACTAACTGCTAATTTATATTATCATGATTACCTGCATGCTTATTTCATCACCTCTGTTCTCTTCCTGCATCACTCTAAACTTCAGGCATTCTCTCTTCTTCCCTCTCCATCCTCCATAGAGGATGTTTTTAACTACACACTTCTCTTTGTAAGGGAAACTTATCTGTTTTACAAAAAAGAAAAACCCTTATTTTTTAAAAATTAACTTGGTCATATCAGAGCGTGGAACGTGGGATTGGCTGTTGTTCAGTTTCTGCCTTGCCAGTTTGATTACTCTGTTTGAGGGATGCACTATTTTCTTTCACATTTCCCAGCATTAGAGATCTTTCTTCCCAATAAATGTGATGAATAATTTCAGCAATTTTCTTCCCAGTGCAAAAAACACTATTCACACTTTGGGATTTTTTTTGTACAAACAAATTGAAGGCTGTTAACAATTTGGGACTTATTTTGCACAATCTTCACACATGGTTGCTTTTCTCAGAATCATAGACCAATACTGGAATGCCCATATTATGATCCAAATCACATCAATTTGCAGAAATGCATAAAAATAAATAAAAGCCAAAAGATTTTTAGCAACTCCAGGAATTCCTGCTGTTGTTAGATTGAATGGAATAAACACATTTCAAAATATTAAATATAATTAATGTGAAGTATTGGGGCTATTAGGATTTTATAAGAATGTAAGTATTTATTTACTGTATTTATGTCCCACCCTTCTCACCCCAAAGGAGATACAGAGAAGCCTTACAATCGGCAGCAACTTGATGCCATATAATAAAATAAACATATAATAAAATAAACATATACATTAAAACAAAAATTAAAAAGCAATATAAACAAACACATTATTAAAATCACACAATGTGAAGACATAGTCAAAAGCTGTTCTGGTCATTATTGCACATAGTTCCACTTCACTTATTCCACTGTGTTATTGGTCAAAGAGTTGGTCCCAGAGCCATGTTCTTATTTTCTTTCTGAAGGTCAGGAAAGAGGGGATTGATGTGATTTCGCTGGGGAAGGAGTTCTATAGCTGTAGAGCCACCACTGAGAAGGTCTTGTTTCTCGTCCCCACAACCACACCTGTGAAAGAGGTGGGACTGAGAGCAGGTAGAAATGTGTGCTGTCATTTCATAAATTTTTGAAATTGAATTTATTAAATATATGTTCATTCTATCCCTGAAGACATCCAATCAGTAATATAAGAGGTGAAACACATTGAGCTTTTTATATAACAACAGCAGCAACAAAAAAGAATAATATACAACCTTCATAAAGTATGTGGACACCTGTTTCTTCTTTTGCATGTTTTGCTCAGAAAACATTTTCACTCCAGGAAACAGTATTTTCAGTGTGGAAAATAATATTTCTGTGTAGAAATATTAATTCCATGCAGTAAATGCTGTTTCCTTTGCATAAAATGCTGTTTTCTGCACATCCACGTGCACATTTTATACAGAATAAATCTTAAACTGCAAAGATTCCCATCAGTCCAAGATGGGTTTTTTTCAACCATTTTCTGAATATTTCTAAATATTCTTTCGATCTTTACCCAGTCTTAAATTAAGAACTCAATCCCCATCTGAATCTTAATAGAGTAATGAACTTTTCATCTTCTTCAAGACCAAGCCTTTTTTTAAAAAAAGAGAGACAAAGACTTTTTTTTTAAAAAAAAGAAAAAACCCTCAACAAAGTCATTTTTGAGTTTTAGAGTTAGTGGCAGACTCTGTCATACTGTCTTGGGATGCCCTTGGCAAAATTTCAGTAGATGTAAGGGGAATGACTTGTCAAGACAATCTGCTCACATCTTCCAGACGAAATGGAGGACTTGTGGGAATATAATATTTTTAACAGGAATACACGTCTAGGTAGACTGAACCAATTCTTAACATCATACCCTAACACCACTGGATTGATCAGTAAGGCAGTGACTAAATTTGCCACCTTAGCAATTTACAGAGGTTATATATTGATAGTTTAAGATATTTAGTTTCAGTTGTATGTTATGATACTGCATTATTTTAAAATGTACAACTGGTTGTTGCATTGAACAGCAAGTCCTCTAATATTCAGTTTTCAGCTCCACTGCTTGGACTATCCCACATACAATTTGAAATAACAGTGTTCATGATACTGAAGGAACTACTCATTCACTAGTGCAGGAACATCAAGTTAAAGCAAACAATTGTAAACAAATGTGCAAAAAAGGACCTTTTTATTTCACAGCGCCCCACCAAATGCTTGCCCTCCCACACCTCACTAGCAAAATTAGTAAAATAAAAGGAGGACTATAAAGGAATTAGAGCATTCAGCCTGGGCAGGGTGGACACCACGATCACACTTCTGCCCTTCAATATAGCGTGGAACAAAGGCTGATCCTAAGTGACCGAATTACTTGGTAGTATTTGCCGCCACCACCTCAGAAATTACTGGCCTGAGGAACCAAAAGGGTGTGAATGTATTATAGGTAATGTGGGTTTGAGTTCTTGGTCTTCTATGGCTTCCTCCCTAGCCGACTGGACTTTAAAATGAGCTGACTGAATAAGTTTCTGAGATAACAGATGGATTGAGGCATACAACAGTTGAAAGTTAACTAAGAAAGAGTTTATTTTAACTTTAGAATAACAACAACTCGTTGGAAATGAGTGGTACAGAAATCTTGATGCGATTGTAATAACTTGGTTGCTTGAACAGACAGTTCCCCTGACAGAATAGCTTTTACAGCTGTGAGTCCCTTTAACAAACTGTTCTCCTATTAGACACAGTTTCTCTTAGAGCACAGACTCCAGTCTGCCTCAGTCACTGGGCTATAAGGTATCTGTAAACCTCTCTTAAGTTTACTAAGACACAGCTCTCTTTTACTAGTCCTCTCAACATAGTAAAACTCTAGCCTAATGTCTTCACCTTATTCCCAAACCTAGAGGCTCACTAAAAGCTCTTCTTCTCCTGTCAGTTCCCTGCTGTAATTTCCTATCTCAAAAATCCACACCCTTCTCTGTCTCTCTCCAAGACTCTTCTTCCTTTTGTGACAAAACTGGCAGCTTATTTTCCCTCTCTAAGCTGACTCCACCCCCAAATGCTACACCCAATCAAGAGTCAGCCTGACTCCTCCTCCTGCTCTCTTGAATACCAAGATGCCAGCCACTGCCATGCAGGCTTCGGCCTAGCCGACTGAAAGGTAGATCTATTACAAGGACTATAAGAAAGGTATTAACTTTTAAAAATAATGATATAATGCAGAAGAAAAAGATTGGAATTCTCAAAAAGCGATCCTAAGCAGTAACAGCACTGAGATAGAAGCGGACCTAGTTGGACACAATCTCTCTCAAATGCCAGGATGCCACAGAAAAAGGGAGGAACTCACCCTGGTATATATAGACCAGATTTGCAATAAGGCACGTGTTCTGCTTTCTTCTGATTGGCTCTGGCAAGGCTAATGGTGAAAAAACCCGCACGCAGCTGCTCTTGTCAATCATGGAGCAGCCAAATCTCTCAAATGTAGCCTAAACATCTCGCACCACATGGTTCATTGGCCACCCCCCCCCCTCCAAAGTCCAGTTTTGCCAGTCCGGTAGCTGGATCCATGAATTTCCCCGAATTGCAAATTAGAATCATGCACACCCCTAGTTCAAAGTACAAAATGAATTTCCACTCAATTAACACAACAAGGAGGAGAGGAGAGAACTTTGCAATCTGTTTGTCTGTTCTCCCTCATTAATAACGTTCTTATTAATAACTTTTTTCTCATCTTAATCACACTCTAATATTGCTTGATCACAAGTGTTTCAGTTTGCATCTGTCAAATGTTGCAGGATCTGCATTTCTATACAATGATGGAAGTTCTGTAACTCATCTCAAGATGGAGTTAGAATATTTTCTTTGCAAATTGACAGTAGTGTATATGTGTTTGGGTGAAGTGTAATTTACACAAGGGCCCATAATAAGCTAAGGCTGCCACTGATGCCAGTGCGTTTGCTCTTCCACAGCAGGAACATACTTTGGTGTCAGTCTGGCAGATTACATCAATCAAACAGTAAACTCAGAATTCTGAGTTATTTCTCTGTAGTTTGCATCTCACTAAATCAATTCCAATAAAAAGAGAAAAAACGGAATTCTCAATTGGTCCTGTCCTCATACTGTGCTCCATCAGGTGGGAGTTGTTGTGGCTGTAGTCAGTTTCTAGTGTACTATTAGAGAAAGTAACTTGTTAATATCCTGTACCAAGTCTAGAGGAGAAGCAGTGTTGTGCTTTATTCTATGACATTTTGGGGGGAAAATTGAGTAGCTCACATAAGGAATCAAAAAGCATCAGAATAGAAAGCAATCTTTTTTTTCTTAAATTGCTAGTATGAACTCTATAAGATGTGTGTGTCTTATGAGAGAGGAAGGCATGAATAGAAACTGAAATGTATATTTTCTTTAGTGAGCATATAAATAACATGTACTTTTTAAGGCTGTGGTTTAAGGATATAATGAGTCCTTAGAAGAGGGAAGGTTATTCGACTATTCTTAAATCAGCCATGGGGGATGCAGCATGTGACTGGATATGTAATTTGTAAATCATGTGTTAGCAGTGAGAGGTCAGATGGTCAGATTATGTTCCCACATTTCATCAGGGATATGGAAAACTCACTCTCTGTTTTCTTTGAATCCCACCTGTACTCCAGTCATATCTGTTTCTATCATGTTATAAGGCTCTCCTGCTTCCTGTGTACAATTTGTGCACATTTTCTGTAACAATTTTAAATAGCATCCATATTTATGTATATGTTTTCTTCAGTGCAGAGCTTTCCAAACATTTCATGTTGGTGACACACATTTTACTAGTAAACTGGAAGTTAAGCCAACCCGTTGTAAGAGATACGGGGCTTTTCCAGAGAGGCCCTATATCCCAGGATCTGATCCTGGATTTTCTGTTTATCACAGATTATCTGGTAGTGAGGACTCATATAATCCAGTTTAAAGCAGAAAACTTGGGATGAGATCCTGAGATATAGGGCCTGTCTGGAAGGGCCCACACACACACACACACACAAATTATAATAACAAAATTTATGGGGACATAACAAACTTGAAGATACTCAAGTTAATCAAGATAAATCAAATGAATTAAATGAACTAGCAAAGATTACAAAAACTGAGTAACCTATGTTTGTGCAACACACTGAAGCTGACACATTAATGTGTCATGACACAGTTTGAAACGATGTACCCATATGTATTAATGGCTTAAATAACTCAAAGACACCAGATTCCACCTGATATTGGAAGCTAAGCAGAGTCAGCTCTAGTTAGTACTTAAAGGGGAGACTTCCAACTGATACCAGGTGCTACAGGCACCATCAATATCAACAACACAGTGCCTTGCAAGCTTTGTTAGTTTTGACCAGCACTGTCCATGATCTCTTTCTATAACACCACCAAGTTGTTGGATAAACTATATTTCAGATAATCAAGTTGTGGGTCACATTTTGCATGCACAATATAAATGAGATAGTTTAAATCATTTTGACAGGCAATTAGCTGCATGTGTGGTTTGGTCTTGGAGCAATGGGTTCAAATTACAGGAAAGGAGATTCCACTTGAACGTTAGTACTTCCTGACCATAAGAGCTGTTCAACAGTGAAATTCACTGCCTCAGAGTGTGGTGGAGGCTCATTTTTGGAGGCTTTTTAACAATGACTGAGTCTGCTGTGCTTGCTGTGAAGGGGCAATAAAGATCTCCAGCCTGCTCCCAGGACTCCTTGTGAGTAGCCAGCAGCCCAGGCCTCCTCCAGTGGGGTGTGACTCAGCAATCTGCAAGGGGCCTCTACATCTATAAAGCTGAGTCCAGAGGCCTGCCAGGGACTGAGTCTGCTGTGCTTGCTGTGAAGGGGCAATAAAGATCTCCAGCCTGCTCCCAGGACTCCTTGTGAGTAGCCAGCAGCCCAGGCCTCCTCCAGTGGGGTGTGACTCAGCAATCTGCAAGGGGCCTCTACATCTATAAAGCTGAGTCCACAGGCCTGCCAGGGACTGAGTCTGCTGTGCTTGCTGTGAAGGGGCAATAAAGATCTCCAGCCTGCTCCCAGGACTCCTTGTGAGTAGCCAGCAGCCCAGGCCTCCTCCAGTGGGGTGTGACTCAGCATCTATAAAGCTCTACATCTATAAAGCTCTACATCTGCGGCCGCCATCTTGCGTCTCACTTTTTCATTGCCGCCGCCGTCCCTTCACCGCTGCCGCTGCGACCGGACCACCGCTGGGGCCAGGGCCGAGCCAGGGCGTCCCGCTTCTCCATCGCCGCCGCCGTCCCCTCACCGCCGCCGGTACGACCGGACCACTGCTGGGCCACGGAGAGCGTCGCGGCCGCTGAGGCCACCATCTTGGCACCCCGCCTTCACCATCGCTGCCGCTGCTGCGACCGGTCCACCGCTGGGGCCGTTGGGCCAAGCCAGGGCACGGAGAACGCCGCGGCTGTTGCGGCCGCCATCTTGGCGCCTCGCCTCACCATCGCCGCCTTTCCATCGCTACCGCTGCAGCTGCTGGGCCGCCGCTGGGCCATCGCTGCCGCCTTCCATCGCGGCCACCACCATTTGGCCCGCCGCCTTGTCATTGCTGCTAGATTTCACCTTTGCCACCACTGCTGGATCTTCTAGAGTTTCATCTTTTCAGCATTGACTAATATTGTGTAGAACCTTTGTATGTGCCTTAATATTGTGTAGACCTCTTGTGCTGGCCTCAGTAGTGTGTAGACCTTTGGTGCTAGCCTTAATAGACCTTTAAGCCAGCCCCTATATTGATACATACTGAATGAGAGTTTGATTGACCATCTGTGCTGCCCACCGCTGAGTTGTCACCTCCGGAAGCCCCATCCGCTTGTATACCAACCGTCTAAAGATTCCACCGGGGATCATATCAATAGTTAACTAATTTGCCATCACTTTCATCCCCATTGGAGGGTAATATATACTACCAACTTAGTATATTCCTGGTTGTCATTTGTACCAATATGGTGAGAACATAATAGAGCACTTTAGGCGCCTGCCGCCTGCTGCTAGATTGCACCAGCACTTTCGCCCCTTCCCCATCCCTCCGTGCCGCACTTTAATTATTGTCGAATAGAGCACTTTAGACCTAGCACTTTATGATTGTGCCCGATAGCACGTAGTGTCTGCTCTTGATTAAATACTACTATAGACAGGGCTGCATTTAAAAACTTGCACTTTAAGATCTAGCCCATTGGTGTGGCTGGAACACCACCACCATCTGTATTGCTGCTATCCATGTGGTTCCCCATCCCCATTTATGTACTGTCCCTGTTACTTCTGTGTAGCGGAGGGGGCAAAAAGGGAGGTGGGTTGGAGCCTGCGAACGAAAATGGGATAGGGAGGGAGGGGGAGGGGGAGAGAGGATGTTGGCAAGAACCAAAAAATCTAACAACGAGCAAAGTAGAAAGCAATTTCTTGACTATGGATGGCGGCATGGAGGGGGGGAGGTCTTCCACTAGCCGAGGGGCCCCCATAGAGGTCGTGGTGGGAAGGAGGAGATGCGGAAAAAGGAGACCTCAAATTCGGCCTAATTCGGAACGCTTATCCATATTAACAACCCCCAATCGGTCTCCTAAGGTAAATTGGTGTAACCAGGTGAGCGGACCCTCCGGCTTGAAGGTGGTGTTGTTGAACGCCAGATCTGTCAATGGAAAAACGACCTGGATCCAGGATTTAATCCTGGAGGAGCGGGCAGATCTGGCGTGCATCACGGAGACCTGGTTGGATGAAGCTGGGGGCGTAAATCTCTCCCAGCTTTGCCCTCCAGGTTTCTCCGTGCAACACCAACCAAGAGCCGGAGGACGGGGAGGCGGGGTCGCAGTGGTCTATAGAGATTCCATCCATCTGACCAGGAGCCCCATCCCGCAGACCACAAATTTTGAATGCGTCCACCTGAGGGTGGGTGACCGGGACAGAATAGGGATTCTGCTAGTGTACCGTCCACCTCGCTGCACTACAGTCTCCCTACCTGAGCTAGCGGGGGTGGTCTCGAGCCTGGCGGTGGAGTCCCAACAGCTCCTTGTGCTGGGGGACTTCAACATCCATGCCGAGGCAACCCTCACAGGAGCGGCTCAGGACTTCATGTCCGCCATGGCAACCATGGGGCTGTCCCAACGGATAACTGGCCCCACCCACTGTGCTGGACACACATTGGACTTGGTCTTCTGCCAGGGATGGGAGCAGGGTGGCGGTGTGGAGGAGCTGTCTATCTCTCCGTTGCCATGGACCGACCACTTCTTGATCAGATTTAGGCTCACTGCGCCCCCTAACCTCTGCAGAGGTGGAGGACCCATTAAGAAGGTCCGCCCCAGGAGGCTTATGGATCCGAATGGATTCCTGACGGCTCTTGGGGATTTTCCCGCCACCTCGGTAGGTGACCATGTCGAGGCCTTGGTCGCTCTCTGGAATGGGGAGATGACCAGGGCAATTGACAGGATCGCTCCGGAACGTCCCCTCTCGAGTAACCGAGCTAAACCAGCCCCTTGGTTCACTGAGGAGCTGGCAGCGATGAAGCGAAGGAAGAGGGTACTAGAGAGCGTGTGGCGCTCGGACCCAAGCGAGCCAAATCGAACACGGTTTGTGTCCTTTCTAAGGGCATATGCCGCGGCAATAAAAGCCGCAAAGAAAACTTTCTTTGCGGCTACTATTGCGTCTGCAAAGAACCGTCCGGCGGAGCTGTTTCGGATTGTCAGAGGTCTTTTAACTCCCCCTACCTCAGGTGGGAGCCCTGACAATTCGGTCACGTGCTGTGAAGCATTTGCTCGGTTCTTTGCAGACAAAGTCGCTTTGATCCGCTCTGAGCTGGACGCCACATTAAGTGCAGTCTCTGTGGATGTGACACAAGCACCTGCTTGTCCTATTTTGTTGGATTCTTTTCAGTTTGTGAAGCCCGAGGATGTGGACAAGATACTTGGAGGAATGAGGCCCACCACGTCCATCCTAGACCCCTGCCCATCCTGGCTTCTGAAGGAGGCCAGAGGGGGATTGGCTGAGTGGGTAACGGTGGTGGTGAATGCCTCCCTTCGGGAAGGCAAGATTCCAGCGAGCCTAAAACAGGCTATTATAAAGCCGCTGTTGAAGAAGCCATCACTGGACCCCACCAAATTCGAAAACTTTCGGCCTGTTTCCAATCTTCCCTACTTGGGCAAAGTCATGGAAAGCGTGGTGGCCTCACAACTCCAGGTATTCTTGAGAGACACGGATTATCTGGATCCGGCACAGTCTGGTTTCAGACCGGGACATGGTACCGAGACGGTCTTGGTCGCCTTAGTCGATGATCTGCGCCGGGAGCTAGACAGGGGGAGTGTGTCCCTGTTGGTGCTCCTGGACCTCTCAGCGGCCTTCGATACCGTCGACCACGGTATTCTTCTGGGGCGCCTTGCAGAGATGGGTCTCGGGGGCACTGCTTTGCAGTGGCTCCGGTCATTTCTGGAGGGCCGTACCCAGAAGGTGTTATTGGGGGACTCCTGTTCAACACCACAGCCTTTGACCTGTGGGGTTCCTCAGGGCTCCATCCTGTCCCCCATGCTGTTTAACATCTACATGAAGCCGCTGGGTGAGATCATCCAGAGTTTCGGGGTGCGGTGTCATCTGTACGCAGATGATGTCCAACTCTGTCACTCCTTCCCACCTGCTACTAAGGAGGCCGTCGAAGTCCTGAACCGGTGCCTGGCCGCTGTAATGGTCTGGATGAGGGCGAACAAACTGAAATTAAATCCAGACAAGACAGAGGTACTCCTGGTCAGTCGCAAGGCCGAACAGGGTATAGGGTTACAGCCTGTGCTGGACGGGGTCGCACTCCCCTTGAAGGCGCAGGTTCGCAGCTTGGGTGTGACCCTGGACTCGTCGCTGAGCCTGGATCCCCAGGTTTCAGCGGTGACCAGGGGAGCATTTGCACAGTTCAGGCTCGTGCGCCAGCTGCGCCCGTATCTTGGGAAGTCTGACTTGGCCACGGTGGTACACGCTTTGGTCACATCCCGCCTCGACTACTGCAACGCTCTCTACGTGGGGCTGCCCTTGAAAACGGCCCGGAAGCTCCAGCTAGTCCAGCGCGCGGCAGCCATGTTGTTAACAGGAGCAGGGCGTAGGGAGCACACAACGCCCCTGCTGTCCCAGCTCCACTGGCTGCCGATTTGCTACCGGGCCCAATTTAAGGTGCTGGTACTATCCTACAAAGCCCTAAACGGTTCCGGCCCAAAATACCTTGCAGACCGCATCTTGGCCTACGAGCCCACGAGGACCTTGAGATCATCCGGGGAGGCCCTTCTCTCGATCCCGTCTGCCTCACAGGCACGCCTGGCGGGGACGAGAGAGCGGGCCTTCTCGGTGGTGGCCCCCCGGCTGTGGAACGCCCTCCCTGCTGAAGTTAGACAGGCGCCCTCCCTTATGGCCTTTCGTAAGAGCCTGAAAACATGGCTCTTCGAGTTGGCCTTTAACTGAGTGCTATATCTTGGCAATGATGACCGGAATGGACCACGACTATGAGACTGACTATGACCCATGATATGACGAAGCGGATTTTTAGTATAAGTATATGTCAAGTAGTAGTAGCATGTTATGTATTGTTCTGATTACTGTAAATTGTCTTTTCTATGTTGTTGTTCACCGCCACGAGTCGCCCCCTGGGCTGAGAGTGGCGGTAAATAAGTGCAAGTAATAAATAAAATAAATAAATAAAATTAGGGCTGGGCGGTTTCGTTTCGTTAATTCGTAATTCGTTAATAATTCGTTAATTTTTTCAATTACAAAACGATAACGAACCATTCTGGAGCAATTTTTTAAAAAAACGAATTTTCAAAAACGTTTTGTAAATGCTTCGTATTTCGATATTGTATTCGTTTCGTTATTGTTTTGAGGTCGTTTCGTTATTATTTCCGCATGTCTGGGCCAGTTTTATGGTTTAATTAGTGAAAAAAAATTATAATATCACACCAACAGTCAACAACAGAGGGAGAGGGAAGCTTCAGAAGGTTTTGGAGGTTTTTTAGCGTATTTCGCGGTCGCGTCCGCCATTAACGAATCGATTCGTTATTGTTTCGGAAATCGATTCGTTAATTTTTTACCATTTACGAAATTTCGTAAATATCGAACTTTTTAAAAGGAAAATTTTGTTATTATTTTAAATATCAAAACAAAAAAATCCCCCAAATACAAATCGATTTTAGAAACAAATTTTTCCGTTGTTACCCAGGCCTACTAGCCATCTGTCTGGTGTTCTTTGACTGTCCTTTTCCTACATGGCAGAGCATTGGACTGGATAGCCCATGTGGTCTCTTCCAACTTTATTATTCTATGATCCTATGTCCTACATTGCCATTGTTTTCATATAAGAAAAGAGGCAATAGTAATAACAGTTTGACCCCCCTCCCCCTGCATGTGCAACTTTTCAAGTAATCATTTTATTGTATTCATGATGTAACCAGAATAAAAAAAAAATATTCCCATCCTATGTGAAGCTATATTCTGAAAGGCAGTTAGGTTAACTTCTCCTAGAACAGTCATGCCACACTGGAAATATACTGCAATCAGACAAAATGCCCTTTCTTGATTCAGGGCAGGCTCCTAGCAAATTATAGTAGTCCACTGTTGAGTACAAAGCAAATGCTATTTTCGCATAGTTGAGTCCATCATTTCCTGGCCTATAAAGAATGTTAAAAGGAATAAGATGGAGGCTGTCTGAGATACATTCATCAAAAGAACGACTTCATTCTCTCCCATACTCAACCTGATGGTTAAACCAGCCCAATACTGTGATGATCACTTCAGAGTAAAAACATATGTTAGTAACATTGTACAATATAAATTTGCATTGTCCTTTGCAAAGTGCTTTCTCAATTTACTTAAGTACCACTTTATTATGCCTTTCAGATGAGCTTTGTGGCATTTTTATGATGCACAGCATTACAGAGCAAAATACTTCAGTTCAAAGTGAATAACAACCAATTGGAAAGAGGAGGAAGAGTTTACAGTTAACTTATATCATAGCTTCCTTCTAATGTTCTGCTCTAAAGCATACCATTATTTTTCCAGTGAAGTTCCTTCTACTACTCATTTTTCTAGTTAAGCTTCATAGCTGTCATAGAACCAAAGTGACTTACTAGAGCGGTTTCCTTCACTCTGATGCTCTTCGGTTGTGTTGGACTAACTCTCCCATCAATGAGAAATGTAGAGTTTATGTTTATATGCCTTCAACTCACAAATTGATTTATGGTGACCCCCAGGATTTCACAGGGTTTTCTTAGCCAAGGGATACTCAGAGTGGTTTTGCTACTTCCATCCTCTGAAATGTAGGCTACTGTGTCTGGTATTTAAGCTTGTGTGCCTGCTTATGAAACGCAGAGATATCATTTTAGAAACATTGTAGGCCCCTAATTTTCTGGACCATAAATGGAGACCTAGGGCCTTTATTGCGGGAACTCCCGCAATAAAGGAGGTGCTGGTCAGACAACATTCTGGACAGTCTCGCATTAATTTGCTACAAATCAGGAAAACCCTGGTTTGTAGTGAATTAATTTGATAGTGCATTTATTCTACGCCTTCTTGGAAGGCACAGGATAAATGCATTATTTCCAGGTCTGGACTGCAGAATAGTTGACAGGGCTAAATAAGCATGGTAAACTGTGGGAATACCCACACCTCCAGGCCCCCAGACCCCTTAGAAAACTAAGAAAAACTTACGTGCCTTCCAGCCCAGAGGCTGTTCTCAGTTCAAGTTGAAATGAGGAAGATTATTTCTTCTCACTTATTTAGGGAAGTGAAATAAGAACTATTTGATCTGGTCTTCTTGCTTCAAACCAAAAGGTGAATGCAAAGCAGAGTGGAGGGTGAGCCCTAGTATTACAATGACTAGAAAGGAAGGACAAAGCAAAGTAACTGCTTGGATATGCTTCTCCTACCAGAGTCTTTGCAAGTTGCAGAAATACATGAATTTATTCTTGCAAACTGCAGAAACCAGGGTGATCTGGAGATTTGCACATTGCCATTCCTCTTCCCTGGAACCGTGCTCCCCAAAACTTGAGAAATTGCACCCTTGTCTCCCACATGAAGATATCCAATTGAAACTAGAGACTCGAGGCCAGGCCCTAATATCTGGCAACTCTACTGAAATGTGCATAGCTTGCTTAAAGCATTAATAAATCAATGTAATTAATACATGCATTAATTAATGACTGATGAACGATATAGATTAAAAATTATGTTCATCAACACTGTCCTCTGTAAAAGGGTATTCAAAGTCATAGTGATCTGCTGTTACCCAGGAGGCTCTTCCAAATAATACGATCTGCCCTTCAGCTATCAGAATGTGTGGTTTTCATTAACTGTCCTCAGAGATACATAATATTTTTACTATGCCAAATAATAGGAGTGTTCAGGTTCATTTCAGCTAGCATGCATGAAAACTAGCCTTGGCCTTGTCACTGACCCCATCCTGGATTACTTATATACATGGCTGTATTTTCCATGTTGATATAAACACAAAATGGTAACAGCTACAAATTCCAATGGCTAAGCTGCAACTATTCTCAGTCTAGTAACCCATGGCGAATTTTGCACAGAGAATGAGTAGTGGGCCCAGGTGCTCTCTTTTTCTTTCTCTCATTCACCTTAATGCAAATCTCCTGAGGCTTGTTAAACCAGAATTTCCGTTTACATACAAAGCAGCAGGAAAGTGGTACACCTGTCCTCCCAGCAATGTGGGATTGCACAAGCTGCAAGATCATACAGGCTGCCTGTATTCCTCTGAGATGGAACGCTTGCCATTGCCTATGTATTTAATAAATCTTGTTTCATATTAATGTTTAATAATCCGTAAACTAGATGCATGGGAATCCAGATGTTTTGGGTTTTTATATGGAGATTGAGATGCTCTTAGCGTATATTGCCTCCTAAACTCCAAAAATCCAAGGCAGACTGTTTGTCAAGGATGAAAACAACTCACAGAATATGCCATGACTAAATCAATTCCAAGCTCAATTCCAAATATTTATTAAAGAGCCAAGCAGAGAGAATTTCAGAAATAGCTGTCTTGAAGAAAATAAACATAAACTAACTACGACTCATTGAGAGCAGCAATTTTTAACCTTTTCTTTTCCACAGACACCTTTTAAATCTCCTTTCTTGCCACAGACCACCAAAATATAACCCAACATTTAAAACTATAACATGTATCTAATATTTATTTAAACTTGATCATCAAGGGTCTTCAGATTTAGAAAGAAGGGAGAAATAAGTAAATGCACACACTCCTATTATAATATTTTTATTGGAATGATAATTGTTATCAAACCTGGACTTTGAACCATAGCTTAACATTATTTGTTCATATGAATGAATGAATGAGAAGGCTGGTGCTGCATTTTGAAGTCCATCCACCCACTCACACCGACTGGTTCCAATTCTCATTTTATATGTGGCTTTCCTTAGTAACATTCTCGACAGAGCTGCATAATTCTTGGAAACACGAAATATTCAAATAATGTGGTGGCATAACATTGGCAACACTAGGTGCAGCTATGAAGGTGGATCCTGGGCCTGACTGTAACAAGAAATATCGCATGCTTTCTCTCACCCATTCAGTGTCATTCACTTGTATGTTCTCATGGCATGCAAAAGTAGCAAGTGCTGAGTCATTCTTTTTTGTAAGAAACAGTTATTTTCATCATTTGGTCAGTTTGAGATTTGGCATTGAAATTTTGTACAATTGATGTCTACCCCTCATAAGACCTTTGCTCTTTGAGATCAATGTACAGTAGTCTGTGTGTCCATCTGTCTTCCTTCCTTCATTGTATTAATTTATTCTATTTTAAGTGCAAAAGCTCATAACATTTCTCTAGGTCTTTGCAGACCCCCTCTGTGAACATTGTGGAACCTCCAGCCCGCCCAAAGTGTCTATGGATCACAGGTTAAAAACTACTGGTCTAGATTGTAAGAAGAATTTGTCAATGTAGCTTACGGGGAAAAGTTCCCAGAACTTATAGCTTAAATATAGCATAGGCCCCATCTACACTGCCATATTATGCAGTTTCATAATATGTAATAAAATAATAAATAATAAAATAAAAACTTTATCTATAATCCACCCTATCTATCCCGAGGGGGTGGGGTGGGGGGGGGGGGCTCATGGCAGTTTCCAAAAAAAAGATGGCAAACATTCAATGCAAATGTCTCTTTTATTTTACAGAAATAGTGAGTCAGGCAGCTTCCAGAGTAGAAAAGTGAACGGTCGAAATCCAACTGTTCTAGAAATAGAAATTTGGTAAGTCACTTATAAAAATTTCTCTAATCAATAGGTCTACTCTAATTGGGACTAACACTTGGATTAAGGACTTTTCCACACAGCCATGTAACCCAGAATATCTGAATCCACACTGTTGGAGCACATAAAATCAGTTGGTAAGTGTGTTAACTGAAAAATGCAAAGCACGAAGCTGATTGGCTGGGCTATGCCCGAGAGGCTAGCTGAGCCTGGGAGTTTTGGCAACAGTTACAGTTTTAGGTATTTCTGTGCAGGAGTTTGCCAAGACAAGTTAGTATATTTTCTGCCTCTGAGCTGCTGAAAGAACATCCTTCACATGGACACTCAAGAAACATTTGAATCTCTCTCAAAGGACATTATGTGAGTCAATGCAACTGTTCATATGATTGTATATATGTTGCTCTGCATAACAAAGAGTAAAGAGCTTATTCTTTACTGATCATCTGTGTAACATATCTTCTCTCTAGCAAGACAGTATGTGGATTGGGAAAGACGTGAACTACATGTGATTTTCATCCCACCGCACACACTGCCATATAATCCAGTTCAGTGTGGATTTTATACAGCTATATGGAAGGGGCCTTAGTGACCAATAAATGCCCAACAGAACATGAACAGGGATTCTGCAGATACATTTTGGAAGTCAGCCAGGAATGATATGGAATAGGGCATTAGGGTTGGGTGGAAATGAAGTAGCTCTGCAGAAGTTGTTTAATTATTTGTTTATTTATTAATATTTTATTTCTCACCTTTCTTTCAACATGGGACTCAAGGAGGCTTACAATGAAGTTAAAGTAAGATAAAGCTGAAACCGAATGATAAGAAGGTTAAAGCACAATTAAGCAAATTAATTCATATTAAAATTCCATTAAAGCATTGCAACCTCAACTTCAAAACTTGACATTCAAGATAACAGTACAGCATGAACACTCCCTAAATGCACTTCCTGAAGAGACTTAACCATAAAATATTTGTTTAAATAAACAGATCTTTGCTAACGAAAGGAGAGCACAGGGCAGAACAGCTTAGCCTTCTGTGAAAGTGAATTTCACAATCTGAGAGCAGCCATTGAAAAGACTGTCCTGCTTTGAGAATGTTATAACGTTTATTATAATGGGAGACATGGTCTTTCAGATTAAATGAGTCCAAAGGCCTAATGCAGTGGGCAAAACTAACCAGAAATATTTGGTTAGTTTTATACAAGCAACTTTCAGCATCCTGCACCACTATCTATAATAGCTAGGACTGATGGTACCTATATTATGGCAACAACTGAAAACTGCATCATTCCCTGAATTAGGGTTTCCAGGTGTCTGCCTATGTTATTTTTTCAGAGATAGCTCTTCCCACTGTATGTGTATGGGGAGTGGGTGGGATTAGCTCTTTACATTGTTGTTCAAACTCCAGTTGTAATCCTAGTTTGCAAATCGGGATCAAATTATGATTTGAAATCCTGGCTTGTAGTGAGGTTGCTAGAGACCCCAAAGCTGAAGGTGGTGCATCTCATTTCAAAGGCTCAATGCAGAGTGCACTGAGCAAGCCTTAATAACAAAGCCTGTAGCAAATAATTGGCATTTTGGTTCAGATCAATAGATAAAATCCATTTGCATGCTCTCCATTTGTGTTTTGGCCTTTATTATCTGGGTTGCTAGGACACGATGCTGCAATGATAAGAGAAGACACAAGTCACAACATTTAAGATTTTGGTCTGTAAACTATATAGTCTTTTTGGTCCTTTGCAATGCAGATAATATCTAAATATATTTGTGCTCTGCTGCTAATGCTAACAGTATACTATACTGTTGTGGCAGTGGCATGGGTCTAGCAACACCTGTTACCATATTGGCAGCTAGTCAAGAGCCTGAGGCCAAAAGCAAAATAGAGACATCTAATTTGCATATCAATTGACAAATATATTACATACAATTGATGTTTCATTTGCATGGAGCTTCTCTCTTGTTTTAGCATTGAATCTCTTGAGCACAGGGAGATTGTGGTCCTAAAACATTTGCTTATGTCTCTCTTCAATGTATGATATTTAAATTCTGCAAATGTGCAATATGATCATACAAAATGAAATTCTAGATTAGTGCAGGCTTGTAACACATCACTGTTTTCTTCAACACCAAAACATGCCAATAATGTGTGAAATTGTAATCAAATGACTGGTAGAAATCCAGACAAAGAGTTTGTGTGCAGAAATATTCTTGCTTGAAAAATATCCCCAAACTGCACTAGATTTCAGTTCTCTGAATTGTACACTGGTGCAAATGTCAAGGGGCTGGCTCTGCAGAGCAATCAACATTTCCATCATTCTGGGTTGTATTTTCTTTACCCCTTTAGAGGCATAACTCTAAGAATGGCTGGATGAGAGGCTATTGGATTTGGTGAGAGATCTCAATTTCCTTGGTATTTCAGGATTAGTAGTGCCAGCTTGAGCCTCCAGTGCGAAAGAGGGGATGAATCCACTGCAGACTGTAGTCCAGATTGTAAAGGAGTTACCCATTTTGTTGCATCTCAAACCATGAGAGGATTTAAGTAGAGGCTGGATGGCCATCTGTTGATGGTGCTTTGAACGTGATTTTCCTGCTTCTTGGCAGGGGGTTGGACTGGATGGCCCACGAGGTCTCTTCCAACTCTATGATTCTATGACTTAAACTTCAAGCTAAAACTCAAGATAGCTTCCCACACTGACATTGGAGTCAAGAGGTGTATCTAAAGGTAAAGGTAAAGGTTTCTCCTGACATTAAGTCAAGTCGTGTCCAACTCTGCGTTGCGGTGCTCATTTCCATTTCTAAGCTGAAGAGCCTGCGTTTTCCCGTAGACACCTCCAAGGTCATGTGGCCAGCATGACTGCATGGAGCACCATTACCTTCCTGCAGAAGTGGTATCTATTGATCTCACATTTGCATATTTTCAAACTGCTAGGTTGGCAGAAGCTGGGGCCAACAGTGAGAGCTCACCCTGCTCCCTGGATTCAAACCACCAATGTTTTGGTCAGCACGTTCAGCAACTCAACAGTTTAACCTGCTGCACCACCAGGGGGGCCTAAGGCATATCTATACAATAGAATTAATGCAGTTTGACACTATTTTAATTGCCATGGCTCAGTGCTACAAAATCATGGGAGTTTTAGTTTGCAAAGGTCTATAGCTTTCTCTGTCAAAAAGTGCTTCCTGCTACCTCATCAAAACCTGGGACTCCATAGCAATAAGCCATGGCAGTTTAAGCAGTGTCAAAATGCATCAATTCTACAGCATAGATGCGTCCAAGAACCACCACTGGTGCATAGCGATAATAGACATGTCCATAGCATGTCCTATGTAGGATGGCTTCTTCTCTATCACCATGAGAGCCCTTGGTTTATTTGACTTCATTGGTGACTTGAGGGACACACAAACTGTGTGTGTGTGTGTGCTTTTTGAACAGAAGCACGTTTTGATTGTCTTCTTGACTGCAGATCTGTATACATTAGGAACAGCAGCTACTCTAACAGCATATATTTGCCTTGGTATAACATGAGTATTGGAATGTTCTGCCCACTGTGAAAGGTGAAGCATTAATATATTTAAGGATTCCTAACTATCACCATTTGTTTATCCCTGCTTCCACTAACCAATATTACACACAGCAAAGAGACACGCATGGCTGGCTCATTCAATAGTAGATGTGACAGAAGGTGTGAAAATGGATGGCATTGCAAATCTACATAATTCACTGACAGTAGTTCTTGTAAACATATTAAAACTTCTTTTTTCTGCATTTTTGCTGCCTTGGCAAGGAACACTGTCTTGAAAAGCACAGACGTAATTGAAATAAATGCACTTTCCTTTTAGCCTCACTCACATTGCAAGGTTAAGAAGTAGCAAGGGTGGGGAAGAAAATAAAGAAATGTGGCAGCACTTTTAAGACTAACTGGTTTTTATTTTTGCACCCATTTGTGGATATTAACCCAGTTCTTTAGTTGCAGTGCAGAGTGATATGAAAGCCTCGGGTTATAAAACACATTTATAGTTGTGGGAGTGGGACAGAATGTAATAGGATCCAGAAAAATGCAGATTGTTGTCCTTGCCCTAAATGTTCAAAGGGCTGGGTGAGGTGATACAGGTTTTTCAGATCTTTAAAGCAGTTGGTAAGCATTGATGTGTAGGGCTGTTACTATAATAAGGCTTCAAGTCTCACAATTCTGTTGCTTCAACCATGCCATGGGCCCTTTCCATTTTCTGGGATTTGTTTGTTTCCAGCAAAGCCATGGATATAAAAATCCATGGGTGCTCAAGTCCCATTATACACACTGATGTAATAAAATGGTGTCCCTTATACTCAATGGGAAAATCAAGGTTTGCTTTTTTGGATTGGAATTTTTTTTCAAGTCATGGATGGTTGAGTCTGTGCCTGCAGACACTGTGGATATATGGAAGGCTGACTATACGTCTTAATACTTCTGTGGTGGATTTAAGACCTTTCCACACCACCCCTATATCCCAGGATCTGATCCCAGATTATCTGCTTATCCCAGATTATCTGGCAGTAAAGCTAAAGGTTTTCCATTAAGTCTAGTTGAGTCCGACTCTGGAGGGTGGTGCTCATTTCCATTTCTAAGCTGAAGAGCCAGCATTGTGCATAGATGCCTCCAACATCATGGGGCTGACATGACTGCATGAAGTGCCATTACCGTCCTGCCAGAGCGGTATCTATTGATCTACTCACATTTGTATGTTTTCAAACTGCTAGGTTGGCAGAAGCTGGGGCTCGCAGTGGGAGCTCATGCCACTCCCAGGATTCGAACCTGCGACCTTTTGGCTAGCAACTTCAGCTGCTCAGCACTTTAACCCATTGCGCTCCGATATTATTTCTAGCACCCATTTTTTGCTTGATATTCAAGCAGTGCTTCTTGTAGGTCAGAGCACAGTCCAGGGTAACTTCCATCTATTTGGGTGTGCTGCAATGATCCAGTGGGATTCCTTCCCAGGTAATCCCGAAAGCTGGAGATGCTTGTCTGTTCGTAGATGAAAAGCACAGGTCTGCATTTTCGATGGATTAGGAATCAGCTGGTTTTCCCTGTAATAGGCAGTAAGAACACCTAAAGCTTCAGAGAGATTCTGTTCAACCATTTCAAAGCTCCCTGCTTGAGAGTTGATGGCACATTAGGAGAATCCCATTGAATGTATTGTCGAAGGCTTTCATGGCCAGAATCACTGGGCTGTTGTAGGTTTTTTGGGCTGTATGGTGATGTTGTAGAAGCATTCTTTCCTGATGTTTTGCCTGCATCTGTGGCAGGCATACTCAGAGGTTGTGAGGTCCTAGAATCATAAAGTTGGATGAGACCATGGGCCATCCAGTCCAACCCCCTGCCAAGAAGCAGGAAAGTCACGTTCAAAGCACCCCGAACAGATGGCCATTCAGCCTCTATTTAAAAGCCTCCAAAGAAGGAGCCTCCACCACACTCTGTGGCAGAGAGTTCCACTGCTGAACAGCTCTCACAGGAAGTTCTTCCTAATGTTCAGGTGGAATCTCCTCTCTTGTAGTTTGAAGCCATTGCTCCCTGTCCTCCTCTCCTGGGCAGCAGAAAACAAGCTTGCTTCCTCCCCCCATGACTTCCCCTCACATATTTATACAATGCTATTATGTCTCCTCTGATAACCACCTGAAGCCTAACTCTGCCAAGACACAAATGTGTGCTTTCCACCTACGCAACCATGAAGCCAACAGGAAATTGAAAGTCACCTGGGAAGGTCAAGAGCTTGAACATTGTTTCCATCCTAAATATCTCAGTGTCACCTTAGATCAAGCATGCAATAACATCCTGCAGAAACTTACTGGCAGCACATGGGGTGCAGACCCAAAATTAATAAGAACATCAGCCCTAGCCTTGTCTTACTCAACTGCCAAGTATGCCTGCCCTGTTTGGCATAGGTCTCCCCATGCAAAGCAGGTCAACATAGCATTGAATGAAACATGCAGAATAATCACAGGATGTCTTAAACTTACACCTGTTGATAAACTCCACAAGCTAGCTGGCATTGCCCCCACCCGCACCCCCTGATGTGTGATGGGAAGTTGCTGCTAAATGTGAGAGAAATAAGGTTGAACACTGTGAAAGCCATCCACTACATGGCTACCAGCCTCTTCCCAATAGACTCAAATCAAGGAAACGCTTTATGAGAACTACCACTCCTCTTGGCCTCCCCCCAGCAACAGCAAGGGTATCCCTCTGGTCAGCTAAACCAGGAAATCCCAACTGGATGCCCCCCCCCACGAGGGTCTTCCTCCAGGAGCAAACCAAGAATGGGCAAGTTGGAAGTCCCTGAACAGACTCAGAAGTGGAGTGGGCAGATCAAAAGACAACCTGTCAAAATGGCACTACCTAAAAGAATCCCACACCTTGTGTGACTGTGGAGCAGAACAGACAACCCCACATCTGTGTGCTTGTCCACTATGCCCTGCCTCATGTACAGAGGAAGAATGGTTAGAGGCTACAGACAATGCCGTTGCCCGTTTTTGGTCAAAAGATATTTAGCTGCCTATGCTCCTTCTACTTTTATCAGTTTTATACTAATCTATGCAATGCTTTTGATACAAAATAAATAACTGTCGTGTAAAACAAAATTTGTTGATAGTTTGATAGCTGGGTCCCAGTGCCGTGAGCTTTATGCCTTTTTCTGGAACACTGCTTCAAGTATGCAGATTGTGGAACGCAGGCGCGGGATGATACCGCCAAAGTAATTTAACGCAGGGGGGACACAGATAACAGTGAAGGAATGTAACAGTTATTTAATGAGAAAAGATAAACAACAGTTTGGGAAACGGTTTGGGAAGACCTTAAACGTGACAGAAATCAGCAGTCTGACCCAAAATATTATTAAATGGTTCAATGTTGTTCCCGGCACACATCCAGGCTGTCCACAAATTCAAGGGCGTTGGGCACAAATTCAACATCCTTGCCAAAAACTCAGGGGCTGCTCCGTTGTCCAAAACTGCTCAATAAAGTGGATCGCATTCAGTTTACACCACTCCTCCTATTTCTCCCCACCCCCATTCTATCCTTCCTTCTAATACAACTACGAACTATCTTCCCGACTTGCCCCCCTGCGTCTCTCAGTCCAGCCGCTCTGACTCCACCCCCGCTCTTGACCATGTGGTTGGACATGTGTTCCCTTCCCTCATTCACAACCACCATTGTGCTATCAGCGTAATGCTTGCGGCACTGAAACCCAGCTATCATACTATCACCCAAAATTTTTCCAATTTTTCTTTCTAATTGTTCATTGGGAACATGCCCAGCTCTTTAAGCCACTCCTCATAGGGCTTCTTCTCCAGACCCCAACCTGTGAGGATGCCTGCCATAAATGCAAGCGAAATGTCAGGAGATAATGCTTCTAGAACATTGCCATGTTGTTCATTTGTTCAGTCACTTCCGACTCTTCGTGACCTCATGGACCATCACATGCCAAAGCTCCCTGTCGGCCGTCACCACCCCCAGCTCCTTCAAGGTCAGTCCAGTCACTTCAAGGATGCCATCC
Organism: Anolis sagrei; assembly: GCF_037176765.1. Lineage (NCBI taxonomy): Eukaryota > Metazoa > Chordata > Lepidosauria > Squamata > Anolidae > Anolis > Anolis sagrei. The sequence goes on along the minus strand of NC_090024.1, from coordinate 211,909,916 downwards.
ATCCATCTTGCCCTTGGTCGGCCCCTCTTCCTTTTACCTTCCATTTTCCCCAGCATCATTGTCTTCTCTAGGCTTTCCTCTTCTCATTATGTGGCCAAAATACTTAATCTTTGCCTCTAATATCTTTCCCTCCAATGAGCAGTCGGGCTTTTTTTCCTGAAGTATGGACTGGTTATATCTCCTTGCGGTCCAAGGCACTCTCAGAATTTTCCTCCAGCACCACAGTCCAAAAGCATCTATCTTCCTTTACTTAGTCTTCCTTATGGTCCAGCTCTCACCTCCATAGGTTACTACAGGGAATACCATTGCTTTAATTATGTGGATCTTTGTTGCCAGTGTGATGTCTCTACTCTTAACTTCTTCAGATTGGTCATTGCTCTCCTCCCAAGAAGTAAGCATCTCCTGATTTCCTGGCTACAGTCTGCATCTGCAGTAATCTTTGCACCTAGAAATACAAAGTTTGTCACGGCCTCTATGTTTTCTCCCTCTATTTGTCTGTTATCAATCATTCTTGTTGCCATAATCTTGGTTTCTTTGATGTTTAACTGCAACCCAGCTTTTGCACTTTCTTCTTTCACCTTGATTAGAAGGCTCCTCAGCTCCTCCTCGTGTTTGGCCATCAAAGTGGTGTCATCTGCATACCTAAGGTTGTTAATTTTTCTTCCAGCAATTTTCACCCCAGCCTTGGATTCGTCAAGCCCCGCACATTGCATGATGTGTTCTGCATATCAAGTTGAATAGGTTGGGTGAGAGCAGCCATGTAGTGGGGTGGGGTGGGGTGGGGGTTTTTGGGGGGTTTCAGCCCCCCCGAAATTCTCATGGTAGTCTGCGAAAAGGCCTTATTGGTACATTATTTAAGCTGTTACGTTTATTCATATCATGATCTGATCACCATGCTCAATATATCCCATATGCATGGGGGTATTGGGGTAACGATACAAAAGGTTTGCTAGGGTAGACCCTCTTTCACTCAGACTCAGCCCCCCCCCCCCCATCAAAATCCTGGCTACGGGCCTGGGTGAGAGTATACAACCCTGCCCTTCGCCTCTCCCAATCTTGAACCATGGTCTGTTCTTACTGTTGCTACTTGGTCCTTATACAGATTCCTCAGGAGAGAAACAAGGTGACTTGGTATCCCCATGCCACCAAGAACATGGCCATACAACCCGAAAAACCTACAACAACCCAATCCCATGGCATGCTAGAGTTAGGAGAGACCCTAAGGGCCACCCAAAGCCATTGGGACATGCAGGGAGGCAAGATGCTGCCCCTCCCGACCTTGAGAGGCGCTTCCCATTCCCGCGTGGACTGGGTTGTCTAGTTGGCCACTGCCCAATCCCCTCCCTTCCCCTCCTTCCCTCCCTTGACAGGTGCGCTTCAGGTTGGGTGCCTCCCTCCGGCTGGTGGGGAGGAGACGCCTCCCAGCCCTCCTCCTCCTCCTCCTCCTCCTCCTCCTCCTCCTCCTCCCTTCTTCCCTTCTCCTCCTCCTCCTGCCTCGCCCCCTCTTTCCCCGGGAGGCTGGTTCAGCGGCACATGACGCGCCCAGCTCGCCGCCCTCCCGCTTCCCCGCGCGCTCCCGCCTCCTAGTATTAGTATTCTCTCTCCCCACCCGCCCCACGCCCCCACCCACCCACCCACGCGCGCTCCCGACCACTCTTCGTTCCCCCCTCCTTCTCTCCCTGCCTCCCTCCCTCCCTCCCGCTGCTTTCTCCGATTCATTCCTCTCCGCCTTGCTGCCGGAGGAGGAGAGCAAGCGGCGGGGGGAGAAACGGCTGCCTTCCTCGCCTCTTTTCCCCCCCGCCATTGGGTTTTTGTTTTTCGGATCCGACTAATTTACAATAGACTCGTGGGCAACCCTCCGCGCCCGATGACCGTCTCCCCGGACCGCTCGACCCCTTGACTCCGGATTACTCGGTCGGAAAAAAGGCCAAAAAGGGAGATCAATAAAGGTGAGCCATGGCGTTCCTTTCACCACCATCTTTCCTCCCCTTTTGGAACCGCGATCGTCCCCGCATCTGGCATCGTGGGCATTCCACACGGGGGGAGATCCACTCGGGAGAGTAGATAGAGGGGAAGCAGTGGGCAGTGGCCTCCCTCTGGAAGCCCTAAACCCGTCTCTGCAACCTCGCATTGCTCATAAGCACCCTCAAATCCCTCTCGGTTGGGGTCTCTTGGTGGCCGTGGGGTGTGGGGTGGGATCACGCGTGAGTGGCGTCCCTCTGCGTGTTATAAAACCCTTTTGCTCCCCCCTCCCTTGTTCTTCTTCATCGGGTCCAGGTGACAATGACATTGCTTTGCATTGAATGCTCTTTTTTCGGCAGAGAGGAGAAGAGGAATCCCAGCCTCGCATTCTTCTGGATAGCCAGCCCCCTTTGTGCCTTTTGCGGTGCCTTCCCCCCATATTGGGAGAGAGGGGTGTGTCCCTCTCTTGCCCCCTCCCATTGTGCTGTGGGGAATGTGTGCGTTTCTTTTGTGGGGAGGGAAGGGGGGATGAGAGAAGAGGATCCGAAGCAGGCGCTTCAGGTGGGCTGGCTGGCGCGCCCTGTTGCTCTTCTCGCCCCTTCTGGAGCCAGACCCCCCCCCCCCCCCATGTTCAATCCTTCTCCTTCAAACCACGCGTGGAAATGTCTTTCTCTCCTAGGGTTTCTACCAAATCTTCACTTCTTGGCGGGGAGGGGGATGTAGATGATCAAGAAGTCAAGGTTTGACAGGAATCCTAGGAGAAAGCATTTCCACGCGTGGATTGGTTGCCTTTTCTTTGGAGAGAGTGGAAATCAGCTCTGCTTTTTGCTTCCCTGCCTCCTTCTTCCTCTCCATTCTTTAAAATGTGAGACAGACATTTCCACGCGTGGACTGGTTGCCTTTTCTGTGGAGAGAGAGTGGAAATAAGCTCTGCTTTTTTGCTTCCCTGCCTCCTCCTCCCTCTCTATTTTCTAAAATGTGATCAAAGGGCAAATCTGTCACCCTGGGTGCTTCTAGTTTGGATCACTGAAAGGAAAACAGTTGTGCCTAAGCTTTTGTTTGCTTATTATTTATTTACTGTGCTTAATACCCCGCCCTTCTCACCCCCAAAGGAGGACTCACAAAATATGGCAGTAATTCAATGCGAGACTCAAACAATAACAATAACAGTAAAACATAGAATCATAGTTGGAAGAGACCTTGCAGGCCATCCAGTCCAACCCCCTGTCAAGAAGCAGGAAAATTGCATCCAAAGCATCCTAGACAGGTTTAAAGCCTCCAATAGAAAGAGCCTCCAGCACGTTCCTGGCCAGAGAGTTCCACTGCTGAACAGTTCTCACGATAAGGAAGTTCTTTCTAATTCAGGTGGAATCTCCTTTGATGTAGTTTGAAGCCATTGTTCTGCATCTTAATATTATATTATAGCATAATAATAACATAATATTATAACACTATAAAAACATATACACATCAGATGATTAAAACATATCATAGGTCTAGCACCAAAAAAGAGAAAAGACTTCTGCCATTGTATCATGGGGAAGGGTCTCCTCTTTTCTACAATGTGGAATGAATGCAGTTCGACACTGCTTTCACTGCCATGGCTCAATGCTACAGAATAATGACCACTGGCATTTTCAAAAGCCCTCTCTGCCAAAGTGTCCTGGTAAGCCACCTCAAACTATAACTCTCAGGATTCCACCTTGGTAGTAAAAGCAGTCTCTAACTCAGACTTGGGCCCTCCAGGTGTTTTGGACTCCCACGATACCTAACAGCCTCCAAGCCAGTGCCTTAAATCAAGAAGTAGCTTCCTAAAATCTACAGAGATACTCGCAGGGACACCTCAGCAAGCAAGAGTCCAAAAGTGGCAGGCTAAAACCCAGAACCTCAATCAATAGCTGATACTGGATGAGAGACTCTCCCTCCCCCCACCCCCAGGCACACAGAAGACTGGGTTACTTGGAAATCTCTGAACGGACTGCACTGTGGCACCATGAGGTGCAGTGCCAATCATCAGAAATGGGTCTACAAAATAGAGTCCATGACATGCGAGTGTGGAGAAGAGCAAACTACAGACCACCTATTACAATGCAACCTGAACCCTGCCACATTCACAATGGAGGACGCTCAATTCACTTCTGATACAATAAATAAATAACTGTAGAATTGAGGCAGTTTGACACCCATTTAACTGCCGTGGCTCAGATGTTATGAAATCCTGGGAGTTACAATTTGTCAAGGGGTGAATCAGCTTGGTATGCTGTAACTAACTGCCATTGCTGAATGCTATAGAATCCTGAGGGTCTTTCCACACAGCCCTATTACCCAGACTATCAAAGCCAGTAATCCACAATATCTTCTTTGAGTTGGATTACCTGAGTCCACACTGCCATATAATTCAGTTCAATGTGGATTTTATCCAGCTGGGTGGAAGGGGCCTGAGAGTGTTGGTACCTCACCAAACTACAGTTTAAGTGGCTGTGGGGGAAAAGGAAGGAGCCTAAGGCTGTTAGGAAAGATGGGAGTTGCAGTCCAAAACACCTGGAGGGCCCAAGTTTGCCTATACCTTCTCTAACTCCCTTTTATCTACAGCCTAAGAAGTTGAAGTTTTCCCCAAACAAAGGACTGTGTTGTACATCTATTCCAAGTCTCCACTTTCAGAGTTTCCCTGCAGGCCCAGAGCTACTTCTCCAGTCTGGTTCCCTTTAAGTAGAGAGGGAGGGAAAAAAACTGAAAGAGGAGGATTTATGGGTAGTTTCCGCTAGAAGGCAAGGCCTCCTTGGAAGGGCGTTGCTCTGCTTTCCTTGTTTGTGTATACCTGGGCAGGTGTTGGTAGTGAGGGTGTCCCTGGAAAGGTCAGGTGACATTTTCGGCACACATACCACATTTCATAGCCGAGAGATACTGAAAGATTAGCTTGGTTGCCACACCCAGACCACAGCTTCGCTGGTGATTTTTGATCAGAAGCCTTGAACTGTGTTAGAGGTTTCAAGCACCATCTATAATCTACCAACTCCTCTTGGGAATCATTGTTTTTCTGCATAGTTCATGATCAACTGATGAGAAATTTAGTGGCGCTTCCAAATGCTTGTTCATAAAGAAAAGGAATGACAGCAATTTAAATTTATTGGCTAACACCTGTCGCAATGTGTGGCAGGAACTCTGGCAGCCTCAAAGTTTGCTTGTGATTGTAAATGTACAAGAGGGAAACCATGGATCTGGCAGAAGTTAAGATTGCTGTGGTTTAAGGTTGTTTACTCACGGGCAAGTTCCCATGGAGCAGAGTAAAACACTTGCCACTGTAAGATTGTAATCTTTGGTATAGGCTGTTCTATTGGCTTAGCAGGTGGATGAACATGTATAGGATGTGTGTCTGCGTGCGTGTCATGTAATGGCTTACTCACATGTTGTGCTAGAGGAAGCTCCAATCACAGTTATCTAGAGAGATTGTTATTACTGTATTGTTATTAAAGCCCCACATTGGAGAGCCAGAAAAGTGACAATCTTTTCGCTATTCACTGAATAAGAAAAACTGATGATTCCTTTGCTTTGAAATCCAGCTCCATGCAATAACACAACATGGCTCGTATTATGTTAGTTGGTGAGCACTATATAACCAATGTTATGTAATCAGGAATATTAACACGTGACATACAAAACATTATGGCATTCTTTGATTCAGTGGTCCGTAATCCATGCATGCTACTGCCATAATAAACTTGTCCATCTGTGATGTTTCACTATATTGGGTTGTTGTAAGTTTTCTGGGTTGTATGGCAATGTTCCAGAAGCATTCTCTCCAGACGTTTCACCCACATCTATGGCAGCCATCCTCAGATGTTGTGAGGTCTGTTGGAAACTTAGAAAACTGGGTTTATATATCTGTGAAATAATGTCCAGGGTGGGAGCAAGAACTCTTGTCTGTTTGAGGTAGATGTGAATGTTGCAATTGGCCACCTTGAATAGCATTTAATGGCCTAGCAGTTTCAAGGTCTGACTTCTTACTGTCTGGAGGAATCCTTTGTTGGGAGGTGATTAGCTAGCCCTGCTTGTTTTCTGTCCAGAATTCCCCTGTTTCCTGAGTATTGTTCTTTATTTACGGTCCTGATTTTAGAGGTTTTTTTAAAATATATATATATTGGTAGCCAGATTTTATTTATTTTCATTGTTTCCTCCTTTCTGTTGAAGTTGTCCACATGCTTTTAGATTTCAATGGTTTCTCTGTGTAGTCTGACATGGTGGTTGTTAGAGTGGTCCAGCATTTCTGTGTTCTCAAATAATATGCTGTGTCCAGGTTGGTTCGTCAAGTGCTGTGCGCTCTCTCTCTCTCTCTCTCTCTCTCTACACACACACACAAACACACACACACACACACACTACTGTAATGGATGTACATGGTTCCTTGCTTTTAAATATAATAAAACCATAAAGCATGTTGTAAGATCTTGTCCTGAAGAACAATCCATGGTGGGTGAGTGTTTGATCACAATTGAAATTCAAGTGAGTAGGAGCTGTCTCTCTTTCCCTCCCCTGTTGCATTTTGTCATTTGAAACACCAGGGGCTCCATCTTCTATCTCTGAGCTCATTGCAAATTTTTGCCACGGACTTTCAGAGGATCTGTATTTATTTCAAGGATGGAAGCCCTAGGGGTAGGAATTGGATCTCTGTTGTGTGTACACCACCCTTACAGATCATTGCAACTGTGTGTTAACGCACAGTCAAATTTCCCCTGTGTCAGTGTTTGATTTGTTGCTTCTGTGCTGCAAGATGTTCATAAAGGAGCTATCTTACTGATGCAGGGTCTGATGCTAAGGAATTCCCGAGAATGAATTAAAGCAATATATCACCCAAGTGTCTGACTTTGGTTACCATGCCACATAACTCCAAGTCATTTTATGGAAAGCTCCTGTGAATTTTGCATCTCATACTGCAGGCAAACTGGAAGATCTGCAAGCTGAGTGGAGGGATAGGGTGGGGAATCCACCCTTTGTGTTAAGATGGAATTCAAGTTATTCTCCTGCCATTGATAAAGCATCGTGATAGACCTGCTGCTATTCAGCCAAGCTGATACTATGAAATATGAACCAACTAGGATTGGGTTCCTGACTGTTTCTGTTTTTTTAATTTTATGGCAAGAAGAGGGATCTTGGGACAAGCCTTTTCCTAATGGAGCAATATTGTTTTTGATTAATATGTGTAGTTGATGCTAAGTTTTAAAAATATTTTTTTGTAGTTAATTTTATGTATTGTGGTTTTTATTCTGGTATTACTATAGTACTTTCCTTTTCATAAGAAACAAATAGAAATTGTTCAGCATCGTGTTATATTCAGCATGCATGAAAGATAGGCACCGAATGTGGCATATCATGTCACTCAAATCTGATCATTATTTTTATTAGCCACACTCCTTTTGTTTCCAGTTCCCTGCTACTATGGCTTTCACAACTTGCATGTCTGTAGTAGTGAGTCTCTTCATTCATGTTTTCAAGAATGAATGTGGAATCCAGATGTCTTTTATTTTTTGCTTTAAGGATTTTGTTGTAAAAGAGGAAATGTTTCAGTCTTCAGTTATATCAGACCATTCTGAGAAAAAGTTCTAGCAAATAGGTTTCTCTGTCTTCCATTTTGTGCAAAATATCAGAGTGACAGGAGCAAATTGCTGTGGGAACCAACCAAGTCTGTGATGGTGGCTGTGGTCACCTTGCACATGGACAGGTTGATTTTTTTCAGACCACAGTAGCAGTAAAGTAGACTCACTGGAAAAAAAATACATAGGAGTCCTGGCAATTGCAAAAGTAACAGTGCTTGGAAATTTTTTATGAAAGGATTGGGACTCATGTGCCCCTCCAGATGCCATTGGATTATAGATACCATATCCAGTATAGCCAATGTGAAGACGGTTGAGATTGCAGTCCACTGGCTGCCAGTCTGTTACCAAGCAGGATCCAAAGTGCTGGCTTTAGCCTATAAAACCCTAAATGGTTCCGGCCCAGCTTACATGTCCAAACTGATCTCTCCCATGAACCATCTTGGAGATTAAGATTGTCTGGGAAGGCCTGCTCTCGGTTCCAACCTCCTTCACAGGAGCAACTGGTGGGAAAGAGACAGGGCCTTCTCGGTGGTGGCCCCTTAGCTGTGGAACCCATTCCCCAGCTATGTTAGATCAGCCCCCTCCCTCCTGACCTTCAGAAAAAGAGTGAAAATGTGGCTCTGGGATCAAGCCTTCAGAGAAGAAACAGTGCAATTTGATTAACTGGAACTATGTCCAATGACTACTGGAATGACCTGAGTTATGATTGCGGATTACGTGGTTTTATACTAATAGTAATGTTTTATAATGTTTTAATGTATTTAATTTTAATGTATTTTAACTGTATATTGTTGTGAAGGCATTGAATTATTGCCTCTTTGTAAGCCACCTTGAGTCCCTTCCGGGGTAGAAAAAGGCGGGATATAAATCTAGTAAATAAATAAATAATATCTTGAGGACCATGTGATTCTCAGTTCTGCTTTATTACATTTATTCTATAATCCTTGTAACATATAGTGTAATTCTATATTTGCTTATTCTGAAGCCTCATTGTATACAAGTGTGCATAGGATTGTAGCCTGAATGAGTTAAGATGATGTTTGCATTTGTAGACATGCCTTGTTGGAGCATTGTGTTTTTAGTAGCATGTGGCATAGAGAAAGTACTGTGTAGGATTGTTTAACTAGTTAGTTCAACATGAATGTAGCACCCCCATCTCTAGGAACCTGGTGTTATCAGGGTTCCTGATCATTAATGTTATGTAACATTTTTCAGTTGAATGTGGTTAAAGAGGCCATTATAAGCATGCATACTCTTTATCTTGTTGCTAGCCCTAACTAGAGTAAACCTATTCATTTAGTTGAATGGAAAGTTAACATGTAGGCAAATCTCAATGGTTCAATGGGCTTATTCTCATCAAGTTTAATGAAATTTAAGCCTCCGTGTGTCAAAGTTGGAATGCTGGATGCATCATGAATGTTCAGGAATTGCCTACAGACCCGTCTCTGTTCTAGTCATACATCTGAGCAGGTAAATGTCTTCATATAACTTTTTGTTTTGTTGCACCTATCTGTGATATGCTACAATTTGTAGACTTACAGTAACTATTCTTTATGAACATTAGCTTTAGACCCAGTCACTAGGGCTTGGCAAACAGCAGCTGAGCTAATAGGGAAGTCCCAACAGGGTTGTTTTACTGGGTATCATGGACATTGTTTCAGTTGGTTTAAATATACCTCCAGCCCTAGAGGGTCTTTTGGGAGATTTTGTTCAGTTAAGGTTGTTGTATCTGTTAGGGTAAGGCTGTTTGTTTGTATGAGCTGGGAAGAAGCTTGTTTGCATGTTTGTTAGTGTTCTATTGTGTTTTGGTGAGCATGTGTCTGTTCAGTTAAGGCTGATTGCATGAAGTGAATGGAAGAGGTGTGCTTGTTAGTGCTTCATTGTTCAGTTAGGCACAGTCCCGGGTCCTCTGTTTGAGAACATGGACACATGGTACAGGGCATCTGCTGAGTGGAAATGAATCAGATACTTCATTGGGGGATGAGCTAACAACCACTAGCTCTCTATAGACCCAGTCACTAGATCTCAGTAAACAGGCAAGGCCAGGAGGGGTGTTTTGCATGAGCATTTAGCAGGGGAGTTTTGAGGTGGAGACCTGGAGTTCTGCTTCAGTACCTACTTAAGACTCCTGAATATGGATGGTGAGGGAGCTGCAGCAGTCACCTACAACAGCTGTGTTGTGTTTCTATTCTTGTCAGAGTATGTGGGTTACTATATCTGCAGCAAGTGCTAGTTGGGGGCCCTAGTGAAGGAGAGGGTCTGGCAACCTGTATCTACTCTTCACCATATTAGGAAGCATTAGGTGTTCTTGGATAGAGCAGAGCAGATTGTCCTCGATGAGAAACACACAGAGGATGTCTCTGAGGAGAAGCTCAGTTCCCAAACACAGGAGATAAATATTTGGAGGAATGTGACACATATAAGTAGAAGGATTAGGGACTGTTCTCTGTGTTTGAAACTACAGAATCGATTCAATCCTTTCTATCTTATCAGTGATGATGAAGAACAGGATCAAAAACTTCACTTTCAGATCTCAGAAAATGTGCGGCTGACCTTGGAAGATTCAGCACATGGAATGACCTCTGCCAATCCCCAGAGGAGGTGGGTGGCGGTGTTGAGGGGGAAAATCTGTGGTTTGCAGGCCTGGTGGGATATCTCAGAATGTGTGTTGGCTCTCTGGGTCATAAATATATGATATAAAAGAGTTTCAAGACTCATCAACTAACTGTTATTCTTCCTTTTTAGTGCACATGAGCACAAATGACACTGAGAGGCATAGCCTTCAGGACATCACAAGGAATTATGACACTCTGGAAAGAAATTGGGAAAAGTTGGCCTGCAATTTCATAAAGATGGACTTCTGGCAAGAAAAGGGTTGCATCTGACATTAGTTGTTAGGAATGTTTTTATTAAGAGTTTTGCAATAATGGTCAGGAGGTCTTTATCCTCTGTTATCTATGGGAAGGAGATAGTATTAATAATTATGGCAAGAGTTCATCAAATGCCCAAATGTTTAGAAAAAAAATGGGCAAATAGTACAAAAACTCAACAGTAGGAGAAAAAAAATTAAACTAAAAAACCTTAAATAAACAGCTAAGGGGAATGCCCCGTTATCTTAGATTTCTGTATAATACAGAGCATGAGGCATAAACAAGATGAACTTGATTTCTTAACACAGTAAAGCAAGTATAATGATAAAATAGGTGTCACTGAATCATGGCATGATTGGAATCTAATAGGATATAACCCTATTTCAGAGAAATAGACTAAACCAGAAAGGAAAAGGACTAGCATATATGTCAAGGAGGTTTACGCCTGTAAAGAGATCCATGATTCAAATCTTGGAAGCCAGGTTGAGAGCAGCTGATAAAAATTAAGAGGTAGAGAAACAACACTGATATCATTGTGGGGATCTACTGACTCTCCAAGCCAGACAGAGGATGATGTCTCCTTGTAACAGATGCCCAAACATTTAGAGGAGAGAGATGTAATGATAATGGGATATTTTAACTGTCCTGATATTGGTTAGAAGTGAAACTCTTCCAAGACTATCAACTCCAACAAATTCCTGTTTTGGCTTACAGGCAATTACATTGTCTAGGTAGAAAGATCAAAAAGGGGATCACTTATTTTAGACCCAAACCTCACCAACAACGATGACCTGGTTAATGGGTTACATGTCGCAGGATCTTTAGATGGGAGAGACCATGTTCTCCTGAAGTGTGTTATACAGTAGAGAGGAGAAGCCAAGTATAGTCAACATGCATTCTAGACTTTAAGAAAGCCAATTTCAGTAAATTCAGGAGTTAATGAGTATGATTGCTTGACCATGAATACTAAAAGAGAATTAAATTCATGATAGATGGGAATTTCTTAGAACAATTTCAGACAGTTCCAATGAGAAGGAAAAAAGGGGAGGTATCTAAAGAAACTGGATGGATGACTACAGAACTTTCAACGGAGCAAGGATTTAAAATGGACATGGAGAAGATAAGGAAAAAGGAGGAAATTACCATCGCATAGAAGATGGAACCAGCTTGTTTTTCCTGTTCCAGAGACTAGGACTTCGAGGAATTTATTTAAACTATAGGAAAAGAGATATTGCCTAAACATTGGGAAGAGCTCCCTGACATTAAGAGCTGTTCAACAGTAGAATATTTTGCCAGTGTGGTGGAGTATCCCTTTCTGGAGGTTTTTAAAGAGAGGCAAGATGGTTGTCTATTGGGAGAGGCTTTGGCTCTGTCTGGTAGGGGGTTGGACTAGATGGTCTCTTCAAACTCTTGATTCTGTGATTATGAAAACTTCTCAGGCTGGATCTACACTGCCCTAGGATCCCAGGATCTGATCCCAGATTATCTGTTTATCCTAGAGTATTTGGCAGTGTGAAACTTATATAATCCAGTTCAAAGCAGCTAAATCTTCCCCTTGATGTAGTTGGTAATCTGGAATCAATTTATTTACACAAGTAACTCTTTGCTATGAACATCAATTCTTAAGAATATGCTTTGCTGACTTCACAGCATAACACTGGCCAGGCATGTAGCCAGCAGGGGGGAGGGGCTTGAGGGGCTTTTGCCCCCCCCCCCCCCAAATTCTCATGGTGGTTCGTGAAAAGGCCTTACTGGTGCATTATTTAAACTTTATTCATATCATAATCTGATCACCATACTCAATATATCCCATATGCATGGGGGTATTGGGGTAATGATATAAAAGGTTTGCTAGGCTAGACCCTCTTTCACTCAGACTCAGCCCCCCCCCAAAACTCAGCCCCCCCTGAAACCCTCCTGAAAAAAAATCAGCCCCCCCCCCCCGAAACAAAATCCTGGCTACGGGCCTGACACTGGCCTAAGAATGAAGAGATAATGCTTGGTGGTGACACTAAAAGGCATGTCCTGGAATTAGCATAGATGATTACTCCTCTATTTCCTCTATACATTTGGAAAGCATGTATACAGCTGTCTCACAATATAAAAAACATCTGTGCCACAACTTAGGGTAGATCTACATATCTGGGAACAAACTTGATTCTTGGTAGCTTTGACCACTATTTATATGCTGAAGAGCAGGTTTATTCCATAATTTAGTGGTGTTCGGGATATTGCCTAAGAGGGTGGTGGAATCATCTTCTTTGGAGGTTTTTAAATAGTGACTGGATGGCCCTTGTGGTCCCTTGCAATTCTTTGACTCTGTGGAATGCATTAGAGGGCAGGGGGCTGATGGAGTAAAGCAAACCTTGCCTTTTTTCCCTAGCAATGTCCCCTACCCCTTTACTGATATTACTGACTGTCTTTCTCATACACAAAGTAAAAAAAATATGAATATATACAGTACTTCCCAGATATCTCTGCAATATAGACATTCCCTGTTCCTCACTTCACCCAACCCATCAAAATGACATGCATACAGCTTTGTATCCATAGCGTTTTCTGGCTGTTCAGAATGAATGATGAATGCACCCTGTTTCAGCAAGCCTTACCAATGCTTCCTCTATTCTGGCCACTCATCTTTGTACCTGGTGTGAACCTCCCTTGTGCCCCTTCTATCACTAGAACCATGGATGGCAGTGAAATATTTCTCTGCTCTGTTTGCTATCTCTGTGTTGCGGTTATTGCTTTAACAGCAACTTCAGGTAGTAATGGAGGCATTAAATCAGACATTTTCTATAAATAGGGATGAAACATTTGTGATCGTTACTGCTGCAGTGGGAGCACATACATCTTGAGGAAGGTGCAGGCTGACGCTGCAAGGCTGTGGGGGTTGGCTTCTGTACCGTGTTGCCCAAAATCAGTGCCTGATTCACTCTTGGTTCTGAAAGATGAGAACCAATGTATTTTATTTTCCACTGATGTTTATGTGTTTCTTTTATGGATTTCTCTGTTCTCCAGAGAGGGGAATTGCCTTTCAAGGGCTTTTACGTAATGAAAGAAGTGAATTTTGTATTATTAATTTTTATGGAACTAGCTTGCTACTCATAAAACTGAGATTTGCAGACTGTGTTTGACTGATCCATAGGCAAAAGAGATGTTTTGTTCTTTTAAGCTGCAAAGGTCAGCTGGACACTTAATTTCTAGTGCCTGCCTTTGGGTAACATCTTGTGATGCCTTACAAGGCTGCAAGGTCTGGCTCTCAATGTATGGGTTCAGAGATCTCAATTGCTTTCTTCCGGTATCTTGTAGGGGCTGTCTGCTCTTGTGTTTTCACTTTGTTGTTTCTCTTTGTATAATGGAGATGTTAATACTTTGTTACTTGTAGAATAATCCTACTGTGTGATAAGACTTTTACCTTATTTAGAGTGTGTGCTGCTATATTTAAGAGCAATGAACTGATAAAAATGCCTCTGAGTATTTTTTTTTTGTTTTAAAAAAACCCTTTAAGATTCTTGGGGTCATCGCCATGAGTTGACTGGTGATGTAAAGACACACACACACATTTTAAAATATAGAATATATTATTTGGTGTGCTGTTACTTTTACAGATGAGGTTGGTGTCACAGCTTTGTATCTGGTGAGTTTTATAACAAACCCTATTGTTATAAGACAGTTCAGACCCACTGCTTCCCAAGTCTCTCACCAGATAAAATATCAACACTTTGAAGTATGGATGTAATTCTTCACTAATTTCTTCTTGAATATGGTAATTCATGATTAGTGATTCTTCCCACTGAGATAAAGTCTTCAACAACCACACAGTTTTTGATGACTCTTTTCAGTTTGTGACTTATTTAGCATAAAATTGGTGGGTAGTTGTTTTCTACAGCAAACAGCAATTTTGGTATGGAAAATAATATTCAGCTGACGTAGAAATATCAATTGCTACACAGATAATGTTGTTTTCTGTACAAATAATGCTGTTTTCAATGTTTATCAACTATGGGTGAATTTTAGACAGAATAAATCCAGAATTAGATCATTTTCTGTGCATGATTTTTTTCTGCATTTAAATTGTATCTTTACCGCACAGAAAATGCTATCTCATTTTGCTATATTGTGCAGAAAAATGCTGCGCAAAAAACTTTCATATATGAATTTTGTACAGAATAATTGCAATTATTCTCATTAGTCCAAGATTTTTCTTGTCAGAATTCCTATGCATTTGAAAAACATACTTTTTTCACTATTTCTTTTTTTTTGGGGGGGGGGGGGGGAATCAAATGCATTTTCCATCCCTAGTTTGAAGAGAACTGTATCTTTTGCATGTGCATCATGATTTGTTGGTTTCTGCATGTAAGGGGGTTTGAGTTGGTTTTGGAAATCACACGTGTATGAAGATCTCTTCTGACATTAATGTTTGGAAGAGTGATGTAAAATAAGAAGCACATTTCCCCTTGAACTGTACTGCTGAAATGTGTGATATGTCCATTATCTATTGTGTGCATATTCTGCTCTATAATGAGGTTGAAAGTGGATGTAAGTAATTGAGAGATCAGGCTGAGCAGCCTATGTTTTTGATGGAGTAGCCAGATGTTTTGGAGTAAGTGCATTTCTATTGCATTTGCAGAATAAAGATAATCCCCACCTAAAATTATGCAAAAATTAGAGACAGCAATTTGTCTGAAAGCTTGTTTGCAAGAACTGCCTATTGGATTTGGAGTTGCAGATACATCAGGATGATCAGAACCTCTCGGTCTACTGAGACATCAATTAAGAAGAGACACTTAGCCTCGCCTTTGGTTGCACATGTTTCAACAATGGTCTTAAATGGTCTTTCCTAGGTTTTTTGGTGACAAGGATGCTTTGATGAAATTATTAGGCCCTTATTGAATAACTAGGCATGGTTTGGATGATCTCCCTTTTAGCAAGTCTTCTGCCTATAAAGCATCCTGTGGGCCATTTCTTGTTTGTTCATTCTTTGGTCTTTTTTGTATGTGTTTTGTAGGCCTGGGTAACAACGGAAAAATTTGTTTCTAAAATCGATTCGTTTTTTGGGGTTTTTTGCGTTTCAATATTTAAAAGAATTCCGAATTTTTTTAAAAAAAGTTCGATATTTACGAAATTTCGTAAATGGTAAAAAATTTACAAAACAATAACGAAACAATAACGAAACAATAACGAATCGATTCGTTAATGGCGGACGCGACCGCGCAATACGCTAAAAAACCTCCAAATGGGACAGGGGGAACTTCTGAAGCTTCCCTCTCCCTCTGTTGTTGACTGTTGGTGTGATATTATAATTTTTTTTCACTAATTAAACAAAAAACAACTATAAAACTTGCCCCAGACATGCGGAAATAATAACGAAACGACCTCAAACCAATAACGAAGCGAGTACATAACGAAATACGAAGCATTTACGAAACGAATTGAAAAATTCGTTTCGTTTTTAAGTTGCTCCAGAATGGTTCGTTATCGCTTCGTTAACAAAAAAAATAACGAATTTTTAACGAATTACGAATTAACGAAACAAAACCGTTTTGCTTTTTCATAGAGGAACAGTAGTCTGGAATACTTGTATATCTTTGATAGGAAAGCTGTTTGCCAGTCATGATAGTAACACAACATTTGGGCTGCATGGACATAGCTTTACAGAGTGATGTCTGTAAATCTGGGTCACTTATTTGGGTAGTCATTGAAATTACCTCTTTTTGTAACACAAGATATGAAAAATAAGAACCAAGAATTAAAAAAAATAAAACCGGAACTACTTGATAGTATCAAATGAATTCCTGCTCTTTGATCTTGTCTCTTTATTGCTTATCATTTGTATCCTTTACCCTTCCCCCTTTGATAACTGAAGAGAGAGATCTTGGGTTCATATTCTCCAGGACCAAATACTTTGGATCAGATGGGAATGCAAATACACAGGGTGGAGTAGTCTCCAGCTACACAAAGGAAATGTTTTTTCCTCTCTTCTCTGTCTTGCTCTCCCTGCTCCCCATGCTATTTTCCCTTTTTAACATTTGAATAAGTGGGGAAGAGATCAAAGGATGTTCTGAAGCTTTGTTAGGGGCTCATAATGAATTCATGACCCTCCCGCCCTTCCTCACATTCTGCCTGTTTTTGACATGACACCTTTCAGGCGATATTTTTAGCTTTGATTTCTTCCCTTGTGCAGGATCTTGAAGGGAACTGGGTCCTCAGAAATAGAGTGGTGTTTTAAGTCATCTCATTAGAAATGGAGGTGATGGTGGTGGTGGGGAAACCAAGAAGAACCCCGTTACACATTTTAATGACACCTTCCTTTGTAGTTGCCTAATCTTGTTTGTTGCCATTACTGCCAATGGAAACAGGGTTGGCTCAGGTGCAAATAGCCAGGTATGAGCTGGACAAGTCCAGCTGCTTGCCGGAGAGCATATGAAGTTGGAAAGATGAAAGCTTTGAAGGCACAGAAAAAGCAGTCTGCTGGAAACCTCTCCCTGCACCCCAATCATTGTAGTTTTGGAGTTGGGAAGCTTTCTTATCATGTTGATTTAAATGTGAGATGTCAGAGGTGGGGATGCTAGAAGGGCGTTGTTGGTTATTTTTGATGCTAGAGTTGCTGGATGATGGATCTGAATGAACAATAGAAGCAATTAAAGTGCTCTAATTAGAAGCACTATTGATCTGGCACTGTTTCTGCTGGCAAGATTTTCTGTCGATACTGGGTAGCCAGGCATGCAGCTGCGTAGTCTGGATTTCTGCTGTTCTTTTCTCTTTTCACTTACAACCAGGCCCGGGGAACTGTATTTTTTTTTTAAAAAAGGGTCCTTGAAATCTCTTTTAAATGACTGATATGCTACATTGTATTATTAGGGATTAGCACAGGTGTAATTATTATGCTCATTTTTTAGCCTAATGCAATTCTTAGTCCCAGCTAGAACAGACCATTGACTGAATCAATAGAATTTACATAAGTGATGACTTACCAAGTTTCCATTGATTCATTGGGGCCATTCTAGTTGGAATCAACAATTGGATTTAGGTCTCTGTATCTGTTCTGTACACAAGACAGTCTCAAATATGTCTTTGTTTTTTTTCCATGCCAGTGTGAACCTTTCTGATGGCAATTCAAAGCCTATTTAATGAATGTGTGTGCATGTGCACTTGGAGTCCTCGTGGACAACAAGTTAAACATGAGCCAACAATGTGACGTGGCGGCAAAAAAAGCCAATGGGATTTTGGCCTGCATCAAGAGGAGCATAGTGTCTAGATCTAAGGAAGTAATGCTACCCCTCTATTCTGCTCTGGTTAGACCACACCTGGAATATTGTGTCCAATTCTGGGCGCCACAATTCAAGAGAGATATTGACAAGCTGGAATGTGTCCAGAGGAGGGCGACTAAAATGATCAAGGGTCTGGAGAACAAGCCCTATGAGGAGCGGCTTAGGGAACTGGGCATGTTTAGCCTGAAGAAGAGAAGGCTGAGAGGAGATATGATAGCCATGTATAAATATGTGAGAGGAAGCCACAGGGAGGAGGGAGCAAGCTTGTTTTCTGCTTCCTTGGAGACTAGGACGCGGAACAATGGCTTCAAACTACAAGAGAGGAGATTCCATCTGAACATGAGGAAGAACTTCCTGACTGTGAGAGCCGTTCAGCAGTGGAACTCTCTGCCCCGGAATGTGGTGGAGGCTCCTTCTTTGGAAGCTTTTAAACAGAGGCTGGATGGCCATTTGTCAGGGGTGATTTGAATGCAATATTCCTGCTTCTTGGCAGGGGGTTGGACTGGATGGCCCATGAGGTCTCTTCCAACTCTTTGATTCTATGATTCTATGATTCTATATGGGTATAAGTCTTTCTGATTCAGTAGAAAAGAAATGGTGGATAACAGGCTGAAGCTATGAATCCAGCTAAGACTGAACCAGAGCTTGGAAAGCTCGTTTCAAAAATAAATCCATTATAATTACAGGCATACCACAGTCCACAAAGCTTATGAAAAAGAACTTCTTTTTTCCAAAGTATTTTTATGATTGCCTTTCTTATCTTCAAAATTTCGAAATACAGACTTTCAATACATGGTTATAGCACCATGTAATAAAGCTTGATCTGGAAAAGAACGGAATGCTTCTCTAGTCGATCCTACTGTAGCTGTGTGTGCTACAACAGGCAATGTAAGCAGAAGCCGCCTCTTGAATATGACTGAGCAGCAAAACAGAGCGAAAAGCTGAAATATGACAAACCTGCTGCACCAGCAATCCTGCATGTTAAAAGAGGAACATATTTTCAGCTGCTATAATGGAAATTAGAAAAGTAGAGGCTGGTAAAAAAAATCACTGTATGTATTTTGGAAAAAACTTTCCTGTTTTTCTCTTTTCTTTTTTCTGAAACAAGTGGAATTGCTCTTCTTTTTTGTTGTTTAGGAACATATCCCTGTACTTTGATAGTTGTTTTTCTTTCAGTTATCACATTTTTAATAAAGAAGTAATTTTCAGGATTACATCTACTTCAGTGATGTATACTTGTATAGCTAAGATACACTGACAAATGGCTACTGAAACTATTGACATCTATGGCATGATGTACATTTCGACATCCCCCAATTCACATCCTTGTTTTAGTGACTACCCCTTCCGATATGAATTTGTCTCTATAAGAAAACCTTGATAAGATTCTGTCACTCTCTTACATAGTGCAGAGATGGAACTTATATATCTTTGAAGATATAAAAGTAAGGGCAAACTTTGGCCCTCCAGGTTTTTTGGTTTTCAACTGCCAGAAATTCCAGCCAGCTTACCAGCTGCAAGGAATTGTGGGAGTTGAAGGCCAAAACATCTGCAGGGCCAAAGTTTGCCCATGCCTGGTAGTTATTTTCCAAATATTTTTAGACTTCAGTTCACACTAACTTTTCCCAAACGACTTGTGATGGAACAATTCATCAACACCTGGAGAGCTGGAGATTCTTCACGTATATACAGCAGGATGGACAACTTCCTGGTGGTCAAGGAGCTTATTTGACTCCTTTGGACAGTACCACCATCAGATATGTTGTTGATAAAATTAAGTAGCATCTGTGACTATCCTTCTTCACCACAAATGCTCTGCCTTGCATTTACATGGGGCTATGCTTCCCTTCCCACAAGTGGTAGGAAGGGAAGAAAGTACTAGATTTGAACAGTGTGGATAGTACCTGTGGATTCTATGATGGCAGAGTTGTTGTGGGAGACACAATAACAGAAGACTACATGTGGTCCACAGACTGTGTATATCTTTACTGGTTGTATGCAAAGTAAGGTTCAGGTAGGTGTCTTATGGAACTTGGAAAACTGCCTTCACACCAGGTCAGATCACTGGTGTGCCTGGCTTGGTTTTATCAAAACGGACTATTCTGTTTCAATTCTGAACAAGACAGGAGCAATTGAAATCAATTAACCCAGATAAATTAGGATGGCATGGATGAAGCTGAGCAAACCATGTCTAGCGTGTACATACTGAATATATGCCTGCTAGCTATGCTCCAGATATAAGTATTAAGTCTTGGCCTACATATTTGCAGGACTATATCGTGAAGCATTCTAAATGATCTAACTTTTGCCAGGAGTGGTCAGGAAATAAGTTTGATGCTACTACCCCATAAAAGTAGCAATTTCATCTGAAAATTTTGGAAGCTTTTTCTTCTTGTCAGATTTTCCACTATGTTGGAGAACTTTTACCAAGGGCTCAAGAAGGCCTCCGAACTCTCTTCTAAAAACTGACCAGAAAAGCCACAGACTGTACAAAACTGTATTATAATCGTGGTCAAAAGGTTTTCATTTTCCATCCTGTCACTTAAAGAGTTTATGGATCTGCCATTACAACCATAACAACAAAAGTAAACGTTTGCTCTTATGTGGATTTCTTCTAGTGTGTTGATCAGGGATATTTTTTTTGTTTTCATTACATTCAACCATGGAAGGTGAATGCTAAAAGTTGTGTTCTTACTGGTGAATCTATCAAAAATTGGGTCTAATGGCACAAGGTTTTATTTGATATGTTGCTCTATTTTATTTCTTCCTTATGCATAAGGCCTACCACAGCATGTCTCCATCTGTTGCAGGCCTCAAGATGACAATTTGCAAACTAGAGTAAAATTAGTACCTCATGGAATAATGCCATTGCTCTCTTCTTTGCCTTGCAAATCAGTATTTTTTTAGACAAGGCATAGAAGTATACATCATTCAACATTGGTAGTTGCCCTTGGGTAGCCCATGGAAGGCAACTGCCAGATACTTCAACAGTGATGTTAACATTTCCAAAATGGGAGATTGAATACCTATGAAGTGGTGTAGGAAAAGAGAAATGGTGGATCAATTTAACCGAAGAAGCCATGGACTTGAACTTGCAGACACAGAGCAGGAGAAGTCATGATCAGGGATTTTGGAGGTTGCTCATTCATTGGGATATCATAAGACAAAGTTGACTCAATAGCAGATAGCAGCAGCAGCAGCAGCAAAAACAACAGATCACTTGTTGAGCTCTATAGGCCTGTTTTAGTGGCTACCCCTATCTTTTGAGTCAGGCACTAGTGTTGTATTTCTTTGTCACCTCCCCCACCCACCACTGATTGGACCGCTTGCCTTTAGGGAACTTGGCAACCCCATTATTCACCACATAGTCATGCTCTCTTCTCTCTTCTCATTTTGAACCATGTGCTGCTGCTTTCCCATGTTTCAGAAATTTATTTGATTCTCAATTGTTCTCTTTCAGTAGTTTGTGTGTCGTGGGAAGGTAGGTTGCCATGTAAGCAAATGCTCCAGAGCAGAGATGCAATAAAAAAAGGTTGAGATTCTTTGTCTTTTAATTTTAATTTTTGTTTATTTGTAATCCAGTGGTTGTTTGACTCAGGTGAGACAATTAACCAGACAGTTTGCGCTTCTGACAGAAACATTACATTTCTGACAAGAGAAATAGTGGCTGAAAGGAGATGTCTACTAAACACAGTAGCATTTGAAGATAATCTGGTGTAGTGTTAATTGCAGGTGTATTTGATGAAAGAGTTCCTCTTTCTCCTGTTCTAATGAGATAGGGAAGGGTGATAGAAAAAGCCTTTAATCTCTTTCACAAACTCTCATGAACTAGTAAAGCTGTTGGCATATTGTTGAAACAAGAGGAAGAGTTTCCATTGGAATTCACTTTGCCCCATAATATTGAATTTAGATGGTGATGAGGGAAGGGATGCTTGTACCAAATGATACATACTCTCACTCCTGCATGCATTTTTGGGAGGAGAGGGGAATAGTTTTTATGTGTTTTTCATATGGAAGCATGATTGCCTAACAACAACCTCTTACCCAATTGTAAACTGAGGTGGAGAACAACAATAAATGATATTACTATGTTTATACAAAGAAAAAAATGCCAAGAACCATCTAATAAGCACATATGAAAAATGTGCATACTTGTAGAGGCCTGGAACTAGAAATGAACAATGCACATAATATATAATACTGTTAATGGTGGCTTCTTTGTATGGTTGGAAACTTTATATGATTTGTTTTTTAGTGGAAACATTTCTAAACCTGGTTGATTTCTTTATAAATTGAACAAGAAATATTTAAGGTTTTTTTTAAAAAATTATGGGAGAAAATGAACTGACAAGTTTCATCCATGCAATAAGAGGAGTTTTAGTGTTCTGCTGGAGAAAGTCTTGAGTTGGAATCCCTGTGTTTTCAACCATATTTGTGACATAAATTAGGGTGGCCGTCTCTCTTTTTTCCCATCTGAGAGGCTCCTCCTTTGTAACAGTTACGTGGCAGTCAGCCACAACATGGTCAACTCCACACTGGAAGTAATGCTACCTGTGGAATTTAGCTAATACTACTGCTACTACTACTACTACTACTACTAATAATAATAATACTTTTATTTCTTAGCTGGCTCTCCTCATGATTTGAGGTGGGTTGCAGCAAATTAAAACACATAAACATTGTAAATATTCTATACATACACATATTAAATGTATTTCCCTATAGTCTTTGGGTGGCCAATGAAAAGGTATTGGCATTCTGGCATTCCGCAAGAAGGTAAAGACCTGGTTATTTCAGCAGGCATTCGAATAATTGTGCAATGACTGGTAATGACACAGGAATGGAACAATGGACGATGAATCTGGATCATGTTTTTAGTGATGAGACCTTGTGAATGGTTATTATAGTAACTGTGTATTAATGGTGTAGATTAGGTTATTTACACGAGAGCAGTACGTGTGAAAAAGATCTTGGAGTCCTCGTGGACAACAAGTTAAACATGAGCCAACAATGTGATGTGGTGGCAAAAAAAGCCAATGGGATTTTGGCCTGCATCAATAGGAGCATAGTGTCTAGATCTAAGGAAGTAATGCTACCCCTCTATTCTGCTTTGGTTAGACCACATCTGGAATATTGTGTCCAATTCTGGGCACCACAATTCAAGAGAGATATTGACAAGCTGGAATGTGTCCAGAGGAGGGTGACTAAAATGATCAAAGGTCTGGAGAACAAGCCCTATGAGGAGCGGCTTAGGGAACTGGGCATGTTTAGCCTGAAGAAGAGAAGGCTGAGAGGAGATATGATAGCCATGTATAAATATGTGTGAGGAAGCCACAGGGAGAAGGGAGCAAGCTTGTTTTCTGCTTCCTTGGAGACTAGGACGCGGAACAATGGCTTCAAACTACAAGAGAGGAGATTCCATCTGAACATTAGGAAGAACTTCCTGACTGTGAGAGCCGTTCAGCAGTGGAACTCTCTGCCCCGGAGTGTGGTGGAGGCTCCTTCTTTGGAAGCTTTTAAGCAGAGGCTGGATGGCCATTTGTCAGGGGTGATTTGAATGCAATATTCCTGCTTCTTGGCAGGGGGTTGGACTGGATGGCCCATGAGGTCTCTTCCAACTCTTTGATTCTATGATTCTATGATTAACTGCTTTATATTGGTGTTGAATTTTGCTATGTCCTGTGTTTTGTGAACCGCCGTGAGTTGCCTCCAGGCTGAGAACAGCGGTATAGAAGTAAGTAAATAAATAAATAAATAAGGTACTCTGGGAGATGGTCATCAGTTGGGTTCTGGGAGGCCGGAGTGGACAGAGGACCTAAGTGTATGGGGCAGATTGTACAGGAGAAGGTGATCCTGTAGAGTTTTATAGGTCAAAACCAACACCTTCCCCTTTGCCCAGAAACTAATTGGTGGGCAGCAGAGTGATTTTAGGGTAAGTGTAATATGCTCACTCCTGGATGTTTCTTTAACCCAGTGGTTTTCAACCTTTTTTTGACCAGGGACCACTTTGACCAGGGACCACTCTCCAACATTAGTACCAAAAGGTTTATGGATCAGTTTTGGGTCAACTTTAGATTAGGTTTGGGGTGCTGATTCAGAAAACTGCATTGCCTAGACCAGGGGTCCTCAAACGTTTTGAACGGGGGGCCAGTTCACTGTCCCTCAGACTGTTGGAGGGCCGGACTGTTGGCTTTTGGCTGATGAAAACCAATAATAATAGAGTAAAATAATAAATGTAATAATAACAATAATGATAGAGTATAATAGTAAATGTAATAATAATAGAATAAAATAATAAATGTAATAATAATAAGAAATAGAGAAAAATACTCCATGTAATAATGAGAAAGAGTAAAATAATAAAAGTAATAATAGAGTATAAAATAAATGTAATAGTAATAAGAAATAGAGTAAAATAATAAATGTAATAATAACATTAATTCATAGAGTAAAATATAACTGTAACAACAACAACAACCCTATAATCACCATAGTTAATTCTAACTATGGTATACATTTTGGGGAAAATGCTCTGTGTATATGAATAAAGAAAAGTGGGAAAGGCTGGATTGGGAAGGGGGTGGAAAAGAAGGACTGGAAACCAGAAAAAGTTGGAATGGGAAGGGGTGTTTGAAGAAGTGGGGAAATGAGGTGGAGGGAGCGCACGCCCAGGGGATGATGGCAAGTGTGTGGGGGAAGAGGGCTGGTGCAAAGAGCACGATCCCGCCACCATCCCCTGGGCATGCGTTTCCTGTACCAACCCTCATCCCACGCTCTCTTGCAAATGCCGGGGGAAGGCCTAGGGGTGCGGCGGCCCAGCACGGGCCGGATAAATGCTCCCGGGGGGCCACGTTTGGCCTGCGGGCCGTAGTTTGAGGACTTCTGGTCTAGACCATATCAGCTCTAGTTTCTGATACAAAACATGTGCCATGGTCAGTGATAGGGAAGGAGTGGCTGGTGGCGTGAAAGGAGTGGAAATAAAATAAAATAAAATAAAATATAAATATAAATAAAGAGGAAGGAGGCTCGTGGACCAGATTTTTGACTTAACGGCCCACTGGTGGTCTGCGGCCCACTGGTTAAGAACAAGGCCATATCCATGGAATTGAAAATATTTGACAATCTTGTGATAACTACTTTTTCTGTGATCTTCCCTTCATGAAAGGAAAGCCTGATCCTAATTCTCCCACTACCTCCCAATCCTATTTATAGTAGACAGCTTGCATACAGCACTAAGGTTTACTTTGATCTTCAAAAGAACTATACAAGTTGCTGAATTCTTATCCCAATATCTGCACCATGGCTAACTCTTCCAACTGAACTCCCAAGTAGATTAGTTGCCCCACTAAAATTGGAGACCTTGGACATTAAAATTTCTTCTACAGTAGATCTTCAATATACACCAAGGTTTGATTCGAGAACATATTCCCCCCGCTTGAATAATAAAATTCATGGATGCTCAGTTCCCATTATATACAGTGGCATAGTAAAATGACATCTTTATATGAAATGGTGAACAACTCAAACAAATGCCAGACAGAACTTTGAAATGGAAGGAGACTAGAGCAGGGCAATGCTACAAATCATCATAATGCTCATTGTATGGCAAAGGAAATGTTTGTTTTGGGGGCGTGGGTTCTGCAAGTGCTTTTGAACAATGGTTGGTTGAATCTGTGGATGCAAAACTCATGGATATAAAGGATTGATTGTATGCCTAGGACCATCTCCAATCTCTTTCCACCTTGTGGGAAAAATTCACAAAGGAAAAATGTGTCCTATTGTCCTTCCATGGTAGAAAAACATTTCAGGGTATTTTCAAAACAGCCCAATCCTAAAGCATGTCTGCTGAAATGGCGATCCCCCACTGAGCTCTGTACTTTGTCCCACTACAGATAGGCAGGTGGTTTCAGGAGTTGAAAGACAGGAATAACTGGCTTTCTCAGCAGTTCACAGCAATTTTCAAGCAGGTTATTTCTAGACGCTCACATCTGAGCAGCTGTATACCCCCTATGGCATTGTAAAGATACTTTTAGTCTTTTGTTCTTCTTTTCTGGATTTTTAAATCGACTGAGCAAACTGCAGACCTCTTTCTCCTTTGGGCAGTGTGAATATATCTCAGAAACCCTTTTTGAGCTTAAGACATTATTGTCTTCCATCTCTGAGTAGCAGCAGGCACTGTACCTAGCACACAGAGAAATATTTGTGTACATTTAAAATGAGTACAAGAGTCAAAGTTTTATATTCCACTTTTGCAGGGCATCTACAATCACGAGAGCTACTGTCTACAGTATGTTCATAATCAAGGCAGTGTTTGAAGAAGGACTTTCAGAATTCTTCCCAGTGTGTTTTCACCTGCTGAGTCTTCTTGACTTGGAATAAAACAAGTTTTGAATAATTATGAATAACAAAGTTCCTATAGAAATGGGGAATGCTGGATGCAGAACGTGACTTAATGACACTACTACTTTCATTGCTATTGTTGTGTACCTTGAAGCCATTTCTGACCTACAGTGACTCTTATCATGGGATTTTCTGGGCAAGATTTGTTCAGAGGGGGCTTGCCCTCTCAGGCTGAGAGTGTATGGCTCGCCCAAGGTCATTTAGTGGGTTTCCATGGTTCATGGGAGATTTGAATCTAGGGACCCCATCACATTAATGAGGTCCCTTAAATCAATTCCCCAGCTCCTTGGCAAATTGGTGGGGCAGTGGGACAATCTCAGAGCCCTACCTCATTTGCAGCTATACTTCCACATCACATGTGGGGAAGTGTCACTGCATGGCTTCCCCCGTGTTGACCCTGTGATTCTTTATGAAACACAGGGGACCTCACGTGTTCTGGGCCAATTGCCCTAGGGTGCTTGCACCCTTGTTCACTGATGGAGCCCCAATGGAAATCAGCTTGTATCATGTGATGGGTGGCATCAAGCTCCATTGACCAGCTATAGTGCCACATCCTAGGATGCTTTCAGCCCCTTGCGTGATGAGGTTGCTGGTCTCCAGGGTCATAGTCCAACACTCAAAGCAACACACCATTCTGGCACTGTACTGCTGCTTTCTCCAAGAATTAATCTAGGAGGAAAAATATAGTTTAACCTCTCAGGTTCATATACTTTGATAAAGATCTCTAGATCAGCTGCACCATGGTTCCATACTGGTGAAAACTGTCCTATGCAATGTTGTACAGTTGAACTGTGGAATGGTAGAGAACAGTGTACTTTTATCTCTATGATGACTGGTATGAAACCAAATGTCTAGTTACTGATGTAAAACATCAGTTGAGAAATATAGTTTAGAGATCCAAAGAGAAGGGATGGGCAAAGGGGATGCAAACACAGTAAATATGAGTGCTAGTCATGAATGATTCTCAGTGTGTCCCTTTACAATGCTAGAAATTTGAGGGCTGGGGAAAAAATTCATTAGAGGAGCAGAATTCATAGGAAGGGTATGCCCCCTCCACATCTACATCTGTTTTGAGGGAACGATAAGCCAAGAACATACAACATTAAAGATGCACACTTTATTATCTTTCACTTCAAAATGTATTATCATTTTCTACAACAAAATGATGCTCATTCCCAATCAAATGGGTTTACTACCAAGGCAGCAAATTCTGCTTTATTTCTTTAGTCATGATAGAGATACAATCTGAGCTTGAATTACACATGCCATGGTGTTTTCTTTTTGTAAAATCAGGATTTCTGCAACACTGCAGCTTTAATGTTTCAGAAACAGCAGAGCAGTGTGGGGAGCAGACAAAAATGCTGGTATAATAAATGACGCAATTACCTTAGGGCCTTTCCACACAGCCCTATATCCCAGAATGCCAAGGCAGAAAATCCCACAATATTTGCTTTGAACTGGGTTATCTGAGTCCACATTCAGATAATGTGCGATTATCTGCCTTAATATTCTGGGATATAGGGCTGTGTGGAAGGGTCCTTAGTGACCTGAGAGGGGTGTGTGTTAGCATTAAATAAAGGTTCTGAAACAGGGATAGGGGACCTTACAGTGTTTAGGCTTGTTATCTGGCCCTAGGCTCTATTCTGTACACCCCAAATGCTCAGGGGTGTCCCAGTATTTTAAATTGAGTGTGAGGATTTCCTAAACTGTGTTGTCGAAGGCTTGACTAAAAATAGGAACTAATTGCCAAAAACTGCCCAAATTACCTAGCAAAACATATTTATTTTAGCTTTAGTCTGGAGTTCCAGGTTGCTCAAAACTGCCAAAAAACTTGAAACCTGGCAAATAAATAAAGGTAAATCAAAATTAGAAGCCATTTCTTGGGAATTGGGAGCAGATTGGAAAGCCCAGCTCAGAACATGAACTAGAGAAAGTGGCTCACACTCTTCGTGCAGTCATTTGCCCCATTCTAAAATTACTCAGCTGTGCCGATAATAATTTCTGCTTCAAGAGTAAAGTGCACAGGGACTCTTCCCATTGTTTCTTGCTCTTCTGAAAATAGAAAACACAGATATAGTTGTAAGTAATAGTAGCTGAATCACAAAACTTTAGTGTTGGAAGCATCCCTAAGGATCATATGGTCAAACCTTCTTCTAGTGTGCAAAATCTAAAGCTAGATTGCATTTGACAGATGAATTTCCAACTTCTATTTTAAGAAGAAAAATGGAAAAAGAAGACATTTTAACTGTTACGTTTCTTTTGTTATTTGGACATCCTTCTCTATGTTTGGTGAACAATCTATTTTTAAATAATTTTAATCTGATGGTATAAGAGTCCTATCCTCTTGAATGATTCATCTCTTATAAAATTGGTGTTGAAACACAAAGTAGGGATGTTACTTATCAGATTTTATTAGTTCCTATTTTACTATTTATTTTAATTCAACCCATTCATGTTTCTCATGTTATGGCTAGGGAAGACCAAATTAAAAAACCACCCCAAAACATGATAAACTGGTGTTTACTACACTCCAGATCAGTCACAACACAGGATGATCACATTTTAGTTTGCTATCTACTACCAAAACTTCACCAAATGTAATTTGTCAGATGATGAACCACCCAAAATGTTGGTAGGGATAAGACAAGACCCTTTGGAGAGGGCCATTCTGAACAATGATTCTGTGGCTGAAAAGGCCACTTTACAGATTTCAGTTAAATGAAAAACAAGAACAGGACAAAGAGGGAACTCAAAGTGAAAGGCCCCTTCTATACTGCCATATAATATAGATTATCATAACAGGTAATCCACATTATCTGCTTTGAGCTGG
The DNA here is from genome assembly GCF_037176765.1 of Anolis sagrei. NCBI lineage: Eukaryota > Metazoa > Chordata > Lepidosauria > Squamata > Anolidae > Anolis > Anolis sagrei. The sequence continues at coordinate 211,880,992 of NC_090024.1, read as the reverse complement.
ATTATAGGAGTCTACATTGTTATATAATCCAGTTCAAAGCAAATAATCCGGATTTTATGTGGCAGTGTAGATGGGGCCAACGTGTCAGAGTGGGATTAACAAGAAAATATTTAAGATTTGAACTGCAAGCTCTATTTGATAATACACCTCACTGATCTTGATAGGACTTAATTCTGAGCAGGCACACGTAAAAGCATGATGTTGGGCTTGTACGTGATTTATAACAGAGAACGGTCCAATTAAAATGTAGCAGTTTATCTGCTTAGATTGAGAGATAAATGTCTCTCCAAAAACAGACTTCCAAGAACAGATTAGTGTAGAACTATTATTAGTGGGCTGTACTATATGTGCAAGCCTCTGAAATTTTCAGATTTTTTCATTAGGAAACATGTTATTAAAAGTGTTTTGAGAGACAAGAGGATAATCTGAGAGCTGAAGTCATGATCTCCTGAAATGGAATGAGAGTATCAAGTGATACTCTGTAGTAGGTGATGTGATGGTTTTAGGTTTCTTTGAACCTAACACTTTGAAATATCAGGAATGAGGAGGAGAGAAAAGTGTGATTCTTTTTTATTTTTTTAAGCAATAGATTTGGATATACTCCCAGGTAATGCATGGCAGTGGTGGACAGTAACACACTGGCTTTTTATTGGTAAACACAATAAGAAGCCAACAAAGAAAATGAGGAAAGTTTGATATTGACAAGGATGGCGATAATTGTGTTCAAGCAGTTTCCTAGTTACTTCATTGTACACCTCCTTTAGCAGGTGTGAAGTGCAATAAATGCCCTCTGGGATTGCAGGTAGCAGTGTTGCTGTCTTTTTGGTCCTTTCCTTTTCTAATAGGAAATGAAGCAGGTTTCTGGGTCACTTCCTTTTGTTGAAAAGGCCCCTACTGGATGTATAATGGCACCCTCAGAATCATGGCAAATTGCCATCATGTTCCCTAGAGGGCATTCGAGAGAAGAAGTTTCCTTTGTGTGTGTGGGGGGGGGGGGGAGGGGGTCAGTACACAGTGTGACTTTCTGATTAATCTTGAGGGCCATGCAGCCCTATAGTTTTTGGCTGCTGTCCATTCATAACTTGAACACATTTCTCTAGCCCCAATTTGTTTTTGACCAGGGACCACTTTCCAACATTAGTACCAAAATGATTATTAATCAGTTTTGATCAACTTTAGATTAGATTTGGTTTGGTTATTTGGGGTGCTGATTGAGAAAATTGCATTGAATAGACGTTATCAGCTCTTGTTTCTGATACAGAACATTTGCCATCCAGTAGTTGCCATCTGCTCATGCACAGAAAACCATATTTAATAATCTAGAGCTGATGTGGCCGATCCAATGCAATTTTCTCAACCATCACCCCAAATTACCCCAGGAATAGGCCTTAAAATGAAGACACAATGGTGCCCCTGCTTGTAGGTGCCACATGGAATGACTCCTCTCTGAGGGAGGGAGGAGGAGAAGCAGCAATCAGGAGGCTTGTTGTCTTGCTTTTTGTGGGTAGGCAGCCTCTCCCCTCCTGACATCCCTGTTGCCTTGGCATGATAAGAGAATTTTGTGAGACCAGTTTCTCTTGCTGCAATGGTGTAGTAATGGTGAGGCCAGGGACCATATTTTAGTTTTTGGGGACCATTGGTGGTCTATGGACCACAGGTTAGGAGCCACTGCTCTATCAAGACAATCCCCTGCATGATTGTTACCATCCTTGCCTTGATGAGAAAGCATTTTGATTAGCTTGATGGAGGTATTGCCAGTATTGTTTATATTTTAGATTTTGTTGTGTAGCTGACACAACTTCCTATATACATGTTTGGCTTTTTGTTTTTAAAACCATAAAATTTACTAAATTTAGCAGTTTCAAAGAGTAATTTTCACCTGGAGGGAGCAAAGTGATTGTGATTTCCTTTCTTGAGGTTTTTATCACCCAATATCAGGGAAAGCAGTTTTAATTTTGATTTAGTTAGCATGCTTCACCTGTTACAATTGCTCAAGATTTCTCCAAACCTGACAAAGCAGAATCCTTTAAAGATAAGTAGTTTTTGGATGCAACAAGACAAAGGCCTGGATCTCAAATTGAACTGGTTACTCTGGTGCTATTCATGGAGAAGAAAACTGGGCTTTACAGTGAACATGTTATGTTGGGATGGCATTTCTCATGGCCTTCATTAGAAGAAGACTTTTTCCATTTTTTGAAAAGTGAGAGACTTTCAGAAACAGAGAAATAAGGAGCTGAAATCAGACAGCTGACAGATTGGTGCATTTTACCCATTTGTATTGAAAGGCTGAAGAGCAGCCACAGTTACAGCTAAATTGAGCTTTATTGTAAATTTACAGTTTGAAACTATTTATATATCTGGCACATTTTGGCAAGGTTTCCCACACTGGCATACAACAAAATATCAGAAAGCAATTATAGATAGCAGAATAATCTTAGAACAACAGCAGGCCATAGCAAGAGGCTGGAATGAGTTCTTGCAAGAATAAAGGCATTTTCCCTGATACATGCACACACTCTACCTGTCAAACCCTCATTGCCGTTCTCTGAATGAACCTTTGAAGATTACACTAATGGAATGCACTTGTTGATGGATTGCATTATCAGTATTCTATTGTGAGAAAGTTATTATAATATATTTACCTGTCCTTGCAATGCATGTTGCTTTGTTTTTAGAATACAGTTGGCAGGTTTTGCTAGTAGAAACCCAACAGAACTGGAATAGCAGGAATTCTTGGGCTTGCCGATCAGATAACAACTTGCTGTGCACCTGCCACTTTGTTCTTGGCAATACTAGATGTCGCCCCTCTCACATTTGAGATAATGATATTTAAACTCAGGGTTCTGAAAGGTGCAATATTTGAATTTGGTGCTGAAAAATATGAAGTTCCTCTTTTTAATGATTTTATTTTTACAAGCAAGTGGCTAGTCCCTGTCATTGTCAAAGTGTGTATGTATATGTGTATGCACTCTAATAAAATCTTCCAAGATTGAAATAAGAGTGGTGTTTTACTGTTAGGCTCACTTTGGCTATAACTATGATTGAATGAAGTAGACTAAAATCAAACAACTATGCTTAAATATTCTAGACTTGCAGAAGTTAAGCTATTATAGGACCATAGCTTGCAAACTTTGTGTTGCAGTCATGGATTGTTTTACTTCATGTATATAACTCATAGAAAATTGTCACTCACCTTTATAGAAGTTGATAATGTCTGTGACTTTGAATATTTAGCTGCATGATTTGAGTATTGTAAGCTGGCTGTTTCACAATTCTTACAAGGTTACCCATGCAAACACCCTTAGTGGCAATAGTGGGAACTGTTTTTTTTCCACGGTAGTAGAGGATGAGTGACACCTAGGACATGCCATATAGAAACTGCGGCTTGATATAGTAGAGCTTTATGTAAATACAGTATGACCCCTTTATCCATGGGAGATGCCTTCCCAGACTCCGTGTGCATACATAAAACCATAGATAATAGTAGCAAATCCTATTATTTTCAGTAGGATGTATGACAGAGATACTGAGGAGAAGATATTGCTTGTACAGGATGTCCTAAGCCAGTGCTTCTCAACCTTCCTAATGCTGCGACCCCTTAATACAGTTCCTCATGTTGTGGTGACCCCCAACTATAAAATTATTTTCGTTGCTACTTCATAACTGTAATTTTGATACCGTTATGAATCATTATGTTATGAATGTAAATATCTGATCTGCAGGATGTATTTTCATTCACATGACCAAATTTGGCACAGATATGCGATATGTCCAAATTTGAATACTGGTAGGGTTGGGGGGTGGGGGTGGGGTGGAATTGATTTTGTCATTTGGGAGTTGCAGTTGCTGGGATGTGTAGTTCACCTACAATCAAAGACCATTCTGAACTTCACCAACAATGAAATTGAACCAACCATGGCACACAGAACTCCCATGATCAATAGAAAAGTGTTTGATGGGCACTGACCTTGAGTTTTGAGTTATAATTCACCTACATCCAGAGAGCACTGTGGACTCAAACAATGAGGGATCTGGACCAAACTGGCACTGATACTCAACATCTCCAAATGTGAACTCTGGTGGAGTTTGAGGGAAATAGACCTTGTCATTTGGGAGCTGTAGTTGCTGAGATTTATAGTTCACCTACAATCATAGAGCATTCTGAACCCCACCAATGATAGAATTGGGCCAAACTTCCCACACAGAGCCCCCATGACCAACAGAAAATACTGTGTTTTCTGATGGTCTTTGGTGACCTCTCTGACACCCCCTTGGGACCCCCCAGGGGTCCTGACCCCTAGGTTGAGAAAAACTGTCCTAAGTGAATAACTAATTAAGTGAAACCACAATTATCCATTCTACGGATCTAGGGGTCATCCTTTAGTCAAAAGTCATTAGCTATTGTTCATGCTAGTTTGGGTTTGTGGCAAACCTCCTTATATTTCATTTTAAATAAGTCTCAGAATTTGATTTGAAAAATCTCAGGTTCCACAACTGGAAAATTTTGCAATAAAACACACTATTGATAGACTTTCATTTTGCATTTTGCATATGTTCATATGCTCTTCATATTTTGAGGAGTATTGGAGATTGCAGAGCAAAGATTAGAATAATAAGGAAAAAAGAGGGAAGAGAGAACTAATGTTACTAGTGTAACACATTAATTTTATAATGTACAGTATTAATGTACAGTACACCATTAAAATCAACCTTAATGGGTTAATTTCCAAAGTATGCTAATGCTTTAATGCTAATGTTTCTAAACTGTTAGGTAGTCCTCCAGTCTAAATTCCCAAAAGCTCCAGATCTCGTCTGATTGTAGAAACTAAAGAAGGACAGGTCTGGTTAGTACTTGAATGGAAGACCACAAACAATGAATAACAGGCGCTGTAGGCTATATTTCAGTGGAAAGAACCTAACAGAAAATTCTCCTTATCTAAGAAACCCATATGAAATTTATGTGATTGATCTAAGTTCCCAGGAGACTTGAAGGCATATAGACACATGGAGACAGTAGATTTGGGGTATTGTGAAAAGACAGAAAATATTCTGTATTGTTATCAGGAGAAGAAGGAGGTGCTTGTGTGAAGAATGGTGTGTTAGTATCATGGTTTTGCTTAGTTCTAATGGTTTGGGAAAAAACAAAACAGAAACATGAGAGGAAAATCAGGTTCTTTTCTTTTCTCTAAACCTATCCCCTTCCCCATGCCTGAATAATTCAAAAGAGCCTGCACCCAAAGATTACAAAATGTTTCCTTTTGGATTGATCAGTATAATATTTTAAAACAAATCATTTATATGTGCATTCCTCTAGATCAGGGCCATCAAACTCATTTTCATCGAGGGCCACATCAGTCTTATGATTGCCTTGAAATAAGCATTAAATCCGTGGATGGAGAATCTGTGGATACAGAGGGCTAGCTGTAATGTTTTTACATAGTGGTCAATGCTCTTTAGTTTTTACCCAAATTAGGTCCCCAGATGTCCCCAGATGTCATTGAATGACAATTTCCACCAGTGCAATGCAGACTGGGATTAATGGGAACTGCAACCCAACAGCACTTCTGGCTCTGAGGTTAGAGAAAGGTTAAAGGACATTTCAAAGTCAGATATCATATTCATAACCCTTGTATATAAATTCAAACCCCACTATCCTGCCTAAACGTAATACATTTCAGCCTTCCAGATGTTACTGTATCACAACTCCCACCAGCTCTAGTTACGTTATCTAATGGTAAGGGATACAAGAGTTGTAGTCAGCATTTGATGAGGCATATAAAATGGCATGGAGGCCAGACCAAAGCTTCCAGCAATGGAAAGGAATACTTTGGGGTGTGTCTACACTGTAGAATGAATCCAATTTAATTGCCCTGGTTTAATGCTATGGAGTCATGAGGGCTATAGTTTCACAAGGTCTTGAGCCTTCTCTGCCAAAGGATGCTGGTGACACACCAAACTACAAACCCAAGGATTGCATAGCATTGAGCCAGGGCCATGAAATTTTAGATGATATCCCTTAAATAGGAGATCCAGGTGCTCCTAAACCAGCTTCCCCCTTTGTTTTGGCTGAACACTAAGATTACCATATCACGCAAAGGTAATTTTGGTGAGGTAATTTAGCCAAAAATGGATTTGAGTAAATAGGGTATGTAATGGAAAGACATTTTAAAATTTAAAATTTAAGACTATAGTATCAGGTTATTGGATTTATGTCTCCTTGACGCTGGATTAAAGGAGATGGTGTTTGTTTGTTTGTTTGTTTTTCCAGGTTTAACCTGTTTTTGTTTTGTTTTGTCTGTTACTCATAATTTAGCAGAAGGGATCTGTACATATAACCATTAGCCAAGGTTCTTGTACTACCTTTCAGAACACTTGAGTGATCATATTGTCTCCACTGGAGCAGCCATGGGGGAAAGTAAAAGATATAATAATGGAACACAGGACAGATGGCCCTAGCATTAGAATGTGATTAACAATTTGCTGTGCAGGCCAGAACAGTATCCATTTCACTTGCTGAGAGATGATTGTTTTCCCAGAACTGGTTGTAGTAAATACCTCCTTGTTCATATGCAAGTCTTCTGGCAAACACACAGGGAAAGCTGACTAGCTAACCGGAGTCAATGCCCCTTTTGCATTCACCTTTGGTCAATGCAAAGTTCCTGTTTTATATTTGTCATGCAGACATCATTTTAATGAATTTGATTAGCAGCAGGGTGGTTCCATACAGGACTATTGTTTTTCTGTTGCTTCATTACTATTTCCTAAAACAAACTAGGTGAGTTTGTCTGGGAGATGAAATTGAAGGTTGTCCTATGCAAATGGTTATTTTAGAATGTATGTCCATGTTTGTTGCAAGAATTGTGGAGCATAATGTATGCACTAACAACTCATATAGTAGTTGGTATGGGAGCTGTTCTTGCTGTTACAGAGTAATGAAGAAAATTCCTTATCTTATTAAGAAATGGAAGGTATATTGACCATGACGAGTCCACTAGGAGACTCATAGAATCATGGAGTTGGAAGAGACCTCATGGGCCATGCAGTCCAACCCCCTACCAAGAAGCAGGAAAATTAAATTCAAACTCAACTTTGAACTTTTCAAGAAAAGTAAAACTACCTTCCAATCTCTCTGTAATTTTCTGTTTCTTAGGTCTGGAGCACTCTTTGAACTGAGACAAAAAATTCCAAGGTCAACAGGAGGAGACTTGGTGAGTTTTCTCTGCGTATTCAATTGTCTTTTTATCAGATTTCTCATTTCCGTTTGTTTGAACCACAGATGATGAGAGAAAAAGATCTTATGCTTTTTAAAAACATTTGCTACTGTTTCATAGTTCACTTATTTTTTTGGTAAACATCATCTCCATAGATGAACTTCTCTGGTTGCATTGCCTGCAGACAACTTGGTTGTTTTTCTTAACATCATATTAGAGCTCCATGCAACATACTGGCATCCTGTTGATTAATCCCAACTAGAGTAGACCCATTTAATCAGAGACAACATATAGGTAAGTTCTATTATTGGGCTTACTCTAGTCAGGTTTAACAACAGGATTTAGACTTTTCTGTTAGCAAAGGTATGGATGAATATGGAAATATGTCTAGTTCACATATATTTCAACTATAATTAGGAATGGGAATTGTAGACTTGGGGCCTTATTATATGGTATGTAAAAGTAAGTGCTTTGAAAGATGTTGGGATCCAGATTCACTGCTCTCATTTTGGACAGATGTGGTTCCCAATTGTACAGAGTACTATTTACAAGTTTTCTCCTTTTTACTTATATCTTTTTGTCCTAAGAATTTTCCATTGCTCTCTGAGCTTTCTAGATGGTGAAATGTTAATGTGCAAGAAAGTGGAGATATCAAGGATCCATTCTTCCAAACAAATCTAATGGACCACATGAGTGATTGGACTTGAGCCATTTCCCCTTTAGAAATAACCTTCTGCTCCAGCCACAATGAAAAATATGCTTGTGGGGAGGGGCTACAGGGAGGTAAACCAGGGAGCACTAGAGAAAGGACTTTTTGCTCATAATACTTGCCTCTCCTGCCCAGCCCCATTCATGATATTGCTCTGAGTCTGGAGCCATTTTTTCCTAGTCCCCATGAAGTTTATTAGTTTAATTCTTTCACAGTTATACTGCTTCCAGTTTCACCCCAAGTAACTTCATTATTGATACAATAGTGCATGTCTCAATAGTGGCTCAAGTTATTTTGTATAGCAGTTAGCACATAAATCAGAGGTGGGCAATCTCTTGGTCTCATGCAGTCCTTGGTCTTACTCATGTTTCCCTATACATTTTATTTCAGTCATGTGTCCCTGTCTCAAGGAGAATGGGAAGGAAGTCCTGACAGGTAGGCAGTCTGGCTCATGTGCAAACACAGACCCTACTGCAGAGTGTAGAAATGAGAAGAGCATTATGTCTTGATGAAGGATGCTTTAGGCATCCTATTCTGTGATTTGGATTTTGTACATGCCTCTGCCTGCCACTGACTCTTCTCTTTCCTTGTGGTAGCAGTAGTTCAATGGGAAAGCATAAGAGATCTAACCAGAACAGAATGAAAATTTACTAGCACTTTCATGATGTACATAATAGAATAAAAGTATTTCACAGAGAACACAATTCTAAAATAAGCTACCAGGTGACATTTGTGTATGCCATTCATGGTTTGTGTGTTCCCTCTGGGGAACACCAATATAAATCTGATATAGACAATGGGAATTTGTTTCGCTGTAGAGTAAGAACCTGCTTTAAGAGTGACTTCATCTTTTATGGTGAGCTTGTGGTTTGCATGATTGTATAGAATGAGAACTGGTGTTCCCCAGAGGTATCATATAAACCATGAATGGTATTCACAAATCTTGTCACCACATGCAGTTATTTAAAAAATCTTGTCCATGTTCCTGGGAGATCTGATGTATGTACAGTGGGTCAGTTGTGTCTTGTGGCTTCCATGCCAGTGGAATGAAGAGGCTACTTCAGGGTTTAATCTGAATTTTGAAGGAGCAGTTTAGTACTTTGGACAGCTCCTTTAAGTTCAGACTCAGACCAGCCACCCTCTGACCCTGGAGCCACCAGCTGGCATATACTTGCTGTGGTGAAATATCCTTGTTACTGTTAGAATTTGGAAATATGATCACATTGGCTTGGGGATTCTGGAAACTGCAGTTAAAAATAACTTTCCCAACTATTGCAAATGTGATTGCAGCATGAAAGTGTGTAATCTTTTCTTCTAAATTAATTCTTGACTGGGCATAAATCTTGTTGTTGCTTCTTGTTAGAATAGAATCATATAATCAATTTCTGATTTGTAAGACAGTACTGATTTGAATCCCATAAAGACCCATTGGGGTCTTCTCTAGGTGGAAATAGCAATTGGGCTTTGCCCATTTGAAACAATCAGCTGACCTTTTTCAGATCCGCCTAGGTATCTTTCATTCTTCTCTTGTCAATGGCATCATGCACCATTAGTTGCGGGTATTCAGATAAGACAAAACTTGGTAATATTTCTTCTCCAGGATAAGGTTTGTGTCAGTCACCCTCTAGAACAAGAGGGAAATCCCCACTCAGTGTGTACAAAGCACTAACTGCAATCTTGTCAGGGCAAATAAATATCATCCCGGTGACATAAGGGGAATCCATGTCTTTGAGGAAAGCTGTAAATGGGTCACTGCCATGGGTGAAGATAAAATGCATGCATGTGCCTCCAGGGCTATCAATTTTTCTCTCTGAACTGGTCGGCTTGTAAATTTTTACGAGCCATTCCTGCCCAGTAATTCCAAGGGACTTGCTCTACATTATTGCAGGGATTGGTGATTCTATTCTCTCTCTTTTTCTCCCCCCCCCCCCCACCCCTCTCGTGGAAAGGGCAGCACCTCATTCATAAAAGGCTTGTGTATGCAGAAGGTAAATCCTTGGCATCTTGAGATAGAATTGGGAAATGTCTGCCTGAAACCCAAGAAAACCAAACAATGTGGGCAGTTCTGGGTTAGATGGCTTATACCAAGTATAAGCTCATTCTGGACTTTTATCTCATTAGCCACCAGATACACCACAGATTGTGGTGAATACATTGGGCCCTGTGGGAGGTTCGGAGGAAACCCTCTGCCCTGTATCATTTGACCTCCCTCTTACCCCATCCCATGGAGGAAGCATCCACCGCCCAGCCTTCCCCCCATTCTTGCCAATGCAACATGGGAAGCCTCCTGTGTTGGCGCTGTGGCAGCGTAGGCCGGTTCCCCTTCACTTTTGTCACAGAGCCCGACTAGAAGTAGATGTACATTGCGGGATGGGAGCTAGTGGGCTCCTTGGCAAAAGTGAAGAGGAACTGATGTATGCCACTGAAGTTGGCCTGTCTGATGAGGTTGTCAGTTTTGACATGTCCCTTGCCCATTTCTAGTACACAGTTCAGATACTGCTCTTTGAAGAAGAATGCGTCCCTTATGCTGTAAAATGTTCTCTATCCCTACTTTAGATGTTGCATTTCCTAGAATTCTGCCATGGCAACAAGAATAGTTTGGCTTTGGGTATTGAAATTGATGGTTTTGTATATTTAAGTCTAAATGAACTGGAAATAAGAGATATTTCTAACACGCATTTAGCAACTGAACAGAAATAAGAAAAATAAACCTCATGTTATCTTTCTTCTCACCATGTTTAAGAACAAGTAGAAGGCCTATCTCCACCTAATCATCATTTGCATCCCTTTTTTGATACTACCTGTCAAGATGAAGTACACCTATGGCCATGTGCTTGCCAACATTGTCTTATTGTATCTTTGACAGCTACTGTTTTAGAAAAGGTTTCCTCTCCCCTTTATTACCATCTGCTAATCTATCCTGTTGCTTTGCTGTTTTTTTTTAAATACCTGAGATTACTTTGGGAGTGTGTCAATAATCTAAGTCAGTGAAGAGAGAGAGAGAGAGAGAGAGAAATTTATAGATAGGCCTTGATATGTATCTCAATGCTTGGCATGCTTCCTTGCTCTAGCTCAATCTCTAACATGTGTTCAAACCCTTTGTAGCTTTGTTTTGAAAGGCATGCTTTGCCTCTGACCTCTTGTGAGACCTGTTCTGCTAAAGGTTAAGGTGAAGATACATTTCTGTCTGCTCCAGTGATCCTATCCAGATAGTGATAACCATCATAATGAGAGTGAAATTTAATCCATGTGTGACACTGTTGCCTTCATCTGTTGATGGCTTACAATTCTTTCTAAAGTTAAGATTTTGCTTTTCCTGCTGTACGTCTAGCTGGCAATCCTATTGAAGGTCACAATTGCTCAACTTGTTCTGAAATACCTTCTTGTGGAATTACTGCATTGATGCTGAGAAAGAATCTGTATTGGAGTCCATTCACACATGGGGATTACAATAACAATGGGAAGCGAATTCCTCTAAAGTGTAGGAAGAACAACCCTGCACTCTTTACTTGCATGTCTCCTTTGGTTTGAAACTCAACTTCCATCACATCAGGGCTTACATTTGTTAATCTGTCAGTGTCTATTTTAGCCTGATAGAAATCCTGACCATTTTTGTCTGTTGTACTGCTTATCTGGAATCTCAGTCTTCCTGGTGATAAAGATACTGTTATGGTTATGTTATTCAACAGCCCCCTTAGCTCTTTGGCTCATCGTCTGATTGTGTCTTTAACAACCTGGCAGGATTCTTCTTTAATCTTTAGAATTTCTATTTTCCCTGGACTCCAGACTTCTCGCTTCTCTCGCTAAAAACAAATTGATGAATGCTCTGCAGTTAGTAAGCTTACATGCAGACAATATGAAGTAAAGAGAACTCTGTCTTTGAGATGTTTGAATGTACAAATTGTTAGATCTCCAAAATTTGAACCCTGACTGTGATTGAAAGCTGTTCTTCTCAAAGCTTTTCAGTTTGTACAGTACACTTAGTTTCACCTCCAAGTGTGAGCATGTCAGCAAGAAGAAAAGAAAAGCATACTGCATTACAATTAAGTTGGTGGTTAACCTGTCAGCCTGGAGGAATTTCCAGGACATCTGCCCCAATTTTTCAGTTTTTGTTATAAAAGAACTGAAGCATCCAAACTGCTTGAATTCAGGCCTGAGAAGACAGTCTTTCCTTTGCATCCAGTCTTCTTCAGAGCATCTTTGCCATTTTCAAGTGTGTATTTGCATTCAAAACATTATGTGTCTGTGTGTACAGTCATTGTGGGATCTGATGCCATAATCCCACCAAGCTTGCCATCTAGCAAAGTGTTTGCTTGGCTGAATGCTGAAGCAAAAATGTTGCTGTGTGGAAGGCAGTTTAATGATCACAGGATAACCAAGTAATCCTTGTGAATTTTCTGCCCATCTGGGGAAATGGAAGGGGTCTCCTTGAAGTTAATCAGATGGCAGGAAGTGGCTACTATTGGCAATGTATGTGTGCATGTGGCAGGGTAACTAGCACCATGTGTGTTCTGGGCTGCTACTGAAAAACACCATGAATAGAATAATGCCATCTTTCAACTCTATTCTCACAGCTGATAGGGAAGTACAACAATGCAGGGTGGGTGTTGTTCTGCTTAAAGAAGTGGGTGGTGTTCTTTTATGTTTTTCTAGATTGAAAACAGAGTCAAAGTTGAAAAGAACAGCACTTGAGATTAGATGTTGAGGTTTTAGTGGCATTTTATGTATGATTGTAAACTAATTTGGGGAGAAAGGCAGGATATAAATGCAATAAAGTAACAAACAAGCAAATAAATATCTCATCTCTGTCACTATGGCTATTTTATCAAAGTTCCTTGTTTCACATGTTGAAGGATTATTTTTATTTTCTTCTATTTCTTTTTGCTGGTTTCAAAGTTCCTTTCAGAGTAAACTTGGAGTCTGATAGGTATTGGATATAGAGATCTATTGCAATCAGAAGTATCACAACCTTATTATTATTATTATTATTATTATTATTATTATTATTATTATTACAGTAGAGTCTCGCTTATCTAACATAAACGGGCCAGCAGTATGTTGGATAAGTGAAAATGTTGGATAATAAGGAGGTATTAAGGAAAAGCCCATTAAACGTCAAATTATGTTATGATTTTACAAATTAAGCATCAAAGCATCAGTTCAATATGTTACTGTATTTACGAATTCAGCACCAAAACATCGCAATGTATTGAAATAGCTGTGGATCTGGGTAGGAGGCAGACTGCATTGCATAATACAGAACATTGGATGAGCAAAGGTTAGATAAGTGAGACTCTATTGTATTTACTTTACATATACTATAAAGCCCTGAATGGTTTGGGACCCACCTTCCTTCGTGACTGCATCTCCTACCACCAACCTGCACAATCTCTCGGGTCCTCTGGGGAGGCTCCCCTTTCGTCTCTTCCTTTATCACAGGTAAGACTTGTGGGAATGAGGGAGAAAGTCTTTTCCGCTGTGGCTCCCCGTCTTTGGAACTCACTACCTGGTGAGATTAGGCAAGCCTCCTCCTTAGCATACTTCAAAAATAATCTGGCTCTTCCATTGTGCCTTTGGGGAATGACCACCTATTCGACTTCTGTTTGCCCCATATATAGTGTTGCCCCTATGATGCATTTTCCCCTGCCCTAAACTGAAAGCCACACCCCACTGTTTTATCCTTCCTGGGGCCCCCTCACTTACACATTTTCTATTCCTACCTCACCCAGGGTTTTATCATTTTATTTCATCCATTTGGCCTGTCCATCCTGTTTGATTTTATATTATGTTCATTTGCTTTATTGTTTTGTTTTGCTACTGCAATTATTTTTTGATGTAAGTTTTGTTTTTACATTCTGTATTTTATTGTGTTTTATTGTGTTTTTTGAGCTTGGCCTCAAGTTAGCTGCCCCAAGTCCCCATTGGGGAGATGGTGGTGGGATATAAATAAAGATGATGATGATGATGATGATGATGATGATGATGATTATATTATCCCGCCTTTCAAGGTGGCTAACAATCCCAACCTTCTAGCAATTTTCAAAGATGCAGTCATATTAATCTGTTGTAGCATACAAAGGTAAAGAAGAGGAATCTTGCAGAACTTTTCAAACTAATTTATTTTATCATGAGGTTTTCTATATTTTAATCCACTTCTTATCATTCAAGAACAAATTCTACAAAGGAGATTCCTAACCTCATCTTTTATGTTGCTCTGATACATTTTTGAAACAATGATGGGATAAAATCTAATCTGACCTTTCAGTGACTTGCATATCAGTGATCATCTAACCCAATAACTTTCCAGGAAACAATAAAGATCTCACAAGGAAGTGTCACATTCCCATTGTTCCTACCCTTTGCTTTCTCTCCAAGTGACAAGATTACACTCTATAGTAGTATATAATAATAAGCCAGTACTATGTAATGTGTAGTCCTCCAGATTTTGGCTTCCAGTGACCATACTTTTTCAGCAATCACTATGCCATTCTTTTTCTATGTTGGTCACCGCAGTTTCAGGGTATATTGGTGTGGTGTAATGGTCAGAGTGACTACTTGGCGACCTTAGGCTGATCACTAATGGCCAGGATTGTTGTAAGGCTAAAACTAGGAGACGGGGAAACCATGTATGCTGTTGATTAGAGAAAGGGTGGTCTATAAATGTAATGAATAGATAGATACTGTTGGTTCAGTCTTCCTCCCAGTACTGCGTTTGCCATTTTATTTGTCATATGCATTTCTTCACTGCCCGTTTGTGATGTGTATAGGATGGAAAATCATGACGTGTTGCTGTAATACCTCACCCCCGCTACCCCCATGTTTCTCTTTTGGTATGCCTTGATAACTATCATCTTGTAACATGTGTTCCCATTGAAATTTCTGTTCGTTTCTTAGTTCTCCAGCAAAATTCATTCCTTACTGAAAGCACACATTGTTTTCATGACAAACCTTTTATTGTATTTCAGTCTTTGTCTACTTCTGTTAATGATCTTTGCTTTCTGCAATTTGTTCTATTCAATCTGTTCATATTGTAAGTAGCACCCTGGATAGCTCCTTGAGGTCTTCTGCACCTAATCCATATGATGCTTCTCAAGCAACCTCAGATTAAAATTTAAATATGACCTGAGCCTACTATGGGATGCAGCCGTGACAATTAAAGTAGAATCCAAGTATTATAACTGAGTTATTTGTTCCCTCATAGCCATCAACATTGCTAACAGTTGACCATTGCCTTCTAGTGGAACATTCCAGGTTCACACTGCACAGTTATAATACTTTGAGAGCATATTGCAACACAGTCTTAATTGAAACTTTATCATTTAGTTTCACCTTACACTATTTGAAATTGTTCTCTACTCTGGGATCTTTGGATGGAGGATGGGATATATGTATTTTGAGATATGTATGTGTGTGTGTGTGTGTGTAATAGCATAAATTCATTTTGTGTGCTTTTTACATTTGAAGTGCATTTTTAGTCTGGGCTTCATCCTTCATATTTGGATGCAGTGTTCTTCCACTCTCGACCCAAACCAGTTGGATACCGTGTTTCATTTTTTCACCCATTTTCTCATTCTGTTGCAGGAATATGCCCCTCTCAACACGTGGGGTGGAATCTGTCAAATTTGCATGTGTTGAATTGCTTCAGTGATGTGGAGTACTGAGCGTTCCTAAGCATTAAAAATTCTCTCTCAAAATCCTGCTTCATGAGCCCGGCATGGTAATTTCTTTAAAACAAATGTTAGGAATACCACAATTTCATGATATCACCACTTTGTTTTCCTGTCATTTCCCCTTCATAGTAATCTTGGCTTTTGAAATTGTTATATTACTAGCTTTTTAACTTTGTTTCCCGTCCTTTTTTTAACCAACTACAGTAAGTTCTAGTGCCTTGTAGGTTTCTGATTTCCATGATTGAGAGTAAGGAAATTATAAGGGGAAGGAGAGAAGCCCAGAGAAGTAGTGCCTGCCTGAAGAATGATGCCTGCTGTCTCCTTGAGAGTAAGGCAATTGGGAGGGAAAGAGAAGGAAAGGTCTGCCTTAAGAAGTATGCCTTCTGTCTCCTCTATGGATGGTTGAGCTACAGGTGGGAGGAGATGATCCTGTGTCATGGGGATAAGTAAATTCCCCATCTTTTTAAAAGATGAAATCTCACACAAAGAAGATCATTTTACACACAAATAAGACAATTTCTCCCACTTTCCCCTCTGTCCCCCTATTTTCCCTATCTCAATCTGATGAAGTCCTATGACCCTGAAAACCAGGATTCAATTCTCTACTCAGCTATGGAAACCCACCAGGTGACCTTGGATGTGTCACACACTCTTAGACCCAGAAAACCCTGTGATTGGTTCATCTTAGGGCCATCATAAGTCAGAAACAATGTGAAGGCACATCACATCAATAACAATGAAATACTTCTAATAGTTATAGTTGTTGCTATATTTATTTATAGCCCTACTTTTTATCACCCGAGACTCAAGTAGATCACAAAGATTAAACAGGTGAAACTAAAAGCTCATGTCATACCAAACAAACAAAAATATATTTTGTAAAAAAAGTGTAAACACGACTATTAAAATCAAACAACAAATAGTAGAGCACATTTGAAAAGGCCTGTAAGTCCTGCTGACACATAAAAGATCTTCCCAAGGTCTAACTCTGAGTAGCTTCCATACATGATCTGATGCCTTTAGGTATTGAGGCCACAGGCTTACAATCTAAAATAACAACAAAATAAAGGATAAAAGTAGAAAAAAGAGAGAAAAATTGGAACTGGTGAGAATATTCACAGTTTGGAACATATTATACACAAAATTTTCATGTATGTTTTTAATGCATAAATTATAATAGGTCAATTTCATCTTAATTTCTTTTTAATGCCAAACCAGATTTCAAAGCAGGAGATCCATGATCAGTTTTGTTATGGTTCCTTAAAAAGTTCAATTCTAAATTAGAGTGGTGATTCAGTTGGGATCAAGCCACTGGGCATTGTTCAGAGTTTTGACAGGAGGTTAAACTGCAGTTTCAGATTTTTTAAAAAATTACTCTTCTTTTACTCAGAACACTTCGGTGTGGCTTGGACTTCTTTAAAACAAACAGACTTCAAAATGTGAAACTGCAAAAACTTAAAAGCTCAAGAAATAATAGCCGTAATCAGTAGTGTTTTGGCATAGAAAATTTGGTTTTGTTTCACTTTGAGCAAAATGCATCTTGCCTCTGAAAATGGCATGCTTGTGTGTATTTTGGAAAATCAGATGCAGGCAAAATTGTGTGTGCATGGAAGACATGTCACTGGCTCAAAATACATAATCTGAAGAATGTGCAAAAACAAGCTTTGTTCAGTGGGAAATATACTATATATATGAATACATGAATTATATATGATTACTTGCATTATTTATATGAAAAATACTATGAAAATTTCTATCCATGTGAGAATTATGATTAACGTCTCACACCCTAAGATGAATAAAAGCTGGGACAAGAATGCAGAGGTTTGGAGATATGCAGCAAAACAAACCGAGAGTTTTCTACATCTTTACACCAAAAACAATAACTTGAAAATTATTTGCACTCTATATGCTGTTGTCATTTTACATTTATTGATTGTCTCTTAGTTAGATTTCTATCCCAGATTTCCTCCTCCTCCCAACTTCATCTTCAAATTGACTCTATGAAGTAAGTCAAGTGAATGACAGTGACAGGTACACATCCCCTTGAGTTACATATTGTTCTGAGGATTTGAACCAGGTTGTGCCATGTGTTTTTTATGTCTTTCAAATAGGTGTTAATGGTTTTAATTATGGTATTCATTTTAGCTAGCTATAGATTTAATTTTGTTTGAGTGTTTATAGGTTTTAAGTTTGTATTGTATATGCTACTGTTTTTAGCACAGTTCACTGATTTGAGTTTTGTTAGGAGAGAAAAAGTAACATATAAATCATCATCATCATGATCTCCCAAGGTGGCCAGCAGTCTAATATTCTAATTACTAAGCTGTTTTCCTGTGTAATGCTTCTCTTGACTTGGAGACACAGTTTGTTGTATAGCTGTTCTTTGAGCTTGCTGGCATACTGGAATAATATTTGAGAGTGCAGTTGTGCTGATTGTGACCTTAGAGCAGAACTGGAATATATCTACAAACTAAAGTCCATCAACAGTGGTTTGAACAGAGAGAGTGGCTTCTTGGCCTACTATATATATAACATGAGCTACAGCAGAAAAAAAATGAAATGCAAAGATACAGAATGAGGGACTCCTGACTCGGGAGTACTACATGTGAAAAAGAGTCTCTTCCAACTCTATGATTCTATGATTCTATGCTTCTACAGTAACTCCCGACCTCGTCAGGGCTCTATTGGCTAGTTTTTCACTTCTTTCCTGTTTCCAGCAGGATAACACTATGTTCTAATAATTCCTTTCACAATTCATATGATTATGTACTCATCCTGGCTTCAGGCAGCATATTTGCTCTTGCCTTTGTCCACCAACATCCATCTTTAAAACTGAACATGTCACTTCATCCTCATCCCCTGAAGTTTTGCATTTATATAACTATTCACATACACAGTCTGTGTTTCTTTAAGGCACTTCACTCCATGCATCTGAGAAAGTAGAGTTTATCTCCAAAAGCTCATGCTGCTAACTGTTTTCTCTCGGTTAGTCTCTAAGGTGCTTCCAGGCTAACCTGGCTGTATCTTTGAATTTAATTCAGGATAGTAGAAGATCATGGAGAAGAGTGCTGCAGAGGTTGTGGCCAAAAAGTAGGGCTTTAGCTTTGCAGAAACTCTTTTTTCTGCTTCCTAACTACTGTGGACTAATGCTATGTGTGCCTCCAAGCCTGCTTTAGTCAGCCCTGCCTCTGCATTTCATTTCCCATTTTGAGGCCTTCATGCTGCTTTGATATGTGCTGTGGCCATGTACCTCCAGTTCCTCTTTGACTGTAGCCTGCTGTGTTTGGTCTCTTAAATAAGAAGCAGTCAGCTGCATGATGAGGGTCTGAGATGCAAAGGCACGTCTAGTACAGACTAAGATAATATGCCAATAAACAGCGACCAGCTATGAGTATACACATCTTTGGAGACAAAGGGCTGTATACTTGTCCTTATAAATTTACTGTATTATTCACGTTCTAGATATGCAGGGCTGATGACTATGGAGGGTGGCAGACTGAAGATAGCTAAAACTGAAAAGGTCCTCAGACTGTAGTGTTATAGGAATTAATTATCTGCTCTGTTCTGCTCTTTTATGATACGAGTAGGTGGAGGTGTTTCGTCTGGCAAACCTCTGGAGATATAGGGACATTAAGGGTCAGATGGTCTCATCTCTCTAAATAAGCATGGCATCTCACACACACCGTATTTTCCGGTGCATAAGACGATCACCAACATTTCAAGCTAAAATATAGAGTTAGGGATATACTTGCTGTATCAGACCCCTCTTCCAATACAATTCTATTGATTCGGTAACTACAATTCCCAGAATGCCTCAGAGGGCACATCCAAGGCATGCAGCCACCCAGGGCTGCTGGGAGTTGTAATCCAGAGGTTCTTCCTTGGGCCTAGGTGAGCCCAGTGGCCTTCAGAGGCTTCTGCCTCACCGTAGGGCTCTTCACTCCATGCCCGCCTCGGCTGTCAGTGTGGTGGCAGAGGAGGCGGCGATATAGTCACCAGATGGCCATGTTGCTGCTGCTGCACTGACAGCCGAGGCAGGCAAGGAGTGGAAGAGCTCCTGAAACCCAGCAGAAGGAGACAAGCGGCACCTGAGGGCTGCCCTCCAGCGCCACTTAGCTCCTGCTGCCAAGCTTCAGCCTCCCCGAGGGACTCTTCCACTCCAGCCCCGCCTCAGCTGTCAGTGTGGCATAGGAGGAGGAGGAGGTGATGCGACTGTCCGGCGAGTATATCACCTCCTCCTCCTCTGCTGCACTGACAGCTGAGGCAGGCATGGAGTGGAAGCTCCCCTCGGTGAGGCTAAAGCCTGGTAGTGGGAGCCAAGGGCCGCTCCTCCATCACCGCTTGGCTCCCGCTGCCAAGCTTCAGCCTCCCCAAGGAGCTCCTCCATTCCAGCCCCCCCCCCAGCTGTCAGTGCAGTGGTGGCGGAGGAGGAGGAAGTGACATGGCCATCTGGTGAGTATATTGTCTCCTCCTCCGCTGCACTGACAGCCGAGGTGGGCATAGAATGGAAGAGCCACTCATGGGGCTGAAGCCCATCAGCGGGAGCCAAGCGGCGGTGGGGGAGTGCAGCAGCTGCTGCTTTTTTGGATGCCCTGCTCCAGTGCAGGGCAGATGCCCACCTCCCTCGCCTCAACCCAAAACATGAAGTGATATTTTTATATGAGGCGTACTAGACGGCCCCCAAGTTCAGTGAGGATTTTCCAGGGTTAAAAAGTCGTCCAATATGCCAGAAAATACGGTGTGTGTGTGTGTGTGTGTGTGTGTGTGTTAAGTCACAAAGTACAGTAGCAAATGCAATTTGGGCTTTTGATTTTTGCAAATAGCACTGAGAAATAATGTATAAGAGGTGCACTTTTTAATGGTTAAGGTCTCATTTCCTATATCTGCCTCTCTGAATTATGGGCAGAAATAAATTAGTGAAAAAAAACATATGGAGAAAGACCGCTCTTCATATTGTTTATGTTTTATACCGAAAATGACAAATGTCTTGTGAATAAAACATATACTTTAATGTCTTCTAGTAACAAATAAATAAATAAATAAATAAGCAGACTGCAGTTAAATTTATCAGGTGGCAATACAAATCAATTTTGACAAATTACCTGAAAGCCAATATGGCCTAGTGCAAGGGTGAACAATTTGGATGATAGCACCCATCATCTGTCACCATTATCTATGTTGGATGGGACCTATCGTAGTTGCAGTCCAACACATCTAGAAAGCATTAAGTTAGTGACCTCTGGGATAATGGATAAAACAAATTAAGTCCCCTTCTACATTGCCAAGTAAAATACAGATTTTATATAATCCAGTTCAAAGCAAATAATGTGGATTATCTGTTTTGATAATCTGGATTTTATGGCAGTATAGAAGGGGCCTTAATTAAATAACAAGTGGTTCCCATTGTGGTGGATATGATAAAATGGAGCTGGTGTATGTGGGTGTGCTATACCCTGTCCTGTGTTGTCTGGAGGAAGATCAAGGTTAATAAGCAGCACCTTGCCTAAGTCCTATAAACTATACTTTCCCACTACTATTTGACTGATGTGAAATATAATTTTAATTCTTTTAAAATGTTTTAGACATTGTTTTGGGGCACAGTGATTTCACCAAATCTTTTTGAACGTGTTGAGGGTGAGGGGTTTGCGTGACATCGTTGTGATTGGTGTACAGCAGCTTGAAATTTTGTCTAGAGACAGGAAGCCTTGGGATGCAGACATTCGGGAAAGCAGCATGACTTAGCTGGCTATTTTTATCCAGTCTAGTGATATAGAAAAAGCATACTTTGTCATCTTCAATGGATTTTAATTAAACTCGACACCTTTATAGAAGAGGAATAATGGTATCTTGCTTTAGAATGGAAGCTGTAGACAAATACCAATTTTGAACGGAATGCAATTTAAGCCTGAGCTAGTGGGGCCTTGTCCTGTTTCATATCACAGCTGAATTGCACTGCCCTGTGCAGAATTGAGGATGAGCTCACACAGAATAGGCGTGGATTTTGTTCTTGCCCTCTCAACCTTCCTTTAGTATGCTGTCACATGGGCATAAGCAGAATGAGAAGCAGGCAATTATAAATAAGCAACATTTTCTCCTTACGCCTCCTCTGCAAAAATGCTTTCTTTGTGTTTGTAATAATCATATTCTTAATATTTTCCAGCATTGAAGACATGTGTGAAAATCAGGATTCTATGGTGAATTTTATTTAATTTTTCAAAATATCATTTCAGCATATTAGTTCAGTTTCTTTTACAAGAGGACTGGGAACCATATAGCTTGCCAGATGTTGGTGAGTTTCAATATCCGGCAGGCCTAGCAGCACAGCCAGTGATGAGGAATGCCAGAGTTATAGTCCAACAACACCTGGAGGGAAAAATTATTCCCACCCGTTTATAGTTCTTGAGCATTCTAGGGGGAGATGGATGCACTGTTGTAATATTGTTGTTTCAGATTTTTCTCATTATTTTTTCTTATCCCAAGACCAGGAGTAAAGCAGTTGCCTTGCTGCAGGGGCTCAGTGGAACCTTCCTGGTACTTTGAGTCCTTTCATTACAGTTATATAAAGCAAGGAGGAGATAGAGGCAGCAGAAACTCATTGACTAAGATCCCTAGTAGTCTGGTCTTTAGGGGTAGCCTTAATTTGCCTGGTGAAGTTTGGGTAAGCATAGCATTCTAACAGGTATACACATTGATGTAGTTGTGTAGATGAAAACCATCCAGAATAAAGGCTTGTGGAAATTGGTGGGGGGGGGGGGATCTAAATGAATTTATATGCTTACGAATGTAAGAAGAGCTTTACCAAGTCAGATTAATGATGGATCTAGTTCAACCCATTTGTTTATGGGAAGCACATCAGTAGGGCTCCTTTTTACAGTACAGAATACAACACTGTAACTACCATGGCTGAATCTTATGGGATCCTGGATTTGTCATCTGTAAGGTACAGAGGTTACTAGTAAAAATGCTAAGCACCCCCTCAAAAAACTAGAAATCCCAGGATTCCATTGAATAGAACCATGACAGTTAAAGTGGAACCAGAATACTTCATTTCTATAGGTTTCCATGATTTAAGAGTGTAACAATACCTTCCCATTTATGTTTCACAGCATGTACACTGCTTCTGATACTGAAGATGATATAGAGACATTTCATTATTCGTCCTTGATGGCTCTAGCCATGATAGTGTGAATTACAGCATTACATTTGACTTCAGAGCACCAGAAACATGCAACACTGGAACTAAAGAAGTATTTTTAAATAAAAAGCCCAATAGTATTTTGTTTATTTTAAATTTGCACATTCATCAAAAAGAACATCTACAGATGTGTGTTTGCATGTCTATATCTATGTCTATGAACCAGTACAATATTTTCTGACATTTATACAATGATTGTACTCGACTATGCCATTCCCTCCTCCCACCCCTCCTGTTGTAGTAACTTGCCATCCTTTGGGTTAGAGACAGTCATGTACACTTTTCACTCTTCCTTCCTATTACAATATTTTTCCATTCTTCCTCCTCGTTTTCAGTCAATAAAAGCCCTAGCTCAGGGGTCCTCAAACTAAGGCCCCAGGGCCGGATACGGCCCTCCAAGGTAATTTACCCAGCCCTTGCGCTGGGTCAACCTAAGTCTGAAATGACTTGAAAACACACAGCAACAACAACAATCCTATCTCATCATCCAAAAGCAGGCCCACACTTCCCATTGAACTACTAATAAGTTTATATTTGTTAAAATTGTTCTTCATTTTAATTATTGTATTATTTTAAGTGGTTTTTGCACTACTGATAAGATATGTGCAGTGTGCATAGGAATTCATTCATGCTTTTTTTCAAATTATAATTCGGCCCTCCAACAGTTTGAGGGACTGTGACTTGGCCCTTTGTTTAAAAAAATTGAGGACCCCTGTCCTAGCTGATTGGCAGTCCACTGTGTAGAGAAATCAGCCATTAATCACCTTTTGGTTCTGTCCTTTCAAGCAGGATCTAGTACAGTGTTCCCCAACCTTTTTTGGCCAGAGTTCACTTGACCAGGGACCACTCTCCAAAATTAGTGTCAAAAGGGTTATGAATTAGTTTTTGGACAACTTTAGATTCAGTTTGGTTATGTGGCATGCTAATTCAAAAAACTGCATTGGATAGACCACATCAGCTCTAGTTTCCGATGCAAAACATATGCCATCCAGTAGTTACCATCTGCTTGCTCACAGAAAACCATATTCAATAAGCCTCAGAACTATAAGAGGGTTTCGTGAGACCAGTCACTTTTTTTGCAACAGTGAGGCCATGGACCATATTTTAGTTCTTGCAGACCACTGGTGGTCCATGGACCAGAGGTTGGGAACCACTAATCTAGTAGAATTTATCCATGTTGTGACTCTGTAGTGACTTTTAAGTGCTTCAAAAACGTAGTTTTAATTCTGGGCCTATTGCCTTGCCATATGTATTTTGGTTAAATCTTTTAAAAATATTTAAAAGATAAATCTTTGTTTAAAAGGTGCATCATCAATTATAATTGGAACATTCTGAAAAAGAAATAGCGTTTTTGGTAGTATATTCATTCTGATGGCTGATATCCTTCTCAATAGTGATGACTTCAATTTGTTTCATGTTTGTATATCTGTTTTTATTGAAATTATAGATGTGGTCTTGTTTTAACCTAAAGGAATGTCTAGGCCAGAATCATGTTTTGTTAATCTGGGTACGATTTTAGATTTCATTTTTGTGGTGGGAGAATGATTGAACATTTTAATGCATTGGTTAGGGAGAAAGAGCAAGCTAATATCTTCAAAATGCTGCTTCATTGGCCCTCTGGAATAAGCAAATCCTTCAGCAGGCTGACAAGCCTTCACAGCCTCACCTGTTTCTCTTTTCCCTAACCAAGTGCCTTCATGCGTGTTTGCATATTAATACAATTCATTACAGAGTAGACTTTCTACAGCACTTTTCAGACTCTGTGCTGGCTTACATATTCAATTAATGCATATAGGAGAGGCTCTTTTTCGCTTTTGCCTCCCAGTCTTCTTGTCTAAGGAGGAAGGTGAGTGGTAAAGTGCACATTTTATATGCACAAGGTCTCATTTCACACCTTGGTACCTTCTCCATATAAATGATGCTGGTAACTTCTTACATTCCTCTCCACCAAGGCTCTGTTCAGGTTATGCTCTTGAACACACAAAGGAGTGACTGCAGAATCCCTGAGAAGGGCTTGCTTTTCAGAGCTTGTGTGAAAAGAATCTACTACAAAGCATGAACTATTAGCAACACAGTCTCAGTAGCTCTCTTTCCTGAAGGAGAAAATGGTGCTGTCCATGAACTCTTTTTACTTTCCTCTTTCACATCCAGGCTCTCTTCCTCCTGGCGTACATTTTTCTTCTTTCATAGCTTAAGAGCAGATTACAATGAAGAACTCAAGTCAATCTCATCTTTGGTCAATGAAAGCCCTAGCTGACAGTCCATTGTGTAGAGAAATCAGCCATGAATCACCTTTTGGTTCTGCTCTATCAACAAGGTAGAACTTGTCCTTCTTGTGACTCCACAGTAAACTCAAGGATGACTGAAGTGCTGTTGGGGTAGTGCAAATATTTTGATAGCATATGGAACATGAATTGCATTCTTATTTATCCAAATCTGGCTTTTAAAAGAGCCATGCAAGGAAAGAGACATCAAAAGAAAATAAAACCTACGAATTGCAGCAGGAAACTAGTGCACAGGAAGGTTTTTCTGTATTTGGTAGGATGGTGGAGATTAGGAATTTCTCACTAAAAAAAACTCCCAAATATTGCCTACAAAAATAGTCTACTCTTGTAATACATTTATACATTGATGGTTTGCTTGGTTTTTTCCTCTTGCCTGCCAAATTGGAATTATCATTGTTTGCAGGAGAAGGGATTTGAATAGAATGTTATAAGTCACCAAACAGATGTTCTACACAGCCTGCTTTGGGTTTCTAAGAGTGTCAAAGTACTGCTTAGCATTGGAAAAAAAAAAGCTGAGAACTATCGTAGTGTGGTTTCTAAGCACTTTCTGCCATAATAAGAAAATCCCAATCAGGATCATATTTTCCTCCAGCCTTGAAAATTTCCACAGTTTTCTTACAGCAATATGAGGAATAACATTGATTAAAGAGCCATTGAAGGATTACCAAGAGGGATATATGTGATGTGTTTTGATCACTATGTTGTATAAATCCTATAGCTGTACAATTACTTCTGAGCTTGAAATATCTTACTCTAATTAAAATTCTTTTGAATTCTGGGGTTAGCAGCTGAGGTTTTCAGGCTATATTTTGTACTCTTCAGGAACATTATAGCTATGTAGATCTGTGTCACCTCATTGCTCAATCTGACAAATTCTAGCTGACTCAAAATGAGCCTGTGGATCTGTAGATTTTTTAATCAAAATATGTGCAGAATCAAGGCATATGCGATAATAGAAATTGCCTTGATTTCTACTAAGCTATTAATATTCCCAATAAATAGTTGAAAATCTATAATTTAGTTTTCAGATAAGGTGGGATTACCTTCCCCTCTTTTTTTCTTTTTAAACCTTTTTTGGTTTGTTAATATGTTGATGATACAAGTGGGAGTATGAAAGAACTTTTGAACCATCTAGAAAAGTAAAAAAAGACAGTAAATCTGTTGAAAACTGTATGTTGCTCATTAAAGTGCACTGGGTGATATAGGGTTGCAGACTGTTTCCAGTGGGCTGGCTCGAAAAAGAAACAACTGACCCGAGTATTTCTATAGCGTAGGTTGGAGGAGCAATATGGAAGAATGAAAAAAAACATCTTTCTTTTGTTTTTAATAAAATATCTCCACTTTTAGCATTAGAGAAACTTTTATGTAACTTCTGCAGAATTACTCCATGATAATTCTAGAGAAGTGATTCCCATCCTGTGGTCCATGGATCACCAGTGGTCCTCATGAATGAAAATATGGTCCGCAGCCTCACCATTACTACAATGTTACCTCGAAACCACATGGCAATAAGAGTGACTGGTCTTGCGAAACCCTCTTATAGGGCTGAGGCAATGAGGATGTTGAGAGGGGAAGGGCTGACTACCCACAAAAGATTACTACTACCACAGCAACTTTAGATTATTAAATATGGTTTTCTATGGGTGAGCAGATGGTGACTACTGGATGGCATATGTTCTGTATCAGAAACTAGAGCATATGTGGTCTAGCCAATGCAATTTTCTGAATCAGCACCCCAATAACCAAACCAAATCTAAAGTTGAACAAAAACTGATTCGTAACTCTTTTGGTCCTAATGTTGGAGAGTGGTTCTAGTCAAAGGGGTCCCTGGTCAAAAAAAGGTTAGGAACTACTGTTCTAAACTGTTAGTTTTTTTAAAAAAAAAAAAAATCAAATCACTCCCTTTCTTTCTTTTCCCCTCTTCCACACCATGGTGTCTTCAGCATGATGTGGCTCAACAGGTTTTCTAGCTCAGGTTCAAATTAACACAAATCTTTTGGGGCTGCACTTTGCGTTTGGAGAGTGTGCATTCATTTATGAGTTTACATACTGCCTTACTTTGGAAATATCTTGTAATTAAGTCATTTTTACAATAACTAAGTAAAAACTCAACTTGGAACTGAAATTAACCAATTCACAGAAGTAATTTTTGAACCCTGATATGGACGAATATTGTATATGCTAATATCAAATTTGATGTTGTTCTCTCTCTCTCTCCCCCCCCCCCCCCCACCCCCCCCCCCCACCCCCGGTGGCCTCATTCCTTGCTTTTTGGCTTCAGAGACTTCTCTCTGTTTTCAGACTATAGATAAATAAAGCAAGAAGTGAACACACTAGATTAAGATGCCAAGGGAGAAATCACCTCATACTTTTTGGGATGTTCAAGGTGTACAGAAACATAATGGGACCGGGAGGCCTATGGCTAGACACCACTTGCTACTTGTCTTTATTCCCTATCTTCTTACATCAGTTCGTTGTTTGCTGTCTATGGGGATTAAGCCCTTTATTAATTCCCTCCTTCCCTACCTTTACTAAGCTCCAGAGGCCTTTTAGAGATCTAGGTTCTTAAAATATTCTCTGCATTCTCCTTCTTATAATTGTATTTAATTAGTTTCATGATGTGAACTCATTGCATTTTATTGTATTACAAAAGCAACTGCTATAGCCAATTAGTGAAAATGCTGTTTGTGTGAAATTGCTGTATATCTTGGAAGCAGGCAGTCTAAAATGGTTTAATTTTCAGGTGTTTCCATGCCAGAAATGAGACTTGAGGTCTATGCAGGGAAGTAAGAACTAAAGGTAGGGTTGGGGAACCTCAGATTTGTAACTGAATCTGTTCTTTTGGGGGGTAACAAAGTGCCACTTGGACTTCCCCAGATGGCCACAGCTCTTCCTCGTGACACTATTGGTGGGTTTTCAGCTTTTATTTAGCTTTTGTATCATTCTAAAAAGAGATGTGGAAATGTCTCTCTTAAGACTTAGTTAGCAATTGTAAGGCCTTTCTTTGTAAATAGTAGTAAGAGCTTTAAACTAAATATGTTGGCAATTCTTATCCCATTTTGCTTTTAGCTCCAGTTACCAATGGCTCCCACTAATTTATCTGAAATTCTGCCCCAAAGGCGAAAAACTTTTGAATTACAACAGTAAAATGGGGCTCTTTCAGTAATTCATGATACTAGTGTCTCCAGCTTGGTTCCTGAATGCATGGTTTATACACCATGCTCAGTATCAACACTCAAACAGATTATTAATAGTTCCAAAGACAAATGGGAGTGCATGGAGTGGTCCATCTTCCAGATCTAGCAATGTATGAGAATCACTAGGGGGGTTCATTAGATCCTCCCACTGCTTCCATAAATGCTTGGCAGAGTGTCCATTGGGCAAGATTGCCTTACCATTTAGAAGCTTTGGCTCCGGGGAAACCAAACATAATTTGCAACCCACCCTACAATTTTAGACGTGGAAAGTTCATTTTCCACAGTAGAGGATTATATATTAATCATGAATTCTGATGAAAAGGACAAGAGGCGAGAGGGAGAAAAAGGAAGGGGCTGGCATAATCCTATTATGGATTCAGTGTAGCTTATTCTACACAAGATCACTTTGCTGCTGCTAATAAGGCACCGTTGTCAGAGTTTCCAAGGTAACCAAGGCATTGAGTGTATTAGGAATCACTATTGGCTTTACAGTTTATCTTCCTTAAAAAAAAAAGAATCCTATTCCCCCAATATAAATTAAACTCCCTCTATTCTGCTTTTGCCCATGTGTGACGTTAAAGTAATGGAATGAGCCGAGCTATTGTCACCAGTGGACAGTGATGCTTGTGTAACATGTTCACACTTTGCATGTCCAAACCATCTCTTAGCTCTGGACCCCTATTCAAGTAGGTTGATGCAGTCATTCCATAGCACTGTAAGATGAGTCTAGCATATCCTTTTTAAAATTAGCAGTCTTATCTTTTTATGACTTTCATATTGTGCTGAGTGCCTCATTAATGTTCAACAGCAAGCAAGTGCAAAGCATGTTCAAAAAATGATAAGGTGACTGACAGAAGAGTGAAACATTGGTCTTAGGTTAAAGGTAAAAGTTTCCCCCTGACATTAAGTCCAGTCGTGTCTGACTCCAGGGGTTCATGCTTATCTCCATTTCCAATCCGAAGAGCCTCTGTTGTCCATAGACATCTCCAAGATCATGTGACCGGCATGACTGCATAGAGCGCCATTACCTTCCTGCCAGAGCGGCACCTATTGATCTACTTTATTGATTTTATGGTAATAATGCATGAGTTGTTGTTAACTGTGTTCTGATGTAATTTTGTGTATTGTGTGTATGATTGTTTTATGATGCAGGCATCGAATTGTGCCTTTGCTTTTGTAAGCCGCCCTGAGTCCCGTCCCGTCCCCCCCCCCCCCCCGGGGTGAGAAGGGCGGGGTAAAAGAACCCCAAATAAATAAATAAATAAATAGATAAATACTCACATTTGCATGTTTACAAACTGCTAGGTTGGCAAAAGCTGGGGCCAACAGTGGGAGCTCACACCGCTCTCCGGATTTGAACCTGCGACCTTTTGGTCAGGAAGTTCAGCAGCTCATTGCTTTAACCCACTGCACCACTGGCCTTAAATTTGTTCTTAATGGTCTCATTTTTTAAAAAAAATAGCTTTGGTTAATAAATATATTTCTATAGGGCTCTGTTTCCAAGGAACTGGAGCCAAACCATAGAGATTAATATATTTATTTCACCAGGAACCTGCAAGCAACCAAGTTGAATGCATAAAATTGTTGTGTTCTGTTCTGCCCACCATTTAAATGCATACAGCTGATTTTTGAAAATTGTTGCATGCCTCTGATTCAGGGATGGATAACTTTCATGAAATATTGCCTACAGCACATGGTATTCATTGGTGTCTGTCATCCAAGTCCTAACCAGAGATGACTCTGCTTAGTTTCCAAGATCAGATGGGATCTAATGCCTTTAGGGCAGCATTTCTCAACCTGGGGGTCAGGACTCTGTGAGGGTCATGAAGGAATTTCAGAGGGGTCTCCAAAGACCATCAGAAAACATATATTTTTGGCAGCAAAGGCTGAAGATCTTTCTGCCTGCCCTCTTCCTTTTTGGAAACAGAGGGAGAAGCCTCCCTCCAAAAGTCCTGCTCCAATGTGATTGGCTGGTCTTTCAGCCAAGGAAAGGGCTGTTTCTGAGCAGGTGTGCTCGGTGCATGGCACATGGTGTGCATGTGTGGATGAGGGAGACCGTGTGAGGCTGGAGGGAGGCTCACACCAGTTAGTGTCCCTTCAAGGCATGGGGGTTCTGTGTGGGAAGTCTTGCCCAATTCTATCATTGGTGGAGTTCAGAATGCTCTTTGATTGTAGGTGCACTGTAAATCCCAGCAACTAAAACTCCCATATGACAAAATCAATTCCCCCCCCCCCCCCCCAACTCCACCAGTATTCAAATTTGGGCATATTGGGTATTTTTGCCAAATTTGATCCAGTGAATGAAAATACATCCTGCATATTAGCGACTTACATTACAATTCATAGCAGTTGCAAAATTTCAGTTATGAAGTAGCAATGCAAATAATTATATGGTTGGGGTCACCACAAATGAGGATCTCTATTAAGGGGTCGTGGCATTAGAAAGGTTGAGAAACACTGCTTTTAGGGTATTTACTGATCTGAACGAATGAACAACAACAAATCTTCCATGGTGTGTATGGAGAGGGGGCTTTTGAAATGTATTCTTCTGTGTGAGAATTAAATTATCATAGGTTTACATCCCTCAAAAATGTTCTTGAACTTGATCAACTCAAAAAGCAAGACAGGAGAAGTTCTGGAGTTTGCAAAACCAGAATGCTAATAGTTCTAACATAAAAGTCAAGATGCAGGACCTTCAGAATATAAATATCAGGAACTATTTGTGCTTGTCAGAGAACTATCAAAATGAAAAGTTGATGAAACCAAGCTACATTGCCCTTTACCTACAAATAATAAACTTACTGTGGACTAATCATACATGGAAATAGAGTCTAATTAATTAAAATGTATTTAAAATGTAAGATGTTTATTAGTACTTGAAATGCCAAAGGATTTACAATTTCAGCAACTTTCATTGATTTCGTATACTCTACTATTACGAGATCTAAAAGTTGTGAAATTTTACAAAGTGCATGGATTCCTATATATTTAATTTGTCATGCATTCTGCATGTTAGCTTGTTTTGATACCACATACTTTTCCTATTTTAACGATGAAGCCTTGTTTGTGTTTTCTGCTGACTTGACTTTAGTGTCTGCTTGTAGGTTCTCTGGGAACAACTGGTATAGATGAGATTTCAGCCGGCATTGCTTAGTTTGAACTATGAAACTGTATGAGCAATCTTCAGGTCATTCATAACCAACATGATATATTGAGGAAAACATGAATTTTAATTTGCTCTTTCTGTAGTACTCCTATTATGCAAAATGCTTTGTAATTTGTATGCTTTTAGTAACCATATGATAAGGTTTGTTAATACTGTAGGCTATCCAGTGCTTTTAATGACTGATGTGCAGTAAAATAGATGTGCAACAGTTGTATAGGCATTTAAAAACAAAAAGTATCCCTTAAGATCTGGGTTTGATATAGAGCTCCCTTCCTAATTATGGAGATTTTTTTCTCTCAGCCACAACCCTTGTTGGAACACCAGCATCAACAAAATCTTAGTACCTTTTTGTTTAAAGTGACAGCTTTTCTAATGCATTCTGAAAGTTTATTTTGCAAATCTGGTGTCCTTTTGTACTCATCAACAATTCCTTCTTTATAAGAGATGGCTGCTTGCCCTACTTTGTCATAATTTTGTGTTCTGTGCATTTGAGAGCTTTGAAGAAAGCATTTGAACACTTTCCCAAGTCTCAGTTTTAACTGTAATCTAATTAAACATTCTTTACTTGTACTACCAGTATATTCATTTGCATGTGTTTTTATCTTTTGATCATTACATTCATAACATATATTCAAGGTTTTCAGACTGTGTGGCAGTCATATTCATCTTGTGGGCTTCTTATAGGAACTGTCTAGCCACTGTGTGCACCAAATAATGGAGTAATTAGGCCAGCAATGGGCAACATGTGGTCTATGAACTGCGTGCTCCGAGACCATTTTAGTGGCTTCCAAGGTTTTAGGAAGGGTGGATGTTTCTTGGAATGAGGGTTACTTTGGGACATTTGCTCCAAAGTGCCCAAAATTATCTCTGGCAGGTGCCATATTTACATATTTAACAGCCCTCCCCTGCAGTTCTAGGAAATAAAATGAAAATTTGCAAAACGTGTCCAATTTATTTGCCTCAAAATGTAGCAAAGTGCCTTCTGGGCTCTCCAAAACCCCACAAAACATGCATTCATGTTCTGTAGAAGGTATTAGAAGAGTTTATCTCCCTCCAATTCTGTTCCTTTCCCTCCCTCCCTCCCTCCCTCCTTTCTTTTTTGGCAGGAACAGATGTGGAGCTCCAAGATCTCTCAGATGCTCACCAATCTTCCACAGTTGCCCACCTCTGAGTCAGGCCTTTGATTTGATCTAGTTGTGGCATTTGTTATGTTGTTATGTGGACTGGCAGTTTTGTGATCAGAAAATATTATTACTTTGGTGGTATTGTACATTTGATTGCATTAATGCAGAGACTAATTGACTATGCTGATTCTGCATCCAAGATATCACACTATATTCATATATAAAAATAATTCTGACCCCAAGTGTTTCAGAAGGAGGATACTCAACCTGTAGTAGATACAAGTTTCTATGTAAGGGCTGTCACCTGATGCCATGTGGCTTTGTTCTAACAGTGAATTAAGCTGATGCTAGATGTTAATTTAGATTGTCACAATGGTGTAGTGTGATTGCAGCACCTGATATTATTAGGTACAGTGAGTGAGCCACTTTGAAAGCTCTAAGATGACGCAGGAAAGGATAGCGAAGGTACGGAATGGAGGTAGAATTGGTGATGACTCATAGCACTTGCACTGTGGTGGTTCTTTTTGTTTTTCTGACTTAAACTTGGAAATGTATGCTGGATATGATTCTCTGGGAATATTCAAATGCATAATTTAAAATGCTAAATCATGTGGATGTATATTCTGATAGCTAGGTCCTGGATTGACCAAATCACCTTCCTACTTTTGGCATGCTCTAATTCAGTGTTTCTCAAACTGTTCTCCTCCAGATGTTTTGGACTTCAGCTCCAACAATTCCTATCAGCTGGTAAGCTTGCTGGGATTTCGGGGAGCTGAAGCCCAAAACATCTGAAGGAGCATAGTTTGAGAAACACTGCTCTAGTTCGTTGCTGAGGTTTTATGACCTCTCCACAATGAATGCTGACAAGCTATCATATACAAAGAGACCACTCTCACATATAATGCTACATCCCGATTTAGTGTTAAAGCAGTTAGCCTCTGTGTGTCAAGACTGAAGATATATGCTTGTGCATCTCACATTCTATCTTGGCCAGCAAGAGGACTTAGCCATCATTATTTCAAGTTTCTGTGCTTCATGGTTGGATGTAGAAAGAAGGAATTGTGGTTTTAAATATGCTATTTTTATTAAACAAGCCAGTTAAATGATCTTTGGTTTAAAATGGGCTCATTTAGTGTTTGTTTTCAACTAATATTCCAGATTGATATGTAACCTGAAGTTTAGAATTCTGGAATTCTAATAAAGTTAACCTTCCAGTTGTGTGTGAAGAAGTGTGAAATAAAAGCTTGTATGAAATCTTCTTGGTTGCATGTTTTCAATTGTCTCTTAAAGACTGGAAAACTTCACATTCTAGACAGAGCTGTGAAAATTGCAAACATTGTTCATGTTGCTAGCACATAAATCACACCATAAATTATTTCCCAACTGGAAATTATGTGGTGCATGTCTTCCATCCCACCTTGTATTCTCAGGCAGAATAGCACCAATGACCTTTTTCCTAAACTTAATAAGAAACCAGACATTATTCCTCAGTGTGGATTTATTGTGGCAATTTGTTTGCAAGTGATACTGAAAAGGAGATTGCTTCGTTATTTCTGTATTGTCCCTACCCAAGTCTTTCCTTTAGAAATATATTAATCAGAATCCTGTTGATAATGGTTCATTAATGTGGCACAAAACACTATTTTTTGGACCTATGCATAGTGGGAATGTGACAGAAAGTCATCTCTGTCACCAAAAAAGGTACTCCTGAACAGCTTGGGAAATAGTAATATTGTTTTTCTCTCCAGGCAGAAATGATTTTCACTGTTGCCTCCGCCCTCATAGTGCCCATGGTTACCTACCCCTGCTGACGTGCTGCTGCCTACACTGTTTTCACTACCTACACTGGTGTAGTTAACCCTATCCAAAAGGATCACAGCAATTCTTTTTTTAAATTATGGCTGGCATCATGTTGAGCATTTACGAATGTGTTAGCTAGACATAGGCATTCATAACTGTTCAGTATTTATGTTCATGATTCCAAACACCCTACACCTAACTTATCAGCTGTTTATTGCACTCAGCCATGGAAGTCTATTCTGTTGGTGACTGGGACACAGCAGGATGACATTTCTAGCCACCTTCATCAGTGATCTGCAGCATGACCCTTGACCATCATCACACTGTAGATTGCTGGTAGAAAGAAGCTGGAAATTTCATTCTGCTGTGCCCCAACCAGCAGTAGAATAGAACTGCATTACTCAGCGCAGCTGCTGGCTTTTGAGGGTTTGGGGAATCTGGTCTGGGAAAACACATAATTATGCATTCATATACATCTCTGATGCAGAATCCTGTTTACAATATTCCTGCTTATTTTTCCATACTGTACTCATATGAAAACACATAAATATTTGCAAACACGTGCACATACTCACTGCTTGATATTTGAGATGATGCAAATGTAGGATTAGACCATTCTCAATGAAGGATTAAGCACAGAAATTAAAATAAAATTGGTGTAAGGTATTTGTTTGTTCATAATTAAGCTCCGCCCCCCAGTAGAAAATATGACTGTTCAGTTTTGAGGTCAACTATAGCTCAGAGATCCACAAAAGTAATAGGAGGACGTTTTTTTAACAGTGACTTGAATTGCAAGAAAGAGAAATGGCATTGCACCTTTATGAAGAAATGTCTTTTCCCCAATAAAGCTATATCATTCTAAAATGTCACTGGGATCAGCATTGCTTCACAATGTAAAGTACATAATATCTACCAGATTGGTGTGGTGGTTTTTCTTTGATTGACTGCACAATTTCTTAAAACATTAGAATGATGTATTGTGCCATCAGCACACAGACACAATTATAATTTTGAAGGGAGTTGTCATATTATAATGCTGGAGCAAAAATAATGAAAAGCCTCACAGCACCTTAAAGGGACAGTAATTTTAAAATATAAAGAGTTTTGTTTTGTACCAGTTTTTGTAGACTCTCTTCTCTTCATTGGATACATGGAGTGTAGTTTCATTTGGCAGACATTTCTACTTTGGTTGCTGACAGGAATGAAAATATAAAAGGACCCAGGGTGTGATGATCTTAACACCAGTCATTTGGGAGCTTTGGGAAGGTTTCCTGCAAAGATAAGAAAATCTGGTCTGATGAAAACATGAAGTGAGGTTGGAGTTTTCAAGCTTAAAGTCCTTTGTCCTTTTAGCAAACTATAGGATTCTTTGGTGTCATCTAGGCTACAGAACTAATATTTTTACTGCTGATAAACCACACTGAATTTTTTAGATTATTTTTCATCAACTAGGAAAAGAAATCCTCCTCTTTTTCTCCTTTTTATTTTTTCCTGCTTGAAATGATGCCTGTTATTATAGAGGTCAATGGAGAGGTGGTCTTGTTATCTAGTCAGTTAGCCTGCCTGTCTTATAACATTGCAATGCACTTTCATATTGCAAAATTTGGCTCTTTGCTGAAAATCAGACTAATAAAACAAAGTTAAGCTTTGTGTGAACAGTTTCAAGGGATTTCATTTTCTGTTAAAGGAAATCAATCCACCAACATTTATTTGCAATTTTGAAAAGCCTGGTATTTGTTATTGCTCTTATAAAACAAATGAATGAAGTATAATAAACCAGTGGCTAATCAAAAGAGCGTGGCTGCAGAGACCCTGAAAGTAATTTTGGAAGGAAAAAGAGGAGGAGACACTCATTTCATCACAAATGGTGCATTTGTTAAAGGAATAAATTCAGCTATTGAAGGGGATTCTGATATTGTGTAATTAAAATTAATTATTCAAACCTGTTCTTTATGCACTTTATTCGCAAACCCTATCCTCACAATTGTTTTTGCACCAGTCTGCCCTCCTGTGACCAGAAACTGATTATTATTGTTAATTGGTTGGTTTCATGCTTGATTTTATATTTTGTTATAATGTTGCTGTTTTATTCTATTTTATGCTGTTGTTGTGTATTTTAATGAGTTACCTTTTAACTATGTTGATTGGACTCGTCCCCATGTAAGGCACCCTGAGCCCTTTGGGGAGATGGAGGCAGGGTACAAAAATAAAGTTATATTATTATTACTTTCCTCCTCCTCCTCCTCCTCCTCCTCCTCCTCCTCCTCCTCCTCCTCCTCCTCCTCCTCCTCCTCCTTCGTAAATGGCTCCAATGCAATAGCTCCAACATAAAATAAATCATATCAGCAAAAGTAAAATATCCTAAAGGCATTTGATCTTGGAAGCAGGATCAGTTATGGTGGATCTTTGGATGGGAGACCATAAAGAAATACCAGGTGCTGTATGCTATATTTTAGAGGAAGGCAATGGCAAAGCCACTTCTGGGTATTATTTGCTGAAG
This sequence comes from Anolis sagrei, assembly GCF_037176765.1. Lineage (NCBI taxonomy): Eukaryota > Metazoa > Chordata > Lepidosauria > Squamata > Anolidae > Anolis > Anolis sagrei. The sequence goes on along the minus strand of NC_090024.1, from coordinate 211,844,132 downwards.
AAAAACTTGTAAAATGAATGGGGTCACTATAATCTAACAGGCAATTTAAAAGTGTGTGCACACACAAAGGTAGGAGCCTCTCATTCTCTGCACTGTCAGACCCCTTTATTTACATGATGATGTTGGGTCCATTTCTTATAGGACATTTAATATAGAAACCTCACCAGATTGAACTGTGATCTGGACCATGAACAATATTTTGTGATGTGTAAATCCATAATTAAAACAGATGGTGGTTGGCTAAGTGTAGCATTTGAGGAATATGGGAATTCCAGTTGTAATGGTCATTTGGTGCATTTATGGCTTTTTGTAAGCTGGTAGCACTAAGGCTAATTAACATTACAGGACTGGTGTATATAATATAACAGATTATAGTTATCATTGTGTGCATCTTAAACTGAATATTGTTCTTTTATGAAATATTATCTGTCTACATCAAGTTGTTGCATGTGGCTTCTGAGTCCCACTATCCTCCCCTTCCATTTTGTGGGTGGATTATCACCAGAAAAAATGGCCCATAAACCAAGGAAAAAAGAAACCCTGTGGTTTTCTATTTTCTGTTTTCCGTACAACCCATCAATCCCCCATTGCCTTATTTTGGCGGAAAACTGGCTCAAAGCAATGGCCAGAAGTGATGGGATGCACTAATGTGACTTGGGAGAAGTGCCAGAAATGAAAATTGACTCCTAAACCCTGTGGCATAGCACATCTCTAGTCTTTACTAATTCCATTTTCAATTTTTTCAAGTTTGTCTCGGTGTGTATGTGCAATTTTCCCCATTAAGCCATATCGACCCTAACCTGCTGCTCTGTCAGATGCCTAAAAGTATATTTATCTCAAGGCATATCCAGATGTGTTTCTAGGAGAGGTTAGAAGTAAGGAACAAGATCTGTGTCCCCCCCCCCCCCCCCCCGCTAATGCTGCAGTCCCTATTAGACCAACGAAAGATAGCATCTGTTATGAAAATGGCCACAAATGTTTAATATGTAAGAGCTGTGTCTGGCTGTAAAAGCTGTTATATTATTGACTTACTTGGGAAGATATGTGTTTTCTGTATTTGCAAGCTTCATGTGCAGTTGACAGTTTTCAAAGAATTGACGGCATAGACAATGTTGCTTAAGATGCACATGTTCATTTTTATATACCACTGTGGTCTTTGATCAAGTACCTTGTTGCAGAATTTGTAATGTCTTCTTTCTTTGAACAAGGAGCACTAAGATTTAACAATTATGGGTAGCCAGATTTAGCTGTTTATCCCCATAACCACAACATAATTGGAGTTGCAGTCTTTGGAGGGGCTCCATAGGTCATACCTCTCCTGAATGGCTCTCAGTCAGGTTTTTGTAGATAAAAATGAATTATTTCATTATTTCATTATTTTGTTTTAAAATGATATCTAAATTTCCTGATCACAGAATTGTATTTCCAGAAATCTTTATGATTTCAAGATGTAAGATTTCAAAAGCCCAGTCCGATTTCCAAAAGTCATTGTATACACATGTCTTGGATTCTCAGAGGGAGGGTTATATCCTCCTCTTGTGCGGGCAAAGTGCTGTGACCTCTCCCTTTCACTTAAAATTTCCTTTGATGACCACTTAACCTTCCTAAGGTTCTCAACCTTCCTAATGCCACAACCCTTATCACAGTTCCTCATGTTGTGGTGACCCCCAACTATAAAATTATTTTCATTGCTACTTCATAACTGTAATTTTGCTACTGTTATGAATCGTAATGTAAATATCTGATATGCAGGATGTATTTTCATTCACTGGACCAAATTTGGCACAAATACCCGATTTTGTCATTTGAGAGTTGTAGTTGCTGGGATTTATAGTTCACCTATAATCAAGGAGCATTCTGAAATCCATTAACGATGGAATTGAACCAAACTTGGGACACAGAACTTCCATGACCAACAGAAAATACTGGAAGGATTTGGTGGGCATTGACATTGAGTTTTGGAGTTGTAGTTCACCTACATCCCGATAGTACTGTGGACTCAAACAATGATGGATCTGGACCACACTTGTCACAAATACTCATTATGCCCAAATGTGAACACTGTTAGAGTTTGGGGAAAATAGACATTGACATTTGGGAGTTGTAGTTGCTGGGATTTCTAGTTCACCTACAATCAAAGAGCATTCTGATCCCCACCAACAATAGAATTGGGCCAGACTTACCAAACAGAACCCCCACGATCAACAGAAAATACAGTGTTTTCTGATGGTCTTTGGCAACCCTTTGACACCCTCTTGTTACCCCCCCCCCCAGGGATTCTCCCCAGGTTGAGAAATACTGACTTAAAGCAATAGGTGAACTATTAAGAACTGATTTTAATTTAAGCTTCTCAGAATCATAGAGTTGGAAGGGGCTCTATGGTTGATTAGATTTAACTCCCTTCTCAGTGCAGTATCTCCAACTAAAGCCTCCCCAGAAGGTAGTCACCCAGCCTCTTTTAAGACATCCAAAGAAGAAGACCCTACCACTTATCCAGGCAACTGGTTTTGTTTCCAAACTGCTCGTATTGTCAAGAAGTTCCTTCTAATGCTCAATTGAAATCTAGCCTCCTGTAACCTCAAACCGTCATACCTGATATTGCCCTCTGGGGCTGCTGAGAAGAGGCCTGCCCCGTCTCCTCTGTGATAGCCCTTGAGGTATCTAAAGAATGCAGTGTATCATGTTTCAATCGTCTTTTCACCAAGCTGAACAAATGCACCTCCTTCGACCTTTTCTCATATGTTTTGTTCTTCATACTACATTTGCTCCTTGTCCCTCTTCTTTGACCTCCTCTAACTTGCCTTAACATGAGTACCCAGAATTGAATGTTTTATTCCACTGCAGAAAATAACAGGACCATTACGCTCCTTAATTTGGAATCCATGCTTCTATTAATGCAGGGTAAATATCATTGCCTTATTTCCTGCAGCATCATACTGCTGACTCATGTTCAGTGAATGATCAACCATAATCCCAATGTCTTTTTTGTATGCAGTACTTTTTGAGCTATGTACTTCTTGTCTCTTGTCATCCTATATCTGTGGATTATTTATTGTAGAATCTTGTTTCTGAAGTTCTGTGTCATCTGTAAACTTGATAAGGATTCCCTCTATCCCACCATCTAAGTCATTGAATTACTGTTTTTATTTACAAGGGGTGTATTTATCATTGTAAAGAACTCTCTGTTGAAATGGTAGGTCTGCCCTCTTTCTTTGTCTCCAAAGTAAGATTTTATTTTTCATCTTTTGATTTGTTGTGATTAACACTGTTTTCATTCTATCCATTCAGCTTATTAACTTTATTTCTGAGATGAGCCGAAGTGAATTGCAAATCATAGCTACTGTCTGTAAACAGAAAAAAAATAATGTTGCTTAAATTGCTTTTTTAATTTATTTATTTATTTATTTATTTACTATTCTTGTATACCGCTGTATCTCAAGCCCGAGGGCGACTCACAGCGGTTTCCAGACAGCAAACAACGAGACAATAAAAAACAGCAACAATCAATATACCATAACAGTTAAATTACACATCTCCATTACTAGCTACTACAAACATCATTACACAGTTCTCCCAAAGCCCCCCCCCCCCGATCACCTCATCATCCAAGCGTGATCTGAATTCGACGTCCATTGTTCCGTTCCTATGTTCAAATTACCAGAATTGCACTGAATTACTCAAATGCCTGCACAAACATCCAGGTCTTTAACTTTCTACGGAATGTCATGAGAGATGGTGCCAGCCTAACATCTACAGGAAGGGCGTTCCACAGCCGAGGAGCCACCACCGAGAAGGCCCTATCCCTCGTCCCCGCCAACCGTACTTGGGAGGCTGGCGGGATCGAGAGCAGGGCCTCCCCGGAAGATCTCAAAGTCCAGGTGGGTTCATAGGCCGAGATGCGGTCAGCTAGGTATCTTGGGCCGGAACCGTTTAGGGCTTTATAGGCCAGTACCAACACCTTGAATTGGACCCGGTAGCAAATTGGCAGCCAGTGGAGCTGGTGCAACAGGGGGGTTGTGTGCTCCCTGCGCTCCGCTCCTGTTAGAATCATGGCTGCTGCGCGTTGGACTAGTTGCAGCTTCCGGGCCGTCTTCAGGGGCAGCCCCACGTAGAGAGCGTTGCAGTAGTCTAGGCGGGATGTGACAAGAGCGTGTACCACCTTGGCCAAGTCAGACTTCCCAAGATACGGGCGCAGCTGGCGCACAAGCCTGAGCTGTGCAAATGCTCCCCTGGTCACCGCCGAGACCTGGGGCTCCAGGCTCAGCAACGAATCCAGGGTCACACCCAAGCTGCGAACCTGTGTCTTCAGAGGGAGTGCAACCCCATCCAACACAGGCTGTAACCCTATACCCTGTTCGGCCTTGCGACTGACCAGGAGTACCTCTGTCTTGTCTGGATTCAACTTCAATTTGTTCGCCCTCATCCAGACCGTCACAGCAGCCAGGCACCGGTTCAGGACCTCGACAGCCTCCTTAGTAGCAGGTGGAAAGGAGTGACAGAGTTGGACATCAGGGGTACAGATGACACCGTACCCCGAAACTCCGGATGATCTCACCCAGCGGCTTCATGTAGATGTTAAACAGCATGGGAGACAGAATAGAACCCTGAGGAACCCCACAAGACAATGGTTGTGGGGAAGAACAGGTGTCCCCCAATAACACCTTCTGGGAGCGACCCTCCAGAAATGACCGGAGCCACTGCAAAACAGTGCCTCCGAGACCCATTTCTGCAAGGCGCCCCAGAAGGATACCGTGGTCGACGGTATCGAAGGCCGCTGAGAGGTCCAGAAGCACCAACAGGGACACACTCCCCCTGTCGAGCTCCCGGCGCAGATCAACCACTAAGGCGACCAAGACTGTCTCAGTTCCATGTCCCGGTCTGAAACCAGAATGTGCCGAGTCTAGATAATCCGTGTCTCTCAAGAATACCTGGAGTTGTGAGGCCACCACGCTTTCCAGGACTTTGCCCAAAAAGGGAAGATTGGAAACTGGCCGAAAGTTGTCAAATTTGGTGGGATCCAGTGATGGTTTCTTCAACAGCAGTTTTATTATAGCTTGTTTTAAGCTCGCTGGAATTTTGCCTTCCCGAAGGGAGGCATTAACCACCACTTCCACCCACTCAGCCAATCCCCCTCTGGCCTCTTTTAGAAGCCAGGATGGGCAGGAGTCTAGGAGTTAACTCTAGTGTTGTGCTATTACTAAAAATCTGCAGAGGAACGGAAAACTGTTTATGGTGTAAACTAATGACCTTGTGATCTCTTGTATGAGTTGGGGTGGATGGGCATGGGGTTTTCTTCTCTCTTTTTGAGTATTTTTGAGTATTTCTCCTCAAGAGGAGATTATGGATGTGCAGTCTTAGGTAGATACCTGTTCCAGCTAAGATCCCAACCTGGGTGCTTCCTCCTCTACCAAGCTTTCCAGGTTTTCATCTTCAGTAGTTAAATAAAATGGACCCTCATTTCATCCAACAATGTGTCCAGACTTGTTATTTCAGAGTTGGTCATAAAAAAAAAAAACAAGATGTATGGAGATATACTTTTCAACTTTTATTAGTTATAGAATGGAGTTAAATGGGGTGATGGGAGATTCAAGACAAATAAGACGAAGTCCTTCATACCATGTACAATGGAGCTCTGGAATTCTAGCGAAAATTTAAAATAATTGGGGATGATCACATACTAGCAGCTCTTAAAAATAAAAAAATTGTGGGATCAAATACAACAGTAAATAGCCATGTTCACCGATATTGCCTTTATGATTGCAGGCAAAAGTATGGTTTTGAATGGAGGTTGTGGGGGGTCAGCTGTGGGTGAAGGCTAGGCCTGCCATCTCTTGCTTGTGGGTTTCCCAGAAGTATCATGGGATACAGAAAGCTGGTTTTAAATAGACCTTTAGTTTTAAATGGCAATACTTTTTAAATGTATTAATGGACTCTACCACAATATATGCCCTTTCATATTTTCTCGCTTAACCTTTCTCCAATGTGTCAAGTTGGTGTGAGGGTTTCTTATGCATGTGTATGGCTTTATGTATATGAGTGTGCGTAAGAGAGTCAGCTACTGTGGTGCAGTGGTTTGAATAGTGGAGTAGGAGTGTGATAGGATCAAATCCCTGCTCAACTATGGAAATCTACACTCTGAGCATGAGAGGAAGGCAATGGCAAACCTCAACTGAATAAATCTTAGCAAAACACTGGGATAGAGTCATGATAAGTTTGTGTTGACTTGAAGGTACACAGCTATATATTTGTGTGCACACACCCATATATATGTATATGCTTGGATTTCTTTTGTTCAGCAAGACAACCCCAACATTAGATAGATGAAAATAGTGTTGTATTTGTAATGCTTATTCTCAGGCTTAAATAGAACCGTAATAGTGTATTCGTAGTGCTTATTCTCACACTAAAAATAACCACCACCGGCATGTAGAAGATTCATTTCAAGCCTTCTCTCCCATACTCTCTGTTGTTTTTAGCCCCTCCTATCTTGGCTTTTGAAAAGGGGTGTGTCAATAAGCTTATACTTCCCCATAGAACAAAACAAAATATAATAAAAAATAATTTTAAAATGTTCTTAATCTTACAATGGGGTTTGTATTGATTATAGTAAAGATATGATGCTGGCACATTGAGTCACAATTGCCATTAGACAAGATAGTACTTTGCATCTCTATACAGGTACTGATTATTTAAAGAAATATATTGAATTTGTCTTTCGAGGTAGTCAAGGTTAGACTACAACAAAATAAAAATAACCTTCTAGCTATAAATATGAGTTTTAGACAATCAACAGCTCAAAAAAGACCAACAGCAGCAGTCATAATTAGCTGCTGTAATCACAGTGCCTCAGTGATTAAATGAAATCCTTGATGAACAAATAAGCTTCATATATTTCTAAAAACAAAGAAGGAAGCATGCATCTATTGGAAAATCATTCCAGTATGACTTTGGGACAAAAGAAGAAGAAGTCCCCTTTACGTTCTATAAATGTCACTTGTGGTAAGGATTAAAAAGAAAACAGCAGTTTAGCAGAAAACCTCAGGAGTTTGAGGCTAATAACTGAAGAGAAAAAGAGAGATGCTTTCTGAAGGAACAGGTACAAATGGCTTTTAATGTAGAAGACTGTGCCTTGAATTGGGCTTGAAAAAGGGATGGAGAACACTTTTACTGCTATCTCCATTAGGGATAAAAGGCCATTAAAATCTGAGAGCTGAATGTTAGCAAATCAACATCTTTACAGTTCAAGAAGACATTATACTGGGGCCATATATCTAAAGGGGCATGCATAGATTTGAGCTGTGCTTTGTACAGCTTGTTCACATTGGTAAGAATGGCATTTGCCTTCATCCACTTTGTTTCCTTCCTTCTCTGTGCCCTGAGTTCTGTCAACTGCTGCAATGCAACCCCTGCAGACCTTCCCAAATTGGAATTTGGCTCCTGAGGAAACTTGTACTGGGAGTTGTAAAGGTAAAGGTTTTCCCTTGAGATTAAGTCTAGTGGAGTCCAACTCTGGGGGGTGATGCTCATCTCCATGTCTTAGCTAAAGAATCAACATTGTCCGTAAATGCCTCCTAGGTCATGTGGCCAGCATGACTGCATGGAGTGCCGTTACCTTCCTGTCGAAGCAGTATTTATTGATCTACTCACATTTGCATGTTTTCAAACTGCTAGGTTGGCAGTTGCTAGGGGAGCTCAGTGACAGTGGGAGCTCCCCACATCCCATGGATTCGAACTGTCAATTTTATGGTCAGCAAGTTCTGAAGCTTAGTGGTTTGCCCTATGTGCTACCATGACCTCTTACTGGGAGTTCTACTTCACCATAAAACAGTTGAAAAGAAGTCCTTTAGATGCATCTTGTTTTCTTCTTCATCATCATCATCATCAGAAAGACTCCTAGTCTACTTGGCATTTCAAATGGGGCTGAGGCCACATCTTAAAGCACACGTTGGCAGGGTTTTAGAGTGCCCCTCCTGCCCAACACAACATCCAGGGTCAATATACTAACCTGTAGGTTGCAGCCATAAGACATTCCACAAGTGGGACGGTGCTGATCTGATCAATAAAATCTAAAGCCATCAGCTATCATTATATGAATCCCACGCAACTCCAGAGTACTAAATGGTCCCTCCCAGTGGTGTCTCCTATCTGTCTTGCTACATATCTAAGAGGCTGTGAGAGTATGTGTATCTGTGTGACTGTACAAGAAACCTAGACATCTGAAACTTGGCCCTGTATACTGAGGGAAGTTATATCTTCTTCTTTTAAAGTGTTAATTAACTTTAATGTGTCTTGGGAAGAGCTCTAGTGTTGATCCAAGAAATAAGAAGAAACAGTTCCCCCCAAAGCATATAACAAATGGACATAGCCGTAAAACCCAAGGAGCTAGATCACAAGAGCTCTTGTTTCTTTAGACCAATCTGGATTGGCCTGGTTATCTTTCTCCAATATTAAAAACCTGTACTATCTTGTGTTATTGTTGGGTGGTTGAGCCTGACAGGTTAACTTTCCTAACGCTACCAAGTCATCTCATGAAGAGGTTAAATTTGTACTTTGGGGCTCTGAAGGATAGACCAGCTGCAGTGCTATCCCAATGTGGTCTAGAGTGTTGTGTGTGAGGACTCTTAGGGAGATCAGGATTGAAATCCATTCTTGGTCATGGAAACTGATTGGGTGACTTTGAGCAAGTCACATTTCTACACCTTGAAGGAAAACAATGAGACTCCATCTGAACAAATATTGCTGTGTGATATAAGCTCTTGAGGAGGAAGTCAGATGATTTTGAAGGGATCTTGTTCTGTTTGTAATAGGGAAGGCTAAAGCTTCTCCTTTTGTGGAGCTGTACTACTCAGAGTAGGAGTAAGATTGTAAGGGACCGATGATGCAAATGCAAAGAGACAAGGGTTTTCTTTTTTTAACCAGAGTATATTTAGCTGTGTGAAATCAGAAATTGACTGGGTCTGTGTTTTTAAGGCAACAGAGAGAGAGGCGCTGGGCAGTGTTGCACTGAGCTAAGATGCGGCTCATATCAGGGGAATGAAAGCTGGGGAAGGTACAAGGGTTGAGGTAAATATCCAGGGGGAAGGATGGTTGCTAGGCAACTGGCGAAGGTAGAGATTGCTTGTTGTTGGAGGCAGTAGCCTCTCATCTGCTGTTCCGCTACCCAGAGTATTATGTCTGCCTGGTTAGTAAATGACCTTAATTTAGTTGATATATTTCCTTGAGCCAAGCTGGGTGTGGCTTTCCTTTGTTGGTGCTCTGTGCCTGAAAATCATGGTTACCTGATCAGGGTGAATTAAAGGTAGCGAGAGATCTCACCTGGTGGTAGCTATCAAGTCAGTTCAAAACACTTGTCATTCATCACTGCCTGAAAACTGGTATTTACAGTGAAGCTTAGTCAGAATGAGATGTGAAGAATGTATCTGAATGCTCCTCAATAGAGAACTTCTATGTATGAATGAGAAAAGAATGGTACCAAGTGATTTTAAAAATCTGTCTTCCTCACACAAAACAGAATCATTTCCATACTCTGAGTTTTTCTTTCACTATGGATGTAAATGTCTCGTCATTATTATTGTGCAGAATTAAATTCTTTTATTTCATTTGTTAGTTCTATTTATAGCTTGCCCTTTATCCAGCAAATACAAGGTAGTGTTCTTGGCAGTGCCCCATTTTCATTGGATACTCAATACAATCTTATGAGGTAGTCAAGGCTGAGAGAAAGTAACTGGGTTAAGGTCTCCCAGTGAGTTTCATAGCTGGCTGGAGAACAGATCTTGGATCTCTCACATCCCATTTCAGCATTGAAAACCATCGCACCACATTGCCTTTTGCAATGGAAAAGAAGCATTGGAATCCAAAATGAACAAAATATCCTATTTAAATATATTTTCTTTACACTTAAAGAATTTTGCAGATAAAATAATAACCTACTGATCTGATAAGCTAGGTGAACCAGAATAATATTCCGTATTATCAGTCACAAAACAAGGTCTGGACGCTGCAAGCTCTTCTTTATGGTTTGTTTCTGGCTTCTCTCTTTCAAAATATCCCAGTCCTTGCCAAGCATTGAAATGTGCTTGGTTAGATTTGAGCATACAAGTAACACAGGAATTGAGTATGGATAACAGTGTCTATAGGCAGTGTGAAGTGGCTACCTAAAGCCACAGATCTAGAATACCATGAAAGGCAGAAAATTCTTAGCTATTTAATTTGTTAACACTGAACAGCCAACTTTTGTAGATTCAATTATCTGTAAATTTAATTAGCTCTCTCTCTATGAATACCTATGTTCTCCAGTGTGACTCAATGGTCATTGTCTACAGGAAGTTGACCATAGACTCATGCTGGAGGATCTAGAGCACACATATCAAAAGCAAGGCCTGTGGGTCAAATCCAACCTACAATATCATTTTATGTGGCCTGTGAGGCTTTCAATGTCAGGGCAACATAGTTACATTTATACAGTCTTACAATTACAAGCGGCCCTTTGAAGGCAACCATAAGGCTGATGTGGCCCTTGGTGAAAAAGAGTTTGACACTCTTGATTTGGATATTTCTAGAGATATGTTATTTCATGTTTAAAAGTTTTGAACGGTATGATTATACCACTTCTGCGGGGATCCTGCACCCATAGCATTAGTTAATGAGGAAGGCTGACTGTGCATGTACATCTAGGAATGAAAAAATTATGGCTTTTTGTGCATTTTTTGTCAGAATGAATTGACTAGTTTGGTGTACTAGGCACCCTGAAATGGATGGAGAGCAGCAGCGGAGGGAGGGGGACGAGATATTTGACATTTCCTTTCAAGAAGCAAAATGTTTGAAAGCAATCTAAAAATAAAATGCATTCAAATGATGATCCCAAAACTTGTGGAGAGCTCTTACGTATTCAATTCTTCTAGAAATTCTGGCAGAATGGTAGAAAAGTAAAGTGAAGAAATAGAGTGGCAGAAGTTTGAACTGTTCTCAATACTAGTAGTATGGCTTTGTCTCAGAGTAGTCAGAAAGGTCTGGGAACTGAAGCTTTCTCAATTGTGTTGTGGCATTCTTTAAGAAGGGTACAAGCTGATCTAAAAACACTTGAATGCTTCTAAGTCTATAGCAACAAGTTGGTGAATTACTTGCTATGTGACCTGACAGGTAGTGAAGTATAATACATACTTCACTACCTGGTGGTGTGGGAGCCATGGGTCAGGAACCCTTGGGAACATTTACTGTAATTATCCATAGTAATGTTAAATCACCCTATTGTAAAAGCATTGGGTTGCAGAAGGTAGCTGCTGGATAAACTAGAACTGCTGAACTGTCCAATAACTGCCTATGATAAGACATGATGAACAGTATCCTCTACTACTAGCACTGCAGAAGAAAGATAAGAGAAGAAAAGAAACCCCAAAATCTTCCTTTATATCCTCAGAATTTTATGGGATGATTTGTACAATTTTCTGCCAACCTCTTGCACTGCAGAGTTGTGAACGTTTTGTCAGATTTTGGTAGCGACAGTGCCGGCTCTGGGAACCTTGATGGCTGCCAGTTTTTGGCAGCAGTGACAAGCCCCCTGGGAAGTTGTCTGCCTCATTTTACATATGTGTTTCAAAAACAGGGATCTGAGGAGGCCGCATATTGGATTCCTGTCATCAGCTCTTCTGAAGTTGCAGTGTAGTATGGATATGCCATCTCCTCCGCCCCCGGCACCTTCAATTTTCATAGATTGTGCCTCAAAATCTCTAGTCATTGTTTTGGTAGTGATGTATAGGACATTTCCCCTTAGACATGGGAGTCTCATTCCTTGGCTTCCTCAAAATACAGACTGACATTTCAGCTAAGAAAATATGCTCTTTCCTGGCTATAAAAACAGAACCAGACTTTTCTGTGCCCCATAATTTAAAAGGAAATGTCAGATTTTTTGTCCACCTTTCCCAAAGTTGGTGGTGAATGGTGATTGCATGTGGGGACCCAAAAGAGGTATGGGTTAGGGTTAGTGATATGGGTCACGTGTTGTTCTGAACACAATTCCTCTGGTGAAGACAAGCATCAGATTCAGTTGGTTTTGTGAACACATCTTGCAGTTAATAATCATTGTAATAAACTTTATTTATATTCCACCCTATCTTCCTGGAGGGACTCAGGGCAGATTCCAAACATAAAAGGCAAACGTTCAATGCCTGAACATAATAACAATACACCCATAATAATGAAAAATTGACAACCCACAGTCTAATAATCTGTGATATGTCATAGATCATGGAAAAAAGGAGATGGGGAACATCACGTTTGAAGGCTGAGAATGCATTAAATTTTCAGGAAAAATCGGACCACCAAGTCTTTATGTAATTGAGGAATTATCACCCAGAAGTGTGTTAAATAATCATTATTTTGCTTTCATTATACACAAAATTGTTACCAGCTTTAGCTGGATGATTCTGATATAACAATTATTGTATTCTGTGTTTTCATTCCTGCAAAATAATATCAGCAAGTAGCCAAAATTAATAATGACATGCTACACCATACCTTAAAAACAGTTTGAGGGGCCTTGAATAAAGTAATTTTTGATTTTGTTTTATCCTGAAAAATACTGCTTACAGATCTGACACTGCAATTCTATATGTCTCTTTAGTTCTGTTGTTGAATTCAGTAGGACTTTGTCTGGGGTAAATTAGATTTTAGATTTGGTCTTCTTGGTACATCCTTTTTTTTAGGTTAAAAGGAGTTTTTGTTTCAGTCAGAAGTGTTTCAAGTGCTACAGGGGTCATATGTTTGCTAACTGCTTCATTCATGCATGATGGGAAGCAGATGCCCAGGCTCCAGGCAACTGCTGACATGATACAAATACATAATTATCTAAAAATATATGCAACACGTGTCAACTAATTGCTAGTCTATTTGTCTTGAACACTGTTGCCAAATCAATTCAAGCTAGTTAAGGACCCTGTGATCTTTACATATACTTGCCTGTTTATCTTTGGCTCACAAATTGTTTTCTTGTAATACATTGTGCTGGTACTTTAACATTGGCAGGAAACAGGTTAGTTCGGTTTGCAAGACTCATGAGGGGAAATTACTATGATACTGCTATTGCAAAGTTATATACAGTTAGTACATAAGTTACAAACAATGTTCTGTAGGTTTGTTTTTAAGTTGAATTTGTTTGGAGGTCTAAACACATACTTTTTTGAGTGTAACTCCAGCCAAATATATATGTGTTTTATCTTTGGATATCACAGGGAAGGATGAACACCCTGTGGTGCTTGTCTTGTTGTCTGTGCCCCTGTTCAGAAGATTTCACCTCACTTTCTATCCTTGCAATAATCGGATTTTGAAAAATGTGGGTTGTTGTGGAAACAAAGATTGGAGACAAAGCTTCAGTTGAGACATCTTTTCTCCATGAGAACGTTTAACAGGAGTGAATTTCCCTTCCTAGAGGTAGATTTCCTCTCACATCTTGTTGTGATTGAACATTATGGTTGAACCATCTGACTCTTAGGAGTCGGAGACAGAAAACTGGAGAAGTTGAATGGAATGTAGTATCCTGCAAAGAGGGCATGACTGGCTAGCTGGAATTCTGAACAGGAGCATTTACCACTCCAATGCTTAGTTTCAATTTTCCTTTGTCCATCATAGTATTTCCCCCATCTGTTGGAGTTCATCAGACTCAGACCTCAAACTCTGTTGCTAAATATGTTCAGCCTAGGAAAAAGAACACATATGCTTCACGATACAACTGCTTTATACTGGAATGATAGATGTAAACAATGCTGTATTTTTATTCAGGAGTTTGCTTGGCAGGTGAGAACAGACAGCATTTAGAGCCTGAGGCTCTAACTGTGCATTGTAAGTATATTTTTTGCCATAAGATGAATTTTCAAGCAAATGTAGGAAGGAGTGTGGGATTGCATTCTGTGGGAGGAAGAATGATGTAGTACGTGTGTATGAGATCATTATATTCAGTTTTGATTAATCCAGTATGGTTTAAGGATTACTATGGAATCTTCTTGGGGTGCAACAGTAGTATAAAATGATTGCACAAGTGACTGTGCATTCTCAGGGATTGTGTAAGTGTGGCTCCTAGTACTGCCAGGAATTCTGCTAGTGCAGGCACAATGCTGTCTAATTTTATGCAAATCAGCCATGTGAAAATTTTATGTAGAACAAATTCCCAATTGCAGCGTTTTGTCTGCCAGTCTGCCATATTTCCGCTGTAAACTCTGTAACGAATCATTTTCTTCCACCACTGTAGTTCCCACACAAATTAAGAAAGGAGGCGCCCACTTTTAGGACCTCCTCCATTTTTCAGTTTCATTTTCCTCTACAATAGCATTTCTTAACCTCTTTGATTGTAGATGAACTATTAATCCCAGCAACTACAATGTCCAAATGTCAAGGTCTATTTTCCCCAAACTCTACCAGTGTTCACAGTTGGGCATATTGAGTATTCGTGCCAAGTTTGGTCCAGATCTATCATTGTTTGAGTCCACGGTGCTCTCTGAATGTGGGTGAACCACAACTCCAGAATTCAAGGTCAGTGCCCACCAAAGCCTTCCAGTATTTTCTGTTAATCATGGGTGTTCTATATGTCAAGTTTGGTTCAATTCCATCATTGGTAGAGTTCAGAAAGCTCTTTGATTGTAGGGTAACTATAAATCCCAGAAACTATAATTCTCAAATGTCAAAATCTGCCAACCCAACCCCACCAGTATTCAAATTTGGGTGTATTTTTATGCCAAATTTGATCCAGTGAATGAAAATATATCCTGCAAAAAGATATTTACATTACAGTTCATGCAGCAAAATTACAGTTATGAAGTAGCAATGAAAATAATTTTATGGTTGGGGGTCACTGCAATATGACAAACTATATTAAGGGGTCTCGGCATTAGGAAGATTGAGAAACACTGTTTTTCACTGTCAGGTTTTTAGTCAGAGAATGTTACCTCTATAGCAGGTCTGTTGGACTAGAGACCCTTCCACACAGCCATATAACCCAGAATATCAAGGCAGAAAATCCCACTTTGAGCTGGGTTATCTGAGTCCACACTGCCATATATTCAATTTCAAAGCAGGTAATGTGGGATTTTATTAAGCTTTGTGGAAGGGCCCTGGCAATGCATTTAATATTGCAGAATTGATGCAGTTTGACACCACTTTAATTACCATGACTCATTGCTTTGGAATTGTGGAAGTTATAGTTTGGTAAAACACCAGCACAGTTTGGCAGACAAGGCTAAAAACCTTGTAAAACTACAACTCCCATGATTCCATAGCATGGAACCATGGCCGTTCAAGTAGTGTTGAAGTGCAGCAGTTCTACAATGTAGATACATCCATGGTCCTTTCCTACTCTCTGAATTGATTGCATCTCACACCTCATTCACAAAGCTCCAACAATCCATTCAATAGCTGATGGATGCCCCCACCTTTCAGAAATTGCTGCCTAGCTTGGGATTAGTGTTTGACTATGACAAGTGGGTAGGTGTGCACAATGTTGAACAACTAAAGTAATTCAAACACTGACCTCTCCAAGTTGTAGCATTTCCCTCAGCAGCCATAATTCAGCCACATGGCCTTGGTTTAATGCTCTCTGCACCAATTTGTGAGCACTGCAGTTCTCATTATGGCAAGAGTTGCAAGAGGGAAAAACAGCTTTTTTTGGGCCCTAATTTGCATTTCACTGTTTCATCACAGCTCTTCATTAATTCCTTTTAACCCTTTTGCTTTGGATGTTTAGTTTGCCCATAGAAAAATCCAAAGGAAAAGGGCAGATAACTGCACAAGTTGTAGATTGTGCCCTAAAAGACAACTGGAGGACAGAGGAAAGTAAAAGGAACAAATCATTTTTGCTGCAAATGGGTTTGAATTGCCACATAATAATAATAATAATAATAATAATAATAATAATAATAATAATGTGTGATCCAATACAACAATCAGCATAGCGATCTTGTTTGCTGTACACTAATTGAGTTGTGTTTCAAATAATAATAATAATAATAATAATAATAATAATAATAATGAAGAGCAAATTAAATGGCAGAAATACGAGCAAGGCTATCAACACCTGGGCCATCCCCATCATTAGATACACTGCTGGGATTGTGAACTGGACACAAGCAAAGCTGGGTGATCTGGAGAGAAAAACAAGAAAACTGATGACAATCCATTATCCATTACACCCGCGTAGTGATGTTGACAGACTTTACCTGCCCAGAAAATCAGGAGGCAGAGGGCTTCTGCCAGTGAAACAAATGGCAGAAGAAGAGAAACATGCACTGGCAGATTATGTGAAAGGCAGTCAAGAACCAACATTGAGGGAAGTCAATAGTAGTAAACTGCTTAAAGTGCAAAAGACAAAGAGGAAATACCATAAAAACACAATGCAGAGTAGAAGTGAAAACTGGCAAAAGAAGGTTCTCCACGGACAGTTCCTGGGAAAAATTGAGAGCCAAATTGACAAAGAAAAAACATGGATGTGGCACACAAATGGAACTTTGAAAAAGGAGACGAAGGGCCTGGTTCTGGCAGCCCAAGAACAAGCCATTCGGACCAATGCCATCAAAACCAGAATTGAAAAGTCAATAACAGATCCCAAATGTAGACTCTGCAGGGAAGTAGATGAAACAATAGATCACATCCTCAGGTGCTGCAATACGATCGCGTAGACAGACTACAAGCAGAGGCATAACACTCAGATGATTCATTGGAACTTGTGCCACAAATACCATTTGCCTGCAACAAAGAACTGGTGGGATCACAAGCCGGAAAACGTTACAGAAAATGAACATGCCAAACTCCTCTGGGACTTCTGGATTCAGACAGAGTTATGGAGCATAATACTCCTGAGCTCACAATCGTGTTAAAAAACAAAGTATGGATCATCGATGTTGCAATCCCAGGTGACAGCAGGATTGCAGAGAAACAACTGGAAAAGCTGACACGATATGAGGATTTAAAGATTGAACTGCAAAGACTCTGGCACAAGCCAGTCAAGGTGGTCCCAGTGGTGATTGGTATACAGGGTGCAGTGCCTAAAGACCTTGGCCTGCACTTAAACACAATTGGCGCTGACAAAATTACCATCGGCCAACTGCAGAAGGCCGCCTTACTGGGATCTGCATGCATTATTCGCTGATACATCACACAGTCCTAGACACTTTGGAAGTGTCTGACGTGTGATCCAATTCAACAGCCAGCAGAGTGTCTGCTGTGGATTCATCTTGTTGTGTTTCTAATAGTAATGATGATGATGATGATGATGATGATGATGATGATGATGATGTTACCCACCTCTCCTCATGGCTTGAAGTGGGGTAAAATAGGCAGATAAATGTATATATTAAAATTAAAATGTATATATTAAAATATACAAAGCAAAATCTAAGGCTGCACCTTGCCAACAGCCATCTAGCTGCCATTGCTCCAAGGCAAATTATTCTCCAGAGAAGAAGTCTGTGGAGGGTGTGCATAATTATTGGGATTGCAATAGGAGAGGAGGAGTTGATTAACCTGTTTCTCCAAAATCTCAGCCCTAGTTTCAAAAATCATTTTTCTGAAGCTGCCATTTCTGTTTAGGGAAAGAATTTTCAAGGGCTTGTTTGGAAGTATGAATTTTGTTTTAAGCATTGTACAGTAGACAGAAAATAATCTCCAAAGTATTTCTGCTTCTTGCTATCCCATACTCTTTTGGTAGCCATTTTTGCATGAAAAAAATATGCAACATGTATAATTTTTATTTAGCTAGGTCTTAAACAGATTTCAGTTTGCATTTGGATACAAAAGCATTGAATTTTTTGTCCGAAAAATGTATGTGCCAACCACAATATGAATCCATCTTCATTTATTTCAGTGCATTTTGAAATATAAATGAATATATAGCTACTTTAATAATGGATTTTCTTTCATGAACATGGTTCTATTCATTCCTCTCACAGAAGGCTTGGAGACATCACTTACATTTTATTATCAGCCTTTCAAAACTTAATATAATATGTAGAGACTTGGTTCATAAAAAGGGGAAAAAGACATAGTAAGCAAAATGGCTCTTTCTTAAGGCTCAGTATTCATGGTGTAAAATGCATGTTTATCTCTGTAGATTGTACATTACACTGCTATCGTTAGAGGGTTTAAGCTTGTAAAGAATAGTGGAAACACAGCTGACGTGACTAAATGTTCTGAAAATACTAGGCAATGTCTTTTTTTTGTTTCCATCATAAACAAGCTTGCAGTGACAGTATTTGCCCTGGTTCCCAGTTTCTCTGCTCTTGGCTTGCATACCAATTTGGGCTTTGTGAAAAGAAAGAGAGAGGGGGAAAAAAAGAAACAAAATCAGGTCTCAATAAAGCTCAATAGCAAGGGAAGTTTCACACTGTAGGAGATGGAACAGAACACACACATAGCAGGAGCCCATTTACAAGACCCCCTAAGCTTGTGCCATTGAAGTTCAATTGCTCCTTCATGAAAGCAAAGCGGAATGAAGCAATCTGGTATTTCCTGTATCACCATCATTATCATTCAGTCTTTTAATGTCAGTATAATATAGTCAGCTCTCCACCTTTTCTGGTTGACAGTCACAGGACCCTCAAGAAAGTGAAAAAATGTAATTAAAATGCTGTTTTTCTCCTTGAGAGAACACCTTTATAGGAATAGAAAGGGTTCTTCAGCATGACAGTGGTCAACATCTGCTAGAACATGGCCATAGAATTGCACTGGGCCACTTAGAGATTCCTAGAGAGGTCTTCTTTCTAGAAATCTGTATGTCCTCCAGCATGATTCTGTGATCATCAGTGATAGAAGTTGACCTCAGAGTCAAACTGGAGGACCGAGGGCAAAGGGAAAGCATCGGGAACTGTTTCCTACCATCTTTTTCTGTCTTCTTGGATGGCCAACCATCCCACATCATTTCCCATCATTTGTCGTACTTTCCCTATTTCCTCCCTGTTTTCTGCAGTTAGGAATTGGGTGGGAGTTTTCTCTCCATTTTCGGCACTGGCAACATGGATTCCCACAAGGAGCCACCAGAAGTTTTGTCAGTGCCTGAAAATGGAGAGAAGACGTAGAGAGAACATTTTAATCAAATCTGTGAATAATCAAATCTAACAAAATCAGTTCCCCAAATGTGGAGGGCCAACTGTAGATACATTTTGCTCCCAAAAATAAAAAGTAAAATGGAGGCAAGATAACAAATAACACAAGCCTCATAATCTAATGACATAGAACTGGATGTGGATATAAACAAATGTTATGATTCAAGAGAAATTAAAAAGTTACTCATCACCCTAGCCAAGTTTACCACAGAGCAGTAAAAATGATGAAGCCTGCAAACTAGAAGTGTTTAGAAGACCAAGAAACTATAAAAGTGTGTGTAGTTGCTTGTTCATATTATACAAATCAGTGTCATAATTTTATCACCCAGAGTTGGTTGTTTCCATGTAAACAATTACTCTTTCCCAACTTGATTTTTTTAACTATTCTCTGCAGAGAATCCAGAGTGTCCAGAATATGCTGGTTTTCATCATATTTAGTGTTTTATTGAGTGCTCCTGTGCTCTCACAATACCTTAAGGGATACTTGACCCCTTGAAGAATACAAGGAGAGAAAATAAATTTTAAAAGGTCAGAAAATAGTGTAGAGGTTGGTGGAACAGGGAATTGTCTTTTAGTCCTGACGTCTAGAATGGGAGTGAGGGGATTAATATTTTCTAGCATTTTCATGTCAACGATTATAATGTCAGAAACCAGAACACTCATAATACCTATTAAAAAAACCAAACAAACAAGACATTTTTTCAGCCAATGCTATACCTTCCCTCTTACCCTATGACTTGGTGAACATATGACAGGCTTTGATGTCTGGAAATCCTAATTATATTCAGTGACCAGGCACTCAGAGAACTTCATGCCAGATCCACTGCTCTTTTTGCTTAATTTTTCTTTCTGTTTGAAATATTTAGGGCACCTTTTCTATAGAGGTGATCTTCTTTTCAAAGATGAGTTTGTCTCTTTTCATTTCTTATATGACTCTTCTTTCCTTTTCACTTAAAACAATTTCCAAAAACCTCATTGCTTTTCACTAACACATCAAACAACATATTTTCCATGTAGATATAAAGGCAGCTGAATTATTTATTTGTTTGTTGGTATTCATTGTGTATATTTGTGCCTTCAAGTTGTTTTCAATTTATGACAATCCTACGGTTACGGAGTTTTCTTGCCACAATTTTTTTCTGAAAGAATTGGCCTTTGTCTTCCTCAGAGGCTGAGAGTGGGAACCCATTCCTATTCTTTCCATGTTATTTGTACCCTGATACTGAGTACCAATGTTAACGAAGCAGCACATTTACTTCATTAACTGAGATATATTTGTATAATTAACCTATCAATAACATTAAAAGAAATTTAATTCAAAGTTATACTCAAACTTAATTCTGGATATTGTGGCGGGAACAACAATCAAACCACAGATATTGAATGGGATACCTGTTATACAGCACGCCAGGGAGTTAAATATGCTCTTTCCAGTTGCAACATTTGGTGAAGAAAAGGGGTCTGGCAGTTCAGGAGATTTGCCCTTTCATATCGTATATTGGACCACCTCAGCTTCTACTGGCCTGACTGTTGCTTTTCTTTCTTGTCCTTGGGTACTATGGTGTTTTCAGCCCATAGTTATATGTCACTGGGAAGATAATCAATGACAGTCATTAAGATTTAGTACACTTCTTGTGTACTAAATCAGACAACTAGGTTGTCTGCCAAGCTTGAAGAGTGAGGTGCACACCTGCTACTGGAAAAATCAAGCCAGGTGAGAGAATGAAGAAAAGCTGAGGGTACATCTCAACAACAGGCACCTGTCCTTTGGAGCAAAATATCACTAGACTATTGAATAACAGACACAGGGATAGAAAACAATATGAGGGCTTCATATGCTTCCTGGGCCATCATTGCATGGAGTGAGGAATGAAAAATGTTGATGAGTGGTGTGTTTATTTTCTGTCTTGCTGGTTTGCATAGCACTGGCTGTTTGCTCAAGCATTTCCAATCATTTTGCTTCAGGCATTTTGCTCCAAATAAGAGAATGCTGGGAAAAGCGATTGAATCATAGCTGCTGTGGTTATATGTTTAGGCTGGCTCCAGGCAATACTTTAAAGCAAGAGATTTCTGTGTAGGGTTCCTGGTTCCTTCCTTTACTTGTGTATTTCACACTCTGTTCAAACCTATAAAGAGTATTAGGAAAACTAGAATTAAAGTTTCTCTTGCCCTCCACTCAAAGCCAACCTTTTTTAAAAAAAGATAGAATCACAGTTCAGTGTAGTCCCATTTCACAAAGACAACATGACTTACATTGCTGTGTCCCAAGCATGTTCTGCTGTGCAGGAAAGGCAAGGTTACCCTTCGCCTGGCCTGGACATTTAGCAGGTATCCACAACTGCATTTTTTTTTACTATCCGAGCAAGTGGTAAAAACAAGAGTGATATAACCTGTTGCAAACTCTCATGCATGGCCAGTGGGGTGTAGTTGACAAGGAAGGCTACAAATTGTGCAGATCTTCCTTCTACAGAAGATCACTTATAGTCTAATAAAAATGTTTGCAAAGAGCTATATGCATTAGTACGCTTGGTGTGATGAGAATTTCCTTTATGTAGTAAATGAAGTGAAGGGATCACAGCACTTTGAAAGAGTAAGAAGTCTATGCTGCTGGTCCATCCTGGGGTCTCTGAAGAGCTTGGGCTAGATCTTCCTGAATCATTCAGAAAGTATAAAGAATAACTTTGCCAAGCTCTGCTGGGATATATTTCAGGGAGAGAACTTGGGTGATTCTGTAGCTGTTGTCCTAGCCAGCATCAATAATAATGAGAAATATTGGGAGTTGCGGTTCAAGAACATGTGGAAGGCTACAAGATTCCCACACCTGCTTTATGCCATTGCTATCAAAATTTGGAAAACTCTGGGTTGACAAGATTATTAAGTCCATCCATCTTATTTGGGGAAATGAGTCAGAGAAATGAGCAATGACGCTATTCTGCAGGTTTCACCTTTTATGTACTTTTCCTTGAAGAGTGGCAGACCTTTGATTCACCTGACAGCAGTGTGCTAGTCAGGCTGCAGCCAGTTGATTGAAACCTGCCCTTACTGAGGTTTAGGGACCTCTCACTACAGGGTTTCAGATGTAAACTGACATTCAATTTTAGCCAAGACACCTCCAAAGAATTTTGATATTGAGATGTGTTCCTTGCCAGCTGAGAGGAATCTGCTGTTATTGCCTTTGGACGGAAGCTTCTGAGTCATCAGAAAGCACTGCTGTTTATCATACAGAATACAAATGATGGGCTACAGCATGGATTATGATTACAAGGACACAGGACAAAGTATACCTCAGCTCAGTCATTGTTGGCATAGCCAGAGAACAAACAGGAATGTTTGCCTGCTCGTTTCTAGCAATGTGGAAGGAACTCTTGCCTCTTGTGGAACTGTTGTTGTTTTTTAAAACACTAGTTTGTTCCTTTGATCCATCCAGGATATTCTACCTGGGTTTTTATTTTGCACTCCATTTTTATTTTGCACTCTGTATCAGAGAACCATTCAGTAATCAGATTTGGAAGGTTTCATTGCCAGTATGGCCAGCTTAAGACATTTTTGTTAGAGATCATAACTCCTTGACAGAGTCATTGACCATGTTGGTTGTTGGATTCTGGGAGATATAATCCAGAAAGGTGACCTCTCCAGGCTAGATTTTTTGGTTGCTTGAGGCAGAACAGCAAATCGCACTACCCATACACCAAAGTCAAGATACACAGCACCCAAAGCCAGGACAGTTATTTGGGTACCTGAAGCATAAAATCCCCTTAGCTCTTCCCATTTCTAGCAGTAAATAGAAGAAATAAAATTGCCAACAGTTATATATTATTTTATGATATCTCAAAGTTGCCTTATGTTGCTTAATACTAGGGGCCAGCTCTTATTCTTATAAGCTTTTTTCAGCACATTAATTTGACATTGCAGTTATGGTGATGGATTCCAGAAATTCTTGCACAAACGTTGTATAATTTCTATGGATCTGTTCCAATTATGTGTTTGCTACTGCTGACCACTATCAAAACTCTTTCCTGGTAAATATTCAGGTGTGCAATGGCTAATAGGTCCTGATGGACCACAAGTAGCATGCCATGGCAGCCTTGCTTTCATGGCATCTGAACAGCCTACTTCATCTGCTGTCAGCCAAACATGGCACAGGATTTTGCCAACCTGTTTTTGGGTGGCAGCACAGAGACTGCTTACCAGGAGAGCTTGCTAAGGCAACAGATTGCCTTTGTACAAAGCAAATCTGCAGGCCTTTTGGAAGGCAGATGATACATGTGGTTAAAATGATAATCAGTGCTTCTATTATCTCTTCTTTAGTTTTATCTCACTTTTAGTTTTGAATTTGCAAAATTCTTTGTGGTCTATATTGTGTTGGTCCTTTCAAAGGCCCTAGAAGGTAGGACTCTGCTATCTTCCTTTCACAGATGGGAAGCTGCAAAAACAGTAATTTGTTAAAGGCCAGAATAGATAATATCAAACACAAAATGTTGCCCCCTCCCCCCCCAAGAGCCAGAGTCCAAGGTGGAAATCATACATTATTTCTGATTTTACTGGACCACAGTTATCACTATTCCTCATCATTAGTTGTTCTTGCACTTGTAGTCAGACACACATTTCTCATGCATGGCCTAGATGTTGTATTAGGAATGGGGCCCATGTAAAATTTGCACCAGGTGGTATTAGTACATTCTGCCGCCTGAGTTGAAGGACCCCAATCTACTTGCAGAAACTGGATTTGCAGTTGAATTGTCCATCGACACTAGTGTTCTCTACTATAGCGGACACAGGATTAGTTTAGGAGGCCCATTAGTGACTTGTGTGGTTTCTACACTACTTTTCTCCAAAACACTGGAGGTGTACTAAGGGCCCAAGAACAACAGTTGGGAATTTGTCATTGCTGATTTCTAGAATCTATTACCTGAAGCACCGAGGTGGTTCCTTACACTGTCTAAGGAGTTGGCTATGTGTATTAGTCAGAACTGGTCTCTGGATGACAAATTGTATGCCAGAAATCGAAGCAACAATTCAGTGGACACAGTACTTCCTCTCCAAGGCAGGCTGGTCAGTAGGGAAAAAAGGCCAAGTAAAACAGACAATATTTTGTGAATAAGGTGGAAATGAAGAACCAAATGTATAAGAACAGCCTTAAGGCATTAAACCAACAGCCATATGAGCTGAGAGACTGGGACATCTTTGAAGTCTCTGGATTTCCCAGAAGTCTTAACTGTATAATCAGATTGCACACTCAGGTGTGGCTGGGATATGAAAGCAAACAGAAAAAGCTAGCCTGGAGGCTTCATTCTATCTGAAAGGGATTTTTATCCAGGACTTAGACTGAACTCTAGTTCCTATCAACTGGACTTTCATTTTCCCATCTTCTCATTTTCCCAAGATATTTTCTTCTCTGTTCCCCTTCATTCCTACAGATCTATAGCAGGGGTGGGAATACATATAGTCTTTCAGATGTTGTTGGGGTCCAGCTATAGCAGTCATTATAATTTGCTGTGTAGGGAGGAGCAGTTATATCAATATCTAGATGGCCACATATTTTTCAGCACTTTATTCTGTGCTTCTTTGATTCTTGGTACTCATTGTTAGTACCCAAGCTATTGGTTGTCAGGTTTTGAAGAGTTTCAAGGTAAGAAAGAAACAACTATAGCCAATGAGACTAGGTATGGTACAAGTCTTTGTGAACCACTGCTGGCCCATAAGATCAGGTAGCTTAAGAAATACTTGTGATTCTCAATGTTGGGTCCTCCACTGTTCGTAGAACTGTTGGAACCCCCTTTTTAGACAAACACCGGTAGTTAAATGGGGAACTGGTCTATTTGGTTTAATTATAAATAATAATAATAAAACTTTATTTGTACCCCGCTACCATGTCCCCAAGCGACTCGGTGCGGCTTACATGAGGCCAAGCCCACAGTACATCAATAAACAAAAGCAATAACAAAATAATCCAAGCAATACAATTAATATAAATCACATAACAAAAATAAACAATAAATCAACAGTAACACACAAGCATTTAAAACCAATGGCTGGGCCAAATGTAATAGATTAAAATTAAAAATAATGCTGGACATGGACAAGGTAGGATATAACTGGGGTAGAATTTTCAAGGAGAGATGAATGAATGCAATCAATCCCAAATCAATGGTAAAGTGCATTTTGAGGGCATATTGTTGAGGGTTTTACTTATTCTGGGAAGGCACACTGGAACAACCATGTTTTCAGGCTCCTCCTAAAGACAACCAGAGTTGGGGCTTGTCTGATGCCTTTAGGAAGTGAGTTCCAGAGTTGGGGAGGGCACCACCGAGAAGGCCCTCTCCCTCGTCCCCACCAGTCATGCCTGCGAAGGAGGTGGGAGCATGAGCAGGGCCTCTCCAGATGATCGAAGAAATCGTAGGGGTTCATACACAGAAATGCGGTCACGCAGGTAGGCGGGTCCCAAACTGTTCCATTTCTTAAGTCGCTCCTGACATGAAAAAAAAAATCTATATCCATTTGAGGCCATAAGGCTTGACTTTGAGCATAAATGCTTCTGTAATTATTGCTTCCTAGTCTGACAGAGGATAATGCCCTAAATGACAGACATTTTCCTTCTTATGTATGGAAAATATCCATTCTCCCTTGAGCCTTCTGACTGCAGACAGCAGTCAAGAGGTCAGACAGCAATGGCTTGAGAAAAAAATTGCATCTGTCAGATCTTATCCTTTCCCAGACAGCTTGTTTGTGATGGGTATAGCAGATTGCAGAGTCATTGGGAGCAGTCTGACTCAGCTATTGCTGCCTATACCCTCCTTGGATGCCGGTTTTGTAATTAAAGCTATGGGAAAACATGCCCACCCCCCCCCCCCAACTTCTCACTGTGCTTCAGAATGACCTTGACATCTCTGTTCTCCATTTGCCCTGTTTTCCCACATTTCTGAAGTAAATCATTTCCTCTGTGCTTCTCAAATAGAAATAATAGTTATTTTAATTGCTGTATTAGTTCTCCTGTGCCAATACAACTGCCTCATTTGTCAAGTAAGGATGATCTTCCATATCTTTTGGGGTTACCCCTTTTAAATTATTAATTCTAGCTCACATCTTGCTTAGCCTTCTTGTCCGTCTTGCACAAGCTTCTGTCAGTCTGAATTGCAGAGAAAGGAATGATTTCCTTCCATCCTAAAGGGACACTAAAATGCATAGGTTTCCTGGTTTGCTCCCGTGACATATTGTTGGAAGTTAACTGTGGCTGTGTTTTTCAAAATATACTCTTGCAACACAGCAAGGTTTAGAATCAACCAAATCAGCTTTAGTGAGTATGGAGGTGAGATTATGATGATGATGGATGTTGTTATTTCAGCTTTGCCATTGCCCGTTCCATGTTTGCATAGAGTATTTAAAATAAATGCACATACATTTCAAGATGTCCATTTTTTTATGTTCTTTATGGAAAGATTTTTAGTTGAATGTGTTTCTGGACTTTTTTGTATTCCATGACTCCCCTCCCATTATGGTCAACAATAAGTGCACAACATACAAAGGAGTATAGATTTTCCTTAAGAAACTCAATTCCACTTTCAGCCTGTATTATATTTTTTCCTTTTGGAGAGATACATAGCCATGCATCATGATAAATGACCTGCTTTAGACAGCATTCTCAGCAGTGCCATTTGGTAAAGGCTATAGATAAAGGCATGGACGATACAGCAAGATTTTTTAAAAAACATTTTCTGGGGCAAGGGACGCATTTCTGTACTGCTTTACTTTGCAATATGTCTTGGGTCCTTTCTAGAGGAACAGATTTCCAAAATCTGAATGTTCACTCCATGCAACTCAAGGTATCTCATTAAAATTACCATAGGTTGCAAGGCCAAGATAAAGCAATATTATTTTGGCCTTGTTGTCTTTATCATCCTGGTGCCTTACAAAGGTATTTGATGGCCGCTCCGATGATCCCCAGGCAGCATGGCCTATTTGTAATCTATTTCAAGATTGTATTATGTCATCTTATCTGTTCCTTATACCCTATGAGACTTCAAAAATATATACATGCAGTTATCATGGTTTAGTTGAACTTCTGCCATTAGTTTGATTAGTTTACCCCCAGTCATTGCAAATATTTTTTG
This sequence comes from Anolis sagrei, assembly GCF_037176765.1. NCBI lineage: Eukaryota > Metazoa > Chordata > Lepidosauria > Squamata > Anolidae > Anolis > Anolis sagrei. The sequence goes on along the minus strand of NC_090024.1, from coordinate 211,816,945 downwards.
GTGAAAATTTCAAAGTAGTCAAGTTGTTTTTTAATAATAATAATAGTAATAGTAATAATAATAATAATAATATAATATTAAGATAATTAAGATAATAATAATAAGATTAAGATTATTATTATTATTAAGATTGATAAGATAATAAGATTACCAGCTGCCAGCTGCAAAAGGCCACCTTACTGGGATCTGCACACATTATTCGCTGATACATCACACAGTCCTAGACACTTGGGGAGTGTCCAACGTGTGATCCAATACAACAGCCAACAGTGTGTCTGCTGTGCACTCATCTTGTGGTGTTACAGATAATAATAATAATAATAATAATAATAATAATAATAATATGACCATGTCAGGTACATCTGAAGGGCACCTGATGTTTTTGGAGCACAATCTTATCTTTGTAGCCTTATCTAAAGTAAACTAATATTATTGAAGATTTGAACTTGCTATTTTTTGGTGGAAGAACCAAGCCTTCTCCCTTTTTTCATATCAAGATTGTATTTAGAATGTAAATTTTGAATAAGATTTTAATTGAAGTCACCCCCTGTGACAGATGGCAGTGCTGTGAATAATCTGTGTGCCCCTGGGTGTCAGACAATACATTAAAGGAAAATCCTAAGCACTGATTCCCCTCTTTTGTGTTCACCGGAGAGAAAATGTTATCAATATAATATACCATCAGTGTTATCATCAACACCTCACATGTAACCAGGCAGTGTAAAAAATGGTAATAAATTGCCATTCATTTAGTTTTTAAAAACTCCTTTATGGTTTTGACAACTCAGTACAAAGGCCTTTGAAGTAGGGAGGAAAATTCTTTGTACTTACAAATTATGCAGTTTGTAACGCCATCAAGCCAAATGCAAGCAGTTAGGTGCCTATAATAACCTTGGAGAGGACATCCTGGTTTCATTGCTTGCATGGAGATTTCCCCCAAAACCTTGAAGAGAAGATGAATGAGAAGTTTCTCCTGGCATAGTTTGTCACAAATTGTACATCTGACTAGTAGGACTTGCAACAACTTCTGATTTTACTGCCATTCCTTCCACAGCTGCTACAAGTTGCAAGCTAGGCTGATGCAAATTCATAAAGAAGTACAGCAAGCACCATAAAAACTCCTATTTGTCTCAGAGCAACTTCAGAAGCCTTGAGATTAAAGACTTCCTGTTGGACAATATTAAAGTACTGGTATATTTTAATGTGCTTCTCTTTGTTTCAAATATATAACACACCACAACAAGCTTTCAGGCTACTCTTACCTGGTGCCTCAGAAGCCACAGTGGCACAATAGGTTTTGCAGTAATTTGGGGATTACCTGAGAACTAAATCTCTTTCCTTTCACATCCCATCTATATTTTGAATGGGAGTTTCTTGATTGCTTGTCCAATGAATGAAGCAGTTCCTGCAAGCATTCAGATGAATCATTCCTGCAGAGTTCTTGGTGTGATGGTAAAACTGTTCAAGCAAGGCAAAGAAGGAGATTTGCTTTGATTGAAGAGAAATACAAGGTTTTAAAAAAGCACATTGTGGGGATGATTAATTTGTCTTGCTCTCCTAGCCGTGCAGCACCATCTGACTTGTGCTGGGGCAGTTCCATCCTTTGCTGAACAGTTCAATACTTAGAGCACTGTTGAATTATGACAACCCAAGTGACTGATGTCCATGTGCCTGTTGAATTAGGCACAATTGAAGCTCTGTTGAATAGAGTGACACTTTCAGTGCACATATTTTTGCATTAGAGTAAATCATATTTATATTATTTTATGACTTAGACCCGCCTATGTTGCAATCACAATTTCTTCAAATTATGCCAGTATTAAATTCATGTTATCAGAAGTCATGGATTTAAGTGTTGTTTGTTTCAAATGACTTAGTTTCTGACTATGTTGTGTCTTAATTTCATAAGAATGCTCAATTGTTTGTTTTTTTCAGTTTGTGTAGTCTCAAAGATGGCTTCATTTCAGTATTAGGCAATATGGCTTTGTCTATGTGTATGAGTCTGTAGACCCCTTAGGATTAATGCTTTGCTGTAAATGTAAAGCAGTTAGTCATAATCTCCAGGCACCATCCCAGTTTTCAACGTGCAAATCTGCAACGTCTCATCTGCAAGAATGGATTTTGTCCACTGTCAGCATTCTTTACGCAGCCATAAATGGAGCAATGTCTCAGCACAACACTCGCCAAAAGGCAATAATGAACACCAGGCCTTTACTGGCAACATGTTGAATGGCTGTTTTTGTGCTTGGGGAACATAGTCATTTCTAACCACAAAGCAAGCCTCATGAAGGGATTATTTCTACCCTATTCAGTTGGGTAAACACTACATTGAATTAGTGAGTGGAAGTTATAGAAATCTTTTGTAGGAAAATCAATGCGAGCCGTGTGGCCATTTTGCTCACTGTTCATAGTCTACACAGATGCAGAATTCCAGTGAAGAGAAAGAGAAATCTGCTGGCACAGATTAATATTTGGTTTTAGATTTGATAGGAGGGGTGGGTCAGATTTGACATACATAGATGTAGTATGTTTGCTGTAGTGCATGAGTACTTATTTAGTCTTGGTATTGTGAATTTGTTATAGTTTCCCCTCTTTTTTGTTTTTTTTTATTTGTACACCCTTAATGTAACTTTAACAAAAATAATTTCAAAAGACCAACATAACATACCAAAATTGATTTTTTAAATTATAAATTTTATTTGATACATCCCAACAATTAACATTTTTTTTGCCATACAGGACTTATTTCAGTATATATTATTCCAAAAGTAAATATTCCTTAAATGACACTTTATACATTATTTAGATATGTATCATCCATCACCACTGCCCTCCACCCATACCACCAACCTCCTGGAACAGCAATTCTAAATGATGTCATTGCATCAGTTTAACTGTGTGGAAAGCCTGGTTCAAAATGCTATATTTGTTGTCTCTTGTCTATTTTGTCATTTAGCACAGACCATTTCCTGAACTAGTATTGTTCTTTATGACTATTTATATACTTGTTTTTCATTTGATTTATTGAATCATTGATTATAAGCCCACCAAGTTTCTAAATCCCATCTTGCATTGTCTCTCCAAAAAAAAAAAAAAAAATGGAATGAGTAGGCACAGTAGCACCAACAACTAGTCAAACTTGACAAAACCCAAGGAGTGAGACTGTGAGAACTCATATTTCTTTAGTGCAATCTAGGGAAGCTCTGCATGTAGTTTCATATATTTCTGTTGCCTCCCTTTAGGGCTTTCTAAATGGGAGTGTATGTTTGCAGATTGGTTTGCATATTGGTATGGACCACTGAAATAAACTCTGCTGCCTTTAGCTTCAACCAATCCTTTGGCCAAAATATATCCCAGAGCGGTTTATATTGATTTGACAATTCCCTGCCTTCAAGCTTGTAATCTAAAAAGACATCAGACACAAGAAAAGAGAGATACCAGTGGATGAGGGGATTAAGTCTTGCACTTGCTGTCTGTTCTTCTCTCTCTGAAAAGCCATAGTAGTGGCAGTTGGGATGGAGGGAGAGCATCTTGTCACTGACTGGGGTCAAGGGATGATGGTTCTGTGCCAAGTTTCAGAGGCTAGTGCAGGGGTCCTCAAAAAACTAAGGCCCGGGGGCTGGATGTGGCCCTCCAAGGTCATTTACCTGGCCCTCGCTCAAGGTCAGCCTAAGTTTAAAATGACTTGAAAGCACATAACAACAACAACACTCCTAACTCATCAGCCAAAAGCAGGCCCACTCTTCCCACTGAAATACTAATAAGTTTATGTTTGTTAACATTGTTCCTCATTTTAATTATTGTATTGTTTTTAAGTGTTTTTACACTACAAATAAGGTATGTGCAGTGTGCATAGGAATTCATTCATGTTTTTTTCCCCCAAATTATAATTCGGCCCTCCAGTAGTTTGAGGGACAGTGGCCTGGCCCTCTGTTCAAAAGGTTTGTGGACCCCTGGGCTAGTGCATGGCAGTTGGAATAGAGAGAGGGCCTCTCACTATTTGCTGGGGTAGAGGGATGTTGGTGCTGTGCCAGGCTGCTCTTTCTTCCTTCAGAGCGTTGACAATTGGGATGAAGAAAGGGACCAAGGGATGATGGTGCTGTGCCAAGCTGCCCTCCTGTCCTTCAGAGGCCAATGCATGGCAGTTGGAATAGAGAGATGACCTCTCACCATTTGTTGGTTAAAGGGATGTTGGTGCTGTGTCCCTCTGCTCTTCTCTCCCTCAGAGCAAGAACAATGCCCATTGGAATAGAGAGAGGGCCTTTTCTCAGCCACTTTTGTAAAACAATGTACTGGGTGGGGGGGCTTTAACCAGCTAGTACTTCTATGTGATGTGACTCTGCAGACAAAAGACCATAAACAAACGCCAATATGCTATTTTAAAAAAAGTTTTATAGCAGATCTGTGCTTCACAAATCATTTTCAATGGCAAGAAGCACTTTTGGGAAATGAAAATCTCCATAACCTTTTTGAAAATGGCTATTCAAAACCTCTTGGGAAAACCAGGGATCTCTCTGAGAAGGTTGCTTGAGCCAACCTTCTCCCTATTGGTAAATATCCACCAGCATTCATGCAAGGAAATTAAGTTTCTCAGCTGTTAAATTGATATACTTAGATATCTCTTTGAACTGTTAAGAACAAAGATATGCCAATTCTCAAAAGGCATATATAGCAGAGTTTCAGAAGTGTTATTTCAGTCGCCCCAAACTATCTACTCTCCCTTAAAACCTCTCAAGAGACCAAAATAAATAGACTTCATTAAAAGTAACATATTTGGTTTACTCACAAACATCATGTATTCAGCATACAGGTATATTTCTTATCAGTCCAGTTACAGATAGGATTTGAAGTAGTTTCTCTGTCCAGATAACATGGGATATCATTCTTATAATCCACAGTCCGTAGTCTAAAGCATCTTTCTGTTCCGAGAGTCTAATAGAATCGCAAATGAAAAACTAGTATATAAAGCATTCTGTTTCAACAGTCTTCTAAAAGCATACTGTTTCTACTGAGTTCTAAAATGGAGTCTGAGTCCTGAATAGTCCCAGATCTGATCACATGGTCTGCAGCCCCTCCTACAACATAGAATTAAGGAAAACTGCATGCCAATAATAATAATAATAATAATAATAATAATAACAATAATAACAACAACAACAAATTTATTCTTATATCCCACCATCATCTGCCTCATAACAAACATAAAAGTGAGCACAATATAAAATACAATAAAATAAAACACACATACATATAAAAACATCAACTCGGACTCAATCAAGCTGCGATACACACATATACAATGCAGTAAGCAATCTGAATTATATATATAATAAATAACTAGTGTAGGAGGCTTGAAGAAGGTTGCTATTTCCAACAAGCACTAATTTTTTCTTTGCCCACATGTGGTTTCCTATCCTTGAAAAAAAAGATATAAAGGTGATGAATCTTTTATTCTCCAGATAAAAGCTTTTAGCATCAATTTTAACAATGATATAACTTCCTTTTTCCTGTGTCACATAGCTATGTTGCCAAGACCTTCACAAAATAGCTATTCAGCTGATTGGACAAAATTAAAATGCTGAGCAGTGTATCACTTGGCACTTTTTCCAGCCCATTGTAGCCTATAAAATTAATTGCGTGGGATTTACCGACATGTGTATTAAAAGAAATCAGTTGATCAAAGAACTAACTGTATAGCTACTTTAGTAACAGCAAAACTGGGTTACTTGTGGATTACTTGCAGTGGAAAGTTTTTTTTTTTTTTAAAAAAGATTGTATTGTGATACATTATGACAGAACTCCCATGATCAAAAACACTCTTATTTTAGCCATTTTGTTATATAACCCTGCCAGTATTAATGCATGCACACAGCAAGTTATCTGACTGCTCGGTTTTATTGATTAAATCACTAAATCCATTTATATCCTTAGTTTTAGAGATATGCTGTCACAAAATGCCTCCTAGGTATCCAGTAGAATACATGTGATTTGGATGAAGGATTATGATAAAGCAGTCATCTGAAACCCATATGCTACACTTTCTCTTCAGTAGTTTTTTCTTGAGCAGTGTTACATCTATGCTTAGCATTGAGGCCAAAGGAACAACACAGAGTGATCACTCCCCACTTCTTCCACCCCATTTTCTTCCACCAGGGTTGTCCAACCTTTTGTCCTCCAGGCATGTTGGGCCACAATCTCTCAAACCATAGTCACATACCCTCCGACATTTCACAGATGAAGCCAAGGACTAATTTTAATTAACTAATTACTTGTAGCAGACCGTATCTCCCAAATGTGTCTGTCCAGGCCCTGATCTCCTTAGGAGAGAACTTTCTCTCAGTCCCATGACCTTCACAAACTTGGCTGGTAGGGAAAGCACCCTCTCAGTGACTTCTCCATGGCTCCTGAACTCGAGAATGGCCCCTCCTTGTTATCCTTCTATTTGGTAGACTTTCAGAACTGAATTAGTTTTATCAAACAGATTATTTTACACAAAACTACATTCTATTATTTTTAGTATGCTTTAAATTGCTTTATCCTTGTGCATGGTGAATTCTTTTTTAGTGTTGACTTCTATTTTTTTAAAAAATATATATATTGTGTACTTATTTTAAATGGTAAGCTAGGTTGAGGCTCAAATTTAAGGAAAAGGTGGAGTATAAATTATGGTGGTGGTGGTGATGATGATGCAGGGCCGTAGCCAGAAAAAAAATTTGGGGAGGGTTGAAAATTTCGGGGAGGGGGGGGTTGAAAATTTTTTGGGGGGGTTTGAAAATTTGGGGGGGGGGAGTTGAAACCTGCCTCTTAGCTCACGCTGAAGCAAAGAGCACAGCAGGGGTCAGAGCAGCCTTCAATAGCCTGCAGCTCTGCCCCTGTCAACCACCTCCACCAAGTCTGGCCTCCTTAATGAGAGCATTCAACACCCCCCCCCCCAAACTTGGTTGCTTTGCTACATCGGCTATTGCTGTAAATAATGACAGTGTGAATAAATTGTCAATATTTGCTTGAGATAGTGCTTGCAGTTCTGGAGGGACTCTTAATTTTTTGCGTCTCATAGACTTAGCATGGGGATTCGGTTAACCAGTTAAAACTCATGAGTAAACCAGGTTTTTTTTAACCTGAAAAATTTCAGGGGTGGGGTGGGGGTTGAACCCCCCTCTCTACAGGCCTATGATGATGATGATTCCATTCTCTGGCATTTTGATAGCTAGTAAATGAAGTCTGTCACTGGTGAATGGGGACATGCTACAGGCTAATGTATAGGATTATCCTCCTCTTTTGCACAGTTATTTTGTTATTGAATTTTTTGCACTTTGCCAAGGTGGCATTTCATCAGGGTGTTCTGAGAGAGTAGACCTTATCCCATTAGCACATATCAAAAACTTACTCAGAGCACGTCTGATACCTACAAGGTCTCTGGCAATCATGCTGTATGGCTTAAATTGGGGCTCTTAGGTCCTACCAGGCAGTTCTGTATCATTGGATGATTCCATGGGAGCTAGTGACAAAAAGGCTGAAGACTCTTTCCTCCCATTTATGTCAAAACGTGTATAGAAATCCAGTAATGTTCATATGCACTCGATTGTCAATGTGTGGTGGCATTTGGCACTTAGCTTAGAAGTGTACAGTGATTAGACATAGGGATGGGAAAGTGAACAGGCTTAACAAATCTACATTAAGTTCACCCTCCATATCTAAAAGTTCTGCATTTGTAGATTCATAGCTCAAAAATATTTGGAAACAAATTCCCAAAAAGCAAACCATTATGTTACCACACGTCAATCACTGCACTTATGTAGGCAAACCCTGCTATAGCATTCTGCCATTCTACAGGTCTTCAGCATCTCTTTGGCATTCATTTGAATTGTTTGTCATTTTTCATAAGGATCACTATTTTACACTACTACACCATTTTATATAATGGGGATTGAGCATCCATGAATTTTGGTATCCATTGGAAATACTGGAGACAAACTCCAGGGAATACAAAAACCCATTCTTTTCCATGCAAGCACACTTCTAGGCTTAGTGGACTTTTGTATGGATGCCAGATGCACAGGCTCATCTGGATACTACATAAGCTCTATAAGGAACTCTGATAAATTAGTTTTCATATCTGACCTGAAAGTTGAAGTGAATTAAAACATGCATTTAATATAGCCTTTTCTTTTTCGGGATGTGGTTTAAAGCAGATTCACCAGGGAGTCAATCTTTTGAGCTTCCATGTAGTTAAAGAAGCATATTCCCTAAGGGGCAAATGAAGGAATAGATAGCTGCTTCATTGATCCTTGTTTTAGAGTGAGTGAGGAGTACATGGATTTCAGTCTTAGGTGACTTGTAGTGAAAATATTCAAAGTGGTTTCTGAAGTAGAACCAATAAATATCGCATTACTAGGATCAGCTCAACTGCTCCATGCCTATTTTACAAACAGGTACCGATTGGATCAGCAATTGATGGATCAGCTTTTGTGCCAGAACTGAGACAGTAGTTTATGAGGACCCTTTTACACTGTTATATAAGCCAAATTATCAAAACAGATAATCCACATTATTTGAGTCTACCATGTCAGATAATCCAGTTCAAAACAGATAATCTGGATTTTATATGGCAGTGGAAAAGTGGTTTGATCCTCATGACAGGTTTTTGTAGCATATAGGGCTATGTCCTTCAAGAGAGTTGGCTATCTGTGGGGCTCACATGGAACAAATGTAGCTTCAACCACTGCCTCCTAGCATTTGCTTCCCGGGGTAGCTGCTTCAGATGCTACAAACCACTCTTTACTGCATCAAGTTGTCAGTGCATTCTGATGTTACCCTATTACAGGAACCATTATCTATTTGGCAATTATTCAGAGATGGAGAAATAGCCTCATTGTCATATTTATGAAGTTACTTACAAGGACTGTATTTGCAGCAAATTCACATTTGATGTACGTGAGGGCACTGTGTAATGGTCACTTGGCTGCCTTTCTGGTCCATAACTATCGGTTCTAATTAGAGATAGGAAAGATAGCGGAAAAGGACCCACTGAGCAGATGGGACGTACCTATCTGTTTACTCACTAATCAACAACTGATTCAATGGGTCTGGTCTAGTTGGAACTACCCAGAAGGATTCCAGCTAATGTGTTTAATCATTTACAAGCTAACACAAAATCCAATGCAAATACATTTTAGTTAGATGAGGAAAACAACTATTAAGCAGATCCTAGATTTATTTTTCATTTGAAGTTAGATGTCTGTACTAAAAGCCTTGCCATAATGAAATTGAAAAGTGCTGTCTGTGATTTAGTCCACCAGGTCTGTCCCTGTTTTGAAATAGCTACCTTTGAAATGCCATTTCCTATTTATCTTTTCTTTCCTCCACCACCCTCAATAATTCTCTGCATCTTCCCCACTTAAGAGGCTGGCATTCTGTCACTGTAATATGCTGACATAAATTAGTCCTATGTCCATGAATGTCTATGTTTCTCTGCTGAGGAGAAACCATCCATTCTCATCCCACCTGGACTATTCCAAAGAACCCATGGCCATGGCCTGGAGGAGAGCAGGAGGGTTGCAGAAGCATCTGATCCATGTAGCCAGATGTGAACTGATTACCCCAGCTGATGAGATCTCTGGAATATTTTTATTTAAGGACAGTAGCAGAAATAATCCCAAATATTACATTTACTAATGATATTGTAAATTGTACCATTGTGATCTTAAATTATTGAGAAAGTAGGCATGTTATCAGCCCTTTACCCCTATAAGCATTTGTTTTAAACATATTTGGATACACCTATCTGTGTACAGCATTGTCACATCAGCAGTGGGACTCTATCATGGCCAACCCTACCAAATCTGTATAGCTATCCATAGGTTCTGCAGCCATGGATTCAACCAACCACAGTTCAAAATTATTATTTTTAAAATCCAAAAAAGCAAATCTGATTGTGGCATACACAGAGCACTATACTGATGTATAGTGGCTTCCCACCATTCCACAGATTCTCAGGGTCTTTCTGGCAGCTACTTGAGTTGTTTGTCATTTTATATAAGGGACACCAATTTACTATGCCAATGTATATAATGGAACCTAAGCATTCATAAACTTTGGTATCCACAAGGGATCCTTAAAACAAATCCTAGCAGATAGCAAGAGCCCACTGTATGTGCTTGCATGCAGTAAACTTGTATTTAAATGTGGTGTGGTGAAACTGGATAAGCTCTTTATTTTTATGATTGCATCTGTTCCAGATGAAGCCCAAAAGCTTTTAAATCTGGAATGTTAATATTATTAATTCATTTTGTTATTGAACTTTATTGAACTTTAAACTGCCTCCAGACTTACATAGCAAGGTAGCGCAGAAAAATAATCAAAGTAAAAACATCAAAAACACGTCAGCATTAGCATAATCTTCAGAGTCATCATTGAACAAGGAAGGCAGCAGATACAATATAGCAGCGGTTCCCAACCCTTGGTCCTCCGAATGTTTTTGACACCAGCTGCCACAATTCCTAACATCTGGTAAGCTGACTGGGATTTCTGGGAGTTGAAGTCCAAAACAACTGGAGGGCCAAAGGTTGGGAACTGCTGAAATAAAGCAAACAGTCAATTGAAATGCTTTAGTGAACAGAAAGGTATTGAGCAGATACCAGAACAGTGGCATTGTTGGCACCAGTCATAACTCTGAAGGGAAGGTATTCCATGGCTAGAAAATCACAAATGAGAACACTATCTGCCTTGTTGACAGATATTATCCCTGAGATATTTGGAGAAGATCCCCTTAGCCATCTTAAATACTTCTCCTGGGGTTAGGCATGTTGGACAACGACAGGATTTGGCAAACTGCATGATGTGGTTGCATGTAAAACTCACATCCACTCCCAGGCTCCCCCTCCCCCCAAGAATCATCTCAAGAATAGTTACTTTCAAAACACCACTAGCCTAAAAAGCAGCTGAAAATGATCAAAATCCCTTTTTGGCTTCTCATTCACCAATCTCTGAAGCAGGCAGTTTCCAGAGAGTGGGGCAGAAAGTGAGAAAATGGAATCCTACACTTTCTGTAGTTGTCCACATTCCTGCTTCTACATATAAGTTGTCATAGTCACATGCCTCTAATATGTACTAGCTAGTGGGATTTGGTTAGTTCACACTAGGTTAGTGGCAGCTTATCCATAAACTGTGTTATCCATTTTCTGCACAGCAGATTTCTCTTTTATTTGAACTATCAACATTACTTGCTGCCTCTCTACATGGTGGTACTCGAATTACCTTTTTGAGGATGCTTCTTTCAATATGTATTGATGCAAAAAGTAGTGGAAACATTAGTGGCACGTTATGTATGATGATCCTGGTCTGGGCAGAAAGCAACCCTGATTCTGAGTGCATGAAAGAAAACCAAGCATTCATAGAAGCATTTAGAAAGAAACCCCTCTCTTTTCCTTTGGTGTTCTTGCAGTGATCTTGGTGTGGAAGGCAGCAAATGACTATAGCTTCCCTGGAGACCTCCCTGAAATAAACCAGATGTTTGTAGCTCAGGGAAACTGAAAGGAAGCTGGGAGGGGATGTGAAGCTCAATGAAAACCACTGGGAGCCTAACATGGATTCATGCTATTAGTCTACAACCATCTGCTGGATTTGTGTTATGGAGGGAAATCCGACAGGGGCGGAGGAGATGGGAGGGAGAGGAGAGAGACAGCCTCACCGCGGAGGCTCTGGCCTGTCTGTGTGGGAGGGGATCCCAAGCTCCCCATCTCCAGCAGCAGCAACAAGAACAGCAGCTGTGGGCTATGAGGTTTGCAGTGACTGCAGTATGCATCAATCAATGTGTGGGGGTGTTAAACTTAGGGAAGAGGTTGCACTGCAGAAAGGAGTGTGTTGTACACACAGCACCATCAGCCCAGTTGAGTGAAGCGAGACTGAGATGGCAGAGATGGGAAGTGTTTGCAAAGGTAAGGCTGACTCAGCTGGGAGAGGAAAAGGGATGGTTCTGAAGTGATGGTGCTTTTATTGCATTTTCTTCCAAGGATTGTTTTTTCTACCTCCTTCTTTCATGTCAGAGCAATAGGCACTTTATTAAGATTCTACATTTCTGGGCTTGTTTTTCCTGAAAAACTAAACTGCATCATGATAACCTTGAGCCAGTGTAATGCAGCTCTTCAAGCTGATGCTGCAAAGGGGACAAAAATAAGGAGGATTTACTTTTTTGCTTCTTGCATACAGGCCATTTAGAAAATGATGAGGCCGTCTGCTTCCACTCCAAGATGGTTCCTTATGGTCAAGTTGCACAGGTAACTTTCTGTGCCATATTCTTGTCCTCTTAATAGGCTTCCTACACTAAAAGGCACATATTAAAGATGTGAAAGCAAGTGCACATTTGTCCCTTTTCCCCCATGGGGGTGATCTGATCAAAATTTAGAAGAATCAGTGCATGGTTTAGGAATCCTAAATAGAGCCTCCATTCTCCTATGATTCAGCCTTATTTTTCCTTTTAGACTGATGTTACTTGCCCAAGACTATCTAGTGGGTTTCCATGACTGAGCAGGAGTTGGAACACTGGTTTCTCAATAGTGTTATTCCATGCTAGATACACTGTAGAAGAATCAGCATGGTGTACTGGCTTGAGTGTTGGACTAGGACATAGGACAGGGGTCCTTAAACTGAGGCCTGAGGGCTGAATACGGCCCTCCAAGGCCATTTACACGGCCGTCGCTCAGGGTCAACCTTAGTCTGAAATGACTTGAAAGCACACAACAACAAAAACAACAACAACAACAACAATCCTATCTCATCAGCCAAAAGCAGGCCCACACTTCCCACTGAAATAATAATAAGTTTATATTTGATAAAATTGTTCTTCATTTTAATTATTGTATTGTTTTTAAGTGTTTTTGCACTACAAATAAGATATGTGCAGTGTGCATAGGAATGCATTCATTTTTTTCAAATTATAATTCGGCCCTCCAACAGTTTGAGGGACTCTGATCTGGCCCTCTGTTTAAAAAGTTTGAGGACCCCTGGACTAGGACTTCAGAGTCAAGAGTTTGAATCCCCACTTAGCCATGAAAGCGTACTGTATGACCTTGAGCAATTTACATACTTTCAGCACAAGGAAGGCAATAACAAACAAATCGTGCCAATAAAGCCCCATAATAAGTTTGTCATAGGGTCACCATAAGTTGGAAACTACTTGAAGGGAAGCAGCAACCACACTGTAGAAGAGCTGTATCATGGATGTGTGGAAAGGGTACTGTGTTGATAGGACCTAACTTAGCTCTACAGATGTGTAGCACTATATGTCCCATAAACCCCAGATAGTATATCAGGGTCCAATGCATTTGAAGGGCACCAGTATTTTCCCCAGTTCAGAATATGGTTAATTTCTTTCTGTTATTAAAATGTAGATTTTTACTAGGGAGAATCACCAGTGCCCTATTTAGAAAGGTGTTCTGGTGCTTTTAATATTTGCATGGTGGGAAGGGACGATGATGGCCTTTGTGGTTTGTATCATCTGTGCAGCATTGCTGCAGGAGAAGTTGCACATCCTCAGAATTTCTCTGCCATGCAGCCCTTTAAGAAAAATGCACAACTCCAAGCCCTCAAAGAAGAGCGGTTGGCTTTTGCAACCTGAGTAGAATGACCAGGCACAATATGAAAAAAAACACAGGGAAATTAAGGTAAGGTATTTTCTGCTTTTGTGCCTATGATTGTATTTTATTGGAGAAGAGAGAAGCCTATAGACCAGAGGAAAGACAAAAATAGGTTCCTATCAGAGCTTGGAAAACTAACTTTCCCAACCTTTATCCTGTATTATTTTACTCAGTATGTAGTAGAAGGAGGATCAGCAGTTATTCCTTCACCTTTCCAGAAGATCAATCCCGGATATTTATTGTCCTTGCTAATTAATATAAAAGATGACAGGAAAAACATCAATAATACACATAATTTCAAAATTACAATTTGCGATCTAAATTTTCATTCTGGATTTCTAGGAACGTGTGTGGCAACTTTGTCTAATCCTTTCTTGCATGTCAGTTATCAGCTTTTAAAAATATGGGCACTTTACCTTCCTCTGCAGGTTGGTCACTCTATCAAACATCCAATTTCTCCCCAAGTCCTTTCAACCACCTTTCTCTCTTGCCTACTAGAGCAAACAGGGATTCCGAGTTGTTGTGTATCTTCAAGTCATTTCCAACTTATGGTGCCCATCATGGGTTGTTTTTAGCAGTGTGAACTTGTCACAGGGTTTTCTTGGGGAGACTTGTTCAGATGGGGTACTTTTGCTGTCCTCTGAAGTGGAGAGTGTGTGACTTGCCCAAGGTCACCCAGTGGTTTCCATGGCTGGACAGCAATTTGAACATTGGTCTGCAGAGTCATAGCTTTCAGGTTTGGAGCTATCCTACTACATGTGAGCATAGAGATTAGTGAAGGCAGAAGTGTAGCAGAGAAGTTTAAGCTTTGCCAGGTAATTCTGGTGGCCACATTGCATCTCAAACCTTCAGCTAATGGTGACAGACGGTGGATTAATTCTAAGAAGAGTTTGCATGCATTCCAATATTCTGAGATACTCTCTCTGGAGAATTATTGCTTCAAGGGAATTTACAGGGTAAGCTATATTTTTCATTCCAATTAACGCTATAGGAAGTAGCAATCTTGGCATCCAAGTTGAAACATGAACATACATTCTGTTCACAAGTGCTCTCCATGGTTCAAGAAAGGGAGTGGGTGGAAGAAGGGAAAAGTAATTTATATTGAAGATGGTTTTCTGGTAGAGCACCTACAGCAAGTAAAAAATTCAGATGAAGAAGAAGAAAGAAGCCAATCAGCCATATCTAACCTCTTCATGGATATAAAATTTCTATTTCAAGGAAGAAAATCAAATTTTGCAGCAAAAGATAGTGGCAGCTGGTGGCTTTGATGTCAGTTAGATGGTGAATCTGTTCCAGTCTTTAGTCCAAACTTTAAACAAGTTATCCAAGGTGCTGAGCCCTTCTTTGGGAGGGGATAGAGTTCAGCACTTTGAAGAACTTATTTAAATTTGGCTAGAAACAGAACAGATTTCCCTGCCCTCCTGACATCAGAGGCACCTATAGGAGGGGGTTTAGTCTAAACAATTTGGTGACATTCACCTTTCTTATGTGCTATTGGAGTTTCAGGAATAGCTTCTTCTACTTTATTACTATGATTCAGGCTATGGTCAACGTCAGTTGGACAGGAACATTAAAAAGTTGACAATCCACCACCCAAAAACTTACAGTTATATCGGAATTACTGTAACATTAGACAAGGGTTTGTCATGCTGTTGCCAAAAAAAATAAAATAGCCATCAATTTGAATTTGAAAAGGTGAACAGTTCACATTGTTGTACAGGATGAGCCAAAAGTCACAAAACCAGCTGATGTTTTAATAACTTTTTGGAAATGTTGTTTTGAGACAATTTTACCTGTAATATAATTTTATTTCCTATATATATATTGGTGCTATAGTATTGTAAATTAAAAACAAAAATAAAGGAGTTATTACATATCGAAACCGCTTTGTGACTTTTGACCCACCCTGTATATTACCTTGGTATGGTATTTTTTTCAATACTGGCTGCCCAAAAACATGTAGGAGGATTCTATTGCCCTTATGCTCTATTTATTCACTCTCCACTGTTATGGTCCTGGCCACTGTGGAACAGAGCTTCAGATTAAATAGATTTGTGGTCTGATCCAGCAGCGCTATTCAAACATTCTGTTATGTGGAGGTCAGGCCTACAAAAACAAAAATCCCTGCATTTCTAAATATATTTATAGTGAAGAGTGCAGTGTGTTTGCTTTGTGTTGTGCAGAGTTCAAATTTGCTGAGCTGATAGTGCCATCAATTAATTCACAGATGGATAGCATCATTGTACTGGCAGCCAAACACATGGTGTGGTTCTCCTAATTTAAATGTTTAAGCGGAGGCAGCTAATTTTACAATAGGTCACATAAACCAGTTCATGCTGTATTTCTATTCTATTACTTTCATTCCCCCCACCCCTCTTGTTTTCTGAACCTGTGGAATTAGCACATTTGCTTAAATGGAAAAATAGCTCCCCTATTTGAGCTTATTTAGAAATCTCCCATGCTTCCGTTGTTGAATGTTGAAAAATGTTTTGTTTGTCTGTTTACATGGACTCGAGTTGCGGATCTGTTGTTCATGTAGATACGTTGCAAATTAAGTGCTGATTCAATTGCTGTTTTAAAAAAAGAGATGCTTAAAATGGCATGCAACAAGGGGAAGAGGGATAATACAGATCAGAATTCAGAACGGTACCTTTTCTCTCTGCAACTCCCAGATGTTCAATATGACCATGAGGGGGTGGGAATTATAGTCCAAAAATAACTTTTTGCAAATACTCATCATATCTACTGGAGGAGTAGTTGATATTATTCCCCTCTCTATTTTCCCCAACGAAACTCCCCCACGTTTTATTTGCCTTGCAGATGACTATAGATCTTTAGCCTTCTCACCTAGTTTGGCACTAAGTATGATCATAATTTGTCTTGTATCTTTGAGCTTGTTATGTGTTGCACTAGTAATGGGTAAGAAGACATTTTGTCACCTTCCCCTCTGGCTCAGTTTTACACACAACTGTGGTACAAATCAGGATCTAGGTGTAAAAAAAAAATCAAGGTTTCAAAGACTTTGCTGTCTTGGATGACAGTCAGTGTCCCCTTGCCACATTCTCCCTTCCCTCTGTAGTTCTGACCTGAAACCAATCTATTTTACTGCAGGTGTAGAGATTAACCCTTACTTCTATACACTGAATTGCTTTAAAAGAGAAAGAAGAATGTGTCATATTTTGTCAATTTGTATATTTAAAAAATACACTAAGACTGTCATATGCCTGGAAACCATATCCACAGTTTAATTTACTTGCATCCAGTAGAAAATTGTCTTTTGCTACATCCTCCAAATGCTTCTCTGGCATGCTTCCCCTGGAAGTTACTACAGAGTCGCATTGGAAAACTTAGCAAATGCCTAGAGAGGAATCACCATGACCTCCAATGCAACTCTATGGTGCAATGGGACCAGAAATAAGCTAATTTAATAGTATTTAGTCATGTCTGTAGTTTCAGACAACCATGGTCCAGTCAAGAATGTATCCCCCACAGTCTTATTGTGTCATTTACCTGACTGTCACACTGGCAAATCCATCCATATCATCTCTGTGGATAAGACTGTAACACATTTCAGTGCTCACCTATCTATCCACCTTAAATGGATAAAAACTCTGTGAAAGGGGAGCAGTACCAACCTTCCAGACATTCCTACTGAGGGCAAGTTCTCTTTTTGTTTTCCCCATTTTCTTGCACCTCTGAAACTGACTTGCTGTCCCTGGGCATGCTGTAGAACTATATCCCATTTCCAATTAAAGTAGCGCAAGATTCAGCCATTTATTTATTTATTACTGCGCTTGTATACCGCCGTTTCTCAGCCTAAATTGGCGACTCAACGTGGTTTACAACACTACAACAATCAACAATATTCAGTTTAAAAAGCATAAAAAACAACATACACAATACAATTGAACTGCTTGCATTCTGAATCTGGAATAGAGGGAGGATGCCATCTTGTTCTTTTCCCCAGGCAGCTGTATGTCTTGAGTTGAGCTTGACCTGGTTCCTAATAAAAATGATAGCGTATCTCCCAAATGGGAATGAAGCCTGGACCTAAGGGCTAGAGTCTGCGAGGCCTTTCGCCAATCACTTTCAACAGGCTAATGATGGTGCTAACTCTTAAAAGATTTGTTACCCTTAAAGCTATACTTGGTGGCCTTTTCAAATACATATTCATTTCAGAGGCTGCAAGAGGAAAAGGAGGAGACAGTACTTCGTTGATTGCCTTCCAGTAGGTTTCCTCGCTTCTTCAATTTGGCAGCAGTGATGTGAATCTGAATACAGCCTTTGTCATTGGGCTTGAAATATGGCTGCGCTAATCCTATTTGGTGCCAGTCCTACTTGGTGCTTGCCACTGCTTGCTGCTTTTTGGGAAGGCTGGCTGAGCCTAGTGTGCATCTGTTGAGTTCATCTGGATGCAGCAGGACGAATTTGGGCTTCGGTCTCTTGTTAGCATCAACAGCTTATAGCTTGGCTTAGTGTGGAGCATCCAAAATGTAGAAAGCAGCAAGAGTTATAGTTTGAGACATCCAAAGTAGGTAGTCACCATTAGAGTTATGATTCTGTAAATTTCACCATTTCAATTTTCAGAGGTGACTGAGTTATTGTTGCTGTAATCTTTATTTATATGCAGCTTTTTCTCTCTCAAAAGAGAGTAAAAGCAATGAATAATACTAAAAACAATATAACATGCTAGTTAAAACCTTAAAGATTTGTTGTTGTTGTTCATTAGTTCGGTCATTACTGACTCTTCGTGACCTCATGGACCAACCCACGCCAGAGCTCTCTGTCGGCCGTCACCTCCCCCAGCTCCTTCAGAATCAAGCCAGTCAATTCAAGGATGCCATCCAGCCATCTTGCCCTTGGTCAGCCCCTCTTCCTTTTTCCTTAAAGATATAGACATTAAAATTAAATTAAACAAGAGACAAGAAAGCGTTTCTAGTAATTTTAAAAAATAACGGTTGCAGTGTCAGGTGTAACAAGAGTGAAACATGAGCCAGTATTCTAACCATGTGATATCCCTCTTCCATCATTTATTGAGGCCCCAATTCCTATGCTTATAAGTATTTTTAAAAAGCTTACAGTTACACTGCAAAACGAGTGAAGTGATGTAGTTGAAATGGCTTTGTGCACCCTCAAGATGTTTCTGAAATTGACCGTATCCCAGGATGATCTTGGGACAAAAAATTTCAGAGAGGGTTTCCCATTATTTTCCACTGAGGCTAAGAGAGAGTGACTTGGCCAAGATCACCCGGTGGGTTTCCATGGCCAAACATGGATTCAATTCCAGATTTCTAGAGTCTTATGATTTCATCAGACAGGGCTTTTTTTTTTGCTTTTTTTTTTTTTTTTTTTTTTGCAGCTTACGCTGGTTCAGCTATCGTTTAGCTATGGACCCACTGGCCCCCATCCCATGACATAAAATTACTTCCAGCATGGCTCTGTGGCTAAACACAGGAGGCTTCTTGTGTTGCACCAGCAACAATATTATTTATTTATTTATTAGATGCACTTATTGACCGCCATTCTCAGCCCTTACGGGCGACTCATGGCGGTGTACAGTACACATAAAAAGACAGTTACAGAGGCCAGTATCAACAACATATGACTATACAACAAATACAAACTACATAAAAATCCGCTTCGTCTCTTAGTAGAATCATAGCCAGTCTCATTTTCCTTATACCATTCCAGTTCTCATTACCGTAATGTTGTTGCTTAGCACTTAATTAAATGCCCTCTCGAACAGCCAGGTCTTAAGGCTTTTTCGAAAGGACATGAGGGAAGGCGCCTGTCTGATGTGTGCAGGGAGAGTGTTCCACAGCCGGGGGACCACCACCGAGAAGGCCCTCTCCCTCGTCCCCGCCAGCCGTGCCTGTGAGGCAGGCGGGATCGAGAGAAGGGCCTCCCCAGACGATCTCAAGGTCCTCGTGGGCTCGTAGGCCAAGATGCGGTCCGAAAGGTATTTTGGGCCGGAACCGTTTAGGGCTTTGTAGGCCAAGACCAGCACCTTGAATTGGGTCCGGTAGCAAATCGGCAGCCAGTGAAGCTGGGACAACAAGGGCGTTGTGTGCTCCCTGCTACCCGCTCCAGTTAGTAACATGGCTGCCGCACGCTGGACCAGCTGAAGCTTCCGGGCCGTCTTCAAGGGCAGCCCCACGTAGAGAGCGTTGCAGTAATCCAGGCGGGATGTGACAAGAGCGTGTACCACCGTGGCCAAGTCAGACTTCCCGAGATACGGGCGCAGCTGGCGCACGAGCCTAAGCTGTGCAAATGCTCCCCTGGTCACCGCTGAAACCTGGGGATCCAGGCTCAACGATGAGTCCAGGGTCACACCCAAGCTGCGAACCTGCGCCTTCAAGGGGAGTGCGACCCCGTCCAGCACAGGCTGTAACCCTATATCCCGTTCGGCCTTGCGACTGACCAGGAGTACCTCTGTCTTGTCTGGATTTAGTTTCAGTTTGTTCGCCCTCATCCAGACCGTTACAGCGGCCAGGCACCGGTTCAGGACCTCGACAGCCTCCTTAGTAGCAGGTGGGAAGGAGTGACAGAGTTGGACATCATCTGCGTACAGATGACACCGCACCCCGAAACTCCGGATGATCTCACCCAGCGGCTTCATGTAGATGTTAAACAGCATGGGGGACAGTATGGAACCCTGTGGCACCCCACAAGTCAAAGGTTGTGGTGCGGAACAGGAGTCCCCCAATGACACCTTCTGGGTGCGACCCTCCAGAAATGACCGGAGCCACCGCAAAGCAATGCCTCCAAGACCCATTTCCGCAAGGCGCCCCAGAAGGATACCGTGGTCGACGGTATCAAAGGCCGCTGAGAGGTCCAGGAGCACCAACAGGGACACACTCCCCCTGTCTAGCTCCCGGCGCAGATCATCCACTAAGGTGACCAAGACCGTCTCGGTACCATGCCCCGGTCTGAAACCAGACTGTGCCGGATCCAGATAATCCGTGTCTCTCAAGAATACCTGGAGTTGTGAGGCCACCACGCTTTCCATGACTTTGCCCAAAAAGGGGAGATTGGAAACAGGCCGAAAGTTGTCCAATTTAGTGGGGTCCAGTGATGGCTTCTTCAACAGCGGCTTTATAATAGCCTGTTTTAGGCTCGCTGGAATCTTGCCTTCCCGAAGGGAGGCATTCACCACCACTGTTACCCACTCGGCTAATCCCCCTCTGGCCTCTCTCAGAAGCCAGGATGGGCAGGGGTCTAGGATGGACGTGGTGGGCCTCATTCCTCCAAGTATCTTGTCCACATCCTCGGGTTTCACAAACTGAAAAGAATCCAACAAAATAGGACAAGCAGGTGCTCTCGTTACATCCACAGAGTCTGCATCTAACGCGGCGTCCAGCCCAGAACGGATCAAGGCGACTTTGTCTGCGAAGAACCGAGCAAATGCTTCACAGCGCGCGACCGAATTGTCAGGGCTCCCACCTGCAGAGGCAGGAGTTAAAAGACCTTTGACAATCCGAAACAGCTCCGCCGGACGGTTCTTTGCAGACGCAATAGTGGCCGCAAAGAAAGTTTTCTTTGCGGGCTTTATTGCCGCGGCATATGCCCTAAGAAAGGACACAAACCATGCTCGGTTTGACTCGCTCGATTCCGAACGCCACACGCTCTCTAGTTCCCTCTTCCTTCGCTTCATAGCTGCCAGCTCCTCAGTAAACCAAGGGGCTGGTTTAGCTCGGCTACTTGAGAGGGGACGTTCCGGAGCAATCATGTCAATAGCCCTGGTCATCTCCCCATTCCAGAGAGCCACCAAGGCTTCGACATGGTCACCTACCGAGGTGGCGGGAAAATCCCCAAGAGCCATCAGGAAGCCATTCGGATCCATCAGTCTCCTGGGGCGGACCATCTTAATGGGTCCTCCACCTTTGCAGAGGTTAGGGGGCGCAGTGAGCCTAAATCTGATCAGGAAGTGGTCGGTCCATGGCAACGGAGAGATGGACAACTCCTCCACACCGCCACCCTGTTCCCATCCCTGACAGAAAACCAAATCCAATGTGTGTCCAGCACAGTGGGTGGGGCCAGATATTTGTTGGGACAGCCCCATGGTTGCCATGGCAGACATGAAGTCCTGAGCCGCGCCTGTGAGGGTCGTCTCGGCATGGACGTTGAAGTCTCCCAGCACAAGAAGCCGTTGAGACTTCAATGCCAGGCTCGAGACCACCCCCGCTAGCTCAGGTAGGGAGACTGTAGTGCAGCGAGGTGGACGGTACACTACTAGAATCCCTATACTGTCCCGGTCACCCACCCTCAGGTAGACGCTTTCGAAATTTGCGGTCTGCGGGATGGGGCACCTGGTCAGATGGATGGAGTCCCTATAGACCACTGCGACCCCACCTCCCCGCCCTCCGGATCTAGGTTGGTGCTGCACGGAGAAACCCGGAGGACAAAGCTGGGTCAGATTTACTCCTCCAGCTTCATCCAACCAGGTCTCCGTGATGCACGCCAGATCTGCCCGTTCGTCCAGGATTAAGTCCTGGATCCAGGTCGTTTTTCCGTTGACAGATCTGGCGTTCAACAGCACCACCTTCAGACCGGAGGGTCCGCTCACCTGGTTACACCAATTTACCTTAGGAGACCGATTTGGAATTTTGATTATAGATAAGTGGTCCGAATTTGGCCGAATTTGAGGTCTCATTTTCCCGCATCTCCTCCTTCCCACCACGACCTCTATGGGGGCCCCTCGGCTAGTGGAACACCTCCCCTCCTCCATGCCGCTATTTCTGGCTAGGGTCTTAATCACACTTTCACCAGCTGTTTGGGATGTTGGCGTTTTATCTTGCCAATAGGGGAAGCCAGGTGGCTGACGCTATTCTCCATGGGATGGGGTTATAGGTAAGCTGGGTGATACGAGGGGCAATTGGTTTCCCATACCCCCCGATGGGCACCGTCAGATTTGCCATGATTTATGGTGATTCTGGTGGCCAGTATAAGGCCCTTAGTACAAAACTCAAATTACTATACCATATCATATGCTTCTTATTGGGGAATTGAATTTATTACAAATAATACAGTTTATAACAAGTTGCCCAATATCTGCAAGAAATGTAAATTTCCCGGAAATGTTATAGTTATGAGGGATTGTTTTCATTTTTTATTTAGAAAAAAGATGTTTGTTTGTTTTTGAAAAACTGAAAAATGTATTAACCCACAATGACAGGTTCGAAGTCATTTTGCTCAAATCTACAATTTGTTTCCAACATATTGCAACCCTAAAGTGATCCTATCACAGGATTTTCTTGGCAAGATGATAATCATTATATATAATTATTTCACATAAAATTATCCTTTTTGATATATTAAAAGAATGGTTTATTCAGAAGGTAATTAGAATTTGAGCTTACTTTCAAAAATGTTATGACTAGAGCTGCAAGGTCCAGATATGAAAGTAACACTTAAACTATAAAGTACTTTTAAAATTTGGTCAGATTTAGGAGCAAACAAACATAGCAAATCCCAATAAAACAGAGCAAAACATTAGCATGAGCAAAACAGAGAAAATTATTTTGTCTTAACTTTCAAGCAGAGTTAATATACTCAAACTCCATAAAATTAAGGGAGAAAAGAAACCTAAAACCAGGATTTATCATCTTATGAGGACCTAAATACTCCAAAATATGAGGACCTAAATACTCCAAAGAAGGAAATGGCAAAACCACCTCAGAGTATTCCTTGCCTAAAAAACGCCTATGAAAGACATGAGGTACCATAAGTTGACTGGTGACTTGAAAGTGCACAATGTTATACATAGTCATATATAAAAATCTTCCTTTTCCACTATACATAAGAGTATTGGTTGACTATACCCTAAGGCTTTCTGGTGTCTCAGTGAACCACAGATTGGCAAAGTGCCATAAGGAAATTCCTTAGTAGCATAGATACTGTTGTTGAGTTGGCAGCCAGCCTTTATCCCATTCTTCTTGTCATTATAAGGAAGCACCTTAAATCTAATCTTCCCAGTATGACCTCTCCCTCCATCTCACTGGAAGTCCAGAAGAAGTTGAGAAGAGAAGCAAGTAGGGAATAGACTAAATTGGAAGTTCAGAAGATGTGTTTTATGAATTCGTGTCCACCTTATCCGGCTTTAATTTTTGGAAAACAGGGAGCTTTATTACTGTTGGAGGAACTGAAATTGTAGATCTCGAAACAGTACAGAAAAAGGCAACTAAAATGATAAAGGGACTGGAACAATTCCTCTATGAGGAAAGTGAGTCCCCTCGGGGAGATAGGGTGGGACATAAATAAAGTGATATATTTTATTTATTTTTATTTACAATGTTTGGGACTGCTTAAGGCGATTGAGTGAAGATGTAAGAAGTGAATACCATGATATATGATATGGAAAAAATAAATGAAGAAACATTTTCTTTCCCCTCTCATAATCCTTCAACCTGATGTCATCTGCTGAAGCTCATTTATTTATTGTGTCAGAAGCGAATTGAGGGTACAGTTATGATGGAATTTAAAAACATAAAGTTAAAAACTTGGTATTATGCTAAATGTCCTTTGACCAGAAGCTGGCCACTTGAAGTGCCTCTGGTGTTGTTGTGACATTCTGCATGTGACAAGGCTCAGGTTTCATTGTAGTAGGTGGTCTTTGGTTTGCTATTCTCCACACTCATATGACATGAACTTTGTAGCCCCATTTCTTAAGGTTAGCTCTGGATCTCATGGTGACAGCGTCTTCCAGGCTGCCCAATCTTCTGTGTGCCCAGGAGGGAGTCTCTTATCAGGTATCAGCCACAGATTGAGGTTTTAACCTGCTACTTCTGGACTCTTTCTTGCTGAGGTATTCTTCCGAGTATCTCTGTAGATCTTAGGAAGCTATTTCTTGATTTAAGGCATTGGCTGATATCCGAACAGAAGATGGGCTGCAGGTGTCAATGCCTTGGTCCTTTCACTACAGGCCGCTACTTCCCAACGGATGTCAGGTGGTGCAATGCTAGGCAAACAGTATAATTTCTCCAATGTGATAATGTGGCATGTCTCATTAAGAGCCACAGCCACAGTTTTAACATGGTGAGATGTATTCCTTAGAGAAAGCTAAAAGGTTCACACAATACATGGTTCAGTTGTAGAATCCACAGCTACAGAATGTGGCTATAGCTGCCAATTTTGATGACTTAAAAAAAGCTTATATAAACTCTTGGATGTTCAAAGAAAATCAATTAATTTGAATGGGGGAGAGGAGGAAAGTTCTGAAAATCTATGGAGTGATTTTTACAAAGTCAAATAATAGTGCCATCTAGCAAATCAGGCTTGAACTCTCAGTAGGATGATTAAAATGAGGATGCTGTACTTTGGCCATATCATGACATAATGAGACTTTTTGGAAAAGATTGGTAAAGTGGATAGATACAATTTAGATTTGTTGGAGCTAAAATCTAAAACAAAAGTCTAGAATCGAAGAGTCAACAACCTCATTTTAAACAAATTAGCAAATTCTGGTTATTTTTTTTTTAAAAAAAATCAAAAACCAAAGTGCCCTTAATCCCAGTTTAAATGAATTAGCGAATTCTCCAGATGACTTTGCCTGTTCCTTTTTCTTTTAAAAGTACAAATATTTACAGAGTCTTTGGTCAAATGGGTGTCATGATAGAAGGGCCCTTCCACACAGCCATATAATCCAGAATATCAAGGCAGATAATCCCACAATATCTGCTTTGAACTGGGTTATCTGAATCCACACTGTCATATATTCTAGTTCAAAGCAGATAATGTGGGGTTTTATTCAGCTGTGTGGAGGGGGCCGAAGAGGCTTTTTTCCCTTGTCTCATATACATGGAGGTTTGCTTTTTCTAAGATAGGGATATACTAACTGCAGCATGCATTACTTTAAAAATAAAGAACATACTGTTTGCATTAGTTTTTTTCCTCATGTGCAAAATGAAGCAAATCTGATCAGTTGAAGAACCAGTTAAACCCAAAGGCTAGAAAGCTAGCAGAAGAGAGAGGTGAAAAGATTTGCATTTGGAAAGGGTTGTTGAGTCAGCAGCAATAAATTATGCTTCTCGATATTTCTGACACCCCCCACCCCATTTTTCTTGTAAACGTAAACTGCACAAGGATATATAAATGTAGCAAGCCTGATTTATTTCAACAAAATTTACAGTCCAGTTTGGATGCCTTGCCAAGGAGGGCAATTTGCCGAGCCCTGTATTTTTTGCCTGTTTAAAACAATGTGCAAATATAATGACAACACAATTGCTACAGCAAATTTTATAACTATGTATGGTACTTTTACTGTATTTGAAGTACATCAAATATTTATTTTAAAATGCTCAGTAAGGTCCTTTACATTGGTATAGAAGGTGAAATAATAATGGATGCTGGGAAGCTACATTTCAAGTACCAGCATCTCCCAGTTCAGCTGTGCTAGATAATAATGGGAACTGTAGCCCCCAACATTCAATTTCTGTCTTTTCAAGTCAGCCAAAATTGCTCCTTGCCCCGTCTTCCTGCCCTTTTCCATTTTTTCTCACCCTCCACATCAAATCAGCTCTAAACTGGGTTCATTTTTGGAGTACTCTGGGACTGGCAGTCTTCTCACCCACCCTTCTTGGCATGCCAACCACATAATCTATTGCTGGGCAATCATAGAATTGGAAGAGACCACATGGGTCAGCCAGTCCAAACTCCTGCCTTGCAGGAAAAGCACAATCAAAGTACCCCAGACAGAGGACCATCTGATCTCTGTTTAAAGCCTCCAAAAAAAGCTTTCACCACAGGAAGAGGGTTCCACTGTTTAACAGTTCTCACCATCAGGAAGTTCTTTCTAATGTTCAGGTGGAATCTCCATTCCTGTAATTTGAACCCACTTCTCTGAGTCCTAGTCTTCAAATCAGAAAACAAGCCTGATCCCTGTTTCTTATGGCATTCTATCAAATATTTAGACATGGCTCTCATGTCTCTTCTCAACCCTCTCTGTTCTGCAGGGCAAACATGCAATGTCACGTGCCTCCTGCTCACAGAAGCCAGTGTTGTATACACAAGATAACCCCTTTCCCTTTGCCATCTCTCCCCAAATAAAACTTCTCTATAGAGTTGTAGTTTGACTATCCATCTGTCTACCTTCCTTTCTTCCTTAAGTGTAAAATTTTATAAAATTCCTTCAAGACTTCATGATTCCCCTGTGAGGATATTGTGGCCTCTTGGGAGATCTGCAAACTTCAAGAACAACTAGTTTGGAAGCCTGTTCCAACCACTGTAGTAGAATATAATGACACGAACGCCAAAGAAAACAGTTAGAAATAGATAACTATTTCCAGACATATTTTTAATTTAAAAAGAGAACATAATAGAAAGGCAGTAATAAAACTAAGAAGCAGGATTTTATAAAATATAATGTTAGCAACTACAACTAACTCCACACCTACATTGGAATAGAAGAAGAAGAAGGAGAAGGAGAAGAACTTAATTTTTCTACCCCGCCTCCATCTCCCCAAGGGGACTCGGGGCGGCTTACATGGGGCCAAGCCCAAGCAACATACAGATTAAAAGCAAAGACAACAGCAAATTACAAATTAAAATAGCACAAACAGCATAACAGTAATAAACAAGTATCAAGCAACAGCAAGCCAATTTTGGAGGGGGGGGGGGAAGGCCAACATACAAATTGATTAAAAGGTAAATAGTTCAATAAGGTGGATAGGAACATAAGTGACACAGGAGATATCATGAGAACAGAGCAATTAAACAGGATCAGGATCATCTCAGTTTAACTTACATATATGAATAATGATGTAATATAGGAATTCAGATTCAATGGTGAGAACAGATCACGGTACAATCGTTTGTCATAGGGGTCATCAATTGAAGGCACAATGAAACATCCTCGTCTTTAGTTCCTTATGGAATGTGGCTAGGGTTAGTGCCTGCCTGATCTCCCTAGGGAAGGAGTTCCAGAGACGGGGGGCCACCACCGAGAATTCCCTCTCCCTCGTCCCCACCAACCGCACCCGAGACGGGGGCGGGAGCGAGAGAAGGGCATCCCCGGAGTACAAACACAAAAACAACATACGCACCTACATATGCATATACACACAAATCACACAAACAAGTAAACAGTTCTATGAACCTCCTATTCATTATCTAGTGGCTTTTAATTCTTTGTTATTATTTTACTCCCTTTAAATGGATTTATATAATCACACTTCTACATTTGGTAACACTCTCCTAATTCATACATACATCTTCTCACACATATTGAAGGAAAGTGGGGAAACTGATTCTGAAACAACCTAACTATAACTAGGATAAATCTAGTGAAGAACACTGAGTCACTAGGCCCACAGATGAATAAATTCATTTTGGCAGTTACTGTTAGATCAGTTCATCAAATCATAGTTGATACTTCTAGGATCTCCATAAAAGCAGGGTGAGAAGATACTTAATACAACGTGGTTAATATAATATGGCGAATGACAGTCAAATATACTCTTGGTGCCAGTCATTATGCAAAAAATTATTCTCAATAGCAGCAGGTGTTTGGACTTATTTTTTGATTGAAAAATGCATGTGTGATGGCATTGACTATAGTATTAAATAGCTATAAAAACTCACTTTGTATATTCTCAAAGCACTTTTTTGCTTTAGTTTTGAACTGTAATGCACCTGAATCATTACTCAAAATAAGACCCAAAGGCTCTTTTCCAATCACTTGTCTAGTATATTTAAATTGTGGAACAAGCACATTGTGTTTCACTGTACAGTATGATTACGATGCATTCTATCCTGTACTCTTATACGTATTCAGAAGTAAATTGAAATTCTTGAATTGAGTACAGTGGGATTTTCCCATAGTCAAGGAAGCAGGGACTGGGATTCTTCAGGTGGTGTTTCTTCCTGCAGCTTTGATAATCCCCCATTATTGGCTTTCTTGGATGATGTCAATGGCACTTTACACCATCCATAAAACACCCCTAAGTCCACAGTTCCTCAACATTGTCTTTGACTAGGAGTTATCAGCCTATGATCCTCCAGTTTTATGGACTCCCTGAAGCCTTGACAGTTTGCCCAAAAGTTAGGGATTCTGGGAACTGAAATCTCAAACATGTCAAGGGTCATGGGTTAGCTCTGAAGGCACAGCAGTAAGGAAGTTAGACAAGCGGCTTACTGCCTGCTTTATGCAAAAACAGAACAGCAGAGCAAACAACAGTGGTCCCTCCACACTTACAATTTAGGATTTTGAGGATTTAATTATGGATCTGATTAAAATGTTTTCTCTAAGAATCTATAGGTCCTCCAGTGCAATTCTGAGGTCAGCGTCCACTGGCGGTTGACTGTAATGACAACAACAATTAATTTATTACCTGGCTCTTCCTGTAGCTTGAGGCAGAATACAACATCATTAAAACAATAGATAAAACATATTAAAACACAATTAAAAGACATATAACAAGATACAAAGAGTTAAAATACAAGATAAAATCCACTGATAAAATGCGGATTAAAATTCACAAATTAAAATTGACTGAGTAAGTCTGCCAGAAGAGATGGGTCTTAATTGTGTCTTAAATTCTGACAGCTGATCTAGTGTCGAATCTCTTCTGGCAGGTTGTTTCACAGTCTTGGGACAGCTAATGAAAAGGTCTCCTGGGTGACTGTGCCAGTCGGGTTCTGGCAGGCTGGAGTAGACACCCCCTCCCAAAGGAACTAAGTGTTCAGGGTGGATTGTATGGGAGAAGGTAATCCTGTAGTTAACCTAGACCCAAACTGTGTAGGGCTTTAAAGGTCAAAACCAACACTTTGTACTTTGTCCAGAAACTAATTGGCAACCAGTAAAGTGGCTTTAGGATAGGTGTAATACGCTCACTCCTGGATGTTCCTGTGACCAATCTGACTGCTGCGTTTTGAATTAATTGAAGTTTCCAAACTTAGTACAGAGGTAGCTGTTCTGGTATGGCCGTACCAGGAGCTCCAGCTTACCTTGCTATTTGTTATTTGTTGCATGTATTTTAAGGTTCTGTGCATTTGCAGTTAGGTGGCTTTCCTTGTCAATTATCATTAGGTTCCCTAGTTCCGCCCCCTTTTTGAGTTTTGGAGGGAATAGGAGCCATTTTGGCTTTGTCCACACAGAGAAGCCTTCCTTACAGGACTTAAACCAGGGCCTCCTGTAAAAGGCTCCTGTAAAAGGGCTTCCTGTAAAACTTAAAGGACTTAAACCAGGACTTAAACCAGGGCCTCCTGTAAAAGGGCCTCCTGTAAAATAGCCCCATAGCTTGGCCGGGGAGAAACAGCCCCATAGCTTGGCCGGGGAGAAATAGCGCCATAGCTTGGCCAGGGATATACAGATACAGCCTCACAGCTCTCTTGCTAGCGATCCAGTCCCACAGCACTTCAGCCAGCCATCACTGGGAAGTGAACATCTTCCTCGTCCTGGAAGTTTTGCAAAGTCTCTGTTCGGTAAGGGCCCTTCACGGCAACCATAAAGCAGATTGGACCGGGTGTAGGGGTCCCACGCCAACAGAAGAGAAGACAGATTGCCCAGGTAGAGGTCGGGGATTTTCCCAACAGTGAAGGAACAGTTGCCTGCCTTTCGGGGCAAGGTTGAGAAAGCCAATAGTTTATTAAGAAAACTTTGAAGCTAACCATTGAAGATTTGTTATTTGTTCAGTAATAAAGATTTTGTTGCATCTTTAAAGACTTTGGAGTCCATCTTTTCAGGAAAATCCCAAAAAACCTCTCTCTGAGGCAACCCCTTCGTCCCGTTGGGCTAGCAGAATTTAAGTCCTGTTTACAGTCTTTTATAGGAGCCCAGCGTGTGACAGCACAGTAGCACAATATAAAGTGCATTGCAGAAGTCCAGTCTTGAGGTTACTAGTGCATACGCTATCATCTTCAGGTTCTCAGATTCTAGGAAAGGGTGCAGCTGGCATATCAGCTGAAGCAGGTAGCAAGCATCCTGACCGGCACATCAACTTGGGCTGATATTTAGAGAGACGGATCCAGGATCACTCCCAAACCATGAACAAAGTCTTTCGGGAGAGTGTAACCCTATTCAGAACTGGTTGACACATTTCTATCCCTAGATTAGGAGATTGCAGATTAAAATTCACCAATTGCCATAACTTTTAATGGCAAGCACCTCGGTTTTGTCTGGATTCAGTTTTAATTTGTTTTTCCGCATCTTGCCCCATTACCCCCTTCAGGCATGCATTCAGAGGAGACATGCTATCATTATCTAGAGCTGTTTTGGACGGTATAGAGAAATATATTTGGGTGTCATCAGGGTACTGATAGCACCCCATCCCATGACTCCAGATGATCTCTCCCAGCGGTTTTATGTAAATGTTAAAAAGCATTGGGGATAAAATGTAGTGCCATTCTGGAGGACCTAGAATTTTCTACAAATGTGTTTTCTTGGGTATTGTTTAACATTTGTGGTTTTTTCACTTTCACAGAGGTTCTGTGCCCCTAACCAATGGAAGGCTGACTGTACTGAGATGTAACTGAGATGATTGCCACTGAGTGATTGAACCTTATCCACAAGTTTCTTATTAGGTGAAGAATGAAAATACTGTATATAACTTAAGCGATAAATTGTACATTTTTCAGATGTATAGACTGCCTTTTCATCTAAAAGTGTAGGCATGATAGGCTTTTGCAGGGAAAAAAGGAGACTCTGTGGCTCCTTCTAAAACTAACAAACATTAAGAGCCTGTGACAGTTCCTGCCACAATCCATTTCTTGTTAAAGGCAGACACATTTATTGTGGCATGAATGTTCACTGGTGCTACAAGGTTCCTTCTTTTTGTTTGAATTGCTCTGTTTGTTTAGCACAGTGAGGCTTCATCCCCATTTAGGCAAATGGTATCATTATGGTGAAAATAAACAATGAAGATGCAAAGAACCAACC
Organism: Anolis sagrei; assembly: GCF_037176765.1. Taxonomy (NCBI): domain Eukaryota; kingdom Metazoa; phylum Chordata; class Lepidosauria; order Squamata; family Anolidae; genus Anolis; species Anolis sagrei. The sequence goes on along the minus strand of NC_090024.1, from coordinate 211,785,439 downwards.
TTTGCTGAGTTGAGGCTGCACCGTATTCATCCTGCATAGAGAGCTGTGAGGAGGGTTGTTTGTCAATGTTTTGCAGCGCCTCATCTCTCCAGGACCTGCCAGCTGCAAGTGGCTGGCTCTCTTTAGTGTATAATGGGCTAAGCCCGAGGCTTCTGGAGCTGATAAAAACCAGACACTCATTATTAATTAAAGAAGTTGGTCATGGCAGTGGCTGGCGGGAGTAGGAGAACGGGAGAGTCTACGCACCACAGACCAAGGCTGGCTCAGGACTTCTGGGACATAGGGTTGATATTGTTGAAAGAAAGCCTGTGCAGCTTACACAGACAGATGGGGGAAAGGGAGAGAAAGGTTGTCTGCTGTCTCATTCAGCAGGATCGAGATTTCAGCTGGGAGCCTGGGGCAGGAGCCGTGGCTAAAGGGAATTCATTTTATAAATGCAATGGCACTTGTGTTTACCACAAGACACAGGGAAAGTGACTTGCTGAGTCCAGAAAATGCATCTCTGGCATCTCCTCAAACACCACATTCAAGATATGTGCCCAGAATATATGTGCCTAGGAAATAAGAATAAAACACTTTAGGGAAACTATTGTGGAGCTGCTTAATTTATTTTAAGTTTATTGAGAGAAACATAATTTGAGGAAAATCCCACCAGGATGCAGGAGCAATCTGCTGTAGCCAATATAGAAATAACTTAGATTGGAAATATGGTGATGGTTTTTAAAAAGGTTTTTTTTTTTTTTTGTGATGGTGGCAGTTGTCTGACCTGATTGTTTGCAGCATTTGATCTTCCAAGAGGTGTAAAAAGATTTTCTTAAATTATATAAAAATCTGACAAAGGCAAAAACAGAACACAAATCCAATTTGAATTCAAAATATTCAGACTGGAATAGTCACAGCCCTGCCTGTGTGCAACAAAATTCATAGGAGAATGATTACTTTATTGGTGAACCAAAAATAATAAAATACATCATGCAAGCTTTTATTGCTCCTTGGTCATGCAAAAGAGGTTGAAAAATGACACCAGCTTTTATGGTTATTGGTTGGCTAGTATCACTCTTGTGGATTTTGGGTTGCTCTATTCTGCTGCCCCCGGTGGCATAGTTGGTTAAGGAAACTCCTAGCATTATGTCCCAACACACTTTATCAGAGATCCAGGATATCTGCATGCCCATCCCCCTCCAAACACCCCACCCTGTCATGCCCAGCACTTTTAATTTTAATTATTACATTTGGCCCGGCCATTGTTTTTAATTTCGTCATTGGGTGTTGTTAATGTTATTGCTTTGTTTTTTGAGTTATTGTGTTGTTATTGTTGCTGCTGTTTTTATTGTTGTATTTGGGCTCGGCCTCTTGTAAGCCGCAATGAGTCCTTCAGGAGATGGTAGCGGGGTACAAATAAAGGTTTATTATTATTATTATTATTATTATTATTATTAAAGCGCTGAGCTGCTGAACTTGCGGTGTGGGCTCCTGCTGTTAGCCCCAGCTTCTGCCAACCTAGCACTTTGAAAACATTCAGATGTTAGTAGATCAATAGGTACTACTATGGCGGGAAGGTAACAGCATAACATGAAGTCATGCTGGCTACATGACCTTGGAGGTGTCTATGGACAACGCCGTCTCTTCAGCTTAGAAATTGAGATGAGTACCAACCACCAGAGTCGGACACGGCTGGACTTAATGTCAGGAAAAAACCTTTACCTTTATTTATTCTGCTGCATGGCCAACATGGCTACTTCTGAGTATGAGTCTTCTCTGTGATGATCACACGTTGTTCCTACATAAAATTCACAGTCTCAAATCAAAGTCAAAAAGTCGGTTTCTCCCGCCATTTTATTTGTGTCTTCTTTTGGAGATTCGTTGTTTGGAAGAAGCAAGCAATGTAGATAGTGAAAGAATTGGAAAGAAAACCATCGTTTAGATTAATTAAACTGAAATAATCCCAAGGTTTCCTATTTCTGTTGTTTTTGACAAGTCATTATTTGTTGGAATTAATAATTCTGTTATCAAGGTTAGTGTAGATTACTGTTTATGAGAAACATGAAGATTCCCTTTGGGAGTGGATTAGAAGAAGAAAATGACTTTTTCCCCCTCCCTTGTCACTTAAGATATGCATATACCCCCCCCCTTCCCGGTAAACCAAGGGGAATTGGCCAGTGTGTGTGTGTGTGTGTGTGTGTGTGTGTGTGTGTAGCATGCATATGTGTATGCGTGAGACACAGAAAGAGCAAGAGATATCTGATACTGAATTCTATGCTTGTTAATCTTAACAAAACAAAATCAAACCAAAAAAAGCCCAGTTGGCATCAGAACTGGAATTTACAATATAAACATTGAGCAGGCTGTGTTTGAATTTAGAAGATTGCTGCTCTCTCTACAAGGGCCTGTTGGAAAAGTTACAGGACTGCTGTGAAGTGTGCTTCTACCGCAGGATCCTTCACTCCTCCCTTCACAGGTGCTATTGAACTTCTGTGCTCTCTTTCACAGGCAGCAATCTCTGCTACAAGTTCTGGCTATGGCCATGCTCTCCAGCTGTCCCAAGTTGGCAGGAACTGTCTCTATTTCTCTTCTTAACTCCAGGGTTTTTTTTTGTCTGCTTTTAAAGTATGCCACCTTTTTTCCTTACAGTATTCCCCTTTGCTTCCAGCTTACTTTAGTTGCTGCAAACTTTGGGGTCCAGAAGTACAGCATGCATTTGTTTATAAGTTGACCTCATGCATAAGTCAAGAGCAAGTTTTAGTGCCAAAATTATGGATTTTGATATGACCCGTGTATAAATTGAGGATCATTCTGCAGTGAGAGGAAAACTCTGGTGTGGTATCATGTGAGCAGCCATCCCTGGTCACTACCAATCCCATTTTCCTGCCCAGCCTTTCAAAATTGCCAGAAACATACTGTGGTGGAGAAAATGTTTATTTATTTATTTACTCTAGTTGTATTCCGCCTTTCTCTATACCGAAGGGGATTCAAGGTGGCTTTACATATGACAAATATTCAATGCCTTTGGACAACAAACAGAAAACACTTAAGTTAAAATTAAAATTAAATGCATATTAAAACATATAAAATATTGCATTCACTATTAAAATCATGCCGTTCTCTGTCATAATCCGGGGCTGTTCCAAAGACCAGTTGCACATATTTCGAGGTTATTATTGAACTATAATTTAATTTTTTTAACAGACATTGTAGAATAAGGAAAGGATATTTTATCTAGGGATGGATCCAGATTTTAGCTATTTGATTCTCTGTATATATAAATATTTCAAATGTGTGTGTCACCCTTTTCTGTGTTAAATAGTAAAGGTAAAGGTTTTCCCCTGACATTAAGTCCAGTCGTGTTTGACTCTGGGGTGTGGTGCTTATCTCCATTTCTAAGCCAAAGAGCCAGTATTGTCTGTAAACACGTCCTAGGTCATGTGGCTGGCATGACTGCAAGGGGCGCAAGGAGCACTGTGTTAAATAAGTGTACTTATTTGTTTTAACTTCTGGGGCCTCTATTGCACATGCTCTTTGGACCTCTTTCTTTTAAAATGGGAGAAGTCAGGAATTTTGAAGGATGAGGCAGCAGTGACCTTTCAAAGTAGAAAAGGGTGAATTGGGGAGGGGGGCCAAGAAAAAAGTCCCAGCCTGGGACCAAGGTGGGATATAAATGAGGTGATGGATGTGTGGATGTTTGAAAATCTCCAGTTTAGCTACCTGCATTGCAGGCTTAATTGATTTGTTGTTGCAAGTTGCAAAGACTCTCTGGGGATCTATGTATTTACTTAGTTAGCTTCTTCTTTTCTTCCCAGTCATTTCAGCATCAATTCTGTTCTGAGTCTACATTCTAGCTACAGGCAAGGAAGCTAGATTAATGTTCTTTATCCCTTATCCAAAATGAGTAAGAAAGAATAATTCCCTTCTTTTACTTTGATGTGAGAAGAGCTCCCTTAGCTAAGATTTCTTTCTTAATTTCCAAACAGGTAAGCGTGTGTTTACATATTGTGTGCATGTGTTTTAAGGACAAGCCGTAAGCAACTGTGGTTGAGACAAAGTGCATAATCTTTAATTACATCTCAATGGATCATCCCTGGGTCTCTGCTTTTGGCCCTGAAACTTTAGAGCTTCAGATGATCCTGAAATGACAATTCTACCCCCAAACCAATATTCCCAAGGTTTAATAGGATGTTGTCGTGGCAGTTAAAGTGGAATCGTAGCCCTGTAACTGCATAGTATGAAAGGACCACAACTCTTGGAGTATCTTTGAACATAAATCTCCTGCTGCAGACATCATATACAACTCCCTCAACCCTTCTTTCTGTCATCTGTCATCTTGATAATCAGATCAAAACTGGGACAACGCTAAATGGGTAACCCTATCAATAGTGTCTACTCAAAAGTAAACTCCATTGATTTGGATGAACCTAATTTCTTGGAGGTTACCATGCTGCTTCTGCTTGATGCTTCCCATGGGGTAGAGGGCTACACACAATATCAGCTTTGACAACACACACAGTTTTTACAAAAAAATGTGGATTCTTGTGCCTGATAATGTCATCAGTAGAAGAATAGTGAGGCTGAACTTTGCTAATGAGGCAGAATCTTCCCAATGAGGAAGGAGAACAAAAGGAGTAAGATACCCAAATACATTTCTCCAAAGAAGTGACTGCAATTGGAACAAAATATAAATCACTTTTAGAGTGCTAATAAAAGTGTGCCACCAATGGCTGCAGATCACAGGAATGGTAACCGATGGTTACTTAAGATTGCTTGCATAAGGTGGATTCCAAATTTAAAGACAGGAAGAACAGAAATAGATAATGTAACTTTAGCTAGGTTTGGCTTGCCTCCATGACAATTTTACCTTTTCTTATGATGTCTTATTATGTGACTTGTGCTTCACATTTTCAACTGTCATATCAGGGGGACAGAAATTCACACAAGGAAGACATAACAAGGGGTCCTATGCATTGCATCACCTGAGAAAGGGGGTGCCATGTATTACATACTCATGTTGTTTTGTTTTCCAGCATCCAAGAAATATAGAAGTACAAGCAATGCCCAAGTTCAGACAAGATAGGTTCTGTAGGTTTGTTCTTAAGTTGAATATATATAAGTTAGAACAAGTATTCTTTAAAAGTGTACTTCCAGCCCAAAACTTCTATTTTTAAACTTTGGATAGCATAGGGAAGGGCTAACACCCCTATGGTGGTTTTTTTTTTTTTTTTTGCGGTCTTTTCCCCTGTTCAGAACATTTCACCTCACCTTCTGTTCCTGTGATGATTGGATTTTGAAAAAAAAAAATGGCTTGTTGTGGAAACAAGGATTACTGCTAAACCTTCAGTGGAAACACCTTCCGAGGGGCAGATTTCTCTCACTTCCTGTTGTCTTACACCAGATCTTAACTATGAGTCATTGATAAGTCAGATGTTTGTAACTCAGGGACTGTCTTTAATTCTGCAATAAATACTTTGTTGTTTTCTACAAAGGGAATGAAGTTTACTATCAAACAAGTCAATAATTAAGTCTGCTTTAGAATATTTTGAGCTAATTTTAATTCCACTTATCAATCACTATGTTCGCTGTGGAGAGATGGATTTTATGAGTGATGAGGGCAAGATTTTCATGACCACCTTTGACCCTTTAAATCAGCAAATGAAAATCCTAGGTACCAGCATGAAATAAGAGGTTGGGCATTTTCACATATAGTATTTTTCAAACCTGTCATTTTTTGTTATCTTTCTCTCATACAGGTAGAAGTCCATACACACAAACATACATGACCCATTGTTTGATTAAACATTTATAGTGAAGTAGAATAAAAATGTAGATCTTTTGACTGCTGCATGTATTAACATATTGCACTTGAAAACTAAGTTTCAAGTGTAACATGGCATATGCATAATTTATGATTATGTGTGTAAACACATGTTCCTGCCTTCAAGTCTCCTATCAACTTATTGTGACCCCAACGGATTTCATAGGGTCTTCTTTGCAAGGAATACTCAAAGCTGGTTTGGCCAATTCCTTCCTCCCTTTCATGTTAAATGTGGTCACAAACTGCTTGCAAGCTGTGATCTAGAATATGAATCAGACCCTGACTTGTGTGCATTTTTAAAGCATGCATGCTACACTAATCCCTGTTGGTTTCACCCCTGACGACAGGTCCTTGAGAGCTAAACATAAGACATAAATTAGCTGAATTTTTAAGAATATGAGAAAGAATGTAAAGACAACAACCGGCTTTTGTCTTTTGTACACCAGTGTGTCCAAGTATGTGTAATAGATAAAAAATAGATTGGTGTCATTGTGATGGTTAAAACCAAGTCACAGAGGTGCCAGGATGTGTGCTCCAGTAGGAAAATTGTCTCTCTCTCTCTCCTGCTGCCAGGGGCTAGGGTCTACATCACACAATATCAGCTGTGACAACTCTATTAAGTGAATTCTCTTCCCTTTGAAATTTTGTGATTACAGCTCTCAAGCGGTCCTACCTCTGAGCCATGCCTCTTGGGGCTTCAGCATTGTTGCACAGGGAGGGTGGAGGTGAGAAACATGTGAAAGGCAGAGAGTGGGGGATATGGGGAAAAAGCTTGGAAAAACAGGGCAAAGGAGTTCAAGAGGGAAGGGGAGTCATCTCAGTAGAAGATGGGCTGACAGAAATAAATAAAGGATAATGACAGACTGAAGAGTGCAAGGAACTGTGAACAGTATTCTACAGAATACCATTTGTGTAGCTAGAAATCTTCCAGCATTCCCATACAATCTCAGGACACAGAGAGAACAAAGAACAAGTAAAAAGAAAGAAAGAAAAGAGATACAGAGGCGATAGAAGCTGCTGCTCGGCTTAGGGCAGCAGGTAGATGGGCTCAAGAGTTAGGGATCCAGTTGTTCCCTCTGTTTGTGTTTTTAGACCCTTTAATATCACTTTTGGATAATGATGAATGGAGAAGGTGTAATTTACAGACACAACATGAGTAATCTATTATTATAGTTATTGTGTTCTTCTGGGCCTTTTCTACACTACTTGATTATAGAACTATGATTGCAAAGGTGGTTCCGTCGTAGTTAAAGTGGAATCATAGTGCAATAATTGTGTAGTGTGAAAAGACCCTCTGGTCTGAAGCAAAGGTGCAAGGTAATCCAATTTTAGTAGTATCCAGTAGATTTCCTAGCAAGCAACTAGTTGCCAAAGGATTTGAGAACAATTGAAACTTTAATTTACAGGCTGTACAATTTGTGATCACATTCCTGCTCCATTCTGGCAGACCCCAGATGTCATTCGATTGATTCTACTAGGGAAAAACTTATTTTTGGAGATGAAATTGCATTCCTGAATGGACATTTCTAGAAGAAGGAATGCTCTTCTGAAGCAGGACATAGAGCTCATTGCCTTTGGAAACCAAATATCCCTCACAGTGGGGAGTGATACCTAAGACAAGTCTTGGAGATATCAAAATTGATCCACAACCCACTAAAGTTGTCCCCGCACCTACTTTAATGCTCCAGTTTAGGGATGTATTTTTTTCTAAAATAGAAAGTCATAAAGGGATAGGCCTTCAGCTTGCAGCCTGTGTTCTCACAATTCAGGTCACTCCTGGACTCTGAAATCTTTATAGCTCTGGTGGAAGTATGCCATAAAATCACCTGAAGTGCCAACAAAATTGCTAGAGAGGACATATTTTGTCATATATGAGTAGGTGAAACCTCATGTGCTGGTCTTGTCTTGTATTGCATTCTTATTTATATGCTTTGTTGCTTTGAAATGGCTATAAATTATTGTTTTATAAATAGGTAGTTTATGTAATTGTTTCAGTTTCGGGTATTTTTACTTTAAATACCCATGTTTTCTACGTACTTTTAGTGAAGCACATAACTGTGCCCCCCTGCAAACACACTATATTTTACATCTGCTTCTACATTCCTGTGCGGGGGGGGGGGGGGGGAACAAAACACCGTTATCTACCTCTGATTGAATTAGATAGATACAAGCAGAGCATATGCTATTTCACATTTTAAACTAATTTAAATCACAGTGCCATCATGTCTACTGGAATAAAAAATGGAGCTTGCTTCTACTGTTAAACACATTTGCTTGGAAATAAACACAATTTCATTGCAGAAAGAGGGAAAATAGAAGGAGCATCTGTTACTATGTACCTTCCCATCCTGTTACCACCTGACTATAATTTCTTTAAAGAATCATAATAAAAAAACATGATGCTATGTGAATCATTGCCAGCTTCGATATGCGTATGGCAGTCCAGGTTTTATACCCAGTTCGTTTGTGATCTCTGGGCTCTTCCATGCTTTGACTTCATCTATGTTCCAGCCTTATCTGCACCATCACTGTATTTAAAATAGGTTTGAAAAAAAAAATCAAAAGCCTGGATCTTACAAGTGGTTTTGTAAACACTCTTGTCAACATGCCATTCCTCCTGTAGAGTCTGCTGGTACTTACGTGAATGATTTTGTGCTTCTCAATAGTTTCTCAATTCCTCTCCAGGTGCAATATAAAAAGGGTAGACAAGACTACACAGTATGTCTGTGGCTGAACAGGGATTTGGAATCCATCTCCTCTTTGGTCAGCATCCAGTGTACTATATTCACTTGAACCAGGCTGGATCAAACAAGGCCACTGTTGGTTTTGGATGGTGTTTTCCTAATGCTAGCTGTCAATCTGAGAGCTGCTATGTTATCTCACCAGGAGCTTGAAGGGAGTTCTATGAAGGTTTAGCCACATGGAATGGACTACCAAGAGTAAGAGTACCCTGTTTCAAGCTGATCTTGTTTGCTTGGCAGTGTGGCCTTAGACTCTGGTAGTAACGTAAGTGAGAGATATGTGGCATGTCAATATTCTTTGGCTAGAAGCTGAAAGTTCACAGAAAGATACTTTTGGAGTCATTTTCCTTCCACAGGAGTGATTTTGGAATACCCTTTGTTTAAGAATACATGTGGAAAATAATACACTGGGTATTCATAAGTATCCTCTCTTGTTTACCATAGAAGATAAATGAATAGTGATTGGCCCCAATCTCCCTGTTATTTATAGGTAAAGGTTTTCCCCTGACATTATGTCCAGTTGTGTCTGGCCAGCATGACTGCATGGAGTGCTGTTACCTTCCCGTCAGAGCGGTACCTATTGATCTCACATTTGCATGTTTTCAAACTCTAGGTTGGCAGAAGCTGGGGCTGACAGCGGAAGCTCACGCCACTCCCCAGATTCCAAGTTTAGCAGCTCAGCAGTTTAATCCACTGTGCCACTGGGGGCTCCTTATTTATATAGTTGTTTTATTTTCTATTATATTTATATCCCATCTTTCATCAGGTGTGCCCAAGGTCATGTCCAAGGATCATAATAGCAATAGTGGCTTCTGCCTCTCCCTCAATATCCTCTTAACTGGCAACAGAGAACACCTGGGATGGATTGTAAGCTTATGATATTAATGCCATCACCATTTTCCTCTTGTATGGTTTTTAACATGTTTGCCTGTTGAAGAAGCCAACAATGCTTTGCATGCTTCCATGATACATTTTATGCTTTGGAAGTGGCCCAAAAATGGTGGATTTTGAGGATTTTGGATTTTATTGTATTTAACTCTGTTTCTCCAGTCAGGCAAGAATGCCTGGCCTAAGGGCAAACAATAAATTCCATAGCTGAGTGGAGAACCCATATTTTCCAAATTCTAGTCCAAAACTCTAGCTGCTCTTCTACATTGGCTCTTTTCTCATTTTTCCTCCTATCACATATTAAAATGTGAGGCACAGGTACATTTGATAGTAATGCAGATAGAGATGCTGTCTGTTTCCAGGCTCTGAAATCCTTTCAAGCAGAGGCTACATCTAGATCGGTTCACTCCTTGCCCTTCTATCTGCTGATGAAGGTTTGTTTTTTTTTTCATTTTAAGTGGCTTTGGGGAACTGACTGGTTTTAATCAAAGAACTGATAGTGAGCTGTTCCATTTTTATCTCTTGTCTCTCTGATGGAACATGGGGTGTATTTTTTTTAGTTCTGTATATCACTTTATTTCATTTCAGCTATAACGTATATGTTTTTATTTATTTGTGTTTTAACTGAAGTTGTTTTAGTTTCAGTGAGCCAACTTAAATTTCAGTTTTGGAGAAAAGTTAGAATAAAAACAAAAACACAACAACAAGCAGCATTGAATTAGATATCTAATTCTTATTTCACTGCACAAACCTAAAAAAAGAAACTGGATTGTATGAGCCCTAACTTCCAGATAACCTGAGATAAACAGAAAACCTGGGATCAGGTCCTGGGATATAGGGCCTGTCTGGAAGGGCTCTTAGACTTCCTGCCAAAAGTGTTGGATGGTGGAGGGAATCCTTATAGGTCCCCCCCCCCCCCCCCAGCATTTCCTGATAGTGCCATCCACATGTATTATATTGCAACTATAGATTGTTGTCTGGGTGTGATAGGAGCCATATTCCAATACAACTGGAGGACTAGTAGACCACAACACCTGGCATCCTTGGTTTTATTTACCCATCTACGACAAAATATGTGCTTCCAGACATTTTCTAGGTTCTCCAGTGTGGCTGTATGGTGTTCTTCGGCCACAAATTCTTCATTTCTCAATAGGGTTCACTATTATCTGCAGTTTCATCTATCCCATAAGGAGCCTCCGGTGGCGCAGTGGGTTAAACCCTTGTGCCGGCAGGACTGAAGACCGACAAGTCAGATGTTTGAATCCGGGGCGAACGTGGATGAGCTCCCTCTGTCAGCTCCAGGTCCCCATGTGGAGAGATGAGAGAAGCCTTCCACAAGGATGATAAAACATCAAAACATCTGGGGGGGGGGCGGTGGGCAATGTCCTTGCAGATGGCCAATTCTCTCACACCAGAAGCAACTTGCAGTTTCTCAGGTCACTCTTGGCACACAAAAAATCTATCCCACGAATACGGGGTCATATTTCATTGGTATTGGGTTTTGGGGCCCTGTTCTTTGGCAAACTGATAAGAGACAACAGACTGACCAGTAGTTGCATTTGTGGATTTTCCCCCTACCAAAACTACATGAATCCCTATCACTGTTGCCTTTCAGAGAACTCTCCAGACATTTTTATTTCCAATTGCATTTATATTCATGGCTGTGCTTTGCATTAGTTGTTATTGCTAGTACTATTTTTTAACAAGAAAATAAAATGTTTCTAATTTGATGGGTTTGGACACTATGATGCTTTGTTATGGATTTTTGTACACTACTGTGGGAGGTCAGTATGCCCTGAAAAGCAGTTTAGAAACTTTAGATGAATAAATATAAACACCCCTTGTGTGTTTGTATAAATCTCTGAAGCTTCCTTATACTGTCAGAACATTGCTATATTTGTCAAGTCCAGCACAGACTATACAGAGTGTCAGTGTCTCTCTTTCGCTGAACTTCAAGCCATCACTTGCTACTAGTCAGGATGACCGCATATTATTTCTAGTAGCAGAGGCCGTCTCTGCATATTAGTTGTGCCCTCCTATCGGTCTTTCCATAGGCAACTGGACAGTGCGGAGAAGACTATGCTAAACTAGGTTGGCTTATGACATAATTCAATATAACTATTCTTCTCTTCTTGTATTATATCTAGCCAGATCTCTATTGCTCTTGTTCTTCTTATGATCCATGAGATGCCAGGGACTACAACTAGGTCGCTGTGTACAGAAAACACATGCTATGCCATTGAGCTACAAGTTATTTTCCATCCTTTTAAGAATTACAAATCTCATTCCAGTGGTAAAAAGAAGATGGGGCACATAATAGTCTCCCAAAACCATTGGAACCAAAAGTTGCAAGAAAAATGTGATGAAGAAGGAAATTTTATGGCCTTTTCTTATTACTTAGCACTATGAATTAGGTCTCTAAAGCAATCCCTCAGTTTCATATTGGTCATTCATAAAAATTACTTTCTTTCAATAACAAAAAAACAACTCTAGTTCTCCATAGATATTTGCTGCAGAAAGCACTGCAACCCATATGGAATTCCATTTAGCCCAGCTTCTTGGGCCTCCATAAATGTCTGTCTTGTGAAATAGTTCCAGGAGTTTTTTTTTTACATTTATTTACAGTATTTATATTCCACCCTTCTCACCACACAGGGGACTCAGGGTGAATTACAATGCACATAGAAATGGTAAATATTCAGTGCCATAAACATACAACATATATAGACAGACACAGAGTTAATTTAACATTCCAGCTTTCCGGCTTCATGAGGGTGTGCCACAGGGGGAGCTGTCGCTTCACCATCCACTTGTGACACCGAGTCCTAGATGGAGCACTTCCTCATTCTTACGGACGCTGCTGCCCGCATAAAGCGGTACCTAAATTTCCTACTTGACAGATGCAACTGTCTTTCAGGCTGCATAGGTCAACAGCAAGCTAGACTATTAATGGTTGGGAACTCACCCCGACCCAGGCTGGCTTCGAACTCATGACCTCTCGGTCAGTAGAGATTTAATGCAGTTGGCTATTAACTAGCTGCACCATAGCCTGGTCCTTAGTTGCTCATTTGAGGTGAGTCAACCTCCTTCATTTCAGAGGGCAATTAAAATAAATTAAGTACAACTCTCCTGTGAGGAAAGATTTCAGTGTTTGAAGCTAAAATATATAAAAGAATCCAGTAACACCTTTGAGACAGAGAAAGAAAATCTGACATCAGGTTCATCAGATGCAACCTTATGAAGGTGCCTGGAATCTAAAAAAGTCTATGCTAGAAATATCTTTTCTCAGTCTCAAAAATGCTATTAGGATTCTCTTATGCAGTCAGCCATCTGTATCCATGAACTCTGCCATGCACTGAGCACTATGTTCAAAAATAGTTCCCCACAGTTAAATCAGTGGAGGAGGGAGAAGAGTTGGTAAAAATTTGCCCTTACCAGTAGGATCAGGCAAAACGCAGACTGCTTCAGGATCATGTCTGTTCTTATTTGCCATCTTGACCATATCCCAATGGTCCTTCACCACATATGTTGCAGTTTCCATCTGTGAAATATTGTCAAGAATGAAGACTCTCAAGGGCTCTTTTCACACAGGATTGACTCCTATGTGATCAGAGGACTGGACTTCAATAAACCTTTGGTCCAATTTGTCGTGGCTCTTTTTATGTTCAGAACTGCTCTATAAAAAGCAACCATAGTTTAGATAGGATTCTTGAATTCTTTCATACTTCTTGGCCCATTCCTGTCACTATTTACCAACTGAACCAAAATCCATTTTAGGGCCCATTTTCTACAATTCGGCCTTTTTACCAGCCCAAGGCTCTTTCTGAAATAAGGGGCAAAGCAATAAGAGTGCAGCTTTATTATAATTTCAAATTATGAACAGATTTTGCTTTCTTTCCTCTGGGGAGTAGCCCTTCAAGGGCTGTCTGTGCAATTATTCCTTTCAAGTTCACTGCTTGCCAGATCTATGTGAACCACAGGTTAACACAAAGTAAGCTCAAAGGGAGCAATCAGCCAGGAGGTTAAGGGTGCAAACTAGAGAAGTGCTCCAGGCAGAAGATGTGTAGACACTTTGGAGGACAGGGATTAAATGGCCTTCCTGACACATTTCTGTTTGCTGGGTGACTGGGCAACTACATGACAGATTAGATTCAATGTAATCAAAGTGATGCCCATTAGGGCAATGTCTTCAAATTTCATGGATTACTACTGTGGCCTAAAACTGGATAAGAATGATCTCAGCATCTTACTGACAAAAGCCAACTCAGTGCAGTGGTGGACAAAAAGCAGTACCAAAAAGCAGAATTGGAAGAGACCTCGTGGGCCATCCAGTCCAACCCCCTGTCCAGAAGCAGGAAAATCACATTCTAAGCACCCCTGGCAGATGGCCATCCAGCCTGTTTAAAAGCCTCCAAAGAAGGAGCCTCCACCACTCTCCGGGGCAGCGTTCCACTGCTAAATAGCTCTCATAGTTAGGAAGTTCTTCCTAATGTTCAGGTGGAATCTACTTTCCTATACTTTGAAGCCATTGCTCTGCACCCTACTCTCCAGGGCAGCAGAAAACAAGCCTGCGCCCCGCCTCCCTATGATTTCCCCTCATGTATTTATGCATGGCTATCATGTCTCCTCTCAGGCTTCTCTTCTGCAGGCTAAAATGCCCAGCTCTTTAAGCCACTCCTCATAGGGCTTGTTCTTCAGAACCTTGATCATTTTAGTTGCCCTCCTCTGGACACATTCCCGCTTGTCAACATCTCCCTTTAATTGTGGGGCCCAGAATTGGACACAGTTATTCCAGATGTGGTCTGGCCAAGGCAAAATAAAGGGGTAGCATGACTTCAATGAGAATTGCTAATGAAATAATTGCATGCTGTTCATACATCTATGATCCAACAATAGCCAGAATACTACACACCATTTTAATCATTTCTCAAACATGTTTGTAGAGCTGAAGCAGGGACAGGGGAAAACAATTCAAACTGTCTAAGGAGGAAAGGGAAGGAAGACGATTTTTCTCAAGAAGAAAGTCTTCAGACTGGGGGTTATTTCACAGGAAACCAGATGTGTTTCCAAAGCATGTGTCTTTCTGTGCATACTCCCATATCCGTTTGAAGGAACACAGACAGGAGACACAAATCAAGGATGTACAATTTTGAGTTAGATCATTGGCATGTATGCACTATACATTTGAATAATCTTGCCTCCTCTTCAGCTGTTAAAATATTCACTGCTTAGAAATGAAATTATTGGTTTGGAAACACATTTACTACTTAAAATTTGTAAGAAGCAAGTTAGTCGATATTTTATAACATTATGAACAGGGTAGTGGAGGTATCAAACTAAAGAAATTATTCCCTAGATCATGTCTCAGTTCCCTCCTTAAGGCATCCCCTCAGCATTACTAGAAGAGAAAAATGTTCTGACATATGTGTAAACATATATGTGAAAGAGAATTGTGTGTGTGTGTGTAAAGAGAGAATGGCGAATATTGGAGATGGCCTCACATACTTTGTGTTTTGGTCACCTATATAGCTGTCCTATGCCCCTAGTATTCTTCTTTAAATCCAGCATAGATTTTTTGCTGAAAAACTTTTCTCAAAATTAAAATTGCAATAGTTTTAGGACCAAGCTATGTGTACCACTTTAAACAATGCATAATTAATGGAAGAAATTGTCCCAGGATGTTGGGAGGATGATCACCAGCAAGGTGGCCTTTTTTAATGGAAAGGGTGAAATATTAACAAAGGCTATGGCTGTTAATAGCTATTAAACACTCCAGCTATTTGGCTCTGCCATGTTCAGAAAAGCTATCTCTGAAAGCCAGATGTTCAAGAAAAAGTGCCCTGTCATTCCTTTCTGCGGTCTTCCCAGAAGCATCTGCTTTACCACAGTGGAAACTGAAGTGAACCATGCAGACTTCTTAAGCCACTACTTGCCAAAAATGATTCTAGACTTCCAAGTTTCACATATTTCATGCATAATCTTAAATATGTGTTAAACAATTGAAGCGGCTTGTCTGCATTAAGGAGAAAACTGATTTGGTAAATCTCCTTTAACTGGTTCAGCTCTTAAGGAGGGAAGATTCTTAGATTTAAGCTGGTTAAAGTAACTAAGCTGGTAGATGCGAGCCCTTGCTAATAGCTTAAGCACAGAGTTTTTTTGTTTGCAATCTGTTTTCCAAAAGGATACAGCTTACAGCTATAGTACCAAGATCAGCTGCTGAAAAGTTAAACCTGACTGGACTTTCTAAGGCTTGGTTCAGAATCAATATGCATAGAACTGAGTTAGATTGTGGATGTACAAAGTGTAACAACCAAGGTTATTTTGCAATCCTCAACCCATATGGGTTCCCCAAATCACATTTCTTCTGTTCCTCAGGTGTGAATTGTCTCCTCTGTAAGCCTACAGGAGCAACCATGTTAAGTTTTAAACAGGTTTCATGCTCCCAACATACACACCACTACATTTTAAAACAATGTTTTTCAATGCTAGAAATTCATGTTCAGTCACTTTCCAAGATGTTCTTGTTGCCCTTTTTAGCTTTTTAAGCCAACCTTGCCTCTCAGGGGCAGGAAATTGACTCCTAGGCCCACTCTATATACCACCCTGATTTGCATAAATTATCGGCAGTGAGAAAATCTGTTTTAAAGCAGGAACTAAAAACATCCTGGCTACTCCAACCAGCCAGAACACAACTGGCAACTGTCACCCAAAGGACCTTTTAATTGGCTGCCCCATGACTAGGGAATGACCTGGAAGAGCTCCGACAACTAAACAAGATGTTGGAATTTAAAATGCAATTGAAGGCCCATCTCTTCTGGCAGTCCTACACAGTCAACTTTCAATCATGAGTTTTGATTTGCATTCTGTTACCACTATATGTCATAAGGTGAGGCAGGTAATAAAGAAAATAATGTTAAAATTCCTAAAAATGACATTATAAGAGGCAACAAAAACCCCTTTTCTTACTTTTCTTCATAGCATCTAGTGATTTGATGTGGTTTTGCAAGTGTGGGATTACATAACACATCATGCTGTGTATTGTGCAGCTTCCATCTTGCACACTGGCAGTTGCAGGGGAGAGGCAACACACAGCGAAATAATATCACATTATGTGTTTTGCTCCTGAAAGAACAACTGAAAATACTTCTGTTTTAAAACAAAGTATGCCGCAGAGCACCTCTGAATTGATGAAATTTTGCTTTATGTGCCTTGTTTTAAAATGAAAAGGAGAGAGGTCCTCTTGATAGAAGCAGAAGCTGTGGACTCCATAAAAGTCAGGAAGGGCTCCAAAGGTTCTCCAGGGATGCTCTGGCTAGAAAGAAAAAGGAAACCAATAATTATTTTCCCTTGTCTGCAACTCAGAAAATGAATAATTTGGCTGGCAGACCAAAAGTGCTCTAGTTTGTTTCTAAAGGCATATTTGCTTGTAAAACTGGGCCTGGGAACTTAAGAGTTGGGAATTACGCAATACTCCAGATGTTGTTGAACTGCAATTCTCAGCAGTCATAACCGCTATGGCCACTGCAGAAAAATGCTAGGACTCAACATCTGAAGGGCTACAAACTCCTCACCCTGGTTCTACACCATGTCTGAGTGCATGTCCAATTACTCAGAAGTAAGTTCATTGAAGTTAGCCAGACTTTTCTAGAGAGCCAGCAGGGTGTAGTGGTTTGGGTGTTGGATTCTAGAGAGCATGCTTTGAATCCACACAACAGCAATCAACAACATGAACAAGAAGACATTCCTAGGTAGGATAATCTAAGTTAACAGCCTCCATGTACATCTTCATTGATCAACAGACTTCTTTGCGTATTTTCCTCAGGCACTGCTGAGTTATACTTGCTAGTCATAAGTTATCCTATTTCATAATCACCCCCAAATATGTGCCTGTGCATAGTGAATGTGTTAGAATTATGTCTTTGTAGATGGATATATATTTCATGGCAGAGTGGTAATTATGAATAGAAATATAAACAATGCTTCAACATAAAAACTGTCAACATGTTCTGATCTATTGTACTGCTCCACATTCCATCAGACTGTATATACCCAAGCTTGCTAGTTGCGCTCTCTCTCTCTTTCTCCTCTTTCTCTCTTTCTCCCTCCCCTGCCCCCTGTTTTTAGTCTGACTTTAATTTAACTTATTTAAATATAGCAATGTTGTGTTGAATGAGAAATGCTTTCTTTTAAAAAAAGTACGTGGGGAAAATATATTACTCCATTGGAATTGACCAAACTTGCAATACTTTATATACCCAATGTATTAGCTTACCTTGTGAATAAATTAAGGGCAGAATTGGGGGCCAAAATTATGAATTTTGGTATCATATCCTTAGATAAATCAAGGTCATTCTGCAGGAGTGAAAAGCACCAATGCCATCTCAAGGAGCCAAATACCCTTGACCACCACTAACATTTCCCCATACAGGCATTCAAAAACTCCAGAAGAGTTGCCATGGTGAAGAGAGTATAGGGGATCAGTGCCTCCTTGGGATTTCTCCTGGGATCACTCTATTCAATGAAGGGGATGGTGCCTTTTTGATAACAGTTATGGTAAAGTGTTCAAATTGACCCATGGATATGTCAGCCCAGTCTGATTCTTTGATTAAAATTCGTAGACTTATGTATAAGGATAATTGTATCAAAAGTGTTACAAAATATAGTTTACTCCCATTCTACAACTGCAATTACAGTTCCATTATCCAGGCAGAGGTCAAAAGGAGGTGCTAGACAGAGGATAGTCCATTTAAGGGGGAGAAGCTGAAGGAGGAAAACAATTTCTCGCATTCTCGCTGGTTATTCCCCATTTCCTATTTCATAAATGAAGCTTAAAATAGTAAAGAGTAGAGACATCAGACTGGCAACAAAGATCCGCCTAGTCAAAGCCATGGTATTCCCTGTAGTCACCTACGGATGTGAGAGCTGGACCTTAGGGAAGGCTGAGCGAAGGAAGATCGATGCTTTTGAGCTGTGGTGTTGGAGGAAAGTGCTGAGAGTGCCTTGGACTGCGAGAAGATCCAACCAGTCCATCCTCCAGGAAATAAAGCCCGACTGTTCACTGGAGGGAAAGATACTAGAGACAAAGTTGAAGTACTTTGGCCACATCATGAGGAGACAGGAGAGCCTAGAGAAGACAATTATGCTTGGGAAAGTGGAAGGCAAAAGGAAGAGGGGCCAACCAAGGGCAAGATGGATGGATGGCATCCTTGAAGTGACTGGACTGACCTTGAGGGAGCTGGGGGTGGTAACGGCCGACAGGGAGCTCTGGCGTGGGCTGGTCCATGAGGTCACGAAGAGTCGGAGACAATTGAACGAATGAACAACAAAATGAAGCTTGTTTCCATGATGGCGACATGGGTGGAGGGAATAACAGGAAGATGTGGTTTTACTCCTTCAAATCCCCCCTTCAGCAAATGTGTTCTGAAAGAATAATGCCAAAATATTATTGGCATACTTCATTTACTACTAGAGCTTGCAGTAACGTATTTGTTGTAGAAGGACCAGCTCTGCCTTCCATTTTCTATAGTAACTGGAAGAACTAACATGACAGCAGTTGCTGTTTCTTTCCCATGTGCATTATGGCTTAACGTGTAAGGATCTAATATCTTTCCTCTAGGGATCTAAACAGTCAAGCTACTCTTTAGATCTCTAGAGGGGTTCTAAAGCCAGGGAGGAAAGAGTTTGAAGCTCTTCTGATCCCTGGAAGATGTGAAGATACAAAGGGAATCTTCGGATTGTACTCTGGCAAGCCTAGCAGGCAAGATTATTTGGCCACAGAACAGAAATGTTCACATTGCAATTTTGCGCCATGAAGCTAAAACATTCTGTGATTTTTTTTTAAAAAAACTGCTTTTAGGCAAAAATAGTATACACAGAATGTAGAACTTGCTCTGGTAAGAGGCAGTGGCCTCGCTAAGGTGGTGGAGGGGATGCAGACTACACTGGGTGGCACCTTCAAAATGAGATGACATGAAATGACTATTCATTTTTGTGCAGTATTTCAGCAGAAATTTATTATTTTTTCATAAAAAATATCCCTGGCACTGTGTTTAGCCAGATGAGCCTCATTCTTGTTCCTCTTCCATCTGTAAGTTTTCAGTGACCCTCAAAGTCATGTGTGTTGTCTCCCACTTTCCCACAGTGCCAACTGCTTTGTACCTTAAACCTTTAATAACTGGCCCAGTTCTGTTTCAGCTCAACACTTTCCTTCCTTTGCTCCATGCTACCTACCCAGTTGGGGATGGAGTTAGGATATCGGGAGGGTACCAACCCTTTCTAACCCCTTGCCCTCTCTCCTATCATCCCAAAGGTGGGTTTCCCAATATTTACATTTTTACAAGGATATTGCTGTCCCTTCAGTGAGGCATGTCTACCACTGTTTCATGTGTATCAATGCCAGAGACTGTCATTTTGCCCACAGCAGCTGTGACTCTGAACAAGGGAGTCACTCTGTACTTTATTTACTCTCCCATGGAGAGACACCATGAATGACATTAACCCTAGTGACACCTCTGGTAACATTATGGCAGTTTGGTTTATGAACTTTCAAAACAAGTGTGGCATGTGACCAAAATATTTGGGGATAAACAAGGCACTTCCTTGTGAATGACCAACCCAAATAAGAAATCCAGAATTTTCAGGAATTGACTTTGTACTCACTGTGTTTCTTATACATTTCCTTTGCAATACATATTAAGATTCCTATGCTAATCAAGGTGAAGTACAAAAGGTGACACCAACATACTTTATTTTTCTTTCTTTTGGACTTTTACCAGGAAGCAAGATCTGTCATGCATGAAAATGGCTTAGGTCCTTGGGTAAGCAGAGAAGTCTGCACTTAGGTTCCATCCCATAATATGTCTAACCATTGAGCAAAAGTCTGGCAAATTATCTGCAACCCAAAAATATATAATTATATCCTTTACTCCCAGCTCCATTTCTGGACCAATTGTAGCAGGTCAGATCTAGGTAACTGCAGGTTTTTTTAAAATTTCGAGAGTTGATACCCTAATATCTAAATGGTTGCTACACTGCAATAATTGGGAATGGGCAGCATCACATATTTCTATGAACAATCACTACATTTAACAAAGGCAGTTTTATATAATGGCTGAGGTGGCTTTATCCAGCTTTTGCATCTCATCATTTGTAATAGACACAGAGTATGCACATAGGCTGTTGAGAATGCACCAGTATGTTTGTCCATTCTGGCTAATTCACCCATACTCCCACCTGTAGCTGGAATAGCCCTGAGCCTTCTGTCAATTATTGTGATTTGTGAACCCAGGGGAGGGCAGGTCTTTGCCTTTTTTTCTTCCCCAACATCAGAGAAATAATTCATCACTTAACTCTCTGACTTGCTGGAAGGGAAATAGGCCAGAGAACCCAATCTGGGTTCATACATCATGATGAACAAATTGCAAACTCAAGTTTTGCCATTTTCTTAGCTGTTCCAATTGCAAACAAAAATTGCTGGGAATTTTGCATGATCTCATCCATAGTTTCTGCATATCACTAGCTTGGTGTGATATGAAAACAACGTGTAGCAATTTGAGGAAAGCATGAAACTGTCATGGTTCTTGAATGGAAAAAATGATTTATACAGCATCTCAGGGTCTTTGTAGCAATAGCATTAATTTTTTAATCAGAAAATGGGGCTTGTCAATGTCAAAGGTGTTCTTAAGGAAAAGTTTCTTTCTTTTTTAATGAGTTGTCAGTTCAGAAAGTTAAAACATGTCATTTCGAAGTGGCATTTTGAAATGAGAAAAAATGGTATTTTGACATGTGGAAACATGGTATTCCCTCCCTAACATCAACTTATTCATTTCAGCATTTCAGACTCAAAACTCTATTGTTCATGTTGACAGTTTTGTTACAATTTCTATTGAAAATATAGTATCGAAAAACACTTTGGAATGGCCAGAACTCCAAGGATCTTGACATTTTGTCTCCTGACTAGCTTCAAATAGATTTGTGTTGGCAGGCAATTTTCCATATGCCCTGCCATTCAAATCGACCTTGACTTATGGCAACCCTATGAATGAGAATCCTCAGAGTCATCCTGTCATCAACCACCTTGCTCAGGTCTTGCAGATTCAGGGCTGTGACTTCCTTGATTGAATTTATCCATTTGAGATGTGGTCTTCCATTTTTTCCATTGACTTCTTTCATATCAAGCATTTCTGTCTATTCTAATGAGTCATGTCTTCTCATGAGATGTCCAAAAATATGACAGTCTCCATTTAGTCATCCTAGCTTCTTGGAAAAAATTAGCTTTCATTTTCTCTAGGACAGGTTTATTTGTGTTTTCAGCAGTCCATAGTCCACAGAACTCTTTTCCAGTACCACATTTTAAATGAGATGATTTTCTTCACTGTCAGATGTTTACAACCTATACATAGAAATTAGAAATGCAATGGCATGAACAATCTCACCATAGTGTTCAATTATTTATCTTTATCCTTCAGGATCATGTCTAGTTCCCTCATAGTTGCTCTTCAAGCCCTAACCTTCTCCTGGTTTCTTGACTGCAGTCTCCTTTCTAAGTCAAAGTGTGGAAAATGCTGATCCATACCTGTCTTTGTGGTCTACTTAAAGTTGTGTAAATCATCTCTGATCATTATTTTTGTTAATGTTCAACTGTAAGCCTGTATTTGCATTTTTTTCCTTGACTGGCCTCAGTAATTGTTCCAGGTCTTTCCTATTTTCTGTTAGTAGCATAGTGCCATTTGCCTATCTATTGATAGTCCATCCTCCAATTTTCATGCTTCCTTCCTCTGCATCAATCCTATTTTCAAATGATATGTTCAGCATACAAGTTAAACAGATAAGGTGATCAAATGCAGCCTTGCTTGACAGCCTTGCTATTAGGAAACTATTTAATTTCTCCATATTCTAAACTTATGGTAGCCTCTTATCCTGACTACAGCATATGTATCTAGGTAATCAAAGGCTGTAATATGCCAATTTCTTAATTTAAAAAAATCATGATCTACCCTATCACAGGCTTTGCTATAACCTATAAGACAAAGATGGATTTTCTTATTGAATTCTTTGGAGGATACGATTATCCAACATATCTTTGCAATGTGATATTTTCCTGAACTCAACTTGGAATTCTAGCACTTGTCACACCGTATATGATAAAAACCTTTGTTGTAAAATTTTGAACCTGAATTTCCTTTCATGAGAAATTAATGCAGTGATCTTCTGGTTACTGCAATATCTGACCTTCCCTTTCATGAGAATTGGAAAGTATACTGAGTGTTTCCAATTTGTGGGTCATTGTTTTGTTTTCCTTATTTGTTGATGGATTTCAGTTAGAACTATCATTGATTTTCTGTGTGTGGCTTGAATCAGCTCTGTTGGTATTTCATCTGTTCTGAGCTATTTGATTCTTCCAAGTGTTCTGAGTTCAGTTTCTACTTTACTTCTACAGTTTGAGGTTTATCTTCATACAATTTTTTTTCCTTTCTTGATTGAATGCAGAATTCAAAATTATCTTAACAGTTTAGAAAGATGGGCCAAAACTAACAAAATGAAGTTCATTGGGGACAAATGTAAGATACTCCACTTAGGCAGAAAAAAATGAAATGCAAAGATACAGAATGGGGGATTCCTGTGTCGACAGCAATATGTGTGAAAAAGATCTTGGACTCCTCGTGGACAACAAGTTAAACATGAGCCAACAATGTCATGCAGTGGCAAAAAAGCCATTGGGATTTTGGCTTGCATAAATAGGACTATAGTGTCTAAACCCAGGGAAGTGTATTGTGTCTAGACCCAGGGAAGTCATGCTACTCCTCTATTCTGAAATACTGTGTTCAATTCTGAGCACTATAATTGAAGGGAAATGCTGGAAAGCTGGAATGTGTCTAGAGGAGAACTACTAAAATGATCAAGGGCCTGGAGAACAAGCCCTATGAGGAGTGCGTTAAAGAGATGGGCATGTTTAACCTGCAGAAGAGAAAGCTGAGAGGAGACATGATGGCCATGTCTAAATATGTGAGTTGAAGTCATAGGGAGGAGGGAGAAAACTTGTTTTCTGCTGTTCTGGAGACTAGGACATGGAACAATGGCTTCAAACTACAGGAAAGGATATTCCACCTGAACATTAGGAAGAACTTCCTAACTGTGAGAGCTGTTCAGCAGTGGGATTCTCTGCCCCAGAATGTGGCGGAGGCTTTTAAACAGAGGCTGGTCATATGGCAGGGGTGCTTTGAATGAAATTTTCCTGCTTCTGGGCAAGAGGTTGGACTGGATGGCTCATGAGGTCTCTTCCAACTCTATGATTCTATGAATGCATCAATCTTTCATCTCTTTTATATAATTGTTTGTTTCCACTGGTTTTTTAATTTCTACTTGGTCGTACAATGTGTTCCCCTGCTTGTCAAAGAGTGTCTCTACTCTTGGTTTAAATTTCGCTTTGATGTCTTAGATTTTCTGGAAGAGGTTTCTTGTCACCATCTATTATTCTGCATTAATTATTATATTAGTTCTCTTTGTCTCTGCAGACAAGTCATTGAAAGTTGCATCCAGGATTCTGACTATTTCTGTCCACTTTTACATTCCCTTCTCATGGGTGCTTAACTGCTTGAAGAGTTTCATTTGCAACTGCAGTCTATTGAAACTTCTCTTTCTTTTTGTCTACAGATAGTGTCTTTTTGCATTTCTCCCTCGTCATTCCCCTGTTCAGTCCAGAGTCCTTCTGACTCCTAGTTAATTAGGCTTAATAATGCAAATGTATTTTTACGCAGTATTTAAATTCTGCAGGAATGTTCTTCAGATTGTATTTTGGCATGATGGTTGGCTTAGTGTTCTTCTTTAGTTTTACTCTAATTTTTGATACTAGTAATTCATGGTTTGTGCCACAATCTACTTCTGGCTTTTATTTTACAATTGAGCTTCTCCATCTTCAGCTTTGAATTATGTCATCTATTTGATTGCTATGTCGGCCATCAGATCATGACCATGTATGCAGCACCTCTTTGCTTGGTTGAAGCATGACCTTGCAATGAAGAGATTGTTGGCCCTACAAAGTTCAGCCAGTTACTCTCCTGCTTCATTTCTTGATTCTAAGCCAAATTTTCTTACTATCTTTGATTCTGTTCTGTTTTCTACTTTTGTGTTCCAGTCACCTATAATAAGTCATGTTTTGATGTGTGATCAATTTCCTTCTTGACTCCAGCACAGAATCTTTCAATTTCTTCTTCCTTTGTAGTTGGAGTATAAATTTGGGGTATGATAATATTATTGGGTTTTCTCTGAAATCTTATTGATATGATTCATTCAGACTTTACATTACATCCTTTGACTGTTTCTGCTACCTGTCACAATTAATCCCTCCTCATTTCTTATATTTTCATTTCTTCAGTAAAACACTCATTTAAAATGTCTCATTCCTGTCCACTTTTGCTCTCTCATCCAAGTATTGCATTGTTTACAAGTTCCATTTCATGTTTTTTTAGGCCTAGCTTCTCCTGATTCATGCTTCTAACATTACATGTTTCTATAATATATGTTGTGCAGTTTCAGACTTCCCTTTCTCCTCAGAACATGTCAACAGTTGACTTGTGTCCACTTGCATCTTTATCCACAGAGCTGGTTGTAGTTGTCCTCTACGGTACCCCAGTAACAGATTGAGTGCCATCTGAGTGTCATTTTCCTGGCACTATCTCTTATTTCATTTTGTAGTGTCTCATCTTATGTTCTTTCCTGGTAAAAGATATTCAAAAGAAGGATTACAATCCCTCCTTATGCACAGTACTGACAAGTATTAGCTATGGTGTCACTGTCATTGTCTCTAAAAAATCCTCTGTCAGTTCCACCCACTACTACTGCTGCTGCCCAATAGCTGTTTGGAACATTTAGTCCGGCTCCTCAGCAAAAGCCTATCTGGCATAGAAGACCTTACCAAAGGTACTGCTTCTATCAGCATAGCCTCTCACTTCGGTAGCATGCAATCCCATAATCAGACATTCCCCTGCCCCCTGCCAGTATGGCTTTGTTTCCTGTAAAATACTTTTTAAAGGTAGTTATGTATATATAGCATTTTAAATTCTATAATTTTAAAATGCTATAATTTTCCTTTATATTAATTTTATCTACTGGGATAAATAATTCATAGATCAGTTAGGAAAAGAGGTAAGATGTCAGCTTTTTCTATTCCCTATTTTTCTCTGTGATTAATTTGACAGCAAATAAGAACTTGCAGTTCTGGGAGCTATAATCTTTCCAGAGTTTTGAATCCTTCCTTCTTTCATTCTGACTCCATGTCTCCCTTCTGACTGCACAGCTGCAGCCAACTCTGTGAACTGGAGAAAATGAGGTTCAGAGACCAGATGTTTGGGGGGAGGGAAAAGGAAACAAACTGAGTTGTTCTGTGGTTTAGATTAAAATCAAGTGGAGAGTGGACCTTTCGGAGACATAAAGTTCATCTAGTGTTAAAGGTGAGCATATGCAAATCACCAGGGTTCATTTTGTGAGTGAATGAAATCTTAACATCAGTATCGCCTCTACCTTATCATGTATGACTCCAAGGCATTCTTATGAGCACAGCATCAGTTTATTTGGAGAGCTAAATCTTGATTTCATTCAAGCTTTGTTTGTAACAGCTTTTCATGAAATTCTAAAAAAGCATTAAATGCTATAGTGTGTTTCTGCATACATACACATGTATTTGTTTACCTATGTGTATAGTGTTGTTCTCTAAACACATTGACACCTCTCTGTTTATATTTTTAAAAAGACCCAGTCTGTCTGAGCCAAAATAGGTTCAAGCCGCAAGCTGAATGAGAACTAGAAAAAATAGAGTCAGTAGGATGGGCTGATGCCTCTCAACCACCTGCTAAATTGAGTCAGTGGAAATGATGACATTTGAGGGAGTGGGCTTTTGGATACAGGAAGCATCTAAATGGAAACAGCATATTTTTCATGAGCTTTTGCAGGCTGTGTGGATTTGCTTTGTTGTCTGTATTGTCACTGGAAAGGAACTTTAGTGCTGGACACTGAACACCAGTACTAGCCATTTGGAGTGATGTTGCTAGGTTGGCACATGGACCACCACACTAATCTGTGCCCTTATGTGCAATTTTGTGTGCCATCTTGTTATGTCCAGGCAACAATACACACAGCATGGAGACAGTCTAATGGTAGCAAGTCCAGGCTCAATGATCAGGAATTTTTTACATTTGAGTTTTGATATTTATGTGGATTGATTTTATTGGGAATAAGAGTGTAGAATTTTTGTGGTGTGTACAGTTACACTATCCCTTTGACAACAGCTTGATAGAGCTTCGAAGCAGACTACATACAGGGCTAAGATGGGGAACATGAGATGTTCCAGATTTGGGATTGTAGGTCCCATCAGTTTTAGTTTACACAGGCAACGCTGATGAGTAGTTTTAGCCCATCCACATCTAGAAATCTTTCATTCCTCATCTCTAATGTGAAATTTCTATAGGAGCGTGTGATGTCTAGCCCATAGGAAGATTTTGTTCTGTGTGGTTTTGTTGACATTTTGCTGATGCTCTTCATAAATGGCTTAAACCTCTATAATAGCCTTGTCTAACTGCCTTCTAGATATTTTGGGCTTCAGCTCCCATCAACTGCAACTAAAACAACTAGTGGTGAGGAGTTGTGGGAATAAAGGTCCCAAATATCTTAAGAACATTTGATTAGGAAACAGCAGGTGCTCTACATATGTGTGTTGGAGTTTTGTGTACATAAACATAGAGGTATGGCAGTGGTTTCATTGTCATGGTCTGAAATTTTCTAAGTGGGTATTTTAACCCCCATGTCCTGAAGACCTTGACCAAAACTCAAATCACTACACAATGCTGACTCCCATGTATGTTTCTATTATCTTTTACAGAGTTGCACCTTTTAAACTGGGTTTAAATCATGTACATAACCCATTATTTTATCCAGTCAAGGGCTTCATACCTTCAAAGGTCAGAGTTTGTTTATCAGAGACAAGCGTGGATAGAGCCATGCACATATTTATTTATTTATTTATTTATTTAGGGCTTTTATATCCCATCCTTTCTCAACCTCCACAGAGGGACTCAGGATGGCTAACAAAGTGGCACCCCATGGCGCCCATATCAAAACATAAATATACAATTAACAGCAATATAATAACAACAACAATATAAAACAGTATAAATAGTATAAAACCATATAAACAATATAAAAACAATATAAAAAAGACAACAAATAGTCAGTGGTCACCGATTTAAATCATTATCCAAGGGCAGTCCATCAGTTCTAAATAAGTCAACACGTCAGTAGGTCAGCCTATTCTCCATAAACAGGATTTTACTTGTTTCCGGAAGGTCAAGAGGGATGCAGCAGATCTAATTTCACTCGGGAGGGAGTTCCATAGCCAGAGGGCCACCACAGAAAAGGCCCTGTCCCTTGTCCCCACCAGACACGATTGTGACAATGGGGGGACAATGAGCAGGGTCTCCTCATACATCCTCATACATCCTCTACCACACATATCTACTTCCTTCTCTTTCTTTATCTGTCTGGCCCCCTTCTTCCTTCTTCTGCCATGGATTTTCCGTCTTCTTCTTCTTCTCTCTCTATGGCTCCTTTCCCCCGGCTGGTGACTTCCATATCAGTGTGGTTCCAACCTGGGGTTTAGTCTAGATTTTAAAGGATGCTAAATGCTATCAGCAAAATAGGATCAGTACAATAGGCCTGCTTATTATTTGGGTCTCTTTAACATGGTTTCAGTTAATTGAGAATAGCTTTGAATACCATGTAGTCCTGTTGGAGGATTATAATGTTGCCTAGATCTCCAGTGTGATTCTATGGTCCACGTCCACCAGAGGTTCTGCCAGAAGCTGACCATAGCAACTGGAGGTCTGGAGAGAACAATTTTCTAAAAATCACTAGATCCTTCGGTATGATCTATGTTATGCTTCGCTCAGAAGCCCAAGCCATATATAATTTCAGATAAGAAAAGTAGGGTTCCAGATTACACAAAAATCATATTACATAAAGGATCCTGGAATGGATCCCTGTATAATATGCAGGCTCACTGTACTTTTGAAAAGTCTTAGTATTTGGATGAAAACCCAGAGCAGATTCCCAGGATGGTTCCCACAGACATGCAATCCATCAGTGCCTCTTGCTCTCAAGTGCTGATGGAGAAGACAAGATCATCCTTAACCAGAGTTTTGAATCTGTGGAGGGTATTTCAAAGCAATCTTAGATTTTCAGGCTGCCCACTCCTGTTTGCGTGAATGTGCTTACTTTTAGCACAGTGACATCTTGGCTTTCTCTTCAACTCTTTTGCTTTTCAGAGCACAAGTGTGAATGTGATGTTGAGTGCTTTTTGCTTTGCAGCCCTCATTGCATTTATTCATAGAGCATCTCAGCAAGAAACAGTGTGCTGAGAATGTTTCTCTAGGATTTTATCCAAGAGGAATTCCCTTAGGTTAAGATTGCTGGGTCAAATTTGCAGAAATAAAGGGGCATCTTGGAAATGTGGAAAGTCATAAAGCTGGGGCACTTGATGGAGGGGGCAGAGTAATCTCTGGGGTTTGTGGCACAAGGCCCTCTTAATAGCAAAGAATGCCCACTGGGTATTCATACTTTCGAACTTCAAAGGAGCAGAAGTGTGGATATCAGGCTAATCCATCAGATATATTTACGGCAAAGATTTTCATCATTATGCAGCATCTCAGCAGAGGGGGCATTTGAGCTTGGCTTGCAGTACCCAAGCTGGCAGATTCAGCAATCATGTCAATTTGATATGAAATTCCCTCTATAGCAACGTTGTCTGTGATGTCACTGGAAGGCACATGGGTCCCAACAGATTAAGGGGGGAAACTGTTTCAGTAAACGGCATTGCACATTTAATTCTTCCCTCGTTTCTCTCATCTTTCCCTTGCAAATACAGAATAATTAGTAACCATGACGACAGAGACGGGTCCAGATTCGGAGGTGAAAAATGCCCAGGAGGAAACTTCCCAGCAGCAACTGGAGGCAGCAGCAAGTGGGCCAAACACACTGACCAGCTCAACACCTACCGCAAACAGTCAGGAAGCTGAAGCTAATGAGAAACCGGGAGCCCAGGGTGACTCCAAACATGCCGAGAGGGTGAGTTGAGTCAACTACTAAGAATGCTATCACTATGGCTGAGCTCTGATACAGCCCATATGAAGTAATAAAGAAGAGCATGTTTATGATTGATTGCATTGTAAATGAAACTTCAATATGCCACAATCAAATTGAACATACACAGTCCAGTTATTGCATTCAGAAGCAGGGAGAATGATTGACTTTCTCCACAGTTGTAAGGGTAGCTGCTAAAGCCAAAAGCTCGCTTGGATAAATCTTAGAGTGAATTAGGCAGAAGGCACATGGAAACACAGATGAAAGCAAGCACAACATGACAAAGGATATGGGTTTCATAGAATCATAGAATCATAGAATCATAGAGTTGGAAGAGACCTCATGGGCCATCCAGTCCAACCCCCTGCCAAGAAGCAGGAATATTGCATTCAAATCACCCCTGACAAATGGCCATCCAGCCTCTGCTTAAAAGCTTCCAAAGAAGGAGCCTCCACCACACTCCGTGGCAGAGAGTTCCACTGCTGAACGGCTCTCACAGTCAGGAAGTTCTTCCTAATGTTCAGATGGAATCTCCTCTCTTGTAGTTTGAAGCCATTGTTCCGCGTCCTAGTCTCCAAGGAAGCAGAAAACAAGCTTGCTCCCTCCTCCCTGTGGCTTCCTCTCACATATTTATACATGGCTATCATATCTCCTCTCAGCCTTCTCTTCTTCAGGCTAAACATGCCCAGTTCCCTAAGCCGCTCCTCATAGGGCTTGTTCTCCAGACCCTTGATCATTTTAGTCGCCCTCCTCTGGACACTTTCCAGCTTGTCAACATCTCTCTTGAATTGTGGTGCCCAGAATTGGACACAATATTCCAGATGTGGTCTAACCAAAGCAGAATAGAGGGGTAGCATTACTTCCTTAGATCTAGACACTATGCTTCTATTGATGCAGGCCAAAATCCCATTGGCTTTTTTTGCCGCCACATCACATTGTTGGCTCATGTTTAACTTGTTGTCCATGAGGACTCCAAGATCTTTTTCACACGTACTGCTCTCGAGCCAGGCGTCCCCCATTCTGTATCTTTGCATTTCATTTTTTTCTGCCAAAGTGGAGTATCTTGCATTTGTCACTGTTGAACTTCATTTTGTTAGTTTTGGCCCATCTCTCTAATCTGTCAAGATCGTTTTGAATTCTGCTCCTATCCTCTGGACTATTGGCTCTCCCTCCCAATTTGGTGTCGTCTGCAAACTTGATGATCATGCCTTCTAGCCCTTCATCTAAGTCATTAATAAAGATGTTGAACAGGACCGGGCCCAGGACGGAACCCTGCGGCACTCCGCTCGTCACTTCTTTCCAAGATGAGTGACGTCTTGGTTTAAATTGATGATGAAATTGATAAACCTTTTTCATTACTAAAAGTCAGTGTTCATCCCACAGAGGATATCCTGAAATCTTCAGGAGAGGTCCTTCTTTCACTTTTATTACCTTCACAGGTATAATGAATGGAGATGTGGAAAGGGGCCTTCCCAGCAGATACCCCAAGGCTTTGCAATTCCCTTTTTAGTTAGGCTAGAATGAGTCCTCTTCTTTCTGGCTTCTGTTGGCAAGTAAAGGCCTAAAAATATCCAACATCCATTTGAGAACTGAAGGGTTTTAAGGGAAGCACTGTAATGTTTAAATTGTACTGTTACTAACTGTTTATTAAACATTTTAAAAGTGCATTTTAAATTGGTTTTATTGTTAATAGTTTAATTCTGTTTTAACACTGAACTTTTGCATTTTAATTATGTAGCATTTTTTTAAAAAAACTTTGTTACAATGAGTGCTAGTTTAGAGGAAAAGACGGGTTATAAATAAAGAAAACAAGAATAGCAACAAGTCTGCATACTTCTGCCATCTGTGGGAAGAATTCATCTGCTGGAGAGAATAGCAAGCTTAAATTCAGATTTTTAATTATTTTATTTGTTTTGTAATGGAACTTCTAATATCTGTTTGCCTAAAATGTTCCTGTTGGCTAATGGCATTAAATTATTGAAATCTGAAGTCCTGCCCTACATTTTGTCAGCCCTGGAGCCTATTGCATTTGGGTTACCAACAAGTTACCAACTCTAGGTGTAACTGTTCCCAGATCTGCTGCAGAAAAGCCCAATACAGAAAGTGGGTATGTTCCATCAGTAAACAGAAATGCTGGACCACTCTAACAACCACCATGTCATTGTGAGACTACACAGAGAAGCCATTGAAATCCACAAGCATGTAGACAATTTCAACAGAAAGGAGGAAACCTACAACAACCCAGAAACAGATCTTTTTTTTTAAAAAAAAAATCCCTTTATTTTGCTATAACTCACAGAGCAATATGACCAACTGCTGTACATATCTGGAAATTCTGGGAAGTGCAACTTAAAAGGGTAATGGTAACTCTTTGCCAAAGCAAGACACTCCTGGTTGAGCAGTTATTATGACTAGTCTGATCGTTATTATGACTAGCTGACAAAAAGGCTAGAGGTGAGGCTTAGTGTCATCCAGATTTGCAATGTCACATTGGAATGTCTGTTTGTGAATAGTAAAGAGAAGTCCTCTAGTCCTCTGATAAGCTTGAGTCCTCAAGGGAAGAAAATGAGAGATCTTTCTCAAAGAAATCCTCAGACCACGATTATCATCATCAGGAGGAACACGTGCCATGGGAGGGTTGCAGTTTGTTTTCTGTTACACATGGCTGAGCAGCCTGCGGCTCTGTCTTGTTTCTGTTTGGAAAGATGCACGAGGCTGTATTGGAAGTCTCAGTGTGATGGAGAATCAATATGGAGCTTGTTTTGCCAAGGGTATATTTTTGACCTTGTCCATCTGCCACAAAGACATTTAGTTCTCCTTTAAACATCACATCTATGTAGGATCATTGTTTACCCCCTAAAATATAATGAAGTACACAACGTAATTGGGTAGCATAACATTCAGAAATTGTTCCAAATCTGAAAGCCATTCTCCTTCCTTTCCTCTTTAAGAAGGCTTCATTAGTAGGTGGAGAGGGAATTCTTGCATCTCATTCAATTGAATGCAGAGCTAATGAATTCATAGCTAAAACAGTTATATAAATAGAGTAGCCGAAAGAGTATTATTTTGCAGGGGAGAAAACATGGCAGACCAATCTCTTGGCCTGGATAGAACTAAGAGGCCAAAGGATAAAATGAAAACAAATCTATTATGTTATTTGCCGTCCAATCCCCATGCAAAAAAAGCTAATGTCTAAAAAGCTCTGTAGATTGAGGCAGGGAAGAGATAAACAACCTTTGTTCCTTTCAGATGTCATGTATTTTGCCAAACATTTTTTCTTCTGCCAAAAGTCATCTCCATCTGATATGCATGGAAATTATCTGGACTGATTCTGGGCCATCTGAGAACACTTCTCATTTGACCAAATATAGAGCAGCCACTTGATTTACTGGGGGAAAAAACAGCAAAAGGCAACTTACAATTACCTAGAGGTCACTGAACAGCTGCTCTTGGTCAAGAGATGCGGCTGCTTAAGTCACCTTAACCTACTATTCGAAGTGTGTTTCCATTAAAATCAGCAAAATGTACTTCTGAGTAAATATTTAGAACTGGGAGATATCAGACGTGAGATTTTAAGCATTCTTTAAATCTCCATATGATGTCATCTTCCATCTTCTTTGAACATTAGAAATCTTATCTCAGGATGCCACTAAGTCTATATCAGGCTCCCCATGTCCTGGAGTGCATTCTAGCACAAAGCAAAGCATTATATTTCTAAAACCCTTTTGTCTTTTTTGTTTTCTGTTTACTGTATCTCAGTGATTGTGGGAAATCATTAGTTAATCAATGGATCCAAATTTTAGATGGTTCCACTTGCCTACATGATGTAATTACAGTGGGCACTTGGTATCCACTGGTTCTGGATCCGTTAATTTAACAAATTAAATGGATCCAGAAAATGCAGAACTAGTAAAGAAACAAATTAAACTGAGATCTAGTACAATCATACCAAAAGCAACCTATCAGCACCCACTTTGCAAGGCCTAGAAATGTGCATCCTCATTATGCCTATTATGTGTATATTTAATTTAAAATAATATTAATTAAACTTAGAAAGTCAGCTTTTTTGAACTTTTGTAATATGCAGCTTGTAAAAGCAATCAGTCCTTCTAGAGCAGGGTTAAGAGATCTATGGCACTTTGAGATGCTGCTAGATTTCATTCAATATTTCAATTGTCTGTGGTGGTTGGGGTTGATGGGATGGAATTCAGAATTTGACAGGCTGCAAATCATGCAATCAGCTGTGTGGGCAGCACTGATTTTGTTGGGTTGTTGTAGGTATTTCGGGCTGTATGGCCATGTTCTAGAAGCATTCTCTCCTGATGTTTCACCTGCACCTATGGCAGGCATACTCATATGTTGTGAGGTCTGTTGGACACTAGGAAATTGGGGTTTATATATCTGTGGAATGTCCAGGGTGGGAGAAAGAGCTCGTGTCTGTTGGAGCTAGGTGCGAATGTTTCAATTGGCCACCTTGATTAGCATTTAATGACCTGACGGTTTATAGGTGTGGCTTGTTAGTGCCTGGGGGAATCCTTTTTTGAGAAGTGATTAGCTGTCCCTGATTGCTTTTTTGTCTGGAGTTCCCCTGTATTTGAGCATTGTTCTTTATTTACTGTTATAATTTTGGAGGTGTTTTTAGTACTGGTAGCCTGATTTTGTTCATTTTCATGGTTTCTTCCTTTATGTTGAAATTGTCCACATGCTTGCATATTTCAATGTCTTCTCTCTGTAGCCTGACATGGTAGTTGTTAGTGTGGTCCAGCATTTCTGTGTTCTCAGATAATATGCTATGTCCAGGTTGGTTCATCAGGTGTTCTGCTATGGCTGACTTCTCTGGCTGAAGTAGTCTGCAGTGCCTTTCGTGTTCCTTAATTCATATTTGGGAGCTGTAATTGGTGGTGCCAATGTAGACTTGTCCACAGCTGCATGGAATATGGTAGACTCCTGCAGAGGTGAGAGGATCCCTCTTGTCCTTTGCTGAGTGTAGCATTTGTTGGATTTTCTTGGTGGGTCTGTAGGTAGTTTGTATGTTGTGTTTCCTCATCAGCTTCCCTATGCGGTTAGTGGTTCCCTTGATGTATGGCAAGAACACTTTTCCTCTGGGTGGATCTTTGCTTTGCTCTTGTAACTTGTTCGGTCTTGCAGCTCTTCCGATGTCTGTGGTGGTTTTGTTATTTTATTGGCTATTTATTTAGTTTTATGATTATATACTTCTTATTATATATATTATATATTATATACGTGGAACAATGGCTTCAAACTACAAGAAAGGAGATTCCACCTGAACATTAGGAAGAACTTCCTGACTGTGAGAGCTGTTCAGAAGTGGAACTCTCTGCCCTGGAGTGTGATGGAGGCTCCTTCTTTGGAAGCTTTTAAACAGGCTGGATGGCCATCTGTCAGGGGTGATTTGAATGCAATATTCCTGCTTCTTGGCAGGGGGTTGGACTGGATGGCCCATGAGGTCTCTTCCAACTCTTTGATTCTATGATTCTTGAGCAATATTTTCAATAAGCAAATAGTAAATATTAATAAAGCAATTTTTCAGGTCACTCTTGCTATCATAAAATGGAAGATGACATTTCTTTTCTTCATCATCATAGACTATGAATAGATTATATTTTGGGACTCCAAATGTTTGCAAGTGTGCACGTTTAGAGGACAAGAAGCAATATCAGGGCATGGTTGAGTCATAGCCAGGATTTCAAGGGCCAAGAACCAAACCAGACTGCTAAATAGGATCATTGTCCATGAGCCAGACACAAGGTCAGAGGCAGAGAAATGTTCAGAACAGAGCTAAGATAGAACTACTGATAAGAAATAGGAAGAACAATCTCCATGAAACATGATCAGAATGCGGATCCTCTCTGATGAATGGCAAAGGTGGTATGACCAAGAAGGCAGCAACATCATAGTGCAGACAAGTTCATTTAATACTCACAAAGGTTCTTGAACTTGGAGGGAGGCATATTTTCTTCTACGCAAGCTGTCAAGGAAGAAGAATCAAGGTGAGTCCACTATTAACAAAGTGGAAAGGTGCCTGTAAGATAAAAAGTAGAGACAGAAGAGCAGAGTGCTTTTTTTTACTTTGCAGGTTCCTTGCCCAGTACAAAACAGCAAAATGCCACAGAGTTCTGGATAATGAGCCAGAGGCTGTTTATTGGGTTGAAGTGCCTGCCTCTAGTTTAACCAAATCAGCAACACCAACAAGTTCTTAACATGGTTAAAAGACTGCACACAAGAGACAGACACATTACTGTCAACCTGGCATAAGCCCTCTCTTTGTAAAAAATTAGGTTAATGTACAATGCTGTTTTTCACAACAGGAGTGTCTGAGATGACATCTTGCTTCCAGGTGGGATGGTCACTTACAGTGTGAACCCATTACCCATGGAACTGGGACCTGTGCCTTTATCTGCTCCCGTGTGACAAAATATATCATCTCTAGGCTTTTTCTAGGTCCTCCAGGCATTTCTGTGATATGCTTCTGTCAGAAGCTACCCTAGAGTCATGCTGGCAAATTCTTAGAGACAATACATTTCGGGGAATATTCTAGGTCTTCCAGCATATCTTTATGGTAACTTCTATTGGAAGTTATTTCTTTTAATTGGGTTTCCTATTATTTACTGTTTCCATAATAAGTTCAAGAGTGTATGGGGATCATATTGTATAGTTAAAACTAGTGGCATGGAATTCTCATGGCCAGTTGACATTTGTTCGCTCTGTGAGTTGTCTGTTTCAGTTGTTGTACCATTTATAATCTTTTGGGCAACTCTCATCAAGAAATGAAAAAATGAAAAAAAAAGAATGACAATCCAATAAAGAGCAGAGAAGACTGCCAAAGTCTGTTACAGAAGAAAAAAAAAGAACATCCATCCCCTTTAAAAGTCCCATATGTCATCCATGCCCTCTTCTGTCTGTAGGGGTTTTTTATGAGGTTAAATTTACAACATCTTATCCACTATCTTTTCTGAAAATGTGCCCTTTTTTCAAACCCTAATAATTGTTTGATAGCATTTCTTCGATTCACTTGGTGCATTCTAGCATGTTTGCATTTCTCTGCACATTGGATGTGTGCTCTTTTTTCTATGCGCACTTGATTGGACATGTCTGCAGTTGTCTGGTAATGTTCATATTTTGGAACCCAGGTCCTTCTAGTTCCTGTCTGGGCAAGGGAGAAGTCTGCACAAAATGTCACCATAGATTCTTTGGACATCTATGCTAGCCACCATGAAGGTTTACTAAGTCTTCATTCATTGGAACATCACCAGTAGGTTGATATCTGAGTAAGGTTCACATGATGCCTTTAGAGAAAATGATTCATGGTCCATCTGCTTATTGATTGAGATGGGCTCTTTTGCCAGGAGCACTGAATGAGGCTTTGGGTGAGTCAAAGGGTAGTCTGGCATTGTTAAAACCAAGCCCCTGCCAACCCCCTTTCCCCCTTGGGTTCTTCTGTGTCAGGCATGCCTTTATTGCTGTAATGGATTAGAATTACAACAAGAATCCATTATGATCATACTACTGAATGCTGGATCAATGTCCAGAATGCCACTAATGGGAAGGATCTTGCTATTCTCGCTACTGTGTGGGCTGCAGCATTGTGTTTATTGCAGAGCTTTGCTTTTCCTCTGAGAGACTTCACAGCAGTCAGTTTGGGAGAGTGCCAAGCTATTGGCATTTCATAGAGTTCTGATGGCGCATCTTAACAAGAATCAATGTGCCCTCAGGAGATCATTGTGTCTATGTGGGATTTCATTCCTTGCTTCTCCCAACTGCCCGTCATCCTATTCACTTGAAGCATTCAGATAAAACATTGTTAGGCAATGATTTAATATTAATGTTTGGAATAGTTTGTAGTGCTGGCAAAGGAAGTTTAGGAGATGTAACTGAAAAGATAACTTTCCCAAACTACAGCATATCCTCTAGCAGTTACAGATGAAATTCAGGACATCTGCGGCAAGATAGCAAAAAATTATTTTGAGGAAGGACACATAAGTGAGGAGAGGCTGCAGCAGTTCGTTTTTGACTGAATCTACGGCCAAGGGCAGGATTTTGTCCCTTCCTTGCTCTCCCCTTACTGAGTAGAACACATTTTTTTAAAAAAATTGAATTCAGTGTGCAGCAATTGAGGTAAACTGAGGACAAGAGGAAAAGTGGGAAGGGGAGAGAGAAATGAGGATACTTTAAAAGAAACTAAATGGCGAAATGACAAGTGGTCATTGGGACTCCCTGACAACTTTTGACAGAGGGTATTGCTAGAGCCTCAAGTTAGAGTAACATTTATATATTCTACATCAATGAGTAAACATGAGACAGGGAAGAATAAATATGCTATATTAAAGAAATATAATATTGAGTGTACTTACATTTTGGGGAAAATTGAATATATTTACCTTTTTTTGCATTTTGATTTTTTTCCCTCCTAGTTGTTTCCATAGCAGGTGTGTTTTATAGGATACCAAAACCTCATAGCCCTGAGCACTGGAGAGCAAATGGTAATTCCATCCTCCAGAGTTTGTGGAAGCATTGCAATGTCTGGAAGGATGGGATAGCATCTGTAATGCCAACTAGGTTAAGATTGTTGGGGGAGGCCCTGCTCTCGATTCCGCCCCCCTCGCAGGCACGACAGGTGGGGATGAGAGACAGGGCCTTCTCAGTGGTGGCCCTTCATCTGTGGAACTCTCTCCCCAAGGAAATTGGGTCAGCCCCCTCTTTCCTGACCTTCAGGAAAAAGCTTAAGACATGGTTGTGGGGCCAAGCATTCGAGCAGTAATTGTAGCAATGCAATAATAATGAAATAATGTGATTGACAAATGGACAGGCCTAGAACTACAATTTAAATTTGCATGATTTTAACAGTTGTTTTAATAACTTATATTTTAATTATTTGGATTTTGATGTATTTGTTTATTTTTGGATTTATATGTGTTGGCATTGAATCGTTGCCTGTTGTAAGGCTGCCCTAAGGGGTGAGAAGGGTGAGGGGTAAAAATGTGGAAATAAATAAATAAATAAAATATCTAACTAAGCATCAGCAGCCCTGATTAGTACTTAGATGGGAGAACAGGTGCTGTATACTATATTTAAT
Source organism: Anolis sagrei (assembly GCF_037176765.1). Lineage (NCBI taxonomy): Eukaryota > Metazoa > Chordata > Lepidosauria > Squamata > Anolidae > Anolis > Anolis sagrei. The sequence goes on along the minus strand of NC_090024.1, from coordinate 211,746,786 downwards.
GGGAAGTAAATGACAAAACTACTTTTGGATATTCCTTGCTTAAGAAACCCCTACGAAATCGATGGGGTTGCAATATATCGACAGGCAACTTGAAGGCACATCTACACATAATGCCAAATATCAGTTTTGTAAAGACTTCCAGCAAATATAGCAGAAATGTGCAGGAAAGAAAAATAGTCTCCTCATCCCATTTTTCTTGGCATATTACAGGCTGTGGACATGGATGAAAAGGACTACAGTGAAGCAGATGGGGTATCTGAGAAAACCACTCCCAGTAAGACCCAGAAATCACCTCAGAAGGTCACCAAGAAACTCAAGAGTGCCATCTGCAGAGTGACCCTCCTTGATGCCTCAGAATATGAGTGTGAAGTGGAGGTAAGTCAGGGATGTAGTGATTGGCATTTAAAATCCATTAATATGTTTATGTGGAATGTATGCTGCACGGGACCACAGACCTTCAGTGCCCTTCCACATGAAAAGCGTTCACCAAACCTCTTGTTTTTAAAATGTCAATAATCAGTGGGTTAAATCAATTAATGGTTTCTGCTCTGTCAAAAACACATATATGTGTGTACTTAGTTCTCCATAAAGATGCACATGGAAAGTAGAAGTGAATGACTCACATGTTTCTAAGCGTGGGCTGCCTGCTATTTGTGCATTATGGAGAAAATGAAGCATAGGAAATGTGTGTGTGTGTGTGTGTGTCAGAGAAAAAGAAAGAGTGAGAATTTATGTAACTTTTATCCTGACTGGGATCCCTCAAGGAAGAGAATGTTATTAATAGCATAGAAGTGATACACTGAAGCTATGATAAAAGCTTCTAAAGCCTCATTTAGAAAATTACCTGTCCCTTCATGTTTTGATGCACATGTCTGCTTTCCTGCAGATATCCAAGCAATGGCTCACATTTCTGTGGGACCTGGAATAATTGTTCTCTTTACTTTCATGACAGAAAAAAAATGGTTGTACTTTAGAAATTTTTTGAGAGGGCATAATTTGCCTTCTTTTGCGAATTTTGTACAAAAGTTGGATTGAATAAAAATCCTGTTTTCCCTCTTTCTGCTTACAAAACTAAATAGCTTGCAATCAGGGAAGCCTTGAAGAGACAGAGCAGATTTTGGAAGAGAGTATTAATATATAAAAGGATAACTTAGAGTGTGGGTTATGGCAAGTTATCTATAATATCTATTGGGGGTTTTCAAACAAAATTGGTAGCCTTGGAACCAATACATCTTGATGTGGGCCAAGAAATGAATCAGATATTTTGCAACAACTGCATATGTTTTATGGTGCATAAGAGATGGGTATAATTTAGGAGAGGAGCAACGAACCAGATGTAGAAGCCAAGCAGGTATTTGTAGTCATGTTTCAAAGATGAGTGTTGCAGAAAATAGAAACATCATGGGGTTTGCAACTGTACAAACAAAAGGCAACAATTGTAGCAAATAGTTTTTTGCAATATTTTTATTCCTCTGTATCAGATAGAAGAGTAGTATATGTGCTATATGAGTTTTATATGTGCATTGATGTTATCTTTTTTTCTTAGCAAAATACACAGGCATGCTGAACAGGAAAGTGTGCCTTGTTCCACTATGATTTATATGTGGCCCTGTGTCTAAGTACACAAAGTATTCCAATAACCACAAAAAGACAAAAAGAACATCCTTGTGCCCTCACTGTAAATAACATGAAGTAGAAGCTTTCTGTTCCAGAGGATCAGATACAGTTTCATAAGGGACTGGGACGCTAGAAAACAGAACTTGGGGGAAAAATGGATACAAATTCTCAGTGGCCATACTAGCTATCGTCATGCTAGCTGGGGGATTCTGCAAACTGTTATCTCAAAAAAGCCTACATGTTCTCACAGCTTTTGAAAGCAGTAGAATGAGTTGGAAATAGAAGAGATTACGATCAGCAGAGAAGAGGAATGAGTTGTATCCCCTATAAATTGAATAATGCTGTTGGAAGAACTTGGCTCATAACACTTTCCTAACAGGGGCCTCCAGCTTCTTGGTCTCTGCTGATGAGCTGATGCTGCTTTGCATGTGATCCTCCCTCACAAGAGATTTTTGTTGTTGCCAGAGATGCAGAATGCCCCTCCGTGCTCTTTGCTAGTTGTGATATAATTAATTTCAAATTCCAAGCATAGCTTTCCATTGAGAGCAACTGTAGTTACATATTAACACCCGAGCCTCTGTTAGTTAAGGCAGCATCTTTTGCTGGGCCAGATTAAGTGTGTGTGTCTGGGAGGGACTGAAAGTAAAACAGATGCAAGGCAGAAAGGTGGGCATCAAATCCCTGCAAGATAATGCTAATGAAGAGTGGGGAACACCCACAACCCAAGCTGCATAAGAAAGGGGAGAATGAAAGCAAGAGAGAAAGAGAAATCATTAACAGCATATACCCCATTAATCAAATCCCATACATGCCATCTCTTAGTGTGCAAATTGATGGATTTGCGCAAAACCAATGGCTTCTGGATGGTGGCAAGATGTTTTCTTGATTGAGATGATGAGTCTTTGGATGCTCCTTGATGGCAGCTACTTAAGGGGCTATTTAAGGGTCACTCCTTGATGGCAGCTACCACAAGGAGCTATTTAAAGCAGCCTCCATATCATAAATGTAATGTAGGCAAGGTCACATAAAGAAACCCAACTTTGTCAAAGTGAAGCCATTCTAGATTGAAAAGTGGTGCCAACTGAAGCTTTTAAAATTCTTACATACTGTATCTTCAACACAGGGAAAATGGAGCATAGTCCTGTCCTCATAGAATGCATGGAACCATTAATTGACTGCTGAGGTTAGCCCTGTTTACTTTAAAAATATGTGAAATGGGAGAAAAACAGTCTATTTAGTGTTGTGAACTCCTGGTATGCTTGGATCTGGGTTGTCTTTGTAATGATTCACTCCTAGGTTATGAGCCTGAAATCTTTGAATTTACAGTGCTTGTGAGTACCAGAGAGCTTGTGCCAAATACAAATATCTGTAAGAAGTAAAGGTCCTTTGTACTATAGCTGGCAATAACATACCTTTTAAAATGCCCCCCACATTGTGAAACATTCTACTCAAAAAGGCTCAGCAAAGCCCATTGTTAACATGGTTTGATCCTTCTGTTTAAACAGAATCCTATTGGTTCCATGTTTAAAACTTCATTTTACTATTTCTTAATTAATTCATTCTATTTATTGCTTTTGTCTATGTTTGCTAGTCCTAAATAGAATAAACACATTGAATGGATTACTGAATGGTTAATAATGCCCATAAAAATCCCATGAATTCAATGGGTCTGCTAGAGTTGGAACTTGCGCCTGGATTTAGGCCCTGCACATTGGAAGCTGCTTCAGATAATATGCAAGAAGGCAAAAAACGAGTGAAATAAATACAGTGAAATAAAGAACTGAGAGAAGGTGAAAGGGATCAGAGCCTGTCTGTTGCTTTCATCTCCGCTCTCCAGCAGTCAGGCTCTTTAGCTGACATCTCTTAACAGGGAGATTCTGAGAGGGAGCTTTACTGACTGCAGTGGGTCTGATTGTTACAGAGATGAAAGTTATCTTTAAGCAAAAGGTGTGGAGGGTGGGGGATGGAATAGAATGGATTATTAAAGGAACTTTCAAAGCCAGAGAGGTGAGCTTTTCAGAGGCCTAAAAGTGCTCACGGAATTAGTCGTCCTTCTCTGAAAACTGTGGCGGATATTTTGTCTTTGACAGATGCACCGAGAGATCTGTGTCACTGTACTACTCTTAGCTTGCTGTTTAGATGTGGAACACTGAAATGAGGATCAAAGACTTTTCTCCCTACATTAGACAAGTGATTTTTTTTGGCAGGAGGAAAGGGGAGAGAAGGGGTGGGCAGGTGAGGGTTTTACAACACATTGGGAAGGTAAGTTGATATAGGAGGATTTAGACAAAGTTTTAATGGAGTCATGCAGTAAGTGCAAATATCTCAGAAATGGGAATAGACATACCCTCCAACATTTCACAGATGAAAACAAGGTAATGTAGCCAAGATGTGTCATCAAGGTGGCAAATGTTATTAGTGAGGAAGAGCATACAAACTATGTATTGTCGACAATACAGTGAGCATCGACAATACATTGAACATCTCTACAGGAAGAAACTGCTCACAACAACCACACATACAAACTACTGTTTTAAGCAGAGACTCTGGTATTTATGCCCCCAATTTAATCAAGCCTAACAAAAACCCATAAATCAATTAATACTATGTGTGCGGGCGTGTGTACACATAGTCTGAATAACAGTAAATGTAATATTATATATGTTTCTGAAATAAAATGCCTTTCCCCTAAGATCTCAAAATTATAGCATTCCTTCAGATCCACTGTATGAACCCTGTGTTCATGCTCATCCTTTCTCAAATACACATCACAGATCAGGCCAAATGTGAACTTTCCTGCAATTTAATACTCATCACTCATGTGATCCCCATGAGCTGGTCATGGCACTTCAGTCTAAGCTACTTCACAGGGTTTTTCTTAAAATAAAAAGGGAGTATAAATGAGGAAAAATAATGTGCAGTTCTTTTAGCCCCAGGAGATGGAAAGATAAAGTTTGAAAAAAACATGATAGCCTCCTTGTGGAGAGAACAGTGAGGTATAAATAAAAAACAGCAGCATCATTGAAAATAATATTGCCTTTTATAATGTCTCAGGTTATAAATGCATGCACTTTTAATTGAATTGTTAATGTAAATTAAACATAGCTCTGCAGGGGGGAAAGAAACTATCAGAGTAAGGAGACAGTTACATTTTTCTAATATTCAATTTCTACAGGTTACTGTTTCTTTCCAATGGCACTGGGCAGCCTTTGCACATTATGTGAATCAAATGTAAATCAAAGTAGAGTGAATGCAGGGAAGATAACCATCAAAAGTAGCTCTGAAATGTAAAGTTTAGGCAAATTGTAAAGGGAAACACAAAATGGAAATCAAGAAACAAAAAGAAAGTTCAAACCAGGAATGCTTCTTGAAATATTGATCCTGTTTTACAAAATTGGGAGCCCCTGGTGGCGTAGTGGGTTAAAGCGCTGAGCTGCTGAGCTTGTTGACCGAAAGGTCGCACGTTTGATTCCGGGGAGCGCCATGAGCTTCCGCTGTCAGCTCTGGCTTCTGCCAACCTAGCAGTTCAAAAACATGTAAATGTGAGTAGATCAATAAGTACCGCTCCGGTGGAAAGGTAACGGCGCTCCATGCAGTCATATCAGCCACATGACCTTGGAGGTGTCTATGGACAATGCTGGCTCTTCGGCTTAGAAATGGGGATGAGCACCACACCCCAGAGTCAGACATGACTGGACTTAATGTCAGGGGATAAACTTTACCTTTTTTTTTACAAAATTGGAGTGCAAGGTGAATGCGTATGTCTGTGGGAAAACAAAGTTATGTCTATTCCTTCTGTCTATGTCAAGTTTACCTGTCCGAACGTATTCTCCCTTATGAACCATCAAGAGCATTACGATCTTCTGGAGAGGCCCTACTCTCAGTCCCGCCACGTTTGCAGTCGCATCTGGTGGGGACGAAAGACAGGGTCTTTTCTGTGGTGGCCCCCCGGCTATGGAACTATCTCCTGAATGAGGTTAGGTCTGCCCCCTCTCTCCTGACCTTTAGGAAGCTAGTGAAATCCTGGTTGTGGAACGAGGCATTTGCAGAGTGATGGCTGAGACCAGTAATTGGCTAAAGTTATTGACCACAATGTGCAGACTGAGTTGGACATGATTTTAGCTTGGCAAATGGTTATTTTGCCATTTATCTTATATGTATTTTTAACTGATTGTTTATGTATGATGTTTTAAAAGGTTTTTACTGTTAGCATTGGATTCTTGCTATTAGCCAGTCTGAGTCCGTCTATGGAGGTAGAGAAGATTGGGATATAAAAGTTTTAAATAAATATAAATAAATAAATAAATAAATAAATAAATAAATAGGAATAAATTTTGATATGCACACAATGTTGTGTTCCATAGCTCGGAGTAGCTGCAGCAGTTACTTTTGCCTGAGTCCACAGGAAAAAAGCAAGATTTTGCCCCCTCCTCTTCCTCTTGCTCAATTGACTATGAACTACTTTTGAACTTTGAACTCAGTTTGTCACAACTGACTTAAGACATAAATGATGGGCCAATGGGGAGATAAGGAAGGGAAAATTGAGATTTTCTTGAAGCTGGGAGAAGAGAGAGTGCTTGGGATTAACCTGTGTTATTTATTTATTTATTTATTTATTTGAAGCATGATTATTCCATGCTTCTCACCCTGAAGGGGACCCAGATTGGAGCACAACATATATATGGCAAACATTCAAAGTGTTGTCTCTGCTAAACCAGGAAAATTTGAGAGTACAGACAGGCAACTATTCCAAATCAGGAAAATAAAAAGGGGAGGAAAGGAAATACATTCCAAGAAACTGACATTATGGGCTACATTTAGGGTTGGCAAGTGCGGAGCTTTACAAAAAAGGACTGAAATTTTATGTGAATCAAAAAGTGGTGGAAAGCAAGTACAATAACTGAAGACAAAGGATGGCATGTAAAAAGAGAACCTAGGTGAGGTTTTCCAAACTGACACTAAAACAGATGTCATATCTGGCACTTTTCAGTCAGTGTCCTTACTCCTGCAGGCAGCTGAGAAAGCAGTATTTCATTATCAGCTCCCAAGTATGTCATTGGTGCCTGTCTCATTCATTGATGTGTAGCTTCTCCATGCAGGTTGTTACTCACAAAAGTTGATCTCTTGAACCCACTTATGACTACAGTAGAAAAAAAGGACAAAAAGGCTCATGTTAAATGCCTACTCTGATTCAGTGCTTTTTACTATGTCGGGTTAATGAATCTCTGCATACAGTGGATTGCTTGTGTGGGAAAATGTTAATTGCTTTATTTCAAAAGGCTACTACTATCATTTATTGCTTCTTGCTGGTAATAGCAATTTACAACACACACCTTTTGGGCAATTTATAAAGAATTTAGCTGAGGCTCTTAAGCTGTGTTCCTGTTTCCTCTGTTTTTAGAGTATTTAAATTATGCTGCAAATATCCTGAGAAACATTTTAAGGGGAACACGGGCTTCTGATTTAGAGCTGGTCCCTCTGTTCCCATAGAGCAGTGCTGCTATCCACTTTTCCTGCTCTTATCTTCCTCTTTTTTTTATCACTGTACTGATGGCCACAGAGCTCAGGCCAAAACTGGGCACCTTTGCTGATGGTATCAAAGCCTTGGAGACGATATGGGATGGCTCCTTCTCTGAGTTACAGGGGTGCCTTTCTTGACATCAGCAAAGGCATCTAGCTATGACCAAGAGCTCTCTGGGGCTCCATGGCAGCTTCCACAGTGATGCAAAATGACAAAGGTAAGGGTGACTGTCCAGTGGGACCAAACTGGGTTTGGCTTGACTGGACAGTGAACACTCCACTTCCACTGCTGAAGCAATTCCAGAGCAGAGTGCTGTAAACACCATGGAAGAATCTGGGGCCAGTGTAAGCCAGCAGTTCTTTGAACCAGCCTCAGATTTTATGACCTGTGTAGATGGACCCCAAGAGTCTTTAGAGTTATATAGAAATGTTATATAAAGAAATGTTGTTGATATTTGCCAACTTATCAGTTTGATTTTTGATTTATATAGAAAAATGTTTACCATAAGCTATTATGCGCATGTTTTTTTGCCAAAAATACTATTGAATATAATTTAATATATTTGTGAAAGCCAGTGTGGTTTAGTGGTTTGAGTGTTGAACTAGGATATCAGAGTTTAGCTATTGGAACTCTGCTGACTGGAAGACAATGACATACATTGCCTAGTAAACCCCATAGTATGATTGCCATAAGCTGCGGGTTACTTGAAGGTATATAGCAACATTGCAAAGCATATATATCTAGATGCCTCTTTTCAGACATATTATTACATCAGTTTAACAGTATTCTTCTGTGATCCAGTTTCTACTTGATTAGTGCAGTTCAATTGGATTTCTAAAAACAGTCATTACTATGATAAATGTGTCTGTGTGATGTGTAGAAATTATTTTTTAGATATCCCCCCCCCCCCCCCCAATGTAAACCATTTACCTTTTTACCCTGGTTGTGGCATAAGCAGCACTTCAGTTGCTTTGAGCAAAGGTATGACCTACATAGTCTATTATGATAGCATATTGGACATGCTATAAGAGAATGCGGAATGTTTGTGTTTAACCGCATGATCAAAAAAAAAATGATTCACACTTTTGCCTCAGTCCTACATAGAAGATTCTGGAAGGAAGAAGACAATATTTTCCAGATGGGCCTTTGGTTCTTACTATATCTCTGTCTCTTCTGCAGAAACATGCCCGAGGTCAGGTTCTGTTTGATATGGTCTGTGAGCATCTCAATCTCCTGGAGAAAGATTATTTTGGACTCACGTTTTGTGACTCAGACAGTCAAAAGGTAAGTTAAGGTGACTGAGATCAAGCTCTGTGCTGTGTCTGTTCAAGATACTGTGCTTATATTGTACTTAAAGGGGACTTCCCCTCATGTCTTCTTTCTTACCATTTCAGAATTGGCTGGATCCCTCTAAAGAAATAAAGAAACAGATTCGCAGTGAGTAGTTGAAAGCATGAGTTTCGGAGGCTTTGATCCCACTCCCCCCACTTTTTCCAATAAATTCCTTATCTACAGTATGTGGCAGAGGAGTGAGAAAGGCAGGGTATTCTACTTCTCCATAGAATGCCATTTGTAAGCAATGCAATTTCCTAGGGGAATTTGGTGTATTTCCAAATGAGCATTTTATTGTGTATTTATTCTACTTATTTATGGGATTTTCCAGATGTCAACTTCAGTTTTCACTTGCAAGAATCCATATTTTCCCACTATTGGTTTAGTCTCTCTTTCTCTCTTTCGGTAAAAAGATCAGCGAAGGACGAAAAGACAATGTTTTGATTAGTAGTACTAGGGGTTATGTACCCATGAAGTAAGTGAATACACCAGAATGACAGCTAATTGGAGAATTAGAGGTTAAATATCTAAAGGTTCTACTGAGTATCTCCTTAGGTTTCTTCTAAGGTTTCCACTGCATTTGATTACATGTTGAGTATTGCTCTTAACCATGGAACATTCTTCTGTCAAACTGGAATAACAGCAATTGCAAACCACTATCCAAAGGATTGTAGTCGAAAAGATATAATTATACAAGCAGTCCCCGAGTTACAACCAACCAACTTACAAGTGACTCATAGTTAAGAACAGGGGTGAGACAATAGGAAGTGAGAGAAATCTACCACTAGGAAGGGAAATTCATTCCTGAAAGAGTTATCATGGGGAAAAGGTGTCTCCACTGAAGCTTTATCACAAATCCTTGTTCACATAACAAGCCACATTTTTCAAAATCCAATTCTCACAGGGAAAGAAAATGAGGCAAAATCTTCTGAACAGGGGCACAGACAGCAAAACAAACACTAGAGGGGTGTTAACCCATCCCTATGCTATTTTAAAATGTAGCTGTTCTGACTTACATACAAATTCAACTTTAGAACAAACCTTCAGAACCTATCTTGTTTGTAGGTTGGGACTGTCTGTATATACAGCACTGTATGCAATTGGATATCCATGTTAATCAATAACAATAATGAATAACTGTTCTTGATTAAAAAATATTCAAAGACCACAGAAACCATTTGGAAATATTGTTGTATATTTATATCAGGGCTTCTTAAGATTTTTCCACTCGACTCCTTTCCAACAGGGGTCTTTTTCCATGACCCCCCCCCCCACCCGTAATTTTTTACATGGTTCCAGGTGTCTAAAATAGGCAAAGAAAATAATAATCAAACAATCAACATTTGCAAGGTTTGGCAAACAGACTGATTTTCTTTTTTATGAATTCTAACTGAAGCCTTTTCTGCAAAGTCCATTGTAAATACTACACGCTATTGCTAACAGATTCATTTAAAGGTCTAGGTGGTGTTGACAACGTTTTATTGTTGCAAATTTCTAGGTGTCCCCAACATTGAACTAAGGATTGGGACCCAGAGTTTAAGAAGCCGTGGTTTATATGCTCTTTGCATATTTGTTTAATCAAGAACACATTGATTAAACAAATATGTAAATGTGTACCCATAGTAATTGGGCTGCTCTTGACGATTTTCTGTGAAGTGATTTTTTTCTTGTCATAACTGACAGACAGGCATGTAGCTGGGGGGGGGGGGGGGCTTGAGGGGCTTCAGCCCCCCCCTCCCAATTCTTAAGGTGGTCCATGAGAAGGCCTTACTGGTACATTATTTAAACTGTTATGTTTATTCATATCATGATCTGTTCACCATGCTCAATATATCCCATATGCATGGGGGTATCGGGATAACGATACAAAAAGTTTGCTAGGGTAGATCCTCAGCCCCCCAAATCAAACTCAGCCCCCCTCCCCCTGAATCAAAATCCTGACTACGGGCCTGCTGACAGGCATAGAATTACTGCTGCTTGGACTTCCATGTAATGAACATTTGGAAAAAGAACCCATATGTTTTTTTTCATTCTCATTTTATTATCCTGATTTTTCCGATACTTTGGAAAACAGAGGAACTTGAGAGAAATCTCTTTTAAGAAAGTACTGGTTTGTTCTCTTTTGTAAGCCCATCAAAATTGGAAAGGGTATGTCTCATGTACATCTCAAACTGACACATGTGTGCAGCCAGAAATCCCCTTCCCATGTGCATAGAGTTGGAAAGGATTTAAAGATCATGCAGCCAAACTCATAGACAGAACTATCCTTTGACTATTCCCAGTTCCTTCTCTATAATTGTGTCCCAATTGTGCCACAAGCAGATGGCAGATGCATTGCAGAAAGGCATTGCAAGCGGCTTCCGACCATTTAATCCACTGAGACCAGTGCATGTGACTATACATACATGTGTCAAATTTGTAGCTGAAGTCAGGTAAAGCATGAGGTGCCCACTGCTGAAATTTAAACAGGTAGGAAAGAGAGGTGAGGGGGGACTGAACTCTTTTGGCCTTGCCACCCCTTTCTTTCTAAGAGAAAGAGAAATCCCTCCGGGAACTGGCTTCTAGAATTGCAGCATCTGGGTGGGTTTGCTTTGCAGTGGTTTGCACAGATGCCATGGGAGGTCTGTCCCCAACAGCAGGCCCTCTGGGAGACGTGAGCCTGTTTCCATGGCAACAACAAGTCCGGGTCTCTCTCTGTGTGTGGCAGTGAAGGCTGCGCTGCATGTCATAGGCCTTAGCAGGGAAGCGCACCCTTCCATTTGCCTTAGCCATGAACATGTAGCTGAGCAAAGATCCCTGCTGAATTGAAGGAATTTGTCTTCTTTATAGACACTGATCGTTTCCTTAGGGATGTCAGAGTGGTTGGGTTGCGAGGCAGCCCCAATCAGGGAAACAACACATAGAGATGATGGTTGAGCAATGCAAGAAAAAAGACACCTCAGCAAAATGCTCTTTTCTCACTCCTCCCTTATACTTTCTGTCTTCTTCTCCAAGGTGGTTCCTGGAACTTTGCCTTCACTGTCAAATTCTACCCTCCAGACCCTGCTCAGCTCACAGAGGATATAACAAGGTGAGTAGAGGAAGCTTCCTCTCAGGGCCAATTCTCACATTAACCTTTTACAAAGAGGACACATTAAGAATAACCCTGTGGTCACCCGGAGCAACAGCTTTAGCCATGAAGACAGAATGCTTTCTATCCATTGGTGGCTAAGAGAAGTGAAAACCACTGGCTATTGATCCTACAACTTGCTTTCTGCTTCAAGAACAAGAGAAAGGCATAACTTGCAGCCAACTACTATTTATTTATTTATTATTTATTACTGTGCTTATATACCGCCGTTTCTCAGCCTAAATCGGCGACTCAACGTGGTTTACAACACAACGACAAGCAGCAATATTCCATTAAAAAGCATAAAAACACATACACAATACACAATATTATTGGGCCACCAATAATAATCCAATGCATCTCTTAATTGTAGTCGCAATCCAATTTCGTCGTCTGTGATTAACCAATCCTTGTTCATCAGTTCCGTTGCACCAGATTAATCGAATGCTTGTTTAAACATCCATGTCTTCAACCTTTTTCGAAATACCATCAGCGAAGGGGCTGATCTCACCTCTATGGGGAGGGCATTCCAAAGCCGAGGGGCCACCACAGAAAAGGCCCTGTCTCTCGTTCCCGCCAGCCGCACCTGTGAAGCAGGCGGGATAGAGAGCAGGGCCTCCCCAGAAGATCTTAGGGTCCTGGTGGGCTGATAGGCCGAGATACGTTCAGATAGATAAGTTGGGCCAGAACCGTTTAGGGCTTTAAAGGCCAGCGCCTTTGAATTGGGCCCGGTAGCAAATCGGCAGCCAGTGGAGCTGGTACAGCAGAGGAGTTGTATGCTCCCTGCGCCCCGCTCCGGTTAGTATCATGGCTGCCGCCCGTTGGACTAATTGGAGCTTCCGAGCCGTCTTCGAAGGCAACCCCACGTAGAGAGCGTTGCAGTAGTCAAGACGGGATGTAACCAGAGCGTGGACTACCGTGGCCAAGTACTACCTCCATTGTTTGTATTAAGCACTGGGAAAATACAGCATGGCATTTTCTCTCAGAAGAAACAAATTGGTCCACTTGCACCCTTGAGTTTTGAAGAGGAGTGAAATGTTAGATATGATCCATTGCTGCTGCAGAAGAAATTAACCTGTGTTCAAAACAATCATTGAGTGAGGAAGCAGTGGGGAGTTAACTCATATATTTCAAGAACACTGAACGATGATTTGTTTTTGGTTGGGCTTTTTTCACAATAACTCCCACAAACTCCCAATGACATGGTCACAAATATTGTGGACAGCTCCTGGAATATCTCAATGGCACAGCCACGAGAATTATGGCTGCTCTGTCATTAAAAATAGATTTAATGTTTTTTAAAGGTGTCTGTGTTACTGTAATGCATCAATTAACCCAACCAAACATCTTGTCTTCATGTAATCAAATGTACCTCAGCTAATAAAGTAGATGTGTTCCTGAGTATTATTTCTTTAACAGAAAATTTGGTGCTGGGCTAAGAAAGAATATGAAAAGAATAGGAATCAGATCTTACACCAAAGAAAAAAAGATGTTTCAAGAAACTTGGTTATTCAGAACTAACGTTCTCCACATATAAAGTGAAACAAACAGACCTCATAAACTTTGCATAAGTGAACAAAAATATTTGGAATCCTCTAGAGCAGTGGTTCTCAATCTGTGGGTCCCCAGATGTTTTGGCCTTCAACTCCCAGAAATCCTAACAGCTGTAAACTGGCTGGGATTTTTGGGAGTTGTAGGCCAAAACACCTGGGGACCCACAGGTTGAAAACCACTGCTCTAGAGATTCCATGCAGTCATGCCATCCACATGACCTTGGAGGAGTATATGGACAACCTCAGCTCTTTGGATTACAATGAGCACCCCCCCCCCCCACACACACACACACAAGAGTTAGAAACAGATAGACTTAATGTCAAGGGAAAACCTTTACCTTAACCTTTAGAGATGTTTTAGAAACTTTTTTTCCAAAAGATATCCAGGGATGCTCTTTCTTTTACTGGTCCCCACCTTTCTTATAATTTCTATTTTGGTAGTCAAATATGTTTTATCATGCTGGGGAAAGCAGGTGAAGCAAGCTCATCTAATCTTCTCCTTTTCTTTCTCTTTTGCTGTTTGCATGTGCTCAGTAAGATATTTTGGAGGTAACAGCTGTTTACTTTGTCTTTCGTAAACAAGCACAACCCGACTGCAGTAGGATTGACTGGAATCAAATCCCATTTGTTTCCAGCTCAAGCTTTATTACATTGTTAACCGGAGACATATTGCTCCAAACTGACAAGAAAGTCGATGTTTCTCCAGCTCTATTTCATCTGCCTCCTAATGCCAATAAAACCACTCCCTCCAAATATTCAACAGGTCATAGAACCAGGAGGAAAACCAGACTTATACAAGTGTTAAAGAACTGTGTAAAAAGGAGCTTCTTTGTCAGAGGCTTTGTTAACTGGTATGACTGTGCATTGATTAATCCAGAAAGAAATGTATAAAACTGGGATTCTTCAGATCCCTACATCTAGGATTATTATTGTGGCTCCATAACATCTTGAGATGGAATAATGGAAGAAGGCTTTGGTAGGCATTCAAATTAAACTCATCAGATAATGTGATAATATTTGGGTTCACCTGGAACAACCACTCAGAATGCTGGGAATTAGAAAGGCAAAAAAGTTTGAAAATATATTAGCCAGTTTAATATAGCATTCTCCCTATCTTTGGCAAAGCATACTGGGTACTTTACCGGATTCTTTTTCTCCCAGAAAGCATTTGAAATAGATTGTGCTCAGACTCTGGAATTCATTTGGCTTGGTGGATATGAGTTTGTGTAGCTTTAATTTCTCAAAAGGCCAATGTGAATCTTTTCTCAGTAAATGGCTGCAAGTCTGGATAACTTTCCATGTGGACATTCTAACAGCTTGATACCTTCTCCTCCCTAGATACTACCTGTGTTTGCAGCTCCGAGCAGACATCATCAGTGGGCGCCTGCCATGCTCCTTTGTTACACATGCACTCCTAGGTTCCTATGCTGTACAGGCTGAATTGGGAGATTATGATTGTGAGGAGCATGTGGGCAACTATGTTGGTGAGCTTCGTTTTGCTCCAAACCAGACCAAGGAGTTGGAAGAGCGTATTATGGAGCTGCACAAAACTTACCGGTAAATAATTTCCCTCTCATTCTGAGAATAAATAAGATCTTGAAAGCTTGGCACTTTACAATATTTGGTGTCAAATAGTGTTATTTAGTTTATAGGGTTTGTTTCATCCTATAAAATAGGACTGGAAATTTATGTAGCCTTCTAAATGTTTTTGAATGGCGGTTTCTAGAATTCCGTACAATCATACACCACAAGGCCATCCGGTCCAACCCCTTGCCACACATGAATGCACAATAGGGCTGTGCAAAAATTTGGATACAGGTTATAAGTCATAATTGATTTGGTAAATCCATACTGGTGACCCGCTTTATGAAGACAGCTCAGTGACACTACCCTGCGCATACACAAACAAATGAAACTACCCATTTATGAAGTTTCATAAGAAGTTTGTTACTCTTCCTAAGTTGCAGTGAGTCACCTTCTTCACTGGAGGCAAACTCTACTGGGCAGCACAGGGAAACTTGGTATGTCACATGGTCTCCTCAGTCTATCACGACCGAGGAAAAGGGGAAGGGAGGAGGCAATCCTGTTATTTCCTTTAAATTCAGGAGCCATGTTGGCTCTGTTGCCATTGCAAGCAAGCTGGAAGAGATATTGAGGGTAGCAAATAGCAAATGACTAGCTAGGAGCTGAATTTGTTCTTGACGGTTTTTGCATGTGCCATGCAAGTTTAGTTTGCCTCAGCTTAGAATCCTTTTAGGATCATTTTCTTTGGGGGGGGGGGCATGCATTTAGGATTCATTTTAGTGAGATTGTCCATTTTCTCTTTAGATTTTTTTAACTTAAAATTCTCCAGACTGCTTTCTTTATTTTCTAGACTATTTTAATTGTATTTTAATTTTTCCCTTTCTATTGGTTTTAAATATATAATTCAATTCTGCAAAGTGTAGTGTAGGTTAATAAATCCTGAGTGCCCAGAGGAGTGCTGCTGTTGTTGTTTATTCAGGGCCAATATTAACACAAGCAACATACATTTTGGGGTTAATTGAGAAAATGAATTTGGGGATCACCCAAATTTTGTAAATACAAACTAAGCAGATTTTTGGTGTCATGCACACCTCTAATACACAATCAAAAGCATTCTTGTCAGATAATATTTAACCTCTTGTAAAGAAGCGTTAATCCCACCACTTGTCAACCAAAAATGTAAAGAAGCAGCGCTAATCTCACTAGATGCCACCAAAATTATGTGAGGAAGTATTAATCTTCTTTAATGCCACCAATATTCTGTGAGGAACCTTCTTTTAAATATCAATTAAGCTGCCACCAATATGTTTAGAGACGCTGGATTATGTCTCTGTTTATCTTTAGTTGTGCTGTGAGGTGATTTTGGTAGTGTAGAATGCACCAAGCATAAAAGCAATGGAGGAGGCAGGTTTGAAATACAAAGAGAACAAGATTTATTGTTAACAGAACGTAATTGTTGCAGTTTTGAGAATTTGAACTTGGCACAAGGCTTGATGTTACAAAATGGCTGGTTTGAGATACATGCTTCTGATGATACAATTCTACAAACTTCTTCTTAGTGAAGTGCTTATACTACTTCAGAGTTCCCTATTGTGAATGTCCACACTGTTTGCTCTATACTCAGAACAAACCACTGATCACCAGTCTTTCCTTACTGGCAATCCTGAAGACCCCCTCTGTTAGATTCTTTTAACCTAAGCAATCTAACAAGGTAACATCTTCAGCTCTCTTGCTGAAGAAATATTCACAAATTCTAGGAACTACTGAATTCTCACAGCTTCACAACAGAGCCCTAACTGGCTCTCCTCTTCCCCGGGTCTCTTCCACCGGACTAAACTACTTTCCCCAGAGTCCTTTCTTGACTCTGCTATTTCCCAGAGCCCTTAACTGGCTCTGCTCTTCTCCGGGTCTCCTCCACCGGACTGGAGCTTAACTGCCACTTTCAAACCTTTTCCTCCTTAAGCTCCGCCCACCTCCTCTGAGGCTTTGTCTTGTCACCATGGCAACCTATCCCTCACAGCTAGGCCATGGCAATAAATGTAATACATAAATACAGTTTAAATACAGTATAATAAACACTCTATAACAAACATTTCTCTACACCTTCCCCCCCAGAAAAATATTTTTGCACATTTCTTAATCCTAGAATAGCAAAAATAATCCTACATAACATTTAACAATAAATATACATATATCAATTCTGAAAGGGAAACGCATCATAGTTAGGTACATTTCAACTATACATATATACAAACCTTTAACCTATGGAATCCTTGATAAGGCGTCCGCAACTACATTTTGTTTACCTGAAACATGTTTTTTGTCAAATATGAAATCTTGTAAACCCAAACTCCATCTTAACAGTTTGTTATTGGTACCTTTTACATTATCTAGCCATCGTAAGGGAGCATGGTCTGTTTGCAAAGTAAATTTCCTACCCCACAAATACGGTTTCAGTTTCTTGACTGACCAGATAATGGCATAGCATTCTTTCTCAATTGTTGACATACTATACTCATTAGAATGCCATTTTTTACTTAAGAACAATAGGGGTCTGTCTTCTCCTTCTACATCCAATTGGCTTAGGACAGCTCCAAGCCCAGTATCTGAAGCATCACACGTCAAAATAAAGGGCTTGTCAAAATCTGGTGCCATTAGGACAGAATCTGAAGTAATGGATTTTTTCAATTGATCCATGGCAGTCTGACAATTTGGAGTCCAAATTACCTGGTTCGGGTTCTTCTTTTTAGTAAGATCCGAAAGAGGGGCTGCCAGATTACTAAAGGATGGGATAAATTTTCGATAGTAACCCGCCAATCCAAGGAATGCCCTAACCTGTTTTTTCGTTTTGGGCACTGGCCACTGGTGTATAACTGCCACTTTAGTAGGATCAGGTCGAATATGACCTCCTCCCACAAAATGTCCTAAATATTTGGTAACCTTATATCCTATCCTACACTTGGAAGCTTTAACGGTTAACCCTGCTTCCCTCAACCTGTTTAGCACCAGATCTAAATGATTAAGGTGATCTCTCCATGAATTACTAAAAATCCCTATATCATCAATATAGGCTACACAGAAAGACCCCAGTCCACTCAAAACACTGTCCACTAATCTTTGAAATGTGGCCGGGCTATTTTTTAGGCCAAAAGGAAGGACATAAAATTCAAATAATCGATTTTGGGTCCGGAAAGCGGTCTTGTGACGGTCTTGTGGTGCCATGGGCACTTGCCAAAACCCCTTGGTCAAATCAATGCTACTAATAAAGTTGGCCTTCCCCATCCTTTCCAGTAGATCGTCTAAACGTGGCATAGGATAGGTGTCCGTCTGGGTCACTTTATTTAACCTCCTATAGTCTACACAAAACCTAATTGTTTTGTCAGGCTTCTGCACTAAAACTATAGGTGAAGCCCAGGAGCTAACCGATGGAGCAATAATCCCTAGGTCCAACATTTCCCTAATTTCTTTTTCAATACATTCATTAATTCTCCCCGTAACCCTGTAGGGTGGAGATACAATAGGAGTAGCATCACCGGTGTTTATTCGATGCTGGACTCCTTGGACCTTTCCTGGCAAGTCCGAAAATATGTCCCTATATTTATTTAAAACCTCTACAACCTCTCTTTTCTGAGGTAGGGACAATTCTACATTCATATCTACCCGATCTACATTCCTGAACTGTTCACGATCACCCTCCCAAAAAGAAAAGGGACCGGATTCCTCTTCTGAAACAACAAAACATACATTTGCAGATCTTACAACATAAGGCTTCAACATATTTACATGGACTCTTCTCTCTACATTGGATTGTTCATCAAAAATATCATAGTTTATGTGGTTGTGTCTTCTGATGACCTTCCATGGTCCAGACCAATCCAATTGAAGCTTGTTGGCCTTGTTGGGAGATAAAAATAAAACTTCATCTCCGATGTCGAAGACCTTTGGCTTAGCAGTAGAGTCATAATAGTCTTTCTGTTTCTGCTGAGCCGCAAGCAAATGTTCTTGAGCAATGTCTCTAGCCAGCTGCATTGTTGCTTGAAGATCTCTTAAATACTCTGTCACCGGAACAGGATCCTTCGCCGGACTTTCTTCCCAATATTCTCTTAACAGATCTAACGGACCACGAGCTTTCCTTCCATACAGCAATTCAAATGGACTGTAGCCGGTGCTGTCATGAGGGACGGTCCTGTAGGCGAACAGCAGTTGTTGTAACTTGACGTCCCAGTCATAAGGCCTTTCCTGACTGTAAGACTTTATCATTTTGACTAAAGTCTTGTTTATATTCTCAACCAGTCCATTTGTCTGCGGATGATATGCTGTGGAAGTCAGGTGTCTAATTCCACATAACTCCAGCAACTTCGACAGAAGCTTGGAAGTAAACTGGGTTCCCAAGTCCGAGACCAGTTCTCTGGGATATCCAGTTCTTCCCCAAATGGACAGCAGGGCATTTGCAATTGTAGTTGTTTCGATGTTAGTCAGAGCTACAGCCTCTGGATATCTTGTGGCGTAGTCAATCATGGTTAAAATGTAACGGTAACCACGTCTGCTTGGTTTACAGAGAGGACCTACAATGTCAATGCCTACTCTGTAAAATGGTTCTCCAATTATTGGCATAGGGATCAATGGAGCTTTAACTTTATCCCTTCCAGTGCTCAATCTCTGGCAGATGTCACAGGATTGGCAAAACTCTTTGATCCTCTGGAACATGCCAGGCCAATAAAAGTTTTTAGTGATCCTCTTCGTGGTTTTTCTTATGCCCAAATGTCCACCTTGAGGGTTTTCGTGTGCCACCCTCATCAGCTGTTCTCTAAAACCTTGAGGCACTACAATTTGACTACATGTCACTGATCTTTCTGTCGAGTTTACACTTTTGGATTCTCTATATAGGACACCATTCTTTAGTATAAACTCGGAGGGCTGTTCTTCTGTCAATACTGTGGGGTTTTGAGCTAAAGCAAATAGAGGCTTCAGAGATCCATCGGCTCTCTGTTCCTGCCGAATCTCCTCAACTCCTCCCGTCTTCTTAACAAGCTCAGCCACTGTAGCGCTGGTTTCTGGACTCTCGTCCCCATCTTGTTGTATGGCAAAACACAGGGCTTTCTGTTCAGGGCTTTCATTGTTACATTCTTTCTCCCCACACGCCATTTTACAGAATTTAATCTCCTCAGCCAAATCATTTCCAATTAAACATTGATATGGTATGTCAGGACTGACTGCAAAATCCCACATACCCTTCCATCCTTTATATTCTATTGGCAAGGTCACCACGGGTGTTGGGATCGCGGGACCTAAACCTTTTAATTTTATTTCAGAGGTTGGCTGTTGGAATTTCTGAGGTATTATTTCAGGGTGCGCGATGCATACTTCGGAACCTGTATCTCTGAGTCCATTCCTGTCTTTGTGATCAATAGAAATGGTTTCTAAGTAGTCCTTAGATGGGCTGCCTGACAGGATAAACAGACATTGTTTCTCTTGAGGCTCTGAGCTTGAACTCTCCTTTGAAACAGTATCTGCTTCTGCCCTTGGTGTTTCTTTCATTTTATTCACAAAGAGGGTTGTTTTCTCTTTCCTTAACAAGGGACATTGATATTTTAAATGATTCCATTCTCCACATTGAAAGCACCGTCATTTTACCTCAGGAGCAGTTGGTCTTATTACACTCTGCCTCCTACAGATGGTGTCTTCTAAGTCAGCACCCTTTTCTTGCTGTGGGCGCTTTTGTTGTGAATAAAATGGCTGCCTGTTTGTTCTTTTGTCCCCTGGCAGATCTTCCCCTTTAAATCCTTCTTTCAAGGTTGTTATTTGATCTGCCATACCCGCTGCCTCTACAATCGTGGATGGCTTGCGATCTTGAATCACCCAGCGAATATCATAAGGCACTAACTGAAAAAACTGTTCCAGCTTTAAAAGTTCCCTCAGCTGTTGATAATCTTCCACCTCAGACGTCTTTATCCAACTATCGAACAGTTGAGATAATCTTGAGGCCACCTGAGCAAAACTTTGAGTTTTCTCTTTCTTTAAGGATCTGAACTTAAATCTATAATATTCCGGAGTCAATCTAAACTCTTGTTGAACCTGTTTCTTAAACAGATCATAGTCTCTATAAGATTCTTCAGGCAACTGTCCATAAATCTGCAAAAGTTTCCCACTTATCTGTGGCCTAAGGTATGTCATCCATTTTTCCTTAGCCACTCCAAAATCTCGACAACATCTCTCAAAAGATATTAGGAATTTCTCTGGACAATCGTCCTTGGTATATTTTGGGAATTTCTTCACCAAATCTGGGGTATCCCCTCCAGATCTCCCTTCCTGAACATCCCTGGATGTTTGAGACAAAGCCAATCTTTGTTTCTCTAGCTCAAACTCCATTCTCTTCAATTCTAACTCCTGTTCAAATTCTCTCAGTCTTTGTCTTTCCTCAAATTCTCTTTGTTTCGCCTCTCTCTCCATCTCCAACTCTCTCTCTCTTTGTCTTTCTTTTGCCTCCATTTCCAGTTCTCTCTCTTTTTGTTTTTGCCTCCATCTCCAATCGTTTCATCTCTAATTTGTACTTAAGAGCCATTTCTGTCATAGGCACTGCCTCTGTCTTTGACTCAGAGCTCGAGCTTTCCTCTTGGTCTCCCTCTCTTTCCTCAGCCAGCTTCCTCTGCCGCCTGGTAGCCATGTTATCAACAACTTTTACCTCACAACTTATTTTAAAATTAAACTTAAGGCACTCGATTAGTTGTTACACGAATCCCGTCGTCTGCCACCAAAAATTATGTAAAGAAGCGTTAATCCCACCACTTGTCAACCAAAAATGTAAAGAAGCAGCGCTAATCTCACTAGATGCCACCAAAATTATGTGAGGAAGTATTAATCTTCTTTAATGCCACCAATATTCTGTGAGGAACCTTCTTTTAAATATCAATTAAGCTGCCACCAATATGTTTAGAGACGCTGGATTATGTCTCTGTTTATCTTTAGTTGTGCTGTGAGGTGATTTTGGTAGTGTAGAATGCACCAAGCATAAAAGCAATGGAGGAGGCAGGTTTGAAATACAAAGAGAACAAGATTTATTGTTAACAGAACGTAATTGTTGCAGTTTTGAGAATTTGAACTTGGCACAAGGCTTGATGTTACAAAATGGCTGGTTTGAGATACATGCTTCTGATGATACAATTCTACAAACTTCTTCTTAGTGAAGTGCTTATACTACTTCAGAGTTCCCTATTGTGAATGTCCACACTGTTTGCTCTATACTCAGAACAAACCACTGATCACCAGTCTTTCCTTACTGGCAATCCTGAAGACCCCCTCTGTTAGATTCTTTTAACCTAAGCAATCTAACAAGGTAACATCTTCAGCTCTCTTGCTGAAGAAATATTCACAAATTCTAGGAACTACTGAATTCTCACAGCTTCACAACAGAGCCCTAACTGGCTCTCCTCTTCCCCGGGTCTCTTCCACCGGACTAAACTACTTTCCCCAGAGTCCTTTCTTGACTCTGCTATTTCCCAGAGCCCTTAACTGGCTCTGCTCTTCTCCGGGTCTCCTCCACCGGACTGGAGCTTAACTGCCACTTTCAAACCTTTTCCTCCTTAAGCTCCGCCCACCTCCTCTGAGGCTTTGTCTTGTCACCATGGCAACCTATCCCTCACAGCTAGGCCATGGCAATAAATGTAATACATAAATACAGTTTAAATACAGTATAATAAACACTCTATAATAAACATTTCTCTACACCTCTGTTTAAAATCTCTAAAGAAGGAGACTTCAACACGCTCCAAGACAATATATTCCACTGTCAAGCAGCTTTTATCATCAGGAAGTTCTTCCTAATATTCAGGTGGAATATCCTTTCCTGCAGTTTGAATCCATTGTTCCACACCCTATTCTCTAGAGCAGCAGAAAACAAGCTTGTTCCATCTCCATTATGACATCCTTTCACATTTTTAAACATGACTGTTACGTTACCTCTTCTCCAAGCTAAACTTACCCAGATTCCTAAGCCAATCCATATGCGGCCAATCCCTGTTTGAGAACTTTTAGACTATTTATTGCAATATGATTATTAACATTTTCATCATTGTTTCCTACAGGGGCATGACACCTGGTGAGGCAGAAATTCACTTCTTGGAGAATGCCAAGAAGCTTTCCATGTATGGAGTTGACCTGCATCATGCCAAGGTATTCTGATCTTGAGATTTAGAAGCATGCAGCACAGCTTTGTTCCTTCAGTCTTTTCCACATTCCCTTTCCACCACTTGAAAACTAATCTATATATTTTTTTTCATATTTCTGCTGTGCTGTTCTCTTTCAAATGCTCATAAAAATGCTGTGACATTACCAGCCAGATTTCAAACAGGCCTAAAACCAATCTCTTTTTTCTTTTTTTTATTTCTCTTTAAGCTGAGCTATTTTTTTTTGTTTGATAAAGCACTCACATTTGCAATTCTGCAATTCTGCAACTTTTTTATCAATACATATTGCTGTTGATATTTTCTTAGTCTGAAGTCCTATACATGTTTCTGGCATAAATTCTGTTGGACTAATTAGATTATGCTTTCGAGTTAATATATATAGCACTGCACTGCAGGTGTCCTTAAAGATCTCAGGCATATTGGTAAGAAATGTAATTTATGAAGGTTCTGCAAGATCAGCTTGAACAGAAATTACTATTTTTTTTAAATTTATTTATGACAAGTGATCCAGAAATGATTACCGGATCACTTCACCTTGAAGCCAAACATCAGCTGGAGTATGTAAAAATTATTGAAGGTTCTCTTAAGAATAATAAGAACAGTCATTTCATTATGATAAATTGTGACTTTATATTGGTATACTTTTGAAGATATTTTGGATTTGAGACTTTTTGAAGTTTATAGCACTATACAGTAAATTCTGTAAGTGGTAAAAACTGACGCTTTTATAGAAATTGTCAAGATTCTCAGTAAAATCCTCAAGATCAACATTCATGCTTTTATTTCCTTCTCATTTGGGCACTTTCTTGTATTTTTCTGCTCTCCTATATTTGTTTTTCCTTCTTTTCTATATGCACAACTGCCCTCCTTTCATATCCATGTGTCATCTGACAGCAGGGACAGTTGTTTGGATGTCTCCAGCTTAAAAGCTATTTTAGAAATTTTGTACTTTACAGGAGGCAATCACAATTGGTGGGAGGATGCATTTAATCTTTTGAAAGACAGAGGTTTGTAGAATACAAAACCTTATCACCAAGCTCACTGGCATGCTAGCACGGACTAAGTAACTGCTAAAACATTAAGGACATTTTGCTTCAACATTCATATTTGAACTTTGCAAATATAACAGCACCTTAGCCTGTGACCTGCAGCTGTAGGATTCAAGAACACACTGCTGCTACCTAGTTCAGAATTTATTGAACAGACTTTCTAGGGTTAGCACATATGGGGGAATTACTTCTGTCGGTACTTTGAGAATTCCCAGTGTTTTATATGTTGCAAGGCAGCAACTCCTGATAGGCTTGAAATTTTCCCAAGAGCTGGGACAAAGATCGGTTCTAAAAATTGAGTATTGTTTTTGTATATGTCCCTATACATGAATACACTTTTAAATCAGGAGGCAATGGTGGAGCTCCCAGCTGGTAATGAAATTCCATCAGTACTAGTAGTGAGGAATTATGGGAACTGCAGTCCTAAAGCACCTACCAAGTCACATTGCCCAGTCCTTCCTTGGAAAAGACTTTGCTGTGGTGCATTAGTCAATGTAGTCCAGTGGTTCCCAACCTTTTTTTGACCAGGGACCACTTGACCAAGGACCACTTTGACCAGGGATCACTCCAACATGAGTACCAAAAGGATTGTGAATCAGTTTTTGGTCAACTTCAGATTTGGTGTGGGGGTGCTGATTCAGAAAATTGCATTGGATAGACTACATCAGCTCTAGTTTGATCAGTGACAGGGAAGGAGTGGTAACCGGTGTGAAAGGAGCAGAAATAAAATAAAATAAAGAGGAAGGAGACTCGCAGACCAGATTTTCCTCCTCGGGACCCATTGGTGGCCCACAGGTTAAGAACCACTGCTTTAGCCTTTTCTTTTGCCAGTGATGCACCCTCTACTGCATACATGTACAACATTGTTACTACAGTATGTTCTGAGTTCTCTGACAAGCACCTGTTGCTTGCTGTAGTGGCTTGGAGAAAGCATTTGCGCACATCTGCAACCTATTTTGGCAAATATTAAGATTCATATGAGGCAAACCACATGTCAAGATATTATGCTCATACACCCTAGTGCCTTAAGGAAAAATATTCTATACATAAATAATTTCCTTTCCAGGAATCATGATATTGCATGTGCTTCCCTTCATTTACCTCCCCTTCCCTTTTTTCCAGGCCAGAGCTGGGAAGATTTGGATCTCCTTTTGCTGCAGTTGGACCAGGGGATTTAGTATGTGAATAATGAGTCAGATGGAGGTGAAGGCAGAGAGTGAATTCTTTGGAAATTAGGAAGAAAATGTATTGATCTGCTCCTGCTTCTGTTCTGTTTCATATCAATAGTTTAAAATAATACTTTGTCATGGACAAGAAGGATTTAAGAATTTGCTCTCAATATGCTCCTTACTTTCTATTGGTAGTGAGGATTTTTAAATGCACTAATGCAACTCTTTTTATTTCCTCCTCTGGCATCTGTTCAGGATTCAGAAGGCATTGACATCATGCTGGGTGTATGTGCCAACGGCCTTCTCATTTATAGGGACAGGCTGAGAATAAACCGTTTTGCTTGGCCCAAGATCCTGAAGATTTCTTACAAGAGGAGTAACTTCTACATCAAAATTCGACCTGGTGAAGTAAGCATCTCCTGTTCAAAATAAAGAAAAACATTCTGGGGTTAAGGGGAGAGAGTTTAAAAGAGGTGAATTGAGTTAAAAAAAGGAAGAAGGAATGAAAAGGAAATAGTTCACTCTTTAGCAAATAATTTACTGGATAATGAGGCATGAATTAATTCCTCGGGAGAAGCACAATGTTAGAAAAATCCTTTTTCTCATCTAGTTAATGAGTGTTTGATGGGTCCACAGATTTTGACTTGGCTTGATAGTCAAGCATTATTTGGTTGCCACTGGTTTCCCACTTGAGTGCTTTGAAGATGGATAGGGGTGAACTTTTATTTTGTTCTAGTTTTCAAAAAAATAGAAGCAAACACACAAAGTCTCACCACTTCTGTCTTCTTTGATGTGCAGTGCAAAACAAAACAAGGCTCTGCTTTTCCCCTGAGTTCTCTGTAGATATAAAGGATGTGTAATGGAAGGGACTTTCCTCTTAGTTTACACTGGGCTTTGGAGAAGGAAAGAAACCATATATTCCCTTTCACGGCATTGTCTTTCTTTACTGATTGAAGTAAGTTTTTAGTATTACTACATATTTCAACTTGGGCTGCTTTTCAGACTTTGTTTGATAAAAGAATGGAAAAAGGAAGACTGGAAGATGGCAGTGTCTGAAACTTTGATAAAATTCAGAGTAATTGCACAATAAAAACCACAAAAGGAAGAGCCCCTTTCCTGGATTCTCCGGGCCTTTGAGTATATGCCTAAATATTTGTGATTAAATCAATTTGTTAGTTCCATTGGAACTATGGAACGAACACATTGACTTACCAAAATCTTATTCATTCAAGTTGGGATGAACACTTATTTTGGCCTTTCAGAAAGTGTTGTGCTTGATGTGGTAAAAAAAGGACTCCTCCCTGCCCTTAGATTTCCTACAAATTCTGAAAGCCAAGCATGTGGAGGAGTAGAATCTTTATTTTAGGACACCATGACAGCAGCCGCCAGAAGGACAAGGGCAGTCACTATTGGCAACTGGAACAGAAAAGGACCTATCTATCTAGCTAGCTAGTGAGCTAATAAAAGTGAATGTATTTATGTAAGTGAGCAGCAATGTATGTTTGGGTCCAATTTCCTATTGGCTCCCAATTCCAGAGACCACTGTGACCCCCATCGACTATGGATCTGGATCAAACGTGCCACACAGACCCCTCCTCCCCCACATGACCCACTTTAAGTCCTGGTGGAGTTTGGGGGGCATGGACCCTGGACAATGGGAGTTGTAGTACATATACCCACATCCAGAGACCACTATAAACCCCACCAACAATGGATCTGGACCAAACTTGAAAAGTAGACCCCACACCATGACTACTTTAGATACTGGTGTGGTTTGGGGAGAAATGACAGAGGATGATGAGATTCTCAGCCCACCCATATTCTTAAGCATTTTGTAATGGTACCATTCATAATATCCACAAACAATGGCTTTTCAAATGTTTATTCTAAAAAGACATAACCCGGGCATCACCAGTTACCTAAGCTTGCTGTGCCTCTCATGGCCCAGCTTGGTAGAATCTGACACTTCTTAGTCATAATGCCTAGTCTCTTGCTTCTTCCTTTTCAGTATGAGCAATTCGAGAGTACAATTGGCTTCAAGTTGCCCAATCATCGCTCAGCAAAGAGGCTCTGGAAGGTTTGCATTGAGCACCACACATTCTTCAGGTGAGAAAGTGGGGAATTTTTGAAGGTTTTGTCCTATATAGCGGCTTAGTGAAGTGTCATTATACAACACACAGTCTTTCATTCTGTCTTGTTATGGGATTATTATGTGAAATAACATATAAAACTTCTTAGCTCACTTAGAAAATGAATTACACTGTCAAATGGAGTTGAATTAACTATCAAATAGGGACTCTCAAGATATGTTCCATATTGTGGATTGACAACTGGAAGAAATCCAGTCATGCTGTATGATCGCATCCTGGCTCCTAATTGGGTTTTAACTGCCATCCACGCTCTGCTGCCTTATTGTCCAAAGGGGGTATAGAATTTATATTTTCAGCCACAGAAGATGTCTCATATTTTTAACTTGGCTAATGTCAGGGCAGGCCGATGTAGAAAAGGATGTTTTAATCAGGATCTCTTTGAAGCAAACTTCTTGTGCAAGAGACCCTAGTACAAAATGTTTGATAGTTGCAGGGCATGTACAAAGAGCTCTCCAAAATAGTAGTGATATTAAACTACATAGTGCTGTCTTATAGTGGTCCTCAGCACTATGGTACTGGAAAATTATTTGAACAGCTCATTTCTAAGTCAACTCATCCATAACACTGTGTCTTTAAGGGCTATAGAAACCAGCCATTGATTAAAATATCCAGTGGGGGAGATGCCTTTGTAGCTATCTCTTCTCTGGCAGAGCTAGTTTGTCATCAGTGGAACTATGCCAGTGAAGCTTTTTGCTCTAGCAAAATTATAAAGCATTTTGGCCTTTATGTGTCTTGAGAGATTGGTAATCTTAACTGCTGGTGCAGAAGAAAGTGTGATTTAATTGTCCAGGAGAATGATGGACAAAATATGGTTCCACATAGGGCAGAATCAGGCATGTAGCCGGGGGGGGGGGGGGCTCGGGGGGCTTCAGCCCCCCCCCGAAATTCTCATGGTGGTTCGCGAAAAGGCCTTACTGGTGCATTATTTAAACTGTTATGTTTATTCATATCATGATCAGATCACCATACTCAATATATCCCATATGCATGGGGGTATTGGGGTAATGATACAAAAGGTTTGCTAGGCTAGACCCTCTTTCACTCAGACTCAGCCCCCCCCCCCGAAACTCAGCCCCCCCCCCCCCGAAACCCCCCCTGAAATTTTTTTAGCCCCCCCCCCCCCCCCGAAACAAAATCCTGGCTACGGGCCTGGGCAGAATTATACAGTTTTTTTGTGTCCTAGAATTATATTTGGTGTCAGTTGAGAGGAACAGCCTGTGAATCTATATACACACATAAGTAAGCCTCTCTCCTAATAATGGGGAAACAGTAATCCTGTAAGTGGTTCGGCTCAGATCTTCCATCTATAAGCAGTTTTGGAAGCCAGGGAATTGTGTCCCTGCCCCCTGCCACATGTTTGCTGGTTTGGTGGTGGTGGTGGTGGGGTGTTGTATGTAGTACAATGACCATAGACTGTATATCCTTGTTAAAGAGCCCTGTGATTTGTCCTTACTCTGGCCCTGGCTGTGAAACAAGAAGGAAAGAGCTTTGGATTTTCCCTGTCCAATGAAATTTGTTCACTTACTGTATATCTTATTAATAAGCATTGAAAGAATCATTTCATCACATTAATCTGCTGATGTGTGTATACTGACAAACTAGGATAACAAGCTTGTTGTACTTGTGGAAACTGACCCATGATACTGTGTGTGTCCCATCCTCAGACATTACATTGCTGCTTGAATTGTTAACTGTGTGTGTCAGTAGCCATCTGTAAAGCATACTTGAGCCTTTGTCTTGAATCCAGATTGGGATTTGTGAGTTTCCTTGATATCTTTATCTATTTATGGTAGTGGAACATGGTCCTCTGCTCATACTGATGCATAAAACCACCTAGTGGAAAATATACAAATACTCTCTCCACTGCAAAAGTTCTTACTGTATTGGCTCTTTTATGAGGGAGGGAAGGGAGCAAGAGATAATGGTAATCAAAATGATTTTTTCCAGATATTTAAAGATCTGCATCTGTTTATTTGGTCCGCTTTATCAAAGTATCAAAGAAGCAGAAAGCTCTATGAAAGTATATCTTGCAACTTAAAAGTGACTTCTAATAAGTTGTATCTTGCATTGAAGTTCTATATATTACTCAGTCAGCTTTTTTTATTGTGTCAGAAGTGACTTGAGAAACTGCAAGTCGCTTCTAGTGTGAGAGAATTGTCCGTCTGCAGAGACATTGCCCAGAGTATGCCCGGATGTGTTACCATCCTGTGAGACGCTTCTCTCATGTCCTTGAATGGGAAGCTAGACCTAACAGATGGGAGCTCACTCTGTTTCGTGGATTCGAACCGCTGACATTCAGGTCACCAGTTCAACCAGCCCAAGGTTTTAACCCATTGCGCCACAGCAACTCCCATCACCCATTCAGCTGATGCAGGAGGAGAATATGGTATCGGAGTATTTGAATCAATGTTTTAATGTTCATTGTTAAATAGGAAAAGCCTCTAATATGAAGATAGCTGGAAACATATGAGCAACATCAGTTAAAATGCCAGAAGTGGGCAAGGCAGGACTTACAATGGACAGGAATTGCCTTCCCAATGACTAGCAGAAGCCAATGCACATAAATCTGGCTTCATAGAAACAGAACCGAAATTCATCTGAACACACAGCATAGCCAAGGATGAGGGTGACTGTTTTAGCCTCTGTTTCTGAGACTGTTGTCTGCCTACATATCTTTGCTCCATCCTTGATGGATATTTTCCAGGTAGGATATAAATAAAATAAAATCACAACAAACATAAATGTGTCTGAGCCCTCTTAGAGGAGCAAAGGTTTTGAGACATCATTTTTCTTTGTCTTTCTAGCCTCATAATTTCAGGTTTTTACTTCTGTCTTCATCTGAAACATTTCCTCTTCTGACAGACCTATGTTTTATACATCAAGACATTCCCACATCTGTCACCCTGTATATTTTCTTTGACATCCTTTGCCATTTAACTGAAAAGCATGTGGCAGAACATCTTATGGATGCATTTAGAGGCTTTGTTTAGATGACAATAAAAATCAAGTGTGACTGCCGGTTGGTTTCAGTCTTGGCTAAGCCTCCTTACAGTGCAGGGAAATCTGCAGTCCTTCTCCCAGTTGAGGGTGAAAAGAAATTTTTGTTAACTGTGTTTTTATTGAATTCATCCAGTTCATGATCTGTGAGTTTATTAATGGAATCAAATGAGTGTCTTTAAGTGTCTCATAAGTAGGAGAAAACAGGCCCGTAACCAGGATTTCGATTCGGGGGAGGGCTGAGTTTGTTTTGGGGGGCTGAGTCTGAGTGAAAGAGGATCTACCCTAGCAAACCTTTTGTATTGTTACCCCAATACCCCCATGCATATGGGATATATTGAATATGGTGATCAGATCATGATATGAATAAACATAACAGTTTAAATAATGCACCAGTAAGGCCTTTTTGCAAACCACCATGAGAATTTCAGCTACATGCCTGGGAGAAAATAAAATCTATCAAATTCAGTTAATTTCCTGACATGTTTTAGATTTTCATCTTGGCAGATGTGTATAACAACATGAATTTCTTATGAAACATTAATGGCAAAATAGTCACAATTCCTGTGCAGGAGTGTAGGACAGAACTTTAATAGAGCAGGAATTCTGATTGAATTCCTAGAAATGCAAACCAAAATGAAACTAACAGATTTTTCTCCTTTCCTGCTCTCAGTCATCTGGGAGCAAGAACAAATCTGCAAGTGCAAGACCTCTGTCTCTAGCCAGAAAGAACCATTGTTCCAATCCATATAATGATGCAAAATCAAGCAGTTAGGTGAAAATAATCAGATAAAAAGGCCAGCTAGAATTGGAAAGAGCATTGGTTCAGAGAGAATGAGGGAGTGAGAATAAGGGGCATGACTGGCTAGAGCAAAGGCAACATATCCAGTAGAGCAGGTATGGTGCAATTTAGGTTGTGATCCCTGTGTAATATACTAAGTTAGAAGGTTTCAGCTGCTTCATAACAGCAATACAGAAATGTTTTCCCCTTCCAAATTAGGTTGCAAAAATATAGAAAGTTTGTCGAGGTGACAACAAGATGCACACTTCTGAATTGCAGGGGTCCTAAACTGAAAATGGACCATTGTTATCAATACTGTCCAACTTATTTGTTCATAAATAAATAAATGTTTAGAATATCCTTATTTTTTAATCAAGGCTGACCTGTTCTTCATTACTTATATCTTAGCATCATTGCTCCTTGTTAACATTTTAGCTGGTGTCCTTGCTCCAAACCTTTGTGTCAATTTATTTGCTAGTTATTTTTTGAGCTTTGGACTGTAGTGGTTTCCATACAGAATTGAACTTGCAGGTCATCCTATATTGGAAGTAACAGGTAATTGGCTCAACCAATTTATACCATCATGTTATGCTTGGTTTCATTTCATGTATCTTAGGAAACTCATGTAAAGATAAAACACAGAGCTTGTGTTCAGTGTTGTTTCCTGTATACCTTTGCTTGCACAAAGTCTGCCATAGTCTCTGTACAGGATGCTTATCACAGAGCACCAACTAGATCTGGCCTCCGTTCCAACCTTCCTTATCAACAAAGACAGCAGATATCTTGCCTCCCCTATGGCAAATTTAACAAATTTGGAGGTTCCTATTCATCAAAGGGCTTTCACCCTGGCTCAATGCGATGCTCTCCTATCAGCTGTACTCAAAGGCTGCTACTGGAAGATCTCTTTCCCAGAGAGATTCTGCCCCTGTGACTCGGGTCATATAGAAACAATAGAACATGTGCTCCTCCAGTGCCCATTCTACAGGGATATCCATCCCAGGTTTTTCTTACTTCTGATATACAAGCACCCAGGCTATTCAGAACAATCTTATACCTCCCTGCTACTTGTAGATACTAATTCAGTGACAACTTACAATGTTACAAAGTTTTATGCAGCAGTATTCAAAATCCGTCAGGGGATGAATAGACCTAAAAGTTAACTGTGTATTCAGTAATCATCTTTGTTGAATCTATAATTTGCTGATAGACCTGTGCATTGTATGTTTTTACCCTATTTCCCATTCAACTCCCTCACCCCTATTGTACTTCAGTATTTATTTTTATATTTTTAATGTACTAAATGTACCAAGTTTTTATGAAACTGACTTTTATTTCCAGTACTGGTCCATGACCAAAATAAATGATTTGATTTGATTTGGGTGCTTATGAAAGCCTTAAAATCTTTTTCGCAAATCCTCAAGAGCTTTATACTAACCCTACATTTAAACTGATAGAATTACAGGTGTTTGGATCAGATGTTGTCAAAATAACCCAGAGCAGATATAATTGTGGCAGTGTAAATGCATCTGTCCTAAGCAGCTGTGTCAACAGATGTCTGCTTATTAAACCAACATGCTATGCTATCTCAATACCTGTTGTACCCCTGGCCTTCATCCTGTGTAGGTTATGACCCTCCTCGCCATACTGTCATGGGCAAACTTTCTACAAGTAGCATTAGATTAATTAAATGTTTAAGAACATCCTGAGTATGACTCTTTTAAGAATTTAGCCAAATTTAGAAAAAAAATAACATACCCATCCCAACATAGTCTTTATCGCCCTGATTCACCTGAGCAATAGATCTAGCATATTTCAGTTGACCAGAAAGGACATAGTAAGTGATTACATGCCATGTATAAAGGTTGCTCAGGGCAAAGGAGGATAAGTGCTGGGCTTGAGTTGGAAATGCCCAACAAAATCCAACCCTCGTTCAGAAAGATGAATGAATGAATGAAGTTTCATTTATATCCTGCTCCTTCTCCCAAAAGTACTTGGAATGGCTTACAACAAAACAATAACATAAATAATAATAAACACATAAGTCAAACAAATTAAATCACCAGAAATAAAATGAATAATCATAAATAAGATGGAATATAACTCAAGAAAGAGAGCCATCTTTCAGCTGAATGAATCTCCCAGGAAAGACAAAATGGAAAATTCCCTTGTATTTCAAATTCCTTGCAAGAAGAGTGAATTTTAAAATCAATTAGTTAAGAAAACCACTTATAAAGAGATAAGTCACTACCCTTGTGCTACAGATACATTTTTCAGGCAGATACCAGTAACCATTCAAAAATACAATCTCTATACCTGCAAGATAGATAGAGGGGAGGAGAGGTGGGGGGGGGGGGGGAGGGAGAAGCTCAAGATACATTCATGATTTTTTTTCAGTGTAATTTCCTCCATAAACGTATTTACATGCAGGTCAGGGATGAATCTATTGCAAAGTGGTAGAAATGCCCCCAAAATGACACCTTTTATATTTCAAGTACTCAGAGAGGCTGAAAATCACAATTACTCTGTTATGTATAATTATGCATATGACTGCAGATGTTTCAAGCAGCTTTGGTAGAGAGGAAGGTACAACAGATGAATGAGATGAGGTGGTCTTGAATGAAGAGTAGAGGTCCAGCAAACTGAAGCTGAGAGACAGTTGCTGCTGAAAGATAGGTTTTTCATTCTTTCTCTTTGAATTTGCTTAGGTGATTGTATATAGTGTAATCACTAAACTAGAACCACATAAACATAAAATCAATTTAAATTGTATTTCAGTGGCACACAAAATGATGAAAAGATGCAGATAAAAAACACATGATACATTGCATTAAAAATATCAGTGCTGATTAAAGCATAACAGCTGAAGCAGTTAAAATGTTATTGCTATAACAGCAAAGCATATGCCCAGAACCTTGATGGGGCACAGCGGTAGTATGCAAACTGTTTTACAAATGGTTGTGCTTTCCCTGAGGTTGCATTAATAGAATTCCCTTGTGTAATTAGCCGATCCACAAATATACATGCAACCCTTTATCACACAGTTGACTGGGTGGGCGGGGAATTGGGGAGATCAAGACTTTGGTGTCCACTGCATAAACAGTGACACTACTGTGAGTTCCAGACTGGGAATAATAGGAATTGCAACCCAACATCCATTATGGCTCTGAGGTTGAAGAAAGATTAAAGAGCATTTTAAAGTCAGACATCATATCCACAAGTCTTGTATCTAAATTCAAACCCCCACTATCGTGACTAAACAGAATAAACTTCAATCTTTCAGATGTTCTTGTATCACAACTCCCATCACAAGAGCTGTAGTCCAGCATCTAGAAGGCTGCATAAATTACCTGGCAGGCTGCATTTGGCCCATGGCCTTGAGTTTGATTTATGTGCCCTATTTTATCAATCCAATTGTTACTCGGTTTTGATTAACTTCAGGTCCTGATGTTTCAGTGTGATTTCTTTGAGTGCTTTTTAATTAATTTTTGTTTTTTATCAGTGAATTAGAATGTTTTGAAAGTTTACGAGAAGAATTTAACCCCTTTCTTACTACAGGGTGAGGCAGCATAACTTCCTTTTTTCAAAACTTAATAAAGCCCATTGTATGAATCAGATTTTTTTTTTATAATGTAGGCGCATACCTAAAGTTTTGTTTTACAGTTTTGAAGATCAAATTAGGTAGGTGACGTCCCACATTCTCCATACACTGAGTAAACCGATTTCTGGTGTTTGTCATGACTCTTGCCAGCATAGCAGGTGTTATGTTGGCAATTTCTTCCTGGATGTTGGTCTTGTAGGGTCCTTGGACGCTTCATATAAGCACTGGATTTCAAAAAACCCCATAGAGAAAAATCGCAAGGGGCCAAATCTGGAGAGCGGGCCGGCCACTCCAAATCCACTCGAAAGGTAGGCCTCAACGGCAAAAGCACACTCCTCACTGTTCCAACGCATGATGATGACTGAACTGTATCAGGACAAAACTTTATACTCCCGCCTCTCAAACGAGACCACTAGCGCTCCGCTACATCTTCAACTGACTGAATGGTGCACATTTTTTAAAAAGAAGTTATGCTGCCTCACTCTGTATTTACGCTTTACTCCTCCCAAAAATCTTTCATATAAAAGAAAAACATCAAAGCAAGTTATGGAAAAATTATGCATCATGTTATTTTTGGATTTGAAATTTTATAGTTATTTTTGGGATTTAGAATGCCAAATTCCTATAAAACCAGCATACGTTTTTTGAAAAATGTATGACACTCAATTTTGCAGGCCTATATTATTTTAAGACAGTTTAAATAGAACACAAAAGAAAGTATATTAATATTAAACCCTAACTTGCACTAGTATCCTTGGCAGTGCAGCTAACCAAAGGTTTTGTTTTTTTTTTAAATCCAGCTCTAAAAGAAATGTACTTCAGTAATTCACTGAGAGTTCAGGATTTGTAGATGCTTTTGATATAAAACTTCTTAAAGTCCTTGGGTTTTTTTTTTAATAAAAAAAAGATTTTAAAAGATTCTCCAGGCAAAAGTTCAAAAATAATCCACAAAGGTTGAGCGAAATCAAGGAACTTAAATGATAAAGGATTACTTAAAAGTTTTAGTAGCAAAGATGAAGTGGGAAATTCAAAAGAGAAGTAGTTTCTCCTCTGAGAAACCTAGTCAGAGCTTCATAAAAGAAATCTGTAGGGAAGAGAGACAGACAGCAAGAAGGAGGAGGAGAAATGGCAGTGACAGGGATTGGAAATATTTAGAGGGTGAAAATCATTTCCCCCTTTTTGAGAGAAGATAATATGCCTAAATGCCTGTGTTTTATTTTGGTTACTACTTGGATGGAAGACTGCTAATGAATCCCACATGCTGTATATTTCAGAGGAACAAACAGGCAAAATCGATTACAGTGAACCCTCCACATATGGATAGGCTAAGGCCACAAGATGCTTGTGAAAGTGAAAACCCATGAAAAATGCTATTTTAATTGTTTTTCTTGATATTACATACATTTCAATAAATAAGCACCGGGATTGTGGCGCAGCTGGCTGAGTGTCAGCTGCATTAAGATCACTCTGACCAAAAGGTCATGAGTTCGAAGCCAGCCCGGGCTGGAGTGGGTGTCCAGCCATTGTGTAGCCCGTTGTCGACCTTTGCAACCTGAAAGACAGTTGCATCTGTCAAGTAGGAAAATAAGGTACCACCTTGTGTGGGAGGCTAAATTTAACTAATTTATGAGGCCATAAAGAAAGAAGACTCCGGGGAATGTGGAATGCGGAAGAACTTCATCGGTGTCGTTGATGGACGATGAAAAGCAGCAGCTCCCCTGGCGGCCAGAAAAAAAAAGTTAAATAGCCTTTGTCTGTTAAATGTTGTTTGTCAAACTGGCATTGAATGTTTGCCATATATGTGTTTACTGTAATCCGCCCTGAGTCCCCTGCGGGGTGAGAAGGGCGGAATATAAGAACTGTAAATAAATAAATAAATAAATACATTTTTAACAATGTTTTAACCAAACCGAATACTTCTAAGAACTAAAATGATAAAGGATGTCTAGGTCCTCTTCCATTGTACGGTCAACTTCCATTGGAAGCTCAACATCAAATTTTACTGAAGGGCCTAGAGATTCCTAGAGAGAACATTTCAACCAAATCCATGAATAATCAAATTCACAAAAGTCAAAACCGCATATTTCTAGGGCAAACTCTATTGTTAAGAAAACCCTAGGAAATTTGGAGCAACAATTGGCTTGAATGCACATACAAACACAACATTTAAAAACACAAGAACAAAGCAAGGAGTGATTACCATTGCCTAGCAATAGGCAAAAGGTAAAGGTTTCCCCTTGACATTAAGTATAGTCGAGTCCAACTCCGGGAGGCGTGCTCATCTCCATTTCTAAGCCGAAGAGCCAGCATTGTCTGTAGACTCTTTCAAGGTCCAAAACCTTGGCTACTACTTTGTTATTTCATAGTGAACTGTACCAATCATTCAGATTTGAAGAATCTGTCATCAGATTTCCCCTCAGTATCAATGAAGAAAGAAATAACTTAGTTGCAATATTTTTTTTAAAATTATTACACAGTAGCCTCAAGAAGTCTTTGGCTTTCGAAACTATTTTAAGTATGACAACTTATCAGAGGGGAAAAAATCTTAATGCTAGTGCCGATTAACAGAAAAATTAAAAGAAAGGGAATAAAAGCGATGCAAAAATATGTTCTTCCCTTGTGTAGAGTTTTAAATTTTTAACTTCTGCAAAAAAAAAAGGCATAAAACTATACAGAGAAACAGAAAAGTGAAAAATGATAGGAATTCAAACCAATTTATTGAGGCCATCCTATTCTTTACTATTCCATTTCAGAAATGCTCAATGCAGAGCTAATGGATAAAGGGTAGTATTCTAGGCTGGATCACTTCAGACTGAGAGCTGTCAGGATTCATAACTTGCACTGAAGCATTTTTCCAACATGTTGATTTATTGGGTTGTTGTAGGTTTTTCCGGGCTATATGGCCATGTTCTGGAGGCAATTTTTCTCCTGACGTTTCGCCTGCATCTATGGCAAGCATCCTCAGAGGTAGTGAGTTCTGTTGGAAGTAGGAAAAATGGGTATATATCTGTGGAATGACCAGGGTGAGACAAAGGACTTTTGTCTGCTGGGGCTAGATGTGAATGTGAACAGGCACATAAAATCACTCTCAACAAGGGATTCCCCCCGGGCACTTCCAAGCCATTGAATGCTAATCAAGGTGATCAGCTGAAACATTCACAAAGAATAGGTTTCTAAGATCTACAGCAGGGCAGAATGGAACACAGATACTGTATACCAAACTTTCAGATAACGATGGTCAAGAAACATTCATATCAGTTTCATCCTAGGATAAGTAAATTCCTTCAAAATGACTTTTTGAAAATGTGCACAGCCACAAAAATAACTAGTAAAGAACACCGTGCCACCTAAGAATTTCTATGAGTGATGGATGGAACCCATTTAATTAAATAAAATTATTGAATTTTAAAATGTAGTTTTTGTTTTCGAATGCATGAGACCAGAATAGGCATATAGTAGTATGTAATCCAAAGGCATTAGAAAAAAAAGTAAAGATATGCAAGTATTAGGCGTTAGATTTTAATGTGTTAATATGCAGACTGTAGAGATTACAGAGGTCTGGGGATTGGGTGCAAACTACTGTAACTGAAAAAAACATTGAATACATTTTACTTTTATTGGTAATTCCTGCCTGCTCTCCTTTCATATCCATGCCAAATATTTGAAAGCCTGGCTGACACACGGATCTTCCTTCTTTTTTTTTTCTACCTGCAGGCTAGTGTCTCCGGAGCCTCCTCCAAAGGGCTTCCTAGTCATGGGCTCCAAATTCCGCTATAGTGGGCGAACACAAGCTCAAACTCGGCAGGCCAGTGCTCTGATTGACCGTCCTGCCCCATACTTTGAGCGCTCCTCCAGCAAACGGTACACCATGTCTCGCAGCCTCGATGGAGGTATGCCCCAAATTGGGGAGGGGGTGGGAGATTGGTTCACTGGTGGGCATGGGGAGTTGTAGTTGAATGTTTGGGAGACTGTACAGAAGTGATGGGTGGTTGAGGGCTGGTGAGGGGTTTTTTAGTTGATTGGGTGATATGCCAGGCAGCCCACAATGGAGACAATGCAATGCCAAGAGATATCAGGAATGTTTTTTTTTTTTCTGGTCAGGAGGCTGTGCTGATTGGCAATTTCCAAAGAGTGACAAACACATGGTGTTTCTTAGACAGAAAGTACTAATTTTAAATAAAAAATATTTTTCAAATATCTTGAAAACAGATCAGGCTATGCAAATTTGTATAGATAAATGTTATTTCTTTAAACAATGAAAACCATGCAAATATATGTATAATGATGTTACATATAGTGGAAAACATAGCGATGGTGCTTTGTTTTTGCTGCACATAGCCTGACTCAGACTTCTCTGCTTATGCTCGCATTTATTCTTAAAGGCAGTGACATTAACAGCTACTTCCCAGGTTCCATCACTGCTTCTCTGGGATACTTGTTGTTTGACTGCTCATTAAAGGACAGATAGTCTTGTGAGAGACATACCTCTCCGCCAAAATTAAATGCATCACTTAAGAAGCTGGAACAATGCAGCTACTAGATAAAGTTCCCCATGATATTATTCACAAGCAGTGTTCTTTAGTCCTTGGTCAATGCTGAATCCAAGTATAGTGCAGATAAAGAAACTTCAGAATGAATTTATTTTTCTCCCCTCCAGTTCTATAAAATTCTATTAGCACTTTTAATGAACCTCAGCTCAAGCAGAATGGGAATGCAAGTCTTGGCCAAGAGGTTCATTTTCTGGGAGCCAAAGAGATGTCCCTCATCTTCCTTAGTTTAGAAAATTGTGTTTCCTAAAGCATCCCTCATTCTTCTTTTGGAGATAATTGAACAGCAGAGAGCAATGATATTTCAAAGAAATTGGGGAGTATATGACTGTGGCTAAGGATGGGAAGCATGAGAGAACTTATAATAACTGAATGGCTTCCTGTCACCACATCCCTGAATGTTGTGTTGTCTTGCGTAAAGCAAGAAACCAAATAGAAATTGGATACAGGAGGTGTAGTTAAAATTTTGTTAGCAAAAGCATGGCAAAGGTATTCTCAACAAAATTTAAAGGAGAGATCTTGAATGTATTCAAGAAAAGAAAAGTTGCATATTATAAAAGTATAATCTATACCAGTGATGCACAACCTGTGGCCTTCCAGGTGTTTGGATTTCAAACTCCAAGAAGCCCTAGCCAGCTTGTCCAATGGTCAGAAATTTTGGGAGTTAAAGTCCAAAAACCTAGAGGACCACAGGTTGTGCACCACTGGTCTGTACACTTCATGTTGTATTTATTTTAAAGCAGAGGGATTTGTTTATAATAAATATTTAGAACCACTATTATTACAAGTCACTTTGCAAAATCAGTTAGCCAAGGTCCCTTCTACACTGCCATACAATCCAGTTTCTGATCCCAGAGATCATATAATCCAGTTCCAAGCAGATAGTCTGAGATCAGATACTGGATTATATTTATTTATTATTTATTTATTTACCTTACTTATATACCGCTGTTCTCAGCCCGAAGGCGACTCACAGCGGTTCACAACAAATACGAACAGCAAAAATTCAGTGCTACAGTATAGAAATAGTTAACAACCTAACACATTACACAATTAATAAACAGTTACTACAATACCCATTCACTGTCGCCTCGTCATCAAAAACATGTTCCAGATTCGTCATCCATTGTTCCATTCCAGTGTTCATTAACCAATCATTGCACTAATTATTGGAACGCCTGCTCAAACAGCCAGGTCTTCACTTTTTTGCGGAATACCATTAGAGATGGTGCTAGTCTAATGTCCGTAGGAAGGGCGTTCCACAGCCGAGGAGCCACCACCGCAAAGGCCCTATCTCTCGTCCCCACCAGCCGAGCTTGAGAAGCAGGCGGGATCGAGAGCAGGGTCTCCCTGGAAGATCTCAAAGTCCTGGTGGGTTCATAGGCAGAGATGCGGTCGGATAGGTAGCTTGGGCCCGAACCGTTTAGGGCTTTAAAGGCCAACGCCAGCACTTTGAATTCAGCCCGGTAGCAGATCGGTAGCCAGTGGAGTTGGCGCAACAGGGGGGTTATATGGTGATGTCAATACAGTCTAAGCATTTTTGATAAAGATAGGCTTCCTTTAAATGGTATTGGAAATTGGACTGGCAAGAGATGAAGGTCCACTTCAAATGAAATCACAATGAGATTATGACCTGGCATTTTATATGTGGTTTTTATCTGTTTGATAGATTGTTATGAGTTTTAATTGCTTATATGCTTAGATTGTTTAAATTTTTATGAGATGTGTTTTATTGTTCACCTGTGCGGCATTGAACTTTTGTTGGATGTGTAAGCCGCCTTGAGTTCCCTCTCAGGTCAAGAAAGGTGGGGTAGAAATGAAGTAAATCAAATCAAACATATTATCTGAAATATGGTACCCTGAATTAGATGACTTGCTTGGGGGAGGGGGCATGTAAAAGTGGTAGAAGTGTATGTAAACTGATAGTGAAACAATACATGGATCTAATGTAACTAAACATTATGTTCTATACTTGCCAAGGATTTAGGCCCAAAGGGATTAAGGAAAGGCCGTTGAACCCATGGTCCTCCTTAATGTTGTTAATATCTAATTTCTAGTCTGTCTGTCCAATGGTAAAGGATAATGGGATTAGTGGTCCATCAATATAAGGATTATCAATCTTTTCCTAACCTTGGTTTAAGGAATGGAAAACAAAGATCAAAATAAAATATGGATCTCAGAGTTGATTTTATAGCAATGTACACCATGATGTTCTGAGCTTTTTCCAGGGGATAGGGAGATTTTGAATTCTTAAGACTACACCGGATCTAGTCAGAGAAGCATGTGCAATAACTCATGACAATAAACATTCCCTGGTTGAAATGAAAAAAAAATAGTGCTTCCCTGCTTTTCTCTCTCATATGCAGAATTCTCCCGCCCAGCTTCAGTCAGCGAAAATCATGATGGAATGGAATCAGACAAGAGAGATGAAGACAGCAAATATGATGGAAGGACACGGTCTGAGACTGAGGATGAAGAAGTGACCACTCCAACAAAAATCAAGGAGCTAAAGGTAAAGCATCTATATCACATGTCTTGGAAATCTGCAAACACTTAGCCTTCACACTTGTTCTAGGGTGCCCACTCCACTACACATCCCCATTGGTTGGGTGGAAATATAGGCCATTGCTACTGCCTTCCAACATTTTCCAACCCACTGCAGCTGGATGTATTTGGACTTTTCCCTCCACTGTTGTCTGATTTTTACAGGGGCTTTCTGTAAATCAAGCTGCTGGATCCGGAGTCCTTCCAACCTTCCTTTCACCTGTGAAATTTCTGACAGTTTTAGAGTGACAGCTCATTGAGAACAACTCAGTGTATGCTGGGTGTGTAACTAACCCCCTTTCTTCCATTCACTATTTCCATACAAATGCAGCTATTCCAGAAATTTTAAAAATCCAAAATCCAAAAAACTGCTGGACCCAAGCATTTCAGATAAGGAAGAATGAACTTATGTGCATATTTCCAAGACAACTGACAACTCTTAGGAAGTAGAAAATGTATCATTTTAACAATGATTTCTCTCCCCCACCCCCACCTTGAATGAGATGGAGAGATTTTCTCATACCTTGTTGCAGATGATCTTTTTTCTTGGCTCCTGACTTTAAACTGTCTAATGTATATAATGTGGCTTTCCTCAACTGACTTTGCCAGTTGCTTTCTTCCTCCCACCTCTTTCTGCTATACCAGCCGGAACAAGAAACCACCCCAAGGCACAAACAAGAGGTATAATCTCTCTGGAATGTCTTAATTCCATATCAGTGCATCTTATTTTTCATCCTTCTCTTTCAAAACGCAAACACCATTATATGTAACTCTCTTTAGTGGAATACAAGGTGCAACTTAGCTTGGTAATACAGAGCATTCACCTCAGATCACATTTCAGACAACCTTGATCCTTAACTGCAAGGCAAGTTCTTCAAAACACAAGCCGCATCTTTTATCCCACTAAGTATACCATTCTTCTTCATAGATCTACCTAGCAAGCAGGTTACATCAGCTACTTGCTTCCTTGGAAATCATACCTATATATCACCCAACTGACTCTCTTGTGTTTTCCTAGCATTCCACTGTCTCTGTTTCTTTCATTTTCCGGCCCTGATGACTTTGGGTAGGAGATCTTTATTCATGATGCAGAAATAGAAATGATGAGAAGCTACATCTTTAAATTGCAAGTCAGAAGATCTGAATCACATTTCATATATTTGGCCAGTTTTAGCCAAAATGAAATAAGACTTTCCAACTATCTGCAGGCTAACTTGCCAAATAGCAGAAAGCAAAATTACAAAGTTGCTTGTAATTGTGCTTGAATGACAGAATTGATGTAGTACATAACAAGTAGAGTATGGTATATTAGTTTTCTGGCCCAGTTGTGCACAAGAAGTTTAGATAGTTCTTCATTAAGCTTATTATCCATTGGTGAATCACATGTAGCTTTATTTATTCATGTATTTATTTGGCAAGACAGAATTGCAGAGCAATTGTTGAAACAAAGCCATC
This sequence comes from Anolis sagrei, assembly GCF_037176765.1. Classification (NCBI taxonomy): domain Eukaryota; kingdom Metazoa; phylum Chordata; class Lepidosauria; order Squamata; family Anolidae; genus Anolis; species Anolis sagrei. The sequence goes on along the minus strand of NC_090024.1, from coordinate 211,703,657 downwards.
TTGAAGTAGGGTTGAATCAGGCTATAGAATCAAAGCCAGAAAAAATAAACCATAGGCTGCATGCCAAGTTTGTCATACTATTTTTTTTCCTGTCAGCCACTTATTGATGCCTGAGCATTTTCACCATCTTTTGTCTCAATCATTTTTCCTATCTCTCATGAAGACACACAAATGCCACACACATACATGTTCTCTGAGCCATTGATCTTCAGTGCCGGTTTTTATTTCAACCATGTTGTTCTGTCATCATCCATTACTTCTGCATGTTTTGTAATGCAACCCTTTATGGTCCTTATTTACAACTTCACCAAATACATGAATGGGGCAAGGAGCAAACTGCTTCAGAGATGCACACTGTTACTATTCTGATTATCTAGGGCCATGTTTTCCTAAATGTGTTTATTGTATGTTGCAAGGAAACTGCTAACCTGGAGCGATGTGAGGGCTGCAGTCTTGTATCCAATTATTCTGAAGAAAGCACCACAAAATACAAAGGAACCTATTTCTAAGTATTTGACCACACTGAAAAAGCTGCATTAAGCACTCATCAAAACAGGAGGCTGCCTCTTGCATCTTTGCATGATTCACTGCTCTGCCCTTGTCTTACTCCAGTCAGCTCCACTACAGGAAAATAATTTTATGATACATTTAGGAAATGTTGCTCTAGGATGAGAACTAGCCAGTTTTTATGGAACCTGATTATGTTTTATGGATCCTGGATAGCCTTGAAATGCAAGAGGATGCTTTTATCCAGGAAACAACAAAAGATTAGCAGCTGGGGATATGGGACCATTCAAATTTAAATTCATATGTGTATTGGGTCTACTGATTTAAAGTCTTCCTCTCTTTGAATCAGTTTGCACAGTCCAACAGAGTGGAGCTTCACCTGACCACAGACAAAAACAAAAGTGATGATTTAAGTTCTACTTTTTTCTACTATTTGAAACATCCTGTTTCTGGTTTCTACTTCACATTTTAATTTTGATGCCACTTTGGTGAAAGACTTGATGTCCTGAGGACACCTAGTGGTAGTAAGCATAGAAACCATAAATGCAGGGTGGGGACATTATCTAGCTTTCTCCCCATCCCTTTAGCTGTTGCCTCTGGAATTACTAGTCTTCCAATAAAATGTGTCTCTAAAAGCTAAGAGTCTATTGCAGTTTACTCAAAAATAAATACTCAAAGAGACATTCATTTTTTAAAAAAAATACTGCTTAGTTTTGTTTTTTTAATTTCACGGCTCCCAGAATGCTTCAGTTAGCATGAGCAATATGCCTTCTGGAAACCGGCATTTAAAAAACACTTCACAAACTCTGTTTTTCCTCAAAGATAACTCTTGAATTCCTTGTCTGGCAGGACTTGTCTTTCAGCACTACTGGTCAGTCTAAACCATGCCTCAATTAAACTGAAAATGGAAGAGTGTATTTCCAGATAATAATGGTTTCAAAGATTCTAAATTCAATGAAGCTTCCACCTCACAAAAATTGCTCATTTGTCCCACTCATGTTCCCTTCACTAACCCTCTCCTCAGTAGTTACCTTCCCCTTTCCCTTCAAAAGTTTTTAGATAAACCGGAAGATGTTTTACTAAAGCACCAGGCCAGCATCAATGAGTTGAAGAGGACTCTGAAGGAACCCAACAGCAAGCTCGTTCACAGGGATCGAGATAGGAGACTGCCTTCCTCACCTGCCTCTTCCTCTCCCAAACATGAAGATGAAACACCAAAAGGAACTCCAGAGAAGGCCTATGAGGTTTGTTTTGCTGTTATGATAATGATATGAAGCTTGACTGGTGGGTATCAAGAGTCTGCACAACTCATGTGCATTTACATTTTTGCACTTGAATCTTTACCTACTCTGCAGCCCAACAGAGTTAGTGACCAGGAGTCCTGCTGCATTTTCTTTGCAGTATTAAAATTATTCCTATTCTGTGCTGTCAGAATCATTCCATGCTTATTTATGTGGTGACCACTCTGTTTTCTCTTCCTTTAAAATGATGATTTATTTAATTCTAGGCAAAGATATAAGTAGCATCTTAACAGTAAGATCCATTTTTCACCATCTTCTTGTACTCTCTGCAGAAAAACTGCTTTTGGGGTTTGGACATGAATTTAATGGTCACTAAGTTGATACACTATGCACTGAAGAAGGTCTCAAAGATCTGACATTCCTTATTAAAAAGATAATGCAGCAGTTGATGGGAAGATCTCTGTCTGAGAGCCCAGGGCCTTACTGCCAGTTAGAGATGATATGTGCTAGATGGGACAATATGTTACCTTGCTTAAAACATATGTGTATTTTAAAATTCTACATTAGCTGCCAAATCTGTACATGAAGAATTCTCATTAATTCCATATGTTTTTAAAGGTCCAAACAATGTCTGACAATATGTTTTCTGACAATATGTTTTCATAATTTTATAATGTGAAGCTCATGAAAGCTTCTAGATGGACAGGTTCCTGGTACTAACTGTTCATATTGTGCAGTTTAGAGTGAAGTGTTGCATTATACTTAGCTAGGATTGTTGGTGTCACAGACAGTAAATTCTTCTGCTTTCACATTTGCATCATGCTTGTCACTCTCAAACCTACTCTACTTTGGAATGATTTCTTAATATATGCAAAGTTCATTCTGACACTTGCAATAACTTCTGACCATTATACTTTTAAAACTATCCAGGGAGATAGCAATTTCTTAGGATTTCAAAAATATACAAGAGTTAAGTCACACACACCTTTCTTGACATAGCAAATGAGTTCACACTACTCCCTGCTGTTATCAGAATGAGTATCCATTACAGCATACCAGAAGACAGGCAACTGGTGATTTGATGAGATAATTAAAGAACCCACTACATAGAATATTCTTTATTTGAAATTAGTTATACTCTAATCATCACTACTTTTAAGATATTTTGCCATTGTCTTTCCGCTCATTGTGGGTTATACTGACATCATGTACAGTTGTTCTACATTGTTCAGTTGTTCTACATTGTTTAGGTAGGAGTGGTTTATAAAAAAAGAAAGAATTCCATAATTGAGATAAATGTTAGACCAAACTACAGAGGGGGCAGGAGGAAGATGATAGCATAGGAAATAATATTATGTTCAATAATCTGTCATCAACATTGGTGCTGAATAGTATAGCCATACCGAAGTTGTGAGATATCTGGACTAAAGTAGGTCTGGTTGAAATGATGTTACAGCTGCTAGGGGAAGCTATTTGAAATGCTTTCCTATGATGGCAACTGTATGCAGGTGGCTTAAGGAGAGAAAGCTGCTTGCCATTCAAATTGCACTGGCCATGTCATTCTATGAGAGAGGGGTTCTCTCCTTTTCCTAAGCCCTAATCTGACAGGCTTTAGGCCTTTAGTTTGGGTTTAGGCTACCACACAGATCAGTTCTCCTCTGCTGATCATTCTCGTTGGATTTAATACATTGTGACCCTTGTTCAATTAAGCCTTTGTGTCTGCTTCCTTACTTGCTGCCTTGGCAAAGTTGCAACTTAGCAAAGTGTTGTTTCATAAATAGTCAGCGGGCCCCTTAAGTGCAGCTCTTATCAAGAGCAAAATTCCTTTAAAAGTTGGGTGGAAATAACTATTTCTAGATTACCTCGTCATATTCATGTGAGGTCTAAATAATGAAAATGTTCCAGGAAAAGGTTCTATTTTTAAAATATTATCAATATTATATTGAATAGAATCAATATAACAGAAGCAATATGTCAAGGTGTTTCTTGCAGCACAGCTCAGTCTGAATTTAAATAAAAGAGTAGAACTTTTTATATACAGAATGTCTTACAAGTATGAACATATGAATATCTCACATACAAGCTTTAACTTGAGGCTTATGAGTTTGATGTTTGTGCTGAAATGTACATTTCTTTTTCTCAAGGGTTTTATTCTGGATATGTGTTTCTTTTGTATTTTGCACATCAAGGCTGAGCTGAATTGGCCTTTCTTTTCAGATAAAATGGAGGAAGGTTAGCTAGAAAATCCTATGGTTCTGTTTTCTTCTCTTTCTGTGGACATATGCTGGAATATCTCCTTGACTGTTGCTTAAAAATTGTGGGAGCTGAGGTCCAAAATATCTGGAGGAGCAGAGTTTGAGAAACACTGCTCTAGGGAGATAAAAACAATATTTTGTATACTACTGGACTTTGGATGTGTAAAATACTAAAATTGGATGAATGTGAGATGGGCAAAGATCATATGAGGAGGGTTTTCCCTGACAGCCTTCTATTATCCAGGATATTTTTTCCAGCTCAGCTCCAATGAAAGAAATGACCACAGCTGGATAAGAAATAATCAGAGATGGATATACATAAAATGGCGGGGGTTGTGCTCTCCTCCTTTGTGCAAATTTTTGATGTTGAAATTACACACTGCTACTCCAGCTATATACATCAACATGGCAGATATATTAAGTCCCTTAAGGATTCATCTTTAGAGTATTCCTGGATAAAAAGGACTGAGAATAGCATGATTTGCATTAGGTTGAAATTAAACTTTGACCATGGACGTTGGCTTGATTACTATGTCTTTGAGTGTTTCACCAGATAGAGAGAAAATAGTGTGTAGAACTAGGTTCAGTTGGTTGTTGGATGCAACTGTCACTGGCATAGAGAAAATGGAAGCTGAAGGATGTTTTCCCAGAAAAATCACCAGATGAAGTTATAAGAGCAGGGTGAAAACTCCAGGAATGGAGCATATCCTCCATATTTTATTTACTGCCTGTCTTTCTCTGTCTCTCCCTGTTATTTCTCTGTCTGTCTCTTTTTCTGTCTCTTTCTCTTGGGGTCTTGGGTTTACCCAATGAAACAGATGTCAGAAGAAGATTCTCCAGAGGATCTGTCATCTGAGCATGGAGCTGCCTTAGTCATGGAATCTTTTACACAGAAAAGCCTTGTTTCTTCTCCTGAGGTTACCACTACTCTCATTTTCTCTCTTTTCTGTATCTGTTTCTCCTTTTGTTTCCTTTTGAGGTTGTTAGGATGATTTAGGATGAAATACTAGAGAAACTATTAGGAATAATCAGACAAACTTACTACTGGGTAGTCTTGTATACGGTTGTCTGATTTAGATGACAGAATCATTAAATTATGGATTCATTTGGTACTTACCTCAAAGAAAAGTTGTTCCATCTGCAATGGTGCTACTGGATGATAGAATAAAGACAGGTAGTAGTTCTTGTTGTGTGCCTTCAAGTCAGGTTTGACTGATGGAGACCCTAAGCCAGTGGTTTCCAACCTTTGGTCCTCCAGGTGTTTTGGACTTCAGCTCCCACAGTTCCTAACAGCTGGTAAACTGGCTGGGATTACTGGGAGTCCAAAACAACTGGAAACCAAATATTGGGAACCCCTCCTCTAAGCTACTACTGGGATTTTTTGGTAAAATTTGTCCAGAGGAGGTTTACCTTTGTATTCCTCTGAGACTGAGAGAATGTGACTTGCCCAAGGTCATCTAGTGGGTTTCCATGGCTGGGCAAGGATTCGAACCTTAGTCTCCAAAGTTATAGTACAATACCCAAACCACTATAGTGACTATTACTGCAACCTATTAGCCTGTCTATGATACGTTTACATTTTGCAAGAGATTTTGAGTATACTAATTTAGGAACATGAGTCTGAACCTAGTACTAGGGCTTAAATAGGACAATGTCATGTTGGTATTGTATTCAGTTCTCCAACTAAGGGATGTACATGCATTCAAGATGAGTTGTGTATATTGGATATCCACATTGGCTGCTCAGTGTTTATACATCCAAAGTATCCTATTGTCCAGATTATCTGACAGGCTTGCCATCACTTTCGAGTAGAGAAGCTGTTTTGCATGCAGTTTTTTTCTGAATTCAGTCCTTAATACCTCCAGGGAAGAAAAGACTCCTGCCAGAACCTCTGAGAATGTCCATTTGTCAGGTAGTACAGACCTCAATGGATCTGTGGTCTTTTTCAGTAGAAATGATTTTCTAGGCTAATATGAATATACAAATAATCCAGGGCTCTTCTAGTGCATTTCAATTAAACAGCTCCTTGGTGTTTTCCATGAAATCGGCCAACGTTAGTGGATGTGCCTGAGGTCAAATCTAGTAGTTAATTGTTTTCTCAATGGACTAAATTAGTGGATTTGTACAAGGAATGGCTTCATATTTGCCCAAGAATTTTACCTAGAGGCAGAGATATTTGGATAGAAAGCAACTGGCAGTCTTTATTTCAAAGAGCCATCCATTTTGACTGGTTCACTTTTCATGTTCTCAAACTCAGTGGCCATGTATCTAGAAATAGAGGAGGGGAAACCTTTGATGGCAGCGAACAGACTTTTTTACAGTACAGTTAAATTCTTATGCAGTCACTTCTGACAACAGGCTAAATTAGAATGAATATAAGGCATAATAAAGAAATCCTTAGACCCTGAGTATAATTGTAAACATGAAGGGTTGCTAAAATACCCTGTTTATCAAAATTACAATAGCTGACTTTAAGTGTAAAGCAATGTTTCACTTCCAAGTTGTTTCCTTAAGCAACGTAGTTAGAAAACCAATTCTCATTGTGAAATAGTTTCCTGCATGTTGAATCACTCAGAGCAGAACAGATGTGTTATTCTTGCCAGTTCTGAATGGTTTCTAAACCAACCCAAAGTACTTGTTTTTAAGTACAGATATTGAACTCAATTGCTCTGGCCAAAGGCCAAGTCACAGAGTAGTGTATTGCCTTCTAATGGACAGTAGAAGACAACACATGAAAAACAGACCTGCCAGGTAAGGCAGAAGGGGTGAAATGAGAAAGAAGTTACATTCATGCACACCTACATCTGGGCCCTTAAGATACGTTTCATGATGAGTTTCTTAGTAATTCTTGTGAATGTATATGAACTTATCTTTACTTAAACAACTGTATCACATCCTCAGCATTAACAGATTTATTTTATTTATTTATTTAGAACTTTTATATACCGGTCTTCTCACCTCCGCAGAGGGACTCAGGCCGGTTCACAACAACAGTATTACAGACAATCGTTTAAAAACATCACATCCCGCAATACACTAAAACATTAAAATACTACATTAATCCTACATTAATCCTTCAAAATCACATCTATTTAGTCATTTTGTTAGGCACCAAAGTTGGCCATAGGCAAGTTGGCCATAGGCAAGTGATATTTTTCTACTCTGTTTTGACATTGTTGTGCCCTCTCTTCATCCCTCACATTATCTCTGAACAGTAGCCTTCTCAGATCTCAGTGGAGGAAAAATTCTTGGCAGTTCTCAGTACAGGAGGTAGCATTTAGTTGTATTCACTCTTGGGTCCTATTGAAAACAATGGTAAAAAGTAGTAATGGTTGGCATAGGATGTGTACAATTAAGACTGAATGAAACCCATCAAATTTCTTTAGTGCTGACAATAGTTATGTAAGGTCCATAGATGCAGTGAAACTGCTGCAGTTGGGGCTAGCATTTGAATCCAGTCGAATTATTGCTAGCCCTCTTTCAAACCAGACAAACAGTATTTAGCAGCAGTGAATGTGGATCCAAATAAGTTGTTTTGGTTGTTATTTTATTAAAGAGGACCCAGCCAACCATGCATTTTGATTCTTTAAACTCCTATTCTAAACATGTTTGATTAGAATTGTTTTACATCATACAGGGAAATAGTCACAACAAAAGACAGAAATAGTTGGTTTAATGGCGACAAAGACCATAAATCCACTTCCAGTTATATAATCAACTATGCACATCTAGCAGGAAGCCCAACATGTTGTTTTTTGGGTGCATGGACAAACACATCTGACTACATATTCACTAGGATATACTCTTGTATTGTGTGACTTACAGAGCTTGTTCTTAAAAATACAGGATATGGAGAAAGAGGATAAGGCAGTTGTTTGCCTTCATTGCTGATGAAGTGACTGGTGTGTAGGGATGACAGAAGTTTGATCTTGGCTAATCCCTCTGCAGAACATTGTGACCACACCTCTTATTATAATCATGTATGAATTAGAGCTTACCTATCCAGCAGATTTCGTAGGTATAATTGTTGTAAAGCTGTTCTTAGTATTTCGTTCTATGAATTTTAAGAAAAATAGTCCTCTAATACGTAATTTGAGATAATGGTTTAAAAATTTAAAGCTTATGCAGAAATGAAATATCGCAATAGGTAAAAGAGCTTGTCTATTCTTATTCTGAATTACTCTGCCACAAAGTAGTCTGGTTTCAAGTTGCAGCTGCAAATCATAGATATACTATATGACAAATTTATGTTTGCACTTCTTTTTTTAGCAGTTGAAGCATTGTTTCAGAGCACTGCCTTCACTCTGAGGGGACTGTTATGCCACGCCAATCTAGCACTATGTTTTCACTTTAGCTGCCATGGTTGTAACCTATGGTATACTAGGGTTTGTAGTTGGAGAGTCACTAGATCTCTCTGGAAGATAATTCTAATGACTTTTTCTAAGCTGCAAATTCTACAATTGCATGAGATGAAACCATGACAGATCAAATGTAATAGCAATATTTTGTGCAGTGAGAAAGGATCCAAAATCTACCTTATTTCCTCTTAATGGCATACCCACATAGGCAAACCTTTAAGGTGAAAGTGTTGTGACATCGTTGTATTCATTGTATGATCCCTGTTGGAACCACTTCAATTATTTATTTATTTCACATATTTGTATCCTGTCCTTCTCACCTCTGAGGGGGGACTCAGGACGGCTTACAGCAGGCAACCACTTGATGCCCTCAAACAAAGTCATAAATATCAATTACAGTTAAAATAGTTAATTACAGTTAAAAACATTAATTATTAAACATTCATTTAAAATCACACAAATTCAAATCATAGTTCAGGTCAAACCATTGTCTGTCACAGAGAGTTAGTTTCAATCTTGATTGCTGCATCTATTGTTTGAATGCTTGGTCCCACAACCATGTTTTGAGATTTTTCTAAAGGATAGGAGGGAGGGGGCAGATCTGATGTCACTTGGAGGGGAGTTCCACAGACAAGGGGCCACCACTGAGAAGGCCCTGTCTCTCGTGCCCACCAGTTGTGTTTATGAGGATGGTGGGACTGAGAGCAGGATCTCCCCCAACAATCTTCAAGGAGAAGGAAGCTCTAGAGTTGAAGTGGACATAAAGTAGCAAATGACAGAGAAGCAGTGACAGTTTGAGAAGAGGCAAAGATTTGCAAAGAATTTTTCAAAAAATATTTCGGACCCCTCTGAAAGTACAAGTGGAACTAGGTTGACTCCAAAGATAAAATGAAAGAGCACCTGGGCACAGACGTGTTTGTTGCAGAATAATTGATGATAGAAAAGGAAATTATTTATAGATTTCTTGGTATGTGTTAACAACAATGGGATAAACAGTTCCGTGTGAATGTTTTGGAGTTGGAAATCAATTATTATAGTGCAAGTTTGCTGTATTAATATTGTCCATGCAACTCAACATATAGTTGATAATTCATTCTGTGCATCCTTTGAGAGCCACACCACTACTACCCTACAGTTGCATGTCAATATTGAAGTTATTGTGATATAATTAATAGCCTAGTCTGATCAACTGTAGTGTACTCAGTATGATTTGTGACACTAGAGCAAGGCTACTTGCAAATCTTTCTTTCCATTAGCAAATCAGCAGGAATGCAGCCAGGCACAAATAAGAGATTTAAGAAGTCAACCCTGGCCCATTGTCTCTAATGTTAACACTCTAAAACCCAGACTATAATAGCAGGTGCTTAATCTAATTGTTTGTCACTGTTGTGCCACAGTTTCATCAATATGTGCTCTTTGTGCTTTCTTCCATGGGGATGACTGAACTGTACATGGGGATGACTGAACTGCTGAGTCTGTACAGTATGTGATGGGCTTAGACTGCACACACAGCATAAAATACAAATCAGTACATATTAGTGCACAGCATTTTCAGTGTTTAAGCAGTTTGGTACTGCTGTGCTACATGGGGCACTAAATAGTAGACTTCCTTTTTGGCTGCCTCCTACACTTTGCCGAACTATTGCCTTAACAGCGGTCTGTTGAGCACTTTCTGTTGCTAACATTCTTAGATTCGCTTTTCTAATCCTAGCCCTCTGATCTTCATTTTCTGAACAGAAGTTGCTTTGGATTCAGAGTTACTAATGATTTGAACAGAAATAGCTGCTTTGCTTAAGTTTCCCCAGAGAAAAAAGATACGACACAAAAAAAAAGTCTAGTTACATTGTACTTGTTCAATCAATGTAGGAAACCTTGACTAGAGCAATTTCCTGGAGGTGCTACAGTCAGAATCCCATGCTCTACCAGACCAATCTCCTAGCCAAACTTTTAAAAAGTATAGAGGTTTAATAGGATGTGGATAGTATAATAATATCAAAATTAACTCTGAACCTCATAAATACCCAAAACCTAATTTACTTCCTTTTGTCTGTACATGTATATATAGAAATCTGATTGGTCTATATTGGAATAATTTAACTGTGAATGAAATAACTGAACAACTGATCAAAATGTTTGCTTTACAACATATATTTGATTTCTGAATTTTGATCATAAGATATTAAAATTTCCAAAACTTTAGCTAATAGGGCAGATTACAACTTTATAACTATGTTGCTTAAGTTTTATTGAAAACTTTTGTCAGCTAGAAGGGACAAAAGTTTACCAGTTAACATTAAATTCTTCATCACAGTCTTAGAATTGAGCCTTGAAATTTCATCATCTTTTAAAGTAGTCTCAAATATTTCTTCCTCAGATTGTTTCTTGGCAATGATAAAATAGTTCAGTTAACTCAAGAGCTCTGTCAAGACTTATTACTTGTTTAATTTAATTTATGTTTAATACCAACTCTTCTTGCTCCAATATCAATGCAGGGTTCAGAGCATTGGGTATTTATAGAAAGAGACACTGCTGGGCTGGAAGAGCTAGCACTAAAACAAATTATTAAGACCCAGGAGGAAGAAGCATGTGCAGGGCCTTCAAAGAAGCAAGCAAATCTGGACTTATCAAAGGTACCCATTGCAGCAGAGGAACGCAAGGCCACAGCAAAACCGATGGAGAAAGTAAGTGAGGAAAGCAAAACAGAGATGCGAAAAAGAGCCAAAATGATTGCCAGTCCGGAGGATTTTGAATCATTATGGGAGGATGATTTGTATGAGAGAGAGAACATAAAACACACTTCTGAGACAGACAAACAAAAAATAGAGGAGAGTGAACATGAAGATAAAATAGAGGAAGTGCTGATATCTCCTGCTGAACTTGAGAGGAAAGAAGAACATAAAGACAAAACAGAGGCAGTGCTACTTATCACCTATGAACCTGAAGAAAAGGAAGAGCAGAAAGACAAAATGGAGGTAGAATACACCAAATGTGAAGAACCAACTGTCACTGTCAAATGTCCAAGAAAGATGAGTGCTAGCCCTGGAGATTTCCAATCTGAAGAAGATCAGATGTGTTCCTCTTCTTGGGCAGAATCTTCAAAAGAAGAAAGCAAAATCATATTACAAGAACAGAGGACTATTTTGACAGTCTCAGACAAGGAAGTGTTAAAAGCTACCCCTGATTCTGAGTCTGTTAAGGCTAAAAAGCAGAGTGATAAAGTAGTATCTTCTGCTGCAAAAAGGATAATATATTTAGGTTCTGAAGAAACCGATGAAAAAAGTGATGAGACCAAGGAAATAAATGAGAAAGAAAAGCATTCCTCATCAGAAGAGAAGCAGGATAAGCAAACAAACCTAGTGCATGAAAAGGAGAAGAGCACTAGATTAGTACCAATTTCAGATGTAGGAGAGGAAAGGGGAGATGGTGAAGTTCAACCTTGGTCACCAACATCTGCTGAAGAAAGATCAGAGATCAGGAAGCCAGTTCTGGAACCAAACCAGGCCAGCAAAGCAGGAGAGGATGACCAAAAGGCCTATCATATAGAACAGTGTAATGTTGAAAAAGAGGAGCATTCATTAATTGCAGAGGAAAGAGCTTCTGTAGAGCCAGTTGCTAATGGAGCCAAAGATGACTGTAAATCAAGGCCATACCCCTCCACAGAGGATTCCAGTCAAAGCATTTTCCATGTACCAATGCCACCACAGAAGTCTGGATCCCCTACAAAAGAAACATCAATTCATCTCTCTCCTGAGCAACAACATGGAGCTGACGAAACTCACAACACTCTCGAAGAAAGTGGAGAGAAATCTGATGAGAAAGAAAATAATTTAGATGAAAGGGAAACTTCACAAATACTTCTTCAAATGGAAGACATAGAAACTAAAATATCTACTCTGTGTTCCTCACAACAGCAACTTTCTTGTACTATAGCAATTTCAGATGGTAAGCAATATAAATCACAGGTTGCAAATGCAAGAGAATTAACTCAAAGTGAAGCCATTGATTCCAACCAGTCCACTCCAGATACATTCTCTGAAATTCAAGAGACAGCCCAAAATAAATGCCCTAAATCGGAAGGATACAGCAATAATCAACGCTTTTTGTTAAAACAGGCAGATAAAGATGAAAGCCCTGAATTAGAAGTAGCCAAAGAGGAACTCCAGAAATTGGAAGATGAAGCCAATGCCAACTATGTTGAAGTAGGACAGATGACAAGAGAAATGTCCCCACAGTCAGAGGAGTCTCATAAAGAGAAGTTATTTTTTGGCAATCTATCAGAGTTGGAAAGGACAACTAAGGAGGGGTTTCTTGAGAATGAAGTTCCAAACAGAGAGGAAGTTGATAGATTGGACAGGCCAGCCCAAAATGAACTCAAAGAACTGGATGAACAAAGAAAAGTAGAAGGGGCAGCTGATGATAACGTCCTAGAATTTGAAGTCCCATCTAAGGATAACCACTATACAGCAGAAGACCTTGCAAAATATACTTTCCAAAAGTCAGAAGAAATAACTGTTTCCTCAGAACAGCAAGCCCAGGATAAGTCATCTGATTTGAAACAGCCATCTGGGGATTACCTTTGGTCTGAACCTGACTTCTTTGGTTCTAAACATTCAGAACTGGAAGTGATTCCTCAAGATAAAACTCTTTTAAAGGAAGAAAAAGAGCCTACTCCTACTCTCTCTCATAAGACTGGTTTGACAGAAGGAGAATGTTCAGAAACTTCTCATGCCACATCACAGGGAAAGGAAGAACTCCAAATGCCTAGTGAAAACCAAAAACCAGGTTTGACACCTGTTGCATGTGATCTGAATGTTACTGTTCCACTTGAAAAAAATGAAGATGTAGCCCCATCAGCAAAGATCTGTGGGGATTTCTTAGAGCATAGAGGTGAGACAAACAAAGAAACTTCTGTAGCTTCTAGAATCAGGATGTTTGAACAAAGTGAAACATACAGTCAATTTTCTGATGAGCAACATGTGCCACAAAAGAGATTCCATGAGAGTTATCCTGGAAGTGACACTCAAAAGAGACCACCAAAGATGCACATAGAACTAGCTGCAGCATTTTCACAGAATTACATACCTTCTGAAAACAATAATGCAAGAGATAAGGTGTCCTTGGGCATTTTAGAAAGCAAAGCAAAGCATACTGGTATGGCATCAGAAGTGGCCTACTTAGCTGTTGCACAAGGACCAAGTGATGGGGAACCATCTCAGCCTTCATCTTGGAAGGAAGATATTTCTATTGGTTCTGAACAAGGAGATGGAGATGGAGATGGAGATGCTGAACTGGCTTCTCCCGATTCTGGATGTGAAATCACTTTGGCAGAAGCCGTGGTAACTCCCCAGATGAACTGTCCCAGTGGAAAGTTCATAAAGCATGTTGTGTGACTCGTCTTTATGCATCATACACCATGGCTTCAAAACATGGTCGTTGATTGACAGGCACTGCTTGCATCCCTTGTCCTTTTTGTATGTGTGTGCGACCTGGCTCAGTTGCTGAATGCAAACCTGCTGGCCCAGGCAACTCATCAGCTTTTGGATTGTTATATTGTGTGTGCGTGTGAACATACCTAAAGGTTTGACTAACTGGAGAATGCCAGCTGCTAACTTAAGACCAGAAAAACAAATATTATGAGTGAAGTTGCAGAATGGCAGAGTGGGTAGGGAGGACATGCTGAAAGCTTTGTACCTTACCCATACCTCCACGCACACACCTAGCAGCCACATTCCCACGCTTCTAGCTTCTTTCTTCTTGCATCTCTTAATTTTGATATCCTTTCTTGCTTGGCTTGTGAGACCTCCCTCTCTCCCTTGCCTTTAACAAGCTAGTGGCTGGCTGACAAGTTAGCTTCCCACTGCTCTACTAAGGCACTAGCAAAGTTCTTTTCTGCTCCTTGAGACTAACCCTTTTCTCTAATCTAGAGCAAATTTCAAGAACCAGCTTGGGAAGAAAAGGATTTGTCAGGTCCAACAGTAAAAGCCTCTCCGAAAGAAGAGAGTTTAAAGGCTGCTGCTCCAGTGGCCCCTCAGGTCTCAATGCTGTTTTACTGCCTGCTTTTTGGTCTGGTATAATAATTCACCCTAAAACAGAAATCTGTGTACCACCACCTCCTTCCCCTGCTTACTGAGCTGAAATATATCTATATATAAATATATAGATACATATAGATATATGATCCCTCTCTGTTTCACTATCTTTTCTCATACCTCTCAACATACTGAAAAAAGCCAGGCACAAGGAGGTGGGACATCAAAGCAGGTAACGTTATAAAACATGTTTCCTTTAAGAGGCCAGTCCAAGGCCCACTGATATAATAAGCAGATTCTTCAATGACTTTACTAACTTTTCATTCAGACCCCAAGAGATGTAAACTGCACAAGTAATTTGAGATGTTTTGAAAGAATAGCATACAAGTCAATGGTGGTGAAATTTTCACTCTGATGCAGTTGAGAGGTATGTGTTGCTCCAAGACAAACTAGGTGAAAAATGTTCCTTTGTTCTGAGTTTCTTGTCAATTACACTGATTAAAGATATAGTAGGAGAACATTATTACCTTTCTCTGATGGAATACTGACTTGAGAGTTGCGAGCGCTCACAACACAATTACTTTCATATAAATGCTATGTCTTCCCAGAATAGCATTGTCTGTTCTTGGCACACTTTTCAAGACTGAAGTGAGATAAGAACAACACAGAATATACCTAATGACTTTATCTCAGTGAAATTGACAATCATTCTTGCTTTTCCTGCAATATGTGCAGCTCTTTGGATTTAGCCTTTATCTTCTCCCAGACTTCTTTCTGTTCTTTACCTCCCTTGCCTTTCCTTTTTCTGTATTTCTTTCTTCCCTTCTGACAGTCAGAATCTGAGATCCCTTTGTAATGTCTTACAGCCTTTCCTCTTTTTGCACATATCAACTTTTGGTAGAAATACCTGTCAATACAATCATCTCTTTGGCTTCTGATATTGTGGTTTTATTTTCTCTTTGCAGTTTTGCAAATAAAATCTGAAAGCTTTTCCCTTCTTGCCTCCTTGCAGAGACTTTGCTGTGAGAAAAAAATTGGTGGTCATGTTTGGGATGTTTTAGATTGCCCCCTGTTTTATGATGCTTCCTCTTCCCTCTCTCCTTGGGTCCTGATGGTTCTGACCTATCATTCACCACTTACAGCCTCAGCTTCTTTCCTCCCTTTTGTCTCATTCAGAGAGCGGGACTGAGGGAGGGCACAGAGGAGAAAGCTAAGCCGCCTCGGCACAGGGCTCCTGAAAGTGACACTGGGGATGAAGAGCAAGACCAGGAAAGAGACTCAGTCTTCCTGAAGGACAACCATTTGGCCATCGAGCGCAAATGCTCAAGTATCACTGTCAGCTCAACTTCCAGCCTTGAAGCTGAGGTGGACTTCACAGTCATTGGTGACTATCACAGTGCAGCCTTTGAAGACTTCTCCCGGAGTTTGCCTGAGCTTGACAAGGAAAAGTGCGAGGGAGATGAAGAAGGTCAGATTTCTTCTCAGGAATCTGACAAACCAGCTTTCAGGCAGGAAGATGATGCCAAGGATGGTGATAAGTTTCCCCCAGTAATCCCAGAAGAGGTACAAAAGGGAGCCGTAATACACAGATGTGTCTAAATGTCTTCTTTTGAAGTGTTGTCTGCTTTGGCACTTGCATTGCTTTATGGACTGTCCAATTCACATATTTAGATGACCATTCTATTTTTTCAAACAAAAAAACCACCCACCTTCTAAAGTGTTATATGTACCTTCATAAAATGTTGTCATTTTGTCTGCATGGTTGTTTTTGATATCAAAATGCATGACTGTTTTGTTTTTTAAAAAATCTGTCTCTTCTAATGGTGAGGTCACCATCATGTCTTAACCAACTGTATTCGCCTGGCTGTTACACTATCAATTCAATGGTGTAAGTCCATCCCTCTGTGTTGCATGAATTCAAAATAACATATGCATTGAAGAAACTGAACTTCATGAAATGAGCACCCTCTAGGATGCTATTTCAGTAAAAAAAAATAATATTCTGATTCTCTTTAGTCAGAAAGTGATATTGTTATAGGAGTAGTTAGTTCAAAAGTTCACAGACTGACTGAAAAACAGTGGAAAAAGTGAAAATGCTGGAGAAAAGCCAAATGTAAATATGCAAGAACAGCCCACCCATAAATACTAAATAACTTCATAAATAATTTCAATAGAATTTGCAAGGGTTTTCAATAAAACACAAGATATTGAATTCTTGTCCCAAATGCCCCTTGCTATAAGACACTAGAATTCCTGTTTCACTTTACCTGTTTGAATGTTAATGCCCTTTTCAAATTTTCTTATCTTTACTGGAATTACTTCCTTACTCCATTGGTATGGCTTGCGTTATAGTCAGTTGTCTCTGGTGTTTAAAAACACACCTGCCCTTTGAATAGATGACTTTCTGAGCTCAAGCTAAGCCAGGATTATATAGCTAAAATAACATCAATTCTGACATCCTACAGTGGGAATTTTGTGCTGTTAAATGAAGATTGGATTATTGCTAAATTCTTTTGTTCCTTTGGTAGTCTCCAACTGTAAAAACAGACAGTGTGAAAAAAGCAGAAGGTGACACCTCTGTGCAGCAAAGAATCACTGCAACAGAAATTACACAGGTAACTTTGGAATGTTAATTTATCTTCTTGCATTCCCCTGCTTATCTTGCATTGCAATGATGCAACATAAAACAAGAGCCTGCTATATAGCCCTGTTGGAAAAGCAGCACTCAAAATTGCATCTGCCCTGGAGGGTGACTCTGACTTTTCCTGGAGTGGTAAATATTGTGTTCAAACTAGGTGGATACATCCTTCATTCTACTGTCATGATTAAAGATGTTTCATTGATAATTCTGTTGCATGAATTTGTGCATTTAAACAGTGCACTTCATTCTTATAATTTCAAATCACCAAACAATTACATCAATTTTGGTGAAGAACTCAAATATAAATATTCACCAAAAATAGAATCTACATTAGATTTTCAAAGACCTATCGCTTCATCCCCATTCCCCCTTCTTCAGGTTGATGGCACCACTACAAATGGAAAAGACACAATAACGACTTCCCACATCGTCAGCACAGAAACCATATCAACGACCTCAGTAAGTAACCTATGAAAAACATGCTTTTTAAAAGAATCAGGACTGCATTTTGTTCCATTGTGCTTTATGGAGTGTGATCACTGAATGATAACTGCACTCAATAAATGGCATTTAAAATGTATTGAAAAGATTGCTGAAATAGCAAACATCAATGATTGCAAAACAGTGAAAAATGCAACATATATGGTAGTAAAATAATAGGAGTAAGAATCATTTAGCCATGTGTAAGTAATTATAATATGGTAAGAATATAAGCAGTGAGGAAACAACTATACAGTAAGACCTCTGTATCTCCAGAGAATAAGTTTCTGCCTGGACTGCAGTATCCCAAAATGGCAGTCCATTTTCTGCAAAATGCATATGGTGAAACACTATGAAATTACCTGACTTCCAATCCTGGCATACCATAGAATTGTGCTAGAGAAGCTAGATTCTTCAAAAAGGTATTCTCTCTGGGAATTAGCTAGGTTCAACAGTACAACTCTATGGTAGCTTCCAAGGGTTGCACAGAATTGATTGTAGAACCTAGCAAATTCATAGACTATTTTTCCTGTACACATCTATTACTAAGCAAGTAATGACAAATACATACACAGAGAGGGTGGGAGGTGGCAGATATCTAATGAAAACCTTCCACATAGATCTGTATTTCTGTTGGGGGGGGGGGCGGGCAGGCAGAGTAACAAGTGAGGAATGTCTTATTTTCATATTATGGATCTTTACTCTTGTGCTGCTTCTGTTGGGCATTTACGAAAAAGTTTTATTTATGCCAGTGGGAAGGGAAAGAAAAGTATTCAATTAAAACTGGAGAAAACAATTAATGTATTCAAGAGGTAATCTACTGATTTGTGGGTCCTGAATATGAACCTCCCACACTTATTAGACCATTTTATCTATTCTTTCATAGTGTGGATTGCTGAAGAATTCCTTCTTCGGCAATCCCCACCATGAAGAAATAGGTAAATTGTGACGAGACAGACCTTTTCATTAGTAGATTGCCGATGCTACCTATGCATACCCTGTATGTCACAGTATGAAAATACTCTATGAAGGCTGCTGCCTCCAATATCAGTAGAGCAGTGGATCAGTTCTAGTTCCAGTATGAATTTTAAGGGGAATTCAAATATATGGCAATGTTAGTCTGGAATGCTTTAATATTTTAGAGATTAACTGAGAAAATTAAGTTGACATTGACAGCACGAGCTTTTATTCTCAATCTCCAGGATACTGTGTGATCTTCATTCAAATTTTAAAGAGTTATCCAAGATGCTAAAATGTTTCGAGGACAACATTCAGCATCTCAGATAACCCTTAAGTCTGGAATAAAACACAGAGTAGATTTCCCAATGGGGTCACTAGCCTCCACGGAGAATCTTCCATACCGCTTGAATTCCAGAGTGAATACATTATTTGAGAAGGAGTATTGCCTATGTATGACAGAATTAGAAGATTGAATGTGTTAAAATACCAGTCTCTCTTTCTTTGTTGCCCCCATATACCCATGCAAACATTGTGTTTTTGAAGGATCACAGCAGCAAGCCTGGGAAGGGAACAACAGAACTTCGTTCCATTTCTCCTGTGAGTAGATTCATACATCTGGGCCTGTTAGCTACTCATACGTTGCTAGAATTTATCTGACTAAAGCTAGATTGGAGCTCTTATCTTCTTGGCTATTTGTTAGTAAATGTCTCATTTCAGTTAGCTATGGCTGACCAGCATAGTTTCTTCTGCACTTAACTGTCCCCTGCAGAAAACAACAAAACAAGAAGCTAATGTAGGAGTAACTATCTTCTCATTCTCATTCTTTATCTTCACTGTACAGCTGCATAGACATGGAGAATGAGCTCTTATTTCATCTGCTGAGACATAATAATGCAAACATTTCTTTATTATGGTCCCAACATTGTGGAATGTTTTACCTAGAAAAGTCCAGCTCAGCTTGTCTTGCCAGGCCTTATAGAAAGCTAGAAGAACTTGCAGACTCAGTGGCAAATCTGGCTCCACTATGAAATAACCACAACAGTCAGATATTTTGAATAAAAGCAGACCAATAGGAGGAGGAAGAATGAGATTAAGCTCCAGGCCACCTGAGGATGGAGAATTAGGAGGGATCATTTTATCTCTATACTTACCTAAATGTAGGGAGTCCTTTGCCTAGGCTTCTCTTGTCCTGCACAGCAGTCAGTGGTCTTCTTTCCCATTGACTAGTATTGTATATCCTTCTAAAGCCCCTTTTCCTAGCTCTGTTACATGGGAGATCAGTTCAGCCAAATAAGGGATTTTATCTAGAACCTTCTAAAAGTGCAAAGCACTTGCTTTTACTAGACTATGACCTTCCTTGGTAAGGAGTAAATACCTTCCCATCAAACTGTCACAAATAGGACTGCCTATCAGGGTCAAAATAACTTTGATTTGATAAGCCATTTTTCAGGAACCATGTTTTAGAGAAACTAATGGTCTCTCAGCCTAGAAGATATTTTTCATATCTTTGTAGATTGCCAGCAGTGCTGTTGGGAAAGAAGCCTTCACAAGCCTTTTTGGTGCCACCGCAGAAACCCTCTCCACTTCCACAACTACCCATGTAACCAAGGTAAAATCTGGACAGACATAGCATAGTTAGACACTTCCACAATTTAAGGAGTGTGTGCTAATGAAGGCCATTTAATGTGAATGATGAGGCAAGATGGCTTGAAAGCATTCTACACAAGAATAAGAACCATGGCCAAGCTGACCTATTAATTATGTATGGTGTGTATAGTTGCAAAATAGACAAACTAATATCATATTGAGCAGTTTCTATTTGGTATGGGTGTGGGTGTTTGTTTTTAAGAAATCGGTGTGATAAACCTCACAGAGTTTCTGTGGCTAAATGATTCAAAAGATAACTTCCACATTGGAAGTCCTATATACTGAAACCATGGTACTTTCTTTGTTCCAGACTGTGAAAGGAGGCTTTTCAGAAACCAGAATAGAAAAGCGAATCATCATAACCGGAGATGAAGATGTGGACCAAGACCAGGTAAAAATTTTAGTCCATATGATGCTGCCAGAACTTTTAGGACATTCTTAAGATTATTTCAGTCTTTGTAGCCATTGAAAAGTTTAGAAAGTTATCTATATACAGAGACAGATTCTGGTTGAAATAAGGGACACCCAAATTTGTATTGTTATGTAATAGACTCCTAGCACTGATTGCCCTTACAATATGTCAACATGCTGTCAAAATAACTCAAGAAAAAAGAGGTTTGTAAGCATTGGGCTTCAAGCTGGCAATATTTATATTATCCACTGTGATGTATTTGCACATGGGGATATATAACAACCAGTTTTGACAGGTCTATTCATAAATGGAAAATCTTTTGCAAGAGTAAACTTTCTCTAACCGTGAATGTGACCTCAATAAAATTATGTTTTATTATTTCCACAGGCCCTTTCATTATATGCTTAAGTAAGCTATTATTCAGCCTAATATGTTTTCTTTCCATAGGCCTTGGCTCTGGCAATCAAGGAGGCAAAACTGCAGCACCCTGACATGCTGGTAACCAAAGCTGTAGTATATAGAGAAACAGATCCATCTCCAGAGGAAAGGGACAAGAAGCCTCAGGTAGGTATAGATGGAAGAAGACACACTGAAAGATTCACAAGTGAAACAACATAATGTAGCTGAGTTCAATTAATGATAGGAACTAATTAATTCAAATCAATTAGATTTGTCAATAAAATTAAAAACTTCCCAGTGAAAAAGGTCAATTTAACTGAATTATATTTGTAACTAAAGAAGTTGGCCTAAACTGGAAGTACATTGACGTCAACTTAATTCCAGAATTCAGATCCCAAGTTATTCATTAACAAAGAGTCAATGTTAAAGAGTCACACGATTTTACAGCTGGTTTTACTAGCTGCTTTCTTACTCAAAACTCAAATCCCCATGAATTTTTGCAGTACTGAAATTGTAATATGTAAATATTAGACATTTGTTACACAGCATCACACAGAGCAAAGGGCTACAGCAAATAGTCATGGATAATGTTAGGCAATATTGGAGAGTGCACCCTAGACCACTATCTAGAATCCCCTAAAATATATAGTATTTTGCCTCACTTGCACTACTGACAGTGTTAATTTAACTGCATTTATTCATATCATATCTGCTTATACTATTGCAATACAGGTGCCCTATAAAATTGACATGCAAATCATTTGTATTGCCATAGATTTTAAAAAGAGATTGCATTTACTGATTTACTTATTTTTATACACTTGTGCAGGAATCTTGACCTTCGTGTTTCTAGAAGTTGGCATCTCTATTTTAACATTGGAGTAAAGAAGGCCTTTATGCTGGATTCCTCAATGAGACATAGAACGTCCTGGCTGCCAGAATAATGTTGAGAGACAAAAAAAATTAAAATAAAATAAAAAGGAATAGCAAATATATTATATATTATATATACAGGAAACAAAATGCATCCTTGCACTGCTGCTATATGCTGGAGATGAATTATAAACAGCAACGTTAGCAACAAACAAAACCAACCACCTCTTCAAATAAAGTGAAGAATTGACTGGACTGATCTAAAAGAAAAATTCAGATCCCATGGTGATAATATTATTAACAAAACAAAACAAAACACACAGTTCTGCATGTTACATTTAAAGGAAACATAACTCATTTGTTGCACACTGAATGGAAAAGCAAAAAATGCTTTGCAACAAAGCAAGAAACCAACAAGCAGAAAATGAGCAGAAATACAAAAATGATTCCCTGCGTAAGAAAGAATCAAAAACCATTCACCTGTATAATTCTTGTTTAATTATTTTCTGGTTAGGGATGTGTGGTGATCACCCTTTTTCTTCACCCAGTGCTACTTCTGTTTCTTCATCTTTTTTGTTCTGTTGTTCTCCTAATCTGTCCTTCCTTTTTCTTAACCTTCTCCCCTCTTACTTCATCCAGTCCCTTTTTCTGCTGAAGATAATGATGGCTGGATTTCACTTAAAGCAAAATGATACGTCTGTGATTTCTCATTGATCAAAATGCAGCCTGTAGAGGTTCCATATGGATGTGCTTTTAAGTTATGTATATTATATATAACTGGGGTGGGTGGGGAATGATATTAAAACAAATTAAACAGTGCTGATAAGTATGACAATGACATTTTTACATTATAATTATTTGACTGTGGTTAATGTATTAAGAGACTCTTAGATCATGTCAATATCTTGTGAAAACAGAGTAAGGAAAAAATCACTAACTTCCTTTAGGGGTTGTATTTGTCACTCACCCGACCCACTGTGTTGGAAAAAGGACTGGCATAGTGACAAAACAGTGTTCATAATTGGTTGGTAGATGATATTACAGCATTTGTCAACACATGGAGGGAGTCAAGGAAGACAGAGTGGATCAGTGTTACTGCAGCCCACAGTTAGTCACTACAATGTGCCATTTAATCATTTTTCCTTCATCTTCTAGCTCAGAAAACTATGGTCACCCTGGAGAAAACAGATGAGATTGTTTCATGATTCACAGCCTTTCAGTATCTAGAAATGCTTGATCTCTCAGAGATAAGGTTTTGGCTGCAGTAAAATTATTAGGTCCCGTGAGTTGGTTCTTCAGAATATCAAAATTCAGTCCCAAAATGAATAGGCTTCCCAGAAACTTCAATAATCCATTTTAGTACTGTATCATAAATGGGTGTGGTAGTTCTCTAAAAGATGTGTCTACACTGAACAAGGTGGTCCACCGGGTGTCTTGCTGTGTGCATGTTAGATTGACTGCATTTTGCCAGGTTGCTGTTAGATTCTAGAAAAGTGGGGATTCAAGATGAACAGCACTATTTCCCTCTAAGTATGACCCTTCTATATCTTTCTATATATATACATAAAGTAAAATTAATGGTCAAGTGACTCATGGTTTCTTGAAAGTGTATCCATCCAGATTCCAACAAGGTGTGAAGTTCGGAAGGACAGGATAGTGAATACCAGCAGGGTATATAATCCTTACAAAGAAGAAAGGTGTTACGTCTGATAGAACCCAGAATTTGAAAGTTTCCCTTTGTTGCTTTTCATGAATTGCCATCATTCAACAGATGTTAGAGCAATTGTAGAATATACAGAGGATAAAACCCAATGAACCTGTTCTCAAGTGGGACAACAAAGTGACTCTAGATGCTACAGAAGGGCCAACAAACCCTATGTCATACTTGTCTTTGCCACCGTTCTTCAACACATGCAATACTTCAAGAAAGGCATCCAACTAGTGCCTGTCATTGGAATCTACAGATCTGCTGAAGAAAGGGCCTGCTTGAATACAGTCATTGCAATGAATATATCCCATTTACTAAGCAGTTTGCCACTGTATGAAGGACTTGATAATTCGTCTTTCCAGTTCTCCACTAGTATTGCTTCCTAAAACTGGATCTGCTTCTGGCATGCAGGCATGTCCTCAGTAAGCACTGAAAGCATAAAACAATCTTATGCTATAGGAGTAATTTCCAGTTCATGCTTCTCTTCCCAAATTTTATCAGATTTATTATTCATTTTCCACATCTCCTCCTGCTTTTCAAAAGCATGTAATGTCCCAAAACCAAAAAGCAAAGGTACAGAACATATACATGTGAACCCTAAATCATTATTTAAGGATGAAAATAAAACCTTTTCCATTAAAAAATCCATAAGGATTTGGAGGACATCATTATGATAGGTATTGTGGCTGACAATATTATATCCCTTCCCAAGCTTGGATTTTCAATTTGGATTTCAACATAAAATTGGATCAGAAGTCTTTCTTGAGCAGCTAAATTGAAAGTGTGATAACCACTTGTGCTGGCATACATTTAGGTGAGCATAACACTAAAATCTGTGGAGGTGAACGTGCGCAAGTTTGTAATCCAACTTTGGGCAAGCAAAGGAAAGCTAAGATAGACTTGCTTTTTTGGATTTCTTCCACAGCTTTTCTGGTGGGTAGTCATTAACAAAAACTAGTTTTTGTTCACCTAGAAAGATGTGGCTTATATATAGATACCTATATAAATATATACAAATATATATATTTATGATTTTTGGTAGTGTTGAAGCCATGCACAATTTTTAAAATCATGGTTTCTTCTCATTTGGATCATCACTGTTGCCACCATCTGATACAGTTGGTCACTCTTTTTCTCTTCCTTTTGGGGAAACCTTTCTTCTTAAATGGGGGTGGGAGATGCCACTGCTTGTTTGCAACAAATCCTGCAAGTTGATTCCAAAAACTGGCCTGCAACTGCATGAATAAATAATTCATATTTCTTTTCTTCTTATTATTTGAGAAGCACCTTACCAACCTACTGCAATGCTCTGTCATTCCTTCACTAATTCCTCTGTCCTCTTCCCCCTCCTCGTTCCTATTTTTGTCCCCCACCCCTTTCAATCATATCCCTCTTTCAGTGCTTGGTGGTGTATGCGTGTGTGCTCACTGTTCTTGTATTCAATAAAAGTGAAATAAATGTGTTTGATGCTTAACCACTTTGTGGCTTTCACTGACTTTTCTCTTAGGAAGGAGGGCAGTGGAATCTAAGGACCTGACAATCAGTACCTTACATGCAGATATGAGTGTTATCACAGTTAGAATCCAGATGTCTGTCATCAACATCTAAATAGAAGATGACTCTGTGTAAATGGATGTAGACCTGTAAAGAGCTATAGGGATAGTAATGACAGGCATCCAGATTCTAAGTCACTGTAGGAAAGCTTTGTCCTGCCCTATTTGTCTGTATTCATGTATTAAGTCCATGGCTTTTTAGCACTCATTTCAGAACTCATTTTTTTTCTCCATCATTATCCTTTTGTCCTCAACTGCTCTTGATCAATCTTCCACTGTCATTTCCATTTGTTTGTCCTATTTCAAGATGCCAGTACAGATACATCAACAAAATCCTGCCATTCCGATTCCTTCCTCATCGGAGAGTTGAGTATGTAGCTGGCAAAGTTATACCTCAGGGTTTTTAAGTAGAGACTGTTTTGCCAAGCCTACAACTAAAAAAGAAAAATCTGGGGAAAATAAAGGCATACATAAAAGCAGGAATTAATGGGAAAGGTTGCACTTGTAGAGTGATCCTGGCTTCCCTTTGTTTTTGATCTTCAAAAAATATACTGTATACATTTGACTCAACAACAAATTTGCATTTCTTCACCAGGCTGACCTCTGCACCATGCCCTCTTTTTCTGCTCTTTTTTAAATAGTCATCAGACAATTACATGCTTAAACAATAGATTACCTGATAGTTTAAAAAACCTGTTTTTTTAATGGAACAACTGCTGTGGGGATTGTGTGTTGTGGTATAATAGGCATTCAGCTAATCAGTGCTCTGTGTAGCTGCTTCTGAATATGCTATCGGAACGTTGTCTTCTTGAGCTTGACTTTCCACAAAATCTTACCTATGTGACACAAGAGCAGATGCATCTGTCAAGAGAGGGGTTTCAAAGAAGTAGTCCTGTTAGTCTCTTGCAGATGGTATGGAAGAGTAATATGGCAGCACCTTTAATGTTAACTGGTCTTTATTTTAGCATGAGCTTTCCTGGCTTTAAAACCATTTCTTCAGTATAGACTAAATGAAAAGAAAACCAATAAAATCTTAAGGTTACTATATATCTTGCTTCTCCTCTCCACCCCTTCTCTCTTTTTCTAGAAAATAGACATGAATCTTGTTATTTCTGTACACCTCCCAGCTTAAAATTTGGTCTTCTGCAGCCAAATCTGGAATGGGAAATTTTTAAAATTCTGAACTTAAACATCAGTTACCAGCACAGCATATTTATCACAAGATTTATATAGAATGCTTTCTTCTTCTGTCTGTTACTTGCATCTTTTCATGCTATTGCTGGATGTTTCTATACCCAAGAGTAGGGGTGTCAAACTCATTTTCACTGAAGGCCACATCAGCCTTAGGATTGCCTTCAAAGGGCTGTTTGCTGTATAAATTGTAAGACTGTGTAAATGTAACTATGTTGCCTAGCACTGAAAGTTTAATGGGC
This sequence comes from Anolis sagrei, assembly GCF_037176765.1. Taxonomy (NCBI): domain Eukaryota; kingdom Metazoa; phylum Chordata; class Lepidosauria; order Squamata; family Anolidae; genus Anolis; species Anolis sagrei. Next base: position 211,677,161 of record NC_090024.1, on the reverse strand, counting down.
CACATAAAGTGATATGGTGGGGTGGATTCGGCTTACAGGCCTTGGATTTGCAATTCTAAATGCATTTTCTGAGATGAGAGGTTCACTGAAGTCAAAAGAAACCATAATATCCCATCGCAAAGAAGATACAGGATGAGGTTTTAAAAGCTTTCCTTTGCCTGATACATTCTCGAATGTTTTCCTGATTCAATGCTTCTTTTTCAACCAAATTAGATCTCCCAAACTGTCATGTTCTCTGTGTTCAATCATATGAAGCAAAAATGGCATGTTCTTGGAATTCTACTTGCAATCCTTGAAAATAACAGATTGGCAATTATTTATAAATGTTTGTTAACTTGCATTCATACTATGACTGAGGCTCACAAAGATACTGTAGACAGATAGATGGATGGATGGATAGATAGATAGATAGATAGATAGATAGATAGATAGATAGATAGATAGAAAATAGGATGGCTACAATAACCAGATTCTACAAGAAAAAAGACAGGTAAGTGAAAGTAGAAACACACCAGCCTAAAAATTCAAGAAATATGTGCATTTGATGGATTTTTTTGTGTTTCCATGATCAAAATGTTTATCCTGTTATGCTTGCTAAGGATTTGTATCTAGTTTCACAAAGGTAAAGAACTACTAGTTTTGTGCAGACAAAGAACTGCTTTGCACAAAAGTGTATTTTGCACAAATTGAACAAAACATTTTGTACCTTGAAAGCAAGATACCACTTTCCAAGAGGGCTGGAAAATACCAAATGTACTGTCCCACCACGCTAAGACCAACCATCTTGACTTAAATATTGGCCATACTGAGATTGCTTCACATTCCTACTACCATGCAACCCTCATGACAAACCATTGTACATAATGTGGTCTTTTGAGAAAAGGCCTCAGTTTAGCTTTACTTAGATTACATTCTGTAGAAAAATATTTTAAAGAGAAAGTGTGAGAGAGAGATCTGAACTTATGGACAGAAGAAATACATGCAAACATTTGTACTGGTGTGAGAAAACTCACGAAGAAAAGTCCAAGGTTTCCTGTAGGATAAATTTCTCCTTGCAGGAACCAGGATTACAAACTCTTGTCTGCTGGAGGAGAACCAGAACATAATATCTTGGGCTCTCAAGGTGTGAGCTAAGCCTGTTGTACTTCTCCAGGGAAGCATAGGGGATCACTTGAAGTGCTGTTATTTACCTTTTAATCATGGGATCTCATATAAGCTTCAGAGAAAGACTAGGGCTTCTAAGCAGAGGTCTGTATAACAACAAAAATGGAGACGGAACCTAGTCAGAGAACAGAAGTAATAAACAGTAATACTCTCAATGAATTATCTGCCCTGTACAGTTGCATATTCATAGCTACTAAAATGGATCTGAATGCCTTGTAGCACATAGAGGAAAAAAACATTTATCGGCACAGATAAACCTCATGCACAGGCCTGTTTATTTTACCCCACTCAGAAACCACTTTCTCATGGGGTGTATCTACACAGTAGTGTTAATGCAGTTTGACATCACTTCAGCTGCCATGGCTCAATGCTATGGAACCCTGGAATTTGTAGTTTGGTGAGGCACCCGCACTCTTGGGCAGAGGCCAAAGACATTGTAAAACCATAACTCTCACGATTTTATAGCATTGAGTCATAATGGCTAAATCCAAGTTATAGCAGCTAACTGCTAGGCCTGGGTAACAACGCAAAAATTTGTTTCTAAAATCGTTTTGTAATTGGGTTTTTTTTTTGTTTCGATATTTAAAATAATTACAAAATTTTCCAAAAAAAAAGTTCGGTATTTACGAAATTTCGTAAATATTTACAAAACATTTTGTAAAGATGGCGCCCTTTTTTTTCAATATTTTAAAAATATTTTTTAAATTTAATTATTAATTTAGTAGAATAGGGAGGAGAAATTAAAATTATTATTAAGGAGGGAAGGCAGGCACTCACTCTGGCGGGCCCTCTAATCAAGGTGGTCAGTTGAAACATTCACACCTCGCTCCAGCAGACAAGAGTCCTTTGTCCCACCCTGGTCATTATTCCACATAAATATAAACCCTTATAAATATAGACCTCACTACCTCTGAGGATGCTTGCCATAGATGCAGGCAAAACGTCAGGAGAGAATGCCTCGCTCGCCCCTCTCGCTCGCCGCTCGCTCGCCCCTCTCGCTCGCCCCGCTCGCTCGCCCCTCTCACTCGCCATAGATGCAGGCGAAAAGTCAGGAGAAAATGCCTCTAGGCCATGGCCATATGGCCTGAAAAAACCTACAACAACCCAATCAGGGACATCACCTCTCAACAAAAGATTGCTCCAGGCACTGCCAGGCCATCAAATGCTAATCAAGGTCGTCAGTTGAAACATTCACACCTCGCTCCAGCAGACAAGAGTCCTTTGTCCCACCCTGGTCATTATTCCACATAAATATAAACCCATATAAATATAGACCTCACTACCTCTGAGGATGCTTGCCATAGATGCAGGCAAAACGTCAGGAGAGAATGCCTCGCTCGCCCCTCTCGCTCGCCGCTCGCTCGCCCCTCTCGCTCGCCATAGATGCAGGCGAAAAGTCAGGAGAAAATGCCTCTAGGCCATGGCCATATGGCCTGAAAAAACCTACAACAACCCAATCAGGGACATCACCTCTCAACAAAAGATTGCTCCAGGCACTGCCAGGCCATCAAATGCTAATCAAGGTGGTCAGTTGAAACATTCACACCTCGCTCCAGCAGACAAGAGTCCTTTGTCCCACCCTGGTCATTATTCCACATAAATATAAACCCTTATAAATATAGACCTCACTACCTCTGAGGATGCTTGCTATAGATGCAGGCAAAACGTCAGGAGAGAATGCCTCGCTCGCCCCTCTCGCTTGCCGCTTGCTCGCCCCTCTCGCTCGCCCCTCTCGCTCGCCCCGCTCGCTCGCCGCTCGCTCGCCCCTCTCGCTCGCCATAGATGCAGGCGAAAAGTCAGGAGAAAATGCCTCTAGGCCATGGCCATATAGCCTGAAAAAACCCACAACTCAGAGAGGAGAGCTCCCAGCAAGCATCGGCAGGCGGCCATCTTACGTATTTCCGAAATGGACGGAAATACAAAATTTTTTGGCGCCTGCCGTTTCGATATTTAAAAACACTTCCAGGTTAAAAAAAAAGTTTTGTAATCGTTTCGTAATTCAAAAAATAACGAATTTTTTAACGAATTACGAATTAACGAAACGAATTGACCAGCCCTACTAACTGCAACTGCAAGAGAAATTATACTGGAGAAATTATAATGTTTAGCCGGTATTGCACCACCTAACATCCACTGGGAAGCAGCAGTCAGTAATGAAAGTATCAAGGTATTGACATCTCCGGCCTATCCTCCGTTTGGATATTTATTTATTTATTTAGAACATTTATACCCCGTCCTTCTCAACCTCCAAAGGACTCAGTACGGCTTCCAACAGGCAACTATTCGATGCCAACACAATATAATAAGGGTTGTTGTAGGTTTTTTCGGACTATATGGCCATGTTCTAGAGGCATTCTCTCCTGACGTTTTGCCTACATCTATGGCAAGCATCCTCAGAGGTAGGATGCTACCTAACAGCTGGTAAACTAGCTGGGATTTCCGGAAGTTGTAGGCCAAAACACCTGGGGACCCACAGGTTGAGAACCACTGCTCTAGAACATGGCCATATAGCCCCAAAAAACCTACAACAACCCAGTGATTCCGGCCATGAAAGCATTCAACAATACAATATAATAACATAATAATAATAATAATAATAATAATAATAATCTTTATACCCCGCCACCATCTCCCCAACGGGGACTCGGAGCGGCTTACATGGGGCCAAGCCCGAACAACAAACTGCAATATAAAAATACACATTGCAGTAAAATAAACAACATAACATTAAAATATAAAAAACATCAAAACATATAAAACAATATATACAGAACATAGAAAACCAAACATAATGACAGACATAACATAAAATACAATTGTTGTTGTTGTTCATTCGTTCAGTCGTCTCCGACTCTTCGTGACCTCATGGACCAGCCCACGCCAGAGCTCCCTGTCGGCCGTCACCACCCCCATCCTTCAAGGTCAGTCCAGTCACTTCAAGGATGCCATCCATCCATCTTGCCCTTGGTCGGCCTCTCTTCCTTTTACCTTTCACTTTCCCCAGCATAATTGTCTTCTCTAGGCTTTGCTGTCTCCTCATGATGTGGCCAAAATACAATTAGCATACATTAAAAACAGTGATAAATATACATTAAAAATACATAAATATACAGTTTGCCAGTTCAAATCGCCATGGGAAACTAGCCAGCATGCCAACGTCTTAAATCAAGAAACAGCTTCCTAAGATCTACAGAGGACACCTCAGCAAGCAGGAGTCCAAAAGTGGCAGGCTAAAACCTGGAGCCTCAATCAGTGACTGATATCAGATGAGAAACTCCCTTCTGGACACACACTTGGAAGGTGCTGAACAGGTGCTGAACAGTTACAAGATGCAGAGCTAATCTTAATAAGCGGGGCTACAAAGTGGAGTCCACGACATGCAAGTGCGGAGAAGAGCAAACCGCAGACCAGTTACTACAACGCAGCCTGAGCCCTGCCACATGCACAATGGAGGACCTTCTTACAGCGATGCCAGAGGCTTTGGAAGTGGCAGGCTTCTGGTGAAAGGAAATCTAGTATAGTGCCAAGTTATTACATTTGTGGTTTTTTCATACATAAGAACTGTATTCCCAATTCACTTCTGACACGATAAATAACAGCTAACATGGGGCCAGGCTTCATCAAGTCTATGGTGTAGAATAGGCCTGGGCCAACTTGGGCCTTCTCTCCAGGTGTTTTGGACTTCAACTCCCACCATTCCTAACAGCCAAAGGCCCCTTCCTTTTCCCCCTCAGCCGCTTGGAAAAGGAAGGGGCCTGAGGCTGTTAGGAATGATGGGAGTTGAAGTCCAAAACACCAGGAGAGAAGGCCCAAGTTGGCCCAAGCCTGGTGTAGAAGTAGATGCGGCTGAGGGGGAAAAGGAAGGGGCCTGAGGCTGTTAGGAATGATGGGAGTTGAAGTCCAAAACACCTGAAGAGAAGGCCCAAGTTGGCCCAGGCCTGGTGTAGAAGTAGATGCAGCCATGGTTTGTGCCATTTCTCATTCTGAATCCCTGGGCATAATTGTAAATAGAGTCTTCCCTAAACACAATCCCAGTCCTAGAATGGAGAAAAGAGGGGAAAGATTAAAAACGGTCCAAACAACGACGCTGTCATCTTGCACATAACACTATTCCCTCCTCCTTGCAAAACTGCCCTTGGGAGAGGACACAATAGCACTCCCCAGGCCACTTTCTATGTGGGACCGGAAGTGACTCGGTGTCGGCAGCAGGCTGGTCAGGTTTTCTGCAGGACCGGAAGTCGTTTGCGCAATCCTCCTTTGTTGTCGTCAGGCGCTTGGCGGAAGTTGCTGAGAAGTAGTTTCCGGAACTCGCTGGTCTGGAGTTTCAGCGGGAGTTCTACTGCGCTTGGTAGGAGTCTCCCTTTCGTTTTCTCCGCCCTCGCCATCCCTTCGGCCCGGTTGCCACGGGTTCTCGAACTCTGGCCCTCCAGGGGTTTTGGACTTTGGCTCCCAGAGTCTTCGGCCATTGGGCAAAGTAGCTGAGGCTGCTGGGAGCTGAAGCCCCAAACACAAGCAGGGCCAGAGTTAGAGAATCTTTGTATGACGACGTTTTAACCTGTTTCTTCTCTTTTCAACAGAGCTTGTCGTGTCTGTGTGTGTGTGTGTGTTTTAATGCCAGCATGACAAACGTTGTTGTGGTGTGCTGTTGTGGTTTAGCCTTCTCTTCTTCAGGCTAAACATGCTCAGCTCCTTGAGAAGCGGCTTAAGGAGCTGGGCATGTTTAGCCTGAAGAAGAGAAGGCTGAGAGGAGATATGATAGCCATGTATAAATATGTGAGAGGAAGCCACAGGGAGGAGGGAGCAAGCTTGTTTTCTGCTTCCCTGGAGACTTGCTTGCTTGCATGCTGGTCGCTTCTGTGGCGAGAGAATCAGCCGTCTACGAAGACGTTGCCCAGGGGACGCCCGGATGTCTTGCAATCCTGCGAGGAGGCTTCTCTCATGTCTCCAAGTGGCCAGATACTGGTCAAAGGACATTTAACCAGCTACCAAACGCACAAGTTGTGTATTTTTCTGTTTGTTTGCTTTGTTCTGTTAGAAATGTAATATAATGGACTGGCTGCTCTGACACGACAAACAAACAAAACCCTGGAGACTAGGACGTGGAACAATGGCTTCAAACTACAAGAAAGGAGATTCCATCTGAACATGAGGAAGAACTTCCTGACTGTGAGAGCCGTTCAGCAGTGGAACTCTCTGCCCCGGAGTGTGGTGGAGGCTCCTTCTTGGAAGCTTTTAAACAGAGGCTGGATGGCCATCTGTCAGGGGTGATTTGAATGCAATATTCCTCCTTCTTGGCAGGGGGTTGGACTGGATGGCCCATGAGGTCTCTTCCAACTCTTTGATTCTATGATTCAAGTTGTGTCCGATCTAAAGCGAATCTGTCACATGGTTTTCTTGGCAAAGTGGGTTCAGGAGAGATTTGCCCTCACCTTCCTCTGAGGGCTCTTCCAGACAGGCTCTATATCCCACAATCTGATTCCTGGTTTTCTTCTTTAAACTGGATTATATGAGTCCACATTGCCAGATAATCTGGGATAAAAAGAAAACCTGGGATCAGATATAGGGCCAGCCTGGAAGGGCCCTGAGGCTGAGATAGAGGACCCTTCCACACAGCTGAATAAAATCCCACATTTTCTGCGTTGAACTGGGATATGTGGCAGTGTGGACTCAGATAACCCAGTTCAAAGCAGATATTCGTGGGATTTTCTGCCTTGATATTCTGGGCTATATGGCTGTGTGGAAGGATCCAGAGTGACTTTGCCAACTAAACATAAACATAAAATAATTTGCATAAAAAGCACCTAAACTGAATGTTGGGCATATTTTTGACAACTTTTGATGATTTTTTTTAAATTGTGTCAGGAGTCGCTCCTGTTGTGAGAGAATTGGCCGTCTGCAAGGACGTTGCCCAGGGGATGCCCGGATGATTTGATGTTTTTATCATCCTTGTGGGAGGCTTCTCTCATGTCCCCGCATGAGGAGCTGGAGCTGATAGAGGGAGCTCATCCGCCTCTCCCCGGATTTGAACCTGCAACCTGTCGGTCTTCAATCCTGCCGGCACAGGGCTTTAACCCACTGCGCCACTAAAGTGGAACAATATCTTTTTATTCAAAAGTTTAAAGGATACGGGCCCTGATCCAACATGATATATTGATTTGAGTGCTGGGTTTTTTTATAGTAGAGCAAGGATTCGGACCTTCGTTTCCAGTATCGCAATCTAGGGTGCAAATCACTACACTGCGACCCTGTCTACACTGAGCATTTAATGCAGTTTGAAGCTAGCTTCAGCTGCAGTAGCCCCACAAAATTGCACAACAGAAAGCCCTTAATGTGCACCAGTGCTCTGCGGTTTCAGTAATCAACATCCAGGCTGCAAACTGGTTCCAGAATTTCCTATGTTATCATTTGTGCAGCGAAACCGCTTTCTTCAGTGCTGTTTTGAAACTGCAGTAAATTGTCTGTGTAGATGGGGCCTATATCATAGAAGCATACAGTTGGAATAGCCATTTAGTCCAACCCAATTTTAGAACAAGCCCACCCAGTATTAACTGGTAGTGGGGTGGAGACAGTTTCGCCATTTTATTTTATGGTAAATGTTGTAAAAAACCACAAGGGTCATCCAGTCCAATCTCCTGTCATTCAGCCTCTGTTTAAAAACCTCCAGAGAAGGCAAATCCACTATAATCTGAGGCAGAGTATTCTGTCAAATAGCTCTTAACATCAGTAAGTTCTTCCTAATCTTTCCTGTAATTTGAACCCATTGCTCCGTGCCCTTATCTCAGAGCAGCAACAGACAAGCTTGCCCCCTCCTCACTGTTACATCCTTTCAGATATCTGAAACATGGCTATCATGCCCCCTCTCAACTTTCTTTTCTTCAGGCTAAACATACCCAGCTCTTTAAGCCATTCCTCATAGGGCTTGATTTCCAAACCTGACGTCATTTTGGCCACTATTCTCTGGACCCTTTCCAGTTTGTCATAATCTTTGAATTGTGCTGCCCAGAACTGGACACAACATCTCAAGTGTGGACAGGACTTTGTTCAAAGGGAGGAGGAAAAGGAAACCCTTCTCATGGCAGCCTTTTATCTCTTGCCCTAGTCTTATGAGAAGCAGTTAAATTGAAATTAAAACGCAGCAACATAATTTCTGTTATTTTGGCCAAAATAATGATAGTCTGTGACTATGCAGCTAGGATATTTAGACATAGACTTTAATTCAGTGTTAGAAATTGAGTTCAGTAATGTATTTTCAGAAGCAGTGTCATGAAAACAGCAGCACCCTCTAAATGCAGTAATGGATCCTGGATATGAGTGTTGTACATAACTAATGAATGTACAGGAATTACTGCTAATTGTGTAAATGGTCTTTTATATAACCTTTGTTTAAAAATTTTGGCATTTTGAGTAATTAAAGCCTAGAGTTAAAAAGCATTTCATTAATTCAAGTGGAAACTATATTTAATTCATTTTAATGTGTTCCTCAAGTTTTCATTTTTTTCCAGTAGAAAAATTGAAAATTATCCTTGCAAAGAAACAGGAAAATGTGTTTTTCCCTCCCCGCCACCTACATAGTTCTACACTATTATAGAATTGAGTTTTAATTGCCAATCCATTCAGTTTCAGTATATAGAGATGAGGTCACGTGTTGATTCTTGAATCAGACAGGAAAATTTTTGGATTGGTCATATCAATTAAAGCATACACTGTATCTCACAATTTGAAGAGTTTAAGTGTTGTGCTCTTAGGGCACATAATTTCCATTATTGTTTTAACTATGTTCATGTCAGGTGCCATGCTGGATGAATATGTTCAAATATAATTTATTTGCTTCTGGTAGCCTTGTAAGAAGTTGTAGAGAAAGAAGAGAACAAAAGAGATGGCAGAAATGCAGATGGATCAAGACTTAGCCCAACGACTCTTCTTTGAGGGTGCCACTGTTATCATTTTAAATGTGCCTGAGGGAACAGAGTTTGGTATTGACTACAACAGTTGGCAAGCAGGCCCCAAGTTCCGTGGAGTGAAGATGATACCCCCAGGTATTCATTTCATTCACTACAGCTCTGTTGATCAAAACAATAAGAAAGAAAGTGGTCCTCGCACTGGTTTCTTCTTGAACTTGCAGCAGCGTGATCTGCGAGTGCTACGTTGGGACCGAGCAAAAGAAGAGGTGGATCTCACCCCAGCGCCTGAAAATGAAACTGAAGCAATGAGAGACAATCTCCAGGAAATGGACCAATTTCTGGGTCCTTACCCATATAAGACTCTTAAAAAGTGGATCTCCCTCACAAATTTAATTACTGAAGATTTGATGCAGAAACTGCAGCCAGAAAATGGACAAATATGTGCTTTTTCAGAGGTTCTACCTGTTCTGTCTGGAAAGTATACTAAAGACAGGGTAGAACAGAACTTGCCCCGGTATGACACAGAATGCAAAAGTTATGCAGAAGGACTGGCACGGCTGCCAAAAATGCAGGTGAAACCTGGTACAGAGATCAGGTTCACAGAAATACCCAAGCAAATGTACCCTGAAGGGGCTACACCTGAGGAAGTTACTAGGCATAGCATGGACCTAAGCTATGCCTTAGAGACTGTGATCAATAAGCGGTATGCCAGCAATTCCCAGGATGTGCTTGGTGAGTTAAACAAACCTTCGTGCTAATTGCTTTTTACAGTGGTTTCAGAATAACTGCAATGTATATGTCAGTTTTGAATTGATACGTAGCTTCAAGAACCAGATTGTGTTGTTCTTGCAGGTTTATGAATTGGGTAGACCCCCCAAAGACACCTTGAAGCCCCACAGTCTGCTTCACTCACCTTGTACAAAAAATCATTTCTCCTCTACCCTCTGAGTCATTTGGGCCAATGTCACCTAGTTTCTGGCCCTGCCCAGGCCATTTTAGGCTCACAGGAGATCTTTTAATGGCAGCAAGTGATCTGGAAGTCAATGTTTAGATCACTTGCTGCTAGAAAAAAAGCCCTCACCTTGGACTCAAATTTCACCACATGCCTCCTAAAGGACTTTGTGAAACATAGAAGAGTCTGGAGTGCTCTTGGAGCCACAAAATAGGTGTGCATTCTGCAGCCACACTTTCTGTGTTCTGGAGCAACTTGCTGTTTTGTTCAGTATTGGTATTTGAGCTCCGATATCAGTGCATACTGTGTGTATCTTCTTTCAGAGGTAACTTAAGAGGCAGCCCATTTGCTTTGCAAATCACAATTTACTTGGTAAAAGCCTACCTAATAGCTTCATAAGATTGGATGAAGTGCTAACTGCGCTGCCTGGTTTTGCATATGGGAAAATGTAGGGGTTGGGAACATGTAGCCCTTCCATAGTTGAATTAAAGGTCCTATGATCCCTCACCATTAACAATAATGGGAAGGTTTATCAGGGGCTGTAGTCCAACAACATCTGGAGGGCCACATGTTCCTCACACTATAATATTTATTTATTAAACTGTGTATGCACTGCCCACATAAAGATATCTCTGAGTGGCTTACAAATAGTAGTAAAACAGGTTAAAAACAGTAAGATGGTTTAAATAAACTGAAAATATATGGAACAATATGTCATGTTTAAATCCTTAAACAGCTTTGACCAGGGTTAATGAACGCTGTCTACATCCATATGAATACGTCTAGACCCAACTGACATATCCACTGATTAAGTGACTTAGTATGGAAGGTAATCTAGATAAAGCCTTCTCAGTGGTAGTTGCATCCTTATGGAATAATCTATCTGTGAAAGTGCACACAACCCCCTATTTTTAAATTTACCTTAAAAATGTAGTCATCCACGTCGTTGCTAATTGATATTTAAAAACCTTTTATACTTTTTGTTACTGCTTTGCTGTTGTGCTTAATTTAAATAATTCTAAATTAACTATTTTTATTGTTTTATGGTATTATTCTGTCAACACTTTGGGGGTTGGATTCACCTGGAATAGCAATTTAAAACGTTTTAAATAAAGACAGCAAAGGAATTAAGGAATTTAGACACTTACCTTGTGCAGTATTGGTGACCCCTTGTGGCCAAGCCTTACCACTTCTTTAATAGATTTAAACAATGTGTCATTCATTGTTCAATGGAATTTTCATGGATCAAAGAACTAGATAAAGCTATTCTAAAGAAAGGACTGTATATATCTGTGTATAGGTAGAAAAATTACAAAAAAACTTGGATCAGTGCTGAAATAGGAATCCAGTGTGAAGGCAATAACAAAAGGGAGACACTCCAACCTAATTTACCTTTTCCTTTACCCAAACCAAGAAAAGAAAGGCAGCCCATTTTGGGCTCTTGAAGTGGGGTAGAATGATGATGGCCATTTTTAATAAGGGCTTACTGTGAAAATTTATTTATTTATTTAAAACATTTATATTCCACCCTTTTCACCCTGAAAGGGACTCAGGATGGAGCACAACATCTATACGGAAAACATTCAATGCCAGAACGTGAAATAAACTATAAATATACATAAACACTAAAATCAATTTTCTCCACTTTAAAATCAATTGTTTAAAACAATCTCAGATCAGCCATACAGGATGTGGTCAGCAGGGTAAAGTTTCCTGTTGTTGCTCTATTGCACTGTCCCAAAGACTTGGTCCCACAGCTAGATTTTTACCATCTTTCTGAAGGACAGGAGAGAGGGGGCTGATCTAATCTCACTAGGGAGGGAGTTCCATAGCCAAGGGGCAATCACTGAGAAGGCCCTTTCTTTTGTCCCTGCCAGTTGTACCTGTGATGGCAGCAGGACCGAGAACAGGGCCTCCTGAAAGATCTTAATCTCCATTTTGGTTCATAGATGTGTTCGGACAGGTAAACTGGGCAGAATAAAAAAGGGCACCACAATTTCTCTGCAGAGAGGCTTATACAATAAGTCCTTTTTAAAAATGACTGCTGATTTTCTTCTCCACCTGATATCCTGTGTTCTTTAGGTTCCTTCACATTGCTGCTAAATGTAGCTTGAGCCAGAAAAAGGGAGGACTGCCTTTCTTTCTCCAGTTTGAACAAGGGATGAATAATAAGGTGGAAGTTTTTTGCCTCTACTTCACACACTGCTTTTATAAAAATACAGTAAATAAGAAAAGTAACATGCCCTTTAGTTGTGACACCACAACTGAAGCAAATTTGTGGGGTTTTTTGTCCCATCCTGCTCCCTCACCTCCTATATATTTTCTTGTTTGAATTGTACCTAGGAGAGCTGCAGTTTGCTTTCATCTGTTTCCTGATTGGGAATGTATATGATGCGTTTGAGCACTGGAAAAAGCTCCTGAATCTGTTATGCAGATCAGAAGATGCCATTTTGAAGCATCAAGCCTTGTTCGGCGATCTCATTTCTGTCCTCTACCATCAACTCAGTGAGATACCTGCTGACTTCTTCGTAGACATAGTCTCCCAAGACAACTTTTTAACCAGCACCTTACAGGTAAAGGAGATATTTTAGTATTGCATATGTGGAGAGCAGCAGTGTAGATATTTTTTTAAGAACTCCATACCAGATTAAATTGAGACTAAAAATAAACAGGTATCAGACAGTCTTAATATACACATTTAAAAAGCAAATGTCAAACAAAAATCCCTCATTCAACAAAATAGTATTCCTGTTTCGATACAGCTAGGAGTGAAACCAATCATATGTTTGTCCCTAATAAGATCAGAGTAATTTCCCTCATCCCTTTGCTTTGTGATAATTGGCTTTGATGAACTGTACCCTGTGGCATTATCCTATGCATTTTATGTGCTTCTTTGACATTATTGGCTGTCATGGGGCTGAGAAAACCATAATGAAATTGCTTTGCATATTGTATTTCCTTAAGTATGCGTGATAGGCAAGGATTGCAGTTTACGGTTGTCTCTTTCAAGCAGCAGCACTCAGTACTGAGCCAGTGTTCAAAGGGCCATCTCTTTGAACTAGCAGTATGGAGAGCAGTTAGTTCCTACTCTGGCCATATTGAGGCTTCCTCTTTGATATAGGAAACTTCTTATTAAAAACATTGCTGATCTTTATTTGAAGTAGCAGCACATTTAGAAGCACTGTAGGTGGGTTGTAAACCTTATTTAGCACTGCCATCCCTTGCTGAAAAGCGTAGATGTGCTTCTATATTTTTGGATTACAGTCTTTCACTATATGATATCTCAGCTGTGTCATTTATTTGTATGAATATGGAACATGAAGTTATTTTGAAGTAAAGCATTTTTGAGGAAAAATAGACTCTCTGGGCTTCATATAGTTCTCTGCTAAATCTTGCAATTGAAGCAAGAACCAATAATTTGAATCCAGGGGTTGCAGTACACAATATTTCCAGAGTTGTTTTGCAAATGGTTATAATTCCATTGAGTATATAAATAGTGATGAAAGCAAGTCTTGTTGAAAGAATTCAGTAAAGCATCTAGTTGTTACTACCACTGACTTGTACAACTAGATTATACTCAGTGCAGTACAATAAGAAATACTTCAACATAAACTATAGCAGTGGAGGGACAGGCCACATATATTTAATTGCTGTTACATGTGTAGTCACTCTGTATATTATAATGTTTAACATTTATTATATTTGACTAGTGATTAGTTTCCCTTTCAGTAATTTTTCCCAGCCTGCCTGATTATGTTAATAGTCTGGATGGCTCTAATCTAAGTAAGTGAATAAAACCTCAAGTCTGAGGCATCTCTTTCACATGCCTGCCTTGCCTTTACTTAAACATCTCCAGTGAAGGAGATTTGCACAGCTGCCTTGATCAGCTTAATTTCAGTCTTTGCTTTTCTGGTTTAGTCCTGACATAGGCCTTTTAGTCATGGGTATCAGACTGTTGCCCACTGTAAAACTAAAATAAGGCATACATTACTGCTTTGTAGGCATGTACTGCCCTTTTTTATGTTCCGGTCAGATGTTGATGGATAAGCAAACTTCAAATAATTCTGGGATGTATGTAGTTTTAATATAACAGACCAGAGGCATTTTCATATTCATCCCAATGATTGTTTTCCAATCAGCACTTCTTTGTGGCTCAATCAGACCTGTTTCGGAGAGTCTGCAGACATTTAAGACCATCCTTTGAGGAGAGCAGGGACTAGGATGGGAAAGGAAATCAAATGAGAATGTATGCTCACAAAATTGAATGTGGCCTTTTGAATCCTAGCCACATGATGCAGCTGCTTCCTGCTTGTCATTCTGGACACAACAATCTTGTTGACAACAATCTTGTCAACAAATCCAGTCAGGCTATATAATAATTACCGATTGTTCATCTTCAGTGCTGCAATGAAGCAGAAGTGGTGCAATTTTTTCACCAGCAACTAGAGGAGGCATCTCTTAACTGCTTTATGACAGATATAAACAAGAGTTGTCGACAGCAGGTGGCAGTTGATAATACTACAGCCATTTTTACAGCTAAAATTGTATCTGTTTATCTGAAAGACCTAAGAAAATGTTAGCCTGTATTTTTATGAAGACTTGGTTAAAGCTGCTAAAAAAAAGACAACATCTGCAGATCTGTATGGCTATCTTAGTCATTTTAAACCAGGCAAATGCTCCTAACAAAATACTGCTATTTCCAGAACAAGGCAGTATAGGGCCACTATAATCCAGTTTTAGATCCCTACTCATTGTGTGATCCCAACCGTTCACCATTTTGTAGCATGTCCTGGCTTGTGGTGCTTTTAGGCCAACAAAATAGGATAAATCCTACATCAAGTATTCTGCAACATGGGGCAGATTGGTCTTGTGCTATTTTTGTATACACATTGTTATTACACAGTCATTGTGGTCTTAATCTGCTTCCTTCAGTATATAAATGCCGCTGAGCTGTGATGATGACATAGGGCACCTAATGTAGGAATATACCCTTTTCCCTAGGTTTTAGTATTGTTAAAGACTGAGAGGTGTGATTCATACATTAAGAAAAAAGTCCTTTACGGAGTAAAGTTTACATAGAACATTCCAGGTGAAGACCTGGATGTTTGTGCAGGCGTTTGAGTAATTTAGTGCAATCTGGTAATGGAACATAGGAATGGAACAATGGACGACGAACCTGGACTACGCTTGGATGATGAGAAGATTGGGTACGGTTGTTTTTTGTAATAATTGTGCATTGTAATTGCTTATCGGTAATTTATGGATAATGTGTTAAGTCAATTGTTATATGTTGTATGGAACCACTGATGTTTCTACTGTTTTTACTGTTTGTGAACCGCTGTGAGTCGCCTTCGGGCTTGAGATACAGCGGTATATAAGCAAAGTAAATAAATAAATAAAAGTCTTCCTTCCACTTATCACGCACACACTGCTGCTTTAAGGTTTCACTTAGTACTGTCAGAGGGCAGTGTTAAAGATGTATTTGGTAAAGTGAAAGTTTAGAAATGACTGTATTTCAGACTGTATTCCTCACCTTTTTGACCAAAAGTATTTTACTGCTGTTTGCCTTTTCAAGACCATCTCCCACCATGAGTGGCAGGTATATCATTTTGTACTCTTGCAGGAATTACAAAACATTAAGAAACGCTTTTAAGACTGAACATTTTTATTGATAAGGGTGCTTTAGTTTGGTCTGAAAGCATTTTGTGCCAGGAAATTAGAAATTCTGGCCAAAGAAAGCTGGTAGTTATCCTGTTGCCAGATTGGAGATGAAATAATGCAAGCTTGTACACATGCATGAACGTAGAGTGGCCTTTTTGTATAAGAAGTAGAACGAATGACAGATAAAAGTTAAATGTTATGGAAGGCATTGCAGATTAGGATGGCAGGAATAAATATGTGCCCATTTGGCCTCAACAGGACTGTAAAAAAAGCCTGTGAGAAAGGAACACATTAAATAGAACAGCTTTGCAATTTCAAACATTTCATAGGTACTGCACATTTTAACACACATTTTTATCTACAAAAGGTAAAATATTTTTAATTATTACAAAATATTTGAATTGAGTATTATTTTATTTATTTATTTGTAGCATTAATGCCCAGCATGTGTTCCAAGCACCAAATTCTTCACATACATGAATTTTTGACCCTGCCCAGTTGCCAGAAAGAAAAGAAAACATACTTTTTCCAGCATCGGTTTCCTAGATACCTTGCTGTGCTGGTGAAATAGGTGAAACAGAGTTATAGCTTTGATTTTTCCGATGCTAGCATTTCTTTATAAAGTAAACATTTAATAGAAACTTGAATTACACAGTATGATGAACAAGGAAAATGACTGTCAAGTACATAACCATGAATCACATTTAATTGTTTCTCTGTCTGTAGATTTTTTATCCAAATATTTGTATTTGTATATTTTTCCCTTACGTTGAAGCCAACAGCACATAATAGTAATAAAATTCAGAATTTTAAACCGAATACATTATTTAGGCATATGACTGTTAGTCATGATACTAGATGCGAAGGAAAAGGACTTGTTCTCCTTCAAGACTCCCAAAATCAATTTTGTTCTTTTTCTTCCATCAAATGTTTGGGATTGTACATCTTCGGTTTTGCAATAAAAATAAATGTGCTTTTGGCCATGGAACCAGAACCAGAAAAACAGGCTTGCGTGAAAAATAAGTAAGTTTGTGTGTGACATAACAAAAATCCAATGCAGAATTACCAAGTTTAAATAATTAATCAGTTCTATTAATAACGAGTACAATGTGCATAATAAAAAAACGGTTGTCAAATTCACCCTATTAAAAATATAATTCCATATCAGTCATCTACAGGAAACACTGTTTTACTGTTTTATTAATAACTTGTTTTATATTTTTCTAGGTGTTCTTCTCTTATATCTGTATCCCAACTGTTGACAGGACTCTGAGAAAGAAGGCAGAGCGCTTTAAAGCTCATCTAACCAAGAAATTCAAGTGGGACTTTGAGGCTGAGCCAGATGACTGTGCTCCTGTAGTAGTAGAACTACCAGAGGGAGCTCTTGTGGGTTGAATGGGAATAATCCTCTGCCTGGTGGTTTTTAAATATTTTTAACTCTTTTACCTCATTGGATCATTATTTAGTGAAAACTTTGTATTTAGCCCATCCAATTCATCAATCCTACCTGGAGCCAGAAATAAATAAATACATACATAAATAAACTTCAGTAAGTCAGTAAACTTCATTCTTGGGGAAAATAGATACTCTAGGAAACAAAGACAACATCTAGAACATCCACAAAATTGAGTCAAATGATCCAAAAGTGTTTTTTAAATCCTTCAGTGAGAGTGTGTTATCACATATACTTACCTGGGAAGAAGTAGCATGGAATTACTACTTCATACTTCACAAACATATAGGATTGTACCGTGTGGCTGCTAAAGATGCATAAGGGATCTGTTATAAATAAAGTATTATTATTATTTGCTGGATAATTTTATTTTAGACATTGGGGTTTTTAAAAATCTTAGTATCTTTTGAGTCATGCTGTATAAATGAAGAAGTCATAATTTTGAATGGTCTTATACTCAGAACACTGAACATTGGCTTCTAGAAGATGAATAGAGAGATAATCGAAATGAGGCTACACCACGTTCTTCACATATACATACAACTCAGCATTGGCACTTATTATAAATTTCAAGGTTTTGCTTGTATTCAAAGCATTTTCTTTTACCAGATCTTTCCTGGTAGAACTTTTAGCATGTCCATTCAATGTACTGCAATTCTTCGTTGCTTTTACACTTATACCACACCTCTGTCTAGCTCAATGGATAACACCCCTTCCTTTTTCCAGAGTAGTGAAATCTCTATGGGGCACAGATGTGAAGCAAGGGGAAATCCTGTCTATTAAATAGCAGTATCCTACCTATAAGTTGTTACTAAAAAGCTGTATTAAATGTTTTCATTTCTTTTTCTTTTCATTCTCAGGGTAAACAGTGACTTTCTGTTATAACTGCAGAGCAATGAAAATGCTATAAAACAGCCTGCAGCAAGCTCACTGCCTGTTATCTTCTAGTGCTTTATCTGGGGTACAGGATGCTGCTGAATTTTTCAAACAAGAAACCCTACTGTGTAGGGATTTAGCTGTTAGTCTTTTTCTATTCCTTTTCAGGCTGTTAGGCTTTTTCAAATGTTGGTTTGTGTATCTTACAAGATAACCTGTATGTCAGTCTCCAGCACACAATAAATCTTCCTGTATTAGGTTTTCTTACAAAATGTCCCTAAAGTCTTTTGTAAGTGATTTTAAAGGTGTCTGCTTGATTTTTGTTGGCACTGTTGCAAGGGGAATGAAATACTGTCTATCACGCTTTTCATCTTTAAAGTAAAGTGTCTGACTCATACTCAGTGCTAACTGGTGTTCAAGTGCTATACTTATACAAGTTCCCATTAATCATCTGCTTTGCTGATGCAGTCCTGTCCTTTTTAAATGCATAACTAGTTGTAAAAAAAAACAGAAGTCAGGTCTAATGTTAGTTGAGATGACCTGTTTTTACAGTATTTAAAGCTTCGCCATTGTTTAATATTATGTATGCAGGCCTGATGTCCTCTTTCTTTCAGCAGGAATTCATTTGGATTGAAAGCATTTTCTTCTGCTTTCATACTAACTGTAGCTTTCCATTGTGGTCAAACTAGGACAAACTAGCTTAATTTTAACATAGCTTGTGAAAACAGGCCAGGATTGTAAATTCCAGTTTTATATTAGTTTGTTTAGAGAAAACTGCCTGCAGATTGTTTCCACTTTGAACACCACGACAAACTGGCTAGTTGGAAATAAAAGTGGATACTTCTGCTCTTATGTCGGAATAGAAGGAGATTGGAAATTTCTTAAATTCTGTTACTGCCGAGTAGAAAGGGAAAGATATTTTTTGCAAGACTCATGTACTGAAAGCTAGAAAGGAAAAGGGGAAGATGAATTACAGATGGATTGGTTCAATAAATTAAGTCATGTCAGGGTTGTTATTCACTCTTGGAGGTCTCTCATTCTTAAGGTCACTATACATTGAAGCCAACAGCACATAATAGCAATAAAATTCAGAATTTTAAAACGAATACATTATTTAGGCATATGTCTGTTGGTCATGATACCAGATACGAAGGAAAAGGAATTGTTCTCCTTCAAGGCTCCCAAAATCAATTTTGTTCTTTTTCTTTCATCAAATGTTTGGGATTGTACATCTTCAATTTCATCACTCCCCAAAGTTAGATTTCTTAATCTTTTTTTTTTAATTTATACTCTGGTGTTTTTAAGTACAGTGCCCAGGAAAACTTCACAGTGATAAATGAATATATGGTTAATTGCATAGGAGTGTTGAGAGACTATGGTATGAATACCTTCCTTGTGTTATGCTGTGTTCATTTGCTTGTGTCCTGAACACATGAGATAATGGAAGATCTGTGATGTGCGCCTTCTCTTGACTTAAAACATTTGCACTTAGCAACTGGTGGGAGGACTAATCAAAGAGATTGAAATGGTTTCATGAGCCATCAAGTCCAACCCTACTCAATGCAGCATCTATAGTAGGTGGTCATCCAGCCTCTTTTTGAAGACATTCAGAGAAGAAGCAATTTGTTCCATTGCCGAACCCCTCTTATTGTCAAGAAGTTCCTCCTCTTGAAGTATTTAAAGAGTTCATTCATATCATACCTTTCACCAAACTGAACATGCCCAGCTCCCACAACGTTTCCACATATGTTTTGTTCTCCATTTCTCTTATCGTTGCCCTTTTGTGAAACTGCTCCAACTTTATATCCTCTAAGACACCCAGAACTGAATGCAGAACTCCAGGTGATGGCTGACCATAGAAATATTGAGAGCTGATTAGAGAGGTTTAGTGCTTTTAACACAGCTAGGACTTCAATCTTGGAGGAGTTTTTACTATCCTAGGTTTATTTTAGCAAGATTTATTAAGAGGTTTGCCACTGTCTTTTTCTAAGAGAGTGTGACTAGCCCAAGGTCACGCAGCAAGTCTCCATGGCTAAGCATGGTTGACTATCCATAGTCTCCTAGAAGTTCAAATTCAACATTCAAACCATTAAATCACACTGTCTCTCATTTAGGAAGGCTTGGAGACTCTGACTTAAGTGTAATTGTTGGTCCCAATTAGAGAAGGCTTATTTTAGTCAGTTAAATTACTGGTAATTCAGAGGAGCTGCTCTAGTGGAGACTAACAATTGGATCTATTTACAATGCTTCAAATAATCAAGCTACAAAATGCTAGAGGTATCGATCTATTTTTGTGTGGATTCTGAGAGAAAACGTGACTGAGGGATTAAAACATCCATTCCCCATACAAGAGAGTTAAAACACATCAATAAAAAGTGCAGCATCAATCTGCTAAAAGCCTCTTTCTCTTTATGCAGTCAGTTGTCAAAAGGCTATCCACATAAAGGTCTTTCTTGTATTCTGTTTTTTATCTGGATATATGTAATATTTATCATCCAACCAGATAGCTTTTTGTGAATTATTTTAATGAATCAAGAAGTACATAAAGCTAATTCAGAACCATGCACTCTATTAAAACAGCATACTTTATCCATGATTAATTTTAATGCAATGTGTAAGCCTCTTACCTGAGCCATTGTTGATCCTTGTTCATTTCTGTTTTATTTGCTAATTGCCACTTGCCTTTTTAGACTTCACAACAATTAAAGCTAGCATTTGCTCATTCCTATTTATCTGTTTTAATTTAGCTAAAATACCATACTTGCTGGAACATCCCAGTAGTTATGGATGAAGTATTGTCTATAGGCTTTCCTTAAAGATTAGTAAATGAGTTATATGCAATATTCTAAATGAGATACAGTGGTCTATACAGTAAAGTGATAAATGTTAAAATTCCCACTGAGTAACTTGGCCTTCTCTATTGCTTACTCCTCTTCGTGTCCCTACAGGAGCCTGGATGATTAACTTGCACGAATGGTTTTGCATAAATATAAGCTGCAAAGACTGGCACCAGAGCTCAGGAGTTTGCAGAAATAGGTCGCCCCACAGAGGCATTGCTATTCAGGTGCCAGGACTGAGCACGCTGACTTCCCAGTGGAGCTTATCTCCAGTTTCCAGTGGCATTCATCAACTTCAGCTTGAAGGTCTTTGTGCTCCCCTGGGGGTGGGGAACAAAGAGGCTGTGCTCGCATGTGTCACGGAATCCTTGCATGTTGAGTTGGCAAGTGACATCTCTGAAATTTCTCTAGGCGAGAAGGAGGTGGATCAGGGGTGACTCGAATGGAGGGTTAATTTATAAGCAGAGAGAAACTCCTCCAAATGTGACAGCTGCTTCATTAGGCCATTTAACTACACACATACACAATTAAAACATAATTTCCCAGCCGTTATTTTAAACACCTCATAAGCAGGCATTCCTGGAATAAGGAAAAGCTTTCAGAATCTCCAACAGGAAAGCTAACATCCCTTGATATCTGCCTGGGAGTTTTATATTTACATTAATAAAATTCAAAGTTTTGTATTCAAATTTATAAAGTTTATACATAATGTGCTGTCGCGCCTGGGGCTATAGAGAAAGAGGCATGGACGTGACTTCTTTCCCCAGGGGATTGCTTCTTGCCCTCCTTTAAGGAAACTGGAACTCCCAAGGACCAGAACACAACAAGTAACTTGAAATGGTGTTTATTGTTGACAATGAGTTCACTTTCTTAGGCACAAACTTGATGTTTCAACAGATAAAAACACTTTATAAAGTCCAGGGTCCTAGGAGTTGTAAGCTGAGAAGCTTTCCCTGTTCCCTCTCTCTCAATGGCTGTGAATGCCGGAGCAAACCACAACCCCGGTTCAGTGGCCAAAGTTGAAGAACAAGACCTTCCTATGGTGCCAAAGAACCGAAATGAAGGCACCTGAGATCTTCACAATGTCGTTCAGGGGGTTTGAACATAAAGTATAAGACTCAGGGGTAAAAACCTAAGAATCGGTAGTAAAAAATGCCTTGACCAGGGGCTTTGGGCCAAGCTTTTGCACACGTCCATCCAATGAGTCTTTTTCTGAGGTAAAAAAGGTGAGAGAGATACCTTCCCTTTCTCCCTTGGAAGGGGCGGAGCCTAAACAACTGAACTGGGGAAACAAGCCAATTGGTGCTCAACAACAATAAATTGACAGCTATAATAACCAATGAAATTTAACTATACATATACAAGGTAGACAGGAATAAAATGGCAGTTTAAATCCTGCAGCTAACAGTTCTAAATATATGTGGCACCACACGCGCCATCACACATAAACTTGGTTTAAAATCTAGCTTCTGAATATGTACCCCACAAGCCCCGATATTCACTCTGGTCTGGATAGCTGGATTTGTGTGATTTTTTAAAAAACAAAACTGTTTATTTTGGTTATGGTACATAACAGAAAAGCAACTCGTGGCAGATATAATCAGGTAACAATATTTTGATGTGTACATGCCTATCTACCTTAGTCAATCAACCAGTTAATTTTGACATTGAGTACAAATTATTATAATTTGCATAACTTAATACACATAGACTTGCTATTTCTGCCTGTTTTCCACTACTTTCAGTCAAAGCTTTTTATTCAATTTTTTCCATAACATTCAGAAAATCAGCACATAGCATTTTACACACAGCAGACCATACACTCGTCCCCAAACCCCTATCCCAAACAAATTAAAACCTCTTTCCCCACACCCAAATTTGTTTTGTTTCATTCTGTTTATTTGCTCTTTTAACTGAACTCTGTTGGTAATTGGTTTTACATTTCCTTACAACCTCTGAATTTATGACGGAGTAAAAATACTGATATGCAAAACCAAGTGAACTCCAGGGAGGAGAAGCAAGAACGGGATTCAGCAGCAGACTGAAGGAAGAGACATAGCCATGTTTATCTGAATCTTGTAACACCTTTGAGACTAACAGAAAGAATAAAATTGATAGCATAAACTTTCATAGATTTAAGTTGCTTCATCAGATGCAGAGACTAGAGTGCCTGTTTTTCTTTCTATTTGTACCTACGAGATATGATTAAAGAAAAATCACCAATATGAGGGCTAATAAAAACTAAGTGCTGGGGGCACTACAGCTCATGGGAATGCCACTGTTTCAGTGTCAGCAGGGCTATCCAAGATGCTTTCTTGTTTGGTGTGAATAACTACATGGTGTCTTCCCAGGCATGTAGCCAGGGGGGGGGCTCGGGGGGCTTCAGCCCCCCCCCCCCGAAATTTTCATGGTGGTTCGCGAAAAGGCCTTAATGGTGCATTATTTAAACTGTTATGTTTATTCATATCATGATCTGATCACCATACTCAATATATCCCATATGTATGGGGGTATTGGGGTGATGATACAAAAGGTTTGCTAGGCTAGACCCTCTTTCACTCAGACTCAGCCCCCCCCCCCCGAAACTCACCCCCCCCCGAAACCCCCCCTGAAAAAAAATTCAGCCCCCCCCCCCCGAAACGAAATCCTGGCTACGGGCCTGTGTCTTCCTCCATCCCAGGACCGAAAGAGAAGGTGTCTGGCTGGTGAATCTCACTTTGTTTCTAGAAATAGGCTAACATTTGTATGAGCACATGAAGGCATTAGGGTAGCTTAGTGTGCAGAGAATGCAATGTGGAACATAGACATTGGCACCATGGCACCTGTCTGACTCTGTCTCATGATAGAGCCAGCTGATCAAGAAGGACAGTCCTTTCTTTTTATTATCATATCATCATTACTTGCAACGAGAGGATACTTTCAGCAGTTGTCTGGTTCATGATGCCAAAACACTCTCAATACCTTATGGAAAATTCAGCAACAGAACATTGCTAGTTACTATGGCAACAGCCACCAATGGACAGAAGCCATGGTCATGGCAGGAATAGACGCACTAATAGCTAAAGTGCTATTCATACACCCCTCCCTTTCCTTCTAAGGTTTGAATAAGGAATGGTTGACTTGGACGTCTTTATTTCTTGTTGTCTTTCTGTCTGCTTAATTATAAATTAAAGAGGCAAATGATAGCAGAGTCTACTTTTACCCTAAAACCAATATGCAGGCAAAGATTTCATTAAATGGGGATGAAGAAAGAGGAAAAATCTATTAATCTTACCTCAAAGGATTTTGATGGTAAGACTTGTTGTCGAGGTGGTGATTTTTTAAAAGCACAGTTCATAAATATGACAATATTCTACAGGAGATTGGGAATATTTGGTATTCCATGTGTTGTTTGACTGTAGCTTCTATCATCCCTACTCATTGTCTATACTAAGGCCTATCTACACTACCACATAAAATACAGATTATTTGCTTTGAATTGGATTGCATGGCAGTGTAAACTAATATAATCCATGGGTTGCTGTGAGTTTTCTGGGCTGTATGGCCATGTTCCGGAAGCATTATCTCCTGATGTTTCACCCACGTCTATGCCAGGTATCCTCAGAAGTTATGAGGTCTGCTGGAAACTAGGCAACAGACCTCACGACCTTTGAGGATGTCTGCCATAGATGTGGGCAAAACCTCAGGAGATAATACTTCTGGAATAGGGTCATACAGCTCGGAAAACTCAAAGCAAGCCAGTGATTCCAGCCATGAAAGCCTTCGCCAACACAATATGATCCAGTTCAAAGCAGGTAATCTGGATTTTATATGGCAATGTAGATGGGGCCTAAGAGTGATCGAAGATGTTGCCTAAATCTTGTGGAATGCTAGATGTTCCATACAACTGTTTTGTGGAAAACTACTAGAAATTTGCATAAAGTAACACCATTTACTGGTTCTTTCCATAGTCACACATTTTTCTAAAGAAAGTTGAAATCTTGGCCTAAATCTTTCAGGTTTTCTGTGAAAAAATACAAGACATTCAGAGAAGATAGGCTGGAGACACCAACAGGCATGGTGAATGGTGAGACAACACACAGAAAGATCTTATTCGTTCAATGGGTGGACTCTAGTCAGAATTAAAAGAGAATTTAGGTCACAAGATGCATTTGGTTTTAAAAATATTACCTTAATTATGCTATTATGTAAGTAGTTATAATTTATTAGAGGCTGTATCCTATTCAGGGTTGCACAAGCCCTATTATGTGAACATTAAATGGTTGTACTATATATTATATAGGAAGTGGTCCATAAGGTTGTTTCTGGATCAGCTCCCATCAAACCTTGTTGTCAAAGCAAATAATGATTTCTCATGTAAATGGCAGTCCCATAACAGCTGCAGTGTCAAATGGTCTCCCTTCCTGGCATATCAGGAATAGCTCTTCTATTTTCCTGTAGGACAGATGGCATAGGAACTCAACTTTTCTTGTGCAGCAAAATAATAATAATAAAAAAACTGTTTTGAGCAGCAGTGAGGAGCTGGCTAAACTTTGCTTCTTCCTTCTTTGCAGGAAAAGAATGGATATGAAGGGCCTTCTCTGTAGTGGCCTCCTGGCTATGGAATTCTCTCCCTAATGAGGTTAGGTCTGCCCCCATCCTCCTGACCCTCAGGAAGCAACTGAAATCCTGGCTTTGGAATCAGGCATTCACACATTGATGGATTGAACCGGTAAAGACTAAGAGTTATTGGACTACAACGTTTGGATTGCATTGGATGATGTTTTTAACTCTGTGAACTGTCTTTTATATGTATTTTATAACTTATTTATTATTTATGTTGTTTTTAAAAAGGTTATTTATTGAATAACATAGAAAATAGCATTGATTTTTTGCTGTTGTTAGCCATTCTGTGTCCCTCCACAGAGGTAGAGAAGAATGGGAAATAAAAGTTCTAAATAAATAATATCTAAATAAATGAATATCTAAGGCTTGAATTTATATATTACTTGGTCTTCCCGCAACCTGGTGTCCTCCAAATGTGTAGGACTGTTCTAAATAAAATAAATATTTCTCTGAAGTCTCTCATTGCTCAATTAACTGTTTTACTTATTTTGTATAAAAATTATGCTGGTTCATGACTGCACACCAAAATGGATTACTAGTGACTTGGATCTGTTTTACCACTATTCTTCCACTTCAACTGAAAAGGGAAAAGAAAATTGAACATGACTATTCAGCAACAAAATGAGAGATGTGCGATTTGACTGGCTAATAGCTGATGCTTCATTATTTATCTGGACAGGATCTAGCAGTCCAGATCAACAGTAAAATGGTCATTCAATATGGAGTAAAGGGTCTGGAGAACAAGTCCTATGAGGAGTGGCTTATAGAGAGGGGCATGTTTAGCCTGAAGAAGAGATGGCTGAGAGAAGACATGATGGCCATATATAAATATGTGAGGGGAAGTCATAGGGAGGGCAAGCTTGTTTTCTGCTGCCCTGGAGTCTAGGATGTGGAAAAATGACTTCAAACTACAGGAAAGAAAATTCCCCCTGAACATTCAGAAGAACTTCCTGACTGTGAGAGCTATTCAGCAGTGGAACTCTCTGCCCCAAAGTGTGGTGGAGGCTCCTTCTTTGGAGGCTTTTAAGCAGAGGCTGGATGGCCATCTGTCATGGGTGCTTTGAATGCGATTTTCTTGCTTTTTGGCAGGGAGTTGGACTGGATGGCCCACGAGGTCTCTTCCAAGTGTTTGATTCTTTGATATAAGTACTAAATGTGATATTTGCTATTTGGTTCTTCATTGAGAAAGAAGACTTCTTATTTCTTGCAGCTGTCATTCATATCTGTGTATGAACAAGCCTGCAGTACTCTTTCTAAGAACTGCTATGGAAATAATTATGCACATTCATGATTTTTAGAGGGTTAATTTCTATAATGAACCAAATGATTGGAGTAATTCTGTCAAGAGAGGAGTTAAAACCTTAAGTCTTAAAAACTTCAAGAATGAATTGGAGAATAAACACTAATAAAAGTCTTTGTGGTATTAGAATGCTGGACTAGGATTTGGGAGATTCGGGTTCAAACCCATACTGAGCCATAAAACTGACCCAGGGCTGCTTCAACATGACCTTCCTTGTAGGATTATTGAGATGAGGATAAAGTGGGAAAGGAGCAAAGCCATGGAAACAGCCTTGATTTCAATGGATGAAAGATCGAATCATGGATGTCAATGTTCTTCTTGATGGGATGAGAATTAATGAGAAACATTTGGGAGTTGCTGCTAGTGTAGTAAATATGGAACTATGATGGTCTAGCTAAGTATAAGGTTGCTTTGTGTGTTGCAGTGATGATGATGGTGATGATGATGATTTATTTGACCAGTCGTATGACCATTTTAAAATACAACATGAATAAAAGACAAGGCAAAAAGGAGAGGACAGCAGCTGATCTTCTGTTTACAGAGTCTTATTTTCCTGGTTCTTCTTTCAGGAAATGTGCTCTTTTCTTGATAGCTTTCAGAATATCTGTTTGCATAAAATGTTCTTGTTGGCTAATGGCATTAAAATTAGTAAAATCTGAAGTCCTGCCCTACATTTTGTCAGCCCCGAGCTGACAAAATGGGGTACCAACTGTAGGGGTAACTACTTGTTTTCTGCTGCAGAAAAACTCAATACAGAAAGTGGTATGTTCCATCAGTAATAATAATGATAGACATTATGCTACTCTCTTTAAACAGTTTCTCTTTAGGCTCACAAAGTGATTTCTCCTCATTTTTCAACCTCATCCTTTTCAATTAAACTGGCACTTCAGAATTTAAAGAAAGATTTGGGAATGCTGTGAATGTCCCTGTAACTGACATTTAAATGAGTTACTCTTTGCATTCCAGTGTGGATTTCGGAAGCACATTAATACTATTAACTCATAAATGTGGAACAGCTTTGACTTTTAATGAGGGATGTGGAAATCTGGTCTCCATTTCTCCACATTGAAACTGTTTAAACTTGAAGTTGTTTACATCCAAATTATACAGTCTTTCCTTATTTGACACCTGCTGAATTTGATAGACAGAATCTTTTGATGACTAGTTTGGGTCATTTCCCTGAATTGGTTAATTAAGTCCAGTTTCCTGTCATAGCACCTTGTTCCCTAACAAGGTTGGTTTCTACTCATTAGGAAAGTGGCACCATTTTAACAAGGTATCTGCTTGTTACCATTATGCTTTTCTAAGAGATAGATGCCAGTTTCCCTTGATAAGAAATTCTCCATGGGGAAGGTTATATAAACACCAATGCTGTTTATAGTGTCCAGTGTAAGCAATAATTTCCAGTGAGAACTGATGTTAAAAGAAGGCAGTGCAAATGAAGTGGCAAATTCATCGATAACTTTCTAACTGGCTGTCAGTGTCCTGAGCTCCTTCAAGACCAAAGCAAGCCAGTGACTTCCACATTGCCATTTTGATTATGTAATTATAAAAAAAATTCTCTGCTACCTTTGTAAGAAGAAACCAGGCTGGCCTATATTTTTCTTGAAACCAAAATATAGACTCCACCAATTACAGGAGAGAATGTCAAAAGCCTACATTGTTCAGCATGACCTATAAAGGTTCTTTCAGCACGATTCCTCAGACTGACTATGAAAAATGTGTCCCATACATGTCTTTTAGAAAGCAGTGGATCAATGAGTAAAACCTTGTTTGTTTGGCCTCCTGAATGCCTCCATATGTTGTCTAGGAGGTCTGAGGAACATTTTCCCCATGTTTTCATGTCACAGTGGGCCATTTTAGGTCCAGGACAGGCCCTTTTATACAACAGGAAGTCAAGTAATTTCTAGTTCACTTGGTTTCAAATAATGTCCTCTTCTTGGTCTAAATTGGTCTGGGCATGGCTCAAAAATTTCATGAAAATGCCCCCCAAGTCCCAGGGCATTTGGGCACGTTTTGGGACTTTTTTTGGAAAAATTTAAAAAATGACTCTCTGTGGCCCCTGAATCCACAAAAATGGTCTAAATGTCCACATGAAGCACTCTACTCGCTCCTGCTTTATAGTTGGGGAAAAAACAAAATCTAGGCTAAAAATTCACTGCTTTTAGTACCATGGAGGACACCAGCCACCAGCATTAGTGGAGCTAAATTCAGGTTGTTTTTGCTTTCTTCATAGAATTAAAAATATATTTTGTTGATTCCATTTCTTTGGTCTGAATCATTCCGATTTATCAACCCAATCTGGAGGAAAGAAGGGAAATTTTTGCTGATGCGTTGTGCATATCTTTTTATCCTCCAGTCCTGTATCAATTTGCTCCTCTAATGAACAAGATTATAAATGAATTTGAGAGCAGAAGGATGACTGCCTGGGGTGCCTTCGATTTTTCATGGCCATGTGGTGGCTCTTCTCCTGACCAAGGAATTAGAAGAAGCCAGATATCAATAAATGCTGACTACCAATAATGCTCCCCTCCAGGGCAGCCTTGCTCTCTGACATTTGAGGAAAATGTGTGTGTGTTTGATTTCTAACTTATTCTTGTGGTGCATTGACAAAGAAAGTAGGCAGATGGCAGTATACCCTTCGACTTTTCTGATTCGACTTCTCGGAAGCTCTCTTAGGTGACTGTGCGCTGGAGCTTAATGTATGCTTTCCTAAAAACACAGCACTTCATTTCTCTGCACAGTGTTGTTATCACACTAAGGATGGGGTGCGTGTCTTGTCTTCTAGCCACACAACACCCATCAATATTTCATGTAATTAATAGCAGGCCCTTGCAAAAACGCCTTTCTTGGGCAGGGAGTGGAAGGGTAACTGTTTATCGGCAATTCAGATGTGAGAAACAAATACAAAATGGGTTTGCTGGAAGTGATTTTACTCCTGTCAGCTTCCATTTTCATGCTGCATGTCCCAGCTTGGATACAGCCGCATCCTGCTGAAATGGATTGTAAATTTACTTGGGAAGGAAATAACTCATAATAACAAATAAATATAAAGAATGGAACATTGAAATTGACTGGGTAATGCCCTTGCTGTTGCAATACTCAAGAAGAGAGAAACATGCCAGGCAGTGGCAAAGCTATATAGTTATGGACTCCAGGTCCTTTCTGTCCTGATTTCAGCCTTTCTCCCTCTATCTAAGGGATTTTCTGAGAAACAAAACATGCAATGTAGACATACTGCTGGATTCATAGTGGTCATTGGTGCACAAGGTCAATTTAGTGGCTCAAATTTGGAGTGTATTTTACTAGATTCATAAGGCACACCAAGTGTAAGTGTACAGATATGTGTGTGATAAAGAGTTTGGCTACATGGGTCTAGGCATTGGCAGTTTCAAGATGAGCTATTGCAAATGAGTCGTACATGCAGTTTCCTTAAGTCTGACCCAGAAGGCGAACCTGGTGCAAAATATAGTACTTTGGCCAGGCTTTTGAATGGGGTGATCAGCTGGCAGGACATACTGCCTCTGCTGAAAGAAATGTATTGACAGCTCACTTGCTGCCAGCCCAAATCTAAAGTTTTGCTGCTAGGCAAAACAAAATCATAGAGTTGAAAGAGACCACAAGAGCAATCTCATCCAATCCCCTGCCATGCAGCAATATATTGTCAAAGCATTCCTGACAAATGGCCATCCAGCAGTAGTTGAAAAATCTCCAGAGAATGAGACTCCAAAGCAGCATATTCCACTATTGAACATATCTTACATCTCTTCTTTGAAGACTTTTAAATAGAGGCTAGATGGCCATCTATCAGAATTGCTTTGATTGTTCTTTTCCTGCGTGGCAGGGGTTTGGACTGGATGGCCCATGTGGTCTCTTTCAACTCTATGACTCTTACCATGAGGCAGTTTCCCCTAATGTTGAGATGGAATCTCATTTTCTATGATCATGATCAGTTTAGAGACTGGTTTTCTTGCTGTGTATCTTCAAGTCGTTTCTGACTTATGGTGATCTATCATGAGGTTTTCTTGGCAAGATTTATTTAGGGGATGTGGTTGCCATTGCCTTCGTCTGAGGTTGATACAGTGTGACTCACTCAAGTTTACTTACTGGTTTCCATGAGTGCTTGAAGACTGGAAACCCTGGTTTCCTGATCCAAAACTCAAACCATCAGATTATCCTGGCTCTGTTAGAACCTCATGTTTATTTGACTTCAGGTAGTAAGATAATATCCCTATATAAGATCTGGGTAATGTCACCATTACTAAAGCTGTGTGCTGAGATGTTTTTATGTGTTTCCCTATGCTTCTCCCTTTTTATTAGGGGAACACAATGAACAGTTTTAATTAATTTTATGTGTATTTCAGTGATAAATTCATTATAGCCAGGAAATTAGAAGACGTTTACTTCTTGGGAGGAGAGCAATGACCAATCTTGATAAAATAGTTAAAAGAGTAGAGACATCACACTGGCAATGAAGATCCGCATAATTAAAGCAATGGTATTCCCCATAGTAACCTATGGATGTGAAAGCTGAACCATAAGGAAGGCTGAACAAAGGAAGATAGACACTTTTGAACTGTGGTGTTGGAGGAAAATTCTGAGAGTGTCTCGGATTGCAAGAAGATCAAACCAGCCCATAATCCAGGAAATAATGCCCGACTGCTCACTGGAAGGATATTGAGGCAAAAATGAAGTACATAAGCCACATAATGAGAAGGAAAAAGGAAGAGGGGCCAACCAAGAGCAAGATGGATGGTATCCTTGACGTAACAGCCTTGACCTTGAAGAAGGTGGGGGTTGTGGCAGCCAACAGGGAGCTCTGGTGTGGGCTGGTCCATGAGGTCACGAAGAGTCAGAAACAACTGAATGAACAAACAACAAAAACACATTGGTAGATAAAAACAAAATTCAAGTGGACTGAAACTGATAAATTGAGCTGAAACTGATAAAATGAATTCAACAAGATCAAATGCAAAATTACATTTAGGCCACAAAAACCAAATGCATAACTATAGGATGGGGGATATATGGCTTAGCAGCACTGCATGGAAGAAGGACCTCCTGATGATTGTTGATCGTAAATTGAACATGAGTCTGTGATGGGATGCTGTAGCAAAGAAGACAAATGCTGTATTGATCTTCATTAGTAAAAACATGATTTCCAAGTTAAGGATAGTTCCATACATTCTGCACTAATCAGTCCTTATCTGGAGTACTTTTATAGAAATAAATGTGCCTTATTTTAAAAGGGAGTGCCATATTTTAAAAGGAATATAGAAAAGTGGGAGCAAATTTATTTGAGAAGAGATTGAAGAAGCAGGATGTATTTAACTTGATGAAGAGAAGACTAGGGGGGGACTTGATTGCCCTCTTTCAATATTGCAAGAGGAGGGCACAAGCTGCTTCACTGCTTCCTCAGAGGCCAGACCAACAGGGCATAATGGTTTTAAGATACAGGAAGGTGGATTCTGATTGAACTTTAGAAGGAACATCTTGACAGTAAGAGTAGTTCAGCAATGGTATCAATTGCCTAGAGAGGTGATGGGGCTTCCTTTGCTAGATATCTTCAAAAGGAAGTTGAACAGCTACCCATTGGGGATGCTTTAGCTGAAAATCTTGAATTGAACAGGAGGTCAGACTCAATGAGCCATGAGGCCCCTTTCAACTTTCATTCTATGATATGAATATTTTATATTTTTATTATTCATTTTTAAAAATGTCCTTTGAGCCATCCTAAATCTCAAGGACAAAAATGTACATTTATGAGTCAAGATAGTCTCCAAACGAAAGCATAGATTTTCTGCAGCTTGTTGCCATATTGATCTTGGCTTTTGCTCTTTAAAAATGACTGATCCCATCATTTTTTACTTTCATTTTTAAAATGGAGACAGATTTCTCATGGTAGAAACAGCCCTAAGGCAGCTGGTGCAAACTGAAAAGGAAATGGGATTTTAACTGTCATATCTGCCTCTGATCTGTCCTTCTGTTGCTCCCTATCCACCAACGATGTCAAAGCAAGGCTTAAATACAGCTGTCTTGAGAAGTCACAGCCCACCTTGGGGATCAAGTGGTTAGGTTTTGCACACGGTTCAGCAAATGATGGATGATGTTTCCAGAGGAGTTGGACTTTGGGTTGAGGTCATGTCTCTGACATTTGACAAGTCTGCAGAGCATCAGCTCTCTATTGCAATGTAATGATCTAGCTTCTTCAGAGGAAAGCAGCATGGGACAAAGTAATAGCAAAGCAATTCATATACTACTGTAGCAACAGCAAAGTACTACAAAGGATAAGGCCTCAGTGCAATGTGGCAGAGCCTGGAACTGTTACGGTACTTTGGGGGACTACAAACTTTATTGATTGTGGCAGGCAATAAAGGCAGGCAATGAACCTTTGGTGTATGTTCCTTTCACACAACACTATGGACATCCCACTGCTGGTCTTTCTCCCCCATGATTATACCATCCCTAGCTATTGTCAGATAAAACCTGTCAATAGCCCCCAATCATGCAATGTTCCCATCACCTAACTTGGTGTGATGGGCCCCTTCTGATATGCAGACACGAAAGTGATGTCAGGGGAATCACTTCTCCCTCGCTATTCCAAAGGTAACCATTATCCATTTATTTTATATTTTATAGTTATATTTACTCAATTTTTGTTTTTCAAAGCTAGAATTGCAAAATGTCTCTAAAATTAAAAAAAATACAGAAGTGGGGAAGATAGGATTATAGTAGTACATGGAGGTGTGACTGCAGTACCACAAGTTGTAGAATCGGCACAATTGCAGGATTGAAAATATATATGATATCGAATGTGCTCAGTCTGGTATGTATCTAGAATGAATGATAGTGCACTCTAGTAAAATAGCAGCCTCACATGATAAAGTCCTACAGTTCCTGGAATCTTTCAATCATCATGGCCACAAGCTTTGTGACTGGAGAATTGTAATATTTCCATGTTCTGCACTATCGCATAGTCCTCTGAAGAGGGCTAGTCTTCACATTCAACAGAGTTAGGTGTCAGTTGTCAGATGCTGGGAAGCAGGAGAAGAAGGCTGGATATCACACATTACACAATCAGGAATAATGAAGTCCCATCACCAGTGGTAAAAACAATTCAACTGCTTGTCATGGCTGTTTTTGTCTATGAAATATGGAAAATAATGGAAATAAGGGAGTAGTACTACGTTCTTTGACCCAGATAGCACAATGTTTTGGCTCTGCCTTTCTTTGAAGACTAATCTGACTGCTAAAACTCGGACAACTGGAAGAAATTGACAGATTAGAGAGATGGGCCAAAACTAACAAAATGAAGTTCAACAGTGACAAATGCAAGATACTCCACTTTGGCAGAAAAAATGAAATGCAAAGATACAGAATGGGTGACGCCTGGCTCGAGAGCAGTACGTGTGAAAAAGATCTTGGAGTGTTCATGGACAACAAGTTAAACATGAGCCAACAATGTGATGTGGCAGCAAAAAAAGCCAATGGGATTTTGGCCTGCATCAATAGGAGCATAGTGTCTAGATCTAAGGAAGTAATGCTACCCCTCTATTCTGCTTTGGTTAGACCACATCTGGAATATTGTGTCCAATTCTGGGCACCACAATTCAAGAGAGATATTGACAAGCTGGAATGTGTTCAGAGGAGGGCGACTAAAATGATCAAGGGTCTGGAGAACAAGCCCTATGAGGAGCGGCTTAGGGAACTGGGCATGTTTAGCCTGAAGAAGAGAAGGCTGAGAGGAGATATGATAGCCATGTATAAATATGTGAGAGGAAGCCACAGGGAGGAGGGAGCAAGCTTGTTTTCTGCTTCCTTGGAGACTAGGACACGGAACAATGGCTTCAAACTACAAGAGAGGAGATTCCATCTGAACATTAGGAAGAATTTCCTGACTGTGAGAGCCGTTCAGCAGTGGAACTCTCTGCCCCAGAGTGTGGTGGATGCTCCTTCTTTGGAAGCTTTTAAGCAGAGGCTGGATGGCCATTTGTCAGGGGTGATTTGAATGCAATATTCCTGCTTCTTGGCAGGGGGATGGACTGGATGGCCCATGAGGTCTCTTCCAACTCTTTGATTCTATGATTCTATGATTCTATGAAATAAAAAAGGGGATCAGAAATAATGAAAAATATGTCCTTTTCCTTCATCTGTTTAAATAATTATGTGGATGTTTTGCTGAACTGTGCTCACCTTCTGGGAGTACACACCCATCAACAAGTTATGTCTTGCTGTTGGTGATTCCTCACACAACACAAAAAAGTAACACATTCTTTTCTGTTGGAAGAGTATACTCAAGGAACCTAATGCCAATTTTAAACCAGAACTCAGGAGAGTTATCTTTTAAGAAATGACAACTCCCCAAATCTCCTAGATGAGTGGCCAGTGGCTTTGCTGGCTGAGGGATCTAAACCCAACGTCCAAGGAGGAACATTTCTACAATTTTTCTTAAATACAAATCATAATGCATAGTTTGTGGGAAGAAAAAAAGGTGGTTAAAAATGACAACCCAACGTACACCCAGGAAGCAGCACAGTTGAAAATAGAATCATTAGTATATGGGAAATGTGTTGTTCAGTGCGAACCTGTATATCTCTATTGGGAAGTTATGATTCAGAGTCCAAGGACTCTTGGAAATATTATGCTGGATTAAGCTTTCAGAAATATACAATTTAAATCTATAGATCCTCACTTGCATGCAACCACAGGGGCAGTTGTATCTTTCCTTCCAGAATTCCCTTTGCATTGCCAGTCTGTTTAACTTCTTGTATGAATTAGGCAATGATTAACCCAGCAGACTTCGAAATAATGACCACAGAATATTAAAAGGACTCAACAAGATTTTCTTCCAGGCAAGGAAACAAAAGGCTACACTTTTAGATAGTTAAGTGCATCATCACTATGATCATTATTATAATTGTAAACAAGGTCTTTCATAAATTATGAAACTAAGAACTGTAGTGTAATAGAAAAATGTTTCTATTATCTTTGAAGATTACAAATGTCCTCTACTTTTTGACAACTTGCTTTTCAATGGGAGCACCTGGTGGCGCAGCGGGTTAAACTGCTGAGCTGCTGAACTTGCTGACCTAAAGGAAAGGTCAGCATTTTGAATCCAGTGAGCGGGGTGAGCTCCCACTGTTAGCCCCACAGCAGTCACACAATCATCAATACTGTATACATACTTCCATGCGCACCCTAATTATCACACCTCACCACTCCTGCAATTGTGCCAGATCGCCGTTCTCTGGTCTCATTTTTATGCTTCTACATAATCTCATAATCCTGCCTCTTACTCTCCTCTTGCTTCACAATTTTCAAAATATATATATATATATTTAAAAAAACAGCAATTGGTTACTTTTTAAAAATTCAAAATTTACTGTAAATTATAAAATAGAGAGCTTGGGAATAGTGGTGGAGCAGGGGAATAGCGTGAGAGGATGATAATAGTGCCCTCTGGAGTCACTTCAGTGGTGGCATGCCAGAACAGAAGCAGAATGGACCCATCACACAAGATAAGAAACAGGAACCTTATGGGATTCCAGCTGTTGATGGATTTTGTCATTCAATAGCTGAGGATAGATTAATTGTGGGGTGAAAGCAAACCAGCGTCATGCAATAGGGACTATCAACCCCCTCATGCAATAAAATCCTGAGTGTCTCTAGCAGGAGGCAGTTAGTCAGATTAATGTGTATGTGGGCAAGTGGCTGACATAACTGAGCTGATCTTAAAAATAATTTAGTTGGTTATTACAGCCTCTTCTTTTGTTAGTAACACAATTGGTTTCAAAACTCGAACACTGCCATCATTTGGGAGAGAACATCATTTGAAAGCAAGGCTTGGCCTACTCTTGAAGGCATTGGCTTCTGTACATTTTTAGCCCTGATTCATATGCTGCTGATGTACTATGTGATGGGGGAGGCTTTCTATGTCAAAAATAGGTTCTTCTATTGCTTGGCTTTTCCCCCCATAGTAAATGCCTCTATGCCTCCTACTGGCTCCTTATTCTTAAAATGAGCACTGTAAGTTAATTTAAGAAGGTTATACTGCAAAGAAGGAGGAGGAGGAGAAGGAGAAGGAGAAAGAAAGAAGCATGTTTGACATTTGCTGGATCACCTGACTTCCTAATCAAGATTAGACAGGAAGAGGAGAAAAAGGTTATATTGGGAAGGGGTGCATTCAGATTCTACCAAGATTTTAACAGACAGGAAGGACAGGAATGGAAAAAATATTGTGAGGATTGATTTACTTGGTCAGAAAGGAGATTCCATCTGAACATTAGGAAGAACTTCCTGACTGTGAGAGCTGTTCAGCAGTGGAACTCTCTGCCCTGGAGTGTGGTAGAGGCTCCTTCTTTGGGAGCTTTTAACAGAGGCTGGATAGCCATCTATCAGGGGTGCTTGGGATGCAATTTTCCGACTTCTTGGTAGGGGATTGGACTGGATGGCCCACAAGGTCTCTTCCAACTCTACGGTTCTATGATTCTATGATTTCTTGCGTTAGCAACTGCTTAGTACAAGGAGGAAATATATTAAAGAATAGCCTGTTAGTCATGTAGCAAAATTCAAAATCTACAAAAGAGTGATATTGTTATTGGCCAACCAAAATGCATAAAATATATCATGCAAGCTTTTGAAGCTTCTCTGGCTTCTTTATTAAGCAAAGATGTTTTTTTTAAAAAAAAATCATTGCAGAGAAGAAGAATGGTGATCTTAGAGCAATAGTCCCACTTTTCGTCTTAGTTGTTATTTCTATTGTCAGTTAAGACAGTCTAGAGAGATAGTAATGCAGGTAGAGATCATTTACCTTCTTGTGGGGACTGGGAGCAAAAGGCAATAAAAGTTAGGTAATAACATTTCAGTTCCATTAGCAATAGAGCAGTAACTGCCCTGAGATCCAGGCTGCCACACACACACACACACACACACAAATTAGAGAAAGGATTCGCAGGACTAATATATAAACTGATTGACAAGGACAGTGAATATATGATAAAGACAATATAAACAAAATAGTAGAAAGAAGGACCACTGGCAAGTCAAACAATTGAACTCCCTCCCTATTGAGGTTAGATCTGCCCCTCCCTTCTGACCTTCCGGAAGTAATTTAAATCGTGGTTATGGAATCAAGCATTCACAGAATAGTTTGTTTTACTGGGGAAGACAAGATTTTATTGGACCGTACTTGGACTTATTTGGACGACAATTTTAATTTGGCGATCTTAATCTGGTGAACTGGTTTTAACATATATTTAACTATTTAAATGTATATGGATGTATTATGTGGTTTTGTTTTGTTTGTTTTTTTATTACTATGTTGGCATTGAATTGTTGCCTATTTGGAAGCTGTTCTGAGTCCTTCCTTGGAGGTAGAGAAGAACGGGGTATAAATGCTTAAGATAGATATATAAATAATAGAGATCTTAATGAAGGGGACCAAAATTATTGAAATCTAAAAATATAAAGAATTGGAAATAAAGTTTGTATTATAATGGTATAGAACCCCGGCCCAACTCTTTCCTATATGATAAAAGAGATAAGTCCAATGTTGTGAACCAGAAGCCTTAACAGAGCCAAACACAAGGGTAAAGGTCCAACAAAGTTTATTAAAGTAACAAAAATGGCTTAGAAACACTTAACTCAGTGTTACTAGCAAAACTGAAAGTCTGTAGTAAAAAGCCAAGCAAAAAACACAACTTGGAATATAATTCAGATTATACTGGGATATAATCTGGGATAACAAAAATATCAGCAAACTGCTTTAAAAACACAGAGGCCAATAAACATCAATAAACAAGGTAGGAGCAAGCAAAAACATAGTCTAGAAACAGTCCAAGGTCAAGACACGTCCAGAAGAAACTGTAGCAGTCCAAAGCACCAAGTCGTCCCCCCAAAAACAATCTGAAGTCAGCAAGAAGGTAGCAGTCAGCATTTACAGGATTCCAGAAGGTAGAAGCACGGAAACACAACGATCTGTAGTCCCAGGACCCAAGGCAAGAGTAATGGCAGCAACAAAGTCCCAAGCCCAATACAACACTTCGCCTACTGCAAAGTTCCAATAGCTTGATACCTAACTTTTATCCTATAACTCCTCATCAGAGGATGAGCTGGACTCCACCCTGTCTTCATCACTCTCAGGTGCCTTTGCTCCCACAGCTGCTCGCCTGTCCCTCCAGCTTTTCCAGCGTCTATCAAGACTTAGATCACCCCATGTATTACCAGGTTGCCATTCTCCAGAAAACCCTTCAAACTCATCACTTGATGTTGGTTGTGTACATATGTCTCTGATCTCCTGTACACGGGTCCAATCTAGTCCATCCTCCTCTTTGGTACAACTCCCAGTCCCATTAGTCCCTGTGAACCCCATAAAATCCTCCTCCTCTGTCGGAGCAATAAGTATTTCCCGGATACGTTTCCTTTCACGTTCCTCATCTGACTCTTGCTTCCGAGTAGCCCCCATCTCCCTCCTCCTCCACTTCAGAATCTGAGACACCTTCAAATGATTCAGAATCTGTAGGTGTCATGAATATCTCCCTAATTCGCCTCCTTTGCTGCTCTTGATCCAGCACCTGAGCAGCTCTCTTTCCCCTCCTACTACCAGTTGTATCTTGCTCAACACACTCTACTGCCAATATGTTGGCATTGTGGTACAAACAAAGATTGGTATACCCATATGTGGTGGGAATGTTCAAAAGTAATATATATATATATATATATATATATATTTAAAGGGAAAATGGAAAAATTATTTAAAACACCACTTAAAGTGAATGCAGAACTTATGCTAATGGCAGTGTTAGAGAAGAATAAAATTCATACAAAAGAACAAGAACTACTTAAAATGATGATTTTAGCAGAACAAGTTGAAATAGCCTGGGGATGGAAAAACACAAAAAAATGGACTATAGAAAATTGGAATAACTATATTTATGATCAGATCCAATCTGAAATAATAGCATATGTAGTTTTGGAGGATACACAGACGGATAAAACAGAAGAAATTAAAATAAATGGAAGACATATATAGAATGGATAGAAAGAAGCAAAGCCAATGTAAATATTGTACAGAAAATTAAGGAAATTGTATGCATTATTACAAATAAAGATATAGGGTAAATATGTGGTCAGAGGGAAGGGTGATGGGGGATTGGCATGAAGAGTGTTAACAACATCTAAAAAACCCCATTTAGGCACTGTATACGTAAAATGTGCCAATTCTAGTCCAAATGAGACAGTTTTGCCTTCGTAACCCCTCACCCCACCTCACCCCCAAAATTAACACAAATAAATCCTTAAAGAATTAAGTCCCAACCCATTAGTTCCCTCTTGTTAAAGTTTCCCTTGTTCAAGCAAAACTCAGGCTGGATCTACACTGCCATATCATCCAGTTTCAGAATGCAGATTAACTGCTTTGAATTGAATAATAGGAGTCTACACTGCCATATAATCCAGTTCAAGGCAGTTGATTTGCATTCAGAAACTGGATTTTATGGCAGTGTAAATGGGGCCTCAGTATCTTCAAATCCAGGAAGCATATTCAGGGGTAGCTGAGTTGGCCATGCATACAACAAAAGCCCAAATTCACCAGAGCACAATATCTTTATTGGCCAATCAAAATGCAGAAAATATAGAAAATGAGGAGTGGGGGGCTTTGTTTGTGAAGGTATTTCTTGCAAAGGCGTTTCTTTCTTTTGTTTCATTTAAAAACCTCTGAACAGAAAATGCCTTTCTGTATTTTAGTTGGCCAGTAAAGATTTCACTCTATTTTTTTCAGATTTAATAGAAGTATATTTCTGGTTTTAATAGAATATTTTATTGTTTTATTGCTGCTTTATTGTTTTATTACCTGGTTTTTGTTGTTATGTATTCTGTGGTTTTTTAACACAAGAATATTGTAAACCTCTCAGGGATGAAGACACCCATATACAAATGCATGTGTGAATCAGGTTTGAGGTGTTACTGTGACAGGACTAGGTCTAGCGTTTGTATGATCTGCTGATTACAGTAAATGATATATTAAAATCTCTCTTTCTCTCCCGTGTGTGTGTGTGTGTGTGTGTGTGTGTGTGTGTGTGTGTGATTATAATCAATAAAGCATAGCCGGGAGGGGAGCTGTTCCTTGTTTGTTCCATCTCCAAAACACCATCCCAGGAGTTTTTCTTTTCCTGGTCAGAGTCTGAGACACCAAAAAGGTCTGTTGGAAAGTTAACAGGCAAGACCAAGATTCATTCTTCTTTCTCACCTGCTGCCTTTTCATCTTAAAATAAGCTCCCAGGTCAAGCTTAATGCCCTTCCATA
The DNA here is from genome assembly GCF_037176765.1 of Anolis sagrei. Classification (NCBI taxonomy): domain Eukaryota; kingdom Metazoa; phylum Chordata; class Lepidosauria; order Squamata; family Anolidae; genus Anolis; species Anolis sagrei. Next base: position 211,636,111 of record NC_090024.1, on the reverse strand, counting down.
CAACCTACAATTAGACACATAGGTGCTGCTGTTCACATATCTGATTAGGTCTTCTATATTGAAGACAGGGAGCGGCAAGCACACTTAACTGTCATCTGTTGATTTTCATCCAGAGTTAAAGCCAAAACTATACATTTTTAAAACCATAACATGCAACTAGGTCTGATTTTGTTATTCCTTTTTTGAAACTAAAAAAAAAAAAGGGGGGGGGAGTGAACCTAGCTCTGAACAGAATGAAGAGGGGCTTTTAATGCTTTGCTCCCCTTCATGGTCTTAGTCCAAGTGGGGGTTCCTGGAACCTGCCATTTGCTGAAGCTGATAGTAAGCACTCCTGACCATCGCATCTACCTGAGCTGACATTTGGAGAGACAGATCCAGGAGCACTCCCAAGCAATGCACACAGTCTTTAAGGGGGAGTGTAACCCCACCCAGGACTGGTTGACACATGTATGATGGAATCTGTGGATACATAAGGCCAACTATACATGATATGCATTATTTTTAAGTCAAATGCTACTGAAAATAAAATTATTTCAAGCACAGCCTGAGGATACTTGTTGAAAGCAGAGCCTTTATTCATAATGTGTTAACTTTTGGGGTGATTTCAGGCAATGTTGTTGTTTCTTTTTCATTATAATGATAATGCCAAAATGTTCCAACGCTCCTAATGTTTACCAGTCATTTCACAAATGTCACTGGGAGGTGAGTAGGAGTTTGCCATTATCAGCCATTTTTCAGTCCCCCTCCCAAAAGTGACTAGTAAGATAACAAGTTATATCTTTTTCTCATACTATTTTCTAACAATGAATTATTTTTTTGATTCCAGTAATTAATAAAATATATGAATTACTCTTTAAACAATGCTCCAAGCTCTGCTTTGAACTTGAATACACATGCATACCAGAATGTTCCCTGGAAAATACATTTGTGGCTTGATCAATTGTGTACATTTTATTAGACCTTGTCTTGTTGAAGGTAAATACATTCAGTGGCCATAGCTTCTCCCATATCAGATTCCGGATGTAGACATGTGAGAGTACAGGGACATTAATTCATTTTTAAATATACTTTTCCAAAGAACAGTATCTCCTGTTGGAGGGGAAAAAAACCCCATTTATATTGTTCCACCTACGCATCTTCCATAAATAGTTTTCCTCTCAGCATAGTCATTCTCCTTTCCTTCCACTGGCCATATGAAAGAACCATCTGTACAAATGGCTGGATGTAAATCCTGCCAGTTCACTTTTGGCGAAACAAAATGCACAGTCAGACGTGGATTTCCATGTTCCTGTTCAAAGATGCTGGAAGGAGCCTTTGCTATGTAACAGCAGATGCCATCTTCATTGAATTCTCCACATCTTTATCCCATATCCCTTGACTCCTAATGACAACCCTGTAGCTAGAATTCTCCATCACTGCTCCCATATCCATCTGTGTGTGTTTCATGCTATTGCCACAGTTTCCTTATCATGGCTCTGGCACTTCCGTCCCTTCATTGGCAGATTCACTCTGTTACTTAATATGTGACTAAAACTGGTTCCCTGTATCAGCTCAATTTCTGCACTTGCATACGCATCCATGACTATGGCAGAAGGAGAAGCATCTGGTATATGATGAGCAGATTTTGGACCTATGACAATTTTAAAAGAACATTTTAATTGTTTATTCTTGGAGGGGTGAATTGAAAAAGAGAATGATTTGAGATCACATTTGTTATTTATTTTTACCCATCTCTTCAGCCAAAACAGCTGCTAAAATATCTTAGAAATGTCAGGACCAAGACAATCCCTCTCTTATTGCTTATATAAGTAAAGTAAAGTAAATAAATAAATAAATACCAGAAAAGGGATGGCCTAGGAAAGGTTCATACTTCAAAGACTTGAGAAATGAAGAACACTGAGTAGATTCAATGTTCTTAATGAACTCAGTGTTCACTGAGTTCATTAAGAATATATAGATAGATAGAGATCAGAAACAAATCTTAGATAGAGTGTACTCCTATAACTTTCTAGTTCTCAAATTGTTTTTCTTTATCCATGAAGGAGATACAAAACTATTTGCAGTACAATAACATTTTTAATAATGTGATATATAGTTCCTTTTTAATTCTTGTAAATTAATGTTTTAATGACATATTTTAAAATTATTATAAGTCACACTGAACTCACTACATGGGTTGAAAAACCCAGTGCATACCTCTGAATATAAGAGAAACATTTTAAGGTAATGCCATAAAAAACCCACTGACAACTATATATGAATGAGAACCAATATACTAATAATTATCACTTAATGGATAATTTCTGTGGTAACTACTGGAAGTCACAGCCCTACAAGTTTATATTTGGAAGGATTTATCAAGATTTATATTTGGAGACTATAAAGAGGACATATATACATAAATTCATTGAATTTATTTCACAAAAATGATGCTGGATTTTTCTTGTAGTATTATGATTAACACATTGGGGCTGACTTTACCAAAACACATTCTCATTTTAAAAAAGGGTTATTAGTCTATTAAATTGTGGGTAATTATGGATTGGTGAATGGTTTGAAATTCACCTTGAACCCCATTTTAGGAGAAGAGACGAGATATGCACAATAGATAAAAAAAATAAGAATGTGATGACAATTTTAGTATATATATTTAGAAAAAGCAAAGCAAAGGAAAGATGGTAGGGAATGTAAGGAAATTCCACAATCACAACATAAAACAACACTCACAAAACTAAAATTGAGTTTTCACTGTTTGCATTAAATGGTCATAGAGTCAGCACAAAATGTTTTCTGAGTATTTGTATTGTTTCTAATGCTATCTCTGTAGATTATGATAACATCATTGAATTGTGTGAAACTTCACATAATGTTTGTTATTCCTATTATATACACAGATTCCAGGAAAACTGATTCTTTCCCTTGTTGTTATCATTTTTGCTTTGATTTGGGGAGGTCAAGTTGACATTTTATTTAAGGAAAGGTATCTTACAGAGCTGTTGCATGTTCCATAATTTATCCCTACATTGAGTTCATATAACAGAAGTAAATTTTATTTTCCACCTCTATTCTCTTCTTATATTTCTCTCCCATATCACTTATGCATTGCTATTATTGATGTCTGTAGCAACACGAGCAACATTTCAAATTTTATTTATCTAGTTATTGATTTTATTTTATTTATATCCCACCTTTTGCCATGTGTAGCCTCCAAGGTGGCCTACAACATTTTAAAAACAGTATGGTTTTTATACAAAAGTTAAAGAATGAAATAGCAGTTTGTTAAAAGTGAATGATTAAACAATATGAATATACACATCAGGATTTTTTTTAAAACTGGGACCAAGTTATTTATAGGCGTGTGCAATCCAGGTAAACCACAATCCTTTTCAGTGTCCTGAACTTCGATGGGGGTCCTGATCCATTTTTGGGAGCCTCTCAAATTCAGGAAGACAGAAATCCGTTTTCCATTCAGAAAACTGAAGGATTCATTTTCTATCCACCCCATTCATAGGAATGGGGGGGGGGGAGCTTCCCACAGGCTCCCCTTCCCATCGTTTTAGGTATTGTGTTTGTCCTTATATCCCTCCTTAAGACCTGGAATAAAAGCATCAAAGTTAAGGCACCACTCTTTATGCAAACCTTTCCCTTCTGTCTGTAAAGGAGACCAGGTTTAATGCTTCATTAAAGCTGTTTCTACTCTAAGTTCCAGATACTAGATAATTGATGGAAATGCAGCAATGCTCAGCACTTGAAGTGTTTACAATATTTTAAAGGAAACAACAGCTTTAGGGCTGATTAGTTCTGAGTGACCCAAAGTCTCATTTTCTATCCAGTTATACTTTTAGGGATTTTTACACACTTTCTTTTCATGTACATTATTTTACATCTATTAGAAGAAAAATCTAGCTCACTCTAGCATTAATTTAGCACCCTGTAGAATCATAGAGTTGGAAGAGACCTCGTGTGCCATCTAGTCCAACCACCTGCCAAGAAACAGAAAAAACGCATTCAAAGCACCTGTATGTTTTCTTCTTCTTTTGTATTAATTTTAAAAGGTTGGATGATGGATGACAGGACTTTTCATAGTTCAAAGGGAATATTGTACCCAGTTCTGGTGCCCCCAAAAGAATATTGACAATCTGGAATGTCTTCAGAGGAGAGTAACCAAGATGAGAGTTCTGGAAGCCAGGGCATGTTGGGAATGGATTAGGGACTAGGGAGCTGGATATATTTAATTTGGGAAAAAGAAGGCTGAGACTATATATGATATGACAGCCACTTTTTAATATCTAAATGGTTGTTTTGAGGAAGGTGTAGCGAGTTGCTCTAGAGCAGTGGTTCTCAACCTGTGGATCCCCAGGTGTTTTGGCCTACAACTCCCAGAAATCCCAGCCAATTTACCAGCTGTCGGGATTTCTGGGAGTTGAAGGCCAAAAACATCTGGGCACCCTAGGTTGAGAACCACTGCTCTAGAGCCTTGAAAATGAAGCAATAAATTCAAAATACAAATGATTTCACCAAACATCCTGACAAGAGCTGTTTAACAATTGAATAGACCATCAGAGTTTGTTTCATCTTGGATGGTAAATTGACAGAAAAGCTGAGGCTTCACCATCATCCAAAATTGCTGTTTCACCATGTAGCAAGCAGGTAATGGCTGATGCACTGAGGGAAGGTATAAAAGGGAAGCACCTCCCATGTTCTCTTGTGAGAGTGAGTTTGGAGTTAGGAGGACTGGTTGGAGTTTGGAGAGATCTGTGAGTTGATGTAAATACCTTGTATATATTGCAACTAAATCTATAAAGCCTTCCTGAGTTTGGAATGAGCATTTGGAGTCTGGTGTCTTGTGTTCCTGCCACAACTAAAAAGAGGGGAGCTTGGATTCTATCTAGCATGTGCAGGGAAAGCTTCCAAGACTCTCTAAAGGTAACAGAAAACCCTGACATAGACTGCCATAGAGGATGGTAGACTCTTTTCTTGGAGTCTTTTGAACAAAGGTTGTATTACCGTGTTTCCCTGAAAATAAAACATCACTATAAAATAAGCCATAGCAGGATTTTTAAGTATTTGCACACCCTGTAAATAAGACAGTGATAGGTGCTAGAGGAAGGACAGGTGCTGTGTCTCTGCTGACCAAACCTACCCCAAGAGAAGAGGCTTGCTCCTAAGAAAAGGTTTGGAGCTGAGGGGTGGGAGCAGGGGACAATCCTTGGCTCCTTGTATTGCTTCCCTTGGTGCTCCTTGGAAGTTCTTTGTTCCCTCTTTTACTCCCCCAGCATCCTCCTTCTTGGGATACAGTATGCGGTTCCACCAGCGCCTCCTCAGCCCTCCCGGCACACTCTCTTTTTGGACACAACTGGCAGGGGGCCCCTTAGGGTGCGTGCCACCTCTGCCACCTCTTCCGCTCTCACTGCTGCACCCTTGGCCCTCCCAGCACTCTCCCTCATTGGAGGCAATGGCGGGGGGGGGGGGGCTCCTTGGGGCGCATGCCACCACCGCTGCCCCCACAGCCCACTAGGGCCAGGTAGCCTCTTACCTTTTTGTAGGCAACTTCTCCCCCTCCCCCCCCCCCCCCCCCCCACAAAGCATGCAGTGCTTCACTACCACCTCCTTGCCCTCCCGGCCTCTTTCAGACCATAGCCAGCTGTGAGAAGTTCAGTTCCTGCTCCCCTACACTGACCAGCAATGGTATAAATCTAGTATCTATATAATAAAGAAGAGTGTTTGTATGGGAAGGACAGAGGAAGTGCGGCGGGAGGAAGGGGTATGTGCCAGCATTCTGATTGGCTGCCGCTGTGGTGCTATTTGCATATGGTCTCTGATTGGGCAGCTTCAATAGGAGCCCCTGGTGGAGAAGAGGGTTCATGGCAGAAACGGGGCATGACAGAAGGAAATTTGCATATGGTCTCTGATTGGCCAGCCTCAAATCCAACATTCCGAGATGACAAAGAGAGGAAAGGAAAGGCCAAAGGGGGCTGGGTCAGAACACTCCCAATACAGACCGAAATAGGCACACAGAGCCCCCATCACCCACTCGACATCCTACTGCAGTTTGGAGGACTATGAACCATGGATGATGGGACTTGCAGTACCACCACTCACATTCTGAGACCGCTGTTAACCTTATCCAATGACTGATCAGGACCAAACTTCGCACATAGACCTCTCATGACCCACTTTACGTCCTGGTGTGGTTTGGCCGGGGATGGACCGTGGATTATGGGACTTGCAGTACAATTGCTCAATTCTTCAGACTACTGCAACCCTCATCCAATTACCAATAAATGCCAAACTTGGCACACTGAGTCTCCATGACGCACTCTACATCCAGGTACAGTTTGAAGGAGGATGCACCATGGACGATGGGACTTGCAATACCTGCACTCCCTTCCTAAGACCATAACTGCCAACAATGATGGATCAGGACCACAATTTACACAGAGAGCCCGCATAACTCACTCTACATCTTGGTGCGGTTTGGAAGAATTTGACAATGGATGATGGGACTTGCAGTCACTTCACTCACTTCCTGAGACCACTGAGACCCTCGCCAATGACTCATCAAGACTAAACTTGGCACATGGAGCTTCAATGACCCACTCTACATCCTGGAGCAGTTTGGAGGACAACAGACCATGGATGATGGGACTTCAAGTACCTCCACTCCCCAAGACTGCTGCAAAACTCATCTAATGACCAATCAAGACCAAAGTTGGCACACAGAGCCCCCATGACCCACTCTACATCCTGCTGCAGTTTTGGAGAAGGGTGGACCATGGATGATGGAACTTCCAGTACCTTCACTCACATTCTGAGACCTCTGCAAACCTCATCCAATGACGGATCAACACCAAACTTGGCACATAGACCTCTCATGACCCACTTTACATCCTGGTGTTATTTGGAAAACTTTGGAGCTGGATGATGGGACTTGCAGTACCTTTGCTCACTTCCTGAGACCACTGAGACCCTCGCCAATGACTAATCAAGACTAAACTTGGCACATGGAGCTCCAATGACCCACTCTACATCCTGCTGCAGTTTGGAGGAGGACAGACCATGGATGATGGGACTTCAAGTACCTCCACTCCCTTCCAAAGATTGCTGCAACCCTCTTCTAATGACCAATCAAGACCATACTTGGCACACAGAGCCCCCATGATCCACTCTACATCCTGCTGCAATTTGAAAGGGAATGGACTTTGGATGATGGGACTTGCAGTACACTTACTGACACCACTGCCACCCTCATCTAATGACTGATAAAGACCAAACTTGGCACACAGAGCCCCCGTGACCCACTCTATATCCTGCTGCTGTTTGGAGGAGGATGGGCCATGGATGATGGGACTTCAAGTACCTTCACTCACTTCCTGAAAATAATGCAGCCGTTATCCAAAGACCAATAAAGACCAAACTTGGCATACAGAACCACCATTACCCACTTTCTCTAATAACCCGGGCAACGCCGGGTCCCCAAGCTAGTACTTAATAAAAATAAGACATCCTCTGAAAATAAGCCATAATGTGTCATCTTGAGGATAAATATAAGACAGTGCCTTGTTTTCAGAGCATCACAGTACCATCTCTCAGGGCTGCTTTTCCATACACGGTATTGGATTTGGTGACCATTATTATCTCTTTCAGCTTTGTGACTCTATGTTGATTTGTAAGCCATTATTATTATCCCATTTTATTCTCTCCAATGACAGCTTTAGAGAACAAGTGGGATATAAATGTGATTAAGCTAACAATCAATTGTTAGCCTTCTCATTTGTGAATCCTTATTAATATCCAAGATGAGTACCTGTGATCCACAAGCCATACAAACTGCTCTGGTGGCTGCCTCCTGAATACCCTGATGCTGGTTTTGCTGCTGGGAATGCAAATGTCTAACTCCTTAGCTACATTCCCACACCACAGTTCTAGCTTCATTCAAATTCATAGGAGAAACCTACTCTCCCACCCACAAGATGTTGTTTGTATTTTTGCTCTTGATTTGTTTTCTTAACAAGATGGAACATTTAGACATATGGCCATCGATTGTGTGAGAAAGAGAGAAGACTGATGAGTATAACGATGCCGAGCATTGCTCTGCCGTGCACGCATACACGGAGCGCGGAGGAAGACAGACTCCATAATTCACAGAGCATTAATATTCATGTTTAACTCCACCTAACCCCATGCAAATAATTAGAAATAAAGCCACTTTATCCAGCTTCCTAGAACCTTTTGTTCATCCAAAGACAAAAATCAGGTAGAATTCAGTATAGCTTAATATTAATATCCTGTTTATTACTACACATTCATCCAATAAAAGCACTCATAGGGTCTTTCAGGTGGCTACAACCGCAGCCATTAGATCAAAAAGGCCAGTTGTTAATATCCACTGGGGTTAGAAACCAATAATTTTAATAATATTATAGATCACCTCATGATCTTTTGTTATCTGGGACAAAGATTATTCTTCCCCTATCCATAACTTACATGCAGTTATATTTTATTTCAGCATATTTCATCAAAGAAATTTCTTCTGAGAGCAGAAGACTCATTTAGGTGCTTCATGACTAAAAATGTCAAAGAATATTCCTTTTTTTATGTGTCAGGAAACCTTGAGAAGAAGAATCCTAAATTGAGAAATTTCACAGTTTGGGACTTATTCTGCACAAAATTCGCATATGCTATTTTTGTATAGAAAATGGCATTTTATATGAGGGAAACAATATTTCCTGTGTGGAAATATCTATATTTACTCAAGTCTAATGTGCCATTAAATCTAATGTACACCTCAATTTATAAAACCCTGAAACAAAAAAAGAATATGCTACCAAATGTAATGTGCAGCAGCAAAAAGTGCACTCTTTGTAATTTGGTCAAAAAAAGGTATGCATTACAGTGGCTACTAGGGCTGGGCAACCACGGAAAAATTTGTTTCTAAACTCGATTCGTTTTTAGGGGGTTTTTGCGTATCGATTTTTAAAAGAATTCCGAAATTTTTCTTTTAAAAAGTTTGAAATTTACGAAATTTCAGAAATTACGAAACAATTATGAAACAATTACGAAACAATTATGAATCGATTCGTTAATGGTGGACGCGACCGCGCAATACGCTAAAAAAACCTCCAAATGGGACAGGGGGAACTTCTGAAGCTTCCCTCTCCCTCTGTTGTTGACTGTTGGTGTGATAATTATATATTTTTTTCACTGATAAAACAAACAACAACTATAAAACTTGCACCAGACATGCGGAAATAATAACGAAACAATTTCGAAACAATTTCGAAACGATTTCGAAACAATTACAAAACAATTACGAAACGAATTGAAAAATTCGTTTCGATTTTTAGTTGCTCCTGAATGGTTCAATATCGCTTCGTTATCAAAAAAAATAACGAATTAATAATGAATTACGAAATTAACGAACGAAACCGCCCAGCCCTAGTGGCTACATACTTATAAAACCTTTTTTAAAAAACAAAAGCGTTAGAAAACTAATGTTTCCACCAAAGGAAAGTAAAATCTTGGAATGTTTTTATGATGTAGAATGAATCCATTTTAACCGCCCTGGCTCAATGCTATGGGGTCCTGGGGACTCTAATTTGGGATCATGAGGCTGCCAAAAATGCTGAGTCCTCACCAAACTATAAATCTCAGCATTACATAATATTGAGCCATGACAATTAAATTAGAGATGACATCCCTCAAACAGGAGCTCCATGTGCTCCTGAAGTAGCTTTCCTTTTTGCTTTGACTCAGCACTAAAATTATCATATTACTAGAATCTAATACACACCCTAATTTTGTGCAGGTAATTTAGCCAAAAAGGTGAGCATTAAATGTGAGTAAATACAGTATTAGTTTTCTGTGCTGAAAATGCTTTTTTCTGCAAAGAACATGGGAGGAGGGAGGGTTGCAGATAAACATCACATGTAAGCGGAATAGGTCATCATGTACAGTGTTTCTCAGAGTCTGCTGCCAACAGAATAATGCTATTAATGAAAATTAGCAGAACTAACCAAATTGGGGGTAAAGAGTGTGTGTGTGTGGGATTTTACTCCTCTCCTTTCTCTCAGAAAGAAAGGAGATACAATGCTCTGCAGCCCATTGCCACTGCAATTTTTGAAAATGCATGTTGTCTGCTGAAACAGCAATGAGAAAATTGTCTGCCACTGAATTATGTTATGAAGCTCCACCATGTCCAGTGTGTCTTGCATTATTGTTTCATCCTGGCTAGGTCTGTTGAGAGCTGTTGGAGGGGGTGGGGGCACAGAGATGAATGTCTGGTCCTCATGAATTCACCAAATTATTGATGTGCAATAACAACACATACAATCATTTGCATTAGGTTTCCATGTAACTCATGGAAGGTCCTATGATCTGTGAGATTCACTGAATTATCATATTTACTGGGTTATCTAGTTGCATGAAAGACACAAGGCAATTATAGCAATTTCATGCGTATGGCCTCAACAGTATGCCATTTCAGAGGCATTTGATTTCTCATTTTTCTACATTATATAGGTTTTGACTTGAAACTCCAAGTGAAAGTATCGGAAACGATGCAAACCAATGGTCTGCTGCATTTCAGAAAGATGCATATTTTAAAATAAACAATTTTTCTAATATGTTTTTCCCCAAATGGCAAAATGGCTGGCCTGACCTTTCTAACAAACCAATGAGCAAGTGGCTCACTGCAAATATAGACTCCATGTATGAATGCATGACTGGATGAGGCAATCAATATTTGCTCATTCAGCTGACTGGCCTTTGGGCCGGATACCTTCTTGTATCCCTCTCTACTTCATTCTCCCTGCTTGCCCTTTACTGAATGAAGGGCTGAAAAGCAACAAAGCATTTGTTTGGATTGATGCAGGACATGTAATTCACCCACAGAGTCATATATTTATATGCAAGGATTTATCACTTTTAGACTATCTTGCTTATGGAAAAGAAATTAAGAGATGTGGGTAATAGAATTATTGCTAGTTTTTATTGCATTTACAAATCAGGCTTCAGTATTTGTTTCTTTCAGCAAATATCCTGATTGAATTTAAATCTCTGAAGACCTTTCTGAATGTTAATTGCACTTCCTGTAATTCCTAATTTCATCATTCTCAATTGGTAATTCACTGGTGACCAGCAACATAATTCTTTATTGAAGAGGTATGCTGATACAGCAGCTTCAATCTCTGAATGAGACTTGCACTATCCACTCAAGCAACTGAACAATTTTTGCTGTTTGTATCAGTGTATGGCAATTATAAGAGGCAATGGCTGAGATCCAACACAGGGGTTGTCTAAAGCTCTGTAAGCAGAGCTAGGAACTGATTATTCTACATGAATCTTCTGTAAGACAGCATTGTTCTAGGCACAATCTCATGTGCAACTGAACGTGAAAGCAAATGCACAGTAAAATGAGTACTGTCATATATTCCTAGAAAAGCAGACAGATGAGCATTAGTCAAGAAACACATTTGTTTATACATTGACAATGCATAGGTAGTTTCTGCAACAAACAGAATGTGGAAATTGTGCATTGGACAAAAATATATTTTCATTCTATAGGATAGCATACACATGTGTAAGATATGTGTAAGACCCCAAGAGGATTTCAGCATATGTGTATGATTAAAAAATCAAGAGGATCTATACACAGCAACAGCATCAAGTTTAAACTAGGGGAATAGAGTGTTTCTTATAGTACAAACCTGTAATAGGCAACTGGATAACCTTCAAATGGAGCTCCAGCCAGCACGACTGATGCTTTTGTGATGCCTTTTTGCTGCCTTCATGTGTGGCTTTGATGGGGCCTGCTGTGTGCTATCACACAACACACTTCAGGCTCTGCCCACTTTCCTCTCAAAGTGGAGGCAAAGTGCAGGGCCCCTAGTAGCACAGCAGGTTAGACCACTAAGCTGTTGAACTTGCAGACTGAAAGAGTAGCAGTTTGAATCCCGGGAGTGGGATGAGTTCCCACTGTTAACCCTAGCTTCTGCCAACCTAGCAGTTCGAAAACATACAAACTTGAGTAGATCAATAGGTACCACTTCTGTAGGAAGGTAACAACACTTCATGTACTCATGCTGCCACATGACCTTGGAGGTGTCTACGGACAATGCTGGCTCTTTGGATTAGAAATGGAGATGAGTACCACCCCTCAGAGTCAGACACAACTAGACTTAATGTCAGTGGAAACCTTTACTGTTTATGGGGAGTACAACTACCAGCACATTTGGCCCCAAAAGCCTGTGTGATGGCAGAAAGGATGACGAGGCAAAGCGTGTTGCCATGCATTGCCACCCTTTCCATCATGTGATGGGTGTGGGAAAGAGTGTCAATGCATCCTTTCCCACCCTCCATGTGTGATGAGGAGAGGAGAGAGGGTGCAAGGGCGCCAGGAGTTGCTCTGCTTGCCTTCCCTTTTGCCATCAAAAGCTGGCAAGATGGAATAGCCCAGCTGGGCTGTGTGACAGAGTCCTAAGATTCTAAGAACTACAATCCAAAATACCTTGAAGGTACTCTCCAAGTTTCTGATGCATAAAACAGAACAGAAAAACAGCAATCCTGACATACATACATGACAGTAGGAAACTGTTCAAAGTTATTTAAAACGATCAGGTCATCTCTACATGTGTTGTATGCCACATTCAAACTGCTGTTTCTAGACCACTGCTTTTTAAAGGGGGTCCCATTTGCTAAATGTTGGGGTCACACAAATGGCAACATTAAAAGGTTGCTGAGCACTACCCATTTACACAAATCTGACAGCAACAACATGCAGTGTTTATAATAGATGCTGCAGAAAATGCTTCAGCTATACTTCACAAAAGGAAAACCTGTTTAGTAAGCCTCATAAATCCTGATTTATTATTAATAAATGTTTTATTTTTGGACCTCTTTTATATAGCTATATACCTGAGGTCATATAAAAACTTTTCAGGTGGAAAGGGAATTTGAGTGTTGTTGTTGTTGTTTTTTAAAAAAACCCTGCTTTAACCATTTTAGGTGGTCTTAATCCAAACTGATTTATCAAAGGATAGATGGGATTCAACTGGCTACTCAAGTCACTTGACCACTGCTGCCCTGAGAACTGTAGTACCTCCACTTACAAGCTGCAGTGGGGATGTCATATGAGGATTTAGTGTAGCAATTTCTTCTTTTCAGCCTGACTTGCTGATAGTGTAATGAACCCTGATCATTGCTCATTACTTTCCCATTTGAAGCCGCAGTGCCTTATGCATGAGGTTTTTAGAAGTTTATGTGATAATGTCCTTAATCCCTTTTTTTATCTGCAATAGAATAAGGTGTCTTAACATGATCAAAAAGGAAACATGGACTGTCCATTTGTGTTATCCTTCAAGACCTAACAGAGGGTTTAAACTGTCTTTTTTCATTGCTCAATAAATAAGCCCATAAACACATTCTTGTAAACTTAGGTGTGCACTGAGTCACGAGAACCTATTCCTTGTTCTGCCAATAGGCATTATATCCTTTTGCCTTTCTGATTGTGTGTGAGGGAAAGAAAAAAAAATAACATGCTATATCGACTAATTCAGTCACACCTCAGAACCTGAATTGCTATTTCCAGGCACCTAGGAATGTTAGACAGAAATGTCAGACTGAAAAATGTCACTCTTTTCCCAAGGAAAAAACCCTATACCATCCGATTCAATGAAGTTATTTTTAAGGACGTATGAATTGAAAACTCACCTGAGCATTTCTCTGCATCACCTCTGACACCTGCTGCCAGGTTTCATAGCTATTAAAGTGATGCCTTTTATTTTTCAGAGTTCTATTTATTTTGTGTGTTGTCAGAGCTTCAAATATCCCAGAATAGAATGGAATGCAAAAATTAATGTCTTAGGGAAAAAAATCAAGTTTTATATAATCTTCTTTAAAAAGGGGGAAACAGCTACAACAATGGCATTACAATAGTTACACTGTGGTGGTATCACCATTAAGACATTGGCAGTTAGTCTATGTAGTGACCACCACATTGGATTTGGGTCCTAGAGATAAAAGCTTAAACATTCGTCTAGCTATGAAGCAAACTAAATCTCCTCTACTAGCTAATCTTTTGAGGGTATGGTCTGGATGAGAGAATCAGGGCGGATTCATACAGCCCATTTATTGTGATAACTCCTGCAATAAAGAAGGAGCTATCCAGATGACATCCTGAACAATCCTGAGTTAATTCACTACAAACCAGGAAAATCCTGGTTTGTAGTGAATTAATTAGATAGGCGATTTATTCTGCGCCTTATTGAAAGGTGCAGGATAAATCCACTATTTGCAATGTCTGGAATGCAGTCTAGACAACATTCCCACAGTTTTCTGGACTAAATCAGTCCAGAAAACTATGGGAATACCCACCCCCTCCCCCAAAGACCTTAAAAAAAAAAGAAAACTCATCCAGCTGCCAGTACACTGTTGCAACTGCTTTCCTGATGCGTAGAAATGACACACCAGGAGAACGGGAGGGGGGAGGAGCAATTTACCTCCCCCCCTCTCTCCTGGCATATCATTTCTATGCACCAGGAAAGCAGTTGCAACTGTGTACCGGAGGCCAGGTAAATTTTCATTACTTTTAAAAGGGCTTTGGGGGCTTTGGGGTAGGGTCCCCAGATGTTCTGCCATGTTAGTTCTGGCAAAAAATCTGGACACCTCCCCCACTTGAGCAATGAGATGTTGTTCCCTGATTTGAATTCTGCCCACCTCAAATGATTTTTATGAAAATTTATAGCATTGCAAAGAGTGAAAAACTGAAAGTTGTTCCTGCCATGGACTCTCATATTGTGGTAACTTTGCCTGCTCATTATCTTTAGATAATGTGTAGCACCAAATGCTCAGCTGAAGTTTTAAGTTACTGCATTGCTTGAAATTTGGGTGAAAGACTTAATTGGGAGGAGCCTGAGCTCTCATTTTGAGAAAAACAGCCTCATCCCCATCCCAGCTACATATCTGCAAATACAATAAAACATACTTTTAAGCTTTTCTTTTTTTCTGTGGAAGCATTTTGACAACAGCAAAAACCATATTCTTTGTTTCATTTGCCAGAATGTTAACTGCAGGATCTGTATGGTTTCGTTTAACTTTGTAGCACAGGAGGGTTTAGGCCAAGAGATGAATCACAAATTATTCTTTGAAAAGCTACACAGTGGAAGATGTTGTGATGGCATATGTTTAAAAGAGCATTTTCTACCAGTTATGACTTTCACATCCTGTGGAATCAATGAACTGAACATGGCTCATTTTTGAGAATATAGTAGGTTTCCATCATACATACAATCAGATGCCAATAAATGATATTTAGTAAGCAGATGAGGTCAAGAAATGTATATGTATTTTGGAGAATATGGGGATAAAACCCTGCATGTTCTAAAAAAAAACCAGCATTAAGTAGGAGCCAAGAAAACAAACTCACATCCCAAGGGAAATTTCCCTGTATTATGAAGGCAAACTTCTCATTATCAAAATCAGCTGTTTCAGGCAACCAACAACTTCAATATTATATTTTCAAAGAGATTGTCTCCTTTTTCTTCACATTTTTGCTTGGGACTTCAATAAAGTACTAAGTATCAGGAGCTCAAATAGTCTCCATTTCCAGTTTATGGTGGGCCCAGAAATGAAAACTTTGTGATAAGTTCACTTTAGCATTGCTATAAGTTGGAAACTGCTTGAAGGCACAACAGTGTATTTTTATGTCATCCTTGGGTCTAACTTATTTTTTTGTCCCTTAGTTTCTTTTCTGCCTCATCACTCTTAACCCAGCAGGCCAACTGTTGACACCATGGCCCCATCTTAAAGATTTCTGGAGATATCAGTGAATTGGGAGGTGATTAGCTGGCCCTGATTGTTTCCTGTCTGGAATTGCCCTCTTTTCTGAGCATTCCTCTTTATTTACTGTCCTTAAAAATGCAATCCTATGGTTTTGCAAACACATCCCAAAGATCTAAGAAGGAGTAATTTTTTCCCTTTAGTCATTTAATGAAAATCTATTCTCAAAGGAAGAGATGCAATGTTGAATCCATTCAATTCTGACCCTAAACTTCCAGATTTAAACTCTCTTCACATAGAAGAGTATCAAGTATCAGTTTCCAGACAATGTTTTTTACAGCTGGACTAGTTTTACTAGAAAGGCATACCAGATACATACGAATCACCACTCATTGCCAGGTATGTCTGAACCCTGCAAAGGCAATGTGCAATTGCAGCTCTTTTCAAAACAGTTCCCAACATTATGGTATACTGTATGAAACTGAAGAGAAAGAAATTTCACAGTTCATTCCCATACAAGTCATTCCCAATATAATGAGGGAAATGACATTTGAGAGAAATCAACTTCTTTCTGATCGGCCCATGCATTTTTATAAGGACATTCTGATATACTAAGCCTTTTCCTCAAGAGTTGCTCAACGATTTCCCATTCTTTCGGGGCCAGTGACTCAGGTTGTGAAATGTATAGCCCCATGTGTAGCACTTTTTGTGTTTTGTGTAATTATCCCAATCTGCGACAGGAAACCAGCCACCTCTCTCTCTTGAGAGATGAGTCTGCTCAATTGTATGCCTATGATTAATGGATCCATTCATTCCCTTGACAACACATGGAAGTGGACCTCATTAATTCCCATCTCTTAGGTGTCATCCAGTTCCTTTGTTTTTTGGGTTAATCTCAGGCAAGGTGAATATTCTCCTCATGAAGGAATGGGAAATGGTTTTGCTGAAATGTTATTGTTATCTCCCTTTTTAA
This sequence comes from Anolis sagrei, assembly GCF_037176765.1. NCBI lineage: Eukaryota > Metazoa > Chordata > Lepidosauria > Squamata > Anolidae > Anolis > Anolis sagrei. The sequence continues at coordinate 211,619,361 of NC_090024.1, read as the reverse complement.
GGCATTCAGCAGAGTTTGTTTGTTGTTTTCAGCAGGGATATCCTGAATGTCAATCATTTTCTTGGAGTAACAGTTTTATTCCCAGTAGCATTAGAAAATATCAATTCCCATTAATGACCAACATTTTTCAAAGCATTTGTTATTTGAGACTATAAAATTGCTTTCATGGTTCAAAACCAAATCCATCTTCTGTTTCCAACTGGCCTACCAAATCTCAAGAGTCACAGCATCTACCAGAGTTACATCCCAGGAATACAGAAAGCTTTCATCCAAAGTGGGGAACCACATAGTAGGACTTTGTGGGATCAACATCCCCTTTGAGGAATAGCTAAAGGTTCCCTTCCTAGAGGACATCTTTTCCCACTAAAACCTGCAGTTGCAAGGGTGCTCATCCTTTGCTGAAACCCCAAACATTTGCACCAGACCTCCAAGATCAAATTTCAATGTTTCAGAGAGAGAAGGAAAAGAGAGCGAGTAGCATATGCATGTTCTGGATGTGAGTCCTAAAATGATCCAGGAATCAGTGGATCCATTAGATCGATTCTAAAACCTCTGCCCCTTATCAGAGCAACAGTTCCACTGGAGAAAGGTAACCCACAATTTTAAAGATTCAGCTCCAGTTGTTCTGCTTCTGTTAGAGTCAAGAATCTGTTTCGACTGAGTCTAGAAATATCAGTGTCAGAGACCAGATATTCCAGGTCCTCAGACAAAGATTATTCTGCTGTTCTTTAAGATGAAAACAATTGAATGATTTTATTTATCCTGTTTTCCTTGTTAGTACTTGTATCAGCTGCTTGGAACACTCTCTGTTTGCTGAGAGGGATACAAGATGATGGTAGTGATGGTGGTTACATGATAATGATGATGATTTATACCTTGCCTTTTTTTTTTTTTGCAAAATGCAACTTAAGCAGCTTACAATTCAAAACAAGTACAACTAAGACCCACAAAGTCAACATTAAACAGAGTTAAATTATACAACAGTATAATTTAAAATGTACTGTTAAAATGGAACAATCACTCTTAAAATCCCATTTTAAAAAACTGCCAGAATAAATAAGTATTTACCTGCTGGTTGAAGAACACCTGGGGTAGGGGGGAGCATTCTGGCCTCTCTGAGAAGGGAGTTTCAAAGTCTAGGGGTAGTCACCAAGAATGCCCTGTTTCTACCAACTGTGCCTATGAAGGTCATGAGGTTGAAAGAAGAACATCTTTTAAAGATCTCAGACCCAGGCAGGCAGGCTCACAAAGTTCATAATAATAATGCCCACTTTCTCTTTGTTCTCTAATAGCTGATATTGAGAACTATGTCTGTCAATAAACATTAACATTCCTCTTCAACTAGCTTTTGAAGTATGTGTGTGCATATGCCTTCAAGTCACCTGTCAACTTATGGTACCCCAATGAATGTCATAGGGTTCACTTAAGCAAGGAATTCTCAGAGGTGGCCAAGTTTTGTTTCCAATATCAGATGGTATTTGGTGCCTGCAGGGTATTTTAACTTGCTGGGTCTATACAAATCCCATGGGACATCCCATGTCTACAGTAGTGCACCAGCTGTAATCTAACCAACTGCATATAGCCACTACGGAGATGTTGTGGATATTGTAACCAGCTTGAATGGAAGATAGTAAAAAATACAATGCTTTATGAAACAACTGACAGAGAACTGCAAGCTCATCTTTCCACCTAACATTTTAAAGAGACAAAAAGTCACATTAATTTTGGCACCTGAAGCAATTTCCATTCACCTCAATATGTACTGAATAGTGGCCATCTAAGTAAATGGTGTAGCAGTGACCTCCATGTCATACAAACACTCTTCATGTGCACAAAGTTCATGGCATGCTAGAGGGCCTATATTTAATCATGTTGATTGGCCATGAAAAAGAGGACTAAAGGGGTTATTAGTATTTTATAGCATGGAAGCGACACCTCTATTTTTAGCGATCCACAGGCTTGGGCATATGAACTTCTATACTGCTATATGAGTCACAACAGATAACAAGAAATGTGGTGAATAATAGCAAAGCATGAGAATCACATTATTTCTCTGTTGAATGATGGTTAGAAACTACCTGGGTTTGTTTTTGGTTTTTTTGTCATTTCAGGAGCATACTGTTGTGAGAGAATTGGCTGTCTGCAAGGACGTTGCCCAGGGGACGCCCGGATGATTTTTTAATGTTTTATCATCCTTGTGGGAGGCTTCTCTCATGTCCCCGCATGAGAAGCTGGAGCTGATAGAGGGAGCTCATCCGCCTCTCCCCGGATTTTGAACCTACGACCTGTGGGTCTTCAGTCCTGCAGGCACAGGGCTTTAACCCACTGTGCCACCGGGGACTCCTACCTGGGTGACCACTATAGAATGAGGTATGGATGCATGTGTGGTTACTGTATGGACCTAGGACATAACATAACAACAACTGTCTGCAAAAGAAGCAAAGAAAATCTGGTTGTTATTGATGATTCAATCTTCAAAGAGAAAGGTGTGATGTAAATATAATAAAGCAACACAGACATCTTCTGAATGGCACACAGTGTATATCTGTACACAGATGTGATTGTGTGTTGCTACTGGAATTTTTTTCTTCTTGCTTATGTTTCCGAATATGTGGTTTGCTTTGCAAGAAAAGAGAAAAGAACTGAATAACTCCTTTGACCTTTTTCTGGAAATAGCTTTTGTTCCAGCAGTTCAAGTCATTATTAATTCTGCTGCTGCTAAAGCTATTCATTAAGTATCAACCAATTACAAACTCTTAGTTCATCAAAGAGTTGTTAACAATGGTTGTCCTAGCAGGCAAAGCCAAAGGTTCCCAAATAGGTTTGTAAATGTTCCATTTTTTTTTCCAAAAAAAGCACCTGACTGTCAGCCTAATTCAATGTTCTGATAAATGATTATTCTTGCATTCTGACAAGTGACAAAGTTGCCACAAATATTGGAGCAGCACCTCTCTTAATAGTAACCTGGTGATATGAGAAGTTGTCAGGTCCATGCAGCATGCATGAATTGTCATGTGTGACAATTGCATGTATTCCTGTTAACTAACTACAATCAAATTGATTTCAACTTATAGCAACCCTACAAATGAGAGATCTCTATGACCCACTGTTGTTGATAGCCCTGCACAGATTCTGCAGATTCAGGACTTCGGCTTTCTTAATTGAACCTATCCACCTGTACTGCAGTCATCCTCTTTGTTTACTACTTTCCCAAGTATTATTGGGGGTTTCCCCCCAATGAGACATGTTGGTTCATCATTTGCCCAACATATGACAGTCTGTGTTTGTTTGCCTTCTAGAGAGAGTTCAGGCAAGATTTGATGTCCAGAGTCATCTTTTTTTGGATTAGACTGTGTGATTGTTTTGCTTTCTATATTAGTTGGCAGATTTCTATTAGAAATTGGTCAGATTCTGTCTCTATTGTTTGAAGGAACTCAACTACATGAACACGTTTTTTGGTGTATGTGTATACATGTATGTTGCATGCTTTGATATATGTGTAGTTTGCATATTTCAGTTTTTTCGCTCTGGAAACAGTACAGTGATCTAGAAGTTAAATTATTTGCATATTGCTTCCCCCATATGTCTTTTTTTATTATCATTATTGAAAAAAGCCTTGGTAACTAGGATGCAAAATAACCAGGAAAAAGAGAAGTAGAGGGCTGCTTAACCTTTATTTCACTGACAATTTTTCAATCTCACTCCAAATAGATGCTTTTGAAGGTGCAAAGAGCAATAATATACATATTAAAAGCCTAGTTCCCAGTATGGCATGATATTTTAAGAAATTCTTCCTGAACATTATCTTTGAGTGAATATCATTCTGAAGTTAGATGGTGCACATACATATAAGATGATAAAGAGAAAATAGCTCTACTAAAAAGAGAGGTGTTACTCTTGAGTGTTTCTCCAGCCTGCAAAGGTGTTGATTGAACCAGGAATTGTTAAGTGGAGATAAATGGAAATGAGCCAAAAAGGATTTCTCAAAATAGAGGAATCAGCAGGCGGTACTCCCATTAAATTTTCTTGTTCTTCTTTTACTTTCTCTGATGTTAATGAGTTTCGGGGGAAAGCTTATTTAACATATTTCAATTCCCCCAAAACTTTCACTTAAGTGAAAGAATAGGTTGATAAAAACATGAGGTGTTATGACATTTCAGAGAGAAATTGTTCGATCTCATGAAGAAATAGAGTGACTAAAACAAAGAAGATTGGTGCTACAATGGGTTAATATCAGAAATATGAAGGGGGGAGATTGTAATGCATTAGCAAAGGTTTTCAATCCCTGTTTTGAGATTCTATAAATGATGGAAATGAGGTTTCTCTCTGTTGTGATACAGCTGATTGGTTATATCATGTGAATCTGAGGATAGTTAGTATAAAACTAATGAAAAGGGGGCTAATGAAGATGTTTATCTGTACATAAAAACAGCAATTTTCAAAGAGCCATGTATAAGGAGCATAAAAAGAGAAGAGAAAGACAAAAAAGGTCTTTAAGACTAGCCAAGTTATTTCAACATAAGGTTTTGTGTGCTACAGCCTACTTCCATCCTTAATAGACCTGCATCTGTATACTTTACATGCATATGTGTAAGTACAAGAGAAACTGAGAGAAATATGCTAGTATGGTGCTGGGGTAAGAAGTAAACATCTTAACAATGATGACTACGGGTTGTTGACATGAGTCCCAAACCCTGCAGTAACCCTAAGTAGGCCACTGGCTATTTACATTGGCTTTGTTCTGCTTTTAGCAAAGCTGGATGGCAGTCTGTACAGTGGGAGCAGTTCTGATTCAGCCTGATCTCCTCTTCACACAGGACACTGTTGCCATTACAGTTTCCCTGTACTCATCAATGCAAGGAAAGGGAATGGATTGTGCCCATGCCACCACCACCACTGCTCCTAGACAGTCATAGAGTTCCTCAACTGATGTCACAATGGGATACCCATTTGATCAGCAGGAAGGAGGAAAGATCAGCACCCCTTCTTTTTAAGGGTCATGCAGGCTTCCTGTCCTGACAATTGTCTTTGTGGTGCAAAAATGATGCATACTGCCTCCAGGAAGCTGGCTCTGTTCAAAGCAGAGATTTTTTTTCTTGAAGATGTTTTTCATTGCACAGAGAACTAATATGAAAGTCAACATGCAAGTAATGGAGTGAAGAGGTGGCTGTCAAGGTAGTGGAAATGGTCAACATTTTCTAATGTTACATCATTAAATTGTATCTCTGGCATTGAAGAGGGATTGGCTGGTAAGTGGTGGAAGAGCACTTTGGTTTTCTTGATGTTCAATGACAGGCCGAGCTTCTCATATTCTTCTGCAAAGGTGTTTAGAGTGACTTGGAGGTCTTCTTCTGAATGTGCACAAATGACGTTGTCATCACCATACTGGAATTCTATAACAGATGTTGTAACCTTGGTTTTGGCTTTCAGTCTGCTGAGGTTAAATAGCTTGCCATCTGTCTGATAGATTATTTCCACTCCGGTGGGAAGCTTCCCGTCAACAAGATGAAGAATCATAAAGATGAAAATGGAGAATAAAGTTGGGGCAATAACACATCCACCAAAGTCAACATTGACACCAAAATACAACATTGCCTGAGCTCTGCGAATGCAGCATTTTTCCGAGTGAAGCAGAGAGTGTTTGAGAACTGGGGCATCCGTAGGGATACCAAGGTGCTTATTTATAAAGCTATTGTCCTCCCAACCCTGCTATATGCCTGAAAAATGTGGACTGTCTATAGATGTCACATGCAGCTCCTGGAACGATTCCATCAGCGCTGCCTATGGAAAATCCTGCAAATCTCTTGGGAAGACAAGCGGACAAATGTCAGCATGCTGGAAGAAGCAAAGATCACCAGCATTGAAGCGATGGTCCTCTGCCATCAACAGCCACATTGTCCAGATGCCTGACCACCATCTCCCAAAGCAGTTGCTCTGAACTCAAGAATGGAAAACAGAATGTTGGTGGACAGGAAAAGAGATTTAAAGATGGGCTTAAAGCTCTGGCATAGACACTGAGAACTGGGAAGCCCTGGCCTGTGAGCACTCCAGCTGGAGGTAAGCTGTGACCAGCAGTGCTGCAGAATTTGAAGAGGCACAAATGGAGGGCAAAAGAGAGAAACATGCCAAGAGGAAGGTGTGTCAAGCCAACCATGACCGGGTCTGCCTTCCACCTGGAAACCAATGCCCTTACTGCGGTGCAGATCAAGAATAGGGCTCTATAGTCACCTATGGACCCACCCTGGAGGATTATCCTACTTGGACAACGAGGGATCGCCTAAGCAAGTAAGAAGTAAGTAAGTAATAGAGTGAACTAAGCAGCCATCATCTCCCTTCAAACATTTCTAGCAGAGTTTGTTGAAATTCAGTTGTTCCCTTTTTGGAGTCTTCACTTTAAATCCTTTCGCAGGTTAGTGATAGGGTCTTGTAGTGAGGGGTTTTGTATATTGCTATTTCTAGTTTCATATCTATGTGTATTCTCTTTTGAGACTAAATTGATATGACAGCTAGTTGATAAAATGAACTGACAGAAAGGAAGTCAGCTTTTTGAGATGTTGTGATGAAGAAAAGTTCTGCAGCTACCATGAATAGTTAATATAACAAACAAGGGAGCCCTATAACAAACCAAGCCTGAACTCTTCCTAGAAGCCAAGATGACTAAGTTGAGGCTTGTGTATTTTGACCATATGATGAAAAGGCATGATTTACTTAAAAATATTATAATGCTTAGGAAAGTAGGGGGCAGAAGAAAGGGGAAAAGACTACATATCAGGAATCTTATCAAGGGGGCTGTGACCCTGTGTCTACAGGATCTGAGTCTTGTAAGTGTCTCATTCATAGGGTTGCCATGGGTCAAGGTCAACTTAAGGCCAGTTAACACGTACACATCCTCTTTTTGGACAGATTGGCCTTTTTGTCCTATACAGAATGCAGAAACACATTGGTGAGAAAATATGGCATACATTTGTTAGGATCCCTAATAAATTGCCAGAGTAGATGTTAGGACACAGTTGGCATTTGCACCCGCAGCAGAGTTATGTCCCTGTGTTTCTAACCTTGTCATGCAACTTGTTGCAGATGACTAATGGGTTAAGACTGGATGGTCTGCAAGCAAGTGAAAGCTTAAGAGAGCAGTTTTTGCCAGAGTCATATTCAGTGGTTGACTAAATATATACTTGAGTCTTCTCAACGGGGAGTTGTAGGTGATCAATAAATCTTTAGCTGAAAGCTATTGGTGATCTTTAGATTGTTATCAACAATTTCTTGTTATTTTGAGGCAACTGGTACAAACAGTGTTATGGTTTTCCAAGAAATTTAAATAGAGACGCTTTTCTGTCTAAATGGTCATCCATCACTACATCTTGTGGAAACAATTTAGCAGATCCAAGACATAAAAAAGTCCTTCTTAACCCAGGACATAGTTAAGACAAAGAAATACAGTGATGCCTTCACTTAAGAGTTTAATTAATTCCATGACTGAGGTCTTAACTCAAAATGTTCTTATCTCAAAGTGAATCTTTCCATTGAAATGCATGGAAATGCTATTAATCCAGTCTCCCCCCCCCCCCCCGTTTTTTGTAATGTGTTTTTAAATAAGAAAATGTACTTTATAAATAATAAATAATGTATAAATGCACATTCACGTGGAACAACAAAAAATAAGAATCAACTTTAAAATGATAGAAACACAAAGTTGTGATCAGATTTAGACTAACTGTGCCTTCTAACCTCCGCAGGGGTGGTGGACCCATTAGAATGGTCCGCCCCAGGAGACTTATGGATCCAAATGGTTTTCTGACGGCTCTTGGGGATTTCTCCACCTCCTTGGCTGGCGACTCTGTCGATGCTCTGGTCTCTCGCTGGGACAGTGAGTTGACCAGGGCAATTGACACAATCGCTCCGGAACGTCCCCTCTCGAGTAACCGAGCTAAACCAGCCTCTTGGTTTACTGAGGAGCTGGCAGCGATGAAGCGAAAGAAGAGGAGGCTAGAGTGTGTGTGGCGCCAGAATCCCACCAATCCAGCCCAAACACACCTGAATGCCTTTTTAAGGTCCTACGGTGTGGCAATAGCGGCAGCTCAAAAAACATCTATTACAGCCAATATTGCACCCGCGAAGAATCGTCCGGCTGAGCTTTTCCGAGTTGTCAGGGGCCTGTTAAATCCGCCAAAATGTGAGGCCTCAGATAACTCGGTGGCCCGCTGTGAAGCATTTGCTCGATTCTTCACGGATAAAATTGAGCGGATTCGGTCAGGCTTTGACGTCATGTTAACGGCAGTCTCTGGGGATGTAACGAGAACATCTGCTTGTCCAGTTTTGTTGGATTCGTTTCAATTGGTTCAGCTTGAGGATGTGGACAGGATCCTTGGAGAGGTGCGACCCACCACATGCATCCTAGACCCCTGCCCATCCTGGCTGATAAAAGAAGCCAGAGGGGGTTTGGCAGAGTGGGTGAAGGTGATGGTTAATGTCTCCTTACAGGAAGGAAAATTTCCAGCGAGCTTAAAACAAGCTGTTATAAAACCGCTGTTGAAGAAACCATCACTGGATCCCACTCAATTTGACAACTATCGGCCAGTTTCCAATCTCCCCTATTTGGGCAAAGTCATGGAACGTGTGGTGGCAGCACAACTCCAGGGGTTTCTGGTAGACACTGATTATCTAGATCCGGCACAGTCCGGCTTTAGGCCGGGACATGGAACTGAGACAGCCTTGGTCGCCTTGGTAGATGATCTTCGCAGGGAGCTGGACAGGGGGAGTGTGTCCCTGTTAGTTCTGCTGGACCTCTCAGCGGCCTTCGATACCGTCGATCACGGTATCCTTCTGGGGCGCCTCATGGACATGAGGCTCAGAGGCACTGCTCTGCGGTGGCTCCGATCCTTCCTTGAGGGACGGACCCAGAAGGTGTTATTGGGTGACACCTGTTCGGCTCCGCAACCGTTGTTGTATGGAGTCCCACAGGGTTCAATTCTGTCCCCGATGTTATTTAACATCTACATGAAGTCGCTGGGGGAGATCATTCGGAGTTTCGGAATGAGATGTTATCTCTACGCAGATGATGTCCAAATCTGTCACCCCTTCCCACCTGCCACCAAGGAGGCTGTCCAGACCTTGAACCGGTGCTTGGCCGCTGTGTCGGACTGGATGAGAGCTAACAAATTGAAATGGAATCCAGACAAGACAGAGGTCCTACTGGTCAGTCGTAAGGCCGAACAGGGCATAGGGTTACAGCCTGTGTTAGATGGGGTTACACTCCCCCTGAAGACGCAGGTTCGCAGCTTGGGAGTGATCCTGGATTCATCGCTGAGCCTGGAACCCCAGGTCTCGGCGGTGGCCGGGAGAGCTTTTGCACAACTAAAACTTGTGCGCCAGCTGCGCCCGTACCTTTGGGAAGTTGGACTTGGCCACGGTGGTCCACGCTCTTGTTACATCCCGATTGGATTACTGCAACGCACTCTACGTGGGGTTGCCTTTGAAGACTGCTCGGAAACTCCAACTGGTCCAGCGGGAGGCAGCCAGATTGCTTACCGGAGCGACATACAGGGAGCACACCACCCCCCTGTTGTGTCAGCTCCACTGGCTGCCGATCCAATTCCGAGCACAATTCAAAGTGCTGGTTTTGACCTACAAAACCCTATACGGTTCCGGCCCAGTGTATCTGTCCGAACGGATCTCCCTCTACATCCCACCTCGGAACCTAAGATCCTCCGGGGAGGCCCTGCTCTCGACCCCACCTTTATCACAAGTGAGATTGGCGGGGACGAGGAGCAGGGCCTTCTCGGTGGTGGCCCCCCACCTGTGGAACTCACTCCCCGGGGAGATTAGATCGGCAATGTCCCTTCTTTCATTTAGGAAAAAGTTGAAAACCTGGATATGGGACCAGGCATTTGGACATCCTGGCAGCTAAAGGAAGACCTGATGACGAGCTGGAATTTGACGAGACGGAACGGATTTACGAAACTCCGAATGCTGAGCTCAGGATTAGTCTACTACTGTGTTACTGTATTGTTGTGTAGTGATGTTTTTAATCTTTAATGTGTAATTGTTTAATTTGCTTATATATGTATGTATATGTGACAAAGGCATCTAATTGTGCCTTCCTCTGTAAGCTGTCCTGAGCACCCCCTCCCCCCCGGGGGTGAGAAGGGCGGGGTAAAAGTGACGGAAATAAATAAAAGTTGTGGCAAGGAAGCACATTTGAGGCAACAGAATGTGTGTTGGACAGTGTAACAGCAAAGCAAAACCTGCACATTCACATAGAACAATTTTCAAAAAAGAAAGATCAGCTTTAAAATGGTAGAAGCACAATGTTGTGGCAAAGAAGCACAGAGTGAAGAGGCAGAAACATCATTTTCTTCATAGTGTACTCAATCCAGCCTCCCTCCATCTATTGCTCTCTCTCCCCCTCTCTCTTCATGAAGACAAACATACCAAGAATAAAATGCACACAAAATTAACTAACCCAAAGTTCCTCAAAGCAGACAAGAGCAAAGTGGACCCAAAGTGGGCAAGAGCAAAGCAGACATTAACCTCCCAAAGTGGACAAGAGCATAAAGCACAGAGGCTGCTCCTTTGAAGCACTAAAGTTTGGTACTGTCTTGCTAGTGTTCCCTCTGGTGCTAATGCTTCCATTGATGCTAGCGCTCCCTCTGGTGCTAGATCTTAACTCAAGAGCTGCTCTTATTTCAAAGCAAACCAAGCTGAGCAACAGCTCTTAACTCAAAACACTCTTAAGTTGAGACACTAGTAATTATAGATTCCACTGTACTTCCTTTTCTTTGTCTTGCTTCTAGCATTTGGGTTTAGTTAGCTCTAGTCTATTCTGAAAGAAGAAATAGGAAAAATGTTTTTCTATCCACTGTCTCTGTGACATGAATAACTATATCATTATAATGTTAGCCATCTGTTTTCTGAGCTGGATACCTTCTAGATCCACAATGGCTCTTATTGGGGAATTTCTCCAATTCCTAGTAATTTTGGATGCCTATTTTGCACCTTTTCTACAATTATCTTTTCATGGGAAGTCACTAGAACGGCCCACAGTATTCCAAGGATGATCTCACCATAGATTACAATGCTGACAATTATATTTTCAGTTTATTTACCCATGATCCTGACATGGATATTTTTAACAGCAGTTATACAAGATTTTCATTGATCTGTCTGCAACAAATCTAAGATTTTTTTCCTGCTCAGTCAACACACCAACTCAAATCTGTTGATATGTGCAGGTGCTCACCTACAAAGCCCTGAACGGTTTGGGACCACCCTACCTGCGTGACCGTATCTCCATCTACAAACCCACACGCTCGCTTCGATCATCTGGGGAGGCCCTGCTCGTGATCCCACCCACGTCGCAAGCGCGCTTGGTGGGGACACGGGACAGGGCCTTCTCCGTGGCGGCCCCCCGACTTTGGAACGCCCTCCCAAAAGATCTCCGACAGGCCCCCACACTGGCAGTGTTCAGAAGGAATCTGAAAACCTGGCTGTTCCGTTGCGCCTTCCCGGATTAAGAATCCCCATCCCAAGTCCCAGTAGCACTTTAGCACAATTAATACTGCTGCACACCGTACTTTAATTCCTATGCCCCTCCTGCCATTTTCAGCACTTTTAACCATGTACCCTCTCGCCGGCCGAACCAGTTTTTAATATGTCTTGATGTATTGTTATTGCTGCTTGATAATTTTTGATTTGTTTCGCTTTTGATGTTGATTTGCTTTGTTATTACTTGTTATGTTTCTATTGTATTGTGTGTTGTGGCTCCGGCCTGTGTAAGCCGCATCGAGTCCCTCGGGAGATGCTCGCGGGGTACAAATAAAGTTAATAATAATAATAATAATAATAATAATAATAATAATAATAATATGTGTGCATGTGTGGGTTCATGTATATGTGAAGTTAGGGGGTTTTTTTGCTCCTGCATACATTACTTTGTATTTAAGTATGAAAAACTGCATTTTCTGTTTTAATGACTATTTGCCCTAGAAAGAGACATCTTATTGTCTTTTAACACTTTAAACAACTTGATGTCATCAGTAAACTTTGCCATCCTTATTATTTCTGGTTTAGTGTGCAGCGTGGACATCTTTTTCATGGACCATGTTTCTCATATCATTCAAATGCAGTTTGATCTATATATATTAGGCCTGGGTAACAACGGAAAAATTTGTTTCTAAAATCGATTCGTTTTTTGGGGTTTTTTGCGTTTCGATATTTAAAAGAATTCCAAAATTTTCCTTTTAAAAAGTTTGATATTTACGAAATTTCGTTAATATTAACGAATCAATTCGTTAAAATGGTGGACGCAGTTGCGCAACTGAAAATAATAGGGGTGAGATCTCTATTCTGGTTTGACAACGCTTCCCAATAATAATAATAATAATAATAATAATAATAATAACAAACCACTTTCTGCCTTCCTGCATGTAAGGCACAGTCAAAGCACTACTGAAAGATGGCCATCCATTCTTAATAATAATAATAATAATAAATATAATAAATATAATAAATATAATAGTTTTAACCTGGAGAAGGAAAGAGGTTAGGCAGGCAACAGGCAGGTCTCTGAGTGCTGCACTGCTGTGTCTCTTTGCCCAATGCACTCAGGCCAGAGTGACGAACGAGGTGAGGTGACGACAGGAGGAGAGGAGAATTTGATCCACTTAAGCAGAGGCCAGGGACCCGGAAGTGGGGTAAATGCCGACCGCTTGCAACCAGGGAGAGGGGAGGGAAACAACTATAAAACTTGCACCAGACATATGGAAATAATAACGAAACAATTACAAAACAATTACGAAATAGCTTTAAAAAATAGTTTCATTTTTTAGTTGCTCCTGAATGGTTTGTTATCGCTTCGTTATCAAGAAAAATAATGAATTATTAACGAATTACGAAATTAACGAACGAAACTGCCCAGCCCTTATATATATATATATATATATATATATATATATATATATATATCATCGTGTAGTTGTTTATGACATTGAAGTTCAACTCTCTCAACTCTGCCAGACATGTTACTGTCCAAGGCATAGTAGCTGAGCTTAATAGACATTGCAGCAAGCATATTCTATTTGTTCTGCTTTTAAGGATACACACTCACTTTGCTATTTGCATATTTCCAATGCAGATGCTGAGATTTCTCCCCCTGGGCTGTATGAGGATGATTGGAGCTTTTTCATACTTTATCTAAGAATTTCCTTCTGATGTTATATTCTGTGTGAATAAATTATTCAGAGTAGATGGAGAAACTGATAAATAGCATAGATAAACTACAATTAGTATAAAATGTATTTGTAAAGATACTGCTGGGTTTTATAACTACACTGGCCAGGCCCGTAGCCAGGATTTTGATTCGGGGGGTGTTGAGTTTGATTGGGGGGGGGTGAGTTTGATTCAAAGGGGGGGGGTGAGGATCTACCCTAGCAAACCTTTTGTATCATAATCCCAATAGCCCCATGCATATGGGATATATTGAGCATGGTGATCAGAACAGTTTAAATAATGTACCAGTATGGCCTTCTCACGGACCACCCTGAGAATTTCGGGGGGGGGGGGGGCTAAAGCCCCTCAAGCCCCCCCCCCCCCCAGCTACATGCCTGACACTGGCTGAAGCACAGGCAGTGGACAAAGGTTGCAGGCATGGCAATTCTTGTGAAAGTTGTCCCAGTTAGGAGATGACGCTGCCCTGATCGCTCTGTTAGTATTTGGGAGCCTACAGAACAGCTTGATCAGCTGAGGGAGATGGCTTTCCCTGTCATCTCCTGCCATTATCATGAGTTGGTTGAAAAGGCTTCCAACATGCAGCCCCTGAACCCCAGTTCTATGGCCCCTGTTCTGTGGCCCCTTTAAGATTTCCTCCAAATCCCTCAATTCAAAAGAAAATATTTTTGGCAGGATTGTTTGGCAATATTGGCCCCAAATATTGCAGAATACACCCAGGTATACCCCAATACTATCCTCAAATACTTCTTTTATCTTGTGCAGTCCTTCTAACAAATGTGCCACATTGGTGTGGAGGGATTTATCCCATTAATTGGTCCCTGGGCCCCACACGGTTGTCCATCCATATGTGTATGTGTTGCTATCATCTTTTGTGACTCATAGTTTTCAAAGCTGAATGCATGCCCACATTTAATAATTGAATACACTACTTTAGACAGCTTTTGAGCTTTGCTTGGATTGCAGGTATGGGGGTATTTTACCATCTGTAGCTTTGCAGTCTATATTATGAACAAAATGTTGGCTTCTGGTTCTAAAAATGTTAATCCACCCACTGCTACTGTTGATTTCTGCAATGTCTGTTTGGTGCTAATAATTACACAGTACAGTTCACATTGGCTATGGTTCTAAGACATTTAGAAACATTCTCTTAACACCCCATCCAAAATGTTAACAGAGGTAATGATTTTAGAATATAAGCCCACGGGCACAAGATCAGCCTTATCCAAATACAGTTGGATCAGTAAGCAGAGATATGCCTACTTATACACACACCACAAGTTATCCTTTTAGATTTGAAACAAGAGAACAGATTTCAAAAATGATAATGAATCCTGACAACAGCCTACTTCTTGGCCTAATTAATTTAAAGAAAACTACATCAATTTTTTGTAAGAAGAATGAATGCAATAACATACTCAAGCTACCTATAAGTGGATGGTAGTGGGATTTCCTCCATATCCCACACCATCATTCCTCTGCTGTCATTTATGGGTGACTTCAGCATATCCGAAAGTAATTTTCCAGCTCTGTCAGGTCTCTTACTTTAGAGTTGCAATTAATGAAGTGTAGGTAGGTGGATGGAAATAATTTGTAACAAGCTTGTCAACTTATTTCCTCATGGGACTCCATGCTTTTAAATAGCTGTTTCAGATGTAGAAATTGAATACGGCATTCTCCCTGCTCCCCATCTTTTCATCTACATGCCAGGAACAGCCATGTGGCATATGCTGAGTGAGTAAAATAGCTGGCAAACTGATTTCATGTAAGGACAAACTGAACGTATTCAACTAAGCTACTGAGAAAGGAATTCCATTTGCTATAGTTTCAGTTAAGCTGAAATCCTCTCCAATACAAGATAAAGAAGCCAATAGGCACAAACTTGGAGAAGTGTTTTTTCTTTCTTTCTCTCTGTCTCTGCAAATTTCAGTCTCCCAGGTAGTTCTGGGAAGTTACCATGCTAGGGGATGTTGGTAGATTTATTTGCTCTAAAGTAACTTTTACAAGACAAGCTCTACTTGGGGGTAATACCAATGCTCTCTTATTGCAAGAACGGACAAATATCATTGTATTCTTACTAGCAGGAAAAAATAATTCTTTATTAGGCATACAAACACCAAGTCTTTTATCTAATAATGTTATTATTTCACAGCTATTGAATGAGCAGTACTAGCTGCATAAGCACCCTTGTCATCACATTTCTCTTCATAGTGCCAATTCACCAGTCTGTGGTCTTGTGCTCCTAATTCTGCTTACCTTCATAATCACAACTTCCTGTACTTCCACTGCTCCATAATTAAAAAAAAATGTTTTAAGCAATCTTGCAGTCAAAGCAGTAGTGTTGTCGTTTTTTAAAAGGACAAAACAAAAAACTCATACCAAATTACTCTATTTAAAAAAAAACACACCCCTGAAATAGTGGGAGGGTGAGTGGGAGAAGAGAAAAATATCAACGCTTCACATTCCTTCAGTGTCCATTTGCTAGCAGAGAAGCGGAATAGCCTCATCACACTAGGCATGTTATAGGAATGTGGTGGAATCGGTAGCTATTGATGGATTTGGCTCACCAATAGTGGGAGATGCATGCCATCACACTATTTCAGTGCTGGTTTGCCTTCTTCGTGTGATAAAGTCCCAAGGCAGTTTCTTCTTTAAAGGGATGACAAACTAAATTGATGAAGGGAAGTTCACTGCCTACCAGCCCTCTAGAGCTAAGTGGCAGGGTTTCATAAATCCTCCTGGTTTTGCCATCATTCTGAGGTGGAAAAACTGGTTTTGTCAAGCAGCTGGCAAACTACATTGTAATGTGCTTGTCCTGGTGGGTTTCAAATTGAAGCATTGGGATGAAAGAATGACACATCCATACATTCATGTTTTGCATCCATTTTTGCACAGTAGATGTACTCCGAGGAACAGAATACCAGGCTCCTTAGTCACCTTCTGTGTTTCAGAACCATGCTATTTTTTAAAAGAGCTGCAAGACTGCCAGAGGAGAAAACTAGGGATCTGTCTATCAAGTAGGCTGTAGTTATGCCAAAATCTGTCAGCCAACCTGGAGGATAAGAGATGAGTAATAGCATATGAGAAGTAGAAATGATGAAAATTCAATCTTTCTGTTTTTATTTTGCATCCATTTGGGTTACCATCTCTTCACTGTGCAGCTTCTAAATAAAACTATGGACCTTACTATGTGGAAAGGGTTCAGTACCTTGGATAGATCTGTTGCAGTCCTAATTGAGGAGACCCCAGTGGCACAATGGGTTAAACCTGTTATGATGCCAGAGCTCTGCCTTATTCAGTTTGTGTTAAACAATTTAATTAAAGCAGCACTTACTTTCTGGCTGTTTTAATAGTCCAAAACATAAAACATAAAGATAGCACTCAGCCACAGAATATAAAACAAAATTGACAGCAAACACTATTGCAGGTTCAAGATAACATCGAAGTCAAAAGGTCCAGTCTGATGGTCAAATGCCGAGAGTTAAATGAGCAAAACCCAGGGATCAAGAGTCTGTACAGTAGTCAAAAGTCAGTCCAAAGATTCAGGGTTCCAGGGTTCAAGACACAGATCAGGCTACTGAAAATCCACAAACCTGGGGAAAAATCAGCAGCATCTACCACCAAAATAAGACAAATATTTTCTCCCAAAGATCAATCCCAAGGCTAGCTCATTACATCCAGAAACACTCAGCTGCAACCTATCTCTTGCATACCTCCACCCTTAATGGCTTTCACCCATGAACTCTTACAAATTACTCAACCCTTTAGAACTAAGACTTACATTTGCCCTTCCATCACCAACTGCTAGGCCTACCACCAACAACCACCATCAATTGCAGAACATGATACATGACAAACCCCTTGTGCTGGCAGGACTGAAGACTGACAGGTCAGAGGTTCAAATCTGGGGAAAGCATTGATGAGCTCCCTCTATCAACTCCAGCTCCCCATGTGGGGACATGAGAGAAGCCTCCCACAAGAATGGTGAAATGTCAAAACATCCGGGTGTTCCCTGGGCAGCATCCTATCAGATGACCAGTTCTCTCATACCAGAAGTGACTTGCAGTTTCTCAAGTCACTCCTGACATAAAAAAGTCCTAAAAAGCAGACTTATCACCCAACTGTCATTGAAGCCCCCAGACACCCCCCAAGTTTCTAGGGTAGTACATGAAAGTTCAAAGAGAAAATATATTTACTTCCTTCCCTAGAACATATTTGCTTGTTTTCCCCATCAGTAATTCATACGCAATGTAAGTAGGAGCATCTATTAGGGAAAACATATAAATTCAATGATGCCCCTGCCCATTTCATATTTCAGGACACGGGCAGGTGGGTCATTGCATCTGAGAGCCACCGCCTCACAGTTTCTACATATCATGAGTAAAGCACTATGGACTATACAGTTCTATAATCTGTGACATGCCACCTCATCACATGTAGAAAAAAAATCAGCATCCTGGCATGTCGCCAGTATGTGTCATCATATGACATCAGGCAATTTCCAGTGATTCTCCATGGAGGAACCATCCTGGCAGCATGCTAGGATGCTTCCCTTGGAACACAGGAGGCTTCCCATGTTCCACAGACAACAGGGGGAAGCCAGGCAACAATGCTCCCCCCCCCCACAGGATGAGGTAATCGCTGCAGCAGGGGATGTGTGGTGTAGGGCAATGCTTTCCCCTCACTGCCCCACAGATTCACAATGCTCCATGGAAAATTCCCTTGCTGCCTCACAGATTATGGCTTCAATGTGATAAGGACCTTGGGATCTCAGGGGCCCTTTGATGGAGCCTCACTCGGTGGTTTCTGACTTCCTAGGTCTCTAACATCAGAGGTGGTGACTCATTACTGAATATATGGGGTTTTGTATACAGTATTTATCTAAAATGCTGAGTATTGGAAATGTGGTAACTTCGCTTTGTTGCTTAAAGTAGTGGTGGCTTGAGACTTCAATGACAACCGAGTGATATGTATCCTCATTGGAACTCCCAGTGCTGGGAGAGAGAGACAGGGTAAACTGGGGATATGGCAGTTTAATGGGATCCAGGACCTCTCTGGCTGAGCATTTTAAAGGTCCCTCCCCTCAACTACAAGCCCCAGAATTTTGAAGGTAGCCACAGGATTTCAGATGGGATGCATACTCTTTGCCTACTCTTTCAGCTTTCCTACAAAGGATGGATGAGAAACTATTTTAGTTTAATGTGAATGTTAATGGGAATCTATCTAAATGACACTTTTCAAGAGTAAAAAAAAAACCTGAACTGCAGTTGTGTTTAGTAGGGGAAATTTCACACAAAAATGCATACAATAGTTGAAATACTATAAAAATGATATTAGGAAATCGGTTTTAAAAATTCCTGTACTATGTGATATTGTATGCAAAGAGGAAAAATGGGGTTGTGACATCATAGCTATCTTTAAACATTTGAAATGATGTAAAGCAGAAAATAGTTCTGCTGTACCAGGCTCTAGGGCTTGGGGGGGGGGGGGGAGAGATTCTAACTATAAGAACAGAGTTTCTGCCTAGACATTAGGAAGAGTTTTCTGAGGATAAGAGCTATGCAACATTGGAATGGACTGCCTTGGAAGGAGAGGGGCATTTTTCACTAAAAATCTTTACACAGAGGTTGGTTGCTCATCTTCAACTATATCATTCTGCATGACAAGGGCTTGGATTGGACAGCCCTTAGAATCCCTTCCATTTTTATGATTCCTCCAGATAACAATGTATGCAAATGCCTAAGAAATTTTGAGTGGACTTTTAATGAAGTCACAAAGGATGCAGAAACAGGATGACATGAACTAAAATTTGGGGAATGGGATGCTAAGAGAACTGACAGATTCATACATCATCAGTGACTGTTCTAGTGTGCCTTCTCTGAATAAAGGAAATAATGCCCTTATTTGACCAATTTTCTGCAATATGTCCTCTGAAGCACTTAATCTACCCATTGGATTGATTTCGCTACCTTACCCTCTAAAACCCTTTGTTTAGATATCCTACTGCTGTCACACTCAGTATTTTAAAATTTTAATCTACTACATCTGGCCCTGCCCACAGTTTTTTAAATCTCTTATGTGTTACTGTTTATATGTTATTTATGATATTTGTATTGTGTTTTGCTTGCTTGCTTGCTTTGTTGTTTTTACTGATGTATTTTGTTGGGCTTGGCCTCATGTAAGCTGCCTCGAGTCCTCTTGGGATGGTGGTGAGGTATAAATAAAGATTATTATTATTATTATTATTATTATTATTATTATTATTATTCATACTGTTATGAATTCAAATGTCCATGGGAAAGGAGGAAAACAATGGGGATAATAAATAGCTGGTTTCAGATTCTGATTTAATAAATGGCAACACTGAGGAGGGCTCAAAGGAGGGAGGCTGAGGTTGAAATAAGTAATGCAGTTGAATGCAACCCAGGGTTTCCCCAGATGGTCAGGGAGCTGACCACAATGGACTCTAGCAGTAGAGACAAACTGGTAGCCCCTTTCCATAGCATCTGATCATAGACCTTGTACCAGTATTGAACAAATATCCAATACCATGACCTATCTCAGTATGTATAAAGCCTGAAATTTGTTGTGCTTCGGAGATCTGGGTTGTCATACATCACATGGAAGTTTTTTTTCTTGGATAATGTTGCCCCGTTGTTTCAGAAAAACATCTATTTCTGTTTTATTGACTATGCTAAAGCCTTTGACTGTGTGGATCATAATAAATTGTGGCAAGTTCTTGGTGGTATGGGGATACCAAGTCACCTTGTCTGTCTCCTGAGGAATCTGTATAAGGACTAAATAGCAACAGTAAGAACTGACCATGGAACAACAGACTTGTTCAAGATTGGGAAAGGCATACGGCAGGGTTGTATTCTCTCACCCAACCTATTCAACTTGTATGCAGAACACATCATGCAACATGTGGGGCTTGATGAATCCAAGGCTGGAATGGAAGGAACACTAAGAACCTTAGATATGCAGATGATACCACTTTGATGGCCGAAAGTGAGTTGGAGCTGAGGAGCCTTCTAATCAAGGGGCTTGATGAATCCAAGGCTGGAATGGAAGGAACACTAAGAACCTTAGATATGCAGATGATACCACTTTGATGGCCGAAAGTGAGTTGGAGCTGAGGAGCCTTCTAATCAAGGGGCTTGATGAATCCAAGGCTGGAATGGAAGGAACACTAAGAACCTTAGATATGCAGATGATACCACTTTGATGGCCGAAAGTGAGTTGGAGCTGAGGAGCCTTCTAATCAAGGTGAAAGAAGAAAGTGCAAAAGCCGGGTTGCAGTTAAACATAAAAAAAACAAGATTATGGCAACCAGGCTGACTGATAACAGGCAAATAGAGGGAGAAAATGTGGAGGCAGTGACAGACTTTGTATTTCTAGGTACGAAGATTACTGTAGACACAGACTGCAGCCAGGAAATCAGAAGATGAAGACTCAGAAGTGACTGAACGAATAAACAACAATAAAGAATTATTGACCTTGCTTCCACACATGAACATATTTGTCTTTTTCATTACAACCTTTTTCAGAGAGTTTCCTCTAGTCCTAAATCTTCAATATATTTGTTACCTCTAAGGCATTTTCAATCTCTTTTCAAAAAATTAATTGATAGTGTTTCCATAGAAACATTATGGAGATCTAAGATTTTTCTCATTATTTCTTTTTATAGAAGAAACTTTTTGTCTTGTGTATATTGTCAGGTTTGGTTAAACCTGTTTGTCTCTCTGAAGTGTCTGTTCCTTATACTTTGTTCTTCTCTACATGAAACCTGTGGCTTAATTGTAATCAAATTTGGCTGAAGGCAACCAGTTTTGCCTCTTCTGAATATTCATTAGATGTATCATTGGATCCATTCCCCCTTCAAGATAAGTGGTTATCCAAGCTGAAATCTTCAATGTTGGTGTACGTCTGTGTGAAATGAGGAAAAAATAGCAGGGGAAACAAGAAAAGGTTAACATGATTCAGCCTTTCATTTTCTATTTAGTAATGACATTTCTAAATCCCACCTTTCTTCCAATGACTCTCCTCCTCACAACAATCCTAAGAGGCAGGTCAGGTTGACAGATAACGACTGGCTCAAAGGCACCCTATGATTCATTGCTGAAATTCCATGGGGTCTTCCAAGTTTCTCTTACATATTCCAACTGCTACCTAATACTGACTCTACTTCCTTTGCAGGCAGAATTAAAATTATTTATTAGTTTGGGGTACTGGATGGCATCATCATACAATGCTTCACATTACTTCTCATGAAAGACAGCTCTCTGCACAGAACAATCGGGCTTTCCCTACAATATTTTTTGGAATGGCTGAACATAGAAAACTTTATGCTTGGGGAATGTGGCTGCAATATTGTTAGGGCAGAGGTTCCAGTTTAGGAATGTGTTTTATATGTAAAAATAAATAAATAATCCCAGGTTCAACACAAAACATGCAAAAATACTTTGTGGATTTCATCTCCTAGAATCCATTTTCTGTATGGTCTTTTTTCAACCTCTTCTTCAACCACCAGCATCTCAAGCCAAGGAGTCTCGAGTCTTGGAAAAACACTGCCAGTCAGCAGAGATAATCATGAACTGCATGGAACAATGAAGTTTCTCATCTTAAGCTAGTTTCCTAAAGCCAAACTGCAACCATTTTAGAGGATAAAAGGAAGCAAAGGGGTTTTTTTACCCTTCTTTAGCCTCCCCATAAGTTACTTCTGACTTCACACCTTTACTACATCTGTCCTTATCAAAATAGATAGTGTACAATGGGCAATGCTTCTCATATGTTAGCCCAAAGACATCCTCATAGCAACTAAAGAATCTGCCTTATATTGAGTCAAGCCATTTGTTCGACAAGTCAGAGTCTTGGCAGCTGTAACTGACAATGGTTTTCCAGGTCTTCGGGCAGCATTCTTGTCCTACCTGGAGATCCCAGGCCTGGTCTTGCTTAGCTTCCAGCATCCAATGCATTGGAGATGTTCCAGGTGATATTGTGATAAGTTCTTCAGAGTTGCTCACCTACAGAATCTAATTGTTTTTTGTATTTTTGGCTGGAAAGGACATTCCTTTGGAAATTGCTCTGATGAATGACTCCATTTTGTTTGCAACATATGCCCTCTTTTGCCTCCTTAGCCAATCTACATTCTTTTGCTTTACAGCAGATTTTCATGGTGCAATCTTTCTCTTTTTATATAGCATGCCATGGTCTGGGTTTGATTAGCAAAAAGCTGGCAGGTCCATAGTGTTGTTGTTCTGTGCTCTCAAGTTGTTTCTGTCCTACGGTGACTCTTAGATAAATATCGCATGATTTGTTCAGAAGAGGTTTGCCATTGCCTTCCTTTGAGGCTGAGAGAATTTAACTTCCCAAGATCACTCAGTAGATACAACTATTTATTTATCATGTCAGAAGTGAATTGAGGGTACAGTTATAATGTATTTTAAAACACAAAACAAAGTTAAACTTTGCATTATACTAAATATCCTTTGACCAGAAGCTGGCGACTTGGAGTGCCTCTGATGTCACTGTAAAAAGGTCCTCCATTGTGCATGTGGCAGGGCTCAGAATGCATTATAGTAGATGGTACGTGGTTTGCTCTTCTCCGCAGTCGCATGTCTCTGCAGTCACCTGTCTCCACTTTGTACTCTCATTTCTTAAGGTTAGCTCTGCATCTCATGGTGCCAGAGAGCAGCCTGTTTAGCGCCTTCCAAGTTGCCCAGTCTTCTCTGTGCCCAGGGGGGAGTTTCTCATCTGGTATCAGTTACTGATTGAAGTTCCGGGTTTTCACCTCCTACTTTTGGACTCTCGCAACTGGGTAAGCTGGTATTTGAACCCCGATCCCCAGAATTGCAGCTCTAAGTCACCTTCGGGCTGATATGAGCAGGGAAGAAATAATGCAAACAAACAAACAAACAAACAAATACATAAAATCATACTTCATCTGAATAACAAGCTGACTTGGAGATAATGATCTTCTTGGGAAGCCCTGCTCTCGATTCCACCTTCCTCGCCAGCGTGACTGGTGCGGACAAGAGACAGGGCTTTCTCAGTGGTGGCCCCTTGGCTATGGATCTCCCTCCCTCCTGAAATTCAGGAAGAAAGTAAAAATGTGGTTATGTGACCAAGCTTTCAGATAGCAAAGCTCGTAGTGCAAAAAGATAATAAAGACTGTTTAGTTAGGTTAATTTATAGTTATATGTTATATTCTTGCTATTATTTTTTGGTTCTCACATGCATTGAATTTTCCCTTTATAATGTTGGAAACATTTGAGTTCCCTTAGGGGGAGAAAAGTGGTATATAAATGTAGCAAATAAATAAATAAATGGATGGACGTCTGATTCCATTCAAACATGCAATTAATTGATTTTGCTAATTTGGCAATGTTACAACTTATTAGACTGCAATCCTCATCTTATCCAATAAATTTACAACCGTATCTGGTGAGCAACAAATTGGTGAAGCTGGTAGATTACTATTCAGTGTAGCAATTGCAATGTTTTTAAAATTCATTTCCTGGAATTTCATGTGCCAGTGCCTGGCATAAGCTTATTCAAATACTAGGTGAACGCTACAATGAATATTCAAGGCAAGTCAAATATTTATTATATTTTAATTAACATTTGCTAATCTAAGTTCAGAATCTACATTCCACTTACAGGCTTCGGAGATTATGTTAGCAATGGGATTGTTTTTGTTAATGAGCTAATGAAACCTGAATGAATTATCTGACAATTCAACATTTGATGTTTGTTCTTCTGATGAACTAATGCATAGAAGCTAACTCTGTTTATCGAATAGTTTTGTAACTCATGATTTGCAAGTACATAGTGCACTGCACATATGAGTAAATATTAATGATTTAAATTGGAGTTCCTGATGCTAGATTCCTGTTTTAAGATGTAAGTAATTAAAACTAATGGAGACTCATTTGTATGTGTTAAAGAAATTCAGTTTTTCTGAGGCAATATTATTCTTTGGAAAATGTGCAAACAAACTGTTGGCAAAGAAAACATGACAGAAGTTATGTGGTTCTGGCCTCTCCTGCTGAAAAATTATTTAAATTAAGAGTAAATAAATAGATGTAATTGGGATTTGACCTGCTTCAATTGCTTTGATGTATAAGTATTTGGAGAGAGGAAGCAATATTCATCAAGGTGTGTGTAGCAAATCTGTCAAAGCTATACACATATAATCTCCCTTCCACCCCCGATTTTGTTCTAATGCTGGTGCTATGAGGGCTGCCATGTTGCAAACAAATCGGAAAAGGAAACATTTGGCCCTGACAGCTTTTATAGAGATGAGAGGATGGATTCCAGCAGAGTTGGATAATTTATTTTGCAAACTTACTTTATGACATATGTATGAAATCACCCTGGTTTCTTTTGCAAAGGTATACAAATCAGAAACAGTCAATATTCAACAAGTGTGGCCTCTGATCTTTTCTTTCTAGTGTCTTTTCTTGCAAACAAGATTATTTTCTTATACAGGTTGAGCATCCCTTATCGGATTTGCCAGAGCCTGAAATACTCCATAAATCAACATTATCCACATGGGTGGCTGAGGTAGTGACAGCTTTGCTTTTGGGTGGTTCAATGTAGACTGATTTTGTTCCATGAGCAAAATTATTAAAACTATTTTTATAAAATTATCTTTGGTCTGTGTGTATCAGATGTCTATTAATCATAAATGAATTTCATGTTTGATTTGGTTCCTATGTCTAAGAGACCTCATTATGTACATCTATAAATATTCAGAAATAAAAAATCCTGAAATCCAACATACTTCTGAGCCCCAGAATTTTGGAAAAAAAGTATTCAACCTGCTTTAAGGTGATGGTATTATAAAGTATTTTGAACAGTATACCATTTTTCAGGAATACTCAGATTTGAATATGTTGAAATATTGTTCTATTATTTTTAATGAGATCATAACAATCAACTCAGAAAATCATTTTAAAATAAATTGCACTCAAATATGTATGGTTTTTTTTTATGTCAGTAGTGACGAGAAACTGCAAGTCACCTCTGGTATGAGAGAATTGGCCATCTGCAAGGACGTTGCCCAGGGGATGCCCGGGTGTTTTGAAGTTTTAGCCATTCTGAGTCCCTCCATGGAGGTAGAGAAGAATAAGATATAAAAGTTCTAAATAAATAAATAAATATAAATAAATAAATAAATCGATGTTTTACCATCCTAGTGGGATGCTTCTCTCATGTCCCTGCATGGGGAGCTGGAGCTGACAGAGGGAATTCATCCATGCTCTCCTCGGATTTGAAACTCCAACCTGTCCTGCTGGCACAAGGATGGGACATGAAACAGCAGCAGCACTGCATTTTCCCAAAATCTGTGGCTTCTTTTGATTTATATTAGGCATGTTATGATACTGCAAAGTTTGGATAGAATCATTTAGGACTATAGATTTCCTCTGGAAAATGATGGAAGCTTGATTCCTGATCTGCCATTTTGCCTTCCAAAACATGAACTTTTGGGGCCCCTGCCAACTTTGGTAGATTCTTATTTTTCTCCAAAGAAACCCATGTTGTCACTGTGTGTCCGCAAGTCCTTTCTGACTTATGGTGGCCATAAAGCAAATCCATTGTGATATTTTCTTGACAAGATAGACAGGCATTTACTGATTCCTTCCTCTGAGACTGAAATAATATGGCTTGCTCAAGTTCACCCAATGACTTTCTAAAGTTGAGCAGGGATTTGAATCCTGGTGTCCTAGAGCCCTAGTCCAACATTTAAAGAACTACACCACTTTTTCTAGATAATAAAAACAATAATAACTTTATTTTTATACCCACCTCCATCTCCCCAAAGAGACTCGGGGCGAATTACATGGAGCCAAGCACAATCACAGAGAGTTAAAAACATAGCATATAAAATATAATAACAATATAAAAAGCATAATACAACATTATAACAATAATAAACAGACATGATAAGCAACCACCAAGGACATACTTCAAGTTTCATTGTGGGAAGGTGGGCTGCTGCGTAAAGAGGTTAGAAAATAGGCTAATCAATAAGGTGTGTAGATCATGTAGCAGCCTAAGGATAAGAGCAGTTATAACAGGGACATTACGACTTTAAATAATGCAGTAGTAAAGTGCAGGGACATTATTTTTAGGCCATGGATTAGGGCCCACTGTCAAGGGAACTGTTTAATCAAATGCACGATGGAACATCCACATATTTAGTTCCTTATGAAATGTGGATAGGGAGGATGCTAGCCTGATCTCCCTGGGGAGGGAGTTCCAGAGTTAAGGGGCCACCACTGAGAAGGCCCTCTCTCTCGTCCCCACCAACCACACCTGAGATGGGGGTGGGAGTGAGAGAAGGCCCTCCCCAGAATATCTTAGAGATCATGTGGGTTCATAGGGGAGGATGCGGTCATGTAGATAGGCAGGTCCCAAACTGTTTAGAGCTTTATAGGTGATAACCTGCATCTTGAATTGCGACTGAACCCAGCATTTCTTCTGTGTAGGTACAATGGATTTACTACATGTAGTTTTCATAAGTAAGTACAGCCACAGCTGCATTAAGACACAATTAATGCACCTGAAGGCTCACTATCTCGAGCATCTGAGGTGGACTGCTCAAAGTTATCTGGCAGATCATGATGGAAAATGTGAAAGTTGGCTACATCAACTGTGGCTGAGAAATCCACAGTCCTCCTGCTTTCAGTTGTGACATTCAACGTGATTCAAGTCTCTGAAAGAAACATCAGTTCCTGTACAAGTAGCTTGGCAGGTGGAGAGTCAGAAAGAAACAGAAGGAAAGAAGTTAGGGTGTGGAAGAGATGAGGGGGAAAGAAAAGTATTAGAAATAGGGAGAGATAATGCTTTTGGTTCTTGCTCTGTCCACCTCTGTATCAAGTGACCCCTTTACTGTTGCTTAATGGGTGATCTCTGGTGGAACACCGTTTTTAATAGATGAAAACATTATCTGTACATGACAAACATCTTTATTGTGATACAACAGATTCATTTATACTTAAAAGAATTGTGTTGTTGCATCAGACCAAGGGCTATGTAATCCAGTTTTTGTTGCTTATGGCATAGAGCCAAATACTTCTAATCATATTTCAGCAGGACATCAAGTTGATTTCTCTCACTTGCTGTCTTTTTCGTTTCTCCACCTGCTGGCATTTTCAGACGTGTCCTGCCTCCGTACATGAAGTTTCCACTCAGTTCTCCTTGTTAATAATTGTTGACAGGCATTCCCTCCATGATTTTTTCTAGTTGTTTTTTTTAGTCATTTAATCTTGTGACTGTCACCACAATATGTGCTGGTAAATTCTATTAAGTAATGACATGACACATTTTGTGAGGTGCTCCTGGTTACATCAAATCTTAACCAAAAATACTGCTTTCTCAGATTATTAATATTTCAAATTGATGGAGAAAAGGCAGAACTGCCACATAAAGAATTGGTTTTGATTCAGATTGGATTTGTTAGAGCTGAAAAGTGCAGAAAGACTATTAATATTGTTTGGATAAGGTCTGATAGGCTGTTCTCACTGAAATTGATTAGCAAAGGAGAAACTAGCAAAAAAACCTAGATAGAAGCATAATACAGGTTGAGTATTCCTTATCTGAAATTCCAAATTTCGAAATACTCCAAAATCCTAACTTTGTTTCATGCACAAAAGTATTTAAAATATTGGGTTGTTGTAAGTTTTTTGGGCTAAATAGCCATTTCCAGAAGCATTCTCTCCTGACATTTTGCCTGCATCTATGGCAGGCATCCTCAGAGGTTGTGAGGTCTAAAATATTGTCTAAAAGTATGTGTACTCTATGTGTATAAATTGTATAATGTTTAGACATGAGTCTCACCTCCAAGATAACTTGGGTATTACAATGTCTTGGGTGGGAGGATCCAAAACATTTCTGTTCCCAAGTATTTTGAGTAATTGATACCCAACTTGTACCTGTCTATATTTTATAATTGGTGCATATAGGATTTTGGCATAGGGTATATATTTTAAGATACAGTCTTGACTAATAAGGGCTGTCATGAAGTGTTAAGTGTAAACAACACCGCATCTCCTTCTATGAACTGGCGCAGGCTCTAAGATCTGCTGGGGAGGCTCTTCTTTTAGTCTCACCACTGTCCCAAGTATGGTTGGTGGGGACTAAGAGAGAGGGCCTTCTCAATGGTGCCCCCCCCCCCCCCCCGCTCTAGGACGCCTTCCCTAGAGAGATTCAAGCTTTGCAATCCAGTCTAAAAATATGGCTTTTTAAACAAGTATTTTATCTTGAATAGATTTTAAGGGTTAGTCTGAGGACTTGGTGGCTACACTTTGGCACTGGGTTCGTTAATAGAAAACAATCAGTTTTATCCGCAGTTATGACTGTGATTTATGAATTTGGAATTTTAAATTTATTATGTGGTATTTTATGGATGTCTGCTCATGTTTTTATCACTTTGATGTCCGTGTAATTATTTTTATTTTATTTGCGGTATTTTGGAGTACTTTGTTAGCCGCCTGAGGATGGTGGTGGAATGCTATTATTATTATTATTATTATTATTATTATTATTATTATTATGACACAAAAACACAGTATGTCACAGTAAACAAAATATATATGCTGGATTTCGTATCACAAAATCACAAGTCAAATACTTCTCAAGCATCTAGGACTGTGTGATATATTTTTGAATGATGCATGCAGATTCAAGTAAGGTGGCCTTTTGCAGTTGACAGATCGTGGTTTTGTCAATGTTTATTGTTTCCAAATGCTGGCTGAGATCTTTTGGCATGACACCCAGTGTGCCAATCACCACTGGGACTACCTTTACTGGTTTATGCCAGAGCCTTTGCAGTTTGATTTTGAGGTCCTGATAACGGCTGTGTTTTTCCTGTTGTTTTTCCTCAATGCGACTGTCACCTAGTATGGTGACATCAATAATCAAACTTTTTTCTTTTCCACAATCGTGATGTCTAGTGTATTGTGTTCCAAAACTTTGTCAGTCTGGATTCAAAAGTCCCACAGTATTTTTGCGTGTTCATTTTCCACTACCTTTGCAAGTTTATGATCCCACCAGTTCTTTACTACTGGCAGGTGGTACTTGTGACATAAGTTCCAATGAATCATTTGGGCCACAGACCATATTGCAAACTGGGCCTCAATAGTTCAATCGCACTCAGCAGATTGGCAGGCAGTCTCTAATGCATTTACAAACATCTGTGGTAGTCTAAAGGAACATCTTGTCACAAAATCCTCTCCTAAAGGTCCTTATTTGAGCAGAGCGCCCTGGTTCGACAAAGAATGCCAACTTCATAGAACAAAGCTGAGGTCGGCAATGAGACGTGCGCAGGGACAACATCTTGTACATCCCCAAGTCGAAATGTTAACCCTGAGACGAGAATATAAAAAACTTATAAAAACAAAAAAGAAAAATCATACAATATCGATCTGGATAGGGCTTGAGTGCTCAGCTAAGAGTCATAATTCGGCTATCTTTTGGCACACAGTAGCCGGAATTTTGAAGGAAAGGAAATTTACACTTGATATACCTATTCCTGCAGAAAACTGGGAAAATTACTACTCACAGTTGTTTGCTCCCACAGAACTTACAGAGACACAGACACCAGGTAATGATTTATCAATAAAAGCCCTTCCCCTCTGGCCATCAGTAACAGAAGGTGAGATCAGAGGTATTATAAACAACCTGAAGACCAATAAAGCCCCAGGAGAAGATTACTTACCAGCTGAGCTATTTAAAACACATCTAGACTGGTGGGCCCCCCTGTTAGCAGGCTTATTTACACACATAAATAACATCTGTCAGGTTCCAGTTGGATGGAAGATGGCAATAGTTGTCCCTGTTTACAAAAAAGGGAACAAAAAAGACCCTGGTTCCTACAGGCCAATTAGCCTAATTGATATTGTGGCCAAGATATATGCCAGATATCTCCTGAACAGAGTTGAATGTTGGGTAAAAGAAAAACATATCCTCGCCGAAGAACAGGCTGGCTTTAGACAGAGCAGATCAACTATTGACAATTGCTTTGTTTTAAATCATACAATTGCAAAATATGTCAGCAGAGGGAAACAACTGTATGCCGCCTTTATAGATCTTAGTGCAGCATTTGACACTGTAAATAGAGAGACGTTATGGAAGAAACTAACGGATCTCAATATGGAACCCAGACTGCTGGCACTAATCAAGGCACTTTACACGAGCACCTACCTTAAAGTGCGACTTGGGATGCAAGGAGCCATGACAAATAGTATAGAAACATACAAAGGGGTCAGACAAGGGTGTATATTAGCACCACTGTTATTCAGCTTATACGTAAATGATCTCCCCGAACAGTTGAAGGACCCAGAGGTACACATGCCTAAGCTGTGCAATACACATTTCAACATCCTTCTATATGCTGACGATATGATTTTACTATCATATTCGCAAGTTGGGCTACGTAGACTGCTGAGAAGGTTTAATTCCTATTGTCATAACAACGCTCTAACTATTAATAAATCAAAGTCAAAAACAATGGTATTTGGCAAACGACATAACAGACATAGATGGTTCCTGGATGATGAACCAATAGAGCAAGTTTGCACTTTCACATATCTGGGAATTGTTTTTTCTGAGACCGGCTCTTGGCTACCACACCATCAAAAAAGTTCAGTTAGGGCAAGAGTGCGTGCAAATCAACTACTTAAACTGACAAATCACAACCAACCAGGATCCTTAGACCCACTTCTCAAAGTATATAAAGCAAAGGTTACTCCCATGCTCTTGTACGGAGCTGAAGGTTGGGGTCTAAACCAGATACCATTATTAGAGCAATCACAATCACAGCACCTGCGAAGTTTCCTAGGAGTGGACAGGACGACCCCAGCTGCCGCAGTAAGAGCGGAACTGGGAGTACACACAGTGGATGGCTTATCCAAAATCAGGGCCTACAACTACTGGGCAAAACTGATGGCCATGTAAAATGATAGACTCCCCAAACTGTGCCTGTTAGAGCAGATAGAAAATCAACATCAGACCTCTTGGTTAGTTCTCCTGACAAAATACATCAGGAGCTGTGGACTTCCGACTCGGTATCCGAATCTCTTAGAAGAGTTAGACCCAAAAATAGTTGCTCAACGAGTATTGGATATAGAAGGCCAAAAAGATATTGCTACCCTCAGTAAAGCTGGCTCACTGAAATGGTTAGGCCGCTTTAAACATACTTTCCAAACTGCTCGATATCTAAAAACAGAAATGCCTAAACACCTTAGGAGGGTATTTACCAGAGCTCGTTTTGAACAGCTGGATACAATGGACAAGCACGGAAGGTTTAATCAAGTCCCATACAACGAACGATTTTGTATTTGTGGAGCACCAGAGGTGGAGGATATCACACATGTATTGTTCAACTGTGAGCTGTATAAGAAAGAGAGAGACCATTGCCTTGGACCATACATTATTCAAAAAAACACACTGGGACCCATATATTAAAACCTCATTTTTGTTGGCCGGACAGAACCCTAAAATAACACACAAAACAGCCCTTTTTCTATTCAAAGCAACACAGCTAAGAATTGCACATTTAGAATCAATTGGGGTAAACTGTGGAGGTGACGCAGACATTTGATCTGAACGAGATCCTGTTGACAGCTTGTTTATTTTAACTCCTTCTATACCGAGGGCTGTATGTTGTATGTATGACTATATATGACTATGTGTTAATTGTGTTATGTGTTAAATGTTTTGATACGGCCAATAGGCCAATCAATAAAACGTATCTATCTACTACTGGCAGGTGGTACTTGTGACATAAGTTCCAATGAATCATTTGGGCCACAGAGTTGTGCCTCTTTTTGTAATAAGTTCGTGCAATTTTCTTGCAGCAGCTGAGGATATCATCAATGGTTTCATCAGCTTCCTTGCACTGTCTGCATTTTGGGTCATCAGCTGATTTTTCAATCCTGGCCTTAATTGCATTTGTTCTAATGGTTTGCTCCTGGGCTGCAAGAATCATGCCTTCTGTCTCCTTCTTCAGTGTTCCATTCATGAGCCATAACTAGATCTTCTCCTTATCAACTTTTCCTTCAGTTTTGACAAGGAATTGCCCATGCAATGCTTTGTTTTGCCAGCTGGTTTGTAGCACAGTTTTCTTGTACTGATTCTTTGTCTGCTGTGCTTTGAGAAGTTTCTGATTATTGACTTCAATTAAAGTAGGTTCTTGGCTTTCCTTTACATATTCTGCCAGGGTTTGTTTTTCTTCTTCAACTGCTTTCTTTACTTGTAAACGTCCTCTGCCACCAGACCTTCTAGGCAGATAGAGCCGGTCAGTGCGAGGATGTAGTGAATTATGAATAGTCATGAGTTTTCTTGTTTTTCTGTCCAAATTGTCCAGTTCTGCCTGCATCCAGTTTATCATGTCAGCAGTATAGCTTATGAAAGGTATGGCTCATGTGTTTATGGCTTTGATGGTATTATTATTACTATTGTTAAATGAACATAGTAAACTTCTGAAAATATTGCAAAATTATTTCTGAACTATAAAAGCCCTTTAAAAAAAACTGTGTGCATTCTTTTTGAACTCAGTGCTGATTGTACAGTGACCTTGAGCAACAGTAAAGTACGTTTCTGTTCTCTACAATGTTCAGGGCTTATTTGTATGCTTAAACAAGGACTCCCCGCCTATACTAGTCTGTTCAGCTCAGTCTCTATTAGCTTACCCTGCAGTGCAAATTTATTAGCTGTATTCCTATTACACCAAATGCATATTTGGCCCTTGGTGCCCTCAGAGGGTTCTCTACAATGCCTGATTACAGCTGGGCACGTTCCTATCAATTCTCATCTATAGTTGTCATTGGCCCCCCTCATTTCTCAAACTGTTATGCTAAGCAAGTGCAAACTTCCTTTTTAGAATCAAATGAGGCCCGAGGCAAGCTCTATAAATACAGCTTTTGGGACAAAAGATTTCAGAGATGAGTTGCACCTATCATCAAGGACTTCAGTTTAGCCAAGCATTGCGAGATCACAATAATCTCATTATTATTACCCTTTGACTTGTAGAATGCAAAACTGAAATGGCCCAGCTTCTATTGCCCTTAACTCTACATGCCCTTCTTCTCTGATCCCAGCCCAAGAGCTCTCTCCTCCATAACACTTCACACAAGGGTTTTCTAATGAAGTAGTTCAAGTGACAAGAATAGCTCACCAAGCTCCACATGGCAATTAGAGCTTCAGTGTCAAGCTCAATAATTTAAGAGAATGTGGCATGAGATGACACTTTACATAGAGGTAAATGGGTTTAAAATGGTGGAGGGAAAATAATAATGAACAGAATGTGAAAAGCTGGTTTCTAGACTTGTCCCAGATTTTATGAGTAACCTTTCTAGATTCAGTGAATATATATAATTTTGAGGAGGGGGAGGGGAATAGCTCCTAGAATCCCCATTGCCAATATAACTGGAGGTATAACCCAAATAAGACCATCTGTTTCTTTAGGAATTTTCCCATCTGTTTAAATTAAAGAGACCAGAAAGGAAAAGGGGAAAGTTACAGTTTGGTACTATAACTCCCAGATTTGCCAGTGAGAATGCAAGCTACTTCTGGCTGTCATGCATAGCCCTCCGTGGTTGAAAAGAGGCAGAAGTGTCCTGAAAGGCAATCAACCTCATCACATTGAGAAGTTTTCCTCTGATAGGACACTTCAGCCTCTTTTCAAGCATGGAAAGCTCATGTTCCAGAGTTGAAAAAAGGCTGAAATGTCCTGAAAGGAGAGAACTCTGAACATGGGCCAGCAATCATGTTCAGAGCTCCTATCTCTTACCACTTTACCCCCATGTTTACAACTGAAAAACAGATGTGATGGGAACCATCTAAGTTTCCCATCCTATTTAATTGCCCAACCATCATCAGTCTTTTGTATCCTATGGTGTTTGATACAGAGCAATAGGATCCCATTGAAATAAATGATTTTTTAATACTTTGGGGTTTGGTGCAGAACGATACGATCCCACAGAAAGTAATGGTTTTAACCTGGAGCACTGTTTCTTGTATCCTAAAGGGGTTTCAGCCAGAACAATAGGATCCCATAAAAAGAACTGGTTTTAAACTGGTGTCAGTCTCCTTTAATGTAAGGGGCTTTGGGCAGGGCAAGGGATCTTTTGGTTTTCAGATATTGTTGTTTCTCCTGATTTTTTTTAAAGTAATACTAACCTTTTGATGAATGTAAAAGATGAATGTATTACTAGCTCTTACTTTTCCACACGAGAGTCTGATGGGGAGGTAGAACTTGAAAGGGGACTGCTAACAATACAAGAGGGGCAATTCTCTACTCTTAAGGAGAGATGGTTACCTATGCTTTCCCCTTTCAATGTGATGAGGTGGCTAGTTCTTCACCGGGGTTGGGGCACAGAATCCCCACAAAAGTGGGAAAAGTGTGAATATAATCCCACTATTTTTTAACCTGAAATAAATTTTTTCTAAGAACCACTACCTCCTCCAGCATGCTCCCATGACCACTTTGAATCTCCCTGTGAAGAGAAAAAGTGGGATATAAATAATAATAATCATCATCATCATCATCATTCTGGGCACAAAGCTGTGTAGTGGGCACATGTCACTTGTCAAGCATGATTTACACACACATTTACTTTTCTGTCTATTTTGTTGTGCCATCTCTCCATGTGTACTCTCAGGGAAATAGCAGACACATTGATCACAAATAATGTCTTGGATGCAAGGCAGAAAAGGATTGCTATCCTGAACATTTCATTTTGTGAGATGTGGTTCTGCCATCTGGGTATACCAACTGATAGGATTTTGACATTCAAAGAATGGTGTAAATCCAGACAGGGCATGGGAACAGATAATGAAGGGCCACTCTTTGCTAGACTTATTTTACGGTTATGAAATTCACAGGAATTAAGTTGCGGTTTTGACCAATATCTATGTTTCTGTGGCATTTTCTTTTCTCCCCTCCCTTACTGTAATGCACAAGCCCTCCTTTTCCTATAACCCTAACTTTTCATTTTTGATTTTAATATATCCTAATTTGGTGCAGTTTCATCCACACACAACAAAGTGAATTCAATGCAGTTTGCCAAAAAGCAAGGAGGGGGAACATCAGGGAGAGACACTTGAGAAAAGTTTGTGAAGTAATCAGGCCCTGGGATCATGAGGCAGCCACATTAAATCAGAAGATTTAATTAAGAAAATGTCTTGGTGAAGGGCACACCTTACTATTTAAAAGGTTATGATAATGAAATAGAAAGAGCAAGCAAACTACCAGGAAGCATGAGACCTCTGTCCATATTAATTACCTGATGTTTCTTGATTTTCTTTTAAAACATTCAAATGCCTTTTCACTCCTAAGTTAAAATGTATGAAACCAATTTTCCATAAGACAAGAGTGGGTTGGCTTGCTCCCCAGATGTTGCTGACCTTGTCTGCTGGTAGTCACCCCAAGTCCCTCTTCAGAGGTCGAGAATAGGATGGGATATAAATGTTCTAAAAAAACAAACAAATAAATAAATAAATTTGAGTTGAGATTGTACCACAACTGTATAATGAATGTTCCCAATATATTTGAAATAAGACACATAAATTGGGGTGTCATCCCAGGGAACATAGGTTGCCCCATCAATTATATAGTGAAGATACATGCATTACTGGTACAGAAGTGGGGCTAGCATGAGCACAGTAGTAATGATAAGATCTATTTATTTACTTTTTAAACAAAAATAGGGAACCATTCAGGATATTTATTATAGATCCGTTTCCCTGTGGTGCAACACAAACCTGCTCTTTCTACTCCTTCCCTCATTAGTCCCAGCAAACAAATACTGTATTATGTTGCTTGCTATTTTCTTTTAAAACATACAAAGGCTATGGAGCAATCCATCATGTCTCCTTAATCTTTTTTTTAAAGTAAACATTCTTTTCACTCTTTGTTCATATGTCATTTGTAATGCTACCTCTAAAACTATCTGCAGCTTTTCAAATGAAAATACACATTCTCTCTTATCAAGGAGAGAGGCTAAGTACAGCTTATGCTAGAGGAAACACAATAAGGAGAAGCACCATTTGATAATTAAGCTATAATTAAGTTTGCACTGAAGACCAGAGACACTGTTATAATTAAAACACTAGCAACAGCAAAAACAGTGATTATTCATTTGAATGTAAGAGGGGGTTCCCATGTTCTCAAAGACCCACCATCCTCACCCAAATTCTTGGATATTCCCATTCTTACATTTTGAAGTCAGAAACTGTGCACAATCATTCTTAGGTAAATTGGTCCAGCATGCATTATTAACTCTTTTTCCAAAGAGGATCATTGCATTGTCTTATTTGCTGGCCTACCATGGTGATAGAATTGTATTCCAATTACACTGGCCAACACACATTTTGGTGCCTCAAATATTAGCTTTGTTTCTGGGTGTATTTGACTTGCTGATTCCAAAAATGGCACCCCTACCAGCTATAGTTTTTGAGATACAGAACATATGACATATACCAGTTACAATCTGCTTGTCCATAAAAAAGAATGATAACCATAATCCAACAAGCCTAAAAAACAAGACACCAATACATTTTTGTTGTTTTTGGGCTGTGTTACCTTTTGCCTAATAACCTCCCCATCTCTCCCACACACCTAGAACAAAGAGAAAGAACACTTTTCAACTTCATATGGGTTTAATGCATCATACTTTTCATGGAGCTATAGAAGAACATCCTTACACATGTTTAACACCAAATGTTAATAGTAATGGTATCTAGGAATGCCTGAGAGCTTTGGTTTTTGAGACTGAAGTTATTTTTTAAAGTATCTGAACCATGTAGGGTTCAGGATTTTGACTGCCTCCTTTAAAGTTCAGACTAAATTCAGAGTAGATTTACCATACCACTGATATGAGAGCTATCAAGTCCCACTGGGAATGGTTGGAAGTTATAACCAGTCATCCTGATTAAGAGAAAGACCTGTGAAATTAATCTGCCAGAAGACATTAACTGCACTGAAGACTTGAGTTATGGATATTTATATCAAGAATGTCTTATGCAAGTGAAAGGAGCCATTAGTATTATTTTGCTCTTCTTACTTAGTTAGTATGTTTGGCAAGGACCGTGTTTTAAAAGGAGAGCTTTAAAGGTGGTTGTAGGCTTTTTGGAGCAATTCCATTTGACATATGATACTGAAGTAAATGGTTCACCTTTTTAAAAACTCGTTTTTATATATATTAAAAAATCCTCGAAGCAACTTTGAGAAGTCAGAAAGTTGTTATGCATGAGTTTTCATCACTTATTCAAGGGTAAATGCTCTCTGTTTTCTCCATTAGTTCTATTGCGACTGCTGATCTAGTAGCAATATGTGCCTCTCACCTTGCATTATTACTGCTTGAGCTGTGCTTTGAATTGCCAAGCTGTCAAGAAGATGCTAGGTGTGCCCTGTGGCTCTTCCAGTCTCTCTAAGCATCTTTGAATGGTGCTGGCTACTGCTCAAGTAACAAGGTAAAAAGTCTGAATAAATGACACATGCTCTTTAAGTGTCCTCTCTCTCCATCTCCCTCTCCCTCTGGTTTCCTTGAGCCATGCATTGGCCTTTGTATGCTTGAGCAAGTTGAGTGCTAATCTTATCAGATCAGAATGAACACCGGATGGTCAGCAGAGATGATGGAATACTGAGTAACTGGTAGACTTTCAAATCCAATTTAGCTCTGTAACCATTGTCTGAAGCACCAACAATACCATCTTCTTAGCATAAGGTGCAAAACTCTGCAACTACAGAGCAGAGCGTAGGAAAGTTATTTTTAAAGATTAAATCTCCCAGTGATTTTAAAATTTATATTAGGATATTTTAAATGCTTTGTCTTAGTGTTTGCATGTTGTATATGCCTATGTTTACTGGTTTTGGTGATATTAATTTATAATTATATGTCAGTGTTTAGTTATTAGACAGTTCCCCAGATAAATTTGACCCCCCAGCTATGATCCAAAATTTAGTCCTTGCACTTTACTACTGTTCCCTATCCAGACATAAAGTGTTCTATGCCATATTGCCCTCCACTCCCAATTCTGTTATCTGGCTTTTGTACTTTATCCATTAGCCCTGTCCTCACAACTGATTTGCACCAGCCTGCTGCCAGAGCCCAGAAACTATTTACTATTTCAGGTCATTGGTAGTTTGCTCAATAGTTGTTTTTATACTGTGTTATGTTGATGTTGTTTTACAGTGTTTTATGATGTTGCCTATTTTAAATATGTTGATCAGGCTTGTCCCCATGTAACCCACCCTGAGGCCCTTTTGGGGAGATGGGATACAAAAATAAAATTATTATTATTGTGATTTTATTTTACTATATGTATGTGGTGTTGAATGCTTGCCATTAAGATCTGCTAGGGAGGCCTTTCTCTCACTTCCACCTCCGTCATAAGCACGGATGGTGGGTACAAGAGAGAGGACCTTCTTGGTGGTGCCCTCCCCCCGGGCTCTAGAACTCTCTCCCCAAGGAGATTAGATTAGTCT
Organism: Anolis sagrei; assembly: GCF_037176765.1. Taxonomy (NCBI): domain Eukaryota; kingdom Metazoa; phylum Chordata; class Lepidosauria; order Squamata; family Anolidae; genus Anolis; species Anolis sagrei. The sequence continues at coordinate 211,580,642 of NC_090024.1, read as the reverse complement.
CCACCCTGTCCACCTTCCGGAAAGACTTGAAGCCCTGGATGTTCCAATGTGCCTCTGAATAATGGTTTAGCTACTGATTAAGTCTGCCTAGCCTTAATCTCTTTAGTTGTATTCCAGAACTTTATTCTCAGCCCTGGGCTATGGTTTAACGGTTTTACGGTATGCATTTGCACAAACCCTTGTCCTGCCCTATTAGTCTTAAATTTGAACATGCCCACTTTTCTCGGTTACTGGTTGTTTGATGTTTAGTTTATGTTTGATGATGTCTTATATTTTATTTTACTGCTAAAATATATTTTACTGTATAAATTTTTAATTATGTATTTGTAACCTTGTTTGTATTGGGCTTGGTCTCCATGTGAGCCACCCCGAGCCCCTCCGGGGAGATGGAGGTGGGATACAAGAATAAAGTTATTATAAACTGCCTTGAATCCTCCCAGGGAGGAGAACAGTGGTATATAAATATACAAAATAAATAAATAAATAAATAAATAAATAAGAACATGCCCATTAAGATAGTGTCTTCCTGCATACCCCAAAGCTACAGGCCAACCTAAGAACTTCAGAGTGGGGTGTACACAGTTTGGCCTTTCAATACTCTGTCAGTGCTCCACATCCTCCAGCAACTATTATTGTATGTACTCATATACAGGTTGACCTCATGTATAAGTTGACATGAGGTCAACGAGAGCTGGTTTTGTGACCAAAATTATATATTTTCATATGAACCATGGAAAAGAAGAGTCATTCAGAAGAGAGGGGAAAACCCTATTACAGGATGTGCGTATGTATGCTAAGTTTTTACAAGGATCATTGCCTGTATGGGTGCGTGTTGAGGAAGAACACCTGGACAATTAAGCAATTAAGCTTGAGCCACTCCCTGAATGGAGTATATCATGAGGGGTTTTCATGGTGTATTCAGAGATGGTGATCAGGAAGACACCAGATGGGACTTCTATACTATAGAAATTGCTGAAGATCCTGAACAATTTACTACGACTCCTTGCACCAATGAAGAAGCAGAGAATGCATGATTTAATGCATTGGACTTTTGTGTGAGTTATTTTGCTGGAATGGACTAAGTTTATTTTCAAGGCTGGTTATTTTGTAAAGCTGCATATTTATCTCTGACTACTCAAGAGTAAATTTTGTTTTTCATTTTACTCTGACTCTGTGTGATTCAACTAGAGGGCTGGTGCTGTGAAGACTGCTGGGTAGCTTCCGCATAGACTAATAAACCGCAACAAACCCCTGTGTCAACTTAGTCATCTGCCTTCTAGTCTCTGCCACCTCTGCTTATTTTATCCCTGGATGGCTTGCGCTCTTGACTTTCATCACTCTACCCAGAGCAGGAGATCCTCCTTTACTGATAAGAGTTAAAGTACAGTATTCACATTGATCAGGAGAAAGTGTTTGTATATGGGGGGGGGGGGGGGGAGTGATTTTTTAAATTAAAATTTATCGTGGTTTGAGCATTGGAGTACAATTCTGGAGACCAGGATTCAAACCCTTACTTGGCTATAGAAGCCCACTAGGTTAACATGGCCAAATCACACTCTCTCAGTCTCAGAAGAAAGCAAAGATAAACCCTCTCTGAACTAATCTTGCCAAGAAAACCCTAAGTTGAAAATGCTTTGAAGGCATACAGTGTAACAATGACAACTCTGTTCTCAGTGTTCAAAATTTAGTTCTTAGTTGACAGGTTTTGGAGCCAAGCCCATTTCCCTTGTTTTCCCCATTATTCATAAATGTTGTAATATATTTCAAAACTGCATGAAACAGAAATTCATCTTCCTGATCAATCATGCTGTTTGTAATTTATTTCTTCTGGAAAACGTTATCTAGAGAATATTCTTCCAATGTAGGTTACAGAGGACATGTCCTAATTGCTTATCTCACCTGTGCAAAGACTCAGACCAGGATACATTGGCTAAACAAAAGATGCCTACTTCAAGGGAAATATATTTTCATATCATTATTACCAAATGATGATAGGTGTAACGTGAAGGGCACACACAGATTTGTTGGGCAAACAGAAATTTTGTGAAAGTAGAAATATTGTTCACATAGATCTGGTGCTTTACCTTAGACTTGACTGTAAATTAAGTTATGGCGCGTTTTGCAGTGTTCATGATCACTTCAGGTTGCTGTGACATTGCAATGTACAGGCAGTTGAATGACTGATGTGCCATGGCCCTAATGTGCATCTAGACATGCTAGGAAGTGCCGGAGTGGAATAGGTGTAACCGTATTTGGTAAATGCCAGTGCACATCAGAAGTCCCAAATGCACATGAGATGTGCTCAGTTAATCCCAGAAGTGCCTAATGACTATCAGAAGGTCGTGGTACTCATTCAAATACTCTGTGGTGCCCAGATATGTATATTTGCAATTTGTCAACAGGGTTTCATTGTCTTTCTGCGAAGTAGCTACAGATTCATAAAGTTACAGAACATAAACCATAATGCAAAATCTCAGCCCATTTTTAAGATCTTGGTGGCCACGTGCTTCACCAAAAAAAGGACAAAAAAAGGTGGCGAATATCCTTTGGTGGTATTTGATGGCATGATTCCAATTCAAACATATCATATTTACACAAATCTAAGGCATAGCTTTTACTGCTAAATGACTATGCCAAATTGGGGTGCACATTCATGTAATATACTGTTTGATTTATTATTTGGTTTATGTATGTAACACATTGCAAATTTTTTTTTGTAAACCGCTTTAAGTCCCCCCAGGGATGAGAAAAGCGGTATATAAATACTGTAAATAAAAAATATGTTAAAACCAGGAGAACGTTTAGACCATGGGCAGACACACAGACAGGAGAGGCAGCAGGAGCACACATTGGCCTCCCTGACTGCCCCAAGTCATTGCTGCCTTTGCCTCTTCCTCTGCTCCCAGGACCTGCCCCTTTCACCTTCATTTGCCAGGACCACCTCCATTGGCTCTGTGCTGCCTTTGCCCTCCTGGGTTCATCATTCAAGGCTGCTATATTGTGAATAATAACCCATTTTTGAATATTTATTTATTTATTTGCCATACTTGTACCCCATCCTTCTCTACAACAAAAAATGGACTCAAGGCAGCTTAGTGGCACTTACATTGTGCTTCAACAACAATTACCTAAATCTTTTAAAATTGCTGCATATTAGACAAAGTTAAAACAAGGTTTAAAATTAAAAACAAAAACATTCAATCCAAAGTTTATGGTCTGAGTCCATTCTAAGGTCAAATTGCACAAAGTCTTTGAATCAGAATACTGCATTGCCCTAGTTTCCAAAAGCCTGCTCCCAGAGCCAGGTTTTGATTCTTTTCCTAAAGGCTAATAGGGAAGGGGCTGCTCTGATGTTGCTAGGGAGGGAGTTCCACAACCGAGGGGCTGCCACTGGGAAGGTGCACTTGTGAGGCCAACGGGACCGAGAGCAGGATGTCCCGCAGGTATTGGAATTCTGAAAAACGTCAAAACCCAAAATTGCCCATAAGGAGGCTGAGATAGTGACTTTCAGCCAGTCCTCAAATTATGAGCAAGATAAGTTCTGTAGGTTTGGTCTTAAGTTAAATTTGTTTGTAAGTTGGAACAAGTACATTATTTAAGTGTGCAAATCAATAGAAGGTAACACTGCTCCATGCAGCCATGCTGACCACAAACAATGTGTCTACGAACAAAGCCGGCTCTTCTGCTTAGAAATGGAGATGAGCACCACCTCTCAGAGTCAGACACAACTAGACTTAATGTCAGGGGAAACCTTTACCTTAACCTAACACCAGATTACACACACTTACACACATAGATAGATAGATAGATGATAGATAGCAAGCACAGGAAAAGGTTAACACCTTTGTTATGTTTGTTTTGAGGTCTGTGCCACTGTTCAGAACATTTCACCTCACTTCCTGGCCTTGTGGCAATCGGATTTTGAAAAATTGGCTTGCTGTGGAAACAAGGATAGTTGATAAAGTTTCACTGGGGCCCCTTTCCCCAATTAATTGCCCTTCCTAAGGGTAGAATTCTCTCACTTTCTGTTGTCTCATCTCGATTTGTAACTGTGAGTTATTTGTAAGTCAAATATTTGTAACTTGAAGACTGTCTTTATTTGTTTTCTGATGGTTCAATGTATACAAACTTCGTTTTACGCACAAAATTATTTAAAATATTGTATAACATTACATTTAGGTTATATATACAAGGAATGCATAAGATATAAATGGATCTGATGTTTAGACTTGAGTTCCATCTCCAAGGTATCTTATTATGTATGTATATGAAAAATAGGTTTTCCAAATTTTTAAAACACAAACACTTCTGGTCCTGAGCAGAAAAGGGATACTCTGTATAGTAGAATGTAGACTGGGAAAATGTGACGTCAAAGAGATTTTTTGAGTCAGTGTGGACAAATATTAATATGTCTATCTCTCTGCCTGCTTGTTTATTTATCACCAGGCCAGTGATGGTTTTCTAATACAGATAATATATTCAACTTGTTTTACTTGCTAAACATATATTCCAGCTTATGTAAATTCCTCACCATTAATTGCATTGTTTTGAAGCTCCAGATGCTGCTGTGAGAAAGTTTTATGAACTCTTGCTGAATTCTGATGAATATAGCAAGGTTGCTTTCAGATAATTTTAATTACCAGGCATGAGTTCTGTGATTTTATACTTCTCTTCCCCTTGCATATACAGCTTAATTAATAGCTTTTAAGTTCAATCAAAATGTATTCAGCCTTTACCAATTTCAAATCCTAGCTTGTAGAGCTGCTGCTGCTGCTGCTCTACAAGAAGCCTGAAACATTCCATCCAGCTTTGCTGTTTTCAGGACGACTTGAGAGTAGTTGGCAGCCCCAGGCCCATTCCAGCTGAGGACTCAACAAGCTCCAAAGAGGGAGCAAGCACTGAATTCACAAGGCCTGGGAGGACTTCTATTTTAATGTGTTATACAGAATCAAAATATATTCAGCCTTTTCTGATTTACAATCCTAGCTTGTAGGACTGCTGCTGCTCTACAAGAGATCTGAAACATTCAATCAAGAATAAGACACATATAATTTATTATCTGCTCAAAGATGAAGGGGCTGACCTGGCATGCTTCATCAAAACCTGGCTGGGAGATGGTAGTGCTGCAACCTAGGCTCAGGCCTTCTCAGCCAGGTACTTCATCAATGAGCAGGTGAGGGAAAGTGGGTGGTGGTGGTGTGTGTATGTAGCTGTCTATAAAGGCCATCTTAACCTGGCCAGATTACCTACTAGGAAGCTGAATCACATTGAGTATGTGTATTCGATGTGATAGGCTGAGAATGGCAGTATACAAGTATAGTAAATAAATAAATAGTAAATATACTAAATAAAGAGTAAATAAATACCTGAGTCTTAAAACCAGGGATAGATGGGATTTTGTTAGGTACCATCCATCCCACTGCCTAACAGACTCCCAGGCAAAGCTCACAGAATTCATTGCAGAGATGTTGGAGTTGCTCAGTTGTTGGAGGCCAGTTTCTCAAATGCAGCTCGGGAGTTCATGGTATCCATGACATGGGCCTATCACTATCGGTTCTGGACCAACACATTCAGTAAGTCACACCCTTGATGTGATTTTCAGCTCAGAACATATGAATTTATGGGCGAGGGTGACCAATAGCTCTGAGTTGTCATGGACAGCTCATATCAAAGCTACAACCTCCCGCTCAGGGGTAATTGATCCTTTGAGATTCCAGGAGGCCTTAGAGGTTTCTATGACTGGGATCACCAAAAATCCTGTTGAATCTCTGGTCAAGAAATGGAATCTAGCCAGATTAATGACATGATCTTTCCGAAACATCCTCTCTGATTCCTTACAAATCAGGCTCCCTAATATATAGAGACCCTCAGGGAAATGAAATGGGAGGGATAACAACTAGAGCATGGATGGTGGGAAACTCGACTTTTATGTGACAAGATACTGTATAGAGGGCTCCTTTGCTCCTAAAAGGTGGCAAAACAATCAATGAAGAAAGCTTTCTTCTCTACTAAACCATTATTCAAAGGCATTGCATCTTCAGATTCACATCCAGATGAATTGTTCAGAATGATGAGAGGATTAACTCAGGCTTCAGCCCCCCCCCCCCCAATTCTCATGGTGGTCCGTGATAAGGCCTTACTGGTACATTATGGGGGTATTGGGGTAACGATACAAAAGGTTTGCTAGGCTAGACCCTCTTTCACTCAGATTAACCCCCCCCCCCCCAATCAAACTCAGCTCCCCCCGAAACAAACTCCTGGCTCCGGGCCTGAACTCAGGTGCCCTCTCCTCCAAACCCACTGCCAGCGCATTCAGAACTGATAACCTCAAGGTTGGACTTCTACAATGCACTTTACATTGGACTACCTTTCTACCAAGTTTGGAAACTTCAGTTGGTTCAAAATACAGCAGCCAGATTGGCTACAGGAACATCTAGAAGTGAACATATTATACATATCCTAAAGTCAATTAGTTTCTGGGTGTTTTGGCCATTAAAGTCCTACATTGTTTGAGTCCTCTGAGGGGTGTCTACTCCAGCCTTCCAGATTCTGACTGGCAACTACCACCCAGAGGACCTTTTCATCAGCTGCCCCAAGACTGTGGAATGACCTGCCAGAAGAGTTCTGACAGCTAAATGAGCTGTCAGAATCTAATAACCACCTAAAGACCTATTTCTTCTGGCAGGCCTACCCAGACAGTTTTTAAACATGAATTTTAAATGTGTGTCCTTTGTTTAATCTCTGTTTTGTGTATTTTTATATGTATTTTATAGAAATATGTTTAAATATGTATCTTTTATAAAATAGATTTTAATATATGTATTTGTGGCATTTTTACAATGTTTATGTGCTTTAATTATTCTGTAACCCACCTCAAGCCACAAGGAGAGGCAGGTAAGAAATAAGATTATTATTATTTGCTGGTTTAAATGTAATAGGAAGCCACAGTTTGGTTAAATTGTGTTATCCACTGAGCAAAGAAGTAGAAACACAGGTCAGGGATATAGTTTGAAAGAGTGAACACGATGACTGAAGACAACCAATGATATTGCCACAAAGCAATACATACATACTAGCCCTCTTTCTTACATAAATGCCCATGAGAACTGAAGATATGTTATACATAAGAGATTCCAAGTTATTTAAAAATAGAGTGAAGTGTAATGTTCAATGTATCTGTAATAGTTTTGAGTAAGTATTGTTCTTTCAATATGAAGAAGTCTCTGTGTCAGGTTATTTGAAAACTACTCTATTGTACACCCAAGAACGATTCCTTATTGTATAATTTTATTAAAGTGACCATTCTGAGTTATTTATAGATCTTTAGAATTCTTCATATGCAGCAAGAACAAATGTTGCCAAAAATGAACTAACTTCATACATTTACATCCAAGATTTGCACCCAACATTGCCATTTCCTTTCTCAGATTTTATCTGCTAATAAACTATCAACCTTGTCTTAAACCCCTCAAGCTCTTGCTGCTCAGGTCTGCCTTGAGACACTCTACCAAAATAAAGCAATGTCCCTTTAATCGCTTAAAACCCTTGCATCAAGCAATGTAGTTTTACAAACAGATGCAAAATGTGCTAACAGAGGCTGCAGAAACTGTTAAATAAACATTGTTATTGGCTCCTACTGTGTCTAGGCAGCCTACTCAATATTTTCCATTTATGTAAACAGTAAAATGTGGCAGCCAGTGCATCTCTTACCTGACCCATACAGCTCTCTGTTTTTCCAATCTTCATTTCAAGTGTACAGGTTTCCCTGAGCAATTATTTTCATTCCATGTTGTGAAATAGATCCTTTGATACAGACAAACATTTATTATATGGAATTGCTTCATTTCCTCAAAGTCATTCCACTTGTGACCTCTTGCCATATAAGCTTTGCAGGGAGTCCAGGAACAAGAGCTATTAAGCTATTATATCAGCAGGTTATTGGCAGTGGGGGAATGCACCTGAAATATATTATCATATTTTTTATGCTTTCACTCAGAACTGCTTCCGGTGGTAATCCAACTGCATGGTACACTTTTGAAATGATCTTGTTGTCTCACCGTGAGAAAAGAACAAAGGCATGTTAGAAATATCTAAAATCAATAATGACCAACATTCTATAGCAGCTGCTTAGCTAAGTATACTTAGAATCATAGTTGGAATAAGTCACAAGGACCATCCAGTCTGACCCCTTGTTATGTAGGAATAGAGAATAAATATACAGTCAAACCTCCATATATCCTGTGCTCAAGGAACAAAAGTAGGAAAACAGAAAATAAAAATTATTTTATTACCTCATTTTTTCCCTCCAAAAAGTCAATATTAGTAACCCCAAATGAACGCCTCTCTAGGACACTCCAGTTCTTCCAGCACAATTTTATGAACAACATCTTCCAGAAGTTCATTATAGAATCACACTGGGAAACCTACAGATTGCTAGACATATTTTCTCTAAGAATCTTTAGGTCCTACAACTTGATTATATGGTCAACTTCCAGTAGAAGTAGGTCATAGACTTACACTAGAAAAATTAAAGATTTCCTGAGAAATCTTCATTTAGCTAGTGATTAGAGTACAGGTGAATTGATTTATGTCAATTTTGGAGGAGGTCAGGAAAGGTTACGTATTTAAGAATTTTTAACTAAAGGTGTTGTTTGACACCATATTAACTCTTATGGCCTAGTAGAATTATGGCAGTTAAAATTTTACAAGCCATTTAGCCTCCTGTGCTAAATAATGTTAGGGCCTCACCAAATTACAACTCCCATTTTTCCATAATATTGAGTGATGACAGTTAAAGTGATGCCAAACTGCATTAATTCTACAGTGTTGATGTACCCTATATAGCTGGTGTAGAACACTAGGTAGCATTAGTAATGTTTAGTCCTCTCTAACATTTCCAAGTTATAAGGCCTCTTCTACACAGCCCTAAAAAGTGGACTGGGAAACAGATTATCCTGAGATATCCATATAATGTTTCAGGCTAATCAATTTCAATCTAGAGAAACCCGGGTTTTCTAAATTAAATCCAGTTTTTAAAAAAAAAAACCCTCTAAAGATCAGGGCCTTGCCTCAAAGTCCATAACTTTGGAGGTATGGGGCCTGGGGAAACAGACTTCTGGGATTACTTTCTGATCAATACCTCCTCTTTTCTTGGGAGTAATAAGATTGGAAAAGGAAGTCCCAAAGTGGTGTCTGTCTTCCTAGATCAATGCCTCCTGTGTCCCTGGAAATGTGGACTGGAAGGGAAAGTCTAGTATCCCCAAAGAAAAGGCAAGAAAGAATAATGTTTTGACGGGATTGGAAAAACAATTTGCTTTCTAATGCCACAGATATATAATGCCAGCCCCCTCCCCCTCCCCCCATGGGATCACATCCTTAGTGATCAACTGAAGTATGGTTCCTTGCAATGTGTGGAATCATTTTTCACTCAAGGGGGTATTTTGCAAAGAGATCCTTGAGCAGAAGCAAGAAATATAACTCCCTTAGTTTCAAGACCAGGCTGTAGTTATTTAATGGTAAGTAGTGCAGAGCCTGATTGAGATAATGAGATTTAAGAGAGTTCTAAAATCTTTATTTACAAGTGATGGCAAATCCAAGATGCATGAAATGAAACATGGAGGTATTAAAGCAGCAATGGCAGAAATGAGATTACACTGAGAGATAAAGCACAAAATGAAACCACACATTTAACATAAATTGCTGTGTACACGAAGAACTATGGGCATTACCTCACAGTATGGTGTAATGTGTTAGAAAAACAAACAGAAACAGATGCTCAGAATGTGAAATACAGGGTACTGGAAAATTACAATATAGAATTAAGAATGTTATCGTAGATACCAAGCTGATTTGGTCACCAAGCAATAAAAACAGGAAACAAAATCAGAAGAACTAATGCTCAGAGTGAGTTCACACCTTCATTCATTTTTTTCTGTCATTTTTCTGTGATGTGAAGGTGTGAGATCAGCTGAGTCAGTAACACTCTTATACTGAAAGAGCCATTCTTTTACTGAGTTAGAATATAATAGTACAGTCTTATACTGTTCTCCTCAAAGACAAGTCTTATGACCGAAATAATGGCAGGACACCAGACAACAGGATGGTAAGTTACCATGGAATGTGATGACAGAAAACACTCCATACTTGCAGAATGGAAAATGAAAAACAACCACCATTTGGAAATCTCCTTAGACTTGCAAAGATCTGATGAAAGCAATGAAACTTCTGGAAGCATTGAACATCAAGTCCTATTCATTACAACATCAAGTCCTATTCATTACAATTTAGTTAATTGGGTTTACCAAGGCTTACTCCTAGGAAAGTGATTAAATAAACTGCAGCCTCAATCCACTTGAAATCCTGGCCCTGCCAGCTAAATAAACATTGTTTCAGTGCTCCAGTTTTCCAATTGATCAAAATCTAGTAGACAAAATGAACCATTATCTTCGTGTAGCATTCAAAAACTATTACATTATTTTTATACGTGAAGGGAGTGAAGGTGTTTCTGACTTCCCTTTCAGCTTTTTGCAAATAAAGTTACCATTTGGATTGATTAAGAATGAGAAGCTAAGGTGAAAATGCTGGTAAGTTCTTTCTTCTTCATAGCCACAGGTCATACAAGATGAAATACAGATATTGTGTGTGTTTTCTCTTTTGTATATATATATATATATATATATATATATATATATATATATACGCATCCAGAACATTAATCCAATAGCGGGCTGACATGTAACATTATAGTAATACCAATAATCAAAACATTAAAACTATATAATTGCCCTATTGATTTAAATTCAGAAAAATCCTTGCCAGGCAGAGCTGCCTAGGGTTTTCATTAGTATAATGAAGAATCTGGTGAATCTGAAAGCTTGAATACTTTTGCAACATTTTGGATTGTCCTAACAATTAAGTAACCATGGATTTTGCTTTTCATATTTCTCAAATTCCCATTGTTTTTATCTCTGCAAGATATTTCAAACTTAGCAATGACTTTCATTTGCTATTATTTCTCTTCTTCTGCCAAATATCCCATTTAAGTTATTTTTACCCTCCATCAGGTTCATCCTGGTATATCTGTGTTCTAAATGTTCACTTGAAGCTTGCCTTCCAATTTCCTGTGCTGTCTGAATGCACCTTTTCTGGACTCCTTGAGGTTTGAATCCAAGAAACACAGACCTCAGTCATAAGGCAGCTGTTTGGACAAAACGCCTCCAAATTAGACAAATCATTATGGGAAGCAACAGATTTGGAGAGATCACAGAATTGCTTCCCAACTGTTCCCAGCACTTAACTGCTAGATGTTTCTACACAGTGTCCATTTCTACATAAGCTTGATAGCAAGCCAAGGAAGTGATGAATAATGGAACACAGTGTTTTTAGGCCTCACTACAGTTTCTCTCCCACTCGATCTCCTACATACATCAGCGCAACCACATGTTAGCTGATGGGCAAGTGGCAATAACACAAATGTCTGTGTGAATTGACAGAAAGTCATATCATTACTTAAACAGAGATGGTGCCAGTACAGACAGGCACCTGATAGACAGTTACAAGCTCGGTTAGTTGTGGTACTGACGTGTAGAATTATAGGTAGGTGGGAGGGGAAAAAGCCCTGAGGATTTTTTCTTCATGTCTCATCTGCAGCTAACTCAAATATGGATTTCACCAACAAAGAAAGAAGTACCCCTGCTGCCCCTTTGTTGTTTTAAAGGGGAGATTATGGGTTGTTTTTTTTTGGAAGAGTGTGCTTGCTTATTATGCAACCCTTGAATTTAAAAATGGAGAGACTATCACAGGCACAGGAGAGGCTATCACAGGCACAGGGGCAGAACTAGAGCTCCACAGAGCCGAGAAAATGAGTTATTATGATTGGGTATACATCTTTTTTGTTTTGAAGAAATTTTTCTGTGTATCAAGATGCAGCTTCTTCAGGCCATTTACCAAAGAGTGAGATATGACAAAAGGTGAATAATTAATTACAAGTGGGGTTTTTTTTGGTGAATTCCTTGAACTTTTCCTGAACTGCCGTAGTTTTAATCTCCCTGTACCATCTGTTACCAGGCTGTCATTCACATTTCGTTTCTTGGTGAGACTTAATGTGGGAGGGGAAAAAGAAAAATGCTATAGATCCAAATGCTGGATCCACATCTTGGAATTTAAAATCTCTACTCCCACAAAGGGAAAATGTCACACTTGAGAAGAGAAGGTTCATTCTGCATCCATTTGCCTATAACAATAGTGGCTTGGGGGGAGGGTGAGATGTAGTTCAAAAATAGCATTTCCATACTCTAATTTAGACTATGAAAGCTTTCAGTGCAAGTATCTGTGTTATAAGTACAGCACAATGGACAAACCAATGCACATTTTTTTCAAAAACATGTATGTTGTCCTATTGACGAATGCATGAGTTGTGTTAAATCAGCCCCCTACGAATGATGCCTTCCCTGTTCATTTCATAATATGAAGAGGATGTGGGGCAATTCAAAAATAACTGCTAGAAATAGGAAATACACATATGGGCTGCTAAGAGCTGTCTAGTATTAATTAGGTCTTCATTCTCTGAAAGGTAGGTTTGCCTCTCCTTGTTGCAGGTACACTGACTTCCCTAAAGCGATGATTCTTCACAATCAGTTCCTTCCCCAGTTGATGGATGCCTTAATGGCTGGATGAAGGTCTTGCCAAAGGGATATGCTCCTGACTCTCCACTGAGAGCCCCATACTGCAGATTCAAGAATTCCTCATTATGCAACAAGGGACAAGGGCCAGAGGCAAGTGTGCCATTTCCTCTTCAGCTGGTGTTTTCATATATATGCTAAGCAGATAGTGGCTGGCTGAGATGCATAACACATTCATCTTACTGCATAGTCAGATAGCAATCCACCCCACTTCTGTTGTTTGCAGGTGATTGTGCCAAATGCTTTTGGTTTAAGCCTGAAACTAGGAAGCCCAATATCCTGAAATACATTGGAGCTGTACTATAAATAAGAGTAGCAATTAAATCACAGAAGAACTGAATAAACCTCTGTGTCATAAATAGTTCCCTCCTAATCCAGCACCCTATACGTCCAGTAGTTGTCAAGCACATAACATATGCACACACCTCTGCACCTCTTACACCATTCCATTTCATGCTAAGGTGTTCAAAAATGGTATGTGAAATGCATAAATCTTGCATGATTGATAACTGGTTTAAGATATGCATTTGTCTTTATAGCCTGGTGATTCTTCTGTAAAGGTGCAACAGTATCTGTAAGTATTGACTTTGCAGAACTAATGCAGCTGCTTTGAGTCTCCTTGTGCAGAGAAAAAGTGGGGTATAAATAAACATAATAATAATAATAATATGAATAATATGAATAATATGAATGTGTGTAGACGTATGTGTGCTAACTCTGTGTGTCTATTTCACTCACTAAATTATTATTTTAGAAGACCTATCAAATGATCAAGAATAGAGACAGTTGTGCAGGGATCAAGGGCCAATTCCTTCTCTCTAGAGAAAGCCCAATTCTTTCTGTGTTCCTCTGCAGTCCCCCTGTAGAAGCAAGGTCCAGCAGTTGAGAGGTTTTGCTTCCAAAAATCTCTGCTGGAAAGACTCTTAAACTTTTCTAGTTGCTTTGAAAACAGCTGAATGACAATGTTGCATCTCCTGAACTGAAAGATTGCTAACCATGGTGCTGAATTGAAGCCAAAATTAAGAGAGACACATGATCAATGGTACTGTCCAGGGTACTGAACCTTCCTTATTCCAGATCCACAGTGGTCAATCTCTTCATCCTGTGTTTGCTATACTGAGCTGTCCTCTTGATGGAGTGATGGAATCTTTGGTGGAAGGGAAAAGTATAGGCCTAGTGTGGTGTATTTATAAGAAATGAGTCTTATAACTGCCTTATGTAATCTAACCAATCACCACCAGACTACTTCTAGCAATATATTTGCACAATGAAATATAATGAAGATTTTTTCAAAAAATTAAAAACTTCAAAAACTATGCTTATGATTTTCAGTGAGAATATCAATATAATTTAGAAGTTTTTTTCCCTCCCATATTATTATGTTGTGTGCTAGCCTCGAGCCATGAGGAGAGGTAGTAAAAAATAAAGTTGTTGTTGTTTGTTGCTGTTATTGTTATATGGTGGATTTATGCATATTACTAACTGCATGCCAGCCTGGGTCTATTAAGAGTGATTAATAATGCTCATGCCATCTGTGTGAGTCATCATCCACATATATGTATTTTGGATTAGCCAACTAATACTAATTCCATTTCATTCAATGAATTGGCCAGGTTTCATACTGTATTCAAACCTAACCTGAGGCAAGTATGAACAAAGTGTTACATAATGCTGTTGTTTTGTGCTATGACCATACAACCCAGAAAACCCACAGAAACCTAGTTGTAACTCTAATCAAGGGAAAGCAGAGCACTAGTACAATTACCATACCTTTTACACCATCTAGTTCCCCCCCCCCCCCCCCAATAATATCACTCTCTACATATTTGACTATCCCCTTGGAATTTCTACCTATATACTTTATATGCATAGAGTTGGAAGGGGATGTAAGGTCACAGAATCATACAGTTGGAAGAGACTTCATAGGCCATCCAATCCAATCCCCATCAAGGTGGGAAAATCACATTCAAAGCACCCCATATAGTCCAAATCCCTGCCATGCAGGAACACACACTTCTAACCTGTCTTCAAAGAAAGATTCCATCACTCTCCAAGGCAGTCTGTTCTATCAAGCAATCATTACATTCAATGTGGAATCACTTGTCAATAGAATCAATTTGTTCATAATTACAGTCTCTGGAGCAGCAGAAAACAATTGCCCATGTAACCGTGGGCAATTCCAACCTGGATCACTTGTTTTGAGTGGCAGGTTATAGAAAAGGTGTAGAAGAAGCACCATTTGACTGAAATCTGATATTTGTGTGTTACCTGGGGGTGTCACCTTGACTTTTTGCTATATGTTATTTGAATGGGTCACGTTTAAACCTTCCATTGCAGCAACTTGCCTGTTTGGAATAATTTGACTGGAGTATAATTTGATTGCATCTCTACACTATATGTGTTGATTCTGATGTCAGATAGGATCTGATTTCCAAATTCAAACAATTATCATTTTGGGATGTAAGAATATTCTATCTTAAATTAAATCAGGGAGAAAAAGAAGAGTGTCATCTAGTCTGAACTACTTGTTCTTACGAATTACCTCCCCTTTTTTGTCTTACCATTTCTCTCTTTTTGTCTTGCCTTTTCTCTCCTTTTATTTTTATTTTGTTATCACCTCATGAGTTAATTCTATTCATACTTGTTGTCTAAACATGCATGCATCCCTTGCCATTCCTATAGTCTCTCTCTCTTTTTTTTTAACCAAAAGGGAATGGTATATCACAGTGGAATTTTCAAATACCCTTTCAAAAAGTAAGCAAAAACTCAGACCTAGTTCCATCTGACATTGATGTTGTCCTTTTGCTGCATGCCATGTTCTCCAGAATCTATCCTGGCAGGAGACTCTAATTAATTTATGGCTCTCAAGGCACACTTCTCTGAGACCATTTACCAAAATAGCTTTTAATGTTTCCTGAGTTTCCTCCACACTGATGTTAAGCTAATTGCTCTGTGATGGCTCAGTGCTTCCAGGCGCTGTTGTGTTTACTGTTTTCCCAAACTGTGGAATCCCACTCCATTCACAATTTTGCAAAAATAAGGCTTGCGTCATTTATCTTATATTTTCCTTATATATCTTACATGTAGACAGGAAGATGATAAATGTTTGCCTTATGGTGTATCTTTATAATGAGGAAAAAATGTTCCTTTTCCTGCCAACCGGTAGAGAATTGGTAAAGCAGCTAAATTTGTAGCCAATATTTTGGTCCTTTAAAAACTTTCATGTTTGCTTGTTTTGTTTCATATCTCATTTTACTTATGATATTAGATGCAAAGACGCCAAAATAAAGATGATATAAAGGTTAAAGAAATGTTAAATAACCAGTCAAAACTGAACAATTAAAATAGTTAAAGCTACTTTTAGACCAAAGTGAAAATAATGATGGACTTCTTCCTCCTGCTCCTTTTGTCTCCTCCTACTTCTCCTAATGGACTCTGTGATACCTTTTTAAAATAAATTCTTCACTATTATTTCCCTTATTTCTGTGTTAATTTTTGAGTGGTGGAAGGGGCTATAGGAGAGGTGTTTATTGTTTTGTTCAGTGTACTGCATTAACATTAGAGTCATTAAAAATTAGAAAGATCCTTCTGCCAATGCATAGACACAGCCCTTTTCAACAAAAATATTGGACTGCTATCTTTCTATACAAGTAAAAAAAAAGAGGAGAGAAGGAGCTAAGTGCAAAATGAGAAATGTTTTGGTGTCAAGAGAAATATTTTCATTCTTTTAAAACAAGATGAAATACTTATCTGTGTGCACTATCATGAGATGTGGAGGAATAAAAATGCCTTGAATTAATAAATAAAATGTAAGGTTTACATGTCATTGTGGGTGCGATTGTGGTTCGGTAATAACTGTGATTGTGATCATTGTTATAGTCTCCTGCTCCGATCACAACTTGCTTTTGGGAAGCTGCTCCCTACTTTGGGAAGAATAGATTCTGCTAAGACAGAACAAAGAAGAAAGGAAGTACACCTCTCCCATTTGCAGTTGGCCCTTGATATTTGCTTGGTTTGGTTCCAACTACAGAAGGCTAACTGAAAAGCTCACACCATATTCAAGTCCATATTTGTTGTTAAGTGTTGACAAATTAGCTCTAATGTATGGCAACTCAAAACATCCTATTATTAATAGCCCTGCTCAGGTCTTTCACATTTAGACATGTAGTGTCTTTCTACATTGAGGTAATCCATATGTAGTTTGGTATTCCACTTTTCTAAGTATTTCTAGGTATGTAAGTACCATAGCATTTGTAGATACTGGGTTAGGCACGGTCACAGTAATTTATCAATAAATAGAAAACTAGATTATTTGAAAAAATTAGTACAGGAGATAATATCACAAACACACAAAATTATAAAGACCAAAGCACTTCAGTGTCGAGCAATTATTAAACAAACAAACCATTTCTGGGAAAACATCCAGGCAAAGCTTTTGTCATATAATTATCCTGCCTCATTTCTGGAATTTCATGGAGGGTCTATCCAGTGTCATATTCCATTTGTAACTCGAAAAACATTTCACATTTCATCTTCCTTGTTTATTGCCATAAAGAACCCTCTGTGAAAAAGTGAAAGCAGGATAGCTGGACAGAATAGCTGCCTTATGACTGGCAATGCTGGAAACGGTCAGCCTGGAAGCACCCACCTCTAGCGTATTGGGGAGATAGGCAAACTCCAGAACTCCAGGTACCATTTTTTTAGCCAATAGGACTATCAGAAAAACCATTTATGGTTCCCAACCTCATCATCACTCCCCATATTTTCTGTCGGAACAGTGTACTATCTGTGTCTTGTTTTTAAAAAGAGGGGGGAAGTGAAGTATTTTGGCTTTTTTTCGCTCTCACTCTGTGCATGCAGAACATATGTATCTAAACAAACATATATAAATGCATACATGTATGCATACAAACTATTGTCTTTCCAACTCCATTGTAAGTCTACAAAACATGAACTGTCTACAAATGTCACTCTCGACTTCTAGAACAATTCCATCAGTGTTACCTCTGAAAAATCCTGCAAATCGCTTGGGAAGACATGTGAATAAACATTAGCGTTATAGAAGAAGCAAAGACCACAAACACTGAAGTGATGATTCTCCACCATCAACTTTGCTGAATTGGCCATATTGTCTGAATGCCCAATCATCATTTCCCAAAGCAGTTACTATACCCTCAACTGAAGAACAAAAACTGGAATATTGAAGGACAGCAAAAGAGATTTAAAGATGGGTTTAAAACTAACCTTTAAAAATGTGGATAAAAACACCAAGTACTGGGAAGTCCTGGTCCTTGAACCTTCTAACTGGAGGTCAGCTGTTACCAACAATGCTATGGATTTTGAAGAGGCATGAAGAGAGGGAGAAAGGGAGAAACATGTCAAGAGGAAGGCATATCAAGCAAACCCTTGTTGAGACAACCTTACATCTATATCATTGTGAAAGACCATGCAGATCCAGAATAGGTCTCTCCAGTCACTTATGGACCCACCACTGACTACTCTTGGAAGACAATCATGATTGGCTACAAGTGATCACCTATAGATAGACATGAATGCAAGCACACACACATAAACAAGTAGAAGTGGCTACATACAGTCTACATTACATGATTCATATCCTTGCTGTATTTGGATGTATCCTAATGTTTTTTGAGTTGGGTGGAGAATCATGGCAAAAATCACACTATATACCATCATCATAGCCTTGATCGCTACTAGCTATTTCTTTAAAAGGAGTATCTCTGATACATGTATGTTCTAGTTGTTATATGTCTTCAAGTCGTCACCACTTTATGTTGAGTCCAGCATAGTGTTTTCTTAGCAAGACTTGTTCAGAGAAGATTTGCCATTGCCTTTCTCTGAGGATATGAGAGTGAGAGTTGCCCAAGATTGTCCAGTGTGTTTTTGTAGCTCGGGGCAGTTCTACACAGGCACTATAACACAGTTCAAAGCTGGCTCAGGGGCAGGGAGTCCACAAAACAATTAAAGTGATGAGTGCAAAGCTTATGTCTCATGTGTAATGGATTTTGGTTTGTGTACTGAAAGCAGGTGTTAATGTGACCTCTTCCTACTATCTTTTGGGTGCCAGTAATGACTTTTAGATTATGTGAGGGCTTGAAAACAATAGGGTTGCACACATGGACCAATGCAAGTCAAGAATAGACATTTGCCTTATTTCCAATCCAGATAGGATTTCCTAACAGCCCTGGAAACTGTGAAATACCTTACAAAGAGAGGTGTACCAGTCTGAGACAGTTTGGCAATGTCTCCATACAGTAGAGGTAAACAAGATAGTTAAGTACTGGTTGCTCTCCTAAACACAACAATAAAAATATTTCCTTGTCAGCAAGAGGGAGGGGATTTGAAAGAAAATTCCAGTTTGTTGCATTAGGCTTCCTTATTAGAAATGTCGTATTATTTTTTCAATAAGATTTTCTTTTCTTTTATTGCACCTTATACACTATTCTTTTGTAATCCTCAAGCTTTTTAGCCAGTCCTTTACATTTTATTCCTAACCAGAACCAATTTAGTGAAACGGATTCTGAAAAAAGCAAATGCTGAGAAACCACACTTTTCCAGAAGCAACAGAGATTTTGAATTCAAAATAAAAAGGCTTTTAAAATTACAAATTGATATATCTAAGTCCCTTATTGACTGTCAAAGCTTGGTATTTCTAGAAAGTGACATCATTTGTGGCCATTAGATAGTGTTCTCCATTCTGTTTTATTGCTGATTTTAAAGGCAGTCAGAAGCAGGATTTTACTGTTTGTTATAATAAGGCTCTTTTGGAGATGAGCTGCCATTAAAACAACATCTGAACTTGTTCATACTCTCTGAATCTTTGCTTTCACCAGCACCATGGGAGCAAAACTGGCAGTAGGAGAAACTGAAATAAGAATGTAAAAATGGAATTTCATAAGTATCACAAAGGTCAGTTTGGAGAGATTATTATTAGCACTTGTTTTCTGAGGGTGCTGCAGAGTAGACAACAACCAGTTAATCCATTAGTCTCCTTAGATTATTCTTTCTGAGTTTTTAGAGGTAAGGTGTACTGACCCATTGGTTCATTTGACATTCTACTTAAATCATGTATCTAAGTTGGCATTTAATATTGCAGTTATGGATTCATAACCTAAAGTTATTAATCTTTAATTACTCTGTATTAAGCAGGACTATGTAGTTTTATTGAAAGACTACATAAATGCCACTCCAGCCCACCTTAAAAGGCAACAGCTATATCAGGTGAAGGAGGTTTAATCCTCTTCAATGGGGCTGCTAGTGAACACCTATGGCAATCAGAACCATAGACCCCTGTCGCAATTTATTGCTACAGTTTTTTTCATCTGAAACCTGGCATATACACTGGGGATTCAAGGGATCTGCATTTCCAGAATTATTTTGGGTTTTGAAATCGAGTCATTCATTTCAACTAATTTGAAATTGTTAATGGTATTCAGAACTAGTCACTAGATGGTAAACTCCCTAACCCAAAAGTATCAACTTGAGGCTCTCCAGATGTTTGGGCCTCCAACTCCCAGAAGCCCTAGCCATCAGATAGGCAGCTCCCACCAGATACACTACCCTGTTTATCTCACTCAGGGTTTTAAAAAAAATTATCCTTTACAATTGACCCTACCCACTCTGTTCAATTTTTGTTACTTTATGTCATATCCTGTGTTTATCTTGTATTATTTTTCTTTTGTTTTCTTTTATTATACTTTATTTGATGTATTATTGTATATTGTTTTCTTTTTCTTTGTTGTAATTGTTGGGCTTGGCCTCATGTTAGCCATCCCAAGTCCCCTTGGGGAGATGGTGGTGGGGCATAAATAAAGATTATTATTATTAATTATTATTATTATTATTTGCAGTCACACTTGGCATATTCATTTTAAGCAGTGGTTCTCAACCTGTAGGTCCCCAGATGTTTTGGATTTCAACTCCCAGAAATCCTAACAGCTGGTAAACTAGGCCAAAACACCTGGGAACCCACAGGTTGAGAACCACTGATTTAAAGGGACTTCTATGCAGGTCCATATGAGCCAGATATACAGTAGGGAATATAGTGAATATTCACAACACATGGAGAAGGGCAGGCAAAGAGAAAGAGAAAATCAAAGTAAATGAGCATCTTGATAGGTGAGGGAAGAGAAAGACTACTGAAGGAAGAGAAAGACTAAGATCAAAATATGCAGTGAGAAGTCAAAGGTTGGAGCACAGTGGGTGGGTGGAAATGAGCAACGTAGTGGGGAATTGAACATTTTTCATACAGGCAAAATTGAGATCTCCAATTATGTAAGTAAATTTGGCCATCTTGAGGAGAGAAAATTAATAGTCAGCCAGTTACCATAACAATCTACAGTTCCTTCGGCTTTTCTTTATTGTTTGCCTTCCAGGCCTCTTGCAATCATCACAGATTTCTTCTGAATCCTTTCAGATTTGCCAATATCTTTCTTGAACATTGCTGTTCAGGACTGACATCTGTATTCCAGAGAAAGAGTCATCAGGACATAAGGGAATTGTATTTTACTGTCATGTTCCTCGTCTTCGATAAAATGATCCTGTTAATACAATCTTACCCAACACAATCTGTTCTTTTCAATATGTAACAAATTACATTTGTCCTTGCTGCATTTCATTTTTATTCTTATCAGTCCAGCAAGATTTCTGGTATTTTAAAAACAGGTGCTTCAACTTTATCGCTACTGTTATCTTTTTTATTAGAAAGACTGAAAATGAGGATAAAGCAGAACAGTCACTTGGTGTAATTAACTAATGACAACAAATCCCTGTTCTCAAAACAAAAAAAAGATTACTGCAAATGATACATACACACCAAGATCATAAGTGTTTGAGACAGAAGCCAAAAAAATCATTTGTGATTAAATAATTGGGACTGACTGTTAGAGACTTTGCAAAGAAAAGCCAAAATGGCATCATGCTTAAATTACAGGACCAGGACTGGGAAGACTTGGATTCTAATGTGTATTTGGCTGCGAAGCTTCCTGGAGGTTCTTAGGCATATCACTATCTCTTAACTAAGATACTCTGCAGGATGTTTAGGAGAATAAAGGGGAAGACCATATAGGTTACCTTGTGCTTTGTGGAGTAAAGGTGGGATAGAAATATAAGCAAACAAATGTCATTCTTGACTGTTGACCATACTGCTCAGGCTGATGAGACTTTCAGTTCAAAACATCTGAAGAACCCTAGATTGTAGAATGCAAATATAAGTGTTGCTGGAGGAACCGCGTTTCTTTAAAATGTTATGCTTTGAAAAATATTTTCCAGTATCATATTAATGTTCCCTCCATTTTTAGAAAAGTTCATTTTGACAGAGAAAATAAATTTTATTACTAGGATGTATTTAAATAACAGAATAACTGGTAGCAAATTCCACTACATTTTTCAGTGATCCCATGCTGATACCTTCCTTTCCCACATCACCTTTATCACAATGTTCTTGTTTTCCCTTCTCTTTTAAAACTCATGGCATCTCTTTCTGAGAACATTCTGCTTTAGAATGCAGGGCTTTCTGGAATATATTCCCAAGAACGTTTTCTGGAATAAACTGCCCAGTGAATTAGATCAATGATGTGTTTGGTCCAGCATCTAGACAATGGAAAATCAAATGCTTCTGAAATACATCATGGCAGAGTGAAGGCAATGGCAGATGCTTCCCATTATTGTCCTTCAATAGTTGGTATTCTGTGACAAAACTGGAAAAACTTCCATTTTGTCCTACAACATCTAGAATCCATTAGTTGGCCAAGTTATCTTAGGTATTAGAACTGTATTTCCCAGAAAAGAACATTTCAATGCTAGTCTCATTGACATGTTCCTTCAGAATGCAGAAGATTAATTTAGCCAGTATGGTATTGTTGTTGGTTGAATCCCTCACCCCATTAATTAGATGATAATTTGTTGAACCTTATTTCATTATTTGCTTGCCTCCTTAGTTGTCTTCTCTCCTTGACCTATGCTGCTCCACATTCTCTTCTTGTTTTCTCGCTCTGTTTGTTCAGTCTGGCTTTTTCAAAGCATCCCAAAAGGTTTTACTATCCAAATTCTATTAAAATTCAGAGGAAAGTCAGAAAGGTTGATTCTTCTGGATGACTTTCAGAACCCAAAGCCTTGATCTTGAAAAGAAAAAAAAAACCTACTTAACTTCCTGAAATATTTAACATGGGAGAAACTAATCAAAGCCCCAGGTCTGTCCTTTTGAATTTCACTCAGAGACTAACCCATCACAGTGTCAAGAGGGTTTTTTTTTTTTTTTACTGAATGGATTGTGAAGTGCTCTTCAAATTCCATTTAAGATAAATTGTGGCAGATTTGTAGAACCACCCTGGTCTCTCTGGTCATTTTCACATCTTAAGAAATACCTTCCCAGATAAGCCTAATATCATTACTTGCTATGGCTCTACAGTAAAGCTGTTCTCTTCTATGTGTGTTCAGATGCTGTTCCCAAATGGTGCTCTAGAAATTGTCTCTTGGCATCAATCATATTTGTATCTATATTTTATCTATTACATGATTGTATGTTCTGGCTCCACACAATAGTATTAATGGAGAGGAATGGTCTTTCATCTTAACTGGACTAAGGACCTCATCACATGGATGTTCCCCCTGTATTCTATCTGTTTTTGCACACTGTTGAAATGAAATCCCACAGAGGCTATCCCATTACACACACTATGTTATCACATTAGGGCTTTAAAACAGGCAGCCTTACATTTCTGCCTCCTGAAGAATTCTGGGAAATGTAGTTTGGGAAGACAAGTCTGAGAATTCAAAAGGCTAGGTTTCCCAGAATTCTGCAGGCAGCACAAATGTGGGATTGCCCACTTTAAAGCCTTGGTGTGATAAGGTGGATAGTCACTTCCGGTGGTCGCCCATTGTACTCTGTCTTGCCAGCATGTTACAAGGGAGAGAAAATTCCCTTCTCTGCTTTCAGAAAGCAGTGGGGGGCGGGGGGCAGGGGGCGGTGGGGGGCAGTAAAGCAGAGGAAAGCTAAAAGAAGGCGAGGAAAATATTCTGGAATCGCTGGCCATCCCTGAAGACGGACCCTGCCAGGAGAGAATGGGGTAAAATATTTCCCCCTCTCTTCCCAAATCTTTTCCCCACTTCTCTCCTGTCTGTCTGATGAAGTCCTGTGATGCTTTTAACATGGAAACAACACCTGCCTGTGTAAGATATTCTTCAAATGGAGGACATGCCTTATATGCTTGTCCATTCCAGTGCAGGAGTAAGGATCTAGAGGGTCAAAGAACACGCATGACTGGAATGTCTTATAATGTCTTCTGCCAACATGCAGGTTTTTATGATCCCTCTCAGCTTAACTGAAGCCATCACAGTAGATGTGAACAGTAAATTCCTCCAGCTATAATCACATGAACCATCTCTGTTGTGGAGTAAAATACTAATATTTGGAAATTGTTAAGTTTTCACTGAATTAAAACAAGATGTCTTAGCTATGTGAAAGACCTGCTACTGGTTGACACATGACTAGAATTAGTATGTTGAGATGGCCCATCAAAGCTGTGTGCATTTCTGGATTCTTCTCAGGGGCCTTGCTCTAGGGGGCTGCAGTCCTATACCCCCCTCCTGAGAGCTTGAAGGCCCACATTTCTCAATGCACCCTCTGCAAATAAAAGAAGGAAAGAAAGCCCCCCTCCCCAATAACCCCAAACCATTCTAAGGCCTGTAGGACGTCATTTTGCCATATTTTAGCCATGGGCTTAAGATAAGTCTCTTAAAAATCAGGAAATAGCCAAATGTCACTTTCTATTTGTTTCCTGTTATTGAAAATATTCTCTCAATAATAAATGGCCCAGGTGATTTTTAGAAATATGACCAATGTACTCTCCCACAACTTCTATAATGACGTCTGCAACAAGGGACTTCTGCTCAAGGGACTGTCATGATAAGTGCTTATCCAGTTCACAACCATAGTACTAGCTTGACTCCATGAAAAGCTTAGAAGAAAGAGGTGAATTATTATCATCGTTATCATCATAATTTTGCCCTTCATATTAAAATGCAGTATATACATACAATAAGTTAAAAACACATTTTGCCAGTCTGCCTCATTCTAGATCTCAAAAACCATACTGGATATGAAAAAGGAAAGCATTATAAACCAAGGATATATGGTAGAAGGCAGTGATGTGATGCCTACTGAAGGTACTATGGAAAACAGTGATATAAAATGTCGTCTCCACATACTGTTACTGTTTCTCCGACTGATGTTGTTTTGGCTATAAGCTTGTAAAAGGTAATTGTTTGGACTACAATTCACAGAATCTCCCGAAGAGATGCTATTTATGAGGTTCTCCAAAAACAAACAAACACACAAACCGAAACTAAAAACACATCTTCTGAATTGTGAAAACCTAGAAGAAAGTAGGAAAAGCTACTTCTTTGCCTTGGTTGATAGCTTATTTAATAATCTTTTTTTTTTGTGATTCTTATTAAGGTATTTGCTTTGCTTTACTGTTATCCCGTTACACACACACACACACACACACACACTTTCAAGTGACCCATAACCCTTTCAAATTGCTGCCTTGACCTTACCTTATTTTGTCAGTGGTTGAGCTGCCTCAGCACAATGCAAATTGGAATTTCGTCACGCTGCCTCTTTTATTTATTCCACTCATTTATTTCATCCCATTCTCTTAATCACTGTTATTTTCACTTGGATCCTTGCCAAGGCCTGGTGACTTTGTAAAACCTGAGCATCCAAGAAAAATTAACCTCTGGGTGTAATTGTGTTCCTTATGAAGTTTGCCCCAGGTTCTGTGCTGAGCCTTTGGATATCTGATTGGATATGTGTCAGTTACAAATAGGTTTTCAGATCTGAGCAACCTGATTTGCATTATGCTAATCAACCACACTTCTTGTAAACATTCTGCTCAGTTTTTTGCCTGCTCCTTAAAAGTATTGGGAAGGGGGGGGGGGGGGTCATACGGTGTTTTTTTTTCTTTTCCTTTAAAGCAGTGGCTCCCAATATATTTTTGAACAGGGACCACTCCCTAATATTAGTACCAAACGGGTTACGAATAAGTTTTTGGTCAACTTTAGATTTGGTTTGGTTATTTGAGGTGCTGATTCAGAAAATTACATTGGCTAGACCACATCGGCTCTAGTTTCTGATACAGAACATATGCCAACCAGTAGTTGCCATCTGCTCGCCCACAGAATTCTATATTTAATAATCTAGAGCTGATGTGGTCGTAGAAATCTTTCATGGGTAGTCAGCCTCTCCCTTCCTAGCATCCCTGTTGCCTCGACACTATAAGAGAGTTTCACAAGACTAGTCGCTCTCATTGCCCTATGGTTTCCAGGCAACGATGTAGCAATGGTGAGGCTGCTGACCATATTTTCATTCTTGCGGACCACTGGAGGTCCACAGAACCATTCCTTTAAAGTCTATGTGCTCATGTCTGGAATATACACACATGGTCAAAACTCATTCCAATTCTCCTTCCAAACTAGTGAAACCTTTTCATGAAATGTACACTCTGCAGGCAAGGCAGTCGATTGTATAGAAAGTAAACATTGTGAAAGGGTGCCATTCAGTGCTGTTCTGCCACATACTCATGCGAGAGTTTTTGAGAGTTCTGATTTTTTTGGGAGCCACGTCTATATTACTTTCCAAACTCTTAAATATCTGCTGGTTTGAAATACTCTGCTATTGTGCAACAAAAATATAGTGACATTAAACTGGTTTAATTGGTTAGCACTTTACAGTGCTAACAAGGAAAAATAAAGGGATGGGAAGAGAAATTGAATGAGTGCAGCTATGTTGCCTGGAGTTTTCACCTAGTAATATACTCACCTTTACTGATTGCACTATTGGAGCTGCATGACTGTCTCAAGCCCCTTCTGCACAGCTGTATAAAATCCACATTGAACTAAATTATATGGCAGTGTGAACTCAGATAATCAAATTCCAAGCAGATATTGTGAATTCTCTCTCTTGATATTCTGGGTTATATGTCTGTGTGGAAGGGCCCTGAGAAGGGCATTTGGGAATTCTGCTTCATTACTGTGGAGGAGAAGAGCTTCTGTGAACTGGACAAGTGAATTATCTATCCACAACAGTAATCTCTCTCTCTGACCTTCCCTCTCTCCTTTGTTCATTCACCAGATCTGATTAACTAAAAGTGTTAATTTCAATGTCTTCCTAACAAAAGTCATTCTCCTTTACAAATGGATTAATCAATAGAAGCATAAAATAAATGAATAACTGGCAAGCAAGACAGCCAGCCATCGTTATGGATGTACTGTTCTAAACCCTAACAAACAGATTCACTTTTAAAGAAATCTCTAATGTTGTCTTTGCCCATTTCTTCAATTTGGTATGACTCTGGGTCCTTCCACACAGACATATACCCCAAAAATCCCACAATATCAGCTTTGAACTAGTTATCTGAGTCTACACTGCCATATGTTCCAGTCCAAAGTGGATAACATGCCAGGATGGCGGTCCCTCAGGATTGAAAGTGGTGCTGTTGAACGCCAGATCTGTCAATGGTAAAACAACTTTCATCCAGGATTTAATCCTGGATGAACGGGCAGATCTGGCATGCATCACAGAGACCTGGCTGGACAAAGCTGGAGGTGTAAACTTGACCCAGCTTTGTCCACCCGGGTTCTCTGTGCAGCATCAACCGAGATCCGGAGGGCGGGGAGGCGGGGTTGCAGTAGTCTATAGAGATTCCATTTCTCTGACCAGGACCCCCATCCCGCAGTCAACAAATTTTGAATGCGTCCACCTGAGGGTGGGTGACCGGGACAGATTAGGGATTCTGCTAGTGTACCGTCCACCTCGCTGCACTACAGTCTCCCTACCTGAGCTAGCGGGGGTAGTCTCGGACCTGGCATTGGAGTCCCAACGGCTGCTTGTGCTGGGGGACTTCAACGTCCACGCCGAGGCTGCCCTAACGGGAGCGGCTCAGGACTTCATGTCTACCATGGCGACCATGGGTCCGTCCCAACAAGTATCTGGCCCCACCCACAGTGCTGGACATACATTGGACTTGGTTTTCTGCCAGGGATGGGAGGAAGGTGGCGGTGTTGAGGAGTTATCCATCTCTCCGTTGCCATGGACCGACCACCACCTGGTCAGCTTTAGACTTACTGCGCCCCCTAACCTCCGCAGAGGTGGAGGACCTATTAAATTGGTCCGCCCCAGGAGGCTTATGGATCCGGAAGGATTCCTGATGGCTCTTGGGGATTTCCCCGCCACCTCGGTTGGTGATCCTGTTGATGCCCTGGTCGCTCTCTGGAATGGGGAGATGACCAGGGCAATAGACACGATCGCTCCAGAACGTCCCCTCTCAAGTAGCCGAACTAAACCAGCTCCTTGGTTTACTGAGGAGCTGGCGGTGTTGAAGCGAAAGAAGAGGGAACTAGAGAGCGTGTGGCGTTCGGATCCGAGCGAGCCAAACCGAACACGGTTTGTGTCCTTTTTAAGGTCATATGCCGCGGCAATAAGAGCCGCAAAGAAAACTTTCTTTGCGGCCACTATTGCGTCTGCAAAGAACCGTCCGGCTGAACTGTTCCGAGTTGTCAGAGGCCTTTTAAAACCCACCATTCAGGATGGGTGCCCTGATGACGCGGCAGCTCGCTGTGAAGCTTTTGCTCGGTTCTTTACAGACAAAGTCGCTTTGATCCGCTCTGGACTGGACACCATATTAACGGCAGTCTCTGAGGATGTAACACGAGCATCTGCTTGTCCGATTTTGATGGATTCATTTCAATTGGTTCAAACCGAGGATGTGGACAAGGTGCTTGGAGGAATGAGAGCTACCACATGCATCCTAGACCCCTGCCCATCCTGGCTTCTAAAGGAGGCCAGAGGGGGATTGGCCGAGTGGGTTAAGGTGGTGGTTAATGCCTCCCTTCGGGAAGGCATTTTTCCAGCCAGCTTAAAGCAAGCTGTGATAAAACCTCTGTTGAAGAAACCATCACTGGACCCCACTCAATTGGTAAACTATCGGCCTGTTTCCAATCTTCCCTTTTTGGGCAAAGTCATGGAACGTGTGGTGGCCTCACAACTCCAGGCATTCTTGGTAGACACGGATTATCTAGACCCGGCACAGTCTGGCTTTAGGCCGGGACACGGTACCGAGACAGCCTTGGTCGCCTTAGTGGATGATCTCCGTCGGGAGCTCGACAGGGGCAGTGTGTCCCTGTTGGTGCTACTCGACCTCTCAGCGGCCTTCGATACCGTCGACCACGGTATCCTTCTGGGACGCCTCGCGGGAATGGGTCTCGGAGGTACTGCTCTGCAGTGGCTCCGGTCATTCCTCGAGGGTCGGTCTCAGAAGGTGTCACTGGGGGACTCCTGTTCTACCCCACAACCTTTGTTTTGTGGGGTTCCTCAGGGTTCAATACTGTCCCCCATGTTGTTTAACATCTACATGAAGCCGCTGGGCGAGATCATCCGGAGTTTCGGGGTGCGGTGTCATCTGTACGCAGATGATGTCCAGCTCTGTCACTCCTTCCCACCCGCTACTAAGGAGGCTGTCGAGGTCCTGAACCGGTGCTTGGCCGCTGTGACGGTCTGGATGGGGGCGAACAAATTGAAATTGAATCCAGACAAGACAGAGGTACTCCTGGTCAGTCGCAGGGCCGAACAGGGTATAGGGTTACAGCCTGTGTTAGATGGGGTCGCACTCCCCCTGAAGACACAGGTTCGCAGTTTGGGTGTGATCCTGGACTCATCGCTGAGCCTGGATCCCCAGATTTCGGCGGTGACCAGGGGAGCATTCGCACAGTTAAGACTCGTGCGCCAACTGCGACCGTAACTTGGGAAGTCTGACTTGGCCACGGTAGTCCACGCTCTGGTTACATCCCGCCTTGACTACTGCAACGCTCTCTACGTGGGGTTGCCTTTGAAGATGA
This sequence comes from Anolis sagrei, assembly GCF_037176765.1. Lineage (NCBI taxonomy): Eukaryota > Metazoa > Chordata > Lepidosauria > Squamata > Anolidae > Anolis > Anolis sagrei. The sequence continues at coordinate 211,551,045 of NC_090024.1, read as the reverse complement.
CCCGGAAGCTCCAATTAGTCCAACGGGCGGCAGCCATGGTATTAACAGGAGCAGGGCACAGGGAGCATACAACTCCTCTGCTGTACCAGCTCCACTGGCTACCGATTAGCTACCAAGCCCAATTCAAAGTGCTGGCTTTGACCTTTAAAGCCCTAAACGGTTCTGGCCCTACATACCTATCCGAACGTATCTCGGCCTATCAGCCCACCAGGACCCTAAGATCTTCAGGAGAAGCCCTTCTCTCCATCCCGCCTGCTTCACAAGTGCGGCTTGCGGGAACGAGAGATAGGGCCTTTTCTGTGGTGGCCCCCCGGCTTTGGAATGCCCTCCCTACTGAAATAAGATCAGCCACCTCGCTAATGGCATTTCGGAAAAAACTGAAAACTTGGATGTTCGAGCAAGTTTTCAACTAATTCCGATGTGATGATGTTTTGATCATGGACTAGCAATCAAGGATAACGAATTGGATTACGACTTTAACTATGAGATGTTCCGGTCTGTATTGGTGGCCCAATACTATGTATGTATATGTATGTATTTTTATATTTTATTTTATATTTTTAAAGTGAATATTGTATTTTTAAATATGTTGTAAACCGCAATGAGTCGCCGCACAGGCTGAGATATTAGCGGTATACAAGTGTACTAAATAAATAATAAATTTTATTCAGCTGATGGCTTGAAAGTGGAAAATGGGGCCTCTGATGGCTTGAAAATGGTCTTACCTTTTGCCATTGCTCATTGCTTATACTTGCCATGATGTTGATTCTTAAAGCCATACAGATCCATACACAGAATTCTATAAGTTAAAGAAGGCTTTTTTCTGGTAGTTATTGGAGGAGAATTGCATATTAGTCACCACTGAAAATTAAATTCAAGATCTGAGGGTTTTTTTTTTTCCTGGCCTTGAAAAAGTGGGACACAATAAAAAAAGAGACCATATATATGATTGCTATGCTTGGAGCAAAGTCAACCACAAACAAATCATCTATTCATTTACAATAACACAGAGGCCAGACATATTGAACTATGATGTCCAATTATGTCTGTGCATGTTCATCAGTGGAAGAAGATAATCACCTCTTCCTTATTCAATTACTTCCTGCCTGCAGAACCCACCTCTGTTCTGCTGCCCTCTCCCAATTGTCATTTGGTAGTTCAGGGAGGGCAAGAGATGATCAGGCAGAATCTAGCTACCTTCAAGAACCTGCGCGTACAATGTACAAGGACATCCCAGCATTGCTTTGCCAGCCCCTTATATCCCCTCGCCTGTAAATTGACCTTCTCTTTTTTGTTACACATTTTAAAATAAGAAAATGTATATAAATAACAAACAAATGTATATAAATAACAAATAATGTATAAATGCACATTCACATGGAACAAAAAAAAAAGATCAACTTTAAAATGGTAGAAGCACAAATTTGTGGCAAAGGAACACATTTGAGGCAACAAAATGTGTACTGGCCAATGTAACTGCAAGGCAAAACCTTCAAATTCAAATGTATAAAGGCACATTCACATGGAACAATATAAAAAGAAAGATAATCTTTAAAATGGTAGAAGTACAAATTTGTGGCAAGGAAACACAAAGATAAGCAGCAGAAGCATCATTTTCTTCATACTGTACTCATTCCAGCCCCCCTCCCTCTCTTGTTCTCTCTCCCTTCATGAAGCCAAACATACCAGGAATAAAAACCACACAAAATCAACTAACTCAAACTTCCTCAGAGTGGGAGCACGAGGCACAGAGCCATGAGACACGAATTCTGCTCCCTTGAAGTCTTAAAGCCCCTGTCCTCTCACAATAGCACTCCTTCTGGTGCTAGCTCTTAACTCAAAATGCTGCTTGTATGTCAAAGCAAACCCAAGACCAAGCGATGGCTCTTAACTCAAAACATTCTTAAGTTGGGGTGCTCTTAAGTCAAGGTTCCACTGTACAATGAAATATGCATATGCAATTTATCCCACACATGGTGTCGCACATAATTGACTCCACCCTCTGAGCTACTATTTTGTATTTGTGTAGGTCTTTCGTTATAGAAAAAACCAAACAGAAACAAAAATCAAAGTAATTCCCATGAACATGGTGTTAACCCGTGTTGGCCATATCCTTTTCATGTTGCTTCCCATGAGGAAACCAAACATGAAGGGCCACAACCAAACTTCCAAGCAATTTTAATTAATGCTTCTGGTTTAATATACATAATGTGCTGTCTTCCTGGACTGTGCACATCTAGTATTAGGAGAAATCCTAAACCAGCAAGCAATATTCTTTCCTGTATTTGATTGCTCACTTCTCTGTGTCTCTTACACTACTACAACACAACAAAACTACAGGCAAAAGGAGGGCTGTATTGTGGATCCATGTCAGACAGACTGTTTCATAGCTTTAGTGTAAGTGTCATAACCTGCATTATCAGTGGATGCATCTTCTCTTGGCAGACCTCCCAGTCAATATCTAGGTGATTAAAATGTCCTTGTGATTAAAACACCAGCTTTCTTATGTCTGTCTAATTTGTAATCTATGCTATATAAATGCCCTGCAGGTATGTAATGCCAGACAAGAGCCACCTGAGTTCCTGAATTGTCCTTATCTGCACTTTCCAGAAAGCTCAGTGAGTCTGCCTGCTGTTCTCAGCTGCCTTGTGAACTTCATTTTTTTCGGTAATGACATAGCCTAACAAGATGCGGCTTTGCATTTGTTTGGACATCAGATTGACCTGAAAAGGATTGCTGTGGATAGGTTTTCCAACATCAAAGAGCCAAAATTGGGACAAGATGGATTCACCAGATTAAATAGGTTGGGGGGAATGAACTGGGATTATTGTTGCTGCCTAAAGTGGAACTACAAGTACAGTATATAGCAGGGGTCCTCAAACTTATTGGGGGAGGGGGACTGGGGACAGGACTATGGTTTGAAAAAAACATGAACAAATTCCTATGAACACTGCACATATCTTATTTGTAGTGAAAAAGTGAAAGAACAAAACAATATTTAAAATGAAGAACAATGTTAACCAACATAAATGTTTCAATATTTTCAATGGGTAGTGTAGGCCTGCTTTTGGCAGATGAGATAGTCAAGTTAATTAGGGTTGTTGTTGTTGTTGCTGCTGCTTGCTGTTGTGTGCCTTCAAGTCATTTCAAATTCAGGGCGACTCTATGTCTAAAGTTTAGGGTGAGGGTTGGATAAAAGTTCTTGGAGGTCCATATCCACCTCGTGGGCCTTAGTTTGGGGAATCCTGGTATATAGGATAAGCCATCACCATTCACAAAACACAAGAAGCATTGAATAAATTCTTGTTTTGAAAATCACACATTGCGGGCCATGGTCAATAGGTTTTCATCACTGACAGATTAGTGTGAGAGACTTTGATGGGACTTAGGACCTCTTCATATGGCCCTTCTGGGCCTTGTCATTGCGCCAGCAATTGCTGGTGAAAGGAAAAATGCACGGGGTGGCTCACCCTCCCTCATCATATGGTGGGGATAGGAGAGGATGCTTTTGCACTCTTTCCTTCCCCCAATCAGATGGCAGAAACAGCAGCAATGCACGCTGTCCTGTTGCCCTTTCTGCCATCGCAAAAAGGGGAGGACAGTGCAGGTAGCTCCATTGGAGCTACCTGAACTACACTGTCCTTCCCCTCCACTTTGGGAGGAATGTGTGCGGGGCCTGCCATCCTTACTATTATTAAACAGGGCAAAACAGGGCAACAATGCCCCACGTGAAGGGGTCATCAGTATGAAAGCTACCACTAGCTAACATCGTGCTGACAGTCTCCATTACTTGAAAATCCCAAGCAACTCTTCTAGGTATCCCTTTTTAAACTGTTGCACTTTTTCAAGGTGTCAATAACCAGTCAGTAAGGAAGGAAAAGAAATGTCTATCAATCACAATGTTATTCAATTATTGATTTATGTAATATTGATTTATCTGGTTAGCAATCAAGAAAACGATTCACAAAAACATGCACATGAAGGCTGAGAGGAGATATGATAGCCATGTATAAATATGTGAGAGGAAGCCACAGGGAGGAGGGAGCAAGCTTGTTTTCTGCTTCCTTGGAAACTAGGACACGGAACAATGGCTTCAAACTACAAGAGAGGAGATTCCATCTGAACATTAGGAAGAACTTCCTGACTGTGAGAGCCGTTCAGCAGTGGAACTCTCTGCCCCGGAGTGTGGTGGAGGCTCCTTCTTTGGAAGCTTTTAAGCAGAGGCTGGATGGCCATTTGTCAGGGGTGATATGAATGCAATATTCCTGCTTCTTGGCAGGGGGTTGGACTGGATGGCCCATGAGGTCTCTTCCAACTCTTTGATTCTATGATTCTATGATTCTATGTCTTTAGTTTGCCATTGTTTGGGTATACAATCTAGTATAAGATCTCAAATTGTAATTTGTATTGCCATTCTGACCTTTTACTTAATTTCCAATCTTTTCCTCCAGGGATATAAAATCTAGTCCTCAGCCTCAATTTTGACTCCTGCTATCTCCAACAGAGATGGCCTTTATTGTTTTCCCAAGTCTTCACTTCTCAGCTATTTTCTATTAGATATCCTGTGATCAACAGAAGATGTTAAAAGATAACTTGTGAATAATCCTGGCTCTTGCCTTGCATCAGTGCAGCTAAAGACTGGGAAATGTACCCATTCGACTTTTTGCACACTTTAAAAAATCCTACTCTCTTCTTATGTGGGTTCAACAACATTTCAAATACTTTGCAAAGTCTTGTGGGAATTTTTTTAAAAAAAATCATCCACTGCCATGGCAGTTAAAACAGCTATTTCCTGTATATAAAAGTCCATGTTTTATCTTCCTGCCATGAAGTCATGGCTTGGGAATTCTGGGAGTTATATTCCAAAAAGGAACATTTTAAAGCTCTGTTCAAAGACCTCAAACATGATAGACAATACTGATGATTTTATTTCCACCACTTTCAAATCTTTTAGATATCCTGGGTTTTTTTTACATATTGTTTATGAAAAATTGGCTATTTGGGATAAGTTTTTCTTAAAGCAAAAAGGGTCACATCCCAAATGAGGTTCTGAGCTCACTGTCCTGCCTCAGGCAACTCTCATCACTATTTTGGTCACAATTCTCATCAGGCAGCTAGCCAGCCATCAGCTAATGTTGCTTCTACCACACTGTCCATTTCCCCTCATTTCCCCTTCATGAGGGGCCTCCGGCAAGTTTTTTTCAGGCCAAGGTTCACCAGGACCTGGCAGGTAGAAATTCTGCCAAGGGAAAGCAATGTCTTCAGAGTTATCAGAACAGGCTTAGATGAAAAGTCTCAAGACAACTCAACCTAGATAATGATGAGCCTCCTGCTCTCTGGTTTCATAACAAAAGAGATTGAAGCTGAATTGTCCCCTTAGAACAAATCCTTCTTCACAAGTGTGGGCTCAGTAGGTGGCATTTCTCTGTTCCTTTTCTGCCTGGCCTTTTGCTCTGCTTCTCCTACTGTGTTTCTATTTAACAGCCATTTGAAACAATCTTGCATTTCTGACATGAGAAATATGATACTAAGCAGTACCACTGGGCTTCAGCCGCCTAGGTATGCCAGGGGCAGGAATGAGATGCTCAGCAGGTTTTTTTTCTCTATTCAGGCAAATTCAGCCTCATCCTTGCTGATAACTGTGCAGGCTGTTATCATCACATTCCCACACCTACTTGGGAATCACACATCAAATTGGAGAGAGGCAGGAGAGGTCTGGGAATAGAAGCCTCAACTCTGCTAAATCTGTAAAAAGTTTGAATGCTGCCAAGTCTGAATGTTAGAAACCAACTTGCCTTTTGTCAAGTTATGAATGTATCTTGGGCCCATAGTGTTAATTACTTCTGGGAAGAAATCTATTCAATCAGATTTGCTGTTCCTCAAGGCAACTGTCTTTTTCACCTACAGATTTTCATCCAAAAAATAGTTTAAGATCAGGATATCCAAAGAAGCACCTGCACAAGAATGAACACATAATTGGGTACAGACTATCTGAAAGCCCATATTTCCCCATATGAACTTCTCTGAGTCTCAGTAATCCTTGGGGAAGTCTTTGCTTCCACTATCCCAGGCTTTTCTGATGAGGCCATAGTAGAGATCCTTTTTGGTGGCTGCTCACAGGTCATGGAACCCATTTCCATAAGTCTATATGGCCAAAATAAAGTTGACTCACTGCTCATCTACTGCAGGAAGTCTACACAATGTACAGCTGGATTAACAACAGAACCGCTGCATCCAGCTGTTATTGCAGATCAATGGAACATGAAATTTACCCCAGAGCTTCCTAAAAGCTCCAAATTGATCCCAGAGTTTCAGAGGTGTAAACTGCTGGGTCAGTCTGGATTTCACCTCAGGGGGTTAATTCACATAAATAAATTCATAGAACTGGAATAGACTATAGGTACCATCCAGTCCAACTCCCTGCTATGCAGAAATACTGAATCATAGAGCTCCTGACAGACATAAATCCCTAGTGCAAACTCATGCTATGCTTTGGGTTTTGGGTTCATTAAGGAAAAGGATTTTGTAATGAAAGTCAATGGTTTGTAGCATTAATATTTTTAAAAGATTTTGAACAACTTGTTACTTTTGAAAAACAGAGAGACACTCTTAAAAATCAACTATAACACTTGTTCTTGGGCCTTGGTACTATAACTGTAACTAATTAAAGTGATTTTTCACATTTCCCATTTGATAGAATTCTTTCTGATAAGAGGCAGAAGCTGTGCATATATATCTGTATTTATCACTGGTTGTGAAGGGAAATCTCTCCAGCTTTGCTTTCCCTTTTCGATGTTAGTTCTGTAAAGGCAGCTGTGCTCTTGCACACTCCAAATTGTATTTGCAATAGGCAGGCAAACAGTATTCTATTTCCATTTTCCTCTGAGACTGGAGTCTCTCCAACATCATTGCAGCAGTCTGCATATGAATGAATACCAATGGGTGTGCTTAGACTGGTTGGCAAGTTTACTTGGTTGTCTATTGAATGTTAACCCATTTAATTGGTGTCATTATTTTATTAATTCTTTAATCACAGATAATATTGTGCCTATTAATTGCATTGTAATTGCAGCACTTTTTGAAAGAGTGCACTGTACTGATAAACTGGCATCCTGTTAGTAACATATGGAGGCATATGATGCACCGTACATGTCGACTGATATTTTTGGACAATGTCCAATAACTGTATCCAGCTATTAGCAGTGTAAACAGAGTTGCACATGTGGGACTGTTAATCTCAAAGGTGTTGCAATATCTTCTGAAGTACAGTAAATTAACATGGCTATATCTTTGAATATGGCTATATGGTTCTGTTATGCATGCAGAGGCATATTAAATTACACACAGTAGCATGCAAATCCACATTACTACTATGCATTGCTTTTTCACATTGCACATTGCAATTTCACAATGTGCATTGACTATATTGATCCATACATTAGCATTCAATTCAAGGGATGTTATTCTGCCAATGGATATTGATGCTATACTGAAATGAGGTAGGGTCTTCACTGTAGTGTTGAACTCCATGCAGATGTAGTCATGTGTTATAAGGTTCCTATTTGCTGGTGATGATAGGTGTTCATTTTCATCTGCATTACAGGTCAAGACATTGTCCTGGATGCATCACAACAGACTACATCTGCATATGTATCCTAATCCTGCAAAGCAATTCCTTCAATGGGTTATTTTTCCTTTCTGCAGTTATGTATCTGTAAGATTTAGGCATTATATACCAGGACATTTCCTTCCTACTTGTCTCCAGTCTTGATTCCAGGATTGGCACTGGGAGAGTGGAGAACTGGATAATGGATATTCAGAGGGTCTGCTCTCAAATTAACCTGAATTCATTGCTTTTGCAACTGTTGTCGCTAGGCCTGTAGCCAGAAAAAAAAATCAGGAGGGCTTGAAACTTTTTTCACCAATATGACTTTTCAGTTCAGCATATCCTGATCTGGCACAAGATCTCAACAAGGACCTGAAATTACTATCATTATGCAAAGGTTCTTCACAAGTAACAAACAGGTCCTGAATCATTGCTCCCTCTTAAAGCCGGTTCTTGTAGGGCACAAAGGACAATAGTTTCCACAATTGGTAGAAGTTTTTTTTTGCTATTTTCTTCTGCTTTCTTCTTATTTCCTTTATCATGATGATCGGTTCCATCAAGATGTTTTCCACTATGAATTATCAAGAAGTTTCCACCCAAGAACAAGTTGTTCTGATGGTACTCTGTTTTTGGTGTCTATTGAAGACTTCTATTGCATTTTCCATGACACAATGGTTTAGCAACCAATGCACCAAGCTTCGCTTCTGATGACCACCTTTTTCACAACTTCTCCTCCAAACACCATACAATAGTTATAGAGTGGACCTTGTACATGAAATGAGTAGGTTAACCAAGGAAATCTGTTGAGCCATTTGGATTGAAAGCTTAGATGCCTCTTCTTATCAACAGGAAATACATATCCTGGAGTTCATGGATTTGGCACTAATTGAGCTTTCACTTGGTCGTCAGAAACAGTCTTTCCGGCCAGTGATTCTGGCCATGAAAGCCTTCGACAACACAGAAACAGTCTTGTTCATATAAAGTCCAAGGTCTAACAATGACACAGCTTCTTCTCTTTTCTCCTGCCCATGGTTTCTTTGGCAGGGCTTGGATTAGATGAACCAGTCAGTGATAGACACACAACAATTTCCAAAGTTTTCACCTGCAATCCAGGTCAAATCCCCTTTGCCTGATGGCTGTGGGTAAACCAGCTCGGTCTCTTCCATTATGTCAGCTTGCTGCTATTGCAATGTAATTGGTAAAATGTAGGTAATGATAGTGTAAATGATCAAACTTTGGTTGAGATTTATTTATTTATTATCATGTCAAGAGTGAACCAAGGGTACAGTTCTACTGTATTTTTAAAAAATCAAACAAAAACCACAAAGTTTGAAAACTTGGCATTATATTAAATGTCCTTTGACCAGTAGCTGGCCACTTGGAGTGCCTCTGGTGTCACTGTGAGAAGGTCCTCCATTGTGCATATGGCAGGGCTCAGACTGCATTGTAATAGATGGTCTGTTGTTTGCTCTTCTCCACACTCGCATCTCGTGGACTCCACTTTGTACCCCCATTTCTTAATGTTGGCTATCCATCTCGTGGTGCCAGAGCGCAGTTTGTTCAGTGCCTCCCAAGTGACCCAGTTTTCTGTGTGCCCAGGAGGAAGTCTCTCATTTGGTTTCAGCCATAGATTGAGGTTCTGGGTATTAACCTGCCACTTTTGGACTCTCGCTTGCTGAGGTGTTCTAGCGAGTGTCTCTGTAGATCTTAGAAAACTATAGTTAATTTAAGTCATTGGCGTGCTGGCTGATATCCTAATAGGGGATGGGCCAGAGATCTCACTACCATGGTCCTTTCACTATTGGTTGCTACTTCCTGGCGGATGTCAGGTGGTGCAATACCAGCTAAACAGTGTAATTTATCCAGTGTTATACTGCACAGTCACACTGTGATAATGCAGCATCATTAAGAGCCAAATCCACTGTTTTAGTGTGGTGAGATGTGTTCCACACTGGGCATGCATACTCAGCAGCAGCAGAATAGCAAAGCACAAGGGCACATGTCTTCACTTCGTTTGCGATCCCGTGGTTGTGCCAATCAGCTTTTGTATGATAGCTTGCAGTTCTGGAGGGACTCTAATTTTTGCTTCTCATAGACATGGCATGGGGATTTGGTTAACCAGTTAAAATTCATGAGTAAACCAGGGTTTTTCTTAACCTGAAAAAGATCAGGGTGGTTTGAACCTTTAAACCGCCTTCTTGGCTATGGCCTTGGTTGCCTCTCATTCATAAGTCTTGTTCTACTGGTTCTATTCAGAAGGAAAAGAAAAATAAACCAAAGGCATTATTTCTCCCTGTCTCCTCCTCCTTTTTATTTTCCCCTCTTCCAACTCCACCCCTCTCCTCATTACTGTTCAGGTGCATGGGGCTGATGTGTTAGGGCCAGTTCTGCCATTGCATAGAATAAGGCAATATCTCGAAATACCAGAATTAGGGGGTGCAATGATAGATAAGGTAATGCTCAAGATCCTGTAAGGAAGACTCCAGCAATACATGGAGCGAGAGTTGCCAGATGTTCAAGCTGGGTTTAGAAAAGGCAGAGGAACGAGAGACCAGATTGCCAATATCCGCTGGATAATGGAGAAAGGCAGGGAGTTTCAGAAAAACATCTACTTCTGCTTCATTGACTATTCTAAAGCCTTTGACTGTGTGGATCATAATAAATTGTGGCAAGTTCTTAGTGGGATGGGCATCCCAAGCCACCTTGTCTCTCTCCTGAGGAATCTGTACAAGGACCAAGTAGCAACAGTCAGAACTGACCACGGAACAACAGACTGGTTCAAGACTGGGAAAGGCGTACGGCAAGGCTGCATACTCTCACCCAACCTTTTTAACTTGTATGCAGAACACATCATGCGATGTGCGGGGCTTGATGAATGCAAAGCTGGGGTGAAAATTGCTGGAAGGAACATTAACAACCTCAGATATGCAGATGACACCACTCTGATGGCCGAAAGCGAGGAGGAGCTGAGGAGCCTTCTAATCAAGGTGAAAGAAGAAAGCGCAAAAGCCGGGTTGCAGCTAAACGTCAAAAAAACCAAGATTATGGCAACAAGAATGATTGACAACTGGAAAATAGAGGGAGAAACCGTGGAGGCCGTGACAGACTTTGTATTTCCAGGTGCAAAGATTACTGCAGATGCAGACTGTGGCCAGGAAATCAGAAGACGCTTACTTCTTGGGAGGAGAGCAATGTCCAGTCTCGATAAAATAGTGAAGAGTAGAGACATCAGACTGGCAACAAAGATCCGCCTAGTCAAAACCATGGTATTCCCTGTAGTCACCTACGGATGTGAGAGCTGGACCTTAGGGAAGGCTGAGCGAAGGAAGATCGATGCTTTTGAGCTGTGGTGCTGGAGGAAAGTGCTGAGAGTGCCTTGGACTGCGAGAAGATCCAACCAGTCCATCCTCCAGGAAATAAAGCCCGACTGCTCACTGGAGGGAAAGATACTAGAGACAAAGTTGAAGTACTTTGGCCACATCATGAGGAGACAGAAAAGCCTAGAGAAGACAATGATGCTGGGGAAAGTGGAAGGCAAAAGGAAGAGGGGCCGACCAAGGGCAAGATGGATGGATGGCATCCTTGAAGTGACTGGACTGACCTTGAGGGAGCAGATGAGGGAGCAGCTGGGGGTGGTAACGGCCGACAGGGAGCTCTGGCGTGGGCTGGTCCATGAGGTCACGAAGAGTCGGAGACGACTGAACGAATGAACAACAACAACAATGATAGATCCCAGCCATACTTCCTGAGCCCCCTTTTTCTTGGAAGACAACACTGTGTGTGTATCCCAGCCTGTTCCACAGCAATTAAACAGGCCTGTAGTCATTGGTATGGTGGGCTGGTAATATTCCATTATCAAATTGAAGTACTTTTTCACTTGTCAGTTTCTGAATGGAGGAGGAGGAGTAGGGACCATGTTCTTTTGCTTGGGGTCAGTGAGTAAGCCATGGCAGCAAACACTAGGGGTCAGAAAGACATAGGCTTGGGCAGAAATCTGCTCTTGTCAGTCCCTGACAGCTGTCCCTGCTTGCATTTAAAGTGGTTCAGAATTATATGTGAAATCAACACCAAAAATTACGTATAGACAAAGACTGCAATTTCCCCCTTTATTTTGAACAATTTCGCATTTCAAGAAAGCTTGTCAAAATATTATATTTCAGGAGTAAAATAACTGCAGAAATGATCCCAAGCAAATCTGCTTCAATCCTCTCTATGGATACAGGAAATCTATAGTTAAAGCATTGTAAACAGATGACCAAATGCCTCCATTTAATGAAAGAGTGGCCAGCATTCTTTATGTCAGTTTATTCCTCTGTCTTCAGCATCTGAATGTTTATACTGTATCCCTCCCCCCCCCCCCAAAAAAAAAAATCAATCCATTGGTTCATACCCTATCCTATGGGGCATTAGTAAACAAACTTACTCCATCTTCTCTTTGGTGACGTTGTCTCCAACTTGAATCCTTTCCTTTTTTGATTCCCAGATATATATATTTTTAATCACTGGCTACAATGAACATGAAGTCCAAATTCTTTATCACTGACTTCCGGGACCTAATATCCAAATATCTGAAGGAACAAAGATTGAAAACTACTGATCTGGAAGTATTAGGGTACTGGAGAAAGAAATTTGTTACAGGTTGCTCTTAGAAGGCATCAAGATGATGTGTTAATTTGTACACAAAACATGTATATTTTCACATGATGTTTTAATGACTGCCGATAAAGACTGCCTGGATTTGACATAAGATTACAAGATTTGTAACATCTCACGAGTCCTAAAGAAATTTATCTAACCCACATTTGTTTTGTTTCAAGAAAATGGATACAGTTTTATTGCTTCATTTTTTTGAACATAGTTCAGCTCACTTAACTCTTCCTCATTTGAGCAGCCTCATATCATGTTATAGAAGAAAGTAGCATTTTTCTTAGCTCACCAAAGGTATGTGTCATAGATTCCTAGTGGGAATGATGAACAGTTTGGTTTATTTCTCCCTAGCCACAGGTTAGGGTGGGAGGTATTCTCTTTCATGGTAGACACAATTTACTTCTAGTCTTCAGGTAAGAGCTCTCAATAATGTATTTTCAACCTTTATTCCCACTGACATGTTGAAAATTCTCTTCTCTTTATGCCTTGATGCTCCATATTGGTGACAACGCACATTATCCCTACAATATGCCATGTAATGTACATGGACAAATCATTGTACCCATACTTACTGTTATTTCAGGGTTTTTTTTCTTAAAACAAAAAAACACCAACCCCCCCCCCCCAAATGCAACAAGTTAGTGAGCAACATAAAACATGGACCTAGAATTGCCACTGAGAAAGCTAACAAAATGTGATTAACCAACCCTAATACTCTGTGTGTGTGTGTGTGTTTGTGGTTTAAGATCATGTTAACTGTATAGAACTCATACATATTCTTTAATAGCTGGATTATATAATGATGACATTATTGTAATTTATAGCTCTGGGATGATAATAGAGTGGAATTGATGCTCATGGTGGACTACAGCATGACAGTTACACTGGGATATTCAGAAAACCAGCAGTTTAGCAAAATTAGTGTAGCCCTTTTCCTATCAGCCTTCCGACACACCTCCCCTCTGCCAACTGAAGTATGCAGTGGAATTTTACATGACATTTTCCATATGCAAACTGTCACTACATGACTCAACCACTAGCTACAGTAAAAATCCCATAGTCTTCAAAGGGAGACACCTCCAAAACAAAGAGACCTGAGGATTGTATTCTACAGTTGCTCTTTTCTGCTGTGCAACTGACAAACTGGGAAATGTAAAGAGTTATTGTTATGGTCATTATTGCTAATTTGCCAGGCTGTCATTCTCCAGTCCATGAAAACCCTTACAACAACAGTGGACAGATCCCACACCCTCTTTGCTTGTTTTTAACCATGCCTCCAAAACAAAGGGAATTGTCCACAGCTGGTGCCTTTATTTCATGCTGGATTTCACCTGCTAAATTGCAGCAGTTCATTCTAGCCTGTGAGACTTTAGCTGTCTGCAAAAATCAAGGCATACAGTAAAAACACTGGTGAAGTTTCAGATTAAGCAGTGTTGGTCTGTTTCCTGCCTCTTTGTATCATCTGCATCTTCTTGCTAATAACTTATTGAGTGCCTCAGATTTTCTGGTGTGTTGACCTTACCCATGATTCAGGTTGCCAGAGGCACAATAATACAGTGTTGCAGCAAAAGCTTTGGCCCAGCTCTTTCCCTGTCCTAGTTTCCTTTATGTGGATGTTTTGTAGTATTCCAGACTCCTCCACAAATCCAGATCTGGTTTTGGGGCCTGCCTTCCTCTCTCTCTTTCTCTCTTTTTTCATCTCTGCCTTTTCTCCTTTTCTCCCTCTCTCCCTCTTTCCCCCTCCCATCCTCTCTGCGCTGTACTCTCAGGGGGGATCTCAGCACTGCTGCAGCATCACTAACAACCTCAATCCAGGAGGCTGGGAAAGAGAGGCGGAAGAGGGAGAAAAACCTGAATGAATGGGCATCGCATCAGTGATCATTATGGGGAGGACGCTGGCTGCTGCATAGAAAAGAGGATTTTTTTTTTCTTTGAAGACGGAAAAAAAGAGGGGAGGGAAGCAGACAAGAGAAAGAAGACAGAACTGAGACAACAGTTAAGACAAAGCTTTCCCACGAAGCTTTCTTTGGACAAGTACTATACTGCAAGGGAGAGCACCTGCTGGTGGAACGTCTGCTGTCCCTTCCTTTGACATCCAGGTGAGTCCAGCCTGATCTTTATTTTTCTTATGCCAAAATCAGTGGGGCGGGGGGAGAAGAAGATGTTGTCTGTGGGGCTTTAATTGCCATTTGACAGGGGTTTTCTTTTCCATAAGAAAATGGGAAATGTAGGCACTCCAGTGTTGTTATGACTGTCATGCTGTCTTTTTTTCAAATGAGGTGGAGATGGTGGGTGGGGTGGGTGAGAAATCTGTTGTGGTTATGAGGGGAACTGTTTTGTTCTCTTCCCTCTTTTCATTCAACAGCCCTAAGATGCTGGTGATTCATGCAGAGAACTTAGTGCATTGTTTTGTTTCTGTCAGTCTTCAGCCCTGACCCATCTTGATCATTCCCTCTGTGCCTCTTCGGTTCTTAAGACCTTGAGACATACCTGCTGTAACCACGGGTACCTGCCTCTTGTTAGCCTGTATTAGACGAAGGCAAGAGAAAGAATGAAGGTCCCCATCAACCTGGAGGGGAAATCACGACAAAATAGTGTTGAGGAGAAGGAAGCCATTTAATATTATTGTACTTGGCAGCAGGGTTTGAGTGTTCTGTGTTGCTATTGATTTTATGCGTCACAAGTCAGATACCATGGTGATGGGCAGAAGAGCCATGGGTGGGTGGTTCGTATTCAGGCCCACTAAGTTGGTCCCAAATAACATCCCCAAAGGACTGGGAGACACAATCATGGGCAAGTGATCCTATTCTATTGTTGAGAAATAGTCTGAAAAGTGTTGGCTTTATTTTGATATCCTAAGGTATGGCATGGTGTGATTGCTGTCAGAGCAAAACCGCTACAAGTATTTATTGTAGAGATATGTATTATCTACCTTTTTTGGACAATACCATTGTAAAAAGCAACAAAACATGACCATGATGAATGAAGGCACAGAGTACAATTACTTAATATTAATATCCTGGAAACTTGGAAAACATATTCATAGATAACCAATCTGCCTCCAGAAGCTTTATTATTCTGGAATAGGAGGTGGGGATATACCTAATCACTGGTGAAAATTTAGGAGATTTGCCAACTCACATGGCCAAGACTCATGTTCTAAGCTTTGAACCTGTTTCCTTAGTCTGCAGTCTCCCTGCACCTCACTTCAGGAAGACTCAGCACTCACAGAGCTAAGCACTGATGTATGTGATCAGCATATATGTATCTGTGTATTTATATCTAGATCTGGATATATGTGTGCACATACCCATAAGGGAGCACATATGTGTGCAACTGTGATAATGGAAGACTTGACATTTGTGACATTAATATTCCTTTGTCAGGGTGGGTAGGTGGGTGATGATTAATTGAGCATGGGTTGGCTCACCCGTGTGTAGAAATGTGATGAGCAACAGTGTACATGGTATGTGAGTGTATGTGCGTGACCATTCAAAGCAGTCCTGTGGCAATGAAAGAATGGGCATGTATGCATATACCACCTGGACACAATAAACCTTTTCCAGCCAATAGCAATTCCCCACCTTGTAGCAGTAAAGTGGGAGGGTAAAAAAAGGATTGTGGAATTTGGTTCATTAAGATGTTTCTCTTCAACCTGCATGGCTGTGGGAAAGCAGAAGGAAAAAGAGCTTTCCCAAAATAAGAGGGTGGGAAAGTTCTAATGTTGCCCTCTTCCCCATTTCAGGTGTTCGTATAATGTTGTGAATATGTAGACAATGGAGCTGGAAGGAATGAAAAAGTGTCATGTTTCCGTTCTGGCAAGAGTCATTCCAGTTATAGAGATGTGGGATGATTCTGGAAATCTTTCAGTCTTTATTAGATCTTCTTGGATATGGAACAATATGGGATGGAGGTGTGAACTTCAATAGAAGTTTGAAGTAGCTAAAGGCAGGATAGGAAGCTTGATGGCCTTTGTATGATTTGAACTACAACTCCCATTATTCCTAAGCATTGTCCAGTGTCCACACCATTGGGGTCAGAGAGTTGTAATCCAAGACATGGGAGCACCAACAGACTAGAGGAATTAGGCCCCTTTGAAGGTCAACAGAAAGAGGGGAGCAGAAATCTGAGAGCCAATAAGCTATACAATGTCTTATCTATTTTCACTTTTCATAGGTGTCTCCAATGCCTGCCCCCTCCCCACCAATCCAACTTTGGAGTCATATTCTTTGCCAGCTTCAATACAAATCAGGGACTACCTTCCGTATTAGAAAATATGATTTTTGTACTTGTTACAAGTATGTCCCATTAAGGTTGCATGCTAAAACAATGAACAAGTGCAATGCAGACCACTCAGCTCTTTCCCATTTTTCTTGTACTCCTGGTTATAGCTTGTACTGGATTTTCTTTCAAAATCTGCAGCTGCAGAAAACATGTGTCATGCCATAAGGAGATCAGCAGGGGGTGCTGTGCGGTAAAGTGCTGTTCACATCAAAAAGCGATTGGAGGAGTTTTGGTGACTGAGGCATATGTAGTCCCTTGCTGATGAAGCCTGTGAATATAAATCTATATTTATATCTATCCTCAGTAACTTTGGCCCCTTGGGCACACAGATCCTATACAAGTTTTTGTAAACGCCATCAGCCAGTGTATCACCTGTCATTGTTTGCAAAAGATCAAAACTTATTTGATATAGAGAAGTGCCGGGTTTGTAAGAAATGTATATCTAAAATGATAAATATATCACATTGTATTGGAGTTGTTAAAAACATCCCAGACTAAAAAGGCTCCCATGCAGAGCCAGCCTACAAGTAAAATTAATAAAGAATGGATGGAAAATTAAGAAGCCATGTATTCAAAGTTATCCCAGGGACAGCTCTACCAATTGGCAGAGTGAGATGGCAGCAAGTTGAGGGAGGAGAGGACTGAACACTGTGTACTAAGTGGCCCAAACCTCATCACTTAGGGATACATATAACTGAAATATTCCAAAGTAGTCTGGGATGCAGCGCCTACCATTGTAGAAATGCCCCAAAGTCCTTTTGGAGTCCAGAGGGCTAGCATTGGCATTAATGCCCTGTTCTTCTGGGGGCTATGACCATTGTTTTGCAGGCCAGAAGCAGGTTCAGGGAGCTCCCCAGCAGAGCCTTATTAATAACCTCATTTCTGGTAACATCATAACAGGGTGCCCAGCCATGTGATCAGCAGATGTGGGCTGTCAGCAAGGCTCTCCTGGGGAGCTGCATCTGGATGCAGAAACACCAATGGACCTTTTTAATGTGTGGACACAGGATTTTTCTGGATCTGACCTGATTTGCTGTCCACATGTCAAAAACACTAGGGTCACTAGAGTTTTATTGTTCTCAATCAGGGGTCCCCAAACTAAGGCTTGTGTGCTTTTACCAGGCCCCTGCGCTAAATCTGACTTAGGGTTACTAAGTCTGGAACAACCTGAAGACACACAACAACAATCATAATTGACTTGACTATCTCATCAGCCAAAAGCAGGCCCACATTTCCCATTGAAGTACTGTTATGTTTCTGTTGGTTACATTTGTTCTTCATATTAAATACAGTATTGTTGTTGGTTTTGCACTACAAATAAGATATAGTCAGTGTGCATAGGAATTCATTCATTTTTTTCAAACTGAAGTCCAGTCCCATCCACCCCCAACAATGAAGGACCATGAACCAGTACTCAGCTTAAAAAGTTTGAGGACCCCATTTCTAGAATAACAGCTAGAACCAGTGCTTCTGCTGCAGAACTGCCATTCATTGTGTGAACTGCTCTCAGTGGTTTCAACGTGAATTCATTTTATTTGGCCTGTATAGATATGAGGTTAGTTTACAAGTATGGTGGAAGACAGTATCTCACTGCTAGTTATGATGTAAAGTCCATTGGCCAGTCCAGTTGGCTTGTTGTGCCGGTAATGGTAGGAGGTATGTCTTGTCTATCACCTTGGGCAGGTAAATGCTTATCCCCTGAAGTAGTTCACACAACTATAGCAAATATGTAAAGAGCTCCTCCTATTTGGTGCTGGAATCACCATGCATCTTGGTGAATCTAGCAGTGCCCAGCAGGAAGCATGTGTAACCCAGCCCCCCATGCCCCATATTGCCTGGCTTTCCCTTTACCTCATCCCATGGCAGAAATTGTCTGCCACCCGGCTTCCCCCATGGATCTGTATGCAACATGGAAAACTTCCCGTGTTGCCGCCACTTTGGCATATGCCAGTTCCCCATCTCTTTTATTAAGGAGTCACACTGGAAGTAGCTGTGCATGGTGGGATGGGAGCCAGCAGGCTCCATGGCAAAAAGAATTCAGCCCCATTTGATGAGGTTGTAATTTGAATGCATCGGGACCGCCTATGGCACATAGTGAAGTGGTTTGCACCTACTGCATCATTGCAGAACTGCTAAAAGTGCTGCAAATAAGGTCAGCTTAAAACATTTTGTTGCCTGAGGCAGAACAGTACATGTTAACCTCCCATCCCTACCCCCATTCAGGCACATAGTAGCTAAAAGCCAGCCAGGTTATTTTTAGAAAATGAGTGAGAATCCCACAAAGCTTCTCTCCTTTCCCTGGCAGTAAAACTGTAATAACATATTAAATGACTAATAATTTGCTGCCCTTTCATGATGTTCCCAGTCTCTTGCCTGAGGCAGCTGCCTCATCCCACCTAATGGTACAGGCTGCCTTGGCTGCATACATTGTTGTTGCTGTGATGTAGTGAAGCTGTAACAAAACTGCATGCCCACCTTGCAATGTCACAATGACATTGCCAAAGGTACTGTGTTCATGATGGGGGCAAAGTGATGTGCAGTTAAAAGTACCACTCCATCTTGATCAGTTAGTGAAAATGAATTGGCATCTCCTCTCCTGGCATATACTGTATAAACATATCATTTTGTAATGCATGTACAAGTGAAAGCAATTGGTTTAACTTGCAGTGCATTGACCGTTTACTTCAAAACATACATTTATTGCCAACTATATACCAGACACCAGATCCAGTCTGATATTGGAAGCTAAGTAGAGTCAGCTCTGGTCAGCAGTTGGATGGCAGACTACCAGTTGGATGGCTATAGCCTACATTTGAGAGGTTGGAATTGGCAAAATCATATTTGAGTATGGTAAAACCTATGAAATTCTTTGGATCATCGTAAGCTGATAGGCTGCTTGAAGGCATAGACACACACACACAGAGCAGGTGATGTACAGCACAATCAGCAGGTGTTTTAAAAAGCAGCCCCAAAAATGTGTTTGTTCTTTCATTCACTTATTTTGTTTCCTTAGAGAATTTATGAACGACCCTTCAGCAGAACGGTTTCCAGGTTGATAGACCATTTGTATTCTCAGAATATCTGGAAATGGGGACAAAATTAATAGATACCCCCCCTAATGTGAGACAGGGAGAGGGAAAGGGAGAGTCGGGAAAAGAATGGGAGGGATGATGCTGTGGACTATTGTGGCTGGCAGTTTGAGAGCACAATGAGTCCTGTGTTATTACAATCTGGACTGTGTGGAGTATGAGCTCTTTTCCACATCTGGAACCAGCTGGTATAAATTAACAGAATTCTACTAACTTCAAAGGAATTAGGTAGGTATACAAAGGACAGATCATTTGTACTCTGATGCTGTGGGTACATTTTGTGCAGAACATACTCAGCTCTTCATGTGTCTGAAATGGAGTCTTTCAAAAGTGAGCAAATTGACAGAGGAATTGCAAGTAAAATTCTCTTCCTGAGCAGAAGACTTTCAGAATGCCTTCTATGCTTGTACTTCATGTGCCTGTTAGAATCCAAGAACAATGTTTTAAAAATACGGGGTATTAGTAACATGGCTATGTGTAATGCTTGTTTTTATGGAATTGTATTGTTTTCAAATTAAGGAAGAAAGAATAACAACTGTACATCAGTCGTGGTTTTCACAGTGGGCTCAGTCCTTGTATATCCAGGTAGAGCTACAAAGGAAAAACTATAGGAGACCACTACTGACTGAGTATGATTGCTCTCCTAGTGTAGAGTCTTGGCGGTGGGTCCGTAAGTGACTGTAGAGACCTCTTCTGGATCTACATGGCCTGTCATAATGAGGAAATAGGTTTTCAAGTGGGAGGGCATCATGACAAGGATATGCTTGACACTCCTTCCTCTTGGCATATTTCTCCCTTTCATCCTCTATTCATGCCTCTTCAAAATCCACAGCACTGTTAGTAAAGCTGACCTCCAGTTAGAATGCTCAAGTGCCAGAGTTTCCCAGTTCTTGGTGTTTTTGCTAAATTTTTAAAGGTTAGCTTCAACCCCATCTTTAAATCTCTTTGTTGTCCATTGACATTCAGTTTTCCATTCTTGAGCTGAGAGTAAAGTAACTACGTTGGGAGATGGTGAGTGGACATTTGGACAGCGAAGTTGGTGGCGCTGAGTAAATGCTCCAGTGCTGGTGGTCTTTGCTTCTTCCAGGCATTTGTCTGCCTGTCTTCCCAAGAGAGGGGCAACACTGATGGAATCTTACCAGAACTTAAGAATAACATTTGTAGACACAATGGGTCTGGGATCCTGAAGAGCCTGCTTGTTAGTGTATACATGGAGTGGGCAATAATGTTGATGGTTAGGAATAGTTTTTGCCTTACTCCCAAGTAGACTATAAAAGTACTGTTTGTTAAATCAGTATTTGTTGTGTTTTTTTGTTTTTGTTTTTGGGGTTTTTTTTGCTAACACTTCTAATTTGAGTCTGTTTTGGTCAAGTTCTTGGAAGAGAGTGCCATTTGCTAGATGATAAATGAGTAGCTTTGTGCTATTTTGAGTGTTTTTTGGGTAATAAATAATTCCCTCCTCCCCAAAGGACTGTGTGTTTTCTGGGATGCTTGGGTCACTTCATGTTATTTATATCTCTTACTCACTTTCCGTCTCACTCCATGGGAATAGACATTGCTGAGGCAGATGGGTTGGAGGCCCAACTTGGAGTACAGCAAAATGTGCTTGTTCTTCAAAGAGGGGTAGAAAGACTTACATGTCAGTGTATTTCACTGACTCAAGTTCCAGTCTTGCACATATACTACTGGTAGCACAATCAGCAAAATTGAAGCAACATCTCATTTGAGGCAACTGGAATCCTGCAGTTATGTGGTGTGTCTTTGCAACTGAACAAAAAACGCACATTATCCTTCCATGAGATTCCAAGTAACCATGTCTGGAAAGCCTAGGATAACCTGTAGACAAGGCTCCAATATCAGAGTTCAGTTCTGGGATAAGGAACACAGCAAATATTTCAGTTCAAGGGGGCTAAGATGTAATGAAGGATAAAGACCTTGGTCTCAGATTAATTCAACATTAAATGAACAAGAGGGATGAGCATTTCCCAACTACAACATCATATCTATCCAACCATGTATCTCTTCCTCCCATTTACTCCTCATTTTCCCTCAGTTCTTGGTCTCCATAGAGTCCTTAGCTTCCACTTCAATTTAGGATCTGAAGGCATGGGGACTGCAAAATAGCCTTGGAAGGGGACATGAAACACCCATTAGCTGCACATCCCCACTCTAGCATTCTTCACCACAGTACTATCTGAGGAAATCATGGAATCATAAAATCAAATTCCTTCCAACATCTCACTGATGAAAATTGGGAGTTATAGCCAACAATATCAGAGTGTAGTTGAAATGTCAAATGTTATTAATAATACAAGCCTGCAGCAATTTACTTTTGCCTATGCACTCTAGGAAAGGTTAGGGTAATTCTGCCCCCTCTCCCCCTGCTGAATTAATTGAGTGCAAACTATTTTTGCATGTTGAGAAGTTGAGTAGAGTTAGCAACAATCAACATAAGCGAAAAGTAGAGCAATGCAACAGAAATTGGGACATTTTAAAATCATCTGAAAAAAGGGAGCAGCAGAGGATTAATCAGAATGGTCGCTGCCAAATCAGGACAGTTGGAAGGTATGAAATTGCAGAGGTGGAAAAAAGTCAAAGAGCTGTGCAAATGAACTTCAGTTTCCATACCTTTTACCATCTTGGTCAACTTCCTCCAGTCCATTTCAATGGGACAGATTCACAGCAGGGATGACCAGAAGCCACAAGTTTATTCTTGAGAATGTCTGGAGGGTTGCAGGGCCTTCCAGAAATGCTACTAGAAAACCAAAAGGGAAAAAGATGATTGGAAGTCCATCTTGGTTATCTAACTGCTTTATAAAAAATATGTTTTATTAAATTAAACAGGACATGTTGGTGCACCTGGCAATCTACTTACAAGGTGAATGGCTGCTTCTGGAGGATTTCAGGAGGAGCAATTCATCCTCTCTTTTGGACTATAAAAGGGACATTTGGGGGAATATGGAGTTATTAAAGGCCATAAAAGTCCTCCTAGGACTTCATCACATGACAAATTTTCAGTGTTCTAATATGCTTTCACCCCAGTTGAGCCACGGAGCCCCACATTTCCCAACAGATAATGTAGGCTCACTTCTGGTGGGGCTTTGGGGCTCAACTGGGGCACAACCATCCTATAACACCATGCTGCCAGCATGGGAGCATTTCTATGTTCCATTACAAACAACCAGGTTAGTGCGGGGGGGGGGGGGGGGAAGCCACACGTGTGATGGGGAAGCATTGCTGCTGGAAAAGCGGGGTACAGGATGCTGGGATTGCTCCACTGCCCCGCCAATTTACCATGGAGGGTCACAAATTGAGAACAGGGACCTCATCAATGTGATGAGGTCCTTAGAGGGCTTACATGTGGCCATTATATAAACAGACATATGGTTTATATCAATGAAGCAATTCTAGCAATTTTAGTTTTCACTAAGAATAGTTAATGAAAAGGAAGATGTTAGCAGCTATTTCCCTGCTTATTTGCCTCAGGTCCAGTTCATATTTCTGGTCTTGCAGAAACCTTAATCTCAAATCCTAATCTCAAATATATGCCAGTGCAGTAATTAATAAAATAAAATAGCCAGCACAGTAATTAATAAAAGCAGAGTAGCCTTTTTATGTGACCAATGTTTAATTAAAAAAATAGCAGTAGGCCCACCCAGTAAACAATACAAAACAAAATTGATCTAATCAGTTTGGTGTCAGGTTTCAAACATTAATTCATGATACAACTTGTCTTATTCCTTGCAACACCAAGAACAACAAAATTGCTTTATTTTCCAGTCAGACAATTGTGCAGCAGGATTGGAAGTAAGCACTCAATGTACTCTTTAAATTGCCTGCAATCAGGCATCTACTGAGTGCTGATTTTCACTTGTTTTTCTCTGGGACAAATAGCCAAAGTTTGGTAAGAGAGTGTGTGCATTGTTCCGCTAGCTAGCATTTAAGAACTGAAACTGATGTTAGAAAAATGCTGGAGCACCGATCTATCCAATTTCAAACCAGTGGAAAACAGAGCATCCATAGCATGAATTCTTTTATTGTAGGTAGCATAACTCTCTAGATATTGTAATCACATATACAGTTGTTCTTGGATCCATTTCAAAGTGCTGCCTTTTTTCTATAAAACTTGCATTTTCCTCTGTTCTTGTTGGCGTTTAGGGACACACTTAATCTCAATTTTCTTTTAACGTGGAAGCATTTTAATTGTAGTTGCATCTTGCACACATCTGTTCCATCCATTTCCCCTACATTATGTATGTATATGTGTGTGTGTTTGTGTATATTTGTGTGTGTGTGTATGTATGTGTATCAAGGTGCACAACATTCTTCATTAATTCTGGATCTCTCTGGGATTTAACTATTGAAAGTCAAAATGAGGAAGACTTTACAGAACACAGTGTAGTGGTTCCTCAGGAATGTGTGATGGTGTCATTTTAAAACAGACCACAAAGGAAGCATATAGCACACACTGCAATATTTCACAAATGAAAACTGGACAAGTGTGGCCCAGGAACATCAAGGTGTGGACACAATTGTAAAATTTATTCATGAAGAAGAACAGGCAAGCTAGAAAAGTCTGCACCAGTTTCCTTTTGCTGAAAAGGACAAATTTTACCCCCACCTCGTACTCCCTCCTACCGAGTAAATTGAATGGAAATTATTTTTGCACTTAAAACTGTTTGCAGCAATGGAAGTAAAGGAGAGAGGGGGAAAGTGGGAATAAGTGTGGGACTTATTTTAAGAGCATCTTAAGTAGCAGAATGATTGAGGATTAATTGGGACTGTCCTTGTGAAATCTGTACAGTTGAAGGATATGTAATACCAAGACATAACACTGCTTTTTAGTAGCCCATGGATAGGCAAGCTGATGTCTTTTAGTTGTTGTAGAATACAGCTCCCATAATTTCTGACCTGGGGTAAAGGAAATAGGAGCTCACCTCACATATGTCTTTTGAGCTATGCATGGGTCTACTACCAAATACACTATCACAATATAGTATTTCCAAGAACAAGGCCTAATTATATGGCGGTCCTTCTCATCCTTTAGTATATAACCATGCAAGAATGTGGAAATCGTCCTTAAGTGTAAATTTGGAAACTCCAAATACACATGAAGTTTTGTGTAATATAAGCTGTGCAGCACATTTAGGGCTTCCCAAGTATGAAATGTGTGAGCATGGTAAAGACTTCCAGACCCATTCAACTGCTAGACCTCTGGGTGAAATTGTAATATTGATCGATGTCTCACAATGCAAATTATTCAGTATAACCCTGTAGAAGCAATTCTTTGCTGATGTATCGTCTTTAAATGCTATGCTAATAAAACACTCGAATTTGACTGGTTGTCCCTGGGAATTCAGTCTCTCCTGCAACCAAATAGTGTCACTTTGCAGCATGTTATTTGCATTTCATGCTTTGTAAAAGCTTTTTGGGGACTTCTATTTTAAAATCCAGTTGGATGCCTCCAAGGATAACATCTCTTCTTGCTGCAACAGAGAGGATATGAGAAAAGTCTCCTGAATGTCATGTCTGGCTTTGCATGGCATATCAGAGTAAATAATTAGAGGGCAGAAGTCTCAGACCTTTTAGAGGTGGAGGAACTCACAGTGAGCTGAATTTTATATTTCTGGGTTTTTATATTGACACATTCATAGACTTTTGGGAAAAGTAGGATTATACATGACAGGAGTTGGAATCCTGAGAGCCCTCTGGATATTGCTGAACTGCAATGACCATGATTCCACATCAGTGGTCATAGCTGATGGGAGATACAACAACGCCTTCCAGACAGTGTCTACCCCTGATGTAAGATTTTACATAGCTGAATCCAAAGTTGTTTCCACTTAATGCAGAGCCATTGAAATAAATGAGCATCCCATTCATTTTAGCACATCTTCTGTAAACAGGACTGGTTTTTGAATTTAGTTCTATGTATTGTAGCTTGTTGAATCTGATGAAAGGACTCAAGCTGTTTAGTTTTTCTCATCTAGGGAGCCTGGGCTCTTTATGTGGGAGTCATCACATTTTGTGATGTAGGTTAAAAATGAAATTGACTCAGGATCAAACAATGAGATTTATTGCTTAGTAAGGAGCCAATTCCAAGATCTAAATCTCATCACTTTATATCCAAGAGTTTGGCCACTATCCAGCAGGGCTGTGAAATTCGGGAAAACTCTGTGCTGTTTTCAGGTGTTCATCCCTTTTGTTCTATTTTTCAGAAAGTTCCTGAATTTGGGGGAAGTTTTTTGTTTTCGTGCAAGTAAGATTTGGTCCATTGATGCTGGTGTAGAAAATTTAGCGGCTTGCTTCTCTGTCATATTTAGGCGTAATAGCATAAAACCCTTCCTCGCTTGCAAGGCTGTCATGTTTCAGAATGTTTCACCAAAACACTGATTGTTTTGCGAATTTTAAAAAGTTTTGCCATAACTTAAAAAAAAATCCTCATAAGAGTGGGTCCAGGAAATTGTTCCCAAATGCACACCACAAGAGGGGAGGAGAATGGACACAGTCAACCTGGCCGCTGATTGGCTGAGAAAGAAAGTGAGAAACACACACAGAGAAAAACCTCAACTCCCATCATGCCCTGTGAGGGAGCACAGATGCTCCTTCAATGCCCGCACTGCACAAAGTGCTGCTGGGAAAGCGAGTTTCCATTTGCCTCAATCAGGTGCTTGGGGGGGGGGGGTGAGGGTTTTGGGGAAGGGATGAGGGAGGCTGCCAGAGAAAAAAAGAAGAGGAGTAGCTGCAGCATGCCTGATTTGCGAGGCTGCCCACATGTTGCCTTTGCCTCAAGTAGATTGCCGCTTCAGCCCATTAGCCCCCATCAGCCAAAAAGATCTGGCTGCTGTGACTTCGACTGCCCCCGTGCCAGGTTCATTTTTGTGCATTCAGCAGCTGAATCCCCTGAATATGGGACACCAAAATGATATTGTGCACACCCCTACTATCCAGTATTATTATGTGTTGGCTTGCAACAAGTTGGAAGATATGAGGTATCACCAAAATCAGTCCTTCCATTCGGAAGCATGGAAGCACTATCTGTTGTTTTCTAGGACACTCTCCCACCTGGCTCTCACTATGTTAAGACTATCCTTGCTTGTAAGAAATACAGAAGGTCTGGGAGAATCTCATTAAACTGTTACTAACTGTTATAGGGATGTTGAAACTGTCAGAGGAATGCTGAAATACTCTTCTTTGCCATAGCCCTATTGCAAGTACTGCATAGCATTTAGATGCAACTTCATATATATGTGTGTGTGTGTGTGTGTATACTTCAGTGATATGTTATCAAAGCTTTGTTTGTCAAAGGGATTTTATAAACTCATCTTCAGTACCCCTTCTTTGCTGCCATTTAAAAAATAAAACCAAGTATCACACCACAAGGATCAAGATCTGTTGCAAAGGGGATTTCCTGACATGCTAGATTTAAATCCAAGTCACATTTGTATTTTAATTCCAATGATGAAGTGGCAAGACAGGATTTCAAAAGCTAATACATTTGTCTCCCCACCTGTGATAACGCCGCCTTGACATTTATGCAGTGCTTTGTGAAAGTAATGATTTATATTCCTCTTGGGTAAGATGAAAAAGAAGGATGTGTTTAAATTATATACCTCTGTATTTTTGTTGAGACAAAGTAAACAGAACAGTTGCTGCATGGCAAGGCAAAACTCAGGAACCATACAAATTGCACAGGATGGCAGCAGCATCAATCTCTTAATTTTTCATCATAGTGTAGGAAACTTTGTGGATTTGATCTAAGTGGGTTTGGAGAATGCAACAACAAGATTGGATGCAATATAGTAGCAATAATAATCTAGGTTAGAATCGGGTATGAATGTGTAAGCTAGATTCACTCATTTGTATCTGTTCAATATTGATCTTTATGATTTTGACATAATTGCCATGATCACAAATCTTCCCGCTCCAACCTACTGTGAGGATGCAGTTGCACTGAGCCATAGAAAACCGTTCTAGTGGTGTCTGGGTGCTATAGAAAATTTCCAGCCCCCTCTTACCAGAGAGCTGAAGAATGAAAAGGAATTGTGACCAAGGCCCCACTTCTGATCATTTCGCCATTTGTTATTTTGAAAATACTTAATGGAAATTCATAACTTCTGTTGTTTAATTTAGTGATTGGCTGTGGGACTTCGATCATCCTCAGTGTCATCACTGAAGAAGAGCTTAATCAGAACATCTAAACTTGTGACAGACAGATGATGTCTTGGATAGTCCGAACCCTCACATTAGGCCTATTTGTTGTAACTGTTAGAGAGTGAAAATGATAAACTGTGATATAAGTGGACCATGAGTGGTTGGTGGCTTCCATTGTAATGGGATGGTGAATATCTTCCACTCTGTACTTTAAGGTAACTAACCAATTAGCACCTTAGATCTGTGGGCTACCAGTGTTAGATAGGTATCCCGCTGATATTAGAGCATTTCTCTGCCCATCCTCACTTTTACAGGCTTCTGGCAATCTTTATAACATGTCTGATTGATCCCAAGCCCTGTGCTATCACCAATTTTTGGAGGATTGCTTTAGATTGGCTTGATTACTATTTAACTGGATGAGCATCTACTCAATTTATTCTACTTTTCTCTATAACTCTTTCTGGAGAAATGAAATTTATGAAGAAACTGCTCCTTTTTAATGTGTGCAGTTCTTAAAATTTTATTGCAGGAAGTATCAAACACTTTTGCCAAATGTCACAATCACAAGCTTTTTTCACATCTATGGAATATAGGCCAAACATTTGATTTGAATCCCTGCCAATTGTTATTTACTGCTTGGATAGCTCTACTTAAGTGGACAAGTCAAAATGTGAAAAGATGCAAAGATGGCCAGAGCTGGCAAGATTCACTGGTCAATAACAGCTGGCGCAGAAAATATACAGTGATGATGGATCTAGGAATGCAATACTAAATATTTTGATTCCCAAGGAAGAATTGGAAGGGAGGAGGAAATAGAAGGCTATCTGACAGCCAAGAAAAGCAATTATTTCATTTTATGGAGCAGTGCAGCTGAATATGGGAGTGGGTGCAAATGTTCATACTTCCCCAGTGGCCTTCTTGTCCCCTCTAACTTCTGGAGACACATACTGATATTTGCCATCCACATAAACCCTAATTATGTCAAATTAGGTAGAATTGAAATACCATGCTTCCTGGTAGGAATAGTGAAAGCAAATTAGATTTAACAATGGATAATTTTGCATGTTCTGATGGTGCTCAGACTATACTGATGCCATCTGTCATGGCTGCTTCATTCTACTGTTTAGTAGAACTAGTTTTGGTATCAGTTCTAGCCATTCCAACTATGTACTGTCTGTACAATCTGTTCAAGCCTTCTTGTATTGTCCATTCAACCTATTATGCCTTTCATTGAGCAAAAGGACCTGTACTTCCCCTAAAACGTGCTTTATCCCAATATTGATACAAGCAGAATAAGGAAGTGCATTAAGTAAAACATTTTCCAAGTTGGTTTGTGTATTTTTGGCACTAACTTTAGCAACTTACTTTAAGCTCAACTTTGTTCTGGGCCATCCCAAGATACAGTACTTTGCTACCCGAGGCAGACGCAACATTATTGCACACTATATCCTGAAGCTGACAAAAGCCACAATTGCACTTCATACCATTGACAGCAAGTATGGTATTTCACCTGTTTTGAGGGTGACAGATCAGTTTAGTGGCACAACAATCCAGTTGTGAACTTATGAGCAAGGGGTCTATGTTAAGAAAAACAGAGCTTTCTATACCCTCTATCTGTCACCCTCAAGAATGGGGGCTTAAATTTTACCTCTGCATATTTCATCTGAGCAAATTACCTTCATCTGTTTAAAGTTATGAGTTGTGCTGAGCTTTGTGCTATTTCCACAGAGAACTTTGCATTGCCCCCCGCCCAATCCTAAAATGGGCATTACATATAATTTGAGTTTATGTCACAGTGAGCTCATGACATCTGTACAATAATGCAATTGTATTTAAGATCTGGTCACCATCCAAGCCCTGTTTTATGTTCTTTCACCTTGAAAGGTAAATGATCATGAGCTCTAAAATAGTTTTCAGTAATTGTACCATGGTCATTCTAAGAAAGCTCTACCTTGCATACCCTCCAATTGGCAGGAACAATCCCAATTAATTCACTGTCATCCTGTTTTTACAGTTTCTTTCAAAATGTCCCAGTTTCTCTCCCTCCTGCACCCATTTTCTCTCTTTATCTCATATTTGGCCTGTAAACAGAACTCAAAGTGCAAAAGTAGTTTACACTCAGTTCAGTGCAGTGGGAGGGAGGAAGCAACAGAATCTTGCCCTTCCCATTAAGTTCAGGCAAACCTGCTGTAACATCTCCTAGTGAGAGTGTTCTTCATCATTAATAAATGTTTCTATCTTGCCCACACTGTGAAGTTGTTTGGCTACACATGTCCCAGTTTTCATCTGTAAAACGTTGGTGGATATGGCCCTAATCACACTCTGCTTACCTTCCAACTAGCTATGAAAATATAGTTCCTTAAGACAGTTTTAAAACAATGATGCATTGTGATTTTACTGTGATGCTACTGTTGTGACATTTCTCTTATTTATTTGCTGCATTTATGCTTTTTTTAAAAAAAAATTGCTTCTCTTGTATTTTGTTGTTTTTCCCTCTCGTATTCCTTTTAAAATGCCTTTCAAGTTGTTTAGTATCAAAATAATAATAATCACCATCCATCACTGTCCTAGAGAATATTGCTGCCACCATTGCTATCATCATCTCCTCCAAAACCTCCTGTCACACATTAGCTAATGGTGTTTCAAAAGTCCGGTCTGTAATATTGAGGAAGTGGGAGAAAGCAGTAGTTCCTATTACTATCTGTACTACTACAGATGTATTTATTTATTTATTTATTTATTTATTTATTTCAGTTGCTTCTACCCCGCCCTTCTCACCCCGGAGGGGACTCAGGGCAGCTTACAAAAGCAAGGCACAATTCGATGCCCGCATCAAATAACAGCAATAAGACAAATAACATGAGTAAACAGAAAACAGCAATTCTAGCAATAACATCAATTAACAGAAAACAATAATTATTGTAAGGCAAAAACAACCCATAAAAGCAATAAAACCAATACAAACCATTTCTCCTCATTGACGGTCAGCGTTTCGCAATCTCATAGTTCAAATTCCAATTCCACAATTGTCAGTCTTTTCAGTCCTATCCATCTGGTTGTCCATATCTAGTTGTCAGATTGCCCAAAGGCCTGGTCCCACAACCACGTCTTTACCTTCCTCCTGAAGGAGAGGAGGGATGTTGATGCCCTAATTTCCCCAGGGAATGAGTTCCACAGGTGAGGGGCCACCACTGAGAAGGCCCTGCTCCTCGTCCCCACCAGCCTCACTTGTGATAGCGGTGGGGTCGAGAGCAGGGTCTCCCCAGATGATCTCAAATTCCGGGGTGGAACATAGAGGGAGATACGTTCGGACAGATACACTGGACCGGAACCGTAAAGGGTTTTGTAGGTCAAAACCAGCACCTTGAATTGTGCTCGGAACTGAACCGGCAGCCAGTGGAACTGACACAACAGGGGGGTGGTGTGCTCCCTGTATGTCGCTCCGGTGAGATTGGCTTGCCCTTATCTGAAATACTTGGGACCAGATGTGTTATGGATCCCAGATTTCTTTTTTGGATTTTAGAATACCTGTATTTGCATTGACCCCTCCTCTCCATCCCAAGTAGACCATATAAATGGAACTAGGATAAACCAAAACTGGATGGTCATCTATTGGGAATGCTTTGATTATGTGTTCTTACATAACAAGCTATTGGGCTGTGTGACTCTTGTGATCTCTTCCAATTCTATGGATCTCAAAGAAAAGAGATTGGGATACTGATGTACCAGGAACATTAGGGTGAGAGACAATTCAGAAATACTGAACTCAAAAATACCTTCCTACACATAGAGAATGATTAATTCTTTTGAATGAGGGTAAAGAGAAAGGACAGTTCAAAGCTGATCCAGGAACATGATGGCTGTGTCTATGCTTGGCACCTTTTCATGCCTCAAAGGGTAGTTGGTAGTGAGAAGGATCAACTGAGGTGATTGGTGATGATGTCTTAGCCGCCTGTCCTCATTTTCCCAAACTGTTATAGTTCATATCTGTTCCATCTGTTTTCTTCCTTCTCCATTTTAGAAATGTTTGTCCTCCATGGCCTTGCAATGAAGGAACAAAGGGATATGAAAAATGCAGTGAGCTAGAAACTCAGGAAGGAAGAAATGGGTGGAAATAGCAAGTGATAACTAAAGCAGCTGAAGCCTTCTGGCCAAACAATAATGATTTTTGCAGAATCTTCTAGTTATGTCTGAACAGGTTTATGCAGCAAACTGTCACAGAGAGCTGCAAGTGATTAAATTGTGAAGAACTTAGGTGTATTGCTTCTAGAAAAATAGGAATAGCAAACTGTTACTAGAAATACACTTCTGGTTATTCTTCTTTCATTTTCTGCTTAAGCAAAACCAAACAGCTGTCACTTCTTGACTGGAGGACACTTCCAAGGATGCCTCTGCCTTGTACAAAGCAAATGCATAAAGTATTCACCAGTGTAAAAATATTCTGGATCTTTGGCTGATTCTGAGAAGACCTCACTGTAATTGCTGACCATCCAGATGTTGTTGTTGTTGTGTTTTTTTTGGAAAAAAATAGACATTAATCTCATTGTGAATTGAAGAAGAAAGTAGGGTTGCTTACCTGTAATCATGTTTCTTCTAGTGGTAACTGTGCAATTCACACCTGTGGTATTTCCCTGCGTCCACGCAGCTGACTCGGATCTTTCTTCAAAGCTTTTCCTAATTAGGGACTCCAGCCCCGCCCATCTACTCCCAATAAAGCCAGGCAGCGGGGCTTGGAGCCTCAATTCCGTACCGCGAAAGACAGTCGGAGATAAAAGGCATGACAGAATGTGGGGAGGATGGGCGGGTTGTGTGAATTTCACAGTTACCACTAGAAGAAACATGATTACAGGTAAGCAACCCTACTTTCTTCTGCGTGGTACTGTGAAATCCACACCTGTGGTAGACTAGCGAGCAGTCCCACGGATGGCGGGTGTCATGCTAGTGCAGAAAAAAGTACTGCTCTCCCAAAAGCCGTCTCCTTCTTGGCAGCTAAATCCAATTTATAATGGGAGACAAAAGTATGCGGTGTTGACCATATGGCCACTCGACAGATATCATGCAGAGGCACACTGTGCAAAAAAACAATGGAGGGTGCCAATGCTCTAGTGGAATGAGCATGGATCTGAACAGGTAAGTCCAGTCCTGCCATTTCGCAAACTAGCCGGATAGCTGCAACTATCCAGGCCGCCACCTCTGGGTAGAAACAGGAAGGCCCACAGTATCCCTACGGTACTTAACAAAAAGTCGTAGGGACTTCTGTAATGGAGCTGTGCGGTGGACATAAAAAGCAAGAGCCCTCCGCACATCAAGAAGGTGCAAAGACTGCTCCAGGGGAGTAGAAGGATTTGGAAATAAGGTTGGAAGGACAATGTCCTGAGACATATGAAACTATGATGCTGCCTTAGGTAAGAAGGAAATGTCTGTGCCCAGCATGACATCCTTATGAAATTTCAGGTAAGGACTATCGACTCAAGAGCCATAAGCTCGCTAGCGTGACAAGCAAAAGTAATAGGCACTAAAAATGCAGTTTTCCATGATAGATGGAACATGTCAGAAGTGACCATTGGCTCAAATGGTGGTTTTGTAAGGGCGAAAAGAACAACCTCCAACCTCCAAGGGGGGCACAGGCCTACTTGGGGCCAGAAATTTCTAAAGCCTTGCAGAAATCTCTTTACAAAAGGATCGGATAAAGGAGAGGGAAGAGAATGCTCGCTTCTAAACGAATCTATATTTGCCAGATTGACCTTCAAGAATGATAATGAGAGTCCTGAATCTGACAGAGAGATCAAAAAATCCAGGAGGGAAGTGGAAGCAGACAGAGGCTGAACCCCTTGCTTTTGTGAAAAAATGCAAAAATGACACCACTTACAAATGTAACAATGTTTAGTGGCAGGGCTCAGGGCAAAGTCCAAAATGCCCTTTACTGGTTGAGAGAGGGCTGAGGCTGGAGCTGCCACGCCGTCAACCGGAACTGAGTGACCTGGGAGTACGGGACTGGGCTGTTGCTCATAGCCAGCAAGTCTGGCCTGAGTGGCAACTGAATGTAACAGCTGCCTGCAAGTTGGAGCAGAATGACAAACCATGGCTGGCAGGGCCACCATGGCGTGATGAGAATGCAATCTACCTGCTCTGCTTGAAGACGAGAGACCACGCTGGACAGCACTGGCAATAGTGGAAAGATGTACAGGTGGGTGGATGTCCAATCCAGGAGGAAGGCATCTCCCAACAGCCTGTCTGGTGGAGGCAAGACGTGCTCCAAAGACAAACAAGTCCAGAAGGGGAGTGTGCCATCTGACAAAGAGTTCCCATGCCTGGGAAGGATGAAGGGACCATTAGTGGTCAGTATAAACTGTCTGACTGAGGGAGCCAGCAAGAGAGTTCTTGATGAATGGCATTGATGGTTATGGTATACCAGTCCCCGATTCTGATGATGAGGGCAAGCAAATCACAATCGTGGTGGTGGTAGTAAGGTGGACAATACTGTCCATGAGCAAATGAGAGATAAGGTGCAGTGCCATTTGTACTGCGAGTAACTCCAAATAGTTGATGTGCTCCATGCCCTCTATGGCCGCCTAAGGACCATGGATGGTGTGACCCTTGAGGTGAGTGTCGGTTGCTAACATCGCCCACACAGAGATTGGAGCGATGAGTCCACTAGTTGAGAGACCTGTGGATGGCTAGAGGGACAATGACACATTCATTGGGCTCATCCTGCATGGGATGAAGTGCCCGAAGAAACCAATTCTGGAGAGGCCGAAGGTGCAAACAGGAGAAAGGAGTGGCAGCTGTGGTGAATGCCATGTGTCCCAAAAAGCACTGGACATCCTTGGCATGGATGTATGGCTTCTGCCAGACTCAAAGAGCTAATGAATGCAGATTCAGAAACCTGTCTTCGAACAAGTAGGCTCTTGCATGCCAAGAGTCCAATACAGGCCCCATGAATTGGTTGTTTGGATAGGCTGAAGAAGAGATTTTACCTTGTTGATAAAAAGACCAAGCGTCTGCTATAAAGAGAGTAAAGTGAATGTTCCTCTGTAGATACTCACAGGACTGTGCACCAGCAACCAGCCATAAATATAGGGGGAAACTACTACCCCGTGCACCCAGGGATGAGCCGGCATACAGCCATCTCCTTAGTAACACCTGTGGAGCTGTGGAGATACCAGAATGAAGAACTTGAAATGAAAAAACCTGACTGCTAGTAAAAAGTGACAAAAATCTACCGTCTTGTGGTCTAATACCACATGAAAAAAGGCATCCTTCAAATCAATGCTACTGAACCATGTCTTGCTGGATAACAGAGGGAGGATGGTTGGTAATGACAATACCTGAAATTTGCAATATGCAATATATGCATAAAATCCTGTAAGGTCCAAACCTGGCCAAAGCCCACTGCCTTTATTGGAAACCAAAAAACAGCTGGGGAAAAGGAAAAAGAAGGAAACATAGAAAAATGTAAAGAAGCTACTGCTCCTTTGAAACAAGTAATTACCTCCTGCTATAACACAGGAGGAGGAGTGGCCCGTAGAGTCCCTACTGGGGACAGTTTGAAAAATTCAATTGCATAAACATGCTCTGTAATCTCCAACACCCATGAGTGAGAAGAGATCTAATGCCATGCATCTAAAAATGATGAGGTGGAGCTCCAAAAACTGGAGCTGAAGGGTTGGAGGCTATTAAAGAAGAGAAAATGCATGCGAAAAAACTATTGGCCCTGATCTTCTTCTTTCCCTTTAGTTTGTTGTCACCCCTGGATAATTAAGCTGAGGGGCTGGCCACCACAATCTAGGCTAGATTGTGGTAAAAAGCCAAACTTAGAAGCAGGCTATGTTCTGCCATGGGCAGTTATCCTGCCATTGCTCTGCCTACTTTGGAGAGGGTAGAGGATCTACACATGCTGGTGGATGGCTGCTGCAACAGCAGCAAACACCTTAGTACTGTATCGGTGCTGTGCTTAGCCGTAGCGTTGTGATGAGAAGCTAAGGTGAGATACTACTGACAGAAAGCCCTTGGGATCTGTTGATGTTGTAGGGGAAGAAGATCCAAATAAGGTGCTGAGCTACCTGAGAGGCTGCCAGACAAGCATGGTAATGAATCATGCAAGTAAGTAGGCTAGCAGTGGGGTGGATCTTCTTATCACAGTGGATTAAACAACTTTGACCACAATAAAGTTCAGTTTAGTAGGCTTAACTAACCACTCTGCTGAAAAGGTGCGTATGCAGTAAAGTGCAGTTACAAACTTAGAAATGCCAGACACAGATACAGGAGTTGCCCTTTGTTTTTCTCCAAGCTTAAGCGAATATGGAAGTGCTGGGAGAACTGGGAGAACTGTACTTGGAGCTTGTTTCTGTTGTTGCTCAACTGAGAAAAGCAGATCCTCTAAGCAATCAAGGAGAAAAAATTAGGTAACACATCCCCTAAGGAAGCTGGGATGTAAAAGTCCTCCTCAAGAGTAGGAGAAATCTGCTACTCATAGGAGTCAGAATCTACATCAGACACATTGACTGGTTGCAGCTGAAGGAAGCACCAGAATGAGCTTAGGAAAAAGTTTTAATAAACTCCTGAAAACCAAAAGAAGGGACTACAAATCCTTGAAAAGGAAAGGAGGGTGTAGTTTGCCTATGCAAAAGAGTAGCAACCTACCTGTTGAGGCATGGGCCAAGTGGAGATGGGGTCCAAAAGACACAGTACTTACATTCTGAGCCGTCACTGAAGCTCCCAGGCAGCATGACGCAGAGGGAGGATAGTAGCCCGAAGGCCCCTCCAAGGAGTTATATTCCATGGGCTTAGACCCAAAGCCTTGGCAGCCATCACTCACACAGGTGGCGTGGCTGCCTTGAGCCTCCCCTCCCCTGAGGGGGGCAAAAGCATGGCAGGAATTGTTGCAACCCGAAGGCCCCTCCAAGGCGTTATATGCCATGGGCGTGGAGGCAAAGCCTTGGCTAGCCATCACTCACACAGGTGGCGTGGCTGCCTTGAGCCTCCCCTCCCCTGAGGGGGGCAAAAACATGGCAGGAATTGTTGCAACCCAAAGGCCCCTCCAAGGCGTTATATGCCATGGGCGTGGAGGCAAAGCCTTGGCTAGCCATCACTCACACAGGTGGCGTGGCTGCCTTGAGCCTCCCCTCCCCTGAGGGGGGCAAAAACATGGCAGGAATTGTTGCAACCCAAAGGCCCCTCCAAGGCGTTCTATGCCATGGGCGTGGAGGCAAGCCTTGGCTAGCC
Organism: Anolis sagrei; assembly: GCF_037176765.1. Classification (NCBI taxonomy): domain Eukaryota; kingdom Metazoa; phylum Chordata; class Lepidosauria; order Squamata; family Anolidae; genus Anolis; species Anolis sagrei. Next base: position 211,514,040 of record NC_090024.1, on the reverse strand, counting down.
ATCACTCACACAGGTGGCGTGGCTGCCTTGAGCCTCCCCTCCCCTGAGGGGGGCAAAAGCATGGCAGGGATCGTTGCAGCGTCCACTGCCTGCTGGGGTAAATGGGGCAGGGAAAGCACGGGCAGTGAGAGCAAGCTGTCCTTAAAAAACAGAGACAGCTGAGAGGCGTGGCTGCAACCCAAAACAAAGTTATTGGCACAAAGCCACAGTGGCAGTTTGTTGCCACAAGCTCTACCAGTTCCTGGGTCTGGAAGGGGTGGTAGGCTGGTAAAAATCTTCTTCCCTCCTGCTTTCTGAGCGAGGGGAACAGAAGAAAAAGAAGGTAAGTTACTGCCCATTGCCAAAGGCAAAAAAGCCTGCGCCTCAGAGGACACGGCATTTTTATTTTTTTTTAGAGGGAGGGAGTGGGTTTGTCCTCCCACTAGCCTAAATAGGATAAACAAAGGTCCCAGAACACAAGTTGGAATTGCTGTCTGTTAGAGTAGTCAAACTGGAGTCCTTGAGTCAAACCAATAGTTGTTTTAGGAGAGAACACCGAGTTGTTGCTGCTTTCGCGGACAAAAGGAATTGAGGCTCCAAGCCCCGCTGCCTGGCTTTATTGGGAGTAGATGGGCGGGGCTGGAGTCCCTAATTAGGAAAAGCTTTGAAGAAAGATCCGAGTCAGCTGCGTGGACGCAGGGAAATACCACAGGTGTGGATTTCACAGTACCACGCAGAAGAAGCACACATCTTTGCTACCCCATTGGGCATCACCCTTCCTGGATGTCTTGTCTAACATACCAGAATGAGCAGGAAATGCTCCTTTAACTTCTCTTAACAAAGCAGCACCCTGGGAGATATTCATAGTCTTTATAATGTACTACCAAGCTCATACTGAAATAAAGAATGATCATATGTTATGAGAGGGGGGATTGTGTGTGTGTGTGTGTGTGTGTGTGTGTGTGTGTGGTAGTTTTCATTTCTGATTATAGGAATGGGAAGAATCCCTTTGAGGAGAAGGGGCAGGATATAAATAAAGCATTATTACTACTACTACTACTACTACTACTAAGCTGATACCAGGAAGATTTAGGATAAAATTATTTACTTGGCAGTAGCTATGACATTTCTGACTTTTTATATGCAACCAGTGGTGTGTGTATGCACAGGTATGTCATTGCATATGTGTGTGCATGGACATACTTAGCAATATCTTAAAAATGGGGTTGCCAGAGTAGTAGCAAAGATGGATTCACAAAGGAAAAGTATATTGGTAATAATCTTTGACAATAATCTTTGAGAATTCTTGGAGAACAGGAGACATCTCCGTAGACTGAAGGAGGGCAAATGTTGTCCCTATCTTCAAAAAGGGAGAAAAAGAGGACTCAAACAATTACTGTCCTGTCAGCCAGGCATCAATACCAGGGAAGATTCTGGAACATATCACTAAAGAGGCAGTCTGCAATCACTTAGAAAGGAATGCTGCAATTACTAAAAGTCAACATGGATTTCTCAAAAACAAGTCTTGCCAGACTAATCTTATCTCTTTTCTCGATGGAGTTACAAGCTTGATAGTTGCAGGGAATGCTTTTTTTTTTTTTTTTGTCATGTCAGGAGCAGCTTGAGAAACTGCAAGAGAGAATTGGCCGTCTTCAAGGACGTTGCCCAGGGGACGCTCGGATGATTTGATGGTTTTATCATCCTTGTGGGAGGCTTCTCTCATGTCCCCGCATGAGGAGCTGGAGCTGATAGAGGGAGCTCATCTGCCTCTCCCCGGATTCGAACCTGCGACCTGTCGGTCTTCAGTCCTGCCGGCACAGGGGTTTAACAGGGAATGCTGTGAATGTAACATATCTTCATTTCAGCAAGGCCTTTGACTAATTCCCCCCATGACCTTCTTGCAAGAAAACTAGTCAAACGTGGGCTAGGCAATGTTACTATTAAGTGTTTCTATAATTGGTTAAGTAACTGAACCCAAAGGGTACATATCAATGGTTCCAGTCCTCCTGGAAAGAAGTGGCTAATGGAGTGTCCAGGGTTTTGTCCTGGGCCCGGTACTGTTCAACATTTGTTAATGACTTAGATGAAATTTTAGAGGTCATGCTTATGAAGCCTGAACATGACACCAAAGTTCATAATAAATAAGAAACTTTCATGAACTTTGTTCTCTTTTAGTATTTCAGACTGCAGTATCACAACCAGTATTTCCCTTAGCTTATTGAAATCAGCTTTGTTAAAGGGTAGAATGCATGTCTGACTGCATTTGGCTTTCCCTTTATAACAAATTCCAGGAGAACATAAGCACTTCCACCTCATTTACCAGTCAACACTCTTGGTTAGGATCACATATAAAATAGCCGATTCCCTTCTTGCTTCTTCCACCTTCTGAACTATGAAATGTCTGCAAGGCCATTTGTTGGAGTTTATATTCTTGGCAGAGTTTGATTTTGAAGAAATATTAAGATGGATGAAATCTCCCATTAACATAACACCTCTCCTTATGTGACTGGAATTGTCTCCTGGACACCTTTGGGGGGGGGGGGGGCATGTTCTTCCCTTTTATGTGTCTGTTTATGGATGTCTTTCAAAATTGCATTAGCTTAATTTGACCATAACAGGGAGGTGCTGTCAGCTTATAGGTGACATGAGGTTCTATAAGAGATGCAACGAGAGTCCCCCTTTCCTCCCAAAAGGGTGGCATTCAGCCCCAGAACAACATGATTCTCACTCCTGGTTTGATCAACTAGAAAACGCATAGAAATAATTTCCTTGGGAAATCCAAATTCACACAAATTTCCATGCAGAAAGAAGAAGAAAAAACAATGCCTCATAACCTAAAACAAAACAAGGGTAAGAAGAATATCTAATTGGGATTCAAAAAAGATGCAATACTGGTAAAACAGAGAATAAAAGATTTTCACATCCCTGTGACCCCCATGTTTTCTGTGGCATAGGCTTGCCCTTTTAAGTCTGAAAAATGTGAATCTTAATCTATTCTGATGTCCGTACATGTCAGCTGAGTTTTTCATGTGGACTAGACAATATTCTCAAAATGGTGTCATTTCTTCCAACTACTTATGATTTATGTAATGCTGTGGAGGTGCATAGCAAATTACCGAACCACTCAGAATAATTTATAGAATGTGTTTCAATAAAGGGAAAACCTGAAGTTGCAAAATAGGTTAGCAAATGCAATTATACAAAATGGATTAGGTGGATATTTTGTGAACAGTAGACTGAGGCGAACAGGCATTAAAGAAGAATCCTACCAAAGAACTGGGTCTTTGGGGAAAATCTGGAGAATACATTGAAATTAAGCCCATGTCTGACTGTGTGGTTCTGTGTGCGTGGGGAGAAATTGCAGTGTGGAATCATTTTTAACAACTTGAAATATTTGAGGGACATATCCTGAAGCTGCAGTCAGGATTTTCCCAGGGCATTTTACAACTCATGATGAATGGCAAGCTGGTTTCTTCCTCCCCATCCCCATTTCACTTACAGATTGGCAGTTCAATCTTCTTTCAGTGGTGATGGGAAAACATCCTACAACACAGCTGAGAGTCAAGGAATAACATATGTATAGTAAGCTGATTGTCTGAAACATACTCAGCTCCAATTCCCCCCCCCCCCCCCCAAACACACGCACATATTTTCTTCTTTATGCATCATCCATCCTCTGCCACCTGAGATGACCACTGCACTCTGCCTCAAATCAGGATGAGCTATGAGGCCATGAAAGGATACTTATCTTCTTCCATAATTTGGAACAGATCAGAAATTTGGCTAGCAGCCCTATACCATGCCTGAAAGTAAGTAGGAATTGTGTATCCTTTCAAAGTGTTTCACAACTGCTTTATCGAAATGCTTACATTATTGCCTTTGCTGTGTATATCAAAACTCAATAACACGTGGTATTTAAAAATCACAGAGTAAGAACTTCAGTATTATGTTAGATCTGTTGCAGTGGCCAAAACAGAACTTCCAAAATGGCCTCCTTCCAAGTACAATGAGCTGCAATTTCCAACATCTCCAGCTAACCTCACCATCTTTTACTGATATGAGCTTACTCCTTTCATCTTCACCTTGAAACAGCTCTGCTTAGCGCTGGCTCTGACTCATCGGGAGATTTCGGGCAAATCATTTTTGATCAAGATCTGAAGATTACCTAGTCCACAGTTGTTTAAACATTCATGTGTATATCCTTTTGAGACTATTGAAATGTCAGAAAAGCATATATATTTTTCAAACGATGAGTGATAGCTTTGTAGTTAGACACTGCTGCAGTTTTGGGGGTTGGTAGGTATTGTTATTTCAATGAGTAATCCAGGGATTGAAATATTATGAGAAAAGACTCTTAAGATGGTTCACTAATGGCTAGTGAGTTTAAAAATCAGTTTGGTTTGTATCAGAGATTCTTCACCAGTGATGTTTGACATCAAAGGGTTCATGGATGGTCTTCAAGTTACCCATGAACCAGAAACCCCAAAGGGGTTTTTTCCCTTTAGATTTTCTTCTAGAAACTCAGAAAGGTGCTTCCTCTGAAGACCTGGGTCTATATCCATGCTCATGCTAAAACAAAAACTAGTTAGTCTTAATGGTGCTGCCATATCTCCATTTTTTCTTCCTCTCTCTTTCTCTTCTTTTATACTATAACAGACCAATAAAGCTACGTGTTTGAAACCATCTATATGTATAAAAATGCTCTGTCTGGAATGAGTACCTTAAAAACAAAAAAACAAAATCTATGGGGCCAAATGACCCCAAATTTGCCAACAAAACTCCTCAAAATCCAAGGAGTGACCATCACTGAAAAAAACCCCACAAAAACACCTTTAAATTAAAAAAATGAAGTTGACAACACACCTCCCCCCCCCCCCCCCCCCGTGCACTGAGGATACAGAATGAGGGTTCCGAAGCAGTGGCGGCGGCAATGGTTGCTGCTCTCTGCATGTCTCTCGGCCCCTAACTAACACTAAGGCGAGGGATCAAAGGGAAGAGGCTGAAGAGGAGGGGGAGGGGGGAAGAGAGGGGGGAGGAAAAAAGAGGGAGGCGGGCCACCCTCTATGCACACACTCTGACTCTCTGTCTCCCACACGCACACTCCCACAGCACAAGGGAAGGACGAAGGTGCCATGATGGGGGTAATAGGGACACATGACACTGACATTGCTTGGAAAGGAGCCCTAAAGAACATCCAGTCCAACCTCATTTGGCAGTAAAGGAAGACACCATCAAAGCCCTCACAACAGATGGGAAGGTGGGATGTGCAACCTCAAAAGAGCCACTTTGCAGATGACTGTCCCAAAGTATGATATCTAATCACCTGCCACTGATCTGCTGTATCTGCTGTATTTTCTTCCTACCCCTTGCATACCCAGCAAACTGTACATTGAGCTGTTGATTCAGCCTTCAAATGCAATGTATCATTTAGGAACAGATAAGCATTAGGTTTGAAAAAAATCCTCTCAAAATGTCTCTTAAAATCCTTTAAAATTCCCTTTGAAAGGAAATCAGAACATGCAGCTCATTACATACAAACACATAATGTTCTTGCAGCCTCACTCATTATGTTGCTTTTGAAATATTTCTTTCATCCTATTCCCACCCCATAGTAACTCATTACAAGTAAAGGAATTACTTTGACTTGTTATTTTCAGGATCTGGAGACATTCCAAGGAAATGGCTATTCCGATTTTTCTCACATATAATCTTTTAAGCCCTTGTCTCATATTCTGCCTCTGCAGGTAAACAGACCATTAAGCGAAACATCAATAGCTGTTAAATGATCATTACAGCGTAATCAACCCCACCTTACCTTAAAGTCATCTGTCAGGGTAACTTAAGCAAACCTATAGTATAATTATCAAGCAGTAAACTAGGAATATCCCATCGTCACACTAGAATGTTACCATTACTTAAAATCCCTGCAATGAGGTACAGTAGATTCTCACTTATCCAACATAAATGGGCCAGCAGAATGTTGGATAAGCAAAAATGTTGGATAATAAGGAGGGATTAAGGAAATGCCTATTAAACATCAAATTACATTATGATTTTAGAAATTAAGCACCAAACCAGCATGTTTTATAACAATTTGACAGAAAAAGCAGTTTGAGACATGGTAATGTTATGTAGTAATTACTGTTTTTATGAATTTAGCACCAAAACATTGCAATGTATTGAAACAGCTGTGGATCCAGGTGGAAGGCAGAATGTTGGATGAGCAAAGGTTGGATAAGTGAGACTCAAGTGTAACTCCAAATTACTGAGAGAGCTCTAGGCCATTTCCTCTGAACTACAGTCCCCCAGATGCATTGCAAAGAGAGGGGTCAATAATTACTTAGAAGTGTCAGCATTTCATAGAGCAGAACATTCTAAACACCTTACCAAATGGCAAATCCCTGGATTTCAGACAACAGATCCATGCCAATGAAAGCATCCTTAGACTGTTGTAGTTCGACAATGTGGAACTACCTGAATCCTAAAATACTGTATAGTTGATAGCAGGCCCATAGCCAGGATTTTGATTCGGGGGGGGGGGGGGGCTGAGTCTGAGTGAAAGAGGGTCTACCCTAGCAAACCTTTTATATTGTTACCCCAATACCCCCATGCATATGGGATATATTGAATATGGTGATGAGATCATGATATGAATAAACATAACAGTTTAAATAATGCACCAGTAAGGCCTTCTCGCAGGCCACCATGAGAATTTCGGGGGGGAGGGGCTGAAGCCCCCAAATCCCCCCCCCCCCAGCTACATACCTGGTTGAGAGTCTTCAGTTCCACAAGGACAAAAGCTGTGTCATATCTGTCAGTGTCACCAGCTGTGTCATATCTGTCAGTGTTTGTACTTTCACCTTTGCAGCCCAATGTCTGCATCACCACTTGGAAAACCCTCCCATAATCACATGTGAGTAGTGAGTAGGTCCCTTGTCTTCCTTTGCATCTCAATCTTTCATACAGATGGCCTTAATCACTTTGTTTGGCCATGCATTTTATCTTCCCAAATTGTTTCTGTCTCTCTCTTTCTCCCATGTACTTCTCTCTTCCTTCCTTCTTTCATTAACAATTGGTCCTTTCCATAGCAATACAAAATTTTAAACCTCCATTAGAAGAGGAAAAGTCTCATTTAACCTGTCCCATTGGACACATTTTTCCTACAGGATGAAGGTTCGCCATCTCAGAACTACACATATGAAGAAGGCTAAGGCTTGTAGGGGCAGTTATGAAGAAACTAGGCAAGGGCCTCAAGTGCAAAGATATGACATTAAATACCAAAATCATCCAGGCTGTAGTATTTCAAGTGTGGTTGTAAAAGGTGGACAGTGAAGAAAGCTGGCAGGGAGAAAATCCAAATCATTTGAACTGTGATGGAGGAGAATTCTACTGGCACCACGGATTGCCAAGATGACAATTAAATGGATCCCAGAACAAATCAAGCCTAAATGCTCACCAGAAACTAAAAATGACTAAACTGAGGGTATTGTACTGTGAAGATCTCATAAGATAACATGAGTCATTGGAACAGATTATTATACTGGGAGATGTGGAAGGAAAAGGAAAGAGAGCATTATAGAATGATTGATTCAATTTAGGAAGCCACAGTTTTCAAGATTCAGACAAGGCAGTAGATGACTGAGGCTTTTGAAAGACTCTCGTTTATATGATTACTATAAGTAGAAGGCAACTTGATGGCAAATAACACAAACAAATTAGACAGGTCATTTCCTTTTTGTCTTGAATCTGCAGTTCTTTTCTGTATTCTGAAGATTGGAGGGAAGCAATCTGTAAGATGGTTTGGAAAAAACAACTTTCTTTAGCCAAGGCAACATAACTATGTTTGCCTGTGATTCTAGCTGCTGCTATTTCCCTGGATTCTATTTCACAGAGAAGTGGCAGCTAGGATTCAAGACATAAGGGAATAAGTAATTGAATCCCATGAGAGTTTCTCACTTAAGAGCGGGAGGATCATGTTTAATACCTTGCTAGCTAGTGTATACCTCTTTGCAATGAGATTGTACTACTTCTGTTTGAGATCTTAGTCAGCACAATTAATTTCACAGTCAACCCTCAAAAGCCAACAGATCTCTGTGTTTGCTGTGGGGAGCACTGGGCATTTCTTTATATGCCATTTTGAAGGAGCTTTCAGCCTCTCTTGTGCTATTCAGTAAATGTGTGAATGCTGATAACAGGTATTGGAATTTGGAAGAGTAATGTAGATTACTGTTACTTGAACCTCCCATATGAGAGCATCCTGAGGTGAAAAAATAATCTGGAATTTTGCTTTTGTGCCCTTTTCAGACAATCGCATCTTTATCCCTCATATTTATGCAATGTGGGGGCCAGTGCATACCGTAAGTAGTGAAATCATATCATAAGACTTTATCAGACAGAGCTGGGGAAAACAGGGAGAACCAGGAGGAATTGTCTTCTTTGTGTAGAGTTTCATGGTGTTTCATGAGGTTCCATTTTTAAGGAAGACAAGGAATTTACACAAGATCACCTCCTCCAGCTTTTAACTCAACCATCCACTTATTTCCAGTAACACAGTCGGTAATGTCTTCTCTCATTCAAGGATATCAGCACACTTTTAAAGACAGACGTCCTTTTTGAGATATCACTTTCCTTGGGGTCATTTGTCTTTAGGACCCTTCTACTAAAGCCAAGTTAAGGCACCTTTCTTAAGGCACCACTTTCCCTAGGATGGTTTTCCTTCCAGGTCCTTCCACTGAAGGAGAGTTAAAGCACCCTTTTTAAACACTTCTTTCAGTGGAACCCATGCTGCCTGAAGGAGCCCACAAGAACATCTACACTTTCACATCACTAAAACCCTCTAAAACAGAGTAATCCAGTGGAGGTGGAAGCTCCTTTCTTGGAAGCTTTTAAACAGAGACTGGATGGCCATCTCTCTGGGGTACTTTGATTGTGCTTTTCCTGTAGGGCAGTGGATTGTACTAGATAGCCCATTTAGTCTCTTCCAACTTTTTTTATTCTATGATTACATCCTACCTTAAAATTAGTGCCTTTAGTCATTTCTATTTGAATGAGGAGCTTTGGAGTCAATTGTTCTCAGACTCCAAAAACATCAGTTTCTACACACATTAACGTAGTCCCATGGAAACTGTCAGGAAGTATTCTTATGTCGTTTGATGGGCTCCATGGGACTTGGTCTTTAAAATGTCTTTGAAGTGTGTAGAAATGGGGGAAAGCCAGTGTCTAATGAAGTTCATTGTGCACCATAGGGCATAGTAGCTCTTTTCCATGTGTCAGCTCAACCCCTTTGATAATGTTTGGTGGGGGCTGACCTGCACCTGTTGTGTGTGACAGATCCTGCTAATACCACATGTTTACACCTTCCAGGTGTTTTGGACTTTAGTTCCCGAATTCCTGACCATTGGACAAACTGGCTAGGGGCCCTTCCAGACAGGCCCTTTATCCCAGGATCTAATCCCAGGTTTTTTGTTTATCTCAGCTTATCTGACAGCGCGGACTCATATAATCCAGTTTAAAACAGAAAACCTGTGATCCTATCCTGGGATATAGGCAGGGCTGTAACCAGAGGGTGGAGGTTTAAAAGTTCAACCTCGCCCTGAAATGTGTCAGGTTAAAAAAGAAACCTGGTTTACTCATAAATTGATTAACCAGTTAAAATTCATGAGTAAACCAGGTTTTGGAGATGGGGGTTAGCCCCCCCCCCGACTATGGCCCTGAATATAGGGCCTTTTCTGGAAGGGCCCTAGGACTTCAAGAAGTTAAAGCCACAAACACCCGGAGGGCCACAGGCAGTTCAGACCTGCTCTAGAGTTTCAAACAAAACACCAGAGTATTTCCTAAAGTGTGGAAACGTTGGTATATAATAAAGTAAACAAACAAACACAAAGCAGAATGCCTGTTGTACATTGTGAGAGCTGCCCATGGTTCATTCATGCTGAATATGATTTGGGGTTTTTTTTTGGCTCAGGCAAATAAGACAAAAAAGGGGAGATGAGGAGCTTTCACAAAAGCGAACTCTTGCGATATAAATTCTTGAATTTTGCTATGTTTTGCCACTTGTTGCTGTTTTTTTTATTCTCTTGCTGATTCTTTTTGCAGGGCATGGGTAGTGATTTCTTAAAGCTGCTCTAAAAGATCTCCCGAAATGTTATTTTCCTTTCCAAACTAGGTCATTTTCTGGTTCGATTTAAAGGGCCTTTCCCTTCAAAGTTATAACAACATACTGCACCAATGCACTACAACAAAAAGTAGGAAAAAAAGAAGGATTTTTATTTTGGTCTGATGTGTTTCAGAATTAGATAACCATTAGGTGTTGGGAAATGCCAGCAAATAGCTAGGACAATAGAAATGTCATTTAGGGAGATGATAGATAGACAGATAAATAAACAGACATATATCACAGCGGAGGTTTGTAAACAATTCCTCAGTACCCACATCACAGTGTAGGTTTGTAAACAGTTCCTGTATTGGGAGAAAAAAATTAATCAATTAAAATAATCTAAAATTGCAATAAGCATTATGGTAACCAGCTTTTACGTTTCAACAAATTATTTAGGATGACAAAGCAAGAAGTGAAGAATCTGTACCTAGAGAACATTGTGTTTTGAGGGGATTGGGGGAGTGGGGTGGGTATAAAAAGAAGGGCTGAAAAGGCATGGAAAGAGAGATGGGGGTAGTGGGGGGGGGGAAGAAGGGGTCTACGTTGTTATATTGCAGTAATATCACACATAATAATTGGTTTTTAATGCATAGTTGTTTTTTTCTTAACTTGTATAATTTAATATATATGCTTATTGTTCTTATATGTTTGTTCATATGGCATTAAATTGTTGCTAATTTGTAAGCTGCTCTGAGTCCCTTTTGGGGTGATAAGGGTGGACTATAAATATAGTAAAGAAATAATAAATACCCAACCAAAACAGACTAAACATTCTAAAAGAACTTCTTTGAGCTGGATAAAATACAACAGATTGGCAAATAAGCTTCAGTATACATTTTGACCTTGTACCATGGAAGTTTTTCCCCATTTCCTCCCCATTTTTTTCATTCTGTCAAAACACAGCCCCATGGAGGTCATCCCATGACTCATGGCCACTTCCAGTGACTGCCCATTGGAATCCATCTTGCCAGTAGGCAAAAACAAAGAGAAGATTCTGTTTTCAGGAGTCAGGTGTTACCCAACTCCTGACTGAAGAAAGAGGATGGAAATGGGAGTGGGGGGGGGGGGGGGGCGGGAGAAAAGACAGAGGAAGTATGTGGAATGTCTGGCCGTCCCCAAAAATGGACCTTGCTGAGGTATGATGAGTCCCCACTCTTCCCAACACTTTCCTTTGCTTTCCCCCACTTCTCTTCTGTCAGTGGGATAACACCCTTTGTGTAAAGGGAGTATGCTGAACCAAATTAATGTCACTTTAGTGTCATGAAAGAATCTGAACTGAGTCTGCTGGTCCAGAAAATAGTTTTTCTGATTGTAATGGTTAGCTTGGATCAGCCAGATCTAAGTTGATCCAATAGGGCTCTCCCAAACTTGTCTGCGAAAAGCTCTGAACAGAAACAGAAGATTTGAATAGTGGCACAAAGTAAAATGTACTTCCCACATAGTCCAGTCTGTGTTCTTATATCCAACAGCGCATACATTTCAGAAAATAAGTGCTGGCATATTAGGCACTGCTAGGAGCGGAAAGTGAAACCCAGATGGTTCCAAGTGATAACAGACGGTGGTTGTAGAACCAATGGTGAAAGTTGGGATTGGACCAGATGGTCCTGAGCCTTCAGCTGCAGAGACTCCCAAATATATTTATAGCACAAACAGCATCTTAATAGGAAGGCAGTGTCATGGAGATGTTCTTTGCAATTCGGCAGGCTCCATTGCTTATCCAGTACACAATCACACAACAGCTTGCTTTGCTGTGTAACCCCAAAGACATGATATCACTGACTAACAAGATACCCTTTTCAGCCCTACTCACAGGTTTTGTGTTGTCATATCAGAGCCAATTTACACATGGTAGAATTCAGAATCATCTCACTTTAGATTAAGGAGGCGGCATTCTATTTGTGAAACTTCCTCTATGAAAAAACATTCCATCCATATAGCCAATGTATTAAGTTTAATATTATTTTTAATTTTTTCAAATATTGCAGAGTTGGGGGAGGGCATAAAATCCAAAAGGAAAAGGGTTGGAGAAAGGAATGTAGTGAAACCTTTAAGAGTACCTGATTTTTATTTTCATATGCAATTTCATAGAGATAAGCCTACTTGTTCAAATACAGTACAATGTGTTAATAAATAAAGCATATTTACACTCTTGTCAAAATGGATAAAATTTAATAGGATCCTGAAGGATGCAAATCATGACCGTTGATCTACATTTTCAAAGGCTCCATGGGATGATACAAGTTTTTTGAGCTGGCAGTTAGTGGGTGATGTGTGAAAGCAATAAATCCACCCCCTTTCCTCTTTATGCTGCAACACAGCTAACATAGCTACATCTTTGAAAACTAAGAGGAGGAATATAGTTTCCAGAAAACTCTATGAATATGATACTATGCCACAAATAGGGTATTGGTTTCTTGCATTATTGGGGAAGAACTCCACAACATCACATAGTTTAATAAGCACTGATTTTGTGTATCATGTACTACTTTGTTTAATGCAAAGGAGCTTTTGACATGGTCAGGCATCCAAACATACCTATCAGTCTTCATCTGCATTCTTAAGTGAGGAAGGTCAGAATAACAGCTTACCTGTCAACAGTAGAAGCAGATGTAGACTCAGTGGGTTCAGAGTGCCTCTTGCCAGGTTTGTTTGAGATCTAATCTGAACAGAGGAAACCTAATCTGAACAAGAAAGAGCCCTGCAGCAGCTGAACACATTCTGATAACCTTCTTCTTGAATTGCTTATGTATGGAGTTGCTTTTGAAACAGATTGTCCAGAAATTTCACCCAGACAAAAGAAAGGCAGCTAAAATATTAATAGAGAGTGGTCAACACAACTAAACGTGTTGGTGTGTTTTTATGTACACTGTCCTCCATTCTGTCAGGACCAATTCAATGTACAGATAAGTAATCTTTAAAACCCCACAGGTGCTACCATTCCTAAAGTATCATATCCTTATGTGTATGCCTACATGGATGTTAGACCCTGGCCAAATGATGTAAGATCTTTTGAAAAATATCTTCTTCAAAGAGGATTTTTAATCAGCCATGGGCCTTTCTGTTTTTCTTTGTTTGGTGCTTTGAAAATCTTTTATTTTTTATAGTTTTTCAGACTATCCACACTTCAGAATTATAGCACTTTAACCACCATGGCTCAATCCTTGGGAATCCTAGTAGGATTTGAAGCTTGTTTTGGCCCTGAAGCTATCTGTCAGAGAAGGGTAAATATCTCAGAGAATGCCAAATCCCAGGATTTATAGTGTGGAGCATTGGCACTTATTGTGGTGTCAAATTACTATACAGGCAGTCCCCAAGTTACAAACGCCCAATTTACAAATGGCTCATTGTTAAGACCAGGGGTGAGACAACAGAAAGTGAGAGAAATCTACCCTAGGAAGGGAAATTCACTCCTGAAAGAGTTATCATGGGGAAAAGATGTCTCAACTGAAGCTTTAGCTCCAATTCTTGTTTACACAAAAAGCCAAATTTTTCAAAACCCAATTATCACAGGGACAGGAAGTGAGGTGAAATCTTCTGAACAGAAGCACAGGCTGATCCTATTTTAATCCTTCAGATTTTATGCTTAGAGGTCTGTTTGTTTTACTGCATGCTGCCTGAAGGATGGGCAGTATAGAAATATACCATTTTATATGGATGACCCGACTCACATGTAAACTTTGTCCTCCTTTCAAAGGGTTATAGTTCCCAAGACTGCTTTTGGGGACTATGTCACAGTAAACTTAGAATCATAGAGTTGGAAGAAACCACATAGGCTATCCAGTCCAAACTTGCTTGAAAGCAATTATTTTTGAAGTTTTCCTTTGCCAAAAGCATTTATCAATTGCATCTACACCCGTATCATACTTTAAAATGACTCTAAGGGCATGCTGGAACCCACAATTGGAACAAGGAAAGAAGAAAGGCAGGTAGCCATCCAACTCGCTCTTGTTTTTTTTTTTTTCAGAGTAAAAATTTCTGCCTGACGTTCAACTTATATAATTATTTTGTTAGCCTCCTATTTTTAATGCCCTGTTTTAAATGTTTTCCCCCAAAGAACTTCTGAATTAAAAGTAGATATATTGTTGAAGGCTTTCATGGCTAGAATCACTGGGTTGTTGTAGGTTTTTCGACCTATATGGCCATGTTCTAGAAGCATAAAAGTAGATATTTGAAAGACTTTTGCTCCCCTTATTTCTCATTGTGACATAATGGTGCTTTCTGTTATTTAGAACAGATTACCATATATACTCAAGTATAAGCCAAGTTTTTCAGTCCTTTTTTAAGGTTGAGAAAGACCCGCTTGATTTATACTCGAGTCAAAGTTATTAATCCTTTTACTCTGTTATTATTATTTCTATTACATTTCCATTATTTTGCTCTATTATTATTTTATTACATTTATTATTTTACCTTATTGTTACTGTTATTATTACTGTTATATGGCTAAGCCTTTGACTGTGTGGATCATAATAAATTGTGGCAAGTTCTTGGTTGTATGGGCATACCAAATCACCTTATCTCTCTCCTGAGGAATCTGTATAAGGACCAAGTAGCAACAGTAAGAACTGACCATGGAACAACAGACTGGTTCAAGATTGGGAAAGGTGTACTGCAGAGTTGTATACTCTCCCCTAACCTATTCAACTTGTATGCAGAACATATCATGTGATGTATGGGGCTTGAGGAATGCAAGGCTGGGGTGAAAATTGCTGGAAGAAATATTAACAACCTTAGATATGCAGATGACACCACTTTGATGGCCAAAAGCGAGAAGGAGCTGAGGAGCCTTCTAATCAAGGTGAAAAAAGAAAGCACAAAAACTGGATTGCAGCTAAATATGAAAAAAACCAAGATTATGGCAACAAGAATGATTGACAACTGGGAAATAGAGGGAGAAAATGTGGAGGCAGTGACAGACTTTGTATTTCTAGGTGCAAAGATTACTGCAGATGCAGACTGCAGCCAGGAAATCAGGAGACGCTTACTTCTTGGGAGGAGAGCAATGAGCAGTCTTGATGACATAGTGAAGAGTAGAGACATCACACTGGCAACAAAGATCCGCATAGTAAAAGCAATAGTATTCCCCATCTTCACCTACGGATATGAGAGCTGGACCATAGGGAAGGCTGAGTGAAGGAAGATAGATGCTTTTGAACTGTGGTGCTGGAGGAAAGTTCTGAAAGTGCCTTGGACAGCGAGAAGATCCAACCAGTCCATACTTCAGGAAATAAAGCCTGACTTCTCATTGGAGGGAAGGATATTAGAGAAGTACTTTGGCCACATCATGAGGAGACAGGAGACAGAGAAGGAATTATGCTGGGGAAAATGGAAGGAAAAAGGAAGAGGGGCCGACCAAGGACAAGATGGATGGATGGCATCCTTGAAGTGACTGGCTTGACTCTGAAGGAGCTGGGGGGGGGGGGGGGTGATGACCGACAGGGAGCTCTGGCGTGGGCTGGTTCATGAAGTCACGAAGAGTCGGAAATGACTGAACGAATGAACAACATTACTGTTATTATTACATTTCCATTATTTTACTCTATTATTATTTTTATTATATTTATTATTTTACTCTATTATTAATGGAAGGATACATAAGCACATTTACATTGAAGAAGGTTAGAGTTGGGCAGTCTTATCTTAAATTACAGTTTTATATAAATATTCAAAAACATTTGACCTATCGATGCCTCAACTAATGTAATTTTATTGGTATCTATTTTTATTTTGAAATTTACCAGTAGCTGCTGCATTTTCCACCCTCAGCTTATACTCGAGTTAGTATGTTTCCTCTGTTTTTTGTGGTAAAATTAGTTGCCTCGGCTTATATTGGCTTATACTCAAATATATATGGTATTTATCTTTGCAGTTGTGAAGCAATCCTATCTTCAAGAGAGTTTTAAAAAAGAATTCCCCCAAGGGTGCATCTACATTGTAGAATTAATGAAGCCCGACTCCACTTTAATTACCATATCTCAGTGCTATGCAATCTTGGGATGGTGTATTTCCAAGCTCAAAAGGAACAAAGCGACAAGCAACTAATTCTCTTTTGCAATAAGAGAGGTGTAACAAATTTCTATTATGAATGTAACTTTACTCTTTTTGCAGTGTGACTGATAGTGAGATGGAGGTGGCAAAATTAAATATTAGAGCAATCTCACAAGATTCAAGCGCTGTGCCTTATATTCCTCTAGTAGGTGCTGAGAGGACAATGAGGTAGATTGGAGATGAGTGTATTTGATACTGATAGATGATTGGCTTGTAGCATTCAGGTCTAAAAATCAATGGGTTTCATTACTTTTGAGGTATGGGGGAAAGAGTCCCTTTAATATCTATCTATCTTTCTAAACAATAACTCCTTTCTGAGTTTCGTGACAATGACAAATTACTTTTTAAAAGTAAAGCTCTAAGGAGATGAAAAAATGTCAGTCAGACTACAGAAGATATAATCCTTTCCTGGCTCTTGGATAAAAGTAGACATATCTTTAAAAGGCAGATGGTGTACCAAGTAACATACTTGGTAAAATGAATTATATAACAGGCACAGCTGCAGTAGAATGAATAATAATTTTTATTCAAGTTCAGAAGGTGAGTGCCACTTATTTGGCTACTGCTCCACATGGCTGTCTGCAAAGTTTTTGTGGTAATGAGATCAGATCAAGATTTTAACTTTGATTTGTGTCACAGCACTGCCCTCCTTATGCATTGCCTGGCATCTGTGCTAAAGAATCATAAAAAAAACTTTAATATAGGACATTCCCATGACATGTTCTCCCCCTAGTAAGTCGGAGAAATTATATAATTAGACAATACACTTTGTTCTGTACAACGTGCTAAGCATGCCCTTTGTATCTGCGAGGGTAAACCCCAAAGGGACAGGGAAGATTCCTATTTCACTGGATGCTTTCCCCATTGAAGGTTGTGCCTTTTCCAGAAAACTGGCGCTGCTTCCCTTCTTGTGCTTGAAGTATTATTCCTCATGTGTTGACAATCAAACCTTGCAGAAGCACAGGGCTGTGCCATGAGGCATGATTGCAGCACTGCAATAACAACTCCCCCCAAATCAATGAGATCTTGAAAACAATAGGTGGATGTTCTCTGGTAACACAAAATGTCTGTTGCAAATCCACCTTCAGATCAGAAAGAAAAAATCCAAGCCCCGTTTAATCAAATGATCTGAGGACATTGTGATCGTACATGAAAAAGGAAGAGGTGCACAGTGGCCAGTTCCCTAGGGATGGGGAGACATTTATTTCAGTTTGATTTCAAAAAGACTTGTTCAAAATGTTCTTATTTTCAGAATGGAAAGAAGTTGAGATTTTTTTTTAATGAATGTGAGAGAAACCATATTTGGTACATGAATCCCTTCACATTTAGGGTTTTAAGCACTTCATTCTTAAGAATCTAATGTTGAATTCCAAGACATTTAGTATTTTTGTGTTGTTGGATTGGTATTACAGTGTTCCCTCACTGTTTTGAAGTTCGCTTTATGCGGACTCACTGTTTTGCTGTTTTTTTTATTAAATATGAATTTATTGGGGCCCAAAGTCACTGGAGGCGGAGAAGAAAGGGTCAGGAGGGCGAGGGCCCACTCACCTCTTTGGGGACCAACTGGTTCTCCTTGTGGCACAAACAGGCTGGGAGGCGGAGGGAGGGAGAACTCATCATTAGCAACAGCAGGGCAAGCACATTCTTTTCCTTCATGTCTGCCTGTCCAAGGAGCCACCAGAGCAGGAAGGAGGCAGCAGCATGCTTCCCTGGTTCTCACTTCCTCCCTGCCTGCCTGCCCAAGGGCTGGGCCTGGCCTTTCCTCAGTGGCCTCACCTCAAAGCCCATCAAAGTCAATGGAGATTTAGGAAGAGGAGGAGGAAGATTGGAGTGGGAGCCAGGCATCCCTACATCGCAGATTTTCACTTATCGCTGGTGTTCCTGGAACAGAACACCCGCCATAAGTGAGGGAACACTGTACTACCTATATTTTTGTTTTGTTTTTTTTATTCTTCATCTTTTACTTCTATGGGTTTTCTTATATTGTAGACCACTTTAATTGCCATATCTCAATTCTATAGAATCATGGGAGTTACAATTTCATAAAATCTTTAGCCTTCTCTGCTGGTGTCTTTTCAAACTACAGCTCCTAGAATTCCATAGCATTGAGCCATGATAGTTAAATTGCTGTCAAACTGCATTCATTCTACAGTATAGAAGGACGCCCCCCCCCCCCCCGTCATGCCAGATAAAGCAGGCATGGGCAAACTTTAGCCCTCCAGGTGCTTTGGACTTCAACTCCAAGAAATCCTAGTTAGCTTATCAGCTGTTAGGTATTGTGGGAGTTGAAGTCAAAAGCACTTGGAGGGCCAAAGTTTGCTTATGCGTGAGTTAAAGTGATGTCAAACTTCATTAAATCTACAGTGTAGATCCACCCTATATGACATCATAGTGGGGCTTTCTTGATGTTTTTGGATTGCAGCACTTATAACTCCTAAATAGTATAGGCAGCAGTGAGATGATGAGGGGAGTTGCCTACTATGTGTAAACCATTGATTGATATTTTTGCAACAAGCAATATGCATACATATCAGACAGACATATACCTTGGAGAACTTTCAAAAAAGGCTGCTTAAATGAACAATGCTCCTTAGCAGATGGTTGAACATTCATGGGTCAGGGTAGAATTAGTTGGTGCAGTCTCAACATCCTAACACTGTGTGCATTATTTTACACACCGTTTGTTTGTTCGTTTGCATGTCTGTGTTGTAAGGCTAACACTGACAGAAAAATACATTTTCATAAACCAGCCTTAGAATTGCCTTGGATCTTCTCTCACACTACAATGGGCAAGTGTTGTTGTTGTTGTTATTGTTGTTTGTGAGAGAGAGAAAGTCCAAGAGAAGCACTGCCAAAGCGTTAGGACAGAATGAGGGAATTGGATCACCTTTTTCTTGCCATGGTTCTAACAGTTATAGCAACAACAACAACAAGCCCCCAACTTCTCTTTGCATTGAGAGCAAATGGTACAGAAGCATAATCAATCTACCCCAATGCAACCACAACATTAAATTATATCTTCTACAGCATTTCTAAATGTAATGCAATTTAATCCCCCTTATTATTTCATTATGACTCTTCCGCTGTAATTTGAATTGCTCATAGACTTTCTGTTCAGACCAAACTGTGTAGGATCAGATGGTTTGGATATATTGCATCATGTGTAGTTGTGGGAACAAAATGACCCTTTGAAGTTTTGTTCAGTACTACAGTGTCATGATTCAGTTGTCCTACATAGCCAACTGTCACAGATCTCCAAAGCCAGTTACACCAATAAAACATTGCAGGGGTTTAATCTACCATAGTTTTGTTCTTGATATTCTTTAATTCACTCTTGTAAAAGGCACTGATGCTTATAATGACAACCCAGTACAGGGTAAAGGAAATGTTTGACCAGCTTCTACCTAATCTCGCTTTTCTGTATCTGTGCCAGACAATTTAGAAAACATAGACAACAGCGTATTGCTTATGTGTGGATTGATTAATAGCCACATAGTAAACTGTTCATAAATCTAGGTATTAAATGACAACCTATTGATTTTTTCCCCCAAATCTTTCTATGCCCCCTGAAGTGCTAGCCTTTTTACACTAATCTTCTCTTCCTTTAGTTCATAGAAGCTATATACTGTATATAATCATGTATAAGTGGAGGCTCCTTCTTTAGTGGCTTTTAAACAGAGGCTGGGTTGCCATCTGTCAGGAGTGCTTTGAATGTGATTTTCCTGCCTCTTGGCAGGGGGTCGAACTGGATGACCCACGAGGTCTCTTCCAACTCTATGGTTCTATTATTCTATGATTCCAAGGCTAGACATTGTAGTCAAAAATTGGCCTCAAAATATGAGTTGATTTTTCCATGGGTCGGTCAAAATACTGTACCTCAAAAAAGGAACCATCCCCTTCTCTGAATGGTGTCATGAAAAGCAAGAGCTTAGTCCACCTTCGGAGAATATTAAAAAAAACTGACCCCCTCTACTCTTTGCCATGGCACTGTTTCTGGCCTTTTTGAAAGCCTGTGTAGGAAAATGGTGGTGGCCGCAGCCAGGGCACCTGGCCCCTTGAAGCGGCACTCACGCTTTCTCCTCTCTGTGCGATGACTCTGGACTTATCCACGGGTCATATCAAAATCCATAATTTTGGCCCTAAAGATTGCCCTTGACTTATTCATTAGGTTGACTTATATATTATTATATGTGGTAGATTCCTAATTAAGGAAGGGCATTTCCTAATTAGGCGTTATTTAACTTACTTTGAAAAGGGTTAGGACAAGGGAAGGGATGAAATTTAGAATTGTTTAAATGTTGAAATCTTTCTTGTCTTTCTTTTTTTTTTTTAATCCTGTTTAAAAAGAATAATGAAGATCCTAGATTAGGGAGACATAGTGTAAAGTACCACCTAGTGGAATATACAGTACAATAGCTTTTCTTCCTCACCACTACAACCCATCTTTTAGCAGCTGTAGTCCCTTCCTCAAAATGGCCTTGTGAAAGGTGGCATCAATCTATAGCAGGGCACATACTAATGTGATGTCATTTAGGACCTTGTGGAGGTCCTCTCATGGCCTTGGAAGACTATATTACTTCTGTGCTTCCAGTTATAGTAGTGGTTCTCAACCTGTAGATCCCCAGGTGTTTTGGCCTACAACTCCCAGAAATCCCAGCTAGTTTACCAGTTGTTAGGATTTTTGGGAGTTGAAGGCCAAACATCTGGGGACCCACAGGTTGAGAACCACTGAGCTATAGGAACATAGCTGGACACTTGTCTGTCATTCCCCTCTACTACTCTACTCTCCATCAATCCAAAAGTGGCCACATTAGATGGAAACAGTCAGTAAAAGGCAATTGGGAAGGTATTATGTGTTGTTAGTAGAGAATTCTGATCTCTGCAATAACTAAAATAATGATGTCCACAGGGCTAAATTGTACATATGCCTGTATAACCCACAGCATGCTAGTCATTGTGTTTTTCTGTATTTTGCATTAGCATACCCACTGTTTCTGGAGAAAACTAACATGCAACATTAACCAGATGGTGCTGGACATAGTTGGCAATTCTTCCCATAATCACAAATAAACTATTTTCCAGTTGCATGATTACAGGAATTGCTTTCAGCCATGACCATGTTGACCTGGTTCACACACTAGAACTAGTGAGGTATAGTGGAAAGAGAATTAGGTTTGGAAGAGTTCATATCACATTACTAGGTGGCTGTAAGTTAAGCACTTTCTCTAAGAGCTTCATTGCATGAGGCAGACAAACTAGCATTAGTCCTTATCACATGATGTCTCTTTGTGATTCTCCCATCCTGAATTGCTAATGAAGAGAGGTGGGATATTGATAGGACTCAATGCAGTATGCATCCATGCAGGTTTAGAGTATAAAGCCCTACTTTTTCTTGTCTTCTCCCTCACAAGGTAATTATGAGAAAGACCTTGGAAGGAAAGACATGGCATAATACAAATGTGGCAGATTGTACCAGTAAGCACTTGCCTGGGATGCCTGGAAGGGCTCTGTTGGAGGAAGTGGACCTTACCTGGGGGGAAATAAACTTAAGTAGACAATCTCATCTCTCTCCAAATCTGCCCCTTGGATTCAACTTTTTGAAGATAAATGTCTGTGCTTCTATTCCTAGGGCTTAATTCAAGCAAATTGTTTAGGATCATTTACTCTGGTTCCTTCAGGGCCAGGGATTTATCCTGCATGCTGCCCCTGACTGAGATCTAACAAACTATTTATTTAGCAGCAAAGCTTTCCTTTCGATTTCTGTTTTATGCCCTTACCCTCCTCTCTGCTTTAGAAATGTCCTCTTTGCAGAGAGATTTCTTTTGTTGGTCTTGGGCATAGTTTCTCAACATTCAGATGGTGCATTTTCTTCACTGAAGAATCCTACCATTATCTCAGACAGATGGGGATAAGCTCTTTCTTAGCTTGTGTGCTTTCTCCTTGTCCTCTCCAGTGGGTTTCATTAGTTCACAGAGTCATGGAACTGGAGAGGAGGGAACAGGTCTGTTCTCTGTTGGCCTAAAGGGTAGAACCATCTGTAATGGTCTGAGTAGATTTTGATTGACTATCAGAAGAAGCTTCTCAACAGTAAAAGTAGTTTGACAATGGAACTAATTGTCTAGAACAGTGACGCCCAACCTTTGGTCCTCCAGGTGTTTTGGATTTTAGATCCCACAATTCCTAACAGCTGGTAATCTGGCTGGGATTTCTGGGAGTTCAAATCCAAAACAACTGGCAGACAAACGGTTGGGAACCATTGACCTGGAGTAGTAATGGATCCCCTTTTCTGGATGCCTTCAAAAAGAGACTGGAGAGCAACCTGCTGGTGATGCTTTAGCTGGAGATCCTGTACTGAGCAGGAGGCGAGACTAGATATATCATGAGACTCCTTCCAACTCTACAATTTTATGACTTTTTTACAGAGCACAAACATAAATTATGTAGTTATGGATGGCAACCTGGATAATTTTAAAGAGAAATTCATGCATTCATGGCATACTTTCCAACATTTCACTGATGAAAACTGGCTGAGTGTGGTCAAGATGGCAAAAAATATTAATGAGGCAGGACATACAAGCTGGGGAGGTTGCATCTCTTTGCATTTGTCTGAACTAATTACTGAGTGGGGTAGATTGTGTGACCTCGCTTCTTCTCCCTTATGCTGAGTTAATTGAGTCCAATTTGTTTTTACATTTTGAACTCAGTTTTCAGCAACTGAATTAAGGTGAGGACAAAGGAGGAAAGTAGGAGGAATAGAAAGAAACTGTGACATTTTAAAATCAGCTTAAAATGGGATGAGAGAGGGTTATTTTGGACTGTCACTTCCGAACTGGGACAAATTGATCATAGAGGATGGAACTGTCAATGGCTACTAGTCAGAATGGCTACAAATCACCTTCAGTATGAGAGGTAAGGATGGCGCCTCTGTGTATCAGTTAATAAGGGTGTCACATGGTTTTGCTCATGTTCCGCTGATCAGCTTCTCTTTTAGACAAGTGTGTGTTCATTAAATGAATAGAATGTTGGACTAGAGAGGCCTTTGGTTTGACCCTGTACAATTCCTCTTAGGTTTTTATTCTGACTGTACATAATAAGTTGCTAATAAATGCGGCATCTGTAGTATCTTAAAATGATCATCTGGAAAGGACATAGAGTTCAAGGAAGAGGGCTGAGCCTTGAAATAGCCAGTGAGCCTCATTGTTTAAACAGTACAGTAATTGAAGGTGTGAGACTCCTGACAAGAATTCAAGCAGAATTTCTTACTACTTCCAATCATGTTGTTCATCAGTGTGAAAATGAAGAAAACCTGTAGGCGCATTCAACTGTCAGCTACAGGAGCAAAGCTTTGTAAATCTAGACAGCAATTGCACACATTTGTTCCTATTTAAACCTGATGTGAATGTCAAGCAAACAAAGCCCTCTGAATCAGTGAACTCTCTGCCTGCCTTTAGAGCAGCCTGACCAATATATACAGCCATAATGCCCTGGAAACAAACATCCACCATCATTTCCAAATATGGTAAATGCAAATCTCAGGAGCATGGAGGGAAGCATACAGTTATTATAAAGTACAGAACACCGTTTGCAGGCTTGGGATATTACTACACAAAGTAGCATGGGAGGCACTATCTTGTGCCATTCCTGTGACATAACATAGAAGCTACTTACCATAATTGTGACAGGCGCTGGTATCACTCAATTGTGACCTCTTGGCTTTGTGAAGTCGCATGTCCGGGTGGGTGGCATAACTCTTAGCCTCTCACAATGCCACTTATATCCTTTGGGGTTTTTTTTTTTTTTGTCTTTTTAAGACACTTCACAATTGCAGACTGCCTGGCTTTTTAAAATTTGCAATAAAGTCCTTGGAATCAAATGAGTACATGTCTAAAGACAAGCCAATTCCTACTGTAGGTGTAAGATTAAACTCCCTACAGTTTCTTCTACTGTAATTGTATGAGTGATCACTATCAAAAAGGCTTGTTCACTGATTCAATTTGGCTGATTCTCTTTGGCTAATCCAGCTGGTTCAGATTGTTTGGATGGCCATAATGGCAAGGGCTCAGCCTTCATTTTTTTTTCCAGCCACAGTATAAGAGTGGATGTTGAAAACTGCCTTTGGTTAAAAGTGGATTGTGGGAGGGAGACAGCCACTAGAAGGAAAAGCATGATTGGAGGGGGAAGGCACCACTCCAGGGCCTGCATATCAAGTGGAAAGAAAAGGCTTTTTAAAGGAAGTCCAGGGTGGGGTAGGATAGCTCCAGGTTGATCGCTGTTCCTTCCCTGGGAAGTGGGGAAGCCCCCTTAAAATGCCTTGGAAAGCTGTGACTGCAGTGAGAGAGTGCTGCACGTGCACCTGTCTCCTCTAGAGTTGAAACAGCTTTAACGAAGCATTAAATCTGGCCTCCTCTACAAACAGAAGGGAAAGGATCTCAGAAAGAGTGATATGTTAACTCTTATACTTTTAACCCAGGCCTTAATGAAGTATATAAGGACAAACAATGCCTAAAATGATGGGAAGGGGAGTCTAGGAAGTTCCCTCCATAATGTGCCGAATAGGAAACTAATATTTCGGCTTCCCAAATTAGGGAGGCTCCTGAAAAATGGATTAGGACCCCCACCAAAATCCGGAATACCAAAATGAATCACAGTTTACCCAAAATGCACAAGCCTGCTACCAAATAAGGAAACAGAAATGAAGCCTTGAGTCTCTGCAGAAAAAGCTTCAATCTTTTCACCTATAAATTAAATCATAAAGATTCAAAGGCACAAAAATCTAAAGTGGTTGTACATAGTTTAACCTATTGAAGGGATTAAAGAGTTTATACAGAGGAAAGAAAATTAATGTTGCTAATGCTGCAATTAAAAGAAAGCAAATGAAGACACCTGGATACTACAGTTTAGAAGAGGAAGTAGTCAGAAAGATACCAGATGACATCCATGTGTTTTGAGTACCAGATGTTACATCAATGTCTTACCAGGATACTGTAGAAGAGGAGTCCTTAAGTGCTGCTGCATAGGATTAATAAATAGTTTACAGGCCTATTCTAAATGCAGCTGTCAGACTGAAAGATGGAGAAGGGTCCTGTTCCTGTACTGTCACACAACCAGGTAACGTACAATATCTGTTGAAGTCTTCTCTTCTATGCAGCTGTTAAAGGGAAAGGGACCATTATCTAGACTTCATTCTGTTGCACCTAATTCTAAATATATTTATACAGGAAAAATCTACTCTGTTTGGAAGGACTTGCTTCCTAGTACTGTATAAGCAGATTGGAGTTTGAAGCTTTAGTGTGAATAACCTTGTGTTCAGGCCCGTAGCCAGGATTTCGTTTCGGGGGGGGGGGGAATTTCAGGGGGGTTCGGGGGGGGGCTGAGTTTCGGGGGGGGGCTGAGTCTGAGTGAAAGAGGGTCTAGCCTAGCAAACCTTTTGTATCATTACCCCAATACCCCCATGCATATGGGATATATTGAGTATGGTGATCAGATCATGATATGAATAAACATAACAGTTTAAATAATGCACCAGTAAGGCCTTTTCGCGAACCACCATGAGAATTTCAAGGGGGGGGGGCTGAAACCCCTCAAGCCCCCCCCCCCCCCCCCCCCCCCCCCCCCGGCTACATGCCTGCTTGTGTTAGAACCGTTTCACCCACTTTGGCAGAACTGAACATAATCCATGGTTTCCAAAACTGTTGAGTAATCTTTTTGTCTCAGAAAAATTATGACAAATTAGGAACCACAGTATAAAAACTACTGTTGCTGGGTAATCTGCTGGTTTATATGCATTGAGATAGTTTTTGTAGTTAATGGAAAAATTGCTAGTCAGAACATTGTGTGTATCTACACTGCAAAATTCATACACCTTGACATCATTTTAACTGACTTGGATCAATGCCATGGAATCCAGGGTGTTTTAGTTTTACAAGGTTTTTAGCCTTCTCTGCCACAGTGTTGGTGCCTCACTAAACTACAAATTTCAGAATTCCATAGCATTGAGTCATGGCAATTAATGTGCATTGCAGTAGTTCTACAATAAAGATACAGCCTAAGAAAAATTATTTTATGCTTATTTCAATTTCTAATTAAAGACCAATACATGTTCCCATTCATGCTAACTTTACATCGCTAAAGCCCTACTGACAGCTAACATCAGGATTCTCTAGATATAGAGGACTCTGAATTTAACCTTGCCTTTGACAAGCACACAAACTTTATATTAATTTATTAATTTATTTACATCCCATCTTTTGTCAATGTCAGATTCAATACAGATAATAATAATTTTAAACAGATCAGCCTAAAGTAGTAAAGTATTAATTTACAAAAGTTAAAAAATAATTAAATCCTATTATTATTAGTATTAAATCATTTTAAAAGGAGCCAGCATGGCATTGTGGTTCAAGTATGGGACTATGACTCTGGAGAACATAGTTTGAATCTCTGCTAAACCATGAAAGCCCACAGGCTCAGAAAACCCTGTGACAGGTTTAAGGTCACTATAAGCAGGAAACAGCTTGAAGACACACAACAACAACAACAACAACAACAACAACAACAACAACAACAAGCAATAAAAACGTCAATAAGACAAAACCAAAGTAATATGAAATCTTACACCTCCTCTATCATAACTACAAATTATGGGAATTCAAGCTCTAATCAGAAAGAACCAAATGTTCCATCTAGCCTTTATGAGAAGCAGAATTGTGACTCTCTATATTTTGTTGAACTGCAACTCTCCAATTTATCACCATTGCCAATGTTGGCTGGGAGCTGCTAGCAGTTACAGCTCAGCAACAGTAACCAAAAGACCTAGGTGGATTTTTAAAAAATGGTAAAACTTATCAACTTAGTCAAAATATCATTCTGCTTTTATGGTACAACCACATATAAGGAGCTATTCGTGGTCACCACACCCTGAGAAGGAGGTGATGACAGTCCATATAGAAGAAATCCAGTATATTAGGGTAACAAGGGCTGGATGTTATTCCCATTTGTGACATATGACAGATCCACAATATTAATAATATAATATCTACTTGCAATGATAATCTTTCCCTCTTTTTCTTCCCACCAGAGCCAAGTTTGTGAGCACAATAAAAAATTGAGAATTTCTATCACTCTCCCTGTGTTTTTCAAAATGATTGCTGACACAGAATGGCTTGCAGGCTTTCTAGTGTTCACTCAACTGTATTGTGCAAATTGGAGAAATGTAGTGTTGGACTGGGTTGTCAGTAATCTTGCCACCCAATATGCCGAGTGCCTTGCTGGTGTTACCGTGCTTGCTGCTAAGGCATTTTGGATATCTACTCCTTAATGCATCCATTCCATCTCATTAACACACGCGTGCACAGTATTGGGTGAAGACAAGCAGAACATTTCTGGAATGCTCTTTCAAAAATCAACTTCCAAAAGGACTGAAAAAGTCCTTTTCCAATTATTTGTACATTCAAGACATTATTTCATATTTTTGGATGGACAGAACTGCTGAGTAAACAAATGTATATTTTTTGATATGCCAATCAATACATTTTGTATTCATTGTTTATACAATTTATCCTAACTTTAAGCAAATATATGTACAGTTGAATATTTTATCAGAGACCTTTATGTGTGACCCATAGAAGGGCAAAACAATGACACAGCCCTAGGATGGACAAATAATAGAACTGAAAGCTGAGCTGTGTTGTCATCTGCTTCAGACCAAACACTGGCAAAGAAGTCAATTGCTTGCTACAAATTGGCAAAGTGCAAGTAGGAAGAAGACTAATGGGACAAAGGCTGCCTCTGCACTCTTTGTTGCTCCCTGCGGGTATTATCCTGCGTTTCTATTCTTGTCTAATAGCGTCTGAACAGTCAATGCATTTCCTCATTTTCAGTGAGAAATGTATCCTCTTATATTTTTAGAAACATTCTCAGCCTTTTGGTCTAGTATTGCTTTGATGTTATAGAGTCTAGGGCAGGCCTCTTCAACCTGTACCCCTCCAGGTCTTTGTGCTTCCAACTCCCAAAAGTTGTTCAATGGTCAGGAATTCTGGGAGCTGAAGTCCAAAACACCTGGAGGGCAGCTGGTTGAAGAGGCCTGATCTAGGGTTTTTCTTGTTGTTTATTCTTTCAGTTGGTTCCGACTCATGGACCAGCATACACCAGAGCTCCCTGTCAGCCGTCACCACCCCCAGTTCCTTCAAGGTCAAGCCAGTCACTTCAAGGATAACATCCATCCATCTTGCCCTTGGTCTGCGCTTCTTCCTTTTTCCTTCCATTTTCCCCAACATCATTATCTTCTCCAAGCTTTACTGTCTTCCCATTATGTGGCCAGAGTACGTCATCTTTGCCTCCAGCATCCTTCCCTCCAGTAAGCAGTCAGGCATTATTTCCTGGAGTATGGGCTGCTTTGATCTTATCTAGGGATAGGAGGCATGGCCCACTCCACAGTACAGATCTGCTAACTACAGTAGAGCCGTTGAATCAGTTTGATTTGCCTATGTGTTAGTTTATCATCCAATTGTTAATTCAATGAGTGCACTCTACTAATGATATTCCAACTGGATTACAATCCGTATCTTGAAAATAACAAGCTTCAACCACTGTCAGAACCTCATATTGCCGCCTTTGATTAAAATGTTTACAAGGTGGTGTTTTGTGGGGCGCCTTTACACTTGATGTGTGCCACGCACACAGAATTCAGATAAGGAAGTAGGTTGGAGTCCATGATTTACATTATGCTAGACATGTCTTTTTTTCTGAAAGTCTCAAAGGTGCTACAGGATTCCTTTATATCTTTTTATGGTGAAACAGACCAACACAACATCTCTGAGGTATACTTGGCATGCTTGGTGAAACAAAAATGCCAAATTTGGGGCCATTACATTTTCATTCTGACTACATAAGTATTGTGCTAGGTTTCACTTTGACTGGCATGGCTGAATCCTAAGGAATCCTGAAGCTTGTAGTTTGGAGAGGCAGTGGAGCTCTATGGCTGGGAAATCTAAATGCCTTCCCCATATCAGGAAATCTCAGGTTCCATAGCAGTTAGAGAGGAATCAGAGTGCTTCAAAGTGTGTAGTGTGAATAACCCCATAGTAATAATTACATCTTGATCCCTCCCACTTTTGATTTGGCTCTAAGCCCCACTGCCTAACTTACACATGTCTTTTAAGATCCTTCCTAAATTGGAATGAGAAGCCTGCACTGAAAAGGGTTTCCCATGCATTATTATTCATTGTTGTTTCGATTCTAGCCGGCCCACAATTATTATTTATTATTTGTGTTATTTTTATCCTGTCTTTCTCCTAATATAGGCAGCTATTCTTATTTATTTATTTATTTGTGGTATTTGTATACCGCCCTTCTCAGGGCAGTTCACAGTGTTGGCAACAATTCAATGCCATCGATAAAAAACAGTATACAACATCAAAATTGACCCCCACCCCCACCCCACCCCAATAAAACAATAAATATCATTAAACACAGCTCATAAAATCACATATCACAGAAAACATTGCCATTGTCCGTAAACAGTCCTGGGTCATCACACTTTCAAATTTCACTTTAACTAAATAGTCCTGTGATGGGCCAAACGCTTTCATCTTACCAAAGAGAGACTAAAATAATTTTTTAAAACTCATTTAGAATAAATATTTCATATTTCTTCCAGTAGTTAAGCAAGGCTGATGTACAATAACAAAATATCCAGTAGATATGAAATTACTGACAATATTACTTGTATGTGTGAAAACAACATGTGTTGTAATGCACATGTATATCAGATACCTTTTACAAATTTCACTGTGGTTAAAGTAGCTTTAGTATCATTCACCCCCATGAATATCATGGCCAAATATGTAACAAATCAAAGAGGATTAACCAGGAGTATTGTATCTCTTCCTGTATCAGGGAGCATTGTGGTTTTTAGATTGTTGGCAAGAAAAGTGTGCATCCTTTCAGTCTCTGTTTTCCCTACATCCTGTGGAAATGAGTTCCAAAATCTAATTAAATCTAACAAAGTGCTTCACCTGACCACTATGAAAGGTGTTAAGCAGAATCTGTCATTGTACAATTAAACAGAAACTGTAAAACAGTGGATGGCAC
This sequence comes from Anolis sagrei, assembly GCF_037176765.1. NCBI lineage: Eukaryota > Metazoa > Chordata > Lepidosauria > Squamata > Anolidae > Anolis > Anolis sagrei. Next base: position 211,483,766 of record NC_090024.1, on the reverse strand, counting down.
CTTTCCAAATCTCCTTATGGGAGGATCATGTCACCTGGCTACAGGCAAACACTGTATCTGCCTCAGTGCCATATTCCTTTGTTTGGAAGCAGCATGAAGATTCACTTTGCCTCCTCTGCCAGAGGCTGCCCAGCGAAGCAGTTTTTAATTTTGCTAAATATCTGTAATGTAGGAACAGCAGAGACGGGAGCCTCTGGACATCTAAGAGAGAAAGGACAGCTTTGTAGGCATGGTGGTTAACCTCTCAGCAAACCCTTTCCCCATCGCCAAATAAATGATAAATCTGAATAAGCTCAGAATGAAAACGTAATGCCATGGTAATGGGGTGAATGGGTAGGCTTGTGGTTTCATGGGTCATCTCATCACATGAACCACATTGCAGAGCTATGGTACTATGTGCTAACAACACCAAAATCACTTCTGATTCATTTCTGGATGGTTGTTAACCGCTGCTGTCAAAAGATGCTCTAGTCTCCTGCTCCTAATTAGTGGATCAGACAGCAATTTGTAATCCTTTGGAATAGGAAGATTTCAGTGTCTAGTGCTGTAAATTGGTCTGGATTTGATTGAGCAAATATAGAAGCTGTGGTTGTCCTCATGGGCACTGGTCCCACTGGAATGAATCATAGGACGCATAGAGGGCATAGAAGAGGCAACCTTTTCGTTTATGCAGTGCTGCTGCCATTTTCCTGCATTTTTCTGACAACAACCTATCCAACATTATACTTTTCCTTATGCCTCTGTGTGGGTGTTTGAATTGCTCTAATGTAAAATAAAAATGAGCCAAATCATCTAAGTATCAGGAAACTGCCAAGGTACAAGAAGGGGGAAGTAAACAGAACTGTCAAAAACTTTTTGAAAGGAATGTATTTCATTTATTCAAAAACATGAGAAGGCTTGTATTATCATTACTCCATTAACAAAATTAGTTTGCCATCTATTACTAATTTGTCATTCATGCCCTCCCAGTTTTACATGGTTTTATCATCAAAAAAGGCCCTTCTGAAGGACTGACCATTCTGAAACGTAAGTGTTCCCTCAGCTCATCTCCCAGTAAAATTTAACATCTGTCCCTTCCTTACCAGCTCACATCCAAGCTGCCTGGTACATGACTAGCTTTCTCAAAAGGTTACAAATGATCCGGGAAGTCTCCTCAAAATCTGAACATGCTGGTTACAGGAAACACCTCATTAGATCAACAGCTACACAGATGTAAAAGAGAAATAAGAGGAAGGAAATTTCAGTTTAGACACACAGAGTGGAAGAAGAAATAAATAGGTCAAATTTTGGGGTCCTTTGGCCCCTCATATAATTGGGCAATAGAATTGTAGAGTCAGAATGTATCCCAAGGGTAATCTAATCTAGCTTTCTGACAAAGAAGGAATCAACAGTTAAAGCTTTACTGATTAGCATTCAATGTTTGTTTAAAGATCCCCAACAAGGGAGAGCCCATCACCTTCTGACATCATCAGATACACTGTTAAACAGTTCTTACTATTAGGAATTTCTTCCTAATGTTTACTTGGCACTTCTTTTCTTCTGGTTTCAAATCATTGGTTTGGTTCCTGCTTCTTGAAACATCACAAAGAAAGTTTGTTCCATTTTTTCAAATGACAGCTTTCACATTTTTGAAGATAGCTGTTGTGTTACACGTTGTCCCCCCCCCCCTTTTTTTTTCTGGGTTAAACATATCTGATTCCCCCAATGATTCCTCTTGAGAGCTGTTTTCTAGAGCTTTGACCATCTTGATTTGAGATAGTGCTGAAGGAGAAAATAGACTATAACCTTAAAGATTTTGTTAATAACTACAGTAATTTTTTTTCTGCAACTCAGGGGTACCTAAATCCTATTTACCCCATCACATAATAAAATAGCAGGGAGAAAGTAGGTAATTCAATAATTATCATACCATGGATCAAAAATGAACTCCAACCAGAAAATACAATAAATGACGGGATATGCTGTGTCTGGCAAAAAACATTAGTATTGTCATTAAAACCAGAACAATTATGTACAACACTGTTTAGCTACATGCATGCTTTTGGGGTCATATAGTTTCAGTGTTCTTTGCCTTTGAAAGAGAATGAGGTGCAAGGCATTAGATCCAGTATGTAACCATATCAAGATAATGTCCTCACTATGGCACTTTTCATATATCCAAAAGAACAATTTCTTAAGCAAAAAAAAATCAAAAAGTAGCAAATTTAGCATAGCAAAAAGAGCAAAAATGGGTTGTAGATAGCTCTCTTTTTGTACAAAAACAAGCTCATTATCTCAGTTGCTGTGTAATTGATACATAAAGGAGAAACCTAAAAGTAAACTGACCAGTGCCAAACAAAGCCATTAATGAGTCTAAGTATTACTGCTTCACAGATGAAACTTTCAAGCTAACACAATGGCCATGTCATTTTAAAGAGGGTACAGAAAGAGTAGTAGTATTGCTTTAAAATTAAAAAATGACCAGACGTTACTAAAATGGAGATGCACTGTGAAAATGGACATGAAGAACAACTGACCTGATCTTCAGTTCTGTACAGTGATTTTATTCCAAAGTGAAAACCAGAATCTATTTGTGCTGGCTTTATTCTTGAGCTAACCCCTGTCTGCCACCATGGTCAAAACGATGTTTTATTATGTATTGCTTTTCCAAGCACAATACCAGACATTCCTTGATACTTAACAGTTCACATGTGTTCCAATTTTTCATGATAGCACTATTTGACATACAGTATGCCAAATTGTGGTGACCAGAATAGTACACAGTATTTCAGACCACACCTGCAATTGGGCACTGCAATTGAAGGGAGATGTTGACAAGCTGGAATGTGTCCAGAGAAGGGCAACTAAAATGATCAAGGGTCTGGAGAACAAGTCCTATGAGGAGTGGTGTAAAGAGCTGGGCATGTTTAGCCTGTAGAAGAGAAGGCTGAGAGGAGACATGATGGCCATGTATAAATATGTAAGGGGAAGTCATAGGGAGGAGGGAGCAAGCTTGATTTCTACTGCCCTGGATACTAGGTCATGGAACAATGGCTTCAAATTACATGAAAGAAGATTCCACCTGAACATGAGGAAGAACTTCCAAACTGTGAAAGCTGTTCAGCAGTGGAACTCTCTGCCCCAGAGCATGGTGGAGGCGCCTTCTTTGGGGGTTTTAAAAAGAGGCTGGATGGCCATCTGTCATGGGTGCTTTGAATATGATTTTCCTGCTTCTTGGCAGGGGGTTGGACTGGATGGCCCATGAGGTCTCGTCCAACTCTATGATTCTATGATTCTATGCACCATGTCAAGCACTTGTATGAAGAAACATGCAATCTCAGAACTAAACATTTATGTACTATTGAAGGCTTTCATGGCCGGAATCATAGAGTTGCTGTATGTTTTTTCAGACTGTATGACCATGTTCCAGAAGAATTCCCTCCTGACGTTTCATCTGCATCTATGGCAGACACCCTCAGAAGTTGTGAGTTCTCAGACCCTAAAACCTCTGAGGATGCCTGCCACAGATGCAGGTGAAACATCAGGAGATAATGTTCTGGAACATGGCCATACAGTCCGAAAAACTTACAGTAACCCCAAACATTTATGAATGAATGGACATAGCTTTCTCCAAAGAACCCTGGATCTTTTTCTTTGGGTTCTGTATCTCCCTGACCTAAGCAGGGCCATTGAGAATATGTTGACTTCAAGGTCTCTCATTCATAGGGTCACCATATGTCGAAATCAATTTAAAGGCTTTTTCTGAGCACAATAATTTCTGAGCAGTATAATGTCCTGAAACTGTAAAATTCTTTCTGCTGTATTATTCTTCCTAACTCAGTTTCCTGAATGTTGGGAAACCCATTGTCAGATCAAGAAACCAATAACCGTGAATAATATACATTATATTTTAGGTTGAATTATTATGTCCCTTTGCACCCTTGAGTAGAAGCATGGACATGCTCTTTGGGTACATTTATATAAGAATCTGCTTTAATCAGAAAATGAAGTATAACCTGCAGAAGTAAGTCATGTGTCTGGGTCAACCTTTTCTTAGATTGCAGCTGCCGTGCCCTTGAGTTACATGAGGTCAGAGGCTAGACAATGTATTTCACAGACATCATGAGTTCCAATTGTATTGATTTTAGCTATTTGTAACTTTGTGTTTGCATGGATGATTTAAAAGAATAAAGCCACTTTATTCTCACATACCCTTTCTTTGTATCTTGCAATTGCTGTAAGTGCCATTTCTATTATGCCCTCCATATCTGTATTCCTTTCAGAAAAGTATCTCTTGTTATTCCTCCTGAGAATACACTGCAAAAGGCAGCCCAGGGCATATAGGATTCTCATTCCCTCATAATGAGACCAAAGAAGAGACCATCTGAATTGGGACACAGAACTCTGGGGAAATGTTTTATTTTTAAATGTAAGGGAAAGCAGAGTAGAGTGCAACCATGTGTACTTCACTTATAATTCACTGCTTCTGTGAATTCTGTCATCAGATAGAGAATGGAAGCTTCATGAGGACCTTTTTTTTAAAAAAAAAACATGCAACAATATTTAGTGAACACTCACATGGATAGGTCTGGGAGGGATCAGCATAGGTTTTACATGGCATAGCTGGTAAAACAGCCAAATGTCTCATTTTCAAAGAGCCCAACAGCATATTGAAGTATGTACTGCTCAATAAGACTTATTTCCTGGTAAGCATGTTCAGTAAGACTTATTTCCTGGTAAGCATATTTAGTATGAGCCAGCATGATGTAGTGGTTTGAGCATTGCAGTATAACTCTGGAGACCAAGTTTCAGTTCCCTGCTCAGCCATAGGAACCCACTGGTACTCCTTGGGCAAAACACTCTCACCTCCAGAAAACTCCATAATGGGCTAGTTTTAGGGTTACCATTAAGTTGGAAATTACTTGAAGGTACAACAGATGAATAGCAATTTTTAAAACTATACCCAAAACAAACTTTGAAGAGCTAACTACGCCATTATCTACCACACCATTTCTAAGTACCTTAAGGCCTGAATATTTACTAATCCTAAGGGGCGAAATCCTTGTTGATTTTAGGATTTACCATACTGCAAATTTGGACTAATTTGATATTTCTTCCACTTCCACCATCCTGCAGGATCCTGATATTTGTAGTTTGGTGAAACACAAAGAAAAAATGGGAATGTGAAATAGGATAAGAACACAGACATGAGCAAACATGCCTGGATAAGTTAATTGTAAAGTGTTTCTGTTTTATCCAGATCTCCGATCAAAGAATTGTTTTTGTATTGTCCTTGATCCAGTCTTCTCAGTTCAGCAGCTCTGACTCCTCCTTTCCTAACCATCTCTGGACTTTTTTAGTCCTCTTCTGAGCTAATTTGTCTCTGATATTTGCCACCTTTGGGCTCATACACACTGGCTTAAAGTGTCAGAACATGACAATTTTCATTGTTGTATTTATTACTTTCATTATCAAGATGGAAACGACTAATTTCCTTGCAATTACTGCCAATTATAACTTTTTACTTATTCGCTGAGTGCAGTAATTTTATCTGTCCCACTATATTTTGGATCACTTTGAATTCCAAAGCCAGTGTGGCCTATTGTAGTGTGTGGTAGTAACTTACGATGTGTGGTTGTTTATCATGTTATTTCACACTACTACCTGCATCCCACTTAATTTTTCCCATTTGCCCAGTATGATCACAATTGTGGTGAAATACTGCCATATATTGCCCCCCACCAACATAACATGATATTGGAGTCCCTTGATCAAATATTTCTGCAGAATTTGTTTTAATCATCTTAAGAAAATATTAAGGTATCTGCAAGTCAAATGCAAATGCTTTTTAATATATTAATTACCATTTGCAATATCTTGAGATTTGATTCCTTTTTTCATAGGTTCTATTGGATATTTTTTAGTTTTTACCTTTCCCTGAAAATGATGAGAAGAGGAGGGAGAAGAAGGCTGTTGTGTTCTTTTCCTGTCCACTCTAAAGTATGTCCCCACAGAATGTCATAATGTCATAATGGTAGCTGAATTGTCATTCATGGGTTTTCCTTCATGAACTATTAATAATCTGGATCTACTGTGGTTACATATAAAGTCTGTGGCAGATCCCAGATCAAACCCTGACTCTATGGGACAGTGCTTTTAATATCAATCAGACCAGCTAATGCCTATCCTGTCGATATTGAGGACATTGTGTGCTCAATTATATAATAGTTCTAGAAGCATATTGTTATCAATGGGATCTTTGTCACTATAAAATTTTCCAAAATTATGCTTCACTTGAGCAAGTAAGAAAATACTCTGTTGGTGGCTACAGATATTAGCTCAGTCATTTCCTGTGCTTCCAGTGGATTACACTTTTTCTGTGCATAGCTGCACATAAAATGCCAGCAAGTACATCAGAGTCACTTTTCTCAATTAACCGAGGCAAACAACCAGCTAGCAAAAGCACATAATACCAAAAGCCATACAGTAGAGACATGTCTTTAGTGTTGACTCTGGGATTATCTGTGAATTGTAATGCTTCAAAAGAACAAAATTGTTCTCTGTGTCAGTGTCAGAAATTAATGCAGAATGCACATAAAACATTCCAATGTTCATAGAAGACTCATAGCGACTTCTAGTTTTCAGCTTTAATAAGACAGAGCTACCTGCAGCTAGGCTTTGCTTAAATGAAAAATCACAGTAACTTGGAAAGAACTATCAAAGCCCTTTGTGGACATCAAATTCTATGCAACTTTATGAGGGATTAGGACAACTGACAGCATGAGCATGCTGTTTGGGAATGTCAGATGTTATAAGGTAAAGGTTTCCTTTTGATGTTAAATCTAGTCTTGTCCAACCCTGGCTGGTGGTGCGCATCTCAATTTCTAAGCTGAAGAGCTGGCATTGTCTGTAGATGCCTTCTAGGTCATGTGGCCAGCATTACTTTATGCTGTAGTACAACATCAAAGGCTTTTGTGAACAGTGTCAACCTTTTGCAACAACTATACTGTATATACCATAGCCATGTATAAGTCTAGAAATTTTAGTCAGAAAGTTGAGCCCAAACATCTTTGTCAACTTATCCATGGGTCAATGTAACTGCTGTATCTTAACTCTTATTGAGAAAGGAACCATATCTTCACTTGACTTGACTTTATTTCTCAATTAGTCGCTCTCCACCAAGGTGCTCCGAGCGACTTACAATCTAAAATAGCATTTACACAATATAAAAACATTCAACATAAAAACATTCACCAGTGACTATTTGGCAAATTAGATCTGATTACTTAATTGCACAACCAAACAGCCAAGTCTTGAGTGCCTTTACAAAAGGTCGCAACTCCGACATTGCTCTAATATATGGAGGCAATGAGTTCCACAGAATTGGAGCATAGGTCGAAAAAGCTCTTCGCCTTGTACCTTCCAGGTGTACCTCCCTAGGGCCTGGTATGTATAGGAGATTTTCCTGGGTGGATCGAGGTGACCACTGATGGAGAAAAGGAATGAGGCGGTCCCTAAGATATAAAGGTCCTTGGCCATTTTGAGCTCTAAATGTCAGGATCAGTATCTTTTAAGAGATCCGATGTTCTATTGGTAGCCAATGCAGTTGTTGCAGAATCAGTGTAATATGGGATCTTATAGATGATCCAGCTAGCAGCCTGGCTGCTGCATTTTGGACCATCCGAATCTTCTGGGTTGTTGACTTTGGAATATAAGGCGTTGCAATAGTCCAACCTCGTGGTGACTGTTGCGTGGATTACTGTTGCCAATGCTTCTACCGAAAGGTAGGATGCCAATTTCCTTGCCTGGCGAAGATGAAAAAAGGCCTGCTTACTTATGGCAGTGATCTGGGCCTCCATTGTCAGTGATGAGTCCAACACAACCCTAAGGCTTTTAACAGTGGCAGATGGAACCAGAGCTTTCCCATCGAAATCAGGCAGAGACTGGATTAATTCTGGCGGCTGGCCGGGCCAGAGTATCTCGGTTTTTGCAGGATTCACTTTTTATCTGATAAGAGTGGTGAAAAACTAGAGACTCGTCCATCTTCTGAGGACTCAAAAGAAGTAACAACCCTCTCTTCTTTCTCTGCCACAGCACTACATCTGGTTTTTCTGAAAGCCTGGGTAGAAAAAATGCTGGCATCCAGGAGTATTCTTATTCTTCTTACTTAATGTATTTATACCCCACCTTTCTCCCCACGGGGATTCAAAGTGGCTAACAATCCCAGACTTTGGTTATAGTTTTAAAAGCACAATGCAAAAAGTAGAAAAAAACCCCACAACAATTGAATAATACAGTGTGGATTAAGGTAAAAAGATTAAAATATAATAAATACACTTAAAAAGTATTTAAAGCCTCCCCCCCCCCCCCCGAATATCACACATACTTCCCCAGCAGCATGCCCCTTATTCAAGGTAGATGGTTCCTTGAAGCAACACTGGCATTTTCCCCCTCTTCATGGAATGACCCTTGACATATTCATGTGCCATAACTAAATCCATAATCTAGGCCCCAAAAAACCTGCACTCAACTTATATCTGAGGTCAGTTTTATGCATTTATAAAGTAGTTGTGAACCTTTTAGAGACCAAGTGCCCAAACCCGGGGGGTGGGGAGCTGGTTGGGCACGCGGGGGTGGCAAGTGGTCACTCAGGGGTTGGTGAGTGGGGGACAGGTGAGTGGGTGAGCCGGGTGGATGAGCAGGGGTGGGTGAGCAGGTGAGTGAGCGAGCGAGTGTGCTGGAGGCAGTAAAACAAGTGGGGAAGACAAGCAGGCAAGTGAATGGGCAAGCAGAGGGTGAGTAGGCAGACAAACAAGCAAGCTGTTGGAGCTCAGCTTGTGATTGTTTTTCAGGATCAGGGTGCTTTGGATATGGGGAGTGATGTCAATGAGTTTCAAGATGGCAATGGTTTGGTCAATGATATTGATGCAGAGAATGACTAGGAAATCCCTGTTCAAAGTGTAGTTTCCCTTGAGAATGTCCCTGCAGGGTGTGGGGATGATGGTGTGCTCCCTGAATTGCTACCAGAGAGTTCCTATGATTGGGAACGTGAAAACAGCTCGACACCTGGCTCAGCTGCAGAAAATAAGAGCAAATAGATAGATGGGAGGAGATCAGTCAAAACAGAAAAGCCGATCAGTGACTTCGGCGTTCTGCCAGGCTCCGAGAAGAAAAAAATAAGAGATTCTCAGCTAATGCGAAACCAATTTCTGAGCACTAGGGACATAGCTAACAAGGAGATAAAAGTCCCAAATACAGGATATGTAGTCAGATGAAGCATTGTTTGGAATCAAGTCAAGATCTCATCCTTGTTTCATGGAAGCTTTACTTAGAACATTCATGTTTAAGTGCCTTTTGTTTTATGGTTTTGATTTTATATTAATGCCTTGGATTCATATTCCCTGATTTCTTGCATTTGTTTGGGAAGTTTTGACTTCATTTTTATGGACTTTGCTGGACTATTACCCTGAACTAATTTGTTCCTGCTTATCTTTTTACCTAATTGGATTTACCTATTTCTTTAAAGTGCTTTTTTTACTTTACAGCTTTTTAATTATCTTCAATAAAAGGATTGTTTTCCTACTCAATGGTGTGGTGTTTAAAGTCAGAGGGCTTTTCCTGTTCTGGAGTGCAACACAAGCGGGTGAGCAGGAGGTGGGATGGTGAGCAAGCAAGCAGGTGAGCAGGCAGGCAGGAGCAGGCAAGCACATGACTGAGCTGGGGGAGGCACCATAGGTTCTATAAGTTTGTCACTGCTGGTTTAGTCTTTTTTCATTTTTCCAAATTCTGATAGTTGCTATGGGAATGACCACATGGGTCATGGTTCTCCAACATCCCATGAGGGTTCAATGTGGTCTTTTAATACCTATCATTTGCTCACTTTTGGCCTTGTGGCTGGAAAAAATAAATTTCAGGTGTATAGATATGTTTTACATGACATTATTAAGTGTTTGCTAGGGCAAAAACTATAGAATCATAGAATCATAGAATCAAAGAGTTGGAAGAGACCTCATGGGCCATCCAGTCCAACCCCCTGCCAAGAAGCAGGAATATTGCATTCAAATAACCCCTGACAAATGGCCATCCAGCCTCTGCTTAAAAGCTTCCAAAGAAGGAGCCTCCACCACACTCCGGGGCAGAGAGTTCCACTGCTGAACGGCTCTCACAGTCAGGAAGTTCTTCCTAATGTTCAGATGGAATCTCCTCTCTTGTAGTTTGAAGCCATTGTTCCGCGTCCTAGTCTCCAAGGAAGCAGAAAACAAGCTTGCTCCCTCCTCCCTGTGGCTTCCTCTCACATATTTATACATGGCTATCATATCTCCTCTCAGCCTTCTCTTCTTCAGGCTAAACATGCCCAGTTCCCTAAGCCGCTCCTCATAGGGCTTGTTCTCCAGACCCTTGATCATTTTAGTCGCCCTCCTCTGGACACATTCCAGCTTGTCAATATCTCTCTTGAATTGTGGTGCCCAGAATTGGACACAATATTCCAGATGTGGTCTAACCAAAGCAGAATAGAGGGGTAGCATTACTTCCTTAGATCTAGACACTATGCTCCTATTGATGCAGGCCAAAATCCCATTGGCTTTTTTTGCCGCCACATCACATTGTTGGCTCATGTTTATTGGGGAACATATGATTCCACTTTTAAATATCACAAGCATCAGAGTCTAGGATTGTGGGATACACAATACAGTTTCTTTCTATGCCTTTCCCAGTAAGATAAATGCTTAAGTATATACATTTAAGTGTAGGACAGGCATTGTGTGGCCCTTTGGATGATATTGGACTGCATTTCCTCTCAGGTTCAAGCCAGCATAGCCAACAGTGAAGAATTGTGGAAGTTACCATCCAACAATGTGATCAAAATGCATGGAGTATGAACCAAGACTATCAGACCGGTTAGGTTTTAACAGATGGCATTGGCAGTGAGACATTTCAGTAAGCTTATAAGAACTAAGGCATGGAAAACATTGCAGTATTCACCAGCGTATGCAGAATTTCAGCAACATACCAAATCTAATCATCATCATTATCATCATCATCATCATCATCAATAAAAACAACTTTGGCATAGCTAGAGGCTTATCATTACTAAATGCTGACTACTTTTGTGGTGGTAATAAAATTGTTATTGTGGTAAAGCATTACAGAACACTGAATCACTGAATTTTATCTATGTGCATGGGCTGTACTATTTAAAATAGTTATATATGTTTACTCTCTAGATTTAGGAAAGTCAATGATCCAAACAATATTTATCTTGTTTGTAATCTTACTTGAACTGAATTAGATTGCATATGCCACACTGGGCATAATCAAATACAAGTCTCACAAACTCTGTGGTTAAAAGTTTTGAATATAATGTTCCCACACTTTCAATGTAAACTCTTTTTTTCAATTTTATTCTTCAATTTTATTTTTCAATTTTATTATTTTAATTTTTTTTAGCTAATTGCAATAAAAATCATTAAAAGGTTTTGATGCTAGACAACAACTAACTCAGAAGGACTAGTGTGATACCCAATATTTAGTGTACCTCTACTTAAAACATAATTAAGAATTCATGGGCTTTTCCTGTGAATCTCCAGGATGTATTAGCTAGCAAAAGATAGGAATGCGCATCTCAAAAATATAATAAGCCTTTCTCATTAGGATACCTCACCCCTCTATTCATGTCCTCCATCACCATTTCAATCATGTCTATCACAGACTTCAGCTGGGTCTGTTCTTCATAATTAGATGTAGATTAGGGTGCAATGTTTTGTAGCACAGCATGTTCAGAAAGCAAAACTACTAGTGTGAAAAAATTCCCATGGATTTAGCAGCATGACTAAAGCAAAAGGAAATGAGTTGGGGACAAGATCAGCAACTATAAATTGCCTTTCGGGACTCGGAGATGTTTTTGAGAAGAACAAAATACTTTCAAGTGTTGTTTCTATGGCAATCCTGTAGGAGGCTGAGCTGTATCAAACCTTTATCGTATAACAAGGTAGAAATTCCCCAACATCCAACTTTATCCCCAATCTCTCTGCATCCTAATATTTGTGCACAGAGCATGACACAGAAATTTACAGGGCCCCTGTCACTTGAGTTGTAATTTCAAGCTCCCTTGAAAACTGTGAAAATGATTTTAATATCACAAAGAATAAAAATCCATTTCTATGACCACGGTAATGAGGATAACCTCATACATTGCCAACAAAAGAAGCAAAACGAGGGCATGGATTTCCATATTCAGAGTATTTAGCTGACTGATACAATTTGACAAAGTATAAAATGGATCCACTCTCATTTTGTACAAACATGGCATTATCCTGCTTGTAGTTTTCACATAATTAAGAAGCAAACTTTCATGCTGCAGTAAAGGTAAAGGCTTCCCCCGACATTAAGTCTACTTCTGTCCAACTCTGGGGGGTGGCACTCATCTCCATTTCTAAGCCAAAGAGCCAGCATTGTCCGTAGACACCTCCAAGGTCATGTGGCCAGCATGACTACATGGAGCTACATTACCTTCCCGCAGAAACGGTATCTATTGATCTACTCATGCATGTTTTTGAACTGCTAGGTTGGCAGAATCTGGGCCTAACAGTAGGAGCTCACCCTGCTCCCTGAATTTGAACCACCAACATTTTGGTCAGCAAGTTCAGCAGCTCAGTGGTTTAACCCACTGTGCTGCCAGGGAGCCCATCATCCTGTACCAGGTCCATTTAAGAGGTATCTTGCTTAACACAGACAGGCAAAAAAATAGCCTCCCACATTCCACAGATGAAAATTAGGATCTTGTGACTGAACAACATCAGGGTATTGTTAAAATAGCAGAGGAGCACATAAAATAGGAGACACTAAAGCTGTTCATTTATGTCTGAGTGTGCATTTACACTATAGAGTTTTGTTTTATGTCGTGTCTGGAGCTACTTGAGAAACTGCAAGTCGCTTCTGGTGTGAGAGAATTGGCCGTCTGCAAGGATGTTGCCCGGGGGACGCCCTGATGTTTTGATGTTTTATCATCCTTGTGGGAGGCTTCTCTCATGTCCCGGCATGAGGAGCTGGAGCTGATAGAGGGAGCTCATCCACGCTCTTCTTGGATTCAAACCTGCGACCTTTCGGTCTTCAGTCCTGCCGGCACAAGGGTTTAACCCACTGCACCACTTCAGACTGCTGTGGCTCAATGCTGTGGAATTGTGGCTGTTCCATTTTACAATGTCTTCCAGTATCTCACCACACTACAAATCCCACAATTCCATAGTATTGACCCATTGAAGTTATCATGATGTCAAGCTCCATTAGTAATGTATGCATCTTCAGTTTGCAAGGAGCTTGAAGTTTCTGCTCCCTTCTGTTCTCTACCCTTGCTGATTTAAAGATGTACAAACTAGGCTTTCAATCAGTTTCTAACACTTGAAGTACGCTGAAGGGGGAAGAGAAAATGAGACATTTTAAAAGCAGTTGGAAAAGTGGGACAACCGAGGATTAATTAAAACTGTCTCTGCCAAACTGAAACAATTGGTTAATATTGGCAAAGCCACTTTTATTTAGAAAGGCATTTAGAACTGAAAGCTTTTAAGGAAACAGTTTATAAGAGGGAAGGAAACAATAAGTTAAACAGCACCATTTAAGTTTTCCTGTTTAAGTATATTGCATATTTTAAACCACTTTAATATAATTACCAGCCTGATTATATTTTTAATGTTGACTTTTTGTACGTTTCTGACCTCATGGTACATCACAGCAATGCTTCAAACCAGCCCCATATTTAGGTGTTCATGTGCTCTAAATTGCCAAGTTTCAAGGTAGTGATCATAGAAACTGGGAATTACTGTGCTTTTCCAAATGTCCAAGAGGGAAACCGACTTACAAAGTGACTTTCTTTGGAGAAGCAGATTTTATTTTATTGTATGGAGTAATAATAATAATAATAATAATAATAATAATAATAATAATGAACTTTATTTGTATACCACCCTATCTCCCTGAAGAGACTCAGGGCGGTTTCCATCATATAAGGCAAACATTCAATTGCCAAAAACAAAACCATAAAGACAAATTACATCAAGACAAGCACATTGGACAATATAAAACAACCTAATTTAACTTAATAAACAAAATAACAAAAAAATAAAGCATTATAAAATAAAAATCCTGCTAAAACACACTAAAAATAAAAAAATTAAACCAATTGCATTGTCATTTTATATGTTTTGCATTGTAGCTTTAAAGCCATGGTATCCATCATCTCCTAACAAAACAAAACAAATGCACAGGTACAATTCCATTTGAACTGAGGAGATATAAAAGTTATACTTAACTATTTTTGAGGTTATAGTATGTAAACTATGACTGATGCACAGTTCTTTGGACCCACTAATGATTGTAATGTATGAGTATCAGTAACATTAGCCTATGCAAAGTTTGGCCCTCTAGCTATCTATATGTGGCATATGATAGTTGTTTATAGTGTAGTACATCCATATTGTCTGCCTACTTGTCTGCCCCTCTCTGTCTCAAATATCCATCCACACCTACACACATGTTATTTAGCAGTTTTTACACAAAATCCTGCCTGCCTGATACAACTTTCTTCAAAAGCTCACATTTTCGGTTTCATCGTTCAGTGGGCTTTCATTAAACAGATCACTACATCATATTGCCTTACTCCCAACTCAATATACATCCCAAAGATCAAATCTGGGCTTTTTTTCATCTCAGGGGTGCCTTGAGAAACGGCAAGTCGCTTCTGATGTGAGAGAATTGACCGTCTGCAAGGACATTGCCCAGGGGATACCCAGATTTTTTGATGTTTTACCATACTTGTGGGAAACTTCTCTCATGCCCCTGCATGGGAAGCTGGAGCTGACAGAGGGAGCTCATCCGTGCTCTCCCAGGAGTCAAATCTCTGACCTGTTGATCTGCCAGCATAAGGATTTAACCCATTGCACCACTGGGGACTCCTATGAATCTGGGCTTAAACACATAAAGCCCAGCCATAAAATTAATACAAGAGGGCTGAATGGCCCCTTGTACAAACACAGCACATCTGTTTCATTATGCAAATGTATGGAATGATGTGGTTTTTAACTGGACACACCAACATTCACTGAAAAATGAACTGTGACTTGCAATTTTTCTTTACCATAGGAAACATTATTATTTGCATAAATTCTTGTAACCTCTGTGAAATGTATAATTTATAGTTGCTCTTGCTGGACTTTTTTTTTAGATATTAAAGTGCTTACCATACCTTATTTGTATGAATCAAAAACT
This sequence comes from Anolis sagrei, assembly GCF_037176765.1. Classification (NCBI taxonomy): domain Eukaryota; kingdom Metazoa; phylum Chordata; class Lepidosauria; order Squamata; family Anolidae; genus Anolis; species Anolis sagrei. The sequence continues at coordinate 211,468,526 of NC_090024.1, read as the reverse complement.
AGAATAAGCTCTAATAAGCTGTGATAACCACTGATGGCCTTTGCCACTATTGTCCCATCTGGCCTCCTCCATGTGCAGCCTCTAACATATTACAGATTAAAACCATCTAGGAAATACTGCAGCAGTTTCCTTTTGACTGAGCCTACTGGGAATTGCAAGATTGTGCCCCTCCTCCCTGCTGAATTAATTGAGTGCAGACTACTTTTGTACTTTGAACACAGTTACTAGCAAGTGAAATAAGCTGTGAACAAAAAAGTGAAAGGAGAAGAAAATGCTGAAACATTTTTTAAAAAGTTGAAAAATTGTGAAAAGATTGAGACTGTCCCTGCCAAGGGAATGTAGGTATATTTCTAAAAACCCTGGTGGTGCAGCAGGTTAAACCGCTGAGGTGCTGAACATGTTGACCAAAAGGTTGGCAGTTCGAATCTGAGGAGCAGGGTGAGCTCCCACAGTTCAAAAACATGCAAATGTGAGTAAATCAAAATGTACTGCTTCTGCAGGAAGGTAATGACGCTCCATGCAGTAATGCTAGCACATGACCTTGGAGGTGTCTATGGATAATGTTGGTTCTTTGGCTTAGAAATGGAGATGAGCACCACCCCCAAGAGTTGACACAATTAGACTTAATGTCAAGGGGGAAACTTTACCTTTACCTTATACACAGTCACCTTTTCCTCATAAACAGCTGGTGGACAAAATAAAACTTCTCCATCTCTCAGAATTAGCACCACACTGCTGCTGATCAGGAACTTTGCTCCAAATTTTAATATTTGGTTGCTGACTCCTCTTGCCCAAATAGAACCCCTTTGATATGTTATGGGATGCAAAGGGCTCGGTGCCCTTTTCTCACCCATGCTCCCAGAAAGAGAGAAAAGGCATGGGATAAAGGTTTGATTCTCACCATTATTGTATGGCATCCAAAGCATTAGGTACTCATACATTTGATTAATAAACCCACTTAATGGTTTCTTAGCAATGAACTGGGGTATGCTTTAAAAGCTTTCTCCTTTGCACATGTTTAAAATACTGTCAGATGTTTTATCAGCATTCCAATTCAGTCTTTCTTCCTGCAGAAGTGCTGTATATGTTATCTTGAAAACGCTTCTGCCTGTTTTTCTTTTCAGCTGCAGTTTGATAAGGGCACAAGGGGATACAGTCAAGGGAGGGGGCAATGCCCTCTCATGGGAAAATTGCCCTGGTGGCACATGTCACGGTAGCATCTTTTACTGACATTTTCCAAAATGCAGAAATAGGAAAGAGATTTACTTACTAGAGAGCAGAAAATGATGTCTGTGTTAGATAGAGACATTTGGAGTTTTATATATTTTATAAGAATTAATCATTTCCCCAGAATGCTTTTGATTTAAGATAACCTATTTTGGATTCATAAGCTGAGTTAAGATCAAAATTCCATGGCCTCTATATTCCAAGGCAGCTATATTTAGTCTGCATCTGCTGGAGTTCAGGCTTTACAACATAACTCAGAAGTTAATGCAAATGGTCTTTTTTTATATCCATAGCTGGAAGGATTTGGGGAATAGATGTATTCATGTATATTTGAAAATATAGACCAGTTTTCTACCATGAAATGGCTGTCAAAGCTTCTTATAATAAAAGAGATTGGGGAAAATAGTGGGGGGAAAGAATTAAGCAGAAAAGAGGCAATAAAAGAGTACTCCAAAATTCCCATATTTGCTGTGGAAGAGCTTTCTGTATGAGCACTTAAGGAAAGGGATATTAAAGATGAATTAACTTTTTTATTATCCAAAGTTAACTAAATATAACCTGCGAAGGTAAGGAAAATGATTTCCAACTTTAAGTAGATTTTGAGATTAATAAGGAGATATTAAATTTTCTATTTACTGGTAGTACTCTTTTATCCACTTCAATGAATATGAGAGAACTTTATTTCGAGATATTACATCACTGGCATTTAACTCCAAAGAGCTGATTAAAAAAGGTAACCTGGTGTCTGCAATATAATTGTGAAGCTGGTAAATGTATTCCCCATCTTATGCATACTAGATGGAATGTCATAAAATGAGCATCCCTTTTGAATAATAATATATCACAAATAAAGCAAGGGGTTTGGCTCTATTAATGGACACCCTTGTGTTTTGTTGGGTTTCACTTAAGAATGCAGTCTGGCCAAAACCTGTGCATTGCATAGGAAGTTTTAATGGATGGAGCCCCCGGTGGCACAGTGGGGTAAAGTGCTGAGCTGTTGACCGAAAGGTCGCAGGTTCAATTCCAGGGAGCAGTGTGAGCTTCTGCTGTCAGCCCTAGCTTCTGCCAACCTAGCAGTTCGAAAGCATGCAAATGTGAGTAGATCAATAGGTACCGCTTCAGCGGAAAGGTAACGGCTCTCCATGCAGTCATGCCAGCCACATGACCTTGGAGGTGTCTATGGAAAACACCGGCTCTTCGGCTTAGAAATGGAGATGAGCACCACACCCCTGCGTCAGGCATGACTGGATTTAACGTCAGGGGACAACCTTTACCTTAACCTTTTTTAATGGATGATTTTTAGCATTGGACTGCAACTGTAGAGACCAAGGTTCAAAATCCTGCTCACTTTTGGAGCTTTGGACAAGTCACATATTCTCAGAGAAAGGCACACACAACCCACTTCTGAAATAATCTTGCCAAGAAAACAACATGAGAAGTTTGCTTTATGGTTGCCATTAAGTCGGAAACAACAAAAACCAAAACGAATGAAAAAAATATTATTAGATTCAAATTTTTGTTCACCTAATATATGGATCTCCAGCAAAGGATCGCTACTTTGTCTCGGTGCTAGACAACAACAACACTATATAGATGAAAAATGGTTAAATGTGGCTTAATTTGTGACTGCAATGCCCACGTCTTAAAAATTGGCAATGGAACAGTGTGCTGTAGTGGTCTGAGTGTTAAACTGTGGCTCTGGAGACCAGAATTCAAATCCCCTCTTATCCACCATTTTAATTTCATGATGCTCTGCATCTAGCATTGCTTCAGGACATGAAACTAATATGGTTGCAAGACCCAGCTGTCACAGTATTTGAGACAGTGAAATGTATTGCCAGGTACATCTGCTGGGGCATGTCACTGGAAGAAAAACACTTTGGCAAGGGCTTCCTTTATCCCATAGAATCATAGAGATGGGAAGTCCTCATGGGCCATTGAGTTCAACTGCCTCCTCAGTGCAGGATCTCCAACCAAAGCATCCTGAGCATGTAACTGTCCAGCCTCTTTCTGAAGAAATCCAGACAAAGAGGCTTCTCCATTTCTCTAGGTCAAAGATTCTCAAACTCGGGCTCAACGGGTGATGAATCAGGTCTTGAGGGGCTCCATGTTACAATGCTGCTTCCTGCTGTCTTCCCTTTCTACCTCTGAAGAAATGCAGAGAAATTGAAATTTTGAGCTGCTGTCCCCCGGTGCACAGGACCCCCCCCCCCCCACCGCTCCAACTCTCTCATTTCCAAGGCTTTTATTTTCTTACAGCACAGACCCCCCCCCCCCCCCCCGCTTTCTTTGCTTCCAAAACCTATTTTCCTCCCACCATTCAGGGGGTGCTTTCATTATGCTTTTCCTGCATGGCAAAAGGGGGTTGTACTGGATGGCCTCTGGGGTTTCTGGGATGAGGATGAGGATGAGGATGATGTTGATGATGATGATGAAGATTATTATTATTATTATTATTATTATTATTATTATTATTATTACAAAGGCTGGATGGCCATCTGTTGGGGGTGCTTTGGTTGTGCTTTTCCTGCATGACAGAAGGGGGTTGGACTGGATGGCCTCTGGAGTTTTTGTTGTTATGATTATGATCATTATTACTACAAAGACTGGATTGCCATCTGTTGGGGGTGCTTTGATTATGTTTTCCTGCATGGCAGAAGGGGGTTGGACTGGATGGCCCCAGGGTTTCTGCTATTATTATTATTATTATTATTATTATTATTATTATTACTATTATTACAAAGACATTATACACAATATAATATATTGTATTATACATAAACATTTATTGGGGCTCCACAATAAACTTTTGCTTCAAGAAAATATCCACAGCTGAAAAAGTTTGAGGACCCCTGCTCTAGGCAATTGGTTCCATTGCCAAATTGCTCTTACTGTCAAGAACTTCCTTCTTATGTTCAATCAAAATATACTCTCCCATAAATTCAATCCATTGAAACTTTTCTTGCCCTCTGGAACAGAAGGGAACAGTCCTGCCACCTCCTCCTGCCTTGTCAACTACTACAATGGTACATTAAGTAACGGTGTGAAGATTTCCAGGGCATGCACAATAGTAGCCAGGTTCTAATTCTTCAGAAAAGATGGAGCTTGAGTATTGTTTAAAAAGTGAAGAAAATGTGCTCATTTTTCCATAGCTCTTAACATGAGTCTGTCTGACAGTTGTTGACAATGTCACAGCTGTTAGTATGAGCCTGACTTTGAAGATTTAAAGGGAAGATCTTTCTCTCCATCATGCCACCATCACAGATAGCTTTGTTTAAAAGAGAGGAGAGATACTTCTTGGTCGCTGCACTTTGTGACTAAGTGACGAGCGGAGTGCCGCAAGGTTCCGTCCTGGGCCCGGTCCTGTTCAACATCTTTATTAATGACTTAGATGAAGGGTTAGAAGGCATGATCATCAAGTTTGCAGATGACACCAAAATGGAAGGGATAGCCAATACTCCAGAGGACAGGAGCAGGATTCAAAACAATCTCGACAGATTAGCGAGATGGGCCAAAACTAACAAAATGAAGTTCAGCAGTGACAAATGGAAGATACTCCACTTAGGCAGAAAAAACAAAATGCAAAGATACAGAATGGGGAACAATGTCTGGCTCGAGAGCAGTATGCGTGAAAAAGATCTTGGAGTCCTCGTGGACAACAAGTTAAACATGAGTCAACAATGTGATGTGGCGGCAAAAAAAGCCAATGGGATTTTGGCCTGCATCAATAGGAACATAGTGTCCAGATCTAGGAAAGTAATGCTACCCCTCTATTCTGCTTTGGTTAGACCACACCTGGAATATTGTGTCCAATTCTGGGCACCACAATTGAAGAGAGATATTGACAAGGTGGAATGTGTCCAGAGGAGGGCGACTAAAATGATTAAGGGTCTGGAGAATAAGCCCTATGAGGAGCGGCTTAAGGAGCTGGACATGTTTCGCCTGAAGAAGAGAAGGCTCAGAGGAGATATGATAGCCATGTATAAATATGTGAGGAAGTCACAGGGAGGAGGGAGCAAGCTTACTTTCTGCTTCCCTGGAGACTAGGAGACGAAACAATGGCTTCAAACTACAAGAAAGGATAGTCCATCTGAACACAAGGAAAAACTTCCTGACTGTGAGAGCTGTTCAGCAGTGGAACTCTCTGCCCCGGAGTGTGGTGGAGGCTCCTTCTTTGGAGGTTTTTAAACAGAGGCTAGATGGCCATCTGTCAGGGGTGCTTTGAATGCAATATTCCTGCTTCTTGGCAGGGGGTTGGACTGGATGGCCCATGAGGTCTCTTCCAACTCTGTGATTCTATGATCCTTTGTTTGGAAGTGCCTCCTCACTCAGTTGCCATCCTGTCTGCTTCCTTTCCCCTAGAGCAGTGGTTCTCAACCTGTAGGTCCCTAGGTGTTTTTACCTACAACTCCCAGAAATCCCAGCTAGTTTACCTGCTGTTAGGATTTCTGGGAGGTGAAGGACAAAATATCTGGGGACTCACAGGTTGAGAACCACTGCTCTAGTGGGCAAAAACCTTAACTATTTAGACAGGGCTTTGGCTCTTATTTTACTGTAGCAGAAGAGTCTCTTTATGTGTTAATGTGTTATGCTTCAATTACTTAGACAGTTTTGATGTGTTTTAATTTACTGTATTTAATATAATTTATGTGATTGTTAAAAATATTGTATCAACTAGGTTTTCACTATATTTTGTTTTCATTTGTGGCAAGTAGGTCCAATATTGAGAGAAAGTTGCAATGTAATGTAATACAATAAATATAGGTGGTTATTGTTGTTGTTGTTGTTGTTGTTGTTCTGTATCTCCAAGCAATTTCTGACTTCTGGCACCCCTATAATGAGCCTATCATTTGGTAAGATTTATTCAGAGAGGGATTTTATTTGCCTTCTGACAAAGCCAAGAGCATGACTTGGCCAAGGTCACCAAATGGATTTCCATGGCTGAGCAGGGATTTGAAATCTTGTCGTCAGAGTCATAGTACAATGCTCATACTACAGCCACATCGTTCTGAACCAATGCCAGATGTAAAGTCAAATTCAGGCTCAGTTCCAAACTGCAAACCTGATCTTTAAAACATGGTATGTACAGTATCTCCATCTGGCACAGACATCATTTTGCTCTTATCCAAATTATTTTTGAACAAACTCCTTTGCCCTTTCATCTATTATGCCTGATTGCTTGCAAATTTTATGAGAAATGAAAAATTACTCTTGCAAGTTTTAGGAAGTGAACTTGTAAGAAAATAGGATCTCAGGTTTTTAATAAAGCATGTCCTTGAACTGAACCTCCTTGTTGGAATCCATGGCAAAAGATATTCTTCAAGAACTGTTGATTGTACTTTGCCTGGGCTTGGCCCCATGTAAGCCGCCCCGAGTCCCTTCGGGGAGATGGAGGCTAGGTAGAAAAATAAAGTTCTCTGAAAATGAGAGTCAAACTATTACCATACCTTTGCTCATTGCTTCTAAATGTCATTATAGTTGTTCTCCTTAAAGGAAACTTTCCAAGTTTTGAATCCACACCTGCGTTATAAATGAGTGAATTCCTACATAAAATAGTAAATCTGTTGAGCAGAGTTTCTAGCACTTCTAAGCAAAAGCAACCAACCAGTGTTAATAGTTTATAGGCAAGGGATACTAAATAAGAAGCATGCAGTCAACTCATGCCATGGCAGAAAGCATTTCTTTTGGATGAAATTTGATTTGCAATTGGTATAACACTTGAAGGCAGAAATTCTTGCCAGTCTACTACAAAACATTCAGAATGTTGCCAGTTGGTGTTAACCAGTATTCAGGTCACTTCTGTCTCAGGGAACACCTCTGTCCATGGCGCCTATATTGAGTTTACTTAACAAATTATATACCATAAGTATAATCTTTTTCAAACCAGTTTAATTATAATAACCAAACTCCATATCTGGGCAGCATGTTTCTTTGAAAGTTGTGATATTTTTTAAATCCTTTTCTTTCATAAAAAATACAGGGTTAGTCAAAATGAATAGGCCAAAATGAATAGGAAATTGTAGCCGAATTGGCCTATTCATTTTGACTAACCCTGTATAACTGTCAGGCTTCCATGACTGATAACAATGCTGGTGTATAGAACTGATTTAAGTTTGCAGTGTGGATATACATTTTTGTAACTTTTGTGCATCTGAACTATAGTTGATGTGGCCAAAAATACTGAAGTTGTACAGTTTTTTCTTCAGTTCTCTTTTTTGCCATTTTTTTGTTTTGTTTATTTGAGCTGCGGAGATGCAAAATACTACTTAAAATTATATCAAACTCAATTAATTCTACAGGGTAGAGCCACCCTGAAGAAATTGTATTGAAACTGCAGGAGTTGCAGGGTGAATTAGCAAAGTGGGCACATCTGCCTTTGTATCTCTCATCTCTACCTGGTTCATAAAAAACCTGAGGATCCTTTTTTATTAAAAAAAAAACAGGTGCACGATAATTAATATTGTTGCAGTAATTTCTTATTTGAGTCATAGATTTATTTAAAGATTTTTTTTAAGTCTACACCAAAAAAAAAGCCCCCAGAACAGATTGCAAAAATCAACAAAGTTCCTGATCGCAGGCTTACAATCCATGAAGCAGAAAGAAGATAAAAAGACGCAAGACACAAGGAAAGGAAATGGATGGGGGAGAGTAATCCAAACAATAACAAAGACCCAAAATGTTGGTTGATTCAGGTGACTCTGGCCTTATAGATGCTCTGTAGGCCTGAGTACAATCTAGCTCCCTGTTTTTCTTTTTTCTTTTCTTTTTGGTTTCTTTCTCCCCTCACCCCACCTCCTTTTTATGTGTCTCTTTCTTCTCATGCATTGAACCTGGATTTTCTTCTGATGCCTTTATCATCTGTTTAGGAAAATAATTCCTTCTTATCTTGTAGCTCTCTGGACTATACCAGCTCAAACTCATGATTTATAATTCTTTTTAAAAATTTCATTAAAGAATAAGCTGTGATAGAGATGAATTGTAACTTACTCTTCTTATTACATGAAGTCTTCTATGAGTTGGTAAAAATTTGTTGGCTTTTTGTATGTGGGTGTTCATTCCATCAGTCTCGCCTCACCCCCATTTTTTACGTCTGAAACGGTACCACCCAGACACAGCATTATCACTTTACACCTGATATGGTGATTATTTTTATTTCGTATCAAAAGCATTGCATAAATGAGTATAAAATTGATAAAAATAGAAGGAGCGCAGGCGGTTAAATATCTATTGACCAAAAATGGGCAACAGCAATGACATTGTCTGTAGCCTCCAACATAGGGATATAGTGATGATTATAGAGTAGCCGATAGAAGAAGATGTGAAAAATATTTATTTCAGCAAGAAACATAACTCTGAAGAAGTTTTAAAGAAAGAAAATGACAGTGTAAGCTACTACATTTAAAAGGATTGTTTTAGAGTTCAGAGCCCCATTGACAGTTTCACAAATGTTACTACAACCAAATCTTAAGAATCTCAGATGTCCTGCTTTGAGCCAGTCTGCTAAGTGAAGTTAGACAGGTGACCACTAGGGATGTGACCTTTTTAACAATGAAAACAACCTTCCTAAAAAGATCTTCATGGTCTCTTTGGAGACCTTTTCTTTAAAAAAAATCACCAAGCCTTCCTAAATAATGAATAGTTTGAGCTTCTCAGCCTAAAATCTGTGAAGCCCATGCTATTTATTATTTATAAAGGCTCTGTGATTTGTGTGTGTGTGTGTGTGGCGCAGTGGGTTAAACCCTTGTGCTGGCAGGAATCTCTGATATGGAGTGAGCTCCCACCTGTCAGCTCCAGCTTCCCATGTAGGGACATGAGAGAAGCCTTCCACAGGATGGTAAAACATCCAAGAAATCCCCTGGGCAACGTCCTTGCAATTCTCTCACACGAGAAGTGACTTTCAGTTTCTTGAGTCACTGCTAACACTAAAAAAAAAGCCTAAAATCTGTGTTTTAATTCTGTTTTCACATTAATATCATTCATCATTTTCTTTGTTGTATCTTAAATGTGCATTTTGTGTTATGGGGCTTTAATGTAAATAATAGTAAATAAATAAAAAGATGAGAAACAAGACAAGTAAGAAATAGCTCCACAAGTGAAAAAGGAGAACAGACTTAAGAGTACATACCAGGGACTCCTTCACACTATATTCCACTTGAAATGTTAACTTCTATTTCTGAAAACTGAGTTCAGAGTGCAAAAGTAGTTAACTTTCAGTTGGGTGAAGGGGAAGAGATAGACCAATCTTTATTTATTTATTTATTTTGAGTACTTCTACCACGCCATTCTCAACCCCCGAGGGGGGACTCAGGGCGGCTTACAAAAAGGCACAATTCGATGCCTACACAGAATACACATATGTACAAAACAGCAGTTAAACAATTATCACAGTTAAAACGGTCGATATAAAACACAATCAATAAAGCTAATCTCATGCTCAGCGTTCGTCCTTCCATATAAAACTTTGGCAATGTAAACTATCTCAGCCTTCCCTAACTTATCTGTTGTTCTTATTAATAACATTTGCCATCTTGATTACACTACAATATTGTTTTGTCATGTGTGTTCTGGTTTTGATTTGTGAAATGTTGGAAGGTATCACTTTCTGGCTTTCTGGCTCAGAATCCTAAACATCATTAAACTACTAATCCCAGAATTCCATGGGATTTTGCCTGGCAGTTAAATGGGAATATATTGCTGTGCAGTAATTGTGTGAAGTCAGCCTTTAACATTAAGTGAGGTTAGGGCAGTCATGTGCAAACTTCAGCCTTCCAGGTGTTTTGGACTCTAACTCCCACAATTCCTAACAGCCTCAGGCCACTTTAAGGGGGAAAAGGAAAGTGACTGAGGCTGTTAGGAATTATGAGAGTTGGAATCCAAAACACCTGGAGGGCCGAAGTTTGCCCATGCCTGGGTTAGGGCATAAGACGCCCATGAAAGCAAAAAAAAAAAAACACCCTGTGAATTAAAAATGATGTGTTCTTAAACTGAGAGAAGACCTCCATAAAAATTTCTACATCCTCCAGCACAACCCTAGCTTCTGCTGGATGCTAACCATATAATTGCACTGGAGAAACTAAGGTACTGATTTGTCTGTAACTAATCTGGCCCTGAGCTTAGCCTAGGTTTAGCAACTCAGTCTTGGGAATGATAGTTAATGCTAAGATTGGTTTTTTTTTCTATCACTCTTTATAGGTATTGTAGATATGCTAAAAACCTAATAAAACTAAGATAAAATGCAGTTTCTACTAGACACATAGGGTAGCTGTTTCAAATCTGGAATCTTCTGGTGGCTTGGACTGCCCTGCCTATCATGCCCAGCCATGTGTTTTCACATAGCTGGAGAATACCAGATAGGGGACTAGTATGTTGACATATATGGCACACCAAATACAACTCTGTCCTCATCTAGCTTGCTCTCTTTTTCTAAGTCTCTTACCATTTTATTGTTTGCTTTTTATTATTATTATTTTATTTTCATTTCATTACTATGTTTTCCTTAAGTATTTTATTTGATGTCATTGTTTTGTTGACATGTACTTTCACTCTATTGTAATTTGTTTGGATTTGGTCTTATTTTAGTCACCTCGAGCCCCTTCGGAGAGATGGTGGTGGGGTATAAATAAAGTTTATTTATTTATTTATTTATTATATAAATCACAAGTGGAATTAAATTGCTTTTGAAGAATTATAAAATGCATTTATTGAGATGTTTATACTACTTTTAAGAACTATTCTCAGTAAGATGTAGGCACAAAGCAATTTAATAGGTCTCCAACAGCTTTTCATAATACAGGCAGTCCCCAAGTTACAAGCATCTGACTTACAAATGACTCATAGTTACAAACCGGGATGAAACAACAGGAAGTGAGAGAAATCTATTCCTAGGAAATAAAATTCACTCCTGAAAGTGGGGGGAAAGTGTCTCTACTGAAGCTTTATCAGCAATCCTTGTTACCACAACAAGCCACATTTTACAAAACTCAGTTATCACAGGGACAGAAAGTGAGATGAAATCTTCTGAACAGGGGCACAGCAAAACACACACCACAGGGTGTTCACCTTTCCTTAGGCTATCCAAGGCTACAAAAGTTATATATTTGGCTGGAGTTTGTACTTGTTCTGACTTACATACAAATATAAGAATAAACCTACTAAACATATCTTGTTTGTAACTTGGGGACTGCCTGTACAGTCCATATAAAAAACCTACTTTTAAGACAAGTTAAGCTAATCTCATATTGGCTCACATGCCACAAATTAGAAGCCAATGCCCTTAATGGATGTGCTGAGTGATCCAGAATGATGTACTGTGTCACAAATGGTGCTGGCCTACAACTTTCCCTTGATGTACCCTCATGCTTTGCCTTGGTTTTTCAGACCTGCATCCAGTTGGAGAGGTTGAAATGCCTGGATCAAGCACAGATACACTGCTTTTTGCACTTAATCCTTCCATTGTCTGCATCCAGACTGACTGAAAAGTTTCAGATTTTTTTTCCTGTGCTTTCCAGTTTTATATTGTGTTAAAATAAACCACACCGGGGAATTGATTATGCCAAGAGCTGACAGCAAATTTTCTGGGATCAACACAATCTCCAAAATAAAATAGGAAAAAACAGAAACAAAATCTGGGACAATCCGGACATTTTAGGGTGCATCCAAACTGAATTAAACAATCTGAAAATGCCATATTTTTGTTTTTGTTCTTTCTAATTATATTGTGGAGATCTACACACAATTTGTTTATTCCAGAAGATTTCCTGTTGGATCCCAGTGCAATCAGAGACTTTTTAGATTGGTTCCCCATGTTGGTTTATTTTACCCCAGTACAACATTGGACTGAACAAGAGCAAAATCTGGGGCTTTTCAATCAGTCTGGATGTGACCAAAGTAATGGTTAGATGCATAAGGTAGTATCTGTTCTTGATCCAGGTATTTCATCCTACCCATCTAGATGTGGGCATGAAAGATCAATGCAACATGTGGTGTGCATGAAGGGAAATCTTAGTTAGTGTGGATGTGCCTTGTATTGGTAGAGGAATCTTCCTGTGAATTGACCCATGACTCTTAGCAGCCAAAGGTGGAAATTGCATCCCATGAAACACAAGTTGTCTACCTATCTATAGCTTAGATCAGAGTTTTGGTAGAACTTCAGATGATATTATACTCAAGTGAGCAGCAGCTGCATTTAGCTTAACCTAGAAAGATGGAAGAAGCAGTTCATTAATATCTGGAAGGTCACAAGTACCCAGCTCTTAGATTAGAGGAAGCACTGAGATTTGTTGCTAATAGAAATTCATATGTGAAAAAATACTTCTGCTGCTATTTTTGTGCTTGACATAAGGAAATTCACAATTCATCTAGGTGTCTCTTATGACTGCTGAAGCTAATTAAGTCAGATGCTGTCTGTATTGCCAGCAGTGACTCACCAGAAATTATTTTGCTTTGTTATCTTTCCCAATGCATATAATAACTTTCATCTTCATAAAACTATTTTCATGCTGTGGTATTGCTTTGAAGAAGTTACAAAGAAGGATTAAAATACGGCTTTAACCTGTTTCTTAAAGTGTGCAGGCAACAGCTCATCCTACCCACTTGAAGTGTCTAGTTACGAACACTGATTTGTTTATAATCTATCCTCTCCCACCTCATAACAAAATTATCACTATGTTACATTGCAACTGTAACTTAAGGAGACACAACTTCACTCTTTGTGCAGTGTAATTTTTAAATGTTACTGTAATTATGGGGATGTGCCCTCTTTAAATAGAGCAACTACATTATAACAGTAACAAGCTTCTTTTGAGCTTTCACTAAGGCTATAAACCAGTGGTTCCCAACATTTCTTTTGACCAGGGACCACTTGATCAGGGACCACTTTGACCAGGGACCACTCTCCAACATTAGTACCAAAAGGGTTGTGAAGCAGTTTTTGGTCAATTGTAAATTTGGCTTGGTGTGCTGATTCAGAAAATTGCATTGGATAGACACATCAGCTCTAGTTTCTGATATAGAACATATGCCATGGTCAGTGACAGGGAGTGGCAGGTGGCATGAAAGGAGTGGAATAAAAAAGAGTAAGGAGGCTTGCAGAGCAGATTTTTGCCCTCGCAGTCCACTGGTGGTCTGCAGCCCACAGGTTAAGAACCACTACTATAAATGTACCAAACTATTGAATCTTTCTATCTAGACATAACTTTCCCCCTTCTTCATAGGAATGTACATCTTTACTCATTTCATCTCTCCATGCAAGAACAAAGAGGTTTCTCAATTTTCAACCCACTCTACAAAAGTCCAAAGGATTTTAAAGCAGTTTATGTTATTGAGCACTGCTAGAATTTAGGGCATCCTCCAGGATGAGGGTGTTGCACAGAAATATTGTGATTATCACACAAATGCAATGCCCTTTTTTCATTTTGTTCATTTTTGTGCATGTTCATTTTTGTGCCAATGAATTGTCCTGCAACCAATAAATCACTGTGTCTGTCTATCTGTCAATCTATCTATCCATCCATCCATCCATCCATCCATCCATCCATCCATCCATCCATCTATCTATCTATCTATCTATATCCACCTATCCATCTATCCATCTTGTTGCTTATTTTCTTTTTTTATTAGTGGGATCAATTAAAGATGGTATGAATATCAAGTAGATTTTATTGGATTACAATTCCCATTATTCTTCATGACTGGCAAATTCTGGCAAAGGCTTATGAAAATTGCAGTTCAGCAAGATCAGAAGGACCACAGATTCCACAGCCTTCCTTTAGAACAAGGCAGGATCTTCCTTTCACACTTTGCTTTATATTAATGTAATGCTTCCTTTTTGCAGCTCCATCTGGAAACAGTAACCATCCCCATGTGGCCTCAGGGTGAAAATATCCCCCCAAACACCCTCCACTCATGCTTCATTCCCAGTTCTTTTGTCGCACAGATTGTGTTTGTTTCAGCCCAGTGCTCCCATTAGTTTTAAATGGGAGAGTTGATGTGAACAAAGTTGAAAGTACAAAAATAAGCTTGCCAGGTTCACCAGATGGAGGAAACAGCCGGATAAAGCATCCAGATGAAGGCAAGCACCCACACCCAGCACCCGGAACAGCTGCTTGCTGGCTCCAGATTCCTCATCCAGCTCTTCCTTCTTCCCTGATCTGCCTGTCTAACCTCAGCATCCTGAGCATGCAAATGGCCCAACTCCATCTGGATGATTAGCAATTGTCACCGGCAGTGCCATGCTCTATTAGAAAAGCAATTTGCACTGCAGACACAAGGTGCAGCGTTCAGATTTGCTGATGGACCCTGTTGACATTACCTGCCAGTCTTGTACAGAAAATCTAGGTCACCAGTTGCTGGACTGCCAAGGCGGTTGTATTAATTCAATTAGTTGCCGCTCTGCTCCTTTTATGAGACACTTTATTTTTCTGTGACAGGATGGCAGGAGAGTAGATGACACCTGCCAAGAGACCTTTTCCTGAAGTAACAAGGACAACTGTAACTGCCCCAGTTCTATGGGCATATCCCCTTATTGAAAAGTTTTCCACATTTTTTAAAGAGCTCAAACTAGTCTCTCATTCATGTGAGGACCCAGCCTGTCCTTTATTACCCTCCTTCCTCTTGACAAGGTTTCTTAGATGAGATTGATTAATTGGATCATTTTCAGAATAGGTTCAGGGCCGTTCTGGAAGAAAATCAGCCTTAGCTGTCTTAATAAATTACCACACAGGAAACTGCACAAGGATAGAGTGGAATACTGTCTCTCTGTTAGTTCTTTGGGACCTTATAGAAGCTTTGGGTTCTACCATGGTATCCTCTTGGGACTTGGGGGTGAAAAAAGATTTGAAAGTATAGTATTACTGTCCTATGAGCATTCCCAAAAGGTAAACCTTGGGATATAAGAGATCATGGCTTTCAGTCTCTTGGATTCCTTGGGACTCTATTTTGTTCTCAGTACTTTTTAATATCTACATGAGACTGCTTTTTTGTGTCAGAAACTGCAAGCCGCTCCTGGTGTGAGGGAATTGGCTGTCTGCAGAGACATTGCCCAGGGAACACCCAGGTATGTTACCATCCCACATGGGAAGCTAGGTGGGAGCTCACCCCGTCTTGCAGATTTGAACTGCCAGCCTTAAGGTCAGCAGTTAAGCTGACACAGGGGTTTAACCCATTGCTCCATTGCAGCTTTGGGAACAGACATCTAGCTCATATTAGAGGGAAACACTAGGAAAGCACGCTATGTATTTGTTGCCTAAGAAAACCCTGTGAGATACTTGAGGTCTCTTTCAGTCATATATAATTTAAAAATAACTAGTTCTTTTCCATGATAATTAATGCAAGTTACATTGTGGTAAATTCTTTAAAAGTTCCTGATCATTATTGCAGTGTGATCTCACCCTGGTGGAGAAGGAAAATGGGCCAAATGCTAGCTCAGTTAGTGAATGTGAGGAGAGTATTTCATGCCACTGGTCATTGTAGAATTCAGTTTTTTAGATAAATAAAAATGAATTGTTACCTTTGAGAAATAATAATATATAACTTTTTTTAAAAAAATGCAAGTACATCTCAACTAATAGCTTTTGAGTACCTTGGAACTAGAATGTTAACCAGTTACTTTTATAGGAAATTTCCAAGTTCTTGCTTTTAACTAAATTGAATGAAGATTGGATGCTAAGGAGATTCCAATGAACATTAGGAAGAATGTCCTAACTGTGAGAGCTGTTCAACAATGGAACTCTCTGCCTCAGAGTGTGGTTGAGGCTACTTCTCTGGAGGCTTTTAAACAGAGGCTATATGGCCATCTGTCGGGGGTGCTTTGAATTAGATTTTCCTGCTTCTTGGTAGGGGTTTGGACTGGGTGGCCCATGAAGTCTCTTCCAACTCTCTGATTCTATGATTCCATGAAATAGAGATCAAACCAAACAAGCCCTACCTCAGTTTCAGGGGTACAACCTCTTATAGATTAGGTTTGACTTCCTTGAGAGATCAGTCATGCAGTTTTAGGGAGCTGATGACTGGCACTGCTCTTAGAAAGTCAAATGGCAACAATGGCCAGAAATGCCTTTGCCAGGTTTCATCTGATACATCAGCAGAACTGAAGAAATAAAATCTGAATATAGTAATATATTCTTTAATGACCTCATATTTACATTATGATGATGTGCTGTACATTGTGCTGCCCTTGAATAGTGCAGAGACTACAGCTATTATAAAATGCTATGGCTGAACTTTTCCTGCTTTATAGATCATATTGCACTAGTCTTTGAAAAACTTCAGTGGCTTTTAGCCATCCTTCCAAGCTACAAATCAAAGTGAATGGGAAATTTTCTGTTTGTTTTACTGATAAAGCTCACTTTGAGGGGCCACCTGCTCCCATATAACCTCCTTTTCATTTACTATCATTATTGGGGGTCCTTGTTATGTATTGCACCAATGTATAAAAATATACTAGTATGTATCTGATGCTGTGTATTCTCAGTAGCAGAACATCAGTCATAGAAACTCTTTGTCATGATCTCTATCTCATGCCATTCGACTATCAGCCCTCCTGACACAGAGCAAGTGGCCATGGGCCAAAAGAGAGGACAGGACATATGAACCAGCCATAAAAGTAAGTTACCCCCAGGTGAGGGGAAAGTGGGCTCTGGAATATGGAAAGGGGCAGGCTCCAGGCACCAGGACTCTTGAGTGATCTATAATATTGTAGCTAGGCATATATAGAAAGGCAGTAGTGCGAGACTCTTGTATTCGAAACAATAAAGACGTATGGTATCTTCAGCCCTTGTGCATCTTCTTTTAAGAGAAGGCTAATTCACAGCAACACAGTTGGAGCTGAGAAACCTTACACTCTTCTAGTTCCTCTCTTATTTTGCTTGAGATGAGCAGTAAAAACTGTTTTATTTAGTCAGACTTTAAATATTTGATGATTTGTTGCTTTTATATATAATAATGTCCATCATTAAAAAATATATATAGGAGGATTTTTATTCCTCATTTCTTTGGTATTTTCAGAGATCTTGCAGACTGACATTTTAACATTTTAATTTTTATTAACCTCAGATGTACAGATAATTGATAAACAATAAGATTTGTATATTTAATCAATGAAAAAAGAGCATAATGTTTTGGTCTGAGTCCTGTTTTACAAGGCTATTTGTGTACATGTTGTGGTCTACTAATTATGCAGAACCAGTTAAGATTAATCTATTTGGAAATCACACATAGACGCATAATTATTCTTGAACTAGAGCTATACAGCTTGAGCATCCTTTATTCAGAAATGCAAAATCCAAAATTGCCCACATGGATGGCTGAGATAGTGACACGTTTGCTTTCTGATGGTTCATTGTACTCAGATCTTTAGCTAAAACTAGCCGTCTCCTGCCACGCGTTGCTGTGGACCAGTCTGTGTATATGTGTTTTGTGTGTGTATATATTAGTGTATATTTGTGGTTTTGCACATGTTTTGTAATGTATTTTTTTGCTTTTAAAGTCTCTTCTGCTGTGTTTTTCCGTGTTTTTATGAGTGATGGTTACTCATTGGCCTGATAGGTGTATTGTGTCCAATTCATCAAGTAATTTTTGAGTTATGTTAATTCCATAAACGAACATTACATTTTTATTTATATAGATGTTGTATATAAAATTACTTTCACACTATGTGCATGAGGTGTATGAAGCATAAATGAATGTTATGTTCAGTCTAGGGCCCCTTCTCTAAGATATCACATATATGCAAATATTTCAAAATCTCCCAAAGTCTGAAATCCAAAACACTTTTGACCCCAAGAATTTTTGATAAGAGATATATAATTAGATTATATACTTCCTAATACAAAGCTTTAGGCAACTGCTTTAAACCATATTGATTTAGTCCAGTATTGCCAAAACTGATTGTAGGATTTCTCCACCATTTCAGACATTAATCTTTCCTAACCCTGTACTGGAGATTATATCCAAGGTGGCGAAGCCACTCCACATTTGAACCATAGTCCTACAAAATGGCTCAGTCAATGTTATTTTCAAGCACTCATTTATAATGTGCCTCCTTCTTAATCTTTGGTTCTCATGCTGTCCCTTGAGAGACCCATGAGTCTACCACCAGTTTTCATTCAGCAGTTGTCCACTCTATCATGCTGGCTGCATATTCAAAGAAATAATCATTCAACCTTACAGGGCTATTGTGACATCAGGAGTTTGGGGGTAACTGAAAAGAACAAAACTAGAGATGGGAAGTCCTGGGAAAGAAAAACAGAAACATTGGGGGGGGGGGCAGTTTTATTCAGTTTTCCTCATCCCCTCCCCCTCATTTTTCCAGTTTCTTCCAGACCTTCCCCTCTCTAAACAAAACTACTCTGGCAGCAGTTATATAGCTCACTTCATAAAGAAGTAAATGTTGGTTTTTACCTTCTTGGGAAATCCTAAGTGAATTTTTTAATTTCAATGCATGCTCATTTCTATGACTGTGAGTACTTTATGCAGGTCTTTAAAATTTTACACCAAAAAAGAGGGAAAAAAACAGGCAATCAAATGAATGGAATAATCATATAATTACAGAATTTGAAAGATATTGCAGGCCGTCTGGGACCCATTCACATGACACTGCTCCAAAACCAGTGTAGTGTAGGCATGGGAAACCTTGAGCAAGTCACAATCTCTCAGTCACAGAGGAAGGCAAATGTCCCCTGAACAAATATTGCAAAAAACAAACAAACAAGCAAACCAAAAACTCCAGGGTAATTTCACTTTAGTGTCATTTTAAGTTGGAAATTACTTGAAGGCACACACCAACGATTATACTGAAGCTGCAATGACAACATCCCATGGTTTTCTATGACTAGCAGTTTCAGGAGTGCATTTAGAATTCTTAGCCTCACTAAACCCCAGAGTTCCACAGGGGAATTGTAGCAGAATATAGCTCTACATACATGTAACATGGACAAGACCCTAGTCCAACTAGCACAGCGTTTCTCAGCCTGGGGGTCGGGACCCCGGGGGGGGGTCATGAAGGGGCATCAGAGGAGTCACCAAAAACCATCAGAAAACACAGTGTTTTCTGTTGGTCATGGGGGTTCTGTGTGCCAAGTTTTGCCCAATTCCATCATTGGTGGAGTCCAGGATACTCTTTGATTGTAGGTGAACTGTAAATCCCAGCAATTACAACTCCCAAATGACAAAATCAATCACCCCCCACCCCAAACCCACCAGATCTGGGCGTATCACATATTTGTGCCAGTTTGGTCCAGTGTATGAAAATATACCCTAGATATCAGATATTTACATTACGATTCATAACAATAGCAAAATTACAGTTTTGAAGTAGCAATGAAAGTAATTTTATGGTTGGGGGTCACTACAACATGAGGAACTGTATTAAGGGGTCATGGCATTCGGAAGGTAGAGAACCACTGAACTAGCACAAGAATGTAAAGTTACCATTTCTCAGTGGAAGTCTATTCATCCTTTGCTTCAGAGAGGAAGTGCCCACCATTCATATTTATTTCTCTATTTATTTTTCCATTTAAACATTCCCAGTTATCTGGCCAATCTTTTAAATGCATTTGTCCTTGCCCTCATTTTTGCAACTATAGCGCAGTTTCTAGGATCATTCCTTTCCCCTGAGCAACATGGAAGACTACTGCTATGCTCTTTCCAGATGTTGTTGTTCTACCCTTACCCAGGAACTGTGCAGTGAAAGCTTTCCTATAGATGCCCCCAAGTAGTGAGGCAACATCTTGAACATTTTCAAAGAGGAAAAAAACACCAGGGTCACTATTTGTCAAGTTTAAGCATTGTTTAAATATGAGCATACTAAACTATTAATTATGCATATTTTGTCCTCACTTGATTGGCAAGAGCAATGGAAACAAAAAGCATGATCTTTCCCATCCTGTATAGCTAAAATTAAGTAGGTGGAAACATGTGTCATTAAGATAAATGTGCTTTTCACCTCTTTAAATGGGAGGTCATTAGCTGCTGCCTTCTTCCAGTGCTATTAAAAGGTGAAGATCCCAGCACATGCAAATGGGGGAGCAATTTATGATGGATTTATTTCCAAGAAGCCCTGCACTTGGCCTGTGACCTTGAGCTCATGATAATTGGGATGTGTAATTTACAGAGGCGCCTTGGCCAGAATAATAGATTTCTTTGGCCCTTGGTTTGCAATATGCTGAACTCCATCTCCCATTAAAATTAGCAAAAGAAGAGTAACTTCAGCACTTCACTGGATCAATCTTTACACCATGAAGTGTCCTCAGAAATGCCCTGTAATGGAAAAATGCAACAATCACTAGAAGGAAGAGTCATGGCTGGCAAAGAACTATCGAATTATACAGTTAGAATGAGCCCCAAGGGCAACCTAATCAACTCCTTACTGTGCAAGGATTCCCAGCTAAAACACTCCAGACAGATTGTTACTTGTCCTGTTTAAAAATGTCCAGTGGAAGGGAAACCAGGCAGGTGTTGATTGTTTCTCAATGTAAGAATCACTGCAGAGCTAGGAGAAGGTCCTTTTTTCAGACTCCCAGAATCCCTAAGCTAATATGGTCAAAAGAGCCTTTCTAAAATCTGAACCATTTAGTGCATCTATATTACCCTTTTTGCTATTACAGTCAGCCCTCCACATTTGTGGGTTTGACATTTGTGGATTTTATTATTCACAGATTTTCTTAATAATAATAATGATAATAATAATAATTTTTATTTCTTGCCCGCCTCTCCTCATGGCTTGAGCCTTAATAAGTTCTCTCTAGGGATCTCTAGGTCCCCCAGTGTAACTCTATGGCAACTTGCACTAGAGGACCTAGAGTATTCCAGAGATAATACTTTTCTAGGCATTTGTTAATCCTGTAATGTGAGTCTATGGTTAATCTCCAGTGGAAGTTGACCACAGAGTTACACTGCAGTGCCTAGAGATTCGTAGAGAGATGCTTACTCAGATTCAAAAATATTGGTTTTCAGCTACTAAAAATACAAGAATTAAGTGAGCAAATCACTTTCTCTGAGCTTTAAAGAAAGGCAGAGGCAAAATCTCCTCTGAACAAATCTTACAAAGTAAACCTCTTAGAGTCTCCATAAACTGTAAATGACTTGATTATGGCAATAACAACTAAGAACATAACTGGTACTTGGATGGGACACCACCAATAAGCAAATGCTGTGATCTATATTTCAGAGGAGGGAACTGGCAAAACCACAATTTCTTGCCTGAGAAAACATTATGTGGTTGTCGTAAGTGACTAGAAGGCATATGCAAGCATAAGAATGGTATCTTTTTATATTTTAAAAAACCATACATTTAATAAGCTGACTAGATCTATCTTAGCATAATCAGTCCTAACATTACACACATTACCAATGCATGGCAAAAAGAGTATATATAGAATATCTTGTATCTAGGGCATACTTAATGCATGGTCTACAGTATGAATTCAAAATCTCTTTCCAGTAAGATGCAGAAGATAAAATAGCTAAAGAAATAGTCCTTGCTATTAAAAAAGAAAATAAACATAGAATCTTTGATTACTAAAAGAAACTCAGAGAACTGAAATAAATTTGATTCATCTGATTTATATGTATGTACTATTTTTGCTACTGAATGATGCTATCCAGTATGTCATTATATTCATTTGTTAAAATAACTTTCAGAGTGTTCTTTTTTTAAACATCCTGTCTAACAAGATATCTAGTGAACTCTAAAGCTTTCTTATAGCTGTGAGCATATTTTGTTAGTCCTAAAAAAGATATTGCCTGATTCTGGAATATGACATTTTTAAAAATAAGTTACCACAAGTTGCATTGTTCTGGATGCAATTTAAATTTACTAGTCTCTTCTTTTCATTTCATACCATGCACATCTGCTTATGATTGCTTGCTTTAGCTTTTGAATATTTGTCTAAATTACTGAACTCTCTTTTGGAGAGGTACGGAGCCTGTAAATGACAGAAGCTGAAAAATAACTGCAGCAACTATCTGTATATGGACCTCATCAGATGGAGGTTTTCCCCTGTTTCTACACACTTCAAAGCAGAAATCTCAAGGATCCCATCAAATAACACATGGCACATTCAGTGGAATTCCATCTCCACAGCATGTAGAAATGAGAGGATTTGAAAAATGGGCAGGAATCAACTCCATCCCTCTTATAGTGTGGAGAAACACTTAAATTGGTATTTTCCTTTGAATGGGAAGTGGTAGATTTGTCCATTTCTGTTCTTTTGATGCAATGTTTCATCATCCATGTGGGCAGTCTGCTAATGTCCCCCAATGATCCTTCTGTTGCCATTAGTGGTTTAAAGATGATGTGGGTCCCATTGAAAGAAGTGGTTTAAAAATGTGCTAGTCTCCCTGAAATGGGAAGTGACAATCCCCATCCATGTGATGGAAAATGAAGCAGATGGCTTAACTAGAAACAGGAGCAGGTAATTATGTGTGATGGGGTAAGTAAATTATCTGTCTTCTTTAAAGATGAAACATCATGGAATGCCACACAAAGAGCATGATTCCACCCACATTGTGGGATGAGGTCCTATGTGTACATGCCTTCAAGGTACCTGTTTATTTATGGTGATCTCATGAATTTCAAAACATTTTTAGGCAACAAATATTCAGAGGCGATTTTGTAAGTTCCTTCCTTAAAACATGACCTAAGAACCTGGATAGTCACCCATCCAAACTGACCCTGCTTAAATAATAATAATAATAATAATAATAATAATAACAACAACAACAACAAAAACAACAATAATTTTATACCCTGCCTCCATCTTCCTGAGGAGACTCAGGGCGGCTTACAAAGGGACAAGCCCAAAAAACAAAATTAAAACACAGTGCAATAAAGTAAAATAAAAAAAACAAAAACAAAATATCAAAATTAAAATAATCACAATAACACAACACAACATCATGAAAACAATCCTTAGGCTGAACAGTAAAGATAGTAATCTCAGAGGGCTAAGAGTTTGTTCAAGATCAGATTATGGACCTCTTCACATTGGACAAAAAAAGCCCAATTTTGATGTTTTTATTCATGGCAAAAACAGGGATCCCATGCACTATTACACAACACACAGAAGGCCCTGCCCACTTTCCTCCAAAAGTGGAGTGAATGCGCCGAAAGGGAGGAAAATGTTGTATGTCCACGGCAGGGAGGAAAGTGTAGTATGTCACTTCCCATTTCTGGCCCATGTCACCATGTCATGGCAGAAAGATCGGCGGGACAACTCATGTTGCTGTGCATTGCTGCCCTTTCTGCCATGTGATAGGGAAAGAAAAAAGGTGCTAAAGCACCCTCTCCCACACCTCTGTGTGAGGGGGCGGAGGGAGGGTGCGCAGGGCACCACGAGCCACCCCATGCACCTTCCCTATCACCGGCAATTGCCAGTGCAACAAAAGAGCCCAAAAGGGCCAAGTGAAAAGGTCCAAAGTCTGACACCTGTAGGGTATTTAAGCCCCATGTAGGAGAGTCAGTTAGCAGCCTTCAAAAATCATGTATCTGTAGCAAAGCACAGCTCAGAATGAAACACTGATTTCTCTAAGTAATTGTTCTTTTTTCAAGAAAAAGAAGTGACCATCAATATTATAAATGAAATAAACAGTTGTAGATTGTGTTTTTTTAAATCAAACCCAATCCCCAACATTTGTATATAGAACACAGGTGCATAAATCTTTATGCAGGAATCATACATTTAAATTAACAATTCCAGTTGCATCAGATTCCAAATCACACTGAAACCCTTGTGAGAAAAACCTTGCAGACGAGAACAAGCTAACAATGAACCATGTACTATTCAACTTCTTCCAAATAATAACAGGAAAATATAAGTGTATGCCCAAAGAAGTGAAGTTATTCCTTGTTAAGTTTCAGGCATGATGTGATAGTTATGCCTTAGTTAATTACATTAGTTATTTGCAGCTAGTCATAGACACATTCTACTTAACCTACATCAGGATCCTAACGGTATACAGAGATGTTGTTTGAAAAAACATGGTATTGTATTGTGTTGATATATTATCTGTAGTACGATATGAACACTGAATGGTACATCAACCTTCTTGAAGCCAAGCTAATATGTGTATAAACAGGGCCTGGGTGGGATACCTTATGTATAGCACTCTGAGCTCTGTAACAGAAGAAACGGTTGTTGTACTCCCAGTTCCAATCCACCAACATAGTGCATTTTGAGGGAGTTTGGCAAGCCACATGATTTTCACCCCTGCTCTATACCATGTTTGAAGATTATCTCTATAAGTAAAGTGTAAGAGTTAACACAGCAGATGAAAATTATTAATCCTGTTCACTCTTCTATTTTTGCCAGAAAAATATACTATAATCCCTGTTTGGTATTTATAATGGGAAGACTGCATGGTGCCTTCTGAAAATACTTTTATGCATGACTTGTTCTTGCAGATAAAAAGCATGGCTTTTCTACAAGACTGACCTTTCCCTATTCCTTTTAACAATATGTAGTTGGGTGTGGGAAGGCTTTAGGCATCACTAATCACCTCCTCTTCCTCTGGTTGCCTTTAATAATTGGCTCTAAAGTGTGCCTTTGACATGTTGTCTTTTCAAGCCATGCTTAGCTTTTTTCTTTGCTATTCTCCTCCTCAGTTGACTCCCCTTGCATTTGATGTCAGCCGTCCTTAATGCTCTTTCTTTAGCAGAGCTCCTTTCCCTCCTCCCTAGAAGTTCAAAAAAGAAAAATGTATTTTGTGCTGTCCCTTCCATCATGAACAATTCTCTTTTCATCTGCTTTTTGGGCTTCACCTTTCTAATCCAGCTGTCTCTTGCTTTATAAATTACTTACATAAACTGTACAGCCTTTATTCCGTTCATTGTCAGAGAATGATAGAGGGGCTGGTGCTGGTCACTCAAGCACATGGTGATGAAAAGCATGCTGCAAAAGAACACCCCAGAGGCCCTCACTGTCTTTCCTCACTTTCTGTTCATGGGCTGATTAAAAAAACAACCTGCTTTGTTCTTACTGAATATGCTGCAAAATGTCTATATGGGTGAAATGTTATCCATAGGAACTGTGGCAAATTCTTGCCATAATCAGTATTTGGCCTTCAGGATAAGGCTATAAGACTCTATTACATCCTTTTCAATTGTCCCAATTTGGCAAGGACAGTCCTGGTTAATCTTGCTGCCCCACTTCTTTGACTACT
The DNA here is from genome assembly GCF_037176765.1 of Anolis sagrei. Lineage (NCBI taxonomy): Eukaryota > Metazoa > Chordata > Lepidosauria > Squamata > Anolidae > Anolis > Anolis sagrei. Next base: position 211,443,143 of record NC_090024.1, on the reverse strand, counting down.
TTTAAAATTTCCCCATTTCTCTCTCTACTTCCCACTTTCCCTATTTATCCTCAGATGGCTTGAATTGCTGCAAATGGAGTTCAAAGTTCAAAAATAGTTTGTACACAGTTCATTCAGCAGAAGAGAGGAGAGAGGAGAGGGCAGAAACTTGTCCTTCCAGCCATAAGTGAACTTTTATCTTGTCTTTTCCTCTGCATTGATAGCTTCAGCCATCCTGACCACACTTTGATGTTGCTTTGCATTTGTGTCCTGTTTTTCACCTGGATAATGTTGGAGAGCATGCTGGTGCCTGAGGGAAAGTGAGATTATATCCCTCCCTGCAACACATACAGAAGCTTACTGTGCTGCTAATTGAATACTGGCTCCTTAGCAAATGTTGAATGATGCTGTAGAAAGAGCCATCTCATATTTGCTTCACTTTGTTTAATCCTAGGGTCAGTCCTTGTGGGGCTCTAATGCCACACTTAACAACCACCTGTGGATGAAGAGATAAGATTGTCACAGCCTAATTCAGGCTGGGATTACATTTACACACTCATTTGACAGCAAGTCCCATTTACTTAATGAGTATGCTTTCTCTGAAGACTAAAATATTTTGAATTTGGGATATATATTTTTTAGATTTTGGAACACTCATATTTTTGTATCTGTACATAATAAGATTTCTTGGAGACTGGACCCAAATCTAAATACAGCATGAATGTATGCCTTATACATGTAGCCTCAAAGTAATTTTGTACAATATGTTTAATAATGTTGTGAATTCAAATAATGTTTGTGTAGTTTTGGTGTTTTCCAGGCTGTATGGCCATGCTCTAGCAGCATTTTCTCCTGATGTTCTGCCTACATCTGTGGTTAGCATCTTCAGAGGATGTATACATTGAACCACTGGAAAGCAAGCGTATCAGTGTTTCAGCCACCCTAGTGGACAATTTTAGATTTTGGAATATTTCATATACTGAAATTCCAGGAAAGGGGTGGTCAAGTTGTAAAGATTGAGCAGTTGATGGTTCTCAGCAGTCTTACCCAAGAAGTGTTGCCTGAAGCAAAAGACATGATTGTAAATCCTTTCTCATACATGAACACAAGGTGAACAGAATGGCAGGTCAATTGTTTCTCATCTCCGAGCATATGCCATGAGAAGCATTTGCCTCACTCTGCCAATCAGTAGAAGAATTGTGGTTCCTAGATGTTTTTCAGAAGTCACAAATTCAGTGAAGGTTGATATGCTCAAAGAGATACATCAAAACTCTACATCAAAAAGCAGAATAATGTGATCAATTCAAGGTGGAAAAAAGCAGAATAATGTAGTGAATATGGATTGTATAAATTAGGCATTTTTTTGTTTATTCTGTTTCTTTTCTGGAAACGAGTAGAAGGTTTTGTAGGTCATTGAAGGAGAAGATTTGTAGAGCTCACACTTTCCCTGAAAAAAAGATTCTACTCTGCTTTGTTCCTTTATTTGTACACTGCCTTTCACTCAAAATGTGGACTCAGATCTAGTCCATTCTATGACAATCTTGTCCAAATATTCCCAAAGAGCTTCTGTCAATCAACATAGGAAATACAAAGCTAGATAATCCAACTGTTAGGATTTCTAGGAGTTGAAGGCTAAAACATCTGAGGACTTGCATGTTGAGAACCACTGCTATAGACCATAGGGGTCCACTAACATACTTTTTATATATAATAGTGTTTTATTTCAGCTGCTTTCAGTTCCAATTCTAAACCAAGATCCATGTGCATTAAATAGGCTGTATTTTCTAATTAACATGGGGCAATATGTATCTGAGGGAGCCAGTGTGGTATAGCAGTTTTACCACAGGACACTAAAAACCAAAGTTTGAATATCTGCTCAGTCATAAAAAATCCCGAGTAAGCTTGGCAAGTCACTCTCTTTCAACCTCAAAGAAAGGCCATGGCAAACACCCTCTGAGCAAATGTTGCCCCCAAAAAACACCCTCATGATAGGTTTTCCACAATTTGGAAAAAGACTTGAAGACATACAACCACAATTCTATCAACCTGCACTTTTCCATTAGACCCTCTCTCCGTAGTTTTCCTGTTTATATTGAATTTTAGATTGTGGCCTCTGATAGCCAGGATCGAAGCCTTTGTGCACATTTCTGGTACTAGATCAACAAACAATGACAAGTCTTTGGTCTCTGAGTTTTTTAACTCCTGTTTTTTTTTTCTCTCTCTCCTAGACTAAAGAGGCTCTTCTTCCTGTTTTCTGTTCATCACTGAGAAGCTGCTTTCTTCTCCTGCCAGGCACCAGGTTTCCATGTGGCAAACAGCTGTGCATGGCAAGCATCCAGAAACAACAAGGTTCTTCTGAAAGGCAGGATTGTTTCTGGTGAGAAATTGAACCCACTGATGACTATTCTTATGGTGAGTGTCATACTGTGGTTCTTCATTATGGGGTACAGCATTGACCAATGGGTTTTGCAGAATTGTTATGGTCTTGAATTGTGGAACAGTCATATCTAAGATGAGTAGAATATATTATTGTTGTTCCTTTTAATGTGTTATTTATTACACTTTTTTAAAAAACAAGCTTGTTACATTGTTTGTTTCTTATTTGTTACTTTTTAGTTCCTTTAAACCAAATTCACTAAACCAGTAGAAAATAACCAAAGATCTGGAAAAGTTGAAAGGATGGTCTCAAAAGTCAATTATTGCACAAAAGAAATAAAGCACATTCATTTTTTAAAATAAAATTGCTTCCTTTCATTGCCTCTCTCCAAATTAATATGTTACAGTAACAATTTCATTTGTGATTGATTGTTTTCAGGCAATGGTTAACATAGAGAAAAAAATAGGCAGGTGGAATTTCATGTAGATGGAACTGGCTCAGCATTTTGTGGCCTAATTTGAGATGTTATTGTGGCTGATGCAATGGTCTATGATTGCAGAAAGCAATTAGAAATGTACAAAAAGGGACATTTGTCTTTTCCATAGTCTGTGGTTGACATTTCCACTGAGACCAATGTGAAACAATGTTTTCTACCAAGAAGTGACAAATGCCTGTTTTTTGTTTCTGTCTCACATTGCCTTCTGCTGATCCAGACGGTAATAACACAGTACAGTGGAAACCTCTGAATGGAATGAATGGATGCTTACATTGTATATGCTTTGTGGAAACATACTCTAATATATTCATATAATGGAGGTCTCTTGATTTGCTAACATTTGGGTGAGCTGTCCATTTTAGGGTGGGTCACTTAGACTGATGTTCAGCAGAGCATTTGACTTTCCAGTTTTGACTGCCTTCTGCTGTTTTCTCCTGCCAATAGTTCAAAAACTAGGTCCTGGGTTCCAGTTGTAGTTCACTGTGGATGCAGGAGATAATTGATTTATAAATAACTCTGTAGGCACTCACACACCCCACCCCAGTATGCTATTGCTATGTGTTGTGGCACATGGCTAGCTAGTCATTTCAAAATGAGTCACCAGCAGTCATGACAACAAGAAGCAGGGGATATTTAATGCATAGAGAGGGGGGTTGTCCCCATGTTCATTGGAACTTTAGCTCAGGGCATACACATGTAAAAATCTTTGTCATTAGACATATAAAGTTTGGATGGAGGTGAGACTTCCAGTCCACACCAGCAATCTGTAGTAGCAAATCTGAATGTAGATGCGATGTTTCTGAATTTTTGAGGACATACTAGCAGGGTTGAAAGATATCTTCTAGTACTTTACAGGAGGTCCAGCCTTTCTCTGTAAATCCAGGAATTTCCCACTCCATCTCTCGACTATGAATGGATGATCTGTGCCTGAAAATTCTACAAAAGTAGACTTGACAAGATTGGGAAAGGCGTACGGCAAGGCTGCATCCTCTCACCCAACCTTTTTAACTTGTATGCAGAACACATCATGCGATGTGCGGGGCTGGATGAATGCAAAGCTGGGGTGAAAATTGCTGGAAGAAACATTAACAACCTCAGATATGCAGATGACACCACTCTGATGGCCGAAAGCGAGGAGGAGCTGAGGAGCCTTCTAATCAAGGTGAAAGAAGAAAGCGCAAAAGCCGGGTTGCAGCTAAACGTCAAAAAAACCAAGATTATGGCAACAAGAATGATTGACAACTGGAAAATAGAGGGAGAAACCGTGGAGGCCGTGACAGACTTTGTATTTCTAGGTGCAAAGATTACTGCAGATGCAGACTGTGGCCAGGAAATCAGAAGACGCTTACTTCTTGGGAGGAGAGCAATGTCCAGTCTCGATAAAATAGTGAAGAGTAGAGACATCAGACTTGCAACAAAGATCCGCCTAGTCAAAGCCATGGTATTCCCTGTAGTCACCTACGGATGTGAGAGCTGGACCTTCGGGAAGGCTGAGCGAAGGAAGATCGATGCTTTTGAGCTGTGGTGCTGGAGGAAAGTGCTGAGAGTGCCTTGGACTGCGAGAAGATCCAACCAGTCCATCCTCCAGGAAATAAAGCCCGGCTGCTCACTGGAGGGAAAGATACTAGAGACAAAGTTGAAGTACTTTGGCCACATCATGAGGAGACAGGAAAGCCTAGAGAAGACAATTATGCTGGGGAAAGTGGAAGGCAAAAGGAAGAGGGGCCGACCAAGGGCAAGATGGATGGATGGCATCCTTGAAGTGACTGGACTGACCTTGAAGGAGCTGGGGGTGGTGACGGCCGACAGGGAGCTCTGGCGTGGGCTGGTCCATGAGGTCACGAAGAGTCGGAGACGACTGAACGAATGAACAACTAACAAAGACTTGACAAATGCACAAAGAGCACCTAGACATGTACAAGTGCTCTACGTGTTGGTTTGTGGCTCATGCTAGCTGTGGTGAAACCTCCCCTCTTCTTTGTGCATTCAGTATACTTTTTTGGCCAAATTAGCAGGGTTCATGAGTCTGATGGTGGCACTATGACTCAGAGAGGAAGAAAAGAGCCTAATTTTGCCTTCTGTTGGAACTGGAGACATTTCATATTCATACTCAAAATAATTTCAGGCAACATATTTATATTGTCTTTATAATGCTATTAATATGTGGATCTCCTGTATGATGAAATACCAAATAAAAAGGGCACTAACAAAAAGAGCTCCAAAAATCATGTATAAGTAGCTATAATATTAAATCCCAAGTATGACCCCTGGTTTTATTCTACGCCTGTAATTATGGATATTCCAGGATTTAGTTAATGTCCATATCTTTGTCACTTTGAATCTCAGATTTTGGGAAAGGTGGAATATATATGAAATATGAAAACTATAATTGATCAGAAGATGGTTGTGATATTGAGATGGAAAAGACATATGAATGAAGATGTGAAACTGACAAGGATCTGAAATAGACTGTCTATCCATTCCTATCTATAATAAGGCTGGGGGATTAAGTACTTTCCAAGTTATAGAAACACCAACATATTTGAAAGCTGTTCTCCCATTGCCTTCAGATCAATAGAGTAATTTATTCAATGTAGAACAAAGTTTCAAGAACTACACATGAAATCTTAATAGCAAACTATAATGTCTCAAAGCCTCTGAGATCCATATAGAGAACTCGTGTCATTTTATGGTTCAATAAACCCTTATAAGACACCAGTAGGTAAGCACAACTCAGACATGTTTCTTAAGAGCTGATGAAAGGAAGGGAAAGGGAGGGGGGAGATTAAAGAACGAAGCCATACAAGTCTTACTATGTTCTAAAATCTGTGAGGATGAGGTGCAGGAACTAATTCTTCTGCCTATTATAGTGATATACTCAATTGCTCTTCGGAGAGACTTTTAAAAAAGAATTATCCCTTGCAGTACAATCTCCCCCCCCCCCCCCTCCAAAAAGTCATTAACTTCATACTGTACACTTCCCCCCAAAAGCTATTGCTGAAGTGATGGTTTGGAGAGACTTGCATAGCTCTTCTTCATTAAAGATATTGTTTTTATCGCCTCCATGCCTACAAAATTTTATTGGATAGGTAAAATATATTGCTTAAAAGTGCATGCATAGCTTTAGAAAGTATATTACTGGTATACAGACATTTCTTTATCTCCTTCTGTCCTTGAATCTCATACCAATGTTGCTCATCCAGAGAAATCGTGAGATAATAGGCATTCTGTACCATTAAACTAAATTAAGGATCCTTATTAGTGCAATGCCATATATATTACCATGAAGTAAGACTTACCACCATGTTGTATTTTTGTAGTACACCTTTCCTAACTGAATCCCTTCAAGTGGAGTCATCACTCACCAGTTTGGCACTTGGTCTGTTAGTTGGGGATGCTATGGTTGTGGGTCTTTAGTATGTTGTCCTGTAGTCTCTTTCTAGAAATTTTATGTTATAGTTTCTCTTTCATACTAATTCCTTTCTTGGATATAACTGTTGAATCATAGATTACACATGTGTTGGAGGGAATTTGGTGAAGGTCACTGTGCCTGCAGAATCAGGTGGGGGTTTTTTTGGACATGGCTATTCTATAAACTATTCTATATCATGACCCAGAATTCCAGCCTTTGTTGAGTTGTGCTCAGATTGTCAGAGTGAATGATACTGCCTAAGAGCTAGCAGCTCAACATAACATTGCTTTGAAACTGATAATCAGGGCCAGTCCTGTTATGAGACATGGTGGGACCACCATCTCTGGCAGCAGATTTGGATATCATGCAATGGCAGCCAATTGCTACCATTTCCTCTCAGTTATTTACCTTTTGATAGTCCATGGTATCCATAAAACTCTCATCCAGTCCTACCTATTTAAGGGAGAAATTTTAAGCCCAAACTAAAGAAAGAGCCTTTCCTCAGTCATTATGGTCTGCCTAGATGATAGGAGATGTTCTCAAATACTAAAGAATGCCTTTTCGTTATATCAAGTATATAATTATGCAGTGTACTGAACTAATTGCACTTAGAATATTTTGAGGGTTTTTTAAGATTCTAAAGATCTTGCAAATAGGGCCTATATGTGCACCACACATCTGTGTGTGCATGCAAATGTATGCATGCTTGCGCTTATTACAAAAAGGATGAACTGCTTAGAACTCTGTGTACAACTTTATAACTATAAATATATATCTTATGCACTCCATAAACCATACAGATATCTAAGATACAGTGTGTAGATGTGTTCTAATCTATATCAGAATTACTAACAACATCAGTGACAACAGCAACATTTGTTTTTACCTGCCTTTCCCTATGGATTGAGGCAGGGAACAATAAGAAATTAAATACATCAGTGCATTGGACAAATAACATAAAAAACATAACAGTAACAAGTTCAAAGAGCATATAAAACCAATCCATAGTTCAAACTTGGATTTTTTATATGTTCTTTAACAGATGTTCATACTTTAAAACTTAAGGTGGCCATGCATTTTCTTCTGCAGAGAACAGTCCTCTATTTGGAAGGCTGTCAAATGAGATAGTCCTGTTTTTGAAAGAGAATGTTTTGAATGAGCTGTCCAGTGAAAGTATTATGTAATGAAGAAGAGCCATAAGGATGAAGCTGAGGAACCTTGAATTTGTCCTTCCATAAAAAGCAACTGAAAAACAGACCCATCAGGCACAAAAACCACCCCATTAGAGCCTTCATATCTCAGGTGAAGTTTTTTAAAAATGATTTTAAAGATCTGACTTTGTACCTATAAATATAGATAAGCATGATCTTCTCAGTCTTCTCATTTGTTTCCCTTTTTAAATTATGCATGTCCTCTTTTCAAAGTATTATATAAACTATGGACAAAATCACCTCTGAGTATTCATTGCCTGAGAACAATCTATGAAAGGGGTTACTGTAAGTTTTTCTGGATTTACGGCCATGTTCCAGAAACATTCTCTCCTGAAATTTCGCCTGCATCTATGGATGCCTGCCATAGATGTAGGTGAAACATCAGGAGAGAATGCTTCTGGAACATGGCCATACAGCCCGAAAAACTTAGAGCAACCCAGTGATTTTGGCCATGAAAGCTTTTAACAACACAATCTATGAAATCCATGTTGTCACCATAGACTGATGGGAGATTTGTCAGCACAGACACATATACATACAAGTGGTCAACCTGGACAGAATGGAGAAAGCATGGCACATGGGACTTATGTAGCTTCAGATAGTTTAGTCTGTGGGCCTGGGAATCTCTGAAGCCTGCCAACATGCTTCCAAATTTAACTTTTGGGGATGAAAAACAAGCTTTAAAACTATGGAGAAAACAGCACAAAATTATAGAAGCTTGGATCTTCTTGCCTGTTGCTACCCTGTGTAAATTGGGAATATAGGTCAGATTTGGAGTGATTGTGATGCCGGACTTAGCGCGGGTATGCCGATCGGGTGTCTGCGCTAAGTCCGGCGTCAATTGTGTGACCTATGGAGTAGGTCCGTAGGAAGAAAGGAATGACCCCAGCAGTTACCCATACCTGCCATGGAGTTTATGCAGATAAAAATTAATAACAGACAATTCCAAGACTGGGTACCAGAGTTGCCCAAGGGCAAAATGCTCCTATTTTATAGTGAAAACTTTTGTGGCTGAGGCCCCTTCTACACTGTCACATAAAATCCGGATTATCTGCATTGAACTGGATTACACAGCAGTGTAGACTCGTATAATCCAGTCAAAAGCAGATAATGTAGATTATCTACTTTGATAACCTGGATTATCTGGCAGTGTAGATGGGGCCTTAGAGAAGTAACTAAAACAAATGCTTATCCCTTGCCATTTTAATTGCTCTTGTTAAACTACTGGGAATTTGAGATATTAACCCTGAGCTCTGCTAGAAGACCCTGATGGATGTCTGCCCATGCTTGTACTAAACATGCCACATAATCATCTTACTTCATGCACTGGATCAAATTGCTCCTCATTTTGAATTGGGATTCAGATGAACTACTTTGATAGCTCTTGATTGTCACTATCAATGTGATTCCTTTATTCGTTTTGGAGGTGCCCGGCAAAGAGAAAAGCTATTCCTTGAAAGCATCCTCATTGCTAGTAATCTCGGGTGTCTTCTTTAGTAATTGCTCATGTATATCTTCCTCTTAATTACCATCATTTGATTTGTTTCTCTGTGTTTTCTCTATTGCTCTTATGGGTTTTATATTATTATTATTTAGGTGACACATGCTTGGTTCTAAGCACTTAATTATCCTCTTGGGATGCATTTCATTTATTCATTAGCACTGAAACTGGAGCTGCTGGTTTGCTGTATTTTCCCATGCTTTCTCATTTTAAAAATAGTGAAATAAAAAAAGTGGGTATGAGAGATCAGCCAGCTTTCACCTCTTGAATTGCTGCTTTTATTGTTGTTTGTCTGCTGCAATATCCTGGCACCACACTGGGAAAAGGTGGCAGGGTGTTGTTGGGATTTGCTTGTTTGGCAAACGGAAGCTCCTTGAAAATTGGAAGGTAAATTCTGTCACTGGCTTAAGCCAAGTGTGCCCGCTCCCAACTTGAGAACAGAAAGTCGCATGGCGATGAGAAGGAAGATGCCAAACGCTCTGGCACTGGGATTGCAGCAGACTGCTGTTTCCTGTGGACAGAGCTAGCAAAATGCATTCTGTTCCACCTCCATCTTGTTCAAGGCATGACAGCTGTGCCACATGCCTGAATGACAGCAGGTAGCCCACAAGGAGCAGGGTGAACAGTTCACACGCTGCTTTGTCACCTTATGTTCTGTTGCCTTGTGTGACTCAACTGGCAAATGAAGAGTAGGAGAGCTGGAAAGGAGGCAAATAAGCAAGAGAAAGTGAGGAATTAGGCAAATCCAGGCCTGGACTGCCATTTCTGCGGAGCCACCATTCTCGCTTTATTTAGCTCAGCCCGAAATAAAGGGATTGCTTTTCTGTTCTAGATGGGGCAAACAATACAATCAACATAAAAACAGATCAACAGGATAATTAGGTCTGTAATTCCTACAATGTCAGATGCTTTTTCTATAACAAAATGGGCTCCTGCTGAATATCTGCAAGGAAGCAGTTCCCTAAACATAGCATTACAACCAGATCCTCTCTTTTGCTCACCATCCACCTGCCTCCCAACCATCAGGAACCTGAAGAAGGCAATTGAAACAACCGAACAGGGTGACCTTCTGATCTGTACCAGTTCAATATCATTTAGAGCCAGGGTGGGGATTTTTCAACCTTCCAGATAATGATGTACTACAACTCCCATAATTCCTCCTCATTAACTATGCTGTCAAAGGCTTTTAAGAGTTGCAGGACAATAACATCTTTTGTTGTTGTTTATTCGCTCAGTTGCTTTTGAATCTTCGTGACCTCTTGGATCAGCCTTCGCCAGAGCTCCCTGTCGGCTGTCCCCTCCCCCAGCTCCTTCAGAGTCAAGCCAGTCACTTCAAAGATACCATCCATCCATCTTGCCCTTGGTCTGCCCCTCTTTCTTTTTCCTTCCATTTTCTCCAGCATCATTGTCTTCTCTAAGCTTTCCTGTCTTCTCATCATGTGGCCCAAGTACTTCATCTTTGTCTCTAATATTCTTCCCACCAATGAGCAGTCAGGCTTTATTTCCTGAAGTATGGATTGGTTGGATCTTCTCACGGTCTAAGGCACTCTCAGAATTTTCCTCCAGTTCAAAAGTATCTATCTTCCTTCGCTCAGCCTTCCTTATGGTCCAGCTCTCACATCCATAGGTTACCACGGGGAATACCATTGCTTTGACTATGTGGATCTTCATTGCCGCTGTGATGTCTCTACTCTTCACTATTTTATCGATATTGGTCATTGCTCTCCTCCCAAGAAGTACACGTCTTCTGATTTCCTGGCTGCAGTCTGCATCTGCAGTAATCTTTGCGCCTAGAAATACAAAGTCTGTCACTGCCTCCACATTTCTCCCTCAGTCTATTGTTCCATGCTCAGTTCTAACTGTTGTTACTTGGTCCTTATACAGATTCCTCAGGAGAAAGACAAGGTGATTTGGTATGCCCATACCACCAAGAACTTGCCACAATTTATTATGACCCACACAGTCAAAGGCTTTAAAATAGTCAATAAAACAGAAATAGATGTTTTTCTGAAACTCCCTGCCTGTCTCCATTATCTAGCGGATATTGGCAATTTGGTCTCTCGTTCCTCTGCCTTTTCTAAAGCCAGCTTGTACATCTGGCAACTCTCTCTCCATGTATTGCTGGAATCTTCCTTGCAACATCTTTAACTGGTGAAATATGTTTCCAGGTAGATGTTTCATTTTTTAAAAAATCACACACATAGCTGCAAATGTATATTAGATGCTTTTTCTGTGCTCTCTTCCAAAATAGCTCCATAGAGAATACTCTGCTGATTTTTGTTTCTTTTGCTACCTTCTCCCACCATTAGATCTTGGCTAAGGCAAGAATAATAACATGTGGTTTCCTTGATGGATAACTTGCATATAGCTAACTATAAGAGAGTCTTGTGAAACCACTCGCTCTTGTTGCAGCAGTGTAGTAAGTGAGGCCATGTATTGTCAAAAGCTTTCATGGCCGGAATCACAACCTCTGAGGATGTCTGCCATAAATGCAGATAAAACATCAGGAGATAATGCTTCTAGAACGTGGCCATACATCCCAAAAACCCTACAACCCAGTGAGGCCATGGACCATATTTCAGTTCTTGCAGACCACTGGTGGTCTTTGGAATCAGCAATGGGTAGCCACAGTACCACAAAGTCACACCATACCAAAGTCATTAGTGAACATTCACATTGTAGCTAGCTACACAGTCATGCTCAAAGCCAAATACTATTGCTAGATAAGCCTACTGGAGGATCCCACTGGTATCTGACAGGATACCAGTAGATGTCTCTTTGCCAAGGGCCCTTTCAAACTTAGAACCAGCCCTGGTACAAACACAGAAGGCTGCTTTTAAACTGGACTTATATATTTTTGAAGCAGATGAAAGAACTGGTAAACAAAACTTCTGGGTATTCCTTACTTTAGAAAGCCCTATGAAATTCATGGGTCACAGTAAGCTGGCAGATGACACAAAAGCATACACACGTGCACCCATACACACACACACATACCAAAACCAAAATTGCAACATATTTGGGATGTCCAGGATTACACAAATGAAAGCACTGTGGACTCTTATTGTGTCAAGGTTTATTAAATATGTTAAATATGGTTTTCTATGGGTGAGCAGATGATGACTGGATGGCATTTGTTCTGTATCAGAAACTAGAGCTGATGTGGTCTATCCAATGTAGTTTTCTGAATGAGCATCCCAAATAAACAAACCAAATCTAAAGTTGACCAAAAACTGATTCATAACCGTTTTGGTGCTAATGTTGGAAAATGGTCCCTGGTTAAGTGGTCCCTGGTAAAAAAATAAAAAAGAGGGTTGGGAACTACTGTTCTAGGGCTTAGGGCAAACATAAGTAGTGAGCCATGTTGGGGTAACTAAAACCAGAATCTGTCATAAGACATGGGGAGCAGGTACTTACCCTACAATACTCAGCAAAAGTGATCTCTAATTAAGCTTAGTGGTTCATTGGTAAGTTCATTTCCTCCAAAATGCTAGGGCTTCAGAGCAAGCAGAAAAGAGAATATTATCTGCAACTTTTGCTTACAAATGTCTGTAGGTTATTTGGGTGCTAACTATGAAAACTGGTCTCCTATCAGTTAGATTTAAATTATTTCCAACTTGTTATAGTTTGTTTTCAATCAAAATCAGGGGAATATAATTTTACTTTGCTAATCTTTGCATTGCTGTACAACTGACAAATGTGTTAAACTAATTAGGGCAGCAGGGAAGCAGCAAACACTTGCTTCACTTAGATTGCCATTCATCCTAGAGCCAGTCCTAGCTGGAACCCTGCCAAGTACTCAAAGGTGTTACCTCTTGATGCCAGACACAATTTAGCTATGCTTGCATAATTTCCAGGGAACATTTAATAGCCATTTTTTCCAGTGTTAAATTTAAATTAGAAACTCACAACATTGGGAAGAAATCAAGAACATTTAAAACCTTAGTACCACTGTACATTAAGATATGAAGGTGGAAAGTATATAGGAGACCAGATTGTGGTTGTTTTATATAAAGAACTATTGTGTTCTTCTCATCAGATGGGACTGAATATGGCAGAACCAGCATATGCCACCACAGTGGCAACACAGGAGGCTTCCTGTGTTGGCTTAGTAGCAATGTGGAAAATTAATAATAATAATAATAATAATAATAATAATCCTTTATTTGTATACCATTCTATCTCCCCGAGGGAACTCAGGGTGGTTTCCAGCATGGTAAAGCATTGCAATTACTGACAATAAAACATTTTAAAAGTTATTATAAAAAGTATAAACATTGTACTATATAACAATTGTACATATTTAAAATTTAAAAGCCAGTTCAGTACTAATTACATTAGGCAGCTCAGTTTTCAGTGGCCAAGATTCCAAAGTGGGCCTCGACAACTATGAGAGGACACGTGTACAACGCAGTAGGCTAGGGCTCGGGAAGTGGCAAAATGCAAGCATGGCCTACCTGATGGTCAGGGTGGGACCTGGAGATGTTTATTTCCAAGGTCTGCTGTATAACCACAAGAGGTCTGGGCCAACAGGGTAAACATAGGCCTGGGGAAGTGGGTAAAGTGCATGACAAGGCCCTAACTAATGGCCAGGGTGGTACCGGGGCTCTTCATTTCCAGGGCCTGCTGAATAGCTATAACAGGGCTGGACCAGGGCTAGCAGCAAAGCACTCAGGAAGTGTGTAGAGTACAGAGTGGGGACCTAACTAGTAGCGAGGGTAGGCGCTTCCCCCTGTGGAATGGGCTTGTGTAAGTTGGGCAATGCGAGGCATGGAGAAATAGGTTCCCCAAACAGGCACCGCTGAATTCACCACGATCCATGGTGATTCCAGTGGCCAATGTGATCAGGTCACTAGAACAGGGTGGATTAAATGTATCCTGTGAATGACTAGGAATGAATTAGGATATACTTTGGCACCATGTGCCCTCACATAGAGTCTCCGTTTATGGTGCTCCCGTGATAGGTTTTTCTCAACAAGCTTTAATGAGAGAAGATTTGCCATTGCTTTCCTGCAAGGCTCAAAGAGTGTAACTTGCCCAGGAGAACACAGTAGATTTCCATGGTTGAGCAGGGATTTGAACCCTTGCGATTGGCATCCTAATTTAACACGTATACTACTACATCACACTGGCTCATATATGATTTACTTATTTAAAAATAGATCATTTTTGTAGTCACAAATTCCATAAAGGATTTCACATGTGTGTATGGGCAGATTGACAGCTTCTCAATGTCTTTTCATAGTATGACCACTTTCCTGCCCTTTCATTTCATAAAGAGAATAAGAGATACATTTCATCATTGCCTGGCTTTGTAGCATAGCCAAACCTCTTGTTTTGTCCATTTCTGCCTGCTTTCTTCCAACCTGTCAATTGTAATGCCTGAGGGAGTAATGTTCAGCTCAGGAAAAATGGGGTTCTGCTTGCTTTGCATTGTTGTTTTGTGCCTTTAAGTCCATTCTGACTTGAAGTGACCCTGAGGTATCATGGGATTTTCTTGGCAAGATTTATTTGGGGAGGGTTGCCTTTGCTTTCCTCTGAGGCTGAAAGAGAGTGACTTCTCCAAGGTCACTCACTGGGCTACTATGACTAAGTGGAGATTCAGATCCTGGTCTCCAGAGTCATAGTACAATTCTTAAACCATACAACCTCTCATTTCACGTAGTGTCTTTGCAAATTGATGTATGGATATCAGCTCCTCTATTAATTTTTTAAAAAATAAAGCTTTGTTAGTATCAAAGAAAAGTGGTGGTATCAAAGAAAAGTGGTGGAAAAATAAAGAGGAGAGTCATGTCTTGCTGCACTTTTAAGGCTTCCCGCTTTATGTCATATACCACAACTTCAGTGCCGTGAAACAGATCCTGAGATTTATTTGCAGAGATGTATGCATGAAGTCTATGCATGCTGGGGCAGGTATATAAGAACTCCACATGCACTGTTTTTGTTATGTTTGAATTCATGACATTTCATCCATATATTCAAGAAAGAGGAAAAATTATTCTGAGAACGAGAATGGCTGGATATCCTATCCACTTATAAAAAGATTGTTCAGAGGAACAATAGCCTTTACTTATTTTTTCTCAGACTAGGAAGTATTATAACTGCATTTTAGCTCTCTCTTCACTCTTCTTCTATTGAAATTCTAGCAAATTAGTAACTACATGATATATGTGGGGTGTGTCTCATAATTGCCGTACAGATGTACATTGATCTGGCCATATATTGTAAAGGGACTTCAAGTGTTCCCTATCTTCAAATAGGTTAGAAAGAGTAACAGAGTATAATACAGTGTTTAGAAAGTAGGCAAAGCCTTCTTTGGGGATCATTTTATTTCAGTATCCTTAAGAGAGAAGGAGGAGAAATTCATGAAATTAAAGCTGCAATAAAGAAACCTAGGGAAATGATGTGAAATTATGCAAAAGGAAGGATTCTGTAAAATATTCTTGATATCCCAAGAGACCAAATTCACAAAGATTTGCAGATTAGCATGTAGAGGGAATTACTTTAATATTTTGATGAGAAAAGATAATAGGTAGATTGTTAAATATATAAAAACTGGATTACTCCAAGGACACCACTTTGAGTCTCCTTTGTGGAAAGAAAAATGGGGTATAAGATGATGGTGGTGGTGGTAAGGTGAGTAATTGTTAGCACAGGTACTCCAGAGGGAGTCAAGAAAATTGAGAATGTATTTGCAAGAAATAAAGATCCCCGTGAAGTTTAGTAGGTGACAGACTTCATGGGAATAATCCCCATTTGCTTAACCCTGTGGAATTAGAGGAGGTTGATTCTGTAGTCAGGTGGGACTATAATGGCTTGAGTTAACCTCCCAGGCCATGCCCAACACTGAAAATATGAGAGATGAGCCAGTGGCATGTTTCAATAACACAAGAGAATGGAAGTATGAAAGATAAAATCTGGGAAAGATCTGCAATCTGTTATTGAGCAACTATAAAGGTATCCTCAGAACTTCAGATTTCTGCACTTTTTCTCACTATTATCAAATCACATTTGACAGAATTGATATTTAGGTCTGTGTCTTATCTGGGACGCTCTGGTCACATCCCGCCTTGACTACTGCAACGCTCTCTACGTGGGGCTGCCCTTGAAGACGGCCCGTAAGCTTCAGCTAGTCCAGCGCGCGGCAGCCATGTTACTAACAGGAGCGGGGCGCAGGGAGCATACAACGCCCTTGTTGTTCCAGCTCCACTGGCTGCCGATATGCTACCGGGCCCAATTTAAGGTGCTGGTGTTATCCTACAAAGCCCTAAACGGTTCCGGCCCAAAATACCTTTCGGACCGCATCTCGGCCTATGAGCCCACGAGGGCCTTGAGATCGTCTGGGGAGGCCCTTCTCTCGATCCCGCCTGCCTCACAGGCACGTCTGGCGGGGACGAGAGAGAAGGCCTTCTCGGTGGTGGCCCCCCGGCTGTGGAACACCCTCCCTGTTGACATCAGGCAGACGCCCTCCCTTATGGCCTTTCGTAAGAGCCTAAAGACATGGCTATTTGAGAAGGCATTTAACTGAATGTACATCATCTGGTAATGACAACTGGAACGGAATATGGACTACGAGTTTGGTTATGATTCCACGATAAGACGGAGCGGATCATTTGTAGTGTAATTATAGTAGTGTGTATTAGTGAGATGTTGTTTTTTCGATGTGCTTTATTGGAAACTGTTTTTAGATATGTTGTACACCGCCGTGAGTCGCCCTAATGGGCTGAGAATGGCGGTCAACAAATGCAAGAAATAAATAAATAAATAGGTGGCAAATCAGTATGGAAATGGGATCATCACAATTGGTGAAGATTCTTAGCATACAGCACCATGTGTAACCCATTGTCAGTCTGCCCTATGACAAACCCATCAATAGTGTCTGATTGTGCCACGGTGTCACAACTTATCTAGTGCCATGATCTTCTTATCTGCGAGTGTGTCAGCCTTCCAGCACAAGATACTGGGAGGGGAGGTTAACCTGTTCATCCACTCAAACCTACTCCCTTCACTGTAATTGATTGAATTAGTGTACATGTATTTTTCATCTTTAAGCTAAACTGTGCTTCAATTTCAAAGTTGTTTTTTCTAAAACCTGGTGACTTTAGAAAATAGTGCTGTGCACCATTCCATTTTTCAAAATAGGCTCTGAGTGATTCAGCACCTTTGGGTGTTGGATTGCCTGTAATGGCATGAGCGGCGCAGCCGTGTTTTTTCAGCCACAAGAAAAACATGCACACACAGGTCTACCTGCTTGAGCCAATCAGAAGAAGAAAACCACTCACGTGCCTTTTAGCCAAGCTGTTCTATAAATATCAGCACAAGTGCTTCCATATTGCTGGCTGTTGAGGGAGACAGAGATTGTGTGCTAGCTAGCTTTGTTAGTTGTATCAGTATCGTCGCTGCTTTAGATCAATTTTTGCCTTAATTATTTTCCTTTGACAATTTAATTAAATTTTCTTAGTTTAATATCATTCAGTCCTTCTTCTTTTTCATATTTCACTAGGAAAGTAAGGGTTGGCATGCATTTGGGGGGGGGGGAGGAGCTATGAAAGGTCACTTTTGAGGGATGTTTGTTTAAATATTGATGTTGTTTATTGAAAGGAGGGTATAGCTTGACATCCTTGAGCCCCTGTAAATTGCTTGTTGTGTATCTCTTTGACTCTTGTATTTTCTTGTGGCTTCTCTGTGTGTATACTCCTTCTCTCACACAAGAAGCCTGAGGCTATCCCCTCCCCCCCCCCCCCAAATATTATTTATAGATAGATAGATAGACACATATATTATATATACACATATATATTATACATAATAATAAATATATACATGTTATATATATATAGTGTGACCTGGGTCAAGTGACCAGGCTTTCAGGGGAGTGAAAGCCGGAGGGAGATGTACTACTGACTCTTAATCAGATTTTCCCACATGATACCTTTTTGTTTAGTTTTTCAAGGAGATTTTTTTTCTAGAAAATTTAGGGATTTCCTAAAAATCAGTGGATGACCTAAACATCCTCAAACTTGGTGGGCTTGCAGTGGTAAATGTGTCCTCCAAGTGTGGCTATTTTTGTTCTGATAGCCCTAAATATGACAGAAAGGGGGGCCTAGGAAGTTCCCCCATTGCTACCAATGGGCCGATCGAAAAATGTCAGATTGAAAAATGGCATTTTGCCCTCCTGAATTTGGGAAGCTTCCAAAAAAAATGGAACACCAGACACCAAAATGAAAACCAGACACCGAAAATGGAATGAGGTTTACCTGAAATGCACACCTCTATTAGAAAAACAACTTTGTAATTGCAGCAGAGTTTTTTAATTGGGTTGTATAAGTTGAGTATAATTGTCTTCATTATATTACACCAGTATTAAAGAAACAAAATCAATACATACATGCAAAGTTAATCATCATCATCATGATTCCTCTGGAACAGCAGAACCTGGACAGGGGGCAAAGTAGTATGACATTTGAAGATGGGTGATAATGGGGGTCATATTAGTTCATTGCTGCTATCTCTGGTTATGGAGACAGTGGCTTCATGTGATAAAATCCTTGGATCACTGATTGTTGCATTAGATCCTTTTTTTACTTTGGAATTTGATGGACCAAATTTTAAGCGTTGTTGATGTTACCTGCCAGTGTTGTTTCATTCAATTTGTAACTATTGTCATTAAACCAGCAACATTAGGCAGAGTACTAGTTCCACATAAGGTTGCCAAGTTTTTAAAGTTGCAATAATTGGCAGCCAAAGTTCATGCATGTTGGGTTGAAATTCGTGAAAGAAGCTCTTGATAAAGTTGTGTTCTGATGAAATACTAGACAAAAGCATTAATATCAGTTAACAGAACCATAGATTTTCCTGTAAAATTAACATGTTTTCCATATTGATAAATTGCATGACACAAATTTCTGTCTTTATAAAGGGAGTAGCCTCCCAAACCCAAGGCTTCTTGTTCAGTCACTTATAAAAGGAAAAGCTTTCCAGACCTTAAATAGGGACACCTGGCAATCCCATAAAGGACATGCTTTCCTGCTCACAAATAAGGTATATAACTTATAATTAAGGACCCTTGGCACCTCTGGTTTCACATAAGAAAACACCAATGTTACCATTTGAAAATTGCTACAGCACAAATAACAGAATAGATGCATGGCAGGTAGATGCATGGCAGGTCATGTTGTGCACACAGCTCTATCAACTGGCAGAAATGAACATCTGGGAGTTTGAGGAGGAGCTGCTGTCTGAACCAGACATCTTCCTCTGGCAAATAATAGCACCATATAATAGCATATAACAGACAGAAACATGAAGGCAGTATATTCCAGGCCATGTGAATGGAAGATTCTTGAAATGTGAAGATAGGTCTCATGGAATGGGAAAGCCAGATTGGTTCCAATTCACTACACTACACTAGTTCTGTCTGTTAAAAACATGGCTGGTATCATTTTCATCTACACTGTAGCATTAATGCAGTTTGACACCACTTTAACTAGCATGGCCCAATGCTATGTAATCCTAGGATTTGTAGTTTGATGAGGAACCAGCACACTTTGGCAGAGAAGGCTCAAGACCTTGTAATGATTCCACAGTTTTGATCCATGGCAGTTAAAACAGTGTAAACCTACATTAATTCTGCAGTAACGATGCAGCCTAAAATTCCCGATTCAAGCAACAGATTCTGAGATGTCAAAACTACGGAATTGGGTCTTCTTCTCAAACCATTGTATGTTAAAAATTGAATATTTCCAAGAAAATCCTGATAGGATTGGCAAATGCACATATGACCTGTCTTATGCCAATGCCGAACCATTTGGGTTGCCTCTTTGAAAGTCACTTTTCCCAGTTCCAACAGATAACCTTCACATGTCCTCCCTCCCTCCTCCCCCCCTCCTTCCCTCCCTCATCTTCCTCTCTTCTAATGCTCTTAAGCATCATGCCTTGATCTGAGACAGAAATCAAAGCAAATGCTTGCAGCAGGTTTTAAACCTGATTATTCAGCAAGAATAAATGGAAAAGATTGGAAGCCTGAGGCAAGCATTTAGATCAGTTTGAAAATGAATTATGTTCCAAAACCCTGGGAGTCATTTACATTTATCAGAAACTTGGGGTGCCATGGTCCCATTTTTCTTCCCACATTGCTCCCTTTTCCCTGTAGCATTCTTGCTACAAAGTTGGGGACCAAAATATTGAAACTTACCTCTGTGCTGAAATTTATCTCTTTTTAATTTGGTTCTCTATACCTTCAATGAATAGGAGAGGGAAAAAATGCCAAGCAACACAATCTGTGATCCAAAACAGTCCATATGGATGGATGTGGGGAAGGCTGACATTGAGTGCCCTTCATCTCAAGATAATTTATCATGGATGAGAAGGTACATAGTACAGTCCACTAAGTCTGTTGAGTTAGTTAAATGTTGGCAAGGATTAAATTCCTGAAGCAATTGGCAATAGCGCAAGTGAGGACCTGACATATACCTTGGAGATGCACAAGTGTAAATTTGGTTGCTGATGATTGGAGTAGAAGTTCTGAACTATAGCTCCCATTCCTGATTGTTAGTTAGGTAGATCGAGTCACTGGTGGCGCGATGGGTTAAACCCTAGTGCTGGCAGGACTGAAGACCGACAGGTCACAGGTTCAAATACGGGAAGAGCGTGGATGAGCTCCCTCTGTCAGCTCTGGCTCCCCATGCAGGGACATGAGAGCCTCCCACAAGGATGGTGAAACATCAAACCATCCAAGCGTTCCTCTGGGCAATGTCCTTGCAGATGGCCAATTCCCTCACCCCAGAAGTAACTTGCAGTTTCTCAAGTCACTCATGACACACAAAAAAGTTAGGTAGATGGGACTAAGAAGAGATGTAATGCAAAATATGTGCATATGAAAACATAAGCAAAGGGGAGAGGTATTGGATAATGCCTACCAACATTTCACTCATGTACCACCCAAAATAGCCATGCAACACCTGACAGTTTTCTCTGAAAGGAATAACTCCTTTACAGGTGGGCAAGTGGGATATGAGATTTCCTAACCATATCTCCAATACTTTCTGAATTTGAATAATTTATGTAGATTTTCATCTAGCAGCATTCAATCCAAATACTCCTTAACATTATCAAAGCTTCCACGTGAGTGTCTTTTAGAGACAATGAGAAAGAGCAAGGCAATTTATAATTTAATAACCAGAAAAGCCCACCATATCTTTGAAGTTGTTCCAAAGCTACAGCAAGCATGAGGATGAATGGATGTGACTAGTGTCACTTTTATGACAGGTGTCCATGTTGATCACTTCGAAATGGGCTGTCATGGTATTTACTGCAGAAGCACTGTTCAATTTTTAGGACAAAAATGGGTATTGTGCAGTCGTCCAAGTGTTGAATTACAAATCCCAGCAACCCTGGCCAGCATAAATAATGGTAAGGGGTACATGATTCTAAGCCATGCTTTACAGCAATCGTTCTTGTGTTTCCGGGTTACAGCTGGAAACATTAGGAAAACTCACAAGCCTGGCTGAATCTGGCAATTACATGTATGAATGGGGGACTTTAAGTAATATGAAAGACTACCTAAAGATCTCTGGAATACTATTATCTGAACAGAACCAAAAGACATAATAACACTTCTGACTTACACTGTTCGTTCTCTTTTTTCCTGGAAACCCTGGGATTTTTAATGGGAAAATATTCTGCACCCCAATGAGATTCTTAATGGATGTTGAACCAACAGGTACACACACTTTGCACAGAAGCACTCTTTTTTAGTTAACTCATGGAGACCATTTAAAAAAAGAAAAGAAAATAGGAAGTAAGCTTTGTATAGATCCTTTTTTTTCCTCACCTCTTTTGGGGGTGCGACTGTGTGAGATTTTAGTCTCTTGCCAAGACTTGTAAGCAAGAGGATGCTACCAATGGAGAAAATTGTTTCTGTGCTTCACAGTTGTGCCTCTGCCTCTCAGTGTCAATTGATTGTGGGGGGGAAACATGACGTGAATTAATTGAATGGATAAGAGTGGCTGGCAAGCATGAAGTAATAGAAATCTCTGTCCATCTAATCACTTTTGCTGCAGACCCTGTTTCCGTAACATGCTGTGTTTGGGGACAGCTGCTGTCTAAACCTGATAATTGCATAAGCTGCTCACCTTTATTAGTTTGGATCAGGAGGTAAATACGAGTGAAGCTTGTCTGCAATGAAATGGGGACAGAAACAAACAGGCAGCACAAATTCAGAATTTCCCCCCTCTCCAGCAGACTGCAAGTGCATCTACACTGTAGAACTAATGCATTTTGACATTACTTTAACAGACCTGGCTGAATGCTATGGAATCCTGGGATTTGCAGTTTTGTGAAGCTCATTGGGAAGAGAAGTCTAAAAACCTTGTAAAATTAGAACTCCAATAAGTCCATAGCATTTAATCATAGCAGCTAAGTAGTGTCTAACTGCATTCGTTTTACAATGTAGATGCAGGCTGAGACACCTTTTGTCAATTAAGTCCCCGGTGAGTTTAAATTGCTAAATATTTATTATTATTTATTTATTTATTTAGAGTTTTTATAACCCAGTCTTCTCAACCTCCGAAGAGGGACTCAGGCCAGCTAACAGCAGGAAATATGAGAAACAAGTGCAAACTTTCAGTAAAACACAAATTGATTCCTCTTTAATTTTTCAACAGAAAGGAGGAAACCATGAAAATGAACAAAATCTGGCTACCAGTATTAAAAAAAACTCTAAAATTACAAAAGCAAAACAACAGAGAGGAAACAATCTGGGACATTTAAGCACCTCTGAACAAAAGATTGCCCCAGGCACTGCCAGGCCATCAAATGCTAATCAAGGTGGTCAGTTGAAACATTCACACCTAGCTCCAGCAGACAAGAGTCCTTTGTCCCACCCTGGCCATTCCACAGATATGTAAACCCTTTTTCTTAGTTCCAACACACCTCATTACCTCTGAGGATGCTTGCCATAGATGCAGGTGAAACGTCAGGAAAGAATGCCTCTAGAACATGTTATAGCCCAAAAAACCCTACAACAAGCCAGTTGACAGTTGGTCAGTTTAAAGAGCCAGTCTGTTGTCGAGACGCCCCTTGAGGGGATGCCATCGTGGAGGCAATGGTGACATGGATATGCTGATGAGTCCCTAAACTCAAGTGTCCAGAATCCTAGTTGAAACAAAGGATGCAAGACCCCAAAGGCAAAGGTAGTGAGTCCTGACAATCAGGGGCTTGGCGGCCTGTTTAGAGACTTAATGAATGGATATCTGCTGAGCTCCTCTTCTGCAGGAGTGGCAGACTCTCTGCCTCAAGTTGAATGAGCAAACAACCTGAGATCATCTTAGTGACAAAGAGGATCATCTATCTGCATACATACACAATGGTTTTTATATTTACCTGGCTTGGAAAATAGCTGAAGGGACCCTGGCCATGATCTCCTTTCCCAAGTGATTAAGCAAATTGAGGGCACGGAAAGGTAGCTGCCTTTTAGATACATTTTGATACATTTCATTCGATATGGTTTACACAGTTTATACTTTCAGAAATCGACACAGTACATAAAACATACAAGAGGGTACACCAAAATCATCAAGTTGATACAGTTTATTAAGGGGTTAGTTATGATATAATTTTTAGGGTACAGCTGCTGCTAGGTCCATCTCGGAACCTGTAGCAGCTTTGACATTATGCAATTCTGGAGCCACGGAAAATGTTTTAATTTATTTTATTTTTTTAAAAAATCATATATCTTGCTTAGAGTCTCTTGATGATCTATACATCTTTTTTTGGGGGGAGGGGGTGTTGCATTTGCTAAACAACAGTATGGAAAACATTTATTAAAAAACTGATCACTCAATGCTACTGCTCTGCATCCAGCAATTTACCCATCTAATCGCTGCCATTGTGCGGCAAGAATAGATTTGAATACTAAGCAGAGCTGGTAAAACTCCTGCTCTTGGGAAAGACTGTTCAGCAGCATTTGCACTGTGACAGTTTCAGGTATTTCTATTAATACAGACTCTCAATATAATTTCTCTGCAGCTGATGTGCTAGTGCACTGGACACATCTAGTATACGGAGAATTGCAAACTATGACAAATGGTGAAGAGATTAGTATAACATAAATAACAGTCCCTGTTAAGTAGGTATCTCAGTAACTGTGGCAACAGCAGTGAAGGAATCCAGGATATAAGTGCTTATGTTGTATCAGTCTCCCTCTCTCCCTCTTTCTCAAAATTAACACTCTTTATGCTGCTGCCTGTAGACTGAGTCTAAATTTGGACCTTTAAGTTTACAAATAAAATTCAAAACGTGCTTTTTATGCTAATGGTTTTACTTTGGGTTTATGTACTCTAGAGTTTTACTAATTGTTATTCATTTTATTTGGTTTTATTACATATTGCCACTTCACAGTCTTCCTTGTTTTTAACACTGAATAGAAAACAATACAATCGACACAGCTTGCAAATAGTAAGCTTTGATTAGAAGTAGCCAGTCTTAACAGCTCCAGATGCCTTTGCCAGTCCACATTAGATAAGGTGATTCTTAAATTAACTTTTTGCCAACATTTTTACATTTAGCTAAAATTAGTTCTTTTTTAAAAAAGTTCTTTTTAAAAAAACACAAAAATTTAAATGCATCAATTTGGCAACAAAATCATTTGTACTTTCTGTAAAAACCAAGATTATGGTCGAAAAATGGCCATTACATAGAGGAAAAATCATGAAAGAAGGAAAAATCATTTACCTGAAGATGAGCTTAGCCTTCATTGTGCTTAGAAAGCAGCCTTGTATGGTGTGTTAGCCTATAATGATCTCTCCAACATTTCATGTTTAATTAGCATATGCTCAAACAACATTGCAGGAAATGCTGTGTCCTCTGGTATATTAGAGCCATGCCTGATTATTTTATTAATAGGTCAGTTATGAAGGTCTTTTCTGGTGCTGTTTGATTAAATGTGATCCAATTCAGACTTGATCCAATCTGATTCAGATCCAAATCAAAATGTGAATACTTCTGGTATTATAAGTAAAAATGGCCTGTTGTTGTTGTTGTTGTTTGACATACGTGTGTGAAACCCTTATGGAACTTTTGATAGAAGTTATTATACAGACAAAATTGTATGTGAATGAATACTCTAAATGATGGAAGAGAGATATACTGTAATTTACCCTTCTACATTAAATTTTTGAAAAAGAACTAAAAGTATCTATTTTATAGAATTGCACAAAAAAAACACACACACACACACACACCCCAACCCAAAAAAGCCCATAATT
Organism: Anolis sagrei; assembly: GCF_037176765.1. Lineage (NCBI taxonomy): Eukaryota > Metazoa > Chordata > Lepidosauria > Squamata > Anolidae > Anolis > Anolis sagrei. Next base: position 211,417,902 of record NC_090024.1, on the reverse strand, counting down.
TTTCTTGGTGTCTTAGTTTTTAAGGTTATTTGGGTGCTGATTCAGAAAGTTGCATCAGATGGACTACATCAACTCTAGTTTCTTAGATATAGTTATCATGATTTTCTGTGGGCAAGCAGATGAAAACTGGTAGACGACATGTGTTCTGTATCTCAAAAGCAAGAGGAGATGGAGAAGAACTGGTGCCATTTTTGGAATCAGCAGGTGAAGTACATGGAAACAGGTCTAACATCTGAGGCACCAAAATGTGTGTTGGACAGTGAAATCATTGTTTGTAAGAAATTGTAATAGTGACTACCTGTATTGTGGGCTAATAACTGTAATGGTAACTGACTATATTTTATTGAAACTTTCCAAGCCTTGAGAACAACTGTGATATCAAGAAATCAAATCCCCAAATCATAAAATATGGGATGCAGCTCCACCAGGGACATAGCAAGTGTGCATGCCCTTGCCTCATAGTAACCTTTGTTATGAATTGTCTCTGGAATGCTATTTGAATACACCCAGACCCCTTCCTCACAATGAACTGGGAGATGGGGGAACCATTTTGTGTATTTGTGTCAGAATTCCTCAGTCCATTTCCTGCTCCCATTGACAAGATCAGGAAGATCTGTAACCTATGCCCCATGCCAGCCTCACTCACTGAAGTGGTCATCATCTTCAAGTATCTATTGTGTACTTTAGACTAACCCCATTGTGTTCCCCAGAGTGAACCCATTAAGCCCATCATGGACTCATTTCCCAAATGCGACACTGCTTTCATTCCAGAACACACCCCTCTCAGAGGTGGATCAATAAATGAACGAACACTTCAAATGCTCCAATGACACTATATTAAATTTCCCACCAGCCAACCAGTGATGTCATCTGATGGAGTCTTGAGCCACTTGGAACGCATGTGTGCTTGATGTCAGATCTAAAGCCTAAAGAGTTCTATTTCGGGGAATGACTGTCACACACCCACAGCGTTCTGGAGGGCTGCCTATAAATGAGCAGAACCTTAACACCCTGCTGTGGATGGACTTTGCCAAAACTGGCTTTTCCCATTCTGGATCCTGCCAAACCCCCAGAATTCATGCCAGTATCCATTAAGTGTTTTGGATGTTTGTCAGGTCAGGTTCTGGTGTTGATATAACTGTTGAAGACTTTACCGGCAAAGGTGGGTAGACTTCTGTCTTGTGATAGTTATATCTGCCACAACACAAAGATTCATCAACCAGAGCGTATTATGTCATAGGATTCCAAAAGTCTGAGCCCAGAAATAACTTAATCGAAGTTACATTTTTTTCTACACAAAATTCCATTCCTACTTATATCAAGTTTCCTTTATTTCAGTAATAGAATTTCAGACAGGGTGCAAATGGAGTTATTTTGTTTCTGGAGCCTTTGCAAGCTTACTGCAAATAACTCATAGATCTATTGATATATCTTTATCTATCATGTAATTTTAGTGCAATTCTCTGTCAACAAAGTGCATGTTCTGTTCTGGAGCAGTCTTAGTAAGCATGACTACTTTAGTTTTGTAGAATCTTTGGTTTACTTATTTATTTATTCATTTACTGCATTTATATACTGCTATTCTCACCTCTGGGAGGACTCAAAGTAGTTTCCAACATAATAATGACAAAATTCAATGCCAACATACATGTGAAAACCAAAACATAATATCTGGACAATAACATATAACTATAAATTAAAACCATTAACCATATTAAAACATAAACATTGAGACAAAGAATTAAAACATCCTAATATAAACGTTAAAATCACATAGTCCAACATCGTAATCCAAAGCCATTCCAATTGTCAATTGCACATATTCCCTATTCATTTCTTGCAGTGCTCACAGATCAAAGGATTGGTCCAACAGCCATGTCTTTGCTTTCTTTCTGAAGACCAAGAGGGAGGGTGCTGATCTAATTTCACTGGGGAGGGAGTTCCATAGCTAAGGGGCCACCACTGAGAACGCCCTGTCTCTCATCCCCACCAACCGCACCTGCGTAGGAAGTAGGAACGAGAGCAGGGCCTCCCCAGAACATCTTAACCTTTTGCCTGTATATCCTGTGTTTGCTCAAAAATATATAAATCCTTTAGATAATTTATTTATTTATTTATTTATTTATTTTTCGCATTTATTGACCGCCCCTCTCAGCCCGAGGGCGACTCGGGGCGGTGAACAGCAACAAAAAGGACAGTGTACAATAAGTCAAGACAATACAAACCAGACAATACAACATGACATATACTAATACTAAAAATCCGCGTCGTCAAGTCCTGGGGTCATAGCCAAATTCATAATCCTAGTCCATTCCAGTGTCGTTCAAGATACTCTCAGTTGAAGGCCTGCTCGAAGAGCCATGTTTTCAGGCCCCTACGAAAGGCCATCAAGGAGGGCGCCTGTCTAACTTCAACAGGGAGGGTGTTCCACAGCCGGGGGGCCACCACCGAGAAGGCCCGCTCTCTCGTCCCCGCCAGGCGTGCCTGTGAGGCAGGCGGGACCGAGAGGAGGGTCTCCCCGGATGATCTCAAGGCCCTCGTGGGCTCATAGGCCGAGATGCGGTCTGCAAGGTATTTTGGGCCGGAACCGTTTAGGGCTTTGTAGGATAACACCAGCACCTTAAATTGGGCCCGGTAGCGAATCGGCAGCCAGTGGAGCTGGGACAGCAGGGGCGTTGTATGCTCTCTGCGTCCTGCTCCCGTTAACAACATGGCTGCCGCGCGTTGGACTAGCTGAAGCTTCCGGGCCGTCTTCAAGGGCAGCCCCACGTAGAGAGCGTTGCAGTAGTCGAGGCGGGATGTGACCAAAGCGTGTACCACCGTGGCCAAGTCAGACTTCCCAAGATACGGGCGCAGCTGGCGCACGAGCCTAAGCTGTGCAAATGCTCCCCTGGTCACCGCTGAAACCTGAGGCTCCAGGCTCAGCGATGAGTCCAGGGTCACACCCAAGCTGCGATAAGGATAGAATTCTGTCTCTACCCACCCATCCATCCATCTATCTATCTATCTATCTATCTATCATCTATCTATCTATCTATCTATCTATTGTCTCCCACTTTTCTTCTAATATGACAGACTCTTTCATATTTATTATTGAATTTTCTTCCCTTCAGTCAATGCATTAATGCTCCATAATAAAGCAGTTATGATTCACAGTTACTGCTGCGTTTTGCACAGAAAGGAAGAGAAAAAGACGTTTCCAAGATATGAAATATATATTTAAAAAATCTATGTGCAAACTCAGAAATGGATGATTGATGCCAAAGGAGCAAATATATGGCTGAATAGGACAGGGACATGTAAGTAATATCTGTTTATTTAGGATTGTCCTTTTAAAAGACTCCGGCCTAATTCCTTTCTCACTGGAATGTAAATCAGCCGTAACTCTCTTGACAGCACTGGAGTCACAGTTATTATTAATATTATACAGCAGCACCGAGGAGCACCAACTGAGATCAAAGCTGTATCATTTCTCAATTAGACTTTCCACCAGGGATAACTTGTCACATCTCCTGCCACTTCTGCTGTCTATGAAATCCTATTAAGCTCTTGGTCTCAATGATATCTCGAGGCCACAATTTCCACAGGTTAATTATGTGTTCACTCTGAAAGAAAAGACGAAAAAGGAGCACACTTTGTTTCCAATGTTATGTTGTTTTTAGCCTAGCATAGTTTCACTTTTGGCATTATATATAAATTCAAATCAGATCATTTCTGCATGGTAAGAAGTCATGGTTGTTAGCCTTGTTACTTATGGACATGGTTCATTCCATTCTCAGTCAAGAAGATGAAAAATCAACAGACACTCCTTTGCCCAGATGTACAAAGTGGATTTATAAACAAAAGCATTCATTTTTGCTACTTTCCAAGCCAAGATCTTGAACATAATATCTGTGGCATACATGTGGCTGTATTGCATGTGGTCCTTATAACATTAAGAATGCATGCTTGAATAGCCTTGTTTTATTTTTCACTCCCAATCCATTTTTTTCCTTTTGTAACATGCTGTTTTTGTTTGAGCGAAGGGCATATCTTGTTTTATTGATCTACTGTATAAGCGGCTTTTCAAGCTTTTCAGACTGATGAGTGGCACATGAATTCTTTGTCTGAAGAAAAATATCTATAATCAATGTGACTATTCACATTGTTCATGTTGTATTTGTAAGGCCCACATTGTGGCATTCTTCTCAATTGACGATGATATACATATATAGACAAAGACATGAAAAGAATTGTATGCCATTGACTGTGCCAAAGAAAGCATTTCTATGAGCAAGCCCTTCAAATCTATTAGGAACAGGGATATGCCACATTTTCTTCACTCTAAGTCCACTGCTATTTGTTTGTGTGTTCTTGAACACCTAAGGTGTAATTCTGTGCATAGTTACTGAAATCAATAGGATTTGAGCAACTTGCCAAAAGCCCTGACACATTTCCAAGTAATATTTCCTCCATAACCAGAATGTGAAAAAGGTTAGAGAGTTGTGTCAACTTGAACTAGTTTCAGTGGTCCAATTGCTAATTTGAAGTATGATCACTCACAAGCCTGGCTCATGTTCAATTTATGATCAACAATAATCTCAAGGCTCTTTACACATTTAGTACTGCATAGACATGTATCCCTCATACTAGACCTGTGCACTGAATTTCAAAGAATCATAGAATTGGAAGAGATTACAAGGGCCATGCTAGAACACCAAAGCACTCCTGACAGATGGCCATCCAGCCTCTGTTTGAAAACCTCCAGAGAAGCGGACTCCACCACCCTCCAAGACAGAATATCCTACTGCCGATCCACTCTTACCAAAACAGGAAGTCCCCAAGTTATGAACAAGATAGGTTCTGTAGGCACTTTAGTTGAATTTGTATGTAAATCAGAACAGGTACATTTTTAAGTGTAACTTTAATTGTGTGTGTGTGTGTGTGTGTGTGTGTGTGCGCATACACACACACACACATACATACATACATACATACATACATACATACAGAGATTGAGAGAGTACTTTGGATAGCACAGGGAAGGGTTGACACCCTTGTGGTGTTTGTTTTGCTGTCTGTGCCCCTATTTAGAAGATTTCACCTCATTTTCTGTCCCTGTGATAATTGGATTTTGAATAAATTGGCTTGTTGTGGAAACAAGGATTGGAGAGTGAGAGGACTTGCTTTTTGTATAGTGCTTTGCATGTATATTATTTATTTTATTTATTATTCGAACTTATATGCCGCCACTCCCTGGGGCTCGGAGCGGCTTACAAGAATGACTAAAATCTAACACAATTTAAAAACAATTTAAAACAATTTAAAAACAGCAATATCAACAATCAAAGGCCTATTGAAACAGGTATGTCTTACATGCCCTGCGGGAAGCTGATAAGTTCCGGAAGGCATGGACTTCAGGTGGCAGAGTATTCCAGAGTGATGGTGCCATTGCTGGTTGCTGTTAGACGCAAGGTCTTGACACTGGGAATTTCCAATAGATCTTGGTCCTCAGAACGGAGGGATCTCTGGGGTTGGTAGGGGGGTGAGGCGGTCCCTCAGGTACATCGGCCCCAGACCATGCAAGGCCTTAAAGGTGAGTACCATCACTTTGAAAGTGATCTGGTGCTCAATTGGTAACCAATGCAGCTGTAGTAAGATGGGTGTTATGTAGCATCTCATCATATATTGCCGATACTGCAAGATAAAGGTCTTCCTGATTTTGGAAAGAAACCTCTGCTGTCCTTGCTTGTGCTTGCTGTTCTAATCAGAAACTACCAGATTACTAGAATAGTTGGAGCCCTTCCATCGCTCATAGATTGAGCACAAAATATTCCAAACGAATCATATAGTCCTCCAGGTGTTGTGAAGATTGCAGCTCCTATCACTGACTATTCTAGCTAGGGCTGCTGGAACTTGCAGTCCAACAGCATCTGGGATTCTGTATAATCCTGGTCTGTCCATTGCCATTGGAGATGTTAAAAAGTCAGCCAAGGAAATGCAGGTTGCTAAACAAACATTAGGCTCCAAACTCAAACATGCAGCTACTCTGAGAGATCTCTTTATGACTGCGCAGGAAAGGCTTGAAGCTATTTTCAGAGCTCCCACCATTATAGAGGATTCTTTTTTGCACTGGAGGTTGATGGAACATGTTGTCTGCCTGGGAGCTGCCCAACTTTGGCAGACCTTGTGCCTTGGCTTATTGCCTTACCTTACATTGCTTTTTGTAGCCTGACTTCACCTTGCCAACTCCAGCATGACTGTCCTCTTTCCAAGATAACTGCCCCCTGCCTCTTGATGGCCTCTATTTGTTTCTCTGTTTTGTGGTGGGTGCTTTCTCAGTGCTAAGCAGGATAGCAATGTACTAGGTTCCTGGCAAAAACACCTGTTAGGAAGAAGCGTACATTAAATACCAATGTATTTATTAGCTCCAAACTCTAATTGACCGTGAAGGAACATGCCATTAATGCAAATCATGCAAAAAGTATTGCTCTTTTAATCTCTACACTTACTTTTCCGCATCACTTAGCTTAGACTTCTGTCATGGATCTATGCAATCTCCTCTCAAGCAATTTGGCACAGCTGTCTAATCCTCTTCATCCCAATATAGGAGGAAATATAATCTGGGATCCCTTTAAAGCTAGTCTTCTCCTCATTAGGGTGATCTCTTGATGGTCAGTCACCTTGGACTAAATTGTCAAATGATTTTGATTTGTATACATTTCTTACTAAGGTTTAATCCTTTGTGTTTGCTTGAGTTTTTCATCAGCTTCTGAAGCAGCATTTCAAGCCTTGCTTCCAATATATTGTGTGTGTGTGTGTATTTAAAAATTAAGCAAAATATCCATTTAAAATATGTAAAAGTTAAAAAAAGTTTAAAAAACATAGTAAAGATTTTTTAAAGGAGTTCCTACTACTAACAAAAAAAATCAAGGCCTTCTCTCGATAAATCTTGTTTCTTTTCAGATAGTTATTTAAATGACATGTTGCTTATACTGAAAATATTACTGGAGCTTAATTATTTGCAGTTATACTTCCCAGACAGCACTATCTAGTTACAGAAGTAGCTGCATTTTAAAAGATAACACTTTGCTTCCTTTTTCTCAAAATGCCATATATACTTGAGTATAAGTCGACCCGAATATAAACTGAGGCATCTAATTTTACCACAAAAACTGAAAAATGCTGTAGCTACTAGCAAATTTCAAAATAAAAATGGATATCAATAAAATTACATTAATTCGGGCATCAGTAGGTTAAATGTTTTTGAATATTTACATAAAACTATAATTTAAGATCAGACAGTCCAACTCTGATTAAACCACTATTCTAACCTTCTTCAAGTAAATGTGCTTATGTATCCTTCCAATAATTACCATAGTTTATTTTAACTATACATTTTGGGGGAAATGCTGTGTGTATATGAAGAAGGAAAAGTGGGAAAGACTGGCACCGAGAGAGGAGGAGAGGAAGGCATGTGATGCATGAGAAAGCAGACCAGGAATGAGAGTGGAGGAGAGGAAGGAGAACTGGGTTACTGTGAAGGGAGGTGAGGGTCCTGGCAGGAAGGCATGGGGCGCAAAGAAGGGCTTTCAGCCCCCCATCTTCCTGCCAGGACCCTCACCCGAGTATAAGCCGAGGGGGGCTTTTTCAACCTAAAAAAAGGGCTGAAAAGCTAGGCTTATACTCAAGTACAGTAGATATATTTTAGTTTCCTAATGAGCTCGGTATTACAAGCTGCTGAGCAGTGATATAAAACACAGTCCCCACCCATCTGCCATCAATAAATCATGAGAGAGCAGCACAAGACAAATGTTTTAAAAACAGATTTTATTTTTAAAAATTACATCTATCTACAATACAATGGCGACAACAAATACAAATAGTTAAAATAGCTGATAAAAAGTATGTTTTAATGCTAGAACAATACACTGCCAGTGACACAATAGCTCTTTCTCCCTCTGCAGATTTCAGAATCTAGTTTCAGCTTATTAATAACTCAATAATATTTCACTAGACATTCAGATGTGTTCCAGACAGTTCCATACTAAGATTGGGGCATTTTGAGTAAAACAAATAAAACAGATAGTAGTAAATAATAATAATAATAATAATAATTATTATTATTATTATTATTATTATTATTATTATTATTATTATTTTATTTCTTAATCACCTTTCCCCACAGCTCGAGGGTGGTCACAGCACAGTTAAAACACACAAATGCTATAACAATTCTACAAACACACATTAGAATTCGGTTCCATCAGGTGTAAATAAAATATATAATTTTATTTACACTTGATGGAACTGAATTCTAATGTATGTTTGTAGAATTGTTCTTGATTTCTGCTTTCTGTCATTTTGTGTTGATTTTCAGCAACAGCTAGTGTCTACACTTTCTTGTGTCAACTGGGAGTAGAATCTGTGATGTTAACTTTCCATCTTTTGACTCTTTAATTAATTTATATCCTGTCTTGCTCCCAAGATATAGTATAAATATTTCATAAAAACCAGATCACCCAATTAAAATATCTGAAATTTTAAAAACACATTCAGAGCATAGTACAGATTTTTTAAAAGCAGGTGTTTCCATTGTACCTAGTACTAATGCAGGAGAAATCTTGTTTTCACTTCCTCCATCAGGACTAGTCTCTCCGAAACCTATAGTTCTGTGAATCTGAAGAGGCGGAAATTCTTGATCAAAGCAACAATGCTTTCCTTCTGTTTGACCCTAACTTTTTTAGGCTTTGTGAAATAGCTCTTCTAGAGTGAAAAGAGAAAACCACAACTTTTGTACAGTTTGGTTCACAGTGATTCAGCGCCTAGAGCAACCCACCACACCTCTAGTGTTAGGTGTATAGAACCCCCATGAAATTGAAAAATGGGAAATAAAAAAATGCTGGGTTTTTTTTCTACCTGGGAGAACAGTTCTGTAGGAATATCGAAAGAACAACTCTGTGATCAGCATCTGTGAAGGGCCTTCAATGTGACTCTATAGCAATGGTTCTCAACCTGTGGGTCCTCAGATGTTTTGGCCTTCAACTCCCAGAAATCCTAATAGCTGGTGAACTGGCTGGTGAACAACCTGGGGACCCACAGGTTGAGAAACACTGCTCCATAGTCAATATCCACTAGAACCTGTCCATACAATCACATTTGGTACAGGTGTTCTCTCCAGAAAACTCTTTTCGCAAGTAATCTTTAACACTTTTTGAAGAAGTCATGTTAAAAGCCCTTGAAATCTATTGACATAATATTTTAAATCAAATCCTCCAAAGACAAACTTCAAATGTAGAAGGAGAAATGTAGTTGATTTGAGGGTAGAGGGCTTCCATTCCATGTTACAAAGATTCCAGGAAGAACTGAAGCCTGAGTTTCTTAACCACAGTTTTCCTCCATCTGCATGGAATTTTGTGTTCCATTTCTTACCTTCTGTTTATGCATTTCATCTCAAAATAGTGCTATCAGATCAAAGAGATTTATTGCTAAGAATGGGAAGAAGCCAGCTTAAAGCTCTTACGGAGAACCAAAGCACAGCTGTGCCACTTGACATTTTTTCTGAACCCTTTCTAAAAATGTTTAATTGCATTGTACCCAGTTTAATGTTGCTTTTCTTTGGCAGTCAGGCATGTCAACTATGGGTGCATTTCATCTGCCTATCTGTGTCTGAAGCCTTACAAAGTAAAATAATAGCACAAATTATGAAATATAAAACAAGGTGGGAATCCTGTTTCTAGGGACAAAGTATTTTAACTTCTTGCATTTTGAGTCTGTCCAGGAGCCTTCTACAATAGTCCACTCTTCTGTTTCAAGGCAGGCTGACAGTGGAGGAATGGCATGGTCAGCTCTCTTAGCAATGTAACAATAACCAGGGCAACCAGATGGGATTTGTCCCTACTGCAAAGCTTTGTCTTCCTCTAGTTGACTTGACATTATTGCAGTGGAAACTGTTGCCTCAAACCATCCTTCTGTGTTTGGCTCCCATCAAATCAACACCTTCTCTTCCAGTACTGTTTCTGTGACCAAAAAATCTCCCCTGTATTTCAGAAGATATTTGTATTTTTAAACCCCATATATCTAAATACATCAACAAAGAGATTCTGACGCTCTATATAAAAAAGCAAAACTAACAACATTAGCATTAAGGACAAAATTCAGTGTCCTGAGAAAGTTATCAGGGTATTTTAGGAAATTCAATTTTCTAGAGCAGGGGTCCTCAAACTAAGGCCCGGGGGCCGGATATGGCCCTCCAAGGTCATTTACCCGGCCCTCACTCAGGGTCAACGTAAGTCTGAAATGACTTGAAAGCACACCACCACCACAACAACACTCCTATCTTATCATCCAAAAGCAGGTCCACACTTCCTTTTGAAATACTAATAAGTTTATATTTGTTAAAATTGTTCTTCATTTTAATTATTGTATTGTTTTAAAGTGTTTTTGTACTACAAATAAGATATGTGCAGTGTGCATAGGAATTCATTCATTTTTCCCCAAATTATAATCCAACCCCCCAACAGTTTGAGGGACTGTGACCTGGCCCTGTTTAAAAACTTTGTGGACCCCTGTTCTAGAGCATAACTCCAAGAATCTTACAGCCAGCAGAATTGTTAAGTTTGCCTGTTGGGTGATTCTGTGAGTTGTAGTTCAACAAAGTTTTTTTCTTTCACAAAATCAGTTGCAGTGTTTATAAATAGTACCTTAGTAGAGCTTTAGTAGCAATGGTAGTGGTAATAACAATACCATACCACTACTGCCATTCTGGAATATTTTGTATTATTGTAATGCATTGGCTTTATATAGGGATGGAGGAACTTATTATTGCTAGGATCCCTAATGTGTGCATGTGTTTGTATATATGTGTTTGTATACAATTGTGTGTCTGCTTTGCACACAGGCATGCACTGTGTCTGGCCCTTGGAAGCCTAGTTAGTGTGGCTTAGTCCATGCAGTCTCTGATTACATGAATAAAATGTTATCACTTAATATTCTTCCCCTTAGAAACAGTTAAAACAAAGATGAGAATTGAATCCCACTTTCTGTATAGCCCCATCCTTTGATCTGCATGTTCCTATTTTATTTCATTTCTTGTCATTTACATCAGGACAGGGTATTGCCAAGATCATCCAGATATGTTAAAGTATAACTCCCTTTAGCTCTTCCTATTGGTGATGACATCTGTAGCTTATGGAACTTGTAGTGAACACCTGGAGGATGGTAGATTGCTCATCCTTGCTCTAGAATTTGATGTGACTAAGCCCTAAGCATATGGCAACATAAGATGTTTAATGGGTAGGGGAATAGTCTGGGTTCTGACAATTATCCCGTGCTGAGGCTTTCACATAGTTATCCAACTTATCACCGGATTAAAAGACCTTATTTAAAGATCTTTTGCATCATGGTTAACTAAAAATTTCTTATTTTCAGCACTTTTGGGGTGGCTGCAGTGGCTGAAAAGAGCAACGGAAGCTCAGGGCCATACTTTGCTACTTTGAGTCAGAGCAGCAAACACCTCCCACATTCACCCAAAACAACGTGGGAACCAACATGTTGTCATCTGAAGTCAATAAAACAGCTAACCATTTTACAGTACTGTCAAGACAGTCATAACTCACTGCTTGGGGTGACTTTCTCAGGCTGGATCTACATTGCCATATAATGCATTTTCAGAATGCAGAATGCATTGAATTGGATTATATGGCAGTATAACTCATATAATCCAGTTCAATGCAGACAATCTGTATTCTGAAACTGCATTATTGTAGATCCAGCAACTGTGTGTTTAAAAGTACTGTCCCCTGACCAAAGGCTTGCCTCACCTTCAAAGGAAGGTGAACTCTTTGAACTCAATGGGGAAATTTCTCATTAAGACAATATAGTCGGAGCTTCTCAGTTTTATAGTTGGAGGCTGAGGTTGGAGTTTCTCAGTTTTAGTTATGTATTCAGCACTGAATTTAGCTACCCAGGCTTCTGTGTTAGTTGATATTTTTTGTGTTAGTTTATATTATTTAATATAATTCACCAGCTATCCCCTTTATTGGGGGCATCTGGTTTGGCTACATTTAGCTGCATCTTAATAGCAGTATGTTTAAATTAAATTTACATTCTTTATGTGAGACTCCTTTAAAAAATGTCCAAAAATATCAATAGATTGAAAAAAATCATAACCAAACTGTTTAACATAGCTGATTATAGGGAGAACATGACTTCCTTGTTACAACAATTTCAATGACTTCTAGGTATACTTCAAATACAACCTGTAAAGTCTTATATAATTTGTTTCCAAGTTACTGAAGAACCTCTATGAGTTTATCTCAGGCATGGAAAAACTTTGACCTTCCAGGTGTTTTGGATTTCAGCTCCCACAGTTCTTAAACGCTAGTACCTGGAGGGCCGAAGTTTGCCCATGCCTGGGTTATCTACATTTTGAGATCTTCAGAAGAGGCCTTCCTCTTGATCCATCTATCCTTACAGGCACATTTAGTAGGGAAGTGAGAGAAGGCCTTCTTGGTGCATATTCCCTGGCTCTGAATCTCTGCTGAGTGAAGCTTCCTGTTGTCTTCTTGCCAGCAGAAAAGGTTTTTATTTTAATTATTTATGCAGACTTCTGGCAATCGATTAGCTGTTGAGAAGAGTGCTTTTAATTGATGGCCCCATATTTTTAAAGTGTATTTTAAATTACTTTTAACTCAATCATGTTTTAAGATTGCAATTTGTTTAACCTTGTTTTAATACAGTGACTGTTTTTCTCTTTTATCGGAACACACTTTTGTCTGTCGTCATTTGTATCTGTTTGTCTTCTCATTGTAAGATTGAGTACGGGTTCTGAAAGAATAGGATAATATAAGCAAGATAGGAAGGGAGATTCACGAACTGCAGTTAGATCTCATCTTTGATATCATGCAATGTAAACACAGTGTAATGACTTCTAGCCACTTAAAACCTACTGGGAAATCAAATAAACTGAAACAGAAAAGACTCATGTAACTTTAAAATAGATTGTCTTAGATTATCCTTCTACTTCCACTGGCTGCTGGCTAGAGATATGCATTTGCTGACCTGAAGTTGTGTCTCCTAATATAAAAGTAAATGGGCATCTCCTCTCAAGGAAACTATAGCTTCATTTGAGATACTCAGAAGAGAGCTTAACCTCCAGAAATGAAATCTGGCAACTAGAAGCAAAGACCATCATCTTCCCCATACATTGTGTTTCTGTAGAAAAGGAAATAGTACCCATTTCCACTTTGGATTCTGAGATTACCTTTCTAAAGGGAAATGGAGAGAAACTCTCTAGAAACAGATTTTGGAAATAAATTGGGTGGTCTGAAAACAAGGCCTCCAATTTGAATCATATGCTTTTGAGGAACCTTGTTTCTACAGCAGAACGTAATCTACAATGTCTTAATTCTCAATGAAAGGAAGCAAAGACCAAGAAGCCTAGTTATATAAGGTATCTGAGGAGCTGTTGTCTAGGTATGGTATCAGAATAACAGTAGTTATATTGCTTGCCCAATATGTAATAGGGAACAAAAAAAACAATGTGTATGTTTTGTTTGAGCTTTGAATACTTGTTACATAGGATGTTTGCCAAAATTCAGAGTTCTCCTTAAGGTGAGAAATAGTGGGGTAAAATTTAAGTAAGTAAGTAAACTATGAGCAATTCATGCAAGGTGGTATTTACAAATACAGGGGTGCATTGTATTTTGAGGGAGGAGAAACTCTTCATTCTGACTTGTTCATTAAGACAGTTTGCTGTTTTCAAGAGTAGGTTCAATATTGCTTATACTGATTTAGTACTGCTTTCCTTAGCTTTTTTGAAGTATTTTATTGTGACTCTTTATTATTTTGTTTTAATATTTATGTCATATTTATTTCCTTGCTATGTTAGGATGCAGAATTGGCTAGATATATTTGCCACAACTTAACAACTAAATATATTTGCCATAACATAAATAACTTCCAAACATGTGTGTCACAAAATGTCGATGTAGACTGCAACCTCAGTATCCATGACTTACATCCTGGCAAATATATAAATAGTCCACATTTATAATATATTAAAATAGGTAACTGTCATTAATTAATTAATTAATTTCATAGCACTTATCCAGAGCACTTTGACTCTGGTTTTGTATATTGTACTATTGGCGATCACTCATGGCTGATAGCACAACCAAAGACCCCCCAACCGATGGCCATCCAGCCTCTGTAGTTTTTGTAGTTTATTAACATTTTTTACTTGTCAAAGCAATATACTTTTCCTTTTTATACATCAGAACTGTAAGACTTACTGTGAGACTGAAAGTGGGTTCAGTGAAGTTGCTTAGATGGTGAGAGAAGAAAACTGTAGTGGTGTAAAAATTAAGTGGCATAATTCAGTTTTTGACCAAGACATGAAAATGTAAAGGAGAGAAAAAAGTATGCAAATCTGCACAATTATTTTCATTGATAGTGTCCTTAAATGCATTTTTTTCAAAAGGCCACATATAAATCCAATAAATAAATAAGCTAGGAAACAAGGACAAATCTTATATACATTCTGTGACATCTTGTTGCCATTGCTGTTTTTTCAATGTCCTAATAGTCTTAAGTGGAAGACAGAAAATCCACAGTTGGGAGGGAAGGTCAGGGACATATTGTACAAAGAATAATAATTATTATTTTAAAACAACATAAGTTTACAGACTGTTTTTCCCTCTGGAAGGTTCAAAAGAAACCCCTGAGTTGTTATTTTAGAATGGTTTATTTCCCAGCTTTATTAAAACAGATATTATAATAGGCTGAGGGAAGAAAGAGAAAAAGATTGCATCCAGTGCAATGTATAGAGGAGGAAAGCTTTCTTTTATGTTTCAGTTCTCATATTTTGTTTTCATTTTAGAGCCAATGTGGTGCAATGGTTTGAGGGTTCGGCAAACAACCCCATCGTATGGGGCTAGAATTGGTGGCATACACCGATCTAGCCCAGGTCAACCATGGAGCCAGCTGGCTCCCATCAGACGTCGTTGTGTCAGCCTCGTGGGTGAAGGAGGGTGAAACCAGCACAACATGGGAGGTTTCCTGTGTTGCCAAATCTGTAGGGGGAAGCGGCATGCTCCATGCACACTCACACTTCCCCCCATGTGATTGCCCTCCGACAATGTGGGTTATGCAAGGCGTGGGGCCAGGCATGTAGCCGGGGGGGGGGGGGGGGGCTTGAGGGGCTTCAGCCCCCCCCCCCCCCCGAAATTCTCATGGTGGTTCGCGAAAAGGCCTTACTGGTGCATTATTTAAACTGTTATGTTTATTCATATCATGATCTGATCACCATACTCAATATATGGGGGTTTTGGGGTAATGATACAAAAGGTTTGCTAGGCTAGACCCTCTTTCACTCAGACTCAGCCCCCCCCCCAAAAAAACTCAGCCCCCCCCCAAAAAACCCCTGAAAAAAATTCAGCCCCCCCCCCCCCCCCCGGAAACGAAGTCTTGGCTACGGGCCTGCGTGGGGTGCCAGATTTCCCATACCTCACAACAAAGCGGAGCGCCGCCACCTCCTGCTGCTGGCTGTCTGATAAAGTCATAAAACAATGAACGCCTGGGTTTGAATTCCTGGTTAGCCATGGGAACCCACTGGATAGCCCTTAGAAAGTCACACTTTCTCAGCTTCAAAGCACACCTCTCTGAACAAATCTTGCCAAGAGAAACTTTAATTTTAAAGTTGCAATAAGTTGGAAATGATTTGAAGGCACACAACAGCACCTCAGGTTTTTACTTTTCATTGGATTTTTAAGCAGGGAATTTAATGGTTGAATGAAAGATGATGCATGTGTCTAGGTGGAGTTAGGTTTCCCTCCCTTGGTATGTGTAATGAATAGTCTGATTAAAATGGATATCATTCATAGATACTACTTGAATAATATGGGGAAGAGAGGTTGCCAAGGGCTATCATCCCATTAGTGACAGGCGAGCTGATTTATCTTATGAATTTAAATTGATTAATAAATTAATTAGTGAGTTAAATTTGCATACATTTGTAATCTTTAAAAAACTTGGCAAGGCAGGAGCATATGTTGTTTTTATGTGATTAAAAGTACATCATCTATGGATAGTTCTTAAATTACACAGAGAAGGAATCAGCTTCTGGCTGAAATCCAGTTTTTTTAAAAAGTTAGATTTACTTTATGGCAAATAATTGAAATTTAAGCATATGTGGTAAACATCATTTTTCATCGACATCCCATGCTCAGACAATGCTGATATCAATTTCACAAAATGGATATTGATGTTTTGTATTGCAAATGCATATGGCCATAAACATTACTTACTGGAAACGTAAGACTCACCAAAGCCCCATTTACACTGACTATTTAGATGCTGCACACGAGCTGCAGTGTGCTTTAAAGGACTTTAAACCAGCATAAGTCAGTGGAAAGTTCAAAAGAAAACCCTTCATGTTCATCAGTGCACTCCAATGTAAACCACATTGCAGAGCAAAATCAGCTCTGTGGAATGTGACTCCCTATGTGGACACACAAAATACTTCACGGATGCGCACATGCTCATTCCAGCAGGGAATTTTTTGAAAAGTATTATCTGAAGCTTTTCTCAGTGGATCCTGGAACCCATTCGAGGCCAGTACCAATCTAATAATCTGCACTCTGGAACCCCTTTGTTCTATGCTGATTTCAAACTGAATTAGTGATCAGTGTAGATGTGCCCCAAGTTCCATTCACAGAATCCAAATCGCAATGGACTAGCAGCTGAATGTCCTTACCATAATTACCAATGGTACAACTTCCTTCACCATACTGCAGAACAGCAAGCTCGCTTATAGGGTATAGGGTGGGTCACATTGCACCGACTCTTCTGTCCTTTAGAGCCTCATGGCCCCTTGTATCCTAATGCAGACATCTGCTTTACTCAGGCTAGTGGTCAGGTTGTCCATGTATAGCACAGTCCTCTGTCTGGGGGAATTCAAAGACAAATCCCACTGATGGATAGAGGGCTTATATTAGAGAGCTCACCAAGGAATTTCAGTCAGCCCTCCTTATCCATGGATTCTGAATCCATAGATTCAACCATTCAAGGCTTAAAAATAGTCCCACCTCTGCACAAGAAAATCCTAAAAGCAAAGCTTGACTTTGCCATTTTGTATAAAGGATGTTATTTTCCTAGAACATTGTATATAATAGGATTTAATTATCTCCAGATTCTGATATCCATGTGGGGGGGGGGGGGGGGGATGTGTCTTGGAACCAAACCCCAGCAAATGCCACTGTATGCTACTGTGGCCATAGTGACTTTATAAGAATAGTCAATTTTAACACATTTTGAGCACTTACAGATATACTGCCACTTTTAATCAGAGATAATTATCTTATTTTTGAAGCAAACTATTGTTAATTCATTTACATAAAAATACTTATAAAATCAACCGACTATAAGTGGCATCACTGAAGTGTTCCAGGTAGGAAGGCTTCATTTCTATTGCCATGCATGCACCTTCTAGAGATTTAGAAATGTTGCTATAGCTTAAGATTTTTGCCACTATGAGTAGCTCAAATTTCAGACACTTAAAAAATGAAATGTGCTTATAATGTTGTTCTGTTTTAGAGCAAGCATTTGTTAAAGCTGATGGAGTTGTATTGCTAAATAACTGGTATTTGGTTTCTGGTATGAGATATAAAAAGCCTTTGGGGAAGAGCTATAGCTCATTATGTGGCATCTGTTTTTCAAGCAGTCAGTTTAAATTTAAATCTTGGTCATCACAAGTTAGAGTGGGAAACAGTCCTGTCTTGAATCCCTGAGAGCTGCTCCTTGCCAGTGCTGGCCATAGCTGGAAATTGTCCCAGTATGGAAGAGCCCGTGATTAGGCAATCCTTATGACATCTTGGAAAGAATTGGCTTAAAATAACTGCTTTTAAAATAATCTCTCTCTGGACATTTCCAGTTTATAGTATATTAGTAATAGTTTAGTTATTTAATAGTTATGGAGGTTTTAATGGAATAGGAAAAGAAATAATACATGATTTCAGTGCTGACTCATGTTATGCCTGATGCAGTTGCATTGTATTTTACTGCAAGTATTTAGATGGAAAATACTAAAAAACAATCCTGTACAAAGAATAGTTTTATACAATATGCACACTATTACGATGCCTTTATTTATAAAATGCATTATTTTATTTTGCTATTGTTATATTGTTTATATTATCAGTTATATCAATGTTATGTATTGGAGGTTGATTCCTTCCTTTGCCTAGTAAATATTTATTTCCAAGCCTGTTAAATTTGATAACTAGAAATGGTCTTTTGATTTTACAGGTGATCTTTATGAATTGAAATACCATGTTTTAATGAAATACATAAGAACACTAAGATTCTAAAGCTTTGAAGACAGAAAAGGCAGTGCTTCCTTTCGGACAGGATCAATATAATTCCTGATCTAAGAGATACAGTTTCGTTGGTTATAATTCTACAGCTGCATGCATCACATGCTTTTTGCCAGTCTTCTCAACCTGTTCTGCCACCCATACCCCCAAGATGTTTTTGTATTTGCACCTTCAGCATTGTCAGAAGGAAAAGCTGCTTTGAACCACTGCCTATTAACTCCTACTTTCTCTCTCTCTTTCACCTGGAGCTAGGGGTGCATTCTGTTGCAGCCAAGGAGATCTACTCAGAATTTCTCTTCCTGAATCTGGATCTGTATGTACCAGTAATGTAAATTTTTCCTTCTTTTATTCCCACAGGCAAGAATGAATAATATATGCGATTTTTTACTCAGTCTGAAGAATATGAACTTTTCTGCACATTTTTTGAACATGACTCATACTTTGCGTATTTGCTTATGAGAGTTCATTTGCACTAAGATACATATGGTCTGTGTAAAATACATTGATCCCATGGAAAAAAATGCTTTCCGTGCAGAAATTACTGGAATTTGATGCAGTAAAAGAGTTGGTTTTTTTTTCTCACAGTGATCACCGTCAACACTAAAATATTTATTTTTCCCCAGATAGCATGTTTTCTACCCTTCAAAACTTTTTTTCCTGTGCAAAAGAGCCTAATTTATCTTTGGGTAATTAGTGATTTCCCAAAGTGTGAAGAAACACTGTCTTTCTCTTTTTCTTCAGCAGGGTGTCTTGAGTGAATGATAGCCTATTTTGTCAAGCATGCAAATATTAATGAGTATTACTTACTTTACTTACTTACATAGGTGATCCTTCATTGTCCGAGTAGTCTTCCAAGATCAGTGTACTGGCGGTGGGTCCGTAGGTGACTGTGGAGCCCAGTTCTTGACCTGCATGTTCTCCTGCAGGGAGGGCATTGGTTTCCAGGTGGAAGGCGGTCCTGGTCGGGGTTGGCCTGACGTGCCTTCCTCTTGGCACATTTCTCTCTTTTGCCCTCCATTCATGTCTCTTCAAATTCTACAGCATTGTTGGTCACAGCTGACCTCCAGCTGGAGCACTCAAGGACCAGGGCTTCCCAGTTCTCAGTGTCTATGCCAGAGTTTTTGAGTTTGGCTTTGAGCCCATCTTTAAATCTCTTTTCCTGTCCACCAACATTCCATTTTCCGTTCTTGAGTTCGGAGTAGAGCAACTGCTTAGGGAGACGGTGGTCGGGCATCTGGACAACGTGGCCTGTCCAGCGGAGTTGATGGCAGAGGACCATCGCTTCAATGCTGGTGGTCTTTGCTTCTTCCATCATGCTGACATTTGTCCACTTGTCTTCCCAAGAGATTTGCAGGATTTTCTGGATGCAGCGCTGATGGAATTGTTCCAGGACTTGCATGTGATGTCTGTAGACAATCCATGTTTCACAGGCATATATCAGGGTTGGGATGATAATAGCTTTATAAAGAAGCACCTTGGTATCCCTACTGATGTCCTGGTCCTCAAACATTCTCTGCTTCATTCGGAAAAAAGCTGCACTTGCAGAGCTCTGGCGGTGTTGTATTTCAGGGTCAATGTTGACTTTTGTGGAGAGGTGGCTGCCAAGGCAGTGGAAATTATCAACATTTTCTAATGTTATATTATTAAGCTGTATTTCTGGCATTGGAGAGGGATTGGCTAGTGACTGCTGGAAGAGCACTTTGGTTTTCTCAATGTTCAATGACAGGTCGAGCTTCTCGTATGCTTCTGCGAAGGTGTTTAGAGTGGCTTGTAGGTCCTCTTCTGAATGCACACAGATGATGTTGTCATCAGCATATTGGAGTTCTATAACAGATGTTGTTGTAACCTTGGTTTTGGCTTTCAGTCTGCTGAGGTTAAATAGTTTGCCATCTGTCCAATAGATGATTTCCACTCCGGTGGGCAGCTACCCGTCAACAAGATGAAGTATCACAGTGATGAAGATGGAAAATAAGGTTGGGGCAATAACACATCATTGTTTGACACCTGATTCCACCTTAAATGGGTCACTTTGGGAGGCATTGGTGTCCAAGACTGTTGCCATCATGTCATCATGGAGGAGTCGCAGGATGTTCACAAATGTGTTAGAGCACCTGATTTTTTGGAGGATGGTCCAGAGAGCACTGTGATTCACTGTGTTGAATGCTTTTGCAAGGTTAATGAATGCCACGTACAGTGGTTGATTTTATTCCCTGCATTTTTCTTGGAGCTGTCATGCAGTGAAGATCATGTCCACTGTTCCTCTGGAGGGGCGGAGGCTGTTCTGGGATTCTGGGAGGGTGTCTTCTGAGAGGGGTAGAAGGCAGTTTGCAAGGATTCTTGCAAGGATTTTCCCAGCAGAGGTTAGAAGGGAGATACCTCAATAGTTTCCTCAGTTTGTTCTTTCCCCCTTTTTGAAGAGGGTGATGATGGTGTCATCCTTGAAATCTGCTGGGATTTTCTCGGTCACTCTCACTTTTTATATGAGCTGGTGGAGTTGTCGTGTCAGCTCAGATCCTCCCTCTTTAAAGCTTTCAGCAGGGATCCCATCAGGCCCACTGGCTTTGTTATTCTTTTGTTGGCTGATAGCATTGCTGACTTCTTCCAAACTAGGCAGTGCTGCAAGCTCATCCCTGGTTTGTTGTTGCGGGATTTGTGAGAGAATCTCTTTGGCCACATTGGAGCTGTGATTCAGGGGGCTTTCCAATGTAGTGCAATTGATTTTTTGTCCCTCAGAAGTTTGGTTCCATCTGATGAGCGTAGAGGGTGTATGCCATGGTTTCGTGGTCCATAGATGACCTTTGTGGCTTTGAAAAATCCCTGAGCATCATGGGTATCTGCCAGGTGTTGGATTTCTTCAGCCTTCTTTGTCCACCAGGTGTCCTTGAGTTCTCTTGTCCTTCTTAGGACCTCAGCTTTTGCACTGGCGTAGATCTTTTTCTTAGCAACACAGTTGACATCTCTTTCCCATGTTTGAAAGACTTTCCTTTTCTTGTCGATTAGCTGTTGGATCTCGTTGTCATTTTCGTCAATCCAATCTTGATGTTTCTTGGTTTTGTATCCAATAGTTTCTTTGCAGGCTGTCATGATGGAGGTCTTCAGTTTGTTCCAGTGTTCCTCAACATTTTCGGGGTGTTCTATGGGTAAATGGTCCTTAAGGGCTGTTTGGAGAAGTGCTTGTTTGAAGGGGTCCTGAAGGGCTTGAGTGTTCATTTTGCATCTTGTCTTTCTTCCTTGGAGTCTGTGTTTGGGGGCAATCTTGATAGCCATCATGGATCGGATTAGCCTGTGGTTTGTCCAGCAGTCATAGAATCATAGAATCAAAGAGTTGGAAGAGACCTCATGGGCTATCCAGTCCAACCCCCTGCCAAGAAGCAGGAATAAGTCATCAGCACCTGTCATGGCTCTTGTGAGAAGTATGTCATGGCGGTCTCTGGCATGTGTGATTACATAGTCTAAGAGGTGTGTATGCTTTGACTGGGGGTGCTTCCATGATGTCTTGGAACTTGTTTTTCTGGTGGAAGAGCGTGTTGGTGATGACAGGGTTGTGTTCTGCACATTTGATGAGAAGCAGCATGCCATTCGAGTTGCTGTTTCCAACCCCATCTTTTCCTATGGTCCCTATTCCCACTCTTAATGTCCACAGATCTGAAAAGTATCTGCATGACAAAAAAAGTCCAGACCACAGCCATGCAAATGTACTCTCTCATGTGTTTACAATGAAATGTTAGCCATAGTCTTCGTTAGAGGGTGATAGGAGCTATAAGGTTGTAACATCTGTTTTGATGGGTTTCAGGATACTCTACCCTAAAATTGGAGATCTATATTGTTTGAAGTTGTTGTTGCTGTGTGCCTTCAAGTGAATTCTGAATTATAGTGCCCTACAGTGAGCCTATCATGGGATGTTCTCTCGGTCCCTTCCTCTGGGACCGAGAGAATGTAACTTTCCTAGTGCCATCAAGACAGTTTCTGTGACTGAGTAAGGATTCAGACTTCAATCTCTGGAGTCACAATCCAGTGCTCAAACCACTACACCATAGTGGTTCCAAGCTATAACACTGAAGTTATATCTTAAGCTTTCTATGCAGACTAAGCAAGTTATATCCTAAGCTTTATATGCGCTTCACACATAAAATGAATTGGACATTTCATCCTTTTCTTGAAATATCATGTCTTCCATTTCCTTTATTCTTAAGAGACACTGAATTGATAGCAAAACAAAAAAAAGTGGTTTCAAAGCATATGGTAGGATTAGCACTTTATCTCTGCCTTCTAGCTATACATGTGTTCCTGTGCTATCTGTGCCATTAGCTTCATTAGAGAGCCCAACGTGGTGGATTAAATCCAGTGCATTGTGCAATGAACCTCGTTGTTGGAGTCACTTTTAAGGATTACTGAGAATTACATTGAACAGAATCAAGCTGCAATCCTGACAAGACCCATTGTCTCCAGGGGAAAATTCTGCTTTAACTTTGCTATTCTGATCTAATTAGATATGCAAATACAGGTCTGTTAGCCTCCCAGCTATTTCACTACACAACACCCATATTTATTGTTCTATTCCCATGAATCAGACTTGGGGAGATTCCATAAACAATCCGGGATCAGGGAAGCAGCTCTATATGTACCCTATTTACAGCTGTGTTCTCCTAGGCATTTGTGGCTCTTCAGATGATGTTGGTGTGCAGCTCTCATCGGCTCTTACCATTAGCAATTCTTGCTAGAAATGATGAGTTCTGTACAAAGGCCCACATGTATTGTGTCTCATGTTTTTAAAAATGTATATGTTTTAATACATGCTCTTATGGTTGTATTTTAACTATGTTTCAATATGTGTTTTTATAGATGTATTATGCTGTGCCCCACCTTGAGCTGAAAGGAAAGGCAGGTAATAAATAAAATAATATGATGGCAATGATGTTCAGCACTTTGCAGGCCCATAGCCAGGATTTTGATTCGGGGGGTGCTGAGTTTGATTCAAAGGGGGGGGGGGGCTGAGTTTGATTCAAAGGGGGGGGGTGAGGATCTACCCTAGCAAACCTTTTGTATCATTATCCTAATAGCCCCATGCATATGGGATATATTGAGCATGGTGATCAGATCATTATATGAATAAACATAACAGTTTAATTAATGTACCAGTAAGGCCTTCTCGTGGACCACACAGAGAAGCCCCCCCCCCCCCCCAGGCTACATGCCTGGCACTTTGAGTTATCCTCTATTGTCTTTGGCTAAAAAAAAAACGATATTGTATAATATTACATGAAAGTACTTCAGTAGAAAGACATAGGCTGATGAGGATTCTGGTTTTGCCTATATCCCTGATTCTGTCAAAATTGATTATGCACATTTTTTTTACTTCAACTGCTGCACTGTGTCTCTCATTTTTCCTGACATTCAATCATTTTTAGCTACTATACTTTGTTTTATATTAATACCTGAAAGTATTTCTTGTCCTTGTTCATCTTAATGTAAAATAATTATTGAGCTTTATGTTATAAGTGAATGCTCTCGCTGTACTTCAGGCCTTCAAGTCAATTCAAGTCTTAAAAGTCCCACCCTGCCACCCCAGAGATCACGGAGATCCCTTCTAAAATTATTCCAGCAGCAAAAACGTTTTGCTCTTCTTCCTGTAAAAGACTTCCCTGCGCAATTTGGATACCTTTTCTGAATTGTTAATAATATCCCTTGAACAGCTTCCAGGAAATATTTTTGTGTGCTAGAAATAAGATGAATGGCATACATACACCCCCTTTTAAAAAAAAAATCACACCCAAGACTGTGCAGCAGTGGCTGCTGCTGGTGAAGAAGCGCTTTGATGACCTCCCTGGATAGAGACCAAGGTTAAACTGCCTGCTGAGTGTGTTTCCTGAAGCAAGTCACCTGGGGAAAGTGGGGACAGAGGTTTCACAAAGCTCTGGATTCCCTCCTCTCTGCTCTTTTTGACCCTTTCTCCCACCCTCAGTGCAGTGTGAGTTTCATTTGGACTTCTATTGGAGAATTTTTCCCATTTTCCCCTTCTTCTGGGCTGTGGGTCATCTGTCCCATACTGTCTCTTACAAATGGGGAATTAGTCCAGATGTTGTTTTTAAATAGGCTTCACTGGCAGGTTTAACCTTGTTATTTCTTGGTTAATCACCAAGGGTGCATCTACACTTTAGAATGAATGTAGTTTGTCATCACTTCCACTGTTACGGACTGCTCAAGGCTAGGGAGTCATTGGTCTTTAGTCTTCTCTGCAAAGAGTGCTGATGCCTCACCAAACAACAACTAAAATGATTCCATGGCTTTGAGTCATGGCAGTTAAAGTCAAACTGTATTAATTCTACAGTGTGGATGCACCCTAAGAGTCTTATAACTCAGTGGTCCCTAGGTGTTTACCAGCTGTTAGGATTTCTGGGAACTGAAGGCCAAAACATCTGAGGACCCACAAGTTGAGAACCCCTATTATATGTATTGTCGAAGGCTTTCATGGCCGGAATCACTGGGTTGTTGTAGGTTTTTCTGGGCTATATGGCTATGTTCTGGAGGCAATTTTTCTCCTGATGTTTCGCCTGCATCTATGGCAAGCATTCTCAGAGGTAGTGACCTCACTACCTCTGAGGATGTTTGCCATAGATGCAGGCGAAACGTCAGGAGAAAAACTGCCTCCAGAACATGGCCATATAGCCCGGAAAAACCCACAACAAACCACCCCTGTTATAGCTTATCAGAAAATGTACAATAAAAAGAAGAACAGTTTATTTTTATGGCCATATTGGTTTTGGCATCAGGTGGAGAGCCCAATGGAAAGAGAGTTCAAAGCCACCCAAATGGGCATAGTGGCCGCATGCAGTGCTTGACAATTACTTGGCATTAGAAAACAGTGTGTAGGACACTTTAACTTTGTCAGCCTCTTTCCACCTTTCTTCTTCAATTAGAGTTTTTTTTCCAGAGTTGTCTCACCTTCCCCTCAGAGGCTCAATTAGCTCTAATGCTGGCTTAATTCCAGCACCAAATTAAAATTTTGCTTTTTATTAAAGCCTTTGGGGCCTATTTGATTTTTCCTAAAATGTGTGTATGTGTGTGTGTCTGTCTGTCTGTGTGTATGTATATATATGTGTGTCTGTGTCTGTGTAGTATAAAGGTATTTTAAATGTTTAAAATAGTTTACACTGCTTTTAGCATGTTTTAACTTGTTAAATTGTTTAATATACTTTTATTTTTTTAAATCATTTAATATTTAGAATTGCATAAATCAATTTTAAGAGTAAACTGCTCCGAGACTTTTTGATAAAGGGTAGGATGAAATAAGTTATTGCATAAAAATTAAAAATAAAATAACATTGCAAAATTCTAAGGCACATTTGGATAGTAATTTAGCCTTGTGAGATTTCATCTATATTTGGATATATATCCAATGAAATGAGAAATGTTTTTCTTGGCTATAACACACCAGAGAAAAAGACTAATGAAGAAATTAAAATCACTTCATTGATTCCTAGTTAGCTACTTGCTCTAAGGTATCATTAGAAACAAGAATAGTAGTTCGAAAAGATGCAGAACCACATTTAGTTTGTTTCCAGAAAAAGAAGTGAAATCTGTCTTCCCTAGCATTATACATTCAATTAGTGGTGTATATAAACTAACAGAAGATGACTTGTAAATTAGTTGTACCTTCATTTTTGGAATGCAATTTGGCCAGTAGCAAAAAGATAAAATGGATGTAGATGAGAGAAATAACTTATTTATATTTAAAGAACCAAAGATGATTCCCTGTTGGATGCTACATCTATCGATATCTTTGATGCCCTTTTGAATTAATACATCTTGTGTATGTGAATCAGATATTCATTTCTGGGATTTCTTGCTGTTCCCACACATGGTGTTGTTATTATGACTAGTATTGCTGTAGGACTAGAACTGTTTTGGCCAACAGCTAAATCAATAAATGTTTGTCTTATGTTATTCAATAAAACCATCATAATATAAAAAACTCAGAGATGATCCTGACCAATTGGTTGCTAAAAGCATTACAGTGTAACAATATATCCATGTATAAAACTGCCATGTGACTTCCATATGGAATTGCTCACAACTCTTTCTACAATTGCATTAAAAAAAACAAAGAGGCTGTTATCCTTGAGTCCAGGGAGATTCTCATAATCATCATTTCTTTTTCAACATCTGAATAAACAGAGAATGCATTCCCGTAATTCAGTCTTGGTACATTTTATTGGAATATTTCTGTATTTAAAGGGTTTGCTACATGCATGTATGGGCTTGTTAGACAATTTTGGAATTGTTGTGCAATAAGGTATTGAAAGAATGAATAATTTCAAGTGATAGGTTGTTAGTGTCACCAAAAATATGTGTTTCTGGAAACATTTTTTGTGTGAACAATGCATTTTCATGCAGTATTTTTGTATGAAACATACATTTTGTGAAAAATGAAGCCATCAAGAACTCACAAATGTTATATAAATGAACAGGTATTTTTATGGACATTGTTTTTTCCACCAGAAATGGCTTACACACATACAAAACCAGTTTCCAAAACACTTCAGAATGTGCAAATGGTGAACAAAATATATGCAGTAGTATTCCTTTTTTCCTGCAACAAAGAAAATATGCAGAAATTATTTAGATGACATAGTCTTTGTTATATCTCTATGTTATATCTCTATGGTTATATCTCTATGGGCTTGCAGATTGCTGTAGGATAATGTCAATTTTTGAAATTGTAATTCCTCCTATGTTACTGTGATCAAAAGCAGTACGGTAATCTCCACCCGTTCTTCTTATTTTGTTTGGTACTGCAAGGCTTGCATTACTGGAATTCCAGTGCCAAAGATATTCATCTTCATCAACATCCCTATGCACAAGAAAAGAGATGACTCTATATGACTTTTTTCAGTAATCTCTTTTATAATAAAGCAACATGGGATTGCAGCAGACACTGTGCCATAATAATAAAACTTGCTAAGGGAGTGCTTAGAAAAACAATACATTGACAAGTACTTAGAGTATTGTTATTTTGCATTATTTATATAGCACCATCAGTACACATAGCATGTTTTAAAGCAATACAGCCATTACTACTTATCAGTACTATTTACTTATACATAATTTCTTGGATAATGGCCTATAACAGAATAATTTGTAATCACTGTCCACAGTTGTAGATGGAGATGATATCAAGTCGTAAGGGAACAGCAATTGTCCAAGGCTGTGTGGATATCCTGTCATAAACAAAGTGGCACCAGCTCTATATTGTGACTGTATTTAATGAATACATGAGATATATTTGGAGCTCTGTGATTAAATACTGGAAAGTATAACAGTGGTTGATCTTGATGGAGTAAGTGTAAGTCCATCCCTACCAAAATGCTAAAAATAGCCACAGTTCAAAAACAACGCGGTGAAACACTGAATGGGATGATAAAAAAATACTTCATTTTATTGCATATATCAAAATTTTCATCCTGTTGCTTTTCTTGACAATCTTAACTTTAAAGAGATAGCTTTAAAAGATGGTTTGACATATCCAGTCCTAGGCACAATTCATTTCCAAAGACAGAATAAATGGGCATTAGGATTTAACTGTACCTTTTTTTCTGAACAATAGAATTATAAGCAATTAATTTATCCCTGCTTCTGGAAACTTTGACAAGTAGGGTTAAACTCTGTAACTGTAAGAAGGAGGGTTAAACTCTCCATTATTCAGTAAAAGTAGAATTATAAAGAGGCAGCAGATTCCACCTTTCCTCAATTTACTGCTTTTACTCATGAAAACAAACAGACATTGACTGGAAACCATTACTAGTTCCCAAAGCATCACTTCTTTGGCTGTTGTCCAAGGAATTGTGTCTATTATCATTTTTGGCTAGCTTTAGCTGAGATGAACTAAAGTGAGAGACTTAGTACCTTTTTGTTGAAGTTGCCATGCTTTTTGTAGCAGGGCTACAAACTGTCAGTCTTGGCTCAACAGGCAAGGTCTGATTTTGCTTCTGTTCTTGAACTCTAGCTGTCAAAACTGTAGCAGTTCTGGAGATAAATGAATATTTTTCCATTTAAATACTCCCCTCATCTCCTATCCAGACACTTCAGAAGGTTTAACAGATATGAACACATTAAGCTTCATAAGCCTTTGGTGTCAGCATCTAATGTTATCATCCCCGTTTCGCAAGGGTGGAGGCAAAGAGGGCGATGTTTCCATAGATATCAAAGCCAACAATGCCTGAGGCTGAAAGTAAGTGTTATGGGAGACTGGTAATTGCTGCCAAACCTTCAGCCACCCTTTTTCTCCTTCTTTCTAGTAGTGTCTTGGAGATAGTCAACACTTGACATGATACCATCCTACTGTGACTTTCTTCATAATGTCACCAGTAAAGTAGAGACTGAAATCAAAATAAAACAGAGCTTGAAAAGTCATTTTTTAAGAAACAGAAGAGATGAAGTATACCTGTAGGGCTTTTCTTGGTCTTTTGTATGTAAAGAGGTTTCATGACTGGAGCTCTCCTAGAGCATCAGCTGCTGGTCTGCCATAGGTGGCTACAGGATGTCATTTTATTCATTCTTCTTAGAAGTAAATTTCCAAGCTCTGCAATAAAAGCCCATGATACATTTTGCATGACAAGCGTCTTCAAAAACACCTAGTTTTCACCCAGGATTTTTTTTTTTTTTTTTTGCTGATAATGGCTCATTTCTTTTTCTTTTAATTTTAGATTCAGCTTTCCGCGTATCTCCATCCTGTATCTTTTATAGCTGTTTTGTAAACCATCAATATTGGATTATTACCACTTTGCTTAGTAATCTGACACATGGTAAAGTGGCTTTCTGCACATACTTCTAAAGAGTCTCCAAGGTGTTAAGAGACTTCACCTATTATTATTTTCGTTGTCATTATTTCCATCATTTGGAAACTTTACTGATGATAACAGCACAGAGTTGTTTTGAAGTCAAATAACATGAACAATGGGGAGTATATTACACTGTTCCTCTTTAATCTGTATTGTTTTCTAGTTGGGTGCCTACAGCAGTTGTTCAGATTATTTGCTAATACATTTTATTCTTGACAACCAGACTGAGATGTCACCTCTGCCACAATGTGCTTTGCAGGCTTTGTTGGGCAGCATAGCATACCCTCCATCTGTCCTGATCTGACACAGAAAGTACCAATTAATCCTCTGTCATCCATGTTTTAGCTGCTTTTTAAATGCCACAGTATTTTTCATCTCCATCTTTTCCTTTTTGTCTTTAACTTAGTTCATTTGTTGCAGATTTAGTTCAAAGTGAAAAAGTAATTTGTACTCCATTCACTCAACTGGGGGAGGCAGAAGAAGAGGCCAGATGGAAATGGAATGTTGCCCTTCTCAGTAGACTCAGGCAAAAGGAAACTGCAGCTATCATTCCTAGATTATGTGATATTCATAATTTATATCTTCCCATTTTGACAACACTGATAACATCTACTGGGGGAGGGGGAGGAAAAACCTATCCAAGACCTGAGAGTTTGGGGAGGGGGAGCAGGCAAAAATGTGCCAGCTGTGTAGCAAATTTGCCCTCCCTAAGCACATTGGAGCATTTGGAGGCATAAAAATGTTTTAAATAAGAAAATGAAACAAAAAGATATTGAGAGGTCCTAAAGTCCACAGAAATAGCCTGGGCATGCCACACATTCATCTCCCCCATTCTACATTCTTATCATGCATTTGGTTTTCCTTTTAGTCTTTCTGATATTTCATATACATGTAGGATAGTTTTGGCACTCCAGATGTTGTCAGACTCCAATTTATGTCAAAGATGGTAAACTTAGCCTATGGTAAGATACTGTGGGAGTCTTTCATCAATGATTACAGAGCTCAAGGTTCCTCACTTCTGATTCAATTGTTTCAGTGGACAAACCTACAAGAAAAATTAAATTGATCCTTGCTCAATATCATATTTTGAGTGGTACTTTGTATCATTATTATATTATACTCATACCTTTATAAGACCTCTTATTATTAGGTTAGTGATTCTCAAACACCCTACCATCAGGATATTGACTGATTGCTTAATAAACTATTTTTTAACTTACGTATCAAAGTATATAGCTTATATATTAACCACATTTTTAGAACCACTTAATTATGAAATGTAGGGATCAAAGAACAGTTTGCCAGCTGCTTACAGGGTTAGCAGCAGGAAGTGATACAGATTTGTTGGTATTGTTGTTATTGTTTCTATGCAACTCTTCTTATGAATCAAGGCAGGGAACAACAAACATAACAGATACTGGTTAAAAACACAGAACAACATTCGAAATGCATTAAGCTCCAGATGGAGTTGCAGGTATTTGTTTGTTTGTTTAGACTATTTGTATTCTGCAATTCAGCCAAACATTCTTCCAGAAAGACTTTCAAATCATCACTCAGATTTACAACTTAAATAAGATAGGACACATAAGGAAGAGGGAACTGCAGTTGGGATGGGATTAAGTCCTGCAGATGCTGACTGCTCTGCTCTCTTTTTCAGAGGCCAGAGCAATGGCTGCTGGAATGGAGATGGGGAGGCAATTGAGTCAATGCACAACAGAGGCCTGGCTGTTATTTTCTCTCTCATAAGATGAACAATATAGTATGTACTGTATTTACTCATGCATAAGACATCATGTATAAACAGATGGCAGGTTTTGGGGGCAAAATTATGGATTCTTGGGTCTGCTGCCATTCCCAGACCCAAGAATTCAAAAAGCTAGAAACAGTGGCATGGCAGAGAGATTAGAGGGAGGTCAATGCTGCTTTTCAGTTCTCAAAGGTTGGACTAAGTTCTTGCCTTTCACCATTCTATTCAGAAAAGAGGATGATTCCTTATTTTTTAGTAATTAAAGTTCAGTATTCACATTGACTCATTGATAAGTTGACCTAGATTTTTTGGTTTGATATTTTTTACTAAAATTTCTGGACTTATATATGGAATATATCAAGTAATAGTGAAAACAATACCCCAATCCAAGAACTTGGAATCTTCACAAAACTGTCTATTTTATGATCTTCTCAAGACCCTCCCACTCTCTTTTACTTTTAAACTGACATTACAGTTTTATTGGAAAATGTAGGTGTGAAACATGCATTTTGAAAATGTAACACATGCTGTTTTTATTTTGTTTGTCCCAAGAAAAATGGCAGAAAAATATTTTTGCAGGCATAGGTATTGCATTACCTATGCATTACCTTAATACCTATAACAGGAGACACTGTACTTGTATCTTTTTCTCCTTGTGAGTAACCTCGCACCAGCATTAATGTTCCATGACAATGTTTCTTGTTTGAAGGTCTTTTGTTTTCAACCAGCCCTCATTTTAGAGTTTTTGTCCCTAGTTTCAACAGCAAGTGGTTTGGAAGCTTTAATGCCATGGGATATTTGTGGTATTTTTTTCAAGGGTATAGCACTTCTTTCTCCAACAATGCTACTAGGAATTATGCAAAGCTTTGAAATTAGGAATTCTGTGCTTTGGTTTTTGAAAACATTCAGCAGTATGAGAGAGTGAGTGGTGGCTGTGGAGCTGGGTATAAATTCTTTGCCTGAGAAATGAATAATCCTTGATCAGCAAGACTTTGGAGTTATTCAGGACTAAAGATCTGTGTGCTGTTTGTTCTCAGCTACTCTTAATATGAGGTCCAAGTATTTTTTTTAAAAGGCTGAAAATGAGAACAGAGTTAGTGTACTTGGAGAAAGGTCTTTCCCTAAGAAGTTTAAGAAGAAATTGCTTTTCTGGGTTGTTGCTGGTTTTTATTAAGCAAACAGAAACTTTCCTAGATTATCCAAGTCCTCATCAGCCTAGGCAAGGAGGGATGGATCTTTTGTTCTAGCATCAAGGTGTGGGTCAAACTTAATAAATGAATGCTTGCTTTCATTTTTCTACCCTACAAGCTGAAGAAGTACATCGGAAAAGTGTATTAGCTACCATGACACATTAGAAATCAGGGAGGGGAATGGGCCTACAAAAGGGAGAAAGTGGACTGGATTGAGACTACAGTGGGGAGAGAAATGCTTCTCCAGCCTTGGCTGATTTTTAAAATCTCCCACCAAATGGGTGACAGATATAACATCTCCATGACAACCTCCACAGCTGGCTAGGAAGAAATTAAAGGGCAGTATACATCAATGAAGTGTCAGTGTCCTTGCATTCATCTAGCACTTATAATTGGGGTAATTACAGGAGCTAAGAAAAAAAAATCTGATTTAGATGTGTTTCGTTTTGAAGCTCCAAATGGAAGCGTTGGCATTTATTCATAAAGCTTCCAGGTTGCACCATATGTTTGATTCCTTCGAAGCCTTCTATTAGGGGCATTTTTACCCCTAGTGATGTTCAGGAAAAGATATTCCACTTGGATCTTTGGAAGAACTTCCTGATGGTAAAAGCTGCTTGACAGTGGAATATGGTGCCTTAAGGAAAGCTTCTTTTGAAGATTTTAAACAGAAACTGGACTGGATAGCCCTTGTGGTCTCTTCCAACTTTATGATTCTATGAGTTCAAATGATGATACTTCATTTTTTGTGGTTGCCTTATTGAAGCATATGCTTTGTTTACTCTCCTCTGATTTCTTAGTATACTTGGCACTGTGTGAAGCAAATTAGCATTGCTAAGTATAGAACACTTAGGTACAACCATAAACTATCAGAAATAAGATTGAACATCACACTATATTTAAAGACCAGCTGCTTTCTAAATGCCTTTTTTAAATAACAAATTGTTTCAGAACCATTTCATATCTAAAGAGCCCATAATGTTGCTAGGGTGGTTTACTGTCATCAGATCCAAAAGAGTTCTAAACTCCCAACCCAACATCCAGAGCACTGATCATTCTCCCGTGTCTGGCAAAGCAAATAATATTCTAGAACCTTATGGAATCAAGCTTGGTAGGGATCCAGAGCAAATAGAAAGAGCAAGGAACCAATCTACACATGCTGTGACACAACTTTATTTTGACTAACCTGATGCTGACCCTTCTGATCCCACTGACTCTTTCTCTTCTAGTCAAATGTCAAGGTTGTTGCTAATAGTCTGGATCATGACAATTGGTAGAACAAGTTTATATGCAATTATGTCATCTTTTGTTTACCTAGAGCTTGTTTGCACAGTAATTACAAATTAAGAAGTCCTTAACATGCTAAAACACATGTTCTGTACTCAAAAGAGACAGTCATGCATATTCATCTTGCTAAGGAAGTGAATTACTCTTAATCTGTGGCTATTTTTGCTTAAGAACATATTACCAAAGTAGGACTCAATGGACCTCTTCCCAAGGTGTTCCTGTCCTGCATAATGGTGACTTGTCTCAGAAGCTGTTTTCTATTATGTCTCTTTTTACTAAGCATTGCTATATGTTCACAAAGCCATTGCAAGGGATTACGAGGAAATGCAGTGTGAGGGTTTCTGGGGTATCACTATCAAGAATGACAGCTCCAAAGATGAGTAGCTAAAGCATACTGATAAGTTTATCTATGTGAAATACTCATTAAAACACAATATCACTACTTCATACACTCTGCATACAAATAACTACAGAAATAAGGGAACTCTCTAACCTACCTATTATTTATTGACATTTATTGATTGATTTTATTGAATTCCTTACCTCTGAAATTTCTACGTAGTGTGCAAATGAATAGTAAAAGCTTGAAGAAAAGAGCAAAAAATAAAATAGAAAAATACATTAAAAATAAAGTCTGTGTTATTGTATTACTGATTATTGATCTCATGCCAGTTCTAATATACTTCTAATACATCATTTTCCATTCTGATCATTTTACTAAAGAAACATTTTTCCTTGATAAAAATGAGTTGGGAATGTACCAGTTCTTGTATGTGTGTGTGTGTGTGTGTGTGTGTGTATTTTATTTAATTTGGGGAAGCTTTTCTCAGATATCCTCAGATCACAAAAGTTTATATGACAGGCATATATGAGTTATTTAGACTGATATGTAGGTTGCAAACGTTATAATAACGGAACTATTCGACTGTCCAATATGATTGCCTGATCCATTTTTCCTTGGTTAAACTCTTCAATTAATCTGTTAATCTTTACTGCAAGTCTTCCCGGTGTTCCAGTCTCATTTATGTTATTTCAGTTGTAGAGTCATTGTCTACACCTTCCACTGATGTGTAAATCACATATTTTGAGTACCCTCATAAGCGAGTCCTCATATGATCAAATTGCAACATTATCCTCCATAAACATTGTATTTCCAAACTGCTTCAGTCTCAACTAATAAATCATTACACTTTAATACTTGAACTTTGGAATATATGTGCTTGTGGAATGTTAGTTTTGAATTCTGCTGTAAGTTATAAGGGTAAAAATTCTGCCACAGCAGAACAAAAAAAGATTTTATCCTATCTATCTCAACAGACAATCACTCTGGCTATGTACATCACGCTTGCTTGGCTGTGGTTTCATGAACATAAAATAAGGCTATGAACCCATTGCCTCTGCATTGCCATCAATTACTGCCAAACATTTCTTTCTTTTTTATGACTTTGTATATCAGCCTTTTCCTGTACAAGTCTTTTTTTTAAGCAAAAAAGAGTGATAAAGGGTTACTGTCAATCTTTTTTTGAATTAGTTTGACAAGAGCTGACTCAACTCATTATTGCTGCAGATGGGTTTACATGAATGGGAAATCACATATCTTTCATATTGCTATTATCTGGATTATGTTTATAAAGCAGCAGATTATTGAAAAACTTCTTATAAGTCCATCTTTGGCTCCTTTGAGGCTGTTTCTGGGTTGGGGCAGCCTTTAGTCGGCACATCAACCCTCCCCCCTCACCAAAGCCCATGCTTTCCATGGATGTATCTAGATGCCCACCTGGTACCTTCTGGGAGGGCAGCGAGATCCCCAATCCCCCCCCCCCCCGACTTTAAAATATAAAATAATGTAACTGGTTGTCATTAAATTGCTGTCAGAGCTCTCCTGGCATGTCATTTCCTGGCACGTCAAGGGGGGGGGATCATTTTACAAAGTCTTTAGTTTTCTCTACTCAGGGGTGCTGGTACCTTGCCAAACTAATGCTTGCTGTGTCTGTAGTGTAGCATTTAATTCCATCAGTGTCCGTAATAGTTTTGGAAATCTTCCGAACAAGTTCTTTCTCTACCTTTCTTGATTCTGTGCTAGCCCAAAACCTTTTCTCCAAATGGCAAAGCAGAAGCCTTTTGAAAATATGACTATTTGTTTTATGCCTCATTCCCCAAAGCTACCTACTACTACTCCCCTTTTGCATCAACTGCCATTTTCTATAATCGGGAGGTGGGGGGACCCACCATTTTTCATAACCAGGGAAAAAAACCTCTGTCATAGCGCACTACAAAATAAGTTATGCCTAAGTCTTCATAGACAAATTGGTTTAATGGAACCATCCATGCAGCAGTTCTGAGAATTGTGTGACACTGTGTCCTATAAACATGAGGCACCAGCAGTGATTTGTGCTCTGGGCTAAAAGAAATTCAGCATCCAAGCACAGGGAATATTGAGGGCTGGTTCGTACTGCCAAATTTCCTCCCTATGTTTGCTATTGGG
This sequence comes from Anolis sagrei, assembly GCF_037176765.1. Lineage (NCBI taxonomy): Eukaryota > Metazoa > Chordata > Lepidosauria > Squamata > Anolidae > Anolis > Anolis sagrei. The sequence continues at coordinate 211,382,005 of NC_090024.1, read as the reverse complement.
TACATGATCTCATGGAGGAACTTTAATTTGAATGGGGCTCTCGTCCAAGCTGTGAGCCTCTAGCCATTTTCAGGACTGCAGATGCATCTTTTCCCTCAGAAGTCACAATTATGGAAATGGTTTCCAGCCTGTTCACTGTGTGTGGTACAGCTTGCTTTATGCTAATCGTTCTCCATATGAAAATGTGATCATACACAATGGTGTGGAAGAATCTAGCAAATTGATTTAGCTTCTAAGTAGGTCAAGAACAGGGCTGCAAGAAGGACTGTTTGATGGTAGAGCACATGCAGTCCCTGGCTTCTGTTCTTAAAAAGATGAAAAAGACAGAGGTGAGAATGACATTTGCCAAAAAGTATAGATGAACTAATCTGGGATAGGAGAGCAATAAGTCTTATGTGGTGGAAGAAAGGAGAGGTTACAAAAGTTGATATCCTAGACTTCTGCTCCAAGAATCCTCTAGCCAGAAACCCACAGAGAATCCATGCAAGCACTCCTAAGCCATTTTGCAGTCCAAATGGTTTACCAGGCTGACAGTGCATTGGTACCTCCTGCTACCTCTGCTTGCCACCCAGAAGCAGCTCCTTGGCAGAGGTCACAACAGGGCGTCCAGCCATGTGTTCACCAGAAACAGCGATTCACCCTGGATCTAGTCCAATTCAGCTGTCTACATATCAAAAACTTTGGGGATTACTCTGCAGTTTCCTGGAAGTCCCAAATAACCAGCATTTATCCACGTGACAGAATGAAGGTCGGAAGCTGTTTCTCTTGTGGAACTGATCATATATCTTTTGAACTGCTTGCAACAGGTTCTCGCTGTTTGTTTGTCATTTGTAGACATGGGGTTAGTGATTGCACTCACACTGTTTCACACTGGAAGTGCAACCAAAGCAAAACTGCTGAGGAGAGCTTGTCCTGCAAAGTTCTTTCAATTTTACAGGGATTTTCTTAAGTCACAAATCTGGCATTTCTGAAGGAAGGGCCAGTCTCAGGATTTGTCTTCTTAGAAGGTTTCTGGTAAAAGAAGAAAAGGGCTGAAACAAATCAGCAAACCAAGAATTGAACAATGGCATTAGCTTAGGCAGCCTTCTCCAGCTTGGTAAGTGTCAAGTGATTTGGCCTACAAATCCAAGCAGCACTACCCATGATGACCAGTTGTTCCACACTAGAAAAAAAGACAAGACATTTTTTTAAAATACATAACTAAATAAAATTGGTGATATAAGGCAGAAGCCTCAAAAGGTTTGGAAGTGTTGGGGAAAAGTAGAATGCAGTTGTATCTTGGATTGCTAATTGAAAAGGTTCTTTTCTGTTGGATATCACTTGGCACCAGTAAAGCTAGAATGGAGAACACATCATCTTTCACATGATTAATAACTAGTGAAAGTATGTCCCCAAGATTTGTCTGCTTTTCTGAGTTACTCCAGTCAGGGCCTTCCATGAAACAGCTACAGTCAACTTTGCCATTGTTGCCATCAAACATGTATTTATTAGATCCTTAGTTCCTTCTTTGATTAAGGGAGGACAATATGACATTTTTGGCATAACTGGAATATTCTAGTTTCAGTCCCTGAAAAGTCTCTTGCCAGAGCCTCTGAAGAGTAGCTTCCAGTCAAAGTAGCCAGTACTGGAACAGGTGCCTAAATGTTCTGACTCAATGTGAGTCATAGCTGCTCTGTGGAGACTACCACCCACCCTTTTCACCCGTTGCCTCTGAAAATGTGCAATAATGTTTGATCTGTCAACCAAAAGCTTCCACAGTGGTTGTAATGCAGTGGCTCAATAGTTGTTCTCTTAACAATAGGAGGACAATCAATGTATCTAAACTGAAGTACATTAATGTCACTACTCCTCTGTTACAGAACATGTGCAAATCCCTGTAGTTGTGGTATTCACTCCTAGGTACAATAATAAAAAGTCTCCTATGGAGAAAAAATGCTTCCCATGGAGAATGGTTAGATTTTGTTTTGTTAGTATTTGTCCACATAAAACTAAACTCTGGCTTGTGTTCTACAAGATCCCCATTGCCAAAATAAAGTCAACTTAGAGCCCATATTAATAGGATCTCTCTCTCGGCATGATTTTACAGGCCGAAGAAGCAGGGGGTAGACAGCACTAAAGCAAATGTGTTGCCTATGGCTACACAGATGCATTTTCTACTCAATATGTGTCTGAGAACAGAGCTGAGCTTTGGCATTTGCAATTCATAGAGGCAGTTACAAAAGAAATAGAATATGTTCATCTCTTTGATACAGTCCATTTTCTTATATTGTGATAAATTTGATATCTCAACGTTGGGCTGGAATAAAAATTTTCCTTTAAACATTATTTTTTCTCATATCTGCATGCCAGCTCACCTAGGGAGAAATATATGATTGACAAGGAGAGACATCAACACAAGGGCCGAAAAAAAGCCAGGGAAGTATGATAGGTGTAAAGTGACATACACATTATATTAAAGGGCAGGATACTGAAAATGGGGGCATGGGATCACAGGAGCAAAATGCGAAGAGAAGAAAAAAGTGGCTTGTGAACCTTATCCCTCACATTTTGATTGATTAAAACTATTTTTTGACAAACACTTAAGAAATCTAATCTTTGTAACTCTCTTCCAGTCTGAAGTGAGGTCTAACATCCTAAAGATTGGGGGGTGTGAGGGAAGTACAGCACCCAAAGCTATTTCTGCATTACTGTAGCCTTGTTTTAACAATCTGTAACCCAACTCCCCAGGTTAAAAAAAACCACAGGGGGATAGCTTATTGCTGTATATCTTTGGTTCTAAGATGTCATCGATTGTAAGATGCACACTTACTTCAACACCACCAACAGAAAAAAGCTATACATATAAGCACCCATAATTCTAAGGGGAGGGAGGATTGTGTTTTGGAACTGAAGATATACAATAATATTGTGCATTGTTCACATCTTCCTTTTTTTTCAATGAAAGATGGCCAGTAGCAACCTCAGCAAACCTGGGAAGAGTTGTTGTTGCCATTTTCCTACATTTGAGGTCCTTTGGGGAAGGGTTAGGCTGAAATTCAGTAAAATACCCAATGATAATGCTTGAAGAACACTACTTTTGTTTTGAGCTAGAGAGAGGGGGGCATTTTGTTGGGGAGATAAGGAATGTTGTTTGTGTGTATAGAGAGGGGAGTTAACCCTCCAGGGTGATATATCCCTCAGCCCCTTGTAGTTTCCCATCACCATCCCTCAGGCGGGGTCAATAGGAAAACAATAGCATCTCCTAATGTAGTCACCACCCATTTCAACCACATAATCTTTTTGCAGTCAATTTTGCCCCTTGCTTCATGCAGAAAATAATTGGGTGTTGAGAAATGGTGGTAAATTATTAATTATTATTGCATTGGGTTGTTGTAGGGTTTTTTCGGGCTATATGGCCATGTTCTAGAGGCATTCTCTCCTGACGTTTTGCCTGCATCTATGGCAAGCATCCTCAGAGGTAGTGAGGTCTGTTGGAACTGTTCCAACAGACCTCACTACCTCTGAGGATGCTTGCCATAGATGCAAGCGAAACGTCAGGAGAGAATGCCTCTAGAACATGGCCATATAGCCTAAAAATACCTACAACAACCCAGTGATTCTGGCCATGAAAGCCTTCGACAATATATTATTGCATTATTGTATTTTTAATTCAGGGAGAAATTTGTATGTGCAATAGATCTTGTTGACAGCTCTTCCCCAACTCTCTGAATTGCAGTCCATTTTGTAAAGGGAAAGAGATTTTTTAAGGGCAGGTCACACCTGATAATTGGATTACTGCAACATGTGTGCAGAGAAAGGCTGGGAGATGGATGAGTTTGCAGTTTATCTCCCAAGGAAGAACAAGCCCTGATAGCTATTCATCACAAAAAATAACAAAATCATTCCTTCAGCTTCATTTCCTAGAGTTCTTTTCCATTTGCTTACATTGTGTTTCTGTAATGTCACGCACTGAAAGACTGTTAAATTGCTCTCTCCTTTCACGACTGGCACCTGCATACCTTTCATTTTATGAAGCTTGATATCAAAAGGCATCTCGCCAAGCATGACGGAAGGTTGCACAAGACAAGTTAATAATACATTGTATTTGCAATATTCCTTTCAACAAGACAGTTGTTTTCCTAAAATTGTGTGGATTCTGAAGTGACACAAATAGAACAGTTCCTTTGATGTGTAATTTTTGAGGGCACCACATGGTTGAATAAGTGCAAATTAATTAAAACACTTTTAAACGACTGCTTTATTAGACATATTTTCGGGCCTCATAGTTTGACATCAGCAGAATTCTAGAACAAAGACATCAATTATTGCCCAGATTTACTGTTGTCTTTGCTGCTCTTTAACAGATGTTTGGTCCTTTTTTTGAGGGGGGGGGGGTGATTAACAATATTTTTAAATATCAAGATAATAAAATTTATATATATCCTAGAATCATATAGTAGGAAGACACCCCAAGGGTCATCCAGTCCAATGCTCTGCTATACAGGAATTCACAATCAAAGCATTCCCCACAGATGGCCATTTTGCCTCTGTTTCAACACCTCCGAAGGAGGAGACTAACACATTCCAAGGTAGTGTATGCCACTGTTGAACAGCTTTTACTGACAGGAAGTCTTTCTAATATTTCAGTGGGATCTCTTGGCAGTATGAATTCATTGCTTCATGCTCTAGTCTCTAGAGCAGCAGAAACAGGCCCACTCCATTTTCAATAAAGCATTATTTCAAATATTTAAACATAGATATGTTACTTCTTAACATTCCCTTTTCCAGGTTAAACATACCAAGCTCTCTAAATCACTTCTCATAAGGCATGGCTTCAAGACCTTTGATTGCCCTCCTCTGGAGAACTTCTAGGTTGTCAATATCTTTCCTGAACAGTGGTGGCCTGACTTTAAAGATAATATTTTTTAAAAAATCAAGACAAATATCCAAATATATTTTAGATGAATAGAGGCAACCAAATAAGATCATGTACACAATATTTAGCATTCTTTCTTGCAAGTAAGCATAGAAATGGGTGTTGTATATAATGTGGGACAACCCCTGAAAATATCTAGATTTATTTTCAGAGATGCCTTGAATTCATGTAACATGGAAGTAGAGAATTTGGGGATGTTGCTGGACTGCTAACTTCCATAATACGTTGATCAGCAGTCAGGTGGGAATTGCAATATCTCATTGGAGAACTATGGGTTGTGAATCCCTACTACAGTGCCTAGTGAAGCATAGGGTGTTGTGTAATATGATTATGATATAGATTAATTCATCTGTAACACCATGAACCAATACTGTGAAGCAAAGGTGAGGAAACCCACAGCCACATGGTTAGTTTCACTTGACTTTATAGGAATTGGGAAGCAGCAGGTATGGAGATGCCATTATTGGGTAACCATTTCTAGATTGTATTGTCGAAGGCTTTCATGGCCGGAACCACTGGGTTGTTGTAGGTTTTTCGGGCTGTATGGTGATGTTCTAGAAACATTCTCTCCTGACGTTTTGCCTGCATCTGTGGCAAGCATCCTCAGAGGTTGTGAGGTTTGTTGGAAACTAGGAAAATTGGGATTATATATCTGTGTAAGGTCCAGAGTGGGAGAAAGAACTCTTGTCTGTTGGAGAGCCATGTCTTATTTGATTACTCCCTTCATTTCATGTTTCGTGTTTCTAGATTACTCCCTACATTGCCAGAATTCTTCATAATGTCAAGTTCTATCAAATTGATAAGATTTACCTAATTCAAGAGAATATGATAACATTTTCTGCAAATTTTAAAGAACATTTAATGTAACCCTGCAATAAGACAAAAGTTCTCACCATGCTGTGGTTGCTGATATATTAATATACATTGTTAAAAATCATGTCAGAAGCAACTTGTAGTTTCTCAAGTCACTTCTGGTGTGAAAGAATTGGCCATCTGCAGAGATGTTGCTCAGGGGATGCCTGATGTGTTACCATCCTGTGGGAGGCTTCTCTCATGTCCCTGCATGAGAAGCTGAAGCTGACACATAATGAGAATACAGTGCACAATATAACTAAAGTAGGATCAGCCCCAGATAGAAAAGATTTCTAAACAGAAGTGGAAATCAAGTTTCTCAGGGCCAGTTTATACCTTCAAAAAGGGTTTTCATTGATTCTCAATTTTGTAAGCAATTGTATTGTAGAGGGCAGCCACAGTACCTTCACAGTCACCACTCCAGAATACAATATTTCTCCATCATGTCTAACATGTATGTAATTAGTAAGGAATTCAGCAACTTCACTGGTCTAATGCCCTGTATCCTTGTGGATGGTCATCAATAGAAGCCCATAATTGAACTGGAGGAAATTGGAGATCTGGTACCCAGTTCTTGAATGCCAGCTTCTGCAATATACTTTCTTTCAGTTAAATTTGTCAGTTCTGGCATGTATTTGTCTTTCTTTTCTTTTCTTTTCTTTTCTTTTTTTTTTTTTTTTTTTTTTGCATGGGAGAAATATTCAACTAGGCACCAATAGGCATTGGTTCACATTTGAATATTTACCTATGCAAAAAACAAAAACAAAGCTTAACTGAAAGAAGTTACTGAAACATAGGACTGAACAGCAATAATCCCCACTGTGTTATAGCAGCTACGTGAGGTTAAGCTGATTTTTCTAGGATTGAACATATGCAGCTGTTCATAATTCAGCTGTACATTCATTCTATTTTTAATTTCACCTCTGTGCTTCCGGCTCAGAACCAACCGAAAACTTTTCAGAAATCTGATATTGAAAAGTTGGCAGCTTCAGTTTCAAAAAGAAAAACTTTCTGGGCTTCTTTGCTTTCCTCTTTCCCCTTCCATCTCAACATCTTTTGGTCAGATTCAATTTGACATACTCTTCTGATGTCCTTTGTTATTCAATTACTTAGAAAGATTTTGGATTGCTGGAAAACAAAGAGTAGCTTCTTTGATGTCTTCTGAAATCTCCAAGGGAGAATGAAAGAGAAATTGATACGTCCTGAAGCAAAATTGGACTGTTTTTTATTGACACGATTGGATGAAAAAGGAAATTTGTGAACCTAGTTGCCAAGGGATAAGGCAGACAATTCCAAAAGCTTTGGAATGTCTTCATAGGAAATGTAATAACACGTTCATAGGTGCTTCCTTGACAGCTGTTCTGCTTCTTTTCAGAGGATGAAAAAATGAAGATATTTTAAGCTCCTAGAAAGCTCCTAGACATCCATTGGAAAGGCACTTTATGAGATCAACTGGAATGAAGGTCAAAAAAGCTCAACTCTTTTCCCCATCCTACAAGGGCAAACGCTTACCCATACTCTTGGCTAAGGACTTTCTGACAAATTCAGCAAGCATTCTGCCCAAAGGACTGAAGCACAACAATTTCTTACTGATGGTTAGAATAGAACCATTACGCATTTCTTCCAGGCCTCAGGGATTTCACTGAAAGGAGAGGAATGAATGTCTTGAAAAGGGAAGAGGGAAAGAAGTGATTTTATGCATGATAGGCTTGTTGAGAGTTTAATTTCTCTTGTGTAATGTTCTTCAGATCTTGATCATGTGACACAGACATCTTCCTGCTCTTTGAACTACATAGCTACACCTCTGGATTGGGTGCATCTCATCTCATGGAGCCCCCAGTGGCACAGTGGGTTAAACCCCTGCACCGGCAGGACTGAAGACCGATAGGTCTCAGGTTCAAATCTGGGGAGAGCGCGGTTGAGCTCCCTCTATCAACTCCAGCTCCTCATGCAGGGACATGAGAGAAGCCTCCCACAAGTATGGAAACACATCAAACCATCAGGGTGTCCCCTGGGCAACATCCTTGTAGACAGCCAATTATCTTACACCAGAAGAGACTTGCAGTTTCTCACGTCGCTCCTGACATGAAAAAAAATCTGCCCATGGCTGGGGTAGAGCAAAATGCTGTGATTTGTCTTCTACGTCTTGAGATGTTGTTTATAATAGAGCATGCTAATGCACATTAGGGGCTCTATTTCAGACTTTCTCCCAACTTTGCTTATCTCGGCATAAAGAGCACTGCAGCACACTTTTGTAGCATGCATCAAATAGCCACTGCTCTTTGAAGCTGCCTTCAAGCTCCATTAAGTGTAGGTGAGACCCAGATCAGTCTTTCATTTCCATTGAAATGATATTGTTATCTCTCCCCCTCTTTTCCCAGACCAATCTATCTATCTCATCTATTTATCATATGCTAGTTTGAAACATATTTGTTATTATGTGCCTTCAAGAAATTTCTGACTTATGACAACCCTCATACAATCCTGTCATGGGAATTTCTTGGCAGAATTTGTTTAAAGGGGTTTCATTCTTTTATTCCTGAGGCTGTGATAGTGTGACTGCCCAACATCATCCAGTGGTTTGCTGTGAGTTTTCCGAGCTGTATGGCCATGTTCCAGAAGAGTTCTCTCCTGATGTTTCACCCACATCTATGGCAGGCATCCTCAGAGGTTGTGAGGTCTGTTGGAAACTAAGCAAGTGAGGCTTATATATCTGTGGAATATCTAGGGTGAGAGAAAGAACTCTTGTCTGCTTGAGGCAGATGTGAATGTTGCAATTGGCCAGCTTGATTAGCATTTAATAGCCGTGCAGCTTCAAAGTCTGTCTGCTTCTTGCAGGCCACACAGCCCGGAAAACTCACAACAACCCAGTGATTGCAGCCATGAAAGCCTTCGACAGCAAATCATATAGTGGGTTTCCATGGTTGAGTGAGGATTCGAATTCTTCTCTCCCAGTTTCCTAGTTTATCATTCAACTACTATGCCATACTGACTCTTTTCTATATACACTTGTCTCTTTGTTTCTGTGTGTGTGTGTGTGTCTTAGTGATGTTCTTTCTCTTAACAGTATAATAGAGATGACCATATATAGGTCTCATTAAGATTAGCTGTGGAAAAGTCCTAAATAAGTTATAACAAAGTGCTTAGTACTTTCAGGAGTGCATGCACAGTATGTCCCATATTCAAAGGAAAAAAGGAATTATTTCAGTTGCCTTTTACTTACCATTTGGAAGTACAGTACTCTTCAACTCATGCATATCTCACATACACCCATTCATCTTCAAGAATGGAAATGGGTTTTTCCTGTGTTCTGTTCTAATCAAAGAAGTAGATATAATATAACAAATGCATCTCGTTCTACAGAATGTAGTTGTTGATCCTTCCACACCCAGAAATGTTCAGTGTGATGCAAATGGAGGCCTGATTTACTGAAAAGGGAATGCCATGCATATTCACTGAGAATGAACCTTTTTAGATGTAATATAATTTAATTTCTGAGTAGGCATACACAAAGCAACAGTGCAAATTTTTCCTAGAATTGCACATTACTGTTGTCTTAACACTGTTAACAAAAGAAGCCAGCCTGATCCAGTGGTTTAAGTGTTAGGCTAGGACTGGGAAACCAGGGTTCTAATCCTCCTCAGTTACCCAGTGGATGACCTTGGGAGAGTCACACTTTCTCAGCCTTATGGGAACACAATAGCAAACCTCTTCTGAATAAATCTTGATAAGAAGAACCTATGATAGGTTAATCTTAGGATTTCCATAAGGCAGAAAGGACTTGAAAGCACACAACTGCAGCAACAAGAACATTTTCAATGCTGTCAACTCAAAGCAGTTGTTAAACATAAAGTATGTGATACAATTATTTTTCCCTAATCTGTTCTGTGTAGACTTAAGAAAAACGTCATATAGTCAACACAATCTCAGAAGAAAACTATATCAGGAAAATTGAGATAAATCACTTGTTATCTCAGTTGCTTCGACCTTGCAAGGAACTTCTTGAAGGCACAAAGTTGAAAAAAACACCGGACTCATCAATTCAGCTTTCAACGAAAGTGGCACGCTTGCTTTATTTACAAAATATGTACACCACATTCTCCAGTCTTGTCTGTTCACAGCTTAGAACACTGCATGGAGCACATTGTAAGCTTATTTTTCGTTTTGCACAGAAAACTCCAAAACTGACACTCTACCAATTTTATACATCTCTATTGTTTTAACCCATGTATTTCTAAAACCATACAGTTTAATCTATAAAGCAATTTTCACACCTGAAACCATGATATTCTGACATAATACCCAGTAGTCCAGATATTATCTGGTTTGGTTATAATAAACTGGTTTGGGTAGAAAGGTATAATATTATGTTATTCACTTTCACATTCTTTTGTACAAACCCATCATCTGCATCCAGAGCAAAGAATGGCAGCTCTATTGTCTCACATAAATTCTAAAATAATATTGCATTTCTTGGAGTTATTCTCTACTCCTAGCTTGTTTTTTTATGCATCAAATTTCCTTTGAAATGTAATGTACAAACACATGTAGGAACTAATTAAAATTAGACAGGAAAAAAGATTGTGATTAGCTGAAATTGCCTTCTATTTGTGCTGGGTCTTGTGAAGTATTAAGTATGTGTTGAGTGAGGAAGATAATGAGCACTTCTATTGCAGAACTCTAAGGTTGTCTGTTGTGTGGAATACCAGCACTGAAGAAGTAAGCAATGTGGAAAATGGATCAATAACACCTACTGTAAATGATACATTGGCTCTTAACCACTTTGAGTTTCACAGGTAAGTACTAGCACCTTGAAGATCTAGAAACACATTGAAAGCTAATACTAATGCTATGAAATCTGTGCAATATGACCTGAAATAAGGTGCTCTGGACAGAATTATAGCATTCATATTTGTATCAGCTGAACTTCCAAAAAGCATTCAAGAGCAGTCCCCTGCAGATGACATATCTATAATCTAGTCTTGAGGTGTTTGAAATTTAGTAGCTGTGGCCATATCTGTCCTCTGAGAAGAGACATAAACAGATTGCAAGCTGGACAAATACACTCCTGATCATAGCTGCCTTCTGAACATCCAGGAGCAATACTACATTCTGTGAATGTGATGCTTTCAGGGAAAGTTCAGCTCAGTCCAGAAAAGGCTGTACTCCCAGACCCCTGTTAGTTTGTCGGCTGATCAGCTACAATTTCTTTCCTCTGGATTAAGGCTCAGCTTGTTAGCCCACATCAAATCCATCACAGCATCCAGTTCATAACAGTCACAGTCTCTTGGTCTCACCTTGACTCTGATATTACACCAACACCCCTCCCCTTGAGCTCTCTGGTTGTATCTGTAGAGGACTTTGCTTCCAAACAGAATTTGATTGATGAGGGCTTTAACCTACTCCCTTAGTAAATCTCATGGTTCATTGCCTTAGCCGTCTGCATTTGTTTTACTGAAATGAGCTCAGGGTCACCTAGTGGGGCTGGATAATGATACGTTTCAGACTGACAGACAGAAGTACTTCTTCACAAATATTGCTCAGAGTCTCCACATAGCTCATTGCCAAGAGATGGGACAATGTCCACAACCTCAGATGGCTTTAAAAAGGATTAAACATAGGTAACCTGCAACAAAATACTGCAGTGTGGACTGATGCTCTCCAGGGGGAATTTGGGAGTGCCCTCTCCCCAAGTGCTCCTTTTTGTGCTTATTCAGACTTCAATTATTCATTTAACATGGTGATCTTGTGCATAAGTGTTATCATTTTGAATCCCTGAGGATTTGCATTCAGAGAAAGGATTTGGTATTAGTAGGATGGTGCTAACAGAATGAGTTTGGAGTCAGGTCTCCACATCCATAGGTTCTGTATCCATGGACTCAACCATCAATGTCTTGAAAATATTAAAGGGAAAATCCAGAAAGCATCTGCAGATGTTGGTGTCCACATCAACTCCTGGACCCAAAATCCATTGGATGCCAAAGACCTACTGTAAATGTTATGTCAGATTGTAGTGATTTCAGCCAGGACCATGGATAGAGAGGTCTGTGCCTAGTGAGCCTTTGCTAAAAAGATTAGTCCAGATTGAGAAAAATCACTCCAAACTGAAAACAAAGCTACTTAGGTTTATTACAAGGTGCTTCAAAATGTACAAGCATAAATTCACAGAAAAATACATAACATCTTACACAGTTCTGATAGCTATTCTGCCTTATCTCCCTGATAGGCTGAAAAGAGAGGCAGGCTAGGATCCATCCCAGGATTGCCTGGAGGTTCCTTTGATGTTACAGCCTTCAGGAGGAGATACCTGTAGTGGGGAAAAAGACAACTGATAGTTGGACAGTTTAAAGAGCCAATCCCTTGAGAGGGTATAATCTAGAAGGAAATGGTGACATGGACATGCTGATCAGTTCCTGGTTGACTCAAATGTCCAGTTCCATGTAAAACTAAGGATGCAAGACCCAAAAGAAAAAGGTGATGGTTCCAAACAATCAAGGGCTTGGCTGCGTGTATAGAGAGTTAATGAATTCATATTTTCTGAGACCCCTTCTTCCACCAGAGGGACAGACTCTCAGTCTCAAGTTGAATGAACAAACACCCTTAACTCATCGATCATCTATCTGCATACACATGCAAATAGCTGGAGGGACCCTGGTCGTGATCTCCTTTCGAAAGGATTATGCAAACTGAGGGAATGGAAAGGCCTTTAAGATACATTTTAGATACATTTTGATACATTCATTTGATACAGTTTGTACATTTTATACTTTTAGGAATTGACACAGTACATGAAAGATACAAAATACACAAAAATCATCAAGTTGATACATTTATTAAAGGGTTAGATTTAATAGAGTTTTTGGGGTACAGCTGCTGGTCCATTCTGGATCTTCTCAGCATTCTGTAACTTCAGAGCTGTGATTTTAAAATAAAGAAAAATACTATATATCTTTTTGTATCTTTTGAATATCTATAAATCTTGGGGGGCAGGGGGTGGGATGGCTTGACAACAAGATGGTACATTATCACGATGTTAAATGGTGTTTCTGTGTTTGAAGATGCAACTGTATATGGGGCAGGGAAACTGCGAATTGCCACCATCTTTTTTCTTATCTTGTGTATTAGTGTTAGAAGAATAATATGAGCTTCCCTGTTCTCACTTGTAGTTGAAGACAAGTTGGAGTTAAGAATTTTCTCCCTGGTTTTTGAGCTTTTATAGTTGACTGCCTGAATGATGTTGAAAACAAAATACTGGTTGAGGACTGTTGTTTCATTTTCATGGTTAGTTCTGCCTTGTTCTGCTTGGTGATCTGATAACAGTATTATTTCTCGCTTATTGATGCTTGTTTGTTTCAACATATTATACAATTATTATTATGGTTAGGATGGTAATGTCCATGTGATTGTCTCATTCTGACAGGACTGTGTCTGGCTAGCATTTTCTGATTGCTATGTGGATGTTTTCTCAGTTTGAAAAAAGTAATGAAGACAAAATAAATGCAGAGGTTTACTTAACAACCAGGTGATAAACTTGTGTCTAGATTTATGAACATGCTAAGCAAGGGACAGTTTTGGAACACAGGTTGCAGCTATTTCTCATTTAAATTTACCAATGTGCAAGTTTTATATGATTTTTAAAAAGAAAAAGAAAAAAGAAATAGTAGAAAGTCTAAAACCTGAATATCCTTCATTGTTCAAATAAGAAGGAAAAGGTTCTTCCACATTGGAGATGTATAGAAGAAAGATCCTACAATGGTCTATTGATCAAAAAAGTCAGTTTTGGCAATCTGTATATTTTTTAAAGGAGTCCAGCTCCCCAAATACACATTTGCTATCCGGATAAAGATAGAGTCTATTACTTGCATATAAACAATTAAGTCAGCCTTCTCTCATGCAAGGGCCTCTTAGTGTTTTGGAATACAGCTCGCATTAAATCAAGCCAGTACACTCAGTGGCAGTGGATTACTCAGGCTGTAGACAAAATATTTCCCTGGCTGGATTAAATGAGCTAAATGAAAAGGCTTGTTAGGAAAGATTTTTAAAAAGATAGTTGGGAAAGGAGAAGAAAACATATTTAAAGGGACACCCATGCTATTTTTACCTATGGATATATACACTATCACTGTCACCCACAAGAGGGCTTGCAGTAAAAGGTTAAAGGGCACTTCAAATCACTGATTGCATTGTCTAGGGAACTCTTTTTTTCCCACAGATGCAGATGAGATGATGAATCCAATTAAATTTTACAGCCGTCTAACAGCTTAATTCATCTTTAATGTCCTTTGCAAAAATCACAGGTCTTATAAATATTTTATTTCTCAGCTATAGTACAAGAGTTGGCTTAAAATAATGAAAGTGAAGACTGCTCACCCGTGTTTCTTTCAAATACTGCAAATGCAAGCACAGGTCAAAATCCTTTTTATATTAGCCCAGCCAAAAAAGTCCACACAACCAGTTGCTTTCTCTGTTCTGTGTGCAGTTTATCAAAATTGTTTATGTGGACAAGGAAAGAGTTTTGTTGGATGTTGACACACTTGAAGGTAAAGAAGCAGAAATGAAGAGGTCATGGCCATTCTTTTTTTAGTCTTATGTCTACACAGATCAAAGCAGCTCCTTTTTTCCCTTGGTCATTTTGTGAATGTATGTTATTTATTTATTTATTTACAACATTTATATGCCACCCTTCTCACCCCGAAGGGGACACAGAGTGGCTTACAAGATATATATACATACAATATATTATATTATTAGCATAGTACAATATCAGTATTATATATTACTATATTGTACCATACCATTATATTGTAATATTATTAGTAATATTACATGTAATATAAAATATATAATTATAATATCATATTATTAGTAATAGTATATTGTATTACATTATAATATTATAAATATTATATGTATAGACAATATATTATATTATATTATATTATATTATATTATATTATTAGCATAGCACAGGAGACAAGGTGGAACTGTCTTCTGGCCCCCTCTCTCTTCATTCTGTCCCAGAGCAGCAGTTGGTACTGGGGGGGGGGGGGGTCCCCAACTGATGACATATGCAGGAGACAAGATGGAGCTATCCCCTGGCCCCCTCTCTTTTAACTCTGTAACCACGTATTTGTAACAACTGATATCTTGTCCTGCTGAATTGTTCTTACTTGACTATTTCTGCCATACTTAGAAACAAAGGTCGCTTTCCAAATTTCATGTGGGTAGGAGAAAGATACATCAAGTGATATTGGTGGGATTCAAAGTTTACTATATAGAATTTTGAGTTGACAGAGGCATGTTAAAGATAATTCACATCTAAGTACCAAACAGGACTTCTGTGTGGTCACAAGGCTCCAAGCAACAGCAGTATGGATTCGTTTTGCCAGCACCTACAACTGCTGATGGAAAGCTGCTGTCTAGCTGCCAATACATTCCACTTGCTTGTTTACTTACTCCCCAGCAGCAGAACAAACAACTTTGCTATAGTTGACCCCATAACTGTAGGCTCTCCAAGGCAAACATGCTGGAGGCAGTAGGTTAAGCATGAGTAATCATAAGATCAACTGCTTCTTAATTTTAAAGTTCACAACAGATACCAAAGTTGACTCAAATACTATCCAGGACATTTCACAGCCAACTCCCAACTTCTCACTTTTGCCTTACTCATCTTTAAAAGATATTTTCCAGTCAGTCAAGAACCCAAACTTGCTTTTCTTTGGAGAGTTATAATTGTGGTATATTTTCAATCTGTTACAGGCTTTGAAGAACTATGGAATTGTTGGTAGATAGCCAATAACTAGCTTTCATTATATCCACATCTGCTGAATGTACTTCAGATCCTGAATCATCTCATAAACATGAATGGAAAGGCTCGTAATGTAAGGAACTGTTAAATGGGAACTAATGATATGAGCATTTGGGATGGTTTGTTTTCTAACCACTAGAGAAGATGCTGAATCATGCCCTCAAGTCCAGTTCAAAGACTGAACTAAGATGGATCAGGTGTCAAATTGATCATACATTTAAAAAGTGTATGAAATAGAGATAAAAGTTTGTTTGGTTTAAATTTCTCAGTGACCATGCCTTTTTCACATCTTGGCTCTAAAATACACACATTGCTAAGGTTTCAGCATGTTTTGGAGAATGTGCAGAAAACCCAATCAAGCTGAATATCCAAAAAGTTTGCAACTGAAAAGGAGACATAAACACTTCAATGGCATAAATGTGTTGGGAAATGAAGGTGTTGCATTATGTAGTCTTGAGAAGAATACCTAGATGTATTGTCGAAGGCTTTCATGGCTGGAATCACTAGGTTCTTGTGGGTTTTTTTCGGGCTATATGGCCATGTTCTAGTGGCATTTCTCCTGACGTTTCGCCTGCATCTATGGCAAGCATCCTCAGAGGTGAGGTCCCAACAGTAGGGCTGGGCAACCATGGAAAAATTTGTTTCTAAACTCGATTCGTTTTTAGGGGGTTTTTGCGTTTCGTTATTTAAAATAATTCCAAAATTTTCCTTTAAAAAAGTTCGATATTTACGAAATTTCGGAAATTAGGAAACAATTTCGAAACAATTACGAATCGATTACGAATCGATTTGTTAATGGCGGCCGCAATCACACAATACGCTAAAAAAAACTTCTGAAGCTTCCCTCTCCCTCTGTTGTTGACTGATGGTGTGATAATTATATTTTTTTTCACTGAGAAAACAAACAGCAACCCTAAAACTTGCACCAGAAATAATAACGAATCAATAACGAATCAATAACGAAACAATTACGAAATGAATTGGAAAAATTCGTTTCGTTTTTTAGTTGCTCCTGAATGGTTCAATATCGCTTCGTTATCAAAAAATAACGAATTTTTAACGAATTATGAAATTACGAAACGAAACCGCCCAGCCCTACCCAACAGACCTCACCTCTGAGGATGCTTGCCATAGATGCAGGCGAAACGTCAGGAAAAATACCTCTAGAACATGGCCATATAGCCCGAAAAAACCCACAAGAACCTAATACCTAGATGATTGAATAGCTTCCAGTGTTGTAGAAGTTATCTTTTCTTCCTACTACTTGAAGGTGCTATTTGTGGCTTTTTTTTTTTTTTGAACTATAGTTTTCAACAGCCCAGGCAGAACCAGGCCCTCTGTGATGCTGACTCTCAATAAAACCAACTTCCAAAATACATAAAGCATAATTGTTATAATTACAATACATTTTCAAAATGTATCAGCAAAAACAAACCAGAAATAAAATGACACTAAAGTCAAATGCATTCAGAAATATCTCTTTAAATCATTTTACTTTGATCAGCATTTTATGTAAATGTATTGTACATTGCCTTGTTGATCATTTAGCAAAAGTGTAATATATATGTAAATATTAGTAATGTGTAAAAATTAACTCCCCCTTCCCATACCAACCATGCCTCTGAAGTCAATTTCACACTCAAGAGAGTTCATGTATAAAAGAACCATCACAAATCAGTAACTAAAACCCAGGATTTTACCTTAAGCCAGCTTGAATTATGCTTTCTAAAATGAAATTATTCACACACCTAGTTAAGAAGAACTGTGTGTTTAATACTCAAGTAACTATAGAGCAATGAACTGCATAAATTTGTGAATCAGACCAGGGCTAGACCAAAACATTTTATTCTTGGAACAAAGGACAAAGTGTGTACAGAAACTGACTGAGAAAGCAGTTAATTTTTTCTTGTATTGGGGTAAGGTCTAGCCCAAGGGTTCTCAAACTTTTTCAGCCACGGAATCCTTTTTTGAGTGTCTCATGGAGCCCCAAGAAATTTTATATATTATATATTATATATATTATATAATATATAATATATAATATATAATATATAATATATAATATATAATATATAATCTATCTATCTATCTATCTATAGTGTGTGTATCAGGCATGGGCAAACTTTTTGGCACAATGTGTTTTAAAATTTGACAAACGGGTGGGTTGTGCCTGTGGCAGATGTATGGAGGGTGTTTGTCTGAACTAACTGGAAAAAAATGAACAAATTCCTATGCCCACTGCACATATCTCATTTGTAATGCAAAAAAAGGAAAGAAAGAAAGAAAGAAAGAAAGAAAGAAAGAAAGAAAGAAAGAACAATACAGTATTTAAAATGAAGGACAATTTTAGCCAATATAACTTAACAGTATTTCAGTGGGAGACCCCAGGGGCTATGCTGTCCAACTCCCTTGTGCCATGTAGGAAAAGTATAATCAAAGCACCCCCTGAGCAGTGGGAGGGAAATAGCATTTTGGAAACAAGGAAGTTGAGGGGGGAAAGGATCTGGATGGAAAGGGAGGAGAGGAAAAAGGCTTTTGAGGTCAAGGTGGTTGGAGAAGGAGCCAGAAAAAGGAGAAAAAATCTTGGGGGGTGTCTGGGAACCATGGAGCCCCTCAATATGCTTTGTGGAGTCCCAAGGGCTCCACAGAGCACACTTCAAAAACCTCTTGTATAGCCAATTTCATCATTGGTTGCTGAATCTGTATTGTTCTAGTAAAGTTGCATGAAAGATTGGGATACATGAAAAGGAACTGGAAACCTTTGCTCATCAGCTATTCTAAGCAAGACTTGGGATTCAAGAATAAGGGATCAAAAAAGGAAATAATAATAATAATAATAATAATAATAATAATAATAATAATAATAACTTTATTCTTATACCTCGCCACCATCTCCCTGGAGGGACTCGGGGCAGTTTACATGGGGACCAAGCCCAACATAGGCAAAATTACAAAGTAAACACAATTAAAACATATAACAGAAAAACAACATAATTAAAACAATTAAAACCGTTGAAACCAGAAACATCATAAAAATACATCAACCAACATCAACCGACATCAACAACCAATTCTTTAGGAAAGCAATATCAGGGCATCTTTAGGCCAGAATTGGGGCACAGGAAAAGATGTTCACTCAAGAACTGTGGTAATGATATTAAACAAAGCAAAGTTGAAGATGGAAGGGATGCACAATGTGATGAATGATCACTATTTTTCTGACAGAGTATGCACCTGGAGACATTTGCAAAGAATATAACACATTGGATGAAAAACTATCAAGGAATAATTGGACACCTGTCAAATTAACAAAGTGTTTACATGGCATTTGGGTTTGTTTTCTGTATGTACACATTCATTTTTGTCAAAAGAATGACATCAATTTCATTAAACAAAATAATATGCCTGTTGAAATGGATGCCTTCTTCAAGCTAAGCTGGAATGTATTTCCAAAACGTTTGGGTAGATTGAATCTTTGAAGGATGGCACATTACAGTATATGAAATTAGCCAATTTAGTGTTGGCAAAATCATGATAAAATATTGCATTGCTTAGCTGGGCAAGTTCTAGTCAGAGATGAGATTGAGCGGGAGTGCTGTTTTCATCAATATACAGAGAGAAAGTTGCCAAATTTAGTTTGTCTCTCAGTGTGAAAACTTGGCAAATAGAACATGATTGCCTTCATCAATGTACTTTTGAAATGAGTCATTTGCATCTCTTCTCAGTATCCAAAAAGTTAATTCAAAGTTCTGGTGTCTGCTGTCATACGTAGAGAACCATATGTTGTGAAAATGCATGAATTGTTTCTTTATACTTCCAAAAAGATTAGAACAGCATAAAACTCCAACTGTTCCAGTGCTACCATAAGACAGCATGAATAAATCAAAAGTATTCCTACAGTAATGGGGGGTGATTACAAAAATATGTAAAGTCTCTATATTTTTACATTATGTCTAAGGATAACTGTTATCTATTGTGTGTGTGTGTGTGCTTGTGTGAGAGAGAGTCTGCATATTCTTTTGCAATTAAGTCATCTCTTCTAATACAAACAGACATGGCAATCCTAGCTCTTGGCTCTTCATTTTCCAAGAAGAAATCCTATTTCATAACTGCCGCATTTATTGTTTCTTAGTGTTATAATTATTTTCAAAGCTCCTTCTCAGCTGGAAAATTAAATGTACTTAACCACGCACTAGGAAATGAAACAGCGCAAAAATTCCAGCCTTATCCTTCTTGCTTGGTGCCCATGGTAGTTTGGATGAAAGTCTTATATAGCCGATATTAATTTCCTAGTACCAAGCTTCAAATGCTTTGACAGAAGAAACATACTCTCTGTTGGGTATTGTTTCAGAAATTTGATCTCACTATACTGCTTAGAATATGAATGTAAAAAAGAAATATTTATCTAATCTAGAACCAAAAGATATTATGATATGAAGCTGTCTTGTCCTGAAGTCCATATACCCAACAGTGCATGCTGAGGAGCTTCGCCCTATGCAGTGTTTAATTTCTGCTATCCAATCATTATTTTTAACTGGAATGCCACAGATTTTGTGGTGGGGATCTGGATCCCCTGGTGATGACAAAAGACATGGCCTGATGATTGAAAGAATCTACAGTGCTTTAAAATAAGCTTTGCAAGTGTCAGCTGTGCCTCAACTGAGCCAAGATCATTCAGCTTCCTTTTCCATGAATTTTCAATGCCCTTGCCTGGCAATCTGTACCTTGGTCTAAATCAAGACTCAAGCACTGCTCACAAACTTCCACTGAGAATGGCCAGCTTCTCCCATTTCTTTGTCCTATTGTTTTCAGCCTGGCCACATTTACAGCAGTTTACCACCATTGGTTGATGAGTGCAGTTTTATTGAGTTTTGGTTGATGTTTTATGTTCATATGTGTTTGACTTATTGTACTTTATATTATGTTTATTTTATGTTCTGTTTTTAAGCACTTTCTGTAGTGTGTATGCTGCCCCAAGTCCCTTCGGAAAGATGGTGGTGGAATATAAAAATAAAGTTGTTATTATTATTATTATTATTATTATTATTATTATTTTACTGACACAAAACACAGTATAACACAGCAAATGAGATATATATGCTGGATTTCGTATCACAAAATCATAAGTTGAACACTTCCCAAGCGTCTAGGACTGTGTGATGTATTTTCAAAAGATCCAAGTAAGGCGGCCTTTTGCAGCTGACAGATCGTGATTTTGTCAATGTTTTTTGTTTCCAAATGCTGGCTGACATCTTTTGGCATGGCATCTAGTGTGCCGATGACCACTGGGACCACCTCTTCTGGTTTATGCCAGAGCCTTTGCAATTGGATTTTGAGGTCCTGATAACAGCTGAGTTTTTCCTGTTGTTTTTCCTCAATGCAACTGTCACCTGGTATGGCAACATCAATAATCCAAACTTTTTTATTTACCACAATCGTGATGTCTGGTGTATTGTGTTACAAAACTTTGTCAGTTTGGATTCGAAAGTTCCACAATATTTTGGCATGTTCATTTTCCACTATCTTTGCAAGTTTATGATCCCACCACTTATTTAATAAATAATAATAATAATAATAATAATAATAATAATAATAATCTTTATTTATACCCTGCCACTATCTCCCCGGAGAGGACTAGAGGCTAACATGAGGCCAAGACCAAAATTACAACAAAATACAATACAAGTACAGCAAAATTAAATTAAAAAAGCAAAAATACCATCAAAATAAATACATAACATAACAAAATAAAATAAACGGTTCCAAAATGACATGATAGCAAATGGGCGGGCCAAATGTACTAGAAGTAAAATTGATAGAATTGATAAAATTCTGGATGAGATAGGTAGAATGTGTTTCTGAGGGAGAATGTGTTTATTACTGGCAAGTGGTACTTGTGACATAAGTTCCAATGAATCATTTGGGCCACATAGCCGTGCTTCTGTTTGTAGTCCATCTGTGTGATTTTCTTGCAGCAGCTGAGGGTATGATCAATGGTTTCATCAGCTTCCTTGCACAGTCTACATTTTGGGTCATCAGCTGATTTTTTGATCCTTATTATTATAATTATTATTATAATTATTATCTGCTGATAATATCACTTCCTTCTTCAGAGAAAGGTCTTAGCAGAGTAGATGACTAACCCATGGTGCATCTACACTATTGTATTAATGCAATTTGACACCATGGTGCAATGTTATGGAATACTAGGAGCTGTAATTTAACAATATCTTTAGCCATCTCTGCTAGAGTTCTGGTGCTTCACCAGACTACAACTCTGGTGATTTTCTAGCATTGATCTATGGCAATTTAAGCAGTGTCAAACTGCATTATTTCTCAAGTGCAGATGCAGTCCCTATGCCTTTAGCATGTCAAATTAAGTCCACAGCTTTTTTTTTCTCTCCCCTCTTGCTTCTTACCCATAGGAAAACAAGTCCTGCAGCAGAGGAGGGTTTATTTATCCAGAATACTTTAGCAACATGATTGTTCACTATCAATACATCCCCAAAGGAAACATTTTCCACAGAACTTGTGTAACTTTGATGTTAAAGCAAATGGCATGATGGCATGCATGTAATCAGAAGTGGGATTCCCACTGTTTCATTTTTATGAAAGGACATTAAATTGTTGAGAGTTCCTTAGAAACTGAAATACCCTCCTATTGGGTATTAACTCAATTAAGCAAAAGAAGAGCCACAAGAATCACTTGAAAGCTGGTGAGCGTGCCTTGCAGTGAGAGACTTAAGCAAATCAATCAGTTTGGCTTATCAAAAGAAGGCTAAGGGGTTAAGACTTGATTACAAGACATAAGTACTAAAAGGATCTTGATTCTAAGAATGTGAGTCATTGTGGGATCCAAGCATTCCCATTCACATAAAAATAAAAGCATACATTTGCAATGATGAAATCTAGCAAGACACAAAGCTGGTGGCACAGTGCATAAGGAAAGTAGCATCACAGGATTGCTGCAGTGTATAAGGAGAATGGCATCATACTTAGTGAGGACCTCCTGACGAAGCTTTCTTCAGTGGTCTGCAAAACCGAAAGGTTAAATGGTAATCTGAGCAAAGTCTTTTGACTCTCAAATGATTAAAATAAATGCAAGGCTTTCCTTTCAGCCGTGATGGCCTCAAGGAATAAAATCCCCAAAGATAAACACATTTGCTTCTGCAGCATGGAATTACTTTGTGCTGAAAGAATGTTATAAATGACCCAGGCAGTGAGAGTGCATGCAAAGATGCAGTTGTTATTTGAGAAGCACTTTGCTCTTGTCCTCAGGGTATCTAGCTGAGATAGGAAAGAAATAAAAAGACTTAAATGGGAGGCTTTAGCTTGACAAAAATGTCCAATTGTTCCCTCTATTTTCAGTGTTTATTGGTGTGCTATCCCTTAAGTTGCCAAAATAATATCATACACACACAAGAGGGATGTATTTGATCAGTGGTATCAACAGAACCTCCTAGCTGGTAAGAACCATTCCCTTTTTGGAAAGAATTCAGGAACTTTTTGCATATCTCTTTGGATCTGAGATTTCAAACTTAAATAAATATGGAAGAAACTAAAACTGATAGGTTGTGAAGGCTGAACTCATTAACTCTATTTCTGCCCCTGCCTTATGGAATTGCTTGCCTCCCTATTTGAGAGCCATGCGTGACTTAGGGCATTTTATCCTAGCACTTAAGACCCGGCTTTTTACTAGAGCATTTGACCCATGTTAATTTTAATATTTGTATGTATGTGTTTTATCCTGTATAATTTCTGCAGTGTAAATCACCTGGAGCATCTCGGATGGAGGGCGATTAATAAGTAATTAAAGATGATGATGATGATGATGATGATGATGATGATGATGATTAAAAATCTGGGTTCAGATTTCCCTTAGTATTCCAACATGTTCATTCTGAATTAGCATTGCCCTTTATTTTGCTTCTCTACGGCCTCATCCACACTACCATATAATGCAGTATCAAATTACATTATATAATCAGTGTGGACTCATATAATGCAGTTCAATGCAGTTAAACCCCAGAGCACAGTATTCTGGATCAGGGGTCCCCAAACTAAGGCTCAGGGGCCGGATATCGCCCTCCAAGGTCAATTACCCAGCCCTCACTCAGGGTCAACTTAAGTCTTGAAACGAGTTGAAAGCACACAACAACAACAACAACAACAACAACAACAACAACAACAATCCTATCTCATCAGCCAAAAGCAGGCCCACACTTCACATTGAAATACTAATAAGTTATTTTGCTTAATTGTTTGATTTGCTTTGTTTATTGTTGTGTTATGTTTTCTATTGTATTGTGTTTTGAGGCTTCGGCCCGTGTAAGCCGCATCGAGTCCTTCGGGAGATGCTAGCGGGGTACAAATAAAGTTAATAATAATAATAATAATAATAATAATAATAATAAGTTTATATTTGTTAAAATTGTTCTTCATTTTAATTATTGTATTGTTTTTAAGTGTTTTTGCATTACAAATAAGATATGTACCCTGTGCATAGGAATTTCATTCTTTTTTTTTTTCAAATTATAATCTGGCCCTCCCAACAGTTTGAGGAACTGTGACCTGGCCCTCTGTTTAAAAGGTTTGATGACCCCTGCTCTAGATTATTTCAGGAACTGCAGCCTGAGTTGCCCAGAATGTTGAAAGTAGTATGTGGGGAGTAAAACCGCAGGGAATAGGCTGTGGACTGAAGTGCAGTGAAGGAAGGCACAGTGGGCTGATTAAAACATTGAACAAGCGCACTCTACACTGCAATGTTTTTGTGGCCTATCCCTGCAGAATTTTGCTGCAGTTCCCATTTGTTTTCTTTCTACATCTCAAAACATTGCCTTCGAATATGGGCAGGATAAGATTTCACCTCTGGAAGGCTAAGCTTCTTCATTTCCCTGGGGAGTCATTTGAAATTGGGAGAAGGCTCAGCACTTTTTTTGAGAGTATTAAGTAGATGAGGTCCTGACCTGATCTATCCATTTGTGCAATCACATTGCAGCCATACCCTCAGCTATTGCTGTGATGTGGGAAGCCACTACAGAGCCCTTTGAAATGTTGCTTTCTATTAACACTTACAATTCTAGTGTTTGCTTTTGAAGGAGGGAAATTTGCACCCCATTGACAAGGTGTGAATATCTGAAGTTGCTTCCTTGAAAAGAATGAGATGTGACATCTTGGCAAGATCTTTGGGTTGTATATTGAACTGTACTTCATTTAACAGTGTTGGGTCTCCCTTGGAGATACTAGAAGGACTGGAGGGTGTGCAGAGGGGCTCAGGAAGCCTGCCACTCAGTTAGTGCAGCCCAGCTGCTTGCACTGAACAAACAACTTCACTAGGCAAGGCAGGCAGCAAACACTAACGTATCCATCATCTACTCTGTGAGAGACATACAAGCCATCTCGGGGACTCAACTCTGTTCCTGAAATTAGACTACTCTTCCGTGATGTCCTCTGTTGCCCTTGGCTCTTGTTCTTTGGATATTTCTTGATATTGTGCTTCCTTAAAAGGTTTTTATCCCGAAAGGTGGCATACTACATAAACATCACTCATTGCCTACCCATCAATGAAATAGTGAGACCAGACAACTGTGTTGGGATAAATATGGGATTTTTTTTATTAAATTGTTACCTACTTAAACTTTCTTAATGAACTACAACCAACTAAAATTGGGAGAGAGTGAACCTGATGCTGTGTAAGCCAAGGCATTGGCCATCTCAGACCCACTCCTCAGCTGACTTGGCTGAGACACCTGAGTTCCCCGCATAACTCACCATGAGTCGTAACCAGGGCACCTGCTTAGGAAAGCTTCATAGAGTATACAGGGATTAGAATTCCTGCACAGCTCCAAGGCCATTTCTGTTACCCCCCCCCCCCTCCCCAAAAAAATCTTGGTTGAGTGAACACACTGGTGGGAGTTCCCGTTCCTGGCCTTCACCAAAAGGGGTGACTTAGGTGCACACCAAGATGTAAATTGTATCCCCCCTATTCTGCATGACAGCCTATTTTAATGGCTCCACCTAATGCCAATTACCCATGAGCCTCAACAGTGTAGGGTAGGCAAAAAACACCCTGTTAAAGGGGGGATTCCTACCTGGCCCCAAAGCAACCCCATAGTACACTGTTGTCAGGTGGGAGGGCGGGCCAATGTTTGTTGCTCCACTGCTAGGAGCTGAGAGGATGGACACCTACAAGTTGTGCTCTGATCCCAGAACTTGGTCTCAATTCATCAGGGTGAGCAAATAGCCCTCCCCATCCAGTGTGGCCAGAAGGAGAAACCCAAATGTCCTCAGAAATAATTCTATATTCACCAGTCTTGTTAATACAATCTGGCAATTGTATTAATTAATGTTGTTTGACACCACTTCAACTGCCATGGCCCAATACTATGGAATCATGTCATTTTATACAATATTTAACCTTCTCTGCTAAAGAGTGCTGGTGCCTCTCCAATTTACAAATCCCAGGCTTCAACAGCATCACGCCATGGCAATTAAAGTGATGTCAAAGTAAATTGATTCTACAGTGTAGACCTATCCTTCATTGACTCCCTTGGAGCTAAAGTTCCATAGTAATTGCACCAACATCAATGTGGCTTCTTTACTTAGTTACTAAGGTAACCATTACTAGTATTTTGTCTGTTAAATCTTGTCATGACCAGGGGCCTCCATGTCTCTGAGACACACACATACACACATGTTGAGTTCTTCACAAGTCAGTCGAGAGGATTATGAAAGCTGTAGAAAGTGGCTGTCCCCAAATGGGAATGATTTACCTCTCCTGGAACATTTGCTACTTGCTCTTTTTAAAAAGAAATGTGTATTTTTAATACCAAATTTTTTATTTAGTATTCTGATTTGGTTGTGTTACTGTGTATTCTGTAGCA
Source organism: Anolis sagrei (assembly GCF_037176765.1). Taxonomy (NCBI): domain Eukaryota; kingdom Metazoa; phylum Chordata; class Lepidosauria; order Squamata; family Anolidae; genus Anolis; species Anolis sagrei. The sequence goes on along the minus strand of NC_090024.1, from coordinate 211,355,547 downwards.
GATATCAGGGCTAGGATTCTCATTAGAAGTTGCAACTGCACTTGCTGTTGTTGTTTTATTGTTTTGCTTTGATACTTTCATTTTGTGTTTCAGCTTTCTATTATAGTAAGAGGAAAAACAATATAAAACCCTGGTATCTGTACAGTGTTCCCTCACTACTTTGTGGTTCACTTTTTGCAGACAAATTGTTTTGCAGTTTTTCAATAAATACAATAATGTATATTTACAGTAGAGCTGCGCCTCTCCTTGCCACATGCATCATGGGGGATGCCAGCCTGGGAAGCTGCTTCCTGCAGACATCCCACTCGCCCAGCTGCTCCTCCTCCTCGCCTGCTTCCTCCTCCTCCTCTTCCTCACTCTCCCCTGCTGATGAGAGCACTTCCAGATTGAAAGTGGGAGAAAAAGGAGGATGAGGAAGAGAAGAAAGCCATGCCATGCCAGCCTCTGTAAAGTGCCGCCTCCTCTTCCTCTTCTCCTCCTTTTCCTCTCTTTCTCCTCCCACCTTCTCTCTCTCCTCCTTTCCCTCCCTTTCACCCTCCTCTTCTTCGCCTACTGGGGCTTGGGATCCGATGGCAGCCTCTTTCTGTCTGTTTTTCTTCCTTCCTCTCTTTCTCCTTTCTCCCTTGCGTGCTCCATCATTTCTGGCTCTCCAGCCCCAAACTCCACCCAAGATGAAGAGAAGGAGAAGGAGGGGGAAAGGGAAGGCTTTGCCCTCTTTCTCTCTCTTGAATGCCCCCCCCCCACGCCCACGTCTCATGCATGACGATACTGGGGCAAAAGCTCCCACCAGCAGGCAGGGGAGGCTGCAAAGGAACTCTTCCCCACCTTTGGTCATTACATCACAAGACCAACCCAGTACAGGTATATTGTAAACATATACTGTCCCTACTTTGAGGATTTTCACTTTTTGTGGGTGGTCCTGGAACATAACACCCACGATAAGTGAGGGAACATGTATTCAAGGTGGGGGGGAATTTCTGGTGGAGGTAGCACTGTTTCTGAAACTCTTCTGACTTGTTCTAAACAAGATAGAAAATATAAAGAGACTTCTTTTTTTGCCATTTTCTGATTTGTTTCCTCCAAAGTAAGAAGCGGAATCTTTTGGGCTACTATAGTATCCAGATCTGTCTGGAGACATATCAAATGAATGAAAAGATGTGTGAATCTGGGGATCCTGAGCTACTTCACCCATAGAGCACAATCCATGATAGACAGTTCATTTTTCTTCCATGAAAGAGGAGCACCATAGAATCACATGACCATAAGAGGATCCAAGTATAATAAGATGGTGAAATATATCTATGCACACAATAGCAGAATAGTAGAGATATTTGTAATGCACTTCTGCCATCCCAGCGGAGAACTCGACTGCTACCATAAAATTGTTGTGTGTTTTCAAAGTCATTTCTAACTTATGGTTAGGTTACCCTAAGGCAAACCGATCATAGGGTTTTCTTGGCATGATTTGGTTAGAGAGGAATTGCCCTTGCAATCTTCTGAGGCTAATAGGAAATGTGATTTGCCAAAGGTCACCTAGTGGGCTTCTATGGCTGAGCAGGCATTCAAATCCTGATCTCCAGACATAGTCCAGTGCTCAAATCACTGAACCACAATGGATCTCATTCCCATAAAATAAAGGATGTGAAATTGCATCTGGTTTTCAGAATTGATTCTAGCACTTAATAGCTATAAGGAATGGTCATTCTCAAGCAGTCTTCCTTCCTAGAAATGTTCCAACACTTTCAGGTATTTTTTAGACTATTATGTAACTTCAAATATTTATACTCCTTTGAACATTGAACATTGGGATCTAGCTGTCATCTGTCAAAGACACAATATTTGAACAGAAGTGCATGCACAAACAATGCAGTAATACATGTGACTGATAGATTGATGCTGAGGAGTGGGAGACCCAATAAATAACAACTTAAAGGAATTGGAGAAATGAGAGGAAATTACATTTGTTCATGATCAAAGTGAGTATTGTTTGTAGATCATCATAATTAGAAAATATATAGAATAGAGTCTTGCTTATCCAACCTTCGCTCATCCAACGTTCTGTATTATCCAACACAGTCCTCCTCCTGCCCAGATCCACAGCTGTTTCAATATATTGCGATGTTTTGGTGCTAAATTTGTAAATACAGTAATTACAAAATAACATTACCGTGTATTGAACTGCTTTTTCTGTCACTTTGGTGTAAAACATGATGTTTTGGTGCTTAATTTGTAAAATCATAATGTAATTTGATGTTTAATAGGTTTTTCCTTAATCCCTCCTTATTATCCAACATTTTCACTTATTCAATGTTCTGCCAGCCCATTTATGTAGGATAAGCGAGACTCTACAATCTATCTATCTATCTATCTATCTATCTATCTATCTAGTGAGTCATTGTGGCACATTGTGAAAGCATCATAGTAGTCACCCATGGGATATAGAATCCTTAATGAATGGTCATTAGCTACTTTTACATTCCAACTGTGTAGGATTTTTTTCCCCATTTCTGAACACCTACAGCTTGGTTCAGATTATTGGCCATAAGAATGAGGAGATCTTTGACATTCAGCCTTGTATTAATAAAATAATTCTAAGAAAAAATTAAAATATCCCATGTGCCTACTTTAGACACAGGGACAAGTGTATTGCCTGGATGTTCCCATTTTTAATAGAGACATTTTGGGGTCTCTTAACAAACAAACACAGTGAGCAGCCTCAAGATGCATGTGAAGAATTTAAGAAAGTTCCCCACTTTTCATAAGACACTTGATTGCATCATTTTATGAAACAAAACCTTGAACCATGGATAAATAGAGGCTGATAAATCTGATGTCAGTGGACACTGAATCTCCTCAGAACTTGAAAGTGGAAAGCTATTCAAAGTGTTGAACATTATCAACTGATTATTTCTTTTAAGTTCAGGCTGAAATCTAGAAGAGATTCAACACACCATTGGAGCCACCAAACTCCATAGTCATTGGTATGATTATGTCTTTCAACTATTATGCGAATCAGCCTGTGAAAGCCTAATAAGCCCAGGAAATTACAGCACAGTTACACAGATGTTTAAACATGGAAATTTGTTATTCATAATTTACTGTTTTGTAGAAGTAAACATCAAATGCACTACCTGTTTACAACCTAGTAATTGTGCCTGCTGTGGAGCATTTGATGCTCTTCTGTGTTTTTATTTCCCAGTGATTAGGAAGAAATGACTTTGTTCCACTGGAAAGGTTTTAACACACTCTCTTTCATTCTCTCTCTCTCTCTCTCTCTCTTTCATTCTCTCTGTCACTCTTATTCGCTCGCTTGCTCACTTGCTCAGTCTCTTTCTACACACTCTACTTCTCTATTTTGTATACTACCTGGTACAAGATCCAAGGATATTTACTACATAAACTAGAATGTCATAAAACCAAACTCTTAGTAAAGGTAAAGGTTTTTCCCCAGCATTAAATCCAGTGTCTGACTCTGGAAGTTGGTGCTCATCTCCATTTCTAGGCCGAAGAGCTGGCATTGTCTGTAAACAACTCCAATGTCATGTGGCCGGCATGACTGCATGGAGTACCATTACCTTCCTGCCAGAGTGGTACCTATTGATCTACTTACATTTGCATGTGCTGGCAGGCCTGAAGACCGACAGGTCGCAGGTTCGAATCCGGTGAGAGTGTGGATGAGCTCCCTCTATCAGCTCTAGCTCCTCATGTGGGGACATGAGAGAAGCCTCCCACAAGAATGATAAAACATTGAAAAAAACATCTGGGCATCCCCTGGGCAACATCCTTGCGGACAGCCAATTCTCTCACCCTAGACATGACCAAAACAAAAAAAAGCAGCTCAGCGGTTTAACCCACTGTGCCACTGTGGGGCTCCTTACCAAACTCTTACATTTTTTTAAAAAAGGAAAACATAAACTATTATACTTAAACTAAACTGAAACAGTTCAACTTTTTTAAAAAGTTGCACAAAATGGGGGTAGCGGAGGAATGCAGCCCTCTAGATGGCTTGGTTTTCCAGGGTGCTCCATAGCCCGGGAGCAGCCACTGAAAAGATCTTTTTTCATGTCTTCACCATATGACTCTTCGAAGCTGTGAGACTGAGAAAAAGACTTCCTTCAGTTATATCACAAGTTCATGTGGGGAGGTAAGGTCTTTTAGGTAGTCTGGACCCAGATCATATGGATAAACAACAGCATTGTGAATTATGCCTACAAACAGACTAGTTGTTTTATGTTGGAATGATGTTGGGTATCCAATAGTTCGAGGATGACTTTTTTAAATACTTTCCAAGGACAGCCCAGCTAGAGTGTATTATAGTAATCTTAATAAGTTGTAACCAAAACATTTGCCACTGAAACCAGCTAAGACAATTCCTGAAATCTGGGCACCCAGTCTCGGGAACTAGTCAAGTAATACATCCAGGGTGCTTCCAGGCAGCCCTAAATCACAGGTTTTAAACAGGGGGGGAAATCCCAGGAGGTCCACATAGAGACCTGCTGGTCCTGGAATTTCTGCCTCTATTGTCCAGACTTGATGCTTTGTTGTGAGATTTAGAGGCTTCCAAGATGACCGCCATGAGACTTCTGCCAGAAACATTTTTTAAAAAACCTCAAGATGCAGATATGCAGAGAATCACTGCAGATTCAATTCTTTGTCCTGGCCAGAGAACCTATGGCCTCCAGATGTTTCATAAAATATTTGCCACACAAAGTTTACAGAGTAGGCCCACTTCTGCCCAAGTCAGCACTGCATAATCAAACAATAACACACACATTCAGGCCAGGAACAGAACTGTCATTATTGACACTTGGCTGCCTGGCCATTTGTCCAGACAGATTTGGTTGTGTACTTGTAGCATCAAATAACAGGGTGCTGTTCCTGGCTTATGCATGGCTGTTCCTGTTCACTCTTCTTGTGAAAAGATGTATAACATTGACTAGGGGGCCACAACTTTGTCCTGACCAGAGAAAATGTGCCCTCCACATGTTTCATGAAGTTTCTGGCATACAAACAAAGTTTTTGCCTTCTACTCAAGTGTTACCTTCTTTTTAGGAACTGACCAATCCGGAACAAACATCTAAAACTGAGAACAAACCCAGATTTTTAAAAATCTCATGATTTCCAATTGCAGGGACATACAGACATGTGAAGATCTGCATATTTGGCTCAAAACTATGATATTCCCACACCTGGAAATCTCGTTTTTTGCCTTTTGTACTGATTGCTTCAGCGTTTACACAAAATAGCGTCTGATCACCCTCCTGTTTGCTGCAGAAGCTCCTGGGATAAAGGTACTGTCTGGATGGGCCCGTAGACAGAAAATGTGAGTTTCTGGGGTAGTAGTAATGTACCCTGTCCAACACAGATTAAACCGTGATCCCCTGATGCCTTGTTAGTTACTGGGAACACACCTGTCTTGTCTGGCTTGAGTATCAATTTGTTCACTGTCATCCAGTCTATAGTGACAACAAACACTGATTTAGCAATGCTTGTCATAGAAAAGAGAGTTGAGAGTCATCAGCACACTTGTAAACCAGACCTCCAAACTCCGGAAACCTCTTCTACTAGTTCCATGCATATGTTACATAGCATAAAAATAGCACAGAATATTGAGGAAGCTGCCAGTCAGTGCAAAGGGTGTCCAATGAAAATCCCCTAACATTAGCTTCTGGAAGCCAAAATAAAACAGTGCTTCCAATTCACCAATTAAGAAGTATACTATGGCTCTGATGGTATGAAAATCTGCTGAGTCCAAATGCCCAGCTCCCTCTAAAATTAACAAAACCACCTGCATTCCATAACCAGCTTTAATTCAAATTCTAATGGATCTAGACCAGGCATGGGCAAACTTCAGCCCTCCAGCTGGTAGGCTATTAGGAATTGTGGGAGTTGAAGTCCAAAACACCCAGATGACCGAAGTTTGCCCATGCCTGATCTAGACAATCTGTCTCACCTAGAAAACTCCTGAGTTGTGAAGCCAATATATACTCAAGTACCTTGTCCAAGAATGAAGAATTGTATGCTAGTGGGTAATCAAATATTGTGGGTTTCAAGAAGAGCTTTTTCAGCAGAGGCCTCGTCATCACCTCCTATAGGCATGCCTAGATTTTCCCATGCTTCAGCGAGGCATTCATTATACACTCAGCAGCTTTTGTGAACCAGAAAGAGCTAAAATCTGGCATATATTTAATAGCTGCCATCCTTAGACTTCACAAATTATACACTTCCTTCATAAATTGCTTACAGTAATATGGGGTGAGCAGGGAGAAAAGTTACATTCAATAGACCTCTGTCAATTGCAACATGCAACACAGGGCAAATCTGAGCAATGTTGTCTCCATATGTTGCACAAAGTGGTCTGTGTGCTCTTCACAGCAATTGCGTGCTCTGAGCAGTAGCATTCTCTTCTTAGGTAATTTAAGGATGTTTCTATCCTCATATAATGCACTTGAGATGTTCTATTAATTTCAGAAGTAGGGCACAAGATTTCCTAAAGTTCACCTTTTCAGTTTCCCTGTCAAAGAAGACATTTCTTACTATGGGGGAGGAGTCTGTAGGAGAAAACTGGATTATTTAAACTGTGTACATGCATTTCCTATTCTGGTTATAGATCTGGTACAACAGCATCCATCCAACTTTTCTGCAATAAAATTCAAATAATTTTTACATAATAAACTATGTTGCTATTGTGTCTATTGAGGATAGAAGCAAGTGAGATAGAATAGCTGAAAAGCCTTCTATGAGGAACTGCACTCTACTTTCTTATCAGTAGATATAATAAAATTCACTTTATTTTTCATTTAGGATAATGTGTTCTTGAAGATCAGACATTTTCTTTCCATTTAGCTAAAGATAATTCAATGGATTTAAATTCTTAATCAAACCCTGATATGGGGAAATAAATAGCACAGATGTTATTGCAATTTGTTATATTTTGTATGGAGTTCTTAGTCACTGCTATGATTATAATGTGTGGGGCAATGTGTGAAGGACATAATGTGTGGAGGAAGTGATGAAATCTGGAATTCCCCATTGTGACATATCTCTTTGTTGTCAACTGTAAGCTCTCTGCTAACAAATCCTAACAAAAATGATCCCCATACATGATTAAGACTGTGGGCTCTTTCACATTCTGTAATTATAAGGCTATGTTCCACTTTAACTGCCATGGCTGCCATGGCTGCATCCGATGTCATTGTTGTTATGTGAGGTGAGCGTATCACAGGGTTTACTCATTAAGATTTCTTCAGAGGAAATTTGCCTTTCATTTCTTTGACATTGAGAAAGTGCAACTTGCCCAAAGCAACTCAGTAGGTTTCCATGGCTGAGCAGGTATTCAAACCCTAGCCTCCAGGGCCATAATCCAATGCTCAAATGTACACCCCACTGCCTCTCTAAATTGGAATACAGCACTATAATTGTGTGAGAAATGAACGTATCCACATTTTATATAGAATCATAGCTTTAGTCACAGTCTAAAGTCCAAAGTCTTAAAAGACAAATACTCAGTTCCATCAATAAATTTGTAACCTGAACAAAACTCAACTTTTTATGCTAAGTTTAACATGAGGAAGCAGCATTGTTCAGAATAGAAAGGCTGTGCAAAATATGATTTCTGACCTGCTTTTGTATTACTTTACTGAAGATTCAGGAAGCAAGAGAAAGGGTGTACATGTACATTCCCTTGTATACTCACTTGGTCACTTGCTTGGGCAGTCACACAGGTATAGGGAAGGGAATAGGATGGGGAGTACAAGGGTGGTACATCCATGTGTTCTCTCACCTGTTCACTCACTTGCTCATTTGGGTGAATAGGCAGGCATGGAGAAGTGGGTGGGATACAGGAACACAAAGAAGGAAGGTTGCTAGTGCACAGGTCTCTGGGGCAGAGAGAGGTAGGATAGGAGAAGAGAATCAAGGTGGACAGGCATGCTGGATGGTCGCAGGAGGAGGGCAAGGGTAGTGGGAAGGGGCTGCAGCAGCTGATCTTATGGCTATTTATCATGTCAGAAGTGAGTTGAGGGTACGGTTAACATGTATTCAAAAACACAGTTTAAAAACTTGGCATTATGCTAAATGTCCTTTGACCAGAAGCTGACCAGTGCCTCTGGTGTCACTGTGATAAAGTCCTCTATGGTGCATGTGACAGGGCTCAGGTTGCATTGTAGTAGGTGGTCTGTGATTTGCTCTTCTCCACAGTTGCATGTCATGGACTCTGCTTAAAGTCCCATTTCTTAAGGTTAGCTCTGCATCTTGTGGTGCCAGAGCACAGCCTTTTCAGTGCTTTCCAGGCTGCCCATTCTTCTATAGAAGCGACTTGCAAATCTCCCTCCCTCCTCCTCCATCTCATCCCCTTCTGCCCGCCAACCCAAGGAAGCAAGTACATGAGGGAATGGTTGACAAGCTGGGCCCAGCCACCCCTCCAGTTCACACAGGTACTTGTGTGTGTGTGTTAAATATAGCTGAGGATGCTAAAGATATTTGTGATTTCTTCCAAATGTACATAGGTTCTGCACCCCTAACCCCACAAAAGTTAACAGCCAACTGTGAGCTGTAGCAAATTACAATATATAGTTTAAGGTTGCAGTATTATTCCTGACATAAATAACTATTCTTGCAGATTCTGTTTTCTCCAATTTTTCCTGCTTGGCTAATATTTATGACTATAGTATAGAATAACAGTCATGCTTTCAAATGTATATCAGATGCCAAGGACAATGCCAAGGACCTAATTTATGGTATGTTGCTTCCTGCTTGTACTATTTCATTCAGCACCCTGGGAGAAGATGTCGTTTTTGCTGCTTCTCCTCTTCAAAAGGCTAATGTAGAAAGCCTAATCAGCACTGTACAAAAAAGAGGGTAAAAGAATTGGCAAAACAGTGCCTACTTGTAGAAGTGAAGGCAAAAGGGGCATATTCTGAATCACTGAGAAGGGAGTTATTAGCTGTGTAATACAGTATTATTTGGAAACATGCAGCAATGACACACATCATTTATTCTCCAACTGAACAAAATTGTGAAATGTTTTGCTGCCCCTGCTTGCAGCTGTGGTAAATACAGAATATCTCACATTAACCTTAACACCTCAACTGATGATAAAATAGTAAATTGCTGTCGTGCTGTTAATGACATTTGCATCTTGTTGAAGGTGTGGGGCATTATTGGAAGCTTCAGGGGCTTGCCAATTTCAATAAGGTCTCTCCAGTTCTGACATCATTAGGAAATGCTCTATGCACACATTTCTATTATAATTGTGGGGCATGGAGCAAGAAAGAAGACAATAAGGAACCTCTATTTTTGCAGAATGCCAGGTCTGTCTCAGTGCCTCTGCACTGACATTCGACCAGCTGAATTGAACTGACAATGAACTGAAAAAGGGTAGGCTAGATGGGAATGGCTGCCTATATCAAAATTATTCTCATATTCACAATAGTTTAGGTTATTATTTATTTACTGCAGTTGCTGACTGGCACCCTTTATAGATTTTGGACTACAGTTACCACCTTCTTTGGCCACTTCTCATGTTAGCTGGAGCTGATTGACAATGAAGTCCAAAACATATGGATGAGCATGATGTATATTATATAAAAATCTCACAAAGAAGCTAGTAAAACATGGGCTAGACAATTGTACTCTTAGGTGACTTGCTAATTAGCTAAGCAGCCGAATGCAAAGAGTGCTTAACAGTGGCTCCTCTTGATATAGATATCAATGATAAAATGTTATTTCTCATAGTGGCAAAATATCTTTGGGGTTTTATAGGTTGTTTGGTATCCAGATATAATCGATTCTGACAATGATTATAGTAAGATATTATTAATTTTCACAATGATTCTATGCAGTTCATGCAAAATAAATGATGTGTAAAAGTGTTAAACTGTTAGCCCCAAATGCAGTTAGTTACACCCTACTGCTATTACACCCTAATTTTAGTTGATCTCGGCTCTCCCACTACCGTTGGCTCACTGGCTTTATTGGTTCCTTATAGGCCTGTCGGTTTCGTTTCGTTAATTCGTTATTTCGTATTAAAATCGTTATTTTTTGCATATCCGAAGCGATATCAAAACATATTTTTAAACCCGGAAGGGTTTAAAAATATCGAAGCAGCAGCCCCATGTATTTTACGAGCTGAAGCTCCGCTCGTTAATGGCATGGAGGCTGCTGCTGAGCGCGCCATCCGGCTCTGGCTCCTCCTCTTCCTCCGGAGCCCATTGGATGGCGCGCGCGCGCGCTCACAAGCGGCCTCCGCGCGCCATCCGGCTCTGGCTCCTGCGCCCCCCTCCTCCTCCTCCTCCTCCTCCTCTTCCTCCCAGCTGGGAGGAAGAGGAGGAGGAGGAGGAGGAGGAGGAGGGGGGCGCAGGAGCCGGAGCCCATTGGATGGCGCGCGCGGGCTCACAAGCGGCCTCCGCGCGCCATCCGGCTCTGGCTCCTCCTCTTCCTCCGGAGCCCATTGGATGGCGCGCGCGCGCTCACAAGCGGCCTCCGCGCGCCATCCGGCTCTGGCTCCTGCGCCCCCCTCCTCCTCCTCCTCCTCCTCCTCTTCCTCCCAGCTGGGAGGAAGAGGAGGAGGAGGAGGAGGAGGAGGGGGGCGCAGGAGCCGGAGCCCATTGGATGGCGCGCGCGGGCTCACAAGCGGCCTCCGCGCGCCATCCGGCTCTGGCTCCTCCTCTTCCTCCGGAGCCCATTGGATGGCGCGCGCGCGCTCACAAGCGGCCTCCGCGCGCCATCCGGCTTGTGTGACTTTTCAGGGCTGTATGACCATGTTCCAGAAGCATTCTCTCCTGACATTTTGCCCACATCTATGGCAGGCATCCTCAGAGGTCTGTTGGAAACTAGGCAAATGGTGAGTTATATATCATCTAATATTATCTATGGAATGTCCAGGGTGGGAGAAAGCCATTCAATGCTAATCAAGGTGACCATTACTGCAACATTCACACTTAGCCTGTTTGATCAAGAAATTTTTTTTTCTAAAATGTTTTGTAAATAATAACGAAAATTCGTAAATAACAAAACATTTTTTTGGAAAGTTTTGTAAATATTTTAAATATCGAAACAAAAAAACACCCCAATTAAGAATCGAATTTAGAAACAAATTTTTTCTTGATCAAACAGGCCTAGTTCCTTAATATTTTAACAACTATCTCAATTATTGTTATGTGTGTTTATATAACTTATGCATCATGTTTTCATACAAAATGTATGTTAATTGATAGGTTATGTTATCAGTTGATTTTTATTCAATTTTGTCCTAGCTGTTATTTCCTTTTGATATTTGTTTTTGTATTTTTATTTATGAATATGTTTGGCATTGAATTTTTGCCCTTTTTTGTTGGAATTCTTTCTCAGTTCCTTCAGGAAGAGAGGGCAGAATATAAATAAAGTTTTAGTAGTAGTAGTAACATGATGATTCCACATTTATGCAAGTTCTCTTTATTCAGTGGATTTACTCTAGTAGAATTCAGAGTTATCTAAATTCAATAAAACTGCTGAAATGCTTTGTGTCGGAATGCTAACTCTATGGATGAGTGAAGCTATTATTTAAGGGCCAGTTGGGATTAGAACCCACTAATATATGAGTAAGACAAAACAACATTGAAAGCTATATTGAATCATAAGAAGCTAAAATTTATTGCGGAAAATAGAATAATTTAACCAGGTACTGGATACTTAAGGGCCTGCCCTATACCTGAAGGAGACCTAGTACATGATACAAAAGAATGGAAAAGGAAAAGAAGCACAAATGATAAAGGAACGTTTTAACACTGCCAACAATATCCAGTAATGTAATTGTGCAAATCTAGAATGGAAATATTTCTAGCAAGGATCCAATAGTCTTTCTTCTATTGGTTGAGATCTTTGTGAGTTTGATAAACATATATTATCACAACTAAATCACTTTCAAAGTCTGACATGCTTTTTAATTTTTGACAAAACGGTGCTGGAACAGAGATTTTATAAATATCCGTATTTTCCTGCTTGCCAATAAACTCTAAATCTATTACACCATTTAAGCATATTTTGCCTTCTGTCTCCAGGTTTTTTGAGAATCTGGGGGAGTTCATAGCTGCACTAAAATAAATGCAAGAATACATATAGACATCCCACAGAGCTTGTGAAGTTGATGAGGGCTTGTTTGTTTACTTTGAGAGCTTCTTAAGAGCCAGACACAAATGACAAAACACAACAAAATTTGTAAACCCACATATTCTGGGATGAGGGTTGTGCAGTATCCCTACATCTCAATGACTCTGAGGACTCTTAAGATGTTGCCAGGATTAAAAGAGGGAAAATTAGTAATAGGAAGTCCTGAGAAGTGATCCAGAATAATTCCAAAACACCTCCATAACATATTGCCAGTGTCATAGAATAACAGAACTGGAAGGAACCACAAGGACCATCTAGTCTAACTTGCTGTCATGCACAAATACACATCTAAAGTCTTCTGAAAGATGTCTGTCCAAACTCTTTTTAAAGACTTCCAAAGATGGAGAGTCGACCATCCTTCAGGACAGTCTACGCCACTATCAAGTGGATTTTACTGTAAATACGTATGAATGTGTGTAGATAGGTAAACACTTGTTCCAAGGGATATCATCAAATCCAAGATGAACTATCTTTCCACTATTTAGAAAGAGTCATAAATATCCAGTTAATGCTATCATCTGAATAGAGTTTGTTACTTTGCATGAATGGCTAATACAGAAATTGAAGTTTTTACTGGAGAAAATTGAATTAAAATATTAAACATACCTTATATTCTGAATGTAGCCAGAAGTACTGAAATTAGCACAAGTGGCTGTTTGTTCAACACAGAGAACATTGGATCAGCTTGTAGAATATCACATTGAAACACTGTTAGTGAAGAATATCATGCTGTGACTGCAGTGATTGAGTGATTAATTCAGCACCAGGGACAGGGACATGTGGATAATGCGACTGGGAATGTGGCACATTTTGCAAGCTATTTGCTCTTCTATTGCAGGTCACCAGGTCACAGATGATGGATATATTGTAATAATTCTAAAATGTTTTCCAAGTTTATCTGTAGTTCACAGGAATAGATATTGGAGAAACTAAGCCACTCCAGAGTGAAACACAGCATATGTGTAAAAGAAGGAGAAAGACAGTCCGGGACCCAAACACAAAGAGCAGTCCAGATAGAAGAAAGAAAGTTCATGGGAGAGTCGTATCATTTTAGGTCCAAAAGCTGCTGCATTTCTAAAATTACAAGTTTCTTCTCCTCCCCCCCCCCCCCCCCCGGCTTGATATTCTAGGAGTTATAAACTGACCTGTATGGTCAAGATTGGTTTGCACAGTCAGGTTAGCACTAAGCACAGAAAAAAAGGCAAGCAATGTTCTTTAATAAAAGAGGACTTCATTCTGAGTATGAACAGGCAACAAAACCAGCAGTACAGATTGCACAGCCAGTGCCAATGACCCATTAGCTTCATGAAAAGAATGGGTATTTCTGTCCATACTATACCATTCTGCATAGGATGAGAATTCTGGAAGTATAGCCATCAAAGCCACAGCAGGTATGTCCTCTTTTCCAGTCTTCATTATTTATTAATACCAGGAATTTTCAAGTCATGGGTCAGTAACTGCCTGCAGCAAGACCCCATCTGATTCTCCAATGTCCTTCTGCTTTTGTTTCCAATCCATGATTAGAGGAAAGAGATTTCTTTTCCTCCCTTCCATGCTTCAATGAGGTTTCTGAAATAGGACGCTGGTTTAAAAGATTATACTAAGGAGGCTTGCATAATATAATTTTATGTTTGTTTATATGTAAATAACATATTAATGTGTATTTTTAAGCATAAATTTCTGGTAAAAATAAGGAAATGCCTTCATTATAAATTTTCTAAAACTGTCTAGCCATCCAATGTTTGGTGGCCCAGAAATCTAATATTGTACTGGAATAATGTGGGCATTTCTATCAGTCCTTAAAGAATTAGTGGAAATGCCTGTAACTAACACCAGTGGGCAGAATGTGACCTTCATCCAACCCCAGCTGCCTTTCTGTGTTAATTTCAAGGTCTATGTGTCTAGGACACAATGCTGCTAAGCTCTAATACAGAAGCTTCTACCAATGTGCCATTAAGACAAAATGACTTCATTATGATTACTGATGCCACCATGCATACAGAATGAACTGCTTACAAACTAAAAGTTCTCATAAGAAGACCTTTCTTTAAGCTTTGGCTGTTCCTTCCCAAGGGATGTTGTGCAGCTTTATTTGATGTCTATTTGGAACATGTTTTTTATTTTATTTTTTTAATCTATGCATAAACTAGAAGTAAGCAAACAACTTAGAGGTCTCCAATAAAACAGTAGTCTTTTGTTTGCTTCTCCTCTGCCCACAAATGGCTTGAAGGACTCAGTTCCTGGTAATAATGTTATCATGCCAAATTTCCCTATCTCTAAAAGTGGCAGTAAGTGGAACGCTGTGAAAATTCACAGCATGCTGGTATGGTATCCCACATTCAGACTCTTCAAGTGTTCTGTTACAGAGGAAGAAAATAAGACTGTGGTTTTTGCTGAATTGTTTAATGCAAGTGCTGAACATCCGTTGGAACATCCAGTTCCAGACTCAACTGCTGCTGCTTGTTAATACTACGTGTGTATCCAGTCTCGCTTACCTGTCTTGTCTATCTGTTTGTCTGCCTGACTGTCCCATCTTCCTAGTGCTTATTGAAATGCTAGATACCAAAAAGCCTTGTGAGAATTATAGACATGATGCCTTATTTATTAAACTCAGCTAAATGGGAAGAACATGTTGAAAGGGCAACAACACATACTTGCCATAATGGTCTTTCCTTCTGCTCCCAAATGATGGTACTGGAAGATCAACCCATGAAATTCTAGCTCCAGATCTTTCATAAGCAGGAGTAAATAGATCATTCCATCCCATTTTTCTTCAATTTGTTTTATAAAAAGATAGGAAAACATCAGTTTGCAGGATTTCTCTCTCTAGATAATACACATTTGAATGCATTTTAACTAAAATGGTGTATATGCTCTAGTGTACAGTTTCATTCTTTGTATGTGATTATAACTAAAATATACATTTCAGTATAACTGGTACATTTTTGTCAACTGACAGCATATCTGAATATTTGAAGAAGAATTAAAACCAAGGAACAGCTGTGTCCTGTCTCTTACTCCAAGAGGGTATCGTGAGCGGGATCCTCAGGCATCCCAAGTATGCCTAGTTCTGCCCTAGTGTTCATGACAATCATGTGAAGTAGTGGCTATCATCACTTCTTACAGTAATTATATAGGATAATATTATTGGGGTGACACATGATATATGTTTACCAAATGCTCCATTTTAGCCTTAGCACTGGAAACTAAAATAAACTCTCTCTTCATTTTTTCCACATTATATAATGATTCTTCAGGAATTGCCTGATACATTTGATAGAAAAACTCACATCTGGCAATATGATTAAATATGTTTTTTATTAATTCTTTTGTCTAATAAGGAGTGTATAATTGCATTACACTGTGAGTTACCCTTTTTGAGTTATAAATATAACTTTTATTTTCTTTTATAGCTACATGAATGTGGTCTAGAAATGTAAATCCTCGGCTGTTTCATCCTCACATACGAGGTGATACCATATTTCATCACATATTAGTTGTACCCTCCTTTTGGGGAAGGCAAAACCGGTATTTTGCTTTTCCCTGAACAATTGTTGCATCCTTTCTTCATGTGCCCGGGTGAGTGAGTTAAAGTAGTGATCGCTCTTTCGGCACTAAAAGGCTTGACTCAACTTTGAGCTGAGTCAAGCCCCACAGCATCAAGGAAAGAGGGCAGCTGAGTAGGGGAATGAATTCACACACACACATACCCCCATCCACCTGCCCTCTTTACCTTTTGGCTATAGGGAGCTTGATTTAGCTGGGAGCTGAAGCAAGGCATGGCTCTGTAGCTTGGAGGGCACAGGCGAATGAGCGGGTGAACTCACCTTCCTACCCACTGTTCCTTCTGACCTACAGAGGAGCCTTTGCACAGGACAGATGGTCTCGTTCATCCGTCTGCTCACCTCTCCCATCTAGAACTACCTTTTGAGGAGGCAGCTACTGCATAATAGTCCCACCCTTTGTCCCCCCCCCCCCCAAAAAAGAGGGGGGAAATGCGACTATTAAACACTGAAATACAGTAGTTTTCTACCCATTGTAGGAGAAAACAAATATTCCCTGTATATTCTTCAGGGTAGTCACCCGACCTGGTGTATGAATGTTCTATAATGTTGTGGCAGAATTATTCTATGCAGACAAAAAAATACACAAAAAGATATTTTCTGAATAGGAATATTCTTGATAGGAAATCCATTCTATTTTCTATATTGAATATAATTAACATTAAACATTTGCTGATTTCATTTTTGTGGATATAATTACTTATGGATTTTATTAATATGTTCTCTCTAGGAATCTCTAGATCCTCTAACACAGCTTCACCAGATGTTGACAATAAAATTGTGTTGGAGGACCTAGACATTCTTGAGAGAACACTTCTCTAGGTACTTCTTGGTCCTCCATTTCAATTCTTCCTAAAAGGTATTTCTAATTCATTTTTTTAATTCATGGGTGTTTTTTTTTTTTTCATGCATGGGGGTAGTGTATCTTGAACTGCAGTGAATGTGGAGGTCTGACTGTAATTCCTCCATAATACTTCAAGTTATCTGAATACCAGGGGAAAGTGTTCAAAATTATTTCTGGTTTATTATTTTTCTCAACAATGCATGGGTGGTTGACCAAAGGATTAAATAGAGCTTCACATTGTAATATTTTGTTGTAGTTCCAACAGTGTTTGTGTTTTTTATAAAGATAAATGAGCATGACACCGTTTAAAAGTTCACCATGACTCTTACTTATCTGCCATGCATCCGCATCAAGGAATTAAACTAGACATTTCTCAGCCGAATGACCTTTGTAGAATTTGGCACACATAATATGAATACATGTGTCATAACCAACAGCAAAGCTCTGTGGTTTAGAGCAGCTATTATGTCAGAAGAGATGTTCCAGTGGTGCTTCACTGATTGCATAGCAGGGGAATTTTCAATGGTCCATCACTCCTGAGTGACAAGTGAAATTAATTTGGAAATATACGCATATGGGACATTCGTTTATATTGCATCACTGAGAAGTTGTCATGTGTACTCTTTCTTTCTGTGGTTCACTTGCTGGATTGGCAGTCATGGGGGGCACAAATGTTTTATGTAGATTGAGTCTGAAAATGTACGAACATAACAATGCCAGTTCAAGCAATCCATGAATCTTAAAGTGATTCTTCCAATTGTGGTCAGTGCTGATAGGCTTGACATTCTGCGGAATTGAAGTTTACAATCTATCCCAATAGTTTGTATCCACGTAAATTTCCATTCACTACACAACAGGTTATTGGGAGCACAGAGTGCAATTTACCCTACCTTTCCTCTGCCTGAAAAAAAAAGAAATAAATCATTAAATCACAGTTGAGTTGTTTTGAAAAGAAATAAAATACTAAATATCAGCCTAGACTTGTGCATAGCTTGAAGATGAATGAACATTGTTACATTAGAGCAACATCTGCACTGAAACTCTAATGAAAAGACAGGTGGACAATAATATTATCACAGCTGGGTTTGTCAAAGAAATACTTAGCTTTCAAGCAGCTGAAGAAGCACAGAGACTCCACAATGGTAAAGCAATTTACTAGGATCCAGAAAGATCAATTAGGGGAAGATTTCCAGAGCAGTAGCTAGTCAGTTTTTGAAACAGTTATCAAAGGATCTTTTAATGTGCTAAAGGGTAACAAATGTATTATGGCATAAACTCTGGTCCACAAAAGCTTATTGTGCTATAATAAATTTGTTAGTGTCTAAGGTAAGGCATTGCAAAAGTATTTGCAGTTTAAGGGGAAATGAACTTGTAGAGAAATGAAATGTCCTCCAGATTTCTTGCTCTCTTCCTATCTCTTTCTCTTTCTCTTTCCCTTCACAGTGTTAATATCTATGAAGCTAGCTCATCTGTGAAAGGAGGTCTGAATGATTTCCTGTACACACACATTCACTCCTTGACAGATGTAAATTTATTGAGCCCGGACCATCTACCGTTACTTCAGTCAGCATGACCTAGCATCAAAAGGCACTCGGTGGCTGCTTCCCAAACCTGTGTCCAATTACACATCCTTCTCCTGTCTCTGCTAGAAGATCCAGTTATAAAGAATTCAGCTTGATTGTAGTGTGAGTTTTCCCCAGTCCCATCCCACTGCTTCACATAGCCAATCAGCTCTTACCTGAGAAAATGCTATGAAATTCATGGGTTCAGCATATACCAGCAAGCAACTGAAAGGCATGTACGCATATAGTAATCCCTCAATGTTGGCTGGATTAGGGGTATGTGGCACACACAAAGTGGGAAAACCCACAAATAAAAAACACATTTTTCCTAAGAAAACATTTATCTAGACAATTATAGTTTGTCCAATTTGACTTCAGTTGGAGATTAGCCATAGAATAATGCTGGAGGACCTTCAAATAATCAGATGCATAAAAAGTTAAATTTGCAAGTGTATAAGCATTTATGTAAAGCAAAATGACATCATAACTCTGTGCTGTCTTGCTCATATATGGTATACCTTTCTTTTCTTTTCTTTTCTTTTGTCCTGTTCCTGGACCTCAGAAGTTGTGGATATGAAAACAGGAGAGAAAGATTCCATTTCAGGGCTCAACTTTTCAGGTGGACGGAGAATAGTCAAAACTCAGAGATCCAGCATCTAGTAGAAGGAGCAGTGGATAGTTTCAGTTCTTGCCTTTTTGAATATTTGGAGTAGCAGATGACCATCTATATTCTAAAGTATCCAGAAAAAATCACTTACTGTTTCAAAGTTGTTTTTGAAAAGAATGTATCTAGATGTAATATATTAGAATTTGTCATTCTGTAGATGCAATCTAACATTGCAGATGTAAATGTAAAGCCCTCGAGGGCATGAAACTGCATGTTATTATTCATGGAATTTGCAATGAAGCTGCAGCAAGAAATTGTTTGGGAGAGTGAGTAGGTCACAGTAGTTCCTTTGGCAGAGTGGCCTGTGTGACCCTGATCTCTTTTGTCCATAAGAGCCAAAATGAGATGTGAGATTTACAAACCAACCAACTGACCTTTCTCCTATGGCAAAGGGGTGGGGGGTGGGGGGTAATCCAAACTTTCTGTGAATTTATACATACACATTGGATCAAATGCGAGAGAGTTCAAGAAATGGAATGCAGTGTTTTCCATAAGTAACATCAGGAAGCAAATCTAATAGATAGTTTAGGTAGAATTGTCAGGTACCTTGTCTGATAAAACATTTACCTTTGACAGATCAGTTTCATTATGTTAACCATTAGCATTTGAACAAATTCAACAAGCTGGTTAACTTGTTTTTTAAGACATTAGTTTGAAGCCAAATCATTAGATTTACAGACAACGGCATGGACATTTTAACTGATGTCCTAACTACTCATTTTGCTACTGACTCCTTAAAAAGATCCCCTTGGACTACAAAACACATAATAGGCTTTGTACCTTGGAATAGTTGATGTCCCACATATCTGGGAATATTCAGATTGGAGAAGACTGTCCCAAAGACGTCTTCTTCCAACTTCTTCAAACCAATTGTCTGAATTTTGTTTTTCTTTTCACTCTTGCCTATCCATACACTTCACTCACTATTCAAATGCTTGGTTGGTTAACTTGTGTGTGTGTGTGTGTTTGAGATAGAGGACACTGATTCACCACAAGTACAACAACAAATGGATAGCTGCAAAATGTGGCTAGTAAATCAAAAGTTCAAGAATTTTAATTTGAAAAACTTGAGAGTTCTTGAACACATGCTGTTCAACGTTTTTATTATTGGCTTGGATGAAGGTTTGGAGGGCATGCTTATCAAGTTTGCAAATAACACCAAATTAGGAGGGATAGCTAATTTTCCAGAACACAGGGTCAGAATTCAAAATGACCTTAACAAATTAGAGAGCTGGGCCAAAATTGAATTTCAGCAAAGAGAAATGTAGGATTCTAAACTTAGGCTGAAAAAATGAAATGCAAAGATACAAGATGGGTTGACAACAGTCCGTGTGAAAAAGATCTTGGAGTCTTAGTGGACAACAAGTCTTAGTTGAATCAACAATGTAATGCAGCAGCTAAAAAAGCCAAGTGGGAAGTCATGGTGCCCCTCTATTCTTCTTTGGTCAGATCTCACCTGGAATACTGTATCCTATTCTGGACACCATAATTTACAAGAGATATTGGCAAGCTGGAACCAGAGGAGGGTGACTAAAATGATCAAAGGTCTGGACACTTTGAATCCCTATGAGGAGCATCTTAAAGAGCTGGGTATGTTTAGCTTGCAGAAGAGAAGGTTGAAAGGAGACACCATAGCCATGTTTAAATATTTGAAAGGATGCTAAAAAAAGAGGGTGCAGGCTTGTTTTATGCGGCCCTGGAGACTAGGACTCGGAGCAATGGGTTCAAATTACAGGAAAGGGGATTCCACCTGAACATTAGGAAGAGTTTTCTGACTGTAAGAGCTATTCAAGAATGAAACGCTCAGCCCCAGAGTGTCATGGAATCTCTTTCTTTGGAGGCTTTTGAACAGAGGC
This sequence comes from Anolis sagrei, assembly GCF_037176765.1. Taxonomy (NCBI): domain Eukaryota; kingdom Metazoa; phylum Chordata; class Lepidosauria; order Squamata; family Anolidae; genus Anolis; species Anolis sagrei. The sequence continues at coordinate 211,334,908 of NC_090024.1, read as the reverse complement.
TAGATGGCCATCTGTCAGGGGTATTTTGATTATGCTTTTCCTGCAGGGCTGGACTGGATAGCCATGTGTTCTCTTCAAGCTCTATGATTCTATGCAGAATCTATTTCTGCACCACTGAATCAATGCAACCTTTCAGCCTCTTCAACTCCAAATCAAGAATTGCAGTATCCAAAAAGAAAAAAAAGTGATGGAACATAGGCATCCAAAAATTTGTTTGGTTGAGGAACCAGCAACATCATCTTATTGCTGTGCATCAGGGGAGCTTTGTTCAAGTATTTGAAAATAGGGGGCAATCTACTCACTATGTCTAGGATGAGTGATGTATAGAGGGTTTTATTTGGAAGAGGGGCTTAAGAACAATATTATTATGTTTTCCACAGGGGAAAAAACCATATAACTCCAAATTACAATCCAACCAAACATATTCAACACAGGTAACAATAGTTATTTAGCACTTTCTCACCTTCAGTTTCCTTTACGCCATCTGTCAAAATGTTAAGATCTGAGCAAAGGACATACCAAAGCTGCCTATCCTTACAAATCTTGAAAGGCTCAGATAGGTTTATCCCTCCTTCCATTACAGGTCAACCCACCTTTACAAAGTATGAGAGTCTCTTTATATATCTGTGTAGACATGACATCATGTGAAAGTTGTACCCGCTGGCCATCAACAATCTGTGCTCACCGCTACTAAATGTTGCTTTCTTTGAAGTAACTTGACTTGTCCCTTATCCTCTCACTTTGCTGTGCCCTTTGAGCTAACATCTGTCTACATAGTAGACTTCAGTCGCAAAGACTGGGCAGCTAGCAGATGAAGACTCACAGGCACAGATGCCCAGAAGAACTGCCAAGAGCTGATGACTGATGTTGGACTGCCTGTCTGCCCTTCCACCTTGTTAGTCTTGCAAATCAGCAGTTGAATAGCCTCTACTGTCAGTTCTAAAACAGCTCTATAATACTGGCATGGCTCCTCCTTAGGAAAAGCTCTATTCTTGAATACTGTGTGTGTGCATGTACATAGGGTTCTCTATTATCCACGGTTATGTGTATCCAGATAATGTCCAGGAATGTGTACCTCACTAATATATTCTGTCTGTATCAAAGATTTTCTAATCTAGGCAGTCCCCAAGTTAGAAATATCTGAGTTACTTACAGTTAAGAATGGGGGTGAGACAACAGGAAGAGAGAGAAATCTACCCCCAGGAAGGGAAATATACTCCTGAAAGTGTTATCATGGGTAAAAGGTGTCTCCACTGATTCTGAAGCTTTATCACCAATCCTTGTTTTCACAACAAGGCAGATTTTTCAAAATCCCATTCTCACAAGGACATAAAGTGAAGTGAAATTTTCTGAACTTGGGCACAGACAGCAAAACAAACACCATGGGGGTGTTAACCCTTCCTTATGCAATCCAAAGCATAATAATACATTTATTTGTATACCACCCTATCTCCCCAAAGGGACTCAGAGGAGTTTTCAACATATAAGACAAACATTCAATTGCAGGAAAGAAAACCATACAGACAATTACATCAAAATAAACATATTCGACAATATAACACAACCTAATTTAACTTAGCGAACAAAATAAGAACTAAAAGCATCATAAAATACCAAAATCCTGTTAAACACACTAAAAATTAAAACAATATTAAAAACCCATTGCATTGTAGCTCCATCAGTAGAGGTTCAACAAATCAATGATCAGGATTACAAAATGAACATGGCCAACTATAAAAGGGCTGGGCACAGGATAGTGCAAACAGTGCATCATAGGGCCAGGGAAGTGGATGAAGTGCAAGACAAAGTGCAATCTGGCTATTTGGGGACTGGGTCTAGGGACTAATCATTCTCAAAAATTTGCTGGAACATCCAGGTTTTCAGATCCCTACAAAAGGGAGACAGTGTGGGCTTACGTAATCTCTCTGGGGAGGGTTTTCCAAAGACGGAGGGGGGGGCACCACCGAGAAGGCCCTCTCCCTTGATGATGATGAAAGCAAGAAGAGATCCTTCCCAGCAGATCTTAGAGCCGATGCCAATTCATAAGGGAAAATGCAATCCTGAAGATAGGTAGGGCCGAACTGTTTAGGGCTTTGTAGGTCATAACTTGCACCTTGAATTGGGACCAGAAACTTATTGGCAGCCAGTGAAGCTGCTTTAATAGGGGTGTAGTACATTCCCTATAATTAACTCCTGTTAGAAGTCTGGCTTCCAACCTTTGTACCATGTATATATATATATATATATATATATATATATATATATATATTAGGCCTGGGCGGTTTCGTTTCATTAATTCGTAATTCGTTAATAATTCATTAATTTTTCCAATTACAAAACTATAACAAACCATTCTGGAGCAATTATTAAAAAAAACGAATTTTTAAATACGTTTTGTAAATGCTTCGTATTTCGTTATTGTATTCGTTTCGTTATTGTTCTGAGGTCGTTTCGTTATTATTTCCGCATGTCTGGGCCAGTTTTATGGTTTAATTAGTGAAAAAAAATTATAATATCACACCAACAGTCAAGAACAGAGGGAGAGGGAAGCTTCAGAAGTTTTTGGAGGTTTTTTAGCGTATTTCGCGGTCGCGTCCGCCATTAATGAATTGATTCGTTATTGTTTCGGAAATCGATTCGTTAATTTTTTTACCATTTACGAAATTTCGTAAATATCGAACTTTTTAAAAGGAAAATTTTGTAATTATTTTAAATAACGAAACGCAAAAACCCCAAAAAAAGAATCGATTTTAGAAACAAATTTTTTTGTTGTTACCCAGGCCTAATATATATATATATATATATAGAGAGAGAGAGAGAGAGAGAGAGAGTTATGCATAAATAATATACCTGTTCTGACTTATGTACAAATTCAGCTTAGGAACAAACCTACAGAACCTGTCTTGTTTGTAACTTGGGGACTGCCCCTACATTCAATGGGGGAAATACACAAGCACAGAGAGAAAATGAAGAGTCAGAGAGAGAAAAGAAAATAATACAGTAACTTCTGAATTTTTAAAATTATGATTATATTTCTTAGAATGTAAATTCTATTTCTCTAACTCAAATATTTTACCTACCATTCTTCTACTTAAGCAAACTAACTACCAACTCATAAACTGCATAATTAACAAGCCATTCTCATTTTTTCAGCAAAAACACAAAGGTTCCCAGTTTAAAAAAAATGTAACCAAATATTTTTGTCTAATCAAAGCAAACAATTCATCCATTTTCACAACCGGGTCCTCTTTCCATGGAATTACTGTATTCCCCATTTCTGCCCATATACCAGTCTTGTTACTATAGCCATACATCATAATCTGTATTTCTCCTCCATCTGATCATTCAATTCATCAATTCAAACAAAAATATTGGAATCTTTTGTATTAAACCGTGTATTTGAGTATACATTTTTTTTGCTTTAAAAGTTTTTGAAAGTTTAAAGAAAATAATGGAACCAGGAGCTGTTACTATGATAAAAGTTTGAGGGAGTGATTGAGATGTGTAAAAAAAATCCCAAATGGTTTGTTTCTTAAATGCTTGAGTGTGTCAGACGGGGGGTGGGGGGATCTATGGGTGTACTGTACTGTGACAAATAGAAAATTTACAGATTTTGCCTCCAAGCCAAAAGAGGGGTTCAACGAAAAGGACCACTTTTTTTGTTTGAGCAATTATTCTTTGTCCTGCCTCCAGACATAGTAATGTTTTCAAAACAAGTCCCAAGTATGAAGATGTAACTGTTCTCCCTCTTTATTTAGCTAAACAGAACTTATCCTTATGCTGAAAAAATACTGCTCATTCATGGTTGCTCAGTTATGAGTCTGTACACTGAATCTAGATAATCATAGAGCTGGAAGGAACATTGAAAATAATTTAGCTCTAGTGCTACACAAATTAGTATTCTAATTGTGACTTTAAGAAAATCAATTCCCACTTTTAATTTAGAAAAATCCCTATTCTCTATTGACTCCATTGCTAATAATTGAGAGGGTATTGTAGGCTACCGGTGATGTTCCCTAGACCCTCTTGACTCAGTATTTATCAAACTTTGCTCCTCCAGGTGTTTTGGACTTCCATTTCCAGAAATCCCAGCCAGCTTCCCAGCTGTTACGAATTGTGGGAGCTGAAGTCCAAAACATCTGGAGCACAGTTTGAGAAACTCTGCTCTAACTTCATCCTGTGATTGAACACACATGTGAGAAAAGATGTTTCGTGTTTGGTTTCAATTGTTAATTATATTTGCAAATCAGCAATTCTATTGCTGATTGATCTAATACAATAGCTTCAGAACAATGAAAGCCATCTCTGGAACAGTTTGTAAATATTTATGGAATGTAGCCATAGAGTATGTTACTATGAACTAGATGTTAATGTTTTTTCTTTTTATGTGAAAACCAAACTGTAAAAAAAAGGTCTATAGGCTGTGCTCTGAAATTTGTCCTTTATCTCACCTTGAAACTTTTTAAGGCAGAAATAAACCTTGAGTTTTTATTCTCTACTTCCTCCTTGCGTTGCTCTGCAAATTTAGACCAATCTTCTAACAGCAAACCTCTCTCTTGTGACAGCTCTGAAGACAAATGCCAGTCCATTAGACATCAGCTGTCAGTTTGCAGAGGGTTTCCAGGAAACTATACAACTTTAATAATAGTATGGTAGTGGTCCTTGGCAAACCAAGAACAAATTGCCCGCCTGACACATTCAATAACTTGAAAAGTACTGATTTAGGATGCATCTATACTGTAGAACTAATGCAGTTTGACACCACTTTAACTGTCAGGGGTCATTGCTTTAGAATCCTGAGATTTGTAGTTTGTTGAGACACCAGTACTTTTTGGGAGAGAAGGGTAAAGACTTTGTAAAACTGCATCTCTCAGGTCCAACTCACCATGTCAAGCAGCATTTACTGGCAGGAGAGATCTCCAAGCAGCATTTTGTCTGTGAGGGATTTCTTACCCTAGGACTGTAGAACAGTAGTTAATTACATTTATTTTAGGTTTTTCACTCTGAGGTTTACAAACCACCCCCCCCCCCCAAACACGAGGGGGGGTCTCTTTTAAGTAGAGTATGGTTATCACCTTAAGAGATAAATCCTGGTGGGAAGACTGAAATATTCATTTGCTGGTCCACCTGGATTTTCCAGCAGTTTTCTTCTACCACCCAACCCATGGTTCCGGGAATGAAATGTCATAAAAACAATTTGCATTGGTATTGTCCACTTTCAAAGACACAAACACATAGGCCAGGACCAGGTAGAGAAAGATTGATGATCATTGCTGTGTTGAGCCTATTAACATACAACATCAGGTGCCAAAATCTACTTCCTTGGCAATGTTTTCTGGGCCATGCTGCCAGAGTTATAACTTGGCTGCAACTTTTACTAGAGAGTATTATTGCAATATTCATTTGTCTGTGGAGATAAATGGGCCTGTAGTAGTTTCACCTTGGCAGATTGGTGAGGATGTTACAAACATCTCTCACTGGAACAAGAATACTCCTGCCAGTTCTAGGCTGCACTTTGAAATATTTCCTTAGGTAGAAAATTGCATTGACAGGCTCTCTGTCTGCTGATATACTCATTTTATTTGTTCAGTACCTGTGTGGAGGAGCCTGGGGGCTGAGACTAGTTCCATGTAGGTTTAATAAATAGGAAGAAAACTCAATAATCAAATAACAAAACTGTTGTAGTCTCTGCTGGATTTCCTGAGAATTTCCCATGTGTTAATTTCCACAGTGAATGGCAAGGCACATACTGTAAAAGTCGAAATACGCTGAAACAATGTCCTGATTCAGAATCAAGTTGAAATACCAGCAAATATTTTTTCCAGTGATATTGTTTGGGTAAATCTATACCCCTGATCAAATTATTTCGTGGTCCTCACTGCTATTGGTGTCATTACAGCCTCCAAAGCCACCTGAATTGGTTTGCTTTCTGAATCCTTCAAGTAGGGTCTGAACTGAATCTTGTGATCAGAGTACACTCCTGGTCCAGCCTCACCTGCCCAGGAGCTGTTCTTTCATCTAATGTAAAATAAGTTTGTATTTTTAATTATCATTTGAGAATACAGACACCCCCCATATCTTCATGGAAAAAAGAAAATGTGGATAGCAGCAAACCATATTGAAATGAACTACTTCTGCCAGAAAGAACGATCTATGAGGATCATATTGTATACCATTACAGTGACTGAGCAATCTTCCTTTCTTTGAAGGAAATTGCTTGGTAACATTACATGGTAACAAGGATTGGTAGTTATTTTCCCAGTGGGAACTGGTGGTTAGGCTGAAGATTGTGTGTGAATTTTTTTGACGTGGAGAAGATGTTAGAAATTGGAAAGTGAGGTAACTCCTTTCTCTTCCCAATCCAGGGGAGCTGGGACCACATTATGGATTTGTGTGTGTGTGTAAGGAGTGACTTGAGAAACTGCAAGTTGCTTCTAGTGTGAGAGAATTGGCTGTCCACAAGGACATTGCCCAGGGGACACTAGGATGTTTTGATGTTCTACCACCCTTGTGGGAGGCTTCTCTCGTGTCTCCTCATGGGGAGCTGGAACTGACAAGGAAGCTCATCCACACTTTCCCCAGATTTGAACTTCCAACCTGTCAGTCTTCGGTCCTGCTGGCACAAGAGTTTAACCCATTGCGCCCCTCTTCTCTCCCCATTAAAGGAGGCCCTGATGTTGTCAATGGATCTACTACTTGGAACCTTTGGGCATGTTCTTTGCTTCAGCCTACTCTCTATTCCAGATTTCTTCAAATATTGTGCTGTCTCTGTATAGCAGGAGTTGTAATCCAATACATCTGGAAAATCCCATCTTCTAGAGAGTTTATGCTCTCTTCACATAATTGCAAATAAATCAGATATTACAAAAATGACATTCTCTAAACTTGACAACCTAAAGGAAATTGATGCTTAGGGGCGCACTGCCTTTAAAACATCCCACCACTTAGAGAATTGGAGTGCACATAACAATTACATACATTGGCTGTGTTTTCAAATCTGAGGAGAAAGCTGATCCATGCATAGTTACTGATATTTTTCTACTAGAAATGAACAGTCTTTGATCCATTTGATTAAGATGGTAAATTTTCTTCTTATAAAATCTAGGCCAGGATGGAATTTCAGCATTTTTCTGAAAACTCAGCAACATCAACGTCCCAGTTCCTTTCCTCTCCAGTACCCAGTTAGTACTCAAAGCAGAAAGGACATCTCCCACAGAGAGGAGAGAGAGAAAATGTTCCCCACATAGAAACCTCCCCCTCATAATCATTCATATTTAGTCTCACCAATATCATAATATAAATGTGAATTAGGTACTTATAGGTATATAACAATTATTGTGTGAATACAGAAAAAAAAAACATCATTTTCTAACATCCTGATTTAACTAGAAGCCACTCACTTGAGCACTTGTTTCAACTCAGGGGAAACTGGCTGCTTTTCTTGAGAGGGGAAAATACAGTTTTCTAACTTGAAGTGCTGCCTAAAGGACATCAGCCTAGTAACACACTGACCACAGTTTGGAAGTTTCACCTATTTTCAGTGATCCTGTCATCTGAGTAATTAAGAGAACTGGGTTGATATGTAGTCAATAATGCTGACCAGAACCAATCACAGCAGTAGCACCATTGAGATTGTGACTAACTATTGAAAAAATAGAGAGTACGACCCAATTAAAACTCTGACAATACACAAACATGCTAAATCAGCATGGAATAAACATGGGAACTTGGATATGGAGGTAAAGTGTTCAAAAAAGGTTACATCTTGCCACCCCCAAATGCAGAGTGGCCCAAAAGGGAGTGGATTTCAGGGACCCAAGCAGGGCTCAGCAGATCAATTAGAATTCCAATAGCTGATGTGATTTTACAATGTTAGCTCTGCTCATTTCAAAGCTGCAAATAAATAACCAAATTACAAAGAAAATGATCCATCCAAAGAAGATACTGCCTGCTATCCCTCCATACGATCTACCCCTCTGATAAAGTTGAGGAACTCCAGTCCAACATAATAATTTGAAGTATTAGAATGAGAAAACCAGTATTCCTAGTGATCTTGGAAGCCCAATTCAACAGAAGTATATGATACCAGTTCAGTCTCAGTCCACAGCATATACAGAAAGTAAAGGATGCACCACCAGGAGCATAGATCACATTTTCTTAGCAAGAGTGTATTGCATTTTACATGCTGAGGAAATGCAATATCTCTGTCATTGGAGTGCTATCTGGAAAAAAAAATGATAAATAGGTTTATAAAGTCTGTAAGGAAACAGGATGGATATATTGTATTTCTGTAATCTTCTTACACCATAATCTTGGAGTTTACTGCCTCGGGATTTTTTTTAAAGAGAATCTAATATTTACTTTAACAGATTCTAATGTCCCTTGTTCTCTTAGAATTTAGTCTTACTTGTTATAATCCCTCTCTCATTTCTGTGTTTTCTTTGCTGTATATGATTGTCTGTATCAAGAGATACAAAATGGTGTAATTTAAACTAGTTCTCAAAATTGGCTGGAGGAATTACCTTATCTGCCTGTTTAGTGAGTTGGCTCTCAGGGTAGGAGAACATGCTGAGACCAAAAGCTGCATGCCTGCATTTGCAATCCTTTTGAGGACATCAACCTTTTTCTTTTCAGATCACGAAGTATCAGGGGTCGTTTTATCACTAACCACATTTGTATCACACTCTTTCCCCAAAGAGCTCACAGCAAAGGCATATGGATTTATCTTATTATGTCCTTACAGTCACCCAGCAAGGTAGGTGAGAATGATAAGCCCTTGATTTTCCAGTCTGAAACACTGTATCTTGAAACAGGACTTCCTGGCGAGTTGCTTCCTGTCCTCTACCAACAGTCAATTTCCACACTAAACATGGTAAATTCAGCTATGTGATCTGAAAGCACATCTAGATTTGCAGTGGGAAACTTGTAGCCCTCCAAATGTTGTTAGACTGCAAGATGTATCATTACTTATCCTTCACTGTTTTGGCTAGGGGAGATTAGAATTGATGTCCAACAACCACTTGTTGTTGCGTTCATTTTTCCAAGTTATGGTTACTCTAAGGGAAGCCTGTCATGGGGTTTTCTGAGGCTCAAATAGTGTGATTCATCCAAGTTCACTCATTGGCTTTCCATGACTGATTGCATAGGCGAACCCTTGTCTTCATCATCAAGAGTCAATGCCCAAACCACTACCTTGCTCTAACTAGCATTTGATTAACATTGAGTAAGGTGCCCCATGAGGTCCTATAAAATCTGGCCTTAGAGAATGCTCCTCATTCTGAGCAACTTACTTCATGGGTGAAGAACCTGTTTCACAACCTCTGAGGATACCTGGCATAGATGCAGGTGAAATGTCAGGAGAGAAGGCTTCTGGAACATGGACATACAGCCCAGAAAACACACAACAACTCAGTGATTCCAGCCATGAAAGCCTTCGACAGTACACTGCCTGATTAAGTTTTTAAGCTGCCAGGTATATTGAATATAGTGTTGAATGCAGTCTAGAGAAGTCAAGGTTTTAAAATCTTGCTTATCTGAGAAGTGCATTAAATGTCAGTTCTCAGGACAGGTAGATGACAGATTTCAAAGCTATGTCTAACTCCTTAAACATTATTTGAAATAAAATTATTATTTCTTACTCTTCTCCATGGAATTCACTGGTAAATCTGCATTAGACATTGCTGAGCGCTTTTCTATAATCTAAGCTTGGCTTCTGGCATAGAGTGTGGTGTGGGTCTAGACAAGTTTTAAGGTACAGAAACTTAAAATTATGATTTGACAAAAATGTCTTCAGAAGAAAATGAGGAGGTATATATGAGTGTGGCAGTGACTAAGTCAAAAAATCTCAAGATATAAGGTTGAATTCCCTGTGGAGATAGACGTCAAGGCTAAGTGTGGAGTGGTAATTAGGAGAGGTGTCACACTAAGGCTGGAAAGGCTCAGTTTTTAATCCCTAGTCATCCATGAAACTCACTGGATGGCTTTGGTCCAGTGCTGATCTCTTGGACTAATTTGGCTTACAGGCTTGTTCTAGGGAGAAATAGTAGGCTGGAGGGAGAGAAATCCTTTATTGAAAGCCAAGATGTACCTGTAATGAAAAAAGAAATATTGGAAATGCTTCTACCTGGAGCTTTGTCACACTGCTGACTAGATGCATAGCACTGGTCTTCACTTCTCATTTACTTTTCTTCACTGACTCACCAGGGAAAGGTCCACTTAATATGAGAATTGAATAAACTAGTATTTCCAATATTATGGTAATAAAACAGACGGCTGATGATAGAGAGTCAGCTTCCAGAGGAACATAATATGTAGGCCAGGATCATGATAATTTTACAAGGGACATTCTCCTTCATTAGTTTTTACTATGTTATAAAACCCAGCACTTTTGAACACAGCATAAATTTGCTCCGATTATGTGTTTTTAAAGGGAGCAGCTTCCAAATGTTTAATCATGGCAAAACAAACATTCACTCCACTTTCAAATTTGTCAGTTCACATAACTGTACATGATACTTTTTAATGAGATGCCCATAGAGGAAAGGCATTGTGGTGATTTTATTTTCAGAGTGCTGAGAATTTTAAAAAGACCAATGAGAGATCTTTCCCAAGGCAATTTAGCTTTTTAAATTAGGAATGAGAGACATGTGGCCCTCCAGGTATTCTTGACCTTTAGCTTCCATTTGCCTTAGCCAACATAATCAAAGAGAAGCAGTGATAGGAATTACAGTCCAACAACTTTCAAGTTATGGGCCCACATCTGCCATGTCATCTCTTTTTCACTTATATTTCTCACATTGAATCCCATCACAAAACTGAATGTTGCCATTTGAAACCTCTGCCATTAATTTAAATGACTTGTATATTTATACTAGATCATTCATCATTTTGGGGACATTGCTGTCCCACAAACTGGAAATCTAAATATTGAAAAAGGAATGAAGAGTTCTAGCAAGTGTATCTCTCAGGAATATTAGGTATGGGTCACAGCACTTCACCCTTTCACTGCTGGGCTGTGAGACCTTAGGCATAGTAAAGAAAGAAATGCATGATGACATTTCCCTCTGAACAATCACATCCTTGCAGATTTTAGGGCTTCCTTGAGGTGTATGGGAAGTGGCTTCATCTATGCCATATCTGAACAACATAAGAGGAATCAGCCCAGAAATGGATAAAAGCTGAAAGCTATTACATATAGATTTTCTCAATAAACTTGACAAATGATGGGCATATATGCCATAGCTTCAGAGGCTGAAAACCACATGCAAACATAAAGGATACCAGGAAGAGATCTTCTCCGAGGGAGCATCTGTCCTAAAATGTCTTGCAGAATGCAGCTAGAATCCTATTGCAGGTTTATGCTTGCATAACCGGACTCTGCTGCAAGTAATTGGACTTTCTACTAGTTTGTACAAAAAAATGTCTGACATGGCTCCCTGCCCCCACCTCTCTTGTCTTCCTCAGAAGATGAGGAAAACTTGGTAGCCAAGTCCTCCTCCAGCTGTTCTGCCTGATGAACAGTCAAGGCCTTCTCTAGTTCAGCCTGATGGACAACTGAGTTCTCCTTCAATTCAGGCTTTTGAACAGCTAAGTCCTCCAGTTTAGCCTAGTAGGCAGCTGAGTCTTCCTCTAGGTCAGCAAAAAGAGGAGCTGTTGCATGTGGGAGTGGACTAAGCTGCCATTGTCATTAAAAGAAGGCAAGCTCTCTCCTGCCTGGCTACTGGAAGCAAGTCTTCAGTATACCTCTTCATGGATTGACCCTACTGTTATATATCTTATATTTATGTCGTTGGACTGCTTACTGACTGCTCTACTTGGACTATATTCTGATTTATAGTTTCTTTACCTTGGACGTTTTGTTATCAGATACCTTTGGTGTTTTGGCTTCTGAACTCATTTCTGGCTGAGGATTAAGAGTGGACCAGTCTCCAAGACTTTCTTATGCAAGCATTCCCCTAGCAATTCATACACCTGAGTCCCAGTCTTGTGGGGAAAGCGGGATACAATTAAAAACGATGATTGAGATGGTGGTGATGATGATGCACAGACATAACTTCCTCCCACCAGTCTGAACACCTGTTTCTCATGATCCAGTGAAGTTATGCCAATGTAGCTACTTTAGCCATTTCTAGTCTGCTTATACCCTTACTGCCTTAGTAACTGTACCAATTTATGATTAGAAAGTTATCATTTTCCAGTATCTATGGGTTCAATTAGCTCAGTTCAGAAGGCATTCAGAAAAATAAGACTAGCACAAAGCCAAATGTTGCTTGTCTACCTTTTCCAGTAAGGCAGAATAAGAAATTCAAGTGTTGGTTACATTTTGCCACAGAAAGCAAATTCTGTTCTGAAGACATTGTGAGGTTTTGGAGAACTGGCAGTCATCCTTGAGAGGCACATGAATAAAGTCTGGAGGGCATATGTATCCCATCAGCTGCACTTTCTTCATTAACCTATAGATCATTGCTTCCCAACTTTTGATCCTCCAGTTGCTTTGGACTTCAGCTTCCAGAATTCCTGACAGTTGGCCAGTTGAAGTGCCAAACATCTGAAATACCAAAGACTAGGGACCATTGCTATAGATAAAGAAGCAAAGCTGGGAAAACAAAGTGGATACATATGGAAAAATCATAAATACACAATTCCACATCTCTGTCTCCCAAGTAGCACTTAATCTCTTGTGCAAAAGTGATTGCGCATTTCTCTACTTAACACCAACCTTACATAGGCAAAGATGGGCAGTTATTCTTGCAAGAGGAGTGTGGTGCTTAACTCTGCCTGCATTAACCAATTCTCCTTTATGATTTCTGTTCCTGGGACCCCACTGTGGCAGAGATGACTGGAGGAGTTTTCAGAGGAGAATGAAATGATGGAGCTCTTTCTTAGAATCCAATTTTCTGCAAATTCACTGTTGCCACTATTTCACAGTAGTGCTTACAACACTGGCCTGGGATCCCCAAATTTCCTTTGTGACATCTATACTTGCAGAAAGATATCTGCTTAAAAGCTCAGAGTGTTCTCGGGTTAGAGAGATTAATTTCTAAAGTGGCCCCTCCTAAACAAAAATAGTAAAATCTCATAGATCTTTACGTGGACATTTTAATTGTATAGCCTGTAATTATAGCTATTTATTTTAATATTAGACAGCCAACATGGTGTAGTCTCTTGAGTGTTGGACAAGGATTCTGGAGATCAGGTTTGAATCCTGAAACCCATTGGGTGACCTTGGTCAAGGTCACACTCTCTCAGCCTCAGAAGACGGCAAAGGCAATCCATCTCTGAAGAAATCATGCCAAGAAATGCCCATTGTGGCTTTCCTTTAGGGTCATCATAATTCAGAAACCACTTAAAGATATACAATTTTAATCTTGTGACATACATATGTTAGCATTACTGCATACTGGACATATGAAAGGTTTTCCAAAGCAGTCAGTTTTGAACATCCTTGAAAGCCACATGAAATTATATATGTGTGTGTGTGTGTGTGTGTGTGTGTGTGTGTGTGTGTGGAATAATCTGCTAACAGGTGACAGATAACTGCTGACTGTTGCTGTGCTGCCCTTTCTTCCAGAAGGGCTTCCAGTATATTGTTTCTAGGGTCATTATAAAAAGGGCAATGTAACAGCAAATTAAAAAATTCTCTTTCCCTGAATCCACAAATACAAAGTCTTTGAGCATGTAGGATCCCCCTATATCTCCCCTCTAACCACATGGGTACCCAACACATGTACAGAACTAAGAATAGATTCACAGATAAAGCCGCTGATTGACATATACCTCTGTTGACATCAAGATTGGTGTATGAGACCCTTATTCATAAATTCTGCTTACATGCTAAGAGCAAATATTTGATGCAATTGTTTTGCTGAGTCAAGAAAGACTATTATTTTGCAGTACATCTCATTGCTGCAGCTACCCATCACCTGCTGGGTGTGCATCTTTCCCTTATTCGTTTCTCAATGGGAGGTCCCATCATGCTGCAGATTTTGAAACAAATGATGTCTGGCCAGTGGCCTCCTGACGCCCTGGAATGGGATGGTTTTGCTTTGCCTGGGTCTGCAGCTCTGACAGCCAGTCAGTCAGCCAACCCTGGGCCTCCCTTCTCGGGAACTTCACATTCTTTTGGAAAATGGGGGAAGAGCTGTAGGGAGTTCCCTTTCATATTTCAAATCACTCTGGGTTCTTTATTTGTACATGCTGGATCCGGCATCTCATCGCCTGGCAACGGCCCTTTCCTAGCAACAGAGGAAAAAAGCAAGGGAGGGGGATTGAGAGAGGGGGGGAGAGGGCTGCAGCTGAGGAAGAGAAAGAGTAGGAGGCTTTCACTGGAGGCATCACTATGGATCCCAAGGTATGTCTGACTTGCTGTTCTAGCTGCATACATTTATATTCCTATGCTGTGCTTGGTTAAATGAATACTAAATAATATTGATGGCCGGGGGGAAAGACTAGCTTTATAAGTAAGCCCTTGCCCTTGATTATAAAGGATCGTACCTCTGATATGGGATGAGTTTGGGTTCCTTAAGAGTCAGTCCACCTCTAGAATTTGACTTCTGCTCCCTCTTGTGACACACTGCTCAAGAGCTGGCTCAGGATGTGCTCAGTACACTGTTGTCTGGGACACAGGATATTGGCTGGCCAGCTAATGTTCTTGCACAGATAGGTGATGTATTAAAGTGGGAGGTGCTCAGTTTTTGAAACAACTCACACAGGAGAGTGAAACAGCTGAAAATTACAAGAACCAGAGTGATGTCTCTTGAACAGGAGTCTAAGGATTCTCTGTGTTGTAGAATGAAAAGAATATGCAGTCCCCACTTTACTATAGAACCAAGATCCTGCAAGAAGGAGAGGGGATTCTCCCAGAGATGGGATCACAGAAACCAAACTATGGAAGAGGTCAAAAAAGTGTCCACTACAACTTACTTGCTAACAAAGAAGTAGGGGTAAGTGGTAAGAGGGGAAACATAAGAAAAAGGAAATGGGTTTCTTACAAGGAATGGTTTCACCAAAGCACAACCTCAATGGAAAACTGCAATGATGATGAAGTGTTTGAATCAGTGCAATGACAAAGCAAGAGACAGTATCGCAACCCTCATGGATCTTGGCGTAGGTGGGGGAAAACACTGCTCAAGAGCCAAGTAGAATTCTACTGACGTGTCTTGTTGCAACAATCCGGCACGAAACATGAAAAAGTCGGCATGTATTGATTATTTGCTATTGCATTTTTAAAAGCAAAAATATTGTTTTCTCTTGTTGATAGCTTCCCCTGTGCCATTTTTTTGATGGACTGAACAGATTACAGTGATTCCAGCAGCTAAACAGGGACCACAGAGTGAATTCCACAAGATCAGTGCTCCATTTCATTCCCAATCATATTTATCTGCATGATGGTCACAGAAAAGCATTTGAATGGGAAGACACTTATTACTGAACTAGCCACATCAGTGATCCCGTATTACTTACTTAGGTGATCCCTCGTTGTCCATGTAAGATTGTCCCCCAAGGTTAGTGACTGTGGAGCTCTATTCTTGACCTGCATGTTCTCCTGCAGGGAGGGCATCAGTTTCCAGGTAGAAGGTGGTCCCGATCGGGGTTGGCTTGATGAGCCTTCCTCTTGGCACGTTTCTCTCTTTTGCCCTCCATTCATGCCTCTTCAAATTCTACAGTACTGCTGGTCACAGCTGACCTCCAGCCGGAGCACTCACAGGCCAGGGCTTCCCAGTTCTCAGTGTCTATGCCAGAGTTTTTAAGGTTGGCTTTGACCCCATCTTTAAATCCATTTTCCTGTCCTCCAGCATTCCATTTTCCATTCTTGAGTTTGGAATAGAGCAACCACTTTAGGAGACGGTGGTCAGGTATTCGGACAACCTAGCCTGTCCAGTGGAGTTGATGGCAGAGGACCATCGTTTCAATGCTGGTGGTCTTTGCTTCTTCCAGCATGCTGACATTTGTCAGCCTGTCTTCCCAAGAAGTTTGCAGGATTTTTTGGAGGCAATGCTGATGGAATCGTGGATAGTCCACATCTCGCAGGCATATAGCAGGGTTGGGAGGACAAAAGCTTTATAAACAAGCACCTTGGTATCCCTTCGGATGTCCCGGTCGTCAAACACTCTCTGCTTCATTCGGGAAAAAACTGCACCCACAGAGCTCAGACAGTGTTGTATTTCAGTGTCAATGTTGACTTTTGTGGAGAGGTGGCTGCCAAGGTAGCGGAAATGGTCAACATTTTCTAATGTTACATTATTAAGCTGTATTTCTGGCATTGGAGAGGGATTGGCTGGTGACTGCTGGAAGAGCACTTTGGTTTTCCCAATGTTCAATGACAGGCCGAGCTTCTCGTATGCTTCTGTGATGATGTTTAGAGTGGCTTATAAGTCTTCTTCTGAATGTGCACAGACAACGTATGATCCCGTATAACTGAATTCCTGATCAACTTTATTCAACATAAGCAAATACTTCAGTACAATCACCAGAATTTTTGAAAAAGAAAATGCTTTAACAATTAAAAAAATGTTCATAAAACATTTCCTTCCTTTAGCATCCAAACTTGTTAATGCTCAGGGTCATAGCTCAGCCTAAAGTGGGTCACTCTTCTTCCCTACTCACATACATTTTTAAATGAATGAATAAATCTATAATGTAGAAGGTGCCAATGCACCAGTTTTCATTTCAACGTGTTTGTTTGACTGAGGAGGGCATCACTACTGTACAGCCTCACTTAGTTAGAAGTATATCTCATTGATGTTTAAGGGGCTTACTTCTAAGTGTGTAGCAGGAATGCAATTTGGTTAACATGCTAAACATCACCTGGCTTTAGCCTGCTCCAAGTTCAAATGGATGGCAGGTATAACTTACGTTAATTCTCATAGATGGAAACTGGACTGCCTTTTCCCAATTTGTGCCTTATCGCACAAATGAGTGCAGTCTGTGCTGGCAGTGGCCAAAGCACATGGCTGGCAGCTCACCAGGGGCACATTTAATTCCACCAAATATGTTCGCTAAAATGCAAATGTATCACATTTATTCAGAAGATGTTTTTCCATGTCTAATAAATTATGTCCTCTCTAGGCATTTTCTAGGCCCTCGAGTGTGACTCTGTGAAATTCCTTGGCTGGTAGCCCTTCACTGCAAGTTTTCTCTATTATCCAGTTTTGTGTATTCATGGAAAATTCAGGAACATATCGCCAGGGAATATAGGTTTCATTCTGTCCTTCCTTTGTTATCATACAACCCCCCTGTTATGTACAGCCCCCTGGAGCGTGCAACCCCCCGTTACATCAGTTTCACTGACTGTCAGTCTGCTACTGAGTACAATTCAAAATGCTGACTTTAGTCTATAAAATCCTAAATGGTTCCAACCTGGCTTACCTGTCTGAAAGTATCTCCCTCTATGAACCATCTCAGAGGTTAAGATCATCCAGGGAGAGTCTGCTCTCGGTCCCACCTCCTTTGCAGGCATGACAGAACCTTCTCAGTGGTGGCCCCTCAGCTGTGGAACTCCCTCCCCAGTGACATTAGATCAGCCCCCTCCCTCCTGGCCTTCA
The DNA here is from genome assembly GCF_037176765.1 of Anolis sagrei. NCBI lineage: Eukaryota > Metazoa > Chordata > Lepidosauria > Squamata > Anolidae > Anolis > Anolis sagrei. The sequence continues at coordinate 211,317,365 of NC_090024.1, read as the reverse complement.
GAAAGAAAGTGAAATTGTGGCTTTGGGATCAAGCCTTTGGAGAATAATTGTAGTACAGTAGATGAATACAGAATATATGCAATGACTACAGGAACAACCCCAGATTATGACTGTGGATAGTGTGGGTTTAATAGTGGATGCAATGTTTTTAAATGTTTTAATGTGTATTATTTTTTAATTTCATTGAATAGTTGCCTGTGTGTAAGTCACCTTGAGTCCTCTTCAGTATTGTGAAGGGTGGGGTATAAATATAGTAAATAAATAAATAATCAAGTGAGAGGTTTAGGAATAAAAAAAATCAAATAAATAAATCTACTCCCCCTGCTCACTGATGCATAAAATTAAGCCCTTTAAATATTTTTTCAGTTGTATTTTATGACATTTTAATTCCACAGTCCTACTAAGAAAATTAGATTCATGGCTGCTAACAATATAATTAAAATTGCATGCATTTCTGGCAATATAGTTTTGTATATCTTGACGAGCATTGCTCTGAGTCTTCTTCTTTCCCACTGAAATCTCCCCACCATCAAATAAGCTTTAAAGGATCTTCCATCATTTTTTAACCTCTGCTGCAACTACTCTGACAGATGTGCCTAACAGAACATGAGATTGCTTTTGCAATGTTAGGCCTTCTTTTTAGTCTAAGGATGTGAAGCTTTTGATTCATAAAGTACATGTGCAAAGCTGCCAATAATGATCAGATATTTCCACAACTATCTGCAGAAACTACAGCTCCAATTGCTATTAGAATGAAAATTAAAAGGCTTATTAATCCTCATGCTTTGGGTTGTAAGATGATAACCAGCTGCGCTAAGATTAAATCAGTTCTGTGATCACAGCTTGGGGGCTCTTGCAATTAGGTGATCACAGGAGCTTTATGTCTTCCTTGGAAGGACAAGGCATTGGTCACGGTCAGGGCCAGAGAGCAGGATACAGAGAGGAAATGAGCCATTGATCTGCTCCTGTGCATCCATTCCATTGTTGGAGGGGAGTTTACAAGGCTCAAGAGGCCGCACTGCTTTATTGTAGTATGAATCTTGTCAGTGACATTGCAATTGTGATAGTGCCAGAATAAATTGTGGCAATAATGAGAGGTAATTACAGTTATGATTATTACTTTATAATTAGGATGTTTGTTATAAAAAGGCAGTGGGGACAGGCTGCTAGTAGTGCCGGTGGATTAATTCCCAGTGCCTTTGTACTTGGATAAAAAAGAAGCTCAAGCACATACACAGAATGAGTAAAAAAGAAGCTACTTCAACTTTTCCAGGAGTGCTTTCTGGCCACAGCACATCCCAACCCCATTTGATTTCCATCACTTTACATTAGCCAAGGTGGCCGCACATTTACACTAATAAAGTACTCCTATCTTACTTACTTATTTAGGGTAGATCTTTAGCACATCTAGGCCCACTAGAATAATAGAATAGGTAGAAACCCCAAGAGCAATCCAAATCCAACCTCCTGCTGTGGAAAAATACACATTCAAAGCATTCCTGGTAGATCCAGCCTCTATTTTCAAACCTCAAAAGAAGGAAACTCCGCAACATTCCGCATCATATTCCACTGTTGAAATATTCTTACCATCAGGTTCCTCCTAATATTTAGGTGCAGTCTCTTTTCCTACAGTTTGAATCCATTGCTCCGTGTCCTAGTTCCCTACTGTTAAGCTAGCCAGAACAGGAAAAAACTGCTGGAAGCACTGACATACAAAATTCTACTGAGCTCACCCTACTAGGGTGGAAACTGCCCTTGGGATATCTGGAAAGAAAACAAGCACACCAGATCCAAGGCTGGCATACTCTTCCTCCCACCAGACACAAGCTCAATCCAGAAGGAAGCCAGAGATGCACCCCTTTTTGTTTGCATTATTCTTGGATCACCACAATGGGACTGGCAGAGGTTTCTATACCCATAACCAGAAGCCCTGAAAGGACAGATATCCTTTTTCAGCCTGTCTATCCACAAATGTAGAGAGGACATATAAAATCCCTCCCAATGATAATAGTTCTATTATAGCTTAGATACAACAGAGTAGAGCACTAGAAGTCGAGTGTTGTGCCATGGGCATGATGGGGGTGGGGTGGGGGAGCTTTCTAGCTGGGATTATGTGGAAGTAAAAGAGGCAACTGCATGCCTTTATTTAAACTGATTGGTTTTAAAAGTGCTTCCAACTAATCAGGCAGCAGGGTTTGGTTTTCCTTCATAAAAAGCTATTTTTCACACTTATATAAACGTGGGTGATAAGTGTTATAATAGAGTAGGTATTCCCATTTCTCTTGTATACATGGAGGAAAGCTTATTTCAAGAGAGATATGACATGTGTGCATCTAAATGTGTGTTCTCCCTTATTTTTTGTGTGTTTAGACTGAGCTTTATTGTGACAACTGTTCAAAGAGAGAGTTCCTCTGTAAAATAAAGTTCCTTCTGTGTTCCACAGCAAGTTTGGTATTTGATGTAATGCTGAAGCTTGTTCCTCAGGGAGCTGTCCATGGTCCTACCTCTCAACTATCTTGACAAACTGGTGGCCTGAACATGTCTCAACAAGGAACAGTAGTTGAGCTTTTCTGGTCTTCTGGTACATCTTTGTATTATTTTGGTACCTATTTTTGATGAGTGAAAGTCTTAAAATCAGGGGATTTAGTGTGTAGAGATGCACTCTCTTCATATTGCCAATATTTATGTATTTATTGTGTCAGGCAACCGAACAGTTGTGTTACATTTTTGACAGAACAAACAAACATACAAAAGATATAGAGTTTGCAAGCTTGGTAGTTGATTAAATGTCCTTTGACCAGTATCTGGCCACTTGGAGTGCTTCTGGTGTTGCAGCAAGAAGGTCCTTCATTGTGCATGTAGCAGGGCTCCGGTTGCATTGCAGCAGGTGGTCTGTAGTTTGCTCTTCTCCACACTCACATGTTGTGGATTCCACTTTGTAGCCCCATTTCTGAAGGTTGGCTCTGCATTTCGTGGTGCCAGAGCACTGTCTGTTCAGCGCCTTTCAAGTCTCCCAGTTTTCTGTGTGCACAGGAGGTTGTCTCTCATTGGGTATCAGCCATTGATTGAGGCTCTGGGTTTGAGCCTGCCACTTTTGGACTCTCGCTTGCTGAGGTATTCCAGTGAGTGTCTCTGTAGATCTTAGAAAACTATTTCTTGATTTAAGTCGTTGGCGTGCTGGCTGATGCCCAAACAAGGGATGAGCTGGAGATGTCTCTGCCTTGGTCCTTTCACTATTGGCTGCTACTTCCCGGCGGATGTCAGGTGGTACAATACTGGCTAAGCAGTGTAATTTCTCCAGTGGTGTAGGGTGCAGACATCCCGTGATAATGCGGCATGTCTCATTAAGAGCCACATCCACTGTTTTAGTGTGGTGAGATGTGTTCCACACCGGGCATGCATACTCAGCAGCAGAGTAGCATAGCGCAAGGGTGGATTGCCAATGCACAGTATAATGTGTTGCTCCTAAATTCTAGGGTTTTGGACTTCAACCCCCAGAAGCCTCAGTGGCTTTGAATAATAATCAGAGATTCTAGGAAAGTTGAAAACATCTTGAAGACCAGAGTCTGGGAAACACTGCCGAAAGGGAACTCATAGATGAACTATTCATGCAATCTCCTTCTTCCCCATAAGTTTGTTTTGTTTTGTTTAAGATGGGAAATGGTGTAAACTGAGCTGCTCCACAGAATTCTTACAGTATTGGTTATCTGGTATTGGGAATATCATTGCACTGCACTTTTCATAATCCCTCATCACTGCCATGCTGGCTAGATCTGATAGGAATTCCAATGTAACATCTAGTGAAACACAAGATAAACAACTATTTTGAAATATTTTGCCCTCTTTGGTTCCGATTGTAACAGACAATCTACTGCATATTCTTGATCACATTCATTGCCACTGATGGTTCTTCAGCTTTTGTGCAATGTAACTGCCCTTAATTGAAATATTGAATAAAACATCTTGTCAGCCAAGGTCATTGCCCGTCACTTCAATGTTTCTCTCCATTTACTGCTTGGCTGGCAAGGTCAGTAAATGCCCATTGGCTAGTCCTCTCCTTCTTTCTTCCTAAACAAGAAAGATTATTAAGGGATCTTATTGCCTGACAGATTGTGCATCAGAATGAAAGAAAGAAGTGGAGTTCCTGCTAGCATTCTGCCCAGAGCAACTCTCCAATGAAAGCATTTGCTTGATAACAAATTCTTGTGAGATTATTTATATTAACAATAAGCAACAATTCATTTGAAAGTTTATGGGTTGCAGCTCCCATCAGTCCTAACCAGTATCACTAATGGTAAGGGATAATGGAAGTTGCAGTTTTATCTTGCCTGTTCATACAGATTAGAGAAATAAAGTATGCCTTGACATAGAATAAACTAGCAAGTAGAAAATACTCACCTTTAGCTTCAATGTTAGGCTCATAATCTGTTCCAAACTTAAGGTTTTTCTTGAAGTGTAACAAAATACAAGGAATTTGTTGCTGGAATGATAGTGCTTAAGTCCAACAATCTCTGGAGAAACAATTGCATTTCAAGAACTAAACAGATCCCACATAATGTCTTTTGAATGGGCAAAGATAGTGTAGATCAACCAGAAACTGATGATTTAGAAAGGATAGTGAGCTTTCCTGTAGCACAAAGTGATGGGCTCTCAAGTCTGGGAAATTCAATTCTGGGAAATCATAGTTCTCTCACTTTCTAAGAAAACTGGCTTAGAAAGGGCAGGGCCTCAAGGGCATTCAGGGGAGACAGAAGTGGCAACAGAAGATAAGGAATCAAGTGAAGAGCTGAGTGATAAGGAGCGTTCCTTTAAGAAATGACCTGTAGCTACAGAGGTCAACAAAAGCCTTTGTTTACAAATCAGAGCCAAAAATAGATTGCATCATTTAGAGAGATTTCATGGGAAAGTTGTGAAGGAAATTCAAGGGAAACGTAATGATTTTATTGGTGACTATTAGACAACAAGTTGTTTACCTTAAGGTCAGTTCAGGCAAAGCTGCATTACAGTAAGAAGCTAAGCCTGAGTTCTCTTGTTCCTGGTTTAAGTCAAGCTTTGGTTTTGAATTTAATATATCCTGAAAGTTGTCCCTGTTCCTGTTCATGTACTCCTGTTCAAGGTGTACTAGTTATGTCTTCTGGATTGTGGACTTAAGTTGTATCTGGTATTTCTGGCTGTTAATGGACTTTGTCACTTATGGAAATTTATGTGTTGTTTATTCGTTCAGTCACTCTTCATGACCTCATAGACCAGCCCATGCCAGAGCTCCCTGTCAGCCATCACCACCCCCAGCTCCTTCAGAGTCAAGCCAGTCACTTCAAGGATACCATCCATCCATCTTACCCTATGGTCGACCCTATTCCTCTTTCCTTCCATTTTCCCCAGCATCATTGTCTGCTCTAAGATTTCTTGTCTTCTCATGATATGGCCAAAGTACTTCATCTTTGCCTCAAATATCCTTCCGTCTAATGAGCAGTCAGGCTTTAATTCCTGAAGTATGGACTGGCTGGATCTTCTTTCGGTCCAAGGCACTCTCAGAATTTTCCTCCAACACCACAGTTCAAAAGCATCTATCTTCCTTTACTCAGACTTCCTTATGGTCCAGCTCTCACGTCGGTAGGTTACTATGGGAAATACCATTGCTTTAACTATGCAGATCTTCATTGCCAGTGTGATGTCTCTGCTCTTCACTATTTTATCGAGATTGGTCATTGCTCTCCTCCCAAGAAGCAAACGTCTTCAGTCTGCATCTGCAGTAATCTTTGCACCTAGAAATACAAAGTCTGCCACTGCCTCCATGTTTTCTTCCTCTATTTGCCAGTTATCAATCAGTCCGGTTGCCAGAATCTTGGTTTTTTTATGTTTAACTGCAACCCAGCTTTATGAACTTTTTAAGACATTTGGATTATTGTCTGATTATCACCTGTTATTAAACTTTTTTGAATTATATATCTTCCTTTCTTATTCCTGAATTGTATATGCTTTCAATATGTTTTTACAATAAACTGTTTGCTTATATTCCTGTACTTTGCATGGTGTGGTGGTCATAGGTGTTTCCAGGCTTGGAGTGCAATAGATATTTCCCATAGAAAGATGATACCTAGTAGACCCAGCTGGGCATGTGTCCCTTGATGTTTTTAATATGTTGAAAGAAAATAAGCATTGGGGCTTCAAGGCTGGCATATTCTCTCATTTAGCAAAGGTTTTGAACTTGCTCAAATGCTGTCTGACAGGCTTCTGTGGAGATGATTGGTTTTTTTAGCCAACTCCCATTCATTAGGAGTAGAGTGTGTCCAGTTCATCAGCTTTATCCAATTAATTTAATCTACTTTGTTGCAACTGTGTGGTGCTAATTTCTCCAGCTCAGTGTGGTGCATTCCAGCCAGGCCTTTCTTTAACTCTTCTAGCAAATGCTGTGCAGACGGGCTTACCCACAAAGGAGGCGTTTTCATCTCTTTTGTCACAGTCCTGTAGCAAAAGACATAATTTCATGAGTTTTTAATCAAAAGTGCAATGACCAGATGTATAAATTGTCTAAATGCAATTGTCAATACCTACAAGAGTAGACCCATATTCCCAATGTGCCTGCTCTTGTCAGTCGAGTATGGTTGAAAAAGCTGAATACATGTTATTGTATTACAAGAACATATTGTATTTATATATAACTCTGGCTTTAATACATTTTCTAGGCAGGCTTTGTACATATGACCAACTGCATATTCATGTAAAGCTTTCTCGGTTCAGCTTCCTTATCTAAAGAGAACTATTTACCTTTTGGTGCTAGTGGAGCAGCAGTGAATGAATTAGGCTTGTATTACCTTCATCCTTATTAGAGGGGAGATATAACATCCCCTATGATACACACTTATATCCTTGTGGAGTTGGCTCAGTGGAGACGATAAGACATGTATTGTCATATTGTTCCTTTTACAGTGGCTTCTGACATACTTTTATCCGCCCAATTCTACAAAGCATTTCTGGAAGAACTGATGAGCTTTACATACACTATTTGCTGACAGATCAGAATCTAATAGTAACAGTTGAAGTGGCCAGCTTTTGTCCTGCAGCAGTTGCTTGTTGACAAAAAATGACATCATAAACTTAAGGGAAATTTTACCTGTATTTAATGGTATTTGTTTTTGTATGATCTTGTTATGATCTTGTTATTGATATTGTTTGTTTGGTTCCACTTGTTTTGTCTGATCTGTTCACTGTAATAAATTTTATTCAATTAATTAGGTTCAAAAACTCTTCAAATTATCTCACAGTAACATTTTAGACTCTGCTTGTGAGATGCAGAAACAAAAATAATCCATCTACAAATGGGTTAATATTTCTTTTGCTCACTCTTCCAAGGAAAGAATCAATGCTAGTTGAGTTCTAACCTGTTGGGATGATGTATGTAGCATTCCTTGTAATATTAATTAAAGGGAAATCCAGTTGACATAGATTTATTCACAGTTGGTTTCCTTAAAACTAGTTTAACACATCTGGGGAATTGAAAACTGACCTTCTAGTTCAGAGCCGGCTCCAGAATAATCATTCATTATTGTACTAAACTGTGTAAATGACCAGCCAAGGACTTGATGCTAGGCCTATTCTCAAATGATGTTACAATAAGAATCCAGAAGCAGTTTACAATTCTAAGAATATTATTTAAACAAGTTTGTACTCAACTCTAAACTTAAGGATGGAAAGCATATTGGTAATTTTTTCCCAATTTAATAAAACAGGTTTCCTAGCAACTGGGTAGTCCTAAATGGATGAAGAATAACACTGATCAACACACATTTTGTGCCTCAAATGTTAGCCATGTTTCTGAGTATATTTGACCAGTTGATTCCAAAAATGACACCAGTTTCCCCCTATCAATATGTGATCTATCAGTCACCATCTGCTTATCCATAGAAAACCATGATAACCACATCTAAAAAACTAGTGCTGATGCAGTCTATCTATTGCAATATTACTATTCAGCACCCCAAATAACCTCAGGAATAGGCTTAAAAATCAAGCCACCAAGTCCATCAAGAATTTGTACAATTTTCTCTTGGTATTTAAATGTCATGGAAGAATTATGCTACAGAGGAGTGCAAAGAAAAAACTTTTTCTGCAGAAAAAAAAACAGTTCCTCTGCAAAAGAAAAAAAAACCTGGTGTTTTTTTTTAAAAAATCCCAGACAAAAGCAGGAGTTTTTCTCCAAAGAGAAAGAAAATCCATAGTGTTTCTGAATATTATAATAGGGAGCGAGAGGAAAGGAATGATGCACGGGAACATTGGTGTTTTTACACAACAGGGAGAAAACTAGGGCAAGGATAAAAATAAAATAATAAAGGATTTACATTCCTATCTGAATTCTGTCCTTCCTGCTCTGCTGTGCACTGCTGTGCTGAATTTATTTCTGTTGCTGTCATTACGCTCCTACTAAATACCTCAAATATCAATACAGAACACAAAGCCCAATCAGAAAAGGTTTTTTTTCTCTGCAGTAATCTGCAATAATTCCATTTAAACTGGAATTAAATGCAAGAGATTTAAACTGCAATGCTAAACTTGGTAGGGCTCCCTGGTGGCGCAACGGGTTAAACTGCTGAGTTGCTGAACTTGGCGACTGAAAAGTTGATCATTCAAATCCGGGGAGTGGGGTGAGCTACTGCTGTTAGGCCTGGCTTCTGTCAACCTAGCAGTTCAAAAACATGCAATGTGAGTAGATTAATAGGTACCACTTTGGCAGTCATGCTGGCCACATAACATTGGAGGTGTCTACAGACAATGCCAGCTCTTCAGCTTAGAAATGGAGATGAACACCACCCCCCAGAGTCAGACACCACTAGACTTAATGTCAGGAGAAACCTTTACCTTTACCTTACTAAACTTGATAGAGATACAAAAAGTGAGTTCTCTTTTTGTGCTCACCCCCCCCCCAAAAAAAACCCAGAAGAAATATCATCAAAAGGTGAACACAAAACAGTTAAAATGCAACAATTTGGTTATATATCCCTATCATAAACAGAAATATAAAACACACAGGTACACATACATACATACATACATACATACATACGAAAGTAAAACTAATAAACAAAACTTCCCACACACTATCTAATGTTATTTATCCCTTATTAGTCTATTCCATTTAATAGACACTTTGATAGCTTTCACATTTCTATTTTTATTGCATTCTACTAATTCATAAATTCTACAATTGACAAATCCCCTATCATTGCTGTGAAATGTAATAAACAGAGTGCTTTTCTAGCCCTACAATTTTGTTGGAATTTTTCTGCTCAGTTTTAGTAGTGTCACCATCAAGCCTTCCCTTTTCTCCTAGCTTTCCTCCAAGTTCAAGACAGTAGGTTCTATCTTCAGAATGATGTTGTAAAGGATGGAATGGCCAGCCCCAGTTCATTGAGTGGACTCTTCTTTTTATTTTTTATTTATTTATTTACAGCTTTGATATTCCGCCTTTCTCACCCCGCAGGGGACTCAGGGCGGATTACACTGTGCACATATATGGCAAACATTCAATGCCAATTTTTAACATACAAACATATACAGACATACACAGAGGCTATTTAACTTTTTCTGTCCGCCGGGGAGCTGTCGCTTTCATCGTCCATCTGCGATGCTGATGAAGCACTTCTGCATTCCCGCATGCTTCCCCACTGGAATGTTTTGCTGGAGTCTTCTTTATGGCCTCATAAATCAGTTAATTTAACCTCCCCACACTTTAAGGTGGTACCTTATTTTCCTACTTGACAGATGCAACTGTCTTTCGGGTTGCAAAGGTCGACAACAGGCTACACACAATTGGAAACCCACTCCAATCCGGGCTGGCTTCGAACTCATAACCTTTTTTTGGTCAGAGTGATCTTAATGCAGCTGACACTCAGCCAGCTGCACCACAATCTTCTTTTTCTTTTCTCTTACTCCTTTTCCTCCTCCTCCTCATCTCGGTATTAGTAGGCTTCATAACCAAGACTCAGTAACTTCAGCATTGAAAAGCTCTCCAGTAAAAATTATTCTGATTCAACTAAAAACTGCAATTTCCATTTTGAATTACAAAGTACATCTGTACCAATGGAAGAACGACTCAAAACATATGGACCAAAATTACTATTATTAATTTCATTGTTAATACTACTTAGCTACCTAGTGTTGTCACATTTTAACTTGGCAAATTATGGGCATGCAGCAGGCCAGTGGGGCAAAATGAACAAAATGTCCAGGGGGTTATGGAGATTAAAGTGTAATTGGAGTGAATTATTTCGATTATTAAATACAGAGGTTTTTAAAATTGAAATTCTATTTTAAAAACAAGAAATTATGCCTCTGGGCGTCTTCACAGAGGCCTCAAAAGACCCAAACTAATGACCATAAGTGGTATTTCTCTTTCACCTAGTAAGATATATTGGCAGAGCATGATGCCCCTGGATTTATGGAAACTATTTCTTAACAGTGTGCTCTTGATACTGACCAAATTGTTTACTTTGATTTGGAAGACAGATGTTTTTCCAACTTTCATCTTTCCAATATTTCAAGCTGTAGTGATAAATGACCAAGTCCTCTAATGTTTCTTTTAAATAAAGTATGTATTGAGTATGTTGAACAAATGGCAAGAGTGTAATTACATTGTCCTCCCTACGTAAAATGGTTTTTCAAAGAACCAATCTATTATTAATACAGTGTCTTATCTTGGAGAATAGTGCATTAAGGGCAGTACTAAGCAATGAATGTTTTCTTTGAAGTTTACAGAGGAATTGGAATTATTAAATGGTGTCCTTTTTTCTCCTTTTAAAGTCATGTAGAGCACGTGGTCAGTTTTTACCAGAGAGTCTCTGTGTGTGTGTGATGTTTGCAGAACCTTGTTAGCAATGAAATTCACTCACAAGGAAATCTTGGAAATATGTTTAATGCTAGATTACTACTATAGAGCAGTTATGAATGAAGAATCCCTGTAAAACCTTTACCTATCTGAATGTATCTCCCCTTATGATCCAGTGTGACAATTAAGATCTTCTGGGGAGGCCCTGCTCTCGGTCCTGCCCTCATCGCATGTGCGGTTGGCGGGGACGAGAGACAGGGCCTTCTTGGTGGAAGCCCCCCGGCTATGGAACTCTTTCACCAGTGACATCAGAACAGCCCCCTCACTCTTAAACTTTAGGAAGAATCTTAAGACCTGCCTATTTAAGCAAGCCTTTGGAGATTAATATGACCCATAAGTATGATTTATTTATTCATTTATTAGGAGCATTTCTATCCCGTCCTTCTCACCTCCGAAGAGGGACTCAGGCCAGCTACCAACAGGCACCATTCAGTGCTGAACAGTAAAAACAAAGCATAATATACATTTAGCATACATTAAAACAATTATAACAATTATAAAGTATGACGGAAGAATGGCAAAGTTTAGACGGCTCGGTTAGTGCTAGACTTTTGATATGTTGATATGTTTTAATCATTTGAAATATTTTTAATTGATATGTGTATGTCTTCTACAGTTCTATCATATTGTGTTTTACTGATGTTGTTATTCTCTGAATCTAGCATTAAATTATTGCCATAGTTTGTAAGCCAACCTGAGTCCCCCTTTGGGTGTGAGAAGGGTGGGGTATAAGTACAGTAAATAAATAACAAATAAGAAAACAAGGGCAAGTTCTCAGTTCAACCCCCCCCCCCCCAAAAAAAAAACCCCACCCCCTCAACTGCCAAAAGTTCATCCATGTAGCCTTCAGGCCTTCCAGTCTGAGCCAGTTCGTCTTATCAGGCTCTTTCCCATGCAGGGTCAGGTGTTTTCACATTGTTTTCATTCTTCGTCCTTGGCTGTGAACTCATGGCATGGAGATGTTGTGGTGTCTTGAACACACCAAATATGGAGTGTGTTGAGAGAAGATCTAGAAGTTTTCTTTCTGTCCTTGATTTTGTCCTCCATGTGTTTAGCTGATGCTACAATAGTTCCCACTGATATGTGCATATTTAGGCAAAGGTAGAGGAAGAAGGTTATTTCATTGATTATTCTAAATTCTTTTCATATTAGTGATGGAAATAAGTTGACATTTTGAAAACTGAATGTGAGAATGTGAGACTCTTAGGTTCATCTGTGGAAGTTCAGAACGTTGAGTGCTTAGCTCTTAAAAGACCGCTTCTAGATCTCTGTATATTCAACTCTGTTAGTGCTCTGTTAGTTCAAAGCATTCCTCCCCCCTTTGGAGACTCTTTCTCTAAAAAATGCATGGTAGACAGGTATAGATCAATCCATTCTGGAAATGTTTGTACTTGCCGAACCTTGTTAGCAAGTAGTACAAATAGGGAACAATTCTGTTTTAGTTTTATCCTTTTAGGAAGCAAACAATTTTTTCACTTTTTTAACTGAGTATGTGAAACTGGGCCCCTTGTTGGCGCAGCAGGTTAAACGACTGAGTTGCTGAACTTGCTGACTGAAAGGTTGGCAGTTGGAAGCTGGGGAATGGGGTGAGCTCCCACTGTTAGCCCCAGCTTCTGCTAATCTAGCAGTTCAAAAACATGAAAAAGTGAGTAGATCAATTAGGTACCACTTCTGCGGGAAGATAACGGTGCTCCATGCAGTCATGCTGGCCATGTGACTTTGGTGTCTATGGACTCAGCTTAGAAATGGAGATGAGCCCCACCCACCAGAGTCAGACACAACTAGATTTAATGTCAGGGGAAATCTTTACCTTTACTTTTATGTGAAATTGACGTAATTTGCTATAATTTTTTTTAATGTTAAAATGTGTATCTCCTTCTTCCCCGACATAGAATTGAAACACTTGTTTTTCCAGGTCTGAATATGGGTCTAGCTGAAAAATGGTGACTAGTCCAGCGGGTTTTATAGCTAGATTGGAACCTGCATTGGCATTATAAATGTGTGTCAACTTTGCCTGCAGTGTGCAAAGGAATATCATGCTTTCTTTCTTGTTCCATTTTTGCTATGTAGTTCTTGGAAGCCTTGTATCTTTCGCCCATCTGGCACCAAAGATATAATGAGAGCTCTCAGAGCAGTTTGTTACCTTGGGTGCCTAAGGGTGATACAGGACTAACTCAAACTACATTTTCTTCCTGAGGGTTCTTTTCAGAGCCTGCAATTCATCTAAGCAGTGGTCCCCACACAGCTGTTCTGAGACTTTGGGCATGCCATGCCCCTTACCCATGATTTTCTCTATTATTCACATGATGGGTAAAGCTAGGCAAACAAATTATGTAAGAATAGGAGCCTAGGCTCTGCTAGAATCAGCAGCTGTTTGGAAAAGGACCAGGGGAATTTATACCATCTCTGGCCTCTTACTGTGGGCTATGTTCTCCATCTGCTCTCGAATTCTGCAAGCTGATTTAGACTGCGGCATTGCTGATGTTTGCTTCTAGGCTGGATGCATAGGAAAGGATGAAAACAAGACTGTTTGGATGTGTTTGAGTTTGTTAACCCTTTTTATAGACTAGTACTTTGGAAGCCATCCCTGCATCTGTCCTCAAGTAGAAAATACATGCTAAACCAACAGCAAAATATTTTATAAAATTTCAGCATTTTTAAAGGATGTGGTACCCTTGGTTTTTTTTGCAGAGTATAGCTATGCTTGATTTAAATGCATGTCCATGAAAGACTTTTAAATGGAATGTGATGCCCTCAGATATGAAGAAAGATCATAGCCTGCTGGTAAAGCATACATGCTTTGCAGGCAGGTCTCAAGTTCAGTTGCTGGCATTTTCAAGTAAAGAATCTATTCCTGGCATATTGTTGTTCATTCGTTCAGTCGTCTCCGACTCTTCGTGACCTCATGGACCAGCCTACGCCAGAGCTCCCTGTCGGCCGTTACCACCCCCAGCTCCCTCAAGGTCAGTCCAGTCACTTCAAGGATGCCATCCATCCATCTTGCCCTTGGTCGGCCCCTCTTCCTTTTGCCTTCCACTTTCCCCAGCATAATTGTCTTCTCTAGGCTTTCCTGTCTCCTCATGATGTGGCCAAAGTACTTCAACTTTGTCTCTAGTATCTTTCCCTCCAGTGAGCAGTCGGGCTTTATTTCCTGGAGGATGGACTGGTTGGATCTTCTCGCAGTCCAAGGGACTCTCAGCACTTTCCTCCAACACCACAGCTCAAAAGCATCGATCTTCCTTCGCTCAGCCTTCCCTAAGGTCCAGCTCTCACATCCGTAGGTTACTACAGGGAATACCATGGCTTTGACTAGGCGGATCTTTGTTGCCAGTCTGATGTCTCTACTCTTCACTATTTTATCGAGACTGGACATTGCTCTCCTCCCAAGAAGTAAGCGTCTTCTGATTTCCTGGCTACAGTCTGCATCTGCAGTAATCTTTGCACCTAGAAATACAAAGTCTGTCACGGCCTCCACGGTTTCTCCCTCTATTTTCCAGTTGTCAATCATTCTCGTTGCCATAATCTTGGTTTTTTTGACGTTTAGCTGCAACCCGGCTTTTGCGCTTTCTTCTTTCACCTTGATTAGAAGGCTCCTCAGCTCCTCCTCGCTTTCGGCCATCAGGGTGGTGTCATCTGCATATCTGAGGTTGTTAATGTTTCTTCCAGCAATTTTCACCCCAGCTTTGCATTCATCCAGCCCCGCACATCGCATGATGTGTTCTGCATACAAGTTAAAAAGGTTGGGTGAGAGTATGCAGCCTTGCCGTACGCCTTTCCCAATCTTGAACCAGTCTGTTGTTCCGTGGTCAGTTCTGACTGTTGCTACTTGGTCCTTGTACAGATTCCTCAGGAGAGAGACAAGGTGGCTTGGGATGCCCATCCCACCAAGAACTTGCCACAATTTATTATGATCCACACAGTCAAAGGCTTTAGAATAGTCAATGAAGCAGAAGTAGATGTTTTTCTGAAACTCCCTGCCTTTCTCCATTATCCAGCGGATATTGGCAATCTGGTCTCTCGTTCCTCTGCCTTTTCTAAACCCAGCTTGAACATCTGGCAACTCTCGCTCCATGTATTGCTGGAGTCTTCCTTGCAGGATCTTGAGCATTACCTTACTGGCATGAGAAATAAGGGCCACTGTACGGAAGTTTGAGCAGTCTTTCGCATTTCCCTTTTTTGGTATGGGGATATAAGTTGATTTTTTCCAGTCTGATGGCCATTCTTGTGTTTTCCAATTTCCTGGCATATTACCAGCTTGGAAAATCTTCTCACTGAAGAACAGGAGAGCAGCTGACTTTGCCTTCCACAACCTGGCCTTTTTCAGATGTGGCGGCCCAAAATGCCTGTAATCTCATTGTTCATACTGCTCTAAGATTAAGAGAGTTGTAAACCTGTACGAATAAAAGACATCATGCAGGGGAAGACTAGTGCATAGATTAACTGAGAATTTAAAGGTTTTCCCCTGACATTAAGTCCATTTGTGTCTGACTTTGGAGGCTGGCGCTCATCTCCATTTCTAAACTGAAGAGCATTGTCCATAGACACCTCCAAGGTCATGTGGCTGGCATGACTGCATGGAGCACCATTACCTTCCCACCGGAGCAGTACCTATTGACCTACTCCGATTTGCATGTTTTCGAACTGCTAGGTTGGCAGAAGCTTGGGCTAACAGCGGGAGTTCACCCCGCTCCCTGGATTAGAACCGTCGACCTTTCAAATGAAAGTTCAGCAGCTCAGCAGTTTAATGCACTGTGCCAAATCACTTTAAGGCATTTTTCTATGTTTCAAATGCTACATTCATGACATAAAGGTATATTTAACAAGCAAGCTAAGATGACAACAAAATCAAAGGAAAGGAGGAGAAAATGCCATGTGAGAGAAATTCTGATCAAAGTGTACCTTCAGGGAGAAAATATGACAAAAAATGGAGAGAACTTCAATAAGACTTTCACAATTGACTGTGGGAAGCCCCACTGACCCTTCTTCTACTGTTGTCATATGGTCCCCTTGAAAAAGAACCATTGTCCAAAACCATGTCAAATGTGTTTCATGTATTTCTCATCTGTTTTTTTCACACTTTTATTCCAGGTACCATAATATGATACCACCAAACTAGAGGAAGAGACCTGTTATATGAGATCAGCAATTATCATCTAATGAGTTGTTTCCTACCATGGCTACTCAAATGCTTCTGAGATGTCCACAAGCAAGGTATGTTGAAAATGGATCTCCCTTATTGTTTTCTCTCTATAAATTGTATTTACAGTTGACATAGGCTCCAAAAAATTAATGGGATTAATTTGACATAATTTCAGTTTTAAGATTTATTTATTTATTTATTTTGGACATTTGTATCCTGTCCTATCTCAACCTCCGCAGAGGGACTCAGGGCGTCTAACAAACTGGCACCCCATGGTGCCCACAACCAAAACATAAATGTGCAATTTAAATAACAATATAGCAATAAAACAGTAAAAACAGTATAAAACAGCATAAAGATAATTAAACAAGAACAATAGTAATTTCAATAATAAGATCCTAGATTTTCCAACCGTCTGCCTCACCTGGGATTATACAGCCTGAGAGCAAACAGAAATAATATCCTCCCAGCAATGCCTCACCAGTGTGACTCTAAGGGACAACCAGGATGATTTTAAAACCTAGAATGTGGCTTTTTGAATAGTGAAGACAATGTTGTATAGGACTGAACCTGCACTTTGAATTGTACCTGGAAATAGCCCATTAAGTAGTAAAGTTCTCATAACAAGAGTGCCATACACTTCCTGTAACTGGTACTAATCAGCAGTCTACCCACAACATTATGCACCAGCTAAAGTATCAAAACAATATTCCAAGAATGACCTGAACTGACTCAACCCTCAGATTTTTTTAGTTGACCCAATTTTAATATTATGAAGCAGGAGCTGGGCTTTGAATAGCTCACAATTTCTCTGTATTTCAGTAGCGACCTAAAGAGAAAATTGGATCCAAAACAGAGAGAAAAACATGGATATCCTTTGTTTGAACAAAATCTGGATATTAAAAAGAAATGATGGATGAAATATTGGTAAATAGATAGTTTGCTCACAAGGATACTTTGCTTTTTTCATGTAGGTAGATAGAGTAGAAATTACCATAGTTTAGGAGCCCCCAGTTAAACCACTGAGCTGATGAACTTGCTGATCAAAAGGTTGCAGGTTTAAATCCAGAGAGCAGAGTGAGCTCCTGCAATTAGCTCCAGCTTCTGCCAACTTGGCAGTTTGAGAACATGCAAATGTTAGTAGATCAATAGGTACTGCTTTGGCGGGAAATGAATTGTGCCCCATGCACCATACCAGCCACATGACCTTGGAGGTGTCTATGGACAATGCCGGCTCTTCAGCTTAGAAATGGAGATGAGCACCAACCCCCAGAGTCAGACACGACTGGACTTAATGTCAGGGGAAAACCTTTACTTACCTTTACCTTTACCTTTCCCATCTTTTAATTAATTAATTAATCAATCAATTAATTATGCTTTATTTAGAGGCCACCCTGGGGAGACTCAGGAAGCATGAAGCTCTGGTTCTGATTGGGTGCTCACCATTTACTAGTTTCATCCTTCAATTGCAATAGCATAAGAAGAATCAGCAGCAGGGTGCCTTGGGTCTACAGTTGAAAGGAATGCTCTCTGTTGCTAGCACCTCTCCACTGAATTTCAAGCAGCAGGGGAACACATTGTGACAAGATACACTTTAATCTGATAATGGTCCTTCTGGGGATTACACTTCAACCTGCAATTCGGCTAATACCCTGGCAAGACAAAATATTCCCAGCAGCATTTCTCTCTTTTGATATAAACTGAGGCATACTCTTCTTCTATGCTAAATATGAGTCCAAGTATGCATTTCCTAAAATTTCCAATTGGCTGAAACAGTCGGAAAATACAGAAAGATAATTTTCTATTCATTATTGTTCTTATTTTGTACTTCCAAGTTGATTCTGACTTATGGCAACCCTGTCATAGATTGACAAGAGTTATTCAGAGGAGTGGGTTGTTGTAGGTTTGTAAACTTCACTACCTCTGAGGATGCTTGCCACAGATGCAGGCGAAACGTCAGGAGAGAATGCTTCTAGAACATGGCCATACAACCCAAAAAACCTACACCAAGTGAATGAGTCCAGACATGAAAGCCTTCAACAATACATATTCAGAGGAGGTTTGCCATTGCTTTCTTTTAAATATCTAAAAAATACAACCCCATCACTCCATAGCATAGCAAATTATGTTTTGTCGAGGCCGAATTCCTCTGGACTTGAGATTCCCAATTCATTCAAAGTTGGTCTAAGTTCCTGGATAACATATGGATATATTTCCTTGTGAGGCCCCGTTTTATCCTTTACAACTTCTAAGATGATCCATGGTGGTGCCAAACTGCATTAATTCCACTGTATAGATGCACTCTGGCTCCCACAAGGGAGGTTCAGTTAGTTGTCTCATAAATTTCAATCAAAGGCTGAATAAGATATTAAGCTACATGATGTTTCAAAAAGTCCAATTCAGTACAATCTGATAAGAGCAAACTGCACAGTGCGCTTTCCCTCCATCCTTGCAAAAGCAACACAAAACCCTCCGTGAAAGATGAGCTCTCCAAAGAAGACGATTGTTTTTCTAATTAAAAGAGTCTGGTTAAAAAGGTATAAGGGAATTACTCATCTTGTTAAACACAGACACCTGCAAAGCATCTTTTCCTGTCTGAGAGATGGCTTCCCTGACAACTGGAGGAAGATTGAACCACCTCAGATGGGGCAAAGAAAGCCAACACAAACACAATACAAACAATTACAATGCCATATAAATTTCACTTGACTCAGACAAATGATATAACAACAGAATCAACCTTGTATAATTATAAGAGGCAAGAAACTATAATAGCACGTCATCAATCAGCAGTAAAACCTAGGTTATGATGCACACATAAGTAGTAAACCAACACAGAAGCAGGGTCATCACCTTTGGTGACAGTACTTATTGAATGACATCATGTAATATCTGTTGCCAGTCCACCACCTCCCCACAATGAAGCCTTTCCCAGAGATTGGCAGGAAAAATCTGCCAATAGCACCTTTTTGTATCATGGTCCTGATATGAGAACTAGGCACTTCTGTGGTGGCGTGTTGGTGGCACCAGGGGTTAAGATTCTCCTCCCCTTCCACTCTCCCTTTGCTGAAAAATGGGGTTATTTTTTATAACAATCTTTATTGAGAACTTTCCTTAAAATCAATTAAAATCTTTAAAAGGAAAATAATAGAAAGAAAAAGAAAGAAGGGAAAAGAAAGAAAGCATTTTTTAAAAGTGAAAAAAGAAAAAGAAAAATAGAATATTTTGACTCCCAGGTATCTTCTTCAAGGCTTTCTTCTTTTCCTACGTTCTCTCTCTTTCTTCTTTTTTCTCTCATCTTCTTTTTCTCTTTCAGTTCTGGAATATATTCTTTTCCTTCTCATATCAATATTTTCATTTTATTTCTTTTTAAGTATTCTGTGACTTGGTTCCAATTAGTTTCTTTCCTAGGATTTTCTTTGTTTTTGGAGATCAGGAATGTGGGTCTATCCATATTTCCTATATCTTGAATTTTTATTATCCAGTCTTCCTCTTCCAGTATCTCTTTCCTTTTCCATAGTCTTGCGTAGCATATCCTTGCTGCAGTGGTTAGTAGAAATAATAGTTTATCCTTATTTTCGTCTATTTTTTTTCCAGAAAGTTTCTGGATTTAATGTAAGAAGGTTTCTGGATTTAATGATATCTTTATCTCTAATATTTCTTGAATATTTTTGTATCTTTTTCCAATATATTTTTGCCTTGCTGCATGTCCGCCACATGTAGAAGTATGATCCTTCTATTTCTCCACACAACAATGGGGTTATTTTTATTCTACACTTCCTGTAATTCCAAAGTATATTTTAAAATAAAATCAAAGATGGGGAAAACAGCACAACAGGCATGCAGCCTTACACTACTGAGATGCAGTTGTATAATGCCAGAAACAGTGTGATAAAGAGGGTGACGGTACCAGTTAGATGCCAATATCCCAGGTCACAGGAATTGTAGCAGGGAAGTGGATTCATGTGGTGAAATCATGAGTCTCTAACTACTTACTCCCAGACTTGAAATCTTAACATTCCTACATGTTGCTATTCTGGAAGAATAAAAGTTAAACTTCCTATTTTTGATATTTTAATGTGTCACCTGGCAGTGCCTTTCCTCATGGCCAAGATTGTTTGATAATGGGATCCTATCTCCCGTCCCCAGGAAAGCTTCACTTAGCAAAGATTTTCTGAACATATACTTTTAAATTCTGTTTATTCCTTGAAAAACAGTTGCAGATGGTGGTCTCTATGTTAGTGAGGCAAGGCATATGCTCCAGTTGGTAGACGAGCTAAGCAGGTGCTTTCCCAAAGATAGATTCAATACATTGGATGCATCTTTTGAAGCTCAGCCTAAAACCCAGAATGGATTCACCACACCCTTGATATGGGAAGCCACCGATCACCACTGTTTAAAAGTATTTGGTATTCTTCCTTCACATGTTCTTCTATTCATGCTTTAATGCAAAGTGTTATGAGCAGACTTCAATGGGCAATTGAGCTCTATTCGCTTTACAAAAGACCCATCCTAACAGGGATGAACACTAATAAAACTGGGAGCAAGCATTGTTATATGGAACAACACAACTAACTTGCTGGTATGTCTGTGATGTCTGTCGTGATTATCAAAATGAGCACTTCAGAATTCTCCATTACTTCACCATTATGCTCAGATTAGTCTTGGGAGTCCTCCTGGACATATCGTTGAGCCTGAAATCTCAGGTTGCAGAGGTGGCTACGGGGGCTTTTGCACAATTAAAGCTTGTGCACTAGTTGTGTCCGCACCTTGGGAAGTCAGACTTGACCACGGTGGTCCACGCTCTCGTCATATCTAGGTTAGATTACTGCAACGTGCTCTTATCAGCCTTCCGCAGGGCTTGTAAGACATATTTGTTTCGACAGGCTTTTGACCTTTGATATGTTGTTTTAATTTGTGTTAGATTCCAGTTTGTTTTTGTAAGCCACTCCGAGCGCTAGGAGAGTGGCGGCATATAAGTTTGAATAATAAATAAATAAATAAATAAATAAATAAATAAAATAAAATGTGGGGCTGCCTTTGAAGACTGCTCAGAAGCTTGAAACAGTCCAGGGAGAGGCGGCCAGGTTAATAACTGGAGCAGCATATAGGGAGCATACAACTCCCATGTAACACCAGCTCCACTGGGTGCCAGTTTGCCTAAGAGCACAATTCAAAGTGCTGGCTTTGGCCTATAAAGCCCTAAATGTCTCCAACCCAATTTACCTATCTAAATGCATCTCCCACTATGAACCATCACAGAGATTAAGATCTTCCAGGAAGGTCCTGCTCTCCATCCCACCACTTTCTCAGGTACGACTGACAGGGACGAAAGAGAGGGCCTTCTCAGTGATTGCCCCTTGGCTATGGAAGTCCCTTCCTAGTGAGATTAGGACAACCTGTCCCTCCTGTCCTTTAGAAGGATAATAAAAATGGGATGTGGAACTGAGCCTTTGGAACTGTGTAATGAGGAAGCCATAGGAACTCTTAGTTTGCCAAACAGACTCAGTATGATTGTTTGAGACAGTTTTAAACAGAGGATTTTAATGTCAAGATTAGTGATTTTAATGTTTTTGTATGTGTATAGTCTAGTATGTTTCGGCACTGAATGTTTGCCATTTATATGTTGTGCTCTGCCTTGAGTGAGTCCCCTCCGGAGTAAGAAGGGTAAAATAAAAATGCTTTAAATAAATAATATTCATTATTTAAAAATCAACTAAAACAATACAATAAGAAAAAGCAATAAATGACAGATTAAAAAATAACAGAAAAGTGACAGTGTTCAAACAATAAAACATAACAATGAATACGTATGTTGTGCGGTTTCTGGTCTGAAGATGCCAGATACACATCCAGGCAAAATGTCAGGAGAAAATGCTGCAAGAGAACATCAGATACAGCCCAGAAACCACATAACATTCCAGTGGTTCAGGCTGTGAAAGCCTTCAACAATGAATAGACTGAAAGAAGATAAGATGTTTCTTCACCAATGAACCATTAAAAGTATGAGAGTTTTTAAAAAATGTATTTGATAAGCATCCAGTAGGCAACTGCAGAGAAACAATCTAGATAGGGTTTTCTGCAGGTGCCCCCCACAGCTCATATATGCCATGATCAGTGATACTGGAGGAGGACCTAAAAAATCTGAAGATAATATTTCAAATCTGAGATGATTTGTGTAGAACGAAAGGTCCTTCCAATTCTGTTCCCAATTCCAGCCTCCTGTGAATAGCCTCCATGCTGCCCAAGGATTCTAGGGAACTAGTCTGAAAAAGTAACATTCCTGAGCTCTGTGCTTATCTGTGTATTACAGAAATCAGAGACAGCAAGCAGGGATTCTTTTCACTATTGTCCATACTTGAACATTCAGAACAAAAAAAAAAAGAAAAACTTTTTGGAGATTTGTTCTGAGCTTTGTTTTTACTCTTGCAGTCGGATATCCATGTCCATCAACATGCCCAGAGCAGCTTGTTCTGCAAGTAGCTCTTTTGTGCTCTTTGGAAAACACTGGAATCAGATGCTGAGCATTTTCAATTGACAGGTTACTCCTCACTAAAAACAGAAGCGATTGTCTCCTCACAGCCTCTGGCAAGCTAGAATCCCAAAGAGTTCACCAATATTTTATTTTGAACTATGGAGGAGGCTGTTTTGTTGATTTATCTGCACAATTCAGGGAAAATCACATTAATTTTCAAGAGGATCATAAGGGCCCCAAGCCAAGCCCAAAGCAACAGCACTTAAGGAAGCTCCATACTTTTGGGTAACTGTCGAGGGCTGTTCCGAGTAAAGCTGTCAATGAATAACCAAAAAGATGCTGATTGTTTAGAGGACTGTATGCTTCACTTTAGAAAGTTCATAGCTGGAAGCAGCCACCCAATTAGTCAGCTTTGAAAGCACAGGTTTTCATATGGTGGTTTATTTGAAAGGAAAACTGTGGATGAGAAGACAAAAAGACATGACACCCAAGCCTATACTGTGGTTCTTGCAAGAAAAAAAACCCCACATACTTTTTGTCTCAGATATCGCTGGTGATCTATTCAAACATTCAGCCTACACACACAATGGCTAATAAGCAACCCTTTACAACCATCACCTAATTGCTTTTGAGCCTGACTGAATGGAGGATATTTTGCAGAAGAATACGGTGGTAGGTCTCTCTCTTATAATTAAATTCTGAAATGCACTATTGCCATCATTTCACAATTGTGCTTCAGCATTTGGTTGAGATCTCCAAGTG
Source organism: Anolis sagrei (assembly GCF_037176765.1). Classification (NCBI taxonomy): domain Eukaryota; kingdom Metazoa; phylum Chordata; class Lepidosauria; order Squamata; family Anolidae; genus Anolis; species Anolis sagrei. Next base: position 211,294,106 of record NC_090024.1, on the reverse strand, counting down.
CCCTTTTTTGACATCTAGGTTTGCATAAAAAAAAAAACTTTGATTAAAAGCTGAAAGTCCTACTTATTTATTTATCGTGTCATCAGCAACCATACCATTTTGTTACAATTCTAACAGAACAAAACAAACACAGAGATTTAAAAAAACAAAGCAAAACACAGATTTTGCAAACTTGGTAGTTGATTAAATGTCCTTTGACCAGTATCTGGCCATTTGGAGTGCCTCTGGTGTTGCCGCAAGAAGGTCCTCCATTGTGCATGTGGCAGGGCTCAGGTTGCATTGCAGCAGGTGGTCTGTGGTTTGCTCTTCTCTGCACTCGCATGCCGAGGATTCCACCCTGTAGCCCCATTTCTTAAGACTGGCTCTGTGCCAGAGCGCAGTCTGTTCAGTGCCTTCCAAGTCGCCCAGTCTTCTGTGTGCCCAGGGGGGAGTCTCTCATCTGGTATCACCCATGGAGTGAGGTGCTGGGTTTGGGCCTGCCACTTTTGGACTCTCGATTGCTGGGGTGTTCCAGCGAGTGACTCTGTAGATCTAAGAAAACTATGTTTTGATTTAAGTCGTTGGCATGCTGGCTGATACCCAAACAGGGGATGAGCTGGAGATGTCTCTGCCTTGGTCCTTTCACTATTGGCTGCTACATCACGGCGGATGTCAAGTGGTGCAATACCGGCTAAGCAGTGTAATTTCTCCAGTGGTGTGGGGCGCAGACACCCTGTGATAATGTGGCATGTCTCATTAAGAGCCACATCTACTGTTTTAGTGTGGTGAGATGTGTTCCACACTGGGCATGCATACTCAGCAGCAGAGTAGCATAGCGCAAGGGCAGATGTCTTCACTGTGTCTGGTTGTGATCCCCAGGTTGTGCCAGTCAGCTTTCGTATGATGTTGTTTCTAGCGCCCACTTTTTGCCTGATGTTCAGGCAATGCTTCTTGTAGGTCAGAGCACGGTCCAAAGTGACTCCCAGGTATTTGGGTGTGCTGCAGTGCTCCAGTGGGATTCCTTCCCAGGTAATCCTCAGAGCTCGGGATGCTTGTCTGTTCTTAAGGTGAAAGGCGCATGTCTGTGTTTTAGATGGATTAGGGATCTGTTGGTTTTCCCTGTAAGTGTCCTACTAACACTCCTAGACTAGGGATTTGATACATAACAAGATTCGTACACAACAAACAAGTTCACTATGCTGATTTTTGTATTTGATCACATGTCAGACACTTCCCAAGTGTCTAGGACTCTGTGATGTATCAGCGAATAATGGGTGCAGATCTTTTGTACCTCACAGATGGTAATTTTGTCAGTGCCAATTGTTTTAAGTGCAGGCCAAGGTCTTTAGGCACTGCACCCAGTGTGCCGATCACCACTGGGACCACCTTTATTGGCTTGTGCCAAAGTCTTTGCAGTTCAGTCTTTAAATCCTCATATCATGTAAACTCTCCCAGTTGCTTCACATCAACCCTGCTATCACCTGGGATTGCAACATCAATGATCTATGGGTTTTTGTAAGTTTTTTCGGGCTATGTGGCCATGTTCTAGAGGCATTCTCTCCTGACGTTTCGCCTGCATCTATGGCAAGTATCCTCAGAGGTTATGAGGTCTGTTGGAACTAGGAAAATGGGTTTATATATCTGTGGAATGACCAGGGAGGGACAATGAACCCTTGTCTGCTGGAGCTAGGTGTGAATGTTTCAACTGACCACCTTGATTAGCATTTGATGGCCTGGTAGTTTTTTGGTGTGGCTTGCTAGTGCCTGGGGAAATCTTTTGTCAAGAGGTGATTAGCTGTCCCTCATTGTTTCCTCTCTGTTGTTTTGCTGTTGTGATTTTAGAGTTTTTTAATACTGATAGCCAGATTTTGTTCATTTTTATCGTTTCCTCCTTTCTGTTGAAATTGTCCACATGCTTATGGATTTCAGTGGTTTCTCTGTCTAGTCTGACATTGTGATTGTTAGAGTGGTCCAGCATTTCTGTGTTCTCAAATAATATGCTGTGTCCAGGTTGGTTCATCAGGTGCTCTGCTATGGCTGATCTATGCTTGTGTCTTTCAATGATCTATGCTTGTGTTTTTTCCACTGTTGTGAGGTCCGAAGTATTGTGCTCCAAAACTCTGTCCATCTGAATTTAGAAGTCCCAATTCATTTTCTATAACTTTTTCAGGCTTGTGATCCCACCAGTTCTTTTTCTCAGGCAGATGATATTTGTGGCACAAGTTCCAATTGATAATCTGAGCAATGGTATTATGCCTCTGCTTATAGTCCTTTTGTGTGATATTATTATTATATTTATTATATTTGTTCATACCCCGCTTTATCTTTACTGCAGGAGACTCAAAGCGGTTTGACATATAAGCATCAGCATACAACATAAAAACATTAGTATGCACTTTCTAGAGTGGCTCCTCTTATGCAGAAACAGTAAAATATCATAGATCTTTGTGTAGACAGGTTTTAATTTTATAACTTAGAACTCTAGTTGTGTATTTAATCCAAGAATGCCTGTATGGAGTAATGGTTTGAGCATTGGACTAAGACTCTGAAGACCAGGGTATGAATCCTGACTCAGTTGTGGAAACCCAGTGAGTGGCCTTGGGCAATTCACACACCCTCAGCTTCAGAGAAAGCCTAAAGGAAACCCCCTCTGAACAAATGTTGCCCAGAAAAATCACATGATAAGGTTGACTTAGGACCTCATCAAATTGGTGGGGGGGGGGAATTCACTACGGACCATGGTGTATATGGTGGGGCCTGGTGTGTAATGTGGGGAACCCATTGCCCCCACCCAGCATCACCCTTCGTGCCCTTCACCTTATCCCATGGGGGAAAGCATCACCGCCCGGCCTCCCCTCCCCATTGCTTTCTATGCAACAAGTCTCCCATGTTACCAGTGCTGCCTCCTGCAACACTTGGACCTCTCTTCAGGCACTGACCCCCACCGAAAGTAGTTCAACATCATATGATGGGATCTGGCAAGCTCCGTGCCTGAAGAAATGTCCAAGCGTCATAGGATGGGCTATTTTGCCTGTCTGGTGAAGTCCCTGGGGTCAGAAATGACTCAGGCACACAAGTATATCATTTTAGGATCTATCTATCTATCTATCTATCTATCTAATCAGTGGCAAGAACTATGTACCTCACCCAGTGCTTCCATGAAGTAGACTACTACTTCCATCTGTAATAGATAATGTGCACTAGTACTGAAGAAAGAAATTAGTTATGGCATGTATATATTGTTACATACCTCAGACAGCAGAATGTCTTGAACTGGCCCCAGTCCTACCTGCCAACACCACATAGAATCACCATAAGATGAGCTTTTAGTTCTGCATGGCAGAATCATGACTGTTTCAGTGTAAACATTTAACTTTTGGCTGTCACAAATCTCATTTTACTCAAAACAATTATTAATTATTAACTACACACACACAATCTTTTCCACAAAATTGGGACTCAAGGAAGCTATCCTTTGATCAAGAGGTGTTCCAAAAATGAACATGGCAACCTCATCACATCTCTCCCACAGTCACCCTCCTTTTTAACAGGTCTGCAACTCCCAGTGTTTTTGGTCTGCTTTTGCCTTTGGTAGTACTGATATTTTATTATCAATTCATCATGTCAGATGTCATCAGTTTGGACGGTCTTCTGAAAAGTATAGCCAAGAAATAGGGGAATCTCCTCCTTTATCAAGGTGATAAGAAAACCTTTTTCCCAGGGGAGATTATAAATATGGCTTCAGATTAGCCAAGAGGGACTTGGCTGCACTAACAGGTAGTCAGACATTTTACTGTGTATTCCCATGTCCTCCAGCTAGAATCAGGTAGCATAATATTGGTCTTAAATGTTATTTGCATTGTCCATACAGAGCCTATAAAGCTGTACCCCAAGCAATACAAGCATAGAGACACAAACACCAGAGGAAGCAAGTGCCAATTTCTCAGAACTCATAATATCATAGATATTGTGTTTGTGCTTTATATTTTCCCCTCCCCTGTAATCAATAGTGGAATCATTCAAGAGGGAACAATATTTGCTTTATAGCAGCATTAGTAAATAGTGCTCTACTTTATTGCTCTAATGACTCCCATTGCGGGAGCCAAGGACAGGCACAGCAGTGACCTCTCTGAGGCTGTATCTTGGGCAGCATTTCCTATTATGATTCCTCCGAAAAGAAGTCAGGACTGAAAGCAGCCTTCTCAGACCTTATTGCTCTGCCTTATACAGGTTGAGTATCTTTTGCTCAAAATGCTTGGGACTAAAAGGGTTTTTTTTTTCAAGATTTTGTGCATATTTATATTTCCATTTTTGTACATAATGAGATATTTTGAAGATAGGACCAAAGTCTAAATGCCAAATTAATTTATATTTCATGTGTACCTTATATACTTAAGCCTGGAGATTATTTTATCCAATAATTTTAATAATTTTGTGCATAAAACAAAGATTATGTACACAGAACCATGAGAATGCATAGATGACATGATCTCAGTCATCCTTGTAGACAATTATAGGGTATATTAGATTTCAGACTTCCAGATAAGGAATATTCAGCACGTAGCAGCATGTTTCAGTGCCATTAAAATTCTATTCACCTCGCTTCATCCTGGGTCACTTTGTTGGCTGGCTGGCGATCCCATGGGGGGAAGCCTAGTGTGTGCGGCTTCCTCCTATGGAGTTGGCAACACAGGAAGCCTCCTGTGTTGCCTGGGTTGCAGATAATGATGAGGGGAGGAGGAAGGGTGTGCAGGGCACCATGAGCCACCCTGCAAGCCTTTCCTTCGAATCCATGGAGTGGCAGGAGCTTCAGCTGTCAGCCCCATCTTCTGTCAACCTAGCAGTTCGAAAACATGCAAACGTTAGCAGATCAATAGGCGGGAAGGTAACGGCACTCCATGCAGTCATGCTAGCCACATGATCTTGGAAGTGTCCATGGACAACACCAGCTCTTCGGCTTAGAAATGGAGATGAGCACCTACCCCCATAGTCGGACACAACTGGGCTTAATGTCAGGGGCAAGCCTTTACCTTTACCTTTACTTTAACTCCCATCATGACAAACCATTGGTTATGCTTGGAGTTTTGATGGGAGTTGCATTCCAATAACTTCCAGAGGGCTACCCATAGTATATCCCTGATCTAGGACTAACCAGATAAGGATAAAAAACACACAACAGCCCTTCAACCTTGGCTTCATTAACAAAGGAACCTTTGCCTATGCATTTTTTAGCCTAATCTAAGTCTTTGTGAAGTTGAAGTACTTGGGCCACATCATGAGGAGACAGCAAAGCCTAGAAAAGACAATTATGCTGGGGAAAGTGGAAGGCAAAAGGAAGAGGGGCCGACCAAGGGCAAGATGGATGGATGGCATCCTTGAAGGGGCTGGACTGACCTTGAAGGAGCTGGGGGTGGTGATGCCGACAGGGAGCTCTGGCATGGGCTGGTCCATGAGGTCACGAAGAGTCGGAGACGACTGAACGAATGAACAAGGTCTTTGTGACTGCTGAAACTGAAATAGTACCAGAACTCTGGCAAGCTGGGTTGTTCCAGTAGATACTTCTCTGGATTTTGTCCAGAGAAAAACCGCCATGCAATTAGGATAACAACATTTAGAAATTGAGTAGATTTTAAGTTCTTAAATATTCTTATATAGTTAAATTAAGTCACATTTAGGCACTGAAACATTTTATGGGGGTTTTGTACTTACTTTAATATCACTTAAGTCTTTAAACTTTGATATACTGGCAGCTCCCTTTATCAACAGATCCTGCATCCACAGATTCAGCCATCCATGACTTGAACATTTTTTAAAAATCTAAAAAAAATCATATAAGAGATACCAATTTAGTATGCTAGTATATATAATGAAACTTGAGCATCCGCCAAACCCCAGAGGATGCCAAGAGCCCATTGTTGTACATTTAGAATGTTTCACAGATGTTCTCACATAATCATAATCCTTTATAGCAATCCTGTAAAATATTACCTCCATATATAGACGGAGAGCTGAAGCTAGGAGAATGGTAAGCTATAATGAAAGAATAATCAGTAGATGAAAACAAAATCAAAATAAGTATTCATCAATAAAAAATACATAACACATTTGGGTTTTCTTGGCAAGATTTGTTCAGAAAGGGGTTGCCTTTGCCTCTTCTGAGTCTTCTTAAATCTACTTGCAAGTCCCAACTAGAGCAGATCTTTTAAATGAAAGATCTACATAAGTTTTGACTTGTTGTGTGCCTTCAAGTCATTTCAGATCCTTTATTTTATTATTCTAAGGTGAAGGTATCATAGGGTTTTCTTGTCAAGATTTGTTCAGAAGCAATAAATAAAGCTATTAAACAATCAAGAGAATAATCAGAGCATATACCAGCATTTCTCAACCTGGAAGTCAGGACCCCTGGGGGGGGGGGGGATCTTGAAGGGGGTTTCAGGGGGGTCATCAAAGATCATCGGAAAACACTTAGGAACCCTCTTGTCAGAGAAGGCTGAAGATCTCTCCATCTGTCCCTCTTTTCCTTTTTGGAAACAGATGGCGAATCCTCCCACCAAAAGCCCTCCCCTGCTGTGATTGACTGGCATCTCAGCCAGCCTCTTAGCCAAGGGGAGGGCTTTTTCTGAGGGTCCAAGCAGGGAGGGGAGAGCAGGCGTGTTCAGTGCATGGCAGTGTTGGTGGGGCTCAAGGGGCTCATTGATTGTAGGTGAACTATAAATCCACCAACTACAATTCCCAAATGTCAAGGTCTGTTTTCTGTAAACTCCACCAGTGTTCACACATGGAGATATTGAGTATTTGTGTCAAGTTTGATCCAGATCCATAATTGTTTGAGTCCACAGTGCTCTCTTGATGTAGGTGAACTACAATTCCAAAACTCAAGATCAATGCCCACCAAACCCTTCTAGTATTTTCTGTGTACCAAGTTTGGTCCAATTCCATCATTGGTCAAGTTCAGAATGCTCTTTGATTGTAGGTTAACTACAGTATGTAGTGGAAGGTAGATCATAGCATCACTGTTTTACTATAGTCTGCTTTTGATTCACAGTATATGCATATGGATTTATCCTCTGTGCTTCTGTTGAGTAGCTATTTGGCTTCTTTCCCACAATATTTTAGTCTAAAAGTAAGAAAAAATTAGGACAGGAATTCAGTCATGCTGCAGTAGGCCAAAAAGCTTTGACTTAGTAATTCAGATGCTTTTTTCCTGTTTGTTTTCTATTGTCGCTACCAAAGAGTGCTTCTAATTGTGAAATATTGAAGAAGAGCAGGTCAGGTTGTTTGCAGTGCTTCAGTAGAATGACCCTGTTTGTATTTCACCTCTAAGAGTAGCAGAGACAACAGGAAAGTTTCAAAGGCATCTGAAGTCTCTAAAGTGTTTCTCAACTAAAGCATTTCAGTGTTCTGTTCTATTTTCTCAACTGAGATGTATCTCCTGAGCTATTAATGTTTCATGACACTCTCACCAGGTAGCTTGCCTGGTTAATTTCCAAACATCTATCACTTAAGAAAGTCTTCAAAAAGAATCAATTTGAGGGCTCTTGCTAATGCTTGGGTCAGATTTAGGATATCACACAACCCAGCAAAAGTGTGACCATTTCTGGGAGCCCTTCAGCACAGCAAAGTTACTGTTTCTAAAGAATAATAGCTCCAAATATGCCAGTATACAGGCTGGAGGATTCTGGAAGTCATGTTTTATGGGAGAAAAAACATCTGTTTGGAATGATCAGCTCTTCAATTTCTTGAAATTTCTAAATATTGATATTTCTCACTATCTTCCTGGAGGAAAACCAGATGTATAAGCAGGTTTGGCTTCCAGTAGTTTATTGATGTATATCTCAGCTTGAATCCCATACCAGGAGAAAGGTGGAATACACATTAAATCTATCTATCTATCTATCATCTATCTATCTATCTATCTATCTATCTATCTATCTATCTATCTATCTATCTATCTATCTATCTATATCTATATCAATGATGTGAATATTCCAAGAAAAGTATTCCAGTTCTCTAAGTAATGTTGCCTAGGACATTTTGTTTTAATTTTCTGCAAACTTTTATGTGAAATTGTTTTATTGGATAATAATTTATTGGCATGCAATTTCCCTATTAATAAAAACTGGCTCCACCCAAAAGACATATACTTAAAGAGAGCTTTTAATTTGCATTAACATCTTTACTATCTTGAACACAGAATTCAATAAAGACATAGTCCTTTTGGTCATAAACTGCTACATCTAATATCACCAGTTTAGGTTTCTCTAACTGCCATATACCTGTATCATATTCAGCTTTCCTCATTCAGTTTTTAGATGAGATAGAGCTAGTTCAATACAACTACTTGGAAATTCTGTTTCACTAAAGGATGGATTTGGCTCACTGGGAAACTTATCACATTTTGTCTTGACTCCTGGTCCCTGTGACTGATTGGGAATCATGAGTTTTTGCAAAATAGAAACAGTTTAGCAGGACAAGTTTTGTCAGTGCTTGTCTTCTGAGTCCCCTCGGGGAGATAGAGCGGGTTATAAATAAAGATGTTGTTGTAGAATAAATGTTCATATCCATTTTAAGGACATCTAATATAATCGATTGCAGTATAGCAGACCAGGGAGCCCCCGGTGGCACGGCAGATCAAACCACTGAGCTGCTGAACTTGCTGACCAAACATCGATGGTTTGAATCTGGGGAGCAGGGTGAGCTCCTGCTGTTAGCCCCAGCTTCTGCCAACCTAGCACTTTGAAAACATGCACATATGAGCAGATGATTAAATACCACTTCAGCAGGAAAGTAACAGTGCTCCATGCAGTCACGCTGGCCACATGACCTTGGAGACATCTATGGACAATGCTGGCTCTTCAGCATAGAAATGGAGATGAGCACCACCCCCTAGTCAGACACAACTAGACTTAATGTCAGGGGAAACCTTTACCTTTACCTATAGCAGACCAGACAATATGGATGTAGATATATACTATAAGTGGGGAGCTACATCTGAGTGGGGAGCTGCTTGGCACCAGAAACATCTGTGTGGGGAGCCTCCGCGGCCCCCTACTGTCTTGCCACCCAGCAGCAGCTACATTTGAGCAGGGAGCTTCCATGCTCTCCCCCATCCCCCGCCTCACCTCCTTGCTGCAACATCTGTTGATGTGTGAGGACTACTTACCTGGATGAGCTAAACTGCTCTCTGAGGCTTTCCCCTCATTTCCTTACTGGTTGTGTTGGGCAGCCTTGGCAGCTCTGGTCCCCATCACAAACTTTCATTATAATTGCGCTGCCTACAAGATTGATAATTGAAAACTACACAAACCAGCAAACAATCATGTCTGATGATTTTAATGATTTTAATTTACATTTATATGTTATTGTTTTAAGATATGCAATGTATTGTTTTTATTCGTATGTGATGCATTGATTTTTTGCTATTTGTTATGCTGTACATCGCTTTGAGTCTCCCTAAATAAATAAAATGTTTAGTTTTCCAGGAAAAAAATAGCAAGGAATATTACAGAAAATATCTATCCCATATCTTCTATTTGTATTTAAAAGAGTTCTGGAGGACAGCAGGTTATAGTAGTTGTATTACCACTCCAGGGTTCAAATCCTCACTTAGCCATAGAAATCTAGAGGGTGACCTTGAGCAAGTAATGCTCCCTTAGCCTCAGAGGAAAGCAAAGACAGACCTTTCCTGAATAAAATCCTTCCTCCCAAAACACAGGTTCAACTAAGCATCAGCATGAATCAGAAACAACTTGAATGCACACAATAACAACAAAATCTCTACCCTGCCATTTACCAAGATCTTCCAAAACAGCTAGCAATAAACATTTAAGTATCCAAACAATTTAAATTTAAGATGGAATTTAAAATGAAAAAGTATATATGCAATAAAAGCAGCTGTAAAGCAGTAAAATGACATGGATTTTAACATCCGTCAAATGTTAGTAAAATGCCTTGGCCAGCCATCTGTAGCAATCATTATGGTCATCTGCTGAGGCTAGGATGCAAGATCCCTGCAAAAGTGGGAAAGCTGCAAATAAAAAACCAATTGAGAGCACACCAATTTAAGAATTCCTAAGGCCTCAAAATTCCCATTGGAGAAATGCATTGGATGACCTAGAATTTCCAATAATCTATAGTTCTTCAGCAAGACTCTATGATCAGCTTCTGGTGGTAGTTGACCATACAGTTACACTGGAGCACCTACAGAATCCTAGAGAATATATTTTAATCAAATGCATGAATAATCAAATCCACAAAATTCAAATGTGGAGAGCCAATTATACTTGTCAAACATTCTTCTTGTAAAAGATTTTGTACTAGATCAATCCATTACGTGAAGAGCTATTATGGATTGCTCCATACAAATCATTAGGTAGGACCAGTCATCAGACATTCACAGGGCACTAACAAGATGTAGGATGTCAAGGCATGCACAGAATTCTACGTACTTCATTCTGTTGGTGTGATTTCCTTCCACCAAACTCAATCCTAAACTCTCATCCCAATGAAATCCAAATAGAAGCAGAATGAATGAGTGCTGAAATGAGAGCTTACTGTGGAGCAAAGCAAAAGGTAAAGAGCTGTTTGGCAGTTAGTGTAACCCAGACACAAATGCTCATAGGCACTTCCTTGATTATTATTAATTAAAGTTAATTATAGCACTGCTATATTTGAGCTACTGGAGCATGCAAAGACAAAACTGGAACCACAAACAATAAGCTTGTTCCTCTATTGCTTTTATGGAACATTTTCAAATTTGAAAGAGCTCTCCAAGGTGGGTAGAAGGATGGGGCCTGAGGCTCTTCCTCTCTGAAAATGTAGCTGAGTCCTGCCAGCTTTATCTGTACAGAATACCACTGATGCTGATAGTTTGCTGGAGGTGACTGGCAGCATCTTCTTACTGCATGGTGATAGATGCTGGTGGTACTACTCATGCTGCCTACTGTAACAGTGATGGATGTGGGTGGAGCCCAAGATTGATGGTAATGGTGGTATTGATGGATGCTGGTGATATGTCTAGCTGGCACTGAAAGAGATGTTGTGGTAATGAGTGCAGATACAGCGAGTAGCAATATCAAGAGGAGGTTTGGAACTAGTAGTGATTGATGGTCAAAGCTTTAGTGATGGAAGTTGATAACATTGAGGATGAATGTCAGTGGTAACAGAAATCAATACTGGTAGCATTAATGTAGCCAGCGGTTGTGTTACTAATGAATGGTGAGTGATCATGTTACCAAAAGGTGTTAGAATTGCTTTTATGGATGTGAATAGTAAAAGAAAGAATACTATTGTATACATGGAGAACAATGGCAGCAGTGACAAATTTCAGAAGTATTATGAAACATTGCCAATCACATTGGCCAAAGACAAAGATGCATTTGCTTGAGGATTTTGGCATCTTTAGCAATGGATGCTGCTGTGCTCTTTTTAAAAAGCTTGGCATTTTCGACAGAGGAAGAAGCACTCCTGCCAATGGCTGCAGAAGCATCTGGGATCAATATCAAGAATGAATTATAGGATCGCAATAATAAATGATATTATTGTTATATTGTTGTTTATCTACACTGGGACAGTGTTAGACCAACTTTGCACATTACTAGAAGTAATTTCTTAACAGAAAAATACTTATTTTCAGTAGAAAATAAAACCTGACTCAAGTATATGAAGGCACATAATTGTGGTTTATATCATGTAATAATAAAATATCTAAGCTAGTTCTGTAAAATCATATATAATCGAGTGTGCAAGACAGTGTGAAACTTTATTTTGCAATAAAATGTAACATCTATAATGCAGTATAAGAAGGCAGTACAAAATAACTGTTTTAAAATCAATAATTTAAAGCAACTAATTTGTATATGAAATGAGGGAGAAATTTTCAATTTGCCAAGGAAGGTTTGCCCCAATACACATACATTCTTATTTCATATGAAACAATATATAAGACAAGTCTACAAAAAGAACAAAATATAATTACAACTTACAAAACTGACACTACAAACCACATTAAACTGCTACACTAAAACATACACATTAAACAGAAACAGAAAAAGAAGGATGTAGGTGAATGACCTCCAACTTTCCAGCTAATACAGGCATGGGCAAAGTAAGGCCCAGGGGCCATATGCAGCCCCCTAGACATTTACCTCAGGTCCTCCTGATTTTCCCTGTCTTTTTGGCATTAGGACATGGTGGCCTGATGCACCCTTTTGCCAAAAATATGGGGGAGGAAGGCATGTAGCAGCTAAGAGCCCTCTGGAGTGCTCTCAGTCACTGTGTGTCTCACTCTCCTCCCGGCATAAGGACAGTGTGAGTGACCCCATTCTTATGCCAGGAGAATGGCTTGAGGGAGGCATGCAGTAGATGAGAGCCCTCTGGAACTTACTCAGCCGACACCTGTCTCACCTTCTTCCTGGCATAATGCTCAGAGGACAGCCCGAGGATTGGGGGAGGAAGATGGGAAGGAGGATCAGAGCAGACACTGTATGTCCTACCTTCCTCCCAGCATAAGGATGGAATGAGCAGCCCCGTCCTTATGCTGGGAGGACAACCTGAGGATGAGTCGGGCCCTGCCCTGCTCCTTTCTGGCCCTGTCTTTTCCAGGGACCTCCCCACCCAGGGTGTTCCCGGCTTCCATCCCTTGTGGCCTAGCCCTCCTGGCCAGGCACACAATGCAGCCCCAAGGCAAAAAAAAATTGCCCACGCTTGGTCGTAGTTACCAGAATGAAATACCACCTCTAAAATATACTTTAAATAAGTAAACATATTTATAAATGGATATGTTTTTAAAACATATTTGAAACTCAGCACAATTTCCACTCCTTGATTTATCCATGGAATAATATTCCATATTCATTCACAAGTCTGACCAAAAGAGAGAAAATATATCAATGGAAATTGTTCAATAAAAGTAAATATATATAAATCTGAAAATTTATAAAATATAAAATATGTACAGATAAATTCATCACTAAAATATAAACCACAAATTTCAAGAGAGTTAATTGTATCCTCATCTATTGCCTGACCTCGTGTAATTATAGATTTGTATATGATGTGTGGTATGTTAAAGATCAAAGAGGGGAATGTTTCCTCATTGCAACAGATACCCAACTAACGTTGGCCATGAATCAGCACTAACATTTCTCCTTGGTAATCTGTTTTCAATGGATCAGAGTACCTGCTGCACTTGTGTTGTTTTTCATGCATGATTGTAAAACTCTGTTTTTCTACCACAGTGAGTATCTCCATCTAAATTTATTCTAATAGTACGATCACCTGTTAGTGTTTTGCTCTAATTAAAATAAAGAATGATCCCTTTGGCACCATAGGGATCAGCCTTTATTGAATAGGAACCACATACAGACAATTATTCCAAATGCGCTACATTCTTCTGTGTCCAAACGTAGGTGGTGTGCCTATTTATTTATTTATTTAAAACATTTATATTCTGCCCTTCTCACCCTGAAAGGGACTCATGGTGGAGCACAGCATATATACAGCAAACATTCAATGTCAGGACAAGAATTCATATAAGCAGGAGAAGTTTAGCCTTTCCCTTCTGCAGTTTCTCCTGGTCTAAACCACCCTTCATTCATTTGACCTTCCAAAGGAAAATTACAAAGCATACATGCCTGAATATTTTCTCCAGCCCAAGTTATTTAGCTGCCTGAAGAAAAAGCAGCAAGCGATGCCCTGTGCTGACTCAATTCAAGATGCCTAGAACCTCAAAGCCAGTCTAGTTATTTTAAATTGTGAAACAGAAAATTCCACAAGCTTCTCTCCATCCATCACAGTAGAAATACAATTAAATACTTAACGGCTTGCTGTTATTTCATGATGCTCAGTAATTGTTGCCTGAGGTACCTTTTGGTATGGATGGCCCTCTAACAGGGCATATTGCAGCTCTGAGGAGAGTTGTAATAGGAAATTTGTTCAAGCCGCATTGGCATGTTTCCCTTTTGTGTCCTTAGGCTATGGTCATCCTTCTCTACTTTTCTGAATCACCATCATCATCACTTATCTTGATAAGTATCCCCCGTCCCCAATTAAAAGTATTTGTTTTGAGAAATTCTTTTCTTTTCAGTAGCTAATAAAATCAGTGAGTGCAACACTAAGACCTGTATCTAATTGCTATCTCCAGCTAGAGTAAACCTATTGAATGATGCAGTTTATATAAGTGTTGACTTAGCATTCATCAATTGATTAAATGCATCAACTCTACCTGGGACTGGCAATTAGAGTTAAGTCATAATAGATAGCAGAACACAAGGAGAAACTTTTTCTGAACGTAAGCAGAAGTACAGTGACTTAGCAGAAGAGATACTGCTGAAGTCAGCAGGGCATTTTCTCCCTCAAGAAATAATGTGCACAGAACTGAAAAACAAATAAATTTCCATACAAGACAAAAGAAAAAAATGACCTGCAACTTTTGGTGCTGAACAGAGTCATTAGCTCTGCAACAAACTTTTCCCAAAGTTCAGAGGGTGCCTCAAAAGGAAGAATGCCAGCCTGATGAACATGTGATGGACAGGATAACATGCAGGCTCATACTTTAAGGCTTTTTGGGTCCAGTCTTGACCTCAGATCCCCAATCCTTGGTTGTGGCCAGGAATGTCTTTGCCCAACCAATGCCCTAAATATACCAGTTCCCACAGAATACACATCTGACCAGTGTAATAAATACCTTAAACTCCATTACATGTAGATAGCTACAATGAGCTCTATGTAGGGATGTCTTTGAAGAGCATTTGGAAAATGTAATCAGTCTGTTGTAATCGGATTGTTGACAGGATCCCCATAAGTGAAGCAGATTGATGTGGAGATCCTTGCATTTTGTTTCCAGGTAGTATAATACAACATGCTGCTGATTACCTTTAAATCCTTGAATGGCTTAATTTATCAGCAAGATGACTGAAAGATCATCTGCTCTCATGCAGGCCAGCCCACCCATTGAATTAGTTTTATGAGGCCCCTGGTGTCTAGGTGCCTCAGGAAGGGGAAGGATGTGACCTTCCTGATATTAAGAACTGCAAGTCCCAGCAACCAAAGCCAACATGGCAAATAATCCTGACCGAATTCTAGGTCCTGAAACTCCCTTGCAAGAGAGACTTGCCTTACTTCCTGATGGATGAACTTGGGAGCCGGGAAATGCCTTCTCTTTTAAAATGACATGTAGTTTATGATTTTAACTGGATATTTTTAATTTGTCTTTAAATATATTAAATATATTAATTCATATTGTATTCTTATGTTATGCTGCCGTTTTCATGTTTAGCATGTGTTGTAAACATTTCTACTTGGTTTATTTTTATATTTAGTGTTTTTGCACTTGGCCACCTTATACTTTTAAGAGAAAATGTGAGGTATAAATATTTCAAAATAATTAAATATCGTTAAACCCTTTGGCAATATGAGATGGCCTGAACTCTCTGTATGTGTGCCAGTTGGACCACAATGTTGAATTAACACATGAAATGCATGTGATAAAAACACTCTCATATTGAAAGAGAGAGAGGATTTGATCTTTATAAACATTCATTTGTTTACCTTGAAATCCTAGACCTTCATGAGTACCAAACCAAGAATTGAGAGAAACGAGAAGAAGGCACGGCCCTGAGCAGGACCTGTCCCTAAACAACAAGGAGACGTGAGAGGTATAGTATAACACAAGTCTATATCTGAAACTATTCCATTTAAAACGGCTTTCTAACTATTGTAGGGGTAGAATGTAGTTCAGTTTCCGAGGCAGAGTTAGGAAATCTCATCTTTTTGGACTACATTTCCCCAGACTCTTGTATCTAGGTACTGGCATTTTTAAATGGATATAGACAATTTGAAGTGAGTTCAGAGAAGGACAATAAGGATGAGAAGAGGTAATGAGAACCAACTATATGAGGAGATGTTGAAGGAGGTGGGCATGTTCAGCTTGATGGTGAGAAAATGGGGGGGGGGGCTGCTGAGGGCTGTTGAGAAGAGGAGGGCACAAGCTTGTTCTCTGGCATCTCAGAGGGTAGAATTAGGCCTTATGGCTTTAAGTTTCTGGAGGCAGGAACTAATTCTAATGGTTGCAATAGGGTAACACTGTAGTACTATAGTAGCATTGTAGAGCTCTGCTTCTTAAACTGTGTGTCCTGATTCAATACTAGGGCCACAAAAAATTGTCAACAGTAAAAGGTCTCTGGATGCTAATCATTTACACAAATCTGTCAGCAACAACATGCAGTGTTTACAGTGAACCCTGTTTAAAATGCTTCTATAAAAAGGAAAATCAGCCTGTTTAGCAAACCTTGTGGATTCTGGTTTATTATTAGTAAATGTTTAATTCTTATACCTGTTTTATATACCTATTCCTGCAGTCACGTATTCTATGTGCAGGCAGGGCCATAAAAAACCTAGAGTCTGAATAATGGCTAAAGAGTTGGCTGTTCCTATCCTCAGGTACACAAAAGGTGCATCTATAGTATACCCACTAAGGGCTTGTCTTAGGCTAAATTTGTTCAGGCTGCAGATAGGTTTTTAGCAACTCACTAAACTACAACTCCCAGGATCCCATAACATTGAACCATGGCAGTTAACATGGTGCCAGGCCTGTAGCTGGGGGGGGGGGGGGGGTTGAGCCCACGCCCACACCTGAAATTCTCAGGGTAGCCCATGAGAAGGCCTTACTGGTACATTATTTAAACTGTTATGTTTATTCATAACATGATCTGATCACCATGCTCAATATATCCCATATGCATGGGGGTATTGGGTCAATGATACAAAAGGTTTGCTAGGGTAGATCCTGAGCCCCCCCCCCTTGAATCAAACTCAGCCCCCCATCAAACTCAGCCCCCCCCCCCCAATCAAAATCCTGGCTACGGGCCTGCATGGTGTCAAGCTTCATTAATTCTACAGTTTCTACAGATTCTATAGACATATCCACAGCCTGACAAAGTTTAGCTTTTTAACATTTGCCCCCTACCTATTGCTGAGTTGTGCAAGTCTGCTTTAGCTGTAGAACTTTACTTTAAGCCCATAGGTTAGACCTATGATCCATAGCGCCCCTTCCAATTGTGTGATTTTATGATATCTCCAGATGTGTTGTGGGATGGTAATAATAGCAGCTTTCTTTGTTCAGCTGAGAAATGGGGTGAAGGCTGGGCAAATTGTAACGTTTTTGCTCTTGTTCTCATGATAAAAGAACAACGAAAAAGAAGGTCATGAGAAAACAAGGCTAAAGCTGATCTTCAGAACATTAATTACAGCCCACATGTAGCCTGAAATCCGTGTACATTGCAAGGAAAAGATAATGACAAAATATTATGAAAATTGCTATAGCAACGTCTTGTCTATTACTGACCTACTTTGTGACAAAGAATATTGGATGCATGGCAGGCTGAAGACTTCCACAAATGTCTCAAGGCAAATCTTTGTTTTATTTACGTTGACTTAGTTTGATTAGCTGGGATGGAAATCCTTGCAGTTTTTGTCAGCCAAAGCCTTCTTCTCAATGTGGCCTTCAGGGTGTGTGATGAACTAATTTCCATAGAAAGTGCCTCTATCGTGGATCTTTGGGAACACAATGACCCACATTTTTTCAGGCTAAGATTATTAGCTTTCCATTTCATTTGACAGTTTAGGAATGATATTTATCTGGTTTCTGGCCTCAACCCTGTTGTTGTTGTTGTTACTCATTATCATCCTACTTTTTCCCAGTTTAGGACTCAAATGAACTTTCAGTACTTAACACAAACATAATTAAAGATTAACAGCATACAAAAGCAAAAAAGGTAGTTAAATGATCAAAAATATAAAACTTGTAAAACACATACAACATTTTTTTTAAAGTAGCAAATAGAAAATCCAGCAAATTATGTAAGCCTACTCCCCATAAGCAATCAGTCTGAGAGGTTCCTGTTCTGTATTTTCTCCAGGTATACCTGTGGGGGTGGTAAGACAGAAAGGCAGGTCTCCCCAGAAGATCTTAAAACATGGACAAGTTTATATGGGGAGAAATAGTCCTTGAGATAACCTGTTGCTGAGCTGTGTGGAACTTTATAGGTTATAATCAGTGCTTTAAAATATGCCTAGGAACAGGCCAACAACCGGTGGAAGTATTGTAGCAAGGGAGTTGTGTGTTAATCAAAATGAAATTGACTTATTGTATTTTAAGTGATCATTACTTAAGCCTTTTATGGCTATTCTAAGCATGAATGACCAGTGCATTACAGGGAAGGAGTTGAATATTTCATTGCATTGAAATGACAGCCTCCATCACCTGTTCTCTTTGTTTGTTTGTTTGTTTGTTGAATTGATTGCAAGCCAAGCTTCAGGGCAACCTACAGTGACAGGTTTGCAAAGCAATTTAAAAACACATATAAACATTATATGCATATTGCGACCATTCATATCCATCCATTCATGAGCAGCTCAGAAAAAAATGTGACCTCCCTAAATGGCTACAATTACTCATGTTGTGCTAACCATATGTTTAAATGCTTGCAATGTGTTGTACATAGAGCTGCCTTTAAGAATGATTTGAGCACTAAGGTTGGTCCAAAATAGGGCCACTGAATTATCCACTGAAGCCTCTCAATTCTGATCTTTTTGGAGAGTTGCCAAAATTTGAAAAACAGTAATTTATAGTAATTCCTGCTCAACAAAAATACCAGTCAAATATGAATGCATGCAAACATGCCAGGCCTTCTGTTATTTTATATTTAAAGCTTAATTATAAAAATGGGAGAAATATCACAATGCTGGGAGAGATATGTTCGGCCAATCAGGGAGCATTTATCTGTCTTCTCCCAAAGGAAAATCAGTATTCAACCTGATCAATATTGAGTGGACAAGGCAATAGGGGAGCACAACTAAAATGATCAAATGTCTGGAAACCATGCCCTATGAGAAGCAGCTTAAAATTACAGAAAAGGGGATTCCACTTGAACATTAGGATGACCTTCCTGATTGTATGAACTGCTCAACAGTGAAATTCACTGCCTCAGACTGTGGTGAAAGCTCCTTCTTTGGAGGCTTCTAAACAGAGGCTGGATCTATCAGGGATGCTTTGTGCTTTTCCTGCATGGGAAGAAGTTGTGCTAGATGACCCATGAGGTCTCTTCCAACTCTGTAATTCTATGAACTTCCATCATATGATGATGCCTTTAAGACCAATCCTAACTAAGAAAACCAAATTGAAACAAAATAGCTTATGATATTGTCAAGGACATCCTGACAGTGCAAAAGACAGGGGAATTGTACCAGCTGTCAGGAACAGTTTTCTAGTGCAAGAACTGTCCTTCAGAGACAAATACAAGCAGACACAGAGTGTTTTTAATCTCCCAATCTGTTCGTTAGTTCTGTCTGCCTGCAAATAAAATGTTGAGCCTTCACTAGCATGAATTACCAGAGGAGAAGATCCCAGAAGGAGAGTAGTTACTTTTCCTGACCAGACTGCCTTCATGTCAGAGTTTGAAAAATGTTATATTTTTGGACTTATCAATAGCCATGCTGAATAGGAGTTTCTAGAAAGATGTGGTCCCAAACAAAACTCTTTCACCAACTCTGATTTGTTTACAGGGGATAGAATGCCTTGAAAAACCCAAGGAGCAGAAAAATTAATTGAGAAGACTTCACTTAAATCCTTTGACTAGAAGTTTCCCCAACCCTGCTGTCCTGAGAATGCATCTCCTTTTGGATGAATAGTTAGTTCAGGATAGGAATCAGACACTTGGTTGTTAAGCGGGGTCAGTATTAGTTGTTGTTGTTGTTTGTTAATTAGTTAATACTTGGACAGAAGACCACCAACAAATATCAAATGATGAATAGTTAGTTCAGGATAGGAATCAGGCACTTGGTTGTTAAGCGGGGTCAGTATTAGTTGTTGTTGTTTGTTTGTTTGTTAGTTAATACTTGGACAGAAGACCACCAACAAATATCAAATGATGTAGGCTATAGTTCAGAGGAAGAAACTGGCAACACCACCTCTGAATATTCCTTGCCTAAGAAACCACTGTGAAATTAATGGAGGTGCCATAAAGAGCTTGAAGGCACATACACATATCTGTTTTGAACATTATTTCGCCACAAAAATCATACACAGAGAGAATTAGTCCTGATGATCTTCACCTTAGAATAGACTAGTCTCAAATGTAAAAAAAAATCATGTGGGTCAATTTATGCCCATCTCACCTTAGAAAAGCACTTCACTGGGGTCCCTTCCAGACAGACCCAAAACGTGAGACCTGTCTTGCTTTTTACCTGAGGTGTCTCAGGCAAAAGCAAATTAATGCAGAGTAAACTTGTAATTAAACACCTCTAAAGACCTGAACATTTAAGCTAAGGTCTAGATCTTTAGAGATGAGGACCCTGCAGGGACTGACTTCCAGGACTACTTCCACATTCCTGAGTGTCAGTCTCCACTGCCATTCCACTTCTTTGGGCCTCCGATTTTGCACCTCAAACTTACTTCTGATACTACAGGCCCCTCTCTACAGTCCTTCTCATGCTTGGAAATAACACATCAGGAGGAGGGGGGGGGCTTTCCCTCCTCTCCCTCCCCAATGTATCATTTCCAAACATCAGGAGGACTCTCCAGAGGGGCCTGTGCTGCCAGCTGGGGGGTGGCTGGATGCCATCCTGTGGTCAACTTGGGATGGCATCTAGCCATTCCCCAAGGGAAAGCCTGGATTTTGGGTTGGGGATGGGGACTACAACCCAAGAGGAAGCGGGTTACTTTAATCCGCTTCCTCCTGGGTTTTAGTATAGTGTAGAAGGACCCCGAGTACCACTGTTCAGACATCCTTTCTGTTCCCCTATTGTTTAAAACCTCCCCTGATGTTTCATGGCATTTATTGCTAGTTCACCATTGTGCCATCTTTTAGCTAAGTGTTTCCCTGTTTCATTTTCTCTGTGTGTTCTGATTTGACCTACTTTACATGTTAGCATTCCCTTTACTGAACAGATGACATCTCTTGGATAACTTTGGTGAGATGGAGGAAAGGAACAATTCTATTTAGGAACAATCAAATAGTGCAGCTTCTGGTGGTTTTTGTTTGTTTGTTTGTTTGTTTGTTTGTTTGTTTGTTTGTTTCCACAAGATTTTATTTTATTCCCAGGGAAATTTGCATTAAAATAGGTTATCTTCCTGCAGAGTTCATCTACTTCTGTGACTTACCCAACACTAGAAGTCAAAAGCCTTTGTCACATTGCAAACACTTATTTTTTGGATGTCTTGTGGCACAGGTGATAAGCATCACATTCAGATATGGGAAACAAATTACACATCAGTAATTTTTCTTTTCTCTCCCCCTGAGGAAAACATTCCTGAGAAATGGGATTCAGAAACATTTATTATGTTGCACTTACTTGAGACAGGCAGAGTATCACCTAACTAAGGGCCTTTATCATACCACTCCTTAATGCCATTTGAATTCCAGCCACTCTTGTGAGGATTGCTGATGGATGATACTTTCTACTGCACTCTTACCCTTTAAGAGCATCATTTGTATGTTTTTTTTAATTCACATTAATGGCATCATTGCCAGCTCCTGTACCTTGTTCTTTGCTATGTGATTGGTTTATGTTGTTGTTGTTGTTGTTGTTGTTTCTGCAATGGCACTATGAAACAGAATGTTATGACAGTAAAACATACTGTAATGTTATGCTGATATACAGATATAGATTAAACCAGAAATTAGAAAAGGAAATTAAGAGGGGTCAACAACATTATCATAAACGCCAGGTGAAAGGCCAGGTGAAGTGACCCACTTCGCCTGGCTTCCGGAAAGGAAAGAGGGAGCCACAGGCTGACAGATTCTGTCCCATGCACAGCTTCCTCTCACAATGCATTCCCCATCATATGAGGAAAGCATCGCGCTCTCGGGGAGGCCCCGTGCTGGCTCCACAGGACACCTGTGTTGCCAGGGAAAGTGTCTTGTGATACTTTTATCCCGGCTGGGGGCAGAACCACAGGCAATGTTGTCTGATGGCTGCAGTGGGGCTCCATCCCCGAAGCTGGCTCTAAGTGTCCCAGGATGCTTATTTGGAGCCATGTGACAAGATTGTTAGACATCCACTTCAGTCAGTCTTGTGAGGGTAGCCAATAGCTCTTTATTGAACCCATGCCACATTTGCACTTTAAGAGTATAATTTGTTTGGGTGTTTTGCCATTCACATGAATGGCTTCATTGCCAATGCCTGTACCTTCTCTCCTACTTTGTGATAGATTTATCTATTTTTTATTATTACTGCAATAGCAGTATGACAGCAGAACTGTATGACAGTAGACATGTTATGATGATATGATTGATAGAAAATGATGGATAAATAGATAGATAGACAGACAGATAATATCAGAGATCATAAACGCAATTAAGGGTGATTTCAATATTCAAAAAGTTAGCCTTGCCTACACACTGGAAGTGATCCCTTATTTCCATCTTTGCCAACAATGTGAGAGCTGTCTCTGATTTCACTACTATGGTCTTGGCCACTACCCGTGAGGGCCTCCTAGTTCCCCTTGTGGTTTCTGTGTTTTATTTATATTCTACCCCCATTGGACAAGTCTTTATTAACTGCTGCCAAATCTATTGGAGCAATCCTCAGATTTTACAACACTGCAAGGGGTCATCTAGTTGTTCCAGCCCTGAAAATATTTCAGAGCAAAGTTATAGCCCAGATCTTGTTCAGTGCTGATTTCTGGGGATGGTATGATTCTCAGGTAGTGAAACTTGAGGCTCTTCAGAATACATTTCTTAAGAAACTGCTGAAACTCCCTCTCCTCCATTCAATCCTGTGTTTAACCCTGTTTAAATATTGAGAAGTGTAAAAGACTCCTCAGTTAGGGTTCTTCACAAGTGATGTTTTGAACAGCTAGCAAAATGCAAAGCCTGGAATACAATATATCAGAAGTTGCTTGAATTTCACCCTACTCTGTCTGATAATCTCTCTATCTTGAACTCAAGAGAGAAGCTTCATGAATATATACTTAACCACAGT
This sequence comes from Anolis sagrei, assembly GCF_037176765.1. Lineage (NCBI taxonomy): Eukaryota > Metazoa > Chordata > Lepidosauria > Squamata > Anolidae > Anolis > Anolis sagrei. The sequence goes on along the minus strand of NC_090024.1, from coordinate 211,271,144 downwards.
GTTCACCAGGATAGGCAAGCTAACTCCGAGCTTTCCAGTTGGTTTAGATCAGGCATGGGCAAACTTCGATCCTCCAGGTGTTTGGGACTCCAACTCTCGCAATTCCTAACAACCAGTAGCCTATTAGGAATTGTAGGAGTCCAAAGCACCTTGAGGGCCGAAGTTTGCCCATGCCTGGTTTAGATTGTACAAACTTGACCACGAAAGGGTCAAATCTCTATCTGACTAGGCTTACAGTTCCAAAACTTAGGCAAGCCTGCACAACCCTTCATTTTCAAAGTATGCCTAAGTGATGATTGATAGCAGATACTCAAGCACCCCTCTGGTTCTTCATCTATGTGTTTATGGGTCCCTGAAAATTGAGGATTTGCCCCGTTATTTGTTTTTCTGCTCTTTGTATTCTGAGCCAAGAACTAAAATCCTGGGGCCTATCTTCGACAATCTAGCACAGTGTCAGAAAAGATTTTCTATCTCTTGGCTGACACTAACCCTGTGGTTACTCACAAGGTGTCTCTTTTTGCTCTGGCAGCACTGAAAATCCAGACAAGATTAATTTCTAATATTGCAATCTACTGTTCTGAGGATGCTTTTACCTAATAATAGTGTGGTTGTTTATATCCAAAGTGTTTCTTGCTTTACTTTTAATAATACTGAATTTTACTTGGTTTTTAACTATGCAAGAGCTAGTTCATTTAGTATTTTCTGTAGTATTTTAAGGGTGTATCTCACCATTGGTTTATATAGCATTTTAATTGTGTATTTATATTGTATTTAATAATCTCATTTTTATGTGTTTATTTGTTTGCCCTGAATGTGAAAGACCTATAGGCCGCAGCACTAAATTAACTAACTATTAATGCTGCCACCACAGACACATTTCTGAACCTTCTCTAGAGACAAAAGCATATCATTCAAAAGAAATAATTTGTTTTGAGCATAACATCACATCTTAACTATCAAAACAGGTTGAACTTCCCTTACCTGGAATTCCAAAACCTGATACACTCCACATGAGTGGCTGGAATAGTTACACCTTTGCTTTCTGATGGTTTCATGTACATAAACGTTTTTCATGCTCAAAATTATTAAAAAATATTGTATACAGGGTATGTATATAGATGTACGTGAAACATACTGTAAATGAATTTTGTTTAGATATCTCATTATATATATTTATATATGTATCCCAAAATCTGAAAAAACATAAGCATTAAAAAGTAGCTAAGTACCGTTACTTTCAGGAAGTTTTCATGAGCTTCCTCTTTTTAAGCCTATCCAGTAGCGTGATCAAGCCTTGAATGTGGCCCTGCCCAGTGAAACCCTCTGTTTCTATGTGTCATTTATTATATTTCTTTGCATATATTTCTTTCAAATATGATTCATGTGTTGATGTTTCTGGAAGAGAAAAAATAACTGGAGAATAATTTGAATAAAAATAAATTAGCATATTGTGTGGAAGGGGCCAGAGAGCTAATAAAAGCCAGCTGAATTTACCATCCTTGGTCAGATGTTCCTTGCGCACTGTGATAAAGTTATGCTGCTTTACCTTGTTGAACTGCTATAATAATAATCCCCAAGAATGGCATTAGCAATCCTCTGAAATTTCTAATAGTCTTGATAAATGCTGGCTAAGAACTAAGAGAGAGGACATATTGCCTGTCATGTTGAAATGCATAATATGCTAAACCTAAGATAAAGCGGTGTATCTGAAATACTGAGGCTTATAATGAAATGTACTTTATAATAGTGAAATATACCTTAGTCTAGGAATGAGCATATTCTAAAGCCCAGAGGACTGCAGCTGATATTCAGCTCCACCAGAGCTTCAGATAGCCACATCACCTCTTTCAGCGGCATGTTTGCTGAACTGGAAATTAAGTTCTTCCTCTTTTGGTAGCTGTTTTGAGGCATATTAAAACCTTTTCAGGCAGAGTTGATTTTTAGGGGAAGAGGGTATTTGTCCAGTGTTTAAATGATATTTTTAAGGAGAGTAATTAGTTGATCTGTCTCCTATGCTGTATTAGCCTCTGCAACCCAGGAAGCCCAGTTCAATATGAAGGTAGACTAGAAAGGACTCTGAGCTGATACAGGTCAACTAGTAACCTGGCTATTCCAATGTGCCTTCAGTGATTGAATGTAAGAAACTCCCTGACCAAACTTGACCAAACTTTGCACTAAACGTCCTTAGAAGCACTTTATTTATGGTTTGTGCAATTGAATCCTCCCTCATGGTCGGATCCTCATCCTGATGATTTGCATCATCCTATCTCCCAGAGTTTTTAAAATTTTAGCCTTGAATGTGGCCCTGCCCAGTGAAACCCTCTGTTTCTATGTGTCATTTATTATATTTCTTTGCATTTTATGTATTTTATCTTCTGGTATTGTTATGTTTTGTATTACAACGTATTTACTGCACTGATGGGCGTGGCCTCATGTAAGTCGTATTGAGTCCCCCTGGGGGAGATGGAGTGGGGTATAAATAAAGTTTATTAGTAGTAGTAGTAGTAGTAGTAGTAGTAGTATAGACATGTTTCAACAATATTCTGTACAAAAGTAGGGATGGAGGCATCATGACAATTTCAGAACTGCTTCCACACTACCCCTATATCCCAAAACCTGATTCCAGATTATCTTTTTGTCCCAGATTATTTGGCAGTGGAGACTCATATAATCCAGTTCAAAGGAGATAATATGGGATCAGATCCTGGGATATAGGACAGTGTGGAAGGGCTCTATGGGCCTTTCCACGCAGTCATATAACCCAGAATATCAAGGAGGATAATCCATAATATCTGCATTGAACTTGATTACCTGAGTCCACAGTGCCAGTTCAAAACAGATAATGTGGGATTTTATACAGCTGTGTGGAAGGGGCCTGGGTTGTCTAGCAATCAGGAAGTGTACCAATGTCATTCATTGCTGGCTGTCTATGGCAAGTGACTACAGTATTGGGAGAAAAGTGGCTATGTTGGACAAATTCAGAATTACTGGATAGCTTATATATGTCTACTGTGGATCATATAATCAAGAAACAGGAACTGTGTGTTATAAAAATCATCATGAAAATTATTATACCCTTCTAACTGAACTGGTTGAGTAGGTGAGCTTTTTTCTCAGCACAAGACCCCATAGTTTTTGTTCTCAGGATATAGATCCTTCTCAGTGTCTCCAAGCATTAGCAATCTCTAATCAGCATGCGAGTAAGATTTTTATGCAAATTCTTATACTGAGGTGGCTTATTAGCCTATTCAGAAATTGTCAGTAGGTTGAACTATATCAGTAATTTCAATTTTCTATTTTTGCCCATTTGCAGACTCACTAAACACACATACACCAAATTATTGCTCTGCTGTACACTGTTAGTACATGTATATGTGAGAGTCCAATGTTTGCTGTATACGCTTTGTCCAACACTTATTATTGGTAGTAGGACTAATATAGCTTAATTTCGCAGAGTTTAAATGGCACCTATGTATTAACTATATATTTCACACAGATTTCATGACAACCCCTTTCCAATGTTATAGTTACACCAGATCACTTTCCCATGCCCACCCCATGCAACCTCTATTTCTATAGAAGAAACCTGTCATTGTGCTATAAATCTTAGAAATCAAATTCTGAATGGCATGCTCCAAATGTACTATAGAAATTCAAGATTTGCTAAGGAACCCACCACTCAAGCTACTACTTTAGACATGGAAAGGAAATGAATAATTCAGTGGATTTGTATGCAGGAACTCTAATCGGGCTGTGGTGAGCTATTCCAGACTTTGAAGATGAGCTTATATATAAGCCTCTCTATCTATACAGACATAAATCCTTAGGAGTGTCCAGTGAACCAATCATGTGAAATTTAGATTTATTTTCAGAGCAAATGCAGAAACCAAATCTGAGTTTTCACTTACCCCCACCTGCAGAAAAAATGTCTTTCTAGGAACTTGCTAGGTTCTCCAGGTGATTCCATGATTTGTTTCTTCCAAAGGCTACCACAGAGTTATCTGTTTGAACCTAGAAAATACCACTTGCAGAATAATAATACTTTATTTATAACCCACCCTATCTCCCTGAGAGGAGAATGCACTTTAACTGTCATGACTCAATACTATGGAATCATGGGGATTTAACATGAAGTTTTCCAAGGTAAAAAAATGTTCAAAAGTACTTTTGCCAGTTCCTACATCTGAAATAGTGTGTACAGCACCTGATATTTTCTGGAGGTCCCCCATCCAAGTATGAATCAGAACCTGCTTAGCTCCAAACAGGACCTGGGGCCTAAAGTCAGCATGGCTGATGAACTGCAACAGTAATTCTCAAAGTAATTTTCCCAAGTCCTTTTCCTATAAGTTAGCAGCTCAAAAGAGAGAAAGCTTTGGAGAGAGTAACATCAATTAGTTTTGCACCTCAGTCATTTGTGCCTCATTTGTATCATTAGAGAGCAAATGGAAAAGGCCAGAAAGATCCCATGTCTTGCCTTTACTCACCCTGTGTTGCCCAGAGGACAACTGTTTCCACTTTTATTTATGGCAACAATTGTTGTGTTCCCTTCAAAGTATGGAAGCTGATTATAACACACACTACAGTCTAGCATGATGTCATTCTTAGTGAAAGTGTTAATCTCGGAAGAGATATGAAAGGACATTTTTCTTGTTCTGTTTTTTTATTTGACAAGATTGCATCTAAGCATCTGCAAGCGTTCCCCTGGGTCCTTCGGTCAGTCTGAAGGGCAGAGAGGAGACCAAGGTGGAAAACTGATAAAAAAAGAAGATAGGAGTGAAGGGAGATGCAACCAGTAGATGTAAGTTACTTCTCAGATGGCTTAATTCCCTTCATTTCAATTTGGATATTGTGAATTGTAGCATCAAGGCCAATACTTTGGGTTTCAGTTCCTGAGGGAGGGCCATCCCAGCTAGTATATTATAGTTGTGTTTCAAAAACAATGTTCCCAAAATTTGTTTGTGAACACCAACAGAGTTTCCAAGGATTTAGCAGGAGGCGAGAATGGGCAGCTGTGGTGAAAGCAATGCAGGTCTGCTAATCTTCTGCCAGACTGGCTCTTTGATGAGAAATGCCATCTTGAAAAATATCTCAAACTGATGTGAACTTCACTGTCCTCAGTGCCAATCTCTGGCCTCAGTGCAGGAAATGTTGAGAGTGATACTCTGATGCAAGGGTGGTGGTAATACCTACAACCACCTTGGCCTTCTTCACTCTGTACCAGGAATTTTCTCTTTGTTGATGGAGACCAGATTCTAGTGGCCCTCCCAAGATCCCTGGGCTCTAGCAGATACCCAAATAATCCAGGTACTGTTGTCAAGTCAACACAGAGAACATACAGCATATAAACACACATCTCTAGAATTAGTCATCGAGAAGCAAGTCAAGAAAGCCATACACTAGTAATACCAGTGGCAAATCATGGAATAAAAGAGGGCTGGAGAAGACTCACAATTTCACTGCTGCCTTGTTAGTACAGTAGAGTCTCGCTTATCCAACCTTCACTCATCCAATGTTCTGTATTATCCAACACAGTCTGCCTCCTGCCCCGATCCACAGCTGTTTCAATATATTGTGATATTTGGGTGCTAAATTCGTAAATACTGTAATTGCTACATAATGTTACTGTGTATTGAACTCCTTTTTCTGTCAGTTTGTTGTAAAACATGATGTTTTGATGTTTAATTTGTAAAATCATAATGTAATTTAACCTTTAATAGGCTTTCCCTTAATCCCTCCTTATTATCCAACATTTTTGCTTATGTTATTTATTATTATTATTATTATTATTATTATTATTATTATTATTATTATTATTAAATTTTATTTATAACCCGCCACCATCTCCCCTCACGGACTTGGGGAGGCTAACATGAGGCCAAGCCCAACAAATACAATAAACAAGATAAAATACATACAGGAAATAATAACTCAAATAAAATACAAACAATAAAAGAAAAATAACAAAGTGAGATAAAACATCGGGTATAGGGTAAGATGAGAAGTTAAAAACAAGGAGTTGATCAGAATGGGCTGGGCCAAATGCAAGAATAAAAACAGGGGGCTTTTGGTGAGATAGGAAAATGGAGTAGTTTATCTGGTGAGAAAAATGGGTGAGACAGGCTATGGAGTTTAGTTTTCCCGCTAGGGGATGATGTAAAGTGCACCTAGAGGACATGTGTAAGCTGGGATGGTCATGGTCTAGGGATTTGTAGTTCATTCATCAAAAGCAAGGCGGAACAGCCAAGTTTTCAAGCTTTTCTTAAAGGCTGACAAGGTGGGTTCTTGCCTAGGTAGTGACTTCCAAAGCTGGGGGGCCACCACCGAGAAGGCTCTCTCCCTCGTCCCCACAAGCCACACTTGCGAGCAGGGTGGGAACAAGAGGAGGGCTTCCATGTTCTCCCAGCCCGTTTATGTTGGGTAAGCAAGACTCTACTGTATTTACAAAAAAATATAAACTGCATTGAGTGATCTCAATATCACACTTCTCTCCCCTAGCACAATTGCACTGATTTGTCAACTCATGGTCCTGCAATCATGTTCCCACACACCCTGTAACCCTCGTGTCACATTCCTGCTGTTTCTTTTTTTAATGCAGTTGTGAAATTCCAGCATTTTTATAAAGCATATGTAAATAGAAAATAGAAAAAGAAAACAGCCAGCTTGGGAATAGCAAGGTGAAGGAGGAGGGAGAAAGACAGTCCTGCTCTCTGACATCACTTTACAGCTAACATGCCTGTGGAGAAGTGGGAGGAAATAATCGCACTAAGGTAGATGACAGGAACATTTTACCCATTAATAGCTAGGGACAGTGTGGTGTGATAGGAACCATCATCTCCAGCTGCAATGCCAGTTTGCCTGTCTCAAGTCCTTCCTCTCCCTTCCCCAATTATTCGGGATTTTAGGAATGAAGGAGTTAAAATCCAGGAAAATACCCCAGATGCTGAAGGAGATATTGAAGGAGATACTGAGTAAGCGAACAGCTGGAGGAAGACATATTGTGCGATGCTTTGTTATAAGTAGAATTTGTCTATTTTTATCCCCATGATTCTGAACTCTTTGAATCATAATTAATGTAACAGCCTAGAAGCAAACTATAGCTTCAGCTGAACTCTGCATTAAGTGTTCCCAGCTAATTTGAGGAGCATTGGAAATCATATGTGTAGGCAGATCTACGTCATTAAGTACTATAGTTGTAATTTTTTAAAAAAACAACAACAACTCTGAAATGGGAAGGATTGCCCTTTTGAGATCAACATTGGGGGGGGGGGGTGTTTGACTATTTATTAATAACTTACAAAGCATGAATGTCTAGCTAAATTTAAAGTTAAATCTTTACCGAGTATTTATGGAAATAGTCATACAGATCCCAACACAAACCCACAAAGCAAATTGAGTCAGGATTAAGCACTAAAACAGCAATGTTCTATATCTGTCCTTTCATGCTATATAATTGCAATGCTATAATTCCACATTGACACTCAAAAGTTCCATCCTATGTAATCCTGTGATTTGCAGCTTGATGAATAATCCTCCATTTGAGATTTCTAGTCCCTCAATAAACTACAAATCCCAGGAAGTTGCCATGGCAGTTAAAGTGGAATAAAAAATTGCACAGTGTGAAAGCTCCTTTAGTCTAAAATTGGGTAATTATGGTGTTGTGCGAGAATTTTGGATGGTCTCTCACCCAAATGAAATATGTGGAGTGAATTAGTATCAAATTAAATATGGCAGCTTATTATATCACTTTTTTTAAAAAAATAAAGTGCATTTGGAAATAGAACAATATTTCCAAATGCTAGAGAATAGACTATGACAACATGGCCTATGTGGGGTTACCTTTGAAGACTGTTTGAAAGCTTTAAGTGGTCCAACAAGTGGCAGCCAGATTTCTCACTGGAGCCCATAAAGCCCTAAACATTTCTGGCCCAGCTTACTTGTCCAAACATATCTCCCTCTATGAACTATCATGGAGGTTAAGATATTCTGGGAAGGCCCTTATAAAAAAGATCAACACTAACTTGGCAGAGGGGGAAAGCTAATCCCACCGCTGCCACCAATATAACAGAAGATCAACGATACACTGGGCAGAGGGGACAACAATCACACCACTGCCCAGCAGTGTAAAGATGTTAACGTTCAGCTGGACACTACATTAACAAGGATAAATGACTATGACGAAAAGGGGGAAAGACCCCTTTACTGTCAAGTGACCAACTGTATTAACGTTGTTAAATGACCGATGTAATAGGTAGATTCGCCGCCACCACCTCAATATATGTCTGAGGAAAACATAAGTGTGAATGTGAAATTGGTAAAGTTTGTTCAAGGCCTTAGTTCTTCTTTAATAACTGCTCCTTTCGCTGACTGGACTGACTTTGAGTTGTCTTCAGGCTAACGGAGGTCTAATGATTGTGACAGACCGAGGCACACACCAGTTTAAAATGAAATACAAACAGGTTTATTTAAACTTGGTGAACAAATCAACTCTTAATAAGAGTGGTACATAAGCTTAATGCTGTTACTTGAGGCTTAGCTGTTTAGACAAGTAGTCTTTTCTTCAGACTTTAACTTTTGTTCCCTGTGAGTTCCTTGCTTCACACTGCTCACTACTTTGACACGGTGTGTCCCTGAGAACAGTCCACTGACTGCCTCACAGAGCAAACAGGTCTTCCTACACTGACCCTATGTACAGTGATTCAGGAACCTTTGCCTTTCCTATGCTCTAGCTACAAGGCTCACTTCAAAAGTTTCCCTCTCTGTCTAAATTCTTCACAGCTCCCTCTTCCTAAATATACTTCTACACTCTTCGATGTTTAAAGCTCTTCTCCTCCGCTTGTCAAAAGACACAGCCTTTTTCCCTCTAAAACCTAACTCCTCCCCTGACTGCTCTAGCCAATCAGGAGCCGGCTGACTCCTCCCTCCTGCCTCTTAGCTCTCCTGCCTATCTCTCAACATGTCAGCTACTGACTTCAGGCTTCGGCCTTCCTGGCAAAAGGTTAGATTCATCACAGCCCTGCTCTCGGTCCCACCTCTTTCACAAGCTCAACTGGTGGGAATAAGAGAAAAAGCCTTTTTAGTGGTGGCTCCTCGGTTCTGGAACTCTCTCCCCTCTGAGATTAGATGAGCACCCTCCCTCCTGGTCTTCAGAAAGAAAATAAAGACATAGTTGTGGGACCAAGCCTTTGGCCAGTAAAGTAATGCAGTGTAAGAATAGTTAGGGAATATGGGCAATTGACAATTTGGAATGGCTATGTTTTGGATCATGTGATGTAAATGTTTATCCTAGCATGTTTTAATGTTTAAAGGTTGTTTGTGTATAATAATAATAATATTTATTTATTTATTTATTTCTACCCCAAAAGTGATTTGGGACAGCTTACAAATAATAGTAATAATAATAATAATAATAATAATAATAATAATCTTTATTTATGCCCCATCACCATCTCCCCAAAGGGGACTTGGGAAGCTAACATGAGGCCAAGCCCAGAATTAATTAGGCCACCCTGAGTCCCCTTTGTAGGGAGAAGGGTGGGGTAGAAATGAAATAAATAAATAAATGAAATTACAGTACAACAAAATAAAATAAAATACAAACAGCAAATAATAACATCAAAAATAAAATACAGAAAATGAAATAAACAGATGCAAGATAACGTGATGAAGAAATAAAATAAAAGCATGGTGGGCGTCCCAAATGCACAGAATAAGATTGATTAAACCCTGGTGAGATAAGTAAATTGAGAAGTATGTGTCTGTGGGGGAGCTCAGAAGGGGTGACCAATGGGATTGAGCCTTCATTAAAAACAAGAAAGAGCACTCATAATGTAACAATATATGGTGCAATAAATACAGATATATCAATATTGAAGGAAAACATACTGTAAGTATCATCAATGCATAAAACAGTACCACAGTAAAATCAATCAACCTTAAAATTAATGGTTTTAGTTTATTTTAACTCATAGTTATATGTTATTGTTTAAATATTATGAATTTTAAATGTATGTCTGGCATTGAATTTTGCAGTTAGTATGTTGTAATCTGCTTTGAGTCCTCCCCCCCCCCCCCAGGGGTGAGAAAAGTGGTATATAAATAAAGTAAATAATAATAATAATAATAAACCAATCACAGATATCTGGAATCTGAAGTGATACAGCCCATTACTTCATTCTCTTCTTTGTCCACAGCACTCAGAATCCTCCTGAACTGAAAAGCAGTGGCTAGTGGCTTCCACATCAGTGAAGCAATTAATTCACTCTGGGCTTTACAAGAGCTATTCAAAGTGCTTACTCCCAGTCTCAAAATATATTTGGCACCTTAGATAACTCTTATTAAATGGAATTTTTCAACTGAATCTTTTTTCAGAAGCTCTCATTCCACTATGGGGCTGCACATAATCCTTAGACCAGAACAACTGGCTTATCTAGCTGTCTTATCTAGCAAGAACAACAGCAACCAACCGTTGGGTATTTGATCTGAAGTGAATTCTGTCTTTCTCCAATATATGGAATCAATATTTTGGCACCCAACATAATTAAAAATTAAAAGCAACAGTAAGAAATACAATTACCAGAATCCCAATGGTATCTTGATGCATGCATTGGTTTCCCTACAGACATAGTTGGCTTTTTCTATTCAAAACAGGATATTCACATTCAAATAAAGGTTGTAGAGGCATACATGGTGCCATTGCATATCCAAATGTGCATTTTGCATGCACATTTAGTCATGCATTCATTTCACATTTGGCATCTTGGTTCAGTTGCTTAACACTACCATTCAGCACAAGGGTCACTAGCACAGTCAGGTCTATCCACACCTAAAAATCTGAAGAACCAGATACTCAGCTTTGCTGCTGTGTGCTTTCATGTCATTTACAGCTTATGGCAACCCTAAAGTAGATGTATCATAGGGTTTTCTTGGTAAGATTTGTTCATTGTGGTCTTGCCACTGTCTTTCTTGAGATTGTGTATGAATTCCCCAAGGTCAGTAGTAGGTTTCTATGCCTAAGAGGTGATCCAAACCCTAGTTTGGCATCATGAGTTAGGGTAAAACCTAATGCTCATGTTTGCTTTCCCTTCAGACAACTTAAACACATTTCAGCTTAGTAGATCAGGTCATAGCCAATCATACTTGACATACAGGCAATTTAGACTACACAACACTGTTGTAGGATCTCAACTGCTGATTTCTAAACATTATAATACAATTCAATGAATTATAATACTAATGCACTTACTTAAACCTGTTTTAAAACATAACAGCAACAATCTTAAAAATTACAGCAGGAAGGGAAGGAAGTTTTTCCTTCCCTTTCTCTTGTCAAGTATGATTGGCTATGACCTGATCTACTAAGCTGAAATGTGTTTAAGTTGTTTGAAGGGAAAGCAAACATAAGCATTAGTTGGGGTCTTACCCTAACTAATGATGCCATGTGCATATATCAGGTCTATCCACACCTAAAAATCTAAAGAACCAGGTACTCAGCTTTGCTGCTGTGTGCTTTCGTGTCATTTACAACTTATGGCAACCCTAAAGTAAATGTGTCATAAGGTTTTCTTGGTAAGATTTGTTCATTGTGGTCTTGCCACTGTCTTTCTTGAGATTGTGTATGAATTCCCCCAAGATCAGTAGTTGGTTTCCATGCCTAAGTGGTGATCCAAACCCTAGTTTCCTGGCATTATAAGCTAATAACCACTATACAAAGGTGGCTTATACACTGAGCTTCTCTGTCACATTACATTTTTCAAAGCAAGCAGGAGAGAGAGATGCTGATAATGACTTCCTCTTAATTTTCAGCCCTTTCAGGACTTTTTTTTGAAGAGCCAAGTCCATGTGTGACAATAATCATTGCATAGTAACATGTCACATTGTGTAATGCATATTTGATTTCTTTTTCATTTCTTTTCCCCATCATTCATTCACAGGAAGAGCAAGAAAATAGATTGAGATGTACGCTTGCTACTGTCTGCATTATGAGCCAGTGGCTTTGTTATAGAATTAGGTGTGGAAAGAAAGAGACAAAGAGCAAAAAGTCACAGATGCTGGTTTATCTGCCAGGAAAGAAAAATGACATGTAGCGAGCAGAGGCTGCCAAAGCTACAAGTTCCAAAGACCCAGTATAACCTCCTGGAAACAGCTTATTTGACTAGAATTGAGGGGCGGCGGTATCATGCCAATCATGTAGATCAATCTCCAAGTGCCATCTGCGTTTTCTTTGCCTTGTTGACTTTAGGATTTGTCCTATTGTGTCAATTTTTCTTTAAAGATTCCCAAACACATACACACATTGTTTCTCTTTCTCTGAATTTGCCACAGCTGGGCTGATCAATAGACAGGTGTCAGGGCAGAGGAAACACACAAGGGAGTATAGTGGCATGATTGAGATGGTCATTTTTATGACAGCAGGACTATACAAAATGGCTGGTTACAGAAAAGTCCTAGCCAACAGAATAACTATTTGATGGAGCAGACTAACAGTTCTTTACCTCCAGTATGCCTGGAAGAAGTGGTACATTTGTGGCGATTCCTAGAAATTTGCTACAGGCCTGTGGCCAATGGTTTGTTGAGCAGCACTGATCCAGAGACAACCATTCTGAGTAGTGATTTTAACAGAGAATTCTCTGCTATAAAAACAGCAGTGGCTTGGTTACCAGTTTAGGCACTGCTAATAATTTTGACTGAAATACAGCTTGAATAGCCCTTATCAAAAATGCTTGGGACCAGAAGTGCTTTGAATTTTGGGTTTTTATTTTTATTTATTTATTATGCTTACAGAAAAAAACAGTATGTCACGGCAAACGAGATATATATGTTGGATTTCATATAACAAAATCACAAGTCGAACCCTTCCCAAGCATTTAGGACTGTGTGATATATTATTATTATTATTACTATTATTATTATTATTATTATTATTATTATTATTATTATTATTATTTGAAGCATAACAAGACTAGTACACATCAAACAAGGTCACTATGCTGGCTGTTGTATTGAATCACACTTTGGACACTTCCCAAGTGTCCAGGACTATGTGATGTATTGGCGTACAATGCTTGCAGATCCCAGCTGACAGATGGTAATTTTGTCAGTGCTGATTATGTTTAAGTGCAGGCCAAGGTCTTTAGGCACTGCACCCAGTGTGCTAATCAGCACTGGGACCACCTTCACTGGCTTGTGCCAAAATCTTTGCAGTTCGATCTTTTATATCATGTCAGCTTTTCCAGTTGTTTCTCTTCAACCCTGCTGTCGCCTGGGATTGCAACATCAACAATCCATACTTGGTTTTTTAACACGATTCTGAGGTCAGGAGTATTGTGCTCCAATTATTATTATTACTATTATTATTGTTATTATTATTATGCATTTTGGAGTTCTTGTATTTCATTGTATACATAATTAATCTAAACATGAAATTCATTTATGTTTCACATATATCTTATACTGATAGTCGGGAGATAATTTCACACACAATAATTTTTTTACAATTTTATGCATGAAACAAAGTTTGTGTTCATTGAACCATCAGAAAGCAAAGGTGTCACCATCTCAGCAACCCACATAGGCCATTTTGTACTTTGGAGTGTTTGAGATTTTAGAATTCCAGACATGGAATGCTCAACCTGTACTGCCATGTTTAAAGATATTTTCTTTTCCCAACACACTTCATTCATTCATTTGCCCTTTCCGCATTACAGGAGCACAGAATGGCTTACAAATATCACATGATGCAAATAAAAGTGGTAATAACATCAGAGCTAAACCAGACAGCAGCATCATCATTTCCCACTTTCTTTCTCTTGATTGAGATGCAAACAGTAATTCTATTCAAAAAAAAAAAAGGGGGGGGGGGACTTCACCCAAAGAAGTAAACTGCCAGCCAAATAGTTTTATAAATTAAAAAATTGGGAAGTGTTACCAAGAGTGCACAGTGTATGAGGATTGGTGTGACCACTATAGAATACCCCCCCCCCGGGTTTTGGGGGTTTTTTTTCATGTCAGGAGTGACTTGAGAAACTGCAAGTCACTTCTGGTGTGAGAGAATCGGCCATCTGCAAGGACGTTGCCCAGGGGACACCCAGATGCTTGATGTTTTACCATCCTTGTGGGAAGCTTCTCTTATGTCCTCCCATAGGGAGCTGGAGCTCAACCCACTCTCCCTGGATTCAAACCGCTGACCTCTTGGTCACCAGTCCTGCCAGGATAAGAATTTAACCCATTGTGCCAATAGGGGCACCACTGGGAGCCCCCCCCCCCCCCCCGGCACTAGACCACAATACTGTAGCTAAACTTTAAAAATTAAATCAAAAACTATTTTATAAAGCACAATAAAAACACCATTGTATATTTGTAGCACATACAGTAGCATAGTGTTTTAGCCTTGTAGGTATATTGACACAGTGCATGTAAGTTGGGCTTACAAAAATGTTTTTGTGGTTATATCTAAACACGGGAAGATTTAAATTAAAAAATAATAGATTTCTGCTGAAACACTGTACAAAAAATTATAGACCCACACACACACACACACACGCACGCACATACTTGATGGTATCACCTGGTGCACTTCACATCTCCATTGAAAAGTGTAAATCCTATTGATTAAACAGTGCTAGCTGGCAGGATACAACTGGATATCCAAAATCTGAAGGGATCTCAGTTAATTTATGTCTTTATAAACTGGGCGCAGCAACTTGCAGTTTCAAGATCCATATAATTGAATCCCTGCAACTATCCCTGTCCATAGTCAGTTGTTGCTCTGAATCTCAGTCTGAACTTTCAGGGAGCCATCCAAGATGCAGAGAGAAAGACCCAGGATAGGTTGTACGAGCTTTCTTGGTGTTTAAATTGAAATCCAGAGTGTATTCACCTCCCTGCTGACTTGGGAGCATTGCTCCTACCACCAGCCATGTTACAACGTTTGCACTAGTTTATGGTCTTGAAATTAGCATCTTCCCCAATATAAAACCTTCTTAAATAAAGGGACTGTGTTGCTTTCGTCTATAGGGCAGGACTGGTTCAAGATGTGTTGCTGCTTAAGGCTAAGGGCAAGGCATAGTGCTCTCCATTCCATCCCCAGTTCAACATGCAAGGTCTTCTTGAGCTAGCAGTTGAGCCTGATTCCACCACTCTGTACAATGGTACATCTCTGTACAGTTGGCCCTCCATAGTCACAGATTCAACCATTCACATCTTGAAAATATTTCCCTTCCTTTCAAAAATCTTAAAAAGCAAACGGGGTTTTTGTCATATCATTTACACTGCCCTTGTATATAATAGGACTTGAGCATCCACAGATGTTGGTATCCATGGGAGGTCTTGGAACCTACCTCTGTTGGATACAAAAACCTCACTGCTTTGACATCTGCACTGGAGGCCCCATCCTGTGAGCCTGGAGAAAGTACTGTAGAAATTGGCTTGAATTGGGGAAGTTGCTAATTTCAAGACCATCAGTGTTAAAACATTTCTGCAATTGTAATTTAGATGTTTTTAAAATAAAAACTTAGGTGCGTGACGCTGGGCAGGCTGATCTGTTTTGGACTACGAAAAGGTGTGTGTGGGGGGTGGGGGAATAAAAATTAGGATAGAGCCATGTGTACTGTTTTCTCTTGAAGAGCCATTCATACATTCTGTTTTCTCTTGAAGAGCCATTTCTCTTGAAGTGCCAATTAACAGAATAGCAAAGCTTGGGCTGGAGGAATTGGCCTAAAGTCCCAGAGTCCTCTGGCCAGCACAAGCACAGGAAGAAAGCTGCATTTAATTCAGTCCTTTCTCCCAGAAGCAACAGTAGATTCCATCTTAGAGTGGGTTTCCAGCCAACTTCTAAAGACTCCAACCCTATGACTCAGTGGCTCCCAATCAACTTAAATTATTCAGAAACACCTTTGAACACAACCTCTCCCAAGAGGAAGCCATCAAAGCTCTCCCTGAGTGGGAGCTGAGGGCAAAACTAGATGCTAAAGCAGGAGATCCTTGCTGAGATGTCCCACGTTTTTGGTTAAAAGGTTAAATGCAGCCACTAGGGCCCCAGTGGGGTTAGGGAAAGAAGAATAAATTGTCTGTCTCATGCTATTTTTCTGAAGCAAATTTTCCTTCCAAAGTCTTAATGGCCTCCTGGCCATACGATGCCTTACGTTCAGCCATGTGTAGTAAATTACAGCTGTTGGCAGATGAGGAATTCAATTTGGAAAAATGCCATAGGTGGTTAAGCTGGTACAAATGCACTCCAGTATTTAAGTCCTAGATCACACTGTGGTTTCATATAGTGTGTATAAACTTTGGAGATGCAACTTTGGCTCTCATATCATATCTTGCCTTGCCAGAAGTTGGGGACCTTCTGAACACCCCTTTCAACTATTTTGAGATTCAAACCTTCCTGGAAAGTATTATTGTCATTTTTAACTTCAATGAAGTCAAGTTTGATTTATGGTAACCTTATGAATTCTAAGTCCCCCTGTCATCAACAGCCCTGCTCAGGTCTTGCAAATTTAGTAATGTGGTTTCCTTGTCTGGAATTTGATCTTCTTCTTTTCCTACAACCCTCTACTTTGCCAAGCACGGTTGCCTTTTCTAGTGAGTCATGTCTTCTCATGGTATCTCCAAAGTATAGCAGTGTCAGTTTAGGCATCTTGGCTTCTAGGGAGATTTCAGGCCTGATTTGCTGTGTGTATGTGTGTGTATATATAGGTGCTTTTGAGTTGTTTTCTGGTGCCCCCATGAATTTCACAAGATTTTTCTTAGGCAAGGAATACTCAAGAGTTGGTTCTGGCAGTTTTAACACATTAAATACAGCACTCAGCACCTGGTATTGGCAGACTTCTTCAAGCACAAACCAGGGATGACCCTACTTTTATTGCTATTGTAAGATAGATATAAATATTTATATAGATGGGGGCAGCTTCTAAGATCAGGTGATATCTGTTGCCTTTAGGGTGATTGTTGTGCTCTATCTATTTATTTCTCTTTTTGCCAGTTCATGGTCCATGGAAGTCTAAAAGTATACTTCAACAGTTTGTTAGCATGGAACAGCCATGATCAGATAAATATCTGATATTGTTTGCTCTAAGGTTTTGTACTCTATGCCATTAAGAAGCAGTATCAAGACTACACTGTAAAAAAGTGCTCTTAGATTGTTGATTAAGGGGGGGAGCTGAAATCAATTTGAAGCTTTCCTTATAATTTCCCCAGTATTCTGGCATTATCCATACTTATTTCATACATTTCAAGGCTGTACATTACAAGACTTTACTCAAAAATTCAGTGCTAATAACTCCAATGGGACTTGTAAAAGCACGTATTACAATTTGTTTCTTATACAGGTTAAGCCTTTAGCTAAAATTCCAAAATCTGAAATTGTTCACACAAGTGGCTGAGATAGTGATACCTTTGCTCTGATGGTACATTGTGCACAAACTTTATTTCAGGCACAAAATCATTTAAAATATTGTATAACTACCTTCACACTATGTGTATACATGAAATGAATTTTGTGGTTAGACCTGGGCCCCATATCTTGCCAAGATATCTTGTTATGTATGCATATGCATACACGGAATAGTTTGGTATAGAGGGGACATTGACAACTATCCACTAGCACTAAAGGAACCCTTCCATACAATCTGAATAAAATCCCACATTTTCTGCTTTGAATTGGAATATATGGCAGTGTGGACTCAGATAACCCACTTCAAAGCAGATATTGTGAGATTGTTCTGCCTTGCTATTCTGGGTTATATGGCTGTGTGGAAGGGCTCCTAGTTCTGGAATGAGACACATATCCAGCACTACATTTCAAATGAGTTGATTTTTCTTCCCATGAGTTTTCTTCACTGTGTGGCTTTTATAGCCATACATACAATTGACACACGTGATTCTCACTTTGGTTCTTAATCATATGCCCTTACACAGGAAGATCCTATCTAGTTCCTTCATAACTACCTTCTAGCCACACCAAATCATGAAGAAAAGCACTTCAGGTGGGAATCCCCTCAACAAGTGCTTTTTCTGCTACACCAACAGGACAGATATATTCACATATATTGCATTTATTTTCCTTTGTGCCTTCACACCATTTCTGACTGATAGCATCCCTAAGACAAAACTTTCTTGGCAAGATTTATTCAGAAGAGGGTTGCAATTGCCTTTCTCTGAAGCAGAGACTGTGTTACTTTCTCAAGGTCACCCTGTGGGCTTCTATTTCGACTCTGGTCCCAAGACTTCTAACCCAATACTGAAATCATTACGCCATACTAGCTGTCACTCTTTCATGACCCCCATGACCCAAATCTTTTACCTTAATTGTTTCCTCATTATGTCTAATGGAGAGTATCCCTTAACTGCCCAACCATCAGAAGCATTGCCTCCCTGATACCAGATAGATAGATATATTATACTAGCTGTGCCCTGCCACGCGTTGCTGTGGCCTATAGTAAAACTTATCAAAGTTGAGGTAGATATCTGGACTATTATGAAAGAGAGGTACCTACCTATTCCTTCCCCCTTTTCCTCCCCCTTTCTCTACTTTCTTCCTTCTCTCCCTCTTTCTTTCTTTCCTTCTTTCACTACTTGGTTTCATCCTTCTCTCTTTCCTTCATTCCCTCCCCCTTTCTTCCTTCTTTCACTTTTTATTTCCTTTTATTTCACCACCATAATAACAATAACAATAATGCAATGCATTGCCTCTGGGACCTGACATCTCTCCCATTCCCCCTAAAAGGGTCTCATAGGAACAATAGCATCATCATCATCATAATAGAAATAACAACCTTTACCCGCCACGTGTTGCTGTGGCCAATCTTCCCTCTTTCTCTCCTTCTTTCCCTCCCTCCCTCCCTCCCTCCTTCCTTCCTTCCTTCCTTCCTTCCTTCCTTCTTTCCCATCTTTCCTTCTCCTCTTCTTTCTCTATCTCTTTCCTTCCTTCCCCCTTTTTCTTTCTCTTCTGCTGCCTCTCTTTTCTTTCCTTCCATCTTTCCTTTTCTTTCCTTTTCTTCTTCCTCTAACTTTCCTTCCTTCCCCCTTTTTCTTTACCTCCCTTTCTCTTTCTTCCTTCTTTCCTTCCTTCCTGTCTTTCCTAGATTTTGACAGGGCAGGAAGGGGCGGGGTGAGGTTCGGAGGTGGCCTGAAGTAAAAGGAGGTAAGATTGGGGCAGGGGAGTGATGGAGTGTGGGGTTGCGTGTGTGTGTGCGGCGGCGGGGGGGAGTGATGGAGCCTGGGGTTGCGTGTATGTGTGCGGTGGCGGGGGGAGTGGGGTTGCGTGTGTGTGCGGCGGTGGGGGGAGTGATGGAGCATGGGGTTGCGTGTGTGTGTGCGGCGGCGGGGGGAGTGATGGAGCGTGGGGTTGCGTGTGTGTGTGCGGCAGGGTGTGTGTGTGTGCGGGAAGCGGTACGGCGGGGCTTGGAGTGGGCATGGTTTCCGCAGAGGGAACATTGGCCGGAAGGCCATGTGCGCGCGCGATGGAACTTGCGGCTGGGCGCCAATGCGCATGCTCAGTTGTTTTGCCGTTTTGTGAGTGTGTTGTGTTGTTTTTCATTTTGAGTAGATATGTTTTTACCTTGTGGGTTGTGTTATGGGCACGGGGATTTTGGTTAAGTTTCGTTGGGGGATTTTTGAGTTTTGTTCTTTTGCCGTTTTGTGAGTGTGTTGTTGTGTTGTTTTTCATTTTGAGTAGATATGTTTGTACTTTGTGGGTTGTGTTATGGGCACGGGGATTTTGGTTAAGTTTCGTTGGGGGATTTTTGAGTTTTGTTGTTTTGCCATTTTGTGAGTGTGTTGTTGTGTTGTTTTTCATTTTGAGTAGGTATGTTTGTTTCTTGTGGGTTATGTTATGGGCACGGGGATTTTAGTTAAGTTTCGTTGGGGGATTTTTGAGTTTTGTTGTTTTGCCGTTTTGCGAGTGTGTTGTTGTGTTGTTTTTCATTTTGAGTAGGTATGTTTGTACCTTCTGGATTGTGTTATGGGCACGGGGATTTTGGTTAAGTTTAGTTGGGGGATTTTTGAGTTTTGTTGTTTTGCCGTTTTGTGAGTGTGTTGTTGTGTTGTTTTTCATTTTGAGTAGATATATTTGTACCTTGTGGGTTGTGTTATGGGCATGGGGATTTTAGTTAAGTTTCGTTGGGGGATTTTTGAGTTTTGTTGTTTTGCCGTTTTGTGAGTGTGTTGTTGTGTTGTTTTTCATTTTGAGTAGATATGTTTGTACCTTGTGGGTTGTGTTATGGGCATGGGAATTTTGGTTAAGTTTCGTTGGGGGGTTTTTGAGTTTTGTTTCCTCGTTGGATGCCCCTAACAAATTTATATATATAGATATATATAATTACATTGCAGCTTCCAGTGAATATTAATTGTAAGTAATAGCTTGAGGGCCCAGCTTGGCTGAAATTTAAGGTATTAATATAATATAATGAAATGTAATACCATAGTTTCCATTACCATATTTGGCCACTTCCACTCCTCATATTGTGTCTGTCCAGCTCTCTACTTCTAAATCAGCACTATATGCTAGAAAACGTATTACAAGTATTACAAGAAAATAAAAGCATTAACATTGGCAGATGCAATTTGTCACTGGCATTTGTTGATGCTATGGGAGGTGAAGTTTCCGGTTAAGAAGCTTTCTGTTATACTGCTTCTAAATTAATTCTAAGCCCCATTCCAATGAATGCTTTCCTTTAAGTCCCTCTTTCTCCCTGCTTGTTCTTTTATTCTTGAATCCTTGCCGACAAATTATTACCATGTGTTTAGAAAATGCATTATAGCCCATAATTCAAATAGCTGTTTTAATGGGTACTAACAGTGATGAGCCAGACTCGGAATGGGGCTTTAACACAGGGCATGGGCTTAAAGTACCACAAATTGAATGTATAGTTGTGCCAGGTACCAACTTATAGGGGCCAAAACTTAGGAAGCTGGAGAAAACCTACACCTTTAGGTTGATTTTCTTTCTCTTCGATTTTGGCACCCAGTAAGATTGACACTTTTAAAAGAAACACACACATACACACAAAGCTCTTTTATCAGAAATAACCGGTTTGTGGCTTAAACCGCTGCTTACAGACCTTGATAAATTTTGCAAGCTGTAGGGATCATGGGTTTAAGAAAAATTAATTTTATGCTTTTCATCCTCCCAATTTAAAAAAGGGTGGAGGGGAGCTTTTCTTCTTTGTGTCTCTCTGGAATGCATCAAAGACTGCAAGAGGGAATTGAAATGTAATGAAAACAACTTAATCTGTCTCAGGGGAGAAAGACTGTTTTTTTTAAAGGCTGCTTTTCTACTTGCCCTACTGGGGTGGCTGCCAAAAGGATAGCAAAAGGACAAGTCAGTGTATGTGCAAAACATCCTGAAGATGGGTAGGTACTCTGAGCATTCTTGACTATCCAACAACAAGGATATCCAGGAATTGACTAAGTAGTCCAATTAACTGCACACCTTTGCACTTGTTGCTGTATCAAAAACAGGACTTGGAAACCACCTTTTGGACACAACATAGACAACCTTCCTGGCTAGGCATTTCCCTTGAACCATCATTAGCTGCAATAGCTGACAACATGTACACCAAGTAGCAAAACTGGAAATAAGAGAAAAATGAAATTGCAAGGCAATCAACTTGTAGGATCAAGAACCAACAATGTACATGTGCTGAAGAAAGCATTTTTGGTTGCAAAACCTCAAGGAGCAATTATTTTCCTGATCTCATTGGCTGTGCCTATCTCCATTGGAGAACAGAGTTGTGTACAAGCCAGTCCTGTGGCCCCTAGATTAGCCCAGACTGCCCCATGTTGTAGAGGATACTCAGTTTTCAGTCTAGTCAGCTTCTTTATCTACACTAAAGTCCCCAGGAAAAAGAACAAAATGTTTTGAGGCAGCCTTGGGGAAGAGCAGAGGAAAGGAGGCATAGAAATATCTTTTTTCTGTTATCTTTAGCCTTGAAACATTCTGAGACACATATAGTCCTAACAGAAAAATAATATAGCTTTCCTCCTGACTCTTTCCTTGACTCCACTTTCTCCTGACCCAAACCCAAGGCCACATAAAAACACCATAAGAGGATATCAGGAAAACCAGAATGCACATTTCCCCCACTGTCTTCCTGTTTCTTTTTTCCTCCATGCTCAGTCACCAACCCTGAACTCCTCAAACATTCCCCTTTCAGACCTTTGTCTTCATGTCCTCCTGTCACCCAGGTCCTCCTGTTTAAAACCTATCTTGTTCTCCAAAAAAATATGTAAAAGAGAGTGTGAGGGGATCACAAAATCCAGAATGTAGGATCAAAGCATGACCACTAAAATTTGATCATTGTCTTTGAGCAAGCCAGTGAATGCATGCATATTGTAAAGCAATGGGTGATCCTGTCTCATTGTCAGTTGAAGAAAAATTGAATTTCCAGCCTGGTAGTTTCATATATAAATTTTCAGTTTGTGTATGAAAGGAAAGGGCATCTTCTTGCCCTTCATGTAAGAAAGGACACCGACCTACAATCTATGACTTCCAGAGGGCTATTTTGGAACAAAAAGAATTGGAAAGAGAGATTAGAAAGAGAAATAAGCCAATGTTAACAAATCCATTAACAGATGTATGAATGCTACATATATTAACATATCTGTTTTCATAATATAACAGTTACATTTCCCCATAAAAGCTCTCTACACAACAGAACTGGCTGACTAAGAACCATAATTTATTACTTCCACTTCTCAGCATTAAGAAACACAAGACGTTCAAGCTGTCAAGCTGCTTGACAGACTTGTATCATCTTACATAGCTCTTTGAAGTTTTATTACCAGGGCCACAATTTGCATCGTTTTGCATCCCATCACATTCTGATCCCACCCTCTATAATTATGTAATAATGTCTTAAATATCCATGTCTTAATACTGTATGCCATCAGTTTGTCTGAAGAAATGGTTTGAAATCCAGGGAATTGCATGAAAACAAAATGTTGACAGTGTCGCTACATTTATCCCCTACCCCAATCTTCCTACTCCTTTTTTTCCCAATGTTATTAGGAAACAAAATATCTTTTTTTTAAATTTTATTGAAATGTGATTTGAGATATTTGCTTACATGGAAAGTGGAGGAACATTGTGAAGGAGATAGAAAAGTAGGAAGTAAATAATAGCCAAAAAGGGAAAGGGGAGGGGGAGAGAGAAAAGAACAAAAGGAGAAAGAAAAGAAGAGTAGGAGAATAGAAAAAAGAAAAAGGAAAAAAAGAAAAAGGAAGAAGAAAAAAAATGTAAAAAATACTATAAAAATATAAAAAATAATAATAAAAGAAAAAAATAATAAATAAAAAATTGGGGGAATTTGTCCCTAAGATGTACCCGGCCCCTCCATTAGAGGAAACAGGGGGGAGGAAGAAAAAAGGAAAGAAAAATAGAAAAATAAAAAATAAAAAGTGATAAGGAAAAAAAAGAAAATAAAAAATGACTTCCATCGAGTCTTCGAGGGTCTTTAGTATCTCTTCCGAAGTTATTTCTACAATTTTTCTTCCTTATTTATTATTCTTTAGCTGCGATTTACTCTTTTAGTAAACAATATCTATTTTCCATTGTCTAAAATATTTTTTTACTGGGTCCCAGTTTATAGATTTCTTTAGGATTCCTTGGTTTGGTGTTATCCAATAAGTTAGTTCGTCCATGTTCATTATCTCTAAAATTTTGTTGAGCCACTTTTATGTTTGAATGCATCGGCACAATCCCTCATCCAAGAAGACCCCCAATACCTGTACAGTGTTCCCTCGCTACTTTGCAGTTCGTTTTTCGCGGACTCTCTGTTTTGCAGATGTTTGCCTCCTGGCAAAAATGGAGTGTAGAAGGGGGTTTCACCCTCCCCCTCAGGAGAGAGGCAGCCAATCATTGGAGAGAGAGTGGGGGGGAGATACAAAGCAGCATATAAATCACGGCCTTATAGCCCCTTCCTTATAGCTAGGGAAAAAAAGGTGTTTTAAATCTCTTCTCGTGTCTATCTCATGCTCAGAATGCTAGAGAGAGAGAGAGAGAGAGAGAGAGCGCGTCCCTACTTCACGGATTTTCACTTTTCGTGGGTGGCCCTGGAACGTAACACCCCCAATAAGTGAGAGAACACTGTATACAGAATAAGAGAGCAGCTTTTGGGCTCGTACATCTGAATACAATTGAAAAGGCTTGCCGTGGCTTATTAGAGCTTTGACTGTAGTGATTAGCAGTTGGGTGCAGCACTCAGAGCTTCTAAAAGCTGAAAGAGATGCCATCATGGGGCAAGGTTAAAGCATCGCCACTTAATAACCAGTTATGCAGTTAGTGATACTGCGTCTGTATCCCTGATAATGGAGAGAAACAGATAATAATGCAACTAGAGTGGCAAGAACACAAAAGGCACTGTGGTCTCTTAAATCTGACAGAGATTCAGTGGTGAATTTCAGCACAGATAGGAAACATTAATGGGGAAGTGATTTACACTCTGTTAATCACTAAATAAGCTGAAAAGCTTGAATTAACTACATTTGAACCAAAAATGGGATGTTCATAACACATTGATTTAAAGTTGGCAACAAATTTATTTTATGTTACAACACCAAAAAAAATCCATGTGTTTATTCTCTCCACCATTGAATGCTTGAAAGAAAAAGAAACAGCTGCATGAATTTTTGATAGCTCGGTTTCCCATCCATCCACCAAAAAGGAACAAGTATGGTTATAAATAAATCATTAACATAAGAAACAAAAGTGTTTATCTCTAATTTTTATCCCAAACTATTTTTGAAGCTCCAGGCCCACCCCTCTGCGATCAAGAATATTCAACAAGAACAATTCTGATAAATATTTTAAAGAAAAAATTCTACACAGTTAGATGTCTATATACTGAAAGCCAACTGTTTGCTTCTGTCGAAATCCAGATGATGTGAGGCTCAATAAAACCAGATTCTCAAGTATGTTATGAAATAATCTGCATCTTTTATCAGTTGTGGTATTGCCACGAGCTCTGCATGGTGTGTCTTGGGTTGTGTTTGAAAAAAGATAAGGAAAATTCAGTGAATCTCACATAAGCAGGAGGACATTTATTTATAGCCTGCATTAAAATATCTGGAAATTTACTCCTTAAAAGAGTTTGTAATTTCCTGTCATTGACAGTGCTTTGAATATTCTATCTATAGTAGTTTTCCTGTGTAGAGAGCAATTGCCTTAGCTGTCTGCAGTGTTGCTGGGAAATTTTGATACATTTTCAATCAGCTTCTGGTACAGTCCTAGAAGAGTACAGAAAGGATATGGTTTAGGAAACAAAGCTATCAAGTTATTGTTTGTTGACTTGTTTGATGTTGAACTACATTGCGGACTGCTCGTACGGGTGGCAGCTACAAGCCTTATGGGTTTCGGGAGTGGGGTGGGGGGAGGATTAGAAAAGTCTACCTGGGTAGACTTTTGCTAGAAAGAAAACAGAATACTGGATTATATGCACCAATCTGCACTCAGGCCCCTTCTATACTGCCATATAAAATCCAGATTATCTGCTTTCAACTGAATTATATGGCAATGTAGACTCATATAATCCAGTTCAAAGCAGATAATGTGGATTATCTGCTTTGATAATTGGGTTGTATGGCAGTGTAGAAGGAACCCCAGTCAGATGATTTAGGACTTCATCAGACAAGGAGGGGAAAGCAGGGTGTAGTATCTTTCTTTTGTTGCATTGAAAGAAGACAGAAAATTTACTCACCCCCATCACACAGGCTATGCCTCTGTCCACTACTCATTAAGCATGCTTTCATTTCTCATCACATGTTGGTCTTCCTTTAAAAAAAACAACAACAACTTGTTGCTATAATTGCACAATTCCAAATCTTTGAAACCTGTGATTTGGGCACTCCATGGACTACAGAAAGGGAGGAGGCAGATGTTGTGTCCTCCTATTCCATTGCCCACAGAGTGCCCACATCACAGAATGATTTTGGGTTTTTGAAATGCTGTGTAATTGCAGAATTCAAAGGTTTGAAATTGCACAGTTAAAGCAACATTTTTAAAAGGAGGATATAATTATTTAACAGTTATTTTCTGTATCTGAAGAGTAACAGCGGCAGAAGTATCAAGGGGCTTAAACAGAACACTTACATGCATGCCCACACTGAAATGTCACAAAATGAACTGAAAACAGACAAATATACCATTTCCCATCCCACAGAAAAACACCAATTTCTAAGCATTTCTAAGCACAGAGAGATGAGTGGAGCTGATTCCAGCCCATCTTTCAAATCCACCTGTTTCTACACACTTCAGAGACAGAGTCCCAGAACCAACCCACGGAATAGGTTGTGTATCATTGGATAACCATTCGGATTTTTTTTTTTTGAAATGTGTAGAAACAGAGGACGCTTTCTGTATGATGAGGTCCTTAATTGAAGTGTTCCTCTTATTTTCAACCCATTTTGAAATGGATGTACAGAAGCCAGAGGAAGGTTCTAATCCTTCCAAAGAGGTGCAGATTGTTGCCCGGGGGGGGGTGTATTTTGTTTTGGGAGTTTGGGTGGTTTCATGCACACCTTTCAACAAAGGAAGGCAGAGATAGCTGTAGATATCCCATGGCAGATATTGCTATTGGAAGGTGTCTTGGGATTGAGTTAATGACCTCTAAATGTTATTTCTTTAACATCAAATTTGATACAAGAGCAGTACAACATGTGTCAGAAATGGTTTTACTCAAAATTAGCAATATAAACTTATGATGTGAAACAGCCAGGTCACGTAAGCCTTTAAGAAATAAGCAACATTTTGAATCTTGTGAAGAGTTCTTCCAAAATATACATATAGGGAGGACATTTGTTTTATTAGCTTCCAGTTTTCTTACAATTTCCATTTTATTCACCAGATTTATTCTATGCTAACATGCTGGGGGATAGCTGGTAAGGCAGGTTTATCCGCTCTTCCCTTTTCTCCTTGTTTTGCTATTCGTGCATGTTCAGTAAGGGATGTTGGCGACAGTTGCTGTTTACATTGCCTGTTGATGGCACTATAAAGAGCCACAGCAAGATCAATTAGAATAGAATCCCATTCACTCTCAGATCAATTTTTCTTACATTGTTTACTATAGACCTGTTGCTGCATCCCAACAAGAATCTGTGTTTCTCCAGCTCTCTCATCCTCTCAATGTCAATATTATTTTTCAAAAAATCAAGCTTGATAGAAGACAAAAAGGAAAGTACAGGTTTAAAAAGTGTTGGTAAAATGTGACTTCACTGTGAAAGACTTTGTTACTTACTTACTTTTTTGCCACCTCTGCAGAGTTAAGAGTTCTATATGCTAAAAGCACTTTTGTGCTCTCTATGAAACAACTGAACTGAGAGAAATGATATAAAGCACAGTGCTCCTAAGTACTGTAATATACTTGTGCGTAAAGCAATCTCATACTGATCATATTAATGGTCCATCTAGCTCAGCATTTTGTCTGCCCAACAGACCACACTGGCTGGGTGATGCCTCCAGGAGATCTGCAAACATTAGGAAATAGCTGTATTCATCTTCCACTGGTAGTGCACAGCATCAAGCAGTCAGAGGTAATGGCTTTGTAAAGAAGCGATTTAAGAAAAACAAGTAATCACCAAAGCAAGAAATCTGACCATTTCCTGCTCAGACTTAGTTGAACTTAAGTCTACAATATAGAAAGAGATCAGGGCTTGGCAATGTAACTTGTTAGATTACAACTCCCAAATTGGCCATGCTGTTTGGGGGTTTCTGGACGCTGTAGTCCAAAAGATTATTTTGCCTATCTCCAATATAGATACAGGCTGGGTACACACACAAAAATATCCTTGTTATTTATACCTATTCTTCCTTTATTGAAATCATCTCTTAATTTCTCCTGTTCCCCTTTTATTCCTTTTGGCTATAAGAGAGTGAGAGAGACAGAGACCCCACCCCCCACCCCCCACACACACACCCCAGGATATGGTGGAGTAATGTGACTGGCCAGTCCAATTTCATTGGTCAGATCTAAACTGATTTTTAAAAGGGAGGGGGGAACCACTTGCATTCTGACGGTATAATCAGAGACTGCATCACCCAGATCTAGCCCCAGAAATACTTTTTGTAAGCCTTGTTTGTTTCACTGCAATGATATGACCTCTGCTTCAGAAAGCCTCTTAAATTCCAGGATTATTTGATTATTTTTTATTTGATCACTTCCTGTGAGAGAAAACAGCCAACTGACACCTCACCCTGCTGCCTTTATCCTCAGTTCCAGTGTATTAAGTCTTGCTATTTCAGTTATATTTCTGACACCTCTTAAGCAGAAGACTTTGCTGCCTAAGCCGATGTATTCCACTCCATGCTGATCCAAATTCCTGCTTGTGTTCATTATAGGTTTTGGTTTTGTTTCTCCTCTCAGCCTTTCCTCAAATGCCATAACCTTGGGAAGGCTCAGAGGGGACAGCCACTACTCAGGGTGGGGGGCTGCTTCCTGGTCCAACCCATAGGGCTTCGATTGACTGATGCCCCCATCCCCAAGCTTCACCCATTGGCCAAAGTTCATCTGTTAAGTCAAGGACTCAATAAGGGATAAGATGCCAAAGATTCTCCAATTTGCAGATTACTGGCCTTTAGCCAGCTAACTCACTAGACCAGTGGTTCTCAACCTGTGGGTCCCCAGATGTTTTGACCTTCAACTCCCAGAAGTAAATTCTGTAGTTTGACTACTGAATGTATGTGTATGGGTGAATGTAGAATCACAAAAGTTGGTCTCACTTCTAGCCTGTGACACCAAGTAGATTCATTTCAAGGCCTACATACAGACTGTCCCCAAGTCTGTATATAGATAGGTTCTGTAGGTTTGTTCTTAAGTTGAATTTGTATATAAGTTGGAACAGGTATATTTCTAAGCCAATATATATATATATATATATAGAGAGAGAGAGAGAGAGAGCTTTGGATAGCATACGATAGGGTTAAAACCCTTGTGGTGTTTGTTGCCGCAGTACAGAAAATTTCACCCCAATTTCTATCCCAGTGATAATTGGATTTTGACAAATGTGGTTTGTGGAAACCAAGATTGGTGATAAAGCAACAGTTGAGACACCTTTTTCTCATGATATCTCTTTCAAGAGTGAATTTCCTTTTCTAGGGACAGGTTTCTCTCACTACCTGTTGTTTCACCCCATTCTTAACTATGAGTCATTGTAAGTCAGGTGTTTGTAACTCAGGGACTGCCTGAACCTGTGTACAGTTGTGCATGCATAGCTTCAACAGAGATCATCACACAGATCGAGGCAAGATCAGTTACACAGATCAGTTACAGTCCCCCACTTCCACATGCATATCTGACCATCTGAATAGAGCAGTAATTCATATTTTTTAAAGATTTTACAGATAAAAGAGCAGAAACAAACAAAATGTGATTGCTATGACCAATCTCTTAGCAAAGAATAATTCAGCACAGACAAATACAGCTTGTCAGTCATGTATAATGGTCTTCCAAGGGCTTGACAACCTACCCCTGCTCATGGTGTCCCAGACAGGGAAAAAACCATGACAATTTATAGAACAGCATAAACAGATGTTATTGCATTTGGGCCAGAAGGAGAGTAGTTTGTGATACGACAATTGGGCAGAGACTCATTCATGCTACAAAACTATAACACTGTGGTTCCTTTTAAACAACCATCCCAGGATTCTATGGTATTGAGCCAGGGCAGTCAAAAAACCATTGTGGTTCCATCCTATGCCATCCTGGGATTTGCAGTGTAGGAAAGGGCATTTAGTGTTCCAGTACCTGAGATCATTTCCAATTTACGGTGACCTTAAGACAAACTTATGATGGAGTTTCCTTGGCAAAATTTGTTCAAAGAACTCTGAAGCTGTCTTTGCCTGCCACTGAGCCTGGGAGAACATGACTTGCCTGATGTGATCCCCATGAGTTACCATGGCCAAGCAGGGATTTGAACCTTGGGCTCCAAAGTCATAATCCAATGCTCAAACCACTATACCATGTTGACTCACTTTTCTCTTAGAAAAGGTATATGGGACTTGTATCAGGCAATGGGCATGATGGAATTACTTCCAATACTCAATGAAGAATAGCCTTTCCCTGGTGGTGTGTACAGAAGTGCAGAAAACATATGCCTTGTTCTACATCAGGCCATTCAAGCCTGTGACCCCGTATTCTAGCCAAGATGGACAGATGGTCTATCGAGATCATCTCCTACTTCTGATTATGGTGGCCAAATATGTAACACTTCGAAAGAAAGCAGGCATGAAAGTGCAGTAATGCACCTGGCTATCCCGGTTATTTCTGCAAGGATGAAAGCATCTATTTGTTTGCTGTAGGATAGGAGCTAATTGCCTACAGCAATCAGGAAGGAAGATTTGATGGCTATTATCTTAGCATGAATAGCTGCAAACGCTCTTACTAATGTAGAATTGTGTGTGGAGGACTCTGTGTTCTTTCCTTCCTATATGCATATTTATGGGCAGATCCATATGGATGTTGCAGAGCCCAAATGTATGATTGATGATCCTGATTTGTCCTTGACTTTTCTGCCTATCCAATTAGCTTTGCTACAGCGGGGGAAATCATGGCCCATTGCTATTCTGACCCAACTGCCTGTTCCATGAAGGCACTTGTCTCATCTCTATGCAAGTTCCCATTCACCATCTTATCATTGCAATTGCAGTGAATTGGAGAGCACCTTACAGCTGTTTCCTTCCAAACTCTGGAGTGTCTGAAGCACAATAACGTGATGAGAAGTGGAAAAGGAGCCAAGCCAGAACAGTTGGCAAGCTTGAAATTGCAAATAGAAGAATAGCATTTCCTCTCATTTATTTTTTCCCCTGTAAGCAGTTATTAAGACACAGTCCTTTCATAGTCTTATAGATCAGTTTATCTCAACCTGGGAGTCAGAACTTCTGGGGGAGTCAAAAGGGGGGTGTCAGGGGGGTCACCAAAGACCATCAGAAAACATGGTATTTTCTGTTGGTCATGGGGGTTCTGTATGGGAAGTTTGGCACAATTCTATCATTGGTGGGGCTCAGAATGCTCTTTGATTGTATATGAACTATAAATCCCAGTAACTTCCAAATGTCAAGGTCTATTTCCCCCAACCTCCACCAGTGTTCACATTTGGACATATTGAGGACTTGTACCAAGTTTGGTCCAGATCCATCATTGTTTGAGTCCACAGTGCTCTCTGGATTTGGGTGACAGTAGCAAAATTACAACTTCAAAACTCAAGGTCAATGCCCACCAAAGCCTTCCAGTATTACCTGTTGGTCATGGGAGTTCTGTGTGCCAAGTTTGGTTCGATTCCATCATTGGCGGAGTTCAGAATGCTCTTTGATTGTATGTTAACTATAAATCCCGGCAACTACAACTCCCAAATGACAAAATCAACCCACCCCCAACCCCACCAGTATTCAAATTTGAATGTATCGGGTTGTTGTTGTTCATTTGTTCAGTCGTTTCCAACTCTTCGTGACCTCATGGACCAACCCATGCCAGAGCTCCCTGTCAGCCCCCAGCTCTTTCAAGGTCAATCCAGTCACTTCAAGGATGCCATCCATCCATCTTGCCCTTGGTCGCCCCCCTTCCTTTTTCCTTCAATTTTCCCCAGCATCACTGCCTTCTCCAAGCTTTCCTGTCTTCTCGTAATGTGGCCAAAGTACTTCATCTTTGCCTCTACTATCCTTCCCTCCAATGAGCAGTCAGGCTTTATTTCCTGAACCAGCACCACAGTTCAAAGGCATCTATCTTCCTTCACTCAGCCTTCCTTCACTCAGCTCTCACATCCATAGGTGACTGAGGGGGAAAACCATTGCTTTAACTATTCGGATCTTCATTGCCAGTGTGATGTCTCTACTCTTCACTATTTTATCGAGATTGGACATTGCTCTCCTCCCAAGAAGTAAGCGTCTCCTGATTTCCTGGCTGCAGTCTGCGTTTGCAGTAATCTTTGCACCTAGAAATACAAAGTCTGTCACTGCCTCCACGTTTTCTCTCTCTAGCGGGTATTTGTGCCAAATTTCATCCATTGGATGCAAATACATCCTGCATACCACATATTTGCATTACGATTAATGACAGTAGCAAAATTACGGTTATGAAGTAGCAATGAAAATAATTTTATGGCTGGGGGTCACCACAACATGAGGAACTGTATTAAGGGGTCACAGCATTAGGAAGGTTAAGAGCCACTGTTATAGATTATGATACAAAGCTAGATTCAGTCTTAGAAAAACTGTAACCAGAACTCTTTATCAGTATCAGGAACTAATATACTCAACCAAATGTATGCCTGTTTCCCTTACAGCTTGCTCCTTGGAATTTGGCTTGTTTATTCAGTTGCTTTAGGTTTGACTTACTCATGTGGAGTGGATCAATGTACTATCTGCCTGATTCATAGAAATCAGAGTTTTGAAGTCCCTTTTGCATTTTCCTTACACCTGTAGCCCAAACTAGCCTTTAGTGTTGACCACTGAGTTTACCTATGGGGCAGATTAATCTATAATGATTGAGACTGACTACATTTGAAAAGTAAGTGTATGTAAAGCAAAAGCAGGTGATATTAATAAATTTGGGGGGGGGGGGGATTTAAATCCATGACTTCATCTGCCCTCCAGCTAACTGCACAATATTTTCAGATTCTTAGCTAATTAAGATGAGTAAATGTCAGAATAATTCCTTTGGGGAATGGGGATGGAGGGAGGTCATCTTAATATTCTAGGAAAATTTTCTGATTTGCCAGAGGAGCACTACTGAGATTCAAGAGGGAAAATGACTTCCAAAATAGGTTAAACATGTTGCATTTTGAATTGGCTATTCCTATTTTTAAATTATTTGAATACCATAAAAAACAAAGAAGACTTGTAGCATCTTTGAGATTGAGAAAAAATGCATAGTCTACAAACATTCATAGATTTGATAAGCTTCATCAGATACAACTGAGTATAGGAAAGCATATGCTACAAACCTCTTTAAGTCTCAAAAGGGCTGCAAGATTCCTTTGGATATAGCCGGATATTATAGCTATCAGGACCAATTAAATGCCAAAAAAGATATGGGAGCTTTCAATTGTGGACTTTCTTGTTTCTTGCCCAGCCAATAATTTCTGTAACACCTGATTTTAGTTAGTATTAATAAAAGTATTGCCTGAATCTGAGTTTTGATGATATAATGTTTACTCTCTTTACTAGTAGAGTTTAGTGGATGCTTGTTTGGAAGGATACTGAGAAAGCTCTTATCCAACATTTATCACTCTGTCTGTCTGTTTTGGTTCTAGGATTATCTTCCAATGGAGCAAAAATGACCAAGACTTGATGTATCCTCAGCACCATCTTCCAGAAGCAATGCTGTAGGAAACCATAGCGCTATGAAAGGCTTAGGTGATAACAGAAGCCGCCATCTTTCTGATAACCTGGACTCGCCTCAAGACTCTCTTTATGCTACCCAAGACAGGAACCCTTATCTCCTCAGTCCCACAGACTCATACACAATGGACCCTCGGTTCCCTACACCAAATTCTCTCCACAGTGACTGTCTCCTTCCACTCAACAACCAAATTTCCAACAGCAGCACATTTCCACGGATCCACTACAACTCTCACTTTGAGGTACCTGATGAGAATCCTTTCCCAAGCCATGCCCAAGCCACCAAGATCAACAGACTTCCTGCCAACTTACTAGACCAGTTTGAGAAACAGTTGCCCATCCACAGAGATGGTTTTAGCACCCTCCAGTTCCAGAGGAGCTCTGATGCCAAACAGCGGAGTGAGAGCCCCGGAAGAATCCGGCACTTGGTTCACTCAGTCCAAAAACTTTTTGCTAAGTCACAGTCCCTAGAGGGAGCCTCCAAAGGCAGTGTGAATGGCAAGAAAGGCATTGAGGACTCTAAGCAGAATCGCAGGAGCAAGAGCAAAGACCGGGCCAAAACTACTGAAACAAAGCGCAGGACCAGATCCAACATATCGGGCTGGTGGAGCTCAGATGACAATCTGGACAATGACACCTGCAGTTATCGTAATCCTATGGGCCTCATGACCCTTGGCAGGCAGCCTGATCATAGCCAGCCCAGGTACTTCATGCATGCTTACAACACAATCAGTGAACACATGCTGAAATCCTCCAAGAGCAATAATGACCTCAAGGTCGCCCCTTGCACCAACATCCCCATCAGCAGTGAGTCCAACTACATAAAGAGAGGCTCCTGGTCCACGCTCACGCTCAGCCATGCCCGGGAGATGTGCCAAAAAGCTTCTGCTACCATTGACAGAGCACTGCTGAAATCCAAGTCCTGCCATCAAGACTTAGCCTATCAGTACTTGCAGGTGGGTACCAGGCTTGAGCCTTTCAGGTACATAAATGTTTTATAAAGGGCACTTGGATTCTAAGCAGCCAAGGAGACTGCTTTTCTTTCATTTACAGGAAAGTAACATGGTCGTAGCTAAATAAATAATTCATTTTGTGATTCCATTAATTCAAGCCCTCTTGATCTATTCTTGCCTAGTGAGGTGTAGAGCTATATGGGAATGATATAACAGGGACTTGAGTATTAAGGTTATCACAGAGAGATCTTCTGCTTTGACCTATTGAACAAAACTTGAAAACGCAATTTTTTGGATGGCAAGTCCAAGACTGTTAACTAGGTGCATTCCATTGTTTTTTCTCAGTATCACAAATAGGAACATTTTTGTATATGTGTGATTCCAAGGTGTACTACCACTTGTAGAACTGGTATTGCAATTATCCTGGTTATGCAACTAGTACTCATACACATGAAAAGTGTCTTAAACTTCTCCCTTGCACATTTTTAGGAACTAAGAGGACATCTACACTGTAGCATTCATGGAATTTGACACACCTTTAACTACCAGTGCTCAATACTATTGACTTCAGAAATTTTAGTTTGGTGAGGCACCAGCACTCCTTGGCAGAGATGGCTAAAGACTTTTGGAAAGCTCAGTCTCCTATGACTCCGTAGCACTGAGTCATGACAATTAAAGTGATGTCAGCTGTCTGCAGATGTACCCAAGATGTCTCCACAGTAGATCATATTTACTAACTTAGGACAATTTATCCACATCTTCTGACATAGCAACATTATACGTTTCTCCAATTTTGTTTTCATTGCTTCCACTTGCAAAAACAAGGAAAAAATAAGATTGAAACTTCAAAAATTGTGATAAGTGTTCTGGGAGGGTTTTTGCTCAAGAAGCACATTTCAGGGTCAGAAGTGTTCCACAAAAAAAAAACTAGTCTTACCTGGAGTGTTCAAAACCATAGTTTTCATCCCAGAATTGCCACTCTAATTGTCTACTAGGGTTAAAAGCACAAAAGGTGCACATTCAAGCTTTCAGAAGGTGATACGGTTGAGAGGGAGCATCAATTAATAATAGTTAAAAAAAAGTGAAAGTAAAAAGAGAAAAGTATAGCACTGACCATTGTTACCATTTGTATTTTCTACTCCTTTTATGATAATTGAAATCTGTGTTATAATTAAAATGTTGTTCCATCTATCTCAGTATTGTTAAATCCGATGAGCAGTTCTGCCAGACAACTAGATTTTTCCTAGCCTTACTTTGAAAGCCCTGGTATTTCCTGGAAGTCTCTCATCCAGCACTAAGTATACCCACTCCTACTTGGCTTCTAAGATCAAATGAGACTGGGTGTCTTCAGTACAATACGATGGGATCAAGAATTGTTATTGAGTCATTACATTTATGGACAAGCATGTAATTCTTCCAGTTTTGTTGCTGTTGTTAATTGCTGTTGGCGTCGACATAGTAACTCTATGATTGCCAAGACACTTTGTTACCAACAGCCTATCTTCCTGCAAGCTCAGGGTTGTGGCTACATTGACTGAGCCTTTCCACCAGTTTTCCTCTTTTTCTACAGCCTTCCTCCAACCATCTTGTATGTCCACATTATGATAGCCTAGTTTAGTTGTTTTGGCTTCTAGGCTTGATTTGCTCTCAGAACCATTTATTTGTCATTTGTGTACTCCATCATACTTACAGACAGCTCTTTTAGTACCTCATTAGTCAATTCTCTTCCTGTCAGCTTTCTTCAATTTCCAGCTTCCACAGCCATAGATAGAAATCAGAACTACTTTGGCTTCTAGTTTAGTGATACTGAACGCAGCATTCAAGAAAAACAGAAAACAATTGCAGAAGTAATTTGCCCCAGGAGCAATTTTTAGCCTTTCCATTAATAGTGCTTTGTTGCAAATATCACTTGGCAAGACCCTTAAAATGAAAAACATGTTTCTCATTTACCAGTGGGTCCTTGTTTACTAATCTGTGAGATATGCTTGAATAACACAATTAGATTTGCATATCCCATTCTGAACCACTGGCAGCTTGCAAGCAGTAGAAACTGATGCCGGCTTGATCTCTAGTCCTCTGCAGTAGCACCACAGCAGATGGTGAGAGCACACTCTGTGGCATTCAGCCCAGCTGGGAAATATTTTGCTGGGGAGAATTACCAGTTTTACCAAGTAGGGACCTGAAAACAATGGGGCTTGTTTACCTTTGGAAAAGATGTGTGTTCATTACCTAAGGGAAAAGAAAAACACAGGAAAAGGGTCTTTGCTTTGATTTTTTTATTTAAAAAACATATGGTTTAATATGATGCCCCTGCCTATAATCTGAAATGGAACATTCTTAGACTAACTCTACCATACACATTACCGTGTGTTCTTATGAGCTCCATTTAATTCACAGCTGTACTGTTAAGGAATCCTTATCAAAAACCATATTTAGCAATTCTATCAGCTAGTAAAGTGATGTTCAGCATGTATTTTAAGAATATACACAAAAACTTGATGGATCAGACCCAAGTCCATCCAACATCTTATTTCATTGCTTGTTTATTTGTTTGTTTGTGCTCCTTGCATAGAACCCATAAGCAGGGCATACAGCAGTAGCCATCTCCCACTGTTGTTCCCAAGCAAATGTCATTTTAAAAGAATACTGTCTCTGAACCTGAGAGCAGCATGTTGTCATTGACAAACTTATCCTCCAAAATGTCATACTGTGACCGAGGATAAAAAATGTATGGAGGGTAAATGTGCCTCCCTTTTGCTTAGTCTTCACTGCCAGGGACAAATCGAAAGCCAGCATTGAGCCATTGTCTGTGTTTCTCTCCTTATATTGCATTGGGTTGGAAGTTTTTGCTAGTGCCCCTTGCATGTGGGTGTGGGTTTATACAGACACAAAATTCAAGCTGTAGGGAAAGGGACTCAGTGCCTTCTATGACATCTCCCTGCTTCCTAAGGGACTTCCATGTCCTGAGCAGCCATTAGCACAGCGTTTCTCAACCTGGGGTTAAGAACCCGGGGGGGGGGTCACAATGAGGGTGTCATAGGGGTCACCAAAGAACATCAGAAAACACAGTATTTCCTGTTGGTCAAGGGGATTCTGTGTGGGAAGTTTGACCCACTTCTATTGTTGGTGGGGTTCAGAATGCTCTTTGATTGTAGGCGAACTATAAATCCCTGCAACTACAACTCCCAAATGCCAAGATCTATTTTCCCCAGACTCCACCAGTGTTCACATTTCAGCATATTGAGTATTCATGTCAAGTTTGGTCCAGATCTATCATTGTTTGAGTCCATAGTGCTCTCTGGATGTAGGTGAACCACAACTCCAAAACTCAAGGTCAATGCCCACCAAATCCTTCCAGTATTCATGGGAGTTCTGTGTGCAAAGTTTAGTTCAATTCCATTGTTGGTGGAGATCAGAATGCTCTTTGATTGTAGGTTTGCAATAAATTTCAGAAACTACGATTCCCAAATGACAAAATCAATCACCCAACCCCACCAGTATTCACATTTGGGCATATCAAGCATTTGTGCCAAATTTCATCCAGTGGATGAAAATACATCCTGCATATCAGATATTTTCATTATGATTCATAACAGTAGCAAAATTATAGTTATGAAGTAGCAACAAAAAAAACTGTGGTTGGAGGTCACCACAACATGAGGAACTGTATTAAAGGGTTGTGGCATTAGGAAGGTTGAGAACCACTACACTAGCAGGGAGACAATGCTACAGCTGCACATTTCAGATTTATTGATTAAAACTAGAAAAGGACATGATAAGTATTGCAAAATTCAAGGCTCAATGCTCAGCCTCTCCATTCCAGAGGTCAGTGGCATTTGGATTTGCAGACTTGACCGTTTCAAAAATTACAAGTTAGGACTTGGCCTTTACTACAGTAGTTTTCAAAAATATATCTCGACTTTTTTTTCTTGGGTAGATCAATTTTTCTCCCTCTCGATTACAAAGTATACAAACATTAAATACAGATTGAGCATCACTTATTGGGAAGTTTGAAATCTGAAAGGTTCACATGTGTGCCTAAGATAGTGACACCTATGTTTTCTAATGTTTTACTATACATACATTTTGTGTCATACACAAAATATTACAAATAGTCTGTATAAAAGTATCTTCCTAAGTATAAGACATATATAAAATATAAATGAATTTCATGATTAGATTTGGGTCCTATTTCCAAGCTATCTCATTATGTACATATATGCTAATACAGGTATTCGACAATCCAAACCTAATATTGCAATATCAGATAGACTGTACACACTGAAAAAAATTATGGTTTGCTTTAATTTGGGTTAGAAAAGGGGGGTGTAATGTAAAATAATGTTTCAGTTACTCCTAAGTTTAAAAAGAAGTATTAGGTTTGGGAAAAAGTTGGTTGCTGAGAGTTGCATTTGGCCCAGGACATCACCCTCCCATAGCCTCTGGCTGTCTCAATTAGGCAGAGACAAAGTATTCCTCTGTTGTCCCACTTTTTCAGCTGCTTTTAAAACATCCCAGTTTCTCTCTTCTCCTCCCACCCCCCCCCACCCCCCCCCCCCCCCCTTATCCTCAGGTTATATCAATTGCTGCAAACTGGGTTTGCATTTAATTAACTCAGCAGGATGAAGAGCAGTGGATGTAGTCTTGTCTTTCTCTGTAGGTTGAGGCAAAAACAAACTTCTGCAGCACCAGGTAGCTTGTGTATTCTTCCACATTAGTAACTTTTGCCATTGTGATCACACTCTGATATTGCTAGGCCAAATGAGTCTCAGTTTTCATCTGTAAAATACTATAGCTCATTTCCTCTTAATTTTACCAGGACATTGTAGCCATGGGCTGATCCATTAAAATGTCAAATTTATATTGATTTTTAGTAGATTGTTTATTTTTCACAGTACAGGCCCTCGAAAGCTTGGCTGTCTAGAAGTCCAAGCATTGGGGTTCTGGCCTCATCCCACCCTCACTTCTCTTGATCTCAGTCCTGGAAGAAGAAGAAGCTATAAAGCAACCATTGCAAGATATCAACAAAAGAAAAAGTGACCATAAATGAAATATAATAAGTACAAGAGATGATCTTTTCATACCACATAATAATTAGCAACAAATTCCCATCTGACTGCCACTGTTTCTTCTTATGGAATCTTGGACTTTGTAGTTCCGGGGGAAGTGCTTAGAATTCTCTATTAGAGAGCTGGAGTGACTCACCAAACTACTAATCCCAGGATTGTGTAGAATGCAGCCATGGCAGTTACAGTGACATCTTAGCGTTATTACAGTGGAGTGTGAAAGAGCCAAATAAAGCAGGAAGGAGAAACAGTTCAAGATACCTCAATGTAAAAAATTACTAGGATCCCCAAAAATGCAGAAAATTCTTAAAGGTATAGATTTTTTAATGATATTGTATCAGTTTACAACAAAATACAGGCAGTTCCCAAGTTACGAACAAGATATGTTTGTTCTTAAGTTTAATTTGCATGTTAGTTAGAACAGGTACTTTTTAAAGCGTAACTCCAGCCACACACACACACACACACACACATATATATATATCTTTGGATAGAATTACTTACTTACTTAGGCAATCCCTCGTAGTCTGAGGATGATGGTCCTCCAAGTGTAGTGTCCTGATGGTGGGTCTGTAGGTGACTGTGGAGCCCTATTCTTGATCTGCATCTTCTCCCACAGTGAGGGCATTGGTTTCCAGATGGAAGGCGGTCCTGGTCGGGGTTGGCTTGATGCACCTTCCTCTTGACACGTTTCTCTCTTTCACCCTCCATTCATGCCTTTTCAAATTCTACAGCACTGCTGGTCACAGCTAACCTCCAACTGGAGCACTCAAGCGTAGGGAAGGGTTAACACCCCTATGGTGTTTGTTTTGCTGTCTGTGCCTCTGTTCAGAAGATTTCACCTCACTTTCTGTCCCTGTGATAATTGGATTTTGAAAAATGTGGCTTGTTGTGGAAACAAGGATTGACAATAAAGCTTCAGTTGAGACACCTTTTTCCCCATGATAACTATTTCAGGAGTGAATTTTGCTTCCGAGGGGTAGATTTCTCTCACTTTATGGTGTCTCAACCCCATTCTTTACTATGGGTCATTCGTAAGTCTGATATTTGCCATTTTATTTATTTCATGTCAAAAGCATTGCATAAATAAGTATAAAACTGATAAAATAGAGGAAGCACAAGCAGCGAAATAATTTTAGACCAGAAACGGGCAACAGCGACCGCATTGTCTGTAACTTTAAACAATTCTTCCTCTGTGCATGAGTCAGGGCATTGTGGACAAGCATACAGGTGCAGAGTTGTTTGTTCTGCTCCACAGTCAAACAAGGTGGATAATCTTCGAGGTAGTGCCAATTTGCCAGGTTGTCTTTTCTGCCCACTCCACTTCTGAGTCTCTTCAGAGACTTCCAAGTTGCCCATTCTTGGTTTGCCCCTAAAGGCAGACCCTCATGGGGGGCCATCCAGTTGGGATTTCCTGGTGTAGCAGCCCAGAGGGATACTCTTGCTGTTGCTGGGGAAATAGTAAGAGGAATAGTGGTTCTCATGAAGCTATTCTTTGATTTGAGAGGAGGCTGATAGCCATGCAGTGGATGGCTTTCACAGTGTTCAACCTTATTATGCTTGCAACTCAAGGACTGCCTGTAGAATAAAGCAATTTAGAATATTTCTAA
Source organism: Anolis sagrei (assembly GCF_037176765.1). NCBI lineage: Eukaryota > Metazoa > Chordata > Lepidosauria > Squamata > Anolidae > Anolis > Anolis sagrei. Next base: position 211,230,193 of record NC_090024.1, on the reverse strand, counting down.
AGGCTAAGAGATCACTTTTTGGCTGGAAATCCTATGACCTGTAAGGCTCTTCCCTTCAACTCTGGCTGATTTAGCTTAGGATGATAAGAACTATAGTTCATCAACATCTGGAGGAGCACAGAAAAAGTCTTTCTGTGCTTACAGAGAGGAAGGTTAAGTAAAACCACAAGTGGAACAGCTTCCAACTCTGGTATTCTAAAACCATTAAATACAATAGCCATTAAATAAGTAGGCATTGACTCATTGCCCTTGCTGATTTAAAAATCTGGTACACACACAGCACCTTATCATCACCCTTGCTTTACAACCAAACTAGGAAAAGGTAGCTGTTCCATCACATCTAGTCTGACTCTCACAGAGGTAATAAATCAATGTTTGAGCTGTGCCATTTCAGGCAGCAGGTGGATGCTCACATGATTGAATGCTCTTTGGTATAAAACAAGTCTTTCTATCTAGGAAACTCAATGTGAGCGAGAATTGTTTTGTCCAAGCATTATTTTTTCCTGCCATGCCAATTTTATCGGTGACAAGATGAGTTTTTTTACTTTGGTTTGTTTTAGAAGCATTCTGTAATTTGAAGTGGTCTTGACTGGCCATAGATTTACTACCATAGTTAGAGCTAACTTTTCTGATGTATGCATATTTTAAAAAATAAGAAGAAGATTTATTTTTTAGGGTTTATGGTTTTATTGACAGCTATCTCTGCTGCCAAAAGTCTGAGTGAGTCTGAGTGAAAGAGGATGTACCCTAACAAACCTTTTGTATCGTTACCCCCAATACCCCCATGCATATGGGATATATTGAGCATGGTGATCAGTTCATGATATGAATAAACATAACAGTTTAAATAATGTACCAGTAAGGCCTCGCGGACCACCATGAGAATTTCGGGGGGGGGGGGGCTGAAGCCCCTCAAGCCCCCCCCCCCCCCCCCCCCCGGCTACATGCCTGAATTGCATGTAAGACCTGTAACAATATGTTGGATTATATTCTCAAACCCTAACAGGATGGTCAGTTATCCCTATTTTCTGTGTTTCTTCCTTTTTAAAAAATCTGGTTGGCCCACCATACCCACAGATTCTGTATCCATAGGTTCAACCAGCCAGGGCTTGAAAATATTCTTCCCCAAAATTCCAAAAAGCAAACCTTGATTTTGCTGTTGTGTATAAGAGGCATCATTTTACTATGCTATTGTATATAATGTGACTTCAGCATTCATGGATTTTGATATTTATGAAGGTATCTTGGAACCAAACTGCAGGGGAAACCAAAGGCCCAGTGTAATATTCAATATTCTATATTTTCTGGTCAGGTTCTTGGTCTATTTATTGAATGGGTTTCCTCCATTTATTTATTTATTTTAGTAGTAGTGCAAGACTGGAGGGTTGTGCTTTTCCAAGCCTTGCCATTTCCCTGAGCAATTGCCGCAGGCCTGCAAAATGTGTAATGATGAGTACAATTCATGAAATCCTAAAACAATCATTTTGAGAGGATCCTAGCATGCCTAGGTTTGCCTCACCCTTCTCTTTCATCTTAAAAGTAGATGCCTACTGTCTGAAAATGCATAAAATTGTCTAAGAGTAGATCAAAATAATTGTCTTGTTGGCTCAGCATTGCTACTCCAGCTGATAGTAGTTTTCCAATTCCTTGATTGCTGACATCTCCTTATAATGGTGCAGAATCCTTTATTCGACAGTGGAACAAAGTGCAAATTTTCAGATGTTGTGATACACAACTCAAAGCAACCCTAGCCAGTTTAGACAATATCAATGAATGCTTTGCAGTCTGATGACATCTGAATTGTTAAAAGTTGTCCATCCATTAACTGGAGATGTCAAGAATTGAACCTCAAACCTTCTCTTGGTGATAAGTTATACCTGCATGTCCTTTTTCCTGGTGATCTGACCATAGGAGGCCTGTTTCAGGTCATAACAAAAAGTATTTCCAAGTTTATCCACTCCATAGCTCTTTGTGGTGGCTCAAGGGAAGCAACCTCCCTCCTGCCTCGCAAGTGTTTAGCGAGGGATATGGGAATACCGTAAATAATTTTTTTAAAAGCCTGGAAGCCTTATTGCAAACCAAAGGTGTCAGATGCGATTACTCTGTCAAACAAGTGCAGAAGATTTCATACAACCATCAGGCAATGTTGTTTTCTCAGTGGGGCTTGGGTGAGGTAGAAGTGCTGGTCTATTAGCAAGTCCCCTTCCTTTTTCTTGACCTCAGGGAACAAATACAACTTGACAGGGTCAAAGAAAGCTGTGAGCACTGGGAGCCAAGGAGAATTTCCCAACCAGCGCTTGTTTTATTTATAAACTCTCCAAGGCTGAGATTGAGCAAAAGTGAGATGTTATCAAAACACTGTTGACAGAAGAGAGAGGTTTCTACACTGGCTCTTCTACCTGGTAACTGAATCAGCAGCAATATGCCAATACTGTGGTTGGCATAAGTAGATACAAATAGCAATGTGCACAATAATTTCCATGTTCTGTCATATATTCCCATCAGAAATGATATAACAACAGCACATTAGGATTATAACTTAAACAGAAATAACTGCATTCTTTTTGTTCTATTTTAGTTACTTATATAGCTACAGAGTTATCACCTCACTAAATGCTAGAATGGAAGAGCAGAGCAGCATGCCCTTCCTTTAGGGTAGCCCTGTGAAAAAGAAGATAGGGTTCCTGCCTTTTAGTAGTTTTACTGCAGAGGACATTTGATAGGCACAGCTTAGTTTATCACCTACTATATTTTTTTTCTCCTATGTAACATTTCAAGCTATACTTGCAGGGATTCTCTCTTTCTCACAATTTTTAAAAATTCAGAAACAATGCTGTCTTTTTTTCAGGTGGCTACCTCATGGCCCTCTTTTAAGCCAGTGGTTCCCAACATTTGAGCCTCCAGGTGTTTTTTGGACTTCAACTCTCAGAAATCCCTGCCATCTTACCAGCTGTTAGGAACTATGGTAGCTGAAGTCCAAAACACCTGGAGACCCAAAGGTTGGGAGCCACTGTTTTAAGTGGATCCTTCATGACATTTAGAAAGCTGTCAGAATCCTGATTCTCTATCACGTGTAGTAAAATAATAGAATATTCTTCCCATAAAAGAAAAAGATTTTACATTTACCCAAAGGCATACCACTCAAACAACTTTTAATGGCATGGTAGCGTCTGCTTCTTTTGCTATGACTGATCAATTCATAATGTGTCATTTGTTTCATCAGGTAGAGATAAAGGAGGGAGGTACTCATGGGTACAGGACTTCATCCAGTAGCAAAGTCACTGAAAGGTGACTTCAAAGATGTTTGGAAGAAGAGGCCCCAATGGCAAAGATATTCCATTGCTCATCAGGCCTCCTGTCCTGTAAGAAAAGTGGTTTCCATTCTTGGATGGCTTCCCTTCATTTGTCTCTTGCTTAACTTTGCTTCCCTATATGCCCCTTGTTTAACCACCATTTCAAGACTCCACTATGCCGCCTTCATAAGAAACTGGTGATACAGAGAGAGAGTTGTATGCCAAATTATTTTTATTCCTTATCCTTCCGTTACTGTCCCTGGGACATTATAGAGTGAGGCAGGCATTTTTATGCTTCATTAAGTATCATGCTAAGCATATCATGGAGCAGGGACCCAACCAATGAGGAGCCTTGCTGCTGTTGTTTAATTATATGAGATCACCCAATGTGAAAAGTATGTTTGCCTAGATTCCATCACCACTCTTCTATCAAAATTCCCTTGCAGCTGAGGGTGTGCTCCTGTTCTTTCATCATAAAGCCAGGCAGCACTCACTATCTCCCCAGCTTGTTGTAAATGTAAACCAGTAAAATGATGAATGGAGTATTCTTTATCCTGAAGAATATTTTTGTTGAAGAGTGAGAAAAATGAAGAGACCTCTGTATACATATATGCCTGCCTAATAATGTATTCAGTCCCCTGTGTTTGTTGTTATTCATGAAGAGGGAGAGATTGGAAAGTACATCTTTCAAAACAAAGACCTTCAAGAAGCTGGTCAGCATGAGATAATAATATCTTTTAGTCTGTCCATATTTAACAGTCTACATCATCTGAAGTGTTTATGTTGTCTGCAGTTGTTGTTGCGTGCTTTCAAATTGACCCTAACTTAATGGTGACCTTGTCATAGAGTTTTCCTGGCAAGATTTATTATTTTGGACATTGCCTTCTTTGAATGACCTTATAACATTAGAGTAAGAATTTGCCCCACATCATGATGACTCCACAGGGGTCCCAGCAGAGAACGTCGAGAACCCATCACTCCATACACCACATCATCCGCCTTACCTGGATCCCCATCACATAGGCGGAGGACTCCATGGTGAAAGAGAAGAAGAAGAGGTGTATGATGAGTAAATCAGCTCATTTGGTGAGGTCATAAGTCTGAGAGAGTGTGCTTCCCCAAAGGTGAGATTCCATTGTTGAGCAGGAATCTGAAGGCCTAGTCTAACACTCAAGCCACTGCGTAATACTGGATCATTTCACCATTCGATATATCAAATTCAGAATATTTGAACTACATTTGGAAATGATTGTGAACCACCTTGAACCATTGGAAGTCTATGCAAGCTTATGCTTCATTGAATATGTCAGTCTCCCAGCTGCCCCAAGATTATGTGTTGAGGTATTACCTCACCCCAATAATTTCTATTTTAAACATCTATGGGTTACACCCTGTGCTGGACATTCACTGGCAAAAATAGTAAAATTCAGCCTAACACACAAGGGAACTGTATGTTAGGGTGAAGTACCATAGATTTAAAGTCCAATATCTATCTTGTGGTGATATCTTTATTGGGCCAACCAAAAGAGACCCAACACATCTCATTTGCTTTCAGAGTTTCAGTACTGGGTTTTAAACTTATCTTGTTTGTACACTATCTCACAGGTTTTTTTTTTTATTAGAACAGAATAGAAATATTTTGACAAATAAATGATCAACCCCTTTAAATAAATGCAAGCCTAAATCTTATTTGTTTGAAAGTATGCTCCTGTAATATTTTATACCAGTGGCCAGGGATTCTGGGAAATGTCGTCCAATATGTCTGGAGGATTGGTGATTGAAAACCCCTGCCATACACTGTCATTTGAGATCTCAGGAAAACAATCCAAGCAAGATTTTAAAGAAGTAGGCATTTATCCAGAGATGGGAGAATTGAAAATTAGTTGCAAATTGAATGATTCTCAAAAGGATTAAGTATGCTGCTTGTAAGCTGAAAATGATTTGTGTTTTGAAGCTTTAGAAAAGATCAGGATGAATAGAAGAGGAACTCTTCTCTAAGTAGCATAAATGCTTTGTTGTTCTGTTCTGTTCATAAACATAACATCTGTTCACTTTGAGCTTAGGACAAGTCACAGTGAGAAGCCCTCCAGCAAAGACAGGGTTTGCACCAAAATGGAATGGTACACTTTGGAAGCATTTAGGAGTGGAATCCAAAGTGCCAGTATAAAAAAGAAAGAGAATTCCTTCTATTCCACAATTACCATGAGTTTCTGTACAGCAGTGCTTCTCAGCCTGTGGTCCATGGACCACCAGTGGTCTACAAAGATGAAAATATGGGTCTGGCTGTTATTACACTGTTGCCTCAAACCCACATGGCAACAAGAGCAACTGGTCTTGCAAAACCTTCTTATAGTGCCGAGACAACGGGGCTGTCAGGAAGGAAAAGGCTGACTACACACATCAGTTCTGGAGTATTAAATATGGTTTTCTGTGAGTGAGCAGATGGCAACTACTGGATGGCATATGTTCTGTACCAGAAACTGGAGCTGACAGGGTCTATCCAATGCAATTTTCTGAATCAGCACCCCAAATAACCAAACAAAATTTAAAGTTGACAAAAAACTGATTCATAACCCTTTTGGTTCTAATGTTGGAGAGTGGTCCCTGTTCAAGTAGTTCCTGGTCAAAGTGATCCCTGTACAAGTGGTTCCTGGTCAAACTGATCCCTGTTCAAGTGGTCCATGGTAATAAAAAGGTTGGGAGCCACTGCTGTACAGGATACAGGAAATAAAACCTCTGGCACTCTGGTTAGAATTGGGGGTGTTAGATTCATCATCTTGTTCATTGAATCAGAGATCAAATTGTTTTATTCTGGCATGGCTTAAGGGCATAATTTTCTATTTCTGACCACCTCCAGATAGATAAAAATCTCAAGATGTCTCAGCTTTTGTTCCTGTATTAACCAGTTTTATCTTGGAGATCCATATCATATTTTCCTCATCCCAAAATAGAGGTTGAGTATCCTTATCCAAAATGCCTGAGACCAGAAGTGATTTGAATTTCTTTTTTTCTTTTTTTTTCAGATTTCAGGTTACAAGGTCTGTACGCATTTACAGATATGTATATAATGAGATGTCATGGAAATGGGACCCAAGTCTAACCACAAAATTCATTTATGTTTTAAATATGTTTTATACACATAGTCTGAAGGCAAGTCTATACAACATTTTTAATTGTTTTGTGCTTAAAACAAAGTTTGGGCATCATGAACCATCAAAAAAGTATTACAGCCACCCATGTGGCAAGTTTTGCACAACCTGTATTTCATAGAAGCTTCTGACACTATCAAAGATTGAAATTAACTTTCCCGAGTGAAATACGGTATGTGGTTTGTGCATTTCTACTCTTCCAGACCCAGTAAAAATGGTCACAATGTAAACACAGTTTTTGTTTCCAGGACACAGAGATCATGCAAGGGAAAAGATAAGCTTTTAACTAAGACAGAATGAATGCAATGTTTATCTAGTATATTTATCCTAAAGCCCACTTAGGACTTTCACAGGTACCAGTAGTACTTGCAAATTGCTTTGGAACAGCTTCTGAAATCTTGCATGAGTCTGAATGTAACAGATGTTTGAGGGGGCAGTAAAGGAAAGAAGGAGGAAAGGAAGCTGGGATATTTCAAGAAAGAGACCGGATGCATGAATATGCAGGTACAATCAAAACAAAAAGAACTGGAAACTCGAGAAGCAGCCTGGTTCAATGACATCAATAAGAGTTTTTTTCCTAAAGCAATAATAGATAGGTTTCTTTTTAATCTCTTGGGAAAATCTGCACTGATTCTCTCGGTCACCTTCACCACAGTGTGCAACAAAGTGAACCATTTCCATCTTTCCACCTGTATAGAGTTAAACTAATTTCTGTTAGAAGAATTGTCTGACCTTGATATGCCCAGGCCAGCCTCACACCTCTACCTTTTCCATCCACTTTCGTCTCTTCTTGAGTACTCAAAAGAGATCTGGTACTTTTCCAGCTTTTCTCTTCTTCCTAGTTGCCTTGCCCACTTAAACTGTGGATAATTAAGAGAGAATTAGGTCCCTTGAACACAGCCGTATAAAATCCAGACTATCTGCTTTGATAATCAGTATTATATGACAGTGCAGAAGGGGCCCAAGCAGAGTGCAGTCAGGATCTCTGTGTGATCTAAGGACCATAGGCTGTGTGCCCATGATTGATGCCCATTGCGTTGTAAGATGTGGGAATTGTGCATCATTTGGGGGCTTATGGGTCTTGATATAAAATTATCACCAAGTCCCCATTCAGCTAAATAATGCTACCTTGTGAGACATTGTATTAAATGCATGTTCTTAAAAATAAGGACAGAGTGCGGGTCATAGGCTTTACATAGCCCTTGGGAGTCACTAGGGAAACCTTTGAAGTACCTCTGGTGACAACAGTCCTCCCCATTTCAAAACTTCCCACTCATTTTTAGATGGTGTTTCACTTTCCAATTAGGCAAAGCTAACAAAAACTGACAATAAAAGCAGCATTTTACATGTCTCACAATGACACACTCAAAGACTTGCTCCAAATAGGCACTTAGAAATGATGCAGTGTTATAAACCAGATCAATTCCTGAAAAAAAAAAATGTCTGTTTTTAAAAAGTCTTTGCATAGCTGCAAAAAGACAGCAAGATGGTGGCTATTTTAGCCACCCCAGGAAGAGATTTCCAGAGGCTCTTATAGGTTATATGTTAAAATATGAAGCTGTAAAATGTTATACTGCAAAAGCAAAAGAATGAGTCAGGCTGGATATACACTGCACTTTATCCCAGTATCAGATCCCAGATTATCTGCTTATCACAGATTTTCTGGCAGTGGAGACTTCCTTACAAATATCAGTTGAAAGTTATCTGTAGAGCAACTACACTCCGAGGCACCTTCTAAGTAAAGGATCTGATCCCCAATTAATCTGTTTTAAAATTCTACTGCCAGATAACCTAGGATAAGCAAATAATCTGGGATCAGATTCTGAGATATAGGGGCAGTGTGGAAGGGGCTTCAGAGAGTCCTGAAACAGGATGGGAAAAATGGAGAAGAGAATCCAATTGTTCCCCACTATATTTTGGTATAGAGCAGTGTTTTTCAATCTTTCTAATACTGTGACCCCTTAATACAGTTCCTCATGGTGTGATGACCCCCAACCAGAAAGTTATTTTTGTTGCTACTTCATAACAAGTCATCCAAAACACATATGAAGTAGGTTAGGCATAAGGTAAGAGACATAATGGTGATCTAGTGAACATGACTGTGGAACATGTAACCTGGGAACTCCCTTAACCTGGCCCAGTGTTCAAATTTGTCTTTCCAACCTGGTCATGGTATGTTCCATCAAGTTGGTAATATTCTAATCATTGTGCAATACTGCTTCTTAGGTGGCTTTTCTCTATTGTAGCCCCTTGTCAAATGTGCCTTCAGTGATAAACTTTCATTTTCCAACCATAATATTCATGTCAAATTATTTGCAAAAGAAAAATATGTGCATTCAGATTAGGATATTTCTCGTAGAATGCTAGCAAGGTGTTTTTCTTAAAATTAAGATGAATCTATCATAGAGAACAGACTTCTGATGCCTTGAACAGCAATATGGATGATATTTTAGCCTATACAGATTAGCATGCCATTGCAATTCCAGACTGCTGTGAGAGAAAAACAGCTGTGTATTTGTCACTTGGGATTAATGCATTTTCCTAAGCAGGAGCAACTCGCCTGTAGAAAACAATCTTTAGACTAGCCATGAAATAAAAATGGAAATTCCTGCTCAAGCTTCATGTAGCACAATTCAAGGCATGTTTGTTTGAAAGTAGGTCAAACTGTGTGAAGTGGGGCTTATTAGTAGGTAAGAATACAAAGGAGTAAATCCTTAAAAGATAAGTCAAGGGTAAATGTTAGATCCTAGGCATATTACATAGAGCAGGGGTCCTCAAACTTTTTAAACAGAGGGCCAGGTCACAATCTCTCAAACTGTTTGAGGGCCAGATTATAATTTGAAGAAAAAAACATGAATGAATTCCTATGCATACTGCACATATCTTTTTTGTAGTGCAAAAAAACATTTAAAAACAACAAAATAATTAAAATGAAGAACATTTTTAACAAATATTAACTTATTAGTATTTCAATGGGAAGTGTGGACCTGCTTTTGGCTGATGAGACAGGATTTTTGTTGCTGTGCTTTCAAGTCGTTTCAGACTTAGGTTCACCCTGAGCGAGGGCCAGGTAAATGACCTTAGAGGGCCGTATCTGGCCTTCAGGCCTTAGTTTGAGGACCCCTGACATAGAGTGTGATTGAGCCTGCAATCTTGGGCCTTTCAATAGGAATCACCCAAGCTTTGGAAAAGTTATTTTTCAGGTGCCATTTCCACTATTCTGCAATCAGCATGATCGGTCACCACAGGGACTGGAGAATATTGGGAGGTATTCCCACAATAGGTAATGTTCAGGCTTTTAGAAGTACTAATATTGTGCCTAATATTGAGTATCCATTATCCAAAGTGCTCAGGATGAGAAGTGTTATGGATCTCAGGTTTTTTTGTGGGTTTTTCTTTTAAAAAATGAATAGTTGTATTTGAAGATATCTTGGAGATGAGACTCAAGTGTTAACATAAAAATCATTTCTATTTCATATATACACACACACACACACACACTTATATGATAAATCTCACACATGTAACGTAAAGATAATTTTATACACAATATTTTTAATAATTTTGTGCAAGTTTGTGGACGTTGAAGCATCAAGAAGCAAAGGTGTCACTATATCAAATTTTTGAGTAAGGGATGCTTAACCTGTGCAATGTAATTCAGTGTTTCCCAACCTTTTTTTTGACCAGAGACCACTTTGACCAGGGCCCACTTGACCAGAAACTACTTGACCAAGAACCATTTTGACCAGGGACCACTCTCCAACATTAGTACCAAAAGGGTTACAAGTCAGTTTTTGATCAACATTACATTTGTTTTGGGGTGGTGATTCAGAAAATTGCATTGGATAGACCACATCAGCTCTAGTTTCTGATACAGAACATATGTCATGGTCAGCAACAGGGAAGGAGTGGCAAGCAGTTCGAAAAAGATCTTGGAGTCCTCGTGGACAACAAGTTAAACATGAGCCAACAATGTGATGTGGTGGCAAAAAAAGCCAATGGGATTTTGGCCTGCATCAATTGGAGCATAGTGTCTAGATCTAAGGAAGTAATGCTACCCCTCTATTCTGCTTTGGTTAGACCACACCTGGAATATTGTGTCCAATTCTGGGCACCACAATTTAAGAGAGATATAGACAAGCTGGAATGTGTCCAGAGGAGGGCGACTAAAATGATCAAGTGTCTGGAGAACAAGCCCTATAAGGAGCGGCTTAAGGAGCTGGGCATGTTTAGCCTGAAGAAGAGAAGGATGAGAGGAGATATGATAGCCATGTACAGGGAGGAGGGAGCAAGCTTGTTTACTTCTTCCATGGAGATTAGGACAAGGAACAATGGTTTCACACTACAAGAAAGGAGATTCCATCTGAACATGAGGAAGAACCTCCTGACTGTGAGAGCCGTTCAGCAGTGGAATTCTCTGCCCCGGAGTGTGGTGGCGGCTGGTTAGCCCTGCTTCTTCCTTGCTTGTTTTTTTCTCAATGTTGAACTTAAGATTGTATGGTTTTTGAGGGCCAGAGTCTATATCTTGATTTCTGTTAACATATAATGAATTTGCTTATTTAGTACCAAGGCTTTCCACCAAAAAGGAACTTGCCAATGCACACTTGTGATTCACAATTGGTGTACAACATTCACCCTAAGAGTGCCAAATAAATAAATAAATAAATAAATAAATAAAGTATCCTTCTGGAACAGGCATTGATTGGCAAACATCGTCCCTCCAGCTGTTAGGAATTGTGGATGTTGAAGTCCAAAACACCTGGAGGGCTGAAGTTTGCCATGCCTGTTCTAGAAGGATAATGTTTATATTTTGGTAATCATTTGCAAAGTAAAATGCAGTTGGTGAAGCAAAGGCCCTAATCATTCACAGGAGGAAAGAAATGAAGAAGACATTTCTCCATTCACTTCATAGAACTTCTGGCCTCAGCCAATTCCCGATTATACCTGGCTGTATTCTTCTCCCCTCATGAGGTTGGTCATGCAGCAATGCCAATTGCCACTTTGAGAACTGCTTTTCATCTCCAGGCAGACAGTTTTCTTGATGTGAAATTAACAACTTGAAGCGGAGGCAAGGCAAAAGCATAAAAAGGGAGGGGAGGAAACTAATCTCCAGTCAGACGTGACTCCGAGGCAGCCGGCATGAAAGTGCTTTCAGAAGGCTTGTGTCTCCTTCATTAGGAAAAGGTCAGAGCCAATCACCCCAGCGGTGATTTGAGGAGAACAAGATACAAGAATGTTATTAGGGTAATCTGTCACCAGAACCTTTTTGCTGTCCACGAACTCAGCTGGGAGATAGGAAAGCATCCACAATCCTATGATGCATATCTTCCAGTTGGAATGGGCAAATCTGTCTTGCTTTGAGCAAAATAAAAGTCCTTTGCATTTTGAATGTGCATTTTATAAATCTGGACAATTACTTCAAAAGTGAAACAAACTTCCTTCCCATTCACATCTGCCAAATTCTGTAGGTAACGATACATATTGTGGTAGAACAGGATCAGATCTCAGAAGAGTTGCTTGTTTGGCTGACAATTCTCAGAGTCTGTCAGCTAGCACAGACACTAGGCAGGATCAAGGGACATGATGTAGTCTTGCAACCTTTTGGTTATTTTCCATGCATGGCCCAAATCTCATATAATAAGGCTACTTATACCTTTGAGCAGTGCAGATGTTAAAAATGTATGGGAAGACAGTAAGAAGGAAGTTCTAGCAACAGTTTGGGCACTTTGAATCAACCAGTCAATCTGAAATAAAGGTTTAGTGTGTGTGTGTGCTCTTGGATTCAACTCTGAAACTACATATTCGGGTTTCAGCAATACCCAGGAGTACCTCTGCACAGTGAAGGTGCAAAACCCCATTCCTATCATCCTTTCTGGCGGTGCAGATTTAGCCTTAGTGATTGAGGACATTGTTACCTTCAAGTTCCTGTCCTTACAGGACTATATGGCTTCCTTGTTACAATAGCTTCACTGAGTACCACTCTATTTTCAGGCTTAATTTCACAATGATGATTATGTCCTTTAAAACCCGTGTAATGTGAGAGTAGGCTCTTTAAACGACCATATTCTTCTTATGTGGGTTTTAAGATTAGGGGACTTATCTCAGTCCTGCCATTTTCAAAAATAAATGGAGAAGGTGGAGTGAAAGAACAAAGACTTTCCTGGAGGCCACTTTTGAATTCTGGGACTCCTTAGAATCATAGAATCATAGAATCAAAGAGTTGGAAGAGACCTCATGGGCCATCCAGTCCAACCCCCTGCCAAGAAGCAGGAATATTGCATTCAAATCACCCCTGACAGATGGCCATCCAGCCTCTGTTTAAAAGCTTCCAAGGAAGGAGCCTCCACCACACTCCGGGGCAGAGAGTTCCACTGCTGAACGGCTCTCACAGTCAGGAAGTTCTTCCTAATGTTCAGATGGAATCTCCTTTCTTGTAGTTTGAAGCCATTGTTCCGTGTCCTAGTCTCCAAGGAAGCAGAAAACAAGCTAGCTCCCTCCTCCCTGTGGCTTCCTCTCACATATTTATACATGGCTATCATATCTCCTCTCAGCCTTCTCTTCTTCAGGCTAAACATGCCCAGTTCCCTAAGCCGCTCCTCATAGGGCTTGTTCTCCAGACCCTTGATCATTTTAGTCGCCCTCCTCTGGACACTTTCCAGCTTGTCAATATCTCTCTTGAATTGTGGTGCCCAGAATTGGACACAATATTCCAGATGTGGTCTAACCAAAGCAGAATAGAGGGGTAGCATTACTTCCTTAGATCTAGACACTATGCTCCTATTGATGCAGGCCAAAATCCCATTGGCTTTTTTTGCCGCCACATCACATTGTTGGCTCATGTTTAACTTGTTGTCCACGAGGACTCCAAGATCTTTTTCACACGTACTGCTCTCGAGCCAGGCGTCCCCCATTCTGTATCTTTGCATCTCATTTTTTCTGCCAAAGTGGAGTATCTTGCATTTGTCACTGTTGAACTTCATTTTGTTAGTTTTGGCCCATCTCTCTAATCTGTCAAGATCGTTTTGAATTCTGCTCCTGTCCTCTGGACTATTGGCTATCCCTCCCAATTTGGTGTCATCTGCAAACTTGATGATCCTGCCTTCTAGCCCTTCATCTAAGTCATTAATAAAGATGTTGAACAGGACCGGGCCCAGGACGGAACCCTGCGGCACTCCGCTCGTCACTTCTTTCCAAGATGAAGAGGAAGCATTAGTGAGCACTCTCTGTGTTCGTCCACTTAACCAATTACAGATCCACCTCACCGTAGTTTTGCCTAGCCCACATTGGACTAGTTTCCTTGCCAGAAGGTCATGGGGGACCTTGTCGAAGGCCTTACTGAAATCCAGGTACGCTACATCCACGGCATTCCCCGCATCTACCCAGCTTGTAGCTCTATCGAAGAAAGAGATCAGATTAGTCTGGCATGACTTGTTTTTGATAAATCCATGTTGACTATTAGCGATGACTGCATTTGTTTCTAAGTGTTTGCAGACCACTTCCTTAACAATCTTTTCCAGAATTTTGCCCGGTATCGACGTGAGGCTGACCGGACGGTAGTTGTTTGGGTCGTCCTTTTTTCCCTTCTTGAAGATTGGGACCACATTGGCCCTCCTCCAATCTGCTGGAACTTCTCCCGTTCTCCAAGAACTCTCAAAGATGGTTGCCAATGGTTCCGAAATGACTTCCGCTAGTTCCTTCAATACTCTTGGGTGTAGTTGATCTGGTCCTGGGGACTTGAACTCATTAAGAGCGGCCAGGTATTCCTGGACGACTTCTTTCCCAATTAGGGGTTGGATGTCCTCCAATCCCTCATCCACTCCATCTTGCTGAGGTTGAAGACTCTCTTTTTGTGAGAAGACCGAGGCAAAGAAGGCATTAAGTAGTTCTGCCTTTTCCCTATCCCCTGTCAGCATTGCCCCATCTTCTCCTCGAAGAGGTCCTATCGCCTCCTTGTTTTTCCTTTTTCTACTGACATAAGAATAGAAGCCCTTTTTATTGTTTTTAATGTCCCTGGCAAGTCTGAGCTCGTTTTTTGCTTTAGCTTTGCGGACCTTTTCCCTACAGGTGTTGGCTATTTGTTTGAATTCTTCTTTGGTGATTTCTCCCTTTTTCCACTTCTTGTGCATGTCTCTTTTGTGTCTTAGCACAGTTAGAAGTTCTTTGGACATCCATTCTGGCTTCTTTGCATTTGTCCTATTTTTTCTCTTTGTTGGCACAGTTTGCAATTGCGCCTTGAGTATTTCACTCTTGAGAAGTTCCCATCCATCCGTAGCTCCCTTGTCTTTTAGTATCTGTGTCCATGGAATGCTGCTCAGCGTTTCCTTCATTTTTTGGAAATCAGCTCTCCTAAAGTCCAAAATGCGGGTTTGACTTGTCTTAGTTTCGGCCTTCCTTTGTACCTCAAATTGCAGGAGCACATGGTCACTTGCCCCTAAGGATCCTACCACTTCGACCGCATCGATCAGGTCCTCCGCATTTGTTAGGATGAGATCAAGAGTAGCCAATCCCCTTGTTGCCTCTTCTACCTTCTGGACCATGAAATTGTCTGCAAGGCAAGCGAGGAATTTGTTGGACCTTGTACTCTTGGCAAAGGACACAAAAGTAGCCCTTTTTGTTGACCTTCTGCTATCAGTGAAATAGATGTTTCCGCCACCCCACCTGATGGTTTTGTTTTATGCTTGTCAGACTTTTTCTAGGTATTTTTAGAGTTTATCAAAATTGCAAACAATAGTATTATCTGTGGCAGGTCAACATCAGCATTCCCCTGAAGAATCTCTTAAGTGGCTTAGATGAAGGCTTACAAGGGATGATCATCAAGTTTGCAGATGACACCAAATTGGGAGGGATAGCATTAGCTAATACTCTAGAAGACAGGAGCAGAATTCAAAACTATCTTAACAGATTAGAGAGATGGGACAAAATTAACAAAATGAAATTCAACAGGGACAAATGCAAGAGACTCCACTTAGGCAGAAAAAAATGAAATGCAAAGATACAGAATGAGAGATGTGTGACTCGACAGCAGTACATGTGACAACAAGTTAAACATAAGCCAACAATGTTATACAGCAGCTAGAATAGTCAATGGGATTTTGGCCTGCATAAATAGTATAGTGAAGGAAGTCATGCTGCCCCACTATTACTGTATCCAATTCTGGGCACCACAGTTTAAGGGAGATGTTGACAAGCTGGAATGTGTCCAGAGGAGAGTAACTAAAATGATCAAGGGTATGGAGAACAAGCCCTATGAGGAGTGGCTTAAAGAGCTGGAAATGTTTAACCTGCAGAAGAGAAGACTGAGAGGAGACATTATGAGGACCATGTATAACTATGTGAGGGGAAGTCATAGGGAGGAGGAAGCAAGCTTGTTTTATGCTGCCCTGGAGACTAGGACCCGAACAGTGGCTTCAAACTTCAGGAAAGGAGATCCCACCTGAACATTAGGAAGAACTTCCTAAACATGAGCGCTGTTCAGCGGTAGAACTCTCTGCCCCAGAGTGTGGTGGAGGCTCCTTTTTTGGAGGCTTTTATACAGAGGTTGGATGGCCATCTCACAGGGATGCTTTGAATGTGATTTTCCTGCTTCTTGGCAAGGGGTTTAATTGAATGGCCCATGAGGTCTCTTCTAACTCTGTGATTTTATAATTCTATGTCTGAAGGATTGGTGATTGAAAACCTCTACAAACAATGTATGTAGTACTGCACTTTGTTTAAAGGGACATCATAACATCATATCCCATCGCCATTCTAGACACCATCTCACATTTTAAAGACATTTTATTGTATAAGCAACATCATTCATAATTAAATCACACAGTACTTGTAGATCTCAGTAGTGAGAAACATTGCCTAATACGATATGGAGACTCCATAATTTGTATTTCATCTATTAACAGTCTTGGCACATCTCATACTACCAAAGGTATTTGCATGCCTTTGGTAGTACGTATTTCAGGAGTTCCAGTACATTGTAAGGCATCTATTTTCTTACACAATAAATTTCAGACACTTTTCAACTTAATACAGAATTGTAGTACATTTACATGCATTGCATTTATTCAACATAATGATTGCTACAGAGAGTGAAACACATCATATTGACATCTGCATTCTATTTCTTATATAAGTAGATAGCCTTTTGTACCTATAAGATTTTTACTAGTGCCAAAAAGACAAATTCCTACTCCCCTATTCATAGAACTGAGGCTCTTACAGGTTAAAAGCCTTCCAATATCAATTTCTTCTAAATTTTATTATGATCTCTTTTATTGATGGTTGTCTTCCTTTTATTTTTCTTTCTTTTTATCATTTGTATTTATTGAGTTAGGAGAACTACTATTTCTGTGTTTTCTCATTTTGTGTATATCAGGGGATTTTATGGTTTGATTTTATGTTGGCCTTTATGTGGTTTAAAGATGAGAAAATACTTTTTTGTTTCAGGCAGCTTGTAAACATCTGATATGGGCTGTTGATGAAAGTAACCAATAGCCATGATACCCAGGAATCCTAAAAGGTTGCAGTTCTCCAAAATTACTTTTCCAACTTCTATACTAAGCAACTTTGTATTTCTGTTATTCCTGGAGTTTCTACATTCTTCCATTCTATGCCCGTTTTCTTTGGTAACCACCTTCTGTTCTTCTCTCACTTCTGTAGGTGCCTCAGGGAGACTGGAATAACACGTTGACTAGGGACAAAGACAATGAAATCCCATGCCGGCGCATGCGGAGTGGGAGTTATATTAAAGCCATGGGAGATGATGATAGTGAAGACTCTGAAACCAGCCCGAAGCCATCTCCAAAAACTGCAGCACGGAGGCAGAGTTACCTCAAGGCCACTCAACAGTCACTGAGTGAGCAGAGCACCACTCACAGGTACTGGCTTCTAACCTCAGCCCTCCTTTGCCTTAAAAAGGATATCCATGCCTTCAACATCTTGAAAAGAATGGCTTGGGTGAACTATAAACACATTCCATGTTCATGATGGTTCATTATGGTCTTATGATATGAAGACTAGTGCAAAGACAATACTTCTTAAAAAATTTAAAAAATCCATGGTATTACCAATTGAGTACTACTAGTGCCTACAGTTTTACCTATCTGTATCTGACAAAATATGTCCTATTTAGTAATTTTCTAGGTCCTCCAGATGATTCCATGGCATGTTTCCACCAGAAGTTACATAGAGCTGCATTGGTGGACCTAGAGAATTCCTGTGTGTCCTCTCTAGGTTCTCCAGCATGACCCTATGGTAACTTTCAGAGGAAGCTATTCATTTCAATACAGTTCATTGTTATCCACAGTTTCCTGTTTCCACAGTAAGTGGTGTTTCTACTAGGTTGGCAGAAGCTGCAGCTAACAGTGGGAGCTCACCTTGCTCCCCTGATTCGAACCACTAAATACTTCCTTCTTCCAAACTGGTTCATAACTATTTGCTCTCCAATACAGGAATTGACTAGTAATTAAGACAGTCTTCTGTTCTCCATATTAGACTAATACAACACTAAGATTACCTACATATTGTTTCCAACCTTTGTCCTGTCTTCCTCTAATCTACTCTCAGGGTAGACTGCCGGGGGAGGGGTGTCTTGTTTTTTAAAACATGTCCAGAACAAATGTAATAACATAGGCTTCAGGGGATTTCTTGATGGCTGTGATAAATAGTCAATAAAAAAAGTCACCTATCTTACAATTTGTAGAAAATAAAAATAAAACAAGACCTAACGCCATCTGCTGTCCACTCATCATGACTTTTGTTTTCCTGTGTAGATAATCATTTTTGAGTATCCAGTTCAGGTCTCCAGAACGTCAGCATAAAATCATACAGAGCCATACTACACCAACGAATCACAGAAATAATTAATGCAGATGGTAATAATAATAATACAATAACTTTTTTATACCCTGCCACCATCTCCCCAAGAGGGACTTGGGGCGGCTTACATGAGGCCAAGCCCATGGTACAATTAAAAACAATTCTAAAAAGGTATGTAAAGACATATACAAAGTTATTATTAAAACTATGATCAACTACACAATACCTGGAATTGAATTCTAACAAGGCAATTAAAAGACAAAAGATATGATAGCCATCAACACTGGGAGTTAGCATATTTATGATCACACTGATGTTAACTGTAAAAATCAAGATGTAGTTCTAAGTAGGCTTATTAATGAGCAGTGGGACTTTCCCCTGACAATAAATCTAGTCATGTCCAATTCTGGGGGTGGTGCTCATCTCCATTCCTAAAAAGAAGAGCTGGCATTGTCCATAGATGCCTCCAAGATCATGTGGCCAGCATAATAGCATGGTGTACCATTATCTTCGTACCAAAGCGATACCTATTGATCTACTCACATTTGCATGTTTTCAAACTGCTAAGTTGGCAGAAGCTGAGCCTTACAGCAGGACCTCACCCCACTCCCAGATTCAAACCACCAACCTTCCGATTAGCAAGTTCAGCAGCTCAGCTATTTAACCCTCTGCGTCACCAGGGAACCCCCACTTTGGTCACATTTCACACTACTATCAGAATCCTCCAGTCATCATCGGGATGATGATATGGTTGCTGATGACACGATAAATAAAATAAATTATCGGGATGATGGAAATTGCAATCCAAAAAAAGTAACAGACCCAAGCTCTGACTGCCTTATACCAACTCTGGCCCATCTTCTTCCTTCTCTTCATCTTTTTTTCTTTTTCATTATATAGCATCATCAAATGTTATATAAGACCACTCCTGACACGACAAAAAAAAAAAAAACATAGAGGCCTTTCAAGGTTTACAATTGAAAATATTTGCATGTGTGTGTGTGTGTAGCAAATAACTAAACAGTATAATATAGTTATAAAACAAATCATAAAAAATAAGAAACAACCCACACGATATATGAAAACTGATTAATGCATGCAATCAAAATATACAAGAGTACAAAACAACATTAAACTAAAATCCAAGTCCAAACTGCCTCCTATATATTGACTGGTAACAACCCATCAAATTTTAAGCAGTGGTCTTTCCAAGGCCTTCCTAGAAATGCCTGGAACTGAATCTGTGTGCATCTAGAAACACAATATTTGGTCTACCATCTATCTGTGGCCTCTTCCTGTGATGCTTTCAGGCCTACTGTTGCTCAGCAATCAGCTTTTTTTCCAGCAATGACTGTGAGATTTGCTTTAAATACACTCTGTCAGGAGTCTTGGAAATGTACTTAGCACAATGAATTGGAGAAAGCAACAGCTTCCCTGTAGCTTCATGACAAGTGCAAGCTGTTAGTTGGTGATCAGTGGCTGCAAATGGGGCACTACTGCCGACCAGTGGCTATATCAAGTTTTATTTTCTGACTGAGTTGCAGATATGTTTCCATCTGATACTTTGTTAGATATGATATTAAATATATTTCATATAGATCTTGTATGCTTAACAATGAAAACAGAAGTTGTGGGAGGCCTGGTAATTGTCAAGACTACTGACAATAGTATATTTAAGTATTTTTCCCCCTTTGGCAGTCCTGATTTTAGATTATTCCTTTGAAGCTTCTATTTACAATATAATGAGCTCCTGCTGTCACCATAAACTACTTTTATCAGTTGTCTTGTATATTCCCATAAATTGTTTTCTAGATTAATAATACCAAAGTATTTGCGCATGTACAAATTCTTCATCCATGGATTCTACCACCTATGCTTGAAAATATTACCTGCTACCCTAAAGAAAAATCCAAAAAGCATACCTTGACTTTGCCATTTTGTATAAGGGACACCATTTTACTATGCTACTGTTTATAATGGGTCTTGAACATCCACATATATTTGGTACCCACAAGTGGTCTTGAATCAAACTCCAGCAGATACCAATAGGCCATTGAAGGGGACAAACTTGTTTCAGTGGAGTTGGCCTTGCTGCTTCTTTGTTACATAGCAGCCACAAAGATGGCTTCAACAAGTCAACCATTATGTATACCCCAGCCTGAATCCTGTTGAGAAAATTATTGAGTCAATGGAAATGACCTATGTATCGACTCACTATTTAACTATTGATTCAATGGGCCTACTCTAGATGAAAGTAACCAGTGGGATTCAGACCTCTGTGTGTTTTCCACTTCTATGTAATCCATACAAGACAAAACAGGAAACACTATCAAATCATGAAGAAAGGAAGTAAAGCCCAAGCTTAATCATCTATTCGTAGATACAAAAAAAGCAGGACTAGGAAGCATAAAGAGAGACATACCTACCTAGCTTACGCTTTTCTCCACTCATGAACAGGTCCAAGTTATTTGCTACAAAATTGGTACTTAATATGTAACAAATAGTTAGAAACTAAGCATCAATTATGTTAGGGGTGAGTAATGTGTAGTCCATTGCTGACATGTAGCATCCAGACCCTTTCCCATTTACTCAAAAGAGCCCTTTGTACTTTCTATGAGATACGGAGACCAATTTGCCATATTTTAGTCCTCTGACCTGTTTTAGGTTTGCAGAGACTTTTCCCAAAAGTCTTAAAACAGTCAGTCCTATTTTTGAAAGAGTCCTCCTGAGCCA
This sequence comes from Anolis sagrei, assembly GCF_037176765.1. Classification (NCBI taxonomy): domain Eukaryota; kingdom Metazoa; phylum Chordata; class Lepidosauria; order Squamata; family Anolidae; genus Anolis; species Anolis sagrei. Next base: position 211,209,207 of record NC_090024.1, on the reverse strand, counting down.
AAACTAGGTCAGTGGATAAAAAACAAAATAAAGTGCCTCTTTACAGTTTCTGGGTGGCTCATACCCTTTTTAGTTAAATAAAAAAGTGAATGTAATGTAGCACAGGAGGCATCAAGGGAAATTGAGGGCAGGTCCAACTTTGTGGTGTCCAAGGAAAATAATTCGCAGCCCATAGACTTGAGAAATTTACCCCCATCCCAATATTTCCCAAGATTTTTTAAATCTAAAAAATACTTTTAAAGCTTTAAGAGTTGTGGAGATAGTGGAGAAACCTATAATTTACTACTAATTAAATTCAAATATTGTTATGTGCCTTCAAGATGACTGTTATTATAAGTCTCCCCCCCCCCCCCCCCCCCCAGTAGGATTTATTCTGCGGAGGTTTGTTATTGCCTTCCTGAGGGTAAAAGAGTGTGACTTGCTGAAGGCCACCCAGTGGGCTTTCTTGGCTGAGTAATATTAAGGCTCTGATATCTCAGAATCAAAGACCAATTCTCAAACTGCTGTAACATGCTTGTCTGTTAAGAGCTAGGTGATACTGGTAGTTATACTGAAAAAAGGTAATATCTCTACACAATCACTCATATGTCCTTCTGGGATCAATTCTAGTCACACTGTTATCTGTGTCCATATCGATTTCTTGTTGGAGGGTGTGGGATCTGATTAATATGATGAGAATAACAACAAAAACAACAACAACAACAACAACGTTTATTTATATCCCACCACCATCTCCCCGAAGGGACTCGGGGCAGCTTACAAAGGCACTCCAAGGTGCAGCATATGACATAAATGGCACATGAGTATAAACAATATCACATAGAAATTATAAATGCAACCACTATCAGCACATAATATAATATAAAATTGCACAATTTTAAAAACACAGACCATATATACATAAAACTAGCTGCCACCAATTTGCAACTAAGGTGCCAGAGTGTCAACCTCATATTGGCCTCATATATGCAAGTTTTGAACTTCACCAAATTTCTTGTAATTGTGAGTTGGGAGGTTGTATCTGCCAGGTTCACAATTCCAGTTCTTAGAGTCCATTCACAATGCAGAATTGTATAATTATCACTCCTCTTTAACTACTATAGTTTTGTCCTATGGAATCCTGGAATAGTTTAGGGAGGGGCACTTTGAATACTCAGTCAAGGTGTTCCAGTGTTTCGTCAAACAACAAACCCCAGGATTCCGCAGGATAGAACTATGGCAGTTAAATTGGAATTGAATAGACCCTGAATATAGGCCTGATGGTAAACAGCTGAGTAAATAAATAATCAGGAAAGAAGTGGACCCCCAAAAAGGGTCTCACTAAAGTCAACTTGCCTGTGTCAATACCTTGTTATGTCACTAAATACAATGATCACTGTTTGCTTTTCTCCTCTTGTTATATGATCATGACTTCAGATTCTCTCTGTTCTTATTCTACAGAAGCCTGGACCGCCTTGATTCTGTTGAGATGGTTTTGCCTCCGAAGTTCCCAAGCTGGGAAGAAGAATACAGCCCGATCCCAGACAACCTTGATGAGTCCAGTAGCGTCAATCAGGTGAGAGGGAGCAGCAACTCTTCCTAGCAACACAAAAGGACAATTCCCACCTAATCTAAAAAGGATAATGCTTTTGGAAGATCACTCAAATGCAGGAAAATGCAAATCAGCTTTTGCATTTCCTGGCATTTGAAATTCAAATGCAAAACCTCCAGTGGCTAGAACAGACATTTGATTTGACTTTCTTCTGTTTCCTGTCACACAATAATACCTGAGCATTAAAAGAATAAAAACTGCTCAAATACACTTTACATGGAATGAAAATGGCTGCAAAAGATTCCTGCCAGGGATAATATGACCATTAAGGGAAGGGTGAGTAACCACCTCAAGTGATAGATGTCGGAGATACGCTGGTCACTCGCCCCTCCAGGCTTTCCCCTCCATTGATAGTCAGAGCTGTATATGCCACACAGTCTGTCCTACACCCCTTCAAGTAGTCTCTTGTCTTAAGAGGTTGTGATATTCAACAAAAAGTTAACTTCCAGGCCAGAATCTCAGAGTGAGGGGAAACATCTCAGGCCAAAATTGTTGCACTGAAAAGTGTGTGTGTGTTCTCACTAGTTAGGCTTGGCTTTGTTTATCTGAGTGACATATTATATGTAAATGTGGTTGGTACTAAATGTATCATGTTTAACCAGAGGCTGCCCCTTGTCCTATGATATCATAAGGGATCACCCTTGATCTCAGATTTTGGTCCAGAACTCTCAGGCCCTGAAATAGTCCTGACCTGAGAACTCTGGGTAGCCATCTTTTTCTTTTCATATCTCAGTCAAGGCCCTCACCATCTGTGTACTGGCTGCTTTAATCAGTCCATGTAGTGATAAGGGGGTCCTTCCACTGTTAGGAGCAAAGGTCTCCCAATACCAGTTGTTCAGGACCAACAATAGAGAAAAGTATTGACATCATGTCCTACTTGCCAAAGGTGTCTGATTAGACCATTCTTCCTCTCCCTCCTTTGCTTTATTCTATTTGTCTGTATCAGGGAGTCAGAGAGAATAGATTAAAAGGAAGGGACCAAAATGCCATCATATTTTAGCTTAAATCTCTTACTCCTAGGAAAGATATTGCTACCTTTAGATTGATGGGGAAATCATACAAAATATGGGAAACAAGGAAATGGTGGTACTATGGGGAATTGAAATGTTCATCTGTGAAACCCTAGAAGATGGAGAAGATCACTAGGTTCCACCCCACGATATATGGCAGTGGTTCTCTACCTTCCAAATGTCGTGATCTCCTCATGTTGTAGTGACCCCCAACCATAAAACTACTTCCATTGCTACTTCATAACTGTAATTTTGCTATTGTTATGAATTGTAATGTAAATATCTGATATGCAGGGTGTATTTTCATTCACTGAACTCCACCAATGATGGAATTGGGCAAACTTGGCATACAGAACCCCATGACCAACAGAAAACACTGTGATTTCTGATGGTCTTTGGCGACCCCTCTGATGCCCCCTCGTGACCCCGCAAGCGTCCCGACCCCCAGGTTGAGAAATGCTGATATATGGCATGAAAATATGTTAGGTTAAAATGTTTCAAAGTTGTTGAATTTAAAATAACATTTAATCTGTCCCAAATGTATGTGTAGATTGGTTTCGTAGTCTGAAAGAAATGAAAGGAAGGAAAGAATCAGAAAATCTGAAATCTAAGGGCCCTTCCACACTGTCCCTTTATCCCAGGATCTGTTCCCAGATTATCTGGTATAAAGGACATCATGGAAGGACCCTAAGTTATCCCCATGAGAATGGAGGACAGCTTTACTTTACTTTTGTATTGGTACCCTGTCTAGAAAGTTCATATTTTTATAATACATCTAGGATTGCAATTCTATTGCAAACTGATTTCCAGGAAAGACATCTTCTTATATACTGCACCTCTAACCATAATCCTCTGGTTAGCATTAAAATAAGAAAGATAATAATAAAACAGTGACTGGAATCAGCAGAACAGAACTCCCATTGAATTCGGTGACACTTATATCTAAGTAAATATTCATAAAGTCAAACTTTAAATTTGATGGAGAATTCTGAACACAAGTTTTACTAGACAGATTCTGCTTCTCCTAGCACAATTCTTTCCAGTAAATAGTAGGATAATTCTTATCAGGTCTGAACAGAGGAAAGAAAAGGATGTGTTGACAGCCACCAGTCTGTTAAACAGCATGCTACTTAATAGTGATTTTAAAAAAAACTTTAGCTGAGTAGCCAAGTTTAGCTTTAAGAGTATAGTATATTTATCCTAGCTAGGATTTTTGCCTGTATTGGATTGAAATGTGTTGTTCGCTTTCATTAAAACCCTAGAGTGGTGACAGTCCAACAAAATTGTCAATATAATTGAATACCTACACTCCATCTGGTCTAGCAAATGAGATTCAACATATAAAATGTCAGTGATGGCATTATAATAGTTAGATTTTTCAGCAAAAAGAACAACATAATATGCAAATCAGGCCCGTAGCCAGGATTTCGTTTCGGGGGGGGGGGATTTTTTTCAGGGGAGGTTCGGGAGGGCTGAGTTTTGGGGGGGCTGAGTCTGAGTAAAAGAGGGTCTAGCCTCGCAAACCTTTTGTATCATTACCCCAATACCCTCATGCATAAGGGATATATTGAGTATGGTTATCAGATCATGATATGAATAAACATAACAGTTTAAATAATGCACCAATAAGGCCTTTTCGCGAACCACCATGAGAATTTCGGGGGGGGGGGGGCTGAAGCCCCCCGAGCGCCCCCCCCCCCCCCGGCTACATGCCTGATGCAAATGTATCCATCCTAAGTACAAAAATTGTGTTTGTGCTGGTCCATTCTTTCGCATCCTGGCTATTAATAAATATTCCGATTCAGTTAGCACAGTACTAGAGTCACATATTGCTCTAACTCGGTAGACTCTAACCTTTGGTCCTCCAGGTGTTTTGGACTTCAGGGCCCACAGTTCCTAACAGCTGGTAAACTGGCTGGGATTTCTGGGAGTTAAAATCCAAAACAACTAGAGGGCCAAAAGTTTGTTGCCCCAACTGTTGCTGAATACTCTTTCCACTTGACTTTTGTCTCCCCTGTATGATAACCTGAATTAGCCAAAGTGCCTAACGCTGGATTCAGTTTTGTCAAAATGTTACCTCATACTTGGCAGCTTGAAGGTTTTGGTCCTATGAAGGTTTGCCTCATCATGTTTGGTCAGCCATATAATGAGAAGTTGTTGGTTTTTTAATTCATTTTTGTGTCATTAGCCCAAACTGTCACACGATAGCCTTTGTCCCTTTGTGATTCTTGGGAGGCTGAAATGGTTTCTGTGTTGAAGCAGTGAGATCCCCATCCCTGGTGCTTTAATATTTTACAACTCTTTCTTCCAGATATTTGGACAACCCTCATTTATTCCACAGATATTTTCACAAGAAGAGCAGGTACCGTCCATCTGATCATATTCTACCATCCCTTACATGCACATATTGAACTGCCTAATACAGATTCAGACTTCCTTGTTGCTCAGCATTGTTTGCACTGGCTAGCAGTAGCCCTCCATAGTTTTAGTCTAGGGTCTTTCCCAGCCCTAACTAGAAAGGGCAGGGATTGTACCTGGGGTCTTCCACATTCGAAGCATGCACTGTTCCTCAGAGCTACTATGACTCCCCCAAGTACGTTAAATCACTTGCTAAATGTTTCAGTTCTTGAACGTAGCTGAAAACCATTACTATTTAAGTGTTACAACCCCCAAATATTTGACACTGCCTCTTAATGAAATGAGAGGAGAAAAAATTGAGTGAATTAGCAAATATACAAAATGACCTCAGTTATTATACCATAAAATTTAATGATGTCTAGCTTTCCCTACTGTGTTTCAGGTGGTGTAACAAGACCCAAGCAAAGTCTTTCTGTGATATGAATGTAGCCTGCATAAATGGGATAATTTTCAGGTTGAGAAGCCAGGAAAAATGAGCAGTAATTCAGGAAAGGTTAAGAAAACAGGTGTCTTTTCATTGCTTTACTTTAAACTGTCATTACTTATTATGAATTAATTCTCTAAAATCAATTTTACAAGGCCGTAAAATTAATAACAGGCCATATTTTCCAAAATGGAGATCACCAATTTGTGTGACAAATTACCAGACTTGATTAGTTTTCTTTAACGAATATGAAACAAGATCACACTCAGAAGAGTTGTAGCAAAAACATTAGGCAGGACCAGCTGAGGTGGGATGAAAAGCATCACCTCTTGCCTAAGATGTCACCATGGAAAATTTGAGAAATTAGAATTAGATGCCAGTAGTGAAATAGATGACTGTCTTGGCCTTGAAGGAGCTGGGGGTGGCGAAAGCCAACTGGGAGCTCTGGCATGGGCTGGCCCATGAGGTCAAGAAGAGTTGGAAGCGACTGAACAAATAAACAACAACAGTGAAATAGAAAACTTGCATAATTCCTAGTTAGAAACATGAGCTAGACTAGATTGATCAGATTTTCTCACCAGGGATCTTCAATAGAGACTGATTTATTTAGTGCAGTAAAAACACATATTTCTGGATTACATCTCCCTTGAACCCTAATTGGCATAGTTAGTGGTGAAGAAACTAGGAACCGCGGCCAAACAACATCTGTAATGACATTTTGCTCATTCTTGATTTACTGTAAGTTTCTTTCATAGGTTTCTCTATAGTATCTCTATTTCTCTTATAGCATACATGCGACAACCTAGCAGTATTCCTGCCCAAGATGTGACCTACCAAGTTAAAAATAATCTAACAGCAAGTTATGGTAGATCACTGGAAAGTTTGTGAACCTCCTGGGTTTGCTGGTACTCATCATGACTCATATAAAACCAAGGATGCTGTCAGAACATGGAAGCATTACTTGTTTTTTTCCCTTTGGATTACAGATCCCAGTATTCCCCAGCCAGCACAGACATTTCTCGAGGTCTGATCCAAAAAGTTACTTTTCTAAGCTGTGGTCATTGTTAAGCACTTCACATACCAGAATTCAGAGCTAGTAACCTGTGTGACTTGCTGGACCACATACTATTGAAGCGGTTTTGAAACAAGGGTAATATTGGCTAATGTAAACAAATAAACATCTCATTCTGCTGAGAAGCATAAGGGAGATCTGTTGAACTACTGTTTCCACCAATCCAAACTTTTATAAAGCCCATTGTTGTGGCTTATGGGAACTGTAATCTCAGATTTGCAGGGACACAGTTGCCTAGTATAGCAGAAAGCAAATTAATAAGTCAGAAAATACATTCAATTCCCCTATGAGATCTTTGGAATTGCAGGTCCTTTTGCTAAGAGAATGACCAACTGTGTTCTTACAGGCAGGAGAAGTGGAGCTAAATGACCAATATGAGGGACTGTGTGAATCAACCTACAGTGAAGCAGAATCAACTACTGTGGAAGTACTGGACCTGCCCCTTCCTAGTTACTTTCGCTCCCGGAGCCACAGCTACCTCCGAGCCATTCAAGCAGGCTGCTCCCAAGAAGAGGACACTGTCTCTGTCCGGTCCCTCTCTCCACCTCCAGCTAACAGCATCAGTGGCAGCCGAACACTTCCCAGCAACAGTAAGTCAAACCATTTGCAACCAAGGGGAAATGGTAAACAGATGTGATTGCACAGCTATCTAAACATTGCTTGGAAAAAGATTTGAGCATTTTAGATTGTGAACACACCCAAAATTTGTAGTATTCAGTGTTGTAACTGAATGTTATGCTGGTTTTCCATAATAATGTGATATTGTGATTTGGTATGCGCCACATTTTGCATTTGGATTTGGTTTCAGTATTTCTGGTTCAACAACTATTCAGAAATATCTTTATGACCATATTATACTGTATTATTTCTCTTAATCCACAATACAGAGGATGAAAGTAATGGGCCATGATACAGCCAATGTATTTTAAGGCATCAACAAAAGGAATACTTGCTTGTGGGTATTATCTACTAAACTATCTTAGGAATAAGCATGTGTTTGGACTTAGTTTCAGAAATGCAATCCTAAATTTATATACCAGGATATTTCAGTGGTACAGGGGTATTGGAGAGCAATAAGCTACTTTTAGATCGAAAGTTCATTTTTCTATCACTTCCCCCTTCCCTGTTTGTTACCATGTCCCTTAATTTTGGTATCTGTGTGGGGGGAAAGTTCCTGAACAGAATTGTAGTGTTGACATTTGATGTCAAGATCAAATCGACATTCAGCTGTGGTTTAAAATGTATTCTTTTGTTGTCTTTTCTACAAATGTTGGTCTCCTAGATATAACAAAGTTTGAAACAATGTGGGGAATATTATTAATATACAGGTCTGAGACAATTTTATCACCGTTTCTTGGATGTTAATGAAATTTTGACATGAAGCTAAGCCAATGTTGACCTATGTCCTTAAGTGTTCAAGAAACAGCTGGCCAAGTTAATGTGCTGCCAAGATATCGCCTTTTCCATCCATAATCCTCTTAATCACAATAATTTATTTCCCTACAGATGGGGTAGGGCCACCTCCCACATCCATAACAAGCTAAGAGTCCAATCCCTAGGCATCATTAGGATCATTTTTCCATTGACTTCATTTGGAGCACTCCTCCTAAATCAGTACTAAAATATCTCACTCAATACCCCACCCAAGAAGTGCTAGAATATTGTTGTTGTTGCTGCTGCTGCTGCTGCTGCTCTGACGTTTTGGGGAGCCTGAACCTGGGTTGTTTTCTTAAGTCAGCTATGGCTTTGTCAGAGCACAATTTTGGGAGATAGGAGTCTACTGTTCCACTCAGCAGAATGGCCATGAGAGTCCCAAATAGAATAGAAGAAGAACCTGAAGAAGTTACTTTGTAGGCTATAGTTCCAGAATCCCCCCTCACACCAGTAGGACCATTGGGAATTATGCTCTCTGCAAACATCAAGGTTGCAAGTAGTCTATATATTGGACAACTTCATTCCTTTTGATTACATTCATCAGGTCTGCCATCCATGAAAGCTTTGACCAACTAAAATGTCTTGGTCTTTAATGTGCTATAAGACTCTTATATTTTGAACATATGCTAACAACTAAAGTAGGGATAGATGATTTCTTTGGATGTGGGGATAAAGTTCTCTCCCAGGTCCTCTAAGGCCAAATCCCATGACTATAACTACCCCAAGCAATGACATTTCCAAAAGCATTGAAGTGCTGCTTTCAATAAAAGCAAGGAGCAATGTGTATAGGATCCATGCACAGAAAATTGTCCATAAAAATATCAGGACTTCTAGAAACCAATTTTGTTTTCTTTTTAAGAAAATGCTATTTATTTGCTCTTGCCAAAGTGAATTCATAAACAGGAGGGGACCTTTATGAGGGCTTAGTTGGCCACAAAAACTGGACTAAATTTTGCTCACCCTAGAAGTAAAGAAACCCTTATAAGGGAGATGTTGAGCACCTTAAAGTACCCAATTGCAGCTGTGAAAGCAAAAGGCTGCCGTGATGCCTTTCAAACAGAGGCTGCCGTGATGCCTTTGACATGATGGCATGATGTGTAGAATTGTTGGATGATCTCCAGTAACAAGAAAAAAAATAGCTTGACCTGATTTTTTTTTTCTTCCTACACAGGTAGCATGTGCACCGCTGTTACCATTTTGTGAACTGTGGTTGCATTTAAACTGTAGACTACATACTTTGTGGCATTGTGTGCATTGCAAAGAAAGCCGCTCAAGCAGCAATCAGCATTGGATTTGTGAGGTTTAGAGATTTATGGATTGCCTCCTGAAAAATAAATTGCACTTGGCACTGTGATATAAGACCTGTTTTCATTAAGACGCCATTTGCTGTTTCCCTTTAACAAAAGAGAGAAAAGGTTTAAATTCTCATTGGCTGATACTACCTACTCATGTACCCGCAAAAAAACTAAACATACTGGTATTAAATGTATCCAATAGTGGACTGTATTAATATGCTGGTAGATGCTTATACTGCATTTGTAGTAGAAGGTGTTTTCCTTTAACTTCAATCCAATTGTATATATTTTATTTTAAGCTACAATTTTTGCTTATTCAAGACAGGAGCTCAATTCGTACACATGTTATGGGTTAATTCTCCTACGAATTGTGCCCATCTCCTTAAAGCCTTCTATCTATTCCTTCTATCACAATCCTTACTTTGCTTATTTTCTGTCCTATTTACTAGAGAAAATTCTAGTTTTACTTAATAATAGACAGGATAAGACAATGCAGGTCCAGCCCTACCATTAGGTGGAGTGATGTAAGTGTCACAGTCAGCAGCTATAGGATGTTATGGAAGACCAGACTTTTAAAATTGTTTTAACAGTCTGGAAAGGGGAAATGTGAGGTTTTCTACATCTTCCTAAAAGGATATGCTTGGTTTTGGGTGCCATAACTTCTGTTCTTGATTGCCTCTATATTGGCTTATTTACATTCTATATTTCCATTTCTTTCTGCATTAGCTTAGGACAGGGATGGAAAATATTTGGCCCTCTATGTTTTTGAACAAAGATTTCTGCAATCTACTACCAAAGGCCATGCAGGATGAAGCTGATAGGATGTCTGGAGTAAAATATTTAGAGAGCCAGATTCCCTAGCCCTGAAGTAGCATCTTTTTAAAAGCATTGTGATCCTATTTGTTCCAAATTAAATTGTGTGTGTCAAAAAGAATATATTTGATGACAACCTGGAGTCCTTTCATACTATACAACTATACTGGCATGATTTCATTTTAACTGCCATGGTTCCATTCTAGCGATCTGGAATTTGCAGTTTAGCACCTCTCCAAGCTACAAACCCCCAGATGCTTTAGTCAAGATATTGCCATGACAATTAAAATGGAACCATAATCATGGAGTGTGAAAGAATCCATAGAGTTGAAAAGGGAATCAACATTTCATTTACAAATCTGTAAACTCAGTAAATGACAACCCAGATCTACCACCCAGGAAGTAAGTAAATAAATAGGTAAACAAAATAAAATAAGTGATTGTCTGCCCTCAGTGGTGCTTTTGTAGTGGTGCTTGCAAGGTGTTAACACTAAGGAGGGTGAGATATAGCCAGTGGTATCTGTTCAACTCTGGTAATTGGCAGAAATTCTACTGACAGCTTTGAATCCCTGGCTTTGAATCCCTTGCATGAGATCTATATGACAGAGGTATGGGAGTGAGGGGATGCTTCCTTGTAACTTTCTTCCTTAAGAACAAAGAGATTTATGCACTGGGACTTGAAGAATCTTAGCAAAACAGGCTGAGCAGCAGGTGAAAAGTGATGTGTTCTATACTAGATGCTCAGTTTCTATTTCAGGTTTTGTCTTCGTGCTGAAACAGCCTAGCTTTATGCATATTTATTATACAAGTGAAATTCTGAGCATTTTGTGTGAAAACAAACTTATATCTTTCATAATAGAAGAAGATGAAACATCTATACAATCCCCCCCCCCCCCCAAGAAAGAGAAATAATGAAAATTTGTAATTCAAATACAGGTGAACTACAACCTGCTTAATTTAAAAAAACATACTTGATGTAGTATAACAAAAATACCAAGTTACCAAAGAGAATGCACATGTCCCTCCACTGCCAAAAACAAAAAACAAAACAGGACAATAGAGGATACAGACTTGCATAACATTTTCATGTGCCAATTTATGGATGTGAAAAAATACTATACTTAGAAAAGCAATGAACTTTCCCATAGCCAAATGTCTAGGCTGTTGTCCAATTGTTTTTATGGATAGCTGCTAGGCTCCTGTTGCTTTTTTGTAGATTTTTAACTTTCCCCAGTGAAGGACAACATCAAAGCTCCTCTTTCAAGCACCTGCTCTTCTTTTTCATGATCCTTCCTCTTTAAACTAAACATGGACTGGGTAACCATTCAAACAGAGAATTGCTTAAGTAGAACACATTACCATCCTCTTGGACCATCCAGGGGGAATACCAATAGCTAAGAAATTTGAGAAAAGGGGACTGGAAATGTTACATGGCCATTTCTGGTTTTAAAAACACTTTGCCGAGAAACCTCCTGATTGGTTCTTGTAGAATTCTCCTAAGTCAGAAACCACTTGAAGACACACAACAGCATTTTTTATATTCATCGGTTTAAATGCTTACAGGTTTAAACAGTTAACTATTTAAAATCAAATCACTGCCCTCATTTATTCCTATTGCTCCAAAGGAATTGGTAGTGCAAAACAAGATCCTGCATTGACAGATGTGGCTGCAGAACTATAGTCACATGATGTAACTATGTATTCCAGTGTTTCCCAATAGGAAATTGAAGGTTACATGGGAAGGCAAGGAACTTGAACACTGTTCCCATCCTAACTATCTTGGCATCACCTTAGATCGAACACTAACATTTAGTCAACACTGTGCAAATACCAAGCACAAAGGAGCTGCACACGATGACATCCTGAGGAAACTTACTAATAATGCATGAGATGCAGACCCAAACTTAATAAGAACATCAGTCCTGGCTTTGTCTTTCTCAACTGCTGAGTATGCCTGCCCTATCTGGCATAAATCTGCCCATGCAACACAGGTGAATATAGCACTGAATATGACATGTAGAATAATCATAAGATGTCTTAAACCTACACCTGTTGTTAGACCCTATAATCCTCCAGCAACAGCAAGAATTTCCCTGTGGGTAGCATAATCAGGCAGTTCCATCTGGATGGCCCCCATGAGGGTCTTCTTCCAAGAACCAAGAATGGGCAACTTGGAAGTTCCTGAACAGACTCAGAAGTGGAGTTGGCAGGTCAAAAGGCAACCTGGCAAAATGGCACTATGTAGAAGAATCCTCTACCTTGTGTAACTGTGGAGCAGAACAAACAACTCAGCATCTGTATGCTTGCCTACAATGCCCTGTCTCACGCATTGAAGAAGAACTGTTTAAAGCTACACACAATGCAGTCATTGTTGCCCATTTTTGGTCAAAAACTATTCAGCTTCATGTGATCCCTTTATTTTACCTTTTGACACATAATAATAATAATAATAATAATAATAATAATAATAATAATAATTCCACCCCCAGCCCCACTACTTTGCAGCCTTCCCAACACAACCTAAAATCAAGGAGTTGTAAGAGGCTTCATGGGCCATTGAGTCTAACCCCCTACTCAATGTAGGGGTGCCAGTTAAAACACTCCCAGTAGGTAGTGACTCTGCTTCTTTTTGAAGGCATCCATTGAAGGAAACCCCACCATCTTTCTCCTAGGCAATTGATTCCATTGCCAAATCACTCCAATTGATAACAAATTCCTTCTGACTTTCAGTGGAAATCTATTCACCTATACCTTCAGACCATTGGACCTGATCCTACTCTCCAGAGAACAGGCCTGTCCACACCTCTTTGTGGCAGCCCTTGAAGTATTTAAAGAGCACAACCATGTCTCTCTTTAAACAACTTTGGTCATTGGGCAGGTGCAATCACTGTAAAAGTGAATTGGAGAATTACAAGTCGAAGTCACTGAACAAAATGCCAGCCATAATTTTGTTTTAGATTATCAATGAAGGCATGAGCAAAAAAGCCTATCTAAAAAGTAAGATTATTCTGTTAAAAGTCTATTTAGTATAACACTAATTCTTCTATAAATACAAGTTTGAGGAGGAATTGAGCTAAAGTGTGTGTCACTCAGTGTCAGGAAGCATAAGATAAGATAAATGTCATCAATTGGTAACTGGAAGACTCATAGCCAAATCCAGCCACCTGCAGGGGGGGGGGGGGTCATTTTATTTCCTAAGTTGCAAATTAGCAGTTGTGTTTATAGGGAGACGCTGCTGGCTGTAAACACAAGATTTCTTGGCACTCTACTTGTATCAGGGAAAGACCTGAACATCTTGGTATGCTATCCTCCATTACTCACTCAAATTGGCACTCCAGTGAAATCAATGTATGGTGCTGCAATAGGCCAAACTGTTACAAACAGTAAATATTACTTATGATCTTCGCAACTGATGTAAGAAACTGCTAAGCCTTCCCTTATCTGTGTCCTGTACAACCCTTATGTCCAGTGGCACATAGGGGTGCATTATTTACGTCTGGGAAATGCAGACAGGCAGCAGAAAAATTTAAACCTACTCCCTCACTTTAAACAGAATTTCTGAGACAAGAAGGAGATGAAAATGGGGTGGGGGGAGAGCAGCCCTTTAACCAAAGAAAAAAACATCCAGTTCTTGTTGTTTTGGGTGGGGGGGGGGGGGTCTACATTTCATCTAGTTTGGTTCTGAGCACCAGGAAACATTCTTATGTTTAATCACAAATCCAGTTAAATCTCCTCACATGTGACTTCACACTCCTGTGTTAAACAAGTAGAGTGAGACTATGTATTTCCCACCCACATATCTGTACACCTTGATTCCCCCCCCCCTCCCCACCATGTTGCCATGTTCAGCAGGTGATTAGGATAAAGAGTCCTATGTATATCAGCTCTATTTGCATGGTTCCCATACCATTAGATTATAAGTTGATGGTAATTATGTTGTTTGGAAGTTACTTTTAGATATCCCACTAAATTTCTGGAATGGCAGGACAACGATGGTGTAGGGGAGGTCAGCTTGCAAAATGAATGGAGGAACATGTGTACAGGCCTTCATTTAAGCAGACATTGCCTGCTCGGTGCTGTTGCCATTTCTGCTGTTTCCCAAATGCCTGGATATTGGCTCATTCCTCCTTTATATACTCTTTAGGACCCAGACTGAGAAGCTGCTCCATTATCTAACTGTGTCAGCAAGGTAGTTGTCAGAGCACAGTTCAATGGCTATGTATGAGGGCCTAAAGCTCCATGAAGAGAACCTGTTACTAATCATGTCAACTAGTACTGATCTTACAGTACTTTCCAAGGCTGCAATAATTATTTTTGCCTTTAAGAGTTTCTCCTCCTTCTTTCTGACCTAGATTCCATCTTCCAAAAATAGCTTTCTCTTGAAGTAGGCAGAGGATTATGCAGTTTGGCTCCTCAGTGTATGAATGCAGTATTTGTTGCTGTTTAATTCTATCCATGTTACTTGTACAGGAGCAAGTGAAAAGGGGAAGGTGATAAACCAATTTACCAGTGGTTACAAAGAAGAATTACTCATCTTAGGGCTATGTGTATCCATGAAGACGAGATTTATTTTATTGTGTTCTCTGTATATGAATGTGTGCTCAACTTTGTTTCCCCAGATAAAAAGATTCTTATTCAGCATAGCCAATCAAAAGTGCCTCATTTCCCATCCATTTTGGTAAACTGACACAAATTATGAGAGACAGTAAAAAGGGGGGGGCATGTTCCAGATGGCTTGATTTGATAACATAAGTCACTTCCCTGCATTTGCAAATTCTGAGCAGAACTGTTGATGACTTAGGGCCATGGAGGACTCTCATTCATTGGATAGTTGTCTGTCAAAACTTACTTGACAGCAAATAACAGTGACAAATTGGTATTCTAACCTAAGTAAATTTTAGTTGCTTCTGCTCACAAATGTGCCTTCTGTAATGTAAATCGATTTCTGTGTCTTGGCTATTCCTATTTTCTTATTTTGTTTGTTGATAAAAAAACATTTCGATTCAACATACACAGAATTCTTTAGAAAAACAATGATAACCAGGCATGGGGCATATATACTGTATTAACTTGAGTCTGATGCACAATATTTTAAAGTAAACTATGTATCCCAAATCAGGATGTGCATTCAACTTATGCCCAAGACCCCACCCGTTGGCAGCTCTGCTTCCCCCTCACGCCCAGCCCAGCCAGTCTGGAATCAGGTTGGTGGTGAGCAAAGCAGAGCCATATGAGTGGGTGGCAACAGAAGTGGCTTGAGACCCAGGAAACCCAGAGGTTGGGTGTTTGGTGGGGGGGCTGCCATTGAGTCCCACTAGCTGCCTGGCCGGAGTAGCGGAGGAACTGAGTAGCACCCAACAAGCAAATCTTCTTTTTCCCTATCAGGCTTTGGAAAATTGAGATGTGCATTAATATAGATGGCATATTAGACTCGAGTAAATATGGTCGTTCTGGCTCTCGCATATGGCATTAACCACATGCGTGATTCTGCCAAGAGGTAGTGATCAGACAGTACTGTTCTTTATAAGAGCAAGCTCCTCCACAAGAGACTGTCTTTGGATATAAGTTAGACCTGTACCTTGGGAAGTCAGATTTGACCATGGTGGGCCACACTCTTGTTACATCTCAAATACACTACTGCAGTGCTCTCTACGTGGGAGACAGTTCGAAAGCTTCAAGTAGTCCAACAGGCAGTAGCCAGGTTTCTAACTGGAGTGGGGTACAGGGAGCATACAACTCTCCTGGTGTACCATCTCCGCTGGCTGCCAGTCTGCTATGGAGCACAATTCAAAATGCTAGCTTTAGCCTATAAAGCCCTAAATGGTTCCGGTCCAGCTTACCTGTCCAAATGTATCTCCCCCTATGAACCATCTCACGGGTTAAGATCATCTAGGGAAGACCTGCTCTCGATCCTACCCCCCCCCCCCCCCCACACACACACACAGGTGCGACTGCTGGTGACGAGAGACAGGGCCTTCTCAGTGGTAGCCCCTTGGCTATGGAACTCCCTCCCCAGGGAAATTAGATCAGGCTCCTCCCTCCTGAACTTCAGGAAGAACATTAAATCTTGGTTGTAGGACTAAGCGTTTGCACAATAATTCTCAGTGCAACTATGATTTCTCAGTGCAATAATGAATAATGGGAATGGCTCCTGGCATATTTCGGACTGTGTGATTTTAAGTAATTGTTTTAAGTGACATGTTTTAATTATGTGATTTTAAAATATATGTTGTTTTATTTTTATATGTTGTCAAGGCATTGAATTGTGCCTTTTTTGTGAGCTGCTCTGAGTCACCTTTGGGGTGAGAAGAGCGGGATATAGATGTGGTAAATAATAAATAAATAATTATGATTTGCACAATTCAGAATGACTACTACATATGTAATGACTACTGCAAATGTGATCATCATATAGATTCTTGTATGAGAGCTAGCATATGTGCTTCCCATCATGCATAAACCATGCTCAGATGTGGGTGAATGTAGCTATTTCTTTTAGCAGTAGTTTCACAAGTTTTGAAATAGAAAGTGTGATGGTTCCAACTCCTACAACCATTGAAGGACAAATGAAATGGGAATTCTGGAGTATTTTGTGCACAACATTGTAGTTGTATAAAGGGTGAACTGGGTGAAGGCAGGAGTAGCAGCCCACTAAATTGATGTAGTAGCAGAGTTTGAACAATATTACATGCATGCAGGGCCGTAGCCAGAAAAAAAAATTCGGGAGGGGTTGAAATTTTCGGGGGGGGGTTGAAAATTTTGCTGGGGGGGTTGAAACTTGCCTCCTAGCTCACGCTGAAGCAAAGAGCACAGCAGGGGGCAGAGCAGCCTTCAATAGCCTGCAGCTCCGCCCTTGTCAACCACCTCCACCAAGTCTGGCCTCCTTAATGAGAGCATTCAACATCCCCCCCCCCCCCCCCAACTTGGTTGCTTCACTACTGTTCTGTCGCATGCTGGGCCTGTAAATAATTGTCTTTAGAACAGGATGTGCAACCTTTGCCCAGCAGTAAGCCAGGGGGCCTAAAGAGAAGTTCTCAGAGGTTTCCACCACAAACAGTCTTTAGATGGCTTGAGAAGTACAACGAAGTCTTTTATTAATGAACAATCAAACAGAAACTTCTCTTGTCTTCAGTAAATTTAAGCAAATGATTCCAAGCTTTTAGGCAACTGGTGAATTCCTAATCTTGCTCACGAAGGACTGGCAACTGTTTTCAATAACTTCTTCTTTAAAGGAAAATCCCCGTTTTAACTTCTCCCAGGCTGACTGTAATCTAACCCTTACTGATGCGGGCTCCGCTACCGGGTCGAACTGTGTCTCGAACGCCGAGTGGACCTACCAGCAAGGCAGTAGATGTTCTCCAGCTGGAGTTCTTCGGTCTTTAGGGCTGTTTTCCTGGAAATTCTTTGGAGACTCCTAAGACCTTTCTCCCCCGGAAGGTGTTAAGGGTTAAAGCTTTTGTACAGGGGAAGCTTGCACACATTCTATACATAAACTTACCTTGCTGAGACTAACTAAAAATGGATCCTTTCCCTATTGCCCTGAGCAAGGGGCAGGACCAAAACTTAACAATGATGGACAGGTGACTTGCCCTATGACTGCAACCAAAGAAGCCACCTATCTGCAGAGTCCCTGAAACCTAGGACTGCAAGCAAACGTTTAATACAAAGCAAATAAAGTTGGAGCTCCTGGTACAGCTGTACCAGAACAACTACATCGGCTATTGCTGCATGTAATGACAGTGTGAATAAATTGCCAATATTTGCTTGAGATAGTGCTTGCAGTTCTGGAGGGACTCTTGATTTTTTGCATCTCATAGACTTAGCATGGGGATTTGGTTAAACCAGTTAAAATTCATGAGTAAACCAGGTTTTTTTTAAAAAAATCTGAAACATTTCGGGGGGGTTGAACCCCTAACCCCCCCCCCCCCCCCTCGCTACGGGCCTGCATGCATGTGTCTATTCTGGCATTCAAAAGCCTTCAGTTTGTCAAGTTTAGCTCAAAAGGAATGTACTCGTATCCTACTCAAAAAGTATTTATCCATTTTGCTTTTGTTTTTTAATGTTTGAGAATGTAATGGTTTTGGAATATTCCCCATAACTTTAAAGGCTACATAGATCTTTCCTATTAACAAATGTTGCCTTTTTCCTCATATTGATGCATAATAATAGCTACATCTTAGCAACCGCTTTGACTCAGGTTTTGCTATGAAATTATTTTGCGAGCTTTCTGATCTCTCTCGCCCACCTTTGCTGCCTTCTGACCATCTGGCTGGCTTATGTTATGCAGTTGGTCTCTTATGTTACCCTTGTGATGATACTACATAACTGAAAAGTGGATAGATGTCTCCATGTGACATAGCTCAGGAAAATGTTTTGCAGTTATGCTGTTCTTGCTGAAAAAAGTGGGAGTACAAATAGACAGAATCTGTCCAAAGTCTTGTATTCAGGAGAGGGGATGTACCTAAGTAAAGCATTTCTTTTAGGACGTTCCTCTCTGAGGAAAGCTGAAGAAAAAACTGTGTCCTGCACAGTAAGTTTTTCTTTTTTTCGTGTCAGGAGCGAATTGAGAAACTTCAAGTCATTTCTAGTATGAGAGAATTGGCCATCTGCCCAGGGGACGCCCTGATGTTTTATCATCCTGTGGGAGACTTCTCTCAGATCCCCGCATGGGAAGCTGGAGCTGACATACAGGTGCTCACCCCACTCCCCAAATTCGAACCGTTGACCTTTCAGTCAGCAGTCCTGCTGGCAAAAAGGGTTTAACCCATTATGCCACTGGGGAATCCTTCCACAGTACATTTTTTAAAACATCATTTGGAGGAGGAGGAGGAGGAGGAGGAGGAAGGTAACTGTCGTCATTGTCATCATCATCATTATTTATATAGTGCCTTTTGTTAGCTCTTTTTCAAAGGTTCTCAGATCTCTTGGGGTTCACTGGGTGATGATCATTCATTTCTTTATTTACTTACTACATTTATAGTCCATCTTTCTGCAAAAAATACTCAGGTGAGTTAATTTTTCAGTGTATTTCAATGCCCAAATTGCATGTAGAATACCCCCCCCCCCCAAAAAAATTTTACAAATGAAAATTGGAACCAACATTGGAATATGGTAAGATGGCTGAAGTTATTAATGCTAAAGGACTCACAAGCTAGAAAAGTCTGCAACAGTTTGCCTTTTTCCTAAGTCTGATGGGAAGGGTAAGAGCCTGCTGTCTGTACTCATCTCCTCTCTCTGAGTAAATAGAGTGCAAACTGTTTCTGCATTTGGAACTCAGTTTGCAGCCAGTGAGGCCAAAGGAGGAAACTTGGAGATAGAAACTGGAACACTTCAAAATATGGGATGACAGAATATTACTTGGGACTGTCCCCGCCAAGTTGGGACAGGTGAAAGGTATGCACTCTGTATTTATTTTTTCATGTCAGGAGCGACTTGAGAAACTGCAAGTCACTTCTGGTGTAAAGAATTGGCCTTCTGCAAGCACGTTGCCCAGGGGACGCACTGATGTTTTTTGATGTTTTACCATCCTTGTGAGAGGCTTCTCTCATATCCCTGTATGTGGAGCTGGAGCTGACAGAGGGAGGTCATCCATGCTCTTCCCGGATTTGAACCTCCAATCTGTCGATGTTCAGTCCTGCCGGCACAACTGTTTAACCCATTGCACTACTGGAGGCTCTGTATGTAAACTGCACTCTGTATGAAAACTGAAGAGCACAAGGATATCTATGGTTCTTGGATCTGGAACATTGTGTCTAACATACTTATCTATACAAGTTCTATCTGCTTTAAAAAAAAAAAAAGCAGATGTCTCCCCTGCGTCTGATATGGCGCAGACCTGTCAAGTCTGGAGATGTACTGCATAGAGATGTGAGCAGGTTTTTTTTTTTAAAAAAAAATCTCATATAGTCAGATACATTTCATGCTTTCTCTGAGCTGCTGAATATGGCACTGGGACCAAAGGATTGCCAGCAGCAGAAGCCACAACTGATTTCTTGATTACATAACTGGCTGCACTCAATTTTTCACTTCTCTGCTTCATGGCTTTTTTTTTTTTTTTGATGATGTTCTCAGTATTTTGTCTCTGTGTCCTCTATTATTCACTGGCCCACGATTACTTATATAGCATCAATACTTTATGAACACTTAAGCAGTTAAAATCTCTTTTGCTCTGCTTCACAAGGTTCCATTATCCCAGTAAATGAATGTGAGCAGCTCAGAGTTCAAACCACAGGAATATAGCTCATACATTTCCATGGACTACATCAGACAAATAGATTTTTGCTCACACAACATAATTTTCCTCTTCTTCTTCTTTGACTCCAACAACACTTTTCCACAATATGTTACAGAAGGTTCCTAATTTTTCTGGATAGCTTCGAGGGGAACATGGAAAGAGGGTGAATGCACAGTGAACTTTCTAATTAGATTTATTGTTAGGCCAGTCTTCAGTTTAGCAATTCAATCATTTAAGGAGACAGCAAAAAATCATGTCTGTATCTAGAACAAGTGAAGATGTCCGTACATTATACTCAACACTGGTGCAGTTGTTACTGGTGTGTACACAGATGGTTGATCTGTATACTAGTAGAATTTTTCACATGTAAGATTCAAAATATGTGCATTGTATATAGATCATAGTGTTTAAACAGTATATCTTATCTAAAATAAATGAAACATTGTCATCCATACATATTTGCAATTTTCCAGGCTTGATTATTCACAATTTGATCAAAATTTTCTCTCTAGGAATCTCTAAGTCCTCCAGTGTGACTCTGTGCTCAACTTTCTCCATGCTGGAGGACCTAAACATTTCTATAGTGTATACCTCTCTAGGAACCTCGAGGTTAATGTTTCTCAACCTTCCTAGTGCCATGGCCCCTTAATACAGTTCCTCGTGTTATGGTGACCCCCAACCATAAAATTATTTTCGTTGCTACTTCATAGTTGTAATGTTACTACTGTTATGAATCGTAAATATCTGATATACCCAAATTTGAATACTCGTGAGGTTGGGGGGGGGGGGTACTGATTTTGTCATTTGGGAGTTGTAGTTGCTGGGATTTATAGTTCACCTACAATTAAAGTGCATTCTGAACTCCACCAATGATGGAATTGAACCAAACTTGGCACACAGAACTCCCATGACCAACAGAAAATACTGGAAAGATTTGGTGGGCATTGACCTTGAGTTTTAGATTTGTAGTTCACCTACATCCAGAGAGCACTGTGGACCCAAACAATGATGGACCTGGACCAAACTTGGCATATATACTCAACATGCCCAAATGTGAACACTGGTGGAGTTTGGGGAAAATAGACCCTGACATTTGAGAGTTGTAGTTGCTGGGATTTATAGTTCGTCTACAATCAAAGATAGAATTAGACCAAACTTCCCACACAGAACCCCCATGCCTTGAAGGGACTCACTGGTGTGACCCTCCCTCCCACCTCACATGCTCTCTCTCTCTCACCTGCACACGCGCTTCATGCTTCCATGCGCTGAGCATGCCTGCTCTCCCCTCCCCACTTGGAGCCTCAGAAACAGCCTTTCCCTTAGCTGAGAGGCCAACCAATCACTCTGGAGGAGGGCTTTTGGTGGGAGGATTTGCTGTCTGTTTCCACAAAGGCAGAGAGATATTCAGCCTTCTCTGCCAAAGGGGTTCCGAAGACCATCAGAAAAAATATGTTTTCTGATGGTCTTTGGAGACCCCTCTGAAACCCCCTTGTGCCCCCCCCCCCAGGGGTCCCAATCCCCAGGTTGAGAAATGCTGTTCTAGATCATCCAGTGTGATTCTATAGTCAGCTTCTAGTGAAAGTAATGCTGGAAGCCTTAGATATCTTTCAGGTTTTAAAAAATCATAATTTCTTAATGTATGGTTTTCCGCATTCATGGGGCTCCTGCACCTCTAACCTCTGCAAATGTCAGGGTCCAACTCTACATTGCTTTGTGATCTCAGCACATTAATCCTGCATATAGACTGCTAATTAGCACAAGTAATAAAATATACCTGTATTTATACAGGAATTTTGGTTTACAGGAGTGCTGTTCAAGTATTTAAGCTCCTTGATTAACAAACAGTAGAAATAAGGGATTTAGAGGTCTTGTATAAATAGGTTTTTGTGTTTTTTAAAAAAAGCAATTATTCATATAAAATATTTAGCAAATTTAGTGGAACTTGCATAAGTTTGTGCTATCTGAAAAAGTTACTAGTTCTATGTAAACATTACACATATAAGCAGTTCAGTTAGGTAGAGTGTTTCATTAATTTTTTTTTAAAAAAAAGAACTATTACAATATTATGAAATCATGAAAGGGAATAAAAATGCTAATGAAATCAAACATGCAGTATTTGCTGAGAAGAATTTGTTTAATAAGGGATGAAGAGAGAAGAAAGCAATATGAACAATTCAAATAACTACACAAGTTAAGTCTCAACACAAACAAGAAAAAGGGACAGGGCGGAGTCTATTAAAACAAAAATCCAGTTGAGGCCTCAGAACTTTCTGCTACTACACAAACTTGAATAAAGGTATTGTGTGTGGAAGTTTGTCTATTTTTAACAACCAAATTCTGCAGACAAGATAATTATAAGTCATTTTTATTCATAGATGCAAGTTAGTGAACACTTTAATCCAATAAACACATTTTCTTTAAGCTGAAAACTTCACAACATTCAGAAAAGTGTAAATCCTGTTTCAAGTTTGTGTATTGGCTTGGGAAGTGTAATTTAAGTAGATTTTACTTTAAAATAGAAACCAAAAAGAGACTGGCACAACCAGTTGACTATCAAATTGTACCACTGTCTTTTTTAGTTCTTTTCAGTGTCTTTCAACCCTATTATTCATTTCCAGAGGCTTGTATATCACACTATGCTTCTATCAGTCTATAATGCTTGCAAAATTTCATCCACAACTGCACACTTTTTCAGATTCTTGCCCATGTTTTGATGTTAAAAGGGTACAATTATTCATCACAGTTGTTCAGGAAGTGTTCCCAAGTCTGTAGCATGCATACATTGTCATTCAGACATGTTAAGGTATTGTATTGAAGTAGAAAGGTAGCTGATGTGGAAGGCACATCTCATTACCACTGTTTCCGAATCAGGCCTTCTGTTAAGCAGAGTGAGGAAACTGCCTTTGATAACAGATGCTGTTCATGATCTTTCTGGCTCTTCCCACTTGTTTGGGAAATAGAATTGTGCATCCTACACAGCCTGTCCTAGACCCCCATTCTAGCTTGGTGCAGGATGTTATTACATCCCCAGTGTCAGCTTCCAACCCAGGCAGACTTCATACAGGGAAACATCCATTGTCTATAGTTGCTGAAAACATATGGGCCCACACATCAAAACAGATCACACAAAACAGCTTAAGCAACATACAGTGAACCAGGATGCTATAAATTGTCATGAAAGGAAACAAGCCTTTTCTCTGACGAAAAGCATTATGAGATTGCCTGTGATACCCATTGGGTAAAGCAGTGTTCATGATCTATTATGGGTTCCATAAAAATACTAGAACTTTGCTTTGTGATTGAAAGCATTTTCTTCAATGGAAGAAATAAAATCAGTGGTATTTTTTTAAACAACAGAAGTTTATCTCTGTATGTTTTATTAACCCTATAGGTCAGTGGTTCCCAATCTATCTAACACCCCCAATTCTAACAAGAATGCCAGAGGTTTTCTTTCCTGTATCCTGTACAGCAGTGGTTCCCAACCTTTTTATGACCATGGACCTCTTGAACAGGGATCACTTTGACCAGGGACCACTCTCCAACATTAGTACCAAAAGGGTTGTGAATCAGTTTTTGACCAACTTTAGATTTGGTTTGGTTATTTGAAGTGCTGATTCAGAAAACTGCATTGGATAGACCACATCAGCTCTAGTTTCTGATACAGAACATATGCCATCTGTTTGCCCACAGAAAACTATATTTAATAAGCCTCGGCACCAGTCACTCTCATTGCAATGGTGTAGCAATGGTGAGGCCCCGGACCATATTTTAGTTCTTCCGGACCACAGGTTGGGAACCACTGCTGTAGTTAAAATGTGGGGAAATGCTTCCCGCACCAAGCACCAATTTTCACAGGTTTTTTCTGTGGCTCCTAAATGTATCTGCAACTCCTGATGCTAGGGAACTTGTGGTAGATGCCCGGGGGCTGTTGCCACTGCTTCTAAGATCATCCCCAATGTATCTAAAGATGACAATACCCATTGCAGAGCATATTTCCTATTGCTTCAAAAGTTTGCCTTCTTCTGGTTGTTGTATTTCCACTGTTTATCTGAGTTGGCTTTAACCAGTTTTGCTGCCCAGCTCTTATCACAGTGAGACACATTGTGCCTCAAGAAAAGTGAAGTTATTTACAATGACCTTGGCTATGTTGAAGAGGTGGCACAGTGATCTTGATTCAAAGAACATACGGGGAATGAAGCAGGAAGCTGTGTGGGTGAGACACCATGTAAATGTTTAAA
Organism: Anolis sagrei; assembly: GCF_037176765.1. Lineage (NCBI taxonomy): Eukaryota > Metazoa > Chordata > Lepidosauria > Squamata > Anolidae > Anolis > Anolis sagrei. The sequence goes on along the minus strand of NC_090024.1, from coordinate 211,184,678 downwards.
GCCACAGTGAAATCTATAAAAAGAGGCCAGGGTGGTGGCAAGCACCATACAGGGTGCAAACTGCCCACTCTGTATGAAAGACTGTGACTCAGAGCAATTGTTGCCATCTGTCAAAGAAAAGCATAACTGAATATTTACACAACAACAACGCCTGGATAATCTATTATAGGGTTATTGTTCCCAGAATCCTTTCACCAGCATAGTGACCAGCTGTACTAGCTGAGATGGTCAGGGAGCAATAGATCACTCTCCTCCCATTTATTTTTTCCAGTTGTACACAACCAACCCTTTCAAGAACCATTGCTCACCCTTTCGATATTAGTATCAATATCAGGTAAAATTTTGAGAAACATCTTTTATTTAAATTTGGTTCAAAAGTACTATAGGTAAAACACAACTGGCGGACTCCATGTCATATTGACCAATTTTGGCAACTCCTGCAATATCTGCCTGCAAATGTTCATTGGACCTCCCTTCCTCCTTCCCTCCAAGTTACTTAATTTTCTTGATGCAAAAACAAAAAAAAATCCCTTTTCAACTTAAAGCAAAGTATGTGAAGAGTGCACACCTAATTTGTAAGTCAAATTTTGTTCACAGAAGTCTCAGCAGCAATGGGAATTGACTGAGCATGGTCCTTGGAGAGTTTAGGGGGATACTCAAGCACCCCTCAAATGTCAAGCATAGCCCACCCCCTACTCTAGAGAAAGACTTTACCTTCTACATTAGAAGAGTCTATCTTGATTGTGGGATCCCTACGAGGATCTATTCTTAATTTTTTTAAACTGTATCAGATTGATGAATGCATTTTAGTCCTGCAAATGGAATCTAGAAGGGATCTGAGGAACAAATCATGAGTGCTCGCCACAGAACAGCCCAGGTAGTTTCTCTGCCCTGTCCCCTCACTTAGAAGGCAGCCTTTGCACATCTCTGCAGAGCAATAGCGCAATCAATGGCCATAAATAAATTACCACTCTAAAAGTAGCCCTTTGGAAGGGCAAGTAGTTCAAGCAGTGCTGACAGGCTTCCTGCCTGAACAAGATGACCTGCCAAACCACAAAGCCGACCTCATTTTTTGTCTCGAGCATCTGGAAAGGCCCTTGTGTTTCATTCTGAGAGTTTATTTGTGCTCCACAAGTCCTTTGAGGACATTAACTAGTCTGCTGTATTTTGGTAATTTAGAACTTGTAATTTGAAGGCTCCCATTCACCTGTCCAGAATAACTCAATATTATTTCATAGCTGGGCAACCCATAAATATTAAGCCCCTAACTCTAGGTAATATAGCCATTAGATTGGAATTGTAGCAGCTCTAATCCAAAACATCTGAAGTGCACCAGGTTGCATATCTCCATTCTAAATCATGGATTTCTATGGGTTATACTAGACTGTTTAATACAGATTTAAGTAGGCCATATACTTAAATGTGTATGTAGTGTTTTCTTTCACTGTATACAACATAATTCCTGTACACCCAGGAAAAGTCATATGTCCATGCTACTAGAGTACAGTTCCTTAATCTTCATTATACCAAAATGTTTGAAATTGACAAAACTCTAGTTTGAATTTCAATTAAATAGTTTAGGTCAACAGGAGCTTAGTTTACGTTACACTCAAATCCTTTAAGTAAATAGAGTGTAAGGAGTGCTGTGAAAATTGTTTGATTGGTAGGAACAAGGAATGCAGATGGCATTCTCCCTATTACCATTTCTAAATAATAAATATTGATGCCAACAGGGTTGTTGATGAACACAGCCCATCTGATTTATAATTTCATTAAAAGTTGGTGCCAATTTGAGCACAAACAACAAGAATTTTTATTCTGAGGAATTTTGTTTGCTGTGATACAAATTGATTAGGTGTGTGTAATGGCCATGCCAACTGGGTGCAGAGCACAAAGTTTAGAGACACAGGACTTCCTGGGAAAAGGATGAATTTTAAAATTTGATTTTTTTTAACCTGAGATAACATCTAAACGATTGATGCTTCATGCTAGTCACATGTACACACACAAACATATGAATATAATAAGGTTAATTGTGCAGCGAGATGGCTGCAAAATTATGTTTAGAAAGCTAGAAGATGCACAAGAATATTCATTTCCAGGACAATGTTACAAAATTGTCTCAGTGAATTTCAAATTATCAGGAGGTCTATGTGGTTGAGTGCTATTATACTAACTTAGTAACTTGAAATAGTCAACTAGATAAGTAATTTATGTGATTCTAAGTTTGATAACATCTTCCACCATGAAGAAGATGCTAGAAAACACAATATTGCATTGTGATGACTTCAAAATGTTGAAGGCAAACACACTTGTCTCTGCAATTACCTTGAGGCGAATGTTGTTGCTGATCTCGTTGAAGTGGCCAGTGTGCCATCTGGTTTAATACTGTGGCATCTGTTCAAGCTTTTGAGGCCCAAGGCCATGTGGACATGGTGCTTGTAGCAACTCAACCAACGATGTATAGCAATTTAGATGACCTTCTTAATCCCTTGACTGCTTCAAACAAACCAGTGCAGTGGTCATGGTGACTGTATAGGTCTGATAAATAATATTTTCTATGAGATGTAATACACATTGTTATTGTTATTGTTTTAAAAATAGCAGTTTGTCAGCTCTAACACCGATTTTGTATTCAGTGAGATACAATTATCATCCAGTAGAAAATGCCTTCTTTCATGCTTTAAAACATGGTGCTGGCATAGCTCTTGGCAACCTTGAAGGAAACAAATCCTCTAGACCAGGATCAATTCACATCTTGCAGTTCACACCTTGTATTTATAATATATACAAGTTCTAAGAATCTAATTCTTCAAATGACAATCTCCAACCTTAGCAAGTGGAATCCAAAACTTAGGCATGATTTTCATATTTACAAAGATAGGGAATAGGGATAGGGAATTACATTGCATGTGTAACTTGATGATGAATACAACTTTACTTCATTTGCAATATAACTATAGGAGAGGTAGTCTCCATGTTACCAGGATTGGTGGTAAAGCTTCAGTTAAGAAACACCTTTTCCCCATGGTAACTCTTCCAAAAGTGAATTTCCCTTCCTAGGGGTAGATTTTTCTAACTTCGTTTCACCCCCATCCTTAACTATGAGTTGTTTGTAAGGTGGATGTTTGTAACTCGGGGACTTCCTGTATAAACTTTCACTACTTTAGTTACTTTTAGAACCATTGGGCTGTGGCCTTACTAAGTGGTGAACGGGGAATATTTCACTGAAGTGTTAGTTTATGTGCATACAGAGAAGAAACCCATCTGTTCAAAAAACACCATCCTAATTGGATAACATTTTGCCACAGTAGCATCATATAAAGCATGTCTTTAAAGTTTACACTCTTAAACATTATAACAATCCTTTTAGCAATAAATGTTATTTGTTTCAAACACCATTCTTTTAAAGGTTTTGGGGGCCCTTCCACACAGCTATATAACCCAGTATATCAAGGCAGAAATTCCCACAGCATCTGCTTTGAATTGGGTTATCTGAGCCCACACTGCCATATATTCCAGTTCAAAGGACATCCAACCCCAAGGAGGACATCCAACCCCAAATTGGGAAAGAAGTCGTCCAGGAATACCTGGCCGCTCTTAATGAGTTCAAGTCCCCAGGGCCAGATCAACTACACCCAAGAGTACTGAAGGAACTAGCGGAAGTCATTTCGGAACCATTGGCAACCATCTTTGAGAGTTCTTGGAGAACGGGAGAAGTTCCAGCAGATTGGAGGAGGGCCAATGTGGTCCCAATCTTCAAGAAGGGAAAAAAGGATGACCCAAACAACTACCTTTCGGTCAGCCTCACGTCGATACCGGGCAAGATTCTGGAAAAGATTGTTAAGGAAGCGGTCTGCAAACACTTAGAAACAAATGCAGTCATCGCTAATAGTCAACATGGATTTATCAAAAACAAGTCATGCCAGACTAATCTGATCTCTTTCTTCGATAGAGCTACAAGCTGGGTAGATGCGGGGAATGCCGTGGATGTAGCGTACCTGGATTTCAGTAAGGCCTTCGACAAGGTCCCCCATGACCTTCTGGCAAGGAAACTAGTCCAATGTGGGATAGGCAAAACTACGGTGAGGTGGATCTGTAATTGGTTAAGTGGACGAACACAGAGAGTGCTCACTAATGCTTCCTCTTCATCTTGGAAAGAAGTGACAAGTGGAGTGCCGCAGGGTTATGTCCTGGGCCCGGTCCTGTTCAACATCTTTATTAATGACTTAGATGAAGGGTTAGAAGGCATGATCATCAAGTTTGCAGATGACACCAAATTGGGAGGGATAGCCAATAGTCCAGAGGACAGGAGCAGAATTCAAAACGATCTTGACAGATTAGAGAGATGGGCCAAAACTAACAAAATGAAGTTCAACAGTGACAAATGTAAGATACTCCACTTTGGCAGAAAAAATGAAATGCAAAGATACAGAATGGGGGACGCCTGGCTCGAGAGCAGTACGTGTGAAAAAGATCTTGGAGTCCTCGTGGACAACAAGTTAAACATGAGCCAACAATGTGATGTGGCGGCAAAAAAAGCCAATGGGATTTTGGCCTGCATCAATAGGAGCATAGTGTCTAGATCTAAGGAAGTAATGCTACCCCTCTATTCTGCTTTGGTTAGACCACATCTGGAATACTGTGTCCAATTCTGGGCACCACAATTCAAGAGAGATATTGACAAGCTGGAATGTGTCCAGAGGAGGGCGACTAAAATGATCAAGGGTCTGGAGAACAAGCCCTATGAGGAGCGGCTTAGGGAACTGGGCATGTTTAGCCTGAAGAAGAGAAGGCTGAGAGGAGATATGATAGCCATATATAAATATGTGAGAGGAAGCCACAGGGAGGAGGGAGCAAGCTTGTTTTCTGCTTCCTTGGAGACTAGGACGCGGAACAATGGCTTCAAACTACAAGAGAGGAGATTCCATCTGAACATTAGGAAGAACTTCCTGACTGTGAGAGCCGTTCAGCAGTGGAACTCTCTGCCCCGGAGTGTGGTGGAGGCTCCTTCTTTGGAAGCTTTTAAGCAGAGGCTGGATGGCCATTTGTCAGGGGTGATTTGAATGCAATATTCCTGCTTCTTGGCAGGGGGTTGGACTGGATGGCCCATGAGGTCTCTTCCAACTCTTTGATTCTATGATTCTATAAAAGCAGAAAATGTGGGATTTTAATCAGCTGTGTAGAAGGGGCCTGGGTGATTTTAAATAGCTCTTTTTAGTATTTTGGGTTGCATTTCTTTTATTTATCTTTTAAAATTATCTTAATTTTCAGTTCACTTTTGTGTGCTGCTTTGGGAGCGCTTTGACCTAAGAGGTGGCATATACCATAAGTGGATGAATGATAAATAATACAGAGGAAAACTCACATCAAGCTTTCATTGCATATACAATCATTTACTTGAAGCTAATCCACACACACATTGCTCACCGCTGAAAGGTTACTAGCTATACATCTTATATAGAACTCCTTCCATCATGAAGATCTTCACTTTCACTTTCCATATTATTATTATTTAATGTTATTTTATGTGGTTTTCTCCAATGAGAATCTTTTTGCTCTCTGGATAATGATATTGGTGCTTACAATTAAGGATGGAATCTTGTGCATGCAGGCCTTATGCTGATCCTCTGAATGTTTATCCTCTGAGTGAATTCTCTGAATGTTTATTTGTATGACATACTTGAAGATAGATGGAATCTAGAACCATTTATTTTTGTTCATATATGTTCTAGGTGGTGAGCTATTGGTTCCATATGCAATCATGGAAATGAATCAAAACATGAACTTCTAAGTGAAGCAAGACTGGAGGCAGGACTGGAAATGTGGGGGCAGCTGTCAGTGAAAGCTAAGAGCCGCCGCAAACTAGCCTCCTGCGGGAGCAAATTGTGCCAGCACGTCCATGACGTCATGAGACTGCACCTCTCTCTCCGCCCCTTTCTCCGTGCCAGCGTGGTTTTTCCTTTACTAGGGCAGCATTGCCAGCGTACTCTCGTTGTTGACAGAATTCAACAACGAGAGTACGCTGGCAATGCTGCCCTAGCAAAGGAAAAACCACTCTGGCACGGAGAAAGAGGCGGAGAAAGGGGCGGAGAGAGAGACGGGGTCTCATGACGTCATGGACGTGCTAGCACAGTTTGCTCCCGCAGGAGGCTAGTTTGCGACGGGTCTAAGAATCTTTTTTTTGGGGGGGGGGGGGGAAATTGTCTAAAGTGAGCCTGCATGGAAAGAGAAGATATGCCTTTCTCAAAGTGACACTGAAAGAGGCAACAATGAATGTGAATGTTTGCAAGCATCCAGAAGCACTAGGTTGGCCTCTGTAGGAAACAAAATGTTTAGTAAGGTGGCCCTTGGAAGCTAGGCAAGGTCACCCTTTGTTACTACTTGTATGAGAGATCATCAACAAATACTAATTGTCGTAGCTATGTTTCAGAGGAAGGAAAAAGCACCTCTGAGTATTACTTGCTTTAGAAAACCCTATGAAATTAACAGCGTCACCATAAGTCAACAGGCAGTTTGAAGGCACTTATGCACATAGAAGGCCATTTTTATTTTGGGACTCAGTACGGAATATGAATGACATTAGTCCTTTCCATGCCATGTCCAAATATAAGAACACAAGAAGAGCCATGTTGATAATATCAGTCTTATTTAGTCTTGCATTCTGTTCACACTGGCCAAGGAAGCCCTTGAGGGGGGTTATGAGTGCAACAACATATCCATATCAAGCAGCATGTCAATGGCCCTAACCATCATGAATTATGCACCCCCCTTTTAAAACTGACTACTATGGCAATTGTTAGCAATTTTGGGGCACTGAGATCTATGGTTGAAGTATGTGTTGTATAATAAAGAGCTTCCTATTATTAATTACTAGCTGTCCCCTGCCACACGTTGCTGTGACCCAGTCTGTGTATATGTGTTTTGTGTGTGTATATATATACGTATATGTATGTGTATATATGCATATTTGTGTATATATGTGGATTTGTGCATTCGTTCTGATGCATTTTTTGTTTTTTGGCTTTTTAAGCCTCATCTGCTGTGCTTTTCAGTGTTTTTATGAGTGATGGTCACTCGTTGGCCTGATCGATGTATTGGGTCCAAATTTGGTGTCATTTTGTCCAGTGGTTTCTGAGTTATGTTAATTCCACAAACGAACATTACATTTTTCTTTATATAGATGAACATCTGACTATTCAGCTTTATTACTAATTTCTCAATTCCTTCAGTAATGAGGGCGGAAGCAACTCCCCAACGTGGTTACTAGCAAACCAAAAGGAAAACTTTTGTCCATTGATTCCATTTCCATCCTACTCTGTGTTCAAACAGCTCTGATTGTCCACCGTTGTTTTCTCTGCACTTATTTTACCCTTACAGTGATTCTAGAGATAAATGATAAGAGCAAGGAATAGGCTGAGCTTTGATACTGAGTGGGAATTTGATGGCAGCTCTTCCCAGCCTATTCTAAAATGATGGCTACTCTCTGTCATTTTATATACCAATCCTCTGATATTTTAGACAGGTGGCAAGACTCCAGCTATCTCCTGTCTGCTGTATAGGTATTTGTTCCAGAAATAGGCTAAGAAAGTGATTTAGCATTGTCTCTGAAAGAGAAAAGTATTCGCTAAGCTGGAGATCCATAGATGCATGGGTTGTTGTGAGTTTTCCGAGCTGTATGGCCATGTTCCAGAAGCATTTTCTCCTGACATTTCACCCACATCTATGGCAGGCAACCTCAGAGGTTGTGAGGTCTATTGGAATCTAAGCAAGTGGGGTTTATATAGCTGTGTAATGTCCAAGGTGGGAGAAAGAACTTGTCTGTTTGAGGCAAGTATGAATGTTGCAAATGTTGCAAACATAAGATTCTATTATCCGTACCTTGCATTGGTTCAAGATTTTTCTGGCACGGTCATTAATCAGAATGAAGGTAGGTGTGAATGTTGCAATTGGCCACCTTGATTAGCATTTAATGACCTAGCAGTTTCAAGGTCTGGTTTCTTACTGCCTGGAGAATCCTTTATTGGGAAGCAATTAGCTGTCCCTGATTGTTTCTTGTCTGGAATTCCACAAGCATGTGGACAATTTCAACAGAAATGAAGGAACAATGAAAATGAACAAAATCTGGCTACAAGTATTAAAATAAAACTCTAAAATCATAACAGTAAATAAAGAACAAAACCCAAAATTGTTTAGTTAATGTTTTAATTGTGATTTTATTGCTATTGTTTTTGTGGCATTTAATGAGTGTGGATTGTAAGCCACTCCGAGTCCCTCTTTGGGGTGAAAAGGGCAAGATATAAATGTCCAAAATATAAACAAATAAGAAGAAACAATCAGGGCCAGCTACTCTCCTCCCAACAAAGGATTCCCCCAGGCAGTAAGAAGCGAGACCTTGTAAAGTGCAGCTAGGCCATTCAATGCTAATCAAGGTGGCCAATTGCAACATTCAAACTTACCTCAAACAGACAAGAGTTCTTTCTCTTACTCTGAAATTTTCCACAGATATATAAACCCCCCCTTTCCTAGTTTCCAACAGATCTCACAATCTCTGAGGATGCCTGCCACAGATGTAGGCAAAACGCCAGGAGAGAATGCTTCTGGAACATGGCCATACAGCCCAGAAAACTCACAACAACAAATATACTTTGACTTTCATCTTTATAGCTTGGGGCATTTTCACACAGCCCTTTATCCCAGAATATCAAGGCAGAAAATCCCACATTATTTGCTTTGAACTGGAATATATGGCCAAGTGGACTCAGATAAGACAGGGCCCTTGCACACAGTTCTATACCCTACAATATAAAGGCAGAAAATCCCACATTATCTGAGTGTGGACTCAGATAACCCAAGTCAAAGCAGATATTGTGGGATTTTCTGCCTTTATATCCTGGAATATAGGGTTTAGGGCCCTTCCACACAGCCCTATATCCCAGAATATCAAGTCAGAATATCCCACAATATCTGCTTTGAACTTGGTTATCTCAGTTCACACTCAGGCCCCACACAGCTGAATAAAACCCCACATTATCTGCTTTGAACTGAGATATATGGCAGTGTGGACTTAGATATTCCAGTTCAAATAAGATATTATGGGTTATTCTACCTTGATATTCTGGGATATAGGACTGTGTGGAAGGGCCCTCCGATACTGTGGGATTTCCTGCCTTGATATTCTGGGATATAGGGCTGTGTAGAATGGCCCTACATTGTCCTCCCTGGGAAACTGCCTCTTTAGGTCTTCATGGTGCCAAAGAGGGAGGTCCTCAGTGTCCCTGCGGATGAGGTCCTGCCCTGCCCAGTGATAGTATGATAGCTGGGTCCAGAAGCTCCAAGCGTTACGGAAATGCCGCAAAGGCGGCTGTGAATAAGGGAAGAGAGAGGGTGGAGTGAGAGTGGGGAGAGTGAAGGAAGGATAGAAAGAAGGGGATGCTTAGGGTGAGGGTTAGGGCAAGGTTTAGGGTTTGGGTAAGGGTTAGGGGTTACGGTTAGGGTACAGTTTAGGGTAAGGGTAAGATTTAGGGTTTAGGTTAGGGTAAGGGGTTAGGCTTAGGCTTATGGTAGGGTTCAGGGTTAGAGTAAGGGTTAGAGTTTCACCATTAAAGAACTCTTACATTCCTTCTATATTATCTGTCTTCGGCCTGGCTAAGTCTCTCTTGTGCAAACGGTGCTCATGAAGGAGTGATGCAGCATCTCCGTAATACTCGGAGGGTGGTAGTATGATAGCTGGGTCCGGAAGCTCCGAGCGTTACGCACATTCTGCAATGGCGGTTGTGAATAAGGAAAGGGACCACGTGAGGGCGGAAGGATAGAACGGAGGGAATGGTTAGGATAAGGTTTAGGGTTAGGGTTTGCGTTAGGGTAAAAGTTAGGGTTAGGCTTATGGTTAAGGTGAGGTTTAGGGTAAGCTTTAGGGTTAGGGTTTGCGTTAGGGTTAGGTTTACGGGTTAGGGTAAGGTTTAGGGTTTGGGTAAGGATTAGGGTTTTATCATTAAAGAAGTCTTACATTCCTTCTATAATATCTGTGTTCTGTTCTGCGTTGCGCAAACAACGCTCCCAAAGGAGTGAAGTGGAAACAGTGTAATGCTCCTTGCTTCCAGATCCAGCTATCATACTTTTACCCCCTGCCCTGCCCACCCATGTGGAAAGCACACATGGGGCCTTTTGGAGGGGGTAAAAATATGAAAGCTGGGTCTGGAAGCTCTGGGTGTTACGCTGTTTCCGCTTTGCTCCTTTGGGAGCATTGTTTGCGCAACGCAGAAAGAATGTAAGAGTTCTTTATTGGGTTACCCTAAACCAGGGGTCCACAAACCATAGCTTGAGGACTCCTGCTCTAACCTTTACCCTAACCCTTAACCCTAATCCTAACCCAAACTCTAATCCTAACCCAAACCGCAAACTTTACCCTAATCCTAATCCTACCCTAAACCTTACCCTAACGCTCCCCTCCTTTCTATCCTTCCACCTAATGCAACTAGGAAGGGTGATAGTATGATAGCTGGGTCTGGAAGCTCCGAGAGTTACGCACATTCCTCAATGGCAGTTGTGAATAAGGGAAGGGCAGAGCGGCACACTGAGGGCAGGAATATACTTCAATTTGGTGGAAGGATAGAAAGGAAGGGAGGGTTAGGATAAAGCTTAGGGTAAGGTTTAGGCAGGGGCGGCTCAACCCATTATGCAAAGTAAGCATTTGCAGTATAGTAGATTTTGCCCAGGGCATTTTTTGGGGAAAATAGACCTTGACAATATGTGAGTTGTAGTTACTGGGATGTATAGTTCACCTAAAATCAAAGAGCATTCTGAACTCCACCAATGATGGAATTGAACCACATATGGCACACAGAACTCCCATGACGAACAGAAAATATTTATCAGTGATTGGTTTGGGGGGAGGGGGCGCCAAAATACTGTTTGCTTACCACTGAAAATTACCTAGGGCTGCCTTTAGTTTAGGGTTTGGGATAGGGTCAGGATTAGAATTAGGTTTAGGGTTAAGGGTTAGGGCAAGGCAGGGGTCCTCAAACTTCTTAAACAGAGGGCCAGATCACAGTCCCCCAAAAAGCTGGAGGGCCGGATTATAATTTGAAAAAGGCATGAATGAATTCCTATGCACACTGCACATATCTTATTTGTAGTGCAAAAAAAAAAAAACACTTTAAAACAATACAATAATTAAAATGAAGAACACTTTTAACAAATAAGAAGGTATTAGTATTTCAGTGGGAAGTGTGGGCCTGCTTTTGGCTGATGAGATAGGATTGTTGTTGTTGTGTGCTTTCAAGTCATTTCAGACTTAGGTTGACCCTGAGCGAGGGCCGGGTAAATGACCTTGGAGGGTCGTATCCGGCCCTCGGGCCTTAGTTTGAGGACCCCTGGGGTAAGGTTTAGGGTTCGGGTTTTACCATTAAAGAACTCTTACATTCCTTCTATAGGAGTGAAGCGGAAACAGCGGAACGCTCCTAGCTTCCGGACCCAGCTATCATACTATTACCTGCTGCCCTGCCCTGCCCTGCCCTGCCCACCCGCGTGGAAAGCACACACAGGGCCTTTTGGGGGTAGGGAGGAGGGGGTCCCACGCGTGGCCGAGCGCCTCCCCCTTTCCCCCCTCCCGGCCTCTTTTCCCCGCGTCGGCGAGAGCGCAGCCATTCCACGGGCGCCTTGTGAGCATGTGCGGAAGACTAGCTGGAACTGGTTTGGCCGCCCCGGCTGATGAGGCGGAGAGAGAGGGGGGAGGCGGGGGCGGAGGAAACCGGGCTCGGTCCTGCCTGCCTTTGCTGCCTGCCTGCTTTTGCTGCCGGTGCCGGGCTGGGAGTGAGGCGCGCGCCCTTCCCTGGCTTTCCATTGGCAGCGCGCCCACGGTGTTCTCCTTCCTGGAGCGGCGAGAGGTGGGTGGGGCGAACCCGGGGCTGGCTTCCTCCTCTCCTCTCCGCCCTCCCCTTGGAAGTACATAACGGGAGCGGATGGGGCTGGCGGAGCGCGCCGGGAGGGTGAGTTGAGTGAGCGAGCGAGTGGCGTGCCAGCAAACCAGCCCTTCTGCTGCTGCCGGAGAAGCTCTTTCTCCTGGCTCTCTTTTTCTCCGGGTTACACTTTCTGTCTCTTCCTCAGCAGCTATTAGATCGCCCGTCGGCCGCCTCTCTCCCTCACGGTCTGGATCGTCGCAGGCCCGGCTCGGCCTCCACCATCCTTCCTCCTCCTCCTCCTCCTCCTCCTCCTCCTTCTCCATCATCATCATCTTCATCTTCTCTCCTTCCCTTCAGCCGGGTTGTTTTTCCTCCTCCTCCGCCAGCAGGGCGTGGAACCCGGTGCCGCCTTTCTCTCCCTCCTTTTCTCCCTATTTCGTTTTCTCTCTCTTTCTGAGTCCCCCTCCTTTCAGTGTCTCCAATGGCTTTGTGTCTGGAGCTATTTAAACAATGTGAGTGGACAGATTTGGGTGTCATGTGTACCGGTGGGAGGGAAGGGGGGGTCCTTTGCCTTGGCTTTTTTTGTGGCATGCCGAATCCAGGCTGGCTGGGCGAGACTCTGCTTCTTATATAGTGGCCTTATTAAGATACATTTTCTCCTTCCTTCCTCCTGGTTGTGTCCCCCACCCCTTTTTTTGAATGGGATGCATTATTTGTAGTGGGCAGATGTGGCCCCAAAGGCTGGCTTTGCTTGAAATGGATTGCTTTGGGGGTGCAAAATGGGCTCGAGGATGTGTCTGGCTGCAGTGGGTGGCCTGGCCTGCAAGGCGTAGTTTTCCAAGGACTTTTCTCCTTCCTTCCCACCAGATTGCACTGGGGGCTACCTTGTCAGCTTTAGGGGCTTTTGCAGGGGGGAAAGCCCCCTCTTTGGTGCATGGCTCTCTGCTTCATGAGCTCTCCTGCCCCTTGGCTGGGGATATATTTAGGCTGCTCTTGGCATTCTTGGCAGGATGTGAGCTCACCTCGCCTGTATTTCGGCTGTGCCAGTCTCAATGTGAAGCATGTCTGTGTGTGCTGTCACACACGTTGATGTCCCTGGAGTAATGAAATGACACAGATTGGTACTCCATCAGCTAGGCTTCCTTTAGGAAGGCTGCCCCTTGTTTACCACTCCTACCATTTGTTATGGTATGGGTCGCTGTGAGTTTTCCGGGCTGTACGGCCATGTTCATACATCACATATAGTGTTGGAGGAAATTCTGAGAGTGCCTTGAACCGCAAGAAGATCCAACCAGTCCATATTCCAAGAAATAATGCTCACTGGAGGGAATGATATTAGAGTCAAAGATTAAGTACTTTGGCCACATAATGAGAAGATAATGATGCTGGGGGAAATGGAAGGAAAAAGGAAGAGGAGTCAATCAAGGGCAAGATGGATGGATGTTATCCTTGAAGTGACTGGCTTGACCTTAAAGGAGCTGGGGCTAGTAACAGTCAACAGGGAGTTCTGGCGTGGGCTGGTCCATGAGGTCACAAAGAGTCGGAAGTGATTGCCAACAACATGTCCATGTTCCAGAAGCATTCTCTCCTGATGTTTCTCTTCTGAAGCATACCCATACAGCCCAGAAAACTCACAGCAACCCAGTGAAGGCCATGAAAGCCTTCAACAACACGTTTTATGGTATGCTTCCTTCTTTTTGTGGGTGAGTGGCACTAAAATTTCCCTGCCACAAAACGTATGTGGATTGTGATGGCAAAAAAAAAAAAAGGGATTTGGAGCATCTTGGAGATTGGGAGAATGAAGTTGGTAGCATAAGCTTCCTTGGATGAGGTGGGGTGTATTTACACTGTGACATGAATAGAGTTTGACACCACTTGACTGCCAGGACTGAATGCTATGGAAGCCTAGAAGTCATAGACTAGGTTAGGCTAGGTTTTCAGCCTTCTCTGCCAAAGATTGCTGGTGCCTCCCCAAACTACAAATCTCAGGATTCCCTAGCATTGAACCATGGTCATTGAAGTGTTGTGAAATTGCACTAATTCTTCAATACAGATACACACCAGGTCCTTGTGTATTATGGTGAAGAGAGCTGCTGATTGAAAGGTGTCAGGGCCTCCTTTGGGGGCACAAAGAAGTTGATTTTATTATGTTGTAGAAAGCTTTCATGACCGGAATCAATGAGTTGCTGTGAGTTTTACAGGTTGTATGGCCATGTTCCAGAAGCATTCTCTCCTGGCTTTTGCCCACATTTATGGCAGACATCCTCAGAGGTTGTGAGAATGCCTCACAACCTCTGAGGATGCCTGCCATAGATGTGGCTGAAACGTCAGGAGAGAATGCTTCTGGAACATGGCCATACAGCGAGGAAAACTCACAGCAACCAAGTTAATTTTAGTTATTGGTTTTAAGTGCTTTCAATTTCAACATTTATCTAAAAGATCGTAGGAAAAGTGGCACCAAAGTAGACTGTTTTCTCCCTTTTTGATCTGAATAGAACTTTTGTTGTTGTTTTATGCCTTTGAGTCATTTTTTTACCTACAGCAACTTTATCACAAGGTTTTCTTGGCAAGATTAGTTCAGCTTTGCCGTTGACTTCTTCTGAGTATGTTACTTGCACAAGGTCACTCAGTGGGTTTCATGATCAAGTGGGGATTTGAATCCTACTCTCCCGAGTCATAGTCCATGGCTGAAAGCATTATACCACTTACTGGGAATGAAGGTATTAGGGAGTTCATTTCTATTTAAAGAGCAGAATCCTTGGCAAATAGAGCAAATATTACAGTGGCCTCAAAATGTAAACCTTGGGAAAGATCTCCCATCAGCAATAGTTTCATAATCTGTTGCCTTGAAAGAATATGATTTCACCTTGAAGCATATTGCTCAGAAACTCTGCAGGGTGGAGGAAAAGATTGAGGAGTGATAGCTCTGTGACATTTATGAGCACAGGCAGATTTGGGGTTGGATACGAGCAAAATGTTCGCAGCCCTGGCGCCCTGTCGCATTTGGTTTTGAAAAACTGTTTTCTGTTTATCTCTGTCCGTCACAGGCACATGTTTTCCACCCTGCCAGATCAATAATCTCAGTGAAAACTATTCTCTGGAGGGCATAAACTGCTCTAAAATTAAACCGTTTGCCTTGTCATCTATTTGCGGTTCCATGAAGGGACGCCAGAAGGCTTCATGTGTGAAATAAAGTGGACTGTGGTCCATGAAAGCTTATATCATTATAAATGTTAGTCTTTAAGGGTACCAAAAGATTCTATTGTTTTTGTTGTGATGGAGTAACACAGGCACCTACCTATAGAATACTATATATATATATATATACACATACACACACACACACACACATTCATTCCAACATTCCGTAACCTTGTGCATTTCTAGAGGACAACATGTTATTCTTGGTCATTATGCAATAATGACAGTTGTATTCCAGCACATTGGGAGAGCACCAAGCTGTGGAAAGCTGTTTGATCATATGCTTTTTTGGATGCACAGAGAAGTCTCCTGCTGTTGTTGCCTTCTACTCAGCTTGCGTATGTGATCTCGTTCCTCCTGACAACTATAAGTGAGGCTGTTGCAATGATCCACTATGTTTCAAGAAGATGGTATGCCTTGAGTGCTGCGTTCTTTGAACAAATGAAGCCTTAATTGGCTAGAATACTTTGTTGCTTAGTAATCCCTGGCCTGGCTTTGTCTCATGCAAAACTCATTGGAGAATTGCTACAGGATGAAACTGGGCTTTTAGAGTAATTTCAGTGCATTCTGTGAACATAGACAAAGGTTTCAAAGATTCACCATACTGTGAAGAGGGAAAAGCCAAGTGGTGGGCATGGACTGACCAATAAGTATTGTGATGGAATGGCTGTAATGAACAAAATCAGTGTTTTTGATGTTGGAACAAGTGTTACAATCCCAGAAAGTGCACTATTGCTAAGTTATTGCTTTGATAGGTGCTCGGTTTGGTCTTTGTCCTGATGGGCCCTTGTATGTATGTAATGATGGCTACCTTGCCCTGTTCCCTGATCCTCAGACTAATTTGGGTTCCTCAGAGATTCATCTCAAGCCAACTCAAAGCCCCTCTCTGTGGAATTAGGAGGAAAAGCATCCACCCCACAGGGATGTCTAAAAGGAGAGGCATATAAATTGGACATGTAATACTTAGCTTGCTGAGATATTGATTGTCCCTGTTTGCTGTATTTGTATTATATTTTTATATTGACATGTTTCAATAGTATTTGATTTTTTAAATGTCCAGAATTCTAAAACACATTTTAGAAAAGTGATTGAACTACGGATGTAGAGGGAAAGCCCTTGGCAAGATACCGCACACATGATATTAGAGAATGAACACCTAAGGCTTTGCCAACCAAAGTAAGTGGAGTCAAGCTAGATTAGTATTTGAATGCAAGCCAGGGTGTAAAGGATGTGTTATACTAATTTTTTATTGCATTGCTGGTAGCTCTACTATTTCTAAAACTAAATTGGGACACTAAGTTTATAGCTATCTAAAAGTTCAGAGTAGTTAAAAAGGCTGACCATTAATGAGGTTAGGTCTTGTTTTTAAATTCTAAAATAGTAATTTCTCATAATCTAAATCCAGTGGTGCTTTTTTTTTTTCCTAACGTCCCTTCCGCATAGCTGTATAAAATCCACATTCAATTGGATCATATGGCAGTGTGGACTCAGATAATCCAGTTCAAAGCAGATATTGAGGATTATCTGCCTTTCTATTCTAGGTTATATGGCTGTGTGGAAAGGTCCTAAGAAAAAATCTGGAAAGGGGTAAAACATAAATATCTGATATAACACAGCTGTAAACTCCATTGTGAAATTATGTTGTGGCTCTTAAAAATGGAGAAGAATCAGTACTTGGATAAAAAGCTCTTTTAGACTACAGTGTTTCCAGATTTTCCCACCTAACATACAATTTTTCCAGTTCTTGATAAGACTTTTTTCTTAAGGCAAATGCTTACTCAGAACATGTTGCTAATATAACTCTTCTTTACAAAAAATGTATTAATGTACAAAAGTCCTCCAGATATGTTGGTCTAGAACTCAGTATCCTCCAGATGCAACTTCCATCTTCTCCAACAACTAGCCATTCTGGCTGCAACGGTGGCAGCAGTCTTGTTTCCAATCATAATGCCAACAATCCTATTTCTCCAAATATCACTTAGTAAATTAACACATTAGATGCAGGATGTAATGGACTCTTCCCTCCATCCTTTTTGCTAGTATAAGCTTTTGGCAGCATGGTTGTCTGGAACAGTGAGTCTCAATCTCTGGTTCTTCAGATGTTTTGGATTTCATCTTCCACAAGTCAGCATAGAGAATGGTCAGGAATTCTCAGAGCTGAAGCTAAAAGCTTTTAGAGATTTCACCAAAGATTGAAAACAATTGTCCAATAATATGTTTCTTCTACATACATCCTTCTAAAGAGGACTCTCTTTTAAAACCACAGGCAATAATAGGGCTAAATGCAAGACAGCATGTGAGAGCATCCAGAAAGACCACACATTATTTTGTTTTTATTTGATTCATTTCACTTATACTAACAAGGTGGGAATATGCCTGTAAGCATGTCAACATCTCGGCCGAAGTCCTTGCCTACAACATGAAAACAACAGTAGAGTTAGCAAGTTTTTCAGATGTAACCTTCATGGATTTGATTTGGCAGCTCTCTATGAAGTTAACCTTAGAGTTGTGGTGGAGGACCAAGAGATTCCTAGAGAGAGCAATTCTCTACGCATTTGTAGGTCCTCCAACACAATTCTACAGTCAGATTCCAGCAGTTTTTCTAGTGAGGTGTTCTCTTAGATTGAAAAAGAAGTACTTTAAAAATCATGTTTGTTTGTTTTTTCGCTTTTATGGGGTCTTGTGAAAGTAGAGAGCCTACTGTTTTGCTGTACAGTATTTCACAAGGCTGTAAAAATAGTGAAATATGTGCAGTGTTTTGGCTACTCTAAAACACAATATAGGGGAAAACTATTATTAATTTGTATTGAAACCATTCAGTGAGCATGGACTGTGTTGAAAAGTCTTACTATTATATGGTCAAATCTGGATTCAGAGAGTTTAGAAATCCAGAAAACAAAAGAAAGTAAACTCCTGCCAGGCTCCTGCTGTTTCTATAGAAAAATAAGAGTATGCTGATATCTGGGATGGGGAACCTTTAAATCCTGTGGATGTTTTGTTTAGCTCCCATGCTCTCATATCATCTGGAGGAAGAAAGATTTCCTGTTGCTAGCTTACATGGCAGCTCCAAGGCACAGTCATGTAGACTTACTCTTGTAAAGTTAAATAAGAAGGAAAACCCCTTCAGGGTGATGAGATTTCCAGCCCTGGTTAAAGTTAATGTTGCCTGTGCTTATAGACTGCATCAGAGGATTTGAATCCTGGAAATAGGATCTGCTTCTTGCAAAACAGCTGACAAAAGTAATAAGCCTATGTTGGGAAGTATCACAGTGGACTGTGTTGGAGAGTCATCATATGACCGATGCCTCTTCATACAAAACAGAAACAAAATCACTCAACCCAAACTCTGTAAATAGACATGAAGATGTCAGAGACTGATCAGTTTCCTTCTCTTGAACATGTTTTGTTTTTGTTTTGTTATTTTGAATGACAAAACATTGAACATTAGGCGTGCCTCACCCCATAGTCTGATGTCAATATCCCAGGCACTGGGGTTGACACCACCCTTGTCGATTGTGAGAATTAAGGCCTGAGGAAAATGTTGTCAAAAAGGATTGGCTTGGAGATGACTAGGAGACGCCGATGAGTAAATTGCAGTTTCTTGACTCAGTCATGAAAGAACTTGCAGCTGTCCTCAGATTGCTAGTGCATCTGTTCATCTCCTTTTACTGTCTCTTTCCTTCTCCACACCCAAACATTCTTTGTTTCTTGTGTAAGAGTATAATTGAAAATACAAGCTATCCATCTGGATGTATACTCGGCTAATTAGGAGGCTCTATCTGATTATTATAGCCCACAATTACTTGGACTACCTTTCTAGCTGCAGTGGACTTTCTGGGGACTAAACTGCAAGATTTTTGAATTAGGGTATGTTTGAATAAATGACATAGATATATTCCTCAGTTTTATACTACTTTAATGGAAAATTTTGAACCAGAGGCAGAAACAACACAGAAAGAATAGGAGTGGATTCCAAGGGTACAAAAAAAGAACAATGTATTTTAATAAGATTTTCATTCAAAACTAACAACCTGCACACTTGAAATAAAATAGCCAAGTCAGGTAAACCAAAACAGGGTGAATCTTTTAAAAAATCCAGGTCCAAGTGCCTCCACTTTTCCTATGATTTCCATTCTAGTAGTGAAACTTGATTCTATGCTTCTTTTTTTAACATGCGGGAGATTACCAGTTCTTCCCTTTTAGCTCAGTTTTGTTATACTTACATACTCTGTTAGGGATTCTTTAGGGAGCTAATGTTCAGCTTCCTTGTTAAATGCATACATAGGCAACAGCAGTCAGATTGTCTAGAGTAGAATCCTTCTTTTTCAAAATTTACTACACACCCAACACCAGAAGTGTGTATTTTTCTAGCGCTTATTCACCATCCATCTGGTGCTGATGCTGTTTTTAAAAACAAAAATTAGACAAAGGATGATGAATCCAGGGGGTAGGTGGGTGTAAAAGTCTTTGTAAAAAGGAGTTTCGCTGTCAAAGGTTTTTTAAACTGAGGGCCCGTCTATACTACCATATAAAATCCAAAACATCTACTTTGAACTGTATTATATGGCAGAGTAGACTCATATAATCCAATTCAAAGCAGATAATGTGGATTATCTGCTTTGAAAATCTGGATCATATAGCAGTGTCAAAGGGGCCAGAGACACAAATGGATATTGCTTTCCATCTTGTTTCTCTGGACCAAATCAGAGCACTCACACTCTGGGAGCTTTAAATTCCACCATCTAGTTTTTACCTCAAAATCTTCCCCACCCTATGGAATCTGTGATGGAAAAATAACTGCTGCCAAGGGTGTCTCCTCCTTGTTAAACTACCCACTTGTTTTGAAGTATGAATCAGCTGGGTGGACTGCCCACATGTGATGCTCCTGAGCCAGACAAAAGCTCTGTGTGCTTGCTTTGTGACACAGTATGAATTTGAGCCCTAAGATTAGTAATGTTTATTATTCACATTTAATATAGTAATACAATAGCCTTCTGTATTAAAGCACTGTTTTTTAAAGAAAAAATATCTTGAAGAAAAGCCATCTCAAGCCATTTAAGTCTCTATATAACTCGTTGCTCTGCCTGTTAGGAATTGTGAGAGTTGATGTCCAAAACACCTGGAGAGCTGAAGTTTGCCCATGCCTGCTTTATACCAAAAGGTAGCTATTGTGAGGCATTTGCATATATACTTCCTTTTCACATTTTATGTCTGCTGATCTTTCCAGGTCATCACGCCACTATATATAGTTTTCTAAAAGGTGGCATTAATGGAGCTGTGACAACGGTTCTGAAGAAGTCCTCAGATGTCACATGTTTGAATCAAACTGTGGAGATACTTTTACTAATTTCCTCCCATCTGGAAGCTTAGCAGGGTCACCCCTGGTTAGTACTTAGGTGGCAGACCACTAACAAATGCCAGATGCTATTGGCTATATTTCAGTGGAGGGAAATAGCAAAACTAACCTTGGGTATTTCTTTTCTTTTAAAAAGCCCTATGAAATCCACGAAGTTGCCATATATCAACAGGCAACATAAAGACACACAGACATAGAGTTATTTTCATCTTTACTAGTAGTAGTTTAAAATCCCACACCACTCCCATCTACAAAAGGGCTGAAGGAGTATAATTGGATTTAGTACAGTGCAAATTGCTACATATGTGCAGTGGAGGAATGAAAAACGAAGACAATGGATGGTCTTGTTTAATACAAGTTCACATGAAGATATTTAGTAAGCATGCTAGCAGAGCAAATTTTGATTTTAAACTACTCTTGTTAGAATGTTTCTGTGAAAGCAAGATTGCAGTTCTATTATCTAGAAAGAAAACTGAGCAAAAAGTGTTGATATTAAAATAATAATCTCATTTCGATCCGAACTATTCCAATTATTGCCTTCCTAAAACAACTGATAATGATGATATTGACATGACAGTGACTGGATTTTAAGGGGAAATCATTATGTGCTGTTAATTTCACTTTCTTTAAATATGTTGTTAGACAGTGTTTGTAAATTTGCTAGTTAACGAGGAGACTGGGAATTTTGCCTGAACCACTAATCATGCATTTTTAATGAATGACCGGTACTTAGTCCCAGATGAACGACATATTAAATCAATCTACAGTCTTCTCTAAATGGCAGCTTTGGGTATCTATCTGTCAGTGGCCTCTCTTGGTGAGAAAGAGCATTAGGTTATGTAGAGACTTAAAAGGCTTGAGATGACAAATACTTAAATTGATGAAAATATTGGCTCTTGATCAAGTTATTTTTCTTTTAAAAACAGTGCTTTAATACAGTGCTTTAATTCTGCTTTAATACAGAAGTTACAAAGGATGTGCTGTTTTAATCAGGAAGTCTTGAAAGAAGGAGACTCAGGGCAGATCATAGAACACATATATGGCAAACATTCAAGACAGACAACAGATAGAGGTATACATAGGTTTCTCCGATCTTTCCGCATCTTTGGAGGCTGTGTTTAGTTCCAGCTACAGGAGGGTGTTGATGCTCCATCTCCTTGCCAAAGAGCTTTCTTTGTTCACAGACTTCGTCCTTTTTCTAATCTAATCGCCATGCCTAATACCTCCCCGCTTTAATGCAGTTCCTATTTATCTACTCACATTTTGTTTTCGAACTGCTTGGTAGGCAGAAGATGGGCTAAAGGTCAGATGTTCATCCTGACCCAGCTTCAAACTGTCAATTTTCTGGTAGGCAAGATTTATGACAGCTGCTGTACTTAAGCCCGGCCCAAAGCAAAGTTTTTTAACAAAGCAAAGTTGACAAACTTTGCTTTGTTTAAGGAACAGAAACTCCTTGAAGGGCACCTTGATCAACAGTTATGGATTTGGAAAGTGAACCCTCAAACAGCTGGAAAACCAAAGTTTTAGGAACCATTGGAGTTAAGCCACCACTAAAATATCAAAACTTTCCAGCAAGTTAGGCTAAAAAGTTATTCAATGCCTTGGGGAGAGGCTTCGACAGAGGCTGCCCTGCTATTCCAGTGGTTAATTTTAATGTAATGCTCTCTAAATAATTCAATGGCTATTATCAAGAGGAATGACCTTAGAAAATTTCTCCTCTGTTCTCCTCCAAGCTACTTTCAAGTGTTCCCTCTGAAGCACTGCAGCAGCAAAAGGCTTTGATTTGTGATCTCTCACTGTGGCCCATGCTGTGAAGGAATTGCTGTACCAATGTCAGCCGGTCTCTTGGTCTGCCCTGCTGCTGTTTCCTCTTAGCAGGTGGAGGACACAAGAACACAGTTACATTCATTACCTTGCTGGCACTCTTGGGGCTAAGACTGTCAGTTCCCTTTATGTCACTGGAGAGGCAGTGAAAAGAGGATGGATTGGTTCTTATTTATTTATAGAGATAGTGATGAGAGGAACAGCAAGAGAGCAGACATACTTGGCCTATGTGGGAAAATAAAGCTACCATATATACTCACGTATAAGTCAAGGGCAGGTTTTTGAAGCCAAAATTATGGATTTTGATATGACCTGTGGATAAGTGGGAGAGATCAGTTTGTAACCAAAAAAAAAAAAAGGAGTTTATACAGCTACATGAAACAAAAATGTTCTTTTCTGCTTCCAGAGAAGATTGCAATCTATTATTTTGCTATTTCAGTCTCTATATGACTGCAGAGACACTAATAAAATCCTATTGTTGTTGTGGGCCCTCAAGTCACTTATGGCAACCCTTAAGTGAAGCTATAACAGGGTTTTCTTGGCAAGATTTGTTGAGAGGGAGTTTGCCTTCCTTATGGGTGAGCAGTTGTAACTTTCCCAAGGTCACCCAGTGAGTCCTTTACTAGGTTGTTGTGAGTTTTCCGGGCTGTATGCCCATGTTCCAGAAGCATTCTCTCCTGTCATTTCTCCTGCAGCTATGGCAGGCATCCTCAGAGGTTGTGAAGTCTATTGGAAACTAGGAAAATGAGGTTTATATATCTGTGTAACATTCAGTGTGGGAGAAAGAACTCTTATCTGTTTGAGGCAAGTGTAGATGTTGCAATTAGCCATCTTGATTAGCACTGAATAGCCTTGCAGGTTCAAAGTCTGGCTGCTTCCTGCTTGGGGTGAATCATTTGTTGAGAGGTGTTAGCTGGCTTTAATTGTTTCTTGTCTGGAATTTTGCAGTTTTCTGAGTCTTTTACTGTTGTGTGTTCTTTTTTCCAGAAAGCTAGGTCAGTTTAATAAGTGAAAGCAATAATAAACCCCTTCACAGGAACATTATTTCAACAGCTAATGTACTATGTTGCATTTGCTGAAACTGTGCTAATATACTTACAAAACAACCAAATGCTAGTAAATAGTCCTGATTTGCAAAAAACAAAAACAAAAAAACAAAAAAAAAAACCCCTTTCTAATAGTTTCTTGCTTCTAATGCAGCCAGTGCACAGTAGAGGTCACTCTGGCTCCTGTAAGTGCCATTCACTATGAATGTGTTGTAAAGATGTTATTCTTTGTAAAAGCATCTCTCAATAGTCTTGAGCTAGTATTTTGCTCAGTGGCAGGTGATACATTCACAAGGTGGCATACATTCCCTCTATTCTGTGTGAACAATGCTTGAATCTTACAGGCAAACAAAATGAAACTAATTGAGCCCTTAGCTTGCTTCCAGTTACACTGCATTTCAGTTAGAGAAAGGTATAGGGTTCACTTTTGTTTACACTGAATGAACACCTGTCCTATCCAGGGTTGGGTCCCAAATGTGTTCTTATTTGCAAAAGCTTATGTCTGAAATGTTGCACATTCATCTGTTTTTCATACCTTTGAGGCATAATGGTTTTTGATAATGTTATTCTTTCGCCTGAGAAACTATCTGTTTCTTCATATTTTTACTAAGGCAAACTAATATACATACACAGGGCCTAAATTTATAAACTTTGAGAAACAATTTATTTGAAAAATAGAAAATAGGATGCTGTTAGAATTCATTCTTTGTGAACTTCTGTAAAGGTCTTCCAACAAAGCAATTTTATCTCAATTTATTATTGGAAATAAGATGGAACTGTGGCTCCT
Organism: Anolis sagrei; assembly: GCF_037176765.1. Classification (NCBI taxonomy): domain Eukaryota; kingdom Metazoa; phylum Chordata; class Lepidosauria; order Squamata; family Anolidae; genus Anolis; species Anolis sagrei. The sequence continues at coordinate 211,160,561 of NC_090024.1, read as the reverse complement.
AGACTGATTTCTTTGCAGGTATCTTATTCCAAAAGGCAATATGTATATGTTTTCAAAATAGTTTGTTTTGATGTCTTTTGAATTAACTCCAACCTTCCATATCTTGCAACTTGTACTAAAACAGGTTGCTGTGAATTTTTGGGCTGTATGGTCATGTTCCAGCAGCATTCTCTCCTAACATTTCACCTGCATCTGTGTCTGGCATCCTCAGAGGTTCACAGATGCCAGACACAGATGCAAGCAAAGAGAATGCTGCTGGAAAATGGCCATACAGCAACCTAATGATTCCAGCCATGAAAAACCTCAACAAATTGTTTGACATTTGCTCAGTTTTATTTAATGTTTCTGTTTATTTCGGGCTTTCTTTTTTTCCTAACACATGGTAGCTAGACACTTTGTTTGCTGACATTTGTGGTTTCAAAAATATTTGCCTATTTTCCTAGCGCTATTGCCCTGCAGGTAGCTGAAATAGGAGCAAAAATAATTATTATACAATGAACATTTGTAAAGGAGAGAGATTGTGTTCACAAAAGTCCACCTGTTTCAAGTGATCCGAGAGACCAGAGAAATTCCATTGGAACAAATGAGCAAGTCAGTATGTTGGTTTTTCCAGTTTTGTGATCAATCTTCATGTTGATGAAACAATGTGAATATTATATTGCATGAACATGAGCAAGTATTTTGCTGGGAGTACTTTTGGCCATTGTTACATGTATCTCTTCACACTGTATATTATTCGAGGGGAAAATGCACTCAAGTCAATACAAAATACAATGTATTTTTTCTGTTGGGAAAGAGTACTATACAAAGTATCACTTGCTGGTACAGAGGTTGCCTTTCAGATACTTATTATCGACCATTTTCAAGTATTAAGAAGCTGTTGAATCATTTTTTCATATTCAGCTCAATTAAACTTCACTTTTCCAGTATGCATTAATACTTTTTCGTGTGAGGAGTGAATTGAGAAACTACAAGTCACTTTTGGTGTGAGAGAATTGGTCATCTGCGGGGACGTTGTCCAGGGGACGCCCAGATGTTTTGATGTTTTACCAACCTTGTGGGAGGCTTCTCCCTATGTCCCTGCATGGGTAGCTGCTGGAACTAACAAAGGGAGCTCATCCGTGCTCTCCCCAGATTCAAACTTCCGACCTGTCGATCTTCACTCCTGCCGGCACAAGGGTTTAATCCATTGTGCCACTGGGGGCTCCTGCATTAATACTAAGATGTATAATATCCAAACTCTAGATCCAGCAAACTTCCATAATTTTACAGCACAAGCATTACATTCCAGCCTAAACATTCAAAAGCCTTCTAAATTATTTCTCAGAATTTAATTCCTTGAGGAGAACAAAATTTAATGGTTAAGACTTCTAACTCCAGCTTCTCAAGCCATCTGTGTTAAGTATTTCTAAAGGTCTTGAGGCAGGGCCAGAGAGTTTTCAGCCTTCCCAGATGTTGATGGATTTCAATGCTCTTCATCCCCTGCTAGCCAGACTAGCAATTAAGGATGATTAAAATCATAGTGCATCTGAAAGACCAGGTGTTCACATTATAACCATAGAAATTTGGATTATTATAACAAATATCCATCTCTTACCATGAAAATTAGAAAGTATGGAAGTTCATAAATGGAACATTTCAATTACTGCAAGGCTATTCAATGCGAATCGAGGTGGCCAATTGCAACATTCATACTTGACTCCAACAGACAAGAGTTCTTTTTCCCACCCCAGACATTCCACAGATATATAAACCCTACTTGTCTAGTTTCCAACAGACCGCTCAACCTCTGAGAATGCCTGCCATAGATGTGGGTGAAATGTCAGGAGAGAATGCTTCTGGAACATGGCTGTACAGCCCAGAAAACTCACAGCAACCCAGTCAATACAGCCATGAAAGCCTTTGTCAACACATTTCAATTCTCCTTACATTTTTAATTGTATACACACAGTAGAGTTAAATGAATTTAGAAAATAATCCCCTCCACCTGTCTAAATGTTTTTGTGTGCCTTCAAGACATTTCAGATCTATGGCAACCCTAAAGTAAAGTTGTTACCATGTTTTCTTGGCAAGATTTATTCAGAGGGGGATTTTCCTTTGCTCTGAGGCTGAAAGAGTGTAACTTGCCCATGATCTCCCAGTGGGTTTCCATGGTTGAGTAGAAATTTGAACTTTGGTCTCCAGAGTCCAACATGCAAACCACTACACTGCAGTGACACTCATCCAAATATTACTGTGCTGTAGGAGTCCTTATGCTTAGCGAATTTTGGCCTTTGCCGAATCTACAGATTGGAAGACAAGCCATCTGCATGAGGCACAAAGATTAATTTGTAAAACAATTCAACAATTCCTATATCTCTTCCAAAAAACACCACCAAACTCGGATGGATGACAGCAACTATAGGCCATCCTATATTTAGAGTTGTACACAGGAAGCTTACTCATTGCTAAACCCTTCAAGTTAAACTGAGGGCCGTATATTGTATTTGTATTTAAAGAGAGATTTTACCCTTAACCTGTGTTAAGGCAGAGATCATCTAACCCTTCAGATGCTGTGGGTCTGCAGCTCAAAGCATACCTTTTTTGGGAGAAATTATGATCTTTGGAACGGCATGACATTGTTAGAAATCTTTTTTTAAAAAATGATGCCATAACCTTTTGGGAAAATGGAAATCTCCCTATGAAGAGTTAAAAACTCACTTGAATCATTCATGCAAGACAATTAGGTTTCTCCGCTGTTAAACTGATATACCTAGATATCTCTTTGAACTATTAGGGACAAAATATGCCAATGCACAAAAAACATATGTACGTGTGTGTGTGTGTATAGCAGAGTTTCAGAAGTGTTCTTTGAGTTACCCAAAAACATCCAATCCCCCTTAAAACAGATTTGGTTTAAATCATGCTCTTAAGAGACAAAAATAAGTAGACTTATTTAAAAGTAACATAGTTGGTTTACTTACAAACTTCATGTATTCAGCATATAGGTACATTGCTTATCAGTCCAGTTACAGGTAGAATTTGAAGTAGTTTTTTCTGTGCAGATAACACAGGGCATCTTTCTTATAATCAGTAGTCCAATTCTAAAGCATCTCTCCCTTCTGAGAGTCTAATAGAGTCTCTGTAATCTGTTTCAATTAACTTCTAAACTCTTGTTTCTACTGAAGTCTCTACACTGAAAGTCGAATGGCTTCTGTGCAGCATTCTGTTCCTACTTCTAAAAGCATACTGTTTCTAAAATGGAGTCTGAGCGCTGAATAGTCCCAGATCTGATTGAATGGTCTGCAGCCCCTTCCACAACAAAGAGTTAAGGAAAACTGCATATCAATACACACATATAAACAATTTGAATTATATACATAACAAATATCTAGTGGAGGCTTGAAGAGGGTTGCGATTTCCAACAGCCTTGCCATATCCTTAGGGTTTGCTGGGACTTGTAGTTCAAAACCATCTCGAGGGCCACATAATTCCCACCTCTATCCTAGAGATATCATTTTACTGCATTTGTAAATCAAGTGCATTCCCCTCCCCCCTAATAAGATGTTTTCTAAATATTTTTGAATCATAACTTCTTTAAGCTCCAGTGATCATGGCCAATGATGAGCAAATAGCCTAAGATATCTGAGGGGCACCAGACTGGGAAACTGTGCTATTTTAAACCATGACACTTCCTTTGTTCTTTTGGGACTATTTGCCAATGCATTTTAATTGCAAATATTTCTACCCAGTCTTTCAAATTTAATCACATGATCATTTACAGTAAAACACCCCAAAAGATTTCAAAGCTTCAAACAACAATTTGAGGCTATAGACGTGGACATGTTTTCAGCTGAATGTTCATTGTACTATTGATTTTAAAACAAACTGGATCAGTATTCTACCTTTCCCCCACTAGAGGGTATTTCCTTGGAAAGAAAACAGATTGAAAAATATGGGATATTTAGAAATAGATATCAAATTCAGGACCATTGTGTGATAAAGGTAATTTGGAAGCAGACACTGTAGGAAATAAATTCTTGTAATATATGCCCAGGCTGATAATGATATCACTCACTAGATTTTAATAGACCATCACTCTTGATGTTCTTTACCATTGTGTGCAGCTGTGTGGCTTGCACTCCACTATAATTGGGAGAATCATAGGATTCCCACTCCTGTTATACACACTTTCTTACTCCTAAGGATGTTACTCATAGGATTTCCTTTGAAAACTATCAATGATCCAGAAATCATGCACTAGAGAGTTCTTTGGCATAGGCCCATAGAGAGCGCAACTGCGCAAGGTGCCTTGCTGATCAGATGGAATTGTGCCAAAGGCAAGTTCCTTATGAACTGCAGCTGTTATCCAACTGCCCCCATGAGAAACATATATTCTTTTAAAGCACACTTAATATTTTAAGCATTTCTCCTTCCCTGAGTTCTAGGCTTCCATGTGATACATTGGTGTAAGCAAGAAAGTAGCAGCTGTGCTTCTGTCTTCCCAAAATACTCACAGAAATTACTTAAGAACCATTAATAGATGCTGCTTTATCTTTTTGAATGTTTGGAAATGCTATCTTGTTAGTGGTATTATAAAGCAGTAAGCATGTTGTCCTATCTGTGTGTGTGTGTGTAGGCAACAGTAATAGTGCAGCCTGTGGCTGCTCATTTCCTGGGCCTATTGGAGGATTGTCTGAGATAGTAGATGGTGTACAAGGCCAGATTCTAATAGTATACAGGGCTGGGCTAACACTAGTCATTCTCAAAGGCCTGGTGAAACAACCATGTCTTCAAGCTCTTACGAAAAGAGGAGAGGGATGGGGCCTGTCTTATTTCCCTTGGAATTGGGCCAAACTTCCCACAAAGAATCCCCATGACCAACAGAAAATACTGTGTTTTCTGGTGGTCTTTGGCGACCCTCAACATCCCCCTCGCCACCCCCCCCCCCCGGGTCCTGGCCCCCAGGTTGAGAAATGCTGTTCTAGATACGCTACATCCTACCCTGCCCATTATGATTGATTATTGTGATTTTATATTGTATTGTGTGCCTAATTTGTACTTTTTTATTGATGTATTATTTTATGTTGTACTAGGTATACCAGTCTCGTGTCACCTTCCCTTCTTCTTTCTTTCCTTCTTTCTTTCTCTCCTTTCTTCCTTCTCTACCTATTCTTAGACTGTAACTCCCAGCAGTCCTCCTGATTGATCTATCTACCTACCTACTATCTATCTATCTATCTATCTATCTATCTATCTATCTATCTATAATTTATATATCTTATCTGTCTGGAGGATTCTAAGGAGTTGCAGTCCAGGAATAGGAAATATGTACAGATTGGGATGCTCTCAAAGAAATCCAAGGAGAAGCAAGCTTGCAGCTTGGAAGCAGTGCATTTAGAGCATCCTCCTCCCCCAAAGGGCCTAGTCTAGGGGATGCTGGGAGCTGTCATTTTCACACATGCACTGTATCTTCATTTAGCTTTTGGGGGTTTTTAAGTCCTTTCTGCTATATTTTGGGAGGGGTTTATGAGTGATGGTCACTCATTGGTCTGTAAGGGGTGTGGTGTCCAAATTTCGTGTCAATTTGTCCAGTGGCTTTTGAGTTATGTTAATCCCACACAAATGTGACATTTTTAATTTATATACTAGCCATCCCCTGCCATGCGTTGCTGTGGCCCAGTCTGGTGATCTGGGAAATAAAGTAATGAGAAAGTGTTGGTTTCTAATATATGTAATGTCTTTATGCTTGTGTTGATGTAGAGATTGTCTGGTTGGCCTACTCTGGAACATGCAACATAGAATTGTCCTTGTTTAGGGGTCCCTTTCAAATCTATGATACTATATCTGTGTGTGTGAGTCATATATATCTCTATATCTATGGCTGGATGGCTCTTTGTCAGGAGGGCTTTGCTTATGTTTTTTTGCCCTGGGGAAGAGAGTTGGACTGGATGGCCTTAAGTATTTTCTGTTGGTCATGGGGGTTCTGTGTGGGAAATTTGCCCCAGTTCTGTCATTGGTGGAGTTCAGAGTGCTCTTTGATTGTAGGTGAACTATAAATCCCAATAATTACAACTCCCAAATGTCAAGGTCTATTTTCTCCAAACTCCATCAGTGTTCATATTTGGGCATATGGAATATTCTTGGCAAGTTTGGTCCAGATCCATCATTGTTTGAGTCCACAGTGCTCTCTGGATGTAGGTGAACTACAGTTCCCAAACTCAAGGTCAGTGCCCACCAAAGTGTTTTCTTGTTGGTCATGGGAGTCCTGTGTGCCACGTTTGGTTCTATTCCATAATTGGCGGAGTGCAGAATGCTTTTTGATTGTAGGTGAACTATACATCCCAGCAACTACAACTCCCAAATGACAAAATCAAAAAAAAATTGAGTGAAGGACATACATTGGGTTGTTAGGTGTATGCTGTCCAAATTTGGTGTCAATTCCCCCAGTGGTTTTTGAGTTATGTTAATCCCACAAACGAACATTACATTTTTATTTATAGAAGATATTGGCTTGGTTGTGATTGTTGGGCTTGGCCTCATGCAAGCCGGGGCGAGTCCGCTTGGGGAGGTGGTGGCGGGGTAGAAATCAAGTTTTATTTTATTATGATGGTTTGGTCCTTCTGGAGAGGCACCCTGGGTTTCAACATGCAAAGAAAGACAGGGCTCGGGAGGGCGGAGTCTGAGCCCTGAGTCTTCTGTGCAAGGAGGGGCCCTTTTTTTCCTCCTCTTTCCTGCCTTTGGGAAGGAGGCGCTGCCGGCTTCCTTCCGCACTTCCTTCCCAAAAGCAAAGAGGAGGAGGAGACGGCAGAGGGGAAAGAAGGCGGGGAAAGGAAACGTGTGAGCAGGCGGCGCCTCCCTCCATCTCTCTCCTTTGGATTTGGGCTGAAGCCGAGGCAGTGGCGCTGGTGAGCCTGTGAGGCTCCTGCTTGGAGGAGGACGGAGGAAAGTTTCCCCGGCTGCCCTGCCTCTCTCCGCCCCTTCAGCCGGCCGGGCGAGGAAAAGAAGGAGGCCAAGCGGGCAACCGAGCTTTCCTCCCCACGGAAGCAGCTCCGGCTCCACGCGGGTAAGAAGCAGTCAAGAGCGACCAGAAGGAAGGGAGGGAATCCCACCGAGACCCCTTTAAAGGCTGCCAGAGAACCTGGAAGGTGGAAGGAAGGGGAGAGAATCTGGGAAACCATTGCTCTGGGTGCTTTTGTTTGATTCTCTCAATGAGAGGAACTCAGCAACAGCTTAGGCTGTGACTGCAGCTGTGGCAGGAGATCTCTTTGAAAAGGAGGATTGGCAAACTGTTATTGTTGTTATTTGTGGTTGTGATTGGAAACAACCGGAAGGGGTTTTGTGATGAGTGGCTCTGAGCTTCCCTTTCCCACTTTGGTGTGAGCATCCATTCATCCCTGCCTTCCTCCTTTTCAAAGCCCCCTGAAATAGAGGCTGTGTTTGGCTGCATCTAGCTACACCAGACATGGGCAAACTTGGGCCCTCCAGGTGTTTTGCACTTCAACTCCCACTATTCCTGACAGCCTCTGGCCCCTCCCTTTCCCCCCTCAGCCACTAAAGGAAGGGCCTGAGGCTGTCAGGAATTGTGGGAGTTGAAGTCCAAAACACCCGGAGGGCCCAAGTTTACCCATGCCTAAACGACACCCTTGAATTAACGTAGTTTTGACACCACTTTAACTGCCTGGCTCATGCTATGGGATCCTGGGAGTTGTAGTTTTAGAATGTGTTTAGCCTGAAGAAGAGAAGGCTGACAGGAGACATGATGGCCATGTATAAATATGTGAGCGGAAGTCATAGAGAGGAGGGAGCAAGCTTGTTTTCTGCTGCTCTGGAGACTAGGCTGCAGAACAATGGCTTCAAACTACAAGAAAGGCAATTCCACCAGAACATTAGGATTGAGTGTGAAAATTGTTCAGCAGTGGAACTCTCTGTCCTGGAGTGTGGTGGAGGCTCCTTCTTTGGAAGCTTTTAAACCGAGGCTGGATGGCCCTCTGTTGGGGATGCTTGGAATGTGATTTTCCTGCTTCTTGACAGGGGGTTGGACTGGATGGCCCACGAGGGCTCTTCCAATTCTATGATTCTACATGGTTTTTTGCCTTCTCTGCCAAAGATTGCTGGTGCTTCACCAAAATTCACATCCCAATATTCTGCAACATTCAGCAACAACAGTCTAAGTAGTGTCAAAGTACCTTACTTCAATGTGGAGGCCCCAATGACACAATGTGTTAAACCCTTGTATAGGCAGTACTCTTGACCGAAAGGTCGGTGGTTCGAATCTAGGAAACAGGGTGAACTCCCATCTGTCAGCTCCAGCTTCCCATGTGGGGACATGAGAGAAGACTCCCATAGGATGGTAAAACATCCAGGCATTCCATGGGCAACGTCCTTGCAGACAGCCAATTCTCTCACACCAGAAGTGGTTTGCAGTTTCTCAAGTCGCTCCTGACACGAAAGAAAAAAACATAAAACTCACAGTGAAGTGCACTCTTTGGTTCATTAATGGTGATTTCCCATTGTGATGTGATATATAGCATATTGTGTGTATCATTATAGAGTAAAATGAGCAGAAATCTTTGGCTTTTGTAATATTCTCAGAAACCCAAAAGGTGAAAAGAAGCGAAAATGACAAATGACGATTCTTCCATCATTGTGGCACAGCTTAGCATTTCTGTCTTTGTGTAACTATCATGGGTGTTCCCAAAGGAGCATGATCTAAGTAAGCACCGGTGTTTTTGTTGTGGATCTGAACAGTTTAAAAAGTATTTTTTTATCAAGCCATAATTCTCATTTGTATCAGAATGAGATACAGTTGCCAAACTATTAGAGCGTTTCTTCTACAAGGTTATATAATTTGGTTGTCATCCCATGCCATATCCTGGGACCAGCAGTTAATTCAGCTCGGATAGGAGACCTGTGTTCTGGATCTAGGAAATAGAGATTCCGTGGCTTAGGTCCTCTCTGACCTTGGAAGCTGAGCAGGGCCAGCTCTGGTGAGGTCTTGGATGGGAAACCAATACATACCTGGTACTGGAGACTACATTTCAGATGAGGGAACTGTTAAAACCTCTTCTAAAAAAACAAATTCCTTGCCTTATAAAATCCTATGAAAGTAATGGGGTTGCCATACACATAACCCAAACGAAGGCACATACACACAGGTGTTGGTACTGGCCATACTGATTTATTGACTGTTCTAAACTAAATTGGTTCTCTCTTTGGCAAATAACTTAATGATACGTAACTAATAGAGAGGGATTCCCTCCCCTTAGAGCTCGTTAGTGGTGATTTATCAAACATTAGTCCTGTCGCATCAATGAACTGAACACACTAAATGTAGATAATCCCAAAGATTAAAAGGGGCACTCTTCTGTATTTTCTTTTAATCTCATGTCTATATCTTTCTGCTGTTGTTGTAAACAATACTCTCTATTTGATATTTAAGTAGCTTTCCACATCTTAATGCTTCTGAGTTGTGCCCTACCTAGCCATGATTTTTGTAAGAGCTTTTTTCTTCTTCTTGCTCTGCATAACTTTCCACTTCTGCTGTAGTGGAAATGGAGACTGCATTTAATACAGCATGTTTTATTTGATATTACTGGAGCAGTTATTGTTACTGTTTGTCATTAAGTTAACTTCTATTTATGGTGACCCTATGAATGATAGTTCTCCAAGATTCGACATCAGCTTAGGTCTTGCAAACTCAAGAGAGATGTGGTCTACTTGCTTGAATCAAACCACCTGTAATGAGGTCCCCCTTTTTTCCTACAAACTTTCTCTTTATCAAGGATATTTTCCAATGTGCAATATCATCACAATGACAGAAGAGCCAATGTAGTATAGTGGTTTACGCATTTGATTATACTATTTAACATGATTTTTGTTCCTGGAAAACATTTGTTTATGGAAAACATTTATTCAACTGCAAAAAAAAGTTGGGTTGCTGTGAGTTTTCTGGGCTGCATGGCCATGTTCCAGAAGCATTCTCTCCTCATGTTTCACCCACATCGATGGCAGGCATCCTTAGAGGTTGTGAGATCTTTTGGAAACTAGGCAAGTGAGGTTTATATATCTGTGGAATGTCTGGGGTGGGAGAAAGAAATTTTGTCTGTAGGAGAAAAGTGTGAATGTTGCAATTGGCCACCTTGAATAGCATTGAATGGCCTTGTAGCATCAAAGCATGGCTGCTTCCTGCCTGGAGGCATCCTTTGTTGGATGCAAAAAAAGCTTGTTGCAAATAAGTTGTTTTTGTGGAATATCCTGCAGCACATTTTGCTATAGTTTTTCAATGAGTATCTCATTGAGTCTCAACCAATTCAACATAGTTTGTGGCAGCCACAAAAATGAAGTTTCTGGAGTATTAACAACTACTTTCCAAGTTAGTACCACACACTTAAACAGGAATAACACATTCAAACCAGGAACCATTTTATTTTCAAATTTTGTTACATAGTGTTATGCCTCTAGAAACCAGGTTTCTAGTCAAACAGTAAAAGAAAGCTGGGAAGTGGAAATAGGGAAATACTTTAAAAATAACACAGTTGTTCCTATTTCACATATTAAAGCACAGGGAAAGTGACAATTGAGCATTGGGTATTATTCCTATATCCCATACAGTGCACTAAAAATATTAAATTCATTGTGGGTGTTTTGTAGGTAAGGTGCTGTCTTTTGATGTTATTCTTCAATACCAAATTTCATGGTGTTTTCCTGTACTTTCATCCTGGCAGTTCTTACAATCCAGTTTTCCATACTGATGGGATGGCGTTGGTGCCTGCAACAGTCTCTCATAACTCGTTAGCACAAGCTTTGAAATATTTTTGAGTCGAAAGACAGAACTGGGCTAGTGTTGTTATGATGGCTCACTTCAAAACAGCTTTAAATATTTTTTTGTAAACTTCAGGTGAGGAGACAGCTTTTTTCTGCTCTTTCTGCTGAGCCCTTGATTAAGTGATTCTGAATAGCTCATAAAATAAGACAACTGTTTTTGTATTCCTTCAGTTCTTTTTCCCCCTTTATCACTTCAGAGAACATAAAACAGATAATTAATGTTGTGCCTGCTGCATTATTTCTCTTTTAGCTTTTCCTCTGTCACTTTTATACATTCCTTTAACTGCTCCCCTCTAAGCTTGATCACTTTCTATGGCATACAGTATTACCTTGAAGGTATAGGCTGCGATCACTGTCAAATAAGTTTTGCATGTCGGATAGTTTATTATAACCATAATCTTTCTCTTGCAGATGTTTTCATTTGGATTTGTTACTATTGAAATTAAACTATTGTGTTTTGTAAATCAAGAAAGTTACTGGCTGCCATTCAGCAGATTTGGCTAATATACAAAATGTTTATTTTTGGAACCATTGAGAACTAAAGTGAGAAAGGACCCACTATATTGTGGCTAAATTCCAAGACAATTTGAAATTTGAGTTGCAAAAGCAGGTTTAGCAGCAATATATGTCCTTCGTTGCCCAAGCATATTTTGTCCCACCTTCCTGTTTTTCTTTTTCTTTTTCTCAAGGCAGTTGTGTAGATTTACTGTTCCTATTACTAACTATGGGTTTGACATAATGATGTCTTGTATATAGAATAGCTATTGATTAAGCATTGAAACTCAGCAGGGACATCTTCCTTTTTCTGCCTTTTAACATAAGAAGACATGTGCTGGATCAGACCAAGGTTCATATAGGGTACATCTACACTGTAAAATAATTCAGTTTGACACCATGTGCCATGAGCATTGTAGTTTGGTGAGGCACCTAAACTGTTGGCAGAGAAGACCAAAGACCTTGTTTTTGTTTTGTTTTTTAAACTCCCATGATTTTCTAACTTTGAGCCATGAAAGTTAAAGTATTCTTAAACTGCATTAATTCTACTGTGTAGATGCACCCTTGTTGTGCCATTCTTTTGTTCAAAGCTGCCACCATGTATCCACTGGAAGCCTACAAAAGGGACATGAGTGCAATAATGTTTTCCCATTCCTATCTCTCAGTAACTCTTATTCAGAAGTGCACTTCTTATATACTGTGGGATATGCATCTATCATGAGTAGTAACCATTGAAAGCTTTATGTAGTTCCTCTATTTCAAACCATCTAACTTGGCAGCTTCCATTATACCTGGGGAATAGCAAAAATGCCATGGCTTTTGTGCTCTTTGATAACTATTTTCCTGCAGCTTGTAGATCAACTAGCAAAGAGATTTCAAAATCTAGGCTACAGTATGTGCCTGAAATGCAAAAGCTTTCAGTATTGTACCTGTTGATGGCACCGCTGGGTTCTGCAACATTGTTTTAAAACTCTACACTTTCTTTATAATTAATTGAATCGATACTAATAAGTGGAGGCAGTCCTGAAGTTACAAAAAAAGATATGTCTGTTGTAGGGTTGTTCTTCAGTTGAATTTGTTTGTAAGTTGGAACATAGGCATTTCTTAAGTATAACTCCAGCAAAAAAAAATGTATTTTTTAAGCTTTGGATAGCACAGGAAAAGGTTAACACAAAAGGTTAGTGTTTGTTTTGCTGCCTGTGCCCTAGTTCAGAAGATTTCACCTTAAGTCTGTCCCTGTGATCATTGGATTTTTAAAAAAATGGCTTGTGGGAACAAGCATTGGTGATAAAGCTTGTTCTCACACCTTTCCCCGTGATAACTGTTTCAGGAGTGAATTTCACTTCCTAGGATAGATTTATCTCACTATCCATGGATTTCATGGTAGTTTGAACAATGACATGTACAGAATTAAGTGTTAAAGGAATAGCTAAACTTGGAAGCTGTTTCTTATTGTGGTATCCCTATTTCCATATGGATTTATCCTTATCTTGATTTAGGGGCACATAAGTGGTTGGTAATCTTTATCTCTTCTCAGCAGCATATTCCTATACTTACCTGATTTATTTTTTCCTTCCTGTTGTGTGTATATATGTGCGCCTTAACATCACTTGTCAACTCATGGTAACCCTATGAATTTCATAGGGTTTTCTTAAGCAAAGAATACTCAGAGGTGGTTTTGCAGTTCCTCTGAAACATAACCTACAGCCCTGGTGTTCCTTGGTGGCTCTCTCATCCAAGTGCTGGAAAGGACTGACCCTGTTTAGCTTCTAAGATTGGACAGGATTGGCTGTTGTCCATTTACAATCCTTTGGAACAGAAATCTTGCCTTGAGTACAGTATGACTCTGTATCGATTGGGATACATTCCAAGATCTGCTGTAAATACCTGAAAGCATAGATCATATCAATTCCTATATTTTGACTATAGCAGTGGTTCCCAATCCTTTTTTGACCAGGGACCACTTTGATCTGGGATTCAGTTTGGTTATTTGGGATGCTGATTCAGAAAATTGCACTGGATAGGCCACACCAGCTCTATATTGTGATACAGAATATATGCCATCCAGTAGGCTCCATCGGCTGGCCCACAGAAAACTGTATTTAATATTCTAGAGCTGATGTTGAAGGAGTAATCTAATTATGTCTAATTCTGTTTTAATACTTGTATACATTAAATTGTATGCTGATTTTTAAAATGCTAAGCCACTTTGAGTCTCCTGCAGGAGAAATAAATGGAGGTATAAAATAATAATAATAATAATAATAATAATAATAATAATAATAATAGAATCATACTGGAGGACCAGATATGCCTACCTATACTTGTGGTGTGTGTCTATTTTTTTTGGTACGTGGATATGTGCAACAATGGGTATTGAATCCATGGATAAGAGAGATGTACTGTACTTCACAGACTGTTCTATTGCCATGGCTTTTTCTTTGTTTCTTGGGTCTCTACATAGAACTGGAAAGAGGGTGTAGGCCCAAGCATTTTTTTTATGTAGAAAGAATTGTCACTTTGACTTCTTGAAGTGTTACCACCTAACTGGATTAGAAATGCATAGATGAGTATTTCAGGCTTACTGATACATTGTTAATGAAATTATTTTAATATCCAAACAATTAAAGAAAATTAGAAAGTATATGGAAAAGTTTTTTTCCCCAAAAAAATCTGAAATTCAGAATTTTTGTATTTAATATGTAAAGGTAAAGGTCTTCCTTCCTCTCTCAGCCAAGAATGCACTCTCTCTGTGTGCAGGGATGCACATACATATAAGTGGATGTGGATATACCATGGGCACACATATATTTCTGCTTTATATATTTAAACTTACTACCATTTTCTTTATGGAATATTGGTTTTTTTTTCCCTAAGAGCAAGTCCAAAAATAGCCCAAATTGCTGAAACCCATTAAGCTGAGCTCATTAAGCTATCGGTACTCTCTATAATTTGCTTTCCTATTCCTGCTACTGACTAGATCTGTGTGTGCCCATAAAGCTTGCTCTGCTGCTTTCTAATTGGCCACCTCCTGTTTGACTGATTCAGTCCTGGAACAGCCAGTTGCCACAGAAACCCTTTGTGATGTCACTGTCTTGTTGTGTCACTGAAAGAATAGGATAGGGGAATCTGATTAGGTAGCTAGGCATCAGCTCACTTAACTGAAGGATAGTTAAGTAAAATCACAGTCAATGCTCCACATTTCCTGGGTTACAGGCATACCACAGTGAAAGTGAAAAATTGCAAATGAAGAAATGGCTTTTTTTTTTCACCTGAGTGAACACTTCTCTAGGGATTTCTAGGTCTTATTGCATGACTCTGTGGTCCACATCCATTGGAAGCTGACTGTAGAATCTAATTGGAGGGATCAGAGATTCCTAGAAACATACTCTTAGAAATCTCTAGGTCCTCCACATGACTGGAGGAAGTTCACCATAGAGTCACACTGGAGGACCTTCAAATAACATTTTTAGTCAAATCCATGAATTATCAAAACCTCAAATGTCAAAACTTCAACTGTTGAGGGACAACTATATGTATTAGGCTGTGGCCCCTGAGCTGTTTTGGCCTCCAGAAGCCCTAGCCAGATTGTTCAGTGGTTAGGAATTCTGGGAGTTGGAGGCCCAAACAGCTGGAGGGCTGCAGTTTGAGAATGCCTGATATTTATATAGTAGGCTGAACAGCAGTACTTTTACTAAAGGTATTGGCTTTTGCCATTTTGGCTGGCTACAGATGCCTGGACACTGGAAAGCATAAGCCTGAACAAATGGATACTGTTGGTCCCCCAAAAGAAGTGTTTTTTATGGGAAGCCCAAAAATCATGTAAGTGCTTTTTGCTGATTTTATTGAATTCCTTTATTTGGATTGTTGTGTTTTCTGGGCTGTATGGCCATTCTCTCCTGATGTTTCGCCTGCATCTATGGCAGAGGACCTCACAACTTCTGAGGATGCCTGACCTAGATGCAGGCAAAACGTCAGAAGAGAATGCTTCTGGAACATGGCCATACAGCCCAGTAAAAGCACAACAACTCAGTGATTCTAGCCATGAAAGCCTTCAACAATACAATCCCTTTATTTGTTCATGAACTCGTCGTATCTGTCAATCTGTATTCTGGTGACAGCGTTTGATACATAATTGACTTTGGCCTGTGTACATAAAAGTAGTAGATTTGCTGAGGCCTTCAAAGTTTTCATTTTCACTTGCAGAAGGGCATAGTACATAGTGAAAGCACTTCCGATTTGCTTCCTTTCAATAGCCCTTGTGTAAAAATATCTCAAAGCTGTCATGTTTACTCACATAAATTGAATTTTCTGCCAAGACCTGGGTAATGTAATGAGGTCACAGACATTAAGGTGACTTGACTTACTGCATATTGCAAAAGATGAGCTAGCGTGGCTATAAAAACAGTGGTGTATGTAATTTTTCACTTTCAGGGAAACCAAAGAAGTAAGTAGAAAAAAATCCCTGCTGCTTCCCCACGGTGCTCACATCTACAGAAAGCTCACAAACATGGGTTTGACTGTTTTTGAAACTAGCTTAGAAACAGTCAAATGTAACTCTGGCAATTAATATGTTTATACATGGCTACATAGCAATTTACTTTAACGTAACTTGACAGAATCACTTCACTTTCCTGTTTTTCTGGTCTGGTGTGGGAAACTCTATACTCCAAAATGTGTGATCTGGCTGAACATTGGAAGGATTGCTTCATATGGTTCCCAGGATTTGAGGCAGGAATGCTACAAATACTCAGTGTTTGCTTTGTCTATTCATCTGACAAACCAAACTAGTAGATGTTTGATCAGCTCTGCTGTGTTTTTAAAGTCATAACCAGCCATGGGCAAGGATTGAAGTGGCAGTGCTAGAGAATGGTATTAATCTTCTTTGTACTATTTTCTTCATTTACTGAATATACTCGTGTATAAGACAAGAAACTAGTCAAAAAATCAGTGCACACAAAAACTGGATCAACTTATCAACAGGTCAGTGTAAGCCCTGTACTTTAGCTCTTATTGTTACCTAGCAGACTTTATGCTCCAGGACTACATCTTTGAAAGAAGAGCCAAATATACATCATGCTGGATCAATATGTAATTGCTTATAGGAATAAAAAGCCAACTTTAAGGATTCTTTATGGATGTGAAAACTTGTTCCGCAGCTGATGAAGTTTCAGCCATTTGGCTCAACTCAAAGTGAATTATTATTAACTCTGTTTTAAAAAGTAGATTGTCAACTATTTCACAGTCACTGGGAATAATGTCTAAAATCTTTTACAGTGCTTTGTTTCTTCTCAGCTGATGAGGCATGAATACCTTACCCCTCTTCCAGCTGTGTAGAAGGAAGGAAGTAGAGTGAGCTTTTCTCTTTTCAGGTTTCCTTTCACACCACCACTTTCTCAAAAGATATCAAACTAGTGTTGAATGACAGCATTCAGTGATTCAAACAACGTCAATGAGATTACTTTCTAGTCTGCTTTTCCTAATTGTTGTAGCACAGAGACCTTTTATTCCAGGCCTCTTATTTCTCACTTCATTGATAGTAGTTTTTTCTTCTAAACGGGCTAATTATCTGAAGGAGAAGAGGAGTATTTCACAGTGCAATTCTATACATACTTGCTCAGAATTACATTTCTTTGAGTTCATTGAAACTAACTCCAGGTTGTGTATGCAATTATGGCTTAAGCTTTTTAAAATAAATAACATAACAAATGTGTGAAGTTGTAAGTTATTATAATGTTATGAATATGTTATTAAAATAAAACTATTTCTTTTTATTCTTCTTCCTGAAGCTTTCTCAGAACTCTAACTTTTTTGATACTCTGGATTAATGCAATAGGACAAAAGATTTTAACAGGCATAGACATTTGAAGCTTAGATCTGTATGGAATAATTTTACAGAGAATAGTTTTAAATACCCAGTTGCTTGAATTGTAGTCTTTGGATTCAGAAAAGCCTTTGACCTATGGTAAAATAGTATACCATTTTAAAGATCTCAACCTTGTATCTTCTGTACATAAAATGTTAAACCTAATGTAAAGATAGGAAAGTGGGTTATGAACTGACATAAAGCTCAGTATGACTATTTACTTGTTTCTTTGACTTGTGATTCTCAGTGCAGAGAGTCCATCTCTTGCTTTCACAAAGGCTTGACTGTTATCTTTGTTATGCTATCCATATGTAGATGCTATATACAGGGTTAAAATCAGGATTGAATATACTATCACTCTGAGGACTTAATGAGTGGAATGTGTGTTCTGTATTCTTTCCTTTCATTACTTCACTTCTTGTCTGAGTATCAAGATCAGCTAACCTGCTTGTTGCATATTTAACTGTGGAGCATAGTTAACAGTAGGAGGGGTAGGGCTACTTCAAGCACCAGCTCTTGGATGTCAAGAAAATGCTGCAAATTATTATATTTATGGTTGTAGTATCTAGTACCAGGCTTGAGAAGAGGCACTGAGTACATCTACACTGTAGAATTAATGCAATTTGCCCCTCCTCCACTTTAATTGCTATGGCTTAATGCTGTAGAATTATGGGAGATGTAGTTTTACATTTATTTATTTATTTATTTATTTATTTGCAGTATTTTTATCCCACCTTTCTCAGCCTGAAGGCGACTCAAGGTGGCATACAAATTAGCAACATTTTGATGCCACAACATACATAAATACCAATTTAAAAATTTAACATAGCATAATAAAAATCCATATAAAACCATTAAAACTATAATCATCAGTGTCTTCCAGTTAAACTCATTATCCATTAATATTGTTTAAGCCGTTCTGTGTTTGCTCTTTTACAAGATCTTTAGCTTTGGGATGTTGTGTGATTTCTGGGTTGTGTGGCTGTGCTCTAGCAGCATTTTCTTATGTTTTGCCTGCATCTGTAGCTGGCATCTTCAGAGGATTTATGTCAGCCACAGATGCAGATGAAAGGCCAGGAGAAAATGCTGCTTGAACACAGCCATACAGCCAGGAAACCACACAACACCCCAGTGATTCCAGTTCTGAAAGCCTTCAAGAATGTATCTTTAACTTGCCAAGGAGCACTGGTGCCTCTCCAAACCACACATCCCAGGATTCCATAGTATTGAACTATATCAGTTAAAGTGGTGTCAAAATGCATTAATTCTACAGTGTCTGTGCATCTATAGCTGCACCTTCATTGGGCAAACAGCTTCACTGTTGTGTAGTAGGAATGAGAGTGGGAGTTAAAGATAAATAGAAATCAGTATGATGCAACTTCACAACTGGTGCTGCCAAACAATCCTGAGAATATTTGTCTTTGCTGTTGTCCTAACATTGACACTTCTACACCTTGGACATGTTGTAGTCCTAAGAGGTTTGTAGTCACAGCCGCCCACATGCTTCTATTTTAGTTTATTTCAGGTAAGCAGTGCATTGCTATCAGTAAAAACTTGCTTTGTGTAAATATAATTAAGTAATCATTTCCTTTGCCTTTAATTTTTTTAATAAGATGAAATGGCACGCACTCTGCAGAGCTTTTGCCTAATTTTAAGGTCTCAAGGGCCAATAGGAATCCCCTCATCCTTAACTTGAGGACTTCTCAATTCAGGCCCTTGCTCTGAGGCTGTTCCCTCAGTTTGCATCTGTCAGAGAAATCTTCCCAGACTGGAGTCATCGTTCCAGGAGGCAGCTGCCTGAAGAAACGGTGAGGGACCTGTTCCCTAAGCAACCAAGTATGTGGGCGGCTGCTAAGCAACAGCCATCTGGAACCCAGTTTGTGTTTCTTGGAATGTACCAGCCATTTGGCTGGACAAAAGATTAACCTATAGTTCTATCTGGGAACTGAAAAGAAGAGAGTTCAAGCAATTTCACTCTTTTATGCCACATTGAGAGAGACAAAAATCACAAAGTTCAAGTGGAATGGAGGTGTTGGGATTTTTTTTTAAAGTGTACCCATCTAAGCTTTTACTAGTCCAAAAACTAAATCGTTTTCTCTTTCCTTTTTTAGTTGCATATATTTTCAGTTTCTGTCAACATCTTATCTTTCAGTCATTTCAAACAAGATCGTCATGTTACTTTACCATGTTTTAGCCTTGAGATGAATGCATGGGAGAGTCTACTAAGAAATCCCTTAGAGGTTCATGCTTGTAATGCAATGAGCATGCAGGCACATGTTCAGTGCGTCAATTTGCTGAAGACATTTTCAAGTGTATCACACATTTTTCTGGCATTTAAGTGTTACAGAACAGAAGTACTCAAAATGATTTTTTAAAGGAAAAGACTGTACCTATTATTATATTTTGTACAGCAATTTGGTCTTATTTCAACATTGTAGAAATGGGCAGTGGTCACCTCTCTTTAGTTTGTATATAGAAAAGTAAAGGTAAAGGTTTCCCCTTGACATTAAGTCTAGTTATATCCGACTCTGGGGGATGGTCCATTTCTAAGCCGAAGAGCCGGCCTTGTCCGTAGATGCCTTCAAGGTCCTGTGGCTGGTATGACTGCATGGAGCACCCTTACCTTCCTGCTGGAGCGATACCTATAGATCTACTCACATTTGCATGTTCTCAAACTACTAGGTTGGCAGAAGCTGGGGCTAACAGTGGGAGCTCACCCCACTCCCTGGATTTGAACCACCAAGCATTTGGTCAGCAAGTTCAGCAGTTTAACCATCTGCGGAGGAAGTGACACAGCAATGGGTGAAAATACTATATTACTTTAATACATAACATAGAGGGCACATCAAGGATAACAGCTAAACTCCCACCCGTTCACTGACTAATGTATATATGGCATTCAGTAGCTGTTTCTGTTTTGGTGGTGGTGGTTTCTTTTGGTTTGTGTTTCTCTCCGCTGAGAATCCTTCACATTTTAATTGGACGAGCTGCCTACTAGAAGTTCTATTCCAGTTTGGGAAAATTTTATCAGACTCTGACTACAATGTGCCTAGAACAGGGGTCCCCAAACTAAAGCCTGTGGGCTAGCTTTCCTCCCTCCAAGGTCATTTACCCAATCCTCACCCTAAAGACTTAGGGTGACCCTAAGTCTGAAACAACTTAAAGGCATAGAACAACAGCAATCATAATTAATGTGACGATTTCATCAGCCAAAAGGAGGTCCACACTTGCCATTGAAATGCTGGTAAGTTTATATTGGTTAAAATTGTTTTTAGTTTTAAATATTGTAGTGTACTTTACTGTTGTGTTTTTTTTCTTTTTTTCTTTTTTGCACTACAAATGAGATACATGCTGTGCGGATAGCAATTCATTCATGTTTTCTTCATACTATAGCCCTCCCCCCCCCCCCCCAATACACACACACAGTCTGATAGACCATGGAACGGCCCACTGCTTTAAAAGTTTGAGGGCCCCTGGCCTGGAGTTCATATTTATGTTTAACATTTGTAAAATATGGAGGAGAAAGATGTTTCCTCAATGCATAGTTGGTTAAGTTGGTTAGGTAAAATGGTGGTTCATATTAGTGAAGAGTGAGAGGCAAACAGCCACCTATATATTTGAAGGGGGAAAGGGGATACGTCATAGTTGTTGGTCACATTATTATGTTGTCAGTGGTCTCCTTGGAGATAGCACTGTATCTGTTCATAGGACTGAGATTTGGCATGTTTCCCTTTATAATTTCTCTTCCAGAGTCTGACCAGTAAGTTCCCAGTTAAGGTTAGATTAAGTCTAGTAACTAAGATTTTGCGCCACTGTTTTGAATTATGTAAGCTTTCCCTATATTGTCAAGTTTCAAACTCTTCCTTATTATTTCTGTTGTATTTCCTGATCTTTGGCTGGGTGGTTCATTTAGTGACAGCATCTGTACTTGTTTTGAATATGTGAAAAGTCTCAATAGCTTTGTGTGGAGCTGAAAGTCATTTGGCACAAATCCTTTGATATATATGCAGTACAGAAAGAAAATGAGAACAGGATGAAGATTGATGAAATTCGTCACTAGAATGTAGGTTCCTATAGCTCTTTGTGAAATTAGACATCATTGAATTTATCTGTGCCTATTTCATCTGGTTTCCTGATTATATGAAAATAGAGGGTGTTCCCCTACTTAAGACTAAGCTCAAAATACCTCTAAGAAAAAGGTGTGCCACCTATAAAAATGGTATGCTGCGAACTTTTTACATCTTCACAATGTTCCGGTTTTTTACTTTGCCCTGTACTGTCTTGTATAAATCTTCATGAGTGACTAGACATGCTCAGTAATTCCAGCTTTACTTAACGTCTGATGATGTTGAAGACGTTACCACTACTTTACTTAAAATGATATTTAAAAAAACATTTTAATTCCTAAAGTTGAATGAGAACAATGGCAATCCAGCTGAGAGATAGTTTCACAAAATAAGTGCAAAAGGTTGGCAACTCAAGCAGTAAACTCCAAATTTATGATGAGCATGAAAGCACATTCCTGGAAAGGGAAAGCTCAACAGATCCTTGGCATGAAAAAAATGTAGGCATGGAATTGTCTCAAGAATGTTGCAATGAGGAAATGACCTTTCAGTCCAATTTCCTACTTAATCAGATCCTCTAAATTGACTCAGGCAGCGGAAACATTTGTTAGCCTTCCCTTGCTTCTCAGACTTTCCCTGTTTAGTGTCAGATTTTCAAAAACAGCTGCAAGTAAGTACTGTGCAGATGTGGGGACTGTTTTTCTGGATTGGGGCACTAAACTTGGCATGTGTGCAAAGGATTTCTAACAACTTGATTCAAAATGTGTATAAAAATGTCTTAGCATCTTGTACACATTCTACTGCAAATTTTGAGCTGTGCCGTAAAAATGTGTGTGACCTCCTGTCCTTTGGGCAATGGCACTGGTTCCCAATCTTTGTTCTTCCAGGTGTTATTTATGTCAACTCCCAGAGCTTTAGCCAGCTTGACTAACAGTCAGGAATTCTGGAGGCTGCAGTCAAAACAGAGGAGGAACAAAGTTTGAGAACCAATGCGCTATGGGAATACTTACCCCTTAGATACTATTGTATACTCTTAACTGATATTTTTTCTTATGTTATTTATTTTTAATGCATGTTAAACTTGAAATTGCTATGACTTATATTCAAGTCACAAGTAGAATAGAATTGCTAATTCAAGTTTGACATTTCATTAATTATGTGACCCTACTCTAGTGGAAACTTGCAATCAGAATTAGGCCACTGTAATGGTGGTGTTAATCCTCTTTTGTTTCATGTAGTCTTCCACATGTGATGCTAGCAAAATGTCTTATAATATTTTATTAATTTTAGTGCATGTGGCTTTGATGTCCTTAAGTACAGAAACCAGGTTGTAGATGGTTTTAAGTGAATGCAATGTTAGGTGGCAGAAAGACATGTATGTAATCAAAAGTGGATGCTTATATTTCCCACCCCATCCTGCTGCTCTTCCAGTTTTTCTGGCTTATGTGCTTCACTGGCCTGTTGATGAATCTTGTCCTGCTTACAAAATTTTCCATGTATTTATGTGGATGAGATGGAGTAGGAGGGCTGAATACATGCTCTATTTCCTACAAAACAATGGTGGTCTATTGCTTCAAAACATTCCATAGTACTAGAATATTGCTTTGTTTTCTCTCTCTCCATTTCCAAGTCTGAAGCAGAGAGAAATGTGTTACCTCAAATAACTCTTTTAAAGTCCTGAGGCCTAAATATGAAAAAAGCTCCAGATCCTATCTGATCTTGGAAGCTAAGCAGGGTTAGTCCTGGCTAGTACTTGGAGTGGAGATCTCCAATAGATGCCTGGTGCTGTAGGCTATATTTCAGGAGAAGAAAATGACAAAACTACCTCTGAATATTCCTTACATAAGAAAACCCTATAAAATTAATGGAATCACCTTAAGTCAACAGACAACCTGATGCACACATACAAAAGCTGTAGCAGGTCAGTGTTCTTTATCCATTGAACCTCATGTGTTAACCATAAGCTACTTTGTATGAAATGTATACACGTATGTTCCACCCTTGAACAGAAATTTAATTTGGCTTAATTTCCCAGCTTCCAAATTGCTAAATTTAATTTGCTAAGGAACAAGTATGTGTACTTCTTGGGAAAAGAAATATATATATATATATCCTTGTACATATCATTCTCTAGTCAGGTTACTGTTGCTTTCATCATCTTGTGATAATTTACCCGCCATCTTTTTATATTATAGAATTCATCAATTTAATATCATCAACACTTGACAGCATATGATCCCTTGATTTGTTGATCTTCCACTGCGGTTCCCATAATCTCTTGCCAGAGATTGTACAGGCTAGGGTTGAGGGAAGTTCAAAGAAGGCGACTTCTGGAAGGGCACACATTACTAGCCTTTGATGTATGGTATGCCTTGTTCCCTATGCAGCCTGGCCAGCAATGAAGAAAATTGTGTCCCTCTTGAAAGTAATTTCAATCTGTTCACAGTTGTCTGTGTTGCATCTCCCAGTCTTATTCCATTGTTACTTGGAGCACTAGAAGTGTTGGGTCTTTTGGATGGATTTTGTGTCACTGCCGTTTTGTCTTCTGAATAATGGTCATTATGTTTCTTAACAGCATGATTCCAGTGAAATAGATTCTTGTTTTTGCTGATCTCCATATGTCTTTGAGACATTTGTTTTTGTACTGCTCAGATGAATCAAGTCTTGTCCTGTAAAGTTTCCCACATATTTTTCGTATGAAAGGAGCTTTCTATTATTTTCTGCCCTTGATATAGGTGCTAACCGTACTATTGTTCCTGTAGACATAAAGGATGGTTTGTTTATGATAAACTGGAAGTCATAAAGGCAGCTGTTTACATAATGCTGTAGCCATAGCTGAGCTCTCTCTCTCTCTTGAGTAAAGCTTGTGGGCAGCAGTAGTTAGTATGGAATTTATTTTTTAAGCTTTCAAAAGCAAAGTCGCTAATGGATTGTTTCTCTGACATTTTTCTGGTTGATGCCATAAGTTCCATAGCACCAGTTTGTGGTTTTCCCTGTTTGAAATCAAAAGTCACCCCGGTGAGCAAGCCACCCCATCTGAACCTTGTTTTTTTCTGTGTAGACATACTGTTGTCAGCAGTATGATATGAGGTATATTTTAAGAGCTTGGTAAAAATACCCTGTTGTCAGAATTTATCACTTTCCTGGTAAATGGAATGTCAGGCTATGTGCATACCTTATTTGGTTTGTGGATCTTCATAGTGTGAGCAAATGTCTATCTCTGGATATTACAGTACTCCCATCAGATAAGGCAAATCTATAGACCTATGATCATTACATAGTAGACTTGTGCGCAGATCCGTTTTAGTCATTTTCCTTCAGCTTCTTTGGCTTGTTCAGCTTCTCTGGATGGCCGTAACAGCAAGGGCTCAGCCATCATGGTTTTTTCGCCCCAAACGGCTGCCGGGCAAGGCTTCTTCCCTTCTATTTGGGAGCACATGGCACATGCTTCCTTTGGGAGCACTTTCCTCAAACCCCGACTCTCTTGAAAGGAAGGAAGAAAGGGGACCAGGAAAGGTGCTTCCTTAACCCTGTTCCTCAATCCTAGGTTCCCTTGAAAGGAAGAAATGAAAGGGTACCAGGAAGGCTATTTCCTTAACCCCGTTGCTCAAACCCAGGTCCACTTGAAAGAAAGAAAGGAAAGGATCCCGGAACAGAAAGAGGAGCCTTGTAAGTTCCCCATTGCCACCCATGGGCTGGATGTTTCAGCTGCTTGGCTGAAAACAGATTTTTCCATTAGCCGATTTCTGGGGGGCTCCCGAAAATGGATCTGGGTACCCAACGAAATTAGGACAACAAAAACTGATTGCCCTCCAGCTGAGTTGCACAAGCCTATTACATAGCTACTGCTTCTCCTCTGGCTTGGTTTTTATATAGAAGAAGCAGTGAGGGAGGTAGTATTCAAATATATTTCACTTAGATTCTACACTGACATCTAGAAGAACCACTCAGTTCTCCTGTCAGTGTTGGCTAGGGCTGAAAGAAGTTGTAGGCCAACTTTAGTTAGATTTAGAAAATTATTCAGAAAATAGAATTGATCACAGCACTTAGTTGTTAAGATTGGAGGTTTTGCAGTTAAGTGATATAGTTAAAGGCAGACATTTTAACCATTGTGTAAGCTACATTCCCACTTAATAACAAATAAAAACATCACTGTCCCAGGAGTTACTCCTCCTCCCGCTTTGTACTCTTTCTCTCAGGAGAATGACCTTGGCAGCTTCTGTCTGTTAGGTTTACTCCCTGTATATCTGGCCATAAATCAAGCAGTACACAATAAGCACTTCCAATCTTGTGAGAAAATGCCGTACCACGTCTTCCAGTATACAAATATGCAAAGCATGGTTAGAGCATGGCAAGATCCATGGTCCTGACATTTAGTTTCTTATATTTAAAAAATCTGAATGGCCTTGTTGCCTCTGAAAAATGGGAATGTTGGTTTCCTTTAGATTCTTTGCTTAGGTTCCTTTTGTGTTTTATGTCTTTGTGACTTGTATTTTTAGCAAAACATATTACAAGTTGAGCATCCCTTATCTGGATTTTTGAAATCCAAAATACTCCACATTGGTGACTGAGTTAGTAACACCTTTGTTTTCTAATAGTTTAATGTACTCAAAACTTTTTTTTCATATACAAAACTGCTTGCACTGTTCTGATAGCTTCTGGAAAGGGAGAAAGATCGTGCTTGGTTTGGTTTTGTTTGCTTTATTCCTTGTGAGTCCATCTTGGCCTTTGGGTTCACCCCAATCCAAGGACTTCCTTTATGTTCAGTGATGAGGATTTGATTTGTTTTCCAAACAAAGGATAAGTCTGGGCTGAAGTTATTTGGGAACCCCATTTTACCATTGACTGTAAAGAGATGCTGGACACTATCAGCGGAAGGATTGCAATACTTCTCTGCTATGTACCGTCTGCTGCATCATTTTCCAGCAATAAAGTGTATGTCTGTGTTGGGCACCAAAAGGACCCTTGTAGAGACTTGGAACTACACCAGTTCCAGAACAAGACAACCTCTTAATTATCTATTGGTTAAAATCCTTGTAATGATTCTGGTTGCTTTATGATATAACTTACCAACATGGTGAGCACTTCTTAATTCATGATTTTCAGCATAAAAGCGTAAAGCTGCACCACTGCTGGAAGTGTCAGGTGGAAAACCTCCACACAGTGCTCCAGCCATAGAGTCATTGTGGTAGGACCATGTTCCATGACATCTTGCCTGGAGGAGGAGATGCCACTGCCCTCAGGCATTCTTCCCCATTTCTATTTTTAATCAAAATATAGTCCCATCTCCTGCAGTTCTCTCCTAATAATGAATACAGTGTGGGGTGTGCTATTTTATTATTCTTGGAGTGAATGAGTAGTTCAAAAATGTGTATAATTATATGGTCCAAGGAATGCATTCAACTTTAGCATGGAACAGGCCAATTCATCTATTAACTATTTTTTTTGTGACAAGGGTGGCCTAAAGTGTGAAAAGATTATGTTCTGACTGAATGCTTATCAACTTGAGGAAAATGACAGATATCTCAGTGATACTCCCAGCTAGAGAGTGTCTGTAAAAACAGGCTTAACTATCAAAGGGATACCTTTTCTGAACCTAGACATCTAGCATCGTCTAGTTGTTGGTGAGGTCAGTAGGAAAGTGGGCAAGTGGAGGAAAATTATACTGGATTTTAAAAGCTCCACATTGTAAAAGTAACTATCCACTTTGATTTGGGAGGTTGGGCTTGTATATGGGTAATTTGTTTAAGTAGGGGGTATGGAGCATTATTTGTGATTGGTCTGGAAACTATATCTTAAGTGTATAGCGCTTAACTTTTGTTAGTTGGGGCATACATTGCCTTTTTATTAATTTCAGGCACTGCTGAAGAAATTCCCATGTTGGTTTACATAAATGGCAATGTTGGAAACAATATAATACTGGTAAAACCAGTCAGAATACAGATGAAAAGACAGCAAGCTTGTTAATGTGCAAACCTGATTAATTTTCACAGCTCTACATGGATTACAGAATTCTGTTCAGTCTTCCTGCATATGTGTGAGAGAATACAGAGCATGCACTCCGCTTTGGTTGAAATGCTTTAACTTAGATGACACCTGAATGAGCTGAATAGGGGAGGTCATTGAGTGAGTGCATAAAGCCTCTGGTAGCTCACCCTCTTCCAGGAGCTTTGTTCTTGCTGTCCAGTCATCCAAGCAAAGCTGCTTCTGTTTTCATTCTGTGCTTAGGATGACTCATGGTTGGGACAGAGCCAGCTCATTGCTGCCACGAATTAAAAGGATCACATTGGGATGTGTAAGCAGTGATGAAGAAGACTGAGAAGCATCCATTCACTAGCATGCAGTCTATGAAAGCGCAAATGCTGTAGTAAACACTGTGTCTGGCTTATTGTCATGTTGCTGGCAGACTTCAAGCCATTGTCTGTGTCTTTTCTCCTCTCCTCTTTTTGCTATTTAGGGGAAAGGAAGAGGAGAGGAGAGAAACCAGCTATTAAACAAGTGTCACATTTGTGCATAGCTCTGTGTTGCCTTAATCTTTAGTAAGATATCACTTAGGAAAAGTTGAACTGCAGTCTTCACTGACATTTAATTGACAACTTCTACAATATTTAGTTTCTGGTCAGATTTTGCTTTGTGTAGCTAGAGCTTTGAAAGCTTTTTTTCTGGAATAAGCTTAATATGTAACCGCATGTTTGAAAACTTTTGTTTATAATGAAATATTAAAACCAGTGCTAATAGAAGGCTTTAAAGTAGCTGAGATAATAATAGTTACTTAGGGTTGTAATTTGCATTTGTTAATAAAGAACCAGTTTCCAAAACAGAAGCAAAATTAGTCTAGCCACATTTTTAGCATCTTAGTGACCAATTCACTAGGAATGCATTTTAAAATATTGTCATGTATATCACTATATAGATTATCACTTGTGGATTGGATTGTTAAGAGTTAACTCACCAAAATATCTAAGCAGTGAAATATTTAATATTCAGGATTTCATAATGCCTAAAGCAGTGTGTCCCAGTCCTGGCTTAAGCTTCCTCTGACAAGCTAGATCTGAATGTGCTGGAAATATTTCATGTGGCAAAGCCTTCATGCAAGCAATCTCACACCCAGAGTCCCCAGGGACACAACTGAGCAACTGTGTTAGGTGGTGATGTTATTCATTTGTAACCCACCGTTTTCCAACTAAAAGGTATCATAGTGGCTTACAAATGATTAAAACCATAAAGATTCAAAACTAGAAAAAAAAGTAAAATATTTAACAAATCATAAAAGATTACAAAAAACAAACTGCAGAATTAAAACTATTTAAAATTAATTAATATGCAATTTAGATGTGAACCTAGTCTCAGTTCTCCATGCACTGGCTTCATTCAAATATTACCATTGCAGTGCCCTTTACATGAAGCTGTCATTTGAAAATAATCGGGAAATTGCAGTTAATACAAATTGCAGCAAATTGTGTGGCCATACGGTCAAAAACGCAATACACTGATTCTGTCCCACTTGCGCTGTGTCTGGAACATTTCTAGATTCAATTTAAAGAGCATGCTTTGGCCTTTAAAATCTTAAATGTTTTGTGTTCATAATATTTGAAGGATGGTCTGTGCTTCAAGATCAGCATTAATCACCATTCTTCAGAAAAGATCAAGGAGATTTGTGGATGCTAAAGACAGCCTTATCAGCAATTTCCCTTACCATATGGAACTTCCTCAAGAGGGATATGTGATTCAACTCTCAATTGCATTATTTTAAATGTATTCGAATCCCCACTGGTGTCAGATGGCTTTTATTTAATTTGTTGTTTTGTTCATGCAAGCTGCTGTTTTCGCAGTTTTTTTTATGAGTCCGGAAAGGATTTTCTTTTTTCATTACTGACTGAATCGCAGTGTTTATAGTGCTTCTTTGAATGTTCAGGTTTTATTATATGTTTGTATCTTTTCCAGCATCTTTGATGGTCTAGTTTAGAAAATCAGCTACTACTCCACATATAAAATAGAACTGTGTATTCCACCTTTTATCCAGTAACTTATGACCAAAGTCAATAAATTGGTTTCATGACCAAGAAGGGATTCTAAGCTGTTCTAGTGAGACAAATTAACCATGAAGTCACATCAGCAATATTTATGTGCAACCCTTCATAGCTTCTCAGTCCTATGCCTCTTTAAGGCTACAAATATGACGGGTGTTGTTGATAAGTTGACTTTGACTTATGGTGCCCTATGAATGAGAGAACTCCATCTCACACTATCATCAACTGCCCTGCTCAGGTCCATCAGACTCAAAGCTGAGGTTTCCTTAGTTGAGTCCATCTATGTGAAATATGGTCTTCCTCTTTTCCTACTACCTTCTTTTTTGGCAAGTGTTATTGTGTTTACTAGTGGGTTATGTCTTTTCCAAAATATTACAGTTTCAGATTAGTCATCATGGCTTCTAGGCAGAGTTCCAGCTTTATTTGCTCAAGAACTCATTTATTGAGAATCCGTAGAACTCTTCTCCAGCTCCACCTTTCAAATGAGTTGGTTTTCTTTCTATCAACTCTTTTTTTCATTATCCATCTTTCACAACCAACACACAAAAAATTGAGATTTTGATGGCATGGACAATCTCAACATTCGTGTTCAGTATTATAATTGTGCAGTCCACTTCGAATGGATCTTCCCTGAATAATCTCTTATCCTGTGTACCATCGAGGAAATTTCTCTTACAAGAAAAGATGGTTTCTAAAATACCAACAAGATTATAGCATCTCCCCACCATCCCACTGCCTTTTGAAAACAAAAGCTTAATATAAAAAAAAATAGTTTTCTGGTAGAGCTTCCTGGCCATCGGGGGTTAACTTCTGTGAGATCATAGATATACAGAGCATAGCTTAAAACACATGATGTAATTATGGAATTGAAATCTAGAAGGTTTAGAATCCTTAATCTTTTAGATAGTGCCTACCTCCCAAATAAAAGGAAGAGGAGGAAAATAATAATGATAATGATAATAATAATAATAATGCCTGTAAAGGTGGTCCCAGTGGTGATTGGCACATTGGACGCAATGCCTAAAGAACTTGGCCTGCACTTAAAAACAATCAGCGCTGACAAAATTATTATCTGTCAACTTCAAAAAGACACCTTACTTGAATATGAATGCATTATTCACCTATACATCACAACAGTCCTAGACACTTGGGAAGTATCCAACGTGATCAAATACAAAAGCCAGCATAGTGATCTTGTTTGCTGTGTACTAATCTTGTTGTGCATCAAATAATGATGATGATGATGATGAAATAAAACATGTATAAGTAGATAGGGCCTACCTGAAAGCACTTGCTTGACCACCTTGTGCTTTATACATGAAAGGCAGTATTGTAGATGTCTGTATTGAATTAGTTCTTGTTTTGTTTTTAGGAATAACAAAGAGAAATTCTAGAGAGAAAAAAGAAATCAAGGTAGTTGAAGTCAAAGTTAGCTATCTGAAACCTGACAGAGACGGTAGCAGTAGAAAAACAGAATGTAGGTCAATTACTTTCTGAAAGCTGATGTGATTTTCATGGAGTTCCTGGAGGAAAATAAAATCTGTAGTCTACAAGGAAAAACAGGAAGAAAGAAGCTTCAGGAATTATTATGATTGGATATTTCCCTATTTACTGATCTGTTTCAAAAATTGGATAACGATGAATATCTTACAGTAGAATAAAATTGGATTTGATGAAACAGACGGTTTTGTATTCCTAGTAGCAGCTGCTGCTTGGAATTCTCTATCTTTCTTTCAAATTATGAAGGCTGCAGCAGAGAGGACAAGATTACACTGAATTCAGGATTATTAGATCCAGCAGTGTTTGCAGAATAAATTCTTCCATGCATAAAATACCTTTAATGTTGCTGAAGGACAAGGAATCATATATTCACTGTTTCCCCCTTCAGCCTTTTGTGATCCCCTCCAGATCTTCAGCAGAAGGAGAGATATAGAGGGATTTGGGGGAAGAAATTGACAGTGGTCCCCTCTTTCCTTCTGATAGCCAACAACAAAAGTGTCCTTTCCAGGTGTAAGCAAAGGGCAGCTCTGTTCACAAGATCTTGGGATTTTACCCCAGTATTTCTTACATATGATTTTGATTTTCTCCTCACAGTGTCTTATTAATTATGCTCTGTGCTACCATCCCAACTTCTGATGCTGCTGTCACCTTTAATTAGAGAATAGCTGTGTCTTGGGTCACATACTGATTATTATTATTCTCTTTGATGTTATAACACCAGGAGTGAGCATCATTTGGAGCATTGTCCCATATAAAGGCAAACTTCACATATTTTGCATTCCACATGTGTAATCTGCTGAATAATGGTTGTCTTCGGGACTCTGAAAACATACTGATCTTAAAAGTTTATTTAGAGAGGTGTTTAATCAATCTCCTCTTAGTAGAAGTTATGGTTGATCATTTGGAGGCTCCAAGAGTCTTGAGGTTGGGTGGGCAGAGGCCTCTTCTTCAATGAACAGGTAAGGCTGCTCTGAAAATATCTCTCCCCCCCCCCCCATTTAAATTTAGAATGTTACAATTGCTCCTATTCATTTATTTACTATATTTCTATCCCACCTTTCTCAAGCACGAAGGCGATTCAAGGCGGCTTTACAACATAGGCAGCTATTCGATGCCGTAACCATATATAGTATAAAATATAAACCATTTAAACCATTAATAAAATCCTGTGCTTCCTAAAGATAAATAAAATACTATTGCAAGAGAACAGCTATTGGCAAAGAAATGTTCTTACAAATCTAAACACTTGGTGCATCCCTTTTAAAAGAAGTCTTAAAAATCTCTGTGGTGAGAAAAGTAATATAGACCTACAGTAGAGTCTCACTTATCCAACATAAACAGGCCGGCAAATATCGGATAAATGAAAATGTTGGATAATATGGAGTCTTCTACTGTTACCCATCCAACACAGCACTAGACACCTGGAATACTAACAACGGGGACTTAAAGGGGTAAGGCAAGGCAACACCTCGGGCCTAGAGCAGCGCAACAGGAAGTGTCTGCATGCAGAAGAGTGTGGAAATCACAGAGGGAAGGAGGGAGGACACTTCCACTTCCAGTCCTGCCTCTTTTCCCCCTTTCCTCCCTCCTCCTCCTCCATCTTGCCTTGCCTTTTCCACTTATTGAAAATGGAGAGAGAGTTGGGAAGCATTCCTTTAATTGAAGGGGAAATACTGGAGGGCATCGGATAAGAGCATCGGATAAGACAGAAGTCGGATATGCGAAGGTCGATCAAGTGAGACGTATTTGTCTACATTTTAGGTCCTTTTGGAATCACTGCTGCTGCTTCCCTTTTAATGACAGTACAATACAGATATACCTCAATGAACAAAGTAGATGACCCTGGGCATTGCTTCTTGAACTTAAGTTTTGGTACCAGTGGCAGAAAAAACATGGAAAAAATACAGATAGATTCCAACACCACAAAAAGTAGAACATCACATATGTTTCAGAAAACTTTTCAAATGTCATGATATCTGCAATGAAAGGTAGGATAAGTAAGCTTTGCATGAGTAGACAAACATTTTGGTCCTCCTAGAGACTTCTTGAAGACTTCTTCCAAAATTCATCACTTAATGACTTTTTCTTTCTCTTGATTTTGATGGCCAAATCTAAAGATCTGTGTTTCTTAACCTGTGATTACTACTATTACTATGTTTATTTATACCCCATTTTTTCTCTCCACAAGGAGACTCAAAGTAGCTTGCCTGTTGTAGGCAGGTTCTGCAACATCAGGATCAGTTAGAGTAGAAGCTCCATGTTTCCAGGCTCAAACATTTTTCCAATATTTACTACAGATACACTGCTGCAGCCTGATACAGAAAACATGTTTCTATTTCTAATAAAAATGAGGTGGAAAAGGGGGTGCTGTGTGGGCGTTAAAAAGATGACTTTGTAAAAAGGAGATTCTTTCTTGTCAGAAAATTTATTAACTGAAGTATTCTGTAACCTGTACCGCAGGATAATGTTTCCTCCATCTGATGAAATTGGCTCTAGTCCATGAAAGCTTATGCGATAATAAATGTATTAGTATTTAAGGTGCATAAGATTTAGTTTTTTTCATTTCTGCAGGCCATTGCTATCCTTAGTGTTCACTGGGTAATTTTTCATGTAGGGCTCGTTTTACAATTGAGCCCCTCTTGTGCATTTCCCCATCCTATGTAAATCTTAAGGCGTATAGGCAGAACATTTGGAGAGAAGCAACATGTGTATTCAGCGTGCGTTTTAAAGGCTGATTTAACTACTTGTGAGAAAATTAATACATTCTGGTTCTTAATAAAGAGGAGAAATTTTGATAAAACTACAACAGAATTGTGACATGTTACATCTCCCCGGCTGTATTGCATTGTATTGTAGCTGCAGTATTGTATTGTAGTTGTCTGTCGTTTCCATTCTTTGTGATATTGGCTGCTGGTCTTTGAATAATCTGCATCTGATTAGAAAAGGGGGAGCAGTTGCAGTGAGAATAGCCAAGATGTTTGCAGAGTGCCATGAGTCACAAAATGCACATGGCAGGTGCTTTAGTTCCCTGGAGGAAATCTCTGCTAGAACAAAAGATCTCATTTGCCTCCCAAAAGGAAAACCAGCAGATTATTCATATGAACAGTAATGAATCTGCTCAAATGATTATTTTCACTCAAAATACGTGAATGGTATTTCCTCCAACATGCACTAGTAGAATTTTTAAATTGCAAATCCAATTTTGTCCCCTGGATTTATCATTGTTGTTGGCCACATTTTAACAAAAGTATTAGAATCAATCTTCATGGTATTGATTGCTAAGTGTTTTTAGGACTGTAACCTTAATCACTTGTGCTCTTCTGCTTTGTAGCAGACAAGTCCTTGATAAAAAGTAGAATGCAACTGCTAGGGTTTTTTTCAGTTGGAATAAAATACTTCATGAAATAAGAATTCTGCAAATGTAATCTGGGTTATGTGGAGAAAGGGGTTTTTTTTAAAAAAAAAAATGTATGAATTCATGCAAACTGCTTCTTGGCACTTGTACTGCATTTTTAATGAGAAATAGCTGCCATTTTAAAACTGCACTGTTTTAAACATATTGGTGCAGATATTCAAATTATCTTGGCAATCAACCAAGAAACTATTGGCTATTGACCAAGACTGTAGTCAACAAAGAATCTCTAGGAGTAGGTGATCGTTTTAACTTCTGAAATGATGTTTTCTGAAAATAGCTGTTACTTTAAAGCTGATAGAAATCCACATAGCACCAAAAGCAAGCAAATTTAATTTGTAGCCTTAAAAGAAAAGGAATTTCTCTGAAATGCATCCAGTGCCATACTTGTCAAAACTTTAAAGAGCCACAAAGTTAGAAATGAGACTTACTATATATACTCAAGTATAAGCCTATCTATCTATCTATCTATCTATCTATGCCTATATATACTCAAGTATGAGCCCCCAGTGGCGCAGAGGGTTAAACCCCTGTGCTGGCGGAACTGAAGACCGATGGGTCGCAGGTTCAAATCCGGGGAGAGGCGGATGAGCTCCCTCTATCAGCTCCAGCTCCAGCTCCTCATGCGGGGACA
The DNA here is from genome assembly GCF_037176765.1 of Anolis sagrei. Classification (NCBI taxonomy): domain Eukaryota; kingdom Metazoa; phylum Chordata; class Lepidosauria; order Squamata; family Anolidae; genus Anolis; species Anolis sagrei. The sequence goes on along the minus strand of NC_090024.1, from coordinate 211,125,754 downwards.
TGAGAGAAGCCTCCCACAAGGATGATAAAAACATCAAATCATCTAGGCGTCCCCTGGGCAACGTCCTTGCAGACGGCCAATTCTCTCACACCAGAAGCGACTTGCAGTTTCTCAAGTCGCTCCTGACACGACAAAAAAAAGTATAAGCCTAGTTTTTCAGCCCTTTTTTTTAGGTTGAAAAAGCTGCCCTCGGCTTATACTCAGGTGAGAGTCCTGGCGGGAAGGCATGGGGCTGAAAGAAGGGCTTCCTGCTAGGATCTTCACCTCTCCACAGAGCAACCCAGCTCTCCTTCCTCGCCTCCTCTTTCAACACATTTTCCCCAAACTGTATGGTTAAAACAAACTATGGTGATGATTGAAGAATACGTAAGGACATTTACATTGATGATGATAATGATTTAATCAGAAGTGGATAGTTTTATCTTAAATTTTAGTGTTATGTAAATAATTCAAAAATATTTAACCTACTGATGCATCAATTCATGTAATTTTATTGGTATCTATTTTTATTTTGAAATTTACCAGTAGCTGCTACATTTCCCACCCTCAGCTTATACTCAGGTCAATAAGTTTTCCCAGTTTTTTGTGGTAAAATTAGGTACCTCGGCTTATATTCAGGTCAGCTTATACTCGAGTATTGCTTCTCTTGGCATGATACAATTGAAGGAGAGTGGTGACTATTAAAAATCCAATATTTTGTCTGTGTTTCTAGTTTACATAATTCTTGGTAATTAAATACATGTTTTAAATTATTCCTTAAGCACAAGAATACCACTTGTAGTATCTGAAAAATGTTTAAGATTTAATCCCAGCATCTCCAAGTCAAGGATGTTGGTGACAAAGCTTGGTATGATTGTTTCTTGAAACCGTAGGACTCTACACTAGTCAAAATAGTACTGGGCTGGGTGGACTGATAGTTTTTATATCCTTCATTTGTAAATGTTCACAAGCTTCATCACCCAAATTCTAGTTTAAAGCTGAGTGTGATACTCTTACACAATTTATGGACTCATAATAGAGTTACTTCCCCTTCAAATGTGTCCTTCCCACATTTATTACATGTATAAAGGAGGAGAAATGGCCTTCTCCTTCACCACTAACATTCACACACCAGCATGGAAAATATGGTAGCTACAAGGGTTGTTCTTGTGTGCCTTCAAGTTGGTTCTGACTTATGACAACCCTAAGGCAAATCTATGAGTGTTTTTTCAGCAAGGCTTTGTCCTTCCCCTGAGGGTACGAACTTAACTTGCCCATGGCTATCCAGTGGGTTTCTATGTCTTGAGTGGAGATTCAAATTCTGGTCTTGTGGTATCTTAGAAGGACACTTACTTAAATACAGCTGCTTATACTCCTTCATCATGTTAAGGAGCCTCACCAAATACAGACAACTTCTCTTTCAAACTTTGACTAAGTCCAAGAGGGTTCAAGCCAAAACAGTGGAACCAGCTGGATAGAGAGATGCTGGGTAAAATAGGATGCATGGGCCACTTTCTTACCACACATTCACCTTTCAGGACAAGGATTTGATATTCTCTTGTAACACTGTAACCTAGTCATATCAAAATTTGGACTTTACTAAGTTGCCATCAAGAATTATTTATCAATTGTATTTTTTCATAGAAGAAAAAGGGGAAATACGTTTGTTTGCATAGACCCATATTTCTTAAACAAATATGAATCACATTTTCAATGGGCAATGATTGCATTCTGATCAACTAGAAACTAGAAACAGTTATAAGTATTTCTTGAGAATGAAGAATGATGTTTATTTTAAAAGATGTTTATAGGTAAAATGGCAGTGGGTCCTACTTTCCAGAAAGTCATCTGCAATAAGATAGGAGAGCGGGATTTTGACATTCTCAGCCGCAGCACATGGAAAATAGACACTGCAGAAACAGATGTCCCTTGGTTTTAATTTTTCCCACTACAGGGAAATGTTTTGTATTGTTTAAATTAATACAAAATGGCTGTATATATGTGGTAGCTATAAATTAGTGCATGGTAATATTTATCCAGAAGTCTGACTTCTTTCTTTAGTGATATATGTCCTCATTTTGGCAATGCATAAATGCTCCCTCCCCTGTCAAAAGAGTATCAAACAAGCTAAAAATGCACATTCTATGGGTGTGTGTGCGTATGTGTACGCACACCTTCAAATCACCAGTCAACTTACAGGAATCACATAAATTTCATAGTGTTTTGTCAGAGGTGGTTTTCCCAGTTCCTCTGAAACATACCTGACAGCACCTGATACTCCTTGGTGGTCTTGTATCCAAGTTTACCCAGAGCTCACCCTGCTTAACTTCCAAGATCAGATAGGATCTGATGTCTTTAGGGTATTTAGGCTACAGACTACATATTAACTGAGCTGAAATCTCTTGATCTAGAACTATAATGAAATGCAGAATGAGCAAAATGCTCCTCCACAGCTTTTGAAAGCTAAAGAGTAAAACTAATTTATTTAGCTGTCAGTTGCTTTTATTAGAGGGAGATAATGATATCACTTCTGAGGACTCACCTCATTTTGGGTGTGTGAGTGTCAGAGTCAGAGGAAAGGAAGCCTTCTTAGACATGTTTTACTGAACAATTTGTTTAAATCTTTGTGGCAGGCTTCATCTCCTATGTGACTTCATCTCCTCTTGAGGCTTGAAACAGATTATTTTGTAGGTGGCTGTTGAAGACAGCAATAATAATAATAATAATAATAATAATACAACTTTATTTTTATACCCCGCCTCCATCTCCCCGAAGGGACACGGGGCGGCTTACATGTGGCCAAGCCCAATAACTGCTACCTACCTAATGTTGTTGTGTACCTACCTAATGTTGTTGTCAAGTAATTTCTGATTTATGGAGATGCTAAGGTAAATCACAGAGTGTTCTGGGGTTAAGAATGTGTCACACACTTTGGATTACCCCTTGGGTTTCCATGAATCCTGGTCTCCAGAGTCTTAAGGCCCTTCCACACAGCCATACAACCCAAAATATCAAGGCAGATAATCCATAATATCTGCCTTGAACTGAATTATCTGAGTCCACACTTCCATATAATCCAGTTCAATGTGAATTTTATACAGCTGGGTAGAAGGGCCTTAAGACTCTAGAGACCAGGGTTCATGGAAACCCAAGGGGAATGCCATAACACAGACCATTCTAGTACTGTCTTTCTTAAGGACTTAGATAATCTTCAGATCTTTCCAGTGGTTCTTCTACGTGACATGATAGGCAAAGCAATTTAGTATTCTGGCCAATGTGCACTTTACATTCCTATAACAAACTTGATTGAACAGATCTTGGTTTCACATCTCTGAAAATTCTCCTAATTTTTTGGCCTGTGTTTCTCCTCCCTGTTTGAAATCATCCTCATTCATGCCCATTTTTCTTACTCAGAAGACTTGCTAAATAGGAAAGTCAGTGTTTATTCTGTTAATTGCAATCCTTGTCATGAGTGCCCTTGGAGCATTTCAAGGCAGCTCTTCAGCTGCTACTAAAAATAACATGGGGAAACTGTTCAAATAAGCCTAAATAGAAATTACAGTATACTGTCGCTGTGTATTCTTGAGCTCCTAACATAAGTTCTACTGTTTAGTCTTCTTAACAGACCTTTCAATCCCTTCTATATATTTTTCTGGCATTCATTCTTATTGTTGAACATGTTTTTTCCTTGTAGGAATTGTGTTATCTGTTAGGTTCTGTCATCTTTAAAATTACCCCAATGCTCTGGTATCTCCTCCTTGCTTCTCTGTGATCCCTTATAGCTTCATTTATGTTGGTATTCCTCATTTCAAATTCAATATTAGAGAAAATAATAGTGATTGCTGTAAGAAACCTCAAAATTCTGGTTTGATTAGCTGAATAAAGGTCCATTGCATGCCATGACAGGTCTTATACACATTGTTAGATATGTTCTCAAACCAGAATAAGAGAGTTGCATATGTATTATTTAGAACTTTAAGTACAGTATAGTAATTTATATATTACATTAATATAGAAACAAGCCTGAGTCAACCTTGATCAGGCAAAGGTTCCCTTTTTTTACTTTTATGAGCCACAAAAACATCACAGAGCCACACTTTACCCATGCCTCTGTGATGTACATATATCCAGCATATAGTATCTATAACTGATTAAACCAACCATAGCTCAAAAAATACTTGGAAAAAATATCTAAAAAGCATATACAGTGCTCGCTCACTTATCGTGGGGATTCCGTTCCAGGACCACCCATAATAAGTTAAAATCTGCGAAGTAGGGATGCCATATTAATTTTAATATTTATATATTATTTTATATTTTTATAATTTTCTTACCCATGCTTCCTTACTTGCCTCCTGGCCCATCCCAAGGGTGCCTACCTGCCTCCCTGACCTCCACTGGACATAAATATTTAATATTTTATTTTTATTAATATTTTCAAAAATCTGTAAAACAGTGAGTCCTCTAAAACTGAACCGTGAAATATCAAGGGAACACTATACTACAAAAAAAAGTGCATCTTCCAGCACCATGGTAATTTTTTTATGAACCACATGATCACATGCCACCTTTCCTCAATTGTAAATATAATTTGATGCATACATTTAATGAAGGATGCTGTGCTCTCCGAAAGTGATATTGCCTTTAATGTGCCACAAAATATTGTCTTGTGTCTATCCATCTGAAATACAGCATTGAGTTGACTCTCTGTTTTATACCAAGAAAGATGTGGAATGCTCAAGATGCAGAATATGGGTAGTCATTAATAAAGTTGGAAGTTCAGTTTGCAGAGAATTTGGTTATCAACCAAGTGACAACAAAGTGATAACCAGTGTGGCATTTCACCTTTTTCTAGGTTCAAATACCAGTTTATTCAAGACGCTGAAACCTGTCGACTGATGAATTCAGACACCGAGAGGTGGCTTTGTTGGGACCTGAGCTATAAAGCAAAACCTCTGGCTTCCATGCTATCTCTCTAGCCCTGTAGCAAGCCTAGCTTGCTCTCTAGCTTTCTTGGGGGGCAGGCAGACTCTTCCCCACTTTTCCCCATGCTTTTCCAGTCTGTGTTATGGCATTCCTCTTGAATTTCACAGCAGAATAGTGTTGCCTAGTAGTGCGCTTTGGTTTGGGCTTCTCTGTGCACGTTGCTGGCTAGACTGGTGTATTCAGCATCTATGCTTGTTAAGCTTTTCTGAATATTGTTACTGATTTGCTGTTTCTCTGTATTCACTGACTCTTTGCTGCTTTTTCTCTTTCATCTCTTTCCTCTCCCTTCATCCTTCCTTGCCTCTGCTGTCGCAGGTTCGGCATGCCTAGTGGGCTATAAAAAGACACCACCACCAGTCCCACCTCGGACCACCTCAAAGCCGTTCATCTCTGTCACAGTGCAGAGCAGCACCGAATCGGCACAGGACAACTACCTGGACAACCAAGACCATAAGAGTGAGGTCAACAGCCAGTCAGGTCTGAGCAATTCTTCAGATAGCTTAGACAGTACAAGGCCTCCAAGTGTGACAAGGGGAAGCGTGTTGACTCCAGCCAGAGAGCCTCCTGAATTACCCGTGAAAAATGCAACGCTGAAGAGTGACAAAGGGACATTGACTAACGAAGAGCCAAAGGAGGAGAATATCCCTAAACGGAAGCTGTCATCTATAGGAATACAAGTATGGAATAGTTTGTTCTCATTAGCACTTGAACGTGTTCTCAATGTTGGTGTGTTTATATTTGCATACTTATTTAACTGCTCTGGCATCCATGCCCACTGATTTTTTAAAAACCCGGAGCACCCAAGGATTAAAATTGGTAGGGTTTATGGCCATTAGACAAAGATTTTATAGAGCTGTACTTAACCTGTTTATCTATTTAGCAAGCTACTCTACTCAGATATTACCTTGGGTTTGGTAAAAAAAAAAAAATAGGGACATGGTTTACATGTTGCCCTAGGAACATATGACCCTCCAAATGTTTTTGGATTGTATCCCACATCAACCGTAGCCATCAGATTCACTAGTGAGACATGATGGAAGTTGCTGTTTTGTTACATCTGGAGGGCCACATCTTTGGCTCTAGAATAGGAGTGGAGAGCTATACAATACAACCAGCACTGAGATTTTTGCTACTCCCAAACTAGGCACAGGGTGGCATTGTCAATTACAGATTGTAACCATACCAGAATTTCTGTTCTTCCTGGCCTCTAATTCAGCAGTCTAAATGTGAACCACACCAAAGCACAGGAAGCTGATTGATTTTTGTTCTAGTTGCCAAAAGGTTTGGCCACTGTTGATTAGATAGTGGGCCCAAGATGAATGGGAAATTTGGAGGAAGTGAAAGCCCAGATCACTGGCCAATTTGGTAAAGAATATTCTTGATGTTGCAAACAGCAACTTTGGAAAGAAGTTTACTTCTTGAAGCACACAAAAGAACAATCTTTATGGGTGAATATTCCTGCAATCAATTTTCTCACCAACCTTTCTTCTCTATTTCTGTTTCTTGTAAAGGAAGCCTTTTATAGCAGTTTTGTGTAATAGTGTGAAAAGATACTTCCATTATGATCCCCCAGATTCAATGGAAGCATAGAGTTCATAAAATATCTAACAAGCTTAGTGCAGAAACAAAAAGGTTAATCTTACAAAGAAAAAAGATTAGATTGTTTTTTGGCCATTGATTATATATCACAAATCAATGTCCACATACAATATAGCAGTGTTTTTTCTCAGTCAGCAACTTCATTTAATTTGGAGTTTTCATTTCTTTAATTGTAGAATTGTGCATCCTGCTTCTTCAGCCTTAAAATGCTGCTGAACAATAATATCATTGATTGTGAAACAATTGATTAAACATGGAAAGGTTATATGGAGCAGCACAAATTCTGTTGCATTGTGTAGGAGTTTTCATTTCCCTTCAACACTTGAAATGGGATGCAACTATTATAGGCAGTTGTGTAATGCCTGTGATGCGATAGGACATAGCACTGTCCCCCATGCCAATTTGTGAATGATTAAAATTTGTAAAGTATTCCTTGGGGATGGGTTTTCTGTCTGGTTGCACCCCACATGTAGGACCCTTAGGTAGCTCTTGAAATTAGGAGGTAAAGAAATGCTAGCGGGTCCACCTGCTTTTTCTCATCCTCTAAAACACCTCCTACCTTTTGGCCCTATTGAACTAGGTCACTTCAAAGTGTGTTCTACATCTCTCTTCATTTTCCCTTACTTAAACAAGAAAAATAGCAACTAATATTCCCTCTGAGATGTGTTCCACCTTCTCTCTCAGTCTTTTTGTGTGTCACAGAAGAACACAGTTTTGAGCTTCTTAGTTGTATATTGGCATATACAAACCCCTAAAAGAGAAAAGTTTAATGGGCTTATAGTTCTCTCCATCCAAAGGTTTTTTGCATTTTGGCAAATAAGCAAGTGATATATTTGAAACTAGATAGCACTCTGTCTCTCTTTATCAGTTTGCTTACGAGTCAGCTGTCTCATCCTGTCAGCAGTTATTTACATTGCTTTATGTGTTGGGAGCTTTGGTGTATTCTCTGTCCCTTTACCAAAAGACTAAGTAATGCTGTGAGTGTGGTACAGAGGTCTTGATCAGGTTTCAATGCTACCTCCACTATTTCTTCCAAACAATAAGCAGAAGAGTTGCTGTGAGTCTTCTGGGCTGTATGGCCATGTTCCAGAAGCATTATCTCCTGACGTCAGGAGAGAATGCTTCTGGAACATAGCCATACAGCCCAGAAGACTCACAGCAATCCAGTGATTCCAGCTATGAAAGCCTTTGACAACACATTGAACAAATCAAAATATATATTAAAGTGTGATGGGGAAATGCCCTATTCCCAGAGTCCTGGCATAAGTACAGGTGACAATAAATTAAAATAATGGCTGGCATCCTGCTAGAGAATTTTGATGGTATAGTCAGATTTATGCCATTGCAGTAGGTCACTGCAGAGGTCAGAATTCAAGGTCCACTATGCAGTATCCCAGATCCATCTCCAAACTGCTTTTCTCAGCTGCAGCACCTGAACACAGCTACTTCCAGAGCAATGGCCAGGTTCTCTGTCATGTTTCTATGTGTCCAGAGAGAGGAAGGCAATTGGATTCTGTCCGCTTCTCTTCCTGAATTATTGGCCAGGAAATGGCAGTGTTAGAAGGGCTGCAGATGAGAAAAGATAGTGTGCACTTAGGTGAGAGACTATTGTAAGTGCACCTCATTTTGATGTTTCTCAGTGCAGGTCGTAACAGTTAACTGAAAACTTGTTAAAGCCTATTTTAGGAAACGGAGAAAATATTAATAGTTCTGGCCCTTTCCAGCTACATGCTCTCCAGCCACATTTAACTGTCCATTTACACCTGTTTGATAATGGCAAATATAACCCTGTTTGAGCCCAGCATTCTGTAATAAAGCAATAATAATAAACTTTGTTTATATCCCACCACCATCTCCCCAAAGGGACTCCAGGTGGCTAACATGAGACCAAGCCAAACAAATTACAATAAAGCAAAAGTACATATAGAACAGACAGTAACATCAAATAAAATGCTTAACAAAAACATAATAATGTAATCAAAATAACAAAAACATAATAAAAGCAAATTGTAAAATGCTAAAGGAATTAGACAAAGCAAGCTAGGCCAAGTGCAGTGGGTAAAACATTACAAAACCCATGGGTGAGATAGATAGAAGGTGCTAAGACTAGTGGGAGGATCAGAAGGGATAAACAATCAGATTAATCTCCACTGAGGGATGAGATGAAGTGCATCATAGTCAAATTGGTACTGAGACGTATGGCAATTGGTTGTAGGATCCTATATTCTCCAAGTTGTTTTTGCTTTGCTCCTACTCCTGTGCTTCTAAAGTTTTTTCTAGAAGCTCTTTCCCTAACATTGTGTATAAATTTTTATATTAACAGTAAGTTTTAATTTTTTAAGAATATTATGTCATAGGTACATACTTGCTTAGTGTTAAATGTCTATGCAAAAAAATGAGGGGAAAAACCTGGTGTGAATGGGAGCAGTCTTAAAATTGTATTTTAAGAAGACAAGTTAACCCTGGCTCCTATGCCATCTTTTCCTCTGTCTCTTCTCCTCTTTCCCTTCCCACTACCTTAGGCCATATTGAGTAAATGTTGGCTCCATTTCAGGGTTTCTGTGGTATAAAGGAGAGAGAATTTGCTGCCTTTTTGGTGTATGGTGTGTCTGCATGATTACGTTGTGTGCGTGTGTTTGTGTGCATGCTTGCCTCTTTCCTTCTAATGTGAATTCTAGCAGCAAGTTTTTGTGTTTTTGTTTTTTTTTGTTTGTATCTTTTTGTTAATAAGGTTGACTGCCTTCAGCCAGTGGCAAAAGAGGAGCCCCCTCCATCAGCCACCAAATTCCAGTCCATCGGGGTACAGGTAGAGGACGAGTGGCGGTAAGTGGAAGACACAGGCTTTTGTTTAAACCCAACAGCCATTTCCTATTTTATAGTGTAGTTCTCCTCTTTCCTTTTTTCCCTGACTCAAATTGCTGCTGATCAACGGTTGTTTGTTGAACCCTTTCTCAGCAGCATGTACTCTTACAAAAAAAGTTGGCTTAGTAATGTAAGCAAATCATTGGAGGCCTGAAATGGAAAAGAAATGTAATTATGTGTGCCAGCCTTTGTTTGGATGCCCTATTGCAGTAAGCAGGCAACCTTATAATTTTGTCTGTCTGCATGTGTGGTGTGTGTATCTGTGTGCAGAGAGGGTTGGGCAATGAAATGCGGTTCAGCTGCAGATGCCATAAACAAATGCATAATGTTGTCTTTGTGTACCATGTAAGGAATCCAGGCCTTTGCTTGGGCTGCCTCTCACGAGTCTCTCCTGCCCTTCTTTCTCTTTGTAGCAACAGCCACTCTCGCAGCATGTCCACCAAGCAGGATACAGATTCTGATTCTCAAGAACCGAATAACTCTACCTGTAAATCATCTGAGAGAAGCCTTGCTGACTGTCCCCCATGCAACAACTCCAACAGCCTTGATGCCAGTACAAGGCAAACAGCCATGCCCTCCCAGATCAACAGAAACCTCTCCTATGGAGATAGCAATGACCCAGCTCTAGAGCCTTCCTCTCTTCCTCCTCCGGACCCTTGGCTTGAAACTTCCACTAACACTCCGTCAGAACCAACACAACCCGGAGCATGCCGAAGGGATGGGTACTGGTTTCAAAAGCTGCTACAGGCAGAGACAGAAAGGTTAGAAGGGTGGTGTCGTCAGATGGACCAAGAGACCAAAGAGAATAATCTCTCTGAAGAAGGTTAGTATCTGTGAATTGGCAGTGATGAACAGGGAGATGTTAAACCTGAAGGAGTCAGACCTTTTCCTTGTTGTTAGTATCTGAATGAGTGTGAAGCTGGGTTAGTTATTGAGACCAACGCTTTCTACCTGTGTCCTGGTTTGCACTTTTTTCTATCAAGGATTTTAAGTTGATAAAAGCATAATCTCAGTAACAAAGCTGGACTTCCTCACATGTGTGTGCTATTACAGTGTTTCTAGTGATAACCTGAACCAACTCTGGTACTGTGATCTTCCTTGTGATCCCCCTCAGCTATGTCATCAGTGCTTCGTGTTCTAAAGACATTGTTATGCTGTTTCTCTCCCCTCAATCCGAGAGAGAAAGGGAGCCGATGCTCTACCCAGCCGCTTGCAGAGCTGGCACTTCTCTGCCGAGCCTAATGTGCCCGTCTCTCCGCCATTGCGGCACACCCGGAAGCTCTAACCCCATGTTATAAAGACATTGTTATTGTAATCATAGCCTAGACCAGGGGTCCCCAAACTAAGGCCTGAGGGCCAAATACGGCCTCCAAGGTCATTTACCCGGCCCTCGCTCAGGGTCAACCTAAGTCTGAAATGACTTGAAAGCACATAACAACAACAACAATCCTATCTCATCAGCCAAAAGCAGGCCCACACTTCCTGTTGAAATACTAATCAGTTTTTATTTGTTAAAATTGTTCTTCATTTTAATTATTGTATTGTTTTAACTGAGGTTTTTTTGCCATACAATAAAGATATGTGTAGAATCATAGAGTTGGAAGAGACCTCATGAGCCATCCAGTCCAACCCCCTGCCAAGAAGCATTCAAAGCACCCCTGACAGATGGCCATCTAGCCTCTGTTTAAAAACCTCGAAAGAAAGAGCCTCCACCACACTCCGGGACAGAGAGTTCCACTGCTGAACAGCTCTCACAGTGTAGTCTGCATACAAATACATTCATGCTTTTTGCAAATTATAATCTGGCCCTCCGACAGTTTGAGAGACTGTGACATGGCCCTCTGTTTAAAAAGTTTGAGGACCCCTGGCCTAGACATTTAAATGTAATTGAGGTGTGGCTAGACAAAAAGTTTCCTGGTCAGTTTTATGTACAACATCAGTTCAAAAAATATGGATACATTTTTAGGATATGTTAAGAAAAAATACTGTGTACTTGACATAGCTGAGAATTAAGTCAGGTAGACAGAAACGGTGTGGTATAGTAGCTGGAGTGTTGACTCTAGTGTCCAGGGTTTGATTTCCCAGTTCACAGTTGGAAATCTCGTGGTTGTTTTCGAATGAGTCACACACTCTCAGCCCCAGAAATCTGTGATAGGGTCATTGTAAGTCGGAAACAACTACAACAATGATTTGACTGCTCATTAGAAATCCCTGGATGCAAATCAATGGTGAAGACAAATTGTGTTCAGAATGTTGGTCTCCCTGATGTTGGCACCATTGATTCAAATGTTGTGGATGAGATTTTGGGAGAATAGGAAGTCAGCCTTCTCATTCTTCTCACATGAGTTCACTGGCACACTATAGCAAACACAAAAAAAATATTGGTGTGACTGTCTGCCATTTCTGATGGTGAGTATTGAGTATTGCTGTTGGAAGCAGAACAAGAACTGACAACACACACACACACACACACACTGACAAAGGATCCATGATTTCATCATTGATGGCTCTAAGAGACAGAAAATGCTTCTGTGATTAGAAAATAGAGAATATATGTATAAAATGAAGTTAGGAGGGACTTTCCTCTTAAATTTCTTTGTATTCAGTTTTTTTAAAATGCTATCCTTGCTTTTTATCTTAAATATATTTTTGTCTTCTCCAGTCTTAGGCAAAGTCCTTAGTGCAGTGGGCAGTGCACAACTATTAATGTCACAGAAGTTCCAGCAGTTCCGTGGCCTCTGTGACCAAAACTTGGTGAGTGTAAAAATCTGCACAATTTGTTTTCCTCAGCCACATTAGAAGCTCAGAGAGGCTTCCTAATCCTCAAAATAGACATGAATTCTGTCACAACCCCATTTCTTCCCTTTTCCTTGGTCTCCACTATGGGGAAAAGTATAGAACTAGTTTGCAGCAGAATATTTACCGATGTTCCAACTATTTCATATTATGCAAAGCATGGCAAAAACTCAAAGCACCATGTAGGTCAGTGGTTCTCAACCTGTGGGTCCCCGGCGTTTTGGCCTACAATTCCCAGAAATCCCAGCCAGTTTACCAGCTGTTAGGATTTCTAGGAATTGAAGGCACAACAAGACAAGGCACATTAGACAATATAGAACAACCAACTATAACTTAATAAACAAAATAGCAAAAAAAAATCAAGAAATACAAAAACCTGATAAAATACACTAAAAATAAAACTTTCTAGTTGTCCCAGTTCGTAGCAGCAAAATAAATCTCAGAGCATTAATGCATGTCTGATTTATTGTGTCATTAAAATATGAGTGCAATCTCCTAACACTCAGAGAAGAAGCTAAGGGTTATTTCTGGTTTGTTTCTCTGTATATTTGGAAAAGAAACTAGTGAACAGCTAGGGATTGCACAAGGTCCATATTGTGTGTGTGAAATGCCAGGATTCCTGCTGTTCTTTGGTTTGTTGTGATGTTGAATTCATCCATACACTTTTGAGATCCTTCGAAGACTATATGTATCTACAAGTCAGTATCTTATCTTTAAAATTCAAACAAATTTAGGATAAGGACTGGAAGTGTTTTGATAGATTCAAAGAGTGCCCATACAAATCAGTTAATAGAGTTTTGTTTTGTATGATTTTAATGCAAGCAGCATGTTATGCTATGTAACAAAATTTGAAAAAAAATCTGTTTCTGGCTTGAAAGTATTATTTCCTGTTTAATTGTTATACTTCAGGAACTTCATTTTTGTGACTGCCACAAACTATGTTGAATTGGTTGTGAGATATTCATTGCAAAACTATAGCCAGGATGTCCCGTAAAAAAACAAAATTTTGCAGTTTATTGAAAATTTGCCATATTTTTATGATAGAATCAATTAGGAAATGACATTTGTAATCCAGGAACACAAATTGTGTTACATAGTGTTTTAGGTGGAAGAGAGATCCTGTTCCCAGAGTGGCTGACCGAGCATATTTGTGAAGTTTGTTTTCAAATGGTACCAAATTTTAAAAAATGAAGAATGAGTTGTCAGTGGCAGCACATTTTTGGCTAGGGGTAGAATATTATGTACAGAGCAAAACTATCACTTCTCTACAAGGCTTGGAAATTTGTTTTTTTACAGCAAAAGCATGCATATCCTTAGCACATTTTTTCATTCCTGTAAAATTTGTGCAGATGGATTTGGTGCCTTTATGGAAAAAGCTCCACATTTGGCCTAAAGAATTGCCATTCCCACATGCTGTAACCTTCTGTCTCTTTGCCCTCTCTTTACTTGTATCAAACCAATTGATGCGTGAAGAGCGCTCATATGTGTGGGGGGCGGGGACGACACACAAGTGAACAAAAAAGAGTGCCATCCCTCCCATATGAACATTGTCATAGAATGAAAAAGTTGTAACATACATGCTCAGACTGCTTACAGTTTGAGACAACAAACACAACCCAACTTCAAATTTATTTTGGTTCAACCATGTTCCTGATATGGTCTTGCATGTTGTAATGAGTGTTTGAGTGTTTGGTGTACAGAATTAAGCATTGAGTGATTACTCTGGAGACCAGAGTTCAGATCTCTGCTCAAGCATGGAAACCCACTTAGTGGCCTTGGGCAAATCATACCCTCTTAGCTTCAGAGAAGGCAAAGACAAACTCGCTCTGAACAAATTCTACCAAGGAAACCCTATGACAGGATCTCCATAAGTAATAAACAATTTGAAGGCACACTATAACTAAGTAGATCTGTATCTTACATTTATACTCATCCCACTGCCATCACCTATCCTATCCTACCCAATTTTTAAGACTTTTTCTGGGTCACAAAAGGAACACTGGGCTTAAATTTCCAAAAAAAGTACCATCTGTGTTGTTCTCTGTGTTGCTATCTTTGTAAAGTGTTATCTCCAGAAAGAGCAAAACACACTTTTTCTTTAAATAGACTCATGTAGTATCATGTTGGTCCCACAGAATTACTGTTCTAAGAACCAAATATGGCCATGCAGTATCATCCAGTTTAGTTACAAAATTTGACAATCTGTTGCCTTGCAGATTAAAAGAGATCAGCCAAGAGAATAAATGGCAGTCATAAAGGGATTCATACCACCCAGAACATACATGCAAATTGGCATGACAGATACCTTTGTACCTAAAAGTAATATATAGCTCTTTTTTAAATGCTGGTTCTAAATGACAGCAGATACATTTAGTAGAAATGCCAAGACACTGATTTTCTCACTCATGTTCTCTTTTCTACAGAACCCTAATTCCAATCCCAGGCCCACAGCACAGGACCTTGCTGGTTTTTGGGATCTCTTACAATTGTCCATTGAAGACATCAGCATGAAATTTGATGAATTGTATCACTTGAAAGCAAATGGCTGGCAGTTGACAGAGCCACCAGAAAAGAAGGTGAGCATGCAGTCCTTTTTGAGAAACCAGACTACTGTGATACTAGTTGAAGAGGAAGTTATAATGGAGATGTAGAAGAAACACTGTGTTGGATCTACATTAGGCAACACACAGCCTTGATTCTAAGAATTTATTTGAAAGTAAGCCAGCATGATTTGAGTGTTAGACTAGAACAGTTGGAGACCAGGTTTCAAATGCCCTCTCAGTCATGCAACCCACTGGGCGACCTTAGGTAAGTCATACTTTCTGCCACAGAGGAGGCAACAGCAAACTCCTTCTGAACAAATTCTGTCAAGAAAGCCCCATAATTGTTTCACATTAAGGTCAGCACAAATTGGAAAATGTTTGAAACAAAAAAATACCTACAAGGCCTACATCTTTGTCCAGCGAGAATTATCTAGCAAGTAATTAGATGTAATCATAGTAAAGGTAAAGGTTTCATTTGACATTAAGCCTAGTTTTGTCTGACTTGGTGGGTTGGTGCTCATCTCCATGTCTAAGCCCAAGAGCCGACATCCATAGACACCTCCAGGGTCATGTGGCCAGCATGACTACATGGAGCACCGTTACCTTCCTGCAAAAGTGGTACCTATTGATCTACTCACATTTGCATGTTTTCGAACTGCTTGGTTGGCAGAAGCTGGGCCTAACAGCGGGAGCTTACCCGCTCCCCGGATTCAAACTGCCAACCTTTTGGTCAGCAAGTTCAGCAGCTCAGCGGTTTAACCTGATATGCCACCAGGGCCCTCCAGATGTAATCATAATTTTATTTCATATAGCAACATAAGTACCTGGCATTTACCAGGTTCGTTATTTTGCATACAATTTACTGTTGTATTAATTCTTAGAAACAAAACAAAACTGAAAGAGAATGCAACAATTATAGTATATTATACGTTTTTAAAAGTCTGAGAAAATAGGAATGTCTTTGCTTGGCACACACAAAATTAATGTTGGTGTGCCGTAACAATAAGCAGTGTGCTGTGGTCTTAGGGCCATCAGTCATGCTGAGAGTTAGATTACAAGCCTGATCCTTATGAATGATGAAAAATGATGCTGAATTGCTTTGCTTCATGCATTCTCAGTCCAGCCTAGTTCCTTTGTCTTGGAATTAAGGGAACTTGATTTTATAAGTCTCTGTGATTTAAACTAGCGGCTTCTTTAAAAAGAAATACCTGCAGCATTTAATTTGTTGCAGAAGCATTTTAAAAATAAAGAGAGCTCTCCAGTGGCAGTGTGCTGAATGGCCATAGGAATTTTTGGCACAAATCTCTGATAGTAAACAAAACTGCTTATAAACACGTAAGGAAAAAGGGAACTTGTATGCATTTTCTTGACTTTGTGTTTGTTACTTTCTAAAGGAAGAAAAGAAGCCACCCCCTCCTGTGCCAAAGAAGCCAGCCAAACCTAAATCCCAGCTAAACCGGGACAAGGCCTCTGACTCGGTGGATAAACAGCGCCAGGAAGCACGCAAGCGCCTTATGGCAGCCAAGCGCGCAGCCTCTGTCCGGCAGAACTCTGCCACGGAGAGTGCGGACAGCATTGAAATCTACGTCCCTGAGGCACAGACCCGTCTTTGAGCAAGGGGAAGAGGAAGAAAACTCTTTTTCACGTCATTAAAAGGAAGAGGAAAAAAAGGTTCACTAAATTTAGTGTGATTTATTTGGTCTAGAGACAAGGCAGAGCCAACCTTACAAAGGGCTCCGAATTTGGCTTTCTCTCCGTCTCTCCCCCTCTCTCTTTCCCCCTCTCTCTCCAGCTTTAAATAATGAAGATTTTGAAAGAAAATTCCCTTCCTGGTCCTGTGGTTTGGTTTTAATCCCCTCAGCACCCTTCACACTGGCTGTGGTGTGGCAGAACAGACTATTGGAAACACAGTCCTTTAGACTTGGAACTGCAACCTTTTTACTTGTTCTATCTAAGAAGAATTATTAGCTTGTTTACATGAAAAAGGACAACTATTTTGGGGGGGGAAAGCCTTGGGCACTTGCCATGCTGCGCTTTTTTCGCCTCACTGTATTCTTTCTCTCCTCCTCTCCACACTGTCTTCTTCTCTCTGTCTCTCTTCTTATCCCCTGACCTGTTGTATCCCTAATCCTTGTTTTTTCTTCTGTCCTGTAGTTCCTAGCCTCTTTTCTTTTATCATCTTCCTCTGCATGGCGTTGTTTACTGTGTTAGAAGTAAACTCTTCCACAGAGCTCCAGAAGAAAACACCTGTTCAGCGTGTACTATTGTTGCACTCTGCTAGTGAGCAGCCTTTTGTTCAATTATGTATTATTTTCCCCCTAAAGGTGGGTTGGGAATGGGGAGCCTGGGGTGGGTTGGGGGAGGCAGCAGGGCATTGGGGTTTATATAGCTTGTAGTTTAATTATGTAAAAGGAGGACAAGATCTGTGGGATGTAAACAGAGTGGTATGTTAACAGAGCCTTGGAAGCAAACATGTGCAATAAGGTAGTGTTGTGGCCTGCACACACCCATGAATGGTGCTGCAAAAGAAGGATTTCCCATACTAGATGTCCAGTTAGAAGTACTACAGGATAGATTCCTATGTTGCCTCATGCAGCCTTTCCCCCCCTCCTCTCCACCACTACCACTCCTTGGCAGCAATTTTGTGTGTGTGGTTCTTGTGTACAAGTTTCTGTGTTAGAAGTATCTACTACACAGGAGGGACAAGACAACTGTATCAAACTGTTTTGAAATAATAGTCCATTCTATAGTGGAGGACAATGGCATTTCTTCTGCTAAAAGAGGGGGTTATCTGGATGAAGGGCTGGCAGTTTGCCTGCTTGCCTGTATGTATGTGTACATATGCACATATACACTTAGTAGGATCTGTATATTTAACACGTACACATACATGCCCATTCGCTCATGCACGCATTCAGGTGGTGTTTTTCAAAAGCACCTCAGTGAGAGTGGGTGTATGTATAGCATATATTTTTACATGTACTATAGCTAGATGTGTGTAAAAGTGTGTGCAAGAATATATACCCTGCATATTCCTCTCTCCTTCCGGTGCTCCCTTGTGTCTCAAGGGAGGAGCAGTCATCCAAGTTCACTTTGCCCCCTCCCTCCACTCCCCATTTTGATTGAATTCTCTGGAGAGACAGGAGTCAGGTAACTTCTTTTAAACTTCTCCTCTGCCCACTAAACTCTACCACCCAGTGTGCATTTTTCTCAGAGCAGTGTACTCCCATTGTGGAGGATGACAGAAGCTCTTCTGTGGATGGCTTCTGGTGGACAAAATCCCAAATGAATGTTATACGTACCTGGCATGTTAGAAGTTTACAGAGAGGATAAGAATGGCTACAACCTAAATCATGTCAGTGAACCTGTGTCTGGTGTCTATGCATAGAGAGCATTAGATTCTCCACCTCTCAAGTTAACGTGCAGCTTTGTGACCCGTGAAAGCTTGGCCATACATAACATGGCTTCAAATCAAAAAGGGATTTATTCCCATTATTTCGCCATTTTCCCTTCCCAAATACCTTTACAGGTAGAAGGTGCCTGATCTGACTTTTGAGCAAATGGCTATGTCCCACAGTTCTTTGCATTATAAAATGGAAACACTTGGAATGTGACTTAGTTTTACTCACATTTCCAAAAGGACAGCAATGCTATTAAGACTAGTACTTGCTTGATGGGTCCCATTGCTGCTCGGCATCTTTTAGCCCACTTCGTCAATGGAATTAATCTTAAAATCCAAGTCAGTCCAAATACATTAGTTTACAGATTGCACCTTAGATCAGCTTTCACTGCACCTGCTTCAGAACTGCTTCTCACATTACATGGTGTCAAAGGAGTGTTAGCATCAGTCCATACACACACACACACACAAGAGCAGCTCTCTTGGAATGTGTACCTACGAGATACATGTATTTAGCACATTCATCTTTTACACTTGAGGTGTGTTCACAATGTTTTTTATTCGTACATGGAAAAAGTTAGTGAAGTAGGGGGGAATGTGTCTTCAGTCTGTCACAATAAGTAATAAAGATATCAAGTTCTACAAAAGCATTGTGAAGGAGGTTGAACTATGAGCAGAACATTTCTGAGTCTCAGCCACTCTCACTCTGGCAGGTAAACTAGCATGAGTTTTCATGCAGAGGGAATGGAGTACTGAAATCAATGCAAAAGCAGTTGGCTGTTTTTTAAAGCAACTGAGTGTCAATAAAACTTCACCACTATTTAAAATTCTTTAACTTTCTCCCTTCCTTGAACAAATGTAATATAGTTGATAGTCATTGTTTCTCCAGAGTTTTAGGAAAGCACTGAAAACTACAAGGACGTCAGTTGCATAAAATGACACAATTTTGTGCATCGTTCAGTGTCTGGGAGGCAGATCAAAATGGGGCACGTGTTAATTTCCCCTTCGCTGCAGTAGATTTCCAAGCTTAATATTTCCAGGCTTCCTTACAGCATATGGCATGCATATTCCAATTGGGTTTATGTAATGGGGAAACAAGGTAGCAAATGCAAAAGAATCACGGGGGCATCATTTTTACCCCTGTCATAATGCAAACCTTTTAATTTAATCCAGGGATAAAACAACTGCCTTCCAGACACCTAAATCTCTATGGTCTCTTAGGAGCACAAAGAGGGTGGCCCAATAGGCACAAAATATATTTCTTTTAAAAAAAAGATTCAAAGGGCTGTGATCCTGCTAAATTTCCATTGTGCCTCTGGGTCCTGAATGTTACAAGCAGATTAAAGAGAGTTTAAATACTTCTACATGTCTGTAATGCGATTCAGATAATCTCCATCCTCTACTTGAATCAGGTGGGGCTTGTTTTATCAGTTTTCTTTAAATTGGCCATGCCTCTCCCATAGAATTCCAGAGCAAAAACACACAAAAGATTGCCAATAACAGGTCTAGGAAGACGTCTGTGATATAAATGATTTCATCCCTTGTAGCAATGGTTCTGGGGGGGAAATATACTATTTTGTGTTTTCCTCACCCTTTTTAAGTTACACTATTCTGATTTCAGTGTTCTTCACTTGACAATCTAAAGTGAGCCATCATTAATGGCTCTGAAAATCCCATTTGGTGAAACTGTGCTCCGTAGCTGCTTCTGTAGTACTGTTTATCTAATACATATGTGGATTTAAAACAAATGTACATAGCTTTGATAACTTGTTTTTTTCCCAACCATGAAGAAGAAGAGGTGGTATTTTCCCTACAGTAACCTTAGTTTTATGACAGAAAAGAACAATAAGAAACAGCTGTTTAAGTCCATGATTGTTAATTTTGTGATAATATTTTAAAAGCAAAATGAAAGCCCAACGTTTTGTAATGTGAACTTGGCTGCCATTGTAAACTACAGTAAAACGAACCAACAGATGGTCCCTCTTTGGTACCTGTGTGCCACTGTCTCTTGCAGTTTGTGATCTTTACTCTATAAAATCCCAATTTACAAAGCAGGCAGCCAGATATAGAAAAAAATTAAGTGAATTGGATGGGGAAAATGTGTTTCTAAATCAACCAAGAATTTTAGTTTAGGGAATGTTTTTTGTCACCCATGAGGGCATGACCAGATTGGTCATTAATAAAAAACAAACAAACAAAAAACTTGGTCAGAGCATTTTATAAATTTGTGTTCACTGATTGAATGTCAATCTATTTAGCAAGTTTTGGCGATTTTTCACAAAAGGATATAACTAACAACCATGCAATCCAATTTTGTCATTTGGGACTTATTTTGTCATTTGAGAGTAGTAGTTGCTGAGATTTATAGTTAACCTGCAATCAAAGAATATTCTGAACTCCACCAATGATGGAATTGAACCAAACTTGACACACAGAACTTCCATACCCAACAGAATATACTGGAAGGGTGGGCATTGACCTTGTTTTGGAGTTGTAGTTCACCTACATCCAGAGAGTACTGTGGTCTCAAAAAATAGACCAAACTTGGCACGGGTACTCAATATGCCCAAATGTGAACACTGGTGGAGTTTGGGGGAAAATAAGACCTTAACATTTGGGAATTGTAATTGCTGGGATTTATAGTTCACCTCAAATCAAAGAGCATTCTGAACCCCACCAACGATAGAATGGGGCCAAACTTCCCACACAGAACCCCCATAACCAACAGAAAATACTGTTTTCTGATGGTCTTTGGCAACCCCTCTGACACCCCCCTCGCAACCCCCAGGTTGAGAAATGCTGTTCTAGGACATGATCAGATGTTCAAATCCTTTTCATAATCTGGTGCTGAGATCATTTCTATTTCCAGTGAGATATGTGGCAGATTTGTTTTTATTTTTGGACATTTTCTCTGGATATATTTGTATCATGAAAGATGGGTTCTTGTTCTGATTCAAACAATCCTGCTTTTGATGGAATGAGTGGTACTGGAGCACTCAATCTGCAGGGCCATGTTGCTTACATTACAAGCCTTTGGTTCTAGCAAAGAGATGAGACACCTTCCCATTGTTGCACCCAAACTCCCATCATTTCTCATTTAATGTCTTCGCTGGTTATGACTTGTGAGAATTATAATCCATGAACACATGTAGAACCACCCCATATGTTCTAGTGGGCTGCATACAAAAGGCATCCAAGCAGATGGTGGAAATTCTTCTGCCCCTTTTCAGTTTAGTGCAGATTCTAGTGTCTGGATGAGAGGGAATCCTGAAATGGCAATGGGGGTGTGTTGTTGATAATGCTCCACTCGTTTTGTTCTCAGGTAAGACTTGAATTATTTGGAATTCTGTTTTTCTGGGGAAATTGTGTATAGTGCTTCTTTCTCCCCATCCCTCCAACCCTATTTGTGGGACATTATGATTTGATTTCTCTAATTGACCAATTTCTGCTTAGTGCTTTGGTGTTTTTCTCAGCCTAAGTGTTTGAGATTAGAAACTTGGAAGAAACTCACAAATATTAAACATGTACACTGCAGTGATGGTACCTGTGCCTCTTCAAACATTGTTGAAACACAGCTCTCGTCTGGGAGTGCTGATTGAAGCCAAGGATGACTAATTTTTCAAAGTCTCTTTTATCAGTATTCCTTTTGAAGAAAACTTTAACAACTTTAAGAGTGACACCTGCTATTTTTGATCCATTGCCACATGAACCTACAGTGCTTGAATCAATACACAAAGCCATGTTGGTTTATCGTCCCTGATTCCACACATCTGAACTCCATGTCTCCTGGTTTAGGGAGACCCAGGCCCCTTCTCCACTGTGATATAATCCAGATTGTCAAAGCAGATAATCCACATCTGCTTTGACACGGAAGGAGCCTCCTGGAAGACTGAGTAAATACAGTTGGGCATCCCCTGGGCAACGTTTCTTGTAAACAGCTAATCTTTCCAAACCCAACGGCATTGTTTTTAAACATTTGAATCTAGATTTAAATCAGATAATCTGGATTTTATTCAGCTGTGCAGAAGGGGCCGCAGACTCATTTCCTGCAACCTCGTGGAGATCTTCTAGTCATGGCAAGACATCTAATTTGCCACACTGTTTACTGATCTTATGTTCCCTGAAATTACTGCGTTTTCCCCCAATTATATCTTTGCTTTTGATGTGCCATGTTTTTATATTTTTTTATATTTGGTCTTCACATGTGAAGTGAGGCAGACAGCAGGTTGGACTAGATGGCCCTTGTGCTTGTGCATCTGTGGATACTGCTGAGGAAGTTTGGGGTGCCTGTAGGAGAAAGGGGTATTTTGGGGTCTGCATGGGGATGCAAAACCATCCAGAAGACCACCAGAACTAGTGTAGTAATGACAGACTGCTATACCCCACATGCTCCAAAGTGTCTTTTTTCCAAAGTTACTTGTAACATTTTACAAATAATAATAGTAATAATTTTATTTCTTACCCTCCTCTCCTCACAGCTCAAGGCAGGTTACAACATTGCTAAATAATGCTACAAACCTGTGAGAACATGCTGGAAATTTACATACCGATCTTTAAAATGTCTTTTTAAATTGTGCGGCACATCTCCATTCCCATAATCCTTCATCGTTGCAGGCTGGGACTGATGAGCAATACAGTCACCGGAGGGCACCAACTTGAAATACTGCCCAAGAGGGAAACTCTTAGTTCATTTTTTCACATAGCTTTGTTTTGATACTTTTTGTACAGCTACAGTAGAGACTAATTTCAGAATATGAGACACCATTAACTGTGCCCATGCTTGCTGGGAGGGCAGGGAAGCAGACAGCAGTACAGAAAACTATAATCATTATGTCTTGTCTTTTCACAGTACATTCTCTGCAGTATGACTGACAACCCAAATCATAACTTTAGGTGAAAAAACATCCTCTATTTTTTTAAAAAGCACATAAAATCCCAGGAAGTACAAGATGCCAATGTGACAAGTCATTAATAGCACTTCCAAGTAAAGCATACATGGCCTACTTTTCAAAAATCAGCTGTAGTTGTTCTGATTCTGTCAGTGCAGGCTGCCTTTTAAAGTCTGCTAGCTCACTTTTATTCCTTCTTTCATAAGGAAATTTTTTGAACAGTTTTTTCACAATTGCACTGTAAAAACTAAAAAGCTTTTCTTGTAGCTTTTCAGAGGTCATTTCTGATATAAATACGTATCCACTGTGGGTACCTATAGAATATTGTTCTGCAAGTACCATTTGACAGATGTGTATATGTGTATACGCACGTGCAACAGCAACTGAGTGAATATTTTGCTCCACCACCTCCAAAGTTGCTTCCAAAGATAATGCAAGTTTAAAAAAAAAAAAAAGCATGGCACTGCCGGGATCACTTCTATAAAAATGCCCACAACAGTAAACCAGTCAACTCTAAACTGGTAAGCAGTAAGAACAGCCATTTCCCAGGGGTCAAAACATAACAGTGACCCTTCCACCACAGAAATGATTCTCCTGATGATAGTGTCCCATTTCTGGACTTGTCAAAGCAGCTCTATCTTGAATGTGGAACAAGGGCATTCTGCAGTTGTGGAACAATGGTTTGGCTGATCGCTCCAATATGATGAACTGGTTCCGCCAATCCTTACTGGTCTGGTATACCCTCCAATGGCAAGCCTACCTGGGCCCCTGAATTATCTTCACAGCAATATAGCACATCCAAGGTGTCACATGTAGAATTACTGCTGCCATAGAGCTTTGCACCTACAATGTTAATTAAATGTCCACCACATCGGATGCAGTGATAGTGGCTTGCAGTAAGCCTAAGATCACTGGGCAATATTCCAAAGTGGCCATCATATCACCCATCACCAAAAGGCATCACTAGGCAGTAATCGTGAAGCTGGTGACTAATGGTAGCTGTGAAATAATAGTTGAGCATGACCAGTAACTTGTATTGCAAGGCTTGAAGGGGCAAGGAATGCCTTTGGCTGGAAAGGGAAAGTAATTGACTACTGACAAGTACAACTGATATATGTATAATCACATGTGTGACAAGCAAAATATATAAACGAAGTGTCTACTGCCTTATGGCTACTAATGATGTGATGAGAATGTATAACTACTCCTTCACACCAAGGAGAGTTCAGCTAAGGGACTTGCGTGGATGCTTTCAACAAGCTCACCATGATGTGTACAACATTGACAAGGTCAGTGTGAAATCTATGTGGAATAGGAAAATGCAGTGTGAACCAGGATTTTTCAACTACCCACAGTTGTCCGCTGCTGGTTTAAAGACTCTTGAAAAACCTGTTCCCAAAGGCAGTCTCAGTGGGAGCACAAGGGTAAGAAACTGTCACTTTTACCAGTATTGTTGAAACTACAACTCAGCTTCTTTGACCATTGCTACAGAAGGGCCATTGGTTGTTCAATATATCCTTTCCTCATCTCTACCTTTTAAAGATGTGAGCTAGGGCCCATTGTACCACCTTTAGAAAATCTTTCCACTTCCAGAAACACTGATATTTTACAGTTACTACTATTAAGCAAAAACAGAGAAGTGTTTCAGCACACTAGGATCACTGGAAATTCCTGGAGGACAGGCAAGGCATTTCATTGCAACTCATTTGAGCTACTGCCTCAATACTCAATAGAACACACAACAAATTCATTCGAAATTATGTATTTTTAAAAAACTTTATTGATTAAAAAATTCCAAATGTTATTTACAGTAGTTTTTGCTTCATAAATTTCAGGCAAAAGAATATTCTCTTTTTTTAAACTTCCCATTTAAAACAAGATTTTCACGTCATCTGGACAAACAAGTTACAGCAGTCTAGCCCCTGCACGAAAAAGAACAGGGTTATTATTGTGGGAACTGAAACTTTTAACTTCCTTTTTACTGTGCATAATTTGAGTTTGGCTTTGGCTCCTCCAATAGTGCTGAGAAAGGAAGTTTCTGCTGCCTTATGAAGTGGAGGTGAGATCTATCCGTGTTCCCTGTATTCAGTAGGGATTTAATATAGGGAGGAAGTAGTCAAAAGCAAATGTAAAGTAGATCTGCAACCAGACCTGGACCTCTGCTACTGCTTAGGAAGGCCCTACCAATTTCAATGGAAGACTAAAACAATACTTAAATCCAGATAACCAGAAACTAGCAGGCTAAAAGTCCTACCCCCAGGCATTCTCTAAATAGTATAGTATATGCACAACTGCGACAAAGAAAGCACAAATCATCTCCATCTACAAAGAGAAACCTCTTATTAGCAAAGGCCCTCCATGTGGTTTGGAGCCCTCTAAAATCACAGTGTTATGGGGAATATCCAGAGAAAATAGAGGCTTTCCCCTCTGAAAAGTAGTCTCATTATGCAGAAGGTAACAGAGGAGGCAGAGCTATGTACCACCTTCACATATTTTATTGTACCCATTTGAGAGAATAACTTAATACAGCTGTGCACTCTAGGAATTAGAGGCATGCTGTTCAGACTTAAGGCTAAGAAAGACACGTTAATTAATTTTACCATAAACCAATGGTGGGACAATAAATGGAAACACAACACACTGCTGTTTACAAAAAAAATAAAATCTGCCCACCATGTTTAAACAAACATCAGGATGCTTTCCAAGGCAGCACTGCAGTAATTCTACTACCATGCTGCCTGTAGTAGAAATACTTTTCTAGAAGAGCAATTTATAATTTAAAAGGACACTCTCTTGGCACAGCAAACTACATCCCATGAGGAGTATTGGACTGGCTATGGGAGGAAGGCATAAAAAAGGAAATGGATAATTATTTGTAGGCAGCAGTAACAGGTTACACCATTCTTTAGCCCAAGTCCGTAATTTTATTGGCGGGTACAAAAGAAAAGGCACTCAAAGTATGTAATTGTAGTGGTAGGTTAGGGCTGGGAAGCCAATAGCCCTACTGAAATGGTTTTAAGTCCCACTGGCCCTGGCCAGTGGTGAAGCATGATGGCAATAGTACATATCTGAGGTTCCCATCCCAGTAGTCAGCCCCATCCTTCTGGTTCCAGTTCTCCAACATGCACATACTGCTTGCCGTCCTCACGAGGTCTCCCAATGTCAGGTTCAAAAAAGTCTGAAAGTTGCATTCTGCTGGCTTTCTTATCTTTTACTATTCATGCAACATAATAATTAGGCTAATAACCTCTAAAATTAGTGTTTTCTCAAAATAGATAATATAGGTGTATATAATAGATCACTATTTGACTTACATTTACAGTGAAACAGCACTATAAAAAATAGATGGATATTCATCTTACTTCATGTTTCACAAGCTCCTGGTCTCAAGACAAACAGAGGTGCAAGTAAGTCAATGAAAGATGCACATCCTCACAGATCAAGACGCAATCCCCAATTTCTCTCTACCTAAATCCAAAGCATACACCTTTTTTTTCTAATGCACAGATTTTTCTAATACAGGATACTGTTGAATCTAAACTTCAATCAAAGCTGCAGACACATGGGAAATATTAAAACAAACAGGGGGTGATATCAAGATAGTGTGTAATCGTAGCCCAAAGGAGGGGTTGCAGTTCATCACAGAAGATCCTGCTGTTTTGACTTTCCCTCCTGGCCACAAGCGGGCACCCTTGCTCCATCAGCAATGGAGTAACTACATTCAGCATGATGAATGCAAGGATACACAGAAAGACTCACACTCAAAAAGAAAAAAAAGCCCTCTGAAGTCAGGATGTGTGTTTGTATAGGTAGTTTTGTCAGCACATCCTCATAGCTGCTGCAAGTTTTTCAGAGACACAATCAACAATATTCTAACAAAAATAAAGGGTTGTTTAAAGCAACTTCACAGTCAAGACTCCTTTGTTTAGTTTCTTTTACCCACCACCTCCAAAATGCCCTTTTACTGATTTTGGTTAGTGTTCTACCAGCCCAAGTTCTCTCTCTGTTCTATGATCAGAATTTCAGATGGGAAAAACAGGGAAGGGTAGGCAGAAGGATGGGTAAAGGCACCAAAACCAGGCAAAAATTTCCACCAATAAAAAAAACAACAGTAATAAAAACTGTACAACAGCACCAAATGATTTTGTGGGTTTTTACTGGCACCAGTATCTGCAGGGTGGTAGTGGCCTACCCCACTCAGTCCACCCAGGGAAAGAAGAACGCCAGAAAGGTTGACGTTTCCAGTTAATCTGTTTGACACAGAGGATTTCCAGTAGATGTGAGTCAAGGGCCAGCCACTGATTCACACGAGAACAAAACTATGTTAAGAAAAGCTACAGTAAAAAATGACAACAAACTCTTTTAAAAAAACACACACATACACAGGTACAGAGACCATGAATGCCTCGTCTACAAA
This sequence comes from Anolis sagrei, assembly GCF_037176765.1. NCBI lineage: Eukaryota > Metazoa > Chordata > Lepidosauria > Squamata > Anolidae > Anolis > Anolis sagrei. The sequence continues at coordinate 211,098,283 of NC_090024.1, read as the reverse complement.
AGGACACATATTAGAAAGTTCTGAGAAAGGGTGGAATTGTGTCCCCTTTCTTTCTTGGATTACTCAAAAAGAAAGGGAAAACACCAGTACTTGTCTTTGCTCATCCTCTTCTGTTGTATTTTGGGCCCTTTCACTCTTCCATTTACATCAGCAGGCTTTGAAAATTGTAAGAGAGAGAGGTGAACTTCCACTCAATTCTGCCACAACAAATACAGTAACAGTAATAAAGGTATCGACCAGCAACAATGTTCTCTTAGAGGAAATAAGATTTCGGGGGCCTGTCAAGAGTCAGCTGTCTTCCCATGTACCGATTCTGGCAACTATGGACAGACCACATCCTCCATGTGGCTCCAGAAGGGAGGATGAAGGCCAAATCCATCAGCTGATAACCCAAAGCACAATGTGGTATGACCTGTTTCAAGGATGCACATGTGTATGTGCATGCGTGCATGTACCTCTTTTATATCAAGGTCCAGTGGCTCACTTCTGAGAGATGAGCAGCACAGAGCCAAATGAAAACCACAAAGGCACTGACTTGTTCTGTTCATAGTTGAAAGGAAACCACATTACATGGCCAACAGAACACAAATCCTGGAAAGCAAGAAAGGAAATGAAAGCCTCAAAGAGGAAACATGAGGCTCCAAGAAGAAACAAAGCTAGTTGGCTTTTCTGGAAAGAGCAGGGGTGGGACCTTCTCTCTGCAGTGATGGATGTAGCTGCCCGTTCAGCCTCTGCGAGTCAAGCTCTGCAGCCCTTTGCAGAGCTACTTCCACCAACAACTGAAAGCTGCTGAAGTCATCTCCAAAGAGCTCAGGTGGTGTTGGAGGGGGCGTGTTAAAGAGTCCACTTGTGGGACTGGCAGCATCTGCCCTGGTCAGAAGAGCCAAAGTGTTGCCCGTTGTGCTCAAAGGAGGCTGTTTGGGGTGAGATTCCAGCTCAACCTGATGGAAGGTGGGCCGATGTTCTTGCTCACTTGCAATTGAGCTCAAGTTACCTGCCACAGGCCGCCCAGCATGACAGATCATTGGAGGACACATAGACATGGAGAGCACCTTCGAGGCAGCACCGGTGGAAGGAGGTGGTACCATCAAGAGTCCAGATCCTGTGGCAGCTCCGCGGGTTAGTGCTATGTCACCAGCTTTAGTGCCTCGGCGAGAGATGGTGAACTGGTTTGGGTCCTTGCCATCCTTAAGCAGCATGTCAGGTAGAAGCCTGCGCCTGGCGTTGATGAACCAGTTACATATCTAAGGGATTAAAAATAATGGGAAGAGCCTTGGTTAGACACGTCTGAACAAGCAACAAGCAGCTGTGGCATGCAGCTACTCAAAGTCTGACCTTACATCCTAGGAAAGAAGATTCTAATCTACATCCAGGTAGAGGGTGCTCCTGGAGAAGAGAAACGTTACTTTGTGGACCACAAGTCCCAGAATGCTTTCAGTCAATATGCCCTTGATGTCCAGGAGAACCTGAAAGCCATAAGTTTGAATCCTATTAACAGTTCCAACTGAGTGGAGCCCCTGAATCTATATGCTGAATCATAAATTAGAAAGTCACTCACTATAAAACATACTATAGTTGGGACTAAACAATAGGTTGTGATCTAAAATCTGATTTCTCCAAGTTTTGCAACTCAGGTTTCTACTTGTATCATGGGAAACAACATTACCAATCAAACTAAAAAGCTGGGGGAAAGAAGGGAAGGCAAACATGTATAAAAATGAAGTAGGGTGCAGTGAAAGAGCAAGAGAAACATAGCATCTTAAGCAGCAATCTACTGGGTTTGCAAACATCTCACTCTTCTTTCAAAGAGTTCGGGAGAGCCTACATGGTCTTTTCCTTGTTGTTTTAGCCTTACACCAACCCTCTGAAGTAGGTTAGATCAATACATATATAGAGTGGCAAAATTCAACCAATAGGCTTCATGACTCAGTATAGATTTAGATCCTGTGCTCTCTGGTCCTAAGGTAAATTGATGTTTTGGAAAAAGAAGTGAACGTAGGGCATCTATCTAGATTAGATGGGGGCTACGTGTTCCATACTAGGGTTTCCGTGCCAGCCACCGGTACTGCCAAAATTTATAAATTCAAAGAAATTGGTAACTCTTTGGCAATATAAATTGTACACACAAGTTACCAAATCTATCTCAAGGCTCCACTGATTCTTGGCTGTAATCTCAATCCAAATAAAGATCTATGCAGTCACTGCTACTTAACTATGGTTTTAAAGGAATAGTAGGAGCTGAGTATCCCACCTTTCAGTTGTTGCTGGACTACAATTCCTAGAAATCCTTACCAGCACAGCTAATATTTAAGAACACTTGGAGTTGCAGCCTAAAAAACATCTTGAGTCACACAATTCCTGCCCCTGCTTTAACATTATTTGGCTCCACATGCAACACTCTTCTGCTGTACGTATCTGTGTAACCTTTAGTCTTCTATGCTACAGCTTATTTTTCCTGCTCAGAAAATCTTAACCCTACAGCAACATGCAGTTACTACTCCACACGTCAACTGCCCCTACATCAGCATGTTAAATGTTATTCATTTTCATTAACATTTTGCTCTTGAGTGCATTCATGTCTTCTCTTCTTGTGCATGAACACTGGGTGAATACAGACTGAAAATGATCAAGTGGCAACTTACCACAAATGTACAGGCAACTACTCGTGTTGATTGGTTTGCTTGTCAATGGGTGCATTTATATTGTAGAACTAATGCAGTTTGACACCGCTTTAACTGTTATGACTCATTGCTATGGAATCCTAACATTTGTAGTTTGGAGAGGAACCAGCAAAAGAAGGCTAAAGGCCTTGTAAATCTACCAGTCCTATGATTCCACAGCATTGAGCTACAGCAGGTAGTAGTATCCAACTGCATTAATTCTATAGTTAGATGCACCCAATAGAATCTAGCAAGGGATGAGGAGAATCTTACTACTCCTTGTTTTCCTGAACTTCTGACCAGGAACAAGTGTAAATAACATTATCGAAACCTCTGGCAGAGGGATACAAAAAAAAAAAGTCATTAGGCTCACCAGACTTATTGTGTTTTATTCCCTATGCTAATTTATTGTCATGTGGCAAATGTTCTTCTGAACTCATCTATTCAACTCTCCCGCCACTGACAACCTGACGCCAAAAAGGGGGCAACATTTTAAAGGGATTTCCACAAAGTTGCCAAAAAATTTAAAGCATCCACTTGCAGATTAAGTACGTACAAAATAACATCTCAGAAATGATTGACAACAGGTTCAATATTAACGAGAGTACACAGGTCTAAATCTTGTGTCCAGGGCTTTCTCAATTCAGTCAGCTGTAAACCTGAAAACAAGTGTGGTGGGGAAGCATTGAAAACAAATTGAAAGATCTACTTCAGAAGTGCCCAGAGTGGTTTAAGCACGGAATAGAATAGAATAGAATAGAATAGAATAGAATAGAATAGAATAGAATAGACTCCTATGGACCTCAAGGCATTGCTGAACAGCTAGTACCATCATCCCAAACCTAGATATGCAGGAGGATGACCTGAGGTTATTTAAACTGTAGGACAAAGGCATCTGATAGGTCAAAGACACCCATTTCTGAAGGAGGACTTGATACCCTGGAAAGGCAAATGCGTATCTTTGTTGCGAAAGAGAAGGTCTCCTTCCGCTGGCCACAGAGGCTCACCTACCAGGCATGCAGGAATGGGCTTTCTCTAGCCTTATTCCCAAACTGTGGAATGCACTCCTGGGCAGAGTTCAGACCTGCTCCCCCCCCCCCCCCAAATATGCCTTTTAGGATACAATAAGACACTTCTCCTTAACCTTGTCTTCTAAACTATATTCATATATTATCATTGTAATGTTTTCACAGTAATAATGTCTTTATTGGCTTTACTATAAAACTACTACAAGTTATTGAAAAGAAGGATATGCAGTATCTTTGTTATAAAATAAAACATTTCCATGCTTTCCACAGATATTATATTTTCTTCTCCATTTTTTATCCCTGTTTCTTGCTTTAGGGAAGTGTGTGTGTGTTGTTATCTTTAACTTTTTAGTGGCCAGTTGTTAACACTTAGTAATTTGTCACCTGAATTTCTATGTCTAAGTGTTACAAGCTGGGATCTGCCCAGCCGGCACAGGGTAAATCAGGAAAGGTTTCTTCCAAGATTCCTGGCATGCCTTTTCTCGTGCCAGATCTGTCCAGGAGTGAATAGAAGGTATGTGTACGATGTTTCCTTTGTATATAGACCAAGGCAATTCCAAGGTTGTTTTTTTTTAAAGTCCAACACAATCTTTTACACATGCACACCCCTTCCAAATTCCTTTCAAGCTGCAGTCCTAAAATCTGGCAACATTTTTCAATCTGCCTGGAAAATATTTCTGAGAAAGACAATGTCTGACCAAAGCTTTTTTCATTAACTTTTATCTGTAGCACAGCATTTTCTCCCCCTCAGCCAGAAAAACAAGGAGACCACTCACTCCTCAACCGGCTTAAAACAAGAGGTATTTGCTATACAGTGTCTTTGATAGGAAGCAACTTAAACCTTGCAGAATAGTAAAGCAAATTCTCCAATTCCCCCAGAACTCTTATTGAGAAAGGTGGGTGTTAAGGAAACCCAAAACCAAAAGGTACTGGAAGAACAGAGGAGACAGAAAATATAAAAGAACCACAATAGCAACCCAACAGTGTTTTGTTTGTAGCTATTTTAATAACATGGGCTGCAAGACTTCTCACCAAAACTTGACTGGATCAGGTATTGTTGGTTGGAAAACTGGATTTTTGTGTTGCACCAATGTCTGCTGGAGCAAACTGCTTTCAATTTGAACACTGTATGTATGAAGATTTGCAGGCACTTTTTAGTCTGAAAATGTGGCAGAAAAAGTACAAGAGGTGGCAGTGTTCCACCAAAAGTTACATGAGAACTAGAGGAACAACAGGGCAAAAAGCAGGCGGAAGACTACCCCAGTGAACTTGTAACAAGTTCGGCAACTAGCTGTGGTTCATGCAGCAGGGAAAACACAATCAAAGTAATGTGTTAGATAATTGCATAAAGGTGAAATGGGAACTTCCAGAAAATGTACATGCATTGTGCTAGGTGGATGGCATCTCTCTCTCTCTCATATACACACACACACTATAAAACAGTGGTTCCCAACCTTTTTTTTCAACCAGGGACCATTTGACCAGGGACTACTCTCCATCATTAGTACCAAAAGGGTTAAGAATCAGTTTTTGGTCATATTTTAATTCCTGCAGACCACTGGTGGTCCATGGACCACAGCTTGGGAACCACTGCTTTAAAATTTCAAATATTTACTTCTTTAGACAAAGAGTCTGATCCTAAGCAACTCTCACTGAGATACACAACTAAAATCAGTATCATTACTTTCAATATAACTTTGATTTGCAATGGCATTTTCTGTATTTCTGTAATCCCTCTTGAATTCCAGCCTGGGAGAAATATAGGATATAAATAAAGGGATGAATGGAAGAAATCCCACAGGAATTATCTGAGACAGTGGTTCCCAGCCTTTTTTGACCAGGGCCCACTTTGACCAGGGACAACATTAGTACCAAAAGTTGCAAGGCTGGTTAGCTCTGCAGAAAGGAGCAGAAATAAAATAAATTAATTAAGAGGAAGGAGATTCGCAGACCAGATTTTCATTCTCATGGCTCATTGCTGGGCCACAGCCCACAGGTTGAGAACCGCTGATCTAAGAGCAACCTAGACACACTGAATTAAATAGTATATATTTGGATATTCAAATAGGCATGCATAGTATTGCACTTAACTAACAATTCAACTTGATCAAAGCCACCATCTTTCCTTCCAAAACCTTTAAAATATACTTTCATTGATTTCATGTTGTAACATCATTCTTGATATCTCGGTGCAACAACAATGCAGAAAATGATTGTTCAGTTAAGTTACAGTGTTATGATACCAAAATAACAGTTTTTCCTTTAACAAACAGCCAAAAAAATACTTGAATGCCTTCAGAAGACTAACAACCCACCCCCCAATTCAGTTTTTAAACAAAATTGTTCCAAGTCAAAGTAAGGCCATTTGTTATTTTTTTCAATCAGAACTAATTGTCATACCTTATGATAACTAAGTTGCCACAGATAACACAGTTTCTAGAATTGAGTGAACACTAATCTGACAGCTGAGATGTCTTTGCATTGTTTCCTTGTAAAAACACCTAGGAGGACCAGATTTGAAATCTTTATAAAGTGTTGCAATTTTTTTCAGGAAAGACTGCACCCCAGAATTTAGTTTATTGCAGTGTCACCATAAACATTCATGTGTTTGTTGCTTGTAGATTTATCGATTTATGGCAACCCCATGAATGTTTCATAGGGTTTTCTTAGGCAAGGAATATTCAGAAGTGGGTTTGCCATTTCCATCCTATAAAAATATAGCCTACAACACCTAGCACTATATTCATTGGTGGTCTCCTAACCAAATATTAACCAGGGTTGACCCTCCTTAGCTTCAAAGGTCAGATAGGAAACCTTTAATTTTACATTCTTGCCAGCAAAGGGTAGGAACAGTGGGGTCTATGTAGGACAATCGCAATGGAGTCAATTACCAAAAAATAATATTTCTCTTATTGAAGCAAAGTCACTTTTGGTAGGGATCTTGCCCACCAACTTTCCCATTATTCCTTATCTGCACAGAAATCCCAGTCAGTCAGTTCTTCATGCTCTTCTGAAGCCACCTGAGGAGCCCCTATCAAATTCAATCAAGCTATTATATATGTGAGAGACAAATCCCGTATCATAGCCATCCATTCGGTCTATAAACATTTCAAATGGTGCGAGCTCCTGCAAAACTTGAGTTTTAGTATGTGGCTGGCCTAATAAAATTACCAGTCTGGTAACAGATAAGTCAAGTTTATGTTTGAACCCTTACACCGGTCTTTCCACAGATCCCGCAAGAATGGTGGGCCATCAGTACAACAATCTTGCAGTTTATTTAAACCTTGTAAAGGTAAAGGTTTTCCTTTGACATTAGGTCCAGTCATGTCCAACTCTTGGGGTTGTTGCTCATCTCCATTTCTAAGCCGAAGAGCAAGCATTGTCCATAGACACCTCCAAGATCATGTGGCTGGCATGACTGCATAGAACACTGTTATCTTATTATTATTATTATTATTATTATTATTATTAAACTTTATTTGTACCCCGCTAGCATCTCCTGAAGGACTCAATGCGGCTTACAAAGGCCAAGGCCTCAACACACAATATAACAATACAAAACCTAAAGCAAATTAAAAACAATTAAAGCAATATAAACAACAAGCAATAAACAATACAATAAGACACAATAAAACTGGGCCGGGCCAGAGTAATGGGTACAGGATTAAAAGTGCTGATGTGACAGGAGGTATGTAGGATTATAGGGCAAGTGCAGTGTGCGGTGTGCAGCAATCTTAGTTTTAATAAAGTGCTTATGGGACTTGGTATTGGAGATTTCCTAATCTGGGAAGGCACATCGGAACAGCCAGGTCTTCAAGTTCTTTCTGAAGACTGCCAGTGTAGGGGCCTGTCTAAGATCTTTGGGGAGGGTGTTCCAGAGTCGGGGGGCCACCATAGAAAAGGCCCTTTCTTGTGTTCCCACCAATCATGCTTGCGACGCAGGCGGGATCACGAGCAGGGCCTCTCCAGGAGCAGTGCCTAGTGATCTACTCTCATTTGCATATTTTCAAACTGATAGGCAGAAACTGGGGCTGACAGCAGGAACTTGCGCCGATCCCGAAATCGAACCTGTGACCTTTTGATCAACAAATTCAGCAGCTCAGCAGTTTAACCCACTGCGCCACCGGGGGCTCCTACTTAAACCTACAAATAGTAGAATAAAATAGCTTTTCTTCTATGTGAAACTTTGGATGGCAATATAGAGGAATTAGTGGTGAAATACAGGCCATCAAATCTTGTTTTCTATGATTCCACACTTTAATACTGTGTTTAGAGTTGAATAGATGCATTTTGCAAAAACATTTCTCCAAACTGTACACAATGCTGCTTGCTAGAATATCTCAACAATTATTTTGTATTCAAAGGAAAACACATCTGATTATATTCCACATTTCCTCAAAACACCTCCCAGTAGCAAACAAATCATTTCCAGGTGGTCTTTGCTTTTTGCAGGTGGAAACAAATGACTATACACTCCACAAGGAGAAGGAAGAGATTTAAAGATTTCTTCCATTTGGAAATTCATGTAATCCCAAACAAAGATACACTCTAATTAGCTCTCTAGAAACCATTACTTGATTTTGCAGCACATTTCTAACCTTCTGCTTAGGCAGGCGGCATTTCCTTCAGACTACATGATTACATCCAGGCCAGAAAGGAAGAACTACGCTACGAAGGGATTTCTATTTGGTTGGTTGCTAAAGACGTAAACTTTAACTCAAAGAATTAAAAAGCTCTCAAAAAGCAAAGAACATCATTGTACATAAGATGGAAAGTTAAGTTTCCAGGCTGCTTGGATTGTGGAACCATGCATATTTATATTTTAGGAAAGAGCAAATTCTGCAGAGTTCCAACTAATATACAATTACTACATATAACAAAAGATCAACAATGTGGTCCCATAAGAGGACGTTGGGAAACTACTGAATCGCATTATTGTCATCCATATCCCAATGGAGATTCTCTAGTTCTTGGGCTCAATAGTAGTTCATAACCTATTATGCCAGATGCATGTTCTCTGGCCTCATACATTTTCTTTCTCATACATTTTTGCTTTAAAAGATAGTTTGTAAATGAGTTTACTGGATAATGAAAGAAATTTAAAATATTAGAAGTTGAGTACCTTTTATCCAAAATGCTTGGAACCAGAAGTGTTTTTTATTTTGAATTTAGATTTTGCAATACTTGTAACAGTATTTGCATACATAATAGGATATCTTGGAGATGGGACCCAGGTCTAAGAACTAAAACCATGTATGTTTCCTATGCCCCTTATACGCAATTTTTATAATAATGTGTGCATGAAACAGTTAAGAGTATACTGAACCCTCAGAAAGCTCCTGGGCAGCATTTCTCCAAGCAAAGAATTTAAACATAACTTCAGAGCACTAAATTATAAGACTAGACAACACAATTGTGTTTATTTGCATTCCCTGAAAGATACCCAGTTAACAAAGATATGGGTCCATTGCTAAACAAGTCCACAGGAATTGTAGTGCAACATTATGAGGAGCTAATTACATGACCCATGGAAACACAGCTGCTGTTTGTACAATTTGTTTCATTACATATCAGATGCTTTCCAGCAACAACATGAAATGTGAACTTCAAAGAAAACAATTATGGAAATATAAATCAAGTATACTGACATATTTTCTGCAAATCAACAAGTTAGTTTTTTTTAAAAAAAAAAATCCCCTGAGGACACATGTTCCCACAAATTCTGTAATTTCCTCCTTCATTTTAATCCCACTCACAAACACTGTTTTCTACAACCACAATGCAAATCACCATTCACAAACATGTTCTTTTAACATACTCATAGCTTTTTTAAAAACCCATAAATTCAGATGAGCTGTAAGATTCTGGAAAGCTGTTTCAAGGTTTCCCACATGCATGAATATATCCGCAAAATTCTCCATATTCTGCAAACTAGATTAACATGGGAAAGTTACATCTTTTTTCCAGGGACTGTCCAGGAGCAAGGAGACAATCTACCCTCCTGCCATACCTGAGGCAGCATGCGGATTGTCCATGATGCCATGCTACATTGAGACTCGTGAATGAATGGTGGGGGCTCTTTCACACTTCTCAGAGACTTGGGAGATATCTGGAATGTGTCAAAACCTCTTGCCTCTTACCAAGAATTTTAACACACTAGAACTGTATGGCTCAGCATAATACAGCTAGGCTGAATCATAGATCCCCCCCCCCCCCACTCCCGACTTATTGAACCACCTCTACAATTCTCACACACAGAGTCATCCTCTGTTTCATATGGAATAGGCAGGAGCACCAAGCTACATTCCTATATCCAGAGTTGAGCTACATAAATAATGCTGAGATTTCCAGATGTCAAGAGTTATGTCATCATTTCACAGGGGCACCTGAAATTCTGCCTACTCCGCACAAAGTAGGGAATGGCTGCACTTAGGAGAGAGAAGCAAAAAACATCACCATCACAACAATCTGAAACACGTCAAAAGAGACATGGCTCTACTATGCTTTTACTAGAACCTCAACCATCAGGTGTAAAAAAAATCCACGACGTTGAATAAAAGAATTCTGTACTGCACATTCCAAAACATCTGAAGTAATCTGTCATAAAATGCCTTCATTTGAACCACCCAACTGTACATCAGAAGAAGGAACTTCAGAACCCTACAGATGTTGAGTAGCCATTCCCAACAGCTCTTGACAATACCTGGAGAGCAGCACAACTCCCATCCTGTTTCTCTGTTCTTGTAGTAAACAAGAGTTCAAAACACTTGTTGAATTACAGCAAATTATTTGGCAACTTAACTTAAATTCTTAACTATTTTCAGCCTACACCAATCATGTCCACAATGCCATCTGGTGGCATACCAACAACAGCTGGCCAGTAGATTTTTGAAACAGGTGGTAATAGAAAATTCACCAGTTGCACCAGCCTACAGTACAGATGTTATGCTTAGAAAGTATCCATCACACTGGATTGGAGCCTGAAAGAGGAGATTCTTCAATGACAAATACCCTTTCATGTGAGATAGGGGTCATTTCAGCATAGATTGGAACCATTCATTTTCAATGGCCACATATAAAGGAACAAGTCTTTATAGGAGTTAGTATATAAATCCTACTGCAGTATTCAAAATCTACAGAGAAACTATCCAACTGCCTCAGTTAACATTTGCCTGCTGAATTTTCACAACTAATTCGCTTTCATCTACACCCAGAAGACCCACTGTAGACAAAGATTGTGGTATTATGTTGCTTTTTAGAAATCCAAGAAGTGACCTTGAGTATCTAGATGGTCTCCAGCAAGCGGCCTCCTTCCTTGACTACAAGCAGAAGCTGTAACTTGTTATCAGAATATTTGTGCTCCTAGCAAGCCAAGCAGAACAGACCAAGCATTCTTGTGCAGTCAGATCTCAGCTAAGAGGCCTGACTTCAAATCTACAGAGATGGGAATTATCAACGCTCAGAACACCACAAGAAGGCAACTGGCTGTTCAGTGACTCAGGCAGCCAAGTGACTTTTTGCTATATGGGAAGAATTGACTGCTATAGAGGAGTACAGAGAGAGAGAAGACAAAAACATTGATAATGAGTAATCACTTTTTAAAATACTTTGTGCTTTTTACAAAACTCTAGAATGTAGTAGCCAAACAATCCTCAAGCACAACATTCTCCAAGTGTTTTTTGTTTCTCTTCCATTCCACCTCAGCAGAAGTATTTTGATTCAGCATTAGACATATCAATTAGTTACAGCTTGTGGAAATTTTTAAGGCATATTACATTATGCACCATGGTGGCACAGTGGGTTAAATCTCTGAGCTGTGGAACTTGTTGACTGACAGGTCACAGGTCCAAATATGGGGAACTTAGTGAGCTCCTGCTGTCAACCCCAGCTTCTGCCAATCTCACAGTTCGAAAACATGCAAATGTGAGTAGATCAATAGGTACTGCTCTAGCAGGAAGGTAACAGTGCTCCATGCAATTATGCTGTCCACATGACCTTGGAGGTGTCTACGGACAACGCCGACTCTTCGGCTCAGAAATGGAGGTGAGCACCAATCCCCAGAGTCGGACATGACGGGACTTAATGCCAGGGGAAAACCTTTTACCTACAGTATGCACTTCCAGTATCAATACAATCCCCATTATGCCTATCTTGAAGGAATCCTCTTTGAAATCAAGCTTCAAGCAGCCGGACAGGTATTAAAAAAAGAATGGGTGGAGAATAACCCTTAAGACAGCTCAGAGGTTGTTTTTGAAAATTAACAGTCCAAGAAGTGGCCAAGTTAAAGGCTGTACATCTGCTGTACAATACACTGGCTAGGGTCATGGAAATACACTTCTACCAGCATATGTGGGTTCCCTGTGTATCTTTCTTATTGAAACTTACTTTGTCCCTTATAAACCTTCTGCTTGTACCTTTTAATTCTCATGTTCCCTTTCACACAAGTTTGCATCAAAATGTTGTACTGATTGCCCACATCAAGCCTGATCCCCTTCACAGACTTCTTCCACTCTCCTGTTGAGACTGAAACCTCCCTGGCCAAAGTGACCTGCCTATTTTTGCTGATGAAACTCCCTAGGCACCATGAAAACAAACGTCATCATATAAATATTAAAAACATCAGCCCAGACTATGTTATAGAAAGAATTTCTGTCTCTGGGACCAAATTTTCTATCGGATAATACATCTACTTTATTTCTTGTTATTTTATCGTGTCAGAAGCAAATTGAGAATATGCTGCAAGTTGCTTCTGGTTTGCGAGAATCTACAGAGACACTGCACAGGGGACACCCGGATGTATGGGAGGCTTCTCTCATGTCCCTGCATGGGAAGCTGGGGCTGACAGGCAGGAGCTCACCCAGCTCCCCAGATTCCAACTACCAACCCTCAGGTCTTCAGATCAGCAGTTCAGCCAGCACAAGGGTTTAACCCATTGTGACACCACAGCTCTACTTTGTTAACTGATGTAGTCAGAGTATCTTCAACCCTAAACCTATAAACGTTCCACTACCAAAGGAGCGCCGACAGCTAAAAATGCCAAAAAGAATTCTATGTAAGGAAGGTACTTCTAATAGGGTTGAAGTTTTGTTGAAGAACCTTGGCTCATTTAAAATCAATTAGCCATAGTTCCGAATTCACACATGAGAAGCTATACTTAATAACAGCTTCCTGGTTTATTTTTATGCACTACTGCATAGCAGGAATGATTAGGCTGTGCGCATTAGCAAGCAGTGTGTATGTATTTTATGTCAGAATTAATGTCAGAACTGGCCATCATACACCTACGTAGATATTATCATGTTTAAATGGGTCCCCAGAGTCTAGAAAATTCACTTATTGAGGATTTGTACTCCCAAATAGAATGGTCACAGGAAGATCATGTCAGCTGTAGTCCAAAAAAAGTAACTGTTCCAAATTCTGTCCCCAACCACTCCAGGCACACTAGCTGTTTCATAGTTCTGTGAACTTAAGATACTCAAAACCTATAATGATTATGTGAATGGATGAAGCATTTGTTTAGTAACTTTAGACAGCCATGGACCCATTTGGAAGGTAATTTCTAGATTCTGGGGCCAAGTCTGTTTTAAGTAAGTTGTGCACTTCAGATAAGCTGGCTGGGAAGTTGTAGGCCAACATACGTGGGGACCCACAGGTTGAGAACCACTGCTCTAAACTTTCTCAAACTTTGCTCTTTGAGATATTTTGGACTTCACTTTCCAGAACTCCTCCTGACTATTGCCCATGTTCACAGAGCCTTCTGGGAGACTCTTAAACAACCAAGAGACTCTTAAACAACCAGTACAAATAAAATTAAAATTAAATAGAGAAAGCAAACTACAATGAGGAAAGACCTTGCAAGAGGCAGTGGGAAGGACCTGGCACTACTCCCCCTTCCCTAGAAGTTAGAATTAACTTCGGAAATAAAGCTCATCACAATTTTTTTTAAATTGGCCGATATATTTGCTCACTAAGCTTTTGGTACGTGAACTAAAACAAACACAAGTCTACACTTTCATTTTGTATGTGTACAGCCCTGAATTTATTAAACTGCTTTTCACTGTCGCAATTTGAATATTTAATTTAACTAAAAAATCAAATTCTATAATCCACTGGAATGTGGTATGGATTTACACAACACTATTAGGACAGGAAGTGCCAAATGACTTAAGTAGGAACTAATTGGCTTCTCAGGTGGGAAAATCCAGCTTTTGCTGCAAAGAACAACAAAAAACCTAGCTTTTACGCTGGCAAAATACCAGGCCAAGCATGAGCAATTTGACTTTGCAAAGAAAAATGACTCAAGATAAAAGGCCTCTCTGAGCATTTTCAAAATGCAGCCCCCACCCAGGGAAAATGGTCTGCCACAGAAGTCACAAGGATCTTGGATCCACCCATGTATGTGCCTCCTAACTTGTCCTAAAAAGCTGTCCAACTGTAATGTTTTCCTGAGCACTCAAGTAGAAAGTCTTCACAAGACTTACAAAGATTGCTATCCCCTCCCAACCTCATGTCCTAGCTACCCCTCTGGAGTCTACCAGTGATAGCTGAAGAAAATATTAAACAACAATATTAGATTTCAAACCAAATAACCAAGAAAGTAGTACTGGAACAAGTCAGTGTTCAACCTTGTAGTGTTGTGGTCTTAACCCCAAAACTACCTCAGGAAGTAAAAATATCCATGTGCTTGTTGATATGCAAAGTATTTAACACTGACAGACAAGTTAGCAGTTTTAAGAAATCTCCAGTTCTTGTCCTGGTAATTTAGAGGCATTTTTCTAATCTTGGCCAAAAAGAAACACTCTAGGCAGGCAAAGATAAGGAGGGCACATCCATCTTTATTTTAGCTTCTGTAGTTCCTACCAGATGAATATGAAGTTTATTTTATTTTCATAGCTAACATCTGGGGGAAAAACTGGCTGAGAAATACAGAGAGTTGTAGTCCCTAAAAAAAATTAAACCTATCCAAGATTGTCTCATATCTCACTTGAATAAAACCACCATAATAAGACAGTTATTTGTGTAGATGTTGGCCCATCCTTCAAATGCCCAGCTGCTTAGGAAAACTTTGAAAGGCCTTGATTTTTGGAATACAAAATTTTATACATACCAAAGACGAGCAAACAGCTGCCCAAAGCGAAAACTACAACACAGTTAAACTGGCAGGGCAAACACAAATACATTCACAGACTCAGCTATACTTTGGGCTATGAAAATGGAAATGCCTAAATTCAGTTCAGGTGTTGAGTGGGTGTCACTGCATATATTTTGAGTGCAAGTGCTTACATCTGGGTTAGATCTGACAGCCCATCTCCCTTAATTTCTAAATTGCCTTCCTTCCTTCCTCTCCTCTGCAAAACCACAAATTCACAAAGAAGAATTGATGAAGAAATGAAAAAAATATTTGGGGGAGTCATGAGTTTTGTTTGTTTCATTTCTGAAGCTATGGTTTACAGGTAGGAGGGGTAGATCCGTATCCTACCCCTCTAAAAAATGCCAGTTATCACATCAACAAACTATAGTGCTGTTATTCCACTTGTCGTTTTCCATGGAATTGGAGCTGAGAATTCTAAATGCCTCCCCCCAAACTACAATCCCCCAAACTCCACAGAATGCATGGCAGTTAAAGTGGAATAACAATACTATAATTCTGTAATGTGAATAGGTCCCAACTCATCTCAAGACATTTTCCTTTCATAGGTAAAGGACAGCTTGGGGTATACTGTATACACTTCACATCCAAAGACAAAGATATTGCATTTTTTTAAAAAAAAATAATTAACATTTGCCACAAGACAGCATTCTCCATGGCCCATCAGGCCACAAGTTCCAAAGATGGCATGTGTATCAGGCTATGTGAAACATTGCACACTCTTCCCTCTTCTAGTTCCTTGCCACTGCTCAGCTACCATAACCCCAGCATCTCACTAATGTTGACTAGTGGTAAAGCAGTGCTGAACTGAGACATTGGAAATCAAATTTCAGGCCACAAAAATACACCAGGTGAGTTTGAGACATTCATACTTCACTGGACTGACCTACCAAACAAGGTGTTTTGAGGACAAAATGAGAAAAGTCACACACAGCTTAGCACTTATTGGATAAAAGGCAAGATATAAATATAAATTTAATGAATAACTGAATCTGCTAGACTTTGCTTAATGGCAGAGCTGCTCTGACCATTTTAAAGTGGAATTTAAATGGAAGTCGGCAACCCAGTTGTGTGCCTTCAAGTCATTTTTGACTTATGGACTATTGCAGGGTTTTCTTGGCAAGACTTATTCAGAGGAGGTCATTGCCTTCCTCTGTTGACAGAGGTGGCTTGTCCACGGCCATCCAATGGACTTCTGTGGCCAAGCAGGGACCTGAAACCTGGTGTCCTGAATCTCAGTCCAATGCTCAAACGACAACAACACAAGGGCTCTCACTGGTCTATTGATACAATTTCATCCTGGGTGTCAATGGGGTTTGAACCAACACTCTTTGTATACATCTCCTACTAAGTTAAGATTCAAATACTGTAAATCTTTTAACAAATCAAGATTCAAACGCCTTATCTTCATAATATCCTTTGAGAAGTTTTGCTGACCATAAACTTTCACCGACTCAGATAATAATTCTCCCGCCACACAGGGCCATCATAAAACTTTCAAGGTTTCTAAGACTAATACAAACTAATGTTGATTCCACAAACAGAACCAGGTCACAGTCAGATCTTCACCTCCAGAGTTTTCTGGCCTATGAGTTCGGAAGAGGGCCTGAAGACCCAGCCTACACTTTGAGGTCTTCTTAAAATCCAGCTATGGTCAAAGGATTTCTCACATCCACTACATCCTAGCACATGCATGAATTTTGCCCTATAAGAATTATAGGTCTCAAATTCTGTTACTCTATGGTCCATGCATTTATATTGAATTAACTTGTTACTTTTCTATCCAGGCTTTTCTCCAGGGAGAAAAAAGATGCTACAATGGCACACCTCTATGCTTTATTGTCTCAGTAATCATGGGAAGTAGAGGTGAGATCACTTCTTTCCTTTTTAAAAAGGAGTGTATCTTGCCAGCATTAGTAATTACTTCAAAAGTTTTGTGTTGTTTTTTTCAAAAATATTGCCAAATACAAAAATAGTAAAAAATCACCCAGAACAATGTTTTAATAGTTACATGATTACACAATTAGTCGAACTAAAATGTGAATGCTGTAACTTGTTTTGTACTATTTTGCAAAAGGAACATTGTCGTGCCCACATCATTCACAGAGTTAACATGTTACAGGTAACATTATTACTGGGACTGGGTTACTTCCAAGCTAGAATCAGGCTAAGAGGTTTGGCCTAAGATGGCAAAGAGAGCTTCATGGCTCAGTAGGGATTTAAAATGCCTCTTCAACACCACATTTCATCACCGTACCCATACCATTCTCTCTATGTGTGCATGTGTCATGAAGTCGCCTGTTGATTTATGGCAACGCCATGAATTTTACAGGGTTTTCTTGGCAGATGTGGTTTTGCCAGTTCCTTCCTCTGGAACACAGCTTATAACACAGAGTATTCATTGGCAGTCTTCCATCTCAGAGAAATACAACTGCTAATAATATGCTTTTGTTGCTAACCATATCCAAACACCACATTTTCACATACAGTTGATCTGCTATGACAAAATATAACTTGCTAATAATTTCCAAACAATTGGTTGCTGTGAGTTTTCTGGGCTGTATGGCCATTTTCCAGAAGCATTATCTCCTGACGTTTCACCCACATTTATAGCAGGCATCCTCAGAGGTTGAGGGGCCTGTTGGAAACTGTTTATATTCCACAGATATATAAACCTCACTTACTTCGTTTCCAGCAGACCCCTCAACCTCTGAGGATGCCTTCCATAGATGTGGGTAAAACGTCAGGAGATAATGTTTCTGGAATACTGCCATGCAGCCTGAAAAACTCACAGCAACCTATAATTCCATGAAAGCCTTCAACAACACAATTTCCAAACACCACATTTTCACATACAGTAAATCTATTATGAAAAAATATAACTTGAAGACAATTTTTGCTGTGTTAATGCCATATCTGGTTTTGTTGTTGTGTGCCTTCAAGTCATTTCTGACTTAGGACAATCCTAAGGTAAACTTCTCACTCGACACTGTTGGCAGAGGGGTTTGCTCTAGCCTTCCTCCAAGTCAGAGAGTGACTTGCCCAATGCCACCCAGTGGGTCTCCTTGGGTGACAGGGGATTTGAAGTTTGATCCTCCAGTATCCCGGTCTAAAGCTCAAAACCACTCTACCATGCTGGTACCATTACCCATTGCTACTTGCCATTTGAAACATGCAAAACTGACATCCCCATGTTGCTTATTCCAATAGATTTTTCTCCCATGCTAAATGTGCCCAGGATGACACACCCTACAAATACCAGCAAATAGGAAAGGTATGGTTCAAGAATAGTTAATGACACAAATTATTCACAAAATCCCTGTCCTTTAGAAGACAACTGAAGACCTGGCTCATTTGACTAGAGGGGAACAGCAATATGAAAGAGAAGATTTTCTGGACATCGTGACACTGGATTCTCCTGTCTTGGCTCTGGCATATTGGCACGTTAATTTATTTTTAATGATTTTATTGTTGAATTTGTATAATGTTTTAAATGTATTTTATTGTTTAACTGATTTTATTGGTATTTATGTGAATGACATCCTTGGATGCTTATGTAAGGCCACCCGAGTCCCCTTGTAGGGAGAAGGGCAGGATAGAAATGCATGTAATAAATAAATAAATAAATAAAAATTATTCACCATATTCAAATGCACCATACATTCTCTACAGCACTCATTGTAAACTTTGAATGCAATTTTCCTGCTTCTTGGCAAGGGGTTGGACTGGATGGCCCACAAGGTCTCCTCCAACTCTATGATTCTATAATTCTAAACTATAATAATAATAACTTTATTTCTACCCCGCCACCATCTCCCCAAGGGGACTCAGGGTGGCTTACATGAGGCCAAACCCAAACAACACATCAGTAAAACAACAACAAGTTAGATGGATGTTTGTACCAGCAGTACTTCACCGGATCTCTACCCCAGAACTTTTAATTCAGCCTCTACAAGACTTGACACTACTAAATTGCATTATAGCCACCAAAAGATACCTAGATTATTTCTCTGGGGGGGAAACCCAAAAGTTTAAAATCATCCCACTGTATTAAATTTATCCACTCTGAATACTAGCAAGTGAAAGGTGAAAATGAATACATGCTATGAAAACAGCTGATAACTTTGTTAGAAATAACTAAAGTGTCCTAAGATACTATGCAAGATTTCAAATTTCTCAATTTCTTTAATCCAGATGTCCAGTGAAACAGAACAAGAAACAAAGAGGGGAAGAAGAGAACAATCAAAACAGAAAATGGCTAAGTGACTTCTTTTAAACCCTGTGAAATCTGTATTTTCTGTCTAAAACATCGTATATTAAAGATTATTCAAAACAAATTTCAGAATACATCAAGAGCAACCGAGAAAGAAATAGCTCTTTTCATCAGACAGCAATTATTTGGATTCAGTTCCAACACAAAGCAAAGCATGCTTATCCCTTATAAGGCAGAAAGCAGAAGAAAAACATGGCACTCCTACACCAGAGTGAGTAATCTCTGGCCTTCAAAATGTAGCTGGGTTGCAGTTCTCACCAGTACCAGTCAGCATACCCAACTGGGAGGAGTCATGTGACATACACTCCAACCATATCTCAGTGGGAAGGGGACCGACATTTTTGCCCCTAACAGATATCAACAGATTGATTTTAAATGACGCAAAAGAATCAACAGAAGCCACATTGGGCAGTCTCTTCTACTGGCTGGAGACCATAGAACCCATCTAAAGGGAAAACTTTGGGGACATTTCTTAAATATCCAACTTCTATCCATATTCTATCCCATTGTTATTTTCCTTTAGGTGAGGGTATTGACAGCTAGTATGGAGTAGTGGTGTAATCATTGCACTAGGACTCCAGAGACCAGGGTTTAAATTCCCGACCAGCCAGAGATTGACTGAATGAACCTTGGGCAAACCACACTCTCTAAATCTCAGAAGGCAAACCCTTTCTGAATAAATCATGCCAAGAAAACCCTGTGATACGGTCATTATAAGATAGGGTTGTCAAAAGTTGGAAAAACTGGAAGGCACACAAACAACATCTAAACTTGAAGAGCAGCTGTAATGAACTACACAACCCATCATCACGGTGCAACTTGCTGCAAAATAACAATACAGCGGTTCTTACCTGGAGAACAGAGAGGCTTGTCTGTCCAGAAAGACTGAGCTTTTCTTGCTCAGAGGGATACGCATTGAACCTGTGTTCATACAGCCACTCTCGGAGAATCTTCACTGACTCCTTTGGGAGATTGCCCCTTCGTTTCCTCTTGCCAGATTGCAATGGATCCTGAGATATAGTCCCGTCATCTTCTCCAAAGTCACTATCTGACATGGTGGAGCTGCTGGCAGACTTGTCGTGGTTCAAGCCTAGGAGATAATACAAGATGAATACATCAGGAGTGCAATTGTGTGCACATTAAGGAGTATTGCCTGCAGTTAATCACAGCAATGATATAAAACAAAGAAAAAAAGAGATAATAAAACAATTTCATCTTGTTCTCTGGGATCCCCCAGTGGTGCAATGGGATAAACCCTTGTGCTGGCTGAATCCGGGGAGATGGGTGAGCTTCCATCTGTCAGCTCCAGCTTCCCATGCTAGGACATAGAACCCCCCCACCCCCCCCCCCCCACAGGATGGTAAAACATCTGGGCAACGTCCTTGCAGATGGCCAATTCCCTCACACCAGAAGCAACTTGCAGTTTCTCAAGTGGCTCCTAACACAAAAAAAAGTCTTGTTCTCCGAGGAACACTGTATATTAGTAAAACTCAATGTAAAGTCCTTATGGGTTGGCTCAGTTTGAAAACTGAACAACTTCTGGACAACTGTCCTGAGTCGCCTGCAGGCTAAGAAGGGCGGTATATAAATATAGCAAATAATAATAAATAAAACTTTTAAACTATAAGGGAACTGTGACTTGAACTCTGGTGTGAGAATACAGAATACAGAATCTGAATCAACCTGTTGACTCACCAAATGATTCAAAAGGTCTACTTTTGTGTGAACTAGAGTTCAGGCCTACATTTGCTCTCATCTTGAGCCAGGTACTTTCTATGCTGCATGACCAAACAAAGGGAAGCATGTGTTCTACTTAAGCCAACCAGCCTCCTGTGTTTTTAAAAAAAATCAGGTTACAAAGCTTTACCACTTTGAAATAAACAATGGCACTTGAGCTATACCTCACTGAAAAGAATGAAAACATGTTTCAGAAACTTATCTTTTCTCCGAAGTGGCTCATGTCTTTAGGGCAAACCTTGGGCAGATCTAACAATTTCAATGGATTCTGAAGTCTGCATCCCTTCTTTTCCCAATTCTGAAACTATCCTTGCATTCTTTTAAAAAGTTTTGACATGACCCTTAAAACTATTATAGCTGCCAATTATCATTGTGTTTTGAATTATTTTACATACATCCAAATTTAATTTTTAAAGAAAAAATATTTTGGAAAAGGCAAAAAAACCCCCAATTTTCAGTGGAGATCCCTTTCCCCCATTAAAATTCTGTGAGGAGTTATTTCCCTTCCTAGGGTAGATTTTTTTTCTCACTTCCTAATGTCTCGCCCTCATTCTGAACTGTGAATCAGATGTTTGTAACTTGGGGACTGCCTGTAGTCATTTCTCCTAGATTACACACTTTTCAAATACTGGTAGTCCCAGGGTTACAAACATCTGGCTCTTCCACACACCCATATAACCCAGATAATCAACAGCATCTGCTTTGAACTGGGTTATCAGAGTCTACACTGCCATATAACCCAGTTCAAAGCAGATAATGTGGGATTTTATACAGCCTTGTAGAAGGGACCTATACTGTCCAAAACTAATATATACATGTATTTTTAGCTGGAGGTACACTTTTAAAAGGATCTGTTCCAATTTACAAACAAATTCAACTTAAGAACAATGCTAGACCAGACATAGGCAAACTTGGGCCCTCCAGATGTTTTGGACTTCAACTCCCACCATTCCTAACAGCCTCAGGCCCTTTCCTTTCCCCGCTCAGCCACTTAAGTGGGAGTTGCAGTCCAAAACACTTGGAGGGCCCAAGTTTGCCCAACCCTGCTACAGACCCTCTCTTGTTCATAACTTGGGGGCTACCTGTAAAGAGAAAGGGGAAAAAGGGAGGAAGAGAAGAGAAGGGAGAAAGAGAGAAATCTAGATTGCTTTAAGATTTTCAGGCTTTATGTTCCAGAAGCCATGTTCCAGAAGCATTCTCTCCTGACGTTTCGCTTTCATCTATGGCAGACATCCTCATGCCTATGGATGCCTGTCATAGATTCTGGCAAAATGTCAGGAGAGAATGCTTCTGGAACATGGGCCATACAGCCCGAAAAACGTATAGCAACCCTGTGATTCAGGCCATGAAAGCCTTTGGACAATACAGTAAACATCTCTACAGAGAGAAACTGTTCCAAGACACACAAATGAGGATGCCTGCCATAGATGCAGGCAAAACGTCAGGAGAGAATGTTGCTGGAATATGGCCAAACAGCCTGGAAAACTTACAGCAACTCAGTGATTCCGGCCATGAAAGCCTCTACAGGGAGAAACTGTTCCAAGACACACAAATGAGGATGCCTGCCACAGATGCAGACAAAACATCAGGCAAGAATGCTTCTGGAACATGGCCAAACAGCCCAGAAAACTTAGAGCAACCCAGTCATTCCAGCCATGAAAACCTTCGACAATACAGAAAGAAATCTAGTTTTTTACTACTTCATCACACAAGGGAATGAATTCACTTGAAATCTGGTTTCTGCCTCCTGCAGAATTGTGGGGTTTGTAGTTTACTGAGGCTGTTAAAGTCTCCTCTCTAAACTACAAACCACAAAATTCTACAGGAGGCAGAAACCAGATTTAAAGTGAATTCATTCTCTAGTGTGATGAGAACCTATCTATCTATCTGTATAAACTGGCTAAACAATGGTTCTTAGTTTGTGGCTCCCCAGATGTTTTGACTTTCAACTCCCAGAAATCCTAACAGCTGGTAAACTGGGCTTTCTGGGAGTTGTGGGCCAAAACATCTGGGGAGCCACAGGGTTGAGAACCACTGGGCGAAGAGAAAGGCGGTTCATGCTTGGCTTTGCAGACATGCGGCTGGGTTTGTTTGGGAGGCAAGGCATTCAAAGATCAACAAGTCCTGCGCGCTCCCGCCAGCCAGCCAGCCAGCCAGGCAGGCAAGCACACACCACCCCAGGCAACTCCAAGTCCATTGAAATGCAAGCTGGCCTCCCCCCCCCCCCTTCCTCGAAAACAACCAGAGGGAAATGGCAATTGTGCCTCAATTTCCCAGAAAAGGCAATGGGTAGTGGGTACAACAGGCGACACCAAACAGGGGGGAGGGGGAGTTTGCTGGCTCCACGCGGAAGGCTTTCTTTCTTTCTTTCTCTCTCTTTCCAGTCTGCAACTTCTGAGGGATGGAGGAGGGGTCTTTTCTCTCTCTTTCTGCTGCTGTTGTTTCCTCCTGGCTCTTCCTCCCCCAATATGGGGACGCTGGGACCCCAAAACACCACGAAAATTACAACAAAAGGCAAAGCCGCGAAGGGAAACAATGCCAAGAGTGGAGATGGAGGCGAGTCCAGTTGCAAAGTTTTGGGTTTTTTCCTCCTCCACAAAGAGCATAAGAGAAGGGGAAGAAAGAGAAGAAGAGAAGGGGAGGAAAACCAAACACAAACCCCCCACAAAGAGTAAAAAGAGAGGAGCCCAAGGAAGGGGAAAAACAGCAACAAGCGGCCATTCCGACACAAAGAGCATGCCATTGAAAGGCGATCTCTTTCTTTCTTTCTCTCTCACACCCACCCTCCCTCCTTCCCTCCTTCCCAGCAGAGGCGGCAAAAAAACAAGCCAAGCTCAATCCCTTGGCTTCCTCCTCCAGCCTAACTTTGCAACTTAGTAAGAAGTCAGTCCTTTCCTCCTTTTGGAAAGGAAACACAGCCGTTTCCATGAACTCCGGTGAAGTTTCAAAGGGGAAAGAAGCAAGGCAAGGCAAGGCAGCTCCTCTCAGGCCCGCTCCAGCGCCACCCTCGCCTTTGAACCCCCCAAACAAGCCGGGGCTCCATGCTGCCCCCCGAAAAAGCCCTCCAGAGAGAGGGGAGCCACCTTTGCCAAGCCGAAGAGGGGCTTCCTGGGAACCCCGAGGCGCAAGGGAGCCACCCCGAAGGGCAGACAAACACGCACCGCCAACTTTCGCCGGAGTGACAGATGCCTCGACAGAGTGCTCTTTGTTCCAAAAGAAACAGGAACTTACGCCTCCGTCCCTTCCTCGCCGCCCCCTCCTCTCTCCCCTCCCCTCCTTTCCCCTCCCTCCGCCCCACGCGTTACCCGGGGTTTCCTCCCAAACACCTCTCCCCACCCCCCAAACTGTCAGTTTACAACTTCTGCCGTTTTCTTCCCCAAAGCCTCTGAACCCAAAGACATGGGAGATGGCCCTCTTCTCTTCCAAACAAACCACAGATCTATGTGTTTGTCCTAGGCTTTCATTCATGGCCGGAATCACTGGCTACCTCATCACACTAGGGAATTAATCCACTTTAAATCCGGTTGCTGCCTCCTGCAGAATTCTGGGGTTTGTAGTTTAGGGAGGAGCCTTTAACAACCTCACTAAACTACAAACCCCCAAATTCTGCATGAGGCAGAAACCGGATTTAAATTGGATTCATTCTCTAGTGTGATGAAATATTGGGTTGCAGAGATTATTCCTGGCTGTATGACCATGTCCCAGAAGCCTAATCCTAAAACAGACAAAGAGTTCCAGATAAGACTCAATCAGGGCCAGCTAAACGCCCTGATTGAGTCTTTGAACCCTGATTGAGCCAAATTACAGCATTCACACTTCCCTCTAAGAGACATGAGTTTCAGACAAGACTCAAATCAGGGTCACCTAATGTTTAATCAAAACACTAAATGAAAAACAATACTAAAAAAACAGACAAGACTCAATCAAGGCCAGCTAACCACCTCCCAACAAAGGATTCCCCCAGGCAGCAACCAGCCAGACTTTGAAGCTGAAAGGCCATTAAATGTCAATCAATGTGGCCAATTACAACATTCATGTTTCCCTTAAACAGACAAGGGTTCCAGACAAAACTCAATCAGGGCCAGCTAATCACCTCCCAACAAAGGATCCCCAGGCAGCAACAAGCCAGACTATGAAGTTGCATGGACATTACATGTCAATCAACGTGGCCGCCAGTTACAACATTCATACCTCTCTCAGACAAGAGTTCCAGACTCTGTATGGCCATGTCCCAGAAGCATTCTCTCCTGACTACCATTGTCAGACTACCCAGAGAGAAATCCACAAGCATGTGGACAATGTCAACACAAAGGAGGAAATCCTGAAAATGAACAAAACCTGGCTACCAGTATTTTTAAAAAAACCTCTAAAATCAAAACATTAAATAAAGAACAACACTCAAAAACTGGGAAATTTCAGACAAGAATCAATCTGGGCTAGCTAATCACATCCCAACAAAGGATTCCCCCAGGTAGGAAACAGCCAGACCTTGAAACTGCAAGGCCACTTCACAGCATTTTCTTAGGCAATGAATAGCTGTTTTTGCTAGTTCCACTGGCACCTGGTATTCCTTCGGGGTTGCCCATCTGAGTACTAACCAGCTTAGTTTACTAACCAGCAGCCAGACTTTGAAGCTGAAATGCTATTCAATGCTAATCAAAGTGGCCAATTGCAGCATTCACACTTGCCTCAAACAGACAAAAGTTCTTTTTTTTCCACCCTGAGCATCCCACAGATCTATAAACCTCACTTGCCTAGTTTCCAACATACCTCACAACCTCTGAGGATGCCTGCCATATAGATGCAGGCGAAACGTCAGGATAAAATGCTTCTGGAACATGGCCAGGCAGCCCTGAAAACTCACAACAGCCTCACAACCTCTGAGGATGCCTGCCATATAGATGCAGGCGAAACGTCAGGATAAAATGCTTCTGGAACATGGCCATACAGCCCAGAAACTCACAGCAACCATGCCACAGATCTCCATCTGTCTGTCTGCCTGTCCGGGGGGGGGGGGGGATTGGGAAAGTTGCCATTTTGGGATCAAGAGGAAGAGGGAGGCATATGCCAAAATCAAGAGAAGCCGGGGAGGGAAGAGAGAGAGGGGGAAAGCCCTGGGCTTGGCTTGTTTGGAAAGAAACCCCCTTTTTGGGGAGGAGATCTGTGTTTGCGGGGAGGCGAAGGAAGACCTGACGCGTCCCTTCGAGCAGGAGAAGTTTGCGTGGCCTCAACGTGCCCTGAACAAAAGAGCCCCTTCTCGGCTCCCTCCGAGCACCCGTTTGGGGAGCTTAGCCGGGCTCTTCCCCTTCGCCGCCTCTTTCACCGCTCTTTCCCCTTTTTTCTTACCTACGAAACTTTGGACAAAGTTGTGCCGCTTCTCCCAGAGGAGGAAAACAACAAAAAGAGACGCGCAAGGCAGCCGGGTGGAAGGAAAACGTCCCCGCCTCCCCTCCCACGCTCCAATCCCAGACCCTCCCCCGCAAGGAAAGAGAAACGGGCGCCTCTCTTCCTCCCTCCAAAAAGAGACAACCGGCTTTGCAAAAAAGTCCGGAACACGCGCGGGCGAGGCGAACTTGCAAAGGGAGCTCTCCCTCCCCGCGAGGCCCACTTACTTTTCCTCGTGTGTTTCATCCTCTGCCTGGCACAAGCGCCCCCCTTTCGCCTCCTCCTGGCGCCGGGCTTTCAGTCCAGGGTCTGGGGAGGGGGAGAAGGAGGAGGGGGAGGCGCCGGGCCCCCTTTGTGAGTGCGGGGAACGCGTGGGCTGCTTCCCCAGGGAGGGAGAAATTGTGTGTGTGAGGGGGGGGGGGGGGAGAAGGTCCTGACTACTCTCGCTCTGACAGCTCGGGATGGAGCCCTCCGGGGGGGGGGTGCAGTGACGTCAGCGTCCCTCCACCACTCAGGGATCCGGGGCAGCCACTTGAAACAGGAGGAGGAGGAGGAAGAAGAAGGCTCCACGCCCCCCCCCCCCTCTAGTTTGTAATGAGTGGCTCCAGCCTGGATAGAAGCACAACAACCTCCCCGCCCCATCCTCCAAAATCGTTGGAGGAGGGAGAGAAGGAGGAGGAAGACTCCACGCCCCCCCCCCCCACCTTCTATTTTGTTATGAGTGGCTCCAGCCTGGAGAGAAACACAACAAACCCCCCCCCCGCCCCCCTCCTCCAAAAAGCGTTGGAGGAGGAGGAGAAACTGGCCCTCAAAGTTTTCTTGGAGGGGAGGGGGGGAACAAAAGGTGGCCTCCTCTCTCCTCCTCCTTTCCAGGAGGAGTCGGTGTGCTTCCTTGCCTCTGTTGTTCT
Organism: Anolis sagrei; assembly: GCF_037176765.1. Lineage (NCBI taxonomy): Eukaryota > Metazoa > Chordata > Lepidosauria > Squamata > Anolidae > Anolis > Anolis sagrei. The sequence goes on along the minus strand of NC_090024.1, from coordinate 211,071,143 downwards.
TGGCACATTCAAGGAAGCCACGAGGAGGAAATCGCCCGGCAAGCAAGCATCACAACAAACCCGTTGGAGCCTTTTCCTCCCACACACAAAAGCGCACGCGGTAGTTTTGAAAACTCCACTCTCTCATCTTGCAACCAGTTCTGGGGAAAGTTTGGTTCTGCACCTTTCTGAGAAGCGACCACGCTTACTGAACTGGGAGTCTTCCTGCCCGGGTAGTATTGCCAGTATTGTATATACACACACAAACACTCACACATGCAGAACTAATAGGGTTGCACTGCAAGGCTGCAATCTCATCCACTTAGGTTCGGACTGGGAGACTTAGAAGGCGCTGAACAGGCTGCACTCTGGCACCCCGAGATGCAGAGCCAACCTTAAGAAGTGGAGCTACGAAGGGGAGTCCACGATATGCAAGTGTGGAGAAGCAAACCACAGAGCCCTTACTACCATGCAACCTGAGCCCTGCCACATGCACAATGGAGGACCTTCTTATAGCAACACCAGAGGCACTCCAAGTGGCCAGCTACTGGTCAAAGGACATAATTTAGACCTCACAACACTAGAGAATGAAATCACTTTAAATCTGATTTCTGCCTCCTACAGAATTCTGGGGTTTGTAGTTTAGGGATAAGCATTTCACAGCCTCAATAAACTACAAACCTCAGAATTCTGAATTAGACAGAAACTGAATGTAAAGTGGATTCATTCTCCAGTGTGAGAATGTCTTAGTTCAATGCCAAGTTTTTAAACTTTGTGTTTTTTTAAGTACATTACAACTGTACCCTTGGTTTGCTTCTGATACAATAAATAAATAGGTTAGGACAGTGTTTTTCAACCTTCCTAATTCCGTGACCCCTTAATACAGTTCCTCATGTTGTGGTCACCCCAACCATAAAATTATTTTTGCTGCTACTTCATAACTGTAAGTTTGCTACTGTTATGAATCGTCATGTAAACATTTGATATGCAGATGTATTTCCAATCACTGGACCAAATTTGGCACAAATACCTGATAAACCCAAATTTGAATACTGGTGGGGTTGGGGGCGGGATCAATTTTGTCATTTGGGAGTTGTAGTTGCAGGGATTTATAGTGAATCTACAAGCAAAGAGCATTCTGTACTCCACCAACAGTGGAAGTGAACCAAACTTGGCACACAGAAGTCCCATGACCAACAGAAAATACTGAAAAGGTTTGATGGACATTGATCTTGAGTTTTGGAGTTGTAGTTCACCTATATACAGACAGCATTGTAGACTCAAACAATGATGGATGTGGACCAAACTTGACACGAATACGAATATGCCCAAATTTGAACACTGGTGGAGTTTGGGGAAAATAGACATTGACATTTGGGAGTTGTCGTTGCTGGGATTTATAGTTCACCTACAATCAAAGAGCATTCTGAACCCCACGAACTATAGAATTGGGCCAAACTTCCCACACAGAAACCCTTTGACCAACAGAAAATAAATATCAAAATTAAGACATAGAAGAACTCATCACTAAACAAATGCAATTTAAAAGCATAGTCATCAATAAGACATCTAACATAGTTAGCACCATTAAAAATGGTGAAGCATTGGCTGTTATAGTTGTTGTACTTAGGAGGAAACCCCTTTCTGGGAGGCCCCTCATTTGCAGGGTCTTCCCAAGTCCAAACAAGCCCAAGGCCAAAAACAATTGAGACTTGCTTCTGGACAGGGTTGTACTGTTACATCCATATTTTAATTCTAGTTATAGGTTTTAGCAGGAAAATGCTGACCCCACAGAAGCTAAAATGCAGGAACCCTTAAGGGTTTAGGGGAGGAATTTTTAGAAACAGCTTTCATGAATACAGATTGCCCTCCAAATTTGCTGGGGTTAGGGGCACAAGACTACACAAAAATTAAAAAAAAACCCACAAATATTATTATTATTTGTAACATTATTTTACCTTTCTGACTGCTATTTTTTTAAACAACATCACATCACCCTAGGAATCTTTTAAGACCTTCAACATGGCTCTATGGAAGGCATGGGCCAACTTGGGCCTTCCCTTCAGGTGTTTTGGACTTCAACTCCCACCATTCCTAACAGCCTCAGACTCATTCCTTTTTCCCCCTCAGCTACTTAGCAGCTGAGGGGGAAAAGGAAGGGACCTGAGGCTGTTAGGAATGTTGGAAGTCCAAAACACCTGGAGGGCCAAAGTTTGCCCATGCCTGCTCTATGATCAGTTTTTGCTGGAAACAGATCATAGAACATGTTAGAGGACTTAGAAGTTCCCAGGAGGAGCTCCCACTAGAAATCTACATCCACAAAAACTTGTTTTTAAGTAGGGGACTGGATACCTTACAAATCTCCCAATACAGCCACAATACAGCAAAGTGGTTGTGAAACTCAGCACATTTACTGGGAAACATGCCCCACAAATTTAGTATGTAGTCTCAGGCCTTTGCCTTAAACTCTATTGAAATTGGTCAAGTTTAAGCACACCTCCTTCTGTGTGTAAGCATGGAGAACTATGTGCGAAATAAAACAGCCCTATTCAAATTATCAACTTGTTACAATCACTCACAAACATTTTCAGGTACATGTTACAATACACACAAAATGAAAACATGTCTCAAAAGCAAATATTGGGAGATTAAAATAATGTGGTAATTTGTTTTAAACCAGGACTATTTATTTGGAAAGTTTGTTCTAGAATATTTATATTGATCAAAGCCATATCAGCCTAAGAACGCGTTGTTATTATGTGCCAACATGCACTTCCTGCGTATGGCAACCCCAAAATGAACTTATCACAGGGTTTTCTTGGTAAGATGTGTTCAGAAGAGGGTGAGAGAGTGTGACTTGCCCAAAGTCTTGTCCAGTAGGTTACAAAGCTGAATAGGGATTCAAACCTTGGCCTAAAGAGTCAAAGTCAAGCACTCAGACCACTCTTTTAAATGGAACAAAATGAATACCCATCTTCTAAGTAGCTTTGGGCAGGTTGGGAAAAGAGATGCAGAAAATATATTTACTTCTTTCACTGTCTCTCCCCTCCCAGGGGAAAAAGCAACAAATAGAAGAAATTGTGAGGAAAGAAACAGTAATCTTTTGTGCTCCAAAACTCCTTCCTTCCCAAGTTGCTTTTCTTTTTTCAGATAGTACCTGTTGGAGGTTTATTATATATATTAAGATTTTCTTACACATATATCCTGCTCTCCTTCAATACAATGTATATCCCTCCCCACCACCAGACACACACATCATCATCACCTGTTTGGATTTTGCATTAGGTTAAGCTAGGCTTCAATTTATTGAGATGAGTTCCACTTGTGATTCAACCCAAACATTGTCAAGTCACATCTTGAAGGCAACGTGTCCTGTCAGGCAAAACTCTGCTATCTTGGGAATTGGATGCTATCAATTAATTGCAATATGTATTTTGAATTTTCAACAAACCAGAAAGTAGCTGTAATGTCTGTCTGCTAAATCTGTTGCTACTAATTTCTAACATTTATTTTCCGATTAATTATTTTTTCATCTGTGTAGGATTTTCTTCCTTGATATTCTGGGATTATAGGGCTGTGTGGAAGGGCCCTTAGATTAATTCGAGTTTCTTTTATTTCAGTGGCTTTACTATAAGAATAGCTAGGTCTGAATACAATCCATTGTCACAGAAATAAGTCTTCTGCCAAATAATTTTCAGCTCAAAGTCCACAAATTTTCTGAAATCTTATCCCTGTTTATTTCCCAGAAAAAAAATGTGGTTTTGGATTTCCCATGAAAGATAGAATTAGGTGTTATATTATACATAGTTACCAAGAAAAACTCTGTAAATTATAAATAATTTTATTTGTCTAATCTCATTATTTTGATTAAACTAGATTGTTCCGCAACACTACCGTCTTCTCAAAACTAAGCAAGATCGCAAGGCATTGAACTAGGAACATACATGGATTAATGTAGAATAAAAAAACTCAAGGGTTCTTCTTCCCCCTCAAATATTGGCATGGCAACTTCAACAAACCACATTTGTGCTTTTATTATGGAAAGAGGCCCTCTACCATTAAAAGCTACATAATAATAGGAAGAAGCTGACAAGTGCAGTCAGCATTGCAAATGAGCACACAGTCATTTCTCTTCTGTTTTCACATCCCTACGATAAACCATCCAAGAAAGGATCCAGTGTTTGCAAATATTGAAAAGTATGTCTTTGTAGTTTTTTGCTGCAAAAGGGTGATGTTGAAACTTCAAGATTAACAAATGTGATGGGCTATGGAAGAAAAGAGACTCCTTCACAGCATGTGAAATACACACTGTCCTCCATGGGGAGCGCTATGTAGAGCTAGCTGCCTGAATGAATTTAGAAACAGAGCAAGGATATCACTCAGGTGGCTATGTAATGCCCGGTTGGATCCAAGAAGCATTTCAACTATGTTTTGGGGGGCCCTGAACCATCTTAGGTACAGAAAAGCTTTTTTCACTCTAAAACAAGAAGTGAACAGAAATTATCAGGAAGACCCAAAAATATGGCAAAAATGCCTCCATGTAATAGAAGATGTTTGGGAACACTTTGGGAGCTAACATTTATTTATTTGTTTTTATGTGGCACGATGTAATGAATTCCCTACCTTTGTAGGCCAAACAAAGCTCAGGAAGTAGGCCCAGGAAGTTCAGCAGCCATTTTATAAGATGGTGCAAGGAAGCAGCCATCTTAGAGTACCCATTTCCTAGAGGGGGCAGAGCTTAGGAGCAGCCTGGAGGGAAATGTGGAGAACTGTGTAATTGGCTGGGAGAGAGTGGGTGGAGCTTAGCTAGAGGGCAGAGAAAAGAAGCCTCGAAGTAGGTGCGTTTTAAAACCTGACAGCTCAGTTAGGGACTGGTGTGGAGAGGGTTTGTGTGTTAGGAGAAGAGAAGTCAGAGAAGCCAAGAGTTGGTCAGTTAGTAAAGATAAATCGCTATTAGAGAGAATAGCTAGTCTAGAGAAAAGACAAATCCAAGGGAAAGGAATGTCTGGAGTTTTAAGGAAGTCTAGTCAGAGGGAAGTCTGCTAGATTCTTGAGGGAGTGGAGAGTTGTTTTGAAACCAAGCCTTGAACTATTTTTAAAGTAGCCATATGCTTTTACTCATTATCACAACCATTAAGCTTAAGTGTTTGTATTGTCAAAGTTCTCACAAATAAACAACTTTTTTCTTTGTTATAACAACTGTCTCAAGAGTTCCTCTATGTGAAATAGTTCCATAGGAGTTTAGTGGAACAGAATTATAAGAATGGTGGCAGCATTTATTTAAAAAGAATCTCAGCATTATTTTACCTCAGAGTTCAGAGCCCTGAGTGTGAATCCAGTGCAACAGATCTTAAAACTTAAAACCTCTTGCTAAACCAGAAATTTAATATTCCTTTAAGTGTGGTGGTTGCCAGTGATCACGGAACTTTACCTGAGAAAGATAGTGTGTTGGTGGCAAACTCTCAGCAGCCCCCAAACACTTAATTGAATTTATTTAATAATCTTTTACATTTTTGGTGGTACAGAGTTGGAATTGTTTGAATAAATCCCCAATCCTTTACCTTTTTCGTGAGCAGCATTTAGGATCATATAAAACATTCTTTACAATTGGTGATATAGCAGTGGGATCTCCAAACAAAGGGTGATCCTCTCCATGTGGAAGAGATTCGCTCCTCATAACCTCCCCATATCTATTACACATGCATAAAAACCTGAATCTGACTCAGCACAGATGGTTTTGAAAAACAGCAGATTACAGGAGCTGTGTTCATAGACCTGTCCACAACTTATGTTACTGTAAATCATCGCCTCCTCCTGAGAAAAATGTATAATATGACAGAAGGATTACCGTCTCACCCGCTTCACAGAGAATCTGCTACAAAACAGGAGCTTTTTTGTTGAGTTCCAGGGTCAGAGAAGCAGATGGCGAAAGCAGAAGAACCACCTGCCTCAGGTGAGTGTGCTTGCTTAATCACTGTTTAACATTTACACAAATGATCAGCCACTACCAGAAGGGACAGAGAGTTTCATCTATGCTGACAATCATGCCATGACCACTCAAGCAGGAGCTTTGAAATAGTTGAATAAAAGTTCACCGAAGCTTTAGGTGGTCTTACTGCCTATTACAGGAAAAACCAGCTGATTCCTAATCCCTCTAAAATGCAGACATGTGCTTTTCATCTTAAGAAAAGACAAGCATCTCGAGCTCTGAGGATTGCTTGGGAAGGAATCCCACTGGAGTATTGCAGCACACCAATACACCTGGGAGTTCTTCTGGACCATGCTTTGACTTACAAGAAGCACTGCTTGAATATCAAGCAAAAAGTGGGTGCTAAAAATAATATCATACAAAAACTGACTGACACAACCTGGGGATCACAACAAGACACAATGACAACATCTGCCCTGGTGCTTTGCTACTCTGCTGCTGAAGCCTGTTTGTTGTGTGCTTATTGGAAACCTTTTCATCGCCCACCCCAAGACTAGAACAGCCTGCCAGAAGAGCTCTGAAAGCAAAATGAGTGGTCAGAATTTAAAACACATCTGATGAGCTATCTTTTTTGGCAGGCCTACCCAGTCAGTTTTTAAACATGAATTTTAAACTCGTGTCATGTATGCACAATATTTAAACTTTGTTCTGCGTATTTTAATATGTGTATTTTGCAGAAATATGTTTTAATATGTGTTTTTTATATAATAAATATGTGTTTTAGCTATGTTGTAACCCACCCTGAGCCACAAGGAGAGCTGAACATTTGTAGAGGGCCCAATGTTGGACTAGGACTCCGAGGCCCCTTCCACATAGCTGAATAAAATCCCACATTTTCTGCTTTGAACTGGAACATATGGCAGTGTGGACTCAGATAATCCAGTTCAAAGCAGATATTGTGGGATTATTTTTTTTTGCCTTGATATTCCAGATTATATGGCTGTGTGGAAGGGCCCTCAGAGAAACCTGGTTAAAAACAGATATTGTGAGATTGTCTGCTTTGATATTTTGTGATATAGGGCAGTATGGAAGGGCCCTGAGATAGCAGGTTTCAAATCCTTGCTCAGCAATGGAATCCTAGTGGGTGTCCTTGAGTAAGTCACATTTTCTCAGCTTCGAAGGAAGGGCAAACCTCTGAAAAATCTTGCCAAGAAACCCTTGGGATAGGATTGCTATAAATCAAAGTGAGCTTGACAGCACATAACAACAATGATGCCTTTGTGGACAAAACATCTAAGCAACTCAGCCCCCATTACAGTTGTTTCCCATTTGGAATACTGGACACCATTTCCAAAACATCATCCTCAAATCCTGACCATTCCTCTTGACTCACAGCTCTTTATGTGAAAAGCCACTGACTGTCATGGGAACAGGATTAGATTCTGAATTCAGCTTCCCATGGTGTGTGACTTAATTATCTCCATTGTGGGGGATGATGAATCCGGTTAAGACTAGTGGGAGGACTGCACACAATTAGCTAGAAGCTAGCAAAGGTTTGAAAGAAGGGAGATCTAGAAAAGGAGGGGGGTCCCCTCCTCACACCCCTTACATCTCTTTAGTAGGGAGAACAGAACTGAATAGTGTGGACAATGCCTACCAAAGGTGAAGCAGAGCTTCGGTACTTCAACCTTTTCATCAACAAGTGACCTAAAGAGATTCAAGAGCCTCAATAAAAAAAGGCTGCTAATTAGAAATGTAGCTGCAACAGCACTCCTTGGCCAAGGTTTGGGGAGAAAGGATTGCTATTCTGCCTTGTGTGTTTCACAAGAAAATGTGTTTTGCTGTGTTCCTTAGTAGCCTATTAGCCCATAAACCACTATTCTATGTGCACTGACACACACAGAATTGTCTGCCTCTGTTACTGCTTTCTGTTTGGTTTTTCATTCTAAAAGCAGCAGATTTGTCTCTTTTGAGGCTCCTTCCACACAGCTGTATAAAATCCACATTGAGCTGGATTATATAACAGTGTGGACTCAGATAATCCAGTTCAAAGCAGATATGGATTATCTGCCTTGATATTCTGGATTATATGGCTGCATGGAAAGGCTCTGAGACAGAGAAATTATATTGAAAGGCACAACTTGATCAGAACTAACCAATAGCAGTGGCACACAGCTAACAGTAAATATGAAATGTTTTCTTATAATTTTTTGCTTCTATGTGGCAAGAAGCTTTGCTGACAGTAGCAGAGCTGCTGAGAAGGCTTCCTGTGTTGGACAGGCTTTTGCTGAAGAGCCATACTAAACATGTCCAACGTCCACTGGACACTAGCAGTAGTGGATAGTGGCTCTTGCAGAGGGTCTCCCAAAGACAACAGCAGTGGCATCTTAAGTAATATGTGTCAGTACTATGCAGAAGGAGGCATGGTAAACTTCCTTTTGAATACCTTTTACTATTCAAAACTCTATGATAAGACAATCCAAACTGAAATATGTGATAGTGCTGGAAAATGAGACTCTCAGGTCAGAAAGCACTCAATGATGTATTGAAGAACAGCCGGAAGCAACTACTGTAAGAGTAGCTAGGTTTTTAAAATCAATTCAGGGGGTGTGTAGTTTTTAACTTTGAATTTGTTTTAATGGTTTTTAACTGGGAATTTTAAAATACTGTTTATATTTAATCCTGTTGTATATTTTAAATTGTTATGCTGATGCTTTTATGTCAAGCCACTTTGAGTTCTCTTCAGGGGAGAGAAAGCGGGTATATATATATAGAGAGAGAGAGAGAGCTCTAATGATGCAACTGGAGGTTCAGTTATTGACTGTGCTAAGAGGCACAAGAAAGGTCCAACACTGTTCAGCCTGTATTATAGAAACATGGAATGTGAGAGGCATGAATTATGGATGCTAGACTGTATAACAAGGTAATGAACATACAAAGATTGCAATATTGAGGGTGATCAAGCTAAAGGAGACAGGAATGAGTCAGATAATTGAGTCAGAAGTGAAAATCTAATTGTGGTATTAATAGTGTGGAGATGTGTAGCAAAAGCAGTCAAGAGATTTCATGACCACATAAGATTTCAGGGGAAATCCATAAATATAACTATCTTCCAATTACAGAAGCAGAAGAAAAAGAAACTGAAATTTTCTCTGCTGAAGTCAAGGAGAAAATTGATCACAGAGCAAAACAGTGCACAGGCAATTGGAATGCAGAAGTAGGAAACAGAGTACCAAACATTATAGGAGAATTTGTCCTTGGAACAAGAAAAGAAATGGGAGCAAATGATTTAATTTTTTGATGTCAATATTTTGTTTATTATGAAAACATTATTCAAGCCATCAAATATGACCGATATAGAAATCAGATAGACTACTTAATCAGAAGCAGAAGATTGAGAAGCTCTATTACAGTGGTTCTCAACCTGTGGGTCCCCAGATGTTTTGGCCTTCAATTCCCAGAAATCCTAACAGCTGGTAAACTCAATGCAGAGAAATAAGATACAAAATTAAAGGTAGAACAAGGGACCTCTGCCACAAGATCAAGAATTCATGCTGATGTAGAAGAATTTGGTTTTGTTGTGCTCAGAATAATATCTTTAACTTAAAGACTCATCAATGATTATCAATGGGTGGCCAAGCAGGAGGAAAGGGTTCTACTCTATGTAGATTTATCAATAGTCTGTCATCAAATCATTTTTTTAATGTCAGGAGTGACTTGAGAAACTGTAAGTCACTTCTGATGTGAGAGAGTTGGCCATCTGCAAGGACATTGCCCAGGGGATGCCCAGATGTTTGATGTTTTACCATTCGTGTGGGAGGCTTCTCTCATGCCCCTGTATAGGGAGCTGGTGCTGACAGAGGGAGTTCAACTCGCTCTCCCTGGATTCGAACCACTGACCTGTCAGTCAGCAGTCCTGCCATCATAAGGATTTAACCCATTGTACCATTGGGGGCTCCAAACCATTAACTTTATTATTATTGTTTTGAAACTACCTGATAACAGAGGTTCTCAGAGTAGTATAGAGCATTGCTTCTTAAAACGCGAGTTCTGGCCTCAGATGGCCTTTGGAAGGTATTTACCTATAAAGCCCAAAGTCTAATCTGACATAGCATATTCTCCCATATGAGTCTGCCTAAGTCATGTGATCTTCAGGCGAGATCTTTCTCTCAGTCACAGCATCCTTGCAGGTACATCCCACAGGAACAGAATGCAGCTCTTTCTCAACAGCTGCTCCTTTCAAAATCCTTTCCTAAGGAGTATGATGTGCTATTTCTGAACTGTGTTTTAAAACATGTCGTAAATTGTTTTAATGTTATTGACAGCTTAATGGGAGCAAATAGAGCTCATTTTTGAAGAAAGGTGGGATATAAACTTAATAAATAAACAAGCCATATTTGAATAATAATCTTTCAAATGCTTTGATCTTTATGTGAAGACAGATGGATACCACTATAACCTTTGATACGTTAATCCAGTTCTCTGAACGCTCATTCCACTGCAATTGTTTTGCAACTGATTCCCCACCACGACAGCTCAACTTTTGAGTTGTTGTTGTGTGCCTTCAAGTCATTTCAGTTTATAGCACCCATAAGGTGAACTTAAGGGTTTTCATGGCAAGATATGTTCAAACTTTGACCTCTTCTGAGGCTGAGAGTGTGTGACTTGCCAAAAGATATTCTATGAGCTTCTGTTGTCGTCCAATGCTCAAACCAAACTTGGTGTTTTAAATGTTGTTCTTTAATTAGTACTGAATAGATGACATAGATGTAATATACTTGATAATGGAGTTTGAAAATGTTACTGGTCTGAATGATAGGTAATTCCCACAATAGCCTAAACACCATGGCTACCAGATAACAAATTCTGGGTATTCTAAGTCTCCAAAAAATTACACCACCACCCCTCCCCAGTTCAGGAAAAATATTGGGCTTCATGAAAGAGCTTGTTCTGTCTTGCCAATCTGGAGAATATTTTAGGGATAGCAGCATTGATTTCCTGTACATTGTCCCCCCACTTCACATCACAGATCCATGGTGGAGGGCATGGCTCAGGCTTCCCCTCTTCCAGCACTGCCATCTTGTGTTTGCTGGGTTGCCCTTTCCTTTGTTTCCAATCAGACTGGTAAATCATCATGCTCTGAAATCTCTGTTTACTTTTTGAGCTCTTGGGGGCTGAGAGGATATGAGAGGGAGGGTGCAGAGAGAAAAGTGGTAAAGAGGCCAGTTAATCAGTGACTCCAGAGAGAGAAGGGCAAGAGTCCAGTGATGAGGGGAGATTTAGTCCAGGCCCTGTAGAGAAACTATAATCAAGACTCCAAGAATATCAGAATATAATTCCAGTCATCCCCTCAGACCAATGATTCTCAACCCCCCTATTGCCGTGGCCCCTGAATACAGTTCCTCATGATGTGATGACCCTCAACAATAAAATTATTTTTGTTGCTACTTCATAACTGATAATTTTGCAACTGATATTAATTGTAATGTAAATATCCGATATGCAGGATGTATTTTCATTCACTGGACAAAAATTGGCACAAATACACAATATACACAAATTTGAATACTGGTGGGATTGGAGGGGTTGTTTTTGTCATTTGGGAGTTGCAATTGCTGAGATTTATAGTTCACCTACAATCAAACAGCATTCTGAACCCCACCAATGATAGTATTGGGCCAAACTTCCCACACAGAACCACCATGACCAACAGAAAATGCTGTGTTTTCTGATGGTCTCTGGTGACCCCCTCTGACATCCCGGTTGAGAAATGCTGCTGTCTCAGATGTTGGGGTTTCTGCCAAATGGCTGGAGATGATGGGATTTTTCTTCAACCACCCATCTAGAGGGCACCAGGTTGGAGAAAGCTTTTAACCTTTCTCCAAAATTGTGACATATCAAGAGATTTTAAAGGGAAATCGGTTAAAAGAGTGGAACCAAAGTTGATCTGCAGCAAACTGACAATTTATTTATTTCATATCAAAAGCATTGCATAAATTAGTATAAAACTGATAAAAATAGAAGGAGCGCAGGCGGCTAAATATTTTTTGACCAAAAACAGACAACAGCAATGGCATTCTGTACGTGAGGCAAGGCATCGTGGACAAGCATACAGATGTGGAGTTGTCTGTTCTGCTCCACAGTCACACAGGGTGTGGGATTCTTTTAGGTAGCGCCATTTTGCCAGGTTGTCTTTTGATCTGCCCACTCCACTTCTGTTCAGGGACTTCCAAGTTGCCCATTCTTGGTTTGCCCCTGGAGGAAGGCCCTCATGGGGAGCCATCCAGTTGGGATTTCCTGGTTTAGCTGCCCAGAGGGATACCCTTGCTGTTGCTGAGGGGATGCCAAGAGGAGTGGTAGTTCTCCTTGATTTGAGTCTACTGGGAGGAGGCTGGTAGCCATGTAGTGGGTGGCTTTCACAGTGTTCAACCTTATTTCTCTCACATTTAGCACAACTTCCCATCACACATCAGGGGGAACTGACAATTGGAAGTGGTAGAATGCATCTTGGAAGTCAACGGTGGAAAAGTGATCCAAGAAGAAGGGTCACCAGAGCACATCGTATTTATTTGCAGAAGTGTTCCTCACCTAACTCTACATTAGCTAAACTATTGGTTTCTGGAGGCACTCTTTGTATTCCTGTTCGATGCCAGCAAACCATGGACACTCATTATGTGATGGAGGTGATCCCTCCTTTCTCCCAGATCACAATAAAACTGACCACAAAGATACAAACACAGAGCACCATAATATTAAAGAACAAGTAAACAAATTACAATATTCAGATATTGGATTGAAACCAAATTGTAAACAAAGTCAATAAAAATAGTAGTGCACCCACCTGTTAAAAGCACCCTTTCTCACTGACCAGTCACTTGCCAAAAGTCCACCTGAAAAAAAGAGCTCTTTACCTGTAGAATGGCAACAGGAAAATGGTCAGGCTTCAAAACACCCAGACCAAAAGCCAGTGCTAGTAAACCAAAAGGTGTGCCTGCAAGCCTGATGAGGTAGGAAGAAAGACTTCAGCCATTCCAGTAAAGATGCACATTTCAGTGCCTTAGGGATGTGTTGTTGCCCACTACTTTACATGTCTTTAAAATAGGATTAGACAAGCCAATGAACAATAGGCCCACAAACTGCTTTTAGTCATGACATAATGCAACTGTTCCACCCCAATGTGCTTCTGAATATGCCTAAAGTAGGGATATTGTGTAGATGATAAATTATGTTAATTGCTTGCATTGTTATTTAAGGTGTGGTGTAGTTGAGAGCTGAACTAGAATACTGAAAGTTCAGCCCTGGAAATCCACTAGGTGACTTTGGGTAAATCACATTCTCTTAGCCTAAGAAGAAGGCCATGGCAAGCCTCCTCTGAATAAAACTCTAAGATAGGGTCAATATTGTTTACAGTCAACTTGGAGACACACAACTATAACAACAAGTGTTCGTCTCATGCAATTAATGTTGGGGGCTGCCAGCAAAGCTTTGTAGTTGAGCCACTTTAACTGTCCAGGTGTTCCTCGTCTGTTGGAAGATGGAAACGTGGAGATCACACCCTCTGATCTTGACCTCCTCAACAAGCGTGTTGCCTTCAGGTGGAGAAGACATGACTCCATCAATAGTATCCAAGTTAAATTCAACTTCTTGTCCATCCTATCTCTATACAGTACATGGAACAGGGCAGGCAATGGAATCTTGTCCTTCATCACAGGAAGCAAAACATCTTGGATCAGCCTTTGCCTGCTGGAGCTTTGAGGCAGAATGTATGCTTCTCTTACCCCCTTATTTTATCTTCAAGCATCCCTTTAACATAGATTAAGATGAAAGAATGGCAAAGCGCTGAATGGTCACTGTGGCAAACAAAATGTTTAACACATCTTTAATTTGATCCAGAACTTTGAAATTTTTCTTTTTTGTATTACAACTCACAGAATCCCCCACCCATCATGGTCCTGGATGACTTGAAAAGAGTCAAGTGAGTCTAAAGACTTCACTTGGTTCTTGAACAGAAAATACATCATGTCCCATTTAGCTGCATGGAGAAAAAAAAGATGCTTAAAAAAGATAAATTTAAGTAGAGTTCTGTTTAAAACTCTCCATCCTTAGTTCTCCATTATTATCAAACTTCCGCTAAGCCTCCACATTTCCATCTTCCAACAGACGAGTCACACCTGGGCAGTTAAAGTGGATCAACTACAAAGCTGCCCCCCCCCCCAACATTATTTGCTTGAGATGAACACTTGTTGTTATTGTTGTGTACCTTGTTATTTCATCATACTTCCAGTTATCATGCCTACTTTTCACCCACTCACCTCACCTTGTTTTACTCTGTAATTCTCTTTTATACTTCTTTAGAAATCCTGGTGGACTGAAAATTGCTTTATAAATGTGTTGCTGTTATTTGCCACCAAGCCAACATCAACCATTAAAAATAACAAACCCCCAATACATGAATGCTAATGCTATTAATGCCAAGTAAAGCTCTACTCATGGCATTTATTTCTTCAACAACATACCCCCCATCATTTCACCAATGAAAAGTTTGTTCGTTTTTGTCTGAGCCAATTGGGAAGGGTAATATTCTGTCCCATTTTTCTTCTTCCTTCTGGTGAACTAACTGAAGCCCCTTTTTCATTGCCATATAAAATCTATATTATCTGATTTGAATTGGATTATATGTTAGTGTAGACTCATGTCAGATAATGTGGATTACCTGCTTTGATAATCTGGATTATATGGCAATGTAGAAGGGGCCTAAGTGCACAGTTTGAACTCAGGCTACTTCCACAAAGCTGAATAAAACCCACAATATCTGCTTTATATATACAATATATAAAGGCAGAAAATCTTACATTATCTGAGTGTGGACTCAGATAACCCAGTTCAAAGCAAATATTGTGGGATTTTCTGCCTTGATATTCTGGGATATAGGGCTGTGTGGAAGGGCCCTGAGTCCACACTGCCATATATTCCAGTTCAAAGCAGATAATGTGTGAATTTTCTGTCTTGATATTCTGGATTATACTGCTGTGTGGAAGGGCCCTCAGTTGACAACAATGGAAGTAAACAAAGGAGGAAGGGGAGGAGAAACTTGGTCATTTAAAAAGCAGCTGAAATGTGGGGTAGTAGAGAATTAATTGGGCTTCCCTGTCAAATCAGGACAGTTGGAAGGCATTGATTAAGAATGGGGAAAGTATACTTTACAGGCTGCCAACTACCCTTAGAACGGCATTTTAGTCCCCTGAAGCTTCTAGATTTCCTCATTTTAAAAACACTCTATGTGACGACCCCCCCCCCCCCCCCCCATAAATGACCAACTCTCTATTTTCTGCAACACCGGGTTAATTGTCCTGGAGCTACAGCTGCTAGGACAGGATCAAAGTCCTGGGACTTTCTGATTCTCTAAATTCCCCAGTCCCTATGAGGTTAGTTGAAATCTTGATGAGGAAGTGCTTGATTTTCCAGTAACAGTGTTGCAATGCAAAGTATTTGAGATTGATTTAGTCTCAAAGAAGCAATTAGGACCCATTATCTTTACAAATTTGACAGAAGCCAGAAAATGCTAAAATGCGTCTGTTGACACAGGTCTGGTTAAATGTCTGGATTCACCTGGTGGGCTTGGCTCTAGGGGTGTTATAATGGGTGCCTGAAGTTCAAAACATACTCTGCAGAACTTGTTTGCTAGATGGCCATCTGTTAAGGCTGCTTTGATTGTGCTTTACCTGCATGGCAGAGGGTTGGAGTAGATGGCTCATGTGGTCTCTTCCAGCTCTATTGATCTATGTTTCTATAATTCTATGTGTGTTCTTCCACAAAGAGAAATAATATGTCTCTCAAAACACTTTAAATCATAAGGTCATTATTCCAGTTCATCATGAGCCCCATAATTTGTCCCCAAAATAACAAAGGAATCTTCTGGCACATTAACAGATTTTAACACATTGAAAATGTTATTTCTTAGTCACTACAATTATCATAATCTGTACTGTCTACTGATAAGGGGTGAATCTATACTGTAGGATCAATACAGTGAAATAATGGGAGTTGTAGTTTGGTGAGGCACAGTTTGGCAGAGACCTTGTAAAACTACAACTCCCAGGATTCTACAGCATAGCATTTTGTCAGTTAAAGTGATGTCAGACTGGATTAATTCTACAATGTAGATGCACACTTGATGATTTGAACTGTCAACAATTTGGTATTCTGCCCAAAAACTAGGAATCAATGAGTTGTAATTGGCATAATATGGCATCAAAATTATGGTGGTTCATATTTTCCTTAAATCCCATCTTTCTCCCAAGATGATTTGCAAGTGAAATACAGATTTTTAAAAAAATGCATGATTGAAAAGGTGAAAGAAGTTTTGTTAAAGAGCAAGCAATCTATCTTTAGAATTAAAAACCTTTAAAAACAAACCTATTAAAAAGTCAAAGACAAAAATTGCATGCGACAAACCTTATTTAAAGCCCTTACAGTCGATTCCTAAGTGCCTATCATAATCAAAAAGTATTAATATGATGACAGATAGGAAATGAAGAAGGACCCATCCCAATCCCAATCAAGTTCCAAAGCCTGGGGCCAACACTGCACCTTAACAGACCTCATTCAGGTCTGTTAAGGTGACAGGATTAGCTGGAGAATTTGTGCGACTTGTAGTTGGAAAAAGTAATTTTGTCCCAGTTTGATTTATAGCACTAGTATTTGAGGACTTGAGTAGATTTAATTGAATACTTTATCATGTATTTGATTAAATCTACTCAAGTCTACAAATGCTAGTGTTTGCTTCTAAGCCCATTCAGCCCAAATGATTTCAACATTCAAAAGGTAAAGGTTCCCCCTGACATTTAGTCTAGTTGTGTCCAACTCTGGGAGTTGGTGCTCATCTCCATTTCTAAGATGAAGAGCCAGTGTTGTCCATAGACACCTCCAAAGTCATGTGGCCAGCATGACTGCATGGAGCACCAAGGTGGTTGATCTACTCACATCTGCATGTTTTCGAATTACTAAGTTGGCAGAAGCTGGGTCCACCAGTGGGAGCTCACCCCGCTCCTCAGATTTGAACCTGTGACCTTTCGGTCAGCAAGTTTAGCAGTTCAGCGGTTTAACCTGCTGCTCCACCAAGGGCTCCTATGCAGTCATGCCGGCCACATGACCTAGGAGGCTCCTAGGTATGGCCTGTAAAAATTCTATTAAATGCTTACGAGCAAAGTAATTTTGACCAGCAGCTACAGCCAAGTGATCAGAAAACAGCCCCATGTAGCACCACGATTAAAATCAATTACCTTTTGGACTACAACACCCTAAATCCCCCAAAAGTATGACTTTGGTTTCTAACAGGCAGTATGAGTTCCTCCCACGAAATGTTTCAAAATGCTTCAGCCGCTTGCCTGCATACGCCCACTTCAAACTTATCTATTTGGGGAACCATAGTCTCTGCATTCCTTTTGTGAAGTCACAGTCACATCATGTGCCTCTCAGTAAATGGTTTGCAGATAGCGCCTTTTGTAAAGTTTCACTTGAAACCCTGAAGGGCATTTACATCTTGATTCAACCACAGCTTCCCCAAGCAAATCAGCTGCTGAGATGGACTGAATTCAAGGAGGAATGAATTCACCAACTTACTACATGTTAATTCTCCATTTGCAGTCCTTACAAAAGAATTTCCCATGAAAAAAGAATGAATCCAGGAAAACTATTGCAATTGTTCTGTGGAGTTTTACAGAGATCTTGGTTTGTTGGGTAAGTAGAGTTTTGAAAACTAGCAAAGTTTTATTTTCATTTTTAAAATCAAGACAAGTACTGACAAATTATTAAAGTTAAATCTTAAATTCAATGTAAAGTAATTTTAGCATTAAGCATCAGCTCACCAAACTCCATGCTTTCCTCATACTCAACTTTTTCCTCTCTTCAATCAAACAGCACCCATTAAAATAAAATTTGGGAAAGATTAATTTTTTTAATCTTGAAGGAAAAAATTATTACAATACTGTGCAACACGATTTTTGTTTCCTGGGTTATAAATGTAATTTCCTAATTGGTTCTATCATAAAACAAGGGAAAGGGTTATTAAACTGCAAAAACTTTGTTTTTGTGGGACATACTGAAGTATATATTGCTATAATTGTCAATGAATATCTTATAGAGTCTCAACCAATTCAAAATAGTTTGTGGCAGCAACAAAAACAAAGTTTCTGGAGTATAACAATTATTTTCAAAGTTTTTTTTTCGGGCCAGGAGCAACTTAAGAAACTGCAAGTTGCTTCTGGTGTGAGAGAATTGGGTGCCTGCAAGGATGTTGCCCAGGGAATGCCTGGATGTGTTACCATCCTGTGGGAGGCTTTTCTCATGTGCCTTCATGAGAAGCTAGAGCTGACAGACAGGAGCTCACCCTGCTCCCCTGATTCAAACCGACGACCTTTCAGTCAGCAGTCCTGCTGGCACAAGGGTTTAATCCTTTACGCCACCAGGGGCTCCTATTTTCAAAAGAGGTACCGCACAATTAAACAGGAAATAACACTTTCAAAACAGTAACACAATTTTTTTTCAAATTTTGTTAGCTAGAGTAATCTTTCTCACACACACAACACACACATATTTTAGTTCTAGAAACTATGTATTTTTGCTTGATAGTAATACAAATCTACAAAACATGCAATTGTATGTATCTGTGCCACTTATAAGTCAGTAACATTCATAATCCAAAAGAAGAAAATCAGAGTTGTACCTATAGTTGCTTGCCTTGCTTTAAAATGCATTTCTGTTGCGGCCTTTGCTTTGTTCATCCATCAACAGTCTGATTGTGTTTGATGTTGAATCCAGATGTGCTACTCTATATCCTTCTGAACTTGGAGCCCTGAGATTAACTCTTTTCTACACCAACCAGCTAGAGGTAGCTGCATAGTTGAACCAACCTCGCTATCTTTTAACACTATATGGCTATGTGAGTCAGATTACCTATTGATCTACTCACATCTGCATGTTTTCGAACTGCTAGGTTGGAAGAAGCTGGGGCTAATAGTAGGAACTCACCCCATTCCCCAGATTCGAACTGCTGAAATTTCGGTCAGCAAGTTCAGCAGCTCAGTTGTTTAACCACATATAGGTATGCCTTTGGGTCATCATAAATCAGTGACCAGGCAGAAGAGTTTATTTTTATGTATACATGTATGTGCAAGTTTCTTTTTTATTTATGCCAGCCCTGCACAGGATTTTCTTAGGCAAGGACTACGCAGAGATCATCTTGTCAATTCCTTCCTCTGGAATATTGCCCATAGCACCTGGTATTTGCTGGAATTGTTCTCCCATTCTAGTGCTAAACTGGTCTGCCTTCCTTAGCTTTCAGGATCAAGGTATAGAGCTGTATGCCTTCCTCTTCGATGGGTTTTTGGTGGGACAAAACAGCCTTCCCTAACCTGATAATTTCCTGTTGTATTGGATCACAAAAGAGGTAGAAAACTGCAGTTCTTCAAATGCTGTTGGACTGTAGTACCTATAACTCCTCAATCCTGGGTATGGGAGTTACAAACTAGCAATATTTGAAAAACCACGTTTTGCTACCTTTGGTTTACACCGTGCAGTTCTACACATATGAGACTAAGGCCCCTTTTACACATCTGAACAAAATCCCACAATTTCTGCTTTGAACTGGAATATATGGCAGTTTGAACTTGGAAAACCTATTTCAATGCAGATATTGTGGGATTTCTGCCATGATATTCTAGGCCAGTGGTTCTCAACCCGGGGTCCCCAGATGTTTTTGGCCTACAACTCCCAGAAATCTCAGCCAGTTTATCATCTGTTAGGATTTCTGGGAGTTGTAGGCCAAAAACATCTGGGGACCCCAGGTTGAGAACCACTGTTCTAGGCTACACTGGCAACAAAGATCCACATAGTCAAAGCCATGGTATTCCCTGTAGTAACCTATGGATGTGAGAGCTGGACCTTAGGGAAGGCTGAGTGAAGGAAGATAGATGCTTTTGAACTGTGGTGTTGGAGGAAAGTTCTGAGAGTGCCTTGGACTGTGAGAAGATCCAACTAGTCCATCCTCCAGGAAATAAAGCCCGGCTGCTCATTGGAGGGAAGGATACTAGAGACAAAGTTGAAGTACTTTGGCCACATCATGAGGAGACACCAAAGCTTAGAGAAGACAATTATGCTGTGGAAAGTGGAAGGTAAAAGGAAGAGGGGCCGACCAAGGGCAAGATGGATGGATGGCATCCTTGAAGTGACTGGACTGACCTTGAAGGAGCTGGGGGTGGTGACGGCTGACAGGGAGCTCTGGCGTGGGCTGGTCCATGAGGTCACGAAGAGTCGGAGATGACTGAACGAATGAACAACAACATTCTGGGCTATAGGGCTGTGCAGAAGGACCCAGAGGAAGGCTAGTAGTTTAAAGCACAGGGCTTTAACATTTCATAGAAACATACAATTGGAAGAGACCACAAGGGCCACCCCTGCTTTATAATTGCTCTATATTTTATGTTTGTAGTTTGTACACCACCTGCAAACACTGTTGTCATTGAGTGATTTGAAAATGTAATAAATATATAAAATGGCAAATAATGATGAAAGAAGCCACATATAGAACGAGAACATATTTTATTATATTCTTTATATTCAGATTAATTTCTTTGCTCCTTGTGTCAAAAATCTTTGATTTAACTGTCAAAAAACAACTGTATGGCTGAGGCTACATTCTGATTTCACAAGTGGAGATACCAGCAGGGATAGGTATAAAAGGTCCTCTGAAATAGCAAAAATGTGTACTTTTAAAATGCTGAATAACCTTCTTTTTGGGATCAATGTAAGTGCAATTTTACTTCTTATGCACTTCCTGCCCAATTTTTTTTCAGCTAACCAAAAAGAAATAAAATCACTCTATTTAGGACCTAAGTAGATCAGGTGAGTGAGGACTTTGAATTTCATGGATCCATAATCTAATTCTAACACTATATGATCCAAATGTATGGCCAACAAGAATTTAGGACAAGAGGATCATTGTTTCATAGGTAAAAGGATAATGGTGTGTGATGCATGTGGGAAGGAGGGAGAATGAGAATTTCTGGGTTGCTGTGAGTTTTCTGGGCTGTATATCCATGTTCCAGAAGCATTCTCTCCTGATGTTTTGCCCACATCTACAGCTGGCATCCTCACTGGTTGTGAAGTATATTGGAAACTAAGTAAGGGAGGCTTATATAGCTGTGGAAGGACCAGGGTGGGAGAAAGAATTCTTGTCTGTTGGAGGCAAGTGTGAATGATGCAATTAATAACCTTGATTGTCATTGCAAAGCCTTGCAGCTTCAAGACCTGGCTGATTCCTGCCTGGGGGAATCTTTTGTTGGGAGGTGTTTGCTTATTTTCCAGTATACCTCACAACCTCTGAGGATGCCTGCCATAGATGTGGGTGAAAGGCCAGCAGAGAATGCTTCTGGAATATGGCCATACAGCCTGGAAAACTCACAGCAACCCAGTGATTCTGGCCATGAAAGCCTTCAACAGCACAAGAGAATTTCTGCAGATATTCTAATGGAGAGATGTTCTTTTCTCCAAAATATGCAAGTGCAAAATGGAGTTATTCATCTCAACCAAGCTGGATACCCCTAGGGAACCAAAGTTGATAGCCTATTGATGTTTGAATGGATTCAGTACATTCAGGGAAGGTGAAGGCCAGCATCATCCAGCACATATATTAAGAGTTTGATTTGGGATCTGAAGAGTGTGGTCTTGATTTTGACTTCTGTAGGACAAATATAAGAATGGGAAGAACAATGCCTTATCTAATAGATTTGTGATGGTAGTAGTGATAGTAATAACAACTGTGTACAGATCATAAGTCACATTGCAAGTTTATAAGTGCTGTATTTGTAATATATATTGTCAACAACAGAGACATTAGTCATCTACGTAAAGCCTCAAATGGCCATCTCTATAGTGCCTCCCACCAGCCCTTGGATCCATTCCTATGTAGTTATATGAAGCAGCTGGACAGTGTTGAATGGTCTGGTGGCAGTGCCAGATAGTTTCTCCATTCCACTGCAATCATATCTGCAGCTACACTTTGGAAAAGTGAGGTTACTTGTAATTTACTCTGTATGTACAGAATTGAGGAGTAGCTTAAAAAAGGATCAGCTCAGATCCATGTGTAACATATGTGAATGTGTGGCAAGCCTTTCCTTCATTTAGATCAGGGCTTGGCTTCATGTTTATAAACATATCCCTTTCAGGTTAGCCCATTCTGACATAGGCATTTTTAAGGCAGAGCAAGGGGATTAAGATCTTAAAAGGGTGACCCAGAAGTTGGAATCTCTTTTGGTTTTAATCATCTTTGTCCTTGGCTCCATGCTTCAAGATACGGGTGAACTCCACATAGTTGAAGTTGCCTTTCTTGTCAATGGGGGCCTCTCGGTACATCTCATCAACCTCTTCATCTGTGAACCGGTCACCCATAGTAGTGAGAAGTTCACGCAGATGGTCTTCATGAATGAAACCTGTATGAGAGATGATATTCAGAAAGAAGGAAAAAGAAGAAGGAAAGACAGCTCAAAAACATGCATTAGATAGATCTGGTGAGCATTTATTTTCAAGAATGGTATATTATAAGATAAACTGAGGTGGTTCCTTCTTAGGTGCCATGAATCATTTCATACTAGAGTAGTGATTCTCAACCTTCCTAATGCTGCGACCCATTAATACAGTTCTTCATATTGTGGTGACCCCCAACCATAAAATTATTTTTGTTGCTACTTCATAACTGTAATTTTGCTATTGTTATGAATTGTCATGTAAATATCTGATATGCAGGATGTATTTTTATTCACTAGATCACATTTGGCACAATTACCCTAATTTGAATACTGGTGGGGTGGGGGGTTGATTTTATCATTTGGAAGTTGTAGTTGCTGGGATTTATAGTTCACCTACTATCAAAGCGCATTCTGAACTCCACCAACAATGGAATTGAACCAAACTTGGCATACAGAACTTCCACGACCAACAGAAGGGTTTGGTGGACATTGACATTGAGTTTTGGAGTTGTAGTTCACCTATATCCAGAGAGTACTGTGGATTCAAAGACCAAACTTGGCATGAATATCGATACGCTGAAATGTGAACACTAGGAGAGTTTGGGGGAAATAGACCTTGACATTTGGGAGTTGTAGTTGCTGGGATTTATAGTTCACCTACAATCAAAGAGCATTCTGAAACCCACCATTGATAGAGCATGGCAATGTATTTCTTTTGACTCCTTAAATCCCCTAACTGATATGGATTGTTGCAATGTTGATTGGGGAAATTAAAAAAGAGTTAATTTTTCCAAACTCTGTTTCTTGCTGGCTTTTTCTCCTTGTCCAATTTGGCAGACAAATTTTCCACACAGGATCACAGCTTTGTGAAAAGGGGTTTCCTGGATTTTGGGGAAATTATTAGTTTATCAGAATTACTTGGAAGGCTATTGGGAAACTGTTAACTTTTATTCCTTCAGCAATATCTTATTCTGGAAGATGATAGGAAAGCAACTGAAAATGCTTTTGGCAAAGTGTTCTGGGTAATATCTGAACTATATGAATGAAAAGCATAGAAAGATAAAGCTTCCTCCCTTGGCACCAATAAATAGATGAGGAACAAAGCTAGAAAACTAATGTTCAAGGTCTCAGTGATGTGTGGATTCTTTGTTATCAGTAATGAGCAAAATACAGGATACTGTATTAAACAGGATACACAACACAAATGTCTAGAGAAGTTTATACACTTAGGACATTTTAATTAGGACTTTTAGTTAGGAGTTGCCAAAAAATCTCCTTGCTTTTAGACAAGAAGTGATATGCTTGCTCTAATTTTGGAATTTAGCATTGAGAATAGAAGTGAAAAATCACTGGACTTATAGTTATCATTGGGCTCCAACTCTGAGCAGTCCCAGACAGCATGGCCAATAGTCCAAAATAATTGGAATGGGCATCTACCAGCTTCTGGGGAGATAGAAGAGACAGCTCAGGGCTACAGCATAGTCACTCAAAGCTTTCACTCTTGTCTCAGATCTTCATCTATGCTTTGTGATCAAACACATTAATGTATTTAGAACTGTAACTTACTTTTTTGAATTACGATTTCACAACCAGAATAGACAACTGCCAAGCTAGCCAAGTGGATTTTGGGAGACATACTCTAGAAAAATAGACTTTCTCCCCAGAACTAAACTGATTTCCAACCTGAATCATTCTCTCTTTGTGGCACTAAAGCACCTTTTAACCAATGCGTGCACTACACAAAATATGGTTAGTTTGCTTTTTAAAAATATAACCCACTAGCAAAACCAATGAGCTCATATCATTCACTTCCAAACTCCCAGTTTTCTTCTACCAATTTTTAACGGAATCCACTATAATGAGTAATGCCTGGATTTTATAGTAGCGGGGAGGGGGGCTCAACCATCCAACCTGCACCCTCCTTTTTTCTTCCTCAATAAGCCTTAGGAATGTCCTAAATGCAACCTGAGAACTTCTCAGCATCTGGCAGATTCTAATTTGAATGTCTGCATAGTGTCTTCTCATGTTCCATCTTAAAAGTGCAATGAATTCAATCTTGAAGAGGAGTCACTCCTCTGCTTTTCCTGTGTTTACCACCTTGTCTGATTAAGAGTTCTGGAAACCCTGAAAAGTAGCTTCGGAGGATGTAATTTCTATGAGAAGCAGTGGGAGTAGCTAGAGCAGAGAGACAACCTTCATCTTGTACTGTTCTTTTGTTCATATCAGGGGTAGGCAACTGTGTTTCATCAGATTTTTATATTTTTTTTAAGAATTTCCATCATTCTTCACTATTTGCTATTCTGGACAAGGTTGGGTTTGTTTGGGTTTGTGTGTGTGTGTGTCAGGAGCATGTTGAGATACTGCAAGTTGCTTCTGGTGTAAGAGAATTGGCTGTCTGCAAGGACGTTGCTCAGGGAATGCGCAGATGTTTTACCATCCTATGGGAGGCTTCTTCTCATGTCCCCACATGGAAAGC
The DNA here is from genome assembly GCF_037176765.1 of Anolis sagrei. Lineage (NCBI taxonomy): Eukaryota > Metazoa > Chordata > Lepidosauria > Squamata > Anolidae > Anolis > Anolis sagrei. The sequence goes on along the minus strand of NC_090024.1, from coordinate 211,046,236 downwards.
TGGAGCTGACAGATGGGAGCTCACCACATTCCCTGAATTCAAACCGCTGACCTTTTGGTCTGCAGTCCTGCTGGCACAAGAGTTTAACCCATTGCACCACCAGGGACTCCTGTACAAGGCTGGTAGGAACTGGAGACCAAGAAAATCTGAAGGACTATGTGATTATCACCCATGTTTATGTCATCCCAGCAATAATGCATAGTTCCTTGTAAAGAATTGTACAACCAAAAGGGGGAAGGTAATCCAATTCCTGGCTGTGGAATGGCTTCTACATAGCTTTAGGTACAACTTGATCCACAGTCACAAATTCGTAGACATTACCCCCCTGGACCTATGGATAAGTATCATGAAAGAGGCTAATGTTGCCTGAGCATTAAATAGATTCTCAGGGTGCATCTACACCTGCAGAATTGATGCAACTAGACACTACATTAATTGCCATGTTTTAGTTTGGTGAGATACCAGTTCTCTTTGGCAGAGATGGCTAAAGACCTTGTAAAACTACAACACCAATGATTCCATACCATGGAGCTATAGCAACTGAGTATCAAATGACATGAATTCTGTAGTGTTTGTGCACCCATAATTTACACATTGGAGATTGGAGTTAAGCAGGCAGTGTTGAATGAAAAAGTTTTTTGCCCAAGTGCTACTTGGACTCATTTTCAAAGACAATAATAAGGACTATGCTGGGTCAAAGAAAAGCCCTATTTTAGTTTAACATTCTATGCAACCCATAGTTGCTTATGCGACATCATCAAAACACAAGAACAATTGCACCTTCCATTTTAGATTCTGGAGTATAGTGAACAAGGAAGAGGCCTGCCAACACCTGGAGATCTTGTGAGGAAAAGAAAAACACCCTTGGTTCACAAATGCCATGATGTATTTTTGCAGCTGAACTGAACTTAATGAGGAGCGAGGATGCATCCTTGAGGATGGTAGATAAGAGATGGGATAAGAATGACTTACTCCTTTGGGCTGGAATTAATGAGGAAAGTTTGAAGATAACACAATAGTCGAAACATTTTCTCAGGAAAATAAACTTTGAAAATAAGAGCTTATCTCACAACTGTCCAGCTATGAAATAATACAGAAACACAGCTTTTAAAAACAATTTGTGTAAAAATATCATTTTCATTTTTTCCTTTACTGTTGTATGGCTTTTCTTAAACAACAAGGTTACAATGTAAAACTTAAATGTGGCAAGGGAAAAATGTTTAGAATTAACATTATTCCAAAACACTATTTTAGTCCATTGTCGAAGGTTTTCATGGCTGGAATCACTGGGTTGTTGTAGGTTTTTCGGGCTATATGGCCATGTTATAGAAGCATTCTCTCCAGACATTTTGCCTGCATCTCTGTCAAGCGGATGCTTGCCATAGATGCAGGCGAAACGTCTGGAGAGAATGCTTCTACAACATGGCCATATAGCCCGAAAAACCTACAGCAACTCACTATTTTAGTCTTTTTAATTTTTAGATTTTTTAATAATTGGTTCTGTTTGATTCCTTGATACATAATTGAACTTTTTATTTGGACTGTAATTTCTCAAGCCAAAAACATCTTAATGTTCTCTGCTTCCAGTTAATACCACTAGCTGGTTGGCAGATTTATAGTAACTGATGACTTGATGCACCAGGTAGATGCATTCTTCACCAACACAGCTGATATGAGAACTTGAGTTGCAAAGGAACAGAGATTGGGAAATCTTACTGTTTCAACAATATCTCCTATATGGCAGTTGAGGAATTCTGAAAGGTACAGTCCAAAAAACTAACATTTTCATAGAGGGATGGCATGCATACCTGTGGCCTCCTCATCAAAACAGGCAAAAGCATTGCGGATGACATCTTCTGGATCAGTTCCATTCAGCTTTTCTCCAAACATGGTGAGGAACATGGTGAAGTTGATGGGTCCAGGTGCTTCACTCATCATGCCTTCCAAGTATTCATCAGTGGGGTTCTTCCCTGAAAAATGCAAGTAGGTGAATTAGCTTTTGGCTTCCATGCCCTTGGTTCTTGAGGGCTCAGTCTTACAATCCCTGCTGAAGATTTATTGCATTACCTTCTCAGATTGTGACTGGAGAAGATGAAACTACATACAACAGTACTGATAAAGCCAACAGGAAGATATTTACACCAGGCATGCAATCACCCCTGACTAATAAAAATGTAGCATTTTCAGCATTGGAGTATGACTCTGGAGGATCAGGATATGGATCCCCACTCAACCATGAAACCTACCAGATTACCTTGGGCAAGTCACACTTTCTCAGTTGCAAACCTCCTCTGAGCAAATCATGTCAACAAAACTCTGGGATAGGTTTGGCTTAGGCTCACAGAATGCAGTTATTGGATAACATTTTTGCTTACCAGAAAAAAAAATCCAAAGGATTAGGGGAATATATATATTAAAATTTGATAGCATGTTTAGCTCAGCTCAATGTGGCTACCTATATCCTAGAAGTGAATGTCTAAATATCCTAAAGGCATAAATTCCCTGTGATCCTGGAAACTAAGCTAAGCTGTGTTGTTGAAGGCTTTCGTGGCCAGAATCACTGGGTTGCTGTGAGTTTTCTGGGCTGTATGGCCATGTTCCAGAAGCATTCTTTCCTGATGTTTTGCCTGGATCGATGGCAGGCATCCTCAGAGGTTGTGAGATCTGTTGGAAACTAGGCAATTAGGGTTTATATATCTGTGGAATGTTTAGGGTGGGAGGAAGAACTCTTGTCTGTTTGAGGTGTGAATATTGCGATTGGCCACCTTGGTTAGCATTGAATAGCCTTTCAGCTTCAAGGTCTGGCTACTGGTTAGTACTCAGATGGGGAACCCCTAGAACTGTGATTCTCAACTGGTGGGTACTCAGCTGTTTTGGCCTTCAACTCCCAGAAATCCTAACAGCTGGTAAACTGACTAGGATTTCTGGGAGTTGTAGGCCAAAACACCTGGGGACCCACAAGTTGAGAACCACTGCCCTAAAGAATACCAGGTGCCATGGGCTATATTTCAGTGGAACTGGCAAAAACAGCTATTTGTTGCTTAAGAAAATGTTGTGAAATTCATAGGGTTGCCATAAGTTGAAAGGTGACTTCAAAGCATACCCACACATATCCTAGCAGTGTGAGATTTGTTCCTTTCTATCTACAAGGGGATCGGTAATAGAAACCAGAATATAAACATCACACTGTAGCCCAGCTAAGCGAAGGCAATAAAATGCCCCTGTGAGCTTGTCCTCTCAAACAAAGGTGAATGCTCCTCTTGCTAAAAGCCTTCCCCATAAATTGCCCATAAAAGTAGATCCTGGGGATATGGCAGAGGAAATTAACATGATTAGTCAGAAATCTGCAAAGTAGCAAATCAGGAATGGCAGGCTGAAGGGGAACCAAAGCAACCCTGGGGGAGAAAAACGGCCAAGTCAGTATGACTTGCAAATAAACCAGGAGGAAATCCCAGTCTGCTCTACATGACTGAGTGCATGTCTGCAGGATCCCCATTTCTGACTGAATTACTTCTCAGTAATTCAACTTTAAACCAGGAGGAAAAAGAATCCATATGCTTATTTCCAAGTGTACAGCCACAAGCTGCCCTCTAGTGGTCCTCTATAAAAATGCAGTTCTTCTATTCCATGCTTCGTATTAACTTAATACTTTTCAATAGGGCTGGGCGGTTTCGTTTCGTTAATTCGTAATTCGTTAAAAATTCGTTATTTTTTTTATAACAAAGCGATAACGAACCATTCTGGAGCAACTTAAAAACGAAACGAATTTTTAAATTCGTTTCGTAAATGCTTCGGATTTGTTATGTATTCGTTTCGTTATCGGTTTGAGGTCGTTTCGTTATTATTTCCGCATGTCTGGGCAAGTTTTATAGTTGTTTTTTGTTTAATTAGTGAAAAAAAATTATAATATCACACCAACAGTCAACAACAGAGGGAGAGGGAAGCTTCAGAAGTTTCCCCTGTCCCATTTGGAGGTTTTTTAGCATATTGCGCGGTCGCGTCCGCCATTAATGAATTGATTCGTTATTGTTTCGTATTTGTTTCGTTAATGTTTCGTATTTTTTTTTACATTTACGAAATTTTGTAAATATCGAACTTTTTAAAAGAAAATTTTTGGAATTCTTTTAAATATCGAAACGCAAAACCCCCCAAAAAACGAATCGATTTTAGAAACAAATTTTTCCGTTGTTACCCAGGCCTACTTTTCAACTATACTGTCCTATGCCTTTTCATTCGTTCAGTTGTTTACTTCACCCAACTGTTGTTTCAGTTGACTTATTTCTCCACAACATTTATTTATAATCTGTATAAATTTTCTAGCCCTGAAAATCCCAGAACATTTCCATCTGTTGTGAGTTGGCCACAGAATTGATGGGAAGAAGGGATATGTAATAGTGCTTAGCAAAATCAGGACCCAGAAAGTCATCATCTGAAGACTAGCTGTTTTAACTTTCTTATTCCCTTTGAGTTTAACTAAAATCCTCCCAGAGAGCTAGTGTGGTATAGTAGTTTGAGGTTGGACTACAACTCTAGAGACTAGGGTTCAAAACTCTTCTTGGACATGAAACCCATTGAAAGAGCATGGAACACAAAGTTGCTTTATTACCAAGAGATGCCAACATGTCATGCAGATCTTCCTTGTCAATGAACCCATCACGATTTTGGTCTATCATGTTGAAGGCCTCCTTGAATTCCTGGATCTGTGACTGGTCAAACATGGCAAAGACATTGGAGGTGGCACGCTGAGGACGCTTCTTGGTGGTCTTCGCCTTGGCTCGCTTGCTGGACATCTTGGCGGATTTGGTTTGACCTGGAGAGAGGAATAATAACTTGATTGCTATGTTCAAAGTTCAAGGAGACCAACTGTTGGCAACTAGGAGTCCCGCTCCCAACAGTTTCCTCATCCCATGCTTTTACAAAGCTTTGGAGCACTGCTTTCCAGTGTGTGCAACCTACAATGCAGTCCTATCTTTGAAACTTGAGAAAATCACTGTTGTGGTCTATTACCTTCTCCCAGAATCCTCCAGCTGCAACAACATGCCATGTATTCCACCAGCCATGCTAGCTGGAGGATTCTGGGAGTTTGACTGATGTATTGTTGAAGGCTTTCATGGCCGGAATCACTGGGTTGTTGTAGGTTTTTCAGGCTATATGGCCATGTTCTAGAAGCATTCTCTCCTGACATTTTGCCTGCATCTGTGGCAAGCATCCTCAGAGGTTGTGAGACCCCACAACCTGAGGATGCTTGCCATAGATGTAGGCAAAAGGTCAGGAGAGAATGCTTCTATAACATGGCCATATAGCCCAAAAAACCTACAACAACCCAGACTGATTAATTTGCCATATTTATACCCTGTCCTTCTCACCCTGAAGGGGACTCTGAGCAGCTCACATATAAGGCACAATTCGATGCCACACAATTATACATCATAGAAAATAAAGACATTAAAACCAATTACTAAAAGCATATCTAACATTAAAACTACTTATGCAAATCACATAATCTAATACCATAGTCAAAGGCAATTCCAATTGTCATTGCACTATTCCATATTCATTTATTGCACTGGGAGATTGCTATCTGAAAGCTTGGTCCCACAACCACATTTTTAGCTTTTTTCTGAAGGACAGGAGGGAACTGATCTAATTCCACTAGGGAGGGAGTTCCAGATCCAAGGGGCCACCACTGAAAAGGCCCTGTCTCTCGTTCCCACCAGTCATGCCTACGAAGGGGGTGGGATCAAGAGCAGGGCCTCCCTGGACGATCTTAACCTCTGAGATGGTTTTGGTTCACCAAAATAACTTTTGGAAGCTCTCTCTGGAGGTGGTTAACAAATTTGCTATGGTATTAACTCAGCAATCTCTAGTGTGCCTGATAATGCAATTACAAACCTTAACTGTGTCAAACTTGACAACAAATCTGTAAGGTTAGGTCACTTTGATTCCTGTTCATCAGTTGGCCCTCTAGATACAAAACCCTGAGACAGACAGAGCACAGGAAAGTCACATTTTTTGGACTAAAGTTTGGTGAAACTGGAATAGAAAGTCTAAAAAAAGTAACTTTCCCAATCTTTGGAGGTGGTCAACCTCCCATATGAGATTTTTAAGAACTTGTTCTGTCTTGCCTCCTATCACAACCTAATCATTTTGCAAATAAGTCTGATACCGGATGGAGATAAATTCATCAGCAGAGTCAACAGGTGGGGAAGCAAGAGGCTACAAGGCCAGGTGAAACTTTTGTTCAACTGCAGTTTTCAGGCAACTTAAAAAACACAGACTAGTGGAAGGGAAAAGAAGCTGGCAACCCTTCTCACTATTCCCACCCCTTGAGCCTTCTCTGTGAATGAACAACCCTCAGTTAACCAACTTTCTTTGAACAAAGAAAAGCTTACAAATGAGCCCAAGCTCTGGGCCTACTCAGGAAAACTCAGGAAATTAGTTATCTGTTCCTTGCAGATTCCAAGCATTCCTCCCCCTTCCCCCTTGACAGTCTTTGTCTAGCTGGGCAAAGTGCTGCACGTGGATCTGTGTTCTTTCCTTGAACGACTACGACTACGTTCCTAATAACAATTTGCTAATAGGGATTAATTAGAGGCTTGCAGCTCATCAAGGAAAGAGGATGATAGGCAGTCCTGTTCACAAACCCCAGCACACAAGAAGGAGTGACTTACTGTGTTTCTTGTCCCTATTCCTGTTGACAGCAAGCACACAGGTCATCTGCTCATAATCCCCTATACGTTCCATCATTTTACAGAATCCCTATAGGATTCATCACACTAGAGATAAAATCCACTTAAAATCCAGTTTCTGCCTCCGCCAGAATTCTGGGATTTGTAGTTTAGTGAGGCTGTTAAAGGCTCCTCCCTAAACTACAAACCCCAGAATTCTGCAGAAGGCAGAAACCAAATTTTAGGTGGATTATTTTTCTCTAGTGTGATGAAGCTAGTGTGGGCAAACAATAGCAGAGTGTGAGGAAGGACCCAAGCTAGGAGAGAGAGCAAGCAGGATTTTTTTTTTGCCTGAGCCTACTAGATAGAGCAAGATTTTGCTCCCTCTTTCACACTCTTTTATTCCCCTACTGAATTAACGGAATGCAAACTACATTCAAATAGTACAAAAAGGAATGTGAGAGGAGCTGCGAGGAACTGGGACATTTGTAAAGCGGCTGAAAAAGCGGGACAATAGAGGATGAATTGGAACTGTCCTTGCCAAATTGGAAGAGTTGTGGGGTATGATCTTCCTTTCAATGATGAGTAACATCACCACATGGAAAAGACAGAGTCTTATACTTTTAATAATAGTATAGAGATAATTTTGCCAACAAATTATATTTGTTATATTTACACTCAAAAGTACTGTTTTCAAAACACTTCAGACACAGCTTCATGATGGTAAAATAATAGATATAAGCATACCATCCTGTTTATGTTTTTTTTGCTTTTTCCCATCATTTTCTCGTTTTGTTTCTCTATGTTACTTTGTATCTCTCAAATTTTTAATTAGGTGAGATAAAAAATAAAATAATAATAATAATAATAATAATTTGAAACACAACAAGATGAGTCCACAGCAGAAAAGATTACTCTGTTGGCTGTTGTATTGGATCACACGTCGGACACTTCCCAAGTGTCTACGTCTGTGTGATGTTTCGGTGAATAATGTGTGCAGATCCCAGTAAGGTGGCCTTGTGCAGCTGACAGATGGTAATTTTGTCAGTGCTGATTGTGTTTAAGTGCAGGCCAAGGTCTTTAGGCACTGCTCCCAGTGTGCCAATCACCACTGGGACCTCCTTTACTGGCTTGTGCCAGAGTCTTTGCAGCTCGATCTTTAAATACTCATATAGTGTCAACTTTTCCAGTTGTTGATGTTGTTGTTATAATTATAAGATCTCACCTTTTTTAGACTGTAAAGCTTCCAGAACTCAGAGTTGCTTTTAAATAATTCTTATTATTTTTAGCATTAACAAAACAAAAGGAGGAGAGATGAGGAGAGATGGATAACAATTATTTCTGTTAGTGGTGCTATGACTGCTACTTTTGAAATGTGAAATACCTCATTGCAAGAAGCTATGCAACTTAGCACATCCAACTTCTAAGAGTACATATACAGAGTTACAGCATTTTAATACCATTTTAAATGTATTAGTCTTATCCTTGGATTCCTGGGAATTGTGGTTTCCAAATAACTTTGCTAGAGTCATACAGAAGTCTACTTCACTGAAGTAGAAATCCCAGGATACTGGTAGATCCACAACAATTAAAATGGGAATTACTTGCTATCACTCTAAAAGTGGCATATGCATCCTTCTTTAAAAATTGCAGTAGCTTAATGTGCAATTTCATTGCCATTAAATATTTTAGGATATTTTCCATCCATTCTTTTGGCCAAGGATCCCCCATGTTAAGTCTCAACACAACTCTCAGTTTTCTTCCTGTGCAAAAGACTTTCCGTTTGGAGACTTTGTTGGGCAGCCATAGGAACTAAAACTTGTCCAGTTCCTTGTTCTCTTACACATACACACCTCCCTTCTGTAGCCGATAAGAACATGCCCAGCAGTTACACAGCTGTGGGAGGAGGGAACTGCTGCTTAGCAAGGGAGAAGGGAGTATAAACCTGTAGCCGGACAATAATTGCAGAGCTCAAAGGCTGGCTTGTTAGAACAGGCTAGAAAAGAAGCCCTTCTCTGCCAGACCCAGGAAAATGGGGAGGAGGGATGGGGGACGGGGATGATTAGTTCAAGGTTGGAATACACCTCCCACTACAAAGAGGATAAAAGCTTCTTTGTCCTGCTGCCTCTAGTGGGACTTTGCCCAATATTATAGTTGTCACCAGCTGCCTCCCTTTCCATTAGCCTTATCGCAAAAGAGGTTACAACTGGCCGAAGCCAAGAGCCAATACATGATGCTCAAGTTCCAACCCCTTGTACAATGGGCTTCAGAGCTCTGCATCCTTACAATCACTCTTGGAAAACAAGCTCAGCTTTCAGAAACACACTGAAACAGGAGTTTCATCAGGAATATCAGCTTTCATGCAAGGTGGAGGGATCTCTAATTGCACGGAGACTGATCTTGAAAACCTTATTGCAAAATCTAACATACCAGTTTTATCTCTCTTTTTTTAAAGTGATACGTTACATATGACTTATAGATAGCACGACTCATAAGTAACATGGTGTTATTATGTATCTTCAGGTCAACTACTACTTAAGTGATTCCATCATATGGTTTTGTTATCATGATTTATCCCAATAACAAAGCCATTATGTTTGGAACAAATCACACCATTGTCTTCAGCTAAGAGAGCGTGACTTATCCAAAAATGTTTGGTGGCTTTCCATGGCTGAATGGGTGATTTGAGTGTGTTGGATTAGGGCAGTGATTCTCAACCTGTGGGTCCCCAGGTGCTTTGGCCTACAACTCCCAGAAATCCCAGCCAGTTTATTAGCTGTTAGGATTTCTGGGAGTTGAAGGCCAAAACATCTGGGGACCAACAGGTTGAGAACCACTGGATTAGGAGGTCTCCCACTGTCCTAACCATAGAATCATAGAATCATAGAATCAAAGAGTTGGAAGAGACCTCATGGGCCATCCAGTCCAACCCCCTGCCAAGAAGCAGGAATATTGCATTCAAATCACCCCTGACAAATGGCCATCCAGCCTCTGCTTAAAAGCTTCCAAAGAAGGAGCCTCCACCACACTCCGGGGCAGAGAGTTCCACTGCTGAACGGCTCTCACAGTCAGGAAGTTCTTCCTAATGTTCAGATGGAATCTCCTCTCTTGTAGTTTGAAGCCATTGTTCCGCATCCTAGTCTCCAAGGAAGCAGAAAACAAGCTTGCTCCCTCCTCCCTGTGGCTTCCTCTCACATATTTATACATGGCTATCATATCTCCTCTCAGCCTTCTCTTCTGCAGGCTAAACATGCCCAGTTCCCTAAGCCGCTCCTCATAGGGCTTGTTCTCCAGACCCTTGATCATTTTAGTCGCCCTCCTCTGGACACATTCCAGCTTGTCAATATCTCTCTTGAATTGTGGTGCCCAGAATTGGACACAGTATTCCAGATGTGGTCTAACCAAAGCAGAATAGAGGGGTAGCATTACTTCCTTAGATCTAGACACTATGCTCCTATTGATGCAGGCCAAAATCCCATTGGCTTTTTTTGCTGCCACATCACATTGTTGGCTCATGTTTAACTTGTTGTCCACGAGGACTCCAAGATCTTTTTCACACGTACTGCTCTCGAGCCAGGCGTCCCCCATTCTGTATCTTTGCATTTCATTTTTTCTGCCAAAGTGGAGTATCTTGCATTTGTCACTGTTGAACTTCATTTTGTTAGTTTTGGCCCATCTCTCTAATCTGTCAAGATCGTTTTGAATTCTGCTCCTGTCCTCTGGACTATTGGCTATCCCTCCCAATTTGGTGTCATCTGCAAACTTGATGATCATGCCTTCTAGCCCTTCATCTAAGTCATTAATAAAGATGTTGAACAGGACCGGGCCCAGGACGGAACCCTGCGGCACTCCACTTGTCACTTCTTTCCAAGATGAAGAGGAAGCATTAGTGAGCACTCTCTGTGTTCGTCCACTTAACCAATTACAGATCCACCTCACCGTAGTTTTGCCTAGCCCACATTGGACTAGTTTCCTTGCCAGAAGGTCATGGGGGACCTTGTCGAAGGCCTTACTGAAATCCAGGTACGCTACATCCACGGCATTCCCCGCATCTACCCAGCTTGTAGCTCTATCGAAGAAAGAGATCAGATTAGTCTGGCATGACTTGTTTTTGAGAAATCCATGTTGACTATTAGCGATGACTGCATTTGTTTCTAAGTGTTTGCAGACCGCTTCCTTAACAATCTTTTCCAGAATCTTGCCCGGTATCGACGTGAGGCTGACCAGACAGTAGTTGTTTGGGTCGTCCTTTTTTCCCTTCTTGAAGATTGGGACCACATTGGCCCTCCTCCAATCTGCTGGAACTTCTCCCGTTCTCCAAGAACTCTCAAAGATGGTTGCCAATGGTTCCGAAATGACTTCCGCTAGTTCCTTCAGTACTCTTGGGTGTAGTTGATCTGGCCCTGGGGACTTGAACTCATTAAGAGCGGCCAGGTATTCCTGGACGACTTCTTTCCCAATTTGGGGTTGGATGTCCTCCAATCCCTCATCCACTCCATCTTGCTGAGGTTGAAGACTCTCTTTTTGTGAGAAGACCGAGGCAAAGAAGGCATTAAGTAGTTCTGCCCTTTCCCTGTCCCCTGTCAGCATTGCCCCATCTTCTCCTCGAAGAGGTCCTATCGCCTCCTTGTTTTTCCTTTTTCTACTGACATAAGAATAGAAGCCCTTTTTATTGTTTTTAATGTCCCTGGCAAGTCTGAGCTCGTTTTTTGCTTTAGCTTTGCAGACCTTTTCCCTACAGGTGTTGGCTATTTGTTTGAATTCTTCTTTGGTGATTTCTCCCTTTTTCCACTTCTTGTGCATGTCTCTTTTGTGTCTTAGCACAGTTAGAAGTTCTTTGGACATCCATTCTGGCTTCTTTGCACTTGTCCTATTTTTTCTCTTTGTTGGCACGGTTTGCAATTGCGCCTTGAGTATTTCACTCTTGAGAAATTCCCATCCATCCGTAGCTCCCTTGTCTTTTAGTATCTGTGTCCACGGAATGCTGCTCAGCGTTTCCTTCATTTTTTGGAAATCAGCTCTCCTAAAGTCCAAAATGCGGGTTTGACTTGTCTTAGTTTCGGCCTTCCTTTGTACCTCAAATTGCAGGAGCACAAGGTCACTTGCCCCTAAGGATCCTACCACTTCGACCGCATCGATCAGGTCCTCCGCATTTGTTAGGATGAGATCAAGAGTAGCCAATCCCCTTGTTGCCTCTTCTACCATCTGGACCATGAAATTGTCTGCAAGGCAAGCGAGGAATTTGTTGGACCTTGTACTCTTGGCCGAGTTTATTTTTCCAGCAAATATCGGGATAGTTGAAATCGCCCATGACTACTACATCTCTTTTCTGTGCCTGTTTGGTCAACTGTTGGCAGAAGACTTCATCAAGATCTTCCTCCTGGCTTGGGGGTCTGTAGTAGACGCCTACAACGACATCTTTTTGAGTCCCAGTTCCCTTGATTCTTATCCAGATGATTTCAAGCTGGTTTCCCAGATTGCTGTCTTGAATTTCTTCTGCAGCATAAGAGTTTTTGACATATAAGGCTACTCCGCCTCCTCTCCCCTTTGTTCGGTTTCTGTGAAAGAGGTTATACCCCTTGATATCTACATTCCAGCGATAGGAGTCATCCCACCAGGTTTCAGTGATGGCTATGATATCATATTTGTGGTGTAGTGCTAGAAGTTGGAGTTCGTCTTGTTTATTTCCCATGCTCTGTGCATTAGTGTAAAGACATGTGAGCCCCTGGGATCTTCCCTTGAGCTGTTTAATTGGGATTATTGTGCTTTTGGTACTTGGTCCTTGTTGTGTTTGTGCAGCCCTCCGTTTAGCCTTCTGGCGATTCCCAGACATTATGGGTAAAGTAGTGTTCGCAAGGCTGTTGTCCCCCTCCCCCGGTGGACCTAGTTTAAAGTGTGTCTAATGAGGTTTGCGAGTCTGTGAGCAAAAAGGTGTTTTCCTACTTGTGTGAGATGCACCCCATCCCTTGCCAGTAGGCCATCCTCCTGGAATAGCAGGCCATGGTCGAGGAAGCCAAAGCGTTCCTCCTGACACCATTTTCTAAGCCAGTCATTGACCTGTACACATAAACCTTTACTCCAGCATTTCTCAACCTGGGGGTCTGAACCTCTGTGGGGGTTGCGAGGGAATTTCAGATGGGTCACCAAAGACCATCAGGAAACATATATTTCTTATGGTCCTAGAAACACCTTTGGCAGAGAAGGCTAAAGATCCCTCCACCTGTACTTCTCTTCCTTTTTGGAAACAGACAGTGAATCTTCTCACCAAAAGCCCTCCTCAGGTATGATTGGCCGACCTCTTAGCCAGCTTCTTAGCCAAGAGGAGGGCTGTTTCTGAGACTCCAAGCAGCAAGGAGAGAGCAGGCATGCTTGGTGCATCACAGTGTGGTGTGCATGTGGGGTGAGGGAGGGTGTGCGAGGCTGGAGGGAGGCTCCGGCCAGTGACTCCCTTCAAGGAATGGGAGCTCTGTATGAGAAATTTGGCCCAATTCTATTGTTGGTGGGATTCAGAATGCTCTTTGATTTTAGGTGAACTATAAATCCCAGCAACTACAACTCTCAAATGTCATGGTCTATTTTCCACAAACCCCACCATGTTCACATTTGGGCATATTGAGTATTTGTGCCAAGGTTGGTCCAGATCTATCATTGTTTGAGTCCACAGTGCTCTCTGGATGTTGGTGAACTAAAGCTCCAAAACTCAATGGCAATGCCCATCATACCCTTCCAGTATTTTCTGTTGGTCATGGGAGTTCTGGGTGCCAAGTTTGGTTCAATTCCCTCATTGGTGGACTTCAGAATGCTTTTGATTGTAGGTTAACTATAAATCCCAGCAACTACAACTCCCAAATGGCAAAATGAATCTCCCCCAATCCCACCAGTGTTCATATTTGGTCATATCAGCTACACCATTCTGACTCAAGTTACTAATGCATTATTTTTAAGTGTCCTAATTATTCATTTCTCTCTCTTCCCAAATGTACCCCCAACAATGTCCTAAAGAAGTAAATGTTACACGTGACATTAGTAAATGACTGTAATAGCCTTTCTGTTACCTTACAAACTACCCCAATTACCACTATTCCCTCAGAAAGTAAATTGCAACTTGTCTTAACATTATTTGTAATACATCACTTTTTATGGCTGCATTCCTTACAGTAGCACATGGGGAGGAATGTATGTCTCTCCAAAAGAGGTTGGGCCTAGCATTTGGGAAATTTTTGTGGGGTTTTTGGATAATAATTCCCAGGATGCCCATGTTAACATGGACCTCCTGACCCAGTGACCATAATGGATCAGGGATTCTTGGAGCTATAGTACAAAAATAAATATTCCCAGGATTTAGTTAACCTGTAACTTTAGTTTGCATACCCACTGCTGATACAAGATGTGTTCGGCAGTCCAACACTATCCAAAGGGCCACATAATATCTATGGTGAATGTATCAGTAGCAAGAAGATCTTTCCATAGAACAGCAATGCTTACTGCATGACCTATCTCAAAAGATACCAGGACTAGTTTTGGGATGTAGATCAACTTATGATGACCCCATGAATGTTATAAGGCTTTCTTAGACAAGGGATACTCAGATGGTTTTGCCAGTTCCTTCCCCTGAAATGTTCCTTATAGCGCCTGCTCTCATTGGTGGTGTCCCATCCAAGTACTAATCAAGGCTGGCCCTACATAGCTTCCAACATCAGGAGGATCTGGTGCCTTTAAGGTATAAGGGAAGGTAGAGTCATAGGATGTTACAAATGGAAAATACAAGACTATCCAATTGAAATCCCTGCCATGCTGGAACACATAACTAAGGCATTCCCAAGAGATAGCCATCCAGACTCCACAACACTTAAAGGTAGCAAAGTGTAATTTTTCAGGAGACATCATGTAGGTGATGGCATAGATAACGGTAAAATGTAATGTCCATACAGGGCAGCAAGACTTTTGCAAAAAGAATTGGCATCTGGGCTCTGTTTCAAAAGTCTTGTGTTGGCACTGCAAAGTCTTTATGGTGCTTGCAGGGGAGGAGGAGGAGGCAGGAACTCAATGACCAGCTTTGCTTTAGATTCAGTCTCTCTTGCCAGGTTAAATGCTGATTTTGCAGTGGTGTTGCAAGCCATGATTGTTCAGCACTCCCATTACTAAAGTGAGGTCATAGGACTGGGATGTTAGGAATTTGACCTGTTGTTTTTGTAGTTCAGATGGGAGGGGGGGGGGGGGGAGAGAACCTACCATACACTGAGTTAGTCAAAGATGTAAGTCTGCAATGAGAATACAGTTTGACTGTATCAGCAGACTAAGAGCAGCCCTTGTCACGCAATGATTAATTCAACACAGGGGATCAAAGGCTTTATAAACTTTATAAACAGACTTTATAAACAGATTCAAACCACCATCCTTTTGGTCAGCAGTCCTGCCGGCACAAGGGTTTAACCCATTGCACGACCAGGGACTCCATCCATCCTGATGATCCATAGAGGCTGGTGATAGAGGAAATCATTTTGTGACACTTGGCTATTCCTTGCTATCTGGAATGAGAAGCTGTAAATGGGGATAAAAAATGTTGGGTATGCAGTTGCTCATTATGGAGGACCTTCTTGTAGCAACACCAGAGGCACTCCAAGTGGCCAGCTACTGGTCAAAGGACATTTAGTCAACTACCAAGCTTGCAAACTTTGTTTTGTTTGTTTGTCTGTTTGTTTAAAAATGCAATGTAACTGTTTGGCCTGCTCCTGACACAATAAATAAATAAATAACTAGCTGTTAGGATTTCTGGGAGTCGAAGGCCAAAAATATCTGGGGACCCCAGGTTGAGAACCACTGCCCTAAAGGTAATAGATCCTGTCTGATTTTGGAAGCTAAGTAGGATCAGCCCTGTTAAATGCTAGGATGGGAGACCACAAATGATTGCCAAGACTATATTTCAGAAGAAGGAACTGGCAAAATAACCTCTGACTATTCATTGCCTAAGAAAACCCTTGTGAAATTCATAGGGTCACCATAAGTCAACAAACCCATTGACACACTTAGGTAGCCTCAACCTCTCCCCTACCTTATTCAGATACTAATTTTTAATTTTCTTGCTCAATATACATGCTGTCTAGAGACTGTGAGAACTGTAATAAAAAGTTACCTTACTTTTTTGAGATGGTACCTCCCCATAAAAACATCCCAGGAACAAGAAGTAAAGTGAGAACTCCTTGTTCTTGTAGTTGGCTGTCTTCCTACACCCCCAACATAACCTTCATAGCTTTCAATGTGACATTCATGCATACAGTCCAATGGACATGGCACAAAATGAATTGAAGGATTTTATATGGGCAAGCAACCGCTTGCAGTTAGCCAGCACACACTGGATTTTATGCCCACAGGGCACCTTTGAATGTTACAGCCCTATATGGGCATCCAGGAAAGTTGGAGCAGTACAAAGAGATCCTGATGGACATGATCTCACTTCCCTCCTTGCCTAGGGAAACAGTATGGGAAATTATATCCTCTGATCTGACTCCTTCAAGAACTGTCTAAGTGTATGAGATAAAGACAAGTAGATCCATACAAGCAGAACCTTGCAAAAAGGCACAGTACGGGTGGCATGGAGAGAGCACGCAAGCATAGAGCTTATTCCCATGTTGACTCCATTCAGAAGTTCAGATTTCAAGTGGGAAAGATTGGGAGTGAAGTCGAGTGGACATAATTTTGATCCTGTACACTTTTACAAACACTGATTCTATACAACACAGTATCTTCTCTGGGGTAGTGTGAATCAAGTGATACACTATGAACTTTTGCAGGAACTGCAGCTACTTACTAACAGCCAAGGTTGTTATCTGGAACCACAGCTCATCTATCTATATCTATAAACAGTAATAATGTGAATGTTTGTATGCATGTATGCGCATAGGTTTCCAAAAGACTTCCTATTGGCTGCCACTTCCAGACACTACTGCGACCCCCACCAATTATGGATTTGGACCAAACTTGGGACACAGACCTCCCCATCCCCAAAGTATGGCCTGCTTTACATCAGGGTGAGGTTTAGGGGAGGGTGTACCATGGAGGATGGGATTTGCAGTACCTTTACCCACATCCAGAGACTAGTGCTACCTCCATCAGCCAGGGATCTAGACCTAACGTGGCACACAGACACCCCCCCCCCCTCCCATGACCTACTTTACATCAGAGTGAGGTTTGGGGGAGGATGGACCATGGGCAATAGGATTTCCATTACCTTCACCCACTTCCAGAGACTACTGCTAACCTTATCAGCCATGGATCTGGACCAAACTTGGGACAAAGGACACCCCAACCCCAACCCCCCCCCTCCGGAGTGACCCTCTTTACATCCTGGTGATGTTTGGGAAAGGATGGACCATGGATGGTGGTATCTGCAGTACCTTCACCCACATCCAGAGACTACTGCAAACCAAATCGGCCATGGATCTGCAGCAACTTCTAATGGATCCATTCATAACATCCAAAAACAAAAAATGCCTTTTTCAAATAACCCACACATCATCAGGTACTCAAGCTAGTTTATAATAATAGCCAAAAGCTAACCTGTACATGCATATGTGATACAGGCATACAGAATCTATGGGTGAATCTACACTGTATATTCAATGCAGTTTGGCACTACTTTAACTGCTACCACTCAATGCTATAGAACCCTGAGATTTTTAGTTTGTTGGGACACCAGCGCTCTTTGGCGAGGAAGGCAAAAGATCTTGCAAAACTACAACTCCTATGACTCCATAGCATTGAGCCACAGCAGTTAAAGTGGTGTCAAATTGCATATTTTTTGGATTACAGATGCACCCTGTGGAATATGTGTAGTCTTTTAAAAAAACAAGGAAACAACAAAGAGCTTAGCCAAGTTATTGTTGGACTATAACTCCTGGAATCTGGCCCGTGTGAATAGGGATTATGTAGTCCAAAAGATAACTTTTTAGAGCTCTAGCACTATCTCGCCAGGGAAGGTGGCAGCCTTCCTTGTTATCTGAAATGGATGAGGTATGGGCTGGATTTTTGACAGTCAAGACTGGCCCAGTCCCTTTCTTTGCTTTAAGCTAGCTGTCCAGTGCCTGCTTTCCTTATGCCTCCTTAAATGGTTGTCGTTCCTTCTACTTGAAGAAAGAGGCACAGCATTGTTTATTGATCCAAGGAGGCCTCAGCTTTCAACAGTTCTTCATAGCAGATTCAGCACCCAGTTCATTAAAAATTGCTGCTGCCTAAGCCTCATATATTCAAATGAGATTTTGTGATTTAGGTTCTTCCTTTCCTGGAAACCCTCTGTGAACTAGCAGCCATTTTTTTTATAGACCAGCCCTAGCCCAAGATATGCCATTTGAACAGCAGTCTCCTAAAGAACCACTGCCTCCCCCTCATTTCTTGGACTACAACACCTATCATCCATAGCACACTTCATTAAGGATTGTAGTCTGAGACCTTGTGATGGGAAAGGCACCAGATTGGAGAGGAATGTCACAAAGAGCTAAACCTTTGCCTGGCTTTCTGATCATCATATTTCACACATTCTCCTCTCCAGGGACACACTCTTTTAAATTGAAATACATGAAATGACAGCAATTCATCAATAAGAAACGGGTTTCATGCTTGATGGTGCAGTGGATATTGCTACTGGGAATGTTCAAAGTCTGCTGCATATTTTCTAGATCCAATTTATTTCTCCCTTTCCACTCCCCTCCATACATAAACACACACCTATTTTAATCACTGGAGATAAATATTTCCCAGTAAGGCAAGGATCTGTCACATTGAATCCATCAGGTTGGCATCAATGTTTGCTTTTTCACTCCTCATTTCATCGGAGCCTCCCTATATGTTTGTTTGTTTTTGGAGGGGGGGAGTTGGAGATTAAGAACCTGATTGTTTTTCAAGAAAAGGGCTTTCTTTAGTGCATTGTGTAACCATGTATGTGTTATTTTCTCATGGATATGATTCAAATAGTTTTTAAGACACTTTAAATCCGTGTTTCTCAACCTTCCTGTGCTACAGCCCCTTAACACAGTTCCTCAGTTTGTGGTGACTCCCAACCATACTATTATTTTAGTTGCTACTTCACATTTCACTACTGTAATGAATCATAATGTAAATATCTGATATGCAGGATGTATTTTTATTCACCGGACCAAATTTGGCACAAATACCCGATATGCCCAAATTTGAATACTGGTGGGGTTGTGGGGGGGATTGAGTTTTTCATTTGGGAGTTGTAGTTGTTGGGATTTATAGTTCACCTACAATCAAAGAGCATTCTGAATTCTACCAATGATGGAATTGAACCAATCTTGGCACACAGAACTCCCATGACCAACAGAAAATACTGGGTTTGGTGGGCATTGTCCATGACTTTTGGAGTGGTAGTTCACCAACATCCAGAGAGCACTGTGGACTCAAACAATGATAGATCTGGACCAAACTTGGCACAAATACTCAATATGCCCAAATGTGAACACTGGTGGAGTTTGAGGAAAACAGACCTTGACATTTGGGAGGTGTAGTTGCTGGGATTTATAGTTTACTTACAATTAAAGAGCATTCTGAACCCCACCAACGATAGAATTAGGCCAAACTTCCCACCCAGATTCCCCAAGACCAACAGAAAATATGGTCAGAAAATATGGTCTTTGGTGACCCTCTGATACTCCCTTGCAATCCTCAGGTTGAGAAACACTGCTTTAAATGCATTTGAGAGCCAGAATGGTATAGTGACCTGAGTGCTGGACTATGACACTGGAGACTAGGGTTCAAATCCTTGCTTGGCTCAATATATGACCTTGGATAAGTCACACTCTCTCAACCTCAGAGAAAGACAAAGGCAACCCCCCCCCCCTTTGAATAAATCTTCCCAAGAAAAACCTGCAATTATTTCCAGAAATGTGTTAGATGCACACAGCAACAAGAAATGTATTTTTGAATAACAATATCCTAAAGAATCACTGCCTCCCCCTCCGTTCTTGGACTACAACTCCTATCATCCATAGCACCCATCATTAAGGATTGTAATCTATTATATGCATTTCTACTTTGCTTTTTAAGATGCCTTGAGTTCTAGCTTTAGGGGAAAGATGAGTTATAATTAATCCAATGAAATGCAATAGGAACACGGTTTGGAAAAACAACTTTTGGAGGTTAGCCATGCAGGCTGGATTATTCTAGGAACTGTCGTCCAGAAGGTACGCTTTCCAAGCTTTGAAATGGAGGCAGGAGAAGCAACCAATAGGGAGCAAATTCATTTTCCCACCCCCAGAACCACATCAAGTACACAAAACATCAACTGCATATAACAGGGCTCAGCTCAGCTTTTCCAGGCTTCTGTCAACTTTGGAACCTTTCTAGTGCTATTAAAGATACAATTTTTGAGAATGTTCAGAATTAAGAAGTGTTCTGTTGACCCATCATGATGCAGTGGTTTGAGCATTGGACACAGCATTTGAAAACTATTGCTTCTCATGAAATCCACATTGGTCAAGGAATCTGAAGCATTTTGTATATCTGAATGTGGAGTGCAATCCTATTTATGTCTACAAAAAACCAGAGATGCATCTACAGTAGACATGGGCAAACTTGGGCGCTCCAGGTGTTTTGGACTTCAACTCCCACAATTCCTAACAGCCTACCTAATGCAATTCCCAATAATTCCTACCAGCTATTAGGAATTGTGGGAGTTGAAGTCCAAAACACCTGGAGGGCCCAAGTTTTCCCATGCCTGATCTACAGGGTGAATTAATGCAGTCTGATGCCACTTTAAGACTGAATGTTGTGGAATTATGGGAGTTGTAGTTTTAACCTTCTCTGTCAAAGAATGCTGATGCCCCACAAAACTACAAGTCCCATGATTTCGCAGCATTGAGCCACGAGGTTCCAAAGGTAAAACCGACAGATGTCTGGCCTGGATGAAGCATGTAATAAAGGGATCTGCTTCTTCAGAGGACTTCCATTTGTTTTTCTTATTCCAGCCCCTGGTGCTGCAGCAGGTTAAACCACTGAGCTGCTGAACTTGTTGTCGGAAAGGTTGGTGGTTCAAATCCAAGGTGTGGAGTGAACTCCCGCTGTTAGCTCCAGCTTCTGCCAATCTAGCAGTTTGAAAGCATACACATGTGAGTGGATCAATTGGTACCCCTCCAGCAGAAAGGTAACGGCACTCCATGCAGGCATGCCGGCCACACAGCAGTTCTTCGGCTTAGAAATGGAGATGAACACCACACCCCAGAGTCAGACACGACTGGACTTAACGTCAAGGGGAAACCTTTACCTTAATGGTAGGAGCGGTTTGATGCTAGAAGTTGATGGAGAGAGGATATCCTTCATTGGAAAACTTGAAGAACAGACTGGATGCCTGTTTGGTTTAATTCTGGATAGGGCATTAGGTAAAGGTAAAGGTTTTCCCCTGACATTAAGTCAAGTCATGTCCAACTCTGGGGGTTAGTGCTCATCTCCATTTCTAAGATGAAGAGCTGGCATTGTCTATAGACACTTCCAAGGTCATGTGGCCAGTATGGAGTGCCGTTACCTTCCTGCCGAAGCGGTACGTATTGATCTACTCACATTTGCATGTTTTCGAACTGCTAGGTTGGCAGAAGCTGGGGCTAACAGTGGGAGTTCATGCCACATGTTTTTGAACTGCTAAGTTGGCAGAAGCTAAGGCTAACAGCGGGAGCTCAACCTTTCGGTAAGCAAATTCAGTAGCTCAGCAGTTTAACCCACTGCGCCACCGGGGGCGGGGGGGGGGCTCTGGATAAGGCATTCGTTTACTTGAATGTGAGTGAAAAGCTCTTGCATGTATAACTTTAAGCACAAGGCTTAGCTGAGGGCCTTTACATAGGACATAATTATAGCACAATTATATGGCAGATAGTATCGCATGGAAACTTGGGATTTGCAGCTCAAAGAGGGGGATTTGGAATTATCTGCCAGAAAGTTCCAGTGCCTCACTAAACTATAAAGCCCATTCCATGGGAAGCAGCCATGGCAGTTAAAATGGAATCATAGGGCGAGAGAGTATGAAAGTTTGCAGTGATTCTTTCAAAAAATGTCTTATTTTTAAAAGTAAGAGAACAGACCATATAGGACAGATTATGTCCCCTTTTAAAAGACCCACTGTTCTCAAACCAGAGATACACATCATTGTTTTGATCCTAATTGTAGTCCTGTTTCTAAAGCTTCAGCCCAGTTGTGGATATTCCAGCAAGTCAGAAACTGAAAAGTAGGTAGTGTGACACCCAGCAGATCCTTTGGACTACAGTTCCTATCAGCTTAGCCCACGCTGCGTATGACTGGCAACAATAACAGCAACCATAATTAAAAACATGCAAAGAACACCAGATTGCATTTTCAATGTTTTAGACTAGGCCTGGGCAAACTTGGGCCCTCCAGGTGTTTTGGACTCCAACTCCCACAATTCCTAACAGCCTCAGACCCTTTCCTTTCCCTGCTCAGCTGCTTAAGGAAAGGGACTGAGGCTGTTGGGAATTGTGGGAGTTGGGAATCCAAAACACCTGGAGGGCCCAAGTTTGCCCAGGCCTGGTCTAAAACGACCTTAAACAGTCAAGGGGGGAAAGGAAAGGGCCCGAGGCTGTTACGAATCATGGGAGTTGGCATCCAAATCACTTGGAGGGCCACAGTTTGCCCAGGCCCATTTTAGACCAATGTTCCCATGAGGCACAGACCATATGATGAATGGTGATGAGATGTGCGCTCCAAAAACTCTACTGTAAACAACACTATGGGGTGCATCTACAGCGCAGAATTAATGCACTTTGACACCACTTTAACTTCAGTGCCTCAATGCTATGGAATCCTGAGAGTTGTAGTGAGGCACCAACACTCTTTGAAAGAGAAGGCAAAAGGTTTTGTGGAAGATTAGAACTCCCAGGATTCCATAGCCTTGAGCCACTGCAGTTTCAAGTGGTATCAAACTGTGTTAATTCCACAGTGTGGATGTGCCTTAAGTTAGAAATAAAGGAAGGGAAGCTTAGTATAAGGGAGTTTCCTATGTTGGGGACTAATGAAAGCAATAGGTCATACAAGCCAGGGTGGAGAGCATCTTTTAGACTGAAAGATCTGCTAGGGCAGTGTTTATCAATCTGGGGGTTGGGACCCTGGGGGGGGGGGGTCATGAGGAAGTGTCAGAGGGGTTGCCAAAGACCATCAGAAAACACAGTATTTTCTGCTGGTCTTAGGGGTTCTGTGTGGGAAATTTGGCCCAATTCTATCATTGGTGGGGTTCAGAATGCTCTTTGATTATAAGTGAATGATAATTCCCAGCAACGACAACTCCCAAATGTCAACATCTATTTTCCCCAAACTCCACCAGTGTTCACATTTGGACATATTGAGGATTTGTGCAAAGTTTGGTCCAGATCCATCATTGTTTGAGTCCACAGTGCTCTCTGGATGTAGGTGAACTACAACTCCAAAAGTCAAGGTCAGTGCCCACCAAACCCTTCCAGTATTTTCTGTTGGCCATGGGAGCTGTGTGTGCGAAGTTTGGTTCAGTTCCACCATTGGTGGAGTTCAGAATGCTCTTTGTTTGTAGATGAACTATAAATCCCAGTACCTACAACTCCAAAATATCCAGGCTAATTCCCCTCAAAACCCACCAGTATTCAAATTTGGGCATATCAAGTACACATGCTAAGTTTGGTCCAGATCCATCACTGTTTGCATTCACTGTGCGCAACTACAATTCCCAGTGGGTGAAAATACATCTTGCATATCAGATATTTACATTATGATTCATAATAATAGCAAAAATTACAGTTGTGAAGTAGCAACAAAAATAATGGTAGTCGAAGGCTTTCATGGCTGGAATCACTGGGTTGTTGTAGGTTTTTCGGGCTATATGGCCATGTTCTAGAAGCATTCTCTCCTGACGTTTCGCCTGCATCTATGGCAAGCATCCTCAGAGGTTGTGAGGATGCTTGCTATAGTTGCAGGCGAAGCGTCAGGAGAGAATGCTTCCAGAATATGGCCATATAGCCCAAAAAACCTACAACAACCCAATGTTATGGTTGTGCGTCACCACAACATGAGGAGCTGTAGGAAGGGGTGGCGGCATTAGGAGAGTTGAGACCCACTGTGCTGGGGCAACAAGAGGTTCTGACCTCCATCCTCGCTTCCTTTAGCCCAAGAAGGTTTGGAGCGTCTTAAGGGGAAAGGAGACCCTCTTACCTGAGCCAGAGGCAAACTGGGGGGATCCCTCGGGGAGCCGAGAAGGAGCGTCGGAGAGAGGACGAGGCACCAAGAGCGGGCTGAGCCTCCCGGAGTTTGGGCAGGAGCGGCCAATGGAGAGGAGCGCTTCTCCCCGAGCGAGCGGATCCCTCCCACCCCGAAGGATTTGGCCATAGAAGGCGAAGGAATGCGGAGCCCGGCGGTGGTGGCAGCAGCCCAGCTGTGGCGCGTCGGATGCGGGAGGATGGAGCCGAGAGCATCCGCGCCCAGGAACAAGCCCGCGGGAGGCGGGGAGAGCGGCTTTGGCCTTATATAGATGCAAAGGTCTCCGGGGAGGGCTTGCGAGAGCAGAGCCCAGGAAGCATCCCAAGCCCACGGCCCCGGCCCCTTCCTTTATAAGGCTACAAGCCAAGGGCCAAGCTCCCTCCCGATGGAGTTCCAACCATGGCATTTGGAAACAGGGAAAAACAGGGAGGGCAATGGCATGGGTGGCATTTTTCCCCCAACCCACCCGCTATTGCCTTCCCTGCAGTTCCCTGGTGTATAGCTATAGTTGGCCAAAGTTTTGTTTTTGTTTCACAAGAGCCAGCTGGGACCATCTTTGCACCCATCGCACGGGCTCCCCTTCTGGCGGGGAGAGGTACTGCAAGTATCCGGGACTCTTACTTTTTGTATTATAGTTGGGCCTCCATATCCATGGATTCAAACATCTATAGCAGGCATAGACAAACTTTGGCCCTCCAGGTCTTTTGGAGTTCAACTCGTACAATTCATAGAATCAAAGAGTTGGAAGAGACCTCATGGGCCATCCAGTCCAACCCCCTGCCAAGAAGCAGGAAAATTGCATTCAAAGCACCCCCGACAGATGGCCATCCAGCCTCTGTTTAAAAGCTTCCAAAGAAGGAGCCTCCACCACACTCCAGGGCAGAGAGTTCCACTGCTGAACAGCTCTCACAGTCAGCAAGTTCTTCCTAATGTTCAGATGGAATCTCCTTTATTGTAGTTTGAAGCCATTGTTTAGCGTCCTAGTCTCCAGGGCAGCGGAAAACAAGCTTGCTCCCTCCTCCCTATGACTTCCTCTCACATATTTATACATGGCTATCATATCTCCTCTCAGCCTTCTCTTCTACAGGCTAAACATGCCCAGATCTTTAAGCCGCTCCTCATAGGGCTTGTTCTCCAAACCCTTGATCATTTTAGTCACTCTCCTCTGGACACATTCCAGCTTGTCAGCATCTCTCTTCAACTGTGTTGCCCAGAATTGGACACAATATTCCAGGTGTGGTCTAACCAAGGCAGAATAGGGGGGTAGCATGATTTCCCTGGATCTAGACACTATACTCCTATTGATGCAGGCTAAAATCCCATTGGCTTTTTTGCCACCGCATCACATTGTTGGCTCATGTTTAACTTGTTGTCCACAACGACCCCAAGATCTTTTTCACACTTACTGCTCTCAAGCCATGCATCCCCCCATTCTGTATCTTTGCATTTCATTCCTAACAGAAATATCTTCCAATTCCTAACACTATTGCCTTCCCCGCAGTTCCCTGGTATAAGATACAACTATAGTTGGCCAAAGTTTTGTTTTTGTTTCACAAGAGCCAGCTGGGACCATCTTTGCACCCATCGCACGGGGCTCCCCTTCTGGCGGGGAGAGGTACTGCAAGTATCAGGGAATCTTTTATTTTTTTGTATTATAACTGGGTCTCCATATCCATGGAGTCAACCATCTATAGCAGGTATGGGCAAACTTCGGTCCTCCAGGTTTTTTGGACTTAAACTCTTACAATTCCTAACAGCCATATCAGGAGTGAACCTATCTTCGTGATCCCATCTTCCCTTACAAAACAATGTGCACCCTGAGATCATCTGGGGAGGCTCTGCTTTCTCTTCTGCCACCGTCCCAAGTGCGGTTGGTGGGGTCGAGGGAGAAGGCCTTCTCGGTGGTGGCCCCCTGGCTCTGGAACTCACTCCCTAGGGAGATCAGACAGGCACTCACTGTTGGACTTGCCCTTGTAAGCCGCCCCAAGTCCCTAAGACCCGTCGCAAACTAGGTTCCTGTGGGAGAAAACCTTGCTAGCACGTCCCTGACATCACGAGACTCCGTCTCTCACCACGCCCCTTTCTCCGCCCCTTTCTCCGTGCGAGTGTGGTTTTTCCTTTGCTAGGGCAGCATTGCCAGCATACTCTCTCAGTTGGCAGAATTCAACTGAGAGAAAATGCGGGCAATGCTGCCCTAGCAAAGGAAAAACCACGCTGGCAAAGAGAAAGGGGCGGAGAAAGGGGCGGGGCGAGAGGCGCAGGCTCATGACGTCAGGGACGACCTAGCAAGGTTTTCTCCCGCAGGAACCTAGTTTGCGGCGGCTCTTAGGGGAGATAGTGGTGGGGTATAAAAATAAAGTTGTTGTTGTTATTATTATTATTATTATTACTACTACTACAGTGTAGTGTATTTAAAAAGCAAACAACAACAACAACAACAAAACACAGTTTGAAAACTTGGCATTATATTAAATGTCCTTTGACCAGTAGCTGGCCACTGGGAGTGCCTCTGGTGTTGCTATAAGAAGGTCCTCCATTGTGCATGTGGCAGGGCTCAGGCTGCATTGTAATTGGTGGTCACCCGGAGGGCCAAAGTTTGCCCATGCCTGTCCAATAGCACTGCTTTTAAATTCTTAGCTCAGGAGTACTCAAACTTTTTAAGCAGAGAGCAGGTTCACAATTCCTAAGACTGTTGATGGGTCAGACAATAGTTTGAATTTTTTATTTATTTATTTCCAACATTTTTACCCCATCTTTCTCAACCCCCATAGGGGGACTCAGGGTGGCTTACCACAGCAGCAATTCGATGCCGACAACATATAAAACACATCACAACAACATTATAAATGAGAAAAAGCATTAGATTAAAATACGTTAAAATCCATTGGATTAAAATACATTAAAGCATTATTATTCATCATATAGCCAAGTCCAAATCTGATTTAGCAACTGATGACTCAGACCAAAGCGTTTCATTGTCAGAGTTCAAGCATTGTGAATACTGCCAAACCTACTGTCCAAAGCCTGGACCCAAAACCATGTTTTGAGCTTCTTTCTAAAAGAGAGGAGGGATGAAGTTGACCTAATTTCGCTAAGGAGAGCTTTCCATAGGTGGGGGACCACCACCGAGAAGGCCCTGTCTCTCATCCCCACCAAATGCGCTTGCAAAGAGGGTGGGGCTGAGAGCAGGGCCTCCCTGGACAATCTTAGATGCAGAGACAGGATGTAGAGGGGGGTACATTCAGACAGGTAAGCTGGGCCAGAACTATATAGGGCTTTATAGGCCAAGACCAGCACTTTGAATTGTCCTCAGAAGTGGACTGGCAGCCAGTGGAGCTCACATAACAGAGGGGTGGTATGTTCCCTGTATTCCTGCACTGATCTTATTTGTAATGCAATAAATAAATAAAAGAACAATCCAATATTTAAAATGAAGAACATCTTTAAACATCACAAACTTACAAGTACGAGGGTTATCCAGAAAGGAAGGTTACAATTTTTTTTAATACAAAGAATGAATATATTTTAATAAAACTTACCAAGATTGTAGCATAGGTTTTACATTATTTTTCCACATAATCACCATTTGTTTCAATACATTTTGTCATCCATGGGATGAGTTTTTGATGCCTGTGTCATAGAAGTTTCCCTCTGCCTTTTTCAGCAAATTTGACACTGTGATTTTCACCCTATCGTCATCAGAAAAGTGTTTTTCACCAAGATGTTCCTTCAATTTAGTGAACAGATGATAGTCACTGGGTGCGAGAGTGGTAGCTTAAAACATCCCAACCAAATGAAGTCAACAACTCTTATGTTGCATGAGTGGTGTGCGGACGCGCATTGTCATGAAGGAGACTGACTCCTGTCATCAGTATCCCATGACATTTGTTTTGGAAGGTCCAGATCCCCAGGTAGCATTGGCCATGTTGGCTGGATAGTCGGCAGGTAGCCAAAACATTAAATTTCAGAAAGTGTGAATTAAATCAAAGAGAAGCTCTGTGTCATCTTTTTCATATCCTCTAACTGTCCCAAATTAATCCTCTATTATCCCACTTTTTTCAGCTGTTTTTAAAATGTCCCCATTTCTTCTTTGTCTACTTTCCTTACTGCAAATGGAGTTTGAAGTGCAAAAGTGCTTCACATCAATTAATTCAGGGGAAGAGGAAAGAAGGGGGCAGCATTTTGCCCTTCCCAGGTGAAAGCAAACCGGTGCTCATTTGCGTGTTCTTCCTCATTAACAATTTTTGCCATTTCCAGGAATATTTTCAATACAACAGTGTAAAAATAAACCATGATCTCAAATCTTGCTTCTATCTCATTTGCCCTCCCCTTCCCCCAATCAGAAACTTATACAGAATTCTTCCCTGTCAATCCTTTGTCTATTCTTTTACTTACACATTTTCCTCTACTTAATTGTCTATTTTAATAGTCATATCTTCCCCTACTCATTTACCCAGAATCTCAGTTGCACCAATGCCAATGACCTATAAAACTAATAAATGGGTTCCATTTAGTTTCAAATAAATTCTCTTTTGTTTCTCCTCTCATTAATCTTACTTTGCATGTTAATTTTTCAAGCAGGACACAGCCACAGGAAGCCTGATTTGTTATTGTCTTCCTTGTTTACCTGTGTCATGTTAATTATTTGGTTTATTTGTTATGTCTATAAAGCCAATACTTAACTATAACTTTTTCCATCTTGACTACACTTTGATGCTGCTCGGTCACTTAAGTTCCAGTTTTCTTCTGTGCAATGTGGGAGGATATGTTTTCTTGTTTCTGTAGGTTTGCCTGGGTTGTCTCATCCATTCACAACTTATTTATTAGAGCTTCAACAGGATGGTGGGATCATTTTTCAGTAGGAGGGTTGCGTTCCCTCCTGGCTAAGAGGTGGGGTTGGGGGCGCATACCAGTGGTGGGTGGGATCAAAGACACCTTATCTTTAAGCTCCTAGTCTGAACTCTGCAGCCTTGAATCTAAAGAAACAGTGTGCTTCATCAGAACCCAGACAAAGGGCAAATTATATCAAGTTTCAAAAATAACGCTGCTCTGCTTGAGCTCTTTGTGTAAAACTTTAAACTTGTTCATCCAGATAGGCTCACGTGCAGCCATTGCTCCAGACCCTTCACACTGCTAAGGGGTAAAGGTGTAGATTGTTTCCTCTTCTTCTCCAGTCACTTCCTGAATCTCCTAAAAATTATGATACCACCAACTTTCTATTCAGAATGTCAATAATGGGAGAAAATGCATGGGAATTGGGCTATTAGTCTAACTGAAGCTGTAGGACTGAAAATGAGTTTGTGATTATTTTTGAGCTGCTATTACTGTGGTTGTATACCTTTAAATTGTTTCCAACTTATGGCAGTCATAAGTACCATTATATAGAATTCACTAGGTATCAGTTCGTAAACCCACTGAGAAACTACCTCTTTTCAACAGGGATGCTTTGTGTAATTCATATCTAAATAACCATTAAGAGTAGTCACTCTTACTTTCTTTATAAATTTTTATGAGAAATCACCTGAGGACCAATTTAGATCTCACTTGACATCGAATATAAATTCATCATGTTAAGTCAATAAAGATTTTGCCCATAATCACCAGTATAAAAATATCACCCAATGGTCAATATAGAAATCATGATCCTGAAGTGTAAAACTATTTACCAAAGTAATTATTGTGCCATCATATTTCTAATTTCTATGAATAGAAGCAAAACAGTGAAGAAAGCTGATTTTGGGGAAGGGGGCAGTCCTATGGTCCCAAGTCTGCAAGATCTGAACAGGACTGCTAATGATAGGGAAACCAGGGCCCAGATGTGGCCCCTTGGGCTCTTTTTTCACACACACCCCCCTTTCTCACGCCATCCTATCCTTTCTTCCTTCTCTCTTTCCTTCCTCCTTCCTCCCCATCCTTCCTTATCTCTTTCATTCTCCTTTCACCCTTCCTTCCCTTCCACCCTTTCATCCTTCCTTCCTTCCTTCTTTTGTTCCCCCTTCCCTCTCTCCTCCCCCTTTTCTCCCTTCTTTCCTCCTCAGGGATGTTTAGCTGGGAGAATAGAAGGTAGAGAGGGAACACAAAAACCATGTTTCAAGATTTAAAAGGGTGTCCCATTGAGGAGGAAGCAGGGGGTGGGGGGCTGACTTTCTGCTGGTCTAGAGACCAGAGCGCAAGAGAGCAATGGTTTTAAAATAGCAGAGAAAGAGATTCGGCTGAAGACAATTATGCTGGGGAAAATGGAAGGAGGAAGGAAGAGGGGCCGACCAAGGACAAGATGGATGGATGGGATCCTTGAAGTGACTGGATTGACCTTGAAGGAGCTGGGGGTAGTGACGGCTGACAGGGAGCTCTGGCGTGGGCTGGTCCATGAGGTCACAAAGAGTCGGAAATGACTGAACGAAGGAACAACAACAACAACAAACATCTCATTAACTGCCATGGATCAATGCTATGGAAGTTGTTGTTTTAAAAGAACTTTTAGCCTTTTCTGTCTAATTACAAATGATTAACCTCAGAATTCCATAGTTTTGTTTTCATGGCAGTTAAAGTTATGTCAAATTGCATTAATTTTGCAGCGAAGATGCACTCCTGGTGACTTGGAGATCTTTCAAAATTGACTTGGTGGCAGTTAGCAGTAACTGATTTTTCAGGTGTGTCCCCCCCACCCCAAATGTGGAGAAAACAATCCACAGCCCAGATTTTTTGTGTCATTACTTTTGTGTTGAACCCCCCATGAAGTTTTGACTTTGGCCCTTTGTAATTACAGTTACAAGTTTCATAGCTTTCATATTTCACTACAGATCAGGGCTGAAACACATTGAGAATTTTTGGAGTGATGTTTCCACTGAGAGAGAAGTGGATCAAGCAACTATTGTAAACCACCAGTGCTTTTTCTTATATTCCTAATGGCAGTATTTGCAGTCCTTAGACAGCCTCCCAGTCAGAGTAAGACAGGATAAACAGACTACTGTAAATGCAGCAGAAGATGAGACCTTTCTGCCATCTTGTGGTAAAGGAACATAATGGAAGAGCCCCATTCAGAATTAGGGAACTGCCTACATTCAGTAGGAAACAGATTTCTAGGCTTAATGCAGAGTGGGAATCTTGTGGCTCTTCAGATGTTATTGACTCGCAACTACCAGCAGTGATAGCTGGCCCAAAACAATTTGGAAAGCTGCTGGGAGATGCAACTCCCATATTTTCCCATCCTTTTTTAATAGCGGCAAACAGGGCTAAGACATTTGCTATCTGAAACAAGATACTTCATTCCATTAGCAGAAGTTGACTGCATTTCAGAGATACAAACTGGAACAGGTATGGCCAAACAACATCACAATATGGTCAAGATGGCAAAAATAATTAAACATTCAAGCTAGGCACAGATGGAGAAGTTTGTTTGTTTTGGGGTTTTTTTTTTGAGCCCACTGAGATGACCAAGATTTTTCCACCTCCTCTAATTTCCTCCTTACAGAATTAGTTGAGTGCAAACGAGACTTCTGAACTCCGTTGGCAGCAACTGAAGGAAGCTGAGGACAATGGAGTGGGGAGGGGAAAAAACTGGGCCATTTTAAAAGCAGCTGGAAAAGATTAATCAGAACTTTTCCTGTTAAATTGTCAAACTCGCTTTAGCAATGCCAGTGGGATGGGGGTGCAGGACAAGATGTTATGGAAAACATGGCTTTGTTCTACAGAGAGGAGAGTGGACACGGGGTCCAGGAAACATCTAAGGAGCTAAAAAAAACCCAAAAACTCTTGTGGAGTCATATAAACTGTGGTGTTCCTGGTTCCATGGATCCTCTGACAAAGACAGTCATTTTTAAAGTCTGACCAGCTGTGCCCTTTAATTTTTGTCTTCTGTCTAGCTGAAATGTTTTTAGAAAGATTTTAAAAGAATGCTCAACAAGTATTAGAGAAACACAGTAGGATGTCTGTAATAAAAAAATACAATAACTATTGGGCTTGGAAAGAATAGAATTCTAGCCAATCTTACTGTAGTGGTGAGCATCTCACCTTCAACGGGCAAGATAAACAGCAGCTGCCTCCATGATCCTTTACTGAGTATGACTGAACAAGCAAACAGAAATAGGGCAAATAAATAAGCTTAGTTCACATGTACATCACTAAAATGGAAATTATAAGAAAAGTGGAGTCTTGGAAAAGGAAGAAAAATCAACACTTGTGGAAGAAGTTTTCAAATGGTCCCTAGAAGATTCATAATTTTTTCCTTACATGGCTTGGCTGTTTCATTTTATGTGGCATATTGGTTTTTGGGAAGAAGCCTGCTCAAACATTTTGAACTACTGTTCTCTTTTATAGTGGTTTAAAGATCTATTTCTCTTCCTTCTATGTACTTCTGCTTCTTGTACTAAACTATCTGCTTTGGAAACGTCTACATCAATACAACATACTTGTATACCCAGACTCTGGCAATAGCCTAAAGTCCGTTATGCATCACCCACCAATGTAGATTGACAGTATGCTCAGCAGGAAACTGTACACAGTCTGCAACTCTGTGCCAATATGATACAATTGTTTCAAAACATCTTTTGTCGGATCTACAGTTTTGGTTCTAGTATCTATTTATAACAAATGTAACATACAAAAATCAGAAATGGTTTAGTCTTTGTTACTTTGAAGGACAGAATACAAAGCCTTCTTTTTCTTTGAAGCACAGACTACTGGAGATTCTCAGTATTGCAAATGCAGTGATGGAGATATGGATGTTTTAGTGTCAGATAAAAGCTTCCCTGTTTATTTTATTTTATTTGCTTTAAAGACAAAATTTTAATCTTGCTGACTGGTTTGTGTTCCTTTTTTATGATACTATGGCTATCAGCTGGTTATGTTGTACTAAAACTATTTTGGTAAATCACCTTGGAATAGAACTAAAGGACAGAGTAAAACTCCTTAAATTGGTTATACTAAACAAGGTTTTATATTGATACATGGGATACTTTTGTCAAATAGGCCCTCTATAGAATGTACCATTCCCATCCTGTCCTAAATTATTACCAGAATTACTTTTAAGCATTTGTGCATAAAATTGGCCAGAGGTATGGGAATTTTGTCTGCCTAGATGTTTTGGAGTACAAGGTCTACATTCCCACACTGTAAGCCCTAGTAGAACGATAAGGTAGCATTTATCACATTTTTCAAATTCTGTTACATTTTCTCTCCCTTGCCATTCTGTTCTGGCTTCAGGCCACTCAAGGACAAAAGTGGGGGTTGTTGTTGTTAGCTGACAAAGTCCTGACTTGTCTTGCAAACAGTTTCATTCTCCAGAAGGTAGAAGAGGCAGCAAGGGGTCAGTTATTTTAGATCTGATTTGGTCAATGGGATGAAAGTGACAGGAACCTTAGGTAGGCATGACCATGTTTCCCTGGTGTGCGTTCTATACAGTAGAAAGGAAAGCCAAGCATAGTCAGATACATGTTCTAAAGGTAAAGGTTTCCCCTAACATTAAGTCTAGTTGTGTCCAACTCTGGGGGTTGGTGCTCATGTCCATTTCTAAGCTGAAGGTCTGACGTTGTCTGTAGACACCTCCAAGGTCATGAGGCCAGCATGACTGCATGGAGTGCCCGTTACCTCCCCACCTGAGCAGTATCTATTGATCTACTCACATTTGCATGTTTTTGAACTGCTAGGTTGGCAGAAGCTGGGGCAAACAGCGAGAGCTCACCCCACTCTCTGGATTTGAACCGCCAACCTTTCGGTCAGCAGCTCAGCAGCTCAGCACTTTAACCCACTGCACCACCAAGGGCTCCTTAAAGGCTAGAATACATGTTCTAGACTTTAAGAATTTCGATCTCAGTGGTGATCCTGTGGTCAGAAATGCTCAAAGAGGAAAGAGTTAATTACAGATGGGAGTTTCTTCAAAGTGAGACATTGAAAGCACAATTTCAAACTTCCAATGAAGAAGGGAAATGGGAAATATCTTAAACAAGAGGGTTATGTGTTTAAACATTTTTCTGAATGAAGCAGAGTGTTTGAGGACCGGGACATCTGTAGAGATACCAAGGTTCTTGTTTATAAAGCTATTGTCTACCCAACCCTGCTATATGCCTGTGAAACATGGACTATCTACAGATGTCACATGCAACTCCTGGAACAATTCCATCAGCGTTGCTTCCGAAAAATCCTGCAAATCTTTGGGAAGACAGGCAGACAAATGTGAGCGTGCTGGGAGAAGCAAAGACCACCAGCATTGAAGCAATGATCCTCTGCAATCAACTTAGCTGGACCGGCCACATTGTCCAAATGCCTAACCACTGTCTCCCAAAGCTGTTGCTCTACTCCAAACTCAAGAATGGAACATAGAATGCTGGAGGACAGGAAAAGAGTTTTAAAGATGGGCTCAAAGCCAACCTTTAAAACGGGGCATCACTGAATAGGGCTCCACAGTTACCTACATACCCACCGCCAGGACACCGAACGTGGAGGACAATCTTACTCAGACAATGAGGGATCATCTAAGCAAAGTAAGTAAGTAAGTGTCAAAAGAATTTTCAACTGAGCTAAGATTTAAAAGGGACATGTACTTTGTACAAGAACTGAAAATGGGGAAATCACGAAGAGGAAGGTGATAGTATGATAGCTGGGTCCAGAAGCTCCGAGCGTAACGGAGATGCCGCAAAGGCGGCTGTGAATAAGGGAAGAGAGGGAGCAGAGTGAGAGCGAAGGAAGGATAGAGAGGAGAGGATGCTTAGGGTAAGGATTAGGGCAAAGTTGAGGGTTTGGGTAAGGAGTTAGGCTTAGGCTTATGGTTCAGGGTAAGGGTAAGGGTTAGGGTAAGGGTTAGGGCAAGGTTTAGGGTTTCAGTTTGGGTTAGGGGTTACGGGTAGGGTATGGTTTAGGGTTTCGGTTTGGGTTAGTGTAAGGGTTAGGGTAAGGAGTTAGGCTTAAGCTTATGGTACGGTTCAGGGTTAGGGTAAGGGTTTGGGTAAGGGGTTAGGCATAGGCTTATGGTACAGTTCAGGGTTAGGGTAAGGGTTAGGGGTTACAGTTAGGGTATGATTTAGGGTAAGGTTTAGGGTTTCGGTTTGGGTTAGCATAAGGGTTAGGGTAAGGGTTTGGGTAAGGGGTTAGGCTTAGGCTTATGGTATGGTTCAGGGTTAGGGTAATGGTTAGGGCAAGGTTTAGGGTTTCGATTTGGGTTAGGGGTTACGGTTAGGGTATAGTTTAGGGTTAGGGTAAGGTTTAGGGTTTCGGTTTGGGTTAGCGTAAGGGTAAGGTTTAGGCTTTGGGTTAGGGTAAGGGGTTAGGCTTAGGCTTACGATACGGTTCACGGTTAGGGTAAGGGTTAGGGTAAGGGCAAAGTTTAGGGTTTCATTTTGGGTTAGAGGTTATGGTTAGGGTTTGGGTAAGGTTTAGGATTTGGGTTAGGGTAAGGGGTTAGGCTTAGGCTTACAGTTTAGGTTAGGGTTTCACCATTAAAGAACTCTTACATTCCTTCTATATTATCTGTCTCCGGCCTGGCCTACATTAGCTATGTTTCTCTTGTGTAAACTGTGCTCCCGAAGGAGCGATGCGGCATCTCTGTAACACTCGGAGCTTCCAGACCCAGTTATCATACTATTATTTATTTTATTTATTTATTTACTACATTTATATACCGGCCCTCCAAGAGGAATGGAAACTGGGGCTTGAGGCTGTTAGGAATTGTGGGAGTTGAAGTCCAAAACACCTGGAGGGCCCAAGTTTGCCCAGGCCTGGTATAGAGGTATCCCTTGACTCCAAATAGGAAAGGAGCATCCAGTCCCGTGTTCCCCCCCCCCCCCCCCAAAAAAAAAAAAATCCTTTCTCTGTGTGTATGTGTGTGTGTGTCTCTCTTTCTTTTTCTCTCTCTGGAGTCTCTCCTCTGCCAACCTCTAGTCTGCGCTGTTGGAAAAGAAAACAGGGAGAAAAAATCCGCGACGCGTTTCCGGATTGTCTCTTTCCGCGCTCCGTAGAGCATCTGGCGGCGGCGAGGCCATTGGCCGAGCGGCTCAGGTGGGCGCGTGCGTGCGTGCGTGCCCGCGTGCCCAGTGGCGACGGCGCGCTCGGCTGGTGGGCGGCCTGGTTGCGGGGACGATGAGCGGCGGCCACCGGCGGAAGGACGAGCCGACGTCGCCCTCGCAGCCGCACCAGCACCATCACCCGGTGGCCAACGGTGGGGGCGGCGGCGGCGGCGCCTTGCGGGCCTCGCTGTGGAGCAAAGCGCTGCGGAGCGACTCCTCCTGGGAGGACAAGGTAAGGCCGAGCGCCACATCGCCATCAGGCCCACTGTCATAAAGGTCATGAAGGAGTGGCGAGGCGCCCACCCCCCCCCCCCCCCCCACGATTCTCTCTGGGTTTATTTTTTATTATTATTATTATTATTGGACTCCCAATTCCCAGCTGCCTCTGCCAATGACGAGGGATTCTGGGAAGTGAAGTCCAAAAAACCTGGGAGACCAAAGAGGGAAACGCTGGGCTAAGTTCTGAACTTCAACTCCAAGCAGCCTCTGCTTTTTGGGCCAATGATGAAGGATTCTGGGAGCTGAAGTCCAAAACAGCGCCAAGACCAAAGTTTGGGAATGACTGAGCTAGACCTACTTGTGGCTGCCTTAATAATAATCATCATCATCATCATCACAATCTGTCAACATCAAAAGGCCACCTTACTTGAATCTGCGCGCATCTTTCGAAAATACATCACACAGTCCTAGACACTTGGGACGTGTTCGATTTTGTGATACGGAATCCAGCATATGTATCTCGTTAGCTGTGACATACTGTGTTTTTGTGTCAGTAATAATAATAATAATCCCTGTGCTAGCAGGACTGAAGACCGACAGGTCGCAGGTTCAAATCTGGGGAGAGTGCGGATGAGCTCCCTCTATCAGCTCCAGCTCCTCATGCAGGGACATGAGAGAAGCCTCCCAAAAGGATGGTAAAAACATCAAAACATCTGAGTCAGGCCCGTAGCCAGGATTTCGTTTTGGGGGGGGGGGGCTGAGTTTTTTCAGGCGGGGGTGAGTTTCGGGGGGGGGGGGCTGAGTCTGAGTGAAAGAGGGTCTACCTTAGCAAACCTTTTATATCATTACCCCAATACCCCCATGCATATGGGATATATTGAGTATGCTGATCAGATCATGATATGAATAAACATAACAGTTTACATAATGCACCAATAAGGCCTTTTCGCGAACCACCATAAGAATTTCAGGGGGGGGGGGGCTGAAGCCCCTCAAGCCCCCCCCCCAGCTACATGCCTGAGCAGCATCCTTGCAGATGGCCAATTCTCTCACACCAGAAGCGACTTGCAGTTTCTCAAGACGCTTTTAACACAACAAATAATAATAATAACAATAATAGGTAGGTAAAGGTAAAGGTTAAGTCCAGTCGTGTCCGACTCTGGGGGTTGGTGCTCATCTCCATTTCAAAGCCGAAGAGCCGGCATTGTCTGTAGACACCTCCAAGGTCATGTGGCTGACATGACTGCATGGAGCATCCTTACCTTCCTGCCGGAGCAGTACCTATTGATCTCACATTTGCATGTTTTTGAACTGCTAGGTTGGCAGAAGCTGGGGCTAACAGTGGGAGCTCATGCCGCTACCCAGATTCAAACCTGCGACTTTTCAATCAGCAAGTTCAGCAGCTCAGCATTTTAACCTACTGTACCACCAGGCAGTATTATTAATGATAATAATAATTTTGTGTGTGTGTCAGGAGCATCTTGAGAAACTGCAAGTCACTTCTGGTGTGAGAGAGTTAGCTGTTCAAGGACATTGTCCAGGAGACACCTGGATGTTTGATTTTTTACCACTTTTGTGGGAGGCTTTTCTCATGTCCCCGCATGGGGAACTAGAGCTGACAGAGGGAGCTCAACCCGCTCTCCCTGGATTCAAACCACTGATCTGTCAGTCAGTAGTCCTGCCAGCACAAGGGTTTAACCCACTTTACTACCGGGGCTCATAATAATAACAATGACAACTATAAACAACTTAATTTATATCTCGCCCCTCTCCACAAGGACTCAGGTGGCTCACAACAGAATCAAATTACAATACATAAGCAGAAACCAAAAAGACAAGACATAATATATAAGCAATAAAAGGTAAAGGTAAAGTTTTCCCTTTACATTATGTCTAGTTATCTATGAAATGCAGTGTGGTACAGTGATTAGTTTTGAACCTGGATAGCAGAATCCAGTATTGGCTCTCAATCTGAGAGAGAGGCCGTATTGGACTGTCTGAATGTCAGCCTCGAAGATTGAAAATAGCTTCTTGAGGGAGCTTTGGACAGAAGTCTTAAAGTACACAAGAGCCAACAAGATGTAGTTTGTCGAGTCTTGGACTACAACTCTGAAGGCTGGTGTTCAAATCCCTGCTCGGCCACTGAACACCACTGGGTGACCTTGGGCAAGTCACAGTCTCAGCCTTCTGAACAAGTCTTGCCTAGAAAAACCTGTGATAGAGTCATCATAACTCAGAAACAAATTGAAGACACATAACAATATTGAAATACACATTCACATTTTGAAAGTACAAAATTACAGCTCAGTTTGCAGTAGTGATACCTTTCACTCCCTGCTTCTGTTCCCTTTTTTGCTTCTTTCAATTTTTTGGGCTATTCTCTCAAACGCTTCCAAGTTCCTATTGAACAAAGCAACCGAGTCCAGATTTCCTATGATCACAAATGGCATTTTGCTAAATATGTTGAATTAGATTTATGGATCTTATGAACTTTGATTTTGCCTCCTTTCTGCAGGATGAATTTCTAGATGTGATTTACTGGTTCCGGCAGATCATTGCTGTTATTTTGGGAGTGATCTGGGGCATTGTTCCATTGAAGGGATTTGTGGGCATAGCAATGTAAGTTGTTTTTGTTGTTCTCCTTCTCCTTGTCTTCTATTGAACACTGAAAAGTTGGTGCAGGTTGAAGTTGAAATAGTTGTCATAAGTTGAGTGTGTCTCAATATTGACATTAAGTCCTCATGTAATTTGCATTATACATTGATGTGTGTCAGCAGATTTTAAATTGTGAATCTGCGGTGCTGCAGAAGTACAATTTGTGGTAAAAAGAGAGACTTATCTCTTGGTTTCTGTGGAGAGGGAGTAAAATAATGCAAACAGACAGACGTACTCACAAATACTCTGAAACTTTCTAGAGCAAAAGAAGAGCTTTTGATTTAAAACGAAAAGTAGTTTAAAATATCATTAGGTCCAAAATGCTGCTGCTGACTGGAACTGAGTTCATGTGTCTCACCTGTTGAAACATGTCTGTTGGTTCCCAGTTTGTTTCCATACATAATTCAAAGTACTGTACTACTTTTAACCTTTAAAACCTTAACATGGCTTGGTTCAGACTATCTGAAAGACATTATTTCCTCATATAAGCCAGTGTGAGCTTTAAGATCAGTAGGGAGGACTTTTTCTCAATCTCACAACCTTCACAGTTATGATTGGTGAGGACTTGTTTCCAGTTGGCCCCCTTGTTGCTTTCTTTTTATTGGTAGTTGAAGACTTTTTGTGTAGTCCTTACTGGAAATTGTGGTTTTGAAATTCTTTTGAAGTGTTTTCAACTGTTTTGGATATGTTAAAAATAACGTTGTTGTTCTTTTTCAGCTTTTGTAAATGCTTTAAATCCTTTAAATCTTTGTGTATTATTATCTATATATGAGTTATATTAATTGCATTGTCTATTTGCTTATTGCTTGTTGTTTTTACTGATGTGTTGTTGGTCTTGGCCTCACATAAGCCGTTCCGAGTCCCTTGGGGAGAGATGGTGGGGTATAAATAAAGTTTTATATTATTATTATTATTATTATTATTATTATTATTATTAAGCTTGAACAGTTTAAAATTTTGTAAACTGCCTTAAACCCCATCTTTGGAGAAAGGCATGATGATAACACATTCTGATACTATTTCTTCCTCACCTCCACAGATTCTGTCTTATAAATGCTGGAGTGCTGTATCTTTATTTTAGCAGCTTTCAGCAGATAGATGAAGAAGAATATGGCGGAACATGGGAGCTAACAAAGGAAGGATTCATGACATCTTTTGCACTGTTTTTGGTATTTATCCTAATTGTTTATAGAGTGTTGTTACCATACATTAAGAGGTTCAAGATATAGACAAATCTTTATCTGGGAAAATGCTACAAGGTGATTTTTGTGGTCCCTGCTGCCATCCCAAAGGTAGTGGTAACTTGTCCGCTAAATGCTTCATTTCCCATTTTCAACGAGAATGGTCAATGGCAGGGAACAATGGAGATTGGAAATTGAAAACATTTATTATTGGAGTACTGAAGTGT
Organism: Anolis sagrei; assembly: GCF_037176765.1. Lineage (NCBI taxonomy): Eukaryota > Metazoa > Chordata > Lepidosauria > Squamata > Anolidae > Anolis > Anolis sagrei. Next base: position 211,006,052 of record NC_090024.1, on the reverse strand, counting down.
CTTTCTCACTGATCAAATAGTAAGATCTTTAATTCTCTGTACTGCATCTTATTGAAGATGATGTGTGTGAGAGAGACTTGAGACTGAATATTCCTCTACTGCCATTACTATCCCCCAATAACGAAATCTACCTACATATGAAAAACCTGGCTTAGTCTGCTCCCTGACATTTTTTCCCTTTTGGTTTCCTATTGGGACCAGCATTGCTTTCAAAATGCCATTCTTGGTCTGCAGAAATACAAAATTAGTAAGATAATTGAAACTAGATGTTTTTTCACACTTATTAAAACAGAAGCTAATCCCTAAACTCGGGTGGCTCTGTGTAGCTTTAAATATACCCTTTTACTTTTTTCATACATAAAACAGCACATTTCTGGTACCCCATCTCTTTTACCCTGAGTTGTTGTATGTACTTCATATTACAGAAACTGGTGGAGAGGGACAAGTCTACACTGTCCCACTCTTTCTAACTAAAATGTGGGTTTCAAATAGACTCTTCTTAAAAGTTGATTATAGCTATTGAGTATGTTAGTATTCAAAAAGAGGAAAACAAAATATTTTCTCAGTCTGGATTTAGTAGCTAGTACGTCTAGTCTCTTGTTGATGTCCTTTCTTGTGTGTTCTTTTTTAGGTCGTCTGGATAATCTTCTACACTGCCATCCATTATGATTGACCGAGTCAGCCAAATCAATTGTCTTAATAGATTGAAGAACACTTTAAGATGCAGCCTTTGAACTGGGGGGAGGTAAAATATGATGGCTTTTATACCTGCGGTCCAAGGATATGGGTCAAGTCATATGCCTTCTGAGAAGAGAAATTGAGTCAGTCTTGATTATTTTAAAAAATGTTGCTTTTCCAGAACACAAAAAGCCATCAAATATTTTGCAGACAATACAAGACTATTCAATCTTTTGGTCCTTTCTGTGACTATCCAGTATGGCAACAACAAAATTTGATGTCCTAAAAAGGTGACCATGTCAATTAATTTGAGCCCGTCATACCGTCCTCTGAATGAGCTGTATTTAAATTTTGACTTGTCTTCCATTTGCTAGATACAGTTTTAAAAACTGTAACATCATGGGACCTTTGGGAGGAAAATAAATCCACAGAATTTATTATCTAGCATAGGTTTGATGGTTGTCTCTGTTTTAAGAAAATTAAAGAATTGATCTGATTTAATTGATTGTATTAAGTATTAATATTTTAATGGGTTCCTTGAGGATTTCTCAGATTTGGGTTGTGTACAGTATTACAAACATAATCCGATTGTTTCTGAAACTTGGGATGTTGACTTCTTAATGAAAAATGCTAGTCTTACCTGGCTTGACTGTTGAACTTGCAGAACAGTCACAGTGATTTAGAAACACCTTAACAGCCAACTAATTCAGTGCCTACCTCAGAGTTCAATAGTCTAAATGCACAAACTAATTTAAAATGTATTTCAGAACTCAGTTATTTGGGGACCTTGATAGGTTTCTGAAACTGAAACATAGCATAGATTAATTGAGGCAGCTATTGTCTTCTATGACTCTTCCAGAGCTGAGAGTACGTTGACCTAGAGTTTCAGTTTTGATCTTTGTGATTATTAAATAATGATATCAAAGATAATGACATTGACTGTACGCTAGTTTAGCACACTTATGAATCATAAATATAGATGTTGTCTAAATAAAATTTTATATATTCATTTTTGTCTACATGGGTATGCTTAGGACTGACATCTTCTTGGAATAGACTGTTTTTAAAATCTTAATCTAACATGAAAGAGGAACTTTGCAGTAAAACTGCCTTATGGAGAGAACCTTGCTTGAGTTTTAACTGGATGGATTCTGAATTCCCTTGCCTCTTTCCTAATCTAAAATGTTGACATATTTGGAATTCCCAAGGTAGTTTTCTATATGGTATCTTGAACACCATTTTATCTTTTTTTTCCCCCATTACTATGGGGACCTAACATTAGAGAAGAATTCTGCAGCACAGGGAAGGCTGAAGCACAATTGTTGCTAAAAATCATAGTAGTGACTGCTGTTGAAGATCTCCGTTGCCAATTTATCAAACACACTCTTCTGGTATAGAAAGAAAGGAGACAAAGTAATGCTGCAGCACTTTTAAGACTATTTTTAAAAAAAATTATCATGAGATTAAGTGGATTCAGCACACTTCTTCAGATTCAGCACAGAGTGCAACATAAGAAATGTATTAGGCTTCAGAAAGATGTAGATTATGTCCCTTGCCCTAATTTTTTCAGTAGACTCTCAGTTAACCATAATTTGCAAGCGACTGGCAAAAAAAATCAAAGAAATAATACATTAAATAAAAATAAAAATCAATGTTATAATAAAATAAAATCAGTTTTATATTACAGTGAAATTGTGCTACTTTTAGTTAAATTTGTCTATTTGTCATAATTTCCTTTCAATTATTGTATTTCAATATTAATATCAAGTCAATACAGAGTTTATGGTATGGTATATCATGGGTTATAGTATTAGACCTACTGGAGTAGTAATTCTCAAGCAAACAGAAACTACAGTTGTTTGGCATCTACCAGTCCGCATGTGTCAGTTAACTGAGAGTCTCCTGTATAGAGCAGTGGGTACCTACCTTTCATCCTCCATTTGCTTTGGATTTCAACTCCCAGAAAACCCTGACAGCTTACTAGCTGTCGGGAATTGTGGGAGCTGAAATCCAAAATACCTGGAGGACCAAAGGTTGGGAACCAGTGGCATAGAGAAAGGAATTTTCTCAGAGTTTTGAACCCAGCAAAATCGATTTCTGGTATGCAGTGTTAATACTTTCACACATCAACCACTGTAGGTAAAGAAAAGACCTGTATCTCCTCACCCAGCTCTGAGAATGTTGGGCAAGGGACATGATGTTTATCATTCTGAAACCTTTTACGTTTGCACATTTCTAGAACCTGTTCCATGCCTACAACAGTAGAAATATGCTTTATTACCTGGAGCTTTAATATCGGGATCACAATCTGCTGCATTTGAAGCTCATGCTAAAACCAGTTAGTGTTAAAAGTGCTACCACGTTTTTCTCCCCCCCCCCCCCCTTCTGTTTTGAGCTGCAAGAGACATAACACTACTGTTTCTTTGAAAGGTCTTTTGGAATGTAGCTTAATTTTTAAAATTCTCCTCCTCAGTTGAGAACTGTCCCCCCCCCCCCCAATAAGTTTGATCTCTTCTGAGCTTAAGTTGCATTTGAATTTGTTTACTTGAAACATTGTTCATACACCACATTTTATACATGAACACTCTAATAAATGTCACATGGTTAAAAAGCTGGCATGAGATATTGTTTAACTTTTGGTGGCATTCTCTTCTTTCAAAAAATGGCATGACATTTTTTCTGGTCTTGGTATCTCTTAATACTTTTGCATTGGATCTCTATCATTGCAGTGGGTACCTGTTGCAGCTTTTAGTTAAACAATCTGATCATAGATTTGTTTGCTAGTGCTGACTTTGTAACTTGAGTGTTCTAGCTCCAAGAAAGCATAATTCCAGTGTGTTTTATAATGTCAGAGGGCAATATTTCTAGGAATGATCGTTTGGATCCAAAGTCCCTTGAATGAAGTTTCATTCCTCCTCTGTCCCTACAAGGGCAACTATAAAGACTGAAGAAGTTTCTGGAATGATGTTCAGTGTTGGTTGGAGACAGAGTGTTGCAGCTGAAGAGAGGAGAAATTAGTGGAAACAACAATCCGCAACATGCAAATATGTTATGTCAAAGCATGTTTTTCCTTCTGGCAAGTAGATGACCAAACTTGAGACAAGTCTTTGTTTTGGAATGAACAAAACTGTGTGAAATATTCCCTTCTTTCATCAAAGAACTGCAGCTAGTAGCCATACAGTTGGGTTAGTGGCCACATTTCCCAGGTTAGACAATGTTTTGCAAGGAGAGTTGGGCATTGGGCATTGCTCATCATGGCTTCCTATATTAGAATAGCACTGTCCCATTCATGAGTGTGATGCTAAATAAGGTAAACATTTTTAAACTGTGTGGCACCTGTCATGATCAGCATGGTAACTTGGTGATCCACAAATTGAGAAGTGGAAGGCCTTACTATATGTAGCTCTACTAGCAATATAATTGCATGAATCTTATCCAGAATTAATAAACGTATCTCCTCCCAATACTAGGGTGTTCTTGTATTGTTATACCAGTAGCTGACATGTGCTGAGCTTATACATAGGATGAGCCGTGTCCCATCTTATTTGGATGTGTGATTCATCTTGTCCTACTAAGTGTCTCATCTTTGTCAGTGCCGTTGGTCCTAGCAAGAAAAAAACTGCATTGCTTGAACTAATTCACAATTTTACAGTGAGTTTGTGGTCTTTTGCACTACAAAAATGTTCCATCAGGCTTGGATTTTGAATTACATTGTCACTGCATAAGCATTCTGTATCACATGCATGCATCCTCTGCTTACTCAAAGATCCCTATGCAAGTATGCTGTGGGCTTTTGAAGCACTCATGACTAGAGCTTTTATGTGTTTGTATTTTGGAGCCCATTATGATGACATGACTAAAGCAGGAGCGATATCAGAAATTTAAGCTTGACTGATCCTCACTCTTTTTACGTAGGGACAAATTTCTCATACATGCTGCAGTAATCCAGTCGCAATTCATTGGCTAAAAGTAACCTGTTGCCTAAAAGCTCTTGCACAAATTGAAAAATTCCATTTATATTTGGATAAATTAATCCAGAGGCGTTCTGCTGAGATTTAAAATTCCTGATGGACATTCATGAGGAAAATGTCCTCAACTGTGCATCATATTATAATCCATTGCTAAAACTTCAGTGAGTTTCAAAAGTTGCCCCCACCCTGCATTCCATGGAAATCCTTTAGTTTCTGTGTATTGGCCCAAAATAATTTAACCAGATGCTTTTAAAACAGAGTGGATAAAAAAATAAAATTAGAGCTTTGAAAAAATGAGATTTTTAATTTTTTAAAATCATAAATACATTTTATTAATGATATAATAAAATAAAACAAAACAAAATCTAAACATACACATGATAGGTTAAAGCAAAACCTGGGCATGGCTTGCTAATTAATTTATTAAGATACTGACCATTGGAGTTTTTTACTCATAGTTTAGCTTTCCTGGTTAGAGCATAAGATTAATAAATTAATTGATTTCAGAGCATTATACTTTGTTAGAGTGGATGGCTTTTCCTCCTGCAGAATCAGTAAAACAGAATGGCCTAGAAGAAAAAATTAGGATTGAAGAGAATATTTTATGTGTTTCGTTTGCTTTCCAGGAAGAGAACATCTGATGGGAAGAAGAGCTTCTCTCCATCACCAGTTCTTTGATTATTGGCTGGTTATAAATGTGGGGGATGGGAATTTTTTCAAGCAAAATATGTCTGCTGCCATTATTTCTTAATAATTTCCATCTAGCCATTGGAACAAAGGAACCTCTGTGGCTTTTTACTAAGTTTACTATCCACAAGAGAGACCAATTTTAAGATGCTGGAAGTACACTGAATTTATTCCCAAAATATTTCAGCCTGGTTTTATGTTAGAGCCCTTAGAGGATATATTAAAATGGTTTGCAGGGATGATCTTCTAACCACCGTGCCTGGCCAATCTGTATTCAGCACTTTCAGCTCAAAAAGATCAACCCAGAAAAGTGGTTTGAAGCAATGTGTGAAATAATTGGACACTGAACTACCCAAAACTAGTTTTGTTACATAACAAACATAGAAAGTTGTTAACTCATTTCTGCCTCTGCCCAACATGCTGAAAGAATACTTGACAGAGTCAATAAAGTTAAGCATTCTTTCAGTGTGTTGAGAACTAACGATGACTATGATCAGTTATTTTTAGCATACGTTTACCCAAAAAAAAGCATTGACTCAGAGCCATCGGTTATTCCTAACTACTTAAGAAGTAGTTATGACAAAAAGGAATTCTGACATTCTGTATTTGATTAAAATAAGCCACTTCAGTACATGAGGTAGTTTTTCAGACTGGTGCTGGCTTCTATCTTCTGTAATGCTTTGTTTGGCAACATTCTTCTCAGAAACCATTTCCCCATTGTCTTGCATGTTTGTATCCTTCATGTCTTTGACATCAGCAGAAGGACTTCCATCTTCAAAAGCTCGTTCTGCATTCAGTCTCTCCCTGCTGTACCTTGCTGGGCTGTTCCTAGAGTATGGTAGCATAACACATCTTCAGTGGGGATGATTAAACACACTGGATCACTCAACCAGCAACCTGATGCCAATGTGTCTGCCTGGGGAGAAGTCTAGAAAACGGCTATGTTATTGTTATGTCCAGAAAATCTGGCATTCAAAGCACTGAGTTGCTAAAACACAAACCAATGTCTTTAACTCCAAGCTGATTGTGGAAGGTCTATTGCTTCTGGCCACATCAGTGGTTCTGTCTGCTACAGAGATACTCTGGGTCTCTGAGTTTTTGAAGTCTCACAAAGACCTCAGTTTATGAACTGATATTTGTAAGAGCTGTGATTTGGTTCTTGGTACATGAATGTGTAAGCATCACAAAAGAATCTTCTGGAAAGCTTGTCCATCTGGTTAGTATCCACAGTGGCAAATTCCGCTGGTGACATAGCCAAATAGTGTCCAATCTGAGGGCAGGCCTTTACCACAGGGATATTTGTTTGCTTCTCATTCTCTAAAGAAAAACAAGAGCAAGGACATTAAAAGCAATTTTGAAAATAGAAACAAAAGTGCAAGTATGCTACAATGGGCAATAAAACAACTGTGTCAAGTTGTGTTCATGTATTACTGAAGTATGCTATCTCGTTTATTTTGTAGCTCACAAAAGAATTATGTAGTCCAAATAGGCACACATCTTGGCATCCTAAATTTTCCAGTTGATACTCTCTGATGGCTAATTTTGAAAATAACATCTTTGGCACATTGTTTGTCTTTTACATTCAGTTTTGTAATGCATTTCATTAAAAAAAAACCTGCAGAAATAAGTACCAAAAGTTTTTCTTACTCAGTGTGCCAGCCATGCTGTCAAAGAAAAGCCAGGATGCTTGAGAAGGGCCATATCTTACAAAAGCTACATAATGGCTCTTCTCAATGCAGAGAACTGCAAACAAATCCAATGTGGGCTGCTTAGCAGAAGGGCTGTTGGATTTCAGTTCTTTACCGGAACACTTCAGTCTGCTCCAAGGAGAATGTGCCTGGATGAAATAAACAGTGATTACAATCCTAATCCTCACAATAGAACATACCAAAATCTTCGAGTTTTATCCAGTGCTGTCATGCCCATTGAAGAAAGCTCTACCACTTGTGGAAACTGTTTTCAACTGTGAACAGGTGTCAAACTCCCTGAAGAATGGCTTGAGTTTGGAGGCCTGGTTTGTGCTGATGCTACTCTCAATTCAATTGCAAGTCAAAACTTGTCTCTTCGCTCAAGCTTGATTTTCATACATTATTTTAGCCTGTTGATTTCTAATCAGTTGCTTTGAAATTTGTTTGTTCAATTGACAATACTAAACATTGAAATATCTAGATACAGTAATTATGTTTAAAGAAGAAAGAGTTTAATTCTGATTGTTTCAGACGATGCTTAGCACAGTGACATTGAGCTCAGTGTTCCTTCTGCTCTTTGTTCAAATTCTGTTAACAGAACACTGGCACCTCTTAACAGTGTTTCCATTACTAAAATACTGAATATAGTCCAACTCCTCTGATCTTGTGAATTTAAGTGAAGCATTATCACTTCCAATCCATGCTGGCCAGCTCTGGGAGTGTCAGCCTCTTTTGGACTTTACAAATTCCTATGGCTGCCTTTCCACTGTAACTGGAAATCCTTGTCCAGGAGCCATGTGTTTTTGTCTGAGATAATCTGAATGTTCTGTGCCCAATTTAGATTCTGGAAAGCTGATCTGTTTAGATATAATTTAAGTTTCCCAGCAGTAAAAATTGGGTGGTTTCTGTACGCTCATGTCATTATGTTGCCAGGAAGGTAGGAGGATATGCAAATTATGAAGCTGTGGGAAAAGGCCTTCACTGCCAATTGAAGTCAATTTGTCACCTTTCCAAAAGAAAAGAAAGCCAGGACAATAGCTGGGCAGCCCATGGGCTTGTGAAGTCTACTGTCTTCCTTTCTTTATTAGAAACATGATACTCATTAATTAGAGAGAGGTGGTGTGGGAGGGTTGGTGTTATTTGTTTACTGCATCCCCAAACCATGCATTGAAAACTATGCTTAAGTTATTAGGAACAGGGATTCTACTGCAGACTCAATGTGTCTAGAAAGATGTATGGAAAATTTATCAAAAGCAACAAACTTTTATTTATTTTGTGTCAAAGGCATTGTATAAATAAGTATAAAACTGATAAAAATAGAAGGAGCACAAGTGGCTAAATAATTTTTGACCAAAAAAGGGCAACAGTGACTGCATTGTCTGTAGCTTTAAACAATTCTTCCTCTGTGCATGAGGCAGGGCATTGTGGACAAGCATACAGATGCGGAGTTGTTTGTTCTGCTCCACAGTCGCACAAGGTGGAGGATTCTTCTAGGCCAGTGTTTCTCAACCTGTGGGTCTCCAGGTATTCTGGCCTACAATTCCCAGAAATCACAGCCAGTTTACCACCTGTTAGGATTTCTGGGAGTTGAAGACCAAAAACATATTGGTACCCACAAGTTGAGAAGCATTATTCTAGGTAGTGCCATTTTGCCAGGTTGTTTTTTCATCTGCATATTCCACTTCTGAGTCTGTTCAGGAACTTCCAAGTTGCTCATTCTTGATTTACCCCTGGAGGCAGACCCTCATGGGGGGCCAGCAATTTGGGATTTCCTGGTTTAGCTGCCCAGAGAGATACTCTTGTTATTGCTGGGGTAACGTTAAGAGGAGTGGTGGTTCTCATGAAGCTTTTCTTTGATTTGAGTCTACTGAGAGGAGCTGATAACCATGCAGTGGATGGCTTTCACAGTGTTCAACCTTATTTCTCTCACAACTTCTCATTGCACATTGGGGGGGGGGGGGGGCAGAGGGGAATGCCAGTGAACTAATATTGCTATTTTACAGGTAAGCAATAGAGGCTAAGAGATTAGCAGTCAGTGTGTCCAGTCATAGTAGAGACTCAATAAGTTGTTCTAGTTTTTATTGCTGCTGTTAAAGTATCAGCAATCAGAACACCTATGCTGCAGATTCGCTAAGACAGCTATCAATCAATTTGGTAGCTTCAGCTCACCAAATATATAGATTAACCTTCAAGAAAATATTAAACTGCCCCCCCCCCCCCCCGAGGTCTGGTAGCAATTTTTTCTTCTCTAGTCCCACTGACATTATTTCCTTCCTCCTACCTTAGAAATGTTCCCAAAGAATTTCATGTATTCTGGGTGCAGGCGGGTGTCAGGCTGGCACCATGAACATCCATACGAAGTCTGCCCACCACACACACAACACACAGGAGAAGCTAGAATCATAAAACCAGAATTTAGAATTATTAGGTCCTTCCTTAAAAATGGAAACATGCCTCATTCCAGAACCAGATATAGTTCTCCTCCAAGGGTTCTTTCTGTACCAAGCACTGATATAGATACTGCAGCTATAAAATATGTTGTAAAATTTTCCCTGTGTTATCCAAAACGTGTATGTGTGTGTATATATAGAGAGAGAGACCGAGTTACACTTTAAAATGTATCTATTTTGACTTACATACACATCCAACTTAAGCGCCAACCTAGAGAACCTATCTTGTTTGTAACTTGAGGATTGCCTGTAAATTAGTTCTTTCACATCACTGGATAGATGTTGTGATGCTTAAAATGATTCTAAAATATCTACCTAGTGACAGAGGCCCAGTACTCTACAGCTTCCATACTTGAAAGTGAGACTAAATACTCACCTGACAGCCTTCTCTGATCAGGCACTTCCCAGCCATGCCCAGTGTAAATGGCATACCTATTCTGCTGTATATGGCAGAAGCTGAAGTCTAATATTTGGAGAGCATCTAGTTGGGAAAGGAGGATATGCTATTGTTTGCTGCTGAGCAAACATTTCATTCTGTGTTGCAAATCCATAGATATCACTTCCAAAAGGTTAACCTGCATGTTACTTTATTCTCTCTTCCAAAACACCCAGGGAAATCTTCTATATTTGTAAAATGGTCAGTCATACTAACCATTATACATTTTCAGACATGAACAACATCAAAAGTTTAACTAGTTTTGGGCTTCTTTACCTTGCTTTACCAAGTCTGTGAGGTCAAGCTGCAGAGAAGGATACACCAGTGAAAACTTCTTATATGTCTTTCCAAACCTAGGCATCTGTAGGATGAAGCATGAAGGAATCTGGAATAGAAGGATCTCTTTTAAAAAGTGTTTTAGGCATGATATAGCAGCTGGCTCAGGACAGAATATAAAAAGAAGTTCCTGCCTTGAATGTAGTTATTTGTGTTTTGAGATGTTTAAAACATCAAAAACAAAAATATCTAGTTTGAAAAATTTTGGATTTCTATGGACCTTAGTTTATTTTATCTGTTTGACTGTACCTCCCATCTTCCCATACTATTTGCTTGTTGGAGCCTATGAGAATTTGAAGTCCAACATCATCTATATCATTACCCCTAGAGCTATAAATAATAATAACACAGAGATTTGTGTTCAAATAGCAAGTCACCTACAGAATATTCACAGACAAACCATTATATTTGAGCTTCAGTTTTCTGTATGTGGGTTGGGATTAATGACAGCCAAAGGAGTATCATCAGATCAAATAAAATGAAACATAAAGTATTTTGAATGTTACAACAAAACACAATTACATACTGTTCTTGAAGCTTAGGAGTAGTCATCATTCCCAGGCTACATCAAACAGAATCTCTCAGAGGAAATCTGAACAGCAAATCCACAAATAATTTTTTCCAAGCTCTGTTTATTTGCAACATGAGGAATCTCTGTAAGTCTCCCTGGCCCATGTCTCTATTTTCCCACAGCATACCTTTCTAGCACAGCATCTTCCTTGAGCTCTAGGAAAAATGGACTAAAAAGGACAGAGAGTGCACATACACTATAGAATTAATGCAGTTTGAGACCAGTTTAACTACCTTGGCTCTATGTTATGGGAGCTGAAGTTTTACCAGGTCTTTAGTCTACACTACCAAAGGGGACTGGTGCCTCACCAAAGTACAAATCCCAGGATTTCATAACGATCTATGAAAGTTAAACTGCTATCAAACTGCATTAATTCTATAGTTTAGATGCATCCTCAGAAAGAGGGCATTTCACTCAAATCAGGAAGGGATAATCTCAAGCACAAATATGCACAATTTTGTCTGCAGCCCACAGTGTACCTCATTCAGATGAAGACCATAGGAGAGTAGAGACTGCTCCAGGAGTTGCTGCACAGTAGGTACTTTAACCGTTGAATTGTTCTCTGCAAGGATCTGATAGCAATTATACTTGAGGACTTCATTGTCTGCTCTACATTTTTTCCAGGGGAAAAGCAATGGGAAAGTTGTTCAAAAACATATATTTTACCCACCTAAATATTCTAAAGGCTGCTGATTCCAGCTGATCAAGGACGCAAAGCAGTGTCAGCCCTGGATAGCATTTAGATAGGAGACTAGCAACAAGAAGGAACTGGCAAAACCACTTCAGAGTATTCCTTGTGTAAGAAAACATTATGCAATTCATGGATTTGCCATAAGTTAACAGGCAACCTGAGTCACACATTGCTCATTTTGCTAATTAAGGCCAATTTGTGGGTTCCAGGGCTTGGGTTGGCTTTTCGCTGACACTGGGCAACCATGAGTTGTATTACCAACTGACTGACACATATACTCTTGTTTCTAGTGGGTTGCCATAAATTGGATTTATTCTAATTACAGCAGCTAGACTCCCCTCTTGCACTCCCCTCTTGGCTACATTTCTCAGCCTGCGCTGAGCTTTATCACAAGTAGCAGAATTGAGTACCAGAATTCACCATTCTCATATGTTAGCATCCCTTACCAAGATGGACTCTTACCTGATTTTGAGCAAGGATTCTACAGCCAAGACTTCTCCTAGAAGGACATTCAGGAATTCTTCTGGGTCTATAAACCAGAACAGCTATTAGAAGAGCATAATATCATCTGCCTACTCCTTTGCTGTGGATATATTCTCCAGATATTTTAAAGTATTAGCACAATGGATCTGTATTTTTAAGGAAAAGTAGAGAAGTAACTGCATATGATGCAACGACCATAATACCACTGGCGAGAAATTAGTTTTCTCAGAGATTTGCACTCTGGTGTAAAACCAAATATTTTGACTGACAATTTGCGCCAGGTATCTCAATTTGTGGTATGCTTCACATAAGAAAACTATGCTCAATAATCTTGGAAAATGCCAATAAAATCCAATACATCCCCAAATTTGAAAAATAGACATGCACAAAAATGCACAAACATGTATATTGATTATGCTGGCTTAGTGACTATGGGAGCTACAGTCCCAAGCAATATATTTTCCTAGTTTTGACCAAGATAGAATGAGATTGGTGGCAGGGGGGTAAACAGTGCTAGTTTGGAAAAGAATCTAGGAGATCAAGCTTGACAGATCTGTCTCTTGCTAAATACAGTATCATGCCACTATCACTCACCTTTTTCTTCTGTAATGAAACTGTCGCACCTCAGCAATTTCCTCAAGTTCATTACTTTGTTGGCTTCCACATAGCCATGCCTGGGAAGATTCAAGAGATTTATATTAGTTGTGTGATACCCATGCATGGTTAATAAGTAAGGTACAGGGAATGCCAGGTAGTAGATAATCCAGATCAACTAGGAGTACAGGTCATTCCTACTTGCTCACAGTTTGGGATTTAGTCAGAGGAAGAGTAAAGAGTGCAGTGTTTGGGGATGACTGCAAGTACATGCCTTGCAGAACTGGAAGAATAGGCTGAGAAAACAGGTAGTTTTTTGCATTACAAAAATCCTCTCTGAAAATTTGCCACTGGAGTTCAGGAACTCTTGCTAATCTCTGGCAAATCACCCCGCAGGATTGCAAGACATCCAGGCGTCCCCTGGGCAACATCTTTGTAGACAGCTGATTCTCTCATACCCGAATCAAACAGAAGTGACTTGCAGCATGCAACCAAACCAACCAACCAACCAATGGACCTTTTCAGCGTTTTGAAGTTTTGGTGTTATGGAAGTTTTGGAACTATGCATTGGCAGGCTGCAGGAAAACAAGGTCTGGCCTTACAGGTGCTTCTCCAAGGAGGGAGAAAAGGATATGGTAACATTTGAATGCATGTGGATGAATGTGTGTACATGTGTGTGAATGCTGACTGAAAATGTAATTCCCCTATGTTTGTTTGTTAACCAATGTAATTGTGAATCCAATGTAGTTGCATAGAATCTGTATGTCTGTATGTCTAATGTCATTCTATGTCTAAATGTTTTCTGTAATCTGATATACCTTCTCACACTGGAAATTGCAATAAAAAGAACCTATGCTTCAAAGTTATTGAAAAGTCATTCATGACACAGTAGCCCAAAACAACAAATGTTCCCATGCTTTGAATAAGATATTGTGTTGTTCCCTATGAAAGGTTTTCCACTGTCAATCAATAGCCATATTATTGAGCTTGTAAGTAATACATAATATTGAAAACATGAAAACCAAATCCTGTCATACAAGTTAGGGCCACAGAGAAATGTTATGAAACTCACCGTCTCAAAGGCTGCACAATCTGCTCTCTCAGAATTTGCTGTGCTGTTTTGTCATCCACCTCGGTAGAATACAGGATGGCATCCAAGGCAGTGGAGAAACCGAATAAACTGCAATGGAACAAACACATAACACACAATAAACCTATCAGCTGAAATATGAAGTATGTTCATAACTGCAGTGAAGTTTAAAATGACAACCAGAGACTGCTATAAGCTGGTCACAGCTGGTCTAGCCAATGGGTTGCCTTCAGATAATAACATCCTCCAGAGGACTTCTACTACCCTTGTCCAGTTGGCCATTTTTAATTAGGTGGGAGAGAAAATGTGTGTAATAAAAAAGAGATTACAGAACTAGGCCCCATCTTCAGGTGACATTAGGCGCACCTGAAAAGAGTTGTGTCTAGGTAGCAGGAGTTGCTGTGCCCTTGGATGCCCCTCATAGTGCCTTCCATCTTCTTGAGGACTTCCTGTTCCCAGAGGACTGCAGCACTGTCTTCTGCCAAGTGTTGGTTCAAGTGATTGTCCCCTGGAAGAATAATTTGTAAATGCATCAGGCAGTGGGTTCCTTCATCAGCCCTTTCTAAATTGTTGTTGTGGGCCTTCAAATCATTTATGATTTATGGCAAGCCTATTATGGGGTTTCTTGGCAAGATTTGTTCAGAAGGGGATTGGATTTGCCTTCATCTTGCTTTTCTAAATATCCTTCCCTAAATTACATATCCCAGAATTCCACCAAATATTGCCATAGCAGTTAATATGAGTCGTAAAGCTAGAAAAAGCCCTGAGAAACTTACTTAAATGAAGAAATGACTTTTATTACAGAGGGCAATATACTCTGTTACTGGAAGAGATTTGTGAGAGTTCCTTGCATTGTATGGACAGCCATTTCTGGCCTGCTAAAGTTGCATTAGCACAAAGGAAAACTTTATTAATTGACGACCTTGCTAGCTGCAGAACTAATCAGTTATCTAAGACAACAGATGGAAGATTTCTGTTGTAAATATTATAAAAATTGAAAATAACAGCCCTCTACTCACACACCTTACTGGCTCTCACCTTTCTTGTAAAACTCTTGGCTGATCTCTTGGCATCCAATGGAATATGTAACATTGGAGCTAACAGCAATGATCTTGCTTGCATCAACCTTCAGTCTCTTAGAAAAGCGGTCACGGAGGGAAATAATCCCTGAATCCTGATGCAGTTTGAGAAACAGAGAAAAAAAGGATCATTGCTGGCATTTTCTGCAATTAATTCTTTAAAATACTCTTGTTGCTGCATGATAATGCTGACTAAGCTTAGAAGCAATTCTACTTTTCCAAATTATATTACAAAATTATAATGGTGATCATGATTTACAAAAAAAAAGGTTTGCAGATATGAAGCAGCTACAATTCTTCACACATACAAATGAACTGTGTTTTGCTGTCCAGAAGGCTGTTGTACTGGTGCTCTCTCCTCAATAGATATTATTATTATTATTATTATTATTATTATTATTATTACCACCACCACCACCTTCCAAAAGGGACTTGGGGCGGCTTACAAGGCACCCCGAGGTGCAGCATAACATAAACAGTACATGAGTGTAAAACAGTATCACATAAAAATTATAAAAACAATTACTATGAACTCATATAAAAATAAAATAACATAATTTTAAAAACACAAACAATCTTTAGTTAAAACTAGCTGCCATCGATTCACTACTAAAGTGCCAGAGTGTCTATCTCATATGGCCCCATTTCAGGCTCCAGGACGCTAAAAGCCTACTTTAAAAATCCAGGCATGTAGCTGGGGGAGGGGAGGGCTTGGGGGGCTTGAGGGGCTTAACACCCCCCCCCCCCGAAATTATCATGGTGGTCTGCTAGAAGGCCTTACTGGTACATTATTTCAACTGTTATGTTTATTCATATCATGATCTGATCACCATACACAATATATTCCATATGCATGAGGGTATTGGGGTAACGATACAAAAGGTTTTCTAGGGTAGACCCTCTTTCTCTCAGACTCAGCCCCCCCATCAAACTCAGCCCCCCCCCCCCCCCCGAATCAAAATCCTGGCTATGGGCCTGGCTGGATCAAAAGGATTAAAGGGTGGAGGCTAACCTAATCTCTTTTGAGAGGGTATTCCAGAGCTGGGGCACAACCACAGAGAAGACCCTATCTCTCGTCCCCACCAACTGTGCTTGAGACGGTGGTGGGACCGAGAGCCTCCCCTGCTGATCTCAAAGTCCAGGTCAATTCATAGAATGATATGCAATCTTGAAGATAGGTTGGATTCGAAGTTTATAGGGCATTGAAGGTAATAACCTGCACCTTGAATTGAGTCTGGAAACTAGTCAGAAGCCAGCGAAGCTGTTTTAGTAGGGGCATAATATGTTCCCCATAGCTAGCCCCAGTTAGTAATTTGGCAGCTGACCTTTGCACTAACTGCAGTTTCCAAACCGTCTTCAAAGGTGTACACAACACTGACCTACGCATTGTATCCTCAGTGATAAAAACAACCAGCGGTACATTAGTAAGAACTGTATATTGCTCTGTCTTGGCTTTGGCCCTACCCAGTGCCCTTATCTTCACTCACTGAGGAAATGTGGTCTTCGGGACCTTTCTCAAATTTGAATTTGGTCCCAGGGTAAGATGCAGAGATTTAGGGCAGGCAGGAGTAAGAAATTCCAAGGCTTGTGCTCTGCATTAATTAGTCATTAAATCTATGGAGCTATCTCCTATTTCTTGGGCATAAACTGTATTGAAGATGATGGGATTTGTTTCTGAATAGACATGTATATGGTACAATATACTACAAGTATATCAGGACAGCATCCAGAATATTGTTAAACCAGCTGTGGCCTCACCAGCAGCTCCACCTCAATAAGGAGCATCTTCAGCTCTCCACTGCCAGGCTTCCTGTGCTGTTCCCAGAAGCTTCTTACAATGCCGACTGTCACCACTCTATTGTATCTCACACGCACCACATCATGGATTTGCAGGCAGCAAATAGCGGTGAAGAGCCGCTCATTGGAAAGCAGGTCATGCCTTTTTTGTGGACTCTCAACAGTGAGTAAGAGTCCAGCTTCATGACGGCTGAGTGGTTTGATGTGACTACTCATCAGGGTTATGACAGGCCTTGATTTCAGGTCAACAATGCGACCCATGCTGTGCTTATCCTCTAGAAAGCAGCCTATACATCCCAAGGGGATCTTCTTTCGGCCTGCATGGATTTCTCGAGTGACAACAAAAGCCTCTTTTTTCTCAGCCACAAACTGCATGACTGGAATGCAACCTGTAAATACAGAAATTTCTTGGTCATAAAAAGGTTGCTTCGAGGCTTTAAAAAACGAAAACCAAGTTTGCACCAGCTAGAATCCTGTTGGTGTCTCATGAAGATGAAGATTCCCTACAGAAGAAACTCCTGCTGGAGAGAAGAGAAAAGACTGGCGGGGTTTGAGAATTTTTCTTTAGATTATAAGTAGAAATTTATAGTATTTTTCTGTAGGCATAGAATAGTTAATATTACATGTAAACCAATAATAAGAAAGTTGGACATCAACTTAATTTTTCCATGTACCTATGTGTTTTGTGTTCATAGCTGAAAAATATAACCATTTTGTGATATCTTACGTTGTTTCATTGGGTTATGCATCATTAGGAAGAACTTTCTAACTGTGAGAGCTGTTCAGCAGTGCAACTCTTTGCCTCGGACTGTAGTGGAAGCTCTTTCTTTGGAGGCTTTTAAACAGAGGCTGGATGACCACCTGTCGGCAGCAGCGGGGGCGGGGGGGGGGGGGGTATAAACGTGATTTTCCTGCTTCTTGGCAGGGGTTAGACTGGATGGCCCACGAGGTCTTTTCCAACCCTATGAGTCTATGATTTTATATATGTGCTATGTTTTATTTTTACTATATCAATAAAAAGTATTTTGAAAAAGCTAAACAAAATACACTAAAAACAGATACAAAGTTTACACTGCCTAGAATCCTATTGGTGTCTTATGTATAATTGGGTTCCCCTACAGAAACAATGTGTTAAAGCTATGTTCAAGGCTGAAGAAGTAGGATTCTGCATGCAGCATAGATGCACATTGTTCATCACACAAAGAGGTACTTATGTATTGTGCATGGGTGTCCATCATGCATTGTCCTCACGGATGTGGATGGGCACTTGGGATCGCAATTCATTAATAAGGTTGCCTTAGGTAAAGGTTGTCCTCTGACATTAAGTCCAGTCATGTCTGACTCTGGGGTGTGGTGCTCATCTCCATTTCTAAGCTGAAGAGCCAGCATTGTCTGTAGACACCTCCAAGGTCATGTGGCCGGCACGACTGCATGGAGCGCCGTTACCTTCCCACCAGAGCGGTACCTATTGATCTACTCACATTTGCATGTTTTCGAACTGTTAGGTTGGCAGAAGCTAGGGCTGACAGCGGAAGCTCACGCCGCTCCCTGGAATCGAACCTGCGACCTTTTGGTCAACAAGCTCAGCAGCTCAGCGCTTTAACCCACTGCGCCACCGGGGGCCCCCGGGTGCCTTAAACAATTGTTATTTTACTTTCCCTCTCCTCAATGTAGGATCATTGGTCTTATCACCAGGTCTGGATCTCACTGAAAGGGGATCTAGCTAGCAAAATAATTTCACTTGATTAATTGATTAAATTTTCAAAAACTTGCATCTGAGCTAAAGTAGTATTCAGCACTAGTGGCTACAGCGGCAAGTGCCTGCTAGACCTGATGAAAAGTGATGGATAAACAGTAAGCAAACATCAGATTTGTGGAATTTTTTTTTCTTTCACTGCAAGCTTGGGATTCACCAGCTGGATCTCACATTTGCATGTTTACATACCCATAGAATTTACATACCCATAGAATAAAATGCTGAGCCCAGCATTTTATTTTGAATACCAGAACTTAATACAGATGACACTTCATCTACATAAAAATCCAATCTGCAAAATGTCTCAATTTCAGAGATACAATAGGCCCTACACTTTTGCAAAGATAGGGTTCAGGACCCCCGCAAAGATGGAAAAACTGTGGATTTAAAAAATCTTCCTTCAAAATCTGAGAGAAAACCTCTCTAGGAATCTCTAGGTTCTCCCAGAAGGCAACTGGCCAACTTCTGAGCACTGGATCATGCTGGAAAACTTGGAGATTTCCAGGGAGAACATATTAATCAAATTTGCAAATAATCAAAGCTACAAAAGTTACACCACAAATGAGGTGGGCTGACTATACTCCCTTTTTTTTTTTTTTTGGCTGTTATTATAAAACACTTGAAAGCGGAAATCCTTGTGAATTTATTGCAAAAAAAAGTCACCCAGACATCCACTTGCACATCAGTGCTAGTTCTTCCATTAGGCAGGCTCTTACAACAACCTCTGGTGGCCAGTGTTTGGGGACAGCAGTGACAGTCCCGACAACCATTCTTCCAGAGCACCCTTGCCATTGTTCTCTATAGTGAGACAGAACTATTTGTGACACAACAGCTCACCCTGCATCTTCTTAATGTGATGAAAGACTCTATCCCATTGCAAGCACTGAATGAAGTTCAGCTCACATTTGAATACAGAAAAGCCATCAACTTACCCTTTGCCTTAGGAAGAAAGGTGTTTTGATTCAGCCTCATAGATCTTCTCTACCACACCGTGATGGGCTGCAGTTTTAGTCTCTCCTAAATGGATACCTGTAGAATAGTCACATATAGTTTATATGAATGCAGGACTTCTAAACCAAGATTATGAAATTCCCCAGGTCAGCATTCAGCAAACTTGCTTCAGTTTCCTCTGTCCTTGAAATGCTGGAAATCAGTTGTATGTTGTTATTGTATGCCATCAAATCATTTCCAACTTATGGTGGTGACCTTAAGGTGAACCTATCATAGGTTTTTGGTCAGACTTATTCAGACTTATGCTCAAACCATTACATCATGGTAAGTATTGGAAGAGAGAGGACCACAGGATTTTTAATAACACTGCAATTACATTTTGATGTTAAAGTAGTTTTCATTCACATTTTAGCCCAAGCTGGTTGCTTGCCTGCTTACTTGCTTGGTCTTTCTTTCTACTATTCAATCAGTAGGGAACTAAATACACAAACATACAAATTTCTTGGCTTCATTTTTATGTATATATACATTTAAACCCAAATATTTCTGTTCTGCTATCTGCCCTTCCTTAACTCTATAGAGCAAAACTTTACTTACCTGGACTGGAAGGGATCCTATTTCTGACCTGCCTGTTACGGTTAAAAGCCTGATTTGCAGTTTTTATAAATAGTACTAAGGGTGTGCCTTGCCTCTTGCGTAGCAGGACAGGACACCCTCCAGGGTGATTCTAAAAAACAACGCAATCCTGGCATAGTCACACCCTTGATATGAAACCCATATTACTTTTGAATCAATGCTGCAAGCATTTACAATTTGCAAAATGCATAATAAGATTTGTATGTGAATATAGCCTTGCATAATCTTTCTCACCTTGCTTTACAGAACCAAAGATTTTCAATTTGGCAAACCTTGCATCTCTTCTCTCTGAATTACCAGAGTTTTACTTTTTTGGCTCACAACTTTCAGATTTTGGTTGCAGATTCTGGGAGCTGAGAATCTCTGAAAGGTAATCTTTTCCCAAGGTACCTGAAAATCAGCTGCAAGGGATGTCTCCTTCCCAAGGTTTTGTGTGTGTGTGTGTGTGTGTGTCAGGAGTGACTCCTGGTGTGAGAGAATTGGCCGTCTGCAAGGATGTTGCCCAGGGGATGCCTGGATGATTTTGATGTTTTTATCATCCTTGTGGGAGGCTTCTCTCATGTCCCCACATAAGGAGCTGGAGCTGATAGAGGGAGCTCATCCGCCTCTCCCCGGATTTGAACCTGCAACCTTTCGGTCTTCAGTCCTGCCGGTACAGGGCTTTAACCCACTGTGCCACCGGGGGCTCCACTCCTTCCCAAGTAAGGACACATCATACCCAAACCAAGCACTTGGTACAGAGGGAGCAAATGCCACGCCTGGTACAGATGTAGAGATTAGAGTCCAAATTCGAAGTCTAGATTTAAATTCTTACTTTGGGTTCATCTGCACTGTAGAACTAATGCAGGTTGATTCCACTTTAACTGCATTGGCTCAATGCTATGTAATCATGAGAGTTGTTTGCTGAGGCCCCTGCGCTTTTTGACAGAAAAGTCTAAAGATATTGCAAAACGACAGCTCCCATGATTCCATGGCATTTAGTAGTGCAATTAAAGAGGTGTCAACTTGCATTAATTCTGCATTGTAGGTGCACATTCATTCATAAAGACCACCAAATGACTTTAGATTTGGCACAATCTTTCTGTGCAATGTAACTAACAGATGATGTGATAATAACATACAGCCAAGAGGATTCCCCAAAGGCCTTCACAGTCACAGTGGTATGGTAAATAAAAAGGCATTTCGAACCTTTATTCATTTCTAGCTACAATATGGCACACATAAAGAAATAGAACTTCTAAAGTTACTTTTTAGACTCTAATAAACATGTAGGTTTGGAGAATCTGGGAGTTATTCTCCAAAAAGTAAATTTTCCCAAGCTCTCCAAGAAAGCAATGTTAAGCAGGTGAACTTCTTATTTTACATTAGTTCTGCTTGACCTAGGTGCTGTTCTGCTGCTTTATTTCCTGCTCTGAATCATCTAATCCTCATTTCAAAGGTGTGTTATTGTACAAAGAAGTAAAAAAATATAGAGAGACTCCAGAATTTCTCCATGGAAACCAACATATTTGCAAGACAAAGTCATGACTGACAAACAACCTCCAGGCCAACTCTACGTAAGATGTGATCCCAGCGAATTTGTGCTTATATAACTCTAAAACAACACACACAATACCAGTTCAGATAATTATTGTTTATGGTAGCCTCATTCTGTCTGATTCACCAGAGATGGTGCATTATGTTCCATTGGGTGCATATAAGGTATTCTGTAATTGCATCAATAATAAAGGAGCAGGTCATGTTAAATGGAAATATTGTGTGTGCATACTGAAAATGTTGCTGTTGAAAATATTATTTCTTTATTTCTTATTTTCAGCTACATTTTCTGCTCTCTCTCCTCATCTTTTGACCTTCACAACAATAGAATTAGGCCAAACTTCCCACAGAACCCCCATGACCAACAAAAATACTGTGTTTTCTGACTGTCTTTGGCAACCCACCTGACACACCTCTGCTACCACCCCCCAGGGGTCCTGACCCCCAAATTTAGACATACTGCACTAGAGTTTGGGGCACAAGAGCCCCATGATAGTGAAAAACTGTGAAGAAAGAAATTGGGTTGCTGTGAATTTTCCAGGCTGTATGGCCATGATCCAGGAGCATTCTCTCCTGACGTTTCACCCACATCTATGACAGGCATCCTCAGAAGTTGTGAGGTATATTCAAACCTAAGCATAAATAAATTGCTATTTTTTAACCTGAAACAACATCATTGTAGGAATTTTTTGGACTTCCAGCATGAGACTATGGTAAACTTCTGCTGAAAGCCAACCATACACTTGCACCGGAGGACCTAGAGAGATGTTCTCACTATAAATGCACAAGTCTTCAAGCATGATGAAGATTTTTGACAATGGAGTCCCATTGAAAGACTGGTATTCTTAGAAAGAAGATTTTTAATCCAATCCATGAAAACTCAAATCTTCAAAAGTCAACTTGCAAATGTGTTGGACCGACTATATTGTTGTGTGTGTTCACTTTCCCAATGAGATTTCCATCAGCATGAAGGCTACAGCTACACTAACTTTGTATGATATACACTGTACAGGGGAGGTCACAACAATTGAGCAAAACTAATTTTGGTAGCCATCTTGCTATTGCTTAGTTTCAAAATGTTGATTCTCTGCAAAACTGAATATGGAATGGAATACAAGGTATGATGTATGCAGGCCTGTAGCAAGAAAAGAAAATTGGGAGGGATTGAAACTTTTTTCCTGAGTTGAATTTTCAAGCCAGTGTCTCCTGATCTGGCACGGGATCTCAACAAGGCCCTAAAATTACCATCATTATGCAAAGGTTCTTCATAGGTAATAGGTCCTGAATCATTGCTCCCTCTTTAAGTCAGTTCTTGTTGGCTACAAAGGACAATCATTTCCACAACTGGCAGAAGTTTCTTTCTGTTTTCTTCTGCTTTATTATTTCCTCTGTTGTGATGACAGGGTTACATCATGATGTTTTCCCACTGTGAATTAGCAATACGTTTTCAGGCAAGCACAAGTTGTTCTGATGGTACTCTGTTTTTGGATGTCCAGTGAAGACTTATATTGCATTTTTGCATCTCACAAATGGTTCAGCAACCAATACACCAAGCTGCTGATGACCATCTTTACTCCCAACTTCTCCTCCAAACACCGCAAAGTACTTACAGAGCACACTTTGTGCATGCAATTAGTAGGCTAACTGGGGAAATGTACTGAACCATTTGAGTTCAAATCTTAGATGCCTCTTCTTATCCTCAAGAAATAAATATCCTGGCAATGGAGTCTGTGGATTTTGCACATCCAGGTCAAATAATCTATCCTGTCCCATTCTGTGCCTTAGGCTATGCCTGCCAGCTACCACATGTTGGCAGCTTCCACTATGATCACTTCCACTATGATCGCTTCCACTGTATCAGCTATTGTTGCTATTTCAATGTAAACTGGTAAAAAGGTAGGTAATGATAGCGTGAATAACCAAAAATTGGTTGGGATAGTGCTTGCAGTTCTGGAGAGACTCTATTTTTTGCTTCTCATAGACTTGACATGAGGATTTGATTAGCCAGTTAAAATTCATAAGTAAACCAGGTTTTTTTTACCTGAAAATTTTTGGGGGTGGTTTGAACCCCTAAACTGCCCCCTTAACTATGGGTGTGGATGTATGTCCTTCAGAGGTTTTGAATTTCATTTCCCAAGAACATGAGCCTCCATGACTAATGGTCAAACACTCAGAAAATTAGCCAGAAACATCAATCAGAATAAAGATTAATCCCTTATCCCTGTATTTTCAGTCATATAATCTCAGAGGAGTTTGGTATCAGCCATGGGTTGAAGTTCCGGGTTTTAGCCTGCCACTTTTGGACTCTTGCTTCTTGAGGTGTTTCTGCGAGTATTTCTGAGATCTACAGAGATACTTGCAGAAACACCTCAGCAAGTGAGAGTCCAAAAGTGGCAGGCTAAAACCCAGCACTTCAGCCCATGGCTGACACCAAATGAGAGACTCCCTCCTGGGCACACAGAAGACTGGATGACTTGGAAGGCACTGAGCAGACTGCACTCTGGCACCACAAGATGCAGTGCCAACCTTAAGAAATGGGGCCACAAAATGAAGTCCACAACATGTGAATGTGGAGAAGAGCAAACCACAATGCAATCTGAGCCCTGCCACATGCACAAAGGAGGACCTCTTTATAGCAACACCAAAGGCATTCCAAGTGGCCAGCTACTGGTCAAAGGACATTCAATATAATGCCAAAATTTTAAACTTTGTGTTTTTAAAAATACATTGCACTGTATTCTTGGTTCGCTCTTGATATGATAAATAAATAGAGGAGCCTCCTGTTCCCTTTTGTAAGAAAAGAAATCTCATGGATCTTAGAAATGTTTGTTTGGCTACCTCTTTCCACATCCTTCACACAATGTGGTCATGGAGGCTGGCAGATTCTGGGAGTCACAGTCTTCCAAAGTAACTTTTCAAAACTGTCTTCCGCATTTGGAAGGAGAGTCTTTGCCCCACATATAAGGTCAATTGTCATGAAGGTGATTTAAAAGCCAGCAAAGGTCTAGCCAAAACTCTTCTTGGAAAACATACTAATTGGGCAAGCCATAACAAGCGGAGGCCAAGCTAATATATCACATTTCACCTTTATGGAGTTTATGGGTTTCATTAGTTTTTAACTGCACTTTTGATGTGTGTGTTGTAACCTATTGTATCCTATTAGTGGTTCTGAGATGAAACCAGTATATAGCAGTAAACTGTGGATTTTGGCAGCAGTGTAGCAACACCCATGTGGACACAGCAAGTACAGACACTTCTGTTGACCTACAACAACTTCTAGAGAACTTTATGGGAACACACAAAAGTGGTAAATGACGTGCTAGTGTGCATCTCGACTGTAGATTTAATGCTGTTTAGACACCATTTTAACTGCCATCACAAAAGTTGCAATCTTACAAGGTCTTAAGCTTCATCTGCCTGTGAATGTTGGTCCCACTTTGGGTGCATCTCCACTGTAGAATTAATGCAGTTTGACACTTTAACTGCCATGGCTGTAGAATCCCGGGAGTTGTAGCTTGGTGAGGCAACAAGCACTATAGCTCAGTGCTATGGAAACCTGGGATTTGTTGTTTTAGCCTCCTCTGCCAAGGAGTATGGATGCTTCACCAAACTACAACTACCAGAATTCCACAGCATGGAGCCATGGAAATTAAAGTCTCCTCTCAGCCTTCTCTCGGGGATAGTATCACTGCTGGGTCCGGAAGCTCCAAGCATTCCGCACATTCCGCAATGGTGGTTGTGAATAAGGGAAGCAACCACGTGGTCCAGAGAGAAAGGAAGGGACGATAAGGATATGGGTTAGGGTTAGTGGTTAAGGTTAGGGTAAAGTTTAGGATTAAGGTTTGGGTTAGGGTAAGATTTAGGGTAAGGGTTTGTGTGCTGTCGCATGCTGGGCCTGTGCATAAGTCTGTAGACAGGACATAAATTCTGTGTGCCCAACGGGACGCCGGGGCTGCATCAGATTAAAGGCCTTTGGATTTCCTTAAACAGAGTCCTTAGATTGCTTAAAGGTTCAACAAAGTTCTTTATTAATGAAAACAAACAGGTACTTTAAGGCTTTCTTAACAGTCTATTGGCTCTCTCTCAATCTTGTCCACAGGGAACAGGCACTATCTTCATAATTGTAACTAATGGGGAAATCCTTAACTTCTAATCTGAGCAGTCTGTCTTTGCCTCTGATGGCGTGGAGCCCCTGCACCCGGTACCAACTGCGTCTGGCTTCCGCGAGTGGCCCTTACCAAGCAGAGCTTTGTAGACCTCCAGGGAAAAGGAGTTCAGGTTTCAGTGATGGCTGACTGAAGTCCCTCTGCAAAGGAGCTGTAAGGCTGTATGATCCTCGGCCAAGCTGTGGGCTGTATAACCCTGGCCAAGCTGTAGAAGACAAAGCTTTCTACAGGAGCTCTTGTTATTATGTCCTGCATGGAAAGCTTCTCTGTGTGGACTGACCCCAAAAAGGCTCCTATTCCCTCCAAAAACCCAAAAAGGGGACGGGACCAGGGAACCTAACGATAATTAACAGGTGGCTTGCCCTATGATTGCAGCCAAAAGAAGCCACCTATCTGCAGAGTCCCTGAAACTTAGGACTACAACAAACATTCAGTGCAAAGCAAACAAAATTGGAGCTCCTGGTACAGCTGTACCTGCACAGTTTGGGTTCGGGTTTTACTATTAAAGAACTCTTACATTCCTTCTATAATATTTATGTTCTGTTCTGTGTTGTGCAATCAGCGCTCCTGAAGAAAGGAAGCGGAAACAGGTAATACTCGAAGCTTCCAGACCCAGCTATCATACTATTACCCTTCCCTCCTTCAGGCTAAACATGCCCAGCTCTTTAAGTTGCTCCTCATAGGGCTTGTTCTCCAGTCCCTTGATCATTTTAGTTGCCTTTCTCTAGACACATTTTGGCTTCAATTGTGGTGCCCAGAACTGGACACAGTATTCCCGTTGTGGTCTAACCAAGGCAGAATAGAGCGTGGGTACCATGATTCGGGGAAAGCGGGCGCTGCTCCCTTTTTCAAGGGGCCACCACAGGTGAAGTCCCCGCCCCTTTCTCTTTGCCCCGCCCCTCCCTCCAGCACCTGCTCGGTGGGGCCTCCCCTTGACGTCATTTCCGGAGCCGAGCGCGCTTTGCCTCCTTGCTTGCCTGCTTGGCTTGGCTTGGCTTTCCCGGCAGAAGGATGGCGAGCAGCGCAGCGACTGCTGCAGCCGCGGCTGCGGCGGCCGAGAAGGAGGCGAGCCAGCAGAGCAGCCTGGGCGCCTACTCGCCCGTGGATTACATGAGCATCACCAGCTTTCCCCGGCTGCCCGAGGAGGAGGCGGCGGGTGGAGCAGGAGGAGGAGGAGGAGGGGGCTCGGAGAGCTGCCTCCGCTCCCGCAAGGAGGAGGATGCCTTCCTCGGGGAGCAGGAGACCGGTGAGAGCGGGAAGGAGGGAAACACCCGCTTGCCTGCTGCCCTCCTCCATCCTCCCTCCATCCATGCATCCATCCTCCTCCGAGCATCTTCTCCCTTGGATCATGCTCCCTTCCTGCGTCATCCCGCCCTCGAAGCTCCTGGCACCTGCCCAGGGCTCTTCCGTGGTGCAGGCTCCCCTGCAGCCAAGGCCACCCTCCTCCTTGCCTCCCTCCCTCCTTCTCCCCTTTCCCTCCTCCCTCCCATGTCAAACATCCTCTGATCTTCACCAAGGACTCCCAAACTCCTCCTCCTCTTCCTCCTCCTCCTCTAAGGGCTTTGGAGTTCAACTCCCAGTGGGGACCCCCAAAGGTCATCCAGTCCATCCCCCTTGTTTAGAAGCAAGTTGAGGGAGCCCCCTGTGGCACAGTGGGCTAAACCGCTCAGCTGCTGAACTTGGCAGATGGAAAAGTCGCAGGCTAGAATCCAGGGAGCAGCATGAGCACCCACTGTTAGCCCCAGCTTCTGCCAACTTAGCAGTTCAAAAACATGCAAATGTGAGTAGATCAATAGGTGCCACTCTTTAAAGATTTTCGGGGGAAAGCCTTTACCTCACCTTTAACCTTGAGGGTACAGTTAAAGTGCATTTGAAAACAAACAAAGTTTTAAAAAACTTGGCATTTTTCTTTGACGGAAGCTGGCCTCTTGGAGTGCCTCTGGTGTCACTGTGAAGAGGCCCTCTATTGTGCATATGACAGGGCTTGGGTTATATTGTCGTAGGTGGTGTGTGGTTTGCTCTTTTCCACACTCACATGTCATGGACTCCACTTTGTGGCCCCATTTCTTAAGGTTACCTCAGCATCTCATAGTGCCATTGTGCACCATGAGATCCTGTCTGTTTAGCACCTTCCAGGTCGCCCAGTCTTCTTTGTGCCCAGGAGGAAGTTTCTCATCCTGTCTCAGCCACTAATTGAGGTGCTGGGTTTTAGCCTGCCACTTTTGGACTCTCACTTGCTGTGGTGTTCCTGCTTCCTAAGATCTGTAGATCTTAGGAAGCTATTTCTTGATTTAAGGCATTGGCGTGCTGTCTGATATCCGAACAGAGGATATGTCAGAGATGTCAATGTCTTGGTCCTTTCATTATAAGCTGCTACATCCAAAGCAGTGTAATTTCTCCAGAGTAGTGGGGCATAGACATCCTGTGATAATGCGACATGTCCCATTAAGAGCCCCATCCATTGTTTTAACGTGGTGAAATGTATTCTACACTGGGCATTTGTATTCAGCAACAGAGTAGCAAAGCGCAAGGGCAGATGGCTTCACTATGTCTGGTTGTGATCCCCAGGTTGTATCAGTCAGCTTTCATACAATATTATTTCTAGCACCCACTTTTTGCTTGATATTCAAGCAGTGCTTCTTATAGGTCAGAGCACGGTCCAGAATGACACCCAGGTATTTGGGTGTGCTGCAGTGCTACAGTGGGCTCAATATGCTTGTATGTTCCTAAGATGAAATGTACACATCTACATTTTAGATCCCCCTTGCAGGAATACACCACCCAAGCACTCCTGACAGTTGGCCATTCAGCCTCTGCTTTAAAACCCCACCAGAGAAGGAGATTCCATCACACTCCAAGGCAGCATATTCCACTATCTTGGCCAATGGACAGGGATGGTGGGAGCTGGACTCCAAACCCCCCGAAAAGCCAGAGTTTTGGAGGCATTGTAGAATGAATGCAGCTTGACACCACTTTAACTGTCCTGGCTCAATGCTATGGAATAAATAGTTAGGCGAGGCACTGACACCCTCTTTAGCAGAGAAGGCATCTACACCAGGTCTCCTCCAACTGCGGCCCCCCTGCTCCCAGAATTCCTGACCATTGAACAAGCTGACAAGGGCTTCTGGGAGTTGGAGGCCCAAACAGCTGGAAGTTCGCTGTTTGAGAAGGCCTGCTCTACACTGTAGAGTGAATGGCATTTTTACTGACGTGCCTCATGACTATGGAACCGTGGGAGCTGTGGTGTGGTGAGACACCAGCCCACCTTGTCAAAGAAGGCTGAAGACTTCATAAAACAACTCTTATAATCCCTCAGCATTGAGCCATGACAGTTAAAATGGTATCAAACTGAATGAATTCTACAATATAGGTGCGCCCAAGGTTGCTGCTGCCTGTTATCATGTTTCTTGCCATTTCCCATCCTTTTCTTTTCTCATTTATTCCACTTTTCAGATCCCTTAAACAGCTTTCCCTCTATTAGGAAAAAGATGAGACTCCCATTTCTGCAGCCTAGAATACTTTAGAACTTCAGAAAGTTACTTTTTTGAGAGACTCCAGCTACCTCAACCAGTCAGTAGACTCAGAGCTTTTTCAAAATTACTTTTTCAGACTTTGTTGTTTGGTAACTGCCATTCTTCCATATGCATTGATAACATGTTGTTTCTGAAGAATATTACTCTTGGTTTAAGTATCCCCCTTGCCCAACAAACTCTCCCAGTAATGTTTTGTTTTTTTTACACAAGATCAGACCCCCGTCTTCATTATCCATCATTATCTTCTGAACTTTTCAAGATCTTTTGAGAAATCTGAACATTCATATGAAAAAAGCTTTCTTAGGGTGCATCTATTTATTCATTTACCATATTTCTATCTGTGGCCCTCCAGCTGTTTGGGCCTTCAACTCCCAGAAGCCCCAATGAGCTTGTTCAATTGTCAGGAATTCAGGGAGATGAAGGCCCAAGTAGCTGGAGGGCCGCATTTTGAGGATGCCTGTACTAGACTGTAGAATTAGTGCAGTTTGACACCACTTTAACTGCCATGGTTCGGTGCTGTGGCATCCTGGGATTTGAAATTTGGTGAGGCACTTGCACGTTTTAGTAGAGAGGCTACAGACCTGTTCAACTCCCATTATTCCAATACATTGAGCCATGGTAGTTAAAATGGTGCCACACAATGTTAATTCCACAATGGAGCTGTCTTCCAACTTTGATCTTCAGAAAGCTAGATTTAGTTGAGTCTAGTCCCTTCTATTACAAAGAACATAGAGATCTTCCTCCTCTGTAAGTATTCAAGTGAACATAGGGCGATTTAAGGGTGTGGAGCATGCTTGCAACCATGATATCCCATTGCATGCTGGCCTCCACTTCCACATTCATCTGAGGCCCCTTCCACACAGCTGAATAAAACCCCACATTATCTGCTTTGAACTGAAATACATGGCAGTGTGGAATCACATAACCCAGTTCAAATCAGATATTGTGGGATTTTCTGCCTTGATATTCTGGGTTATATGACTGTGTGGAAGGGCCCTGAAAGTGTGGAAGTTTCAATGTGAGTTTGGGGGGCCTTCCACACAGAATATCTCAGAATTTCAAGGCAGAAAATCTCACAATATATGCTTTAAACTGGAATATATAATGTGGGATTTTATTCAGTTATGTAGAAGGTACCTGAGAGTGCATGGAAATCTCTCTGGAAATGTGTCAGGAAACCTGACATAGGAAGCTTGGGGCTGAAGAGGAGAGTGCAGGTATTTTTCGCCCTTTTGGTGCTCAGTCCTTCTTCTGATCTCATGAAGCCATTGGCCTATATTTTAGAAAACATCCTTTAATGCACAGTTCAGGGCTCTGCAAGAATAATCTGGCTTTTGCCCATTAGCTGAAAGAAGAGAGAGAGAGAGATAAAAGAGAAGAGGTAGTGGAGAGAGAAAAGAAAGAAGGGAACTCTTCCATTTGGCCTGGTCCCCATTCAGCCATTAGCTTTGGACCCAAGTACGGAGAGAACAAACCTGTGAATGCCAAGCGCTGGATTAAATCACAAAGGATGGCAAGAAAGTCATATTTGACACTTTGAGCCATTTTGATAATTAGTTTTATGATTGTTCAGAGAGGTGCCCAGTTTGTGATCTGTCTCTGTTGCATTGTGTCCCTCTTGTGAATGCATCTTCTAACCTTTATTCAGTTAGGTGGATACTCTTAAAAGCCTCATTGCGATCTGAAATCTTGTCCTACTAGAATTTTCTTATCACTGAGGGTGCATTTGTGGAATTAATACAGTTTGATGCCACTTTAATTACCCTAGCTTAATACTATGGAATTTTGATATTTGTAGTTTGATGAGACACCAGCACTCTTTGGCCGATAAGGCTAAAGAACTCCTTAAACTAAATACTTCAATGGATCCATGATATTGAGCCATGAAAGTTAAAGGCGTGTTGAACTGCATTAATTCTACAGTGTAGATGCACTTTTACAGTGGTGCCAGATTACATACAGACCTTGGGGTTTGTCTACTCCCTGCCTGTTCTACACTTTTAGTCCTTGCATATTTAGAGCTGTTAGCATGCCCTATTCTGGAAAGTCATCAGATTGGAAATCATTAGTCAGAGAATTTGCAAAAACAACCCAACACATTCAAATCAATGAACAAGCCAACATGTATTGATTGCCGCCTGTAAAAATAGGGCCTAAATCCTATTATAGTCTTGAATAAAATAAACCAATTGAATTCATTACATTTAACTATGTGTTGACTCACCATTCAAGAATAGATTGAATGAGTCTATTTTAGAGACTAACAAGCAAGATGCCAGCCAAAGCCAACTAAATGGGCAAACTTTATCTGGAGTCAGACGATATTGATGCATTTTCCAGCATCTTCAGATAGAGCGTTTAACCTTTCTTGTTGACTCTTTTCTTTCTCCGAGTTGCTTCATATAAGAGGGTTATGCTTGCTGTTCATATCTATCTAACAGTTGGTTGAAAAATAACCGTTGATCCCAACACTGTAATGAAAATGAACCACATACCTTTTCTTTCCGTGCCTCTACTTATAATGGAGAAAGAAAAATATACTGATTTTTCACCCA
This sequence comes from Anolis sagrei, assembly GCF_037176765.1. Taxonomy (NCBI): domain Eukaryota; kingdom Metazoa; phylum Chordata; class Lepidosauria; order Squamata; family Anolidae; genus Anolis; species Anolis sagrei. The sequence continues at coordinate 210,974,368 of NC_090024.1, read as the reverse complement.
GAGGCAACTTTTGAGTCTGGAAGATCACTTCAGGAATTTACAGCAGTTATAATGGACAAAATATTCCAGCCCTGCTTTGAAATACATGGAAGGAGATAGGGAGCACAAGTTGCAGGCACTTCTTCCAGTTCTGCTTTGGAACATGTTAAATATCTCTGATTCAGGACATTAAAAACTGCTACATAAGGTAAAGGTTTTCCCCTGACATTAAGTCTAGTTGTGTCTGACTCTGTGGGTGATGCTCATCTCTTTTTCTAAGCCGAAGAGCTGGCATTGTCCGTAGACACCTCCAAGGTCATATGGCCAGCATGACTGCATGGAGCACCATTACCTTCTCATAAAGCGGTACCTATTGATCTACTCACGTTTGCATGTTTTCAAACTGCTAGGTTGGCAGAAGCTGAACCTAACAGCGGGAGCTCACCCTGCTACCCAAATTCGAACCACCAACCTTTTGGTCAGCAAGATCAGCAGCTCAGCGGTTTAACCTGCTGTGCCACCAGGGGGGCCTTCCATAAAGACAGCGCTTTCTTTCATTTTGTTGTTCCATCCTGGCTTTATCATATTTATTTTCAATTTGGTCAGATCTTCCCATCTTGTGAATGAAGTCATGCTTTTTTATTGTTATCATCCTAAATGTCTAAAGTTTGAACATGTCAATAAATATTTTATTTCCATAAAACCATGGTTTATATGTCAATATTTTTATGTTTCTTTCTTTCATGTGCCTGTGCATCATTTGATTTAAGTTATGAAAGATTGCTTATTTGAACTTTGCTCCAATGCTTGACAGCGTGTAAAATACCTGGGATCTCATGCAAGTATTTTCACTAAAATGAGGTAGAATTCTTGTTATTATTATTATTATTATTATTATTATTATTATTATTATTATTTCAAATGCTCAGAGATCTTCATCTTGGTGCTAAATATACTGAATAGGTAATCAAAGATGTCTCTCCTTTGTAAACACACATTGTTTCTCTTTAGAGACCTAATAATCATTTCTTTAGTCGACTATACGTTTTAAAGATGCTGACAGACATTAATTTCCCTGCTCACTATAACTACAAAACACGAAACATGTGATAATTTATTGTCATGTTTTGAGTGAGTTAAAGAAGTGCTGATGGTCCTGTGTAATGGTATCTATTGCTTTCCTTAGCAAATGGGCATTGACCCTGATAAAATAGTGGGAATGACTTTACACTTGGAAAGTTGAAAGAGTATCTCTCCTATTGCAGTCACGTGAGAGAAAGAGAAATGCAATTTCAGATGTACAGTACTTGACTATTACATCTAAACATTTTGGTTATGTAGGAAGCAGTATTTCCATTTGTGTTTCAGCTTTTCTGTATCTGTTGCACTCCAGACCTGGAAACACCTATGACCACCACACCACACAAGAGTCTAGGAATATAAGCAAACAGTTTAATGTAAAACATATTAAAATCATATAAAATCAGGAATATGAAATGAAGATATATAATCTTAAAAGGTTTAGCAACAGGTAATAACCAAACAATAATCCAAATGTCTCACAAAGTTCTAGAGGTGACAAAGTCCAGGAACAGCCGCAAATCACAGATACAGCGCAAGTCCACAATCAAGAAGGCATAACTAGTAAAACTTGAATAGGAGTACATGACCAGGAACATAGAAAACTTCCAGGATATATATAAAATCCAAAATCAAAGCTTGACTTGAACCAGGAACAAAAGAATTCAGATGTAGCTTCTCACTCTAATGCAGCATTGCCTGAACTGGCCTTAAAGTAAATAACTTCTTGTTTCACCTATGAACTCATTTTGTTCCCCATGAATTTCCTTCACAACGTTTCCACATAATCTCTCTGAATGACGCAATCTATTTTCAGCTAGGATTTGTAAACAAAACCTTTGTTGATCTCCGTAGCTACAGATGAGTTCCCATTGGAATCCTTATCACTCCGCTCTTCTCTCGATTCCTTATCTGTTGTTGCTACTTCTGACTCCCCTGAATGCCTTTGAGGCCCTGTACTTTCTAAGCTAGTTTTGTCACAGAGAGAACCATTATTTCCCAGAATGGAATTTCCCAGATTTGAGAGCCCATCACTTTGTGTCACAGGAAAGCTCACAATCCTCTCTAAATCATCAGTAAAACCATCAGCCTCTGGTGGCTGGTCTACAACAGTATATTGCTTTGATCAGCCAGTTTAATTGAAGCTTATTTTCAATCCCCATTCATCCACTTCTTCTTTTTTTTTTTACCATGGGATTGGATTTTTAAATACTTTAACTAATCTTGTATGAATGCATGTGTCTTTTTGGTTTGAAATGAAAAGCAGCAAATTTGCTTTAAAGGTGGGAATTATACATCCCAGTACAGATGATGGAAATCTAATTTCCAGCATAGTACCTCCTAGCATAGCAGTGGTCAGGAATGCTGGGAGTTGCAGTACATCAGAATCTGGAGGGCCACATGATTCCTACCTCTACTTTAAATACAACATCATTCCATTGCCTTTATCTGGTTTCTTCGCTCAAGGGAAATTTAAATGTGGCACAAGACCTGTTTTATGGTTTTTAAAAATACCTTTAATTAATAAGAAATAGCCATAGAATAAGAAAGGCCAAAATAAGATCATCTTAGGGTTGCCATAAGTTGGAAGTGGCTTGAAAACACATCACAACAACAGGTAAGGAAGTGTCTGCACCAGTTGGAAAGGAAGTAGTGACACATAAAATAAGAAAAGCATTATGTGTGATTTGGATTAAAGGGTTAAACAAGATAATTGCCACTCAAAATAGTGGTCCAAGTGCCAGTGCTAGTTCATCATCTGCTGTTCCCGGTGAGTTTCCAGAAAATCAAAATGGTGTAGCCAGTGAATAAAACTATAATAACTCTTTCTTGGCACAGTAGAGAGAAAATGCTTGTCCCCTCCTCCCCATATGAAATGGAAAGGCTCTGAATGGGTCTAAGTTTCTAGGTACTGTATTATCTAAAGTTTTGAAAGAAGCACTTGAAAATACATGCATGATTTGAGCTTTTGATTAGCAGACATTAGGATAAAAATCAGAAAAACTGATGTCTAATTTTTCAGATATTGACATGTCAGTGTGTCAAATATCTATAAAATCTCTACATATGTTGAAGAAGACTAATATCTGAAACTGCTCTAAACCTGAAGCCCAAGCATAGTTTTTGTGACTGGTGGCTGTTGATTTTCTGTGAAACTTTTACCTTCTGTCCACCTAATTATAAATTAATGGCAAGACGTTGATTAATATTGACTAGAAGTGACAGTTCTGTACCAGTTTTGGCATTTTTTTTAGTAATGGCAGCATAACGATGCTATTTTATGTCACCATTAGTTAATTGTCATGCTCTGGGAAATCCAAAATTCTTTCTTGTCACTGAAAAAAAAAGTATTTGTATGGAGCCAATTAAAGAGACTTGAATGTCTCTTGAATATACACATTTTTAAAAAGTTATTTTTACTACTAGAAAACTGACCCGGGTACCTCTTTAGCAAGAGCAGAACGAAAAGACAAAATTGAGATACCTTACTTGATGGACTTTTAATTCCATGTGTTCTTCTGAAGTAACTAGGATTCTAGCAAAGTACATTCAGACAGAATTTACAGTGTATGTACCTTCAAGTCACCCAGTTGTGTTGACTCCACATATTTCATAGAGCTTTCTTAGGTAAGGTATACTTAGAGATGGTTTGCCAATTCCTTCCACAGAAATACAGCTCACAGTACTTGGCATTCATTAACTGTCTTCAAAGTACTAACTAGGTCTGACTTGCTTAGAGCACCATTTCTCAACCTGAGAGTCGGAACTCCTGGGGGTGTCATGAAGGGGTGTCAGGGGGGTTGCCAAAGACCATCGGAAAACACAGTATTTTCTGATGGTCATGGGGGTTCTGTGTGGGAAGTTTAGCCCAATTCTATCATTGGCGGGGTTCAGAATGCTCTTTGATTGTGGGTGAACTATAAATCCCAGTAACTACAACTCCCAAATGTCAAGGTCTGTTTTCCCCAAACTCCACCAGTGTTCACATTTGGGCATATTGAGTATCATGCCAAATTTGGTCCAGATTTATCACTGTTTGAGTCCACAGTGCTCTCTGGATGTAAGTGAACTACAACTCCAAAACTCAAGGTCAATGCCCACCAAACCCTTCAAGAATTTTCTTTTGGTCAGGGGAGTTCTGTGTGCCAAGTTTGGTTCAATTCCATCATTGGTGGAGTTCAGAATGCTCTTTGATTGTAGGTGAACTATAAACCCCAGCAACTACAACTTCCAAATAACAAAATCAATCCTACCCAAACCCATTGGTATTCAAATTTGGGTGTATCAGGTATTTATGTCAAATTTGGTCCAGTGAATGAAAATACCTCCTGCATATCAAATATTTACATTATGATTCATAGCAGTTGCAAAATTACAGCTATGAGGTAGCACGAAAAATAATTTTATGGTTGGGGGTCACCACAATATGAGAAACTGTATTGAGAGGTTACGGCATTAGGAAGGCTGAGAACCACTGGCTTAGAAGACCTGTTGCCTTTAATATTTAGTCAGACTACTGTGTTATAATGTAAATTATTGCAACATACTCATTTTAGTTGGAAACATTGCTTGCAAGCTTTAAGAAAATATAATCTTATACGAATTAATTACAATATGAATTGCTTTCCCTCCTGTATTCATGAAAAACATGTCCAAGTCATGTCATTTAATGAGCCAAGATGGGTTAAACTTAAATGTCTTGGGTGAGTTTAATTTATGTCATATCACTTGAAGATTAGTTTGAAGGAAGCAAATAAACACACACAATTGTTCCCATTGCTCTGAATTGGCAGTCATGGCCAAGGGTGGGGCGCAGTGCCCGATTTCATACTAATTGGAGATGTGGCATGGCACTCAGCTTTCCATTCAATAAAGCTGGAACAATTGCTTAGAAGCAGGTTTTTCTTTTCAATTTCCAAATACAAGAAAAACATCTTTATCCTCTGTTTACTTTGCTGGGCATCTTTCACTTGTTGGATCCCAGATTTTATTGTGGGATGATTTCAACTTAAAGGAAAAGCATCAGGTGCAAAGAAGGAATTGACCACTTTGAGGAAAGTAATTATTTCAACTATCTCATATCAATCATCTATCATGTCTGTAAGTTTTGGAAATAGCAACCTTCTTGAGCCTCCACTAGTTATTTGTTATGTATATATATATATATATATATATATATATATATATATATATATATATATATATGTATATGTATATATGCTGTATTATATGTGTGTATTGATTCGCAATTTTATCTAACATCTTTGTTGTGGAAGGGGCTGCAGGCCATATGATCGGAACTGGGCATGTTCAGTACTCAAGACTCCATTTTATTTTGTAGAAGCCATTAGATTCCTAAGAGTAGATGTCATTTATATGCTTTAGACTTTTAATGCAGGAACAGTACAATTTAGACTTCAGTAAGATGCATGCTTAAAGATTCCATTGGACTATGAACGATTGATTCTAAGGAAGATGCCCTGTGTTACCTACATAGTGAAACTACTTAAAATCTTATCATAACTGGATTCATAAGCAAAGTGCCTGTATGATGTATACATGAAGCTTTGTGAGTAAACCAACTCAGTTACTTTTAAAGAAGACTGTTTGTCTCGTCTCTTGAAAGCATAGTTTAAGGGTAAATATATTTTAAGGGGGAGTAGATTTTTTTGGGCAACTTCAAGAAACACATCTGAAACTCTGCTGAATATATATTTTTATGCCTTGGCATGTGTTTGTCCCTAGCAGTTCAAAGACATACCTAGGTACATCAGTTTAACAGCTGAAAGACCTAACTGCCTTGCATGAATGCTGGTGAATGGCATTTTGCAAAAAGGGTTATGACTTCTAAAAAAGTCATGCCTTTCCTTTGACCAGTGGTTTTCCAAAAAGGTTATGAAGCCCATATCCCAAATGGTTATGAAGATTCACATTTTCCAAAAGTAATCAGTGTGGATTGTGGGCTTCATCCATCAGTGATCCTTGTCCACATGGTAGATACAGAGGCTGTAGAACAATTGAGACTATGCAGTGAACACAGTTGTAAATGTCTTGATCTAAGAACATGTTGCATCAGAACTTCAATGAGCAACTCCAACTCCCAGAATTCCTCATCTAGCATAAACATAAATGATTTTGAAAATGTAAGACCAAAAATCACTCATTCAAGTTCTGCAGAGCAGTAACTATGCAGGCATGTACCCCCCCCCCCCCCCGAAATTCTCATGTTGGTCCGCAAGAAGGCCTTACTGGTACATTCTTTAAACTGTTATGTTGTGAGCTATTGCAGTCATATTGTTGCTTTTGGGAAAATATTTACAAGTAACTAGTTAATTGTAACTAATTACTTCCAAACTCTAGATACCCCTAACCACTTTGTACATCAGTCAAGTTGCAAACAAGGAAAAACGAGGGGCTTGCTTTTGTTTGTTAATTTTTTTACAGTCATAAGACAGTCAACAGGGTTAATAGGAAGTCTATGTAATATGACTACATAATAGTGGCATCACAGGGGCATGCTTTTTGTTTGTTTTTTTACAGTCATAAGGCTGTCAACAGGGTTAATAGGAAGTCCGTATAACATGACTGCATAATAGCACCTGAGCCTGAAAGGGTTTTTTTTGAAACACTCAGAGCTGTAATCTCATTGGAAGCAGTGCAGGCTTAATATGAGTATCTCATTGTGTTTGCTTTGGAGGAATATTAAGAATCTGAGTTTGTTTCTGTTTGAGCAGCAAACTCATTAGAGAAGGTACAGGTTTAGTATGAGTTCTTCATTGTACTAACTTTGGAAGAATATTAAGAAATGGAGTGTGTATGTGTTTGAGCATCTCTCTTTCTCATTCACACCTATTGCTTTTCTCTCCTTTTTGAACGAAGACCCCGATTCTTTCTTAAAATCTGCTCGCCTTCAGCGCCTGCCTTCCTCTTCATCGGAGATGGGCAGCCAGGACGGCTCACCCCTTCAGGAGACCACCAAGGACCCGTTCTCTGGGGATTGCAGCTGTCGCCAGGATGGTTTGACTGTGATTATCACCGCCTGCCTAACCTTTGCTACAGGAGTCACGGTGGCCTTAATCATGCAGATTTACTTTGGAGACCCTCAGGTAAGAAGAGCCACTTGACTCAGGATTCCCTTCCACTCTTGATAGGAAGAGTACATTGAAGTGGGTGAAAAATAATAATTCCTTCTAGTTTTGCACGCTCTGTTCTTTGCATTGTATAGCTCTGTAAGGAAAGCATAACTATGGCAACTGCTGTACTTAGTCTACTGTGTCAGTTTTGAAAAGAAATGAAGTTTACATAACTGTTTGATTCTAGTAGCTAAAATAGCTATTGATATATTCAATGCTATGAGTTTACCACCATCAGGAAGCATTTGAAGGAGCTATTTGTCAAGGAGTTTAGTCTAACATTAAGGTTTTACCACCTTCACTATTAGTCTTCCATGGATACATGCTATTTTGTATGTACAAGTGCAACCTGACACATCTTATGATGTGGTTTTCTCACAGTAAATATGGTTCTGGCTTCTAAGATCCCTTCTACACAACAGCATAAAATCCAGATTTTCTGCTTTGAATTGGATTATATAGCAGTGTAGGCTCAGATAATCCAGTTCAAAGCAGATAATGTGGATTATCTACCTTGTTATTCTGGATTATATGGCAGTGTAGAAGGCCCTCAAATAAGCAACTTCCAGTGTTGTTGTTTCAATATTACAAGTGGTCATTTTAACAAGAGCTGACAAAATGTACATTTTTATCTCATCCTTTTGTTACTAGGTGAAAATATATGCAGCTTCAGGTGACATATATTTTCACCTAGGTACAAAATCTGGTTTTGTTCCATTTTGTTTCTGTTCTGTTCCACTTCTACAGTAGGTTGTGATCTTTTATAAATTTCTGCATATAAATTTGCTTCTGTTTTTTGAGGCAATGTGCACATTCTCATCAATTTCCCCACTGGTTTGCATATATTTGTGTGTATTTTTCAAATATATCCATTTTAATATCACCCATTTTTTTCAGATGCACAGCTATCTGCAATTTTTCTATGCCGGCATGCATTTTAGGTTTTTGAAATGATTAAAACATCAGTTAACATGATTAAAACATCAGTTAAAACTTGGACCAAGTGAATTGCTTGACTTCGGCACTTTATGTGACTGAAATTGATATGGCCTATTTTAAGTCCGCTATTGCTGTGTTTTATTTAAATCAGTAGGAGTTTGAATATGCTGTTCTATGTCTATATGTTTTATGTAAATTGACATTGTTATTGTTTTAGAAATGTTGATGTATTTTACTGTACCTTGTGTATTCTTCTACTGTACTGCGTGCTTTTGTAAGCTGCCCCGAACCTCTCCTGGGACATGGTGGCAGGACATAAATAAAGTTGTTGTTGTTGTTGTTGTTGTTGTTGTTGTTAAATGTGAAGATTTCTGAGGGAAATCTTCCCAGTTGTTCGTATGAGGAAGTACATAATTGGTATTTCTCCAAAAAGATGTGATTCCAGTAAATTCTTTTTCATCATAATTCCGTCTCCCAGTTTTTATCCTCACAGCAATAGTGAGAGACAAATTAGATTAAAATAGCGAAATATGTTGCTCTTTTCAGCCAAAAAAGAAATTGCCTTATTCAGTGGGTTCTCTATATTTGCTGAGGCTCAGTTCCAGGACACCACAATCCAGGGATGCTCGAGTCCCATTATATACAACAGCATAGTAAAATGATGTTGTTTACATAAAATGGCAAAAGTGTGGATGGTTGAATCCTTGGATGCATACTCCATAGACACAGAAGGCTGACTCTATTTCCTCAAACAGACCAGTGACCAATAGGAGCTTTCCAGAGCCTCAGGAATAAATGCATATTGGCATAGAAAAATTGCAGAAATTATTGTGGAATTACTCAACCTTACTGGCTAAAATAAAACTATTTGTCTGGATAAAATCAAGGCTTAGCAATGTTAGCCCTTTCTGAAGAACCAGTCACCAGCACATAGTGTCATAATCACACAATGTGGTTTCCCGCAGATATTTCATCAGGGTGCCGTAGTCACTGATGCTGCCCGTTGCACTGCTTTGGGGATCGAGGTGTTGAACAAGCAAGGCTCCTCGGTGGATGCAGCCATTGCCGCAGCCTTATGCTCAGGAATTCTTAATCCTCACACAGCTGGACTTGGCGGGTATGTACCCACTTTTAAGTTATCTATAAAAATAAAAATGTAATGTTCATTTGTGGTATTAACATAACTCAAAAACCACTGGACCAATTGACACCAAATTTGGACAGAATACACGCATTAGGCCAACGAGTGACCATCACTCATAAAAACACTGAAAAACACAAGAAAAAAGACTTAAAAAGCCAAAAAATACATTACAACACATGCGCAAAACCACACACACACACAAATATATATACACACAAACACACCTATATACACATATACACAAATATATACATACACACATATACACAGACTGGGCCACAGCAACACGTGGCAGGGGACGGCTAGTTTTATATATAAACCAGAGACAGGTGTATGTATGTATAAAAGTAGCTTTGGGTGTTTCCTGGGACTGTTACAATGAGGTTAGGTGGCTTCCATCCATATTTTTCTAAATGCTCCTGTACTAGGATTATTGTGTATGTGTCTTCAAATCATGGGAAATTCCTAAAAGAAAAGTAGGATGATAGGTTTGGAATACAAAACCAGAAACTTTCACAAAGTTATCAGTCCACACAAGTAGCCATGCGTGTATTCCCCAGAAAATAAAGAAAATATATCATCTAAAAACAAGAGGAGGGATGCAGATTTTCATTAAAAATGTGTTTAATTATTGCACATATTACAATGGAAACATTGACTACAATTTGAATTGAAATGGCATAGGGAACACTGTAGGTTACTTGCATGTTTGGTACTCAGTCAGGTATCTAGGTGCCAAATGTTGAAGGGCAATGTCAAGCTTATGATCTATCTTTTTGTAGTTCTTGGTCATTAATCAAACAACTCTTTAAACAGAAAATGTCTTCAAACACAGGATGCCTAAACACAGAGGGCTGCCTTCTGGCTATCCTTCAAATAGAGGACTTTCCACTGTAATTATCTCAAATTATAGACAAAGTGTGTGCCTTCAGATGTTGCTGGACAGCAAATTGCATTGGCTTAGCTTGCACAGCCAAAAGCGAGGCATGCTAGGTGTTACAGTTCAGCAGCATCTGAAGGTCCACGTTGAACCCTTCCCCTAAGACAAAGTAGGGAACAACCAATTTTCTGACCAATCTCCATGTCTTTCAGGATATAATTAACTTGGCAACAGAACAATCCTCATTGTTCATGGTGAGCTCGTTCTAATTATGCCATCATAGGCCAAAGTCAATGTTTCAGTTTTCTTCCCTTTGACTTTCAAAAGGCAAAGTCCTTCTTTTTTGATGAAAAGTTGAAAAGTATTGTTGGGTGGTCCCTTGAGTGGAGGAATGGATGAAGATGGAAGGACTGTTGCCCATCTTCATCCAAAAGACAAGCAGCTGTTCAAAAACATGGTATGGTTTTGCTCACTCATGGCAAATATGCTGGTGATGTTTCTGCACTCTAAAGTTCAGATTCAATAAATGTCAATTTCACCAGCCTTTCCCTCCTATAATCTTGGCCTCTTGCCCAGAGCTATTGCCTCCTTTCAGCCATCAGAATGTTTGTTCTAAATAGCTATTACGCAAGAGAGATTTCAAGCTCCAGGTGGCAAAAATATCAGGAAGTTCTAGGGCTTGTTACATAAAATGTGTCACCCGATCATGGCTGATCAGATGGGATTTGAGAACTTTTGTTGAAACTGGAAAGTCTAGTTTGGCACTGAAACTGCTCAAATCAAAGTAATGTCCAAGACTGGGAGTGAGGGGAAAAGCCAGAAAAAGAAATACAGCAGAAGTAAAAATAATTGAAATTGTCTTTCTGGAATTACTGATTTAATAACACAGAATCCCTCAGTTTTAAATGTGGATGAAAATAGGCGAAAATAGGTTAATTATGCCTATTTCACAATTCTTCTGACAATTTGACATAAATAGCATTTCTATATATGCTAGTATAACACAAGTTAAGTATAGAACAACTACAAACCAAAGGATACCTTTTCCTAAACTGATGCTCATGTTGGTCAGCAGCTCCCATTATCTCCAACTAGCAGTTCTTCCATATTTTCACAAATATAGTACTATGATTCCACTTTCACCACCATGATCCCATCCTCTGGGATCCATGGTATTTGCTGTTCAAAAAGAGATATTTAGAATGCTTATCCAAGGAACTGTCGGGCCATACAAATCTCAGGAACTGTATAGGATGCAGCCTTGACAAAGTGAAATCATAGTCTTATAAATGTGTGATATGCAAAATACAGTCAGGAGTAGTGTTGTCAGGGAGAAAAATTTATTTATTTATTTATTTATTACCGTCACTTTTACCCCGCCCTTCTCACCCCCAAGGGGGGACTCAGGGCGGCTTACAGAAAAAGGCACAATTCGATGCCTTATCACATATACATACAAATATAAAAACAAGTAAGCAATTACAAAATTAAAATTAGATCATCAATACATAGTAACACCATAAACACAATAGTAGGCTAATCCTGAGCTCAGAGTTCGGAGTTCCGTAGATCCATCCGGTCCAATTCCAGCTCGTCATCAGGTCTTTCTTTAACTGCCTGGGTGTCCAAACGCCTGGTCCCACATCCAGGTCTTCAGCCTCTTCCTAAATGAGAGAAGGGACGTTGCCGATCTAATCTCCCCGGGGAGCGAGTTCCATAGGCGGGGGGCCACCACCGAGAAGGCCCTGCTCCCCGTCCCCGCCAATCTCACTTGTGAGAGAGGCGGGGTCGCGAGCAGGACCTCCCCAGAGGATCTTAGATTCCGAGGTGGGACGTAGAGGGAGATCCGTTCGGATAGATACACTGGTCCGGAACCGTTTAGGGTTTTGTAGGTCAAAACCAGCACTTTGAATTGTGCTCGGAATTGGATCGGCAGCCAGTGGAGCTGACGCAACAGGGGGGTGGTGTGCTCCCTGTATGTCGCTCCAGTGAGCAATCTGGCTGCCTCACGCTGGATCAGTTGGAGTTTCCGAGCAGTCTTCAAAGGCAACCCCACGTAGAGTGCGTTGCAGTAATCCAATCGGGATGTAACAAGAGCGTGGACCACCGTGGCCAAGTCCGACTTCCCAAGGTACGGGCGCAGCTGGCGCACAAGTTTTAGTTGTGCAAAAGCTCTCCCGGCCACCGCCGAGACCTGGGGTTCCAGGCTCAGCGGTGAGTCCAGGATCACTCCCAAGCTGCGAACCTGCGTCTTCAGGGGGAGTGTAACCCCATCTAACACAGGCTGTAACCCTATACCCTGTTCGGCCTTACGACTGACCAGTAGGACCTCTGTCTTGTCTGGATTCAATTTCAATTTGTTAGCTCTCATCCAGTCCGACACAGCAGCCAAGCACCGGTTCAAGGTCTGGACAGCCTCCTTGGTGACAGGTGGGAAGGAGTGACAGATTTGGACATCATCTGCGTAGAGATAACATCTTAGTCCGAAACTCCGAATGATCTCTCCCAGCGGCTTCATGTAGATGTTAAATAACATCGGGGACAGAATAGAACCCTGTGGGACTCCACACAACAACGGTTGTGGGGCCGAACAGGTGTCACCCAGTAACACCTTCTGGGATCGACCCTCAAGGAAGGATCGGAGCCACTGCAGAGCAGTGCCTCCGAGCCCCATATCCATGAGGCGCCCCAGAAGGATACCGTGATCGACGGTATCGAAGGCCGCTGAGAGGTCCAGCAGAACTAACAGGGACACACTCCCCCTGTCTAGCTCCCTGCGCAGATCATCTACCAAGGCGACCAAGGCTGTCTCAGTTCCATGTCCCGGCCTGAAGCCAGACTGTGCCGGATCTAGATAATCAGTGTCTACCAGAAACCCCTGGAGTTGCGCTGCCACCACACGTTCCATGACTTTGCCCAAGTAGGGGAGATTGGAAACTGGCCGATAGTTGTCAAATTGAGTGGGATCCAGTGATGGTTTCTTCAACAGCGGTTTTATAACAGCCTGTTTTAGACTCGCTGGAAATTTTCCTTCCTGTAAGGAGGTGTTAACCATCACCTTCACCCACTCTGCCAAACCCCCTCTGGCTTCTTTTATTAGCCAGGATGGGCAGGGGTCTAGGATGCATGTGGTGGGTCGCACCTCTCCAAGGATCCTGTCCACATCCTCAAGCTGAACCAATTGAAACGAATCCAACAAAGCTGGACAAGCAGATGTTCTCGTTACATCCCCAGAGACTGCCGTTAACATGACGTCAAAGCCTGACCGAATCCGCTCAATTTTATCCGTGAAGAATCGAGCAAATGCTTCACAGCGAGCCACCGAGTTGTCCGAGGTCTCGCATTTTGGCGGGTTTAACAGGCCCCTGACAAAAACTGGCAGAAAGCTTAATAACCTAAGGAAGTCATATACTCACAAATATGCAAACTAAAATAAAATGGTTTACCTTCACGGTAGTCAATGATTCTTTGTTGTTGAGGTTGTTGTGAAAGCATCTGAAATATTAAGATCAACCCCTATTACTTCAGTCTGGAGCAGGATTATGTTGAAGTCATGATGTCCACATGATATCTGGAGCTGGAACTGGGAAACTAGAACTAGAAACCCTGCCTTTGGAAGAACCTCAAACTCAGGTTTTTCTCTGCCTTGAAATGAGAAAAATTACTTTTTTGGACTACAACTCTCAGAGTCCCTCAGGTAGCCACTCTGGCCAGATGGTCTTGGGCAGGCATCCTCAAACTGCAGCCCTCCAGCTGTTTGGGCCTTTAACTCCCAGAATTTCTGACAATTGAACAACCTCATTAGGGCTTCTGGGAGTTGGAGGCCCAAAAAGCTGGAGGGTCGCAGTTTGAGGATACCTGGTCTTGGGAGTTGTAAGTTCTGGATTCTCTGACCTGAACACTCTACCCTGTAATGACAGAAGTTTTAAAGCCAACTCTGGTTACTCACTGATGAGACAAGTATACCCTACTTTCATTGAACTTCTCCATCCAGGTAGTCCTAAGTGCGATCTTCAGAGTTCAGTACCTAGCATCAACCAGCTCCATTTCTCATTATTATCAGAAATAATCCACTTTTGTGGATTATTGCTGATACAGAACAGGAAGCAACATCAAAAGTTTATTACAGATGATACATGGCAAACAACAAACTAGGCATTTTGATGATTGGGTGTGGGGATGAACAGACCTGGCACTGATTTATACTCTGGTTATACAAGGGGAAGCAACATAAATACCTTCTGCTAGAAGGAGGGCACAAAGTTCCTTGATTGCTACAGGGTTACACCTAGCTTTTTGGCAAAGATTTGTTGACAATTACAGAGCCTTTAAGGACAAAAGTTCTGAATTTTACCATGAGGGAGGAGGAGATGGAGAGAGCCCAATGCCTGTCTAAATTAGAATCAGGCTTTGGAAAACTAAAGCTCCCAAAATCTGAGAAGGCAGATGGTTGATATGCTTGTGAGGGATATAAGTGGCTCTTTCTGCTAAGTGCTGAAGAAATGGAAAGAATGCAGAGTCAGAACTCCATTTAAAAATCAAATCACATTTCACACAAACACTGATGGACAGAGAAACTTTGAGCTTTTAGCGCCTGCATAAAAGGCTACATTCAAAGGGAAGAAATGGCAAACCATCTCTACATATCATTTGTGTATGAAAACCCAGACCTTCCAGCATTTCACAGATGAAAGCATGGATCCACATGGCCAAGTAACATAAGAGTGTGGTTAAGATAGCAAAAGTTACAAATGAGGAAGAACACACAAGCTAGGAGAGGCTGCAGCAGTGTGCTTTTGCCTGAGTCTACTGGGAAGGGCAAGATTATTCTCCGGCCACCTCTCTCTGTCCTGCTGGGTTAATTGAGTGCAAACAACTTTTGCAAGCTGAACTCAGTTTGCATCAATGCAGTGGGGATAAAAAAGAGAAAAAGTGGGATGGGGGGGGGGGGGGGATGGAGAGGATTGACAATATGTTGAAATGATCTTAAAAGTGAGGCCACAGACAATTAATTGAGAGTATCCCTCCCAAATTAGTATAGGGGGGGGGGGGTATGAAATTTGTATTCAATTCATCAGGTCACTATAAATGCAAAGGCAACCTGAAAACCCTATCTGACTGAGACCAGGCAGGGTGTGTATGAGAAAAAGAGGGAAAATGAAAGAGAACATGTCTAGACATTTGATTGTGTGGGGCACCATCTCCATCCCTGCCAATAAAAATACAAATATAACAATTTAAATAAGTAATCATGCTGCCCATTGCTGATTCCTCTAATGTTCTGCCTGTAGCAGCTGACCTTCTCTATTTAACCCCAGAACTAGGACTAAAGGCAATAAGCATAGAGGCTTTGTAATTAATGCTTAGAGTGCTGGGAATTTAGAAATCCGAGTCCTCACAAGGTACGAAATCACTGGATGTTCTTAGTCTCAACCTGGCCTACTTCTCTCACCTTGACCTACTTGACAAGGTTATTGCCAAAGTGAAGACAAGATGGTGCTTATATAGTATAGCTGACAAACTCATTCATGGAAAAGTAGGGTGTACATTTCACTTAGACACGTTCTTGATCCATCTGTCCTATTATATCTGCTAAAAACACATAACATGTTTCTGTAAAAGGATGATGGATTGTATCTCTCATTATAGGCCTGTTCCCTGTAATAATAAGAAAACTAATAGGAACGCTACCAACACGTCTGAAACCTTTGGACCTTTTTTCTTATAGACCACATTATTTAAAACTTTGCATCTGTACATTATTTAGCTTGCCTCATATTTACTAATTGGATTAAAAAAGTGGATTTACTTAAAGCTGAGACACTGTTTAATTAACATGTTCTGAACCCTTGCAAACATAAAAACACACTTTGCTCATGAGGTGATAAGGCATTCTCAATATCTATTTCACTCTTGCATGCCTTTATTATTGCAGTGGAGGAGTAATGCTGGTTCATGATATCCGGAAGAATGAGAGCCGGGTGATTGACTTCCGAGAGACTGCCCCATTCAATATCCAAGAAGAGGGACTTAGGAAGGCTTGGGAAACAAAGGTTTGAAAGGCCCTATACTTTTTGAGAAGCACGGTGGTAAATGTATTTATTTATGCAACATATTTGCAATACAGGCTTGTATACTTGTCATATTACAATTTCTAAGTGGTGTACATTAAAATAATTACACCATTCTAGCAATTGAAAGTGACTAAAAAAAGTAATTACAGGGGCTCTTCCTCTCTCATTATATCTCTCATTATATGCCTGTCCCCTGTAATAATAAGAAAGCTAATAGAAACACTGCCAACACTTTTGAAATCTTTGGACCCTTTTCCTTCAAGACTACATTATTTAAAATTTGCATCTGTACGTTATTTTGCATGCCTTGTGTTTCCTAATTGGATATTGCAAAAAAGGGGATTTACTTAAAACTTAGACTCTGCTTAATTAACATGAGCTGAACTCTTGCAAAACTCATCCATATCCTTCCTTTTGTCCAGCCGGGCCTCCTGGTTGGCGTTCCAGGCATGGTCAAAGGGCTCCATGAAGCACATCAATCTTATGGGAGGTAAGGAGGACCTTTCCCATGCAAAGCCTTCATGTAATAATAATGTGGTTTTTGGAGTTGTTATTTCCTACAGGCTATATACACAACTGGGACCAGTTAAGAGTCACACATTATATTTTTAAGGCGTACCTATAAACGGTTTTATGTATACAAGAAAAGAGAGCTAATATGTTGTAGTGGTTTAAATGCTAGATTAATACCACGGTTCCAATCCCTACTCTGCTGGCAAAGCCCTTTGAGTAATCTTGGGCAAATCACACACTCTCAGTCTCAGAGAAAGGCAATGACAACCCCCCTCCCCCAAAGGAATTTTGCTAAGAAACCTCTCTTTTAGAGTCACCTTAAGGTTACCATAAGTCAGAAACAACTTGAAGTCATACAATAGCATACACAGTACACACAAAAGTGAAAATGTATCAATGTCACCCCCATGTAGACTGTTCAAGGAATTAGGAACAAATAAATATTCTTGATTGGTGTATGTTTAATAATAAGCATGGTTCTGCGGCTGTGCAATGTGAGAAGTGATTTTCATAACTGTTGTGACAAGAGTTTTACTCAACTACAACAACAAAATGCAAGGGCAAAACAGTCAAATGAAGAAGTTAATGTGAATATAACAATATTATGAAAATAATTGTAAAACAAAACAAACTATAACCTTTTGGATAATCATTTTTTTCTTCCCCATGAATGATTGATTGGCCTTATGAATCTCAGTTATAGCACAGTATGAATAGGACTTACATTTGCAATGCAACTTCATTCAATAACATTTATCTCACCTTTTATTGAAAACTATGGTAAGCCAGCTGATGACTGCCAAGTCATGGCATACTTCTCTGTTTGCTAGGCTGCCATGGAGACAGCTGCTGGGTCTTGCTGCAGATGTAGCCCAAGATGGATTCAATGTCACACATGATTTAGGTGAGTGAATCATAGATGATCAGGCACAAGGCAGAGATGTATCTGCAAGCTGTACCATCTTTTGCAAGGCTGGCAAAATCAAAATTCTGAGGCTCAAACTATCGACTCAAGCATCCATTCTCACAGAAAATGGTCTCTGAAATCCTCAATGGCTCAGTGATCAATGCTGTTTCGATGTCTCAGTTGAGATACTTTATGTCAAACAGCTTTCCTTTTTCTGCCACTTGATCTCACTGTTTTGAGATTTGTGGTTTGGTGAGGCACTAGCACTCTTTGGCAAAGAAGGCTAAAAGCCTTGTAAAACTCCCATGATCCCAGAGCATTGAGCCATAAAGCAGTGTTGATATGCATTAATTCTATAGTTTAGTTAAACACAAAGAGACTTCTTAAACTTCTGAATTAATATGAGGATTTGTTTTTCTAATCATGCTTTTATTATCTCTTCTATTTTCTGAAGCAATGGCTATCAGAGATGTGAAAGAACAGCATAACTACTCAGACAGATTCAAAGAGATTTTCATTCCGGATGGCCAGCCCTTGCTGCCTGGCATGTTTATGAGAAGGCCTGATCTGGCTGCACTTTTACATTTACTTGGGTCAGGAGGGGTCTCAGCTTTCTACAGTGGAAATGTGACACAAGAAATTATTTCAGAGGTAAATTCATTCTTCTGTCTTTCATTTTTTCTTTCTTGATTTCTTTCTTTCTTCATGGCTCTGAATGTTTGATACCAGCCACTTATGGCATGTTCATGTCTTCAATGTATACTTTATAGGAAAACTGTAATTGTTTTCAGCTAAGCCTTAATTTTCTTTTGGCCTTGCATAAGATATTGCTCAGTTCTTCCCTTCCTCTAATCTTGTTCATAGGTCCTTAAATATGGAGGCACCTTGTCTGAAGAAGACTTTAGTAACTACACCGTCTTGATGGACAATCCAGTCCATACAATATATCAAGGTAACATGGGATAACTTTTACATTTGTTGGCATGCCTTCTGCCAGGATGGCAGTCTCTTAAATTATGGCCTTATATGTGGATCAATTTTATGAACAAATAAGAGATATTAAGTGTGGCTATTCCTTGACATTTTTAAGGTTTCATTGTGAAGCATGCTTTCAAAGGACTAGTATGGTGTTGCTTTCTCTGGATACTTATGGCGAAGAGGTGAAAAACCCAGCTTGCCTGTATCTTATTCTTTATATTTTGTTTATTAGTTATACAGCCAATATTTTTGATGGTGCATTTGTGCAAATAATTGCACATAAGTTTAAGTGCACTTCTATCAGCATTTAAATACCACCTGCTTAGTTTAATAAGATAGGAGCCCCCCGGTGGCACAATGGGTTAAACCCTTGTGCTGGCAGGACTGAAGACTGACAGGTCGCAAGTTCAAATCTAGGGAGAGCGTAGATGAGTTCCCTCTGTCAGCTCCAGCTCCCCATGTGGGGACATGAGAGAAGCCTCCCACAAGGATGCTGAAACATCAAAACATCTGGGCATCCCCTGGGCAACATCCTTGCAGATGGCATTGGCCAATTGTCTGACACCAGAAGCAACTTGCAGTTTCTCAAGTCACTCTTGACACACACACACACAAATCTTAATAGATGACCGATGTCCTATCAAGGCCTACGTATATAATGCAGACATACATATGTTTGCATGCATGAGGAAAAAAACTAGAGTGGCTGGAAATAACGTGAAGTATACCACACATGTTTACTGCTGAACTGCCCTTGAAAACTGTTTTTATATAATGGTTAAGTTTAAGTGAAAGACTCTTGTAACTTGGATGTACCCCCCATACTGAAAACCTTTAATCACAATTATTTTTTTTAAAAGAAAACCGAAGTGAGCTTGCATAGGCAAAACATGTGGCTAGTAATGCCATTCTCATCTCATTTAACTGTTTGAGATTAACATGATCACTATGAACCAGGAAAATGTAGGTTGAAACTGAATTATTTCGTCCGTGTAGACACACCTAAAGTATTTATAATTATCTGTTTCCACTACATTGTTCCCTCTTTCGACCCACTCCCCAGCACAGGCATTGTTGCATTGCATATCAAAAACTGACCACGACCTCATCCTGCTTTTGCTTTTCTTTTGGGGTCTTAACAGGTCATCTTGTCCTGAGTCCATCACCTCCACATGTTGGCCCTGCTCTGATCACCGCTCTGAACATCCTTGAGGGTTTTAACATTACCAGCCAAGTAGCCAGGGAAAATATTCTCCAGTGGATAACAGAGGTATGACTTGACATTGGCTTCCTTTTATGTTTTGTGAAGATAGTGGAGTTGTGTAGGAGTATAACTAACAGTTAATTTGCACATCTGTTTGGTTACAATGTCATTGACAACATTTCCTTTTGGGTTACTGCTGGTTATAACTGAAAGAATTTCATCACTAATTAAGCAATTTTGTTATGATGACCTTTGTTCAAGTCCCCAGGGCCAGATCAACTACACCCCAGAGTATTGAAGGAACCAGCGGAAGTCATTTCGGAACCATTGGCAACCATCTTTGAGAGTTCTTGGAGAACGGGAGAAGTTCCAGCAGATTGGAGGAGGGCCAATGTGGTCCCAATCTTCAAGAAGGGAAAAAAGGATGACCCAAACAACTACCGTCCGGTCAGCCTCACATCGATACCGGGCAAGATTCTGGAAAAGATTGTTAAGGAAGCGGTCTGCAAACACTTAGAAACAAATGCAGTCATCGCTAATAGTCAACATGGATTTATCAAAAACAAGTCATGCCAGACTAATCTGATCTCTTTCTTCGATAGAGCTACAAGCTGGGTAGATGCGGGGAATGCCGTGGATGTAGCGTACCTGGATTTCAGTAAGGCTTTCGACAAGGTCCCCCATGACCTTCTGGCAAGGAAACTAGTCCTATGTGGGCTAGGCAAAACTACGGTGAGGTGGATCTGTAATTGGTTAAGTGGACGAACACAGAGAGTGCTCACTAATGCTTCCTCTTCATCTTGGAAAGAAGTGACAAGTGGAGTGCCGCAGGGTTACGTCCTGGGCCCGGTCCTGTTCAACATCTTTATTAATGACTTAGATGAAGGGCTGGAAGGCATGATCATCAAGTTTGCAGACGACACCAAATTGGGAGGGATAGCCAATAGTCCAGAGGACAGGAGCAGGATTCAAAACGATCTTGACAGATTAGAGAGATGGGCCAAAACTAACAAAATGAAGTTCAACAGTGACAAATGCAAGATACTCCACTTTGGCAGAAAAAATGAAATGCAAAGATACAGAATGGGTGACGCCTGGCTCGAGAGCAGTACGTGTGAAAAAGATCTTGGAGTCCTCGTGGACAACAAGTTAAACATGAGCCAACAATGTGATGTGGCGGCAAAAAAAGCCAATGGGATTTTGGACTGCATCAATAGGAGCATAGTGTCTAGATCTAAGGAAGTAATGCTACCCCTCTATTCTGCTTTGGTTAGACCACATCTGGAATATTGTGTCCAATTCTGGGCACCACAATTGAAGAGAGATATTGACAAGCTGGAATGTGTCCAGAGGAGGGCGACTAAAATGATCAAGGGTCTGGAGAACAAGCCCTATGAGGAGCGGCTTAGGGAACTGGGCATGTTTAGCCTGAAGAAGAGAAGGCTGAGAGGAGATATGATAGCCATGTATAAATATGTGAGAGGAAGCCACAGGGAGGAGGGAGCAAGCTTGTTTTCTGCTTCCTTGGAGACTAGGACGCGGAACAATGGCTTCAAACTACAAGAGAGGCGATTCCATCTGAACATTAGGAAGAACTTCCTGACTGTGAGAGCCGTTCAGCAGTGGAACTCTCTGCCCCGGAGTGTGGTGGAGGCTCCTTCTTTGGAAGCTTTTAAGCAGAGGCTGGATGGCCATTTGTCAGGGGTGATTTGAATGCAATATTCCTGCTTCTTGGCAGGGGGTTGGACTGGATGGCCCATGAGGTCTCTTCCAACTCTTTGATTCTATGATTCTATGATTCTATGATTTATTCAGAGAAGGTTTGCCATTGCCTGAGAGAATGTGACTTGTCAGTTAGTGGGTTTCTATGGTTGATCAGGAAATCAGTACCTTATATCCTGAAGTTCAAGTCCAACATTAAACCTATAACACTATGCTAGCTGTCTAAATGCTATATGATATGAGCCCCATGCCCTTGAGATGGGTATCTCTGGTTTCATCTATCCACAGCTGACAAAGTAGACCCTCTCTGGAAATTGTCTAGGTTCTCCAGGTGATTCTATAGCATGTTTCCCCCAGAAGTTACCATAAAGATGCCCTTGAGAACCTAGCAAATTCCTAGATAGGATAACTCTCTAGACATTTTCTAGGTCCTTCAGTGTGACACTATGGTTCTTTCTTTACTTCAATATAATCCAGAGTATCAGATGAGATGAGCCACAGTGTCTGCTTTGAACTGGATTATATGACTCCAGTTAAAAGCAAATAATATGGATTTTATATGGCAGTGTAGAAGGGACCTTTGATAACTTATTGTGGAAGTTGTTTATCTTATTAGGGTTCACAGCCATATTTTCCTGTTTTCCACAGTAAGTTTAAGAAAATTTCCCTTGTAGTTATGGGGGTCATGCTGTATATTCTTACTACACAAACTTATGAAATTACCTTGACATTATCACAAAAAAACCCTGTACAATTAAATACTTCATACTCTCATCAGTCTTAGCTAGCAGAATTTTGTGGTCAGATATTATGGTACAAAGGACAAGTATCCACTGCTACAATGATACAAAGATGTGAAATGTCATTAAACATTATATTATGTTCAATGGATCAGTGTGGATTCCAAATAGGCTGTTATAATTCATAATCAAACTGTTACATTCACATTTTTGTTTTCAGATAGTATGGTACTCCATGAAGTTCTTTGAAGGAACAGAGATTCTCTGTATCTGATTAGTGTAATCACAATTAATTGAAATTTTGCATACATTTCAGATCTGAAATGATGATGATGATGATGATGATGATGATGATGATGATGGTGATGATGCCAATGCCTTTTGTGCAGTTAGAGTGCATGAAGTTTAGGCTTTTGGTTCTCCTTGGCCAGTCATGCTTTTCTTTCTATAAAGATAAGCACACTGAAAGTTGTCGTGTTCAAGACATTGTTAATGGAGAATATTAACATTCTAGAGGCTTTGCATGGAGACATTAATAGACTCCAGTTCTGTGATTCAAGACTCATGCTTTTGGAACAGAAAATTGTGCAATCTAGTTTGTTGCAATCTTGTGTGTTCTTTGTTCTATCCCCATGGAAGACATGGTGATAATTTGGCATATATTAAGCTAAAGGCGCCTCCTTGTGGCTTCTCTTCTAGTACCTGTAAATGGCACTCATCAATCTTTTGTAAGGATTTTTTTAAGCCCTTACTTCCTCCAGTTACTTACAGTTTTGTTTCCTGGTGTATCTAGCAAGAAGAACTAGGGTTGGAAGGGAATAAATACTATCTGTCCAAAGATGTTGCTACATTATGTCCAGCTTGAACTAAAAGAATGCTGTTAGTTACTGCTTTCTTTTTAAAAAGATAATAGTAACCATCAGATACACAAACTGTCTTCTCTAGCTTGATCTATGAATAGAATAGAACATGAAGATCAAACAAAAGGAAGTTGTATCATTTGCTACAGTAACACCCCATACCATCTTTCATTGAGAAGAGAAGGTTAGAGAGTCACATAGTATTCACATCTTAGTTTTATCTTCTTCCTTTTGTGTTTAATGTAGACACTGAAAGTAGTTCTGGCACTAGCTAGCAGCTTGGGAGACCCATTCTATAATGCATCCATTTCTCACAGTGTGGAAGACATGATGAGGTAAGTCTAAACATATCACATACAACTATTTTTCATGTTGTTATGTTCAGGATCATGATGGTCAGGGATTACTCATTTTCAAAGGCACAAAAAGTTGCAGCTCTCTGCTATGGACACTTGCAACAGGATTCAACAATTTAGAAAGCAAATAGCCAGTAAAGGGTAAATACAGTTGGACCTCCACATTTTCAGGTTTAACATGTGGATTTGATTGTTCATGATTTAATTAATGTGGTATCTCTAAACCTTCTGGTGCGACTTTATGATCACCTTGATGGAAGTTGGTCATAAAGTAAAGTAACACAAACTTAGTGGAAGTTCTAATAAAATAGCACAAATTTGTTGGAAGTTGACCACAGAATTCCATTGGAGGATCTAGAGATTCCTTGAAATGTGCTCTCTCGGGTTAAAAAGAGTTTTATATTCATTGTTTTCTTACTTCTGTGGGGGTCCTGCTCCCCCAAATCCTGTCTCAGCAAATTTGGAGAGCTGATAATATTACCTTTTGGGTACAATAGCTACCAGAGTGGCATGCAGACATGCTAGCTGGGTATTTTAGAAGCTTTAGTCCAAAAAGAAAACCCTTTGGTCTGAAGATTTGTGAGTGGGAACCAATGCTGAATACTAGTCAGCTATGACTTTTTCCAAGATATCCCATTCCATTCTCCTTCCTCAGCTTGCCTTTTGGTTTTGTTTTTTCCTCCCTTCTCCATAGTGAGTATACTCAGTGCTCATTTGATTTTGATGTGGAAAAGGTTTTCCCTTAATGTTTTTTAAAAAAATATTATTTTGTTCTGTTACCAATTTTCAGGGCCCATTGTTATCTGCCGTTTTATAGACATTTCGAATTGTTTTTGATTGCCTGTATTTGATAAACGATGAATTTCCAGCAAGAGTCCTTTTGTACTTCATGATGAATAACTGCAGCAACACGTATCATGTTTATTTGCTGATTTCCTAGATTTATACCCTTTACTTTTGATATGGTAAAGTTTTCTGAGCTGTTTATATTAAAATGCAGATTATAAAATAGGAAAAATATGCTGAAGTAAAGCAGTGGCAAAACTCATAAGTACTATACAGAATACTGTTTCTTGGCTTATTTGGGAAATTAACGTCTAAAATGTACCACTTTCTTCTTTTTTCTAGTCTGTCTTTAAAACACCTCTTTCTTTTCAATGCAGTAAATCTAAGGCAAACTTCCTCCGTCAACAGATTGACTCTCAGCCTTTCCCCTCTGATCTTCACATCCCGCATTTTTCCATGGAAAGTGGACCTTCTGCTAGTCAAGTTCTTGTCATGGGACCAGATGACTACATTGTCGCTGTTGTAAGGTAACAAAAATATATGTTTTATACAGTTCAGAAGTAGACATACTAGAAAGCATAATTCCCATTTCTAATCACAGTTCACTATTAGTCAGAGAGAGAAAATGTACAGAGCGGATTTTGATAGAGTTTAGAAGAATAACTCTTTGGGGCTATAGCTCCTGGAATCCACTATGTTGCTGGAAGATTCTGAAAGTTCTAATAAAGATGCCTTTCATGGAAAGACAGTGATTTCTCATTTAATAATTTATATTGTTGTTGCTGCTGCTTCTTCTGTTGTTGTTGTTGCTGTTGTTGCTGTTGTTGTGTGCCTTCAAGTTAATTCCTACTTATGTCAACCCTAAAGTAAATGCACATAGAATGCCCAACACATGTCAACCAGATAATCATGATCTTCCTTAGGACTATTAAAAAGAACAATAGAATAATTATTAGAATATTTTCATGAAGCACCAAAATAAATTGTACCCATGTGTGCAGTTGCAATATGCATTCCAGTGGGTTAACAATACTGACAGAGGCTTCTGACAATCCATTCTAAATTTCCTCAAGTTGTACTTTCTTCCAGAAAAACAATTGCTAGTTACTTAGGACCCTTTCACAGTACATCATCAAAACACTTTAACTGCCATAGTTTCATCTTATTGAATCCAGAGATTTGTAGCTTGATGAGGCAACTCAGCTCTCTTCCAGGGGGTTTAAATACCTCACTCTAAAATGCAAATCCCAGGATTCCATGTGCTGTTGCTATGTTAATTAAGGCAGAATCTTAGAATTATATTTGTACAGTGTAAAAGGTCCCCAGATGCAACTTAAAAAACAAATTACTGGAGATCTCTGTAAGTGTTGTTGAACTATTGGTATGTATAAGATAATTAGAAATATGGATATAATTTATGTTTTTACCTTTTAAGCATGTTATTATAGTAATTGATGTATTGTTCCATTATTTATATAGCCCCAAAGACAGAACATATTGAGTGTCATGATACAGCTAAATTCTACAGGATTAATGCAGTTTGACACCACTTTATCTGTCAAAGCTCAACTCTATGGAATTCTAGGGTTTGCAGTATGGAATCGTGGGATTTCTAATTTGGTGAGGCACCAGCAACCTTTGGCAGAGAAGGATAAAGACCTTACAAAACTACATGATACCACAGCATTGAGCTTTGACAAATTGAAATGTTATCAAATTGCATTAATTCAACTGTCTAGAGGCATCCATTGTCTCTCTTTTCTCACTAAGTTGAATTAATGCTGTTTGATTACTTTAACTGCTATGTCTCAATGTTTTGGATTCATAAGATTTATATTTTGGTGAGCCACAAGCACTCCTTGGCAGGGAAGACTAAATACCTTATAAGATTACAATTTCCAGGATTCCATTGAAAACACTGAAGGTTCGGAGTCTCACCATGCTTTGTGTTTTTCTTCAGTTCCTTGAATCGTCCATTTGGAAGTGGAATAATGACTTCATCTGGAATCCTTCTAAACAGTCAGATGCTGGACTTCTCATGGATGAATGAAACTGAAGATCATTCCAGTCCCAGTTTGGTAATAAATTATGAAATCAATCTGACACACATAATGCAAGGAGACATTACTGTATGTAAATGTGGTGCAACCTATTAATCAAATACAAGTATATCCAAGGTAATTAAGGTTTAGGAACCTCACAGTTCTTGTGAGGTTTATGGTTTCATACATGAAAAATTGTGCTGAATCTACACAAACATAGTTATAGCAGTTTGATGGCTTTTAAACTGCCATGATGCCATCTTACAGAATCCAAGAATTTAGAGTGTAGAATTGTTAGCTGTAATCAAATCAACTTTGGCTTATGGTGAACCTATGAATAAGAGTCTTCTATGTCACCCTGTCATCAGGTCTTGCAAATCCAGAGCTGTGACTTCCTTGATTGACAACCTCATTAGACAGGGCTAGATTCAGCAGCAAACCGCGATCTAGCCTTGGCCACCCACGGAGTCAAATGCAAACCTACTGATGTCAGTAGGTCATAATTTTTAGTTGAAGAGTAATCTAATTTGACCTTTCCAAATTTTGTACCTATAAAGCTGCTATCAAGGCTGAAATACTCTAAAGCAGTAGTTCTCAACCTGTGGGTCCCCAGATGTTTTGGCCTTCAACTCCCAGAAATCCTCACAGCTGGTAAACTGGCTGGGATTTCTGGGATTTGTGGGCCAAAACACCTGGGGACCCACAGGTTGAGAACCACTGCTCTAAAGGTACGAGATCCTATCTCCAATCTTAGAATCTTGGAAACTAATCAGGAGCGGTTCTGGTTTTGACAATAAATTTTCAATCAAATCCCCATATGTAGGTGAAGTGAAAAACTATACTTCTAATTTCACTATGCATCTTAGAAAATGCTCAATCAAGAAAGCAGCTTGGTCATGAACTTCATTGTGCTTCCAATATGTGAACAAAATGGATGCAATGATGCCACTCAAATAACACAAGGTTCAGTGCCACTCAATATCTAGACTTTATAATGACACTGTCCACACACTCTCCTAGACTATATCTGCATTAGAGAACAATATAGAATTCACATCATTTGGTTGTTTTAATTCCATGTTAAGAAATTTTGGGATTTGTAGTTTGAAGAGTCACTTAGAATTTGCTTCTGGGGAGCTTAGTCTACTCACCTGAAATACAAATCCCACTAATCCTTAGAATGGAGCCATAACAATTACCAGTAAATTGGTATGAAGTTGGTATAAATAGCTCAGATAGAGATCTCAAGTCATGCCTAAAAATAAAAGGGCATTTTGTGGGCATACATTGTTCTGTCAAGGTAAAGGTCGGTCTGAAATTGAGCTTTGTCCTAGCCTGAAAACCATCTTCATCTTGCAACTACCTCATCTTCCAGTGGACAATATATGAAACAAATTTTTTTGCTGCACCTTAAAAGCTAGAAGATTTTTTTGGCATTAACTATTGTGGACTTCATCAGGTACCATTAAGGTACCATAAGCCCTTTTGTTTCTCAGCAACAAGCAAACACAGTTGGCTGTTGATGACATTTTAAAAGTTTGTTAGATAAAGGTAATGCTATATGTTATCTAAAGAGGGCCTGTGAATGATGTCCCATCCCAGCCTTCCTCAACCTGATGCTTTTCAGATGTTTGGGGTAATAGCTTCCATCATTTCCATCCAGCATAGCACTGGCTGGGTAATGGGGATGATGGGAGATTTAGCCCAACACATCTGGAAAAAAAACTGCCTTATTCACAGCACATTTTGGTGCACAAAATACCATGCTCACACAAAATTAATGCACATGAGCAAGAACTTGGAACAGGGAAGAGGGCTGTTGATATAGTCCCCTTCCACACAGCTGTATAAAATCCCACATCATCTGCTTTAAACTGGGTTATACGGCAGTGTGGACTCAGATAGCCCAGTTCAAAGCAGGCATTGTAGACTATCTGCCTTGATATTCTGGGTTATATAGCTGTATGGAAGGGCCCATAGTTAATAATTATGATGAAATTTCTTCTTGCAGATGAATTCTATACAACCAGGGAAAAGGCCTTTATCTTTCTTGCTACCCACTGTTGTTCGGCCATCAGAAGGAATGTGTGGAACCTACCTTTGTCTGGGAGCCAATGGTGGAGACAAAGCTTTGAGCAGCATTACACAGGTTAGTTCCAAGCACTGTAGTACATTTGTAGTTTTGCCCTAAAATCAAGTGCCCTGTTTCAAGTGGTTTACTCACAATGAGAAAGGGACTAGGGGAAAGAAAGAACTGCAGTGTGAATGTACAAAAAGGCAAGATGTTCTAAACGGATGTTGACTTAGGCTAGGAGGAAGGCACCATTGGGGCTCTGTTTTGGATGGTAAACATGCTTGGGCCAGCATGTGGCTGTTCAGATGGTTGGATACTATTCCATAGAACACATTCCTCTGTGTCAGTGAGAAACTTTTACCATCCTCCCAACATCCTCACCTAGCATGTCCATTGATGAGGGGTTGTGGAACTTAATATCCCAAAACTTCTGCATAATCAAGTATTATCCA
Source organism: Anolis sagrei (assembly GCF_037176765.1). NCBI lineage: Eukaryota > Metazoa > Chordata > Lepidosauria > Squamata > Anolidae > Anolis > Anolis sagrei. The sequence continues at coordinate 210,945,504 of NC_090024.1, read as the reverse complement.
CCTAGACAGAAAACATATCTGATCAAGATTCTGAAGTTAACTGGATCACACTGGAGAACCTAGAATCCCAGAGAGACTATATTAATAAAATCTGCAAATATGGAGGGAGGACTGTACATCTCTTAAACATGTATACATAGACCAGTGTGCAGGCATATCTTCAAACATATGTCAGGTATGGCCTGGGCTTGCTATCATGGTCAAGATGTTTCTGCCCATATGCTGCTTTAAGTCACAGAAATAAAGTGAGAGGCTGACAATGGTGATGATGATGTTGATAATCAAAATATGCTGCATCAAGAATGTGGACTATGTAGCCCTCTAAATTCTGTCAGACTGTAATATCTATCAGCTTTATCCAGTATAGTTGATGGGAGTTGCAGTCCAGCAATACCTGTTTCCCGTGCTTAGTTTTCACTTTAAAGTCTAATGGAAAGGACTCTAGATTCCCATGAACAATTTATTAATATTTTCATATTCTATTTTTTTTTTCTTTTTAACAGGTTTTGGTGAATGTTTTAACATATAACAAAAACCTGAGTGAGAGTCTTTCATTAGGCCGGCTTCATCCTCAGATACAATCTAATATCTTGGAAGTTGATAGTAAGTACAGGCTTCTGTTACTGCACTTACGTTGTATCAAAAATACATGCATACACAGTTTTGTCTGTGAATTTTTTTAAATGAAATTTTTTAAAGACCAGCTAAGAAAGTTTGCAGAATAACCCTTTTAAATTTGTCTTGGAAACTTTCTTTGCTAAACAGGACAGCTTTTGAAAGATGGAAGAACAATTATACAGGCTTTCCCCATCTATTGTGGCCCTGCTTTTTGACACCTCACTTTTTCAATGATTGAAAATTATAGACAAGTTCCATTAATCTGACAAGAGGTTCGCTCTTTCATCAGTTCTTGCCTTCAAGACTCACTTGGGACTGCTTGCATACACTTACACACTCTCAAAGTTTGCCTACAGAAAAAGTGGACTACTCTTTGAATCACTTTTGAATGCATGTAAAAGCAATTTTAGCTTTATAATGTATTCAAAAGTGATATGTATACTGTGTTATTTACATTTTTCAGCAGTCAAAATGAATTTGCAAGCTAAAATATTCTGGGTTCCACTTTTTGACATATTCTACTTTCTGACTGTGCTCTGGTATTAAACTTGTCAGATAAGTGGGGGCTTCCTGTATAGCTATCAGCTCTATAAGTTGTGAAAGAAAAATCACACAGGCCTTCCAGGGGAACAAATTTGGTTGGGGGTTATATGACTACCTTCCTATCATCACTGAAACCACTTGCAATCTGATCCAGTAACACATGGTAGTAAATGCAATCGTGGTTAAGCAACTATTCTGTACCAAAGCTTCATCAAACAACATTTTTAGATAACTGACTATGCTGACAGTGATTTCTCAAGCCCCTCTTCTGTTGCCGACAGTGATTTCCCAAGCCCCTCTTCTGTTGCTTAAGACAGCTCATGGCATTATAGAGCTGTAGCACTGCAATGCTTTTATAGCACTACAACGCCATCTTATAATCTGATGAAAGCAAAGAAGCCAGGGCTGCCTGGGATATAAGGCCTTCAGCTCCACTCAACCCATTAGATCACATATCAAAGCTGAGGGCCCTTACACACAGCTGTATAAAATCCACATTATACTGGATCGTACGGCAGTGGACTCGGATAATACATTTCAAAGCAGATATTGTGGATTATCTGCCTTGATACCTCGGGTTATATGGCTGTGTGGAAGGGCCCCGGGTCCCACAGAACAATTGCAGTGACAATATCATGTGGTAAGACACCACCAAAGGTACTATTATCTTGCTGCACTTCCACTTTGCTTGTATTGTGTGATAAAGCCCCAAGTCTCTAAGGTGCTACACAATCCCTTTGTATATTGATAGTTTATGCAGTGTTTCCTGAGCTAGCTTTCTGTCTTCAAGAGCAGTGGAAAATGCTATTCTTCTGGCAATGATGTCTTTTGCTCTGTATATGGAGTATTGTGGGAGAAAAGGGGAGAAGATTGCTTTAGAAGCAAAATGTCTTGGTCCACTCCTGATGGAGAGAGACAGGAAGAATCCTCTTCAATAAAAATAACTGTTTTCTAAAATTCTCTCTTTAGGTGAGTTTCCCGAAGAAGATATCAACTACTTCACAAGCAGAGGTCAACAAGTGAACAAAGTTGACGTCCTCTCTCTGGTTCATGGAGCTAGAAGAACCAATAACTTCATAATTGGTGTAAAAGACCCAAGAAGTATGGATGCAGCAGGGGCTACAATATTGTAGCGATTCTGTGTGGGCTGGTTCATGAAAAATGGCTTTTTCCAAAATACCTTGTGCATGTTTCCAAACAATCCCGTTATCAATTCCCCGTTATGTGGAACAAACAGTGTTTGTTGTGGGTTTCTACATTGCTAAATAGATCCCCCCAGCACTAAAACAATGCAGCAGCGAAGGCTGATAAAAGGCACAATACAGCCCTTAGAATTTTATGTTTGTTGTTATGATCTTGAGTTTTAAGAATCTCAGGCATTATTATAATTAGGAGCACAGGGAGTAGCTTTAATTATGGCAGCACCCTGTCTAGGATTGATTCCACTCATCTGATGCATAATGGTGAAATATTTCCAAATTAAGCACTGAGAACATGCAAACAGTAAACCGCTTGGTATATTCAAACTTACCATTTTGGGAGCGGTGGTAGCAGATTCACCACTTTGTAAATACACATACTATTACCGTGATCGAGTACGTTTGTTGAATTTAAAAAAAGAATTCTGTTCCACATGCATTAATTTAAAAGAAGAAAATACATACAGTGCCTGTTGTGATGCCATTAATTCCTTCCTTTCCAATTTCTGAGACAGTTTTGCAATTTTTTTTTTCATTGTAAGGAAGGGGTAAAAACACAGAGATCTGTGTTGCTTTCTTTTTTTTTAAAGGCAGCTAGTCCTATTGATAATTCATGCCTAATAGGAATTGACAATAGGCCAACTGAAGCTATGCTTAACCTGAACTGCTCCCAGTTTAGGAATGCATTGTGGTGGTGTCCAAGGACTGAAGGAGATTTGATCTGGACTAACTCACCTCCTCCCAAACCTAATTCTTTTTCTGCCTGCGTTATTCTTCTTCTAGTAGTAGATCATAGCTAGTAGAAGAGTTCTGTTGACAGATATTTGAGATCAGGTGACAGAAGAGCAATTCTTCTGGGTTGCTGTAAGTTTTTTGGGCTGTATGGCCATGTTCCAGAAGCATTCTCTCCTGACATTTTGCCTGCATCTATGGCAGGTATCCAGGTTGTGAGGATGCCTGCCATAGGTGAAGGCAAAACGTCAGGAGAGAATGCTTCTAGAACATGGCCATACATTCTGAACAACTTACAGCAATCCAGTGATTCTGGCCATGAAAGCTTTTGACAATAGCAATTCTTTTGATGGGAAGGCATTTATTTTGGCTGCCCCATCTTGAGTCGCAGTGATGTTGTTATTAGAAAAGGGAGGCTGCCACAGTGTTTGATCACCTCCTAGATATATTTGCCACAAACATTTCAGCTTAAAGGTGAGCTACGTTTACACATGCTCCTTAAATGGTACCTCTGTCTTTAATGACTAAGAGAAGGAGTGGTTCAGTCTTAAAAGTGTGTTGAAAACCAGGCAGAAGATCTTTCTATATTGAGCATACTTATTTCTGATAATTCAATAATGAATGTTCACTTTTCCAAATAATTCATTCCCAAGTAATTAAATTGAGGATATGAGGTAATTTCCAGACATTCTTAAATATTCCCTGTGGGTCAAATGACTTGAACCAGCATACTTGTTGTAATAATATCAGCTCCTATTTGTATATTAATGTAATTTTTTAAATCCTTGTTTTGTCTGTCTGCTGCAAGGGGAAAGGGTACTTTACCTTGATCCTCTTGAGGCATAAATGTAACTGATTCTTATTAATGATTTCAAGAAATGTGGATGCCACATCAAGTATGTTGATATCATACAGTAGGTCATAGTGTTTCTGTCATCACCAGTATTTGGGGGAAGATGTCTGTCAGTTTTCCTGTGTTTTCCCCCTAATCTATCAGAAAAAAAAACAAAAAAACATTGCAATTTTTAATGCAGAAAGCACTCAGGCAGATTCAGTGTCATCTTGCACTAAAATGTAGCCCTGCTGTTAGTCCTTTCGTTTTCCATAATGCTAAAAGTCCACTTCAGCATATTTGCTTTTTTTGTTTTACTGCCATCAAGTCATCTTCGATTTATGGTGACTCTACGAATGAGAGATCTTAGAATCACCATGTCATCAACAGCCTTGTTCAGGACTTGCAGACTCAGAGCTGTAGCTCCCTTGATTGAGTCTATCCATCTGGATTATGGTCTTCTTTTCCTACAACCTTCGATTGTCTTTTCTAGTGAGTCATGTCTTCTCATGATATTTCCTAGAAAATACCAGTGAGACTGAATTTTAAACCAAGGTTCAGTATAACAAACAAGACAATCCCTAGAACCTTCTCACTTAATATTGATTTTCAAATATTAAATTAAGATTTCATAGTCTGTGGAAGAAGAATCCACAACAAAAAGACTGAAGCTCATCCACAGTCATTTTCACTATCTCTTGATCTTGCTTCTTGAGTTGTGTTGAAATGGCAAGTTATACATCTCAGTCATGATTGCTTCATGTATGTTAAAAGAAAAAAAACAAGACATTGCATATTACCATGTTCTGAGGCTTAATTGTAGAAATTTATCCCTGCACAATAGATTATAGAATAATAGTTTAATTAATTTGTAGCTAATCTCCTGAGAAATCTCACTTTCTTTCATTAACTGAAGGTGAACTTCTTCCAAAGTGTCCATCAGCTGAGCTCAGCCTAAATTCACATGTTAGTCACAACTATGGCAGACTGATGAATCAATGGAATGTATATAAATACTAATTTACCAAATTTCCATTGATTCAACAGATCTACTCTGGTTAGAACTAACAAGTTGAATGTATGTCCTTGTTTATCTAATTGCCATTAACATTGTTGGAAACGTATTAAACAAGATGTACGTTTTTTAGAAGTTAATTCTCATACAGACATGGGAAATTGCTCCACAATCCTTCCAGGCAGATGTTTTTACACATTTCAGGATGCTCTGAGTTCTCCCTGCAGATGATGATGGGCACTTGCAGACAATTCTCTTCCTATGAAAATCATACATCTACTGAATACAGGAAAGTAGAGTAATAGAAACTCTCTCAATGATGTGTAGTGGCTCCAAGGAGTAGAGTGACAAACCACTTCTTTATACCTTGTATGAATGAATTTTCCATCTATGTGATTGGAGATGTTGCTATTTGCTGGAGCCATGACTGTGCTGACAAAGCCATAGAAACTACAGCTCTATATATATCTTTAGTTGAACATGCATAGCTTATGCAAGTGCAAGGTCTCCCTCCTTGTATTCCAAAGACAAAAAGGCAATTAATTCTACACTATCTAAATCAAAGAATTAGAAATACCTGTCTTCAGTTCCATTACCTTCAGTTCCAGTACCATGGCTCTTTGGATTGCAACTCCCATATCTCTGTCCAGAACTGGTTGGCTCTTCTGTGAGTTGAAGTCAGAACCTCAGAAGGTCAAATGTGTCTAAAGTGTTGTCTTATAGAACAAGAGGTGTCAGTGTATTAATGTATTGCAGATGCCATCATTGATCTTGTTTTACATCCAAATTTTAAGTCAGTCAATGACCTCAATGTAGTTTACAATCATTCATTGTTTAAGGGCTCATTCACTTGTTATATTGTAAATAGCTAATGGCCTACACAAGATTTTGAATGTTTGTACAGCACCACTAACATCAAACAAACTACATGTTAGGCATGTGCTGACTGTATGTATATAGAAAATCTAATTCCCAGAGTCAGTTCCTTCCATCACACTCAACACAGCATAATCATGAAAGATGGAATGGCGCTTTTTAGATGAAGTAGTAAAGGAAGGGTCAGGCTGCACATCTATTTTAAGGGCACCAGCTAAACATTAATTTCTTTTTATTCTGAAGCAAGCATAAGGCGTGCTTTACCTGTGCACGGTGAGGTCCCTTCACTATCCTACTGGATCCTCTCTCCCACTAACTCACGTCATTATTTGGCGGTTTTAACAACTACTCCATTGGAGTCTGAGGAAGTCCTTTCCTCATTTTTAGCCCTCATGCGTGTGGGTAGTGTTAATTTAGCAAAAAAAAAAAGTGTGGGAGGGAAAGCTGCTTGCATACAGACATCCTAGTATGCTTACTTTAGGTTTTGGGGGCGGGGGGAGGGGAAGTAAATTTGGTTGCGTGTTGTACCTTTATAGCATGAAGTTTAACATTTAGTTCTCCATTGTGCTGTAAACTGGAGTGTGTCCCTTTTGTCCCAAATAGCTATGTTTCAACTTCATGTCTTTAAGTTTATTTCATTCTGTGTTATATTTTAACAGCTAAATATATGGCTTCTTAAAAAACGGAGGAAGGGAGGTAGGGAAGGAGTGAGGAAGGAAGGAAGGAAGGAAGGAAGGAAGGAAGGAAGGAAGGAAGGAAGGAAGGAAGGAAAAAGAAAAGAAAGGACAAGACAAGATGGAGCTGAAAGTATACTAAAAAGTTGATGCACCAATTCTTGGAGAAAGAAGTTATTTAATGTATTTAACAAATTCGGATGCAATTGTATTTTCCCTTCAAAACCAAAAACATAGTCTATATGATTTTGGTTATACAACATAGCACTAATTACTGTATTTTCTGATGTGTAAGACTACTTTTTAAACCAGGAAAATCTTCTCAAAAGTCAGGTGTCATCTTATATGCCAGGTGTCTTCTTATAGGGTGGGTGCTGGAACTTCCGAGCCAGACTGGAGAATCTGTGGTTGCCACATATGGTGAGGGAAGCTCAAAAATGGCCGTGGCCGCATCCCCGCCATATGCAAGCAGCAAGGGCAGCGCTGTGCAAGTAAGGTAGAAGAAAATCCACTCACCAGGATTTGTGGAAAGAAGTGACTTAATGCGGTTCTGATGACAAGGTGAGGGGGCGCCTCACCAGGAAGGTATAAGTGAAGGGCGGAGCAAGCTGCAGACATCCAGGACATCCGGGGTATGGAAAAAAGATATAGAGTGGTGCTGTGCCCAGAAAAACACACCTTTTTTTACCCGTCTGGCCCGCCCTTGTATCCTATTACCATACCTCCTTCTCTGGCTCTCAGATCTCGCTCCTGAGGACTGCAGGGAAGCGGCGCAGGCACACATGTGTGAGATCTGAGAGATAGAGAAGGCAGTACAGTAATAGGAAAATTACCATATTGCAATCAAATCTGATATTTTTTTTAAAAAATGCAGTGTGTTGGAAGAGGGGTAGTCTTATACAGCGTGTATATTCCAAACTCTATATTTTAACTGTAAAAGTTGGGGGTTGTCTTACATGCCCAGTCGTCTTATACACCAGAAAATATGGTAAAAGTATAATTTTTGGCACTGAATTTAATGGGACAACTCCCTAGCAAGTGTGATACAGCCTAAATCAGGAGTTTGGAAAGCCTACATGCATTCAGATTTAGACTGGTGAAAGACAGTTAGGATGGTTTTTTTCATCGTCCATTAAATGCATGCCCATGGTTGGAGTTACAAGACATAATAATGAATCTGAAATTAGCTAAACAATAGGGCATCTCATCTGTAGTTTAAAATGTCAGTCCCATAGGAACTTCTCTTCAAGTTTCCACCTTAGTCCCTCTATTAAATAGGAACTTTAGTTGACCAGCTATGGCAGGACACCAAATAATAGGCTACTCCAGTTCTTAGGCCTACAGTTTAAATGCAGATTGTTCCAGTTTGTGTGTTCCTACTGTTTCAGCAAATTGTCTTATGAAGTGTTTGGTTGAATAATGTCTGGATTGTAAAAAGCAAAATCTCAGTTAATCTAGATAATTATTATAATATCTGGAATGGACCACCACATAAACTTATTTTGCGGCTGGAAACCAATTGTTTATTTCTATCAGAAGATAAATTGCAAGAGGAGTTTTTTTTCTTTTTTTAAAAAATGTTGTAAACATTGAAAAACAGACAATTCATAAATACAAATGTAGCTACTGTATGTCATGTTTACAGTACAGCATCACTTTATTTAAAATAAATAACATTAAATGCATTGTAATCACATCCATGAGTCTGATTGTACAGAAAATAAATGTAATGTATTCATGCATTTTCCCAATAACACCAATAACAAAAAGGCTGAAATAAAAACAGTTTTCTTTTTATAGTACGTATTCACAAAATGTCTCTTGAATAGTTTTATGCTTTCATATTGTTATGGATGTTATCTTGAAACTAACCAACTAAACCCATGAGTATGTCACTGGGTTATCTGAGGCCCCTTTCACACAGCTGAACAAAATCCCACATTATCTGCTTAGAACTGGAATATATCACAGTGTGGACTCAGATAACCCAGTTCAAAGCAGATAACCCTGCTCAAAACAGATATTGTGGTATTTTCTGCCTTGATATTCTGGATTACAGGGCTGTGAGGAAGGGCCCTGGGTTATCTGAGGTTCCTTTCACACAACTGAACAAAATCCCACATGATCTGCTTTGAACTGGAATATATCACAGTGTGGACCCAGATAACCCAGTTCAAAGCAGATATTGTGGGATTTTCTGCCTTGATATTCTGGATTATAGGGCTATGAGGAAGGGCCCTGGGTTATCTGAGGCTACTTTCACACAACTGAACAAAATCCCACATGATCATCATGATCATCATCATCATCACTTTATTTCTTAATTAGTCGCTCTCCACCAAAGTGCTCCGAGCGACTTACAATTTAAAATAGCTTATACACAATATAAAACATTAAATATAAAACATTCAACATAAAAACATTCAGCAGTGACTATGGCAAAATTTGATCCGATTACTTAAATGCACAACCAAACAGCCAAGTCTTGAGTGCCTTTGCAAAAGGTCACAACTCCGACATTGCTCTAATATATGGAGGCAATGAGTTCCACAGAATTGGAGCATAGATCGAAAAAGCTCTACGCCTTGTAGCTTGATCTGCTTTGAACTGGAATATATCACAGTGTGGACTCAGATAACCCAGTTCAAAGCAGATAACCCTGTTCAAAACAGATATTGTGGGATTTACTGCCTTGATATTCTGGATTATAGGGCTGTGAGGAAGGGCCCTGGGTTATCTGAGGCCCCTTTCACACAGTTGAAAAAAAATCCCACATTAAACAGAGGCTGGATGGCCATCTGTCGGGTGATTTGAATGCAATATTCCTGCTTCTTGGCAGGGGGTTGGACTGGATGGCCCATGAGGTCTCTTCCAACTCTGTGATTATATGATCTGCTTTGAACTGGAATATATCACAGTGTGGACTCAGATAACCCAGTTCAAAGCGGATATTGTGGGATTTCTGCCTTAATATACTGGGTTATAGGGCTGTGTGGAAGGGTCCTAAATCCATGTTGCTATATATTCCAGTTCAAAGCGGAAAACGTGAAGTTTTTATTCATCTGTGTGGAAGGGGTCGTTGGCCCTTTAATTCAAACTGAAAGGGGGGGGGGGGTGGAGTCCTAGACTGGGTTTGCTCACCCTGTGTTTTGGAGAGAAAGAGAAAAAAAGCAGAAGTTGACGGGAGGGGGTTTGCTCTGGAGGAGGAAGAGGAGGAAAAAAAATAGGGCTGGGAGCGCGAGCGCAGCAGCAGCAGTAGCAGCACGCACGCACGCGCGCGCGCTCTAACTCCTGCGAGCGGGCGCGCGCGCCTCTCTCCCCAGTCAGTAAAAAAGAGAAAAGGAAAAAGAAAGCAGGAGGAGGCGCGCGCGCAGCCAGCGAGGCGCGCGCATCCGAGCGGGGGGGTCACGTGATCCGCCACGCCCCTCCCTCCCGGAGGCGGAGCCGCGGCCGGGTTGGAGGGGGTCTGTGGCGCCCCGGAGTTTCGGACTCGGGCTGACCTCCTCCTCCTCCTCCCTCCGTTCCGCCTCTCGGCTCCTCCTGCCCCTTTTTCGCCTCGGGCGCCCAGCAGAAAACGGAGGAAGCGGAGTGGCCTTGGACCCGGCGCTGTGAGGCGCGGCGGCGGCGGCGCCCTCAGGTGAGGCGAGGGAGTCCCTCGCGTGGGGTATCTCCCCCCCTCCCTTCTCTCTCTCTCTTTCTGTATGTATTTGTGCAAATGAGGCGGGGCCTAGTAGGGAGGTGAGTTCCCTCAGTCGTGAGGCGTAATAGAGAGAGGAAGGGGTCTCTCTCTGGCCACGCAAGGCCCTCTCTCTCTCTCTCTCTCTGCTGCTGCTGCTTCTCCTCTGACAGCCATGGAGGAGGAGGAGGAGGACGGGCGGCGGCCGACGCTGAGGCCTGCTCGGGGTCGCCGGGAAGAAGGCCCAGGCCGAGCCCCAGCCCTGGAGAGACCCCCGAGGCGGGGGAAGGAGGCGGGTTTGGCTCCAGCGAGGCAGGGAGGGAGGCAAGAGGCGAGTGGGGCTGCCACTCTTGGGAACCGGTGTGCATGCAGTGTGGACGTGGATGTATGTATTAAATACACGGAGCCTGGCCTACAGCTACGCAACACCCCCTCCAAAGGAAACACAGACATACATGGATCATACGTGTATCTGTGTTAACCTACGTGTATGTTAGGTTTTTGACCTAAAGCCACACACAACACCTTCCAAAGGAAGCACAATATATGTTTATATATAGGGGGACTGGCCTAAAGCCACCCAAAGGAAGGTGTAGACACATGAATGTATATGTCTAAAGTCAGGCCTAAAGACACCCAACACCTTCCAAAGGAAACACATATATATTTATGTATATATAGGGAGAGTGACATACAGCCATCCAAAGGAAGGTGTAGATATATGAATGTATATGTGTGAAGTCAGGCCTAAAAACACCCAACACCTTCCAAAGGAAATACAAGGCACATATATGTTTGTGTTTATGTATAGGGAGTCTGGCCTAAAGCCACCCAAAGGAAGGTGTAGATATATGAATGTATATGTCTAAAGTCAGACCTAAAGACACCCAACACCTTCCAAAGGAAACACAAGACATATATGTGTTTGTGTTTATGTATAGGGAGACTGGCCTAAAACCACCCAAAGGAAGGTGTAGATGTGTGAATGTATATGTGTGAAGTCTGGTCTAAAAACACCCAACACCTTCCAAAGGAAACACAAGGCATATATATGTTTGTGTTTATATATAGGGAGACTGGCCTAAAGCCGTGTAGATGTATGAATGTATATGTGTGAAGTCTGGTCTAAAAACACCCAACACCTTCCAAAGGAAACACAAGGCATATATATGTTTGTGTTTATATATAGGGAGACTGGCCTAAAGCCGTGTAGATATATGAATGTATATGTGTGAAGTCTGGCCTAAAGACACCCAACTCCTTCCAAAGGAAACACAAGGCACATATATGTTTGTGTTTATGTATAGGGAGTCTGGCCTAAAGCCACCCAAAGGAAGGTGTAGATATATGAATGTATATGTCTAAAGTCAGACCTAAAGACACCCAACACCTTCCAAAGGAAACACAAGACATATATGTGTTTGTGTTTATGTATAGGGAGACTGGCCTAAAACCACCCAAAGGAAGGTGTAGATGTGTGAATGTATATGTGTGAAGTCTGGTCTAAAAACACCCAACACCTTCCAAAGGAAACACAAGGCATATATATGTTTGTGTTTATATATAGGGAGACTGGCCTAAAGCCGTGTAGATATATGAACGTATATGTGTGAAGTCTGGCCTAAAGACACCCAACTCCTTCTAAAGGAAACACAAGGCACATATATATTTGTGTTTATATATAGGGAAGCATATATAAATGTGTGTGTGTGTGTGTGAGAGAGAGAAGTGGCTTAAACACACCCAACATTTTCCAAAGGAAGCACAGACATATATGTGTGTGTGTTTATATGTATGTATGTATGTATGTATGTATGTCTATATGGCAGCTGGCCTAAAGGAACCCAAAACTTTCCAAAGGAAGGCAGACATATAGATGTGTTTGTGTTTATCTGTGTATCAATGTTTACATATATGTGTGTATTTTTATATATGGTGTCTGGCCCAAAGCCACTGAACACCTTCCAAAAGAAGCACAGATACGATCTATGGGCCCTTCTGCACAGCCGTATCATCCAGAATATCAAGGCAGAAAATCCAACAATATCTGCTTTGAACTGGGTTATCTGAGTCCACACTGCCATGTATTCCAGTTCAAAGCAGATTATGTGGGATTTTATTCAGCTGTGTGGAAGGAGTCTTAGTTTACACGTGTGTGTGTGTGTGTGTGTGTGTGTGTATAAAATCTGGCCTAAAGTCACCAAACACTTCCCAAAGGAAGTGCAAGCCTCAGTGTGTGTGTGTTTCTATGTGTATATATATGAATGTATGTATTTTTAAATATGGTGTCTCACTTAAAGCCACTGAACACCTTCCAAAATAAGCACTGGCATTATCTATGTTTACATATCTATGTGTATGTATTTATATATATGAAATCTTGTCTAAAGTCACCTAACACTTCCCAAAAGAAACACAAGCCTGTATGGGTGTGGGTTTTTTCTATGTGTACATATATGTATGTATATATTGTATGTATGTATGTATGTATTTTATATATGGTCTCTGGCCTAAAGCCACTGAACACCTTCCAAAGAAAGCGCAGACACTATCTATGTTTACACATCTGTGTTTATGAAACCTGGCCTAATACATGCTTTTGTAAGCTGCCCTGAGTCCCTTTTGGGAGATGGTGGTGGATATAAATAAAGTTTTTTTAAAAAAAAAAAGTTGCCCAACACTTCCTAAAGGAAGTGTAAGCCTATGTATGTGTGTGTTTCTATATGTACATACAAGGGATATCTGGAAAGTAAGGTTACAATTTTTTGAAAAAAAATATACAAAGAATGAATATATTTTAATGAAGCTTACATGGATTATACGAGCCCCTGGTGGTGCAGTGGGTTAAAACGCTGAGCTGCTGAGCTTGTTGACCGAAAGGTCGCAGGTTTGAATCTGGGAAGCGGCGTGACCTTCTGCTGCCAGCCCCAGCTTCTGCCAACCTAGCAGTTAAAAAACATAAAAATGTGAGAAGATCAATAGCTACTGCTCCGGTGGGGTGGCATAAAACATCTACCAAAATGAAGTCAACAACTCTTGTGTTGCATAAGCGGTGTGTGGACATGCATTGTCATGAAAGAGACATATTCCCGCCATCAGAATCCCACAACATTTTTTTTGGATGGCTCTGTGAGGTTTCTTCGTGGTCTCACAATATCTTGCAGCATTGATTGTTTCATCTCTTTCCAAAACATCAATGAGCAGAACCCCTTTTCTGTCCCGAAATACTGATGCCATGATTTTTCTTGCAATAAATCATAGTGGCGTTCATGCCCTTAGCATTTAGGTAGCATATTACAGTGCGAGCTTCGCACTTGGCAGGTAACGGAAAGAGGACGCTCATCTCTAACCTTCACCACAACGCTAGTCAATGAACTACTGATGACTGGCACTACTCGATTGCTTCCACTGGCTTCCCACTACGTGGCATTTATACCAACCTCCCCTGTGAGAGCTATGTGCCTTGTAACCTTACTTTCTGGGTAACCCTCATGTATGTGTGTGTATAAATATATAGATATAGATATGTATATATGTATTTATATATATTTGGAGTCTGGCTTTAAACAACCCAATACTTTCCAAAGGAAGCAGATGCGCACACACACACACACATACATACATACATACATTAGGACTTGGTCCCCTTCTCCATTTTGTTTAAATGTCCTTTATTATGAAGGATGGATTACAGAGTGGCTCTGAGATATGAAGCACAGTGGCTGTTCCTTTTGGCCATAACCCCCATAGCCTAGGCAATTCTATTCCATGTCAAAATACGGGTTGACTCTCCCTCATTTGTAATGCTTAGGACCATTAGTGTTCCATATTTTAGAATAATTGCAGATACATAAATGAGGTATCTTGTGGATGGGACTCAAGTCTAAACATGAAATTCATTGATGTTTCATAGACACAGTATACACATAAATGGAGGTCATTTTATACACCATATTTTTGTGCATGAGACAAAGTCTGTGTGCATTGAACCATCAGAAAGCAGACATGTTACTATCTCAGCCACTCGAATGACTTTGGAGGTTTTTGGATTTTGGAATGTAACCTGTATCACTTAAGTTTTGTTTCACCTGAGTCCTGTTGCCTTTTTTTGATTTCAGTCAAAATGGTCACATCATAGAGGACCAGAAATGCACCCAGGCCTCTGTAGTACTACTTTTGTGTTTAAATTCCATTTGGATTGTCTGCTACCCATGTTGAGATTAAGCTAGTTGCTTTTAATTATTCCCCAAATTGTATATATGGTCAGGTCTTAGGTTTCTTTTAAAGCCCCTGTGAATACAGGCTGAGTAATTTATCTGTAGTGTCTTTTTCCATTAAATAATTCATGTATCCATTTGCCAGTTGTCAGGTAGAGATGTTGGTTTGTAACTTAGGCTAACTTGGATAATGCAATATTGTTATGTCCATTGTTCTGGCAGTCATTGTTAAGAAATATCAGTAGAGCTACCATCTTTGTTTTATAGTATAGTATAGGATTGGTATTTGTGTTTACATTTATCCTCTTCTGTCAAAAGATGGCCTCCGGTGTGCCTTTGTGGTATCCTTTGCCAGTTCTAGATTTCAATAGGATTTTCATATTATCTGCAATTTCACTTATTCGTGTGAAGTGTGGGAATGTATCCCCTGCAGATATAGGGGGTTGTACTTCAGTATCGAATTCAGTATCCTGGAGGAGCATGGCTCATATTGGATGCTCCAGGAAGGATGCCCTTATCCTAAGAAGTCTTCTAAAATTTGACATACTAGACTGCAATTATTATACTGGCGAGTATAAGAATTGCTAGAACTTGTGGTTTAATCTTTTTGGTTGTTGTCTTTTTTGGAAGTATTTGTTCCAGAGTAACATTGACTTCCAAAATTAGTAACATTCAGCACCATGAGAACTACAGCACATAGTTTCACTTGGTGCTTTATAAATTTCTCAGACAATATGTTTTAATTCTTTGTTTTGCATGTCTACCTAGAGTTACATAAAACCAGTGGCAGCGCATTTCATAGGGCAGGCCATATTGTCTTTGCAAATGAAAATATTTTGGTGTAGAATAGCTTTATTCTGGAAATATATCATTTCTTAAAATAAATAAATACAAATGAATAATTCAATATTATGGTTTCTTAGGATTATAAATTTTGGCTGATGATTTCAGTTTTTCTGCTTTGTTCTTGTAGTCTTGATTTTTCTTTTTATCTTCCAGAAGTCAAAGTGTAATGTTCAGGATTGCAAAATTTAAAATAGTGAAGGAAAATCTAATTTTGAATATTTATTGGTGTTAAAGTTTGTGGTGTCTATATATACTTTTAAATGACCTTAAATAGTTTTAAAGTGTAGTTTTAAAAGTATTTTCATATTGTTTCTGTTCATGCAATGAAATATGTAATTGTTTTTTTTATTTTCTATATTCATATTTTAATGCACTTGACCTTTAAAAATTATGTTGTGATATGTTTGCTGTTAGCTGTCTCGAGCCCCTATGTCATTATAAAAAATGGAACAAAAATAAAGTAAATCAAATATATACAAATAGTCACTATATAGTCAAAATACTTTCTTATGAAAGCCAATGGCTTGAGTGTTGAATTAGGACACTGGAACTCGGCAGCTTAAGTGAGATGTGAGAGATGCTGTCTATTAGAAGGAATTGTTCACTTCCCAGGACCAGTGGCTTCACAGTGTTCTAGAATGGTCCTGCTTCATGTGGGGAAACAGCAACCCCCCCCCCCCATGTACGAGGGATTGGCACAAAATTAGTGCCCACAAGGTTTAATCCTCCCCACCTCCTACAGATTCCATAGGGAGTCTGGTTCCTATTGGTCCCTGAGCCAGTCGCGAAGGGATCAGCCCCATTCCAAATACCACCATTTCAAGAAGTAGCACTGCTCTAGAAAACTAAATTATTGATCAGATTGTTAGCCCGTGTTACAGTTTAGAAAATACGCAGAATAAAACCAGGAAACATGTATGTCATAATTGGTATGACTAAAACTAGTTGCCATCCATTAAAAACAGGATCATTTTGTTATGGGGAAATCTTGACAATCTTTTACATCACTTAAGCTAAAGTTGAAATCCAGTTGTGGTATCCTGTTTTTATTTTCTCTGCCTTATACACAGGGAAAGTGGAAGAATTTGTGTGCTTTTGGGGTGCTGGTACTACTTTGATATCATGGTTTTATTTATATCTGCTTTTGTTCCATTATAGAAATCAAGACTACCAGGCAGTGATCAGGACCAGTGATCTGCTTAGGTTCAGTAAGATTGTTGTATCATGTGCTCTCAGACAATGGCTAGGACTGTGTAGACAAAACTATACTGAGGATATCTTGCATTTAAGTTTTAGTACTTGCTTAACTATATAGGTTAAGAGACAGAAACCATTGAAATCCCCGTGAAATAGGAGATCCTATAATCTTCTGTGGGAGCAAGGGAAAAAAAAAATCTAAATCAGCATAATTCAGGAAGCTGACACAAGTTTCTTACAGGGAAGAGGAATAATTTCTAAATTAGAAGTATATAATTTATTTTCATTATAAGATTTCATGTTGCAGCTTTTGTAAAAGTTCAAAAGTTTAGTATCATAAATTATTGCAAATTTATAAAACAATGTTATATAAAATATATGAATGTAATGTTGAGCTTTAGTTGTCTAAGGACTCTAAAGGTTCCATCTGATATTTGAAGCTAAACAGGGTCAGTCCAAACAAATTCCAGGTACTATAGGCTATATTTTTGAAGAAGGAACTGGCAAAACCAACACTTAAGTATTCATGGGATCTCCATAGGTCAACTGGTGACCTGAAAGCAAGCACATGTATAAAAATGTTGATCACTAAAATGTATCAAAAATCTGTCAGGGGTGCTTTGAATGCAATTTTCCTGCTTCTTGGCAGGGGGTTGGACTGGATGGCCCATGAGATCTCTTCCAACTCTATGATTCTATGAATAGCACCGAGGTGATGGGAAATTTTGACCTGTCCAGAACTCTTAATCAGATCTGGTAGTACAAAATGACAGGGAGGGGGCATAGATAATAAGCTCAAAAACTGGGCCTCGTGTGCTACATTTCTCTCTATGGCTGCATAATGTAGAGTACAGGTTTTGAGAAGATAATAGATATTAAACTATCAGTTCAAACTTGCAGAAATGGACAGTTTATGATTTCTCCCCATCTTGCAGTGATTAATGGGCTGGTGGAGTCTTGAATCAGTGCTCATTGTCTTTTTTGAAATGCAGAACCTTCTGACTTAACCTAAAACAGAGAGAAAAGGAAACATGGAAGACTCTATATTCATAGTGCTGGAGATTAAATGTAGTTAGTACAATGGATTTTAAGAGTCTGATTAGCCAAATTTTAAGTGTGGCTAGTGCTGTGAGATTGTTGAAACCTTTGGATAGTGTAGGGTTTCTTGCACGTTGAAAAGCTTTATCTTATGGTAGCTAGTTGTGGTGTTCTCAATATCAAATAAAAGAGCAAAGTACAGTATCTGTATTGAGCTAAACATTGTAGTTTGGGTTTCAGTATTGTTAATCTGCTGGACTTTGTAGGCCTCCGGAGACTTAATTTGGAAATTGATATCACTTTATAAGGAATTGAGAAAAACTTGAAGAAATCCATCTGTGTTTCTACAAATATTGGCAGGATATAGACTTAGTGAAGAAAGCAAAACATTGTATATTATTTTACTGGAAAATGTCTACGAATAACAAATTGCTATAAACCATAAACTTTGCTTTATACACAACATATGGGATTATATCAAGCATTGGCTCTCTGCTGTTTCCTGCTGCTGAGACTACAGAGAATGAAATAGAGGAATCTTTTTTTGTAAATTTTCTTCCTCTTTCTATTCTTCCACACTGTTAAAACGTAGCAATTTGAAGGCCTGGAAAAACTCCCTCCCTTAACCTGAAGTCTTCTTTTCCTGGGTTCCCTAGTTCAATAATATTACAGCTTCAAATCTAAACCAAATAGCAGCAGAGTTCATCCATTGTAGTGCTTGTTTTAGCTTGGTAGGTGTATGATGTAGCTGTTTCCAATTGTTACATTTATATTACAATTTAGAATGTATCATTTCTGACAAAATGCTCATTTGGGATGGTTTACATCATCATAAAACAAAACAAATGAATCAAATGAATAGAAAAATGCCAGTAGATATAGTGTTTGAGCATTAAATTATGACTCCAGAGAGGAGGGTTCAATTCACTGCTTGGCCATGGAAACCCATTGGTTGACCTTGGGCAAACTTCACACGCACATCTGGATTGATCTCTCCATGGATCAATGCTGGAAATACAGTGTGCTTCCTGTCATTTTAATGCTTGAAGTACAGTGGAGTCATGGCGGCCATTTTTAATAAGGCATAGTATGCAAGGCTCACAAAGCTTGGGTAAACCCTAGAGCAGATATGCTTAGGAAGACATAAAGAGAAGGAGAGGGTCTGTAATAAGTCCCTATGAGACATGGCTGCTTCTGCTCTGTTGTGCTCTGCCTTGAGTACCCCAAATGACAGGCAAGTTGCATTATTATGACTTCCCTATGTTGCTCTGAAAGCTTCCTGGACTAAAAAAGAATGTATGGAAGGAGAGAGGGCTGCATTTCTTTCTCTGTCTTGCTCAAAGGAAGGGTTATAGGATGGGAGTGCTTCCTCATGTTACTCTATGGTGGGTTTCTAATAGAAGCAGGCTGCTTTCTTTGCTCTCCCCCCTTCCTTTTTAAAAAAATCAGACTGCATTATCATTATTTTTCTTCATTTATATTTTTTCTTATCTGTATTTGTACAAATATAGACATTTTGAGATCATGAAAGCAGTTACATGAGCTCTATAAAGCAGGGGGTAAATTTACATTATGTTTAATGTAAAATGGACCCTGAGCAGTTTGGAGATAAATCCTGCAATATTTGTTGATTTATACCAAACTTACATGAACATCAGTCAAATCCAAATATCAAGTTTGGACAAAATCAATTCATAAACGTGCATTCTAGAACCAACAACGCAGCTGTCTGTAGTATCTGGTCTGGAAGTATTTGAGTTGTTTGTAATTTTATATAAAGGATGACATTTTACTACATCACGGTATATAATGAGACTTGAACATTCACGATTTTGGTATCAATGTGGGTGGTCCTGGAACTGTACTTTGATGGACATTGAGATCCCACTGTACAGACTTTTAATAAGAAAAAATGTTTCGCATTGGTATAGCAAATACATCACAGAATATGGCTTTTCTGGATTATTGCAACAAATATCTTTTTCTTCCGGGCTCTTGGTTCTTGCTGTAATTACATTAGCTATAAGCATGTATTCCTGGAAATAAAATTGTTACTGCATTTTTATTATTTGAACACTTTTGTATTTCTACAACACCTTTCATGTGACTAAATCGTTTTGCCTCTCGTACCTTTATCAGACTTTTATCCCCTGCTTTATAGAGCTCTTTTTAAAAATGAAACTGCTATAGGCTTAATATTGCTTGATGTACGGTGTTGTAGAAATATGTAAAATGAGACATTTCTGTTCGTTTGTGTTAAACTTCATAGTTTCTGTGAGATTCATTGGCATTGTCCGGGAAAATGAACAGGGTGGGTCAATACTACTATAATTCATACTTCCTGTTGGTATACTACAGACTGTTATTGTTGGATTTAAGTGATTAATAATGTTCATCTACTAATGCACCATTATCATGATGTACAGTAGCATGCATTGATAAGACCTAGATGTTGAACAGACATTGACAACATTGGGCTCCTCACTAGTAAGACAATAGTGGTTGGTTCAGAAGAAGAACAAGAGCAGATGTTCGAACCCAGATGCGTCTGTAGGGTTTAAACTAGACAGTGAGAGGGACAAAATGACTTTTACTATGAATTCACTGGTGGCAGCAGAGAAACATGATAGAGAGAGAAGTCAAAGGGATTGGGGTAACCTATTATCTTTGTCAGTTCAACCTGAACACAAGAGTAGAGTGCTATTCAGTTCTCTGATTAAGAAAGTTTTGTTTTATGTACCAGAACATTGGCTTTGAGAGACTGTGAATTTGGTAGCGGCTTTGCCATCTGAGCAAATTTCATTTCTTTCAAAGAGAGGGAAATGTGATACTAAAAGTTAGGTTTCCTTGAGTCCTAACCTAATAAAAATGGAATTTGAGACAAAGATGTAAAAATGAGCAGGTAATGTGTATATTTTAAGGGACAATATTCACACTTTAAAAGATAGATAAATAGTGGATTAACCCAAAGTTGTTGTTTTTAAAATACTGAATTGAAGGATTATACTCAAAAACAAAATATATCTAGGTAAAATTGGTATGGAAATTTCTTTTTAAATGTTGGTGACCTTGATGGTGTCCTTGCTGGGACTATGTAAGGGTTGTCTTGCAAGCGATAGATGTTCGATATAAAAAGCTTGAAGTATGTAATGTTCCTATTTCACACACTTACTATTTCACGCTCAAGCTTACTGCCTTGTTGGATTTTATTAGAGGACATGTCAGAATTCAGTGTTGGAGCACAAGTAAAGCTTCAGCTAGGACTTGAAGCCCCTGATGGCACAGTGTGGTTAAACCATTCAGCTGCTGAACTTGATGACGCAAAGGTCGGCAGTTCAAATCCGGGGAGCAGGGTGAGCTCCTGCTGTTAGCCCCAACTTATGCCAACCTAGCAGTTCAAAAACATGCAAATGTGAGTAGATCAATAAGTACCGCTTTGGTGGGAAGGTAATGGCATTCCATGCAGCCATGCCAGCCACATGACTTTGGAGGCATCTACGGACAACACTGGCTCTTTGGCTTAGAAATGGAGATGAGCACCACCCCCAGAGTCAGACACAACTAGACTTAATGTTAAAGGGAAGCCTGTACAATTACTTAGAACTAGAAAATACTCTTGGCTGACATCTGGAAAGTTGTTGCTGTCTGTTACTGAGCTAGATGAACCAAGTAGACTGCATCTTTTTATGATATTGACTAAGCCACTGATGCATAATTTCAAAACCCCTGTTTTATAACTGTGAGATACTTGGATCCAGACAATTTTTTCTTAAGAAAAACTGTTAGCAGATTTTTATATCCCAGCTGAAACTAGCCTTCCCTTAAATTGTTTTCATTCATTGATTGTTAATAATGAATCCAACAAGTTTAGTAAACAAAGGAGGCATATTAAGTATATGAAAGCAATATATATATATATATATATATATATATGGAATTGTTTCATAATTTCACACAATAAGGCTGACCTTTAGAATCAACTGCATATTGTTTGCAATAATACATTTTAATATAAACCTTGAGCCTCTTTCAGTAATCAATAGAATAAAAACATTCTAAAATAATAAAACAAGTAGATAAAAATAATTTAATTTATACATGCCAACAAACAACAGACTTTTAAAAATACCTATTTCCAAACTCAGCTTCAATTCTCAATAGTAATATTGAACTTCAAGGTTTATTTGGGTTCTTACTGGCTCACAGTCGTCTTAACTTTTTGGGAAGAAACGATGAATGAAATAATTCTATATACTGATATTTGTCTAGCAACTCTTGACTTAGTAGACATTGCCTTAAACTTACATATAGATCATACATTCTCATGCTGAGCATCATGTCAAACAATTTAGAATAATTGCTCAATATATACTTACCTTCTAATGAAGCTTACATCTCTAAATATGTATTAAGGTTATATTAAACAATAAGGTGCTTGTACTAAAATTACAATTACATGGAATCTTTTTCTCACTACTTATTTAAACTGATTACATTAATTAAAATTAAATGTTTCAGTGAAATGATTTAAATTAATTCATATCCCAAAATACTTGCTGTTTCTCCAGATTTCATCCCAACATCAGTGGATGTAGATATAAGTGCATATTCATCACCTCCCACTATTGTTCCCCATAGTGTGAAAGATTCAACTGTGTAGGACTGAAAAGTGCCATGAGGAACATGCTTGGAACAAAACAGGAATGTACACTTAAACATAAGCAATATACCATGTGTGTGTCAAAATATGAAATAGAATGTGGGATGAATTGCCAAACATAGAGCCTTTTAATGTACTGAACAAAGTATAATAAGGTTTTTTCCCCATGTCAAGAGCAACTTGGGAAACTGCAAGTTGCTTCTGGTGTGAGAGAATTTGCCATCTACAAGGATGTTGCACAGGGGGTGCCCAAATGTTGTTTTACCATCCTGTGGGAGGCTTCTTTCATGTCCCTGCATGGGAAGCTAGAGCTGACCACGCGGGACCTTGCTCCTCAGATTCGAACCGACCACCTTTCGGTAAGGGTTTAACCAGTATAATAAGGAGTCAAAGAAACAGTATAATAAGTAGCCAAAGATGTGTTACATGGGAATGTTGAGTATCCTTCATTATTTTCACACATGCAAACCCCTGCATCTGCATGACTAATATCTGCAGTTTCGCTTACCCATGTCCACAAAAAGATGTCGCCCTGCATAATTCCCTGCTCCAGAATCCTAGCACCTCAGTTTGTTTATTTGTGTTAAAGGTATCTCTAGTGACAAAATCTGGCTTTTATAAGAAAAAGAAAAGAAAATGGGATGGGGAAAAATATATCCTCAGAATCAAAAGACGTCTACATAGGTAATTGAAATTTTTGTGTTATTTCTGTTCAGGGATATGCAGCTGCCAGTTATGTGATGGTCCTTGATTTTGAAGTGACTTCAAAGTTAATGGCATGAATGATGTTTGTTGGAATTGACCTAGCTTGCACCATGATGAATAGTTGGGCTGAGTTAAGTCTTCTTAGCAATATGGAAAGGAATAAGTGACCTCCTGCAAGAAATCCTGGCCAATAGCAGTGGCACAAACTCTCCTGCTACTGTTCTGCAGATGTTGTGACCCTATCTTTGTTATTGTTGCCCCCTTCTTTTCCTCTGTAGTTTTCTGCACATTCTTACTTCTATCAGCCACTTTCTTTCCATGTCTCATTTCCTTTGCTCTGTGGATTGCTTCCATTTAAATTTAAGAAGTAAGCAAAGGCAACCGGTGAGGTAACACTGTTTAAAACTCACATGAGATTAGACTCACTGCTGCCATTGTCTTAAACCAAATACATGGGTTTTTTTTTTCTTGCAGAGAAAAAAGGATACAAGTCATTGGAACTATGTAATTTGTAGTTTAACCTGATGTTGACTATTAATGTATAATAGAGCTTGAATTAATTGTACATTTATTGAAACATAAAATAGGATTTACCTATCTTGGAATTTTAAGCATTTATCGTATGCTTTCATTACCATATTACGTACCTTTCAGTTGTTGTCAATAATTCATATATTAAAAAGACATTGTTTGAGGATTCTTGTTGTGAATTGACATATTATACTATGTATAATAGTATAATATGTTTACAAGTTTACAAGTTCTGTAAGTATATTTTCAAGCAATAAATGCAGTTCCAGTATCTACCTGCCAGACCAGTAGTGATTTGGTACTACCAAAAATAAATCTTGGTTCAAAACCCAGCTGGCATTTGTAAAAGGGAGACCTTTCTACTTGAATATTTGAAAGCAGTTTGAACATTAATTAGAATGAAAGATTAAAAATAAAACACAAATATTCTGAAGTTAGATAGAAATTTAAGATAGGACTCGAACACCCCCTCTCATAATTGTAATGAAAAGAAAGCAAGTAATTTGTTAAAAATATCAGAATATTTCAGCTCCTAGGATTTCCATGTTTCATAGTGGTAGTGTCATACATTTACACTGGAGAAAAGGAATATCTATTTGCATACACTTGTTTCCTTTATTAGTCTAATGAAAATATGAAGAAGAATTGAATATGTGAAAATAATGTAGCTGCTCTGCATCTGCAATTTTCACAGGGTCTGTTTCCTTCATCTTCAACCATTCCATCCTTCCACTGTAGCCAAAATTTTATGCTTAATCACACAGACCATGCAGTGCTAGAAGTAATTGTAGACAATAGGAATGCACCTCCTCTGGTTACATCCAGCCCACTCTCCATGAACCATACAAAATTCTCATGTGATAGGATTGTTCTCTTCTCCCTAATTTGATCTTTGTTTTGCCAGTCTTGGGTGGAGGGAGCCAGCTGATTACACAGTACTCTGGTTAATAGGCCTAAATGGCTACGTGTCAATATAGATTCCTGATAAAACTGATAAACTCCTAATAATAAATGCGATAGGGAAAGGCTTAGTTATTGGAATTTTTAGTTATAGTCTAAAATATGCTAATACTTTTGGTTAAACCTTTTGATTTGGAACCCACTTTTAAATACTTCTTAGAGGTCTTAAGAGGATGTTTTTATGGCAATTCAATTCTTGTAAACCATTAGGGTTGGCCAAGGGTGAGTAGAGTGAGAAACAGAAGGGTGAGGGCTAAAATATGAATATATTTTAGAATTCTGTTTCTAATAGCTGAGTCTTAAGGGAGGATTTTCAGCCCCTTGGAATGGGGGAAAACATTACAAAAGGGAAAATGGGAAAGGACTCGGGGTGACATGGAGGTGGGGACTGTCCATTGAGAGTGGTACTTACTTTTTCTGTATGCCCGTGAGTAACTTTCCTTGCTTATTTTATTTGTTTGTTTTGTATAACTGGTTTAGTAGAAATTGTGTAGCTCAATATGCTTAGGCTATACAATTTTCTAAAAAATAATTTCAAGGAAAATGTTTGTTTATCTTTTTGTTTGAACTTTTCATGGCAACAAAAATAGGACAACTTCTTTGCGATATTACTTATTCACCACCTCCATTTTGGAGATTTTATTTTAATTTTTGGACAAGTAATTGGCAAAGAACAACACTTTAATTCGCCAACTCCTTTCATTCAAAGGAGACAACAGTGGGTGAGATAGACCAAGTAGCCTGATGCTGAATAAATCGCTTTCATGCACCGAGGAAAGGGTATTTGCTGAAATATATAGCTTTCAGGGGAAACTATTGCATTATATATGTATATTCTTCTTTTTCAGGTTTAAACGTGGAGCATTAGAAGACATCACAGTCTAATATGTTTGCAAGGCTAATGAATCCCCTTTTCAACCACATATGTTGAAGAAGTTTGCAAATTCAGCTAGTAAGAAAGACAAGGACATAATCAGACATAAAGTAAAGATCTGTTTAATGTTTATATTTGTATGTATGCATGTAGTTTTTAATCTTCCATGCCTTGATGACTTTGATGTGACAGCATGTGAAAGTGTGGTCCTCCAAGGTAGCTGTGAAGCGGGGGGAGGGGGGGGCTGTTTGTTATTGAAAAGCATTTATCCTAATAGTAAAAACCCTACCATCCCAGGGTCTGTGTATGGTGGTGTGTGTGTGTGTGTGTATTTAAGTGTTAATTAACACATAAATGTTATTCCACTCATTAGCTAGGCCAAGTTTAGATGAGAAAAACTTTTTAAAAATTCTTTTCAAAATGTTTTGCTCTAAGGAAAGTTTGAGGTGGGTAGGAATAACTTTTAAAGGGCAAATTTCTCTTTTCCCTCCTTTGATTTTTAGGTCACAGTTTATTATTTTGATGATGGATTTGGGGAGTGGTGTTGTAGGAGAAGCATGATCCCCTGCGGTTGAAGGAAAAGTGTAAATGATTCCCAGATTGTAAGAAATTCCCTATTCTCATTAATGCAGATGAGGCTGGTTTCATTACAGGCATGTTTATGCTGCCCATCATGCAGTCACTGATTATGTCAGAAGTACCCACTCTTACAGGTTTTTTTTTAAGTGTCCTTGAAGTATGAATTGATAAATGCATGTTTGAAACCCCACCAAGGAAGGGAATTTGGAGTGGAAAATGATTAGTAGGGAAAGGGGTTAAGCATCTCTTCCGCCTCTGCTTTCTCTTCTCTAAAATGTAGGTTTTGTTTTCTTAAAATAAATATTGGTCTTTGTTACATATAATGAGTAGTTAAGGTTGGGATTGTGGCTTGAATGCATGCTTTACTAGTCTTAAGTTCACAACTCTAATATACAGTTTACATTACCTATATTTGCTGATTTTTTTAAAAAGAGGTTATGGGGATGAAATTGTTTTCTCTTCATTAAGGTCTCATTGATTGTTGATTGGTTGCATTTACAGATTTATCAAAGCTGATGAATTCAAAGGATCAAACCCTGACAGAGTAGCAACCTGAATGCTGTAATGGCTCAAATTTTCTGGGACAATTTAAGTCATGCAACTTCTAATAGAAGGATCTCCTGGTAGGCTGTTTTTTCCTTATTTAGTGATATCATTCATTCATTCATTCATTTTTGCTGCATGAAAACATTATTATCCTGACATGATGTTCTTTCCTAACACCTTTTCAGATGCTTGTCTTCTTCAGGAAATAGATATGCCTGTCTTTTAGTACTGTATTTTTTTATTAAATGTACAGCTTTAGGAAGAACTATTGTGTCTGGAAATAACATACATAGGTGCTTTTAGTAGTACTTCTTTTACAGGAAACAGTACAGAAGATTCGCACTTGGAATTAACAGAATGGTTTCTTAGTAATTGTCATTGGTAGTTCTGCTAACTAAAGGGATGCTGACATTTGTACTACATTTAAAAGTGCTTTCTGGAAAGTAAGATCTTTGTGTCTTTCACTTATAAAATGGACCTTAATTTAGCGAACAGTACTTCAAAGAAATCTATAGTCAATCACACATGGTCAGTCCTCCATATCCACAGATTCTGTATTCATGGATTCAACCATTCATGGCGGGGAAATATCTCTTCCCTCCCCCCCCCCCCCCCCACCCAAATGCAAAAAAGCAAACTTTGATTTTACCATTTTTATTAGGGATACCATATTACTACGCCTTGGTATATACTGTAATAAAATTTGTGAATCCATGGAATTTGGTATCTATGGAGGAAACTTCAACAGATACCAAGGGCCCACTGTGTGTGTGTGTGTGTGTGTGTGTGTGTGTGTGTGTGTAAAACATGTATCTAACTTACCACATTTTTCAAAGCATCTCTTTAAATTTTACATCACCAAGGAACATCCTTATATAGAAATTTCATTCTGCTAATCAACTGTTCCATATTAGATAGCTAAGTAATATACATGTAGACCTTTGTATTTAGCCCTTATAAGTATTTATTTTCAACATGAGGTTAAAAAAGACTTTGTGATGAATGTAAATATAGGTATAACCTAATATCTAAATTTGGAAGTGTTTTTCACACACTACAGTAATGGTGCATATAACTGCATACTTAAAGTTTTATCATAACCCAATATGGGCTGTTCACAAGCTATGAGCAAATAGGTTTATTTATTTATTTATTTGCTTCATTTATATACCACTTTTCTCAGCCCTCAGGTTCTGTAGGTGTGTTCTTAATCTGAATTTGTATGAAAGGCAGAACAAGTATTTATTTATTTATTTATTTGCATTATTTCTACCCCGCCCATATCAGCCCGAAGGCGACTCAGAGCAGCATTTTAAGTGTAATTCCATTCTCTATCTATCTATCTATCTATCTATCTACCTATATAAAGCTTTGGCTAGCATAGGGAAGGCGTCACACCCATGTGGTGTTTCTTTTGCTGTCTGTGCTCCTGTTCAGACAATTTCACCTCACTTGAATTATTTGATTTTGAGAATTTTGGCTTGCTATGGAGACAAGTATGGGTGACAAAGCTTAAGTGGAGACATCTTTTGTGCATGATAACTCTTTCAGGAGTGAATTTCCTTTCTAAGGGGTAGATATCTCTCACTTCCTGTTGTCTCATCCCTGTTCTTAACTATGAAGCCGGATGTTTGTAACTTGGGTACTGTATATTTAGGTTTCTTTTAGCCCTTTGAAATTTGTATACTTAAGCACATGTAGTTCTGTGTTGGGTTCTGTGCTTTTGTCATCTAATAATCTGCATAACTCTCTGCAATCCCACATACGTATACTAACTGTGCTACTGCCTGTATAAAATGATTGCAACACCCTTGCTAGTTGCTCTGGCACAAACAGAACTATGTGCCATAATAGATAGAAAAAGACACATAGGGTTTTTTAAAACCCTTATGTATTTGCTTCTGAAAATTCCTAAATTCCATATATATGTATTTATCATACAATGGGTCTGGCACCTAGGACAGTCTTGTCCACCAAGGGGCAGTCTTGCCCATCCAGGCCACTCTAATGCTCTTTGTCTGAAGCTTTAGCATTGTGAAGGGGCTCTTTTGGAGCATGAATGTAGCAGCACAGATGGTTGTTTGTTTTGTACCACAAACACTGGATCACATTTTGGCTCTCAGTAGCAAGCAAATAGGCCAGAGTATCACCTTGTGCACCGATGCTAAGAGCCTCTATCTGTAACAGCATCAGAAGTCCCTTAATTGTGCTGATGTCCCTGAAATATTAATTCCGCCCATTAGATCTTAGCTGGAGTTGTTGTTGTTTTTTTAAAATAGTTGCAATCTTTATTGTTTAGTTCAGAATTTTGCAATAACTGATTTGCAAGAGTACTGGAACTATTTAAGGGGATTACCATAATGTTGAATAGCAGTGGCAGTTTCTCTCTCTCCTAGGATGTATACTACATTAATGAGGGGACATTACATTTATATGATTTTTTAACTTCAAGGACTTCAAAACTTGGTCCTCCTGTCCCAGATCTTCCAAGCTCAGTGGGATAGTTTGGAAAGAAATAGTTTTCTATAGGAAGAAATAGCCGAAGAGTTTTTCTCAGACTCATCTCCAAATCACACTGCATTGCAGCATACAATAATTCCAGGGTCATTCAGGGGACAGAATGACAGCTTCCAGGTGCTGAGAAGAGATTTTCTGCTGCCAGCTGCAATAGTGGCAAAAATACAACTTTTTGAAAGAAAAAGCTAGCTGAAGTTGCTTGCCAAATTTATTTCTTCCCAAACTTGACATCTTAAATGTACGATGAATTTGGGAGCAGTTATATATCAGTCATCAACTGTATATAAAGAAAAAGGAATATATAGGAAAAGCTCCTCAGATCTAAACACGTTAAGAACAAAGTAAAAGTGTATTTGTTTAAATGCCCATTTATCTATGTGTTAAACAATGTCTTGTATTGTTTATGTTCTTTCTTAGGTTCTTCTTAACACTTGATTAGCTCCTACTATAGCAAATTACATACCATGGTTTGGGGTGACATACCTATTTTAAAAGAAAACTACACTTTGTTGTGTTCTTCAACCATAAAAGAACTGGAGATGGATCTTGACTCTGGGCTGGAAGAAGATGATACACAACCTGATAGTCCTGGAGACTCTACCATATTTGTTGCTTTTAAAGGGAACATAGATGACGATGACTTCAAACAGAAATTGAACATCATCTTGGATAACGTTCCCGACCTTTTAAACATGGGTACTTCATTCTCTTGTAATTTTTTACTGAGACTGCTGGAATATGTTTAATAATATTTTTATATGTGTGAAAATGCAGTATTTTTCCAAAGAGCTTAAATTACTTTTGAGACTTCACTAGTATTCCTTTTGATAAGAAATGGGTATGATAAGCATAGGATTTACATAACTTTGAGCTAATATCTTCAAACATTGGTATCCTTTCTGTCATAATGTGGTTCACATCTTTGGTAGTCCTTGCTTCAAGATGGAGCAAGTTACTTTGTCTAATCTGCATAAAAGTTGATATATTACTTTCATTCGTTTGAATTACAGAATTTGAAAAGTGCTTTCAAAAATTATGATTTTGAAAAAGAAGCTTGTTATTTTGCTTGTTACACATCTTGTTACTTTTGCTGTTACTCTAAAGTAAATTGAGTTACTTTTAAAATTTGACTTTTTTACACCTTCATTCCACTCTAAAAGTTAAAATTTATTGCTAGCAACATTATTTGTAGTTCACTTACTTCTGGAAACATTTCCTGAATTAGGAAACCTACTGAAATATATATATAAATATACTGTATTGTGTTTTGTGTGCTTTAGTCCACAGTGTACAGTATTGACTTCCTCCTGAGAGTCATGTGCCAGTCGGTAACTTACATGAAAAAAATGTTTGTTTGAATAACAAGCAATGAAAATTGAAAGAATATTGCTGCCTCACTAATATGAGCACCCATTACTTTAGTAGTTGTACTAGCTTGTTTTTTTTTTCTCCTCCTTTACAAGAATCTGACAAATTAAGATTGAAGAAGGTGGAACCCTGGAACAGTGTACGAGTTACTTTCAATATTCCTCGTGAAGCTGCTGAGCGACTACGAATGCTGGCTCAGAACAACAACCAGCAGCTTCGAGACCTAGGAATTCTGTCAGTGCAGATTGAAGGTAATTACATCTATGTTTATGGCTCTGTCTGTCCTGTGAGAAATTCTGTTCAGATTGTTAACAAAATTGAAATTTTTAGCAGTTTTTCAAGTAATTGATTGAAAGAATAACACACCAAGTAATCCCACATCTTACTAGCTTCCTGGTATCCTGATTTGGAGTAGATTGTATGTTACACATGTTAGTTTCGATATCACAACTGTTATTGTTTAAACACAATCTGCCTTGTGCATTCTGGTCATGAAATTGTGAGCTTTTCTGTCACTGCACCCCATCATATTTGGTGGCCTGAATGAAAGAGAAAAATCAGATGGTAAGTAGCATCAGATGGTATCCTCATCAGGAGGCATAATAAATATGCCATAGTGCTTAAACATTTTACCCATACCTACAGTTTCACATCTACAGCTGTATGAAAGGGTGCTAGAGCTTTATTGCTGGCAAACCTGGACTATTACAAAATAGATTTACCATATTGTTGTTTTCCTTCCTAATCCTTGCTTATATGAAGCTGTGTTTTTAAAAGTAGCTGCTGTATTCCACGTGTGGAAGGTTTCTCCATTTCTTAGACCAGTAGATAAAGGGAAGGGGGGGGGGTTCATATTTGAGAGTCTTAATAACCTTTACCCAATTTAGCACATGTTTCTTTGGCTGGTCTGCCACCAATTTGTCCTGTTCCTTTGACCATGTATATAGAAGGAAATGTTTACTTGCAGGTCTTGATTCTCACTTTCGAAGTCTGGTGGCGGGTAAAATGAAGCAAATCCATTCAGTCAAGAGTCTTCTTCCTCCCGCTTCTCGGGATTAGTGTTTCCGATTACGGTGATATTAAGAAAAAAACCATTTTATGCTAATTTTAGGACTACATCAGGCTAATGAGATGTATTGCTTGCAGGCACATTTTCAGATGCATTTTAGAAAGATTAAAGAGTTACAGAATCTCTCACTGCCAGCAATCGGCCACATACAGAATAAGCATAATTTACCCTGAAGCATCAGATTACAAATTGTTTCTTGTTCTGCTCTCATTTGTGGTCAGGTGTTCTAAGAGTCAGGTGTTGTCCAGCCCCAGCCATCCTCCCTCTCTTCCACTCTCTTTCCTAGATCTCCGTGTGCTCCTATATTGGGTTTTTTAAAATTGACTTTAAAAGTTCCAGATCTTTCCATGCCTTTCCAGCTCAAGTGAGCTTCCTTTGGATAAAGGGTTTCTTTTGTGATTCTGTACAATATTGCTTCCTGACTAGGAACATGATTCGTTTGTTAACCAGCAGTACAGCTTGGGTTATGTTTCCTTGCAAGACCGTTGTACATAATCCATAAAAAGTAATGGCACAAGTGCCATTGTCACCAGTGATTCATGAACACCAGATTACAATTTGCCTTATTCGGGGAGAAGATTGTTAAGCATAAAGGACTATGCATAGGGACATTGAAATGAACAGGGTAACGTTTATCTGCAAGGAAGCCCCGTGTGCAGGATTGGGACAAGTGAAGTAAACAAACAGAATTAAGATCTCAAATGGCATTTTACAGGAAGGCCAAGTGGTGTGCAAGCTACATCTTATAATTATTTGTTTAAGATATATGCTGTTCATCTATTCATTGGTCTGACACATAACTTTTTCAAAATGCTACTTTTCTTTCTCCTTTCCTTGCCATATCGAAGTCATATTTATATTATGTTTCAAACTCTAATCGCTTTCAGGTGAAGGTGCCATCAATTTGTCATTAGCTCAAAACAGAGGTCAAGATGTGAGGATTAATGGGCCTGTTGGTCAAGGCAACTCAGTACGAATGGAGACAGGATTTTCCATGCCAGGAAACCAAGGCAAGTTTGGCTGTTCAGATTTAGAGGATTGTGAAATGGGCAATAGTTTTTTTTTTCTGTGGTGCTAAAGCTTGCCTTGCCAGTTCAATTTCCTGTAACATGTTTGGTATTGGGAGATGCTGAGGCATTTCTGAAGGGATAATTTATTTAAGCTGGAAAAAATGTACAAAAAAGATACAATCATCACCCCAAATCAAGAATGTGAAAATATGCTGAAAAAAATCATAAAATAGTGAGAACTATTAGCCTGGATGCATGTTAAGTACAGGGTCCCATATATAAGTAAATCAGAGAAAATATGGGAAATGGGAGAATATTTAATGAGTGATAGAAAAAATATGCAATGGGTAGATAGAATTACTTGTTGGAATTTTGTAGACAGTTCTACATAGTGTATTTAGTATGTATGAGAATATGACGTTTTTTCAAAAGTGGGGGACATACAGTTAGCAGTCAGACTACATTACATAGTGGTTTCAGATTCATTTAAGACTTAAAACAGATGCAGAGAGTATCATGGATTTTTGAGAAATTTCAAATTTGTATTTGTATGCAGCAACTCATTCTTCTATTTATTACAAAGGGGGGTTGGGGGAAATTAACATGATTAAGTGTCTTGGTTAAGACAGCTACATTTCAGTGTTGATGAATATACTGAACTACATCTTCACATAATGATAACTATGGTTACATTTCTAGGTTTAATACGAATAAACAATCCTGCAACTGTCATGATGCAGCAGAGTGGGAATGTGTCATCAATGATGACAAGTGCAGCTAACACTGAACTGCAGCCCAGAACACCTCGTCCAGCATCTCAGTCAGGTAGTAAACTAATTGCAATTGTAACTTAAAGTAATTCTAATACCATTGGCTTCTCCTTGGATAATTGTCTCTGAAGATGAATACATTGATGTGACTTTTTTTCAACTACATTTGGGCTTGGATATAGAAGTGCCTTCTTTAAGTGTTATGGTAGGCATTCTTTCAGATACCCTGAGGTAGAGTTTTAGGCATAGATGGCGGTATTAGGAAGGAAGGAGGCAGAAAACCTCCGTTGCTTGAGCAGAATTCTGGTCAGGATCCAGTCTGCAGTCTAAAATACATTTTCCACTATTTCCAGTGTGTTGGGCTATTCCTCCAATCAAGCCAGCAAGGACAGGGACAATGGAAGATCCAGTATAATACATCTCAGTAGCATTTGTTTTAGCGAGTATGGTTTAATGCATTTACCAAATCAGTTATAGTATGGCTCCTATATCTGTGGAACCAGTATATGCGGTTTCATTTATCTACAGTTTCGCTTATTCAAGCTATATCATGTTCCCTGTATCTCTATTGTTTGTCCCACTGAAAATAGTAAGGCTGGCTGTTAACCACAGTTTGACGTATCGAAGCAAAGTCTGGGAATGTATCCCATGTGGAACTAGGGTCTGTACTGCATCTGTTATTCCCCAGTAACAAGCCTCCACTTGACTACCTTGTGAAATTTCACAAACCACTATTTAAGTGTGTGTGTGTGTGTGTGTGTGTGAAAGAGAGAGAATGACAAAAAATATGATGATTTCTCTGAAAATTAGACTAATTGTGCTAATATGTTTTTCTGTTTCTTGTAGAAGACCAGCTGTAGGCCAACTGTAGATTATATTTTTCCCCCTCAGCATTTCTTTTAATTCTTTGTTTTGCTTTCATAGATGGAATGGATCCACTCTTGTCAGGGCTAACTATTCAACAGCAGAACCATCCACCTGGATCTGTAGTACCTCAACTCCATTCAGTACAGCAAGTTCCTGTTAACAGGCAAATAAACCCAGCCAATTTCCAGCAGATGCAGGCACAGCAGCACCAGCAGCAACCACGGCCTCCTCAGCAGCATCAGCAGACGCAACAGGGGATTCGACCTTCATTTACAGCCCCAGCTCAGGTTCCAGTTCCTCCTGGTTGGAACCAGGTGGCTGCTGGAACAGTCCAGCCTCCTCCATCCCAAGGAAACATAGGCACATTGACAGTTAACCAGGGGTGGAAAAAGGCCCCTTTGCCTGGACAAATGCAGCAACAACTTCAAGCCAGGCCATCTTTAGCAACTGTACAAACCCCCTCCCACCCTCCACCTCCATATCCTTTCGGAAGCCAACAAGCTCCTCAGGCACACACAAACTTTCCTCAGATAAACAGTTCTGGGCAGTTTACTGCTCCTCAGATGAAGAATCTTCAGGGAGGACCCTCACGGGTCCCTACACCACTACAACAGCCCCACCTGACCAGCAAGTCCCCTGCCTCCTCTCCCTCTTCCTTTCAGCAGGGCTCTCCTGCATCTTCCCCCACTGTTAACCAAGCACAGCAGCAGATGGGACCAAGACCCACCCAGAATAATAATCTCCCCCAAGGGTTTCAGCAGCCTGTAAATTCTCCTGGCCGTAATCCTATGGTGCAGCAAGGAAATGTACCTTCTAATTTTATGGTGATGCAACAGCAAAACCAGGGTCCACAGGGTTTACATCCTGGGCTAGGTGGTAAGTAAAGCTT
Source organism: Anolis sagrei (assembly GCF_037176765.1). Taxonomy (NCBI): domain Eukaryota; kingdom Metazoa; phylum Chordata; class Lepidosauria; order Squamata; family Anolidae; genus Anolis; species Anolis sagrei. Next base: position 210,910,696 of record NC_090024.1, on the reverse strand, counting down.
TTAATGAACGAATGCTTTTACCTATTTTTTATGTTTTACCTGTTTAGTTAATGACTATATTTATTCAGTTATCATACTCACTTTTTCCTATATAAACATCTCTTAGAATTACAGGTGTATCTTATGTAATTTTGCTGTTTTTGGTAGTACTGAACTTCAGTGCGTCTTACAATTGAAGAAACGTGGTACATAACTTTTATGTGAATTCTCTGCTAACTTCAAGGCATTAACGTATTAGATTGTATATGGCTCAGGATTTCTAGGGTGAGCTGTGTCTATTCTGTACATATGCCATTTTTGTAAAAACACAGATTTACAAGAAATTCTTCATTTCACTTAGACCTTGAGACAAAACACCACACATTTATCTTGATGTATATTACCAACAGGCACCTGAGCAGTCTTCGTTTAAAACCATGCAATGAGCAAAGTTCTACAATAGCCATATCTACTTGTTCAGCTTCTGAAATGATTGTGTTTGTTGTTGTTTCCTATTATTTCTTCTGCGTGGTACTGTGAAATCCACACCTGTGGTATTTCCCTGCGTCCACGCAGCTGACTCGGATCTTTCTTGAAAGCTTTTCCTAATTAGGGACTCCAGCCCCGCCCATCTACTCCTAATAAAGCCAGGCAGCGGGGCTTGGAGCCTTAATTCCTTTTGTCCGCGAAAGCAGCAACAACTCGGTGTTCTCTCCTAAAACAACTATTGGTTTGACTCAAGGACTCCAGTTTGACTACTCTAACAGACAGCAATTCCAACTTTTGTTCTGGGACCTTTGTTTATCCTATTTAGGCTAGTGGGAGGACAAACCCACTCCCTCCCTCTAAAACAAAACAAAAAAAAATGCCGTGTCCTCTGAGGCGCAGGCTTTTTTGCCTTTGGCAATGGGCAGTAACTTACCTTCTTTTCCTTCTGTTCCCCTCGCTCAGAAAGCAGGAGGGAAGAAGATTTTTACCAGCCTACCACCCCTTCCAGACCCAGGAACTGGTAGAGCTTGTGGCAACAAACTGCCACTGTGGCTTTGTGCCAATAACTTTGTTTTGGGTTACAGCCACACCTCTCAGCTGTCTCTGTTTTTTAAGGACAGCTTGCTCTCACTGCCCGTGCTTTCTCTGCCCCATTTACCCCAGCAGGCAGTGGACGCTGCAACGATCCCTGCCATGTTTTTGCCCCCCTCAGGGGAGGGGAGGCTCAAGGCAGCCACGCCACCTGTGTGAGTGATGGCTAGCCAAGGCTTGCCTCCACGCCCATGGCATATAACACCTTGGAGGGGCCTTTGGGTTGCAACAATTCCTGCCATGCTTTTGCCCCCCTCAGGGGAGGGGAGGCTCAAGGCAGCCACGCCACCTGTGTGAGTGATGGCTAGCCAAGGCTTTGCCTCCACGCCCATGGCATATAACGCCTTGGAGGGGCCTTTGGGTTGCAACAATTCCTGCCATGTTTTTGCCCCCCTCAGGGGAGGGGAGGCTCAAGGCAGCCACGCCACCTGTGTGAGTGATGGCTAGCCAAGGCTTTGCCTCCACGCCCATGGCATATAACGCCTTGGAGGGGCCTTCGGGTTGCAACAATTCCTGCCATGCTTTTGCCCCCCTCAGGGAGGGGAGGCTCAAGGCAGCCACGCCACCTGTGTGAGTGATGGCTGCCAAGGCTTTGGGTCTAAGCCCATGGAATATAACTCCTTGGAGGGGCCTTTGGGCTACGATCCTCCCTCTGCGTCATGCTGCCTGGGAGCTTCAGTGACGGCTCAGAATGTAAGTACTGTGTCTTTTGGGCCCCATCTCCACTTGGCCCATGTCTCAACAGGTAGGTTGCTACTCTTTTGCATAGGCAAACTGCACCCTCCTTTCCTTTTCAAGGATTTGTAGTCCCTTCTTTTGGTTTTCAGGAGTTTATTAAAACTTTTTCCTAAGCTCATTCTGGTGCTTCCCTCAGCTGCAACCAGTCAATGAGTCTGATGTAGATTCTGACTCCTATGAGTAGCAGATTTCTCCTACTCTTGAGGAGGACTTTTCCATCCCTGCTTCCTTAGGGGATGTGTTACCTAATTTTTCCTCCTTGATTGCTTAGAGGATCTGCTTTTCTCAGTTGAGCAACAGCAGAAACAAGCTCCAAGTACAGTTCTCCCAGTTCTCCCAGCACTTCCATGTTCGCTTAAGCTTGGAGAAAAACAAAGGGCAACTCCTGTATCTGTGTCTGGAATTTCTAAGTTTGTAAATGCACTTTACTGCATACGCACCTCTTCAGCAGAGTGGTTAGTTAAGCCTACTAAACTGAACTTTATTGTGGTCAGAGTTGTTTAATCCACTGTGATAAGAAGATCCACCCCACTGCTAGCCTACTCACTTGCATGATTCATTACCATGCTTGTATGGCAGCCTATCAGGTGCTCTTGTGGCATAGCTCAGCACCTTCTTTGGATCTTCTTCCCCTACAACATCAACAGCTCCCAAGGGCTTTCTGTCAGTAGTATCTCACCTTAGCTTCTCATCACAACGCTACGGCTAAGCACAGCACCGATACAGTACTAAAGGTGTTTGCTGCTGTTGCAGCAGCCATCCACCAGCATGTGTAGATCCTCTACCCTCTCCAAAGAAGGCAGAGCAATGGCAGGATAACTGCCCATGGCAGAACATAGCCTGCTTCTAAGTTTGGCTTTTTACCACAATCTAGCCTAGATTGTGGTGGCCAGCCCCTCAGCTTAATTATCCAGGGGTGACAACAAACTAAAGGGAAGAAGAAGATCAGGGCCAATAGTTTTTTCGCATGCATTTTCTCTTCTTTCATAGCCTCCAACCCTTCAGCTCCAGTTTTTGGAGCTCCACCTCATCATTTTTAGATGCATGGCATTAGATCTCTTCTCACTCATGGGTGTTGGAGATTACAGAGCATGTTTATGCAATTGAATTTTTCAAACTGTCCCCAGTAGGGACTCTACGGGCCACTCCTCCTCCTGTGTTCTAGCAGGAGGTAATTACTTTGTTTCAAAAGGAGCAGTAGCTTCTTTACATCTTTCTATGTTTCCTTCTTTTTCATTTTCCCCAGCTGTTTTTTGGTTTCCAATAAAGGCAGTGGGCTTTGGCCAGGTTTGGACCTTACAGGATTTTATGCATATATTGCATATTGCAAATTTCAGGTATTGTCATTACCAACCATCCTGCCTCTGTTATCCAGCAAGACATGGTTCAGTAGCATTGATTTGAAGGATGCCTTTTTTCATGTGGTATTAGACCACAAGACGGTAGATTTTTGTCACTTTTTACTAGCAGTCAGGCTTTTTCATTTCAAGTTCTTCATTCTGGTATCTCCACAGCTCCACAGGTGTTACTAAGGAGATGGCTGTATGCCGATTCATCCCTGGGTGCACGGGGTAGTAGTTTACCCCTATATTTATGGCTGGTTGCTGGTGCACAGTCCTGTGAGTATCTACAGAGGAACATTCACTTTACTCTGTCTTTATAGCAGACGCTTGGTCTTTTTATCATCAAGATAAAATCTCTTCTTCAGCCTATCCAAACAACCAATTCATGGGGCCTGTATTGGACTCTTGGCATGCAAGGGCCTACTTGCTAGCAGACAGGTTTCTGAATCTGCATTCATTAGCTCTTTGAGTCTGGCAGACGCCATACATCCATGCCAAGGATGTCCAGTGCTTTTTGGGACACATGGCATTCACCACAGCTGCCACTCCTTTCTCCTGTTTGCACCTTCGGCCTCTCCAGAATTGGTTTCTTCGGGCACTTCATCCCATGCAGGATGAGCCCAATGAATGTGTCATTGTCCCTCTAGCCATCCACAGGTCTCTCAACTAGTGGACTCATTGCTCCAATCTCTGTGTGGGCGATGTTAGCAACCGACACTTCCCTCTCAGTGTGGTGAGCTCACCTCAAGGGTCACACCATCCATGGTCCTTAGGCGGCCATAGAGGGCATGGAGCACATCAACTATTTGGAGTTACTCGCAGTACAAATGGCACTGCACCTTATCTCTCATTTCCTCATGGACAGTATAGTCCACCTTACTACCACCACCACGATTGTGATTTGCTTGCCCTCATCATCAGAATCGGGGACTGGTATACCATAACCATCAGTGCCATTCATCAAGAACTCTCTTGCTGGCTCCCTCAGTCAGACAGTTTATACTGACCACTAATGGTCCCTTCATCCTTCCCAGGCATGGGAACTCTTTGTCAGATGGCACACTCCCCTTCTGGACTTGTTTGTCTTTGGAGCACGTCTTGCCTCCACCAGACAGGCTGTTGGGAGATGCCTTCCTCCTGGATTGGACGTCCACCCTCCTGTACATCTTTCCACTATTGCCAGTGCTGTCCAGCGTGGTCTCTCGTCTTCAAGCAGAGCAGGTAGATTGCATTCTCATCACATCATGGTGGCCCCGCCAGCCATGGTTTGTCATTCTGCTCCAACTTGCAGGCAGCTGTTACATTCAGTTGCCACTCAGACCAGACTTGCTGGCTATGAGCAACAGCCCAGTCCCGTACTCCCAGGTCACTCAGTTCCGGTTGACGGCGTGGCAGCTCCAGCCTCAGTCCTCTCTCAACCAGTAAAGGGCATTTTGGACCTTGCCCTGAGCCCTGCCACTAAACATTGTTACATTTGTAAGTGGTGTCATTTTTGCATTTTTTCACAAAAGCAAGGGGTTCAGCCTCTGTCTGTTTCCATTTCCCTCCTGGATTTTTTGATCTCTCTGTCAGATTCAGGACTCTCATTATCATTCTTGAAGGTCAATCTGGCAAATATAGATTCGTTTAGAAGCGAGCATTCTCTTCCCTCTCCTTTATTCGATCCTTTTGTAAAGAGATTTCTGCAAGGCTTTAGAAATTTCTGGCCCCAAGTAGGCCTGTGCCCCCCTTGGAGGTTGGAGGTTGTTCTTTTCGCCCTTACGAAACCACCATTTGAGCCAATGGTCACTTCTGACATGTTCTATCTATCATGGAAAACGGCATTTTTAGTGCCTATTACTTTTGCTTGTCGCGCTAGCGAGCTTATGGCTCTTGGGTCGATAGTCCTTACCTGAAATTTCATAAGGATGTCATGCTGGGCACAGACATTTCCTTCTTACCTAAGGCAGCATCATAGTTTCATATGTCTCAGGACATTGTCCTTCCAACCTTATTTCCAAATCCTTCTACTCCCCTGGAGCAGTCTTTGCACCTTCTTGATGTGCGGAGGGCTCTTGCTTTTTTATGTCCACCGCACAGCTCCATTATGGAAGTCCCTACGACTTTTTGTTAAGTACCATAGGGATACTGTGGGCCTTCCTGTTTCTACCCAGAGGTGGCGGCCTGGATAGTTGCAGCTATCCGGCTAGTTTGCGAAATGGCAGGACTGGATTTACCTGTTCAGATCCATGCTCATTCCACTAGAGCATTGGCACCCTCCATGGTTTTTTTGCACAGTGTGCCTCTGCATGATATCTGTCGAGTGGCCATATGGTCAACACCGCATACTTTTGTCTCCCATTATAAATTGGATTTAGCTGCCAAGAAGGAGACAGCTTTTGGGAGAGCAGTACTTTTTTCTGCACTAGCATGACACCCGCCGTCCGTGGGACTGCTCGCTAGTCTACCACAGGTGTGGATTTCACAGTACCACGCAGAAGAAAGTAAGGTTGCTTACCTGTAATCATGTTTCTTCTAGTGGTAACTGTGAAATTCACACAACCCGCCCATCCTCCCCACATTCTGTCATGCCTTTTATCTCCGACTGTCTTTCGCGGTACGGAATTAAGGCTCCAAGCCCCGCTGCCTGGCTTTATTAGGAGTAGATGGGCGGGGCTGGAGTCCCTAATTAGGAAAAGCTTTCAAGAAAGATCTGAGTCAGCTGCGTGGACGCAGGGAAATACCACAGGTGTGAATTTCACAGTTACCACTAGAAGAAACATGATTACAGGTAAGCAACCTTACTATCTGCTATGTTGTAACTAGTTTGTGTTGTATCTTAAATTGATAGTTAATTATTTATTTCATAATGAATACTGTTACCAAGAGTCCTGTTAATCTTTTTCATCTAAGCTCTGTCTAATTCACTTTTTCTTGTATGACTTGCCGCCAAATTCATTATTCTTTTAGCATTTCTATGGATTTGTTAATTTTATATTTTACATTTCTCCCAATAGATTCACAATATGTTAAAGCAAAATATCATTAAAATAATGGATAATGGATAACACAAAAGTTAAAGCAATTGGACAAATACTATATTAAAAGTAAAAAACCTCTCAACTTCTGAAGATGCTTGCCTTAGATGCAGGGAAAATGTCAGGAGAGAATGCTTCTGGAACATGGTCATACAACCCGGAAAACTTACAGCAACCCAGTGATTCCGGCCATGAAAGCCTTTGACAACAATACTATATTAAAACATTAATTTAAAGTAGATTTTTAAAGATCATTATAATATAAGAGTGATGATAAAAATAGACTATCACATCTCAATTAAAAAATATTCTGCAGTAGACTGTTAAAAGTCAAAGGCTGGGGAAAATAGAAAGGTCTTAACCTAATAAACAGAGTCTTTATGACCGTGTTTTCTGTGTTTAGGAATGCCCAAGCGTCTGCCACCTGGTTTTCCTTCAGGACAGACAAATCAAAACTTCATGCCAAGTCAGGTGCCTTCTACAGCACCAGGGACACCTGCAAGTACTGGAGCACCCCAACTGCAGACGAGTCAAAGTGCACAACACACAGGTCTGTTGTATTTTGATGGATTACTACTCTATTTGGTAAATTGCAGTATTTGACCATATATCAGAATGTTTGACATGAGTGCTAGCAATAGCAATGGTAATTTCAGTATACATAAAGTTTAAACAAATTGCTGTTTTAAATGATGCAGAATTGTCGATCTCAAAAGTTTGTTATTTTTTCAGAAAGGAAAGTGCAGAAAATTCCACTTTAGTCCATTCACTTATTGCATCTTAATTCTGAATGTTATCATCATCTGTGATAGTTAGAAGTTTTGTCAGGACTATTAGAATGTCAGCCGTTCTGACATACTTTTAGAATTTGCTATCAGATATATTGGAATTTGAATAGTATTGTGAACATGAAATTGTTTTTCTTCTCTCAACCAATTCATTAGCTTGCACACATTAATATCACTTTACTGTGATTTTCTATTTTCTAACTTGAACTGTATCAATTTTAAGGTGGCCAAGGAAATGGTCTTTCACAGAATCAGATGCAAGTGCAACATGGTCCATCAAATATGATGCAGAGCAATTTAATGGGACTCCATGGGAATATGAACAACCAGCAGACAGGCAACAGTGGCGTTCCACAGGTCAACATGGGGAGCATGCAGGGCCAGCCTTCCCAAGGACCACAGTCTCAGTTAATGGGGATGCACCAACCAATAGGATCTACCCAGGGACAGATGGTGAACATTCAACCTCAGGGATCTCTAAATCCTCAAAACCAGATGATACTTTCTCGAGCTCAGCTCATGCCACAGGGCCAGATGATGGTCGCGCCTCAAAATCAAAATCTTGGTCCATCTCAGCAAAGAATGACTCCGCCCAAACAGATGCTTTCCCAGCAAGGCCAGCAAATGATGGCTGCACATAATCAGATGATGGGACCCCAAGGCCAGGTATTGCTACAGCAAAATTCAATGATGGAGCAGATGATGACCAATCAGATGCAAGGAAATAAACAGCAGTTTGGTGCTCAAAACCAGTCCAATGTTATGACGGGGCCAGCTCAGATTATGAGGGGACCAACTCCCAATATGCAAGGAAACATGGTGCAATTCACAGGACAGATGATGACTCAGCAGGGCCCTGTGAATGGCAATCCTTCTCAGGTTATGGGGATTCAAGGACAAGTTCTGAGACCCACGGGACCGAACCCTCACATGTCGCAGCAGCTGGGTGATGCCACCACTACAACCAACAGTGATGTGAATTTGTCACAAATGCTACCAGATGTTTCCATGCAACAAGGAAGCATGGTGCCTCCACACTTGCAAGGGATGCAGGGAAACACCAGTACATCAGGGAGCCATTTTGCTGGACACGGGATGGCTTTCAGTGCCCCTTTTAGTGCAGCTCAAAATGGAAATCAGATTTCCTGTGGACAAAACCCAGCTTTTCCTGTCAATAAAGATGTCACGCTAACAAGCCCATTGTTGGTAAACTTGCTGCAAAGTGATATATCTGCAGGGCATTTTGGTGTGAACAACAAACAGAATAATCAAAATGTCAATAAACCTAAGAAGAAAAAGCCTCCAAGGAAGAAGAAAAATAACCAGCAAGTAGAACAAATTAAGTAGGTTTTGTTTGTTCTTTTTCCCTACACAGTTTAATTTTCTTAACTTTTTAAGTATTTACTTAAAGAATAATTCAAAAATTATAAAGCAGTGGCAGTTTTGTAATTTGACACCTTCAGTAATAAAAATAAGATTAATGACTCTTTATGTGTTTCAGTTAGATGTTAAGTCAGTACACAAAATTATGCCATTTTCCCAATTTAAAAACACATGTATAGGATTGGTGTAGAAGGTATACACAAATAGCAATAGAAATAGATTTTAAAGAAAGGATACAAGTCAGACTATTCCCTCTTGGTGCATTTCATTACCGGGTGTATTAGTACATTGCCTATACACTAATACATATATATACTAATACAAGATATCATGATAATGACTACTGTAGGCATTTATATAATACAGTTTTATCACACTTTCCTAGATTCCTTAACTCCACCCCTCCACCTCCCACTGTATGTTTACACATGGCTTGCAATTTTCCTTGTTTACCAGGATTTTGCTGCTTTTCTTGCAGATCATAATGTAAATTTGTGTTGGTAATATCTAATTTCCTTTCTACTTGAGTTTTAAGAAATTGCTAGCCAGATCACACTTTCTGAAAGCCAATGAGATTAGAGCAGGGTAAGAGGCATAGAGTCTTGCTTATGGCGTGAGGATATCTGAAAATTTAATGATGAAACAAATAACTGTTTCCTTGTTAAGATCTAAAAAGCAATATACCTAAGCTGTAACCAAATGATAAAACTTTTTTTATTCCACAGTGGATTTTATACATAATCCTTATGTCCAGTAATGGATTTTTTCACATAATGCAAATAATAAATTATAATGAACAAATCAGAAAAAGTATTCCTGTATCAAGACTGATTTCACATTAACATATTCATTTCATGGTGATTTATTCAGCTTGCTTTTTTGTGTTAAGGTTCAGGATTGGTCCATTTGCTTAGCACAAAGAATTATGTGAGCCAGACTTCACACAATTCGCCTTATTTCTACAGTTCTTTTCCTTCGTAGGAAGAAGACTTAGTTTTATGTCAGTTTTATGGCAATGGTCGAGTAAAATGTTTGTACTTTTCCAAATAAATTTGGGTTATTACTTGACGTCATTGAAATGAAACCTTGCAAAACACATTTGAATAAAATATGTAATACATTTTGGTTGAAAAATATATCTAATAATATATTTTACCCAATCTATTGTTTTATCTAATTAGAAAAAAATATTAGAGTTATTTACTTTGCCATTACTCAGTATATTACTAGATAAAATAGGTTGTAAAAATATATAATAGCAAAATGTAGTTTGCTTTCTGTTACAGAAAAATGATAGGAAACTTTGCTTCCAATGTTATAAAAGTTTAAAATTAATTTTTCAATATAAGTATCATCAGAATGGGAAACAAGTTGAAGAGCCCTTCAACACACATGAGTCTTCTGGGTTCTTAATGAAGTATTACATGATTGCTAACAGAAAAATCTAATTCTTGAAGCAAAGAAATCTCTGTTTCAATTAAATACCGAGTTAGATCCAGACTAAGTTATTTGTACTTGGATGCATTAAAATCAATATGAAAAGTTACTAATGAAAAACATACACATTGAACACACTGATGTAGTGTTCACATTGAAGCAGATGGAACTATCCCAAGGGAAAAGGAAGCACAAGATTGCTACATGTACTTTTACTACACATTTGCCACACGGACTCTGTCAGCCGTTCAGTTGACATGCAGCTTACAGTCAATTCTCATCTTCCGTGAGCACGAATTAAGAGGGAGACAACAAAGATAAGAGAGTGACCCAAACGCAGTGACCCAAAAGCAAAACTTGACCAATTTAAATATGGGTACTTTGTTGGCAGTGGTTTTGATAGTGACAGAAAAAAAAAGGTTATACAGTTTGGAGGCTTTGTGTTGATTTCTTAAAAAATCCAAATATTTCCTCCAAATATTTTTGATATTAACAGAAGGTAGCACAAATCTCCATTTGTTATATTAAAGTTTTTACCCAGACAGTTTTATTTTTTTAATTAAACATTTTTTAATTAAACATTATTTTGATGTCCAACTTTTCCTTTCCTTTCAAATGATTCCCAGAGAATCATTAATGCAATTTAGATAAGGAAGAAACTACCAGAACTTCACTGGCATGGGGACAGGTTATGCCTCCTGTTGTGATGACTATCATACAGATATGTATAGACCAAAATAAAAGTAAAGTAAAGGGAGATTTATTGAGCAGTAAGTTACTTTCACTACCGTCCAGTGGTTTCTAGAGGTATGTTTGAACCAATGTTGTGGGAAGGATGATCCATGAAATGTCTATGGTGAAATAGAACTCCCTCCAGAAATCCCTGGAAGTTACATACTTTCACATAAAACTCACTCATCTCCAATCAGATGAGACTAGGGACCTCATCAAATGGTCAGGGGAAAAGCGGAGGGAGTCATCCTCTTTCATTCCCTACCATCTTTCCCTGTCTTTGGGTGATTTCCCATTCTTTCCCCACTTCCTCTTCATGTTCTTTAGGCATTAGGTAACACCCAACTCCTCCAAAGGCACTCTGGGCCCGTTTCTCCATGCTGCCAAAACAGAGCCCCACGGAATCCCACCAAAAGTTGCTCTGCGTCATGTGATAGGACGTAGGACTCTGTTTTGGCAACGGGGAGAAGTTGCAGAGAAGACTGATTCTGATAAGGTCCCAGGAAAAGGGAAAGTTGAGTGATACTGCAAAAAATATACAAGAATTAAAAAGAGGGAATAAATTGATATTCTACTCTACCGGATGATCTATTGTGACTCTGGGCAGCAATTGTGCAGTTCATGTCTAGTTCTGTACCTCTCCATGTTTTCAATCTGCTTTCGGCCCTTTAGCAAAAAAAAATTAAAAAAATAGGATAGTGCCTCCATGAAACAGACCACTAAACCATTATCTCCTGAACTATGAGACATTTCATTAGTTGTTCTTTCTGCATCCTAATTTTGGGGAAGCCAAACCAGAAATTCAGTCTTCTCTTAGACTCTGCCTTTCTAACCTTGGCTCTTTGCTATCCTTGTATGTCCAATGGGTCTTCTCATATCTTTTGAAACAAAAATGCAAATGGGATGCTGTGTGGTTTCAGGGCTGTCTGGCCATGTTCTAGCAGCATTTTCTCCTGTTGTTTCACCTGTATCTGTGACTGGCATCTTCGGCCACAAATGCAAGCAAGACATCAGGAAAAAATGCTGTTAGAACACGGTCATACATCCTGGAAACCACACAACATCCCAGTGATTCCAGCAGTGGAAGCCTTTGACAATGCAAAAAAGAAAATCTCAGCAAAATTATTGAACATCCTGGGAATAATTTTTAAAACAAGCATTTTAAAAATAAAAAACCACTAAACCTCCTCAAAATCTTTGCAGTTTTAAGTTAAAAAATGATTAAGCTAGATACTAAAAACTCAGAACAAGATTAATATTGCCTTTAAACCATGAATGCATTGGAAATATATAACTATATTTTGCAAATCTGTCATTACCTGACATTGCAAAATTATACCTTTAGTGGCAGAATTATTTAGTAAATGCATACAATCAGGACAAATTTAAGAAACAGTGAAGTTCAAGTTGAGCAGTTGATCCTTGGCCTGCCCGGCATTGTATTCTTGTTGTGAAAATGGCACGAAGTAGCAACTGGAACATGTTAGTTTTCACAGTCTATCTGTTCAATAGCCATGTGAAAAATAAGGGTGAGTGTTCTGCTGAATATACTTGAGACAAAATCTTTGTGCAGAAAACTTGAAAAATGCTCTTGCTTATCTTTATCAAAGAATTGTGTTGCCCCTTAAAACCCTGCTGATTGCTGCAAGAGCTTTACTTTTATCAGATACATGATGAAGAAATACTTGTTCCCAGTAACCTTTAAGGTAATATGATGCAATAAATGAATCTCTTTTGCTGCCCTGGGATTGCTTATCTCTGCTGCAGCAGATTAACATGGTTTTTTTTATCTAGAATCTTAACCTTGGAATGATAATTTAATTTTTAAATTGTTCATGTAGGAGTGGCTGGAGAGGTTTGTTTCATTGACTTTCCCACATTGCTGCACAGAATTAAAGAGACTGTGTTGCACTTTGAAGTGGCATCTATATTACGACCATTGTAAAAATTAGGTAATTGTTGATAAGGTGTAATGGGAAAGAGAGTAATATGTTATCTCCCACTTTATCAAATGTGGCAAGCCAGCTCGGTTTCTTTTGAGGGCCCTTCTCTTTGTTTTGTTGAGTGGGGCACAAAATTTCTACCTCAAAAGCCCTGCCTTGATGGCAATATTGATTATTTAAACAGAGGCTGGATGACCATCTGTCGGGGGTGCTTTGAATGCAGTTTTCCTGCTTGTTGGCAGGGGGTTGGACTGAATGGCCCATGAGGTCTCTTCCAACTCTATGATTCTATGATTCTTTGGCTGAGTTCTAGATCAAAGTGCTTGATAATGGATAAGGCAGGGAATAGAATGAAAAAACAATGATTCTGTGTCTAAAAATGGCGCTTGCTTATGGCATTGATATCTGGAAACCCTTGCATTGTGCCATGCTGTCTCTCTTCAGTGCTAGATTGCTAATGTCATGACAATCTAAAAATAACTGTTGTCTAATGGGTGAAGTGGCCATTAGAGAAAAGAGCCATCCCTGTGGACAGGAGCATATGCTTCATATATATGAGATGGATGGTCCAATATTGGACATATCTCTTTAAGAATAACCAGAATTAAGGTAATAGTCTGTCACAGACTATAGAAAATTAATGGGCAGTACTAGCATAGGTGAAATGTTTTCTAAATTGGTATAATTGCTTCATTGGTGTTGTGCACCTTCAAGTTGTTTCCAGCATAGCAAACTTCTCATAGGTTTTTCTTGGCAAAATTTCTTGGCTGTCTGGTTTTGCCATTGCCTTTCTCTGAGGCCTAGAGTGTGACTTGCTCAAGGTTATCTAATGGGCTTCCTTTGCCAAGTAGAAATTTGAAATCTGATGTCCAGAATTGTAGTCCAGTTACCAAACCACTACAGCACACTGGCTGTCAAATATGTATGTATGTATGTATGTATGTATGTATGTAAGCATGTAAGCACTATTGTCTAGGTAAGAAATCCAGATCATATGTTCAGTTTTGTTTTTGGTAGCCATTATTTTCTTGCCTTCCTATGTGAAGAAATTCTTTCCGACAATAACAATACTTACCATAGATGGGTTTTTATTCTCCTTTTTCCTTTAGATACATTACATATGAATCTGAAAAACGGAGTGTGCAATTCAAAACACACTTTACTAGAGAAGAAATGCCATTGAACATGATGGAATTTGTTTCTGAGTAGAATTGAGTTATATCTTATCTTGGTTTAGTCTAAAATGGGATACAAGAACAGGTAATAGGTGTGGGTTGTAAATAACAATGTTTTTGAAGACAGTTACATGATTGATATTAATATGTCTGGCCAAGAATCTTGCCCATAATCAACAACTCACTATAATACAGAAGTATGATATAAGGGGGGAAAACTCTGCAAATATTTTTTTTCTGGATTGCAAAGATAATTTTAGCATTTTTAAAAGACATTTATTTACACATATTTCTTTCTTTAGTGCTTCAGAACCACGACCAGCGAGCCTAGAAGAAACAGATCAGCCACCGCTGCCAGGAGAGCAAAATGTAAATTTGGATAACATAGGACATAAGATTTCAGAATTCCCAAACAGGCCTCCAGGTGAATAACACATTTTCATGTTGAATGACATTTTCATCAGTATTATTTCTGGTGCTTCAGAGTGATTTCCTTTGCCATTAATTCTGATCCAAAATGTGATCTTTCTGCCATTTCAAGCACACATTGTTGTAGCATACCTTAAAATATAATGCAGGTAGCTTGTATACATTGTTTTCACCACACATATACACAAATGTACAAACACATGCAAAGGATGCAATTGGTTACAGCTCCCTATACTGAGCAAAAAGAATGAATGTATCCCGCTGAAGGATAAAAGACTAGTAAGAGGAACATACCTACTAATGTCCTTTGGCACACAGTCAGTTCTTGTTGCATTATAAAGTGTTACTACCCTAGTTCATATATATTTTCTTCTGCTTTCTTCTGCTATGTGACATTGAACATGCACTTTCATCATTATTTAAACATTTTTTCCATTGTTGATATATTCTAATGAAATTCAAATGCTGCAGCTAAATTCCACCATTTTCTCCAACTGAGTATTTCCTTCTTAACATACATTTAAAAACAATAGAACTTGTTTTCTTTTTTTAATTATCAGACTGCTTTGGCAATTGAGGTGTGTGTGTATGTATTGGAATAAACACACACACACAAACGCACACATATATAAATAAAACACAGAAGTGTTGCCATCAAGGATCCTAATCTGGGGATGGAGGTGTGTCAACCAGTTTTAGTGTGTGTGTTTGTAGTGTTTTTGCTGTGTTTATATATTTTAATTGTTTTGTAACCTACCTCGAGCCATGAGGAACGGCGGGTAAGAAATAAAATTATTATTATATTATTATTTCTGGTGCTTCCATTTAGGCATTAGAGTTAATATCAGTTGAGAGCTCTTTATTTTCCACATCACGTGTTCCTAGAATATTTTTGATTCCATTTAGAACTTGTCAATTGCAGGATATAAAGATTAATAATGAATTAATTATAATTATGTCCAAAAATTTAATTATGCTATGTATATAGGAGTACTTTCTACTGGGTGTCCTGGTTTTCAGTTTTGTTGACTGATTCTAATTTTTAGTATTATGAAGATGTTCACTTTTTTGGGCATCAAAATTTTAAAACTTCTTTCATATTTCTCTTTCCCTTGTTACCCATAGTCTTAATTTTTTTTTTTTTAGAATGAAAAGTCCCCATAATTGTAGAGAACACCCCATCTCTCTTATTTGTTTTTTGGGGGGTTGACTTTTTGTCTCAGCGGCATCCTTTAAAAGCATGACAACTATAAGTGTCAATAGTATTCATAATGTAGCTGTACCATCTACATGAAGGCAAATGAAGAATTGATTTCTTTATATTCATTTCTTCCAGTACCTTTTTTAAAAAAATTCCTGTTATGTCATTTGTCTCCCTTCCTATTGCCAAATTGATCTACTGAAATGTTTGCTGAATGCAGTTCCTTTTTCTGATTTTTGTTGTTGTTATGTATCTTCAAGTCATTTCCTACTTATGGTGCGCATAAGGCAAACCAATTACAGGGTTTCATGGGATGCACATGTGTGATTTGCCCAGGGACATCCAGTGGGTTTTCATGGCTGAGCAGGAATTTGAACCCTGGTCTCCAGAGTCATTCAAACATGCAAACCTCTATGCCCTACTGACTTTTTAGTCATTACTAAATTGGATTCTATAGGTGAATTTGTGAAGTTAAAGTGTGGAGTTTGCATCACTTTATCAGTGAGCCTTTGCCCTCTTTTTGTCATCCATTTATTCAACTTGGAAGGGTGTTTTAGAAACCCAGTGCATTTTTAAAAAAAAATTCAATGCAGGCTAGATTTTTCCATCCTAAATACTCCTGATATAATCTGCAGATTTTATTATCTCATTGCTCACCCCGTACTCCAAATAATTTTCCAAACTATCAGTCATATTACAAATCTGGATAGTGAAGAGCTATATTGCTTACTTCTGTAGATTTAGATAACTTCATAATACTTACTGTTCTGTAATCAGTACTCTTTCCATCAATTCATGTGGGGCAGTTTTCAGACCTAGTCAATTTGAAACATCTTGGTCCACCCCACCCAAAATGCTTTATTTTAATGATGTATCATCTTGTATGCCAATATTAGAAAGAAGTTGCCTGTTTTGGTAAATATGTATCTTTGTATTTCTAGGCTACCCAGCTCAGCCAATGGAACAAAGATCTCTTCAACAGATGCCACAACAGCTTTTGCAACATGCACAGCAGCAGCAACCGCCACCGTCACTACCACCACCCACACCTCAGCAAGCACAGTCCCAACAGCACCAGCAGCATCAGCAACAACAACAGATGATGATGATGCTCATGATGCAACAGGATGCTAAGTCAGTCAGAATGCCTGTTTCCCAAGGCATTCACCAGCCTAGGGGCCCTCTAAATGTAGAGGCACAAAGGATGCCGGTGCAACAAGGGGGCAACATGTCAGTTATGGTCAGTCTCCAGAGTACAGGTGGAGTGCCCCCATCTCCAGACAAGCAAAGAATTTCAATGGCAAGTAATCAGACTCTGGTGAATAATGTGCGAAAGATGGGGTATGCAGATAATGTACAGAATCCTACCAGCTCTCCCTTGGGAGAAGTCCCATCAGTGACCTCTGTTCCAGAAGGAAATGGTCCTGAAGTTACCCCTCCAACAGCAGGTCCTCAAAACAATATAGCATCTCATTTAATAGTTTCGCAAAACCAATTGATGATGGCAGGGCCAAAACCTGGACCATCTCCAATGTCAGTTCCTCAGGGTGCAAGCCCTCAACAGCAGTCCAATTCATTACCTGGCTCTCACTCACACCATTTTCAAAATGTTGCTACTGCATCCCAGACATCAAGACCAAAAACACCAAACAGGGCAAGTCCAAGACCGTACTATCCTCAGACTCCTAATAATCGTCCTCCAAGCACAGAGCCATCAGAAATAAGTTTATCTCCAGAGAGACTCAATGCTTCTATTGCTGGACTTTTCCCTCCTCAGATAAATATCCCTTTGCCACCTAGGCCTAGTCTTAATAGAGGATTTGATCAACAGGGTCTTAATCCAACCACTTTGAAGGCCATTGGGCAAGCACCTTCAAATCTCACAATGAATAATCAGTCAGGTTTTATGTCCCCTCAGACCCACAAGTTAGATGCTATGGCTATAAATTCAGGAAAACAAACCAATGCTGGTGGGGCAAAGCGAGCTAGTCCTAGTAACAGTAGGAGATCCAGCCCTGGATCCAGCAGGAAAACCACACCAAGTCCTGGCAGGCAAAACTCAAAAGGAGCCAAATTAACATTGACTTCACAGCAGAATCCAGCACTCGTGCAGAACATGGACTTACAACGAAGTATGATGGTTGGCCCAACTTCATTGCAACCACCTATGCCTGGAAGTTTTCAAAATAATGGTATGTTAACAACTCAGAATCCCACTGTCCCCATGTCTGTTATGACTGGTATTCCAGAGGATAACAAAGAAAGCTTCAGTGTCTCACAAGATACCACATGTCAGAGCATGCAGGTCATCCCAGTGAATAAAGATCAGCACAACATCGACCCAAAAGGTGTTCCCAGTCAAGAAATCAAAATTCTGGGCCATGAAGAGCAACAGAAGAGAGAAACTCCTATAGAATCTAACAAGCTCCCTGGTCTTGATGAAAGCAACACTGTTATCTCTCCAGCTATGCGGGAGGCACCCACCTCCTTAAGTCAACTTCTGGACAATTCTGGAGCTCCAAATGTTACCATCAAGCCTTCTGGTCTCCATGGTCTTGAAGTGCCTCCAGCAGTGACTTGTGCAGATGAATTCAAAAAGGCATCTGCCATTTCTGTTCCTCAGCAGGATCTCTCTTGTAACAAAGAACCTGTTTGTTCAGTGAGTTTACCTCCAAGTACTGAGGCTTGTTCAACTCAGTCACAAGACCTGGGTGAAATTAATTCAAATGTTTCTCAGAATATGTCTCCAGTAATACAGAGGCCTGTTAGTTCTGCTTCTCTTTCTACATCACTGCCACCCAATCAGATAACTGTTTTTGTAACTTCCAATCCCATTACATCATCATCTAACACACCGGCATCTTTGCCTTCCCATTTACAGCCTGCATTAATGCCAACTGTTGTCACTATGCCTAATGTGGGTAATAAGGTTATGACTTCTGAAGGACAGGCAACAGTTCAGTCTAATGCTCGACCTCAGTTCATTACTCCAGTTTTTATAAATTCATCTTCTATCATTCAGGTTATGAAAGGGTCTCAGCCAAGTACAATCCCTGCAACCCCAATGACTTCCAATTCTAATTTAATACCACAGTCCGTTGCAGTTGTTGGCCCTTTACATTTATCACAGAACATAAAGTTCACATCAGGGCCTGCTCCTCCTAGCTCCTCTTCCAATACATCTGTCTCAAGTATACCCACAAGTCGATCATTGGTCATTAATTCACTATCAACCCCTATTCCACTTCCTTCACCCTCATCAGCAGCCCCTTCAAGCAATTCTTCACATTCTTCAGTTCAGCAGATCAAAGATTTTAACCCAGAGGAGATGAGTTCTCAAAGCTCTGCATCTGTGGATCCATGTGCTGAACCATCCTCACAGTCTGGAACTGTGGTCTCCCCACCTCATGCACATAGTCCTGGATCTGTCAACAGACGAAGTCCAGTGTCATCGACTAAAGGGAAAGGGAAACTGGATAGAATTGGTCAGTTTTTGCTGACCAAAGCATGCAAGAAAGTCACAGATTCCTTTGAGAAAGAAGATGACCAATATGCAGCGGAGGGAGAAATGGAAGGGCAGGGACAAGATGTTTCAGTGCCCAGCAGCCTGGAAATGGAGCAGTTACCTGTTGAATTAGAAGACAAATCTGCGGCATTGCCAGCTCCCACCCTTTTGAAACAAAGCACTTCAGGGACTGGACATTTAAATACAAGTGGCACTACTACTGTTTCTGCCCCTATATCGCTGAGCCTTGCAGGCAGCACTCCCTCCACTAATGTACTCTCAGTAGTAACCACTCCAGTGATCACTGACAACATATCCCCAGTTCCAACTACCAATGGCAATCCTGGTAATTTACCATCTGAGCATGTTGGGATTGGACCAGCGGACGAGAAGGCAGAAGCTCATCATGAACTGCCACAGAATATAGGTATGTATTCTTCGACAGTCCAGGGTGGCTGCTTCACCTTCCCTGACACCAAGAAACTGAAATGCATCTGAATTTGTGTGATGTTCTGCTACTAGAAATATGAATTAGAACTGGATTTGTAGGCAGGGGGAGCTATTTATTTTTGTTTTGAGGCTTGGATGTTTGAATAAATTGGGTCAGGGCAGGAGGTTCTTGCTAGAAAAGAAAAGAAAAGAAAAACTTTTCAGATTAATGCTAACAATATTTTCAGATACTGTTTTAAAAGTATTTTGCTCACATAGCTACAAATCTCTTGAGATCTAAGCTCCAAAGGCACTAATGTCAATGTTAGTCATATAATGGCACTTAAGTAAATTATTAAATGAAAGCAGTTATAGACAAATGTTAAAGGAAAATATTTCTGAACTCTGTAGAATACATGAAATATTCAGATATTTGGTCCCTATGTGCAGCCTGAGAATGTCTATAGAAAATGTGCATAGCACGTAAACAGAATCTGGTAAGAACTAATTGAAAGATTTACGCAGCTTGAGCATCATAGGAACATATATTCCCTGTAGATCTTTTTATAAATGCATCATTGTCAAACAGTCTTCTGTTAATATTAATGTATATAATTCATCCTATGACTAGCCATTTCTCATTTCTATCTTTTGCATCAGATGAAATAAAGTGATGAATGTTTATGAAAATATATATAAATGGGAAATAAAGTAATGTGTGAAAAGGACAAAAGAAGTTGGGAATAGAAGTTCAGAATGAAAGTTCACTATGAGAAAGCTGTAACCCTTCCAGATTTTGGATCAGTTCAGGGGTAATAGTACTCCATGGCTTAGTTTTACCAAAATAAGTATGCATGCGCATAATGCTCCTCTCTCACTTTGAGGAAAATATTGGAAGTTTCTATTGTTAGAGATAAATCTGGTTCCCTGTGATATCTAAAGTTGTGGGACTATGATATAACTCATCCATTGCTATTTTAACTACACCAGGGTCATTACAGGGTTTCGTGTTTTGATTTGTTAGCGAAAAACAGTTATCAACCACAGTTTTGTCCTGACTCACAAAAATTGGGAAGAATGTAAGATTTTTGAACGCTACCCGTTTACACAAATCTGTTAGCAACAATGTGTTGTGTTTACAGTGGACTTTGTAGAAAATGCTTCAACTGTACTCCACAAAAAGGAAAATCGTTCTGTTTAGCAAGCCTTGTAAATACCGATTTATTATCAGTAAATGCATAACTTTTATACCTATTTTATATACTGGGGAGCAGGATGAGCTCCTGCCAACCTAGCAGTTCAAAAGCATGCAAATGTGAGTAGATCAATAAGTACTGCTCCTGCAGGAAGGTAACCGCGCTCCATGCAGTCATGCTGGTCACATGACCTTGGGGGTGTCTATGGACAACGCCGGCTATTCTGCTTAAAAATGGAGATCAGCACCAACCCCCAGAGTCAGACACGGCTAGACTTAATGTCAGGGGAAATGTTTACCTTTTTATATACCTGGGGTCATGTAAAAATTTCTCGGGTTGCAACAGCAATTCTTAGGTGGAAAGGGGTCATGAATTGAAAAAGTTTTAAGAAGTCCTGTACTAGAGTGCTAAAATCTTTTCTGAAATAAAGTGCCATTGGCATTTTTCCCTCTCCATAAAATGATCCTCGACTTATCCACAGATCTTCTTTTTATACACAAATAAGTTGCTTTCTGTTTCCCAATATGACATGACCTGCTCTTTGAAAAAGGAATTTGAATTTCTGTGTAACAGTCAAACTTTAATAATTCTTGTTTCTAAGCTTTCAAACAAAAACAACCTTTCCTATTGTTTGCTATCATGTTGATAGTTTTCAGCAACTAGTAAAAATATGGTAATCTTTGGTGTGTGCACCACATTGTGATTTTGGATATACATTGGATTAATTTGCAATTACGATTTGCTTTCATCTATATTTTTATGCTTTATAAATGTACCAAACAGTACAGTGTTCTGCTGAGATTGTTTTTATGATGGTAGAGTAGATTTAGGCATGATAGATACAGGCCTGATTTATCTATTCAAAAGGGAAAGACAAGATTGTTTTATTGGATGGTTTAAAACGTTTATAGTATGAGTAGATTTAAGGAGGATGAAGAGAGAAACATTCAAATGAAAGACAAAAAAAATTTCTTCATAAACATTGATAGTAATTCCTAAATGTTTATTAGAAGAATACACAGAATACATGGAAATCAGTGTATTTGAGAGAACACAAAGTTTAAAAACTTGGCATTCTATTAAATGTCCTTTGACCAGTAGCTGGCCACTTGGAGTGCCTCTGGTGTTGCTATAAGAAGGTCGTCCATTGTGCATGTGGCAGGGCTCAGGTTGCATTGTAGTAGGTGGTCTGTGGTTTGCTCTTCTCCACACTTACATGTATCTACTTCATTTGTAGCCCCATTTCTTAAGGTTGGCTTTGCATCTCATGGTACCAGAGCGCAGTCTGTTCAGAGCTTTCCAAGTTTAAATAGAGCAACACTGTTAAATAAAGCACAACTGTTATATCATTTATTGAGGTCTGAATTATGTTGCTTTTTGGAATAGTTTACTGTATTGGATTAGAACAGGATTTCATATGGTTAGAGAAAAGCCATTAAATGTCCTCTTCCTTCTACATTTTGTGGAGGAAATGCAATGACTAACATGCTGCACCAGCATGATTCCAGAAAATAGATCCTACAAACCCAAGGGCCTCTTGTCACTGAAGCTGGTTTCATAGTTTTTGGACCCTGGCTTGTAATGTGTATGTCTTTAATTTAACTATCATGTCTGATTTATTCTTTATTATTATTTATTATTCATTAACTACATTTCTATACCACTTTTCTCACCCCTGGGGGGACTCAAAGCAGTTTACAACATAATAAATGGCAAATTCAATGCCTCACATATATATATAAAATATCACATATCTAAATACCACATATCTAAATCAATAACATATAACTGTAGATAAAAACCGTTAAAACTATAAAAACATCAAACATAGACATAAGCATGAATATAAGCATAAGCTGATGGTTTTCATTGTCTTGAAAGGTCTGTTAAATTTGATGGTAGAGTGAGACCCAAAGAGAAGAAATTCCCCCTTGTATTAGCAATTTCTTACATAATCAATGTGGGCAATCATCCTCTGATGTAATGGCTACATCTCCCAATCCTGGCACCTCAGCAAACTACCACATGGCCTCCTCCAACATGGCCATTTCTGTGTTAGTGTAGAGCAGGGGTGACAGGACTTGAGCCTAGATTGCTTCAATCTCAGCCTGACCCTCTTATATCATATGGGCTGTGTGTCTTTTATGATGTAACTTGGTGACAGAATGCTAAGTGTCTCTGTGTAGCTTGTTTTGGATGAAGAATGCAATATGGTTTTCCAAATCACAACCATTATTTTTGTTAAATAGTTTGGTATTTGTGTTAGTGAATATATTTTAAGTCCTACATGAGATTATTTTTGGGCAACATGCAATAAAAACAGTTTAAACAATTTAAAGCTAACAGAGTCAAAAATCCTGTGTACATACAGTTTTAGTAAAATAATTACACAGCAAAGTCTCTAATAAAACATGTTTAATCAAAGCTGTTTATCTAAAAAAGAAAACAAGATTTTGATTAAGAACTCAACTGTTGATCAGTTATTGTTCTGTGTATGTGTTGTGTGCATGCATGTTTAGGGAACATGACTTGATCATATCCATCTTTATATTCTTTAATCAGGATATATACTAAGAGTGAACTCTGCTATTAAACTATTCTTGTTAGATTTCATATTTATAACTAAGAGATATTTAATGGATAAAAATATGATTAATGCATGCACTTGGCATTCCAGGAGATCCAAATTTGCCATAGTTACAATCATTACTTTATAATATGCTAAGAGTACTTGGCAGTTTTTCAAATATCATTTATTTGATTGTTTTCAAATGCTTTTCTCCCTGGCTTATAGCTTAATTTATCATCAGGAATACATGTTTAAAATAAGTTTACTCTTTAACGTTTCCACACTTGGGACATGTTTACTTCACAGCATAAAACAGTAATGTTTGACTTTGTCAGTCCTTGTAAATAGATTCTTATTGCTGTTTTCCAAAAAAACTGAAAAGTGCATTGGTAACTTTTAATCTCTTTTGTTTTAGCTTCTTCAGGTCAGTCTCCAATTGCCACACTGGAAAGTACTGTTCAAAGAACAGGTATATTTTGTTTTACTTCCAAGTTGTACCTCTTTTCTTTTCCAAGGGCCACATCAAATTTCATCTGAGGGGCTGGAGATTAAAATGTGTTAACGTATCTTTCCCCGCGTGGTCAGCCTGTGAATCACACTATTGGTATTCCTGCGCGCGCGCGCAGGCAGTAACGGACATTTCCAAGCTCACTCCAACCGTCCGTTAGAGTAGCCCTGCCATCTGAGGGGCTGGAGATTAAAATGTGTTAACATATCTTTTCTTCCTCCCTACCTCCAGTTAGATACTGAAAAGCATGTTTTGAAACACCATAGTGCAGCCCACAATCGAAACATGTTTTGTCTTTCAAAAAACAAAGAGTAACTGATTTAATCTCTAATTACTTTTCTAATTTCCTTTCAATATTCCCTTTGGGTTTTTTTTCTATTTAATTTCCTTGTTAATTTGGAGTTTGTTTTCCCCACTCCATTTTCCTCACATCCCACCTCATCTTTCATCACCTCCTCAGATCACAGATGACCACAAATACAACGAAAAGAATGCATAAGGCAAGAATGATACCATCTATTGGCATTATGTTAAGAGAGTTTGCTGGAAAATGTTCTGCCTTTCACACTGAGAGGGATATAGGGAGACTCTTCAAGAGTGGCTGCAGTGGGCCTCTTGAAAGAGGAGGAGGAGATCTCTCAGTGATGGCCATTTTGCAGCTGCAAAAAACCCCCCAAAATGGTAGAATGGTTTCTAGTGGTTTAAACTGTGGAAGACGACTTGAAACCAGGATTCAAATAATCACTTGGCTATGGAGATTCATTGGGCATCCTTAGACACATCTTACCAAGAAAGCCCTGTGATAGATTTGCCTTGGGGTCATTCTAAGTTGGGAATGACGGAACAAGTTGATGTTTTCCTCTGATTGACAGGGGACAGATGGGGGTCTCCACTGTAGTTTTGAAGGGAATGCAGGATGTGCACATCTGACTTAGAAAAATAGTGCAAAGTTCACAAGAATGGATCCATAATTAAATTTTGGATTTTCTGTGTCTGCAAGAAGTAAGGTGAGCTTATCCCTATCACTGGTATGTTTGAGGAGGTGGGCATTTTATACTCTCTAGAGGTCTGAAATATAGAGACTGTATATCCCTTATCCCTCAAATGGACAGGCTTCTTAATGTGGGCAACTAGTAGTATGGACTCAGGTATGGCTACGACATCACCTACACATTTGGGGCATGCAGGAGGAACATTGCCTTGACTTGAGAGATTAATTTGCCTCAATATAATGTGGGCAGTAGCTAACCAATTTTTCAGATGTCTGAAATTTATTATAATGAATAAATCAACAAATAACTTTGTAACATTTTATCACATTTTGATGACATTTTCAGACATTCAAATATTATAAATATGATAGCTCAATCCACTTACGGTTGCTTTAGAGAAGACCTAATTCATTTTGAACGATGTCCGTACCTTTATGAAGTAGACCAATACAGGTTATATGCTTGGGTATAACAAATTTAAATTTGAATTGGAAAATAGCTTCATTTCCTCTCTTTTTTGTTGGAGGCAGGCAAATATCTTATCACACTTTTAATCACAATAGGAGGCATCATCATTCATCTGATCACTTTCTACCCAGGAAAAGTATAGAATTGTGAATCTGGTCTGGTAAATTTTGCATTGTGATTCAAAACAGCTTTCTTGGTGATGTCCTTGGATGGTATTGAATAATTCTTAGGATTGTGTGCCCCACTAGTCAAACGGCAGTCTAATTTCTTAATAATTGATTTTCCCCCTAAATATATGTTTCAGGTTTAGATTAGTGACAATATTTTCTCTTCCTTTCAGAACTGGAAGCAGATTCTGCAATTACCATTGGCCTTGCGTAAGTAATTTGTAGTAGAAGAATGGGAAATTGCATATATTTTTCTGCAAGTTTGTGTGGCTATATGACTATTTAAACTATTTTTCTGACATATTTTCCCTTTTCAGTTATGTCTGGGGTGTTTGCTTACAAATTTTGTCTGAAATACATAGTTCATGCTATTTGAAGACTGGTTCCTTTGAAGACCTGCATGTTACTTCTGTATCTGAACTTATTCCAATAATTGACATATTCTAGGGTTTTATCAAAGCAAGAACCTTCAGTTGCATGTCAGTGTAGGGACTGCATGCTATATAGCATGACACGCACAATCATGCTTCTCAATCAAATGTAGTAACCTGATAATTATTCTCCCTAAACTAAACATGAGATCAAAGGCTGAACCTCCCTGTCCCCTCCATCTTAGCAAAGCCTGTACAATACAACCCCCAGGTCCCATATCCATGGTCTCGTTTATCCATATCTGACAAAACATGACCTCTGTAGGTGTTTTCTTGGGTATTCAATACAACTCTATAGTATTATTGGGCTGGGTGTCCTTCATTCCAATAGGGGTTGCTATTATTCATAATTTTGCATATCGTGAAGTTTGGGAATGTATTCCCTACAGATACGGGACTCATACTATGTATTTCTGCCTTTTTACACTATTTTCTCTAGCAAAATTTCCTTGCTTTCTTTTGGAACATAAGAAGCATTTTACCTAAAATAAGTATATTCAACAGTCCTTGACCTAAATCCTTTAGTTAGTCCTGACTGAAGTAAACCCATGTTTACCCTGCACAAGAGAAGGCTGAGAGGAGACATGATGACCATGTATAAATATGATAGGGGAAGTCATAGGGAGGAGGAAGCAAGCTTGTTTTCTGCTGCCCTGTAGACAAGGATGTGGAACAATGGCTTCAAACTACAGGAAAGGAGATTCCACCTGAGCATGAGGAAGAACTTCTTAACTGTGTGAGAGAGCTGTTCAGCAGTGGAACTCTCTGCCCTGGAGAGTGGTGGAGGCTCCTCCTTTGGAGACTTTTAAACAGGCTGGATGGCCATCTGTCTGGGGTGCTTTGAATGTGATTTTCCTGCTTCTTGGCAGGGGGTTGGCTTGGGTGGCCCAAGAGCTCTCTTCCAACTCTAGGATTCTCTGATTCTGTTATATCAATAGGATTTGTCTGTGTGTCAACTCATCATTCAACAATATATTGAATAGGTCTACTCTGATTTGAATTAACCAACATTCCTTTTTATCCCCTGTTAAAATTGCTAAGGATTTACACAGTAAAAATATTTAGTGCTGATGATCTATGGTTACAGGTGTCATGAATTCTGCATTGTCTCACTTTTTATTAGCAATGACCCAAAAGAAAGTTGTGAAAAGTCTAAAACTCCAAGTAGACGAAATTCAAGGACAGAAGAATCTGCCCTTGTGCAAGAAGCTGTAGAGAATGGTCAGCGTAAAAGATCCTCCCGACCGGCATCAGCATCCAGCACCACAAAAGGTAAGATACAATCTTTATAGCAAGGAAAGCTGCTTGTATATAAAATTACAACTAATATGTTTGCATTTGCTTGAGGCTAAACTGTGTGTGGTGTTAAAACTATAGTATTATACTAAAAATGCTGAATGTAATTTTCATTCTTCTATTCTGCACCATTATATGTTTATATCATTTATAAAATAACATGTTCAGTATTTGTTCATAAAAAACATGTTCGAGAAGTCATTTAAAGTTCTTCCATGGATAAATATTTGAAGGATTAAAAGAGTTTTCCCTTCTGAGTTATGAGAAAAAGAAGAAAAATGCTTGGCTCCTTATCTGCGAAATTGGATTTATTTCTAAGATTTCCCTACCACTGCGCGTCTAAAAGCCATCCTCTGGACCCCATCACAGTTTAATGAAATAAAAAAGCAGAATCTTAAGTTAATCCTTTACAATTAAGAGTGGGTATAATTCAGAATAACTCCCATAGACTTCCACATGCCAGATTGCAACCCACTTGTTTCTGCAGAGAGTGGGATCACAAGATGGAAGTTCCCTATCCATCTAATGATGTTCATATTTGTGTGATTTAATTGCATGTGGACTATTGGTAAAAGAAAGATGTGGCCCATTCTTCATCAAGAAAGAACCTGGAGATTCTTCCAAGAAATTTCTGTATTATGCCAGTTCTCCCTTGGAGAGCTTTCTGCACACCATTTTTATGTAAATGAGATATGTTAAGAGTTGTAGAATTAATACAATAGCTAGTTTATCCTATAAGTCTTCCTATTTCCAGTCTCATAAGAGTATATCTCATAGTGGGGCTTATTTCAAATTTAAAAATATGGAATTACAGTGTTACTAAGATGTAATACATAGTAGAAGACGTTGCTGATTTCAGTTTCTGCATAGGACAAATCAAGTTCATGATATGTGTGAGATTCCCAATTCCTATCCATGAACTAAACATATTAAACAACTTATGGAGAAAGTAGTGGATTATTTTGACAAAATGTAAGACAGAAAATGCAACAATGATGTTTATTTTGTCTTTCACGGCCATTTTATTTATTTATTACTTGAATGTCTCACAAGTATTTTTTCTAAACCGTTTCCCCCCTACAGAAACGAATGCTAGTGCTATGCAGTCAAAAAGAAGAAAATCCAAATGAATTACTGAGTGGATATGGAAGGCTTGTAAATGTGTGAATTTTACCCATAGCAATTTTGAGCTGTGATTATTATTTTTTTTTTTTGCTGTATATAAAACTATTCCCCAAACCCCTACAATTCTGTATAGTAATTAATTTTGTTATTTTGTTGCTCCCAATAAATGCAAATGTGTTTTTTTTAAAAAAAAAATAATGATGAGGGGAAATTGTTCAATTTTCTGATTTTGTAAAGAGAACACTTAGCACACTAGATTTAGCATGTTGTAAAAAATCTGATGAGATAATTGTAAATTTATTTCTATGTTTCCACTTTTCATAGGACAAACTAGACTACAGGGTTGTCTTTTTTTAGATACTAAAATAATGTATTGTGCTATTGGTCAAGTACTGTATGTGAATAGCAGTTAAATGGGTCATATGTGGCCCAATCTTGGAAGTGTAAATAGTTTTATTATATAGTAACCTTGATGTATTTGTTTGTAGAAAAGGACCAGTGAAATAAAATGAAGTGGGGAGGGTTTGTGAAATGTGCATTACCTAGTGCTCTAAATAAATGTCATTGACCTATAATTTCTACTGTATCGCATTTGGTGTCTCCATCATTTTCATTGAGAGAACAGTTCCTACTTCCGGCCATTAGCTTTCAACACAATTGTATTTAAACTTTATTTTAGTCAAGAGTACCACAGTGTACCTGACCACTTTTTCTTAATTGCTGAATGTTAAATACAAGCTGGAGATATCCTTCATTTTTCCCAGGGAAGGACAATGTTGCCTGACTACATGGGCCACATATGGCTGAGCTAATCTGGAGTGGGGTCCTCCTGATCATCCCCAGGAGAGTCCTCACAGTCAGCCACTGAGCCGGCTGAATGGCCTAGTGGTACGAAACACAATTTGGTGCCATTGGATAGCCCCCTGTCATGTCTTTAGCTGGTGGTTGTTGCTCACTGTACATATTGACACTGTCCAAAGTGACACATCAGAGAGGGGAAAAGGAGGACATTAAATGGGCTTTTGCACTCTGAGTTGGACTTATATCCTTATTTAACTAAACTTAGGGTATGCTATCTGAGATTTTGTGCTTCCTTAGCTGAGACAGTACCTAAATGAATTCAGTACAAAGCTCTAGGTCACATGTGTCAAGGTCCATTCATCGAATACAGCCTATCATGTCATTTTATGTGGCCCTCTAGATGCTGGGTTACAATTCTTGTATTCCTCACCATTAGGCATCATGATTAGAGCTGATGAGAGTTGTGATGCAGTAACATCTGGAAGGCTGCAGTTTGCTCTGTTTAGTCAGCATGGTGGGGTTTGAATTTAGATGCAAAACTTGTGAACATGATGTTTAATTTTAAAATGCCCATTAACCTTTCCCCAACCTCAGATCCACAAGTGCTGTTGGGGTACAGTATCCATTATCCTCAGTCCACAAGGTGGATAATCAAAAGTGATAGGAGTTGTCGTTTAATAATATCCGGAGACCCAAATTGGATCAAAACTAAAAAGTACTGACCATGTATTAAAATAAATTATTGTTGGCCTTCTGTATACATGGATTCTTCAACCATGGATTCAGTGGCCCTTTGAAAGACAACCATAAGGCTGATGTTGCCCTCCATGAAAATGAGCTTAACACCCCTACTCTGGGTAGATGCTACAAGGATAATTCTTTATGTGGCCTATACCGTTGTTAAATGTCATGCCTATATCTTATATTATAAGAATTAAATACTCCATATTTGTTAGGGTTCAAATATATTTTATTCCCCTCACATTATATTAATTCTTTCCTCTCAAAGGACAACATTACAATCTAACAACCAAGACCATATTACACACACAGGCACACCACAGAAAACTTTCCAGGCAGTTGTGTCCTTTGCTCAGTTAACACAAGGTAGTTGCCTAAACGTTTACCCTACTTTTTCCATTACTCCTTTCCCCACTGCTTTAGTGGGTTGTACTCAAGGGCACATCTACAATATATGTTTTTAAAAGCCAGAAAAGAATGATTAGTGGCAAGAAGTTTTTTTCTGGCAGCCAAAGTGTCCAATTATAGTCGTTGTCCTGTAATGTCCTGAATTGTAACGCATACTATAGAGATCATCCATGCTTTAAAACCATGTGTCCACTTTTTGCAGAACAGACTAGAGTACGAAAGGCTGGGAAGTAATCTGCATTCAATATCTGTAAGTTCAAGGTCCTCTCCACCATGCACATTTTAATGAAATATCTTATCTTTGAATAAGGTAATTTTATTTCAACCAGGAACAAAAAGCAAAAAGTATGTGGCTAATACAGAAGATATATAGTATTTTAATACGTATCTTTAAAAATAGGTTTTAAGGCAACCCTTCAAAATCCAGCACTATTGGTTGTGATCAGAGCCTTCCAAAGAAAATTAGGGATTGCTGTCCTTAAACAGTTTTGGCAAAATGCTGGTGACATTTTTTCATACTGGTAGTGAATATGGAGTTGTAGCCAAGATTTGTCTATATATATGAGGAAAAGAAGTGATCCATATTCCTTATGGTTCCATCCTGCAAAGATGCCTATTAGCATAATATATTTTTATTTTGCAAAGGCAGCCCAGGATATTCATTGGTGTAATCCTGAATTGATATTGGTTCAAATTGAGAACAACCAACCTTTATGCATGGCATGTATGTATTTGTACAAAAGTAGAAATCCCAATGAATTTTTTTCATTTCACAGTGCTGAAAGAGTTTGAAAGTCTGCAGTTGAAATCCTCACCCTTGAATGCTTACTAGAAGCACAGGAAATATGTAACTTTGAAATGTTTAGCATTGTATAAATCTTTGTACATTGAGTCTTCATGGGAAAACAAGTAACATGGAGAACAATCATAAAAAACCATGGTTTGCAAAGTGGCCTTTGCTAGAATGCATACTATATGACTAGTATATGTTCACTATAAGTAAGGCCTGATGCTGCAAAATGAGTGAATCCTAAGTGTTTAAAGACAATTTTAATAGCAAGTACCTTAAAGGGATTAGACCATCTAAAATTCAGAAAATATTCCCTCAGCCTCCAGTCATGTTTTTCTTTCCACATGTTCTTGTGTCTAGTTGTGGCATTGGTCACCTCACCTCAAAACAAGTAGAATTTCACCAGTTATGTGAGTTAGTGGCAAAAGATGCTTGGTTTGGAGATGGTACTTGATACTATAGGGAAATAAATTAATTTTAGTTCAGCACTGAAATATCTGGAATTACCAGTTGTACTTCAAAATATGCCTAAAGAAGCATATTTTCTTGTAATGCAGTTCTTGCCACTTTCAGTTACATGTACTACTCCATAAGTTAGCCTAGGATGTAAAGCTAGTTTTGCCTGATTGCGGCACTAGAAAAGAGCTATACGTCTTAATGGTCTTGTTGATTCTAAAGTTTTGGAGGTTTGCTCCTAAGGCAGTACGCACCTTTATGCTTACACTGATTTTAGCGATTTGGTATGTTGGAAGATGAGGCATTCCACTTGAAATCAACTTTTGGAATTTCTTTTTCTTCTTAGTTTAATTTGCAGGGGGAAATTAATACAGAGGGAAGAAAGGTGTAAAAATTATGAATATGATTAATTGTGAAGAATATCAATTCAAAATGCAGACATAGATAATACAGAGTGGGCTTTTCTCTCAAATGCATTATCTTAAAAACAGTGTAGGATAATATATCTATTATTTAGGAAGATGACAAAATAAAGAACGTGTTACTAATCACCTTGTTGGCATAATACAGCAAACCCTTTTTGACATGTATATTTTATTGCTTGAGTTTGCTGCAATGTGGAAAACCTTACTTGCGGTAGGGGGTGTGATGCTGTATTATCATATAATAGAAGTCACAAATTGTGTGTTTGAAGTTGACATCTGTTGAATCTATGCTGTAATTACTGGTACTTTACTGAGATTGAAATCCATCATTATGTGAATGGGCTTTTGCTCCTTCGGTGGACCTTTCCCTTCTTCCCCTTGCAACTCCTCATTTCTCCAGCTTGTACCGTTGGTAAGAGGGATTAATGGTATACCATCCTGAGCTAAAGTTGATTACAATGCTGCTATTATGTGAAGGGTTGGCCTACTTAACTAACATTCCTAATGGTATTTGAAGTCTCACTACAAACGTTCTTTTGCATGTACACAATATAAATGATTGAGATGCTTTGGAGACTCATTTTCCTACAGTGGCCCTGACGGTCCAGTCTTATGTGCTCTTGAAACCAAATCTTGGTTTGATGAGCTTTGCTACTTATGTGCATAGACTTGTGACTTCCATTTCTCCCATATTGCCAATACAAATGGGGTATATAGAAACTGATGAGACAAAAAAAAAAACCCAAGCAAATGAGGACATACATTTTTCATTATCCCTTCCAATGATTTCTCATTTCCCTGCTTTTCTTTATTTTTAAACACAAATGAGTGATTAAATTATTTCTACACAGATCAGATGAGCATCTCAATATTATTTCCTCATACTGACTACTGCAAAAGGCTTGGCTGCATTTTTACCTATAACAAAGGCTTTTGACCATTTGCTTCTACAGCACCCTTGAAAACATTTGTGGCCCTTGACAAAATATTGCTTCAATATAGTTATATTTAAATATACATATATGTATTTAGTCTATATATAATGGTATTTTCAGGATAGCATGTCTAAAGAATGAAATGAGTTACAAATGGCCACTCTCATTTTTCCAATTTGTTTCTGTACATTTGGAATGGGCATACCACAGTGTGGCCATGCTGGTTTAGAGAGAGTTTACATCTGAAGAACTGGCTTTAGTGTTGTTATACAGCCAAACTAGTGGCAACTAAGTCCTTTGTTTCAACAAGGCAACAGCAAGGTGCAAAGCATGTCACTCAAATTATCATGACAAGAAATCCATGCTATCAAATTCATAGAACATGCAGATTAACATCAGACTCACAAAAAAAAAAACCACAACCCAACCCCACATTCCCTCTTCATCTAAATCAAACCATTCTGAAACAGGCATCTTTAAGCTAGCAACACACTTTGTTTTGTCCCTGAGTCCATGCTATACATTTTCCCATTATAAATAAAAATGAAATAACTCCTCCTATCCCATTAACAATGCTGTTACATCACCATCCCAGGCAGTCACTGCACAGCACACCACAAAAACAGTTGATTTAAAAAAGGCTTACATCCTCCCTCTTGTAACATATTTACACATGTGCATACACACATTAAACGAATGCACACACAGAAGTTCATAGTTTTAAGCACCCCTTCTTTGACTTAACATTGGAGACTTTTGTAGAGTTGATGTTTTGGAACACCATGCTAGGAATCAATAATTGAATTCTGAGGATGGGAACATTAGATGGCTCTCCTGCACTAGGAAACACAATGAAAGGATGCTGACATTTTACAGATGTGCCTGTTGACAATGTTCGTGAGATGCATACTTTAATCAGTAGACATTTGGACCTTGCTTCTGCAATAATATACGGAGGGTTGTGTTTGCATTCATAATAACAATTATGAATCTCATTCTCAGAATGTGGCTATAAGGTACAAACAAGCCAATTATCCCAATTTTACATAAGGGGCATAGATGTCTGGGAGTTCACTCCAGGCCATCTGGAAAACATTAGCTTAGATTGCTATTTCTGAATTCAGCTGTTCCCATTCATGCTGATTCTTTTTTTCTCAGGACTTGTGCACACTGTTCCAAGAAATTAAGAATTTGGGGCTTATTTGTACTCAGAGAACTTTGTCTCTTAAAATTAAAACATTTGCAAAAGGTCTAAATCACCAGTATGAATGGTGTGGCCCCCCAGATGAGGAAAGCTGAGAGTTGCAGTTCAGCATCTGGAGAGCTACACAATTCCAACCTCTGGTCCATATGATGGAGAAGGAGAAAAACATAGATCCATATTTTATTGACACATATATGTAGATTTTTGTTATTAATGCAGCAGATTCTGAAAGATTGAAACAAGAACAGTGATCTAAAAGCCTATGAACTGTCTTGCAGAACCAAATCAGTGGTTCCTGTCTTACAGCTCTCCTCAACTTGGTAGTTTTAAGATATCTTGGACTAAATCTCCCACCCATTTTCCTATTTATTCACAGTAATGGGAATTGTAGTTCAACTCCTTTGGTACCAGGTTGGCCAAAGTTGCAATAATACAGCAATCTCTCTCCCAACAGTAGGCAAATCAGATCCCTTAGAAACTAAATGACAGGATGTGATGCCCAGTTGCTTTCCCTGAGCACTAGAGGCACATGATGGAGATCTAATACTGTTCTTTTATACATGTTAAAACATATCCATGCATTTTTTAAAATCACTTTGGAATATGATAATGATGTGGGTCTGGTTGTTAGATGTTATATATATGTCAGTAAATTAGCACATCAGACAAAGAGGAAAATGACAATTTGTTTCTGGGAAGTACAGCTCTATTTGTTTTTTAAAGGATCAATGCTGAGGTTCAAAATAATAATCATTTAGTGTTAAGGTGCCAAATCAAAAGAACCAGTTCAAATATGTAGGCACTCATGTGATACAGTGACCCTGTAGGCACCTTCCTCCAAATTTCTCCTATATGTTCTGACAGGGTTTATGAGAGGACTCCACTATGTTTCCAGGACCTCAGTTCCCATGATTTCAGTACGTATGTTGCAGTCACAATTTTCTCAGTTTTCATGGGAGGGCTATCCAACTAAGAAGTGCCTAATGTTATGATTTTTCTCAGCACACATTGAAATCAACACAATTTTCTTCTGTTTTGCAAATTTAAATTTTTTAAAATTTGTTTAAGGGTTAATGCATTCAAATGCTTTTGTGACAGGGGTTCAACTGGCTTTGACTTCAGAGACAATAGAAAAGTAATAACCTAATATAGTTAATATGTAGAAATGGGTCTTTTTGAATTTTTACTGGTTATCCTTTCATTCGTTTTTGAATATGGAAAACGCTAACTCAGAATGTTATATACTCAAATACCATATTCAAAATTCAGTTTTCAGTGTCATAAGACGGTAGGATCCCTTCAGGCAAAAATGGTGTGATCCATATGAAATCGTTCAAACTTCTGTCTAGGAGACCTTTCTCCTTAAATAAAAGTCTCCTAGATCTCTCTCCCCTCCTCATCCCCAGGGCTGCTGCAGCAAGAGGCATTTAATGAGAAAGCAAAGAGGCGAAAGGATGTAAACACTTCACAGAATTAAAGAAAGTGTTACGTTTTCTCTTTTAATCAGATCCAAGTGAAGCTAACACATTCTGTGACTATCTCCAAGCTGGAACAATTGACTCTACTTCGTACTGCCGACTCAGTCTCTCTTTCCCAGTGAGCAAAAATGAAGAAAAAAAAGATTGCCTGAACACATCAATTTTGCCTGGAACCATGATCATTTTTGCCAATTACACTTCCCTGGCCCCCTACTACCACACCCATATTTTAGGTCAGCCATATGGCTTTGGGGAAAAAATGGGGAAACCTTTTAATAAGAAACACAACGGCCTCATTTTTTTTCTAGTATTGTTCGTGAGAATAATGCCAGATTCTGGCACACCATTCTTTGCTGCAGTTAATGAAGTTAACTTGGAGGTGGTACAAAGCAGATGCCAGCAAATAAATTTTAAGGTTTCTGTTAAGCTGTGTTGCCAAGTGCTCTCTACACCAGTAACTCATTATTCTTCAGCATCCTTTGAAGGCACAAGAGCTAGCCCCATACGCGGGTTTTGTTTGTTTTTGTTTGTTTGTGATGCCAGGGTAAGAATCAGGCAATAGCATTACTTATCTCTTCAATAAACAAAATCATTTCCTTGGAAATAGGTTTCCAAAGATACATGGAAAGACAGTGCAACCAAGGGTGTGGGAATGGCAAAAGAAGAGGGAAAGATACCAAGAAAGTCATTTGATGAAGGGGAATTAGTTTTCTATTTACCCTGTTTTCCAGCAGTTAGATTTAAACACACAGCTTGCGCTATCCAAACATGGAGATGTATGTATTTTGAAGAGCTGTGTTTAAAAAATACTGTCTCTTTTCATACCAGTATCTTAGCAATCAAGAGTCACAACTGTCTTGCGTTTCCATTGTTGGCAAAGCTGAACCTCTTGGGATTTCTGTGGATTATACTGTTCTGTCCTGTAAATAAGTAACAGTGGAGGTCCATTTCTAGATCAGATGGAAAAGTTCTGTTGTGCCTTAAGAACTGAAAGTTATTATGCTAAGAAGTGGAATCTAATTCCTATACACAAAGAAGGTTTGAATTTGTTGGATAGTATCATTAGCCTTTCACTTATTGAATAGCAATTCTGCTCCTCAAAAAGATATTTGGTAAACCATTTCTGAAAATGAGCCAGGTTTTCAAAAACCATTTGTGATACAACTTAAAGGTTTGTCATTCAAAATCCTGGCACTGGGTGTATTTTTATTAATGCTCCAGAACTAGCAATTTCAGGGAAAGCATGACTTCTAGGTGAGCAGTTAGTTTCATTTCATCATGAACTCTACTCTCCTGCACCTATCCACAGCCATATTGTCACCAGTGGAGAATGATGGGTGTCAGAGTGTCGTCTATTTGTCTATAAACAGGGACACAATGATGACATAATCCCCCCAAGATGCCTTGAAAGGTGAGTCCGGTGGGTATTTTGGTTGTTATATGAGGGAAGTAGTTTCCCCCCTTGGCAATAACCAAACAAGTTCAATATGCAGATTTAACAGTTTGTCATGAAAAAGATTCCAGAGAGACGATCCCTCATTCATATTGGGCAAATACTTAAGAAACAATGTCATGGAAGATTATGAACAGGATGAAATTTGTTTGATGACCCTGACTGGAGAATGAATGCATAATTAATAAATAAAAAGTAGGAAAGGGATACAGTTACCCTGTCCTTTGGTGGTCTTACTGGTATTTTGTATGTGTACTTGTTTTCAATTATTAACCCTTGTCCAGCAAAATTTAAGGGAAATCACTTTAGTGTAGCTTTAGATTATGCAATGTGTTCTCTGTCTTATATTCTAGAGTTTGACTGAGGCAGTGTATCAAACACATAACTACAATGTAGTAGCTATGCTGTAACTCCCCATCTGACTCCTGGAACCCATCTTAAATGCCAGACAGTCATTTCAGCCAATGATGACCTTTGCTGCTAGAGTAAAGGGTGCGGCAAGGTGACATGGCTAGCTCCCTTTCACCACCACACAATGCTCTGATGAAGTGTTGCAGCATCATTAGCTGGTGGGAAGGGGCTGGTAACACCCTCCAGCAGTGAACCTCTTGATAGTAAGACAGATCTCCATCACTTCAGAGTTCTGTCTGGCTTTTAAGGTAGAGATATTTGCAGCCTTGAAAATAGTACTACAATCACAAATGGGAATGTGAAGCAATGTAAATGTCAAGTCTGACTTAAGACATTGCAACTAACTTGAGTGCCTGCTTATGTGTACACCATGTAAAAATCTTTCTACAAAAAATTCTTAATGCAATCTTTTATAAATGATTCCTTTTACACAGTGAAGTCCAGATCCTCAAGTCTTTTGCTCACACCTGTTCAGCAGCTTCCAAATTCCTTTTCTGATATCCAAGCCTGACTTGTGCTTCAAGTGGCTTCAATGGCATTTTATTTCTAGTATGCTTTCTTCCACGCTGTCCAAATTCTTAATCATCCCTAATCATCATCAGTCAGGCTGGTGAAGAATTATGGAATGGGTAGCCCATCAGTGGCTGAAGGCAACTCCAATGCTTATAGATAAGACTGCAGTTTTACTTTGACTGTCTTCTACTTTTTGCTTCATCATCCTAGCTTCTTTCACGTCAATTTAGCATCCTTCACTATGTTTTCCAAGGAGCCCCCAGTGGCGCAATGGGTTTAACCCTTGTGCTGGCAGGACTACTGACCAAAAGGTTAATGGTTCAAATCCAAGGAATGAGGTGAGTTCCTGCCTGTCAGCTCCAGGTTTTTATGAGAGGACATGAAAGAAGCCTCCCACAGGATGGTAAAACATCTGGGCGTCCCTTGGCCAACATCCTTGGAGACGGCCAATTCTCTCACACCAGAAGTGACTTGTAGTTTCTCAAGTCGCTCCTGACACGGAAAAAAACCCTATGCTTTCCAACATACTTTATCATCTCAAAAATGTGTATGTCCTTTTCTTTACTGAGGGCAGTAGCTTGAGGAGAAAGGTTTTTTAAAAAAACAATATAAAAGAATATGAAGCATTCTGTTAATGGTAAAGAATAGGGATTGGTAAACTATGTTTTATCACTAAATCTCATATTAGGGTATGATCCAGTCCCTCTAAAATCAAGAGGTGAAAACTTATTTCCTAGTGCAAGCATTGGACTGTCCAGATTGTGCCCTTGGCACTCATATCCATGAAATTCCTCAGAACTAAAGGTAACAATTTTATTTCAGATTGGTTAAAAAACCCCCCACTAAAACTCTGAAGTTAAGCACTGACAGATCTGTTCATGCAAAAACTTCATGTCAAGCTTGAGTTATGTTTTTTCACACAATTTTGTAATCATTCATTTTTCATATACTAGAGTAAAAAAAGGCTCTTGGGATGAAAAACAGTACTTTTTATTGTAGGACATTTCCATGTTTAGATTCAGGGCAAAATATACAGGGGCTGGAGGACTTAATGCATATAATTTAATTCTATTTGTGAATGTTCCTTGAAATATCTTTAGCCTTGTTTTATTTTTAAAAAGTACCAGAGCTTTCCATTTTATTTGATCATGACACTATCATAATACTATGAAGATGTGAATGATATGAGGTGGAAATATGTGACAGCTCTAAATGCAACTTTTGAAATTGTTTTGAAAAGCAATGTGCATGACTGATTTTTCAGTGAATCCCGGAGCTTCCAAGTTAAACCTCTGCTGCTAACTGAAAATTGCTTGGCTGCCCGGAATGGACTTTGAAAGATTCTGCACTGCATCTTATTGCTGAACAGAAACACCAGGAATAATCCATCCTACATTTGAAGTCAATGTCAAAACTTTCATGGAGCTTTTGTACAATTAAGAATGTGGCAGGATATCTCAGGACTAGCCCCCATTATCAACTCTGCATAATAGGAATAAATATACAATCCATTTTATTTTAAGGGAAAGAAGATACAAGATACAGGTTGTGTTCATCATTGTATTTTGGACCTATTTATTGTTTTGTGTTCCAGTTTGCACATGAACCTGGCATATCAACTTGTGACATCACAGTCCGTTTCCACTGTGAAGAGTGTGATGTCATAATGAAAGGCACTGATGTCACAGGCCCTCTAGTGCAACAGTGAAGGACAAAGGAAATGACAGTGCACCTCGTCCCTCCTATAACTCTTATTTAGAAAACAAAATGTGATATAGTCACTGGAAGCACCAAATTACTCTTAACACTGGAAACTGCTACTATAGCCAGTGTATAAATACATGCTATCTAGGAACCAAGGAAAACACCACATGAAAATAAATGGTCTTGCTTGGTACCCAAGATGCAAACATGTTTCTCCAAAAAGAACAGCAAAAACATATATTCGAGGTTCAAAGTAGACCTACAGCTTTGCTACTTAATGTTAGTGGGACGGGTTAGGTTTCTTTCACCTTCAGATTCAAATCAAGGACAACATCTGTAGAAGAAGAGACAGCAGAGGGGGAGATGAAACCCAAAGAGGAAAGAAAGTCATAGGTAAGAAAATAATTTGTGGCTGAAGATAGGGGTGAAGCCCAAGAAAAGCCCACAAAAGAACTACCATTGAATATTGCCAGCTTAGTACAATGTAGGAGGTTCTCTCCTGGGAGAAGGGATGGATTTATTTCAAAAATGGACGAAGAGGACCATCTTGGCTGAAGAAAGCATTGTGAGGAACTGGTGAAGCTGAAAGTTAAACGGATAATGCCCCACAGTGTAGACTTCTTGAAGTAGCTTAGTAGTTGTATTGGCGCTGGCTTGGTTGGTAGACAAAGCTGCCTTGGTGTTTGGCCCGTCGTGGGCGGCACTCTCGGGTGCGGTTCTGCCTCTGCATGACTTTCTGACTGAAGTTGTGCTTCTCTGCCAGATGCTTTGCCCTTTGAATCCGGTGCACTTGGTTGACCTTCTCCAAGATGGCAGCCTTGGTGGCAAGAGAGGTGGAGTGGTGCGGGGCATGGCGTTGCAAACGCCGTTCAGGTTCTTCCCTGCATAAAAGCAAAGCATAAAAATATACAGCATATTTAGGATGATTTTTATGTCTTTCAATATGGCAGTTCAGAGCTTGGGTGGAAAATGCTTTGGGGGACTTTGATTCTCACAATTTCCTGAGAAATTTTATTTTCTACTTTAAATAAAATTTAAATCAAAACCCTAGACACCACAAATTCACCACTATCAGATCTCCATGGCGTGTAGTGACTTCAGGTGACTATCCCAGGTTTGCTGGGTTTAACTCAACTTTGCTCCACATAATACAAAGTTGGGGATATTCCAGAGTTGCTGGAAACTCCAGAGTATCCCAAGGCTTTGCAGCCATCTGTGCAGCTGGATTCAGTCTGGATCAGACTGATGCCATGTCCAGATAGACACTTGTACCATCATCACAGAACTACATCTGAGTACCTGGCCATCCCTGCCTCGTCTGCTGATATCAGAATGGAGCACCTATGCAACGAACAAGTAGAGGATTGATCACACAGGTGCCCACTGTGACACAAGCAGATGTGACAGGTGACAGACAGGCACTCACAGTGAGCTTTGTGGTCAATGGAGAGTGGCAGTGGCTATACAGTGGATGAGGTGGCAGCCCAGCAGGGCTGACGTGGTCTTACATGCTGAATCTGGGGCTGCTCATGGGCAGATTTACACCAGAGTAACATGTACAGTGTAGGCACAGTCCTAAAAGAGTTCAACACCACCACAGTTAACTTTCCAGTACATGGGAAATGGTAGGACCAAGGACAGGAAAGGCCAAGAAAATGCTTCCCTTTTCTCCATCATACAATTCAAATCAGTAGACAAACTAAGTACAACCGTGTTAGGTTGTGTAGTGGCTAGAGTACTGGAATTGGGAAATCCATATTCAAGTCCGCACCCAGACAT
This sequence comes from Anolis sagrei, assembly GCF_037176765.1. NCBI lineage: Eukaryota > Metazoa > Chordata > Lepidosauria > Squamata > Anolidae > Anolis > Anolis sagrei. Next base: position 210,869,667 of record NC_090024.1, on the reverse strand, counting down.
GAAATTCTCTAGGTGACCTTGGGCCAGGCTGTTGTAAAGAAATTGATAGAAATGTAACTAATTTACCCGTTAGTAGGCTAGCAAAGCCAAATTCCTGCCATGCAGGAATACATAATCAAATCACCCTGAGAGATGGTCACCCGGCCTCTATTTTTAAAACCTCTGAAGGGAGAGACTCAACCACTCTCCAAGGTAGTACTTCCCACTGTTGAACGGTTCTTACTATTAGGAAGTTCTTCCTAATGTAGAATCTCATTTCCAAGTTGTTGTAGGTTTTTCAGGCTGTACGGCCATGTTCTAGAAGCATTCTCGCCTGACATTTCACCTGCATCTATGGTAGGCATCCTCAGAGGTTGTGAGGTCTGTTGGAAACTAGGAAAATTGAGTTTATATATATATGTGGAAAGTCCAGGGTGGAAGAAAGAATACTTGTCTGTTGGAGCTAGATGTGAATGTTTCAGTTGGCTACCTTAATTAGCATTTGATGGCCTAACAGTTTTTAGATGTGGCTTGTTACTGCCTGGGAGAATCCTTTGTTGAGAGGTGATTAGCTGTCCCTGATTGTTTATTGTCTGGAGTTCTCCTGTGTTTGAGTGTTGTTCTTTATTTACAGTTATAATTCACATCTAGCTCCAACAGACAAGAGTTCTTTCTCCCACCCTAGAGTTTTCACAGATATATAAACCCAATTTACCTAGTTTCCAAGAGACCTTACAACCTCTGACCTTACAACCTCTGCCATGGATGCAGACTTAACATGCTTCTAGAACATGGCCATACAGCCTGAACAACCTACAACAACCCAGTGATTCCGGTCATGAAAGCCTTCGACAATACAATCTCATTTCCACTATTGCTCTGTGTCCTAGTCTCCAGAGCACTATAAAACAAGCCTGTTCCATCTTCAATATGACATCTTTTCAAATATTTAAGCATGGCTATCATGTTACCCCTTAACCCTTTTTTTCAGGATCGAACCCTGATCTCCTGGAGTCCTAGGGCCATTCCACACAGCCCTATACCCCAGAATATCAAGGCAGAAAATTCCGCATTATCTGAGTTCAAAGCAGATATTGTGGGATTTTCTCTCTTGATATTCTGGGTTACAGGACTGTGTGGAAGGGCCCTGAGTCCACACTCAGATAATGTGGGATTTTCCGCCTTGATATTCTGGGATATAGGGCTGTGTGGTAAGGCCTTTAGTTCAATGTTCAGACCACTACACAACACTAGCTCAAAAGTACAAATTACACTACTTTCCAGGGACTTACCCATCATGATTGATGTGCTCCTCAGGAGTCTGGGTTTCCACAACAATAGTGCTGCTGGTGACATAGACAGACATGCTGGGATGCTCAATCAAGAGGTCCTCCATGGGGTTACTCTCCATGCTGACAGGATCGGAACATTCTGCAGTAAAACAGGGGGGAGGGGTAACAAACCAACTCTCGTCCATCAAGCAGGGGTCAGGCTGAGAGGGCATGGACCTGCTGATACAGTCACTGGGGGAGAGGGGCGAAGACGAGGTAGGTGGAAGGGACCCGTGATGGCAACAAGAAGCACAAACGGAATCCTTCTCACCTACCCGCCACTCTTTGCTGGAGGCTGAAGCATAACTATCTAATGAGAAACGACACAAGAGTCACCGGCCACATGAAATGGGAACAGCCAGAACAATGGTGGCAGCAGCAACAGCAGCAACACAACAAAATGCAGCACAAACCAAAAAGAAGGGTCATAGTTTGTAGCCATGCAAAAGAGTGTGCAGGGCGATGCAAGGTGAGGTGGGCGGGTGGGGGAAGGATTCATCAGCAAGCAGTTGGGAGGATGTGGGACACACATTCAGTATCCAATGGATGGGAACGAAGGGATAAGGAGAAGAGAAAGGGGGGCATTATTAGTACAAACAACACCCCAAAGGCATTTCTGTAATTCATCCCATAGCCTTCCCTGAAGAGTCAGGGCTGGCCCAAGATGTTTTGCCTCCTCAAATAGCTGCACCCCACAATCAGAGCTTCAGCATCATTTGCAAGTGCAATGGCACACCATCTGAAACCTGCTTGCCAGCCTCTGCTCTTTCTCTGCCAGGGATTCCTGGCGTGCCCTTCTTCAATCATGAGCTGCTGCTTCCTGGATGCCCTTCAAAAGGGGGAGGCAGGCAGGAGTTGCTTGTGCAAACAGTTCAGCCTTGCAAAGTGTGAACCACTGTGCCAGATAAAGTGGGAGGGAGAAATAGAAGACCCACCCACAAGCAAAGCAAGGTACTCCACCCAAGACGGGTTACCAATACGCCAGAGGAACATGGAGCTACAGAGAGCATCTGCAAAGGACAGGGTGCCTCACTGTCCCACAGGGGAATGGCAAAACAGCCTTCTTCCGACTGCTACACGGGTTCATTTATTTAAATGTAGATACATCTAAAGCAAATGAAGGACTACAACAGAGCTTTCGAAAGATGGTAAGGGAAGTACTTGTAGGAAGAAATGAATGGCAAAAAGAAGAATCAAGGTAACAAGCACGCTGGTTTGAAATTGCACATGTGGTAGAATAGAAAGGTGGCTTCCTCAATGAAGTTCTCCTCTCGTCAACAGACCCAAACCCAGAAAAAGCTCTCACACATAGAGAAACAGTTATGTGTTTCTTCTAAAGGCCACTCACGTGTACATGCATGCATGAGTATGTGTGGGTCTGTATTAATCTCAATAGATTTTTGTGTAAGAGAGAAAAATAAAGAGTGTCCTTTTGTATAAAATAGTTGAATCGTTGAAATAAATAGCTTGTTTTCAAGCAGAACTAGGGCCTCAAAAGAATAGTGCAAAACTGAAATAGATTTAATAATATGATTGGGAAAAAAGATGTTTGTGTGATTAAAGCACCAGGTATTTCCGTACATTGACAGGCTGTTTTTTGTTTGGTTTTAGTTTTGGGTTTTGGGGAGGTAACTGTTAGGGCCCTTCCACACAGCCATATAACCCATAATATCAAGCCAGAAATCCCACAATATCTGCTCTGAACTGGGTTATCTGGGTTGAACTGCCATATATTTCAGTTCAAAGCAGACAATATGGGATTTTATTCGGCTATGAGGAAGGGGCCTTAAAGAGTCAGAGAATAACCAGATAACAATTCTAAACTATGCAAATGTATCTTAAAATTATATTCAACGTAGACCAAAGTTTCTGGCTTTAAAAATACCACCTCTTTGAGGCCATGAATTAATCCATTTTTTCTAATGTTGTTGGCCATCATTATACATCCTCATTAAAAAAAAAAACCTCTTAGAGCAGAATGAACATATCATAAGATACGAACAATTTTGAGATTGGCAAACATAAGCTTCCACCAGCTGATTTATCCTTCTTCAAACATCCATACATACACATGCTTTTAACCTCTCTGCCTCACATCTCAGGTCTTCCTCTTATGAGAACTGACCTTTAGGAAGGATTTTCAAAACATGCAAATGGCTGCTGTGAATAGGAGACCGGTCATACATTAACACATATGAAGCACAGAGCACAACCTCATTGTTGCACACTAAAGCGTACCTGCACAACTAACATTTTAGTAGCCTTTGTCCCACCCTCCCTCTCTTACTTCCCTCTTTATTGTCTCCTTGGAAAAAATAGTTCAAGATGAAGACCAAGAAAGGATCTGCATTTTTGCCAGTATTATCCTTTTGGTCAGGAGCAAACAGATGTTTTGTAGGAAACATTGGAGGAGGCAACCTGGTATACTCTCAATGTTTTCAACAACAACTTCCACATAGTCAATAGTCAGGAATTATGAGAGTTGTAGTCTGAAAACTCTGGACACCAGGTTGACCATCCATGATTTCAAGTGCGATATGCCTAGGCAGTGATACATAATCTAGAGACCTGAATTAGACTCCACACTGGGTATCAGTCTCTAGGTCACTGGATACTGCACTATTCTTAGCTGTGTAAAGGCCCTGCACATGTACACTGTGGACTGAAACATTATCACAGGGCAGATCTGTGATCTGATCTATCAATGGATTTACTCTAAAAAAAATCAGAAGTCTTCAATTTTTAGCATGTGGAAGTGAAACATCATCATTTTAGAGGGCGGGGGGCTAAGGAAAATGCATGTATTTGGGCTTATTATAGGTGTAGGAGTGGCACATGAGGGATTTAGGGGGTAGGTGGTCCCCTGATTCCCATGCAGTTTCCCACTCTTGCTCTATTCCGATCTGTTATCAATAATAATAAAACTTGAAAGCCTTAGCGTCACTTCATTTGTGTACCAGAGCAAGAAGGCCAATTAACTCCAGCAGATTTCAGTGCTCCGGCAGATTTCCATTGTGTTACACTGTTCAGGAGGGGAAAAGGCACACACCACTGAACAGATCATCATTGGGGACAATCGTTCATTGGATTCCTCGGTGAGCCTTGTGCAATCCCAGTACCAGGAAGAGGGTGGCAATAATTAGCTCTCTGAGTGACAGGAGGAATGCACAATCTTTTTTAAAAAAGTAAACATCGTTGCCTCTTGCAAAGATTCTTGGCAGGGTGTGTAACAGGAAGGATACAGAGATCAACACATCAGCCAGCAAGTCTGAAGCTTCAAAGAGTTTTCACAAGGCAAGAGAGAAAAGAAGAAAATCTTGTGTTGTTGTTTTTTTTTTTAAAGTGCTCCTGATCTGGACTAACTGGAGTTTTCAGGGGCTTTAAGGTTACATCCATCAGTTGTACCATCAGCTGTGCAGTGACTCTTGTGACCTTTTGTGTTTCAGAACACGATAAACAACATGGTTTAAGCTTGCTGGGATAATACAGTGTGTCTCAGTTAAGAAGCTGGAGACAATGACATCAGTGTGGTAAAGTGCTCGGTCTTGTATTAAGGGCCTGACTTTGTCCTATTCTCTGGATAATTTCTGGTTTTTTTCTATGGAGGTCAGTTGAGGCCAGAAACAGACTTCTCTGCCCTTTTAACTCTTCTCTTGCCCTTTTAACTCTTCTATTATTGATCTATAAACACATGCAGTGGTTGCTGAGAGAAGGAAAAATAACATTACACATGTGCTGGGCCATTATGGATTTACATTTTTGAGCACTGGCCTTTAGAAAACAAGCCCCGATACACATTAAATGTATTCCCAGAGCTTACTTTTTAGAACTATAGCTCACAGAATATACCAATCTCTAACTAAGCCTCTTCTTAGGATGCACCTACACTGTAGAATGAATGCAATTTAGCACTACTTTTATTGTCATGGCTCAATGATATAGAATCACGGGAGTTGTAGTATTACAAGATCTTTTGTCTTCTCTGTCAAATGTTTCTGCTGCCTACCAAACTACAACTCCCAAATACCTCTGAGGTTGGAGGAGTGTGTCCTGAGGTGAAGCTGATATTAGCTCTGTGCCAAAGACTATGAGCAGCGTTATCTGAGATGTGATTTTGTTTGTTAATATTTGTTTCTCTTCTTGTGCCAACAAATGCCTTGGGGTAGCTTTATCTTGGTATCTCACAGGGTCAATCTGATAGGGAGCTGAACAAGAAAAAACAATGCAGTTTTGCCCATGTTTCTCATCAATGGACCAGTATGAGAATTGTTTGGCCTTTCAACTGTTGTTGTTAATATTTAATTCTATTTTAATGTTCATATATTTTAGGTTTTCAATTGTATTGTATTGGTTTACTGAAAGCTGCTTTGAGTCTCTCTCTTTTTTGTTTTTGTTTTTTTAGTAAAAATAGCGGATAATAATAATAATAATAATCATAATCATAATAATAATCAACTCAGCATTCTGGCTATGGCTGGCAAGAGTGGTCACTCAACAAGAATTGTAAGGCTGTCCAATGTCTACTCTTGCACTAAAATGTTTTGAGCCTCATCTTCCAGAATCCTTCACCACTGGGAACCAATGGGTTCTAAGAACTAGAAAGCTCTAGTGAAGTGGATTACAGCTCTCTAGTACAAAATTCTAAGACTCTCACCAAAGACAAACCCTCACTGGGTTTGTTGTAGGGGTAGGTTCTTATTTCATGTTTGAATGTTTGATTGAATTTTGATACAATTTGTTTATACATTGGAAAACCTATTGAAGATATGAAACAGAGTTGGCTGCTTCATGGTATCTAGTGTACATTCAAAATACATGGAATCAAAGGGAGGATTGGTCACATCCTACATGGATCAATGCAGTGTATAAGTTCAGCAGGGATTCTGCTGTTGTCCTCTTTTCCCAGTCACCACCACCACTACCACTACCACTACCAGGACACACCATTATGCTTTGATAGCCCCTTCCCCAACCCTTCAATTTACTGGGATGGGTGGTTAAAAGATGCACTTGACTATGTCTTTGTGACCTGATGCAGACCAAGAACATCATCTTCCAAGATCTGCCAGAACCCTCCACATATCAACTCAGCAGGTGACCTCATTAGTTTTTGTCTACTTCTCCAATCTGCTTTGTACAAGCTATGGGAGGGGACTATCACAGTGAAACAATGAGTCTTAGGACTTCATCTCACACATTCTGGGCTCTGTTTCCATGTGCTTCAAAAACAGAATCCCACAAAGGCCATCACATGACATAAGGGCACTTCTGGTGGGACTCTATTTCCACAGCACATGGAAATGGAGCCCAGAATGTATCTTCAGGAGTCAGGTGCTACCCAACGCCAAACTGAGGAAAATGGGAGAAAACGGGGAAAGGCAGGTAAAAGACAGGGGGTGGGGTGGTTGGTCATCCCAGAAGATGGACCCCTGTAGTAGGGAATGAAGTAAGATTTTTCCTCTGCTTTCCCTTGGTAACCCCCTCTGCTCATGGGAGGAGGTCCTTAAGAGTATCTTTATCAGCATCTTTTTTGCAGATATCTGTCCCAGTAAACTCCACAACTTCAGGAGAGCTGGACACAACATTACTCACAGCCATGCTTTCCAGAACCATGAAAATGGCTGTGTTGTGGAGTTTGTGAGGCTTCAAGGGAAGGTTTCATCAGGAACATTTTTGATCATTGCAATCAGGCAATGACTATAAACATGAATTGGAATAATTATGAGTCAGACTTATGTGAGTCATCATAATTTCTGAATAGGATGGTAGCTCGCATGTTTTCTACAAATGACAATTTTGTAGCTCCCTAAAATAAAATAAAAATACTGTAAACTACCCCTTTTCTATGGAGGATATATCCTAAGACCCCCAATGGATGTATGAAACCATAGATAGTACCAAACCCCATATATAGTACTGTTTGTTTTCCCCCCCTATTCATATATATTGATGATAATGTTTAATTCATAAATTATGCACAGTAAGAGAATAACTCAGGCATGGGCAAACTTGGGCCATCCGGGTGTTTTGGACTTCAACTCCCACAATTCCTAACAACCTACAAGTTGTTAAGAATTGTGGGAGTTGAAGTCTAAAACACCTGGATGGCCCAAGTTTGCCCATACTTGGGTTAACTATATCTAATAATAAAAAAGAACAATTATAACAATGCACATTTATGAAAGTTATGTGAATGTGGCATGCAACCTAAAATTGTGAAATGTTTATTTCTCTAATTTTCCATTTTATATATTTCAGATTGCAATTGAAATCACTAAAACCATAGAAAGCAAAATGGCTGATAAGGGGACTGTTGTTTTAAGGAAGTCATTGCTTTTTTCAATGGGGTGTGTCATTGTGTATCCATAGGCTGAATCATCCCTCCCAAATTGATTTGTTGGCTCTTCCCTAGTGGCAGACTAACCAATGGGGTTACTGTCTATGGGCCTATCATTAATGCTAAATCCTGCCGAAGATGTTAAATAGAATTCATGACCCAATGGGTACAGCAGATCTGCCCGGAGCTCAGAAGCAACATGCTACTTTTAATTAGTTCTTCCACAAATAAGAAGACATTACAATTGTAACTTGGAATTCCTAAATCCAATTAAAGTAAACCCATTGAATCATAGAATCATAGAGTTGGAAGAGACCTCGTGGGCCATCCAGTCCAACCCCCTGCCAAGAAGCAGGAAAATTGCATTCAAAGCACTCCCAACAGATAGCCATCCAGTTTCTGTTTAAAAGCCTCCATGGAAGGAGCTTCCACCACACTTCAGGGCAGAGAGTTCCTCTGCTGAACAGCTCTCACAGTCAGAAAGTTCTTCCTAATGTTCAGGTGGAATCTTCTTTCTTGTAGTTTGAACCCATTGTTCCACATTCTAGTCTCCAGGGCAGCAGAAAACAAGCTTGCTCCATCCTCCCTATGACTTCCCCTCACATATTTATACATGGCTATCATGTCTCCTCTCAGCCTTCTCTTCTGAAGGCTAAACATGCCCAGCAATTTAAGCTGCTCTTCATAGGGCTTGTTCTCCAGACTCTTGATCATTTTAGTCGTCCTCCTTTGGACATATTCCAGCTTGTCAATATCTCTCTTCAATTGTGATGCCCAGAATTTGACACAGTATTCCAGGTGTGGTCTAACCAAGGCAGAATAGAGCATGGGTTGCATGACTTCCCTGGATCTAAACTAACTAAATTCAGTCTAACTGAATTGGTGTTAACTTTGGGCTAACGAGGTATAACGCCATTCCTTTCATGATGCAACTTTATCTTTTATGTTGTGATTGTGTGTATGTAACCTCACTAAAGTAAGGGAAGAAAACCATAGAGCTTATACTGTGTCTTGTGCTGCTACTTGTTGCTGTCTTGTTGATGTTGATACAACAAGAGAGCAGACAGGAGGAAATCATGTTTGTACCACTACCTATGGTTATAGCATTCAGCTGTTTTAAAGTAACTAATAGTAATAAAACTAGTTACTTTAGAGAAATGAGAAAGAGAAAAGTTGATTATTATTTTTTGAAACCTTGCAATTGCCAACAAGAGCGAATTGCTCCTGGAATGCTGGAACAATATTCCCAAAATAATTAGTTCCTGTTATAGTTGCAATTTTAAAAAATGTAACTTTCCAAATTCTGAGCCTTCGTATTAGGATTATTTTGGAGAGGCTAGTCTGCCAGCTGCCTTTATCTGCCAGCCGTTAACTCTCTGTTTCCATTTTAGGAATAGGAAAAGACTCTGCATTCAGCACTGAGGCAGAAAGGCATTTCAAGCTGGGAAAGATGCAATTTAGAAACAGCCAGCTCAGGAGGAAGTTTGTATTTGTTTCATAAGATAAGTCTAGGGGGTTTGCAGCTACCAAAATGCTGGCTTCCTTCCCTTTGTACTGCTGTATCATGCAGCAAAGGCCAAGGTAGCTGGAAGACAAGCAACTAGACTTTAGTATAACTTCTACAGCCTGAACATATTCCTTTTTTTCCTTGTGTGTTTGCAGATCCTAGGGTTCCATAGGCAACATGTTTTCTGGCCACATTGTGTGGGGAATTCTGAAAGCAGTAGTTCAAAAAAGCAGCTTTCCCAAGCTGTTGGAAATAGACATCTCTTCAGGAAAAAATCTCAAGCTAAAATGTGTACGTTAAGAGAAGTAGACACAAAAATACACATGGATTTTCATTTGAAGTTTTTTAAAAAAGCAAAACCCCTGAAGGGTTGAAAAATGAGAAGCTAGTGACACTGTAATTGATAAATGCATCCATTCCAAGATGGGATAGAAGCATTTCCCAGATGAAATGGTACAGGCAAAATAAATACCCAATGGTCATTGGTTGCTAAGTTAGTTCAGTACCAAAACATTTCCTGATGGGTGGTATTTTACAATGTTACCAGGAATATGTAATGCCATCCCACATGACTCAATGAACCACAGTTGATTAGAATGTGTAATTTTTTAAGAAGCCTAACATATTTCCCCTTCACCCTGAATAGAAGTGGCAGGCCTTGAGAGTGGGGGACCCTAATTAGCTGTGCTGACCTATCAAAATAAACAACAATATGCCACTTGTCCCAGTACCCTGGCTAGGGGCCTCTTTGCAGATCTCTTTTCTCTTATTATAGACTACTGAGACTATGCAGACATGTCAGTTTTTCCTGTCCTGCCACTCTCTTCTACTTCTCGCCCTCCAAACTGCCTATTGTAAGTTAAACACATTTTACCCAGCCCGAGTTTCCATGGACTATTCACCCTACTTCTCTCAATGCAGTAATAAAGCATGCAGTGCATCAGATAATATGGACTGGAATCTGTGAAACTATGGACCAAATAAACCTTGGTCATCTTTATGATCAGAGCCACAGTGGTGCAATGGATTAAAACCTTGTGCTGGCTGAACTGCTGACCTGAAGGTCGGCGGTTCAAATCCACAAGTGGCGTGAGCTCCCATATGTCAACTCCAGCTTCCCATGCAGGGACATGAGAGAAGCCTCCCACAGGATGGTAACACATCCGGGCGTCCCCTGGGCAACATCTCTGCAGACTGCCAATTCTCTCACACAGAAGCAACTTGCAGTTTCTCAAGTTGCTTCTGACACGATATGGTGCTTTAAGATTCTGCGCTATTTTGCCTTTAAAAATTTTAATATCTTGCACAATGAAGAAGTCTGATGCTCTCAGAAGCTTGTACAAATTTTAAATCGTTTTCATTAACATTAATAAAGGAATTTCACAAATTTCAGAAGTGCATAGGGGTTTCTTGAAGCGATCTTTCTAGTCTCACAAGTTTCCCAGTAGGCATGCAAACAGAAGCCAGCCCATCTGGTACGCCACTTGGACAAGACTAGCCTGGGGAAGAGACATGACAGCACTCTTCAAACACTTATATTGAAAATGCCAAAGGCTTGTTTTTTGCTGTCCCAGGAGGTAGATAGTATCTATCAATATTTCATTAGGGCAGGGTGGATTTCAGATGCTCATCAGAAGGAACATTTCAATTGTAATAGTAATTGGTTATTTTCACCAGGAAAATATAAGAAGGAAATCGGAGAGCATTAAATTGAACATTGCAACAGAGTTAAAAGCGAGGCTTGGTGGGAGTCATTTCAATCAGCAGCCATGTAGCTCCATAGTGCTGATCCCAGCCATCTCCTCTCTTCATGTGGCTTCCTCTTATCTACTGCTGAAAAGACCACGGAAACTCCTTAGTTCCTTCTTGGGATTGGTAGCCTCTTTCTGCCCTGCATTCTCTACCACTATGGTAGGTGACCATAGGATAATAAGCTTCCTGTCGAGCTGTTCCCAGAACCTGGAATATTATTGTTAAAATGTAATGCATTAGAACAACGATTCCCAAATTCTAGTCCTTCAGTTGTTTTGGATTTCAACCCCCAGAAGCCTCAGTTCCTTTGATCAAGGATCATTGATTCTGGAAACTGAAGTTCTAAACTCCTGCAGAATCAGAGTTTAGGGAACACTGCATTAGAACCAGCTATTACTTTCAAGGGGTAAAATATTGATTTTTTTTTTTTTAAAAAAACTAAGTACTGTTCAAACCAACATTTACCCTTAAAAAGGATGACATAGTCCTTCAAACTCTACAACCAATATTTCCTCCAAAAGGGAGTAACATTTCACCCAAAAGGGAGTAACTTGATATGTAGGTACATTACTTGAATGTAAAAATATAATTCTACCCTTTTTATTCTGGAAGCATTTTTGTGTAAAAAAAAAATGTTCCTCTTGAAAGAGAAATTGGGTGCTAGTCTCTAGGGAGAAGTTTCTACTTCCTCAGTTCTCCAGTTTGAGATGTATAGCTCTAGGTAGAAAATACAGTAGGTTTTTTTACTATTTCTCACCTGTTATGTCAATAATGAGCCAGTCATCTTCCTCCTCCTCCTTAGAAATGAAAGGCTTGGGTTCCTCAAAGTCTTCAGGTGCACTGCTGTCACTGAAGAAGAGGCTGGTGAGGCGCTGGAACATGGCTGGAGACTGATTTCTGAGGTGGTCTTAGAAGAAAGATGGCAATGATTTCCTAGATGCTGTTCTGCTACAGCAGATGGAACTGGAAGGTGCTGATGGGGAGAATGCTGATGGGACAATTCCTTCTGAAAGGCAGGAGTTGTTCGTTTCCTAGTGAAATCTTATCTGAGTTGAGTTACATATAGTGCAATCATAAGGTTCTTCACTTGGCTTCAGTGCAAAGGCCTGCAAAGAAAGGAAAAATGCATTCAGGCAGTCTAGGAGACAAAAGTTGCTTGAATCACGAGGAACTCAGATGGCTTGTAGAAAGGCGGGGAAAGAAAGTCTTGCATGGCTCATAAGCCAATTAGCCATGGCCATTTCCCTTGAGATTGCCCTCTATATAAACTGTAGAAGTGTGACAAAAACATTTTTCCACATCTTTTTTTTTTTTTTTTTTTTTTGCTATTCTTATACAATTGGATGGCAGGGGAGGGGAAATTACTTTTGGGAAATGTTCAAAGGAGAAGAACATTTCAGATAAATTCTCATAGGTGGAGTGGCGAGGTCTTATGCTTACCCTATTAGATGGGCCTATGCGTTTCTCTCTCTCTCTCTCTCTCTCTGTGTGTGTGTGTGTGTGTGCACGCATGCACATATCCTCACTCCTATTGGACAATCATTTCACCAACACCATAAAACCCTCATTGACTTCCCATATTTCAGGCAAAACCAAGGTGAAGACTTCAAAAGGTAACTCTTTCCCCATGGGAATTATGCAGTAAGAAGTGTGAACAGCCAGGAACAGACTCTACAGAATAATGTAGAGTTGTGCTGAAGGAACTAGAAAATCCCTAGAGATGACCCTTTTTTTTTGGTCAGATGTAGATGAATGAAACCATGGGAACTGGTCTTGCAGAGACTGGAGACATACTGTAGTGTGCTTTGGATTTTGTTTTGTCATTAGAAGGTAAACACATTCGTTATTTTTAGGTCTAATTGCAGACATACACACCACTGGACAAATTCCATTATGGGAGATGGAAGAAGTTTGTTGCAGGGAATACTCAGGACGATTCTATACTGACATTATTATTATTTTATTCATTTTTCATAGAATCATAAAGTTGGAAGAGACCTCGTGGGCCATTCAGTTCAACCCCCTGCCCAGAAGCAGGAAGCACCCCCAACAGGTGGCCATCCAGCCTCTGTTTAAAAGCCTCCAAAGAAGGAGCCTCCTCCCCACTTTGGGGGAGAGGGTTCCACTACTGAACAGCTCTCACACTCCGAAAGTTCTTCCTAAGGTTCAGGTGGAACATTATCCCACTTTTCTCCCATGGGTGGGATTCAAAGTGGCCTACAAAGGTTTATGAAACACAAATACATAATATATGTGATCAATTAAAACATCATAAGCCTATTTAAAGAAAATAACCCAGTTTGACTACACCATATACAACAAATTAATAACTTACAACAATTACCATGAAAATTTCCCCTAACCTCAGGCCAGAACTTGAACTATAATCCAGTCCAAAGCCAGTCTGAGATCAGGGTATCTACAAAATGCACAAACCTCCAATGCACACTGTAGTATGCATTAAGCCTGAAATAGCACATTAAAAAACTCACCAGAAATTGTGCATTAAAAAAAAAACTCACGAGAAAGTCTGGAATTCGTCAGATAACGTGATACAGCTGATCAGAGTTTATTCCATGCAGAACTCAAAACCAAGACAGAAATATACAGAACACTTCTCAAGACATCACTAACACTAGTGCTGATGCACTTTTTAAAAAACATCAAAAGGTAGATAAGTACTCCCTTTGAGGAAAACCACATCATGAACTTCCCACCTTTTGTTCACATTTCCTGCCATGCTTAGAGCAGATCGCAAACAGACATGGTGATGCGCTTCAGTGCATCTCAGCAGACTAGTTAAGAAAAAAAGTCTTGGGCTTGGTTCCAATCTACAATCAGTGGATATCGTAACCAGTGCTCCAGCCTCTGGTTCCTGGAGCCATTATGTAGGCTCCAGACTGCAAAATGGATTCATTTTAATCCAATACATTATCTTTAATGTATTAATTTTAGCTAACCAACATCGCATGCTATTTCTTTTAGGATAGATATTTACAGCATTCCTTTTACTCCAAGTATTTGGTTTGATACTATCTGAAGGCTGGAGGTGCTATGATTACTACAAAAAACTACTGAAATTACAATATAGTCACAGATCATTTGTGGATAATAGCCATGAAGAAAGAATCAGGATTCAAATGATCTCAATAGATTGGAGAACTGGTTGAAAAGTGACAAATGAAATTTAACAGAGATAAATGTAAGGTACTACACCAAAGCTGGAAAAAATGCAAAGGTGCACATGACTTGCCACAAGCACATGTGAGAAGGACTAAGTAGAACACAAGCTAGAGTCAACAGCGTGATGCAGCATTCAAAAAAAAAAAAAACACCAATGCAATTCTAGGCTGCAGCAACAGGAACATGATGTCCAAATTGAGGGAAGAAATAGTACTGCTGTATTCTGCTTTGGTTAAACTGTGACCATTTCTGGGCACTGCATTTTAAGAAGGATATTGACAAATTGAAATATGTCCAGAGTTAAGTGGCCAAGATGGTGAAAGATCTGGAAGCCAACCCCTATGAGGAATGACTCAGGGTACTAGCTATATTGGAGAAGAGAAGACCAAGAGGTGATGTGGTAGCCACCTTTAAGTGTTTGAAGAACTACCATGTAGAACAGTGATTCTCAACCTGTGGGTCCTCAGGTGTTTTGCCTACAACTCCCAGAAATCCCAGCCAGTTTACCAGCTGTTAGGATTTCTGGGAGTTGAAGGCCAAAACATCTGGGGACCTACAGATTGAGGACCACTGATGTACAAGATGGGGTAAGCTGATCTCTCACTGCTCCAGATACAGGCATTCCAGATTTTGAAATACCTGTATTTGCATGACCAAATGGATTCAAATTATAAGAAGAATTATTCTTCCTAAATATCTGGGAGAACTTCTCATAATAAGAGTTGTTTGACAGTGAAGCAAATTGTTCAGAAGGTGATAGAGCCACTTCTTTGGAGGTCTTTAAACAGAGGTCGGGTATCCATCTCTCTACTCAGTTTTAGTTGCATATTCCTAGCAAATATTAGACTAGATGATTCCTCCCAGCTCTATAATTTTATCCCTAACTACACTCTTTCACATCCCAATACTTCCCTTTCATTTCCAAGAATAATTGTTCCAACCATTTACATGATGTGACAGCACCAAATGTAACACAGACAGTAATTTAAGGTTCAAGAACCCAGAAATTCTTGGTTATTAGTACTTGGAGGTAATTTATGAGCAAAGATCAGTAAGCTTTTCAAATATATTCATACCTGCCACATTATTGATTGCATGAATGCTTTGTTTTGTTGGCTCCTTCCATCACTTGGCCTGGCTGAAGAGGGTTTACTCTCCTCATCCCACCAGCTCTGTCCAAATGGATTTGCACTAAAGTGTGGCTTGGCTCAAAGATAGATAGCTGCTCCTTCTTCCTTCATGATGACAACCCTTATTTTGCCAAAAACTTTTAGTTCAAAGTCTTTTGGGGACCTCCCTACACATAACAATGATGGCTTGCAGTAATCACCTAGGGAGGGGGCTGTAATGGAAGCCATTATGATGGCAGCAAACACTTAAACAACATGGCACCAGTGAATAAATCCTATAGGAGCAGGCGATGCTTAGTAGGGAGGTGTACCTCACAGGTCTGTGAGATGAAAAAGTTGCCATTTATTTCTACTTGCCACTTATATGTTACATCCATTCCTGAATTTCGATTATTTAGAAATAAGCCCATTCACTTTACTGGTACTCAGTGTTAAGGTAAGGTTTCTGGTGTACACTCATTTGGAAATAATTCCCATAGAATTCCAAGGTTTGCTTTCACATAAACATGTCAAGGGTTCTATTTGTTGGCAAAAGCTGTTTCCTGTGTGGCCTTTGCTTCTGTTTGTATTTACTTTGAATTTCATGAGTGTCCCTGCTTAAAATGGACTAGATTTCCCAGCAGGTTTAAGTTTGATGTATTGTTTAAAAGGATTCCCTGCTGTTAGTTGCCATGCTATCAAGCCACAATTTTACTGCCTGGGAAAGGGAGAAGGGCTTATAGGAGGATAACAGTCATGACAATATTGTTGCTTTTGTTGTTTAAGATTTAAACATAATGTGATTGGCTTTCAGTACAATGTATTTCTGAATATCGACTGGGATATTTGTTCCTCCATTTAGGAAGCAGATGTGTGATGCTAGAGAGCCCCGTTATTCCTGTCAAAAGTATTACAGTGGAGAAGGAGGGATAGATGGATACAATAAAATAACTGTCTCAGAGCCCTTCCACACAACTGAATAAAATCTCACATTATCTGCTTTGAACTGAAATATATGACATTGTGGACTCAGATAACCCAGTTTAAAGCAGATATTGTGGGATTTCTGCCTTGATATTCTAGGTTATATGGCTGTATGGAAGGGGCCTCAAGCAGCATATTTTGGATAGTATGAATTCTCAGGGTGGTCTGCGAGAAGGCCTTACTGGTACATTATTTAAACTGTTATGTTTATTCATATCATGATCTGATCACCATGCTCAATATATCCCATATGCATGGGGGTATTGGGATAACGATACAAAAGGTTTGCTAGGGTAGATCCTCAGGCTCCCCCTTGAATCAAACCCAGCCCCCTCACCGAATCAACCCCTCGAATCAAAATCCTGGCTACGGGCCTGACTGGGACCCTACGCTAGTAGCTGGGACCCTATGCTGGTTGCACAATGCAGGGCAGAATTAATGAAGGGTAGACGTGCGCAACGCGGGTGAGAAAGGGGGGGGACAGAAGGGGGGGGATGACAACAAACAGCCAGGCATACTGCTTAAGGTGAGTGAAGTAATGTTAGAGTTATTTACCATTAAATGATAAACAACAGCTTACGAAGACGGTAAACGGGATAGAAATGTTTCCTCTCCCTCTTTCTGGTGAACAATGCTCCCAGGACTCTGACACAGCTGCATCTCTCACTCACTCCACTGTCTCACGCACTTCTTCCCTTCCTTAATTCAGAGCCACATTACACAATTAGTGTAGCATTGGGTCCCAGCTATCATACTTTTGCCCAGTACCTTTTCTCAAATGGTTGGGACCAGAAATATTCTGGATTTTTTCAGATTTTGGAAAACCAGTATTTGCATATACAGTACACATATAAGCTATTTTGAAAATAGGGCTCAAGTCCAAGCACAAAAGTTATTTGCGCTTCATATACATCTTATAAACATACACAATATTTTAATAAACATCTGCTTGAAGCAATGTGTACATTGAACTATCAGAAAGCATAGGTGTCACTATCAGAGCCATCCATGTGGACAATTTTTGGGGTTGTTCAGATTTTACATATCAGCTGAGGACTAAGGGCCCTTCCATACAGCCATATAATGCAGAATATCAAGGCAGAAAATCCCACAATATCTGCTTTGAACTCAGTCCACACTGCCACATATTCCAGGTCAAAGCAGAAAATGTGGTATTTTCTGCCTTGATATTTTGGGTTATATGGCTGTGTGGAAGGATCCTAAGAGGATATTGAGATGGGGAGAGAGAAACTAGGGCCCCTTCCACACAGCTGAATAACATCCCACATTATCTGCTTTGAACTGGAATATATGGCAGTGTGGACTCAAATAACCCGGTTCAAAGCAGATATTGTGGGATATATTTTCTTCCTTGATATTCTGAGATATAGGGCTGTGTGGAAGGGGCCTAGGACATTTAACAAGCAATTGAACAAAGCGGGATAACAAAGGATTAAATGGGACAGTTGGAGTGTATGGGTGCAGATGCTTACCAGGGAAGGACTTTCTTTGCATAGTAAAAGAACAGCTCCATGTCTAAAGGTGGTCAAGTTTTCCCTTTTCTTTGTGATATGGTTGAAGGGTTTGTATAAATATGGAGGACTGAGGCTATGGATTGTCTACGAGCAGTGTGTTGGGTGGGGTGTTGCTTATTATATGAATCCCTGGTTTTAATAGGAGCCTTTTAGAGTGTACAACATGCACTGGTTCCCCTTAAAGCCCACTCAAACCCAGCCTTGAGTCAGAGACCTTCACCAACAAGCTCAGCTGTGCTCTCTGTAAGGACAATGATGGATTTTCAGCCCTTCAACCAATCAGCAAATCCCTCCTGAAATTCAGTCCCATTAGTGATATTGAAAAGAGGATTGTGGGGCAGTAGCAGCAGGCAGGCGGTGGAAGGGAAAGGCAGGCAGTGGAGGGGGAGGCACATTCATGTCACACAGCAGTGAAAGACAGCTGAGCACGGGAAATGTGAGCAATGCAGATGGTACACATGCAAGGGGGGAAAGGGGACAATGCTTCAGCCAGGCAATAGAGGGATGAAGTGGGGGAAAGCAGAATGGAGTGGTCCAAGCATCTGCATGGGTGCGTGCGAAAAAGACACACAATTAGCTCTTGATAAGGAATTATTATATCTCACGCTACTACCAATAAGAGGGAAAACAAACTATGTTCTTGGGTTGCTGTGAGTTTTCCGGACTGTATGGCCATATTCCAGAGGCATTCTCTCCTGACATTTCACCCACATCTATAGCAGGCATCCTCAGAGGTTGTGAGATCTGGGTTGTTGTGAGTTTTCTGGACTGTATAGCCATGTTCCAGAACCATTCTCTCCTGATATTTTGCTTGCATCTATGGCAGGCATCCTTACAACCTCTGAGGATTCTTGCCATAGATACAAGCGAAACATCAGGAGAGAATGCTTTTGGAACATGGCCATAGAGCCCAGAAAACTCACAACAACCCAGTGATTCCAGCCATGAAAGCCTTCGACAATATGTTGTGAAATCAGTTGAAAAAATCCCCATTTGCCTAGTTTCCAACAGACCTCACAACCTCTGAGGATACCTGCCATAGATGTGGGTGAAACTTCAGGAGAGAATGCTTCTGGAACATCACCTTACAGCCCAGAAAACTCATAGCAACCCAGTGATTCCGGCCATGAAAGCCTTCAATAATACAAACTATGTTCTTGTTTTGTAAAAGAAAAGGAATGTGTCTCTGCAAAATGCAGAATCTCGGAAAGTTACATTTTTGGACTGTGAGCCATTTTCCTCAAGCCTCCTTTAGTTTGTAAAATGCTTTTTCAAGCAGACTGC
This sequence comes from Anolis sagrei, assembly GCF_037176765.1. Classification (NCBI taxonomy): domain Eukaryota; kingdom Metazoa; phylum Chordata; class Lepidosauria; order Squamata; family Anolidae; genus Anolis; species Anolis sagrei. The sequence goes on along the minus strand of NC_090024.1, from coordinate 210,850,666 downwards.
TTTCTCTCTTATGCACCTTCAGAACAATTGTGAGATTGCAGCATCTGTTTGTGCTAGAATCATAATGCACACAGTATTTTGGGCTTCCTATGAATTATCTCCCCCAAATACATTCACCCTGCCCCTTTTTATTGTTTGACACACACACACACACACACACACACACACACACACACACACACAGATTGCCTCCCATATGAGCCAGCATGACATCATAGCTCTGTGCACTATGACGCCATTATAGTGGTGAAATGATATCCTTCCTCCAAATTGTAATCTGATCCCAGAAAAGGAGCAAGGCTTGCCTAGGGCATGCATCCTGAAGTGCCACTTGGGCCAGTCTACTTTATGGTCCCAGTTGCCAGAGCTTCCCCCACAGCCTCAAAGGCAAAGGCTGGCCTTTGGATCTGAGAGCTGCCTTCTGAGAGTGCTGTCATGCAAACTGGTATGTTTCCCCACCCAAAGCATGCCCACTAGACTACCCCTGAGCATACAAAATCAGAGTAAAAGCACAATTGAACTTCTGCACAATGTAAGTAGGAAAGGAGCTCATGAAACCACAAGATAATTACAAAGTGACAATGTCATGTGGTAAGACATCACCAAAGATGCTATTACCCTAGTGCAGTTCTGCTTTATCTGCCTCAAGTGATAAGGCCCTGTATTTCCCAGGATCCCATAGCCAATGTGGGCATCAAGAATGCACATTGGGCACGCTACTAATGAAAATTCCCTCCCAAAAGTTTTTTTTCCAAGCTCTGGAAAATGTCATCTCTAAAGAATAATGAAGGAAAAGTGCCTGATCATTGAGATAGGCAAAAGACAATCCTGTGCTATCAGGGTTTCTTCAACATTGCAAGGGTCTCCAGGATTTAACACACATTTTGGATAAAGGATACTCAACCTGTACAACTGATCTCTCAAGAGTCCAGAGTAAGTTCCTTGCAGCCTATAATTCTCCCTTCATTTCACACAAATGCCAAAAGACGGCTATATTTTCAGTAGGCTCAAATGTTATCAAACTCATCTTTTGGAGAAGAGCTTCTGAATTCTTTCCTTCTCATTATTTTTTAAAAAATAATGCCGGGTCTGATTTTAGTTGCATTAAAAGCCATCAGTGATCCAAGCTGGTTTTCAGAGAACCAAGTATGCTGTGGGGATGCCCTTTGCAGAAGTCTGCAAGATTTCATCATAGAACACCCAGTAAGAAAGCCCTAAAATTTCACCAGAACACTTTTCATAATATCCTCCCAAATTACTGTAAAGAGTCTTGAAATGATACTATTTATCTGTTGTAACAGACACAAATAAGAGATTGAGAGGCATCTGTTTACTAAATTATTTTCCTTTTTTAAACAGACATGGCTTGTGCTTATAACTAATTGTAAACTCCAACTGTTTCGCCGAGCCAAAGCCTGCAGGATTTATAGAGTATTTTGATTAATATCCATGATTTTTGCCTGTTCCGCACTGATGCCCCTTTAGCTTCCATGGCTTCTTCCTATGGAATTTTGAGAAGTATTTTCATGAAATATTAGGAATATGATCCTGGAGAGTTTTAGTGTCACAGAATCCTGGAGCTTGAAGGGACCACAAGGGCCTGCCACACATCAAACTACAAATCTCAGAATTCTGTAGGATCTACCCATGGCAATTAAAGTGGAAACATAGTACTTTAAATGTGTAGTATGAAAGAACCATAGAATCATAGAATCATCAAGTTGGAAAAGATCTTGTGGGTCATCCAGTCCAACCCCCTACCAAGAAGCAGGAAAATTGCATTCAAAGCACCCCCGACATATGGCCATCGAGCCTCTGCTTAAAAGCCTCCAAAGAAGGCACCTCCACTACACTGGGGCAGAGATTTCCACTGCTGAACAGCTCTCACAGGAAGTTCTTCCTCATGTTCAGGTAGAATCTCCTTTCCTGTAGTTTGAAGCCATTGTTCCCCATCCTAAGTCTCCAGGGCTGTATAAAACAAGTTTTCTTCTTCCTTCCTACGACCTTCCCCCATATATTTATACATGGCTATAATGTCTTCTTCAGGTAAACATGCCCAGCTCTTTAAGCCATTCCTCATAAGGCTTGTTCTCCAGACCCTTGATCACTTTAGTTGCCCTCCTCTGAACACATTCCAGCTTGTCAACATCTCCCTTCAAATGCGGTGCCCAAAACTGGACACAGAATTCCAGGTGTGGTCTGACCAAGGCAGAATAGAGGGGGAGCATGACTTCCCTGGATCTAGACACAATACTCCTATTTAAGAAACATATGTTATCTCCTGACATCACTGCCACAGTTTTCCTCCTCCCTGGTTCAGTTGTAATCTTCAGAACATCAGATGAGAAACATTTCCCCCCTCCACCAACAATATTTCCTTTATAATATAAATATTTGAGGATGGCTTAGTTTCAAATGAACAATACTTATTAGTCATATAAAACCTGGTCCTAGTGGAGCAGAAAACTGCTAGAACTAATTTGCTTATATGAATCAACACAGCAGAAGTATGTGGCTTCCTCATACAGTAAATTTCTGGTGTCATGAAACAGGCAGAACATTACTAGCTACTGTTATCCCTGCATTTGTACTCCCAGAATCGCTTGTGGGATTTTCTAATGGAGATGGCACACACACAAACACGCAAACTTGGTTGAATTTGAATTCTATACAGTGTGTGTGTGTGTGTACAGGGGTGTGTGTCTTGTAGGTCTTTTTCTGGTTTTATTCAGGCAGAAAGTATCTTGGGTTTAGGTAAACGGTAGTATTAGAACCCATGCCTTCCCACAACTGACACAGAAATGTTTACTTATTTGCAAAGCTCTGTGCATTGCATACATCAGAGAATATAATTCTGATTATAGTTGAATTAAAAGGCATGGAGAGCCTAGATTTTATTGGTAAGTTCCAACTGTATTGGTCTATAGGACAAATGGTTGAACACTAGGTCAACACATAAGCAGATCTCATTGTTTCAATGGATTCCTTCTAACTGGATGATCAGATGGAAATCCACAAATGCTTTCAGAACCATTTTATGTGAATCAGAAATACAGGAAATTTGGCCAAGGGCCTCTGGCTTGAACATGGGGAGGCAAGTGCCCACTCACCCACACAACTGCAGAGCAAATGAAGCGTGTTAGTTCAATATACTCTGTCTCTTTATGTGACCCAAATTCTGGAGCAATCTGTCCCAGCATGATGTGGGAAGTAGGGGATAACTGTGTGGCTCTCCCCACTCCCCTACTGTGCATATAGCAAAGAAAGTGACACAGCTCAGACTCTCTATCAATAAGCCTAGCAGGGGCCATCTGCTCACAGTGAGAGGAGATTACGCTTTCAGGAGACAAAGGCTTTCTCTCTCTACCTCCCTCTTTCTCTTGGTCCAGCAGAAAGAAAATGAAGGCTGGCGCCACCAAGTTCTGTTATGGGAAACAAACTCTTGTGTATAGACACACACACACATATACTTCTACTGCTTCTGGGTAGTCACAAATTCTTCCCAGGTCTTGTACTGGAGGATGCTATTGTGCAGTGATGAAAATAATTCTACCAGTGGGAGAAGCCTGTGAGCTCCTAAATTCCACCAACATTGGGGCCAACGGTGGTCATATAGTCCAATGAGGCTCATGCTATCTGATATGGAGTACTGGATATTGTTTTTATCTAATGTGCCAGGAACCAGTACCATATTTTGCCCATTGGCTACAACTGATTCGTTCTTTCCTAGAGACTTACCACCAACTAGAAGCTAATAGTTTATGGACTACCTCCAGATTGGAAGCCATTGGCACACAGACCAGCTCCAATCAGTGGACTACCAATATGAATAGCACTGATCTAGGACTATATCTGGCTCAGTGCAAGATACAAGCATAACAACCTCTGAGGATGCCTGCCATAGATGCAGGCGAAACGTCAGGAGAGAATGCTTCTAGAACATGGCCATACAGACCGAAAAACCTATAACAACCCAGTGATTCCGGCCATGAAAGTCTTCGACAATACATTACAAGTATAACATCCACAACAGTTGGCCACCCAGCTTCAGTTAGATACTTCCAGAGAAAGAAAGCCTTTCAACTCCAGGATAGCCTTCCCCATGTTCTTACTATTAGGGAGCCTCTCCTAATTGTCAGCCAAAATGTGCTTTCTTATAATTTCTGTCTTTTGTTCTGTCTTTTGCCATTGTCTCCTTCCACACAGCCTCTGATCTAGGTGGACCATCTGAGTGTAACTCTTGACTTAACCCTACAGTGTTCCATATTCTTGTATTTTGTTGCTCTTGTTGGGACTAATAATTAATGTTAGATCAAAGACTCTCCCTTCCCAATCACATAAAAGAAACAAACTTGACTATTCGCTTAATATCTGACTTCAGTACTTGGAACTGAATGGGATTAGCCCACTGCCTTCAGATGATTATGACTGAAGGATGTGATGGATGAAGATCCATCACATCCTTCAGTCATAATCATGTGAAGGCAGTGGGCTAATTTAGGGGATGAAGATAGGTGTACATGGCACGCAGAGCTCTCTTGGCCAGTGTGTTGGGCAATGAGTTAAGAGGAAAGGGCAATGACCTTCCATTGCTACTCCCTGAGGCAACTGCCTCCCCCCCCCCCCCCCCTCTGCTTAATGGTAGAACTGAAATCCAATTTCAAATGAGAGGGAAATGCAATTTGGGAATCAGTTTGGATATCAGCACTGCAGACAGTCTGTTCGACTCTCTCTATCAGCTCTTATTTACAGTCAGAAAAAGAAGCTTCCAGTGGCACAAATGCAAGCTAGTTTAGCCCCAGAAATACACCAGTCTCTTTACTCTGTCTTACAATATAAAGGGATCACATCTTTGTAAATCCTTTACATTTGTGTTAGTAATGTACAATATGGATTTTTTAATCTTTTTTTTTTTTTGCCGGATGAACAGAAGATCTTCGTTTTTCACATTACCCTGGTTGTGTGTACTATGTGATGAAAAATATATTTGCCCAAACAAACCAAATTTTGCACTGACTCATATCAATGACAAAAAGAGAGCAACTCTGCATTGGATTGCCAGTTTGCATCCAGGCTCAATTCAAAGTACAGGTGATGATCTATAAAGCCCTTTATGAGTACAGTAGAGGTTAGCTAGCACATATCTTCTTAAATAAACTACTCTGGACTCTGACATTTATGTACTATTTATTTACTATATTTATATCATGCCCTTCTTGACCCTGAAGGGGACTTAAGGCAGCTTACAAGAAGAGGCAATAATTCAATGCCTTAAAACAATTTAACAGTAAATCAACATTTGGTTAAAAATCTAAACAAAGTTAAAAACAATTAAAATATAAACATTACTTACTGCTATAGAATCACATTATCCACAATCAAGGTCAAGCCACTCCAATGATTGTATACATACATCCAAATTCATCTATTGCACTACATTAGTTGCCAAAGGCTTGATCCCAGAGCCATGCTTTAACCTTTTTTCTACCTGTCAGGAGGGAAGGGGCTGATCTGATATTGCTGGGGAGGGAGTTCCACAGCTGAGGAGCCACCACTGAGAATACTCTGTCTCTCGTCCCCACCAACCATGCCTGTGAAGGAGGTGGGACCAAGAGCAGGGCCTCCCCAGAACTCAGTCTCCGAGCTGCTCCATAGGTGAAGATATGTCTAGACAGGTAAGCTGGGCCAGAACCGTTTAGGACTTTATAGGCTAAAGGGTTGTATGCTCCCTGTGTGGTGCTCCAATGAGCAATCTGGCTGCCGCCCGCATCAAGAAAAGCCCCTCTCTCAGTCCCACCACTAGCACAAACACAGCTTTTGGGGATGTGAGAAAGGGCCTTCTTGGTGGTTGCTCCTGAACTATTTTGTATAATTTAAAAGCTCGACATAGAGTTATGTTAGACACTAATACTAAGCCCCAAAATGCTATCTATCTTATTTGGTCAGTTCTCCAGTATTGTCCACACTTTGCAAACATATCTGTACAACCAAAAATACTAGAAACCTGTTTTCAAAAGAAAGAAGAAATGGCAGGTTCTGGTGAATGTGTATCTAGCACTACAATGTGCATTGCTTTTTGGAACCATATTCTCAAGCAGCTATGCCCATTGCTTTAGCTGATTTCATTCCCAATGGGATGTTGATTAACATTTTTCCTGTCATTTGTAATATAGCAGTACATTTTTGTGACTCACACCCAATTCCTTATAATAATCATGATAGATCCATTGAATATCATTCAGTAATTGAGTTGGTAGATCTACACTAGTTAGGACTTGCAATTGGATTTGGGTCTATTAGTCATTGAAGAAAACAAATATATAAGATATATTGAAGAATGGATGCATACATCTGTTATGTCCAAATGAACAAATATGTATTTGTCTAATTCACTGTGAAATCCTCTAAAGTTTATTTGACAGAAGATGCTGATTCTCCACAAAAACATAACAGTTGAATACTTTCTTTCCCATGTCAGGAGCAACAATTCAATACCATCATTAAAAAACAGTATAAGTAATCAAAATTTACCCTTCCCTTATCAAATACATCACATAAAATAATATCACATATCACAAAGACACAGGTACTGCTTCTGCAAGAAGGTAACGGCTCCATGCAGTCATGCTGGCCACATGACCTTGGAAGTGTCTATGGGCAACGCTGACTCTGGCTTAGAATTGGAAATGAGCACCACTCCCAGAGTCGGACACGACTAGATTTAATGTCAGGGGAAACCTTTACCTTTTTATGCCTGCAGTGGGTTTTCTAAGCACAGGGATCACCCTCCAAAGGTTATTGTTCCTTTTTTGTCACTGCAAGAAGCACCTGGAAACTAGATATTATTATATTGTCTTGTGTTGAAAGAAAGGGACTGGATTCATTACATCTATCACACACATTAATTTGAAGGATTCAGCAAGAAAACTGGAAATGAAATGTACTATTCAGTACTTTTGCCTGACCTCTTTGTTTTGTGAGTCAGTCACTCTCCAAAATAATCCTGTTAGGTAAGATGGATGTGGGGGTGGCCCAGGAAACAAAGACCACTGGAGCACAAGGAGTCTACACAGCAGCCAGGGAGAAGTGGGTAGCTCTTATTTTTGTAATGAACTAGGACAGGTTTTCTAGAACTGAACAGAGCTATTACAAGAGTGGCAAAATACCTATTTAGAATGAGAATGTTCCTCCCCCAGATAAACTCTTTCCAAATACTTGAGAGCAGAATGAACACTGAAGACATGCCAAGGGAAACCTTCCAAAACAGATCTAAGAATATCTACCCAGTCATCACCAGTGTCTACAAAGGCAACCGGGATTTATACAGCTTGAGAAATGCTGTCTTCATCACCTCCTACTCAGACTGCATGCCTATGTAAAGAGTAGCTTCACCCTTCACTTTGGTATCTATATTCAACTGTCACTGGGATCTAAATCTGTCGTAGTTACTCACACATGGCAGGAGCCCCCGGTGGCGCAATGGGTTAAACCAGCATTTCTCAATCTGGGGGTCGGGACCCAGGGGTGAGGGGTCATGAAAGGTTGTCAGAAGGTTTGCCAAAGACCATCAGAAAACACAATATTTTCTGATGGTCATGGAGTTTCTGTGTGGGAAGTCTGGCACAATTCTATCATTGGTGGGGTTCAGAATGCTCTTTGATTGTAGGTGAACTATAAATCCCAGAAAGTAAATCCCCAAATATCAAGGTCTATTTTTCCCAAACTCCACCAGTGTTTACATTTGGGCATATTGAGGATTCATGCCAAGTTTGGTCTAGATCCATCATGGTTTGAGTCCACAGTGCTCTCTGGATATAGGTGAACTACAACTCTCAAAATCAAGGTCAATCCCCACCAAACTCTTTCAGCATTTTCAGCTGGTCATGCATGTTCTGTGTGCCAAGATTGGTTCAGTTCCATCATTGGTGGAGTTAAGAATGCTCTTTGATTGTAGGTGAACTATAAATCCCAGCAACTACAACTCCCGAATAACAAAATCACCCCCCCCCCCCCCCACAACACCACCAGTATTCAAATTTGGGCATATTGGGTATTTGTGCCAAATTTGGTCCAGTGAATGAAAATACATCCTGCATTTCAGATATTTACATTCTGATTCGTAACAGTAGCAGTTATGAAGTAGCAACAAAAATAATTTTATGGTTGGGGGTCACCACAACACGAGTATCAAGGGGTCATGGCATTAGGAAGGGTGAGAAACACTGGGTTAAACCCTTGTGCCTGCAGGACTGCTGACCAAAAGGTTGACGGTTCGAATCCAGGGAGTGGTGTGAGCTTCCATCTGTCAGCTCCAGCTTCTCATGAGGGGACATGAGAAAAGCCTTCCACAGGATAGTAAAACCTTTGGGCATCCCCTGGGCAACATCCTTGCAGACAGCCAATTCTCTCATGCCAGAAGTGACTTGCAGTTTCTCAAGTCACTCCTAACATGAAAAAAAACCCCTCACATGTGTCACAGTCTTCATCCAAAACTTTAAAGCATGTGAAGGTAGAAACTCTTGTTTTTTAATGAAGTGGACTATCTCTCTCTCAGTTCTTCAAAGACTACTAACCTTAAATGAATGGTAGTATGAAATGAACTATATTGCATTACTTTCTAATTCAACATGAATTCATTTTCAAACTTTATGACACAACTCCTGTTGTTAGTGCTGACTACAGCAAGGTTACCAAATCAGCTGGATTTACCTGTGTGGAAACTCAAAAGTCAACAATTTATTCCACAGGACTCTCTCTAGTTGGGACTAACTAAAAGGATTTTAGCTAACATGCTTGTAGTTTGCCAGTTATGTGGTATACTTATGACCATGTTTGGACTTAGGAGATCCATGTTCCTTATTGCTTTGAGCTTGACAGAAAGGGCAGAAATCTTTCTCTATAAAAGTTTGTCTGTCTATACTGCAAAGGTTGCTACTAGGTGAAAGATTGGCTGTTGCTAGGTGAAGTGGCCCTCTGTGATGTCAGCCAGAAAGAAAAGTGATATGTGCATGAAGGGAAGCAAAGAAGGAAAAAGACACAAAGACAGCCTGCCCGCTATTGTGATGGAAACATTATGAAATAAACTCTCTCTGAGCTGGAGAATGGAGAAAGAAGGCAGGCAGCAGTCCCAACAACACCCAGGCAATGCCAGGTGTAACTAATAAATATGTATGGATAGAGATGAAACTCTGAGTAGTTCCTAGTACACATGGCTGCAGAGAAAAGCTTGGAACAGTTCCATAGTTTTATCATACCAGTAGTCAACAAAAATCAATAAATGACTATATTCTTCAGATTTAATGCTTAATGCAGACATGAGCAAATTTGGTGTAGATGTATCCTGAGAGGACCTAGGAGGTAATCTATCCATAGGGATACCAAGGTGCTTGTTTATAAAGCTACTGTCCTCCCAACCCTGCTATACGCCTGCGAGACGTGGACTATCTACAGACGTCACATGCAAGCCCTAGAACGATTCCATCAGCGCTGCCTCCAAAAAATCTCTTGGGAAGACAAGCAGACAAATGTCAATGTGGTGGAAGAAGCAATGACCACCAGTATCGAAGCAATGGTCCTTCCCCATCAACTCCGCTGGATCAGCCACGTTGTCTGAATGCCTGACCACCATCTCCCAAAGCAGTTGCTCTACTTCGAATTCAAGAACACAAAACGGAATGTTTGAGGACAGGAAAAGAGATGTCAAGATGGGCTCGAGGCCAACCTTAAAAACTTTGGCATAGACACTGAGAACAAGGAAGCCCTGGCCCTTGAGCAGTCTAGCTGAAGGTCAGCTGCGACCAGCAGTGCTGTAGAATTTGAAGAGGCACGAATGGAGGGCAAAAGAGAGAAATGTGCCAAGAGGAAGGTTTGTCAAGGCAACCCCGACTGGGTCCGCCTTCCACCTGGAAACCAATGCCCTCACTGTGGGAGAAGATGTAGATCAAGAATAGAGCTCCACAGTCACCTACGTACTCACCACCAGGACACTGATCTTGGAAGACAATCCTACTTGGACAACGAGGGATCACTAAGTAAGTAAGTAAGTGAGTAAGGTAATCTGTATAAATAAAAAGGTAATGTTCGTTTGTGGGATTAACATAACTCAAAAACCACTGGATGAATTGACACCAAATCTGGACACAATACATTTATAAGGCCAGCGAATGACTATCACCCATTAACCCCCACCCCAAGCAGCAGAAATGACAATACAGAGGCAGATGCCCGGCTTACTAACAGTGAAGCCCTTGCTCTGCAGACAGCAGGGATGCACCTTTGAGCCCAACTCTTTTCCAGGCTATGTCTAGAGGGAAGGAATGAAAAAGGGAAAGAGAAAGGAAAGAAAAAAGAAGAAAAGAGAGAGGGATGGAAGGAAAGAAGGAGAGAAAGAGGGGGGGAGGGAGGGAAAGAGAGAAGGAAGGATGGAACCAAAGAGCAAACGAAGGAAGGAAGGAAGGAAAGAGGAAGAGAAGGAAGAAAGGAGAGAAAGGAGAGAAAGGAGAAGGGAAAGAAGAATGGAAAGAAAAGGGTGGAAGGAAGGAAAAGGGGACAGATGGAAGGAAGGAGAGAAAGAAAGAAAAGGAGAGAAAGAGAGAGGGAAGGTTGGCCACAGCAACACGTGGCAGGTACAGCTAGTGCCTAGTAAAAAGGTAATGGTTTCCCCTGACGTTAAGTCTAGTCATGTCTGACTCTGCAGAGTGGTGCTTATCTCCATTTCTAAGCCAAAGAGCTGACGTTGTCCGTAGATATGTCCATGGTCATGTATCCAGCCATTACTTTCCTGCCGAAGGGGTATCTATTGATCACGCATTTGCATGTTTTCGAACTGTTAGGTTGGCAGAAGCTCGGTCTAACAGTGGTAGCTCCCCGCAGCATTCTGGATTCAAACTGCCAACTTTTCAGTCAGCAAGTTCAGCAGCTCAGCAGTTTAACCTGCTACACCACCAGGGAGCCCAGGTAATGCCTACCAAGGACATATTTTGTTTGATATAGGTACACAAAACTGGAAGCACTGAATATCAAGAAGCACTGCTTAATATCAAGCAAAAAGTGGGTGCTAGAAACAATATCATATGAAAGCTGACTGGCACAACCTGGGGATCACAACCAGATACAGACATCTGCCCTTGCGCTTTGCTACTCTGCTGCTGTATACGCATGCCCAGTGTGGAACACATATCACCACGCTAAAACTGTGGCTGTGGCTCTTAATGAGACATGCCGCATTATCACGGGGTGTCTGCGCCCTACATCACTGGAGAAATTACACTGTTTAGCCAGTATTGCACCACCTGACATCTGCTAGGAAGTAGCAACCAATAGTGAAAGGACCAAGGCAGTGACATCTCTGGCCCACCCCCTGTTTGGGTATCAGCCAGCACGTCAACAACTTAAATCAAGAAATAGTTTTCTAAGATCTACAGAGACACTCGCTGGAACACCTCAGCAAGTGAGTCCAAAAGTGGCCGGCTCAAACCCAGAACCTCAAATGAGAGATTCCCTCCTGAGCACACAGAAAACTAACTGGGCTGAATAGACTGCACTCTGGCACCACGGGATGCAGCGCCAACCTTAAGAAATGGGGCTACAAAGTGGAATCCATGACATGCGAGTGCAGAGAAGAGCAAATCACAGACCATCTACTGCAATGCAACCTGAGCCCTGCTACATTCACAATGGAGGACTTTCTAATAGTAACACCAGAGGCACTCCAAGTGGCCAGCTACAGGTCAAAGGTTTGCAAACTTTGTGTTTTGTTTGTTTGTTTTTTAATGAAATAGAACTGTTTGGTTCACTCCTGACACGATAAATAAAACAAAACTGGAGACACCAGTCCTGGGGACACAGGGGACGTGCTGGATCTTCCTTTTTCCCCTTTGAGTTTCATAAAATGAGGCTTGCATAGATTTATTTCCATTGCTAATGTTCCTGTGGGACTTGTTCCAAATGGTTCCTTCCTGAAAGCCCCATAATTCCATGGCTTCACCCATAGGACTACCACCATCCCTGTTCTATCAGCACACCAAAGGCTTTCCTTCCTTGCTCAACTTAGGATGGAATCCTGCTTTTCTTAAAATACAAGTTGCTGATTGAGTTCGAAATCCAAGCCATGGGTAACATAAGACCAACAAGGAGAGGAACATCAAGCCCTAGAAGGCCTTGGGCTTCTGCTTCTTTGTAACCCACTCCATCACCTAGCCAGAGTAGCCACCCTTCTTGCTCAACAGGACAAAGATCAACATGCCCGACATGCCTCAGTCTCCATGCCCTCCCCATTCGGAGTTGCCCCCAGCTCTGCCCTCCGAGCCATGGAGCCACCTTCTTTCTCCCTTTGGGGTCAGGAGAGGACAACAGCTTTCCGCGGGAAGCGAGGGAGGGAGGGGAGGAGGCAAAGCTCGGAGGGGGAGGGGGAGGAGGGAGCGTCCGCGGCGACGTCACAATGTCATATGCAAATCGAGCCTGCGTCAGCCCAGGCTTCCAACCCCGGGCAGCCAATAGGAAACGGAAGCCGACCCCTTTCATCTTGGGGATGAAATAATAAAAAGAGAGAGGCCAATAACATAAGAATAAGGCGAGCTTCAAACCCAGGTGGGCTTTTCCTTGGAGGTCTAGTAGCAACAAGGGTCTTCGTCCAAAGATCACCCAACCTGCTCTTTGGGGTGCATTCTACATACTAGAATGAATACACTACCTCTGAGGATGCTTGCCATAGATGCAGGCAAAACGTCAGGAGAAAATGCCTCTAGAACATGGCCATATAGCCCGGAAAACCTACAACAACCCAGTGATTCCGGCCATGAAAGCTTTCGACAATACATCGAATACGGTTTGACACCGCTTGAACAGCCAAGGAATTCTAGGATTGGTAGTTTGGAGAGGCTCTTTGGGAAAGAAAGATGAAGACCTTGTATAATCACACACACCATTCCATACTATGGAGCCATGGCATCCAAGTGGCCACAAACTACAGTGTGTAGATCAGGCATGGGCCTGATCTACACATCCCATTGTAATACCATTATTATTATTATCATTATTCTGACACAAAGACACAGTATGTCACAGGAAAAGAGATATTTATGCTGGATTCTTATCACAAAATCACAAGTCGAACACTTCCCAAGCATCTAGGACTGCGATATTATTATTATTATTATTATTATTATTATTATTAAGCCTTCCCTCCAGCTCCAGGTGTTTTGGACTCCAACTCCCACCATTTGTAACAGCTTCAGCCCCCTTCATTTATTATTATTATTATTATTATTATTATATTTTATTCCATTATTATTATTATTATTATTATTATTAGGCCTTCCCTCCAGCTCCAGGTGTTTTGGACTCCAATTCCCACCATTTCTAACAGCCTCAGTCCCATTTATTTATTTATTTATTTATTATTATTCCAATATTATTATTATTATTATTATTGGACTCAGGCAGTTGGAAAGGAACACCAAAGACCATCTAGTCCACCCCCTTCTTTCTGCCAGGAAGGTAGATGGAATTACTATCCTATTATTATACATTGTTATTACTATTCGAAACACAAGATTAGTACACAGAAGACAAGATCACTCTGCTGGCTGTTGTATTGGATCACACGTCAGACACTTCCCAAGTGTCTAGGACTGTGTGATGTATCAGGGAATAATGCGTGCAGATCCCAGTAAGGTGGCCTTCTGCAGCTGGCAGATGGTAATTTTGTCAGTGCCGATTGTGTTTATAAGTGCAGGCCAAGGTCTTTAGGCACTGCACCCAGTGTGCCGATCACCACTGGGACCACCTTAAGTGGCTTGTGCCATTATTATTATTATTATTATTATTAGAAATAATTTATTATTTCAAATTTGTAATAATTTATTATTATTATTATTATTATTATTATTATTATTATTAGGCCTTCCCTCCAGGTGTTTTGGACTCCAACTCCCACCATTTCTAACAGCCTTGGCCCCCTTCATTTATTATTATTATTATTATTATATTCCATTATTGTTATTATTATTATTACACTCAGACAGTTGGAAAAAACCCCAAAGTTCATCTAGTCCACCCCCTTCTTTCTGCCAGGAAGGTAGATAGAACTACTATCCTATTATTAAACATTATTATTATTATTATTATTATTATTATTATTCTTCAAAACACAACAAGATTAGTACACAGCAAATAAGGTCACTCTGCTGGTTGTTGTATTTGGTCACATGTCAGACACTTCCCAAGTGTCTAGGACTGTGTGATGTATCGGCAAATGATGCATGCAGATCCCAGTAAGGTGGCCTTCTGCAGCTGGCAGATGGTAATTTTGTCAGCATCGATTGTGTTTAAGTGCAGGCCAAGGTCTTTAGGCACTGCACCCAGTGTGCCGATCACCACTGGGACCACCTTTACTGACTTGTGCCAGAGTCTATTATTATAAGACTCAGTCTTATAAGGAAGGGTCCTGAGGTGTTAGGAATGGTGGGAGTGGGGAGTCCAAAACACCTGGAGAGAAGGCCCAAGTTTGCCCAGGCCTGGTATAGAATCACCTACTGAGTTCTCATTTAAGAGAGGTAGTTACCAAGAGAAAGGGAAATAGCTTTGGGGATCTGTGATGCATTTAGATTTATACATTCCCAGCATTTGGAAAAGAAAAACCCTGATCCACATTAAACCCATTTGTTTTCTTTCGCCACAGCTCAATACAAGCTCCCAATCTGCCTCTGAGTGCAGAACTGCCAAGGCTCAAGGCTATAAGGTCCTGGAAGCTGTAGTTTTCTTTCCCAAACTGCAACTCCCATGATCCCCATAGCCTTGAGCCACGTCCCAAGTGTGCATTCATTCATTCCAGATGCTCCCTGCCTTGCAAGGCTGGGGATGAGGAACATTTTCCATTCGCCTCTTTCTCCTCCTCCTCCTCCTCCACTGACCTCAAGGAGCCGCACAAACAAGGGAAGGGATGTTTTGCCTCCTCGTTGCCTGGCTCCCTTCTCTCTCTCCGCCTCCCTCTTTCCTCCCCTCCCTCCCTTTGGAAGGACTATTATTAATATCTGCAACGTTTTCCCCTTCTTGTTATGTCAAGACAAAAGCGGGGCATCCTTGCCTTTTTAAGCCAAAGAAGAGAGTCGATGACAGGCCTGGGGACTGGAGGGGGGACATCTCTGCCTTCTCCTCCTCCTCCTCCTCTTTCTGCCCATCTTTTGTTTCACACTGAATCCCTCCGCAAATAATTATAAAAGCCTCCCAACCATCCAAAAGAAGGTTATGCAAGGATCTGGTTATAAATGGAGGGTGGATAATGATATTTGACTCCCTGGAAAGCTTTAACATGCAGGAATTCTTGGGAGGGTTGAAGTCAACACAAGCTTTTTCCCTTCTTCCCAATTTCCACTCATTTAGAAGCCAAGTCCATTTTATTTTTTTCCAGATTCAACATAAACAATGTATTGTCGAAGGCTTTCACAGCCGGAATCATTGGGTCGTTGTGAGTTTTCTGGACTGTATGGCTATATTCCAGGAGCATTCTCTCCTGATGTTTGGCCTGCATCTATGAGATGCATCCTCAGAGGTTGTGGGGGTCTGTTGGAAACTAGGAAAATATAAACCCCGTCAGGAGAGAATGCTTCTTGGACATGGCCACACAGGCCGGAAAACTCACACCAACTCAACACAAACAACCACCATGTTTTCTAACAACCACCATTGTCAGACTACACAGAGAAGCCACGGAAATTCACAAACATGGGGATAATTTCAACAGAAAGGAAGAAACCATGAAAATGAACAAAACCTGGCTACCAGTATTTTAAAAAAGACTAAAATCAGGAAGGTAAATAAAGAGCAACACTCAAAAAACAGGGGAATTCCAAACAAGAAACAATCAGGGCCAGCTAACACCTCCCAACAAAAGATTCCCCCAAGCAGCAATCAGCCAGGCTTTGAAGCTGCAAGGTTATTTAATGCTAATCAAGGTGATTAATTGCAACATTCACACTTGCCTCCAACAGACAAGAATTCTTTCTCACACCCTGGATATTTCACAGATATATAAACCTCAATGTATTGTTGAAGGCTTTCATGGCCAGAATCACTGGGTTGCTGTGAGTTTTCTGGGCTGTACGGCCATATTCCAGAAGCATTCTCTCCTGACGTTTTGCCTGCATCTATGGCACCTTGATTAACATTTAATAGCCTTGCAGCTTCAAACCCTGGTTGATTCCTGCCTGGGGAATCCTTTGTTGGGAGGTGTTAGCTGGCCTTGATCCATGCTAATCAAGGTGGCCAATTGAAACATTGACACCTACCCTGTTTTTCTGTGGATGCCTCCCATAGATGCAGGCGAAACGTCAGGAGAGAATGCTTCTGGAACATGGCCATACAGCCCAGAAAACTCATAACAACCCACTATATAAACCTCACTTGCCTTTGTTTCCAACAAGACTCCTCAACCTGTGAGGATGCCTCCCATAGATGTCGGCGAAAGGTCAGGAGAGAATGCTACAGCCCGGAAAACTCACAGTGATTCCAGCCATGAAAGCCTTCGACAAGACATTCAACACAAAGGGATTGGTATATTCCACCGCCCAGAGCCTTGCCTTCACCATTTCCCTGCCAACCGGAGAGAGAGAGAGGAAACAAACCACATCAACATCTTCAGAAACAGACCCAAATGCAAATAATAATCATGTTGGTAATAAAACAATGGGATTTTTTGATAGGAAATCGGTGGCTGATGGCAGCCAGATGCCATTTAAAAAAAGACCCTCTAAGTCAGGCTCTGCAAAAGGTCGACCTTGGCATTCAATCCCTTTCTCTGGATCCCACGGAAAGGCTGTCACAGGCACACAAAGAAATCAGTGGGGGAATCAATCCAAAAGGGGAGAAAGCCACACTTACCTTGCCTTTAATGTCATCAAATGTTTTGTAAACAACGCCACACTGTACACACAAGAAGAAGAAGAGAGAGAAAAAAACCCACAAATCTATATATATATATATTTAAATTAAGCACCAGCTTTAGGCAGAGAGAGTCTGTGAGGTAGTTTTAATTGCAATCAACCGAGATCGAGCATAGAAAATTGCTATTTTGTATATATTATATTTAAAAAAACACCTTCCTCTGGGAGGGAGAGAAAAAATATATATAGATCTCGATGCCGGGAGGGGGTGAAGGTGATGCAAATGGTGCCTCTGGTCTTCTCAGAAGATATGCAGGGTCGGCAAGTGCAGGCGCCCGGCCACCCTTCCCTCCCTGGTCCAAACAGCCTTAGAATTCGTATTTTTCCTGTTATTGCTGAATCCCCAGTTGATCTCGGCAGGGAAATTAGAACGTTCAAACAGCTGATGGTGACGTCACAAAGGGGGGACCGCCCGCCGCGGGAGGCGGCCAATGAGAGGCGGCCAACGTCCGAAGGGCGGGGCTTCGGTTGGGCGGTGGGAGGAGCCTTAGGCGCTCCACGTGAGACGAGCCACCCGTGGAAAGGACGCCGCGGAGGTAAGTTGCAAGGCTGGGCCGGGCGGAGTGGGTCAGTGGGACCTGAAGGCTGTGGCGGAGAAGCCAAGGCCAGGGGAGACACTCGAGTCCAGAAACACGAGTGGGAAAGGCATCCCAAGCCCACTCCTTACTCTTCCTTGCCCATAAAGGGACTCAGGAGGGGAAATGTTGCCAGATCACCCTGAACATGCGTGGAATCATATAATCACAGAGTTGGAAGAGACCTCGTGGGCCACCCAGTCCAAGCCCCTGCCAAGAAGCAAGAATATTGCATTCAAAGCACCCCCTACAGATGGCCATGCAGCCTCTGCTTCAGAGTCTCCAAAGAAGGAGCCTCCACCATACTCCGGGGCAGAGAGTTCCACTGCTGAACACCTCTCACAGTCAGGAAGAATGACCACCCTGAACACGCGTGGAATCATAGAATCACAGAGTTGGAAGAGACCTCATGGGCCATCCAGTCCAACCCCCTGCCAAGAAGTAGGAATATTGCATTCAAAGCATGCCTGACAGATGGTCATCCAGCCTCTGTTTAAAAGTCTCCAAAGAAGGAGCCTCCAACACACTCCAGGGCAGAGAGTTCCACTGCTGAACACCTCTCACAGTCAGGAAGAATGATCTCCCTGAACACGCGTGGAATCATAGAATCACAGAGTTGGAAGAGACCTCGTGGGCCATCCAGTCCAACCCCCTGCCAAGAAGCAGGAATATTGCATTCAAAGCATGCCTGACAGATGGACATGCAGCCTCTGCTTTAAAACCTCCAAAGAAGGAGCCTCCACCACACTCCAGGGCAGAGAGTTCCACTGCTGAACACCTCTCACAGTCAGGAAGTTCTTCCTCATGTTCAGATGGAATCTCCTTTCTTGTAGTTTGAAGTCATCGTTCCACGTCCTAGTCTCAAGGGAAGCAGAAAACAAGCTTACTCCCTCCTCCCTGTGGCTTACCCTCACATATTTATACATGGCTATCATGTCTCCTCAAGCCTTTCCCTTCTTCAGGATAAACATGCCCAGCTCTTTAAGCCGTTCCTCATAAGGTTTGTTCTCCAGACCCTTGATCATTTTAGTTGCCTTCCTCTGGACATATTCCAGCTTGTCAACATCTCCCTTCAATTGTGGTGCCCAGAATTGGACACAGTATTCCAGGTGTGGTCTAACCAAGGCAGAATAGAGGGGTTGCATGGCTTCCCTGGATCTAGACACTATACTATTGATGCAGGCCAAACTCCCATTAGCTTTTTATGCCGCTGCATCACATTGGATTTTGTAGGCTAAGCCTGATTGGGACTTGGGTAGAAGAACAGAAGACCAGGCTGTGGCACAGCTAGTTAGTACCCAGCTGCATTAAATCACTACTGACTGAGAGGTCATGAGTTTGAAGCCAGCCCGGGTCGGAGTGGGTGATCCCTCGTTGTCCAAGTAAGATTGTCCTCCAAGATCGGTATCCTGGCGGTGGGTCCGTAGGTGACTGTGGAGCCCTATTCTTGATCTACATCTCCTGCAATGAGGACATCAGTTTCCAGGTGGAAGGCGGTCCCAGTCAGG
The DNA here is from genome assembly GCF_037176765.1 of Anolis sagrei. Classification (NCBI taxonomy): domain Eukaryota; kingdom Metazoa; phylum Chordata; class Lepidosauria; order Squamata; family Anolidae; genus Anolis; species Anolis sagrei. The sequence goes on along the minus strand of NC_090024.1, from coordinate 210,831,643 downwards.
GTTGGCTTGATGCACCTTCCTCTTTTAACATTTCCCTCTTTTGCCCTCCATTCATGCCTCTTCAAATTCTACAACACTGCTGGTCACAGCTGACCTCCAGCTGAAGTGCTCAAGGGCCAGGGCTTCCCAGTTCTCAGTGTTTATGCCCCAGTTTTTAAGGTTGGCTTTGAGTCCATCTTTAAATCTCTTTTCCTGTCCTCCAACATTGCGTTTCTGTTCTTGAGTAGAGTAACTGATCAAGCATTTGGACAATGTGGCTGGTCCAGCAGAGTTGATGGCGGAGGACCATTGCTTCAACGCTGTTGGTCTTTGCTCCTTCCAGCACGCTGACATTTGTCCGCCTGTCTTCCCAAGAGATTTGCAGGATTTTTTTGGAGGCAGCGCTGATGGAATCGTTCCAGGAGTTGCCTGTGACGTATGTAGAGAGTCCACGTTTTGCAGGCGTATAGCAGAGTTGGGAGGACAATAGCCTTATAAACAAGCACCTTCGTCTCCATTCGGGTGTCCCAGTCCTCAAACACTCTGTGCTTTATTCGGAAAAATGCTGCACTCATAGAGCTCATGTGGTGGTGTATTTCAGTGTCAATGTTGACTTTTGTGGAGAGGTGGCTCCCAAGGTAGCAGAAATGGTCAACATTTTCTAAAGCTGTCCTTCTGGCATTGGAGAGGGATTGGTTGGTGACTGCTGGAAGAGCACTTCGGTTTTCTCAATATTCAATGACAGGCCGAGTTTCTTGTATGCGTCTGTGAAAATGTTGAGAGTGGCTTGTAAGTCTTCTTCTGAATGCGCACAGACGACATTGTCACCAGCATATTGGAGTTCTATAACAGATATTGTAACCTTGGTTTTGGCTTTCAGTCTGCTGAGGTTAAATAGCTTGCCATCTATCTGATAGATGATTTCCACTCTTATGGGAAGTTTCCCATCAACAAGATAAAGTATCATAGCGATGAAGATGGAAAATAAGATTGGGGCAATAACACATCCCTGTCTGACACCTATGCACCTGTTGACCTATGCAGCCCGAAAGACAGTTGCATCTGTCAAGTAGGAAATTTAGGTACCGCTTTATGCGGGAAGGCTAATTTAACTCATTTACGACACCATAACTCATTTACGACACCATGCCACGTCTCTTGGTTTTGATGGTCTCCTGCTATTTCCGCAGCAGTGAAGCATAGTCAGTATACACAGCTAAACAATCCCAGTGTTGTCGTTCAGCCTTTGATTGTGTCTGCACCTGATCTCTCTGGGGACTCTGGGCCTGTTAGTCATTCTGATGACACTGGGGATTCTGGGTCTTCAAATCAGCAGGAGAGCCAGCAAGAGATTTTAAGTCCTGAAAATGGGCGATCTGTGTCTGAAAGCCACATTCCTGAAAAGGCAGTTCACTAGGGAAGCAAGGCCAGAAACAGCTCAGAGGATGAAAATGAAAGTCCAGGTGGACAGACTAGTGAGAGTTAGGAGATTTACATTCCGTCAACATAGAGCTTCTCAGGAGAGTTTATGAAGGTCAAGATGCCTATTAGCCAAGAAGTCCTTATCAGTTTCCCAGTGGAGAAGGCATGATTTTCTCTATATATTAGTTAGCCCAGCAGATGGATCTGCCAGTCCTAGCAACATTGATGTTTGAGTATAGAACTACTGTCAAGTCAAGGGATTTCTAGTTTCATGTGACATTTTTTTTGTTCATGTCTCATGATTCCAAGTTTTGAGGACTGTTCCTGAATCTCATGCTTTGGATTTATTCTGCTTTTGTTTTCCTGGTTTTTAATGCTACTCCTGTACTTTGATTTCATAGAATCATAGAATCAAAGAGTTGGAAGAGACCTCATGGGCCATCCAGTCCAACCCCCTGCCAAGAAGCAGAAATATTGCATTCAAGTCACCCCTGACAGATGGCCATCCAGCCTCTGTTTAAAAGCTCGCAAAGAAGGAGCCTCCACCACACTCTGGGGCAGAGAGTTCCACTGCTGAACGGCTCTCACAGTCAGGAAGTTCTTCCTCATGTTCAGATGGAATCTCCTCTCTTGTAGTATGAAGCCATTGTTCCGCGTCCTAGTCTCCAGGGAAGCAGAAAACAAGCTTGCTCCCTCCTCCCTGTGGCTTCCTCTCACATATTTATACATGGCTATCATATCCCCTCTCAGCCTTCTCTTCTTCAGGCTAAACATGCCCAGCTCCTTAAGCCGCTTGTTCTCCAGACCCTTGATCATTTTAGTCGCTCTCCTCTGGACACATTCCAGCTCGTCAATATCTCTCTTGAATTGTGTTGCCCAGAATTGGACACAATATTCCAGGTGTGGTCTAACCAAAACAGAATAGAGGGGTAGCATGACTTCCCTAGATCTAGACACTATGCTCCTATTGATGCAGGTCAAAATCCCATTGGCCTTTTTTGCCGCCACATCACATTGTTGGCTCATGTTTAACTTGTTGTCCATGAGGACTCCAAGATCTTTTTCACACGTAGTGCTCTCAAGCCAGGCGTCCCCCATTCTGTATCTTTGCATTTCATTTTTTTCTGCCAAAGTGGAGTATCTTGCATTTGTCACTGTTGAACTTCATTTTGTTAGCTTTGGCCCATCTCTCTAATCTGTCAAGATCGTTTTGAATCCTGCTCCTGTCCTCTGGAGTATTGGCTATCCCTCCCAATTTGGTGTCGTCTACAAACTTGATGATCCTGCCTTCTAACCCTTCATCTAAGTCATTAATAAAGATGTTGAACAGGACCGGGCCCAGGACAGAACCCTGCAGCACTCCGCTCGTCACTTCTTTCCAGGATGAAGAGGAAGCATTGGTGAGCACCCTCTGGGTTCGTCCATTTAACCAATTACAGATCCACCTCACTGAAGGTTTGCCTAGCCCACATTGGACTAGTTTCCTTGCCAGAAGGTCATGGGGGACCTTGTCGAAGGCCTTACTGAAATCCAGGTATGCTACATGCACGGCATTTATGTGGATTATTCCTGATATTTGGACTTTGGTTTTTTCATACTATTTTTCTGAATTTATATATATGTATATGTATATATATATATATATATATTCTTCAATAAACTGCTTTGCTATTTTACCTTAGACTACAGTGTGTGTTTAATGCAGAGGTGCTTAAGCAGCTGAGGGGGAAAGAAAAGGTCTGAGGCTGTTAGGAATTGTGGGAGTTGAAGTCCAAAACACCTGGAGGCCCAAGTTTGCCCATGTGTGAGCTAGACTTTGCACAGAACAGTTGGTTTGGATCCCTATGATACCATGAGGCCACATTGTTTTTATTTTCGGAAGCTATGTTTAAATTAAAAAGAAAAACAAGAGTGTGTTGTTGGTTTTTTTATATTTGTCAAAGGCAGCATGAACAATCAGTTGAATGATTATAATATACTCTAAAGTTTAATCTTTGCCAATAGCAGAAGTAAAATTATTGGCTGAACTTGAATTCCACATTGGTTTCCCAAAAACAGCTAGATGCAGTTCCCTTTTGGGCACGGAGAGGTATAACAGCGCACTTTAAACACTATCACTTCCAAGCTTTGTTACAATCTGGACTTCAAGGAAAGGAGCTGTCATCTCCATTTCCTGCAGCAAGGCACATAATACAGAGATGCCAAATCTAGGTTCAGATCACAGGATTCACTCTGCCTTTTTTTAAAAAAAGGAGAAAGAGACTAAAGAGCGAGAGATCTCACAAAGATATTATCTCCATACAATATGACCCCTGTACTGGTTTGCTACAACATGGTTTGCTAATATCCATGGTAAGTTCAGGAACATAGTCCTATGGATATGGAAATTGCACTCTATATGAAATGTAAACTATTTAACCATTGATCTGTTAGCAGGGATCTGGCAATATCTGGAGTGCTCCACTTTCTCCTTTCTGCCAAGACATGCATACTATCCAAGGCCACAATGTGTTTCAAGGAACAAAAAATGTTTAAAGGACTAAGAGATATATTGTGGCATAAGTAAATAAACTAAATCCTGATTCATAATCATTTGCTTTTGAAGGTGCTACAAGGCTGGTTGTTTTTGATGTAAAAGAGGCTAAGATGGCCACTTTGTTGGAAATTGTTATCCACTCCCCTCTCCAATAGAAGTAGTTTTCCTATGACAGGAACAGTGAATGTGGTTTTGCCTAAAAACGAGACTGTTCATCTGGCTAAAAAGACAATGAAGGAAAATCTGATAAATAGAAGATACCCTCCCTCCCCTCCTTGCTACATAGAAGAACTGTGAGGCAGATGTGTGGTTATCTTGTCAAGTTTTCTACATTAACCATGTGGTTAAAATAGTTCTTTGGTTTCCCTAACCATCACTGATCAATTGAAGTGCCTCTTGGATTATGTGATTTTAATAATTTTAATGTTGATATATTTTTAGCGGATGTTTTAGTAATGGCTTATTGGCCTATGCATTTTGACTAACCCTGTATATGTTTTTATTTGCCAGATATATATTGTATGTAATGTATGGCATCAAATTGTGCCTCTATGTGCACCGCTCTGAGTCCCCTACGGGGTTGAGATGGGTGGGATATTAATATGGCAAATAATAATAAAAAGAATGGTTTCCAAGCCAGTGGGACAGGAACTTGTTGTAGATTCCAATGCATACTTTAAAGAAGCTATTAGCATTTCAAAAACATGCAATGTGAGTAGATCAATAGGTACACCTTGGCAGGAAGGTAAAAGGCGCCCATGCAGCCATGATGGCAACACAGCCAGGAAGGTCTACAGACAACAGGCTCCTTGACATGGAAAAATGGAACAAGAGCACCTCCCCATGGCAAGAGTTGAGCATCGTATCCAGATGCTAGAGATGGAAAGGGAAACTTTTGCCTTTGTTTTTATATGATGTATATACTCAGCTTGATCAGTCTATCAGTTTTATCATGTCTTATCATATGTATTTACTGTATTATTATAAGTGTCTTATTTTAACTTACTATGTGGAGTGTGATCAGGTCTTGTCAGGCCTTGTTGTACTCTCAACAGAGACACCACTGGCATCCTTATAATTCCAACTTCCGGAGGAATTCTGGGAATTCTTTCTCTGGATCAAATAGGGGTCGTAATTTCTCCACCAATATGATATGGCCTAAGGGCTAATCAATGAAATTACTACTACTGCCTTTGTTTTTGTATTGTATGTCATTGTTCACTGTACAAAAAGCCATTGAATGTTTGCCCATATATATATGTATACTATAATCTGTCCTGAATCCCCTTGGGGAGCTAGAGCGAAATATAAATAAAGTGTGTTGTTGTTGTTGTTGTAGAATTCAGCACATTGGATATCTACTTCAGTTGTGGTTGTGGACATTCAAATAGTTTTCCACTAATAGTGACCCTAAGGCAAAGGAAGAATGGGTTTCTGAGGCTAAACGTGGGTGCCTTGCCCAAGATCACCCAGTGGGTTTTCATAGCCAAGCAGGGATTTGAATCCTTTTCTCCAAAGTCATAATTCAGTGCTCAAACTATTACACTATGTTAACCCAGAGTCACTGAAAACAAGTGACGTCACCATCCCATTTGACACAGAAATAACCAGCTGCCCCTGTTTAATTATGAGAGGAAATTCAGCAAAGGTTTCTTTAAGTTATAACTATGGTCTATGTCTGCTGCAGCTTTCTGGGAACTATAGTCCCAAAAAAGGAATCCCCTCAATTGAGTAGAATGATATGAGTTGGAGGAGACCACATGGGCCATCTAGTCCAACTCCTGCCATGCTTAAATAACCATAGTGAAAATTTACTAGCTTTTAGCTCTTTAGCCCAAGTCAAATTCAAGAGCCTGTGGCTATTCTTATATCAAGACAACTTCCACCTTATCATCTAAAATACTCCTGAAGATAAGCATGGACAACCAGGGCTTTCCAGATAGGACTAGGAAAGAATCTTGCCTGAAACTCTGCAGAGCTGCTGCTACCAGACAGAATTCACAACACTGGGCTAGGCTAAATATGAAATGCCTGCCTGTGCTTATGAAAATAGCAGAAACTGGATCCTCCCTCCTGGCCCAGATTACATCAGTGGGAGAGGGAGGAACAATATCATCACAAGCACCTCTCATTGGATTTCATCTCCTTTACATTGCAATGAATTGTGCATTGCAGAGTATCTTGAAATATCTACCAAAACATGTATGCTGAGAAAATAATTTACATAGTTGATTTTACTAATATGTAAATCGAAGTCATTTACTAGTTTTCTGGGTCGTAGAATCCATATTTGTTGGTGGATAGAGATATGAATTAACCTGCCTGCATTTATATAAGTACATAATATTAAATTGCCTGAGATAAACCTGTATCCTCCTTGAACGGTGGTACCCAGAACTAGATACATTCTTCTAAAACATAATAGAGTAGTATTATTACTTTCCTTGATTTGGATACAAGTATTGCTAATGTAACCTAGAATTCAACTGGTTTTTTGCCACTCCATCACAGTTAACGGATATTGTGTCATTGTTCGATTTTGTCCCTCCACGACAGAATTTTGTTGGATTAAAAAAGGTGAAAGAAATGATGGGAAAAACACTACGGGATTTGTAAGGGAAAGAAATATTTCAATGAATAAGGCAGGACAGTTCTCCAGTAAAAACAGAATCTCAAAGGATTTGGGTAACTCCTTTTTAAAAAATAGTTTTAATTACATTTCCATTCATTTCATTATAAAAAAAATCTCTACAATTCATATAATTATTTCTTCTCCTTTCCCCCATTATGCTACCCATTGTGTTCCTTAACTCCGGAGTCCTCCTTTTCTTTATGGTCTCACAAAAACCTCATTTCTTCTGGTGGGGGTTGGTTCCCATCTTCTTTCGTTAATGTTTCTTCGACAATTTTTTCCATATACTTTCAAAATCATTATTCTTCCTTAGGCCCTTTATAACCTTTAGATTTAATGTTAATTTATCATTTATTGCTAATTTCCAAATTTCATTCCATTCATCTGTATTATAAATAGATAACAGTATAGTCAATGGATATATATATTTTTTTCTTTCATAATACTTTCTATCTCTACTATAACCTTTCCCCAAAACTTTTGTACATATTTGCATTGCGACTTGGAGTAACTCCTGACAAGGTGGTTCTTCAGGAACATTGTTATAATATTATGAATCTATGATTCTATGAATATGGGTGCTAAAAATATTCAACAGGGATACAGTGAAAAAATAAATGCTATAAAACCCTGTAAGTTCTACCAGTGGTGACCGTACCTCGTGAAGTCGGATTTGACCGTGGTGGTCCATGCCTTAGTTACCTCTAGACTGGACTATTGCAATGCGCTCTACATGAGGCTGCCCTTGAAAACAGCCCGGAAATTTCAACTGGTCCAATGAGCGGCAGCCAGACTGCTAACTGGTGTGAATTACAGGGAGTGGTCAACCCCCCTGTTTAAGGAGCTCCATTGGCTGCCATTTATTTTCCGGTCCCAATTCAAGGTGCAAGTTCTTACCTATAAAGTCCAGAATAGTTTGGGACCCACCTACCTGTGTGACCGCATTTCTTTTTATGAACCTACACGATCCCTTCAATCTTCCAGAGAGGGCCTTCTCTCACTCCTACCTTCATTTCAAGCGCGACTGGTGGGGACCAGGGAGAGGGCCTTCTCTGTGGTGGCCCCTCGGCTCTGGAACTCACTCCCCAGAGAAATTAGGCAAGCCCCTGCCCTGACAGTCTTCAGGAAGAGTCTGAAAACTTGGCTGTTCCAGTGTGCCTTCAATGAATGAATGAACAATAATCCCTGACCTAACCAAACCCTACATAAAATGCCCTCGGAAGCACTTTATTTTACCTGTTAGTGCAATTAAACCCTACTTCGTCCCTCAGATCTCCTGTCCAAATATATTACATTGCTTTCACACCCAGTGTTTTTAAACTTTTAAACTTTTAATTTCTGTAAGCAGGCTTCACTAATTTTCCGTTTTCAAATATTGTGATTTTATATTGTCTGAGGTGTTTATTTATACTGTTTTTTGTATTTGTATTTTATTTATTTCCTTATATTGTATAGTTGTGTTCTTATGTGTATATTTGCATTGTTGTATTGCTGGGCTTGGCCTCACGTAAGCCGCCCCGAGTCCATTTAGGGATAAATAGTAGGGCTGGGCGGTTTCGTTCGTTAAATTCGTAATTCGTTAATTATTTGTTATTTTTTTTATAACGAAGCGATATTGAACCATTCAGGAGCAACTAAAAAATGAAACGAATTTTTAAATCTATTTCGTAATTGTTTTGTAATTGTTTCGTTATTATTTCCGTATGTCTGGTGCAAGTTTTATAGTTGTTTCCCTCCCCTCTCCCTGGTTGCAAGTGGTCGGCATTTACCCCACTTCCGGGTCCCTGGCCTCTGCTTAAGTGGATCAAATTCTCCTCTCCTCCTGTCGTCACCTCACCTCGTTCCTCACTCTGGCCTGCGTGCATGGGCAAAGAGACACAGCAGTGCAGCACTCAGAGACCTGCCTGTTGCCTGCCTAACCTCCTGCCTTCCTGGGCAGGGGTTAAAACTGTTATGATGATGATTATTATTATTATTGAGAAGCATTGTCAAACCAGAATAGAGATTTCCCCCCTCCTCTCTCTCTCTCTTTCCCCCCTCTTTCCTTCTCCGAGGTTAAAACTATTATTATTATTATTATTATTATTATTATTATTATTATTATTAAGAATGGATGGCCATCTTTCAGTAGTGCTTTCACTGTGCCTTACATGCACGAAGGCAGAAAGGGGTTTGTTATTATTATTATTATTATTATTATTGAGAAGCATTGTCATACCAGAATAGAGATTTCCCCCCTCCTCTCTCTCTCTCTTTCCCCCCTCTTTCCTTCTCTGAGGTTAAAACTATTATTTAAAACTATTATTTTCACGTTGCGCAACCGCGTCCGCCATTTTAACGAATTGATTCGTTAATATTAACGAAATTTCGTAAATATCGAACTTTTTAAAAGGAAAATTTCGGAATTCTTTAAAATAACAAAACGCAAAAAAACCCTAAAAACGAATCGAGTTTAGAAACAAATTTTTCCGTTGTTACCCAGGCCTAATAAATAGATCTTGTTTGCTGCAGTGTTGAAGAAATCCAGTAGGCCCAAGTTAATGAGCTGATGAATGTGCTGTAGGTTTTACTCTACTCCTTTAAAGCACTATCCGTCGTACTAAATCTTATCCCACAAATAGGTTTAACACTTTAGTCTTTTTTCACTTTCATAGGGGTCCCGTACCCCAACTCGACTGCTGGATTTTCTGCCATTTATGTTGTTGATGAAATATGTAGTAGTTGGCCAGTCTCCTTCTCAGCTCCCCAACAGTTAATAATATTGTTTCTTTATAAGACATTTATATGAATCTACATTTTGTGGCTCAAGCAAGACAACTTATTTAGATTTTTTTTTATCAAACTCCGTATGTATAAATCTAGGTGTGCACACCCATCTTGCATTACACACATATTATATCAGTATAAGGAGCATGAGCTGAACAACACTTCTGTTATTGACCAAAGGTTGCATCAATGGATGAGTCAATGTGTTTTCGTTTTAAATTATTCTTCATCTTTCTATGTGATGGTTTCATGAATCACTTGAGAGCAGGCATCCAGGCAGCTTGGGAGTGGTGCCCCTGTCATTGCAGAATGGAATATAAATGAGTGTCAATCAAAACATGACCTTTATTACATTTATTTTCCACATGGAGCCTCCCTCCCTTCAAATTAGTCACTAGTCAAGTCCACTGAAACATTCTCATTTGTTGTTGCTGTTACCCTTTCTTGGTTGATTGTCTTGGACTCATAACAGAGGACCTCAGTTGTGATGTTCTAAAAACAGTCCCAGATAAAGAAGAGAATTTAGACAATTAGGATCTATGCTATTTGTAGCTTAAATAGTAGAAAGGAACTGTATGGCCATGTTCCAGAAGCATTCTTTCTTGACATTTCACCTGCATCTATGGCAGGCATCCACAGAGATTGAGAGGTCTGTTGGAAACTAGCCAAGTGGGGTTTTCCAACAGACCTCACAAGCTCTGAGGATGCCTGCCATAGATGCAGGCAAAACGTCAGAGATAATGCTTCTGGAACATGTCCACACAGTCCGGAAAACTCACAGCAACCCAATGATTCCAGCCATGAAAGCCTTTGATAATACAGTAGAAAGGAAGATGTATCACTTTAGGGTCATTACAACTTCTTCTGGCATCTGAAGTCTTGCTGAAATTTAATCAGAGGAGGGTCTTCACCTCTAACTTAAAATAGCAACTCTTGGGTTAAGCTGTAGCTCTGGCATTTTCAGCCAAATCAATGTTTTTTTTTGTCTTTGTTTTCTATATTTGCTACAACATGAACCATCACTCATAGCTTTGGAAAGATGTAGCATTGACCTGGTCAAACATATCTGGACATTGAAGCATAAATACTATAACAAGCTAACCTGTTAATGTTGAAATAATGCAAATACCTTTTGTATCTTCAGGGAAGCTGGGAATCCTGTTGTTGTTTCTCCAGCCTTTTCAGAGTTTCATGAAACCTTTTATCCAATGGGGTAAATTCCATAGTCTCCCATCCCGTCTCTTCCATTGCTGGTAGCGATTTTGAAATCCTTCCCATACATGTCTCCATGAGTTCCATCTCCATCTCCATTGCCATTGCCACTGCCATTGCCAAGTTGTTTGTTTTAACTGGATCTGGATTGGAAACATTGCCACTAAAAGCTGTATGGTTACACTCTTTGGGATTGTAAACCTGCCAATGATTGGTTTCATCTGTCTATCTCTCATTTCTCATTTTGAATTTTCCAACCTCTCTTTTGAAGGCACCTGCTTTGGATGCCTGTAAAGCACTCAGCACATTCTATGGATTTTATTAGCTATACTTGGACTCAGGTGACTGGGAGTTTTAATTTGTCCTATTGTTATGCTGGAATGGAATGGAACTTCTCTTGGTCAGGTGAAGAAGGCTTGCTGGAAATCGATCCTCCTGCATGTCAGAATTTGGCACTCAATCTTCTATTTACTTGATTTTTATTCTACCTTTCTCCTGATATTAGGGACTTGCTGTAATGTAAAGACCCAATGCTTGTAGAACCATGCATTTTGATCATTTCTGACCCATGAAAGAAACATTTTAAAGCATGATAATTGGTTACTTTGAGTGTAAAGTCCTCTATATGCTGAAACTTTGAGAAATAGGTACAGAAGCTTCTGAAGACCTATATACCCCACTGTCATGGATGGAGTTTTACTGTACTTCCAGAATGAATTGTATCTACAGGAGAATTGCAGGTGCTGAGTTGAAGCAACACATTAATAAAGACATCTGATGCAACTTTTCTGACTCAGTAGGCAATTATGGAAAGCAATTGATGTAATGGCTTTGTATTGCATGTATTACTTCTTGACTTGCAGATAACAGGAAGTGCAAAGAAATATGTTTATGCTTTTACCTGGGGCAATTGTAAAGTGTGTGTTGTTTCATTCATGCAGCATTCATCTTGCATCTTCTGTGTAATGATTGTAAACATTTTCTGCTCATAAAAGAACACCGTAAAATAGGAAAGCCAAGGTTCACTATAACTACAACTCTAGCATACCTGTGAACTTTGATTGGTTTTTTTCAAAATGAATCAGGAATAACCTTTTAGGTGTTTGTTCTTAAGAAATGTGTAATTCTATTGAGCCAGAGGAATTGGATTTATAGTACTATATATAAAAAGGTAAAGGTTTCCCCTAACATTAAGTCTAGTCGTGTCCAACTCTGGGGGGTGTGCACATCTCCATTGCTAAGCTAAAGAGCTGGTGTTGTCTATAGATGCCTCCTAAGTCATGTGGCTGGCATGACTGCATGGAGTGCCATTAGCTTCCTGTTGAAGTGGTACCTATTGATCTACTCACATTTGCATGTTTTCAAACTGCTAGGGGCTAACAGAAGCTGGGGCTAACAGTGGGAGCTCACCTCGCTCCTTGGATTCAAACTGCTGACCTCCCAGTCAGCAAGTTCAGAAGCTCAGGAGTTTCACCTGCTGCACCACTTGGGACTCTAGTACTTTATATATACGCATGAATAAATCTAGAAATTTTAGTTAAAACAATCAACCCAAAGTAGGGTTGACTTATACATAGTTCAGTGTAAGTACTGCATCTTAACTCTTATGAAAAAAGGAACCACCCCCTTCTTGTAAGTAGGATAGTAAAATACAAGAGCCCAGTCTGTCCATTTTTTTGAGTGAAAGAGTGGGGAATAAGATGGCTGAGGATCATTTCCATGGAATGACTCTCAACATCCATGGGTTATATCAAAATATTTTCCCCTCAAAACTTGTCCTTGATTCATATATAAGTTTCACCTATGTATGGGTATATACATTAAGTATGTATAGTTTGTCCTCCATATCCACAGATTCTGCATCAGTGGATTCAACCACCTATGACCTAAATTTTTAAGGGATTCCAAAAGCAAACCTTTATTTTGCCATTTTATATAAAGGACACTATTTTACTATGCTGTTGCATATGACAGAACTTGAGCACCCACATATTTTGATATGCATGGGGTCTGGAACCAACCCCACAATAATAATAATAATAATAATAATAATAATAATAATTACCCTAATTCATCTCCCCAAATACACAAGCATTAAAACAGAATTAAAACAAACAGTATTTAAAACTTCAGTTAAAATCCATCAAATATATTCAAAAACCATACCAAACCCCCACTGTATAGGGTTATAATGCAGTCCATAGAAATGCCTATTTCCTCAGCAGCCAAAATCACAGCAAGGGCATTAAACCCACTCCCAGTTTTAAGATCACCCCATAGATCCCAGAATGAGGAGACTTGTGCTTTCCTTTTAATGGCATAAAATTGGACTCCTGTGGAGTGTTCAGTGAGAGAAGTGTATCAGACAAGTACTAAAAAATTTAAAGACAGCTATTGTTGTGCCTTTCCAGGAATAATAAAGGCTCCTTGTAAACTATCCTGTGCTCATTTCCTTGCACGTGAGCAACACTGAACACATCAAGGACACTTCTAAGTACACATTCTAAGAGTCTTCATATTTAAAGATATTTCAGTGATGGTGGATGGGAAAAGTAACTTCCCTACTCTACAAGTACCTATAAGTTGGCCAAAAAAATAACCATCTGCTAAATGGGGTCCTTGATGGAACTGAAACACCACCTTAGTAGTGGCATAATCAGATCGTGGAAAGGAAGTGCCATTAAACCAAGAGAAGATTCAGCCACCCTGTGACAATGGATCAACCAGTAGCCTCCTTGTATGTTGAAGGAATATGCATGATAAAAAATAAAGGTTTCCCCTTGACATTAAGTCTAGTCATGTCTGACTTGGGGAGGGTGGGATGGTGCTCATCTCAGTTTCTAAGCTGAAGAGCCGGCATTGTCCATAGACATCTCCAAAGTAATGTGGCCAGCATGACTGCATGGAGCGCCGTTGCCTTCCTGCCGGAGTGGTACTATTGATCTACTCTCATCTGCATGTTTTCGAACTGCTGGTTGGCAGAAGCTGCATCATACCCTTTGAAAAAATATGTTGCTGCTTCTTGATTTTCTTGCTGTTTCTTTTGGCTACACATCTTGTTTTTACTGTATGGTTTTAGTTTTTGCATAAAGCAAAGAGAGAACCATATTTGTCTCTCTGCAACTCTGTGATAAACATCTGTTAACATCATTCTCTAAGAAAGTTTGCAAAACAACATACGTGCTTTAGCAAAACTAAAAGTATCAGTCTTCTCGTCTCAGGCTTTTTAACTGAAGAGGAATTCTTTCTCCCCACCATTATCTGTAGATAGGCCTTCTTTTATTATCTGAAAGTTGAATGACAACATAGAAATGGCTCATTTCTGAATAAAATATCAAAAAGATATTTATGGTGTTTTGATAGCTTTTACCTTTGGCATGATTTTAACAGCTTGGCTGACTACTTCTTTCCCGACCTCCCTCTGAAATAGGTGGGTAATAGCACTAACACAGCCTTGGAAAAGGTATTTTAAGACAAATCCATACTGCTCATGTCATGAAGCTTCAAACTGACACCAAATTGGAAAGAACATGTCGCCAAAGTGTACTGCAGTGTGTATTAAAGAGTATAAAGTGAATCCAATCAAATTGGGGGAAATCCAAGTTAAACCCCTTAATGTGCATCCACGCCCTGCAAATGTAAACCAAATTGCATGTAAAACCTGGAAAGGACCCCAAGGGCATGGCTGGGCAGCAGAGGGTTTATTCCTTGGACCGGTAATTGATTACCTCCACTGCTAAATTGCACTTTCCCCTTTCCCCCCTGCTTCTGATGCCTCTGGAGCACTGATGTGCATCTCACCCAGAAATAAAAAAAATACAGTGGATTCTGGATCCAGTTTGAGGTTGGCTTCCATGGTTGATGTAATAACCCACCTGGATCTCAAACCTGTTCCAAACACGTCAATGTAATCATCTGCACAGCAAATCCAGTTTCTCCCAAAACAGTTCCAAATGGACCTAAATGGTCAGTGTTGATGTGCTCCTATACTACTATTCCCAGCATTGTATGACCAGTATAAAGTTCTGGAAGTCTGGTAGTCTAAACATTATTTCCCCAAATTCCAAGCACATTGCACCTTTACATTGAAATGTTGTTTAGAGAACAATATAAGAAATAAATCAAATGTACTTTTAATGTTAAAGAGTTTGAAAAAGAAGCAGGTTTCTAACTGTCTAAAGGCTTACACCAAATGGATTTTTTCAGAGTTGTTTTTTTTTTTAACCAGAAAGATGTATGGTTCACTCTTGTTGTCCCAGCTGTTCCCAATCACCCACAAGGACTTACACTCTTAATCCTGCATTTGCCTGGCCCACTTTGAACATGGCTGGGAGGCATGGAAGAATATAGACAACGACTGCACTCCAGTGACACAACCCTGTGCACAAAACGTGGGCTGCAGCAGCCAACTCCATTTGGGTAGAATAGCTTCTGTCCCATTAAAGGCATCCCTCTGCTGTGTCCAATAAGAGAAGCTGAATTCATCTGAAGGGCTTTAAGTCACAGCCATTCCCAGGAGGAGGTACACTTTGCATTCCTCCACAGCAAGAGTTCAGACCTCTCTATTAATAAATAATTTGGAGAAACAGACAGTGCTATTTGGGGGGAGACTGGGAAAAAAGAGTATCATCTGGATTTCCGTTTAAAAGGACTCACTAAGGTAAAGTACTTTTTGTGGCCAAATACTATGCCATGGAGTAGGCCACCTATCATAATAGCCTTACAGAAAAAAATATGTTAGTCTACTGATTCCCTGCCAGGGTTCGGGGAGGTGGGGGGGGGGGGGGGTGTAGGAGGGAAGATGGCAGATTCAGTCACCTTCATTCCATAGTACTTTGTCATCACACCAATAAGGGATCCTGGGATTTATAGTGCATTTAGAGTATTTTAACTGTGAGCTCAAGTGCACTGTCAATGCCAGTCCACACTGCAAAACTAAACTACTGTAGTCCTCAACCCTACTTTTCTCAGGATATATGAGATCCACCCACAGTGTACATGCCTATTAGACCCTAGATGGACTACTGTAATGTGCTCTACATGGGGCTGCCTTTGAAGTGTGGAAACTTCAGATAATTCAAAGAGCTACAGCTGGAGAGTTAACCAGGGCACACCACAAGGTCCATACAGCTCCCCAGTACAACACAGTTGGCTGGTTATAATTAATAGGAGAAAGAAAAGAAATTATAGAAGAAGGGTAGATCTACATTATAGAATTAATTTTGTTTGTCAGTACTTTAACTGCCATGCCTCAATGCTATGGAATCTTGGGAGTTGTAGTTGGTGAGGCACCAGTTCACTTTGGCAGAAAAGGTTAAAGGCCTTATAAAACTACAGGATTTCATAGCATTGTGCCATGGCAGTTAAAGCAGTGTCAAATAAAATTAATCCTGCAATGCAGGTACAGCTAGATCAGAAGAAGACAAACTGAAGTCATCCACAACCAAGTAGTAGTTATGACTGGAATACAGAGCATCATCCTATCACTGTACAATTACGGATGGTCTCAGCATTTCATTATTACTTCATTGGTCTTGCTATGAACTTTCCAAACTCTGATTCAAAGCAAGAGATTTTTCCCAGTCCCAACTGCAGATTTCTTCATTTGAAACTCAATATTATGGGTGCAGATCTTTTTCTTCTGAACTAAATCATCTCCTTGTTGTTTAAGACTTCAACCTTCTCTCATCCTAAAGCCATTTTCTACTTTTAGTTCTCTCTATATACAATTCTAACTTCCATAGAAAGTTTCTCAGTGTCTGGCTTCAGCACTCTTTTGAAGTTTTTTTCTCAGATCAAGAAGTATTTTTTAAAAGAACACAAAAAAGAATTTCATTAAAGGTAGTCACTGAACATCTGGTGTATTGCCAAGTGTATTGCCATGGCACCTATCCCAGTTCCTTCAAGTCATATGTTAATAATTCTGCATGCTTTACAGCAAATCCCAAATTTGCTGAGCAAGGATGCTGTTGTAGCCAAAATGGCACCAGACACGATCAGAAGGCTGGAGGTTTAAAAAAGTAATTTTCAAAGTATTTTCCAAAGTTATAAATTAAGGGAAGAAAATTTCAAGAATTACATTAGTATGTTCATTGGCCAAAGAATATTGGTTGTCTACTGAAAGGGGGTGAGTGAAGGATCTCACAAGTTGGCAGGGCTGGCTTATCTGAACAGAAGTATTCCTCACTGGAGCCAGTTGGGTAACTACAGGTGGAACGGGGCAAAATAAGGACATAGCATTCCCCCAAAAATATTCATCTCCCTCCCTGAAATTTTCCTTTGGTTGCCAAATTTATAGCATTACAGAGAGTAAATTCATACCTAGAACCCTTCTATGTGTTCTCATTTCCTTGGTAGCTTTGCCTTCCCCTTGAATATCTAAACTCTTAACTTCTCAGCTGTTGCTGGAAATCTGGAGCCTGAAGGAAATGTTGACTGAAGAGGGCAGAATTCTTATCGAGGAGCCACTATGCCCTTATTTTGCTGCCCCACTCTCAGTCATTATCAAAATAAAAGTTGGGTATGGAGAAAGCATACTTTCTTAAGTTAAGACAAAAACTCATGGGTGAGAGAAATGATATAAGTCCATAAAACTCAAATGGAGATAACAGAATTAGATAGGGCTTCAGAGGTCATATAGTTCATTTGTAAGATTCCCTAGATTTAAGCCATTTAAGCCACCCATGCCTTCAAAAAGAAGCTTTAGCTAAGGATAGCATGTCTCCTCTAAATATATGCTTGGAGGAAGTAATGGGTTGGATGAAGAAAAACAATTGAAACTGAACCCAGACAAGACAGAGGTGCTTGCCTTTTAGGATCCTAACTTGGGGGTGGAAGTCTGTCAGCCAGTTCTAGACAGAGTTACATCCCCCCTGAAGGATTGTGTTGGCAGCTTGGGAGAACTCCTGGATCCATCCCAGCTCAGATAGGTGTGATGGTCAGGAGTGCTTACTCCTGACCATCACACCTAGAATCTGAGAACCCAAAGATGGTAGTGTCCATGCTAGTAACTTCAAAGTTGGGCTTCTGTAATGTGCTATACATTGGGCTACCTCTATACCAATTTAAGTTCAAAACCTTACAGCTGGATTGGTTACGGAAATATCAAGGAGTGAGCATATCATACACATATTAAAGTCACTCTACTGGCTGCCAATTAGTTTCCAGACAAAATACAAAGTGTTGGTTATAACATTTAAAGCCCTACACAATTTAAGTCCAGATTATCTATACTCCCTCATCTATAATCTTCCCCTTAGGACACTTAGGTCCTATGAACAGTGCCTACTTAAACCAGCCAGAACCCAATGGGCAACCGTTAACCAGAGGACCTTCTCATCAGCTGCCCCAAGACTCTGGAATGACATCCTGGAAGATACTTGACAGCTAAATGAGCTGTCAACATGCAAGACAGAACCAAAAACCAAGCAAGACACAATTGAAAACCAATGTGTGATGTGGCATTGAATAAATGCATGCTTTTTGCCACATGTCATGGCTCAATGCTATGGAATGGGCTTCTCTGCCAAAGCATGGTGGTGCTTCACCAAACTACAACACTAGGATTTCATATCATTGAGCCATGGCAGTTAAAATAGTGTCAAAATACATTGTCTCTACAGTTTTGGTGCACTTTTGTTTTCGAACTTGCACAAGAGGGGGTAAACATGCATTGTATCATTTTGCATTTTGTATGATATTTCATAACAATACCCACATGCAGAAAACTTTTAAAAATATGTTTGTATGCACACTTAATTCACATTGGTTGTTTTGAAAGTATTTTAAGGATTATTTCAGATTGTTTTTAAACCCCTTAAAGAGTATTTGGATTGGTTTTGTGTGTGTGTAGGTATGTATATATGTATATATGTGTGTGTAACCTCTGTATTATTTAAAATATTTTTCACTGTAGCACATCACCTTGGGAGCCCTGGTGAGAAAGGAGGAATATACAAATATAAGACAGGAGGGGAGGGAGGGAGGTTGACTATGCTATTAATTCATTCTCAACTTGAGGAACGTCTCTCTCTGAAACCTGCTTTACACTGCCAAAACAGACTGGGAAGGGAGGTTATGAAAAGGGAGAAAACTTTGTCAAGCATTCCCTGTCTGTTACCAGTGCTTGTGGGATGTGCACACTTGCTCCCTGATATTTGTGTAATATCCTAGTGGTGACAGTTGGAAGGGTCCAGATGGTTGAATCTGATTAATCAGAGCTTTAGTTTTAATCTGCAATCAAACCATAAATCGGTTAATCACACAGATTAATCGATTTTAAGGCCTTCCACTACAACAATTATTGTCCGGCCCATCAGCAATACATCACTACAGAGGTCTTTTCATTGTACACAGTGGTCCACTTTTAAATGGACAGTAAAACAAGACGTACAAGGATGTGACATCACTGAACAGGATAATTATTTTGAACACAAAAAGAAGAAGGCCAGCATGGTGTAGTGGTTTGAGCATGGGACTCCAACTCTGGAGACCGGGGTTCAAATAATCAGTCAGCTATGGAAACACATTGGGCAAAACACTCCCTCAGCCCTAAAGGAAAGCGAAGGCATTTTTGGTCATGAAAACCATATGACCTCAGAATTTTTATACATCAGAAATACCTTGAAGGCACACAGCAACAACAATGTTGGACTGGCTTCAGATTTATCTTATCTGCTTTCCCCCCACCCCAAGATCCATTGATCAGAGCCCAGTGCAAAAACATACATTTAGAGCTAAAGAACAAAGTGCTAGGTACTGGTTTTCATGACCAGAAGGGAAAGTCCTTTTACACCAAAGGCAGTGGTTATCACAGCAGGTTAAACTGCTAGCTGCAGGAAATCTGCTGACTGGAAGGTTGGCAGTTTAAAGCCATGAGTTGGGGTGAGCTCCTGACTGTCAGCTCTAGCTTCTGCCAACCAAGCAGTTGGAAAGCATGCAATGCGAGTAGATCAGTAGGTACCAACTCAGCAGGAAGGTAAAAGGGCACCCCATGCAGATATGCAGACATACCAGCAATACAATCAGAGATATCTATGAACAACAGGTTCCTCGGCATGGACAAATGGAACAAGAGCACCTCCCCATGGCCAAAGTTGAGCATCACCTCCAGATGCCAGAGATGGAAAAAAGAAGGCAGCCTTTACTTTTGTCCGTGTTGTCTGTTGTTGTTCACTATGTGAGAAAGGCATTGAATGTTTGCCTCATATGTGTATATTGTAATCTGCTCTGAGTCCCTCTGGGGAGATAAAGCATAATATAAATAAAGTGTATTATTATTATTATTATTATTATTATTATTATTATTATTATTATTATTATCCCAAACTCTCCATTTCAAGAATTGAGTTTAGATCTCCTGGCTCTGAGTAGCCTGTTCCCAAATGACTTGCCCCTTTCATGGCCACTGCACCAATGATCAGCCACTACTTTTGCAGGCATAGCTTCTGCTGATACAGTTCACAACCAGGATTCTATCCTTGGATGAAAGTTCCCAGAGTCCCACAGGCAGCATGAACAGGGACCATTTACCCCATGTAATTTCAGGGGGGGGGGGGGGGGGAATTAGAAATTATTTTTGAAACCTGCAGGTGACAGAGAATTTCTAGATGTGGCGGAAATGCTACCCAAACAAATGCAGGAGAGTGCATTTGGGAGAATTTTATTTTTACCCCGAGAGGTGCTTATGTGCCATAGGCTGAAATTTGCCCACCTCTGGGTTACATAAATTATTGCTCAGGGCTAATTCTATTGTATGAACTTTTTAAAAGAATACAAGTCTGTGGACCATAAGGAAGTGAACTGGAGACGAGGAATAGTAGAAGTTCTCAAAATTTGGGCAGACCAGTAGAAGAAAGGGTAATCTTTCTGATGTCTACATTGCCCTAAAAATAAATAGAACCAGTTTGAATGTATCCGTGATATATCACTGTAATATGGAATATTGTCTAATTCATATTCCCCAAATTATAAACAATAGTGGTTCCTTAAACAACCAAATGGTAGGTTTTATTATTGTATGTTAAATTATGTTGTTCTTAAAATAAAATATGCCTTTTTACAATTCCAGAAAGGCACACATATTGAAAGTTTGGTATTATGTAAGGGTATTTCAATCTGAATGATTTAAACCCAATCAAAGGAAGCAGGCATTAATAGCACAGTACAGTTTGTACTCAGATATCTCATTTCCAGATCTTCTGGCCTTCAGAGCTGCTTCTAGAATCTAGAAATTGATCTGCTTCAAACCCTCCTACTGTCCCCACTTGACAAGCACAGTTCAAATTAAGCCTCTTGTTATCCTGCTTTTTTTTGGTTCCTTTTAAAACATCCCAGTTTTTCTTTCATCCCCTCCTTTTCCCTTTTGTCCATAGCTTACTCTCATTGCTGCCATCTGAGTTTAAAGTGCAACAGTAGTTTACTGTAATTTATCAGAGGAAGGGGGTGAAAAAAGGAAAGGAGGCCCAGGGAAGAATCTTGCCCTTCCATGTAAACAGGCAAAAGCAGTCTTTCCTATTGGGTCATTTCTTCGGTGCCCCAAGTGGTTCAGTGGTTCGAATCCAGGGAGAGTGGATTGAATCCACAAGGATTCAATGGTTCGAATCCAGGGAGAGTGGGTTGAGCTCCCTCTGTCAGCTCTAGCTCCCCATGTGGGAACATGAGAGAAGCCTCCCACAAGGATTGTAAAACATCAAACATCCGGGCATCCACTGGGCAATATCCTTGCAGACAGCTAATGCTCTCACACCAGAAGCAACTTGCAGTTTCTCAAGTCGCTCCTGATACAAAAATGTATTCAATATTAATTAAAAAATGCCATCATGACTAAACTCCAGTGTTGTTTGGCTATACATGTCCAGGTTCTCATCTGTAAAAATTATTGGCAATGTCACTTTCACACTAGTTTTGGTTTCACTCATTCTGTTTTTGCTATTTATGTGGTTTGATTTAACTCATTCTGTTTTTTTCCTATTTTTGGCACAAAGGGAAAAAAACCAAAACACAACTCTTAAAATAGAAGTATAGTTGTTTGGCTCCTCTGGAAAATTCCATGAAGAAATGGCATGATGGCACCATAAAAAAACTGAAAATTTCTAGGGTTTTGTTGAATTTGGTCTAAATTAACAGTTCTGCTTAGTTATCTCTGTCAATCTGGTGCACTTCTCTTTCCTGGGCTTCACTGTTCCAGATCTTCAATGCACTGGGCATGAAACAATTTCATGGAAAAAACCATTCAACTTTTAAAATATTTCCTGTTTAGAATTCTTCCTTAGTGGAAAGTGTCCAACCATATTAACTGGAACCTCATCACATTGGAGCATGGATCCACTTTACATCCGATATCTTCCTCTTGCAGAATTCTGGGGCTTTTAGTTTAGGGAGGGGCCTTTAAACAGCTCAGCAAGACAGTCCTGGGCCTCACTAAACTACAAACCCCAGGATTCTGCAGGGGACAAAACCGCATTCAAAGTGGATCCATCCTCTAGTGCAGACATGGGCAAACTTCGGTCCTCTAAGTGTTTTGGACTTCAACTCCCACAATTTCTAACAGCCGGTAGGCTGTTAGGAATTGTGGGAGTTGAAGTCCAAAACACCTGGAGGCAGGCCCGTAGCCAGGATTTCGATTTGGGGGGGGGGGGGACTGAGTTTTTTTCAGGGGGGTTTCGGGGGGGGGCTGAATTTGGGGGGGGGCTGAGTCTGTGTGAAAAAGGGTCTACCCTAGCAAACCTTTTGTATCATTACCCCAATACCCCCATGCATATGGGATATATTGAGTATGGTGATCAGATCATGATATGAATAAACATAACAGTTTAAATAATGCACCAGTTAGGCCTTTTAGCGAACCACCATGAGAATTTCAGGGGGGGGGGGTGAAGCCCCTCAAGCCCCCCCCCCCCCTCGGCTACATGCCTGCCTGGAGGGCCAAAGTTTGCCCATGCCTGGTCTAGTGTGATGAGGCAGTTGGAATTTTCCTCTGTTTTATTTCTAGTAATCAAAAGATTTAATTTAAGCTCATGGTAAAATCAGCCTTCTATTGCACCTTTATAAGGGGAAAAAGCCAGATCTAACTCCATTTACTTGAGAGTATGTTCCATGTTGATATTAATAAACTGAATTTGAAGCCAGCCATTTTTATGAACACAGTTTCAATTTTGTTTGTGTAACTGGGAAAAAAAGATGTCTTCATGAGGTTGACTACTGTCTTCACTTACTTGCAAGTCTTTGGTTGAATGGATCCAACCTAGCCACACAAAACTTCTGTCTCTTTAAATGGCACGTCTTCTAATTTGTATAAATCAGTCCGACACTGGAGGTCTTTTTTGGTGCTGTCAAGCAGCACTAAACAGGAAGAAACAGTCATCTATTTTAGCTTGTTGATGTCCTTGGGTCAACTGCTGGCTAGACACACATGCTTGTGTAATCCTATGATGCAGCAGGATGGGGAGGGAAGGGAGGTTGGAAATCACAACAGCAATATTGGGAACCAAGGTAGCTATAAATGTCTTGCTCTGTGTTTGGAACTATGCTGAGGATGGCTAGAGGACACTAAAGTCCTCATCTAATCCTCCAAGATTCCAAGCCTTGGCATAGATCTCTCCGTCAGTGTTATGTGTTTCACACATACCGCCTGTGTATACATTACAGTGAATATCTGAAATCTTCAATGACATTGATGTGCGAATGTTCAGAATTCCTGGCACGTTTAGGGAATACATGAAAACAATTTGAATATATTGCTAGTTATTGTTAATTGTCTCCTAATATGACTATAATAATCTGTGTGTGTACAAATGGGGAAAATACATTCCTTTTTTGCATAGCCGCAAAATGCATCAATGGATAGACGAGTAAGGTGTGAGACTCTAAATGTCTTCATTGGTATTCCTTCTTTTTGATGAGATTCACATGGCAAGACTAAAATTAGCTTGGTGGGGTTTCCATTTTTCCCATGGATTTTCCTAGGATCCCATTAAAATACCACAACCTATGTGATTTAAAAAAAACAAAACAAAACCCTCAATCTGATCCACTTGTTACAAGACCCTCAAAGCTAGATGCATTTAGTTTGTTGTTGTTACATGCTTTCAAGTCATTTCCGACTCACTGTGACCCTAAGGCGAACTGACCATGGAGTTTTTTAAAGCTGAGAGGATGTGATTTGCCCAAGGTCACGAGTTGGTTTCCATTCCCAAGCAGAGAACTGAACCTTGCTCTCCAGAGTCATAGTCCAAAGCTGGAATTATTATACCATGTGGTTGGCTCTCAAAGTTAGGTCATGATGTTAAAATGAGATGTAGTGTTGAGAGAAATATGATGGGAAGGATAATATCTGTTGAATTTCTGCCTGCTGTACAGCTGTGAAAAACACGGAAGCTTTGCACAAAAACAGTGGAAACCCCAAAAGGCAGAAAAATCCCAGGGTTTTCCTCATGGGGGTCCAGGTATCTGTGAATTTTCCAAAAGCTTGTGTGTAGAATCTTGTTCACTCCACTGGAAGGCAAAGAGGTCATTTTCTGGGAATATTTATATATGGGATGGAAAGGAATTTAAGTGATTGAAAACTTAAAGTCTATAACCTTTGTCTCTCTCAGGCCCAAAACTTTATCTTCAGTACTTTTCCTTTCTCCATTGATGACAATGTGGGGTGTATACCTCAACATACAGACCTCTGAACTGAGCCTTACAACAAAAAAGACTGTTTCAGTTCCTACCTGAAAGTTCATTCCAGGCAACTATTTGTCATAGCTGGCTGCGAAGGTCACAGATACATTTTCTGAAACTATAAATAGTTCACCTGTAAACATGGCACTAAGGCTGACTAAATTAGGGTAAGCTGCCAATCCAGCTGACCTGGCATTCCCTAGTTCTTTCCTGATAGAAGTACATAGAATGAATCTTATATCAGCTGCAGTTATTTACTCATCTAACACAGTATTATTTGCTTTGATTGGGAGTAGCAATCCAGAGCCTCCATCTTTCTGATCACCTTCAACATGATCCTTTTAACCTGTGATACCAGGTCTGAAACTAGGACATTCTGTTTGCCACTGAGGTATAGGCTGTCCTGTAATGTTCATCCAGTAGTTTTACAAGGAAGGTTCTGTCATCCTATGGCAACAAGATAAAGGCTTCTCCCTTTGATAGGGACCCTTCAGGGAAATGTTTGGAAAAATGATATATCACAAGTGAAAGATACCATGTGTCACAAGCTGTGGCTGTTTGCTGTTGGCAACATACAAAGCTTTAGAAGCAAACTGCCACTGTAGCATTTTTTTTGCACCCTGTAAGTAACCTTCCTATGAACAAAATCTGGCTACCAGTATTTAAAAAAACTCTAAAATCAGAGCAGTAAATAAAGAGGAAGACTCAAAAAGCAGGGGATTTCCAGACAAGAATTAATCAGGGCCAGCTAACACTTCCCATCAAAGGATTCCCCCAGGCAGGAAGCAGCTAGGCTTTCATGCTGCAAGGCCATTCAATGCAAATCAAAGTGGCCAATTGCAACATTCACATGCACCTCTAGCAGACAATAGTTCTTTCACCCACCCTGGACATTATTTCACAGATATATAAACCTCACTTGTCTAGTTTCTAACAAATCCCTCAACCTCTGAGGATGCCTGCCTTAGATGTGGGCGAAACACCAGGAAAGAATGCTTCTGGAACATATCCATACAGCCTGGAAAACTCATAGCAACCCAACCTTCCCATGATTTAAGATATTGTTTTCTGCTAACTGAAGAGCTACTGATTTGCAGTACTACATATGTGAGTTTCACCTGTTGTCTCATGAAAGTTACCCGCCCACACACACTGAAGGACTGAATGTTCTTCCAACTAGTGCATCTTTAGTGCCTATCATTCAACTCAGCTGTTGGTCTCCTTGATCCAAAATACACACCAGTATCTATGTGTCCTGCCTTGGAAAATTAATCTAATGATCCTGGAGTAAAGAGGAGGAGGATAAATTTAGCATCTGTCTAAGTTATTTTGAGTACTGGAAGGAGGGAAGAGAAAAAGAAAAGTCAAAGTGAAAGGGATTTCAGAGTTGGTGGCATTGCCGCTGACTGAAATTCTATACTCCCACAAGGCCATCCTTTATGGGATTTCAAAGCCATCCCGAATATGTTCAAGACCTCTGATTGCCATGGAGTCAAAGCAGTTAGCTGGTCATGGATGGCACATCGTGGAAGAAGGGAAAGAGTCCAGCAGTCCTGGCTACCAGCCCAGAGTTTTAGGGAACAAGTATTTTAGGAGGAAAGTGCCATCCCATAGCACAGTGGCAGATGTAAACAGATGTAGAAAGGGGATACAGACAAAGGAACTATGGGAGGAAGAATTGGGAATAAAAATAGAAGAAAGAAATTGGGAAAAATTATGGAGATCAAGACACCACAAGAATTTAGCAATTAGAATAAAATAAAACTACTACAAGATGGTCTGGAAATTATGCCTGACCCCAATAAAAATACAGAACATGGACAAGAGTTGTTCAGAGGGGTTGCCAAGAAAGGGGAACATATATTCACGTGGATTGGCATTGTAAATTTGTACAGAGGTTTTGGAGGAAAGTTACAGTAGGGATAGAAAGTGTTATGAAAAAAAATTAATTTACTGTATGTACTCAAGTATAAGCCTAGTTTTTCAGTTGAAAAAGTCTCCCTCAGCTTGTACTTGTGCCAAGGTTATTTATTATTTTACTCTGTTGTTGTTATTGTTGTTGTTGTTGTTACATTTATTATTTTATTCTATTTATTTCCCTCCCATGGCATATACTCAATTCAGTGAACTTTTCCAGTTTTTTGTGGTAAAATTAGGCGCCTCGGCTTATATTTGGGTCGGCTTATACTCGAGTATATACGGTAAATCCGGTGACTATACTGTTATCTATTTATAATATAGATTAATGGAATGAAAATGAAAAGAATTTGATAATGATGTTGTTAACAACTGCAAGGGTACGAATAGTAAAAAAAAATGGAAAGGAGAGGTGGAAATTAAGACTGAAGAATGGAATAAGGAAATTTAGAAATTAGCAATAAATGATAAATTAACATGCAATCTAAAGGTTAAAAAAGGCCTAAGGAAGAATAATGATTTTGAAAGTATATGGAAAAAAATTATTGAAGAAACATTAAAGAAAGAAGATGGGAACCAACCCCCATCAGAAGTTGATCATCAAAAAGGGGCATTCTTCTATTGACAAAATAGGCTGGTGAAACAGTCTGAGGGTGTTTGACATTTTATATATATTAGGGATGAGAAATGTGTGGCCTTCCAGATGTTGTTGAACTGCAACTCCTATGTCTATGGAAGTTTCATCAGATACGAATTATGGTCTGAGTGTCCACATGTTCTCTACTTCTCATACATAATATTACGAAAAGGGCTTGTATTGCTAAAGCTTATATTTATCCAGAGAAGTTTTTTTAACATTTGAAAAAAAAATAGAGGGCAGGAAGGACCAGTGTTGCTTGTCTTGCTAACCAGGAAGTGTGAGAGTGGCTGCTCCCTTTGATAGGGACAGTTTTGCTCCCCAGAATAGAAGCCGGATGGAAAGAGATCTTCAGCGGCAGGGCCATCGGTACACTGAATCTAATAAAGATTGCCAAATATGTTCATTTTTCCTCCCATGTCCTTGGCAATCATAATAATTATCATAATACTTTATTTATAACTTGCCCTCACTCCCCAAAGGGACTCAGTGCATGTGTCAGGAGAATATGGAATCTACTTCCCAGGTTATACTAAGCATTTTGCAGTTAATAGTAAAGCAATTTTAAGAGGGAAAACCAGTATTAGTCTGAGTGCTGGACTATGACTTTGGAGACCAAGGTTCAAATTCCTGCTTACCTATGGAAAACCACTGGGTGACTTTGGGCAACTCACAAACTTTCAGCCTCAGAGGAAGGCATTGGTACACTTCCTCTTAAAAAATCTTGCCAAGCAAACACCATGAATGGTTCATCTTTGAGTCACCATGAGTCAGTAGCAACTTGAAGACACATAGCAATAAATCTTCAGGGGACAGCTTGCTTTGGCTGGTTCCTCAACAATAGGAACCAGCCTTTCTGTTTCTTTCTCTGCAGAGGTCAACCTAAGTATCTAATTCTAGGGGTATTGCTGCTGTGTTTAGAGACCAAGATTTATTCAGAGTAATAATGCCAGCATGGTAAAACGAAGAGAAGATTCTGTTTTCAGGAGTTGGATGTTATCCTGATTCAAGGAACTCAGGGAAAGCAGGAAGAAAACAGGGAAAGGATGTGGGATAGTTTGGCCATCCCCGAAGACAGACCTTGCTGGGAGAAAATGGGGTAAAACAGGTTCCCACTCTTCCCAACGCTTTCCCCTGCTTCCCTCCAGCCCATCTGATGAAGTTCCAAGGCCTTTAACCCCTTCCTTTCCCACTTTATCCTTAGCTTGCTTCAGTTGCTCCAGTTACCATATGGACTTAAATAACCCAGTTCAAAGCAGATATTGTGAGATTTTCTGCCTTGATATTCTGGGATATAGGGCTGTGTGGAAGGGCTGCTAATTCAAAGTGCAAAAATGCAAAAGTAGCTTGTGTTCAATTAATTCAAATTAACACAGAAGAGCAGATCCTGTCTGATCTTGTGAATACCAGGTGCTGTAGCTTATATTTCAGAGGAAGGAACAGGCATGATCATCTCTGACTATTCCTTGCATACTATTAAATTCATGAAATCACCATATGACAATATGCAACTAGAAGACACATAAATAAATACATACACTCCTCAGCACAGTGACTCTTAGGAGATGTGAAGGAATCTTCCTTCCTTGTACACTCAGGCTAAAGCACACTCCCGCAGCTTCTCTTAGTTTCTGCAGTTCTTCCTCACTGATAATCTATGCCAGATTGTGTAAATCTTGCTTGGCCACATGTGTCTTGGTTTTCATCTGTGAAATCTTTGAGGATATGAGAATAATTAAATGCTTTAAGGGTGCAGGCTTTATTTTTTAGGGGGTTTTTTTCTGGAGCCACAAGCCAACTGTTCTAGTCTTCCCAAACCTGTAATGGAAAACCTTAGGTGCAGTTTCTGTAAGTAGAATTCTAATAATGTATCCACACTAAAGGATTATTACACCACTGAAGAATTATTGCACCACTCGATACCACTTGAATTGTCACAGCACCACCCTCCAGAATCCTGGAATTTGTAGTTTAGTGAGACACCAACATTCTTTGGCAGATAAGACTATAGACCTTTCAAAATTACCAATCCCAGAATTCCTTAGGATGAAACTATGACACTTAGAGTGGTGTCAAAGTGCTATAACTGTAGTTTTGATACCTTGAAATAGTGACAGAGTGCCCAAACCAGGATACCCAGGGTTAGGCACTGGGGGGGAGCAAGCGGGGGCAGCAAGCTGGAGTGGGCGGGCAAGCAAGCAGGGATGAACAGAGGATAGGAGGGTGAGCGGAGGGTAGGCAATGGTGCATGTGCCAGGAGAGTGTTGCATGTCCCTTCTGGCATACATGCCATAGGTGCACCATCATTGCTCTATCACAGAGGTTCTCAACCTGTGAGTTCCCAGGTGTTTTGACTTACAACTCCCAGAAATCCCAGACAGTTTACCAGCTGTTAGGATTTCTCAAAGTTGAAGGACAAAACATCTGGGGACCCACAGGTTGAGAACCACTGCCCTAAGACATTTCTACAAACTTGGCCTCGATCAAGGAATGACACTGCCACAAATATTACAAGTTTAAATCCTTCCATGAAAAGCATTGTTTTATACTAAACTCTTATGCATGTCTCTTCAGAAATAAGCCTCTTTGGGTTGCCTTGATTTTCTAGTACAGAAAATAGTCTTTAAGAACCTAATATTCTCTTTCAACTGATAACGTTATGAGCTGTGTTTGGAAACACCTCTAAATAAACTTGTAATGGAACTGCATGTTAGAAATGTTACACTGGAAAGACATAACTCCTCTAAGCAACCTGCCTGAGAACATGCACAAGTAATGTGAATGTGCCTACCTAAACATCTTTAAAGCAGTTTGATATCATCAAGGAAAGAAAATCACTGTTGTCAAAACAGGCTTTAAATGTTTTGCGTATGTACAGAGCAGATATTCGTTCCTGGCAGGAAATGCAGAATCCTACTGAACCTGCTGATGGACAGGAATAGTTACCTCACATCAAAGGATTTAACATTTGACTTCTTCTTTTTTCCAGGAAGCCATTATAGAAAAAGGAAAGAATATGTCAGAAAACAAAATATTTTATCTGAGCTTTCCTATTTCCTTCAAAGGGCAGGAAGACAAGGCCAAGCCCAAGAACAGGTGTTGATGTGCTTCTGAAGAGAAGGCACTGAGGATGTTAAAGCATGTCATCTATCTGCAAAACGTCACAGGCTCAGTCCCCACCATCTCCATTTGATTTGAAATTGACTAATTTAACAACTGATCAATTTATTTTCAATCAGAATTCAAGGTTTGAATTTTACACAAAGTCAGGATTATTTAAATATGAACTTATACAATGCCAGTATTTTTGTTTGGATCTCTGGTAGGGGAACAGGAGAGGTAAGGTGAGGGGAAGAACATACAGTCATAATACATCCCTTGGTCAATCCAAATAGCATTGTTTATATGTGTAACTTACTGTATTTACTGTAGCTTTTCAGGTGTTTTGGGGCAATAATTCCCTACAGCTCTCATAATTGGCTATGATGGCAAGAATAGCTCTGGGGATGCTTGCCATAGATGCATGCGAAACATCAGGAGAGAATGCCTCTAGAACATGGCCATATAGCCTGAAAAAACCTACAACAACCCAGATCACTGTTACTTCAGCCAGTGTAACTATAGAACTATGAAGCAACTTTGCTATCTGAAAAATGCACTAAATATAGACAATAGCGGTGGACTGTGTGTGATAACACTTCTGAGCTCTCCTTTCTTTCCTCACTCAGCTGGCTAAATGTCACTTGGAAGCAGACCTTGGCTATCTGGCATTCTCCCTGCACACTCAGAGTTATAAAAAGGTTGGCTCAGCAGTTCAGCAAAGGGCTAGTGTGTATTTTTATCATCAAAGGGCTCCAGGGACATTGCAAATGATAAGCTATAAATGCAAATGAGATAGAAGCAGGTTCATTTTTTAAAAGCCTCTTAGTCAGAGAGTGACCTTGTTTGATAAGACTTAGGTCAATTCTGATCCTTTAGGTTCATTAGAATTCACCCACTGGATTCATGTTAAAAGGGCACCACCCCACAACATAGACTCTCCCACTGTTTCAGATTTTTCCTCAAGATTCTTACTAGAAGCAATAAATCCTCAGATTACACAACGTATGTTGTGTAATCTCTCTGTGTAAAACATTGTGTAAGTCTCTTGGTATATATAAAATAATTCAAGTCACCAAATAAAGAGGTTTTCAGATGATATCCCTGACATGATGTAGTTTCTTTCCCACGCTAACAACAACAAAAAACTATGGTGTCCAAGAATTTGTTTTACTGTAAAAACTCAGCTGTAATACTCTTATTTAAAAATCTGATAGAGTTCAATTAATGATAGAATTATTTATTTATTTATTTATTTATTTATTTAGTACACTTGTATACCGCTAATATCTCAGCCTAAAACGGCGACTCATTGCGGTTTACAACATTTAAAAACAACAATAATTCCGATTAAAAATATAAAACACATACATATACAATACTCAGTATTGGGCCACCAATACAGACCAATGCATCTCTTAATTAAAATCATAATCCAATTTCGTTGTCTATGATTGCCAGTCCTTGATCAAAAACTTCATCGCATCGGATTAGCCGAATGCTTGCTCAAACATCCATGTTTTCAGTTTTTTCCGAAATGCCATCAGCGAGGTGGCTGATCTTATCTCTATAGGGAGGGCATTCCAAAGCCGCGGGGCCACCACAGAAAAGGCCCTGTCTCTCGTTCCCGCAAGCCGCACCTGTGAAGCAGGCGGGATGGAGAGAAGGGCCTCTCCCGAAGATCTTAGGGTCCTGGTGGGCTGATAGGCCGAGATACGTTCGGATAGATATGTAGGGCCAGAACCGTTTAGGGCTTTAAAGGCCAAAGCCAGGACTTTGAATTGGGCCCGGTAGCTAATCGGTAGCCAGTGGAGCTGGTACAGCAGAGGAGTTGTATGCTCCCTGCGCCCTGCTCCTGTTAATACCATGGCTGCCGCCCGTTGGACTAGTTGGAGCTTCCGGGCCGTCTTCAAAGGCAACCCCACGTAGAGAGCGTTGCAGTAGTCAAGGCGGGATGTAACCAGAGCGTGGACTACCGTGGCCAAGTCAGACTTCCCAAGGTACGGTCGCAGTTGGCGCACGAGTCTTAACTGTGCGAATGCTCCCCTGGTCACCGCCGAAATCTGGGGATCCAGGCTCAGCGATGAGTCCAGGATCACACCCAAACTGCGAACCTGCGTCTTCAGGGGGAGTGCGACCCCGTCTAACACAGGCTGTAACCCTATACCCTGTTCGGCCCTGCGACTGACCAGGAGTACCTCTGTCTTGTCTGGATTCAATTTCAATTTGTTCGCCCCCATCCAGACCGTCACAGCGGCCAAGCACCGGTTCAGGACCTCGACAGCCTCCTTAGTAGCAGGTGGGAAGGAGTGACAGAGTTGGACATCATCTGCGTACAGATGACACCGCACCCCGAAACTCCGGATGATCTCGCCCAGCGGTTTCATGTAGATGTTAAACAACATGGGGGATAGTATTGAACCCTGAGGAACCCCACAAAACAAAGGTTGTGGGGTAGAACAGGAGTCCCCCAGTAACACCTTCTGAGACCGGCCCTCGAGGAATGACCGGAGCCACTGCAGAGCAGTACCTCCGAGACCCATTCCTGCGAGGCGTCCCAGAAGGATACCGTGGTCGACGGTTTCGAAGGCCTTTCTCAACCCCCCCCCCCGGGGGGGGGGGGACTCAAAGCGGCTGGATCTTGAACTATGGAAAGAAAGACAGACAGACAGACAGACAGACAAACAAACCATCAGGCAGGCAGGCAGACACTGATCTTTTCTTTCTTTTTTCTGGCTCCATGTCTTATCTATACAGTTCCAAGAGACAGATAGATAGAAAGAATGGTTTGTTCTTTCCAGATTGACTTTCCTGGTGTTGCATTGGAATGCTTAACATTCCAGAACAACATTGCCCAATGATTTAAAGCAAGGGACCGGCAGGAAAAATATGGCCTTCATTGACAGCTGAAATACAGCCATAAATTGCCTTCCTGAAAAATGAAATAAAAATAAACAAGGTATCTAATGCCAATAATCCATCCATAGACATTTTTACTACAGCATACAATTCTCTTGTTTTCAATATCTTTATGTTCTTTCTTTCTCTGAACTTTAAGTCGCTGAATGCCAGACACATGAGTTGGAAATACTGAGTTGCTTACAAAATTAGCAAAAATTGTGTTTTTAATGCACTGGAGTTTTCTAAATGTTTTCAAACATGACCTAGTTTAGCATGATGGCTAAGAACCTGCGATCTTAACTGTAAACTCAAAAGATTTTTGTTTGATATAAAGTGCTTATGTGTCGGAAACCAATCTTATTGGGGACTTCTGGAATCATGTGGAGCCAAGTTCTAATTTATATCCAGGTGCTTGGGGATGCCAGGAGCAGGACCTACATGCTGCCTAGATTTGTGTGGATACGCAAGCCTGTGAATAATAGCAAACCTTATTGAAACGAAGGACTTCTAACTCCCTGGTCCAGTGGTTTTCAACCTGTGGGTCCCCAGATGTTTTGGCCTACAAATCCCAGCCAGTTTACCAGCTGTTACGGTTTCTGGGAGTTGAAGGCCAAAACACCTGGAGACCCACAGGTTGAGAACCACCGCTCTAGTCATACTGGAGAACCTAGAAAATGTCTAGCAAGGAATTATTTTGTTGGATGTGAATAAATGAAACTGAGGTCCTATGAATGATGTGATTTTGATAATTGGATGACGTGATTGTAATAATTGTTGTAATTTGTTTAATGTTTTAATCCTGTGTTTTTAATGGCAATGTCTTAATTTCATGTTTTTATGGCATTGAATTGTTTCTGTTGTTTAAGACTGCTCTGAACCCCCTTTGAGGTAGAGAAAGGTGGGATACAAATGTTGTACATAAATAAATAATATGAATGCTGGGTGCATATTGTACTCTGTAGATGGCCAGTACTTCCATTCCTTAAAACTGTTATCTTGTTCGAATGTTATTTGTTGTTGCTTTATTCACTGAAGTAACTTCTGTCTTACAGTTATCTTATGAAAAAGATATCCCTGCATTTTCTTGCTTTCTTCTGTGGCTGCGAGAGCCACAGTGGATTTCCATGGCTGAGTGGAGATTTGAATCTTGTCTTCTGAAGTGCTGTTCTAATACTCAAACCACGACACCACTCTGCCTCTAATATTTAATACAATTTGGTATAAGACAAAGATAATTGAATCATAGAATTAAATTGCAGTAACATAAGAATTGAAAGAGATCACAAGGGCCATTCAGTCTAATCATGTGTCATACAGGATCAAAGCAATCCCAATAGATGGTTATCCAGCCTCTATTTAAAAACCTCCAAAGAAGAAGACTCTACCACACTCTGTAGTTGGCATGATATATTCTTCTCCTCCATTCATTCTGCATCATGAGAGCAATATTGCAGTGTGGAAGAGATAAGATAATCTCCTTGCCAAAAGAATGTCATTGGTATTTTATGAATGTTGTCACAAATCCCAAGGGAATGTGCAATTGATTAAAACTCTGGAAAGAATACAAGCTGGCTGTGTCAGGGTGAAATCCTACAGGCCCTTTTCCTTTGAGAGACAATCCGAGTTTCCCAACTACACTGACCATTTAATGCAGATAGAACTGCTTTATATGGTCAGCATAGACTTATATAATGCAGTTTAACTACATTGTCTATAGAGATGACTAGCACTATTTTGTAGAATACATTCAACTAAAGCAGATGAACCAGGCCTGAATAATTGCTTGCCATCTCAAAATGGACACTATTCATTTGAGCAGGACATGAGAGACAGCAAATTCCACAATCCAGCAAAGTTTGGCACATACTCAAGTATCTATTAGCCAGAAAGTTTGCCAGGTTTCACTGAAGTCATAGAGGGGTCGGGTTTCCAAATCTTTTGCATTTGTTTTTAGGAAATGAAGCCAGCATGTGATTTGGCCCAGTATGCTAAATATATATGTGTAAATGGGGTAGGTTGAAGCTTTCCAGAAAACAAACCTGTGTGTTGGTAAAGAGAGGGAAAAGGATAATAAATTATAAACTAGTTTTCTAAATAACAGTGACCTCAAATTTTAACCTGTTTCTGGGTATATTTGACCTGCTGGTTCCAAAAAATGGCACCAATTTTCCCCTATCAGCTCTAGTTTTTGAGATACAGAACATATGCCACATACTAGTTACCATCTGTTTACCCATAGAAAACTGTGATATATCTAAGATATTAGAGCTGATGTGGTCTATTCAATGCAGTTTTCAGGATCAGTACTCCAAATAACCCCAGGAACAGGCCTAAAAACCAGGATACCAAGAATTTTATTTTGTAATGAACTAATATTTGACTACTGAGTAGGCTTGTGCATAGATTCGGGGTGGTTGGTTCCCTTCGGCTAATCTGGCTTGGTTGGATGGTCATAACGGTAAGGACTCCGTTGTCACGCTTTTTTGTTCATAACAGGACCATGTGGCAGCCGATCATGGCTCCTCCTCCTCTATTCAGCAGCACGAGGTACGTGGAGAGGCTGCTGCGTGCTGCTCACATGGGGTCTCCCTGTGAGCCCTGCCTGTTGGGCCAATCAGAATAGAATGCTGTGAGATATCTTACACAGGGCTTCCTTAACCCCATTGCTCAAACCCAGACTTCCTTGAAAGGAAGAAAGAAAAGGGTGCCAGGAAGGATGCTTCCTTAGCACCGTTCTTCAAATCCAAGTTCCCTTGAAAGGAAGATAGGAAAGGGTCCCTGGAATGGAAAGGGGTGCCTCGTATTTCCCCCATTCCTGCCAATGGGCTGGATCTTCCCGGACCTTTCAGCTACCTAGCTGAAAAAAGATTTTTCCATTAGTCGATTTTCAAGAGGCTCCCAAAAATGGATCTAGGTACCCAATGAAATCCAGATACCAAAAATGGATCGCCCTCCAGCTGTATTGCACAAGCCTACTACTGAATGCAGCCTGTATGGAAAGCTTGACTAATCAAATGCCAGTCTTCTGTAGGTTACAGAACATATGGTATGGGCAACATCTTCCAAGGTCTACTGTTTTCTCACATCTCAGACATGCATGCTTCTGTTATGGTCAATATAAAGCTATTAAAACTTATTGATTTCTAAATTGCACCAGAATTTGCCCCTTAATGCAAGCTTATTTTCTGTGATATCAAGGTGTTGTCTTCAGTGAGACTCATGGAACGACAAATCAAAAATAAGGCAGTCTCCTGGTGGCCACACTACCTGATTGCTCTTGCTGCCAATAGGAGCGAATTAATATATCACAGGCTTTCTGCCCATAGATTGTTTACCATGATGTCCCAATGCAATGCTCTGACCCGTCTCTACTTTGATAAGATGAAGAAATAGTGTTCAAAGGTTATTGAACTGATTTTGGTGGAAGGGAGGAGAGAAAAGCTAGATCTCTTAGTTTGGATATCATGAATAACAAATCCTTGGACAGAAGGTGGTGGCAAAAGGCAAAAAATATACAGATTATTTTTCCAATTGTTGTGGGAGGATAAAACACCATAAGTGAGCACACTGCCTCATGTTACTTTATCCCCAAGAGTATGCTGATACATGCTGTTTTGCCTTGTTTTATTTCATCAGCATTCTGATTTGATGTATTGATGTTTTATGCATCAGGTACACTGGTGTCAGTGTGCCCAGTGTGAAACAGAAGACTGTTGTCATTAATTAGATTTATCAACAGAACACAAGATATGATTTATTGCTGTGTCTAAGTTTGGGAGAACAGATACTGAACTATGTTGCAGATCATATATTCTGTTGATAAAATTGCCCAGATTTGTAAAAGGTAAGAACTTGTGTCCAAGATGAGTCACATATTCTTCAACTGAGTTTATGTTGATTAATACCAAATTAATCAGTGGTGAAAGCAAAAATATATTCTCCAACTGTTCCAATTTGGTCAAGACAATCTCATTAATCCTCTGTCATCCAGATTTTTCAGATAATCTGGAAAATATTATTAAGGAAGTGGTCTGCAAACACTTAGAAACAAATGCGGTCATCGCTAATAGTCAACATGGATTTATCAAAAACAAGTCATGTCAGACTAATCTGATCTCTTTTTTTGATAGAGTTATAAGATGGGGAATGCCATGGATGTAGCGTACCTGGATTTCAGTAAGGTCTTCGACAAGGTCCCCCACGACCTTCTGGCAAACAAACTAGTCCAATGTGAGCTAGGCAAAACTACGGTGAGGTGAACCAATTTAACTATTGGTTAAATGGACGAACCCAGAGGGTGCTCACTAATGCTTCCTCTTCATCTTGGAAAGAAGTGACGAGTGGAGTGCCGCATGGTTCCGTCCTGGGCCCGGTCCTGTTCAATACCTTTTTGTTAATGACTTAGATGAAGAGTTAGAAGGCAGGATCATCAAGTTTGCAGACAACACCAAATTGGGAGGGATAGCCAATACTCCAGAGGACAGGAGCAGGATTCAAAATGATCTTGACAGATGAGAGAGATGGGCCAAAACTAACCAAATGAAGTTCAACAGGGACAAATGCAAGATACTCCACTTAGGCAGAAAAAACGAAATGCAAAGATACAGAATGGAGGACAATGCCTGGCTTGAGAGCAGTACGTGTGAAAAAGATCTTGGAGTCCTCATGGACAGCAAGTTAAACATGAGCCAACAATATGATGTGGTGGCAAAAAAAGCCAATGGGATTTTGGCCTGCATCAATAGGAGCATAGTGTCTAGATCTAGGGAAGTAATGCTACCCCTGTATTCCGCTTTGGTTTGACCACACCTGGAATATTGTGTCTAATTCTGGGCACCACAATTCAAGAGAGATATTGACAAGCTGGAATATGTCCAGAGGAGGGCGACTAAAATGATCAAGGGTCTGGAGAACAAGCCCTATGAGGAGCGGCTTAAGGAGCTGGGCATGTTTAGCCTGAAGAAGAGAAGGCTGAGAGGAGATATTACAGCCATGTATAAATATGTGAGAGGAAGCCACAGGGAGGAGGGAGCAAGCTTGTTTTTTGCTTCCCTGGAAACTAGGACACGGAAAAATGGCTTCAAACTACAAGAGAGGAGATTCCATCTGAACATGAGGAAGAACTTCCTGACTCTGAGGGCCGTTCAGCAGTGGAACTCTCTGCCCCGGAATGTGGTGGAGGCTCCTTCTTTGGAAGCTTTTAAAAATAGGCTGGATGGCCATCTGTCAGGGGTGATTTGAATGCAATATTCCTGCTTCTTGGCAGGGGGTTGGACTGGATGGCCCATGAGGTCTCTTCCAACTC
This sequence comes from Anolis sagrei, assembly GCF_037176765.1. Lineage (NCBI taxonomy): Eukaryota > Metazoa > Chordata > Lepidosauria > Squamata > Anolidae > Anolis > Anolis sagrei. The sequence continues at coordinate 210,793,572 of NC_090024.1, read as the reverse complement.
TTTGATTCTATGATTCTATGATTCTATAGGTCGAGTAGCACCAACAGGGACACACTCCCCCTGTCGAGCTCCCGACGGAGATCATCCACTAAGGCGACCAAGGCTGTCTCGGTACCATGCCCCGGCCTAAAGCCAGACTGTGCCGGATCCAGATAATCCGTGTCTACCAAGAATGCCTGGAGTTGTGAGGCCACCACACGTTCCATGACTTTGCCCAAAAAGGGGAGATTGGAAACAGGCCGATAGTTAACCAATTGAGTGGGGTCTAGTGATGGTTTCTTCAACAGCGGTTTTATCACAGCTTGCTTTAAGCTGGCTGGAAATATGCCTTCCCGGAGGGAGGCATTAACCACCACCTTAACCCACTCGGCCAATCCCCCTCTGGCCTCCTTTAGAAGCCAGGATGGGCAGGGGTCTAGGATGCATGTGGTAGGTCTCATTCCTCCAAGCACCTTGTCCACATCCTCGGTTTGAACTAATTGAAATGAATCCATCAAAATTGGACAAGCAGATGCTCGTGTTACATCCTCAGAGACTGCCGTTAATATGGTGTCCAGACCAGAGCGGATCAAAGCGACTTTGTCTGCAAAGAACTGAGCAAAGGCTTCACAGCGAGCTGCCGAATCATCAGGGCACCCATCCTGAGTGGTGGGTTTTAACAGGCCTCTGACAACTCGGAACAGTTCGGCCGGACGGTTCTTTGCAGATGCAATAGTGGCCGCAAAGAAAGTTTTCTTTGCGGCTCTTATTGCCGCGGCGTATGACCTTAAAAAGGACACAAACCGTGTTCGATTTGGCTCGCTCGGATCCGAACGCCACACGCCCTCTAGTTCCCTCTTCTTTCGCTTCAACGCCGCCAGCTCCTCAGTAAACCAAGGGGCTGGTTTAGTTCGGCTACTTGAGAGGGGACGTTCTGGAGCGATCGTGTCTATTGCCCTAGTCATCTCCCCATTCCAGAGAGCGACCAGGGCATCAACAGGATCACCAACCGAGGTGGCGGGAAATTCCCCAAGAGCCATCAGGAATCCCTCCGGATCCATAAGCCTCCTGGGGCGGACCAATTTAATAGGTCCTCCACCTCTGCGGAGGTTAGGGGGTGCAGTAAGTCCAAAGCTGACCAGGTGGTGGTCGGTCCATGGCAACGGAGAGATGGATAACTCCTCGACACCGCCGCCTTCCTCCCATCCCTGACAGAAAACCAAGTCCAATGTATGTCCAGCACTGTGGGTGGGGCCAGATACTTGTTGGGACAGCCCCATGGTCGCCATGGTAGACATGAAGTCCTGAGCCGCTCCCGTTAGGGCAGCCTCGGCATGGACATTGAAGTCCCCCAGCACAAGCAGCCGTTGGGACTCCAATGCCAGGTCCGAGACCACCCCCGCTAGCTCAGGTAGGGAGACTGTAGTGCAGCGAGGTGGACGGTACACTAGCAGAATCCCTAATCTGTCCCGGTCACTCACCCTCAGGTGGACGCATTCAAAATTTGTTGACTGCAGGATGGGGGTCCTGGTCAGAAGAATGGAATCTCTGTAGACTACTGCAACCCTGCCTCCCCGCCCTCCGGATCTCGGTTGGTGCTGCACAGAGAACCCGGGTGGACAAAGCTGGGTCAAATTTACACCTCCCGCTTCGTCCAGCCAGGTCTCTGTGATGCACGCCAGATCTGCCCGTTCATCCAGGATTAAATCTTGGATGAAAGTTGTTTTGCCATTGACAGATCTGGCGTTCAACAGCACCACTTTCAATCCTGAGGGACCGCCAACCTGGTTACACCTACTTACCGTATCAGGAGACCGATTTGGAATTACTAATGATGTTCCATGTTCCCTAGGCCGAATTAAAGGTCTCCCTTTCCCGTATCTCCCCTTCCCCACCACGACTTCTATGGGGGCTCCTCGGTTAACGGAAGCCTCTCCCTCCTCCATGACGCATTCAACACCTATAATAACAACCCAAGGATCATTGTAGATTGTTTGACATATTACAGTTCCAGTTTGCCATGGCTTTGCCTTCCAAGCGTTTCCCGTTCCTATTATATTATATTCGGGTCCCCCTGAGCTACTCCATTCCCTCTGACCCACATATACAATTAGCAACCAAATTAACAGGTGCCAAGGAGTGGATAATGACATGAGTAACAGTTGTTAAGCACAGTCAAGGGTTGGTTAAGGCTCTTGGAGTACAGATGGAGACTTATGTCAACACACACGGATACCTTTGGATACCTTTGATTTCAACACATGCTCTCTTCCTTGTAGACCAGTCGTTCCCACCCTGTGGTCCGTGGACCACCAGTGGTCCACAAGGACTAAAATATGGTCCACGGCCTCACAGTTACTACACTGTTCCAACAAGAGTGGCGGGTCTCGCGAAACCCTCTTATAGTGCCTAGGCTTGTTAAATATGGTTTTCTGTGGGCGAGCAGATGGTGACTACTGGATGGCATATGTTCTGTATCAGAAACTAGAGCTGATGTGGTCTATCCAAAGCAATTTTCTGAATTGGTACCCTAATAACCAAACTGAATTTAAAGTTGACCAAAAACTGATTCATAACTGTTTTGGTACTAATGTTGGAAAGTGGTCCCTGGTCAAAGTGGTCCTTGGTCCAAGTGGCCCCTGGTAAAAAAAAAAGGTTGGGAACCACTGTTGTAGACTCAGGCAAAAGCAAACTCCTACATCTTCTCCTAGCTTCTGTTGTTCTTCATTAGTAACTATTGCCATTTTATCCATACTCTGAGGTTGCTCGGTCACACATGCCCCCATTTTCATTGCATATTTTTATTAGAAGATCAGCCATTTTTAAAATAAAGTTACGCAAGAAATCTTCAAGAGTTCCCTTAAGAACTGTGAGGTGTGCCCATTCAAATAAGTATGTGAGATTTTTTTTTCCTTTTACCGTGAATTAGCCCTAGAACATCATCTCTTATTATCTTCTTTGGTTTAGTTCTCAGAGGCACTCTCCCCCAATAATTCAGGTGTCTTCTTCCACCATTTAAAGCATGATGAATAATTCATTCAGCTTTTCTACAGTTTCCCTGTCCTATTTTAGGAATCCTTTCATACCTTTGTCATCGAATTCTCTGAGCACCATTCATACTGATGAGTGGTGATGTCCTGTAGACTGCATGGTTTCCTGCTTTAAATGTATTGAATTTAATTGATTTTAGCAATGTTTCTTTTCTTCCCCAGCACTCTTACTTTACTGTTATAGTTGAATTCAGGCTTATTCTCTTCAGTCAGGCAAATGTTCTACTCAAAGGAAGCCTTCTTATCTTTTGTATGTTCCTTGATTCTGTTTCTTCATCATAATCCACCTGAAATTCTTCACATATTACTGATTGTATAGTGTACCCATCATCTGAGCATCTGTAATTTTAAACATCTTCCAGACATCCAGAAGAGATGTAGCTTCCTTTAATCTTTCTTTCAGTCTTCTTTCTCACACAGCAATTAACACCTCAGTTGAACATTTCAAAATACAGTTTAAGCATCCAAGAAAAGACGCACGCAAAGATCAAAGAATACAAACATGGCAAATATAAGAATTCTATATGTCAACCATTTTCAGTGTCTCACTGTCTGCAGTGTTGGAAATTTGGGGACTGCAAAATATTCATTGGGGACAGAATTCTTATTTGGAGGGGAAATGCCTTGGTTTTGATCCCTGCAACTATATTATTTTTTATATATATTTTCATCTTAGGATCACTCTTATTGCTATGTTTTTCCCCTGACAAGGGTCTTTTTCTATTAGCAGCTGCTTGATGGAAAGAATGCAACAGGTGCATCATTTTCTGTCATGTACATGCAGTATTAGATTTCTACCTATCCTATGTTGCATGTTCAGAGCCCAGGCCAGGAATACAAAAACACTGGAGTGGCATCTGTTTTCAGTGCAACTCACTAGTATTTTCCATCACCACTGTGTTGTTTGATTGTTTATTATGTTGTTGTTGGTTGTCTTCAAGATGTTTTCAACTTATGATAATCCTAAGACAATACTATCACATGGTTTTGTGGGGCTGAGAGTGTGTGATTTGCCCAAGGTCAGTGCCCTTTCATGGCCAAGTAGGGAACTGGACCTTCATCTGCAGAGCCATAGTCCAACAATCTCATCAATATACCATGGTTTATATAGCATCTCATTTCGGCCCACACATAATAGAAAGAAGCTAGTTAGTAGAAAACTATACCTGAACAAGTTAGTTGTGGGAAAGACATTGAGGATTTCTCATAAGTTGTTTCATACCTTTCAATCTTTGACTTTTTTATATATTTCTAAATGGTTTTTCAGATAAAAAATGTATGTTCTAATACTGAGACCTTATCTCTCCTCTACATGTTTCAATATAGACTACTACACATCTACTGAGTATAGGTTCTATTAAATGCTATCTCTGGTTTATTTACTACAACATGAGTAGCATAAAAAGGGTAAATAGATGCGACTTGCTGGTGTACATCTTCTGTTAGCATTGTCCTAATAAAAAGTCAATTTCTAGAAGTGCCCTTTTACTTATGGTGCTGTGACACCTATGCAAATGTTGCAGAATGAAGGGAGTACTCGCCTGAGAGGAAAAAACTGGATTCATTTTTGTTATCAGTGCAATCCTAGACATGCCGCAATACTATGCAACACTGTGTATACTGCAATACTGTGTAATCATTGAGCCTTACCTTTTCCCTTGCTATTTCAGGACAGGCATTTTTCAATTCCTTTGGGTGTGTCTGGATTATAGGTAAATTATTAACTTCATGTCACTGTCCTTTTGTTTCTACAATTTGGCCAGGTTTGCTACTTTAGTTTTAAAATGTTTACTATCATCAATGCCAAGCCCAAAAGCAAGAGCAGGGCACACCTCTTACGGCCTATAAATATTGTTGTTCATACAAAACCCACCAATAAAGCCAACTGTGAGGCATGAAAAGAATTATAACCCAATGGTATATGAAAGGATACAAATTACCCAACCTTGCCTTTCACTCCTCATGAAACTGGCTATAGGATTCACACTGCAGACTGTGTGGCACCTCTACAATGGGCATGACTCTAAGGATCCCAAAGCATTAATACGAATGCATAGTGCTAAATTCAAAAAGGGGGGGGGGGGAGATAGAGCTGTGAGATTGCTGATGCAGCTCAGTCTTTAAAGAACTTCTTGTCTCTCTTCCTAACAGTGGATCTACACTGTAAATTACTGCAATTTGATGCTACTTTACCTGTCATGACTCAATGCTAGGGAATTATGAGTGTTGTAGTTTTACATGATTTTAGTCTCTGCCGAAGAGTGCTGATGCCTCAACAAATTTCAGTTTCCATAATAATATTGAGCCATGAAAGTTACAGTGAGGTCTAACTGCATTTATTCTACAATATTGATGCACCCTATGTTTTTCTAGAGCAGCGTTTCTCAACTTGGGGGTCAGGACCCCTGGAGGGGGTTGTGAGAGGGGCGTCAGAGGAGTCACCAAAGACCATCAGAAAGCACAGTATTTTCTGATGGTCATGGGGATTTTGTGTGGGAAGTTTTGCCCAATTCTATAGTTGGTGGGGTTCAAGGGGCTCTTTGATTGTAGGTAAACTATAAATTCCAGCAACTACAACTCCAAAATGTCAAGGTCTATTTTTCCCAAATGTTCACATTTGGGCATATTTAGTATTTATGCCAAGTTTGGTCCAGATCATTGTTTGAGTCCACAGTGCTCTCTGGATGTAGGTGAACTACAACTCCAAAACTCAACGCCAATGCCCACTAAACTCTTCCAGTATTTTCTGTTGGTCATGGGAGTTCTGTGTTCCAAGTTTGGTTCAATTCCATCAGTGTTGGCGTTCAGAATGCTCTTTGATTGTAGGTTAACTATAAATCCCAGTGACTACAACTCCCAAATGGCAATCTCAATCCCTCTCCCAGCCCCACCAGTATTCCTATTTGGGTGTATTGGGTATTTCTGCCAAATTTGGTGGATGAAAATACATTGTGCATATCAGATATTTACATTTTGATTTATAACAGTAGCAAAATTTCAGCTGTGAAGTAGCAACAAAAATAATTTTATGGTTGGGTGTCACCACAGCATGAGGAACTCTATTAAGGGGTCACAGCATTAGGAAGGTTGAGAAGCACTGATCTAGAGTGAGAACTTATAGAACAACGAGGAGACAAGGAAAAACAATAAAAATGTGATGTGAATGTGGCAAGGGCCTTCAATAAAAATTTCCTGAGAAATTGTCAAATTGCTTTTTGGGGGGGGGGGGGTAAGAACATACACTTAAATCTTGAAGCTCTGCTAAACAAATGAAAAGAACGACCCACCTGGTTGTACAAGCTCTAATGAGATGATGAAAGGTAGCATAGCAACAAGATTCAGGTCTGACACCGATGACAGTGTCGGAGAGCCTGAACTTCCATAACATTTCTTAAGCTTGACTTACACAATTTTATTGTGTTTGTTTTGGGTTTTTTTAATTACACAACCCATAGTGTACACATTTGCACCAAAGACACGCCTTATTCTTTCTTGTCAAAACTGGAGCACCTGGTAATTATGTGAGCCACAAGTAAGGAATGTGTCAGGGGCTGTCAGGTAGCACAGGCTGGTGGTACAGGTTGTCAAACAGGTGCCCATTGTCAGTGTTGAGAACTCACAGAGCTGCATTGTGTGGCTGAATTCTTGTTTGAGTGAATGAGGGAGAGGCAGGAAGCTGGTAAATTAGTAAAAGGCACAAGGTGAACCATAAAGGAGGTGAGGTGGATGGCAGGGAGCAACTTTTTAGTCACTTGGACAATGAAAGGGAGGGGAACCTCTTTGAAGAACTAGAAAGACATCTTGGGTGGTTTGTTTTTAGTTTCATGATAGTCTGACCTAAGATCTGGGATGATACACTACCATGAGCTTTCTTTCCCTGGATCCCCTTGGATTCAGCTTGATGTAGCGATTTGAGGGTTGGACTACCACTCTGGAGACCATGGTTCGATTCCCAACTTACTGGGAGACTCTGGGTGAGTCACACACTCTCAGCCTCAGAAAACACTGTGATAGATTCATCTTAGAGTGGCCATAAATCAGAACTGACTTGAAGGCAAACAGCAACAATAACGGCAATACAGGAAGTGGGTTGTTGCAGGTTTTTCAGACTATATGGCCATGTTCTAGACACATTCTCTCCTGACATTTTGCCTGCATCTATGGCAGGCATCCACAGAGGGTGTGAGGTAGACATAGGGCCTCACAACCTCTGAGGATTCCTGCTATAGATGCAGGCGAAAGGTCAGGAGGGAATGCTTCTAGAACATGGCCATGTAGCCTGAAAAACCTACAACAACCCAGTGATTCCAGCCATGAAAGCCTTCGACAATACATTAATACAGGAAGTGTTAAATATAGGCCAGTGTCTTTGATGCCATTTTCAAATATTAACCCATAGCACTGCGGTAAGCAATTGAGTAATTTACATAATTACTGAAAGCAACAGCAAGGTTTTGACTGCCTTCCCATGGATACTTATGTGGGAAAAAGTCATACTGAGATGACTTGGAGCACAGTTACATAAGACTGTGATGTCATTTTTATTCATGAAGTTCCAGTGTGTTGCATTTATATTTCGAACTGACAACCTTTCGGTCAGCAATTTCAGCAGCACAGTGGTTTAACCCACTGTGCTGCCAGGGGCTCCTGGTAGTGCCCTTCTAGCCCCTCTATTAAGGGAGAGAAGGTCTTTTTTTCACATTTTTGCCAAATATACCTGTAGAGAGAAGGACTTCTTCTGAAGATCTTAAAAGCTAGGCAGACTTATTTGGAATAACAGTGTCTATTAGATAAACTGAATTTGAGATATAGTGCTTTATAGATCATAGCCAGCACTTTGCGCCTGGAAAGCAATGAGCAGCACTAGCAATGGTGTTATTGTAACAAGTGGTATGCTCCTTATAACCAACTGCTTTGAACTGGATGATATGAGGCTACACCAAGTTCAAACCAAATAATCTGGATTTCATATGGTGTAGAAGGTGCCTTGGAGCAGGCATGTAGCCCGGGGGGGGGGGGGGGCTCGGGGGGCTTCAGCCCCCCCCCCCCCCCGAAATTCTCATGGTGGTTCGCGAAAAGGCCTTACTGGTGCATTACTTAAACTGTTATGTTTATTCATATCATGATCTGATCACCATGCTCAATATATCCCATATGCATGGGGGTATTGGGGTAATGATACAAAAGGTTTGCTACGGTAGACCCTCTTTCACTCAGACTCAGCCCCCCCCCCCGAAACTCAGCCCCCCAAAACCCCCCTGAAAAAAATTCAGCCCCCCCCCCCCCCCCCCGAAACGAAATCCTGGCTATGGGCCTGCCTTGGAGTGTGTTAAAGTCATCCAAACACAATATAGCTGAAGTGAATGCAGATTTTAAGAAACATTTTGTGAAATGTGTGTTAAGAATATGGAATAGGTACAAACTCAGGTTGTGCCTAAAGTTACCTTCATAGATATCAAGAAAAAGATATCACACCAGGAGTCACTCCTGACACAACAAAAAACAACAAGAAAAATAAACATTTTACAGAAAAGAAACAATAATAAAAAAAATTGGCTAACTTATCTTGATCTAAAATAATATAATATTCAGTTAGGAGGTTACTGTTAAGGGCCATAGTTTTCAATGATTTCTCATTGAAAATTAGCTGAAAGAAAGATTTAAAATAGATTTTCAAAGATTTATGGTTTTAAATAAAACAAATCCCAGTTTGAGTTAGAATTATGTACTGATGATGAACATTTGATTCGTAAAATTATAAGACTCCATTACAATTTGAGGTGGAAGCTCAGCAGGTTAAAGACTGTCCGATAAAGTGGGTTGACACTGACCTTGTGTTATGATCTTCAGAACTTTTATAAAATGATGAATTAATGGTATATGGTTCCAGAAAAATTGACCGGAATGCATAAAGACTATTCAAATGTATGCTGGAAGGGCGAAAAACATGCAGGGACATTTTATCATATGTATTTCATTACTTTTCATTAGGCGATCCCTTTTTGTTCGAGTAGGATAGTCTTCCAGGATCAGTGTACTGGCAATGGGTCCGTAGATGACTGTGGAGCCCTATTCTTGATCTGCATCTTCTCCCGCAGTGAGGGTATCGGTTTCCAGGTGGAAGGCGGTCCCAGTTGGGATTGGCTTGATGCGCCTTCCTCTTGGCACATTTCTCTCTTTCACCCTCCATTCATACCTCTTCAAATTCTACAGCACTGCTGGTTACAACTGACCTCCAACTGGAGTGCTCAAGGGCCAGGGCTTCCCAGTTCTCAGTATCTATGCCAGAGTTTTAAGGTTGACTTTGAGCCCATCTTTAAATCTCTTTTCCTGACCTCCAACATTCTGTTTTCTGTTCTTGACTTTGGAGTAGAGCAACTGCTTTGAGAGACGGTGGTCGGGCATCTGGACAATGTGGCTGGTCCAGCGGAGTTGATGGCGGAGGACCATCGCTTCAGTGCTGGTGGTCTTTGCTTCTTCCAGCACGCTGACATTTGTCCGCTTGTCTACCCAAGAGATTTGGAGGATTTTCCGGAGGCAGCGCTGATGGAATCATTCCAGGAGTTGCATGTGACGTCTGTAGACAGTCCACATAGTAGTTATGTGAAAAAGCTGGGGTCAAATACATCATTTAATTCAGGATCATTTGAAGGTTAATATCCATTAAAAACCTGAACATTTTTCTTTTGCAAAAGAAAGCATGGAAGATCGCTATGACTATATCATAACTCAGTGATACTGTATATATGCACAGATGAAAGAATGTAATAGTACAAAAGAGAGTGGGCTATTGAAACTGAGTGATTTAGCTGAAATGAACAAAATATCCACTTTGATTATTGAACATTCACTTGAGATATTTTTGAAGGATTGTGAATTACTCGTTTTTTACAGAAAAATTAGAATAATATGATGACTGTAGGTTTTGATCATTAGTAGGTTTGGATTAGCAGAAGTGTATGAAGTACTTCTAAGTTGGAGAAGAATTTAAATACTTATAACCACCATAAACAAAGTTGAAAGTCCTAGAATCATAGAGTTGGAAGAGGTCACATGGGCCATGCAGTCCAACCCCTTGCCATGCAGGAAAAGAACAATTAAAGCATTCCCAACAGATGGCCATCCAGTTTCTTTTTAGAGCCCTGAAGGAAAGGGCTTCCACCACATGCTGAGACAAGAGAGTTCCTTGTTCTGTGCTTTTTTTTCTTTCTCGTCTTTCTTTTCTTTCACTTATGTATATCTGCATATTTGAATTTTTTTAATATATCTGAAAATTTTCAATAAAAATATTAAAGGGCAATGTAATTTAATCCAGTGCCAGTTCAATCATTTTCGCTGTTATGCTTTTTGATTGCCCAGAAGCACTGGCTTATCTGGATTAGGTTTCAATTTGGTCCCTCTCATTTGTTCCATTACTGATGGCAGGCATTGGTTTAGAACTGAAACAGTTTCCTTGGACTAAAATGGAAAAGGAGTAATGAATCTGGATGTCATCCAACTACTGAGTATTAAGTCTCTCTAGCTGTTACATTCACAATTACAGTGCTAGATTTAGGCTTTGTATTTGCAGTTGAAGAGATATGTTGCCTCCTGGTGAATGAATTTGATCTTTGGAAACATACATTTGAACTGCATATACTGCTGGGCATATTCAGAGATGTAGTTTGAACCCAGGGACAGGTCTACGAGAAGAACAGTGGGGTAGAAACATTTTCTCCTATTGATTCCTTGCTTCCCATTTAGCTGTACATTACAAGTGCTCATGCTCAATTCTTGTGCTGGATCTTTGTCCCAAAACCCCAAAATTTTAAAGCACATGCTGCAGGACCCAAAAAAAAAAAAAGCTGCTGAGCTCAGCCCCCAAGGCATCAAAAGCAGGAGCCATGCTCTTCTACCAGACCTGAAGGTAATAGCTGATGTCAAGAGTTAGCAGGTCTAACTAAGCTCCATGCATCTTGAGTGGATTAAATTTTTTTAAAGCATGCATAGAGAATCAGACAGATAGAAATCCAGGTAGAAATTTCAAAATTAGATTTGAGGGTGGGGAATTATACAAAATTCAACATGGAATCTACATTTCTAGATACAGAAATTAAAATGGTAGATTTTTTTTTTCATGTCAGGAGTGACTTGAGAAACTGCAAGTCGCTTCTGGTATGAGAGCATTGGCTGTCTGCAAGGACATTGCCCAGGGGATTCCTGGATGTTTTCCCATCCTGTGAGAGGCTTCTCTCATGTCCTTACATGAGCAGGTGGAGCTGACAGATGGGAGCTTGCCCCGCTCCCCGTATTCAAACCACCAACCTTTTGGTCAGCAGTCCTGCTGGCACAAGGATTTAACCCATTGTGCTACCAGGGATAGATAAAGTACATTATTTTCAGGTTGTGTGGCCTCTAAGTAAAAATAAGACATGCAATAATGTGTATGTGGGAGGGTATAGATGTAAATGGCTGGCATCCTATTAGGAGTTACAATAGTCTAGGTCAAACTTACATGATCATAATCCACTTTTTTGGGTAGCTGTGGAATCTGGATTTTTGCGCAACATACAATGACCAAAATTCTCCTTTAAGTGATCCGGCCTTTCCAAACATAGTCATTTATGTTGCACAGGAGCAATGGAAACAGCATAGACATGTCCTGCTATTTTTCTGTAGCTGGAGATGCTGTAAGGATGTCATTTCCAGGGACCTCCTTAGGACTCGTGAAGGTCCCTGTGGATACCTCTTGATGTGTATCCAGCTATAGGAAATTAACTAGACGTGTCTCTTCTGTTTCTTCTGCTCTTGTGCAACATAAGAATTGTTGTCTTGAGTTGCTGCATTGCTCAAAGGGTGAGTTTTGGAGTGTAGCAGTGGAAGATGTAACTATAGTAGAGTCTCGCATATCCAACATAAACAGGCAGGCAGAATGTTGGATAAGTGAAAATGTTGGATAATAAGGAGCAATTAAGGAAATGCCTATTAAACATCAAATTACAGTATGATTTTACAAATTCAACATCCAAACATCATGTTTTACAACAAATCAACAGAAAAAGCAGTTCAATACATGGTAACTTTATTCAGTAATTACTGTATTTACGAATTTTGCACCAAAACGTCACAGCTGTGGATCCTGGGCGGGAGGCAGACTACATAGGATAATTCAGAACATTGGATGAGTGAAGATTGGATAAGCAAGACTCTACTGTATATGAGGACATAGCTATGTGCTACACTTATTTTTCCCAGTGCAGGATTTCACTGAGCCTTTGGCATTTTAATGAAGCAATAGAATAACTTTTTAAAAAAATCTTAGCTTTTGTGAGTCAATTGTTAAGGATACATATGTCGATTTACAGTATTTGCAAGGATTTTGCTATTTTAAAATATATAAAATGTCTTGAACTGAAACTTTTAAATTTGGACAATATGACAAAACAGAAATAAATTCAGTACAATTTAAAGACTGAATGCTATCACTCTTTGCAAAGTAAGTTTGGTTTGCCTGGAACAGTAGATATGTGGAATATTCTTTCCATGCACTACCCATGACACTTCTTTAATAAAGGTCTCCATACACTCAACATAAAAACTATCCTTGATTAGCTATGATTCTTTGAACTCAATGGGACTAATTTCCAAATAAATATACATAAAGTGAGATTGTGGCTATTAGAATAAACAATAGTTCAATGCATGGAAAACAAAAGTCCAATGGCACCTTTAAGATGTGCAGTTTCATTATAGCCCGAGTTGTCCTGGACTACAGCCCACTTCATCAAATACATGAGGTGTGTCTTTCTCTGTGTTTTTCACTCTAGCATGCATGTGCTTGTTTGCATATACACAAACATTTAGAGTAAATATAGTATACGTGACTGAGAGGGCATCTGTAGACAAAGGAGGCAGAAGTTAATCAATGCAGGACGTGCTTATGATCAAAAGATCAATATGTGTGTGCGGATCTTTAAAAATAATGAAGAAAAACATCATAGTGGCAATAACATTATCAATACTGGCCATTACAATTGTTCATCAGCTTACCTCATATACGAAGTTTGAGTTACCAGCAACAATTGGGGGAATGTGTGTTTGTATGTGCTTTCAAGCCACCTGTTGACCTGCTGTGATCCCTGTATAAACACGAGGACTTCATAGCATTGAGCCATAGCAGTTAAAGGGATACCAGTTCTGCGGTGCATTAATTTTACAATGCAGATGCACCCTTAACCATGATAACTGTCATTGTTAGTACTTTCTGCAGTTAATTTCCCTTTGATCTCGCTGGCAGCAATCCCATTTGTACACATGTATGCTGTATAATTCTGAAATTCCGAATAATGCTACATCTCAAACAGATCATGCCTCAGGTGCTACAGTACTTTCTGTTCTTGTTGTTATATGATTTTGAGTTCAGTCTAATTTATTGCATGCCTCTCATTGGCTTCTCTTGGCAAGAATTATTCAAGGGAGGTCTGTCATTGTTTTATGCTGAGGAAATGTGACTTTCCCAAGGTGAGCCAATGGAAACCCTGGTCTCTCAGAGTCCTGGTCCAAGAACCTCTTCAGACAGTGTTCTCTGTGTCTTCTCTCTATTTTCTGGCAAAATGGAGTTCCACTGAGACCTTCTCACTATGCATGGCCACTACTGTTTGCTGCCAATGGAATCCATGTTGCCAGCACCTGAAAATGGAGAGAAGAGTAGCATCCAACTCCTAATTGAAGAAAATGGGGAGGAAGCAGGGAAAGAATAACAAATGACAGAAAAGGACATGGAATGGCCAGCCATTCAAGAACATAGGGAAAGACAGTAGGGAATAAAGGAGGATGGGTCCCTCCATCCCCCATCCCTGCCCCCCCCCCCCCCACACACATTCCCATACTTTCCCCTGTTTTTCCCCTGCCCATCTGATGAGGTCCTTAAGGCTGCTTCTACACAGGCAGTGAATCCAGAGCAGAATGTGGGTAATAAAGATCTAGTTCACTCTGGAGTGTCTATGCATGCACCACGCTAACCAACTGCAAGATTAATTGACTCAGTTGAAACCCAGGATTACTTTTTTCTTATCTTTTCACAGAGACAGCTTCCCAGGCTTGCCTCAGAGTGAAACAAGGCAGTCAATTTGACTTTCTGATTGAGATGTTTATCTGCTTGTTTACTCAAACTGCTTTCTTATTTCTGTTTACACAAGTGCTCTGTGTTTGGCATTTGGCTTCTGCCTTTGCATTTTTTATACACAGGAGTTCAGCAGATTTTATGGATTGATCTGGGATTTATGGTGATTGATCTGGCATTTATCATGCTGTTTCTGGCTGGATTTGCTTCGGAGCTCACATGAGGGGGGGGGGGAGGAGGTTCTAGACACGCCAACCTAGAGCTGGGTTCAAGCTAGATTTTAGTGCTTGTGTAGCTGGGGCCTAACACGCATATTACTACACCATGCTGTATTCACATTGTTTCTACTGTTGCAGATTTTCCTCTCTCCTGCAAGATATAGGTCTTCACATTTGCTGTGTGCCTTCCAACTTCTGGTAACCCTAAGGTCTATCACGGTGTTTTCTGAGGCTGATAATGTATGGATTGCCCAAGTTTACTCAGTGGGTTTCCATGGCCAAACAGGGAATCAAACTCTGATCTCCAGAGTCATAACCACTCAAACCAATACAGAACGCTGGCTCTCTCTCCTTATACTGAGCTTATTCTATTTCCCTCTCTGTTTCTTCTTCTCTTTTTCAGTTTGTTTCTTTTATCAATACTCATAGCAGCCGTCCTGTTTGGAATTGATTTGCTTTTCTTCTAACCATCCTATCTGGAACTGTAAATCGCTCAAAATCAACATTTCAATGCTTCTTATAATGTGTAGTGCAGTTCTTGGTCCACAAACTGGTTTCATTTTCTTCCTTTAGCCGCCACTATACATCTGTGCTACATTCCAACCTCTCTTTCCAGTCCAAAAAGATATCAAGCTAACAGATAATCACTAGTTTCTAGCCTATTGTATAGGATAATAATGTCACTCAGAGGCTTTGTAAGAGATCTTCATTGCAACAGGATGCCTACATATATTATTTAATGTGATTAATCAAAGAAACTCTTGGTGACAAAGGGCTGCACCCAGTGTCCGCCCATGACAGATTAAGTAACTGAAACCTAGGATACTTTTGCTTAATACCAAACTCTGTTTTGGAGCTTGCTAGCTATGGGTGGGTTTTAAAAAATATCAACTGTGGTTTGGTCCAAGGATCCCCCATGGATACCAAAATAGTTTGGTGAGGTACCAGTACTTTTTAGCAGAGAAGGTAAAAGAACTTTTAAAACTACATTTCCCAGGATTCCATAACATCGAACCATGGCAATTAAAGTGGTGCCACACTGCATTAATTCTAAAGAATACATGCACCCATCATTTACCTTGAAAAACCTGCAAGCTTAAAAAACAATAAAGGGAAACCTGAATTTTGCAAGTCAGTTTTCAGTTGGTTTTTAGCCATTTGGAGGACTTGCTATGGGTCTGCAGGGGTGAAATCTGGCAACTGTATCCTCTGTAATAAACCACATAAGTTGTTTTGTCCATCACAGTTGGTTCCCATACTTCAATGAACCCCAGACCACTTCTCTGATACAACGGTAATGCAATTTTGGCTACATACCATTTATCACCTGAATCAGAATTTGAATATAAGATTATTATCTCTAAAGAAAAATGGTACAGGGCAGGAAAGAGATCAGCTTTCCTTTCAAATTTAAAAAACGAGCACTGGATGAGGTCTCTGCTGGACAAAATCAAACTAGATGGCAACCAAAGGTATCCACTCCTTTAATGAGTGAGATTGCTAATGAAAAGGAAAGAGGTGGGCAAGCCTGGATGATGTCAGCCTACCACAACTGAAGGAATGCTGTGCCATATGGGAGAGAGAGGATACAAAACTAAAAGTTGCCTCTGAAACAGGACTGATAAAAGGCCAATTTCAGAGATGCAGGGGAAAGATGGTCCAGAAAAAGGAAAAGCTGTAATAGAGATAAGATAGTCAGCCAGGGGACTAAACTGAATAGATTTTGGAAACTGTGAACAATTTGGTAATTCAGGGTTTAATGTAATTTAGGGTGCATGCATGCTATAGAACTACTGCAGTTTGACATCACTTTAGACCTCTTCACGTGCGCTGCCAGAATCTCCACACATCATGGCAATTCCGCTGGTGCCCGTCTGGGGGCGTGCGGAACCTGTTGCCCCATGCCCCGCATCACCCAACTCACGATGTTCACATCCCACAAAGGGAACCATCTGTCGCCTGGCTTCACCTCATTGATCCAAGGCCGCATGGGAAGCCTCCCGTGTTGCTGCCTTGGTGGCATGCAGTGGTTCGCCTTCTTCTTTAAGATGGAGCTCCGCTGGAAGTTGTATGTGTCATGTAATAGGAGCCAGTAGGCTCTGTCGTAAAGGAAAAGACGAAGTGGTTCAAGTCATCTATTTCACCCTCATCTGATGAGGTCGTTTGACTGCCATGCCTCAATGCTATGGAACCATGGGAGCTGTAGCTTGGTGAGGCATCAGCAAATATTTGACAGAGAAAGCTGCATTGTGTTAATGCAGTTTCTTCATCAGTTTTCACATCTCACTTTAACTCTTGCTATCAGAGGAGAAAATGGAAGAAATATCAAGTAGGGTGGCTGTCATCTGTAGACTGAAATTTCTAATATTACATGCTGTTATATAATTATATATATGAATAAAACATATCTGGCTTACTGAACTATATATTAAACAAAATGTTCAATATGTCACATTGAATAATAGGGTGGAATGTAATTATCCTGTCTATCTAGACATTTTTAAACTATGTAAAAGTTAACCGTCCTCATATTGTAATAGTTGTTTCTTCAACATCACTGGGTATCCTTTATTGGTATTCAATGCTGACATCTGGCATAAAGTCATGAATCTGGATGATGTTCACCTCTTTCCATCTCTTGCTGTTATAAACAATGGTAACATGAATGCTTACAATTGCAAAAAGGTCACATCATTCCCATATACAGTCTTATACAATAGCTAATGAAAATTACACAAACCCATCCCTGGATATTATCCAAAGCAAGAATCCAGGGAATACTACCTTCTATTACTTGTGAACATTTACTGTTACGGGACTTTACATATTTTATTTCGGCTGATTCATGCCTAAAAACTTGAGGTTTGTTGCAGCCTAATGTCCCATGCCTTTTTCCCACAATTGTGTACATTGACCTTTTACATGTTGATGAATTTAACACAGTTTGCTTGAAAAAAATGACTGGGGGTGCCCAGAATTAGGAATATTCAATAGAGTCTTGCTTATCCAACATAAATGGGCTAGCAGAATGTTGGATACGCGAAAATGTTGGATAATAAGGAGGGATTAAAGAAAAGCCTATTAAATGTCAAATTACATTATGATTTTACAAATTAAGCACCAAAACATCATGTTTTACAACAAACCGACAGAAAAAGCAGTTCAATACACAGTAACGTTATGCAGTAATTACTGTATTTACAAATTTAGCAACAAAACAGACAAAGGTGCTTTCTTTCTCCCACCCTGAACATTATTCCGAGTGGGAGGCAGACTGGTTGGATGAGCAAAGGTTGGATAAGTGAGACTCTACTGTAACTGATTTCCAGGATTGTATGAAATTTAAAAGTGAAATTCTAATTTAGTTCTGCCTAGCATACAGTGTTAATTAAACTGTTGCTGCTGTATATTGAATTTGATCTCTGTGCTTCCGTCTCTCTGAAATAAAATCAGAAATGCACATGGTCAGCTAAAATCCCAGCTTTGGAATCAGGCATTCACAGATTGATGGATGATGTGGTATAGACTAAGAGTTAATGGACAACATTTGGATTGAGTTGGATGATGTTTTTAACTTGATGAATTGTTTTTATATGTGTTTTAGAATTTATTTATTGTGTATGTTGTTTTTATGATGTTATTTATTGTGCATTGAATTTTTGCTGTTAGCCATTCTGAGTCCCTCCACGGAGGTAGAGAAGAACAGAATAAAAAAGTTATAAATAATAAATAAATTAGGCTTTTGTGAGTCATGACGACTAATTTTTCACATTGGTCTCTTACTGGTCCCAACTATAATCTTTTTCTTAAGTAAGTGAACACTTATATAATGCTTATATAAATTGATTTAGTGAATCTACTCCAGTTGAGATTAGCAATTGGATTTAGACCATTGATTTCAGTGGAGCCTAAATATGACTAGCAGCAGCACAATTTAAAGCAAGAGGCCTACACTGAGAGAGAAGTCTGTGCAGGAGTGCAGTCTGTTTTGGAACTGAGTCATTAGATTTGTGCATCATTAACAGCTCTTTTCTGCTATTATAGAGCTTTATTGCGTTTCTGAGTTTCACAGCTTTATTGGAACACTAGATTTTTCAAAATCAGAAACTGCAAATTTCGGAAACAGTTTAATGAAGTAGGGAAATGCTGAGTTTATAGATGAAGGTATTCTGTGTGTCTGTGTTTCTCTCTCTCTCTCTCTCTCTCTCACACACACACACACACACACAATCATAGACAAACATCTTAGTGGAGTAATAGGATCCATGGATCTGGTTTACATACTCTCCAATTGTCCAGGTTTGGCAAAGACAAATTTATTTTCTGCTGGTGCATTTTTCCCAGTTGCTTGTCAGTGAGCCAGTTTCTTCCTCTCGCTCTCCTTCCTCATCCTCAGCTTATTGTAAATTGCTACAAACTGAGTTTAATGTGCAAAAGCAGTTTCCACTCAATTAACTCAGCAAAGGAGAGAAGAGAATGAAATCTTACTGTGCTGGTATGGCTGTACCAGGAGCTCCAACTTTATTTGCTTTGTATTAAATGTTTGCTTGCAGTCCAAGGTTTCAGGGACTCTGCAGATAGGTTGCAGTCCTTTGGTTGCAGTCGTAGGGCAAGTCACCTGTCCATCATCATTAAGTTTTGGTTTCACCCCTTGCTCAGGGCAATTGGGAAGGGAAGGGAGCCATTTTTAGTTAGTCTCAGCAAGGAAAGCTAATGTACAGGTCGTGTGCAAGCTTCCCCTGTACAAAAGCTTCAACCCTTTAGACTTTCCGGGGGGAAACTTAAGAGTCTCCAAAGATTTCCAGGAAAACAGCCCTAAAGAACAAAGAACTCCAGCTGGAGAATATCTAAACCTTTACTGGTAGGTCCACTCGGTGCTTCGAGACGCAGTTTGACCCAGTAGCGGAACCCACATCAGTAAGGGTTAGATTACAATCAGCCAGGGAGAAGTTTAAAAGGGGATTTTCCTTTTAAAGGAAATTGAAGTTTCCTGTAAAGTTATTGAAGACAGTTGCCTGTTCTTCATGGGCAAGATTAGGAAGCCACCAGTTGCATAAAGCCTGGAAGCATTTGTTTAGCTTTACTGAAGACAAGAGAAGTTTCTGTTTGATTGTTCATTAATAAAAGACTTTGTTATACTTCACAAGCCATCTAAAGATCATTTGTGGTAGAAAACCTCTGAGAACTTCTCCTTGGGCCCCCTGGTTTCCCACTGGGCAAAGGTTGCATGTCCTGTTCTAAAGGAAATTCTTTACAGGCCCAGCGGACAACAGAACACCTACCTTTCTCTGTAGGTTTTGGCAAAAGCAAACTGATACAATCTTTGGTAGTTTGTGTGCTTTCCTTATTTTTGTTATTGACACAATGTGTCATTCCTTGGCCATACATTTCCCAGTTTTCATCAATGCCATGTTGAAGGGCACAAATTTGATTCCAATGACCTGGCTTATAATACTAGGAAATCTAAACCTATGTCAGGTCTACACCCTTTCACATACATTCAAGAAAAATTTGATTCCAATGGCCTTGCTTGTAATACTAGGAAATCCAAACCTATGTCAGGTCTACACCCTTTCACATACATTCAAGAAAAATGCCACATTGGGGAAATCCTGTATGGTCCCCATATTGTGTCATAGCAGCTATTTTTTTTGTCCTTCAGGCTCTGCCGGGGCTTCCCAGGGGTCCCTTCTGCATAGAAAATGCTAAAGAAGATGAACCTTTAGCCTAATACAACAGGCACTTTTAATGCTCTTATCTTTTCCTTCTTCCCAGGATGGATTTTGTTCCCAAAGCTGGATTCTTTGCCTTCGAAAGAGCACCGGCTTACGTTGAAGCAGAACCTGGGTCACTGGAAGTTCAACATCTCTCTTCTGCCCATCTGCCAGTTCAAGTCCCCATATGTTCACTGTTGATGTTTTTTTCTGGATTAATGGGTATCACTGCAGAAGTAAACCCTTAATTGTCTTTTTATAAGCATAGCAAGCAGAGTTGATGCCAGTCAATGCTTGAAGCATTTGACTGCAAGGAAGTAAAGTTCTGTGCATGCTACATTAATAATGACACTGTAGCAACACTACTTTGGCAGGGTTGCCGACAATTATTTTGATGACTAGATGTAATCACGGCCAGCTCTGACGGAAAGTCACATAATCAAATCAAGATGAGTCTCTTTGACTTTGGTTATTCCTTGTTCTCTCTCTCTCTTTGAAAGAATCCCAATTTGGGGCATATTTACTTAAAAATAAGTCAAATTGCAATCGTATTTTTTTCCTTTTAACAAATGTACATGAGGTTTCAGCCTTAGTTTTTAAAAATTGATTTGAATTGAGAGAGAAATTAGCCGTTTCAGGCAACAAGTGAACAAAACAAAGGTTCAAAACATTTCTGCTAATGGAACAGCAAAGCCACAAATGTGTGATTCTGCTAACTTTATGTATTCTTCAGAAGACTTAAAATCTGCTATACGGGGCAGGAAGAATTCCACAGAAAATTCTTGAGGATTGTCATGAGTGTAAGAGGGAGAAAATCCTGTCATGTGAGCATACCATGGCAAGGATTTCTAATTGTGTAACACTGAATTCTGCACCAGCTAATACCATTTAGATATTCTTAATGGCCCAGTAGATTTCTGGGATTTGTAACTGAGAGGAGCCATAAGAGTATTTATTTCTTTTTTAAAAAAAATAACACCACCACCATGCCTCCAAATGGATTCTAGGAGTTCAAGTGCATTTCCATCATGTTCTTCCACCACACCATTTCTGATCCAGAATGTTTAAACACAAGACATCTTGCATTAAGCTAAAAGCAAGAAGAAGAAGAAGAAGAAGAAGAAGAAGAAGAAGAAGAAGAAGAAGAAGAAGAAGAAGAAGCCTACATAGTTTTCTGTGTTTTATGTATCACATGAAGTGGAGTGCTTTTGAAGGCATTTTAAAATGTACCCTCCACTCAACAATTATAACACTTTGATGCCACTTCAAATGGCATAGCCCTCTTCTACAGAATTCTAGGATTCATAAACTGAAAAGGTAAATAGAATTCTCTAGCAGTGAAATCAGTACATTACCAGACGACAGATCATAGTAGTTAAAAGTCTCCAGCAGTTAAATTATGAAGTTTAAATACATCCAAATGCACACACAGATTTAGAGGGTGGTGTGATTTATTACACCAGCATATATGAAGGGAGAGATTGGCAAAAATTTGCGTGATTTAGTCCCTATCTACACTGCCATATAGTGCAGTTTGAAACTGCATATGGTCAGTGCAAACTTATATAACAAATTGCATTGAACTGCATTATACGAGTCTACATTGACCATATAATGCAGTTTCAAATAGCATAAATCCAGCCTAAGAAGGCTTCAAGGTGTGCGCATGGACAACTAGCCATAGTTCTGTATGATGAGCCAGGCATGGGGAAACTGGGGCTGTATATGACCTCAAAACTGGTTTCAGTGGTATCACCTACTTATTTAGGCTAAAGGATAGTGTGAGTAGCTACTCCTGGTTGAATTCAAGTCACACTGCTCCTTGCACTGTTTTACAACTGGTTTTTCAAACCTATTTCCTATTTGTTTTGGTATGTGGGCTGATCTGTGAGGGCCCTAGAGCTTCATTGGACTCACATATTTGAGGCTAAATTAGTAAATATATTTTCTGTATAACATGAGATCACCACTGTTGGCACCCATGGGCAAGGCATGGGTGCCAACACCCCATAACTTTAATGTGGATGATAAAGACATCAAAAGTAGTGAACAGAGTTCTATACTTTGACCCAGACTTCAGTAAATTGGAGAATGCAGTCAACAAATCAGAAGATATGAAAATTGCAGCTATAAAGGAACTATATAAGGTACTGGAGTGTAAAAATGTTTGCAATGCCCAGCGAGTTTCTTGTTTCTGCTGTTAAAAATAATTACATTATATCACTACACTATGTCATGTTGTTAATAACATAATAAACAAAAAAAAGGAAAATACCCATTAAAAAACTTCATTTGTCCAAAAGGTCAAATAATACATTTATTATGCCCTTTAGACAAGATAAAAAAAACCCACAATTATCAAAATTATGTCATAGAAATAACAACAATCACTCCTATGTACGCGCTCACTGTTAAAAGAGTCTTATTTTTATTTCCCTTCCTGCCTTTCCCTTCCCTGATAATAAGAAGCTGAACAGAATGAAAAATTCAGAAAGAGCTGGAGGAAGCTAATAGCGTTAAATTGTGCATCGTGTCCATTAGAGATGAAAAATGTCACCATAACCATTGAATTGTCAATGACTGTTTAACCCAACATACTATGTCGTTCTGAAGGGGGTGTTAAATGAAACGTAAAATGGAATACCAAAGTCAGAATCTATCTGTTCCAATTTCTGTGTCTGGTTGTAAAGAAAGCTAACAGAAAAAGGAACAACTCCTTTAAATGTGGTACTCAAGCAGCCTTCTATAGATCCCATGGGCCACAAAAATAAGGAAAAAATATACAGTTTCAAGAGGAAATCAAGCCTGAACTCTCCTTAGAAACCAAAATGACTGAACTGAAACTATTATACTTCGGAGACATTATGAGATAGCACGGCTCATTGAAGAAGAAGATGATACTTGGAATATTTGAAGGAAAAGACAAAAACCACATTACATAGGCACTGATTCAATGAGCAATAATATCTTCAAGTTTGCAATGCTTGACATGGGTAATAGCAGGATTGGGTTGCTGTTGGTTTTCTGGGCTGAATGGCCATGTTCCAGAAGCATTCTTTCCTGATGTTTTGCTCACATCTATGGCAAGCATCCTCAGAGGTTGGGAGATCTGTCGGAAACTAGGCAAGTGGAGTTTATATATCTGTGGATGTCCAGGGTGGGAGAAAGAACTCTTGTCTGTTTGAGGCAGGTGTGAATGTTGCAAATGGACACGGCAGGATTTCTTGCCAGTCTCTTATTCATAAGATCTCTATATGGTGATGATTTGGTAGAAAATAACAACAAACAATCCCTCTTATCCTATTCCCACTTGGGAGACAGGCAGGGAAGGCATCCTTTTTATTCTGCCCCATAAATAACTCCTACCCTAAGCTTCAGTCTGTATCTATGG
The DNA here is from genome assembly GCF_037176765.1 of Anolis sagrei. Lineage (NCBI taxonomy): Eukaryota > Metazoa > Chordata > Lepidosauria > Squamata > Anolidae > Anolis > Anolis sagrei. The sequence continues at coordinate 210,770,119 of NC_090024.1, read as the reverse complement.
AAAAATTATACAACAATTAGTGAATTCTGCAACTAAGTGATTGTAGGGGTTCCAGTCAGACATTTAATCAGGATTAAATAATGCATTGCAAAAATTGAATAACCATAAGCATCAGGATTTCTTTAAGAGACAGGCTAAATTTCTGATATCTGGATTGATATTGGAGATCTATCTAGATCTTGGAGCTATGCCTTGGGCAAAAAAGAAGGTCTGGAGGTAGAGAGGTGTCCACAGGCCAGGTCAATGTGTATTTTTGCAAAATATTGAATTACTACAATACTTTCAAAGAGCACTAGATGGTGCCATTGGAAAACCTAATTTAAACCTTTGCTAAGGCTAGGTCTCCTCCTCCTTTTGATGTAATCTCTGCTGGGAAAGGGATTTTGTTTCATTCTAAATCCAGCATGAACATCCAAAGGGAGGGAGGGAGAAATTGAGAAGGACTGGAGTAACAGTTGCTCCATAAATTAAAACAGACAGAAGTCCAAACCATTTTAAGAACATCCGGTGAAAAGCAAGAGAAGTAGAAGAGGAGAGAACAGACCTCAATTGATTGCAGGGGTTACTTACCAGTTAGCAAAGATTGGAGGACTTTCATGGTCCTTACGTGGCCCCTAGGGGCTGTGAATCTGTGATAATCATCATCAAGTAACTAGGTTATGCATTCATTACTGCCATAGAGCATTCCAACCACAGCCTTTTAGTGGTTAGTGGGAACTAACCTACACACTGTGTTCTATTTCCATACATAGATGTTAGGTTAAGAGTGTGACTCTCACTATCAGCACAGATAACCATTGAATATGAAGATAAGTGTTAATATACACACTGTGTGCCGACAATAACCAGTACTAGCTTGCATGGAGCTCTGTGGCCAACTGGGAGAAGCAACAGCCAGGAGTTGACACAGAACTCTATAGATAAATGGGAGCAGTGGTGGTAACACAGGTATAGTCCATCCATCAGACCTGATCCAGGTATCCACACTGCCGCAAAGCCATGGAATACTCTAGAGATTCCAACAAGCTCCTCTGACTTTACCTGAAGCAGGGCAAAGCCAATTTAACCCAGGCTAGCCCGTAATCTTCACCAGAAGTACTGGAACACCATTGGATAGACAGGATTGAATCTGGGTTTCATGCTCATGTATTTATTTATTTAGTTCGTACATAGATTCTATCCCACGCTTCTCTCCACAAGGGGACTCAGAGTGGCCTCACATAGCCATCAACAATGCTTACAGCATATACATCAAAGAATACAATAAAACAGTAAAACAGTAAAATCATCTTAAAACATCAAACACATCAGCCAATACATTCATTTATCAGATAATATTAAAATGCCAGTAAAACCAAAAATCAAACCGGGAAATCCAGTGTCGCAACCCAAATTCCTTTCCTATTGTCACTATCATCTAATCAAACACCTGGCCACAGAGCCAGGTCTTCAGTTGTCTTCTAAAGGATAGGAGGGAGGTGGCCAACCTGATGTCCTTAGGGAGGGAGTTCCACAGGCGGGGGGCCACTGCTGAGAAGGCCCTGTCTCTCGTCTCCACTCATTCTAGAATAGTTTCTATTTTCCATTTAAGTTCTGTCATAATACATCACTATGGAATATGGTGCCCTTCAGCTGTTGTTGGACTGCATTTCCCAGCATCTCTTACTATAGCTCCAGCTGTTGGGAGCTTCAGCTCAACAGCATCTGGAGGACTACCCATCTCAGATACTTCAAACAGATTTTTCACAGAAAGGCAGGATATGAATTACCAGTAATAAAAATCAAATTACATACAATGTACATGGTTACATTTAATATCATTCATTTTAATATCACATATTAAGAAAAACACAAGCAGCCATGTGGGATGGGTGGTAAACTGAATTATGATTGTGGCATATAAGAAAAGGAGGAACATTTTACATTGAAAAAATCTAGCCACCCCAGTCCCCATATCTGCTTTTTAACCCATAGGATAGGTACAATAATAAAACACTCAAACAGTCAAATTAATCAAACACTCAAAACAGCCAAATATTTATCTATTATAAGCATCCAATACATGGAAAGGAAATGCATTTTCTCTACTTTGCTTATTGTAACAATACAGCTCACAGCATCACTATAATTCCCAGAAGCCCATGCAAATTAGAAATCCCATAAGTGTTGAGGCTGCTGACAAACTGAGAATGCATTTGCTTAAAACGAACACCCTGCACCTAAGTACAGCAACGATGAAATGGAAAATACCACTAGCCAGCCTTCATTTTATTTGGGCCAGGGGGGAATGTCTCTTGTGTAGTAATACCAATGTCTAACTCACAATACTCCCATGAGCACCAAAATATACTATAAAAACATTATGACAAAAATGAGTTTTTCATTATTTTTACAATTGCCCTGATCTGCCAACGAGTCAGCATAGTGTAGTGGTTTGAGCATTGGGACTAGGACTCTAGGAGATTCTCAGTCATGGAAATCCACTGGGTGGCCTTGGAGAAGTCATGATCTTCCAGTGCCAGATAAAGGCAATGGCAAACACCCTCTGAAAGTTATGCCAAGAAGATTCAGTGATAGGTTCACTTAGGGTTGCAATATTCCAGAAACAACTGAAGGCCCAGAACATAACAACCTGACACCAGCTATTATAAAAGCAGAGTTGTTCATACTCACTCAAATGGATAAGCATGAAGTTGAATCTTTACTTGTTTTATACCAACACACTCTGAATAAATCTTGCCAAAAAAAATCCATGACAGCTTCTGCAAAAGGATAGGTTGCTCTGAAGATACATAACTACAGTAACGCTTGTGATAGAGTACAGAATCATTGAGTTGGAAGAGACCTCGAGGGCCATCCAGTCCAACCCCCTGCCAAGAAGCAGGAAAATCCCATTCAAAGCATCCCCGAGAGAGGGGCATCCAGTCTCTGTTTAAAAACCTCCAAAGAAGAAACCTCCACCCCACTCCAGGGCAGAGAGTTCCACTGCTGAACATCTCTCACAGTCAGAAAGTTCTTCCTAATGTTCAGGTGGAATCTTCTTTCTTGTAGTTTGAAGCCATTGTTCCACATCCTTGTCTCCAGGGCAGCAGAAAACAAGCTTGTTTGCTCCTCCCTATGACATCCCCTCACATATTTATAAATGGCTTCATGTCTCCTCTCAGCCTTCTCTTCTGAAAGCTAAACATGCCCAGCAATTTAAGCTGCTCCTCATAGGGCTTGTTCTCCAGACTCTTGATCATTTTAGTTGTCCTCCTTTGGACACATTCCAGCTTGTCAATATCTCTCTTCAATTGCGGTGCCCAGAATTTGACACAGTATTCCAGGTGTGGTCTAATCAAGGCAGAATAAAGCATGGGTAGCATGACTTCCCTGAATCTAAACTATACTCCTATTTATGCAGGCCAAAATCCCATTGGCTTTTTTTGCTGCTGCATGACATTGTTGGCTCATGTTTAACTTGTTGTCCACAAGGACTCCAGGATCTTTTTCACTCATACTGCTCTAGAACCATGCTTCCACCATTCTGTATCTTTGCATTTCTTTTTTTCTGCCTAAGTGGAGTATCTTTCATTGAACTTCATTTTGTTAGTTTTGGCCCATCTCTCTAATCTGTTAAGATGGCTTTAAATTCTGCTCCTGTCTTCTGGAGTATTAGCCATCCCTTTCAATTTGGTGTCATCTGCAAACTTGATGATCATGCCTTCTAACTCTTCATCTAAGTCATTAATAAAGATGTTGGACAGGACCGGGCCCAGGACCAAACCCTGCGGCATTCCACTCTTCACTTCTTTCCAGGATGAGTATAAAATAAAATTTGTTATTTATATTTAATAAAATTGAGTAGATCAATCTTGGAATATGACCCCACAATATCACTTACTATAAATCCCTACAGTATTCTTGCCCTCAAAAGTAATGTTCCCAAGATCTGGCGACACTACAGATTTGTATAAAGCCATTCTGATTTGAATTTAGAGAAGTTACTTTTGGGACGTATTATCCAAAGTACAGTTGCTGGCGTTGAGGTTCTGAGAGTTGTAGTTTAAAAATTAAGTCTCCCAAGCTCTGACTATGACAATGCCTGTTTATGATGAGAGCCTTAATACCATAAGGAATCCGATCCCGTCTGATCATGGAAATGGACCTGGGTCAGCTCTGGTTAGTAGTTGGATGGAAGACAACCAATGAACACCAGGTAATGCAGGCTATGTTTCAGAGGAAGGAAAAATACCTCTGAGTATTGTGTTGTTGAAGGCTCTCATGGCCAGAATCACTGGGTGCTGTGAGTTTTCCAGGCTGTATGGCCATGTTCCAGAAGCATTCTCTCCTGACGTTTTGTCCACATCTATGACAGGCATCCTCAGAGGTTGTGAGGTCTGTTAGAAACTAGGCAAGTGGAATGTCCAGTGTGGGAGAAAGAACTCTTTTCTGTTTGAGGCAGGTGTGAATGTTGCAATTGGCCACCTTGATCAGCATTTAATGGCCTTGCAGTTTCCTCTCTGGAATTCCCTTGTATTTTCAGTGTTGCCCTTTATTTACTGTCCTGATTTTATTTTTATTTTTTAATACTGGTAGCCAGATTTTGTTCATTTGCATGGTTTCCTCCTTTCTGTTGAAATTGTCCACATGCTTGTGGATTTCAATGGCTTCACTGTGTAATCTGACATGGTGGTTGTTAGAGTCATCCAGCATTTCTGTGTTCTCAAATAATATGCAGCGCATTCTTTACTTAAGAGAACCCTATGAAATGGAATCACCATAAGTCACAAGGTGCTTGAAGGCAAACACACAGACAATAGCATTTGTCATCAAAAGTTTATTTATTTACTTATTTACTGTATTTATGCCCCACCCTTCTCACCCTGAAGGGGATTCAGGGTGGCTTACAAGTAGGCAGCAATTCAATGCCACACATACAGACACAAAGTGAAATAAGCATGTGCATTAAAAACCATAAACAAATTTTAAAATCTAAACATTAAAACCAATTATTAAAACCACACAGATAATGCAAACCAGTAAACATTGTTGTTCTCTTTAAAAGTTAAACTTACCACACAGGAAAAGTAGTCACACCAAACTGTGAAGGTTTATAGTATAGTAAATACATTCCAGAAAGGTCACCATTCATGATGTCAGAATATTGAGAGAGAAATACATCTTGCTTAATTAGGAAAATAAGATGTGCAGGTTTTGACAATTCAATATAAGGTCATTATTCAAAAAGGTTTACCGAGATGATAGATAGATAGATAGATAGATAGATAGATAGATAGATAGATAGATAGATAGAATGTTTTAGTAACTTTACAATAATCTTTTTTCCCATTCAAGTGTGTAAGTTATGGCACTTACATCTGATCAAACAAGAGACTCCCCACACCTTAAAATCTAATGAATTTATGACGGTAAAGAGTTATATAAGTTAAGGTCTACTTTTTTATTCTGTACTGTCGGTGGTGTAGTGGTTTAAAACACTGAGCTGCTGAACTTGCTGATCAAAAGGTTGCAGGTTTGAATCCAGGGAGCAGCATGAGCTCCTGCTGTTAGCCCCAGCTTCTGCCAGCCTAGCAGTTCGAAAACATGCAAATGTGAGTAGATCAATAGGTACCGCTCTGGTAGGAAGGCAACGGCAAAACGGCTTAGAAATGGAGATGAACACCAACCCTCAGAATCGGGCACGACTGGACTTAATGTCAGGAGAAAACCTTTACCTTTTTTTACTGTCAAAATACACCTTATTTCATTGAGTGTTTATATGCTGTCCATTGGAGTGCATCCTTTTATGTAATTTGAAATTAATGTGAAATTTAATAAGTTGCTGAATGACATAACAGAGAAAGGGTTGGCCACTACAAATTACATATTTCTAAAAAGAGATTTGTTTACAAAGAACAGAATTACTGGGTACAAACACTAGAATATGAAAATTGCAACTATCTTTTCAACCACAATAACAGCAGCTATCTCTGTCAAAATGGTGGAAATCAACTGTGTCATAACTGTGCTATTTTAATAAGCAGGCATGGCTGCTGAATAGCTCTCGAATACCACGTCGGAACTTAGGGTCCCAAACACAATAGATGACCACATTCCAACAGCTATTGGAAGTTAGGATCCAAAAAGCATAAAAAGAAAAATGACACCATGGATAGCCCACCACAGACCCCACCACAAATACAGCAACAGGCAAGAAGGAAATATAGTAGACCAAGATCAGGAGGCCGATGGTCTTGGCAGCTGTGATGTCTGAGAAGGAGAGGTGGTTGCCTCTCTGTGGCTCTTCACCTAGTTGCTTCTGCATCTTGCAGTGTCGGTGGAGGGCCACAAAGGTGACTGCATTGATAGCAAGGGTGGCAGTCAAAAGGAAGAAATCAAAGACTGGGTCCAGCAACCTGACATTCATATGAGGTTTGGGTACCTTGTCAGGAGGAAAGAAATAGTTGCACATCTTGCTACAGAAATTGTACTGGTAGGTGATATCGGGAGTGGTAACGAGAGGTATCACTGCCAAGCAGAAACTTGAGGTCCAAGAGGCAGCAATAAGCCAAACAGTCCTGTGCCTAGTGATCATTGTTTTCTTCTGCAGGGGCTTCAATACTGCTATACTTCTCTCCACTGAAAGCAAAAAGATAGTGATATTGGAGACAAAAGAGCATCCTGTAAAGCTGGAGCCAATGATGATACAGGCCAGCTGGTCAGATTGATTTTCCTTTTGTTCCATCCCAGAGGACAACCAGTTCACCTCTCTGTAAACTGAGTAAGGCACGATTATGAGCCCCACCACCAGGTCAGATAGAGCCAAAGAGATCTTCCAATAGCCTTGTGAAGTTCTGAATTGCTTGACATGAAGAAAAACCAAGAGGCTCAAGAGGTTTCCAAGAGTGATGGCCATAGCCAAGGCAACCATGAGGACCAGCTTGCTGACCTCTCCAGCAAAATCTGGGCTGCAGTTTGTATAATTGGGGCTTCTACGACTGCTGTTTCCTAACATTAGTCCACTTTTCGTTACTTCAGAATGCAAGAAAAGAGCAGCAGAGTTCTAGGCTTCACAGTATTTTCTCTAGAGTCCCATGGAAAATGTTTCACCAGAGGTTCGCCCCAAACTAAATCTCTGGAAGTGCCAGTACAAGAATACTGCTATAAACAATTCAAATGGCCATTTATAACAGAATTCAAATAGCTATTTGAATAGCATGGGAGCTGTGGTTTTTCAACTGCCACAAACAGGTCTTCTCTATATGGTTAAAATGCTTGAATGGAATTCAAACAGAAGTGGGCTGCAGATGCAAGCCTTCTGCTACACAATCATTTCTATTGTATTCAGTTCCCTCTCTCTTCCTTAAGGGTCATTTTTCCATAACCAAATTGATCTGCACAGTTGGCATGGAGCTGAATATTTGGGCCAGTAAATGGTAGGAAAAATGGCAACCAGAACAGAAGATCACAAAATGAGCTCAGGCTTACCAGAAAGATTATAAGCAGTAAGAAAGGGGGAAAGGAAAAAAGAAAGGAAATGGAAATGGTAAGGCTACTGCATGGAGAAGGTGGTGAAATACTAACAGGAGGTAGGGAAAAGGCAGAGCTACTCAACACCTTCTTTGCCTCAGTCTTCTACAAAAAGGAGGTTGGTGTTCAACCTGACTAGTATGAAGCCGAAGAGGTAATAGGAGAAATGCAACCCAAAATAGGTAAGGAAATAATCCAGGAATACCCGGCTACTCCAAATGAATTCAAGTCTCCAGGGCTAGATGAACTACATCCAAGAGTATTGAAGGAATTAGCAGAAGTAATTTCTGAACCACTGGCAATAATATTTGCGAATTCTTGGAAAACATGAGAAGTCCCAGCAGACTGGAGGAGGGCAAATGTTGTCCCTATCTTCAAGAAGGGAAAAAAGAGGACCCAAACAATTACTATCCAGTCAGCCTAACATCAATACCAGAAAACATTCTGGAGCAGATCATTAATCTGCAGTCACTTAGAACGGAATGCTGTGATCTGTAATTACTAAAAATCAACATGGATTTTTCAAAAACATGTAGTGCCAGACTAATTTTACCTATTTTTAAAATAGGGTTACAAGCTTGATAGATGCAGGGAGTGCTGTGGATGTAGCATATCTTGATTTCAGTAAGGTCTTCGACAAAGTCCCCCATGATCTTCTTGCAAGGAAACTAGTCAAATGTGGACTAGACAATGCTACTCTTAGGTGGATCTGTAATTGGTTAAGTGACCGAACCCAAGGAGTGGTTAATTAAGTAAATGTGTTCCTGGGCTTTATTTTATTTTTTGGTTCCAGAGGTTGCAATAACATGAAAAGAGTAAGAATGGTTCTCACTCCACAAAAAGAAAAGTTCAACATGTTCTAGCAACCCAAACTAATATGCAAATGTGAAATAAAACAACTAGATCAGGTAAGTCTTCTATAAACAAAAACATTTTGAATCTTTTAAAATCCAGTTGATGGTTTATACCAAAATGAATACAGGGATGATACCTTTTTCACCAGCTTTCGTTTTTCTTATGATTTCCATTTTAGAGGCCAAATATATAGCTCTATGTTTCTTTAGCATGAGGAGATTTCCTAATAAGGCAGGCTTGTTTTCTTTGCTCTTTTTTCTGATTTACTGTTCAGGTATATTACCTTGCCTGTTTTAGGAAAGCACTCATAAGTAGGCATGTGCAATCCATGGTTCTAAATGTTTCTAAAGTACTTACAAAACAAGGGGGCGCTGGTTCTTTGTTTCTAAAGTGTTTCTAAAGCTTTGGTAGTGAAAATTTCAGAAGTCTAACAAAACTTTCAAAATTTCATTATAAATGGCAGTTCCTAATTGGGTCTGTCATAAAAACATGGCAAAAGTTTATTACACTGCAAAAACTTCATCTTTGTGCAAGGGACATTGCCCTATAGCACATTTTGCTTTGTTGGGTCACCACCAATTTAACAAAGTTTCTACCTCAGAAATAAAGCTTCTGGAGTAAAGATCACACAATGAAACAGGAAATAACACTTTTGAACCAGGAACAGATTTTCTTTATTATCAAAAAATGTTTTATAAAAACTTTGAAAATTCACCAAAAATCAATGGAAGCATCAAACGTTCTGAAATTTGGTGTGCTATCAGTGGTGAAATTTTGAAAGTTTTGTTAGACTTCTGAAATTTTCACCATCAAAACTTTAGAAACACTTTAAAAACAAAGCATCAGGGGGCCCTAGTTTTGTAAGTACTTTAGAACCATGGATCACACATGCCTAAAAAGATTGGCTAGAGGAAGCTCTCATTCTCCTCCAGCTCAAGCTTTAATGCCCTGTGTATTTTAGACATGCTGTCACCATAGGTTATTTGGTGTTATTTTGAGTTTTAAATTGTTGTTTTATATGCTATTGTTTTCTACCTGTTATTGTATAGTGTGTTTAATTTATGCATTGTTTTAAGCACTTGTGTCATGTGTAAGCTGCCCTGAGTCCCTTCGGGCAGATGGAGGTGGGGTACAAAAATAAAGTAGTAATTATTATTATTATTATTATTATTATTATTATGCTGCAACCCAACATTGAAAACCCTAGTGTCTTCAACTCTGTTTCACTATCTTCCCAATTCTGATGGTGCTAAACTTTCCAGTTAATCAGAGGCTGAGAAGGATAAGAAGGTCAGGGTTTGTTTTGGGTTTTTTTTTATTTGTGTCAGAGGCAAATTGAGAATATACTGCAAGTCGCTTTTGGTGTGAGAGAATCAGCAGTCTGCAAGGATGTTGCCCAGGGGATGCCTGGATCCGTTACCATCCTGTAGGAGTCTTTTCTCATGTCCTCATATGGGAAGCTGGGACAGATTCGAACCCCTGACCTTCAGGTCAGCAGTTCAGCCAGCACAAGGGTTTTACCCATTGCACCACTGCGGCTCCTTAGAAAACTAGGTAAACATAAAAAAATTTTTTTGAAAAAGAAATGTTTTTGACACCAAGTACATGAACCATCCTTGTATTTGTCCAATGCTTTGTTAACTGGGGCAAACTGTTTTGTACAAACTGCCACTAAAAGATGAGCTTTCCGTCTGTGAAATTATTCAGAGTAATTCCAGAAATATTATAACAGTAACTTTTGCTGTGTATAAGCAACATGCCTGTGCTACCTGGGTGATTCTTCGTTTTAGACAGCTTTTAAAAATCACAGTGAAAAGACAGCTGGATGTATAGTGTCAACAGGTCTTGTTCCATAACTTTTTAACATACACAAGCTGGGAGTAAATGTGACAGGTTTAAACAGCTGTGTATTACTACTTGTGCATTGTAGCCATCTGCAAATAGAAATTTCAAGAAAAAAGCAGGAAGAACATGTTAACCTACACACCATGCACCATAGGCACAATTCAGCACAGCTTTTTTTCCAAGGAAAGGAGGAAGGAAGGAGCCAGTACAAAGCACACTTTTCAAAATGTAGGACACATAATTCAGCCCCAAGGTAAGGCAATTGTTATTGTGTGCCTTGAAGTAGTTTCTGACTTATGGGACCCTAGGCCACATTTTCACAATATTTTCTTAGCAGGATTTGTTCAGAGGGAGTTTTGATTGCCTTCCTTTGAGGCTGAGAGAATGCGGTAAAAAGAAAAAACAACCTTCCCAGTTGTAATGCCGCTCACATAGAATCCTTTCCCTGGAAAGGCTTGACAAACAAGTCTGAAAAGTGATCAAACAGTACTTTTCTGAAGTACTCGGGGAAATAAGGCGGAATACAAATAAAATATTATAACTGAGCACTTGCAAAAGAGCTCAGGGTAGTCATTTATGCCTTTAGCAAACACTAAAGTGGTACCATCAAACAAGGTGAATTTAAGTGCCCTTGACATGTTTGGATGGAGTTGACAGAATAAGGAATTAGCAAGAAAGAAACTTATGGGTACAGTTGATCTCTTGAAATTCCAAGGAAAATTCAAAGCTACCTGAGAATCCATGTGAAACAACATCAGGCTGGCTCAACGGTATTTGAAAGAAGGAATCATAGAATCAAAGAGTTGGAAGAGACCTCATGGGCCATCCAGTCCAAGGAGAAAAACTTTATTCAATGCCAAGTAAACCATACCCAAAAGTTCCAAATAATCCTTCAGCAAGGAATGAAGGGATTATGTGACAGTCTGAACCAGGGGTTCCTAAACATTTGAAGCCGCAGAACCCTTTTTGAAGGAAAAGTTTCTCATGGAGCCCCAGGAAACTTTTGAACACAGGGGCCACACTGCATTTTACAATTTGACAGATGGGTCAGGCCAGTGGCAGATGAATGGAGAATGCTTCTGTAAACGAATTGAAAAAAACATAAACAAATTCCTATGCACGCTGCACATAACTTGTTTGTAGTGCAAAGAAAGAAAGAAAGAAAGAATAATACAATATTTAAAATAAAGAACAATTTTAATCAACATAAACTTAACAGTATTTCAGTGGAAGACCCCAGAGTTCACCCAGCCTTTGCAACAACAACAACAACAGAAGCAATCCCAGAAGTCAACCAGTCCAACTTGTTTCTGCCTGGTAGTAAAAGCACTAATCAAAGCACCCACAACAGATGACTATCCAGTCTTTGAAATAATAATAATAATAATAATAATAATAATAATAATAATAAGAAGAAGAAGAAGAAGAAGGATCGTCAATGATGCAATCCCAGGTGACAGCAGGATTGAAGAGAAACAACTGGAAAAGTTGACACAATATGAGGATTTAAAGATCGAACTGAAAAGACTCTGGCACAAGCCAGTAAAGGTGGTCCCAGTGGTGATTAGCACACTGGGTGCAGTACCTAAGGACCTTGGCCTGCACTTAAACACATTTGGGGCTGACAAAATTACTATCTGCCAGCTGCAGAAGACCACCTTACTGGGATCTGCACACATTATTTGCCGATACATCACACAGTCCTAGACACTTGGGAAGTGTCCGACGTGTGATCCAATACAACAGCCAGCAGAGTGATCCTGTCTGCTGTGGACTCATCTTGTTGTGTTTCAAATAGTAATAACAGTAGTAATGGGAGCAACTCAAGGGCCATCCGGTCCAACCTTTCAACAAAGTACAGTCAAAGCATCCCCAACAGATGGCCATCCAGCCTTTGCAATGGTGATGGTGGTAGGGATGATGATGGTAGAAACAATAAGAGCTACCCCAGGGGCCACCCAGTCCAACCTGGTTTTGCCCTGCAAGAAAAGTACAGTCAAAGCAGCAGTGGGAAGGCCCCATAGGCTGCACTAGCAGCAGCATTAGGGAGGCCTTGCAGATATAAGCATAACAGACCTACACTCTTCAAGTCACTTCCATGATCCTACAAACAGTACCACTTCTGCTTTCAAAGCACTGTGTCAGAATATGGTGTCAATGCTGGCTGTCTCTGACATTCAATCCAGTCTTTATTTTTGCACTGTAGTTTTATCTATCCCTCTTCTAGCTCTGGTTGTCCTATATTCTAAATATCTAAAATGACTGAGCCAAATAAATAGCTAGAAGAAATTTGCTTGGTTTCCAGATTTCTGTATGTGTATGTTGTAAGTCAAAATTGGCATTGAATGTTTGCCATATATGTGTACACTGTAATCCGCCCTGAGTCCCCTGCGGGGTGAGAAGGGCGGAATATAAAAGCTGTAAATAAATAAATAAATAAATAAATAAATTTCTGAGGCCAACGTACAGTAAGCATGTTGTTTATATCCCCCCCCCCCATTAATACCAGGTAGACATCATCCAGGAAGCTCCCCCCTCCCTACCCTAGCAAGTCCATTCATATAATGTTAAACAGAAGGTTGAATACACAGCTACCACAATCTGCCAGTCTTGATTTGCACAATCTCTCCACAATTGTTTTGTTCCTAGAAATTATGACCCCCCACACAAAATCATAGTATAGCTATAAAACCATACTTAAAGCAAGTGAAAGACCAATATTTACCTTGGCAGTTACCATATATATAACTTCTAGAAAGAGAGACAGCTGCTAGGTGCCATGGGTAGAAGGCTGCTAATGTAATTGTACCCTGTTTATGGGATTCATATAGGTTAGGAATCAGGAAAGTTTGATCTTCAAGATTTTGGTTTGTATCTCCAACCAGTATTGACAATTGTAATAAATGTTTTAAAGTTGCTGTTCAAAAACATTTGGAGCGTCAAAGATTTCCCACTTAATGTAGATTTGCCACTGTAGAAGACAAGATAGATAGGCCTTTGGTTTGATCCAGGGTTTTCAGAATCATAGAATCAAAGAATCCTAGAAATCAAAGAATACTAGAGGTCACAAGGGCCATCTAGTCCCAACCCACGCCATGCATAAATACAAAGTTAAAGCACTTTTGAAATATGTCCATCCAGCCTCTGTTTAAAGACTTTAAAAGTGAAGAGTCCACCACCCTTTAAGGCAGTTTCTGTTCCACTATTGAACCATTATCTTCTCTTCAAGCAAGACTAAGGCTTGGTTTCCAGGGCTTTTATTGTCATGGTCACCCTTATCTGGACATCTTGGTTGCCCTTTTGTTTTCTTATATTCTTGCACATTCAATCTCATCAGTTCTCCCTATAGAAAAGCTACCCCCCCCCCCCCCAAATCCCTTGAACTTTGAAGAATTTCACGAAATCAACCCTCTGTGTCTTATATGTAACATTTCTTCCACCACTCCAACTCCAAGCCAAGAGTGGGTGAGTGAGTAGGGGGCGATTTTTTGCCCCCATAAACACACATACCCATAGACTGCCCAAGTGCTCCCCAGCACATTAGAGGTGACATAACATTATTTCCACTTTAACTTTCTCGACTCAATGCTATGGAATCTCTGCCAAAGAAACACCAACATTCTTTGGCAGAGAAAGCTGAAGACTTTGGGTCCTTCCACACAGCCATCTGACCCAGAATATCAATGCAGATATTCCACAATATCTGCTTTGAACTGGGTTATCTGAGTCCACATTGGCATATAATTCAATTAATGTAGATTTTATACAGCTGCATTGAAGGGGCCCTTATAAAACTACCACTCACATGATTCCACAATGGGAGTTAGTGCCAAATTGCATTAATTCTACAATGTATATGCCCTCATAATTACCTTTCTCTCACGGATGACAGTACAACAGTTTAGTTGTTCTAAAGAATTTCACTTTTTCTTTTACTTCAGTTCCAAAGATAACAATCAGCTGGGGAATTCTGGGAGCTATAGTAAAAAAAAAACCCTAACTTTTCAAAAGTTTAGTATTCATTCTTCATTCCTTCCCCAAACTAGAAGGGTTAAAAACACCTACACAGGATTCTTTTGCTGCCAGAAGAGAGATCACCAGAGACTTGTGGTTTTCTAATAAAAATCCATTTATTTACACATTTACATAATGAGGAAGAATGATAGGTGAGTCAACAATCAGCACAAAGCAATGTTATTTCCAGGTTTACAGAATTCTGGAAGCTCAGAACCCAGCCTGCTTACAGCATGGCTGGAACAAAGTAGGTTTTTTCCCTTAGGCTTTCTGTTGTGAAAGATTTTTAGTGCCACCCACATTATCACCATTAAACTGAATGAACTTCATTCAGGCAATGCACTGAAGGTGGTTACCCAAACAAAACCATAATTCTTTTTGTGAGGGTGTTTAATCAAAGGAGACTGAATACATTCAGAATAGTGTTGGTTATCAAGATGACCTTGTGCGATAAATACTGCAGTTGTTCACACCAACCATGAAGTTGGAATGGAGTATCAAACAAAGCAAGAGAACCTGTGTAAACGAAAGGATGTCAACAAAATGGAATTTGGCAATCACGTAAATATTTTTTACCATTTCCCATCTATCAACATCCTTTCATATAAATAGTGGCTTAATAGGTTGCCCCAAACCCCAGCTAATCTATCTGAACATGAAAATGAGGATAATTAAAGCCTTATTCTTTGATATTGAAGACAAATGTGCAAAACACATCACTGTATTAAAAATTATAATTCTATTCACTTTTCAAAGGCTGAGATTGTACTCTATAAACGATCACACTGTTTAACATATTTTCCAATACTAGTTTAAACTTCATCCACTGTGCCACAACTGGTCAGAATCGGAAATGTCCATTTTGAAGAAGCCACATTTAAATATCAAGCATATCAGATATTTGTGTAAATGTTCTATGGTATTTACTGATGTACCATACTCATAACCATGGTTTTATAACTGTTATACATAACATTTCAAAACATTGTGATGCTTACACTTGGAGCAACAGAAAACTATCTCACGAGCTCCAGAGCAAAGGAATGCTTTCAGTTCTCATTGTATGTAGAGGTCTGTGAACCAAGTAGAGATTTTTAAAACCTCTTGTGTGCTCAATGTGTCGTTGAAGGCTTTAATGGCCGGAATCACTGGGTTGCTGTGAGTTTTCCGGGCTGTATGGCCATGTTCCTTTCTTGTGTGTTCCTTTCTTTAAGCTTCCCTATTGTTCTGAATATCTGTCATTTCCGTATATGAACTAAATGTTGCAGATGCATACCTGGACTTATGAAAAGTGCTATTATTTACTCTGCTAAAATCAATTGATCAGAGTGCAGTGTGCTTTCATATACACACTACATCTGAATATATCCACATAAATCCATGCTGCACTTGCACTGTAACATTCAACAAGTCACAATCATGTATATGCAAGGGGAAATGATGCATAGTCATGTCAAATAACCTATAGTTTTGTGATTAGAACTAACTATACTTGAGATTTGTTTTTTAATGTGATGTTTGGGCATAGAATCAGCAGAAAACATTCACACTTGCCTCCAACAGACAAGAGTCCTTTCTCCCACACTGGACATTCCACAGATACATAAACCTCACTTGCCTAGTTTCCAACCGACTTTACCACCTCTGAGGATGCCTGCCATAGATGTGGGTGAAATGTCAGGAGAGAATGCTTCTGGAACATGGCCTACAGCCTGGAAAACTCACAGCAATCCAGTGATTCCGGCCATGAAAGCCTTCAACAACACACTGGACTTGAACTATCTAACAAGTTGTACAGAGAAGAAATACTTTTGGTTCTGCTCTTTTGTACAAATTTGTATCGTCAGTAGGGTTTTTCTAAAGCTCAAGAGGTCACAATGTAGCAGCTGCAAGAAAAATTCTGGCAATTGAAAGGAGTATTTTGGAAAGAAACTCCTCCACAAAGGTGCAATGTTGGAATATGAGGACAACTATTTACAAACATAGAATGTTCACTTAAACAACCAGATTGCTGTAGAGCACCAACACAGCAGCAACTACTAAACAAAATAGATGAAATCACAAAGGGTCATGAAATTCTCTCTGGGCGGAACATCTCTTTCAGGACAGCAACGCAGGGAGGGGCAGAACTGTGCCTTTCCAATGAGTGGCTGGGGGGCTGGGAGGCAGATAACAGCACCTGCTTGCTGAACAGCTCTCGAACCCCACGCCGGAACTTGGGGTCCCAAACACTGTAGATGGCCACGTTCCAACAGCTATTGGAAGTGAGGATCCAGAATGCATAAAAGGAAAACTGGCACCACGGATAGCCCACCACAGACCCCACCACAAATACAGCAACAGGCAAGAAAGAAATGTAGTAGGCAATGGTCAGGAGGCCGATGGTCTTGGCAGCTGTGATGTCTGAGAAGGAGAGTTGGTTGCCACTCTGCGGCTCCCCGCCTAGTTGCTTCCGTATCTTGGAGTATTGGTGCAGGGCAATAAAGGTGACCGCATTGACAGCAAAGGTGCCAGTCAAAAGGGAGAAGTCAAAGACTGGGTACAGCAACATGATATTCCAATGGGATTGAGGTAGCTTGTCAGGAGGAAAGAAATAGTTGCACATCTTGCTGCAGGAGTTGTACTGAAAGGTGATATCAGGGGTGGAAATGAGAGGTAGCACTGCCAAGCAGATACCGATGGCCCAAGAGGCAGCAATGAACCAAACGGTCCTGCGCTTGGTGATCACTGCTTTCCTCTGCAAGGGCTTCAACACTGCTATGGTTCTCTCCACTGAAAGCAAAAAGATGGTAATGATGGAGACAAAAGTGCAGCCTGCAAAGATGGGGCCAGTGATGAAGCAGGCCAGCTGTTCAGACTGGTTGCTTTTTTGCTTCATCCCAGAGGACAACCTACTCACCTCCCTGTAAACGGAATAAGGCACGACTATGAGCCCCACCGCCAAGTCAGCCAGGGACAAAGAGGCCCTCAGGTAACCTTGGGAAGTCCTGAATTGCTTGATGTGGAGAAAAACCAAGAGGCTCAACAAGTTTCCAAGAATGATGCCCACGATCAAGACCACCATGAGGAGCACCTTGCTGACATCCGCAGCAAAATCCTGGCTGCAGTCAGTGCAATTGGGACCTCCAAAACTGCTGTTTGCCAACATTGGCCAGCTCCTCTTTCCTTCAGAAGGCAGACAAGAAGCAGCACTGTTCTGGGATTAGGAGTATCATTTCCAGGGTGACACTTTTAGGATGATCTTCTCCAGAGTTCCATGGAAGATGCCTCACAGGTGAGTCGACTTCACACTCAGCCCCTGGAAGTGCCAGACCAAGAAACAATGGCATGAATCATTCAAACAGCCAGGAGTGTCAGCATGAGAACTGCTCACAAACAGATGACCGGCTTAGTTGCAGCAAACAGGCAACTATAAAGGGAGCAGTGGCTCAAAGGGAGATTCAAACAGGAAGCCACACTGATGGCCAGAGAGGTCCTGTTGTGAATGGCTTCTTCTAGTCTCCTCCCTGTTTCCTCTCTTGGATACAGGCAAAAACAAATATATTCAAGTTTTCATCATACAAAAAGGAGAATTATGCAAAGTGCAATTAGAAAAGTTAAGGATTCGCTTGGGTTTTTTTGAAACATGAATCCTGGGCTGTATTTCTATGAAGTCACATAGAAATGGACGTTTTGGAGAAGGATTTCCCTTTTAAGGAGAATGACCTCTAGATTCATGCAATAGAGAGATGATAAATATATACACATATAGGTTGCTGTGAGTTTTTTGTTCTGTATGGACATTTTCCAGAAGCATTCTCTCCTGACATTTCACCCACATCTATGGCAGGAACCCTCAGAGGTTGAGGGGTCTGTTGGAAACTAGGCAAGTGAGGTTTATGTATCTGTGGAATGTCCAGGGTGGGAGAAAGGACTCTTGTCTGTTTGAGGCAAGTGTGAATGTTGCAATTGATCCACTTGATTAGCATTGAATGGCCTTGCAGCTTCAAAGCCTGGCTGGTTGCTGCCTGGGGGAATCCAGGCCCTAATTGATTCTTGTCTTGAATTCCCCTGTGGGTTTTTTTTTTTGGTTTTTTTTAGTGTTGCTGTTTAACTACTGTCCTGATTTTAGAGTTTTTAAAAAAAATAATAATAATACTGGTAGGCAGATTTGATTCATTGTCATGGTTTCTTCCTTTCTCTTGAAAGGACAAGTGGGATCCTCTCACTTCTGCAGGAGTCTACTGTATACCACGTAGCTATGGGCAAGTCTAGATAGGGACCACCAAATGTAGCAATGCCCAAACATGAATCGAGGAACATGAAAGGCACTGAAGACTAATTCATCCAGAGAAGTCAGCCATAGCAGAACACCTAATGAACCAAATAATATGCTGGACACAGAAATGCTGGACCACCCTAACAACTACCATGACAGACTACACAGAGAAGCCCTTGAAATTCACAAGCATGTGGACAATTTCAACAGAAAGGAGGAAACCATGAAAATGAACAAAACCTGGCTACCAGTATTAAGAAACTCTAAAATCATAACAGTAAATAAAGAACAACACTCAAAAACAAGGGAATGCCAGCCAGGAATAAATCAGGGCCAGCTAACATTTCCCAACAAAGGATTCCCCAGGCAGCAACCAGCCAGGCTTTGAAGCCGCAAGGCCATTACATGCTAATCAAGGTGGCCAATTGCAACATTCACACTTGCCTCAAACAGACAAGAGTTCTTTCTCCCACCCTGGACATTATTCCACAGATATAGAAACCTCCCTTGCCTAGTTTCCAATAGACTTCTCTACCTCTGAGGGTGCCTGCCATAGATGTGGGGCGAAACGTCAGGAGAGAATGCTTCCAGAACATGTCTATACAGTCCGGAAAACTCACAGCAACCCAGTGATTTCAGCCATGAAAGCCTTCGAAAATACATTATACACAAATAGATAGAGATAGAGATAGAGATAGAGATAGAGATAGAGATAGAGATAGAGATAGAGATAGAGATAGAGATAGAGAGGGGGGAGGGGGGAGAGAGGACATACACACCTGTGGTTTGATATTAAGGAGCTCTCTGTGGAGCTCTCCCTGTGCCATTGGCACAAACACGCTCTGAACTTGGGCAGAAGCCCTGCTGTTCCATGACAGCTTCCAAGGTGGAGAGTATTCCTGGCGAAATGCCTGCACCTCGATGGCATCCGAAACCCTCCCCAAGCCTTCGGGAACCCTCCGAAGGGTTCGCTGGAAGGAAGCCTTGCCGCTCCTTCGGCCGCCCAGGCAAAACCAGCCCGCCCCGTCGAAGTTCCCAATTCTCTTTCGCGGCACCAATTGCAAGCGCTGATCCTGTCTCTTCCGGGGACCGGGCGGGGGTTTTCCCGCGCTCGCCACCGCCTCTCGCCCAGTCCGACCAGTTCTCCAAGAAGGCAGGCAAAGTGGGAAGGATGGGGAGCGCTCCGAAGAGAAAGGCTGCCGGAGGGGGCCGGAAAGGAGAGCCCGAAAAGGAGCCGCTCAGGAAGAGGAGGAGGGAAAGGTGGTCTGCCTCCCTCCGCTCAGCGCCAACTTCCCCAGGAGCTCTTTCAGTGGATTTCTTTGGCAAAAGAAAAGCCAAGCCAACAACCAGCCCGTGGGCGTTTCGAAGGATCCCCCCCCCCCCCGGAAGCCAGACCAAGCGATGAGGCATCTTGTTGTCATTCCCCCTCAAACGAGAAGCTCTGCCTGTCATTGATCATCGAGGAAACCAAAATGCTCTTCCAGCAGTCACCAATCCCTCTCCAATGCCAGAAATACAGCTTAATGGTGTAACATTAGAAAACGCTGATCATTTCCACTACCTTGGCAGCTACTTCGCCACAAAAGTCAACATTGACATTGAAATTCTGAGCTCTGCGAGTGCAGCTTTTCCCCCCGAATGAAGTAGAGAGTGTTTGAGGACCAGGACATCTGTAGGGAGACCAAGGTGCTTGTTTATAAAGCTATTGTCCTCCCAACCCTGCTATATGCCTACAAGATGTGGACTGTCAACTCCTGGAACGATTCCATCAGCGCTGCCTCTGAAAAATCCTGCAAATATCTTGGGAAGACAAGTGGACAAATGTCAGCTTGCTGGAAGAAGCAAAGACCACCAGCATTAAAGCAATGGTCCTCCGCCATCAACTCTGCTAGACCAACCACGTTGTCGCGATGCCCAACCACCATCTCCCAAAGCAGTTGCTCTACTCCGAACTCAAGAACGGAAAATGGAATGTTTGAGGACAGGAAAAGAGATTTAAAGATGGGCTGAAAGACAACCTTTAAAACTCTGGCATAGACACCAAGAACTGGGAAGCCCTGGCCCTTGAGCATTCTAGCTGGAGGTCAGCTGTGGCCAGCAGTGCTGTATAATTTGAAGAGGCATGAATAGAGGGCAAAAGAGGGAAACGTGCCAAGAGGAAGGAGCATCAAGTCAACCCCAACCGGGGCTGCCTTCCATCTGGAAACCAATGCCCTCACTACGAGAGAAGATGCAGATCAAGAATAGGGCTCCACAGTCACCTACAGACCCACTGTACACTGCCCACTGACCCTGGAAGACTATCCTACTTGGACAACGAGGGATCGCCTAAGTAAGTAAGAGTAAGTAAGTAGCTCAGGTCTTGCATATTCAAGGCTGTGTCTTCCTGGACCGACTCTATCCATCTGCAATGTGGATCTTCCTCTTTTCCCACCGTCTTCTCCCTTACCAAACGATATACCATGCAGCTATGGACAAGTCTACATAGGGACCACCAAACACAGAAATGCCCAAACATGAACCAAGGAACATGAAAGGCAATGCAGACTGATTCAATCTGAGAAGTCAGCACAGCAAAGCACCTGATGAACCAACCTGGGCACAGCATATTGTTTGGGAACTCAGACATTCCGGACCACTCTAACCACCACCATGTCAGATTACACAGAGAAGCCACTGAAATCCACAAGCATGTGAACAATTTCAACCGAAAGGAGTAAACCATGAAAATGAATAAAATTTGGCCACCAGTATTAAAAAAAACCCTATAAAATGAGGACAGTAAATAAAGAGCAACACTCAAAAAGCAACAGAATTCCAGACAAGAATCAGTCAGGGCCAGCTAACACTTTCCAACAAAGGATTCCCCCAGGCAGCAACCAGCAAGGCTTTGAAGCTGCAAGGCAATTAAATGCTAATCAAGGTGGCCAACAATTGCAACATTCACACTTGCCTCAAGCAGACAAGAGTTCTTTCTCCCACCCTGGACCCTCCCACAGATATATAAACCCAATTTTCCTTGTTCCAACAGACCTCACAACCTCTGAGGATGCTTGCCATAGATGTGGGTGAAACGTCAGGAGAGAATGCTTCTGGAACATGGCCATATAGCCCAGATAACTCACAGCAACTCAGTGATTCCGGCCATGAAAGCCTTTTCTGGTGAGTCTTGTCTTCTCAGGTCCAGAGTCACCCTGGCTTCAAGGGAGAGTTCAGGCTTGATTTGTTCAAAGGACCCATGTATGAAAATGGCTTTCTTCTGGCTTTTTAAATGTCATGTTTTAATAGCTCTTCGCCTCTAATTTTTAAGTGTTCTCCTGAATGCTTATTTGTTAATATGTAATTTTAGCTATGTGATACCTAATTTGGTGTATTATCCCACTATTAATTTTATGTTCTTGTTCAATATGTTTGATTTATGTCATTTTTTTTTGTTGCACGTTACGGCATTGAATGGTTGGTGCTATTTGTTCTGAACTGCCTTGAGTACTGGGAAGATAGGGAGGGATATAAATAAAGTTTTTTATTGTCAAAGTTTTTCATGGGTTGCTGTGAGTTTTCCCAGTTATTATTATTATTATTATTATTATTATTATTATCTCAAATCCTTGATGCCATGGCAGTGCCCTGAATGGTTAAATTCATCCTTCATCAGATATGATGACTCGTAGCTCAAACATTCCCAGAACAATAATAGACGCTAAACATTAAAGCCAAATACTTTGATTGTTTACCATGTCTCTCTATCAGCAGAAGCTGCTTTCGCTAAAGATTAGGCTGTGTTCTCAGTATGCCTCTCTTTGGTTGCATACTTGTGTCTGGATATTGTGTGATTTCCAAATCCTTAATGAATAGTTTCTCATAAATCATCTTCACAAAATTATCTTTTCTATTTCTCACAACCAGAAACAGTTTCGGCAAAAGAGATGCTCTTCCCAGTATCTCTCCCATTAGAAAAACAGCCATTAATGACTTACTTATCTATCAGGCATATTTTTTTTACATTTTATCTACAAATCCTTGAAGGATTTGAATTAAACCAGACACTTATAAAATGCAATTGGCAAGTGCAGAATTGTGTTACGCTACACTGGCGTAATTTCTATGATCAAAGCGGAGGGTTATTTCACTCTGTCTTTCCTTGAAGAGATGGCAATGCAGTTGGGCCACCATATCCACAGAATCTGATCTACATATTTGACCAACCACTGTGTGTGTAAATATTCTAAAAAAAGAAAATGTCACAAAAAGCAAACTTTCATTTTGTCTTTTTATACATGGAACACATTTTTCTATGTAATTGTAAATGAAAAAATATGGATTTGATATCCAAGGAGGGTCCTGGAATTAAATCCCAGCAGATGTCAAAGGCCCGCTTTACAGGCATGTATCTCAGTTAAAAGGGCCATCCAGTCCAACCCCCTGTGATGCAGAAATACACAAAGCTCTCTTAACAGTCTCTGTTTAAAAACCTCCAAAGCAAGAGACCACAACACTCTGAAGCAGCATATTCTAACTGTAAATCAAACTATGAATAGATTCTCCAGCTGTTGTTTGATTCATTTCTAAACTTTTTGACCATGTCTACATGTACTTGATTCATCCAGGTTAAGAGCATTGCAGCACACCCAAATACCTGGGAGTCACTCTGGACCGTGCTCTTACCTACAAGAAGCACTGCCTGAATATCAAGCAAAAAGTGGGTGCTAGAAACAATATCATACAAAAGCTGACTGGCATAACCTGGGGATCACAACCAGACACAGCGAAGACATCTGCCCTTGCGCTATGCTACTCCGCTGCTGAGTATGCATGCCCAGTGTGGAACACATCCCACCACACTAAAACAGTGGATGTGGCTCTTAATGAGACATGCCGCATTATCACGGGTGTCTGCGCCCTACACCACTGGAGAAATTACACTGTCTAGCCGGCATTGCACCACCTGACATCCCCCGGGAAGTAGCAGCCAATAGTGAAAGGACCAAGGCAGTGACATCTCCAGCGCATCCCTTGTTTGGGTATCAGCCAGCACGTCAACAACTTAAATCAAGAAATAGTTTTCTAAGATCTACAGAGACACTCGCTGGAACAACCCAGCAAGCGAGAGTCCAAAAGTGGCAGGCTCAAACCCAGAACCTCAATCAATGGCTGATACCAAATGAGAGACTCCCCCCTGGGCACACGGAAAACTGGGCGACTTGGAAAGCGCTGAACAGACTGCGCTCTGGCACCACGCGATGCAGAGCCAATCTTAAGAAATGGGGCTATAAAGTGGAATCTATGACATGCGAGTGTGGAGAAGAGCAAACCACTGACCACCTGCTGCAATGCAACCTGAGCCCTGCTACATGCACAATGGAGGACCTCCTTGCGGCAACACCAGAGGCACTCCAAGTGGCCAGATACTGGTCAAAGGACATTTAATCAACTACCAAGCTTGCAAACTTTGGGTTTTGTCTGTTTGTTTGTTTTGTTAAAAATGTAATACAATTGTCTGGTTGTTCCTGACACGATAAATAAATAAATACTCCAGAGCTGTTGTGATGCAGCCCAGGAGCATCCTTGAAGCCCTTTGACCACCCACCTTCCCTGGTGTAAGCAGACCTAGGCAGCTCCATCCACATAGATGGTCAGGCTGACTGCACATGGGCCATCATCTCATTGCCATCAGCAAGCAACTTTGCTAGAGGCTTGCTGGCAATGTTGCTTTTCTGGTCCCATGGCAGGGGACCCTGATGTGTTATCAACAGAAATGTGACACCACTAGCAAGTCTGTGGCAGAGACCTATTTCCTGGTGGCAACACAACAGTGGGTTTGTTGGTCGTGTGGACACAACAGTGGGTTTGTTGGTCATGTGGTACACCAGATCCAGCCCAATTTAGCTATCATTTTGGAAATTCCTGGAAGTTCCAGCATAAATCCCGTGCTGACTTCATTAACAGCTGGATACAGAGCTTCTGCTGCCAATCCAGATATGCATCACATAGACTCAGCTTAGTGGTAAATTCTGGCTGTATAGACACAATCTTGATTACATTTTACATGCTGAATAGCCATAATTATTCCAGATGATTTTTCTTGATTTTGTTTCCACAAATGTAAACTGTGTGTGACTTGGAGTAGCGCAGAATGCCTGCAGATTTTAAGAGAAACTTTATTTATCAACAAGCTATATTTCAGTTTGCTTTTGTTATTTGACTTTCATCTTTGTATTCGTAGCTTCCTACCTTTGTGACGCCATCAAAATAATTTTGTTCATACATTACAAGCGTATTTATCTGAAATGCCAGAAGAATTTAACTCTGGTTTTATGGGAAGGGAGATACATGGGATGTTTATATGAACAATCACTTAAAACATTGGACTGCTGTCTTAAACATGTACAAATACTGCCTAGAATAGACCATTCTGAAGGCTGGTGGATATCCAAATGCTTTGAGATCTAAATTAAACTTCAGAATATTTCTTCCCAGTTTGTTGGGTGAATATTCAGAAATGGTGATATGGCAAGAAGGTATTTAAACAGAGTTGATCGGATCCAAGTCAAATGGGTAACAAAGATTGGTCAAATCATTCCAAATATGTTCTCATTAAGTATTATATGTAACAGTACTATGACAATACCTATTGTATGTTGATCTCTCCACAGACAAGATAGACTTCTCAGTAGGCCTGAAAATATGTAAGAAGTAAAAATAATCTTGGAGGGCAGACTGAGCAGACAGGCTTTACTTGACATGTAATACAGTCTAAGTTAGTGGTTCTCAACCTTCCTAATGCCATGACCCCTTAATACAGTTCCTCATGTTATGGTGACCCCAAAACATTAAAATTATTTTAGTTGCTACTTCATAACTGTAATTTTTACCTATTTGACTATTTACCCAACTATTTACCCAAAGGGACTCAGGGTGATTTCCAATATATACGGCAAACATTCAGTTGCCAGAAAGAAAACCACACAGACAATTACATCAAATTACACATTTGACAATACAACACAACCTAATTTAACTTAACAAACAAAATAACAACAACTGAAAATCCTATTGAAACACACTAAAAATAAAAATATTAAAAACTCATTAATAATTACTTTATTTATATTCTGCTCTGTCTCCCTGAGAGGACTCAGAGCAGATTACAGAATACATATATGGCAAACATTCAATACAGTTATACAATTAACAGCAAAGACAGACAGTACATAGAGGCAAAGCCTCCCTTTTTTCATGTCTGGCATCTGGAGGCTGCGCTTTACTCCAGCCATGGGGAGATGCTGCTGTTCCATTTATCCATACCGAGTAGCCCATGGTCTGTAGATACCTTCCTGAGCAAATTGCCGGCATGTCCTCATGGGTGCCTCTTACCTCCCTGCCAAATGTGATCTACTCACATTGCTATATTTCGAACTGCTAAGTAAGAAGAAGCTAGGGCTGACGGAGGGAGCTCACCCTGATCCACAGCTTTGAACTACCAACCTTCCAGTCAGCAAGATTTTCTGCAACTGGTGGTTAACCCATTATGCCACCATGACCCCTTTATTTATTTATTTATTTATTTATTTAACTTGTATACTGCTACTCCCTATTTGGCTCGGAGCGGTTTACAGAAGCAGATTAAAACAATACAATTAGCTTTAAAAATAACAATAACAAAACAATAGGATTATAGGATTGCATTTTAGTATTTTAAGATATACAGTTATAATTCATATAAAGCAGAACAATTAAGAAATGTACATGATAGGGATATTTGGATATTTCCTATAATACTTGTCCTTCTATAGATATTTATCCTATGTAAGTCTCCATCATTTGCACCTCTAAATTAATGTCTCATGAGATTTACATCTTGGGTAACTCAGACTCTCTCAACCTCAGTGGGTGACAAAGGCCAAAAGTCTTCTGTATTAATCTTGAGAAGAAAACCCCATGATAAGACTGCCTTAGACTTGTCATAAATTGGAAATGGCTTGAAACATAACACATTCTCAATTTCACTACTCAGTTCTCTTTAAGTGTACGCCCCAGGGTTCTATGCACAAAAGGCTTTCATTTGCACTTCTTGTGCCAAATAAGAGCTTAATGTGATGTAGAAGTTTAATGTTATGCATGGACCTTTGGACCACTTTCTACATTAATGAAAGGGGGGAAATTCACTTGCCTTGATAGTCTATTAGTGTGGGAGTTCTGAACAACAGGACATCTCTCTCTTGTGAAACACAGTACGGTGTACAAAAACCTGAGTCACCAGCATTAATTGTCTCCACAGTGAAGAGTTTAATGAACTCGGACTTTTGAATTGCTTACAAAGTTACTTCTACAGATGTATTCATATTGCAAGTCTTATATAACCCCTTGTGGTTTTTAAATGGCCAAACAAACACACCAGCTGGATTTCTATCAAGTTTTTATCTCCGTGTTTTGACCTAGGTTTGAACCTGATATGAGCCATATCTGCTGTAAGGCCAAAAACTGTTCCAAACAACTATGGTGCAAACAAAAAGAGAAAATAAACGCCTCTTCAAAAATACATACCATATTATATGGTTGCTATGATTTGACTTGTTGACAACACAAAGTAGCCTCTCTTCAGATATCTCAGCAAGGATGATATGGGAGGGGGATGGAGGCTTATCCTTCCCAGTTGGCTCAGGAAAATGGAAAATGCTGCAGTCTTTCCTAACTTGTGTTTTCTTCCCCATCAATAACCTTTGGCATCTTGATGTTGCTTGGTCACACATATCCTAGCTTCATCTGTGAAATGTTGGAAGGCATGGGTAGCTGGAACTTAAATTAGTTTTTTTGCTTTAACTGTAAGCTCTTTGTGTGTGTCAGGAGCGACTTGAAAAACTGAAAGTCGCTTCTGGGTGTGAGAGGATTGGCCATCAGCAAGGATGTTGCCCAAGGAGTGCCTGAATGTTTTGAAGTTTACCGTCCCTGTGGGAGAGTTCTCTCACGTCCATGCATAGGGAGCTGGAGCTGACAGAGGGAGCTCAACCCACTCTTCCCGAATGCGAACCTCTGACCCATCGGTCATCAGTCCTACCGGCACAAGGGTTTAACCCATTGCCCCACTGGGGGCAACTATGAGGTAAGCTCCAGTCAATACTTGGATGGGAGACTCCAATTAATGCCAGGTGCTATAGGTGATAGTTCAGATAAAGGAACTGGAGATTTTGAGTATTCTTCACCTAGAAAACACTTAAAATTCATGGTGTTGACATATATCAACAGTCTACTTGAAGGCACATGCACGCCCCCAAGATTGTTTTCCCCTCAGCATGGCTCTCCGTATTTGCATTTGTTTAGTATGAAGCTCCCTCAATGAAGTGCAAAAGGTAGGCAGTCGGTCCATGAGTGAAATCTGCTCTTGGTCTAACTTCACTGAGGCAAACAGAGTTCTGTTGATTTATGGACACGTGAATGTTCACATGCGATTATTAGGAAGCCGGTGCTCTTTTATAGCTGATGTTTGTGCCTTGCTTTAATGAATTTATTTGAGTTAAAATAAATAGGTGGCTTGAATAATACGTTTATGAAAAACTCAGATATGTTTTGTAGATTGGGAAATATTGAAAGCTGCTATTCATAGTGCTGGTTTAAATGGCTTTGTAAAATGGTGTGAGAGGTTTGTACAATCGGAGGAAATTAGAAGGGAAAAAGCCTCTTCACATTCTTATTGTTGTTAAATTAAAGCATTTCTGCTGTTGCGGGGACAACTACTTTGCTGCCACGGAAACCCATTTGCAGTGACGACTGTATGTTTCAAAGTGTATAAATAGCAAAAAAAAAATCTTTCAAAGATGAAATAAAAGTCAAAGCATCGTTCACACCCTCTCCTGATCTTTAATCTGAGCTGGCCATTGAGAAAGCAGGGAGCTTGATGTACACACTGTCCTTCCCTTCACAATGTTATAATACATATTCTATTTGGAATAATTATTTATAGAGCTGTTTTGTTCAGATTTGCATACTTGTACAGCTGTGGTCATCTCATATCATCAAATACTAAAGTCTGAAGCATGCATGCAATATTTCTGACTTGAACATATAGTTATGAAAACTGAAGGAAGTTGCATTGAAGATCAAGTCACCTGCAACAGGGTACTGGAGTAAAGTTGTACAGATAACATGGGCCATGAAAAAGAGAGGCAGCATGGTGTAGTGTTTCAGTGTTAGACTCTTAGGGTCCTTCAACACATGTCCTAAAATGTGTAAGTTACCAGGTCAAAAGAAGGGGTGGCAGTAAATCTGCACTGATTCGCAGCATTGGATGACAAACATGTGTTAAAAAGGTCCACTTTTATCCCAATTCTAGTTGGCAAATGTGCGTAACTGTATACCCTTGCACCCCGAAAAACACGTTTTTCTTCCCTCCCATCTGTGTAGACTGCTTCAGTGGATGTCTTCTTTTTAAAAGCCTGAAACAACTGATCAGCTGATTGGGCTCTCAAACAGACACATAGGTGGCTCAAGAGAAACACAAATGGAGAGCAATTAGAACTTTTTGAAAGTCTTTATTTTAAACTTTACAATTGTAAACAGGACTTGAATAAACAAATGGGAAGGGGGAGAGATAGATTCAGTGGAAGTTTTAAAAATATCACTCCGATATGCACTAGGCCTCATATGCGCACATGTAAATCTGCTTATATTAATATTAAGATATTGGCACGTTCACACATACAGTCCAGCACATAACAGGGTATTTTTTTTATAAAAAAAAACCAAAAATCTTTTGCCGGATGTCCGATACGGAGGAAGCCTGTGAGGATGCCGGGGGACCCAATACCAAGACTAACAGGTCTAATGTGGGGACCTGTAGTCAGGTCCTGGGATTTTTTACCTCCCATTTAAACCATGGATTTTGGCACTGTCTGGAAACACCCTAGGTGACCAGGGTTTGAATCCTCATTTGACTATGTACTATGACATGAGACCTCTTCACATGGGGCATTTTTGCACCTTTTTGCCGCTTTTATGTGCAGCAAAGAAAAAGCCTGCCATGCGCCATCAGACACCGCATGGCAAGCCCCACCCACATTCCTCCCAAAGTGGAAGGAAGTGCTGAAATGTGCTTCTCCTCCATTATGGGGAGGAAAGTGTAGTTTGGTTAGCTCGCACTTTCCTCTCCTTATTGCTGTGTCATGGCAGAAAGGCCGATCAAGTGAGGGAAGGAACCCTCTCCCATCCCTTCCATGTGATGAGTAGAGGAGGGAGGGCACAAGGGGCGCCACGAGCCACCCCGCGCACCTTCCCTTTTGCAGGCAATTGTTGAGTGAAGAGGTCGCAAGTCATACTTTTTCAGCATCAGAGAGTGGCAATGCCTCTCTTAACTAATGTTGCCAAGAAAACCCTGTGATAAGCCTGACTCAGAGTTGCCAGAAGTCAGTAGCATCTTGAAGACTAAACAACAAGAGGAAGTTCAAGCCTGAATTTCTAGTAGAAGCCAAAATGACTAAATTTGGACCACCTTGCTTTTGACATATTTTAAGATGGCATGACTCAATGGAAGAACCAATAATGTAGGGAAAAGCGGAAGGTAGTAGGAAAAGAGAAAGACTGCACTACAAGTGGGTTGACTCTGGCCCCATCTACACTGCTATATAAATCCCAGATTATCTATTTTGAACTGTATGATATGGCAGTGTAGATTTGTATAATCCAGATAAAAGCAGATAATGTAGATTATCCGCTTTGATAATCTGAATTATATGGCAGTGTGGATAAAAGCAGAATTATATGGCAGTGTGGAAGGGGCCTCAGTGACACCCAAAGAAAGACTGCTGTTGAATATCTCTCATTCATAAAGCTGTGACATATGCAACCCCATTTGGTGAATTATATAACAACAATAACAAATATAACTGTCAACATGTGGTTGCTCTATGACATGCTGCCCTGCCACTATAGATACCTAGACATGTTTTACATCTTTTCAAACCATATCCTTCTGTTTTTCACAATGTACAAAGCACATACTGTATTCCTTCAGACACAGGGCTTGCAAAAAAACAACAACAAAAAACAACCCTATATATCAAATTCAATTTGATTCTTACTTTCTAACCTTGAATTCATCAAGCAGATACAACCTCATTCTATTTTATTCCTTTGGTCTTAGTTGAAAAGAATGAGAAAACAAATGGCTATTTTTACATACAGTGGGGATGACTATAAGAATTAATCACCAAGGCATTTTAAATCTCTGATCCTACATTTGCACAACACAGTAAAAACAGTCCACATATAGCATTTGCCCCCACTTTTAGGGATTTGTAGTAGATACACTAAATAGCCAGGGAAAGTTATAAAAATTATTTTTGCATTTTCAGAAGACCAGTGAAAATAGTGACAGACAAATACTCAAACTAGAATTTTGCAGGAATCAGAAAATAATAGAACAAAATATAAAGTCAAAGTTATAATTCTAAAATTATACAAATCCAGTTGAAAATCTGTCATGGCAAAAGGTCCAGAAAATTGTAGGAAGATGAGGAATAAACAGGCTGCATTTTTTGTAAGGCTTAACACGAGATCAAAAAAAATCAAAAGGAAGGTTTTTCATTACACTGTGCCAATTGGGTATTATATTCCCTAAAATCAGTAAGAAGGAAAGTGATGTAATGGTAGTAAATTTTAAAGTTATGACATACTGTAGTTATGAGATTATAACATAACCATGCTCTCAAGAAAATATCAACAGGCAGTCATGTTGCTTTGCACCTACAAACCTGTCTGAACAGCTTTATTATCCGCAGAAGTATATCTTTCTGAAAACCTAATGGTTCTTAATTGTCCAGGCCAAGCCCAATCCACCCTATGACATTTTGCAATCCATTAGGAAAAGCTCATAGAAATTGCATTGCTGCTGAAAATCCCAGATGATGCCATATAACTAAGAAGATAACAGGAAGCTTAAGTGAAGTAGCAAATGATGTAACTGTACTTCCTTATCAAAAGGTCCCAGTGGTGTGACCTTATTTATACTTGACTAAGAGATAGATGCAACTTTGACTTTCAAGCAATGCCTATTGGTGAGTTGTTATACTTGTAGGACCCCCACAGAACCCAGGAAGTCTGTGAGATTGTCTGTGAATCACTGGCAACACTATAGGGGGTGCAGACTGCATTGTATAACATCATCAAAGGAGGTGACTCCCACCGTGGGAATGGGGAGAGTTCAGTGGGGAAGCTCTTCACCGTAGAGCAGTGTTTTTCAAACTTTCTAATGCTGTGACCCCTTAATACAGTTCCTCATGTTGTGGTGACCCCCAACCATAACATTGTTTTCATTGCTACTTCATAACTGTAAGTTTGCTACTGTTATGAATCGTAATGTAAATATCTGATATGCAGGATGCATTTTCATTCACTGGACCAAATTTGGCACAAATACCCAATATGCCCAAATTTGAATACTGGTGGGGTTGGGGGTGGCGACTTTATTTTGTCATTTTGGAGTTGTAGTTGCTGGGATTTATAGTTCACCTACAATCAAAGAACATTCTGAACTCCACCAATGATGGAATTGAACCAAACTTGGCACGCAGAACTCCCATGACCAACAGAAAATACTGGAAGGGTTTGGTGGACATTGACATTGAGTTTTGGAGTTGTAGTTCACCTACATCCAGAAAGCACTGTGGACTCAAACAATGATGGATCTGGATCAAACTTGGCATGAATACTCAATATGCCCAAATATGAACACTGTTGGAGTTTGGGGAAAGTAGATCTTGACATTTGGGAGTTGTTGCTGGGATGTATAGTCCACCTACAATCAAATAACATTCTGAACCTCATCAGTGATAGAATTGGGCCAAATTTCCCACACAGAAACCCCATGAACAACAGAAAATATTGTGTTTTCTGATAGTGTTTGGTGGCCCCTCTGACACCCCCTTGCTACTGCTCCCAGGGGTCTTGACCCCTAGATTTAGAAATGCTGCCGGAGAGAAAAGGCTGGAGGTGAGCAGTGAGCCCTCAAAGACACTAAATGTCACTGTGAGGAGCAGGGATTCAAATGCTGGTCTCTGGAGTAGTCATCCAACACTCAAACCGCTTTACCACTTTGGCTCATACTATCGACATTCCTCTGTTGCAATCCATCTGGCATCCAGACTATTAGTACTTCCAAAAATCCCACTCCAAACACTTTCACTGTAACCTATTTTTTTCCCCAGCGAGCATTCTAGTCTTCTTAGAGTCTACCAAATTGCAGATTTCTTTATTTTCTCCACATCACTTTCTTGCCTCAAACAAGGGTGGGCAACTGCATTAGGATCAAGGACAAGTCACATTATTCCTTGTGTGATTAGGTGCAGCTCCTACCAAGAAGACAAAAAGGGGAAGAAGGGGGGAAGAGGAGGAGGAAGAAGTCACCCATATTATTCTATAAAATAATTAAACAATATAGATCAAAAGTAAAGAACATACAGCTTAATCCAGTTAATAGAAAGGCAAACCATCATGTCTGTTAGCATCTATGTCATTTCTAGCTCCCA
The DNA here is from genome assembly GCF_037176765.1 of Anolis sagrei. Classification (NCBI taxonomy): domain Eukaryota; kingdom Metazoa; phylum Chordata; class Lepidosauria; order Squamata; family Anolidae; genus Anolis; species Anolis sagrei. Next base: position 210,737,119 of record NC_090024.1, on the reverse strand, counting down.
TGAACTGAATGTAAGGGTCACCAGCTACTAGAAAAACAGTTGATCTTTTGTCTATTCTTTCTTAACTGGGTATACTCTTATTGGTTCCATAATCCCTGCAACTTTCAAAACCTTACACAATATTTGTTTAAAGTAGGTTTAGCATTACGCTTCCTGTTTCTAGTGACTAAACTCCTAAGAGTAAACACAGATTCTGACTCTGACCTATTTTGTCCATCTACATAACAAATCAAAATTGTGAAATGAATCATATGACACCCAAACTTTTGTCATGCATTAGAAACGCTAAATCCAGACCCTCCTTCGGGTGCAATCGCTTTCCTTCTGATTTTTTTTTCATTTCACTTCCCTTTAAAACTCCTTTTCTCATTAGTCTTTCTCCCCCTCCTTCCCAGTGCTGGTTCATTCTTTCCTTTTGATTGAGCCTTGCCTACTCTCAACAGATAGTTGAAGCGTGAGTATCTCTCTTTTGAACTATTTGAAGAGTTCAACGGCTTTACAGAGGAAGACTTCCAAGATCAGGGCCTTTAGGGTACATCTACACTGTAGAATAAATGCAGTTTAACTGTCATGGCAATGCTATTGGAACCCTGAGATTTGTAGTTTGGTGTTGCATCAGCACTCTTTCATGAGGTAAAGACCGCGTAAAACTACATAATACCATAGCACTGAGGTATGGCAGTTGGGTAAATCCACATTAATTCTAAAGGGCTGGACTGGAGTCCTGCAGAAAGACTTTGTAAAAAGAAATTTCTTATCAGAAGCTTTGTTAAAAAGGTAAAGGTTTCCCCTGACATTAAGTCTAGTTGTGTCCGACTCTAGGGGGTGGTGCTCATCTCTATTTCTAAGCCGAAGAGCAGGCATTGTCCGTAGATACCTCCAAGGTCATGTGGCCAGCATGACTGCATGGAGTGCCATTACCTTCCCATAGAAGTGGTTTCTATTGATCCACACACATTTGCATGTTTTCGAACTCCAAGGTTGGCAGAAGCTGGAACTGGATTATATGGCAGTGTGAATTCAGATAATCCAGTTCAAAGCAGATATTGTGGCTTTGATATTCTGGGTTATAAGGCTGTGTGAAAGGGCCCTTAGTCGCTGCTAATGAAAACATTTGGAAGCTTCAACCCTGTGAATCCTTCCTACAGGACACCACTGCCCAGGCATGTAGCCGGGGGGGGGGGGGGGCTCGGGGGGCTTCAGCCCCCCCCCCGAAATTCTCATGGTGGTTCGCGAAAAGGCCTTACTGGTGCATTATTTAAACTGTTATGTTTATTAATATCATGATTTGATCACCATTCTCAATATATCCCATATGTATGGGGGTATTGGGGTAATGATACAAAAGGTTTGCTAAGCTAGACCCTCTTTCACTCAGACTCAGCCCCCCCCGAAACTCAGCCCCCCCCCGAAACCCCCCCTGAAAATTTTTTAGCCCCCCCCCCCCCCCCGAAACGAAATCCTGGCTACGGGCCTGCCACTGCCTATCTACATTGGAATTATATCTTGTTAATGTTTCCAGCATAATCACAATTGGATTGCAACATACTTATGGCAAAACAAGATTGATACTATGAATAGAAGGAGCTTTTTTAAAAAAAGCATTTCCAGAGCTGTTCAGTAGCACTGGAAATGTTTGGTTGGATGCAACGCACTACATAAATATTTGCTTTAGAATGACACTCCAGACTCCAAAGAGATGGGGAGACTTGGGAGCTTTCGCTCTTTCGTGTTGATTCAAAGGCTCTTTAGTCTGAACTGACCTCATAAACTATACTTTGTTGTAAAGTTTGGATTTTCACAGTTATAAAGGATGAATCCGATGAAATCTTGTACAAAGGAATTCACCACTGTATTTCTCAAGTAGTTAGCCTTTGGCATATATCTTCCAAAGGAGCCTGCCCAAAATAAGACCCACAGCAGCGATCCTGGATGCATATACACCAGCAAACTTCGACCCTCCAGGTGTTTTGGGCTTCAGCTCCCATCATTCCTAATAGCTAGTAAGCTAGCTGGGATTTCTGGGAACCTGAAGGGCCGAAGTTGATACTACACCTGATCTACACTGTAGAATCAATGCTGCTTGCCACCAGTTTAACTGCCATGGCTCAATGCTATGAAATCATGGGAGCTGTAGTTTGGTTGGTACCATCACTCTATTACAGAAAAGGCTAAAGATCTTTTAAAACTACAACTGCCTTGATTTCACAGCTTTGAGCTATGGCAGTCAAAGTGGTGTCAAACTGTATCAATTTTACCGCCCAAAGATACTATATTGATAAGTATATGAGACTGGGCTCTTCAAGTACTGTAACTACAACAGAGTCTCACTTATCCAACCTTCGCTCATCCAACGTTCTGTATTATCCAACGCAGTCTGCCTCCTGCCCAGATCCATAGCTGTTTATTTATTTATTTATAGCTTTTATATTCTGCCCTTCTCACCCCGCAGGGGACTCAGGGCGGATTACAGTGTACACATATATGGCAAACACTCAATGCCAATTTTGACATACAACATATACAGACATAGACAGAGGCTATTTAACTTTTTCTGGTCGCCAGGGGAGCTGTCGCTTTCATCATCCATCTGTGACACTGATGAAGTACTTTCGCATTCCCTGCATTCTTTTTCTGAAGTCTTTTTTAATGGCCTCATAAATTAGTTAATTTAGTCTCCCCACGCTTTAAGGTGGTACCTTATTTTCCTACTTGACAGATGCAACTGTCTTTCGGGTTGCAAAGGTCGACAACGGGCGACAGAATTGGTTGGAAGCCCACTCCAACCCAGGCTGGCTTCGAATTCATGACCTTTTGGTCAGAGTGATCTTAATGCAGCTGACACTCAGCCAGCTGCGCCACAATCCATTGCAATGTTTTGATGCTAAATTCGTAAATACAGTAATTACTACATGATGTTACCATGTATTGAACTGCTTTTTCTGTCGATCTGTTGTAAAACATTATGTTTTGGTACTTAATTTGTAAAATCATAATGTAATTTGATGTTTAATAGGATTTCCTGAATCCCTCCTTATTATCTAACATTTTTGCTTATTCAGCATTCTTCCAGCCCGTGTATATTGGATAAGCGAGACTCTACTGTATGTGATTTCAAACCACCCACACTACAGAATTATAGCAATTTTACACCACTTTAACGACCATGGCTCCATCCTATGGAATCCTGGGATTTGTAGTTTGAAGTACTTACTTTACTTACTTACTTACTTAGGTGATCCCTCGTTGTCCGAGTAGGATAGTCTTCCAGAAGCTGTGTAATGGCGGTGGGTCTGTAGGTGACTGTGGAGCTCTATTCTTGATCTGCATCTTCTCCTGCAGTGAGGGCATTGATTTCCAGGTGGAAGGCGGTCCTGGTCAGGGTTGGCTTGATGCACCTTCCTCTTGGCACATTTCTCTCTTTCATCCTCCATTCGTGCCTCTTCAAATTCTCCAGCACTACTGGTCACAGCTGACCTCCAGCTGTAGTGCTCAAGGGCCATGGCTTCCCAGATCTCAGTGTCTAGGCCAGAGTTTTTAAGGTTGGCTTTAAGCCTATCTTTAAATCTCTTTTCCTGTCCACCAAGATTCCATTTTCAGTTCTTGAGTTCGGAGTAGAGGAACTGCTCTGGAAGACTGTGGTTGAGCATCCGGACAACGTGGCCGCTCCAGCGAAGTTGATGGCTGAGGACCATCGCTTCAATGCTGGTGGTCTTTGCTTCTTCCAGCAAGCTGACATTTGTCCACTTGTTTTCCCAAGAGATTTGCAGGATTTTCCAGAGGCAGCGCTGATGGAATCATTCCAGGAGTTGCATGTGACGTCTGTAGATAGTCCACGTCTTGCAAGCATATAGTAGGGTTGGGAGGACAGTAGCTTTATAAACAAGCACCTTGGTATCCCTACGGATGTCCCAGTCCTCAAACACTCTCTGCTTCATTCAGAAAAAAGCTGTACTCGAAGAGCTCAGGTGATGTTGTATTTCAGTGTCAATGTTGACTTTTGTGGAGAGGTGGCTGCCAAGGTAGCGGAAATGATCAACATTTTCTAATGTTACACCATTAAGCTGTATTTCTGGCATTGGAGAAGGATTGGCTGGTGACTGCTGGAAGAGCACTTTGGTTTTCTCAATGTTCAATGACAGGCCAAGCTTCTTGTATGCTTCTGCGAAGGTGTTTGAGTTGAGGTGTTAAGAGTTTTAAGTAGCACCAGAGCTCTCTTGACATAAAATATAGCACAAAACTATGAATCCCAGAATCCCATAGAATTAAACCATAGCAGTTAATGTAGTGTGAAATTGCTATAATTCTCCAGTATGAATACAGCCTTCAGCCCAAGGGAAGTCAGGTCAGTAACCTCCCTCTTAAGCTTTCAGCAGGGCAGCCATGTTTTATATACCTTATCCCCCTTTCTGATTTCTTTTAAGTACAAACATTTTTTAAAAACTGTTTTATTTTTCAATAATGCTTTTATTTTCTCCACATCACATTGGACCAAGAGGGGATATATATGCATTAAATAAATGCACAAATAAATCACATAATGGAAATGTGGCTGGGTGGTGTTTCCTGCATTGGGTTTTAAAGCTTCTGCAGGAACTCTTTCATCTCTATGGAGACACAAAGTCCATTTGTATGGTCACGAGCATAGCTGTGAAAAGGATGTCAACATTACACACTCAGTCCTAGATCTCAGAAAACTCAGCAGAAGAGAATAAATGAGACATTATTTCATTCAGTCTAGGTTTTGGAAAATAGACATCTTCTCCTCTAAATTAGCATGAGAGAGAGAGAAATCCACAAACGGGGAAATTTGGCATAGTTCAGTAGTTCTTTTTCCCAGGTGAATAACTACCACCCATGTTTTCGGATTCAGTAACTTAATAACAGAATTCTGAATATTACATTGCATTTTCCCCCCAGTAAGGTTTGGCCACAACATTATTCCCCAGATGGACGGAGCTTGTCAGTAGCGCAATAACATGAGGTTACAGAATGCCACCTGCAGTCAAAGCAGAAGCACTACAAACGATCTTGAATTGATTGAGACACTATGAGATATTCATTGAAAAACTATAGCAAAACATGCACCATAAACTACAATATAGTCTCACTTATCCAACATAAATGGGCGGGCAGAATGTTGGAGAAGTGAAAATGTTGGATAATAAGGCAGGATAAAGAAAAGCCTATTAAACGTCAAATTACATTTTACAAAAATGTCATGTTTTACAACAAATCAAGAGAAAAAGCAGTTCAATACATGATAACATTATGTAGTAATTATTGTATTTATGAATTTAGCACTAAAATATCACAATGTATTGAAACAGCAGTGGATCCAGGCGGGAGGAAGACTGCGTTGGATAATACAGAACGTTGGATGAGCGAAGGTTGGATAAGTGAGACTCTACTGTTTATTGAATTGGTTGAGACTCTCTGAGATATTAATTGAAAAACTATAGCAAAATGTGCTGCAACATGTCCCACAAAGCTTTTGCAGTTTAGTATTTTTTTTCCATTTTTTATGATAAAACCTATTAGGAAAAGACATTTATAACAAAAGACAAAAATCATGTTACCTAGTGTAATAGCATCTATTATAAAAAGTTATGTATGGAAAGAAAGGGGGAAAAGCTCCAAAAATGAATTTAAAAGGAAACCATATTTTCCTAGATCAACTTGTCTCTAGTTTGCAAAGGGATTCTTAGCACCATTGAGACTAAGGGTGCATCTACATTGTAGAATTAATGACACTACTTTAACTGCCATTGTTCAGTGTTATGGAATCCTTCTCTGCCAAGGGGGTTGGTGACTCCCATGAACCCACAGCACTGAACCATGACAGCTGTGGTGTCAAACTGTTTGTTGTTTTTGTTTGTTGTTTCTTCGTTCAGTCGCTTCTGACTCTTCGTGACCTCATGGACCAGTCCACACCAGAACTCCCTGTTGGCCATCAACCCCCATGGTATTCTCCATAGTAACCTATGGATGCAAGAACTGGACCATAAGGAAGGCTGAGTGAAGGAAGATAGACACTTTTGAACTGTGGTGCTGGAGGAAAATTCTGAGTGCCTTGGACCGCGAGAAGATCCAACCAGTCCATACTCCAGGAAATAATACTCAAGTAGTATATAATATTTAGTACATAGTTCAGTATTTGAACTCTCTTTTGGACTTCATGATTCATTATCTTCTTAAATTGTTTGAAAAGTCTTTATTGCATATGCTTCCCTGAAACCTGCATACATTGGGATCTTACAACTGTAATGTTTGAGAGCGGTTGCTCCTTTTCAGTTCACTTTATATTTATTTATCGAGTCATCAGCAACCAGTCATTTATATTACATTTCTAACAGAACAAAGCAAACAAACAAACAGAGAAGATACAAAAATACAAAATACAGAATACAAAATGTATGAGTATGGTAGTTGATTAAATGTCCTTTGACCAGTAGCTGGCCACTTGGAGTGCCTCTGGTGTTGCCGCAAAAAGGTCCTCCATTGTGCATGTAGCAGGCCTCAGGTTGCATTGCAGCAGGTGGTCAGTGGTTTGCTCCTCTCCGGACTCGCATATAGTGGATTCCACTTTGTAGCCCCATTTCTTAAGATTGGCTCTGCATCTTCACTTTATATGAATATACTGAACTATGCACTAAATATTATATGCTCCTTGAGTATTATTTTTTCCTTACATAGATTATTTTGTGTATTTTGACATCCAACAAGTATTCTGGGATAATTTATACTAGCTAAGACCTCCCAAGAAATTATTCCCCCTGGCAGGAAGCAGCCAGGCTTTGAAGCTGCAATGCCATTCAGTGCTAACCAAGGTGGCCAATTACAACATTCCCACTTGCCTTAAGCAGACAAGAGTTCTTCCTCTCACTTTGGACATTCCACAGATATATAAAACCCATTTGCCTAGATTTACAAACCCTATAAATCTCAGTATTGCATAGCATTGAGCCAATACAGTTAAAGCAGTATCAAAATGCATTAATTCTACAATATAGATACATTCGGAAGAGAAAACATAAACAATCCTAGACTTGTGCTTCAGAAATATCAGTATGCTGCCTTTGCAGATTTAGGCTCACTGCGCCCCCTAACCTCTGCAGAGGTGGAGGACCCATTAAGTTGGTCCGCCCCAGGAGGCTTATGGATCCGGATGGATTCCTGATGGCTCTTGGGGAGTTTCCTGCCGCCTCGGTAGGTGATCCTGTCGAGGCCCTGGTCACTCTCTGGAATGGGGAGATGACTAGGGCAATTGACACGATCGCTCCGGAACGTCCCCTCTCAAGTAGCCGAGCTAAACCAGCTCCCTGGTTCACCGAGGAGCTGGCAGCGATGAAGCGAAGGAAGAGGGAACTAGAGAGTGTGTGGCGTTCAGATCCGAGTGAGCCAAATCGAACACGGTTTGTGTCCTTTTTAAGGGCATATGCCGCGGCAATAAAAGCCACAAAGAAGGCCTTCTTTGCGGCCACTATTGCGTCTGCAAAGAACCGTCCGGCTGAGCTGTTCCAAATTGTCAGAGGCCTTTTAAATCCCACCACTCAAGGTGGGAACCCTGACGATTCGACTTCTCGCTGTGAAGCTTTTGCTCAGTTCTTTACAGACAAAGTCGCTTTGATCTGTTCTGGTCTGGATACCATGTTAATGGCAGTCTCTGAGGATGTAACACGAGCACCTGCTTGTCCAGTTTTGATGGATTCATTTCAATTGGTGAAACCCGAGGATGTGGACAAGATACTTGGAGGAATGAGGCCAACCACATGTATCCTGGACCCCTGCCCATCCTGGCTTCTAAAGGAGGCCAGAGGGGGATTGGCTGAGTGGGTTAAGGTGGTGGTTAATGCTTCCCTTCGGGAAGGCAAGATTCCAGCGAGCTTAAAACAAGCTATAATAAAACCGCTGTTGAAGAAACCATCACTGGACCCCACTAAATTCGACAACTATCGGCCAGTTTCCAATCTCCCCTTCTTGAGCAAAGTCTTGGAACGTGTGGTGGCCTCACAACTCCAGGTATTCTTGGTAGACACGGATTATCTAGACCCGGCACAGTCTGGCTTTAGGCCGGGACATGGTACCGAGACAGCCTTGGTCACCTTAGTGGATGATCTGCGCCGGGAGCTTGACAGGGGGAGTGTGTCCCTGTTGGTGCTGCTTGACCTCTCAGCGGCCTTCGATACCGTCGACCACGGTATCCTTCTGGGACGCCTCGCAGGGATGGGTCTTGGAGGTACTGTTTTGCAGTGGCTCCGGTCATTCCTGGAGGGTCGATCTCAGAAGGTGTTGTTGGGGGACACCTGTTCAACCCCACAACCATTGTCTTGTGGGGTTCCTCAGGGCTCAATATTGTCTCCCATGTTGTTTAACATCTACATGAAGGGGGAGATCATCCGGAGTTTCGGGGTACGGTGTCATCTGTATGCGGATGATGTCCAACTCTGTCACTCCTTTCCACCTGCTACTAAGGAGGCTGTCCAGGTCCTGAACCGGTGCCTGGCCGCTGTGACGGTCTGGATGAGGGCGAACAAATTGAAATTGAATCCAGACAAGACAGAGGTACTCCTGGTCAGTCGCAAGGCCGAACAGGGCATAGAGTTACAGCCTGTGTTGGATGGGGCCGCACTCCCCCTGAAGATGCAGGTTCACAGCTTGGGTGTGACCCTGGACTCATCGCTGAGCCTGGAACCCCAGGTTTCAGCGGTGACCAGGGGAGCATTTGCACAGCTAAAGCTTGTGCGCCAGCTGCGCCCATACCTTGGGAAGTCTGACTTGGCCACGGTAGTCCATGCTCTGGTTACATCCCGTTTAGACTACTGCAACGCTCTCTACGTGGGGTTGCCTTTGAAGACAGCTCGGAAGCTCCAACTAGTCCAATGCTCGGCAGCCATGATTTTAACAGGACCGGAGCGCAGGGAGCATACAACCCTCCTGTTGCGCCAACTCCACTGGCTACCGATCTGCTACCGGGCTGAATTCAAAGTGCTGGCGTTGGCCTTTAAAGCCCTAAACGGTTCCGGCCCAAGCTACCTATCTGACCGCATCTCTGCCTATGAACCCACCAGGAGTTTGAGATCTTCCGGGGAGACCCTGCTCTCGATCCCGCCTGCTTCTCAAGCTCGGCTGGCGGGGACGAGAGAGAGGGCCTTCTCGGTGGTGGCTCCTCGGCTGTGGAACGCCCTTCCTACGGACATTAGACTAGCACCATCTCTAATGGTATTCCGCAAAAAGGTGAAGACCTGGATGTTTGTGCAGGCATTTGAGTAATTTAGTGCAATCTGGTAATGGAACATAGGAATGGAACAATGGACAACGAACCTGGACTACGCTTGGATGACGAGAAGATTGGGTACGGTTGTTTTTTGTAATAATTGTGCATTGTAATTGCTTATTGGTAATTTATGGATAATGTGTTAAGTCAATTGTTCTATGTTGTATGGAACCACTGCTGTTTCTACTGTTTTTACTGTTTGTGAACCGCCGTGAGTCGCCTTCGGGCTTGAGATACAGCGGTATATAAGCAAAGTAAATAATAAATAAATAAATAATATTCCCCAGGTATGGGCAAGCTTGGGCCCTCCAGGTGTTTTGGACTACAACTTAGCGGCTGAGGGGGAAAAGGAAGGGTCCTGAGGCTGCTAGGAATTGTGGGAGTTGTAGTCCAAAACACCTGGAGGGCCCAAGCTTGCCCATACCTGTTCCAGACTCTCATGCCGACTAGTTTGTCCCACGCCCTTCGCCGTAGCTCTCAGGAACGAAGGCCGCCGCGGCGCAAAGGGTCCTGGGACTTGGAGTCTTTTCGCCCTCCCTTCGCCGTAGAGACCCACTCCTGTGGGCCAGGCCCGGAACTACTGGGGGCGCCAAGGCCGGAGTGCTGCCGCAAAGATGGCGGCTCCCTTGGTGCTGGTGCTTTTGGTGGCCGTGACCGTGAGGGCCGTGCTGTACCGCTCCAGCCTCGCCGCCCTCATCGCGGACAGAGTGGAAGTGGCGTCGCCTTTAAACGCCTGGAAGCGAGGTGAGGCCGAGGAGGGCAGTTCAAGTGGCAAACTGCATTAGTTCCACCGTGCACTAGATGTGCACTTCCTTGGACCTTTCAGTTTCATTTCAGTTTCAAGTCCTAATGGTGAGGGGAAACTGGGATATGTCCTGTGATGCTATTGTTGTTGTTATTCGATACAAGGCTTGTTGTTGTTTGATACATAACAAGATTAGTGCTGGCTCACACATCAGATACTTCCCAAGTGTCTAGGACTATGTGATGTATTGTCAAATAATGTGTGCAGATCCAAGTAGCTGACAGATGGTAATTTTGTCAGCAGTAATTGTTTTTAAGTGCAGGCCAAGGTCTTTAGGCACTGCACCCAGTGTGCCGATCACCACTGGGACCACCTTGACTGGCTTGTGCCAGAGTCTTTGCAGTTCGATTTTTAAATCCTCATATTGTGTCAGCTTTTCCAGTTGTTTCTCTGCAATCCTGCTGTCACCTGGGATTGCGACATCAACAATCCATACTTTGGGTTGTTGTAGGTTTTTTCGGGCTATGTGACCATGGTCTAAAGCAGGGGTCCACAAACTTCTTAAACAGAGGGCCAGGTCACAGTCCTTCAAACTGTTGGAGGGCCGGATTATAATTCGAAAAACACATGAATGAATTCCTATGCGCACTGCACATGTCTTCTTTGTAGTGCAAAAAACACTTAAAACAATACAATAATTAAAATGAAGAACAATTTTAACAAATATAAACTTATTAGTAATTAAATGAGAAATGTGGGCCTACTTTTGGCTGATGAGATAGGATTGTTGCTGTTGTTGTTGTTGTTTTTGTGTGCTTTCAGACTTAGGTTGACCCTGAGCGAGGGCCAGGTAAATGGCCTTGGAGGGCCGCATCCAGCCCCCGGGCCTTAGTTTGAGGACCCCTGGTCTAAAGGCTTTCTCTCCTGACGTTTCGCCTGCATCTATGGCAAGCATCCTCAGAGGTAGTGAGGTGAGGATGTTTGCCATAGATGCAGGCGAAACGTCAGGAGAGAATGCCTCTAGACCATGGCCATATAGCCCGAAAAAACCTACAACAACCCAGTGATTCCGGCCATGAAAGCCTTCGACGATCCATACTTCGTTTTTTAACACGATTGTGAGGTCAGGAGTATTGTGCTCCAAAACTCTGTCTGTCTGAATTTGGAAGTCCCAGAGTAGCTTGACATGTTCATTCTCTGTAACTTTTTTCAGCTTGTGATCCCACCAGTTCTTTGTGGCAGGCAGGTGGTATTTGTGGCACAAGTTCCAATGAATCATCTGAGCATCTGTGTTATGCCTCTGCTTGTAGTCTGTCTGCGCAATCTTCTTGCAGCAGCTGAAGATTATTATTATTATTATTTGATACATAACAAGATTAGTATACAGCGAACAAGATCACTACGCTGGCTTTTATATTTTATCACACGTCAGACAATTCCTAAGTGTCTATAACTGTGTGATGTATTGGCAAATAATGCATGCAGATCAGAGTAGGGTGGCGTTTTGCAGATGGTAATTTTGTCAGCGTCGATTGTGTTTAAGTGCAGGCCAAAATCGTTGTCTTCTCCTCTTCTTCTTCTTCTTCTTATTTGAAACACAACAATATGAGTCCACAGCAGACACTCTGCTGGCTGTTGAATTGGATCACACATCGAACACTTCCCAGGTGTCTAGGACTGTGTGATGTATCGGCGAATAATGCGTGAAGATCCCAGTAAGGTGGTCTCCTGCAGCTGGCAGATGGTAATTTTGTCAGCACCTATTGTGTTTAAGTGCAGGCCAAGGTCTTTAGGCACTGCACCCAGTGTGCCAATCACCACTGGGACCACCTTGACTGGCTTGTGCCAGAGTCTTTGCAGTTTGATCTTTAAATCCTCATATCGTGTCAGCTTTTCCAGATGTTTCTGTTCAATCCAGCTGACAACTGGGATTGCAACATCGACAATCCATACTTTGTTTTTTAATATGATCATGATGTCAGTAGTATTGTGCTCCAAAACTCTGTATGTCTGAATTCAGAAGTCCCAGAGTAGCTTGACATGTTCATTCTCCATAACTTTTTCCAGCTTGTGATCCTTTGTGGCAGGCAGATGGTATTTGTGGCACAAGATCCAATGAATCATCTGAGCAACTGTGTTATGCCTCTGCTTGTAGTCTGTCTGCGCAATCTTTTTGCAGTAGATGAAGATTATTATTATTATTATTATTATTATTATTATTATTATTATTTGATACATAGCAAGATTAGTATACAGCAAACAAGATCACTATGCTGGCTTTTATATTTTATCACACGTCAGACAATTCCCAAGTGTCTATAACTGTGTGATGTATTGGCAAATAATGCATGCAAGTGCAGGCCAAAGTCATCATCGTTGTCGTCGTCGTTGTCGTCGTCTTCTTCTTCTTCTTCTTCTTCTTCTTCTTATTATTATTATTATTATTATTATTATTATTTGAAACACAACAAGATGAGTCCACAGCAAACAAGATCACTCTGCTGGCTGTTGTATTGGATCACACGTCGGACACTTCCCAGGTGTCTAGGACTGTGTGATGTGTCGGTGAATAATGCGTGCAGATCCCAGTAAGGTGGCCTTTTGCAGCTGGCAGATGGTAATTTTGCCAGCACTGATTATATTTAAGTGCAGGCCAAAGTCTTTAGGCACTGCACCCAGTGTGGCGATCACCACTGGGACCACCTTGACTGGCTTATGCCAGAGTCTTTGCAGTTCGATCTTTAAATCCTCATATTGTGTCAGCTTTTCCAGTTGCTTCTCTTCAATCCTGCTGTCGCCTGGGATTGCAACATCAACAAACAATGTTTTGTTTTTTAACACGATCGTGAGGTCAGGAGTCTTGTGCTCCAAAACTTTTGTCAGTCTGAATTCGGAAGTCCCAGAGTAGTTTGACGTCGGACAATTCCCAAGTGTCTAGAACTGTGTGATGTATTGTCAAATAATGTGTGCAGATCTGTGTAGGGTGGCCTTTTGCAGATGGTAATTTTGTCAGCTGTGATTGTGTCTAATTGCAGGCCAAAGTCTATTATTATTATTATTATTATTATTATTATTATTATTATTATTATTATTAGAAACACAACAAGATGAGTCCACAGTGGACAAGATCACTCTGCTGGCTGTTGTATTGGATCGCACGTCGGAGACTTCACAAGTGTCTAGGACTGTGTGATGTATCAGCGAATGATGTGTGCAGATCCCAGTAACTTGGCCTTCTGCAGCTGGCAGATGGTTATCTTGTCAGCGCCAATTGTTTTTAAGTGCAGGCCAAGGTCTTTAGGCAGTGCACCCAGTGTGCCAATCACCACTGGGACCACCTTTACTGGCTTGTGCCAGAGTCGTCTTCTCCTTCTCCTTCTCCTTCTCCTTCTCCTTCTCCTTCTCCTTCTCCTTCTCCTTCTCCTTCTCCTCCTCCTCCTCCTCCTTCCCCTTCCCCTTCTCCTTCTTCCCAAAGTGGCTTGACGTAACAAAATTAGCACAACATTTAAAATATACAAATATTAAGACAGAATGAAATATAACCAGTATTAACAGATTTACAGTTTAAACCATCCAAACATATTTGATGCATATTCAAAGCTAAAACCATAGCACCCCCTGACTAGATCTTAAATGCCTTCATCTTTAAAAGCCTGAATAGAAAGGTTTTAGGCAGCCCCTGGGAAGACAGCAGAGAGGGGGCCAATCTGGCTTCCCTGGGCAGGGAGTTCCGGAGTGAAGGGGCAGCCAATGAGACAGAAGGCCTGCTCTCTCGTTCTCACAAACCGTGCTTGGAATAATAGTAATAGTGGTAGTAGTAGTAATAATAATAATAAGTTTTTATTTATTGCATCCTCTTCTCGTTGCTCAGTCTAACAATTTGGATACAGATTAGACCATAAATTGACACTGGAATATATTAGTGGTGGGAAACTCCACCTTTTAGATTTATCCTCTCATTCAAGGATACAGAACTATATAACTCTCTCAGAAAAACTAATAGCTTCATTATACTAGAGCATGGGTCCACTTTAAATTGGGTTTCTGCCTCCTGTAGAATTCTGGGATTTGTAGTTTAGTGAGTCCCAGGATCTGTTTAGCTGAGCACTTTAAAGACCCCTCCCTAAACTACAAGCTCCAGAATTCTGCAGGAGGGGGAAACCTGATTTAACATGGATCCATGCTCTGTAATGAGGTTCTTTGTTGGTGTGAATGTTCCTTATTTGAAATGCCTGACATCAGAAGTGTTTTGGGCTTTAGGGTGAGCTAAACTGCAGAACTAATGCAGTTTGACACCATTGAATTGCTGAGGCTCAATGTTATGGAATCATGAGAGTTGTAACTTTACAAGGTTTTTAACTTCTACCAAAGAGTGCTGGTGTCTCATCAAACCACAACTCCCAAGATTCCTGAGCATTTCGTTATGGCAGATAAAGTGATTTCAAACTGCACCTGTTCTACAGTGCAGATGCACCCTCAGATTTTGGAATGCCCACATACATATTTAATGAGATATCTTGAAGATGGGACCCAAGTCAAAACACAAAATTGATTTATGTTTCATATGCACCTCATATACATAGCCTAAAAGTGATTTTATTCACGTTTTTAAATAAGTTTATTCATGAAACAAAGTTTGTGTACCATCAGAAAGCAAAGGTTTCACTATCCTAGATACCTAGATGTGGATGATTTTGGAGTATTTTGGATATGGGAATACGTAATAAGAAATGCTCCATTATTATTATTATCATTATCATCATCACCATAATCATTTGTTGAATGAATGAATGGTTATTACCAGCAGAAAAGGGATCCCGTGTTGAAAACTGAAAAGGAAGTGTTTGGTTCTAGGATACTAAAATCTGTGAGTGATCAAGTTCCATTATATGCAGTGGTATTGTAAAATAGTGGCCGTAATATAAAAATGACAAAGTAAATCCTATGATCGGTCAAATTCAGCTTGGAGAAAAAAAGGCCAAGAGAGAAACACGACAGCAGTCTTTCAAATATAGGAAGGGTCAAATAGAAGAGAGGAAAGACTTACTCTTTACTAGGCCAGTAGTCAAATCCAAATATAAGAATTTGAAGTTTAAAGAGGATAGGTTTTGATCTGAGTACTGGGAGAATTTTTTGATAATTGTGATGGAAGGATTAATTGCATTCACCCCTTTTTTGATATCTTCCCACATAGGATGGCTATCTTTTGTGAATGTTCGAGCTCTGGGTCTCCAAGGAGTGATTTTTCTCTCTGAAAACAATGGACATTCACTCGTGTTTATTCAGTCTTCAGCCTTGGTGTGATTTATTGATTTTTCTCTTTTTCAGTGGTTGAGGGGCTTGCCTTACTTGACTTGGGCGTGTCTCCCTATTCTGGAGATGTCTTTCATGAAGTAAGTATGCAATGCGTCATTTTTTTTATAAATTGAAATGCTTTTTTCATCCTGAAACTCTTGAAGGAGAAATTCTGAAGGGTATAAATCCTTTCCCTACATGATGCTTCAGGGATGAATGTAATGGGATCCCCATAGGGGTCAAGAGAATCCTATTTCTACCTCCCTGTAGTTGCTATGTGCACATATTTGTACACACAAGTAATGCAGGAGGACTGGGTGGCAAACAGGTCTGTGCACACTTCTGCTATCCCCTTCTCACAAATTAATCTGTATTACATAGGCTCCAACTCAAAGTAATTAATTCCATTGCTGCTGCTTCCATATACTTGTCAGGAATTTGTTGGATTTCCCTTCTTGACTGAGTTTGATTTCCAGCAGTATAAGAGTGGCTGAAATCTCCCATTACTACTATCTGTCTCCTTTTTGAATGTTTGGACCTCTTTGTATGAATGCATCATCCAACATTTCAATCTAAAACTTTTCCTGTGCTTAGCAGCCTATGGAATGAGATATTTATCTTCTCTTGGTAAAATAATTTCCCTAGATATTGCATCTAAATTAGTGCTTTTGAGTATACATTTTAATGTCATACAATGAAAAGGTAATATAACCTTTTGCACAAAGTCTGTAGTGTAGTGTTTGTGTGTGAGGATGGGGGCCATCTTCGGGAAATAAGACTGTTTAAAACATGCAGTTTAATCTGAAAGCATGTTGTGAAGATTAATTGCTTTTTTAAAATCTTTTTCTCCCATAGACTCCACTAATAATATATCTGTTTCACTTCCTGGTTGATTATGCTGAACTAGTATTTATGGTGAGTATGGCTTTAATTTTTATCCATAGCATTATTGCCTTTCTTTCAGAGCTTATTTCTTATTCCCCAGACTATGTAAACTGTAGTTTCCCAGACATATTTACTTATTTTATTACTTCGCTTATATACCGCAATTCTCAGCCTACTGGCGACTCATTGCGGTGTACAACATAGAAAAACAGGTGCAAAATACAACATACAAAAAATAATCCACAATACATCATTATCAAAACATCTCATCAAAAACATCAATATAATTACAAGCCATTCCGAGTCGTCTCATCGTCAAGTTCACAATCCAATACCATTTCTGTTGTTCCATTCCTATGGTGGAGTTACCCGTCATTGCACTACTATTCAAATGCCTTCTCAAACAACCAGGTCTTTAACTTCCTGCGGAATATCAAGAGGGAGGGGGCTAGCCTGATGTCTACGGGAAGGGTGTTCCACAGCCGAGGAGCCACCACCGAGAAGGCCCTATCTCTCGTCCCCGCCAGCCGTGCCTGTGACGCAGGCGGGATCGAGAGTAGGGCCTCCCTGGAAGATCTCAAAGTCCTCGTGGGCTCATAGGCCGAGAGGCGGTCAGTTAGGTATCTTGGGCCGGAACCGTTTACTTGATTCTAATGCTCACCATTTTGGCTAAATTATCTCACAAAAATTAGGGTACACGTTAGTTTTGTGTAATATGGTAACCTTA
The DNA here is from genome assembly GCF_037176765.1 of Anolis sagrei. NCBI lineage: Eukaryota > Metazoa > Chordata > Lepidosauria > Squamata > Anolidae > Anolis > Anolis sagrei. Next base: position 210,720,190 of record NC_090024.1, on the reverse strand, counting down.
GTGCTGGGCCAAAGCAAAAGGAAAAGCGACTTCAGGAGAACCTGGAGCTCCTATTTGAGGGACATCATCTCTAATTTAATTTTCATGGCTCAGTGCTATGCAATCCTGGGATTTGTAGTTTGGTGAGGCATCGGTATTCTTTGGCAGAGAAGACTGAAGACCTTGTAAAACTGCAGCCCCCATGACTCCATAACATTGAACCAAGGCAACTGAAGTGGATCAATTTTACATCATAGATGCATCCTAGGAGTTTCTTTTTTTTTTTTTTAACCAAATCCAAATTAAAAAGGAACCTGAGTGGAAAAGCCTGCATCCCTCTTTGAAGGTGAGAGGGTCGGTATATAAAACCTCGAAATAAATAAATAAATAATTTTTTTCTATGCACAAGCAAAGTGCTAGGTTACTATGACTGTGATGCAGCTGTAACATGATTGTATGAAGGGACATTCTCTTTGAAGTTATAAGAAGCTTGATGAATTTGTGTTTTCAAGGTTTTCTGCTTTCTTGGTCCTTGGGAAGTTAATGGACTAATGATAATGCGCATACTATAAATTTTAACCTGAACTGGAAAGGAGCCCTTAGTGGCACAGCCGGTTAAACCGCTGAGCTGCTAATCTTGCTGACCGAAATGTCGGCGGTTTGAATCTGGGAAGCAGGGTGAGCTCCCTTCTGCCAACATAACAGTTGGAAAACATGCAAACGTGCATACATCAATAGGTACCTCTTCGGCAACTAGATTTAATCTCGAGGGGAAACCTTTACCTTTACTAGAAAGGTATCTTTCAATATGATTTTATCTACAGTGTTTTTAGGCAGAATGCCAGTAAGTTGCCTACAATAGCCTTTATATCAATGATGCATTGTGATATTTTATATTTTCAACTGTTTTGTTATTGTTGGTGATCTTTTCTTCAGATAACAGACATGCTGACTGCTGTAGCCCTCTATTTGGCCATTCAGGACTACAACAAAGTGCTGGTAAGCAAGCAAGAGGGCATCTTGGGTTCAGTTTTTGTTAGCATTTATGAAAGTTTATTTTCTATGTACTGTCTTCTCCTTCCTGGCTTTCAATTCTAATAGAGTGTTTTCTATTTCTAGTATTTTAGATGATGGTTTATTCCATTTGCTTTATGACTTGTTCATTTGCTATAGATGAATACCTGTTTCTGTATAGTGAATATTACTATTCTGGTTTTTTTAAAGTAGTTATAGCACATTATTTCACATTTAAAGAACATTGAAGCAAAATATCACAAACAAACAAAAATGGGAAATGGGGAATAAAATATTAATTGGTTGGAAGAGAGCAGAATAATATAATTGGATTGGTCCATGGACACCATATCTTTTGTTTGCTGAATTTTCATCCATATGCATTTTTGTAACCTAAGAGAAGAGTGAGATTATGGAACAGATACTTGTACAGTACCCTAACTTTGGGCACATTTACACAGGCCATGTGAGTCAATCGGGATAAATGGACTCGATTGCGACCACACCATACAGAAGGCCTACTTGCTGTAACACACGAGAAGGCCACTCAGCGTCGCCTTGTTCCTCATTAAGAAAAGTCACAGGATGCTCTGGAGCTTCTGCCATTTTGGTCCCGTGTAAATAATTATGCCATTTCATATTTGGGAAGCGATTGCAGCTGTTCACTCCTGTTCAGTTAGGCTTGATAGTGCAAATCTACTTTTTTACATCATTTAAAATTTTTATGGGGATATTTTTCAGGTTGTATTTGGGCACATTGATTGATCTAGTTTTCTTCTTTAGCTTTGCTCTAATTTTGATATTAGCAGTTTTTGATCTGCTCCTGGTCTTGTTTTGTAATGAGAATGGAGAACTACTCCATCTTCTGCTTCCAATTATGTTGTCTATTTGATTTCTGTATTGGCCATCAAACAATGTCCATGTATATAGTAACTTCTTTGGTTGCTTGAAGAATAATGTTTCTGTGCGTTTTTAGGTATATGTTGTATTGTTTTTAGTGTTTTAAAGTCACCTTGTACCTCTTTTTAGAGAGATAATGGAAGATATAATTAATGTAAAATATATGTTTTCAATGAACAAATTGTTGGTCTTGATTTAGTGTGCTCACTCTTGGTGAAACTTGCAAGTGGATTTAGGCCAGGAATGTATCTGTCTGAATATAGTCCAAAATAGTACTTTCTGTAGGCAGCATGCTGATAGGTAGGGCACATGAACCTAGGCATTGTTCATTGACCTCTATTATTGTATCTTTTTCTCCAGTTTAAAAAGCAAAAGCTACTAATAGAATTGAATAAATATGCACCTGATGCAACTGAACTTATCCAGACTCCCATGGAAATGTACTATATTCCTCTCAAGGTAGCACTGTTGTAAGTATTGTTGTCAGCATATTCAAGTTTGAAACACAGAATGTTTACCTTTACTGTTTTTATTGACTTAGCGAAATAAAAGCGGAATACTGTTTACGCTGCACTTTTCAGTCATGGAAGAATCCCCATTTTTTTCAACTATAAGCAAAAATGTCCCTATCAAACATTCATAGAGCAGTTCCACCATTTTGTCTGGTGAGCCTCAGTGTCAGAAGCTGGGCCAAAAAAGGGAAAAGATGGAAAATGAGCATTTCTGAGTCTCAGCCTCTTCTTTGCCTTTGATCTTTTCTTCTTTGTAATGAACTCCTATCTATTTGGAACCATTTATTTATTTATTATTTATTTACTTTACTTCTATACCGCTGTTCTCCGCCCGGAGGCGACTCACAGCGGTTCACAAGACACAGGACACAGCAAAATTCAATGCACCAATATAAAACAGTTAATATCCTAATCTAATACACAGTTAGTACACAATTACTATAATAACCAGTCATTAGCGTCTCATCACTAAAAAAAAAATGATCCAGATTCGTCATCTATTGATACCATACTCCCCTTTCCTTGGCTGGATCCCAAATATCTCTGAATTTGTTTTCAGATCTGGTGCACATCTAAAGCCTGGTCTGGTCAGACAATGAAATCAATTTTCCATGTCCAGATTTTCCCTTCTTAGATTCAGAACATCCTTCCTTAGTCCCACTTTGCTATTGAATATACTCAACAGTCAGCAGGCCATCCCATTCCCCTCACTCCCAGTTTTCCTATTCTGTGACTGCTAAATATACTCAGTACTCATGGGTTTGAAGGAAGCAGGGTTGTCCAATCTGGCTTTTCAGAATTAGGGTTTTTTATATTTATGTGAACCTCATACCTCTCCTGTTTCTCATTGGCCTCAATCTGGCTGCATACCTCTTGTCACACATCCCTAAATGAATTATTAGGTGAAATAATAGGCAAGTGGGCTGTCTAAACTCTGAGAACGATAATAATACCTTTCGATTTTTATTAAGTTGTAGGACTCACTGAGTTTTGTGAGGCTTACATTTCAAAATAAGTGTATATTTGTGGAATGGGTGAAGTTTAGCCCTCTAGCCATTGTTGTATTGCAATTTCCATCAGCTCTAGCCAGCACATAGCTAATAGTGAGAGATAATGGGAGTTGCTATCTGACAGGTTCTAGATTGTTACGTTGATATATAAAACTGTTGCCTTAATAAATTGGGATTAGAAAATAGATGGAAAAAGGAATAAAACTAGTATTCAGATTCATTCTTTCTTCAAAATCACGTTCTTTAATTTTATTACACATAATTGGTTTGCCAGTAATTCTCCTTCCCAGAATCAGTACATCTTCACTCTTCTGAGCTCATCCTGTGCCAAACCATGTTTATACAAAAGGCAGCACCCATTCTTTCTCCTTCAAAATAAGGTTATACTTAAATGTTTCTCTTTCCTTCTTCAACTCCTGTAATTGTCTTTTGCTATGCTGAGAAATAATGAAATTTGTTTGCAAGAGTGAAATTTATATTGGCAGATCCCCAAAAATGCCATTTCAGTTTAAAGTCTGAGATGATAAGGCATCAAAATGAGATGACAGAATTGTGATTGCCTGGCATTCTTCATTCCTCAGCTTCTGCTGCAAATTTATTTTATACAGGATTATTAATGAACAAGGTACTTAATAGAGTAAGATGTGAAAAAATACAATTATCTCCTCTAAGCAAATGGTTATCCATTTGTTGTTGAAAATGGCAGCAAGACATGGATGTGCACAAGTATAATTACTTTACTCAGGGTCTGTGTCCGCTGAAGATGAAAATTAATAGGAAATTCTGATGGCTGAGGTGTGTCCGAAGGGAAATGTGAAAGGAAAGAGAGTGAGCGGGCATTCTGAAATTTTGACTTTGGATGTCTTTTCTTTTTCAGTTATCTTTTAAATCCATACACTGTGATGTCTTGTGTTGCAAAGTCCACTTGTGCTATCAACAATGCTGTAATTGCATTCTTCATTTTGGCAACAATAAAAGGTAATTTGCTCGAGAAATGTATCTCCTTTTGTTTCTCCTATGTAACAACTGAGTACAAGAAGGTTTGTAACTGAGATGTCAGACCAACTAGACCAAATTCGTTTGTGGTTCTGAAAGTACAGTATATTGGCTCTGTAGGTTTCAGGTGTTCTTTGTGATCTTGGCTAAATAATAGAAGGGAATTTGAGAGGCTTTTCCGAGCCTAGGCTTCTGCTTTCTACAGTATTGTAGGTGCTCATTAATGCTATCTTAAAATACAGCCACACGGGGTAAAAAATTAAGTCTGCTGAGAAAAAGTACATCAAAAGCAGTCTACAGTTCAGCAAAGACACCTAGCTGCACAAGATCATCACATTCAATGTAGTTGAATTGGAACTCAGCTGGCTTTCCATCAGCTATTTCATATCCAAACTAATGTTTCTGCCAAAATACTGAATGATTTCGAAGGTGCAATATTTAAATATTCCCATTAAAAGCATTGGCCTGAATCCAACATCATGCTAGTGACATCTTGCCAGGATGATGGGGCTTTCTTACCCCTCCTTCATGCAGCCATTTACATAGCCCAAAAACCTCTTTGAATGGGATTTCCAGCCTTTCAGAGCATTTTTTCATGGGAAGACTGTTTGAGAGAGGAAGAAAATCCACAACTATCACCTATGACAAAAACATTTCCTGTCAGGAGAACATCCTCACTTAATTCCATGTTAATGTCTGATACATGTTATAGATATGTAGGGTTAGTTTAATAACTCTTTTAAATATAATTATGTATTAATTATACGGCCTGGCACGACTTTTAAAAATATAAATTATTCTGGTGCTTTTTATATTGTAGAGGGTGAACTACTTATTCCATTAATTTTTATTAATAAAAAAGTCACTGCAGCATCACCTTTTTGTTACATGTTCACCTGCTCTTACCGAAATACCATAGTTGTTGGTTTTGACTAAAATTTGTTGGGAAGTTTAAACACATCCTTGGAATTTATAAGACTGAGGTTGCAAACAAGCCACATGTCCATTTCCTTTTAGATTAAACCTATTTATTGGATCTTGGAGGAAAAAGCAAGATGCCTTGAAAGACTGAGCACCTCTTCATGTTCATAGAGAGCTTTACTGATATTAATGATGCTATGTTCACTAAGATCAACATTGTGGGTTTGGGGCTCTAATATATAGAAACAGCGCTGGCTCTGGTCCAGACACTGAGCCTGGACCAGTGCTTGGCAGCCGTGATGGACTGGATGAGGGCTAACAACCTGAAGCATAATCCAGACAAGACAGGTCCTACTGGTCATCACAAAGCCAGTTGGGGTATAGGATAGCAACTTGTGCTTTACAGGGTTACACTCGCCCTGAGGACACAGGTACGCATTCTGGGGATCCTCCTGGATTCAGTGCTGATGCTTGATGCCCAGGTGTTAGTGGTGACCGGGAAGGCCTTCGCACAATTAAAGCTTGTGCACCAGCTGTTACCGTACCTCAAGAAGCCTGATCTATTAAAGCAGCTCCACTGGCTGCCGATAAGTTTCCGGTCCCAATTCAAAGCCCTAAATGGTTTGGGCCCCGCCTATCTTCATGATTGTATTTTCCCCTATGAACCTTTTGTCCCATATGTAAGCCGCCCGAGTCTCTTCGGGAAGATGGTGATGGGGGTATATGAATAAAGTTATTATTAAAATAAAATGTGCTTTTTCCTTATTGAAAACCAGTTTTCAGATATAGCAGTAATTTTTGTGTCTGCCCAAAGTAGTCCTGAGTATTTAAGGACATTAAATTCCTCAAGGTTGTCTTTTGTGCTGATCAGAAACATCTATTTTAAAATCCTGTTTAGATATGTAACATCTTAGAGTTACTATATGTTACATTGATATTGATTTCTTGTTTTGTAGGTAGTGCCTTCTTAAGTGCCATATTTCTCGCTGTAGCAACATACCAATCCTTGTACCCACTCACTTTGTTTGCACCAGCCCTTCTGTATTTATTACAGGTAAATATTCTAGAGAATTTTAAAAAAATCTTCCTTGTAATATATTTCTTATCTATCAGTTTAAAAAAGGCTAGCAAATATGAATTGACTTATACTGCAGTGGTAGGGCTATTAGCAGTTTGTAAAGCTGGCAGCTGGTAGTCAGATGGTTAGAATCGGAAAGCAGGCTATCTTCACTGAAACACAGCATTTTTTTCTTTTTTGATCAACTTCACTGAGCAAATTATGAAACACTAACCTTTTGGCTCTGCTAATCTCTTAATTTGTTAGGAGGCATTTGATGGCAGGCCTGTCCCTTGAATCCTCCAAGACCAGGAAAAAACTGTATTTTTGCAAATATTTCATTTTGCTTGCCTCTTTGGGAGAAAGGCAAGTTGTGGTTGCTGACAGTATCTAGTTTGTCCTTATGTGAATGTTAATCTGAGTCATTCAGGAAGTCAAATGCTGATGGAATCTTTAATTATTCATGTATCACATATCCCTCTAAGGACAGAGAACCATGGACTGATACTAACAGTGGATCAGCCCTCTGCTGGTCCTGTAGAAAACAAGTATATTCCACTTTCATTAACTCATTTTGACATTTGTTACTGAAATACAAGTGTTTTCTCAATTATGAATCAACTTAATTGAGAACATTAAATAAGAAATATAAGTCAATTTCAAATTTGAACTTGGGTTCCATCTCCAAAATATCTCATATTATATATACACACATACATACACACACACACACACACACACACACACACAAGTATTCCAAAATCCAGATTCATAGTCCTATCTCTTAGCTATAGAATACATTAATTTCCAAGTTTTACATTTATATGCCTCTTGTCTCGATTAATGCACTGTCCTTTGACTTCTCTTAACAATACCAAAAGTAAAGAAGCCAAATCTTAAAAATAAGGACATCTCATACCAGTGAAATCATGAGATATAAGAAATTGTGACATTTCCGAAACTGACTCTATTTTTTTCTCCTCTAGCGGCAGTTCATACCAGTGAAAATGAAAAACAAAGACTTCTGGCTCTATACCATACAGTATACAGGACTGTATTTGGGAAGTCTGATTGTAATTATTTGCCTGTCATTCTTCCTTCTCAACTCTTGGGATTTTATTCCATCTGTTTATGGTTTCATGTGAGTAGAAGCTATTTGTCTGCATTAGTTCTATCTGGCATATAAATCAGTAGTGTCTTTCCTAAACTGTTAGGTCATAATACAAAACCAGAGAATAATTACAGTAAACCAAATCAAGCTCTCGTGTTCAGCAGAAGCTTAGATATATTTGTATATTATCTAAAACTGTATTGAAATTTTAAATATAAATTTCATACAGTAATATTTGGATAAGATGTTTATAGATGTGATTAATATCGTAGAGGTTGTGGACAGATAGTGCATTATATAATGCAAAACAATTTGGGTAGCTTTTTCTTAAAAGAATATTTCGGCATCTAGCAAGTAACCTCAGCTGATGCGATATTTTGCTATAGAATCAGGGTTTGAACTACATTATTTGATTGATGTCTTTGCATTCCCCTGTGCTTCCTTACACATGTTTCTTAAAATAATATGAGAATAATAATAATAATAATAATAATAATAAATCTTTATGTATTTCACGCTTTTCTCCTCACGGAACCCAAAGCAGCTTACAATGTATTAAAATCATGTAAACAACAATCCATATGCATTAATAATAAGTATAAAACATAAAATAAGCAGTTTAAAACAACAAAAATATGCCTTCACATTCTTGTGGCATAAAAATATGCCAAAAGCCACACAATTTTGAAATATTTCAAACTGAATACATAGTGCAGAAGATTGATGAAAGTGAAGATATGCAACCAGTTAAATGAATTATGTTCTATATGCATAGTTGTTATTTACCTAACCTTAGGCAATGCTATCTGCTCCTTGAATTTGCTTTTAAGACCAATAGATGTCAGTGTTTTCCCACAGGAGTACATTTGGAGTTGAATTTGAGCTGTAAATGCCTAACTGGGAGAGGCAACTGAGTCACTGAGAAAATCAATTTCTCGTTGTGCCTTTTAAATATTATGTTGTATACAAATCATTTCTGAGTCTGCTATATGACCATTCAGTAACTGTGACATTCTTTTGTCAATTCCAGACTTTCTGTTCCAGACCTGACTCCCAATGTTGGCCTCTTTTGGTACTTTTTTGCTGAAATGTTTGAGCACTTCAGCCTCTTTTTTGTATGCGTGTTTCAGATCAATGTCTTCTTCTACACCATTCCCCTGGCAGTGAAACTAAAGTAAGTGAATGATTTATTCATTGCCGAGTGTGAAAGAAAGCCTATTCTACAGTAGAAAAAGCAGAGATAGAAACCAATGAGGTTTTTTTTGAGGCAGACAATTTGTTTTGTGTAGTTGACCCTTTGTACTCCAGAAAAAAAGAGGAAAGGTTCTATATCCTAAAAATATAGCCACTGTTATTTCCAATTTAGGAGAAGAACATTTGTTGTGAACCTTTAAAAAATTGGATGTGGATTTGCACAAAGACCAAACACTATTGGGTATTAGCAAATAATTTTCTACCCCAATAACAAAAAAAGTCACTGGGGGAAATGTCTGCCAGAGAAGGGGTATTTCCCTCAACAGATAAGCCAGGCTTTGTCACTTAGGTTCTGCAATAGCTCTTGCAAAGACATTTTACAATACATGATAAACTATCTAATAGTTGTCTTATCTGATGCTCTGCTTTAGAAGTAACAACAAATAGGTTTATCTCTTATTCTGTTGCATAGTGAGAAAGTCCTTGGTTGGCAGACCTTCTGCAATTTCTATGCTGAGGGGAAAGTGGCTGCCTCACATTTTATCCTGAGTAGAAATGTTAACCAAGCTGGGTGCTCACGTAACCAAGCCACATGCCCAATAGTACATCATAATGCCTTGGCTTGGTCCTTCCAAGCAGCATTTTCTGCTTTGCTACCTATTAATAGAGAGAGAAGTTCCTCAACTGAGCATTCTCATTGGTTATTCTGAGATGAGCCCCCAGTGGTACAATGGGTTAAACCTTGTGTCGGCAGGACTGTTGAGCAACAGATCAGTGGGCGAATCTGGGGAGAGTGGGTTGAGCTCCCTCTGTCAGTTCCAGCTCCCCATATGGGAACATGAGAGAAGCCTCCTACAAGGATGGTAAAACATCAAATCATCCAGGCATCTCCTGGGCAACATCCTTGCAGACGGCCAATTCTTTCACACCAGAAGTGACTTGCAGTTTCTCATGTTGCTCCTGACACACACAATAAATTCTGAGATCATGGTCCACCCACAAAGCAGGGTGAGCTATTTTTGTCCCAGTATAATATGTACATTGTAAAGAACAAAATTTAAGGTACTAAATGTCTTATCTGTCAGGATGAGATTATAGCAAACTGACCTATGGCCATCTTTCACTCATAAGTGACCTAAGGGTATATGTTCTGGCTCAGCAAGATGACATTTTGTGAAGCAGAATAATTGATCCTGTTTGCTACTGAATATAAAGGCTGGTTCCATGTGAAGTGCAACAATTTCTATGCAGTCTTACTATATTGGGGGTTTCCGAAAGATGAAGTATTTTGGCCACATAATGAGAAATCAGGAAAGCTTGGGGAAGATAATGCTGCTGGGGAAAAAGGAAGGAAAAAAGGAAGAGGGGCCGACCAAAGTCAAGATGGATGGATGGTGACTGGCTTGACTCTGAAGGAGCTGGGGGTGGCCACGACCGACGGAGCTCTGCCATGGGCTGGTTCATAAGTTCACGAAGAGTTGGAAATGATTGAATGAATGAGCAACAATAAAATTTGGGGATTGCCTGTAGTTTGTTTCCTGTGCGCTGGAATGAACACTTATGAGATGTTTACTTTAAAAAGATGAGTCAAGAGCTCCTGATATTTCCAAGAATTGTTGGTTCATTTTAATACTTCATTCCTTGAACATGACAATAAATCCAAAGAATTTCAAGGAAGTACTGATTGCATATAAGTGAAAGAAGACAATGTTGCAAAAGCAACTAGTTTTTATTTATAGTTTTAAGTTCCTCCAATTCATCCAAGAGAATCAGTTTGTCCTTCTTTGTTTGTCAAGTTCTGTCTCCTCCTCCCTTTTCTTTTTCCTATTTCTAAAATAAGAGAAGCTATAAAAAGATCTTATTATCACATGTAAATAAGGTGCTGCTGCTGAGGAGCTTTGTACTCTGCCTCTAGGATGTCAGGAACACAAATTTATCTAGCCATTCAGGACAAGTAGAACCAAAACAACCAGAAAGTGGCTTAAAATTAAGGTTTGGGGTTTTCTTATGGAAAAGAACAGCGTTTCCACTATCTAGGAGCAAGAACATAGAATTTTCTCCCTTGGTAATATTCAAGAAAATACAATATAATTCCCTTTAGCAGTGTTGTGGGTAGGCAACAGCTACTTCAGTAGGGACTGAATGGACCTTAAAACAAATTTACCTGCCTTAACACATGTCTCCCACGCAGAAGTAGCAAGGTCTAGGGTATTTTTTACTTATGTATCAGTATAGAGGAGTCTGTACTCCACATTATTATTGATCTGTTAATTTTGAGTCTTAGCTGATCCATTTCAGTCTTTCTTCTTAGCTGGAACCATGCCACATTGTGTACATTCCACATGCATGGGAAGCTAAGAATAGTATGGTAGGGACTCATGTGATACTCTGCTGTGATTTCAGTGTAGTGACATCTCCATAATGCCACTCTCCTTGAAGGTAGCACACTTGGTCTCTTTCAGGCCACATTTTTACTTTCCAGCAACTGATCAACCTGTTCATGCCAAGATGTTTCATGAGGTTGTTTTTGTTTTTGCTGTTTACTTCCTGCCTCTCCCTCTCGTAACATTGCAACATACGCTATAAGACCAGCTTCATGTACATTGCAACATACGCTATAAGACCACTTCTTTGAAAGGAATATGGCTGCAAAGGGGTATGACTCCATTTCTAGGTGTCATTTTTGCTCTGTCATAATAACAGGTCAGTCAACTTCCAGCTGTTTTTTTCAGTACACGGAAAGGAAACACATGTACTTGGTCAGTGAAGCTTATTGGGTAACCTTAGGGAAGTTATGGTCTTTGAGTCTGGATCTACACTGTCCAATAATGCAGTTTGAACTGCACTATATGGTCAGTGTAGATCCAAATAATGTAGCTTGAACTGCACTGAACTGAATTATAACGGTTCAAAATGCATTGTTTGGCTGAGTTGATCCAGTCTCACATTTACCTAGTCAGTGGTTTGTATGCAAGGCTAAAATGGAGATAGCTTCATGGGAGTTTCTTGATTGAGGATGGAAAACAAATACTGTGGGTGTTGGTATTTGATTCCTGAACCCTTGTGGATACCAAAATATATGTTGGTATAATAAAACGGTGTTCCTTATATAATACATATGTCAAATGCAAGGCCTGCGGACTGAATGCAGACCCCATGGCATTTCATGTGTCCCATGAAATGTCAGGGCAACATAGTTACATTTATACAGTCTTACAATTCCAAATGGCCCTTTGTGGGCAATCATAAAGCGGATGTGGTCCTCAGTGAAAATGAGTTCAACACCCCGTTATATAAAACAGAAATGCTTTTGAGATTTTTGATAAAATATTTTCAAGCCATGGATGGTTGAATTTGTGGATACAAAATCTGAATAAGGGGGAATGGTTGTATAACATATGCACTAGAAATGAGGCCACATTTAGTGTCATTCGGCCAATCCCACTGCTTTAGTACCTTTGTTTCAGATATCAGTTGTTCAACCAGACAAAAGACAGTGGGTCTTTTGATGCTGTTTTCTGCACCTTTTCCATCTCTATATTATTCCTATTTATATATGGAGACTATCTAAATATAGCCACAGTGTAAATTTGTAGAAAGGCGTTATGGTTCTGGGATGTTTCTTTTCTTTTCTAATGTTCCCCAACAAAGCATTTTTTTTCAAAACTACCAGAAAGCTGTCATTTTTATATCTACTATACTTTCAAGATGTTTTTGCTTGTTGTTATCTATCAGCTCCAACCTCATAGGTATATGTGTAGAAGCTGGGATTTTTCTCCTTGGTCTGTATCAGTTTATACTTGCTTGTACTAACCTGCATTTGTCATTTTGTTGTTGACTCCCCCAATCTGAGAGAGTCTTTTGAATCTGTGTACTGTCCTATTTTTACTTCAACCGCTCTAAATAATTTAGTATCTGGAACAAATAATGGCATTTTAGCTTTATGACTACCATAAAAATAGTGATTTAAATACGCATAGAAATCGGAACTTCATTTGGAGGGGGTAAACAATCCAAGAGTTTGCATCTTCTCTGAAATACAGGGATATGTGTCCATGAAAACACACACTCTATGGCTGTTGTGTATTTTAGTTATGTTAGGTTGTAATTTAAGTCAGTTTGGTCTGCCATCTCAGGGATAAATGTACTCCATCTCTGTACACCTAAGTGCTTGCCACTAGGTTTCCTTATGGCAAGAAGGAGAAATGGTCTGTTAGGCTTGAGTGAGAGGTATGATGGTAAAATTGTGATAGCAATAAGGCAGAGATTGAGTTCTTAAAGGAGAGATAAGAAGTCATACTTTAAATACGCTTTTATGTTTAAAAAATAATAATCCCAAAACATCCACCTCATTGATTCTGCTGCAACATAACATTCCATAGCAAAGACCTCTGCTGGAGTGGAATATTCAGGCGTAATCCTCAAAATAGTGTAAACTTGTACTAAATGTTTTAGTTTTCCTGAGTTTGTTGCATGGATATGGCCATGACCTAACATTTCTCAAAAAGTTTAATAGGTGAAACCGGTGCTTTCCATAACATGTATCATTATGCAATTGCTTACAGTCTTCTTTGTTACTTTTCTAGGGAGCACCCCATGTTCTTCATGTTTGTTCAGCTTGCCATCATTTCCATCTTCAAGTCCTATCCAACTGTAGGAGATATTGCCCTCTACATGGCTTTCCTTCCACTCTGGAGCCACCTCTATCAATGTAAGTTCCTTGTTTTGAAATCCAGGATATTCACTGCCGGAGAGCTCTAATGTCTTTAAGTCCCCTTCAGTGAAAATAAAGCGAAGGAATAATAATGATGATGATGATGATAATAATAATTCTCAAAAGCAAGCTCAGTGGAGGCAATACCATCAAGGCCATAAACACCTGGGCCATACCTGTCATAAGATATACTGCTGGCATCATTAACTGGATGCAGGCAGAAAAACAAGAAAACTGATGACCATTCATAATTCACTACATCCTTGCAGTGATGTTGACCAGCTCTATCTGCCTAGAAAGAACCTGCTTTAATTTAAGTCAGCAATCAGAAACTTCTCAAAGCACAACAGACAAAGATTCCGTACAAGAAAACTGCACCACAAACCAGAGCTGACAGCTGGCACAACAAAGTATTGCATGGATAGTTCCTTGACAAAATTGAAGGAAAAGTTGATAAGGAGAAAACCTGGTTATGGCTCACGAATGGAACACTGAAGGAGACAGAAGGCCTGATTCTTGCAGCCCAGGACCAAGCCATTAGAACAAATACAATTAAGGCCAGGATTGAAAAATCAGCAGATGACCAAAAATGCAGACTGTGCAAGGAAGCTGATGAAACCATTGATGATATCCTCAGCTGGGATCCCCTTAGCTCAAAGTTGGGGTCCTGAAAAATTTGGCAACAGTCAGAATTTTCTGAATATCAGTGTTTACAGTGGACTCTGCAGAAGATGCTTCAGCTGCACTTCATAAAAAGGAAAAATCAGACTGTTTAGCAACACTGATTTGTTACTGGTAAACATTTGATTTTGATATCTGTTTTATCTACAGGTACAAAAATTATATAAAAATTTCTTAGGCCAAAGGGGATTCTGAGTTGAAAAGTTCACTGATTTAGTGAACCATCACCCAAAAAGTGAGCATTAAATAATGTTAAAATTGGAAGCTTCAAACCACCTAAGGTTCTGAATATGTAGATTTCAAGTAGGAGAAAACTATCGTAAAGCACATGTGTAAGTCTTCCAATCAAATTCTTGGGATCTGAATTTTTTTTTTCATATTGGCTGTCCTCTAAATCAAGCAGGAGCGCTTTTATTGCAGATCAGAAGTCTAGCACATAACCATCACTCTGATTACTTAACTATATCTCTTGCAATTGGCACTTGTTCTTCTTTGGTCTGTATGTTTGTAGATTGCATTTACAGAGGCCAGAGATCCAGCAGATTCACTCTGTCTGTACCGTGAGCTATAGAGTGTTTTTCATTTAATTTCCTGGAGTGAATTGCCTGCAGTGTGCCCAAAACCAGCAAGCTGTGCTGGATTGTGTCAGCCTGTTTCAGTTTAGCTCACTCTTCAGTGGAGCTGGTTTCTGGTACAGCTGGTTTGGGGATTAGAAGAGGAGTTTCTTCTTACATGTAAAAGAAGGAGAATGCCATGTTTAATATGGTACTTGTTACCTGTAATTTATATATTTGACTTAAATGTCTTAAAAAAAATCTCAACCAAGCAGGGCACTTGTTTAAACCTGGAAACTTCTGAAGTAGTTTGATTTTGCACTTCACTGATTAAACAATACCATCCCACAGAAAGTGATTTTTGCATCTAACAAGGGAAATATCCGACCATTCATGAAGAACAGGAGCTGGGCCAGAAGTGCTGCTGCCCTTTTTGTAAATCCACCTGTGGAAAATCAATGAATGTGTGCCCATGTTCCAGTTTTGGAAGAGAAAATTTCAAAATGAAATACCTTGTTCAAATAGTTTTTATTGTACACATAACAAACAATTGTTGTAGGTTTTTTTTTTCTTTGAGATCTTCAGTTATGACATTATTTGGTCATTTTTAGGAAGTACATGAAACATCCTGTATGCCTTTAAGAATTGAATGGATCTATTTTAGACTGTATAGATCCAAGGCATAACCTGCTTTTCTCTCTGAAGACTTTTTGGGATTTTATTTTGTTAAAAGGTCTTTTGTTAGTATCCCTTATTTGAAACGCTTGGAACCAGAAGTGCTCTATATTATTATTATTATTATTATTATTATTATTATTATTATTATTGTTATTTGGATTTTTGTATATTTGTATGGATATAATCAAGATGGATACTAAGTCTGGACACATAATATATTTTTAATATACATCTTATACACATGCAAAACATTATTTTAAATGTGCATAAAATGAAGTTTGTGTACACTGGATCATTTTAGCCACCTATGTGGACAATTTTGACTATTGTAGGATTTTGGATATTGGAATTCTGAATAAGGAGTGCTGTATATACTTGAAGTTAAGTCCCCCTAGGGGTGAGAAAAGCGGTATATAAATGCTGTAAATAATAAATAAGATAAGTTGAGTTTTTTCAGCCCTTTTTTGAACTGAAAAGGTCTCTCTTGGCTTATAATGGGTTCAAGCCATTGCTTGAAATATATGATATATTTCTCTCTCTGCTTCATTTCCCTTGACAGTGTGTTTTCTTTTCCAGTCAAAAGGGAGGGAATGAGGGAAAGGAGATATATTTCATGTCCTCTTTGTTTGTATCGCTCTCTTTCAAACCCACCCAATTTCTTGGCCTTTTTAATGTAACTAAATGTATTAACTTTATATGTGTTTTTTTTGTTCCCTTGGAAGTTTCCCCTTCATATGTTTGCAGATCATTGCAAATCCTATATACATATAGATATCTAGAGATTTCTGTGTACCTGTATATCTGTATCTATATGTATACAATATTTTAATATGAATTTTCCTCTCACATGTTTGCAAGTCTCTGCAAATCCTATATACATACCAAATATATATAGAGAGAGTTACCTATATCTGTATATGTGTGTGTGTATAATTTTATATATGAATTTTCCCCTCTGATATTTGTAAGTCTTTGCAAATCCTATATAGAAAGATGTTTAGATAGATGTATATAAATATAGATATATAGGGCTTGCAAATATTTGCGGGAGGCCAATGTACATATCTAGAGAGAGGATTTGCAAATGTTTCAGGGGAAAATGCATATGTGAAATTAGTATATGGAATTATAGATCTATATATAGCTATGCATTGTTTATATAGGCACTGAATGTTTGCCTGTTACTATGTTGGAAGTTGGCCTGAGTCTCCATGGGGAGATAGGGTGGGATACAAATGAAGTTATATTATTATTATTATTATTATTATTATTATTGGTATCTATTTTATTTTTGAAATTTACCAGTAGCTGCTGCATTTTCCATCCTCGGCTTATACTCGAGTCAATAAGTTTTCCCAGTTTTTTGTGGTAAAATTAGGTGCCTTGGCTTATATTCAGGTCGGCTTATACTCAAGTATATACGGTACTCAACTTGAATGTAAATACTGGAAATAAAGTAATAAAAATACTTTGTTAGAATAGTCATGTTCTGACATTACTGTGCATTTAAATGTAAATTTTATTTTGTACCTGTTTTTAGAAATCTAAGGAGGGAAAGCGGGGAACTATGAAGCTGTGAGATCAGTAGAGAACAAACCTGTCAAAGCTTTCACTTCCCACAGGAATTGCAGTTAATTATTGATTCTAAGGAGAGGAATTTCTTTAGCAGCTGTCTCTGGAACCACCCTCTAAATTAGTATCTGCCACACTATTTCAACTGATATAGCACAAAGCTCATTTGTATATTAGTTAACAAACATTAATTATGCCTCTGCTTTTTGTTACAGTTCTACGGAACGTCTTCATCCTTTCCTGTGTACTCATTGTCTGTTCCCTGCTCTTCCCTGTTTTATGGCATCTCTGGATTTACGCAGGAAGCGCAAACTCAAATTTTTATTATGCCATCACGTTGACATTCAACGTAGGACAGGTTAGTGGAATAATGAAGTGGGTGAGGGTTCCAGTTCTTTGTCAATTAACTGCTGATCTGTACGTGTTTTGTGATGCACAAGCTTACACAAAAATAGCACATTTGCTACTAAATACAGAAATCCACATCCTGGGAATTACAGTGTTCACTGGCAAGCAAAAGGAAAAACCACCAGGTTTTTTAAAGCATCTTTTTTCTTTTTTATTAAAGTACGCTATAATTTTTTCATTTTTTATTTTCACTTATTTCAAAGCATTTTACATAATTCAGTTGTCTTTCTACATCATCTATTCCCAGATCTATACCCCCACCCCACCCCTACCCTACCCCTACCCTACCCCTACCCTACCCCATTATTCACAATACAGCTCTATCAGTTCTATACTACTGCTTATTCTTATTTCATCCATTACATATAATCATTGTCATATGTTTTCTAATTATTCATCCATATTCTTTCTTGATCATTTGGTGTTTTGAATTCACCATTAGTTTTACACATAAAGCTAATTAATATCTTCCTTGTATTATCAAATTGACCTACTTTTTTTTGTGCTAATCTTAGTTTATAAATTATCTTTTTCGAAAGGGCTATAGCCTATACCCTATTTAACAAATTCTGTATTGACAGATTCTCTAGCTTTTTCCAGGTTATGACTATTTTGTGTTTTGCTGCACATAGCATGAATAATGTAAGTTTTCATTATATCGAGAATAGATTACTGCAATGTGCTCTACATGGGGTTGCCTTTGAAGACTGTTCAGAAGCTTCAAATGGTCCAACGGGCAGCAGCCAGATTGCTTACCAGAGTAAGCAATCTGGTGCTCCCAGTGTACAGGGAGCACAGAACTCCCCGGTTACGTCAGCTCCACTGGCTGCCAATCTGCTTCCGAGCACAATTAAAAGTGCTGGCTTAACCTATAAACAGTTCTGGCCCAGCTTACCTATCCCCTATGACCCACTTCAGAGTTTAAGATCATTGGGTGAGGTCCCCCCTCGCAAGCATGACTGGAGGTGATGAGAGACAGGGCCTTCTCATTGGTGGCCCCTCGCCTATTGAACTCCCTCCTCAGGGAAATTAGATCTGTCCCATCCCTCCTGACCTTCAGGGAAAAACTGAAAACATGGCTCTGGAATCAGGCTTTCAGCCAGTAATGGGAGTAGTGCAATATGAGACTACAAATTAATATAATGATGACTCAGTCCAGCACTGGAATATGATTTGGATCATGAGATTTTAATTGATGTTCTAATGCTGTGTTTTTAACATTTTTGTTTATTTCCCGATGTATTAATATGTGGCATTGCCTTTGTAAGGCCGCCCTGAGTCCCCTTTGATGTTGAGAAGGGCGGGATATAAATGTGGTAAATAAAAAATAAATAAATCCTTATTCTTATTTTCAAATACAGACATCATTAGTAGAGCTCCTGAAGTATACTGTTTCTCCCACTATTTGCTTATCCGTGTTTGAACTTCACCCCAGAATCTTTGTACTTTTAGACAAGTTTGCCACATGTGGCTCCAATCCCAGTAAGTAAGTAGGTGTGTATGTGTTTCAGTAGAGAGTGCATTCATTAGTTAAACCTACAGAATGAAAAAGGGAATTAGTAGGTTTGCTATTCAAATGATGCCATAAATAGTTATTTTCTCTGTATCTTAGGAAGTAGAATAAGTAATGCAGTATAAGAAAATACAGTCAAGCACGCTTTGTTTTGTGTAATGAACCTGCAACCTGGGGTGAGTCGCACAGTCTCAGCTCAAGAAAACCCTGTGATAGGTTCACCTTAGGGTCAGCATAGGTCAGAAATGACTTGAAGGCACACAGCAACAAATAATTTATTCTGATTCCCTGGACCAGGCTTTTACAATAAAGACGTTTGATTTGTACTCATGTGTTTTGAACTACAACTCCCAGAAATTCCATCCAGTTTACCAGCTGTTAGGATTTCTGGGACTTGAAAGCTAAAACATCTGGGGACCCACAGGTTGAGAACTACTGCTCTATGCCATTTACATGAAGGACACTGGACAGGGACTTAGTGTATGAGTACAAATAGGTTGAAAACCACTGGCATAGGGTAAAATCCAACCAAGTTGTGCTTACTGTGTTGAATTTCTTGCCTTTCTTCTACAAGGGAAACTAAGAACAAAAACAGAGAAAGGGAACTCATGATCGTGTTGCATACAGTCTACCCAAGAAGCTAATTTAGAGTTTGTGGAGTTAAAGCAGCAGCTGCTTGCTTTGTTGTGGGAAGGATTTTGCCAGCTTCCTAAACCCATCTGTTCTTATCTGGCTCAGTACTCATTAATGTGCAGCTAGTTTTCCAATACTCTTGACTATTAAAAAGCAGGTAATCAGAATTGGGAAGTTTCTGTGTTGATGTGGCAGCAAATCATTGTGGTTTTTTTTTTTTTGTGGGGGGTGCCATTTCACAAGATTAGGATTCCCAGAGCATAAGGTAAACTTTTCTGCTCACAAGGGAACAAGGGATGTGAACTGGAAATAACAGATGTCTGATCTGAGTTGTTATCTTTGTTTATGGCTGTCGGTTGAATACAACAGAGGTGTCAGCATAAGAGAAGCAAAGAATACTGTGCTTAATCAAAAACACCAGTGGAAATGTTGGCTTCTAAATTAGGGCCTGTGTGTGGAGTTACTTCCTTTGTCTGCTTTAATTGTGTATTGCATTACACAAAGCAATTGCTGCTCTAAATTTACTCCTCAGTTCTATTTCTATCTTTTAGCAACAATAATTAAATATGTTCTTAGTGCTAATGTTTAAGAAAGATGATAGCTGCTTGTTGTTGTTCATTCGTTCAGTCGTCTCCGACTCTTCGTGACCTCATGGACCAGCCTACGCCAGAGCTCCCTGTCGGCCGTCACCACCCCCAGCTCCCTCAAGGTCAGTCCAGTCACTTCAAGGATGCCATCCATCCATCTTGCCCTTGGTCGGCCCCTCTTCCTTTTGCCTTCCACTTTCCCCAGCATAATTGTCTTCTCTAGGCTTTCCTGTCTCCTCATGATGTGGCCAAAGTACTTCAACTTTGTCTCTAGTATCTTTCCCTCCAGTGAGCAGTCGGGCTTTATTTCCTGGAGGATGGACTGGTTGGATCTTCTCGCAGTCCAAGGCACTCTCAGAACTTTCCTCCAACACCACAGCTCAAAAGCATCGATCTTCCTTCGCTCAGCCTTCCCTAAGGTCCAGCTCTCACATCCGTAGGTGACTACAGGGAATACCATGGCTTTGACCAGGCGGATCTTTGTTGCCAGTCTGATGTCTCTACTCTTCACTATTTTATCGAGACTGGACATTGCTCTCCTCCCAAGAAGTAAGCGTCTTCTGATTTCCTGGCCACAGTCTGCATCTGCAGTAATCTTTGCACCTAGAAATACAAAGTCTGTCACGGCCTCCACATTTTCTCCCTCTATTTTCCAGTTGTCAATCATTCTTGTTGCCATAATCTTGGTTTTTTTGACGTTTAGCTGCAACCCGGCTTTTGCGCTTTCTTCTTTCACCTTGATTAGAAGGCTCCTCAGCTCCTCCTCGCTTTCGGCCATCAGAGTGGTGTCATCTGCATATCTGAGGTTGTTAATGTTTCTTCCAGCAATTTTCACCCCAGCTTTGCATTCATCCAGCCCCGCACATCGCATGATGTGTTCTGCATACAAGTTAAAAAGGTTGGGTGAGAGTATGCAGCCTTGCCGTACGCCTTTCCCAATCTTGAACCAGTCTGTTGTTCCGTGGTCAGTTCTGACTGTTGCTACTTGGTCCTTGTACAGATTCCTCAGGAGAGAGACAAGGTGGCTTGGGATGCCCATCCCACCAAGAACTTGCCACAATTTATTATGATCCACACAGTCAAAGGCTTTAGAATAGTCAATGAAGCAGAAGTAGATGTTTTTCTGAAACTCCCTGCCTTTCTCCATTATCCAGCGGATATTGGCAATCTGGTCTCTCGTTCCTCTGCCTTTTCTAAACCCAGCTTGAACATCTGGCAACTCTCGCTCCATGTATTGCTGGAGTCTTCCTTGCAGGATCTTGAGCATTACCTTACTGGCATGAGAAATAAGGGCCACTGTACGGAAGTTGGAGCAGTCTTTCGCATTTCCCTTTTTTGGTATAGCTGCTTAGAGAGTTTAATTTGGATTTTCTTCCTAAAGAAATTGGATGGTTCTTTTTAGTAGTAAAAAACTAAAGAATTCTTTTGATAAGTCTCTGTGGTCATCATGTTTCATGCTGTATTGTAAAACGACAGTCATACTTTGAGGTTCTAGTGGATCATTTTCACTGCGCATTCTTGCTTAAAGGAAGATCAGATAAGCTATGTAATAAGGCAACTTATTCTTAGCTCATTCCTCATCTATTATTGAAATTATTTTGCACAAAAGTAAAAAAAAATTGCCATATTTGGACTATCAAGATCTCATAATAATAAACCTAAAATATGAACAGTCTTCAAGGACCAACAAATTTGCACAAGTGGCAAAATTAACCAGGAATTGCAGCGGGTTAAACCACTGAGCTGCTGAACTTGCTGACCAAAAGGTTGGCGGTTCGAATCCGAGGATCAGGATGAGCTCCCACTGTTAGGCCCAGCTTCTGCCAGCCTAGCAGTTTGAAAACATGCAAATGTGAGTAGATCAATAGGTACCGCTTCTGCAAGAAGGTAATGGTGCTGCATGCAGTCATGCTGGCCACATGACCTTGGAGGTGTCTACGGACAACACCGGCTCTTCGGCTTAGAAATGGAGATGAGCACTACCCAGACATGACTAGACTTAATGTCAGTGGAAACCTTTACCTTTACCTTTACCTTTTATAGCATCTAAAAACTTGATGCCTTTCAAACAAGTGAGGATATAGAAAATAACTGTAAATTTTGACTTGGTGTGTAGATTGTCTGGACGCCCTTAGTTATAGATTCACATATCACCTGAACCAGGAACTGTTTGTCGAAGGCTTTCATGGCTGGAATCACGGTTGTTGTAGGTTTTTTTGGGCTATATGGCCATGTTCTAGAGGCATTCTCTCCTGACGTTTTGCCTGCATCTACGGCTAGCATCCTCAGAGGTACCTGAGGATGCTTGCCATAGATGCAGGCAAAACGTCAGGAGAGAATGCCTCTAGAACATGGCCATATAGCCCGAAAAAACCTACAACAACCCAGGAACTGTTTATATGTAGTTACTGGTTTACTTCTGTGAAGGCAGGAATGAAGAGTTTGATCACCTGAATGTGTCCATCTGTCATAGGAAACTGAGGGTTCAAGGCAGCTAATCATTTAAATCATCTCAATGGAGAACCTAATTTTTTTTTGCATCAAAGACACCAGTTGGCCACCTCTCCTGCTTCTTCAAGAATGCGGGCAATATCTACTCCACAGGGAAAGGCTTTTCTGGTTGCTAAACCTTACAGAGATCAACAAACTAACTCAACAAGATGTCACTTGGGGTGGTTTGGTCAGTTCTTTCAATGGGAGCTGAACAAGGATTTTTTGCTCTAGGTTACTGTTCTAAAAAATGAATAATAATAATAATAATAATAATAATAATAATAATAATAATAATCTTTGTTTATACCCCACCACCATCTCCCTGAAAGGACTCGCGGCGGCTCACAAAAGCACTCCAAAGTGCAGTACATAACAAATAATACATAAGCATATAAAACAGCAACATAAGTATAAAAACAACAAACACATATAAAAATACAAGATCACAGAACAGGGTGGCCTGTTCTAATTCCAGCTTTCACTGATGCTGCAATCTTGGTGCAAGCAATTATAAGGAACACTACAAGAATAACAACTATGAAACATCTCCTGCTGACAATGTAACAGAACAGGTTTTCTATCTAGTCTAGAGGACAACTTGTTAAAATAAAGAAGGGGAAAATACACAGGACAGCCAGCAAGCAATACTACATGATTCCTCATTAGATTTCAGGTATGATGCAATTATACCTTAACTGCTGCAAAATGGAATTAACCATTAGAAATTCAATATTCATACAGTTGTTTATTTAGTTAGTTAGTTAGTTAATTTTCATCCCATCTTTCTCCTGATGTAGGAATTCAAAGTGGCTAACCATAAATATAAAACAATGTGAATACATGAAAATAGAAATTAAAAACAATTAAATAATTGTACATTAAAATATTAACAGGTATAACTTAGCCCAGTTTAGAATGTAACTATGACTTTGTTTTTAGTTGTTTTTATAGCAGGCTGAGAGGCAATAAACAAATGCCTTAATAATAAACAATGGAATTGGAAATAGTTACAGGAGGTTACGTTCCATTATTATTTAGATATGTTTTGTACCAAAGGCCTGCTAGTTGTAACATTGTGCATTTGAGAAAGCAAAGAGCTATTTTTCAAAGCCACAATAAAGGCAACTAACTCATGGATCGGGGGGGGGGGGGCATTTTGAACTGAACTATTTGAAAGGACTTGGAAAGAGCTGGAGCTGTTTCATGAGTCTCTCCTTGACTCTAGTACTATATATAGGAGCAAGTCGCTTCTGGTGTGAGAGAATTGGCTGTCTGCAAGGACGTTGCCCAGGGGACGCCTGGATGATTTGATGTTTTTATCATCCTTGTGGGAGGTTTCTCTCATGTCCCCGCATGAGGAGCTGGAGCTGACAGAGGGAGCTCATTTGCCTCTCCCCGGATTCGAACCTGTGACCTGTCGGTCTTCAGTCCTGCCGGCACAGGGGTTTAACCCACTGCACCACCGGGGGCTAACTACTATATATATAAAAGCGCATCAAACCATCTAGGAATCAAGTAAAATATTAGGGAAAAATCCACCACCAAATCACTATGCGTTCCAAGTGCTGCCATTTAAAGGCTGTACCAAAATCAATTTGCAAATGGGAAAATTTCACCATTTTCATATTCATTAAATACAATTAATTACATTAAATTAAATTAAATTCATTAATACAAGAAGCAGAGAGCTCTCACAAAAAATCCCATTCACTAATATTTGTACTGCCTATCCTCATGCATATGATATGCAAGTCAACTGAATTATTTTAAATGAAATTAAATCAGAATAACGATGTATTTATGTTTTTTAAGACCAAACTTACTTTCCCATTTAATGTTGGGCTACAACCCTTACCATTCCCAGATAGCATGGGCAGTGGTTTAGGATGATGGGAACTTTAGTCCAGTAATATCTTAGGAATATGGTGAAAAAGAGCTACACTTAGGACTGAAGGAAAATACCATTTCAATAATTAATCCAAAGCTTATACAGTGCAATTTGGATAACTATCTATGGATCGATCATGGTGGTGGTGGTGGTGTTTATTTATGGCCTGCTTTTTCTATCCTCAAGGAGATTCAAGGTTGGCACTTCCATAGGATAATGCTGCTCTAGGGAAAGTATTTCCTGTCAGAGAGAAGTAGGAGATAGAGTTCTTTGCTGGGGGAAGCTAATTGTTTATGTACAGAGATACCTATTTACCTATTCAGTTTTGGATACTGATTATGCTATGGAAATCACCCCTTACAATCCAGTCAACATGGGTCTTTCTCTTTCCTTTCATCTGCAGAGATGAACAAAGTTAGTGTTGGGTTTCAATATGGGAGCTATTGAGTGTCAGATTTCATTTCATTTTATTTCATTCAGTGTCAGATTTTATTTCCTGTTCTTCAGTGTCTCCTTGAGCTCTTTGGCACAAATCCGTTACTTATTCTAAAGTGTTGGGAGATACATATCCTCTCTTCATCCTTTCAAATGAACCTTAATAAACATGCAGTAATTTTATGTTGGATTTATCTAGCTCTCCAAATTTTGTTACAAGTCACTGCCCAAGGAATCAAGACAGTGGGACCTGTGCTGTAATTACTTACAGTCTGGTAGACAACACACAAAAGGAGCAAAGGAGTAGCAGAAGGAAAAGGAAAATAATGCAATTTCCAATGTCTGCTTAGACTTGGTTAGAATTTGGCCACTGATTCAATCCTTTCCAGGAGAGAGAAGCATTTTGACAGTCCACACCATGGGGGATGGGTTGGCAGGAGGCTGGCCATGTGTCTCCCATCCTTCTTATACGACACAACTGTTTGTTGAGTCAACTCACCTAGGTTTTGAGATAAACTGGAAAGAAAAGATTAAATATGAAAAAGATGGTTGATTTACATCCTGCCTTTCTCCAACCCACCCAGCGTAGGATTACAGTCCTGAAGTGAAGTGTTTGCAGGTTGTATTGCTCCAAAAGTAGGTTGCAACTGTCTGAAAAGCATATCAGATACAACAAAGTATTTCTCCTGGCAAGTTACTTAAAGGAGTAAAATCTGCATTGCTGGAGGGTATATACTGCCTTTGCTTCAGGGATGTGAAATTACTTCTTTCAGCTTAGCAGTTGGAGTATTCTGAGTTTTTCCAGTACCGTTCAGGGAGATGGAAGACATAAATCTTTATTTGTGGTCTCAATTTATAGTGGAGGCCTTTGATTTTTACTTTGTGAATACCATTTTAGATAATTGAGAGCAATACTTCTTACTCTATCAGGTGGAGTGGAGTCATATTTTTGCTACATTTTGTTTTTTTTGCTTGTGTGCCTGTGTCATATTTGTGCCCATTGACTAGAACTGTTTCTTTCCTCGAAACTCACCACAGACTAGGAGCCAACATCAATCCACAGATTGCCACATTGGGTAGCATTGCTTTAGAATTTAAAACGCATTACAAAATCATACATTAGTCCTAGTACATGGACTTTCTCATGACTTATATTTTAAAATTTATTGCCAGCTGTTGTGAGGTGTTGATAGTTACCTCCAGTCCCCTTCATGTAGACTCCAAGTGACACATCTGCCAGGCTTTTGGATATTAATTGTAAGATGAAGAACTGGGTCAAGAGCAAAGCCTTAGGGTTTGAATGCAGTGCACTGGAAACCATTAAAGCATTTGATGCTCTGCTGGAGAAAAATAAGGTGTCTATACTCTTTGTACAAATAAACATGGATGCACGGAGTATGATTTCTGTTGATCCTTCAGACTTGCTTTGCTGGGTGTGTTGCAGTAGCTGCTATCTTTAATGAAATGGTTTTGTGAATAAAAGCTGGAGAGGAGGGGATAATATGAGTTAGCTGTTTGTGTTTCTCATTGTGTAGCAATACACACAGGGATGATCTGTATTTATGTGCTGCAGCTTCCCAGAATGTGATTTACAGCATTTTTATCTTTTCCCTTCCTCCAACACTTTCCACACTTTGGCAAAGTGATTCATCACTGAGTTTTAAAATGAAAACAAAGAAACATTCAGAACTGTATATCTGTTCTTAGTGCTTCTGATCTAATTCACTTTCCATGGAAACCAGAGTATCAGGCAGCTTGTAAATGAAGTGGTTTTTGAAGTAGCTCCTCTTTGCTTCCAAGCAACGGGCAATGAGAATGAAGAATAAGGTACCACAAAAGAGGGAGAGTCTTCATTCTGGCTTCAGATCAGTTATCTTGATTTCCATGTGAGAGTTTTAACATTTCACCTCCTGGTTCCTAACATTGTGAACACACCTTGCCTTCGCTGCTATTTTTTACCAACTACAAATCCTTGGTTCATATTGATTAGGCAAGAGAGCCTGTCTTATTTCATTCACTAATCTGAACACCAGGAACCTGTCACACTGATCTTACTCCAGAATGAGGTCCCATGGGGACAAGACAGAATTTTTGACTCTGCTTTTTAGAGACAACCTTTGAAAGAAACAGTGAGCCCTGTAGTAATAATGTTTGCCCAAACAAGACAGCCCAAGGTAGATGTATTTGAAAGAATTTGTATTCCTTATTCTCTCTCATTTTTATTTCTATCTCATATTTGATATATATAATCAAGGGAATCATTTGGTGTAATTCTTGCACTGCACTGTGGATAAAGGATCAGGTGTTTGAAAATGGTCTCACACAGAGAACATGCATATAGAAAGGGGGGGGGGAGAAGAAAGATAGTTGGTTCATTATGCTTTTGCAATTTGCACTGTTTAGTGTACTTCACAGTAATCCTTTCAGTAACCTTGCAGTCAGGCCTGGCATTACGTCCTAGCATCCTCAAGCAGTTGTCAGCGCTTTATCATGTTGGAAAGATCCACTATTGCTGACTAGAGTGGTTCTTAATCTGTGGCAGATATGTTTCGCTCGGACTATTTGCCATAAAATGTAGGTATGTTTTAATGTTCCTATATTTCCAGTGGAGGATTGTTGCTGACTTAGTAAGGGCACAGCATAGATGAACTTTGAGGATAGGATTTCCTGATTCAATAGCTGTTAACACCTCAACTAATTCTACATGATGTTCATGTCTCAGCTTATTCTGCAATCCCAGGCACACTTAATTATGGATGATTAATATTGAATTTAAGGTGGTGGTGCAGCGGGTTAAACCACCGAACTGCTGAACTTGCTGACCGAAAGGTTGGTGATTTGAATCTCGGGAGCAGGGTGAGCTCCCGCTATTATCCTCAGCTTCTGCCAACCTAGCAGTTCAAAAATATGCAAGTGTGAGTATCACATCTGTGGGAAGGTAATGGCACTCCATGCAGTCATGCTGGCCACATGACCTTGGAGGTGTCTACGGACAACACTGGCTCTTTAGCTTAGAAATGGAGATGAGCACCACCCAGACACGACTAGACTTAATGTCAGTGAAAAACCTTCACCTTTACTATATCATCATCATCATCATCATATAGAACTCACTGATACCTTCTTCTAAGTACGGTGAGTGAATTTGTGATTGCAGTACCAGGCTGCTTCATTATTAGGACATAAGTTCGTAAAAATGTACACGTTTATGTGGTATGTATAAAATAAGATAGCAATAGGTAGAATCTGCTTGTTGATCTATGCATGATTTGGAGTAGATTGATGATAACCTTTCACCCCCAATTTATTAATACTAGCCGTTTTAGGATTTAAATTAGGCCATTGCAATCCCTGATATGTAGAAGCTCAGATACAGATTTGCGTGTTCAAGTCAGCAGTGTATGGTTCCACTTCTGAGCTGCCATTTTGCACCTGACTTCAGTGGGGAGTGTTGTGAAAAACAAAGGAGATTGCATAGCTCTGACATTTGTCTTTGCTACTCCTCTGAGCTTCTTCTGGTATTTATTATATAAATGTTTGATTGTCGATTTTTTGAGCTGCTATGGTAGTTTGTAAAAATTAGCCATTGCAAAATAATTATGTAAAAAGAAGATATTGTGGCATCAATTTGTCTTTTTTTTCCTGTCAAACACTTAAGATATTCAAAAATTGCTTCAGTACCTTTATCATGATTTCTCTTTGTTTAAAAGCCGTTTCAATTTGTAAATGTGTTGTGTGCTTATAACAGTAGATGGAAACCACAGATTTTAACATTGCTGGATAATATCTGACTAGGTGCTATAGGCTATATTTCAAAGGTAGGCATTGGCAAATCATCTTTTGAGTATTTTTCCCTCCTAGGAAAACCCTATGAAATACACAATGTTGACTTAAGTTGACAGGAGACTTGAAGGCATGCAAACACATGCTAAAATACAATTCATTAGCAGTCTATTTTGATCTGGAACTGGAGCCAATTTGTATCCAAGGAGTTAATGTCACTCTTGTTTGTCTTTCTCTCTCTCTCTTGCAGATCTTACTCATCTCAGATTATTTCTATGCGTATCTACAGAGGGAATACTACCTCACTCATGGGATCTTCTTAATAAGAAAAGACAGGACAGACCCCATGCTGGTTCTCAAATAAAGCTGATTTAAGAAACAGATTCCTTTGAGAAACAGACAACATTTGAATGGGTAGGTCTGATTTTTAGGAAGATTTTTTTTTTTTTTTTTGCATACGGAGAAAGGGCTGCATTTTGCCCTGGGGGAAAAATGAATTGATGCTGGTACAGACTTCTTCATAAGGAACATAGTCTGGCTTGTAGCCCATTTGAAGCTTCGTCCTCTGACCGTTACATTTCTACGAACTGTAATTATGAGTCGTGGGAGAGTCATTAGGACCTGCTGAAATACATTTGGATTTGTACCTGGGAAAAAAGAAGGCATTATCTGAGGACGATTGCAAGTTCTGCACAAACTACTGGGAATCTTCTTTGTCAGGAAAATGAACAGTTCTATAGATGTTTTGTTCCTCTTGCTGTTCTGCTTCCACTGCTTAAATTGGCAGCTCACCTGCCTCATATATGGGCTCCTTGAAGAATGGGCAGCTGCTCATATAATTGGGCACTTTTTCGCCTTGCTCCGATGTTGGAGACCTTGGACATCCCGTGTATGGTGTTGCGCTTTTGTCCAATGATTGATATCAGCATCCAGAATGAAATTGCTGATCAACCCTAACCTTAGAGGGACATGGAGAGTTAAGTTCTAAATTCTCAGATAGAAGGCAGAGGGGAAATCTTGCTTCCTTTTGTAAAGAAGACTCTGCCCATTCCTATGAATGTGAAGCTGCATCATTTTTGTTTGATTCTAATGAAATAATATTAAAATAAATAATGTAGGGGACCGACAAAGAGATGCATCAACCAGAGCAGTCATGGATAGGCTACCAAATAACCCAAGTATTTCAAATATTTCCCCCTGTTCTTTTATTTTTAGAACATGTTCTGTGTTTCCAGACTTGTGGCGTTTCATGACAAAGGCTGGAAAGCACAAAGCATTTGGCTTTTCTGTAAATGGGAGCATTCTTTTTTCTCTGGGATGTTGGAGCTTTTCAGTATTTATACCATTACAGATTTCACCCACTGTTAACCCTGTAGCTGGAGACACAGTAAAATGTGAGGAGAAAAGCAGCTATGCAAAAATGGTTGCCCCCAATTCACCTTGCAGTTCTATATATTCTGCAAAATTTCCTTGCTTCGGTAACCAAGATACAGGTATTTTTGTTGGAGTTGTTTTATGGTGTTGCTACTATTTTTATTTCTTCTCACCCAAAACAGTTACAGCTGGTTTTTTTCTTAACGATTTTTTTTAACGAAATCATTTCTTAACGAAATGGCTGCCTAACGCAAATGCGATTTAGCCAAAGTCCAGTTACAAAATAGTTTACATTTGGATCAATGAGCAGAAGAAATTAGATTTGGATTCACTGAACGGACAAGAGAATGTGCCCGCTGCCCGCTCACCCCCACCCCACCCCTGCAAAAAGCCACTCTACAGGGCATCATCTCTTTTTCTCTTATAATGTATTTCTTAAACAATTTTTTGAAATTGATTTAAAAGAAAATAAAGACAATCTCGCCTTACTGATTTTGATAAGCAGTGATTTCTGTTGTAAACATCCACAAATGGCAACCATTTATCTGAACAGAGCTGTAGAATCAAATAAGACCTCCTTGAGAAGCTGTTTAAAGATGGACCTGTACTCAAGAGAGTCAAACGGGCTCTCAGAGATAGTCTGCTTTTTGGATGAAACGTATGTTCCAAAGGGAACAGGCTCTCCATAACTTACACAGTTCAGATAATTCAGTTTACAGAACACATACAAAAGAAACAGAACTATGGTGGTAAGTCCCACCTCCCATTTAAAGTCTTGATAAAACTGGCCACTCCCAGTTTCTACTTGATGGTTATTGGGATATGTAAATAAGGTGGCCAGTTAGAGAGAAAAAATTTAGTCCTTCCCTATACAATCCTTTGCCTGGTATGCGGTTAGTAACATAATCCTGCACGTTATGCTACCCACTCTGGACAAACAATACCCCATAGTGCAGCATAGATAGTCTGTAGGCAATGATAGAAGCAGAGTTGCACTTATAACAGCATTTTACTTCACAAGTGCAGTTTGTGCCTTGTAATTGCCAATTGCACAACAGTATCCAGTCACGAATATGTGCTGTGTCATATTGGTATTGTTTATGGGGATTGCATGGTGCTGGTGTAGATATTCACACCACTGCTTCCAGATGGGATCCCCTTAGAGTTAGGCTACAAGGTTGTGTGGAATTAGGAGTGCAGGACCATAGAGCGGTGAATCAGTGCCATTGTGCAAATACAGACACGTGCTAACAAGTGTGCTCCCATAGATATTTTGCCATCATCAGTGATTGTGCGACTGTGATGGAATAGTGGCTTTGTGCGATAAAAGTCCTATAGGAGTAGGAGCATAATGGATGAACTTCATTTGAGGCAACCTAGTTCGAACATGTACCTTATTTATAGAAACACTAGCATATATA
Source organism: Anolis sagrei (assembly GCF_037176765.1). Taxonomy (NCBI): domain Eukaryota; kingdom Metazoa; phylum Chordata; class Lepidosauria; order Squamata; family Anolidae; genus Anolis; species Anolis sagrei. The sequence continues at coordinate 210,688,762 of NC_090024.1, read as the reverse complement.
CCTGGTGTTGCTCAAGTGCCATTGGGACTGTTCCCTATCTACTTTCTCCCTTCTCCAGCTCATAGAGAGCCTACCTCACAATGTCTCCATGGCCATGCTCTAGCAATGGTGGACAGGATCTTTTTGTGGCTCCCTCCTCCCTCTCTCCTCATACCCATCACCTTTCTTAGTGACATCACAGAGGGCCACTTCACCTAGCAACAGTCAATCCAGTGATACCACAGAAGACCACTTCACCTAGCAACAGCTTTTGTGGTGCAAATATATGTGTGTGGTGTGTCACACACACACACACTTTTATATTTAGCGCTGCTTTTGGTTTGTAATATGACCACCACTTCTGAATGCTGAGCTTTTGGTTACAACAAATAAAAACTAGTGTGTGGAGAGCCAGATTGCTCTGGTTTAGAAAATGCAAACAATTTCCCTCACCATGGGGCCACTCATTCACTCGTGGAGCTTTTTATTCATTTTGTAAACTGGTAGGTGTTGGTTTCTATATGCTGTGCACAGCACAAGACCATTTCCCTCTCAACTGTAATTTGCTTTGTATGTATTTTTCTGTTTATACTTAGATGCAAGGGAAGGGAGCGAGGGAGACAAATGAATAGTAGGCACAATTATGTTACTATCGGTGTCAACATTTGCTGGACAAAAAAAAATTGAGAGCTAAAATGGTGCAGGTTGCTTGCATGGGCACATAGTGGTGAGTTGGTCAGAAGGGTCTAGGGACATGCAAAGTGCTATAAAACCTTTTAGCTAAATGTAATTAATGTAACATAATCTTTTCTCTGCCTTAGCTCAGCTGTGTCCTCATTCTCGCATTTCCCCACCCCCGTTTTCATCCTCTTAAATCCTAATCTGGGCTGGCATGCAGAAACCCTGGAGCTATAACATCCTGGCACTGAGTGGTTGCCATGGCATCAGCCATTTTATTTTCCATGTGAGTGAAGGGCATCGGCATCTAAGATAAGTGAGATGGTCCTTGTCCTTTTCCCCACCCATTTCCCTTAGATGCACGAGGTAACCCTTTGGAAATGGAGGATACCATCAATCATTTCCTGGGCTGGACTGGGTTTATATGGCAAGCAAGGTATTCTTCTTGCTCAAAAGTGAGAAAAGAGTTAAGAGAAATCCATCCTAAGTTCTTTATTGGTTGCAGCAGCTCAACTCCATAGTGATGTCTGGTATGGATGCTCCATGTCAATAATAGGATTTTTCAGACATGTTCAGGTAACTTTGGCTGGGCCAGCTGGATACTAACTTGAATAACAACTAGCACTCAGTTGCAGCGTATCGTATATATCATCTCATGGAAGAAGCTCAGACGAGTTTTGAATAACACGAATTTCTCACAATCTCTTGAAAACCAAGGCAGGAGCAACAGCTGAACTTGAGAGTCTCCAAACCCAAATGAATTCAGTCTCCCAGAGGACTTTGAACTTAGAGTCATAGAGTTGAAAGACAACACAAAGGCCATGCAGTCTTACTCTATTCTGCCAACTTCTGTGTTAAAATATCCAGAGAAGGAGACTCCACCACTCTCCAAGGCACCAAACTCCACTGCCAAATGGCTCTTGCCATCAGGAAGCTCTTCATAATGTTTAGGTGGAATCTCAGTTCTTGCCATTTGAATCAATTGCAGCATAAAATGGGCTTGGCCTCTTACAAATATTTAAACATGTCTATTATGGAGCTCCCAGTGGTGCAATGGGGTAAACCCTTGTGCCGGCAGGACTGCTGACTGCCAGGTCAGCAGTTTGAATCCAGGGAGAGCGGGTTGAGCTCCATCTGTTAGCTCCATCTCCCCATGTGGGGACATGAGAGAAGCCTCCCACAAGGATAGTACAACATCAAACATCCAGGCATCCCCTGGGCAACATCCTTGCAGGCGGCTAATTCTCTCACACCAGAAGTGACCTGCAGTTTCTCAAGTCACTCCTGTCACAGAAAAAAAGTCTATTATGTCCTCTTTCAGTCTTCTTTTCTCCAAGCTAAATCTACTCAGCTCCATCAGCGATTCTTCATAGGGGTTTTGATCATTTTGGTCGCCCTGTACAGTCAGGTCAGGTAGAACACCGTCTGAATCATTTTCTTGCTTGTGTGGGGTTTTTTTCTCCACTTGAGTGAGATTTGAGTAGCAATTTATTGGAATGAGTTTTAAGAGGAAACAGTTTGCTTGGATATGAGATTATTTTCTTTCAAATGACAGGATCTGCACAGCAGGTTGTCAAGCTAGCAAAGTAAAGCTATAGGGCATGAACAAATTGGTGCCAACCGCAGCTGCAAGAAGGAGGTTTCTTTGTGCCACTTGAAAAAGAAGGATCTAAGAAGAATTAGGATAGAAATGGAGGCACAAGAGTGCAAAAGAAGAGAGGAATTGATGTGTTCAGAGACCATCTCCTAATGCCTATATTGCTTCCCTGTCTGGCTGGAATTGCATTTGTTCTCCACACTTTGAATGGTAATCATCTCATTGCTTAAAGCTGGCTGCAATATTGCTCTCAGCAATTTGCTTTCTCTATGGTAAAATGCTGTAAGTTCTACAAAATTGCTTAAGGAAAAGAAAGACACTATATTTGTTACAGAGTTTAACCTGGATTACATGATTTTAATTAATGTTTTAATAATTAATGTTTAATTGTATGGTTTTAATTGTATTTATTTTTATATTTGGCATCAAATCACTGCCTGCTGTAAGGGCACCCTGAGTCCCCTTTTAGGGCGAGAAGGAAGGGATACAAATATGTGAAATAATGATGATGATGATGATGATGATGATGATGATGATGATAACCTTAACTTGGGGGGGGGGGGGTGGGTGAAAGTTATCAACATTTTTGTGTTTAAAATAAGCTTCTAGTTGTTGTCGAAGGCTTTCATGGCCAGAATCACTGGGTTGTTGTAGGTTTTTTCAGGCTATATGGCCATGGTCTAGAGGCATTTTCTCCTGACGTTTCGCCTGCATCTATGGCAAGCATCCTCAGAGGTAGTGAGGTCTGTTGGAAGTAAGAAAATGGGTTTATATATCATTCCACAGATATAGTATTAGTGACTTAAATATAGTGACTCAGGGCTAGGGTAGAGAGTATTCCAGGATTTCTCCACCATTGGAAGAAGTTAACTCAGCAGCTGAAGGGAAAAGTAAGAAAGGAACATCCACACGATTTTATAAGTTGACTGTTTGTCTTTGTAACCTCAACAAGTTGTGCCAAGCCTGTCAAGGACTTTGAGAAAATAAAAATATTGTTTGATGTTCAATCTGGAGGTGTCTTAGTTGCAGGGACTCCTGAGCTTTAAAGTAAGGCCCCCGCGGTCCATCCGGCTAAAGAAAGAAGCACATCATAGTTTCAACCTTAAAGTGCCTAGGTGTGACTGCACAGGTCTAATAGGTGAATTGGATTGCCAAAGGAGTCAGGACTGTATGCAGCTTTTTGGCCCTTCATATGAGAAGCAAAATCAGGATCAATCAAACAACATAATTCATGAACAGACCACACCTGGAATATTGTGTCCAATTCTGGTCACCACAATTGAAGAGATGTTGACAAGCCGGAATGTGTCCAGAGGAGGGTGACGAAAATGATCAAAGGTCTGGAGAACATGCTTTATGATGAGTGGCTTAAAGAGCTGGGTATGTTTAGCCTTCAGAAGAGAAGGCAGAGAGTAGACATGATGGCCATGTATACATAAGTGAGGGGAAGTCATAGAGAGGAGGGAGCAAACTTGTTTTCTGCTGCCTGGGGACTAGGATGTGGAACAATGGCTTCAAACTACAGGAAAGAAAAGAGATTCCACCTGAACATTAGGAAGAACTTCCTGACTGAGAACTATTCAGCAGTGGAACTCTTTGCCCTGGAGTGTGGTGGAGGCTCCTCCTTTGGAGGCTTTGGGCAGAGGCTGGGTGGCCATCTGTCAGGTGTGCTTTGAATGCGATTTTCCTGCTTCTTGGCGGGGGGTTGGACTGGATGGCTCACGAGGTCTCTTCCAACTCAATAATGCTAAGCAAAAGATTTGTATTTCTATTTTGTTATTCAGATGTATTTTTTCGCCTGGAATTCACATAACACTATAATTTATGCCAACTGTGTAACTGTTCTGTTGACCAGAATAAAACAGAGCTGTAATTTGAGATCTCCCAATTTCAAATAGCGGCAACTACTGTGATCTTGAAGGTAAGTTTCAAAGATACAAGAATTTCATGTGAAGCCCATGAGAGAGTGTGTCAAATATTACACTTCTTGCATGAATAGATTACTTCTGGCAGTTTTCTTTTCTCACAGGAGCAGTGCCTGTCTTGGGACTTACTGCCTGATCTGTTGCTGTGTGTTTCTCTTCTGTTCAAGAGAATTCAAGGTCAGCTTTTCCCTTTGCTGTCCTGTGTGTTTTTCCTGGCACCTGCACAGAATAGCAAACACCCTTGTTCTGCCTCGTAGCAGAGCTCATCTCTTTGGTTGGGGAGCAAAAAGCTATTGAAAGGTGCCAATGCCTGCTTGCATTTTGTGTGCCTCAATTCCTGGGGATTGTCAAAGGGGATGAGTGTGTTCAGATGGTGCATGTCTTCCCCCCACTGCAGCAGAGCAGCTGGTCAAAAGGACAGACTGACTGTGCCATTGATTGCTTCAAAAATAGCTCCTAATCCAAGTATGAGAAGGGCAGCTATGGCGAAACATATTCAAGGAAATTAAGTTCTGCACTATTAAATGTCTTTCAGGCTTTAAAAAATACCCAATTTCTCCAAATGATTAAACTAGACTTTTAAAAAAAGTCTTTGTTATTATAATTGGTAATAAAGTCCTCACTGAAAGATCAAATTAAAACATTCATGTGGATTTCTGCTCCCACAGCTGCTGAAGAACCAGCTCTATCCAGTACAATAAAGCTATTCTCTCCTCTCCACTAGCCAGTGGCCATGTGTTTCTGTTACAGCTCCTTCAATGAAGAAAATGATCTTTGAGAGAAAGGGACTGGAGGAGGTGGCCTGGCAGATGTCATATGCTTGTTTCTCATAGGCAGTATGTAGATAATTAAAGGGAAAGCCAAGGTTATGTTCACTATATTTTGAATCAGCCTGTGCTGTCAATGCTTGAGTGTGGGAGAGATTTGTTACACACATACATACCCGGATGTTCACCCTTGTTTTTCCTCCAATTAGCTTTACGATTTGGCACAGCTGGGCTTCACAAATTTCAGTTCAGGGGAGAAAAGGGGAGTGAAAGGATGAGCTATGGGAAATGTTAAACAGGAGTTTGGCATAACTTGAAAGTAGGGCTCCTTGACATGACTCCAGGAACAGAGAGGAGTTGGCAATGATAGGTGTTGGGTTGTTGTAGGTTTTTCGGGCTGTATGGCCATGTTCTAGGAGCATTTTCTCCTGACGTTTCACCTGCATCTGTGGCAGGCATCCTCCGAGGTTGTGAGATCTCTGAAGATGCCTGCCACAGATGCAGGTGAAATGTCAGGAGAGAATGCTTCTAGAACATGGCCATACAGCCCAAAAAACCTACAACAACCCAGTGATTCTGGCTATGAAAGCCTTCAACAGTACAATGATAGGTGTCGTTTTGTCGGTAGCCTTCCCTACTCTGGCTCCCTCCAGATGCTTTGGATGAAGATATGTTATCTTTGACTGTACCAGCTGGGAGTTAGAAGTCCAAAATATCTTGAGAGTTGGAAGCTTTCACCCTTAAATATAGTTTCAGAAAGAAAGCACAAGCCACAGAGGGCTGAGGAATGATGAGAGCTGCAGTACACCACTGGATGGTCATATAAGATCCATCTCTGATTTCCATTGTCACTTTGCACCTCCATAGGCTATTTCTGCAATGAATGCTTAACCATGGTTGTTCTTAACCTTCCCCCTCTCTTCTAGAGAGAAAGTAACACAAGTAAACCAGGGTAGGATGAGGATAAATGTAATTTCATCCCTGAATCAAACTACCCACTTACTCTGATGTCCAATGAAATGACCAAAAGTGTCCTTGCTGGAATCTTATATGACCTGTTACATTATGTAACTTTACGTATACCTAGCTATGTAGCAGAGACGTGTAATGGACACCAGAAAGAGTGCCTGATCTGCCTCGGTACCTAATGTGCATCAAGACCAATGAGATGCACTTTGGACACCAATGTACATCAGGTACTTTGCTGCCTCTGCAGTATAGTAACATAATAGCTGCCCTGTGCTGAATATGGATGTTCTAATTGCAGTTCTAATTCCTGCATGTGAATGTTTATTTATGTTAAAGAGAATTTACATTTAGCTTTATGATGACCTTAAGTTACCACAGGATTTCATACCCTATATTTAAATCAGTGGTTCCCAATCTTTGTTTGACCAGGGACAACTTGACCAGCGACACTCTGACCAGAGACCACTCTCCAACATTAGTACCAATAGGGTTATGAATCAGTTTTTGGTCCACTTTAGATTCAGTTTGGGGTGCTGATTCAGAAAATTGCATTGGATAGACCACATCTGCTCTAATTTCTGATGCAGAATGTATACCATGGTCAGCAACAAGGAAGGAGTGGCAGGCGGCACAAAAGTAGTGGAAATAAAATAAAATAAAGAGGAAGGAGGCTCGTAGATCAGATTTTCGTCCTTGCAGCCTACTGGTGGTCTGCGTCCCACAGGTTAAGAACCACTGATTTAAATAAATATGTCGCAGCCCTTCTTGCTTCTTTCTTACAACGGGGCAGGAGGTAATAGATAAATGATCCTGGGTTGTTACTTCTAGGAGTTTAAATGCATGGCCACAACATGGAATAATACTTAAGCCAGTGCCATGCTAGATGCTGTAATCAAAAAAATGACTCTGAGATTATTCAAATGACTAACCCCATGAATGCAAGAAGCTATCTCTGGATTGCAAAGTAGCATTTCTTGTCATCCCAATCCGTTGTTCTGGAACACGTCACCATCAAATTACAGAACAGCCCACATAAAGCACAGATGGAGTGGTGGTGGGGATGGGGACACAACACCAACTCCTCTTTACATGTATATATATTTAGTACCAGTGAAAGAATGAAAATGTTTTCCTATCTCTTCTGTAAACATTCATAAATACAGTGGCAGCAAATTCTGGCACAGGGTATCCCATCTTCCAAACATGAGACTTGGGCATCAAAATAAACAGAAGTGATCAAGAGGTGGGGAATGGGTCACCATTCTTACACGAAAACACAATTTTCATTTACCTTTATTTATATAGATATTTATAGATTTGATGGTGCACTTGTTTTTCCTTTCAGACAAACTTTTTTGGTATATTTTTTTTAAAAAAAGAAAGAAAAAAAGTAGCAATATAAATCAGCACATCCTTTCATTGAATGTTTTGTTTGCCACAATGGGACTAAGAACAGCAAAAATAGAGAAATCCATGCATGTGAGAAAAAAAGAAAACGGGTTGATTTTTCTTTTTTAAAAAAGAAAACCAAAATAAATATGGACAGAGAAGCACAGATTACAACAGATCAGTGAAAATTAAACTAACTCCACTCTCACCGCTACTACATTTTTAAAGTGCAAAGAAGCTTGGGGTTGGTTGGTTGAATCTATCTAATACAAGCAAATTATACTCCCCCATCGTGCTTGAAAAACAATAAATCTAAAAGATATACATTATACACAGTCCTGTAGAAGATGCCTACATCTACATTGTAGCACCAAGAATTGATATGCAAGTAATTAAAATCAAATAAAAATGCAAAGAGCAATGATAGTAGTTTTAATTTACTTTACAGTTTGCTTTTTTGTCTTCAAACTTTTTTGCCTTTTTACAAAACTCCAGCGGACAAGCCCATCCCCATGTCCCAACAGGTGAGGAAGTTGTTTCTTTTTGTCTGCAGCCTCTAAAAGCTTCATCAATTTGGCATTGGACAAAGAAAAGAAAAAGAGAAAGACATAAAGCTCATGGAAGAGAGACAGAGAAGATGCCACAGGGAAGGTGGGGAGGAGGAACAAGGAATGGTGCACACAAGGGGCAGAAGGTAAGGAGAGAGTAGAGACCGCTGAGTGCCCCACACACACATACAGGCAAACATACACCACCCCACCACCCCCAAACTATCTTGGTCTGTTGCACTGCGAAGTCAGGATGGACACCGGTTGCTTTTGGGCCGCTCCTGGGTCACACGCCTCTCCTTCCACTGATTTGCCAAAGTGAGGAGTGATGGGGAGGCAGGGGTGTTGGTGCAACAGTTTGGAGTCAGTCCTCTGATGACATTGGTGTATTATCAGTAGCCAAAGGTTTCTTGCGAGGCGTAGACCATGTAGAGGAAGCCATCTTCATCCTTCTCTTGTTCATAGATCTCCGAGATGGGAGTGGAAACACTCACCATGCTGTGCTGGTTCACCAACAGGAAGAAGGCCTGGGTTGGATTCAGCTGCAGCCGGCGCCTGAGAGAAGGGCAGAAGGCAATAAATCCAGCAGAACTGAAATACAGGACTAGAATATTTTGCAAACACTCAGAAAAAATGAAATGCAAAGATACAGAATGGGGGACACCTGGCTCGAGAGCAATATGTGTGAAAAAGATATTTGAGTCCTCGTGGACAACAAGTTAAACATGAGCCAACAATGTGATGTGGCGGCAAAAAAAAGCCAATGGGATTTTGGCCTGCATCAATAGGAGCATAGTGTCTAGATCCAGGGAAGTAATGCTGCCCATGCTCTATTCTGCCTTGGTTAGACCACACCTGGAATACTGTGTCCAATTCTGAGCGCCACAATTCAAGAGAGATGTTGACAAGCTGGAATGTGTCCAGAGGAGGGTGACTAAAATGATCAAGGGTCTGGAGAACAAGCCCTATGAGGAGCGGCTTAAGGAGCTGGGCATGTTTAGCCTGAAGAAGAGAAGGCTGAGAGGAGATATGCTAACCATGTATAAATATGTGAGAGGAAGTCATAGGGAGGAGGGAGCAAGCTTGTTTTCTGCTTCCCTGGAGACTAGGACACGGAACAATGGCTTCAAAACTACAAGAAAGGAGATTCCATCTGAACATGAGGAAGACCTTCCTGACTGTGAGAGCCATTCAGCAGTGGAACTCTGCCCCGGAGTGTGGCGGAGGCTCCTTCTTTGGAGGTTTTTAAACAGAGGCTAGATGGCCATCTGTCAGGGGTGCTTTGAATGCAATATTCCTGCTTCTTGGCAGGGGGTTGGACTGGATGGCCCATGAGGTCTCTTCCAACTTTATGATTCTATGAATACCTGAGAGTTAGCATGGTGTAGTGATTTCAGCATTGGACTCTTCCTTGGGAAAGCCAAGAGCTCAAACACTATTTCCATCCTAAATATCTTAGTGTCACCTTAGATCAAACACTAACATTTAGAAAACACTATGAACACCAAGCAAAAAGAAGATGCACGCAATAACATCCTGTTATTTACTGGCAGCACATGGAGTGCAGATCCAAAATTAATAAGAACATCAGCCCTCAACTGCTGAATATGCCTACTCTGTTTAGCACAAGTCTGTGAAGCAGGTGAATATAACATTGAACAAAACATGCAGAATAATCGCAAGATATCTCAAACCTACACCTGTTGATAAACTTTACAAGCTAGCTAGCATTGGCCCCCTGATGTGCAATGGGAAGTTGCTGCTAACTGTGTGACAGTTAGCAGCACTGTGAAAGCCATCCACTGCATGGCTACCAGCCTCCTCCCAGTAGACTCAAAATCAAGGAAAAGCTTCATGGGGACCACCACTCCTCTTAATGTTCCCCCAGCAACAGCAAGAGTATCCCTCTGGGCTGCTACACCAGGAAATCCCAATTTGGATGGCCCCCCACAAGGGTCTTCCTCCAGGGACAAACCAAGAATGGGCAATTTGGAAGTTCCTGAACAGACTCAGAAGCAGAGTGGGCAGATCAAAAGACAACCTGGCAAAATGGCACTACCTTGTGCCACTGTGGAGCAGAACAAACAACTCAGCATCTGTATGCTTGTCCACAGAGGAAGGATTGTTTAAAGCTACAGACAATGTGGTTGTTGTTACCTGTTTTGGGTCAAAAATTATTTAGCCACGTGTTCTCACCCTCTATTTTATCAGTTTTAATACTTATTTATGCAATGCTTTTGACACAAAATAAGTAAATAAAGTGTTGCACTATGAGTCTGGAGACCAGGGCTCAAATCCTTGCTCCACCATGGAAATCCCTATGTGTCTTTTACCCTAACCTCCCTTGAGCAAATCTTGGAAAGATAACCCCATGACAGTTTTGCCTTACAGTCACCACAAGTCAGAAATTATTTGAAGACACACGACAATAACTAGCATACCTGCACAATTTATTTCAATCAGGTTTTACAAATCAACTAGTGTTGCACTTTTAATGCTGTGTAATAATGTTATTAAGATTTTAAGGTCCTACATACAGTCTTTAATGTATTTTAATATGTGTAATGCCCTGCTGCCAAAGAAGGAACAGTTGTTCCCATATTACATGGAACTGGATTCTGGGCAGAAGTCATATTCCACAGAACCAGCCATGTTACTTGGCTGCATAATTAGAACAGATCACAGGCAACTGCTTTGAGACGTTTCACTTACCTAATTATTTTTACCAATTCACTCATGTTGACATGGTCAGGAACTAAGAATTTGGTCTTGTCCAGCACAGGAAGCTGCTTTTCCCCCTTGTATCTTTCAATAATAACCTGGTGAATGAGAAACAGGCAAAGTTGCATTATTTTCAGATCCACCTTAATTAAAACCATCTTTTCCACACAAGTATTAACAGTTTAAAACTTCTGGAAAGACGCAAATTATTAGGCCTACGTCCCAAATGGCTTCATTCCCAACATTACACGAGAAATCACAGAAGAAAAAGCAAGAACCAAATTTTATTAAGGCTTTTTACAGAGGCAGCTTGAAATCCAAAACTGATTTTGCAAACACTCGTTTGAAATAGTAATTAAGGAACCAAATGGTCATGGCATGTTCTGTCTCGCCCTTTCTTCAGTCCTTTCTCCCAGCTGTGTACCTCCTTCTCTGCCATCCTCAATGCTGCTTTTTAACATTTTGAAATAGTAGAAATAACCTTGAGTCATTTGAAGACTTGTTTCCATGATCTATTATTTTTTTAAAAAAACCAAAACAGAAACAAAAACCTATCTCTCAACTTTTTCAAATTTAAAAATAACTGTTCCAGGAGGGGTTGAGACAGAAGTCGGAAACCGGAATCCTTCAGTCACCATGGTTACATAACTCAAAAGTAACAGCAATCATGTTTTTTGGACTACAACTCCTAGAATCCTCCAGTCAACATCTGCCTGGAGCATTTGGGGAATTTAATCCAAACTGTAACTTTTCCAAGTTCAGCTTCAATGCAGCAAATGTGTTTTTGGCTAATTTGCCTCTTATATTTATATAAAATCATAAGCATCCTTTCCTACTATGTATTACACAAAACAGATGACATTTGTAACAAATCTTCTGAATCAATAAAAAGTGACTAATGAGATGCTAGCAAATTTGACTCCGACTCCCAACAGCAGTCACCTCCAGCATTTCTCTCTGCTGATCATATCTTCCTGGGTATCCATTCTCCTATTCCAAAGGTTCTTGAGTGGAAGCTCACATCCTGATATTTCGACTGGGGCAAACCACCGTGGACCAGAAATTAAGGACAGAATTGCAAATACATTTGCACACAGATACATTTACCATTATTTAGTGCAGTTTCCACTCTGAATCCACATTTAAGATGCACTGATAACAGAACACGTGTCCATTTTTCTCAAATTCAGTGTCCAGAAGGACACACACTTTCACTTTAAAACGCTTGTCAAAGCAACTGACTAATCCACCAAGTTTTCCACTGACACTCCATGTGTGGATCCGCCTTCAGATTGCCTGTTGAGTTACAATGATCCCTCAATTTCAGATGAATTTCATGAATACTCAAGAGATGGTTTGCCATTGCCATCCTTTAAAATACAGCCCATGGTAACAGCTTTTCCTCGGTGGGCTGCCATCCCAGAACTAACCAGGGCTGATCCTATGAGCATCCAAATTCAGGCAAAACCTGGTGCCTTTAGGGCAGTGGTTCTCAACCCGTGGGTTGCCAGATGTTTTGGCCTCCAACTCCCAGAAATCCTAACAGCTGGTAAACTGGCTGGGGTTTCTGGGAGTTCTAGGCCAAAACACATTGGGGGCCACAGGTTGAGAACCACTGCTTTAGGGTATGTAAGTCTATTTAAGATTGCATGCACATATAAAAACACTGTAGTCCTTTTTCACATGGAAGGCTTGTAGGAAAGAAGTCCCAGTTTGCTCAGTAATAACTTCACTCCTTCCTCCACCTAAACCGGTTTGGACTGGGACCATAGTGGCATGGAAGGGGAAAACTAAAGCTCTCTCACCCACTTGAGAATACCAATCTAGACTGAATCCTTATACTTACTTTTGAGTAAGAAAAAGAACAGCTGTGTACTAAAAGTAACATGTTGCTTGGCTAAGTCCCTAACATGATTATAACCTGATTATATATGGCAGGTTGTCCTTTTGTTTTCTGGGATATACTGGCTCTTAAGACTATGATGGCTAGTAGCCATTCATAGACTTCTCCCTGTGACTCTAATTAGTTTAATAAACAACAACCTCAATCTGTAGCCACAGCCGCTACAACATCTCGTCACAATAAACCCATACTGATAATGAGCTTCATGCAGAACTGCTTTCCTCTGTCTGCCTCAAACCTTCTGCCAATCCATTTTGTTGGATGATGTCCTAGACCAAGTGCTTGAGTGACATTATTTTTTTCTTTGTCTCAAATGAAATTATGGGACAGAAGGGGCTGCAACTGGCAGGCAATCTGAGAAACATTGTGCTTTTACATCTGCTCTCCATCTCAGTTTATGATTTTTTCAAGAGCAGTAAGCAATTAATTGTATGCAAGAAATAGACAGTGAATAGACCAAGCATTGAGGCAAGTGGACAACATTTGTTACACGCAAGCCATGCATTCAACATAAACTGGCAGCTGCAACAAATGGGAAACTCCAACAATCATGACAAAGGCTAAAATATCTTGACTTTCCAGTTAGACAAGGAGATGCCTTAATTTATATTTATCATGTCAGGAACAAACCAAACAATTGTACTGTATTTTTTAAAAAAACAAAAACAAAACACATACACACACAAAGTAGGCAAATTTGGCATTCTATTAAATGTCCTTTGACCAGTAGCTGGCCATTTGGAGTGCTTCTGGTGTTGCTATAAGAAGGTCCTCCATTGTGCATGTGGCAGGGCTCAGGTTGCATTTTAGTAATTGGTCTGTGGTTTGCTCTTCTCCACACTCGCATGTCATGGATTACACTTTATGGTCCCATTTCTTAAGGTTGGGTCTGCATCTCGTTTTGCCAGAGCGCAGTCTGTTCAGTGCCTTCCAAGTCGCCCAGTTTTCTGTGTGCCCAAGAGGGAGTCTTTCATTTGGTATCAGCCATTGATTGAGGTTCTGGGTTTTAGCCTGCCACTTTTAGACTCTCGCTTGCTGAGGTGTTCCAGTGAGTGTCTCTGTAGGTCTTAGAAAACTCTGATCCCTTAATGAAATAATAAAATGCATGTTTTGCTTGCAGATGGACTGGGAAAAATCTCCTGGGTAAAATGCTGGGATGCTGTTACAAGCTGAAGTCAATACTACCAGGCTAGATGGGAAAACGTTCACATTAAGTATAAAGCAGCTTTCTTAGTTCAGGCACTTCAGGTTATGAGGTCAATAGTCTGATTATCTACAAGTGTTTCTGTGCTGGAGACTTGCCACAGAAGAGGAAAATCCCCCCCCTTCTCTTTCTCCCTTTGTGTTCTTTCCCCTAAGAAATCTAAGAAATGATTGAAAAGTGCAGTAAATGTGACCTTCTTCCACAGTGTTACTTATACGGAAGGCTCATGTGTGTAGGAAAAGGGCCATGCTACTGGTTCACCCCAAATATCACATGTGCAAGAGAATGCCACCCTGAGCATGGACATCAGAAAAGACTTCATGGAAGTAGCAGCCCATGCACATTTCCTCCCCGTCATCACACTACAGCAGTCATTCTCAACCTTCCTAATGCCGTGACCCCTTAATACAGTTCCTCATGTTGTGGTGACCCCCAACCATAAAATTATTTTCATTGCTACTTCATAACTGTAATTTTGCTACTGTTATGAATCATCATGTAAATAATAATATGCAGGATGTATTTTCATTCCCTGGACCAATTTCAGCACAAATACCAAATACGCCCAAATTTGAATACTGGTGGGGTTGAGGGGATTGATTTTGTCATTTGGGAGTTGTAGTTGCTGGGATTTATAGTTCACCTCCAATCGAAGACCATTCTGAACTCCGCCAGTGATGGAAATGAACCAATCTTGGCACACAGAACTCCCACGACAAACAGATAATACTGGAAGGGTTTGGTGGGCATTGGCCTTGAGTTTTGGAGTTGTAATTTGCCTACATCCAGAGAGCACTGTGGACTCAAACAATGATAGATCTGGACCAAACTTGGCACAAGTACTCAATATGCCCAAATGTGAACACTGGTGGAATTTGAGAACAATAGACCTTGACATTTGGGAATTGTAGTTGCCAGGATTTATAGTTCACTTACAATCAAAGAGCATTTTGAACCCCATCAATGATAGAATTGGGCCAAACTTCCCACACAGAACCCCCATGCCTTGAAGGGACTCACTGGTGCGAGCCTCCCTCCAGCCTCACACACTCTTCCTCACCTGCACATGCACACTATGCTACCATCAACTAGGCTGCATTGACTGAACTACTTACAAGTATGACCTAACTGTTGCTTCACCATCCAACATCTGATTTAATGGGTCAACTTTAATTAAGATTACAACCAATAGGAATAGGCTACTGTATAGAATGATTGCATGCATACATATAGATTATATGCACACATATATAAATTAAAAGTGCAGCAAACATATCCTTTGAGGCAACAAATGTGGTAAGCATAATTATTTGCTAATCTTATACTTCTCACAGGTCTTACTTCATAACGTGGTAATCTTCAAATTTTAAAGTGCTAACCCTTATTAAAGGACTTCCAAATTGGGCTAAGCATAAGCTGTTTTTGAACTGGGTGTTTTTGTTTTGCCAGACCTTTGCCCTGAAGGCATATCCTCAACCAAAATGTGCAATATTTGCTGCGTCCAATTTTGAAAAAACATACCAGTATACAATAAACAATTGGGTCTGCGGTAGTGCAGCGGGTTAAACTGCTGAGCTATTGTACTTGCTGACCAGAATGTCAGCAGTTCAAATCTGCGGAATGGGATAAGCTCCCGTTGTTAGCCCCAGCTTCTGCCAACCTAGCAATTCGAAAACATGCAAATGTGAGTAGATCAGTAGGTACTGCTTCTGCGGGAAAGTACCAGCACTCCATGCAGTCATGCTGGCCACATGATCTTGGAGGTGTCTATGAACAATGCCGGCTCTTCGGCTTAGAAATGAAAATGAGCACCACCTCCCGGAGTGAGACACAGCTAAACTTCATATCAAACCTTTACCTTTACTATACAATAAATAAACTTTACTTAACACTATGTTTTCTTACAGTAGAGGTAGGAAAAGAGAAGGACAGCAGTGGGTACTGTGACACTCCTTATGGACACTTCAAAGGCTGAAGTGAGTCGTGAGCCAGTTTTGGATTGACCACACCACTTTTAAAAATCCCCGAAGTGACAGACCACCATCATCTCCCATGGTAGTAAATTTCCTGTGTTAAGGAAATGTTCCATGTCATACTTTACTACTTTATTTTGTCGAATCTGAAGCCAATGTCAAGCAACTTCCCCGAGTCTTCACATAGTTTTATAGATCTCTAATTTTGGAACACAATATCTAGATGCAACAAAAATAACATTCCATTGACAGGTGACTTCCCAGGAGTAAAGACATGGAGATAGTTCTTTCCTTTGTATTATTATTAAAGATATTAGGGAGGTATTTATTTTCAACAAATTATTTCCATGGTGTAGTTTGGATTCAGTACTTGAATCCAACCCTTTCTCTTCACATTTCATCTCTTACGTAATAATATTTCATTAGATTTTGTTGGAACACCTCACCCATATTCAGAAACACAGCTGGGAAAAGTGGTCAAAAGAAAAGTGGAAACCTCAGACACTGAGGTTGCAACATTGATTTGAAACTGGAAACCTACTAGAAGACAGAAGCAACAGAGGAGAAGGCTACAAAACCCTCCTTTTTGTGCATCAGGACAAAAAATGCTCAACATAAATCTTATGCTGCTTCTGAGTCAGTGTTTTCATTATAAACAGAATGTCCTTCCCATGCACTGTAAATAATAACAATGCATCTACCGAAAACCCGATTAAGACTAAACCCCAAGTAAGTTGTTAGATGAAAGGCTCCAAATTCATTGAAAGGATTAGATTGGGGTAAAATCTGTTATCATAAAAGTAATATATAACTCAATTGATGTTACTTGTCTGTTAATTGTGCTATCTTTTGTTTGTTTCTATGGTCTCATTTTTCTTTCTTGTATTTTGTGTTATTGTTATAAATATTGCACTCCAAGCCTGGAAACACCTATGATCACTGCACCACACAAGAGTCAAGCAGTTTATTGTACGGAACACATAAAAGGCATATAAAAATCAGGAATAAGAAAGGAAGATACACAATCCAAAAAGGTTGAGCAACAGGTTATAACCAAACAGTAATCCAAATGTCTTATAAGGTTCCAAAGGTGACAAAGTCCAGGAACAGCCAGAAACCACAGGTACAGCATAAGTCCACAAGAAAGATAAAACTAGTAAAAACAGGAATACAAAAACAGGAGCATAGAAAATCCTCTCAGGATATTTTAAATTCAAAACCATGGCTTGACTTGATCCAAGAATCAGAGAACTCAGGCTAGCGTCTCACTTTAACACTACGTTGCCAGAACTCAACTTAAGGTAAACAACTTGCTGTTTAATAAACACCCATGAAATCAGTCTGTTTTCCATGAATTTTCTCCACAACTTTTCCACATAATCTCTCCAAGTGACATGATCTATTTCCTGCTCTGATCTGTAAACAAAAACTTTGTTGATCTCCGTAGCTACAGGTGGTTTCTCCTGGGAACCCTCCTTATCACTCAGCTATTCACTCAATTGCTTATCTGCTGTTGTTCCTTCTGATTCCTTGGAATGCCCTTGAAGCCCTGCACTTTCCAAGCCAGTTTTCTCACAGAGAGAACCATCATTCCCCAGACTTTGTGCCACAGGAAAGCTCACAGTCCTCTCTAAATCATCAGTTAAACCATCAGTCTCTGGCTGATCTACAATAATAAACCACCTTCAGGGCACTTATGTAGGAGGTACTCAAAGGCAGTATGTAAATGTCCTTCTAAATAAATACTTAAATAGAAAAAAAACATCCCTGAAAAACCCTAATATCAGGCATTATAATCTCTATGTGAGAAATATTTGTACATAGTACATATGTACTATGTATATATCCATGGCATCATTGATTCATTTATTCAAGACTGACGATATATGTCCTCCCTAGGCATTTCTAGGCCCTCCAGCATGTCTTTACGTATTCTTTGACAGAGGTCCTTCATTTCAATAGAGTGTGCTATTATCTCAGGAGTGTATGCCCCATAGAAAGGGAGATTGGACTATATTATATGTACTTATAAATACATATCTGTCTTTATGAAATTACACACACCCAATAGTCTCAATTCAAGGAGATGGGAACACTTGGCATCATATATATTCTCATTCATTTTGGATTAATGCTGAGACTTGTCTCACAATTTGAAAGGAAATCATTTGAGGAAAGGCTGCCAAAGCACCCTTGTGTTTGCCATTCCAAGAAGGGCTGAGATTTAATAGGATCTTTGCTAGGCAGGGCATACCTCACATGAGTCCAGATCTAATTTAAGGCTTGACCTCAGTACTGTTTCTTTGCACCCCAACATTCTTTGTGGTGAAGGTGTACAGCATGCAAACTTAATGTCAAGAATAATGGGCAAAGAAAGAAGGTCACAAAATATGACAGCATCGATTTATGCCCCTGTCACTGTTCACACCAGTGCTACTGCTCATTTAAGCCCCATGCACACTGTGATCTCATTAGGGAATTGGGGAGAAGTGACAATTACTATTTTGCCAGCAATAACAAATGGTGCTGTAACAGTGCAGTACCACATCTATCATCATCCCTGGCCAGCATCACCAAAGCATATCATGTCAGGAATCCAGGCTGAGAATGACTGAGATTGAGCTTTTTCCACTGGAACATTTACTGCACAGTGGTTATAATTGAAAGAGACCACAAGGCCATTTTGTCCTCTTCCCTGCCATGAAGGAATACAAAACTAAGGGTTCCTAAGAGAGGCCCATCTGACTTCTATTTAAAGACTTCCAAAGAAGGCAAGTTCATTATCTCCCAGGAAAGTCTTATCATCAAAATGTTCTTTTTTTGATTACGTGGAATTTATTTTGTTGCAATTTGACTCCAGTGATTCATGTTCTAATCTCTGTTGGCACACATCTTACCTGTAATTTAAGAAGTGACCTTAACAAATCACATCAAGGTCCATCCGGTTCTACCTACCCTTTCAAAATGTAGTCAGCCAAGGACTGCAATTTCAGTACAACAAAATAATAGAATAATAATAAGAAGAACTTTATTTTTATACCCTGCCTCCACCTCCCCAAAGGGACTCAGGACAGCTTACATGGGGCTAAGCCCAGTCAACAAGGTTAAAACATAATATATTTAAAATACATAACATTAGTATAAAACAAGCATAAAACAACATTACTATAATATTTTCCCCAAGTATCTCCTTGCCACACAGCTATTAAAGACATCAAGAATCTCCTTCCCCCAAAAGTTGACAAACTTCACATAATCCTTATGAATGTAAGAGACTTTTCCCTCTCCTAGCCAAGTCTACATGATCTCAAGGACCAGACAGGGCTAGACTTCTAGATGTTTCCTGTCTCCAATTTGGATAGCTTCTTGTGCATTTGTGGGTAGTGGTGGTGGGGGGCTGTGTTTTAATCTCTATTTATTTAACAAGAGAAGAAACACTAGGTACAATTCGATGCATAAATGCTGATCAAGTGACTACTTAACCACTTTTGAGGAATGCAATTGTTAGCAGGTCACCACCAAATTTATGGGACTAAGCCATCCACATTTTCCACTACAGTAACAAGGAGCCATAATAGTGCAATGGATTAAACCCTTGTGCCGGCTGAACTGCTGACCTAAAGGTCAGTGGTTCAAATCCGCGAGACGGGGTGAGCTCTCATCTGTCAGCTCCAGCTTTGTATGTGGGCACATGAGAGAAGCCTCCCACAGGTTGGTAACACATCTGGACATCCCCTGGGGAACATCTCTGCAAACGGCCAGAAGTGACTTGCAGTTTCTCACACCAGAAGTGACTTGCAGCTTCTCAAATCACTTCTGACACAATTTTTAAAAAACCCTACTGTAATAAAGAAATGAGGACAAGAAGATAACCTCAGCTGGTTTCAAAAGATCCATTAATGGATCCCTCTTGTTGGTTCTTTAAAAGTGATGATCTGCAGAAGTGGAATAATAGAAAACTAAAGATTATAATACAAATTTGCTTAAACTGCAAAACACAAACTAGGAAACATTAGCAGAAGAGGGGGAATCCAAACAATGAAACAAAAAAGGGAATGTAATAATAAATAATATGGATAAAAATATATAGAACACAGAATAACCAAAGCCTCAAAGCAATTGAATGTGACCAATAACCAACCACTGAAAACAATATAATGTAGAATAACATAAACAGTAATAAAACTTCAAAATGATACAAAGCAGAATAATACCAAACACTGTAACTAAATACTTTAAATGTATATATGAGAAGGACAACTTAATACAAACGGTGCAGATCAGCTAAAGTCTATAGGCAATGAAATACATTCAGCCTTACACATTTACTGAAATCAAGAATGAGATTAAATTTTAAACTCTAGTCAACTACCAGGAGCTTCTGGTGGCACAGCGGGTTAAACTGCTGAGCTGCTGAACTTGCTGACTGAAAGGTTAGTGGTTCCAATCTGGGGAGCGGTGTGAGCTCCTGCTGTTAGCCCCAGCTTCTGCCAGCATAGCAATTTGAAAGCATACAAATGTGAGTAGATCAATAAGTACTGCTTCTGCGGGAAGGTAACAGCGCTCCATGCAGTCATACTGGCTACATGACCTTGGAGATGTCTACAGACAACGCTGGCTCTTCGGCTTAGAACTGGAGATGAGCACCATCCCCCAGAGTCAGACACAACAGGACTTAATGTCAAGGGGAAACCTTTACCTTTACCTTTACCTTAGTAAACTTCCACTGGAAGACCTAGGGATTCCTGGATAAAATCCATGAATAATCAAATCCATAAAAGTAAAAACTGCAAATGTGGAGGACAGAATGAATAAAAGGGCAGCTGCATCGTAACTATAATTTAAACCTAAATATGGAAGTTCATGATGAACAATGGAGACACAATCATATTACAATCCATTCCAGTTCTGTATAAAGGACAACTGTATACAACCCACAAGTCACATATCATTGGCAAAATACTATGAAGCTGCAATGAAGAATTCCTGGAAATTTGTAGCTGTTTCAATTAATCTTCATCAGTAGTTAGATAATAGCATTTTCCATAATTATCCAATAGATAGAATATCCAGACTTCAAAGATTCTGAATGTTGTAGAAATTAATCATAGTAAACAGAGTATAACAAAAAGTAAATATAAAACAGAGATGTTTTGCCCTCTTCTGTTATTTCTCGTTGAGGTTTTCCTTGTTTTGAGACCTTCCTGTGTTTGAGGTTTGCTTAATTTGCAAAGGTAGCAATTTCTGTTGCTTTTCTTGGTACAAAACTTGGTGGTTTTCTTTTAAGAACAGGATAGGTACAGTCTAACTCTATGATTCTATCACTTTTTTCACCCTCTTAGTAAAGTCACCACAAAATCAAGTGCTTGTCCCATTCTAAGCAGCAGTGACTATCTCTGCTTCCTTTCACATCAAGCAACTGACAGCCCAGATGATATACAAGAAAAAATGTAGTGCATCCACACTAATGCACAAAAGGCATAAATCTAGTGCATAAAGACCTAGAGCTGAACAGGTTGGAGATGCTAATAAGTGACTAGAGAAGGTGAAAAGATAAGAAAAACACAGGAGTGGCAAGGAAAACTGAGATGCTCAACCATGGCAAGAATTTATCAACAGTTAAGAAATTAATACCATATATTTCACATAACATGTAAGCTTAGAAAACGTGCTGACAATAAACTTTCCAAAACACTGAAACATGTTAGAGACAGGAACTGCCTCCTGGTTCTGACCAAAAGCCTATCTTGTTCACCATCCTGCGCTTGGTTTAAGTCAATCAATTCCACTTCTTTAGAATATCCAGAATGACTCTGAAGAACTTTTGTTATCCAGTAACAACAACTATCTCATTATAACGAAATCAATTCCACAGTATTTGAAGACAACTTGAGAGAACAAAGCAAAATAAAATCAAAGCACTAAATTCCAAGCATTCAGTTAGGCCTAATCCAATAGAATGATGTGCTGATAATTTAATAACTGATACATTTCTGTTAGCCAGAACAGAAGGTGTCTAACATTGCTAGAGCTGTAAACAGATTATAGGACAGCCCAGGTGACACCCGAATGCTCATAAGAGGGAAAGATTTGGAAATTTAAAAAGGAAGGGAAAAGAAAAGGGAGGATAAAGACAATGTCAACAACACACAATTCAGATTTCAACTAAAATACCAAAAGGTACTGTATTCTGAGAATAATCAAACTACCTACAAAGTTACCTTTTTGCTCTCTGAACCATTTTTTGCTGCAGTCTAAGGGCCCTTCCAGATAGGCCCTATATCCCAGGATCTGATCCTAGGTTTTCTGTTTATCCCAGATTATCTGGCAGTGGGGACTCATATAATCCAGGTTAAAGCAGAAAACCTGTGATCAGATCCTGGGACATAGGGCCTGTCTGGAAGGGCCCAAAATAAATTATTAAAAGCCAGTTTGAAGATTGTCAAGTTAGTCAACATGAATTCTCAATCAGAATTTCTCATGCGAATTTGCAACTCTACAACTTCTGGGTCAAACAAACTAATGTGTAATTTGGATGAAAGAAAACCACAGTACCGCACCTACATTTTTAATAGCCCCAATTTTTCTCGCCATTTAAAGAAACCTGGGGTTGCTTTGTATACAAGCAAAAATCAGCAAAATGATTTTTCTGACTCAATATTTTGTAATTTGCAGACGCGGAGGGGATTATTGCATTTTATCTTTGTCCTTTTGTTCCAGTGAAGTGAGTAGAAAAAGAGGAGACTGCTTTGTAGTCTGGGAAACTAATGATGCGTCTTTCTAAATGGTATAATTAATGTGGTTTGACACCATTTTAACTGCCATGCATCAATGCTATAGAATTATGGAATTTGCAGTTTGGTGAGGCATCAACACTCTTTGGCAGATGTTAAGACCTTGCAAAACTACAACCCACTAGGATTCCATAGCACTGAGCCATGGCAGTTAAAGTGGCATCATACTGCAATAATTCCAAAGTCTTAATGTACCATCAAAGGCTTTATGGCCGGAATCACTGGGTCATTGTGAGTTTTCGGGGCTGTATGGCCATTTTCCAGAAGCATTCTCTCCTGACGTTTCACCTGCATCTATGGCAGGCAACCTCAGAGGTTATGCGGTCTGTTGAAAACTAGAAAAAATGGGGTTCCAAAGATATATAAACCCCATTTTCCTAGTTTCCAACAGACCTCACAACCTCTGAGGATGCCTGCTATAGATGCAAGCAAAACGTCATGAGAAAATGCTTCTGGAACATGGCCATACAGCTCAAAAACGCACAACAACTCTCTTAATATACCCTTACAATTTTATTTAAAAGAAAGTAGACCCTCTGAATCTGGAGACTGTTGTAAAATAATACAACAGCCAACAAAGTGGTATCTCTAATCACTAAAAATAGTAAGATGGACAAAGTGTCAGTGTAAGAAGAAAGGTGAATAACATTAGTAGGTCCAAGAAGGGCAAACAGGCCACAACTCCTTGTGAAGAGAAACAGCAAGGTATAAATAAACAGGAGGAGGAGGAGAGGCAGCAGCAGCAGAAGAAGAAGAATTCACAGACATCTGTATAAAGGGGTATATAAAGCTTTATACTCACAGGAATTTTGTTTGGATGTTGTTCTCGGATCTGCTGCACCTCTTTACAACGATCCGCTGTGGAAATGAAAAACAGGATTTTAGGAATCTAAAATACTCATCTTTCAGACCTCTGCAAGTCTTAAGGAAGGCATCTTCTGGGGACACTGAGCAAGATTGCACAAACCACAATAAACTGGTAAATATATATCTACTATGCTAATAGGCATGCTTAGTATTCATATAGCAGCATTTCCTCCCAATGCTCAGATCTCTTTAGCTAAGAAGTTCTGTTCAGACTTTCATCAAGAATGTGCAAAGAAAAATATGCCAGCTCCACTCAATAATTTTACTGACACTATCATTCTCACAGTCTACTTGGCCCAATTGAAGCAGAAGTTGTATGTTCAATTTAAATGTCCTGGAGTGACACCTAGATGCTTTTGAAACATTTAACACCTTGCAAAGAAACATGAACCAGTCTTTCTGTTCTGTCTACATATTTACTGCATCAGTAGTCGTAGCCTTTCAGGATTACCTAGAGATCATATAACTC
The DNA here is from genome assembly GCF_037176765.1 of Anolis sagrei. Taxonomy (NCBI): domain Eukaryota; kingdom Metazoa; phylum Chordata; class Lepidosauria; order Squamata; family Anolidae; genus Anolis; species Anolis sagrei. The sequence goes on along the minus strand of NC_090024.1, from coordinate 210,664,979 downwards.
TTCTCATTTCCAAAAGGGAGATCTGCATAAGAGCTGGTTTCCATCAACTACTCTGCCTATAGTTTCTCACATCCACATTTTCCTATTTCTAAAGACCTTCAGCCATTCTGACTGTTCCATGCTATAGCTCCCCGACTACTTATACATGTCATTAGGTTTGTAAGTCATGAATGTGAGAACATGTCGATTTGTTAAACCGCCTTTCCCAAACAATAGGAAGCATAAATATGTCAAAACTCCCAGTAAGGTAGACAGATGACGAAGTGCAGAGGTGCTACAGAAGCCAACCCATACCTGTTTTCTTTCAGACATATTGGACTCCAAGTCCATAGTCCCACAACCATGTTCCTATGGAATTATAGGAAATGTAGTCCAATAAAACTGCAAGGAAACAGGTTCAGTGAATATGTGTCAGAATGATGACATAGACATTTATTACTGACCTCCATATAGCTAAAACCACACATTATTCACATTGTCAATGCCATAAATACTGTTTATTTTTATAACAACACAGAAATAAAACATTCAGAAAAAAAGGCAGGAGTAAAGCAGAATCGGTTACAGCCAACCACCCATATCCACAGATTCTGTATCCATGGATTAAACCATAGAATAAGTGAACATGGGGCACATTTGAAAACACATGGCTCATATAGTTGCAAACGGTTGTTTTGAATGTTCTCTTTATATGATAAACCCAGTTTCCCTCCATATATTGTGTGATATAGTCTCCAGATATAACACCAACTGGACCTGTTAAGGAAAACATCACAGCTGCTTTTTAAGGAGTGTATTAACAGTCTTTTCAGCTTTGTTCTGGTATGAATTTCTTATCATTTCAGGATGAAATTAAGATACTTATACTGTACTGATTTCATTAAATATTAAATATTTCATTTGCCAATAGTCCTTGGTGCCAAACTAGTTTTAAATAAACTGCAGATGGAGTGAGAAAAGACTCCCTACTAACTTAAAAAATATGTTTTTGCATGTGACAAGTCCACAAATATAAGATAAATTTATCCCCACCGTAAAGGCCACTACTGTTTTAACGTAGAAAGATACTGGGTTTGTCCAAGACATTTTGCTTTCTAATGTGAAAGATAAGGTATATATTCTGCCCATTCCTTGTACACAAAGCAAATGGGCCGGAAGCAGTGGGGTACTCCTTGGAAATAAGTGGTGAAAAGAAGTGTTGCTGAATCTACCCTTCACTATATATGTATCTACAGTGTTCCCTCACTATTTTTCGTGGATTCGCTATTTCACGGGATTTTGCCTACTGGCAATGATGGAATGTGGAAGGGGGTTTCACCCTCCCCCTCGGGAGAGAGACAGCCAATAATAAAAAAAGAGAGAGAGGAGATACAAAGAAGTATGTAACTCACAGCCTTATAAGCCCTTCCTTATAGCTAGCAAAAAAAAAAAAAGTGCTTAGTGCTTTTAAATCTCTCCTAGCTTTTGCCTCACCCTCGGAATGTGATATATGTATATGTATATGTGTGTGTGTGTGTGTGTGTGTGTGTATATATATATATATATACACACATGTATATATATGTGTGTGTATATATATATATATATGTGTGTGTGTGTGTGTGTGTGTGTGTGTGTGTATATATATATATATATATATATATATGTATATATATATATACACATGCTATATATATAGCATGCCTACTTCACGGATTTTCACTTTTCGCAGGTGGTCCTGGAACGTAACACCCACAATAAGTGGGGGAATACTGTACACTTTTATTCATCTGATGCCACCGCATCAGATAGTATTTAAAACTAACCCTTTGCAGACACAATGTGGCACATGATACTACAGCAACTACCATTTTTTTAAAAAAAATGAGAGGCACACCTAGTGTGTCAGTAAGGTTACACAAACATAAACTTAGCATCACTGAACCTCTGGAATTAAACAAATGTGAAAGTCTCGATACTAACCACTTGGTGGATTTTTTTGTCAGATGTCTTAAACCAATGAGCCACAAATCACCCCAACTGATGTGAAAGATTATCTGGCACACACACAATACAATCTGGAAAGCCCCCAAAACACACCTGGAACTATCTAGGCTACAGAAACTATACAAAATGGGCATTTCTTGGTTTCCGCATACTCCTAAAAACAAGCTAAAGATCCCTCCATTAGAACAATGTTCCATCCCTATGAAGTGAGCATAAGTGGCAGCCAATTCACACTGAAAAGCTCTACCAAGTTCAAACTACAAACAAGTCAAATCAAAGGGAGAATCCCTACTATCTTGAAAAATATGTTTTTGCATGTGACAAGTCCACAAATGAGCATCTGTAAAATAGAATGAGGACTACAAGGGAAGAATCTGATAACAACAGGGATTAAATCAATTGTGTTCTCAGGGTTTAACTTTTACACAGGAAGGGATTATATTAAGATAAAATGGAAAAGCTGGCAAAGGTTAAAGAGGAAGGAAAAATATCCACTGGATTACAGGGCATGTGGATATTATGTCAAATTTACCCCTTTTGGATGCTGCTTCTTTACTTATGTGTTGGAAGCCACAAACTTCAAATATTCATACTAAAATAAACGGATGGCTGGGAAGGTAGATAGACTCTAAGCAATATATGAGAAAGGATATATCCCATGTATCTTCAATATATGGGTGTGGAGATATACAAGAAAGCAAGGAAGGCATGGAGGAAGAAGACAGGGAGGGCAAAGAAGTGTGTGTGCCTTCAAGTTGCCTGTTTTATTTTTAGGCAAGGAATATTCAGAGGTGGCTTTGTCAATTCTTTCCTTTGAAACAACGCCTACAACATGTGGTATGTGTTGGTGGTCTCCCATCTTAATACTAACCAGAGCTCACCTTATCTAGCTCCCAACAGTAGGTGGCTTTATGCTATTTAGGCAAAATGTATACTTTAATTGTACTTTTAAGTGTACGTGGACATTTAGAAAGAACTGGCGTAGTTGTTTGTGGGAAGCAAAGGTGTCGAATTTCTGCTCAGCCATGGAAACTACTGGTGACCTTGGGCAAATCACACTCCCCACTTCAGGGAAAGGCAATGGTAGACCCTCATTGACTAAATATAGGCAATGAAACTCTATACTATCGACACAAGTCATAAACCACTTGAAGGCACACAACAGTAACAATAATAATGGCATTGAGCTACATCACATCTCAGCAGACTGGGGAAGAATATGATCAGGTGACCTGCATGCCTTATGATCCTGTTGTTCAAGTGATTAAACACTGATAGACAATTTCAAGGTCCCAGTTCTTCCTTCACAGGGTTGTCTTCACAACTGGTACTGGATGGCTTTAAATAGAGTAGAGGTGGCAACCCGTTTTCGCCTGAGGGTTGAATTCAAAGAAGTTCTCATGTGTCACATTCCAGGAAATGTGGAATATGGGTGAGCCCAAAGACAAAAGAGGTGTATGTGAAAAATACAGCATACTTTTGCTTTAAAGTTCTTATTTTTAGTAATGAAGCCTTAGAGGAGCCATTCTGATGTTTCAGAATGGTGGTGGTGGGGATTGCGCAAAACCACCAAATGACTGTGAGAAAGGTGTTGCAGAGAAAAGGGCATGACCACTTGGAGAGCCCTAAATGGCCAGAACAAGCATCCGGGAGGGGCAGATTCTACCTAGTTCAACCTGACATTTCACATATCTAAAATACAGGACATCTCTTAACACAGAACTGCCCTTTGACAGCATTTCCTTTGTAATATAGGATATTTGACTATCCTGAGTGAGACTGTTTGAGAAGGAATAATTCTTGCCAGAACATGGGGTGACATTTTGGACCTATGTTTTGACCGAGGCAAGAGTTAAATAATGCCATCACCATCTAACATATCTCACTGGTTGTCAGAAGGCTAAAATACCACTTGATGAAAGAACAGCAATTGATATAGATGACAAACTTTTGGTTTGTTGCTCAGTAACATGAAAATAACAAGACACTGCAATGATGAAAAATCCAGAATCAATAAGCAAGAATGCTTCTCTCTCAAATCAAACGGCCTTATACTGCAAGAACCTTCACACTGGGAACAGGAATTTGACAGAATAAAGGCTACAAATTATATCCACTGAGCTATAGAACCTACATCTATTCAAATTCTCTAAATCAATTCCATTTGCTTTTAATTTTACTTTTCATTACAGCATTTGCAAGCTTATCACTAGCATAGCCTTTGGTTGGCTGCTGGGAATCAGATGCTGTAAAGTGTTGTTATTGTGACCTTCAACTCATTTCCAAGCTATAACCCTAAGGGCAATCCATCATGGGGTTTTCCTGACAAGATTTGTTGGATGGCTTTACCTTTGCCTTCCTCTGAAGCTGGGGGTATATAACTCGCCCCAGGTCACTCAGAGGGTTTTGATGCCCAAATAGAATTTTGAACCCTGTTCTCCAGAGTCATAGTCCAACATACTGGGTCTCCTTTGATAAGTACTCTAAGATAAAGATAAATTTAAATAGATGCAAAAACATCCCCAAACAAAATAGCAGTCAGTGCCTCCAATTTATTATTTCCTGCCCCAGTAAAGGTGACAGGAAGCAGAAGATCAGAAGGGTGTTTGCACTGGGAATTCATTATTAACAGCAGCGGCAATAACATTTTAACTTTGCTCAGTATCTGTAATCATTCTCTTACTCTCAAGAAAGGACAACCAGTTCCCAGAAAACAAGGCAGAAGGTTGCCTCAACTTGCAAACAAGGCAAAAACATTTTACAGACCAGGGCTTGCAAGTGGGTTCTTTATGGCCAAAGCTTCAAATTAATTCTGATTATTTTATTTAGTCCTTTAAAGGTGTGGAGTCAAAGCACTACCTGTAAAGTACAATATGGTTTTTTACATTAAAATAATCTCCCAAAATGTTAAATTAGAACTAAGCACCTGGACTGTAGATAACCCATGTTGTTATTGTCAACAAAATAGTTCATCCCAGGTCTATCACAATACAATCTGAGTGATTCTGAACTCTCTGTTACTAAGAAAGGATGGGTATGGTGAGCTCACTTACTCTCTTAAAAAAACTAAACTGGTCAAGCATTAGGGATTATTCTTCTGGCCACAGGACCTCTAGAAAACTCTTCCTATAAATTCATGTAGAAAAAGAAACATTTCTGGTTTCAAAAATAATAATAATTACTTTTGATTTTCTGCTAAGAATGAGGTATGGGGGACACAATTTTGCCCAAGAAAACAATCTTGGCTCCCAAAAATATCATTCTCACCCCTGGTTTAGAGGTCTCTATGAAACTTACAATGTTCATGTTTTCAAAGTCCCCATTAGAATAGATACACTGAATGAAACAGGACTTGTTAAATGCAGTTATGTAAGTCCAATTCATTAAATGGGTCTACTCTAAGATAAACAAGGGATTTATCCTCATGCAACTGAAACCAGCCCCAAAATTCTGCAAACAGGGATAAACAATGAACCAAACGAACATAACACAAATCTTGGTTTCTGAATGAACATAAAGTTGGGCATTTCAGAAACAACAGCCAAGCTGAAACAGTCAGATGGGGGTAAAAACTACTTGGCTGGTTGGTCCTTCCTGGAAGAAATATTTTATCACTGCTGCCAAAAAAACTCTAACTAGGCCTTGAGATTGAAACAAAACAAACCCCTCCAAAAATGAAGCAAAGTCATTTGAAATAACTGAATTAAACCCGGCTCTCTGCAATGTTCTTTTTCACAGAGTCAGGGAGGAGAGAGGGAAAGATACTCCTAAACCTAAAAGTCTGGTAAGCAAGACAGATAATGCCAAGATGAATCATTTGCAAACATACTCTAGCTAGAAAGTCTCCAAGTCAACTTTGGCAAATATCTGCCCATCACCCTTCGCGAGCAACCAGATGAACAGCATGACTTAAAAGCCTTCACCTTGCACTTTAAATACAAGCCAGACTATATTTGTTGTTGTTATTGTTGCGTGCCTTCATGTTGTTTCTGAATTATAATGACACTAAAGCAAGCTATTACAGGGCTTTCATTCATTCGGGTGAGGTTGGCAATTGCTGCATCTTCTCCAAAGGCTGAGATAGTGTGACTTGCCCAAGGTCATCCAGGACTTTCCACAGATATATAAACCCAAATTTCCTAGTTTCTAACAGACCTCACAACCTCTGAGGATGCCTGCCATAGATGAAGGCAAAACATCAGGAGAGAACGCTTCTAGAACATGGCCATATAACCCAAAAAACCTACAACAACCCAGTCATCCAGTGATTTTCAAAGCTAAGCAGGGATCTTCAAGATCTTTTTAGATTACAGTATATGCAGAATCCCCCAGTCAGTCCAATTAGTAGTTAGTGGATTCAAGGGACCGCAGTCCAAAAGTAACTTTCTCAAACTCTAAATGAAATTACTGATTCATTTGCTAGGTGTCTAGACCCGGGGTGGCCATTTCTGACTCATTGTCTGCAACATGGCTAAAGATCCTCTGCTCATCAGTATAATTCGGTTTGCCCAGAGGTGCATTATTAGACAGACATATGCCAGTTAGTCTGTAAGGTAGGTGCCAAATTGCCTCTAGGACTATGATATCAAGCCAGCTAATTGCATTTCCACCCCCATTTGCCAAAACTTTATAGACACTGCACTGCAATCAAGGAAGGATAGCTGGTAGATCAAAGAATAGACCATTATAGAAGCTCATTTAGCTGCCAACAAGAATGATTAAGGGATTCAAAAGAGGCAAATTTGAGAATATGGATTTAACCTTTTTACATTGCCTCTTTTATTTTCCTGAAGAAACTGTTAAATTACTCATATCCTTTTGTAAACTGGCTTATGTCACTAATAGATGCTTTTCTTCATGCTTCACATTTTTCTGAAGTGTGGGACTAACAAAATTAAACATAAGTGCCAGAAAAATCAGATGTAGCTAAAAGTTTTTTTCAAGAATATAGCATTAAACTATTTATAGAATCAAAACTATTTTAAAAAGTAAATGACAAAACATTGAAGAGATACACTAAATGAAAGGCCATTAACATATAAAACAATATGTTCTCAAAAGCCTGCTGGAATAGAAAATCCTCCATCTTTTCTCTGCCCCGGAGTGTGGTGGAGGTTCCTTCTTTGGAGGTTTTTAAACAGAGGCTAGATGGCCATCTGTCAGGGGTGCTTTGAATGCAATATTCCTGCTTCTTGGCAGGAGGTTGGACTGGATGGCCCATGAGGTCTCTTCCAACTCTATGATTCTATGATTCTATCTGCCAGCAAAAGGACAGCAAAGAAGGGGTCAATTCAGCCTTGCTAGAAGTGGTCCAGAAGAAGGCCTTGTCGACATTCCCACTGTAAAATGCCTGTGAAGGTGGTGGGATCAAGAGAAATAACTCCTCCAGTGATCTTAAAGCTTTGGTGGGCTCACATGGGAAGATAGACACCTTCGGGCAATCTGGACCCAGGGTGTATAGGGCTCTATGGGTGAACCCCTGCCTGGGAGAAAGGTGTGGTATAAATACAATAAGCAAAGTAACAATGAGTTGTTGAAGCTTTCACGCCAGAATCACTGGGTTGCTGTGAGTTTTCTGGGATGTATGGCAATGTTTCGGAAGCATTCTCTCCTGACATTTCGCCCACATCTATGGCAGGCTTCCTCAGAGGTTGTGAGGTCTGTTGGACATTAGGCAAGTGAGGTTTAAATATCTGTGGAATAGGGTAGGAGAAAGAGCTCTTGTCTGCTTGAGGCAAGTGTGATTGTTGCAATTGGCCATCTTGATTAGCATTTAAAGGCCTTGCAGTTTCAAAGTCTGGCTGCTCCCTGCCTCGGGGAATCCTTTGGCAGCCAGTGTCCCTGATATAACAAGGTACTTAACTATAACCTGCCCTAATTAGCAATCTGGAGCAGGTCTTTCGGCCAGCTGAAGATTCCAAATACTCTTCACAGGCATCCCTTCATACAGGACATTATATTAATCCAAAGAGGATGTAACTAAGGCATGTGTCCCCATTGCAAGTCAGGGATCCTAGGAATGGGAGCAATTACAGTAATGATTTTAATTGAGGATTTAGATAATCCGTCTAATAGCTGGTAAATTGTGATTTCTGGAAGTTGTCAGTCAAAACACCTGGTTGAGAACCACTGCTCTAAAATATAGCATATAGTACCTGGGATTCATTGGTGGTCTCTCATTCACTTACTCATCATCACTATCATAGGCTAGTCTCCAAGTGTAGAGTCTTGGTGGTAGGACCACAAATGACTGTAGAGAGACCTATTCTGGCTCCGCATGTTCTTTAGCAGAGAGGACATTGGTTTCCAGATGGAAGGCAGCCCTGGCAAGGGTTTGCTTGATGCACCTTCCTCTGGGTATGTTTCTCCCTTTTGCCCTCTATTAATGTATCTTCAAAATGCACAGCACTGTTGGTAACAGCTGAACTCTAGTTAGAAAGCTCGAGGTCCAGGATTTCCCAGTTCTTGGTGTTTATAGCACACCGTTTAAGGTTACCTTTAATCCCATCTTTAAATCTTTTTTACTGTCCACCAAAATTCTGTTTTCCATTCTTGAGTTGAGAGTGGAGTAACTGCTTTGAGAGACAGCGAGTGTGCATTTGGACAATGTGGCCAATTCATCGAAGTTGATGGTGGAGGATTATCGCTTCAATGCTGGTGGTCTTTGCTTCTTCCAGAATGCTGACATTTGTCCGCCTGTCTTCCTAAAAAAATTGCAAGATATTTCAAAGACAATGCTGATGGAATCATTCCAGAAGTTGAAAGTGACGTTTGTAGACACGGTCCATGTTTTACGGGCATTACGAACAAGGGCAGGCCCTGTTTAACTTCCAAGATCTGTCAGGATTGGGTGACTTTAGGATATTCAGACCTTCCAAGAATTGTTCTTGATCAAAAACAAGTTTAATGGGTTGATTTCCAGATTATATAACATGGGATAAGCAAATTCAGCTCCCAACTTCTTCACATGTTCAGGAGAGGGATGCAATCTAAAATGTTAATCATCTCTAGAAAACTCAAGGCTTTCTTTCATCAACAAACAAGTGATCATGAAAACAGCAGGTGGTTGTTTTATCTGGTGTTCACCATTCTGTGGAGAACACAGTGACCGGTGAGTAACCTGTGATGACAAATCAGTGGGGCTGGGACATCTTGGGAAATCCTTTTTCTTGGTAATCTTCCCCAATATCTGACTGCAGTAAAGAGGTCAAGAAAAGAGGGAGACAGGTGTGTACAACAGAATTTTATAAGAAGTAAATCCATCTGTGTACACTGGTGGACATATGGAGAGGAGGAGGAGGAAGAGGAGGAAGATTCACTCAATGCCCAAGCCCTAATCTTCATATTTTTATACCTTATGTATACAGTAGCCAAAACATGTAAAGCCAAAAATACATGACATTCTACAGGAGGAACAATACAAAATACTTGAAGGTTTGGGCTTATGTGTTCAGACCTGGTACATCCCATTAAGTGATCTTGGGACATGCTATATTCTCTCACCCTCATAGGAAGGCTAAGGCAAACCCACTCGGAAAACTCTTGCCAAGAAAATCCTGTGACATGATTGACTTAAGAGTCGCCATTAGCCCGAAACAACCTGAACGCATAACAACCAAATAAATCACTGAATGCAAAAAGTGCCAGAGCACAGTCATGGGTATGCTCTAATCCAGAGCTGATCCTATAATTAGACATAGTGAGGCAACCAACTCAGAAGGGTGCATCTACTTAGTAAAATTACTACAGTTTGACACTACTGTCAATGCTATGGAATCTTGGGAGTTGTAGTTTGGTGAGGCATCCACACTCTTTGGAAAGGAAGGACTAAGACCTTGTAAAAGTACAACTCCAGTGATTCCATAGTATTGAGCCATGACAATTAAAGTGGTGTCAATCTGCATTAAATCTGCCATGTAGATGCACCCCAGGTCACACTCTTGCAAATCCTCCTTCTATTAGAGGACATAGATTTCATCACTGATGCCCAATCAGTGAGCTCTTAAACCAGGCATGGGCAAACTTTGTCCCTCCGGGTGTTTTGGATTTCAACTCCCATAATTCCTAACAGCCTACCGGAAACAGATGTTATGAAGGGGCGGGGGAGAGACTATGCTATCATCAGTACTGAAGAAAGAAGACCCTCTTAGTCCAGTTAGCATTTGTACATGAAGTTATTTCAAGCAGCAACATGCCTTGGGTCAACCTGATCTTAATCCCCTCTCTACATGCTCACCTGTACAGTCCACTTTAGGTCAGCACAGAGCTATAATCACCATGTTCAGATAAATGGCACTAATTTGACTACACAGTTGAATGGCTTAAAACAAAAGTTCTAAAGTTCAGCATCAAAGTCTGTTAAGTAACTTTAGTAGTTACAGTCTAAGAGGCCAGGTAATTCTAGGGATTAGTGACTGATTAAATAAGAGGAAGCAAGGTTTAGGAGGAAACAGGTGACACTGAGCAATTCGAAATTGTGGAAATCCAAACAGACAGAGAAGAGCACCAGAAAGAACTCTCCAGACAAATGAACAACAAAATGGTACTGGTACTTTAATGGTATTTAGAACAATGTTTCTCAACCTGGGGGTTGGAACCCCTGAGGGAGTCGCAGAGGGGTCGCCAAAGATAATCAGAAAACACAGTATTTTCTTTTGGTCATGGGGGTTCTCTGTGGGAAGTTTGGCCCAATTATATTATTGGTAGGATTCAGAATGCTCTTCAACTGTAGGTGAACTATCAATCCCAGCAACTACAACTCCCAAATGTCAAGGTCTATTTTCCCCTATCTCCACCAGTGTTCACATTTGGGCCAATTGAGTGTTTGTGCCAAGTTTGGTCCAGATCCATCATGGTTTGAGTCCACAGTGCTCTCTGGATGAAGGTGAACTACAATTCCAAAGCTCAAGGTCAATGCCCACCAAACCCTTCCAGTATTTTCTGTTGGTCATGGGACTTCTATGTGACAAGTTCAGTTTAATTCCATTGTTGGTGGAGTTCAGAATGCTCTTTGATAGTAGATTAAGTATAAATCCCAGCAACTACAACTCCCAAATGACAAAATCAATTCCAAACAACCCCATCAGTATTCAAATTTGGGCTTATCAGGTATTTGTGCCAAATTTAATCCAGTGAATGAAAATACATCATGCATATCAGATATTTACATTACAATTCATAACAGTAGCAAAATTCCAGTTATAAAGTAGCTATGAAAATAGTTTTATGGTTAAGGGTCACCACAACATGAGGAACTGTAGTAAGGGGCTGCGGCATTAGGAAGGATATAGAAAATCAGGCTAATTCTGTTTTATTAATACCAATTAAATAACAAAAAAGTGACCAACCAGGAGGGTTCTTGATTGAAAAAAAAAGAGACAGCTTTAATAAATGACTAAGTTAATTACCGCACAGCGGTAGGAGAGAACGGTGTCAGGGTTTATTATAAAAGAAACTAAGAATAGCTAACATCAGAATGCTCTTATAAAATGTATGAGGTTACCACATAAGGTAAAGGTTTCTTCTTGGCATTAAGTCCAGTCATATCTGACTCTGGGGGGTGGTGCTCATCTCAATTTCTAAGCCGAAGAACTGGTGTTGTCCATAGACACCTCCAAGGTCTATGGCGTGCTGTTACCGTCCCATAAAAGTGGTACCTATTGATCTACTTACATCTGCATGTTTTCGTACTGCTGGGTTGGCAGAAGATGGGGTTAACAGCAGGAGCTCACCCTGCTCCCCAGATTAGAACCGCCAACCTTTCGGTCAGTATGTTCAGCAGCCCAGCGGTTTAACCCGGTGCGCCACCAGGGCTCCAGAGGTTACCACATATGGAACACTAAATATTTTTTTAAAAGTTCAGGAACAGGGAAGTGAACAAGCAGAGCAAACATGCAAAAACTTAAGATTTCTTGAAAGCACAAGATTAAAAGAGAAAGACGCATTATTGAAGACAGACTGTAGAAAGGTTCTTTTTGTACTACAGTTCTCAAAATCCATTCCTAATACAGACAACACCTTTTTGACTAAAACTCCAATGTTGGCTATGGCTAAGGGATTTTGAGAACTGTTGTCCCAAAATAGCTTTGCCAAGCCCTGATAATGTCTTTCTTCTTGCTAGAAACATGATGTTGGACTACTTAGACCTTTGGCTCTTGAAATGTTATTACCATGACTGATTCTGGAACTGTTCTTACAAATTAGGATCAAAAGCCATGGAAAAGTTTCTGGTAATTGTTTTTAAATGGGTGCCACTATGGTATCAAAAAATATCATTATTCAGCAGATCTGCTCAGGACTTAATTTCAAAAGTGATTCAGGCTTCCACAAATATCGCTGTATGCTTTCCCACACAAAAATATTTATTTGGCCTATAGTCCTGGACACAGCTGTGTGTGCAGAAGTCATGTGGCAAAACAGATTGCATAGCAGTAGTTCTGGGCCAGATTGCAAACTGATAGTTGAAGACAGGAGGAAGGAACCCAAGAGAAAGAAAAAAACACATTCAGACTTCTGTAAGGACATTATGGGGAAAAGCTGGGGTGGCATTTCATTATGCTGCTTAAAGGCCCCATCTACACTGCCCTATAATCCAGTTTCAGAATGCAGACTAACTGTATTGGACTGGATTATAGGGCAGTGTAGACTCATATAATTCAATGAAGTTCAATCTGCATTATATGAGTATACACCAGTGGTTCTCCACCTGTGGGTCCCCAGGTGTTTTGGCCTACAACTCCCAGAAATCCCAGCCAGTTTACCAGCTGTTAGGATTTCTGGGAGTTGAAGGCCAAAACATCTGGGGACCCCAGGTTGAGAACCACTGGTCTACACTGACCATTATTATGTAGCAGTGTAGATGGAACCTTTGACATGGAATGTTAAACCTGTTCTAGCGCTTTAGTGCTGAAGAGGGCAATTTTCTTGGTGAACTAAGAAGAAAAAGCATTTGCAAAAATGGATGTGTAATTATTTTATTACTGAAATCTAATATTTTCAAAAAGAAGTGGGATGAGCACTACAGTCTGTTTTGATCTTGTACACTGTAGTATCTTAAAGTAATTTTTCTGCTGTTCACCTCTGCCACAACTTCATCTCCTCTTTTGTTTTTAACCTTAAGTGCATTCTTAAGTTGCTGTTAAGGAACTGTTTTGATTCAGTTTTGTTCCTTTCTAACTATTGCATTGGCAATAGAGTCTACACTGTTCTATTGCCAATGCTATTGTGCACCATACTGTGTTTCCCCGAAAATAAGACACAGCCCTATATTTATTTTTCCTCAAGAAGACACACTATGGCTTATTTTCAGGGGATGTCTTATTTTATTAAGTATGGTACAACAATCTGCATTTATGGGATGATATCTCTCTGGGCTCAGTAGCAGACTGCTTGCTGAAGCCTTTCCCCTGGTGTTTGTGGTAGTGGGGGGGGGGGGGGTTAGAGAGACCCACAGACTGTTGCTGGTCAGTGCTGGGGAGCAGTAACTTTATTGGTGTTTGGGAGGGAGGGGAAGAGACCCACAGACTATTGCTGGTTGGTGCTGGTGTAGAGAGACCCACAGTGCTGAGTAAAACGTCAGCCACAGCTTTACTTCTTCCCCCTGAGGACACACAATACCTGAAGCAGAGTGTTCTGTTCCTCACTTCACTGAGGAGACTATTAATTTCACTTTCTGTGTCTCTGTCTATGCCTCAGGTTGCAGAATGCATAGAATGGCCAGGACCTAAAGGAGGAGCCGACCATGTACCCTGCATAGCCATGCCTATCACTATGTCTTATTTTCGGGATATAGCTTATATTGCACAAATGCTTAGAAATCCTGCTATGGCTTATTTTATGGGTATGTCTTATTTTAGGGGAAACAGGGTAGGACAAAAGATGCATCTACATTGTAGAACTAATGCAGTTTGATATCACTTTAACTGCCATGGGTCAATGCTATGGAATCCTGGGATTTGTAGTTTGGTGAAACACCAATCTTTTTGTCATAGCTGGCTAAAGACTGTAAAACGACAACTCTGTAATTACATAGCATTGAACCAGTTAAAGTGATATCAAAATGCATTAATTCTACAACTTAAACACACCCAAAGTTACAACCCTGCAATTTTTTTCTGCTATTAGAAGACACAGTTGACAGTCAAACACTTTCAGTCCTCAAAATTCTCATGACAGAATTGTCATTAGTCAGAAACAACTTGGAAGGCACACAACAGCAACAAAAGAAAACCTAACAAAAAAAATATGGACTGCATCCAATATCCTGCAATATATGCTTTCCCCAGAAAAATAAGATTGTGGAAAAAAACAAATCCCAACTGTGAGAACACCAATGGTTTAAAACTAAAGGGATTGTGAAAGCAGCAACATTTGTATCAAGGACATCTTGCAAAATTTTGAGAGATTCTCTCTAGGAACTTTCCTTCCAACTGTCAACAAGTTCTAAACTATGTTTCATGAAGTGATAGGCGAGTGTTTTGTAAACACTGATTCTCGTGACTGTTGATGCTGCTCCTGCTTCCCTTCTGGGCCTATCCCACATTGCCGCACACTTTGTGCAGATGCCAGGAGAGCTCCTGAATTCCAGCTATCTTTCTCTGCTCTGCCTTTTAAAGGAGAAGAAGAAAGCATGCCCTGCTTTACTTTCTCTAGAGAGAAGTTAACAACACAGATGGTAGGGCAGCTACTACCTCCCTTTGCTTCCCAGAAAGTATTTAACAAACCAGTCAGCTGAGGGAGCAAAAAGGGCATATGGAAAATAAGCTGAAAGGAACACGTAAGCGGCGCAGCTGCCTTGCCTGACCTCGCCATCCCAACCCCCTGCTATTTGGAGGCTATTTTAATCCTGTTTGCTTTTAAACTGGTCGGCTGGGGATGGTAGGGGAGGGCATCTGAAGTCAGGCCAAGTGCACCACCCTTCTCCTATTTGTCCCGCCCCTTGGCCTCTAAAGCAGCTATCCCGGGCAAAACCACAGCAGAAACTTTGGAGAGGATTGGAGAAACCAAACGTCCAACTCCTTTATGTTTTGTTTTTCTGGAGGACGTCAGCAGATTAAAAGAGGTGGTGCAAGTAGACTCAAAAGCACACCTCAGGGTCACAAAGAACTGACAATGTTTTTATGTCTGTTAATCATTCCTGATTCTGTTCTTGGCAAAAGGGTGGGTGAGTTGGTGTTCTGTAACAACAATAACATTCAGGACTGGCTCATCAAGAGTCAAGTGAGCGTCAGAGTTAGAAAACAGGCAGCAACAAAGCAACACGTGATTGCATAAGAGTACCATTTCTATGGTGGTTAAGGAGTACAATGTTCCTTACAATCTGCCTTGTTTGTTCCCCACAATAATCCTGGAAAATGTCCTAGATACTCATGTATAGGTGTATAAATTTTAATCAAAAATTGAACAACCTCCCCCCTTCCCAGGTTAACTTATCCACATGCTAATGTAAATGCTGCACCTTAACTCCTATCAAAAACAAATCACCTTTTTCTCTGAATTGTGGTGAAAAGCAAGTGCTTAGTGCATCCTGGAAAGATCTAAAATAAGCACCAGACTCCTCTATTCTCTCCACTGTAACACAGTTTTTGACTTTTTCTGAATGCCCAGATGGGAAAGGGGCAACAGTGATGGGGTGGCTGCCCCCCTGAAGTAGCATTAGTGTTTCCTTCTCTACATAAATTGACTTTCATCAAGATCCAAAATTTTGGACCCCAAACTAACCCTCAACTTATACATGAGTATATGTGGTAGGTAATGCAGGATTCATCTCTTTCCAGTTGTTGCTGGAATGGTACCCTTACCCAGATTTTCCTGATAGTTTATTTACTTTTAAGACAGGCAGAAACTAAGCAGATGATATTTTCAAAGCCACTGTGTTACAACTGTGGCTTTGTTGGAACTAAATTTATTTTTATTATGATTATTATGATTATTATGATTATGATTATGATTATTTTAACTGTAGAAGTTCTCTCTGTCATATATTTGTTAAGAAATAAGAGAAATACAAAGGATGGGGAGGAAAGATTGCATTCTCAGAATTAGTCTGTTTCAGATATCTACTTAGAGCTTTTTGAGTTTATAAGTAAGCTAAGATTTTAAGCCATGCCAGGTCCTTACACCATAGGGATTCGGAGGAGGTCTGTGTCCTCAAACAAGTTTGCACAATACTTAGTGCTCGAGGCAAGCACACAACAACCAAGGTAACAGTGTCATAAAACACTGGAATAGCAGCTATATTAATTTAAAGACATACCACAAGCTTACTCAGAAGCTACCTACTGGAAATCATCTTGCAGAGGAATTCAGACCTTCTCCAACTTCTTGTTACAATATCACCAAGACCATCACTAAGGGTACAGCTGTCAGAGTGACAGAATCAAGCACGAGATCAGCTCAGCACTGTAATCTCATTTTTTCTGGACAGCCCAAGCCAGCCGGTATATTTAGTCGGAGATACTGCTGAGCAAGAGCACAAGTATGGTCCTGGCACTGGGTGATCTGAGTTACTAGATAGAATGTTTATTGGGATAAATAAATTAAAAGAAATCTACTTGATGCAAATATGTGCCAATGAGCTTGGACCTGCAATCTGTTAACAATCTAGCAATGCCTCAATATAATTATTAATAGAATTGATTTCAAGCATGAAAAGAGGATTGTTCTTATGATACTGTGTACTGGATAGTGCCTGACTCTGATGAAGAATATCCAGGGCAGTCTTGAGACATTTAGCTTTCTGGAATAGCATGGAACTCAAAAGTTATTTTGGCACAAGGGTCAGAAGAATCTCTAAATAACCTCACCACTAGGAGTAAACATGAAATAATAACAAAGGAAATCGCCATCAATCTGCTTCCTTTTCATGAAATCTGGAACCCACTGCAGGAACGAGATGCCTCACTCTCTCTTATGCTGGGGCTGTTCCAGAACATATCACACACCCCTGCACTTTGCACTTAATAATGGCTAATTCAACAAGATTGTTTTGACAGAAGAAGGAAGGAACCCTCACTAAATATCCTAGCAAGGAAGTCTGGAGTGAAAGGAAATGAAAGTAGAGATCTATGGTAGGATCTTCCAAACTTTAATGAGAAATTTGAAAGAAAACACATCTTTGCAATAACACATGGTGAACCTAGCCTTATCTGTATAGAATTCCATTTCTTAATTTCTCAAAGCCCATTTTTCCCTAAACATTATAGCAGAAGTTAAATTACTACAGAATATAATCTTTCTACTATATTTTACGATCTAGGACAGTGGTTCCCGACTTTTTTTTTTACTAAGGTCTACTTGACCAGGGACCACTTGAATAGGGACCACTCTCTAACATTAGTACCAAAAGGGTTACACATTGGTTTTTGGTCAACTTTAGATTTGGTTTGGTTATTTCTGGTAATGACTCATAAAATTGCATTGAATAGAACACATCAGCTCTAGTTTCTGATACAGAAACAAAGCATGTCAGGAGATCTGACCACAGATATGCCATCTCACATCTACTTTAACCTCAAGTAAGAGAACACTGGAGTCCGTGCATCTGGGAGTGCTTTTTCTCTCTTCAATTTCTGATTACATTCAATGACATGATTAGGATGCTAATCCAACAGCTGGCATTAGTTATTCCTTTTCAGCCTCTAATTCAGCATCTACAAAATTAGGAAAGAACAATCTCTCAGTCACAAAGATCTAAAGCTGAAAAATTATAAAAGCAGCCCCTTGTCCAGTTATTATGAATGGGTGAATGCCTCCAAGGCAATGGGTCAAGACAGTTTTTATAATGGGGGTAAAATAAATTCTCTTCCAACTGTTATGTATCACAAATAAACAAAAAAGCCCAGATTGTTCTGGCTACGATAGAGATTTACAAGATTATGAACGTTATGGGATGTATTGAAAGAGAGAGAACATTGTCTTATTCTCATACAACACTATAATTCACCCAGTGACATTGAGAGGTAGTAGGGATGCAGGACAAAGGAAATGCTTTCTTATAATGAACACATAATTCTCTGCCATGAGATAAAGCAGTCTTCTTGAATGCATTCCTGCATGGCTCTTAAGAAGGATTAGAAATGTTCATGGCACAGCTCTGGAGACAGAAAATGTCACAGCAGGTTAACCACCAGCTGCAGTAAATCTTTCCAATCAAAAGGCTGACAGAAGTCCAGGTTGGAGTGAGCTCCTGGCCTTTAGCCCAGCTTCTGCCTACCTAGCAGTTCAAAAGCAAAATGTGAGTAGATAAATAGGTACTATGTTTTGTCGAAGGCAAACCTACAATAAATAGGTACTGCTTTAAAGCGAGGAGGTATTTAAGACACCCATAAGAAAATGCCAGAAAATATCAGCAAATCGATCAAGGAAGAAGGTTACAAACAAAGCTCTTCAACAGGGGAGATGAAGCACACACCCCTCCCCCATGGCTGGAACCAAGCACAAGCCTCCAAGATGCTGAAGACAGGAAAAGCCTACATATACCTCTATCAGTATCTACTTACAATTGTCTGTCTTGTCAGTGTACAAACAGCATTTAATGTTTGCCGTATATGTGTTCTGTGATCTGCCTTGAGTCTCCTTTGAGAAGAAAGGAATATAAATACTGTCAATAAATAAATAAATCCACTCTTAAAACTAATGTATGGATATGTTGACAGTTTTAGAGTTATAGAGATGTGTGTCAGTTAAACAATTGTTGTCTAAGTATGTCTATGTTTATGTACTCTTTTTGTGTGTGTTTTATTGTCAAAAATTTCATTAACGTGTTTCAAAAAGAAGAAATGTTTGTGGTAGAATCACAACAATTAAATATATATTCCATCTTCAGAGACAATTTATCTCTGGTGATCTGTTTAGTGGGTTCTGTATCAAGGGATTTAAGACAGCCATGGCATTAAAATATGTGTGGGTGTGGGGGGATCCAAAAAGCAAATTTTGATTTTGCTATTTTATATAAGGTTCACAATTTTACTATACTATTGTATATAATGGGACTTCAGCATCTACAGATTTTGGTATCCACAGGGGATCCTGGAATGGGACACCAAGGGGCCAATGTTATTCTGTTTAGTCATTTGTTTCTATAAAAGTGAACGTTAAATTTGTTTTTAACCTAAATCAGTAGGGGTTTTATATGATGTGTTATGTAAATTTGTTATGTAAATGTATATTGTCATTGTTTTATATGCTCATGCACTTTGTTGTATTTTATGTGTGTTACACTACTGAGTACTTTTGTGAGTTGCCCTGATTACCTTTGGGGAGATGGTGGCGTGGTGGTGGGTTATAAAAAAAGTATTATTATTATTATTATTATTATTACTTTGAAAGAAGTGTATGTAATACATTATAGTACTGTTTATCTTTTTGAGAGCCCTGGTAAACAAAAAAAAAGCCATTAATACTTTTAATAATAAGCTAAATAGCTAGCCACTGTTGAAAAACTAGATACTTGATGAAACTTTTGTCTGAGCTAGTGTTTTTGTCTTTTGCTGTGTTTTTTTAATGTAAACCAGAAGCATTTATAGTGTCACATGGAAAAGGCTGCAGCACAGCATTTTTCATTACAAAAAAGGGACAATAATGATGCCCATAATACTCATCTTCAATAATCTGTACTAGCATTCCATTTATTTCTGACTTGAGTTCCAAGTGCAGGACCCAAGGCAGGGAGTACAGCATGTGTTACTAAAAGCTGTCCTTAGAAACTATTATAAACATAATATAACAATATTATGCAGCAACTATAACAATCTACATATGAAAACAAACTAAGGATGCTTTGACATGCAAAAGATCCCTCTAAACTTGCATCAGACACAATGCAGATCTTCTGCATGGTAACACTGTTTTTAACAAAGTATAACAAAGTAACAAATTAATGGTATTTCAACAAACTAAAAGGAAAAGCAAACCTGGTAAATAATCTTCTGAAGCATCACAAACACAACAGTTTTACAGCTGAACACTTTAAAGCCACTCAACTGGTTCTTCGAGTTGCCATTTGAAAGCCCATAACATTCAATTTTTTAAAGTGAAAGAAAGTGGGGGGAAAGGAAAGCTGCAATACGGATGGATTGATTTCCTAAAGGATGGTTACGCCTTGAGTTTGAGCAAGCCTCTTGATGACTGGGGCTCTGGAGGTCCATATACGCAGCCAATCAGAGCTTTCCGAACTGTATCAGACACATTAGTGTGTTAGTTGTGTGCATCACACAAATGTAACAAGAAACATCCAAGTCTATAAGAAATATGCAAAAAATATCATTTAAAATATATAAATGAAAGACTTTTATGAGATATTTGTTGTCAAAGATTTTTATGGCCAGAATCACTGGGTGGCTGTGAGTTTTCTGGGCTGTATGGCCATGTTCCAGAAGCATTCTCTCCTTACGTTTCACCCACATCTATGGCAGGCATCCTCAGAGGTTGTGAGGTCTGTCGGAAACTATGCAAGGGAGGTTTATATATCTGTGGAATGTCCAGGGTGAAAGAACTGTTGTCTGCTTGAGGCAAGTGTGAATGTTGCAACTGGCCACCTTGTTTAACATGTAACGGCTTTGCAGCTTCAAAGCTTAACTGGTTGCTGCCTGGGGAGTCCTTTGTTGGGAGGTGTCAGCTGACCCTGATTGATTCTTGTCTGGAATTTCCCTGTTGGGGAACCTCACAACCTCTGAGGATGCCTGCCATAGATGTGGGTGAAACATTAGAGAGAATGCTTCTGGGACATGGCCATGCAGCCCGAAAAACTCACAGCAACCCAATTTCATAAGATATGTTTTGTCCCCATACATTTCATTATTACAATTTATGTATGTGTCTGTGTTTCTTGTTCGTTTCACTTCTGGTTTTCTTGGAAAACTGAATTACTGTGTTGCGAAATGATGTCAGTCTAAAAATGTTCCACTAACATGAAATTTATGCTCTCATAGAATCATAGAATCAAAGAGTTGAAAGAGACCTCATGGGCCATCCAGTCCAACCCCCTGCCAAGAAGCAGGAATATTGCACACAGATTCTCCTTCATTCCTGAATCACAAAACCAAAGCACTAAGGGCAAACACAGAACAAGAGGTTTCCATCTGGGAAAAAGCCAGGCCACGCCTGCTCTCGCCAACTGCATACAGGGAAGATTTCTAAGCCGTGGTGCTGCTGGTGAAATGTCTCAAATGCCTGTGCTCCCACAAAGCACTTGGCTCCTGCTAAATCTAGGTGGGGGTTTCTTTGGCTCTGAAGCAGCCTTCCAGCTCCACTCTCCGAGCTCATCCCTGCAGCGGCTTGGACCACACGAACAGGGTTCCTTCCACTTGCAGGCAATGACATCACCAGCCGGGCGGCTGCTGCAGAGGCAGCTAATTACCTTTGGCTTCCTTCCTGCCTCCTTGCCCTGCCTGGCTCAGCAGCAGGAAACCTGAACACTGAAGCAAAACAAAGAGTCAACCTGGCCAGTTGCTCCTCCCCCTCTGATCTGGGGAGCTCAGTAGTTTTCCAAGGGGTGGGACATCCACAGTTATTTGAATAGGGAGTTTCAGGTTACTAGGGAAGATGGGAAAGGCAGTCAGCAGCAGCAAAAGGACACCATTTCTCTAGTATTGTGAGGAATTGGTGCTCAGTTCTGAACTAGAACCAGGACGAACCTTCCTCTCACTTGCCACACTAGAACCAACTCTATCTGGGTTATCCTCGCCTCTAACCAATAGGCAAAAGGACGAGTGCACAACCCAATATTTGCCTTTTTTGAAGTATTGCAAAATATTTGGTGATATGACTGGAGTGAAAACAAAGACATTGCAAAGCACACTGTTTGGAAAGGGGCACCTTGAAGGGTGAACACGCCTCTTCTGTTCCTCCTGTCACTAGGCATTCCCATGGCAAAACTAAAGCTCAGAGGGGCTTCCAGAAAGGTGGGGCGAAAAAAAAGGCTTGCTTAGGCAAGGGGTTCCTCTGAAGTAGTTTTGCCAGTTCCTTCCTGTCTAGTGCAGGTATGGGCAAACTTAGGCCTTCCAGGTGTTTTGGACTCCAATTCCCACCATTCCTAACAGCTTCGGGCACTTTCTTTAAGTGGCTGAGGGGGGAAAGGAAGGGGCCTGAGGCTGTTAGGAATGGTGAGAGCTGAAGTCCAAAACACCTGGAAGGCCCAAGTTTGCCCATGCCTGCTCTAGAGCCTATAGCACTTGGGGGAGGGCCTTCTTTTGGGACTGCCACTCCCATAATCTCCTGCTTGAGTGAAAGTCCCCAAAGACTTCCAAAAGTTCTAGCAAGCAGCATTTATTTGGGAGGAAAGGTCAAGGCAAGATCTTATCTCTGCTTTCAAGATGCCTAGGGACTTATGGCGATCCCATGAATTTGCATAGGGATTTTTTAGGGTAAGGAATACTGGTTTTTCCAGTTCCATGTCCCAAAATATACCCTTCAGCACCTGGCGTCCCTTGGCGGCCTCCCAATATATATACACTACAGCACTAAGAAGAAGAAGAAAGAGGAGGAAAAGGAGGAAACCAAGCGCCCCTCTGTGCAGCGCCTCTGGATCCCTTTGCGCCCCCCTTGGTCCACCCCCTTCCCCCGACCAGAGGAGCCCCATTTTGTGCCTTTGGCTTCCTCAGGGGGATTGGGGAAGGGCGCGGGGGCAAGAAGGGGGCAAGGCTCCCTTTCCTCTTCAAGCCACGGCTGTTTCTCCAAGGCCCCCTCCTCCTCTCCATGGCGCCGCGCTGCCTTCCCCAGGGCCTGGGTGGGGAAAGGCACAGAAAGGCTCCCTCTCTCTCTTTCTTTCTCTTTCTCTCCCCGCGCTCTTAGGGACTCACAGAAGCTCCGCCGCTGCTTGAAAGGCCGGTCCGACGGCATCTCGGTCCCGGGGACTGGCGAGAGAGAAATGGCAGGAGCTTCAGGAAGGCTCACAGCGCCTTCGAAGAGCGCAACCGATCGGGAAGCCTTGGCGACGTCGGGAGCAACAATAGCAGGTGCCCTCCAGAAGCGCTCCCACCCTCTCCAGCTAGGCCTGCCTTTCCTGGCCCTCCTCTGCTCCTCGTCCCTCCGTCTGCTCGGGTCAACTGAGCTCCAGCGCCTCTCTCCCGAAGCAGCGGCGGCGGCGGCAACAGTGACTTCATCGGCAGCCTCCTTCCAGGGGGAGGCGCCCGGTCCCGCCCCTTCTGCAGTGCGGCCTCGGGGCGGCTCTTGGCAAAGGAGAGGCCGATGGAGAGAAGGGCCAGCCTCGCAGGAGGAAAGCGGGCAGTCGCAGAGAGTGCCACAGAGCAGGGGCAAAGGGCAGGCACCTTTAGCCACCCCACTAGAGGGCTTTCTATGGCTTTATTTACTTATTTATCGTATCAGAAGAGAACCCAGGGTACAGTTGGACTGTATTTAGGAACACAAAGTTTACAACTTGGCATTATACTAAATGTCCTTTTGACCAGAAGCTGGCCACTTGGAGTGCCTCTGGTATCACTCTGAGGAGGTCCTCCATTGTCCATGTGGCAGAGTTCAGGTTACATTGTAATAGGTGGTCTGTGGTTTGCTCTTCTCCACACTCACATGTGGAGCCCCATTTCTTAAGGTTGGCTCTGCATCTGGTGGTGTCAGAGCGCAGCCTGTTCAGCATCTTCCAGGTCGCCCAGTCTTCTGTGTGCCCAAGAGGGCGTTTCTCATCCGGTCTCAGCCACTGATTGAGGTGCTTGGTTTTCTAGGTTCTTGTGGGTTTTTTCGGGCTATAGAGCCATGTTCTAGAGGCATTTCTCCTGACGTTTCGCCTGCATCTATGGCAAGCATCCTCAGAGGTTGAGAAGGTCCTTCTCAACCTCTGAGGATGCTTGCCATAGATGCAGGCGAAACGTCAGGAGAAATGCCTCTAGAACATGGCTCTATAGCCCGAAAAAACCCACAAGAACCTAGTGATTCCAGCCATGAAAGCCTTCGACAATGCTTGGTTTTCGCCTGCCACTTTTGGACTCCTCTTTGCTGAGGTGTTCCTGCGAGTATCTCTGTAGATCTTAGGAAGCTGTTTCTTGATTTAAGGCATTGGCATGCTGGCTGATATCCGAACAGAGGATTATTATTATTATTATTATTATTATTATTATTATTATTATTACTTTATTTGTACCCCGCTAGCATCTCCCGAAGGACTCGATGCAGCTTACATAGGCCAAGGCCTCAAAACACAATACAACAATACAATACCTAAAGCAAATTAAAAACAGTTAAGCAGTATGAACAACAACAATAAAACAATACATCAAGACACTATAAAACTGGGCCGGGCCAGAGTAATGGGTACAAGATTAAAAGTGCTGATGTGGCAGGAGGTATGCAGGATTAAAGTAAGTGCAGTGTGCAGAGTGCGGCAATCTTAATTCTACTAAAGTGCTTCTAGGACTTGGTATTGGAGATTCCTAATCTGAGAAGGCACATCGGAATAGCCAGGTTTTCAAGTTCTTTCTGAAGACTGCCAATGTAGGGGCCTGTCTGAGATCTTTTGGGAGGGCGTTCCAGAGTCAGGGAGCCGCCTCGAGTCCCCACCAAGCGCACTTGTGATGCAGGCGGGATCACGAGCAGGGCCTGCCCAGATGACCGAAGTGATCGTGTGGGTTCGTAGACGGAGATGCGGTCACGCAGGTAGGGTGGTCCCAAACCGTTCAGGGCCGTTGGATGGGTCAAATATGTTAATACAATATGAATGGGTCCCGTGAGTACACACTTATTTTGTGAAATACATTCATATCCTGATAAAACATTTATTTTCAGTATATGTAACTTTCAAATCCCTACAGCAGCGTTTCTCAACTTGGGGGTCGGGACCCCTGGGGGGGTCGCGAGGAGGTGTCAGAGGGGTCACCAAAGACCCATCAGAAAGGTGGAAGGTGAACTACATCTCCCCTAAATCACTTTCAATTCATCCCAAATCCCTCCAGTACATTCTGTTGGTCATGGGGGTTCTGTGTTGGAAGTTTGGACCAATTCTATCATTGGTGGGGTTCAAGGGACTCTGATTGTAGGTAAATTATAAATCTCAGCAACGACAACTCCCAAATACAAAGCTTTAATTTCCCCAAACCACCAGTGTTCACATTTGGGCATATTGAGTATTCTTGTGAAGTTTGGTCCAGATCTATTATTGTTTGAGTCCACAGTGCTCTCTGGATGTAGGTGAACTACAACTCCAAAACTCAAGGTCAATGCCCACCAAACCCTTCCAATATTTTCTGTTGGGCATGGGAGTTCTGTGTGCCAAATTTGGTTCAATTCCATTCCTGGTGGAGTTCAGAATGCTCTTTGATTGTATGTGAACTATAAATCCCACCAACTACAACTCCCAAATGACAAAATCAGTCCCCCCACCCCACTCCACCAGTATTCACATGTGGGCGTATCGGGTATTTGTGCCAAATTTGACCCACTGAATTAAAATACATCTTACATATCAGTTATTTACATTATGATTCCTAACAGTAACAAAATTGCAGTTATGAAGTAGCAACAAAAATAATTTCATGGTTGGGGGTCAGCACAACATATAGAACTGTACTAAGGGGTTGTGGCATCAGAAAGGTTGAGAACCACTGCCTTACAGCCACATTTTGTTCCTTTAGTTTAGATCCCCCTAAGTATAAAAATCTGCATTTCTAAGTAGAACAAGTGTCAAGTTTATAACTTTGTAAGTACCTTAAATGTGTTTTAGTATATGGATATATTTGCAACAGATGTATATAACAAGAGTTTATAATTTTGCAAGCACCTCTAAATGTGTTTTAGTATATGGTGGTTAATTAATATATTTGCAGCATATGTTGATATATATAACAATTTCAGACCACCAGAGGAAGGCAAACATGTAAACTAATCTCAAATTCATCATAGCATATGTGAAATTATTTTATATTAAAAATGTACCTGCTATACATCTATTGAAATTTCTTACTCTGTTCTTTCACCTTAATGATAGGAGATCCCGGTGGTGCAATGGGTTAAACCCTTGTGCCGGCAGGACTGCTGACCAAAAGGTCGGTGGTTCGAATCAAGGGAGCAGGGTGAGCTCCCATCTGTCAGCTCCAGCTTCCTATGTGGGGACATGAAAGAAGCCTCCTATAGAATGGTAAAACATCCAGACATCCCCTGGGCAACATCCTTGCAGACAGCCAATTCTCACACACCAGAAGTGACTTGCAGTTTCTCAAGTCGCTCCTGACATTAAAAAGAACCTTAAATGATATTGAAAACTAAGAGAGCTTGCAGTATTGTTTTATGGAATGAACAGGCAATTAACCTGATTGAATTTAAATATGCCACTGGGTGTATTAAAAATACATCAAACTGCAAAAAGCATATAAGTGTGACTGATTCAATGACTACTTGGGATTAACAACAGGATTTTGCCCTGGGTCAGGGTTGGGGTGAAAATAGTGATGCTAATAAAGGTTGCTGGGACCCTTAGCAACAACATTGGAGGACGACACGAGTCTAACCCCCAGCCTAGATGACTAGGAAGGATAGAGAGGATTTTTCCCATAGTTCTCATAATAACTGAGAACACGCACAAACCAAATGGCATGAGAGCAAACAGCCAAAATTAATCCTTTTTGTAAAACAGACCAAAAGCCTTGAGGAAATAGCAATGTGTTATGGTATTCCCTTACATGTATTGTATGTTGTTTTTCATTAGCCAATATACTAACACTAACCAAATGTGTCTTTGAAAAGCAAAAACAAATGATGGAGCCCTCCGTGGCACAACAGATTAAATCGCTGAGCTGCTGAACTTGCTGACCAAAAGATCGGTGGTTTGAATCCAGGGAGTGGGGTGAGCTCCCGTCATTAGCCCCAGCTTTTGTCAACCTAGCAGTTTGAAAACATGTAAATATGACTAGATTAATAGGTATCACCTTGGCGGGAAGGTAACAGCGCTCCATGCAGCCATGCTGACCACATGACCTAGGAGGAGTCTACGGACAACGCCGGCTCTTTGGCTTAGAAATGGAGATGAGCACCACCCCTCAGAGTCAGACATGACTAGACTTAACCAAATGTTTCTTTGAAACACAAACACAAATGAAGGATTAGATGGACTCTTTGATTTTAATGCATTACAGAAGAAACAGCCGACTTCAAGTTTAAATAAGTGACAAAATAAAAACAAAAACAAAAAAGATAAAAGTCATTTAGAGTTATTAGAATAATCATTTAAACCATGATTACTTAATTACTTTGTACTATGAAGAAACCATTCTGTCTTTGAGACTTTAGTCATACTTATTTCACTTCATCTTCTTCATGGAATGCCGTTATTTGAAGAGACTCATTAAACATATTGCTTAATATTTTAAAGAGGCTTTTTTTACACATTATGAATGTGGCACAAGCAATCACTACCAGCTTTGGGAATATTAAATTAAGAAATGGCATTTACGGATATGGAATTGCAGAACTTTCACTCTGTAGGATTCTGAATGACAATCAGGAAGTAGTCTTTATCTGTAAAAAAACAAAGTAATTATTAAGAAATCTTCTCCAGGTAATATTAGCTCATACATAAAGATTCTAGGCCAGGAGTGGGAATGATGTGATCTTCCATAAGTGCAATCCTGTAGGCCTCAGTCTAGCAGATTCAGATTCAGAGGATCCTAGAAGACCTCAGTGCTGTTGTCATCATTTTACACATATATGGGCTTCATAATGAAAAACATTTTCCAGGACTCTGAGATAAATGCATGTTACTGAGTTTCCTATTTTCCACCAATACTACAGTCCTCTAAAACTACTCAAGGATTGAGGGACAATTTTGAAAAGTGGATCTCAAACACCGGTTGTCCTGATGCTTTGGACTGAATTCCCCAGAATACCCAGGCAGGATGGCCAGTGGTTAAGAATTCTGGGAGCTAAAGTTTAAAACGTAGTGAACGTGTAAAGGCTGAGAACCACCATTTTACAAAAGAAACATATGCCAAATACAGTTTGTTTGCTTTGAAGGGGTCATAAGACTCTTGCTTTTGCTTCAGCTAACACAGTTAATCCCCCACTCCATCTGAAAGGACAGATATACAACTACACAACCACAGTTTAAACTAATTATCTGTGTGCCTCCAAACTGCCTGTTGACTTAAGCAACCCCATGACTTTTTTGGAGCATTTTCTCAAATAATGAATACTCAGAGGCAGTTTTGCTATTTCCTACCTCTGAGATGTAGGTATTCACTGGCAGTCTTCTGGGCCAGGCCTTAAAACAGCTGGTTAATCACCAGCAGCAATAGATCTTTCCCAACCAAAAGGTTGGCAGTTTGAGCCCAGGTTGGGGTGAGCACCCAAACTTCAGCCTAGCTTACTGCTCACCTAAACAGTTCGAAAACAGCTATGAGCTGTGAGTAGAGAAATTAGGCACCCCTTAAGCAAGGAGGTATAAAAAATCTGGCAATCAAAGAATGGGAGGAAAGTCTGTGAGCAAAAGGCTCGCCGTCATACGAGGATGGAGCGACAGCACCCCCCTGTGGCCGGAATCGAGCATAACCTCCAGGACACCAAAGTTGTAAAGTGCCAACACATACCTCTGTCTCACTGTCTGTCCTGTATGTCTAACAGCATTGAATGTTTGCCGTGCATGTGTTCTGAGATCCACCCTGAGTCCCCTTCGGAGTGAGAAGGGCGGAATATAAATGCTGTAAATACATAACTACAACAGATCCTGCATAGCTTCTAATGCGAGAGCTGAAACCCTTAGGGTATTTACGCCCTTTTAAAATCATGGTTTGGGTTGTTTGTTTTTTTAAACATCTGAAGACGGACTTAACAATGAACCACAATCCCATTCATGTAAGGCTCTCTATTTGTTTACCTGGAGCAACCATGATTTCATTCTTTTTGGAGCGAATCCGCAAGAACGTGAGGTCATTTTGCGGATCAATATCTCGCACAGTGCTCCTTGCCTTCATGATTAAGTTGTGCATTAAGCCTGCATACTGCATTGTGGTGGAATTATCCACGGTGCTTTTGATAGGAATACCTGCAACATACAAAAACATTATGTGGGTAAGTTAGGTTGAGACATTATTTGATAAAGGAAAACTTAATCCAAAACATCAGAATTCACTAAATGCATTTGATACCAAATCCCTTTATACACAAAGTAATTTCAATGGTAATCTATGTAACAGTGATTTCCATTTCATCCCACCTGCCTGCAGAGTAATGGCACCCAGCAGGCAGGTGGGATCAACTTTCCTTCTACTGATCTTTCCCTTCCCCCCCTTTTTTTCAATGTCAGGAGCGACTTGAGAAACTGCACCAGAAGCCTTCTACTGATGAATACAAAAGAACAAAAAACCTCATTTCAGGCATTTTATAAAACCAAGTGATTTTGTATGTTTATATCAGACAACAGCACAGAACATCAGTATGAAAGGAACTTGGGTTTAAAATCTGATGCACAATTTACCGATGGCCCTTCCACACAGCCATATAACCCAGAATATCAAGGCAGAAAATCCCACAATATCTGCTTTGAACTGTGTTATGAGTCCACACTCCAGTTCAAAGCAGATATTGTGGGATTTTATTCAACTGTGTGGAAGGTGCCTAAGTTCAGTATGTGCAAATGGCTTCAAGTCCCCTGTCAACTTATGGCTATGTCAGTAATTTAAGCGGGTTTTTCTCAGGCAAAGTTCCTTTTCTGAAATATTGCCTACAGCACCTAGTATTCATTGGTGTTCTCCCATCCAACTACTAACCAAAGCTGACTTTATTTAGCTTCCAAGATCAGATGAGACCTTGTGCCTTCGGGATATTTAGGCCATTTAGTTCTGGATAATAACAAACAGAATTAGGTTTTTGACAATAAACATTAAACTAGAATATTTGAAACCTATGTTTATAAATCTGTGTTTATGTTTATTCTTAGAGAATCTTAACAGGAATTATTGGTTTCCATGTAAAAAGCCCATTTTCATGTATTTACAAAATATTTGACTAAAGCAAAGACTGCCTAGCCTTTTTTAACCCTTTGGTTTTCTATAAGGTTGGGTTTCTGGTTTCTTATTTTAAGAGGAAGATAATATTTTAATTTTAGAAATGTAATGAACTAATAACCACGTTATAACCAGAACTGCAGGTGCTGAAACAAATACGAATGTAATTGGCTGAATATAAAATAATATGTGTGTCAGTCTCATAGCCCCTGATGGTGCAGTGGGTTAAACCGCTGAACTGCTGAGTTTGTTGATCAAAAGGTCGCAGGTTCAAATCCGGAGAGTGGCATGAGCTTCCGCTGTCAGCCCCAGCTTCTGCCAACCTAGCAGTTCAAAAACATGCAAATGTGAGCAGATCAATAGGTACCGCTCCGGCAGGAAGGTAAAGGCGCTCCATGTTGTCATGCCGGCCACAAGACCTTGGAGGTATCTCCGGACAACGCCAGCTCTTCGGCTTGGAAATGGAGATGAGCACAACATCCCAGAGTTGGACACGACTGAACTTAATGTTAGGGGAAAACTTTTACCTTTACCTTACCAGTCCCATAGACACAGAAAATGTTGTTTCATAATGGAAATAATGGTGCTCTTGTGATAGCATGTTTTGCATTTTCAATGGACTCTATTTGGCCTAAATGAGTAGTCACTTCCTCAAGGAAGAGCAAATTATGGAGGCGGTATAGTTCAGAGGCACTGCAGTAGACAATGTTATCGTAATTCATCAAGTAAGGTGCTAAGTCAACTCCTTTCAACTTGAGTGTTGTGGCAGTATTTGAGGTATAGAAGAACCCTACAAATGTTCACTCAGCAGCAATGCTCTCCCTCAAAGATATTAAAACCTGGGCAGTTTCATATGGGAGATACATTATTTCAGATAGTCTGGCACCAAGCCATACAGGGCATTATGAATTGTGCTTAAAATCAGTTCAATAGCTATTGAAGCATTTGAAACATAGAAGATAAATGTTTCCTGTAACTCACCATACTTCAACCTAAGAGTTGAAAGGACTAAAGCCTTAAAAATAAATGCTTATTTTTATTACCCAAAGATAATTCCCAATGTGCTAAACAATACTTAACACTTCCTCCAAAGAAAAATGGTATAGAGTCATAGACTTGCCCCCAAATGGAAGATGACAGTGCAGATTATTGTTATCATCATCATCATCATCATCAACATCATTATCATTATCCTCAACAACAACAACCCCAAAATCTTAGTTGTACAATACCTTCTGTATTGACAACAATGATCCCTTGAACTCCCTTTTGACTTTGAATTCTCTTCAGGGTTTCCTCCACCTCGGCCTATAAGAAAAAGATGTACCATCCTTTTTGAAAAATGCAATTTATATCCAGACATTGCTCAGTAATAAAATACCTTGAAACTGAAAAGGATTCAAACAGATGTTTCTAAAATCCTAAGCACAAAAGCACAGCCATTTCCAACACTGCCTTATCAAAGTCTGCTGAAGCCTTTATTTTGGCCACAATTTTCTTCCCATTACCTGGAAATAAATCTTTTGAAGCAAAAAATCCTTAATCCTATCTAGAAGCTTTGGCTCTTACCACACAAAGCCTCTCTCATAAGGCAGTGCAGTTACAATAGTGCAGCACCGGCTCAAACATCTCTTCCTAAAATCAGAGCCTGGAAAATTACTTTTTTATAACTAAAGCTCCAAGAATTTCCCTTTGGCCATTATAGGTATAGTCCACACACAAAAACAAACCAAAACAACTCTCTAACAGACTCTGAACATGTTACAACAAGGGCTTCATCACATATAATTTTCTCTATAGAGAGCATCATGATCTATATGGGAAAATTGTTCTTTTCTTCATATTCAAGAAAATACTTGCAGAATGAAGTATGGGAATGTAATGCGAAGATTGCAGTTATTATAACAATCTATTAAAACAGTCTATTTTTGCCTTTATCACTGGGAAGATTGGGGCTATGGCTACATGGCTCTTATAATTATGTGAATAAGTAAGGCATTATGAGTGACCCAAAGTGATGGTGAAAGGGAAGGAATACCATCATTAAGTAAAATATGACTAGTTTCATGTGAAGCTGAAACATGTGGAGACAGGAACTAATTATCTCTCCATGCTACAGTTTGACTATAGGTTGCTGCAGGTCTTAGTACTATATAGTAGGTGTCCCCTGCCACGCGTTGCTGTGGCCCAGTCTGTTGATCTGGAAAATAAAGTAATGAGAAAGTGTTGGTTTCTAATATATGTCATGTCTTGATGCTTCTGGGTAAACAGTATTTCTTGCTGTTTCTTTGTCAGTGTTCTCATTACTACTCTGGAACATGCAACATATAATTGTCCTTCTTTAGGGGTTCCTTTCAAATCTATGATACTATATCTGTGTGTGTGAATCATAGCTATCTATCTATATCTATAGCTGGATGTGTCTTTGTCAGGAGGACTTTGATTATGTTTTCTTGCCCTGATGAAGGGAGTTGGACTGGGCAGCCTTAAGTATTTTCTGTTGGTCATGGGGGTTCAGTGTGGGAAGTTTGCCCCAATTCTGTTGTTTGTGGGGTTCAGAACGCTCTCTGATTGTAAGTGAACTGTGAATCCCAGTGACTACAATTCCCAAATGTCAAGGTCTATTTCCCCAAGCTCCATTTGTGTTCATATTTGGGAGTATTGAGTGCTTGTGCCAAGTGTGGTCCAGATCCATCATTGTTTGAGTCCACGGTGCTCTCTGGATGTAGGTGAACTACAACTCCCAAACTCAAGGCCAATGCCCACCAAACCCTTCCAGTATTTTCTGTTGGTCACGGGAGTTCTGTGTGCCAAGTTTGGTTCAATTCCATTGTTGATGGAGTTCAGAATGCTCTTTGATTGTAGGTTAACTATAAATCCTAGCAATTATAACTCCCAAGTGACAAAATCATAATTTTTGAGTGATAGTCACTCCTTGTGTTGTGAGACTTTTGTTGCCAAATTTGGTGTGATTTCATTCATTGGTTCTTTTGTTTTTAAGGTACTCATTATGCACAGAGCGCATATATATATATAAAACACACACACACACACACACACTAAGACCAGCAACAACCTATAGCCAAACTGTGGCATGGAGAAATAATTTGTATGCACTCAAATTAAATTGGGGACATACAGGTAGCCACAATTACTGGTGGTCCAGTTCATCTGCCTTCTTGCAATGTGCCATTATGGATATTTCAAACTTTTTCAAGAGACATAATGCAGCAAAAATGACATAGAAAGGACAGACTTCATTTTGGCTAAAATTATTATCTGCTTTGCCAAACTGTGACAAAAATAAAATAGAATTTGTTCCTCTCTCAAGCTACCTTGTATACTGTCTTACAAAACAAGCAAACAAACAAACAAAACCCAAAGCTTTTAACATTTCTCTTTCCTTTTGGCATGAATAACGATACTTGGACCAATAAGGATTTCTGGGAGTTATGCTTTTATGACTGCTGTTATGTCTACTGTGACTCCAAGGAGATTCCACCTGAACATGAGGAAGAACTTCCTGATTGTGAGAGCCATTCAGCAGTGGAACTCTCTGCTCCAGAGTGTGGTGGAGGCTCCTTCTTTGGAAGCTTTTAAACAGAGGTTGGATGGCCATCTGTCAGGGGTGATTTGAATGCAATATTCCTGCTTCTTGGCAGGGGGTTGGACTGGATGGCCCATGAAGTCTCTTCCAACTCTTTGATTCTATGATTCTATGACTCCATACACCTCCATCATAGGGTTTTTGGGGGCAAGATTTATTCCAAGAATTGCTTTCCTGAGTCTGAAACAGCGTAGTTGTCCATACTGGAAGAAGCAAAGACCACCAGTATCGAAACGATGGTCCTCTGCCATCAACTCCACTGGACCGGCCACGTTGTCCGGATGCCTGACCACCGTCTCCCAAAGCAGTTGCTTTACTCCAAACTCAAGAACGGAAAACAGAATGTTGGAGGGCAGGAAAAGAGATTTAAAGATGGGTTGAAAACCAACCTTAAAAACTGTGGCATAGACACTGAGAACTGGGAAGCCCTGGCCCTTGAGCGCTGCAGCTGGAAGTCAGCTGAGACCAGCAGTGCTGCAGAATTTGAATAGGCACAAAAAGAGAAATGTGCCAAGAGGAAGGCGTGCCAAGCCAACCCCGACTGAGACCGCCTTCCACCTGGAAACCAATGCCCTCACTGTGGGAGAAGATGCAGATCAAGAATAGGGCTCCACAGTCACCTGATCTTGGAAGACAATCCTACTCAGACTATGAGGGATCGCCTAAAACAAACAAAAGATCAGGCATGGGCCAACTTGGGCCTTCCCTCCAGGTGTTTTGGACTTCAACTCCCCCAATTCCTATTTGTGTGAGCTGAAGTCCAAAACACCTGGAGGGAAGAAGGCCCAAGTTGGCCCATGCCTGCTGGAGATGCACCTACAGTGCTCAGCTTGGGCTGTTTATCCTTCCCCCAAACCTGCATGCCATACTACACTCCTGAAGCGCCATGATTCCGCGCTAATTGTCATGACATCAGCACATGGAATGCTGAGACTGAAGGAGTCAACTCACCATCTTGAAGGAAGTTGGACCAGCGACGCCTAGAACCCCCGCCTCACAGAGAAGGCCTGGTTCCACATGTGCGCATGCGCGCCACGCCCGGCCCTGCAGAGCCGGCCGCGAAAGTAGCCAATCGCAAGTCGTGGGAGGAGGAGTCTCACAGTAAAGGGACCGTCTCCTAATTACTGGTCCTGTTTGGAAGCGCGCTCCATAAGAAGGGATGGAAGGTTAGGGAGCGTCGGGAAGAGCACAACCACCTCGCAAACGCAGAAATAATTGTGTATTTATTTATATACTAGCCATCCTCTGCCACGCGTTGCTGTGGCCCAGTTTGGTGATCTGGAAAATAAAGTAATGAGAAAGTGTGGGTTTCTAATATATGCAATTTCTTTATTCTTGTGGGTAAACAGTATTTCTTGCTGTTTCTTTGTCAGTGTTCTCATTACTACTCTGGAACATGCAACGTTTAATTGTCCTTCTTTAGGGGTCTCTTTCAGATCTATGATACTATATCTCCCTGTGTGTGAATCATATATATCTATCTATATCTATGGCTGGATGGGTCTTTGTCAGGAGGGCTTTGATTATGCTTTCTTGCCCTGATGAAGGGAGTTGGACTGGATGGCCTTAAGTATTTTCTGTTGGTCATGGATGTTCAGTGTGGGAAGTTTGCCCCAATTCTGTTGTTTGTGGGGTTCAGAACGCTCTCTGATTGTAAGTGAACTGTGAATCCCAGTGACTACAATTCCCAAATGTCAAGGTCTATTTCCCCAAGCTCCATTTGTGTTCATATTTGGGAGTATTGAGTGCTTGTGCCAAGTGTGGTCCAGATCCATCATTGTTTGAGTCCACAGTGCTCTCTGGATGTAGGTGAACTACAACTCCCAAACTCAAGGCCAATGCCCACCAAACCCTTCCAGTATTTTCTGTTGGTCACGGGAGATCTGTGTGCCAAGTTTGATTCAATTCCATCGTTGATGGAGTTCAGAATGCTCTTTGATTGTAGGTTAACTATAAATCCTAGGAACTACAACTCCCAAGTGACAAAATCATAATTTTTGAGTGATAGACACTCCTTGTATTGTGAGACTTTTGTTGCCAAATTTGGTGTGATTTCATTCATTGGTTTTTTTGTTTTTAAGGTACTCATTATGCACAGAGCGCGCGCACACACACACACCGAGACCTGCAACAACCTATGGCCAAACTGTGGCATGGAGAAATAATTTATATGCATTCAAATAATTTATATTTAAATAATATATATCAAACTTCCCCAAACTCCATCTGTGTTCATATTTGGGTATATGGAGTATTTGTGCCAAGTTTGGTCCAGATCCATCATTATTTGAGTCCACAGTGCTCTCTGGATGTAGGTGAACTATAATTCCCAAACTCAAAGTCAATGCCCACCAAACCCTTCCAGTGTTTTCTGTTTTCTGTCATGGGGGTTCTCTGTGGGAAGTTTGGCCCAATTCCATCATTGGTGGAGTTTAGAATGCTCTTTGATTGTAGGTGAACTATAAATCCCAGTAACTACAATGCCCAAATGACAAAATCAATTTTTTGAGTGATGGTCACTCCTTGGGTTAGTAGGTTTCTTGTGGCCAAATTTGGCGGCAATTCATCCAGTGGTTTTTGTGTTATGTTAATCCCACAAACGAACATTACATTTTTATTTATATAGATTTACGGCATTTATATGCTGCCCTTCTCACCCCAAAGGGGACTCAGAGCGGCTGTATATATATATATATATATATATATATATATATATATATACACACACACACATACACACACACACCATATATATATATATACACACACACACACATACATATAAACATACATACACACATACAATATATTATATTATTAGCATAGCACAATATCAGTATTATATATGACTATATTGTACTATACCATTATATTGTAACATTATTAGTAATATTACATGTAAAATAAATTATATAATTATAATACTGTATTATTATTAGTAGTAGTATTATATTGTTTTACATTATAATATTATACTTATTATATGAATATACATGTTTGCTTGTCAATTTGAGACAAAAAGAAAAGTGTTTGAGTGTACAGCAGTATCTATTAAATATTTGTTTTTGATTTATTTATTAATGTATTTAGGGTACTGTATGTCCTTAGGGAGCAACTGGGATTTACATAATGCAGATAAACAGGAAAACAACTGATTTTGTACTGCTGGCAGCCTTATTTCGAGATGGAAATAGCTGTCATCTCTTGGGATGTTTGGCACATTTTCAGAATAACCAGCCAGCCTTCATAGTGTTCATCCCAGGGTGCATCTGCACTGTTGAAATAGTGCAGATTGGTACCACTTTAAGGGCTCAGCACATTGATGAAGCAACAGCACCCCTTGGCAGAGAAGGCTAAAGACCTTGCAATGCTACAAACATCAGGGTCCCATACTTTTGAGCTGTGACCGCTAAACTGGCAACAAACTGTTAATTTTACCTTGTAGATGCACCCCCAATTGCTCCTGTGTCAAAATCCTGGAACAAAAACAAGATCAAAGCAGTAACAGTAACAAATTTGTGTTGGATACCATTCAGGTCTTTAAAAGTGAGGACCACAACTCCAGCACCATGAACTGAACCTGGCAATAAACTATCAGTAATCAGTGGCACTCTCACCCAACCTTTTTAACTTGTATGCAGAACACATCATGCAATGTGCGGGGCTTGAGGAATGCAAAGCTGGGGTAAAAATTGCTGGAAGAAACATTAATAACATTAATAACCTCAGATATGCAGATGACACCACTCTGATGGCCGAAAGCGAGGAGGAGCTGAGGAGTCTTCTAATCAAGGTGAAAAAAGAAAGCGCAAAAGCTGGGTTGCAGCTAAACATCAAAAAAACCAAGATTATGGCAACAAGAATGATTGACAACTGGAAAATAGAGGGAGAAAATGTGGAGGCTGTGACAGACTGTATTTCTAGGCGCAAAGATTACTGCAGATGCAGACTGTGGCCAGGAAATCAGAAGACGCTTACTTCTTGGGAGGAGAGCAATGTCCAGTCTCGATAAAATAGTGAAGAGTAGAGACATCAGACTGGCAACAAAGATCCACCTAGTCAAAGCCATGGTATTCCCTGTAGTAACCTATGGATGTGAGAGCTGGACCTTAGGGAAGGTTGAGCGAAGGAAGATAGATGCTTTTGAGCTGTGGTGTTGGAGGAAAGTTCTGAGAGTGCCTTGGACTGCGAGAAGATCCAACCAGTCCATCCTCCAGGAAATAAGCCCGGCTGCTCATTGGAGGGAAGGATACTAGAGACAAAGTTGAAGTACTTTGGCCACATCATGAGGAGACAGCAAAGCCTAGAGAAGACAATTATGCTGGGGAAAGTGGAAGGCAAAAGGAAGAGGGGCCGACCAAGGGCAAGATGGATGGATGGCATCCTTGAAATGACTGGACTGACCTTGAAGGAGCTGGGGGTGGTGACAGCCAACAGGGAGCTCTGGCGTGGGCTGGTCCATGAGGTCACGAAGAGTCGGAGACGACTGATCGAATGAACAACAACAACAATCAGTGGCACGGCAGGTTAAACCTCTGAGCTGCTGAACTTGCTGACCGAAAGGTTGGTGGTTTGAATCCAGGGAGTGGGGTGAACTCCTGCTGTTCAAAAGCTTGCAAATGTGCGTAGATGTGTCAACTCCACTAGCTGCGCATTTCCGAACACAATTCAAAGTGCTGGTCTTGGTCTATAAAGCCCTCTATGTTCCACCTCGTAGTTTAAGATCCACCAGGGAGGCCCTGCTCTCAGACCCACCAGCCTCGCAAGCTCGTCTGGTGGGGACGAGGGACAGGGCCTTCTCTGTGGTGACCCCCCGCATGTGGAATTCGCTCTCCAACAAGATTAGTTCAGCGTGCTCCCTCCTTTCCTTTAGAAAAAACTGAAATCATGGTTTTGGAACCAGGCTTTTGGCTAGCAGGCAGAACGGCACTTTGGATATTGAACTGGACTATATGATTGTTATAATAATGGAAATGGCTATGTGACTGTATAATTAATGTTATTGTTTTTAGTCTATTGTATATTTATGCTTTTATATTGTTGTTATATTGTGATATTTGCGGCATCAAATTGTTGCCAGTGTTAGCTGCTCTGAGTCCCCCCCTTGGGGGTTGAGAAGGGCAAGTAGAAATGTTATAAATTAAAAAAATAGATCAATAGGCACCACTTCGGTGGGAAGGTAACAGCACTCCACGCAGTCATGCTGGCCACATGACCTATGCGGTGTCTACGGACAGCACCGGCTCTTGGGTTTAGAAATAGAGATGAGCACCACCACCCCAGTTGGACAGGGCTAGACTTAATGTCAAGGGAAACCTTTACCTTTACTTTTAAAGCCTCTGAAGAGAGAAGAGTGAGAAATGTCTTCCAGATCTACCCACTTCATCATTCCTTCAATCAAATAGGAGCATAGGAAGAAGGCAATGGATTAAATTAAGGCTAAGATACGATAGCCATGCGCACACACACAAACACCTACTTTTCTCCCATTGAATGTATTTCTAGGTAAGAGCTGTTTCATTGTAAATCTAAATAGGGCTAGCTTTTGCCCTCCTCTGCCCATCCCACACTGTTTAGTACTCTTCTGCTACTGGTTGTTGCATTACAACAGCACCATTCTGCCACCTGCTGATTGAAGCAGAGACTGCTTCCCCCAACTATAGTGTCATACACAGAAAACTCCCAGCAAAGAATGTGACCAACACACATTTTGGTGCCTCAAATGTTAACTCTGTTTCTGGGTACATTTGACCTGATGGTTCCAAAAAATGACACCAGTTTTCCCCTCTCAGTTCTAGGTTTTGAGATACCGAGCATATGCTATCTGCCAATCTTTCAATAAAGACAAAAACAGGACTTAACAATTACCAAACTTATAAAGTCTTTAGCCTTCTCTGTGAAAGATCACTGGCGCTTCATCAAACTGCAAGTTCAATTAGACCATAGCATTGAGCCATGGCAGTTAGTGGTGTCAAATTGCATTAATTCTACAGTTTAGCTGCACCCTCAGTAGCATGGCATGCATATAGCATTTTACAGGTAGAGAATTGTATGACTGCTTTATTTGCTTGAAAGTACTTAACCCCTACACTTTCACCTTGCCTGCTACCATTGATCCATACCGCATAGACAACATTCATATACTGCAGAAATTGTGACCATTCTGTGAACTGTGTTGGCTCCTTCTGATTTACCTTTCCAACTGTTTCCAAATGTTCTAGAGGCATTTCTCCTGACGTTTCGCCTGCATCTATGGCAAGCATCCTCAGAGGTGATGTCTTTGCTTGCCATAGATGCAGACGAAACGTCAGGAGAAATGCCTCTAGAACATGGCCATATAGCCCGAAAAAAAACCACAAGAACTGAGTGATCCCAGCCATGAAAGCCTTCGACAATACATTGTTTCCAAATGGTCTTCTTCCCATTTATTTCTATTTTACTTTTAAGAGTTTTTTTTTTCGTGTCAGGAGCAACTGAGAACTGCAAGTCACTTCTGGTGTGAGAGAATTGGCCGTCTGCAAGGACATTGCCCAGGGGACGGCCGGATGTTTTGATGTTTTTACCATCCTTGTGGGAGGCTTCTCTCATGTCTGCGCATGGGGAGCTGGAGCTGACAGAAGGAGCTCATCCGCACTCTCCCCAGATTTGAACCTGCGACCTGTTGGTCTTCAGTTCTGCCGGCACAAGGGTTTAACCCATTGTCACCAGGGGCTCCACTTTTAAGAGTGAAAAAGAATAGATTCCCACTCGACCTGTGCAGGTCTGCAGTGAATTTCATTGGAGAGCTGGGAATTTCAGTAAACACTTTGCCTAGGTTTCTCTGTGCAGGGTGAAACAGCTGCAATTGCTTATTGTTGTTTATTCCTCCATCTTGACTATGTTACGTGTGTGTGTTTATGAAGTGTTTGAAACAGAGTGGGGATCCTTTCACTGTTCCACAATCTCTCTTTCTGGACTCACCAGCATGGTGTCAAGAGTCCCTTCTAGTTTTCTAGGCTGTGGGATGTCAACATGTATGTCAAGGTGGCTCCAGACTTTCTATTTAGCATTACAACCAAATGTTTTTTTTTCCAACTCAAGCACATGTTGAACCTCATTTTCCCTACAAGATTGGATGATAGCAAACTTGGGAGTAAAGGAACTTTCTATTGTTCATTGTAATAGACAAATTGTTATCTACTTGAGTTGCACTAAGTAGATTGTTAGTTTGCCAGTTGGTGAATTCATATAGTTTTCTGTTGATAATTTGAGGTTTCTTCTGTTGTTATGGTGACACAGACTCTCCATATGGCTATTCTTCCTGCTTGAATGGATACATTTTAAATTGTTTATTATTATTATTAATTATTATTAACTTTATTTGTACCCTGCTAGCATTTCCCGAAGGACTCAATGCAGCTTACAAAGACTAAGGCCCTTAATAAAACAATAGCATAACAAAACACACAACTCATAAGCAAAACCAAAAACAATTAAAGCAATAACAAGAGTTTATAGTTTCAATTATATTGACAAATGTTTTACCTATATCTTTATCACAATCTATTTTGATTTTTGGTGTCTGGAGATTCAGTCCTTGATGTGTGAATGATGGGATAGAAATAAAAAGCTTACAATATGATAGTCTTCCAACTGATACTAACTTATAGTTGTTGCAACATTTGTTTTTAATATAGCCGTTTACAGTATGTTTTACCATACAGTACAGGTCTCAAATATTTTCAATATGGATTGGTTTTCTAATTTAGTAAACAGAGAATTAAATCTTCTGCCAGGGTTTAATCCAGGGATGGACAAAGTGCACATTCCAGGTGTTACTGAATTGCAGCTTCTAGCACTTTGCAATTGGTCCTGTTAGCTTGGGTTTGATGGGTACCATACTTTGTCTATCTTTTGTTTAAAACCTTGAAGCACATATTTGGCAATGTGGAAATACCTATTCAAAGGAAGACACTTGATGCCCGCTTAGAAAAATACTTCTGGTAAAAACTCATTGGAAGTGGGGGGTGGGAAAACTGTAGCTTTCCATATTTTGTTCAACTATAATACTCATCACTTGATTACTCTTAATAGTTGGGACTAATGGAAAGTAGTATCAAATGACATCTTTGAGGGCTATAGATTCTACATATCAATTTTGGAATATTTTTTCATGCCTAGAATTCATATCATTCTTTGACAAAGGCCAAGTACTTCCTTCTGCTTGCACGGCTCCACCACCTTCATCTCATTGTTAAACAGACTGAAAAAGCAGTAAGGAAAAGATAAGCAAACATACAGAAGACAGATATAGATTACCAAAGCTAATGAAGAATATGTGTTCTTGGACTTCATTTCTTTGGACAGAAAATTTGATACCACAGACAGAAATAATGGGGAAATAATAGGGACAGGTTCCTGCACTATGGAAGAGAAGAGCAGTTCAACATGTTTCAACAATCTCCCCACCTCTTGGGATGCCTTTTTCTTTCATCAGTGTCCTCTTTTCTCATCATTTTATTTTGGTGACTAGACTTATAGATCTGCACATTTTAAAGTGTGCTGAGGGGAGCTGGTGAGGTGGGTTTATCTGCTGCCCTATTCTCTCAATCAAGTCATCTGCATAGGCTCAGCAAAGGACTTTGGAGAAAGCTGCCATTTCCTTTGCCTATTGTAAGCACACACAGCTACAGCAGGATCAGTAATAGTAGAACCCTATTCTTTCTTAGCTCAAGCTTTATTGCATAGTTTAATACAGACGTATGCTGCAACCTAACACCACAAGTCTGTGTTTTTCCAGCTCTCTTTCA
Organism: Anolis sagrei; assembly: GCF_037176765.1. Taxonomy (NCBI): domain Eukaryota; kingdom Metazoa; phylum Chordata; class Lepidosauria; order Squamata; family Anolidae; genus Anolis; species Anolis sagrei. Next base: position 210,622,656 of record NC_090024.1, on the reverse strand, counting down.
TCACCCTTTCAATGCTGATGCTGCTTAAAAAACACTGCAAAATAGAGCTCTTCTTCATCAGATGTGTGCTTGTATGATAATTAGAACAGATGAGCTTCGATAAGGATGACTGTTTTGTTGTTTCAAGTCTGCAGAGAAAAACTTTTCACAACATGCAAGGAATGACAACAAATACTGGCTTTTTAGTACTTTTATAAAAGTTTGACTTGGTGAGAGACTCTTACAGTTACCTGAGTATTTGTAATTACAGTTCATGGAAAATTTAACAATGGGATCCTAGTACAGTATTTTACAATCCAGTGCCTCTGATTCCAGTTCTTATACTAGTTTGTTAGGGCACATAAACATCAACAATGATTCTGGGGAAAATATGCAACATACCACCACCGAAAGGGCTGGAAATACCAAAGCATTCAATGGGGCATTTGTCATTAAACCTTGTTGGAATGTTTATGCAGAATGAACCCAAATCAGAACTTCACCACAATGAAAATGATGGATCATGAAATTTCACACATTTAAGAATCCAAATATGTAGATTTCAGACTACTGATCCTGAGCCCTCCAGAAAGATAAGGCTTTGAGAACATTAAGATCAGTGGACCAAAATGTGTTCTTCATAAGGCAAAATTTCTAATACCAATGTTTCAGTTCAGATTGTGATGCTCTCATATGCATACAACAGAATGCAATATTCATTGCTATCTACATGCTGTTGATGCTATCCTAATCTTTGCAGAAAAGTATTGTTACAAATCAAATAATCTCTATTCGCCATTCAGAAAACCAATTTATTCCTCCACAGGCCTCCCAAATCCCCACAATGAGAAGAGAGGGGCCAACAGCTCAAATTTCCTTTTATTACTGCAACATAACATGGCATAAAGAAAAACATAATTTGGAATTTACAATGCATAGGGACTTTAAAAGCAAGTTTTTATTCTTATTTTAGAGGTATTGTTAGCATAATGCATACAATAAATCTGTTTAACAATACCTCGTGGTTATGATTCCATTTGTTAAATATCTTCAATTCTGAATGTTTAAAATACCTTCTTGTGCTTGGGATATCCAGCCCCCATTTCCTCTCTTACAGCAGTAAAGACAAATAAACAAACCATTTAAATTAAGAAATAAGCTAGACTCCCAGACTTTAAAAATATATACAAGCATTTACTTTTTTCTGAACTAAACATTTGAGCCATAAAAATATTAAACAGCCAAGCCCTATAGAACTAGGGTATTGGCTATTTTAATTAGAACTATCCTTTATTTTAAAAATATAGGGCAGAAAGCCTTTTGAATATTTATACATTAACAATATTCCTAAGTCCCTATATGAATCACAAACCATTATGGAGAACATAACTATTTCCCATAGCTTATATTTGTTACCTCAATTTCATTTCATTTCCATATTGTGTTAGACAACTATTTCTTAGTAAAACCAATAAAATATTTCTAAGGCTTTCCCCCCCCTCCATATGCCATTATTTTTAATACGCACATTAAGTATTCTGGTAGATGATGCGGGAAAACTCATCTCCAGGATACACACATATGCCCTCTACCAAAGTAGTAGTAGGTACTTTGTATAAGAGAAATACTTTTGTACGTGTTCTTTGAATGAACATTGAAGGGAAGGAAAAGGAAAGAGTGCTCAGTCACTCCTCAACACATTCACTGAAGGAACATGGGCTGTTTACATTAACTTACAGAGGAGTCCTAAAGGCATTAAGTTATTAAAATGGTTGATTATACCCATTTTCAATAGCCCTGAATAAGGTCTCCTCCTGCTGCTACTTGCTTCCTGGATGGGTAGATGATATCTGCTTCCAAGATAAAAAATTATCCAGTACATTTTATCTTTGACGATCTTGGCAAGCATTCAAAGGACTATGCTTCCATTACACAGAAGAACACCGAAGTATTATTTTACCAACATGCACAACTGCTGTTTCAAATGTTACCATCTCTCCTGTTAAGGTACAGAGCAGCATGCATACCACAGAATTATAAGAATCTGGAGGGAAAGGATAACAAGGCAGCAAAGCTGGACGCAAGGGCAAAGTGCTTTCATTCCAGAAACAGGAGTGTGGTTAAAGTATTGGTGTAAGCTTCCGAGGGATGTTATGAATTTGTAATAAAAAGCTGAAGCTCGAATTAGTTTTAGAACCAGGAGTGGGACAAATATGGAGACGCTCAAACACAGAAGTGCCTTGTTGAGGCAATATGAAGAATTAACTCATTACTGAAGGTCTCCTCAAGCCAGGCAGATAAGTCAGGTTTGATGTATTCAGTGAGGTTTACTTCTAGGTAAGTGCATGGAAACAAAAGTGCCAGTTGGGTAACAACGTTATTAGGAAGGAGGAAGCTATATCAGAGTTACCATTTGAGTCCAATGACCATTGGTATAATTCAAGCCTGCAAACAGGACAGGAAATGAATTCCAGTTGGAGCCAACTGAAGAGACTGATCATTCTCTTTCAGATTTACTACTACAGTACCATAAAAGCAAAAACTTCAATGTATGCCTCCATTAAAAATCAATTAAAATTCCTCTGAGTCCAAAGAGGTGCATCAAAACATAGGGGTAACCTGAGGAACATGATAATCATGGTTTTTTAAAAAGTGCTATGTTCTAGATGTGTACACTATCTCTACATGGCTGCTTCTGCTTCTCTTCCCCCTTGAACTGAGATGACTTCAGAATAAATCTTGGAAGGGCAGAAACAAGCAGACCTTACCAAGATAAAGAACAGATAAAAGGATCTGATTTACAGCACCCCGAGTCGGACTGCAAGCAAGCAAGCCCTGCTTGAAATAGGATGCTGCAGCACTGCAGCTACCAATGGACTTTCCAGTTCATCAGCAACAAAAGGTTGCTACTAAAATGGAAAGAAAAGGAGTACTTTTAGAAAAAAAAGAAAGAGAACAAACAAGAGCACACCTGACTTAATGAACATGAGTCAATACAAAGCTTTAGATGTACAGTTAGCCTCTAATTGGGGAAGATTATAGCTTCATCATTTTCAATTTTTCAAAAATTACTCTGAAGAAATGAAGAATTAGTGGAAATCAAATGGCAGAGTAACATCCATTTACTTACACACTAGCAATTGTTCAAATAAATCAAAATCAAGTCCTGTTTACAGTAAGAAGTGCAACTAGCAGAGGCAGTGAAGAATGCACCCCATATAGGAATTTACGTTCTTCAGGTGCAAATTCCCATCAAGTGTTATTCTTGTCCAAACCCTTCTGTTTCTTCTATTGCAAACAAAAGCTTTTCCTTCAGTTGTTCGTAACTCTTGTATGGTGGCAAGTCCAAGCGGTTGAAACTGAAAAGAAGGAGTAAGCTTAAATTCCATTTGGGACTTTTAAAAACCACAAAAAGTCCTACACAGTTTATCATGAATAGTTTGCTATATACATTGGAAACCGCACTGAGTCCCTTTCGGGGAGATAGGGTGGTCTACAAATAAATAAATAAATAAATAAATAAATGACTGGGAGAAACCTTACTCTTTTTAGAAAATTGTGAACTTTCAGATTTTTATCCTGCACACTGATATGCTCATTAGTCTAAATTTAAGCATATATCACTCAAAAAAGAGAAGTTATTTTGAAAATTACTGGGTCCCGTCCCCCCTACTACACAATTGAGTGTGACAAATCAAGAATGGCAGATTTGGGTAAAACTTAATTCTGTTGGAAAGTACAGATATTCTGCCCCCTGATTATAGAATACTGTTGTTTTCCAATTACTTTTTAATTTTGTATCTTGGAAATGGCAGAGGGGCAACTTCAGATGAATCCCCACCACTTTCAATTTCAAAAACTAGGTGTATTCTATGCAAACATTAAAGCACACATTTCTCTCTAAAGAAGGCGGCCATTTCAGCATGTATTAAAGGCAGGCCCACCAAGGGCTAAAACAGATTATTATGTGGATTCCAGGTGCTTGAAAGAGATAGGCCTGCTTCTGGTAATATGAAGCATTATGAAGTAGTATAATAAATTTGAAAGAGAACACTATTATGTCTGGAACATGGTTTGTTCAAGGAAATGCAGCTATGTAGCCATTGTTATGGATATGCGTCTCTAATGCTCCCATACATATTTAAATCAGATAATTGCTCTGCTCACTTAAAAGTATGATCTAAAAATTATGTGTATTTTTCATTCTGTCTGAGCGCAGCATTTGATTTGCATGAGAAGACAAAGACAATGGTAACAGCTGCCCAATGATTTTAAATGCTCGTCCCTACATCAAAGCTTCCTTTCATACATTAAGAAAAATTGGGCCGGTATATATACAACTGAATGTACACTTATGAAGTTTCAGACAATTTTGGCTCCCTGAATGACAGAAACATGGTAGCAAACAAGCATGCATAAATGCATCACATCTTTAGGTGCAATATGAAACACAACTGGTGTATACTTTTCTCTCTCTCTCTCCCTGCCCTCTGTCTCTTGTTACAAAGTAGAATAAGATCAGCAATACGTCTTTATATATTGTATTTATGTTTTCTTTATTCTATTTCTCACTTCATGCATGACCCAGGGCAGCCAAAATGATCCACATCTCAATTGTAATTTAATACGGAATACGGAATACTCACCAAGTATGGCTTCTAGGTAACCAATTTTCTTTACCAACTTTTTCAATACAGAACTTTTGGGGTCCATTGCTTGCTAAAATAATAACAATAAAAAGTATATCAGAGCTACTGAAAAAATGTTAGAAGAAATGATAGGATCAAACTGCTCTTAATTTTCAGCACACGGGAAAACAGAACAACTCAGAACAAGATATAACTTGAAAGCTCAATCCAAGTTTTGAGAAGTTATATAGTACGTGTTTATGAGAGCTGGCTAAACTTTAAATTTTGGTCTTCATTCTCTTCATAAGAAACTAGCATTCTCACCAAAGGCTGATGCTACAGAATAGCTCAATGTATATGACTAGTATATATGTTGTACCATAGTAACAACCTCACCCCTGAAATGTTTTTTAAAATGGGCAAAATATGTAGCCACTTTCAAAACTTAACAGGTGATAATGGAAAAAATGAGTGATGGTAGTGAAAAGGGGTAAATTTTCTGGGTTGGTGAGCAGAATGCATTACCCTGAAACTTGCATCAACTAAAGGAAAGATCTGGTGCAATAATCTAGACAATATTCTGAAACACAAGCCAAATAAGCTAAAATTGCCCACGTGATCATCCAGTTCTTCTCTGCATCACACAGGATCCAATACACTGTTTTGAAATAAGATCAAGAAGACTAAACATTCCACTACATTTAAATTTAGCGTATTGCCATCAATATAGTGAAACTACCTTCTGGTCAACACATGAAACATGTTTTATGTAATTTATCTTTTTTTTTGCTTTTTTTGGGTAAATATTATTATTAAAACCACTTTATTATGAAGAAAAAGAGAGCTGCCTACAATATGCTAGTGCATTCCACGTCGTGTATAATTTACCATTGGAAATACACAGTGGACATTTTGTCATACTGTTTCTCATACACTTTAGAAGAATAATTTTGCATACCCATGAGGTCAGAAAACCCTCCAACTGGTAATCGGCATGTTCCTGTGACAAACTGTAATAATCTCATTCTCTTCTCATTATCAATGTCCTTGACAAACTGCAAAAGAAAATGCATTTAAAATAATTTTAAAGAATGAGTGAGAGCATGCAATTCTTGTATACTTAATATGAGACTATGAACATTTTAAAGCAATTAGAATTGTTGTAAATACATTTCTTAGTTCAGATGCCTACAAGAGGATTTATGGGGTTGGATGGCATGGCTGAAGATCAGGACACAACATTTATTTACAATTTTGAGCTAAAGCATTGTACAAGTCAAACTAAACAAAGTTATTTTAAGCAGTTCCAGTATTAACAGACAGAAGTTACATAACCTATTTTCTCAATAGTTTTTTTTTTTTTTGCTATTGGACAATAGAAAGAGGGAGGGTTGCAAAAGAAATAGTAGCAAACTGGCAACATTAGGATGCTGAAAGGAATGCCTAGATAGAGTTGTGAAGGATTATTGCAGTACCACTACCATTTGCTATATTTCACTGGATAACTGATGTCTTTTTAAACCAGGAAGAGGTTAACTATAAAAATAAAAAAACTAGGTATGACAATAACATTCCAAATTCTAGGATGAAATTCCATAATATCTTTTTTATATTTGTGATCATGCTAATAGATGCAATACATTTCCAATTGTGCTAATGTGTATAGGGTAGCTTTACAGTAGCACTTAAGAACCTAACCATCATATCCTTGTTTGAACATTTAATACCAGTAAATATTACACAACCTAACAAAAAAGAAAAAAAAGTGTTTTGGTTTTTAAGCCTGTTCCTGGGGTTATTTGGTGTACTGATTCAGAAAACTGCATTGGATAGACCACATCAGCTCTAGGTTCTTAGATACACCAACTGGCAGATGCCATATGTCCTGTATCTCAAAAATCAGAGCCAATAAAGGAAAACTGGTGCCATTTTTGTAATCAGCAGGCCAAATACCCAGAAATAGGGCTAATGTTTGAGACACCAAAATCTGTGTTTTGGCTTGTTTGTTTATGTGTGCGTGTGTGTGTTGTCATCACATATTTCCCAGCATGGTCAGCTGTGAATCACACATTAGGTATATTCCTGCGCTCGCACAGGCAGCAACGGACATTCTCGAGACTATTGGCTAATGTTTGAGACACCAAAATCTGTGTTTTGGCTCGCGTGTTTGTTTATGTGTGTGTGTGTGTGTGTGTGTGTGTGTGTTGTCATCACATATCCCTCAAGTTATTAAATGATGGAATCCTTAAATTTTTCTTTTTTACTGTTCTGGCTAAATTTAGGTGAGCAAGCAACTGCTTTTTGGAATTTAGCAAGTCTGAAGCTTATGCCAAAATTTACAGTAACCTAAGATTTTCCTGTTTTGCAGCAGAATGATAGCATGGTTGTATCTTTGAAAACTGAGGCTAACCTCCAATACTGAATGGAGAATACTCAGGAAACTATTTGAACAAGAACTGAGGAAGCCATAGTCTACTTTCCAAAGATTAATTACCCAAGCCTTTGGAGATTTGGTACAATATTTTTGTATACATTAGAGTAATACAAACCTGCCAAAACCACACAATTTGCTTGCTTGTCCTTGTATAATGCCGGTAGATGGTATGCCTTTGCCAGTCAGTCAAGTCAATTTCCTGCATTCCACACAAAAGCACCTTTTGGAAGAGGCAGATAACAGTTACAATCCAGAAATTTATGATACGTATATGATAGAAAGTTGAAAAAGTAAGGCTTTCTAAATGCTTTTTATTGGGATTTGGGTAAAGCTTGCTGCTGTCTTTATACTGAGCATAGCTTCCTTGTTCAGATTTATATTTATCAGATTTATATTTATCAAAAGGCTATTATCTGATTCTTAATATAAATTAATATATACCTTGACTGTTTGCGGTAAGGTTAACACAATCCCAATGGCCACCTTCTACTCTCTCTATTTCAGCATAATCAAAATTATTAGCATGCATAAGCCCCTGAAAATATTCTTGCAGCTAATATGCTTTAAAGATTAGATTTACCTCAAGTTCCTTGGCATCAAAATACTGCAAGTACTGCTGCGGTAAGATCTCATTGAAACCTTCAAAGAAAGCTTGTGTTTGTTCTTCAACACCCCGGGAAAGTCTCCATTCAGCTACTAATCTGGAATTAAAAAAATGATTTCAAAGCTATCTCTTAGATCTGCAATGGATCATAATTTATATTAAATAAGGCTGCATAATACCATTATGGAGAGAATACCAAACACTCCATTCATTGCGGCATGCCACTTTCAAAAGAGAAACTCGTTAAGTATATTTTTGAGAAAAGCTCAGAGTGTGATAAACATTCATAACAGCTCTTTATATTTTGGCTGTGAACATCTTCGATAAACCTATCAACCATGTATCAAGTTTTAGTGTAAAAACTAAAGTAGGTTACTTTATTACACCCACTTGAGAAATTTATTATTTATTTATTATTTATTATTTGCATTTGTTGACCGCCACTCTCAGCCCGAAGGCGACTCGTGACGGTGCACAGAACATAGAACATAAAGACAACGATTACAATAGATTAGGACTACGACATACATCTTACTAACACACAGCTAATTAAGCTAAAAATCCGCTTCGTCTTGTTTGAATCATAATCAATCTCGTAGTCATAGTCCATTCCGGTGGTCATTCCAGGAAAACAAAGCACTTAATTGAAGGCCTTTTCGAAGAGCCAGGTCTTCAGGCCCCTACGGAAGGCCATGAGGGAAGGCGCCTGTCTGATTGCAGCAGGGAGGGAGTTCCACAGCCGGGGGGCCACCACCGAGAAGGCCCGTTCTCTAGTCCCCGCCAGGCGTGCCTGTGAGGCAGGCGGGACCGAGAGAAGGGCCTCCCCGGACGATCTCAAGGTCCTCGTGGGCTCGTAGGCCGAGATGCGGTACTCGAGGTATTTTGGGCCGGAACCGTTTAGGGCTTTGTAGGTTAACACCAGCACCTTAAATTGGGCCCGGTAGCTGATCGGCAGCCAGTGGAGCTGGGACAGCAAGGGCGTTGTGCGCTCCCTGCGTCCCGCTCCGGTTAACAACATGGCTGCCGCGCGCTGGACTAGCTGGAGCTTCCGGGCCGTCTTCAAGGGCAGCCCCACGTAGAGAGCGTTGCAGTAGTCGAGGCGGGATGTGACCAAAGCGTGTACCACCGTGGCCAAGTCAGACTTCCCAAGATACGGGCGCAGCTGGCGCACGAGCCGAAGCTGTGCTAATGCTCCCCTGGTCACCGCTGAAACCTGGGGCTCCAGGCTCAACGATGAGTCCAGGGTCACACCCAAGCTGCGAACCTGCGCCTTCAAGGGGAGTGCGACCCCGTCCAGCACAGGCTGTAACCCTATACCCTGTTCGGCCTTGCGACTGACCAGGAGTACCTCTGTCTTGTCTGGATTTAATTTCAGTTTGTTCGCCCTCATCCAGACCGTCACAGCGGCCAGGCACCGGTTCAGGACTTCGACAGCCTCCTTAGTAGCAGGTGGGAAGGAGTGACAGAGTTGGACGTCATCTGCGTACAGGTGACACCGCACCCCGAAACTCCGGATGATCTCACCCAGCGGCTTCATGTAGATGTTAAACAGCATGGGGGACAGTATGGAGCCCTGAGGAACACCACAGGTCAAAGGCTGTGGTGTTGAACAGGAGTCCCCCAATAACACCTTCTGGGTACGACCCTCCAGAAATGACTGGAGCCACCGCAAAGCGGTGCCCCCAAGGCCCATCTCTGCAAGGCGTCCCAGAAGGATACCGTGGTCGACGGTATCGAAGGCCGCTGAGAGATCCAGAAGCACCAACAGGGACACACTCCCCCTGTCTAGCTCCCGGCGGAGATCATCCACTAAGGCGACCAAGACCGTCTCGGTACCATGTCCCGGTCTGAAGCCAGACTGTGGCGGATCCAGATAATCCGTGTCTCTCAAGAATACCTGGAGTTGTGAGGCCACCACGCTTTCCATGACTTTGCCCAAAAAGGGAAGATTGGAAACAGGCCGAAAGTTGTCAAATTTAGTGGGGTCCAGTGATGGTTTCTTCAACAGCGGCTTTATAATAGCCTGTTTTAGGCTCGCTGGAATCGTGCCTTCCCGAAGGGAGGCATTAACCACCACCGTTACCCACTCAGCCAATCCCCCTCTGGCCTCTTTCAGAAGCCAGGATGGGCAGGGGTCTAGGATGGACGTGGTAGGCCTCATTCCTCCAAGTATCTTGTCCACATCCTCGGGTTTCACAAACTGAAAAGAATCCATCAAAATAGGACAAGCAGGTGCTTGTGTCACATCCACAGAGACTGCATTTAATGTGGCGTCCAGCCCAGAGCGGATCAAAGCGACTTTGTCTGCAAAGAACCGAGCAAATGCTTCACAGCGCGCTGCCGAGTTGTCAGGGCTCCCACCTAAAATAGGGGGAGTTAAAAGACCTCTGACAATCCGAAACAACTCCGCTGGACGGTTCTTTGCAGACGCAATAGTAGCCGCAAAGAAAGTTTTCTTTGCGGCTTTTATTGCCGCGGCATATGCCCTTAAAAAGGACACAAACCGTGCTCGGTTTGGCTCGCTTGGGTCCGAGCGCCACACGCTCTCTAGTTCCCTCTTCCTTCGCTTCATCGCTGCCAGCTCCTCAGTGAACCAAGGAGCTGGTTTAGCTCGGTTACTTGAGAGGGGACGTTCCGGAGCGATCCTGTCAATTGCCCTGGTCATCTCCCCATTCCAGAGAGCGACCAAGGCCTCGACATGGTCACCTACCGAGGTGGCGGGAAAATCCCCAAGAGCCGTCAGGAATCCGTTCGGATCCATAAGCCTCCTGGGGCGGACCATCTTAATGGGTCCTCCACCCTTGCGGAGGTTAGGGGGCGCAGTGAGCCTGAATCTGATCAGGAAGTGGTCGGTCCATGGCAACGGAGAGATAGACAACTCCTCCACACCGCCACCCTGCTCCCATCCCTGGCAGAAAACCAAGTCCAATGTGTGTCCAGCACAGTGGGTGGGGCCAGTTATTTGCTGGGACAGCCCCATGGTTGCCATGGCAGACATGAAGTCCTGAGCCGCTCCTGTGAGGGTCGCCTCGGCATGGATGTTGAAGTCCCCCAGCACAAGAAGCCGTTGGGACTCCACCACCAGGCTCGAGACCACCCCCGCTAGCTCAGGCAGGGAGACTGTAGTGCAGCGAGGTGGACGGTACACTACAAGAATCCCTATTCTGTCCCTATTCTGTCCCGGTCACCCACCCTCAGGTGGACGCATTCGAAATTTGTGGTCTGCGGGATAGGACTCCTGGTCAGACGGATGGAATCTCTATAGACCACTGCGACCCCGCCTCCCCGTCCTCCGGCTCTTGGTTGGTGTTGCACGGAGAAACCTGGAGGACAAAGCTGGGAGAGGTTTACGCCCCCCGCTTCATCCAACCAGGTCTCCGTAATGCACGCCAGATCTGCCCGCTCTTCCAGGATTAAGTCCCGGATCCAGGTCGTTTTTCCGTTGACAGATCTGGCGTTCAACAACACCACCTTCAAGCCAGAGGGCCCGCTCACCCGGTTACACCAATTTACCTTAGGAGACCGGTTGGGGGTTGTTAATATGGATAAGCGGTCCGAATTAGGCCGAATTAGAGGTCTCCTTTTCCCGCATCTCCTCCTTCCCACCACGACCTCTATGGGGGCCCCTCGGCTAGCGGAACTCCTCCCTTCCTCCATGCCGCAGTTTATGACCAGGATCTTATTCACTATTCCAACTGATGTTTGAGATGCTGGCGTTTTTTCTTGCCAATTGTTTTGGTCTCCTTTATCCCCCCTCCCCTCCTCATTGTTCTTCAGCGGCACCAGCCCTCCTCCTCCCCTGCTCCTTCCACCAATCAATAATTGATCATTTGAGCATCATAAAAAGTGTACTCTGAAGCAGAAATGCTGCTCTCCATAGGCAAGAATGAAGAGCCTCAACAGAAACACTGGGAAATGGAGGAAGGAGGAGATGATATACAAAACTGTAACCTAAACAGTCAGGCTAACACAAGGCACACTGAATCCCATCATGAAACCTGAAAAGATCAAAAGGATCTACTGAGTGAACCCAGCTGTATCTGACTGAAAGTAAGAAGACATTGAAAAATCCCATTTTTCATGTATTACTAATAATGGTTTCAAAAATGTATTAAAGCATGCAGAATGGTAACTCTGAACAAAAACTTTATTTGACAGCTTAGTTTGAACTTACCTAATGTATTCTTCCTTGTTTTCTTCAGTTACCTGGACATTGCTGCCATTAGGTTTCAAATCATGGCTCTTTATTTCACCTAGAATTTCTTTATCGACTGAGAAATACATTTCCAAGCCACATTCCTCAATATTGTTTTCCCTTAAAAAAAAAGAAAAGAAGAATGCCATATGCCATTTACTACACAAATTCCTCATTGTGTCATGCATAGCTTCACCTTAAACATGTTTACTTTATTTTTAAAAACCCCTACTAATTTTATGCTTAGTATTACAGCCCAAGGATGTATTTGGCATTTATATTTGATATCTAAAATAATTTAAGTCATCTTTTGAATTTAAAAAATGCTCAAAGCCATTAACACATATGAAACATGTCAAAGTAAAAACATACAACATTAGGCATGGTAATGTGCCTACATAAAGCACATTATTCTGAATCAATTCTTTTAACAGGAAAATTCAATACTCAGTTTCAGTGAATATGCATTTAAAATCGAAACTACATATATTATTTTTGATGTATATGTGCATATAGAGTCCCTAGGTGGGAGATAGGGGGGCACCAAGACACAGCTTCATTGTGTTTTATGTATTACATATTATTTATTTAGATTGTAAGCCTTAAGGTAAAGGTAAAGGTTTCCCCAACATTAAGTCTAGTCATGTCCGACTCTGGAGGGTGGTGCTCATCTTCCTGCAGAAGTGGTACCAATTGATCTACTCACATTTGCATGTTTTCGAATTGCTAGGTTGGCAGAAGCTGGAGCTAACAACAGCAGCTCACCCTGTTACCCAGATTCAAACTTCCAACCTTTTGGTCAGCAAGTTCTGCAGCTCAGCGGTTTAACCTGCTGTGCCAACTGGGGCCCCAGCCTTAGGGCTGTAAGCCTTAGAGCAAATCAAAATGTTGAAAGATAGTCTGAGTGCGTTTGTGGCTGAAGAGCAGGGGAAAAAAACCTCTAAATAATAACAGTAATAACAATATAGTAAAATAAATCACAATTATCGGGATAACTTGAAGCAGCCAAACTATGAAACTCACTTTACCCAGATGAGAGAGTTATAGAACTCTGGATCTACAGTTTCCAAATCTTTCAAGCCAACAGGCTTGTTGAGGATACGTTTGTAGAATGGTTGAGAAAAACCCGTGTCAATAAATTTCCCATGGAACAAAGCCTGCAAAAGAGGGAAATTAATGCAATTTCTATTATGATCTTAGGGCTATATATTTCATTTCTGTATCCAACAGGGTAAGTTATAATTTCCTATGGTGAAAATGCAAATTAAAATAAATAAAACAAAGAACCCAATAAAGTAAAAGACAACAAACTATAAATATACCTTCAAATATGCCAAATTTTCACCCTCTGTACAAATGATGCATATAAGCAGTACTGTATTAAAGATAGCACTGGCAACAACACTAAGCTTGACAAGCTTTTCAAGCATACTGTGCAAAGAAATGCAACTGTAAACACAGAAGATAGGAGTAATATTGAGAAGGATTAGCTTATCATAGCTCTAAAAACAAATGAACATGTTTTACAAATGGCTTCAGCTCAGAGAGCCTCAACCAGTAAGACTCAGCTGTTTCTTATTGTTTCCCACTATCCAAAGCGTCCCATTCAATTTTTGTTTCACACTCTGAACTCACCATGGCAATAAATCTGCCAATAAAGCGGAAGTATTTGAGGTGATCTGGATTGATGTAAGACGCTGGGTTTATCTGTAGGCAGTAGTTATCCTTCCCTGCATATTCAAACAGGCAATACATTGGGTTCAGCACTTCATGCGACAACAGAAAGAACCATTCCCTGAAACCACATAAAGAACTCACAGTCAACACCACAGAAAATCAATTTAAATTTAGACATTTCTGTGCATAAATAACTTCTAACAAAAGTACTAAATTTACATATAGCTAGCTGGAATGAATATGCCAACAACTTGGATAATACAACACATTTTCTCTCTCAAATAGATGTATTGGAGTTGCTCTTATAAAACACAAACTACAATCAAAGTTATTATAAATTTTGAATCAATTTTGAGGACCGAGTTTTCTCTAAAGTTTATTATTTTTCCTCTCTTGCATAGGAAAACTATGTACATTTCAACACCACAAGTAACTGATGCTAAGTATGTCCAAGTTTTGTATGTATAGGTTAATTTTTTTCAAATCTCAAGATATTCATTTCCTAGGCACCAACAAGTCAGAAACAAATTTATAGAATTGCTTGTAAAGGGAACTCTAACAAAAGGAGGTAATTCTGGGTTGCTGTGAGTTTTCCAAGCTGTATGATCATGTTCCAGAAGCATTCCCCCGACATTTTGCCCACATCTATGGCAGGCATCCTCAGGCCTGTTGTGAGGTCTGTTGGAAACAAGGCAAGTGGGGTTTATATATCTGTGGAATGTCTGGGGTGGGAGAAAGAACTCTTGCCTGCTCGAGGCAAGCATGAATGTTGCAACTGGCCACCTTGATTAGCATTGAATGGCCTTGCAACTTCAAAGATTGGCTGATTCCTGCCTGGGGGAATCCTTTGTTGGGAGATGTTAGTTGGCCCTGATTCTTTCATGTCAGAGATTCCCCTGTTGTTTGACTGTCCCTCTTTATTTACTGTCCTGATTTTAGAGGTTTTTTTTAATACTGGTAGCCAGGTTTTGTTCATTTTCATGGTTTACTCCTTTCTGTTGATTTTGTCCACATGCTTGTGGATTTTAATGGCTTCTCTGTGTAGTCTGACATGGTGGTTGTTAGAGGGTCCAGCATTTCTGTGTTCCCAAATAATAAGTTGTGTCCAGGTTGGTTCATCAAGTGCTCTGCCATGGCTGACTTCCCTGGTTGAATTAGTCTGCAGTGCCTTTCATGTTTGTTGATTTGTCTTTGGGCGCTGCGTTTGTGGTCCCTATGTAAACTTGTCCACAGCTGCATGGTATACAGTAGACTCCTGCAGAGGTGAGAGGATCCCTCTTTCCTCTGAATGAGTTAATTCTTTTGCAAAAGTTGTTGCAACACTCCCTCACCTCTGAATCTTTTCAACCCAATCATTTCAAGTGGCTTGATTGTTTCTATAACATAAGTCAGCCCTACCGTGCAACGCCTCCATAATCTAATCCTTCTTCTCCAGGAAAAATGACCCATAAGCGTCTTCGGAGGTCCAGGGGACTGAGGCTCATTATCTTAGTGGGGGGAAAAAATCAGACGATTACCCTTCTAATAGTTATCCACATAACTATTCAGATTAAAATACTGTCTCATATTTATTTTTAAAGTTTTATTTACTTATTTCAAAACATTTAACATAATACTTCATATATTCCCAGATCTATACTCCTCCCTCCCCTACCCCACATACAATTTTATCAGTCCTGTTACTTCTACTTACTTTAATTTCATCCATTACATATAACTACTGTAATATACATTTTAATTGTTCAACCAGTCTTTCTTGAAGGCTTGATAGTTGTAATTCACTGTTACTTTTACACGTGAATCTAACAAATGGCTTCCATGTATTTATTGTTTTATTCCGTCCTTCTGGAATATTTTGAAGTACCCCAAATTTGACCCTTCAACCATTTTATAAAGCTATTTAGAGACGCATGATAAATGCAGTGAAGTGATCAGAGTGTTTTTAAAAAGGATAAAACAAAATTTTACCTTGCATTAAGTACTCAAAATACTTACTTGCTGGAATGAATCTTCAAACAATGTTTTCCTGCTCACTGTGATTTTTATGTGTTGGGGCATAGCCAATTGCTGAAACAGAAGAAACAAATTTGATAAACAAAGTATAAACATTCAAGCATATAATGAACCCTCCTTATTTGTGAGCTCTGGATCACTGCCATTTTTTAAAAAATATCTGTTATTTAATATTGAGTTTAAAAAAATAGTGGGACTACTATGTGTTTGTCAAAAGTCTCACATGCCAGTGAAAATATCCAAGAAGCCATCTGGCATGCATTATCATTGCCATTATTATTATTATTATTATTATTATTATTATTATTATTATTTAGGAAAATAGACAGAATTATAACAGATACATTGAAAATTGTTTGCTATGTGCCTTCAAGACAATCCTGAATTATGGTAGCCTTATCTTTCTTTTAATTACGTTTGCTGTTGCCTTTTCCTGAGTCTAACATATTGTCAGTTGCCATCTTGGGTTTCGACAGGTGAGCTTAGATATGAATTAAGGCCTCCAGGATTTGTCTTCCAGACATGTAGGTTAGACATGAACTTGACTGTATGCAGAAAGCCAACAGAGAATACACCAGGAAACTCTTATTTTGAAGGTACAATTAAATGCCTTTGGTATGCCTTAATGGTTCCCAAAAATGCATTCCCAAAATGAAAGATAATTTACCTGACACCAAAACCGGAAGTACTGGACCTTTGCTTTGAAATCACGTACATAAGCTATCTGAGGTCCATTGTCTCTGTAAACAGAAAGTATAGTTACAATGTTAGAACACAAGTGTGCAATTGACATCAACTTCAAGCCTAGATAACAGAATAAGCTGTTCTAAAATACTGAAGGTTTATTTTTGAGAAGCATATGCAATTGGATTACATTCAGTATTTCTGAAGTCACTGAACTCAACATTTTCTCTTGGGACAGATATTTAGGATTTGAGAAGGCAGATGAAATCTTTTTAGAGTTTTTAAGTAGTGATGAATGAGCATCTCATTTTAATTTATAGATGCTATGTAAGTGGATCTCTCTTAGTAAAAATGATCTAAGCCAGAGGTATGCCCTGAGAACAAAGATTATAGAAATGTTTCACTTGTTGCTACTGATTCGACACAAAGTCAACTGATATGACAGATGTGGAAAATTAACAATACACTTGTTAAAGTTACTACACTACTTTAAAGATAACTCAGATTGTAATGGGATGACTTACAGAGCAGACTTTCCAGTGCGCGGATCTATATATGTTGTTGTTCTTCTGTTATGATCCACAAAATATGGAATTCCATCCACCGTGAATCTCATCTCCCAGCCTTCCGGTAAAGGTTTCTCATTTAACTGACTGAAAAAGAACAAAAAAACAAAATATTTACAAGAAATGAATTTATACATATCATTATGGATATCACATGCTGGTGGTTGCTATGTTTTTGTCCATAAACCGTTTGGTTTTACCAGTGCGTTAAAACCAATAATCAAATAGTACACTTATCTCTATTTATATTGGGTTCTAGGGAGAAGTCCAAAATCACAAATCCAAGCTGGAAAATACCATGGCTGGAATCCTATAAGAACACTATGCTAGCATACAAATATTTGCAGAAGTGGCTGTCCTTTCTCAGAAATTGCACAAATGAAGTCCTTGGTGCAGCAAATGTTTCACAAACACACACATGACTTTGTCTCACATTCTTTTGACTTGAACTGAGCGTGATTTGATTATTGTTCAATAGGTGAACTCAAGATCTTGGTGCCTGCTTCCCAATCAGCTGGGTGTGTCAGTATCTTTGCAATGATCCTTACTTTAACTGTTATTTCTCCATCCCAAAGGATGTTTTAACAGAATTATCCAATTATCAATATACTCCACTTTATATCCCCGTTACTAAACTATTGGGAATGCTGGATTTCAGACAGGGAAAGAGTGCTTTCTTGGGTAGTCTTCATTAAGCTTCTCTAATAAAAATGCCATCTAAACATGAAACAGGTATTAGCACCTGTTAAAAGGTATATTCAGGTCATCTCCCAGTATGTACAAAATGACTTTACTATAAAGTCATTCATGTTTCTTAAAGGAAAAACTCACAGGACTACAGAAGCATAATCTTGGAACAGAACTTTAAACATTTCAGAATTTTCACTATGTCTTAAAATGTCAAGTCATTTCCCCCAATGCTTCAGTATTTCTGAGATAGTGACATATTTGCTTTTGGATGGTCCTGTATACAAACCTTTGTTTCATGAACATCATCATTCAAATAATTTGTATAAAATTACATTCAGGATATGTGTATAAGATATATAAATGAAGCATAAATGAATTTCATGGATAGACTTGGGTTCGATCTTAAGATACTTCACTATAGTACATATATGAAAGAACAGGAATTCCAAAACCTGGAAAAAAAATCCAAAACACTTCTAGCTCCAAACATTCCAGATAAGAAACAATCAATCTATACCAATAAACTTCGCATAAGCAAAATGTTTTAATAATCAAAACTGCCCTTTGTTTCCTTCCTGAGTACTTGGAAAAAAACTTGAATATGAGGTTTTGAATAGTAAGGAATAAATCTTACTCTTGACTTCTTGGATCTTCCCACTGTGTGATGCGTGTATTATGATTGACAAAATATACTCTGCCATTGTTGTCAGTTCTTTTTTCTGAGAGGAAAAATAATATCAGTATTAGGACACTTTTAGCAGTCATATAATTTTGATACTAAAATAATGTCACTTCACTGTTTCCAAAGAAATGTTTATTCAAGAAGCCTCACATAAAAGGTGCATTGTGCCCATTCCTCCCTGCTGCACCCCTGCAGCCCTTATAAGGAGTGCACAAGTGTTGGAAGACCCTCACACAGATGCAGTATGTGTGAGCTTCTAGGAAGATAAAAATACAAAGCAGAGACAGAAAATGTTTCTTCTGCAAACACTTCTTTGCAAACAACTACATGTGTCTGGTCGTATATACATCTTTATGCCTTCTTGATTTTTGTAAGACATGCTATACTGATCCTTTCTATACATAAGAGATTTAAGATTCCTGTGTGGATAGACAGCTACACGTTAAATCAAATTCTTCATAATCTCAAATAAATTGTACTCATTTTATCAGATTTCTAAAGTGAATGAAGCCAGATTTTCATTAAATGTATGGTAAATAATTTAGCACAAGGTTTTACTGATGGTAAAAGACTAGCTCTTACCCCATCCATGTGGCAGGGGACCAAGAGGATCAAACTCTTTGCTCTGTGTGAAGTCTTGATTCTGCAATCACAAGAAGACACACTGTATTACACTATATGATACATGTACAAAAATCATGTATAATTGCAATCCTTAACAAAAGTTCTTTTTTAGAAAATTAAATAATAGAAAAGAATAAGTTAATAGGGTTATGTTGTTTTAAAATATTAATTACTGGACAACATCAGAAGTATAAAGCAAGATGGAAAGGAGAAAATATTGAAAATGTAGAAAGGTTTATCCCTCTTACTATACTTCAGGAGCACCAATTTTTGCTAGAGGAAGGGAAGACAACTGCATCCTCCATTCTTGATTCTTTCTCCATTAATTTAAACTTAATCTATTACTCAAATTCAAGATACCTTAGCAGACAAAATTTCAAACTGTTGAAAACCTTTCAATGTGGAAAGATAAACTGTTCTTCCGCTGGGTTAGATGCAACATTACGGGACAGATTTAAAAGATGGTTTATCTATCCGAAAAGAAAAGGCACCATACTGTCTAGAAACCATAGGAGAGGCTAGGAGATTAAATGCAGCTAATGTATATTAAGAGCTGGCTCAATTTACTGTGGAACCAAGCCTAAAACATGAGATTAAGGTTCCAGTACTGCAAAATTAAAAAAGGTTAATCAAACTTTGTTTAAGGGAGCCTTTTCCTTTAATAAATCCTTGAATAAATCTTGATAATGACCTGAGTGGCTGAATTTTGCTTGTATTAACTCAATAGTGAGAACTGTCTACTTGTAAACTGGAGAATAAAAAGCCACAGACTGAAATATTTGACCCATAATCCTCTGGAAGAGATTTCTGAAAATATATAGGGTAGTATCTAACAAAAGTAACTTAATTCACTTTAAGATACCAGTCACTCAAACAGATTAACTTTACTTTATAAATTAAAGATTATTTTAATTGAAACATAATGAAAATATGAAAAAATCTAAATGAACAAGTAAGTAGATTATTTTATTTAGATTTTTTCTATTTGTATGGTTTTTAAAAATATAAATATGTTATTTTAATGAATTACAGGGCAAATATAGATAATTCTGTGAAATTAATTTGTAATAACTGGTGGTTTGCAGGTACAGCTGTTGCATATTAATTTCAACATAGTTGCCAATGTTCTCACCCCATATATGAATCTCTGGTTGAACTGTTGCATAGCTCCTTGAAGTTGGCTGCGCTGAAGCTGCCATTGTTCATAGTTTCGGACAGATTCCAAAGTTGGTCGCTGCCAAGTTGTTGTTCGGGTGAAATGGTCAACATAATAAATCCGCCCCATGTTGTCAACTCGACGTTCCCAGCTAAACAACACAGAGGAAACACTCAAATGTACACACTGACCTCAAAATATCTTATGATCAGATAGGGAGAGGGAGAACAGGAAAGTGTGTCCAGCACAAAAGATAATTTTGCCAAGCACAATAATTCCTATTTTGCCAGAGGAGTGAGGAAAAGTAATCTCTACATCATTCTACTACTTAGTTTCCAAGGCTTTTATTCACTGATTAAAGCAGGAATGGGAAACATGTTAACCTCTAGAACTTGACAGGCTACAGCTTCCCCTTATACGAAACCAGCATAGACAATAGATAGTGGGAGTTGTAGTTAGCAACATCTGGAATGCCAGTTTGCCAGACTCAGAAGTAACAGTTTTGCACTAGAGTAGTGGTTCTCAACCTGTGGTTCCCCAGGTGTTTTGGTCTACAACTTCCAGAAATCCCAGTTTACCAGTTGTTAGGATTTCTGGGAGTTGAAGGCCAAAACATCTGGGGATCTACAGGTTGAGAACCACTGCTCTAGAGTATTCCTCTAAAACTTACTATATGTAAAGGAGCAAACCGTAAAGTCAACTATTCCTTTTGGAAAAAATTTCAAGAGCAATACAATAAAGGCCAGTCTTTTTGGGGGAGGGAGGGTGGAGAAAGCATGAGGGGGTGCTTTGACTGCGTGGCCGTGCATGGTGTTGGACTCTTCCAACTCCATGATTCTATGAGGAAATGTCAGTTTAATATAACCCAATTTCTTCATTTGGTATTGCTTTAGGACATGTGCAGTAACAGCAGTACAGTAGAAATATACCACATTTATGCCTACAGTTCCTCCTACTCATGTCTGAGAATGCATAATCGCTGCTGTTTCTGCAACAGCTGGCTAGCTATTATCTGACAGTCAACTCTACCTATTGTTATTCAAGGTGCACCAGTCAAACATTAAGATATCAAATCAGATGTGACTTTCCAGTAACCAAGCCATGGTTTATCTAACAGTAATGGAAGGAAACTTTTATCAAACAACAACAAAAAAGAATACAAACATTATGTGCATTATTTGTAACTCTGAACTATATGTAAAGATGCTGAATCTTGATGATTTGTCACAAAGTAAGAGAAATGGGCCTCCTGGTGGTGCAGCAGGTTAAACCGCTGAGCTGATGAACTTGCTCACCTAAAGGTTGGCAGTTCGAATCCGGGGAGTGGGGTGAACTCCCACTGTTAGCCCCAACTTTTGCCAACCTAGCCGTTTGAAATGTGAGTAGATCAATAGGTACAGCTTTTGCTGGAAGGTAACGGTGCTCCATGCAGTCATGCTAGACACATGACCTTGGTGGTGTCTATGGACAATGGCGGTTCTTCATCTTAGAAATGGATATGAGCACCACCCCCCAGAGTCGGACATGACTAGACTTAATGTCAGGGTAAACATTTACTTTCTTTTAAAGAGAAACGGTTGACTCACCCCGGAGGAAGAGGCTCTGGTCTATCCCATGTAGTTCTTTTCTCCACATGATCTACATAATATACTCGACCATGCTGATCCACTCTTTGTTCCCAACTGGAAAAAACACAAGTAATTCACAACATTGCTCAAATTAATTCATCTTTGTACACAGCACCTGCTCAGATCCATTCATCTTAGTACTTTCAGTTTTTCTCCCTTGGTACTTTAATCGCATTAATATTCTGTATGCTTCTCTTCACTCAAGCATTAAGTTTAAACTCGTTCTGCTATTGTTAAAGAGATTTCTTGAACTTGCTTCATATTTATCTGTGTCTTTATCTCTGCCCCCCCTCCACCCCACATCTAACAAACCAATGAGAAATTAACATGTTATGCTTGCTTTCTGTGTGAGGGAATAAACAATGTAAGAGCACCGCATGAGAATATGATATGGAACAGAGTATGACTTGGCCAAAATTCTTTAATGAGCACTCCACACAACAACACTTGTAAAAACTTCCAGATCTGTATGTTATTGCTTTTCTCTCTGATTGCTCTCTCATCACCACTTATGCTGAGAAATCTTTCCCTTTCAATATTTACCTCTTAACCCTCCTTTAAGATATTATTAAAAACCTATATAATCCTCACATTTCACTCTTGATATCTTCTCTGATTCCTCCTTTATTCATTAACTAATCATTATGCTGAAATGTAACTTTCTAGAAGCTTAAAAATTCCCACATAGCAAGAGGAAGTTTATTTTTGTTCCTTTTACAACACCTTGCATATCTCAGGATGTTTGGAAATTGTGCAAGAAAGAATGGTGCTTTAGAGAAAACAGATAGGTTATAACTGTACAGAGAATATGAAACAGAAGAATTTCAAACTCTTACCCAGGTGGAAGAGGACCTTGGCTCACTGCATGATGTGGCTGTGAAACGGGAGTTACCGGCTGAACTTGTCTTGAAACTGGGGGTGTTGTCAAAGGTGCTGATGCAGGGACAACTGTTCCTGCTGTTGCTCCATCAGCACTTGGTTCTGATGTTGAATTTATTGCAGCTGGAGCCTGTTCAGCACCAGTTCCTTCTGATTCTGTGGAAGAAGCACTGTTGACACATGCTGCAGGAAATATAAATGCATTAAAAATGTTAAATTTGGTTCTAATTTCAGAACTGCAAACTCTGAAGAAGTCAAAATTATCTGCACACTACACAATTATACTACCAAACAAATAAGCAAAAGTAGCTAATGAAAAAAAAGTTATTTGTGCAACATTTATATAGTACTGTCCAAATTAATTTTAAATAAAAATTAAAAGATGTTGTGTTTAGATTTTCAGTTGCTGATTTTCAAGTTTTCAAGTCAGACTTTCTCGACATTCAATATCACTGAGTTACAACTGATGATCAAGAAATTATAAATGGGATTCCTTCTGGGTTGTTGTAGGTTTTTCGGGCTGTATGGCCATGTTCTAGAAGCATTCTCTCTTGATGTTTCACCTGCATCTATGGCAGGCATCTTCAGAGGTTGTGAGGATGCTTGCCATAGATGCAGGCGAAACATCAGGAGAGAATGCTTATAGAACATGGCTATACAACTCAAAAAACCTACAACAACCCAGTGATTCCAGCCATGAAAGCCTTCGACAATACATGGGATTCCTTCTGCTGGCATCCTCTCATTCTCTTGAGCACAGAAAGTCAGGAAGCCTCTGAAGAGAACATTTCAGAGCCTGTTATTTCAGTGTTTGACACATAAATATTTGATATACTGTATAGAAAAATGTCCAAAATTTAAGTGTTGGACAGCATGCATTCTAGTAAAAAAAACTCTCTCTTCTAATCCTCATAGAGTTTTATTATATACACTTTGTCTTCCAGTAGTTTGAGAATTATTTTGTTGGAATGTCAAACAGATATTTTACTTCATTAATCCTAAAATATGTTTATTACAATCTGAGCCATCGGATTTTTTAAAATGATGTTTTCAAAGTAATGCTTGAAAACTGAGCAAGATTTTAAATACAACAATTTTAACAGAACAGTACAGTGGGCAAGATATATTTTTAATAATCTTAAATAGAACTTTGAACCCAACCATTCACACTGGTGTACCTACCAGATGGGGCAGAGGGCCTGCGTGGAGTGGGCGGAGGAGGTCGAGAGGGTCTGGGAGGTCTAGGAGGCTTAAATCCTCCATTGGCAATTAGTGGGGAATCGCTGCCATTCGGCACCCTGCTTTCAACGGACCCAGAAGCCTCACTGTTCTCAGCAACATTTGTGTTGTTCCTTTATGGGAAAGCAGAGCACAATTACTGTGGAGACTTGAAAGATATGACTCAACGTTAAAACTTTTTCTAAATCCTATTTTTAAGTGACAAATCATCTAAATCACAGGTAAAGTTTATCAACAAAAATACCATTTGCTATTTTTCCAGAATTCTGTAGATTCAGAACAATCTATACGACTATAAACAGGGATGTTACAAAAACATGTGTCCCCTACAGCAGCAAGAATGCTCTAAGAATCTCTTGATCCTCAATCCAAATACAAGGCAGGGAGCACAATCACACAATTCATCCCTGGCTCAGAAAATAGTGCACCTCTTTCCTTGTTCCCAACATCTTCCATTCCTACCCTTCACTCGTCTATCCCTCGAAACCTTGTCCCCAACCATTTATTTAGGGAACAAAAAGAGGACCAAACACAGACAGACATGTGCAAATAGTTTTCTGAATTGCTACCTTCATTTACAATAGTCCTTTGGTTTGTTCAAACAAATAGTGGCAAATATAACAGCTGGGCAACCTATCTCGTATTACTATATAGAAAATAATCAGCTCTTCCCCTCAGCACCCTGAGATATTTTTCTCGAGCATAATGGGAACAGTTACTATATTTTATTCTTCTTCCCACAATGACATTAATTAAGGTTCTAATTCTGAGTTACATCGAGGAAATACTCTTCCTAAAAAAGTACTAGATTTCACATAACACCCTGGAGGATATCACATGTATGAACAATTGTGGTTCCGCAAGAAAAAGATAGGTATTGTAAAGCTATTCTAATTATTTCTTTCCAGATGCTGAATTCTATCATATGATGTGTCAAGATTGATATAAGTATATCTAAACAAGAAAGTGACAATTTCTGTAAAGTAAGACTGAAATGGCAACATCTGGAAATAAAATAAGCAGTAAATGAATCAAGTACAGTGGATTTGGTATGACTCAACAGAAATTAGAATAAAGGTGTCGACTTGGTTTATTGGGGAGTTTTAAGTGGATGAAAGAGGCAAGAAAATGCAATTATTTTAGTTATTCATGTCTTAGTTTAGTGACATTAAGCTGTGGAGACTACAGAGATGCTCCAAAGACTTAATAGAAATAGAGGGATATCAAGAGAGAGTTCCACTCAGATGTTCTGAGAGATAGTCCAAAGCTTAAATAAAAGAATGGGAGCATTTGAAGAAGTCTTTTGGACAGCTGCAGGTTGTGGAGCTGGATGAAAAACAGTTACAGGAATAAATATATTGGTATACAGTAAAGAAAACACTGAGGGAGTGAACCCTACACAAGAGTTATGCAGGTGCCTGGAATGTACAGGAATCCAGTGTGGGGATTTAAAGAGCAATAAGAGATGTTAATAATTCTAGCAGGATAGTGACTGATAACCAATATCCATGAGCTAATAAAACTATCATGTGTTCCTTGTTGGAAGAAAAGCAGAATTTTAAATAAATATTTTCTAAAAGAGAGAGAGAGAGAGAGAACAAGTTAACTGTTGCCAAAAATTCTGCAGTGTTAGGGCATTATATAAAATGTTGCTCTAAAAGTAATGCAGCCCATTAAAAAAAATCCAAATTTTATTCTACATCGTTGCTCTTTATACAGTACATTGATACATGCTTTAGGAACAAAATGTCACATTTCCACATAATCCCCATCCCTTTCAACAGGCTTATACAACCTTGGAACTATGGCCTGTGTGCCTGCACAGTAAAAGTCTGGATTGGCTCATCTGAACCACTATTTAGCAACTGTCACAAGGGAGTCATCATCTTCAAAACTGATTTCACTTTGTCAAATAGATTGGGGGGGGGGGGGGGGGTTGGTCTTTTTTTCGTGTCAGGAGCGACTTGAGAAACTGCAAGTCACTTCTGGTGTGAGAGAATTGGCTGTCTGCAAGGATGTTGCCCAGGGGATGCCTGGATGATTTGATGTTTTTTTATCATCCTTGTGGGAGGCTTCTCTCATGTCCCCGCATGAGGAGCTAGAACTGGTAGAGGGAGCTCATCTGCCTCTCCCCGGATTCGAACCTGTGACCTGACAGTCTTCAGTCCTGCCGGCACAGGGGTTTAACCCACTGCGCCACCGGGGGCTTCTTAAATAGGTGGTAGTCTGATGGCACCAGACCAAGCCTGTAAAATGGGTGTGGCAACTGTGCCCATCCAAGTTATTTCAATCTCACACTGGGTTGGCCGACTGACATGCAGCCAGACTTTGTTGTACTACAGCAAAAAATCTTGTTACTACTGGTGTGGACAAACAAGACATATAAAATTTTGCTTTTGTGTGTTGTATTTCAAAATTCACACATATGTTATACACAATGTTTAATGCTATGGTAATAAACAAACTCCTTTGTGTTGCAGAGCAACAGTTGGACAAACTGTGGTCAGCCCTCATCCTCTGTTCAAAGCAGTATATTGCAGAAGAAAAGTTCACTACTATTCTCTGAACCCTTATTTCAGAAAGAAACCACTCCCTAAAGTCAAGAGCCATGACGTTAGGGTGGGCTGTAAGTCTCTTAAGAGTTTCCACATATGCTTTCAAATTAATGGTGGACCCTTTAGGCATGATATCCACTAACAAAACTCCTTCTGAATCCAAGAAGACAGCTTCCTGCTGAAGGTGCAGCTCTGAATTTCTCTGAATTTCTTTTTCATGGCAGAATTCACATGATGCCATTCCATTGATTGCCTCTGGTACAAAATGGTGTAACAATGTTTCACCTTCCATCACAATTCTTGAAAGTAATTCATTTCCATCGTTCTCATACCAGACCAAGGGTTTGCTGCATATAGATCTTTAAGTTTCCTTGTGTGCCTCTGGGATCCACCTTGCACAATCTTTCTTCAACTGAAACTGTTTCAATATTTTGCACGCATTTGCTTCTCCAGTGTCCACCTGGAGTGACATTTCTTTCATAGTTATGTGTCTATCAGCCTATCATGCACTTCACATTGTCCGTTGTTTGTGTGCTGTGTGGTCTGCAGCTTAGTAAAGCATTCTAAATATTGGCATGCCTTTTTTCACCAGATAACCTGGCATACCCAAGCGACTAACAGTACTGCGATCAACAGTGTCATCTCCACACAGCTTTATTGGTCTCTTGTGGATGTTCCCCACTGTCTCATTATCATAAATCAGGAACTCAATTGCAGCATGTGGCTTCTCCCGGATATCAAGCGCAGAAGCCATCTTGGAGTATTGCTACAACAATGTCGCATGTGGTTCAATTAAATGTGAATAGAAGCAGGAAAGGTTCTTCTGTACCTCCAGCAAATAGCAAAAATGTACAATAAAGCGGGAGTATTACTGAAGGTTCTATATATCTTGCACTTGCACTTACCCAACATTACTTATTTTTAAGGGAACTGAAAGCAAATTGTGTATTTAATTCACTTTCTTAAAAAAGGCCAACATTCAATATTTCAACAAGCTAGATATCTTTTATTGTACTAAAACATTTAGACCTGAAGGCCACTTCTGTGCAGATATCAATACAAAACACAAATCTCTATGGCTTTCGTTGATTGCTGCATTAACTATCACCTATAATTCACATACAGCTACAGTAAAATCTTCTTACCTTGCTTCATTTTTTACTCTGGGGCCATCGTTCTGTGTGGGACCTTCAATAAAAAGTAAGGTGTTATTTTACACATAACCCTTAATTATTTGTTAATTATCACATCTTTTAAGTACTGTGAGACAGAAAAAAAAATCAGGCTTTCCATATCCACTCTGCTTCTAACCTTCCTTCACAGAATATAAGGTCTTTATAATCTATCTTCTAACATATTTTAACATTTTAATATCCTGAAAAACTTTGGGCCTGGATTTAAAACAATGCTAGTTAAAGTAGTTGCCTTTGGACCAGCACTGGTCTACAAACCATCAGCTACCAGCCACTGGAGAGTTTTTGAGAAAGAGGCAGTAGGCACGCAGGGCAGGATAGTGATTAGCTGGACCTTTATGTAATGAGCACTGCTCTAAAGTGCTCGTTACATACCTACGGAACTGTTGTGTTCATACATGGTTAATATGTACCATCAAGTGACTACAAGAGAGAGCGCCTTTTCAATGGTGGAATCAATCTATGGAAGAAGCTCATTTGGCACATATATTCTTAGTTTTTCAGTCTAAATAAATCCATTCTCCCACTTACTAGGACACCATTTTCAGTGTTTTAGATCTTAACACTCCTATTCAGCTACTGCATAATATTCAGGTGACCAGCAATGAGCCTACAGAAAGATCCACAACTTGGCTATATGTCAAAAAGACATTCTTAGAAAGTACGGAATAAATGTATAGTGACAGTAGTACAGTACATATGGAACCTGAAATGAAACTAGAGTCACACTGGAGGACCTAGAGATTTGGAGAGAGAACACCTCTTTGGGGAACTCTAGATTCTACAGTGTGATTAAAAAGTAGTTTAGAGAAGATAGCTCTTATCCACAGGTGAGATAATTTCCCTAAGGATAGAACTTTAAACAATGGCCTCAAACAAAGGTATAGATTGGGTATTTAAAATAGCTTTCTGTTGGTAAAAGGAAGCCCTCTGCAGCAAATTACAAAGTTTTGGACTAGATCTGTTTGGACACATTCTGGCATCTGGAACTATTTGGGTCCAAATCTTTTTATTAATAATTTATTAAAATGTATTCCTGCTATTTATAGAGTAATCAATCAATTGTGATTGAATACTCCAAAATAATTACTTTTTATAAGTATAATTATTTCATTAGACTGGATGTAAACTTGCTAGCATCTCTGGAGAGATCAGTCCCTCCACAACTAGTTGCTTCATGGATAGACAGCACATTGGTCTATCTGCGAAACGATCTTAAATTCACCCAACTTTTCATAGACATAGAATGAAAATGTGAGACTGAATAACAATGCGAGTCCAAGAAAAAAAGGACAAGATTTTTTTGGAGGGTGGAAGGCAAACATGGGGACACAAGCAAGAATGTGTGTGTGGAAGGCAGGGTGGGAATTTCTGCAAAACATCTTGTTTACCATGGCAAGCGTTACTCATGGCTTTATGTATCTACAGTCTCTCCACTTTAGGAAGAGGCTCCAAGGGAGGAGAGTGCACTCTGCTCACCTCTGGTTTAGATATATCCAAATCTTTAATTGAAACTAGATAGTAAGATCTTTTGAAGTTACCTCAAGTGAAATGTTCAAGGATGGTTGTTCATAAACAGAGCTGAAAGTCAACCAATGTTAAACTACCTTTATCAAATATTTCAGTAATTGATATATTTGTTGACCCAAATAATCCCCCCAATTCTACTTTTCAAAGGAAAATAATCTTGTGAGCAAATCCACAAAAATTAATGGCCCTCAGAACATTCTAAATTTGCATTCACTGATTAAAATTAGTCATATGTTATATGTTAACAACCTAAACATATAATGGGCAATCTCGTGTCACCGATAGAGATTCTGGGTCACAATTTCTGCAAGCCCTAGCCAATACGTTCAATGGTCAAGAATTATGAAATCTGTACTCTCAAACATCTCAAGAGCAAAAATATTGAAATCACTAGCTTTTTTAAAAAGAACTAATGTTTGAAAAGCCCACTACTTGTTCACTAGAGGGAAAATGAAGTGTCATGAACAAAGAATGGTTTATAAAATATATGTATACCAAGAAAAAGAAAACAAGGAAAATAAAACTAGCTATTTTTTTCCTTACTCATTGTACAAACGCCTTATATAATGCAGTCATAGTATGAACACATAGTAGAGAAATATTACTTACTTCTTATACTTGAGGAATCTCCATTAATTAGAAGCTCAGGATCTACCTGCATACCATCTAAACAAACAGACAGTTCTCCAATCCCATCACCATGTTCTTTGTCACCAACAAGCACCATGTTCATAACCACATCTTCAACTATTGAGAACATAAGGAGAGTCGGTTTTTAATTTCTTTTGTCAATGAATTGTTAAAAACAGTTGCAAAAATGGGAAAAAACATTTTCTTTACAAAAGATTTTATGATACCAGTTCATTTTTATGGGTGTCTTTTTAAGAAATATGTATTTTATGCAACATATTTTTGTATCGTCTCCTAGCCCATAAGGGCACTTGAAGCGATGAACAAGTAAAATAATCGAAAGATAAAAACACTGAAATAACAACATTAGAATAATGTTTAGAAACACCTAAATGTAATCTAAAAACAATCCTAGAATATAGTTTTGAAACAATGAAATAAGCAGTTTCAAACACTGACTGCCAAGTGCAATAGCACTGATTTTGACTGTCTACCAGAAGCTTGAAAGAGATGGCGCCAGCCTAATTTGCTTGGATAGGGAGCTCCACCGTTGAGGTGCTGCTACAGAAAAAGCCTTGTTATTGCTTGTATTGTTGTATTGTGGGCTCGGCCTCATGTAAGCCGCACCGAGTCCCTTGGGGAGATGGTAGCGGGGTATAAATAAAGATGATGATGATGATGATGATGATTATTATTATTATTATGTGTACACCCCAACCTAACTTCACGAGGTCTTGGGATGGACAACAGATCTCTTCTGAAGATCTCAAATTTCTGTTAGACTCATATGGGAGGTGGCAGCATTTCAGATATCTTGGCCCTAAAGGAATTTGGGCTTTGTAAGTCAACACCAGCACCTTTAATTGAGGTCAGAAGAAAATTGGAAGCCAGTGCCATTCTTGCAAGACGGGTATTATGCAATCCATAAAATGCTTGCTTGACATTAGTTTGACAAACTATTGCCTGTTTGCACTAGCTGTAGCTTCCAAACACTTTTCAAGGGAAGCCCCATATAAGCACATTACACTAGCCTAATTGAAAAGTAACTAAGGAATGAATCACTGTGGCCAGATGTCTTCCCCAAGAAAGGATGTAGCTGGCCTACCAACTGAACCCGGCAAAGGCCTCCTGGCCACTGCAGAAACCTGGCTTTCCAGGGGCAGTGCTGGGTTCAAGAGCACCTCCAAGCAATAAACCTGATCTTAGAGGGAGAGCAACTCCATCCAGAATGGGCTGCAATCTCAGTCCCAAACTGGTTTTCCTACACACCAGCAACACTTTCATCTGGTCTAGATTAAATCTCAGTATATTCACCTACATCAAGTCATTTCTGTACACAGGCAGTGATCCAAGACTACTACAGCCTCCTTGGCATCAGTTATAAACGAGAGATAGATATGGATATCATCAGCATACTATACATTTAGCACATTCAATGCTGATACTAATTATTTTTTACAAGAGCAAGATTATTCTCTTATTTTAAAATGTTTGGCTGTGCATAAAAATAGTTAATAGCTAATCTCCAGAGAATCACGACACAAGCCCACAGCTAATCCTTAGCTCTGAAACAATCACTACATTTGCAATAAATATAGTTCCCCTACATTGTCCAAAAGCCTTTACTGCCTCCCATGTATTTCAGATCAAAATGTCAATTTTTCTTGCCACTGACAGTACCACATGTGTATGATAGGCACAGTAGTCCACAATATCAAGAGAGCAGTGAAGCTGACACTACAGCAGTAGATATGTTATGCTTGTTCATATCATCCTCAAATGGTGTAACTCTCCTCTTAATAGTTAGTAAGAAAAATCATGCTTTAAATACCTTCATCAACTAAAACAATACTAATAATACACCAACTTGGATACTCATGCATGTTCTCCATTGTTTCCCACTATTGTCTCAAGAGGACCATTGAAGTCTAAGTCTGAACCCCTTGCAAGTTATTCTGGTTTAGGCTGACATTTGACAGCTAATAGTAAACCATTCTTCCCCTGTCCCAAACATACAATAAGGCTTCCATCCAAATCAAATCTCTTCCTTTTTTCTTCTCACTATATATACAGAAAGGTAGGGCTCAAGATACATAAGGCATGTCCCTAAGCATTATTGTGTTTTTCAAAGGTGCTAAAAATTAATTAGATAGACACTACAGAAAGTGATGAGTTGGTATTTGAGAAACCATTGACAGTGGTAATTTAGTGCTATATGAAGCTTATTAGCTAATTTCACTCTTCAAAAGTAAATATACACTATATTTTGTCTCTTCACATAAATGTCTGTATTTTCCAACCATGGCGGAGGAAAGAAGTCAGAAAAATGAAAATTAATTTTTGTGCTGTGATCTACTCATGGTGCAATTGGTAGCTCTAATATTAAAAAGGCGTCTTGTGGACTTAAGTTTTCTGAATCTCCCTTTTTTACCATAGCATTTTAACCTGCAATATCTCAAAAAATCACCTCCCATTCCCCTGCCCTTTTTTAAATGTCAGAAATCTTGGTACAATTGTTTAATGCTCTCCTGGTTTTTGGCCTTTTTTCCTCCTTCAGTAAAGTTAGCAATATTGCAATATTGTCTCCTTTACCTAAATGCATTGTACCTGCGTTGCCTTGTTTTGTATCTAAAACCTCAGGGTGCATGGGACTCCTGCATTTCCACAACTATCTTGAATGACTAAATCAGAATAGGATTGTGTATGTTTAACCTTACTACTCTCTATCATGGTCCCAATGAAAGTCTCTAAAGCCAAGGTGGTTATTTCCATCAGGACAAATGTTCCCAATGCCACTTACAGAAGTTGAATTTCCAATACAAGCAGTTTTTGGAGACAGAAGTTTTCAATGACATTGTGAAAATGAGGGGTACACTTAAGCTACCCTATAGTTGTACAAAATGTGTGCATTTTTAAAATATTCACTCAACAACAAGAGATATATTACCATCTTGTGTAATTTGCCTCTCAGTGTACATATAAACTAAAAAAAACTATCGTAAGCTTTAATAAAAACTTTACTGAGAAAAAATTAGAACAAACTTTACAGCCCTTCAATTTTATTGTTAAACTACACCAGGGGTCCTCAAACTTTTTAAACAGAGGGCCAGGTCACAGTCCCTCAAACTGTTGGAGGGCCGGATTATAATTGGAAGAAAATATGAATGAATTTCTGTACACACTGCAAATATCTTATTTGTAGTGCAAAAGACGCTTAAAAACAATACAATAATTAAAATGAAGAACCATTCTTACAAATATAAACTTATTAGTATTTCAGTGGGAAGTGTGGGCCTGCTTTTGGCTGATGCAATAGGATTGTTGTTGTTATTGTGTGCTTTCAAGTAGTTTCAGATTTAGGTTGACCCTGAGTGAGGGCTGGGTAAATGACCTTGGAGGGCCGCATCCGGCCCCCGGGCCTTAGTTTGAGGACCCCTGAACTACACTGTAACATTTTTAGTTACATTTTCTGTTTTTTCTATTTCTGTTGTCATTACAATTTAATCTTGTAAATAATGTGTTTAGTACAACATGGGTTTCATTAGTAGATGATAGAACACTTCTCTTTTTAGGGCATAGTCATAATGTTGCTTATACAAAATTACAGCTTTTTAAAATGAATGTGCCAAACTATCATTTATATGGTAGATTACAAATGAAACATTGCACGTACTACAACTGCAGTTACACTACAATATTTCTGTAGTGATTTGATATCTGTATGTAGAAAAAAGTCAAAATTTCAAACTCTTAGTATAGTGATCTCTAAAGCAGATTATTTTTTTAAAACGGATACATACAAGCAATTGTCCACATTGTATGTTTCATTTCAGATATCTGTTTGCAAATACTCACGTTTCATATTGTTTGCTTTCAGTGTCTCATTAATATCTAGTGTGGCACTCCCCAATAAGACATCAGATTTCAACGTCTGGTGACTCCATACACGAAAATGTAGTTTGCTGATAGGAGAGACAATTCTAAAGAAACAGAGAGCAAAGAACACTTCAGAAATATTTTTTCAATACCAAGTGATATTTCATTTTCATGTTTACAAAGCTGACATGTACCCCACTTTGGGATATATATTGTTATTATTTTGTACCTGGAAATATCACAGATAGCCTGTAGCAACTCTATTTCAAAACATCTGACTGACACTTTGAAGCTCTGGAGGCAAGAGATGCGTTCAATTTTTAGAATTTTTAGAAACGACCAAAAAAAAAAAAAAGGAATATGGTTTCTACATGTATTCTCCAAACTACACGTTATTATTTATTTCTTCTGAAATCCACTATTTCCACAGGCCTAAATTCAAACTGCTTTTCTCAGCAGAATCAGGAAGAAAAACAATCTCCCTTCCTCACTAAACATCACTTTGACATACACCCCCAAAACTCTGACTACATAAATAATATTTAAATAAAATATTTAGATTCTCAATGGCAGATCAAGAATCTTGCTATGGGAAATAGCAAAAAGCCCTGGCAAGATAAATGAAAACTATTATATTGATAATTGCAGTAGGATTTAGAAAAAAAAGTATGCTTTCAGGGAAGATTAATTTGGCACACTTAACGTGAATGTGAATAAGCCATGCTTGTTTATTTATTTCATAATTACAGTTACATATAACTAACCTCAAAAAACAGATTATAAAAAGGTATTTAAACTTTCCCAGTAAATTTCAGGTGTTACATGCATGGTTGTAAATGCATTTATGTAGACCATGGCAGTTCTTTAAGTATAGTAAACAGCAACAACAATAACAACACCACTTTATTTTTACCCCACCCTATCTCCCCAAAGGGACTCAGGGCGGCTTACAATAAAAAATGCAGTGGCAATTATTCAATGCCAAAAACCATCAATGCTAATTCCTTTTAAAAATACTTTCTAACAATTAAATATCTATATGAATAGTTTTTTTCACTCCCTTTGCTCTATAAACTGTGCCTGAGACATGAAAAAGTGCTAAGTTGATTCTGAATATACGGTACGTGTGGTCTTTCCCTTCACACAATGGCTTCTAATCTTTTCCCACCAAAAACCATTCATAAGGACCAAGGGACTTTGTATCACAATTTATGTAGTGTAAGGCACTGCCGCTGCTAATAAAAATAACTATCCATGCACCCTAGCTTATACAGCTATTTCTAACTTCCATAACAACTCCTAAAACAACTTCTAAAACATTTTGATTGGAGTTATACAGTTGGGGAAAATCTGTTTAAACAGGTCTCACCAATTTAAGAAACTATTTTTTCTAATGGTAGATCCTGGCAACAGTTCAAAGCAAAAATTCACAAAGAGAAACCGAGTTCATGAAAATGCACAAATTGTGAGCACTACTTTCTTCTAGTCTCTGTCTTATGGCACTGGCTTATTTCATTACTATAGTTATATGAAATGTAAAAAGAAAGTGAAGAAGTTTTCCAAACCTACACTGTAAGATGTTGCTTCCATTTTGGACTATTAGTATTGTTGCATTTTTCTGTCTTCTTGGACTGTCCATCAACAGTGACTTCTACATAAGGGCTGGGTCCAAACCATTTGTTTTTGTTTTCTTTCAATTTTGCAGAAATAACTATTAAAAATAAGAGAAGGAACAAATGTTTTATTTTCCTATTGAGATCTGAAATTTTATAAAATATAGGAATGCAGAAACATGGCTGAATTTAGTTCTTGCAAACAGGTAGAAAGGCAGGCAAAAGTCCTTTTATTCAGATGTTGGCAACTACACTGGATGTTTCCCTTCCAGGAAAATGTGCAGATTCATTTCTGATGGGTGTTTGGTGGATCTTCAATGTATTCACAAATGCGTGAAGGTATAAATAGACAGAGGATATTTGCAATTTCCTCTGCAGTCAAAAGCAGAGCATCTATAGACTTGCCTTATTTATTTATTTGCTTTATTTTTATTCCTCCATTCTCCTGATAGTGACTCAAAGCAATAAACAAAGAAATGTCCTGGATACCTACCAGTGATCTGAAGCTGTGATTTCATAGTTAATCCACTGAAAGATCCTGATCTTGATCCATTACCAGCCATACCACAGAGGGGAGTACATGGACCTAAATGAAAGAACAAAAATGTCAACTTCATAGTAAAAACAAAAAACAAAACCCCGACCATCAAGACCAGATGGCACTAATACTGCACATTGGGTCATCCATGAACACAAATTAAATGGGAAAACCTATGGAACTGGAGAAATGTGGATCATGAAAAGATGACTAACCATGCACATCTTGATAAAGAAAATTACAACAGCTAAATATTCTACTATCAAAATATATGTCAAGGGCAGATGTATCCATCACCACAACAAATAGAGGCCCTGCCTGCAGAAGTCTAAGCAACGAAGGAGAGATGAGGATAGTTTGTTCCCAAACTTGCACATGGGTATACCTATTCACTTTTCACTAACATAAATCAATCACAGACAATCATTTGACCAGGGTGAAGAAAAATAAGCAAATTATAAAGTAGTTAACAGAGAAACAAATCTAAGGGGGAAAGTCAACAGTGCATTTACAAAATACTGTTTACACAGATGGGAATGTTAGGTTTCTATGGATTGACATCAGCTGCACTGAACACCAATATCTCCTTTGCCTTGCTCCATCCCATTAACCTCCCATTTTAGCCAGCTGGTAGTTTTGCATATTCTTTCAAATATGCAAAACTACCAGCCCTTGATTTTCTTTGATTGTATCAAACAATCTGGTCATAAAACAATCTGCATATTCTACAGTCAAGAAGCTGGATAACTCACATATATAAATCTAAATAGGGCTGAAACTATGATAGAATTATTTGATGAAGCACAAATAAATTTAGATTCACTGCAAGTTCATATACACACTTCATAAAGATTTTTCAAAGGCAAATGTTTGGAACCCTGTGTAGACAAGTCACTTTTTACTCAATCTGTCCAGGCCATCACACTTCATTTTAACTTAATTCTGTACTTTCCATAAAATTTGAAAAGCTTCTAAGTGTCTTGGAAAGTCCACAATCATAAATCAGAGACTCATAAAAAAAACAATTACAGTACCCCACCAAGTATAAAGAGGTAATAATTCTTCCCCATTTTCAAGTTTTAAAAAATATATTACAATTTGATAAACAGAACTCGTACCAGGCCATGATATTTCAAAAATTATAAAACTGGAATCAACAATGATTCAGCATTTTCAAGACAAAAAGAAGTATTAATTATTGCAACCATTTGTCAATGATATTATATTTTTCCTGGTAACGTTTAACTATGCATTTTAACGTGCTTTATGACTAAGAATCTCTTATTATTCGGTGCATTCATGATGTGCTACTATCTTCCACAAAGATTCACTTTCCCCTCTGGAAGTGGCAGAAATTATGTAATTGACAAATAGAAAAGAGTGCAGCACAACCACAACAATCACATGCAATTCAATATTTTCTTTTTCATGTCTTATGTATCTATGACAAGGAACTTAAAACAGGGATCAGAAATACTTTTTTCCTTGAAAGCAGAAGTAGTTCTGTGTACACATAAAACGGACAGGATAATAAATAGCATCCTCATTTGAAACCATCATGTTTTTTCTAAAAGTGGCCTCTCAACCAGTATTTAAGTTAAGCATTAGGACAGTCACAGAATCAGAATCAAATGTTATAACACACCCATTTACTTTTATAGTAATGCATTGTTTATCATAATCTAGATTCATAGAATCATAGAATCAAAGAGTTGGAAGAGACCTCATGGGCCATCCAGTCCAACCCCCTGCCAAGAAGCAGGAATGTTGCATTCAAATAACCCCTGACAGATGGCCACCCAGCCTCTGTTTAAAATCTTCCAAAGAAGGCGCCTCCACCACGCTCCGGGGCAGAAAGTTCCACTTCTATACAATCAAAGACTTAACTATAAGCTTTATATAAAGTTTATGTTGATTTTCTTCTATAATTCTTTGGTGTACTCCATTAGACAAATAATATTTGAAATATGATCTCCAGTACTTCTCCTTTCTTGAACCCAGCCTGGATGTATAACATGGGTTGCTTCATACACAGTAAAAGTCTTTGTTGTAAAATCTTGATCATGTTGTTTGCATGGGAGATTAATGCAATGGTCTTATGTCTGCTGTAATATTGTCAAATCAAATGCCAGCATCTGTTTATAATCTGAGAACACTAGTTTTACATAATTTACCAATAGAAAGCAATACAACTTGGGGGGGGGGGGGGGGAAGAAACATTACTTTTCAAAAATGCAAAATGGCTTTAGAAGCTTGTGGTTTCACCTCCCTTAAATGCAATAGCCATGGAAAACTAATTAACAGGCTTAAACTGAGATATTAAGTTGAAGTTGAACAACGATTTTCAAGACAAATAGGTAAGCAAAACAGATTAAAGGATGTTACACTGTCTATTTTTAAACGTACTGTACTATGTAAATCAGAATGCACATCAAATCTTGTCTTTAAAGACAGAGATGGAGGATGACAATCACATTAGTGATATGGAACAGAGGTCTTTGTGTCTCTATTCCTGGTTTGCTTGTGCAGAATTCTGGGAAATGTAGTTTTGGGAAATCAAGGGCCTCTCTTACCAAGAATTCCTAAGGCCCTATCCTAAACTACATTTCCCAGAATTCTTTCTGCACAAGCAAACCAGGAATAGAGACTGGGCGATAGGGAGATGAAAGCCTCTGTCCTATAATGCTAATGTGATTTTGTTTGGAGACTTTCTGGACTTTCTTTGATGTTTAGTATCTGGGTTTCATTTTATACTGAAGCTCTAAGGATGGGGAGGGATTGGAAAAGAAAGTGGCCAGATAGCAAGTTCCAGTTGGTGAAAATTCAAATGTATTGGTTCTAACTATGTGTGTTGATGCATGCTGCCAGCTCCTCCTACAAATGATAATATCTATTACTTTCTAGCAGTAAAAATCTGAGTGTTACACCTTGTCAACCTGTAGCCTAACCAATCGGAGTCTGGAGGTCAATTAAAAAACTTGATTCTAACAAATTATATTTTGAAATTAATGCAAGAGTTCAGGATTGTATATCATACAAACCATTCTACGATTGATACATGTCTGCTTTCTATAGTTACCTCTACTTGGAAAAAGTTCAGGCAGCATACACTAAAATGTTTACTTGTCATTTATACACCAGGTCTTTCAGCAATTTTGTCTTACTGGTAGGTAAGACTATATCTAGTGCAACATTCTAAAGCAGATAACGTTTTTACAATAATGGTTTTTACCTACTACAAGTAAACTAGCAGATATCAGATTAGTATACAGATTATATATATTTGCTGGTAAAAAAAGGTAGGAGGTTTTCAGATGGAGAAGTACACAAAGACCTAGCTAATATTTAATGCTAAAATATAGTTTAGTGTTACAGGAACAAGTCACAATAAACTTTGGGCATCCTCTCACACATTATTTTGGTAAATTTGTGTAGAGTTGGAAGGTTCACTGCTGTTATTATTCACAACTTGCCATAATATGCAAAATGGGACAAACTGTGCTCAATGTTACCTATGGTGTGCTGAAATATATCAACTTCAAATCTTTTGTTTTATCAATTTAACAAGTTTTAACTAGCCATTGCTACAATTAATCACAGTTTAGGCTATAACACTGTACTATTTAATTGTTTTGAACTTTATGTTGCACCTTTTAAATTTTGACTAAAATTTGGAACTGTTAGCCAAGGTGTTACTGGCCACCTTGAGCCCCCATGGGAGAAAGGCAGGGTATAAATAAATTCAATGTATAAATAATATAGATGACATTAAATTACAATTAATATTAACACTGCTGCCCTATCATGTGGCAAAAAAATTATTTAGGCATTTTAAGAATCACACTGAAGGACCTAAACATGCCTAAAGAAGTGTTTTCTCATATTGAAAAAAATCCTAGTGGGCCTATATTCATGGTTTTCCTATTTTCAGGTGGAACCTCTGCAAAAGTCGAGAACTGACTCTACATCTTACAAACTTTTGCTAGCTACTAACTGGGACTGTAGACTCGCAGAAATGTCTTCTCTAAAAAGAAATCTTGCCTGGATTACTGTGCTGTAATGCAGTGTTCATTAACATTCCAAATCATGAAGAGGTAAACAATTAGCACAAACAGCCTGGGAAGGGGGACCCTTTAAACTCATGGGGAAAGGGGTGTGAAGAGGTAGTTCATTGCCTAAATGTGCTTTGATTAGGGTGCGCGTGTGTGTGTGGACTTGGAGACAATTTTAAAAAACCAGAGAGAGAGATGGAAAGGGACCAAAATGTACTATCCTGAAAGAATACAATTCTCTAAAAGGATGTGCTTCACTCTCCAATGGTTAAATACACATTGGAGAAATCTATGCTCAAAAACCCAAAAGAAAGCTTTCTCCTATGAGTGTGCCAAGGATAAGATTATAAAAGCAAATTGTTCTGTTACAAGAAATATATGCACTTGATGGACAGGAATGAAACATAACTATTGTGCATTTGCACCCAAACTGCTTTAACGTGTCCTACCTTTCTGTCAGCTTGGGGGATGTTGGATTGACTTCCTGTTTGAGGAAGAAACCCCACAGAATCAATGTCCAAGCTGTTGCTTTCACAAAATGGTAATGATTTATTAAGTGGTCTTGAGTCTATCTCCACCCAGTAACTACCGTATTTACTCGAATATAAGCTGAGTTTTTCAGCCCCTTTTAGGGGGCTGAAAAAGCCCCCCCCCCCCGACTTATATTCGGGTGAAGGAGAAAAAGCTGAGAAAAAAAGGCTCTGACGCTGGCTGGTGGAATCCCTGGCCTTGTCTTCGTCCCCATAACTTCCTCCTCCGCTGCAGCTGCAAAGAAGCTGCAAGCGGGGCAAGTGAAGGGGAAACGGAGGCGTGCACCTCCCTCCCTGCACGTCTTGCCATGCACGCTCGCCTCCATTTCTTCCCCATTCAACGCGCATGCAGCCTTTCTTCCTGCTTGTCTTGCTGTGTGCGCTTAAGACTCTTTGCACATTGCACTTGCCCAGAATCCCAACATATCACCTCTTACACCCAGCACTTTTAATCTATACCCTTCATTGGCCCGGCCCTGGTTTTATTGCGTAATAGTGTTTTGTTGTTGTTATTGCTTATGTTTTTAATTTGCTTGTATTATATTGTTATTGTCTGTTGTTGTTGTTGTTTGAGGCCTTGGCCTTTGTAAGCCGCATCGAGTCCTTCGGGAGATGCTGGCGGGGTACAAATAAAGTTTAATAATAATTAATAATAATTCACCCTGTGCGCAACCTGTCTTGCTCTCCGAACAGCAACCCAACTGGGTTGCTATGCGCAGAGGGCGCGTGCATGGCAAATGGGGGGAGAAACGGAGGCCTGCACCTCCCTCCCTGCTTGTCTTGCTGTGTGCATGGAAGGAAGAGAGGCTGCATGCGTGGTGAGTGGGGAAGAAATGGAGGCATGCGTGCGTGCACGGCATGACGTGCAGGAAGGGAGGTACCTGACTCCGTTTCCCCTTCACTTGCCCAGCGCGGAGCTTCTCTGCTCTCCTATTTGCCGTGCGTGCAGCCTGTCTGCCAGCTGGTTTGCTGTGATATCTAATTTTAGTTTTGAAATTAACCAGTAGCGGCTGCATTTCTCACCCTCGGCTTATACTAGAGTCAATATGTTTTCCCAGTTTTTTGTGGTAAAAATAGGTGCCTCAGCTTATATTCGGGTCGGTTCATACTCGAGTATATACGGCAACTTGATTTCCCTACAACGAAGTCCAAACTCAAAATTTGAAGGGTATCTGATTGTTCTGAAAGCAGCCAGCCATGGATTATTTCTGAGGAGAACAGATGACAGTTTTCCTTGCTCGCTGTCTCTGGTATAGGGGCCTCTGGGGTGCCCAATGTCGAAGGCGTTAATTAGTTATTGGTTAACTAATTACTGGTTGATAAAAATTGACTTGAAATGGCTTGTCCAAGCCTGGATCTCACTGGGACCAACTACAGACATGTCTTGCTTCCAAGATTCCCTTGTGATCTCTGATCTAAAACAGCTCTCTTTATCTCAGGCAAAGAGGTGGGCAAATGGCTGATACAAACCTGGAAGGGTTTTCTTAAACCCCATCCTCATAAAACGAACATAAAAGTAACTACAGTGTTTCCTCACTAATTCAGTTTTCTTATAGCGCACTCGCTGTTTTGCGGGTTTTTGAAAATATTAATAAAAATATAAAATATTTACGTCCAGTGGAGGCCAGGGACCCCAAAAGTGTGGTGGCCTGAGGCACGGTGGGGAAGGCCTGCCTCCCTGGTCTGCTGCTGCCTGTGTGGCTCGGGAGGCTCTGCAAAGGTCTGCAGAGGCCAGGGAGGAAGGCAGGCAACGTTGGGATTGGCCGAGAGGCAGGTAAGAAAGTGCGGGCTAGAAAATAATATATAAAATAATGTATAAATATTAAAATTAATATGGCATCCCTACTTCACAGATTTTCATTTATTGCGGGAGGTCCTGGAACGGAACCCCCACAATAAGTGAGGGAACACTGTACTGTAAAACTGAGGCAGCCTGACAAAAGGAACAGGAACTTATACAGTTCCAGCACAGCTATATCAACAAGACTTTAACTATGTAATCCTGTCTGTTTTAAACTAAGATTGACAATATTTACTTTCATTTGGATTGACGCCAAATGAAATAAGCAATTAAACCCAATAAAGTACTAATTTATTAGGAAGGTGAGGCCCTTCCTGAAAGGTTCTACAAAAGCAAATAATTTTGGAAACCTGTAAACTGTTTTAATCTCCTAGCAGCAAGAATGGGTCGGAGTTAACAATTAAG
Source organism: Anolis sagrei (assembly GCF_037176765.1). Taxonomy (NCBI): domain Eukaryota; kingdom Metazoa; phylum Chordata; class Lepidosauria; order Squamata; family Anolidae; genus Anolis; species Anolis sagrei. Next base: position 210,580,255 of record NC_090024.1, on the reverse strand, counting down.
GTGTTGTATTACCTGGGTTGACTTTTTTTCTTTCTTTTTTTAAGCAGGTCTTTTCAGAGATGTAGGTAACATTTTTGAGTACACTGAACATTACTTGAAAATCCAAGAGTGCAGGTATAACTACATTTTTCCCATTATCATAACCTGAACAACATAGTCTTGTTTCAAAAGTTCCCTTTCCAGTCATGATGAAAAAAAAAACAAATTTCCACTATCTTCAATTATACACTGAAGTTATGATATCATTTACATTTCAAAAGTCGGAGGAAACAGGAATCTTAAACGTTTATTCACATTCCCATCCTGCCATAATCAGTTGTACACCAGTTTAAGTAAGATCAAATTCTGCAATTTCTTACCTACATGTGGAGCTCTGTGCAATACTGTTAAAAGGGGCTTCATGTGGATATATCAATTTCTACTTTGTTATTGTATGCTTTCTGGTCCCAGTCTGGTATCTCAGAATTCAAATCCAACACTCAAATCCCCTGGCGCCAGTGGTGTTATTACGTACATAACAAGAAGTCAAGAAACAACTTTTGCTAATGGTATACAGAATGGAATTTAAAACCATCGTTCTTGTGGCAGCCTAAATATATTACATGCATATTACATATGCATGTAATATTGATAAGTTACTGGTTTTTCTAATGTGGAAAGCTGATAATTTATTTTAATCACCGTTGTTGTGTGCTTTCTAGTTGCTCCTGATTTACCGAGATCTTAAAGTGAATCTATCATGAGGTTTTCTTGAAAAGATTTATTCAGAATGGGTTTACTTTTGGTCTCCTCTAAGGATGAGAGACTGTTATTTGCCTAAGATCATCCAGTGGTTTTATATGGCTGAGAAGTGATCTGAACCTTGGTCTCTAGAGTCATAGTCCATAGTCAAATCACTATCCTGTACTACACTGGCTCTCACAATTTAGGCAAAGAAGTAAAATGTGTACTATTATCAGTGAGATCTCAGGTTCTCAGATCTTTTTAACGCATTTTGTAGTAAAATTACACTGCTTCTATGCAGTACACAAACTGGTGGTTTCTGGACAAGTATCTGCAAGCTATGAGCAGCTGGTCCACACAGGAATCAAACAGCTGTAGTTTGGAAATATGGCCCTGGCATATTGGGAAAGATACCCTTCCAGTCCCCCACATCAACTAGCTTACAAATCAGTGCCCTAAAATACTACAGGTTCTTTCAGAACTCCCCAACCTTGCAAATATCCTGCCAGATGTCATGGAATCTGATACTAATAAAGGCCAAATGGAGGTATATCATGGCATATCAGAAGCAGGTCAGAAGAAGCCACTCTGAAATGTTTTAAGATTGCTCTGTTAAACAAATTAAAACTAATCAGTAACTCTGTGTAAGCAGTGCAAACTACACAACTGGCTTTAATTTTATATACAATATTATCTACTATATTACTATACATTTATCCTGGTGCACTTTTCTTCAACACATGGTCTAAGTGGGCAGGGCTTCCACTGAAACAAAAATAGTCACTAAATACAAAGAAAAGCTTTGTCAACAAGACAGGGACAACAGGAGTTATAGGGTGGAATTTGAGAACCTATCACAGGCAGAAAAAATCCCAGCAAGGAATAACCCACTCTACATAACAGTCCCATTCTAGTCTGCTTTGATCCAACCATGCCTGGAATAATGTGTACTGTTATAGGTACCACAACACATGGGGAAAACAAAAGTATACTGACAATTTGGAGCATATCACAAGAAGGGCAACCAAGGTGGCAAAAGTTTGGAAACCAAGACCTATGTGGAACAGCTAAGGGAGTTGGGCACATTGGAAGGGGAGAAGATAAATATGGTAGTAACCTTTAAATATCTATGGAGATGTCATGTAGAGTATAGAGCAAACCTGTTACCTGTTGGTTCAGAAACTAGGGCATTGACAAAGTGTCTCGAATTACAAGAAAACAGATTCTATGTAAACTACAGGAATAACTCCAAGCAACAATACCTGTTTAACAGTGAAATGAATGGTCTCAGAGGACATCAAACTCGCCTTCACTTAAGCTTTTAAAACAGGGATTGGATGGCCATCTCTTGGGAGTGCTTTAGTGTGTGCGGCCTAACAAACCCCACTGCAGCAGCCTACAGGGCCTTCCTGAAGCACAAAACCTGGGGAGCCCCGCTGCCGCCATGGCCTGCAAGGCCTCCCTTGCATAGCAGAATGGGGTAGGACTGGATGGCCCCTGGGGTTGCTCTTGTTGTTATTATTATTATTTTATTGACACAAAGCACAGTGTGTCACAGCAAACGAGATCTATATGCTGGATTTCATATCCAAAAATCACAAGTTGAACACTTCCCAAGCGTCTAGGACTGGATGCCACCTTGTCATGATGGGGAGCTTAACTGCTCCAAGGACACTGAGAGCTGTGCTGGTGGTAGTGTAACTACCAGCAGGTTCAACCAAGTCAGAGACGTCTCAGCTGAGGAGTGGAACTAAGAGCACCTAACCCATTAGCACTATGGAAAAACAAACCAAAACCTCGACCAAGCCAGTATAGACTTTACTGGCTTGGTCGAGGTCCAGGATAAAAAGGACTACGATTGATGCTGCTGATTCTGGACATTCATCAACAAGTGGGCTACAGAATCAAAATACAAATGAACATTCACAGAAGCGGCAAAAATATACAATGCCAGAAAACTGCACAATAATAATAATAATAATAATAATAATAATAATTGCTATTATTATTCTTACAAAGACTGAGTGGCTTTCTGTTGTGAGCTAACAATATATTAAAAACAATATGAGCTGGAGGGAAATCAGAATAAAAGTATAATTATAAGATTAAAAACAATAATTGGTTTGTCATTAAACCAATAAACATTAAAAATATCAAAATGCATACAAACTGTTTTAAAGTCTTCAAAACAGCACCACATACCATTAACAGCTTTGTCTTCATAAGTTTATAAAAGTATGGTTTTTCTCTGTCAGTGGAAGCAGAATAATGACGGGGATTTCTTGACCAAAGTTTGGAGTGGCCACCAGAAGGACCCTCTCCCTTGTTCCCAACAAGCAGGACCAAGGTGCCTCTCTATAAGGGAGATATAGCCGTTCAACTAACCTGGACCCAAGCTTTACATTACTTTGTATGTCAAAAGCGACACTCTGAATTGCCCTTGGAAATGGGACAGGCAGCAAATGGAGTTGTTGCAACAAGGAAGTCAAAAGCTCCCTGTGGCCAGCTCGAGTTGGCACTTTGGCTGAAGCTCTTTGGGTTGTACAAACACATGCTGTAGTTAAAATAGCTTATAATTATAAGGCCATTTCATGGTCTGTAGGTCCATAATGACCATAACGCTACAAGCTTGGAAACATGTTGACTTCTCTGGACAAATTTTTAGTGATAACGCCTACAATCATAGCTGGCATTCATGCCACTTTCAGAAACAGGGTCAAATCCTTCACTGAATGATGTAAGTTATCTATGAAGATAGAGTCCCTATAATAGGAGAAAGGCATGAAAAACATAAAATAAATAATAAAAATATAGCCAAATCAAAGTATGTCTTCAAAGGTTCTGCTTTAAAAATTACACCTGTTTCAAAATATATAACTTTTTCTGAATGCTTCTGATCTCCAATGCAATCTTAAATACATATAAAAAAGTTGTACTTGGTTGTAGCAACATTAACAAGTAAGCTTTTTTCTTGTGCTTTTCACTGTAAGTTTTTTTCTTGTAATTGCTTTTAGCAATTATCTGCCTACACACATATTTGCTGCTATCAATACTTTCTCATTCACATGCCCCAACACATGTGCTGTTATCTACCCATGAACACCAATATAACAGGAAAGAAAGCAGGACAGATAACCACTATTACTGGTGTACTGACAGCAGCTGTTCTCTACTGTCTTGCTACCAACAGAACGTAAACCCTGTATCTGGTAATACAGATCTGTAGTCAATGGACTGGATATACACCCAGCATGATGAGCTACTAGTTTGCTTTCTAACTAACTGCAAATTCACCTGAAGCATGTTCTAACCAAAGTTAACCCGAACAGTGAATCAATTAATGCTTTAAAAATCAAAGACATACTATAATTCCTCTAGTCTAGCCCACAAATGTGGACTTTAAATTTCCACTCTATGATTCAGTTATTACAAAATGTAGAAATAATAGTCTAGTGGGGGGGGGGGGGGAGGCTGCGATGTGTAAAACTTCACTTGTTTCAAGGGTTTGTCCTAACATAGAACTGTGAATTTCTGTCTCAAAGTTCCAGCATTATGGGGCCACTGTTTACAAGTTCTGAAAATATATTCCCTATTTCACCACAGTAATATCCAATTTCCAATCTTTATGAGCTAGAACTCCCATAATTTGGATGACTGACCAACAGTTTGGGGAACTGAAATCCAACATCATATGGAAACTAATGCTTGAAAACCATAGTCTAGCACTACATTCAGATTTTTTTTTTAAAAAAACTAGATTTTAGACTACTATCAAAACACCATTTTGTCCATGAGTCTCCATTAGTAGAGGGTGGTATGTATGTTTCAATGATTAACTGATAACAAATTATGTTAATTACCTCTATGTTTTAGCAGTAAAACCCATGCATACACAGCTACAATTATACTGCAGGATTTTAATCTTTCAGATTTGATAATAACAATCTTAACAAAATTTTGAGATTTCTTTTAACAAGCATATTGAAATCTTTCAAACTTTAATGAAACAAACACAAAGAAAATTTAATTCCAAAGTTTTTACAAGAGCTGGGTTTTATGGATTAGGGAAGATTATTAATTTTATTACAAAATAAATCAAATAAATTGCAACCAGTATGTATTATTCTGCAAGTTCATGTTTCATAACAGTACTTTGAGCCAATCTGCCCTCCTCCCCTGCCATGGCAAATTAACTTCAGAGACAAGGAATAAGGCGAGGAGAGATCTGCCTCACTCTGCTGACAAACCAATACTGGCCGGTGTGTGTGGCCTCCAACAAAGTACAGTACATTCTTTGGCAAAGTTTATTCAAGCCTGTTTCTGCACTCCTCTTAACATTTTCAACTTGGGAAACACTATACTGGAAGACACTAACTGACCTCAATTCATTGATGCTTGCTACACATATACAGCAAGGCATACCTCCTCAGTCTCAGAGGAAGGCAAAGGCGAACTCCCTCTGAACAAATTTGTCAAGAAAGTCCTGGTAACTGCTTGGCCTAAGTGTCGTCATAAGTCACAAATAACCTGAAGACACACAACAACAACGATTTAACTTGCACTTCATTTTGCTGCTAAATAGATGAAGGACTCCCCCAACCCAAACAACCCATAAAGCATTTGTATTTTCGAGCCGTGAGGAGAGGCAAGATAGAAATATAATAATAACAATAACATTTTTTCATAATAAAAGAGTAAGGAAAAAAAACAGAAAAAAGAGAGCAATAACAAAAATAGAGATTACTTCTACATTCTATCCATATTTTCACATGCCTTATCTTTCTAGTTCTGTAATCTTCCATGTATGTATTTTTAAACTTAAAGGCTAAGAATTGTCACACATTGTGTTGTTGCAATTATGTGCCTTCAATTTGTTCCTGACTAATGGCAACCCTAAGGCAAACCTATCTTGGCAAAATTTGTTCAGAGGGTGTTCTGTCTCCCTCTGGGGATGAGAAAGTGTAGCTTGCCAAAGATCATCCAGTGGGTTTTAACCGCTGTGCATATTCTGGATATAAATCATTTACAGGATAATGACAATAGACCATGCTTAACCAACAATGATCTCTTCCAAATACAAAGGTACACAAGTGGCATGTAGGTCTGCATAAATGTTTTATATATTTTTCAAAACTACAACTTGACATGTTGTCAGAACTACAGTGGCACAGATCCCAGTGTTCCACAAACGACTACATTCACAGGGTAGTCACCTAAATTCCTGTAATCGGCTGCAAAATTCAACTGTTGCCCCATCAATGCTCTTAATTTTAATACATATCTCCAAAAGTATGCCTCCTGGGATATAAATAAACTCACATTTTGATTCACAGGTTCCTTCCACACTGCCCTTTATCCCAGGATCTGGTCGGATTATTTGTTTATCTCAGGTTCTCTGGCAGTGGGGGCTCATATATTACAGTTGCAAGCAGATAATCTGGGATAAGATCCTGGGATAAAAGGGCAGATTGGAAGGGCCCACAGATAGCCTTGCATAGTTTGTGTTTTATATTTGAATGTTATCCCATTGATTTGTTTTGCAATTATATAGTATAGTTTTAAGATTTGTTATTGTTCTTTTTCTCTGCGTGGGTATGTGTGCACACATATGTTTTAAACCGTATGGCTCTGGTAGGACACATTGTTTCTTTGTTTTACTGTAAAATGCCATGTACATTTGATGTTACTATATAAATAAATGATAACAACAGCAGCAGCTGAAGGTGTAAGTAATTCATCTAGTTGGGTTACTCAGTTAGAAATCTTTCCATTTCTTTTGATTTAAAAACATTTAATTGGTGATACTAGTAGAATTGAAATGGTGATTTATATGTTATAAAGTACGTGCCCTATCAAATTATGTTCCACCTCATCTGCACAATGAACCATTGCATGAAATATGTATGGAATTTTTATGCTTTGGAGTTTAATGCAAAACACAAGATTTGTGAGAGATTTTGTAGTGCTTATAGCGCTATAAGCACTGAGTCTTGGGTCCATAAAATGCTTCCGTTTCCTACTAAACTTTATCTGATGAATTTAGCAGATCAAAAATATACATTGGGGAATAACACAAAGCCTATTACTATGATATTGACTGTCAGTTGACAGAGGGCAGTTAAAAGGAAGTACTGTATTTCTTTATGAAAGACATGAACTTAACAAAGAAAAATTTGTTAACAAAAAGTCAAATAATGGGCGGTGAGTTATAAGATTTTTTTTAAAAAAAAATTAAATTCACAGGGGCTACATCTAAACAAATATACTAGCTGTGATGGGTGAATAAAACATTAAGTTTCAGAAACACTATGCCTCAGTTCAGTTGGTGGACAATGCCATTGCCTTTATGCCCTACTAAAAGATATGATAGACAAAAGCTAGAATCATAGACCTTTGGACTAGAGTTCTACTAATATTCCTATTACATGTTAATAACACTACCATTGCAGAGGATATTCAAGTGCTCTTACGGACTAGAGGAAGATTTCAGATGTTGGCTCTATCCCAGCCAGACAATTATTTCAAACATATGATATTCCCGGAATCTTTGAAAAGTTGAGTTAATGTTCTTCTACCTTTGAGGAAAACATTAAAATTTGTATTAATTTAAATAAAGTACAGTATTTATTTGAGTGAGTGAGAGACTCCACTGTCATATATGATGTATACCTCACTGTTGAAGGTGTACATTACAAAAATGGATTTGACATCTAATGTAATGTGCCCAATAACATAGGCATAGCATGTCAGAGAGGTAGGCAGCATAAATGAGGCCACCTGGGAAGACACAGTCTTTCATCTGACCAAAGCTCACTTTCCCTCTGTGAGGCCAAGGCTCGGTAGCCTTGTGATGTTTCCAACTGGCTTCTTCACAAGGCCTTCAAAACCTCCCCTTCTTGAATAAGGCCATTTGGGAAAGGTGCAAGGATGGTGAGTTTGCCATTCTCAACCTGATGGAGGAGTGAGCCTGGGGAGTGGGAGTGAGAGACCCCAAGGGCTGCCCACGATGCACAGCTGAGCCCTGGCACAGAGGGAGTTGGTGAGGGCAATACTTCTTGTTCCTTTGGCTAGAGAGGCTTCCGCAGCAAGAATGACTGGGTTGCCAGTTGGGCACTCCTTATCTTTCTCTGGATGCCCCAGAGCCCTGATGCTGGCAGAAACAGCCTCTCTGCACCCCCCACCCCCCGCTGGGACTTTTCACACCGGGGGGGGGGGGGGTTACCTGCGCAATTCTAACATACCATCAAATCTAATGCATACCTCAATTTTGGCAATGTAATTTAGCCAAGAAGGGTGTGCATTAGACTCAAGTAAATACCGCAAAAGGGTCAGTAATTGAACAGACTCCAAAGAATAATGTTCTAAGTGTCACCTAACTGCCAAAGAATGTGAACAGAACAGAACCGGGGAGGCAAATTTTACGGCTGTTAAGAAGATGTCATCACCAATAGCACAGCATCTTCTGTTTTGAATTATTTTCCCAGGTGTTTTCTTTCTTTTAGGATTTATAAACATTTGTTTTTATGACTTGTTTTGAATCTGAGTTTATTTTTTGTTTACAATCATCATGCACTGCAATACGTTAACAATTTCAATAACTTATTTTACAAATCTGAGTAGACATCTTTGTTTTGCATCTGTATCCCTGTGTGTTGTTGGCTCTTATCCATTAGAAAAATTTGCATGTTAATTGCCAAATGAGCCGAAACAAAGGTTAAGCAATATTTGGTAAGATCTACAAAACCAGGGCTGTTTAGGGTTTACTAATTAAGGAGTTACAGTGCTATGCTAACAATGCATCACCAAATGTGCAAAGCAGTAACAGAAGTACTAGTCATAGGGCTGCACATTCAAGTGCTTTTCTTGGAAATAGTCTCAATGGTTTGGAAATATATATGTGTGGAATTATATTTTGGTCAATGGAAATTTCACTAATTTTTAAAGAAGTACGTTTAATAATAAGGCATATGTTTTGTCTAACTTGAAATTGCATTAAGAAATATCAATATGAAGCAAGCAGCATGTCAGGTTTGCAGCAAGACATACCTACTCCCAAAACATTGTATCTACTTAGGTGTACTATTACTTGAAACTCTTAAGTAACTATATAACACATCAAAACTAATTGGGTCACACAAACAGAGGGAAGACAATCTTCATTTTATAATCACGTTGAAAAATACATATAAATATATATTAGACTATATACATTTTGGTAAATATACATTGTAAAAAACAAAAAAAGCACTTTACATGCTTAGCAAGTTAATATATATTCTTTTCTACATTCTAACACAGTGGTTCTCAACCTGGGGTCCCCAGATGTTTTTGGCCTACAACTCCCAGAAATCTCAGCCAGTTTATCAGCTGTTAGGATTTCTGGGAGTTGTAGGCCAAAAACATCTGGGGACCCCAGGTTGAGAACCACTGTTCTAACAGGTATAATCTTCAATGAAATTATGCTTCTGCTAAAACAAGCAGAACGGTGCCACCAGTATAACTTCTCTGAATGTTGAAGAGGATCAAGAAAGCAAGATTTGGGGGACTGTACTTTCACATCATTCCAGGAGCATGGCAAGTTATTTTACAACCTATAAAATGGAAAAATGTTCAACCCAATTGCACAGCAGGTCAGCTTCATGAATGTAAAGCCTCTATAGGATTCCAGTTAATACAAACGTACTGAAATCAAATATCTCAAGAAACAACATGAGTCCTAATCAATAAGGTCTCTAAATATCTGTCAAACGTCTTTGGCTGCAAGCCTATGATTACTGGAAGGTATTTTGGTGCCATAGAGGGATGTTCCCTTCCTTCTGAGGAAGGAGAGAGAAGTCCAGCCTCATGCACATCCTGCCAGGTGCTCCAGAAACAATGGCATTTGCTGCTCCAGCATCAGTAGAGGAAAAAAGGAGTATTCCATGGGTATGTCAGAGGAAAACTATGGATTCAGAGGATCCACATCACTCCCATTCTTCTAATGCTCTCTCAGAGTTGAGGAAACATATGGTCAGACATGATATTGGTGTACGTAATCTCCCTCCCATCACTACCAATAAGGGAAAAATAGTTACATTAAAAAAATAAAACAATGGGGGAAAGGTTATATAGAAAAGGTTATATAGAAAAGCAACTGCTCCCTCTTCCTCCCTCATGCCAGCATGAGCCTAGCTTGATTTTGGACAAAGGAATTTGTCTGTCTTTGGATCTCATACCCATTGATAAGATAATCACTATCAACTAGTTAATACTGAATTTAGTAACATTCTCAAACACAGAAATACGAAAATTAAAAATACTTTAAAATGTATGTCTCATTACTGTTGTTGTTTCCCCCTTGTACTAGGGAGGCAACTATGCTACTAAATAGAATAAAACAGAACTAGTTCAGAGTTTGGTCAGCAGCTTGAACTATCAGTCCATGACTTTGTCCATACTGTTCAGAATACAGGACGTTTTAAGTTCCAAAGCTGACATATTAACTCACAAGGTGGAAGTTACTTCTTTGGAAGCTTTTAAACAGAGGCCCGATGGCCATCTGTCAGAGATACTTTGATTGTGCTTTTCCTGCATGGCAGGGGGTTGTACTAGATAGCCCGTGTCGCATCTTCCGACTCAATGATTCTATGAATCTACAATCCCATGTGTAACCGACCAAGCTTGTCTGAAATGTCTAGCAACTACGAATAGAATTGTATGTAAAGCACTATTTCAAATGGGTGGGGAGAGGGGGAGTCCTTGAACTGGTGCTGGTCTAGGAGCCATCATCTGTCAATCACTGCCGTTTCCAGGAAAAAGGGTAACAACTGTAGCAAAAAGGCATAAACATGTACCATTCCTGACACTTTGGGGGGGGGGGGGTGGCATGCTGGTCCTCAATATTAGATTCCAAAAAGAACTGCTGTAAGGCTCCTAATATAATATACAAAATAATAAACGAGTCAATTGTTAACTTCATGGGATTGACTTCTTAGTAACATCAAACTACAAGTCCACTTGCTCGAGATCTGATAATTACAACAGCTTTAAAGTGTTTCCTTCAAATCAGGAGTGGTCCTCGGGCCATGTCAGCTCACACATTTTTATTTATTTATTGCAGCCCTTGACTTCCCCCACACTTCCGAGACTATACTGTCTGGCAAAAGAAAGGAAATAAAATCCAAGAGCTTCAACTGTCCCTTTAAATAAAATAGCCCCCAAGCACTGTTTAATATTTTGTGCATCTGAAAGGTTTAATTTGTGGCCAATTTTGTCACTCTGAATGGCTTCGGGACATTTACATATATCCTTGCATATAAATAAACAAGACATAGTATGAATTATGAACACATTATCAAAGTGGATATAATTGAAAATGATGTCAATATTTTGCTCATTAATTTTAACAACTTTCAATAAACCTTTAGCCCAAGATATCTAAACAATAGAAAACCCTTCCAGAACAACTGCTAGAAATTAAACTCTTCTGTATATTTCTTCTGTGTAGTCAATAGGATTTATTCCATGGGAAGTGTGCATGGACCTGCAACCTTGCAGTTCAGCAATCTGCATAAGCCACTGATTTCAAAATAAAGGAAATATTAGCTGCATAAAACATGATTGAAAATCTAATGACATAAAGTACATTTTAAAAACATACTGCAACATGAGCATCATCATACACGTAAAATCTTTCAAAATAATTTCAAAACATTACTAAACTATAATTTCACAAATATATCGCCTCTATTTAAAAAACAAAACAAAAAAGAGGTCTACCCATCACTCTACAATTACAAAAAGTACTTAAATCAGTCTTTAGTGAATTAGCACTGGACTCTGGAGCCTAAGATTCAAATCCCTGCTTGACCATGGAAACCAGCTGAGTGACTTTGGGCAAATCACACTCTCTCAGCCTCAATCCATCTCTGAATAAATTCTGCCAAGAAAAACCAAAAATAAGTTTGCCTTAGGGTCATCATAAATTTGAAATGACTTGAGACACACAATAACTGGCACATTTTATTCCAATCAGAAAGAGCAGGGGTGGGCAATTGTGGGAAGTTATTTAGACTTGTGGCACTGTAAACCCAACCACAACAACAACAAAATGAAAGCCAGAAATGTTGCTCCTCAGTGCCCTTTAGGGGTTATGGCAGGGCGTATTTTCACAAAGCTCTTCACCCTCCCAACTACTAAACACCAAATCAGTTGAGCTAATATCTGAACAAGCATAGTGTGAATGGCCTCAGCTGCCATAAGACTTTTCTCCTGCGTTTATTTCTAACAATGCATTTATATTTATTTCTTTTATGACTCATCTGTTCACAGAAATTATTACTATTACTATAAGAACTTTCAAAAACCTCACATTGAAATTATTTACAAAATGTTTGCATTCTCTCCAAACAATTCCCAATCTTATAAAAGGAGGAGTACAAACTATCTGAACTGTGCCTAAACCAAAAGAAATTCTACCTTTTCTCTTCAAACAAAACAACAGCAGTGACGGAAACTAAGAACTGTTAATGTCAGTATAACAATATTATACTGCACTAACTATATTTTTCACTCTCTTGTACTCTTTTAAGAGCTCAGAGCAGCATTTTGTGTTTGTATACGTGCCTTCAAATTGCCTGTTGTCTCATAGCAACCCCCTGAATTCTATAGGGGTTTCTTAGGCAAGGAATACTCAGAGGCGGTTTTGCCAGTTCCCTCCTCTGAAATATAGCCTACAGCACCTGGTATTTATCAGCAGTCTCCCATCTGAGTATTCATCAGGGCTGACCCCACATAGCTTCCAAGATCAGACAGGATCTGGTGCCTATAGGCTATTTAGACGCTAGAGCCTCACAATAAACATGTGAGATGACAGGAAGGACACAAGAGAGCACCCAGCAAAAACCAGTTCACCGTTCATGCAGAAATTAGGTACCTTGGTAGGATAAACATAACAACAGTGTCAAAGGAGATTGTAAATAAACAGGGCCATGTGCCAAGCCGAGTCCTAGTTGAATAGGACTCCACGGCATCCCATATATGCACAGCACACCCACAAAGTGTCACAGCTAGGTGAGCATTTGATCCAGGGTTTTCCCTTCCAGACTAACCTACCAATTTATCCACTGGCTTCTTTCCAAAGATGGGCGGGATTTCCCAGTAAGTAGTAGCTAGTGCTGCTTTGATATGGCCACTAGATGACAGAGACACATGCAAACCACAGGGAATAAGAACAAGGAATATGTTTTGATACCAATACATCCTGAAGAGGTGGCAGATTAAAGAGCAGAAGAGGAACAGAAAATAGTACCTAGAGGCCTGCTGGCAAGTGAAATTAAAAACCTGGGATTTCCAAAAATCACATCCCTTATCAAATGACATTCCACCTTTCTTCAGACATAGGAGAATATTTTAACTATATTGTACCTGGCTTGAGGCATGAGGAGAGCTGGCTAACAAATACTGTATCATCATCATCATCATCACTACTATTATATTTATTTGCTTTATTTTTATCCTGGCTTTCTTGTGATACAGGGACTCAGGGCTGCTATGTATTTTATGTATTTATATTATATCCTGCCTTCAGCCACGAGGAGAGGCAGGTAACAAATAAAGTATTATTCTTACTATCACTACTACTATTATATTTATTTGCTTGGTTTTTATCCCACCTTTCTCCCTATACAGGGACTCAAGGCAACTATGTATTTAGTGTGTTTAAACTATGTTGTACTCTGCCTTGAGCCTTCAGGAGAGGCAGGTAACTAATACAAGGTGTTATTATTACTACAATTGTCATCATTATTTGCTTTATTGTTATCCCATCTTTTTCTAAATACAGGGACTGGGGGGGGGCAGTAATGTGTTTTAACTATACTGTACTCTGCCTTTGAGACATGTGGAGAGGCTGGTAACAAATACAAGAACTGTATTATTATTATTACCATTAGTTGTTGTTATTTGCTTTATTTTTATCTTACCTTTCTCTCAATACAGGCTACTCAAAGCAGCTATGTATGTTATCATTACTATTGCAGTTGCTGTTATTATTCTTTTATTAGCCTACCTTTCAATACAGGCTACTCCAAGCAGCCTGTATTTTATCATTACCATTAGTGTTATTGTTATTTGCTTTATTATCATCCTACCTTTCTATCAATACAGGGTACTCAAAGCAGCTATGTATTGTATCATTACCATTACTGTTATTGTTATTATTTGCTTTATTATTATCCCACCTTTCTCTCAATGCAGGGACTCAAAGCAGCTATGTATTTTATCATTACCATTAGAGTTATTATTATTATTATTTGCTTTATTACCATCCTACCTTTCTCTCAATGCAGGGACTCAAAACAGCTGTGTATTTTATCATTACCATTAGTGTTGTTATTATTATTTGCGTTATTACCATCCTACCTTTCTATCAATACTGGGTACTCAAAGCAGCTATGCACTGTATCATTACCATTACTGTTATTGTTATTATTTGCTTTATTATTATCCCACCTTTCTCTCAATGCAGGGACTCAAAACAGCTGTGTATTTTATCATTACCATTAGAGCTGTTATTATTATTTGCTTTATTATCATCCTACCTTTCTATCAATACAGGATACTCAAAGCAGCTATGTATTTTTATGCATTTTATCATTACCATTACTGTTGTTGTTATTTGCTTTGCTATTATCATCCTCTCTTTCAATACAGGGTACTCAAAGCAGCTATGTATTTGAACTATAGTATAATCTGTGAGGAGAGGCGGGTCACAAATTAAAATCATCATCATCATCACTATTATAATATATATCTCTGGACAACAGAAGGCCTCAAGATCTGACCAAACAATCGCCTATTATGGAGGGAGGGGGTGAATGAATGGCGGAATTAAAGAAAGAGGGCCTCTCCACCAAGGAATGATAGGCTTCAAAATACAGCCAGGAATCCAGGGAGCGGCGTGCCTCTGAGCTTTTGAGGGAGAGCAAAGGAAGCCAAGGGTTGGGGGTATTTCTTCTTCAACAGTATTCTACTGGGAGGCACCTGAGGCGACCCCCTGCCTCCAGGCCTACTCCCCCAGGCTTCCTCCTTCCTCCTCGTAGACAGCCATCAAGATGCCCACGCCAAAGTCCTCCGCCCCACAGCCCACTCCTCTCCCACCAGGCCCACCCCTGAGGCAGACCCTCCCTGGCTGCCCCTCCGGCCCCGCGGCGCACTTCCTCCTTACCAGCCCGACAGGCGACGGCTTCTCGCCTAAGATGGCAGCCAGTCCAAGTCCAACCTGAGGCGGCGACTCTCCAAAGTCGGGCAGCGCGGGCGCATGCGCAAGAGGCGCGAGGAGCACGAAGGTGGGCGCGGGACTACACGCCCCAGCAGGCCTCGGGAAGGCTCGCGCTCGCTCTGATTGGTTACCGCGGAAAGCCGGGAGGGGAGGGGGAGGGAAGCCTGCTGATTCGGGTGAGAAGGAAGAGCCTGGTTCGACTTGTGGGTTTCGCTTTGATCCTGTTGACGCAGAAGGAAGGGTTTTGACCTTTTGCCCAGCTGTTATGCCGCAACTTTCAAGTACACAAGTCCTTTTATTTCTTTGTGTCACGCTCATGTTTCCAGAAAGGGGCACTGTAGATTTAACACGCTTTGACACCGATTTAATGCTAGGGTAGTGGTGTGGAAATCATCCATAGGACAGATGGCAAGCTATTTAACCTCAGCAGAATGAAAGCCAAAACCATGGTCACAACAACATCTGTTAGAACTCCAATATGCTGATGATAATGTAATCTGTGCTCATTCAGAAGAAGACCTACATGCCACTCGAAATGCCTTGGCAGAAGCATACAAGAAGCGCGGCCTCTCATTTTTTTGTGTGTGTCAGGAGAAAATGCGGAGGCCGTGACAGACTTTGTATTTCTAGGTGCAAAGATTACTGCAGATGCAGACTGGCCAGGAAATCAGAAGACGCTTACTTCTTGGGAGGAGAGCAATGTCCAGTCTCGATAAAATCGTAAAGAGTAGAGACATCACACTGGCAACAAAGATCCGCATAGTCAAGATGCTGAATCCTGAAGATTTGTCACAAAGTAAGAGAAATGACAAAGATCCGCCTAGTCAAAGCCATGGTATTCCCTGTAGTCACCTACAGATGTGAGAGCTGGACCTTAGGGAAGGCTGAGCGAAGGAAGATCAATGCTTTTGAACTGTGGTGTTGGAGGAAAGTGCTGAGAGTGCCTTGGACTGTGAGAAGATCCAACCAGTCCATCCTCCAGGAAATAAAGCCCGGCTGCTCACTGGAGGGAAGGATACTAGAGACAAAGTTGAAGTACTTTGGCCACATCATGAGGAGACAGCAAAGCCTGGAGAAGACAATTATGCTGGGGAAAGTGAAAGGTAAAAGGAAGAGGGGCCGACCAAGGGCAAGATGGATGGATGGCATCCTTGAAGTGACTGGACTGACCTTGAAGGAGCTGGGGGTGGTGACGGCCGACAGGGAGCTCTGGCGTGGGCTGGTCCATAAGGTCACGAAGAGTCGGAGACGACTGAACGAATGAACAACAACAAAACAGGACTGAAGACCGACAGATCGCAGGTTCAAATCCGGGGAGAGCATGGATGAGTTCCCCCTGTTAGCTCCAGCTCCCCATGCAGGGACATGAGAGAAGCCTCCCACAAGGAAGTCATCCATAGGACAGATGGTAAGCTATTTAATATCAGCAGACTGAAAGCCAAAACCATGGTCACAACAACATCTGTTAGACCCCCAATATGCTGATGATAATCTGTGCTCATTCAGAAGACGACCTACAAGCCACTCGAAACACCTTGGCAGAAGCATACAAGAAGCTCGGCCTCTCATTTTTTTGTGTGTGTCAGGAGCGACTTGAGAAACTGCAAGTTGCTTCTGTTGTGAGAGAATTGGCCATCTGCAAGGACCTTGTCCAGGGAATGTCCAGGATGTTTTGATATTTTACCATCCTTGTGGGAGGCTTCTCTCATGTCCCTGTATGGGGAGCTGGAGCTAACAGAGGGAGCTCATCCATGCTCTCCCCGGATTCGAACCTGCAACCTGTCAGTCTTCAGTCCTGCCAGCACAAAGATTTAATCCACTGCGCCACCGGGGGCTCCTTGGTCTCTCATTGAATATCAAGAAAATCGAAGTGCACTTCTAGCAGTCACCAACCAATCCTTCTGCAATGCCAGAAATACAGATTTATTTATTTATTTATTTATTTATTTATTTATTATTTGAACTTATATGCCACCACTCCCCTGGGGCTCAGAGCGGCTTACAAGAACAGGCTAAAATTGAACACAATTTAAAAACAATTTAAAACAATTTAAAAACAGCAATCAAAGATTAATGGTGTAACATTAGAAAATGTTGACCATTTCCGCTATCTTGGCAACCACCTGTCCACAAAAGTCAACATTGGCACTGAAATGCAACACCGTCTCAGCTCTGTGAGTGCAGCATTTTTCTGAATGCAGCAGAGAGTGTTTGAGTATCAGGACATTTGTAGGGAGACCAAAATGCTTGTTTATAAAGCTATTGTCCTCCCAACCCTGTTGTTGCCTGCAAAACATGGACTGTACAAATGTCACACTCAACTCCTGGGATAATTCCATCAGTGCTGCCTCTGGAAAATCCTGCAAATTTCTTGGGAAGACAAGTGGACAAACGTCAGCGTGCTGGAAGAAGCAAAGCCCATCAGCACTGAAGCGATGATCCTCCGCCATCACCTCCACTGGACTAGCCACCATCTCCCAAAGCAGTTACTCTACTCCCAACTGAAGAATGGAAAACTGAATGTTAGTGAAGAGGAAAAGAGATTTAAAGATGGGCTTAAAACCAACCTTAAAAACTGTGCCATAGACACTCAGAACTGGGACGCCCTGGCCCTTGAGCGCTGTAACTGGAGATTAGCTGTGACGAACAGTGCTGTGACATTTGAAGAGGCATGAATGGAGGCCGAAAGGGAGAAACATGTCAAGAGCAAGACGCGTCAAGAGGAAGATGCGTTTCTCCCTTCCGCCAGTCCTGACCGAGACCATCTTTCATCTGGAAACCAACCTACTCACTGTGGAAGAACATGAGGCTCAAGAATAGATCTCCACAGTCACCTATGGACCTACGGTCAATACCTTACCCTTGGAAGGCCATCCTACTCGAACACAAATAATCGCTGATGATGTGTGATTGTGGTACAAAGCCTTTAGCTTTCTCTGCCAAAGAGTACTGCTGCCTCATGCAAACTACAACTCCCAAGGTACCATAACATTGAACCAGGACACTTAAAGTGGGATCAAACTATTAATTTTTACAATGGAGATGCATTCTCAAATGGTCCAAGGAACTTATTTTATGGAAATTCCATTCAGGTTGTTTACACCAAGCACCTCTAGTCATGCAGTAGCAAGACAGTTTTTACAAGAAATACTCTTGGTTTTGGAGATGTCATAACGAAACAAGTCTTTAAGAAATGAATTCATCTTGAAGCTTTGGCAGATAAGGCCCTTTCTACACTGTCCTTATATCCCAGGATCTGATCCCAGGTTGTCTGCTTTGAGCTGGATTGTATGAGTTTCCACTGTCATATAATATGGGATAAACACTTATTTTGTGTACATTACATTGCCCCACTGTTTTTTCCAATAGGTGTGTGAGCACCCCGCACCCCACCCTGCCGGACACAGATGGCCTCGATAAGCTGAAGGTTTGCCAGAATCTTGCCTGCCTATTATCGTCAGCACTCACCTTGTACATGGTGGGTTGGGACGAAGGATTCCTACTGATAAGAACTGAACAAAAGGGGGTTGCAGGGTGGGGACATGGACCATGATGTGAAATTGTCTGGTTGAGTGATGCCCCAAAAGGGTGGCACAGCACTGTGAAACTATCAAAGAGAATGTGCTATCATTGCTCAGGGTTCCTCCATTTTGGTGGCACCCCTAGAGCTTCAGTTCTCTGTATTATTCTATCTTTTTAAAGTGTTTCAGAATAAAACTTTCTGACTGCAAGAAATGCCTGGTTATTTTGATGGCCATGTCTCTAAAGCTATGCCTTTAAAGAGATTGGGGTGACAGGTGCACCATGTCAATTTGCATGATTGAGAGCAGGACATACATTATTGCAGTACTAAATGGATATTTAAATAGGAGAGGGCAATAAATGGTCTAAGCTGGTTGCTTGGATATATATTCACTGGAAGAGTGGAAAAGAGAAAGATTTGGCTTGTGTTGAAAAGCCAGCTATTAATGTAAATATAGTATATAGGATATCTGTGAAAATTGAGAAGTGTATATTTTTCAGAGTTAAATGGGGTCATTGGAAAGAAGATGTGGTAGAAAGGCAAGATCAGTGCTCTGTGTTGTGTAATTATAGAAGTACAGTCTGGCTCTGAAAGATAACAACAGGTTCACCATGTCCCAAAATACGAATGTGTCAAATACAGACAAGTTTTGATAAATAGCAACAGTACTAAAGAACACCGCACTGCTCTCAGCAACAGTTTACTTCTCCTTTGGGAAGGTCCTACAAGTGTTGTTCCAAGGACATGCCTACACTGTAGAATTAATGTCTTATAACTTTGGTTCTCTGCGATCCTTACAAGGATTGCCACAAGTAACTTTTAACTCATGCACCCCACTTTTGTTTTCTTTCTAATTTAGTGAGATGCTTATAAGCAGACTTTAGACTTTTGTAATATTGCTGCACAGTACTTACTTAAACCTTAAAAACTGTGGCATAGACACCGAGAACTGGGAAGCCCTGGCCCTTGAGCACCCTAGCTGGAGGTCAGCTGTGACCAGCAGTGCTGTAGAATTTGAAGAGACACGAATGGAGGGCAAAAGAGAGAAATGTGCCAAGAGGAAGGCGTGTCAAGCCAACCCCGACCAGGACCGCCTTCCACCTGGAAACCGATGCCCTCACTGTGGGAGAACATGTGGATCAAGAATAGGGCTCCACAGTCACCTACGGACCCACCACCAGGACACCGAACTTGGAGGACAACCCACCTAAGTAAGTTTCCATAATGATGCCACCACCACCCAGGTCTTAGCAAAAGCCCCCTTCCAAATTTTACAATTTTACCACAGTCCTCTCACCCAATTTTTTGTTCAAGTGATTAAGCAACTAAACACTGAGGCCTAACCATGGTTGTTCAGATGTTTATTTTGAAGAAATAACCCAACCCAATGTAACTCAGAGCTTCAAGTAGGTTTAAATGGTAAATATGTTTAAAACAGCAGATTTTGAGTGGACCTAAAAAAGGACTATGAAACTTTGCATAGTTGAAACTGTCAGTTATTAAAGACCAGCCCGTTGTTCGTGCCTACTAATTGGTTTATGGCACTAAATTATGGTGGGTCCAGACTAAATTAATTAACTAATGCAAAGCTCCAAAGAATGACATAACATTGTCTCAGTTATTATAGGTACATGGATTAGTTTGGGGAAAGCAATCTTCTCATGTGTGGATATTGCTTCCATGTGGGATTTTGTTTCGATTGCTTCCACCACTAAGATTCTACTTTTGGAAGATAATCATACTCAGACACAAGTTATCCATTCTGCACTGTAGAATGGATACAGTTCAACACCACTTTAACTGCCATGGCTTAATGCAGTGGAATCCTGGGAGTTGTAGGTTTACAGCACGTGTGTCAAACTCAAGGCTTGCGGGCCAAAACTGGTGCACTATGTCATTTTAAGTGGTGCTCCAGATGCTGGACTACACCTACTGCATTCCTCATCATTAGACATCATGACAGAGCTGATGGGAATTGTGATACAGTAACATCTAGAAGGCTGCAATTCTGTTTAGTCAGAATAGTGGGGTTTGAAGTTAGGTACAAGGCTTGTGGATATGGTGGCGTATTGTAAAATGTCCTTTAGTCTTTTTCCAACCTCAGAACCACAAGTGCTGTTGGATTGCAATTCCTATTATCCCCAGTCTGCATGGCAAATAATCAATAGTAGTGATGAGAGTTGTCATATGAAGACCCAAATTGGGTAAAAAGTAAAGAGCACTGATCACTATGTATATGTGTGTGTGTGCGTGTAGCGGGCCCTCTGAATCCATGGATTCTCTGTCCATAGATTCAGCTGCCATTTGAAGGCAACCATAATTCTGATGTGGCCCTCGATGAAAATGAGGTTGACACCCTGGTTTACACGGTATTTAGCCTTCTCTTCCTTATAGTAATGGTGCCTCCCCATTTACAGCTTCCATGATTCCACAGCAGTCAGCCATGGCTGTCAAAGTGGTGCATTAAGTGCATTAATTCTGCAGTGTAGATGCACCCATGGACAGCTTCCTTCATTGCCAGTCAAAAGGCAATCTGCAGTTATTCGATCTCTTACTCCTTAATAGATTACTTTTTGCTTCTGGACAAGTTTTATCCTGTCATTTTTCTGCCCCAAACATGGATTCATACAATATGTCCATATGACATCATGATGTGAAATCCTATGAATGGGGCACAATGATTGCATCACCATCATCATTTTACTATTATCCTGCTCCCCCACCCCCCAAAAAATTAGATTCAAAGTTCTCCATAATTTAAAAAAAGATTAATACAATTAAAAACATACAAAAAGGGAAAATTAAAATAAAATTCAACTGTATTACAGTATCAAAACTATTTACTCCTTCAGTAAAACAATAAAATGCAATAAAAAGGTAAAAAGCTATTAAAACTTTTCAATTAAAACACTAGAACACCACTTCCATCATTCTTTAACCTCTTTCTTTAATAACAACCTTATCTGGAAGCACCCAAGACTAATAAAATGTTTTATGCTGCACCTTGACAGGACTCATACTTATAAATGCCTTTGTAGCATCAACAGTGAAGATTTGTAATATCGGATTATTTACGAGTTACAGAACAGGTAGACGTGGGCCTCCATAATTTGAGACATAATTATATCATTGAATTGAGTAGGAGTAGTCATTGTACTTGTGACAGTACTTAGATTTTAACCTGTCCTTTTGAAATGATTTCCTATTTACATTTTGCGCAGCAAGATCTTGCAAATGTAATGCTCCCTAGGCACTTGGAGATTGAGCCTAGGCACTACAAGGAGCTTGAGCCAGCAGAATACCTGCTTTAAACCTGGGGGATTCAAATAATACCTTCACACAGACAATGATTTCATGCAGGTAAATTTGTTTCTTAGGGCAATCTCATAGACTATTAAAAATGATCTCACTCCAAGATTTGTTGCAACAATAAATTACAAAACAGTTTCTATATAGTTTCTCCCTTAGGGGTAGATAAACTGAGGTATAAATAAATATGATTGATGATGATGATGATGATGATAATAATAATAATAATAATATTAAACAGATAAATTAACTGCTGTAATAGACATGGAAGTTCTGATGACGACAACTGTTATATTTCTTTATTTCCCAGTTTGAGACTCAAGGTGCCTTCCAACCACTGAAACAAATACAATTAGAAACTTGTGGCAAAAAAAGTTTACAAGTAGACTATAAAAAAAGGAAAACAACAACAACAACAACAAAAGAATGAAAAGATATCAAATAACATCTTGTACATTTTGTTATTGTGTGCCTTCAAGTTATTTCTGACATATGTCCATGGTAAGATCAACTTACCATGGGTTATTCTTGGCAAGATTTGTTCAGAGAGTGTTTGCCTTTGCCTTCTTTTAAGTCTGAGAGAATCAGACTCTGGTGTTTTTCCGAGTTATTTCTGGCTTATGGTAAACTTATCATTGGGTTTTCTTGGCAGATTTTTTTTCAGAAGGGTCTTTGTCTTCTTCTGAAACTAAAAAAGTGTGACCTACCCAAGTTCACCAGTGGGTTCCCATGACCAAGTGGAGATCTAAACCCTGGTCTCTCACAGTCCTAGCCTAGTACTTACTCCACTACACAAAATTGGCTCTCTTAAGAGACATAAAACAGTAGAAACTATCTGTATGTCCAATAACAATTCTCAAAGGCCTGTCAAAATTGTCTTAATTTAAGTGTGGAAAGCTAGTAAATAGAACTTTCTACTCCTGTTCATGAGAACAGAACACAGAACTTCAGAAGACCTCTGATTATGAGTGTGTTCATATAGAAGACCTCAGTCTTCCAACACCCCAAGCCCTCCTCGTGCTTCTTCTATTTCTTCAGCCCAAATATACTTGCCTCCTTTCTGACACTGAAAATGTCATGGCACACAAAAGAGGAGGCAGATGTTAATTAACAGTCATGTTTTAAATTCCACTTTGTCTACTCCTACTCACTCTCAGATGAGCCAACGGAGGGAAAATAAATGGACAGACTTTCTGATATACAATAGAAACAAAAGTCTTTTGTAAAGGCTGGCAGTTATTAGCATTTCCTGAAAAACAAGTATGATGAATCGAAAACATGGCTAGTTAGTTCTGTCTGATATTTATAAACGTGACAACCTCGACCTGATCTTCAGTGCATAATTGGAAAGCTGGCAAGGTATTTTGAGGTGTCTAGAAAAGGAAATGACATCACTCTGAAATGATTTATTAATAGGCCATCACAATTTCATTTGCCAGGTAAGGATGTGAACATCTATAAAATTCACTTCCTCCCTTGACCACTTCCACATCTGGTCTATGCTTGGTTCCTTTTTTTAGTTTTTTCTCCAAATATGCATGTTTTCTACATGTTGGGAACTATATATATTGTTCGAATATTCCTCCATGGACTTAAGTGTGTTTAGGAGTTAAACATGTAACTCCTTTCGATTTTTGGTCTGATCCAATGGGTGGGGAGACCCTAAGGAAATGGTTGTACATATTGTTTGAGTTCAGAAAGAGCTGAAGAAGAGAAGGGCCTAGGCTCTTAAAGTGGAATTTATTTTTCACATTTCTACTAAAGTTTACATCCAAAGTTGCGATACCCCTGAGCAGTTTATGTACGAGATAACCCTGTTATCATGTCCTGCAGAAGTACCTCACTGGACATGGAAGTTATGATATGGGTTCAGTTTAACATATAACTTGTTGCATTATTATCAAAGACTTTTAAGACTTAAACCATGATTGTGGTTGCAATACAGTGCTCCCCTGATATCTACTGGGGTTTGCTTCCTGGACCCTCCTACCCACCTCCATGAAGACCAAAATCCATGAATGCTGAAGTCCCATTACATGCAATGATGATGTAAAATGGTTTTCTTTATATAAATGGCAAAATCAAGCTTTGCGTTTGGGCATATATTTACTAATATTTTCAATTTGTGGATACAGAATTGGTCCTATGGAACCAGTAAGAGGTACACAAACACATACATATGAAATATATATATATATTTGTGAACTTTCCAGACTGTACTTTCTTATCTTTTCCCATAGCTGTTCCTTAATGTGTACATCCTGGATTACAAACTGTGACTGATCTGTAGACAGTTCAGAAACTGTGGATGCAGTGAAGTTTGAAAAGAAAGTCAGTTGGAACCGACTCCTCAGACTCCTTCTGCTAGAAGGAGGTTCAACTCCATTTAGAGAAAAGTTTGTCTTTCATATGGCAGAGAAGAATTTTCTTGTGTTATCGATGTAGACTTTGGGGAGAATAGAAACATTTTTCCTTGTTTCTGATCCAAACATATTATAAAAGCCTCCTCCTCTGGCAGTCTTTAGGAGGAGCTTGAAGACGTGGTTGTTCCAGTGTGCCTTCCCAGAATAATGATCCCATAGCACTTTGTCCTCCGAAGCACTTTACATTTTAAGTCTGCTTGTATGTTTCCACAAAGGCCACTACCACCTTTTCGCCCATGCTCCAGCATTTTCAATTTTAATCTTACATTTGGCCTTCCCACAGTTTTAATTGTGTGTTGTCTTATTGTTAATGTTGCATATCTTATTGTCCATGTTTTTTTTAATTTTAATTGCTTGTATTGTTGTTATTATTGCATGTCTTGTTGTATTTGGGCTCGGCCTCATGTTAGCTGCACCGAGTCCCTTGGGGAGATGGTAATGGGGTACAAATAAAGTATTATTATTATTATTATTATTATTATTATTAATTTTTCAGTTGGGAGCATGGAAAAGCATGACGCAGCATTGAAACAACCAGAATTATTTCCTGGATAAAACCCCCAAATTGATGATGAAGCAAAATATCCTGAGGTGGGCAAAACAAGGCCCACATTCCTTTAAAAAAGTAACAAAATTAATGAGGAATAGCACCATTTTTTGTTACAAAGAGTTTGTGGTAACAAGTATCTAATTGTGCGCATGTGTTTGTGTACGTATTGTACCAAGTTACATAAATAATTACTTTTAAAACTTAGCCTCCTCAGCTCTGATACAACAATTTTTGTATCAATGTCCTTCAGAAGGGTTATATAATAATAACAATGATGTTTACAAACCAATATAAAATAATAATCTGAGAGTGTATGGGATTTGAGCCAGGTCACAAGTGTTTGTATCAAACATTAAGATGGTCTTCTGCTGATGTACAAACAGCACAACTCTAATTGTATTGGCAACATTTCCTGTTTTTCCTCATTAGGGGACCCAAGTTGCTGATGTCACATATTCAAAAATTATGAATGTCAAAAGTGCAATTTGTTCTAAAACATTTAAAAATATTTATAAGCACCTATCAAATTTATAGTTTGATACATTCCTACAGAAAAGTAAAACTATTTCTAATGTTAATTAGCTTTTTGTTCTGCAAGTGAAGAAGATAGTCACATTTATCCAGCTGGGAGACAGATCCTCCTTCCAGAAATCTGCAGAGTAGCGTAGGGCATATCTGCCCTCTGCTGGACAGTCAATCTTCAAGTAAATGGGGAAAAGGTCCAGTCGACCATTTACTGGATTTGAACAAAAGTGCACAACATTCTAGGCAATTTTTAAAGTATTTCCAGATTTCTTTATTTAGCAAAGTACTGAAAAAGCGGATCAGCAGTGGATAGGTTCCTTGATGCTAAAGACGTGAAGTCTGTATCACCAAGGGTTTAAGCTGAACTTTTGTGTCTGGTCCATAGACTCAGGCTACAGATCAGAATGGCATGTACAGACTCATACATATTTATCTACATGGGAAACTAGATGTGAAGATAATAATAATAATAATAATAATAATAATAATAATAATAATCTTTATTTGTAGACCGCCCTGAAGGGACTCAGGACAGTTTCCAACATACTGTATATGACAAACATTCAATGCCAACAAAGGGATTTGGGTAGTTTACCTTTTTTGTGGAGTGTTCATGCTATGTAGTCAGATTGGTCTTAGAAAAATTCTGAAAGAACTTTACCTTCTGCATCATATGAAGCGGCACAGCCCGAATGTTACCACCTAAGTGACAACTAGCCTAAACAAATACTTTGATCTCTCATTAAGGAAACCTTTCCAAGCTTAATACACTAGAGTTGTGTTGTAGTGTAAGACCTCTGATTTCCAATGAGACATGTTGGGGGGCTACAGGGACACCTATAGCCTCTTTACAAAGGAAGGGTACCAGCATAGGAAAAACACCTTAGGAATATATGGAATCACCAGGACAGCATGACAATGATATTTTGAATGGGAATACTATAACTCCAAAAATCTTTATCATGGGTTATTTGGGGAGTAGGGCAAGAGTATTTGTTTTTTCCACTTAACTCCAGGAAAGTTCATATAACGGGAAAGGAGCTAGTCAATATAAACACATCATACATTACTTAACTGACTCAACTATTGATTGTTTAAGACAAGGCATGGGCAAACTTCGGCCCTCCAGGTGTTTTGGACTTCAACTCCTACAATTCCTAACAGCCTACCCTGCCTGGTAGGAATGGTGGGAGTTGAAGCCCAAAATACCTGGAGGGCCAACCTTTGTCTATGCCTGTTTTAGAGCATAAGTTCATGGACTAAATGAACTAATGATCTGGACTGAAATTCTGCACATATCTGTCGGTAGACATGGGGACACCCAGAATTTTAATTCTATAAAACCTCTAGTCACTGTCTAAAGCAGAGAAATAACAGGTATGCAGAATTTTACTTTACATTTGAAAATGCATGGCATAAACATATAGGGTCATGAGGGATGGGCACAGAATTTCTGGGAAGAAATGCAAGATGAAGGAAAACGTTTAGCTGTGCAAATAAAAGCATCGTGTTGCACATGGAAGCATGTGCCAAGTGGATGCCATAGCAAGAAGAACTGGAGCTGTAAGATTCCTCAAAGGTGCAGAACAGAGTACAACAGCTTGTAGCCCTCCAGGTATTATTGTGACCACAACTCCTTCACCACTGGTTAGACTGGGCTGAACTGGTGGGGTCTGCATTCCAACAACTAGAGGGCTACTCATCCCCACCACATAATCATTTTGGGTGGAGGAAAGTTATAGTAAGAGAAGAAAGATTTCTGGATGGTAACTGATTTAAGTCATAACTTCGGCTACCCGCCTGCTATGATATTAATGGAGAATAATAAATATGTAAATCTGTCTGAGGCCCATATGTATATAGCTGATTGTTGAACATGGAGCAAGGATGATGTTGTGGGGCTGACTAGCAAACTTCACACAGGGTTGTTGTAGGTTTTTCAGGCTGTATAGCCATGTTTTGGAAGCATTCTCTCCTGACTTTTAACCTGCATCTATGGCAGGTGTCTTCAGAGGTTGTGAGGTCTGTGAGGATGTCTGCCATAGATGCAGGTGAAAGGTCAGGAGAGAATGCTTCTAGAACATAGCCATACAGCCCAAAAAACCTACAACAACCCAGTGATTCCGGCCATGAAAGCCTTCAACAATACAAACTTTATACAAGTATATCCACATGACAACAGTGGATGGCCGCAAAGCCCCAAATATAACAACAACAACTCTTTATTTATCATCTCCCTGAATGGGACCCAAAGCAGCTCAAAGATGCAACAATATGAGATAATTTGAAAATGTTGAATCTCTGGTCCTCCAGATATCTTGGATTATACTTTCCATAATCCTTCTCCATTGGACATGTCTGGGAGAAGTTGCTGTACAGTCAGCACAGGAAGGGGAATTGGCCAATATGTGCTTAAATTAGCAAATGAACTATAGGAACTTTCAGACAAAAGCCTCTTTCAACAAGCAGTCAGAAGGCCCTATGTTGCTATTTAATTTTTTTCTTTAATCATGGATTGTCCACATTAATAAAATAGGCAGAACTGGAACAATGTGGGATGCTTTTGAATAGCAGACACTCCTCCCAACTTTGCAAAACACGCATGAATGATGCAAAGTGTGACACTGGACTATCCCTAAACTTTGCCCATATGCATACAGACAAATGCTAGAGCTAGATGTACTCACTGCATGAAGAGGTGAGTGCGAAGGTCAAATGATTCATAGGCTAAATTTTATGCCACCAAGCCTCCATCAGATGATAAAGGCAGCTTCTAACATTTGGCATAAACATGTTACAGTAGAGTCTTGCTTATCCAACATAAACAGGCCGGCAGAATGTTGGATAAGCAAAAAATATGGCTAATAAGGGATTGTTAAAAGTCAAATTGCATTATGATTTTACAAATTAAGCACCCAAGCATCATGTTTTACAACAAATAGACAGAAAAAGTTGTTCAATACATGGTAACGTTATGTAGTAATTACTGTATTTATGGGTTTAGCACCAAAACATGGCAATGTATTGGAACAGCTGTGAATCCGGGTGGGAGGCAGACTGCGTTGGATAATACAGAACATTGGATGAGCAAAGGTTGGATAAGTGAGACTCTATTGTAATTTATAATTGTACAATTTACTGTTAGAACTAGAAGAAGAGACGTTAGGGCATTGTAATACTGCAACAACAACCATGGAGTTCAGGTTTAGGCAAAGTGTAGCTAAATCTGCATAATGCCTTACTAGAAGAGTTAATGCTTATTGAAAAAGTGTACCCTTCTATTTTTGCCATGGCAGTCAAAAGGTGCTTCTGCCATATAATGTAAGCAGTATCTTGTGAATTTCTTTTTCCCAAAGTTAAATAACTACCGACAGGATATGGGTTGCTGCATTTCAAGGGCAAAGTACTGGCTCAGTAAGTGAAAACTTCAAAAAGAATTTATTTATTTTTTACCCCTGTGGGTTTAACTTTAGCTGGAGGCTGGAACTTTAACTTTTATCTGGAGACCTTGATCACTGAAGACTGCATGCATGTTCTAGTCTTCAAGTTGCCTGTTGACTTATGATGATCTCAAGAATTTCAAAGGGTTTGTCTCCCATCCAAGTACTAACTAGGGCTGCACCTATTTTGCTCCAAGGTCAGACAGGATCCGGTGCCTTAAGGGGGCAAGTTAAGTTTCAAAGCCACTTTTGATTATATCAATTTAAGACCTTCTTAAAGCCAAAATCATTGATCAGTAAAGCTCAAAATTTGCTGGATCGTGCTGCTGGCAACAGCCTATCATTTATCTGGAATGCAAGGTGAATTTACTTCACTTTTTACTAAAACTTTGGACCCTTCCAGACAAGCCCCAAAATGTGGGACATGTTGGGCTTTTACCCGAGGCGCTCAAAGAACGCCTCAGGTAAAAGTGAATTTATTTGGGACAAAGCAGGTAAATACTGCTTTGTTGCAAATTAATTACATACCCCATTAGACCTGGGCCTTCCTGAAAGGGCGAGTCTAATGGGGTATGGGGCCTGTGGGGACTGACTCCTGAGCAGTCCCAGGGGTGAGATCCCACAGCCCCCTTGGTTTTTCAGGCTCCATAAGCCCAGAGAACTGAAAGGGCACCCCAACCCCCCCCCCCCCAAAAGCCTTAAAAGTAAAAAAAAAAAAACCTTTCTGGGCTGCCATTACGCTGCTCCGGCAGGAGGTAGGAGTGGGAAGGAGCAAAATGGCCAAGTATTTGCTTTAGTTAGCAAGTTACTGAGAAAGCCCGTTTTTTGGAGCTGGCATAGGGACTTAAACTGGCATTGAAGCAGGTTTCTTAAACCTGCTTCAGCATGGGTTTAAGCCCTGTCTGGAAATGCCCCTAGATAGCCCTCAACACATATGCACAATGGAATTACAGTATTTGGTACACAGTAAGTTAGTGTACTAGAGCTGTTCGCAATCTTCCCAAATGTGAATCAACTCTGTTTTCTCCAAGCTGCTTCCATCTATTATTCTATTATTGGCCTCATCTATATTGACCATAAAAACCAGTTTCTGAATGCAGATTATCTGATTTAGACTGGATTATATGTGTACACACTGTCATATAATCTGGTTTAAAGCATTCAGAAACTGATGGCAGTGTAGATGGGGCCATTGATTCTCTTTATTAGCAAACTAGCCCTTGCTGGTCTGCACCAAATTACTGAAGAATTTGCTGCTACAGACAGAAGTATTGTCTTTCAACTTCTATCAAATAACAGGCTTTGGACACAAAAGATTCCAGATTCAGTCCCCGGGAACTCTGGGAAGGATGGTTAAAGAGCCATTAGACATGCTGGAGAGTTACTTTGGGGCTTACTAGATGGATCAATAGCCTGGCTTGCTGTAACACAGCTTCCCATTTTCTACTAGTTTGTCAGCAAGGGAATCATCTTAAGCAGAAGATACTGAAGAAAGTAATTTCTTCAGCTCTGGCAATGGTAGGAATTCCTTTTAATGTGGGGGCAAGAACTGAGCAGCCCTAAATTTGGCAATATGCTTGTAGTGGTTAAGTTTGGATAACAGCATGTGCCTGGTGAGCGTTTGCTAAACTAAACGGACCAGGAGCATTTGCTAAACTAAATGGACCAGGCTGAAGGCAAGCCACAGAGGTTTAATTTAATTTGGCCAAAAGATATGCATGTACAAGCAGGATACTTCAAAATGTACAACCATAAACATATAGAGGAAAGCACGACATTTTATACAGTTTGGCAGCTATTCAAAACTCCTGCTCCCCTCCCTGATTGGTTGAGAGAGGGGCCTGATTGGTTGGGAGTACCCCTGATATCGCTGCTTCCTTGGTGGAGAATGGCTAGGGATTAGCTGGCTGAGGGACCAATCAGCTGATATGATGCCCCCTTGGAGGAGGTGTAACCCAGAGAGAAACTGTCAGTGAGATGTTAATGACTTGTTGAGTAGCTCAACTGTCCAGTTCTATATTGAACAAAGATCGGAGCTTCCAAAAGCAAAGGCGTGGAGCTCCTTCAACAAAAGGTTATTGGGCAGTCAGGGCTTGGCTTGGCCCCCGCTCGATGGACTATCACCTTGTTGTGGTGAGGGGGCTTGTGTGTTCCAATGAACCTGCGGGCACAACGACTGGAGTCGTGCACTCCCAGGAGTGGCCACAGGGGAGGTTTCAGACCAAGCACAGTCTGAAGACCCAAAGACCTCAACAGCGGAGCAAGTGGAGGATAACATGGTACATGTTACAACGGCTGTGAAGGCGGAAGAAGGCTGTAACAGATTGAGAAGCCACTGTCGTCATATTAAACTATGCCACCAGTGGAACCTCACTCTGTGAAGACTGTATGTTGATCAGTTGTGCACTGACCTCCACACATTAAAAAACTCACACACAGGCGTTTTCCAAGGGAAGATGCAGATCAAGAATAGGGCTCCACAGTCACCTACAGATCCACCAGTATACAGCCTACCTGTTTATGTTGGATAAGCAATACTATCCTATTCGGACAACGAGGGATCACCTAAGGAAGGCTTGACTGTCAATAGAGAGGTTTTACAAATGCATGTACTCTGAGCTTCTGTTGTATTTCTGTTTCCACTGAAATACTAATAAGCTTATATTTGTTAAAATTGTTCTTCATTTTAATTATTGTATTGTTTAAAAGTGTTTTTGCACTGTAAATAAGTTATGTGCAGTGTGCATAGGAATTTATTCATTTGTTTTTCAAATTATAATCCAGCCCTCCAACAGTTTCGGGGACTGTGACCTGGCCCTCTGTTTAAAAAATGTGAGGACCCCTGATATAGACAATGGATTTGATGGTTACCTCGCTTGAGAAGCGGCCAGAGGGTTTTCATGCTTTCGTGTTCTGAAGGGATTATCTTGGCAGGGCCACGGAGAGTTGACTGTCTTTGGGCTACATATGGATACACTTTATAAGCACCTTTATAGATTATATATATATAAGAAATAGATATTGCACACAGAAAGATACAAGTTACACAGAAAGTCAAGAAAATAGATACAATTTATTGAAGAATTAGGAACAATAAAGTCTTGGGTGGGGGAGGGGGTTATGGTGGTGAAGCTTCTGCTGGCCCGCTCCTGTGATGTTTTGAACTTGAGGAAGTCTGGAAAAGGTTTGAAAAAAAGTGAAGAAATCATATATTTATTGCAGAGCCTTTGGTGAACTATAAATCTGGGGGGGGGGGGGGGGGGGATTTTCGGGGCTTGACAACATGCTGAGTAAGTACACTAGAAGATACATTCAACAAAATAAGTCCCAATTGGCATTCAACTCTTGGCCCAGCTTTCTGTTCTCTATCTCTAAAAACCTACAACAAATTGTCAGGCTTTCTAGATTAATGCTACAAAAAGTGGGAGTACCTGGACCAGGTCAAGTTTCTAGAAAATGAAGAAACAATAATAGCCATTGGACATAAATATGATGGTCACTAGCACACTGAAAAAAGTGCTGATTGCCCCCATCCACTTTAGATGGTTAACCACAATTCCCAGTATACTTCACCATTGGTTCTGTTGATTAGGGCTGCTGGGAATTAAAAAGATGCAATTTTTCCACAACTGCTCCAAGCTAATTGCTGCAAATAACATTTGAAAGCACAATCTAGAAGCTATGTGTTGCAGCAATATGAAAATAATACCTGTTAATAACTTCAAAGCAGCAGTTATGGTGCTGCAAAGGTTGAATAACCTGCCTCTAGAACATGGCTCTATAGCCCGAAAAAACCCACAAGAACCTAGACTTAGAATATTTTCCCTTTCTTTTAAACCAAAATGTTGTTTATTCGTTCAGTCGCTTCTGACTCTTCATGACCTAATGGACCAGCTCACGTCAGAGCTCCCTGTCAGCCGTGGCCAACCCCACCTCTTTCAAAGTCAAGCCAGTCCCTTCAAGGATAACATCCATCCACCCATCCATCCACCTTGCCCTTGGTCTGACCCTCTTCCTTTTTCCTTCCATTTTCCCCAGCATCATTGTCTTCTCCAAACTTTCCTTGCTTCTCATGATGTGGCCAAAGTACTTCATCTTTGCCTCTAATATCCTTCCCTCCAGTGAGCAGACAGGCTTTATTTCCTGGAGTATGGACTGGTTTGATCTTCTTGTGGTAAATCAAAAAATGTGTCAATATGCTCAACACCAAGGTCTTTGGAAAGCTTGAGAAATTACCACTTGGTAATTCAGTTAATTCAGTTATCACTCCTAGCACTTGCTCTTGTTACCTAGAATTCTAGTCCTAATTATATTACATTGTCCCATTCACTGCCAGTGGGCACATAAGACTGAACAGCTAGTCCACTCATTTTTCTGTACAACCCATATCTGTAGCCTATAAAAGCTATAATTATTTACAACAATGTCTCCTTGCGGGGCTGAGACTGAAGGAGGCTTAAAAATACTAAAACAGATAAGAGATATAAGTGGAATAGATTGTTGGTTGGTTCTCCATCTTCGGATGGCCATCTGCCAGGAGTGATTTCATTGTGTACTCCCTTATGGCAGGGAGTTGTTGGACTACATGGCCTGTGTGTTATTTATTTATTTATTTACATTATTTATATCCCGCCCATATCAGCCCGGAGGCAACTCAGGGCGGTCTACATATCGGCACAATTTGATGCCACCAATACATACATTCAAAAAGCAAAAACAATTAAGTGCATTTAGACAAAAAAGACAGTGCAATAACAATTTAAAAAGAGCTATATCCTCTCATTCCAATCCTCATCCGTTCCTTTCCAATTCCAAGGCTTCAGGATTCCTTCATGGAAAAAACAAAACAAAAAAGAAGTTACAACACAAAACAATCCATAGAATTGATAACTTTTAAGAAACTCGTGCTGTAATGGATTTGTTATTTTTCTAATATAAGACTCTTCCCGATATCTTGGGAAGGAGAGCCCAATGGGAAGGGATAAGTTAGAATTGTATAAAGATTGACTGTAGAAGTCTGAACTACATCTGTATAGATCAGGCATGGGAAAACTTGGGCTTCATTTTTCCGAATGAAGCAGAGACTGTTTGAGGACCGGAACATCCATAGGGAGACCAAGGTGCTTGTTTATAAAGCTATTGTCCTTCCAACCCTGCTATACGCCTACAAGACGTGGACTGTCAACTCCTGGAACGACTCCTCCAGAAAATCCTGCAAAACTCCAAGCAGACAAATGTCAGCATGGTGGAAGAAGCAACGATCACCAGCATTGACGCGATGGTCCTCTGCCATCAACTCCACTGGACCGGCCACATTGTCCGGATGCCTGACCACCGTCTCCCAAAGCAGTTGTTCTACTCCAAACTCAAGAACGGAAAACAGAATGTTGCTGGGCAGGAAAAGAGATTTAAAGATGGGCTCAAAGCCAACCTTAAAAACTCTGGTATAGACACCGAGAACTGGGAAGCCCTGGCTCTTGAGCGCTGCAGCTGGAGGTCAGCTGTGACCAGCAGTGCTGCAGAATTTGAAGAGGCATGAATGGAGGGCGAAAGAGAGAAATGTGCCAAGAGGAAGGCGCGTCAAGCCAACCCTGACTGGGACGGCCTTCCACCTGGAAACCAATGCCCTCACTGCGGGAGAACATGCAGGTCAAGAATAGGGCTCCGCAGTCACCTACGGATCCACTGATCTTGGGAGACTATCCTACAATGACGAGGGATAGCCTAATGAATGAATTTAGACTTCAACTCCCACCATTCCCAAAAAGAGGGGAAAAAAAGAAGAGGCCCAAGGCTGTTGGGAATGGTGGGAGTTAAAGTCCAAAACACCTGGAAGGCCCAAGTTTACCTATCTACACTGTCATTTTAATGCAGTTTGGGAACACTTTAACTGCCATGGCTCAATGCTATGACACTCTGGGATTTGTTGCTTGATGAGGTACCAGCCCTTTTAGGCAGAGATAGCAGGCTAAAGGTCTTGTGAAACTACAACTCCCAGGAATACACAGACTTGAGCAATCATCCTTGCTCTGAGGAGGAAGAGCTGCCAGCGTGAGAATCCACCGCCCCTAGCACGTGACCCTTATCGCGTGGGGGCGGGGCCGCTTATGAAACGCAAACACAGCCTCCGAAGCCGGCCTTTCTACCCACAATGCACCGCTCTGATGGATTCGGCGCTCTCCGCCATTTGGGACTGGGACGGCTTCGGAAGGGGGCGTGGCTTCAGGCTTGCCTGCGTGCTTGCTTCTCCCTGGCGGAGGTTCTAAGACCACGCCCACTCACCCTACCCTCCGCGCTGATTGGCGGAGCGCTTTCGCCAAAGGAGAAGAGGCTATTTAAAGGCAGCTTCTCTTTGCCGCCACTCTGTTCTGTCTGCCTGTTGGCAACTCAGGTGCTCAAGCTTCTTTCTGCTGTCTATAGATCTAGCAATCCCCAGAATGTCTGACAAGCTGCCTTACAAAGTTGGTAAGTGCCTGTTTCCCCTTTTCTCTGTTGCAGAGGCCTGCAGAAACAATTGGGAGCTATGTTTGTGTGTGTGTATATATGAAATTGCTAATATGCATGAAATGTATGTGTTCTTTAACATTGTAATGTTTATAATTATAGTTTTGCCTGCCCTTGTCCCTTGCAGAGCATTGTAATCTTTCATTTACATCCCAACACTATATATATATAGATAGATATGCTTTAAAAATATATTTTATTTATATATTGTATTCCTATTAATTTCATGATGGGGCCTGTCTTTGTCCCTTGCAGAGTATTAACACTGTTTCAATGACTCAGTAGTTAAGTTACTCAAATCTCAGCCTTTAAGAAACGATTGAGATACATTTGTTCATCTTCCATTTCAATTAGATTCTAAATTGTGAGCAAATCAGATGAAATATGGCGATTGTGATTAAGAAAGAGCTCTTATTTTCACTTTCTGTCATTCATAATGGACTTTGAATCCCTCAAACTCCACGTGGGCGCTGGAGGGAAAGGGCGCTTTCTGGGACTTGTAGTCTTTCTGGTCTTCCGGCTGCAAGGCTTGCTCTCGCGCCTTAAAGGCACAGAGACTACATTTCCCATAATGCTCCGAGAGACCATGCTGTCTAGCTGCTTTCTCTTCCTTGCTGTGCAGTTGATCTCCTCTGGTTTATTATTATTATATTATATATTTATTATTATTATTATTATTAATAAGAATAAACCGGAGATGTTTATTATTAATAATAATCTTTATTAATAACTTTTATTATTACCCTATTATTAATAATAATTAATAATAATTATAAATATTATTATAAATATTATTAATAATAATAATAATACAAAGTTACAGAAAATGAGCACATCAAACTCTGGGACTTCCAAATTCAGGCTGACAGTTTTGGAGCACAAGACTCCTGACCTCACAATCATGTTAAAAAAAACAAAGTATGGATTGTTGATGTTGCAATCCCAGTTGACAGCCGGATTGAAGAGAAACAACTGGAAAAGCTGACATGATATGAGGATTTAAAGATCAAACTGCAAAGACCCTGGCACAAGCCAGTCAAGGTGGTCCCAGTGGTGATCGGCATACTGGGTGCAGTGCCTAAAGACCTTGGCCTGCACTTAAACACAATCAGCGCTGACAAAATTACCATCTGCCAGCTGCAGAAGGACTACTTTACTGGGTTCTGCACGCATTATTCGCTGATACATCACACAGTCCTAGACACTTGGGAAGTGTCTGATGCATGATCCAATACAACAACCAGCAGAGTGATATTGCCTGCTGCGGACTCATCTTGTTTTATTTCTAATAATAATAATAATTTTCTTGTATTCTGCCACCATCACCTGGAAGGGACTTGGGGTAGATTTCATGGGGACCAAGCCCAGTCCAACAGAGTTAAAATAAAAAGCAAAATACATATACAAAACATAAACTGTCAACAATCAACAACCAGTAGCTGAGCACAGTGGACATGTTCAGAACTGAAAGGTTGAGGCAAGGGGTTATGCAAGACAGTTGCTAGGACGGGGCTGATAGTAAAGTGCAAGAGCTAGATGTTAATCCAGGGCAGCAATTCTCAACCTGGGGGGGGGGGGGTCGCTAAAGACCACCAGAAAAGAAAACCTAGTATTTTCTGTTGGTCCTGGGGGTTCTTTATGGGAAATTTGCTCCAATTTTATCGTTGGTGGGGTTCAGAATGCTCTTTGATTGTAGGTGAACTATAAATCCCAGCAAGTACAACTCCCAAATGTCAAGGTCTATTTTCCCCAAATTCTACCAGTGTTCACATTTGGGCCAATTGAGTGTTTGTGCCATGTTTGGTCCAGATCCATAATTGTTTGAGTCCACAATGCTCTCTGGATGTAGGTGAACTACAACTCCAAAACTCAAGGCCAATGCCCATCAAACCCATCCAGTGTTTTCTGTTAGTCATGGGAGTTCTGTGTGCCAAGTCTGGTTCCATTTCATTGTTGGTGGAGTTTGGAATGCTCTTTGATTGTAGGTTAACTATAAATCCCAGCAACTACAACTCCCAAATGACAAAATAATTACCCCCCCCCCCCAACCCCACCAGTATTCAAATTGCAGCATATTGGGTATTTGTGCCCGATTTGTTCCAGTGAATAAAAATACATCCTGCATATCAGATATTTACATTACAATTCATAACAGTAGCAAAATTACAGTTAGGAAGTAGCAAAGGAAATAATTTTATGGTTTGGGGTCACCACAACATGAAGAGCTGTACTAAGGGGTCATGGTATTAGGAACGTTGAGAACCACTGAGTGAGGACTATAAGTGCCAAGACAATTAGTGTGGTACAACTGCAAGGGAAAAGCCAGATATTAAGTTAGGGCTAGAAGGGCCAAATCAACTAGTGAACTGATCAATCAAGGACACATCGGAACATCCAAGGTTTTAGGTCTTTATGGAAGGTGGACAGGATGGGTGCTAATCTAATCTCCCCAAGGGAGAGAATTCCAGAGCTGGGGGGCCACCATGGAGAAGACCCTTTCTCTCTCTCTCATTCCCACCACCCACCCTTGTGATGGAAGTGGGAGTGAGAGAGAGAAGGGCCTCCCCAGTAGATCTTAGATGTTAGTTGTCCCTGATTGATTCCTGTCTGGAATTCTCCTGTTTTCTGAATGTTTTACTCAGAAGATTTACTGTCCTGATTTTAGAGTTTTTTTTAATACTGGTACCAGATTTTGTTCATTTTCATTGTTTTCTCTTTTCTGTTGAAAGGAATCAATTAGGGGCAGCTACTACCTCTCAACAAAGGATTACTCCAGGCAGCCAGGCTTTGAAACTGCAAGGCCATTCAATGCTAGTCAAGGTGGCCAATTGCAACATTCACACTTGCCTCAAGCAGACAAGAGTTCTTTCTCCTACCCAGGATATTCCACAGATATATAAACCCCACTTGCCTAGTTTCCAACAGACCTCGCAACCTCTGAGGATGCCTGCTGTAGATGTGGATGAAACGTCAGGAGAGAATGCTTTTGGAACTTGGCCATACAGCCCGGTAAACTCACAGCAGCCCAACTTTTGGATAGTTTGCCTTTTAGAGAAAGTTCTCAAAGGATGCATCTACATTGTAGAATTAATACAGTTTGACGCCACTTTAACTACCATAGCTCAATACTACAGAATCATGGGATTTCTAGATCTACATGGCCTTTAGCCTTCTTTGCCAAAGAGTGCTAGTGCTTTTATCTAATTACAGATCCCAGGTTTCCATAACAATGAGTCATGACAGTTGAAGTGGTATCAAACTGCATTAATTCTACAGTGGGGCTTGTAGTTCAGTGAGGCACCAGCACACTTTGGCAGAGAAGGCTGAAGACCATGTGAAACTACAACTCCCATAATACCACAGTATTGAGATATGGAAGTTAAAGCAGTAATTCAACAGTGTAACTGCACCCAAAGTGGTGTTGGAAGCTCTGACTAGGACATCAGTTGTATAACTTTCTGGATTACAGTTGATTTGTGTTTGTGTGTATGCATGCATATATTTAGTTCTTAGGCCTTCTTTAAAAGTATGCATATGACTATTGCATTAAGTTTTCACATGTGTAAAGGTCAAGAATGGAATGAATTGATGAGTTGAGACATGAAGAAGAATGTTCAGCTCTCTACACGTATCAACACTGGAATTACTAAAAAATAGGATTCCTGCTGTTAGTTGCCGGAAGACTATCCAGTTGTGTAACTTGATGGGAGTTATCTAACTTAAATTTACCTAACTCTGTCGTCGTTTGCTGAATTACGTATCTGATGCTTTCATGTGACTCCTCCACTCATTTATGTCTGAGTGTTGAAAAATCTAAATCCTAAGTTTGAGGCAGAAGAATTTTTAACAAAAGGAGGCCCGCATTTCCCCAAAGCTGTGATGTCAAGATTTGATCTTTCTGAGACCGCTTTAGTGTTGTTTACTTTCAAGGGAAAGTTATCAAAAGGTGGAGAATTAATGTAGTTTTGACATCATTTTCATTGCTGTGGTTCAATATTATGGCATTATGGAAGCTGTAGTTTTACAAGTGTTTAGCCTTTGCTGCAGAATAATGCTTCCTCAACAAACTACAGCTCTCAGGGTTCCAAAACATTGAGCCTTGGCAATTAAAGTGGTGTCAAACTGCATTAATTCTACCATGCAGACGCACCCAAAGAGAAGCCACTCTTGTTCTCTCAAAGAGTAAAATTGTCTTAAGTGAGTTATTGAGTAGGGCTTTTATTTCTTAGCCATTTAAAATATTCAGTAGAGGTTGCCTCTCGCTCTTGGGTAGCTACCTATATATTCCCAAAAAGGAGCCTATTTTCATGAAATGGGCACAAACTGAGTGGGTTGAGTGTTGGACTAGGGTTCAAATCCCTGCTTGATCACAGGAACTGAAAGGGGGATCTTAGGCAAGTCACAGTCTCCTGGCCTCAGAAGAAGGCAGTGGCAAATCCTGTCTGAACAAGTCAAGCCTAGAAAACCTCAGAAATTACTTAAAGGTGCACAGCAACAACATGCCGGTTCATATGTTGAGATGCCAGTTTAGAAATACTAGTAATTGCTATTTCAACAGAAATCCCATGCAGCCCCTAGTGGTGCAGTGGGTTAGATCCTTGTGCCAGCTGAACTGCTGACCAAAAGATTGGCGGTTTGAATCCAGGAAGTGGGGTGAGCTCCTGTTTGTCAGCTCCAGCTTCCCATATGGGGACATGAGAGAAGTCTCCCACAGGATGATAAAACACCTGGGCGTCCCCTGAGCAATGTCCTTGCAGATGGCCAATTCTCTCACACCAGAAGTGGCTTGTAGTTTCTCAAGTCACTTCTGACATGAAATAAAATAAAATAGAAATGTCAGCCATTTTATCATAATAGACTTTGACTGTTGATTATTGCTGTGGATGAGCAACAATCAAGGCCCCTTCTCTGTTTTCTTGGGATTCTTTATCATAAGAATTTTAAAGGTAGACTTTGAAGTAAGACTTGAGTTATCTGAGTTAAGTGTTTTGATTTCATTTATCGTATTGCGTTATTGGGCTTGGCCTCATGT
Organism: Anolis sagrei; assembly: GCF_037176765.1. Classification (NCBI taxonomy): domain Eukaryota; kingdom Metazoa; phylum Chordata; class Lepidosauria; order Squamata; family Anolidae; genus Anolis; species Anolis sagrei. Next base: position 210,539,966 of record NC_090024.1, on the reverse strand, counting down.
AAGCTGCTCCGAGTCCCCTTTGGGGAGATGATGGTGGGGTACAAGTAAAGATTATTATTATTATTTTAAGTTACATCAGAATTCCTTGTGACACGTGAACATGAAATGTACGTGTTTGCATGAACCTTCAACTTGCCTGTGGATTTACAATGATTTTATGAATTTCATAGGCAAAGAACACTCAGAGGTTATTTGGGGGTTTCTTCCACTGATATTTGTTGGTTTCTCATCCAAGTACAGGCAGTCCCTGAGTTGCAAACACCCAACTTACAAATGACTCATAGTTCAGAACGGAGGTGAGACTACAGGAAGAGTGGGAGAAATCTACTCCTAGGAAGGGAAATCAGTCCTGAAAAAGGATTCATTGGGAATCCTTTTTCAACTGAAGCTTTCTCACCAATCCTTGTTCCCATGACAGACAAGCTAACATTTTCAAAATCTTATTCTCAGAGGGAGAGAAGGTGAGGTGAAATCTTCTGAACAGGAGCACAGACAGCAAAACAAACACCACAGAGGTGTTAACTCTTCCCTGTGCTTTCTAAAGCTCTCCTATCTATCTGTCTGTCTGTCTGTTCCTGGCTGGAGTTATACTAAAAAATGTTTCTGTTCTGACTTACAAACAAATTCAATTTTAAGAACAAACCTACAGAACCTACCATATTTTCTGGTGTATAAGACTACTTTTTAACCCAAGAAAATCTTCGCAAAAGTCAGGGGTTGTCTTATACGCCAGGAGTCATCTTATAGAGTGGGTGCTGAAACTTCCAATCCAAACTGGAGAATCTGTGGTTGCTGAATATGGTGGGGAGAGTTCAAAAATGGCAGCGGTCGTGTCCCTGCCATATGCAGCGACTGTATGAAAGCATTAAGGGTGACGCTGTACAAGTACAGTAGAAGAAAATCCATTCATCAGGATTCGTGGACTTAATGCAGTCCCAATGGTGATGTGAAGGGGCACCTCACTGGGAAAGTGTAAGCGAAGGACAGAGCAAGCTGCAGGGGTCTGGGGCGCCCGGGGTATGGAAAAAAGAGATAGAGTGGCTCTGGCCCAGAAAAACACACCTCTTTTACCTGTCTGGCCAGCCCTTGTATTCTATTATTGTACCTCCTTCTCTGCCTCTCAGGTCTCGCTCCTGAAGACTGGAGTGAAGCAGTGTAGGTGCACATGTGTGATATCTGAGAGGCAGAGAAGGAGGTACAGTAATAGAAAAATTATCATATTGAATTAAAATCTGATGCTTTTTAAATTTTTATATGGTGTGCATTGGAAGAGAGGTAGCCTTATATGGCGAGTATATCCCAAATGCTATATTTTAACTGGGAAAGTTGGGGGTCATCTTATACGCCGGAAAATATGGTATCTTGTTTGTAACCATCTGTACTAACCAGTGCTGACATTGGTTAGCTTCTAAAATGGGATATGCTCGAGTGCCTGTTGAATTTGCGAGTTTATACTTTTGCAATAATAGCAAATCACTAGCGGAAGCCTTTGAAGTACAAAGTGCAGCAGCAATTGCTGACAAGACAAAAGCAATTTAGGTTAATGAAATAACAGCAAGTAGAGTAAGAAGATCACAAGGGAATTAACATTACAAATCCTGTTTCAAGTTTCTCCCCCCAAATGAATGGCAATTGTGATGGAGAAGCACAAGTTGGACATGAGCATAGATAGCAGTTCATTTTGTTTACCATGTACAAGTTATTCCAACGCCTGCCCTGTACTTGAAGCAGCATTTTCTTTGCATTTATGAAATCTTGTGGTTTTTTGCTCATGTTCACTTATGGGAATCATTCCACAGAACTTATGGTTTCAGCTTTGTCAGGAGTTTTACTTTCATCAGGAATTGGAAATGACTTGGTGTTTTCAAAGCAGTATTAATTCCCAGCAATCACATATACACATGTGGCAAAAGTGGGTTTTTATAGTCTTTCCAGGTTAGTCTTTAGGCTTACAATTGTTTAAGCTGGGACAGTTCTGATGGTCAGTGTGACAAGTTCAGGCATTCTGGAAGCTCCTTAGTATCTCTAATTTAAGAGAAAATGTAGGGAGCATGTTCATAACAGCTGGTTTGTTGGATCAGACTAGAGATTATCATAATTTAGAATTAAGTTTCCAGCAATAGAATAATAGAATGGATCTGGAAGACCATCTAGTCTAACCCCCTGTCATACAGGAAACACACAATCAAAGCACCCCCAACAGATGGCCATCCAGCCTCTGTTTAAAAGGCTCCAAGCAATGGCAAGTCAGATGCCTCTAGTACAGAAAAATAGCAATTCTTAGAATCTGCGCAACGTGAAGGGCAAGAAGTTTCCCTCTGTGTTTTCTGGTGCCTTTTGTGTGTATATGAGGCATTCTTAGTATGCTTCCATTTGGGAGATTGGCATGAATATATACATGTGTGGGATGTTTCTTTCATATGTTTTAACCATTCTCTCATTATTTCTTCTTAGGTTTTGTCAGTTGTCTGATAACTGAATTGCGTTTAAGGCTGTTTGAATAATTGGGAGCACAAACTGTTGACATAAAGAGTTAGCCTGCGATTCCGATAAGAGTAGCATGTGATGCAATATAGGGCAAATACAGGTCATAAACCTTAAGACATGTCTGACAAATTTATACAAGACTTTACAACCTGTGTTTAGTAGAATAGCCCTGGTGCTTTCTTGCAAATGTATGTGTTTGTGTGTGCTTTCATATCATCTGCATTTCAAAGGGGTTTCTTAGGCAAGAAGTACTCAGAGATAGTTTGACCAGTTCCTTGGTCTAAAATATAGCATCTGTTGTTCATTGGTGGTTTTCCATCTTATGAAGAATATCGCTTATTTCAGCACATTATTATCCTGTTGTAGAATCCTAGGAATTCTAACCCAACCCCTGCCATGCAGGAACAGGTGTGTGGCAAGCTTTTCAACTGACCATTATTCAAGGAGTTCCCGTCTTAACATGTTTTGCAGAAGCATTGACTTGGTGGTTATCATTTTTTCACCAGAGAGCCCATATTGTATAGTAGTTCGTGTTGTACTAGCATGAGTGTGACACAATCCCACAAAACACTCAATGTGAAACATAGGTCTAGTTATATTCTCACAGCTGCTTACTTGTCCTTATTTTGTTTTAAAATAGATAATTACTTAAGTTGTAATACATTTATTTTCTATAGTTCTACTCTGCTCTTCTCACCCCAAAGGAGACTCAGAATGGCGTACAAATTATGGGACAATTCAATGCCACATCGTACATACAAATAAACACTCATACATCTCAAATTATAAAATAGTTAAAAACATATACTATAAATACAACAAAAACAATGTAAAAACAAATCAAAAACATAAAGCCCAGTCCCATATTATTCAAGCTGCTACATTCAAGTCAGAATCCATATTACACTACTCCCCGAATGCCTGTGTAAAAAACCAGGACTTTAATTTTTCCCGAAGACCAGGAAGGGGGGGGGGCAGTCTGATGTCATAGGTGAGGGAGTTCCATAGCCAAGGGGCCACCACTGAAAAGGCCCTGTCTCTTGTCCCACCAGTTGCACTTGTGAAGGGGGAGGGGTTGAGAGCAGGGCCTCCCTAGCCAATCTTAATACTCTAACTGGCTCGTAAAGGGACAGGTAAGTTGGGCCAGAACTATTCAGGGCTTTATAGGCCAAAGCCAGCCCTTTAAATTGTGCCTGGTAGCATACTGGCAGCCAGTAGATCTGACGTAACAGGGGGGTTGTGTGTTCCCTGTACGCTGTTCCAGTGAGGAATCTGGCTGGTGCACAAGTTTTAATTGTGCGAATGCTCCCCTGGCTACCGCTGAAACCTGTGGTTCCAGGCTCAGTGATGAATCCAGAAGAACTCCCAAGCTGTGACCCTGTTCCTTCAGGGGGAGTGTAACCCTATCCTGCACTGGCTGTAAACCTATACCCTGTTTGGCCTTTCGGCTGACCAGGACTACCTCAGTCTTGTCTGGATTCAATTTCAATTTGTTCGCCCACATTCAGACCATTACAGCTGCTAAGCACTGGTTCAGGACCTGCAGAAACTTAATCTCTTCCCTAATATGTGAAGAGGGTATTGGGAAAGGTCCCTTACTCTTTTCCCCCAGCTGTTAAGTGCTGTCTGTCTTGATAGCTTTATAGCAGTTGTGCAGCTGGTGTTCACTGGAGAAAGTGAATGAATTAGTTTCCTTCTTGTGTGTTCCAACCACCTGTTGCTTCTTTGGCTTACAGCTGACATCAGTCTTGCAGAATGGGGCCGGAAAGCCCTGGAGATTGCCGAGAATGAGATGCCAGGGTTGATGAAGATGCGGGAAATGTACTCTGCGACAAAGCCTCTGAAAGGGGCCCGCATTGCTGGGTGCCTACACATGACTGTGCAGACAGCCGTTCTCATTGAAACTCTGTTGGCCCTGGGAGCTGAGGTAAGGTTGCACTCGGCACTTTATTTTGATTGGATCCTATTTTTTTTTTTACAATTAAATATTTATCTGGGTTTTCTTAAAGCAGTTCATAGGGGGAAAAGTAACCCAGGCCAAGGATATCCACTTGCATGCTAATAATAAAACTTCTAATTCTAAGAATATGTTAACAGTTTGTGGAGATCGGAAAGAACTTGTATAACTTCTGGAGATGAATATGTAGTAGATATTTATTACTCTCTCAGTTTTGCTGCTTTCTAAATGCAAAGGATAGAGAAAACCTAAACAAGGAGTGTGAATACATGGAATCCAATTTTTGGTGAAATAAAAATTGACCTGAAAACCATTCAGAATAATTGCTTAGTATGTACCTACCTTCTCCTGAAACCTACATCTCTTTATGTATTTTATTAAACAATGCACTTCTGTTTAAATAAATACAATATTCCTTACTAAGAGTTTAAACTCATTTCAATAACTAAAATCAAGCCTTTCAGAGAAGTGATTTAAGTTACTTATTTATTTGTGGTATTTATATACTGCCCTTTTCAACCTCGAAGGGGACTCAACGTGGTTCACAGTGTTGGCAACAATTCCATGCCATCGATAAAAACAGTATAAAATATAAAAATTGACCTTCCTCTGATAAAACATTAAACATTATTAAACACATCACGTAAAATAACATCACATATCACACAAAGACTTAGCCATTGTCCGTAAACACTCCTGGATCTTGCACTTTCAACTTTAACTTTAAATATTCCTATGATCAACTGAACGCTTGGTTCCACAACCAGGTCTTTAGCTGTCTCCTAAAGGTCAGGAGGGAGGGGACCAACCTGACCTCACTCGGGAGGGAGTTCCACAGCTGTAGGGCCATTACCAAGAAGGCCCTGTCTATCGTCCCCACCAACCACTCCTGTGAGGCTGATGGGGCCAAGAGCAGGACCTTTCTGGAAGATCTTAATCTATGAACTGCTTCATAGATAGAGATACTTTTGGACAGGTAAGTTGTACCGGAGCCGTTTAAGGCTTTATAAGCCAATAGAGTTGCCGCAACGGGGGTTGTATGCTCCCTGTGCAACGCTCCTGTTCACAACATGGTTGCAGCACGTTGGACTACGTGCAGCTTTCAAACAGTCTACAGAGGCAACCCTACATTGAGTGTGTTGCAGTAGTCTAAATGGGATGTAACAAGAACATGGACTACCAAGGCCAAGTCAGACTTCCCCAGGTATGGGCGCAGTTGGTGCACAAGTCTTGTGCAAATGCCCCCCAGTCACCACGGACATCTGGGATTCCAGGCTCGGTGATGAGTCCAGGAGGACACCCAAACTGTGAATCTGCATTTTCAGGGGGAGTGTAACCCCATCCAGCACAGGCTGTAACCCTATACTCTTTTCAGCCTTGCGACTGACTAGGAATACCTCTATCTTGTCCGGATTCAACTTCCATTTGTTCACCCTCATCCAGCTCGATACAGCGGCCAAGCACCAGTTCAGGGCCCGAACAGCCTCCTTAGTAGCTGGTAAAAAGGAGTAGTAGAGTTGGACATCATCTGCATACGGATGATATCGAGCTGCAAAACTCCAGATGATCTCGCACAACAGCTTCTTGTAGGGGACTCCACAGGACAATGGCTGTGGAGCTGAGCAGCTGTCCCCCAACAACACCTTCTGGATACGATCCTCAAGGAAGAACTGGAAGCACTGCAGCACAGTACCCCCAAGGCCCATTCCCATGAGAAGGATACCATGGTTTACAGTATTGAAGGCCGCTTAAAGGTCCACGAGAACCTTTGATTTCAATCAAAATTAGACAGCTAACCAAGAGCGAACAATTGTGGTGGACAGCATGGTTCCAAGAAAACATAGCTATTCCATTATAAGGAATATGGAAACTGCTACTTCAGATCAACTTTGCATTTTCTTAATTAGAGATTAAATTGAGGAAACACAATCCTCTTAAAGGAATGAAGGTTTTAGTGCAGGTCTCTTGTGGCCATGGACCTAAATCTTACAGCTGTACCACCTGCGTCTGAAAATAGTGGAACTTCCTTTCCCTCTTCCCTCTAGCTTCTGTGCTTCCATAAACTGCTTTGTGAGATTTTTCAGCCTTTAGGAAGTGAGGTGAGGGGCTGCAAGAGGGGAGATGGGATTGTACCCTTCCAGAAGAGCCCAACTCCTGAATTGTGACAATGATTGACAACTATGTTTGGAAGGAAGCATGTTCACAGGGAAGTGTTTAGTTAAAAAGATGACACTGACAATAAACATTGAGAACAGCTATGGATAACTTTGGCCTTCCAGTTGTTAGACTGCAGCTTTCACCAGTCTTTGCCAGCATAGCCTATGGATCATAGGAGTTGTAGTCCAAAACAACCAAAGATTCACAGGTGCCACAGCAGGTTTAGATCCCCCATGAATGCTGTCATGCAACAGGAAACTAACCCCTGTAGATTATGGCTGTGGTCATACAGATTCTGCAGACATACAAAGAATTCAGAATTACAATGACATCAACAATCTTAACTCTTTAGTATTTGTTATACATCTTTACAATTCAGAATTCTCTCTAGTCCCTTCCAAGGCCCAGTTTTTGTTCTGATTTCTTGACTCCAATCTTGATAAGCTTTAAATATTTTTATGTAATACTTCAAAATAAAAAAAAATTAAATAAAAAAAATTACTCATAGAGTAGAAAGGTTTTGGGCAAGCTTCAATAATTGTGTACATATTTCTTTGTGTGTTTGTCTTCATCTGTCCATGTATTATATATATTATATGAATAAAATGAATGCCACAAACGGCTAATAGCCTGTGGATATATTTTAACTATTTTGCAGGTGCAGTGGTCCAGTTGCAATATTTTCTCCACTCAAGATCATGCTGCTGCAGCTATTGCTAAAACAGGAGTTCCTGGTAATACTTTGCTTTGTTAACAGTTTGATTTCTGACAATTTAGTTTGTTCAGTCCGCCCAGTTCGTATTGAATAATATAGAGTCTGGAGCACTGGAAGTGGTGCATTGTCAGGCTAGCATTGGAGCAGAAGGAAATGTGTTTTATTTCCAAGCGAAAGTGATTTCCCATTTGGAATGCTATGCTGAAGAGGCAGAATTCTTCTGGTGCATCAGCTGCGAGGGAAATAAAAAAAGCAACAGCTGTTTCACTAAGCAGTTTGTCTGCTGTAATTGTAGGATAAAATAAATTAAGAAATTACCACAAGTCTTTTTAGATTCTGTCTGTTTTCTGTATGTCTGTTTAGTTTATATGCCATCTTCAAAAGTAGACCATAGGTGGGACTAAAAAACCCCACACAATTAAAATTATTCTAAAATGATATATTAAAAATTATAAAACTATTAAAGACAACTAAAGATTAAAAATAAAGCAGACTTTCCATATAAGAAGACTCCCTGCAAATACGAATACATTACAAGCCTGCTTAAGCCTTCTGCCAGCAGAAGGAGAGCAAGAATGTGCCATCCTAGAAGGCTGTCTCTTATGTCCTCACCAAATGAGCTTCAGATGGTGGCAGAACTGAAGGGAAACCCTGCCTTGTGCATTTTAGAACCCTGGCAAGTTCCCTAACTTGTTCCTTTCCTGATGTCTTAAACTGCAATTCACAGCATTGTGAATTTGAAGGGTTGTAAAAGGCTATCCTGTTCCTGATTGACTCACTTTACAAAATGTATTAAGAACACACATGTTACTGAAAGCTTCCATAGGTGAAATTGTTTGCTATTTGGTGCTGCAAAATAATGAATAATGAGATGGCTCTGATGCAAGTAAGGATTTCTGGGAATTATGCTGGTTCCAGAGTTTTACATTATTAAGAGATATATAAAAGATCAATACAGATGATAAAGGGTGCACTGTGCATCCCTACACTGAAAACATGTTTTTTTTTTTCCCTTCAAGAACTGTCAAATTTCTGGAAATGTTGAAGACATAGTGAAAAAAACCCTCATTTTTTCAACCCCCTCCCCAAACCCCCCCCCCCCCCCCAGAAATGTGCACAAAGGTTGAAAGACCATCATTTAGAGATTGAAATTCACTTTATTACATGAAATTCATTATGTTTGATTATTCAAAAGTACCCAAAAGTCCCATGGGTATGGCTCCCGTACCCATGGGACTGATACCCACATTTTTATCTACATACAATTAGCAATGTATGTCATGTCTGGGATATTTCTAGGTCCTCCAGGGGATCCTATGCTGTGCTTCTGCCATGGAATCATACTTACTCTGTTGTCACATCTGTTAGAAGACATCCGTTTCAATAGGGTTTGAAATTATGGGAGTTGTTGTTTTACAATCTCTTTAGTCTTCTCTATGCCAGAGTGCTGGTGGCTCATCACACTACAAATGCCATTATTCCATAGCATTGAGCCATGGCAGTTAAAGTGGTGCTAAACTACATTGATTCTACAGGGACAGACTGTACATTTGATCAACAAAAGAAAAGTGGGCAGACACTTTTTATGGGTTTATTTTCTTGTCCTTTCCACCCCACCAAGAACTCTAGGTGAATATAGTCCCTTCCTGCTTCCAGTTTTAACTTTTGCAACAATCCCAAAAATCAGGCAAGTCTGCAGTCACATTGCTTGCCTTAAAAATGGGCTGAGATCGCAATGCTTCTCTGTTTTTGGCACAGTTCAAAGTGGTGGCCCTAGGAAAGAAATAAACATTTGTACCTAATGGGCACAGATATAGTACAGGTTAAGCATCCATTATCAGGAATCCCCAAATCCTCCAGAATTGTCCACACGGGCATCTGAGATACTGACCCTTTGCTTTCTGGTGGTTCAGTATGTGCAAACTTTATTTCCTATTCAAAAGTATTGTGGATAAAATTACTATAAGGCATATGTTTAAAGTGAATATAAAACATAAATGAATTTAACATTTGGACTTGGGAACCGTTTCCAAGATAGCTTTTGTATATACAAATGTTCCAGAAAATATGAAACCCAAATACTTCTGTTGCCAAGCATTTTGGATAAGAGATACTCTACCTGTACGAGAGCTTAGCACATTGGAAAAATCATTGCCAGCCCTCCACATCACATTTATTTATTTACAGTATTTATATACTGCTTTTCTCACCCCTGGGGGACTCAAAGTGGTTTACACAGAGATACGGCAAAATTCATTGCCTTACATATGTAAACAAATCACAAATCAACACCGTATAACTAAGCATAAAATCAATAGGACACATAGCCTGAAAAACACTGTCTTAGAATGGTATAAGGGCTTTGCTCACCTGTTTCATAAGCATCCTGGAGGCCTTCCACTACTTGTTGATGCAATTTGGAGCAAAGAGACAGCTGTTTTGTTTAGGGGAATTGTGCCTCCCAGTGGTTTTCAGGGGCATAGTTCTCAAGGTTTTTTTTTTTTTTTTAAAGTTTGGGTGTATATGTCTGGAAACAAACCAGGGTTGCGCAGCTATCCCAGGGAAGGCTAATAAACTCAATCTAATTAAAATGTTTGCTCTAATAAAAGTTTGAGTCTTTAAACTGCCACAAGACTGTTGTGCTGCTGAAGAACTACACTACTCCAAATATGGTGGTTATTTCTTTGGGAGGATGTGTCATAAGACCCAAACTGTGGGGCCAAGAGCAAGGGTTTTTGTTACTCCTGCAGTACTATGGAAGCCACAAGACCTGAGAGTACAGACTTGGAACGAAACAACTCTGTTTTATCTCCTCTGTTGAGCCAGCTCCACTGGCTGCCAATTCGCTACCGAGCACAATTCAAGGTGCTGGCTTTAGCCTATAAAGCCCTAAACGGTTCTGGCCCCACTTACCTCTCCGAACGCATCTCCACCTATGAACCGACCAGGACATTAAGATCGTCTGGGGAGGCCCTGCTCTCGGTCCCGCCTGCGCCACAGGCGCGCTTGGCGGGGACGAGAGACAGGGTCTTCTCAGTGGTGGCCCCTCGGCTATGGAATGCCTTGCCGGTAGACATCAGGCAGGCACCTTCGTTGCTGGCGTTTCGGAAAAAGGTTAAGACCTGGCTTTACGAACAGGCATTTGGTTGAACAGTGCAATCAATCAAGGAAGACGGTAAATGGAACATAGGAATGGCACAAGGATTATGAGAACGGATCTGATTTCACTGAGGCATTGTGTGTGTTGACTGTCTTGTTCTGTTTTGTTAACTGTTGTGGATTGATGTTGTTGTTCCTGTTTGTCGCACTTGTTGCGTTTTAATTGTACTGACACTGTTAATAATTTGTACCATGTAAACCGCATAGAGTCGCCTGTCTGGGCTGAAATATGCGGTATAGAAATAAAGCAAATAAATAAAAATAAATAAATAAATAAACTTCCTTTTCCTCTTTAAAAACCACCTTTATCAGATGTCTCCAAATCTAACAAGTGCACTTTCTTCCTCCTGTAGTCTCCGTGGTGTTCTTACTTACGCTACAAATTATTTGAGGCAGGGGCTTCTCTTGCTGTCATTATTTGATAGTACCATTTGTGTTGCTGGTGACATAAGAAGCAGTATGTCAATTTGGAAGGAGCTAGTCTTAATGTGCATGACTCAGTTAAAACATGGTTCTTTTTAAAAATATAATGAGATTATTTTGATTTTGCACTCTAATCGGACATCATTTTCTTGTTGCCTCAAGGGTAGATTGCTAATAAGTGTGTGAGCGGTATATACTGTCATTGATTTTCAGAATGCATTTAATAGGCAGTAATGGACTGTTGAGAAGCAAAAATACTTAATTACATTTTTTTATTTGATTTGTTCCTAGTGTTTGCATGGAAGGGTGAAACAGATGAGGAATACATATGGTGTATTGAGCAGACCTTGCATTTCAAGGATGGACAGCCCCTGAATATGATTCTTGATGATGGTGGAGACCTCACCAACTTGGTCCATACCAAATATCCACAGCTCTTGAAAGGTAATTTGTATTGATTTCTACAAGTCTTACAGAGATTCAAAGCTCTTTTCTTCAATAACCCAGGAAACTGCCAGAGCTATTGGGAAAATACTGTTTATTTACTAATTACCTGCCTCTCCTCAGGACTCGAGCTGGGGTACAATGTAATTAAAACAGCGAGATAAAACACAACAGTAGTAAAAATACATATAATAAATGTACACAGGTAAAATGCATATTAAAATTAGCAAAGAAAATGCAGGTTGAACATCACTAATTAAAATTGACTGATTTTCAAATGTGTTTTAAATTCTGGCAGCCCATTTAGCTGTTGGAGCTTTTCTGACAGATCGTTCCACAGTCTTGGATGGGCATGTCACCAATAAATAGGAAGACTCTTTAACAGCATTGATGATAGAAGAGATTAGGCTTGTGCACTTTGACCAAAAAAGCATGCCATTTCAGGGTCCTTTTTTGGTTAACCCCTCATTCTGTTTACCGAGAAGTTACTCGAATCAGGAGGAGTGTTGTCGTTTTCATTCAGTAAAGATTTGGCTCATTGGATGCGAAATTTTAAAGGCTCAATCCTCAGTCATTTTAAGGTGTATCTGCATGAAACCTATCTCAGTTTTAGACCCCATTTACAACTGCAGACCTGTCAAGTTTCAGAACAATTCACAATCTGCTGGTGCTTTAGAATTATTTTAAGTTTTCACCATAATATTTTTAAAAATAAGACAACCACAAGAGAGATTTTGGGAATTGTAGTTGCTGGTTGTGTCCATTCTCAGTCAGTCAGAACATGGACACAACCAGGTCTTTTATTGGCTGAGAGATAGATATAGAGAAAAAAACTTCAACTCCCATCATGGTTTGAGAGGAACTCAGAGACTTTTCAATGCCCGCTCCATGCAGGTGCTGCTGGGAAAGCGAGTTCCCAGCAGGGCCCTCTTTAGAGGAGGAGCCTAGGGAACTCTTCCGCTGCCAGGGAGGGAGAAAAGATGCTATAGTTAATTCCATCTTCTCCAGGAGCCCCCGCATCAGACCCCCTGCCTCAGGTATATTGCACACTTAACTCCGTCCTCTCCGGGAGCCGATAAATCTGGCTTTCTTGATTCATTTTGGCTGGATTTCCGGTTCCCTCCTCCCCATTTTGTTTTTGGGGATTATAATAAATGAACCACCGAATATTACAAATCACTTTTGGTCAAAAGTGATCTGGGCCCAAGCCTAGAATAGATATGCTCCAATTTAGCTCTGGTGAAAAGTTATTTTTTCCCCTACCAGGTCCACTAGAGGGGGACATTGCACAGGAAAACTGTATGTTGGAAACTTCTCCAAGTTCAGTGTTTGATGGTAACCAAGTTCAATACATGTTGTCTAGATTGTTTATGTGGATTGTACAGAGAAGAGGTTTTTTGAACTCCAAATTGAATTCCAGAATTCCAAATTGCACATTGTGAAACAATTAGGAAATGGTCATACCTATTGTCGTCTTTCATATGATCGACCATTCCTGGTTACATCTGGGAACAGTATGATTTAGCTTATATCCGATCATCTGATGCATATTGCTCCTACTCTTTATCTATTTTTAAAATGTATAAACCATCTTTCAACTAAAAAAGTTCTCAGAATAGCTTAACATATAATAAAATGTAAATTAGAAAAATGGTATGCAGTATAAATAGAAATATAGGGAGCCCCCAGTGGCACAATGGGTTAAACCGCTGATCTGCTGAACTTGCTGACTTAAAGGTCAGCTGTTTGAATCTGGGGAGCAGGGTGAGCTCTCACCATCAGCCCTAGATTCTGCTAACCTAGCAGTTTGAAAACATGCAAATGTGGGTAGATCAATAGGTACCGTTTTAGTGGGAAGGTAATGGCACTCCATGCAGTCATGCCCGCCACATGACCTTGGAGGTGTCTACAGACAATGCTGGCTCTTCGGCTTAGAAATGGAGATGAGCACCACCCCTCAGAGTTGGACACAACTAGACTTAATGTCGGGGAAACCTTTACTATAAACAAAACTACAGAAGGAGCCGCCAAAATAGCTTACGATGAAATCCAGGAGCAATTGTTAAAAAGTCTGTTGAAAAACAGCAACATGGAATGAGTCTTATTGGGCTGCGTATTTTGTAATTGTGAAGAAAACCACAATAAAGCCTTTTCCCATATAATCTATTTCAGATGACAGGCATCCAAAATGAGCTTTATTTTATGCAGGAATGGTGATTATTCTGATACTTGGGCAGCAAGCTAATCTATTGTTTTAAAGGGAAACATTGGTTCTTTGAATATCTAATTCAGGTATTTTAACATAATGGAGAAATAAATCCTTATTGCATGATCTCAGTTTGAGGTTTGCTAAGGTTTGAAGTATACACAGTAGGATATTTATTGCTTTAAAGGAAACCATCGGTCCTTTGAGTATTTAACATGCTGGATTAACAAGTTCTCATTGCATGATCTCAGTTAGGGGTAGTTATGCTTTGAACCATGTGCAGTAGGATACTTATTGCTTTAAAGAGAACCATTGGTCCTTTGAGTATTTAGCGTGCTGGATTAATAAGTCCTTATTGCATGATATCAGTTAGGGGTAGTTATGCTTTGAACCATGTGCAGTAAGATATTTATTGCTATGAGAAACATTGGTCCTTTGAGTATTTAACGTGCTGAATTAATAAGTCCTTATTGCATGATCTCAGGGGTAGCTATGGTTTGAACTAAGTGCAGTTTCCAACTAGTCTTCAAAGGGGACTACATGTGCAAACCATTACAGTTATCTAATTTAATGGTTGCTAAAGCATAAAAACTAGTGATAAGGCCGTGTTTGCCCAGGCGGGGTCACATTTGCCACACTCGTATTGCAAAAGCTGTATTTCTGTATTTTATGCTCATTATCCCTGAATGTATATGCACTATGAGCTTTCGTATGCAAGAGATTTATCAATATGGTATTCTGTTAACAATTACCAAAAGATGCCTATTAAAGATGTCCACCTGAACATTAGGAAGAACTTCCTAACTGTGAGAGCTGTTCAGCAGTGGAACTCTCTGCCCCGGAGTGTGGTGGAGGCTCTTTCTTTCAAGGCTTTTCAACGGAGGTTGGATGGCCATCTTTCTTGGGTGCTTTGAATGCTATCTTCATGCTTCTTGGCAGGGGGTTGGACTGGATGACACAAAATATATCTCTTTCAACTGTATGATTCAATGAAGAGTTTTGTCTGTTCTAGGGCTGCAGAAGATATGGCCCTCCAGATGTGTAGCAACCAGGAATTGTAGGGCTGCAACAACCATCATCTTCCACCATTGACTATGCTGGCTAGACCTGATGGGAACTAGAATAGTTCCTAGCAAGCCTAGCCTGTTTTTCTCAGGCATTATCTAATTCCTTCTTCAGCAGAACTTTCTAAAATGTCATTGAATTCATTTGAATTCCTCGGAAGTGCCTGATAATCCATTTTGCTATTTTCCCCTCAAGTCATTCTCACAAGATGTTCTTACACCTGGCACTAATTTGAAGGATGTTGCCTTAAATGGCTTTCTTTGGCAACCAAAAGTGTCTTCACTCTCCCCCGCCCCCCCCTTTCTGCATCGTGGTAAGGCAAACTCACTGTTGTCGATTAGTTATGGTTTCTCCCATTTCCAGTCATTTGGGTGTTGGTGTCAGATTACGAGAACTATGCCAATGTGTAAATATTGGTATATAGAGTTCTAAAGATAACCCATTTGGGAAAATATCAATATCCTTAATGGCAACCAGTACTTCCAGATGAAAACGGAGCCTCTTAAATTCAATAATCTGCTAAAACACAACAAGGGCCATCAAATACGTTGTCTCAGAATCAGCTGGTAACACTTTTGCTGACTGACAAATCCCTCCCTCTCCATGTCTCTATAGGCCCGTGCTGTGTTTAATTTGAAAGCCTGAAGACAAGAAAATTTGTGTTTTCCCAGTATTTCTTTTTAAGTGAAATTCCAGTTAGGGATTAGTTAATATTTCCAAGCCCACCCATCTCATAGGGAGTTAGCATTATAGTGATAATTTTTGAAAAACAACTTTTCCCTATCATTCAGAAATAATCAGAGCACTTGAAAACTTTGGTTCATGGGAAAACTTTTGAGTTGCTGTGGAATGATGCCACGTACACACTCTGCAACTGTGGGAAATCTAGGAGGATAATTGTCTCTCCAGAGACCCTTTTAGATCCACACAGATTGGCAACAAATGATGGCTTTGAAGTGGCTGTAAGTCCACTTGTCTTGAAAACTGATAAATGGTGCACTGGATGGGTGTGGGGCTTGCAGCTTATTTAAATGGTGAATTGCTGGCCATAAAATGTATCGTCTAGACTAGTGTTTCTCAACCTGGGGGTCAGGACCTCTAGGTGGGTCATAAGGAGGTGACAGAGGGGTCGCCAAAGACCATCAGAAAACACAGTATTTTCTATTGGTCATGGGGGTTGTATATGGGAAGTTTGGCCCAATTATATCGTTGGTGGAGTTCAGAATGCTCTTTGATTGCAGGTGAACTATAAATCCCAGCAATTACAACTTCCAAATGTGAAGGCCTCTTTCCCCCAAACTCCGCCAGTCTTCACATTTGGGCATATTGAGTATCATTCCAAGTTTGGTCCAGATCCATCATTGTTTGAATCCATAGTTCTCTCTGGATATAGGTGAACCACAACTCCAAAACTCAAGGTCAATGCCCACTCAACCCACTATTTTCTGTTGGTCATGGGAGTTCAGTGTGCCAAGTTTGGTTCAGTTCCATCATTGGTGGAATTCTGAATGCTCTTTGATTGTAGGTTAACTATAAATCCCAGTAACTACAACTCCCAAATGACAAAATCAATCCCTCCCCCAGTATTCCCATTTGCACTAATATTGGGTGTTTGTGCCAAATTTGGCCCAATGAATGAATTCTTCATATCGGATATTTACATTATTTATTTCAGACATTTACATCCTGTCCTTCTCACCCCCAGAGGGTCTCACCCTCAGGATGGCTTACAACTGGCAACCAGTAGATGCCAACAACAACAATAAGAACACAATTAAACATTAATTAAAACTTCATAAGTTAAAAAGACCATTTTGTAGAGCCAAGTCCAGAGTCATAATTCAAAATCCATCCGTTATGATTCATAACTGTAGCAAAATTACAGTTGTGAAGTAGAAATGAAAATAATTTTATGGTTGGGGGTCACTACAACATGAGGAACTGTATTAAGGGGTCGTAGCATTAGGAAGGTTGAGAGACACTGGCCTAGGCATTCTGGAGGAGCAAAGTGCTTCAAAAACCACCTCCAGTCCCATATTGACCCTGGGCCATAGTTTGACCACTCCTGCTCTCTAGCTATAAAGTTAACTAAAACCAGTTATGTTGTAGAAGAAATGATTGTGTCCCTTGTTATGTTATATCGGCTGTGGTGCTTAAGTATTTCTTGGATGTAAAAGCCATTAATTATACGTAGGCAACCAGTTGTTTCTAACTGGCTCTTTCAAAGCACTTCAAATTAATATAGGGGCCCAGGGAGAGTAAAACCACTGGCACCATCTCTTCCTCCCCTAACATTCCTACCTTAATATCCTCTCTACTTTGAAGCACAACAACAGGTCTGACATCTGTGACTCATAAGAAGACAAAGCCCTTTGAAAGTACGGTCCTGTGAAATGAATGCTGATAGAAATATATGTACTAGGTGATTATCTAGTGTACGACTTCATGTGAAGAAGCATTTGGAATAATTCCTGAAATTACTCTAGTGATATAACTTTGTTAGTGGAGGACACATTTATTGCCGTCTTAATACATTTCTGGAATGTTCCACAGGTGTCCATTCAATAGAAAATATTTTTGTTAAATAGACCCCCGTAGGCTCCCAAAATTGCTTAGAGACATTTATGAAACTGGCAGCAGTTCCTGTTTCTTTTGCCTGTTCACGTAATCTTTGTATTATGTATTGAGCTTTGCAGTTGCACCTTTATAAAGGGGAGCCCTATATTTTCAATCTTTCTAACACATTTTAAATGTATATAGGTTTTATGCCATTTTAAGGGACATGTTTAGCCATCACGATAAATAATGATTTGTGCTTAAGCTGTAAATTCTCAGAAGATAACTGATCAAATTATCCCCTATCACCACCGTTTTTGGTTTGTTTCTTGCCTTCCTATTTTGTTTTAGGGAGGGCAGTTGAGGAAACAAGCTGGGAATGAGTCACAGTTTTAACTTTAGACATCATCATAAACCATAGTTCAAATAACACAGAGTTTATGAGCATAAGGATTCAGATTGTGGTTTGTAGTTGGCTGTCAAAATCATGGTTTCATAGTAGAAGTGGGTTTACATTATCTTTTGTGGTAATGGTGACACTTAACAATTTCCTGAGCAGAGATGGCCTGATCCTAAATTAAGCGAGCCAAGCTATTTGGATAAATAAAGTGGAAAATCCCAGAAGCATCTCATGTTATCAGTACAGTTGCACTGTAACAAATTTCTCACAACATTCCATAATTTACTGTCTTGGGGAGGTGCTTCATTCTGTACAATGCTGGAGCTAGCCCTATTCATTAGAAGAAACCAGTGGAAAACTCCATCTGAGAATGCCATTAATTCAGATTATTAACTAGGGCTTGGTACAGGGAGAGAAGCACTCCCGTGTTGTGGCAGCTCCACTGGCTGCTGATCTGCTTCCAGGCGAAATACAAAGTGCTGGTTGTTACCTATAAAGCGCTAAACGGTTTGAGTCCAGGCTATCTGTCAAATCACATTTTCTTATACAGACCTACTCATGTACTGTGGTCAGCGGAGGAGGCCCTGCTCTTGGTCCCACCCTTGTCTCAAGTGTGGCTGGTGGGAATGAGAAAGGGGGCCTTCTCCGTGATCGCTCCCCGCCTCTGTAACTCCCTTCTTAAAGAAATAAAAAATGGCCCCACCCTCCTCTCATTAAAAAAATCTAAATATACACTTATGCACCTGAGCATATGGAGAGGAGTAGGACTAGCGCACTCTAAATCAATCACACCGGAATGCTGGCTAATTTATTCATATTTTATGGTGGCTACGGAATATTTTAAAGCACAACCAATGATAGATACTTTTTAAAGTATTTTAGTAGTTCAATTGTTCAGGGTAATTATGTTTATTAGTGTAGTCATGTTTTCCCCATTTATTCTTATCTTATTTAATTTTAATTTTGGTTCCTTCTCTTTGTTATAAGTTTGCTGATGTTATTAGAGCCCCCGGTGGCGCAGTGGTTAAAGCCCTGTGCCGACAGGACTGAAGACCGACAGGTTGCAGGTTTGAATCCGGGGAGAGGTGGGTGAGCTCCCTCTATCAGCTCCAGCTCCTAATGCGGGGACATGAGAGAAGCCTCCCACAAGGATGATAAAACATCAAATCATCCGGGCGTCCCCTGGGCAACGTCCTTGCAGACGGCCAATTCTCTCACAACAGGAGCGGCCGCTCCTGACACGACTGATGTTATTTTGTATTGTTTTGTATTATTTGATGTGTTCTGGTTATTTGATTTGATTGTAACATCGAAAGTTTGCCTTTTTGTATGTAAACCACCCCGAGTCCACTTGGGGAGAGATTATTATTATTATTTACAATAGCTGGGTATGAATTCCCACTAGTTTTCCCTTCTTGGCCCCTGTTACTGTTTTGAACATGAGAGAATAGTATTAGTGAACATAAAGGGCATATTGTGTTAGCATGTTAGCATTTTATAATCAGTGTGATAAATTGTAGCATCATAGCATTTTTATGTATTGCATCTCCCAAGTATGAATATTTTTTTTAAAAAAAACACACATATTTTGTAGTATTATGGTATATGAAGCAATAATATAATAATAATAATAATTCTTCAGTCAATTCATTGGTCTGTCTAATTCATTACTGTCTTCTTTAACTGAAGAGATCTTTCTAGGCCATGCCATTTTAGTTCATACTACTGGAGATGTCAGAGAGTTTAAGGCTTTCTGGGTGCAAGATTGCCATTGTTGGATATGAATGAGGAAATATTGTAGAGGTCCCCCCCAATGCACTATACATCCTGGCACATTGTATTTTGGAAAGGTTTGCACTGAAGGGAATTATCTGAAGCAGACCTAGAATATATTCTGCCTATAATGCTGAAAGTTTGTCTTGCTTCACATCCCTAAGGTGTCCTCCAAACAAGCCTGCTTATAAAGTTTGGTGACTTCTGCTGTGAACACTATTGTGGGATTTTTGTTTTCACTCAGGAATCAAAGGAGTATCAGAGGAAACAACCACTGGTGTCCATAATCTCTATAAAATGCAGTCCAATGGAACCCTGAAATTGCCAGCTATCAATGTTAATGACTCTGTCACCAAGGTAAAGCATGCAGAATTCTTGGGTGTTTTGTTTTTCCTTTCCTTAGTGACTATCTCAGTTATAACATGACTTGTTCTTCCATGTCTTGCCACGTATTTCTTGTCTTTAATAGAAATGCAAGCTGTGGAAATAATATTCTTAAGAAGAAATGAGAGGGAAAGGCTGAGAACCTTACACAGAAATGTTGAAAAACACAACAGTGTCATTCTTGGCCCCATAATATAATAAAGGCTTTTCCACTATTTTTTGTACAGTAATATTGCAGCACTATTTTTTCCCCCCAGCTTAAACACTTGGCATTCTTTCCATCATTCTGTCTTGGGATTAGGCAACCCAAATGCTTTCAAAATGTTAAGAATTAAATGCTCCAAGGCTCTATTCATCATGGTGAATGGCCAGTAGTCATTAAGAATATCTGGAGTATACCAAATACCATATATACTTGAGTATAAGCTGACCTGAATATAAGCTGGGGCACTCAATTTTACCACAAAAAAAGTATTGATTCAAGTATAAGTCAAGGATGGGGAACTACTGGTAAACTTCAAAATAAAAATAGATACCAATAAAATTAATTAATTGAGGCATCAGTAGGTTAAATGTTTTCGAATATTTATATAAAACTGTAATGTAAGTTAAGACTGTCCAACTCTGATTAAACCATTATTCTAACCTTCAATGTAAATGTGCTTATGTATCCTTCCAATAATAATTTAAAAAGTAAATGTAATAAAAAATAAGAGTAAAATAATGGAAATTAATAATAAGTAATAATAAAGTAAAATAATAAATGTAATAACAATAATAGAGTAAAATAATGAATATAATAATAGAGTAAAATAATAAATGTAATAATAGAGTAAAATAATAAATATAATAATAGAGTAAAATAATAAATATAATATCAACAACAATAATAATAACAACAGAGTAAAATAATGAATAACTTTGACTTGAGTATAAGCCTGAGGGGGATTTTTCAACCTAAAAAACCGAAAAGCTGAAAAACTCGGCTTATACTCAAGTGTACACAGTAAGCCTTATGAGTCAGCAGTAAAAATAGTAATGGGATGCAGAAGACAGTGATTATATGAAAGGGGTCTGCAAGAGAATGATTCTCTTGAAAGTTTGTGTCATAGCATCTCTTCCCAGGAAGATCCAAGTAGTAGAAATGTAGCTATTTCATATATGGAAGCTAAAGATGTCAAGGTGGAGAACATGTCGCCCTCCAAATGATGGTTAATTTCACCTGCTTTCATTTCTGACTGTTGGCCATGCTGTCTGAAACTGATGACTTTTGGAGTTCAACAACACCTGAAAGATGACAGATTTCCCATTCCTGGCTTACAGTGTCAATTTTATATTGAGAAAACTTGGAGGCATTTAGCTTATTATAGTCACCTGTATGTTTACTACTTGCTGTGAGCATTATTTTTTTGTAATCAGAAGGTGTGTGTAGCTTTCTTTGTCTATTTCTCTTTGTAGAGTAAATTTGACAATCTCTACGGCTGCCGAGAATCTCTCATTGATGGAATCAAACGTGCCACGGACGTCATGATTGCAGGGAAAGTGGCTGTTGTGGCAGGCTATGGTGACGTTGGCAAAGGCTCTGCTCAAGCTTTAAGAAACTTTGGGGCCAGAGTCATAATCACAGAAATTGATCCAATCAATGCCTTGCAAGCAGCCATGGAAGGTGAGAAGGAGAGAATCATTTGGGTGGTTTATCTAGGGCAGAGCTTGCCAAGCTTCTCATATTGGTCGTATACTTTTTAGACATGCATCTTTTTGTGATATTGATAATTCAATATTACTAGCAAACTGGAGGTTAGAGCAACCCATTATAAGAGTTTCATACTTTTGTTACTTCCGAACTTGCAGCTGTAATTCTCCATTTTTTAAACATGTTATCTCATTTTTGAAAGGTGCTTACATATGATTTCATCTCTTGTGTTGATTGTGTCTCAGCCAAGCCTTATTTTATAGACATGGATAGACTAATATAAAGTAAATGTCAAAGTTGTGACCCTCCAGCTCCAGATGCCCTAGCCAGATTGTCCAATGGCCAGAAATGCTGGGAGCTGAAGTCCAAAACATCTGGACAGCTACAAATTTGACACCAGTGGATGCTGTCCTAAACATTATGGAGAAAGATTTAGAAATAAACAAGTAGGATAAATATACAAAAGATGGCAAAAGGGTAGGCATGACCATTTTTGAAAATTAGCTGTGTAGTATAATAGAGAGAGAAACCCGCAAAATCAATAGCCAAATGGAAAAGCCAAGGAGTGCCATAAGTCACTTGAGATCTAGACAGATGTTTTGCAGATTTACAAGAGTTAACCTGAATCTGTTATTGATTAATCTTCTGAATTAATACATGTTTGCTGGCCTTCTAAAGTACAAATATATACTAATATGTTGTAGAAAACCTGCTGATACAACGCAGTGTGTAATTTCCTTTTTTTCCCTTCAGGTTATGAAGTTACAACAATGGAAGAGGCCTGCAAAGAAGGCAACATATTTGTTACCACCACTGGATGTTCTGATATTATTCAGGGCAGGTACTGTATAGCTTTTGGCTAAAAGCTGTTTTCCCTGTGTGTGATAAGAAACAGATGAGCAGAAGTACCATAAAACAGATGTACCTTTGAGTCACTGACATGGCTTTCTTGATAGATTGTTTGCCTATGGTGTCACATTTTGCCAATGCAAGTAAGATGTTGGCCTGACCATTTCCAGAGTCCGACTTCCAAAATATATTTCAAACATTTGACAGTAAATGAAGCACTGATGCCTTAATTCTCCTTATATGTTTCTGGGGCATTTTGATAACTTGATGCTATCTAATTCTGCATCCTGTAATAATAAAATATAAACAAATGGTGAACTAGATGGGACAATTATTAGTATTAGCCCATCCCTGAAACCGGAACTTCATTAATTGTGTATGTTGGCTCTATGTGTGTATAAATAAATTCTTCAGGTCATAGAAGAGAAAGAAGAGTTTCTTTTTTAATCTCAATTCACACACTTGCTATTTATTTATTTATTTATCGTATCAGGAGCTACCAGACATTTGTATTACATTTTTAACAAAACAAACAGACAAAACACAAAGTTTGCAAGCTTGGTAGTTGATTAAATGTCCTTTGACCAGTATCTGGCCACTTGGAGTGCCTCTGGTGTTGCCGCAAGAAGGTCCTCCATTGTGCACGTAGCAGGGCTCAGGTTGCATTGCAGCAGGTGGTCAGTGGTTTGCTCTTCTCCACACTCGCATGCCGTGGATTCCACTTTGTAGCCCCATTTCTTAAGATTGGCTCTGCATCTCATGGTGCCAGAGCACAGTCTGTTCAACGCCTTCCAAGTCATCCAGTTTTCTGTGTGCCCAGGGGGGAGTCTCTCATTTGGTATCAGCCATTGATTGAGGTGCTGGGTTTGAGCCTGCCACTTTTGGACTCTCTTGCTGACTAGATTTGAATAAGAATATTTTGCTATACCCACTGAACTCATATCTGGTGACTTTGAACTATAGCCAAAATTAGAGTTTTGTTGGCTGCATTCCTAGCCTGGGTATTGATAACATAAAATGTGTTCTCTGAATGGATATCAGCAAGATTCGGAGTCTGCACTGTTATTCTAGCTTTCAGTTTTAACAGAATGTGTTTGGAATGAATTGTTTGGCATCACAGATCAGCTTTATAATGTTATAAAGTCTGACGATAGCATAGGTAAATGAACTATTTGTGAAACATTTTGTCCTTGTTTTAGCCTTCATACAAACTGGTATCATGTTTGTATACATAATGCATACAACTCCTTAAATTCTTTCTTTTCAAACATCTAAATATTATTATCCACATCATACACATTAAGAAGCAATAGAGTTGGTAACCGGAAAGGCCAAAGTTTGACTGTAAAAGGAGTGTTGGCAATAATAATAATAATAATAATAATAATAATAATAATAATAATAGAGTTTTGGAGCACAATATTCCTAACTTCACAATCGTGGGGGGGAAAAAAGCATGGATTGTCGATGTTGCAATCCTGAGCGACAGCAGGATTGACGAGAAGTGATTGGAAAAGCTTAGACAATATGAGGATTTAACGATAGAACTGCAAAGACTCTGGCACAAGCCAGTAAAAGTAGTCCCAGTGGTGATTGGCGAATTGGGTGCAGTGCCTAAAGACCTAGGCCTGCATTAAAAAACAATTGGTGCTGACAAAATTACCATTTGTTAGCTGCAAAAGGCCACCCTACTCGAATCTGCACACATTATTTGCCGATACATCACACAGTCCTAGACACCTGGGAAGTGTCCGACATGTGATCCAACACAACAGCCAGCAGAGTGATCTTGTTTGCTGTTTATTAATCTGTGTCAAACAATAATAATAATAATTTATTTATACCCTGCCCTTTCTCCCTGGAGGCACTCAAGTCAGTTTCTAAAGTATAACAAAAATGGCAAACATTCAATGCCAGGAACAAATAAACAACAATCATGATGAAACATGAAATAAAATAAACTAAATGTAACTTATAAGCAGCCAAACTTAACCAATCTGATTATCTTTTGATGATTGGGATGATAAGTCCCACAATACTTGATTGAAGGACATAGTGAGTGGGGATGGTGGGAGTTTTAATCTAAACCACAAAGAAAAGCATCTCACTATGGCACAGAGCTTGTTAGAAATATTTTCTCACCATAGCTGATGGATCATAGGTAATGGCTTAAACATTCTTCCCTTTTTTAAAAAAATGTTAGGATTAGTTAAACAGTAGCCAGATGTTTCCATGAAAACTGTGAAAGAAAGAGAGATTAATGGGTTGCGGTTGTGTTCCAGCAATGTCTAGTTCCTTTGGTCCATGACACAAATGAGTTGCTGTCCCTGAAAAGATCTGTGTGTTTCTCTTCCAGACATTTTGAGCAGATGAAAGATGACTCCATTGTCTGTAACATTGGGCACTTTGATGTGGAACTTGACGTGAAATGGCTGAATGAAAATGCTGTGGAGACAGTGAATGTTAAACCTCAGGTAGGTAAACCTTTAACTGAGATCTTGTTTTTCATCCTCAGGGAAATTCTTTTTGTTAGAACAGAAAAAAACGAACTGGTAAATAAGGTCTGCATTCCTTCAATAGCCAGTCTCTGTCAGGTAGAGAACTGGCATCATCGTACCCATCTTTGACTTGAAAATCTAATCTCTTTTATTCTGGCAGACAGGCTGGCTGACTCTCAAGGAAAGGCTTTTTCATAGCGCCTTAGAGTTAAGAGACCCCAAGAGTCATCCAACCCAATTCCCTGCCATACAAGATTATTCAGTCAAAGTTCTCCTGACAGATGGCCACCCAGCCTCTGTTTAAAAACCTCCAAAGAAAGAAATCCTACCATACTTCCAGGCAGCATAGTTTTTTTGTTTGGAATCTCTTTTGATAGACTTGTACTGTACCATTTTTATTTCTTCTATGTTCCTCTTGCCAAAGTAACACCAATGTATTAATGCAAAATCAGAATGGGTTTAATTGAATTTTAATTGTAGTAATAGCTGTGTATACGTATTTCTGTTCATACTTGTTTTTAATGTATTTGTTTCAGTCTTGTAAGTCACTCTCATCCCCAGTTCAGAGGAGAAAGAGGGATGTAATCAAAACAACATTTTGAAATAGGATAGGGTGATAGGCAGCAATTTGCTGTTCTGCAATCTGCCCACATTTTCTTTGTAAACTAGCGTCCACCAAGATCAGGAACTGTGTCCCAGGTAGCTAAGAGGTTTTTCTGCTTGTTTTCCAAGCTCAGTTGTCTCAGAAAAATTAATCTTGGTGAATGGGACAGAGTATCCTTGGTCCCTGGAATGCATTTGGCAGCAGTAATCTATGCCTCAGTTGCATCTCTATTGGACGATTGTTATATCCTCTGATTAGTGCTGCCCTTTAACAAGTGTTCAGAAGGTACATTTGGAACTAGGTTGCTAAAGCACACACTGTGTCAACCAGACACAGTGAAACATCTGCCCTTGCGCTTTGTTACTCTGTTGCTGAATATGCATGCCCAGTGTGGAACACATCTCACCATGTTACAACAGTGGATGTGGCTCTTAATGAGACATGCCGCATTATTACAGGATGTCTACAACCTATGCCACTGGAGAAATTATACTGTTTAGCTGGTATTGCACCACCTGACATCTATCGGGAAGTAGCAGCCAGTAATTAAAGTACCAAGCCAGTGACATCTCCAGCCCATCTTCTGTTCAAATATCAGCCAGCATGCCAACACCTTAAATCAAGCTTTCTAAGATCTACAGAGATACTCGCAGGAACACCTCAGCAAGCCAGAGTCCAAAAGTGGCAGGCTAAATTGTACCCGTAACTTGCTTCTGTCAATACAAATAAAGAGCAACTAGGTATCATCAGTCTTGAATCAATTTCACTGGCTTTCAGTTTCCATTATAACTCAATTCTGGATACTGGTTTTAACTTCAGAAGCTGTGAAGTCATGAGATCAGAAAGCCTTCCTCATACTATTGCTCAACCTCAACGTTTTTGTCATTGGAATATACATCCCCCCCCCCCATGGGAAAGCTTGATTCCACAATCCTCGTTTTAATGAGCCCCCCTCCGCAAATAACCTGCTTCTCCTTTTATCTCACCAGTGTTTTTAATCAGTTTTTTAATCATTTTCTCGCACATGTAGCTGCCAATTGTCACTGTGACTGTGTTTACTGTAATCTTATATCGTTAATGTATTCATATGTTTTATGTAATTACGATGTTGTTGTTTGTTGCTTGAGTTTTTGGTTTTATTTTGCTGTAATTTGTTGATTGGGCTTGGCCTCATGTAAGTTGCCCCGAGTGCCCGTTGGGGAGATGGTGGCGGGGTATAAATAAAGATGATGATGATGATGATTATTATTATTTTGTATGAGTCTAGTTCTTTGGAGGCTTTTAAACAGGCTGGATGGCCATTTGTCAGGGTGCTTTGATTGTGCTTTTTCTGCATGGCTTTATGACACATGTGATCTCTTCCAACTTGATGATTTATGATTCTAGGTAGGGGAGCAGAAAAGAAAGTAGCAGCACCTTGATTGTGAAACTACCTCTCCAAGCAATCTGGGCTGACTCTATCCTTACTGTGCTTCCAAGAGGCAGCCTAAAGTATATGATTGCATACATAATTTAGTTTTAAAACTAAATTTTAAAATGGGCTTTAATCAATTTATTTTTGGGGAGGTGGACTAGATTTTACAAGCTATGAATTATCTGGCCAGTTGGGGGCAGAATGGTGTAAAACTCAGATTCTAAGCGCTCCTTTCTCAATTGGATGGAAAGAATAAAAAAGAACACAATAAACCCACCTCTTACTTTTTCTGGCTCATGCAATTGGAAAGGCCTGGAATGTGCATAGCATGAGCAGAACCAGACTTCCTGATGTATACAACTCCAGCAGAATGGTCTTGGTTCGTATATATTTAGGCCTGGTCTGTGAACCCTCTTGAGGATTCATGCCTGACTAATACTGACGTATATCTGAAACCAGTCTGACAGGCTCTTCTTTTTGTGTTGCAGCTGTTCTGGGTCGTTTTATGAGTTTGTTGCTTAGATCCTCAGTCATGCTTATTGTATCCTGTCATGGCAAAGGTCTCTGGGTTTTGCACATTTCCACCTTGGAGTTCCAAGTGTACTCAGCCAGTCTTTTCCAGCTACTGGTTTTCATTTGTTCTTAGGTCACCGGAGGCCTGGAGCCTTTCAGAAACACGTCATACTTTTTCTAAAAAAGAGAAAATAGGTGGAATCTATTCCAAGGCAGAAAGTAAACTGGATTTGAAACATTCCAGGTGCTGAGAATACGATAAATCCTTTAGTAGGAACACATCAAAAAGCGTTGCTTACCCTTTTATGCAGTCTAGCGTAAAAACAGGCCCATCTCTTAAATATCCAGCCTGCCAATGTAAGCAAGACGGCTGCCATAAAAGTAATTGGACCAGAGTGTAAAATATACTTGATTGGAACCAGCATAATAAAATTCCCAAGAAAAGTGTCTGGTTTGGTAGGATTGGGCTTTGAGTTGTATTCTGGCTAGTTCTTTTGAAATATGCCTTTGTACGCTGTTTTTGGTTTGTCAAAGGCTTTCATGGCCAAAATCACTGGATTGTTGTAGCTTTTTCAGGCTATATGGCCATCTTCTAGAAGCATTCTCTCCTGACATTTTGCCTGCATCTATGGCAAGCATCCTCAGAGGTTTTCGTTTTGTTTGTTAACTGTGAATTTTTAACGAACGTTGTGTTTTCTTCCATGGGAACAAACAGATCCACAAACATGTCTAAGAGACACCTGACGGAACATCCATTGATTCTCATCTTTGCTGGGCAATTATTATGAGAGTGGTTCTTTCTAACTCTACCTTTAAAAGCACATAATCACACATTCACTTTTCTCCCATGCTTTTGGAATGCACAGATAGGGAACATAGTGTTTCCCTTTCTAATACAGGCAGTCCCCAAGTTATGAACAAGATAGGTTCTGTAAGTTTGTTCTTACAAGTTGGAAAAGATACATTTTTAAGTGTAACTCCAGCCTATCTCTAGCTATCTATCTTTGGATAGCATATTTATTTATCATGTCAGAAACAAATTGAGAATACAGTTATAATATATAAAAAAACAGACAAAGTTAAAACTTGGCATTATGTTAAATTTCCTTTGACCAGAAGCTGGCCACTTCGAGTGCCTCTGGTGTCACTGTGAGAAGGTCCTCCATTGTGCATGTGGCAGGACTCATGCTGTAAGTGGTCTGTGGTTTGTTCTTCTCTACACTCGCATGTTGCGAACTCCACTTTATAGCCCCATTTCTTAATATTGGTTCTGCATCTTGTGGTGCCAGAGTGTAGGCTATTCAGTGCTTTCCAAGTCTTCTGTGTGCCCAGGAGGGAGTTTCCCATCCGATATTAGTCACTAATTGAGGTTCTGGGTTTGAACCTGCCACTTTTGGACTCTCACTTGCTGACGTGATCCTGTGAGTATCTCTGTTGGCATGCTGGCTGATACCTGAACAGAGATGGGCTGAAGATGTCAATGCCTTGGTCTTTTCATTGCTGGCTTCTACTTCCGTACGGATATTAGATGATGCACCCCTGTAGTGTCTGTGCCCCTGTTCAGAAGATTTCACCTCACTTTCTGTCTCTGTGATAAGATTTTGAAAAAATTGGCCTGTTGTGGAGACAAGGATTGGTTAGAAAGCCTTGGTTGAGATACCTTTTCCCCAGAATAATTCTTTCAGGGGTGAATTTCCCTTCCTGGGGTAGATTTCTCTCACTTCCTGTTGTCTTACCCCCGTTCTTAACTATGAGTCATTTGTAAGTTAGATGTTTATAACTCAGGGACTACTTGTAGAAGAATGACACAAAGAGCTATCTTCTATTATAGAAGCATTTGACAATATAATAACAGATCTATAATACTTCTGATACAACTATAAGGTGACGCTTCATTTTAGCATGACTCTGCAATTAGATTACCATGCTATAGTTGCTTTTTGAAAGTACAGCTGTGGAAGTGGTAGAAAAGAGAACATTTTGGAGCAGAAACTCAGCAGGCCTTGTGATTAGAGCAATTTTGTCTTGGTGATGTACCCTATTTGAGTTCATTTGCATATCTTTGTATCTTATGTGCTGAAGGCATGAAAATGGGGACCATACAAAATGAAAATACTTGTGTATATCAATGTATTGTTGAAGGCTTTCATGGCCAGAATCACTGAGTTGTTGTGGGTTTTCTGGGCTGTATGGCAATGTTCCAGAAGCATTCTATCCTGATGTTTTGCCTGCATAAATGGCAGGCATCCTCAGAGGTTGTGAGGATGCCTGCCTTAGATGCAGATGAAATGTGAAGAGAGAATGCTTCTGGAACATGGCCATATTGTCCGGAAAACTCACAACAACCCACTGCGTATATTAGTTTCTTTCTGAGTTTGCATTGGCTGTCTTGCATATGAAAGACAGAACTTCAGTAGGTGCTTTAAAAAAGTCATTTAGTTTATTAAGAAAGCCCTTAAAATCTCATACTTTGCCATAGGAATAATATTTGGGAATAATGCAGAATTAAAATGCCTTTTCTTCACAATTTCCTCAGGCAGGTGAGTTATCTCATGTCAGAAGCAAATTGAGAATAGATATAATATATAAAAAACAAAATTAAAACTAAATTCATTCTTGCCCTTTAGATTTGGATCGGAATGTATAGCCCACCAGATATTCAACTACAAGTCCTAGCATTTCTCACCATTGTTATAGCACAGCAACATTTGGAAGGCTACATAATATATATCCCACTCTTAGGTGAACATTTCTGATCAAAACATATATCCATTGTACCATTGTTCCAGCATTAGTTATTCCAATCCCTGTTTAGGATACATATGACATCTAATATTGTCTGCTATTGAAAGCCTGGCAGGAAGCAGCCAGGCTTTGAAACTGCAAGGGTATTCAATTATAATCAAGCTGGCCTATTACAAGATTCACACACGCTTCAGGCAGATGAGAGTTCTTTCTCCCACCCTGGACATTCCACATATATAGAAACCCCATTTGCCTAGTTTCCAAAAGACCTCACAACCTCTGAGGATGCCTGACATAGATGTGGGCAAAACATCAGGAAAGAATGCTTCTGGAACATGGCCATACAGCCCGGAAAATTTACAGCAACCCAATGATTGAATTAACTGATATGGCTTCTGTTTCGTAATTCAAACTAAAAGTTCACATCAGTGATTCCCTTGATCTAAATAGGGGACAGTTTCATAATGTCCTAATGACCTCTGTGAAGCTGGTTTAACATGTTAAACTCTTTTGAAGGAGGATTTGGTTTTTGTTGTTAATCTGCTGAAACTGCCACTCTGTTCGGTTTTGGTGATGTATGTGTTTTTGTAACTGGTAAAACTCAATTTGTGGCGGCTTTCTTCATGGCTGGGATCTATTACCGCTTTTCCCTGCAAAGATTATTTCATCCTTCCTGGGCAAACAATTATCTGTAAAGATAAAATGTCCCATATGTGTGGTTTGTTGCCTGTTCTGGCTCCTAATCTGACAGCTTTCTTCTGCCTGTAATCATGCCTCTATCTTTGCCTTTAGTATTCCTCACAAAGCAAAATTAGCATGTGCCTCTTGTGTAATCAGTGCTACACTGTTCTTTAATTTCCTGGGGAGATTTGAAAGCATTTATCTTTCAAGATGTATTTTCCATAAAATTCATGTTATCTACTCTATATCTTAACGTAGAAGTCGAAGCTTTGGCACACTTTTTAGACATGCATTATTTTACTGGAGGTTAAACCAGCCCTTTCTAAGAAATATGGACACATACTTAAATTACTAGATGTATGGGGACCCAATATAACTTATGAAAACCTTTCATTTATAGTTTTTCAAATATAGGGTTTATTGTTTATTTCACATAGTCTGAGAGATTTCTCGTTATGCTTGTGTGAAACGCCTACACAGTGTTGCAACACATAGTTTGGAAAGCTGTAAAAGTCTAGAAATCTTAGTCAAAACTATCAGCCCAAAAATATGTTTCCACTTATCCATGGGTCACTGTGAGTACTATGTACCATAACTCATATCAAACAAGGATCATCTCTTTTTATGGGTATGGTGGCGAATGGTAAGAGCGTAGTCTTTACCGGGAGACCCTAACTGCCTTATATAGCAGGGTAGATGGAGCCTCAGTGTCTACTGATAAATTTAACCACATGTCAAAGCTACCATTTGCAATCTTTTTTTCACTGGGTCCTTTTTTAAAAATGTATTTACTCAGGTGGACCGTTACACCCTGAAAAATGGCCGCCACATCATACTTCTTGCAGAAGGCAGACTGGTGAACTTGGGCTGTGCGATGGGTCATCCCAGTTTTGTCATGAGCAATTCGTTTACCAATCAGGTGTTGGCACAAATAGAGCTTTGGACAAATCCTGGCAAATATGCAGTAGGTGTTCATATTCTGCCAAAGAAGGTGAGTGATACTCTTTTTTTGTTTGATGAAAAAAATGCACTTCCCACAATTATTCAGAGTTAATATAACAGTGCTATCGAAATAATACTTTGAGTATCAAAAGACATAAAGGAATCCAGTAATGCTTTTGAGGCTTCACTGGGAAGAAGAAATTTCTAACATAAGCTTCCATGGACACAGCTGCTTCATCAGATGCACCTTTAAGGTAACTGAGAAGAATGCATTTGTAGCAGAAGCTTTTGTTGACATAGTCCGCTTATATCTGATTGGACTGCATTCATGAAAACTAATGCTAGAAATATATTATTTATTTACTTTATTTATATCCCGCCCTTCTCACCCCATAGGTTTAGTCTCAAAAGTGCTAATTGATTCCTTAATCACAGCTATCTTCCAGAAAGTACTGCATAGAACCAACACTCTCATGTCCTTGCAACAGCTGTATTTATCGGGCAGTAAAATGCTGATTTAGAAGCTCTTTAACCTGCCAACCCGTGGGCCAAATACCAGTTGAATCCTAGATTTAATGCTGTGTTAGAATCACGCAGCCACCATAGCTTTGACCACTGCTAAGCATGACTTCACCGACTACAGTTGATGATCAACCCGGTATTTTTGAAGTTCTTATTGAAAATGGTGTAGCACCATAGATGGTAACAGCAAACAGTCAAATATGCAAAGGTTATATCCATGAATACGGTAGACTGACTGTATTATTTTGTATAAAAATTCAATCACTTTATACAAAAATTAAATTATTTTAAAACTTGTCCCACTTTACCACATTCAAACACTTACCACTGCCTAGTCTGAGAAGCAGTACATCCTGTAGCCACCTTGTTCCAAGTCTCTGAGCTTCATTTCTGACACTAATTTCCCTGACTAACCGGGAAGAATTAAATCTAGAGTCCTAGATTGAATACCATGTTAAAATTGCACACCTAAATCCATCTGTGCTGTAGAGCAAGAGATCCCAACTGGACAAAGAGGAGAAGAGGCAGTGGTGGCTGTGAAAAGGCTTGTGGAGAGATCAGACAAAGGTGCATGGCTTCCCACCAGCATTTTCACGGTCATCACTGTCTTGCCTTACATTCAGTAGCAAATTTTTTGGGAATGCACACCTTCAAAATTTAGGTGGCAGTGGCTACAAAAATCACATTTATAATGCATGTTTGATCGCGGGACAGCATGAAAAAAAATGATAAAAAGGTTTGCATAAAATCCAGTATTGGGTGAAAAATGTGCTGCTACAGAGCACTATATTTCCCAGCACTTCCTCAAAGTTCCCCCATTCGATGGCACATTATACTCGAATAAATCTAGATATGCCCCCAGTGGCGCAGTGGATTAAACTGCTGAGCTGCAGAACTTGCTGATTGAAACGTTGCAGGTTCAAATCCGGGGAGCAGCATGGGTTCCCACTGTTAGCCCCAGCTCCTGCAAACCTAGCAGTTCAAAAACCATGCAAATTTGAGTAGATCAATAGGTACCGCTCTGGCGGGAAGGTAACGGCGTTCCATGCAGTCATGCTGGCCACATGACCTTGGAGGTGTCTATGGACAACGCTGGCTCTTTGGCTTGGAAATGGAGATGAGTACCACACCCCAGAGTCGGACACAACTGGACTTAATGTCAGGGGAAAATCTTTACCTTTACCTATATCCAGATATATAACACACACCCGAGTGTAAACACAAAATTAATTTAATTTTCATATACATCTTACACACATAACCCAGAGGTAATATTATACAATATTGTATAATTTTATACAATATCATTTTATGTATGAAACCACATACACGAAACCATCAAAAAGCAAAGGTGTCATGATCTCAGCTACCCTTGGACAATTTTGGAGTCTTTCAGATTTCAGAATTCCCGAGAATGGATGCTCAACCTGTACTTAAATATGTGTGGGCTTGTTTAGAGGTCAGGCCTTGCCTCCTACAAAGTGATGATTGTGTTAGGGGGAGTAGCCTTCTCCTACCATTGATTGAGAAGTTCAAAGCCTTGGTCATGTGTCTTGAAATTTTCATTATATGTTTTGGGACTTCAGTGCAGTCCAGTGGTCCTTAGTATTCTGAAGGATTCATGCACTTGTACGTTGTTTATGTAACGAGAGATGGAAGTTAATGGAAGTTCATTTTGTATTTTTCTTTTGGTGATACTTCTGGACTTCATTGTGACTTGTTACTGTGCAAATGGATAATGGGAAAGAGGGATTAGGCCACTCCTTGAACATCAAGTAAAACCAGCCACAGTCTGTTCTTAATTGTCCAGTTGTCCACCATGTCTGCAAAATCTCAAAGCTTGACTTGTTTTCT
Source organism: Anolis sagrei (assembly GCF_037176765.1). Classification (NCBI taxonomy): domain Eukaryota; kingdom Metazoa; phylum Chordata; class Lepidosauria; order Squamata; family Anolidae; genus Anolis; species Anolis sagrei. The sequence goes on along the minus strand of NC_090024.1, from coordinate 210,505,925 downwards.
CCCATTTTTCCCCTGTGAGCTTCTTAATTATCACAATTATCAGTGAATTCTTTGTTCTTAATTGAATTGGGATTTAAATATGCTGTAACTTTTAAAAAACCAAAAAACAAGTCATCTGGCCTCAATTTTCCAAAACAACCCCGTGAATTCAACAAGATGGTAATTGTTTGATGCTTGAGCTAGGCTCCGCTGACTTTGAAATTCCACTAAATCCAAAAGCGATTAATTGGAAAAGTTTTTTTTCTATAGCAAATAAGATAAACCTATGCACAACTGATTATGTTTACTATAAGAGATTTTCACGTGTATCTTATCCCCTTAAGGAAAAGCATCTCAGAGGTTTTGGGAAGATGGAAGGATTTCATAAGACAACATTGTTGAATGATATGAATATTGTTGAACAATGCCTTGGGTCACTACACAGTAGCAAATTCCAGAGAACAACCCATGTTCATCTGTTGTCTGAAATCCAAAAATAAATCTCAGAGCCTGAGACAGACATAATTAATTGTGGCATAAGCTTCTGTAGATTGGAATTGATTTTAACAGAGCATGAGATCCTCAGGAGGTCTTGTAAACGTATAATGTATATGCACATGCATGGAAAATTGTAAAATGGCTGGAACAAAATAGGCTTCACAGCCAATCAGATTTCTCAGATGTGTGTGAGATAGATTTGAAACTTGAGCTGGTAGAGAACCACAGACTTGGGCTGTTTGTGGTGGCGTGGCTTTGTAGCTTCCCATTATTTTCTCATTTTCTCTTTCAGCTGGATGAAGCTGTGGCTGCTGCTCATCTAGATAAACTCGGGGTGAAACTAACAAAGCTAAGTGATAAACAGGCCAAGTACCTTGGACTTCCCAAAGATGGTCCCTTCAAACCAGATCATTACAGGTACTGAGCAGCTGGTCGCACCCAAAGATCTTCGGACACAAGGATAGAAGACCTTCCAAAATGCTTGTTTTTCTGCTGGGATCTGGTGATCATCTCTACTCCATCTTCATACATATTGAATAGTCCATTCCTGGTCTCATTTGCTTCTCTTGCTCTCTTTCTTTGTCTTTCACAAACCCTCACCCCACTATACCTCTTTTCAAATACATTTCCAAATGTTTTTCTAGCACTTTTCTGGTCATCTGGCAAGTGCTTCGGTTGAGTCAGTATTGTGCTGGAGAGTCAAAAAGAACATTGTGTGTTCTAGTCTTGCCTTTGGATCTCTGCTTCTTTGATCTTTGACTATCAGGAATCAACACACCTTCATACAGTATTTTTTTCTTGAACCACTGGAGAGTAGAGGCTCACTTCACAGTATAGACTTCATCTGGCTGCATTGTGAATACTTTGTTTTGCTTTTTAAACTGGAAATCATCTGTAGATATTCTGAAATTAAAGGATTTGCTTGAATATAGTCATTGGATTTCAGACGCTGATCTATATCAACTTTTTTGTCTGTGGAATTTGTTGTACTTTGGATACAATGTCCTCAGTTAAAAATGGACACATGTGTCCAGGAAAATGGTACCTGAAGGCAACTTCTTTCACATGTAACAATTTTTTTTTCATGACAGTCTGGAGCTACTGATTAGAGCACCAAAGTCTCCAAAGATGCCAGCAGTGGATGCGTGCCATGGCCTAATTTTTGTACCTTGTGTCTGTCATACTGTTTTAAAATGTACACACATTAAAATCTGCAACAGTTGCTTTGTTTTCATTTTGTATGTGTGTTAAGAAGAAAAAACTGCCATCTAACCTCCAGATTATTGTAGCACTAGCTGAAGGTCAACACTAACATAACCAGGCGTTCTGGGTGTCTTTCCTTCATGATGACATAATGGCAGTGTAGGACTGCCCTGCCCAATTGGGTTCACGGATCACTTGCTTTCATTGTGCCAGATTCCTTTACTTTATAGCTGGCAGATGTGAATACATCCCATTGGAACATACTGCCTTTTGGAAATGGATGTAAGCAGAATTTATTTTAAAGTATGTAAAATCCCTAAGTTTTAAAATAAGGGATTGGAGCTCCCTGACATGGGTTGTTTAACTCACAAGGATTTCAACCAGTACCACAGCTGGCTTTGTAGAACATAATTGGATTTTGAAGCATTTTGGATTTCTGGATAAGGGATACTTAAATCTGTTTAATTCATTTACAGGAAAGGCAAGCAGGATTCCTAACCTACTCTACTGGCTAAAGTTTTTATGTAATTGTCTCCCTTAGAGAAGTGTTTGTGAAGAGCAGGGGTCCCCAAACTAAGACCCATGGGCTGGATGCGGCCCCCCAAGGTCATTTATTTGGTTCTTGCCCTGAACTATAGACTTAGGTTTGCCCTAAATCTGAAATTATTTTTACACAACAACAATCTTAATTAACTTGACTATTTCATTATCCAAAAGTAGGCCCACACTTCCCATTGAAAGATTGATACGTTTTTAAAAATAATAATAATTAGATATTTTCATAATACACAATAGTTTAAAATGATAGCAAGTTTAAATCAGTAAGAAAGGAAAAGAGAAAAAAAGATGGATAAGTTTATGTTGGTGAAAATTGTCCTTTATTTTAAATATTATTTGTCTTTCATAGATTTTTTTTGCATTATAGATATGTGCAGTGTGTATAGGAATCAATTCATTTTTTCCCCAAACTATAGTTTGCGCACCCCTCCCCCCCCCCAAAAAAAAAACAGTCTGAGGAACCATGAACCGGCCTTTCATTTTAAAAAGTTTAAAAACCCCTCATGTAGAGGATGATGTGAAGCAGACAGAAAAAGAAAACCCTTTTGAGGTGTTGTGTAGCCCCTTCACACCTACAAATAGTCTCATGATGTTTCACGCAACTGGCAATGAATTCATGTGGGTAAACCTGTCCTAAGAGATTTAAAATATTTCCTGATTTTGCACTGTCGAAAATAATGCTCTGAAACTGGCATAACATTGATGAGGTTGGTCAAAAGCTACAACTGTTTGAAATATTTACCAGGTGGAGGAGCAGATGTGTCCATTGCATCAGTAAAAATGAAGTGAGATCTTCACCCTGCCCACTCAGTGTTGGTATCCATCACAATTTATTTCCTACCTAAACACTCATCCTCAACATTCGGGATTTGGGTTTTATGGTAAAATTCATAGAATCTGGAGGGGAGGAGTTGTATTTCTACCTCTCCAAAACCTCTGTGGGCTGGCTTGGTAAATGGCTGAACCAGGCCTGCCATGAACACAGAATGTGAAACAAATTCATTTGAAACATACTGTCTTGTTTTGGTGCCTCCTTGGATTGCTTATGAAATAACCATACCCTAATCAGTACTACCACTATAAAAATTAAAGCTGCTTCATGGTGTGTATGCACAACAATTTTTGTGCATTAAATATAATATTTTATATCTTCAGCCTAGCTGAACATTTGGTTCTCACTTTAGACAAATTAATGGCCAAATTCTTTAGTGAGCTCTCTCTGAACTTGATATCAGTGACCAAGTCTGGGAGCAATTTTATGATACTTTAATGGTAACCTTAATGTTAAGAGTTGTTGAGAAATACAGATGAAAGCTATTCACAAGCATTTTTGAATACTATGAATTTTAACAAGGAGTTTTCCTGGAAAGGAGACAATGTTTTTGACCTCTTAAGACAAGTGGCTTTTGAAGTACTTTAAAATAAAATATACATTCACCTGAACACAATGTTGCCATTGTTATGCAGGCCACACACATTATCTGTTTGGCTTCTGCGATTTTGTTTAGCTTGTGCCCCCTTCTTGAATTTGTGGTTTCCTCCTCACTCTTAGAACAGTTACCCAGTGGACTATCTCCTGGGCTGTTTAATAGATGAAGTCCAGCATAGTGATTCACCAGCTTCCATGGCAAATCGGAGCATCATTGGGGTGTCAGTGGGGCAATCCCAGTGCCCTGGCTGGCAGCTGATGCCTCCCCGTCATACATGGGGAAGCATTACCATGTGGCTGATGCTTGTGGATACCATGTTTTTCCTTATGGAACACGGGGAGGCTTAAATGTTGGCGGCGGCAGTGTCCTTCCATGCTGCTGCCCTTTTCACCCATGGAGCCCCACTAAAAGTCACCCTGTGTCTGATGGGTGGCGTGGTGCTGCATGGGTGAACTGGGGCAGAAGTGCCCTACAATGCTTTTGTCCTGTGTGATAAGGCTGTAGGATTCAGAAAGGCCCAGATTCAAATTCCTATACACCATAGAAGTTCATTCAAAGACATACTACTTCATCACACTAGAGAATGAATCCAGATTAAATTCAGTTTCTGCCTCCTGTGGAATTCTGGGCTTTGTAGTTTAGTGAGACTGTTAAAGACTCCTAACTAAACTACAAACCCCAGAATTCTGCAAGAAGCAGAAACCGGATTTTAAGTGGATTTTTTCCCTCTAGTGTGATGAGGCCCTAAAAGGCTGGATCTACACTGGCAAATGATCCATTTCTAGAATGCATATTAATTGCATTGAACTGGATTATATGTCGACTCACATAATCCAGTTCAATGCATTTAATCTGCATTCTGAAACTGGATTACCGGTATACAGCAGTTAGATCCAATGTAAGACTACCATGTTTTCATAGCCTAACTTAACCCACAAAGCTACTGAGGATTAAACAGGATGGTGGCAGAAGGGAAAGAACTATTGCGTAAATGCATGCAATTAAATTACTGAAATTGCAATAATGTAAAAACAAATGAGCAGTTGAAGATAAAGGGTTGATTCAGAAGAACTGACCAGATGAATAAGCAGGACGGAAATAATTAAAACTAGCAGACACTGCTTTAAAAATGAAGAGGAAGGGAAAAGGGAATAATTAAAGCAACAGTACCCCTGAATGAACGGATAAAATTAAGGGCTGGAAGGATATAAATTACTAACACATGGCTCAGTGTTAACCTGCAAAATGCTGTAGAACAAGAAAGGGCTTCTTATTGGCATGATCTGTATACTTAAAGAGGCTTATATCATTATTTTCAATGGAATATGCTTCCAGAAATTTTAACAAAAATTTATCGGGTAATTCTACAGCACTTTCTTATGCAAACAGCCATCTGTGAAGGCCTTGGTCCACACTAAAAAGAGCAAACCTATCTCGCTGCATCGGCATTGTATGCAACCATTGTTTTTACATCTGCCCATGAAGTGATATATAGGTAAGCAGCAGAAAGCTGTGGCTTTGGAAGGTGCCGTGCTGGTATGCAAAGACTGAAAGATAGCAACTACTAAAAGGTCTGATTTAAACTTGGAAGTTAAAAAAAAAGCAAAAAAAGGTGCGTATTTTTGGCATCAGGTCTTGACATGAGCTATGGAATAATAAAATGTGAGGGTTATTAAATAAAATATAGCTACACAATCTTCAGTGTGCTGTCCATATTCTGGAGAAGGAGGGGAGCATCCAGTACATAAAGCTATTTTGTCTTTTCATGGCGGAGAAAGCATTGGCAGTTTGGGTTTCAGGACCCAAACTAGAGACTTCGGGATAATGCTTTGGGATGTCACAACAGGCATGCCTTTTGAAGTTATGACAATGATGTTTAAAAGTGATGGTTGGAATTCAGTACTGCAGTTGTGGATCTGTAAATTATTTATTTACTTACCATATTTATATCCTGCTCTTCTCACCCCGAAGGGGACTCAAGGCAGCTTTACACATAAGTGACAATTCAATGCCTTAAAAAACAACATACAATTAAAATAACAATTTAAATTAAAACCGCAAATTTAATCATGTAAACATTACATCAACTATTAAAACCATGGCATCCACAATTGTAATCTGGGGCCATTCCAGTACTCATTGCACATATTCTGTATCCATTTATTGCAGTACAATTATTATCCAGAGGCTTGGTCCCAAAGCCACATTTCCACTTTCTTTCTGAAAACCAGAAGGGAGGGGGCTGATCTAATATCACTGGGGAGGGAGTTCCACAGCTGAGGGGCCACCACTGAGAAAGCCCCATCTCTCATTCCCACCAACCGCACCTGCAAAGGAGGTGGGACCAAGAGCAGGGCCTCCCGAGAAGATCTTAATTTCTGCGATGGTTCATAGAGGAAGATACACAATTGTGCAAATGTGCCCCTAGCCACCACCAGGACCTAGGGTTCCAGGCTCAACAATGAAACCAGGAGAACACCCAAACTGCGTGTTTGTGTCTTCAGGAGAAATGTAACCCCTTCCAGCACAGGCTATAATCCTATACCCTGTTCAGCATTTCAACTGACCAGGAGTACCTCTGTCTTGTCTAGATTCAGTTTCAATTTGTTCACCCTCACCCAGACCATCACAGCTGCCAATCACTGGTTCAGGACCTGAACAGCCTCCATAGCAGCAGGTGGAAAGGAGTGGTAGAGTTGAATGACATCTGCATATAGCTGGCATTGAACTCCAAAACTCCAGATGTTCTCACCTAGTGGCTTCATGTAGATGTTAACATGGGAGAAAATATTGAGCCCTGCAGGACCCCACAAGAAAAAGGCTGCGGGCTGAGCAGGTGCCCCATTCTGGGAATGATCCTCCAGGAAGGGCCGGAGCCACTGTAAAACTGTAGCCCCAAGCCCCACTCCCGCAAGGCTTCCCAGAAATATATCGTGGTCCTTGGTATCAAAGACCAATAAATGATTCATATTTACAAGTCTACATATTCTCAATCATGATACTATTGCCACAAATGTAAAACCCTCCCATTTCTACTTTACCAAGGATCAATTGCTGAAAGTGATGGGTTGTTGCTTCTACCTACCTTGTGTCAGAAATCTCTGGTGGAATGAGGACATGTGGCATATCTTGCATACAATTTTAACCAGCATAAACTTACCAGTATTTCAATGGGAATGTAGGCCTCCTTTTGGCTGATCAGATAGTCAAGTTAATTCAGGTTGCTGCTGTTGTTGTTGTTGTTGTTGTTGTTGTTGTGTGACTTGAAGTTGTTTCAGACTTACGGTAACCCTAAGTCTAAAATTTAGACAAGGGGCTGAGTAAATGACTTTGGAGGACCACATCCGGTCCGCATACCTTAGCTTGAGAACCCCTGGATTAGATGTTCTGAGGCTATCAAGATATATCAGAATCAATGGGCAGCATTTCTAGCAGAAATTATAGGGTGCAAGTATATGTTTGGTCAGCACAGGTCTTTGTCTGTGCTTGCAGGGGACATACCAACCTAAGCAGAAACCCATTTCTGGCAATCTAGGTTCTCCAGACCAACTCACTATAGAGTGGACTCAGTGGCCTATAAAGACCTCTATTGGGAGAGTAGTTCTGTTCTCCTGTGTAGCACACATTTCTAAGGCTTTATTGATGACAATGTCTTGTATTGTGTTTATTGTGACTTTATCTTATTCTCTCTGTTAAGACATATACAATATTTTATTGTACTCTTTGTAATACATTCCACTGTATCTTATTACATTACATTGTATGAAGCCTTCATGCATAACAGCTGTTCTATATTGCATTCCATTCCATTGTGCCTGCTGCAATTTAACTTGCTGTAGTTTATTGCATTGTATATCATTGCAAGATAATCTACTACACTTTTTATTACACAACAGTTGTGTTCATATGGCATTCTGTTCTATAGTATCTTATTGCGTCAGAACCTATGTGTTTAATAATAATAATAATAATAGTTTTATTTCTTACCTCATGGCTCGAGGCAGGTTACAACATTGAGGCAGGGTTATTGCATAACATTTGCATTTTAGTAAATTTTCTTCTGGTTTCATTTAAGGCTCTGGTTTGGTTTTCATTGTTAGAAGTCAGTGGTTGCCATGTTTAACCCCACCTCCAGTTGTGCCAGTTCTCTAATCCCCAGTGATTTGCAGAGACCATGGAGAAGAAAGACAGGTTGCTTACTTGTAACTTTAGTTCTCCAAGTAGTCATCTGTGAAATCCCTCCACCCTGGGCAGGCCCGTAGCCAGGATTTTGTTCGGGGGTGGGGGGTGAGTTTGGTTCGGGGGGGGGGGGGGGGCTGAGTCTGAGTGAAAGAGGGTCTAGCCTAGCAAACCTTTTGTATCGTTACCCCAATACCCCCATGCATATGGGATATATTGAGTATAGTGATCAGATCATGATATGAATAAACATAGCAGTTTAAATAATGCACCAGTAAGGCCTTCTCATGGACCACCATCAGAATTGGGGGGCCTGAAGCCCCCAAGCCCCCCCCCCCCGGCTACATGCCTGACCCTGGGTATCCTATCCACTTGGCAATCTTAGTTTTCACTGCTGCCATATGCAGCAATGTTTTTAGAGGCAATAGTTTTTAACTTGTTATTTATTAATGTTGATATTATTATGTTTTTAAACTGCATCAAGAAATAATTAGTTTATTATATAATGTTATTGTTATATTTTAATGTATTAATTGACGGTACTGATTGATTGTTGTAAGCTACCCTGAGTACCTTCGGAGAGAGGGAGTGGGGTATAAATAAAAAATTATTATTAATGGAACGGAGGCTATGGTGGCACATGCCCTTTTATGCCACTGGGAAGAGTGGCATGAATACTGCCAAAAAGAAAAAAAAATCTTATGGCTCGAGAAGTTTCAAAAGTGCACTGTGCAGGCACAGTAACCTCCCAGTGATGTGATTTCACAGATCACAACTCAAAGAAGTACAGTTGCAAGCTAGCAACCTGTCTTTCCAAACTTCTCCTGATGGTGATCTCTACTCTATCATATTCCAGACAGCAAATAAGTCCAAGCTTTGGATTTCTTGGGTTCCTCCTCAATGGCCATTCCTTGCGCCTCATGACTTGGTGTTTAGCTGATGATACACAAGTACAACATGAATCAAAACACTGTCACCAGTTGAATGTAGATGGATGGCTTTCTAAACACTTTATGCGATAAAATCAAGCATTTTCCTTCTCCAGCACCCATGGCTTGTCTTCACACCTGGAGACAAAAGAGATGCATACCAAGTAACAGAGACTTCAGTCAGTACCCTGCAACCTGGTTGATATAAGAAATCCCATGACATATGAGTTTGCTTGTAATCAAGCATCCTTCGATCTTGCTCGAAGTATTTAGGATCTGGTTTTTGTTATTCTAGTAGTTCTTTTTAATCTGCCCTCTTTCTCTTTTTTTCCATCATCACTCCCTTGCCGCCCAGTAACGGACTCTGCCTCTCTTATTTCTTTTTATAAAGCAGCTAACATCTGTTCAGAAAATGCTTCCCAGGACCATCTGCTTGAAATCATCCCTAATATGTGATACATCTGATGTCTTAAAAGTAGAAAATGAAAAAATGTTGCTATAATCTCACCTTCTCCCCACTTTTCAAGTTTCAGAGTGTATACACACACACACACAAACACTGCACTAATGTGTCCTCTGGAAGCACTAGAGAGGAGACCCTTGTTAGTTGCCAAAAAGAAGGAAGCTGTCACCAAAACAGATTCAATAGGCATAAAATATTCATGTGCTCATTCATTCATATGTATAGAGGTATATTTTATTGTTTGTTGTTCTGGTGTTATTGGTTGTTTTTTGTTTTTGTTTTTTGCAAGATTTGTTTAGAGGGGATTGGCCATTGCCTTCCTCTGAGACAAAGAGATGGTGACTTGTTTAAGGTCACCAAGTGGGTTCTGGCAGGACTGAAGACCGACAGGTCGCAGGTTCGAATCCGAGGAGAGGTGGATGAGCTCCCTCTATCAGCTCCAGCTCCTCATGCGGGGACACGAGAGAAGCCTCCCACAAGGATGATAAAACGTCAAATCATCTGGGTGTGCCCTGGGCAACGTCCTTGCAGACAGCCAATTCTCTCACACCAGAAGTGACTTGCAGTTTCTCAGGTCGCTCCTGACACGACAAAAAAACAAACAAAACAAAACAAAAACACAGAAAACTGACTGGTGACATATTATCACATGCATTTCAAGCCAAGATCATGGTAGGCTCCTTAGAGTGCACAGTTCATTGCATAAGCCATGGTTACTTATTCATTTGCTTTTTTTTGGCAGTCCATGGTATTTGCAGAATTCTCCTCTAGTACAATATAAAGTAGCACATGAGCTTCTGGTTCCGGTATGGCGGTCAGCAACAAGAATCAGAGCTGTGCCGATTAAAAATCTAAATCCGAGGGAATCCAGAGCGATCCCCCCCCCCTCGACCACCCTAACTCGAGGGGAAAAACACCAGAGGACTTCGAGTTCTGTCAGGGGCCCGAGTGGTCTGGGGGAACCCAAGGAGCACTGAAAAGGATCCGGTAAGGCGGAGGAAGGAAGGAAGACAAGGGAGCGCCGCCATTACAACGCGGCCGGCTCCCCTCCCCTCCCTAAACAAGGACAAGACCCTAAAGACCCTAAAGCCTCACCGGTGAGTGTTGGTGCTCTGGCTGTCCCCCTCGCACAGTGAAGAGCAGTTGCCGAGGCCGTTGCCGAGGCCGTTGCCAACGCCGTGGGTGCCGCCATTGCCTGCTAGGCCCCTCCGGGGGAGGGAGAGAAGGAAGCAAGGCCCAGCGGCTCCCCATCAGGCCTGCTAGGCCCCTCCATGCTGCGCCCCTCCCTCCCGCCGTTCCGGGGGAGGGAGAGAAGGAAGCAAGGACCAGCAGCTCTCCATCAGGCCTGCTAGGCCCCTCCGCGCTGCGCCCCCCCCTCCCGCCGTTCCGGGGGAGGGAGAGAAGGAAGCAAGGACCAGTGGCCCATGCTGCACTTTAGGTAGCGCCTAGCGCTAGACTCTGGTTCTTGCACTTTAAGAACTTGCACTTAAAATCGCACTTTAAGTAGCGCTCAGTGCCAGATTTGGTTCCTTGCACTTAAGAACTTGCACTTTAAGATCGGCTCCAGTGCACGTAAACTACTACCACTATTCATGTGGTCCCGTACTTCCCTATATTTATTATCCTTGGTGCTAACTGTTTGTGGAAGGGACACGGGATGAGACAGGCTGGAGCTTGTGGGAAATGATAAGGCCGGGGGGGGGGGGGGATATAGGGAACAGAAGAACATGGCAGAGTAACACCTTAACAAATCAAACAACCAACAATGGGACAGAAATCAAGGTCGTGGAAATGGACTGCGGCATGGAGGAGGGGAAGTGTTCCACTAACCGAGGGGCCCCCATAGAAGTCGTGGTGGGGAGGGGGAGAGGTGGGAAAAGGAGACCATTAATTCGGCCTAGGGACCGCACAACTACATTAGTAATTCCAAACAGGTCTCCTAATATGGTAAATTGGTGTAACCGGGGTGGCGGTCCCTCTGGATTGAAGGTGGTGCTGTTGAACGCCAGATCTGTCAACGGAAAAACTACTACCATCCAGGATCTAATCCTGGATGAGCGGGCAGATCTGGCGTGCATCACGGAGACCTGGTTGGATGAAGCTGGAGGCGTGAATTTGATCCAGCTTTGCTCACCAGGTTTCTCCGTGCAGCATCAGCCGAGATCTGGAGGGCGGGGAGGCGGGGTCGCAGTGGTCTATAGAGATTCCATCCCTCTGACCAGGGGCCCCATCCCGCAGTCAACAAATTTTGAATGCGTCCACCTGAGGGTGGGTGACCGGGACAGAATAGGGATTCTGTTAGTGTACCATCCACCTCGCTGCACTACAGTCTCCTTACCTGAGCTAGCAGGGGTGGTCTCGAGCCTGGCATTGGAGTCTCAATGGCTCCTTGTGCTGGGAGACTTCAATGTCCACGCCGAGGCGACCCTCTCAGGAGCGGCTCAGGACTTCATGTCTGCCATGGCAACCATGAGGCTGTCCCAATAAGTATCTGGCCCCACCCACTGTGCTGGACATACATTGGACTTGGTTTTCTGTCAGGGATGGGAAGAAGGTGGCGGTGTGGAGGAGCTGACTATCTCTCCGTTGCCATGGACTGACCACTTCCTGGTCAGATTTAGGCTCACTGCGCCCCCTAACCTCTGCAGAGGTGGAGGACCCATTAATCTGGTCCGCCCCAGGAGGCTTATGGATCCGGACGGTTTCCTGACAGCTCTTGGGGATTTTCCTGCCACCTCGGTAGGTGATTCTGTTGATGCCCTGGTCGCTCTCTGGAATGGGGAGATGACTAGGGCAATTGACACAATCGCTCCGGAACGTCCCCTCTCAAGTAGCCGAGCTAAACCAGCCCCTTGGTTCACTGAGGAGCTGGCAGCGATGAAGCGAAGGAAGAGGGAACTAGAGAGTGTGTGGCGATCGGATCTGAGCGAGCCAAATCGAACATGGTTTGTGTCCTTTTTAAGGGCATATGCCGTGGCAATAAAAGCCGCTAAGAAAACTTTCTTTGCGGCCACTATTGCGTCTGCAAAGAACCGTCCGGCTGAGTTGTTTCGGATTGTCAGAGGCCTTTTAAATCCTGCCACTTTAGGCGGGAGCCCTGACAATTCAGCTTCTCGCTGCGAAGCTTTTGCTCGGTTCTTTGCAGACAAAGTCGCTTTGATCCATTCTGGTCTGGACACCATTTTAAGGGCAGTCTCTGAGGATGTAACACGAGCACCTGCTTGTCCTATTTTGATGGATTCATTTCAATTGGTGAAACCCGAGGATGTGGACAAGATACTTGGAGGAATGAGGCCTACCACGTCCATCCTAGACCCCTGCCCATCCTGGCTTCTAAAGGAGGCCAGAGGGGGATTGGCTGAGTGGGTGGAGGTGGTGGTTAATGCCTCCCTTCGGGAAGGCAGAATTCCAGCGAGCTTAAAACAAGCTATAATAAAACCGCTGTTGAAAAAACCATCACTGGACCCCACTAAATTCGACAACTTTCGGCCAGTTTCCAATCTTCCCTTTTTGGGCAAAGTCCTGGAATGCGTCGTGGCCTCACAACTCCAGGTGTTCTTGGGAGACACGGATTTTCTGGATCCGGCACAGTCTGGTTTCAGACCGGGACATGGAACCGAGACAGTCTTGGTCACCTTAGTGGATGATCTGCGGCGGGAGCTCGACAGGGGGAGTGTGTCCCTGTTGGTGCTGCTGGACCTCTCAGCGGCCTTCGATACCATTGACCACGGTATCCTTCTGGAACGCCTTGCGGGGATGGGTCTCGGGGGCACTGTTTTACAGTGGCTCCGGTCATTCCTGGAGGGTCGGTCCCAGAAGGTGTTATTGGGGGACACCTGTTCAACCCCACAACCCTTGTCGTGTGGGGTTCCTCAGGGCTCTATACTGTCCGCCATGCTGTTTAATATCTACATGAAGCCGCTGGGAGAGATCATCCGGAGTTTCGGGGTACGGTGTCATCTGTACGCAGATGATGTCCAACTCTGTCACTCCTTTCCACCTGCTACTAAGGAGGCTGTCGAGGTCCTGAACCGGTGCCTGGCCGCTGTAACGGTCTGGATGAGGGCGAACAAATTGAAATTGAATCCAGACAAGACAGAGGTACTCCTGGTCAGTCGCAAGGCCGAACAGGGTATAGGGTTACAGCCTGTGCTGGATGGGGTCACACTCCCCTTGAAGGCGCAGGTTCGCAGCTTGGGTGTGATCCTGGATTCATCACTGAGCCTGGAGCCCCAGGTCTCGGCGGTGACCAGGGGAGCATTTGCACAGCTTAGGCTCGTGCGCCAGCTGCGCCCGTATCTTGGGAAGTCTGACTTGGCCACGGTAGTCCATGCTCTGGTTACATCCCGTTTAGACTACTGCAACGCTCTCTACGTGGGGTTGCCCTTGAAGATGGCTCGGAAGCTCCAATTGGTCCAACGCGCGGCAGCCATGATACTAACAGGAGTGGGGCACAGGGAGCATACAACCCCCCTGCTGTAGCAGCTCCACTGGCTGCCGATCTGCTACTGGGCTCAATTCAAGGTGCTGGCATTGGCCTATAAAGCCCTAAACGGTTCCAGCCCAAGATACCTAACTGACCGCCTCTCGGCCTATGAGCCCACGAGGACTTTGAGATCTTCCGGGGAGGCCCTGCTCTTGATCCCGCCTGCGTCACAGGCACGGCTGGCGGGGACGAGAGATAGGGCCTTCTCGGTGGTGGCTCCTCGGCTGTGGCACACCCTTCCCGTAGACATCAGGCTAGCCCCCTCCCTGTTGATATTCCGCAGGAAGTTAAAGACCTGGTTGTTTGAGAAGGCATTTGAATAGTAGTGCAATGACGGGTAACTCGACCATAGGAATGGAACAACGGAAATGGTATTGGATTGTGAACTTGACGATGAGACGACTCGGAATGGCTTGTAGTTATATTGATGTTTTTGATGAGATGTTTTGATAATGATGTACTGTGGATTATTTTTTGTATGTTGTATTTTGCACCTGTTTTTCTATGTTGTACACCGCAATGAGTCGCCATTAGGCTGAGAATTGCGGTATATAAGCGAAGTAATAATAATAAATAAATAAATAAATAAATATTATGTAAAGACATGCCCCCTTCTGATAATGCCCTTTCTCTCTCTCTCTCTCTTTCTCTCACATTCACTCTTTGGTGCTGCTTAATAGGTCATCTCCACAACAAGAATACCTATAGGTTGCACAGACACACCTTCAGAAGCACAGTACTTTTGTAAGAGAAAAAAGTAGTTGTGGGTATACATATTCATAAATCCATGTGTATGTGGAAAAAAATCAAAACTGCAAGTAGATTCTATGAAAAACAAATGAAGTTCATCATCATTTACCACTGATATAAAATTCAATGTAGGAAATTTTATAATGTTCAAGAGAAAAAATAGGGAGATATTTTGCAGCTAGCAATATCTTCAGGTGTATTGGTGTGCTGCCATAACTCATAAAAAGTTAGTTTTCCAAAGAATTATCAAGGCCAGATAACTGCTCCAGTGCTTTGAGAGTATGAAAAAAACCCCACACTTTTACAGAGATTGTATTAATGGGGAGGAGGCAGTTTCTTTGTTCAGAATTTTTTAAAAATATTTAATGTAATATTTTACAGCTCCATATCTGTTATTGCAACCCATCCGTATTTGGGGAAAAGGTGCTTAACAGATTTCCTAAATATAGGGCTGTGTCTGAGTTCAGAGCATTGTATTGCTGACTAGCCCTGGATTACCATATGTTCTGGGCCAAATCCTTTGTGATGCTGACCCAGCTGAGTTGAGATCGCATTGATCCCACTAGCCTACCTCCTTGCTGCCACTGATTCTCACTTGCCAGCACTAGCTTTGGGGAATGTATGATATTTGGGGTAAATATGGTAGACCCAGCCTAGGTTTCTTATGATTGAAAGCAAATGTAATTATTAGATTTTGCCAGATTTTGAATCTTGCAGGAAAGAGGTAGGGAGGAATAGTTTCAATCAAGAAAAAAACCCCCACGTGGAATAAGAAAATTTTTATTAGAGTGATCCTACTAAGTAGAGATAATTTTATAGTA
The DNA here is from genome assembly GCF_037176765.1 of Anolis sagrei. Lineage (NCBI taxonomy): Eukaryota > Metazoa > Chordata > Lepidosauria > Squamata > Anolidae > Anolis > Anolis sagrei. The sequence continues at coordinate 210,490,629 of NC_090024.1, read as the reverse complement.
TTTCATGTCGTAATTTTGGATTTCATCCATTTAATGATTCTGATTTAATTCTAAGAATGGGTTGAGTTATATCTTTCATTACAGTGATTCCTAGGTATATGAAACCAAAAGACCACAGTTGTAGTTTAGACATGTTTTGCCAATTTTCCTGCTGATCAAATGGGGTGTTAAGATCTATCAACCTGGATTGTGAATAATTGTCTCCAAACCTTATGTAAATGTCAAAAGCATCTACGGTTTAGAAAGACTGTTTGGAATTTTTCCCCAAAAATCAAAATATTGTATTGTCGAAGGCTTTCATGGCCAGAATCACTCAGTTCTTGTGGGTTTTTTCGGGCTATATGGCCATGTTCTAGAGGCATTTCTCCTGACGTTTCACCTGCATCTCTGGCAGGCATCCTCAGAGGTGAGGTCTGCTGGAGCTGGGAAAAAAGGGGTTTATATATCTGTGGAATAACCAGGGTGAGACAATCAAAATATTGTTTACATAAATATTTTTCAGGTTCTTCCCACTAATGTTACAATCAATGAAGTATGGGTTATCTCTGACTTGAGCTAGCCAAAGCTTCAATTGCAAGGACAAATAATAGTGGTGACAAGAGGCACTCATGTTGGGTTCTCTTTTTAAAACTTCACAGTTAAGGAATTATATTTACAATTATAGTGACTTTTGAATGTTCACATAGAATTTCTAAGGGTTTCCACAATTTTCTCTCCAAAGTCCATTGCCCTTAGTACATACACTAAAGATGTATCTTCAGTCCACCCTGTTGAAGACCTCCAACACATCCAGGGGCAGAGAACTTTTTCCAAAAGGGTGGAATGGTGAACACTAAGCAGATGCGCCTGGCAGTTTGCCAACAAGTATTTCTTTGCTATCTTTTCAGCAGCAAGTGAAGATCTTTTCATTCTAGCAGGCTTTGGGAGAACTATTTTGCATGTTGTTGTTCATTTGTTCAGTTGCTTCCGACTCTTCGTGACCTCATGGACCAGCCCACGCCAGAGTTCCCTGTTGGCTGTCACCACTCCCAGCTCCTTCAAGGTCAAGCCAGTCACTTCAAGGATTTCATCCATCCATCTTGCCCTTGATCATCCCCTCTTCCTTTTTCCTTCCTTTTTCCTCAGCATAATTGTCTTAGAATCATAGAATCATAGAATCAAAGAGTTGGAAGAGACCTCATGGGTCATCCAGTCCAACCCCCTGCCAAGAAGCAGGAATATTGCATTCAAATCACCCCTGTTTAAAAGCTTCCAAAGAAGGAGCCTCCACCACACTCCGGGGCAGAGAGTTCCACTGCTGCACAGCTCTCACAGTCAGGAAGTTCTTCCTCGTGTTCAGATGGAATCTCCTCTCTTCTCTAAGCTTTCCTGTCTTCTCATTATGTGTCCAAAATACTTCATCCTGGCCTCTAATATCCTTCCCTCCAATGAGCAATTGGGCTTTATTTCCTGAAGTATGGACTGGTGGGATCTTCTATTTTGCATGACAAAGACTTTTTAGTATGCTCTCTACTGCTTTCATAGTTTGTTTTAAATAATATTTGAAATTATTTTGTTTTTATTGTTAGATTTATACAGTTCTAATTGCAACATTTGATATCCTTTTAGCCCTCAATGTCTCTCTTTCTGTTGTAGCTCAGCAGCAATCACAGCAGCCAAGGGCTGATGGGTTCACTGATGATTTAGTTAGAAGGGATTGTTGGCTTTCCTTGGGAATGATACAGGCCAAGAAAATGAAACCGCTTCAGATAGTGAAGCAGGGCTTGAGAATATAATTACCTGTAAGCCTCAAGGTCAGTGACAGGAATTGGAATCATCCTCCCTAGATAAGGGGTCAAGCAATGACGAATTGACAGGAAACTCTCACGGGAAAGCACCTGGTGATACAGCCCTAAGCAAGGAGACATGCTTGCAGATTAGGGTAGATAGCCAGCTTCATAGATCAACACGGCTTTGTGGGAAGCAGAAATTCCATGGCAGATGTAATGATTTCATGTCTGTTTATTAAGAGCTAATGTACACTCTGACTTCACTTTAGGTAATGTGGCGTTCAAGTTAGAAGCTAGGCTGAGTTCCCTAGTTCATGTTTCAGGCCTTGGCTTTGGATTTAAGTATCTTTGGAGTTTTTCCATGTTCTTGTTTTGTATTCCTGTTTCAGTTTTGCTAAGCACATTCTCTGCTTGTGGTTTTAAGCTGCCTTTGCGTTTTGGGACTATCTTTGGATTGTGTTACCTTTGGATTTCTGTTTGGTTATCATCTATTGCTGATCCTTTTGGATTATCTACCTTATTTCCTTCTACCTGATTTTTCCATATACTTTTAATGTGTGTTTTTTTTTTACAATAAACTCTTTGCTTATACATTGGACTCTTGTATGGTGCTGTGGTTATCATAGGTTCAGGCCTGGGGTGCAACACTTTCAACCTCATCACACACAGTTTTCTCTCCATTTCTCTGCACTGACAAAACAATCACACCGAGGCCATCACATGACTCAAGACCACTTCTGGTGGTTGCCCGTAGGACTCTGTGGCAGCAGCTCAGGGAAACAGAGGGAAGATTACACATTTTCAGGAGTTGGGTGCTAACAAAGCCAAATGAGGGAAGCTGAATTGAAGCAGGGAAAGGCAGGGAAAGGACATGGGATCCCTGCCATCCCTGAAGATGGAAAGACACAGGATCTCAAGGGCTGGGAATGAAAGAAGATAAATTTCTCTGCTTTTCCTCACTTCCCCCCACTTTCAAGTGAATGGGTCCTTTGCAATTCTTTGTACTTTACAAGCCACCTTGAATTCCAGTTTTGAGGGAAAATTCCACAATAAACAATGGGATAGATGAAAGAAGTGGTGACAACATATCTCTACATTAGCCTACATTATATACGGTGCATATAGCTGAGTCTCCCATTCTCCAAAATTTAAATCAGAGCCATTAGGTGGGAGTAGGATAAATGTAAACTTTCCTCCACAGCTGCTTCTATACTACTAAATTCTCCACTCCCTTTGAGCAGCAACTCCAAATGATATGTACTAGCAGAGTATCTCTTCCCAATCCCTTTTATCAGAGGTTATTAATCTTCCATAATTCTTCTGCAGTGAATATAGCTTGTGAACTGTATTTCTGTAGAAAATGGCAGACATACTTTTTCAATTCAAGACCTTTTTGAACACAGGAAACTCTTCTTGGATAAATACTTTATTAGTTTCCATATTCTGTAAATGATTGTGAGTCATTTCTCAGAAGTGCATTAAGACAATATGGCACAATAAATGACCCTCCATGCCACCAGTTATCATGATAATACTTAATAGGAAACATAATACATTATACATTTTTGTGTAATGAGAGAATCATAGAATCATAGAGTTGGAAGAGACCACATGGGCCATCTGGTCCACCTCCCTGCCACACAGCCATCCAGCCTCTGTCTGAAAGCCTTGAAAGAAGGAGTTTCCATCACATGCCAAGGCAGAGAGTTCTACTGCTGAATAGGTCTAATGGTCAGCTCTAACTCATTGCTCCAAGACTCGGAGAGAGAGCACCTTATGCATTGTTAGCTTTGATCCAAAATCGGTCTTTGGTGTGCGGATGGGCTCTACTTGAAACTGCAGATTCTCCTCCCCACTCCATACCATGATTTTCTCTGCTCAGCCATATGCCAGGAGGACCTTTATGCAGTATTTTGAGGGGATATGATTCCAGTTGAGCATGCTTACATCCAGATTCAAACCTGATGTTTCTAATAATTGAAGAAACATCAGGTACTTAAAAGAATATGGGTCAATTGAAAAAAGCCAGACATGCAGCAATTATTCAGTGCAACATGTTAGTTAACTAAGAGCCAAACTAGATGTGACGTTAATTGGTGAAAAACAATTACTGTAATGGGCATGGATTTTTTTCAAAAATATAAACTGCTAATATGGGGTCAGTGAGACAACAAGATCAGGGTTGTGGTATGCTGGGAGGGTTTGCTTTCAGCTCTCCATCTTCCCACTGCAGTCCCAATGAAATTTGTATCAATACACAATCAAAGAACACCTGGAAGATGGCCATCAAATCTCTGCTTTAAATTCTCCAAAGAAGGAGACTTCACACCCCAAGAAAGCAAAATCCACCATCAAGCAGTTCTTATAATCAGAAAGTTCTTCCTAATCTTTAGGTGGCATCTTTTTTCCTTTACACTGAATCTATTGTTCTCTGTCAGCCCTACTGAAATTATGTTATGCCATATTTACAGCATTCCTTTCATTTACTAAGCTTGTAATTCTATGTGGGCCAAAAAAATAGCCATAAGGGCAATTCCGGGGTGTTTGATTGCCCTTCCCATAGCTCTGGCTTTGACTTCCTCAAGATATCATAAAATATTTTACTTCATGAAGCAGGATAACACATTGCACATCCACATACTTAGGATGAATCACATCTAAAACCTGCTACATTAATTTGGTACAAGAGACAGAAAGTGCTTCGGACATCTTCCTCCATTTCTAACAACATTACTAAAAACATGAGAACTAACAGAAGGACTAAAATACTTTAAAGTCATCAGATCCCATTTGATTTTGGAAGCTAAGTAGGGCTAGTTCTGGTAAGTACCTGGATGGATGACCGACAACAAATACCAGGTGCTATAGGCCATATTTCGGTGGAAGTAACTAGCAAACTTGGCTCTGAGAACTCATTTTCCAAGAAAACCCTATGGGGTCACCATAAATTAACAGGTGACTTGAAAGCACATACACAAATGAGACCAAACATTTGCTATTTCTTGATGGCACTCAAAATTTGCCACCTGAGGCAGGTATCTAATGATGGGGTCAATGTTGTTTTGACATGTACACATAAATGAATGGATACCATCCCACATTCCACAGGTGAAAACTGGGATACATGTGTCTAAACAATGTCAGAATGTGGTCAAGATGGCAAAAAGTTATTAATAAGATTATATAAGATAGGACTATGTAACACAATTTCTTTTGATATTACTGCTCTCGTATTGTTTGTCATGTAGACCACAAAAGGTGGCTCATTGCCACTGTCCTTCAAAGGCTATCTTTCAAGGGATGAGGGCACCTTTTCCCTTATCCCTCAATTGCCCTTTTCATTGCTGTGTGTGAGAAAAATGGTTCTTGTAAAACAGTAGACCCCAACCTTTTTTTTGGCCAAGGACCGCTTAATCAGGGACCACTTGAACAGAGACCACTTTGACCAGGGACCACTCTCCAACATTAGTACCAAAAGGGTTATGAATCAGTTCTTGGTCTACTTTAGATTTGGTTTGGTTATTTGGGGTGCTGATTCAGAAAATTGTTTTGGATAGATTGCATCAGCTCTAGTTTCTCATACAGAACATATGCCATCCAGTAGTCGCCATCTGCTTGCCCACAGAAAACCATATTTAATAATCTAGAGCTGATGTGGTAGTAGTAATATTTAGTGGGTAGTCAGCCTCTCCCCTCCCGACATCCCCATTGCCTTGGCACTTTAAGCGAGTTTTGCGAGATGAGTCTCTCTCATTGCCACATGGTTTTGAGGCAATGGAGCATTAATGGTGAGGCCGCAGACCATATTTTTATTCTTGCAGACAACTAGTGGTCCATGGATCACAGGTTGGGAACCACAGTTGTAAAAGATCTAATTACTTACTGAGGACTTATAATATTTGGCTGTGAGTTGCATGTTTCTTTAAGGCTGCATGTTTCCCATTGTGATATAAAAAGGTGATATTTCTTCATATCTTTTTCTTTGTTAATCAGCAAAACACAACTTCCACATTTCATGCTTAACTTTAGTGTGACAATTCATTATCTGTTTCTGAAGAATCGACAAGAGGTAATCCCACATATCTAGGCTTGTGGTATGTTTCCTGAACAAATATTGTTACATAGTTCTCTGCTGTTTAAACTGTAGTCAATTTTAAAAAAACATGTTCTGATGCCATGCAAAATTACTACTGTTTGATGCTATGCTATGAAAGGTTGGTACTTTTCACATGTGCGTAAAGTTTATGAAGTTGTAATCAAGCTGGTTGGTTTTCTGCTGTCAACACTTTATATTATAAAATTATATAAGAAGACTTCAAATTGCACTTTTAGAGAATGTTATTGAAAAATAACGATCCTAACTACTTGACTACATAATATTAATAACAATTTCACAACTTTTTTATTCTTTCTAAGAAAATCAATTACAGATTCTCCATCCTGTTGGTATGATTAAAAATAACAGTTATGAGAATTTTAATGTTATCCAACGTTGTAAAATGTATAGCAGCCACTAGATGACGTGCAAGGGAGGAATGTGCTTTGGGTTTTATCTGTCACTGTTTAGAGACTCTCGTGGTTTTTCTTTTTTTCCTAAACTTTAAAAAATAATGGATTGGCAGACCTGTGACCCACTTCCATTGTTTTGGGTACATCTGGCCTTCATCTTGAATCGCTTTTGTTCTTGGGAGTGGGTGGCAGGTGAAGGATGGGATAGGCAAAATAAAGAGCGAAAGCATAAAAGCAGATGTTCCCAGGCCCATTTCACAGGGCATCTATATTTTTAAGCCTCTTTGTTAACTTTGTTCTCAAAGTATGCAAACCAGTCTCAGTAAGAAAATCCAGGATCACAAGTGATTCCCCAAAAAATCAAGTAATGATTGATGTGCTTCCATGTAGTTGTGGGCACACATTACAAAAAAAACCCAGGTTCCATGTTCCTAGGGATAATGGGATGAAGGGCGTAACACATAGATGTAGCTATTCTACATTTTACACAGAATTTGGAGGATTGTACTACTCTGATCAGCAAACCATCTTCTCTGGTATACTAATTAACTTCAGAATAAATCAAACATACTCCTGCCAAAACCTGGAGAATAGTCTTGGTTAATTCACTTTATTTAAAAAAATTACAGCTGATTTAAGGTTTTTGGAAAGGATGGGAAAACCTTCTGGATGGAGGGTCAGATGGGCTTGCTATTGGTTCCCCACATGTGTTGCTGATGTCTCTCCAAACACCGTCTATTGTTTTTGCTCCCTTCCCCCCAAAGACCAATTTTCCATCGCTCTCATCTATTTTATACAGTTGAATGGTGTATGTGGGCGATTGTAGAGGAGCGCACTGAATAGGCTCACGATTGAGGAATGTATTGCTTTTTTTTTTTAAATCACCAGTTCACCTTACACATTTCACTTTTCTTGGAAGAGAGTTGGGACAAAAAGCTAGAGAAGTGAAGGAAATGGATTCTAGATGTGTTATCTCTCTCTCTCTCCTTATGAAGATGAAAAAGAGGACTGGGGTAGTGGGAAAAGAGAGGGAAAGTGGGGGAAAATAGGGTAGAGGGTATAGTCTATTGCTCAGACGACAGGCTTTTTTTATTTTAGTGATTCCCATATCTAACATAGGGCTGCTGCAAGGTTATATTAAAGTGAATTTCATCCTTGAATGAGGGTTTCCCACATTAGCATTATCCTCTATATTGAATTGTGGCCGCAGTGGCGCAACAGGTTAAACTGCTGAGTTGCTGAAATTGCTGACCAGAATGTTGGCAGTTCAAATCCATAGTAAGGGGTAAGCTCCCACTGTTAGCCCCAGCTTCTGCCAACCTAGCAATTTGAAAACATGCAAATGTGAATAGATCAATAGGTACCACCTCAGCAGGAAGGTAATGGCACTCCATGCAGTCATGCTGGCCACATGACCAAGGAGGTGTCTATGGACAACGTAGGCTATTCGGCTTAGAAATCGAGATGAGCACCACCACTCAGAGCCGGAAGAGGAAGCCTTTACCTTTATCTGTGTTTTGTTGTTTCTAGGAATATTTGCCTTTATGTTTGTGTATGCTAGCATCTGCCCTGAGTTCCCTCGGGGAGATAGAGCAGAATACAAGTAAATTATTATTATTATTATTATTATTATTATTATTATTGAGATGCTGGTGAAACACCGAACAATAACCTATCTCCAGCTGCTTCATAATAATAGTTGGTTTATTGCAAGAAACTAATATGACTGATATGTGCCTTTTGTAATTGTGAGAGGAGACATAATTTCTTCTTGATATTCTTCTTTTGTTCTCTTGTAAACAGTTTCAGGCCATTAGTCTCTATGTCACCTTTTCCCATTCTATGCCATGCTCCCTATGTGACTATCTTGTTTATGGCAGAATTCGCCTCATGAGATAGATCTCATAATACCTACAACTTTGGGGGGAATCATGCTAACCAGTCAGTGTGAAAGATTGTATGTTTCCGTTGGTCCAAAAGGCCTAGTAGATACATTGAGGAATCTAATGAGAGACAGAGGACTGTATCCCATGCCCCATCTCCTAAAAACATTTCTAATCCAATGAGGGAAGATTTATGATGGAGCTCTTGCCATGACACAGAGGAACTTCCTGTATGCTCAGCCAGGATTTGTTAGAGAACCATTAGAAACTGTCATAAAAAGGGGGGGGGGTAGGGGGTAAGATGGTCAGAGATCATCTTCTGGACTCAGGAACTGGAATATAACTGGAGAAAACACCCAAAAACGTGTGGGATAGGAGCTGTCAAATTTGCTTGGGTTGAATCGCTTTAGTGACGGGAGTAAGCGGTGGTTGCCTGACATTTCACTCCCAAAATTCTGCTTCATGAGCTTCAAGTGGGATCTGGTGAAAGATCAGCTGCTTGGGTTTATTGCAGAGTTGCCGAGTCAAAGGGAAAAGTCAGATTTCCCCCCAAATGGGATCTGTTATAATATCAGTGACTTGGATTTATTACAGTTGCTGGAGTGGAGGGAAAAGTCAGGTTCCCTCTCAAGTGGGGTCTGGTGTAAAATCTCTTGGGTTTACTCTAGTAGAGGGATCAGAGAGGAAAGTCAACTTTCTCCTCAAGTGATGTCATATTTAAGATCAGCAACTTGGGTCTACTCTAGAGTACCTGGATTCGAGGGGAAAATCAAGTAATCCTATAAACTTTTTTCTTTTTAAAGTGAAGTGGGCAGCGACTTCAGTAGCTCATAAGATAAATCTGAAAACTGTTAATTTAGGCAAAACTGACAAGAAAAGACAACATGTGAAAAGGAGTGAGAAACGGAAAGATGTCCTTTATAACGCTATGGGACATAACGCCACGGTAATATGATACTTCTCCCCCTTCCTCCCCTACAATGAGATAGTCATAAGTCTCAGTGACATTCTTGGTTTTGGTTTAGCAATTAGGATTTCCCATTCGGCAATAACAGACTGTCTGAAATAGTCGGCAGTAACAGTAAGCACAGAAATCACAGCAGGGACGAGATGAGGACTTGCAGCTTGCCCACGTAGGCACACAGTTGGGAGGAGGTGAAGGTCTTGGTTGGGGAGGCTTTTTCTGCGGAACTTTTTTCTGAGGAGAAACAACATAGGAAAACGACAACAAGTTATATAAATCCTGGATGTTTGTCTTATTTTACATCTAGGCAAGTATTATTGAGGGAGAGGGAAAGAGACAGGTTTTCCATGATATCCATCCTTCACCAATCTTCTGTTTCACTGGTCCTAGCAGCTAACTTGCATTCTCTTTCTCTCTATATTTCCCTTTCCCTTCTAGTTTGTTGCCTGAGATATTAGTCCATGTTTGACTAAAATCATCACTCATCTTCTCTTCCACTCCAAGTTAACTCCCTGGCTTTAACTATCAAATAGATTTATGTTTGGTCATATATGGTAATTCTTGCTTGGCATAATGTTAAAGTCAGTTAGAGGTTTCATCAAGAAGTAGGTAGGTTACATTCTGATCAAATGTATTTTTCCTGTATTTATTTACACAAGTAGTAGCATTCATGTGATCCTCTGGGTGCTGTTGAACTGCAACACCCAATAGCCCGGCCTTGACATAATTAATGATGATCCATGTTGGAACTGCAGTTCAAAAACATTTATAGTATAGATCTATAACCACTGATAAAAAATCCCCAAATTAATTTATCTAATGCATCAAAATTAGTGATATAATATAATAATAAAATATAAATGAAAACAGGCTACAAAAAAGTGAAGTATCTATAGTAAGACAGTTATAAAAAATCCTGCGATAAAACCCACATTTGAAATGCCTGGGCATTTCATCTGGTATGATATTAGCAGTGCCAGCCACTTGCTGTAATTGTTGAGCTGTTATTTTACTTTAATGGCCATGGTTACATCCTATGAAATCTTGGGGTCTTCAATTTTGGGAGGGAGGCATTTAGCCCTCTTCGTCAACTCTCGTCAATGTCACTTCACAGCATGCCCAAAGATGTTTTCTTAGGTGGAGCTGCCAGGGTGACAACTGAAGACAATGTTAGTGCCTTTAGTAGTTTGTAGAAGACACAGTTTCCATAGGTCTTGCTTGTCATGCAGCCAGGTAACATGGAACACCTGCTAAAATGCCATCTTCTATAGAATCTTTAAAGGGACAAGAGCGATCTCCAGTTTTCACTCTGGCAATTACAGAATTGCCAGCAGCCTCATCTAACTACAACCCCCATTATTATTTTAGGGAAAATATTGAAGGAAACAACATATAGAAGTAATATATAGATATGACCTATTGACAATAGAAATGTAAAACTAGAAGTTATGTAACTCGTCATTGCAAATTCCCTAAATTGCTCTAACCATACTAGCTTTTTGAGGCCAACCACTTACCTTCACAGATTTCTTCTTCTCAGCTTCTTTCCTACTTAACTTCAGGGAGGTTTTGGTTAAATCTTTTAAAAAACCACACAAAGAAACAATAATTAATTAAAAAGCTCTCATTTAATTTTTAAAATTGTCATCCTAACACCTCCCAGGGTCTGACTATCAAATGATTATTTGAAGGAATAGATGGAAACTTGGAACTTAACTGAATTTCTCTTGATTTCTTCCAAAGAGATTCCTTTTCCAGCCTGTTTTCTGTGTACTTTGTCTGGCTTTGAATTCTGTTAACACCTGCTGTTAAGTATCTTTTCTTCTTTAAACTGCAGACTTGGTTCCTTAATACTTCAAGCTTGTTTCTCCAATCTGACATTTAATTTCTTTAACCTTTGGCTTCTTAAACCTTGGCTGAGTTTCTTTAATCTTTGATGTGGAAGATATTGCAGACTCTAAGCTCCTTGGCACCCTTAGACTGACTGGCTGCAAAGGAGTTGATGAGGAGGGCCATAATCTTTCCCTCTGAAGTTTTTCAAAGGGACAGGATCTAATGAAAGTTCCCTCCTACAGAAAGCTATACAAAAAGGAACTGAACCCATTCTAACTAAAGGGACAACTGAGGCTCAATAAATAAAACAGTAAAAGCCTCTGTGGGGACATGAGAGGTAGCATGTACTTTACTCCCAGTATTTCAACTTATCTAGATTTTGTATGAGACATAACATGGCTGCTACCACCCATTTGTGTTTCAGTATGTCTTATTAAACTAAAGAGATAACAAAATATGCTGACACACCTTCATGGGCTGAAATCTGTAAGGATGAAGTAATGAACTAACATCAAATCACAAAGTACCTTTACATGTAAACATTATGAGAAAGAGCAAGAAGATGAGCACCTGCAAAAACGTCTTGCTTCTTAAATAGGGAAACAATAAGAGCAGTTCTTGGTAAGCCTTATACTCAGTCCAATCACCTTGCATTAAAAACTCATTTCCCTTTTTAGTTATGAAGACGAGTACTGTCTTCAGGAATGTTGTGTCAAATGTGCCTCACAATTTCTGTAATCTTGAGAATTAATCAGTGCTGAAATGTCTTTTCACACCCCTCTTCAGTGTTATTCCTGAAATCATCCCCCAATCATCTTTTACATATTCTTGGCTCTAATATAAGTAAATTTGTGTTTGTTGCCTTGTGAGAGTTTGGGATTTATTTTGTCCACATATATACAGTACTTGTATGAACATGAAGCCAAGAATATTGTGTAACATTTTACAAACTGCATCCCTCAGACTAATTTCAGTGGATCACCTTTAGATCAGGTAGTACCATCAGAGAAAGAGACACCAGAATTTTTGTGCAGTCTTTCATTAATTTTTCGTACTTTAAAATATCTCTGTAGTTAAATATAACCACAAAATCATTTTTTCATAAGCCCAACTTACATGTGCTGTATCAATATGCCTACAACGTTAAAATTCTATGCTACTTTACTTTGACAGAAAGAAATGGAAAAGTTAAGACCCTGTCTAATGTTGGCTTTAGCTTTGCTGGCATGTTATTCCTGAAAGACTGCCTCCAAAGAAATATACATGTAGGTGTGCATGCCCATGCCCATTTTGCTGCACATTTAGGTGCATGTTCAACTGTGCAACAGTGTCATTCTACACAAGGGCTTTGTGGCACAATCAATATGTAACTCCCCATATATAGGTTTACATACGCAACCCAGTATGAGATCTCAGCTGCTGCCTTCTTCGTGCTTTAGCAATATTTGGCCTCAATCCTGCAGCCTCTCAGTAAATATCAGCATCTGAACCTATGCTATGATGACCAATATACCATTCATCTGACTTACAGATAAGCCCCGAAGCTGTCTCTATAGGAATATTTGATATTCCTATTAAGAAGAGTGCAGCAGGGCTAGTGCAACATAGGCTTGTGTTAGAACAGGGGAAATAACTCTGGATGTTCTTATAAGGTAGAAAAGGAAAAAAATCCCTTAAATTTATTGTTTCAGGAAATCCATCTCAGGATAACAAAAGAAATAGTCAAAAGCAGTTCACACATACTTGGGGTAAATTGCTTCTAAAAGCTGGCTCTCATTTGTGGATGGAAACTAGCATTCTTGAGGCCTCAAGAATACTCCTTCCTAGACCAAGGAAAATAATAAGGGCAACTTATGTCTTAAGAGAATGGGGAAGTGATGTCCGCAGGTAATAAGGAAGTAAAATGTCTGAGTACATAGACCAGTGGTTCCCAACCTTTTTTTGACCAGGGACCACTTTGACCAGGGACTTCTTTGACCAGGGACTACTTGCCCACGAACTGCTAGACCAGGGACCACTGACCAGAGACCACTCTCAAACATTAGCACCAAAAGGGTTATGAATCAGTTTTTTGGTCAATTTTAGATTTGGTTTGGGGTGCTGATTCAAAAAATGCATTGGATAGACCACATCAGCTCTAGTTTCTGATACAGAACATATGCCAAGGTCAGTGACAGAGAAGGAGTGGCAGGTGGTTTGAAAGGAGTTGAAATAAATAAATAAATAAATAAATAAATAAATAAATAAATAGGAAGGAGGCTCATGGACCAGATTTTCATCCTCATGGCCCACTGGTGGTCCGCAGCCTACTGGTTAAGAACCACTCACATAGACCAAACAAAACATTATGCTTTTGGTGAACTGGCAGACTTGTAGGAGCATCAGGGTATGCCCCCATAATCAGATAAGAAATGGTCATAACATCTTGGAGGATCTCAGCACTGATGTCATTTCATATCTGACTATGGAGATGTACCCAGATGTTTCCTTAAGTCTGCAGAGTGCTGTGAAACATGGAATGGCTCTGTGGAGTGGCTTTGGAAGCTTTTCAGTAAGCCTGTGGCCTTTTCGGCACCATGGAAAGAGGAAGGGAATATATGTGCTCATGGTGCCTGAAACATGACATCCATATGCATACGGGAATCTTGCACAGATGTTCTAATAGAGGTGTAGTCCTTGTGTTGCAAGAGTCAGAACATCAACACTCTGAAAAAAGACAGACAATGACTATTTTGTAGAAAAACTAACTTTAGCAACTGTATATCATTTTTTTATCATTTTGTTCATAGTGAATTATATTGTTGGACACAAAGAAGACCGGTTTGTCATGGAGTGTGATAATATACTATATATGGAACCATAAAGGAGAGACTGCTTTGGACAACTGATAGTTAACCTACACTGATGACTCTGAAATTCTCCCTCTTGAATTTCAATATTGGACATCATCTCATTTTCAGGAAACAAGGTAGCTAAGATGTATTTACAGCATTTACTGTGATTATTTTATACTCCAGCTGCATCTTCAGGTAAATTTAGATGTAAGTAGGTTATACCTAACATCATTTTGATTCAAGAACAATAAATACACTGTAAAACTGTTTTTCATTGAACTGTGGAGTATGCTATTGCATTTTTTCATTATTCTCTGATTTATTCTGGAATACTTAAAAGGACTGACAAGTCTCAACTTGGCTGAACTGTACTCTGAGGTAATACTTGTTTCAGGTTATTATGAAAACCATATTTTGTTTGAATACTGAGCTTTCCTAAGATTAAAGTTACTTTTCTTTAAATTTGATTCAATTAGCTATTTTTTTCACAGATGGCTAATAACAAATGTGTTCATATTAATCCCAGCATGTCTATGAAGTGCCTTTATAAAAATTATCCTTGATGTTTTGAGTCACTCATCTCATTACTCTGTGATGTGGTCAAGTTCATATGGGTTCAGTTTGAGTAGTCCGGAAAAGTTATCCTATTGCCTCAATGCTTCTTTTTTAAAGATGAGAAATGCATGGCTAGGAAAATCATGATATGGCTGCAAACATAAAGATGGATACAGGACCGGTCCAGATCTAACTTGTTAACAACCCATTTACAGAATATAAGCATTTGAATTGGGAATTTAGAATTGGCCCATTTGAAGGGATGGTATCTTCTAACTCTGTTTCTCCCAAATGGTTAGTATGGTAGAATCCATTTGGTGTCTTATACTGGCATAAATATTGCTTCAAGACGTGCTTCAGCTATGATTTTCGGATGGTGTGATTTTGATATTGAGTGTAATTTTATTTTTTTTAGTATATATTAATTTTAATTCACTGGATTTTAAGCTTAATGTTGTATGTGTTTAAAGCATTGAATAATTGCCATATGTAAGCCGCCTTGAGTCTCCCTTGGGGAAGAGAAAGGCAGGGTATAAATAGGGTAAATAAATAAATACCTAAAATTTTAGGATGTGGCAAAATGGCTTGCTAGCCAGCTTCACTACTGAATGATTGCTCTTTTTGGACATTTCTGAAGGCCAGTCCTTGGCTTAGACAACATACGATCTTGTCACATGGGCCACCGGAATCGCCATGTGTCATGGCAAATCTGGTGACCATTGTCAGGGGGTATAGGCAACCTGTTGCCCCATGCCCCGCATTGACCTGCACAACACAGGTAGCCTCTTGTGTTGTCTCTTGTGGTGGCACACACTGGCTACACTCTAAATGATCAATGGAGCCCTGCTGGAAGTTTTCCTGCGTCATCAGTTGGGACCTGGTAGGTTCCGTGGAGGCCTCAACTGGCATATGCTGCTGGATAAAAAGTTTCTGGATCTCAGGACCCTTCAGTTTACATTAGTCAGCTTGGGAAGGAGGAGATGTTTAAATTCTTCAGTTTTTTTTATGGGCAGAATACAAGGAATGTATGAAAATTTCTAGTTGGGAAGGCTCAGACCAGAAAGTCTCTCTTGAGCACAACTGTGAGTCTCTGTGTATTTCTGTGCTTACAAATCATTAATCATGACTAAGTCCACCATTCATTGCCTAGATAATGAAAAATGGTAGCAGTAAATAAGAAGAGTGCCTGAACATTTCATGTTGTACCTTCAGTTGTTTAAGGACTAAAACATTTTTCTTTTTTAAAACTGTGAAAGTTGGGAATCTTGGACCATGAGGGCTGAAATACTTTGTAAAAAATCTGTTGCTTCAAAAGCATTTAGCCTTTTGAAGCAACAGATTATCAATTCTCCCAGTTTTACTCAAAAATAGATTTCCAAAACAAATGGATAGATAGACAAACAGATAGACAGACAGATGTTACTGACCTACTATGGAAATGTGTGGAAGATCCGGGAACTTGATTTTGTTATTATGTACTGCACTGTTGTCCGTGTTCTGCTTTTCCTCAAATATCATGTAAGAGTTACTGGCTGCAAGCAAAATGCAGCAGACGAGAAAGCCAAGGAAAATGTTCCTATATTCCATTCTGATGAGGGGAAAAGAATATATACATTAATAACTGTTCACACTTCAATAACCATTCACAAAAGAGAAAGGAAGGGGCAGTTCCTATAAGCTAGAATTTAGGCACGTATTTTTCAGCCTACCCCCCTTCCCTTCTAACTTATCACCCATGCACTGCAGCAGAAACCTAGTTGTTTATTTATTTATCCTCAACTCCTAAGGCTGACTTGCAAATCATGATTTTGAGAGTTCTCTGCCCTCTAAGTTCCTAAGCTTCCAAAAATCCCATAAAATTGCTGGATTCACTTCTTAAGTCTGTTGGCACACTGTAAAAGTCATTTTTATATAAAAAGGGCATTTCTTTCTTGCTCCATCTTTTAGATAATGAACCCAGCCACTCAATTCAGTCTGAGGTCAAAGAAGGAAAGATTGTTGAGTGAAAGAGAATGAAAAATTACAGTGCTTTCATACTGGCTAAGGAAGTGCAATATTCCTGCAAAGGTTTCCAGAAGATTTATGTTAACAGAAGAAATGCAAGACGAATCTTCTTTTAAGACCAAGATATCTTTTTCTATATTTCCCTGACAGATGAAAAGTGAACCTTCTCATGTTTAGAGTACAATCCTGTAGCTGTCGATTGAGATGTCTCACAGTTTTGAATGCTGTCTGAGAGCATGTAGTCAATTGTGATTACTATGGTCAGGTTTCTACAGTTTTTAAAGAGCCACTGTACTAGGAGAAACTGGTTGCTAGCCAAATAAAAACTATAATTAAACACAGTGCATTTGTAGAAAATATATTTGAGGTTCAGTTCACACATAGGTAATTACATGCATATGATATATTTATGAATGTCACTCCGACCTCATCACATTAAACTACAATCAGTGGCATGTGCCGATTTTAGGTCAGATCACCCACAGAGCCAGCGGGCTCCCATCACATGATGCTGTGCCGGGTCCCTGGGTGAAGGAGGGCAGAGCTGGCATCTGCAACTGGCAGGGCAACACGGGAGAGCTCCCATATTGCCATTAAATCTATGGGGGGAAGCCGCACACTCATGCTTCCTCCCATGTGATCCCCCCCCCCCATGGATTCAGGAGATGTAGGACATGGGGCATCAAATTCCCCACACCCCACGGTAAAGCGGAGCACCACCACCTCCTGCCACAAGTCATCTGTTGAGATGGATAGTCAAAATGTGTTTGGCATTTTCATCACACTTTGGATGCATTTGAACTATAGAATCAATGCAGTCTGCCACAACTTCAACTGCCATGGCTGAATGCTGTGAAATCATGGGAATTGTAATTTCTCTGCCAAAGAGTGCTGGTGCCTCACCAAAAAGCAAAAGGGGAGGGCATAACCAAATACGAATATGGTATTGGTAGTACTGTATTGGTTCACATATATATAAATGTATATAGATCTGTTTCATTGTTTTTATGAATATGGAAATTGAAAATAAAAAACATAATACACACACACACACACACACACATGGAGTACCAGAGTTTGAGAACTGCTTCTCTAAAGCACTGATTCTTAAACTGTGGGTCCTGACCCCAAATGTGGTCCTCTTAGCTCAATGTTGGGGTCATAAAAATTGGCAACGGTATATGGTTTCTGAAAGCCACTAGACATTTACATGAATCTGTTAGCAACAATGTGCTGTATTTGCAGTTGACTATGCAAAAAAATGATTCCACTGGACTTCATAAAAAAGAAAATCAGCCTGTTTAGTATCAGTAAATGTATTATTTTTATACATATTACATAGAACAATATACTTGTGATCATATAAAAAATTATTGGGTGGAAAGGGGTGCCAAAAATCTTATGCAGGAAGGAGTTTTGACTGGAAAAAGTTTAAGAAGTCCTGCTCTAAAGGACAACCTTATAGCAGGGGTCTGGCATAGGTTCAATATTATGACATATCTTGAAACTGCACAGTGTAAATGAACTTAGCGGAAATCCTGTTGTTATTCAGATGACATCCTCAGTTTCCTAAGAGGACAAGATCCTTTCCCCACAAAAGTTACAGTCCAAAATTCCATAGTGGGAAATCAACATGGAAAGGTGTATTTTCGAAGGCTTTCGTAGCCGGAATAACTGGGTTGCTGTAAGTTTTTTGGGCTGGCTGCATGGCCATGTTCTAGAAGCATTCTCTCCTGATGTTTCGCCTACATCTATGGCAGGCATCCTCAGAGGTTGTGAGATCTTAGACAAATTAAGGAAGGGCAATGAACTGGGAAAGAATATGTAATTGCTTCAGTTATGTTTAATTAGGCTTAATTATAGTGGTGCATGGGATCTAGGAAATGCTGCAATGGAAGGAGGATTCCATCTGTTGAAGAAACCGAGAAAGTGAGCATTATATGGCCATAATGATTGCATTTCATTGGTACGGAAAGAATACTACTGTTTTGTTTTTGAGAAGTTTGTGTTCATTTTTAAACACATAGGCATCAGATCTACAATGTAAATTTTTGTTTCTTATATTACACAGATACAATGTTTGATAACAAAGTTTCCATAGCAAAGTGCCTTATGTAATGGGACTAAAATGCATAATCACAGGGTTTATATAATAAGACAAAAAGCAAAAATCATTTAAAAACTACTTTTTGATTGAGGGGTTTTTTTGCTTTAGAATGCACATTTATAAACCAATTTTAATCAACTTTGGTTAACACTCCATTTTTAATGAAAATTTGTGATCAGCCTTAGCAAACTTTGGTTGGAGGTGGGAGATTGCTGAGTTTGATTTAGTTTGCAGAGAAACAATTTTTTAAAGGTTGTGAGTAAAATTAAATATTGGTTTCATCGAAATGATAGGAAAAATCATAAATATAATCTTGGGTTATATAAAGAAAATTTCCTAATGATCCAACAAAGCATCACATGGAATTTCTGATACATGACAGATATTCATCTAAGACCATTTTGTTTCATACAGTGATCAATCAGATATGACTATGGGTATTTCCCAAAAAATATGGGATAAAGAATTCCAGAGTACCATGCCTTTCCAATTAGAAAACACACAGAGAAATCATTTTAATGCTGCAGACAAAGAAAAGAGGAATCTGAGGAATTCTCAAACTAGACGTATTGAACAAAGGAGCTGTAAACATTTATGCATTTCTATATGGAGATTACAAAAGAATAATCAGTATTCATAGTTACATCACTGTAGAGCATATCATATATCTGGAGCATGCATATTCAAGCTATCACATACACACATCCTATAATAATCCTTCATTAATTTTTTTTGTTTTGCGGATAAACTGCATGTAAATGTGGCATAGATAACCAATGATGGCAACAGCTTGCTCTTGCTGTGGTTTCTTAGTCAGTGATTGAGAGACACATTTTTGGATATCCCTGCCTTTGTGGATGGCAACTTCCAGAGATAAACTCTTTTTTGCAAGTCTTTTATGCCAGGGGTCCTCAAACTTTTTAAACAGAGGGCCAGGTCACAGTCCCTTAAACTGTTGAAGGGCTGGATTATAATATGCAAACACCAACAAACAATGAATTCCTATGCACACTGCACATATCTTACTTGTATTGCAAAAAAACCCACTTAAAAACAATACAATAATTAAAATGAAGAACAATTTTAACAAATATAAACTTATTAATATTTCAATGGGAAGTGTGGGCCTGCTTTTGGCTGATGAGATAGGATTGTTGTTGTTTTTGTTGTTGTGTGCTTTCAAGTAGTTTCAGACTTAGGTTGACTCTGAGCGAGGGCCGGTAAATGACCTTGGAGGGCTGTATACGGCCCTCAGGCCTTAGTTTGAGGACCCCTGCTTTTATGGAACTCCCCCTTTTAAATGACTTCTGTTGATTTTACCAATGTAAGATTTTCATCAGTATGCTAAACTTGTTTTGCCTCTCAAAGCCTTAGGCAACAGAAACGACGTTTTCATTAGTGCTGGATCCAGGTTTAGTTGTGGGCATCAGGGTGGTATAAGCATATTTCCCAGTCCTCCCATGGAAATCTCTCTAATCTGAAAAAGCTACATGGTAGACTGGAGCAGTGGCAGCAGCTCAGAGCCCTTCTGTACACGATATATCTGGATTCAAACCTATTTTTTTCATATCAGGAGCGCCTTGAGAAACTGCAAGTTTCTTCTCGTGTGAGAGAATTGGCTATCTGTAAGGACATTGCCCAGGGGACGGCCAGATGGTTTACCAGCTTTTGGGGGGCTTCTTCATGTCCCCACATGAGAAGCTGGAGCTGACAGATGGGTGCTCACCCTGCTCCCTGGATTTTAACTACCAACCTTTCGGTCAGCAGTCCTGCTGGCACAAGGGTTTAAGCAATCATACCATCGGGGGCTTCTTTCAAACCTATTAAGCTAACGAAGGTCAAGTTCATTCTATTTAACACTTTTTTTGGGGGGGGGGGGGACGACTTATAGGAGATTGCATCTTGAGAAAATAAACTCACACCAGTCCTTTCACTATGAAATCCTCAAAGGGGAGATACTGATTCTGTACAAGGCTATTGTTTTGTTGTCCTGAGGTGAGTGATTTTTTTCATAAATGCACATCAATTTGGAAAACAGTATTTTTAAAAATAAAATCACAAATATTTTATATTGAGCTAAAATGTCTCTGAAGAAATACAAGCTCTTTTAAAAATATTTTGTTTGCCACCTCTGTGATATCAAAAGCTGGAAAATGTTAGATTATAGTTGCATAATGATCTGCAGTAACTTTACCAAATAACTGCAGTGAGTTTGCAATCTGGTACACATTATATGCAATAAAGTCAAAACCCTTTTCTTGAGATTTGTGGACTATTTTATGGCAAAAAGAAAAAGACTAAAATAAAAGTTCTAAGAACAACTATACTTTATTCATTGTTACTCCTCTAAGAAATGTTTTTGAGATTTTTCTACTAGTATTACAGTTAATATTTTTCAGGAAATGTGCTTTCTTTTATTCATTTGTTTACGATTTGGCTATAAGCACATCATACTAATGTACTAGGTTGTATCATGGGCTTTCATGAGCAGAAGGTGTCTCCATTGCATTTTTGCAGATTTCTTCTCCCCCAATACATCATACATCACCCATTCGGCAGAATGCCCTCTCTAATTTCTATTTAACACTTTCAACAGCTGTAGTAGGCAGGAAACATCAATAAAGTGTGTAGCCATTTACCTAGTTGCATATTTCTAAATCTCAGTCTAATCCAAGGTATACATTCTAGAAATAAAAATCCAGGATGCTTGAGCAACACATACACACATACTGTAAGCTGAAAATAATAGTATATGCATACATTTGCTGCTGCCCCCCCCAGCTTTTACACAGTATATATTTGCATAAATTTGTACTGAAATGTACTTAAATTTATACTAGAAAAAAACCTGACAAATTAAAGAAATATCACAAATCAGAATCCCAACCTAGCTCTTCCTTTTTGTAGCATATCATAACCCCTTTACCTCCAGATAATCAGATCATGACTATACGATTCACTGCTTCCAGATGTTCTCCAAACATAAATGGTGTGAAAGTTACCTTCTCTTGAGTGAAGTTGTTTAAAACTGTTGCTTCATCCCAAAGCATTTCTAAAAAGCATTTCTGCTGCTCATTGGTGTCCAGTTGTTGATAAAAAAAAACCACAGAGGTAAATCAAAAATATCCCAGAGCAAGTTTTGCCACTAGTTTCTCTTATAGGAAATAAACACACACAGCAAGTCTGTGCTCTAGCTTCTACCAACACTGTCTATTTCAACACATAACTTTTGGACTACTTTTTATGCTTTCTGGAAAAATTCCTGGCAAAATGCCACCTATTAATATGGAACATAGTTTGGGCCAGCTGATAGTTCCCCTTGAGACCCTGCCTGGGTTAGAAAAAGTGCACGGGTTAAACTAGAAAGATATCTGTTTCAGGCTCACTTAAATTATTCCAGCTCTAGCTGAAATCATATTACTGTAAACCATGAAGTTGCACAATTCATCTTAGCAAGATCAATGACTTTAAGCATTTAATAAATGGCCTAAGGCAGACTAGTTAACTTTTAAAGTTGATTTTATAATAATCTGAGCCTGAAGATGATTCAAAGTGTCATTGTAATTGGGTAGTAATGATAGTTCTAAAGTATATTAGTACAATGTATTGTCGAAGGCTTTCATGGCCAGAATCACTAGGTTGTTGTAGGTTTTTTCGGGCTATATGGCCATGGTCTAGCGGCATTTTCTCCTGACATTTCGCCTGCATCTATGGCAAGCATCATCAGAGATAGTAAGGTCTATTGGAACTAGGAAAAGGGGTTTATATATCTGTGGAATGACCAGGGTGGGACAAAGGACTCTTGTCTGCTGGAGCTAGGTGTAAATGTTTCAACTATATATTAGTATAGTTTTAACCTTGTAAAGTGAAAGGGAGAAATATGCCAAGAGGCAGACAAGTCAAGCAAACTCTTGTTGGGACCTTTTGGAAATGTATGTCCTCATTGCAAAAGAGCATGCAGATCCAAAATAGGTCTCTACAGTTACTTACGGACCCAAGTCTGATTTGAAGATGTTGTTGGACCAACACTTTAATTCATGCCAGCAGCATGACCAAGGAGAAATTTGGAGGGCCAGAAGTTACCTACCTTTGGTCTCAGACTTCAAATGGATGTATAGCATCCATTTGAAGTCTGAGACTATAATATATAGTGGATATTATAGTATTTTGGGTCTGCTTTACACATATTATATCCAAGTGTACATGTGCCTGCAATATAATGACTGTGGTTTGAGACTTGGTCATCTTTCATTCTCATTCTGTTCAGGAACACTGGGAACAATCTCATAATATTTTGTTACTGGTACTGAAATATTTCACTTACCACTTTCCAAAAATCCTGAAAGAACGCATAACATGATAATTACAAACAACAACAACAACTCCAGTCCATCCAATACTGTCATACAATATGATAGTTCCAAACACCTCATATTTGAGGCAAACCCAAGAAAAATAGGCAGCTTTTCAAAAAGTAGCTAAAATATGCCAGCACTGAAGACTGATGGAAATGGAAGCTCATTTAATTCCACAGCATTATGGCAGAGAACATCTATCTCCAAATCTTTGAAAAAGGATGTCATAGTGGAAGTTGACATTGGGAAATACATATCTTAAACTTACCAGATTATGGTATTATACAAAAAGTCAATAAATGGCCAGAACCCTATATCACAAGATTCCTGAAGTTATGTACTGGTGACTGTTATGGACAGTACATACTCTGTATCCATGGGTGATATATTCCAGGACCCCTGTGGCTACATGAAATGTTAGATAACAGGATTGGAACCATATCACAGGATCATGTGGGAGATTCTAGAGAAACCCACAGGCTCTTCCAGGAAGAGAAGGATATGAAACCATAAATATATAATCCATGGATAAAAGGGAGTCCTACTGTCCTTTACTAAGCAGCTGATCTAAGATCTTGAGCAATGTCATTAAGCATGATGTATCACAATTGTACAATGTATGCCATTGAAATAAAAAGCTAACCAACACAAGTACATCTGTCCTCCCCCCTCCTCCTCATACACTTCAATGTAGCGCTCCCACTCTCAACTTCCTTTGTGTTTTTGCATCTATCCCTGAAGTGATATGTAGATTAGAGCAGCAGAAAGCTGTGGCTTTGGCAGGTACTGTGTTGGTATTCAAAGCCTGAAACATGTCACAACTGTGAAAACGTCTGGTCTGAACTTAGAACTTCAAATAAAGCAAGGATGAATATTTTGGCATTACGTCTTGACATGAGCGGTGGAAGCGAGTAATAACAGCTGAGTGTTAAATCACAAATAACTATGCAATCTTCAGTGTGCAATGCATGTTCTGAAGAAGGAGGGGGCAACCAGCAACTAAAGCTAAGTTATCAGTTCATGACAGCAAAAGTATTGTCAGATCAAGAGATCTGAGAAGGTTTCAGAAGCCAAATTGGAGACTTTGGGATAATGCTTTTGGGATGTCATATCAAGCATGTCCTTGTGAAGTTATTAGGATGATGGTTAAAAATGATAGTTGGAATTCTGTACTGCAGTTGTGGATTCATCAATGATTTCTATTCACAAATCTGCGTATTCCCAATCATGATACTATTGCCACGAACGTCCGCCTTCCCAAATCTACTTTACCAGGGATCAATTGCTGATAGTGAGGAAGGACTGTTTCTGTGTTTTGAGTGGGGTATAACAGATTGATATTTCCACATGCCTCATGTCAGCAATTTTGGTTTAAGGAGGAAATGCAGCAGATCTTGCTATGATTATTGCACCAGATGATCTTTGATTGACAAAACCTTAGGTCTCAGTCACTGTTATCCGTTGCTGCCCAATGCTCCCTTTGCATACCTGAAACCACGAATAATAGTGAACCCTATATTTTGACTATACTTGGGCAAGAAGCACACCATAGAATTGCACTAGAGGACTTAGAGAGGTGCACAAACACTTACAGGTGGGAATGTTTTTTAGAGTATGGATAAGTGAAAATGTGGACATCAAAACCATAGATTAGTGGGTTGTAATGAACTTAACAAAGCAGCTGACCTAAGATCTTAAACAATGTCATTAAGCATGATGTATCACAGTTGCACAGTGTATGCCATTCAAACAAAAAAGCCAACTATAACAAGTAAACCCCTACACACACTCCAATGCAGCACTTGCACTCCGAACTTCCTCCACCTCAGGACAAGGGAAGAGAGGGCAAGCTGCTAGGCTAGTTTTCATAAAGAATTAGACATGCAATGAATTTGTCAAAGAGATGGAACCTGAGCCAAGGCAGTGGTGGTTCATAGTTTCTATGCCAGTGTCGAGGTGAATCTGCATTCATGATTCCTGTGTATCTCTCTGTGTGTTTCCTTGTTCAAGAGCTATATAGGGAACATAGAAGTTTTCCAATCTGCACTTATTGGGAAGCAGCTGCTCTGTTTGAAAGAGATATGTTTCTCTTATTGCTCAGAAAGTAGCTGGCTGTTATCCCATTCGCTTTCTCATGAGGAGGTAATGTGACATGTTTCCTTCATGGAGGGGATCAAAAAGGCAGTTCTCTGCTTCCTTAGCAATTTAATAGAGGAATGGATCACTGATGATTACACTAGCTGGTGCTTGGTGAATTGAGATTGGTGAGGTTAGGCAGATTCATTTCGTAGCACTGTGTTGCCCCAATCTATGTAGTATAGAAGTAACAAACAGGATTCCAGTCAAATACTTGGTCTCGATGATAATTGATGAGTGATTAGTACAGGCACATTACGCAATGTTACTTGAGACCAGAGTTTGTAGTATTTGTTATTCCGGTTCTTGGGATTTTCAAAATATTTAAACATTATCCCCAGTCTGTCTTCTAGCAATTCTTGGAACCTGTTTCAATCTTTTATTCTCAACCTCTAGTGGGTTCCTTTTGCATCCTAAGATGTGTCAGAACAAAAACTACCCTTCTCTATCTTGGCTTTCTTTTTATAAAAATATTTTTCTTAGAGTGCTTTCAGGAACTGGCATTCTAGGAAGATTGCCTTAAAAGAATAGGATCGCCTCAACAAAACATGTTCTATTTTCTTTTTTGGAAGAACCATAGGGAAGAACAGTCTTGCCTCCAGAAATAATGGCACAAGCAGATGTGGAGTAAACAAGAACAGGCAAACCTAGCAAAAATGAATTAGCTAGATTGCAAGAAATCCAGTCCGGAAGAGGCCTGTTCTGTATCAGTTTAAGAGATACTGTAAGTACTTATTATATAATTTACTATGAGGAGCAGTAGCTGGAAGATATATGCTGTTATTAAATGTTTACTATTAGTGCCTGGAAATGTTGACGTATATGCATAACTAGAAGAAATACATCAAGTTAGAAATTAGCTAATGAAAGGAACTGAAAAATTCAAGCAACTAGATTCGTTGCACATGTTTGCTTTTGAGAACAACTAATGTGATCATCGTCTCTCTGACAGAATGGGCACAGTACATCCCCAGGTTGGCTTTGAGCATTTGAGACCACAAGGCTCCTTCAACTATCTTTTCTTTGAACGAAGTTCGGAAGCCTCCAGGACCTACAATTCTACTTTTAAATAGCTCAATCCCTCCAAAACCCAAAATAAGCATCTGGCTACTTCTGATTTTTGTTTCCTATACCCCTGAAGTCCATTTTAACATTTTAAAAATGTTTTGATATAGGCCATAGTCATATTTGTGACTTATGCTTGCGTAACCAGCTGGTTACGGATATGACTGAAGCTTTTAATGCCTTGCATGAGCTTTTCAAGATAATATCCTTATGAGGACCACTAGATCTCCTTTTGTCTACTTTTTCCCCACCACTTTGGCTACTCTGGGTCACTTACAATTCCATGGTGGTGTTCCAGCACAGTATTTTACTATGCCAGTTTTCAGGAGGCGCTTGACCATAGTTAGCTCAGATCAAAGTGGCAAAATTGAAAAACTATAACGCTACTTTGTAACGCTACTTTGTTAGCATTCAAATAATAATGCAGAAATGGGTTAGAACAGATTTATGAGAGAAAATAATTGAAAGTGATGTATGCTCATCCATGCTAAGATTTGCTTTATTTCATCTTCAAAGAGTGCAAGATTTTACTATCCTAATTTGGGTGCCTTCATTTCTGGCACTTCGGTGCCATTTTACAACACAGATTTACTATTGAAAACATGTCCAATGTTTTAGCATTGGCATTTCGATATTATCAATTTAATACTGCTAATATCCACGCAAGGCTATACAAGCCCCCATAGGCTGCCATCTAGTGTTAAAAAAGATAATTCCTAATATTCTACATTGGTTGTTTAATTACATATTTGTAATTTTAAATAACAAAGTCCGGCCTCTCAAATCCACCTTAACAGTCAGCAACAAAATATCTGGGCATAGGAGGTCTGTTCAACTGCCAATTGGGGTGCAAAGATGTAGTTGCTGTAAAACACATGTCAAATTCAAGGCTTGCAGCCCGAATCTGGCCCACCATGTCATTTTATGTAGCCCCCCAGATGCTGGATTACAATTCCTATATTCCTAATCATTAGGCATAATGATTAGTGCTGATGGGAGTTGTGATACCGCAACACCTGGAAAGCTGCAGTTTGTTCTGTTTGGTCAAGATAGTGGAGTTTGAATTTTGATGCAAGGTTTTTGGATATGATGCCTGACTTTAAAAAGTCATTTAACCCTTTTCTAACCTCAGAACTAATGCTTTTTTTTTTTTGTCCTGTCAGGAGCGACCGCTCCTGTTGTGAGAGAATTGGCCGTCTGCAAGGACGTTGCTCAGGGGACGTCTGGATGATTTGATGTCTTGTCATCCTAGTGTGAGGCTTCTCTCATGTCCCCGCATGAGGAGCTGGAGCTGATAGAGGGAGCTCATCCGCCTCTCCCCGGATTTGAACCTGCGACCTGTCGGTCTTCGGTCCTGTCGGCACAGGGATTTAACCCACTGCACCACCGGGGGCAGAACTAATGCTGTTGGGTTGCAATTCCCATTATTCCCAGTCCAAATGGCGGATAATCAAAAGGGATGGGAGTTGTAGTTCAGTAACATCTGGGGACCCAAATTAAAATTAAAGAACAATGATTACTATGCAAAAAAGTATAGTTGGCTGTCTGTATCCATGGATTCTCCATTCATGGATTCAATTTCTCTTGAAGGCAACCATAAAGCTGATGTGACACTCAGTGAAAATGAGTTTGACACCCCTGGTATAGAATATTGGCAAAGACAGAGGGTTGGACTGAATGGCCCTTGTGGTATCTGCCAACTCTATGATTCTATGATCCAATAGTCTTTTTTCTAACACTACAAGAGAACCTGTGGACCTTCTTGGCTATTGCAGTGGGCTGGGGGGCATTTAGTTAATCTAACTGAATATGATGCAGTTATAGGTTCACAACTTTAGGTGATAGATCCATAATTGCAGTGCTTATTGCCAACAACAGTCTGTAAATTAGGGAACAAATTACATATGTTAGCCATTGGAGGAACTCACAAGATCACGTTAATTTCAAGATTAGGCACATTATGGACATGTATAAATTTGTTTCAATATTTGCACATACTTTTTAGCACACATAATTCAAAGCTGGAGTCACATTATTGATTATGATTGTGTTCAATTGAATGTGTGAACAAATTTGAAATGGACAACTGCAATGCACAATATGTATTTGCATGTGCAATTGTACCAAATATAAAATGCTTCTTATAGGCAATTATGTTTCCAGAACTTCAGGTGAATATGAACTTCCGTATGATATAAAACCCAACCATGTCTGTAGGGGACCTTATGGAAACTTGCCACTAACTTGTATACAAGTCATATTATACTAGTAGAATTTACAGACAAGATATACTAGGTAATCTAAGTGATAAATATTTGTTCTTAGAGTTATAGAATCATAGAGTTGAAAGGGATCACAAGGACCATCTAGGCCAACATCCTGTTATGTAGGAAAAGCACAACCAAAGCACCCCTCACAGATGGCCATTCAGCCTCTGTTTAAATGCATCCAAAGGAGGAGGACATTCTTATAGTAACACCAGAGGCACTCCAAGTGGCCAGCTACTGGTCAAAGGACATTTAGTATAATGCCAAGTTTTTAAAATGTTGTGTTTTTTAAATACAGTACAACTTTACCCTTGGTTCGCTTCTGATAAGATAAATAAATGAACAAGCTGATGCTGTACCTAAATATCAAATGAAGATATTTATGTCAGTTAACTTAGCCATGTATTGCTCTATAAAAATTGTATATTTTCCACATTTATAAATTATAGGAATCCATACATTTCTGTCTCCACATATGGGATTTTCAGCTTCTCATTGAGTTTTTATACAATAACTAAGAATAGATATCCCATTGAAAAAAAACTTCTGTCTTACAAAGATGTCAGGATCCCAGTAAAGCGGCATGATCATCCATATCTGTTCATGTGTTTGGTATTAAAATGTTTAACTTGTTAGATTAATATATTTTTGGTCTGTTGAAATGTTTTACTATTGTATTCCATTTAAAATTTTACACAATGATTATGTTATAAACCAGGATATTTTAATATAAATATTTATTATGATTCTATTGGGTATACTTTCTTCCACCAATGAAATTGGGATGAATTTTCTTAGTCCCTTACTCTTATAGCTCTTGTGCTCTCTGAAAATTGTTTCAGTGGTTTTTTGTGGGGTTTGGTAAGATTTAGTAGTAGTAATAATAATAATAATGATAGGAATAAGGATAAATTTATTATCTGCCTCCTTGAGGCTTAAGGCGGGATAGAACATCATTAAAACAAGAAATAGAACACTATAAAAAGACTTACAACAAAATACACAGAATTAAAAAATCCACTTAAAATCCGGTTTCTGCCTCCTGCAGAATTTTGGGGTTTGTTGTTTAGGGAGGAGCCTTTAACAGCTTCACTAAACTACAAACCCCAGAATTCTGCAGGAGGCGGAAACCGGATTTTAAGTGGATTTTTCACTAGTGTTATGAAGTGGAAAGTTAAAATCCACTGAAAAAAAATGCAGATTAAAATGCTCAACTTAAAATTGACCAGATAGGCCTGTTGGAAGAGATGAGTTTCAATTGTGTCTTAAATTCCAACAGTTAATCTAGCTGTTGAAGCTTTTCCGGCAGGATTCAAATGCATACACTATTCATTAAAAGTTATAGCTGTTTATTTATGTCCCTATACAGTATCAGACCACGGGAGACATTCCTCAGATTCCCTGGATTCTGAAAGTGAAGGTCTGATTTGGAGCACTCATAGGCAATGCAAGAGAAACCCCAAAGAGGATTCGAATTATATATTGTTTTAATTCAAACTCTTAACAGTCCACACAACTTATAAAAAAAGGGTTCTTTTTTCATTTGAGAGAAGTCCATTTGGTAGCTATTTTATGATGGCTTCACATCAGAAGTTCTTCAAAATGTCTAGAAGAATGTCTTTGCCAACTTTCATAACACATTTTTTACACATATTGTATGCTCCACAATTCTCCCCTATGGTATTTCTGGATGTAAATTAAACTCTGCACAAATTCCTGGAATGCACTAAAATAGAATTGCCCTCTTCAACCTTGCAAGCAGGTTTATTATTGGGTCCTCAAAGAAAGAGAAAACAATTTTCAAAGAGAAAATTGCATTGTAAACAAAGACTTTGCCTCCATCTTCTAAATTAGGAGACTTCTGTTGATATGGTCTGTCTAAAATCCCATAATGGTTCAAAAATGTCATAACACATTTCGTGTATTTTAATGTGTTTAGTATTACCTTTGCATGAACTCTTCATGGTGTTAATTAAACTGAGATTCTGGAAAATAACAATACAGTCCCTTGATGTTGATGATGGGAATTGTAATTTACCCATATTCTTATACATTTTCAAACGGGAGCATTCATAAAATCCAAAACAAATAGTGATTATTTCTAATAATTGTCATTATAGATTCCCAAACCTGGGCATTGCCAGATACTAAAACTAGTTACATTATCAAATAACCCATACTACCAGCACATTCATCTTAATATTTAGCCAAATTGCTAAATATTGTTATAAGCCTTATAAGACTGACTTTTTCATACAAAGTCGATAAGAATCCACTGAATTCACCAACATATATCTACTCAGTGTTCACCAACCATATGATTTTAGGAAGCTAATAAAATAATATGAATGCAATGACCTGTTTCTGCTATTGCTTCACAGCCATCAATATTCTTCCTTTGGAGATTTTGTTCGGTCATGCAACTATTGAAAACTCTGTCCAATCTTCTTTGAAAGCTGCTCAACCTGGTGACCTCTGGAACAGCCATATCGGCTGGAACAAATTCAGACACTGCCAACTGTCTGTCATTGGAATGCAAGAGAAGTGTCTATTCACAGCGTAAAAGGTAAAGGTTTTCCCCTGAATTAAGTCCAGTCGTGTCCGATTCTGGGGGGTGGTGCTCATCTCCATTTCTAAGTCGAAGAGCTGGTGTTGTCTGTAGACACCTCCAAAGTCATGTGGCCGCCATGACTGAACGGAGCACCATTACAGCATAGAAAAATAAATTAAGTTTATGAATCTGCCTATTAGAATATTGCTTCTGATATTCCTAGTATGTTTAATTTTGTATCTGGAGAGAGTAAGATTTCTGAGAGAAAATATTATTTTGTTTGGCAGGAAGATTATATCTCTGTGTGTGTATATGAAAGAGGGAAAGAGTTATTTATTTGTTGTTATAATCATTTATATCTTAGAGCAGAGATTGTAAACTCTGGCCAATGAGATGTTAGACTGCAAATGCCAGTTTCCCTTGTCATTGTGGAAGCTGGATTTGAACTGCAGTCCAGAAATATCTAGAAGACAAGTGTTGAATAAAATGTTGGCTGGAATTTTACATGAACTACTTCTTAAAGCATGCGTAAGTAAGAAGCATGTCCCTACCTGAAAACTCACCTCCCCTTACTAGGTATCAACTGCACAAAAAGAAGGGGGTCAGTTATAATATGGAACAAGTGGATGTTGTTTCCCCTTATTTCTGTCAGCTGATGGGGCTGCAACACAGAAATGTGACAGTAGTCCTATTTCTGATTGTCACATCCTTTTATACCACCTGAACAGACATCCTTCTCTTGGTACCGCTGATGCTTGAGACAGTTACAATTGCGGCAATAGTGTCGGAACTGTGATGACATAAGGATTGTTAATATGGATCAGCTCCATAGCTGTAACTCCAGGTTACGCATCAATAA
Organism: Anolis sagrei; assembly: GCF_037176765.1. Classification (NCBI taxonomy): domain Eukaryota; kingdom Metazoa; phylum Chordata; class Lepidosauria; order Squamata; family Anolidae; genus Anolis; species Anolis sagrei. The sequence continues at coordinate 210,458,938 of NC_090024.1, read as the reverse complement.
GTGTGACACAGAATTCTGGCTAAAACATATTATTGCACAGGCTTTTGTTAACTATAGCCACCTTTGTTATATTATAGGCTAAACAAGAGGCTACAAAAATCCAAAAATGGCAAGGCAGGGAAACAAAAGAAGATAAAGCAGCTGTAGTTCAGATTTAAAAGCTATGGTTTTTTAAAATAGGTTTTCATCTGGTGCCAAAATTACTTTGTGTAGTAGGTAACAGATGAGCCTTCTAGAAGAGAACGTTTCGCAGCCAGGGGACCATTACTGCCTTTCTCCAGCTATGGCATTCTAAGAGAAGGATGGTGGGAGCAGTCTGTACCAGATGCAGGCAATATGGCTGCATTGCCTGTAGGAAATTTTAAAACAGACAATGTACCCTTTTCTTTCTTTGAGGCCTCTCACATCACATCTGTCCAGGTAAGCCTGTGCTGAACAGTACTGTATGTCTCATGGAGAGCAATAATCACTACCCACTCTGGTTATACTGTTGCCATGGCTTCTCCTGTACAAGGACTTGGCCTGACTTGCCTGCAAGGGGCTCCAAGTAAAGGGGGTGGGGGCAAAGGAAGGACTTGGTGGCTGCTAAGTCATTTCAGGTGAGGAAGGAGTGGGCCCAAATGGACTTGTTAGCTACCACATTTCATCACACAGTAGTCACACACCCCCTTTAAAAAAAAGAAGAGTGTGACTATTACACAAGGAAATAAACCCTTTCTTTTGTTTTGAAACAGTACTTTTTTTTAATAAAACGATAGTGGAAACAACTTGAGGACATATCCAAGAATATCTAGGAAACAAATTTTCATAACTGAATATTTTAATCTTCCTTATTGGAAGACTCCGGGCCACTGTCATTGCTGTCAGTGTCTGATGCGCTGTCCAAGGCACTACTCATGGCAGATGTTTTTTCCTCCTCATCACCCTGTCACAGTGCATCATTTTCTGATCCATTCAGTGCATTAGAAATTCCATTTCTAAAGCTTTTCACAGCAATGTCCTCCATGATAAGGGCTCAACTATTAATGACCCATGTGTACATCAGTTCCAAGAATGGGCACTTCACATTTCCAGCAGGTATCAAGTGGGAATCAGCTTCTTGTTTCAAGTAGCATTTTTGGAAGGGGATAGTCAGCAATGGATGGGCGACTATGTGAGAGAGTGAGAACCACCCTTGCACCCTCCCGCTCACTCGCTCACACTCTCTCTCAAGCACTCACTCTGTTGCCCATCTATGGGAAGCACAGTGTGTGAATGAATGAGTGAGTGAGTGGGAGGGTGGTCCTTTGTGTGGCTGGGCAGGCAGCTGGGTGGGCAGCTGAGCAAGCGAGTGAAGTGGGTGGGTGGGTCTTTGGGCAGATGGGAGAGCAGATGCAGGCTTACATCAGTAAAACAAGGGTTCAACTATTATGCAAAGAAAACAGAAATACTGAAACTGGGACCCAAAAATGTGGCTGTGACTATTTTACAATGGTGACTATTATGTGATGAAATAAACTATGGCTTCATCACCCTTATCATTAACCCACAGTGCCTGCTCCCCACCAGTCCACACTACCCCCATTTCTTTGGGCCAACTTGTGCGATGGCAACAACAGTGTGATACTGTGGTTCCAGCCAGCTGGGAGTGGGAACTCACTGGAGGTGATGTGCCTCCCACAAACATATCTCAATGGTGGAACTCCAGGTGAGAATAAAGGTCAGGAAGAAAACACGTAAGTCTCTTCTCCAACCCCTCCCCAAGACATGTAGCTGGGGGGGGGGGGGCTTGAGGGGCTTCAGCCGCCCCCTGAAATTCTCAGGGTGGTTCGTGAGAAGGCCTTACAGGTACATTATTTAAACTGTTATGTTTATTCAATATATCCCATATGCATGGGGCTATTGGGATAATGATACAAAAGGTTTGCTAGGGTAGATCCTTAGCCCCCACCTTTGACTCAAACTCACCCCCCCCCCAAATCAAACTCAGCACCTCCTGAATCAAAATCCTGGCTAAAGGCCTGCCCTCCCCCCAATATTTTATAGTGATTGCCATGTCCTGACAAACTGCAAATATTTTTGACAAGAGTGGGGAAAAGTCTTATTTGATGTCCACCAACATGTCTTGTGCCATCTGGTCTCCTGCTGCCCACTTACCAGAGGCCATTGCTTGAGTGTCTCTCCCCTTTCCTTTTGCAGAATAGGTGTGTCACCTGAAGCATCTTTATTTCCTAAAATGCTCCAGGGCTCCACAAGAAGTTGAGATATAGTGCTTAGGGGAGATGGGGAGATGAGTATTCCATTACACAGCAAACCTACTATGTCTATATTTTTAAAAGAAAATATTGCCGGAACGACAACAGACTACTCCTATTTAGGGTCTCCCTTGGCTGCAGACACCCGAGAGGGCCGTTCTATTAGCACCACCATTATGTTTTTCTAAATGTTGGTTAGAAGACAGAAACAAGTTCTGGATGGTTTAAAATGTATTCCCTTTATAAACCACCATAACTCACAGCCAAATTAAGAGTGGTATTGCATACGTGCTTGGGGCTTATTTTCTGCAATGGTATTCTCTCTCATGCAGAGAGCCCCATATGTGAAGTGGGACACCACATCTGTTTTTAGTAACACATGGCTATTTACTTTCCTGTTTCTCTTGCACATTGAGTCCTTGCTTGTATTTGGACCAAGACATCTGCCAGTCAGGAACACATGTATAAATACCTCTCCATAATACAAATTTCCTGCACACAGAAAACAAGCATCATACATATAGACTACAAACATATTCATTGACATATTCATTATCCCCTTACTGGTAATGAGATTTTCATGGGGTATCCTTTGTATGTATCAATTTGAAAATGCCCAAATGAATTCAAAATGGCTTATGTTACATTACTGATTATACAAGAAGTCCCCAAGTTATGAACAAATAGGTTCTGAAGTTTTTTTTCCTAAGCTGAATTTGTATGTAAGTCAGAACAGGTACATGTTTTAAATGTATCTGCAGTCCAAAATAGCTCTTTCAGGAGTTAATTTCCCTTCTGAGGGGTGGATTTCTCTCACTTCTTGTTGTCTCACCCCCATTCTTAACTATGAGTTGTTTGTGAGGACTTCTTCAGATGGGCAAAATTCCCCATCCTACGATGCTTGTATCTCTCTTTAGGCATGGAGACTGCCAGATCCCATCACATGGTCTTGATCTACTTTCAGCAGAGCTCCGTGCCTGAAGAGTGATACAAGTGTCACAGGAGGCAGCAATGGCAACACGGCAGGCTTCCTGTGTTGCATAGAAAGCAATGGGGGAGGGGGGGGGGGAAGCCAGGCAGCAACGCTTCTCCCTGTAAGATAAAGTGAGGGGTGATGAGGGAGATTCCGGGTGCGGGATGATGGATTCCCCATGCCCCAGAGCAGGCCCACCAGATCCATTGTGAATCCCCTCCCCTCAATGTGATGCGGTCCTAAGTTGGATGTTTGTACCTTGAGGACTACCTGTATACTGCAGCCCCAAACTCTTGTTCTTATATAAAGCAGCTAGCTCCAGTTTTATCCAATGTTCATGAAGTAAAAGCAATAGATCAATCCATAAATGTTCCTTTAAAATTCATATCAAGTGCCAGGAATCGTATTCATAAATTATAATAGAACTATCCATACAAATATAGCTTTCTTGAAAAGTTGTTTGGGATTTTTTAAAACACTAACACCGTTATCTTTCCTTTTTCTTTTTACAGTTATTTTACGTAGCTTCTATTATACTGAAGTGGCTTAGTAGCTGTGAGAGGTGAAAGTTTTAACGAACATTTATTATTTCTACATGGAAGGCACCACTCATAACTGTAAAACCTTAATGTGCAACAATTTAACTGAAAACAATTTACATGCCAATACAGTGGAGTCTCGCTTAGACAATCTTCACTCATCCAGTGTTCTGTATTATCTAATGCAGTCTGCCTCCCGCCTGGATCCACAGCTGTTTCAATACATTGAGATATTTTGGTGCTAAATTCATAAATACAGTAATCATTACATAACATTACTGTGAACTGCTTTTTCTGTTGATTTGTTGTAAAACATGATGTTTCAGTGCTTAATTTGTACAATCATAACGTAATTTGACATTTAACAGGCTCTTCCTTAATCCCTTCTTATTATCCAACATTTTTGCTTATCCAAGGTTTCACAGCCCATTTATGTTGGATAAGCAAGACTCTACTTTACTCATAAAACCTGTTTCCCCAAACCAGTAGCATACCATATATAGGGGACAAAGTAATGAAAAGAAGAAAACCTTAAGAAGTCCACTTATTTTATGGCTAACAGTGATATTAATAAAAACAATCTATCTGGTTTCTTCAACTATCCGGCCGTAAAAGAGAACCTTCCCAAATACTCACACATTATTAGACTAGCTTTACATCTGTGGGGAATTCTATTCACATTTATGTCTCTATAGAGGAAATACTAAACGTGACAGAGACTTCTGAGGCACACAGTCATCAGAAGCAATGGCTATTTTATGGTGTGTGAATGCGTGACACAGAAGGAGTGAGACATTCAAATTACAAGTATAAACCAAAGAGCTATTATAGTTTATTGGATATGGAAATGCTTGTCAACTTTGGTCTTACATACTGACTTGCTTCTTTAAAAAAAAAAGAAAGAAAGAAATGGACAGGCCTGCTGGATTTCACCATGGCATTTAGGAAGAGCAAAACCAGTGTGCCCTTCCAAACATTTATCTCCGTGTAATTGGAAATTACCTCAACTTATTGTACAAAAATCTGTATAATACTGAGACAATTGGTCCCAACTCTTGATAGGTTTACAAGCAGGATTATACTCTAGCTTCACGTGGAGATCCTTTTTGTATTTTTTCTGATGTTTGCCCATTTAACCAAGCCTAGCCCTGCTTAGCTTCTGAAATCAGATGTGATAGAGACATTTGGATATGGTAGTATAGCAATAAGTTTCCAAGAACCTTAATAATCTGGAAAACCTGAAACACTCTGAAAACCACTATTTTAGATAGCAGCAGTCTATGTTTACTATGAAATTCTAGGCAGTAGGAACTCCTGGTGGCGCAATGGGTTAAACGCTTGGGCCAGCAGGACTCCTGACCAAAAGATTGGTGGTTTGAATCTGGGGAGCAGTGTGAGCTCCCATCTGTCAGCTTCAGCTTATCATGTGGGAACATAAGAGAGGCCACCCACATGGTGGGTAAAACATCCTGTCATTCCCTGAGCAACATCCTTGCAGGCAGCCAATTCTCTGACAGCAGAAGTGACTTGCAGTTTCTCAAGTTGCTCCTGACATGAAAAAAAGAAAGCCCCATGGCAGGCCCGTAGCCAGGATTTCATTTTGGGGGGAGGGGGGGGGGGCTGAATTTTTTTTCAGGGGGGGTTCGGGGGAGGGGGCTGAGTTTCGGGGGGGGGGGGCTGAGTCTGAGTGAAAGAGGGTCTAGCCTAGCAAACCTTTTGTATCATTACCCCAATACCCCCATGCATATGGGATATATTGAGTATGGTGATCAGATCATGATATGAATAAACATAACAGTTTAAATAATGCACCAATAAGGCCTTTTCGCGAACCACCATGAAAATTTGGGGGGGGGGGGGGCTGAAGCCCCCCGAGCCCCCCCCCCCCCGGCTACATGCCTGCCCCATGGTCATGTATCCACTCTGGTTCTGATAGACATTTTTTTTAAAATAGGCATTTTTATTTAAGTTTCCATTTAGCAAGCAGTAAGATTGTTTTGTCTGTCTTCCAATCCTTTACCAACTTTTTATGGCTTTTCTTTAGAAGTCAGCTTCAGAATTTCTTTTGAAACAGAGTAGCTGGATCAGAACTTTGATTTTTTTTCCGTATTCCTTTGATATCAGTATTGTTTCATGAAGAAGAGGGAGATGAATCCCCTCTATACCCCCCAAAAACCCTGCAGCACACATTTGCTGGAGTAAGTAAAATTTGCATTTACCCTATCTAAGAAGAAAAAAAGTGGGAAACAGAAATTGAACCCTGCTTTTTGGAGGCAAATCTGCTAATAAGATAGCCTCTGACCCTCAGAAATGTGAACAAAATTATAATGTTTATGTACTACAAAAACATTCAGCAAAAATTTTAGTAGTTAATATTGAACCATTGGTGGGAGGGGAAATGTCCAGCAAATGACCCTTAGATTTATTATTTCATCCAAATACAATTTTTTTTGGAAGTAATGCCAGAACTTTATTATTTCTGTGTCTGAATATAACCATGGGATCTTTTGGCAGTGTTATTACATTTCACAATTTATCTTCATATGTTTTGTATTTTAAAATTTTTTACAATATCAAAAGTAAAATATAGTCTATGGGATAGGGCAGTAAATATCCATATCCATAATTAAAAGCAACATGCTGCTAAGCAAGGGAAGACTGTCGCTGAAAAAAGCAAAATACTGTGTCCCATTGGCTTTCATGGACTTAAGACCCCACATTCAGATTGTCAGATAGATAAATGCAAGCACAGTGGGTCTAAAATAATGCAATGTAAGAGTCATGCTGATTCATTTGGGACATAATTCTGAAATACGGTTTAACAGCATGTTATGTGAAAGGTAGAAATGGTTTATAATTATATTCCAAAGGAGGGAACTAATTCTTCTCACGTTGGTTTTATTAACAAGGCTGGATCCTGGGGAAAGGGAACTGAGACAGGTTCAGAGGCCAGTATACTACTGCTGACACCCTGCATGGGCTGCACAGATAGGCAAAGATGTTCTGAAAAGAAAAATAATAAAACCAAGCTGTGATTTTTTTTAAAAAGACTTTGCAGTTTGAATCAGTTTAGAAGGTGAACTGCTGCTCTTGAATGCTTAAAAAATTACCTACAGTTTTGAATAGGAAAAGTCTGGACTGAAAAGTCTGGAATGGTTGAAAGTTCCTAAATTAGCCATAATTATTACTTATTATTTCATCTGTTCCACCTATCTCTCAATATGGGACTTATGCAGGTTTGTGATTGTGGCGCAGCTGGCTGAGTGTCAGCTGCATTAAGATCACTCTGACCAAAAGGTCATGAGTTCGAAGCCAGCCCGGGCTGGAGTGGGTGTCCAGCCATTGTGTAGCCCGTTGACGACCTTTGCAACCCGAAAGACAGTTGCATCTGTCAAGTAGGAAAATAAGGTACCACCTTGTGTGGGAGGCTAAATTTAACTAATTTATGAGGCCATAAAGGAAAAAAAAAAGACTCCGGGGAATGTGGAATACGGAAGAACTTCATCGGTGTCGTTGATGGACGATGAAAAGCAGCAGCTCCCCTGGCGGCCAGAAAAAAAAAAAAGTTAAATAGCCTCGGTGTATTTGTGTGTTAAATGTTGTTTGTCAAACTGGCATTGAATGTTTGCCATATATGTGTTTACTGTAATCCGCCCTGAGTCCCCTGCGGGGTGAGAAGGGCGGAATATAAGAACTGTAAATAAATAAATAAATAAATAAAACAGAATATAGTTAAAACAAGTAATCATCATCAATTAAATACTAGGTCTGAGATCCTGTGTGGGAAACATAGCCATGACCTTTCGCATGATCTGACCTTCCCTCTGTCCGCTCCTAACTCACTTTCGAAGCCAGGAAGTTAAACCAAACTAGAGATTTCTATGGCATTGGCAAGAGGAAACATTCAGCCAGCAAACCATGGTGCAAAGAATGGCAGCGAGGACTCCTGCTGTTTTAAAAATAGTTTTTAAAAGACCTATTTAAAAAGAGAAGTTTCAGGTATGTTATCATTTTTAAGTTATTTATTTAATGGATATGAGACTATGACTTGGCATTTTATATGAGGTTTTTAATCTGTTTGATAGATTGGTATGAGTTTTAATTGTTTAAATGCTTAGATTGTTTACATTTTTATGAGATGTGTTTTATTATTACCTGTGCGGCATTGAATTTTTGCCGGATCTGTAAGCTGCCTTGAGTCCCCGCTCAGGTTGAGAAAATTGGGGTAGAAATGAAGAAAATATATAAATGATAAATTGAAGTGTTTTTGGTACTGTTCCATTATTTGGGCAGAGGCCACAAGGAGGTGCTAGACAGTGAAGGGTAATCCATTTTATGTTGGGGGGGGGGGGGGGAGTTGAAGGAGTTAAATAATTTCTCCCTGATTTCCTGTTATTCATTTATGATTATGAAAAGGGGAGGGGGATAACTAGTGAAAATGAGGCAAATGGTTTTCCTCCTTCAACCCCCCCCCCCAATAAAATAAACTATCCTTCTCTGTCTAGGCCCTGTTTTGAAGTGTGCCTGGATAATGGAACGGTACCATGTTTTTGCCTACTGTACATTACTGTGGGACCCTGATGAGTCAAGAGACAATAAATGAATGCATTAAATGACTAAATAAAAAAAAGAAGAAAGGGTCAATCTAGCCCCATGAAGGAAGGAATTTCACAACCTGTGAGCAACTAGTGGGAAAGCTTTCTCTTGTGTCCTTACCAGATTTCACTATGATGGTGGTTGGCCTAATAAAAGAAAGCCTTTCTCCAGGCACCTCCAAACTTGGACAGGCTCATATTGTGATATTAGGACTTTCCGGTAGTCCGAACTGTGGCAAGACAGGTTAGTACATCAGCCACAGTGCACGTGAACATAATGAAAAAGCTCTTGAGTCTATGCTACATGAACAATAAATCATATATCTAAAAATATATAAATAGAAGGTTTAAATGAAATATGTTGTAACCCCAATGCATTTTATTATTACAATTTATGTTACATATCTATATCACTTATAAGGGGGTAGTTTAACTTCTGGTTTTCCAACAAAACTGAATCATTGTGTCGCAAAATGTTTCAAAATCTGTGGTCTAGACTCCCTTGTTGTATCTTGCTTTAAGTTTCCTTTAGTTTCCAGAGGAGAATCACAAAATGATCAAAGGTCTGGAAACCAAACCTTGTGAGGAGTGGCTTAAGGAACTGGGTATGTTTAGCTGGACAAGAGAAGGTTGGGGTGGGGGACACATGATAGCTATGTTTAAATAATTGAAAGGATGCCATATTGAGAGGAGGGCACAATTGTTTTCTTCTGCTTCAGAGGCTAGGGCATGGAGCAATGGATTCAAATTGTAGGAAAATAACTACCATCTAAACATTAGGGAAAACTTCCTATTCAACTGTGAAATGAGCTGGTGGAATCTCTTTTTCTAGAGATTTTTGAATAGAAGTTGGATGGCTGTCCATTAGAAGTGATTTGATTCCTGCCTGCAAAGGGTTGGACTGGATCGTCATTGTAGTTTCTTCTCACTCTATGAGTTTATCATTCTTGCTATTTATATTTAATTATACTAATGTATTAAAATAATTTTATGTGTACTTCCCTGGAACCCTTCTTATTGAATATACACTATCAACACTTGTTAAATAAATAAAAATAATGTATCTAGAAAAAGATGCTTCCTGCCTCTTTCTCATACAACAGAGGAAGCTTGTTCTTGCTTATTTGAACATTGCTAAGGCATGGTTCATTGTAATGTCTAAAATTAATTTTCATGGTATTCCTTTTCAAAAGCAAAAGATGTACAAGATAAAGCCAGAAAAGCCCACTTCCTAAATCAGTAAAAGGTTCATCAGGATGAAGGCAATACAAGATGTCAGTAAAACATAGGTCCTGATATATTGATGAATCATAGAATCATAGAGTTGGAAGAGACCTTGTGTGCCATCCAGTCCAACCCCCTGTCAAGAAGCAGGAAAATCACATTCAAAGCATCCCCGACAAATGGTAATGTAATCTCTGTTTAAAAGCCTCCAAAGAAGGAGCCTCCACCACACTCTGGGGCAGAGAGTTCCACTGCTGAACGGCTCTCACAGGGAGCTTCCTTATATTCAGGTGGAATCTCCTTTTCTGTAGTTTGAAGCCATTCTTCCACATCCTAGACTCCAGGGCAGCTTCCTCCTCCCTATGACTTCCCCTCACATATTTATACATGGCCATCATGTCTCCTCTCAGCCTTCTCTTCTGCAGGCTAAACATGCCCAGCTCTTTAAACTGCTCCTCATAGGGCTTGTTCTCCAGGCCCTTTATCATTTTAGTTGCCCTCCTCTGAACGCATTCCAGCTTGTCAACATCTCCCTTCAATTGTGGTCCCCAGAATTGGGCACAGTATTCTAGGTATGGTCTGACCAAGGCAGAATAGAGGGGTAGCATGACATCCCTAGATGTAGACATTATACTCCGATTGATGCAGGCCAAAATCCCATTGCTTGCTCATGTTTAACTTGTTGTCCATGAGGACTCCAAGATCTTTTTCACACATAATGCTGTCGAGCCAGGCATCGTCCCCCATTCTGTATCTTTGCATTTCATTTTTTTCTACCCAAGTGGAATATCTTGCATTTATTTACTTTACTTTACTTTACTTTACTTATATCACTTCTCAGCCCGAAGGCGACTCACAGCGGTTCACAACAAATACGAAAAGCAAAAATTCAATGCTACAGTGTAAAAACAGTTAACAACCTAACATATTACATAATTAATAAACAATTACTACAATAACCTTTCATTATTCACTATCGTCTCATCATCAAAAACATGATCCAGATTCGTCATCCATTATTCCATTCCAATGTTCATTAACCAATAATTGCACTAATTTGTCCTTGCTGAACTTTATTTTGTTAGTTTTGGCCCATCTCTCCAATCTGTTAAGATTGTTTTGAATTCTGCTCCTGTCTTCTGGGGTATTAGCTATCCCTCCCAATTTAGTGTTGTCTGCAAATTTGATGATCATGCCTTCTAATCCTTCTTCTAAGTCATTAATAAAGATGTTGGAAAGGACCGGGCCCAGGACAGAACCCTGCGCACTCCACTTGTCACGTCTTTCCTGTATGAAGAGGTGAGCACCTTTTGGGTTTGTTCGCTTCGCCAATTACAGATCCACCTAACCAAATGATTTACAGCAGAAAGGATTCCTGGCTTGTTTAACGACGGCTGCAGTAACAGCAAGAGAGGCTCCACCAACAAATATCAATAAATTGTCGAAGGCTTTCATGGCCCGAATCACTGGGTTGTTGTAGGTTTTTGGGGCTGTATAGTCATGTTCTAGGAGTATAGGCATACAGCCTGGAAAAACCTGCAACCACCCAAATATCAATAAAAATGAATTGTACTAATGAACTGATAACTAGCAGAAGGACTTGAGCAATCTTCACCTTTGGTCCACAAGCCACATTCCTGGCCTCAGCACTCTTTCATTCTTAGTGTATGATTTATTTTATACCATGATCCAGATTTTGAAATTTTAGGGAAAGAAGTAAAGCATACCCCAGGAGCCTGAATCTCTTTGACTAAGGCAATCATATCCATATTTACATGGGATTACATTTCATTGAATTCAATGGAAATTTCATGCAGAAATGCATAGGGGCACTACTACCTATTGAAGACATCTCATTCACTGCAATACAAATGAGGGGTTGGTTAATGGACATTCCTGGATAATCTTATTTTATCTTTTACTAATTCTTCTGTATATTTCTGTATGTAGTGATGTGTACAAATGGTTGGGTTTGTATACAGATTGGGTTACATTGTCATTAAAAAGATTGACTGAATTGATCTGGCTTGCAAGAACCAAATTAACTAAGTAGCAATTTTCAATTCCTTCCTTCCCCTGTACTTTTTGATTTCAAGGTAATAAAGAATATTCCTCTTGTAGTGTAGTTACAATATTTTAATTATGTGCATGGTTAGAAGCAGATGAATATTTTATAATTCAAGTGTAGGCTTATGCTAATTATTGTGTTGCTGTCTCAAGATTTATTTTGACAAAGGCAAGGACAAAGTGGATAGGAAATGTATTTCGTACCACTAACAACACAATGTTGAGTTATGCATCTTAAAAGCATATAAGTGACTATTGTATTTTTTTTTGTAAAATGGGAAGAAATAGTAAGTAAATAGTGACAGTGAACTACTTTTTGCATCAGAATGATAGGTGTAACTAATTACTTCGTACAACATTCCAAGCACCAGAAGAAATACATCTTAACCTTAAGCTTTAATTTATTTCCTTAGGACTTCAGCTATAATCCTATCCTGATTTACCTGAGAATAAGTTCCACTGAACACAATGGAATTAAGGTCAAAGTAATGTTATTAAAATTATTTTTTTTCTATATGCAAAATGCAGCTTTTAGTTTTCATTAGCTTAATCACTCTAGCACTGCAACTAAGGTCCTCCCTGAGTGTACACTTTGACGGCACTCATGCATACTTGCATATTTTTATTCACATTCTAACTACCATCCATGTTCCCTTGACAATTTTTTAAAAAGAGATTTGCTTATCCAGTAATTACTAACTTGAAATGTGTAGAGAGGGAAAACGGGGTGGAATTGCACTTTATACTGCTCTTGGTAATTGCTTCAACTTGTGAAAAAGTTCAACAAAAATTGCACTCACTCAAGAAGTCCTTGCTGATTTGAGGATGACAAATAAGAATGTGCGTAACTATTCCTTTTTTCTCCCAGTAAAGTATAACTATCCCTTCAACTTTAATGCAAATTTCTCCCTATTCAAAATGAGTGGGTTTAAAAAATTGAAAGATTTGTTTAAATTTTGGAGTCATTTTAAGCATATAATTATATAAAAATAAATACATTTTATTCATGTCGAGCTATTTCAAAGTCCCAAATCACTTTCCTTTTCATATTTTTATTGAAATGAACATGATCTCAACAAAAATAAATTTCTCCCTACAGAAATATGGTTATAGTAACCATTCCAATATGCCACAATTTGTGTGATTTATGACACAGTTGAATAAAAGAGTAATTTTCTCTTTCAGATGTCCATTGGTTTATGCTCTTTGTGTGCTATTTATGCTATTTTTATTTCCTATAGTGATGGACGCTTTCCATGTTGCTTTCATCCATTTGCCAGGGCAAATAATATCTTTTGGGGGGACAAAATCTCACTCTCCAATAACATTTAAAGTAATGTATTGTACATTTCTTCAGCCTATGTATTAGAAGTTTTACTTTCTACTTCTTGAAGATAAGAAAGGGCTAAAAACTGGGAGAAAATTGCATCAACACTATTTTAAAGATGCATGGCTTTATTGTTCTAAACCCCAAAGAAGGTTAAAGACTGCTTATAGCTGAAGCAAAGAAGCAGGGTCTTTAAAGGTAATTTTAAAATGTTACCTTTTCTTCTTCTGTTAACAACCAAAGGAATTAAACTTTCACATTTATGCTGTCTGTTGAAACAGATAATTTTTTCATTTTCATTAAGCTAGTTTCCAATGCCAATCAAAGTATAAAATATAAAGTTTTAATCCTGGATATATATTCTCAAACAACAATAGGTCTAAACATAGGTTAAAAATATTTTGTCTATAAGAAACACTCATTGTATGAAAATGTATGGAATGGCACCAGAAACACCAGAAAAGTTTCTTTTTTAAAGTTGCTTTTGAAAGAGGAAAAGGGAGTGTTTCTTTTTCGATAGAAGAAAATTAATTTGATAAAGATAAGAAAAAGGCCGGAAGGCTATTTGTATAATAATAAAATTCAAATTACTGTTATAAAAGAGGAGGGAAATGCTGACCTTGACTGAAATAGAAACAAAATTCAATGTGTTAATATGAAATAGGTATGTTTTTGTTAAGTATATAAATTTCCAACTTGTCATTTTTTTAACAGTCACTAAATTGCCTCAGAACATGTATCTTATTAGAAAAAGGATAACACAAAGTATAATTTTAAAACAAAAATAGCATTTAAAGATACTAAATATAAGAACAAGAAATGATGGCAATGGAAGGAAAAGTGGTAAATGTTGTAAATGTTGTCATCAGGAGGTAGTACTGAAACCTTCATAGGCGGAAAATAAACTTAGTAGTATATATATATTATGACCCTGTCTTAAAAAATCCTAGCAATGCAGAGACCAAATCTATGCCATTGAAAAGACACAATAAAAAAGCAAGAAACGAAAATGCAAAGCTAAAGTAAGAAGTGATTTTTTGAACAAAAACATTGGAGAAATAATAAATGTTAAACAGATTAGTGAAAAAGACAAACACGTCCCATTACAACATAAATAATGTTAATGAAGATTTGCTTCAAATTTTACAAAGACAGCAAAATGAAACGAAACTCAATCTTGGACTTAGTTTTTTTGATTTTAGAAAGCCAGAGTTTTTTTCCTGGGTGGGAACGATGGAAAAATAATCTCAGATGTGTTTTGTTTTAGACCTAAAACCGAATGCTTCTCTTTGATGGTTAGTGAAAATGCAGAAAAGGAATGACAGGGAGAGAAAGTGGTGAATTTCATCCTACTGAATTAGCAAGTGGCTACTGCATTTATCATTTGCTTCCACAGACCTGAACAGCCTTCTTCCCTTGTCCTTCTCCTGGTTTGGTCTCTGTGCAAAATCTGAGCAAGGCTCCTGGAGCTTTTGCAATCCCCCCTCCCTTAGCACCGCTGTGAGGACTTCCTTTTGCATTCCCCTAAAGCTCCTTGAAGAAAGCCACATACAGCCTGTTGCAGTCTGTTCCATCTGGGTACATGGCATGGCTTGCTTCGTCACGCAGTCACGTAATCTACTGCACATGGTCAGGTGCTTATATCTCCCCCTAATTTTCTCACTCTCTTTTCTGATGACTTCTTAAACATACATTAGAGTTTAACTTTCGTCACAAAATTAATTCCAGAGAGCGCGTATTCTCATGTTTGACTCTTGTGTCATATTAAATCACTGGAAAAATCCACTGACTTCAGTGAGAATGCCACCAGATTATTGCCAATGAGAAGCTATAATTTGTCCGTCCTCAAGGTCCTTGTAAAGGACCAGTCCTGTCTGGTGGATAGGCAGGAAATTCCCATGGGCTTAGATGGACACAATAAACACAAAAGGGTCACACAATAAATTCAAAGGAATCTGCACACTTTTGCTCTCTTTATTTCCCATTTGCTTGGATTTAAAAGGAAAAAAATTAAGTTGTTAATGGACTGAAATAGCAAATAGTTGCCTTAAAAAACTTTCACAGGAATTCAAGAGACAAAATTCCCAAAGCAAATATTTCCTGATCCACTTTCAAACTTCACAGCAGTCAATGGTCTGAACAGGGCCACTTTTGGGGGGGGTGGGGGGGTGGTGAGACAGCCGACTCCTCCCTTGGAATATGTGCTGCTCCTGATCAGGGTTGAGTTTACTTGAGTTTCCCCAAATGAATCCCATATTGTGCAATTGTCCTATCCCACTCATGCAAGTTTCAAAGGAATTAAGACATTATTTCCATGCTGTGTTGCTTCTGAGATTGCTGGAGGCTTCCCCGTTTCCCCATTAATTGTGAATATCCCGATTTCCCCCAATATATTGCAATTCCTTTGCCTTCCAAACATGTGATTATGACACCATCTTCTGATCCTGCTTGGTATTTGCAGAAATTGTTATAGAAAAGTAATACTTGCAGGGAAGTTTTTCTGCGCCACGAGGGATTCCAGAACTGGTTACATCATGAATAGACTACTTCAACGCGCTCTATGTGGGGTTTCCTTTGAAGACTGTTCGGAAACTTTAATTAGTCCAAAGGGCGGCAGCCAGGTTACTTACTGGAGCAACATACGGGGAACATACCACCCCCTTGCTGTGTCAGCTCCACTGGCTGCTGGTCTACTTCCGAGCACAATTCAAAGTGCTGGTATTGACCTATAAAGCCCTATATGGTTCTGGCCCAGCTTACCTGTCCGAATGTATCTCCCTCTACTTCCCGCCTTGCAGTTTAAGATCGTCCAGGGAGGCCCTGCTCTCGGTCCCGCCAGCCTCACAAGTGCACTTGGTGGGGATGAGGGACAGGGCCTTCTCGGTGGTGGCCCCACGTGAATCAGGTCAGCATCTTCCCTCCCTCAGAAAGAAGATGAAATCGTGATTCTGGGACCAGGCCTTTGGACAGCAAGCATGACAGCACTTTGGATGTTGAATCAGACTGGAATTGGCTATAGGGATTGATGACAATGTTTTTAATGTGTTTTTAACTTAATGTTCTATTTACTGTTTTAAACTGTTATTATATTTGTTTATATGTGTATTATCTTGTGGCATCAAATTGTTGCTGGTATGAACCACCCTGAAACCCTCTCGGGGATTGAGAAGGGCGGGTTAAAATGTGGGAAATAAATAAATAAACTCTTTTTAAGGTGAGGAGGGGGTCAACACTGGCAAGCAGGTTGTTATTTCTTGTGCCTCCTTTCAGGTGCTCGTGGGAGGAGAGTGAATTACTTTTCCACAACATAGTTAAGGCTGTATTAGAGTGTGAGCCTACAACCTGGATGTGGCTATTGAATTGTAAATGCGTGGTTATGCACAACAATCAGCAATGGAAGAAGTGGGCAACCTGTCCTTATTAGAAACAGATACATTGTGTGGCAATGTGATTGCAACCCCAAAACGAGTGACAAGAACTTCAAAGATTCAGTGATTGCTTGCAGAGCATGAACATTTATTAGATTCTCCAGGCTTTGGAGGGGATTTGCAGGTGATAAATTTGGCGACATGAGTGTAATCAACACCTGGTGGTAAATGTTCCAGGATTAATTTACACACTAAATAAAACCACATACCGTGATTCTAATAAACGGGCAAAATTCTGCAAATAGTTGTCTATGAGGGTTCAGTGGAGGCATGCATTTTTTAAAATTTTTTGCCAGAATTGTAAGCCGCCTTGAGTTCCTTCAGGTGAGAAAGGTGGGATAGAAAGGAAGTAAATAAAATAAAATAATAAATAAATAAATAAATAAATAAATACCTAGCACCTGGGAAGGATAATAGTGACTCCCAGTTGGATAACATAATGGATGACCAGTCCCAGCAAATTCTATTTATTTATTTGCTTTATTTCTATACCGCATTTTTCAGCCTAGATTAGGCGACTCAATGCGGTCTATGGCCACTTAGAGGCCAGTGGGATTGTATGGGGAGCTGCACGATGGTGTCAATCAACACATCCAATTCGGGGAGAGGCTAGATTAACCAGAAATCATTGCATAAGAAAGTACTAGATGCTTCTTAATGCAACATTTGAACAAATACTTATACTTGTGCAACTCCTGGATACATAAACATACAATACTAAGGGATTACATTGGCCTGTTTGACAACTTTGGCCATGTGGTCTGTGAACACATCTGTGAACCTTCCTGTTGTTTTGATGTATTGAATTGGATGTTTTGTGCCTGGGATCTATGCTAGTTGTAGTTTTCAGTTGATTATGTTTTGTTTAAATTATAGTTGTTATTGTTGAATTGCTCTTTGTGTGGGGTTATTATATTTGTATTTACTGTTATTGAGGCATTGGAAGTTTGCCTTTTTGTTTGTTGGAATCTGATCTGAGTCCCCCAGGGGAGATAGGGCAGGATATAAATAAAGTTGTTGTGGTTGTTGGTATTGTTGTTGTTGTTATTTCAGTCATGCATACAACTCCATGTCATGTCACTTTTTTTAGCAAGCAGGCTCCCAGTTGGAACCAGGACCAGCAAACAGAGATAGGTTTATTGTCGAAGGCTTTCATGGCCGGAATCACTAGGTTGTTGTAGGTTTTTTGATCTATATGGCAGTGTACCGGGATTGTGGCGCAGCTGGCTGAGTGTCAGCTGCATTAAGATCACTCTGACCAAAAGGTCATCAATTCGAAGCCAGCCCGGGTTGGAGTGGGTTTCCAACCATTGTGTAGCCCGTTGTCGACCTTTGCAACCCGAAAGACAGTTGCATCTGTCAAGTAGGAAAATAAGGTACCACCTTTAAAGTGTGGGGAGGCTAAAATTAACTAATTTATGAGGCCATAAAGAAGCACTCCAGCGGGGAAGCATGCGAGGAATGCGGAGGTACTTCATCAGAGTCGCAGATGGACGATGAAAGCAACAGCTCCCCTGGCGGCCAGAAAAAGTTAAATAGCCTCGGTGTAAGTCTGTATATGTCTGTACATCAAAATTGGCATTGAATGTTTGCCATATATGTGTACACTGTAATCCGCCCTGAGTCCCCTGCGGGATGAGAAGGGCGGAATATAAAAGCTGTAAATAAATAAATAAATAAATAATGTTCTAGAAGCATTCTCTCCTGACATTTTGCCTGCATCTATGGCAGGCGAAACATCAGGAGATAATGCTTCTAGAATATGGCCATATAGCCCAAAAAATCTAAAACAACCCATAGATATATTTCATGTAAAAAGTTATATTCTTGTGCACGACACATGCACCTTTCAGTGAGTAAAAAGTGAAAGATCCTCCACAGAAACCAATGGAGGTATCCTCCCCCTTTTAATCCAAGTTCATCGGGAAGGGAGCTGAACTAAATTGGGGGGGGGGGGGAGGAGGCTCGAAACTCCCTTGCTACTACACGGTTCATAATTCAGGTAAGTGGAAACATTAGAGACTGCAAAGTACACAGAACATATTCAATATTTTATGTAGTTTAACACGTAGTGCTCAACCAGCCCACAACATTGTTTTTAATTATTACATTTCCTTTTCAAAAGACATCCTGAAAGTTGTGTCATGTGAGATATTTAAACTGATTATTTGTTTCTTAGGGTTTTTTTTCTTCAAAGACTGAAAATAGTAAAACTACTTCTTTCCATCCATTCAAGCAAATATGCTTCACTTTCCCCCCAGAAGCTCTTTTAAGTGGAGTACCTATAAATCTAATTTGAACAAACATTAGGAACTGACAGGATAGCAAGAAGTCTCTTCATCTTCCCCATTCCGCGAGAATATCATGTTAAAATCTTGTCAGAAATACAGTGCTTGGGGGTAGGTTTACTGAAGAAAGAAAAGTCATTGAGGGACTTTTTGATCATTGACAAAGGTCAACCGGTGTATCATAATTTCAGTGTAATATGCTGGAAGGTCAGCACCTGCTGTTAAAGACATTTGCACTCCTAATAATGATGTATCACTGATAATGAAGGTAGTATGGAGGAGAGAGATTAGATTTACTGAAGTGCATGTTGTATATTGTTGAAGCAGCATGAAGTCTGTTTTTTGTTTTGAGATGGAGTTTTATACCCTCAGAGAGCCAAGGAATATCAAAGCCAAGGAACATCATCTTAATGTATGACTGTTAATATTGCTTCCTGTTGGAAGGAATGTACTCAAGTATAAGTCTAGACATTTTAGCCAAACAATTGACTCCAAAAACCTGGGCTGACTTATTCAAAGGTCAATGTAAGTACTATGTCTTAACATTTATATTATTAAAATGGACCATTCCTTTCTCTGCATTGAATGGCAAAAGATAAAAGCTTAGTGTGTTCGAATAGAACTCCAGAGAAGCACTAACACCCTTTATTTTCTCTATCACAATGGTGCTTCTTGCCTTTCTAAATTCCTTGCTGGGAAAATGATGGCAGCCAGGTGTGTCTGGTCTTCCAAGGCAGCACCGACCCTTTACTTTCTCTGTGAAATAATGGTTGACTTATCTATGGGTCACATCAAAATCCATACTTTTGGGCCCTAAATCTGCCCTTGACTAATACATGAAGTTGACATAAACAAATATATGTAGCAGATGCCAGTAGCAGTGTGTACAAATGCCATATCCAAGGGTAAGGCCAACACATTCCTAGATTCAATCACAGGAGAAGACAATTGGTGAGGTCAAGGATGTTCAGGTTCAGGGCTGTCAAAGGTTTCAATGACAAAATTTGGACCTATGAAGTTTAGGGAAAAGATGTGATCAAAAGCAATCCAGTTTGAAGGCCAGCAAAGGTTTCAGAGGTAGATTTCAGATAACAAGCATGCCCAAGACCATCCAAGGGTACTTAGGAGATGAGAAAAAGTATATATCAGCAATAGGAAATTTGTGGCTCCTTAGATGTTTTTGCACTGCAGCACCACAATCCTTCATCACTGTCTATGCATAATGATGGGATTTACACTCCAATCACACCTGGAAAGCTATATGTCGCCCATTACTAAGCAATGAAAATAAGGCTGAATGCTATTTTCAAGAAATCAGAGAAGTCACTCAAGGAATATGTCCTACCTAGAAATGGACCTACCTTCAGTAGGACTAACTGGAACCAAATCTAAATTTTAGTTACAGCTGCAACTTCTGGAAAAAGGCGGGACTGGTTTAGGGACCATAATTATGGATTTTCCTATGACCCATGGATAAGTCTAGTAAATGTCAAGGACATGTGACAAACAAATATTTCCCTTTTCTTTTAAAAATGCATAAAGTGACCATACTTTGGAAAAAAAGAGAAGGAGATAATGTGTTTATTTGAGGGACTGCAATGGGGTGCATGTGTTTAAATTGCATTGCTGATCTTAAGATGTCATCTACAAATACAAATAGGAAAAGGATTATTATTATTATTATTATTATTATCCTGCTTTTTCTCTCCACAAAGGAGACCCAAAGTGACTATAATATAAGTGAAGAAAAGAAAGCAGCATGATAAAAAAGGAAGGGGGAGCAAGGAGAGAAACCCGCTTCTAATAGGGAGGGACCCAACAGGAAAGCAGTGAGAATGGCAGAGATGAGAAGCTCCTCTTTTGTCCAAACATGGGAAAGAAAGGCAGCTTTGCTTCCTTATCAATTTTTTCCACCCAAGTGGAATACAGCAGCAAATTGGGAGACATTTTGGGAGCCTGAGATGGAACGAAGCAGTGGTGGCCATTTTAACAAGGATTGCGTTCATAAAGTTCTCTGCAGAGAGCCTGTGGTGGCCATTTTGAGTTCAGCTGGAGCAAAGCAGCAGTGGTCATGTTAAGTCATAAACTGTGCATAAGGTTCTCTGCAGAGAGAGAGACTACAGCTGCCATTTTTAATTCAAAACAGCTCTGGCAGTCTTTGAAGAGAACTTTATGCACTTAATCGCTTGCTTAAAATAGCCACTGCTGCTTTGCTCCACTTCGGGGGCCTAAAATGGATCCACCATGTTGCTGCTGAAAAATGAAGGGGGGTTGCATTCCTTTCTTTGGTTTGGCAAGAGAGGGCGAATGGGGTGGGATCTTTGCTCCTTTGTCTCTTCTTTTCCTTTGTGCTGGTCCCTCTTCAGTACTGACCCATGTATAGTTTGACTCAGGTTTTCCATTTTTCTTTTCTATTTTTATCATCTTGCTTACTTATACATTTTTTTTCATGTCAGGAGCGACTTGAGAAACTGCAAGTCGCTTTTGGCATGAGAGAATTGGCCATCTGCAAGGATGTTGCCCAAGGAATGCCCGGATGTTTTGATGTTTTACTATCCTTGTGGGAGGTTTCTCTCGTGTCCCCACATGGGGAGCTGGAACTGACAGAGGGAGCTCATCCGTGTTCTCCCCAATTCGAACCTCTAACCTGTCAGTCTTCTATCTAGCCAGCATAAGGGTTTAACCCATTACACCACCGGAGGTTCCTTACTTATACATATGTATATATGATATTCTCTTCCCTCCCACCTCACTAAAATGTCAGAAGACAATAAATTACAGAATGACATATGCATGTTAAGTCATGTATAGATCCTCCAAGTGTTTTGTGGCAGGTTTTTTTTATTAAAAAATTAAACTTGGCATCTTTTGCCATAATAAAGGCACAGGAGACCATCAGACTTCTTTTCCCCAATGCAAGCTTAATCCACCCCTTGTGCCACAAAGAATCATCAGAGAGCCCAACAGGAAAAAAATCCTTGGTGTCTTGGTTTTTTGGCCTGTTTCTGATGACTGGTATTTGGCATATGTTCTGTTTCTCAAAAACTAGAGCTGATACAGGAAAACTGGTAGTTTCAGGTAGAGTATGGACAACACAACCAACTCTGATGTGAACAGATCAGATGTCCCCCTGTGTTGGTGGCCCCATCCTCCCTTCCCTATTTGTACAGGGAAAGGGGGAATGTTTGGGCCCACGTTGCCAGTGCCACTGCTGGATGGCCTCAGAACTCAAGGATAGTTCCTAGCCATTGTGAACACTCTTGCTGATATCAACACAAGTTTCCACACATCTAGGAAGCAGGTGTGTATGTGTGTATGTAGTGGGGGGATTATTCTCCTCTTCTCTGGTGGCATCAGCATGGGGCACCTGGATGGTGACAGGAAAAATAAAGAGGCAAATCGGCTGGGATGAATCTGTTTTGGCCCAGCTGGACTATATAAACTGTCCTGCCATCACTGTGGATTGGACACATAGTATATAAGCACCCCTGGGGGCTCTGGGGTCAGTCCAGAACATTTCTGCTCTGGAATAGTGTCAAAATAACTGATTGGTATAGACAAGGCAACAGATAAATGAAACTGTAAATACCTACTGTATATTAGTGGCATTAGAGGCACATAAGAGGTGGCATTAGAGGCACATAAGAGAAGATGGCAGAATTCGCCCACTTCAACACAATTTGAGACATATGTAATCCCAGGACCTCTAACAGTTGCCCTGTGCTGAGAGGTGCACAATACCAAGAATGAAATATTGCAAATGACAGGAATTCTTCATCTGATTCTCCCATTTGACCTAATATATGAATGCCATAGTCATCTGCAATAAAAATGATTGCCTCAGAAATGTCAAAAGATGATTGCCCCATGGGATTAGTTTGGTATGAGCATACAGATCAAATTGCAATTTTGATTGCAGTGTACATGAGTGCTGGAAAGATTCCAAGGATCTGTGAAATGGCAGGAGGTTAGAAAGTGTCATGTCTATACATCATTGTAGTGCACAACAAAATTAAGGTTTGCTCTTTTTAATTTTTCTCAAGTATTTTCAAGCTGTGTTTGGTTGAATCCATAAATATAGAACCTGTAGATATCCTGGACTGTCTATTCACAAAGAGAAGAATTTTATTTCAAGTACAGATTATCATGCATGAGCGAGAAAATGCCCACTATGGAAATGGTCTCTTCTGAAAGCTTTAAGAGCCATATTTTCCTCTATATTTAGATATCCTATAAGTATAGGCAGTTCCTGAGTTAAAAACATCTGACTTACAAACGACTCATAGTTAAGAATGGGAGTGAGACAACAGGAAGTGAGGAAAGGAAATAGACTTCTGGAAGAATTATCATGGAGAAAAGATGTCTCCACAGAAGCGTTCTCACCAATACTTGTTTACATGACAAGCCACATTTTTCGAATTATCACAGGAACAGAAAGTGAGGTGAAATCTTCTGAACAGGGGCAGAGATAGCAAAACAAATAATAATAAACCTTTATTTGTACCCCGCTACCATCTCCTGAAGGATTCGGTGCAGCTTACATGAGGCCGAGCCCAAATACAATAGTAAAAACAATAACAACAGCAACAAAATAACTCAAAAAACAAAGCAATAACATTAACAATACACAATCACGCAATTAAAATCAATGGCAGGGCCAAATGTAATAATTAAAATTAAAAAGTGCTGGGTGTGACCAGGTGGAGTGTTTGGAGGGGGATGGGCATGCAGATATCCTAGATCTCTGATAAAGTGTGTTGGGACATAATGCTAGGAGTTTCCTTATTCTGGGAAGGCACACTGGAACAACCATGTTTTCAAGCTCCTCCTAAACATTGCTAGCGACGGGGCCTCTCTGATGGCCTTAGGGAGAGAGTTCCAGAGTCGAGGGGCCACCACTGAAAAAGCCCTATCCCTCGTCCCCACCAATCGCGCTTGCGATGCAGGTGGGATTGTGAGCAGGGCCTCTCCAGATGAATGAAGAGATCGTGTGGATACGTACACAGAGATGCGGTCACGCAAGTAGGCGGGTCCCAAACCCTTTAGGGCTTTGTAGGTAAGCACCTGCACCTTGAATTGGGACCGGAAAATGAATGGCAGCCAGTGGAGCTCCTTAAACAGGAGGGTTGACCTCTCCCTGTAAGGGGCTCCCGTTAACAACCTGGCTGCTGCCTGTTGGACCAACTGAAATTTCCAGGCCGTTTTCAAGGGCAGCCCCACATAGAGTGCATTACAGTAGTCCAATCTGGAGGTGACTAAGGCGTGGACCATCCTGGCCAGATCCGCCTTCACGAGGTACGGTCGCAGTTGGCGCACGAGTCTGACGCCTGAGCTTCAAGCGACAGTGATGAGTCCTGGAGGACACCCAAACTGCGAACCTGTGACTTCAAGGGGAGTGTAACCCCGTCTAGCACAGGTTGCCACCCTATACCCCAATCCGGTTTACGATCGACCAGGATTGACCACAAGGGTATTAGCTCTTTCTTATGCTATCTAAAGCTTTTATTATTATTATTATTATTATTATTATTATTATTATTATTAATTAAACTTTATTTGTACCCCGCTAGTATCTCCCGAAGGACTTGATGCGGCTTACAAAGGCCAAGGCCTCAACACACAATATAACAATACAAAACCTAAAGCAAATTAAAAACAATTAAAACAATATAAACAACAAGCAATAAACAATACACTAAGACACAATAAAACTGGGCCGGGCCAGAGTAATGGGTACAGGATTAAAAGTGCTGATGTGACAGGAGGTATATAAGGCTTATAGGGCAAGTGCATTGTGCAGAGTGCGGCAATCTTAGTTCTAATAAAGTGCTTATGGGACTTGGAATTGGAGATTTCTGGGAAGGCACATCGGAACAGTCAGGTCTTCAAGTTTTTTCTAAAGACTGCCAATGTAGGGGCCTGTCTAAGATCTTTGGGGAGGGTGTTCCAGAGTCGGGCCACCACAGAAAAGGCCCTGTCTCGTGTCCCCACCAAACACACTTGCGACGCTGGCGGGAACATGAGCAGGGCCTCTCCAGATGACCGAAGTGAACGCATGGGTTTGTAGACGGAGATGCAGTCATAGATATATATATATGACTGGAGTTACATTTTAAAAAGTACCTGTGCTGACTTACATACAAATTCAACTTAAGAACAAACCTACGAAACCTATCTTGTTCATAACTTGGGGACTGCCTGTATATCATCAGCAGTACTTTTACTGTTCAGCTCATGATTATATATAAGTAAGGAAATATGCAAACTAACTACAGTTTTTGATGGATCCAACCTGACTTGTCTTGTTTTCAAACAAAAGAGGTAAAGGAGTGCATGAAGGTGTTCTTCTTTTCAATCCCAAAGATGGGAAAGTGTATGATGAACTAATTTAAATAATTGCTATGTAGGATTTTCCCCATTTCAAAGAAATAGAATTAAACCTACCTCTTCCCCAAAGTAATGAGGAAATAATTGATCAAGATTTCCAATGACACAAATTTTTCAATGTCATTTGGGATGCCCTTATCAAATTCATATTAAGTAACATCACAAGTGAGCATTAAACTGGTAGGATAAAATAGCACATTGGACTATGATACTCTTGTTTGCGTGTCACATTGGACAGAATCCTATGCATAGGAAAACCAGCTATACTTTAATTAAACTGTTTGCATATTTGCAATTACAGCATTACTTTAATTACTTTTCTTTGGAAGAAGGCAGCTCCCTACCTTCCATGCCATCATAGAGGTTTAAAAAGCAGTTCACCTACAGGCTGGTTTCTGGGTCAGAATATATGCACTGGATATAGGAGTCTGCCTTATAGTGAATCAAACAACTGGTCTGTCTAGTTTAATATTGTCAATTCTGACTGGCAATGGTTCTCAAAGAGACGACTTTATTACAGCCATGTAACTGGAGATGCCCGGGCTAGAAGCTGGGTTCTTTCTTCATGCAAAGCATATGTTATTCTTCTGAGCTATGGCCCTATCCTTTGGATATCTTCTCCTGAAATATGTAGATTGGATACAGATGCCTTTCTTTTCAACTACCTACCTACTCAATATATTATCTTAACATCTATATTTATATCAGAAGCACCAGCTGTTTAATTGTTATTCCTTCTTCTCAAGAGAGTTGTGGAGGCTTTACAATGGTTAGGAATCATTTCAAAGAATTCTCAGCAACGCACCAAGTAATAGTTCTCAGACTCTTTGCTGTTAAGACATGACGTTATAAAGTTAATGTAAGTTTCTCATGGAAATTTCTTCAATTCATGACCCTATTGGTGATAATCTTTACCACGGGTTCTAATGCAGGTTGAGTGTTCCTTATCTGGAATTACAAAATATGAAATACTCTTGAATTGCCCATGTGGGTGGCTGAAACAATGACAACTTTGCTTTCTGATGGTTCATTGTACGCAAACTTTATTTCATGCACAAAATTATTTAAAACATCATCTATATGGCATTTTGGCTATGTGCATAAACTATAAATGAAACGCAAATAATTTTTGTGTTTTGACTAGGGTCCCATCTCCACGATATCTCATTATGTATATGGAAGTATCCAAAATCTTGACAAATCCAGATTGTGGAACACTTCCCAAGTATTCAGACGAGGGATCCAGTCCCAAGTATTCAGATGAGGGATACACCATCTATACAGGTAATAATTTCAGAAATCAAAAGTTACTGTTTTATTGACTTCAAACTCAAATGCTTTTCTTGAACTACTTGACTTTATTCATTCCTAGTGAGAGTGTAAGACAATATAAGTAGGAACTGTTATTTCTCTGAAGAACAACAATATGGGAGTGAGGAGGATTTAATTCTTTCTCCTTTTGCCATGTGTTTGATTAAAATTGCTATCTCAAGGTGCTATTTGTACTGAGAGGCGAGTCTTAGATTGTGCTGATGGAAATCTCCTTCCTGATGCAAATCGTGTGTGTGTGTGCATGCGTGTTTGTGTGTCAGGATCACAGCAGGAGAGCAATGAGTTTAACTGATTCTGCTTATTGTTCATGTTCTCAAAACCGAACCATCCCTATATGTGCAGATGTTTTGTATATTGAAAAACATGTATAGCAATTATAACCATGTTGCAATAATATTGCACTAGACAACTCTGAAGAATCAAATTGCACAGAACCTGACAACTTCAATGCGAAACAATTTCTATGCTTTAAATCTGACTACCATATTTGGTTTCTTTTTCTATTATAATGTAGCTTATTTTCCATTTTTTTTAAAAAACGCTCACTGTTTTTTAAGAAAAGGCACGACAGTATTATTAACCTTTTCATCTTCAGCATATATTTACAAAAACATTCACAGGCATCTCTTGAAATGTGGAGGACATTTCCACATTTGGAGGCTCCCTTGGCAGCTTAGGGGTCCAACAGAATTATTTACAATTTTTTACAACTGTTTGTAAACTGTTTTTGACCAAAAGTGCCCTCTAGACAGATGATGAGCATTTTCCACCACTTTTGGACCAATTTTTGCCCAAGAAAGACCATTTTTTGAAACAAGTTTTTAGAAAAGAGACTCTGGGGCCTAAAATGGACCAGGAAATTCCGAAACCTTGTGAAAATGCCCCATTTGCAACTTCGAGAGCGGTGAGGGAGGAGGTGATTTTTTTGTGGTGGTTGATAAACCAAGAGGTGTGGTCCTCTGGAGTGTCCAGAGAGAATAATCTGACATCTTTTCTTTCTGTAGTTGCCAGCCCTTGATGCAGATGATATAGTGAGCATATTTTCTGCTACTCCAAGAGATACATCTGAAGCATGGCTTCAAATGACAAGAAATGAGATTCCGACTAAATACTAAGAAAAATTTCTTGCTGATCAGAGTTGCTTGACACTGCAGTATAGCCTACCTCAGATATTTTGGAAGTTTATAAACAGAGATTTGGTGGCCTCCTCTTGGGGTGTTTCAGTTGTCAGTTTCCAAATGGCACAGGATTAGGCTAGATCAATGGTTCTCAACCTGTGAGTCCCCAGGTGTTTCAGCCTATATCTCCCAGAAATCTCAGCCAGTTTGCCAGCTGTCAGGACTTCTAGGAGTTGAAGGTCAAAACATCTTGGGACCCACAGGTTGAGAACCACTGGGCTAGATAATCCTTATGGTCCCTTCCTTCTCTGTAATTCTGTCTTGTCTGGATGAAAGATCTTGGCTTGTAGGGAGCAAAAGCCAAGAATGAATGTTGCGTGTTACCAATCTGGCTTGTAAAGAACACAATATTCCCAGTTTGTTTAATTGTGCTCGTGAAAGTAGCCAAGTTTGCACCAGCATGCAGCTTGTTCACAGCCAGAGTCTTGGCTTAACATTTTGTTGTAAATATGGTCATACTTAAAGAAATAGATTAAGGCCATGTGCAGTAGTTGCATTCCTAAATTTATACCGGTAGAGCTGTGTTGGGATTACTTTATTTTAGTTATTTAATAATTGAATCTATTCAGTGTTTTTCTCCCGAGAAGAGATTCAAAGCAGCTTTGATGGCATAGTTATATTGGGTCACACTTTCATTCAGCTAGTTGTGAAAGAGGTGGCAATTCTTTGCACTACCTGTTGTGCAATAGTGATATTACTTGTGAAAACACTTTTGTATTTATAGTAATTTAATCACTAACAGCATTCCAATAATAATGAGAGGCCATGTTAAGAATAAATTATCATTTAGGCTAGTTATTGACTTGTGCCATAGATTTAAGCAGATCTTATCATATGAATAACTCTGGATCCAGTTCAGTTCATAAATGAAACAGGTCAGATCAATAAAACAAACAAACACGTAAAAGAGCATCAAAATATCACAAGCCAATTTTAAAAACAGCAACATGTCTTTACTTTTTGATAGAAAGCTATCAAAGTCAGGGCCAAAACAAACCATCCTAGGGAAACAGATTCAGAGCCTGATTCTGGACAAGGGCATGCTTAGCCTGAAGACAAGAAGGCTGAGAGGAGACATGATAGCCATGTATAAATATGTGAGAGGAAATCATAGGGAGGAGGGAACAAGCTTGTTTTCTGCTGCCCTGGAGACTAGGATGTGGAACACTGGCTTCAAACTGCAAGAAAGGAGATTCCATCTGAACATTAGGAAGAACTTCCTGACTGTGAGAGCTGTTCAGCAGTGGAACTCTCTGCCCTGGAGTGTGGTGGAGGCTCCTTCTTTGGAGGCTTTTAAACAGAGGCTGGATGGCCATCTGTCGGGGTGCTTTGAATGCCATTTTCCTGCTTCTTTTCAGGAGGTTGGATTGGATGGCCCATGAGGTATCTTCCAACTCTATGATTCTATGATTCTAAGGTCCATTGGCTATCTACCTAGTTCCCACAAAGGAAGACTGGACCTTGTTTTAAAGCAGTATGGGTCTTTTTATGCATCTGGAAGATTTTTTTGTATCACCAGAGCTGAGGCAAAATTATGTTCTATGGTCATTGGAAAAAATGACATGCATTGCAAGTGGTTTCTCCCCCTTTTTGCCTGTGGTTTTGTTTTCTGTGGAAGATGTCAGGTAGATGTCAAACAGAACTATTAATGTAATAATTATGATTTTGATTTTCCCACATGAGAATTTGCCTTTGGCTATTTCCTGCCTAGAAATTGGACAATTCACAGACAGTTTTGTTTGCAAGAATACTAATAAAAAATATTTTCCATTTCCATAAATAGCTGTTACCCTCTGTTTGCAATTTCTTTACCTCTTACGTAAACCCACTAATAAAAAAAAAATCCTACTATTTTGCATCATGTTGTAAATTTTGGTTTCAGCATTAGTATTTGCAGTCTCCAAAATAATGACCTGATAGTTCAGACTCTGTTTGGAGGACACATCGATTTATATTAGGAATGAACAAGTTATTATGTAATCATTCCATACTAATTTTGCACAATGTTCCACATATTTCTGTATTTGTTTGCCTGTTTTAAAATGCATGACATATTCATCCTTGAGAAATCTATTTCTGGGCATAGTTTATATTCTGACAACTACATATCAAAAATTAAGAAGTCTTAAGGATGACAGTATTCTGATCTACGTATCAGTCTAGGAAGTTCACTCTGGTAAGATCACTCTGACCAAAAGGTCATGATTTTGAAGCCAACCCGGTCGGAATGAGTGTCCGACCAATTGTGTAGCTTGTTGTTGACCTTTGCAACCCGAAAGACAGTTGCATTTGTCAAGTAGGAAAATTAGGTATCACCTATGTGTGGGGAGGCCAATTTAACTAATTTATGAGGCCATAAAAAAGACTCCGCAAAGCATGTGGGGAATGCAGAAGTACTTCATCAGTGTTGCAGATGGACGATGAAAGCGACAGCTCCCCTAGCAGCCAGAAAAAGTTAAATAGACTCTGTGTATGTCTATATACGTTGTATGTCCAATTGGCATTGAATGTTTGCCATATATGTGTACATTGTAATCCGCCCTGAGTCCCCTGCGGGCCGAGAAGGGCAGAATACAAATGCTGTAAATAAATAAATAAATAAATAAATAAATAATAAGTTTGAATAAAGTTGCTTTGTTTTAAAGTGCACCCCAAATGAAAGCCTTCCATATTCCTAATTTATGGGTTTGGGTCCAGTCTACTTGAGGGACTGCATCACCTCCTATCAGCTTGCATGAGCCCTGAGATCATCAGGAGAGGCCCTCCTCTCAGTCCCACCACTGTAACAAGTACGGTTGGTGGGAACAAAAGAGAGGGCATTTTTGGTGGTGGCCCCATGGCTCTGAAACTCCCTCCTCAAAGAGGTGTGTTCAGCCTCCTCGCTATTGGCCTTTCACTCTCAGGTGACAACCTTCTTATGTAAGCAGGCCTTCCCTGACAACCCACAAGAGCAGCTTATTTTGATCAGACAAGGCTCACATGGCCAAAGACTTGAAGCTCTGCTACTTTTAGTTTAACGTTTTAATGTTTTAGGACAACCTCAGTGGCCTGTGGCACAAGGATTTTAATGGTAATGATAAATGTGTTATTTTATGTTTATTTATATTCATGTAATTTGTGTTTTATACAATGTGTTGATTTATTGTTTTATATGTTGGGTTGGGGGAACATTGCTTTATCTGTACTATGCAAATTTTGTTTTTGTATTTTGTTCACTGCTTTGAGTCCCATCTGTGGGAGAAAAGCGGGATAAAAGTAAATAATAATAATAATAATAATAATAATAATAATAATAATAATAATGACTTAATTGTAAAATTTTGCTTGCATGGAACAAACCACACTATAATGGAGGGCAATTTCCAATTTTTGGTATATATTGATATGTACCAGAAATCACAGAATGTCAGCTAGAAGATCAATGATGGATCTTTTTTTTTTTAAAGGAAAATATGCCACTACTAGAATATGTTGGAGCCAATGAGTCTGGAATCATTACAAATATGACTCTTGTTATAAGCTGAAGAAGTTTAGAGTTTAAAGCAGAGATTCATTTACCCATTTGTGATCAGAATACTGTTATTTCTTTCAGAATACAGCTTGCACTTTTAGTCTTTAAAATCCTGGGAGACTCTAACATGTGATGATAAATTTAGGGCATTCTGAATGACATAATGGATGGGACACAAATGTTGAAATGACTGAACAGTATACCTGACTTGTGTTGTTGTTGCTGTTCTTTTGTGCTGGATGTGAAGAAAATAAAATAAAAAGTAACAGCTTGGCAATTCACAATACAATTGCTGCAGATGACATAGTGGTAATAATACAGCTACAATCCTGGCATTTTAAACTAGTTAACACAAGCAAATCGAAAATGAATATGTTCAAGTAAATATTACATAATGTTATTTTAAGGAAACACCACAATGAAAGCTGTGTTGTTGTTGATGGTGCTGCAAACAACAACAACAGCAACGACATCCATTTCTCTTTGCAGAGATGTTTAATTGATATCTCAGGAAATGTGTCAAATTATTTCCTCAATTAATGAGTTACCTATGAAATTTGTTCAGTTTTGCCTCCATTAAATACCACTAGAATGTGACTTCAGTTCACATCACTTTCACATTATGTAACTGAAATGCATCATAATCTGATATAAGACTAAATGAGTTCAGTAGGATCAAAACCAAGATTTAAAAAGCATATAGGTTTACAGCCTTTCTACAGCGGTTTGGTTAAAACATTTCACTTAAACTTTAATCATATGTCTGTCTGGGGAATTTAACAAATCTACTCACATGTACCAGTTAAATTGGACTCTAAGTTATATAGTAATATGAAATTACACAGGATACTTCAGTGACTAAAACATGTTCATCATCCACAACAGTAATCTATTTATAAGACCTACAATGACTGATGAATCAGTAATCTGTACATCTTACACACGTCCTACAAATGTATACTGTGCATTGCAGCATTTAATGTTTTATATTATATTATGAAATATAAGTAGTTAAATTGAAATAGAAATTGACTTTCTATTCAATTCTTTCAATTCTTCAAGATAACAGCTGTTTTCTGATATGTATATATTTGAAACCAGTGTTTATCATTAAATAAATGTGTTGACTAAATGTATTTAAAACTTGAAATCAACAGATTTTTCTTCCAAGCAAAGTCTAAGGAGTGGAAAAGACCTCTTATGTTAAAACTATATCTCCCAAGATGTTTTACTTGCAACAAAATAATTTGAATGCCTGTTCAAAGAAGTCCCATTAAATTTGTTGGCATTCACTCCCACAGAAGTGCATATAACTGCGTCTTAGATTATGCTGATGTATAAATATTGTATATACTTTAATTGATCGCTGAGCTTCAGATTCACAAATTTAGTTTAGATTTATGACAATGCATTATTTATTTATTTATTTGCAGTATTTGTATATCACCCTTCTTAACCCCAAAGGGGACTCAGGGCGGCTCACAGTATTGGCATCAATTTAGTGCTGTTGATAAAAAACAGTATAAAACATCAAAATTGACCCTCCCCTGATAAAACATTAAACATCAAATAAAATAGTATCACATATCACACAAAGACATAGCCATATATGTATTGATAGCATTACATAATTAAAAGAATCCTGGATAGGTTCATCATAAAAAAGTGATGTATGTCTTTGAGCTGTCAACATTTTGTAAAAACCTGCAATTTTGAGCACTTCTTATTTTCACCTCATTCAAAAAATAACAATCTGAATTGTGAGTGCAGAAATGGTACTGCAATGAGAAGAGATGGTTTTTATCATAGTTGCAAGGGGAGAATAATGTTGTCATACACAGGACACAATTTACCTCCAACAGTAAATCTTCAAAAGCAAGTGTCACATACCTTGTAGGTTTCTACGTAATAGTCTGCTTCTTCTTTTGTATTCTTGGATTAAGCATCAACTGGTGAATGAAAGATGCAGATTGGTCCTGTTTATATTGCCTAGCAGAGGCACGCAGGCAGGGCGGTGCCCCAAAACTGTTATTTGGCCGTCTTCCTTGAATAAATGTACACACCACAGTCCCACAAGATTTGGAAAAGTTTGCAACAGCAGACTTTGGAATGCTTTCATCTGTTTCAAATAGGAGACTGTGAAAGATTGTGTAGGACACCTTTTACGGAAAAGTTCAATAACTCCTTATCTCATTTCAGAATGCAGCTCTGTAATTGAAGAAGCATGCATTAATTCTCCTATACTGGCAGTCCCCAAGTTATGAACAAAATAGGTTTTGTAGATCTGTTCTTAACTTGATTTTGTAAGTCAGACAAGGTACATTTTAAGTCTAACTCCAGCCAAACACACACACACAAACACACACGCACTTTGGACAGCATAGGGAATTAATTGTATTGTTTATGCCTTTGTTCAGAATATTTCACCTCACTTTCTGTCCTTGTGATAATTCAATTTTGAAAAATGTCGCTTGTTATGTAAACAAGGATTGGTGAGAAAGCTTTGGTAGAGATACCTTTTCCCGCATAATAACTCTTTCAGGAATTAATTTCCTTCCTAAGGGTAGATTCCTCTCATTCTTGTTGTTTTACCCCTGTTCTTAACTATATGTAGGTTGTAAGTTGAATGTTTCTCACTCAGGGACTGCCTGTAAATGTAAGGATGTTTTGATGTTTTGCTGCCTGAGGAAAAGAGCAGGATAGTATCACTTTTCACTTCATATATGGAATCTGGGTTGATGAGCAACTAAATTTCACTTCAATGCTGGCAAAAAGGGAGAATCTTCTGCCATACCTGAAGATCAAGGGCAAGGAATAGCTAGATGGTTGTCACCAACCAACCACTCCAATATTTGCTCCCTGAGTTGGCCATATTGTTCTGCTTAATCATACGGCTAGTACTCTATGTTTTGTCTGTTTGGTGAAAGATAGTTCTTTGAGGCCAAAAAAGAGCATAGGTCTTTAATGTAAATAATGTCAACGTACACAAAGTTGATTATTGCTTTCAAAATACTTCAACAAAGTGCCTTTTGTAGATCCCAAATCTCCAGATGAGTAATGAAACATCAACCAGAACCATACAAAATATGTTCTTCTAGTTTGAAAACACAAATCATCTGCCACACAAGGAAAAGCCTCCTTTCCAATCATGCACAAAAATTACATATCAGATAGTCACAGAGACACATCACCATAGTATAAAACAGAAACAAGGGCAGGCTGGTCCTTTCCAGTCTGGTCCTTTGTGTTTTATGTTCTACGCAATAGTATATCTGCGAGCATAGTAAGGATGGCCCCATTCAAAACATTGGGCAGTAGTATAGGCTTCTGTCAGCTGTTTAGGACTTGGAATTTGCAGATAAACTATAACAGTACTGAGCAACAAGATTTGGAGGACCATATGCCTCAAGTGAGTAACAACCAAGTTGGTACTAGCAGCTCATCTACCTGAGTCTGTTGCATATCCGTCAAGAACAAAGCAAATAAGCAAGACACTAGGTCCTGCATAAACTCAGGCTTACTGAGCAAAGCTCACACTTTCTCACAGACACCATGACATCTCAAAACCATGTGGTGAGCAGCTCACATGGGGCTAAAAGTACAGAATATATTGCCTCTGTTCCAATGCATCAACAGTTCATTTTTCTGACTTGCTGGGTGGGGGTAGTTTGACTACTTCAAAGTCTGCTCTAGACTGAGATATTTTCAGCCTAACTTCACTACTAAAATGTGAATAACTGTCTGGCAAATTCTTCTTTCCCAGATTGAATCACATCTTATCTTTATGCAACTCAGCAGAAGAGGACTTGCTCTCTATATTAGAAATCTTAGCTCTTACAGAGGCAGGTCAGATACGGGATTCCTGCCAAAAACTCTAGAAAGTCACTGTTCATGCCAATAATGCTGAACTAATATACAAATGTTCCAAATGTTGGTATAAGGCAGTTCCCCAATTATTTATGTTTTATAAATAAATTCATCAAAAATAAAATGAAATATCATTTGTAAAACATCATACTAGACGTATGATGTTTTACAAATGATATTTCATTTTTAATGAATTTATTTATGAAAGAATGCAACTGGAATAATGTGCTCAGTTCTAGATACCACTGTCCAAAAAGCCATCAACAAACCAAAATAGATCCATAGAAGAGTGCACCCAGACTAACTGAAAAGCTGCAGATTTTGTTCCTGCTCTCCCAATTTTATACTGGGTTTCAAATTAACTAACCCAAGGAATGGCATAAAAAGCCTCTGATTGAACCAAGAGCCGACAGAAAATATTCTGAGACAAACAAAACATGTAGGGATTTCAAAAGTAAAATCAGGACAGGAGCAGAAGAGGGGACTTTGTGGTCTTTTAGATTAATCTGGATGTGCCACAAGATGATCAACTGCTCTGGA
Organism: Anolis sagrei; assembly: GCF_037176765.1. Classification (NCBI taxonomy): domain Eukaryota; kingdom Metazoa; phylum Chordata; class Lepidosauria; order Squamata; family Anolidae; genus Anolis; species Anolis sagrei. The sequence continues at coordinate 210,423,448 of NC_090024.1, read as the reverse complement.
AAACAAACTTTATGAACATAGTTGAGGGAACTGGGTGTATTTAACTTGGAGAAGACTGAGAAGTGGCATGATAGTTATCAGAATTGTAATATAAAAGATGGAACATGTTTGTTTTCTGCTGCTTCAGAGACTAGTACATGAACTACTGGATTCAAAGTACAAGAAAAGAGATTCCATAGGAAGAGATTTCCCCCTGAAAATGCTGTTCAACAGTGGAACAGACTATTTTGGAGGGTGGTGAATTTTCCAATTTTGGATGCTAGATGTGCTGTAGGAGTACATTAGCATTTCTCTGAGGCAGGGGGTTGGATTAGATTACCTTTGCAGTCCCTACCATCTGTAAGAGTCTATGTACTGCTGCCAACCCATCTTTATGGCTTAATAGAATTTAGGCTTTTCTACACAACTCATCTTAAAATATGTATTTAAAGAGTGCGATTAGCAGGAATTGCTGACTTCCTGCTAGCTTCAGTTATTATTATTTAAATTAAGTTCCCCTTCCCAACATAGTCTATTAAAACTTAGAATCTAGTCTGCAAAAGGCATTAATGCTGCTGAAAAGAAGAGCAAACCCAGAGCCCTTTGGCTAAGGAATGATCTAATGAAAGAAGTGCATTAGTGTTCTTCCTCATTAAGTCTAGGGGATAAATTTAAGGCTATATATGTTCTCATCCAGATTTAAAATTAGTGTTGCAAAGTATTTATCGATTCAGTGTTGACTTATATATTCTTTAAAAAAATGATGATGATGATGATTGTTATTATTATTATTATTATTATTATTCACACATACACAGCCCTCATTAGGTTTAAATGAGTAGAAAAAAACTTTCAAAGTATCCTTCTCAATTTTAAGAACTGTGGGATTCTGAAAGGAAAAATAGGTGTGTGACCCTTTAGTCCTCAGAGGTCTTGTCGGTTTCCAATTCACTTTCTTCCTTATTTAGTCCAGCCCTCTGTTCTAAATCACCCCATGGCTGCTGCTGAACTCAGACAGGAGCAGATGGAGGTGTTTGTTAATTACCTGATACTGCTGCTAAGTGCTTCTCCTGCTGTGGTTCCGCTTGGCATTTCCCCCTTCCTTGTGTGTTATTTATTAAGTACCTCCTCTACCATGCTGCTTGTAAAATTTACAAGTAAACATAAATTAGGGCAGGATGTGTTTTCATAATTTAGGACCCAAATTAACTCTAATTTAGGTGATGGGTTGAAAAATGGTCATATATCTCACTATATGTAAAAGTCATCATAGAATTTTTTTTCTTGATAGTATTTACAAATATTAAGCAAGTAATATAATCACAATACGATTCACAAGACAGGAGCAAAGTTGGACTTTAGCGGATGAAACAGATATTTGAGTGATTTTTTGGGGGAAAATATATTTTAAAATGGGTCAGCATGGATGAAGAAGGAGAAGAATCATCATCACCATCATCATCTAATAATGATGATGATTTAATAATAATAATAATAATAATAATAATAATAATAATAAATTATTTATAACCCACCACTATCTCCCCAAAGGGGACTCGGGATGGCTAACATGAGGCCAAGCCCAAAAATAATACAGCAAAGTTAGAAACCAAACAACAGAAAATTACTTGTATTCCACTTTATCTCCCTGAAGGGACTCAGGGCGGATTCCAATCACAAAAATTTACACAACTATTAATATAGTTAGTACAGATTTTGTAGAAATCCAAAATGCTGCAATATCTGGATACTGAGATAGTGATATCTTTGATACAGTGTACATAAACTTTGTTTTGTGCATAAAATATTAAAAATATTTTGTTTAAAAATTACCTTCAAGATACATGGACAAAGTGCATAAAACATATAAGAACTTTGTGATTTAGATTGGAATCCCATTTCCAAGATTTCACAATATCTATATGCAAATATTACAAAACAAAACAAAGCAAATCTGAAATCTAAATGTTTTGGATAAGGGTTATTCTGCCTGGAGTAGTAATGAAAATGACCACTTTCATGAGAAACCTTAACTAAAGTTCCTCATTCCAATAGCAGCTATTATATGCCAAGCAAGCAACAATCTAATTAATTGGGCTATTATTCTCGTATTGTAGCCAGGCTGATTAGTGGTCAGACCTTTGGACTATGACTCAGGAGACCAGGGTTCAAATGCCTACTCAGCCATGGAAACCCATTCTGACAACTTTGAAACAGGGTTCAAACTCCAGCTTAGCCACAGAAACTCACTGGGTAAGTTTCATTCTTTTAGAAAGGTAATGGCAACCCACCTCTGAATAAATATTGTCAGGAAAACCCTATGAAAACATTACCATACACCAGAATTGATTTGAAAGCCCTCTTTTTGCTATTAGTGACAGGCAAAACCTGTGAACAACTGTCAATCATGCAACATTCCCAATACCTATCTTGTGCGATAGGTCTGTTGCACTTCTGTGTGTGCATGCTATCACTGGGGTGATGGATCCCATCTCCCATTTCTATTATTTATTTTATAATTTCCAGTAATATTTGCCTCTTTTTGTTATTAGTGACAACAGAAGAACAGGAAGGTGGCATTACAGGGCTATGTTGCAGTATGATTGCAGGACCATGGACCAAAGAATTTGCACATGGAGAATAGAGAGAGTAGTGATACCTAAGGTGCTCATGCTAGTATGTATCTAGTATTGGTAATTGTGCAACTGCCATGGTGATAAAGTCCTAGCCAAAAGAAAAAAAATCTTGAGCAGACAAAATTTCTCTTGTGTCGTTGTAGGTTTTTCAGGCTGTATGGTCATGTTCTAGAAGCATTCTCCCCTGACATTTCACCTGCATCTATGGCAGGCATCCTCAGAGGCTGTGAGGTCTTAAGATTTTGCTGTTTGCTAATTTGTTTTCACGAGCTTAATAAAACCCTTTATGAAAATAGCTGACATCTCCCCATGGCCTATATTGTTTGCTGAACTCTGTCATTTAATTTTTCCTAGAAATGCTGTAAACGCATGCAGAGCAGCTGCCACCAGCCCAGCATGAAAGCTGGCCATTGTTTTGTTCAGGACCATGTCTGGCTGTCAAGCCTTTCTATCAGCTGTTACCAATAAAAACAAGTTCATAGAATCATGGAATAATAGCGTTGGAAGAGACTACATGGGCCATCTAGTCCAACTCCCTGCAGGAAAAGCACAATCAAAGTATCCCTGACAGATGGCCATCCAGCCTCTGATTAAAAGTTTCCAAGGAAGGTGCTTTCTTGTGGCCTTCAGTTATCCCAAAATAATATTTTGGTTTTTTTTCTTCATGTTTTGGTGTTTCCTCCAGGGTGGGCATGGTTGCCTTTCATATGCAAATACAGTATTATATACCCAGGGTCACCAACTTGAGGTTATGGTGACACACAGAGCCAGACCCTGAAAAACATTCTCATCAACAGGAAGTCCTAAAACATTATGTGCTGATCACATAGACTTTAGGTAACAATTACCATTTAGGCTTTAGATATTGCTCATGCACAGTTTGTCTCTGGCGGTCTATAAAATACTGATACTTAGAATAAATTTTTACTTATCTTGACCAGTACTTTAGTAAGATTCTATGATATGCTTCCAGCCCAAGGATTGTCAAGATATAGGTTTTTTTCTATTATCCATGGTTTCACGTATCCACACAGAGTCCTGGAATGTTTCTTCCATGGATATCGGGGTTATATTGTACAGTGAAGGACTTTATGATAGTTCAGATGTTACTGGACTGAATTTCTACAAAAATTGGGTGGATGGGTTCTTACCTAAAACTGTACTGATTTAGCAGGAAAAGTCCCAATTCACCCTCCATCATGTAACCTTTTCTACTGCTTTAAAGGAGTCCCAGTATGCATCTACATTGCAATCTGTTGACCTCACTTGAAATGCCATGGCTCAATGGTATGGATTCAAAGGAGTTGTAGTTTTCAAGGTCTTCATCATCTCATACCAAATAGGTCTGGTACCTCACTGAACTATAAATATGTGTAAAATGCTGTCACAGTCTTAGAAGGTTTTAATATTTATTTCAGTATTTACCATTGTCATCTTAGCATGTAAATGTTTAATACCATACCATTATAACTATTATATTTGTTACTGGGTTTTAACTTTGCTTTTGACAGTGTTTCTTAATACCTAAAGGTAAATGTTCCGACGTTTGTTCAGTTTTTGGTGCTGGTCATCGACCGTAACACACACACACACACACACGGTTGAGTCCAGATTTAACTGCATCTAAATAAAATTCTTTGAAAATCATATATCATGATGAACTGATTTCACTGTGTCCACTCTAAGAATGCATTATGTCTTGTCCCAAACTAAGCAAATAACTAGAGAACTTACCAATAAACCTGCCATTATTTTCTGCCTCCCTTAAGGAATGCCACGTCTCCTGGAACAATTAGAGTACCCCTGCCAATATTTTTAAAGTCCATTTTAATTTTAGGAGAAAGACAAAAACTTTCTTCTTTATTTTGTTAATAAATTCTGTTACTTACCATTCCAGAGGATAGAAGACACTGAGATGTGCTGGTTGAGTCTCTCTGATTTTAAGTGGAAAAGTATGCTTTGCAGCCTCTATTGAAAATTATGCATATATTATGCGATATAAATTAAAGAAGCAGATCCTTAAGGAATGCTACATCTCATGGAACAATTAGAGCACTCCTGCAAATATATTTTAAAAGTCCATTTGAATTTTAGGAGAAAGACAAAAACTTTCTTCTTTGTTTTGTCAATAAATACTGTTTTTTACCATTCCAGAGGTCATTGAGATGTGCTATTTGATTCTCCCTGATTTGAAGTGGAAAAGTATGCTTTGCAACCTCTGTTGAAAATTATGCATAAATGATGCTATATAGATTAAAGAAGTAGCCAGATACTCAAGAAGAAGTAACAAAGTAAGTAAGTTTTATGTGTTTTTATGTGTTATCTAGAATGTTGAAAGTACTCCGAAATTCAGCATTGTCCACACGGGTGAATGAGATACTGACGCATTTGCTTTCTGATAGTTCAGACTTTGTTTTGTGCACAAAATTGTTTTTAAAATTGGGTATTCAATTATTTCCACACTATCTGCATAAGATAAAAATGAAACGTAAATGAATTTCATGTTTAGTCTTGGGTCCTATGTCCAGCATCTCTCAGTATATATATATATATATATATATATGTATTCCAAAATCTGAATATATCCGAAGTATTGAACACTTCTGCTCCCAAGCATTTCAGATAAAGGATGGGATATTCAATCAGTATTTTTGAGAAAAAGGAGAGTAAAGGAGAAAACGATGTAACCGTTATTGCGTTACTATTGGCAATATACATCTGCATGCTTGAGCTGAGATAGCCTTATGAAGGTTATGGTAACATACTCTCCTTACATAGGGCTCAGCAAAATCAAGGTTTGCTGTTGCAAAGGTAAAAATGGAATTTTGAACTCTAAGTGCATCTATACTGTAGAACTAATGCAGTTTGACACCACTTTAACTGCCATGACTCAGTAATATCAAATCCTGGGAGTTGTAGTTTAGAGAGGCACCTGCATTCTTTGGAAGAAAACGCTAAAGACCTTGTTAAAGTGTAATTCCATGATTTCATAGCATTGAGTTATGTCAGTTAAAGTGGTGTCAAACTGCATTAGACGCACCCTAGGTTTTACCTAGATTTAATTATATATAGAATAGGCCCACTAAACTCAAATTCAATATAAATAGATGCACCCTCTGTCTCCCTGTCTGCCTGTGTGAAAAAAGCACACAGAGTTCGGAAGAGCGCTCCCCCTCCCCCCATTAAAAGATTCTAGGAATTCTAGTTCAAGGCAGAAACATTTGCAAGCTGTGGGTATGGATTTGCTTTGATTGAATCCCAAACCAAAGCAGGCTACTTTCGGGAAATATAGGAAATGGTCTGGAACAAGCTGGGTGTCCTCCGCATAGCAGTTCAAGCCAATTTTGTTCTTTCCAAAGCTTTGATCTTACTGTAGAAGGTCACGGAGGCACATGATATTTTTGAGGCAATGCATTAATTTCATCATGGAAAGAACATGTCAGGGTGAGCTATGGAAGGGACAGAGGTTTGAGACATGCAACTCTATCTTTTAACCTGAAATGTTATCATAACTTAAAAAAAAACATGGGGGTGGGGGAGAGAAGGAAGGTCAAAAGAATATATGAATGTGTCGCTGCCAATACAGCACAAAAAGAAAACCTTGTACAATTTTTCATTCATCATAACTGCCTGTGTCTATCTTTCTCTAATTCTACAAGACAGTTGTAAGGGTGCTTCATGAAGTTATTAATATGTGTCATTTTATTAAATTGTGCTAACAAAACTATGGATTGAAAAACCTCCCATCCCAATGTGTAGAGTCCAATCTTATAACGATCACTTTATTTTTGTATTCCTTTTCCATCTCCCCGGAGGGACGCGGGGCAGCTTACATGGGGATGAACCCGATCAACATAGTTAAAATATAAAACACTAAAATACATAAACAACAGGATAAACCAAAATAAAACAACAACATTATAACAGAATATAAAAGCAACCATCGAACCAAGAACCAATGGACCTGAAAGAATAACCAGTTTCTGGGCATGGGTTGGTGGACTGGTGCAACTCAATTGTGCGGAGAGGGCTGATGGATAAAGTGCATAAGTGAGAAGGCAAAATTAAGGATAGAGGGCAATATCAAAGAGAGCTTTATGTCATTGGGTAGAGAATAGTAGTAAAGTGCAAATATGAAATTTTGTGTTCCAACCCTTCTGCCCCATCTGAAATTTCCCAAATGTCATTTCCTCAGAAGGGAGAACATGTTTTCTTTAAAGAGGACATTCAATTATGTCAATACGTTAAAAGGTTCCAGTTACTTATATCATAAATAATATATGGGAAGACATAAAATGATGTATGATCTGAGATAAGGTTCTGATTTGATTCCAAGGAAACATTGATGTCATCCAAGCCACCTGAATTGAATTAACTTATTTTCTGAAATGCCAAAGCAGGAATTGACTTTAACTTTGCCTTTTAAAAGACATTCTAAGTCCATTTGTCCAGCTCTCTCTTTCTCCCCTGCTGTAGAAAAAACAAAAGAAATATCTCCAACAACAAAACTACAGAAAAGGCAATTAACAAGTTGGAATTAATGACATTCAAAGGATACAAAACAAATGAGACAAAATAAAACAATCATGAAATATATATGATGTTTCAAAATGATGGAGCAAATTGTGGTACTTTACAGAACAAAAGAAATTGAAGCTGCATCTTATGAGCCTATTATGTTTATATATATAAAACATATATAGAACAATGTAATCTGGGGTTTATAAATTTGGATGATATCCTTTATAACAAAAACAAGCAATAATCGAGTACTTATAAAATCATGATAATCCTATAATGAATATAGTTATTGTATTGTCGAAGGCTTTCATGGCCGGAATCACTCAGTTCTTGTGGGTTTTTTCGGGCTATATGGCCATGTTCTAGAGGCATTTTTTCCCAGCTCCAGACCTCACCCTCTGAGGATGCCTGCCATAGATGCAGGCGAAACGTCAGGAGAAATGCCTCTAGAACATGGCCATATAGCCCGAAAAAACCCACAAGAACTGAATATAGTTATTGTTATATGCCTTTAAGCTGTTTCTGACTTATGGTGACACTAAGTCAATCTTAGTATGGGGTTTTCTTGGCAAGGTTTCTTCAGCAAGAGTTTGCCTTTGCATGCCTCTGAAAGAGTGAGACTTCTCCAGAAAAAGTTTGAAAATTAATGGAATACATAAAATAAAACCAAAGGGAAGAAAAATGAAGAAAAATGCACAAATGAAACTTAGCAAATGAAACTTTTGACAAAAAAGTCAAACAATATAAACAAATATAAACGGCAAAGAAAATTTACAATGGACATAAACTTCACTAAAAATGGCAAAATTGTTGCTTAAATATAACAAATGTGTTTGGCTTACCAGTAATATAGTTCACAAGGACAAGATCAAATGCTCCAGCCATTAAAAGTTTATATTGCCATGTAATTTTGTATGCTTTGAATGCGCTTTCAGTCACATAAAAAGCACCATTATATTTTCCTCCAAAGGTAAAACCCTGACTGCTTTAGCAAGGAATAGATACCGGAATTGTGCTTGGTATATTGTGGGGGCTGAATTATATGAGTGAGTTTGATCCATGGGACTGCTTCTGTAGTCCTGGGTTCAGTCCCTACAGCCCACCTCAGTTCTTTGGACTTTAAAGCCCAGAGAAACAAGGAGGGCATCCACCCCCTCCCCAAACCCACTCGAAAAGCCTTAAAAGAAAAGAAAATTTTACTGTGCAACCATTAGGCCTTTCTGGAGGCCTGCTGGAGCATACCAATGATGCACCAGGAGGCAGTTTTTTTTGGGGGGGGGGTGCAACTGGCTCCCCCACCTCTTGGTGCATCATTGGTATGCTCCAGGAGGCCTCCAGAGAGGCCTAATGGTGGTGCGGTAAGTTTTTTCTTTTGAGGCTTTTTTTGGAGGGGGGTTGGTGTGGCCCCAATCCAGCGCTGTAGTTACTGTGCCAGAATGGGGACAACACCCCCAGAAAGCCAGGGTCTTTTGGGAGCCCATGAAGACTTAAACCCATGATGAAGTTAGTTTCTTAAACCTTATTCGTTGTGGGTTTAAACCCTGTCTGGACGTGCCCTTGGTAAATTAACTAGCACCTGTAGTTCTCCTTTAGCATCATGGACTCTCCCTCATCAACACTGTACAGAAGGATAATCATCACCATCATCATAGTGATGGCGGAGGGCCCCCGCCAACGATTGGCCTGCACTGCAGCGGAGAGTTCCGCAGTTCCTGGTTGTCACAATTGGAAGAAACTGATGAAATGTACCCCAGCAGGCAGCTCAATAATAAGACTGCACTCAGCTTTCCTTTCCTTTCCCCTTCTCCTATACATTGTAACATTCCCCTAATAAAAGTACTTGAAACTTGCAACATTTAATCTTTCCGCTTGATACTTTTGTATCTTTCCCTGCCTCAGACTAAATCAACATTAAAATAAACCTTTTTCCAGGCTCCGGAGAGCCGTGAGCCTGCTGGGGGGCGCCTACTGCCCCCCCCCGGACCCCGGATCTGCGTTTGGCAAAATTGTGGATACCGAAACCGCCATTTTGGACCCCAGTAACCACTAAAACAGTACTATGGCGGATTGACGCCGTTCTAATTTTGTATTTTTCTGCTATTAATTCTAAGACTAACTGCCATCTCGCTTTCCTCATTTTGGACTCCTGCGCTCGGGGAATAATCATTTTGTTTAAAGTATTATTATTTGACAGCAATCGGCTGTCTGTCAGATTTTGCTGGCTTCTTCCAAGGCAGCCTGTTTCTCTTCGATACCGCTCGCCCCTGCCTGACCCCGCGGCCGGGGACTCACTATGGTCACCCATGGGGGACCCGGGGAAGGCGGCCAGGCGGGAATCCCGGCCCCTGGAGAGAGACACAGTTCTCTAAAGGGTGAACGATGGACTTCGTTACTACCCAACCCAGCGCCCATCGCTGGACTTCTGCCTTTTCTTATTGACTCTCTGCTTCATGAACTGAACTGTTTACCATATCCCTGGCCACGAACTTTCTGGTGATGCTTGCCTTGAAATGCAAGCAGCCTCCGTTTCCACGCACCTTCGCCAGAGGACTATGAGATCTCCAGTTTGCGTTATAATAAAGATCAAATATTGTAATAACTTTTCCTGGGATGGGGATGGGGTTTTCCCCTTATGAAATGTGTGTAAGGAGATATTGTATGAAATGTAATATGTTCCCCACCCTGCCTTTCCTGCCAACCCTTGCCCCATAAAAGATGTGACCTGAAGATTACTGTATTGCCTTGGGGAGAGGCTCCTTTGTTCTCCCCAAGCCCTCCCTGATTGACTCACTTGCATGGACAATACTGTTGACTCCCAACCCTAGCCCTCGGAGCATGGCCAGCGAGGGGAGGGGGTCAACAGAAACCCAGAAGAAAAGGACTGATTAAATCATACAAGGTATCGTTGATCCCCCCTGAGGTCCGATGCCGAAATAGTCATTCATATCCCCCTCCAAAGCTCATCAAGAACAGGAAAGCTTTTGTTTGTCAAGATCACACCTTGCCTGCCAGAAACAAAGCCCGCATTCCAGCGGGCAGGAAACTCCTAATCCCATCATTTTCCCCCATTGTCCGCGGCCGTTCCGCCTCTCTCGCTCCTGATTTGTCCATCTTGCGAGGCGAGCGGAGGGCGCTCATTGGCCCCCTAGAGGCGAAGAAACGCGCTGATTGGTCCAGAGCAGGGGCGGGCCGCCCAGCCTCCTCCCGGCTGTTCCAGCATCAGCCAATCAGCTTGAAGCCGGCCAGCAAGGGGCGGGCGGGAATTTTGAAATGTTTTCCTTTGTTCTTCTGCTATAAATATGCCTGTATTCTTTGTACTGGTATGCTTGCAGCGGAATGATTCCTGCAATGCATCTGATTTCAGCTGAATCACAAATAAACCTCGGTTGCTGGAAACTTCTTCCACCTTGATGAGGCATTATTTTTAAATATTTTTTAGTCTTTGGATTGGCCTCCGCTGACCTCACCAAGGTTCAAGGGCCCTTTTGAGCGGTCCTAAGGGATCTCCTCTGCCAGGAGACCCTCCCAAAAGAGCTCGATATCAATAGCTGAACCCTTCTATGATGGCCTTCTAAGTGTAAAGTCTTGGTGGTGAGTCCATAGGTGTTTGTAGAGGTCTATTCTAGATTCGCATGTTCTTTCGCAGTGAAGACATCAATTTCCAGATGGAAGGCAGTCCCAACCAGGGTTGACTTGATGCACCTTCCTCTTGACATGATTCTCCCTTTCACCCTCCATTCATGCCTCTTTAAATTCCACAGCACTGTTGATAACAGCTGACATCCAGGTTCCAAAATTCATTTGTATTTTTTTGACTTTATTTATTTATTGTGTCACCAGCAACCATTGTATTGCAATTCTAACAGAGCAAAGCAAACACACAGATTAAAAGAAAAAGGAAAAAAAACACACATAGGTTTTGCAAATTTGGTATTTGGTTAAATGTCCTTTGACCAGTATCTGGCCACTTGGAGTGCCTCTGGGGTTGACGCAAGAAGGTCCTCCATTGTGCATGTGGCAGGGCTCAGGGTGCATTGCAGCAGGTGGTCAGTGGTTTGTTCTTCTCCGCACTCGCATGCCGAGGATTCCACCCTGTAGCCCCATTTCTGAAGGTTGGCTCTGCATCTCGTGGTGCCAGAGCGCAGTCTGTTCAGTGCCTTCCAAGTCGCCCAGTCTTCTGTGTGCCCAGGGGGGAGTCTCTCATCTGGTATCACCCATGGATTGAGGTGCTGGGTTTGGGCCTGCCACTTTTGGACTCTCGCTTGCTGGGGTGTTCCAGCGAGTGTCTCTGTAAATCTATTTTTTTGACTGCAAAGTGGTGACCGCTCTGCATGCACCAGCCTAGTTAGGGATAACAGCAGACTATGTTTAGGGCACATTTTTGCACCCCTCCCCATATGAGGTGAGCAGAGTGAATCCTTAATAGGGATGCTCAGTTGTGGATACAACTGCTGAAGTGCTCAAATGACTTGGATATTGAGGTAGAACAACTGAATCCATATCCACTACCCATGAGCAAGTCTCCAGATTTCACTGTCCTGCCCCATTCACCACTCGCCAATCACCATGGGACTTTTGTTGGTTTTATTTTCTGTTTATTTGAAGATGGCTGTGGATACATTTGTTTTTGGTGTGGGGATCAGTGCACACCCGATCAATGCACAGTCTTCACAGAGAGAGGTTCATATCCAGTGCTGTAGTTAATCCAATGACCTGTGGTCTCTTATCTGTTGCAGCTTTTTCTCACCTTCATAGTTGTTGTAAGATGTACCATGTTATTGTCTGCCTGCTCTGCCCTTGAAGACTTCAGATTGAGCTTGATTTCATTCCTCCCCTGTGACCTTGCCAGCCTGGGAGATCCCCGCTAGGAGCACATGACTCCAACATCCGCAGGTTCAGTGGAACACACAAACCCCTTCACAAAGTGACAATTCATTGATGGGGGTGATGGACAATATCCACAGCCCAGCAACAAATGGCACAGAAGTGAAACCAGAAATGCAATTGAAGGCAACCAGGAGCTACTGATTTGTGATTATAGGCCATTCTAAGCACTCGCACATGTACAGGACAAAGGGGTGAGGATAGTAGTGCCTTGTAAATAAATAAGCAAGCATTGCAGTTATTTCAATCTCCCCTTTCCATCTGCCTCCCCAAACTATAGAAAACAACGCTTTAAGTTTTAATGTTTTAAAAATACTGTTTTGGTTGTAGGCACTGTTCAGTGCTTTTAAAACTTTTGTACTTTCTCCTGTTTTAATGTATGCTGTAGGCCATTTGGAAAGAAAAGTAGGATGTAAATAATAAAATAAAATCCAATCAAATCTATTTCCCCTCTCTGCTTTCAATGTTTCTGGAATTTTTCTCCAACTGAAATGACCTGATAATAATGTCTATAACTTTTCCATGCAATCATTAGACAGATTTAGTCAAACCACATTTTTTTCTTGGCCTAAACTCTTTGATGCTGTCTTACAAGATTGTTGTAAAATTTTACTGTATAAATACAAAATCTGGAAGGATTATCGAACATTACCATTGTTGGCCTCCTGTATTTATAAGTTTATCATTGATCACATCATTGTGGTGGTGTAATGGACTGGGACTTCAGAAATCTGGGTTCACTGAGTTACAAAACCTTGGGTTTGTTGCTATCTTTCAGCTTGAGCTACTTCCCAAGGTGGTTGTGAGGATACTGTTGGGAGAAGAAGAACCACATGTAATGTTCTAAGGTCATTGGAGGAAAAAATATGGAACTTGGCCATAACTAATAACTATAATTTAATATAAATATTTTTGCCATCACTCTCAATGTGCATGTTGATTAATAGTTTGACCTGAATGGTGATGAATAAATAACTGATTGCTAAAATAATACTGATATGTTCATCATAATTATCAATGCTGATTAATAGTTTGTCCTGAATAAAAGGATGATGGTGACGATGATGACAACCCCCATCCCCATCATCACTGGATGCCAACACTTTTATTTTTCTATTAATTGTTCATTGCCTTCCTTGTTTGAAGTTTATTCAACAAACTTAGAAATTGCCCCATTTTTTCTTATTTCTAATACGACACTGCCCTCTTGTGTTTATTATTTTTGATAGTTTAAACATCTTAAACTTGCGCAGTAATCCCGATAAAGTTGGTTTATACAAGCCATTTCAATTAAAAGCTATTTGAATATTCATTGTATTTGCTCAAAATGCTTCTTCCCCTGAACTGTTTTAGTAAAACAACTCTAGACTTCTCTTCCCTTTGAAGTTATTTGACTAACTATGGAAATTGAAGCTATTACATTAACTTCTTGGGAAGCTGGATTTGAGTGCCGATGGCACAATTTATCAGAAATTGTGCATTCGACCCTCAGTTAATGCATCTAGCCACAGCAATCTGGACTTAATTTTAGGAGATAACATCTGGGTTCCAGATAATGCATGCTTTATGTTCATTGTTCATAATTTCTGAAAAAAGACGGAAAACAATAGCTGCTTTTGGAAGAAAAAAACCATTGATTATTTTAATTTTAAAAATATTTCCAACCCAAAACATTTCAATAGAGTTGAGGTCTTCAGAGCAGGTAATATGGTAACAATAGAAACTAATTAAATATCCACATAGGAAATCTACATCAAATCAACAGTTTCTCAAGTTGTTCCTGACATGAAAAAAACAACCCCCCAAAAATAAATAAAATGAACACAATGACATTTCTAATTAAATGGACTGTATGCACATTTTTGTAGACTATATCTGCATAAGACTATTTTGTACAAGCTGGTGCCAAAATTACTTCTGAGGTCATGTCAACTAGGTGGAAAAAAGAGATGGTGTATATTATTCTGATGACATCTACACAAACCCTTTTGTCCCAAAGTGAGGGACAAATCTGTTCCTTGACAGCATAATAGTGTATGGAACTGATTTGAGTTAACATGGACTAAGGTTGCTTAATGCAACTTTGAACCATGCTAATTCTCATGTTATTCTGAATTTTCCATTAGAATCCAGAGCAAACAGTGTCTTTAAGCCCATGGAAAGACTAGAGTTGGATTGGTTCTGAGATGGAACTGGTCACAAGTGTTTACATGGCTACTCCAAACAAGCCAGACTCAGGTACCCCAGGGTGATACAATGACACTAAAGTTTCCTTTCCTGTTCTCTTTGTAGCGGCAGCTTCTGGATGTGACATGAGTGGTGTTTGTTTGCTTGCTGCTTGGTGTGATGTTGGCAAGGCAATTGGAGAAGGGAAAGGAGAAAGGAAATCCCTTCTTGCACCTCCCTGGATTTGGTGCCTTTGGACCAGTGGTTCCTAAACTTTTAAAGTCATGGAACCCTTCAGAAAACCTTTCCCCCCACTAAATATTGTGAACCCATAAAGCTCTCCCTTCTTCCATTGGTTCCTTTTACTTGAGTGTTTTTGTACTAGAGAAAACATTTAAAATATAACCACAAACCTTATTTGTATAGGAAAATATTGGATTCATACCTAAAATTCACATCTCACTTCTGAAATGATAAATAAAACCTGATGAATGTAAATGCTTCATTTTTGTACTTTGAATAGTTTTGATCTTTACCTCTGACAGTCGAATTCATAAATCCAGAGTAGCATCCAACTCCTAAATTTGATCTTGGTGTAAGCATAAACTACTTCACATTGACAGGTAGATATGGAGGGGAGCATTGTTCAGATCGCCTTTCAGTCTATTGACAGTCAGCTGCCTATGTCGATCCGTCGTACCCAATAGTCATTCAGTAGCACAGATTCAAATTTCATGTTTAAACAGAGGTGCATTGAATTTCAATAAAATCTTCATACTTTGTCATGGACTTAATTTTTTTAAAGATTTAAAATATTTTTCACAGAACCCCTACAATACTTTTTCTGGATCCCTAGGATTCTGCAGAATACAATTTGGGAATTGGTGCTCTAGATAGAATCCTTTCTGTCTCTGCAATGGCCTGGGGTCTGGGAGTAAAAACCACCCCAAGCCTGACAAAGAATTTGATGCAGTGGATTAGCCCTGAGATAAATAGGTCCATGTAGAACTGACCTCAGTTGGCTAATTTTAACCAACCAAACTGGCCTCTGGTGTATCTGCAGGATAACCAACAAAATACACTGGAATTAAACCATCTTTTCCAAAATGTGGTGTGACACAGCAGTGCTGCTTGTGTTGTGCCAAGTTTTGTTCCACCACCTCTCTGATCAAACATATATTGCAGGTTTTTGTAATCAACTGAAAGTTTGAAAAACTTGTTTGATCAAATGTGTGCAACATTTGCTCTCACCAATCTCTTTCAATTTTTTTGAAAATAAATGATCCTTCATCTCTCTAACCATTAACTTTTCCACTAAGAAATGCCAGCTAAATGAGCCCTGCTAGTTTTAAAGAACCTCTCAATTTAGTAAACCCCACAAAAGCCATGAAGAAAAAAAAAGTGGGACAGTAATATAAAAGTCCACCTGGCCTCTAAGAATAATTACTGCAAAGTATTCTGGGATTCTGCCATAAGGAAATCATTCCTATGCCTTAGTCAGTCAGTCCCTCTAGTTTATTCTACCTTACAGGGCTCGTTGTGAGTATAAAATGGGCTGAGAGAAATCAAATGGACTATATTGTTCTTGGAAGAACAGAGGGATTCTGATATCATAAATAAAAGAAAATGCCATGGTGTAATTTACAAATGTGATCGTGAAGGAATGAGAAATTAGGAAGGAGATGTTCTTGCTGCCATGCTTTGCCTTCTGTTCCGCATTACATCAAAGAAGATGTGTAGGCTATAACCTTGGGTATATTTTTTTGAAATGTGAGGAAAAAAGACAGATAATATTTCATCACACTGCAAGTTAAATGGGGAAGGGCGGGAAGGGCAAGATTGTTTTTCTTCGCAGTCTCATATGCAGTAGCATACTTGCAAAATGTCTTGATTTGGTAGTAGCCGTATTGACTGATCCTCTATCACCATCCCATTATTCCAGCTAATTCCAGAACAGTTTCTCTTTCACCTTCCCATTAATACAGCAGCAGAGGGGAGGTAGGTCAGTGTTGAATCTTTCTCTCCTGGGTTCAGTACATACATTCTAGAGCAGGCATGGGCAAACGTTTTTGTCTTGGAACCACACTGTAGTCCCGGCTGGGGGGGGGGGGGGCAGGCCTGGGAGAAGGAGGTGACAGGGCATGGCTAGGGTCATCCTCAGGTTGTTCTCCTAACATAAGGACAGGGCTACTCACCCCATCCTTATGCCAGGAGGAAAGTGGGACACATGGCAACTGCACTGATCCTCCTCCTCCAATCCTCAGGCTGTCCTCTAGTCATAATGCTGGGAGGAGAGCAAGACTGGCAATGACTGAGAGTACTCAGGGGAGCTCTCAAGCCACTGTGTGCCTACCACAAGCTGTCCTCCCGGCATAAGAACGGGGCCACTCGCACCATCCTTATGCCAGGAGGAGGGTGAGACACAGGGTGGCCAAGAGCGCTCCAGAGTGCTTCCAGCTGCTATGTGCCTTCCTCCTCCATTTTTTTGCCATAATGACATGGTGGGCTGCTGTGTCCTGTCAAGAGGATAGGGAAAATGAGGAAGGCCTGAGGTAAGCACCCAGGAGGTCTCATCTGGCCACTGGGCCTAGTTTGCCCATGCCTGTTCTAGGTCTTCTTTACTATAAATAGTACACAGCCTTTTACATTCACTGTGATTAGGGGCATAAGACCACCATAAAAGTGAAAAATTGCAAATAAAAATGGCTAATTATTACTTGAGAAAGCACAACTCTATGGTCAGCTTTTTAATGGGGGAGAGTACAAAATTGAGCTGAGGGTCAGTGATCAACAGCCTTGCCCTTTCACTTCTCACTCCTTTAACTGATTCATTTCTCATGAGCTTGAGGACATTGTTTGTTCTGTGTTTTAAACAAAGCAATGTGATACATTCACCCAAACGAGTACACAGAGCAGATTACAATCATCCCACTGTATGAGCACTTCTCTGATTTGTAAAGCCAAATTGTTCTCAACCTCGTCATTGTTCTGTCTCTCGTCCCCACTAATTGTACCTGTGACAATGACGGGAAGGAAAGCAGGGCCTCCCCGGAGGATCTTAATCTCCATGATGGTTCATAGGGGGAGATGCGTTCGGACAGGTCATTTGGGCCGGGGCTATAAATAAATATTTATGTTAAATGTGCAGAAAAAGAATGTATGAAATTATATGTGTTTCTTTACAAAAATGAACAAATAATATTTTAGGGCAAAATAAGGAGGAAAGCATAAAAACAAGAATTATGTTTAAACTGCAAAATAATGAAGAAAGAGAATGAAAGAGACTTATAAATGAATGATTAATGAATATGTTTGATTTTGACATGGACTGGAAACCAAGTATGACATATATGGAACACACACACACACATACACACATATATACTGTATATATACTGTATATATACATAGATAGATTGATAGATACACAGTAGAGTCTCGCTTATCCAGTGTTCTATATTATCCAACACAGTCTGTCTCCCACTCGAATACACAAGTGGTGGAAATGGAGTGTATATTTACCAGTGGAATAATGTCTGGAGTGGGAAAAAGAAAGAACCCTTGTCTGTTTTGGTGCTAAATTTGTAAATACAGTAATTATTATATAAAGTTACTGTGCATTGAACTGCTTTTTCTGTCAGTTTGTTGTAAAACAGGATGTTTTGGTGCTTAATTTGTAAAATTAATATCGTAATTTGACGTTTAATAGGCTTTTCCTTAATCCCTCCTTATTATCCAACATTTTCGCTTATCCAACGTTCTGCTGGCCCGTTTATTTTGGATAAGCGAGACTCTACTCCCCCCCTCTCTCTCTCTCTCTCTGTGTATATATATATATATAGAGAGAGAGCGCACTCCTGAAGATGAAGTGACGGCTATCATTGCTCAATTATTACAGAATGTTATTATTTTTGGGCCATCTAGGTTTCTCTAGCTTTATTCTCAAGAATTAGTAAAATAGTACAACAAAACAAGTACGTAAACATGGGATTACAATATGGAAACAGCACAGCAAAAATTGCTTAAAACTGTTAACATATAACTAGCCCTCCTTATGTATGGATCCAACTATCTATGGCTTGAAAATATCTTTCTTCTTACCACTCCCCCAAAAAAAGCAAACCTTGATTTTGCCATTTTATATAAGGGACATCATTTAATTGTATCGATTTATATAAAGGGACTTCTCTATCCATTGATTCTGGGGGGTCTTACAATCAAACTCCAGTAGATACGAAGGGCCCATTGTACATAGGTCTTAAAACTTGAAAGAATTGAACATTTCAAAATCCATCAAAAAACCCCAATGTTTTGCAAAAACCTTTGAGAAACGCAGGCATCTTCACCTACTGAGCTTATTTGAGGAGGCATTTCATAGTATTTAGCAGGGCCACCCACTTCATTTCACTTCACAACAGTGTGTAAAAAAAGGCCACAAGGAAAGGTTGGTGGTTTGTTTAGACATGAGAAAGACAATCAAGAGGCATAGCCATCATGCAAATTTGTTCTTTCGTTCTTCAGAGGCTGTGGGCCATATTCAAATGAGAAGAAAGGCATTTCCAATTAGGAAGAACATCTTGAGGGTACGAGTTGTCTAACAGTAGAACACATTTCTTGGAACGTGAGAGAGACTCATTGGTATTACATCAAGGTTGTATTTCACATTAGCCCAAGTCCAAGACAGTGTGGTGACCACATGTTGTATGTGCACATCTGTACGTGCTTAACTGCAATGAACAGTTGGTTAATTTTAATCATGCTAATGGCGTATTTGGAAGGATGAGAAGGAACATTAATCCAACTCACCTTGTCAAAACATAAAGGCAGGAGAAATGTACTCAGTCCCAGTAGATGAAAGGCATTGTCAGAGCTGATGGCACTAGCCATCTACTTAATCAATACCACCTTCCCTGTCTCTATTTCTATTTCATTGTGCAGGAACAAGCTGGCACGAATGTGAGTCAGGATCCAAATAGCACTTAGTAAGAAATGTATGCTTTTTTTAGCTTATTCAGAAATGGCCTAAGAACAGAACTGCTCAAGTTTTTAGGAAAGTTATAAAAAGGCTAAAGTCACTTTGATTAAGATTTCGTTAACACAATTTTATTGATATTTATTTGGTTGACCGAATCTTCACATAAGGTTGTCGCTCCCTCCCATTGTTCCAAGGGTATTTGAATGTCATGTTTTTTGCTAACTGGACATTTTGAAATAAAGTTGCTTAGATCAAGTGTACTTTAAACAGTCAAATAGACTGGATTTAGCTGTCATCAAACAGGCTGTTATTGTACAGAACCACCTCGCTTCTAAGTGTTCATAGTTTCCCAAACAAGTAACTGCAAATAGAATATAAGATCAAATAAATCCTAAAATAGGCCTAAAGCCTGTGGGTTGGGGGGGGGGTGGTGGTGGTGGTGGTGTTATGGGAGGGTTTCAGAGGGCTCACCAAAGACCATCAGAAAACTTATTTCTGATGGTCTTAGGAGCCCCTTTGGCAGAGAAGGCCGAAGATCTCTCTTCCTATCCTTCTCTTCCTTTTTGGAAACAGATGGCAAATCTTCCCACCAAAAGCCCTCCTCTGCTGTGATTGGCTGGCCTCTCAGCCAATGGGACACCTAGCAGGAAGGGGAGAGCAGGCGTGCTCGGTGCATGGCACTGTGGTACGCATGTGCGGGTGAGGGAGAATGTGTGCAAGGCTGGAGGGTGGCTCCTGCCAGCAAGTCTTTTCAAGGCATAGGGGTTCTGTGTGGAAAGTTTGGCTCAACTCTATCATTGGTGGGGTTCAAGGGGCTCTTTGTAGGTGAATTATAAATCTCAGCAAGTACAACTCCCAAATGTCAAGGCTTATTTTCCCCAAACTCCACCAGTGTTCACATTTGATTATACTGAATATTCATGCTAAGTTTGGTCCAGATCCATCAATGTTTGAGTCCACAGTGCTCTCTAGATGTAGGTGAACTAGAAAACTCAAGGTCAATACCCACCAAACCCTTCCAGTATTTTCTGTTGGTCATGGGAGTGCTGTGTGTCAGGTTTGATTCAAATCTATTGTTGTTGGAGTTTAGAATGCTCTTTGATTGTAGGTGAACTATAAATTCCAGCAACTACAACTCCCAAATGACAAAATCACCTCCCCCCCAAGCCCACCAGTCGTATCGGGCATTTGTGCCAAATTTGGTCCAGGATTGAAATACATCCTGCATATCACATATTTATATTGGAATTCATAACAGTAGCAAATTACAGTCATCAAATAGCAATGAAAATAATTTTATGGTTGGGGGTCACCACAACATGAGGAATCGTATTTATTTATTTATTTGAGGTATTTTTATCCCACCTTTCTCAGCCCGAAGACACCTCAAGGCGGCTTACAAATTGGCAGCAACTTGATGCCACAAAATAATAAATACCAGTAAAACATTTGACATGACATAATAAAAAATCCATATAAAAACTTTATAAAACCATTAAAAACATATAATCACCAATATCATCCAGTTAAACTCATTTTCCATTAGCATCGTCTAGCTGTTTCATGTTCACTCTTTCATAGTACCATATTTAACTACTGCACTGCATTTCCAAAAGCTTGTTCAAGAAGAAAGGAAGTAAGGAAGGAAGGAAGGAAGGAAGGAAGGAAGGAAGTGAGTGTAATTGTGTGTATGTACATGTGCCTTCTAGTCACCTGTCAATTTTGATGACCCAGTAAATTTCATAGGGTTTTCTTAGCCAAGGTAGACACCAACGTGGTTTTGCCAGTTCCTGCATCTTAAATATGGCCCAAAGCACCTGGTGTTAATTAGCTGTCTCTCATTCAAATACAAACCAGCTGACTGTGCATAGCTTCCAAGATTGGACATGATCTTTAGGGCATCTCCATACCTTTTCTGACACCTTACTAACTTATGGCATCTCCATACCTTAAGGCACCTCCATACATTTTCTGACACCTTCCTAGCTAATGTAGTGTTCATCTCATGGGGGGAAAAATTCTCTGAACACTTACAATGCACATAAAATGAATGTATGGGCTGTGATGACTTAAAAGGAAACCAGACAGGGGTAATGTTCTACTGAGAACATTTCTTTTTACATTTATTTCTTTTTTTACTGGCAGTCAAAAGAATGCATTACTTGTCTCAGTGTAAGTTTTTAATATCAGCCATGGCTTCCTTACACCGAGATAAATCGGACTATTGAAAAATAAAAATAGATTGATGAGGTGCTGTTTCTTTATGTTTTTCCTCAAAGGAAGTATCACTTTCATAGAAAGATGGTGTGGTTTATCATGATGAGGCGATTATGTCGTTGTTCCCTTTGCCTACCTTGTGTTCTATTCCCTCAATGCATAATGTTTTCTGGTGTTCTGATAGGATTTTTAAAAACTTTTAAAACATTTATATGCACATAAAAGCCCCACCATAGAGAAAAAATCAGAAAACAAATAGTCCAAACTTAAATTATAGACAAAACAGTATTGCCCTTTGCATCAAAGAGAAAGAAAGAAATAGAAATTAGAAACAGGAAACATTACTATTTGTATTATATAGTGCAATGAACAGGTCTTAGAAATTATATATTACATTGACTTTTTCCTTATTTTTTTTCACACTAGGATCAGCTAGAATATCTTTCCAAAATTGTGTAATGCCATTTGGTTGATAAGTGCTGTTTTAATTTGACTCTTAAGTTTTTGCTTTTCTGCCTACTTGTTTTATTCAATTGTATGTTATATTGTGTTTTATTTTATGTTTTGTTTTTTGGCACCTTGTGCCATGTATAAGCCACCCCAGTCTCTTCGGGAAGATGGAGGCGGGATACAAGAATAAGGTTATTATTATTGCACCAGACATCAAAGTTTGGATTATTGATGTCTCCATACCAGGTGACAGTTGCATTTAGGAAAAACAACAGGAAAAAGTCAGCCGTTATCAGGACCTCAAAATCGTACTGCAGATGATCCCAGTGGTCATTGGCACACATTGACAAAATCATGATCTGTCAATTGCAAAAGGCCACCTTACATGGATCTGCACGCATCATTTGAAAATACATCACATAGTCCTAGACGCTTGGGAAGTGTTCGACTTGTGATTTTGTGATATGAAATCCAGCATATAGATCTCATTTGCTGTGACATACTGTGTTTTTGTGTCAGTAAAATAATAATATTTTTATTTTTTAAATGAAATGATGTGAAACGAAAGCTTGCCAAAGTTATCTGTAGGTTGATCTCCTTTTGTTTATTTTGAAACTAAAACATATCAACAATGTATAATGTTTGATGCCTTATCTATTTCAAAAGGATGATTGCACAGAACCACCGTCCCTGGCTTTGTTTGATCATTCTAAAGAACATTGAGTTGGATAATATGGGATGAGGTAATGCCAGTCTAGTGAAATGTTTTGAGAATGGATGAGAACTCTGGGAGACTAGAGTTTGAATTTGCTACTTGGTCATAGAAACCTATTGGATGACCTTGGGAAAGCCACTCTCTCCCAGTTTCAGAAGAAGGCAATGGCAAACTTTTGAATAATGTTTGCCAAAAGAACCCTATGCAACATTTGCCTTAGTGTCATTAGAAATAAGAAACAATTTGAAGACACACAACAACAAAGTACTTTTACAGTCTAGGGTCTTATACGTTTCTCTTGAAGGAATATTGCGCTAGGTTTTATTATTTCTCTTCCAGCTGAGTTCACATTTTAATCAATCATAACCACAGATCACCACAATGTAAAAACAAAGATATAAAAATATCAAGTAGCAAAGTTAATATATTTTAACTTTAGTTACATCCTGTTTGGATTACTGCAATGCTCTCTATGTGCGCATGCCTTTGAAAATAGTTCGGAAGCTTCAACTAGTTCAGAGTTTGGCAGCCAGCTTACTAACTAGAGCGCTGTATAGGGAGAGAGACACTCCCCTATTGCGGCAGCTCCATTGGCTGCCAGTCTGCTTCCAGGCTAAATACAAAGTGCTGGTTATTACCTATAAAACCCTAAATGATTCAAGTCCACGCTATTTAACTAACCTCATCTCCGCATATAAACCAACATGGGCACTGCGGTCAGGGGAGAAGACTCTGCTCTCAGTCCCACCCTGTCAAAGCATGGTAGGCGGGAACAAGAGAGGGGGCCTTCTCTGTGATTGCCTCCACCTCTGGAACACCCTCCTGAAAGAAGTAAAAATGCTCCCCTCTCTCCTTTAAAAAACTCTTAAAACCCATCTTTGCATCTTAGTTTGTTGAGAGGAGGAGGATTAGAATGTCTTAATACATAATCTTGTTTGGACACTGCAAATCCACTCTGATGCTGTTTGGTTATTCTACATCATCATTACATTATTTTATATAACATCACTCATCCTCATTTTATACTTTTGATGTATTTTAACTATTTAAATTTTATTATGATGTAAATGTGTATGTTGAGGCTTATTTTTTTCATTTTTCTTTGGGTAGTCATTTAAATTTATTTATTTATTTTATTTATTTCTGGCATTTTTATCCCATCCTCCTCAACCCCTGAAGGTTTATATTGTTTATATTGATGCTATTTATTCATTGTTTGATTTGTTTTGTTTGTTCATAATGGCATTGAATATTTGTCACTTCTGTTCTGGAAACTTGGGGAGGTAGGGCAGGTTACAAATAAAGATGATGATGATGATGATTATATAAAATATAACAAAGAATTCCCAACAACATTTCTAATGCTATTTAACTGACCAGTATGAATTAAAATAGACAAAATATAGTGACAGGAAAAAGCTTCATATTTTTTGATGTTTTAGAATAACTTGTCCAGGCTGTTGTCCATGCCGTTAAGATACTTCAATCTCTTCTAGTAATACAACCATCTTTGTGAAAAGGCAAACATTCTAATGCTCTAAAACAGATATGCTTTCACTCCTTACAGTAATGTGATTGTGGTGAGTCAGGTGTGATAAAATCCACAGTCTTTAGCTCCACCTGGTTCTTTTTATTCACTGCACAGATTTAAGGTTCCATTCGTTGTATCATCACTTCTGGCAAGCTCATTGGTAATTGCATATAATTTAGCATCTATTGAGCTATGTGGAAGCAAGTGCTGGGGGTGAGTCTTTTTCCAATTCTCTCTGCCCTTGCTTCACTAAATTATCGACAGCAAAATACTTTAGAATTTATATTATCTTTTCCCAGATCTTCTCCAACATCTTCCTACCTGGCAACAGGGCCATATTATTACTATTATTTAAAGCACAACCTAAGCAAGGGTATGGCAAAGAACCTTTAAAAAAGTTAAAATATCTAAGAAGCAAGAGGAAAGAGGAAATAAAATGAATCTATGCTAAGAACTTTTGTGGATGAGCTGTTCTTCTTATTGGAGAATTTGCAACCAAGCAAATTGGAGAAATCGAACTATTTGGAAAATGGACCGGTATAAAATAAATAGAGGAATAACTAAAAGTATATCAAAAAGAGAAAAAGAAGAATTGCAAATAATGTTTGAAAAGCACTTAAAAGGTGAAATATTTTGGGATGAAGCTCTAGCCAAAAGCAATTTGAAATTATTTGGGAATAATTATGAGCTAGTTTGGAAAGAGTTTGGAAAGAGAAAAATTAGAGAAGTGGGACAGACTTAGATTATCCCTGATGAGGAGGAGAGCTGGAATCAAGTATACTACCTAAATTCATATTTTTATTTCAAAATATGCCAATAATTTCAAACAACAAAATTTTTGAAATATGAAAAAGTTTGTGTGGCAAGGGTCGGAAACCTAGGGTAAAATGGAATTTTGTTTAGTGATCTAAAGAGAATGAGGGACTGGCAGTGCCTGATTTAAAACTATATTTTTGAGCAGTGGGATTAATATGAGTTCAAGATTGGATAGCATTCCCCATACTACCCTGTGGATTGGAGAGCAGGACTATAAGGAAGGCTGAGGGAAGGAAGGTAGACATTTTTGAACTGTGGTGCTGGAGGAAAATTCTGAAAGACAAAGATGAAGTACTTTGGCCACATAATGAGAAGACAGGAAAGTTTGAAGAAGAGACTGATGCTGGGAAAAATGGAAGGAAAAAGGAAGAGGGGCCGACCAAGGGCAAGATGGATGGATGGTATCCTTGAAGTGACTGGCTTGACTTCGAAGGAGCTGGGGGTGGTGAAGGCTGACAGGGAGCTCTGGCGAGGCTGGCCCATGAGGTTATGAAGAGTCAGAAGCGACTAAATGAATAAACAACAAAGATTGGATGCATATACATTATGAAATATTACTTCAGTTGGAGGGATTTAATAATAACTATGGTTGGCATGAGTACTTGGGCTATGATAAAGCTAAATCACAAACATTTTAAACTCACATGAACTATACTTTTCTCCTTTTGGCTACTTTTCTTCTACCCTGAATGCACAAGTTCTTATCTAGAATGAAAAAGCTTGAGGTTGAGGTTTTAAAAAACCAGAAATGCAGGAGAAAGTGAAATCACTGTTCCTATTCCTGTTTCTGAGTAATTTGGTGTCTGCGCTTTGCAATTCTGGTTCCTTGTGGAAAGCTTTATGCTTCTTCCTAAAAGCGATCTCAAAAATAGCCAAAAAGACTGAGGGAGGTATGTTCCATGTGATCTGAAAATATTTGTGAACTCTGTCCTCTGCTTTAGCTCAACACTACTTAAATGTAAAAGCAAAAGCTAGTATTCAAAGAGAAATGTTAGGTTTGCCCAGCAATATTGGCATGTTTAGTGGAATTTTTATCTTTCTTTTGACAAGGTCATCCTGTACTACATCATAATAACTAATGTATTTGATAGCGTAATCAACTTCAAAAGTCAGCTCTGACAGATTTATAGGGGAAATAAAGTTTTCCAATTAGTACAGTGATTTTTGACAGCAAGATTCCTAAACTGCAACATCATCTGAAAATCAAAGGGAGAAAAGTTCTGTATGACAGTTAGCTTAGCTATTATAAATTCATATCAGAAGAGAGAAAATTGTGATTTTAAGAGTCAAACAGCAAGGCTGTGACTTCAGATAAATCAAACAAAACAGGATTGTATGCTTTATTCCTATTGGGAATTGGTATGTAAAACTAATTATTTAAGTGAAGGCAGAGTGATTCATACGTTTTGTGTTCAGATCATTTTATATATAATAATTATTTCCAAAACCTCATTGAAAAGGATAGCACAAAACATTGAAGGATTATAAAAGTTAACTATTGGCAAATTATAACACATTAGCATTTTTGTTTACTATTTTTTCTCTTTTCATTAGTTTCGGGAACAAATCTGAATTTATGAGAATCTAGAATCTTTTTTCTTGTCTAGGGTCTCATTCCCTTTGTATTAATTTGCCAGGAGTGATTGGGTTCAAATCCAGTAGTGCACAGGGCATTGTCTTCTCTCTCTCTCTGTCTGTCTGTCTTTCTGTCTCCCTCCATTCTCTTCTTTAGCCTTACTTGGACTGACAAGAAAGGTGTAGATTGCTTTTGTCAGAAATTTTAACTAATTTCTTATAGAGGGATTTTCCAATTACGGTAGGTCAAGAGTTGCATAACATTAGGCTGAGAACTTTAGGTTTCCCATCTCTGTTTAACATTGGGATTAAGCAATAGAACCTTTCATTTTAACATGTTACGTCAAGGGCTTTCCGACTCCACTCAATTTCTCGATCAGCATTTCTCAACCTGGGGGTCAGGACCCCTGGGGGGGTTGCAAGGGGGTTTCAGAGTGGTTGCCAAAGGCCATCAGGAAACACAGTATTTTCTGTTGGTCATGGGGGTTCTGTGTGGGAAGTATGGTCCAATTGTATAGTTGGTGGGGTTCAGAATGCTTTTTAATTGCAGGTGAACTATAAATCCCAGCAACTATAACTTTCAAATGTCCAGTCTATTTTCCCTAATCTCCACCAGTGTTCACATTTGGGCATGTTGAGTATTTGTGCCAAGTTTGGTCCAGATCTATCATTCTTTGAGTCCACAGTGCTCTCTGGATGTAGGTGAACTACAACTCCAAAACTCAAGGTGAATGCCCACCAAACCCTTAAAATATTTTCTGTTGGTCATGGGAGCTCTGTGTGCCAAGTCTGGTTCAATTCCATTGTTGGTTGAGTTCAGAATGCTCTTTGATTGCAGATGAACTATTCATCCCAGCAACTAAATTTCTCAAATGACAAAATCAATCCCCCTCCCCCAACCCCACCAGTATTCAAATTTGGGCATATAGGGTATTTGTGCCAAATTTGGTCCAGTGAATGAAAATACATCCTGCATATCCACAACATGAGTAACTGTATTAAGATGTCGCGGCATTAGGAAGGTTGAGAACCACTGTTCTAGATCCATGACTGGCCAATGTCCCATATCTTTTAAAAATAGATAGAGAGAGAGAAAATAGTCTATGCACTGAAAATATTATGTCACTAATGTGACATTTGGAAATTAGAACTGGAAATAAATGTCAATCTCATGGTATGGCAGAACTGGAATAAAGCTTCCAATTGAGTTACATTTATCCAGCTCAGACGTAACACAGAGCTATTATAAGTGCCCCATAACTTAAAAGCATATGTGTGAAAGATAGAACTGTAGACTCTGTTTTCAAGGGTAAATTAAATCCGACAAACCCTGACAGCTGAAGCATGCATCTCTGCAGAATTCCCTTTGTGGAAGGGTAAGCAGTTTAATCACAGGGAATACCCTTCAATGCTTAGTTTGAGTCTCACATTATGAAAATGATAATGCTCTTGGAGTCAGACCAAACTCCATCATCTCCAAATACAATCTCTTTCATTCCTTGACAGTTATCCACTAAGCATGATAAATGAAAACCTTTTCAAAGACTTTGAAAAGACTGCTGTTTATTATATTTACTTCAATGTTATTCTGAGGCATTTGTTTATCCTCGATTCTTAATCATTTATTACTTATTAATAACTCCTTCCAATGTCCCTGAGATTTTAGTTGAGAAGTTATATCTTTCTAGGCTCATATCCAATTATCTAAGGATTCCTAGCCCATTTCTATTTTCCACCAAGAAAATGGCTCTCTTGGAGATTTCTCAACACATCTGTTCATTCCCCGGAATAGCAAAACTTTGGGAGGAAGCAGAGAGATATTTGAACAGAGACAAAACTTGCAGGGAATAAGATATCATATCTTGCATTCTGAAGAGTAGAAAGGCACTTTTGTGGAATACATTGAGTGAGTGAGTTTTTGAGCAGAAACATTCTCTCTTGTTCAAAATATTTATTAATCTACATTGGAAAATGAGAATATTGCCAGAAACCATTTTAAATGCCACCCAGGTCTTTGTTCATAGGGCTAACTGACAGAATGTAAACAGACAAGAAACAAAGCAAGATGGACAAGGTAGTAAAGAGATGGATTGGCTCTAGGTGGTAGCGACATCAAATATCTCCCTGTAAGTCACAAAGAGACCACTGTCCCACCACCAAACAGGCTCATTTTGATATCTATATATTGCTTGTAAATCTTGCCTCTTCAGTGTCAGCATCCTAAGGCTAATGGTTCCCCAGCTAATGTCTGCTCTAAGGTCCCCTTTCTATGGGTTGTTGTAGGTTTTTCGGGCAATATGGCCATGTTCTAGAAGCAATCTCTCCTGACATTTCACCTGCATCTATGGCAGGCATCCTCAGAGGTTGTGAGGTGTCTCAACTTCTGAGGCCTGCCATAGATGCAGGTGAAATGTCAGGAGAGATTGCTTCTAGAACATGGCCACATTGCCCGAAAAACCTACAACAACCCAGTGATTCTGGCCATGAAAGCCTTCGACAATACATTCTCCTTCCTATTTTTAAAAGAAAAGCCATCAAGTTACTTCTCCCTGCTGTCTCTCATTTCCCTCCAAGACCCCAGAAATTAATTCATCCTGAAGTATTGTGAATATAAAAATAAAAATGATCACCACCACAAAAACATAGCAGTCACTTCTGGTAGCTATCATGTTTTGTAGTAGCATGTTTTTATAGTATTTACTAACAATACCTTGTAATCATTCATTTACAAGAAATTGCACTGGGGAAAACGGAACTGATGACTGTAATTCATTTGGGCAAGGCAGGGAATTGTTGATATAAGAGACAGACACCAGTTGCTTCTGGTGTGAGAGATTTGCCCAGGGGGTGCCCGGATGTTTGATGTTTTTATCATCCTTGTGGGAGGCTTCTCTCATGTCCCCGCATGGGGAGCTGGAGTTGACAGAGGGAGCTCAACCCACTCCCCCTGGATTTGTACCACTGACCTGTTGGTCAGCAGTCCTGCCAGCACAAGGGTTTAATCCATTGTGCCACTGGAGGCTCTGGTGGGATGGATTTATTTATTTATCGTATCAGAAGCAAACCATGGGTACAGCTGCAATGTTATTTTTTTAAAAAAAACACAAAGTTTAAAAACTTGGCATTATATTAAATGTCCTTTAACCAGTAGCTGGCCACTTGTAGTAGTGCCTCTGGTATTGCTATTAGGAGGTCCTCCATTGTTCAAGTGGCAGGACTCAGACTGGATTGTAATAGGTGGTCCTCTTCAGCATGGGATGGATGAAGAAAGGACATAAACTAAACCCAGAAGATATGAAGGTTTCTTGTGAAAACCTTCATCACTTACAACAAAAAACCTAATATGTATACTGTAATATATAACTGAATGGAAAGCTTGATGCATGAACATTTGATGTTCTGAACACGAGTTGACCTTAACACCTTCTATTTAACAAATGATGGAATCCAGATGCTGAAGATAAGAAAGGATGTTGAGAACTCAGAGAACTGTTCAACATCTTCAAGTAATGATTGGAGAACAGATGGTATCCCAGTATGATGGTTGTCTCCATACTGATCTAATGTTGGAATAGTGGGATTTTTGATGCATTACTTAGCAGTACCTCCACCTACACTCAACTAGTATTTTAAAAAATAAGCACAATATTATAACATGGTAGGGGTCTAAATATCCTGAAGGCACCAGATCCTGCCTGATCTTGGAAGCTCAGCAGGATGAGCCTTCATTAGTTCTTGGATGGAAAATCACCAATGAATACTACTAGGTAAGTTATATTTCAGACGAAGGAATTGGCATAACCAGCTCAGAGGATTCCTTGACTAAGAAAACCCTATGAAATTCCTGGATCTGCTTGGTCAAAGGCAAGTTGAAGGCACACACATTACAAAATGGTAATTAATATCTTTTTGAGTTCATTCCAATGGAAACAAAACATGAATAGTGCTGCATCCATGGCAAATCACTAAGAGAATGGGAGTGGGATATCTAGCAATGTCTTCAAATGTGAGAGCAATATTCCCACATTGCAATGTGCAGACACCTTGCAGAAAGAGATATCAGTTTGAATTTTCCTGAAGGCAGATGCTGAACTCTCATTGCTGTAAATGAGTGGTTTTTAGACTTTGGTACTCCAGATGTTTTGATTTTCAATTCCAGAGTCTATCATCATTAGCTATGCTGGTGGAGGCTTTCAGGAGCTGAAGTACAAAACAGCCGGAGAATAAAGGTCAAGCATCCCTGCTTCATATTGTGAGAGGCTGCATCCCTTTGGGTGTATCCATACAGGAATTTTCTTACAGTGATGGTCATACAGTTCAAATACATAAAACATTCTTTCATGGTATTATATAGCATTTTCCTGTATTTAATGGGCCACCCACATTATTTCTATTGTTAACTTGTTCCCAAATTGCATGAATAATGAGAAGCTATAGGACAGTGATGATAAACCTTTTAGAGATGGAGTGCCCAAACCGGAGGTGGAGGGGTGTGAGGGGCAGCAGAAGTGGGATGGTGAGTAGGGGAACGAGTGGAGGGATGGAGCAAGTGAGTGTGGGGAGGGAACAAGCAAATCTTTATTTTGTACCACAGAAAATCCATTAAGAAGTGAGAAATGGAATAACACATTTTGACTGGCAATATTCTATGTGGAAGTACTTTTTATAAAACATAATTATAGTAATTATTTTGTTACTTTTTCATACACATGTAGCTTGCCTCTTTCCGTAACTGAAAAGGAGTGACTGGTCTAGTTAAAATAGTAACTGCTCAAATACAAAACACAAGTTTATGTCTGTGGTCACTGAATTTGTTGTTCCACTGCACGGGAGCTTAAACAAACAAAAAACTCAACCATCCAAGAAACCAAAATGCACCCCCACTTCCATGTATTGTCTTGTGGTTATGCTATCTTGGAGACTGTGGGACAACAAGAAAGGCAAAGATGGTTTAACCAAAAATAGCCTACAATACTCACCAGAAGTACTAGAATGTTTTTAAGATAAAACAAATGCGATTTTTAAAAATCCTGAATAAAACTGTTAGAAAAACAAACAAAAGTTAGATATGTAATTACTAATTACATATTAAATGTCTGCTTGAACAGAAATGTCTTCACCTGAAAGTAAAAAGAAAATATGGAGGTGCCAAGCTTAGTCTTTCACAGATGGACAGATGAAGACCAGAGTTATTGGCCCCCGTCAGTTGGTGACAGTCAAGGGAAGCCTTCTAGCTATTATATATTTATTTATTTCGGACATTTGTACCCCATCCTATCTCAACTTCTGCAGAGGGACTCAGGGCAGCTAACAACTGGCACACCATGGTGTCCACAACCAAAAGTATAAACATACAATTTAAATAAAAACAATATAAAAACAGTATAAAAACATTCAAACAGTCACCGATTTAAGTTTATTGCTCCTTCAACCACCCATGTGCCAGTCCCACAGAGATATGGGGCTCCATGAAGCAGATACATGGACAGGGGTGCTTCTATTATGTGAGGAATATTAAAATACCAAAACCCGGGATCTTACAATGCAGTGTGTGCATGAGCGAGTATTATGCAATGGTGACTATTAAGCAATGAAATATGTCTTCAAAATACAGTGCACTTGTATCATTATATGCTGTGACTCGCATATAACCAACTAGTGTGGAAAATCTTCAAAAAGGTTTATGCTAGTATTGATTATAGCTGATTCCACCTCATCCACCATTTCAGTTGAATGCATACAACTACACCAAATGTCTAGGAAATTAAAAAAAAAAAACTGTATTGCACAACTGAAGATGCAATAAACCATACTTGGTATTTCTGTTGCATAAATTTACTAAAAGTTTGAAATGTTTATGGAATAAATAAAACATAAAAAATTAAGTGGGTCAAAAATAGTACATCAGACTTCCTGCAGCTGGAAAATGCATGAGAAACCTCTATTAAGCATTATTAAGCATCTCAAGAAAAGGAAACTATGATCTGTACAAATATTAATATGTATGTTTCAACAGTGATTGATGTCAAAGCAAGAATAAACAATACTTCTTGCAGTTTACAACACGTTCATCATATAAAATGTTATAATAAACAATTTGTTGTACAATTCCAACCCAAAATTCTAAAATTAGGTCTGGTTATCCATCTCCATATAAGGTAGATGAGTTACTATGTTGAAATTGTTTGAGTATTGAACTATGATTTTGGAGACCAAAGTCTGAATTCTTGCTTGGCTATGGAAACACACTGAGTGACTGAGTTATATTTTCTCAGCTTCACAGGGAAGCAGTGACAAATCACATTTGAACAAACCTTGCCAAGAGAAATCCATGATAGCCTTGCCTTAGGCTTGCTATAAGTTGGAACTAACAAACGACAAATACATTGGATATAAATTTGTATTCTTCCATATTTATTTAATTGAAGAACTCAGAAGTTTTCAGTGAAGAGCTTGGACAAGAAAGCAAATTCCAAAATCCTCTGGTTAGAATAGGCACTAATTGTACTATCTGGGGAAAACTGCCATGTGTAGTGCAAATAAATCAACTTTTCAAGTTTTGTTTCTATATATAGTTAGCCGATCACCAAGACCTTTTCACTCAAGTCTAAAGCAAATGTAAGGACTCAAAATTTGATTGGACAGACATATTGGCAAGGTCTTTAACACCCCTTCCACAGGGTCAGTCTGGAGTATTTCTGTATAGATTCACCCTAAGTTGATGATCTTGTCCCATTGATGTCAATTTGACTAAAACATAAAGCCCAACTGCTCATTGGAGGGAAGGCTATTAGAGGCAAAAATGAAGTACTTTGGCCACATCATGAGAAAACAGGAAAGCTTAGAGAAGACAATTATGCTTGGGAAAATGGAAGAAAAAAGGAAGAGGGGCTGACCAAGGGCAAGATGGATGGATGGTATCCTTGAAGTGACTGGCTTGACTCTGAAGGAGCTGGGGGTGGTGATGGCCAACAGGGAGCTCTGCCGTGGGCTGGTCCATAAGGTCACAAACAATCGGAAGTGACTGAACAAATAAACAACAAAATAACTACCACTATCTGGATCCAGTACATTTCTAAAAAAAGCAACAAACCTATTTTAAAAAGTAATGGAAACTATGTTATTGTAAAACTTGCTTGAGAGCCTTGTTGCTGACTATTCAAAAATTCCTTTACATTTTTAAAGAATTGTACACCCTAGAAAATAAATATTTCTTCCTTATCCTTTTTCATGGTGCTAAAGAAATAAATCTTCATAGATCAGTCTCCATTTCAGTATGAAATTTTATTTTATCCTGAATTTTATTTTACACCAAGTATAGTCTTAACACTACTAAATATAAGCCCGGCGTAAATTTTTGGGATTATCGTTCCTATTATTAACTTGAGGAAATGGTTTGATATGCCTTTGGGGCATGATGTTCCAATGGCATCTTATATATTTGGAACTGAATCACCACCACCATTATCATTGTCTATGACTGAAATAAGTGATTTGATTTCATTTGTCTTCATCAATACATGCAGAAGTGAAGAACAAACATGAAAAGAACATGGAAGCAAATTTCTTTTGTGTGAATAAATTTATTTTATTCTTGCAATATGTTTTGAAATCATTGAAAAATAAATTTCATGGATATATTTTAGATAAAAAAAATCATCTGGCTGCATTTTCTGCAGTTTATTTTCACATGGAAAAATGTTAAAGCATTTGGAAAAGTGGATTTTTTTAGTTAATTCTTTTTGAGAAGCCTAACCAGTATGTTTGGATATTAGTAGATCTTTGCTGAATGTGGTTTTAGCCATCAAATGGTTTTTGTGATCCTTGTGATGTGTTTCACTAGGAGACACACCTATTTATGTTTTTTGGAGAATAAATCCTACTAATCCAATCGGATTTACTTTTGGAGAGTACACAAAGTCTTATATTACACAGAATTTTGATGATTATACAATTGGCCTTCCATATCCACAGTTTCTGGATCCACAGATTCAACCAAGCATAGTTTGAAAATATTTTTTAAAAAACAAATCCAAAAGCAAATCTTGAGTTTGCCATTTGATATAAGGGACACCAGTTTACTATATCATTATACATGAGATGAAAATTCACAGATTTTCGTGTCCACAGGGATTTGTGGAACGAATGTACATTTGGCATTAATTTATACTAATGAAGAATTTACAACAATTTAGAAGTTGATATTACTGAAAAATAGGATTTATCTTTATTATTTCTGGGATTTTTGTTAGGAATGTTTCTGTTGTGATGTATATATATATGAAATTAAAAGTGAATATTTGGTAAATAGCTATTGAAGTAAATTTTGGAAATTTTCTAGCAAGATGCCTTATATGTGTTTCTGTGCAAGCTAGAAAAGATTCAGTTGCTTAAAAAAGATCTTCAGAATTAATGCAGTTTATTGTATTTGATTATATAAGAACACTTTTCTCTGACAATGAGAGTTCTAAAGATTCTGAGATTGCTCTTGACGCATTCACAATAGTCAGTATTTGAGCTGCCTGCATGCAATTGCTTTTACAATATTATTTAATAATAGATCAAAGTTTTATTACAAAGATGGATTTTGTTTTACTGCCTACAGTGAATTGTCTTAACAACGAAAAACAATATTATTTTCCATGTGGGAAATGTTTGTGAATAAACATGGCTCATAAATATTGTAGCAACTTCCTCAACTAAGGCTGTTTGTAATTTCAAACACATTTCAGGGCTTTTTCAACACATTTCCAGCCATTTCTGAAAGTCCAAACAGCAGTGTCTAATGACATCAGTTAACAAAAAAATAATATATTAGGAATAAAAATGTTCTGCAACTCGATGTTTTATTTCCATGTTTTTAATGCCTAAGCTGTAGTGGAAAACACGTTGATTTGAAAAATAACTTCTGTTGAAATTAATTGTGAACCAACTAAATGTGTCTCACAACTGAATCTTCTGAAATAACTTCAGCTGAAATGAATGATCAACTAAATGGGCATCATAAATGTGTTCTTACTAAATGTATTAACTGCCTTTCACAGTTAGTTGGGTTACAGCTAAAATAGAAACATAGGACATTCTTCCAATTGTCTTTGTGCCTAGCTCTTCCTAGTTTGGATCTGCTGAAGAGTACAGTTATACAAATGGTAGATGAACTTAGAGATTAACAAAATCATAAGCATATATATATATATATAAAGAGAGAGAGAGAGAGAGAGAGAGAGAGAGAGAGAGAGAGAGAAGGTTTGGAGCAGGTTTTTACCAAGCAGAGAGAATAAGAATTTACAATTTTGTAGGAGGATGTGTAATATCCTTCCTTGAGCAATAGAAAATTTCAGAGAGTGCCACAAAGTTGCACTTTTAATGAATGCCAAAACTGTTTGGGGTGTGCATTACCTTTACAGTATAATGTGCTGCAGTGTCTTTCATATTGCAGCGAGTGCACTTTCATTTCTTTAGCATCTCCAAAACTCAAACCACACACTGTCCCTTAAAATTAACAAGAACAGCAAAATGAATCACCAATCAACTAACCATAATGATATAAATACATGTCAGAAAGTCTAGACCTTAAGGGGTACTATTCTGTTCTCTCAAAACTGAGCCTTACAATTGCAATCATAACAAAACTTAGTTTGGAAACAAAATGAGCTACCGAATGCAATGTGGCTAGAAATAAACTCTGGTTCATCTACAATGCACGAACTTCACAGTTGCGAATACAAAGTAAAAGCAAGCCGCAGGAAATACAGACATTTGAAACATTTTTGAGGAAAGATGTTTAACAACAGCTGAAACCATGGGAAGATGGAGAAAGGGCATGGAGAGAAAAGGGAGGAGAGGAAAGGATTTGATTTACAATTTAAGGAAGTATATGACAATATCAATTCCTACCTGAAAAGAAAGTGCTTCTATTAGTTCTAGCTTTGGGCAACCAAACCCTTCTAGGTTCTCCCTAGTTATTTGGATTAGATTTTCACCCTATAAGAAGTTGCAGGATCCCAGCAAGGGGGGGGGGGAGAAAATCTGGCACAAAGCAAAATTGCAGAATTGGGGGGAGGGAGAGGAAAAACCAAGAGGGAAAATGGTGGGGAGACAAGAACAAACAAGCACAGTAGAATAAAATAAATGAGCAGGATCCAAATATTAGCTGCACCTTGAATTCATCAAACCTGCACTCCCAGACCACAAACTGAATTCAGAGAGGGGTGCTGCCTCCCTTAGCTCATCTTAAAGGTTGCTCTCCCCAAGATAAAAACACATCTATTTGTGGAATGTGTCTTTATGACTTTTCATCATATTTTCACTGGTTCTGATTTACAGTGAAATTCACAGGCTGTCCTCATTAATTTCCGGTTTCAAGGCTCCAGGTTTGGCTGTTTAGACAAGAGCTTCCCAGTTTTGATTTAGGTCAAGGAGCCTTTAGGCTGTCTAAACATGATCTGCAGCTTCAGAAATGAATGAAACTTTTTTTTTTGGGGGGGGGGGAGTAAATTAAACTTCTCATTCCAGTAACACCACAAAGTACAAAGAACTAAGAACTTTTCTTTTTGGCCTCCTATATTGCATATTGGAATAATATAGCTGACATCTGTGATAAGCTTAAAGAGGAAAAAGAAGATACAGAAATTTTTGCCTTGATTTGGCACTAGTTTACTTTCACTGATGGTTGGTTATTTGGATTTTTAAAAAAATGATTATTGATCAGAACTGAGTTTTAAATCCTGAATTCACTGACAGTGGAGATAAAAAGGGTCACCCAAATTTAGAACAGGACAAGTCCTGGCATTGTCTCTGAGACTATTTTTTTGTGTGCGTTGTGAAGGGTGCTGTTGATTGTAACCCATTTAAAGGAATTAGCAGGCTATGGTTGCATCCAGTGGAGTCCTGGGATTTATAGTTTAGTATGATCTAAAAGCTCTGGCTAAGAATTCTAAACTCCCCTCCCTAAATAACCTTCTTCATGGGTTCTTTGCTGGTATTATTCATTTGATGAAATCTTATG
Source organism: Anolis sagrei (assembly GCF_037176765.1). Classification (NCBI taxonomy): domain Eukaryota; kingdom Metazoa; phylum Chordata; class Lepidosauria; order Squamata; family Anolidae; genus Anolis; species Anolis sagrei. The sequence continues at coordinate 210,385,975 of NC_090024.1, read as the reverse complement.
CAACCTGTTCTCCCAATCACTAAAACCTCAGTCTGTGATTCATGACTTGGGCATCAATTGCATTGTAGAATTAATGCAGTTTGATTCCAGTTTAATTGCCATGACTCAGTGCTATGGAATCCTGGGATTTGTAGTTTGATGAGGCACCAGCAGAGAAAGCTAAAGACATTGTAAAACTGTAACTCCCAGGCAGTTGAGCCATGGCAGTTAAAGTGGTGTCAAATGGCATAATTTGAAAAAAACGACAATCCACAAATGAATTCCTATGCACAAAGCACATATCTTATTTGTTGTACAAAAAACCCATGAAATATATAATATTTAAAGTGAAAATCAATTTTAACCAACAATATTTCAATGGAATGTGCTTTCAGTAATTTTGCTCTTTTCTGTAAACTTGTCAGCGACTGGCAGCCAACGGCTCAGGGACCAGTACTGGTCCAGAGACCATCAATTTGTGTAGCAGTGGTGAGAAGTGGTTTCAGTGTTGGATCAGGACTTGGAATGACTGGGATTGGAATCCCTTCTCGGTTATGGAAACCCATTGGTTGATCCTGGGCAAGTCATGTTCTCTCAGCCTTAGAGGAAGCCATGGCAAACCCCCTCTAAATAAAAATTCTTAAGAAAACTCTATGGTAAATTCACTTCAAGGTCCCCATAAATCCACAGCAACTTGAGTCATTTTAATCAGGAGTAATGACAGCCAAGGTCTTTGTTGAAGTTTATTGAACTTTGTGCAGTTGTTGGTAATTTAATATGAATAGCAGGTTTAAATTGAAAATTATTAATATGGTGTTTTTACATTTAACTGACAGTGTACTTTAAGATGTGGGAGAAGTGATGAAAGCGGCTGGAACTGCTTAAAGAATCCCTATACAATTTATTGGCTAGGCTAATACATCAAGGCAGGGAGCCAGTGTGAAGGTTAAACTTGTGCTCATTTCAACAGGAGAATTAAAGCCACTTTCGTAAGAGATGTTCTGAAGATGAGGAATATGATAGGGGAAAGGAACAGTAAGTTAGAATGGTAATGAACAGGAATAGCAAAAAGCCCTCTTTCTTTTACAAAGGCCAATCTTCCCTTTAACTTAGAGAAAGCCAAAGCCCATTCAAAATTTCATACGCAGAGAAGTATGAACTCTTCTGGGAGTGATTCAACAACTTATACGAAGAACAATATTCATCCGTAAATTCTGTTAAATCAGTTGTCCAAGTGCTAACAGTTTCCTCCAAGGATTTGAAGTATATCAAAGCATTTTTCTTTCTGCACTAAAAAAGTTTAACTTCATATACTAATCATTGTCTTGAATAAACTCAAGTTTTCTGAAGAGGAATGTGGAGAGAAACCAAATAATTTAAACTGTCTGAATAGATTGGTTTAGTATAACAAATATATGCATTTTGGAACATCAATATGGTTAAATACATATCACCATTTCCCCTCTAGGGATTGTCACCTTGTTGTGGTGAGGGGGCTTGTGTGTTCCAGTGGACTTGTGAGTGTGAAGCCACTGGAATCATGTACTCCCAGAGGGGCCAAGTCAGCAGGGTCATAGGGGAGGGACCAGACCAAGCATGATCCAAAGACCTCAATGGCGGAGTAGACTGATGATAACATTGCACATATTACAATGGCTGTGACAATGGCTGAAGGTTGCAACAGATGTGAGGTCACAAGTTGTCGAGTTAACCACACCACTGGATCAGAATCCATAACTGTGAAGACCGTGTGTTGGTTGGGTGTGCACTGATCTCCATACATAAAACAAATTCACACACAGGTGTCTACCAAAATGAAAAAGTCTCATGGCGATTGGTGAGCGGTGACAGAGACAGGACTATAGAATCTGGAAGCCTCTAACTATGGACTGGCACATGGGTGGTGGGTATGGATTCAGTCATTTTAACTCAAGGTCCAAGGCAATTGAGCAGTTTGGCATCTGTATCCATGACTGAGAAACCCTATATAGAATCAACTCTGCTCACTCCATATGGGGAAGGGGCTAGAAAAAGTGCTCTAAACATAGTTTACCTCTCTTACTTATTCCTGATTGGAAGGGAGTTCCAGAGTCCAGGAGCAGTGATAGAAAGGCCCTTTCTTCAGTTCCCTCCAACTATGTTATCTTGGAAGCTTAGGGAGGATTAGAACTTGGCTGGGAGACTGACAACAAATACCAGGTGCTGCATGCTATATTTCAGGGGTCTGCCTCTTGTCCTTCTGCCTTCCAGCCTACCAAGCATTATTGTTTTTGGTAGTGAATCATACAGTCTCAGGGCTCTTCCACAGCCATATGCCCCAGAATATCAAGGCAGATAATCCAAATAGGGGAGATTGGAAACTGGCCAGTAGTTTACTAATTGAGTGGGGTCCAGTGATGGTTTTTTCAACAGTGGTTTTATAACAGCTTCTTTTAAGCTGGCTGGAATCTTGCCACCACCTTTACTCCAAACTCCTCTGACTTCCTTTACCAGCCAGGATGGGCAAAGATAAAGGATGCATGTGGCAAGCCTCACCACTCCAAGGATCTTGTCCACATTCTCAAGCTGAACCAGTTGAAATGAATCCATCAAAACTGGACAAGCAGGTGCTCATGTTACATTCTCAGAAACTGCTGTTAACGTGGCATCAAAGGATTTTGGAGAGTTTATAACGGATAGCATCAAGACCAGCAATGAAACAATTCACTAGCAGGGTAACAACAACAACAACAACTTTTTTTTTGTATCCACCTCCATCTGTCTAAAGGAACTCGGCGTGGCTTACATGGGACGAGCCCAATCAACATGGTTAAAATTTAGCACATTAAAATATATAAACAACAACATGAAACAAAATCAAACAGCAACATTATAACAAATATAAAAGCAAAACATCAACCAATAACCAATTAGCTCTGCCATAATGATCAGTTTTTGAGTATGGGAGGGTGGACTGGTGCAAAAACAATTGTGAGGGTAGGGCTGATGGATAAAGTGCATAGATCATATGGCAGCAGTAGAGATAGAGGGCAGTATAAGATAGAGCATTATAACTTTGGGTACAGAACAATAATAAAGTGCGAGGACAAGATTTGGGGTCCTAGTTGGGGATAAACTATCTGAGGAATTATCTAGTCAAAAGCACAGCAGAACATTCATGTCTTTAGATCTTTGTGGAAGATAGACAGGGTTGGTACTAGTCTAATCTCCCTGGGGAGGGAGTTCCAGAGCCAGGGGGCCACCACCGAGAAGACCCCCTCTCTCGTCCCCACCAACCTGCCTGAGATGGAGGTAGGAATGAGAGAAGAGCCTCCCCAGAAGATGTTAGAGATCATGTCAGTTCGTAGGGGCTGATGCAGTCCCGAACCATTATTTACTAAATGCATGTAAAGTTATATAGCACAGATCTTTAATGAATTTCAGATGAAATTTGCACTCAGTTAACTCAGTGGAGGGAGAGAAGAAAAGAGAACAGCTTGTCTTTCCCAGAAGCCTCAAGCTGGACCTACACTACCATATAATCCAGTTTCTTGTTGTTTTTGTTGTTGTTTTTTGTTGTAATCCAGTTTCTGAATCCAGATTATCTGCTTTGAATAGGATTATATGAATCTGCACTGCCATATAATCCAGTCCAAAGCAGACAGTCTGGATTATATGGGGCCTCAGTCAAAAGTAAACTGTTGCAGGCTTGGCCGTCTTGTTTCTTCTTCCTCATTAATAATATTTGTCATCTTGATCTCAATTATTTTGATTTTCATCCGTGAAATGTTTGAAGGCATGTGTAGTAAATGGCACATGACATTCAGTGTAAAAAATCATAAAGAGATTCATATTGGAGTAAAGATATCTCAACTTCTCATATTGTTTCTGAGCTGGCAGTGATTGACCATGACAGAGAACCTGAAATTGTGTTAAATCACTCAATGAAAATGTGTGGTTTTTGTAAAAACAAGTGAATTTAAGTTAGAATAATGAAAAAATAATTAGAATTTAAATAAATTACTATCATACTGTTTTTTTATTAAAAACATACGTACACTAAAATCTTGTTTTGGAAGAACTGTTTGTCAGTGTCTGTTAATGATTCCTTTGTGCTGTTGATGGGCTGCTGTTTGCAAAAGTTGTCACGATCTCCGAAAAAATGAGAGGCCATGTTTACCATCTTTAGAAATGTATTTCAGAAAATGTTATAGGAAGTTTGAACATTTGGAAAATATCATGCTTTTGTGGCATCTCCCTTCTTTTAGATACAAAGCTGACAAGAAGCTGTGTGGTGCTTGCAAACACTTTCTAGCCTCTAGACAATGTGAAAGTTTATTCCTGTCATCTGGATCCACTAAATATGCAATTTAGGCAATGATGTAATTTAAGAACTGCTTCAGGCTTTCCATACTTTTTTTCTTAATTAAGAATTATGAAATATGCATAAAATAAATGAAGAAATAAGTTAGAGAAAGGTGTTTGACAACTGCTCCCCCCCCCCCCCAAGACACATGCATGCTACAAGGAGAAAGTGAATAAAGGAACCTTTTGTACTTTCCCTTTAATACTACGACTTGAGGCCATACAATGAACTTGATTGGCACAGTAGGAAAAAAAGAATATATTTCACATAAATCTCTAGTAACATATGGAATATGTTGTTATAAGCTTTGGTGATAGTCACTAACTCAAATGGCTCTACATGGGGATTTAAAGGTGAAGTAAGGATCTGTCAGTACTTATGCCTCTATGGACTTCATAACACTGAGGTCCAAATCTGTGGGGCAGCAGGGGGAAACCATTGCCCCATGCCCATAATAATAATAATAATAATAATAATAATAATAATAATAATAACCCCATCCCATGGAGGAAAGCGTTGCCACCTGGCTTCCTGCCATTCTTCCCTATGGAACATGAAGCCTCCCTTGTCCCCAGGGAAATAATAATAATAATAATAATAATAATAATAATAATAATAATAAGGAGGAGAAGAAGAAGGTGCGGTGTCTAAAGACCTTGGCCTGCACTTAAACACAATAGGCACTGACAAAATTACCATCTGCCATCTTACTGGGATCTGCATGCATTATTCGCCAATACATCACACAGTTCTAGACATTTGGGGAGTGCACAACGTGTGATCCACTACAACACCCAGCAGAATGTCTGCTGTGGACTCATCTTGTTGTGTTTCAAATAACAATAACAACAACAACAACAACAACAACAACAACAACAGGGAATCGCATGATCTTCTGGACTTTGTTGGATTGAAAATTACCCAGGACAACCAGCGATGAGAAATACTGGGTAAGGGTGTTGTCCAAAAAGTCAGGAAAAGGTAGATGATTCTCAGTTTAAAGAATAATTCTGCCTCTGTCACATACCAAATCCCCATGTTTTCCCCAGCTTTCTTTCTTTGTAATTAATATAAATGGGCTTGAATGGTTTGAATTGTTTCAAGAGTTTTTAAAATGTTTTAGAAGATTGTTCAGGGAAGATCACTCAAGGTGGATGGTCTCTCCTTGGCACTTTACTTCATACTTTGTGCCCATTGGCCTCTGAGATTCCAGAACAGTTGTCTTCTCTTAATAATCACCCATGTCACCATGACAGATAACACAGCACCCAATCAAAGCACACTACCACCCATCAATAAACTTTGAATAAAAACTTGTTATCCATTCATACCATGGAATTATAACACTTTTCTGTCATTTGAAATGCCATGGTCCCATCCTATGGAATCCTAGGATTTGCAATCTGCTGAGGCACTGGAGCCTCTGGCTGAGAATTCTCAACTTACTTGAAATGTGATGCTGGAGAAGAATGCTCTAGATACCGTGGACTGGTAAAAAAACAGACGTGTCCTAGAACCAATAAAACCTAAACTCTTTCCAGAAGCCACTATGTCTAAAATAAAACCATCATACTTTGGACATGTCATGAGGAGACATAATTCACTAGAGAAGGTAAGGTAGAAGGCAGTAGGAAAAGATGAACACTGCACCCACACATGGCTGCTTCCAGCTGCCAACCCTGTACCCATATCGAATTCATGTACTTCTACTGCACAATGAAGAGGGATCTGATCATGCATCCTTTTTTAAATTGTTTATTCTGGTCATTCAAATTTGTAATCTTTTTTGTATTATATGAAAAAAGCATACAATCTATGAAATTCAACAATCAAAATATATTATTTCCCCAATCCCCCCCCCCTCCCCATTCCCACCTGTGAAATTTGCCCTGTGTGAAGAGATCCTAGCTCAACAGCAGCTCTTTAAGATTTGAAACAGGACCCTTTCTTATTTGTACTGAGTGATGCCACTGATTGCTTTTACGAATTTTTGAACTGATAGCACATGCTCTTCTGCTGTGGATCCATGGCACTCTCCTTGTAGACAAAATAAGGGCTCAGAAGAGAACAACCAATGTGTTTGGATGCTGTTCTTCCCTCTGTTCCACCATACTTTACCAGGGTTTGAGTCATTCATGAGCTTTTATGCTATTCCAGTTGGTGTGAACTGTAGTTTAGCTATTTCTCTCTGTAACCATATAGCCTACCAGGGTTGATAAGCATAACTGAGAGTCTTGGGCAGAATTGTAGGACCTTCCAGGTATGGTTGGATTACAACTTCCATCAGCTCTAAGCTAGCATAGCCAATTGTGACGAATGATGAAAATTACAGCCCAACTAGAGGCTGCACATTTCTCGCCCTAGTCTAGATTTAGTCAGTCTTGGTATAGATGGATCTGTTACTTTTCTGTTCCTAGTTTTATCCTCAATAGTGGCAATCTAACCAGTGTGCTTCTGTTGAAAAATGTGGCTCCCTTATGAGAGGAAAAATCCATGATTAATTGAAATTGAGAACCCATTAAACATGTTTTCACAGCAAGCTGAATGTTAATGGCTAGTACAGAGAAATGCAAAGTGTTTTGTGAAAAACTTTCATAATTTTTTCCAGGAAACATATTACTATGTGAATGAAGAAAAAACAACAAAGAGTTTTGTGGCTCCCTTAATATATTTATTCTAGCATACATTTTTAATAAGCTTATTTCATAATAAAATTGATCAACTTCAGAATTACAAAGAATGCATTACTGTACTTTCTTTATGTCTAATTTGTATTCTAAAGTATTATTAATATAACAGTGCTCAGTCTAAGTATCCATTATTGTTCCTTGAAGCACAGCAAGAGACCAGAAGACTGACACCTGAAAAGCCATAGATTGTAGCAGGTGAGGAATCCTGGCTATCTTGGATGCCAAGGGGACCAATTGGCTGTCTGCAGGCTGGCTCACTAGACACCGGAGCCTTCTCATCGACCAAGGGGATCTTACCTTGGCCACAACAACCTGCCTCAACCCAGCCACCTTGATGCCCATCGAGACAGATGCTGGAGATGGAGAGCCCCACAACTGCATCGCCACCATTGAGGAAGTCTACTCCAGCCAACCAGACCTCAAGGACCAGCCCCTGTCAGATGAAGACTTGGAATACTACACTGACGGTAGCAGCAGCCTCCACCATGGGGAGAGGAGGGCCAGATATGCTGTGGTCACTCTGTGGGACACCATAGAGGTGGAGCCACTGCCCCCTTTTCCACACTTAGCTTTTATTCAAAATTTATACAACAAAAAAGGAAAACAGAAAAAAGAGGAGTTGGAATTATTGTTAGTAGATTAAACCGTGACAAATATTTAATATGTCGCAAAAGTAGAGGGAAGAGGGCAGAAAAAACAGGAGAGACAATTAAGCATATACAAAGTTTTCTGTCCCAGTTTATTAAATTAAGATGAGATGTTTCTACAGGAAAATTACATACAGGTTGACTATCCCTTATTTGGAATTCTGAAATCTGAAATATTCAAAAATTGTCCCCATGGGTGACTGCAATAGTGACTTTTTTATTTTCTCATGGTTCAACGTGCCCAAACTTCATTTTATGCACAAAAATGTTAGAAGACTTGGGTATAAATATATCTTCAGGATATGTGTATAGGTTGCACATGAAATATCAATGAATTTTGTGATTAGATTTGTGTGCTATCTTCAAGACATCTCACCAAGTACAACTATATGCAAATTCAATTCTATGTTCCAGAATCTGAAATCCAAAGCACATTTGGTTCCAAGCATTTTGTATTAGGGATACCTAACCAGTTCATGAAAAAAAAACCTTGAGTACTGGGAGGCTATTGCAGATAGATAACCCATAAGTATAGCTTTAAACAGGACAATTCAAAGCCCCCAATGTACTGGCAACTTAAAGTGCCACATGGGCATTTCTCGTAATACTATTTGCCCATGTCCTCGTAATACTAGATGTTTATACACTCTCCAAGCTGAAATGGTGGTCCATTCCCAACCTAACAATTTGCAGCTAGAACAAAGCAAGGAAAAGGCACATAATCTTAATACCAGAAGAGGTTGTGGAGGGCATGGGGAGAAAGTTGCAGCAGTTAAATATTGAAAAAAAAAACCCCAAAACATTTCCTTCTTCATTGTTCAGCTGTGCAGGTTGCCTTGGTTAAAGTAGACTTTGGTATATCTGTATCTCTAGAATTCTAAAGGAAAATGTTTAGCAATTCCACATATCTATTGTCAGGCCAGTGCCCCTCCCTTGGTGTGTAGTGTCTTTCTTCGTCACCCCCCCCCCCTTTTATTTTCTTCTTTCCCTCTCTTCTTTCAATATAATTTCATTTACCCTGCCTTGATCTCCATCTCCCCTGTGAACTTCACAATAAAATAATGTTGAGACAACTATTGTTCAGTAAAGAATGCTTTTTATATCATTTAACTATTGTGTACTTGTTCTAATTACTTTAATGAATATTTTAAATAAAATAAAAGGATACATGATATAGATCTCAGTTATATATTATAATATTCCAACATTAAGAAGAGACGGAGAAAGGGAGTAGATGGTACTGATAATTTTCAATAAAAGCAGACCAGATGTTTAAATATAAGGCCATTTGCAAGTCACATCCATACACCATGGTTTCAAATGTTGCAAGCATTCCAGAAGAACCTAAAAGAAGAGCTAGCCCCATCTACTTTCTCCACTGCAATGTTGATTCTGGCCTTTTTAAATGGAATGGCTGGGTGGAAAAAATGGCAGCGGCCAGGGACAGCTGACCCCCTGAGGTGGCACTGGAGCAGTTCCTTCTCTGTGGAATTAGCTTTTACTTCTTCAAGAGTCATATCAGAATCCAAAATTTTGTTCCCAAAACTTGCCAACTTATACACAACTTATACATCAGTATATACAGTGCATATTTATTTGGATAATGATTTCTACCCAATTTGACTTGTTTTAATGTATTATTTATTTATTTTATCACACTAGCCATCCCCTGCCACGCATTGCTGTGGCCCAGTCTGTGTATATGTGTTTTGTTTGTGTATATATGTGGTTTTGTGTATGCATTATAATCTATCTATCTATCTATCATCTATTTATCTATCTTTGGCTTTTTAAGTCTCTTTCGCTGTGTTTTCCAATGTTTTTATGAGTGATGGTCACCCATTGGCCAGATGCATTGTGTCCAAATTTGGTGTCAATTTGTCCAATGGTTTTTGCGTTATGTTAATCCCACAAATAAACATTACATTTTATTTATATGGATTTATATCTTGCCTTTCTCATCCCGAAGCTGATTCAAGGCAGCCTTACAACAGGCAGCATTTAATATTTCATGTTTTAATTGTAATTTTTATTTGATATATGTGTGTCAATTTTTTTATTTGACACACATATATCAAATAAAAAATTCCAATTAAAACCAAACAATTAAATATGAATTATTAAAAACAATTAAAATCATGCCAATCAAATCATAATTCAGGGCCATTCCATTGATCAATCACATTGTTTCATTGTCACTTATTGCACTGCACCAATTACTTGTCAAAAGCTTGGTCCCAAAGCCACATCTTGTTTTTTCCTGAAGGTCAAGAGAGAAGGGACTGATCTGTTCTCACTGGGGAGGGAGTTCCATAGCTGAGGGGCCCTCACTGAGAAGGTCCTGTCTCTCATCCTCACCAATCACGCCTGTGAAGGAGGTGGGATAAAAAGCAGGGCCTCACCAGATGATCTCAATCCCTGATCCTAAACTGCCTTAAATCCTAGTTTTGGATAAAAGGACAGCAAAAATATTATTTCCCATCATCACCCTTCCTGTTCCAAGTCTAGTGAGTTATACCTCAAAAGGTTTAACATGTCTTTGAGGGCAGACATACAAAATGGAGGGCAAGATTACATTTGTATCCTGTTAGTGGGCTTCCCACGAGCAATTTGTTGCTCACAGTGACTAGAATGCTGAACTAGATATAACTCAGCACGATTCTTCCTATGTTCTCTGGAAAACGATGTGAAGAATTAATGAAGGCTGTATGCATCAACAGTTCATGGGCGCAAAAAATGGAATCTGTTTGGAGAGACGATACATTTCTGATTGCCAGATGTTGGGAGCTAACAAAGCCATTGTGTTTCACTTGTCAGCTTTCCTGGGTCATCTGGCTTCCATGGTTGGTCCCAGAGCATTAGGCTAGGTTACTCTTTTGTTTGATTTGGCAAAGCTTTACTTATGCTCTTCATTTTATCCAGGTATAATTCAAATGTCATGAACAGGATGTCCTTTTGTACATGCAATTTAGGCAAGCTTTACAGGATTGTTCTTGAATCAATGAAGCTGTGCTAGGCATATAACAGACACTGTGGAATTGCATTCATTCCTGGCCTCCATGCAACAGTCTTTCTCCTGCTCATAGTCTTCTCCACCCAAACTCTTTTCCAGGGATGTTCTTCTCCAAGTGATCGTTTCTCTGGTCATAGAAGTTTTCTAATTTGGAGTAAAGGGATGTCCCAAACCCAATAAGATATGAGAATTTCCTGGCTAACACATTAATATTTGGTTTCTTTTAGATCTGACAACACTAGAGACTTGTCATGTCTTTGCGATATTTCTTTCACATGCTTCCACCTGTGATAGAATCATAGAATCATAGAGTTGGAAGAGACCATATGGGCCATCCAGTCCAACCCCCTGCTATGCATGAAAAGTGCAATCAAAGTAGTAATGACAGATGGCTATCCAGCCTCTGTTTAAAAGCTTCCAGCCAAAGAGCTTCCACCACACTTCGAGGCAGAGAGTTCCACTGTGAAACAGCTCTTACAGTTAGGAAATTTTTCTAATGTTCAAGTGGAATATTCTTTCCTGTAATTTGAACCCATTGCTCTGAAATCTAGTTTCCGTGGCAGTAGAAAACAATCCTGCTCCCTCTTTCTTATGACATCCTTTCACACATGGCTATTGTGTTTTCTTTCAACCTTCTCTTCTGCAGGCTAAACATACCCAGCTCTTTAAGATGCTCCTCATAGGGCATGGTTTCCAGACCTTTGATCATTTTAGTTGCCTTCCTCTGGACACCTTCCAGCTTGTCAACATCTCTTTTCAACTGTGGTGCCCAGAATTGGACACAGTATTCCAGTTGAGGTTTAACCAAAGCAGAATAGAGAGGCACCATAACTTCTCTTGATGTAGACACTATACTCCTTTTGATGCAGCTTAACACCCCACTGGCTTTTTAAGCTGCTGCATCACACTGTTGGTTCATGTTCAACTTGTTGTCCATGAATACTCCAATATCTTTTTTCACATAGACTGTGTCTTTGCATTTCATTTTTTTCTGCCTGACGACCTTATCACAAAGGCTCATGGATTCACCCCACATCGGAGTGAATCCATGGTCTTCTGGTGTGGGGCATAGAGAAGTCATGGCTTTATGCCCCACATCGCCCACCTTACTCCTTTCTTCACCTCATGGGGGAAACGTTGCCATTTTCTTCCCCTCATTGAAGGCAAGGCAACACGAGAAGGTTTCTGTGTTTCTGTGGTGACAGGCACTGGTTCACCTTTCTTTTCAGCGTGGTGCCCAGCCTGAAGTTCCTTTATGTTGTGTGAAGGGCTCTATGCTGAAAAGGTGAACCAGCATATAACGGGCGGGGGTGGGGGGAGTGCCATATGTAGTATCTTACATTTGTCCTTGCATTTTGTTAATTTTGGCCCAGCTCTCTAATCTGTTAAGGTCACTTTCAATTCTGATCCTGTCCTCTGGAGTATTAGCTATCTCTTCTAATTTGATGTCATCTGCAAATTTGATAAGTACGCCCTCTAAACCTTCATCCAAGCCATTAATAAAGATATTGAACAGTACTGGGCCCAGGACAGAACCCTGCGGTCATTTCTTTCTAGGATGAAGTGGAACCATTGGCGAGGCCTTACTGAAATCAAGATATGATATATTCACAGCATTCCCTGCATCTACCAAGCTATAACGCTATCAAAAAAGAGATAAGATTAGTCTGTCATGACTTGTTTTTGAGAAATTCATGTTGATTTTTAGTCACAGCATTCCTTTCTAAGTGATTGCAGACTGCCTCCTTAATGATCTGCTCCACAATCTTTCTTACTATTGATGCTAGGCTGACTGGAGAGTAAATTTTTGGGTCCTCTTTTTTTCTTTTTTGAAGATAGGGACATTTGCCCTCTTCCAGTCTGCTGAGACTTCTCCTGTTCTCCAAGAATTCTCAAATATTATTGCCAGTGGTTCTAAAATTACTTCTGCTAGTTCCTTCAGTACTCTTGGATGTAGTTGGTCTGGCCCTGGAGACTTGAATTCATTTAGGGCCTTTCCACAGAGCCCTGTATCTCAGAATATCAAGGCAGAAAATCCCAAAAAATCTGCTTTGAACTGGGTTATCTGAGTCCACACTCAGATAATCTGGGATTATCTGCCTTGACATTCTGGGATATGTGCGTGGAAGGGCCCTTAGAGTGGCCAGGTATTTCTGGACTACTTCTTTACCGATTTTGTGTTGTTTTCTCCTATTACCTCATCCGTTCCATATTGCTCAGGTTGAACATCAATCTCTTTTTGGGAGAAGACTGAGACAAAGAAGGAATTGAGCATCTCTGCCTTTTCCCTATCCCCTGTTAGTATTTCACCACCTTCTCTACGCATGTATCTCCCTCTGCTAGCATTGAACATGGTTGAATTTTCCCAAACACTGTTCAAACTACAGATTTTTTGTATCCTGATCATCCCAATTGAGCCACAGCTGATCAATTTGAAGGACGTTAAGGATATATGATTTTATTGACTTCTTATGAAACTGTATTTTATATGCTATGTTTTAAATTGTATTTTATATGTTGGGGGGGGGGCATCGAATTGTGCCAAGTGTAAACCACCTTGACTTGCCTTCGGGCTGAGAAAGGCGGTATATAAATACGGTAAATAAATAAATAAATAAATAAAATCCATCCCATTGACTCTATCACACAAAAGTATAAAAATAGTTTGTAGTACAGAGGTACCCAAGTAAGACAAAAATAAGCACAAAATTCTATAAATTGAAAACAGATATTCATGTTTTTCTCCAATCAATGCAGGGAGGACATAAGCAAAATGAAGCAGTCTTTAAAACAGATTGAGATAAGCCGTGAACCAGATGGCAAATGTCAAAAATTAGGCATTAAGATTTTTGTTGGGACTTGTAGAACTGCATGAGAAAAATATTTTATTTTCTAGAAGTCATTACCAGGACAATTGGAGAAATATATTAGGATTGTGGGACTTAAGCAAACGGATCTAAAAGAACTATTAAGTCCATTATGAAGAAAATGCAACTTTCAGTGTTCTTTCTTTGCAGGGGTAAGGCCACATCTGGAATGCAGTGTTCATTTTTGGGTGTCAAAGGTCAAGGAGAGCGTTGAAAACTTTGGAGAAGGGCTATAAAGATGAAAAGAGGTCTAAAGAGAACATTCCATCAAGAAAAACTGAAGTAATGATACATGTTTAAAGCTAAAAAGCAGTAACCCCAGTATTTTCTACTTATGTACTTTTCCTTCCTGCCTGGGATTTCTCAAACAAGGAGAGACATGTCCCAGTAATCTATTTGGGCTAAATCTGAGTGCATCCTTTCTAGAGAAGCATGTTAGGATCATTACAGGAATGTACGGTGAGAGCCAGCATGGTGTAATGGCTATATTACTTATAGTACAACCTCTGTATTCATGTGGATTTCATGTGCATAATAAGGATAACAGTAACTACTAATAAGCCTAATAGTGAACCTTATTAAAATGAAGGACTTCTGGCCCAGGAATATTGTGGTTGTGCTGGATGATCTAGAACAATGGTTTTCAACTTTTGGGCCTCCAGGTGTTTTGGACTCAGCTCCCAGAAATCCCAGCCAGCTTACCAGCAAACATCTGGAGGCCCAAAGGTTAGGAACCACTGATCTAGAAAAAGCTAAAAAATAAGATAAATGAAACCACAGATACTGGTTCCACAAATACAGATGTAGTGCTATATTTATGCAGTTTACTGTGAGAGCCAGCATGGTGTAATGGCTATATTACTTATAGTATAACCTCTGTATCCATGTGGATATGTTCCTGGATTCAATGTTAATGGTCAGAGGCGGCCCTAAGTAATTTTCAATGGTAAGCAAACAGTATCCCCCCCCCCCCCAACCAATCACTGATATATACTCCCCTCCAGTAACATTACTAGGAAGGAAAGAGAAGCCATTAGAGACCTAAATTCAGATCCTGATATCCTCATTCTGCCAGCAGACAAGGGGAATGCCACAGTCATCATGCATACAGAGCAATACAAGGAGAAGATCAGAAAACTCCTGGACCCTACTATATACAGAAAACTTAAGCAAGACCCAACCTCCAAAATAACCAGAAAAACCAACACTCTAATTAAAAACTCCTCAATCAACTTCGACATACGACAGCAGCTAGGTAAATCGGAAGCCCTTCCACCCAGGCTTTATGGACTCCCCAAAATCCATAAGGACTCCACCCCACTCAGACCAATCGTGAGTGCCATTGGGTCCCCCACATATGACTTAGCCAAATTTCTTGCTGCACAGTTACAAAGCCACATTGGGCTCACAACACACTACATCAAGGACTCAGCCCACTTCATTGAAAAAATCAGCAATCCCAAGCTAAATCCAAATGACAAACTGATCAGCTTCGATGTGGTGTCTCTATTCACCATGGTCCCAGTTGCAGACACCATGGCACTCATCAACCAGAGGTTCCCAGAAGACATCACGGCGCTGTTTCACCATTGCCTCACCACCAGCTATTTTCAGTGGGACAATGAATTCTACGAACAGAAAGATGGAGTAGCTATGGGGAGCCCTCTCAGCCCAGTCATAGCTAACTTCTACATGGAACAATTTGAAAAACAAGCTCTTGAAACAGCAACCAAAAAGCCCACTATATGGTTCAGATATGTGGATGACACTTTCACCATTTGGAGCCATGGAGATGAAGAACTCAACAGGTTCCTGGAACATCTTAACAGCATCCACCCTAACATCCAGTTCACTATGGAAAAAGAAAAGGAAGGAAGACTGCCTTTTCTAGATGTCCTAGTCATCCGCAAACCTGATCAACAATTGGGTCACACCGTTTACAGAAAACCCACACACACAGATAGATATCTACATAAAAACTCCAACCATCACCCAAGTCAAAAAAGAAGCACCATTAAAGCCTTGGCAGACCGTGCAAAAAGAATCTGCGAACCCCACCTCCTCCAAGATGAACTGAACCACCTCAACTGGGCTCTACAGGCCAATGGATACTCCACCTCAGACATCAGAAGAGCTGCAAGACCAAGAACAAGCCACAAGAGTAAAGATGAAGATCCACCCAGAGGAAAAGTGTTCCTGCCATACATCAAGGGAACCACTGATCGCATAGGGAAGCTGATGAGGAAACACAACATACAAACAATCTACAAACCCACCAGGAAAATCCAACAAATGCTACGTTCAGCAAAGGACAAGAGGGATCCTCTCACCTCTGCAGGAGTCTACCGTATACCATGCAGCTGTGGACAAGTCTACATAGGGACCACCAAACGCAGCGCCCAAACAAGAATCCAGGAACATGAAAGGCACTGCAGACTACTTCATCCAGAGAAGTCAGCCATAGCAGAGCACCTGATGAACCAACCTGGACACAGCATTTTATTTGAGAACACAAAAATGCTGGACCACTCTCACAACCACCATGTCAGACTACACAGAGAAACCATTGAAATCCACAAACATGTGGACAATTTCAACAGAAAGGAAGAAACCATGAAAATGAACAAAATCTGGCTACCAGTATTAAAAAACTCTAAAATTAAAACAGCAGAGAGAAAAACAGGCAGGGACATCTAATCACCTTTCAAGAAGAGTTTGCTCCAGGCACTGTCAGCCCATTGTATGCTAATCAAGGTGGTCAGTTGAAAAGATTCACACCTAGCCCAACTTACAAAAGCCTTTTGTCTCACCCTGGTCATTCCACAGATATATAAACCCCTTTTTCCCAGCTCCAGCAGACCTCTGAAGATGCTTGCCATAGATGCAGGCGAAACGTCAGGAGAAATGCCTCTAGAACATGGCCATATAGCCCGAAAAAACCCACAAGAACTGACTGGTTCCCAACGTTTGGGCCTCCAGGTGGCTCAAAGGTTGGGAACCACTGATCTAGAAAAAGCTAAAAAATAATATAAATGAAACCGGTGTAGTGCTATATTTTCGCAATTTACTGTATTTACTCGAATGTAGTGCCAACCTTTGTAATGCGTATCTCAATTTGGAGGTGTGCATTATTAAAAAATACTTGCAAATGCAGTTAAAGGGGTTTGGCTTTGCCTTGCTTGAAGGCCCTTTCCCTGCTTGCCAGAGGTAAGCAGCTGAAGGACAGACAGGCAAGGGAAAGCCAAGCCCCTTCCTCAGCCTCTCACCAGTACAAGGCAAGTGAAGGGATCATCTTCCCCTTGTCTCTTGGTCTTTTCCCTGCCTGCTTCAGGCAGGCAGGCATGTAGGAGAAGGACCAAGGTTGAAGGAAAGCCAAGCCCCTTAGCCTTTTTGCTAGCCTTGCTCCAGCATGAGGCTGAGGAAGAAACAAAAGGGCTTTGTTTTCCATTTCTCTCAGCTTTCCCCCCTGCTTGCCTCAGTCTGACAAGCAAAGGAAAGCCAAGCCACTTTGCTAGCCTTGCACTCCTCCCAAGTGTTGGGAATGCAGAGGCTTGGAAGGGGCTTCATCCAGCTGTTCCGTTTCCTACCTCAGTCGGTCAGCTTTCCTTCTCAGGAGATTTAGCCACTTAACAGTCACTGTGATTCCCAACAGCTTGTTAAGGGGCCTGGGTTTCCCTTCTCAGTCAGAATGCTGTTACTGTATGTGGAACTTGAGGCTGGCCACAGGGAGAGAGGGGATAGAACAGGCATAGGCAAACTTGAGCCCTCCAGGTGTTTTGGACTTTAACTCCCACAATTCCTAACAGCCTACTGGCTGTTAGGAATTGTGGAAGTTGAAGTCCAGAACACCAGGAGAGGACAAAAGTTTGACCATACCTGGGATAGAAGAAAAGAAAGAAGGTGCATTTCTCTTGTGGATGGACCGAATTTTATGGCAATTAATATATTATTTCATTTTTTTGAAGGTAGGGTTATCTCTTGGGGGCCCTGGCCGCTTGCTCTAGTCTAGGTGAACTCTGCGATAGTGCATGTGTCCATAGAAGGGGCTGAGTCCCCCCTCTAGCACTCGTGCCATAGGTTCGCCACCACTTTTTCAAAGTTGTTCCATGCTCCTTGTACATATTACACAGAAAGGATGATCCCACAGAACACTACACTGAAGACATGGAAGCAGCCTCTGTTTACAGAAAAATTGTTGAAAAGCTTGGAGAAAAAATGGCTATAACTCTATAGTTGGCTGGGGAATTCTGTGACATTCTAGTCCAGAAACATTACCTCAAGCTGTGATTTTTTGTTTTCTCTCATGTACCAGAGACATTGTGCAGTGCACAGTCTGCATAAATATGTCAGTCTTTCAGTTGGCTTGATTTCAGAGGAGATGCCTGAAAAACAAGGAATTAGGCTAAACGGTCAATTTGTTGTGATTTGCTCTGAGAGTTTGGACATCAAAGTCACAGCTAGGGAAGTGTTTCTAAATGCCAGCTGTTTCTATAGTGTCCCCCATCAACTAGATCTTAAAGTTTCCCTGCTGAGCTTTGGGTATTTTGATTGTTTGCCTGTGCAATAAGAGCTGTTGATCACAACGTACAACCAGTTCCACCTGGCAGACATTCCAGAGAACAAGCATTAGTCAATTTCCTGCAGGCTGCAGGGCAAAGATTATTGCATAGATCATGCTGGTGATATCTCCCAACACACGCATCTGTTAAACAGAATAGCCAGTAATGTGGTTGACTAGTTCTGTCTGTCTTGGGGTCAGAAGAAATGAAGAAAGAAAAGGTTCATGCTTAGAAAGTGATTACCAGGCATGAGGAACTATTAAAGAAGTGGTAACACAACTGAAGGGTGTGGGCTCTGCTCAAGGTAAACAAAGGGTTAAAGGTGTTTGGGATTGTTACATTTATTGGGATTCAGCTTCATGATGGAGTCATAGGATGCCTCCAGAAAAGAGGTGGCGGTGGTGGGGGAGAGAGAAACAAACAAACAAACAGATAGCCAGAGAGCTGCCTCACCTAAGGGAAGCACAGAACAGGCTGGCAAAGATGTCCATATTGCCAAGAAACATTCATCTGTATGAGACCTATAATAGCAATGGTTATTTAGCCAAGCTAGGGCCTTATGTTTATTTTTAATCTTGGTTGAATATAACCTAGGCTGTTTGTAGATCTATGAAATTATGCTTGAAAGAAGATGCCTTTGTGTATGGGATACAGCGGACCTTGGCTATCCACTGTGGTTACAATGCAAAGTTTGATTGGTTAATATCGGGGAAATCCAGCAATATAATCATAATTTAAGTTTATCCCCCAGGAAGAAATTGGAAGATTTTGTACTAGAGTCCAGAAGGAAATTGATCATACACCAGAACAGGAATTATAGGAAAATGGAAGATAAAAGTTTGGCAAATGGAAGAAGAAAGTAAGAAACAAAGCCAAATTAAAAAATGTTGGGGAATTTCGGTATATACTTGAGTATAAGCCAAGACACCTGATTTTACCACAAAAAAACTGGGAAAACTTATTGACTCGAGTATAAGCTGAGGATAGGAAATGCAGCAGCTACGGGTCAGTTTCAAAATAAAAATAGGTACCAATAAAACTACATTAATTGAAGCATCAGTAGGTTGACTGTTTATTAATATTTACATAAAGCTGTAAGATAAGACTGTCCAACTCTGATTAAACCATTATTCTAACCTTCTTCAATGTACATGTGTTTACGTAGCCTTCCAATAATAATAGAGTTAAATAATAAATATAATAATAATAAAAATAATAAAGTTAACCTATAAATGTAATAATAATAATAATAATAATAATAATAATAATAATAATAATAATAAATAACCTTGGCTCGAGTATAAGCTGAGGGGAGCATTATCAGCCTAAAAAAAAGGCTTATAATACTCAAGTATATACAGTATTATTAGAGAAGACAGGATTTATTGGGGAATACAATGATGCTTGGAAAGGTAGAAGGCAGTAGAAATAGAGGAATACCCCATTCATGTGGATATACTCAATCAAGGAAGTCCTTGTCCTGTGTTTGCAAGGGCTGTCAATAATAGCACGTCTTGGTGACCTCTCATTTGTAGAGTTGCTGTAAATCAATGTCAACTTGAGGGCAGGTAAAAACAACATCTAAAAATCTAAATTGCATTCAGAAACAGACTGAATTGCATTCAGAAGCAGCTCCTTACGTACTGGCTAAATGTTTTCCTAATGCTTAGTAATAGCCAAGCTGCATTGTTTGAACTAATTGCAATTTTAAGCTGGCAAAATTATAAGGTCCAGACTAGATGAGGAGTTAATCCACCAAACACCAATCAACAAAAGAAATACTGCTGTGATGCAGATTGTGGTATGTAACACAGCTTGTTTCCCAGGTTTGTGTAATAAGTTATAACCCACAATTGTAAAGGGAATAGCTGGATAAACTTAAATATAATAAACAGTAACATACTAAGGTGTACACAGATTGTGACTGGTAAACATGGACTGGGAGAAAGCAGGGACCAATATAAATTTGCAGAAGTTCATGGTTAGTTTCGGCATGCCTGTGTTGCAGTTGTAAATATCCTAAGAAGAAACCTGTTTGTAGTGATTTTTGCTAGGACCACAGTTAAGAGGTCCATGCCCGGTGAGCATCAGCTAAACCAGATCAGCCAGGACAGAAAAACAAGCTCCCCCGGTTGATAGCAATGCAGTGAGAAGTTTATTATGATTCGGCCAAAAAGGATGCAAGCACAAGCAATTTGCCTCAAAGGTACAAGCCTCAGGGATGCCCCTTGGAAGGGCAGAGTTTATGAAGAAATTGTGCTGTAGATATGCTGATGAGTTGCTGATTAACTCAAGTGTCCAGTTCCATGTGAGGCAAAAGTGCAAGACAATCAAGGGCTTGGCTGCTGGCACTAGAAGTGAATGGATCTGTATCTACTAAGCCTTCTCTTCCATGGGAGTGGCAGACTCTCAGCTTCAAGCAGAATGAAAAAACATCCTGAGCTTATTTAGTTGATAAAAGAGATTATCTATCTGCATATACACACAAAAGGTTTGATAGTTATCTAGCCTGGGAAATGGTTGGAAGAATCCTGGCCAGGGTCCCTTTCCCCAAGAGATTATGTAAACTGGTTAGAATCGGGTTAAAATTGATAGAGTTTGTAAGGTACAGTTGCTGCTAGGTTTGTTCTGGAGCCTTTAGCGCTTTGACATTTCCAGAAAATATTTTAATTTTAAAAAATCATTATTTGTTTGCTGTCTCTTGATCATTTTGGGGAGATGTGTGCTTTGGCAAAATGTTCTATACACTTCATCTAGGTTTTGTTTTTTCATTCTCCTATGATCTGGAGATGAATGGAAATCTAAACCACCTTGAAATAATTACCAGACTTTTAATGAAGCTGGTGCCTTTTGTGTGATTTCTAGCATTTTGTCACATTTTCCCAAATATTATCTCTTTTGTTCCTTCTCAGACACTGAATGCATCTTGAAAGCTTCCCATATATTCATCAAATACCACAAAGAAACATTGCATTCATACGGCACCTAGTGAGCTACCATAGTTAGAAGTAGATGTTGGAAGGAATAAAACCTATGGATGGAAATATATTTTTGTTCTTTGTACAAAGGTGATTTAGTTTTGGAAAATCAAATATAAAGTTTCAATTTCCATATGTGCTGGGTATCCAGAAATCCTAAAAAAAAAGACTGTTTTTAATACAGCAACAACAATAACAGCCATTTCCCCCAGAATAAATCTAGCAGCTGCTGCTTTATTTAACTAAACTTCAGAACTGCCAGTGATGGTTTTAATGAGGTTTTATTTACTAATCATTTTTCGGTATTGTCTTTGAAAATGTTCATATGAGGCCAGTTTAGGGAATACAACTCATATGCTAGATCAGAGCTTTCCAAACTTTTCATGTTGGTGGCATGCTTTTTAGAAATGTATCCTTTCACAACATGGCAATTAAATTTTATTAGCAAACTGGAGGTTAAACCAACCCCTTATAAGATTTTCATACACCATATATATATATATATATATATATATATATATATATATATATAACCTGTGCCAAGAGTACTTCAGGAGTAATACTACCTCATCAGACAGGATATATATATGTTTCATATATGTTTCATATAATCTTTACTGTGTAAATGAGGTTTGGATTTTTTCTATTACATTTTGTATGTACACTTGATTCTTGTGCAGTTTCCTCTATAGCTGCTTTATGTGATTAATCACAAAAACTATTTTCAACTTATTTTATTTTCTTAATTAGAAACTCATCAATTTTAGTGGTAATTACTGCAACACAATTAACAAACTGTGCAAATTATAAAAGTTACAATAGTACCTATATTTGAGCAGCACCAGCACTCCACTTCTGTGGTGATTAAACCTTTTTAGGGTTTTTTAAATGGAGACGGGATGGCCATCCAGGAGTGCTTTGGCTGTGCCTTCCCCTCTGCCTTGGGAGTCCCTTCTTCCTCCTCTCTCCCCCCGCCTTCTCAATCTTCCTGCCTGGCTAAAGGGGGTTGAACAATCCAACACCCTTCAGGAGTAGTACTACATCATCAGACAGAGTGATTTTAGCATCTTAGGATGCTTTTAACCGTCCGGGGGACAGAGACCAATGCTGGATATCACACAACATCACGCGACATCTGATGGAGGCCCCGCCCTCAACTGAGGTGACAGCATCACCGGACACTTTCTCCCCCAACATAGGAGGTTTCCTGTGTTGTGATAGCTCCAATGGAACCAGCATGGGGCATACCTGCAAGGGCAGCACTTTCTCCATGTGATGGGGAAAATGTCACAGAGGGAGAGCTGTGTGTGGGGTGACAGATTCATCCCACTTCTCCCTATTTCCTTGCAGAAGCCAGCGAAGCGAGACACTTCACCTGTGCTTTTTAATGAAGTCCATAGTTTAATTAGTTGCCAACACCATTTGCCAAAGAAGGCTAAAGACCTTGTAAAACCACAACTCCCAGGGCCCCATAGCATTGAGCCATGGCGGCCAAAGTGGAATCAAACTGTATTAATTCTACAGTGTAGTCCGGAATGGGCAAACTTCAGCCCTCCAAGTGTTTTGGACTCCAACTCCCAGAATACTAGTCAGTTTATTGGCTGTTAGGCATAGTGGGAGTTGAAGTCTAAAATACCTAGAGGGCGCCCACTAAAATAAACTGATTCAATGTAATGTTATGCTTAGAGCAAGACCTACTGAAATGAGTTATGACTAACTCAAGGTCCATGGATTTAAGTACTTCTGTTTTGAGCATGACTGGATTTGGATCCAAGCCAATAAAAGTTGAATTAATTATGTCTGATGTATGATCCATGATAGCAGGCTAAGTTTCAATCCACTTGCTCACCTTGTGCAAATGCCAAGTAGCACTGATGCTGTCATGATCCACCTCATATTATTGTTGTCATTTGCTGCGAAGTGGGCTTCAACTTGTGCCATCCCTATAAATTGGAGACCTCCTGGAACCCATGTCATCAGCTCAGGTTTTGTGCAGGGCCATGATTTCCATGACTGAATAGGAAGCTTTCTGTAAGGAATGGCTTAATCTATTCTCCTGAATTACCTCGGTAAGCAGAACCACCAACTTCTCAGAATATATAATGTATTTTACAGCTATTTGCTTTGCCTCGTCCCTTAATTTGGAAATGTCCACTATGTTTGGCTACTGGATGTTGAATGATGAATTGTGTTTTTAATTATGTTTTTATGATGTATGTATATGTATTTTTATGATGTTTGTATATGTATATTTGGACAGCGAGAAGATCCAACCAGTCCATACTTCAAGAAATAAAGCCTGAATGCTCATTGGAGGGAAGAAAAGTAGAGACCAAGATGAAGTACTTTGGCCACATCATGAGAAGAAAGAAAAGCTTAGAGAAGACAATTATGCTGGGGAAAATTGAAGGAAAAAGGAAGAGGGGCCAACCAAGGGCAAGATGGATGGATGGTATCCTTCAAGTGGCTGGATTGACCTTGAAGGAGCAGAAGGTGGTGACAACTGACAGGGAGCTCTGGCGTGGGCTGGTCCATGAGGTCATGAAGAGTCGGAAATGACTGAACAAATGAACAACAACACTATGTATTTTTATTGTGTTATATTGTAACTCTGTTTTATTGGGCATGGTCCCCATGGAAGCTGCCCGAGTCCCTTCGGGGAAATGATGGCAGGATACAAAAATAAAGTTGTCATTATTATTATTATTATTATTATTATTATTATTTGTGACAGATTTGGTTCTTCTGAGGTTTCTGTCTTGAGAATTCTGTTCTGACTATGATTTAATGCAACATGAAAAGAGCCCTTGCCTTAAATCAGATTTCTTTTTCATCTATACCAATATTGTTTTTTTCTGGCAGCAGTTCTTTTGGATCTATGGTAAAATTATTTCTGAAGGGGTATCAGTGATCAAACATGGAAACTAAATGATTTCTAAACTTCTAAACCACTACATAAATTTATTTATTTAGAGCTTTTATAACCCAGTCTTCTCGACCTCTGAAGGGGGATTCAGGCCGGCTAACAGCAGGAAATTCATACACAAGTAGGATAAACATAATAGCATCGTAATACATTAATACATAAAATACATTAAAATACAGATCATACAATTACAAAAAGCCAGGTCGTCAGAGTAAAATCACAAATTCATCACCATCCGCCGGTGTGGTCAGCAGTTATTGACTCAATCATCATTCTGCAAATGGTCAGAAGACAAAGGTTTTCTGACCAACACAACTAGGGACTGACCGGTAGCAACTTCTCACTCTTTAGTTGAGTACATACTAAGTGATGCACAGAATAATCCCTGAACTATCAATCTCTCTTTATGAGCTGGACGTATTTTTGCCTAGCTCAGCTGTAAATGTTTGCAATTTTCGGCATTGTGGAACTCGAGTGAACATGGAAAATCCTTAACAGAACACAACAACCTTTTTTTAAAGGCAAACCAAATGACGTTTTGATTTTGAAATTTTCGAAAGCAAGAAAACATTTCAAAGGGCGCCCTCTGTCAGTGAAGAAAGGGAAACATGAATGATTGATTTAACTTAAACCAGAGAATAAAACTTTACTGTGTTTTTGATGCTACAGGCTGTGATGTTTCGTTCTATGTGACAAACGTTTGCTGTCCGTATGAAACATCTTAACCAGTTCAATTATGGTTTATAATGTTTTTTTAAAATCACTTTAAATTAAAAAAAATAGAAGAAATGAATGGGTCAAATGTATCTTAATTTCTGTAATCTATTCTCTCTCAGACATGGATAATCTTTGCATTACTTGGACAAGCAGTGTAAAGGTTAAGGAATAAATTTACCAATCACTATATAAACCTCAGATCTCATACATTTCCCACACAAATATTTGATACACTTTATATTTGAAATGGAGCCCGCGGTGGCGCAGTGAGTTAAACCACTAAGCTGCTAAACTTGTTGACTGAAAGGTCGCAGGTTTGAATCCGGGGAGCAGTGTGGGCTTCTGCTGTCAGCCCCAGTTTCTGCCAACCTAGCAGTTCGAAAACATGCAAATGTGAGTAGATCAATAGGAAACGCTCTGGTGGGATGGTAACGGCGCTCCATGCAATCATGCTGGCCAAATGACCTAGGAAGTGACTACGGACAATGCTGGCTCTTCAACTTAGAAATGGGGATGAGCACCAACCCCCAGAGTTGAACATGACTGTCAGGGGAAAACCTTTACCTATATTTGAAATGGGTCTGAAAGTGAATCGAAAAGCAATTAGGATGATGCAATAAAGAAGTAACATGCTTCTAAAAACACAAAATTGCATAATTTGTGTTCACAAGAATATACTGGTTTCTCATCCATCTTCCTCATCAGCGCATAGCCATGTTAGCAAACACTTCCTAATGTTTGCGTTGTTGCTATGGCCCAGTATTGGCCCAATGTTGAAGATAAGCTAGGAATATAATTTCTACCTTCAAGACGAATCTACACTGCCATATAATCCAGTTTTTGAGTCCAGATTATCTGCTTTGAACTGGATTATATGAGTCTACGCAGCCATATAATCTGGATTCAGAAACTGGGTTATATGGCAGTGTAGATGAGGCCTCAGACGCTGACTAAATTCGCAATGAATTTGTTCAGAATGCGACAGCACTATCTATACACCTGAATGGAATAAAGTAGTCTACTGGGTGGATAGAAGTTCCACAGGACAAACAGCTGTGGCCTCCACACACTTTGCAGCACTTTCTTTGCTCCTACGCTGCATCTCCACTGTAGAATTAATGCAGTTTGACATCACTTTAACTGCAAAGGCTCAATGCTATGGAATGATGGAAGTTGTAGTTTTACAAGGTCTTCAGCCTCCTTTGCCAAAGAGTGCTGGTGCCTCAGCAAACTACAAATCCCATAGCATTTGCCCATTGCAGTTAATGTGCACCTGCCACTTGAGCTTGCTTTCCCACTCTGTCCAGTGGTAGGGCCAGCTGTCCTGCTCATTTTTATTGTATGTTATGTTTTTATACTTTTGACCTTGAATTTTGGAATTGTAGTTCACCTCCATCCAGAGAACACTGTGGACTCAAACAATGATGGATCTGGACCAAACTTGACAGGAATACTCAGTATGCCCAAATGTGAATACAGATGGAGTTGGGGTGAAATACACCTTGACATTTGGGAGTTGTAGTTACTAGGATGCAGGGCCGTAGCCAGAAAAAAATTTCGGGGAGGGTTGACAATTTTGGGGGGGGGGGGTGAAAATTTGGGGGGAGGGGGGTTAAAATTTCGGGGGGGGGGGGTTTGAAAATTTTGGGGTGGGTGGGGTTGAAACCTGCCTCCTAGCTCATGCTGAAGCAAAGAGCACAGCAGGGGGCAGAGCAACCTTCAATAGCCTGCAGCTCCACCCCTGTCAACCACCTCCACCAAGTCTGGCCTCCTTAATGAGAGCATTCAACACCCCCCCCCCAACTTGGTTGCTTCACCACATCGGCTATTGCTGCAAGTGTGAATAAATTGTCAATATTTGCTTGAGATAGTGCTTACAGTTCTGGAGGGATTCTTATTTTTTTTGCATCTCATAGACTTAGCATGGGGATTTGGTTAACCAGTTAAAATTCATGAGTAAACCGGGTTTTTTAAAAAAATCTGAAACATTTCGGGGGGGGGTGGGTTGAACCCCTAAAACCACCCCCTCGCTACAGGCCTGCTAGGATGTATAGTTCACCTAAAATCAAAGAGCATGCTGAACCCCACCATCCAAACATCCCACACAGAACTCCCATGACAAACAGAAAATACTGTGTTTTCTGGTGGTCTTTGGTGACCCTTCTGACACCCTCTGGTGACCCCCCCCCCCACTGGGGTCTTGACTTCCCAGGTTGAGAAATGCTGCCTTAAGGCCACCCAGTCCAACTCCCTTCACCAGGGCAAGAAAACATAATCAAAGCCCTCTTGGCAAAGGGCCATCCAGCCATTCACACACACAGAAGGGCAGGGTAAAAATGTTTGAAATAAATAAATAAATAGATGTGTATATGACAGATACGGCATCATAGATATGAAAGGGACTCCTAAAGAAGGACAATGATATGTTGCATGTTCCAGGGTAGGCAAACCAGACACTCTCCACATCAACACTGGCAAAGAAACAGCAAGAAATACTGTTTACTCACAAGCAGAAAGACATTACATATATTAGAAACCAACACTTTCTCATTACTTTATTTTCCAGATCACCAGACTGGGCCACAGCAACGCGTGGCAGGGGACCGCCAGTAATAAATAAATAACTTGACCCCACTTTCATGGCAATGGAATGGTGGGAGTTGTACTTTTACATGGTCTTTTGCCTTCTGCCTTGCAAGATACTCCACTTTGGCAGGAAAAACGAAATGCAAAGATACAGAATGGGGGATGCCTGGCTCGAGAGCAGTACGTGTGAAAAAGATCTTGGAGTCCTCGTGGACAACAAGTTAAACATGAGCCAACAATGTGATGTGGCGGCAAAAAAAGCCAATGGGATTTTGGCCTGCATCAATAGGAGCATAGTGTCTAGATCTAGGGAAGTAATGCTATCCCTCTATTCCGCTTTGGTTTGACCACACCTGGAATATTGTATCCAATTCTGGGCACCACAATTTAAGAGAGATATTGACAAGCTGGAATGTGTCCAGAGGAGAGCGACTAAAATGATCAAGGGTCTGGAGAACAAGCCCTATGAGGAACGGCTTAAGGAGCTGGGCATGTTTAGCCTGAAGAAGAGAAGGCTGAGAGGGGATATGATTGCCATGTATAAATATGTGAGAGGAAGCCACAGGGAGGAGGGAGCAAGCTTGTTTTCTGCTTCCTTGGAGACTAGGACGCGGAACAATGGCTTCAAACTACAAGAGAGGAGATTCCATCTGAACATGAGGAAGAACTTCCTGACTGTGAGAGCCGTTCAGAAGTGGAACTCTCTGCCCCGGAGTGTGGTGGAGGCTCCTTCTTTGGAAGCTTTTAAACAGGGGCTGGATGGCCATCTGTCAGGGGTGATTTGAATGCAATATTCCTGCTTCTTGGCAGGGGGTTGGACTGGATGGCCCATGAGGTCTCTTCCAACTCTTTGATTCTATGATTCTATTTGATTCTATAATTCTCTGCAAGAGAGCGCAGGCGCTTCACTATGCAGGAAAAGCACGCCACTTCAATGGCAACGGAATCGTGGGAGTTGTAGTTGCATAGGATTTTCAACCTTCTCTGCCTCACAGCCATGGCAGTTAAAGTGGTGCCAAGCTGCATTCATTCTACGGCTGGCATGGGCCAACTTCGACCCTGCAGCTGCTTTGGACTTCAACTCCCACAATCCCTTGTTAGGAATAGTGGGAGTTGAAGTCCAAAACACCTGGAGGGCCGAAGTTCTACAATGTGGAAGATGTAGCCAGCCAGACTCCCCATCCATTCTTTAGCCAGCCACGCCCACTCCCCTGTATGACGTCACCGGCTCGTTCTCTTCGCCATCCTTGCCGGAACACGTGTTGTAGTCCGGCTCGCTCGAGAGTGCTGGCGCATGCGCAGTGGCGGGACTACAACTCCCGGGAGGCGGCAGGGCGCTGGCACGGCGCATGCGTTCATCCGGGCTCTTTCCCCCCCTCTTTCTTCTTCCTCGCTGCTGATGCAAGAGCTGAGAGCGGCGGCAAGGAGAGAAGAAGAAGAAGAGAAAGAAGGAGGATTCGGGCGGCCCTTTCCCCTGCCTGCTTGGTGACTCGGTGGCGGCGAGTGAGAGCCTTGGCAGCGGCTCCTGAGGGGCAGCCATGTCGGGGGACGAGGTGAGGGCAGGGAAGGCCAGAGGCGGTGCCAGGGCTGGGCCGGGCCATGTGAGCAACTAGGCCTCAAGCCTGCCTGGGCGCCGGGGTTTGAGCGGCCTTTGCTTTTCCCCTCTCACTCCCACCTCTCCTTTATCAACCCTGGAGAGTAATGGGGAAGTTAGAGTCCCCCCACACGTTCCCTGGAGGTCACACCCAAAATTGTTACAGCGTGTTAGACTCAGTAGGGAACTCACCATATACACTATGTGCCCCCCCTTTCCATTTTATTGTAGTCTGCCTAAGAATGTAACGTGTGAATGCTTGCAGTGGTGGTTGCCAAAACGTGTCAGGGTCAAGTGTGATATCCAATGAGTTTGGCAGAGGCAGGGGCAAACTTGGGCCCTCCAGGTGTTTTGGACTCCAACTCCCACCATTCCTAACAGCCAACTCCCACCATTCCTAACAGCCGGTAGGCTGTTAGGAATGGTGGGAGTTGGAGTCCAAAACACCTGGAGGGCTCAAGTTTGCCCATGCTTACTCTTGGCATTTTGAACTGCCATGGTTCAATACAATGGAGGCCTGGGATTTGTAGTTTGGCCAGGCACCAGCACTCTTTGGTAAAGAAAGCTAAACACTTTCAAAATATCTCCCAGGGTTCCACTGCATTGAGCCATCGCAGTTCCAATTTGCAAAAATTTCAACAGTGTAGGCCCAAGCTTTCTAAACTGTGGGCCCTTTTAGGCTCTTTCCACACAGCTGAAAAAAAATCCCATATTTTCTGTATTAAACTGAAATATAATAATAATAATAATCTTTATATCCCGCCACCATCTCCCCAATGGGGACTTGGGGTGGCTAACATGAGGCCAAGCCCAAAAATAATACAATAAAATAATAGAAAATTAAACATAACAAATACATAATGCAGCAAAATAGAATAGAATAATAATAATAAACTTTATTTATATTTATTTATTTATTTTATCTACTTTACTTGTATACCACAGTTTCTCAGCCTAACAGGCGACTCAACGCGGTTTACAACAAGGATAAGATCAATCAACGATATACAATTTAAAACCATTAGAGCACAATATTGACACAACAATAACAACACAATGCATCTCATGACTAGAGTCGTGATCCAAATTCGTCGTCCATATTTCCATTCCTGTAATCGTCACATTCATTGCACTGATTATACCCCGCCACCATCTCCCTAATGGGGACTTGGGGTGGCTGACATGAGGCTGAGCCAAAAAATAATACAACAAAATAATAGAAAATTAAACATAACAAAGACATAATGCAACAAAATAAAATAGACAATGCAAAATAACATAATAAAATCACAAAGGGCAGGCCAAATGTTCAAGATAAAATGTTAAAAACGTTAAAACCCTGGGTGAGATGGGAAGTAGGAAAAGTGTATTTATAAAGGAGGAGCCCGAGACCAGAGAAGCAGTGGGGCCTGGGCTTCCTTAGGGGTAGGGGAAAGTGCATCATAAATCAGGGGTCCTCAAACTTAAAACAGAGGGCCAGGTCACAGTCTTTCTAACTGTTGGGAGGGCCAGATTATAATTTGAAAAAAAACATGAATGAATTCCTATACACACTGCACATATCTTGTTTGTCGTGCAAAAACACTTTAAACACTACAATAATTAAAATGAAGAACAATTTTAACAAATATAAAGTTATCAGCATTTCAAAGGCAAGTGTGGACCTGCTTTTGGCTGATGAGATAGGGTTGTGTGCTTTCAAGTCATTTCAGACTTAGGTTGACTGTGAGCGAGGGCCGGGTTAATGACCTTGGAGGGCCACATCCGGCCCCCGGGCCTTAGTTTGAGCACCCCTGGTGTAAATGGTAGTGTTCCCTCAAGATAACCCAGTTGAAAGCAAATATTGTGGGATTTTCTGCCTTGATATACTGGGTTATATGGCTGTGTGGAAGGGCCCTGGAATAAACAGAAAACCTGGGATATAGGGCCTGTCTGGAAGGGCCCTATGTGTCACGACACTTTAGTGTGTCAGCTGCAATGCGTAGGTGTGTTGCACAAACATAACAAAAAATGGCAAAAACCTTGCTTGTGTTTTTTTTTGTTACAAATTGTGTTGTCAAAATATAAAATCATAAAGGACGTTATTTCTTCATACATTTCGTTGTTACAATTTATGTAGGTGTCGATATCTTTTATAAAGGGTTGGTTTAACCTCATTGCTAGTAAAACCAATTGCTTTGTGGCAAAATGGTGCAGGTCTACAAAGTGTATCACCAATGTGAAATGTTTTTAAAGCTCTGGTGTAGATGGATCCCTTAGATCATAGGTATAAAGAACAGACAGGTTTTGGTTGCATCAACATAGTGATGTTTGTGAGGTTTCCACTTAGCATCCCTAAATGTTCACAGCTGCAGCCTCCTCTGGATGCTATGGAATCACAGGAATTATAGTTTGATAAGGCATTTAGCCTTATTTATTCATTTCATTTATTTATATCCCACTTTTTCTCTCTGTATGGAGACTCAAAGCAGCTCACAACTAAAAGCATTTCAATACAACTTAAAGTATAAAAATATACAAATATTAAAACAGTATTAAGAACAATATTAAAACAATCCAAGTTAAAAGCATAGCACCTCTTGATGGTCTTTGACACCTTCATCTTTAAAAGCCTGCCTGAATAAAAACGTTTTAGCTGCTGCTGGATGGACTACAGGGAGGGGGCTATTCTGGCTTCCCTGGACAGGGAGTTCCAGAGTGGAGGGGCAGCCACTGAGAAGGCCTGCTCTCTCCTTCCCACCAACCCGGCTTGAGATGGAGGTGGAACCGAGATAAGAGCCTCTCCTGAAGATCTCTGAACCCCAGGCAGGTTTGTACAAGGCAAAGTGGTCAGTCAAATAGCCTGGACCTGAACATGAACCTTCTAGGGGTGTAAACCTCGTAACCAGCACTTTGAATTGTGCCCGGTAAAAGACTGGCAGCCAGTGGAGCTGCTGCAATGGTGGGTTGTCCGCTTTCTGTAACCAGCCCCAGTGAGCAACCTGGCTGCAGCTCTTTAGACCAGCTGAAGTTTCTAAGGCAGCCCCACATAGGGCTTGTTACAATAATCCAGACAGGCTGTAACTAAGGCGTGTACACCGGTGCTAGATCTGGCTTCTCAAGGAATGGGCGCAGTTGGAGCACAAGTTTTAATTGTGACAAGGTCCTCCTGGCCACCTCTGACACATGGGCCTCCAGGCTTAGCACTGAGTATAGGAGGTCCCCCAAACTGCGAACCTGGGGGAGTGTGACCCCATCCAGCACAGGCTGGATCCCTATTCCCTGATCTGCTTTCCACATGACCAGGTATAACTGTTTCAATTTGTTTACTCTCATCCAGTCCATTACTAATGATAGGCACTGGTTTAGGGTTAGGATAGCTTCCTTGGCTTTAGCCTTCTCTTCTAAAGAGTGATGGTGCCTCACCTAAAACTATAAATCCCTGGATTTCATAGCACTGAGCAATGGCAGTTAAGTGATGTCAAACTGCTTTCATTCTACAGGGTAGGTGCATTCTAATTATGTCTTTTGCTTTTCTGGGTACTTTTCTCTATGTTTTCAAATAAGCAGTGGTGTTCCTCAGTTGCAGTGTAAAAAGGAAGGGGAGCATCCTTCTGGACATTATTACATTATGTCCTATTTCTACTTGTGTGTAAAAGGTTTTATACTTTTAAGTTCGTACTTCACTTCACTTTATTTCTTAATTAGTCGCTCTCCACCAAGGTGCTCCGAGCGACTTACAATCTAAAATATTTATTTATTTGGAAGTTTTCTATACCGGCCTTCTCACCTCAACGAGGGACTCTCGGTTTACAACATATATGCAAACACAATAATATATAAGTACAACAAAGTGCAACGTCATTACAGATTAAAATAGTACAATAAAGTACAATTAAAACATCATCATCACAATTACCCAAGCCAAATCATCAATCCAGTCATAGTCACAGTTCATCATCCTCCTTCCTTGTGGATGGAGTTTATAGATTCAGTCCTCGAATGTCACATTCCCAGAGCCAGGTCTTTAGTAGTTTCCTGAAAGTCAGGAGGGAGGGAGCAGATCTAATCTCTAGTGGGAGGGAGTTCCAAAGCCGGGGAGTCACCACCGAGAAGGCCCTGTCCCTCGTCCCCACCAACCATGATTGCAAGGGTGGTGGGACCGAGAGCAGCCCCCCCCCCCCCCCGGAAGATCTTAATAACCTTGATGGTTCATAGGGGAGAATCCGTTCGGACAGGTAAACTGGGCCGGAGTCATTTAGGGCTTTATAGATAGCATTTACACAATATAAAAACATTCAACATAAAAACGTTCAACAGTGACTATTTGGCAAATTAGATCTGATTAGATCTGATACTACATCTGAAGAAGTGGCCTTAAGACCATAAAAGCTCCTTCTAAAATAAAAATCGTGAGTCTTAAAGGTGCTGCCATTTTCATTTTTACTTCCCCTCCCTTACTTTGTATGCATTATATGTATTCCTGTTTTTGTCCTTAAAATACAGCAATGTACAGATGCAGTTGTACGTAAACAACACAATCCTAAATATGAAATGAAGGAGTTATATTTTCATTGAAAACACTCTGTTCCTGCTTGGATAGTTCAGGGCCAAGACTGTATACCATTTTGCCACCTTTTTTGCATGAAGGAATACTAAATGACTGTAGTATTCACATGTGCTCCTATGTCTGCCTAGAGTCTCATGAAGCTCTTTTTAAAATTAATAATTTATTTATGAAAATACTAATGGAAAGCACTATGGCTTATACAGACTGAAATAAGTAGGGCTTTAATTCAGTTGCGAGTCCTAACTAGAATAGACCCTTAGGATTAATTGCTGGGTGATAAGACAGTTTATTGGGTGACTATTCTGTTTGGAAATAGTATCAAAATTTAGGCCTTGGTAATCTGCTAATTGTTCAAACATACTTATTTCAGTGAGCTGGCTCTTGTCTCAATGTGTGCGTGCATCTCTTAAAATAATGTATTGTTTATATGTAGTTTGGTTGATGTGGTGATTCAGTTTTAATACCAGTTGCTGTATTGGATCGTCTGCAGCAGCAATGGTACACAATTTGGGTTCCAGAGAGGTTATGGTTTCTAAGAGCCTTCTCCAAACTAGATATTTTGGATTACAACTTCTCTATTTTCTGTGGCATTCCTTTTGCCCAAAACAAAAATAGAGCAGCAAATTGGGGAAGGTTACTTTACAACTCAAAAATTGCAAAGAAGTGAATTGGCTGTAAGTAAGTAAATATTTGCAAGCATAAGGAATTACTGTATGCTCCTGTTTACAGTTGATACCTTCAGCTATAAAGCACTGTGATAGCAGTGCATACATCTGAAATGTCAGCTTGGTGGTATATTTGAAGGGTCTCTCTCTGTAGCATCCCCTTCATTGTGGAATTCCTTCCTGAGGGAAGCCAACTTCATTCTTGTACTGCTAGCTGGTGGTATCTTATATGTAAATGTCTTCCAAGTTGCCTGTTGTCTTATGGCAGCCTGATGAATTTTATATATTTTTCATAGGCCAGTTACCAGAGTTCCTTCCTAGTTTTTCTGGTTCCTTTATCTGAAATATAGCCAACAGCACCTGGTATTCATTAGCAATTTCCCATCCAAATACTAACCAGGGTTAATTCTGCTTAACTTTCAAGATCCAATCAGTTTTGAAGCCATTTAGGCCAATAATTTAATTATTCCCGACCACTATGAGGATTTAAAACTTAGAGTGATAAATGGAAATGTCACAGCATAGTATACTTGGTCTACCAATGACACCTTTGTGGAGAATACTTAGTCTGTAGTGAAATGTACATACATTCCTACCCGTGTGAAAATTTTAATATGTCTCAGTAATAATAGAACCAATTTAGTGTCATGACTCTATTCTCAACATTGTATACCATGAGAAGGAATCCAGACAAGTGTTTCGCTAATATGAGCTGGTCAAATCAGTCAAGAACTAGCTTAAATTAAACTGAAGTTGATGTGGTTTTGAGAAGATTGTTTTAGAATTTCAGTTCATTGCCAAAGAGAATAGCATAATCATATTGGAAGTAGTTTTCTCTATTAAATTTGCCAGAAGCTTGATGACCTTTCTTCTTTAAATATACACATTTGTGTGTACATGCATTTGTGTTTTATGGTAATTTTTGCATTCAGGAAAAATTAATTTGTGTACTTTATTTCCTAAAAAGTCCAGTTTAACCAGACTCTATGATGAGATTTTCTTTTATTAGGCATCTCTAAGTACATAAGTGTGATTACGTTGTTATTACATAGCTTGGGCTAAGAGATAAAATGAACATAACCATAGACCTTGTTTTATTGTTGTCTGCTTTCAAAACCTAAATACTGTGTTCAGAATTGTCTTCAGGCAAAAACAAGAATTAACTAAAGTATATCTCATTGTGTACACGAGGATGTACTTTCAAACTGTGTTTGTTAAAATAAAGTTATTGAGGTTGCTGATAAAAATGTGTGTGATCTTAAGATTAGTATTGTGTCTGTTAAAATCATTGTATTTGTCTGTGTGTGAGAGAATGATTGATGAAGATGTATTGCCTGTTGCAAAACTTGCATTCATTGCTTTTCTTGCAGAAACTTCTCTTTTTTATCAGTGAAGATAAGAAACAAAATGAAGCTTCTTCCCCTTTTTTACTCAATTGGGAAGTAGTTTGTTTCTTGTAAAAAATCAATACTTCTTGAAATGGCTTTTTAAAGTTGATTTGAAAGTAACCTGAGCAGTTCTAGTTGATTCCTCCCAGCTTATAACTAACTTATTATGTCAAGGTAGAAAGTTTTTTTTAATGGTTATCTAAATATGTGTAGCAGATGGCTTAGAAACTGAAGAATTGTCATGAAAATCATTATAAAAGTGCTTAATTTTCTTTCTTTCTTGCAGATGATTTTTGATCCTACTATGAGTAAGAAGAAGAAGAAGAAAAAGAAGCCTTTTATGCTTGATGAAGAGGGAGGAGATACACAAACAGAAGAAACACAGTTATCAGACACGAAAGAAGTGGAGCCAGAGCCAGCAGAAGACAAAGATACAGAAGCTGATGAAGAGGACAGTAGGAAAAAAGGTAAGATGTTACATCTTGGTTAGAAGTTCTTGCAAAGCTATCTTCTTCAAATGGAATATTATGTGCAAAAGAAGAAAAAAATTCACTTTGTAATTTTTTAAAAAGAAATCGATGTAACGGATATCTGTGAAACTTGGGGAAATGAATCTTGTATTCCTTACCATGTTCTCCTTGGAAAGAGGGTCCAAAGGGCATAATAAAACATCATCTACATGTATTCCAGTTCCATGCAGTCTGGACACACCTAAACCTAATGAAATCAGTGGGTTTCAGCACATCTAAACAAGCTGTCAGAATTTTAAAACAAATGAAAGACCTACCGTATCTCTTCTGCCAGCTTACACGGCCAGTTTTAAGCATGAATTTTAAACTTGTGTTTTGTGTTTAATCTCGGTTCTGTGTATTTCAATATGTATTTAATATAAATAAGTTTTTATATTCATTTCTATAGAAATACATTTCAATATGTGTTTTACATGATATGAACTTTTACAATGTTTATGTGTTTTAATTATGCTGTAACCCGCCTTGAGTCACAAGGAGAGGTGGATAAGAAATAATAATAATAATAATAATAATAATAATAATAATAATAATGTTGACAGACTATACCTGCCCAGAAAATCAGAAGGCAGAGGGCTTCTGCAAGTGAAACAAATGGTAGAAGAAGAGAAACATGCACTGGCAAATTATGTGAATGGCAGTCAAGAAATAATGTTGAGGGAAATAAATTGTAGTAAACTGCTTCAAGTGCAAAAGACAAAGAATGAATATTGTAAAAACACAATCCAGAGCAGAAGAGAAAAATGGCAATAGAAGGCTCTCCATGGACAGTTCCTGGGAAAACTGAGAGACAAATTGATATAGAAAAAACATGGCTGTGAAAACGGAGACGGAGGGCCTGATTCTGGCAGCCCAAGAACAAGCCATTAGAACAAATGCCATCAAAGCCAGAATTGAAAAGTCGGCGACAGATCCCAAATGTAGACTCTGCAAGGAAGCGGATGAAACAATAGATCACATCCTCAGCTGCTGCAAGAAAATTGCACAGACAGACTACAAGCAGAGGCATAACACAGTTGCTCAGATGATTCATTTGAACTTGTGCCACAAATGCCATCTGCCTGTGACAAAGAACTGGTGGGATCACAAGCTGGAAAAGGTTACAGAGAATGAACATGTCAAACTACTCTGGGACTTCCGAATTCAGACAGAATTTTGGAGCACAATACTCCTGACCTCACGATCGTGTTAAAAAACAAAGTATGGATTGTCGATGTTGCAATCCCAGGTGATAGCATGATTGAAGAGAAACAATTAGAAAAGTTGGCACGATATGAGGATTTAAAGGTCGAACTGCAAAGACTCTGGCACAAGCCAGTAAAGGTGGTCCCAGTGGCGTTCGGCACACTGGGTGCAGTGCCTAAAGACCTTGGCCTGCACTTAAATACAATAGCCGCTGACAAAATTACCATCTGCCAGCTGCAGAAGGCCACCTTACTGGGATCTGCACGTATTATTCGCCTATACATCACACAGTCCTAGACACTTGGGAAGTGTCCAACGTGTAACCCTACAACATCCAGCAGAGTGTCGGCTGTGGACTCATCTTGTTGTGTTTCAATGAATAATAATAATAATAATAATAATAATAATAATAATAGTAATCTGACACTGCAAAGGATTGTAACACAAGACAACCCATTTGCTACACATATATAATGTGCTTATTAAAAGAATTGGTACTTTCTTTCAGTCCGAGAATAATTGTTTAATTTATATATACATTGAAAGATGTGAAAAATAAGACAGGCCTTGCATTCTCACTTAAGATCTTAATGCTAGAAGAAAAGGAGTTAAATGGGGAAAAGGAAAACAAGAAAATTCAGTCACAAGTTCTTAATCCATCAGTTCTTAACTCATATAAGGCTTATGACCGGATTTAATGTATATGTTATGCAGGTTAATGCTTTTGGCTCCCTCATTGTGACAACCTAAAAAACTACATCCCATTGCTATTCTCCCTATAGCAGATCTTTTGAGTCAGTGGAACTTAAATAAATGATAGCTTATCATTAGCAATTGATTCAATAGGTCTGTTTTAGTTGGAACTATAACCCAACTGCTTAGGTAGATAAACATAATAGCTGAGCTGGTTTGATGTTTATGTTTTATATTTCCCTCTTCTGTGCTCTTGTGGACTGGCTACTTAATGAAGTTTGAGAGGGGATCCCAATGCAAGTGGTTACTTTCCTTTTCTCTCACAGGTAGTACATGTTCACGCTCTGTACTACCTGTTGTAACTGGCTCACCTATGGAACATATTTCATGTTTGGAACCCATTTTGGGCATTCTCTGGTTGTGTTCTCACTGTGCTATTTTAATTTTTACTCTGGCTCCAAAAAACATCAACAGCCCAAATTTCCAGCTATCATTGTTGAAGTAAAGAAGAAGTGTTGATGTAAGCCCTCATCATCCTGACACATGCTATGTACTGTACATCGAAGCAGGAACTTTATTTAAACAGAGAAACTGTTCTTGTAGCCAATTCTGTGCATTCCTCTCTAGCTAGTTGCTGGGCAATGTGATGCTTTCTATCATGGTAATGATCAGGAATTATGAAAGGCACATTTCCAAATATCTAAAGGGCAACAGGTAGCCAAACTCTGGCATAGAACATATTTTTCACAATGCTGTAGTAGTGCAAAATAATTTTTCAGGTAAACTCCTGCATGTGTTCAGACATTTGCATTTTACAGGAGATAAAATCCGCTGCTTTTGCAAAATGATTTTTAGTTCAGAGAAAGTCCTGAAAATTAGCAGAGCAAGGATGTTACTCAGGAGACACCCAAATGTTTTACAATCCTGTGGGAGGCTTCTCTCATGTCCCTGCATGGGAAGCTGGAGCTGACAGACAGGAGCTCACCCTGCTCCCTAGAGTCAAACCACCGACGTTTCAGTCAGCAGTCCTGCCAGCACAAGGGTTCAACCCATTGTGCCACCAGATTGCTTGAATTTGATTAGTAACTGTTTTCCGATGCTGAAAATATTTTCTTCCAAACTAGTAACCATTGCTAACTTTCTGCTGTTTTGTAACATTTCTTTGATTTGCAGATGCCGCAAATGACTTAGATGACTTAACTTTTTTCAATCAAAAGAAAAAGAAAAAGAAAACAAAAAAGATATTTGATATTGATGAAGCCGAAGAGGGTATAAAGGTTAGTTGACATAAGGCTAAGATCGTGTTTTTAAAAACTTGCCTGGTTTCTTGAAATATCTGGGTGGTGTTCAGAAACCTTTTACTTTTGCTATTTTTGTGACCCCCAACATTGATCTAAGAGTATAAACCACATGGCAGGATGAAATCAGCTTTTCAGAATGTGAATCACTGTGCAGATACCCATTGTGGTCCACTTATGCACACATGCACATTCTGGAGGGTTCTATTTATTTTTAAATGCTTATGTTTATTTTATGCCTTCTTATTGCTAGGAAATCTATTGTATCCTGTATTAATTTGGCTTGATTTTGTGTATGAATTAGATCGGTTCAAAATGGTCACAAGTGACTAGCAACTAGCTATCATGGGAACATGGGAATTCTCTTCAAGTGTGGGAAATATATCAGTATTTGAGCACTGGAGGAAAGATCATTTTTAATATTCATTTTTCAAAGTGTTTAAAAGTTTTTCATCTTTTTCTTATCATTAAATTGCATTAAAGTTCAGTCAATTTTATGCCCAAGTAAGTATTTGTGTAGTAGGAATGTGAAATGCTTTGCAGAATTAAATTTGAGTCATTTTTGCAATGCCTAAAAAGGCTTATCTGGGAAAAGATGGTTATAAATGAATTAAACTTCTGTGTTCATTTGTATCTGTTATGTTGTCCCTTGTGCTTTGTTTTAAAGGATCTGAAAATTGAGGGGGATGTGCAAGAGATGTTGGAACCAGAAGATGACCTTGATATCATGCTTGGCAAGAAGAAGAAAAAGAAGACTGTGAAGTTTCCAGATGAAGATGAAGTTTTGGATAAAGATGAAGGTAAATTTTGCTGATTTTGCAAGGGATGCAACCAACAGTTTAAGAGTGTGAGTAAAATGCATTAATAGTTCAATTGTGTAACAAATGTGTGTGAAGCAAACGAAAAGTTGCCCATCTTACAACAAAGTACTTTCATATCAGCTTGAACATTTCCTCTCCATCCAGCACCTCATTGTAAATCCATCCCCCCATTACAATTTGAGGCCCCAAGAAGACAGAAAAAGCAAAAGAGAGAGGGTGTATCTCTTTTTTAACATTCTCAAAATCCCATTTGGGTGCTGTGAGGTGGCAAAGTGAAGTCTGAGAGCTTATGTGTTTTGTATCTTGCCCACCCCTATGAGAACTAAAAAAAGATAGATGGATGAATATTGAAAATGCAGTTGCAGCTGTCAAATGATTTTTCTCAGTATAGGTGTAGATAGGTAGCATTAGTTAAGGAATAAAGTACTCTGATGTAAAAAAAAATGTTTTAGTTTCATTTCAATCATCTGATCAACAGTAACCATAAATCTAAAACATGAATTTCATTGTCGTGACTATTCAGGAAACCCTGGGAACCTTCTGGTGTGTGTTGAAACATTGCCTTCTCTGAATTAATTCCAAGGATTTCTTGAGGAAATCTGAGAAGTGTTTGCCCTCTTGTCTAAAACCTAAACAGACATGGATTTATGATACAGATGTGACTTAGGTTTCATATGACCTACGCATGATATAAACCAAATGTTGTGTGTTGCTTTCATTTTCCATTCTAGGCAAGTGGTGAAGCTCGGCTTCTGAATGATTGGGTAGTCACCATTGCTTTTCCTGCGAAATAGTTGCATCCTTTTTTCACTTGCCCAAGGGAGTGAATTAAGGGTGCAACTGCTCATTTGGCACTACAGAACCAATAGTGCCAAGGAAAGAGGGCTAGCAGGTGCGAGAGTGAGTTTGCTCACCAGCCTGTACTCTCCAGCGTGCTAAAAGCTCTATTTCAGAGGTGACAGGTAAACAGATGGGGGAACTCATCCATCTGCCTCTCCGCAGCTACACTTTTAGGGCGCAGCCAAACAGGCAAATGAGGGTTCACCTGCCTGCACAGCTGTGCCCCAAAGGGTTTTTTTTTTACCATATAAAAGTCACTATCACATAATAGTTGCATCTCCCCCTTTTCCCTCCAAAAAGGGGAGAACAGTGCAATGACTTTATGTTGAAATACAGTATCCAGTACTCTACAGTTCTTCGTTGTGCAATTTCATTTACGAAATTCCTTATCGTAACGTTGTACTTAGTAGCACTATGAGTGTATATCATACTAGACAAACTGGCTAGTTTCACAATTCTAATCAGCTTTATTAACATATCAAGAAATTACATTCAGGCTTTAGTTACTATAAATAATGGAGTTAATTGAATCCAAAAGGGCATATCTATGCATGATACTATGTATATAGGAGTCCCATTAGTTTTCTCAATAGCCTAAGTCATCAGATACCATTCATGAGGAATGGTATCTGAAGACCTACACTTTGCTCACTCCTGATTAGGGACTTGGAAAATGTTTCATATTTTAGTGGCAGAGGGCATGATCCTAAATTGTTCCGAGGTGCTTACACACACACACACACACACACACAATGCACTGTATATATTCGAGTATAAGCCTAGTTTTTCAGCCTATTCTTTGGTTGAAAAAGCTCCCCTTGACTTATACTCAGGTGAGGATGCTGGCATGAAGGTGTGGGGCTTAAAGAAGGGCTTATTTCAGCCCCATGCCTTTCTGCCAGGACCCTCACCTCTCTGCATAGCAACCGAGCTCTCCTCCTCTCTCACGCAGTGCACACCTTCCTCCCCTCTCATCACCAGTTTTTCCTACTTTTCCTTATTCATATACACATAGTGTTTCCCCCAAAATGTATAATTAAAATAAACTATGGTAATTATTAGAAGGATACGTAAGCACATTTGCATTGAAGAACCTTAGAATAATGATTTAATCAGTTGGACTTTCTTATCTTAAATTACAGTTTTATGTAAATATTCAAAAACATTTAACGTATTGATGCCTCAGTATAATTTTATTGGTATCTATTTTTATTTTGAAATTTACCAGTGGCTGCTACATTTCCCACCCTAGGCTTATACTCGAGTCAATAAGTTTTCCCAATTTTATGTGGTAAAATTAGATGCCTTGGCTTATATTCGGGTTGGCTTATACTTGAGTTTATACGGTAACTTAAAGTAACTTAATGGGAATACCAGGGTGGGGTGGGTATGTTTTTCAAGTGCCTGTTCAGATAAGTTTTCACTTTTTACGAATATCATGCTTGTAGTCAGGCTTGAAACTTTGTATATGGGTTCAGCTATTCTGGTGTTTGGTTGATTTTGTCTTTATTCTGTATTTTTGAGAGAAAATTATACCTTGTATACAAACTCAACTACAGCTGTTTAAATCTCATGAGTATTTCATTCTTTACAGCATTTGAGGATGAAGACAGCAAAAAAGATGATGGAATCTCTTTTAGCTCTCAATTGGGACCTGCATGGGCAGGGTCAGAGAGAGACTACACGTATGATGAGGTAAATATTTTCTTAACACATTCTGATCTTTGTCTTTGAAGAGGATGATTAACAAAGTGAGGCTAATAATTATTTCAGATTTATACAGTACTTGAAACATATAGTTAAACTTAATTTGAATCACATGAACAGCAAAAAAAGGAATATTATCTTCAGCAGGGTTCTCTGGAAACAGGATGTTCTGGGAGTGTCAGTACAGTTTCCGTGTGACATTATAAATGAAAAAGAAAATAGAGATAACTTTTAAGTAGGGAATTTGAATTGTTTTTAGGGACTGCTCCAGGGTAAAAATGTTGACAAAGGCTGCTCCAGAGGTGAATTACTGTTATGTGCTATCAAGTCATTTTCCGAGAGTTCATAAAATTATCATCACCCAGGAGAATCATGTTTAGAAAGCCCTTTTTGGATCATTGTGGATGAACTTTCTACTTGTGACAGATGTCACACATGTCTTGTGACACTTTGGAACTTTATTTTCATTTATTTAACAGATTTACATCTCACCATTCTCACAGCCCAGGATTTTAGCAGGATTCTTGGAGTCTGCTAATTTAAATGATTCATTTCTACACTGGAAAAGGTTTACTTCGTTGAGTAAATAAAAATACCCTGCTTTTAAATAAGTAGCATAAAATATAATACTGGGAAGTGGCTATAATGACTCATGTTTTACTAATATTCTTTCTCGTATATTTGCAGTTGCTGAATCGTGTATTTAACATTATGCGAGAAAAAAATCCAGACATGGTAGCTGGTGAAAAGAGAAAATTTGTCATGAAACCTCCCCAAGTTGTAAGAGTAGGAACCAAGAAAACATCATTTGTCAACTTCACAGATATCTGTAAACTGTAAGTCTGGCTACATTGTGATTTGGGGCAGAAAGTTACAAGATTGAGAGTGCATGTCATAATTTTGGTTTTGCAGGCTCACCATTCAGTAATTGATTGACTGGACCTCCTTTAGGAAGGAGCAGTTAGTAAGATTCCAGACTGTTAGACTTCAATTGCATGGATTGAAAGGTACAGGTGTATAAGTCCTCTATTGTCTTCTCTGTCAGAAATGATAGGAATTTTCTCTTATGTAGTGGATTGAATACATGCTATCTATGTACTTGTGGAATCCTCATTCACTTATGGAGAAGAAACTCCCAGTGAAGTTGGGTCCCTGTACTTGATGTCCCAATGTCATTGGAAATAGACTGTTACCTGAAACTACCATAATGTTATAAGCTATCAGAAAGTTTTGCTAGATTCCCGTTCTCTATTCTGAATGTGTGCTGATTGTTTAGAACTCTGGTATTGATGATACGGTTTTGGAGCATGGCTGATGATGTCATCTGTTATGTGTGTCATGCGTTGGTTAATTGCCTGAATACAGATAGTGATTGCTAGAGCAGTTGTTCCCAACCTTTGATCCTCGAGGTGTTTTGGACTTCATTTTCTACAAATCCTAACAGCTGGTGAGATGGCTTGGATTTATGGAAGCTGGAAGTCCACACACAAAAAATAATAACATAAATTACAACTTGGAAAGGGTTGTCATTTGCAAATACAGTAGGCCATCTACATTCGCTGGAGTTTGAGTTGTAGGACCTGTGCAAAAGTGGAAAAACCACACATTAAAAACACATTTTTTAAATGGAGGGAACACCTCTCTAGGAATCTCTAGGTGCTCCAGTGCAGCTCTTTGGAGTTTTGCTAGAGGACAAATATTCCTAGAGATGCCATATTAATCAAATCCGAAAAAGCCAAACCTGCAGATGTATTTTTGGAGAGTTCGGGAAAAGAGGGTAAACTTGTGTTTCTTAAATATGACTTTGTAAAGTAAGCAATTTAGTTCTTTCATACCTTTTTGAAAGCCGCATCGAGTCCTTCGGGAGATGCTAGCGGGGTACAAATAAAGTTAATAAATAATAATAATAATTTTTGTGGTACTGATTTTCTCTGCCTGTGTTGCACTCAGAACCGTCTTTGCGTATTTTAGCCTTTTTGAAAGAGCTGGGAGTTCTGTTATAAGACTTCACTAAAAACATTGGCATGGGAAGGCAGCCAGTGCAACATTGCATTTCGCATTTGAAAATCATCAGTTGGTATTAGATTTGTTTGCACCCTGTCATTGTAGACTCTTACTGCTGAAAAATGCAATGTGATGTTTACACAAATTTTATTGAGTTAGTTGTCATCTTCTTGTGTTGTGTTTATAAACTTCATCTATAATTCATTTTCTTTTATTCTGACCTCTTCAGACACCCTGAAAACAGGTGATCTGAAATAGTTTTTGTTGAAGGTGTTATGTCATTGCTGCTGCTTATATG
Source organism: Anolis sagrei (assembly GCF_037176765.1). Taxonomy (NCBI): domain Eukaryota; kingdom Metazoa; phylum Chordata; class Lepidosauria; order Squamata; family Anolidae; genus Anolis; species Anolis sagrei. The sequence goes on along the minus strand of NC_090024.1, from coordinate 210,341,096 downwards.
TATTGAGTATTGTGCACAGATGAAATCCTGGGTTATAACATGTACAGGATGAGAATATGTTGGTGCTGTTAAGGATACAGAGCATCTAAACTCTATTATGTCCAGTTTGGTTAATTAAGAGTTATCTGCTTAAATAGGAAGCTCCATTTAATCAGACACGTGTGCACAAATGCATAGATTTATATATATAAATACATACATGCATGCGTATTTTGTGATGGTAACTCGATATCTGTAATTTTCTGTTTTTAGATTACATCGTCAACCAAAGCATCTCCTGGCCTTTTTGCTTGCAGAATTGGGCACAAGGTGAGCACTTTACACTTTCTAAAAAAGTTTATACTTTCATGAATGTGTTTAATTCAGAATTTTCTGATGATAGATATTGAATATAATAGCAAGACCTGTATGAACATTTCAAAAACAATTCACTAGCCTTTCCCACTCATCTTACAGCAGCAATGAAACACCCACCCAAAAAGTTTCTGGATTCTAATGTGAGGCTTTCACACAGAAAACCTCACATTAGAATGCCTTTTCTGCTTCGTTAAGAATTAGTAGGGCAAAACTAAACACCTCACTTTGCCTTCTGTTGATTCAGTTTAGTGGGTGATGTAGTATTCCCACTTGTTTGTAATTTAGGATTGGACAGATTATACTATGGAACATGAGGCATGTTTACATCTTAGTGTTTGGCTTGACCTGTGAAATAGTGGTGGTGCTGGTGGTTTAAAGTTTACATTTGATGTAACTTGAAAGTTATGGCTCCTAATTGTTGACACAGAGGCTGACAGATTGCCAATTGTGTTTAGTGCTTTCTGTAAACTATATACCGTAGTTACAGTATTGTGCTCTCTGCACATTGTCCCATCAGTAGAGGCTTGATACTGAAGTACACTTCAGCATGTTTGAATGTTTCTTTCTCAAACCAGTGTGAAGATGCCTGCAGTATTTTCATGACTAGGTAGGCTCTCACTTCCTGTTCCACCATGCATTGAGGCATGGTGTTCATGGCAAATACTGCTGGGCTGCTTCTACTCCATTTTAACTTAGCTACAAGAGCTTTCCACTTTGGGACTGGGGACTTCAGCATATTTTGGAATTTGCAGTTACTTAAATGCTTCACACTAAATTAGAAAGTTTCCTCTTTGTGATTACTTTTTGGGTTTTAGTGGGTTATGTGGCCTTGGATACATTGATAACCAATTATGGCAACATTAAAATACTTTTTTAAATTGTTGTTGTTGTTAAAGGACAACTCTTAAAGCGAAAAACAACAGAGCAAATAATCTGGAATGAATCATGGGTTGAAGCTACAAAATTGAAGTGCACTATGGAAGTAGAGGGATATTCCATTAGCCGAGGGGTCCCCATAGAAACTTTAACGGGGAGGGGGAGATGCAGGAAAGGGAGACCGCCAATTCGGCCTAGAAATAGTAAAAATTCAACAACTCAAATTCGGCCTAGGGACAGAAGAAGAAATTTAACTACTTGTAATCGGTCTCCTGACGTGGTAAGTTGGCGTACCCAGGATGGCGGTCCCTCTGTGTAGAAGATGGTGCTGCTGAATGCCAGATCTGTCAACGGGAAAACATCCTTCATCCAAGACTTAATTTTGGAGGAACGGGCAGATCTGGCGTGCATTACGGAGACCTGGCTGGACGAAGCTGGAGGAGTAAATTTGACCCAGCTTTGTCCACCAGGCTTCTCCGTACAGCACCAATCGAGACCTGGAGGGCGGGGAGGCGGAGTTGCGGTAGTCTATAAAAATTCCATCCCCCTGACCAGAGGCCCCATCCCACAGTCAACTAATTTCGAATGTGTCCACCTGAGGGTGGGTGACCGGGACAGAATAGGGATTCTGCTAGTGTACTGCCCACCTCGCTGCACTACGGTCTTCCTACCTGAGCTAGCAGGGGTGGTCTCGAGCCTGGCATTGGAGTCCCAACAGCTTCTTGTGCTGGGGGACTTCAATGTACATGCCGAGACTACCCTAGGAGGAGTGGCTCAGGACTTCATGTCTTCCATGGCAACCATGGGGCTGTCCCAACGGGTATCTGGCCCCACCCACAGTGCTGGACACACATTAGATCTGGTTTTCTGCCAGGGATGGGAGCAAGGTGGCGGTGTTGAGGAGTTGTCCACCTCTCCGTTGCCATGGACCGACCACTATCTGGTCAGATTTAGACTCACTGCACCTCCTAACCTCTGCAGAGGTGGGGGACCATTAAGTTGGTCCACCCCAGGAGGCTTATGGATCCGAACGGATTCCTGACGGCTCTTGGGGAATTTCCCGCTGCCTCGGTTGGTGATCCTGTCGATTCCCTGGTCGCTCTCTGGAATGGGGAGATGACTAGGGCAATAGACACGATTGCTCCGGAACGTCCCCTCTCAAGTAGCCGAGCTAAACCAGCCCCTTGGTTCACTGAGGAGCTGGCAGCGATGAAGCGAAGGAAGAGGAGACTAGAGCGTGTGTGGCGTTCGAACCCGAGCGAGTTAAATCGAACACGGTTTGTTGCCCTTCTAAGGGCATATGCCGTGGCAATAAAGGCGGCAAAGAAATCTTTCTTTGAGGCCAATATTGCGTCCGCAAAGAACCGTCCAGCTGAGCTGTTTCGAGTTGTCAGAGGTCTATTAAATCCCACCACTCCGGATGGGAACCCTGACAACTCGACAGCCCGTTGTGAAGCATTTGCTCGGTTCTTTGCGGACAAAGTCGCTTTGATCCGTTCTGACCTGGACACCATGTTAACGGCAGTCTCAGAGGATGTAACACGAGCATCTGCTTATCCGATTTTGTTGGATTCATTTCAATTGGTGAAACCTGAGGATGTGGATAAGATACTTGGAGGAATGAGGGCAACCACATGCATCCTAGACCCCTGCCCATCCTGGCTTCTAAAGGAGGCCAGAGGGGGATTGGCCGAGTGGGTGAAGGTGGTGGTTAATGCCTCCCTTTGGGAAGGCAAAATTCCAGCCAGCTTAAAACAAGCTGTGATAAAACCGCTGTTGAACAAACCATCACTGGATCCCACTCAATTCGTCAACTATCGGCCTGTTTCCAATCTTCCCTTTTTGGGCAAAGTCCTGGAACGTGTGGTGGCCTCACAACTCCAGTTATTCTTGGTAGACACTGATTATCTAGATCCGGCACAGTCTGGTTTAGGCCGGGACATGGTACCGAGACAGCCTTGGTCGCCTTAGTGGATGATCTGCGCAGGGAGCTAGACAGGGGGAGTGTGTCCCTGTTAGTTCTGCTGGACCTCTCAGCGGCCTTTGATACCGTTGACCACGGTATCCTTCTGAGGTGCCTCGCGGGAATGGGCCTTGGTGGCACTGTTCTGCAGTGGCTCAGGTCCTTCCTAGAGGATCGTACTCAGAAGGTATTGCTGGGGGACAACTGCTCTACCTCACAACCATTGTCTTGTGGGGTCCCGCAGGGCTCAATATTGTCCCCCATGTTATTTAACATCTACATGAAGCCGTTGGGAGAGATCATCCGGAGTTTCGGGGTGCGGTGTAATCTGTACGCAGATGACGTCCAACTCTGTCACTCCTTTCCACCTACTACTAAGGAGGCTGTTCAGGTCCATTGCTTGGCCGCTGTGTCGGACTGGATGAGGGCTAACAAATTGAAACTGAATCCAGATAAGACAGAGGCACTCCTGGTCAGTCGAAAGGCCGAACAGGGTATAGGGTTACAGCCTGTGTTAGACGGGGTTACACTCCCCCTGAAGACGCAGGTTCGCAGCTTGGGTTCGCAGCTCGCTAAGCTTGGAACCCCAAGTTTCGGCGGTGTCCAGGGGAGCATTTGCACAACTCAAACTTGTGCGCCAGTTGCGCCCGTACCTTGGGAAGTCTGACTTGGCCACAGTAGTCCACACTCTGGTTACATCCCGGATTGATTACTGCAACGCGCTCTACGTGGGGTTGCCCTTGAAGACTGCCCGGAAGCCTCAGATGGTCCAGCGCTCGGCGGCCAGGTTGCTAACGGGAGCGGCACTCAGGGAGCATACCACTCCTCTGCTGAGCCAGCTCCACTGGATGCCAATCCGCTACCGGGCACAATTCAAGGTGCTGGCTTTAGCCTATAAAGCCCTAAACGGTTCTGGCCCTGCTTACCTCTCCGAACGCATCTCTACCTATGAACCGACCAGAACATTAAGATCGTCTGGGGAGGCCCTGCTCTCGATCCCGCCTGCGTCACAGGCGCGCTTGGCGGGGACGAGAGACAGGGCCTTCTCAGTGGTGGCCCCTCGGCTATGGAATGCCCTACCGGCAGACATCAGACAGGCACCTTCGCTGCTGACGTTTCGGAGAATGGTTAAGACCTGGCTTTATGAACAAGCGTTTGGTTAAGCAGTGCAACCAATCATAGGAAGACGGTAAATGGAACATAGGAATGGCACAAGGATTATGAGAACGGATCTGATTTCAACTGAGGCGTTATGTTATGTTTGTCTTGTTGATCTGTCTTGTTGATTGTTAATTGTTGTGGATTGATGCTGTTGATCCTGTTTGTTGCATTGTTATGTTTTAATTGCACTGACACTGTTTGATAATTGTACCATGTAAACCGCATTGAGTCGCCTGTCAAGGGCTGAAAAAATGCAGTATAGAAATAAAGCAAATAAATAAATATATAAAATAAATAAATAAACTCTTCCTCTTCTGTATCAGACAGTAAACAGTGAGAATTTGGAAATGACTGGCCCAAACAAGGACAAGATGTACTCTGAACTTCTTATATCTATGACAGTATCTCTGCTCTCTTTTTCTCAAAGAAGAAATGGTTACTGAGGATAGTGATGCTTCTTTGTTTTGGGGTTGCATGATCCGATTTGGCTACCAAACTGTTGGCACTCCAGCACTTTCACCTGTCACGCATATGTTACACTCACCATCAGGGAGAATTACATTGAAGCCTCTAATCTATAAAATTGTTCTTTCAAATAGTGGTTCAATAGATGGTAACAACCAACTTGTAATCAAAGGACGATTCCAGCAAAAACAGATAGAAAATGTCTTGAGAAGATATATCAGTAAGTATATTGAACAATTATAGATGTGTTAATCTGTCTTTCAGAAAGTTTTTGACCTTTTATTTTCACTTTTAAGTCCTTTAAACACATAAGCCCAAGTCTCATAAATGGCTAGTATACACAGAAATGTTTCAAAGTCCAGTATTATAACCCACACAATCTGTAAAGAGATGTATTGCTGCTTTCTGAGAGACAGGCTGACGTTGTAAAAATGCCTTAAACTTGAGAATAAACCATGTCAGAACTAGCACTGCAATAATCAGTTTGCACTTTCATTAAAAACCCCCACAGCAAGTTTTGTTGGTTTCCATAGCACAAGCAGTATTGGACTAGGTGGGCATTTAAGAGCACAATAACTCTTATTGGTGCAATTGCTTGAATAAGCACATATTATGGGAAGAGATTGTCCTTGGACATTTTTCTTACAGATTAATTTTTGCTAATGAATTTAATGATTATTTTCTACTCCTAACCCTAACCCTAAAACTATTTTAAAAATTACTCATGTAAAAGCTGTGTAATCCTCATCTGGCATTTTGCTATGTTACCATGCAATAAATAGCTCAATGGCACAGCACATTCTTAGTGTATGGAAGGTATTAGGTTCAATATACATTTCCATTTGGAAGGATTGGTGAGAGAAAAGATTGCCTAACAGCCGAGTCCCTAGTATGCAAATATTGCCTTTGCTGACTGTACAAGCTGATTGTGTGAGTCAGAATAAGGCAGCTGGTATATATAAAGGGTGATGACAAAGATGATGAATTTCACTTTTTAAAATGTGTGGTTTTCCATGTATTGGACTGAGAAATACTGGAATTGTAGCCTAAATATCTTTTAAGAGCCAGGTCTCAAAGTGCTCCTTGATAAGCCTCTCGCCATACCTTCTACTCATTTGATTATGATAGTTAGCCTAACATGTAGCAAGTAGTGATGGAAGTGCAATATTTTGTAGCTCTTTTGTCTGTACTCCCTAAGGCCCAACTGTGTAAGAAAATGTAGTAATAAGATCGTGTTCAATATATTTTATGAGGCAATTAATATAGGAATGTGTTGATGGCCAGGTAAGAGATACTGAAAAAATTAATGAAATCACCTCATTAGTTAAAGTAGACTTTACACTTTACGGGGGTTTGGGGTGCAGGACTCTTCAAATAAAAAGCTATTGTTTTTAAACTGAGAGAACACTTCTCTAGGAATCTCTCGGATTATTCTTTGGCCAAAGGTGGTTCATATTCATTAAATCCACAAATAATCAAATCTTCAAAATTCAAACCTACAGATTTGGTAGAACAACTGTACTACAGAGCAGTGTAATTGTAACTTAAGAATATTTTTGTATGGTTTGACCTGGGAAGTATTTTATTTTATTATTTTGTTAACATAGAACCTGTATTTTGAGATCTCAGGACATTGTACAGCACTAGTTTGTTTAAGATTTCGGCTGCCTTTCAAAGTAGTGCTGCCCAGATACAATAAAAACTAATTAATAACACAACCCAACAAAAAAAATGGTGTCTTGGTTTTTAGGCCTGTTCCTGTGGTTATTTGGCATACTGATTTAGAAAATTGTATTGGATTGGCCACACCACCTCTAGCTAGTTTCTTCGATATGGTTATCCTTATTTGTTACGGGTGACTGGTAGATGGTATATGTTCTGTATCACAAAAGCTATAGCTGATAAGAAAAAACTGGTTCTGTTTTTTGCAATCAGCAGGGCAAATATACACAGAAATGGGGCTAACATTTGAGGTGCCAGTGTGTTGGTCAACTGTAATCTTGCATGGTTGGATATATGTCATGTTCAGTATAACCATAATTGAAATCATGTTTAATTGTTCCCACAGAGGAATATGTCACCTGTCACACGTGTCGGTCGCCAGACACAATCTTGCAGAAGGACACCAGATTATATTTTTTGCAGTGTGAGACCTGTCATTCGCGCTGCTCTGTCGCCAGCATCAAAACTGGTTTCCAGGCTGTCACGGGCAAGAGAGCACAGCTCCGTGCCAAAGCTAACTAGTTGGTTGGCCGACACCGGATTTTTGAGAAGCGATCTGGGCACAAATGGCTGGACAGGCTTACAACCTGAGTGGATTTCCAGTGTATTAAAGCAAGATTGTAAAAGCTGCTTGGCTTTGGGTTGGTCTGTGAAATTCATGCGAGATGCAGATCCTCAAGCTGTTGACATTTGCTAACAGAATATTTTACCAACTGTCACATGCAATGAAAGAGGAGGTGCTTTTTAATCTGTTCATAGAATTCTGTAAAATGCAAGAGAAATTAAAGTTATTATAACAGTGACTCTTTTCACTTGAATTTTTTTGGGGGTTTCAGTTAAATGACTACTGTAGGAACAATGGGTACTGTGGATACATGAAAGCATTATGGCTAATTCCAAATAATCAAATGTGTGTTCTAAAGACATACTTTTGCCTTGACTAAGTGTTTTGTAAGATTAAATAGAAAGTTAAAGAATGAAATGCAATCATAAAAGTGTTCAACATGATAAAACTATTTCAGCTTAATGACTGCATGCAGAAAACAATTTGTAGATACTTGGGCCTATCCCACTCATATTAATGCCAACATACAAAATAATCTTAATTTAGTTATCCATGATCAATTTTCCATCATATTCTAGTATTCAGTTCTACTTTGTACAATGGGATTGTCTAGTACAGTTCATTAAATAAAACTTCCCATCTGATTATTCAACCAGATAGTGTATCAATATGCATAGATTTGGGGATCAGTTGTGTGTTAGAGGTGCAAACTATCCCTTTTCACCAATTTCTTGACCACTGACAGAAAAAAACAAATTGCCAAATAACAGTTTTAAAATGCCTTAATTTATATTTGCCATAGTGATCTGAACAGGCTAAAATGCACAAATTTCTTAGAGAGTGCTAATAAGCATGTTAAGAGGAATTCTGGTAAGCAATATTTCACAAAAAATTTTGTCCTTCAGTAAAGGTTCTTGATCAGAATTAAACTCTTATGACTTAATGACTGATTAAAAATAATAAAAAGAGTAAGGATAAACATAGTTTTTTTATATTAAACAGTGGTCTCAAAACTTTGGCCCCCTGGGTGTTTGGGACTTCGGCTCCCAAAATTCCTGACAGTTGGCTGGCAAGAGCTTCTGGGAGCTGAAGTCCAAGAGATCTAGAGGACTGATGTTTATGAACCACTAAAATAGAAAGTTATAAAGAGTGATTTATATAAGAATGATGCTTTTTAACTTGTTCAGACATGGCCTGAATAGAGATGAAAGCAATGAGGTGGCCTAGTTTCTTGGTGGCAGCAAGCTAATTCAAGATGTTAAAAAGGGGATTGCATAGGGCTTTAAAAGTATCTTCCCAAACTGGTTGAGCATGTGTTTAATATGGCAAATGCAGTTCAGAAACACCTCAGGACAAATGTTTATGGCCATAAAACCTGACTTGGAACTGGGAAAAAACAAACGTCATGCCAGGCATCATAGAATCATAAGAGTTGGAAGAGACCTCATGGGCCATCCAGTCCAACCCTCTGCCAAGAAGCAGGAAAATTGCATCCAAAGTACTCCCGACAGATGGCCATCCAGCCTCTGTTTAAACTCCTCGAAGGAAGGAGCCTCCACCACACTCCGGGGTAGAGAATTCCACTGCTGAACAGCTCACACAGTTAGGAAGTTCTTCCTTCTTCCTAATGTTCAGGTGGAGTCGCCTTTCCTGTAGGTTGAATAATTAGAAAAGAGACTGAGCCCCCACCCTTGAATATTATGTCTTTCTCGCAATAATGGTGCAACCTCTTGAAATACTATGTGCAGCTCTAATCACTGCATTCTACAAATGTGAGTCATTCAGTGAAGATGAAGGGTAATCAATGTGGACAGGAAAAAGGGAAATAATTTTTTTTACACAATGCATAATCAAGATATGAAACTTTTTACCATGACATTTGGTGATGGCCACTAAAAGATGATTCACCTTCATGAGAATTATTGCTATCAGCAGGTACAAGTCATTATGACATGCCATTGCAGAGAGTAGATGCCGTGGAGACAAAGTGCATATCTGGGGAAGAAGGATGCTTTGTCTAGATAGTCTAGCAGAGCTATTACACTATCACATTTCAAGACTTAAAATATGTTATTCTACAAATAAAGCTTAAAATAACTGAAACATGCATGTGTTTGGGAAGAGTGCCTTTTCACTATTGTACTGCTTCAGGAGTTTGGATCTCACTGGGAAGAAGGCACATATTTCATATTGTGCGGCTGGGGTGGTTGTTGGGAGTTGACAGAACTTGCCTAATAACCTTAATAAAGTTGGGGTTGGCTGCTTGCCTAACTACTTATGTTAAACTACTGGGGGAGTTTTTGCTTAAATTTTTAATTTGTATCCATGCTAACAATTCAGTTTTGCCAAGTACTCTCCCAAGACTACTTGAGAAAGACTACTCGAGAACAGGCAACCTAAAGGATTGGTTTTCTAAAATGGTTTCTAATAGTATTTGAATTGTAATGAATGTTGGATGTAACTTTTAAAGCAAATAAAGCCAGGATCTATGCCTCTTGCATAATATTACTGTGACATTATGGTTGCCTTCTCAGAACAGTGATAATCCTGTGTGTTGTATTGTCAAAGGCTTTCATGGCCAGAATCAATGGATATTTGTAAGTTTTTTTGGGCAGTATGTTCAGGAGAGAATGCTTCTGGAACATGACCATACAGCCCAAAAAACTTACAGCAATCTTGTGTGTTATTTCAACCTAAACGTATTCTTTCTGTTTGTATAGGTCTTTTGAAATAAGTTACTCCTTGTATACACAAGTGCAAATCCTTATGGAAATGAGCTATTGTTTCGAGTTTTCCAACTGTATTAAGCACTGATAAATTTTGTTTGTTACAGCATTGTTTCCATGTGCTCAGTACATCAACAGTTTTAAGGAAGCAATGCAAATCATAATATTGGTTGATCTCCAGAGAAGATGCCATAGTATATGTATATCCCCCTTAGCCCCCCCCCCCCTTACACGGTAGGTTTTTTCTTTATTTTGGAAACAGGATCTATGGTGTTCTTGACTGGCTGAGACTACTGCAGCCACAAGAGGGAGCTAACATTCTTTATACTAACAATGCAGATAAACCACAATTGATGGAAGTTCCTAAGCGTTAATATTTTAACAAAATATGGTACCAAAGGAAGAAATAATATGGAAAGAATGATGATAGATTCCTGAACCACACACACACACACACAGAAGAGCAATTCAACATACTTCAGCCAACCTTTCATCCAAAATTAGCAACATGAACACCTGAAATTAAACCACCAGATCAGCTAAGCCTAACATAACCATTTGAGACCTTCCAGAGAAAATCTGAAAAATTCATCTAAAAGGCAAAAGAGGGCATTTTTGCCAAGATCTTAGGACCAGAGATACCCCTTTAAAAGCAGGAAATGTCTTCTCATTTCTGTTAAAATGGCTCAGGAATTATTAAAACATGGAAATGCCTCCTCTGGCCTTTAGAGGTCATGAGCAAGGAGACGGCATTTTAATTTTTTTTATGTAGTTTATGAATGCAGAGATAATTTGTTTATACAACATCAGTGAAATAATTGACATGTGTTTGGAATTGACATCATGTGTCTGTTTTTACAAACTATTCTGTACCCTACAAAACCACTTGGCATCAAAGTTTTCCTTGACCTGTTACAGAAGGAACAAGCTGTTCCAACTTTAGAACATGCCTCTATAACATGGCCATATAGCCCGAAAAAACCTACCACAACCCAGTGATTCTGGCCATGAAAGCCTTCGACAATACATGTACCAACTTTGTTTTCATTTTTTTCCTATCCCTAACGTCAAGAACTGCTAATGAATGCTTCCTGGAAGAATTCATGACTATATGCAGGTACAAAACATGCCACAGAAGAATGTGCAGTGTATTGGGATTCAAAACCCTTTGTGGTGTTTCATGTAAAGCTATGAAAAGATGTCTCACAATGCATCTTTAATAGGAAACTCGAAATGTATTTGAAGAAAATACTCGTATAGTGATGAAATTTGTTTTCAAATCAGCATACAGAACTGGAGAATGAGAAGCATACACAGTGCTTGCATCGAAGCTGTATTCCTGCATCCAAGAGAAGAAGAGGTGGAAGCAAATGTTTTTGTTGCTGGTTTGTTTTTGTTTTTCATGTCAAGAGCGATTTGAGAAATTGCAAGTGTGAGAGAATTGTCTACCTGCAAGGACGTTGCCCAGGGTGTTTGATTTTTTTTTATCATCCTTGTGGGAGGCTTCTCTTATCCCCACATGGGGAGCTGGAGCTTACAGAGGGAGCTCAACCTGTTCTCCTTGGATTTGAACCACTGATATAATGATAATACACTGCTGCAACCTTTGGTATTTGTAATGATGAGTTAAACTTCATACTGCAATGTGTTGCTAGTCTCTTTAGTTTCTGACTTTGTATATCCTTTTGCCTCTTCAGATGTCAAACATTAAGATAAAATGTACTTTGATAGCATATCCGCAATTTTGTTTGGACAAATTCAAATACTTTTATATTTTAAAATCTTATAAATATGTTCAGCGGTACAGTTGTATATGTTAGAAACTATATAAGTTAGAAATTGAACCAGAACTTGGAGCAACTAAAAGAAAATGGACAACCCCTTCATTTGAAGATAGCAATAATTTCCCTCAAGATGATAGCATGACAGAAATGTTTTAACCTCTTTGAAATTTGAAAAAAAGAAGAAGACTCTTTCAGTTGTTCTTTAAGGTTAGGTGTAGTTGGTCTTGTGCTAGTAGTCATGTTATAATTGTTTTAGTCAGGGATTCTGAAATGAGTGCATGAAGAAGCATTTTCTCTTATGTGGCCTGCTTACTCTTGATTAGTTTTATTGAGTGAGACCCAAGTTCTGTTTTCATGAGAAAGAACACTTCCTTGAGTCACTCTGCCCCATACTGTGTATTATTCTAAAAGCCGTGTTCTAAAAAGGCCAGTTCAGCATCCTCTGAGGGTAGAGAACAATCCTCACTATTCCCAAGCTTTTTGTTTATTTTATATTTTACAAGCTTAAGTACCAAGTGATGCCTGTGTTAGGGATTCTGTATTCTATGTACCAAGTTTGGTCCAGATCCATCAACGGTTGAGTTCACAGTGCTCTCTGGATGTGGATGAACTACAACTCCCAATATCCAAGCTCAATTCACCCCAAACTCCACCAGTATTCAAAGTTGGCCATGTTGAGTATATGTGCCAAGTTTGTTCCAGATGCAGGGTTAATTGGGTTTAGAGTGCTCGTTGATTGTGGGTGAATACTTCCTAACATCCAAGGTCAATTTCCTCCAGTACTTAAATTTGGTCATGTTGGGTCAGTATGCCATGCTTGGTCCAGATCCATCATCAGTGGTAGTCACAGGGCTCTCTGTACATAGGAGCCATCTTGGAACTCACCCACAAACATCAATACACACATAAACGTATTTTCACTTTTGATAGATAGTTTAATTTGTCTTTTTAAAATACCTGAACTTGCAAAATTGCTCTTAAAAATACGGGAAATCTGAAAATGTGGTGTTATGAGAGTATGAAAGTGTGATTGACCAAAGATTGTTGAATTAGCACAACTGTGTGAATGAAGGTGCTCATTTCAGTATATATCTGTTATCAATGATAATACAACTATGCCATGGAATAGTGGCTACTTATAATAGAGTTCTTTGTATCAATGGCTTCTTGGAGACAAAATTAGCTACTGGAAGACCTGTAGCTATAGTTGTGTCTGTGTATCATGACATTCCAAAGCCCATTTTGAGGTGCAGTTCTGTACAGAAGATCTGAGTTACTTTTTTCCTTAACTGTGTTCAAGGTAACCTTTTAGGCACAAATAGATCCTTCCACAGAAGAGGTTCCCAACTGATTGTCTTTTGATATTTTCTTCAGAAAAGCCTTGTAACCTCTAGCTGAAACGTTATAAAGTTCCAAACTGGTTTCTTTGTGGTGCATTTTTTGGCAAGATTCCAGTCTTTTCTGATCAGCTGATTTTTTTTTCCTATTAGAGCAATGGTTCTCAACCTGTGGGTCCCCAGGCGTTTTGGCCTACAACTCCAAGAAATCCCAGCCAGTTTACCAGCTGTTAGGATTTCTGAGATTTGAAGCCAAAACACCTGGGGACCAACAGGTTCAGAACTACTCTGTTAGAGGAAGACTGATCGGTGTGTAGGCAACAAGATAATGCACAAAAGTAATGTTAGGAAGTAAATTAAGAACATAGTTGTCCCTTGTAATTTGCTGCTTTTTGTCACAAAGGCATCATGAGAGTAACACTTGTGTGGGAATAATACCTTGGGTTTTTCTTTTGGCGTAATAAGGGTTTTATCCTGCACTGCAGAGTTATAGCAGTTTGGTATAACAGTAACTAATTTTGGAAAATTCTTATAAAATCAAACTTAAACTATACTTTTCCATTTTCCCAATTTTCAGTGGCGTGCTATGTTGGAAGAAAAGTGAATGGAGCGGTACATCTTGGAAAATGGTTGGAACTGTGATCAGCCACATTTCATGCCACAACATTTCAGGCTGGTCCCGTTTGCAACTCTGGCTATATTGCTTTGCATATCTGAGTCAGTAAAAAAAAAAAAAAGAAATACAATACTATAAAGAACATCAAGTTTCTCATTTTATTGTACAGGATTTTATATACAAAGCCCCCTACTCCCCTTCTACAGCTCAATCTCATGATCGGGTCATAGCAAAACAAAGCCTAAAAAGCTGTTCTAAAATAGCCCAGTACAACAAAGTGGCCAAACTTTGCAAGAGAAGCCAACTGAGAAAAAGAAAGAGAAGAAAACTCAAAGCACTTGCCTGTTTCTTTGCTCTACAGGAGATACTATTTTCAACAAAAAAGTGGATGCAAACTGTTGTGCTTTGACAGATGTGATCGTCTGTCAAGAAATTCAAGGAATGGAAATCCTCTGTGTCAGGACATTTTTTTTAGTAAAAATGCTTTGAAAGTAATGTCAAATTAAGGTCCTTTGGAACTGGCCTAAACAATGTTGTGCTTCTCTCCCTCCCTTTCAGCACAGTCGCGTCTGTTCTGAGCAGGAGTCCTCAAGATTGAGTCACACTGCTAAGGAAATGTCACACCGTCTACCTCTGAAGTTGGTGATGAGGTTAGAGTCCATAGGACTGAGTCACAACGCTAAGGAACTGTCGCATCGCCTGCCTCTGAAGTTGATAATGAGGATGAAAACTACTTTCAAGTGGGTTGTACAACAAAGGAATCACTGCAGGAAGAAAATGAAAAAAATGCCATTTTGCAAGATGTTTGTTTGATAACCTGCGCAAGAAATCCTGCTCACAATTTTTCTTTATTGGTATGAGTGGGCTAAAAGTACCCGAATTTCAGAGAAACAACAACAGGGAGGATCCTTAGATGAGAATAACTAAAATGCATTTTGCTCTGATCTTAGGACTCTTGTCGTGGAATCAGGACACACGTTATGTTATCATTGGCTTCAGCTATTGTGGGATTTTCAGGTTCTCGTTATTGTTTCATCATTACATACTTTACCTTCACTTTGGACCAGATCTGGTTGGCCTTACCTTTACAAAAAGCAAATATATGATTTTAGGCAAATTTAATAAACAGCAGGTATGTCAGCTTGTGAAGTGAATGTTCCAGTTGTATCCCTTTATTTTGAAATGCTTGATTTAAGATATGCCTTCTAGTCTAAGCTAATGCCATTCTGCCTCTGTAGTATAGACCCATTTCTTAACTAATACATTTAAATAAGAGTGAAAGAAGGCAGTTTGTTATTTATAGAATCAACTGTTAATAGCCGTGTTCTCTGTCCATTCTTCCAAAATCTACAACACTTTCTACATATTGTCTCATTAAAGAGCATACTCCAAATGGTACAATTTGTGTAGTTCCGGGGTGGCCTTGAGTCCGGCTAGTTAGGAGCTAAATGGACAACCAGGCATCCTCCTGACTCCCAGTTATAGATAGGATTTCACATTCAAAGCCCATCAATTTACATAGTGAAATAGCTTTCTCTTTCTGGCTTTTGTATATCGGAGTCCCATGCGTTTCTGGAACAAAGGCTCTCTATATAGAATTCTCTCTCTTATTCATTCTTGCTCTTTCCTTGGTGCTAAAAGATACAAACTTTCATTGGCCAATAGAAAATGGTCTCTTCCAATACTTGCTACTGGAGATCACAGAACTGGTGCTTGTGCTGGTGACAGGGCTTTGAGTCTGTAGTAAAGGGGTAGGTTGGGGGAGAGGGTAATGACGAGGATCCACTGGGATGACTACATTGCTGTGGACTACAAAACTGCTTGGAGATATTGGTCCATTTCTCCTGTTGAATGCCAGGCAGAGAGATGATGGCAGTCCTGCATGTTATGCTTGTCTGGCTCAACATGCCAAGGCAGGGTTTAACCTCTTGCTGTCCTCCTGTTGTAGCTGCGGTGCTGAACATGCTAAAATAAAGGATGGAGAAAAAGAAAAGAAAAAGTTTTTTTTCAAATGTACAATTTTTATTAAATTCCCACAATACTGTATATATAACAGTATAGCAACAAACCACGAACTTTCACCTTATTCTATCCATCTTCCTTTACTTCCCCAAGTCACAGACATTTACAAACTACTTGTGAATTGTGAAAATCTTCACTCAGATAGCTTGCAATAATGATCTATATTGCAAACTAAACTTTTCTTCCACAGAAGGTCTCAAGCTGAGTTACAGAATGCACACTTTGCATACACCAGTGGTTCCCAACCCTTTTTTTGACCAGGGACCACTTTGACCAGGGACCACTTTGACCAGGAACCACTCAACCAGGGACCACTCTCCAACATTAGTACCAAAAGGGTTACGAATCAGTTTTTGGTAAACTTTAGATTTGGTTTGGGGTGCTGATTCAGAAAATTGCATTGGATAGACCACATCTGCTCTAGTTTCTGGTAGAGAACATATTCCATGGTCAGTGATAGGGGAGGAGTGGCAGGTGGCGTGAAAGGAGTGTAAATAAAATAAAAGTAATAAATAAAGAGGAAGGAGGCTGGTGGACCAGATTTTTGTCCTTGCGGCCGACAGGTGGTCTGCGGCCCACAGGTTAAGAACCACTGGGATACATGATCTTAGGTTTAAATTCTAATTATGTCCAAGTAGGGAAAGAAAGGCTTCATGCCTCCAGTCCTATGGTGCATCTATAATGCAGAATTACTGTAGTTTGATACCATCTTAACTGTCATGGCTAGTGCTATTAAATCACTGGCTTTAGCCTTTTCTGCCAAAGAGTGCTGGTGCTTCACCAAACTACGAATCTGAGAATTCCATAGCATTTAGTCATAGCAGTTAAAGTAGTGCCAAACAGCATTAATTCTACAGTGTAGATGCACCCCTAGAGAGCTGCTGCCAGTTACTGTACATTGACACCATACTCGTATCAGAGATGAGAGCAGAATTGGGCACATTGAGGCCTACAGGCTACATGCTACCCCAGAATGCTTTTTGTGACTGAAACAGTTCTCCAAAAAGTCTCCCAACAAGTTAGGCTTTTCTTAGTGAGATTCTCTTTTCTGTACACAGGAGTCTCTATCTTTTACATATATAACAGAGTGCAGTGATTATGAATGTGAGAGAAAGGTTTATGTTGGAGCAGATTCGGATCAAGGCATTTGGATATTATGATAATTCATTATGTAATACAGTATGACCCCCATATCAGTGGGGAATACCTTTCTGGATTTCATGTAGACATGTGACACTGTGGAAAATGAACCCTACTGAACCTTACTGCACAATTCTTCTCATGTATGTTCAATCTCCATTATTTAGGCCAAGTTAAAAATAAAAATTTGCAAAATAGAAGAAATAAAAATAGAAGGGGGAAGAAAGAAAAAGGAATGTGCAATTGTACAACTGAACAAAAACCATTCAAACAACAGCAACAGGCTGCCAAAACTAGTTTTGTTTTGTTTTAAAAAAACCCCTATATTTGCTATTAGGTATACCTGGTTACTGTAGGCTAGAATCCTCCACATCTGTGTAATGGCTGTTGTTCTCCTAAAAAGGTTGAAGGAAGGAAAGAGAACGGAAAGTGATGCGATTATTATGATCTTATTTTTGGTGAAATTGTTAAAATGTATTCTGGGGTGGGTAAAATGCTGCCCTCCAGATGTTGTTGAATTGCAATTTTCAGCATCCCTTACCTATTACTATGCTGGGTAGGGCATGTAGGATTTGAAGGACAACAAAGCTGTACTTTGCCCACTCTTCGTGCAATACTAGGTGTAATGCTGGGGGGGGGGGGGGGGAGGCAGAACCTAAGACTGTAATCTATCCATGCTATGTGAGATGCAAACCACTAAATTCCCATAAACATAACATTAACAGTTCTCCTTTTCCTGCAACTATTTTTATGCTTCAAGTTCATTCTGTCCTCCAAATGAAGAATTATTAGTTTGGATAATATTTACTTAATTAAGCTTCCATCTTCACTCCCAGCTGTTTGGGCACTCATCTACCTTCTGGTTAGAAGCAAATAGGCCATGATAAATATTCTTATCCCATCTTACTATGTATGTGAAGATAAATAATCCCCTCAATTCACTTTGATCCAACATACACTTTGCCCCTGTGACATTTGGAAGGTTTAGAAAGCTTGGAAAGTTTTATTTTTTTTAAAAAAAGATATTGATTTAGCCTGTTTCATGCCCAAGAAACATGTTACCATTAATGTCAAATCTTGCATTGACTTTCTCATTGTCCTTTCTTACTTTTTGATGGCTATTTAGAGGAAAAACATTTTAAAAGTAAGAAAATAGCTTAAAATTCCCATCAAAAATGTCACACACAAAACTCCTCCTAGTCTCAAAAATGTAACAAGAAAAGATAATCAACATTACTTTCGACACAAAAAACATGTAATCATGCTGTTATATTATTTGGAAAAGGACTGTTGTGATACCCTTGCTATATCTAAAACGTAAGCCCTTCCAGATAACAACTCAAGCATTCCTTCAGTTAGGTAGGTTTGGTTGAGGCAGAGTAATAAATACAGTGAAGAACATAAGAGAAGCCAGCATTTTATCTAGCGAGTCATAGCAGTTTTTCATGAACAGCTTGTATGATCTGAAATTACTACCTCTTTAAACTTTGATTTGCATATGTTACTTCAGGGTATGCAGCTTTCAAAATTGCTCACTGCCTAGTGTTGAATTCCTGAAAGTCATGCTACATTTCCTGAACATTAAAAATCATGGCATGACAGCTGAAGTTAAACTGTAGTTGAAGGGAAGATGAGTTGAGAGAGAAATATGGAAGTGAAATAACAGAAGAAGTTACAATGCTGAACAACAAGCTGATTTAGTAAATCAATGTGTGTAGTGTGGATTTCCCCCCCATCATACACCTGTTGTCCTGCACATCTAGGGTAGGACCAATTGCCTCCATGCCATCTTTACATTATTCAATGTGCCTGAATATTTGTTGTTTATTCGTTCAGCCACTTCCGACTCTTCCTGACCTAAATGATTGCTAAATGATTGGACTTTGTTGCAGCATATGAGTAATAGAGCCTAATATCTCAACCTCCCTCATTCCCCCACTAATAAATCATTCCATACAAATCTTATTAGCAAAGGGGAATAGGCATAGTTCAGTTGAGGAATGCACATAATGTTTATATGTAAATGATACCCCAGTTCAGTTTGTAGAATGTCCAGGTAGGGCTGGAAAACTTTATTTGCAACTCTGAAAACCAGTTGCCAGTCAATTTAGAAAAGACAGGGCTTAGATTTAGACTAATTGACTTCGTATAATCCAACTTCCTACATTTTCTCACTCGTACAATGTCTGTTTCTACTGCAATTGACTGATGGCAGGCAAGGCTTCACATTTTAGAGAGCCTCCTGCAAATCTAAGGGAACACGGTAGGATCTACTGTTACTTGAGCCATCAGTTCCTTGTTTTATGGAACTTTGGGGCAAGATCCATGCAATAGGCCCCTGCACTCTATGGAAATCCTCCACCTTCTATCTATTGTTGCTACATTCTCATTCATTTAATTTGTCTCAGTTGTATTGGCATTCACACAGAGAATGTGAGAATTTGGATAAGAATCCTGTTGGTGACATATATCAAGGTAATGTGGGATTATATTCATATATGCCTTTTTTGGATGCTGCAGAAGGAAGAATTCAATACTTGATTAGACAATGTCTATCTACTTTGAATGTGATTTTCCTGCTTCCTGGCAGGGGGGTTGGACTGAATGGTCCATGAGGTTTCTTCCAACTCAATGATTCCATGACTCTATTATTCTATTCCAAGCATACTGCTATAGCTATTTACTAACCAGAGATTAGAGAATGTGAGTGCAACTCTGAAGTGAAGAGAAGAGAGCAGATATTGCCCTCTTAATTTCTAGCTGCCTAGCCACTTCTCTTCCTTCCCAAAGGCCAATAAATGGCTAAGGAAGCGTACTCTGTGCCTTTGGAAATGGCCTTTTGGGGGGCAGGATGGACATGTACATGGGTAGAGCACAAAATGCAGTGCCAACTAGGGGAAAAAAAGAGTTTTCTGTTCTTCCTCCTTGCTTCTTCCCCTGCTTCCACAGAGAGGGCAGGGGAGCAACCAATAACAGCACAGAGGTACAGCAGCAGGTTTAGGTACATCAGCACTGAGGCCTGCACTGGACTTGGGCAGGTTCCCAAATTTGACAAAGCTTAATTCCAGCGCTGAATATCCAACTTAACTCAGGTAAAGACTATACATGGGCAAGAATAGGTTTTTTTTGTAGACATGCATCTCTAGGTGGAGAAATGGTAGTTTCATAGTATGTGTAAAATTCTCAATCTCCATCCAACATCACTAAGAAGAAAAAGCTT
Organism: Anolis sagrei; assembly: GCF_037176765.1. NCBI lineage: Eukaryota > Metazoa > Chordata > Lepidosauria > Squamata > Anolidae > Anolis > Anolis sagrei. The sequence goes on along the minus strand of NC_090024.1, from coordinate 210,321,142 downwards.
GCATTCTAATGACCATCTTATTTGGTAGTGTTAGTGGGTGTAGCTATCAGCATTCCTACCTGCTGAGTTGATTTTTGCTGTATTTGTGGGATATGGATATGCTTTGTCAGATCAGGATGAAGAAAAAATTATTTGAAGCAATTGCAGGCTAATTGTCTGTTTGGTTTAAAAGGCTACACACTATATTTCTTAGCCACATGATCAGACAGTTGCAAATCTAAGGAAAAAAAATCGGCTCACTGCATTAGCAAGAAATTGTCAGTTGAGAAAAACATGGACTTGTTGATGATGTGAACTGAAAAAAACCCAGACCTTATTACTTAGTATTACATATGTCAAGTACTTCCTGAAAGATCTCCTTCTCATGGTCAGCAAAGCAGATAAATCCCGCCTGTAACTAATCATACATCGAAGAGGACTATTTTTTTCTGGAGGACAGGTAGAGTAAGGCTGAAATAACATCACCTTCTCTAATCATTTCAGTCATTTTTCCAATTGTAAATAGCTTATCAATCCATGCAGGTGACAGGAGACCAAGTGCTTTCCCATTGCCTCTTACCAATTCATCTTCACAATCGTCTCGCACAAGGCCTTCCTCGTCTCCTTCCTCCCCATTTAGTGGCTCCTCTGTGTTAATTTCTGTCTCTGATGCTGTGTCGTCTTGGGAAATTTCACTTTTATTTCCATCTGCTTTCTTTCTAACTTCTGCAGAGGAAGACACAAAAGACCACTAGATAAGTGCTCTTTTCTGTTGGTGAGAGAACATGGATGACAACTCCTAGAGTGGAGGATTTGGGGTGGTGCAGTCTAAAAGACGAGTGTCATTAAGCTTTGATTTGGTGGACACTGTCAGGCTCACTTGGAGGTGGCAAAAGGTATAGCTGAAGCCCAAGTCACGTATCGCTCCCAGCATGCCTCAGGAGCAATACGTGACTGCAATCACTATGGCAAATTTATTCCAGTTAGGCTCAGCTGCTCAGAGCTCTAGTCTGAGAGGCCTTCTACACAGCCCTATAGCCCAGAATGTGTGGAAGGGCCCTGGATGTGGGGAAAGAATGCCATCCTCCCAGAATTGCTGTTGTCATCATCAAATTCTGCCAGGTTTCAGGATCTGGGGATCCCCATAGCTGGCCAATGATGTCAGGTACTTATACCAGCCCCCAGGGATTCTACTTTATGCCTGACATTCTCCTAAACATATAATAGTTTGTCAAGGTTCCCACTAAAGTGGAAAATTAGACTGCACAGCCCTCAATGTCTGACTACCATTTCCATGATGATTCATTATTGCCAGCACTGGGAAGGACTGATGAAAGTTACAGTTCACTATCTGGAAGTCTCTGCACCGCTTACTCCTGGACTAAACAATAGCCTGGGATCTCAAAGGTAGATGACAAATACTTCTCCAACATGAAAACCAAGGGAGGAGCTTTGATCAGAACTGGGTTTGGATGGATATAGGTATTCCATATAATTTATGGGTGAGGGGAAATATGATCTTTCCTTGACAGCTGGCAGTGAAAGATAAAATTAGATGTGCAATTTCCAGAAGTTGCTCAACTCTCAGTTCTATCAGCCATGCTTTCTAGAGTTAATTGGAATTTGAGCCTACCAACAATGGGGAAACCAGGTTGCCCATCTCTAGCTTAACAGGGCGGCAGCTGGGAAAATCCACAGCCCCCATTGCATGAAACAAGGTGTGAACAGTTTGAGGAAAGTTTTTAAGCTTTCTATTTGGGGTTCAGGGCTAAGAGAGAATGAATGGCAAGATGTTAGATTAAGACGAGTTTAATTTTTCTTTTGTGCTTCCTGTTTTTCCTTCTATGAACCATCTTCTTTTGGAGCTCAACTAGGCCAGGTGTACATCAAAAATCAGAGAGTTGCTTTACTCCACTGAGGTTGATTTCAATTAAAAATTCTTACCAGGATCTAGACCTAGTGATATCTGGAAACTTAGACCATACAATATAGTCTCAAGGACAAAAGGGGGGAAAAAAAAGTACAAAAGCCCAGATGTATCTTGATTCACTTATGGAGAGCTGGCAATCTTTTTGAAATCACAGGCTTCTAAGGTTAGCTCTTCTATTCCAATAACTTTTATAAGAAAATGCCTCTAAAAATCCCCATTTGATACACAGCTACAAATAGTCACTTAACTGCAGCTGGCAAATTATAGCTGCAAAACAATAAATGGACACAGGCCTTTAATTTAGAAAGGGTTAGCCATAACTGGGTAGCTGCCATTGAGTGTCTTGATACACCTGAACTCCCGCATGTCTTGGCTTCAATGATGGGACAATTCGAATCAGTCAACTGACCTGTAGATGCTTTCTGTTGTTCAGCAATCTGTTCCAATCTTCCCAGGAGAGCATCAATGTTGGATTTGATCTGTGTCAGCTCCGTTTTAATTGTTTGCAGTTCATTGCATTTCACTTGGAAGAGAGAAGTTGGAAGTAAGCTTACTCTTCCCTATTCATTTTGCAAATCAGATTTTCTTCAACAGACATGTACTTATTTGCTTTATATAACTTTCAGTAGGACGACCTGCTCAGAAATCATCATAATTAAGGCTGGGTTGTTGTAGGTTTTTTCAGGCTATATGGCCATGTTCTAGAGGCATTCTCTCCTGATGTTTTGCCTGCATCTATGGCAAGCATCTTCAGAGGTAGTGAGGTCTGTTGCAACTAGGAAAATTGGGTTTATATATCTGTGGAATGACCAGGGTGGGACAAAGAACTCTTGTCTGTTAGATCTAGCTGTGAATGTTTCAACTGACCATCTTGATTAGCATTTAACTCTACTCTAAAATTACAACAGCAAAACAACAGAGAAGAAACAATCAGGGACAGGTAATGACCTCTCAACAAAAGATTCCCCCAGGCACTAACAAGCCACACCAAAAAACTGCCAGGCCATTAAATGCTAATCAAGGTGGTCAGTTGAAACATTCACACCTAGCTCCAGCAGACAAGGATCCTTTGTCCCACCCTGGTCATTCCACAGATATATAAACCCAATTTTCCTAGTTCCAACAGACCTCACTACCTCTGAGGATGCTTGCCATAGCTGCAGGCGAAACATCAGGAGAGAATGCCTCTAGAACATGGCCATATAGCCTGAAAAAACCTACAACAACCCAGTGATTCCGGCCATGAAAACCTTCGACAATACATAATTAAGGCTGTTGTATTCATTTCAGGGCAGGCTCTCATTTGTCTTTCATAGTTGTGAAGAAGACAGGATAATCTTGCCAGGTACATTTTCTCCCATCATAAAGCTTTGTATATGGGATCAGCTGTAAGTGGCCAAATTAGCATACACAGCTAATTAAAGGCTTGGAAGCCTGTTCTATAATGACTCTGGCAAGATGATGACTCTGCTTGGAGAGATCTTGGTCATCAAGAATTTATAACTTTATTGAAACCGCATACTTGTGCCCTTCTCTCTACCCGAAGGAATCTTCAATTTACCTTGGATTTACAGCCTTTTGCATCTTTTCACTATCATTTTAAGGAAAGGAAGTGTTGGAACATCTGAGCAAACAGTGGAACCTGTTTCATTTCTCTTCAATTGTCATAGTTCCAATCCGAAGGAACTCTGGAATTTGTAGTTATGTGAGGTAGTTAGGAGGTAAGGTATCTTGGGAAAAGGGGGATTGTGGATTAAAGTTATTTAACTCTATAATGTAGACAATCATCCAGTGTACACTGGGAACTGTAGTTCAGGAAAGCAACTAGAACACTCTTGTAGAGAATTCTAAGCATATTATTGAACTACAGATACCAGGATTATGTAGAATAAGCCTACAGAAATTGCATCAAGCTTATTTAATTGTGTAGTCCAAATATACCTTAAGTTCTTCTTATCGCATAGGGTGTTTATTATTTTGCATTCTCTAAAGGATAAATATTGTCTTACAATACATAATAGTTACCATATTTGACATATAAAAACTATAGTTAACATACAACATAGCTGTAATACAAAGACGACTCAAATGATGCTTTGCATTCTCAAAGGTGTTGTCAGTATGGCCTTATAAGAGCATAGAAACTTACATTTTAACTTGGCAGAGCTGTTTGCAATGGCAGCAGATCGGGCAAAGAGTTTGACTGGAAGTGTTGCTTTTACGCGCCTTACTAAAGGGATGGTCACACGTGGACGCTTCACAGGAACCACTCTGGGTATGGGAGAGACCCGTCCCCGATACTCAAAGAGTCTGTAAGAGAAAACAACATAAACTAGAAGATTCACCTTTCAACAGTATATAGACCAAACACACTTTTTTCAAGAGTGTGAGTTTGTACTCATGGATTTCCTCTAGGGGGAGGTAGCATTCTATCCTTGCGTTCTGACTACATTGCTCAGAATAGTAACAGATACTATGGATATTTGATCATGACGGTTCTGGAAGACACATTTGCCAAGCCATTACACTGTGAACTAATACAGCTGTACTCATTTACTTAGCAAATCACTACACCCTGAAAGACAGTGATATCTGATATATTTTTAAGGCACTCACTGTAATGTTTCCATTCTTAGAATTACCAGAGTACTTCAAGACTGATGTGCAAGGCTGGTTCTTCTTTTATATCTCACCATCCCATTCCTTCTCTTCTTTCAGTTTAGTACCTGGTCATATTTGAAAATTCCTGCCTAAGAGTGGAAATCCAGCAAATAGAAAGTTGTGTCTTTTCATATATGTGAACTATCAGAGGGAGAATATGACAAGACACTATAGCAGTTACATGTGGCCAGGGATAAAGCAACTGTTCACTCCCTTCTTCCTACTCTCTTTGCAGCCTTTGTGAAGCTTTCTCTTATTTCTGTTTCCAGTGAGTTTCGGCTACACTAAGGAGGCTTGGATGAGGAGTATTCTAGGACCTATTGGGGGAAAAGTAAAATGGTAGAAGAGTGCACACATACTTTTAAGAAGGCTGGAATAAGGATGTAAGTGTTAGTCAAAGTGTTAGTTCATCATCAAAGAAAGTTGGGAAAAGACAAGAAAATGTAAAAAAGCACATGGAATTGGATCAAAAATCTAGATTTTAAAGGCACTAAGTGCTGTTCTGGTTTCCCTTTCACAAGCAGTTCATTCTAAATTTTGAGACTCTTTCAAGAAAGTAAGAATGAAACTTAATTTTGGGTCCCTTGCTACTGATATTTTGTTTTCAACTGTCCTTTCATACAACAAACACATTTATAATTATGAAAAGGGAAGATTTACTCTGTGCTGGTGGTCCTGACAATGGAGTGCCATCTTGGAGTTATACAAGGCAGCAAATTTTCACTCCTTCTAGTGCCACGCCAAACCACTTTTACTTGCCCAGGCATTTTAAATATATTTTAAAACTTGCTTTCATATTTAGCATTTCATATATATACCCCTGAGGTCTTCTTTGAGATGAGAACATAGGTACATATCTCAAATAAACACATAGATATATCAGATCTGTGTTTACCTGTCATAGAAGTCATCCCTGTAGTATTCATAATCAAAGTCATAGCCACTGCAAAACAAAGAAAATTAATTCATTATTACTATCACTTTCCCTAACAATGATTATGCACCTGGTTTTACCAGCCTTGATGACAACCTTCCCTAACTTAGTGCCCTTCAGATATGTTGAAATACAATTCTCATCACTCAGAACAAGATAGAAAGGTATAAGTTAGGCTGGATGGATCTACACTGCTATATAAACCACTTCAAAGCAGATAAACGTTGAGTACTAGATTGTTTTTAGGAATTGTGATGTATAATGGATTGTTTTAATTGTTTTAATTACTGTTTATATGTTTTATTTTTTACCTTGTTGTTGTGCTGGCATCAAATTATGCCTTTTTGTAAGCCGCCCTGAGTCACCCCTCGGGGGTTGAGAAGGGTGGGGTAGAAGTGCAATAAATAAATAAATAAAAATAAATCTAGATTTTATAAGGCAGTGTAGATGGGGCCATGGAAAGGCCTCTTTATGACATAACAGAATGTAAATCTTGAAGCTCTGGAACATGAAGACATGCTCTAAATGTTATAAACAGAACTATTTTGTTACAGGGATTAAATCTGTGTAGACATTATCTCACAACTAGATTTTCCAAAATCCCTGCAGGAAATGATATAAGAAACCAGCTTTGAGCTATAGTAAAGGTTTCCTGCTTCTGTATGCTGGAGTATATCATCCTTCTGATATGAGAAGCTGAGCGGATTTAGACCTGGAAAAGCCTTTCACTGTCACAAAGGTTGGGTTTCAGGACCCTTGTGAAAGCAGAAAACCACAGAGAAAACACTAGATTTTCCAAAATCCCGCAGGAAATGATATAAGAAACCAGCATTGAGCTATAGTAAAGATTTCCTGCTCCTCTATGCTGGAGTATATCATCTTGCTGAAGTATACCATCCTTCTGATATGAGAAGCTAAGCAGAATCAGGCCTGGGAAAGCCTTTCACTGTCACAAAGGTTGGGTTTCAGGACCCTTGTGAAAGCACAAAAAAACCAAAACAAAACAAAAAACCCCCAGCAAATTAAAAACCACTTTTTTAGCCTCTCTAGGAATTTGAAGCTCCACTAGAGGGTACATTCAATTGCTAGTGGACATTGAGTTACCTTTGAGGACCTGGAGATTCCTAAAGAGAAAATGTTAAATCCACAAATAACCAAATTTGTAAAAGTCAATACAATAGCTACAAATATGGACTATATCTGAGGTGGAATCATGAAGGAATACCAGGTATTGTAGGTTACATTTTACAGGAAAGCAATGACAAGCCACCTCTGAGAATTTCTTGCCTGAGAACACTGTATGAAACCCAGAGATTGGCACAAGACAAAAAGAAACTGAAAGCAGATACACATATGTGGCAGGTATTTCTGTGGGCTGAGATAAAATTTTACTTGCTGGGGAGAGGTCAGGGCAGGAGCAGGGGACTTCAAAAAGAGGATGATTTGGCTGTACTAACACTGTGCCAGTGGTTAATCTGATAACTCAAAATTTCCTTTTCTATTCCCAGAGTGATATTTTATTCATTGTAACGAAACTATAATATCAAAATCCTTCAGAGAAGAAAACTTTTAGCATGAATCCTGATGGCATATAGTAGGAATTGAAAGCTTTGACATTTCCTATTGAAAAGAAGTATCACAGCATGTCAATTGGAAAGGTCGGCTCAAGAGCAAAAAATGTTAATTTTGGCTTGACATCTCTGACTTCACAGTGACACTGAGGTATTCCGGGACATTAAAAACCATTCGAAATTTAAAGCTCAATCCTTAGCATGCTATGCAAAAGAAAAGAAAAACCCTTATCTCCTTATAATGCTAGAGAATATGGCTTGGACAGAAAGTTGGGACAAGATAGCACTTGCCTTTCTGCCCAATGTACAACATGCATGGAAAAAGTGCACCATTCAAAAGCATGTTTTTCATGCTTCAATACCCAGAATGACCATCCTCTGATTAAAAAAAAAAGCTTCTGGAAGCATTCAAGTGCCAAATCATGCCTTTTAATTAGGTGGAATTGTACTGTATTATATCAAATATACCAATTTTGAGTAGTAGAACTGGACATACAGCCTCTGTAGGGTTGGTTTTTTTTGTTTCATTTTTCAGTATTCAGTGGACCCACCAAAGGATCCAAAGGCATAAAAGTTGCCCCAAGAAACCACAACAATTGTTTATCCCAATGTACAGAAGCTGATCGGAATGCAGGTGAACTTACCCTCAAAACTACTCATGAGACAGCAGTCTTTACTGAGGTTGCAGACTAGTTTCGGGTCTAGCCTAACTTCGTGATCGCATCTCCCCCTATGAACTGGTGCAGGCTTTTCTGGGGAGGCTTTCCTCTCGGTCCCACCTCTGTCTCAAGTGCAGTTGGTGGGGACGAGGGAGGAGGCCTTCTCGGTGGTGGCCCCCTAGCTCTGGAACACCCTCCCCAGGGAACTAAGGCAAACCCCCACATGACAGCACTTTTGGAAAGAGGTAAAAACTTTGCTCTTTCAACAGGCCTTTGATAACGTTTAAGATAGCAGCCAGACTACTATCTTTAGCCAGGGAAGGCTAAATTGATTGCATGGATATTTTAATCAATGACTATTGCCACATTTTATCAACTCTATTGCTCTAGCTAATTTTATATGTCTGGTTTTAAATATGATATTGGTTTTAATGTCGATATACTGTATTTTATATGTTGTGTAGCACCATTGTGTGCTATTGTAAGCCGCACCAAGTCCATACAGGAGATGATGGTAGGGTATAAATAAAAGTTTATTATTATTATTATTATTATTATTATTATTATTATTATTATTATTTAGCAGCTGGCCCAGGATGTGTTGCATGGAACATATCATTTTGTTCTCTAATAGAAGGGGAGAACTGGAAAGACCATACACTGCAGTAGGAATGCAAATTGTGTATTCAGCTCAATGGCAAAGCCATTCCTAAATACAACAAGAAGATCTGACATTCAGATGTTTGCTCAGTCAACAAGATCATGAATTTAGCTTGCTCACTATTTTTTAACTCAAGTGTGAAGTGGCAGAATTTTATTTCCTAAAAACTCTAGGAAGTAGAAAGAAAGACTGATTCAAGGTCACCTGGTAAGGGCAGCCTGGGACAAGTCTACATGAGTAAAACAATCTGTACTCACTCACCCCAAAGCTGGCTCAAGCTAGCTGTCTTCATGGTGTGCAATGACTTCCAGGAAGAATCTAGACCTGTTATCTGAAATTGTCCCACAATAAGCAAAGTTGGGATACTCTGGAGTTTTCAGGAAACTCCAGTGTCCTCAGGATTTGTGGCCATGCGGACAAGTGGTTTAGATTCCATTTGGCCCAATTAATTGACCACATAAATCCTGCTGCTGTCATTATTTACCTGTGTTAATCACAGGGTTAATCAATGGGTCATCTTTATCTTGTCATCATTGCCATCTTGCTGGCCAAGACCTCCCTGTGAAAGCCTGGCCATTGTAGTCACATCTGCTGGGGTCAGAATTGGGCACCTGTATGATCAGCACTTGTTCATCACATGAGCACCCATTATGACCCCAGCAGACAAAACCACAATGGGAAGGCTCTCATCCGGAGCGCCTTGGCTAGTCAGACAGTGGTGATAGAAACACAAGAAAAGTGGGCAGTCTCGCAGGGCTGATGTGGGCCAGCCAATCTGGATACCAATGGAGTATTGCAGAAGATACATGTTCGTACATGTGGCCACAGTCATGGTGGGTCTGAGGCGAATCCAGAACATAATGCTTCAGATTAGCCCCAGGTCAAGCTGTTGGTGTAGAGACATGACCTATGTTTCCCTCAACCCAGTTTAACATACACATTTCTTCAGGTTGTTTCTCTGATTTTATTTTCGTACTTTTATTACTATTGAAATCTTCAAGTTTTAAGAAAATGATAGTTTAAGCTGTTGAAAATAACTCACACTGAGAGAAACTTATTTCTTTCTTTCTGTTGAGTAGCTTCAAGGGAATAGTCCTGTTTGTTTTTAAAAATGGCTTCTCTTCTAGTCTATAAATCTATGGGGTAGAGATACCTGAGAAATGTTGCTTTGTTCATGTTTTGTGTTCAAGGTGATAAAACAATGAGAAAGAACACTGTCTCGAGGCAAGAAACAATTTTTACAAAACTGAACAATGTAACTGCTTTAAATACTTTTTTGTTATGAGTGGCAGGAAAGGGCTTTCTTTTTTTTGAAAAAAATACAGTAATTAATAGAATTCTGATAAATTATTATGGAAACTTGGATGCAAAACATTTCAGAATGGGATGGGAACAGAAATATGCTCTTTTATATTCTTTGGGTGAGTAAATGTGTCTTCAAATTGCCTGTAAACTTGTAGTATGCCATGAATTTCATAGGATTTTCTTAGGCAAGGAATACTCAAAGGTAGTTTTGCCAGTTTCTTCCTCTGAAATATAGTGTACAGCACCTAGAATTTATTGGTGCTTTCTCATCCAAATTCTAAGCCCAGCTGCAGAGCTTCCAAAATGAGACAGGATCTGGTACCTCTGTATATGTGTAATTTGATAATACTACTACTACTGCTACTACTACTACTACTACTAATAATAATAATAATAAACTTTATTTATATAACCTGCCCTCTCTCCCTGAAGGGACTCAGGGTGGCTTACAAAGACAAAAAGAAAATAGAGATAAACAGCAATAAAAGTAATTAAAACAAGCTATTAAAAATTCACAAATAACACAGTAATTGTTAAAACAAGTAATAAGTTCCATAAATAACATAGTGAATTAATAGGATCAACATGAAAAATGAACAATACAAATGTGGCTGAGCTAGGAGCTTTTTTTTTTGTTGTGTCAGGAGCGACTTGAGAAATTGCAAGTCACTTCTGTTGTGAGAGAATTGGCCGTCTGCAAGGACGTTGCCCAGGGGATGCCCAGATGATTTGATGTTTTTATCATCCTTGTGGGAGGCTTCTCTCATGTCCCCACATGAGGAGCTGGAGCTGATAGAGGGAGCTCATCCACCTCTCCCCGGATTCGAACCTGCGACCTGTCGGTCTTCAGTCCTGCGCCACTGGCTGAGGCAATATGATACCGGGCAGCTGTTTGATTCCAGCTCTCAGCAACCCTAGCTCACATAGCTTATGATGAGGAATGCTGGGAGTTGTAGTCCAGCAACACCCAAAGGGTCACATAACCCCACCCCCTTCCCCAGGTAATCAATCAAAACTAGCACCCTGGATTGGTTCACGTAAAAATATGTTTGGATTCTTACTGTTGCAATTTCTACCACCTAACCTTTCCATATACACTGGAGCAGGCATGTAGCCGGGGGGGGGGGGGGGTTGAGGGGCTTCAGACCCCCCCCCCCCCGAAATTGTCATGGTGGTTCGCAAAAAGGCCTTACTGGTGCATTATTTAAACTGTTATGTTTATTCATATCATGATCTTGGGGTAATTGGGGTAATGATGCAAAAGGTTTGCTAGGCTAGACCCTCTTTCACTCAGACTCAGCCCCCCCGAAACTCAGCCCCCCCAAACCCCTCCTGAAAAAAAATCAGCCCCCCCCCCTCAAAACAAAATCCTGGCTACGGGCCTGAATTGGAGGAAGTATAAGATGATTCTATAAAATAATTCAAGCTTGTATACGTCTGGTCAGGATGCCTTGTAAGTGCTGCTTGTAACCATTAAGGGTGTAAGTACAGATGCACTTACTAGGGAATATCTCTCACTCTGTACAAACAAAACTCTGAAAATTTACTTTATGATGGTGCTGTAAGCCTCTTTAATGAGAAACAGCAGTTAGGGGATAAATAATGCCCCTCTTTTAATAATGAATGAATGATGGATTTACTTGTGGTAGCAATAATAACCTCCTTGGTGGTTTGCAACTCAAGAATCAATGTGCTACATTTATAGTACTCTCTAATCAAAAGTCTGTATCTTTGCCTAAGTTAGGAAAAGTTACTTTTTGGACTAAAGCTCCTAAGATTCCCCTGTGCATGTTGTGATGGCCATGGAGATGAGGGATTCGGTAAACTCGTCTTAAGAAGTACTGTCTTAAACTCCAGTCATCCCTCATATATTCCGTGGCTCCTCTTCCTTCTACTTCTGTAAATGGCAAACTTTAAGAATAGACAACAGCATTGAATGACACGACTCCCAAGTTATATGAAAAGGTTTACAAGGCTTTTGACAGTCATTGATCTAGTCATAAATCATACTATTCTCAAGTAACAACCCCTGTGGGCAAAGACATGATATGACAAATGCCAAGATTCATTACAGTGGCTTTCTCCCAGATGTCCACTGTTTGAAACAATAAAAGGTCCCTATGAAGTATTTGAAGCTTTGTGCATCAGGATGACTTGGAATTTGTGTATCAACATGGTTTCAAAATACCCTCAGTAAAAGACAAAAGATAAAACAGTTTACTCAACTTAAGATAATAATAATTTCAAACCCCGCATAGAACACTGCATTCAAAATTGTAAACATTTCAGAGGGATTTTAACTGTACAACATTAATGCATTTTTAGACAGAAGCCAGTCCCACTAAGTGTAGTTGGGGGTGAGGAGTAATAAATGTGTTTAGGATTGCAATTTTAAAGATAGCAATCACAAACTCACTCATTATGAATGACATTTTGGAGACTAGGCTGACCTGCTGGCAAAGTGATGGCTTTAATGAACTTGACAAACTGCTTTTAGGATGATGACTTAAATCAGTGACTGTTTGACTGTTTAAAAATTTTCATACTGTTTTTATATTGTTTTTATTTAAATTGTATATTTATGCTTTTGGTTGTGGGCACCATGGTGTGCCGGTTGTTAGCCACCCTGAGTCCTTCTGCGGAAGTCGAGATAGGATGGGATACAAATGTCCAAAATAAATAAATAAATTTTGTACAACGTTGAGTAAGTCCCATAGACCAATGCTTCTCAAGCATTGGCCCTCCAAATGTTTGGGACTAATTAACCTGATCATTAGCTATGCTGGCTGGAACTTCTTATGGTTGACTTTCAAACCATCTGGAGGATCAAATTTGAAAAGAGCTGCCAAAGATTACTGGAATGTGCTTCTGAGTAAACATGCAAGGAGAATGATAGTTTCAATTATGTACCAGATGGTGCAGGCAACGTGTCTGAACCAGATCCTTTGTACAAGAGCATTTGTGCTCTGTGAACACTGCCCTCTTATTTTCTTGCATGGTTCACTTGCATGAGGAACAAAGTGGTTTTTGTCTCGATCCCAAACTACCCATTAGGCAAAGCAAAGGAGCTGCCTTGAGTGGAAGAATGCCAGAAATGACAAACTACACTTCTCATTTTCAACATCACCATTATGCAGACAATCTATACATGCCCCGAGACTTTGTACGTAGGGGGCTTGCCTACATAGAATCAAAGAATCATAGAGTTGGAAGAGACCTCGTGGGCCATCCAGTCCAACCCACTGCCAAGAAGCAGGACAATTGCGTTCAAAGCACCTCCAACAGATGGCCATCCAGCCTCTCTTTAAAAGCCTCCATAGAAGGAGCCTCCACCACACTTTAGGGTAGAGAGTGCCACTGCTGAACAGCTCTCAAAGTTAGGAAGTTCTTTCTAATGTTCAGGTGGAATCTCCTTTCCTGTAGTTTGAAGCCATTGCTCTGCATCCAATCTCCAGGGCAGCAGAGAACAAATTTGCTCTCTCTTCCCTATGACTTCACCTCACATATTTATACATGGCTATCATGTCTCCTCTTAGTCTTCTCTTCTGCAGGCTAAACATGCCCAGTTCTTTAAGCCCTTCCTCATAGGGCTTGTTCTCCAGACTCTTGATCATTTTAGTCACCCTCCTCTGGACACATTCAAGCTTGTCAATATCTCTCTTCAATTGCGGTGCCCAGAATTGGACACAGTATTCTCCATGTGGTCTAACCAAAGCAGAATAGAGGGGTACATGGACAATTAAAATAAATCTTTAAATTCGAAGAGTATTTTATCTCAAAATACCCAATCTTAAACTTTCTTCAAGCCAAAAATATGTTGGCCCAATTTGTGAAAGCTCATGGTCAATTTAATTTCTACAGGAGAAGAAGAGCAGAGGTAGTTTATAATGGAATTCACCGAGACCAAATTCCTTAAGCTTCCTTAACTTTAACATGATGTAGTTAACATGAAAGATCTGTGGCTACAGGTTCACCAATCCATCTGACTTTATTCCTCCAGTTTTATTGTTTCAGACTGGTAAATGTTATAACTTGATCGGTTCTCCCTGATTTATCTGGCTACATATGAAATGGCCAGCTGCAGATATCTGATTCGTGTCTGACCTGCTTTTACAAGTGCCTTCAATACACATCTTATAACCTAGAAAATGGCCTAATATTAAAGTGCTGAGTGAAGGAAACCTTTCCATACTGCTCCCCAAAGTATGTCGCTAGATTCAATTTGGCAGTCTCGGTTGCTGACCAACTGTGACAGGAAGCCTAATGTGGTTAGTGAAGCTATAACTGTTAGTCTATTAATCAATCCATTTAATAGATGTAAAATCTTTCAGTAGACTAAAAGGGCACTTTTAGAAACAGAATGTAAGCCAAATAATGATTAGAAGTGCTTGCAAAATTGCAGGTGACATCAGGCAAAATTGCAGGGGACATTGGAAGAGGCATATCTCCTTAGAAGAGACATTCTCTTTCTAGGCAAGAAGACAAGAACAAACAGGAAAGAAACTACCCCTTAGAACAATAGTTCTTCATTTTTCCATGAGCTGTTTTTTTCACATCAGCTTCCAAAACCCACCATGAAAAAGTCAAGCTAGCTGGGGTGCCAGAACACATGAGAGGTCAAAGTTTGAGAACTGCTATCTTAAAGCATGGTTCATGTTGCAATGTATGAATGTATCATCACCTGAAAAGGAAAAGAAGTGTATGGGAAATCTACTTTCTTAAAAATAGTGCTTTTTCAACTATTTAAAATGCAGTGGCAAAATGACAAAGATGTCACTGAATAACAACCCTCGGACATAAGGTCTAAAAGTCTAAATAACCACTAGTTGGAATGCACTTGTGGCAAGGGGAATTAGTAGTTGTACAGGTCATCTCCAGATGTTGACATTGTGTTGAAACAGAACAATAATATATAGCTGTGCTTCTCATTCTTTAGACAACAAATTACATCACCCCCAGTAACACAAGTGTTTGAAAATACCTAGAGGGCACTAGATTGGGGAAGACTGTGCAAAAGCCTTTATGCCACTATTCTGGGAAGGTAAAGAAAGCTCAATTGAGTCATAATGTTCTTTGATTTTGCATCTTTTGTTCCAGCTGCAGAAGCCTATGCCAGATAAAGCAATATCTTGAGACTTCCTTCCAAATTTTTGACACTGAGAAACATGGCAGTAAGTCAAAATGGTTTGGCATTTAGAAAACCTGACGGGCATTCCTAAAGTGAGGTACAAAATTGATATTATTCCATGGATGATGTTATTTGCAGCTCAAATCATTCACACACACAAAAAGTTGCACAGTCTAGGCAATCTGATTGAGAAAATAGGGTTACCAGACTGGAAAATAGAAGGGGCTCCTGTACCTTTAGTGGTTGTATCGAAGACAACAATTTCAATAAGTGTTGCTTGTTACCTGGTTGTATGTCAAGCACATCAGCTTCCTTCTTTTACCAATTATTAATGGTATAGTTATTGTCGAGCGACAGTAACACCCCCGGGAAGATCTGTAGTTTGTCAAAACCTGTAGTTTACCATATTTTAAAAAAATATTTTTTAAAAAATACTTTTTCAAACTTTTGCTATTTCAAAGAATGGGAGACCGAGAACGGACCGGCAGCTCCATCAACTCCCCACCTCCAAAAGACTTTATCATTTTAATCTTTTAATAAATCTTATCTGTTTTCCTTGACTTTCTGTGTAACTTTTTTCTTTGAGTGTATTGTATTTATTTCTTTTCTATAAAATGTGTGAACTTCTTTATAAAATGTAACAAGATATAGCCCAAAAACATCTTCATAACCATGCTGAGGTATTTTCGCGAGGACAAGAAGGTTGGTCAAATCAAAGATCTATTATTCATGTATGCAGAGATAGATAGTTTCCTGTGCCAGCCCAGATAAACCCAGGGTTATTTGTCACTGAGAAATTGCTGACCACAGAAATAGAAGTTCAGATTATGTATCTTTGTTAAGTGAGTGTTTCTCTGTCTTGACCCATTCAGTTTAGCTTGTACTTGCCAGGCACAGATCCTTTTATTCGCGGTCCTAGTTATTCACTTCATAGGAGCTATATCCATTTTTCACCCTGGCAACTTAACCATTAGCATGCTTGGCTGGGAAAGACAAGAATTGAAGTTTAACACATCTGGAGAGCATCAGATCAGTAAAAGCTATTTCATGAAACTAAACCAATGAACCAGTACAAAAGTGATCTAAAATCTATGTCAAGCCAACCTATTTGCTATGTAAATAAATCATGCAATTAAGCATATTTACATCCATCTGTTTATCCCATATTTAATTTGCTCATACCAAATAACTATCACTAAATACGTAAGAGGACCTTTATAAGAAACTTAGCCATCACTTCTGGTCCCCTGTATGTCAGCTTGGGAGAAACAGGTTTATTTGTGTCCAGCAAAAAAACCCAGAGTGAGTCAAAGTGTACATGGAGATTCAAGATGTTGGGTGGGAAAAGATAGGAGATGTGTCTCAACTGGATTTGTAGCTCTGGAGTCTAAAGATAAAAAGCCGCACCTGTAGCTATGCTGGTTACATAGGCTACATATACAGTGGATCCTGGCTTTCAAAGAAAACATGAGAAAATAAATACAATTTTCATCTTGCAAATATACATACTTCTTTCGGTCAGCACGAGTAACTGAAGTCTCTAAAATTATACATCTAAGTCATATGATCACATAGATCTACATATTCCAAATCATATGCTATTTAATTACTTAAAACATTCTTTTTATAACAAATATCACCCTTAGGATTGTAGTAATGCCCTCTTAATTTTAACCAATCCCTCCCCCCTTTTCCAAAAACTCTGGCCAATTAATTATCTCTCCATCTTGTTTCCACATTTCTTTTAACCTCCTTAATCCCTTTTCTTCTAAGTTATTTGCTAAACTTTCAGGGAATCCCATGCTCTTAATTGGAGTCTTTCCTGATATTTTATATGCTCATAGTTTTTGCCATTTTTGCCAACAGTCGTATACTACCAGTAAAAAAAGAGGGTGCACAGCCCACTGAAGAACTAAAGGTAGATAAATTGCTAAATGCAAGAAAAAAACAAACAAGTAAAGGAACAGTGACAAAAATATATAATTTAATGGTTGAAAATAAAGAGTTTATGATTAGAGCAATACGTAACAAATGGAATGGGGTTAAATAATTATGGACACAAGAAATGGAGGAAATAATTAGGAACATGAATAAAATAAAAGCAAAAAAATATAATGAATTAGAAAAAAATAATTAGGAACATGAATAAAATAAAAACAGAAAAATATAATGAATTAGAAAAAAAAGATGATATTAAGATGCTATAGAACTCCTGAACAACTGGCTTATATGGTAAAAGGAAAGAATTCAAAGTGTTGACATTGTAATAAAGAAAAAGGTACTTATTCACATATGTGGTGGGGGTGTTCTGAAATTAAAAAAATCTGGCAAATGATACAAGGAAAAAATCAGGAGATATTCCAGATAAAAATACAAATTAATAATGATTTTCTACTATGGTGAGTGTTGGATCATCGGAGTATAAAAACCAATTGCCAAGAGTTATTTAAGGTAACAATAAGAGCATCACATGCAGTGATTGCTAGAGGATAGAAAGACAAATTGAAATGGATGTTAAGTAATTGGAGTGATTATATATATGATCAAGTGCTGTTAGACATTATTGGAATTATGACTAAGCAAGCATCAAGAATGGACAAAGAAAAAGTCATTACAAATAGATAGAAGGTCTACTTCAAATGGGTGAAAAATGGAGGAACCAACGATCACATCAAAGAAAAAACAAAACAAAGACTTTACCAGTGGCTGGAGCTGCAAGATTAGTAGAAATATACTGTGGTTGAGGAGGGAGTGAGAGGGAGGGAGGGTGGGGAAAATGTAATCTACACCAGTATAAATTAGCATAATGTCTTTAATATTTGTTGAATTACTCAGGATTTATATATGTAACACTTGGAATTTGGCTTGTTAATTTGTGTTTATAGCATAATAAAAATATGTTTTAAAAAAGGATTGTAGTAATGAGATGTCAAGACTATACAAGGCCTTATGTTGAGACCTTAGTGAATTCTGCTTGAAAGTAGACAAAGCCTCTTCTAACCTCTTCCTCTAAATGTCCCCAATTTTGCCATATCATTTATTATTAGAGAAGATTACATTGTTATTTCATCCCTTAACAACACAAGCGATGCATCAGAGTGTTTGATGTCTCTATAGTTGCTTGGAGAAGGAATAACCAAGATGAAGCCCAGACAATAACCTGGGTAGAGAAGAAAGCCCAAGGGTAATAAAAGCAAGAAAGTCACAAATTCCCTTTAATCTTCAGATACATACTTTCGTAAAGTTTCAGGAGCTAGGCTTAAGGGGCTACTAAGATTTACCTGAAGTAATGATACGATGAAAGAGGCAGAGTGGAAGAAATTATTGACAAGAGTGCTGTTATGTTGCAAGAACAGGCAAAAGATGAAAACTATGTATATTTGCATTCTCAGATTCTTTGATTTAAACCATTATGCTGCTGGGAAAACAATTTATTCAACCTCCTATCCCTAACTATGATTTTGAAAAAACCCTCAAAAAACAAAACACAGCTATCTGGAGAACCCAATATAAAGTCTGCAGCTTCATACCCTCAATAATTTTGCACTACAAACAGCATGATTCTATCTGGCAATTGTCTGAATTTCATTCACAAGTCAGCTAGAACACACCCAACAAAACAGTAAGATTTTTAAAAGTCCAACAACTGATTAAGGAATCTACTCAACTTGAGATTGCCATTGGAATTCATGCCAATATTTCTCTAGCATTCTAATCTACAATGAAAATGGTGTTTGCAAAGAGGGGCCAGTTGAATGCCTCTGCCATATGTTTATCTCCTTGCTGGATACGTTTAAGCATCCCATTTTGTGTGGGCTATTCTGTATTTGGGAGCAGACAATCCTATTCTATGTTGGGTCAATACAGGACACCTTCGATGCCATATTTTTTATTCATTGTCAAATCACAGGGAATGCCAGGGGTTCTGTCACAACAACACTGATCCTAAACATTTGATATGCAGCAAAATGTCCTCATATCACATGACTAATGCAAGAGGGTGCATTTGTTGTAAGTGCGAGTGGCATTCACTGTCCCTACACTCAGCTTCCCGGGCTATGGCCACAGAGTGAAACACGAGGTAGGTGAGAGTTTAGGGCTTCAATGAAAACTGAGATGTTGTGGGAGTTAACATCTCCCACAAGA
This sequence comes from Anolis sagrei, assembly GCF_037176765.1. NCBI lineage: Eukaryota > Metazoa > Chordata > Lepidosauria > Squamata > Anolidae > Anolis > Anolis sagrei. The sequence goes on along the minus strand of NC_090024.1, from coordinate 210,302,168 downwards.
GATGTTGCAAGAGGAGTTTATTCATGAGGTGTGAGGTGGGTCTTCTATAGGTTTGTCCCACACCCTATATTAGTATCTTGAAAACCTGACAAGCCTATGATAGATACAATATGAAGAGTCACACTGGAACCAATTCTCAGCAGTAGCAACTGGCTATGCATCTCTGTAAATGTCACCATACAACTACTAGTTCCACATTTACCATACTGTTATATATTTCACTGATGAAAACTGGGACATGTGTAACCTGTTAGAGCTTGGTATATTACCTGGCAGATTCATGGTTAATTGTAAAATCAGGAGTGACTAAGCAGAACCTAAATTCTGAACCTACATTTTGGTGTGTGAAGAAGTTTGATTTGATTCTGTGAACCGGTATATCAAATACTGCTTTATAACTGCAGATATAATGAAAGAGAATACTGTAAGTAGAAGGAGGAGAGGCTGTATATATATATTGTACAAACACTGCATATTTTGGATTACAGAACTGCAAAGAGATAAAAATCCTCGCTGATTGGAATGGAGATAAAGTCTGCTGTTTGTTTAATGTTTACATGCCAGAGTTACTAAGATTATCAGCACTTCCACTATGTAGCCTGAAGTTTGATAAAGTACTTCAAATGCTAGAACATTATCCAGTAAGATCAAGAAACATCAATGTAGTGAAGGTGGCAAAAGTTATTAAGGTGAGAGAACATACTATCTCAGCTGGATCTACATGTTATATGGCCAGTGTAGAACCATCTCATTTAGTTCAATGCAGTTAAGCTGCATTATATGGCTTTCAGACAGTATTATATTGCAGTAAAGATCCAGACTAAGGACCTTGTCACAGTGGACACTGGAATCACCACGCATCATGGTGAATCTGACTACCACCATCGGGGGACGTGGGGAACCTGGCAGGACAATCCCATGGGGGAAAGGATTGACTATCTGGTTTCCCCTCCTTGATCCAAGGCAACATGCTCCACTTCACCACCCTTTCAAGCACAAGCCCTTCCAGAAGTAGGAGGGCATCATGTAATGGGAGCCTGTCTGATGAGGTAGTAACCGAGGCTCCCACAAATTGCTTTGGCTTGAATCTTCCAGGAAGGGAAATATTGCCCCTAACCTGCTGAATTAACTGAATGCCAACTACTTTTGCACTTTGAATTTGTCAGCATTTGGAGCTGAGGAAGAGAGAAAAAATTGAAACAATTTAAAAGGAGCTAAAATCGGGACGACAGAGACATAATTAGGTCCATCCTGACAATTTGGGATAGTTGGAGGGTATCATATGGGACTATGTGTGGAGCAATATGAAAAACTGCTCCCCAAATCAATTTTGTCACTTTATATAATTTATATGCAATCCTCTATCACATCCACTTAAAAGTGAGTCAAAGGCAAATTACTCCACAAAGATATGCCAGAGTCATATTGTAGAGAAACAAGCTGAAAATAATCTGCCAGCTCCAAAAAAAAAAAAAAAAGAAAAAAAAGAAAAAAAGGGGAGGTGAAATCTCTGTGAGAATTTTTATAACTTTTTGAATATTTTAATATTATTACTCAAATGTAGTACATTTAGTGTCAGTTTTTCACTTCCCACAGGAGGAGATAATTGACATGAAGTGACACTAGTATCTGACATATAAAAGCATCTGGTGTTTGACAGTATTTGACATTAGACAGCCAACAATTTTTAGTAAGTGCTATCTTATTATACATTCAAAATTTTATTTAACTAGTCAGGAAGTTATTCTATTGACTAGAAAACGCACAAACATGCACACACAAACAAACAATAAATTTCCACAAGCAACTACATTCTGAATGTACTACATTTTGCCCTAGGCACTCTCTTGATCTTCTCTTCACAAAGACCTGCTCTTCTTCCTGTTCAGTATCTAGACCTCCTTTTACATTGCACACAGACAAGCTCCCTTCCTTTCCGTGACCTCTTCCAGTTCACTGATCCAGCCATCTTCTCTGAAGCATGGTTTTTTGTTCTCCCCTCTGCTGCTTCCATCTGTTCCACAGACTTTGCAGTTGCCACTTTCAATTCATCCCTTTATCTGTTTACCAGCTCTTGGTATGCCCTCCCTACTCTTCTCTGTTACTATTTTGCCCTTTCGTTCTTGCTGTTTTCATTCAATATTTTAACTCTTGCTCTTGTTCTGTTGATTGCCTCGAAGAGAATGAGGAATTACCTTAATTCATCATAAATCTTCTCCCTTTCTCATCAACATTGGTTCAAATGAAACTAAACCCTTTTGCTCCACATAAACTCTAGAAAGTTTCTTTTCCTTCCCTTGTAATGTTTGTCCCATTGAATCACTCTCTTCACTCCCAATTCAAGATGTTTCTACTTTCTCCAATGCAGAAATTGAAAATTTTCACTATGCACTTTCTTCCGCTCCCTCTTCCTTCCCTTTCACCTTGTTTACAGTATGTCTGTCTGGTACTTACGCCTTATTCAGGGTGGCTAAAAGCTATCAGTACAATAATGCAATACAAGTTGAGTATCTCTTATTCAAAATACTTAGGACCAAAAGTATTGCCTATTTCAGATTTTCTTGGATTTTGGAATACCTGCATATGCATAACGAAATATCTTCGAAATTGGATCCAATCTAAACATGCAATTAATGTTTTGTGTACATGTTATATACATTGCTTTACCCAATATTTTAATAATTTTATGCATGAAATGAAGTGTGTATACATTATGTACATTGAACCATCAGAAAGAGCAAGTGTCACTATCCCAGCCACCTTTGTGGACAATTTTAGATTTTGAAGTATGTTGGATTTCAGAATTTCAGTGAAGGTATACTCACTCAGCCTGTTCAGTAATATATCAAAAACACCACATTGGGATAACGGCAGTTCACAACCATTTATAAGATGACTACCCAACAATCCATGATTAACACATAAGATGGAAGGATCACAAATCAAAGCTAGAAACATGGATAGACCTCCAAACTATCAGTCCACCAGAAGGTTAATTACTTTCTGCTTTGGATGGGGGAGAGAACAGACAATCTGTAACTCTGGAGACCTGGGCCATGTTTAGCTGTTAGAAGGAAGGAAACATTCTGAGGACAGTGAGTACTTAGGGCCTTATATAGACTGTTTTGTGAAATAATAACATTCTTTTTGACCATTTTTAATTGATAAGTTTTAAGATGTTTGCTTGAATGAACAATGGAAATTGTTCTCCAGATCTTTTTACTGGCTATGCTGGCTAAAGCTTGCAGCATAACAACTCCCATGGGAAAAGGCTTGTAACTATAACTACAATATACTTACTAGGGTGAATGGGACATATTAAATATGCTACGAAACTAAGGTACTTTTGAAATATCAACCCCTCACAATTGCCTTGTCTGATGCCTGTGCATTGTTATTAGGTTTCTTTGAGATTAGTTAGAAACAACTTCAAGAGCTCTTTTCTAATGATCCTTTATCTTTCATCCAGACTTGAACTGGACATTTTCTGTAAGGCAATAGAAGTGTCCAACTTAACAGTAACTGACTTAATTCCACAGTCTTTGTCCTTTAAAAATCTGTTTATAGTTTTAAAAAACAAACACAACAATCAAATATACCCAACAACACTTATTATCTGAATGCAGGTTTGCTGGGGATAATGGAATAGAAGGGAAAAAGTAAATTGGCATTTTTGTCTGTGTATACACACATAGATGACAGTTTACATAACTGCCCTGATATGCTAACAAATGCATGAGGGGAAGAGTGGGCCCATACTCCTCAGCCATAGACCTTGTGCATCATTTCCCATACAGCCATATCCACAGCTACATGGGTGTTCAACATTAACACAGAGCCACTCTACACATGTACAGATGTGTGTTTGGAGGGCATACAACCGGTAAAGGGGAAATCCTGAATTATCACTGATCAGGGAATCTAATGGTCCAGTTGAGACCCTAAATTGTTAACACAATTGAGAGTTGCTGGGAACTCTATGATGGAAATAATGCAAAGATTTGTGGGGGAAGCTGACATGTCTTCTACCCATTTCTGCAAAAAGTACCGACTCTGGTGAGAGTAACCTTTTTAACCATCAAGAAAATACTGATTTAACAGAACAAAAGCGCAACATAGGAAAACCACATTTTTGAAAGAACAATTCACTTCACAAAATGGAAATCTCAATAATGGAGCCTACCTGTACAAGGCAGATGCTGTTCTCTTCAGTCCTTTGGGTCTGTTTGGCTTTGGTTCTCCAGCCATATTTATATCTGTAATAAATAGTAAACTGGAATAAATGTTCTACCATTCTTTTTCTGCTTGTATTATAGGACACAATTTAAACTGCATTGATCATGTGTTTTGTAACAAAACCATTACAGCTTTTATACTAGTTGATGTCCATTTGCATACCACTGTTGGTTTTACAGCTGATCCACCCACAGCTACATGTGGTTGTATGAGAGCTGTCTGGGTTTTGACAAACGTTCAGCACCAGGGAATCTCCCATGTAACCAAGAACAGCTATGCGAGGTGTATCCATAAAACAGAAACTGAATTTTCTGTCCCCAGAGCAGAAGGCTCATCAACTGTCCCTGCTTCTAAGCAGGTTTGAAAGATAGTCAATATTACATCTGCACCAGCAGATGAAAGGGAAATCATGTTTTGTTAAGAAAACAGCATGGAAGCGTCTCATCTTAATCCATTATATGCAAAGAAGCAGACAAAGGAAAGAGGGAATACACAATGCAGTTTTTAAACAAAACAATAACCCATGACTGATTACTATATCTCAATGGAGTCTTTTTCTCTCGTCTCTTTTCCCCATTTCATCTCAAACACCTCATACCTTGAGCAAAGCCCTAAATAGCATTGGCTCAGAAAAAAATAATATGTAAAGGATATCACATGCAAGAAAGCATGGGTATTAGATATGCTCTTACAATCTGCCTCCATTTGACTGTAAAACAAATGCCAAAAGTGGAAAAGGTTGATTTGGGTGCAGAAACATGCCTGAAGTCATCTGATGTGACCTCACAGACAGTTTTCATTTGAGGAGACTTGGGAGAATGAAATGTTTTGATCTGCCAAGAAAATTCCAGTCTTAAGCTTCTATAGTAAAGAGGTGGGTGAAACGTGAGTTTAGAGCGGTGTCACCAATTTTCACTGCCTGTGCGGAAACTGAACAAAGTAATGCCAAACACACAGACATTGTTTTACAGATGGAAAGATGATGTATCCTCCCATCTACCTTTTTTTTTTTGTTGGAGCAAGGGGGGAATACCTCATGACCATTTATTTCACCAAGCATTATGCAAGTTTCATCTTGTTTCAATACCATTTTTCAACATGATGTGGCCTGATAAGAACTGTAGTACAGTAAACAGATACACAAACAAAGCCACACTGAGTCCCAATCTTGAGGGGTAAGCAGTGTGTATGCGCACGCGTGTGTGTATAATAAAGGTTTTGCCCTAAAATGAATTCTATATTTGATTTTGTAGATAGGCAGATAGAGAGATTAAATGCAGGATATATATTGCTCCAAGTACAAAAAAGTCATTTAATAGAGCAAATTACAATTTCACAATAGAATGAAAGTTTTGAAGTTTAAAGGAAGGTAGAAACCTAGAAGTCAATTTTTTTAAAATGTTTAATCCTCAGGTCTGCAATTAAGCCACACTCTAAGATGGAAAGTGCAGACTCACTACGTTATGGATTACTTACTTACTTAGGCGATCCCTCGTTGGCCAAGTAGGATAGTCTTCCAGGATCAGAATTCTTGTGAGTCTGTAGGTGGCTGTGGAGCCCTATTCTTGATCTGCATCTTCTTCCGCAGTGAGGGCATTGGTTTCCAGGTGGAAGGCGGTCCCAGTCGGAGTTGGCTTGACACGCCCTCCTCTTGGCACGTTTCTCTCTTTTACCCTCCATTCATGTCTCTCCAAATTCTGCAGCACTGCTGATCACAGCTGACCTCCAGCTGGAGTGCTCAAAGGCCAGGGCTTCCCAGTTCTCAGTGTCTATGCCAGAGTTTTTAAGGTTGGCTTTGAGCCCATCTTTAAATCTCTTTTCCTGTCTACCAACATTCCGTTTTCCATTCTTAAGTTCAGAGTAGAGCAACTGCTTTGGGAGACGGTGGTCGGGCATCCGGACAACGTGGCTGGTCCAGTGGAGTTGATGGTGGTGGACCATCACTTCAATGCTGGTGGTCTTTGCTTATTCCAGCATGCTGACATTTGTCTGCCTGTCTTCCCAAGAGATTTGCAGGATTTTCCGGAGGCAGCGCTGATGGAATCGTTCAGGAGTTGCATGTGACGTCTGTAGACAGTCCACGTTTCGCAGGCATATAGCAGGGTTGGGAGGACAATAGCTTTATAAACAAGCACCTTGGTATCCCTACGGATGTCCCGGTCCTCAAACACTCTCTGCTTCATTCAGAAAAATGCTGTGCTTGCAGAGCTCAGCCGGTGTTGTATTTCAGTGTCGATGTTGACTTTGGTGGAGAGGTGGCTGCCAAGGTAGCGGAAATGGTTCAACATTTTCTAATGTTACACCATTTAGCTGTATCTCTGGCATTGGAGAGGGATTGGCATCTGGTGTCTGCTGGAATAGCACTTTGGTTTTCTCGATGTTCGATGTTCAATGTTTTCTCGATGTTCAATGACAGGCCGAGCTTCTCGTATGCTTTTGCAAAGGTGTTTAGAGTGGCTTGTAGATCTTCTTATGAATATGCACAGACAATGTTGTCATCGGCATACTGGAGTTCTATAATAGATGTTGTTGTAACCTTGATTTTGGCTTTCAGTCTGCTGAGGTTAAACAGCTTGCCATCTGTTCGATAGGTGTGTAGGTAGCACATAGCATCTAGCAAAGCTTACTGGGATTAAGCCAAAAGGGGCATCCCTGATCTGGAAATGGACTAGAAGTAACTGAGAAGGAACATCTTCCTCTTGATAGAGCTTTTTTCTTTCTTTCAAAGCAGGGTAAACTGATAAACAGCAGCCTTTCTGTCACAAGGAAAAGTTTGTGTCCTATAGAAGTACTGAAGAGACTTTTTCATCTTTAGATAGTTAGAACTGATGTAGCATTCATCATGACATTCCTTAAAGCTGCGCCATAAGGACAGTTAAAACACTGAAAGGAGCAGAAAGAATTCTGCCTGAAATCCTGGAGAGCTGCTGTCCATCAGAGTTGATGATATGATCTGAATGATCCAGCAGCCTGACTCAGTATATGGCAACTTCCTATGCTCAAGTAACATAGGTCTGCCCTGGGAACTCTATCTACACCAGGCATGGGCAAACTTGGGCTCTCCAGGTGTTTTGGACTTCAACTCCCACAATTCCTAACAGCCTCATGCCTCTTCCTTTTCCCCCTCGGCTGCTTAAGGGGAAAAGAGGGGGAAAAGGAAAGGGCCCGAGGCTGTTAGGAATTGTGGGAGTTGAAGTCCAAAACACCTGGAGGGCCCAAGTTTGCCCATGCCTGATCTACACCATCTTAAATACACAAACAAACTTGTGTTGGTCCATCAGTGGAAGAGGCATTACTGATTCAACTGCTTGGTTGTAATCCTTCTTTTATCATCGTTATCTTCACTTCACTTCCTTGTATTTCTGTATTTCAGACTCTTGTGTCTTCTATGCAGTTGTGCAAGAACAGTATAAGTGGAGTCTTATAAATACTAAATGACTTGATTTCTTCACAGGAAGAGGCATTACTGATATAATGGATTCTTTCTTTCCTTACAACCACCTACAGACTATAAGGTAGCTTCAGAGATTGTGGGGACCTTTTGGAACAAATCTGGAGGAGTTCAGGAAGGCAAGATGTTGGATATCTCTCAATCAGTAATTGCATCTTATATACAATGCAATATTGAAAGCATTCAGTTTCCAATAATATCCAACTTTTATATACCTTATAAAAATGAGATGTATGTGGCATTATGCATGATCAAAGTTTAGCTGCACATAAGGAGAAACAAAGAGCAGTATTTTCAGCAATACCGCTCAACCCAAAAAGAAAAAAAAATGCTGCTAAGTAAATTATAATGTCTTCTAAAGAAAATAAAAGAAGGCCAATTCTGATTTCAAGTTGTTACCCAGGGTGGGAATAGATTATGAACCACTCTACGCAAGCCTGTCTAGCACTCCTGCCGCCTTCAATATCACGACCACCCACTGGGAGATCAAAAATGCCAATTTCTGATGGAAAATGCTATCTTCAACAACAATTCTCAGTTTGTGTCTGGTGACAAGAGCTTCTCAGCAGGTGACATTTCAAAGCACAGCACAAAAAAAAGGTTACACTGAGAAACAGTATATTTCAGGCAAACAGGTAGTGAGGCAAAGCTGATACTATTCCAGGTGGCTATCTTGAGCTCCTTTGGATATTCGCAGTGGAGGATTGAGTCCAAAAAGTTAGTGATCACAACTCTAGAGAAACACATAGAAAAGCATTGATATTTTACTTATGATTAAAATGAATGGTATGGGCTAAACAACCCATTGATTGGCATCCTGTCTGTGACACATGCATGGAAATTTATATGCATGTTTCCATAGGTCAGAATTCTTCATCTAGTTGCTGCATTTTAGTAGTGTTGGCATTGGGAGGATGGTGAAGCGCTGGAGAAAAACAGATTTTGGTTATGGGTTGCTGCAGTGTACCTGCAGTAAGCAATGCAATAAAACTTGAGATGGGAAAGTATGGAATTCTACCATTGCTGTGCTTCCCTACAACAGTTGAAGTAAATACCAAAATATCTCCAGAATCCCTCCCTGAGCCTCCTTGAACCATAAAACAGAGAGAAAGAGGAAAAACAGATTAGCTTCTCTCACCAGCATGTTTTAAAAAAAGCATAGATTTATGGATTTGGTCAGCAAAATGGACACCGTTATTAAACTGGAGACTGGTACAAAGTAAAGCATGTTGGAAGAAGCTTTTGAGTAGTTTTTTGTTTACATATGCAAGGAGAACCTGAACGAATTCATTCTACATGCACACAGTTCAGGAGATAGTTTTTCTGAAAAACGTTGATGTGCTCTTTTCTTTTGTGGTTAAAAGTGTATTCTCATTCTTCCCATACTATTAGTATTTTTGCCTCTGGTACCAAATATTTTATTTAAAAGTAATGTTTGGGAACACATTCAGGTGTGTGTTCTGCATTCTGAATACTGCAACATGGGAAGCTATTTGTGAACATCTTGTTCTGATGAGACTCTGGTACGTCCCAGCATCATTAACTGTGCTGAGGCTTATTGCTTTTTTCCTTGTGGATTTTTCTAGGGCTCACTTGATAGATTGAATGATCAATTGGTCTAAATTATTCATAGCTGCCCTGCAACAACAGTTCTCTGGATGGCTTACCATGCACAAATAACCACACCTCAGTGGAAAAAAAAGTACAAAAGATGCAATACTATAAAAGCAACAGATTAAAATAAACAATAAAAAAACAAAACTTCTCTTTATTTTTTGTTTTATATTAGGGGGTACCCTTTTTACTATGCTATTATGTATAATGGAGGTTGAGGACCCACATATTTTGGTATTCACAGGGGACCCTGGAACCAAGTTGCAGCAGATAGCATGGGTCCATTGTAGTATCATATCATTCCAATCTTAATTTGGAAATATTATCCTATATACTATAGCTCCAAAGATCTTCTGGGATTCTGGGAGCTGTAATCCAAAAAAGTACCACTTCCACTCTCTATTCCTGAGGTATTAAACTGAAGACCAAAGAAGGAGTGAATTATGTAGAATGTAACCCTCATAGATTTCAATCAAAACAATGTTTGCAGAAATAACACTATCCATCAGGAAATGTTTTTCACGGCCAACTTGCTTACATGAGGTGTTTACAGTAAAACTAATCAGGTTTATCTCCAAGGATACCCTGCAGTTTCTCTGTGGTGTTCCTCCATTATACTTCTGCTAGCTCATGATTAAAAACCCTTGATGCGCTTTGTGATAATTCATAGCTCTTTAGCAGATTGGCTGCATTTTGTAATATGTGAACATTTGGGGGCTATGACCATATATCACTGTATCAAAGCATTGAGAATAAGCCTTTCGTGTCTCTCATAGCGCTTGCCACATTAGGTGCCTAATTTGCTTTGGGACCTTTTTGTGCTGCTGTAGTGCACATTACAACAAACACTACAATTGCTTCTAAAGCTTCATGTTCAGCAGCTGGTGTCTTCACTGCATAAAAGTAAATGCAAAGCAACACCCACACAGTGGGCTTTCAAACATCTGTTTTTCTTGTAGCAAAATCTCAAATAGAGTGGCTCCTATCAGGCAGATGTGAGTGGAAAGAATGGCAGCAGAAGAAAACAAGGATATGTGATCATTCATGAACATAGATGGCTCTGTTTCACCACTGTCCACCAGCAGCCTTTAAACTAGGGCTGCATAACATTTCTGTGTTGAACTAGTGTCTGGCAACTGTAATTGACTGTGTAAAGGGGAAAAATTGGAAGTTTAACCTAGATAAAAGTACTCTTCGTCAGTTGAAAGGCAAATCTGGAAACAGGGATTCAGTCTATGTTATATGGGATTACACTCCCCCTAAAGATTCAGGTTATGTCTCTGCGCCTGGGTGCCCAGATTTACACACACAGCCTTTATGGGCATAAAACAGAAAAATTACAGCACATGCATATAAAACAAGAGAAGGTCACAGATAAAAAGGAAAACATACTTAAAAGTTACTAATCTCAAGAATAAAATTTGCAACAGTTTCACAGAAGAATGCATCAGAGTTATTCAGAAGATATGTGATTTGATAACATCCTTGCTATTGGGAACACTGTGAAAAATGGAATTTCTGTATTTCAATTGTATATTATCATACTTGGGGCAAACAACAGAGAGCAGTGAAATGTTTCAATAGAGACCAAGTCACAAGAACAAACCCATTTGAAACATTCCATGTTTTCATATGTTCCAACTAAAGAGCCGATGGCAACATATTGTATCTTGCAATCAGCAAAGCTCTCATCTAGGTGGGATTAATCAAAATATGAAAATAAATAGCCATAACTCCACACTTGCATGGAATTAATGATGTGGTAGGAGAACAAGTTGTCTTTGTTGCAAAAGTCAGATTATGAAAGTCAAGATCCAAAGTCTGCTCTTGACTGGCTTGCAGGCTTCCACATTTGTAAGCATTAAGACAGGCCAATTGCTTTGATCCTTCTGGGAACCAAAGAATACAATTCTGAAATAAAATGATCTGATAACAGAAAGGGAATGTAGCTATCAAGGTCTGCTTGGAAATGCAGATGCAGCCAGAATTTTATTGCTCTCATCCATGCCAAGGTTTCAAGAGTGGCTTGACCCATCTCAATGCACAGCATGGAGTAATGCACACATCTAGAGAGGCCCATTCGTTTCCAGGGAATCTTGGAATGCAATGTATTAACTGATTTATTGATTGCAGAAATCCAAATAGGGGAGACATACAGTAACAGAGAACCAATCCTAGCCTCAAAAACTTTGAAGGTAGTAGAGATATATTGGATATATTGCATTAAGTGTTTAAGGCCAATACTAGATAAGGACAATAGCACAGCACCATCTGCATATAAGAGTAAGAGAATGTGGGTAGAGTGGAACTTGGGACTATGACCATTGACCAATGCTAAAGCTTGAGATAAATCATGCAGGAATATGTTGGACAGAGTACGAGCCAGCATGCAGCCCTGCTTGACCCCATGTGTAGCACTAATTCTAATAGTACAGGTCAATGACTGGCTTAGAAAATGGTGTCAGGAGGAACGCTTTGGCTTCCTCGACCATGGCCTGCTATTCCAGGAGGATGGCCTACTGGCAAGGGATGGGGTGCATCTCACACAAGTAGGAAAACACTTTTTTGCTCACAGACTCGCAAACCTCATTAGACGCACTTTAAACTAGGTCCACCGGGGGAGGGGGACAACAGCCTTGCGAACACTACTTTACCCATAATGTCTGGGAATCGCCAGAAGGCTAAACGGAGGGCTGCACAAACACAACAAGGACCACGTACCAAAAGCACAATAATACCAATTAAACAGCTCAAGGGAAGATCCCAGGGGCTCACATGTCTTTACACTAATGCACAGAGCATGGGAAATAAACAAGACGAACTCCAACTTCTAGCACAACACCACAAATATGATATCATAGCCATCACTGAAACCTGGTGGGATGACTCCTATCGCTGGAATGTAGATATCGAGGGGTATAACCTCTTTCACAGAAACCGAACAAAGGGGAGAGGAGGCGGAGTAGCCTTATATGTCAAAAACTCTTATGCTGCACAAGAAATTCAAGACAGCAATCTGGGAAACCAGCTTGAAATCATCTGGATAAGAATCAAGGGAACTGGGACTCAAAAAGATGTCGTTGTAGGCGTCTACTACAGACCCCCAAGCCAGGAGGAAGATCTTGACGAAGTCTTCTGCCAACAGTTGACCAAACAGGCACAGAAAAGAGATGTAGTAGTCATGGGCGATTTCAACTATCCCGATATTTGCTGGAAAACAAACTCGGCCAAGAGTACAAGGTCCAACAAATTCCTCGCTTGCCTTGCAGACAATTTCATGGTCCAGAAGGTAGAAGAGGCAACAAGGGGATTGGCTACTCTTGATCTCATCCTAACAAATGCGGAGGACCTGATCGATGCGGTCGAAGTGGTAGGATCCTTAGGGGCAAGTGACCATGTGCTCCTGCAATTTGAGGTACAAAGGAAGGCCGAAACTAAGACAAGTCAAACCCGCATTTTGGACTTTAGGAGAGCTGATTTCCAAAAAATGAAGGAAACGCTGAGCAGCATTCAGTGGACACAGATACTAAAAGACAAGGGAGCTACGGATGGATGGGAAATTCTCAAGAGTGAAATACTCAAGGCGCAATTGCAAACCGTGCCAACAAAGAGAAAAAATAGGACAAGTGCAAAGAAGCCAGAATGGATGTCCAAAGAACTTCTAACTGTGCTAAGACACAAAAGAGACATGCACAAGAAGTGGAAAAAGGGAGAAATCACCAAAGAAGAATTCAAACAAATAGCCAACACCTGTAGGGAAAAGGTCCGCAAGGCTAAAGCAAAAAACGAGCTCAGACTTGCCAGGGACATTAAAAACAATAAAAAGGGCTTCTATTCTTATGTCAGTAGAAAAAGGAAAAACAAGGAGGCGATAGGACCTCTTCGAGGAGAAGATGGGGCAATGCTGACAGGGGATAGGGAAAAGGCAGAACTACTTAATGCCTTCTTTGCCTCGGTCTTCTCACAAAAAGAGAGTCTTCAACCTCAGCAAGATGGAGTGGATGAGGGATTGGAGGACATCCAACCCCAAATTGGGAAAGAAGTCGTCCAGGAATACCTGGCCGCTCTTAATGAGTTCAAGTCCCCAGGGCCAGATCAACTACACCCAAGAGTACTGAAGGAACTAGCGGAAGTCATTTCGGAACCATTGGCAACCATCTTTGAGAGTTCTTGGAGAACGGGAGAAGTTCCAGCAGATTGGAGGAGGGCCAATGTGGTCCCAATCTTCAAGAAGGGAAAAAAGGACGACCCAAACAACTACCGTCCGGTCAGCCTCACGTCGATACCGGGCAAGATTCTGGAAAAGATTGTTAAGGAAGTGGTCTGCAAACACTTAGAAACAAATGCAGTCATCGCTAATAGTCAACATGGATTTATCAAAAACAAGTCATGCCAGACTAATCTGATCTCTTTCTTCGATAGAGCTACAAGCTGGGTAGATGCGGGGAATGCCGTGGATGTAGCGTACCTGGATTTCAGTAAGGCCTTCGACAAGGTCCCCCATGACCTTCTGGCAAGGAAACTAGTCCAATGTGGGCTAGGCAAAACTACGGTGAGGTGGATCTGTAATTGGTTAAGTGGACGAACCCAGAGAGTGCTCACTAATGCTTCCTCTTCATCTTGGAAAGAAGTGACGAGCGGAGTGCCGCAGGGCTCCGTCCTGGGCCCGGTCCTGTTCAACATCTTTATTAATGACTTAGATGAAGGGCTAGAAGGCATGATCATCAAGTTTGCAGATGACACCAAATTGGGAGGGATAGCCAATAGTCCAGAGGACAGGAGCAGAATTCAAAACGATCTTGACAGATTAGAGAGATGGGCCAAAACTAACAAAATGAAGTTCAACAGTGACAAATGCAAGATACTCCACTTTGGCAGAAAAAATGAAATGCAAAGATACAGAATGGGTGACGCCTGGCTCGAGAGCAGTACGTGTGAAAAAGATCTTGGAGTCCTCGTGGACAACAAGTTAAACATGAGCCAACAATGTGATGTGGCGGCAAAAAAAGCCAATGGGATTTTGGCCTGCATCAATAGAAGCATAGTGTCTAGATCTAAGGAAGTAATGCTACCCCTCTATTCTGCTTTGGTTAGACCACATCTGGAATATTGTGTCCAATTCTGGGCACCACAATTCAAGAGAGATGTTGACAAGCTGGAAAGTGTCCACAGGAGGGCGACTAAAATGATCAAGGGTCTGGAGAACAAGCCCTATGAGGAGCGGCTTAGGGAACTGGGCATGTTTAGCCTGAAGAAGAGAAGGCTGAGAGGAGATATGATAGCCATGTATAAATATGTGAGAGGAAGCCACAGGGAGGAGGGAGCAAGCTTGTTTTCTGCTTCCTTGGAGACTAGGACGCGGAACAATGGCTTCAAACTACAAGAGAGGAGATTCCATCTGAACATTAGGAAGAACTTCCTGACTGTGAGAGCCGTTCAGCAGTGGAACTCTCTGCCCCGGAGTGTGGTGGAGGCTCCTTCTTTGGAAGCTTTTAAGCAGAGGCTGGATGGCCATTTGTCAGGGGTGATTTGAATGCAATATTCCTGCTTCTTGGCAGGGGGTTGGACTGGATGGCCCATGAGGTCTCTTCCAACTCTATGATTCTATGATTCTATGATTCTATGATTCTAGAAGTTATCTGGCCTTCCTCAGAGAATCTAATTTGGCAAACAGTATTGGTATACAATTGTTTAATTAGAAACAAAAGTCTGGGATTGATTTTCAAAGACCCCAACTTGTTTCACAACAGGTTTCTTGTTACGGAGTCAAAGGCTCCTTTTAGATCAATGAAGCTTTATACATGGAGTGTTTGTTTGTCAAATGTGAAAGTACTAAGCAGTGGTCCAAGGTTGACTTATCCTAATGAGATCCAACTTGCTCAGGGCCAATGATTTTATTATGATCCAGCCAGGTTTGCAACTTAATTAATAGGAATTTTGCATAAGATTTCCAATTACCAATAGAAGGCTAATTGGCCAGGAATTGGAAGGATTGGTAGGGTTATTCTTCTTGTAGATTTCAGTAGATCATAGGTATTTCTGCAGAATTAAAGCTAGTGTGCCAATTATGCCTGTTCCTGGAAAAGTTGGATACTACATACCTTGGTTACATCCTGTTGGGATTACCGCAATGCACACTATATAGGGCTGCCTCTGAACAGTGCTCAGAAACTTCAATTGAGTCAAATAGTTGCAGCCAGATTGTGAACTGGGTCTGACTACTGGGAGTGCATGACTTCCTTGTTGCAATAACTCTACCGGCTAGTCTGTTTTTGAGCACAATTCAAAGAGTTGGTTCTGATATTTAAAGTTGTATATTCTTTGGGACGGTATATTGTATTTCCATTTTTGAGCCCAGCTGGAGAGGCCCACCACCTTCTCAAGCTTCTTTGGTGAAAATAAGGGATAGGGCCTTCTTGGTGGATGCTCCCAGGCTTTTGAGCTCCCTTCCTAGTTGCTCTCTTTCTATCTGCAGGTCATAACATTTTTATGCAATTACGTTTTTAAAAAACTGACCGTGGTTGGGTTTTGATGCTGTGTGGTGTTTTTGTTTTTAAAGTTGGCCTTTTACTGAATATTAATATTCTTAATATTTAATATGTTACCTTTCTACATTGTTGAATCACTTTTAAAACAACTCATATTTATATTTTTATTGGTGATCTTGTTTAGTTTTAATCTGCATGATTTAAAATATATTTTGACCGCATTGAGACACATTATTTGGAGAAAGGCAGATTATACATTGATAAAAAATAAAATAAAAGTACCCTTCTAGGCAATCTGGAATCCTTTTAGCAATTTCAAGTAAAGTAGGCCCTTTCACTCAGTTGCTAAATGACAAGCCTGCCCTTATGAAAATCTCATTGATTTAATTGTTCTGGTCTAATTGCACCACAAATAGGGTATAGGCCATATTTCTAGTGTTTCATTTTAAAGCCCTTCTTAAACACATTCTTTAAGAAAAGGTATACATTGTAAATTGGTTTTATTTTAATTTTTAAATTGAGATCTATATTACATTTAATAATTTATATACTATAGTATATATGTGGTTGTGGTTTGATAACATTAAAACATATTGGGCTCATTAATTCATTAATCAATTAAAAGCCAGCAAATCAATGAATTCTTTAATCAGTTGCTAGCTCTGAGGAATAGAAAAATGATTGCTTGGTATGGCATTTGGGTATTTGTTCTCTTTTTGTGTTTCTCCTTCCCCCCTTTCTTGTTATGGTAGTGTATGTCTCATTAAAAATCAATGAAATTTCTATTTTAAAAAGGCTGCAAATCAATCAGTTCTTTAATCAGCTGATTGCTCTGATATAAACTGTGGTTAAATCCACACACAGTTCTATGCTTTTGATTGCAAATTCTCCCATGCTTTTTATTTTAGAATAATGTACAGCATAGTTTCATTTTTAAATCACTGTGGCAATTCACATTACTTCTTGGAGAGTTTCCCACTTGTTTCCACACTATCAATTTTACACTATAAATTGTTCTGGCTCTCTTGAAGTATGTATAGTTGAAGGCACGAATAATTCTGTGTGATGATGCTGTAAATACACCACTATGGATCCAGAATGACCATTCACAATGTCCGATACACACAATGCCCAACTAGCGCAATGCATTATCATTTAGAATAATAACTTTATTCCCTCCATTTCACTTTTATATGCCTATTTCATAAAATTGAATGTTAGCCTTAAGACATTTTAAAGAACCTAATCCAATAAATCTAATCAGACGTAGGATTCTCTTTCTCTATTTTTTCAATGCTTCTAGAGATGCAACTCAACACGGGTCCACTTGGATGCAAGTCCCCATTGACTCCTGTCCCCATTGCTGTCAATCTTGGTAAAATTGGGGGGGGGGGGGGGGAGGGGGAAGCTATTATTATTTTTTAAAAATCTCTGCTTTGGATAGAAAAAATATATAATATGGATCTACAAAAATTAAGCTACATTGACGTACTTGGACATTATTTTCTCCTGAATTTAGGATGCATCTACACTGTAGAATTAATACACTACATTAACTGCTATGGTTCAATGCTATGAAATCCTGGGAGTAGTAATTTGGTGAGGCATCAGCATTCTTTCTCAGAGAAGGTTAAAGACCAGATTCCTTGATTCCATGGCATTAAGTGCTTATGGAAATAACTAGAAAGCACATGCCACAGAAGAACAGAAGTTAGAACAAATTAAATTGTCGTACCTTATATCACCAGGAAAATATTTTAGGCATTCATGGCAGTGTTTACTTATTGTCTCTGCTTACATGTGAAAACTGAAAAATTTAAAGCAGAAGGAATACCTACTATCAGCCACTATTAGCCTGGCTTCCACACTATATTGATTCAGTCATTGAAAGTGTTGGATCCTGTCATGCTGCTTCTCAATCACCATTTACAAGATAATATTGTAAACTGAGAACACTGTGTAGCTCATGCAGGAGGAAAAAGTATCCAGACTAAGGGTGCAAGTGAAAGATGATTAGCAATCAATATTTTTTTCAGGGTGTGGGAGAAACTACTTAATTGCTTTCAGATTAATTGAGAGGAATCAACAGAAATTCATACATTGCTCTAATGTTATTGGCCTTTTCCTACCATTTCCCATCTTTATCTATGACTTGACAAGGATAAATTCTGAGATGGGCCTCTAATTTTCTGACTCACAAAAATTGTGCTTTTCATTCATGGCACAATTGAGGCTCAATCTACACTGCCATATAATGCAGATTGAAACTAGATTACATAAGTATGTTCAGTGTAGACGTTTGTAATGCAGTTTAACTGCACTGAACTGCATTATATGAGTCTACACTGACCATAGAAGGCAGTTTCAAATGGCAATATATGGGAGTGTAGATAGGGCCTGAGCTACTCAATGCTTCTATATGGCACAGGAAGATTTCTTCTTGAAGAGCATGTAATATGAAACATCCCAGTAAGAAATCTTCACAGAAATAGATCTATGTAAACTGTGGATATGAATACCATGAAACTTGGAGTGGAATCCAGTGGAATATTTCAACTGACAGAGCTGCTTCCATCCACAGGGTGTGTATATATCTATGATCTTCTTGCTATCTACTGCACATCTTTAGCATTTACTCTGGACGACTGGGAGATCGCCTGGAGTCAAATGGACCAGTTCATGTAATATTGAATTCTGATACTACTGGTTATTTAGCCAATTTTTCAGGGGGTACCATCCAAGGTCATGCTAGTCATATGACCTTGGAGGCATCTACAGACAATGCTGACTCTTCGGCTTAGAAATGGAGATGAGCACCACTCCCCAGAGTTGGACACAACTAGACTTAATGTCAAGGGGAAACCTTTACTTTTACCTTTACCATCCAAATGTTTTCTTTTATTGTGGAAATAAAAGTAAACAGAAGATGTTGACAAAATACAGTCATCCAGATGTGACTGAATAGTAACTCACTTTATGTCATACTATTCACCCTGCTGCTTAGAGCTTCTAGGAGTTGCTGCTAAGTCTGATCTGGAGGTCAGTACTTTGCCCACTCTTGCCATATAACAATGTTTATGGAAAAATGACTGCCCTAAATCTGTTTTACAGAAACCTAGGTAGCTAGGAATCCTTATACAGGGATGTTAGGAAAGATGTGAGAATGCCTTACCTAATGTCTGCCCAGCAAGTATTCTTCCATTCTCCCCCAGGACAGCAGCCCGTGCATGCCTCTCATTGGAGTACTGTACAAATGCATAGCCCTTGTGAACGGAGCAGCCCACCACTCTGCCATATTTAGAGAAGATGGTCTCTACATCTGACTTCTTGACCACTGCTGTGTTGAGGTTCCCAATGAATACTCTGGAATTGATGGACTTGGGGTCATTCTTGTTTGTGATGTTACTGGTCTGCACTTTCAATGACATCTTGACACCTGAATAAACAAGATAGGAAAGGTCAGGAAGGTACAAGCATAATATGGAAAATATCCTTCTTGTGTATGTGCGTGAGAGAGAAATGGAAGCAGTGGTGAGCACATGGAATGTAAGCAAATATAACCCATCAGTGACCTGAAGAGAATTAAGTGAATTTGGTACTAATGAAAACAAAGGTAATTTCTTTTTGTCGGTTATGATGACTCATCCAAAAATGAATTGTTACAGAACCAGAGAAATAACCATTTTGTGGTGTCCTATAAACATAGAATCATAGTGTTGGAAGGGATCACTGGGATATCTATTCCAATCCTCTACTATACATAACTAAAACCCTCCCCAAATATGGCTTCCTAATTTGGATTTGAAAACCTCCACCCTCCAAGGCAGTTTATTTGCTGTTGAATCTTATCAAAATGGACCATCAAAATGTTTGGCTTCAATACGGTTTAAATCATGAAATAGCTTTCTAAGATATACAGAGATACTTTCAGGAACATCTCAGTAAGTGAGAGTCCAGAAGTGGCAGGCTAAAACTGGAACCTCAATCCATGGTTGATATCGAATGAAAGACTCCATCCTGGGCACACAGAAGACTGGGTGACTTGGAAGATGCTGAACAGACTGTGCTCTGGCTCCATGAGATGCAGAGCCAATCTCAAGAAATGGGACTACAAAGTGGAATCCATGACATGCAAGTGTGAAGAAGAGCTAACCACAGACCACCTATTACAATGCAGTCTGAGTCCTGCCACATGCACAATGGAGGGCCTTCTTATAGCACTCCAAATGGCCAGCTTCTGGTCAAGGGACATTTAGTATAATGCCAAGTTTTTAACTTTGTTTGTGTTTCAAAATACAATTCAACTGTACCTTCAATTTGCTTTGTACATGATAAATAAATAAAATATACATCAAATACCCCGATTTCTAGTAATTGTCTAGAAATTACACATTGTCTTGGCAGTGATGCAAAGCAAAAGATTGGACAAAAAGACAAAAAAGCAGGTTGATGTAGATTCTCATTTTTCATCCATATCAGAGAGTGCAACAGTGTAAAATCTCTGGAATATGGAGAGAGCTTCTTACCCTGTTCAATCCCCGACTCAATCAAATTATCATGATTGGCCATCTAGAGTCCTAACACAGGAAAGTTCCATGCCAAGATAGAGTCACCAGCAGTAAATATGTTTATTTTAATTAGCATCTGTTCATAACAGAACCAACATCTAGAATCTGTATAGAAAATGTGCATGCTAGACTTTGGCATCCATGCACCACCTTTGCCATGCCTCTTCCTATACTCATTCTTCTTTAGATCACAGATCATAGGTGGGCAAAGTGAAAACTGTCCGCTGTGCCTTCTATGATATTTCACCACCCTTTCCCAAGTCTGTTTTAGGCTGGGCAGGGGGATAGGGATTTTTCAAAAAGGGAAGTGACTCTTTGGTTACTTATAGTTTTGAAAAAAAGGTGCTTTAGAGGTCTAAAAGAGACTAATTCTTATGACATCGGTGTGTATGTGTGTGCATATGTGAGTTGGGAGGAAGTGTAGGATGAGTGTAGCTATCCATGGCCCAAGGAGGCACATGATACTTTTGGACTTCAAGAAATCCCTCTTATATATCTTAAAAAGAATTATGCTTAGTAAATCTGAGTTCTAATTCATAAAGGATAAAATGACTTCATTTCTGAGAATGATGGGCATTGTTGATGCCCAATAATTGTTTGGCACATTTAGTTTGACTTCTTGCCAAAGACCTGTCTGATAAGTGAGACCCTACCAACAGTAGTGCTATCATTAACAAAGCTCTTGCCTCACAGGGGTTATGGACTACCATGGAAAGGAGGTATCAAGTTGGTGCACTTAGAATTCTTGCTCAATTTTTTTGGGAGTCCTCAATAAAAATAGTCACTGAATTCAATTCTCACTTAGGAGACTTCCACTTTATAGGTTAGAACAGGAAAGTGGCTAACAGCAGTGGAGGGAATTCAAATAACTTCTTTCCTTATCAACCAAACCAACTCAGCTAAAGGTTGTTTCCTGGGGAGGTGAAGAAGAAGGTGTTTAACACTCCCAATATGCCTCTTTGTATCAATTCTTCCTGCCTCCCTTCTGGAGTCTGTGCATCTAGGACCAAGGTCTTTGTTGTTCTTTCCCTCCCATATAAGCATCCCCTGCGTGTCACATTCATGCTGATTGGCAGTATAACCCACATGCTTTTCTTTTCACACAGTTTAAGCCTTTTCCCAAGCAATTACAGCAGTAACTTGGATAGTAGAGAGATCCTGTTTTCTAGGAAGATGACCGAACACTAGTTTCAATATTCAGAGTCATGCCGGCTTTGGAATTCCGCTAGGCATGTCAAATTCACCTTTCCCACTGCTCTTGGGCCTTATGAATCATTCATGCTCTCGGATCAATCTGAATAGATTTGTACTCTGCATACACAATCCAAACAGAGCATGGAGTCAGACTACTTCCCATTTTCATTCCCACAATGTGATGTCAACACAACATAGTGTCACTGAGCTCAGCTCCCAGTTGGTAGTTTGAAAAATCAGACCGGTGAAGCTATTCATCTTTCCCTTTTTTGTGATCTTTGGCAGAACGCATCCCCAAATCACAGTGCTACATGGGCTGTGTTTATGCGTGGCTATGAGAAGGTGCAAAAGTCAATGTGTTCTAATAAGATAGGAGATACGCACAATTTTGTCTGATATATTCCAATGAAAAACTTTGTTTTGCTACTTCAGAGCAAGGCTGCATTTAGTGGGACCTATTTTCAAGTAAGCATATAAAAAATCACACTGTGCACAATAGTTTTAAAAGCAATAACAACATGGTGGTTTTCTTATTACTTCTTCCTTTGTTCTTTCCCTTCCATTCATTTTGGAATAGGCATGATTGTAACAACATCCCATGGGCTATACTAACCAGAGAATGTGATACATAAATGGGGAACTTGGAAAAGTTATTGGCTAGGAACTGTAATCCTAAGTATTTTTCATGCTTTCCATACATGGCATATTGCACAGCATAATTGTGGCCTCTGTTTTGTTAGCTATGAATCACCCCAAATTATATGCTTCTGGTGCATTCTCCCATTTGGCTTTTTTGAAACTCCCTTAAGTCAGAATAAAGTGGCTCTGCAGTGAGCCAGCCAGCCAGCCAGCTGGTGTTTATAGTTACTACTTTAGGTCGCAACTAGAAAAACAAACAAGAATATCAGATTTATTTGTCATATAGCTGGGAAAGTTGAAAATTGACTCCATCTATTTTTTAAAAAAGCATTGACTACATTCCCAGATGAAGAAAAATGTAGAAGACTGATACTTTGGCTCAGTTCTTTTTCAGCTACCCCACAATTCACCAGAGATTGCTACCACATTATGCACATTAACTATAACCGCTTCCCTCTTTCCTAGAAGTTCTCCAGGAACTGGTAGCTGGTGGCTGGTCTATAGACTGGTCTATAGACTACCACTTTGAGCAGTGAGTGTAGAAAACTACCTTTTCTTATGTCAAGTCATTCTTCTATTTAGTCCAGCATTCTCAGCTCTGACTGGCAGACGTTCTGCAGGGTTTCTAAAAGAATTCCTTTCTAATCCTATCTGGAAAACCTATCCAGATATTAACTCAACCTTGTCATGTTTAACTTCTCAAATCAGATGTGTTGAAGAGAGATATCTTAAGCTACTTTACAATATGCCAGGGACTGTTAATGTATCATACCCATCAATCACATTTTTTCTTTCTTTTCTAGAAAGGTTTCAGTGACTGGCAACTGGTGTCTTGTGGAATGGTACTGGTCTGTGGGCCACCATTTTCAGTAGTACCAGTCTGGCTGTCTTGAAGAAAAAAATATTTCTTTTTAATGATTTCAGGAGTGGATGGAAGGAAGACTTTGTGGTTGGGAGAAAGTTTAATGTGCTTGTATCTGTCTATTATGTGAACACCAAAATATGAAGAAAATGCATAATCAGTCATATGCACTGGCCAATGCATAAGATGAAGATGAAACTTTCATGAGATTTTTCCCATTGTTTCCCCTCATTCATTTGCACCTTTTTAAAATTTAAAATTAAGTTTCAATTTCAATCTTAAATTATAATTAAAACATTTCTGAATGAATATTCAGATTTAAATATATATTTCAGTAAGTACTCATGAACACATTTTCCCACAAAATGCATATTTCTAATGGAATTGTTTCTAAAAGATGGATCCCAAAGATAGCTATTCCATTAAAATGACACTTGATAAATGCATTTGGATACATTTTAAAGCCAAGGATTCCATTAAAAATCTAGAAATATGTAAAATCCAAAGGACAATGCTCCAACCTACATATGCGTTTGAAAAGTGGTTATGAGGCCTGTTCATATTAGAGCTTGCATATATCAAATTCTTCAAGCATCCTTGCCACCCTTGTTATTTTGTCCCTTGTTCCTGTTGGTTTTTCTCATCACTGTCTTCTTTCAGAGTTTCATTTAGCTAGGTCCCAACTTTTTTTAGAAAAAGCCATCAACTCTAACAAAGAAACAACTGTCTGTATACACCAGCTAGTTGTGGATGTTCTACCCTTTTCTATTTTGAGTGGGGCTTCATTGATTCTTTTTCACAGCAGGGCTACATTAGGTGCCATGTTCTCATTACAAACTCTATTTGAACATTGAGTTATCATTGAATTTCAGCATCTGATATGTGTTCAATCAGTCTTGTCATCCCTGTTCGCATGACAAGCTGAAAGAGAAGAGCGGAAGGGAGTGAGTTATTTCTCACACCGGGAATGCCAGTTTTCATCAAGCTTTGACCTGATTGATAGCAAAAAACCTTCTGGCCACTTGTTAAAAGCCCTAGTAAATCAGCTGGTTTCTATTCCACTGCACCCACCCCATCAATGAATTATAGTTCACCACAGTAAAAACATCACCTTGTTTCTCTCAAAGGTTGTACAAGGAATGCCCACAGCTCCCTAATAGCAGCTGAAAGCTAATATTACATCGTAGGTAATATGGTCAATATACAAAGGTTACTGCTTTTGGATTGCAAGTTTGCTGTTAGGGAGAAAGCCACAGCAAGGACACATCCTAAAAAGCCTATAGAAAACCCTGATTCAGCCCCCAAAATGCAATGACAAATGGTTGTTCCAAAACAGACCTTCCTTTTCTAATGTTTTTATTGAGATATCCTTGGCTCCTTTTGTGGTCACCATCATACAGCTTGAAAGAAACAGGTTAATGTTTTTTCTGTAATTCATTAGCGTTGGAAAGGAGACCAACAAATTAAAAATAGCTGAAAAGAAAAATAATTGTGAATTAGATCATGTGCCACCTTTTAAAAGTTTAAGAATAGACTGAGAAACCAACATGCAGAGACCTGGAAAGATCACCTAATAAGCACTCAAACAAATCTGTATCAGAAGTATATAGAAAAATTCTATATAGGAACAAAATGCTTAAATTAACAAGGAATGAAACTACTCAATTGCAATTTGCAGTTCAGCAGCTTATTTCAACATTATATATGCCACTGAATGGCATCCTGAGAATATAGTATGCTTAACATAACACTTCCCATCTTTCTGTGTAATGATTTCAGGTGTCTGCTCACATTTATCTCTGACTATTCAATATCATTTGTGGTTAGTTTACTAAATTAGTAGATCAACATCATGCTCCTAGGTGGAAGCAGGTGTTATATTGGAATAAGAAAGAGAGAAGCCAAATTATACTTTTAGAAAAGGTGAAAAATGTATTGAACCTATAACAAAAACTAGCTACTACACATCTGGCTATAGGAAGAAATCCAACACAGCAAGGAAAAGACCAAAACAAATAAATGTATGAGATCATGGGAAGCATACCTGGGCAAGGGATTAATACAAATCAGCAAGTCTGATTTCTCCTATTTTATTAGCCATTGCATGTTTTCAGATATAATTTTGGAACTGACAAGTATCTTGTTCAAAGAATAATAAAAGAATTAAAATAAAAACATGTGGGTGAAGTGTGTATTACTGTTGTGCAAGTTGGATTAGATGGCCCATGTGGTCTCTTTCAACTCTATCTAACTCTTCACATGGCCCTTTTGGGCTGTGCCATTGTGCTGGCAATCGCCAGTGAAAGGGAAGGCATGCAGGGTGGCTTGTGGCGGACTGTGTACCCTTCCTCCTCCCCTCATTACATGGAGGGGACAGGAGAGGGTACTTTGGCACCCTCCCCCCCCCCCATCAGATGGCAGAAAGTTCGGCAATGTGTGTTGCCCCAGTGCCCTTTCTGCCATCACACGGGGAAGTTGAAGGGAAAGTGCAGGTAGCTCTGTTGGAGCTACCTAAACTACACTTTTCTCCCCATAGTGGAGGAGAAAGTGCCTTTCAGTACGTCTCCTAGACTTTGAGAGGAATGTGGGCAAGGCCTGCTGTGTATCGTGTGATGGTACATGTCAGGCACCATCTTTGCTATGCATAAGCGGCAAAATGGGGCAAAAATGCCAAGTGTGAAGAGGTGTTATGATTCTATCACAGGGTTTTCTTGGCAAAATCTGTTTAGAGGTGGTTTTGCACTCTGAAGCTGAGAGAATGTAGTTTGCCCCAAATCACCTAGTAGGTTTGCATAATTGAGTAGAGATTTGGACCCTAGTCTCCCAGAGTCCGAATCTGTGTCTCAAAGCATTACACCATACTGGCTCTATGTGAATATGGCCACAACGTTCACATCGCTGTATTATCTTGTTGTATGTGCAGATCTTAGTTGTTCTAGTTGCTTAACTGATTCATGGGTATTTTTAAAAATCTATGTATACACAGTGGATTTTTTTAAAAAAATATCTGTACATGCAACATCACACAGTCAGAAATTTACTCATAATACATGTCAGTTTTGACTACAAAAATGTAACAATCTAAGTTGATCAAAGCAAGTCTTTTATATATAATATAATACTGGAATTATGAAAATCTAGGTTCAAAGTATGGGTCAGCTAATTCTGAGTTTGGTTGGCATCAACTAACTTATATATTGGCCTTTTCTGTGTTCATTCTAGTTTTCTCTTGGACAATAGGTGTCACTGTTACATTAGGGACATGCTGTCTGAGAATCAATAGCCGGCTCCTTTGCTTAGAATTTTGATTTAGCTTGGTCCCTGAAACCTCCATGGTTGAAACTGAACAAATGAAGGCAGCCACAGTTCCTCCCACCTTTTGTGTCCCATCATCTGTGTTCTCATTCATGTGGTGAATGTGTCTCCAGATATGAGTTAAGGTGTTGTGTGAATGATGGGATCAGAGAGGGAACTGGCAGGATCAAGTTGTCTTTTTTTTCCTTTTTCTCTAACAGAAAATCTCAAGGGAGTGTCTGGGTCTAGTAAGGGCCAGTATACGATTCAACTAACTAGCCTAAAATGTGCCCACAATCACAATGCTGAAGTTTTTACACGATGTTGAATTGATGAAAAATATATTTCAAGAATAAGACTGGTTTAATTATATCAGTCTGATTTTAATCTTCTTTATACCACTAACAATTAGCATGTCAAAGACTGCAATTAGTTATAGCCCTTTTCAGGCATTCTAAATCTGGATCAAGTGAATGTGCAACCTTGGGGGTTTTGGGATGGGGAAGTGGGGGTGGTGGCTGGTTATTTTTCTCACCTTTCATATATGGGGAGAGGTTTTATTCCAAGGAGACAAATTATTTAATCTTAGTAGATTCTCTCTGTACTTAGAAACTATAGAAAACCAGGGTCCCTGACCACATGGACATACATATTTTGGCAGGGTCACTTTTGATAAATCCTCTGTTGTCCCTTTTTATGATGCTTTACAAATATCCCTCTTTCTCTCCACCCATGTTTTCTCTTTGTCCCTAGCTTACTTCCATTGCAGCAAAATGAGTTCAAAGTGCAAAAGTAGTTTGCGTTCAATTAACTCAGAGGGGGTAGGAGAGGAATACGGGGAAACATGCCCTTCCCAGTGGGCTGAAGCAAAAGCAACTGACCACAATCTTTCCTAGCTTGTGCATTATTTGTCACTCATCCCTTTAACTATTTTGATCACACTCTGATGCTGCATTGCCATATGTGTTCTAGTTTCCATTTGTGAAATGTTGGAAGATATGAAACCATTTTCTCACCTACCCTGGAACTGCCAACTCTGACTGGCAAATGATTCTCAGAGTTATAGATTTCTTCCTAGCCCTGCCATGGTGTTGCCTGATAATTTGCCATCCGGGTATTATCTAGAGACATCTTCAGTAGCCGGTGAAAGGAAAGGCATACGGGCACCCCACACTCTCTCCCTTTTTCCCCATCATATGGTGGAGTGGGACAAGGTGTGTTGTTGTCTTGGCCACATCAGATGGACAAAAGGGCAGCAACACCCATTGCCTCATTGATCCTCATAACTGATCCTCATCATATGGGGAAAAGGAGATGAAAAGGCAGGTAGCCCTGTTGGAGCTGCCTAAAAAACATTTTGCTCTCTGTCGTGGAGAAGGAAGTGTCTTGTAACATGTCCCCTGCACTTCAGGAGAAATGTGGGTTGGGTCAAACCAGCAGGCCCCATTGACAAATGGAAGGACAGAGCAAAAAAAAAAAAAAATACGAGGAGGTACTAAGATTGATTTTACTTAGCTTCCAAAATCAGATGGATTGTGGTATGTTCAAAGTGATGTGATAAATGGTTCTTATAAAGCAGGCATGATAGGCTGATAGGCTGTAAGGGATTGTGGGAGTTGAAGTCCAAAACATATGGAGGGCTGAAGTTTGCCCATGCCTGTCATAAAGGGTGTGTAAAGAAAATTAGAGGGGGGGGGGGGGGGAAATAAAAGACCTTTCCCACAGAGGTCCTTGGGATAAGATGCTTCTCTGTAGATATGAAGTTTTGGTCCTAACCAAATTTCTCAGAATCTATGCTCTATTTTCTTATGTTTAACCTATGACGAGGTGAACTTTTAACACAGGGTGCAGGTATTCCCCAAGGCTGTACCAGAGCCCCCATTCAAATGTAGAAAACCTATTATTGGTTTAATAGCTGCACTTTTCACATTAATCAGCAGTGGATTCTAAAACATTTTTTTTTTGTTTGCTAACTATATGGGAAAAACTTAAGCCAAGCTGCTTGTGTACGATAAAAAAAAAGTCTGCATGATGATGTATGAAAGTTGTCTAGTGTTATTTGTGCCAAAAATATGAACTGGATGTGTATGGAATTTGCCACATACATAGAAGTTACATTTCATGACACTGCACCACCATTTTATGGAATAAATGTGCACCCAGGCATGTGTTAAACTCGTCTGATTAGCACCCCTTTGGTTGGATATTTCAGGGCAAAAGGTCTTTGGAAATTCTGTTTAAATTTTCACTAGTTAGCATTTTATGCTGGTTAGTTTTCACTCTCCATCTGCTCAGATAATGCCATCTTATCCTTTCTGCTCGAGGCTATTCTCAAAGAGTCAGCCACGTGGATTACTTATCTATATCATGAGCCCTGAGAAAAGCAGAGAGAAAGCATCCCTCTCAATATCTAAAAATAAAACGAACACAGCACTACTTCAAACTTGCTATGCTATCCCTCTAAAGAACTTTAATGCCCATATCTCAAGTGACAGCTTAAGAAAGACTCATTTTTCTATTAGTCTAAGTGCTTCCTAAATTCTAATGGATCCTGAACAACTATATTTACAATAGCCCAAATCTCTGACCAGCTGGCTCTGTATGTAAACATTTTCACTGCCAGTTGTGTTAAACTCTGATCTGGAAGCATGTGGATAAACTGGCTATAAAGTTCACTGAAAGCAATGCATTACAAGAAATACAATGCTGTGCTAACAAATGCTGCTCAAATTGCAACAAGGTGTCAGACCTGTGGGTCAGCCCCAAGCTTGGCTAGCTTTCCACTCCAGAAAGGTTACGTATATTTTGACAAAATATCTTCTATGTATGATCTGTTGTATATTTATACTGTAATGTGCAATATCATGCACCAAAACATTTTGGAGTGACCAGCAGTGCTGAGGAAATTGAAAAGGCACAAATAGAGGGCAAAAGGGAGAAACATGAAAGAGGAAGGCGCATCAGGCCAACTCTGACTGGGATTGCCTTCCACCTGGAAAGAAATGCCTTCAATGTGGAAGAACATGCAGATGAAGAATAGGGCTCCATAGTCACCTATGTATTCGCCGCTAAGACACTACACTTGGAAGGTCATCAAACTCAGGCAACAAGAGATCACCTAAGAAGAAGAATGTTAATTGCTGCTTTTAAATATGCATTACTTATTTTGGAAAAAAACTCCTTTGAAAAGTCACATTAAAAAGTATTTATTTTTTTAAAAAGTGACCCATTTTAAAAATCTCATTTTGAAGAAAGGTGGGATATAAATCCCATCAATCAACCAAACAAGAACTTTTGTTTACATGAGAAAAAGAAACAGACTTCTGAATTTGTTGTTGTTTATTTGTTCAGTTGCTTCAAACATTTCATTACCTCACGGACACACCAGAGCTCCCTGTTAGCTGTCGCCACCCCCAGCCCCTTCTGATTCAAGCCAGTCACTTCAAGGATACCATCCATCCATCTTGCCCTTGGTCAGCCCCTCTTCCTTTTTCCTTCCATTCTCCCCAGTATCATTGTCTTCTCTAAGCTTTCCGGTCTTCTCATTATGTGGCCAAAGTACTTCATCTTTGCCTCTAAAATCCTTCCCTCCAATGAGCAGGAATGCCTTTATACTCCCCTTAACCCTTAAAGGAATGCATTGCAGAAAACACAGAACTTGAAACATGTTATTTTGATAAAATAGAACCTCTGTTTAAGCATGTGAAAATTTACAAAGCTTGTGATTCAGTGCCAACTAGGCAATGCTATTCATATATCAAAGCATCTGATGTCTGCAACTTGAAACAAGAAATGTGAATACTAGAAATATGGCACAAAAGGGATCAACTGAAATTTAAAAGGCCAGATGTACTAGTGAAATAGAATTACAGACCAGTTTTCTTGGTGTTTTATACATATCTCTGTTTCCAAATTGGTTTGGCAATCCTGGCGAAAGCCACACATGAAGCATTAAGCATCTATTTAAAAAAAGAGTAGCGTTTATAGATTAGTCAATCAGTCATTAGGAAGAAAAAGTCCTCCCCTTTTGGAACACTTTGTGGTTTTTGTGAAAAATAGGCTGTAATAATTTCACACTACTTAGTGCCCCCTTTACTGTGACAAGTAAAAAAAAGACCTACATTAAGCCATTCTGTATTAATATTTCATGCTCGGCATAATTGCATTGTAGCAATGAGGGTATTACACACTTTATGCAGATTAACTCCAGCATTGTATCAACCACGGTTGCTTTCCATTTCTTTCATAGGAGAAACAAATGACGTTCTTAGGAATATCTTGGGACTTGGGCAACATAGTACTTGAGCCCTTTTTTTGTCCAGTAAGCTACACAACATGAAAATGAGGTCTACTGTGAAAAGGAAAAAGGTGCATTTGTTTGTGGATACAGAAGGTCATCAATAACTTACAAAGCGATCTTGACATATGATAGGGCAAATGTGTGGGACTGGGCATGTTCCTTTTGCAGAATTTAAAATGTATGAATATGAATTACAAATAATATTGATATGGATTTCTGTGTGCTGTAGTGAATCATATAAAGCTGAATACCATAACTACCGTAACACTTGTTATTTTATGGAATCATAAAATATATCCAGCCTTGAACACATAACAAAAATGATAGGACAGCAAGGTACTGGAGCAGGGGCGGAAAGAGCAAAGCACACCTTTTCTCATACTGGTATGAGTTGCCACAGACTCCAGATTTTGGGTGCCATGAAAGGAAAACAAACAAATGAATTATTTATTTTGTTGTACTGTTTACCCTTCAGGCACCAGATCCCATCTGATCTTGGAAACTAAGTAGGATAATCTCCAGTTAGTATTTGGGTGAGAGACTGACAATGAATGCTAGGCTCTGAATGCTACATTTCAGAGGAACGAACTGGCAAAACCACCAATGTCTTACTTATCCAACCTTTGCTCATCCAACGTTCTGTATTATCCAACGTAGTCTGCCTCCTGCCTAGAACCACAGCTGTTTCAATACATTGTGATGTTTTGGTGCTAAATTAGTAAATACAGTAATTACTACATAATGTTACCATGTATTGAACTGCTTTTTCTGTTGATTTGTTGTAAAACATAATGTTTTGGTGCTTAAATTGTAAAAGCATAATGTAATTTGACGTTTAATAGACTTTTCCTTAATCCTTCCTTATTATCCAACATTTTTGCTTATCCAACGTTCTGCAGGCCCATTTATGTTGGATAAGCAAGACTCTACTGTATATGTGTTGTCTAAGAAAACACTATGAAATTCATGTAGGTGTTATATGCCAACATGTAACTTGAACACACACACACACACGCAGAGTAAAGGGCAGGTAGAAAATTTTCAGGCAGCAAAATAGCTTGGCCTCTGCCAAAGGGTGCTGTTGCCTCACCAAACTACAACTTCTAGGATTCGGTATTATTGAGCCATGTCAGTTAAATTGGTGTCTAACTGCATTTATTCTACAGTATAGATTGATCCTTACAATGGAGTTTCCATCCATGTTTCACCAGACAAACCACAAGGCAATTCTTCTATATATCAGCTTTCCATTCTTTCTAAATTACAAAACAGAACCTTTTAAGAACTGCCTTGGTTATGAAAAAACTTATGATGGGAAATATTATCATTTCCAACTGTAATTAAGGAAAGTGTAAGCATAATTAATTATGCTGAACCAGGTACAGAGTTCTGCTGAAAGCATTTGCACCGTATTTAGTCATCTGAATACATATTTTTTGTAGATTTATTTTAAGAATGTACTTGTATGCTCACATACATATGCACACACACACACACACACACACACACACTACCTGGAGACCTGAACATCTTTAATGTCTTTTTAATTGCCTGCTTGTTAACAAGTAGGCTAAGGTGTTGTTTAACATTGATACAAATGTTGTGAAATACCACAGGTACTTGCAAATGCAGTGCCACATAAGCCATTCAGACAGTATGGGGTTAGATTAAACTCTCAGTGACGCTGGGATAAACCATGTATAAATCAGCAACCACCAGTGGATTTATTTTGGATTTATACCAGCATAATAAAAAGCAGATGCTGACTCTGCGGGGAAGAAAGCATTTGTAAGAATGAGATACATTAATCACAGGTGGTTGGAAAGTGGGCTAATGTCCTGTTCTTAGTACTCATTCAGAAGGCAAATAATTTCCAACAGTGCAAATTTGTGGTCACAGTGGTATATCTCACTTCCACAAATCGGTTGGCTTGAAGCTCAAAGGCCATTGCACTTACTTGGGTTTGGATTCTGTTTGATGACGTTTAGCAAAGGTGTTTTCTAATCTTTATCTTTATTTGCAATATATATATATATATATATATATATATATATATATATATATGTATAGATGAAAGCACAATGATATGAATAATTGTGGCAACAGAAACCTAATGCAATCTAAGAGACAAAGTTCAAACCTGTTCCTTTGTGAGTCACTGTCTCAAATGTTTCAGACAGAGGATGTGAATCAATTAATCGAAATTACAAACAAGAAAATTTCAACTAAACATTAGGAAGACATTCATGAGAATAAGAGGAGTTTGACAGTGAAATAGAATCCCTTGGAAGATTGTTCACTGGAGATTTTTTAAAGAAGGGCCTGAACGGCCATATCACACACATACATTAGTAGTGGATTTCTACCATGGCAGGTGGTTGGACTTGATAGCCTTTTGT
Organism: Anolis sagrei; assembly: GCF_037176765.1. Lineage (NCBI taxonomy): Eukaryota > Metazoa > Chordata > Lepidosauria > Squamata > Anolidae > Anolis > Anolis sagrei. The sequence continues at coordinate 210,269,123 of NC_090024.1, read as the reverse complement.
CTGTCCATGATTCACAATCTTATGAAGCTCTGTCGCCTTGGGAAAACTCTCCCTTATCTTAACTATGCTCAAAAGAACATGCTCCATTATCATCATTTCATTTTTCCAGCACTTGCATATCCTGTTTGAGGGTTCTATCATACCACATCTTTATAGTGTTATTATTTCACATTAACTTCCATGGCAACATCCCATGGAATCTTGGGATTTGCAGTTTGAGGAAGGACATTTAGAATCCTCAGTCAGAGAGTTCTTGGGCCTCACTAAACTATAACCCCCGGAATTCCATAGGATGATCCCATGGCAATTAAAGTGGAATGATGGTGCTAAAGTCTAGTTTAATAAAGCAGATTCCTAAGATGGGATAACTAGAACTATACATTGTATTGCAAATAAGTCTGCACTTCCATCAAGTTGTATAAGATGATTATGATATTATTTTCAATGCTTTACTCAATAATGGCTTGTGTAATATATATCCAAACTAATATTTTCACAGATCCCTTGCAGATCAGAACCAGCTCAGATCATTTTCAATATGAAGTTGGGATGTCTTTTTATATCTCTTTGTAGGAGGGTTCAAATAAACAGTAAGAGCAGTGGTTCTCAACCTGTGGGTCCCCAGATGTTTTGGTCTTCAACTCCCAGAAATCCTAACAGCCTGTAAACTAGCTGGGATTTCTGGGAATAGTAGGCCAAAACACCAGGGAACCCACAGGTTGATATCCGCTGCATTAGAGCCTTGTTTAGCCTAGTGGTAATATTCTGTAACAGCTACCTTCTGGGCTGTATGGATATGTCTGAGGTCAGAAGGAGGCTTGAAAAAAATTGGGGAGATCAGACGAAAAAGTGGGAATGCGATCTCTATATCCCATCCCCCAGCCTCTTCCACACAAACATTATGGATGTTTTCAAACTTTGTGGGAACTTCCACCCCTCTGCTTCACAAATAATGGAGAATGTGGCAACAGTAGGGTTCAGATCTAACTTTATGGGTAGTGCTAAAACATAGTCTTGCCCAGGTACACTGTTCCTGAGAATAACATATTGTGTTTTCCCGTACTTAAAAACTGATTAAATAAAAACTTTACACAGAAGAGGCAATATTATGAAAGAACAGCCAAGGGACTCTACACCTTCAGAGAATTGTGTAACACTTCCTTTGCTATCCATTATAATATCATAACTTGAGAACAAAACTCCCCCTTAATCATGATGTATTATTAAATATGTCAAAACGAAGCACATCCTTTGAGTATAAGACTGGTAAAATTAACATGAGATTAATTCTGCAATGCATTCCTAAAGGTTAAACTACTTCAGTGTAATTTTCACTTTTAAAACTGGGAGACTCCACCAGAATGGTTGGCAACCTCCAGAAGTTGCTCTGAATTGTTTACATTAAAGATATCACCTGTCACCTTTTGTTACAGGACCATTTGATAATTTCAGATGCATGCAAACATACTTGTAACTGGCTCTAAAGCTAGCAGAGGGCCCTCCTACAAATGCCTAAAACACAGAAGAAATGGGATAAAAGGAGGGTTGGTGGCTAAATGATGTCTTGAGAAAGTCTGTACAGAATTCAGTTAACAGCTGAAAAGGATGTGTTTAAAAGGTGTGGACTGCTCCAGTGCACGTGTGCATTTTAAAAGCCCCAAACAGCTGATTGATCTGCCAAAAAATGGAGCCATGGACATACAGGTGGCGCAATCAAAGCACAACTAGAAAGCAATTTGAACTTTCCACAACCATTCCTTTGTAACCATCTTTATAATATTAACCAGAGCTTGAATTTATAGCTGGGTGAGGAGAGCAAATATGAAATCTGCTTGTATATACATTTAGATATCTGCATGAGCACATATAAGGTCCAGTGCATCTTGGAGTCAATTAAAAAAAAAACAACTTCAGCTGAATGTTCCCCATCCATCTTCCAGATTTGTAAAATCTGCTTCTAAGGAATGTTTGAGGATGGTGGGGGACCATTTGTTAGGACTGACAGGTTTGTGTCTGGACTTGCTGACAGGTCCTGGGATTTTTAAATCCACTTTTTGATGCTGTCTGGAAGTGCCCAGAGAGTTTTTACATCATCATTTGACAAAGTGAGGTTCATGGTGTTATATTCATGGCTCCTTGGGCTGCATCATAAAAACTGTAGAGTCAAAAATTTGACAATTTCAATCAATTTGCTTATTCTGAGTGATATGTTGAATATCTGTTTTTGAGATTTTTATAAAAGAATTTTTTGGTGGAGGAAGAACACCCCACCATGCTCTAATCTTTTAAAATTATTGATGTTATTCTCACTGATGGCCTAAGGCCAGAGCTGGTTGACTTGATAAGCTATTTTTTCTTCCTGGCGTTAAGTGTTTTGCTTCACAGATTAGCTATTTAATTGAGAGCCAGGTGTCTTAAAGCCCCCAGAGGCCACTGTCTTAGTGATGAACTGTCAAATACGACAAGAAGCTCCTACTCCTCTGTCATTGCAAAAGGCTCTCATTATTTCAATGCAAAGACAACGCATGGCCCAGCTGTTATTTCCTTCTTATCACAGTTGTTCACAAAATAAGAAACATGATTGTTCATCTCATACTTTAGTTTGACACAGTAGCAAGTTTCCAACAACCCAGATAATTGATTGACCGAAAGGGATCTCAGCAGTGTGTACATTCTGCAGCCGAAACCCTGTTGGATGTTTTACTTGTGCTTTGAGTAAACACTTGAGTGCGGGAGTGAGTCTTTGGAAAGTAGCCACATCTCTGAATTGATCAGCCCCGTTCTCAGGCATGCAGAAACAGAGAAAAGCATCTTCAGCTTTCCAGATTTCCTGGTATAGCTAATTGAACACCACAAAATGTTATGTAAATGATGTTCTAGATTTTATGGACACATTCTTATGCAAAGCGGTATATATAAAGGCCCTGTCTATGTAAATATTTCTCTCTTCATTTAGCACCATGGCCTCATGCTTTGTAAACAGAATATGTGGGCAAAATCTCTGAATAAGAGTTTAAAAATCACTCCCTCCTCTTTCCATATCTATTGATCAAAATGGAGATCACACTGGAAATTAGTAAGATGGCAAAGTGAGAAAGCAACCTCCACATTAGCTCTGGAGGAGAGTTTTACCAGCCATGGCTTCCCCAGCCTGTGTTAACTTTGGACTTGTGAAAATTGCCCCCTGACATGGGGGGATCGAAGAAGCTTTATAAAGCTCAAATCTCTGTCTCTAATGCTGTTTAGGCATTGGTTTCAGCATCTGCCTTGGCATGGAGATAGTCAGAGCTAAGAAGATATAAGTCCAGTTGTGGATGGAAGCCCACAGCATGATGTCAATTGCTATTTTAATGAAGAAATTCAAAAGAAAATTACCTTGTGGAATTCATATCTGTATGTTGAAGCAAGAATTCTCTCTTTTGGATGAATGACCTTCTGCATTCCAAAGAGTAACTTTTAGTTTAGAGCTTAAAAAGGAATCTAATAAGAAATACTGTAGGTGCAGCTAATGGAACTCCCACACAATCTGTTTTAGTAGACATTCGAGAAAGCCATTAAAAATAATACATCTTAAAAGCTTATTACTTTCCTTAAGAGCTTATTATTAGTAATAACCCTGACCCTAAGGAAGGGTTTAAACTTTGTTTATATAAGCACTATCTTCAAAGCAAAACAAAGGAATTTTCCTAGGCTGAAAAGTATACAGGAAGTTAGATATTGAAGAAAGAGGCTACTCTGTGTTCATCCACAACAGCAATTCTCCTATGAAATGATTAATACTGTATTTACTCGAATCTAGTGTGCCATTGAATGTATTGCGCACCTCAAATTTCAAAACCCTGAAACCAAAAAACGTATTTGCTGGTAAGTGTAATGCATAGCTGCAAAAAATGCACACTTTTGAAATTTGGCCAGAAAAGATGTGCATTACAGTTGGTGCCTGCTTAAAGCTCAAGTGTTAGGGTGCCATATCTTCCAGCAATTGAAAAGAAAGCCAGAGAAATAGGTAACCTTTCCCTCAAGGAGCCCCTACTGGCTTGGATCATGCCAGAAGGCTTGGAGCATGCCAGAAAAGGAGGAGGATTACAAACCAGATTCTTAAAACTGAGGGGGACATTTCTTTTGCAAGAAACTCATCAATCACGAGAAGATTTAAATGAACTGAAATTAAAAGGAACTATAATATATGAAAAAGCTATGGGCACTTCGAAGGCTAAAGGAGTAGCAATTATAATTAAGAATACTAGTGGATTCAGCATGGTATAAACAAAAAAGGATGAAATGGGAAGATATGTGATGATCCAGGGGACTATGGGAGGAGAGGATTATACTTTGGTTAATGTTTATGCACCAAATACAAAACAGAAAGAATTTTATGAATTGATTTTTAAAGGATTAGAAAAAATTTAAAAAGGGTATGTAACATTAGGAGGGGACTTCAATGGAATTATTGATTAAAAAACTGAATAAATCCAACCCTACAAAAGAAAAGGGGGAAAGGAATCTAACAGAACTTAATAAAGTAATAACCAAGGAGGGACTGGTAGATGTTTGGAGAATGATAAAGGGTAATGAAAGAAGAATTACCATCCACTCCTCAGTGCACAAAAATTACTTGAGAATAGATTTTTTTTGTTTCAAAAGATTTAATTTTGAAAACTCAAGATGCTGAAATAGAGATTATAAAAACCTCAGACCATGCACCAATTAGTATTATAATACAAATTTAAAAAAATTACAGATTAGCTAAAAGATGGAGAATTGATAATAAAGTATTAGAAGATAAAAAAAATCTCAGGAAAAATAGAAAAAGAATTAGAGGAAATTTGGGAGATAAATGATAATAACCAATGTTCCGTTGCAATAGTATGGGATACAATGAAGGCAGTGGCTAGAGGACTTTTCATTAAAGAATATAATAGTTTAAAAAAGCAACAGGAGGCAGAAGAAAAAAAATTAGAGGTGGAAATCAAAGAATTAGAGAGAAGATATACGAACTTGAAAAAAGAGGGATTGAAAAGGCACAGAGAGATTTGATTTATTTAAACAAAGAGTATTTTGAGTATAGCAATAGAAACTCTAAGTTACTAGCTAATACAACGTAAACTAGGAAACAAAAGAAATTAATAGCTGTGATTAAAGGTAAGGATGGAAAACAGTGCCCGAGAATGGAAGATAAAATACTAATCTTTCAGGAATTTTATCAGGATCTATATACAGCAAATGAAGGACCTAGAAAGAAAGTTGAAGAGTATATAGATAAACACTGGAAAATAAAGATCTAAGAAATGGACAAATTAACTATGGAACAAGCAATATCAGAGAAAGAGATTGAGGAAATTATAAACAATTTAAAACCTGGAAAGACCCCAGGACTGGATGGTTTGGGACCAGAATATTACAAAAAATATAAAACATTATTGATACCTAAATTAAAAGATTTATATACTAGAATAATAAAAAGAGAAAAATTCCACCATCATTGGAACAATAATTGATCACTTTAATTTTAAAACCTAATAAAGACCCTACAGACCCAGGATCGTACAGACCTATCTCATTAATAAATCAAGTTGCAAAAATATTAACTACCATACTGGCTAAAAGGATGAATAAATTTATATATAAATATATTAAGGAGGATCAGTGTGGATTTATAGGAGGAAGACAAATGTCAAATTTAATGGGTAGGGAATTAAACGTAATTCATAGTATTAAGTAAAGAAATTTAGTGGCAGGAGTATTAGCTTTGGATATTTATAAGGCATTTGATAGTGTATCCTGGCAGACAATGAAATTAATATTAGATAAATTTGGATTTGGAGAAAAATTTAAAAACCTAATTAATAAATTATATTCAAAAATTATGCCCAAGTAATGGTGAATGATGGTTTAACAGGGAAAAAAAGATATAACACAAGGCACGTGGCAGGGATGCCCTCTTTCCCAAATTTTATTTGCAATTGTAATGGAACTATTACCCAATGTAATAAGAGAAGATAGTAGTATAAAAGGAATAGGAATAAAAGAGAAATATAAAATAGATTTGTTTGCAGATGATACCCTTTTATCAATGGAACATCCAATAAAACAATGGGAGAAAATTGAGGCTTATTTAGCAGGATTTGGATTAATTAATAACAAGTTTACAAATTAATTGGAACAAATCAGAAATGATGATATTTAATTATCGAGAAGAAGAGATTAAAAAATATAAAACAGGAGGGGAAAATAAAAATAAAAATTAAAGAAATGATTAAATATTTAGGGATAAATTTAACTAAAGAATTAAAAAAATAGAAATAAACAATTTAACCAAATTAAGAAAGGAAATTGATAAGAAATTAATGGAATACAACAAACTCAAATTATCATGGTTCGGTAAGATAGCATTAAAAATGATGTCGAACTGCATTAATTCTGCAGTGTAGGTGCATTCTAGGCTTCTGCTGGGTTCTAGAATTTATTCCCCAAATCTCTTTAGATTATCTCCTTTGATAATCTGGATTTTATGGCAGTGTAGAAGGGGGCCTTGTCTGTTTCTTTTTTTTGTATTCACATTTTGTTATTTGCAGTAGTCCTTTAGTACAGTAGTAGGGTAGACTTAGTAGTGGTTAGAATTTAGATTTGTGTGTGTGTGTGTCTATCTATCTATCTATCTATCTATCTCTATCTATCTATCTATTTATCTATCTATCTATATCTCAAAGCTTGCAATGTGCATACACATGCTTTTGTTGTTGCGTGGGGGGTGAAAAAGAGAAAAAAAAATGGAGACCACACTACTGAGACAAGACAGCATGCAATGGCAGTGACTGGGATACAGAGCTCAAGAAGGACAAACTGATTTTCAACAAAGCAATCACTGTAGACAACGGAAAGGTAGATGAACTGACTCTTTTCTCTGAAACATGATAAGTGATGATAACAAACAATATAGTGTTCAAATGATAAAAAGCACTGCTGTGTATAGGGACTTTATCTTATCAAAAATCCTTAAGGGGAAAAAGTAAGACAATATTCTGGAGCAAATTCATTTTTGTTTTACTGCCGGATACATTCGGGTCTCAAGCAACGCAATTGCTGATAATACACCTCCTTAATTCTAGGCCTCCCTCTTGGGAGAATGATGAACATTGATACCAGGGAAAGGGGGCTCAAGCTCTCTCCAAAATTAGAGTGAAGGTGGCATGTGTGCGTGTGGAGCCTCCTGGAAATGCTAAATTGATACCACTACATTTCTGTTACTTGAAGCAGGGCAATCTGATCATTTTATTCTGATACTTGAAGCAGTTGAATCAACAAGCACCTCACTCTCTCTCGCTGGTGGTAAAAGCACAAATATAGTGAATAAAACAATAATTTGCTGCCCTGCAAAACTCCCCCTCTTGCATCCTCCTTCCCAAAAATCAAATGCTTGAAGGCTTTTGTGAATCAGCAGTCCTCACAACTACTCTGAATAAATAGGTAACATACTCTAAAAATATATCCTAGACTTTTCTATAGACAAAAATACACTGATCACTTAAGCCCCGGTTTTGGGTCAGTGTAGATTCTACCGATATTATGCAGGAATTACGGCAGCAGTTATGTCTATGGGGAAGATGAGGACATTTATACTCCACTATCATGCCATGGAGATATGCACTTCATTACAAAATCCAGATATACATATTTATAAATCATATTTAAAATTGCCAGCATCCCCAAAGAAACCTCAAGGAGATTTACAAAGAAATCCCCAAACATCAATGTGAGTTGCAAAATATTTGTTTTAAGAGTAAAAGCAAAGATTATAGTTATTTTAAAAACTTCTCAATTCCCATGTTTTTAAAGAATGTTTGAGAGTCTTGGAATCTTTATAAGAAGGCAGACAGACAACCATTCAGCTCTTGGGTAGCTCAGTTACTTCAGTGAACTAGAATTGCAGAAATGGGTAAAATAGTCCTTTGCACAGTGGGGAATTTGGCTCTTAAACATGAGCTTAGGGAGAAAATTGCTGGGAGTGTAATGTTATTTAAAACTGAATGAGAGAAGATGAAAGCATTATTAAACTAATCTTATGAAACTGATGTTCTTGAATATCTTCTAGGGGATAAATCTTGAATATCTTTGGGAAGGGAATCTAAAAACATCATGTTAAGATTAGTCTATAAGAAAAATGTTTTTTTTGTAGGTCTAGCAAACAACTGTGGTATACTAGTTAGAACACTGGACATAAAAAGGAAGATCTCAGATAAACTGAAAGAACCATTTTCTGACTCACTGGTAATGCCCCTTTATGGACTGCAAAAACAAGCAAAGTTCTTTATTACCAGATGGCAATGCTACTATTTATGCTGTTCATATGATGAGGGACAGCAGCAACAATTCAGCATGGTGGCCTCTGGTACTGCAACCAGACTTCTGATTTAGTAATGTAACTCTGCCAATGTTCCCTGCTGAAAACCTGGTAAAGAAAGTTCACAATTCCTGTAAAGTAGTAGTTAAAACCTTTTTTTAATTAAAAAAATCTCTCTTTTACTGGAAGTGGGAGATAAGAACAATCATGCCCTCTGACATAACTGGCATATCGGTATGGAAGTGGTTGGGATCATGGCACCAAGTCAGTTGTGGTGCCAGGGCTTTAACTTTCTCCTTCCATGAAAGTAGGCTTTGTCCCAATTAGGAAAGTTCCCAGTAGTTTATGCACTTGTTGTAATTTGTGTGCTTTGTGAGCCGCCCTGAGTCCCTTTGGGGATGGTGGCAGGGTATAAATAAAATTTATTTTTATTATTATTTGAAACCCAACAAGATGAGTCCACAGCAAACTAGATCACTCTGCTAGCTGTTGTATTGGATCACATGTCAGACACATCCCAAGTGTCTAGGGCAGTGTGATGTATCGGCGAATAGTGTGTGCAGATCCCAGTAAGGTGGCCTTTTCCAGCTGGCAGGTGGTAATTTTGTCAGCATCAATTGTGTTTAAGTGCAGGCCAAATTCTTTAGGCACTGCACCCAGTGTGCCGATCACCAGTGGGACCACCTTTATTGGCTTGTGCCAGAGTCTTTGCAGTTCTATCTTTGAATCCTCATATCATGTCAGCTTTTCCAGTTGTTCCCCTCAATCCTGCTGTCGCTTGGGATTGCAACATCAACAATTCATACTTTGTTTTTTAACACAATCGTGAGGTCAGGAGTATTGTGCTCCAAAACTCTGTCTTAATTTGGAAGTCCCAGAGTAGTTTGACATGTTTCATTTTCTGTAACTTTTTCAGGCTTGTGGTCCCACCAGTTCTTTGTCACAGGCAGATGGTATTTGTGGCACGAGATTATTATTATTATTATTATTATTATTATTATTATTATTATTATTTACAACTCTAGAGGTGGAGAGTGATGAGGTGGCAAGGGGTTAAAATTGTGCAGGGCAAAGTTCTAAGATCTACATCTACACCAGGCAAAATAATCTATAGTGTGGGGTCCACAGCTACTTTCAAGGAAGTATTTGGAAGTGGTTTTGTAGACCAGATGGTCAGTTGAGCTGCTAGCGCATTGACATCAATGCCCTGTCCTCCTGGGGGCAGCTATCTTGCGATCTTTAAACAGATCCCTCACAGAGACCTGATGTGACAGTGTTTCTTCTGAGGTCACAACAGGGCATCCAGCCATTTGATCACTAGAAGTGATGTTGACAGCAAGACTCTTTTGGGGAACTGCTTCTGGATGGTGAAACAGGGTGGGTCTTTTTGGAGTGTGCAAACTGGATTGCCCCAGATCCACCCCAATCTAGCTACCCACATGTCAAAAACATTGGGGATCACCAGAGTTTTCAGTAACCAGCAGTTTTTCTTGTGATTGATTAATGGCTGAAAAACTTTGCTTCTACTGCAGAACTAGCCATACATCATCTGGACCACTCAAAGCAAGTTGGAGATGAGGACATTTATTTGGTCTGTGTATACATGGGGCTGGTTTCTCCCCCACCCTGACTTCCAGAAATACTAACTCGACTAAACAACATGGACAACATCACACCCAGTTGAGTTCTTGGACTTCCACATGCTCGTAGCTTTCAAAATGCCTTCTCCTCCCTCTAATGCTGACTGCAGCTCTCCATGCCTCCCAAAGCATGCCATGACACTCTAAGCCTATGAACACTGCTTATCCTCTCTCTGTGCCTATGAGATGCAAATTAACCACTCTGCCCGATAATTTCCTTAGAGATACTTTTGAACAATTTATGAGATTTTCCCCTCATGCGCCATTTCACAGCTCAGGTGGAAAATAAACATTTCCTCAATTTTCTTTAACAAGCATTCTGACTAATCCCTAACTACGGTGATGGCAGCAGCCTGCCTATTGTCTGTGAGCCATCCGCTTGCTGAGCAGATGCTATACAATTTTGTTTGTTGGTTGGTTTGTGGATGCAAGGTGCTATAGACTTTCAAATTGTTGATTAAATCAACATCACTAGCAGAGAATAAGAAAAGCAGTGATACTAAGTACCACGAAAGGGTTATTATAAAGGAAATGGGCTGACAATTTAAGGGGAGGGAAAATTGTATAAAGTTCTCATTTGAAGTGAATATATCTCATGTAAACTTGCCGGACCAATGTGCCAGGCAGAACACAGAGATTTACCCAACTGTGAATATCTCTGAATTTTGTGTTTAAGAATTACATAAAGCAATGGTACTGAAAGATGTGGTTCATGAAGTAGAGACAGTTTGAAAACCATTGGCTGCCAGTCAGGAAAGAAAGCAATTGTTTTAGTCTATGGGCATGGATGCAGGACGAGTTCTTGGCACATTGGAAGGAAAAGTTCCCCACATCAAATAGCTTGAATAGCACTGGTGTACAAAAGTGATTAGATGTAGCTGCATACGGATTAGGAGAACTAACATATGAACATACATTCATGTACATTCACAAATACATTCAAGTAAGTTCAAATTTTGTTTTGAAAAAAGAACACAGAGGAAATATGAGAATGGATGGAATACATGTGAAATGGAAATGCTCCACATGTAGAATAATTGGCCACTGGGGGATGCAGGGTATGACTGTACAAAATATAATGTACAGTCACACTTTACATTATATTTTTTTCAATGCTAATTCATGTCTATTCACAAATAATTCCCATTGAGTAGACACGAATTACCATAAGAGCTATATAGGATTGGACTTTATAGGATTGGACTTACCATAAGAGCTATATAGGATTGGATAGGATAGGATTTTTTTTTACATCTCAGTGTCTGTGTTGATAATGATTCAGACAATATTGCTTGTATAGACAGTAGATCTACTATCTGTCTTGGGACTGTGAGTGATAGATGATTGCAGAGGCTGGTCCTCTTCTCTATTCCCAATCTCTCTACATGTGATGTCTCCCCTTTGAAGGTAAATGTTCTGTATGTGTTGGAAAAAGAGTAGTTCATGAAAGCAGCAGTGGCATATTGGAGGGGCAAGGCAGCTCTGGGACTATTTTTCTTCCAGATCAGGGGCTATAATGTCACCTATCAGAATGCTAAGGTACCTGGTGTAACTTTCTTGCTCTGGCAAGCAAATCAGGTGCTAAGGAGGCTTTCATGTTTTACTTTTTGTGATGTTTAACAGAAAGGCAGTCAAAGAAGGAGGAAAATGAGCAGAGGGAGGGCATTTCTTTGATGGGGTTTCTTTTTCACAGCAGCAGTTTAAATGTAACACTTCTTTGGCAAGACTGCCTTTTAATTAACAACTGAGGTTTGCTTTTCAGCTGGTTGGAGCTCTTTCTATTTAAGTTGAATACACTTTACAAGTTCAAACCAAAACTCTCAGAACCCGAAAAAGTGTTTTTAAGGGGCTGTAGTTTCCAGGATCTCCTTAGTCAATATGACCATTACTCTCAATGAGTTTACTCTCAGGTAGCAATGCACTAGACAGGGATAGTTGTGCTATTAACAAGAAGTGAAAGTTTTGCAGCCTCCAGATGTTGTAGTGCCACGACTAGCATTTCTTACTTTTAGTTGTGGATGTAGTGATGTTGTGATATAAATATGGGGAGAGGGAAAATGTCCCCTCACATAATTCTGGCAACATTTCTTTTTCTTCAGTCCCCACCATTCTAGCATTGTAGAGAGTGGGACCATAAAAATTATTCCCACCTAGTAGTTTAGAATTGCTGTATTCCCTTGATAACTTTGGGTTTTTCTACCCTGGCCATTTAACCTGTGGGCAGTCTGGTAGTGGCCACTAGGCTCTGCCTCCCAGTAGTGCTTGGTCACTCTGTGAATTAAAATTGTGTCACAGAGAGTTATGACATTTACATAACTTATGAAAAAATACCAGATAAAACTTTCAATTCTTACATTTTTGATGTGGGTGATGTCCATGTATTGAATATTGCATTGTATGCACAGATGTAATGAATTAGTAGTTCTTGATAGCTTAAGTATATTGCCATAGCCTTTTACTAGAGGGAGGGGCAGGAGATAATTGACCACCTTCCAACTTCAGTTCTGCAACCAGGAGAAGATGACAGAAATCACCACTCCAGTTCTCCAGTGAGTCACAGTAATGCATATGTGGGGTTTTATGCTTTGCCTAATTTCTCCTGGCTCCGTGACTATGAAATCTCATTAGGGATATGACTGTGGATGATGTCACAATGCCATCTTACATATTCTACTTTACTACTGAACCATAGACTGGCATCACCTATTAACCCCAGGCCTTATGAGCCCATCAGGAAGAATGGTTGAATGGGTGAATGTACACAATATAATCAACATGTGAGCCAAACTATTCTGATCATCAGATAGCAAAAGGAGAAAATTGCCCCATTTCAGGAGTTAGCATATTATTATAGCAATGCAGGTATATGTTATCTCTCAAGATTTCAAGGTGGCAGGGTTGACCTAAGACATTGCGCTCCTTAAAGCAATACAGCAAATGCTCTCTTGCAAAGTCAGGAGACACTGTAGACAGACCAGTTAATTTATTTTGTGACATGAGGCAGAAAATTCATTAGCATTTCTTTCTCTTCCTGCCATAAAATACAACAAAACAAACAACCCCCCACCACATTTAATTGCGAAACCTCAGCTTTCATGATGCCACAAATGGTGGCCTGAGGCAGATGTCTTATTCTGTCCAATGGTGGAGCCAGCCATGGAGAATGACAAAAGGAGATAAGTGACCAGTTGTCTTCAGCATCTTATGAAACCTTTTGGGAGACTATGCAAGTGGGCTCCTCCTACCTAAAATAGATGCCCCGTGTCAGTGAATTTCAGAGATGAGAGTTCAGTGCAAACACCTTGTGCAAATGAATGATTTCAACCTTTTGTTGATAGAAGCCTAAAATGAGATCCCCAAATCCAATATTAAGTTCTCTAAATGAGTCCTTTTGTTTGACAATTGGTCTATGTGAATCTTTTGTAGGTTCTTGAATGCAGTCTTTGAGTTTCTTATTAAAATTCTTTTCATTTATGTCTCTTTCTTTAAATAGAGAGAAAGAGAAAGAGAGAGAGAGAGAATGAGAAAGAGAGGGCACACACACCATGTTCTGCAGATAAATGCAACAAGTAGACTTTTCGATAGTTTCTACTCCTAATCGCCTCGGAAATCTTTTGTGTAGGCTAACATGCTTTTTGACAAGAGCAAAATAAATTTTAAAGGTCAATTGCATCAGATAAGCCCCTTTTGGCAGCTCTTGCATATTCAGAGTTTTATGGCTAACATTTAGCTTATGCTAGCAAAGGTGTCAGGGAAGAGAGAAAAAGACCTTCTCAGAAGTCTTGGAATCTCAGAAGAAAAGTTGGATAATTTTTTAAAAAGCACTTAAAAGCAAAATGTCATTTACAGCCCCATTGGTGCCCATAATTACATAGTGGGCAAGGGTACAACACTGCATGTGGTTAATCCCATTTTTAAAAATGCACACATTTGCTTTGATGGCTTGGATCTGCCTCACTAGGGGTCTAGAAGGACTATCATTAGTCGCTGCCCATGACTAATTTCTCTGTAATTATTTTTTAGTCATGCCCTAATAGGCAAACACCATGTGCTCTCCATGTCTCTGCTTTACACTTGTGGACACCTCATGAGATTGCGTCTCCTCAGCAGCCTAGATTTTAGTTAATGAACAAATGCACCAGGAGCTCTATTGTCCTGTTAACTGTGCGTGATTTATTCCAGAGCAAACATAAGCCTTGACAATTGAGCTGCCTTGAAAATTATGCAGCTGGAAAAAGGGTCCAATGGCTTTTTAAAACTGACCATAGCTAATGATGAAGGTTAAATGTTTTATCCAGAGAACATGGGAGTTCACAGCATGTACATGAGTAAGAAAAGGGATGGATAGATGAGACCCAATGAGTTATCACTGGTGCTTAGTTCTAAAGAGTTCTCTCCATCCATCTGCTAACTCAATATAAGAATGAATTGAAGAGCAACATGATGTGCCTTCCAATATTTCTCACATAATGCCAGGATATGTGTAGCTAACCATATAACGCAGAAGTGTGATTAAACTGCCAAAGAAAGAAGACACAACTTAGGAGAGGCTGTGACAATATGCTTTTGCCTGAGTCTGCAGGGAAGGCCAACATCCTGCCCCTTCTCTTCTCTCTTCCCTTCTCTTTGGGTTAATTGACTGCAAACCACTTTTGTACTTGAATTTATTTTTCAGGAGTTTAAGTAAGTTCAAGACAAAAAAGGAGAAGGAGGAAGAAAATGGGAAGGTTATAGCACAGCTTGGATCTTAATCAACCAGGGGAATCTCTGCAAATCAGTGTTAGGTAGAGACTTAGGGCCCTTCTACACTGCCCAATATCCCATGACCCATCACGGGTTAATGTGAGATATCCAAATGACACCTCAGGTTAACTACAAAGAGTACTCCTGACATGTAAAAATGATGCATCAGAAAGGGGGGGAGGGGTGAGAGGAGGAGGGAAATCCCTCCCCTCCACCTCCCCATGCATCATTTTCATTCATCAGGAGTATTTTCTGGAGGGGCATGCACTGCTGGCAAGCCTCTTGGATAAGTTTTAGGAGGGTAAAATGGGGGGGTTGGAGGGGGACTGAATGGCATCTAGTCACCCCCTGAGAGAATGCCCAGGCTTGGGTTGGGGACTCTTGGGAGGAACTGGGTTAAAATAACCCAGTTCCTCCTGAGATTTTTGGCAGTGTAGAAGGACTCTTACTCATCTCAGGAAACAAAGGGCTCATGAGGTTAAATAACTTTATTTTGGATGACTAATATTGAATCCACATTGTAGAATGAATGCAGTACTTTACCTACCATGGCTCAATGCTATGGAATTCTGGAAAATGTAGTTTGATGAAGCACTGGAATGCTTTGGCAGAAAAGGTGAAAGAGCTTGTAAAATTACAATTTCCAGGACTTCAGAGCATTGAGTTGCCATTAAAGTGCTTTCAAACATTGCATTAATTCTGCAATGTAGATGCACCCTAAGCAATAACTTATATAATGGACATAATCTGATCTGATGTGTATTACCTGCATCCTATATTTCTAGCCAACACAATTCAAATACTATGTGAGTTTTCACCCTGTTTGTCAAGGTGCCAGTTCAGTACATCTTTTGTAGCCCCCCCCCCCCCCCCCGGTCTATTAATCAAAACACCCCTTAGCTAACCCCCAAGCAATCTCCCTGAGAACAACCTTGGGACTGCTATAGCTTCATGAATCTGCCAAAACAAAGATAAGCACTCCAAACTGATGAGAATTCACCATATAAGTCTCTACTCATGCCAGTGATACTAGCATGCTAGAAGCATAATACCCATCATCCAATATACATATTTATAGAATTTAAAGCAAACAAATGAACAGACATCAAGATACAATATAGTAATAGTGTCCATACAATATAGTCATAGTGTGCCTCAAAGAAACACAGTGAGAGATAAGGGAATGAGATCAAGATGACAAAAGATATTAATGAAAAAGAACACACAAGCTCGGCAAACTTGCAATTGTTTGCTTTTGCCAGAACAAACTGAATGGCAAAATTCTACCTACTCTTCTCCTACCCCCCTTTTGCTAATTGAGGACATTAAAAAAAATCTCAGCTGATGAAGACTGAATTCTGGTGAATTTCAAATTTTCATTAATAGTAAAGATTATCCATATTTCTGTTTATCTTCCTCCTGCTCCTCTACATCATTATCAAATGTATCAACCTTTAAAAGTATAAAAAGATAAACAGGAAACCATTATATTTTCAATCAAGACACAAGTTACATTAGGCATCTACTTTTAGAGATACAGCCTTCATAATAATGTTTAAAAATTTCACAGCTTTTAACATGACACTAATCTTTGATTCATCCAAAGAAAAAGCAAGAAGAAATTAATCTGACTTTTCTGGGTTTAACAAATGTTTCCTGCCTCTTTTACAGAAACTGTGATAAGATAATAGAAGGGAAATATATTTGAATCTCACCAGAATTATAGGTTATAAACTTGGTTTCATTGTATATATTTTAAAAATCACTTCTAATTCCACAAAAGGGAAAACATCAAGCCTTGCCAAAAATAGAGATATTTCGGTAACTTCAACACTTTCAAGCAGAGAGGCAGTATAGTTTACTTACTTGGATCAGGATTCCAGGGCTCCTTCCACACAGCTGTATACAATCTACATTGAACTGGATTATATGGCAGTGTGGACTCAAAGCAGATATTGTGGATTATCTGCCTTGATATCCTGAGTTATATGTGTGTATGGAAGGGCCCCAGGAGAGCAGGGTTTAAATCTTCACTCAGCCCTGGAAACTCATTGGATGAACCTGGACAAGACACCCTCTCCCCAGGCCCGTAGCCAGGATTTCGTTTCGGGGGGGGGGGGGGCTGAATTTTTTTCAGGGGGGGTTTCGGGGGGGGGGGGCTGAGTTTCGGGGGGGGGCTGAGTCTGAGTGAAAGAGGGTCTAGCCTAGCAAACCTTTTGTATCATTACCCCAATACCCCCATGCATATGGGATATATTGAGTATGGTGATCAGATCATGATATGAATAAACATAACAGTTTAAATAATGCACCAATAAGGCCTTTTCGCGAACCACCATGAAAATTTCGTGGGGGGGGGGCTGAAGCCCCCCGAGCCCCCCCCCCCCCCCCGGCTACATGCCTGCCTCTCCCTAAGCCTGAGGAAAGCAACAGTAAACATCACAAAAATGTTGCCAAGAAAATTCTGTGATAGGCTTTTTGTCACAGTTTGTAGTTGGGTGCTTCCAGACTGCATTAAATCACAGGTTTTAAACAGAGTAAAAACATTTTGGGACTTCAGAAGGGGTCCACATACAGACCTGTTGGTCCCGGGATTTTTGCCTCTGTTGGCCAGACTTCATGCTTTGCTGCGAGATATAGAGGCCCCTAAGATGGCTTCCGTGGGATTTCTCCTGGAAACCTTGGCAGGTTTTTATTTATTTATTTATTTATTTCAGGCTTTTATATCCCATCCTATCTCAACCTCCGCAAAGGGACTCAGGACAGCTAACAAATTGGCACCCCATGGCACCCACATCAAAAACATAAATATACAATTTAACAGCAATATAATAATAACAATATAAAACAGTATAAAACAATATAAAAACAATCAATCAGTCAGCGATCACTGGTTTAAATCATCATCTAAGGGCAGTCCATCAGTTCTATATAAGTCACCACATCAGCAAGTCAGCCTAATCTACAAAGGCCTGATCCCATAGCCAGGATTTTACTTGTTTCCGGAAGGTCAAGAGGGATGCAGCGAATCTAATTTCACTTGGGAGGGAGTTCCATAGCTGGGGAGCCACCACAGAAAAGGCCCTGTCCCTTGTCCCTGCCAACTGTGATTGCGACAATGGGGGAACAATTAACAGGGTCTCCCCGGATGATCTTAGTGCCCTAGGTGGATCGTAGTGGGATATGCAGAATTCTGGATATGTGGATAAAAAGTTCCATTCTTTGTCTTGGCCAGAGAAACTGTGCCCTGCACACATTCTATGAAGTTTCAGGCACACAAAACTTTTGCCTTCTTCTCAAGTGTCACATTTTTTTTAGGAACTGATCAATCAGGAACAAGCATCTAAAACCTGGGAACAAAGCTAGATAAAAAAAAAATCCTGTGATTTCAATTGCAGAGACATACAGACATTTGAAGATGCTGATAATTGGCTCAACACCACAATATTCCTGCACCTGGAAATCTTGTGGGTTTTTTTTGTCTTTTGTAGCGATTGCTTCCGTGTTTGCAGGGAACAGCATCTGGCCACCTTCCTGTTTGCTGCTGAAGCTTCTGGGATAAAGGTACTGTCTGGCTAGACCCTTTAAGGCACTTCATTTGTGCATACATACATTCAAGTCACCTTCTTGACCTATGTTGATGCCATAGGGGTTTTTAAAAGCAAGGAATACTAAAAGGCGGCTTTGATCCTTCCTTCCTCTGAAATATAGCTTTCTGAACCTGGTATCCTTTGGTGGTCTCCCATCCAAAAATTAGCTAGCAATGACCCTGCATAACTTTCATGACCAGATGGGATCTAGTACTTTTAGAGTTGTTAAGCCCTTGAAAACGTATTGCAATAACAGTATAAATAAATAAATAAAGAATGAGGCAAATTCACTCAGGAGAAGAATATTCCACCCATAGCCCAAAGGTAAACAAACATTGTAAGAAGCAACTATTAGACTTTGTCTGCCAGCATCTTGTCTTCATTGTTTAATTAATGGCTTAGCTATGTCCACATTCTAATTAATAGCAGGAAGCAGGAATTTTTTTCTGCCTTATTTATCATATGACAAAGCAAACTACAAAGACAAAACAAGACAGAATATTAATATTAAACACTGATAAACAAGCCTAAAACTCATTTTCTTTTTTAAAAATGTAGATTTCATCTTTCTCATAGCTTTGAATGAAAAGTAACACAGAACAAGGCTAAAGCAAAATTAAGCTAAAACTCTGGCAATAAAAAAGTTAGCATACCATTAAACAAACTATCAGATTAAAATGCCATTCAAAATTTAAAATCAAAATACTGGTAATAAAGTTTTAAAAGACAGTACGCCCCATTAAGTTGACTCCCCCAAAATAGCTGATCATCAAATGTCTGTTTAAATGAAAAGGTCTTTGCCATCTGATGAAAGGACAGCAGAGGGCAGCCACTGGAGGCCCTTTCACACAGTCACATAACCCAGAATATCAAGGAACATAATTCAGAAAATCTGCTTTGAACTGGGTTATCTGAGTCCACACTGTCATATAATCTAGTTTGATGTGGATTTTATACAGCTGTGTGGAAGGGGCCTGAAGCCCCATCTAAACTGTCATATAATGCAGTTTGAAACTGTATTATATGGTCAGTGTAGTCTCACAAAATGAAGTTTAATATAGCATAGACAGGGTGTGAGAAGGCTCTCTCTCATGTTTTCATCAGAAAGTTACATCTAATTATGAATCCAGTTAAGAATCTAGTGTAAAGTGAATACCAACTGCCTATTTATCTCTTGACAATAGCCAAGTAATTAAATAAACAAATACAAAGAGAGAGAAATGATTGTATAGCTTTGCTTTTTGCTTTGAAGCACAAGTCCCATGATTTTCTCATTACCATATACTGATTTATGAGAATAAATACTTAAATATTGATGTGAACAAACTTGTTCAATAAGATGGGCATCTAATTTCTAAATCTGTTTTGCTTACTTTCCAGGAATAACTGGCTCTTTTGATTTATCATAATTAGCGGTTAACTTTAACATAGATGGAAAAATCCCCCAAAGCTTGTTTTATCTGAGCCTAGTTTGGGATTAAAACACTGTGATTTTATTCAACTTTGTGACTACCTTGGAAACTATTGCAGGTTGCTCTCTGGCATAATTCTCCAGTTGTGTTTACAATCTGAATATGGGGGACAAAGCAGTTCACAATTACAGTTAAAGTGAAATACAATTGAAACTGAAACAGTAGTACAAAGGTTGATAAACAATTTAGCAAACAATCAAATTAAAACATTGACTTAAAACAGTTTTGTAAAAGAAGTTTAATTATAATAATGACATAAGTACAAATGCAACAAACTGCAATTAAAAGACCCTTTGAAACAGAGAGTTAACATGCAAAGCCTAAATGCACAGAAAGGCATTCACTTGCTGGAGGAAAAGCTGCAGAGAGAGAGATCAACCTAGCTTTGTGTAGGAAAAAATCCCATTCTCTTCCCCATCCTCACCAAATGCACTTGTGGGACTAAATGAAAGCCACCTTTTGAGGAACTTAAAACGCAGGAATTATAGTTTCCCAGATGCCTGGAACCAACCCATAATTGGAAGGGACTCAGATTGTTCTTCCTCTTTCTGGTGATAAAATGAGTAGGGATGGAAAGCTTGTTTCTCTCTTGATGACCAACCATGAAATAACAACAGAAAATTGGGTTTAATAAAGGCTACTTTATTTGACCTATAACCCATTTAAATGGATTGTGTCTGGGAATGCGCAAAATAAGGGTGAGCAACTTGTTGTGGGTCTAACAAGACAGATGTCAACCTGTAACCCCCTCCTCAACCTTCCCTTGGGTGAAACCCCTAGTCATGAGGACAATCCAATCAGTTGTTTACTGGTTGGCACACCTGGAACACTCCCCCAAAAGTCCCAGTACTCTATAAGAGTGAGTATCTCCCCCTCCCCCAGGGTTATCCTCATGAGCAGGTACTTTAATAGCACTTTGGGTCCCAGCATCTAAAGAGGCCTTTCCCTGCAAAAAGGGTTCACAAGTGGGTGGACTCACCTTAAATTGTTCACAGCTCTGCTCTCTGCATGTATTGTGACTTGGTACATAGTGCCAAGCTAATTTTACCCTGGTTTTGTTTCATGGAGAACATCACCTACAACATCATTTACCATGTTGTCATCATTCACCATGTATTTAACTAATAAGAATACTGGTTATTTTCCAAAGACTACAGGGCCTTGGGACATATAATTTCTCTATGGTACCTTTCTTTTTTATTTCTCCATCTTTCCTTTCTGGGAAAATTATTTTTCTTGAAAGGGAAAGCAAAGTGATGGGTGACAGCTCAGGAAACACACATACAATTTTTCAGGATTCTAGGCACCAAAGATAAAGGGAAAGAGATATAAAGAAACATATCCTTCTTGTTACTCTCATCATCAGACTTCAGAGCCCCTCCACAGCTAGAAGGAGGAGAAAATTGTGAAGTGCCAAAATAATAGTATTTTGGCACTCTTTTAAAATTCCAAGTGTTTTCCAGTGACACTTATAATTTTTGTTCCCATTCCAAATTGATTCAAGGGCTTTTGATCTTCTCTAGTTATTTATATGGCACCACAAAAGAACAGGAGGCTTTATATAACAATGTAGTTGCTTGAGCACTGAACTACTACTCTAGAGACCAGAGTTTTAATCCTCTCTCAACCATGGAAACCCACTGGATGAGCCTGGGAGAATTGTACTCTCTGTCTCAGAGGAAGGCAATGGTAAAACTCCTTTGAACAAATCTTGTCAAGAAATCCTGTGATAGATTCACCTTAGGATCTCCTTAGTTTGGAAATTACTTGAAAGTGTATAACAAAAACAATGATTTATAGAGTAAGTCATGTTTGGTTGTCACCCTCTAATGGTTCACTTTGTTATTGGTGCCTTCAAAGTGCTCTTTTTATAGTTGGAAAATTGCCTTTCTTAACCTGGCATTTTCCAGATGTGTTGCACCACAAATCCTACAAGCTGATAGATGGCAAGGGACTGTGGGATTTGTAGTGCATTGCATTTAGAAATTGCCAGGTACAGAAAATATCACATTTCCCCCTTCACCCAGTCAACTGAAAAATAAAAATTCTTCTGCTGGATGACTCCAGGCATAATACCTTTCTCACTGTGCCAAGTTCTCTGTCAGTTGTTTCACAAACCTAGAAATGAATGGTGTGAGTTCTAGAGATAGAAAAATTGCCATTGCCATTTTTGTACACAAATTTGTTGCTTGATTTATTGTGTATTACATAAGTGGCTGTTGGCAAAAGGAAGAGACTCCGGTGTGGCATTCTTGGACTGGAGATCATGTCAACAGGGTTCACTATTATTCATGTTTCATGTATCCATGCGAACTCCAGGAGTGTATCTCTTGTACATATGGGGGCCATACCATATTCTGCTGTTAAGGATAACACAGTAGTATAACCTCTGTATTCATAAGGGAGACATTACTCGTTTGTTTTGTTTTAAACACTATTTGATTCTATAATTGCTACACTTCAGTTTCAGAGAAAGTGTATGTGGTAGCAGCATTAAAAGTGGAAGAGTGTTGAACTGTTGTGACTAAAAGAAGTATAAATCCTCATAGGAACCTTTGGGACTGTCCCACAGTTGATGTCACACTGCCCACTGAACCAAAAAGCCCAAACCCTATAACCATGAAAGATCTGTTTGAATGTTTATCTAACCAGAAAAAATGAACACAGCTCTTAGGTCTCAACTTCTGAATATATGGTCTTTCAATTTCCAGCCCATTGAATGGCAAAATCCCTCTGTATTTCAAAGTTTGTAAAGTGGCACCTTCCCAGGAGATCTAGCTCAAACACTGTGGCATCGACAAGAGCTGTTGTCCAAGCACAAGGGATAGGATTCGCGAGGAGTTCTTTGCCTTATTTCTGCATTGTGCCATGCAGAATGTGCACGCTGTGCATTTCTATACAGGAGACTTTAGAGAACTGAAGATGGAGAGACGTAAGCTATGGCTTAGGAAGTTTATTCAGACTCCACTGCCCTGGTTGCAGACTCTTTGTTGACGCACATTCAGGAGAGAGAAAAGAAATTACTCCTTCATACTGTGGTCTGATAGTGTAGAACTGACCACCAACCTGGGATGCATCTACACTGTCTGAAATATTCTGGATTAGGCCACCCTGGAGCTGTCTCAAATGCAGCATGGTGAGTACGACTGGGGTGGAAATTTCCTGAAGCCTATTTGGAATCCAGATGGCTGGCCAGGCTAACAGCACATTGACATCAATTTTCTGGGAACAGATGCTGACATTTTACCATCCAGAAGCAGCTCCAAGCAGCTTCGTGGCAGGGCTTTACAGCCAATGTTACTGTTGGTGAGGTCATAACAGAGTGCTCAGCCATGCTCAGCAGAAGCAGTTAACAGCAAGGTTCAGCTGAGGAGTTCTTGGAGCTGCTTCTAAATGATGAAACTTTTTTTTGATGTGTGGACACTGGATCATCGCAGATCCATCCCAATCTAGCTGCCCACACTCCAAAAACACTGAGGTCACTCTAGAATTTTCTGGGTGCTCCAGAGTAACTTGTGGTTCTCCTTGTCTTGGATTAATAGCTAGGAGAAGTACTTCTGCTGCAGACCTGGCCATATGTTTGGACTGCTCACAGCAGTTTCAAGTTGAGTTTGTTTCATTTAGTCTGTGTAGACTTGGCATTAGAGAGCTCTAATAAGGTATTCAAGTACAACAGAGCTATTAATGACTGCTTACATACTTATTTAGATGATCCCTTGTTGTCCAAGTATGATGGCCTTCCAAGTGTTGTGTCTTGGCGGTGGGTATGTAGGTGACTGTTGAGCCCTATTCTTGATCCAGTCTGAGTCCCTCCACAGAAGTAGAGAAGATCGGGATATAAAAGTTTTAAATAACATAAATAAATCCACATGTTCTTCTACACTGAGGGCATCAGTTTCCAGGTGGAAGGCAGTCCTGGTCAGGTTTAGCTTGATACACCTTTCTCTTGGCATGTTCTCCCTTTTGCCCTCCATTCATGCCTCTTCAAATTCTGCAGCACTGCTGGTCACAGCTGACCTCCAGTTAGAGTACTCAAGGGCCAGGCCTTCCCAGTTCTTGGTGTCTATGCCACCTTTTAAGGTAAAGGTTTTCCCCTGATATTAAGTCCAGTCATGCTTGACTCTGCAGGTTGGTGCTCATCTCCATTTCTAAGCCAAAGAGCCAGCGTTGTCCGTAGACACCTCCAAGGTCATGTGGCCAGCATTACTTCATGGAGTGCTGTTACCTTCCTGCCGGAGCAGTACCTATCAAGCTGCTCACATTTGCATGCTTTAGAACTGGTGGTTGGAAGAAGCTGGGGCTAACAGCAGGACCTCATCTCTCTTCCCAGATTCGAACTGCCAACTTTTGGTCAGCAAGTTCATCAGCTCAGTGCTTTAACCCACTGCAGCACCGGGGGCTCCTTCACATTTTTAAAGGTTAGCTTTAAGCCCATCTTTAAATCACTTTTCATGCCCACCAACATTCCATTTTCCATTCTTGAGTTGGGAGTATAGTAACTGTATATATTCCCCCCATTACCAGAAGCAGTATATCTCATTGAATCAGTTACCGAGAAACATAAACAGAAGGTTGCAGTGATAGCTCTCACCCACTTCTAGCCTTTTTCTGGGCAACCAACTGACTTTTGTGTGAACTAGCTGCTAGTTCTGATGCATCATGTGGCAGGCTCATGAGGAGCCAAAGTATATTACTAACAACTCATGCACTGAAGATTATGTTATCATTTTATCTTCTTTCTGATTTGGTGCATCTACAGGAGCACATTCCTCTCAACATGGGGTAAAACTTACAGGTTGTTGAGATAATACATGCTTCCATAGCTGAGAGATGCTTGAGTAATTCAGTTTCAAGTGGGTGGCTTTAAATTTCTCCTTTTACTTGTCTAATTTAATACAAATGCACTGCTGGAATTTCAAACATTTTAACAGCTGGACTGACTTTTCCGGGAGGGTATTTTACTGGAATTTTGTTTAAACATTTTTAAAAGGAGTAGCAGCTTTAAAAAGTCTTTGTCCTGAAAGATTATTGAGAAATCTTCAATATAAAACAAATAAATACTTTTAGATGTATGATTATGTGTTTTTAGCTGTGTTGTAAGTAAGCCATCTCGAGCCATGAGGAGAGGCAGGTAATAAATAAATAAATGATGATGTAAAAGCGAGATGGGCAACTGCAACTGGTCTAGAATGTTAAGCTGTTCAGAGGATACTTGATGTGCACCTTGAAGCTGCTTCAGACTTATGGCGACTCTATCCTAAAGTTTTCATGACAAAATTTATTCAAACGAGGCTTGCCATAGACTTCCTTTTAAGATGAGAGAATGTGACTTGCCCAATGTTTCCATGGCCAAGAAGGAATTCCAACCTTGGCCTCCCATACTCACATTCAAAGTACACCACATTGCTTTGCTACAGGGGCACCGAGCAATCTGCAGCCTACTGAAAAGGTTAATTGTTGCAGATCAGGATATCAGGATTTACTGTCCTTCCACTGGAGGCACTGGAAGTGGAATGAAAGGAGAAAGATTTTGGAGGGATCCCAGGGTCAGCAAAACATTCCCCCAAACAAGCCTACATGGACATGTCAGAGGCACAGATGATGGGATAATATGGAAAAAAACCCAAGGAAGAACCATCACATTTAAAATGCAGCACTATGCAGGCACAATTAGAGAAAAAGAATGGTTGGAGATTCTGTCTCCAAAGGCTTCAATTTGCAGACACTTTCCATACAGCTTCAGAGGAAGTGCAAATGAAATGAAGCATGCATCACAGGATAGGAAATGACTGAAAATATTGCAAATACTGTGGTAAACATTCATGTGATGAGGTGACTTTCCATCAGAGCTGGTGGCTTTCCATCAGATCCCTCTGTTCAACAGTTCCTGGCATTTAAATACATATTTAAATAAGTATATGATACTCTTTTGAGATGATGTCTAAAAACAGTTTGAGATCAATTAAAAATTGAACAGAATTGTGGTTGAAAATAATAAAAATGTAACATTTCTTACTGAGTTACATTTCCCTGAGTTACATTTCCACTCTACCTTACCATTAAGGCAGCACACATGGTTTCTTACTCTGTGAATCCAAGGTCACCCTGTACATTTCATGGTATAGCGCAGGGGTCCTCAAACTAAGGCCCGGGGGCTGAATGCGGCCCTCCAAGGTCATTTACCCGGCCCTCGCTTAGGGTCAACCTAAGTCTGTAACGACTTGAAAGCATACAACAACAACAATCCTATCTGATCAGCCAAAAACAGGCCCACACTTCCCATTGAAATACTAATAAATTTATATTTGTTAAAATTGTTCTTCATTTTAATTATTCTATTGTTTTTAAGTGGTTTTTGCACTACAAATAAGATATGTGTAGTGTGCATAGGAATCCATGTTTTTTTTTCAAATTATAATCCGGCCCTTCAACAGTTTGAGGGACTGTGACCTGGCCCTCTGTTTAAAAAGTTTGTGGACCCCTGGTATAGTGGGACCTTAAACTTGCATTTCAAATGTCACAATCCAACACTTCAACTAACCAGTATACCACTTTGGGTCCCCTGAGACAGAGCACGAATAAACAGCATGATCCCTACTCACAACCACAATGAATAATTTTCATCTTGGTAAAAGGTATGCCATTAAATATCAAGCTATTACTGAGAATGGGTCCCTATTCATGCAGCTCAAGGGGCTGGAAGAATGAGGGATCTGTGAGGCAATCCCCCATGGCTGCAGACTGCATATGAATGGCTGACATAACCTTGTGGGAAGACCAGTGAGGTCAATCAAAAGCACAAAAGAAAATAAATTAATATGAACCATTTGAGTAAGAACAGCTTCACCATGCCAGCTGAAGTTCTCATCAAAGCTCTTGTCTGCCTCTTAAAAACCCTTGCCAGGCATTTATTACCTTCAAGTTCACAGTGGTATGCAGCATGATTGGTGCTCCTGAAAAACATGTATGAAAAGTATCTTCCTTTGTTTCCCTCTCTAACCTAGCCATATCACAAAGCTTGGCAGGGAAGCTTTTGAAAATGCATAAAATATATATTTGATTATGATTGCAGTATGTTGGGAGAGATATAGTTTGAGACTAACCCTACTTGGCACATATACGTACCATAAATGATACACCACATTTTCCCCACAGGCTGATAACTGGCCAGGCACAAAATTTGCTTTTCAACTCATATGGCTAGAAGCACTAAGATACAGTGCCAACAGAATGGAGGCCGGGGCATAATGAGAATAATGACAATTCTGAACCATAGGGGCTGCAATGGTGTAAAGCCGAAATGAATAAGGTACAAACCAAGAGAACAGGGCAAACCAGTTGATCTTTTAACAGCAGGCGATATTTGCATATTAAAGAATCTGTAACATTTAGAAGTGGTACTTTTGTTGAAGGCATAACAACAGATATGAATAACTGCAATTATGCCACCACAATTGGCAGCTTCTCATCGAGGACTATGTGGCAGAAAGAGGTGATTAAATTATCCGGCAATGAGTCACAAAGCACTATGGAGGAAGAAAAGAGGTTTCCCTGGAGAATGCCTACACAGACCACTTGCCTAAATAAAGCCTTCTCAGCATCTGCATCTGCTCAATGAAACTTCAGTCTGCTGTGAAAAAGATTGCCTGCATTTGCAATTTAACTATGTCAAGTTTTTCATGCTTAAATATTACAGCTAGTCCCAACTACTGTAGACTAATTGCCAGCAATAACTGTTTGCTAGCATGTTGGCAGTGTGATAAATCTGCTGTAAATTTTAGCCTGGAATTCAGAGGAGTTATTTAAAGTTCAGAAATGATAGGGTTCAGCACTACGGGTAGTTCCTTTTGACTAGAACTGGATTCACCACTTCAGGGTTGGAAGCCACCAGCTGCCTGTGCTGCTGATCCATATTGGCATAACATCCAGCAATTGATTTAGTGGCCTTACATCAGTGTTTCTTAACCTTGGGGCAGGACCCCGGGGGGGGGGGGGGGGGAGGTCGCGAGGAGGTGTCAGAGGGGTCACCAAAGACCATCAGAAAACACAGTATTTTCTGTTGATAATGGGGGTTCTGTGTGGGAAGTTTGGCCTAATTCTATCATTGGTGGGGTTCAGAATACTTTTTGATTGTAGGTGAACTATAAATCCCAGCAGCTACAACTCTCAAATGTCAAGGTCTATTTTCACCAAACTCCATCTGTGTTCATATTCGGGCATATGGAGTATCTGTGCCAAGTTTGGTCCAGATCCATCATGGTTTGAGTCCACAGTGCTCTCTGGATGTAGATGAACTACAACTCCAAAACTCAAGGTTCATGTCCACCAAAGCCTTCCAGTATTTTCTGTCATGGGAGTTCTGTGTGCCAAGATTTGTTCAATTCCATCATTGATGGGATTTAGAATGCTCTTTGATTGCAGGTTAACTATAAATCCCAGCCACTACAACTCCCAAATGACAAAATCAGTCTTCCCCTACCCCAGCAGTATTCAAATTTGGGCACATCAGGTATTTGTGCCGAATTTGGTCCAGTGGATGAAAATACACCCTACATATCAGGTATTTACATTAATATTCATAATAGTAGCAAAATTACAGCTATGAAGTAGCAACAAAAAGAATTTTATGGTTGGGGGTCACCTCAACATGAGGAACTGTATTAAGGGGTGCGGCATTAGGAAGGTTGAGAACCATTGCTTTACATGAATGCTAGTGTTTCTCAAAGGACTAGCTTCCAATGAACTATGAAGTTCATAGTCCTTTTCTAGCTCCCCATAGTAATGGATAAAGAGGAACAGATCCACAACAATTTTCACAATACTGCCTAGAGCACTGCTTCTTAAATTGTGGGTCCCAACCCCACATGGTGTTCCATTTATAGCTTAATGTATGTCTCATCTCTGCTTCATAAAAAAAGAAAACCAGCCTGTGTTATCCAACACTTTCATGGCCAGAATCACTGGGTTGCTGTGAGTTTTCCAGGCTGTTCGGCCATGTTCCAAAAACATTATCTCCTGATTTATGACAGGTATCCTCGGAGGTTGTGAGGCAAACCAGCCTGTTTAGCAAGCCTTGGAGATGTTGACTTGTTATAAGTAAATGTTTGATTTTTATATCTATTTTATACCTGGGGTCACATAAAATTTCTTGGGCCAAAAGGGGTTCTGAATGGAAAAGTTTAAGAAGTCTTGACCTGAGAGAGAGCACAACCCACGATTGCAATCTTTTGGTGGAAAAGGGCACATTCCTGTTGAACTCCAGTTTTTTTTCTTTTCTGCTGAAAATGGGAAAAACTTTATCACAAAAAAAGAGAAGACATTATTGTTGGCAGGATACCATACCCTTGAAACCACTACGGACATGTCAGTTGTTCACCTCTGCCATAAAAGCCCAACCTTCATTTTCTTCTTCAAGGAGTATAAACCTTTACTAGTTTCAGCAAGGCATTGCTCAAACCAGCCAGTCAAGGTTAATTCACTTTCATGTACCAGTGTGCATAAATCTAGCCTAGAGAATTCCTGGAAATTGTAACTTGGCTTGCTTTGTTAAACCATGCATAAACTTCCAGTGATCAAAACGGATGCACTAAAAGGTCCCCTGTTACTCTAGTAAAGTTCTGAAAAGCAAGTCGTATTACCTTCAGCTGTTGTAAGCTAAGCTTAGGTGCCTTCTGATTAGACAATTATAGCCAGACAGAATAGATCTCCTTGCCACAAGAATAAAAGAACAAAGAGGAGAAGAGAAGAAAGAACTATAAAGACAAAGGTAATGTCAAAGGGCAAAGAAAAATTGGTATAGATCTTGATCCTTCAGCCCCAGCTGCCATACACTGAGGAAGATGCAAAGAGTTTGAAATATCAATAAGAATCATAAGGTGCCAACATAAGTTAATGCATAATTTATCTAAAAATAAACAACAGCTGTTTTTACTCTGGGCAATCTATATTAAAATGTGTTCCTATGGAGTTGAGGTTAACTCTCTCAGCCCTTTATGGATGAATACAAATTTTTCAACCCACCCCCTCCAAGGTTCATGAATGGAGTCTGGTAGTACACTGAAATTGTAGCTTATTTAAACGAACACATGCTGTTGTTTGTGTAATAACATAGTGCCTGGTGGATTTTTGCTTGCGTATCAAGGATTCCACACCACATAAGTAGTTAAGCCAACTTTATATAAAATCCTTAGAAAAACATGCAGTGGAGGAAGTTGAGCAGCAAAAGGCTATGGCATCTATACAAATTCACCAATAAGGAGGAAGCCGTGTTTCTAAAATGATGGATGTTAAAACATTTATTGATTTATTAATTAAAACATTTATACCCTGTCCTTCTCAACCTCCATGGAGAGACTCAGAATGGCTTACAACAAGCAAAGAATCCATGCTATACAATGTAATCACATATGAATACAACATACATAATAAATACATTATAAAATACATGTAAAAGACAATTCGGCAAGTTAAAAACAGCATCCAACTCAATCCAAAATTGTGGTCCAATAAAATCTTAGTCTTCACTGGTGCAGTCCATCTAATCTGTGAACACCTGATTTCATAGCCAGGATTTCAGTTGCTTCCTAACGGTCAGGAGGGAGGGGCAGACCTGACCTCATTGGGGAGAGAGTTCCATAGCCAGGAGGCCACCACAGAGAAGGCCTTGTCTCTCGTTCCCACCAAACGTGACTGTGAAGACGGTGGGATCAAGAGCAGGACCTCCTTGGAAGATCTTAAAGTCCTTGATACTATTTAGGGGAGGATACGTTCAGACAGGTAAACTGGGCCAGAACCATTTAGGGTTTTATAGGTTAAAACCAGCACTTTGAATTCAGCTCGGAAGCTAATAGGCTGCCAGTGGAGCTGGTGTAGCAAGGGAGTTGTACGCTCCCTGTACCCCGCTCCTGTGAGCAACCTGGCTGCCAAGCGTTGGACCAGCTGAAGCTTTCGGACAGTCTTCAGAGGCAACCCCACGTAGAGTGAGTTGCAGTTGCCTATTCGGGATGTAACCAGAGCATGGACCACCATGGCCAAGTCAGAGCTCCCAAGGTAAAACATGTTCTTTGTATCATCCTAGAATCTTAGCTGTTACCATAAAAACATTCCAAGATGTTTTGTAACATGGCTCAGAATGTTTTGTGCAAATTTAATTTAACTTGTCATTATTCAAAGTTTACAACGTTTCATATACTGTAGCTGAGCAAACTGCTTTTTCAACATGGATTCACCTTATTTGGAACTTGTGGTTACTTTCTGTGTTTTCTTTTCACCAAACCCATACCTATAGCTTGCTGTGTTACAGCTGATAGTTTTCATCTATCAAAGTGGCACCAAAATGACAACAATTTAATGGAAAGGGTTCTCAACTGGGTTATAAAAATAATCTTTTTGAACTATAAATTCCAGAGCCTTTAGATTTCTGGGAGTTGTCAACAAAACAAAACAAAACAAAACAAACCTAAAATTTCCAAGATGTAGTTCTGAAAGTGGATGCAGTTCCATGTGCATTAGCTCCAAAGCAATGAGCAGTCTGTTAAATAAATAAATAAATAAATAAATAAATAAATAAATAAATAAATCTGACACCAGTTCTTGTGGGTTTTTTCGGGCTATATGGCCATGTTCTAGAGGCATTTCTCCTGACGTTTCGCCTGCATCTATGGCAGGCATCCTCAGAGGGTGAGGTCTGGAGCTGGGAAAAAGGGGGTTTATATATCTGTGGAAAGACCAGGGTGAGACAAAAGGCTACTGTAAGATGGGCTAGGTGTGAATCTTTTCAATTGACCACCTTGATTAGCATACAATGGGCTGACTGTGCCTGGAGCAAACTCTTAATGAAAGGTGATTAGATGTCCCTGCCTGTTTTTCTCTCTGTTGTTTTAATTTTAGAATTTTTTAAAACTGGTAGCCAAATTTTGTTCATTTTCATGGTTTCTTCCTTTCTGTTGAAATTGTCCACATGTTTGTGGATTTCAATGGCTTCTCTGTGTAGCCTGACATGGTGGTTGTGAGAGTGGTCCAGCATTTTTGTGTTCTCAAAGCCTTCGACAAATCTGACACCCTTTCATACTATACAATTAAAGCACTATGATTTGACTTATACTGCTATAGTTCCATCATATTGAATCCTTGAAGCATAATATAGTTCCCCATCATATGGAATACTTATATTTATATTTCTTTGACAGATCAAATCCAATGAGTCCTAGGGTATCACTGTGTAGTTAGAGTGTTATAGTGCTATAACTGTGTAGTGTGAATGGGTGTCAGATCTCCCCTCAAAATTACAAATAATTAGAAATATCTCAGATAAAGATAAATCAATGGAAACCATGCATCAGTTGTTCTCAAGCTTCCTTCCCATTCCATTATGATCTCTGCAATGCATATAACTATTTCTGTATTCAGCAGTCTATACTATTAGATTGAGTTCAACTACAATACTGCCTCTAATGCTGAGCAGGTTTGAATTAGACTGCACCTGTATTAAACTGCTATTTTTGGTGACTTGAGTGCCTGAGTAGTAAGACAAAGCAATTTCTAGCTTAAGCTAACATCACACCACATTTATATGATACAAACAGCACAGATAATTTTGAAATGATTGCAGTCAGAGAGGCATAAACCACACCTCTGAGTTATTGCTCAGCCTTGAAGAAATCACTCTCTCTCAGTCCGAGTTTTCTATATGTGATATAGAAATAATTGAGACCTATCTCACAGGCTTATTGGGACAAATATTAAAAGACTGAAGAACTTTGAAATAATATGTTAAAATATATGATGAATGATTGATAAAGAGACATGACTTTACCCCTTAAATGAGTGGATCCTATTGGTTAGTCCAAAAATACTAAATACATTGACTCAACAGATGTAGATAAAATCACATTGATTCCAAAGGTCTACTTTAATTAGGATTAACAACAGGCTATAGTATACTTTGCAAGAATTTCTCTTTAAATTCTTCTTTTCCCTTCTGCTTCCCCTCATTATAAATTCTGATCCCATTTGATCTTTAAGGAATAGGTTCCTGCCTTTACACAAGGGTTGAATGCCAGATGCTGTCCTACTGGCCTTCCTTAAGGATATAGAAGGTATAGGAACCCATCATGGTTTGGAGATTATGATCATTCCTTTCTGTAAATGAAGTCTGGAAGTCATTAAAAGATTTGTCAGCTGTGACTGATGAGCCCTTCCTGCTGCAGTGAAGTAAAGCAGTGACAAATTCCCCCCACTGCTGCATCATCTGTTATGTGTAAAAAGTTGCAGTGTTCCAATTACTGGAGACCTGCACAGTCTGTGAATAAATGGTAGATCCAACATCCTTGATCCTGGTTCTCAGTATTTCAGAGCACCTATGTTTCGTTGCTATGTTGTGGCTTGCCAAGGGCCCTTACATGATAGGAGAGCACTGTTAACGTGGATCTTTGGTTCCTCCTCATGAGATGCATTGGAGAGAAGTACAAAGTGGAGTGGTATAGTACACCACCCCAGCGTTTTTCTTCCAACTTGGACTGACTTCAATACTTTTATATTTTATGGTATTAGCATCTCAATCAGTAACTTCTTATCATCATTTTATTAAACAAAAACCATGAATATTCACATTTATGTGGACAGAGATGCTGCTGATGGCAATGACTGTTTTAGCCTGGATGAGTATTTGCAATGTCACAAAATGGATCACAAGTTCATAAAAGCAGAAGAACACTACAGTGTTCCCTTGGTACTCTGTGGTTGGCTCCCTACAGACTTGCTGTTTTACGTTTTTTTTTTAAAAAAAATTGAAATACACGTACCGAGGGAACACTGTATACACAGATCTGTAAACTCCACTTGCCGAAGTAGTGTAGCGGGGGCTGCGGAGAGGGCCGCCAAGGCAGCTTCCGCCAAGGTTTCTTCCTCTGGGGTTTGAGAAGGCTGCCACCAAGGCAACTTCCACTGGGGCTTCTTCCCAGGCACTCTTCCTTGGGTGACCAGGTGAGAGCCCCATGCCAGTGGGGAACCAGGCAGGGAGAAAGGGCGGCTTCAGGAAAGGGAGGGGGGAGGGAGGGAGGAAGAGAGGGGGAAAGAGGAGAGGAAGAGAGAGAGAGAGAGAGAGAGAGAGAGAGGGAGAGGAGGAGGAGGAGGAGGAAAGAGAAGTGGGTGGAGCTATACTGTACATATATAGTATAGCATCCCTACATCACGATTTTTCAGTTATTACGGGGTTTCTGGAATGGAACTCCCATGATAGGTGAGGGAACACTGTACACACATACATTTGGTTCACTGTTGTGGAAACAGGGGCTGAAAAATATCTGGAATCCAAAACACTTCTGGTCCAAAATATTTTGGATGAGGGATACCCAACCTTTATAGCAAAAGGTACAATATTATGTTAGATGTGCAATCTCTAAATAGCCACAGTTAAACAAGAGCAAACTAATGAAAAAAGAAGCAATATCTAGGAAAGTGAAGACGTTGTTGTTCGAGCAGGTATTTGACTAGGCAGTGTAACGAATATAGGAATATGGAACAATTGGATGATGAGACTGGATCCTGATTCTAATTATGAGATGCTAACAAGATGTTTATTGATGTATAATTGATTGTTTAATATTCTACTGTTTTAATTGTTTTAGCTGTTTTATGTTGTTTTAAGCATTGGATTTTGCTACTGTTAACTGCTTTGAGAAGCCTGAGGGCTGAGAAAAGCAGTATAAAAATATAGTAAATAAATAAATAAATCTTTTGAAAGCCATTTGCCTGCTCTAACCTTTCTTTTTTTGTACTAAAATGAACACGCAGAAAATATTTCACCAGGGCATAGGCTGCCTTAAAATTGGAATTCAAAACAACAAATATTCATGCAATACATATACATCCAGACCATATTCAAAAATCATTCACCAACATTCACTGAGATAAATCACATACCTGGCCACTGACCATTTTACTTCAGTTCTGATTATTAGGATTGCTAACGAGACTGCATTTAGAAGAGCATGGTATTCTTACAGGAGTCGGAAAATAGTATTCTTAGGGGAATAACATACATGTTAACCAAACCACAAATAACCTAATACAATATCATGACAAACTGTAAAATACTGTGGCCCTGGATGCAGTCTTAATAAGGCTGGGCACAGATTTGTTCCAGTCTCCACTCCAGGCAATTCATCCATAAATAGTGGGACTCAAGCCCAAAAACGTTTCATGTGTGTAAACATTATGCTTTGCAGCAGTTTCGCTTCTGAAGTCTCTGTAGGCTACAAGGGAATTTGATTCCTGTTTTATTTTCATGGCCATAGACTGCATATTTTATATCTGTCAAAGAACTTCAAGTAGAAACTAGGCCTGTCTTGACACTGCTGTTCCACAATTATTCACTCTTAACTGTAGCAGTTGCTGGGAAAGCTAAAGAAGAATGATTTTGCTTTTTTAACCTTGAGTTCCCGGTGCCCTCTCTGGGCAAGAAACAGCAGTGCTCATGTTATTTCCATTTACATGATTGAACTGATCAAATTTCAGGAAGGTCTGTAGAGTCACCACATGTGCTAAATAGCCAGCCATTTGAACAGCCACTGCAGGCACTGACAATTTTTAAAGAACATGAGAGGCTAAAACTAGGATTGATTTGGATTTGCAACTTTCCATTTCACTGTGTTACTGTTATATGGAAAAACTCATAAGTAAGACAAGCAAGCAAGAAACTCCAACTGTGTGGGCCAATGTGTAGGATGGTCAGCATGAAAACTGGAGAGGTCTCTCATATCTTTGATGGTTATGGGGAAGTGTGAATGTAAGCAAGTATTGCTTATTATGTGGTTGTGTGACACAAATACTCAAAACATATGCTGAAATTTCCCCTTCTATAATGTCTCCTACAGCAATAAAAGCAATAGGAATTGTCTCTAATTTTCAGTCTGGAAACCCTAGCATGCAACAACAGTTCCAGCCCTTCAGTCATGATTGGCAAAGTCTCCAATTATATGCTGTTTTGATGTAGGACGTATACAGCTAAGATATGGTGAGTGCAGAGGATGATTGGTTTTATGACACGTTTAGTGTACAGCCCAGCAGAGATTCAATTCCTCACTTGGGATGAAGCATATATCTTTCACTGTCTCCACTGGGTTGTTCTATTGTTGGAGATCATTCTTCAAAATGTGTTCCTTACAATGCCAAAAGGAAGTCAGCAAAGTATTTCTCACTTGTTTCCCAAATGGACCATTCAGTAAACCTTTGGAAAAAATCTATAGCACAAGATTTAGAATGGATTGTTGTTTACTGTTGAGTGCCTTCAAGTCATTTCCAACTGATAAGAAGCCTAAGCAGATCTACAACAGGGTTTATTTGGCAAGACTGGTTTGGAAGAAGTTTTTCATTGGTTTCCTCTGAAATAGAGAGGGGGTGACTTGCTCAATCTCAACTAGTGGGTTTCGTGGCCAAGCAGGGAATCATACCCTGGTGTCCAGAGTTGTTGTCTAATACTCAAATGAAGAAATCACCATAGTTATACTGTTCCAAAAAGGGCAATGTCTCCAGACAATGCTTGATTTACTTGTTTCAATAAAATATGAGGCCAGACCTTTGAAATTTAAAGCAATATTTTTGTATTTCAAAGCCATTGATGTATGATGCCATGAGTGTTGTTACTGGAAATCCAGGAGGCCACTGTTCGAATATCTGTTTACCTGGGGTGACCTTGAACAAGTCAGACTCTCATAACCTTAGAGGAAAGTGATTGCAAACTTTGTCTGAATAAATCCTTTCTCTGAATAAATCCAAGAAAATCCTATGATAGGGTTTCTATTAAATTTGTTGTTGTTGTTATGTGCTTTCAAGTTGAGCTGAAGTCAACTTGACGGCACATAACAGCAACAAACAAATTTATGTATATGCCTGTAGAAAAATATTGCTTTATTTTTTAAAGTGATGGATGATGATGAAAGAGATGCAAATAAAGGGGAAGGGAGAAACAGCACATTTCAGCATTATACAAATGACTGTAAGTGGCTTTCTATTAGCATGCCTTGTAGAAAAACGCATATTTTGTTGTGTATTATTTTCTGCCCAAAATCCTCTAGTGTGGATTTTGTTTTTGAAAAAAGTACTGTTCAGACAACACAGCAAACGAGACACCTGGCCTGCTGAAACACATGAAGGATAGAGTATGCTTGATTTGTATTTTTATGGAAGACCTAAAAGACACATATCCTCTTTACATTACACAAATGAAAAGAGGGATAGATGTGGCCAAGGAACATCAGCGTGTGATCAAGATGGCAAAAACTGTTAATAAGGAGAAGCACACAAGCTAGGAGAAGTTGCAGCACCTTCAGTGAGCTTACTAAGAAGAGTGAAATTCAGGCACATCCTCTTCTCCTCCTCCCTCTTGAATCAATTGAGTACTAAATGTGAACTTTGCATTCAGTTTGCAGCTGATTGAAAGAAGTTGAGGACAAAGGAGGAAAGTGTGATGAGGAGCAAGAAATAGGGACATTTCAGAAACTGCTGAGAAAATGGGGTAGCAGAGGATTAAATGGTACTGCTCATATAAAGTGCACAAATCTTTAATAGGATTCTGGCCATGGTCTCCAAGTTGGGTAATAATGAATGCAGCAGGGAAAAAGGTAAGAAACGGGAGTAGCTGGACTAATGACTGCGTGCTGACATGTTCCTCTGTCTTACTGATGTTTATCAACTGCTGGTTTCACTACAGCAGCAGTCATGCAATTTTAGTGACCACGTCAATATTCCTCTCATGTAGAAAAGAGACCACCAGCGTCTGAATGCATCAGCCTCTGGAACTATAAGCAAATGAGGGCCAGAAGGTATTTCGACAGAAGTTGTGAAGTGGGGAAGAGGGAGAGAAAGAACAAAAGAGTGAGAAGTGAAATCAATAATTTAAAGATAAATAAATCTACTTTAATATTAAAGACATTTTGTCATGCCTTTGGCGAAGAATGGCACAATCCATTTATGCTCCAGATTAAGGAAGGAAGCTATACAATGGAGCGAACTTTAGGAAGATGGAAACAGAATTTGGAAAAAAGTAGAAACAAAGTAGGAAAAACCACAAAGCTACATGCTGCAGTACCATATTACTGGAGGCAGTAAATTCTGAATCTGTTCAGTATATCACCACGTTGAATGCTCCCCTGAGCTGAGTCCTCCTATGAGAAGGAGAAGAAATGGTGGAAGTGGTCAGATGGGTTCCCTGGAGAATATATGGCAGTAATTCTGAAGCAGCATGCAGTATAGGAAACTAGTACCATTCAGTTAAATTCAAGACAGTGCATTCACCCAAGAATTATTTCCTTGCCCTGAGGCCCAAAGAAAAAGGACAAGACTCCAAGACCCTTGCATGCATTTCAGGCTGACATCCATTTTGGCATGAGAGACATGTAAGGCTGTGCTTGCAATCCTTTGCTTATGTGCATGTGTTAATTCAAATAAAGGCTTGCACATTAACAATCTCCTGCAGCATAGAACGGAGCCTGGGTGGTAAAGAAAAATGAAAAAGAACTCTGTCCATCTCATATTCCTGGCTGTCTCTTGGGCTTACTGGATTTCTTTGGTCCTGGCAGGCATTCCTCTCTTTTGAGAGGCTATTGAAATGCTGATTGCTTTTAAATCCTACTCATTCAGATCTTAAATTCCTCAGAGTGAACATGATATGAAAAGCAATAATGTAGTCATCATCCAGTGCGCAGAGTCCCTACTGGGATCAGCAGGAGGGCTCTCAACATGGGGGACTGCACAGGTTGAGATCAGCATAGCCAGGTATGTGAATATAAGGCAGCCACTGATAATTGACTCCCATTGGCAGTGAAGCAAAGGGAGAACAGTGGGCGAGCTGCCATTTTGCACCTTTGTTCCAATAGGGAACATTCTGCAGGATATTAAATATAAGATATTGTGCTGGCTTTGATCTCTTCTTCACAATTTTCAGGCAGACACTCCACCATGTATATTTTTGAATTTGAAGAGCAAATTGCAAGTGGAGGGTAAAATTTCCCCACTGGGTAGCTGGGCATTCCTGGAAGTAAGGAATTTAGAAAAAAAGACATTTTCTTAGGATCCTGTTCTTAAAAAGTCACTTTCTCAAGCTCTGGGCATTCTATAGAATTGTATGGAATTGAGATTAAATGTTAAAAAGAAAATACAAAAATATAGTGAAGGCAACTATTTCAATACCCTAGATGGCTGAATCCAGTCAATAGATTATGTTGATGTTGTTGTGGTTATTTAGCCATTGGGAGTTTCATTATCAGAAGAAAGGAGGAATCCAAATGGTGATAATGATAGTAATAGAAAGGAACCCCCAG
This sequence comes from Anolis sagrei, assembly GCF_037176765.1. Lineage (NCBI taxonomy): Eukaryota > Metazoa > Chordata > Lepidosauria > Squamata > Anolidae > Anolis > Anolis sagrei. The sequence goes on along the minus strand of NC_090024.1, from coordinate 210,230,018 downwards.
TGGTGCAATGGGTTAAACTCTTGTGCTGGCAAGACTGAAGACCCATAGGTTGGAGGTTTGAATCTGGGGAGAGCACCCTATGTCAGCTCCAGCTTCCCATGTGGGGACATGAGAGAAGCCTCCCACAAGGATGGTAAAACATCAAACATTCAGGCATCCTCTGGACATTGTCCTTGCAGACAACCAATTCTCTCACACCAGAAGCGAGTTGCAGTTTCTAAAGTCACTCGACATGAAAAAAGTAGTAATAGAAAGGCAAGGGGGAAGAGCAGTAATTGCTGAAAGGTCGGAATGGTTCAAATATATGACGACTTTACAAGATTAATCTTCTTTTAAGTTATTTCCACCAAAAAGAGTTAAGCTACTTCCTCTCTCTTTTAGTTCACTTTATTTTAGATTACTTCCTCCTGGATTTGCCTTCATTAGATACTTTTGAGAAATGCAAGAAGCAATGGTATAAATCCATTTTTAAAAAGATAATATTCTTTTAAAAAGTTGTTTTGAAGGTTTATGAAGATTTTCAAAGGGTTTTTGTGTAGTTTTAATGCATTTTAATATTTGTAATGTTACATGTTTTAATTTAGAAATTGTTTAACTGCATTTTAATTGTATATTTTGTATTGTTTTATCTTGTATTGTGTTTAATATATTTTTAGCTGCCTTAAACCTCTTTCTCAGCAGAAAGGTAACAGCAACGACATCCTAAGCTCACAATACACATTTTGCGATGAGATGGTCTTATTGTTTAAGTATACACCTCCCAGCTTGGTAAAGTGGCAGACAGTAGGACAAGCGGGAGACTGATTGCTCCAATCAAATCCTGAGCTTGCAAGAACCAAACAGGGCAGTGGATGACCTGGAGGTCTCTCATTCATAGAGTCCCCATAAGTTGAAGCTGACAGAGAATGACAAGAAAAACCAAGAAGTCAGAGCAAAGGATAAAATGGCCAGGGTCCATGACTAAAAGTAGTATCTTTATGCCATCTCCCGTGCCAGGGGGCCAATTTCAATCTTTCTGGCCTATAATTTCTGCCTTGATGGCAACAAATCCTCTTTTCCACTCATGTACAATAAAATAGCAGCACTTGCAAGATTCTGATTATAGGCAAGACTTTCTAAATAGCAGGAGTCTGATTCATTACAAAAACCATTAGTGCAATTCACAAGGTACTTTAATCCTCACTCTGCTCAAAAAGGTATAGTTCAAAGCACCTATTTCAAGAGAAATGCTGTTTAAACGCCTTCAAAGCTTCACTTGACCAAATTCCTCTGTGATAATAGAAACATTCAACAAGGCTGAGATCCAGAGGTTTTCATTCCAAAACATTTCAGATGAAGCTGGGGGTTAGCATATAATGGGGATGCGGTAACATATGAACACTTAATATTGACGAAGGCTTTCATGGCCGGAATCACTGAGTTGTTGTAGGTGGTCAGTTGAAATATTCACACCTAGCTCCAGCAGACAAGAGTTCTTTGTCCCACCCTGGTCATTCCACAGATATATAAACCCAATTTTCCTAGTTCCAACAGACCTCACTACTTCTGAGGATGCTCAGAACTAGATGCAGGCAAAACGTCAGAAGAGAATGCCTCTAGAACATGGCCATATAGCCCGAAAAAACCTACAACAACCCAATACTTAATATTGTTGGACTGCAAATCCCATCAGCTCTACTCAATAGGGTCAATGGTGATCAGGTAAGAGGGAAGTTCTAGTCCAACAACATCTGGGAGACTACATTACTCTATCCCTGGTATCGATATTTAGTATGTCCACTGATTCATGTCTAATGTCATTGTGTTGGTGTTGCTGTGTGTTTAAGTGAACTTACCCAATTTTGCACTTTCAAAGCAACATATTTAATTTACCTTTGAAATTTACAGTTTTTCAAATTTGGAACTTGTCAGTTGGGAAATGCACATGAAAGGCATGCAGTAGAGAACAGTCCACACACAAAAAGCCACATGCTGCTCCTTTGTAGCCATGGAACATCTTTGCAGAATTTGTCTAGAATATGCTACCTGTCAATTAAAACAAATCCAAAAACAGCTCCGTCCCTACCCCAAGGCTTACAATATATAAAACACAACATAAAGGGAAAGAAAAATGGTAGATGCAAACAAGAAAACTCAGATACATGTTTATAATGTTATTTGGTTAAATAACAATCACATTCAATCCTCATCCAGTTGGATGGGACATTTTTGTGCTTCCAAATCATGTTTTCTTGCAGAATTCTGTACTTATCTTATTCAGGTTTCAAAGAGTTATTGTTCCTAAATGCATATAGATTGTCTAATGGTCATGAGTTGTTTTAATCATGTTTAACCACATTTATTGTTTTAGCCTTAATTTATTGGTTTTTTATCTGCACCCTTTCATTTGATATTATGTATATTGTTTTTGTGTTGTGAGCCGCCCCGAATCCTATTGGAGAGAGGGAGTGGGATATAAATAAAGTTTATTATTATTTATTATTATTGTACTTGATAAAGTTATGATCTGTGGAAAGGTATTCTCATAACCCTAGAGTCAGTCGACGCAGATGGAGAGGAGAAGGCAGACTGCTAGGAACTGTATCTTCTAATAATGGTGTATCTGAGTCCAAGGAGCTGAGGTTGAGGCTTTACTGTATTACACAAATGTAATATGCACCCCAATTTTGGCGTAGTCATTTAGCCAAAAAAGATGCACCTTAGATTTTCATAAATATGGTACATCTTTTGATGTCTTAAAAAAATCAGAAATGGATTCTGAAATATCTATTCAGAAGTATAACTGTCTGCTGCAAGTAAGCATGTATGAACATGTGAAAACAGAGTAGATAAACTACACTAAATATGCTAATTCTCCTCAGTACATTCCTGCAATGCCTGAAATTTCTACGCCACTTTTGAGTGTAGTAGGCTTTTTCTAGTAAAACCTAGAGCTGGATCACATGTTTCAGTTGCCATGGGAATGCTGTGGTAAATGACTTTTCTTTATTGAATCATCCCTATCAATTCTGTAATATGTTGGAATACTCTTCAGATAATCTGAGACAATTATGCTGATAGCATCAGTGCCTCTCCTTGTACCTTAATCTATAAAGCTCTATATGGCTTGAGTCAGGTTATCTGTTATATATATATATATATATATATATATATATATATATATCACACAAGACAAGAAAAATCGCAATTACTGCAGGATAACAGTGTTTTTGACTTGGACTTATCATATGCTGCTTCTTTCATGTGATTCTCCCAGTAGGAAATGGCCTCTTTTTGGAAAAAGATGTGTTGCAATGGTCCCTCACCCAAAGAGTGGAAAGGACAGGAAAGGAGTGATATGTGATGAGTCAAGACAAAGGCACGGTTGTGCTGCTGCAGTTGCAATTAGTCTGCATCATGTAATAAACTTTTGAATTACTAAGCTCTTCTCCCATACAAACTTTCTCCATCACCTTCATAGGCATATCTAGTGGAAGCATGAGAGAAAGCCTTCTCTCTGGTTGCTCCTAAGCTCTAGAAATGAGCCTCCGGTGGCGCAATGGGTTAAACTTTTGTGCTGGCAGGACTGAAGACCGACAGGTCAGAGGTTCAAATCCAGAGAGAGGACGGATGAGCTCTTTCTGTTAGCTCCAGCTCCCCATGTAGGAACATGAGAGAAGCCTCCCACAAGGATGGTAAAACATCAAAATCATCTGGGTTTCCCCTGGGCAACATCCTTGCAGATGGCCAATTATCTCACACCAGAAGCAAGTTGCAGTTTCTTAAGTTGCTCCTGACATGAAAAAAAGCTCTAGAAATTCTAGTGACAAAACATTTAAAATTATTCAGACTTTAAAAATCATTCATTCTTGCATCTGATAAATATATATCCTTATTCCAGAGTTTTGCTTAAACAGATGAAAACTTTGTATTGTTGAAGGCTTTCATGGCCGGAATCACTGGGTTGTTGTAGGTTTTTTCGGGCTATATGGCCATGTTCTAGAGGCATTTTCTCTAGGAGAAAATGCCTCTAGAACATGGCCATATAGCTCGAAAAAAACTTACAACAACCCAGATGAAAACTTTTCCTTCATTATAAGTATTTGATTAAAGATAATTTGCAAGCTGAACATTGGCATAGACGTGGATAATTTGAGAAGACAAGGCTCCTTTATATACTTCTTGTTACCATTTCACTTTTAAATATTGCAAATGAAAGCAAACTATGCTTAGAAAATGCATTCTGATTTCACCCATGCTGGGAATCAACTGGCAAAGCTCTGAACATCTGCTACTACTTGGCACAGGGGCAGCCATATTAATTTCCCCTCTACATGCTCATTATCTGCAGCTATATCTTTTATATCTTTCTTGCCTCCGATACTAGCTTTGCTCATGGCAGTGTTCCGAGAATTAATTAATGTTTGCAAATTGCCTGGATTTAACATGATGCATGAGCACAAACAATGAAGATCATTTGACCTCAGAAGATGCATGGCTAAAGCTCTCATGGTTGCTATGTCTGTAATGATTGGACAACCAACTTGAAAGAAGACTTGCCCTTTGTCTCCAGTAGGCAGCAGTATTGGGAAGGATTCTGTGTTTCAAGGACAGGGATTTAAAAGAAATGCACTACGGAGGAACCTTGCTAAAAATGTGCAGCTCATCACATTTAACATAAAAGCAAAATAAAATGTGCAGTAGGAAACAGGCTTTTGTGCAGTTGAAAATGGCATTTGGAACTAGGCACAAGGTTACTTCTTTTCAAAATGAGAAAGGATAGAGAAATGTAACACTGAAATGACGTATGCTACCTTTCAATCTTCATAACTTTATATTAACTCTATATTATTGAGTCCAACCATGAAGCTTTACCTTCATTTGAGGAGGATACACGCATGAAGTATGTATCCCAGTACCTTTTTCTACATTTTTAATCATGTGGATAAGTTCTCAGTTATATAGGTTTCCTCCCTTAATTATATTAAAAATCGTATTTCTTTTTTCTTTTTCTGATTTTCTTCCCCTCTCATCCTATCAGTCCCTTAGTTTCTTAACTCCTTCTCATCTTCCTTTTCATCTTTCAGAGATTCCAATTTTTTGCAGTTAAAAAAGTAGAAAGAACTCCAAGGACTATAAATCTTGATTTGATTGTGGGATACATTTCCCCCTCAAGTTATATGGCTATGCACAGGGATGAAGGGCTCCTCCCAGTGGGGTGGAATGTGTCAGCAACTTGGATACAGCATATTATTTGCGAACACAGAAATGCTGGACAATTCTAACAACCACCATGTCAGACTACACACAGTCTGACATTGAAATGCACAAGTATGTGGACAATTTCAACAGAAAGGAGGAAACTATGAAAATGAACAAAAATTGGCTACCAATATTAAAAAACTCAAAAATCAGGACAGTAAATAAAGAACAACATTCAGAAAACTGGAAAATTCCAGACAGGAGATAATCAAGGCCAGCTAACACCTCCCAACAAAGAATTCCCTCAGGAAGAAAACAGCCTGGCTTTGAAGCTGCAAGGCCATTCAGTGCTAATCAAGGTGATCAACTGCAACATTCACACATGCCTCAAACAGACACGAGTTCTTTTTCCCACCTTGGGCATTCCACAGTTATATAAACCTCACTTGCCTAGTTTCTAACAGACCTCACAACCTCTAAGGAGGGCTGCCATAGATCTGGTCAAAATGTTAGGAGAGAATGCTTCTGGAATATGGCCATACAGCCTGGAAAACCCACAGCAACCTAGAAGAGCTTTTCTTTGGCGGAAACCAGCCTTCTGGCATCTTGGATAGTAAAGAGTGGAAAGGAAGTTGTAATAAACCTTGCTTGTTTTCACAGCCAATCCATTTTTAAAAGAATGCATGAAAATTCAAGATGACTCCAACTTACAGGCATCTTATCCTAGGGTTCACTTAGCAAAATTTAATCAAAGGAAATATGCTCTTACTTTCCTTTAAGGCTGCAAAAATTCGCACACAAAGCTTCCATTGCTGAATAGAGATTCAGAACCCTAATGTTCCGCAGTCTTGGTCTAGCACTCAAACAATGGCATCATGTTGGCATTCTAACCTTTTTTTATGCATCTTTCAATATCTACATGACAAAATAGTTTTCATTTACATTCCTGTAATATTTGCATGGTGTGTGTATTTTTCTGTACAGAATGCATATGTGTATTTTTTATATTAAGTTATGAATTGTGTTAACTTTGAAGAGTGTGCATATTGATATAAAATGTGTTTGGGTCTTTAAATAGGAATAGATGAGACCCAGAATAAATTACTAAATGTAAGTTAATTATAAATGTTTCACATTACAGTTTATGCCACACTTTTCTGCATGAAAGACCTCTGCTGTAAACAAAGTGTTTTGGTCTGTACCCCATAGGACTGTCTTGGCTTTTCACTTAACCGTGGTCTTATAACTACTTCCTTCCCTCACTGCACAAATGTGCATGCCAGCTTATGCTGCACAGTTGGCTAAGCAGGTAAATAAAAACTTCTATAAGCAGCTCTGTTTTCATGCTGCCATAAACCCTGTGGATAGGAGACCCTAACTAGTGGAATTTGGCAGATCATCTTATTTTTGTCCAGAATTTTTTGTCCCAGAGAATGGAGACTGCTTCATTATTTTTGTTGTCAAGATAAGGCTGGAATAAAATATAGAATATGCTTTGAAGGGTGAATGAGAACTCAATGAAGAACAGAGTTCCCTAATGCCTTCTTTGAAGAAGCTATATTTTATTAATAGTGTGATTTTGACTATCTCTCCGAATAGTCAGCAGGTTAAGGGAAATAGGAATCTCCTATTAATTCAGGACAAACCAAGTGAAAGAATGACTCTATTAGATGTCGTATTGTTACAAATCCTAACAAACACATTTTTCATGGAAGCACATTGATTGCTTCCATTAAAAAGGAGAAAAATATTGCTTGAGAATCACTACCTACAATGGAGCACCTCTGATCTTCTGAACTACAATCGTCATAAATCTTTACCATGGCTATACTGAATGAGGCTGAGCTGGGTTGTGGGACATAGTAGCCACATTGCAGGATCAAGTCATGTCAGCAGAGACCAAGTGGAGAGCAATTCTACCAAAGATGTACTAGAATCATAGAATCACAGAGTTGAAAGAGACCTCGTGGGCCATCTAGTCCAACTCCCAGCCAAAAAGCAGGAAAATCGCATTCAAAGCACCCCCATCCAGCCTCTGCTTAAAAGCCTTCAAAGAAGGAGCCTCCATCACACTCTGGGGCAGAGAGTTCCACTGCTGAACACCTCTCACAGTCAGGAAGTTCTTCCTCATGTTCAGGTGGAATCTCCTTTCTTGTAGTTTGAAGCCATTGTTCCGCATCCTTGTCTCCGGGACAGCAGAAAACAAGCTTGCTCCCTCCTCCCTATGACTTTCCCTCACATATTTATACATGGCCATCATGTCTCTACTCAGGCTTCTCTTCTGACAGCTAAACATGTCCAGCTCTTTAAGCCACTCCTCATAGGGCTTGATCTCCAGACCTTTGATCATTCCAGTCGCCCTCCTCTGGACACATTCTAGCTTGTCAACATCTCCCCTCAATTGTGGTGCCCAGAATTGGACACCGTATTCCAGATGTGGTCTGAACAAGGCAGAATAGAAGGGTAGCATGACTTCCCTGGATCTAGACACTATACTCCTATTTATGCAGGCCAAAATCCCATTGGCTTTTTTGCCACTGCATGGCATTGTTGGCTCATGTTTAACTTGTTGTCCACAAGGACTCCAAGATCTTTTTCATACGTATAGAGCAATGCTACCAATGTATCATCATCATCACCATCAAAATCATCATCGTCATCGTCATCATCACCATCCTTTCTTATCTTTAAACACTAAGATGCTAGCAATGCCATTCTCTTTGCTATATAGTAGAAATGTGAGAACAGCATAAACAAGGTTTGTGCTCTCATCTAGAAATGGAATGTTTTCTAGGACTCATGTACACAGACAAAAGACTTGCCTTGAAAAGATTTTCCCATCTCAGCAGTTAATGCACATCAAACTGGGTTGCATGGGCCTGCTTTGGAGGTCTGTTTCATTTTCTCTGGAATTCAGAGTATGATGACTTCAAAGTTCTTTTCATTCTGATTATGAAGATGTCTGCAAATTTTGGCAAAATATTCAAAGAGCTGTTGAAATGAAAGTCTCCCTCCAGTTGCAGTCGGAGTGAAGAGCATACTTGTTTACCCTATAGGTGTTACAGGTAAGAAACCTCTCAGGGAAAAGAACAAAAGAAAAGTGTCGCACACATGGCTGAACATACATGTATTTATAGCTAGGTTTTAAGACTGTTGTTGTTGTTCATTCATTCAGTCATTTCTGACTCTTCATGACTTCATGGACCAGCCCACACCAGTGCTCCTTGTCGGTCGTCACCACCCCTAGCTCCTTCAAGGTCAATCCAGTCACTTCAAGGATACCATCCATCCATCTTGCCCTTGGTTGGCCCCTCTTCCCTTTTCCTTCCATTTTCCCCAGCATAATTGTCTTCTCTAAGCTTTCCTTTCTTCTCATGATGTGGCCAAAGTACTTCATTTTAGCCAAGATGAAGGTTTTAAGATTAGGGTAGACATATTATAGCCACCTGAAGTCCATTTTGTGGTCCCTAAATCACCAAAACTCCTTAAACCATCCATTTTTGTTTTTTTTAAAGTGTGATTTGAAGCATTTTGTGTTCCAAACCAAACAGAAAGCTGTCCAAATACCCCTTCACAAAATATATCAAAACCCTGAACTATGCCCAAATGCCTTCATTCCCCTCTGCAGTTCCTCAGAGGAAACGTCCAGTCCCCATTTTCATAGGGATTGCAGAGGAAAAGAGATAATTGAGCATGGTGTGTTTGTAGGGGCAATTGTGGGCAAATTGCCTCCTGAGCCCCATGGTCTATTCCCATTTGAAGTGAAGGATAAACTCCTAATGTTAAGTCAAGAGTGGGGGCCAAGTGGTCTATAAAGTGTATGTTACCTATTTCTGATCCCCATGTCTCGTTTGGATCCTCTAATGACTTCGATGAAAACAACAACACCAGGAACTGAGCCTCTGAAGATCTGCCATTCCTGTAATGATTTTACATGCTTTTGAATGTTTTTAAAACCATTCTTCTTTTGAACAAGGTACTATACTCTGCCTAGTTTTGGCCCTCAAGCTTTGTCCAAAAGGAGTTTACAAAACTAGGAGTGGACATAATCATTTTTGAATTCATTTCAGTAGATTTGGTGGGACCTTTGCGTTTTACCAAGCCTGAATTAATGACTATATTAGTGAAACCTGAGGAAATCTCCTAATTTTTGTAAATACTTATTAGAAATTAACTGAATTTAAACTCTTATCATTCACTACTTATAACCTTAGTTGCATACTGGTTTGTTGTGTGTCTGCCCTCAAGTTGTCTTTGACTTATAGCAAATAAATCAATGATGGGGTTTTCTTGGCAAAATCTCTTCACAAGGGCTTTGACATTGCTTCCTCTGTGTCTTAGAGCAGGCATGGGCAAGACTTCAACTCCCACAATTTCTAACAGCCGGTAGTCACACTGCCTAAGGTTTAACCATTGGGTTGCCATGGCCAAGGGGGGGATTTGAACCCTGGTCGTTAAAAGTCCTAGTCAAACACTCAAGCCATTATATCACTTTGGCTGTTACCATACAGATAATATATTTGAAATATCATTTCGTATAGTCACCATGATTATACAATATACTACAATATATAAAAGAGGACTAGATTAAACACGGTGATCCTTCTGGGTTATTCTAATAAACTACCTCATCACATTTACCTTGGAAAGTGTCCTACAATGCTTCTATTCCAGCTGGAGGACTGATGGGCTAGCTGCACATCAGATGATTCAAGGAAGCTTCCTGTGGAAGCCCTTCCTCCTACTGGAGGGAAAACGTTGTACGACGCTTTTCTCTCAACACAGAATACTTTCTGTGTTGTGTTGGCTCTAATGGACAGGGCCTCTCTAGGAAGGTGACACTTTCCCCATGTGATGGGGAATGCATTGCCAAGAGGGAGCTGCATGTGGGGTGACATTCACCTCGCTGCTCCCTCTCTCTTCCTGGATGCCTGGTGAAGCAGGATGCTTCGCCTAGTTAATATGATGAGGTCAAAAGTAAAGAAATTCTTCCACAAAGCATTTAGCTTCTGTCTTTCAATTTAAATAGTATTTACTATACATCTTTCTTAGCTGAATAGCTTCATCAATATAGGAATTTACAATAGAGTGTTTATGAAATACTCTGTATCCGTCGTTTCCAGTTTACTAAAAAAAGCCCCACATTCCTTAATTTATTTAGTAGCTTTAACAATTCTTGAAATTTATGTTACTGAGATTAATCATGAATCATGATTAACTTATTATAATGTTTTTCAAAGGATTTAAATAATTTAAATATGTTTCTTTCAGATTGTAAAATATGGTAAACTTTAAGCTTTACAGTATAAATCTGACTGAAGTTCACAGAAGGCTGTCAGGTGCTCAGTGGCTGGAGCATTCAATAAAAATTACTGTCTGCCTGTTACAAGAGTAGATCTTGATTATGTCATTTATTTCAACAATTCTTTTTTCAGATTTAGTTTTCAGCAATTATTTATAGAATTGTACTCCTGTAATAATACTTGCAGTGCCAAACTAAAATCATTGTAAAAGTGCATAGTCCAATCTGCAGTTTCAGTGATGAACTCTGAATAGCACTATATAAGTTGGATTGCAGCTCCTAACATTACTCACTATTGGCAAAGATGGTAGGGATCATTGCAGTCACATTCCAAGAAAAAGAATATTCCTTTCTCTGGGCTAAATAGAGTTTTAAATGCAACTAGAACAGAACCATTCAAATCAATAGGCTTAGTCTTAGATGTGAAGGCCTTGGGGGGAAAAAAAAGAGAAAAAACGACTCATAGAATCACAGAGTTGGAAGAGACCTCCCTATGACTTCCCCTCACATATGTATACATGGGCAACATTATTTCATATTTTTGGAATTCTCAATAAAATGTTTAAGAAATGTGTGTATAGATTTCATCAATTACTTTCTGAAGTTCTAAAAGTTATGCAACAAGATGACATTGATGTCAGACATTATACAGTCATTGCAGTTCCTAGTCTCAGTATCCTTTCCTTACTTAATTTTAATGAGATGAATGATTGATACTACATAAGAGTAGTAAAGACAATTCTCTGTTTTTACTAAGGTTCATGTTTTTTTCTTTTCTTTTTTCCTGTTCCTAATAAAGTGACAAAAACTAATGAGGTTCCTTACAGTTCAAAATTTTATACCTCCATTTGTAACTTAAAATGAATTTAAAAAGGAGGATTGTTCTGTCACTAGTATATGACTGCATTATAGTTTTATTTAAAACTTTGCATAATTATAGTATTAATAAACCTAAAACTGGCCTGCATATATGCTTCAGGGTCCACCCTTACCATTCTGACCAGAATTCTATAGCAACAGAGGCCAGATATTTCAATACTGTAGATCACAACTTCCCTGATTTGTCCTTGCTTGGTGTTAAGGTGCTTCCTTCTTCAGAAATTTTGAATAAAATTGAAATTTTGGTGATCTTTAGACTTAAGACATAAACACACATGACCTCAACCACCATCCACTAAAGAATGCTGGAAACAGAGTTTTCTAGATTTCCACTTCATATCCATTTTGTTTATAGTATATATATGTTAGCTTTGTTAGTTAATGTATTTAAATGATATATTTTATGTTCCTAAAGTAACAATGATTTTCAATCTGTAAAGAATACTAATATTACATTTCTCTCTATTTTTTGGAAAATGTGCATTTTTCCTAACTATTCCTCATGTTCTGGACATTTGACAACTCTACCTAAGCTGTAATTAAAATGTCTAATTCTGTTCATTGGCTCGATTCTAATTTGTCTGAAACTTGATTTCTCTCTCTAATCCACTATACACCCAATTGCTATCTCAGTAGCTAAAACGACCTTTGACTCCAGTCACAACTGTTTGTCAAAATACAACATGTGATTTCCTAGTGGTAGTTTCTGTGTGAAATTGTATTCGTGTGTGAAAGAAAAATGGGGAGATGACAGTCCAGTGGCCAGCATATTTTCTACAGGAAACATTTTTGAGGAAAAAATAATGAGGAGTCTCTTACATAGCTGAGAGAGTTCAAAACATATCTTCCTTCCTAACAATGGCTTGGGGGCCAGAACGGTTCCAAGGACCATCACTTTGAGTAGCACACAAAGGATTTCCATGATGATAACCAAGAATTTCATGATGACAACCAAGTTTAAGTAGAAATTAAGTAGTCCATCCTTGATGCCACAGTGCTGGTCATTTCCATCCTCTTTCCTGTACCATATATACTCATGCATAAGTTAGCCTCATGTACATGCTGAGGGTAGGTTTTGAAGCTGAAAATATGGATTTTGAGATGAACCACAGATAAGTCGAGGGTTATTCACAATGGATATTTTTTATTACTTAATAATTTTTATTTTATTACTTCTGGAGCCCTTATTGGCTGGGATATTATGGATAAATACAGCAAAATTAGGGCTGGTTTTATATCACACAGAAGCAAACCATAGTATGCTAATGAATAGTTAGTAAACTAAGGAACAGTTTGCAAAAAATGCAACCAATTTTCAGATATGTTTCCAGCTTTCATGAATGATATTTGTTTATTTTATCACATCCATTCTTCAAATGCAATGTATGAGTAAATATTGCTTATTTTACAAAGGAGAAATGGTCAATGTGTTTTATATGTAAGATTGCAATGTAAAGCATTTGAATATTTCTGTGGGTTCCATCCCTGCCAACTGTACTTATTTTGGAGAAAATATTGCTATAAGAAACACCAAGCAAATGTTAAGCCTGTTTTAAAATATATGGTAGTTTGCCATTAAGTTTGTAGGACACAGTATTGAGGTGGCAGTGAGTTTGCATGATGTTCAAGTTACAGCAGCGACCCTGTGCAAATGTGCATGATATCTGGATGGAAGGCAACATGATTCATTAGAGGGGAAGGACAGGCCAACTTATCTGTTTCCAGCAATTCCTCTCACAACTAAGAAAAATGAGCCAGTTTAATAGAAATTATGTATGACAGCAAAGGACAAACCATTTCTGTTGAAACAACAGTAGCTCAGAGAATTCCTGAATGGATCTGCAGGTCAATGCTCTATGTTCTTTGAAAGGTGTCATCAGTTTGGGATATATTTAAGGCACTGCTGCATAAAAGCTACCTAATTTAAAACTAAAAACTAAGAGTGGAAAATATGAATAAAAGAACAGATTTGCTGCAGGTTTGCTCGTGGGCAGCAGTAATAACATGATATGAACCCAAATGGGGAAAGACAATGGTTGTTTTTTAAAGGCTCTCTTCCAGAATAGAGACAAAGGCATGTGATAGGGAAAAGAGAAAAAAAGAAGGAAGGAAAGAAAGAAAGAAGGAAGGAAAGAAAAGCAAGAAGATCCTAATGCAAGCTAAAAGGAATGGCTGGTCCATACAAATGCTGCAAATCACTTCTGACTATAGAGCTTTCATCCTGGCTCTCAAATTCATTGTTTATTTTGCTTCCATGAAATGTGAACCTTGAGGTCAAGAGCATTCCATTCAGACTGAAGTCAGGTTGTTTATTTGTAGATGGTGACAGCTTTTTGTGCTCATTGTTAGCAGTGATCAAGGCTTTCATTTTCTTATTTTTCCTCCTGATGGAAGAATGGTGAGTGGGTGGAGAGGCACAGATCAGGTCTTTCAGAGACAGGTCTTTCAATCCAGTTTGCAGCAGGTATGAAAAAAAGACAAATACAGCAGAGGGAAACTATACAGATTGATGGTCTGACTGTCCATGGTAAGCTGTGTTCAACACTGAGCTTGTTATTGTTGTGTACCTTTCAATTATTTCTGATTTGTAGCTACTCTAAAGTTGACCTAGCAGTGGCTTTTCTTGACAAGATTTATTCAGAAGGGGTTTGTTTTTCACTTTCTCTGAGGCCGAGAGAGTATGACTTGTCCAAGGTCACTTAGTGGGTTTTTCATGACTGAGTGAGAAATCAAAATCTAGTCTCCAGCAGTGTAGATGGGGGAAATCATGTAGGGTTAAAAAAAGACACAATGACTGATAAAGCAATAAATAATCAGGAACTGGATGGATGGATGGATGGATAGATGATAGATAGATAGATAGATAGATAGATAGATAGAAGGCTTGTTTGATCAAAAAAAGTTTCCAAACTAAATTCCAAATTCATTTCCTTTAAAAATATTTTTTTCCCCAAAACTTTCAGAAACTGCCAAAACAGCTTTGTTAATGGCAGATACACATGTGCAGTAAGAAAAACAGCACTGGCACTGGGGAAACTTTAGGGTTCTTCCACTCAGGCCATTCCTGACCCAGGGGCTCTTCTACTCCAGGCCTGCCTCAGCTGTCAATGCTGAGGCGGAGGAGGAGGATGAGGCAGCGACGCCCCCTCAGGTGCCAATTGGCTCCTGCTGCTGGGCTTCAGTCAGGCAGCAGACTTCAGGTTGTTAGGAATAATGGGAGTGGAAATCCAAAACACCTGGAGGGGGCAAAGTTTGCCCAGGCTTGCATTAGATGGAGCCATGCCACAGTTCAATGTTATGGGATCCTGGGGTTTGTAGTATGACACTCTTTGGCAAAGGACGCTAAAAAACTATGCAAAACTACAGCTCCCAGGATTGTGTAGCATTAAGGCAAAGCAGTTGGAAGTGGTTCCTCGATAAGATCTGCCTGATCCATCTGGAGGGAGGGAGGGAGGCAGGAGAGGGAATGAAGGAAGAAAGGAGGGAGAGAGGGAAGGAAGGAAGGAAGGAAGGAAGGAAGGAAGGAAGGAAAGAAGGAAGGAGGGAAGGAAGGTGCTTTTGACAGGTTCTCCTTCCTTTCCAAAATTGGTCGCTTTAACCAATATTCCAATCAACCTTTAGCGCCACTGATCTATAACAGAAGGCACCCAAACCTTGAGATTGAGGTGAAAAGGGGGGGGGGGTGAGGAAAACGGAGGAGGAGGAGCCTGCTGCTTGGCCATTTTGGCGAATGCGCAGCAAGGCAGGGTGGGAAATGTAGTTTAACAACAGGGCCGTTTGCAATTTCTACCATTGGGGAGCTTCCCTTCAGAAACTACAACAACGGCTGTGCTTAGGCATGCCCACCTCATCTCTCCTTTGCATCGCCTGGGAGGGGAAGCAAAACTTTACAAAGTAATGCTTGTGAAAATTAAAATAACCTTGGGAGAGTTCCGAACATTACGAAATATTTATGAATAAAAAGGGTAAGTGGTTCAAATCGTAATTACACCTCTTATTTTTCCTGCATGGTTCAAAATTTATTCAAAAGACAAAATTCAATGGGTTTTAACAAATTTAAGGTTTTAACGAAGCGAACCTAACCAACTCTAATAGATAGAGTACTGTATGAATGAAGGCTCCAATGAAGTGAAATAATTCAGAATAGTCAAAAGGAGGTACTTTGTCACAAGGTACATAACTAGATGATGGGGTTTGCTTCTATAGGTCAGTGGTTCCCAACCTGCGGTCAGTGGAGCACCAGTGGTCCGCAAGAATGAAAATATGGTCTGCGGGCTCACCATTACTACACCGTTATCTTGAAACAATGTGGCAATGACAGCGACTGGTCTTGCGAAATGCTCTTATAGTGCCGAGGCAACTGGGAGGTTGGAAGGGGAGAGACTTACTACTACCACAGCATCTCTAGATTATTAAATATGATTTTCTGTGGGTGAGCAGATGGCGACAACAGGCAATCCTCCCATACTAACACTATAGAAAATCCCAAAGAATATGTTAGCGATGAAAAAATGTGAGGTTTTTTTTTTTTTTTTTTTGCATCAGGATAGAGAACTTTCCAATCCTGGGTCTTAATACAATACTCTTGGCTAGTGAAATATGCCCAGGGATAAGAAGGAGGGCTTGTTAGTCACTCACTTAACAATCAAGTAATCAGTTACCTCCACAATAGTAGTTTCAAACAATTGCTTCTTTGTGCCCCCAATGGCAAAGTTAAAGTAAAGCCTGCAATCATATCTGGAAGATCATATTCTCCCCAAATGACATTTTCTTTCAGTCCCCAAATTTATGAGAATGACAGTAAAATGAAGTTTCAGTTGAGCATTTAAAAATAAAGTTTAGAGTCTAAGGAAAAAGGTCTGGCAAAATTACCAAGTGAATGGGAACATAGTAAATGTAAGGGTTCTATGTATGTATTGTTGGAATTCTAGCCATGTTTTTGCAGAAAAAAAATGTTTTTGGAGCATATTATTTTAAGTCTTAGCAGTTCAGAGCAGATCCCTAAACATGGGCGCACACATACCCCATCCACCCATGCCACACTTTTCCAACTTCCAGTCCTACAAAATAAAAAGAATAAAGAAAATAAAGAAAAATCAAAAAGATTCAATGCTAGAGAGGCCAAGCCAAGCCAAAAACAGAACTGAGGGTGAGCAGCAAGGCAATCTGACTGAAGTATCTCTCTAGACCAGAACACAACTGAGAGCAATGGAGGTGCTCACCAACACAGCCTGAGTAAGACACGTCATGGCATTCTTCTATTCTGATTGGCCCAACAGGCAGGGCTCACAGGGAAACCCCATGCAAGCAGCATGTGGCAGCCTCTCTGTGTGCTGTTTGTTGTCAAATAAGGGAGGAGGAGCCATGTCTGGCTGCCACATGACCCATTCCAGACAGAAAAAATGGGGTGGCTGAATCCTTACTGTTATGACCAACCGAACAAACCGAACAAGCTGGATTGGCCGAAGAGAACCAACTAAATCAAATCCTTGCTCAAACACCTAGTCTGCGGCATTCCACTACTTGTTTCGCACACTGGAAGAATCTGCATTACATATTTCAAATCTCTCTTGAGTTTGCTCTTGCCTATTCTACATTTAGGTGAGCCTTGGGCTTGACACACTAGTGCTTTCAGTCTGACTCTGAACTATTCTTTGTAAGACACATAGGTTAGCTTTCAAGAAGAAATTCAGAGGAAGGGACATGTCAGTAATGTGCATATGGGCCTTTCATTTCCACAAAATCCCGTATTGTCTTGGCAGCATGGATTGGGATGAGCTGCAGCCCTGAGATTTGTTTTTCAACTTTCCATGTATTCGGATATGTGCTCATCCTAGAAACATTTTAATGTATACTTCTATACGTGCATATGTGAACACCTTGTCAAATCATTCATTTGTAATGGGTGCATTTGCATTTTAAGCATTGCTTTATATCCACCTTATTTGTGCATGTCCCTCTGCATTATCTCTGCTTTATATAATAAAGCACATAGGGCTATGTGTCTATCTACTGAGAAGTATATCTGATTGATTCCTGTGTGATTCCCAGGTAAAGATTATCTCTCCAGATCTCCTTTTGCTTTGGCAAGAAAGAGGGGAGAGTCTGGCTTTACTCCAGTAACCAAATTGTGCAAGGAAACCTGCTGAGCTTTCCTTGTTCACCCCTCAAACACAGGATGTGGGAAATGGCTGCAGCAAAGATCTTTGAATCCTCAGAAAATGTTGCAATAAAAGGCTCTGGCTCCGACCCATGCAAAAAGCAGCAACAGTAATGAAGCTAGCACTCAAGGCAGCCAGCTTCTTGATTATCCCAAAACAGCAGCACTTTCATTCCTGCTCCATTTATCCGTCATATAGAATGTATCCTATCGTCCCCATATCAGTCTGAAGCATATATGATGGGATGATGTGTACATGTGCATGCTTCCAGCCTTGAAAGATTAAGAAATAATGATCACTCCCACAAACTCAAAAACATCAATATGTTGATAGCCTGGCCCACTTCAGGATCAAAATTAAGCTAAACTGGGGCACAGACCCAGGTATGTAGCTGGGGGGGGGGGGCTTGAGGGGCTTAAGCCCCCCCCCCCAAATTCTCATGATGGTTCGCAAAAAGGCCTTACTGGTGCATTATTTAAACTGTTATGTTTATTCATATCATGATCTGATCACCATACTCAATATATCCCAAATGCTTGGGGGTATTGGGGTAACAATACAAAAGGTTTGCTAGGGTAGAGCCTCCTTCACTCAGACTCAGCCCCCCCAAAACAAACTCAGCCCCCCCTAACCGAAATCCTGGCAATGGGCCTGCACAGACCATATGTTAAAAAGGACAATAATGGGTTAAAGGGGGGGGGGGACACTTGGAATAGGAAGAGATTCTTTTTATTACAAATTTAAACCATGAGAGCAAGACATGGTGGGAGCTAGATGCCAGAAAGAAATATTGTTTAGCTACCCAGAGCTAGAAAGGGTTGAAATGGATTTTCAGTACTGTGTAGATTGTATTGTCGAAGGCTTTCATAGCTGGAATCACTGGGTTATTGTAGGTTTTTTCAGGCTATATGGCCATGTTCGAGAAGCATTCTCTCCTGACGTTTCACTTGCATCTATGGCAAGCATCCTCAGAGGTAGTGAGGAGAGAATGCCTCTAGAACATGGCCATATAGCCCGAACAAACCTACAACAACCCACTGTGTAGATTACATCCCTAAACACAAATGGAGTATACCCTCAGCATGCTGTTCTGGTGCAGGTCTGACACAGTACAGTCAATTCCAATTTTGGTCAGCATTATTGGTCAAATGCAACCAGTGCTATAATGATGCTGAAACAGAACATTTCTATCCTTCGCAGTGGCTTCTTAAGAAGCCACCACATATATACTAAACTTCCCTTGAACTCGATGGCCATCATTTTCATGCATGCATACCATCTAATCATGATTCTTTATCTGGCCTCATAAAGAAAGCAGGCATGGAGGGTGACAGAGGAAGAGTCCAGCAGCACCCTAATTAATAAATTTATTGTGTCATAAACTTTCACAAACTGGAACTCACCCCATGAATATATAATTGCATCACAAGCAGCCTTTGAGTTGCAGTAGAAAACTCCCCTCTCTCATTCTCTTGTCTTTACTGTTTTAAAAGACTAACACAGCTTCCCCTCAAGAATGTAATTAATTTGAAAATCTTGCTCCTTCATGGATTTTTTGCAAAAGAAATTGCAAGTTACATGCCATATTAAAGGCTAGATTTTAATTTGAGTCTGAGGGATGTTAACTTTTTGCAATCCAAGTACAGCTATTGCCATTTAATAAAGGTTTTTATAAAGTATTTGGTAATCTGTTTTCTAGAACAGTGATGCTCAAGCTAGTGATCCATGGACCAGTACCAGTTTATGAGCCACCAGCCACCAATCTCTGAGGAATTTTCAGGAAAGAAGGAAGCCAATGTATCCAGTGGACACAAACATTGTGTCTGGCAATTTGGGGAAAAGGTAATGGCAAGCCCTCTATGTCAGACAGAGTAAGAAGCATTGCTCTAGAACTGTGCTGTCGCATGCTGGGCCTGTGCATAAGACTGTAGACAGGACATAAATTCTGTGTGCCCAACGGGACGCCGGGGTTGCCTCAGATTAAAGGCCCTTGGATTTCCTTAAAACAGAGTCTTTAGATTGCTTAAAGGTTCAACAAAGTTCTTTATTATTGAAAACAAACAGGTACTTTAAGGCTTTCTTAACAGTCTATTGGCTCTCTCTCAATCTTGTCCATGGGGAACGGGCACTATCTTCATAACGGTGTACTAACTAATAGGGAAATCCTTAACTTCTAATCTGGGCAGTCTGTCTTTGCCTCTGTTGGCGTGGAGCCCCTGCACCCAGTACCAACCGCTTCTCTGCTACCAAGCAGAGCTTTGTAGACTTCCAGGGGAAAAAGAATTCAGGTTTCTGTGATGGCTGACTGAAGTCCTTCAGCAAAGGAACTGTAGGGCTGTATAACCCCGGCCAAGCTGTGGGCTGTATATCTCCCCGGCCAAGCCATAGAAGACGAAGCTTTCTACAGGAGCTCTTGGTATTATGTCCTGCATGAAAAGCTTCTCTGTGTGGGCTGAACCCAAAAAGACTCCTATTCCCTCCAAAAACTCCAAAGGGGGCAGGACCAGGAACGTAACTATAATTGACAGGTGGCTTGCCCTATGATTGCTGCCAAAAGAAGCCACCTATCTGCAGAGTCCCTGAAACTTAGGACTACAACAAACATTCAATGCAAAGCAAACAAAATTGGAGCTCCTGGTACAGCTGTACCTGCACAAGAACTTACAGTGTTTTCATGAGTGCTAAGTTTGGGATCCCTGAAATGAATCTGATTGTCTATCCATGATCTATTCCAAAATGTAAGTATTGCAGTATATTAATTCATAGTTGGCTCACCATCTAAAATTCTGTCTAACAGAAAAGCATGTGTGCAGTGTGTGTAAGATTTGGGTGCTGTTTTTTATTTCTGTGTCAGGAGCAATTTGAGAACTGCAACTCACTTCTGGTTTGAGAGAATTGGCTGTCTGCAAGGATGTTGCCCAGGGGATGCCTGGATGTTTTAATGTTTTCCCATCCTTGTGGGAGGCTTCTCTCATGTCCCTTCAAGGGGAGCTGGAGCTGACAGAGGGAGCTCATCTGTACTCTCTCTGGATTCGAACTTCTGACCTGTTGGTCTTCATTCCTGTCAGCACAAGTGTTTAAGCCACTGTGCCACCGGGGGCTCCTGGTGAAACAGTTAAAGGATTTCGGGAACATCAAAGAACAGCAAGAATTTCAGGATCAACAAAGAACATGGTAAGACAATCAGGTATTTTCAGGGCTCCCAAACCTCAAGGAAGTTTAAGCTGGCCTGCTCTATCACCAGCTACTGCTGAAGACCAAAATCAATCAATAAATTAATAATTAAAGAAATTCTAGGAGAAGTCAGATCATTCAGGACAACACTGACCTGAGATCTCAGAGGTGTTTTATACTTTCTTAGATTTTGTCTAAATTACAGAATTTAGACAAGAGAATAAAATTATGGATGATCTGGTACAAGCTAAATAGGAACAGCAGGCAGTTTTGTTTGGTAGATATTTTAAACATTAAAGTTTTGTGGACTGACACCTGGATTAAAACTCATTTGAACTGCATGCTTCTCTGAATTGTGCAATGCAGTGCCCAGCCAATAAATTGCCTACAAAAAGCACATATTAAGGAAAACGGCATACAAAATGTGGGAAAGTGCATACAAAATCCATGTGGTGATAGAAACAGTGTAGATATATAATTGGACATTTTTTTCTTTTTAAAGGGATCAATAATAGGTCAGTGTTAAAACTGAATGGAATTGACTTACCACTAAATATGCATAAAGTGACTATGGAAATGCTGATCTGTCCATCCTTAAACAATTATAAAACACACATAGTCCAAAATTTCACAGATGTTTGTGTGTGCACATAACAATCAGCAGGTTCAACATTATAGAGAAAATGTATCAGCTGCTGTGGTGAGATTCTATTAGTAGATAAGTCAATTTTAGCAAAGGAAGTATTTGGTCCTGTAAAAGCAAAAGGTTACTCTCCCTAGCCCATTGGTTAGGGAAAGAATCCCACTTTTCCCTAGATACTTCTCCAAATTTTAAATAAACTTGAGTTTCTAGTTGTGATAACAAGGAAGATCAACCATCTGTTACAAAGCTGCTAAAGTCCTTTTAATTAAAAAAAATAACTGTTTGCTGCCAGCAATTAAGTCCTGATTTTCCTCCTGCCTCTTACTAGAAATGAAGTCTAGTGGATTCCTATGTTGACCATCTGTCTGTCCTATATGTGTGCTGTTGAATGATCACACACTGGTTGTCTAGATTCTTTTGCCTAAGAATTTCACAAATATTGTCTGTATTTCCTGAGCACATCACATCAAAATATCTGATAATTCACAAGCCTTCAAAATGGTCACAACTTCACTGGGCCCAATAAATTGAGATGAGCAGATTTGTCTCTTTTGTACAGCATTATAGCAACACCAGAAAATTCATTCAAATCAAAGAAAAAGCTTTTGATTTCCTACAATTATCCAGTCTTTCATCCACACTCCATCCTATTAGAGATTACACCAAAAACATCTCATTAACTTGACCTAGTACAAGGTTTCATACATTAAGCTGTCTATTAAATATCTAATCAACACTAGTAATCAGTTTAAACCTCCAGCTGATTTGAGGTCTTGTTCATATGACATGACTGATACTATCTGGCTCCAATTTTATTGTGAGGAAGCAAATGCAAATTATTTTCACTAGCTTGATTCTCCCCTCCTTTATACACACTACTTACACTCATCAAATATGAAACCAAATCATCTTTTATGCAAATAGTTTCTAGGGTGCAAATCTGAATTTAACTGTTCATTCAAAAAAACAAACAAATTTGATTTGCAAAGTAAAATAAAAAAATATTTGTTTTAGCTCTAGCAAAAAGGCATCCTCATAATATTTATTTGTACAGAACTCTGAAGGTGAATTTTGACTTCAACCTAATATCCTCACCTTGAAATAAACTAAACCAATGTGGAGGCTTCCTTGAGATCCATGACAGGGTAAGCAGTATATTGTGTGTGTGTCTGCGTGTGCGTGTGCACACACACACACCTTATTGGTACATTAAATGATTCTATTGGCAGCTATTCTAATGAAACTTCACTTTTTTAGAGCGGAAAATTTCATCCACCTCTGTTCCAAAGAGACAGCTGTGGACTTTCACTAAGTCTTTGACCCAACTTGACTCTTAGTATTTTGTAAGACTTCGAAAAGGGATTCAGGTTCTATTGTGCTCCATAATGCTGGCCCAGAGATTTTAACAAGGGGTTTGAATATCAGACATTTCCCCAAGATTTCTATAACTAAAGCAACTTCAGTCCCCGGAAATAGACTGAAAGAATACATAAGAACAGCTAACGGCTAAAATTGTGAGTCCAGATGCCCCCAATTCAAACAACTTCTCAACTACAAAATTTAGTAGCTGACCGGTGGCAAGCCATTTTCATCTTTTCATCCACACATTTCTTATCTCAACTGTGTGAATACTACAGTAATAATTATCTACATCACAGAATAAGGTTGCTATAAAAATTATGCTTTCAGGACCACAAATTGCCAAATGAATGCAAATTACATAAAGTCCTGATCACACAATCTTTGGATTTCTGATACTTCTAGTTTTCATCCCAAACTTTTCTCTTCCATCCTTTGATTTTTTTTTTCAGTTCTAGAAAAACCAAGGAAGTAATTTTCTAATTATGAGAGTTTGCACTGCAATGGAAATGAAAGAGATATTTTGTGCATGCCCACAAAAATAAAGACACTAGATATATCTTACGGAATAAACTAGAACCAGATTTAACTTACATAACTTATTAAACCCAAATTCTGCAATGGTGCCAACCAAGTGTGGAACAAAACTGAGAGAGTGGTCATATCAAACCTTTTGTCTGGTTACCAGGTCCTAAGCCCTGATAACATGCTGTATGCCATCAGACTGTTATCAGCTGTTGTGGCCCAGAAAACTCCAAGGGTAGTCCTTCCCAAGCCCCATAACTTAAAGGTTCCTCCCTTCCAGCACCCAAGCCAGATCCAACCTTAGGTGCAAGTCAAGGAACTCCCTTACCACCAAAATAGGCATCTGCTGGATGCTTACGGATACTCGGGTATTTCCTTCTTCCACACTTACCCAGTTAAAGTGAACACTATTCAACCACACCACCCTGGAGTGTCTTGTAGGTATTTAGTATGATGTTGGCAAAAAGTATTTGCCACCTTTTGTTTAATATGCCTGACCTCTAAATTGTCAAGTGCATCTGGGGATAAAGGTTGAATCTGTGGTGAGGTGGCCCCGTAAGCTTTCCATTAGATCAAGTGGCATGGTGACACAAGCATGGCCTCCATTCCTGGAGCAAGAAATGTTCTCACTACCCTGACTGTGTTGGGTTGAAAAGAACTTTTACCTTCACTTTTTTGAGAAGAGCCCTATCCTGATATTGACATACAGATGTTGACATACAGATGTTGAGATACAGATGTGAAACAAGAATACCTCCAAAGATAGTAAAAGGGAAGCAAGAAATGTACAAGAGAATACCCAATTTAGAAAATATCACCATGAGAACTTTCTACATGGATTTCAACTTCTGGCAAAATAAAGAACCTTCCCTTTCTTCCACCCACTGCAGTTACCGCTTGCAATTTGCTGAGCTGTTTGTATACTCTTTCACCCAGATATATACCACCGTTTTCTTATTTCTGGTGATCTATGTTTCTTGAGGATGCTCATATATCCAGTGGGCAGACTCATTTATACAGAGTTTGAAAAATAGATAGCATATGAGGTGCAATTTAATGTTTTGCAGAATTTGGTCCCTCTTGGGGTCTCTGGGTGTTTGATTAACACCATTTTATGGGGAATCAATATGTTCCTCATTGCCATTCTCATCCTCCTCCTTCCTAAAAACACCCAAATGGACTTGGATGGGAGTGCCCCACTTGCCACCTTTTGTTCCTCAGACATGAATGATTCTCTCAGTATTTATTTTATCACATAACTACATATTCAGGGAAACAAATAGTCTCCCCTCCTTTTTGCTGATTTGCAAAAGATGCCAGAGTAAAATAACTAAATATAGAATATAACTGAATGGTGTATATATTCAAGAAGGCAGTGCCTAGTGACTGTGAAATCGTGGCCTAGCACTTCAGTATTATACTAAATGTTTATCATGTTCACTAGCTTAGAAAGGTTCAAAAGCAGAAGCATCTTTCTCTTAATTAAAATATTTTGGCACATACCAGACAAAAATGAGACCACATGTTAAGACACGTTCTATAATAAAAGAGAGTGTATATTTATATGTGGGTGTTTCCTTAGAACTTGGCATGTATGGTAAGGGGATCCTGGAGCTGTGTGTCTTGATTAATTTTTTTTTTAAAATAATAATTTTAGTTAAGGAAAACCTGTTTCAAGCCTGAAGTATTTATTTATTTACTTCATTTTTACCCCGTCTTTCTCACCCTGTAGGGGACTCAAGGCAGTTTACAATGCAGCAAAATTCAATGCAGCATGGACATGACAATAAAACACAGCTCATCAAATTATAAAAGAGTTAAACATATGAACAATTAAAACACGTAAACAGTAAAACAGCTTAAAACCATATAAACTATATAAAATGCTGAGTCTTGATCTCATACTTATACATAGTCATTTTCCAAAGTCCAAACTCATTATTCAGGTTGTTGAAGTCTAATTCCATAATATCTTATTCATCAAATGCCTGCATGCAAAGCCAGGTCTTAAGCTTTTTTCTAAAGACCGGGGGGGGGGGGGGAATGGGGCCTGCCTGATGTCACTAAGGAGGGAGTTCCACAGGTGAAGGGACACCACTGAGAAGGCCCTCTCTCTTGTCCCCACCAGTTGCACTTGTGAAGAGGATAGGGCCAAGAACAGGGCCTGCCCAGCCAATCTTAAAGCTCTTGTAGCTCATAAAGGGAGATGCATTCAGGCAGGTAAGTTGAACCAGAACTGTTTAGGGCTTTATAGGACAAAGCCAGCACTTTGAATTGAGCCCGATGGCAAATTGGCAGCCAGTGGAGCTGACGTAACAGGGGGGTTGTATGCTTCATGTATGCTGCTCCAGTAAGAAATCTGACTGCCACCTGTTGGAGCATCCGGAGAGTCTTTCTTAAGAGGCAGCCCCACGTAGAGCGCGTTGCAATAGTTTATATGAGATGTAACCAGAGTGTGGACCACTGTGGTCAAGTCTGGCTCCTCAAGGTACGGGTGCAACTGGCACACAGGTTTTAATTGTGCAAAAGCTCCCCTGACCACCATGAAAACCTGGGGCTCCAGGCTCAACAATGAACCCAGGATCACTCCTAAGTTGCAAACCTGTGTTTTCAGGGGGAGTGTAACCTCATCCATCACAGGCTGTTACCCTATACCCTGTTTGGCCTTTCAACTAAACAGGAGTACCTCTATCTTGTCTGAATTCAATTTCAATTTGTTCGTCCTCATTCAGACTGTCACAGCTGCCAAGCACCAGTTCAGGACCTGAACAGCCTCCTTAGCAGCAGGTGAAAAGGAGTGGTAGAGTTTGGATGTTATCTGCATACAGATGGCATCGAACTCCAAAACTCCGGATGATCTCCCCCACCTGCTTCATGTAGATGTTAAACAACATGGGAGACAATACAGAGCCCTGTGGGACTCTGCAAGTCAATGGTTGTGGGGCTGAGCAGGTGTTCTCCAACAATACCTTCTGAGTATGACCCTCCAGAAAGGACTCCAGAAAGCCACTGCAAGACAGTGCCTCCAAGCCCATTCCAATGAGGCATCTCAAAGGGATACCGTGGTCTACAGCATCAAAGAAAGGTCTAAGAGAACCAGCAGGGATACACTTCCCCTGTCAAGTTCCCTATGCAGATAATCCACCCTGGAGACCAAAATAATAATAATCTTAATAAGGAGGACTTCCAGGCTGTACCTTTTTTAGTTGCTACAAGGCCACTTTCTCAATATTACTTAGAGGTGATGCTGTAGACAGGAAAGAGACATTTACTTCTCCCCAGAGTCTGTAGTTTGTTCCACATGGTGCCCCCCTCCCCCTCTGCAGCGCTCTCAAGGTCTTCTGACAGTTAAAGATTCTGATGGGAGTGAAAGAAGACTTTCGACTTTATCACATTAGGATGAGGATTCACCATGCATTGTGGCAAATCCATGGGGGTCCTGGCGGGGCGTGTGGACAGATTGACGCTCCATGCCCCTCATTGTGCAACTTAACCTAACTCCCCATCACATTGGGGGAATCGTTGTCACCTGGCTTCCCCGCATTGCTCCTAAGGCAACATGGGAAGCCTGCTGTGGTGTGCACTGCTTCCTTTCCTCTTTCACCATGGAGCCCATCTGGAAGTTGAGAAGGGCTCCATAATGAAAGGGGAGAAGAAGTGGTGTACGACAGGTAAATCAGGCCCATCTGATGAGGTTGTGAGAGAACATCCTGCTGGGTGGTAAAGGATATGGGAAATGTGAGAAGAGGGAAAGATTGAACAATACTAGTATGGAGAGAGAAAAAGGCCAACAAGAAATAGAATGAGGGTTAGATCTAATGAGTTCTAAATATATGTAGATCATGAGAAGCTCAATACATCTGTTTCTATCATATAGAAAGACTGCAGTCTAGTCCACCAAGACAGCCCTTGTGCTATGGAAATAAAACTATAAGGTAATAATTGCATCCTCAAGGTATGATAGATATGACCTAATCTTGCATGTGAATTCACATTCTACTATCATGAAGAAATATTAAAAATCTTCCTTTATTTTTTACATGGTCTCCAGGAGCTGGCAAGTGGTCTTTATACCGTAGGGAAATAGAAAATTCTATTTCTAACAGAAGAGGGATGCCTAGTGTTGTGATGTCATTGTGTCTATTTCAGTGAATGTGCTTTTATGGTATTTACAAACAAAATCTGTAGGACATTCACCCCACAATCTCAGCTGCTATTGTTAATTATGGGAAATGTGCTCTGCATCAAATCTTTTTGTTCCCCATTGGAGAAACTCCTGTGCTTACAGCACTTTATCTAGTGCTGAAACCATGGCAACAGAAAGGACTATACTATAGAAAAGAGGGCAGCAGCTGCATACAAGGAAGTTTATAGAATAATCATCTATAAAGAAAAAAAGACAAAGCTTTGTTACCAAGATCCATTATGCAGTAGCAAGAATATTAGACGAGACGAGACCTTGTCCCAAATCTTGGGCCTAGATTGTGTCTGGTAGATATGGAATCTGGGCCTGAACAGAGGACAATGGATTTGGGGACCACAGGAAGGAGTAGTGGTTGTGAAGTGGCTAGATTAGACAGATGGAATGGTCAGGCAAGGCAGAACTGAGCTTAAGTAGGGTAAGCACAAAGCAAGGTAAGGCAGTTGAGGTACCTACAAGGAAAGTAAAAATGTTGCTGTTAAACAAATGGAATGAAACATTCAGAAAGCCAAATCAGCCTAAAGTGAAGAATTGTATAAAAGGTAGTATCTCCTCATGGAACTTCAGGGTTAGCTGATAAGGCCATGGAGTGTAATGACAGCCCAGATGGCAGCCTTGCCCTATGGGATCAGCTTTTGTTGGTTTAGTGAAGATGTACAGCATTAGTGGGCATGTCTGTCACCTGCTAAATACAGATTGAGCCTTCCTTATCTTGAAATCCAAAATCCAAAATTACACAAAGAGGTAGCTAAGGACACCTTTGCTTTTTGATAGTTCAATGTAAAGCAACTTGTTGCACACATGACACATTTAAAATATTCTATAAAATTACTTTCAGAATATGAGTATAAGTTGTATATGCAAAATAAATGAATGTTATGATTACAGTTTGGTCCCATCCAAAATATCTCATTTTGTATGTATATGCAAATACAGGTATTCCAACATCTGAAAAAAACAACAACCAAATTCCCCAAAACTTCTGGTCCCAAGCATTTCAGATAATAGATGCTTAGCCTGGACCAATCACTGGGAATCCTAGCTCAAGACATCATACAGTTGTGTTCCAACCCCTGTTCAATCATGAACCTCATTGAGTGATAGCCAAATAGTCACACAGGATTGACTATGGGATAAAATAGAAGTCACCTTGAACTCCTCGGAAGAAGGATGCATCTAAATTTTGCTCAGTTTGAATCAAAAGCATGTAAGTTAATCATGGGAAATCTAGCTTTCATTGATATCAGTGAGTCTACTCTAAACTTGGTTTTGCCTGGATTTGACCTAATATGAACATAACTTACATTTTCTCTTGTAATTTTGTAATACTTCTCTATTATTGGACTCTTCACTCTTGCTAAGATTACACTTTTTTTTTGAAAAAATATCCAAAATTATAAACTTAACAAAACCCATGTAAATTAGACTGTGTAAGAACCAGTGGCTTTAAACCAATTGTTAATCTCAGTTGGAATGGTTGTTAGGAATCATTGGATTTTACATAAGTGTGATGTCTCGGCCTGTTTATTTCTCAGTTGGACTGTTCCATTTTACCAAGTTTAGGGGAAAGCTTAGGTTCCCCCTAGAGGCCGAGTTCGGTTGGTGCAGCCCATTCTGACTCAGAGCCAGAATGGGCTGGTTATAGAACTTCGTTTCCCATTCTTTGTCAGTCTTAGCTTATAGATAGTTGCCAGATAGTGTCTGGTCTGGCCAAGCAATTTGAACAGGCCATCCTAATCACGTATTTGCCAAAGTTTATAGATAGATAGTAATATACATAGAATAGTTATAGCTGTAAATGCCTTATAGATAGATAGTTCAGGTACTTGCCCTATAGATAGAGAGTTCATAGATAGTTTGCCATAGAATAGATAGTATTTGCCTTAAAGTTAATAACACATATTTGCCTTATAGATAGTTTATAGATTTTATATATTTCATAGATAATACACATATGCCAAAGTTTAGATTACAGATAGTTTATAGTTATACAAACCCAGAGTTCATAGTTGGCTTTAAACCAATTGTTAATCTCAGTTGGAATGGTTGTTAGGAATCATTGGATTTTACATAAGTGTTGATTTGCCATTCTGTAACTGATTCAATGAGAGCACTTTCATAGTAACTAGCAACTCAATTTATGCTACTGTGCACATTAACCAGCTATTTTTCTGGTGCTAACAGAAATTGCAAATGCATTTCCGGCACTGGTTTATTCATAATAGGCAATACTGTCACTGTTTGTTTTTGGATATCAGATCTTCTGTGAACTTTCTTAAGACAATTACAAGCAAGCCAATTTTGATCAGGTGCTTATCAAATTTTGCAGTCCTGAATCTTCAGATACAACAAACATTCTCTGTGTTACTTCTTCATTGCAAAGAAAAATGTAGCCAAATTAAGGCACCATATAATAAATAAGAATTAAACAATATGCCAGTTTAGGCTGTTCACGTATAAATGGCTCTTCAGAGATCATTCTTTACACAAACCTGTTGTGAACATTTAGGTTCTAGAAAAACCACCTTTTTCCAGTCACTTTGATGAGACTATAATTTTCTTTTCATCCATCACTATCATCAGACTGGAAAGCACAGCTTGGTCACCAACATGCTTTCTGCTAAGAACCTCATTATAAACTCATTTAATTGTTTTTGGATCTATCTTCACACTGTGCAGTATATCTTGTTTATTTGCTCAACAGGGCTCTAAACTGCTCATTTGAGAGTTGGTATTTCCAAGAACTAAGGGAGGAATCTTCATTTTTTCTTAAATAGTACCAAGATAGCACAGTTATTTATATTTTGCAAGGTTTAATAACTCAGATGTATTTTAGGGTCCCACATTACTTGCCATACTAAAATTACATCCAAATGTACCTGGCCATTAAGTCCCATATATTCACTCGACATGTTATAGCCATATGATCATCACTGTCACATTCCTACATGCATATGGTAAATGCTGAATGCTGCCCATCTTTGCCTGTTTACTCATTTTAAAAGTTGTACATCCTTTATGGCAGAAAAGTAAAATGTTCTCAAAGGAAAATGTAAATGTTCTCTCTTCCAAAAATGCAAACTATGTATTAACACACAGCATGTTAATAAAAGCCAATTTTTGAAAAGATATGTTAAAAAGCTTTGCCCAGAAACAAGTTAAAACCAATGAGCAGAGACTGATGTTGTCCCTTAGAAGACATAGTAAAAATAAATGAGCCATTAAAGTCCTCCCATAAGTTTGTGACAAGGCTTATGAACTCAGATCACACCTGGAAATGCATGTCAGAGCTTTGACTAACTACTGAAAAAGCCCCCATGAATAGCACTTTATTGTTCTTATCCCGAGTGCTTGGAATCAGCATAGTTGGCACAATTCACATGTCATTCATATGCCTGTCCACACCATTAGGTGTGTGTTCTGAAATTTCTGGAGAATGTTGAAAGGCAGCCCTGAGAAAAGAGTGCAATACAATTGAAAAGTCTCAGTGTCACTACAACAGAAGCAGAACCCACTCCTAGCTAGTGATCCAACTAGATCAGACATAAACTTCCAAGTACAACAGGTGATTTCTATATTCATGGCATCATAATCCCATCTGGATAAGGTTTCAACTTCCTCCAAACATCTCCCCTATCCTTGAGTTGCATTGCCTTTCTGGAAGATAATGAGAAGTTAGCTAAGCATGATCTGCATACTAACAGTATTTCCCCAGTATTTTTGCATGTAGATGTGACAAGGTATGACAACAATCAATGAACAGAATCTGGTTGCCTAATACAAGCGAGCAGCCATACAGTTCGCAAACGTCTTTCAGTACTATCTTCTGAGACCATAACTCCTGTTAGGACTCCCCAAATCCTAACAGTTGTTCACCCTAAACTGAAGAATTGTGGAAAAACAGTAGCAAAATATTGTGTGCACGGGTAGTATAGTATAGACAGAAGACACAACTCTGTGTATCAGCTTCCACATGTGCCTCCAAAATGCTATAAAGCTATATATCTATTTCATTCAATTGAAACTCTGGTCTTCATCAACTTACCCTACCCACAGTGTTTTCAACACCACAATATTTACTCTATTCAGATAATGAATCATCAATTGCTCAGGCAACAGAACTAAAAGCTATTAATGAACTAACTTCCCTTTAGTTACCTGACTGCCGTCACTATCCATGTCTCTAGCAGAGAAAAGTCCCGACAAGTTTAATTTCACTCCCTTTATTTCATCCACTTAACAGCCACTAAACCTTTGTGAGTTTGCAGGTGTTATTAGGATTCTGACAATTTACTAGCAACTTGACTCTTAGAACCCAGCTAATTATTTGACCTATGGGCACCAGCTTAGATGAGAAATACTCAGTGGCAATTAAGCTTATGTATCCCATTTCCCCTAGGTTTAGAGCAATAAACACATAGAACTTTTTCTACCTCAGAACACAACAATGCCATGTGAGTAGCAAGTCACACTCCCCCTTGTAATTTTAGGATTTCCATCTCACTTAAAGGTCATTGATGGAACTGAGTGGAGCCTTGCAGATTCATGATAGAGATGGGACTGCAGGGAGAGAATATTATTTTACCCAAAATGTATATATTTGTTGTTTCCTAAAAATTGCTTTCTCGCTATTGACCCAATTTCTAGCCTCACACATGCAGGTCTAGAGATTACCTTGATGATGGATGGTATTTTTCCTTAGCAGGTGTTAGAAAGCACAGCAATGTGTTTATTACCAGATTTGCTTACATAGGGTTCCTTTGGCACATTCAGTGTTGGTTTCAACTATCTGCAGGGCCACTTTGTGAGGGCAGCTGTTTGTACCTGACCTTCAAGAAGCATGTGTGTTGTTTGTGCAGGAATATGTATACTAAGACATTATTCTCTTTAGTAGCACAGGTGAGGAGCTTAGTCAGGATTTATACTTTGGAGAGGGTTGCATCACCCAGATTTCGGGCAAAGGCTGCAGTGCATTGTGACAGCCACTGTATTGGGTGACTGGAAGAGATGTCACATCACTCCGAGGTGGGCAATTTTACTCCTGTTTCAGGCAGTGAGTAAATGAAACAGCATTTCTGAGCATTAAGAGCTGCTGGGAGCAGCAGCACATTCATACTACATGATTATGGGGCCATGATTCAAGTTTTGTACTCCTATGGAACTTTGAGTTTTGTAGTTTAGTGAGCTACAAAGAATTCTAAATATGCCTGTTAGTTGCCATCAAGTAGTCTTCAACATATGGTGATGCTGTGTCCAAGGACCTCATCATAAAGGGCTATAGATTCACCATGCATTGTGGTGAATCCATTGGGTCCTGGTGGGAGCATGGAGAATCCGTTGTTCCATGCCCCACATTACCGACTTACCTGGACCCCCATCCCATGGGGGGAAGTGTTGCTGCCCTGTTTTCCCCTATTGTTTCAAAAGCAACACGCGAAGTTTCCCTTGTTGCTGTGGCGGCGATGTATACCACTTGCTCTCTCTGTTCGGCATGGAGCCTGGCCAGAAGTTCCTGTGCTATGTGTAATGGGCTCCGTCTAGAAAGTGGAGAACAAGCGGAATACGATGGACAAATCAGCCCATCTGATGAGGTCATAGTTCACTCTATTATCAACTGTCCTGCTTAGATCTTCCAAATATAGGGCTGTGGCCTCATTGATTGAGAAAATCTACCTCCCGGACTTCATAACACAACACTTTTGAAGTGGTGGGATTGCATGCTGCTGCAAGACACAAGGCTATATGGTTGGTAGCACTGTTGCTGGTAGGGTCTTCTGTGCAATTCAGGCCTTTGTTAAGGAGTCAAACAAAACATGCAAACAGGCACTGGACTACAGCAGTAGTGGATGGTGATGCTGGCAAAGGATCTGTTAGACAACTTTTATCACATGGACTTTTGGTTCTGTCCTAGGATGCTTCCAGGATGAAGCCAAGATGTACCCTGCTGGAGACCTTCACACATGCAGGACAACTTCTGGTGGGGCTCTATCCTGGCATCCTGGAAGCATCCTAGGATGGAGCCCTGAGAACACCAGTGGCTTCCTATGTTCTCATAGCCTACAATGGGGCCAGTGCGGAGGAAGTTGAGCAATGACACTTTCCTTCATGTGATCCCTGTGTGAATTTTCCAGACAACAGCAGTGGAACCATAGATAACTTTTGTTAGTGTTTCCTAGAAAGGGACACTAGTAAGCCACCTTGTAGTGTCGTTTTTTAACATCTTCTACCATGAAAAGTGAATTATAAATACCTCCTCTTCAGTTACAAACCCCATGATTCCACAGGATAAAAGTAAAATCACAGCATGGTGTAATAAGCTGTACCTAACTGAAAAATGTGTGATATTTTTGTAATGATTGCTGTGAGGTTTGGGTGGGTGGATTTTTTTCTGGTGGAGGGAGGGGAGAAAGTTCAATGAGAGTGCCCAAGATTGCACTGGCTGTCCATAGGCTGCACAACTGCCATCCTTGGGCTAAGTGTTGAGAAAAAAGAATAATGCGGGAAATAATAATAAGCAAATTTGATAAGGAATCTCACAAGGTGAATGTAGTTCATCGTTCTACTTGCAGTAGACATAGCTAATGTTCACAAGCAGGGCTTGAAAATGAAAGTCCCAATTTCCTACTGTTCTTTGTCCTGTTTCTATTCCTTAATGAGGTTTTTTTTAAGTTGCTGACAACATACATCTCAGCAGTAAAAGGGAAAGCAACTGATCAGTCTAAGGCCATGTAACTGTCATGCATCTTCTTCACATGTGCTAAGCTAACATAGGCAAGAGATTTTGTAACTACAAATAAGAGGAGGAGTAGGAGCAATAGCCACATAGATTGAAGATCAAACATCTGATTGTTATTTCTACAGTTCTTCCAAAAATAATGTTTAAGCAGAATATTGTTATATTCTTGCTGTGTCCTTACTTTGCTCTTTTTTCATGCTGATTTGAGTTCTAGTTTCAGAAAAAGGTGAGATGTAGATAAAGTGATGGATGAAAGGATGGGTGAGATTGCTAGAAGTGAAGTTCTCCAACAATTGGGATGTGGGCTAAAAATATTATTTGAAAACTTATCAGAAAAGTCTTCAAAAAGTTATTTGCTCTCCTAGTGTTGAATGAAGATCAAATAGTTCACAGTGACAAATAAAGTGAACAATTACAGACTAAAAAAATAGAGAAAGTCAAGTGAAACTCACTGCTTTCTTCTCTTTCTATATGACACTCAACATAGCATATTAATAACCAATAGAGCTCCAATTTAGGATTTTCCCCCCAGTCCAGCACATATTTACTTACTAGTATTGCAGTATCAGTCAGTCCTCCTCTTTGCAGATTCAACAATTCATTGGAACTCTGATTGCTACAAGGGGGAACAAATCTCTCTCCTATTCTAATTAGGGCTTTCTGCTGCTGAGCATAATTCTGGGAAATGCACTTTAGGGCAGGGCCTTTTGAATTCTCCACCATAGGGTTCCTCACCTTCCCAAACTACATTTCCCAGAATTCAGTAGTCCCTCAGTCTCTTTTCCAGCTCACTCAGCTCATCCTGCCCTGCTGCTTTCCTCTCCTTATGGCAAGAGGCAGCCTATCTCTTCTTAATATAAAGAGCAATGGCAGCCTTTTTGGCTTCACCTCGTCTGTACTGAAAATGAAAATGACTTCAGAGCATTACAGAATTCAAACAAAAATATATTGGGTGAGTTTTGATTTGCCCTCCAGTCCCACTCCCCAAATGTTCCTTAGTATCTGTTTGGATATACAAAAGTTGTGAATTAGATACGACTAATGATCACACCTCTAATATATAGTACAACTCCCATATTTGCAGGAACATCACCTGTGGTTTAATTTATCAATGCCTGACAAAATATGTCAGCTGTAGGACTTTTCTAGGTCTTCCAGAGTGACTCTATGTTTTTTGGGGGCCAGGCATCCTTCATTTCAATAGTGTTATTATCCACAAGCATCCACAAGAGTCCAGGAATGTATTACCTATGGTTATGGGAGTTGTACTGTATAGATTTGTATTGTAATTGTGTAAACTGCTTTCAGACTATAATGCATAAAAAAGAATGGCCTACATAAATCCCACTGGTTTGTTGAATTTAACCTACTTGGGAGTAGTCATGGGATTTAGGTATAAGAAAGTTTTATAGAATTGCATTTTGTATCACTTTTTACTGTTTCAGAGCAAACACTGAGATTATCATTGCAATCCTATTCTCACTTACCTGGCAGTAAGCCCCACTACACTTGACAATCATGTTGATCACAACACAAATCCCAAAGAACATTTGTTCTTACTTCTTCAGGGAAAGATGGTATTAAAAGCATGTAGAGATGCAAAATGGTAGAATCACATGAAGAATGTGCAGGCAGTGTAACTCTTACTATTGTTACTTTTCTTCTTCCTACTTCCTTTAAAAGTTTTCTTAATCTATATTTTCCATCTGGAACTCTTGCAGGAAACATTCCAAGCCCATATTGTCAAAAATTCAATCATGTGGACAGAATTGATCCTAAGCTAACATTCAAATACATTTAAATATTTTATTGGGTCAACGTTTTATGGACCAGGAACAAAAATTAAAACTCTACTTGGTAACAGCATAATGTAATTGCATAGGTATGTCTGCACTTTTCTTTAATCATAAGTTTCAATTAAAGTCACACTTTAAGTAGAAACATTACCACTAAATATAAGTGGCAAATTGTATATCTTAATTGCTTAAAAGAATCATAACAAAGTTAACTAACAGCTATCAGACTATTTTTAAAAAAAAAAAATGAGATGAAACTAATAGATTGTTTTGATTTCCATAGATTATAGTATAAATTTGGTATATTAAGAGCAAATACAAACTAGCCAAAGAGGCTGGCAAGGTATATGCATTTTATTTTATTTTATTTTATTAGCCAAATGGACCACTTCTGTCATGAAGCAAGTCCACAGCTTGTGTTGCTTTTGGCTAATGCTTTTGAATCTAGCATTCTTTTCACTTTGTCAGATCCAGTTTATAATCCTTCACTCAACATTTTTTAATCTGCACTTTTTTTACCCTTCATGAGAAACAAAGGCTCAGTAAATATGAATAACATAGACAAACAGGTGGTTGAGCAACAGGTGGTGACCCTCCAGTTCCATACACACAGTTTTCTCATTCTTTTCTCTTTGTGGCTTTCTGTGTGATGTCTTATAAGATCAGCCCCAAGTCAGAAATCAAACAAGCAACAAAATTACTTTGTTTAGTTTTAGCATGCCAATTCCATGGATAAAAAGGATTATTGTTGATGTCCCATCAAGGCAAACTGGTCACAAGGTTGTCTTGGCAGGGTTTGTCTTTGCCTTCTTCAGAGACTGGCAGAATATGATTTGTCCAATATCACCCAATATCTCGTTGTGGTCAAGCAAAGATTCAAACCCTGATCTGCCAGAGTTCGAGTCCAAACCTCAAACTAGTACAACAAGCTGACTGTCCTGTATTTATTTATGATTCAGTGGGTCTATTCTAGTTGGGAATAGTAACTGGAGTCAGGATTTTACATTTAGATTTCTTATCATGTCAGTATAATTCATTTTTCATTCATCATTCCCTCCCCAGCACTGGAAAAATTACCAGAAGCCCAGATCCAACATGACCAATGTCCTTCAAACTTTGTCCCCTCTGATTCTCCCTGTTCTCTAAATTTGGATAGCTACTGGGAAGAAAAAAGGAACTTTCTGCACATTATAAATTAATGTACATTCAGATGTGTTGGCTACTGAAGTTAGTTAAGTTGACTGAGATGCTTGTATACTGCACTGGGGAACAACCCACAGAAATAATATATGGCACAATTGGCTGGGGATTTTTTTATAAGTCCTGTTAAAATGAATAAGTAATCTGGATTTGTATTAGGGAACCTAATAGCAGGTTGGACTCATAATTTACATTTACATATCAAAGGTTCATATGAATCAACTGCATTGTTGTATGCACCTGAAGAAACCATGCATTCAAAAGAATAGATGTGAATGTGGATTTTTAAAGGATGTTTGTTTCAACTATTGTAAGCCATCCTGGTAAAAATGCAGGACAACAACAAACTGGTAAAATGTAGGACAACAACAATATATGACCACAAACAAGACTTATGAAACTTCTTAAAATACTAATTTTACATATTCTAAAAGGTGACCTGAATCAGTTAAGTGCTTTTTTGAATGAAATGATCTAGAACGCTAGTCATGTTTCCAAACAAATATAATTTTTGACTTCCTGATATGAAAGCTAACTTTTCTGTAACAATGTTTTCTCCTTAGAGTGTGACCTTTTTTCCTGCTCCTGTAGAGGTTTTATCCTTGGTGAAACTCTCTTTAAAAAAATACTCCAAATAAAAATAATGTTTAACATGATAAGAACAACCCAGGTCTTCTATTAGCACAATTACTCGAGAGCACAGAAAGCTTCTAAACTGATGGAAGAGAAGACATTTTGTTAACTAGACAAGACAGCTCGAATAGCCACCATTTGCACACTTAGTTCTTTCTGCCTTCTGGTCGACACATCAGAGGTGGTGCTAAATTAAGTTAGTTAGAAAAGATAATTTAATTTCTTCTGATTAAGTGCCAGGAATAAACTCTATGTGACTGACAGGATATTTTAATGAGCCCAAAGCCTAATGAATCTTCTTCTTCCCTGTGTTAATTAGAATTTCAAAGGAGAACTCTGGAGGGACCAATTTCTTGGGAGTGGAAGGAAGAGCCTTTTGTTCCTAGGCTCCCAAGTTGGATAACACATTTGCTACCTGACCTTGCATCTGTTTGGTTAGCCATGATTCTGCTTACTCAGATAACAGGCTAAGAAATCCAGCAAAATAGTCTTCTCTGTTTATTGCTCTTCCTGGCTCAGAAGAAGAAATATTGTTGGAGTGATCACTGAAAAGAAGATAAATATCCCATGAAATGGTCTGGCCTCCTCTACTCTAATCTCCAAGCAACCAGGCATGCCAGTTGATGAGAGCAAATATTAATACATTCCACAAACAGACATTCAGCGGAGGCTTTCCTTTTGCCATCACGATCTTGATTCATGCCACTTGGTGGCCAGAAAGACAAAATTTAAAAAATGCAGTGCCATTTCACTGCTGCCTTCACTGTACCACCATGGAATCATTTAAGGGCACAGTTAAGCATCGATCTAGTCTTGGATTAAAATGTTTGTGTCAGTACATTTTTGCAAATATATGACTTTATCAAAATTTGCAAATGTCATGATATTTGGGATGGAAGGAACTTAGCTGTGGGAGAAACCAGGACTGTCAGACTCATCCATCCAGGCCTAGGGCTGTGAATTCTTTTCAAATCCCTGTGTATTCAACCATGTGCTAAATTAGGGCCACATCTTGCTTTTTAAAAGGAGAGCTCTTCATCTGTAAGTTTCATATGACAGGGAAGGAAAGCATGCTTCTCTCTGTGGCAGGAGCTACCATGTCTATTTGGTGGGAAGGAAGGAGAATTTAATTTCAGTTCCTTTTGAAGGAGGAGGAGGAAAAAGAGAGGGATAATATGAGGAAATTACCATAGTTTAAGGAGCTCCACTGGAGCTCACCTACAAAGCCCTTAATGGTTTGGGTCCCACCTACCTTCATGACCATATCTCCTTCCATGAACTGGCCCGATCTCTTCGATCTTTGGGGGAGGGTCTCCTTTTGCTCCTACCGCTATCACAGGCTCTCCTTGTGGGAACAAGGGAGATAGCCTTCTCCACTGTGGCTCCCCAACTTTGGAACTCATTGCCCGGTAAGATTAGGCAAGCCCCTTCCTTATAAACCTTTAAGAAGGACCTCAAAACCTGGCTCTTCCACTGTGCCTTCGGAGAGTAACCGCACAACTAGACATTGCAAATAATCTGCTCCATTCCTATCTCACTCTGAGGGTTTTTTTTAGTATTTTATCCTGTACATGTGGCCTGCTTATCGTCACTGGGATTGTGAATGACTCTTATTGTGTTTTGTATTGTTTACTGTATTCTCATGTTTTATACATTTTATTGTTGTTTCATGTCTTGGTTTATTTTATTTTATTGCAATGTGTTGTTGGGCTTGGCCTCATGTAAGCTGCCCTGAGTCCCTGTTGGGGAGATGGTGGTGGGATATAAATAAAGATTATTATTATTGTTCACAATTTTCTTTCTGGACAAAAAGAACTTTAGTTTAAATGGTTCAAATATAGGAGGAAACAAAACTGACAGAATTTCCCACCCCTAGTTATGTTACAGAGAGCATTCTTTATTCTCAAATCATGCTTCACTTGTGAAAATTGTTAATCTGGTATCAAAGCTTTGTTAAGAAGGCAACTTTCAGTCCAATTTAAAGTTGAATATCACCATTTATATTTAAAGATAAATAGCACTGGAAATATAACTTGAATTGATCTTAGAAGCATGTGATTGCTTCACACTTCAGATGGTACAATCCCACCTTGGTGTGAATTTCCCTTTCTAGGGGTGGATTTCTCTCACTTCCTGTTGTCTCACACCCATTATTAACTATGAGTAATTTTAAGTCAAATATTTGTAACTCAGGGACTGCCTGTATTAGTTACATTTCTGGTTACTGCATTCTGAGCCATTTGAAACATCTCTGTATCATTTTAAAGGAAGTCCCTTAAATAACTTAACATTGTAATCCAGTTGGAAAGTTACTAGAGCATGAATAATGTTGGACAGACTATTCCCAGTTTTTTCAGCTAGCAGATATTGTCAAAGCTAATAAAAGGAATGCTTGTTTCTAGAAGGATTGTAACTATGGTAAAACCTTTACTGTGGTTTGCAAGTGTCATACAATGTTTTAATGTGCAGATTTAGTCTTCAAATTAAATAACTAATTAACAGAATTTTGAAGAACTGAGTTCAGAAATTTAATGAGGCACTTGTCTTAATATACTCATATCTTATGAGCTTTTGAAACGGTGGAACAGCAATAAATGTCATGGGGGAAACCAGAGAATCTTGGAATCCTGGAACTATACTGAAATTATGATATTTGTTTAGTGATTGTTTTCTGTAGGGGTGGATTTTTTGAATTCGTGTTGATTTTGTTGGCTTTATGGAGCCTCAGTAGAATAATAACCATTGAATCATCCTTTTAATATATTAGAAATAAACATTGTTATAATGCTCTCAACTTCCTTTTATGGTTTTGACTTCTTTAAGTATAACAATTTAGACAGCTCAAAGAATGGTCAAAAACAGCCATCATTTTGCATTTGGAATATTTGGATGGCATTTTGGCATAAATATATGTGTGTTGGTTTGCTTTCAAGTTGCCTGTTGGCACATGGCAACTCTATGATTTTTTTGGGGGGGGGGGGGCAAAGAATCTTGAGAGGTGATTTTGCCAGTTTCAGCCACTGAAATATAGCCTAGAGGACCTAGTATTCATTGGCAGTCTCCTATCCACATGTTGCCTAGGGCTGATCTTGCATAGCTTCCGAGATCTGGTGCCTTAGGGTATTTAGGCCCTTAGCATAAATAAATTCACTTGCACATATAACATAAAATGAAAAAGATTGTATTGTTGATTATATAGTCCACCATATCAGCCCTATGTGTCTCATCTATGTGACACAGAGCTCATAGATGCATTGGCTAAAATGAGAACCCAGAAAGGTGTCTGGAAAAAAGAAAAGCTAAAGATGGAAGCAGTATGGTTCAGTACGGAATGAAATATAACCAAGCTCCTCCAAAACATGTATTTCAGGACCTGGGACACAGCCCATGATTTATTCTAATTAACTGAACTATAATATTTCCTTAATCTGTCTCTCAGCCTCTGCTTCCTTATTGAAAAGCATAGAACCTTAAAGAATAGCTCTCTTGTGTGGAGCTTAGCATTGTTTCTTACCTTTTCCATAGCTTTGCAAAGCATGCTGCCTATCTTGGTGACAAAAAGTCATTTTTTAAAAAACAAAATTTCATTGAGTACATTGTACCATCTGTGATTAGATAATAAACATCTATTGTGCATATACATTGTAAACATTGAATTATTTCTATGTTATCTATTCACCTTCTTTGCAAAATTAATTCTTCTCATTATATATATATATATATATATATATATATATTTCTCCATCCTCCTCCACTCTCCCTTTCACTCACCACATTTTTCTCTATATCTTTATCTTTATCCATGAACACAGTTTTCTTCATCTTTGTTGAATGTCTGCACTAGCTTCACCATGTTCTATCCATTTCATATAAATCACCCATTTCTCTTTAATTTCTGCTATTTTATCCTCCTGTATATCTTATTGGCCTATAATATCTGATTGGACTTGCTCAAATAAATAGTTATTCCAATTTTCTAAATTCCATTTTGCTTCATCTCCCCGCCCGCTGGCTATTACCACCTTTCCTGCTAAGATCATTGCTTTAAATAAATCTTGGTTCTTCGCAACAATGTATTATTGAAATTAACATGAATTCCATGTTTACTTGGATTGGTATTTTGAATAGTTTCTCCATTTTTAAAATTATCTCATTCCAAAAAGTTGTTGTTTTTAAGCATCCCCACCACATGTGTGCGTACCAGCCTTTCTCTACTTTGCAACGCCAACACATTGGGCTTAGTCCTATTCCCATATTTGCTAATTGGGCTGGTGTCCTGTATCATTTCCAGATACATTTTCTTTCTCACTCTTTATATTTTTCCAATTTAATTTTCTTTTACAAATATTTCTTATTGATAAATATAGGAGAAATAGGGCAGGGGGTGAGGATAGGGGTAAAGAAATTACTTAAAATGTAATTTTAATTTTCTTAACTCCCTTTATTTACACTATAATTTGTTTTGTAAGAGTCACTTCCTTCTGCCATTTATTTTGTAGTGTTATTACTATATATCCATCGTCTATTATCATCATTTTATATATTTCTCCTGCTAATCCTTTATTTGTTTTCTATCCTTT
The DNA here is from genome assembly GCF_037176765.1 of Anolis sagrei. NCBI lineage: Eukaryota > Metazoa > Chordata > Lepidosauria > Squamata > Anolidae > Anolis > Anolis sagrei. The sequence continues at coordinate 210,187,648 of NC_090024.1, read as the reverse complement.
TGTGAGTATACTTTCCACATTGATTTCTTTGTCTAAATATTTCCCCTATTTAAGTTTATTGTATAGACCCAGTATCTTTTATCCAATTTTTATTTCCCATATTTCCTATTATCACATGGAAGAGATCAATTGAGAAAAAGAGTAGAGTTGCATGCTGGGGATGGCAACCCTTTAATAGAATTGACCTTAAGATTCAGTCATTAGGAAGAAAGTTCATGAGTCTCAGATTCGGGAAGCTTCAGTTTGAGGGTCCTTAGTTGTATACAGTGTTAGGACTCAAAACCAATGTCTCCTTAATCTGTAGAACAATCAGTGATAATCTCTACCCCTTGTGTCAAAGTATTTCTAGAAAATTTGAGGCCATGACACCATGCCTGCATGTGTAGTTTCTTCTTTTGCTAAAATAGAAATCTGTCTATTTATCTATCTAGCTATCCATATAGTGTCTACCTATCATCACTGCTGCTATAAAACAGGGGTAGAATAAATGCTCAATTCTACTAATATATCATTTGTAAATCAACCCCTTACAGTAGTTTACAAAGCTGATCAGTGTAGATTGGTGGGCTTCCCTTCTCTCCACTACATTTGTAAGACCACTAACAGGTTATTTCTTAAACAGAAGTATCAGAAGCAACATAGTATCTTTAGAATAGTATGGGAAGGGAAATCTTTGCTCTAAGATATTTGTGATGCCAGTTCCCATCAATCTCACCCAGCATTGAAATGCATTATGGGAGTTGTCCAAACATCTAGAGGACCAAAGGTTTTCACATTTGATCTGCAGTGTTACAGTGACACTGTGACAATCCTTGCTTGGCTTGATGTGTTCTTTCTTTGTAATTTTTTTCTGCTATATGATTATGTTTTTGAGAATAGAAAAAAATAAATAAGAGAACATTTCCATTGGCTGAATTAATGCTCAAAATGCCAGACAGAATTTCACCCCACACAAGTCCTTCTCCTGGGAGCTCATAATGAAGTTGGATGGGAAGGAAAACACAGATATCCATATGATACAGACCAATATGAGGAAGTTCAATAGTCCTGGCAAGAACATCTCTATCACAAATTTTACTCTAGACATACGTTAATTGCTACCTAAGGAAGGGCTAAAGGAAAATTGCTAATTTATTGAAACTGTTTCAGTTGTCCTTTAAATCCTTCAGATGTTTGCTTGAACTTCAAATCACCTGAGGTTTCTTGCTTGAGGCCAAATAATGAGACTTTATGTCATGTGTTATAAGAACTGCTCATTCAACTAACTATAGACATTTTAGTGTCAGTGTAGAGGGTGAAAGGTAGACTGGCTTCTGTCCTCACTACCAAGAAGCATTGAAAGAGGGACTCGCTCCTTTCCTTCCTTCCTTCCTTCCTTCCTTCCTTCCTTCCTTCCTTCCTTCCTTTTCCTTCTCTCTTCCTTACTTCATTTGGTGCCTCTAGAAAACACCTTTCCCTCCCGAAACACTTAAAAGTTGCCCATAGTTAACCCACAACATGGTGTTTTCTGGTGATTTCGCCGGTTGGAGAGCAAACATATTACAGGAAAACTCTTTTCCTCTGCAAGGGATGAAGGAAGTCATGCATAATGACCCACATAGCCCAAGCACTAGCATGATGGAAATAGTTTTACAACATTATCTGAAGAGACCTCTCATCTCTGCTTTAAAGTAATTATATGTTAGATACTTTGACTTGAATTCTATTGTCTTGTTTCAACTAGAGTACTCTCGTTCAATCAATTATTAAACGAGGAGTCAATACATAGGTAAGTTTCACCAATTCAGGAAATCTACTCTACTTGAAGCAATAGCATTTAGGCCACCATTTTCTATGGAATTGGACCTCTGCTACGCTTTTTTGTGGAGTTTTTTTTAAAAAATCCAACCCAATATATTTATTTATAGAATACTCCTCCATTGGTTATCAAATTCATGGTGAAGGAAGATGTTGATAGTTAGTACCAATAATGCTGGGATAGATGGGACTTATGGTATTTTAGAGATTATTAAAACCAGAACACATTAAAACCATCAAAATCATTCACACACATACACGTTATTACAAACACATCTATTGAATTAAAAGCATTTAAACTTCACCCACAGGAAGCATAAAAACAACAAAGCTACACATCACTTTAAGCTCATTACAGTCAATTTCTAACAACCTGCTGAAATAGTCAAGTTTTTGCTTGGAAGGTAGAAAGATAGCAAGAGGGGATCCACCCTGGCCTCCTTAATGAGGAAGTTCTAAAATATGGGAGCATCTATTGATAAGCTCTTCACCTTTATACCCATCAAACATGCCTGAGAAGGTGAAAGTATGCAGTAGGTTCTATGTTCCTAAGATCGATCTTGTCCAATATCCTGATTTCTTCAGCAAATATGTCTGGGAGGACAGCTATCTATAGAAACTCAGGAAGCTGCCTTATAATCAATCATTACTCCATTTATCCTGTTTGGGTATCAGCCAGCATGCCAACGACTAAAATCTAGAAATAGTTTTCTAAGATCTACAGACACTCGCTGGAACACCTCAGCAAGCAATAGTCCAAAAGTGGCAGACTCAAACCCAGAACCTCAATCAATGGCTGATACTGAATGAGAGACTCCCTCCTGTGCATTCAGAAAACTGGGTGACTTGAAAGGCACTGAACAGACTGCGCTCTGGCACCACAAGATGCAGAGCCAACCTTAAGAAATGGGGTTACAAAGTGGAATCCACAACATGCAAGTGTGGAGAAGAGCAAACCACAGTCCACCTACTGCAATGCAGCCTGAGCCCTGCCACATGCACAATGGAGGACGTCCTTGCGGCAACACCAGAGGCACTCCAAGTGGCCAGCTACCGGTCAAAGGACATTTAATAGAATACCAAGTCTGCAAACTTTGTGTTTTGTTTGTTTGTTTTTAGTGCAATACAACTGTTTTGGTTCGCTCCTGACACAATAAATAAATAAATAAACTTCTAATAGTACTAATACCAGTTCCATCTGTTTGCTTCCCAACAACTTAAATACAGAGGCATGCAGCTTTTGAACTTGGAGGCTGAGTACAGGGTAGGCATCAACTCTTTTATTCTTCCGTAGTTGTGTTGACCAGCTAAACACTTAAATGAGCTCATTGGAGTGGCATCCTTAGATAGCCAAAGAGGCTTTGTTCTCACAATGAAGTGCAGAGGGATGATGATTTAATTAAAACCTTCATTGTAATCCTTTCATTTCCCTTGCTGCTTCAGCTCTGTAGTTAACATTCCTGGGGACAAACACACACACCATAAACACACAGCCAAAAGGAGTGAAATAATAAACCTTGAGCAATCTCCTCTAAAAGTTTGTGTGTGTCTCTTTTTATTGACTCGCCTGAGAGACCAGTTTCCTCAATGGATCTTTCTTGTTCTTTGTCAAGTCAGGGTCTTGCTCAGAATTTGCACAGCGAAAAGGGCACTGTAGTACATATTCATGAAGTTAGTGGCATTTATAGCTCTAATAATATTTATGCACTGTCTGCTGAATGGTATTTGACAGGGCAAATATTTACACACAATATTGCTGACAGTCTCACTAACCATGAACAGCATTATCTGAGGAAGAATCAATACTCTGTTTTAATTCCACCATCCTGACAGCACACCCTGAGCTACACAGCTAGGAGGAAGAATCCCAGCCAACTCTTCTTTTTATGATGTGGGTCTGATCTGAAGAGTATAAGTTTATGTTCCTTTTCTCCCACAATTATTTAATGATTTTGCTATGGGCAATATGGATTAGCATTTATTAATAGCTTAGAATGAAACATCTCTCCTCAAAAAACAAAACAAAACAAAAAAACCCATGACCCCTAAAAATGAAACAATTAAACAAATGAAAACAAACAAACCCTGAACTACAAGCTATAGCAAAGGCCTGGGTGAAATGCTTAATGATATGGAGTTGCACCATTCCCAAACGGGTTCTGACATCATTATTCAGGGGATTTTCTTAACTACCCACAAAGGTAGTTGATCATGTTAACCTAGGATGGAAGAAACATACAAAAGATGCTTGATTTAGAGCCTAAAATGATACCTTTAAAAACTCAAAATCCCATACCTGGCTGGTTTGGCCATTGACTATGGTTTGGCCATTGACTATACTGGCTTGGGGAAGCAGTAGTCTAAACAGGCTCGATTAAGTTTTATTCAGAAATATCAATTTCAGTGAATACAGAAGATGGGCAACATCCACTAATCTCACCAGATGCTTACTTTTCCAGGAAATGTGCAAAAGGCTCGGTTATGGTGCTCAGTAAAGATGCAATGAGAGCCAGTGTGGTCTGAGCGTTCGACTACAATTCTAGAGAACAGGGTGTAAATATCTGTTTGGCTTTCATAATCTATTTTATTTGCTCTAAACAAGTCTAACCATGAAAAATTTATCTTATGTCTGCCACGGGGTGGCTATAGTTCAAAAGAGACTTGAAGACACATGACAATAACAACAACAGCATTGCCCTTGAAAACGGCTCGGAAATTCCAGCTGGTCCAACGGGCAGCAGCCAGGATGGTAACCGGGGCTCATTATAGAGAGAGGTCAACCCTCCTGTTTAAGGAGCTCCACTGGCTGCCGTTTATTTTCTGAGCCCAATTTAAGGTGCAGGTACTCACCTACAAAGCCCTGAACAGTTTGGGACCACCCTACCTGCGTGACCGTATCGCTGTCTACGAACCCACACGCTCACTATGGTCATCTGGAGAGGCCCTGCTCGTGATCCCGCCCGCGTCACAAGTGCGCTTGGTGGGGTTACGAGACAGGGCCTTTTCTGCGGTGTCCCCCCCCCCCCGACTCTGGAACGCCCTCCCGAAAGATCTTAGACAAGCCCCTACGCTGGCAGTCTTCAGGAAGGAATTGAAAACCTGGCTGTTCCGATGTGCCTTTTCAGATTAGGAACCTCCAGTACCAAATCCTAGAAGCACCTTAGTAGAACCAAGATCACTGCATACTGCAAACCGCACTTATGTTTAACCCCACATCCCTCCTGCCACATCAGCACTTTTAACCCTGTACCCCTATTTCGGCCGGCCCAGTTTTAATAGTGTTTTGTTGTATTGTCACTGTTATTGTTTTCTTGCTTAACTGTTTTTAATTTGCTTGGGTATTGTATTGTTGTATTGTGTTTTTGAGGCTTCGGCCTGTGTAAGCCGCATCGAATCCCTTGGGAGATGCTAGCGGGGTACAAATAAAGTAATAATAATAATAATAATAATAATAATAATAATAATAATAATTGTTTAACTACAGGATAGAGCAAAATGAGGGTGCTGCACTCCCAATTCTGCTTTCCCCTACTAAATTTTCTTAGAGTCTTAAAATGTAAGCATTGTAGTAACGTATAACTACAGTTGAGAAAAAGGATAAGCAAAGAGTCCTAGGGAATGCAAACACAATACATTAATTCGATGTATGAACAGTTTTCAGTGTTTCTGCAATTGTCCACATTTTGAGAATTGACAAAAATAGCATGGGAAGAAGCAGAATTCTAATTTTGGAGAGCAATGCCTCCAAATAAAGCAATGCCTTTATTTTGACCCTCCTATAGTTATACTCCTGGTAGAGAAGGATTATTGTTAGAGCTGAAAAAATAGGTTGCTTTTGCTAAGTTTCATCTTGATCCCAATTTGCTGTGTCCCATCTCCTTATCAGCTTGTGATTTTAAAATAGTCTATATTGGGGTTGTTAAACCTTTTCAACTTGTGACCGCTTTCCAGCTGAGAAGTGTTCATGTGATCCAGGGTAGTATATAGGTATATAAAATAGGTATAAAAATCAAACATTTACAGGTAACAAATCAGCATCTGCAAGACCTGCTAAACTGGCTGTTTACTTTTTATGGACCACAGCTGAAGCATTTTCTGTAGAGTCTACTGTAAATATGGCCCATTGTTGCTAATACCATATTCCACCATGTAAGTCTCACTTCCCTCACTGTTACACAGTGGTGACTACTATGTGGTTAATCATGTTTTGCAGCTACAAGGCTTCCCTTAGTTACCAGCCAAGGGAAACCCCATAGTTGCAAAGGGTATAGGTGTGCAGGTGAATAAGGCTTCAGCTGGGAAGCCCCATAGCTCCAAGCAGCAAGGAACATCAAAAGTTCCAATTTTGACACCACAAAAATGGGGATGTGACTTATATGCAGTGGTGACTAACATGTGAGAAATGTGGTAAATTTGTGTAAATGTCTTTAAGAGCCTTTTACTGTTGCCAAATTTGTCACAAACCCCATTTTCAGTTATGGTGACTTTATTTGGGGTCACAACCCACTGTTTAAGAAGCTTTGGTTCTTTTCCCTGCATTTTGGAGCATGTTACTACTAACAGATGACATTTTTCCTAACATAATGCATTGCTGTTCACACTTTCTTTATATACATATTTACAAGCATTTTTGATGGGTGAAATACACTGTAAACATTATGAAATGTGAATTGAAAGATTTTTCACCATCTTCTTACTTCAAATTCCACTAAGAGATTCCAATAGGCATCTTGGTGCAAATTAGTTTTCATTTTGTTTTCAAAAATAGAGAAAAAATAATTCAAACTATTAAGGAAAAAATGGGAAAGATGAGAAACATCACAGAATGTAGTATGTAAGTTACAGAGTCATGTTAGTTAGTTACACATGAGTCTATTGTATCATTACAGACATAGATGGGGAAGGGAGTCTTGTTATACCTATTCTTTGGTGCAGGAAGAAGTGAAATAAAAGAAAAAAACTTCCAAGTATAGGTATCTTGATGACCATAGTGGAAATGAGATAAAGAAGGAACCTATTTACCCGAATCTAGTGTGGCGTTGAATGTAATGCACACCTCAATTTTCAAAATCCTGACACCAAAATAAATATTTGCTGCCAAATGTAATATGCAAAGGCAAAAATTGCACTCCAAATTATCTACTTTGAACTAGTTTATATGGCACTGTAGACTTGGATAATCCGGTTCAAAGCAGATAATGTGGGTTATCTGCTTGGATAATCTGGATTATATGGCAGTATAGAAGGGACCTAGAAATTTGATTATTAAGTTATAGTTATGTTGTTTTCTATTGTCTATTGTGTTTTGTCCTGATGTAAATTGTTTGTATGTTTTTTCTTTTGGCATTGAATGTTTGCCATATTTGTTGGAAACCATTCTGGGTCCCTTCGGGGAGATAGGGCATTCTATAAATACAGTTTATTATTATTTATTATTTGAAGGGTATTTAGAGAAAGATTTTAGATATGACACTTGTACCTTCAAGGATTCCTTTGTATTAGGAATGCAGAAATACATTTATGTTCACTAAAACTATATTCAGCTTCTACATATAAAGCATTTAAACACAATAACAGCTATAATCCATCTCAGTCTTGAAACATGGGATTTGGTATCCAAACTCAAATGCTAAATGCTGACTGTCCATAAGCAGATGCAAATTTGAAATCTCAGAATGTATCCTTCCCACTCTCACAAAAACTTATTAATGGGAGGGAAGTGATATATCCTTAATATGAGTTCAACTGTCTTGGCTCTCTCTCCTGATGGATGACAGAAATGAAGGAGATGTTATGGAAAAGGAAAGATGGGGCTCTGGAGGACAAAAGCTAATAAGTCAGCACCTTGGAACAATTTGAACAAAAGAAGCTGATGTGGGCACATTTTGGCCATTGGGATGAATTGTATGGCAGTATTGCTATGGAAACAAGACGAAAGTCTTCAAGCGAGACAGTACCAAGCATTTAACAAGTGGAGATCTGTGAATCTCCGGCACCTAGTGGCGTATATGTTTGATCTGTGAACAGTGAAGGGAAAAAGTTCAAGGACCAAAGTCTATTCCCAGCTTGCCAATTCATCACTGTTATCGTATATAGCTAGTGATTGTTCTTGCTGTGTTTGAAAGTGGGTTCCTATGTGCTGAAGATAAGAAAGGAATAGTGAAAAAAGAGTGAAGGAAGTGACTCACATGGACTTGCTGCTAGGAATGCTTCAAAGTAGCTTGGGACCACTTCAGATTTGAACTATGGAGAGATAATATTTAATAACCCAACCCTCTTAAATTTACACCCATGTTTTGTGCTTTTGTTAGACAGACTGGGTAACAAAATACATGACTCTCCATACTCTTTCTGTGGCAGCAAGCCTTCATAATGTAGAACAGACACCATAAGATGGAGATATCTTCATTTTTGATCTTGAGGCTCAATTGTATGCTGCCATTTTGATTAGTTGACAATGGCAGTTATAACTTCATTGGAAGACATCCACTTTTACAAACTACAGTCTGCTTCATTTAAAGAATATTTTAATGTCAAGGGATGGATTTGCTTAGGATATTCATCCAAAGATGTGCCAGTTGTGAGTGTGTCCAGAGCAAAAATGTATGTGTGTGTGTGCGTGCGCGCACACACACACGTAAGTGTGGAAGGTATCAATTTCACTTACTCCCCCCCCCCCCCTTTTCCTTTTCTTTCTAAGATTCTTTCTCATTCCCCTTTTCTTTTCCCCCTTTCCCTACTCAATAGACTGGTGAGTGATGGACAGAAAAGCCTTGCCAGAAATCTCTGAGCTGACAGTTTACAGAGTGCTTTTGGAATTAGGCCAAGTCTACATGCATTCCTAGGGCTCCAAGTTGCTTACTTGTTTTCAGAAATTACTTTACTGCCAGCAACAATCCAGTGCCAATGACGATGCAGTGCTTCTCAGACCTCATAATTACTATTATATATCCACCCATGCCCTTTTACTTTCTTTACTTACAGAAGAAAAAATACATTTCCACATGTTATTTCAGGAATAAAAAGGGTTGTTGTTGCTATGAAGTGATGCAAAGACATTGCCTTGGGCAACAGTTTGCAGAAGTGGTCCCATTTGTTTGAAGCTCACAGAATCCTGCGAGTTGTGCTCCAAAGTCATGCACTTTCTTGCTTCCTACCATCAGTCCTGTCCATTGTTTTTAAAGAAATTGAATTGGGTGTGTCATTTTAAATCCCTCAAAAAGTATCAAAGAATGAAACATATGCATTTTATGGCCATGTACAAGCCCTTCTAACAAGAGTACTTCAGTCTTCCCTCCACATTTGTGGTTTAGATTTTTGTGTATTTGATTTTTCACAGATGCGTTTAAAAAATTAATTTCCAAGAATCTCCAGATCTTCCGATCCTCTATGGCCAAATTCCTCCAGAGAGAATACCTCACTAGGAATTTTTAGGTTCCGCAATGTGATTCTGTGGTCAATTTTCTAAAGTCATGTTGGAAGGTATAGGCTGGATCTACACTGCCATATAATCCATATTGTCAAATCAGACAATCCAGATTATCTGATTTGAACTGGATTTTATGCCTCTAGACTGCCATATACTCCAGTTCAAAGCCGATAACCTGCATTTTATATGACAGTGTAGATGGGGCCCTAGATATTCCTAAAGAGGTTTTCTCTTAGGTAAAAAAATAGGAATTTATTTTTGTGTATTTTATACATTTTTAATTATTTTAGTTTTAACTGTTGATTTTTAAAATTTCAAATGTTTAATCCTATTTTAATGTTTATGTGTTTTAGGTTTTAATTCACACATCGCTATGCTGTTTTATTGTTAGCAGCTTTGAGTCTTTGGCAGAAAAAAGTGAGGTATAAATACTACTACTGTCAATAATAATTTTACTTTTTCATTTGCATTTAATCTCAGTAAATGTGGAATAACGACTGTATAAGTCTAAAATGTATATATTGTCACATTTTTCCAGATCTTGATGTAATTCCAACTTTGCCACCAATGTTCCTGAAGTTCACTTTCTCTTTAATGAGTGTGATATTATGGGAAGTCTTCCTTTCATATGTCCCTCCTGTTGTAAGCCAAGACTTCTCACTATCTCATGCCAATTTCATTGCTACAGAGTTTAATTCAACAAATTAGTTTTTGTGGTAAGTGTTCCCTCTTGTTGAACTACTTGTTAGTTTGAGGTTTTATAGAGTATAGATCCATTTCCTTTGCAGCCATGAACTTTGCTGACTCAAAGAAAAGTGATCTTGAACAGTCCCCAAGACAGATGTATTTTTCCTGCCTTAGTGCATACAAATTGCAATCTACAACCAATTAAACATATCATTTCTCTCTCTCTCTTTTTTTTTTTGGAGTAAACATACTTCTAATTCAAAATGTCAATGAAGTGCTTTTCACTTTTCTTTTCTATATTGTCTGCATCCAAACAAGTTGAAGTGGAGAGTTAATAAAACAAAGACAGCTGGACTGGTTAATTGAGCTACACCTACTCACTTTATACAACATGCTGCATTTTACATACTTGTGTGTGGTGTTCTAAAATACGTTGTCAAAGTAAATGTTTTCTATTCATACATTTATAAATCTATATTGCAGTTTTATGCAATTCATATTTGCTCAGAATTCATACTAAGAATGGGAAGGAAGACCCCTGGCTTGGCTCAGAAGAGATGAAACATCTTTCTAGAATGCTTGCTAGCAGGCCTGGTTGAATCTTCTTCCAGAGCTACACCTGTGTTTATACTTTTTTATTTATTTATTGCATTTGTATGCCACCATGCTGCCAGAAAAGGGCCCAAGTCATCTTTCAAAACTTTCATTGACAGCTTGGAAAGTGTGGATGAGGAGATGCTGGTGGAAGGTTCAACGGTGAGCTGGAGCCAGTAGTGGCTAGTAGCTCCATCAGCCAAACTCTGAAGTAGTAGCTCCATCAGCCAAACTCTGCACCTCTGTTGGGCTGTCTGCTTGATCTCACACTGTTGACTAAAGCTCTGCTGGTGTTTGGAAATTGGATCTTCTGTCAGAAACAATTTAAAAAATTCACAATTTATTTTGTGAATTTTGTGTTTTGTGGGCATTGTTCATGCAGCCTGAAAGCCTGTCTAGTTAGTTTATTTTATCTTTCTGTTTCCCTTTTTGCACTTTCATGCTCATGAAGATTCCTCACTCATTTTCTTTCACAATTACTCCATGAAATAAATCAGAGTGAGAGACGGTGACTGACTATGGTCACATAAGATGAATTTACACAGTAGAATGAATGCAATTTGACATCACTTTAACTACCATGGTTCAACACTATTGAATCATGAGAGTTGTAGTTTTACAAGGTTTTGAACCTTTTCTGACAAAGACAGGTGGTACCTCACTAAACTATAACTCTCATGATTCCATAGCATTGAACTATGGCAGTTAAAGTGGTGTCAAACTTCATTAATTATAAACTTTGGATGCACCCTGAGTGCACCTAAAGTGAAAGTTTAAATACTCTAATTACTACAGCATAATGAATCCCATTTGTTTTTCTTTATTTCCTTCTTTCTTCTTGGATAATGCATCCTACAATCATGGTTCATATGATCAAGCTTTCCTATCCTGGAATCTGGATGCATCTTCTCAAATAAATCCTGGCTATAGTCCAACCATACTAACTCCTACAAAGTCATTTTCTTAGCTCTAAATTTTTCTTTTATTCAGTATTTTAATGCTTCAGATCTGGTCTTCCCCAATAAATTCCCATCAAGAGAGAAAAGGCTATTGTGCTTTGATGCTGTCAAGTTGTCTTCTACATATGGTGACTCTGTTAATGGAAGAGACCCTCTTATTAACAAAATTGCTAAATTATTGCACATTCAGAACTGTGGCTTCCTTGATTGAGTTAATCAATCCATAGTGTCACCTTCATCTTTTCATACTACCTTCAACTTTCCCAATAATTATTTTTTCAATAAGAGGTGTTGTCTTATGATGTCTACAAAGTACAGTAAAGAGATGTGCCCTCCCCACAAACCATGAACAGTTTTCTGCACCCTTGGAAGAATTCATTGGTAGTGGGTGTGTGATAATACTCTCTCTTGCATTGTCTTAGACTTTATAGGGCATGCAGTGTGAAGTGAAAATAAATAAATAAATAAATAAATAAATAAATAAATAAGTGGAAGTTCATAAATTTTGTTTGGGATGGGAAATATTCAAATGTATGATGAAGGTACAGCTAATACTCCCTAATAGACCAACATAACCCAGTAGAATGGCTGATATTGTCAGATGACAAGTCCCATTACCCTGGTCAGTGGCCATATATTTTAATTGTTGAATTGTTATATTTTGTATTGTTTGTTGTGTGTTTTGGGCATCTAATTGTGCCTTTCCTGTAAGCTGCCCTGAGTCCCCCTCGGGGTGAGAAGGGTGGGGTATAAGTAGATGAAATAAATAAATAAATAAATAAATATTCACAGAGGTTGATAGGAGTTGGAGCTCAGGACCCCTCTACACTGTCATATAATCCAAAATATCAAGGCAGAACTAGATTTTCTGAATCTACATTGTCATATAATCCAGTTCAAAGCAGTTAATTTGGATTTTATATAGCGGTGTAGAAGGGGCCTTAATGATATGTGAAGGGATAAAGGATGCTCACCCCAATGTACATGCAAGGATGATTACCCTGTGAAAATGAATTGCATTTGCTACAAGTAAACAGGTAACTTGAAAGCACATGCACACACATATTCTCCTTGGCAAGAGAATATATGAGAGCACTGTGAATCAATCAATTCAGATTTACTATATCCAAGCCAGTGCTAGATTCCTGGGATTGGGATCTTGTTGGTGCTCTATTCTAGTAGAACAATCCACAATGTTTTAAATGATTTTAAAAAGAGTTTTTAGGGTTTTTTAAAGTATTTTTTTAGGGTTTACAATGTGGCAAGCAGGAAAGATAGGGGAAGCAGTCTCTGCTGTTGAATAGAAAGTTGCTGGCTCCTGGTTAGGCGGTTTCCTCTAAGCCTTCCTTTCCACTGGGTCCTCAAAGCTAAAGACATTCTGGGAGGGCTGCCTTGGAAAGCTATCTGTGTGAGAAAGGCAATTTTCCAAGGCAGCCTTCCCAGAGCACTCTTAGCTTCAAGGCTATTCAGGATCTGGCAGCTTGCTCTCCAGACAACCCAAGCCCCCACTATTGTGCACACTGCTGCCATTGCCAACAGTATCCCAGCCAATAATGCAGGATCCAAAGATGAAAACATAATGAATATTATCAGAAAGCTGTCCTTTAAAAAACCTTTGTAGTGGAAGTAGCAACATCAGTTCTGGAAAAAAAATCAATGAATTACAAAAAAGAAAATCCATTGAGGAAAAACAGTTAAGATCGGTGCCTCTTTCCTCCTTGACTTCAGCGAACTCTTGCCATAATTCTTTAGTTACAGAGCTCTGTTGTTCTTTATTTACACTAATATACAGATTCATAGGGGGCATTATTGATGTGACAGATACCTTCAGAACTAAACATGAAACCAAAACGCAGCAAGGATGCACAGACACTGCATGCACAGCTTCCTAATGATTTTATCCACAGGGATATTACTCTGATTCTTTAGTGTTAATACAGTCTAGCATTATTATATCTCTTGGCAAACCATCACCTGCAGTGCTGAGACCTCCAACAGCCTGCTTTCTTCCTCATATGGAGTAATAGCACAGCATCTTTATGAAACTGAGTACACATGGGGCAAGATACAGGCTACATTAGCTATGCTTTAGGCTTACTGAATTATGTGGGAGTTAAATTAACCATTACAATGGAGATTGAAGCATGGATGACTTAGTCTGGATCTAACCCACTGGCATTAACTTAGACACTCATATTGAAGGAGGTGAACAATGGTGGATGTCAATGGGACAGTCAATCAACACCAATGTTAAATCCGAATTTTAAAGGACCTGTCCAAGGCACTAAACCCATGTTGGGATTAGGTCTCTGTATCTTGGATAGTGTATTTGAATTTTGGTTTAAAACCCAGCCTCAATAATGTCAGAAGCACTAAATACAACAGAGTCCTGTCTGATGCAACTGCAGGTCCCATTCTGTGGCTGTTGTTGCTGTCTGGATCATAAGAACATAGCTATTCTTATATTTCTCTATCAGTACATGAATTGGTTCAATATTTTCTATACATGCACCAATGCCACAGTGGGCAGGTCAGCTGTGCCAATAGAGACATTGTCCTACTAATGACAAACTTTTCCCATCCCAGAATATTCTCCTTTCCTCATGAAAGGCATGATTAGGAACAGCAATGAAAGGTCAAATACAGTGTAAGTGAGACAGCATGATCTGATGGTTGATTGCTGCTCTCTTCTCTGTAGCAATTGCATTAGACGCTGATAAAGAACAGTGAAGGATTTCCAACTTCAACTGTGCGCATTGAATGTAATATCTGATCTATGGACTTCTTTATAGTTTATCAAGGAAATGAAGCTGGGGAGGAAAAGGTTGTGTAGAATCAAACATGAAATTTCTTTGGACTTTACTCATTCCCTACTCCTTCTTATAAACAAGGCTCTTACTTTTTGGCACTATGTAATTCTTTTTCCTTTGTCCAATCTACTTTTTCTTTTTTATCCCACAGTAAGTTCACTGAGGAGTCAACATTTCATAACTGACCTTTCTCCTTCACAAATTGGAATTTGTGAATAAGTCCATGAAATGCCACAAAAATGGCCAGGAGTGTTTCATAAAGGGTATGCGAAATATTTGATAGTATGATTGAAAAATGTGTTTCTTCATTGACATGAAACCTTGAGAAGAGGCTTTTAAACAGAGGCTGGATGACCATCTGCTGGGGGTGCTTTGAATGTGATTTTCCTGCTTCTTGGCAAGGGTGGATGGCCCATGAGGTCTCTTCCAACTCTATGATTCTATAAGAACTACTGTGGATTAATACGTTTGCGAGTTAGTCTGCACAAAATTTACACATAGTATTGTTGCAATCAAAGACAGCCTTTTTTTTTGCACAGGAAACAGTATTTTCTGTGCAGAAAAGCCATATGTGAATTCTGTGCAGAATAAGTCTATACTGTAGCATTTTCAGTGCAAACAATTTCTACACAGAAAATATAGCTGTAGAGAAATATTATTTTCTGTGAAGAAAAAAGTTGTGACCTGTGCAAAAAAATTATAGTTTTGTGTTCTTACTCCCAAGTAATTGTACTTAATGATGATGTTACTGGACTGCAAATCTCATAAGCCTAAGCAGCATAATCAATGGTTCAAATGATGGGCATCATAGTCTTACAATATCTGGAAGGCTATAATTCCCAATTCCCAGTGCCTATATTGTTGCTTTGTTTATTAATTAACTTACATTTTCTTCTGCTCCATATCATGTTAGGATTTTCAATTTAATTCACACAAGTGACCTTATTTTTATGGCTCAATAAAATACATTTTTATAAAGAATAAAGAACAAAAATATCTATCCAAACTGACAATAAGAATAAAAACCCAGCCCAATCTGTATGAATCCAACAGTAATGGTTGAAAAATCAAAATAGTATTCGTTTCAACATTTGCTCTGCTGTGTACAATTGGAAAAGAGGAATGGAAAACTCACAACCAACTAACCACGACAACAACCCATTTTGGTTTGACTGTAAAACCAAAATAAATTAAAAAAACCATTTACAGGGAATGGCAAATATACAACTCACAATGCAATGCAGAGGGAAGAAAAGCATTTCATTAAAAACCTTCAGCAATATAACAGGAGATAAGATGAAGTAACAAAAAATTAATAATTGCCTTAGCCATGAGTTACAAACTTTTAGCACTTTTGTCTGTCATAAGCTGTTTTTCTTTGTAGTAAATTTGAACATAGCAAAAGTGTCCGCTACTTATTTGCTACCTCTCTCTCTCTCTCTCTATATATATATATTCTTTTTTCATATACATAAGTTTTTTTGTTGTTTCCATATTTTTTAGTTCATTGTGTAACATATAAAGTAATAGATTAACATTTTAAACATAACACTCCCATGCTGGAATATTCTTTTCTTACAGGAAATTTTTGAAGGGTTCCCAGGCTTTCTTGAATATTGAAGGGTTTTTTAATCTGAAGATATCTTGTCTCAATGTCCATTTCCACTATTTCAGATCCAGAAATTCTCAAAAACCTTTCCAGCACATTGTTGGAACAGAGAGGTGGTTCAGGGACTATATGCGCAGTAAAAAGCTTTTAAGACAGCCATTCTATATGCATTTACCTAGGAGTAAGCTACACTGAATATGTATCTGAGTTGAGATATGTAGGATCAAGAACACATCTTGTATTTTGTAATTTTTTGAAAAGCAAAACCTGCATGTATTCAAGATGATTTTTCTTTACACACACCATCATATACACATATATGGTGGGCACACACATGCACAAAAACATATGGGCAAACACATGCACGTACACAAGATTTTCAAACCAATTCATTATGCTTTAAAAATCCTCAGCATTTGGCTATTCAAGCCTCCCTGGCTTTATGAGATCCAACATAAGCCGGGAAAAAAATGTCATTTGATTGCATGCATTTTCTCTGAAGCTGGCTTTATACAGCTTGAGGCTTTGCTTCATATGAGAGGAGGACAAGAAAAAGATCTGCAGCCTTCATTAGATATTAGTTTGGTTGTGGTCCTTATAGACTGGTGTACACAAGAATAGGATGATGAGCTCATTTAGCAGAGGACTGCTTTCACTACTACTTTCAATGATCCTGTCATATGATTTTTCAAAAGGGTAGTTGTGTAGATTAAAACAATAGAACTGGAAAGTATGTTGTGCACCATCTATTGCCAATGTAAGAAATCCACAGCTAAGGAGCCCCAACAGATGGCCTTTCAAACTCTGGTTAAAACCTTATAATAATGGAGAACGCTACCTTCCAAGACAGTGTGTTTTGTTCTCAAATTTGTTGTTGTTATTGCTCTGTGCTTTCAACTCACTTCCAACTCATGACAACCTTCAACTGAACTTGTCACAAGATTTCTTGGCAAGATTTGTTTGGAAGTGCTTGTCTTTGCTTTTCTCAGAGACTTGCCCAAAGTCACTCAGTGTGTTTCCATGGCCAAGCAACGACTTCAGACCTGATTTCCAGAGTTGTAGTAAAGTGCTCAAACCACTACACCATGCAATGTGAGGAAAGTCTTCATAATTTTTAGATAACATCTCATATTTTTATAATTTTGAATCCAGTATTTTTGGTTCTATTCCCCGAGTAGAAGAAAACAAGCTTGCGCCATATTCTACTTGATAGCGTTTCAGTTATTTGAAGATGATTAGTTATGACTCATTATGGTGAGCATTTTGCCTTGGCAAATTATGCCCTGGAGATCCTTAAATACCACAACAAGCTTGCTCCATTTTTTACTTGATTGTCTTTCAGATTATTTTCACCTTACCTCATTTTAGTGCTCTACCACCAATTTGCTTAGAGAGCTACCAGATATCCCTTACTCTCAAAATATATCACCTCATCATTAATACATGTCTGAAAAACATGCTTCTCTACTGTGTGTTCTATAAGAATGTCCACTTTTTACATATTTCCCCAATTTCAACAGCTATTCTGGACAGCTCTGGTAATTTTTATTATATCTTTTTCCCTCCCCAAATTCTGTTAATGTAATTACTCTTATGGTGACAAAAAACTTGGTTTCTGGACCCCATTTTAATAGAATTATAGAATTGGAAGAGACCACAAGGACCATCCAGTCCATCCTCTTTCGTTGTGGGAATACACAAACAAAGTACTCCCAACAAATGGCCATCTAGCCTCTGTTTAAAAATTTCCAGAGAAGGATACACTACCATAGTCTGAGGACATCCTCCAATGCACATATTTCCTTTGTACACATATTAGTCTTAAATTATGAACTCCTGGTGAGGTTTCATTAATGTATAGTATGGGACTATTATTTCCCTTGATCTGTATACTGTGATTCCGTTAATGCAGCTTAAAACTGCATTAGCTCCTCTTCCCTCCCACCATATCACACTGTTGATTCATGTTTTGCTTGTAGCCTATTAAGACCATTAAATCCTTTTTACAAGGACTGCTGTCAAGTCAGTTGTCACCCATCCTGTATTTGTTATCTGATTTTCCCTGCCTAAATGCAGAACTCAACATTTATCCCTGTTGATATTTATTCTGTTTGCATGAGTCCAGTCCTCCAGACTTCTAAGGTCATCTTGAAGTCTGATTCTTTTTCTGCGATATTACCAATCCCTCACAATTGGGTGTCATCTATATAGGGAGACCCAGAAAAAAGTATATATATATTTTAAAGGATTAAAGATTCCAATAGCTGAAAATTGTCACAAAATGGCAAAAGTAACTTTTAAGTGATATTTGCAACTTCAACAACAGCAGGAGTGCACTGCTGTACTGGACTGACCATTTGAATGATTTACAGAAAGTTGTAATTTAAAATGGAATTGATAACTCTGATCAAATTATTATCAGTGTTAGCATGACCCTCGTATCTGCTGCACTTACAGAAACTGCAGAAAATACCTATTGAAATGAAGGATATGCAGGGTCATGCTGGAAGACCTACAAAATGCCCAAAGAGGCTATATTTGGTTGGAAGTATCTAAATGAAACCATGGGCACTGGTCCTGTGAATATGGGAGTCACATTGTAAATGTGTTTTGTCTGATCATTCTAAGTGATTCTTATTTGTTTGATTGTTCATTAAAATATGTATATCCTGCCCTATATGATGAAATCTCAGGGAAGTATATTAGTAAAATCTTTATAAATGAAATATTACAAACAATAAAAATAGTTTAGTCCAAAATATCTTAAATACACTGACAAATTAAAACAGGCTAAATTGTTTAAAACATGTGCATAAATGTTTTGGGTTCCAAGCTTTAGTAAACAGCCATTTTTAACTTGATAGCTAGATGAAATCAGTGTTTGTGCCCATTCAGGGGAGATCACTCCACAACTGGGGTTCCACAGCTATGAAAGTCCTCTTCCACAGGAAATTCTGAAAAAAAAGCCATGGGGCTATTACAAGGTTTGGAGTTAAAATTTCCTATCAGTAGCATGTCTTCGTTTTTTGCTTGGAAGTCAACAGGCAACTTGAAGATACATACACACATATGCTCAAATCTATAGCAGAAACCCACAGTAATCTCTGCCTTTCATATGAATCTAAAACTTCACAGTTAGCTTTTCATGAACCTTCTCACTGGTGCACACATCCTTTAATACTATCCCACCTCTCTTCCTTCTTCATCTATTCTTTTTGAATAAGTTGCACCTTACATCCCAGTCATGAGTGTCATCCCACCAGATTTCACTAATGTCTTTTGAATGTTGTCTCTGATTGCTTATTTCTGATGTTCTATGCACTTTAGAGAGATAGCTGACACCATGGTTCATTCCTTCCAGTTGCTTCCTTGAAGATTAGTGATGTATCAAAGGAAGGTTTGAAGAGAAAAGTCAGAGGGTGATCATGGAACCAAGATAAGATAAAACCATGCTGAGGCAGAAGTATTCTCAATCAGTGAGAATTGTAGAAGTTACTGTACTCTAATGAGAAAGTGGATTAAGCAGCTTTCTGAATCTACCAAATGGTTTTTATTTGCTGCTGAGTGTCTTCAAGTCATTTCTGACTTATGGTGAGTCTAAGAACGGTTCCCTACAGGCACTGTAATGCAGCTCGAATCTTGCTTGAGGGAGGGGTATTTACAAAATGTACACCCCCAATGCATGTTGCATCATGCATCAAGCCAAAACAGTGCATTAAAAACATTGGACAAAAAAGTCCAAAACAAGCTAGATAACACACTGCAGCTGACCAGAATATATCCCATGCAGAGCTTGAAAGTGGAATTGGAAAATGCGGAGCACTTGTCAGAACACTCCTAGTATGGAAGCTCTTTGAAAATGCCAAAACAGAGCTGTTCTGTAGGAAAACAATTACTCCTTTGGGGGAGAAAAATCATACAATTATCACAGGAACTCTTACTTTCTGCCTTTTTGTTCTCATTTCCTGTGTCCTGCCATGGTTCAGCACTGATCTCAAAGATATATGCATCAGTGCATTTCAGCAAACTGGTTAAAAAGATACCCTGCATTTTCTGGCAGCTCTCTAGCCATACTGCTGTTTCTGGGTTTGGTTGTATCTGCATTTAGCTGATACTGTGATCACTATCCCAGCCTTGAACCATTTTTGGGGTGTTTGTGTAAACACTGCACAGCAAAGTGAAAAAAGTTGTGTAACTTCTGACTGAGGCCCCATCTCCAAGTGGGTGAAAGTGTTTTTGACACTTCCCTCCCAACACAGGAGCTTTTGTGTGTTGTGCCCAGTTTAGGCTACATTTTCCCCATGCCAGGTGGGAGTATTGCTATGTTGGAGTAGCATGTGGAGCAACAGACACCCCACAAGCCTGCCATTTCACCACCCTTGATGGTGAAACAACATGGGGGTGGGGGCAGCTCCACCATGTGATAAGGTCCTAATTGTCTCTTCTATATATGTTTAAATATCACAGAGACTTGGGTGCAAATTCAAGTCATCCATCAAATCACCGAGTGACTCAGTTTAGTCTACTTCACCACATTGCTGTGATGGGAAAACATCTACATATGCTGCTGGGATCTATTTAGAGAAAGTATGATATAAATGTTATGAATAAAATATTTCGCGGTGTGTTTATCCAGGCCTTCTTCACAGCTAAATGGGATTATGAATTGAAATGTACATAAATGTGCTTTGGATGTACAAGCAACTGAAGATAGTGTCTGCCTGAGGGAAAGAAAAGAGAAATCTTATTCCAATAGTGGCTGAATCTTCTCCCATTATTGGTGATTGCAGAGGATCATCCACTTTCCTGAAGGAAGCAGCCTAGCTCAGAGAAGGCAGAGCTATTCCATTAACCTGTTTCATTGCAAAGATGAAATATATATATAAAAAACAAGCAGGCCACTGCCATTGACCCATACATATTATCCATTACAATCTTCCATTACTTGTAGTAAAGAAACTTCTGTCTTGATCAACTTCTTGGGTTTCTCTAGCAGTGATCTCTGGGCTGATTTGTTTAAAGCATCAACATGATTGTATGCTCAGGTAGAAAAAAATTATTGCTATTTTACTGGTACAGTGGTTTAAGCATTGAATTATAACTGGAAAATGAGGTTCTAATCCCCATTTGGAAATGAAAGCAACAGGATGACTTGGGCAAATCAAATTCTTTCAGCCTCAGAGGAAGGCAATGGCAATCATCATCTGGACAAATCTTGCCAAGAAAACCTTGTGATAAGTTTACTTTAGGTTAGCCATAGGTCAGGAATACTTGAATGTCGAAAACAACAATGAAGTAATTGATGGACAACTAAAACAAGGCAATGGAGGTATTAAAAAAACCCAATCCAATTGACGTGTGAACTCAAACAGGAAGCAAAATGAGGAGAATTAAATTCAAGAGTTACTTGGTAAAGAAACTGCCTGGGGATTATGGAATAGACTTAGATGAGAAGGATCAATAAAGGACAAACGACACAGAAAGGTAATGGGAAGCACTGCAAGATAAATTAGAGAGGGTTGCCCAGAGGTTATGGTGGCCAGCAAGCAATGCATTAAAAAACCAGGCAAGTGGGACTAGCCAGGAAAAAAAACCTAATTAAAAGTATAGGAAAGCAGAGCCACAGTGTAAAACATATAGGAAGAGAGGAGGCTTTGCAGAAAGATTATAGGGTGTAATGAAAGGAAAGGTGCCAGGTTGATAACAAGAGGCAAGGTTGAGAATGGAAAGGCTGTAACTTCACACAAGGCTCAGATAAATAATAAAGACAAGTTTTCACAGGTACATGCAGAGCAAGGGAAGATTGAAAGAGCCAGGAGGTTATATCAGAGGAAGCGGACAGACTTATTGGTAGTAGAGGCAAAGGCACCACTGTAATAAGCCCAGAATATTGAATTCAAACAGCTGACAAAGAAAGATGTGCTGAAGAGCCTACAGAGGGAAAAATAAGAAACTCTCTAGATTTATTATTTTTTGTCAGAAACATACATTTTGAACCCATCAAAACTGGCAGTGGCGTGGGTGCATCTTGTCAAGGAAAACACACATCACTGAGATTTGTGATACCCCCACCTTTTTGGTGTGTGTGGCGATATCCACACAAAAGAAATTGTGCATTTAAAAAATGCTCCTCGGTCAAAATGCACTTGTTTGAAAAATTCTCACACATACTTTAGTCAATAAGAAAAAAAAGTAGCACATTAGGAGTGAATACAGTTTTGACAAGAATATGCAAAAATTATACACAATTTTCTATGCAAGAAGAAAAAGTTAATACAAAACAAGAATGGAATGAGAATGTCAGTGGGATACTGAGAAAAGAGAATTGGGTTGACTATGTTTTCACATCTCTAGTTGAGACTTCAAGTTGTGTAAAGTTCCTCTTGTGTGCCTGCCTTCTGAAATAAGGGCATCCAGGTCCACGCACTTGGCAGTCTACTAAACTCCTACAGTTTTAGATGATGAGCAATACCACTCTGGCTTTCATCTTGGAACTTTGATCTTGGATTTATAATTGCATATATTACACAAACTGTATGCGTGCTAGGAAACTAGAAACACAGCTGAATCTCTTGTATCTTCAACCACACATATTTCCCCCATTTATGTATCTGTTTAGTATGTGTATCCCATTTTCGTTTAAGAAGTCCAAGATAGCTATCAGTCTGGAAACTGTAAACAAAAATATCCCTCCAAACTGACAAGATCATATTCTTCTTAATTAAAACATCTATAAATATATTACAAGTAGCAGAGTAAACTAAAACACAATAACTACATCAACCTAGAGTACTAGTTAATACAGGCAGTCCACAAGTTATGAACCAGATAGGTTCTGTACATTTGTTCTTAAGCTGAATTTGTATATAAGTCAGAACAGGTACATCTTTTAAGTGTAACTCCAGCCAAATATATATAAGCTTTAGATAGCATAGAAGTTAACACTTGTGGTGTTTATTTTGCTGTATGTGCCCCAGTTCGGAAGATTTCATCTCACTTTCTATCCCTGTGATAATTGGATTTTGAAAAAAATGGCTTGCTGTGGTCACAAGGATTGGTGAAAAAGGCTCAGTGGAGATACCTTTTCCCAATGACAACTTTCAGGAGTGAATTTCCCCTCCAGGGGTAGTTTTCTCTCACCTTCTGTTGTCTCACCCTTGCTCTTAACTGTGAGTCATTTGTAAGTTGGATGTTTATAACTTGGGAACTGTCTGTACATCATATGATTCAAAGTTTTCAATACAATAAAATCACATGGAAAAGCTGCATATTTTTGAATTAGAGTCAGAAGCAGATTTGGCTTAGTCTCATGAGAAAAAAAAAAAACCTGGGAAGTAAGATGCAGAAAGATGGATGGACGGGGATATCCAGAATATCAAGCTTTACCAGTAATAGCTACCGTAGACCATAGGAAGGTATGCTAGAAGTTGTAATCCAACATTATCTGGAGAACCTCATTTTCCACTCATTTCACAAGCAAACATGTGTGCTACTGCCTGTTTTCTGATGGTTTCTTCATCTAGACAGTGAGGAACTGATTTTCAATGAAATGGTAAGAAACAAAAGATTGCTTACTCATGTGTTGTATAAATTCCCCTTTGATTGATTTTCCTATGGTTACATGTACATGTTTAGCATCACAGCCACGTGCTTGTAATGTTGTTGTTGAGAGGAGGGGAGTTAAAAGAAAACTTGAATAATAATAATAATAATAATAATAATAATAATAATAATAATAGTTTTATTTCTTACTTGCCTCTCCTCATGGTTTGAGGCAGGTCACAACACATAGAACAGTGGTTTTCAGCCTGTGGGTCCCCAGATGTTTTGTCCTTTAACTCCAAGAAATCCTAACAGCTTGTAAACTGGCTGGGATTTCTGGGAGTTGTAGGCCTAAACACTCGGGGGCCCACAGGCTGAGAACTACTGACATAGAACATTAAACCTCTTTCTGCTGTTCCATTCCTGAATATCTCACTTCCAAAAGAGGTTTCTCTAGGAAAACATCCATAGAACTTTGGGTGCACACATTTACATGTGAAATGTACTTTGCTTTTACATAGGAATGGAAAAGAAATTTGCTTAGAAATATATCCAAATGTAGACATGGTCTCTGATACTATTAATGAAAATATGCAAGTATGAAAAAGAAACTAACAAATTTCTCAATTCCTAGCTTACAAGTGGAAAATGTGAAATGATGTTTCAATGTGTTACAAAAGGGAATCTGCCTGCTGGACTCAGTTCTCAGTCTGTTGAAAAAACCACTGAAACTAATTTTCAAGAAGATAATTGCCCTTGTAAAAATTGCAGTCTCTGCAAATATACCCTAAAGGGGAATAGGGGGTGGGTGGGTTGGACTGGACATATTTGAAGCCTATGAACCATGGCAGAATCCCTCTTAAACTAATCATCTGTCTCAGTGTTCATGGAAGAGTATGGGAAACAGATGCTAGCAAGAAGATACATATCCCAGAGGGTAAAATTAGAAATGCACAAAGAATTCCAAGGCAAACTAGAAACAGGTGATCAAGTCATTAGATCTGTCTCCCACACGACAGAATTGAATTAAGTAGGATTTCTTTTAACTGTGAGGGGTTTATGCACAGAAACACAATTGTACAATATGCAAGAACATTACTGTGTGTGTGCACCTTCAAGTTGTCTGTTTATTTATGCCAACTCTGAGAATTTTATATGATTCTCTTAGGCAAAGAATATTCAGAGGTAGTTTTGTCAAGTTTCCTCCTCTGAAATATAACCTACAGTATCTGGTATTTGTTACTGATTTCCCCCCAAAGTACTGCCAGAGTTGACTCTGCTTTGATTCCCGGATTAGACCAGATCTGGTACTTTTAAGATATTTTCACCATTCAGCAACATTAGCTTCAAGAGTCATGACAGAATAGAGTCATACTGATTCTACTTCAGTATCATTGAATAACTTGCCAGAATGTCCTCCAGGTTTATTCAAAATATCATTGCCTTCAAGTAATTTCTGACTGATAGCAACCCAAAGTTGAACCTATCACATGGTTTTCTTGACAAGATATGTTCAGAGGAGGTTTGCCATTGACTTCCTCTGAGGCTGAGAGGGTGTTACTCACCCAGTGGATTTCCATGGCCAAACAGGGATTCAAACCCTGCTCTCTAGAGTCAGAGTCCAGTGCTCAAACCACTACACCACAGTGGGTATTTATTCAAAATATAGATCTCACTTGTCAAGTAGGACTATATTAACCATTCTAGGTAACCTTTCTCTGTTTTTGAGCATTTAAAGGAACGCTTCTTTGTTCTGATTAACCATATTTAGTAAGTGAAAGAACATGTTACATGAATTTGGATTACTAATATTCGGGTCCACTAAACGCTGTTTTGAAAAGATTTTGTTCTTTGTTTGTTAACACTAGTATCAATTATGCCTTCCTTCATGAGTGTGTTAACTAAAGGTGATTCAATTGCATATTTCTTCTGGAAGATACCATACAATCCCTCTGGAAAACCAAGCAAATTTTTAGATAAGCTACCTCTCTTGGAATTTTCTAGCAACCTCATCACACTAGAGAATGAATCCACTTCAAATCTGGTCACTGCCTCCTGCAGAATTCTGGGGTTTGTAGTTTAGGGAGGAGACTTTAACAGCCTCATTAAACTACAAACCCCAGAATTCTGCAGGAGGCAGTAACCAGATTTGAAGTGGATTCATTCTCTAGTATGATGTATTTATATATTTATTTACCTTACTTATATAGCGCTGTTCTCAGCCCGAAGGCGACTCACAGCGGTTTGATGAAGTAGCAAGTCCCCCATATTTATTAGGATTTGCCATTATCCCCCACAGCTACATGGACCATCTTGTATGCTTATTTAGAGTTCCAGTCAGGTGTTCATTCCTATCCTATTTGAACATATTCCATTTGATGTCCACCCCTGACAGTTTTCCATCTCCCTGTCAAAACATAAATCAACATTCTTTGTCTGTTAAGGCATTACTGGACTGTCCTGAGTTTCCCCATTCATAGAATTGCCCTCCTACTTTCTAAAACATTTCTATATTGACTTGGGATTCTCCCAAGATTGCTTATCCTTTTCTCCTGCACATGGATAGTTTGTATATATGATTAGATAGACTCAAAGGAAGAAGCTATCTTTATATTGTATTCAAATTATTTAAAAAATAAAATGAAATGGATTTTGGGTGGGATTTGGAGATCTTCAGAAGAGCTGGAAGTTTGGTTTCTACAAGAAAAAACTGCTGCATCAGTACATAAGAACTTAAAGCTTATACTTAATGAGTGTTGGCAACAGAATATTTATCCATGTAGAGGTCAAGCACAAGACAAATGTAGAGTCACAAGGGGGAAAAGTAATGATGTTATTAAGTCTCTTAATAATTTCACCCCAGTGACATTATTAGGCCTTCTCAACAGGATGAAGACTGCAGTCTCAGCAAGCAAGGCATACATCTACTTTGTTCTGGCAATGAAACTATGGGACACCAGGGTTGGCATGATGAACAAGTGTTTTGAATTGCTTGACAAAACTGGATTATGGCCTTGTCTAAACCATATTTTAGGGTGAGGGAATACTGTTTGAAAGGCAGATAGCCATGACAAAAAAGCCCACTCTAATATAGTTACAAGAATATACCTTGACCTTGAACTGTTGAGTATCTCTTTCTTTCATTAGGTGCTATCTGTCAGTGGTTTCTTTTTCTCTTTGACATTTTCTCATAATAGCAAATAAATCTCTAGTGAATTTGGACTTCATCCTATGTTACAGAACAAATGTTAACTAAACAAGCAATTAATCTACAACAAAAAAGAAGAAGAATGTGTTTATCCGATTGCAGTGTAGCTTGATGATTGCAATGTCTAGATATATGAAATTGGATGCTGATATCAGTGTCCTTTCAAATTTAATTTAAAAAATACGTGAAGAGTGAAGTACTATCTTGAACCACCAGACTATTCCTACCTTGGTAGCATAAACCTTCTTAGATTATGGAGCATCTACATGGGCAGAACTCCCTGCTGTTTGTCCAAAGCATTCCAACCCAACAGTTCACACATATTCTGAAGTGTGAGGCTCCAGAATTTTAGGGAAGCTTTGGAACATTCCCTGACTTTGCACTTCACATTCAGTGCCTGTGCCCCACATTGGACCTTTACTTGAATGCTATGGAGCCAATTTTCATTCACCCCAGGCTCTTTGGCCCACTTAGATTTATCTTGGCCACTTTGCATACTGATATTCCAGAAAGGCATGACTACATCTTTGATCAATGTGCGGTGTAGTTCAGGCTGATAGACACTGCCTAGCCTGTGACCCAACCTGGGATTAGAACACAGATTTTTGTGCTCAAACACTGCTTCTCTCACTGTCTCGGACATAGACCCAGGGCAGAACTCTAGCATACTGCAGAGATTGGAATCCATTAAGAAAAGAAAATTGAGCTCAACCAGTCTCACACCACTCAAGATGAGATAGTCTTTATGTGCTGCTACTGTATTATTCTTCTGCAGTTTCTGAATGCTCTTAAAAAAAAGCAAAACATT
Source organism: Anolis sagrei (assembly GCF_037176765.1). Lineage (NCBI taxonomy): Eukaryota > Metazoa > Chordata > Lepidosauria > Squamata > Anolidae > Anolis > Anolis sagrei. The sequence goes on along the minus strand of NC_090024.1, from coordinate 210,160,205 downwards.
AAAGAAAGGACGCATGTTGGTTAAATGAGCAGTGCTTTCCATTATGGAGAGACGTTGACCTGTCAAGAAATAAAATGGAATACTGAACATTTTGCAACTATGCTCTCTTTCTCATCCTCATTATATAATTTTCTTTCTTTGTATTGCCTACCACACATGTCACATCAGTAAAGTTACCACCCGTCACTTCTTATCAAGTGTCTTCTGATGAGTCAGGTGACAGCAGCATACAATTTGGTTCTCAAAACACTTTGATTGTCCTTTACTTTCTTTCTTTTAAAATTCCAAGTGATATGGAGCAAAATGTCCCTAAGGCTATTATTCTTTCCTTTCTGAAGTATAGTTTTTTTAATCTACCCTTATTCCCAGAGATGCTAGTTGTATGCTTGCCAAGGTGGATAGAAACTGATAAATGATTAAGCACACTTTCACACTGAAGCTCCATTCCCATGTGCCCTTTGTAACATGGCAGGTGTGAATCAAACCTTTGGATACAATTCTTCATAAAATGTTCACAGACAAAATCAAAAATTTTCATATGTTTTCTCCCATGTTTATCAGCGTTTTGACTTTTTAATATTTGTTTGTTTGTTGAGACATTCATCTAAAAGGTTTATGATTTTTAAAATTTAAAATAGACCACATTGTTTTATGAAAAAAATGTTTCCACCTAGAAATGATTTTCTATGAAAAAACCCACACTTTTGCAATTTTTAAAGCAAAAAGTGATGACATGTAAACAGACAAATGATTGGCTAATTTTGAATATGGTGCCTTATGCTGGATATTATTTATATCCCTAGTTAGCTACATCCCTAATTAATGTTAATGGTTAGTTACACATACAAAATGGATTTGTAACAATTGTCTGGTTGGTTCTCAAACTGCCAATGAAAGAGTGATTGGTACTGCCATTGCAAATGGATCTCTGTTTACCATGTCTATTGCATTAATACCAATGTTTCTCCAGTGAATTAACAGAATCATAGAGTTAGAAAGTGACCTATGGTCCATCAGATCCAATCCTTTGCTCAAAGCAGGATTTCCAGCGTAAGCATCCTAGCAGATAAATGTCAAGAAGTTCCTTTTAATGTTCAATCAAAATTTTACTTTCCTGTAACTTCAAACCACAAGACATAGAGGTCTGAAGCTACCCTCTGAGGTAGTGGTGTTAAACCTTGAGATATTTAAAGAGAGCAAGCATATCACTCTTCCATCTTCTCTTCACCAACTCCTTCCACCTGTCCTCATATGTTTTGTTTTTATTCACTTTATTCTCCTTCTTGGAACTCACTCCAATTTGTCAATATTCTTCTTCAATGAGGCACCCAAAAAGGCCTGACCAGTGCAGAATATATTGCTAACTATTGCTAACTTGTACAATAAATGATCAAAAACAATTCTAATATCTTGGACTTTGGGATCATGCCTGGGAGTGAATGTTCTCCCTCACTACCTTTCATGGTGAGGGAGAAGCAATTAGCAGATAAAAAGCTAGTTTTGGGGTTCCAAAACGAGCAGAAATGTCCCATTGGTATAAAAGGCTATAGAACAGTGGTTCTCAACCTGTGGATCCCCAGATGTTTTGGCCTTTAACTTCCAGAAATCCTAACAGCTGATAAATAGGCTGGGATTTCTGGGAGTTATAGGCCAAAACACTTGGGGATGCACAGGTTGAGAACCACTGCTATAGAAGATCATTGGCCTTTCCCCCATCAGATGCCATCAAATGTGGGTAGCTACATTGGAGCTACTCAAAACCCTCTTACCTCTCCTTCATGGGTGAGGAAGCATCATGCAACAATTCCACACCACTTTGGGAGGAATAGGGGTGGGGCAAAGCTAGCATCGTCTGAGGGCGCTCAGCAAGTTCTGTCCTGAAGAAGAAAAAAGGGCCAAAACCCCCCAGTGTGATGAGATGCTTAGTCTATATGTAGGGAAGTCTATTGTCTTACCTACATAGTTAAAGAAGACCGAGATAAAATGTCCCTCCATCAGCATTATAAATCAACCTTAATGAAGAGTGAATATTGAGAACTACCTCAAATGAAGGCAAATTTACTACTTCTTATTTATATGTGTTAAAATTCAACCAAAAGATTTAAGAGCCAGCTTATTAGCTCTCCCTTTCTTTTGATGTTGGAAGTTGAACTTTTCCAGGTTTTTTTTTTGGGGGGGGGGGGGATGTCAATGGCCAGACAGCCTCAACTTGAAAACAAATTATCACTAATTGCATGATCCTTTTTATGACCAAAGACCTCATGGATCTGGAGAAGATCCTTGCCATATGGAAGTTTTCTTACTCAGCTACATTTTCACATTGCACTGTATGGGTGAATTAGACAGTAATAGACAGTTGTAGACAGTTATAGCAGTACGCTTCCACTTTAACAGCCATAATTTTATCCAATAGAAGTTTTGATTTGCAGTTTAGGAAATGATATTTAGAATTCTCTACTAGAGAGCTTTAGTGTCTCACCAAACTACTGACCTCAGCATCCTATAGGATGCAGTCACAGTAGTTAAAGTGGAATCATACCACAATAACTAGATAATGTGAAAAGGCCCCAAGAATTTCAATTTCCTGATTCATTTATTTTTTGCAGGATAGATTAAGAAGGGCTTTATTGGGGTAATCAGTCATTTCACGCTGCTGGTCTTTGAATACACAAGCTGACAGATTGCAAAGAAAGTTGGGGGAAATATTATCCACCATGCTTTATTCTTTGATCTTGTTTACAGTTCAAAGCACTACACTTCTCCATTCCCCAAACACACTGATAATATTTACATTATTGTCCTCTAAATGTTTTTACTATTCCTCCTCATTTCCTCATTCAGCTAGTAGAACTCATTGTCTTCCTTCCTTTTTTCAAAATTGATGAAGCAGAAGCCAGAGTTAACTGCCAAATGAATGAACAGGCTGAGAGCATCATTTACTCTTCTGCCTAAGAATAATGCAGTCTTTTGTTAGTTACTTCTTTGCAGCTCAGACAATTATGAGCAATTCTTGGCCTGAGACCACCTTGGAAAGATTCTGGTTGTATTTCAACATTTATTTAATCCTGGGAATGAATCAGGGATTTTTGAAAACCAGAGAATTGGCAAAATGAAATATCAGTTGTTTACATCACTATGCATATTCTAAAAAAACAAAAAACCAGACATTACTTTCTAAACTATTTAACCCCTCCCTCAAATAACATACATTCATGCTGTGTCCCAATTTCTTCTGACTGCTGCAGAACTGACCAACAATGTCTGGGTTTTTACTATGTCTTTTTTGAATGCACAACTATGTATCATCCCAGCTATTTCTTTCCACGGGATGAGGGATTATTAATTATCTGGAAAAGAAAAGATAAAAATAATAAGATCTGTGTAGTCCATAAAATATTACTTCTGTTATGTTACTTTGGAAGATGATAAGATAAGCCCTTCTATTACAGTAACAGAATGTTTAGGACAATTGGGAGCACAATTATTTATATTCAAGATGGGCAGAAGTAATTATTTATATTTAAGATGGGGAGAAGTAATTGTTGTCATCATTGGCATTGATTGAGACAGTGAAAGGGAAAATAAGGTATTTATTTAACTATATTTTCAAGAAGCAAAAGCGTACAAATGAACCCAGATACCTTGAATGAACCCATGGCCATCTTATGTACAACACCCTTTTGCAGGAGTCAAAGATAGTTTGTTAGATTATAAATAGCTGACTTGGAGGTCAATAGGATTAGCCTCACATAACAATACTTAGGATGTCTCTTTCTAAAGTTGCAGTATTTTAGCTTATGACATCAGCTGACATGCTGAAGAGCAAATTATATGTTTGCAGCTGCTCTACAAAGTCTGTTATTTCACTGAAAGTCCTCTTCCCATGACCAAAGACCTCATGGTTCTGGAGAAAAGAAATATTACCAAGTCCCTGCCCATCTGCTTAACCTTTTGTTGACTTCATTATGTGAGCAATTCTTTCTGTTCATCTGCTGGGATTTGTGGAGATATGAAATCCATTAATTTAAGGTGCGTGATTTGTTTGACTGAAGGTGGCTGGAGAACTGTTCATGCACTTCCCTATTTATCCTTCCCTTGAAATGTATTTTCTGAAGGTTGCTCACTTTTCTCACACTTCATGGGTGTTAAGAAGGTCACAGACAGGCCACTGTTTAAAAAGCTAGGGAATACAATACTAATCCATGGAGGACAGGATGATGTGATACGTATGATAAATGGCTAAGACAAGTGATTAGAGCCTGGATTAATCTGTGATTAGATACTGTGACTGAGCTCATAGACATTTGGAGGTTCCTGAGAGGCCATTCTCAGCATGGTGGTAATCATTATGCCAGAAACGAGAGAAAGATTTGTTTAAAAAACACACACACAACCGATGTCAGTTCTACCAGCATAAAAATTTAAAACACAAAATGATCTACAAAACTCCCAAGTTACCCTTCAAAATGTAATATTCAATTTGCCCTTCAATCATATTTGTTTTTACTGTGTCTAACCAGGATAATTGGTTGTTTTTCTTGTCTTGAACCATGACAAACTGTCCTACTATTTCCACTGTTGTGTTTGAATCATATAAATCAGAGCTTTTCAGCAAGATCTATTTCCCCAAGTTAATGTAAAAACAACAACAACAACACAAGGCTTGCTTTTCAACATTAGAATATCTTAAGAAACCACTGGCCATAAAACAAATCTCATTACACAGCAATCCAGAACCTTTTTCCTGAAGCTCATGTAATTCCACCACACAAACTTTTGAGTTTCATTAAAAACAATTGCACCAGAAATACAAATATTGCTCAGCAACTTTAAATTGAAATATGATGAATTACTCACCAGGAATGGTGTTTTAGATATGGAACTGTACCTCCTCCTTGCTCAATAGATGAGGGAGTCTAAACTGGTGCAGTATTCCTTTATAGGTCTGGCTTTACCTGCAAATGAAGGGACACCGTAAATAGTTGTTACTCACAGTTTAGAATTAAATGTTTTACCATCTATTACACATAGATGCAGACTTGATATATGCTATCTATCTATCCATTGATAAATCGACTGATCAATCGATAGATGGATAGATATGAAACCTCAAGGAACATGTGAAGTTCTTCAGGTTCCGTTTTGTCCCTCATATTTAACGTAACAGTGAAACCACTGGGAGAGGTCATCTGGAGTTTTGGAGTGTGGTGCCACCTATATGCAGATGACACCCAATTCTACTATTTCTTCCCATCTAAAGCCAAGGAAGATGTCCTGACCTTAAACTAGTGCCTGTCATCAGTAATGGGCTGGATGAGGGCAAACAAATTGAAACTCAATCCGTACAAGACAGAAGTGCTCCTGGTCAGTTGGAAGGCAGATTAGGTAATAGGGATCCAGCCTGTGGTAGATGGGGCCACCCACCCCCCCCCCCCCGAAGACTGCAGTTTGGGATCCTCCTGGATTCAATGTTGAACCTGGAGGTCCAGGCATCTGCAGTGGTCAGGAGGACCCCATTGTTTGTACAATTAAAACGTGTGTGCTGACTGCACCTGTTCCTTGAGATGCTGGATCTGGCCATGGTAGTACATGCCTTTGTTAACTCCCATTTGGATTACTGTAACACATTCTATGTGGGGTTGCCTTCAAAGAGTATTCAGGAACTTCAGCTGGTCCAAAGAGCTGCAGCCAGGTTGCTTACTGAGGCTGGCTACAGAGAGTGGACAACCCTCCTGTTGCAGCAGCTCCACTGGCAGCCAGTTTGCGTCTGGATATAATTCAAAGAGTTGGTTGTAATCTTTAAAGTCCTATATGTCTCAGGTCCAGGCTATTCAGCTGATTACATCTCCTTGTATGAACCTACCCAGGCCCTGAGAACTTCATGAGAGGCCCTTCTCTTGGTCCCATCTCCACTGAAAGCTTGGTTGGTGGTAACGGGAGAGGGTCTTCCTTCTCAGTGGCTGGTCCTCAACTTTGAAACTCCCTGCTCAGGGAAGCCAGAATGGCCCCCTCCATGCTATTCTTCCAGTAGATGTACCCAGGCCATTTCTGATAAAATGTTAATGTGTATGGTCAGCTAATCAGTCCGATATACCAAACAAAAGATTCAATTTGTTCCTTTAATAAATCAGGAAAATGTATTATATTTATAATTTATAATAAAGCAGCTAAATCAGGAAATCCCAACTGGATGCCCCCCCCCCCAATGAGGGTCTTCCTCCAGGGGCAAACCAAGAATGGGCAACCTGGAAGTCCCTGAATAGACTCAGAAGCGGAGTGGGTAGATCAAAAGACAACTTGGCAAAATGGCACTATCTAAAAGAATTCCATACCTTGTGTGACTGTGGAGCAGAACAAACAACTCTGCATCTGTGTTTGTCCATTGTGCCCTGCCTCATGTACAGAGGAAGAATTGTTGGAGGCTACAGACAATGCCGTTGCTGCTGCCCATTTTTGGTCAAAAGATATTTAGCTGCCTACACACCTTCAATTTTTATCAGTTTTATATTAATTTATGCAATATTTTTGATATGAAATAAATAAATAAATAAATAAATAAAGACTCAATTCATATTTGGTTCTATGTAGAATTTCAGAACTTTCCACTGGGACTACTGTTTGAAAGTCGGATAATGAGAGGAACAAAAATGGCAAATGTCTCCATGACAAAGGGGGCACTTGTATTTAATGTGTTGAGTAGTGATCTGTAACATTAAAAGACATAATATATGTCATCTGTGCATACACAAAATACAGGCAAAGAGAGAGTGGGATGGAGATGGACATTATTCCTAGATAGTCTTTCTATGTAAAGGTCTGTTGGAAGGTGATTTAGGGATAGAGAAGCAGTAGTTTTCCATGTGCTGAAGAACACAATTCCTGTGCCATTTACCATTAGCCAATCCCATTGAACTGATAGCCTCCAACATTTTGATAGAAGAAAACTAGGATGCATGTGGCCAAGCAACATCAAAATGTGAGCAAGATAGCAAATGAGAAAGAACACAGAAGTCAGGAAAGATCGCAGTGGGTTGCTTTTGCCTGAGCCTATGCAGATGTACAAAAGTCTGCCCTCTCCAGTCTTGCCACTGAATCTGTTCAGTGCAAACTACTTTCATACTTTGAACTCAGCAGCAATTGGTGTAAGTGAAGAACAAAGCATAAAAGTAATAGGAGGAGAGATAAACTAAGACATTTTAAAAGCAGCTGCAATAGTGGGACAACAGGACTATCCTGCTAAATTGGAGGGTATAACATTTGTAACTGGAGGGTATAACCATTTGCCTCTATATTTTTATATTAACATGACACCCTTATTTATCCTCTTTTAAAAAAAATGTTTGTGTGGCACCATACTTATTAGGTTTCTTACAATGCTGACCCTATGATACTGGACTTGTTTGTAAGGGGAAACAGGATCGGCTGCACGCACGCTTCAAAGTATTTGCTTTTTTAGTCCATAGAGCCTGCATACAAGAACAAAACTGCTTCTCAAATTTCAGGGACGAGTATCAATTTGTGGAAGAGATTCCAGATCTGGAGTTTGGCACCAGTAATCCCTGGCTGAAACTGAGCAAATACATTTGTTTGTTTGTTGTTGATGGCACAGGGTCCCTTCTGGAACTGATCCGGTTGCAAATTACATGCTTGCATATATTTCCTAGGAGCAATTATGGTAACCTTCCAAAACAGAGGAATGGGGACACATTTCAATTTTAAAGTGTAGAAAGCTAACAGTTTTTTGCGGATCATCAATTGCAGTCATGGTGTGAGATTTCTACAAAAATTTCCATAGCATTAAATTATGCTCCCAAATCTTAAAGTGATCGGAAGAGGATGGGTTCAGCAACAGTTAAGAAACATTACATTTTTGCACTGGTATGAGAAACATTTTTAAGTTTCCTATAATAGTTCTGACTGACCCTAAACTCAGGGTAACACTCTGAATAGAAGATATTGAAGGGCATTTACGACAAGAGTTTGCCTATTCACTCATTTTGTTGTCATTGTTGGTACACATCTTACATAAAAAGGAACATCTGACACAACATTGTTATTCTTCAGATGAAATAGATAATGACTTGCAGAGGACTTCATTACACTGTTGCTAGTGCTGTTTAAGTCAGGTTTTTTTTTTTTTTGCTTAAAGAAATAACTGGGGAACTGTATTATGTGCTGTTGGAGAGATGTGAATGTATTCGCAAGCAACAACTTTTAAAGGCCAGAAGTGGGGTTGAGATTTTTTTGGGGTGGTTGGAAATAATTGTGAGTTGTTTGTTTTCTCTATGGGATATTTACTGAGCAGTGAACAGTCCTCAAAGTGAATAGTCCCTGGGTTGCATGCTAAGCAAATACAGACTATGCAAGTATTGCTGTTAGTGATGAGGCATTGCTGCCCATAATGAATAATGTTGTTCCATCTATCCACATTTTGGAAGAGCTGTGTTATGTGTTCCCAGGTGAAAACAAATGGCTTTCTCAATAGTCAAGAAATCTCATCAAGAAAAAAAAAGACCTGCATAGTTTTTGCAAAATCCCCTAGTGTTCAACACTTTTGAGGTGTTGCACAGTAACAATTCTATGGGTTGTTTTCATGAAAATTGTTGCCTGTGCACAAGAAACAATGTTTTCTCAACATAATAATTTCTGCACATTTAAATTTATGTTCAAATGCAAAATTTAAGGATGAAGTCCAATGTAGAAAGGAGAATCATCCAGCCTTGAAAGGTTTAAACACATAACATACAAAAAGATTGTCCAAATTGCATTGTCCAGGGAAGGAAAAGAGCTATACTATGCCTTTTTATTTTTAAAAAATATCCAATGAAAGCTTCCCCATCCAGATGCAGACAGCATTCACAGCATATAAAGGTTTTCTTTTTACCATTAAAAGTCCATAAAATAGTGTAAGTGGAGAAGAACAGGAAAAGGTATATGTTGTCGAAAACATATCCATTGGGAGCATATAACATATATCTCCATCTGGCATGACAATCAGAATACTATTAATGTGCTTTTGAGAGGGGAAATACATTTATTCTTCTTGGATGCAAAGTAGAAATTTATATAGTGAGTGCTATGGAAATGTTGCAAAAGAAGCTTAGTTGTTTTGTGGGAAAGTACTTGTGGCATTGCTTAACAACTGATTTTGTAGAAAGACTATACATGATAGTGGTTATGTGAGAAAAAAGAACCCTGGTGTTTTGCTACATGCTTTCTAGTAATAGCTTAAGTGGTTTGCCTTGCTACACCTTAAGCCTGAATTATCTACCCTATACTATAAAAGAGCTCAATGTTTTAAAAAGACCAATTTCCTGACTTTTATTTATTTGGTTTGAGTGTGCCACAGTGACTGAAAAGTTAAATGCTGGGGGATTAATGAATCTTAACATTCACTGCATTCTGTCATTACTGTTGCTCAAATATTAAGGAATTGCAGATGTTCTGCACCAAAAGTGTAACATCATATACACTAAGGGCTATTTCAGTCTCAGCAACAATAAAGGTCCTACCTTTATCACAAGAGTAAAGTACCATATGGACAAGTCATTAAACTAAAATAGTTAACAAGTGATGAGTGACAACACATATATGAAGTGGAAAGGGAGGCCAGTGGATACAAATAACTCACAGTCTTTCTTCAGGTAGCTATTTATACAAGTCCAAATAGAGATAATTCATTTGGAAGAGAGAGAGAGAGAGAGAGAGAGGGAACACAGATTTGCATTACAGTTATATTTATTCGTTTGGATGTATAGAAGATTGTAACCAGATGACCTGCGTATCAATTATTCAGACAGCTGTCCAGGTGCTGAATATTGATGGCAAAATTAAAGTCTTCACTCTCACTGTCCAGGGTTTCCTGTCTTTTAAGTCAGTTTTGAACCAGACAAAAAATGCTCTAACTCAGGGATAGGCAATTACGGCAAGCTCTGCTGCTGTGTCAGCCCTCCAGGAGGCCTTGGAGCCCCAGACTCACCTACCCAAAATGCTCCGAACAACCTTCAGTGTTTTAGCAATGGGTACTGCATCCTTTTAGGACCCAGAAGGCATAATAATATCAATAGGCAAATGTTGTTTGGTTCGGTATGGTGATATGGCCTATGGGAAATTCATAAAATGTATTTATTATTATTGTTTAATGGGCAAAAACAAACTGCTGCAACCTCTTCTGAATTGTTTGTTCTTCCTCATTAATTTTTGTCACCTTACCCATTCTCTGATGTTGCTTGGCCATATGTCCCAGTTTTAAGTGTTGGAGGTTATATTTTCCATCTACCTATAATGGCTGATGTTATGTGGTTAAAAAAATGGAAGGTCTTCAAAATCTGAAAGACCACTGGTTCTCTTTCCTTTAAATAGAGAATTGCTTTCCAAGAGTCCTATAAATTCTCATCTATGAAGTAGGAATCATGGCCATCTTACCCTACTCTCCATTGCATGCATTTAGTTATGCACAGGTGACATATATACTGTCCTCTGGTATTTCACTTATAGTCAGATTCTCAGAGAAAAGGTATGATATAAACAAGCAGACTCTAATCAACACATGAAATACACTCTAATGTTGCTTGGATACAGGGGTCCCAGTTTTCAGAGAAAACATCCAAGAATTTAAGTAAAAAGTCTGTAGGGAAGACTGTGGCCAGGTGTTTTGTCCACCTCTTCAGTCTGGTATCCATAAACTATGCCTCTGCTATTTCTCCTTATAGTTCTTAATCTTCCTACTGACTAGATAGCCTTTCAAAGAAAGGACCACTCTTTTACAACATACTCGCCCAAAACCACAACTCTAGGCCCACTGATCAGATGTATGCTGCATACTCTCTAACAAGAGGGTAGATCTTCCTGATAGGTTTTCAAAGAAGGATTGAGATGGAGCCTCTATCTTATAGAAAGTGAAATGTCCTCTAATACATGCCCTGCATCTGTAAGGTTTTGACATTTGCTTTTAGCCAGCAAATAACAAATCTCATGGCCAACACAGAGTATAACAAGTTGCAAAGTTATGCCATCAGCCTCACCATTTTCTACATATATGTATCTATTGTCAAATTTCTCCATGACAGTAGCCCAAGCATTTTACAGGTTTGAAGAAACTAAAATTAAAGACAGGAAGTACTTTGAAAAATTGAATGCACAAGAGCAGATTTGACACAAAGGCCATAGATGATGCTGAATGTGGAGATCCAGATGCTAATTGCACATAATTTCTTCATTGAAGACCAAAAAATCTTATGAATTTTCATGAAGCTGCCTTATTGGTTCATTAGATTCAAATCTGAGAAAGAGCAGCTTTCAAAGATATTTGAATTAATCCTGATATATGATTGCTGATTCTTGCTGAAATCTCAGAGATTGCAGCTGTGAAACTTGGAATGCTTGACCATTTGATTTTTGAGTATTCCTAGAAGAATTGGCTTTATCCAGGTCTTCTAAAATAAAGTTTTTTTCAGCACATCCTGTGCTGTTCTCATTCAGTTAAACAATGTATCAATATACTTTTTAAAAATGTGTATTTTGAAAGGAATGTCTACTTTGAAAATTCTCATCATCACATGTTTCCATGTTTTTTAGGCAGATTAAAGCAAAATTTTACAATTAATGTACAAATTGACATAGAAATTGTTTTATATTACTATTAATTCTCTTGAGTCATTATAATAGGAGATACATAAAATGAAAAAAGTAAATATATAAATGGAATGGAAGGTCCTCCAAGGATGTATACATACAAAAGTTTAGGAACTGGCTGTAGGCTGAAGCTCTGAGCTACATCATATTTAAGAGGCCTCTGAGGTCCCATGTACATTGATAATTTGATGCAGTTTCAAACTGGCATTGAAGAAAGTGGTTTTGATGTACAGATGATTACACAGGAAATCCTGGAACAAATTTGAGCACGGATCAGATGCACATTATTAAGGACTTTCTTTTGTGTACTGTTGTGGGTGTTAGTTGTCTGTCCACCACAGTCTGAAGCTAGTTTCAAATTGTATGAAATAGTCAGAGATGGAAAAAGAGTATTATCCCTGAAACTTGGATTGTTTTTAGAGTCCTTTAAACAAATACTTTTCTTTAAATTATATTTAATTTTGTGGTCTCTAGACTTTAATGGAATTTTCAACACACTTAAGGATCTGCTGTTCCATTGAATAATGGCCCTTTCCACTGACTTCTTCACAGCCATTTAAATATTGCCAAGTATTACAAAGATACAGACCTAACCAGGATCTTCAGCCAACTGGGACAGGTTAGGTATGTGCAGTTCATCCCACTGAAAGTACTTGATAAACTCTGGAAGTGGCATTATCATCACTAACTATGGTTGAGTATTAATAGCTGACAGCTGCACAATGGAATGAAGGTACAAGAGTCTGGTGTTGATATGATTAACTCATTTTCCATTTCAGTTTGTACAAGCTTCAGTCAGGAAACCTGAGGTGAGTTGCAGAGATATTTCTGCTGGTCACAATCATGTGCCCATATTTTTGATCCAATTAGCAGCACACACCTCTCACTACCAGGACTGCAAAGTTAAACTTCCCAATGAAATATGAACATAATTTGCACTGAATAATCTGAACAAAAAGAAGGCCAGCTAAAGAAACTGATTTTACCATATTTATTTGCTCTAATACAGAATTTGCAAAGTAGGTTGTGTAAATATTCAGGAGGATACAATCTGGAGACATACGCTAACCCAAAAAACACTTAGGACTAGTCAGAGCATGGGAATAATACATTAAAAACAATGCCTTGTTTTAATTTTTGTGAAGTAGACTGGAGGGTTAAATAATAAGGGAAAGGATTTTGTGTTTTACTTTTAATCTAACGAGGCATAATAAATAGCAGATTTAGACTAATTATTTAGCCATTCTTAGTTTAGACTAATTGTTATTCTTATCTCCAAACAAGGAGTGGAGAGAAGATATCAGATGATATTTAAAACTGAGAAGGTTTAGCTATGAAATATGGTCTGATTTACAGCCCTAGAAGGTTTAGAACAGGAACGCTGGTATGTAGACTGGCAAGTCCAGTATCATAGGGTCAGCATTAGAAGGCACCTAAGTATGGTGCCAAAAAGTTGGAAGAGACCTCATAGGCCATCCAGTCCAACCCCCTGCCAAAAAGCAGGAAATTTGCATTCAAAACACCCCCGACAGATGGCCATCTATTCTGTTTTAAAGCCTCCAAAGAAGGAGCCTTCACCACACTCCGGGGTGGAGAGTTCCACTGCTGAACAGCTCTCAGAGTTAGGAAGTTCTTCATAATGTTCAGGTGGAATCTCCTTTCCTGTAATTTGAAACCATTGTTATGTTTGGTCTAGTAGTTGGAATCTCCGCTTTGCCACACAAACCTTGCGTAAGTTAGAGTCTTTCAATCCCAGAGGAAGGCAATGGCAAACTAAGCAGCTACAACATTTTTTTTAAGAGTAGGGCTTCTTAAACTTTTTCACTCGCAATTCCTTTCAGCCTGATAAATTTTTACAGTACTCTGGGTATATACTATATAGGTAGTTAACATATATAAATCAAACATTTACTAACAAATCAGCATTTTCAAGGCTTGCTAAACAAGCTGATTTTCCTTTTTATGAAGTACAGCAGAAGCAGCTTCTGCAGAGTCCACTACAAACACCACAGAACAGATTCATGTAAATATCTAAAACAGCCACTAGGTGCCAGTCAAAAAACATTTATTATTGCCAAATTTGTCATGACCCTAAAGAGACCCAATTTGGAGTCAGGACCAACAGTTTAAGAAATAGCACTTCAGAGTATTGATTAACACACACACACACACACACACACACACACACAAATATATCTGTCACAATACTCTAACTTTGTTGCTAACACCAACCTGCAACCTATACTCAAGGTGCTTGGACTAGAGCTGGTCCTTGAGCCAGTGACTGTTATCACCTGGCAAGTTTCTACAAAAGACAGACACAATTGTAGGCAGTGGGAACAAGTACAATGCCAGTCCTTGACACACTGAGGTAAATAAATAATTTTCATCCCCCTATATCTGAACTACATCAATACTGGGGATCTATATCAACATATCTCAAACATCTTCTTTCACAGTTTGTAGGTGTGTAATTAGAAAAGAAACTGTGTAAACAAAGGCATCCAGTATCTAGTCTCTACTACCCCATCAAAAGAAAATGTATGAATGAGGGACTGCAATGCACCAGGATCCCCGGAAGGGAGGTATCTGCCCATTGTTCCAACAACAGATGAAAGAGGCCCATCTCAGGCAAAGATCCTTTCAACCCAGAAAAGTGTGTGCATACATACCCACTCACACAGTGGGCAAACCCTAGAGAGCTCTGGCTTAAACACAATAAACCATCTGCTAATGTTAATTATGCCAGAACCACAGTGAGAGGAGGGGTGGAACACACCTGTCGCAAGTTTAACGGTGGAGGTAATTGGCTTTACCCCATTTATCCCAGGGCCTAATTGTCAACTCCATTTGAAGTTTGGTCTGCTCGGCAGCTACATATTCTTTTGTTCATTCATGAAATCACTTCAGATAGCCTTCTCTTTCCATTTCCCTTGGCTGCCCTGCTTCTGTTTAATTCCAGCATTGCAGGCAGGGTGCCGATATAAGGAGGAGGCTGACATTTCTCTTTGAGCAATTTGCTGTGGAATTTCTGATGGAGCCCGTTTGTCCCCCACACCACTGTGACATTAATTGTTGTTAAATATTCTTATCTGTTACGTACAGTTCTGCTTCAATAAAGGTCAGTGGCTGCGTCCATGACAGGGTCGGTTGTCGCTGTGCAGTAGAACTAATCAGTCACTCCCTGGCTCTATCTGGAGTCCTTCTTTTCCCTCTCATTAATTCAGGCTCAGCAGAAAGACTTTAAAAATGCAAAACATCTCAGCTGCTCAGATGGGTATTAGGATATGAAATTATTAGCTCAGCCGGTACTAGAAGGCTGGCTAATATTGCCTGCATGACTCTAGCTACAACACCTCATTAAGAGGCCATACAGCTGCCTGTGGAAATAAAATGGTGCCTTTAATTAAAAAGTCAGCATTGTTGGTTAGAATGATGTCTAAGATCTATCACTGGGTTTGCACAAGATGGCCTCTTTTCTTATGTCAACTGGAAATGGGATAACCTTAAGCTTCACAAATTTTTCTCACTCACACTGACTCCCTCCTCCCTTTTAAAGAAAAAAAATTATAAACACTTTGGAAGAGTTGCTAACAGAGGAGGAGGTCCTTATAGGCAAACAAGTTGAATTAACACCAACTATGTACTTGGCATACTAAAACGAAAGGTGTAGCATCTTCTTTCTCAGTGCAGTGGCCCTAGTTGAGTGTAAGTATTAAACTCTGGGGCAAGGATATGGGATGTACTATAAGCCCTTTCAATTAATATTGTTGTACATAGAATATATTCCCTAAACCTTAATATGTGAGGTTCTGCAAAGTGCTCTATAGACGTATTTGGTTGGGCACAAATCAGGCTTATTGGGTTTTGCAGTCCTGGAAAGGCTGTAACCAAATTCTGCTGAATGTGGTTATATATTCCTTTCCAGAATTTTGTGCTTAATGAGTAATGTTCTAGGAAGTTGTCACATGTGTGATGGCACCCACATCCCTACATCCAGCACTGGACATATATGTGATGCCACAGCAGGGATGCAAATCCTTTCTTTGTTTGCATGCAAGAATGTTTTTTTAAAGTTTGCGTTAGGTGATTTTGTTGTTGTTGCAAGGCTATTGTTCATGCAGAAGCATTGGTTGAAACACATCTCCCTCTGTGAGCCTACAAGAGCTTTAAGATTGGCTAGGGGGGCCCTGCTCTCTGTCCCAACCTTTTCGCAAGCGTGATTGGTGGGTACGAGAGACAGAGCCTTCTCATTGGTGGCCCCTCAGCTATGGAACTCACTCCCCAGTGACATCAGGCAGGCGCCATCCCTCCTGGTTTTTAGAAAAAAAACTTAAGACCTGGCTTTTTTACACTGAATAGGAAACTACGGAATGAGACTTAACAGCTTGAATAATGGACTGTGGATTTTGGAAAATGATTATGGATATGAGACAATGACTCGGTATTTTATATAGTTTTAATATCTGTGACTGATTGATATGTATGTTTAGATTGTTTTATATTTTGATGAGATGCATTTTATTGTATACCTGTGCTGCACTGAATTTTTGCCAGATTTTTAAGCCGCCTTGAGTCCCCTTTGGGGTCAAGAAAGGCAAGGCAAAAATGAAAATGAAAATGCAAATGCAAATGCAAATGCAAATAATAATAATAATAATAATAACAACAACAACTTGGGAAGGGTCTGATGTGTGATCCAATACAACAACCAGCAGAGTGATCTTGTTTGCTGCTGACTCATCTTGTTCTGTTTCTAATAATAATAATAATAATAATAATAATAATAATACTAATAATAATAATAATCCTGTTCATGACACATGCATTTATTCTAAGCTGGGGCTGCCTTTGATGCCAAGGACATGCCAAGATGTTGCTTGCCTTTGAAAATTGACTCACAAATCAGCTTTATTGGTGGAGGATGATGCAACAAGTGGTCTACAGCAAAGGAAGGACCACATTGCTTTAGCCAATGAATTCCACTATCTCTTCATACATGGAATGAGGTCTTGAAACAACTCATTCAACTCAGATTAATTCATGGCCAACACTCTCAATCCGTATGGCTAGGCAATGGGTCCCTTGAGTTGGGTGCAGTTCACAAAGGACAAGGCAACCAAGATGATAGACTCCAATGTTTTATTTAGTGTAGAACAAAACAAAAAAAAGGATCTGTACAACTTATCCCAATAGCTGTGAGAATAGTGCAAGCAGTATAATAGCTAAGAGCAGAACAACCGTGGTCTACTCTCAGCTTAGAATGATCAAGCTAAAATGCAACTACTGGTATCTACCAAAGCCTAAATACAAATTGATTCTTTTTAGTATCACTGTCTAATTGTCAATGTTCATCTACAATGCTGGCAAGGACTCTAAAATTCATCTGCCTAGTGGCAGGCGCCATTTTCACTAAAGTGTGCTTTTCAAATATATATGTCCCGTTTTGAGCACAGGGACCATTTTCTAGCCACTTAATGCCCTGCCCAAACATGACACAGGCAGTTGCTAGGCCTCATGGAGCTGATGCTATCTTGGAGGGGAAAGAGGGAGAAGCAATCAGTCAATGAATTGCCATCTATAATAAAATTAAAGACTTATCGAGGCAGGGGGGAAAGACAAATCCCACCTATGCCCTTAGATATATAGCGTGGAACAAAAGGCTGAGCCTAAGTGACCGAAGTACTTGGTAGAAATATAGCTGCCACCACCTCAGAATTGCCGGCCTGAGGAACCAAAAGGGTGTGATTGTATTTTAAATAAAAGGATGTTTGAGCTCTTGTACTTCAATGGCTGACTGGAGATTAAAAGATGTGTTGAGAGATTGATTTTAGAGAAAAACGAATGGATTGAGGCGAACAACAGTTAAGAGTAAACTAATAAAGAATTTATTTTAACTTGAGAATAACAACAACTCATTGGAATGAGTGGTACAAAATCTTGATGCAGTTGCAGTAACTTGGTTGCTTGAACACAAACAGTTCTCCTGACAGAATAGCTTTCTCAGCTTGAGTCTCTTTAACCAACTGTTCTATTATTAGACACAGTTTTACCCAGAGCACAGACCTCAGTCTGCCTCTCACACAGGGTTATAAGGTATCTTTGAGACCTCTCTTAGGCTCAGTAAGACACAGCTTTCCTTTACTAGCCTCTCTAATCTAGTAAAGCTCTAGCCTAATGTCTTCTCCTTATTCCCTAACCTAGAGACTAGCTCAAAGCTCTTCCCTTTCTGTCAGTTCCCTCTCTTCCTCAAAATCCAACTTTCTCTGTCTAAATCTCCGACCCTTCTCCCCCTCTGTCAGACAAGACAGCTCCTTTCCCTCCATCCAGCTGACTCCACCCCTGATTGTTACACCCAATCAGGAGTCAGCCTGACTCCTCCTCCTTTTCTGTACAACAGCCAGGAGGCCAGCCACTGCCAAGCAGGCTTCGGCCTAGCCAGCTAAAAAGGTAGTTTTATTACACCATCCCACTGCAATTTAATGCAATTTACGAAAGAGAGGCAGAAGAATGAGACCATTATTCTAGTTTCTCTATAATTAATTTCAGCAGGATTGAGATACATTCCTGAGTTTTTTTATTTCATCTCTTCCTTTTCCTCCCTGGTCATTTAATGGCTGTAGTAATCATGCCACGGAGCTTTGCAGTTACCTGGAAGGGTAGGCACAGAAGTACACACAAAACAGTTGCCATTAGTTCTGTGCAAAAAACAAGGTATTGGCACATACAATTTTTTTATTCCAAAGAAAAACTATTTCCTATGTAAAAAGTCCTGAAATGCAAAATAAATGAAAACATAAATCTCATAGTAGGTGATCATTTTTTTCAGCAGAATGTCTCAGCATGTTGAAAAATTCTGTCCTGACAAGAAGACAGGAGAATATTGTTTTCATCCCAGCATCATGGTGACATTACTAGAAAAGGGAAAGTAGATGGCCTCTGTGGTACACACACACGTGTTAGTAAGGAGCATTACAATCAGTCCTCCATATTCATAGTTTTTGCATTCACATATTCAACCAACCATAACTTAAAAATGGCACTATTGAATGATCAAAACTCTTTCCTGCCAATGCAGTGGTTGGGGGCTGGTAGTCCCAGGATCAGTCTGGAGCACCGCACTTTGGATTGACCTTGGAATAAAGGATAGAGCCACCCCAAGTTTCAGTTATACATGTAAGGTCAGCTTGCTTCTCCAGAATTAAGTCCTGGTTTATAGTACTCTTCCCAACTGAACTGATGTTAAGCAGCACTACTTTTTGATCCATTGGGTTCTATTAGAAATGTGTTGGTTGGGTATTGAATCAGTCACAAGATGTCTCTTCTCATTTTTCCTCCATTGGTTTGGTCTACCTCTATCACACTGCCTTGTTCTGCCCATTATGACTGAAAAGGCAGCATCCCTTGTATTTTCTGAACACATATTTGACTGACCAGAAATATAGAAAAAAACTACATCAACTACTTATAAGGATGTCATATTGAAGAGAGAACAAACTTATTTCCTGCTGTTTCAGAGACTAAAGCATGGAGTAATGTATTCAAACTAAAGGAAAAGAGATCCCACCTGAACACTAGGAAAAACTTCCTGCTGGTAAGAACAGTTCAACAATGGAATATGCTGCTTCGGAGGGTGGTGGAGTACTTTTCTCTAGAGGTTTTTAAGCAGAGGTTGGAGGGACATCTGTTGGGAGTGCTTTGATTGTGTGTTCCTGCATAGCAGGTGACTGGATGTGGTCTCTTTTAGCTCCATGATTCTATAAAAGATATGGGATTCTATCTAATAGGTGCTCCGTTGTCTTACCTAGAAAGCTGACCTGCTGTTCTGGTAAAAGAATGGTAAAGAGTGAAATGTCATTGAATCCAACCTCAATACTTGAATTATGTGGCAGAAGGTGGCCGGGGAGGTTAATGAAATCCAGTTTTAGTCACCGCAGTCCTTAAAGGCACTTCCTTGACTCCTGACTCTAAACTGTACACTAGGAGTTCCTGAAGCAAAGGGCAAACCTAAGAGTAGTAATACGAAAATGAACAGAGTATTCAAATGCTCAGAGTTAAGTAATGTTCTTTATTTGCTGGAAAAGAGATTTAAAAGGATAGCTATCCCTTACAGTATTTAGCTTTTACAAGTTATATCATTTGTATTAAGCAGCTTATTTGGCTTTGCAATACTTTTTTCCAGGATGGTAAGAAGTGCTTACTGGCATGAAGAGACCCAAGGATTCAAGTGTTCAATGTTCTCTGCTATTTTAAACCAAGGAGCATGCATCATATTCCTTTTATTAAGCTGTTGTGTGTGTTGGTGTGGGATTGCATGACCATAATCTCCCCTCGAGATTGCTTCACAAAGGTCACATCTCATGTGTACTCATTGTTTTGCCTCCAGCATTTCAGTAACACATTGATATTTATGTATCTGAAAGGAGATACATGTGCTTTGTTTCAGAGAAATACTTTTCTATTATGTTTGAAGATTCTTTTTAAAGAATGGGTCACACCTGCATATTAGAATTTAGATTATCAGCTAAGTGTTCAGATAATATTTTAACTCACCCAAGAATGTGGGTTTGCTGTGAAAAAGAGGGAGCGGCTGTTTGAGAAAGGTGAACTCCAACTCCTTTTGAGAACCCAGAACTAGCTGCATGGTTAATGAATGTATTATCTTTATAACAAAGAAAGGTAACCTAATTTGGCCCATGAAGAGTTGAGACAAAATTCTGTTGGGGAAATATGCAGGGGTAACTTTTGGTTATGTTGAAGATTATACTTTTCACATGTTTCTGTTTACAGTGCTCCCTTATACAAACAATTCCCTTTCACCCCACTGCTGGGGTGTATATTTCATGTGCATCTGCCTGATATACAAGTGAACAGGATGGGTTCCCTATTGTCCTGTGACAATGCCATATACACAGTGCATTGTGCTATGCTAGTGTTGCTAGAAATAAGTTTATACAGATATTTAGGATGAGCAGGGGCGGCTCAACCCATTACGCAAAGTAAGCATTTGCAGTATAGTTGATTTTGCCCAGGGGCACTCTTGAGATGCTCTTGGGGGAAAATAGACCTTGACATATGTGAGCTGTAGTTACTGGAATATATATTTCACCTAAAATCAAAGAGCATTCTGAACTCCACCAATGGTGGAATTGAACCAAACATAGCTCCCATGACGAACAGAAAATATATATCAGTGATTGGTAAGGGGGGGGGGGGGTGCCAAAATACTGTTTGCTTACCATTGAAAATTACCTAGGGCCGCCTCTGAGGATGAGAATGCTAGTTGAAGATCCTTTCAGATTTCGAGACAGATTTTGGTTTACATAAAAACATAATGGTGAGCACCATGCACAGAAAAAGTCAACAAGAATAATGTACCACATGAAGATAAAGACATGTCAGACTATCCATTGAGCCAAAGACATTCCAGGGAGTGTGAGAGAAAGCTTCTCACACATGCTTTCTTGACTGATAGACTCTCACCAGCTGCCCACCCAGAGAGTCAGATTTCCCCCCTAAAAGCAGGACAACTTCCTGCTTGCCCTGAGTCACTCAGAGCCACTGACTTTTAATTATTTTTAGCTCTAGGAAAAAATGGAAGAATGTGCATGAAAGTGAGGAGTCACAGTGAGTGGAAATGGATTATTCTGGCTGAAAGATTTTTAGCGCTAGGAGGACCAAGTCATCTCCTCAGGAGCACCTGGTAGATAGTCTGGTTACTTAGCAACTGGTTTTATTGGGCTCACTCAAACGTTTATTTTCAGAAGTGGTACAGTCCTGTCTGAAGGCACTGTAGGTGACAATTTCACTTCATGCCAAAATCTGACACTTGAATCAAAATACATGCAATGGCAGTCACCATGCTTGAATTTTCGTTTCCTGTTTTGTTTCAAATTTAAATACAGGAATGTGCATGTATGGCATTGGCAGGGGTATGAAGAATATTAGTGATTTTTTCCTTCCTCAATTAAAAGGCTGGCTTGGCATACTCTGAGTGACATACCTGTATGTGTAACCTTTGGGGAAATCAGCATCTCCATCCATTGTGATTCCTCCTCAAGTCACCTACCTGTTTTCTGAGTGCCCATCCAGCCATTTAATGGCAAGGGGAAGATGGTGTGTGGGAGAGGAGGAGCTGATATATATCTTAGAAAGAACAAAACATCATCCTGGATTACTGAGAAAGTCCTCCAGATGTTTGGGAGGTGACAGCTTCTTCCTTTCGTTGGCTGAAGGTATGGTTCTCCCCTAACTTCCCTGGTCATTCCACTGGGACAAAAGTCAGCTGGTGTGAGCTTTTTTGGGTTTTTTCTTGCATTTCGGGATGTTTTTGGTTATTTTTTTCTAGAAAAAAGAGTGTTTTGTAACAAAATGCTTTTGCCCAGAAACTGTTTTTGTTTTGTGCAAGACATATTATGAAATAGAAAACACTGGTGGATTTTTGTACAAATTGTTTTTTTTAAACAAAATCTGTAAAATGTTTAAAAAAAGTTTGAAAAAAGCCTCTCATAACCCATGGGATAGTCTGGGATTTGCTGGAAACTCCAGAGTATCCCAGGGCTTCTGGGAAGTCTAGATAGCAGGATCAGGTCCAATTGAGACTTATCCACTATCCAGACTAAATAAATGCACCACCACCATTTCTCTGTGCTCATCAACCCCATCCTTCTTGCTGGTCACATGGGACATAACAAGCAATGGCCAGTCACTTGCACTGATTTCTGTGGCCAGGTAGCAGTATTGGGAAGACAATGTGACAGCTTAGCTCGGTTGATGCAGTACCAGCCTGTCTGAAAACTAGCTCCACACTTAACACATAAGTACTTAATCTGAGGTTGCTAGAGATCAGATTTAAACCAGAGTAACTACCTGGAGCATATGCAGCCTTAGTCTCTCTGTGATCCAGGGCCCTTCCACACAGCCCTATATCTCAGAATATCAAGGCAGAAAATCCCACGTTATCTGAGTATGGACTCAGATAACCCAGTTCAAAGAAGATATTGTGGGATTTCTGCCTTGATATTCTGGGATATCAAGAATATGTGTGGAAGGGCTCCTAGTCTAAGCCTCGGACTGGGCCCAGTCTAAGCCACTCTACTGGCTCCTGTGGGATATATAATAACGTAGCCTATTTACAAGTCTTCCAGAGTTTGCAATATCAGAGTGGAGAATAATCTGAAGAGTTTCCAGTCTTTCTGCTGGAATCTTTCCTAATAATTCAGCCTTTAAGTTTTATTTAGATCTATACTTAGGGTGACATGATCCAATGCCAGTAATGTGATATTCCATCTATCTGTGATGGATAAGGAGAAGAGTTGCATACTCCTTTAAATAAAAAAGGGACATCAGATTAGATTTGCACTAGGGAGGAAAGCACATTGGCTTCAAAGTGACTTCCAAAGCAGCTTTCACTGTACAACTGCCCTGTCTTGTTCACTGAATTTTTCAAACAGTTCAAATGACATCATCATTCAGTTCATAACTCTCCTGTGTTTTCTCACAGCTATGTCTTCCATCTTTTTTTTTTAAAAAAAAACTAGGCAAAATATCAGATAAGAAAGAGAGGGCAGAATAGCTCCAAAATAGCTTTTCATTAGCAGGAGTAGAACTTTCTTGTCCAAACAGCAGTCAGAAGGAGAATGAGATTTTCAGCCACTGCTGCAAAGCAAGCTATCTTGCTGACCATTGGGGCTGGTGGCTTTCAGGTCATGGAGAGGTGAATCTTGTCAGGGTTTAGTATTTTAAAGGAGTTGGGTTGCTGAAAGCCTTCAACAATACATTTAAGGAGTTATCCATTTCCCACAGTGGCTCAATTGCTCTGGATAGCTCTTATTTGGAGCCCCGTGTGGTGCAGTGGGTTAAACTACTGAGCTGCTGAATTGCTGACTGAAATGTCACTCGTTCAAATCTGGTGAGCGGGATGAGCTCCTGCTGTAAGCCCCACCTTCTGCCAACCTAGCAGTTAGAAAACATGCAAATGTGAGTAGATCAATAGGTACCGCTCCGGTGGGAAGGTAACAGCACTCCTTACAGTCATGCTGGCCACATGATCTTGGAGGTGTCTCTTGACAATGCCGGCTCTTCAGCTTTGAAATGGAGATGAGCACCCACTTCCAGAGTCAGACACGATTGGACTTAATGTCAGGGGAAAACCTTTACCTTTACTAGCTCTTTTTGAAATTTCGACTAAAACCTAGAGAGGGTTCTGTAACCCATTAACATACAGAAGTCCTACAGTTTCTTTCACTTATTGTTTCCTTTTACAAAATACTAGATAAGTATCTCCCCCTTTCATGTAGATTACGAGGGGCACTGAGTATTCTGAAATCAACATTTTTCCAGATATGTGCTAAATTTGTTAGGGGTTAAAAAAGAACAATACATGACTGTGCCAGATATGTTTGGACATATACTTTTTCTCTTCCAACTTTATACAAGAAAGGATAAGAGCAAAACAAAAGAAAGAAAGAAGGGGGGGATGGAGGGAGGGAGTGGGGAGAAGAGCAACATGTATTTTTACCAAGTCTTTCTGTCATACTGATTCAGCTGCACTTCATACACTCACTTAAACTGAGCCATTAAAGAAGAAGCAGAACAGGGAGATTTCTGTTGTACTACTAGAAAAAAATCAGTTTGGACAGAGAACAACAACAACCCTGAGACGCATACTATAAGCACTTGTTTGTTATGCTGCTTTCTTTGCTCCCATGTTTCCCAGAACTGCTAAAAGCAGAATCATGTAAGATTATACCAGTGATAAAAGACTGATATGACAGAGAAGCCAGTGCTGGTCTCATTCCTCCTAGGCTGCAGACTCCCTGGCACTGCAATTTTTAAGTTGATGCAGGACTTCCATGGGCTATCAGTTGCAGTTGGGATCATAGACATCTGACACATGTCACAACATTTCTGATGAATGGTGGATTCCTTAAAACTATTCTAGGCAGTCCAGCATACTCAGAATGTAGGTTTCAGCTGGTCTTCCCTTCCCTGAGCATATATTATTGACTGTACTTTTTTAAAAAAGCATAAAAACCAAACATTATTTTTGAGGCTTTTCAGGAAAGGCCCACAGGACTGCATATGGAATTTGGCCAAGCAAACTTTACAAATAGCACGTGTCCACTTTTTATTCAACAAGGTTAATATCACTGGCCATTTGCCAGCAGAAGTCAGGTAAAACACAAACAGACTGTCAGCCACACCAAGGAATTGGCAGCAATGCCCATACTATTATAGGAATGAAGAAAAGGTATGCTAAACAGCAGTGAATCCGAATTGGGAAGCTTGTATTTTATGATCAACCCTTAGCACCTCTTCTCTTCCAAGTTATCCAACTGTTTCAAGCCCTTTTGGCCATGAATCAGGATCTAAATTTGATGAACAAGTATTTCCTTTTCTTTTGTTGAACTGAATATCAATTCACATCGTGAGTTTTGATTAGCAAGTAGAGTTGCCACTTCAGGATTGCCCTAAACTCTGAGATTTCCAGGCCAAAGCCAGAGACCTAGGGAGAGCCCTTGGAGATGACATGAAAGGTTATGCTTTACGTTCCAACTACAGTTGATTATAACTGCTACTAATTAAAAAACACACTGAAGTAAACACAAAGTATTTACATTTCTGGAGATGAAGAAATTTTAGCTAAATAAACAGTTCCTAGATCCAGATGAAATTAGGGAATGATACTTTCTCATTTTTGGAGACAGGATAAGGAATATTTAATCTAGCCTACTTGCTTCTAGGCAGAAAGTGCCTAGAAGAGAGCAGTGAGTGGGCTATGGTGCCACAGGGACTGGGGAGGAAAGCGTAAACTTCCTAGGGACCTCTTCACATGGGGCATTTTAGTCTCATTTTGCCACTTTTATTTGCAGCTTGGAGGGGCTTGCCATGTGCCATGTTATGACACAAGGCAGGCCCCACCCACATTCCTCCCAAAGTGGAGGGGAAGCAGTAAAAGGGGAGGAAAGTAGGCAGAGCTACCCACATTTTCCTCTCCTTTCCCCTACATGATGGGGGAAAGGGTGGTAGGGCAATGCACAATGCTGCCCTTCTCCCATCTGATGGAGACAGGGGCAGGATACCAATACACCCTGTCCCATCCTCACCATATGATGGGGGAAGGAGGGAGAGTGCATGGGGCACCATAAGCCACCCTGTGGGCTTTCCCTGTTTCTGGTGACTGCTGGTAAAATAGCACAGCCCAGAAGGGCTATGTGAAAAGGATGTAAGTGAATACAGAGATTCTTGGGAAAGCTTTGCAAGTTACAGTAACCAATCAATAAATATTTGTAAATTATAGCAAATTGCTACTCTACTGAGTTGAAGATTTAGCTCTAACCCTTTTCTTTTGCCTGGAACCAAGCCCATGAAAACTGGAAAATTTGCACTCTTGATCCTTGCCTGGAGATGACCAATGGCAACTGGAGAATCAAGGTCAGGAGCTGAGATCTTGCAACCATGTTAACAAAAGCACACAATCTCCATTCATCTAGCTACCCTGAGGAAATTAGGCCATATGATAGATGCACTTTTTGATCACCAACTAATTTACTAACTAGGAACTAATTACATTTGTTTAATACCCAGAAATTCATTGACCAGTTTATTTAACTGAGGGTGAATATGTACAAAGAAAAGTGTATTTTATAAGGAAAAAAATTAAAAAGCAAAATAAAAATAAACAAGAGAAGCACAAGACCTAAAACAGGTTGAAACACCTACAGAATGCAATACCAATGTCAGTGCAAGGATCTAATAATATGGCACTATGCAAGGATTTAAATAATGGGTGGGCAAAGTGGAACCACATGCGGCCCCCAACGCTGTTTTCAAGGCTCCCAATCCCTCCGGATTCCCCAGATTTTCCATCTTTTTCTGCAAAAATAAATAAAAATAAGGATGAATAGCCTCTAATGAAAATCTTCAGTGCTTTTTAGATCCTTGCACAGACTTTGACCATTAAGAAAAGCTATGCCAAAACAGCAATGTATATTGTCATTTTGTGTCCCTGTATCAAGAGAAGTGTGGGATAAAAATAAAGTAAGTAAATAAAAATGTGAAGCTTGTTTTCTGATACTATTGATAAAATTCTTCACTAATTTTCTTCTCAGAAGGAGCAACAAGCAATTTTAGCAAATTCAACTATGAGACACAGTTTTCTGCAAACAACCACATGTGAATTTTGCAGATTCCTTCCTAAACACAGTAATTCAGTTTTAGTGACAAGCCAGAGGTTAAACCAACCCCTTAAAAGAGATATGGACACATGCATAAATTGTAATATCAAAATATATGGGGATGCAACATGTCATGAAAACCTTTAAGCTATATCTTTTTAAAAATATATGATTATGGTGCATCATTTCTATGTGCCAGGATGCCTGCTGGAGAGAACTCATGGTGCCCAGTAAATTTTTAATTTTAATTTTAAGGGCTTTGGGGTGTTTTTAGGAAAGGGGTTGGTGTCCTCCTCACTTTTCTGGGCTTTTGGAAGCCCAAAGAATTGAGATTGTTGTGGGAATGGCCCCCGGGAGTACCCAGGAGGCAGTCCCCACAGAGTACATATCCCATTGGACCCGGGCCATTCAGGAAGGCCCAGGTCTGATGGGGTATTTGATTATTTTGGGACAAATCAGAGTTTTCCTGTTTTGCCACAAATTAATCCTCCTTTACCTGAGGCATTGTTTGGAATGGCACAGAGGAAGGCAAGGACAAACTTCCTTGGAATATATTCTGTTGAGAAAACTGATACAAGTTGTCATTACTAGATTTCTGAAATTCTGAAAACATTCCTCCATGGCAGCTTGAAACCAGATGGAGGCATCAAGGGGCAGACTGAGATGGCACCTGGACTTCTGGAAATACTTCTCATGGGAACGGACTGATAAGAACTTTTGGGAGGAGGTTTGGGAAGAATGCCTTAGTAATGGAAGGGGTTAATGTAAGTCTTAGTTGTAAAGGGCTGAATAAGAGTTTACAGGTAAAAGTAGTTAAAAGTGGAGGTATGCAAGAGATAGGTTGCAGCTGGTTTTTACTGGTTATAAGGAGCTAGCCTTGGGATTGATTTTATTTTGGTTGTGGATGCTGGTGGTTTTCCACCAGGTTTGTGGATTTTTGGTATCTTGACCTGTTGCCTGAATTCTTGGAACTCTGGAACCTTGAACCTCTGGGCTGACTTTTGACTACAGTATAGACTCTTGATCCTTGGACTTTACTCTTTGAACTCTCAGCGTTTGACCACTGGACTGGACCCTTTGACTACGGTGTTCTCTTGAACCTGCATAACATTTGCCATTAATCTTTGTTTTATATTCTGTGGCTGAGTGTTATCTTTATGTTTTACATTTGGACTATGAAAATAGTCAAAAAGTAAGTGCTGCTTTATTTAAACAGTTTGATATAAACTGGGTGTTTGTTTGGTTCACCTCTGCTGACGTACCAGCAGAGCCCTGGCAATGTGGCAAAAAAAAAGGGGGGGGGGGTAGTATAGGAGGTACTAGAACTTTTGAGTGTAAAATTCATTAGCAACTTTTTGGATGGTTGTCGTAACATAGATAAAATAAAGCTATCTCCCAAGACCTCCAGCAAAGGATCGCCGCCTTGTCGGGGCGCTGGAGCTTGAGCACCTCAATGATGTCATGAGCGAAACCGTGAAGGGCCACCCAAGACGGGACGGTTGTGGCAGAGAGGTCAGACCAAGCGTGATCCCTGGGGAAGGCAATGGCAAACCACTCCAGTATCCTTGCCAAGAAAACTAAATGGACCAGTACAACCAGAGATATGTCGGTATGCCATTGGAAGATGGGACTCCCAGGTCGGAAGATGGCCAAAATGCTACTGGGGAGGAGCAGAGGATAAGTTCAACTAGCCCCAGATGTGATGACGCAGCTAGCTCAAAGCCGAAAGGAAGGCTAGCGGCCGACGGTACTGGAGGCGAACGACGAATCCGATGCTCTAAAGATCAACACACCATAGGAACCTGGAATGTAAGATCTATGAGCCAGGGCAAATTGGATGTTGTTATTGGTGAGATGTCAAGACTAAAGATAGACATTCTAGGGGTCAGCGAACTGAAATGGACTGGAATGGGCCACTTCACATCAGATGACCACCAGATCTACTACTGCGGACAAGAGGAACATCGAAGAAATGGAGTAGCCTTCATAATTAATAAGAAATTCGCTAAAGCAGTGCTTGGATACAACCCAAAAAAATGACAGAATGATCTCAATTCGAGTGCAAGGAAAGCCTTTCAACATCACAGTGATCCAAATATACGCCCCAACCACAGCTGCTGAAGAAGCAGAAGTAGATCAGTTCTATGAGGATCTGCAGGACCTACTGGATAATACACCAAAAAGAGACATTATTTTCATTACAGGAGACTGGAATGCCAAGGTGGGAAGTCAAATGACAACTGGGATCACAGGCAAGCATGGTCTGGGAGAACAAAATGAAGCGGGATGCAGGCTGATAGAATTCTGCCAGGAAAACTCGCTGTGTATAACGAATACTCTCTTCCAACAACCTAAAAGACGGCTTTATACATGGACCTCACCAGACGGTCAGCACCGAAATCAGATTGACTACATCCTTTGCAGCCAAAGGTGGCGGACATCCATCCAGTCGGTGAAAACAAGACCTGGGGCTGACTGTAGCTCAGATCACGAACTCCTTATTGCCCAATTTAGAATAAAACTAAAGAGATCAGGGAAAATACACAGACCAGTTAGATATGATCTCACAAACATTCCTAGCGAATATACAGTGGAAGTGAAGAACAGATTTGAAGGACTAGATTTAGTAAACAGAGACCCAGAAGAACTATGGACAGAAGTCCGCGACATTGTTCAGGAGGCGGCAACAAAGTACGTTCCAAAGAAAAAGAAAACCAAGAAGGCAAAATGGTTGTCTGCTGAGACACTGGAAGTAGCCCAAGAAAGGAGGAAAGCAAAAGGAAACAGTGAAAAGGGGAGATATGCCCAGTTAAATGCGCAATTCCAGAGGTTAGCCAGAAGAGATAAGGAACTATTTTTAAATAAGCAATGCATGGAAGTGGAAGAAGACAACAGAATAGGAAGGACAAGAGACCTCTTCCAGAAAATTAGAAACATTGGAGGTAAATTTCAGGCAAAAATTGGTATGATAAGAAACAAAGATGGCAGGGACCTAACAGAAGCTGACGAGATCAAGAGAAGGTGGCGAGACTATGCAGAAGATCTGTATAGGAAGGATAACAATATCGAGGATAGCTTTGACGGTGTGGTGAATGAATTAGAACCAGACATCCTGAGGAGTGAGGTTGAATGGGCCTTAAGAAGCATTGCTAACAACAAGGCAGCAGGAGACGACGGGATCCCAGCTGAACTGTTGAAAATCTTAAAAGATGATGCTGTCAAGGTGATGCATGCCATGTGCCAGCAAATATGGAAAACACAAGAATGGCCATCAGACTGGAAAAGATCAACTTATATCCCCATACCAAAAAAGGGAAATGCGAAAGACTGCTCAAACTTCCGTACAGTGGCCCTTATTTCTCATGCCAGTAAGGTAATGCTCAAGATCCTGCAAGGAAGACTCCAGCAATACATGGAGCGAGAGTTGCCAGATGTTCAAGCTGGGTTTAGAAAAGGCAGAGGAACGAGAGACCAGATTGCCAATATCCGCTGGATAATGGAGAAAGGCAGGGAGTTTCAGAAAAACATCTACTTCTGCTTCATTGACTATTCTAAAGCCTTTGACTGTGTGGATCATAATAAATTGTGGCAAGTTCTTGGTGGGATGGGCATACCAAGCCACCTTGTCTCTCTCCTGAGGAATCTGTACAAGGACCAAGTAGCAACAGTCAGAACTGACCACGGAACAACAGACTGGTTCAAGATTGGGAAAGGCGTACGGCAAGGCTGCATCCTCTCACCCAACCTTTTTAACTTGTATGCAGAACACATCATGCGATGTGCGGGGCTGGATGAATGCAACGCTGGGGTGAAAATTGCTGGAAGAAACATTAACAACCTCAGATATGCAGATGACACCACTCTGATGGCCGAAAGCGAGGAGGAGCTGAGGAGCCTTCTAATCAAGGTGAAAGAAGAAAGCGCAAAAGCCGGGTTGCAGCTAAACGTCAAAAAAACCAAGATTATGGCAACAAGAATGATTGACAACTGGAAAATAGAGGGAGAAACCGTGGAGGCCGTGACAGACTTTATATTTCTAGGTGCAAAGATTACTGCAGATGCAGACTGTAGCCAGGAAATCAGAAGACGCTTACTTCTTGGGAGGAGAGCAATGTCCAGTCTCGATAAAATAGTGAAGAGTAGAGACATCAGACTGGCAACAAAGATCCGCCTAGTCAAAGCCATGGTATTCCCTGTAGTAACCTACGGATGTGAGAGCTGGACCTTAGGGAAGGCTGAGCGAAGGAAGATCGATGCTTTTGAGCTGTGGTGTTGGAGGAAAGTGCTGAGAGTGCCTTGGACTGCGAGAAGGTCCAACCAGTCCATCCTCCAGGAAATAAAGCCCGACTGCTCACTGGAGGGAAAGATACTAGAGACAAAGTTGAAGTACTTTGGCCACATCATGAGGAGACAGGAAAGCCTAGAGAAGACAATCATGCTGGGGAAAGTGGAAGGCAAAAGGAAGAGGGGCCGACCAAGGGCAAGATGGATGGATGGCATTCTTGAAGTGACTGGACTGACCTTGAAGGAGCTGGGGGTGGTAACGGCCGACAGGGAGCTCTGGCGTGGGCTGGTCCATGAGGTCACGAAGAGTTGGAGACGACTGAACGAATGAACAACAACATCTCCCAAGACTTCCACTTATGAGATGCCTACCTTTACGAAAGAGGGCCTGCAGTTGCTGACACAGGTTGCTTTCAGTTGGAGAGGAATTGAAGGTATCTAACAACTACAAATATGAAACATGTATTTTCTAGAATGTAGTGAACACCTTCAGTGGGTTCACTAACACTACACAACCCTCCCTCCACCAGTGTGACACTCCAGTTATCACTCCTGCTGTATGTACTACCGCTTCTACAGTTTTCTCTTCCTTTTAAAACAAAGCATTCTTATGGAGAAAAAGTATCATGCCTCTGGGAGTGCAGTGCTACTTGTAAACAGATATGTTGGGAGTACATTCCTTGTTTTAGAGGGAGATGTGGTCTTTCTTTTGCTGCTAAAATTGCAGGAACAATTTTAGCAGCATGAACCTGGGGAGCTGTACAAAAACGGCTGCAGACTCATGCAACCCACAGATCATATGTTCCCCACCTGCCTGGCCTAAAAACTATCTAAGGGCTTGAGTACACAACCAGTTTATTTATAATGTATCTTTTCCGCTTTCTAACCCATATTAACAATGTTCACAAGTGATGCATTCCCAATTCACTTTATTCCTGTCATATATGAAAATATCCTTAAGTGTGGCCTGTCACAACCCAAGACTAATTGCGTAGGAACCAAAAATCCTCTGTGACTGAGACTCTCATCCAGCCCACATATAATTTGGGCTGATAATAATTCTGCCAGAGGATAGGAAGGGGAAGCTGAAAAGAGAGACACTGGAAGCATTACTATAATTTTGGGAATGTTTTCTCATGACAGGTACAGTAGCAACTGTCTACAGCTTTGTGTAACTAAGTGTGAAACGTCAGATTCCCCTTGGTACTTGATTGCCTATATTCATAGCAAAGAGCAGTAAACATTAATAACTACTGAATTCTGGAAGTGCGCAGTTTGTAGAGTCAGTATGCTCTACCTCCTGTACAAAACTCAGCCAGGTCCATGCAAAACTTGAAGGAGCTCAGCTTTAAATTCACATAAAGTCTATGAATGTCTGGCACCTTTCCAATCTTGGTTCATTGTCATATGATGAAGCATTTTTCCAACAGAGCACTGAGCACACAAACTGGAGAAAACAGAACTGCATTCATCTTTCCAGTTTCTGAGCACGATATATTTATTTAAATCAGAGATAAACACTTATTATGGGGGACTCCAGTTGTTGTGCCTACAGGTTCATCGGAACACGCAAGCCTCCTCACCACGACAAGGTGACAGTCCATCGAGGGGGTATGGGGGAACACCCTTCACTCTACTATCTCCCAAAGACTACATCCCTACTCCTGACATAATTTCTATCTTTATTTTCAGTCAATTTTCAGCCTTTGGAGACATTTTATGTTTTTGTGTGGTCATTGTGGTGGTCAGGGAGTGCAGGGGAAAAACCACTTGGTTCTGAAGAAGTTTTGAGCTGTTACAGGACATTTGAGGTGACCATATTTCTTTCAAAAATGACATCAGGGAGGCTAAGGGCATTTGTATCATATATGTAAGCAGCCATCCTAACATGGCCCACCATAGATGGTAAAAACCCAACTTAGGTCAATATAGATCTCACAAAATCAATTGATTTAGAGCTTCTAATGAGTTTTACCGTATTTACCTAATATTACCATAGCTTTCAATTCCCAGGGAAATCCTATATTTAAACTGGCAAGGTCTTAACTGCCAATACCATTCTAGCCTGGATTCAAGGTGTTTGTGGTGACATTTAAAGCCCTAAATGGCTTGCGGCCTTGCTAATTGATGGAATTCCCCCATCGCTCTATATTTATTTATTTGCTTTATTTGGATCTCACCTTTCTCTACCCTGAAGGGGACTCAAGATGGCTTTACATATGGCAGCTATTTATATATATATACCTGCATGAGCACCAAGGTCTGTTGAAGTGGCCCTGCTTTGAGTCCCACCAAGTGAGGTCAATATACAGTGTGAGGCCATGGGAACAGGTTTGTGAGCTGGCATACTCTAAATGTGGAATGCCTTTCCCTGGGAGGTCCAATTAGTGCCACTGGTTTCATTCCATCACCAAGTAAATAAACCTAGCTGTTCACAAAGGATGTTTAAGGTCTGATTTCCCATAACATATCTATCGAAATGATAAGAAAATTTAGCAATCTTTATTCATAGTTTTAGCTGCATTTTCTTTTGACTTATATTGTGGATATAAATATGTATAAATAAATAAATATGTATACAGACATGTTGTTTAAATGTTTTAAAGTAAAGGATTTCTAATGTGTTTTTCATCTATTTGAATTATTTTACTGTTTTGAAGTTATTTCAATCAGTTTGTAGGTATTTTGCTTGCTAAGGTTTCATTTTAATATAAAACCAGTGTCTAAAATAAACCAAAATTGACTTTCTATATGCCACAAAACTAAGTCTTATGTGAGTTCAGTTAGTTTAAGAAAGAGCAGTGGGGTGTGCAATGCCATCCTCCACTTTCCACATCATTGCTCCCCCTCCCCTGCACAAATCCACCACCTCTATTAATAGAAAATGTCACTCAGGCATGGTAGTGTATCAATTCCCATCCCACTCTGCAGAATCTGTTTTGTGGCGTACAGTTTGTGTCTTGTTGTAACAAACAGTTTCCCTCTAGTAGGGCTGCTCCTAGAGTGCTTATAAAAATGGGTACTGTATTACCAATGATTGAAGGAATCAATAGACCATTTCTTGGTTAGTAAAGGAATGACAAGCTGTCTGCCAGTTGGATTCTGCCACTGGTATTAGTTTGCCTTCTGTTGCCTTGTGATGCTTAAGTTAGTTATTTCCTACTTTTGCGTTACTGATGTCAGACAAACCTCCAAAAATTGACCTATAAAGTTTTACACAATGTACTTTAATCTTTAGAGTAGATCCCTGAACAAAAAAAATGTGAAAAGAGGAGCATGGTTTGAAAGAAAAGAGCTTTGGCTTGGATAAAAATATAACAGCTTGTGGCTTTGAGAACGTATTCTGAACTTCAAGCAGAACTGAAATCAAAGATATGCTATTCACTTTTTTTTCATTTGCAACCTTCAGAGAGTAGATGCTTAGAAAGATCCCCAAGTGGCTGGCTATGGGAGAACGGAGCCAACATGATAGATCTCAGCTGTGCAAATTGGAATGACCTTTGGCCAAGAAGGATGGGCGCTTCTCATCCACACAATGCAATACATACTCATGGAGGCTTTCCTTTATTTTATTTTTTGAAAGAAGACCTTATTGGGGGTGGATTTTCAATAACAAGGATACCAGCTGTTACCTATATAGTAGGATGCACTTGAAGGTTGGAACAATATGAGTTTGTTCATACTCTTAAAATAATATTTTTTTCAAACTTCTAATGCTCACTTCTCCTTTGAACTTGACTCTGCCATTTCTTCCCTCTGTACAATCTGTCATCAGCCTTGTCTTTGATGTGCAGAAGTACAAAGATACTCATGCCTAACACACTACTGCTTGTCATAATTCTATTGCCTGATTTGCCCAGTGTTGATGGAGTGACAAGCCACATACAAATATCTGTAACAAAATCCTAGCAATCCATTCTGTTCAGACAAAAGAACTCCAAGAGAGGACAGAATGGTTAACAGAGATGACAAGAGAAAGGAAAGACAATCTTATTCCAGATTATACTATTTGCCCTAAGAATGATGCAGCTAAATGTTTCACTTTCACATTTTCCATGATTCTAAATTCAATGTGGTTCATCCTTCCACTCTTCCTTGTGGTCCATCTCAACGTTTTGCAAATTGGCAAACAAAAGTTGCATAGTAAAATGCACAAGCATTGTCTGCTCAATACTCATGTCATCTAATATATTCATTTCACATTTTTTATCCAAACATTTACATTTTTTGTAAGTAATTTTCCCTTATATAATCTGCTTCCTGAAATGTATGCCTCTTGTGTTCAATTTTACTGATTTTTTAAAAAGAGAATTGTGTTGCAAAATTCTGGAAAGTGTAGATTTCAGGACTGAGATAACCTCAATTTCCCACCAAAACAGGAAGAATAAAAAATTCTGTGACTTATGCTACAGTTTAGGATTAAGCCAAATACCCAGCTTTACTACCCATATCACCATGACACTATATAGGTTACCTAGCTATTCTGATTTCACATACTATTTCAGTATGATAATATCTGATGTCTTCTGGCTAATTTCCACATCATCTGGCAAATAA
Source organism: Anolis sagrei (assembly GCF_037176765.1). Lineage (NCBI taxonomy): Eukaryota > Metazoa > Chordata > Lepidosauria > Squamata > Anolidae > Anolis > Anolis sagrei. The sequence goes on along the minus strand of NC_090024.1, from coordinate 210,124,551 downwards.
ATTTATCCATCTTGCTTTTTGGATGTTGGCCTGCATCTAGTTAGCAGCACAAGCAGGAATAAGGCCAACATACACATATCTTTTTGGGTCATAGGCTGGCTCCACCCTGTAGAATTAATGCAGTTTGCAGTTAACTACATTGGCTCAATGCTATGGGATGGTAAGAATTGTAGTTTGGTGAGCCACTAGCATTCTTTGGCAAAGTTCTTGCAGAACCACAACTCTCATGATTTTATGGCATTGATGTCAAACTGCATTGATGCTACAATTTATATGCATATCCATTGTAAGGGTTGGCATTCTTTCCTCCCTTTGCAATATTCAAAGTTCTTTCCCCTGTACTCAACATTTAGCCCTTGCAAATCTCTTCCCATAGCCATTCAGTGACTGGTAGGAAATGTGGGTGTTTGGAGAAGCATTTGGCTATTTTGTTGTGGCTAGATGCAGATCTGTTGACATGATCCATTGAGACCTCTGGAGGACTCCAGAGGATCTCAAGAAATGAAGTTATCTGTCTGCATCTTGCCGTAGGGAAAGAGTCAGATACTTCTCCAATCTCTACCAGCCAATGGATGACCTTGTGGCAGGGCTACAGCAGCTAGATAGTGCGACTGGGCAGGGTGTTGAGTGGAGAAATGTAACATCATTCTGCCTATAGATTATTTATACTGCGAATTGGAGTCAAAATGAGTAATGCTTTCTTGGTGTCTGTGAATGACATGACTTTTAACCATTTCATTTTACTAACTCGAAAAAAGACAACTGAGGATATGGGGAAGGAAGTAGATCAGACAAGGACTCATTTGGGATACATACATAGATTAGGACCGACATCTAGCAATCTATGACTTTAGAGCGGGGTTTTTTTGGGGGGGGGGGGGTTCAACCATTGCTCTCAATATCTGCATGGAGGAAATCAAATCCACCGTTAGCAGCTGCAATTACTGACAAGCTTTTATATCTGTGCATATCGCACTCTCACTTGAATGGCAAAAAGAATAATCTTATTAACCTTCTGCTGACCTTTCTGAAACAAGTGCTTCTTTCTCTTTTTCTAGCTTAGAGTAATATCATTTGTCTGAGCAATGGGGTCCCCTAGTCAACACATGCTTTGGATGGAAAGGAATATATTAATAAGTAGCTAAACCAAGAAAAAACAATAGATTAAAATGGGTAATCAGGCTCTGTGTGACAAACTTGGCACCATTTGAAGTGAGGAAAGAGCGGATGGATGCTTTAAGGCAGCAATGAGGATGACATCTTTGGGGGTGGTAGTCAGTCTCTTTCTGCCACTTCCTTCTCACTTTCACTTCTGTATGATACTCCATGCAGCAACCTTGTTGCTGCATTGTGCACTAATTATAGCCTCCATGACATCTCAAAGGGCAGCCCTATCTAACATGCATTACAGTTGTCTTAGGAGCCTTCCACACAGCCATATAACCCTGAATATAAAGGCAGATAATTCACAATATCTGCTTTGAACTGGATTATCTGACTCCACACTGCCATATAATCCATTTCAATGTGGATATTATACAGCTGTGTGGAAGCAGCCTTAATGTGCTATTGTGGCCAGAAACTCCATCTTATTAGGATTCAGCTTCAGTTTATTTGCAGTCATCTTTCCCATTAAAAGAATTCAGGTGTTGCTTTTGTTCATGTACAGATCTATCTCAGGCTCGTAGCCAGGATTTTGATTGGGGGGGGGGGGGCTGAGTCTGAGTGAAAGAGGGTCTACCCTAGCAAACCTTTTGTATCGTTACCCCAATACCCCCATGCATATGGGATATATTGAGCATAGTGATCAGATCATGATATGAATAAACATAACAGTTTAAATAATGTACCAGTAAGGCCTTCTCGCGGAACACCATGAGAATTTGGGGGGGGGGGGGCGGAAGCCCCCCAAGCCCCCCCCCCAGCTACATGCCTGATCTATCTGACTCTGATGAGAAATCAACATTAATACCCTACAATTGCTTGTTTTGTCACAAGGATCTGATGGCTGCGTAATCATCACATTAGTGCTTCTACAGGCAGAACAACAGGAACCAAAGAATAAGTCCCACTTTGAACTATGTACTTCAGTATCCCTGCTTGGAGTAAAAACATTTTAAAAGATGCATAAGAAAGGCATCTCTTGAATGGATGAAGACTGACTTTTGCCTTAAGCAAAATATAATTTCACCTTCAAACTCCCAGAAGAATTATATGACCAAGCACCATGAGTTAATTGGTTCCACAGATGTAATGTCACTGGAAATCTTATGGTAGAGATTTGTGTGCAGGAAGGAAGAGATGAGTCGACCCTCCATACTACACACACTCTACTCCCTACAACAGAAGACTCCGAAGCACTTCAAAAATAAGTGAATCATCACTTCCAGTAGTAGATTGAATACCACTATTACTTTTTTAAAGAGTAATTTCCACTTCCAATCCCAATGTCTCTCATTCTTAGACTTTTTTTCTGGGATCTCTAGCAAGATGAGTGTAAAAGGCTGACTTAAGATGACTGCATAATTATGTAATTTAGTCTTCTAGCTCATAATTGCCTCTATGACCTATATTCTATGGTGAATATTGCAGATTGTGTAGCAACCACAGAGAATGGTTGTTGGAAATGAATCATGCTATGCAGTGAAATCAGCACAAGCAATGGTTCTGTTTGTTACCCTAAATCCACAATATTTTTTTTCCACACCACTGTCAACAAATATATGTTTGCCTGTGCTTGGCCAAGGACCCTCTCTGACTTCTATTCCAAGGCACAATCTAAGTCTGCTACTAGGCATCTGCCATTCCAGCTTTAATCTCTTTCAAAATGCCCTCCTTAAAATCAGAAAAATACATCATAACTTTTATCTGGATTTTTCAAAAAAAAAAAATATCTGTTGACACTGTTGTTTTTTAAATGTTTCAGTTTCTCTCTCCTCTTGCTTTCCCCCCTTCATCCTTGCTTACTTCGGATATTTCAAACTGATTTCAAAATGCAAAAGCAGTTTGCACTCAGACAGAAGAAGATAGGAGGATGTGGAATGTTATCCTTCCCTATTGGATCAGGCAAAAGCAAACTGCTGCACTCTCTAAGGACCTCATCAGACACAATCTTCTCTGCATATTGACATGATGGAAGGCCATTTCCGGTGGGACTCCATTTCCACAGCAAAGAGAAACAGAGCCCAGAATGCCCTTTGAGGAGTCAGGTATTGCCCGACTCCGAAAGGGAAAAAGTGAGGGAAAGATCGGCCTTGATGGGGAAAGGATGTGGGATGGCTGGCCATCCCAGAAGACAGACCTTGATGAAAGGAAATGGAGTAAGATGGTTCTCTCTGCTTTCCCCCCATTCATGGGATAAAGTCCCTAGCTTGTGCATTCTTTTTCATTAATAATTTTGGCATCTTGACTACACTCTGTGGTTACTTGAGCATATCCTGGTTTTCATCTGTGGAATATGGGAGAATATGCTACATCTGATGAGTGTGCAACACCCCAATGAGAAAAAAACCACACTAAATATAGGGAGAGACGTAAGGGAGATCGTGGACTATTCTTTTTCCAGCTCAGTGCCTTTTCAAATTGTGTGCTTCTACAAAAATACTTTTAGGCGCAACAGCAATGAGACTTTGGCCTCTAGACTCCCTTGTAGAATCCTCCTCCTCCTTTACCTTTTATAGTCCAAAACTCACAATCACAATCTTTTGGCCCTTATATAAATCTGTTTCAAGTTATAGTTACAGTAAGGCAAAAGCACACTATATTGTAATTAAGAAAGTTGGATTCAGTAAACAGAATAAAATCAGGAAGAAATATGGTCCAGGCTATTGGTAAACTGCCATCTTGACTTGAGTAGGGAAGAGGACTGCAGTGTGTGAAGAAGATTGCATACATGTTATTTATAAGCAATTAGCTTTGCACAGCAGTAATATTTGTGCTCAGAATGCATCAGGTCTTCTCATATTGCACACTTCTTTCTAGGGATGGCTGATAATATGAATTGAGTTTATCTTGGTATAAGATTTTATACCAAAATAAAAACAATTTTAATATTTATGACAGAGAGGATACACACAAGTAAGAGTGGCTTTTAAAATAACCTCTCTTGTATTGGTATGGTTCTTGTCAGCGATCATATTGGAAAGAATAATTTTGAGCAAGGTTTACCAAAAAATGTTGCATTATAGCTGTTTTTCCTCCTCCTTATTTGGAGACTTGAGGAGGAAGCTGGCAATCACTCTCACCTGCCCTTTCTTGGTCTGGGAAAATGAAGAAGTTCTGCTTCTGCTGTTGCCACCTTCTTTTCCTATGGTCTAGTGCTTCCATCTCTAGCTATTAGTGGTGTGTGCTGTTGTCTACTTGTAATATGGAGGAGGCCTATGAGACTTTACTTCTCATCTCAGATGGTGCCAGAACTTGGGCTACCCCTATTAATGGATCCTGGGTTGAACTGGAGGTGGGATTTCACCACCCCCTTTATATGGCAGGAACATTGATCCCACCCTTTCTCAACATATGATCCACAAATACAATAGTCTTGCATATTAAAAAGATAGACTGTACTCTCATTGGTTCTCTTCATCTGTGAAGTAATGGTTTTGCAGTGTGATCAAACAAATCAAATAAAAATAAAAAGACAACAGTGCTTCTGGGATACATTGCATTCTGAAGCTATTTGAACAAGGTTAGAATAAATATATGTGCCCTTCTGGCAGAACAGCAAACTTCATTGTAAATGGCCATCAAATCTGGCCTAGACTGTCTTTAGAAGGCAATGGTGTAGTGCTAACTAAGATGGTCAAGTGTTTGTGGAACTCTCTCATGCCCTTCACACACCATTTAGGCTATTAAAGGAACATAGAAGCACCATTACTGAAAAGCTCTCTCCTGGATCCTTGTAAATGAATGATTGGCTAGTGCAGAGGAGAATCTTGGCAGGGATTGAAAGCCAGCCAAGCGAGTAGAAACAAAATAGTCTTAATGAGAATGACTGCCCCTTCGAGTGGCATGAACTGTTCTTGGGTCAGTACTATAATCAGTATTAATTTTATTGTCCTTATTAATTACTGTCAGATCATAACCTCGTCTGAGCAGGTTGGCATTCTCCCATCCTAAAAACAACATGGATATTTTGTATGCAAAGTCACAACACAGGGACAGCAAGGAGAATGCAAGGATTCAGGGACAGTCTGCAAGTGATGGTATTTCATGTAGAAGACTTGTACAACAGAAATTTTGTTCACATTCTGACTATAACTAAACCAACTCAAATGAATATCCATCAAGGTCAGGTTCTATCATATTGTATTATCCATCTATTCCTCAAACCCAGGATTCCAAGTGGTTTCGTGGGGAAAAAGAGCACAAGTGGAAACACATATAGACACAAATTTGGAGTTACAATAAAGGAGTTGTGTAATCTTTGAACCAATCCCAGTTAACAATCTGAATATAGCAGTTTAGGCAGAAGTTTCTGAACATTCCAAATAGATAGGCTACATCAGTCTAGACTGGCAGATTGTTGGAAATGTGCCAGGGACCAGCACCATGCTTGTGTCAATTAGCTATAATATATTTCCTGAAAACTTGATATAGTCAATTTCTTGCAGACCTATGGTAATCACAGGCCACCACTTTGATAAACATTGGACTAAAACATTGAATTGGCCTTACAACAGGAGATGTTTACTTTTGATGTTATCACACCAGGACTTTAAAGCGGGCAGCCCCACATTTCTGCCTCCTGCAGATTTCTGGGAAATGTAGTTTAGGGCAGAGCCTTTTGAATTCTCAGCTGCAGAGGTCCTCATCTTCCCAAACTATGTTTCGCAGAATTCTGCAGGCAGCAGAAATGCGAGACTGCCCACTTTAAAGTCCTGATGTGATAGTGGTGTGTTATAAGTGCCTTCAGGGATCCTTCTGTAGATTACAAACCATTATCTCTTTTTCTATATGAACTGATCCATGAAAGGTGGGATGAAAGTTCCTGTTTGACCAAAGATTGCACCAATGGATTCCTCATCATTTCAGATTTATGGACCCACATTGTTTCAGCTGGAATACTTTGGAACAAACATTTTGATGCTAAAGTTAATGGAGTGATTCAGCCAAAAGAAGGATGAAATTAGAGGCTTTGGTGGTCAAAACCAGAGAAAAAATGGACAGTGCTAGAAATAGACCTCACCTCTGAGGATGCTTGCCATAGATGCAGGCGAAACGTCAGGAGAAATGCCTCTAGAACATGGCCATATAGCCCGAAAAAACCCACAAGAACTGAGTGATTCCAGCCATGAAAGCCTTCGACAATACATAGTGCTAGAAATAAATGTGAAGAGATGATGCAGATATTTGACTTGGATCTGGATCTTGCTAACAGCTTGTTTATTTTAATTTATGTTGTACTGTATGTGTATGTGCATGTGTTTGTCAAATGTTTTTGATATGGCCAATGAGCTAATCAATAAAACATGCTAAAAGTTATAAATGTGTTCACCATCTTTCTTCATTTCTTTCTCGTTTCTGCCTATCGTTTTTGCACACACAATATGTAAGAGGAAGTTATTTGTAAGGAAGATGTCCAGAGAACCAGAGATGAAGATTCAATGGTTCAACTTGTGCCATTCGTCCATACTCCTTCTGACTAGAGAGCCACAGAAAGAAAATGTTGTAACTTGATTCATCTTCTTCCTCATTTGCTTCCAAATGTTCTGATGTTTCTATTACCACGTATATTTTCTGGTTTATTGAGTAAAGCACTGAAATTTCAGAACTCTCTCTAAAAAGCTATTAAGACTATTTAATTTCTGGAAAGTTTGAGCAGCAGGCATGAGGTAATGCTCAACAGATCTTTAAGTAGTTGTTGACACAAGTCCATATCATAGGATCACTCTTGATATTTGAGTACTAAGATAGCAATTGTGAAGTGACCAAAATATTGAGCAACATTAGGAAAAATGTGCCATGTGAAGACTGGAATGGTATCCAGAGTTTTATTTATCCCTGTCTAAATAAAAGTCCTTTTGGGGGTATTTTCTACATCCACCAGTATAATTCTATGATATGTTCCACCAGAGATTGCCCATAGAGTCACACTGCAACCCTAGACATTCCAGAGAGGTGTTATCTCTAGGCATTGTCTAGGTCCTCCAATGAAATTCTATGAAATCCCTCACCAGAAGTAGATCACAGAATCACCCTGAAGGGCTTAGACATGCCAGCGTGCTCTCTCTTTGTATTTTCTGGATCCTCCAGCATGATTATATGCTTTTGCTAGAAATGATTCCTTTCAGTAGAAGTTACTGTTATCTCCAGCTTTACATTCCCATGGTAAGTCTAGAAAAGTGTCCCCTGCGGATAAGGGGGTTGTACTGTATGTCTTCTTTAAAGAAAGGTGGCAACTATTTCTACCAACCATTCTATCTGTTTGTTTGGTGACAATCTATTTAATGTAAGTCTGGGAGAGAGAATATCTGAGTGAATCTGCAATATTTCCACAACACAGCAAACAGCTGCCAAAAATGTCACTCAAGGGACTATACTGAATTTGACAGCAAAGTTGCAGCTCTATTCTCCACAGCAAGAAGGAATGTGTCCCTGCTGGGGCTTGAACCAAAAGGCCTCCAATCCAGAAACAGCTGTTCAGACTTTTAAACTCCTGAATATCTCATGCAAAATGGTTCCAATACATTATATATAGAGCACATGTGGTGTAGCGCTTGAGGGCTCTTGGTCCCTTGATAAAACTTTAGCTAGGGACACATGGAGAAAAAGACAAATGCTGATATATTTCTATTTTTGGACCACCATTTGCATGAAATGATCTGTTTTGGGTAAAATAATATTTCTTGGGGTCCTATATATTAAAGTAAAATAAAGAATGGAACATGTTGATTTCTATAAAAGCTCAACAAGTCTGATAACTAAAAAAATTACATGTGGCTTGCTAAGAAACCTAGAAAAGGATGTGGAAGCATGTGATTCTTAACTGAATGCTGACTGCATTCAGAGTGTAGCAGAGGCTGCTTTGGAGGCCTTTAAATAGCATCTGGGTGGCCATCTTTCAGAAGTACTTTGAATGTGCTTTTTCTGCATGGTATGGTGTTGGACTACATAGCCCATGTGGTTTCTTCCAATACTTATGATTCTATGAACGGACCTTACTTGGCCTAAGAATGCTGCTGCAAATGGGTATGTTATCCCACTGAACAAGTCATAAAAAATACCTAACAAGAGAGCTGGCAAGGGGCAGCAATACTAGAGTGTGAAGATAAGAGCTTCACAACTAATTTGGAATAATCATTTTCATTCCCACTCACTCTGGATGCTAGCAGATAATATTATGTTGAGATGTTCTATGGTCAGTCAAGATTTGGTTTTGTTTAGGCAGCAGTCATGCACAATTGCCAAAAACATAGCTGTAGTATGTGCTTTGTTGAGGAGAAGCTAACTTTCTCTCTGTGTGTCTGAATGACTATCTTCCTCTTTCTCTTCTCTTGCTGGAAACAAAAACAAACTATCTTATGGCTGTTCTCAGCACAGAAAAAGAGAACTTAAGATCCCAGAAAATGTTGGTTTGCAACCTAAAAGGAACTTGGTATGATCAGAGTTTTGAATCTAACTGGACTGATAAAATATAGAAAATACGGAGTACTATCTGCTGCATTATTTTATAGAAATAACTTAGGTTAAGATATACCATCTGACAGCAGTGAGGTGCAAGCATTCTGTATGAAGGTATTTGGATCCATAAATCTAATAATTGAATATGATGTGGTTTTTGTTTGAATAAACTATTCTGCTTTCTCACTAACTCCTTCCTATTTTCTGCTTTAAAAATAAAAAAAACCCTGTGTATGATTTCCTGTGATTCAGTTTTGGGCAGATCTTCAAAGGCTGAATAAATATATATGTAAATGCTAAGTGAGCAACACTAATTACGTAAACAAGAAACATGAAGAGATGAGAGGAAAGCTAAGACACAGGCATCTACTAAGCAGACTAAGTCAAGTGCTAGGAATTGAAGGCCTGTATTCCTGCTGTAATAAATTCTACAGAAAGTTGTGGTATATCTTTCTGAAAAAATTCTAGTTGTTGAATCGGGTGAGCAGCAATTGTCTCTTTTTAAGCCATTATATTTCTCTAAATGCCAGAAAAAACAAATTCTCCTCCACTCAAGTATGTTCATACATTGTGGAGACTTCCAATATGAGTGGAGAGGAGAAACTGTTGAGAAAAAAAAAGGAAACTGTTGGAACTAAACCTCAGCACCTTGGATAGTTACCTTTCAATTCAGATGGAAACCTAGAGCAGATTTATATCAAGGCTACAAAATACCACTGTGTTTATTATTAGTATAATTTAAATAGAAATATAATGTTTTGCTATAGTAGGGAAGTCTGTAAGATGATGACTGGATGCTGCTCAATCAATGGGGCCATCTGCTAACTATGGATGGTAACTGCACTAGCACTATTCTCAATTCTGATGGTTCTTCAGATCTGATCAGATACCACTTCAAAACAGGGGACTTTTCTCTGTTGGTCTTTCAGGTAGAAGGCAGTAAAGTAAGATAAATGGCCATCCTATCTGAAGACAAGCTGGATCTTACTGCACCCTCCAGACTGTGAACTGGGGCCACAACCCCAACAGACCAAACACCACCTAATTATTTCCCAAATTAGATGGCTACTCACCTACCCTTGACTGGGTTGATCTTCAGACTCAAGATTCCCAATCATGACTTATGTCAGGTATGGATTGCATATTTTTTCCTGTTGTTGTGTGCACCTTCAAGTCACTGCCAACTTATAGTGGCCTAAGACAAACCTATAATTCTTAGCAGAATTTGTTTAGAGGCATGTTGCCATTGCCTTCCTCCCATGCTATGACTTGCCAAAGAACTCTGATTTCCCAGTTCCCTAGTCCAGCATTCAAAACACTACATCAAACTGGCTCATGATTGTATGTGTCTTTGCTCATATTTGTGATCCCCTAACTCCAGGTTTTATCTGCTCCCAATTTTGAGAGAAAAACATGTTATTTTCTTTTTATATGAAGGGGGGATTCTGTTTTTCTTGTTGTGGTGGGGGGAATGAGGTAGCAGCAGCAGCAGCAGCAGCAGTAGTGTGAATGTATGAGTATGCACACTGTAGTAGGTTCAGGAACATTAATGTATCTCCATCTACCAAATATCATAGACCCCAATCTATGTTTCTATGAACGCCAAACCCATTTTGCATCCCCCTTTCTTTGAAAATACATTTTTCCTTCTCATAAGACACTCTGTTCAGGAAATAACATTTTTCTTAAAGTAGAGTCATGGATCAGGTCCTTGCTCCTGTACCATAAGATGAAAAGAAGCCAGTTTTTGCCTTTTTTTGGTCATATTTGTCTATTCATTACTGAATTGTGTTTGTGTGTTTTATTTCCATCTGAAACTATGCAAATTTTAGACCTGACAGTATTGGTAGTTTGGGAAAGAGAGTATAACTTTCACAGATTCATTCTTATTTCTTTCTGACAGAGAAAGACAAGTGGGGATTGCAAACAAAACAAAACAATTTCATTCCTCTATTTTATTAGCTGGGCAGTCCTTCTGAGGTACATTTTTTTCCAGCAGAAACAGGATGTAAATACACTATATTTGCCCACTGCATTTAATTAAATAATTCCTATTTGGAAAAGTTTGGAGGCTCTTTTCCTTAGTAAAGTTTTGTTTTCCAAATTATTGGCTTGATACACATTATGTTATGTGAAACTGTAGGATACCCAGAACTGGTCCAGCGAGCAGCAGCCAGATTGCTCACCGGAGCGTCATACAGGGAGCATACCATCCCCCTGCTGTGTTAGCTCCACTGGCTGCCAGTTCAGTTCCGAGCACAATTCAAGGTGCTGGTTTTGACCTACAAAACCCTATACGGTTCCAATCCAGCGTATCTGTCCGAACGCATCTCCCTCTACGTCCCACCCCGGAGTTTGAGATCATCTGGGGAGGCCCTGCTCTCAACCCCACCGCTATCACAAGTGAGGTTGGTGGGGACGAGGAGCAGGGCCTTCTCAGTGGTGGCCCCTCACCTGTGGACCTCATTCCCGGGGGAAATTAGGTTATCAACATCCCTCCTCTCCTTCAGGAGGAAATTAAAGATGTGGTTGTGGGACCAGGCCTTTGGGCAATCTGACAACTAGATAAGGACAATCAGATGACTAGGACTGACAGGACTGACAAAGTGGAATTGGAAATTCGACTATGAGATGGCGAACACTGACCATTAATTAGGTGTAAGTGGTTTTTATTGGTTTTATTGGTTTTATTGTTGGAATGCAGAAACTGTTGCTAACTGTTAATTGCTGCTTTTTGTTTTATACTACTGTTATGTGATGCCGGCATCGAATTGTGCCTTTGTAAGCCGCCCTGAGTCCCCTCCAGGGTGAGAAGGGCGGGGTAGAAGTAACCAAAATAAATAAATAAATAAATAAACTCAAGGCTTAGCCATTTTCTCCAGGCCACAAGGTGAATGAATGCAGTGCTCTCGTTTTTTTTTTTTTTTTAAAAAATGGATGTTTTTGCTCCTCTCCCATTGGGCTTTGCTGAGTCCTTTAGGATGGCTTCTGTATATTCACAAAAGACCATCCCACCCCAGTCTCCTCAGGTACACCTTTTTACTTTATTTGAATGGTATGTTCTGAGACACTAGTAGTCAGGGTTGATTTGGAATTAAAGTTAAACAAGATGTGGAGGACTGCAGATTCTCAAGCCATGGTTTAGCAGTATAAACACATGATTAAGCACAATGCTTTCTTCATGGAGAGAAACGTACGAAATACTCTCTTCCTTCCTTGTATACTGAAAGGTAAACCCTACATTGCCAAAGAGTACTGGCTTTTGGGTTTGGCAAGTGGGTGCAGACAGGCAAAAGATACTCTCACTTTGCATCTCCTACCTCCTGTTTACTATTGGTCCTAAGGATTACTCACTCCTTTTCTCCCTCTAGAATGAATCTGCACAATCTCCCAGGGAACCAAGGTTTGTTGTTGCTTATTTGTTCTGTCGCTTCCAACTCTGTGGACTCATGGACCAGCCCCTGCAATGGCCACTCCCAGCTCCTTCAAGGTCAAGCCAGTCACTTCAAGGATAGCATCCATCCATCTTGCCCTTGGTCAGCCCCTCTTCCCTTTTCCTTCTATTTCCCCTAGCATCATTATTTTCTCCAAGCTTTCCTGTTTTCTCATTATGTGGCCAAAGTACTTCATCTTTGCCTCTAATATCTTTCCCTCCAGTAAACAGTCTGGCATTATTTCCTGGAGTATGGACTGGTTTGATCTTTTTGCGGTCCAAGGCACTTTCAGAATTTTCCTCCAAGACCACAGTTCAAAAGTGTCTATCTTCCTTTGCTCAGCCTTTCTTATGGTCCAGCTCTCTCCATAGGTTACTATGGGGAATACTATTGCTTTAAGTATGTGCATCTTTGTTGCCAATGTGATGTCTTTACTTTTTATTATTTTATTGAGATTAGCCTTTGCCATCCTCCCAAGAAGTAAATGTCTTCTGATTTCCTGGCTGCAGCCATTAAATAGTTACCACTCTCTTTCCAGCTTCTTTTTATTGCTTGGTCACTGAGAGATATCAGAAGGGATCCAGAATACAGTTAGACCAATGTCTTATTGTTATCAGTGTCCTACATTGGCATAAACATTGGAGGCAGCCAGTGATAAAGACATCTTTCGCCAGTACTAACTTTAAAATCTAAAATGAGCTCTGTTGGAATGGACCAAAAGTGTATTGAGGCAAGTTTCCCATAAACCTATGGAAAACTCAGAATCAGGATTTGAGTTCATACTCCAACTCACGTTCTGTAGCAACTGTTATTTGGGAGCATGCTGTCTCTGTTTGTGACGGTTGTGGTAGTACTGAATTGTAGTCTTGATGTAGTAAAGGATGTAATATGGGTGAATAGACTCAGGTTTTATCATAACAAGATGTGAATACTGCTGGTAAGTAGGAAAACCAACCTTAAAATAGAATTACAGGGGTGGGGTTTGTAAAGTTCAGGTTTGTAGCTTGGGAGTGTTCTTGGGCCTAAACAGTGCTGTTATGTATGGCATTCAATGTTTAGAATTACGGTTTCTGGAATTCTGAATTCCAGGAGTAGATGTAATGCATTTTAAAATGTTTTTAACTTGTAATTTTACTTGGTTTTTATTTGTTCACTGCCTCAAGGCCCTTGTGCTTTGGGAGGCAGAACAGAGATTATTTAAATAAACAAACAAACAAACCTGAATGTGTCCTGGATTTATCCCTGTCTTTTCCCCAATTGATTTAATTGAATATTTGAGGGAACTTGGGAGAGAAGGGTTAAATATTTTTTTCTTAAGGCAACATATCCCCTGGAGCAGTCATTAAGAAAGCCAACCTCTGGGAGGCCCTAGGAATCATCAGGACTACTTTTGCTCTCGGTCATGCAAAGGTTGGAGGCAGAATATCAGTGGCAAGATCGGGTTGCCTTATCTTCCCTGCAAGTCTTGTATCATTTCTTGCTTTTCCACGAGCAGTCTTATTTCTTCAGGCTTGCCTCTGGGTTGATGAAAGGCAGGCTTCAAGGCCATGTTAGAGAAAGACAATGTTCTGCCTGAATTCTTGTCTTTCTTGCCTAAGATAAACTCCTACAGGGAGTAAGGCTTTTCACGTGAAAATAGTAATACTAGCCATCAAGTTTGGTAGATTTTTCTCTCTTTGCTGACTAATCAATATTCTACACATGTGGCTACAGTCGGATTGTCAAGTGGCTCTTATTATAAGAAGATTTCTTATTTGAGGGATAGATTTATCTCGCTTCCTGTTGTCTCACCCCCGTGCTTAACTATGAATAGTTTGTAAGTCAGATGTTTGTAACTTGGAGACTTTAATCCCGTATTATTTAACAGATAAATTCTGGCATATTTACTCAGAAGAAAACTTTAGATTATGGAATTAATTCCCAGTATGGCAAGTATTCCTAAAATGGTGCTCTTGAGCTGTGTGGAATCATGGGTTCTTTCATCTTCAGCCAAAGGCAATGCTAGATGAGCTGATGGTGATTGCAGTTTTCAACACATTGAAAGAGACCACATGGGCCATCCAGTTCAACCCCCTACCATCCAGGAAAAGCAGAATCAAGGTTTCTACCACAATCTGAGGCAGATATTTCGTTTGTTGAATAGCACTTATGATCACAAAGTACTTCCTAATGTTCAGGGGGAATCTCCTTTTCAGTAATTTGAATCCATTGCTCCAAATCCTAGTCACCAGGGCATTGGAAAACAACCCTATTCCCTCTTCCATATTACATCCTTTCAAATATTTAAACATGGATATCATGTCTCCTTTGAACCTTCTCTTCATTTTCTTTCTTTCTTGGAAATTTGGTGTAGACTATTTATTTATGACATTTATATCCTGCCCTTCTCACCCCAAAGGGAACTCAGGATAGCTTACATAAGTGACATTATTCCATGCCCAAACAGCAACAAAAATTAAAAGCAACCAAACAACAATTTAAAACAACATATGTAAACATTAGATGACTATTGTGTGTAGAGCCAAAGCCTGAAACAACACAACAAAACAAATCAAATAATCATATTCATCAATCTAGGGTAAATTCCAACTGTATTGTGCTGGGCCAAATGGTTGTTCCCAAAGTCAAGTTTTCACTTGTTTGCAAAAATGACAGGAGGGAAGGGGCCCATCAAATCCCACTAGGGAAGGAGTTCCACAGCTGAGGGGCCACCACTGAGAAGGCCCTGTCTCTCATCCCCACCAGTCACACTTGTGAAGGGGGTGGGACTGAGAGCAGGGCCTCCCCAGAAGATCATAACCTCTGTGATAGTTCATAGAGAGAGATGCGTTTGGATAGGTAAGCTGGGCCGAGGCCGTTCAGAGCTTTATAGGCCAAAGTCAGCACTTTGAATTATGCTTGCTAGCAAACTGGCAGCCAGTGGAGCTGGCGCAACAGGGGAGTTGTGTGCTCCCTGTACACTGCTCCGGTTAGCAATCTGGCTGCCACACATTGGACTAATTGAAGCTTCCAAACAGTCTTCATAGGTAACCTCAGATAAAGCATGTTGCAGTAGTCTAGATGAGATGTATCAAGTACATGGACCAACATGGCAAAGTCTGACTTCCCAAGGTATGGGTGCAACAGGCCCACAAGCTTTAACTGGACACCATTGAGACCAGCAGCTGATGACTCAGGTCAGAACCGGTCCATCATTCCCCAAGTTCCAATACAACACATTGTTGAATTGGAATTTGATCTTTTAGAGTAGGCAAGTCAAAGGCATTGGACATGTTTGTGCTTCACCCAGCTTTAGAGTACTGTAGTGCTGGTGGGTATTAATAGCTTCAATTCAGACTGCTGGAAAATAACATAGGATGGATTTTGATTTTACCAACTGTAGAGACCAATAACAGAGATTATTATTATTATTTTATAGCATTGCACTTTCTTTCCATTAAGCTGCAAGAATGGAATGAAGGACACTACTTTCCTCAGCGTGTAGAACAACTAGTGCTTTCAGAAGCTGAATTCACAGTATGCATGCCACTGTGATTGATTTCCATTCAAGATGTATAGTCTTTTCCTGTGAAACTATAACCTAGTTCCTTAATTATAATCCACTCTCATACTTTGGCAAGGTGATAGTAAGGACTAGAATGCACTTCCAGCATTGCCTGTTTAATTCATGCACTTTGGTAGATTATGAGACCTAATTTCAGCAAATGGATGAATGCAGTCGAGACAGACTCACAGGCAGTAGTAACAGAAATTATATTGATGACAATCTTTTCAAAAATATGAGCAAAAGAGAGTCTATTATTCTGTAATGAGGTAAATTCAGGATCTTATTACATTTTTCCAGCAGGCCCTTAGCAATGAACGTCGATTTGCAGGGATGAATAGCATGATGCTCACATATTGAGCATATTAATGATAGTAGTAGACCCCATGTAAGTCATTCTATAATGCCAAAGGCCATCATTAGTCACATAGCCAGGAAGAACTGCTTCAAACCAACTCTGTTTCTTTCATGTGCACCTTCTGGCTGTAAACTCAGCACTTCCAGGGCATTTTTCTATGGTTTTCTGGCTAGTATGAATGAGCAAGACATTCTAAGCAACATGTTCTCAATACAGCTAGAATCTGCTCTCTCACCCTGGATGTTATGTCTTCACTTTGCTCAATACCTACCTATTGGTCATGCTGATTGGGGCTTCTGGAAAGTGAAGACCAAAACACCTAGAGCTGTGGTTCTCAACCGGTGGGTCCCCAGATGTTTTGGCCTTCAACTCCCAGAAATCCTAAAAGCTGGAAAACTGGCTTGAATTTCTGGGAGTTGGAAGCCAAAACACCTGGGGACCCACAGATTGAGAACCACTGACCTAGAGCTGTGATTCTCTATCTGTGGTTCCCCAGGTGTTTTGGCCTAGAACTCCCAGAAATCCCAGCCAGTTTACCAGTTGTTAGGATTTCTGGGTGTTGAAGGCCAAAACATCTGGGGGCCCACAGGTTAAGAGCCACTGACCTAGAGGATCAAAACATGATATAAATTACTTTCTGAATTATATAAGTAAAGTGTGTGCTTGAGATTGCATGGTCCTCTAGACTTACTAAATTCCCCTTTTTTTGGCAAATAAAAGAGTGATATTTTTGACATCTCCAAGGAGAACAATTTCAATTTTAGATGAGTTCTAGGATTGCTAGTCATGTTCCATTAAAAAAGAGACAGACTTTTGGTTGCCTCTTTTTTGTTGCTTTAATGTCATTTGAGGCAGACTGCTCTGCTCCTAGAGAAAATAAAAAGTCAAAAATTGGCCCCATGATGCACTAGAGTCACCCACCTTTGTCCAAAACAGAAAGTTGCCTTGTGGCATAGCTAAGATAATAAAAAAGCCAAAATATTGGTAACAGAGCGAAAGCAATAACCATCAGTAGATGCGCACTTGAATTTACTAACTTCATATAATATTTCATCCAGAAAATATTTCAACATAGTTTTACTAGAAATGAATAAAAACAATGCAAAGAAAACTGAGAGTAAAAATAAATATGATGTTGATGATGATGATGTTTACTTATAGGGCCTATTCCATGAAATAGTGGAAGACCATTTCAAGCACATGCAGTCAAAGGCAAAGATAATAAAAATCACACTATACATATATGCTGCACTTTAAAAACTTGGTAGCTCTATTGATAGTGTTTAACACTCACCTACTGCACTTTAAGAACTGTGAGGGTGATACAACTACCTGTTGCACTTTAAGAACTTGGTAACGCTATTGATAGTGCTTAACATCTATCTATTGCACTTTAAGAACTGTGAGGTTGATACAACTACCCGCTGCACTTTAAGAACTTTGGTAGCTTTGTTGATTGTGTTTACCACCCACCCACCATTCATGCTGCTCCCGATCCCCTGGTACTTGCTAACCCTTTTGTTAATTATTTGTGGGGGAGGTAAGGAGGGGAGTGAATCGGAGATTTCTGGAAATAGCAAAGTCCGGGTAAGAAATGAATGGAAGGGAAAACTAGAATGAATTGTATCGGTAACAAATCAGATAACCAGCAGCGAAGCATGGGGTGAAATTATGGATGTGAATTGCGTCATGGAGGAGGGAGGATGTTCCGTTGGTCGGGGAGCCCCCATAGAAGTCGTGGTGGGGAGGGGGAGATACGGGAAAAGGAGACCCCGAATTCGGCCTAGGGACCGTACAACAACTTTAGTAATTCCAAATCAGTCTCCCGATACAGTAAATTGGTGTAACCAGGATGGTGGTCCCTCCGGATTGAAGGTGGTGCTGTTGAACGCCAGATCTGTCAATGGCAAAACAGTCTTCATCCAGGATTTAATCCTGGATGAACGGGCAGATCTGGCGTGCATCACAGAGACCTGGCTGGACGAAGCTGGAGGTGTGAATCTGACCCAGCTTTGCCCATCAGGTTTCTCTGTGCAGCACCAGCCAAGATCCGGAGGGCGGGGAGGCAGGGTTGCAGTGGTCTATAGAGATTCCATTCTTCTGACCAGGGCCCCCATCCTGCAGTCAACAAATTTTGAATGCGTCCACCTGAGGGTGGGTGACCGGGACAGATTAGGGATTCTGTTAGTGTACCGTCCACCTCGCTGCACTACAGACTCCCTGACTGAGCTAGCGGGGGTGGTCTCGGACCTGGCATTGGAGTCCCAGCGGCTGCTTGTGCTGGGGGACTTCAATGTCCACGCCGAGACAACCTTTGTCTTGTGGGGTTCCTCAGGGTTCAATACTGTCTCCCATGTTGTTTAACATCTACATGAAGCTGCTGGGTGAGATCATCCAGAGTTTTGGAGTGCGATGTCATCTGTACGCGGATGATGTCCAACTCTGTCACTCCTTTCCACCTGCTACTAAGGAGGCTGTCGAGGTCCTGAACCGGTGCTTGGCCGCTGTGACGGTCTGGATGGGGGCGAACAAATTGAAATTGAATCCAGACAAGACAGAGGTACTCCTGGTCAGTCGTAAGGCCGAACAGGGTATAGGGTTACAGCCTGTGTTGGATGGGGTCGCACTCCCCCTGAAGACACAGGTTCGCAGTTTGGGTGTGATCCTGGACTCATCGTTGAGCCTGGAACCCCAGGTTTCAGCGGTGACCAGGGGAGCATTCGCACAGTTAAAACTCATGCGCCAACTGCGCCCGTACCTTGGGAAGTCTGACTTGGCCACGGTAGTCCACGCTCTGGTTACATCCCGTTTAGACTACTGCAACGCTCTCTACGTGGGGTTGCCTTTGAAGACGGCCCAGAAGCTCCAATTAGTCCAATGCTCGGCAGCCATGATACTAACTGGAGCGGAGCGCAGGGAGCATACAACTCCTCTGCTGCACTGGCTGCCGATCTGCTACCGGGCTCAATTCAAAGTGCTGGCGTTGGCCTTTAAAGCCCTAAACGGTTCTGGTCCAATTTACCTATCCGAACGTATCTCGGCCTATCAGCCCACCAGGACCCTAAGATCTTCTGGGGGGGGGGCTGCTCTCTATCCCTCCTGCTTCACAGGTGCGGTTGGTGGGGACGAGAGACAGGGCCTTTTCTGTGGTGGCCCCGCGGCTATGGAACACCCTCCCCATGGAGGTAAGATCAGCCCCCTCATTGATGGTATTCCGGAAAAGACTTAAAACCTGGATGTTCGAGCAGGCGTTCAGTTAACTCAGTGCAATAAGTGTAATGATTGAAGGACTGGCAAATTGGACGACGAAACTGGATCGCGATTTTAGTCAAGAGATGAATTGGATTGTTTATTGATATATGTATTGTGGATTGTGTTTTTATGTTTTTAAACTGTATACTGTTGTTTGTTATAAGTTGTTGTAAACCGTGTTGAGTCGCCGGCTAGGCTGAGAAACGGCGGTATACAAGTATAGCAAATAAATAAATAAATAAATATGTAATATATTTAATAATAATATTTATTATAAATAAAAGCCCCAACATCCCAGCAATAACTACCCAACTCAGCAATCTCAGGAACAACCCATCAGCTTAATTTGACAAATCAAAGAGGAAATTCTCCAATCTCTTATGAAAACGAGTGAAATCTACCTTAGTCATAGGTTCAAGAGAAGATTGTTCCACAGATGTGCCAGATTTTGAAAGTCTTGACAGAGTCATGCATATTGGTGGGACCAACAATAATTTTTGCTTATCGATCTTAAACTCCTGGATGATGCAAACCATATTAGCTAAACTGCTGACGTAGATATTAAAGCTCAGAGCCCTAAACAGGAGAACCAAAAGTTTGAATTGGGCACAGGCCTAAACTGGTAGTGACAGTGAGAAGAAACAAATGAATTTGTAGGGACACCTAAAACAAACTGGACAGTGCTGTTCTGAACTAAAACACACACTTTCTGCTAAACAATTTGTTACTGTAATTCCTTCCAGATTCTGATGGAGCCATACCCTTAAAAAGGCATCTAATTATGAGTTCTTTACAGTTCACTATACCCATACAGAAAACAAACATATTGTCTCAGTTCAACTTTATGACGAGATTTTACAAGGAATAATGTTGATGAACCATGGACCTTGATCTTTACTCACTTTAGAATTATTTGGCAGTCATTCTAAAGTTTTGTCAAGCTAGCTATCCCTGCAGAAGACTAACAAAGTATCAAATACTGAAGCAGTAAAATGGACCTTTGAAGGGGTTGACAATTGATATACATAAATGTCCATATCCAGTAACTGTACTCAAAATTGTCAATTCACTTCACAAGTGATTTCAGAGGGAAAACACATTAAAGTTAACAGAAAGCTTTTTAGTTGGCCAGTAAAGCACTTGAATACCCAGATAGGACTAAATGAATGTACTTTTCCTTTTCTTCACTAAATACTACTTTGTGGAATAAATTAACCACATAAGTGGTCTCTAAACGTACCTTTTTAAATTGGTCTCATTGTATTATATGGTTTTGTGGATTATAGGCTAATTCATCATTTGCAGTGCTTCTAAAGCTGTCTGATATGGGTGGCCAGCAGGGAATTTCCCACTATATGCCAAGGAACATCACCATATGTATGTTTACCCTTATTTCTTTCTTGAAAATCCAGTGGTTCACCTATCATCATTAGAGTAACATTAGGGATTAGGTCAGTTGCCCGTGATAGATTTTTATGTATTTGTTTATGTAGGTGGGAGAGTATGTAAGGGATTGCTGACAACACATGACATTAATGATTATGTATATGAACCCCATAAAATCACACACATTGTTAAATGCTATAATAATGTTGCCAGAATAGACAGTGGTACATGGGTGGTGCATATATCTGCTACAGTGTTGCAGTGCTGTATCCGTATCTCTCTTTCAATCTTTTTTGCTGGTGGAAAGGAACCTTTTAAAGCATGTTTGTGTTACTACTCAACTATTGTGTGTAAGATGTCACTGCTAACAGCCACTTTTTGTACTTTTTGTACTTTTTTATATAATTGCCTTCTCACTCCATATATTGCAATCACCCATACAACCCATACAACTACTAGTCCACCCGGTGGCGCAGTGGGTTAAACCCCTGTGCTAGCAGGACTGAAGACCGACAGGTCGTAGGTTGGAATCCGGGGAGAGGCGGATGAGCTCCCTCTATCAACTCCAGCTCCTCATGCGGGGACATGAGAGAAGCCTCCCACAAGGATGATAAAAACACCAAATCATCCGGGCGTCCCCTGGGCAATATCCTTGCAGACGGCCAATTCTCTCAGACCAGAAGCGACTTGCAGTTTCTCAAGTCACTCCTGACACGACAAAACAAAACAAAAAAACCCCTCCAAGTATGTGTGTGGTAGAATGCCAATCTGGGGAGTCTTTTGTGTATCTCATGAAAAGGATCACAAAAGATATAGTTTTAGGAAAAGGGAGAGCAAAATAAGGAGGACCTAAATACCTTAAAAGATCCCATTTAAGCAATATCAGCCCTTGTTAGTACTTTGATGGGAGACCACTAGTGAATACAAAGTGTTATAGGCTGTATTTCAGAAGAGAGAACTGACAAAACCATCTCTGTGTATTCCTTACCTTGGAGAACCCTATGAACTTCATAGGATTGCCATGAGTTAACAGGCAACATGAAGGCATATTTATTTATTTTTGTCTCATTTTT
The DNA here is from genome assembly GCF_037176765.1 of Anolis sagrei. Classification (NCBI taxonomy): domain Eukaryota; kingdom Metazoa; phylum Chordata; class Lepidosauria; order Squamata; family Anolidae; genus Anolis; species Anolis sagrei. The sequence goes on along the minus strand of NC_090024.1, from coordinate 210,102,885 downwards.
GTCCTGATATAGGGACTGAAGTCTGCTTTAAAAAGCAGTGCGCATGCATGCACACACAGAGAGCAAAATGAGCACGTCAACCCCCAAATAAGAAGGGGCAAAAAATGAGCAAGGAAATGTGAACACAGGAAAATATGAGAGTGCAGAATTTTCACTTTTTTTACTCTTTACAGTGCTAGAAATTTGAGGACTGAAAAATATTGTTTTGGGAATAAATTGTTTTATTTGGAGGGCAAGGCTCTCATTTTACCCCTACCCCATAACTACATAGGTGGATAACATATTCAAATTTGTTAGACTTTAAAGTACTATGATACTCCCTTGTTGTTTGTGATATTGCCGATTAACATAGCTGCCCCATAGGAAATTGTTTTGATTTGCCTGTGAGCTTAACAAATGATGATGTTTTAGTGCCATTGAATTTCTACCAGCCATTTCTGAATGGTGAGATGAAAGAGGCAGAACTACAGAGGACATGAAGGCTCTAGCATTCAACCAATGCAGGGAAAGAGAAAGGAATTCAAATTCATCCATTGTTGGACAGAAAAGCAGCTCCTTTGTATACCCACCCTCAAAAGATAATGAGAAGAATGAATACAAATTAATGTGTACCTAATTCTGTTCTTTTATGGTGATTTCAGTGAACGACATCATTGCTCTGTTAATGCTCTTTAATTGGGAACAAGGTATTGAGGCTAGTTGTGAAAACCTATTTTTCCTCTCTTCCTCAATTTTCGTTGCTGAGATGGAATCACTAAGACTTTTTTGTTATTTTTATTACATTCTTTTTTTTTTAAAGAAGAAGGCTGTGTTCCATTGGGCTATTTCATCTTCTTCTTTCTCTGTCACTTGTATTTTATTATGGCTCACTGAATCAGGTGCCAAAAATGCCTTTCGAGGCTTTAGCAGCTTATTACTGTAGGCCAGTAAACAGCCAACTGTCTTGCCCTGGGTACAGATACAAGCTTTATGCTACTAGCAGCCAGGGACGCTTAACTGTGTTGTTGTGGCAGGAATCTGCCGGGTTTTATTTCACTGTCCATTAGCTGAAGCATTGCCAGGGGAGGGCATTTGTGACTGCTGAATGCATTTCAGTCATGGAGAGGCTGAAACAGCCTGGAAGAATGGATCCACATAGCCTGGGATGTATCTATATCCATATCTATATCTTTTCCATGCTTTCCACTATCAAATAACACGAGGTAGCTGCATACCCCTTTCTGCTTCAGTTTCCCCAAAGGCAAGAAGGGGAATTCCTGATACTGGGGGTCCCACACATTGCTGTCTGTGTTGCCAGCTCTATGTTGGGACTGACTGAGCTCTGAGATAAGGATGTACCACTTCAATTCAAAGAAAGGTTAAAGCAATCCCGTCGAAGACATTTTGCTGTATGAGGCATAGGATAAGGGTGCATTTATACTGTAGAATGAATGCAGCTTGGCACCACTTTAACAGTCGTGTTTCAGTGTTATGGAATTCTGTAATTTGGTAGAGCACCAACACTCTTTGGGAGAGAAAGTTAAAAACCGTATAAAATTACAACACAAATTCTATAGCACTAAGACATGGCAGTTAAAGAGATGTCAAGTTGCATTTATCCTACAGTGTAGATGCACCAAGAAATTCTGTCCACAACTCAAAGCCCAGCACCTGCATTATCCTTCAAAACTGACAGATAAAAAGCATCCTAAACTAGAAATGGAATAAATATTCATCGTTATCCATTCCCATGTTGAAAAGTTGGTCTACCATAAATGTGGAAATACTGTCATGAAGAATAGACCAGTTAGAATTTTCCACCATTTCTTCCTCATGAGATTTCTTTGTAGAAAAAAACTTTCTTGTGTGGGAAATCTCTTTTCTGTGCAAAAAAGAGTTTTGTATAAAAATCCAAATTTTTGTACACAGATTTTTTTTTCAGAATCAACATTTCAGAATCTATGAAAATGGTTGGAAAATTGTGCTAGAATATTTGTTTTTCTCCTGCAGGGGAAAAAATACTATAGTTATATGTCCTCACATTCAATAATAAAATAGTTGATGATTTAATCATTATTATGTGTGTGGAATAATGATACTGTAATATGAATCCATACAATCTAGAACTTTGAAGAATCATTGCATAGCCTCTTTTTCTCTGATACATTCATAGAATCATAGAGTTGGAAGGGACCTCATGGGCTATCCAGTCCAACCTCCTGCCAAGGAGGTGAATGCAAGAACATTGAGTTGTAGCCTGGAGACCGTGCTATGAGACATGTTAGACATAAGGAGGGAATAGTTGAGGATTTACACATCTTACAGCAGAAGGCTAGAGTAAAGGATGTTCAGCATGACATGGCACACATAGTTCTGTACTATAATGCCTTGCTATCATTACTTGTCCTTCAACATGGATTGCCTAAGGTGGATACCTTGTTTTGCTTGGTAGCTGAACTCAGTTTGATATATATTATTTTTTAAAAAACAAAAATCTGTCTTTCTTGGTCAGGCATAGTGATGTATGACTCAAATACAGAATATTCTGCATGTGTTTCAGCAGCTCAGATGTCCCATCTGTTTGGTAGTCTACAGAGTGCTCTTTCTGGGCTTTTTTCATGAGAGTAAATTCAGGGTGAAAAATAATATGCAAAGCAATAAACATCTTTCCAAAAGGCACACAAATGCAAAGTTAGTTACAAGCATCTGCTTACTCTCCCTTCTCTTCCATCTGTACTTCTTTTATTATCACTGATTAATTTCAAAAGTTGTGAGACAATAGTTTCCACAGGCATATATGTAAATATCTCTGTAAGGGGTGGGGATCCCTTCCCACTTAGCTTCAAATTCCATTGAGACAAGGCAGTCTGACACAGTGAAGATCTCACTGTTTGGAGTAGGGAAAATCTAGTACTTAGCAAAATTAATCAACATTCTGAATCACATGTGCACAGAAGAAACCATATTTTCTGGAATGCTTGAAATATACATACTGGCAAAGGAAAGAAAATGTATCAGTACCAAGAAAAAAATGTATCAGTAACAAACTAGGCAGAATGGTTTACCAAACAATTTCCCTTCACAATGTCAGAGTGTTAGAGATTTGTAAGAAAAATGCCCTTGATGTGGCTGGCTTTTTTTCCAGCCTTGTAGCAGAGGAAGCCTTTAACAACATTACAAGATAGGAAGGAAAGAAGGGAACCAGTCTAGTTTGACACAGTCGCATTCGACATATCACCTCAGGCTAGGCTGGCTTGCCAAGAAAATCTCAGGGCTCCTCAAAATACCAAATGGATTGAAATGTCTTTTCCATTTGACCACTTTGTGCCACAGGGCTTTTGCCCTGCCTTCATTCTCTAGTGGCAGAATTTGCTAAGATGGAGAACATGACTCACATCTTCCCCATTTGCCATCCTGCACAAATGCTATCTGCTACCATAATCATCTTTGTATTTGTTACACTATTATTTCTCTGCTTAATTTGAATGAAAGGCAGAAAATAGCACATGATGGTTTTGATGACAGGCGCCCCATGTTTCTTTTACACTAATGGAATTCAGGAAAGACTAGTGTATATCATGCAAGCTTTCCCCCCTCCCCCCTCCATTTAACTCCCCCTCCACTCCAACAGTAGAAAAATAGCTGCTGTTAAGTAGCTCTGAGCTCTGCTCCAAGACATCCTGGTGGTAGGCCCATATTGATCATTTTCTAATTAAACACTAAAATGCCTGGCACTTTAATGGTAAGGTCAGTGAAAGACTATCTCCAGGAGTGAATCCTTCCTGGCCACTTGCCAGTCTTTCAAGTGTATCTGTGGACAGCACGAAGGATTTCTGCACTTCATTGCCTGTCATTTTCTACCCAGGAGGAAGCAAGCCTCTAAATTGAATTATCACAAAGAAATCAATTGTAGATCAAACCTCTGTGAAATTATAATTGCTTTAATGATCTGTGGGTTGGAAAGAAAAGAAGGGGGGAATTGGGCTGCCAGGGAATGGGGGACCAGTTAAGTTAGCATATCATCTACATGGCTCAAATCAGGGTCATTCTTTGTCTGTGCAGAGAATCAGAGTCTTCCAATTATACATTAATTAGATAATTATCTCTTTAAAAATCCACGGACCCCTCCCTTTTTTAGTTTGACTAATGTGACTAGTGTAGGATTCTGAGAAGCTGTGTGGTTATAAAAAAAAACAGTCACACCAGAGCTGATTTTATTTAAGCCTAAGTAGCTGCCATTTTGGTGAAAATATTCTAACGGGAAATAAAGAAGGAGAGATACACGAGCCTTTATGACTCATCCAAAATGTTATCAGCCGCCTGCTTTAGCCTCTAGCCTTAAACCACTTAGGTACACTGTGTCTTCAGATAGTCTCATTACAGCTGACATTTTGACAAGTTTATGGGAAAACCCAAGAACAATAACAACAGCAACACATCCTGAAGCATCTCCAGTAATTTAAAAATAATCATTGGCAGCAAAACAAGAGCAGAAATGAAGAGTTCAGGTGTGATAACCTATTTTGTCACTTTGCAAAATAGCTGTTAATTTTTGGAAATAAAGACCAAGGACACTAACAGCAAAAACTACACAGACCTAGTGTTTTTTCCCCTATCAAATGTATTTTTGCAGAAGATATCAGGATTTTTTGCATATCAGGTTGAATGTAGCTAACCAAGCTAGATGACCAAAGTTATATGGCTAGACGGGTTGATCCCTTTTTTCTACAAGTCAAGGATCTTGCTCATCAGGGAACAGACTGCTGCTCTACTACACATACACACAATATTATGGAATTGATCCATAATGTCATAGGGGATAAGAGTTGCACTGATGCACATCACTGCCAGAAGGAGGTTAGTATATGTCTGAGGTCAGGGGATTTCTATGACTAGAAATGAATGAGCATCAAGAAATTTGACAATAAACATATAAAAACATACAAACTGAAGGCAAAAGGGGGCAAGTATATGTATATGTCTAGAACCTTTAGTTTAAAAATTGCCCCCCAAACCCTGGGTCAATGTAAATACTATACCTTATATTTTATCAAAAAAGGTGCTATCTCCTTCACTGAGTGAAACTGGTGAAAGGCAAGAAATAAGTCTGTTCTGAAAGAAGTTACAAGAAACACTGAACTACACTGCTCCCTCCCTCTCTCCCTCTCTGCCATGGCACCTCTTCTAGCCTTTTTCAATGCCTGAGTTAGAAAATTGAGATGGTGGTAGCTGAGGTGGCTGACCTTCTGAGGCACCACTGGCATTTTCCCTCTCCATGGAATGACCCTCAACTTATCCATGGGTCTCATCAAAATTCATAATTTTGCCACTCAAAATGCTCTAGACATATACATGAGGTCAACCTATACAGACAATACAACGGAATTAGGCTGTGAATGCAAATTTCTAGTCTTTCATCTGCAGAACTTTCTATTCTATGCCTGGCATTTTTAACAATCAATCTGCTGAAGAAAGAAAAGATATCAAGAAGCAACAAAGATGTGTTTAAAATATTCCACTTGGAGAGTGGTGAGAAACTGATGGTTCTCCAGCTGTTGTTGGACTGCTATTTCCACCAGTTCTAACTCCATAGGCAAAGGTAAAATTTGCAGTCTATCGTTGTCTGGAAGGTAACACATTTGCTATCCCATGTTAAGGCTTTCTGCTCTGTCATGGTAAAACAGCACCATACATGAGTACCTATAACAAGAAAGCAGTGAGAAACTAAATATGGAAGTTAGATGATTCAAAAAGCAGGATGCCTGCTGAGTTTCCTTCCATGCTGCTCTGCTTTTTGAGCATTGACCAACTCAGAGCCTTATAAATGATTGCCAAGATAATCTTGCTGCACAAATACTGCCCTGCACCTGTCTGCAACCATCATAATTCCCGTTCAGAACTTGGCAAAATCACATTTTGGACTACAATTGTCATAATCTCCCTTGCCACTAGTGATATCAATTGAAGCATTCTGGGGGTTGGAGTCCAAAAAAAGAGGAATATTTCCATATTAAGGTTGGTTAGTCCCAACTATAGTAGACCTATTAAGAAAACTGCAGGGAAAATATGAAAATAAATTACATTGATTTCAAGTGTCTCCTCTAGTCAGAGCTAGCCTTATGTTTCCTTATTTGATTTTCTTACCTAGTATTTGATTTTCCTGCCTGATGAAATTTTGTACTTGGATTTGTTCTCGAGGGAACTTGTTCTGATGTTAATTCAAATTATGAATGTCATTTAAAAATGGATACTTAGAAAACTTCATTAGTTTGCATTGTTTGTGCAATAGAGGATATGTTTAAACAGCATGTATAGTAACTCTCAGTATTTAGCAAAGGTTCTGTATTTCATGAGTACTGCCATTTGAATTTTGGGTCTTCACTGAATTTAATTACCCAGTTAAATAGAACATCTAGCCAATCACTGGTTCTTACAAGACAGCTACATATTTTATAACCTGTCCCTGCCCAGCAGCTACTTAAAATATCCTCTCATGTCAGTTCTCCACTCTAGGTTCAAAGTCAAAGTATTTTTAATCCACTTACCAATTATAGCTACAAATAAACACTAAGAGCTGTAAGACAGTATAATCACCAAATATATTAAATCCCTGCCAATTTCTACCAGTCTTTTTTTTAAATGACAGTTATGCTTCTGCTCTTTTTGTTGACTAACCATTTTTCATCACATTTCAAAATATACAAACTATTATCTCTACTTTTGAATGTCCCAAAGTATTGTATAGGAATTATTCTGCAAATAAAAACATGTGGGGGGAGGGGGTTTGAACTCCCCTTTTTTGTGCTCAAAACCATTTTTGTGGAGTAATTCCTATGCAACCATTCAGAAAAGGAAATATTGTGAGATTACCACTACACTGTTATTCTTCCTGGGAGCTTCCTGCCTGTTGAGAACGATATTTTTTCATTTGGAAATCAATAAGTATGAGCATTCATTCCATCCCTAGCACACAAGCTAGTTTTCAGATACTTTGTTGCACATGCAAACACAATGTTGGCAGTGGGACCTGACAGATATGAGCCTATGGGTCATCCACACATTTTAGCCAAGCAAAAAGGATAGCATGATTACATGTTTGATTCATGGAGAATGTAGCAGCTGATTGGATAAAATCAACCATACATTCAACCCACTTTGGGGTGAGTTTAAGAAACCCTCTCCAAAGGGGATTTAAGTCCACACATGCAGGGGAAAACACAGGCTTTTACCATTGGCTGTCCACATGCCAACCTGAATGTTTTTGGAATGACATGTGGTCTTCCAACTCCACAACCCCCTCCCCAACCCCAAAAAAAGGGAACTCACTGGGAGCCATTAGACTGGTCTTTCTGCCTGATGGAATATATCAATGATGTACAAAAAGACAGGAGGAGCCAGGAGTGATATGGGCCCCCCTTCCTTTCATGCATCATCAGTATGTTCCATCAGGCAGAAAGGTTGTTTTAATGACTCCCAGTAACTTTCTTTTTTATTTTAAAAGTTTTTGGGGTTTTTGAGAAATCAGTGGGAGCTATCTCACATCTCTAGGCTCCAGGAGCCCCAGAAGGTGTGAGACTGATGTATGGACAGGCCCCCAAATAGTCTCAGGACTACCTGGGGGCAACACAGGGCCCATGGCTCATTAGACCTGGACCTTCACAAAAGTGCGGGTCAAATGGGCTATCAAATTAATTCAGGATAAATTGGGGTTTTCCTGCTTTGTTTCAAATTAATTGTTTGGATGTCTCCAGTAAAAGTGCAAGAGGGCCCAGGATATGGGCCCTGTATGAATGTGCGCTTAAAGTTTGAAGGTATGATGGCCTAGAAATACAATTTGTGAAATTATTAATCTTATATTTAGGGCTCTGAGCTCCAATCTTCCCCAGTACCTGCAGTTTAGCTAGCATGGTCTGCATAATATATGAGTTCAAGATCTATATGGAAAAAAAAGTTGTCAGTCTCACCAACATACACAACTATGTCAATGCTGTAAGCCGATCAAGATTTGACACTACATCTTTGGAAGAGTCTTCTCTTAGACCTCTGGTTGAGATGGAACTCACACATCTCCATAAGAGGTTTTAGATTTCCCTCTTTTACTTGTCAGACTAAGCGGATACATTGCCTGAGGTTACTGAGATGGGCAATGGTTGATGGAATGTTGAGGATTGTAAAATATTTATAGAGTTATGTTTTATTGTCTTTGTCATTGATTGTATATGGTTAATGTTCCATTTTTTGGTGGAAAGGGGTTAGAAGAAATTATCATTATCATTATTATTATACTGACACAAAAACACAGTATGACACATCAAACGAGATATATATCCTGGATTTTGTATCACAAGATAACAAATCAAACACTTTCCAAGAGTTTAGGATTGTGTGATATTATTATTATTATTATTATTATTATTATTATTATTAAATGTTCCCTCCTTGACTATTGTGCTATTTGTTTTTACTAGTAGATTTTCTTTGATTATTTTTCATAGAATTTACCTCTTTCTGCTATCTATAAAAACATTTCTTCATAGCATTTTTAAAAAATTCTAGATATGTATATCGTAACTCATTCCCTAAATATCTATCAGGGCTTCAGGTTTAGTGTCAATTCCAGCTTTGAGGGTCCTTTGGGAAAGATTACCTCCTTCTTGTCCTTTCCTCTTTTTATTGCAGCTCTCACTCACTATCTATTTACTTGCTCTCTTCATATGACCTCCCTGAGAGAAACAAAATCATTGGGTGGAATTGGGTTAATTTATTCCCTTGCTTTTGTTACTTGTTTTTTGATCAGAAGTCAAGTAACTGAGCAACTCCAGTAAGGAGAAGGTTCAGTAAGAGTAAAGAGGTCAAGCCCTGACAGTGGCCCCCTTTTGGGGCATGGACCTGGTCAAGTATTGAAAATGCTGACCCCTGGTCCTGTTTGTTTTCACAGAAGGTGATTGTGAGTAAACAAAACAACCCCAAAAAACCTATAATGAAACAAATTAAGGGAAGGCTTTACAACAACCACATTCACTGTGCTGTATTATCCACTACTTTTACCATAATCTTTGACTTAGAAGGGACAGGTTTAACTCATAAATCTGCAAAATGCCTAGTGGGTGACCCTGAGACTGTCATTTCATTGTTTTCTCTTTTAGGATTCACATTCTTTATAACAATAGCACATATAATGATCAGTCATGGTTGCCGATCAAATATGTTGCCATGCAAGTGGAAAACACAAGGTATGTGAAAGTCCCATTATTGTCAATGAAGCATTTACCATTGGCTTTAGGGTGTTGGGATAAGGCCTTGCAGTGATAAATTAGCCGAGTTTGAGAGCATCCAAGACAATAAAGAGAAAGAATTAAGCAATAAAGTAAAGGAAATGTCATGTAAGGGCAGAGGACTATCATTAACTGTGTATATGCAGCACGAATCACGGCCCTGCTGAAGCCTTTGGCAGCCACTTCACAACCATCATTTTATGTAGCTGGGATTTAACTGATAACAATTCCATATCATGGACACTCTGTCTTAAAACAAGCAACATAACCAGCTCCAGTGCTAACTGCCTTGGCCTGATCAAAGCTTGGGAAATTTATCTTTTGGAATTACAACTTCCAGAATCCCTCTGGTTACTGTATTTTCAGGTGTGCTATTGACTAGAAATCAGTAGTTGGAATCAAAGTATAGTTAAATTGAAATTAGTCACTTGTTGGTATCATTGGCAGAGGCTGCTATACCACAAGATACTTCAAAGGCGTAAGTGTCCTGTGGTGATGGATTTTGGATGTCATTAAAGGTGGGAGAACATTGGGGGAGGGGAGGGGGTCTTATACAAAAGTTTTAAAGGGCAGTAGGAATAGCAGTAAAAGTGATTGATGCCATACTTGAAGTGTACCCTGTACATTGGTTTCTTGCCAGTCACCGTGCTTTAGAGTCAAAATAGATGTGATGTTTACTATGTAATTTTCCCTTGTGGGGATATTTTCCCCTTGACAAATAGCTGCAATGTGCCTGCATATGTAGTGGAGGAAGGAAGTCAGGATCAGAAATATGGAATGTGTGGAGGGACATTTCAACCTTTAGGTTTTTTCCCATTGAATTCCCCTCTCCCCAATCTATCTGCTATCCAACATTAGGGATGTAGATGGGAAAAACATCTTTTCATAGCAAAACTGGATTGCAAGGATTTTCCAACTTCCTTGAGAAAATGTTCACTCTCAGAACAGAGATTGCAAATGCCCCCCCCATGTTTATTTCTACGGTGTGTGCAAAATATGCCCTCTACAAAATTCCTGCCTTTGAGCAAAACTAGTATTTTATTCCTTTTGCGAAGCTAAGCACACATACATATACACTGCAATCACAAAAAGGCTGGCTGATTGGTTGCAAAGACATAGAAAAAAGCCCTTTGGTGCTTTTACTAGTCCTTGTGGCAATGTAACAATGCTTGGATTTGTTTCCATTTTGTACATTTTCCAGAAATAAGTCTTGAAAATGAACACAGTCTCTCTGAGATCATCATTATCATCAACAACAACTCCACTGCATTATCTTACAGTGAAGAGAATTGTGTGAGCATTTTTTCATTTACCAAGTGACTACATTATGCAACATGATTTTTGTACACCCAGGAACAAATGTTATTTCCCAATAGGTTCCATCATAAAAACATGGAAAAAAACATGGACATCCTCAGCACATTTTGCTGTTGTTTTTCAATGAATTTCTCATAGAGTTTCAACCAATTCAACACAGTTTGTGGCAGCCACACAAACCAAGTTTCTGGAGTATAACAACTACTTTCAAACTAAGTACCACACAATTCAACACTTTCAACACTTTCAAATTTTGTTGCATAGTGTTTTGAGCCAAAACAGAATGTACATTCACAATTAATTGCGTAAGTAAGTAATTCTCCACCTTTCTTTCGGGCGAAATCATTCATTCAGTGAATAGCCCCCTCCCCCCAACTCAAGAATGGGTCTTAAAGTGGTTTACAATTAAATGAAATACAATTAAGAACACAACACAGACAGAAACATGAAATCTGCCCTTGGCACCAGTCACAATGGGAATGAATTCTATTTGCCAGTGTTACTAATTCCTTCATCCTTTGTGGTGGGGGTAAAGAATGTGTGCCTTGCGTTTGTATGTACCCCCTAGGCTGTTTTTCATGGCACCTGATGGCAGGCCCGTAGCCAGGATTTCGTTTCGGGGGGTGTGCGAATTTTTTCAGGGGGGGGTTTCGGGGGGGGTGCGTTTTGGGTGGGGGGTGAGTCTGAGTGAAAGAGGGTCTAGCCTAGCAAACCTTTTGTATCATTATCCCAATACCCGCATGCATATGGGATATATTGAATATGGTGATCAGATCATGATATGAATAAACATGACAGTTTAAATAATGCACCAGTAAGGTTTTTTTGCGAACCACCATGATAATTTCGGGGGGGGGGGGGGCTGAAGCCCCTCAAGCCCCCCCCCCCCCCCCCCCCCCGGCTACATGCCTGCCTGATGGCTTAATTCCTCACACACAACCCCAGTGTCTTCTAATCCATTTCATCTGTTAATAAAGGCTTGACCTGGGCCTAAAAATAAAGCTAGGAGGGCACCAAAATGTAACAAAATTGCATACTACATTCAAAACATTTTGTGTAGAGCTTTCTAAATTGTGGGGCACATTAGAGAAATCTGGCAGAAGGTCAATGTAGTCCCCAAAGTCAGTTGCTTGTCCTTTGGCCTAGACAATAATTCTATCATTCTCAGCATTATTTATTCACTATAAAAGTTACCAAAACAGAACTTGGTAGTATTCTGATGTAGGATTTGATCACTCCCTTACTTTGCCTTTATCATCTACCATCTTTATTACCCTTCTTTTTTCTTCATTTGTATAGGTCATCTAATAACAAACAAGTTCACATGTGGGGAAAGTTTTTTTTAACCAAAACTACTAGACTGACATTCTTTCCTATTTTTTAACAGGCAAGGAACAGAAGGAGGCAAGTGATTCAGCATAGACTACAATGCACTGTTAACACAGAAACATTGATTGCCAAGGGGGATCAGGATAAAGCAGCTGAACAAAAAGGAACATGACCTCTGTCTTAGTTCATAGTGAATACATAAAACCAAGTTTGCCCTAGGCTCTGGCCACTCTGTAGGTTCAGGAAGCTGAATCAAACCTTCTGTTAAGATAACATTCAGGCTCCATGACTATTTATGCTGTTTTTATGTTTGATAAAAATATACCCAGGGACAGGAGGAAAGAAGACCAATTAAAAGAGGCAACCAAGACTCTTCTGTTTGGAAAATATTCCAATGCATAACAATAATTTCTTTGGAGAAAATACTTTTTCTGCACAGAAAATACTATTTTCTATGCAAATCAACCATGTGTGAGTATGACACCGAAAAGTTCCTAATTAAAGCATCTTTAGTACTGCATGACAAACATTTTAATGCAGACATCTTAACAACTGTGCATGAAATGCTATTTTCTGCACAGAAAATGCCATTTTCTATGCAAATTAATGATGTGTGAATTTTAGACAGAATGAATAGGCAATTAACAGGAATTCATATTTCTGTGTGAAAAAGTAATTTCCATGCAGAAAAGACAGCTTGTTCTGCAAAAAATGCTGATTTCTGTGCAAAAGAAATTTCCACTTTATGTCTATTTTTTGTTTGTGTATTTTAACGTGTATTTTGTGCGAATATGTTTTAATATTAATATGTATATTATACAGAGTATTTTTAAATGATTATGTGCTGATTTTGTGTTTTAGCAACGTTGTAATCTACCTCAAGCTGTAAGGAGAGGCAAGGAAGAAATTAAACTATTAATTAATTAATTAATTAATAATTTTAAAATAACTGCAATGAATTGTGAATAAGTAGTCTTTGAAAACTGTGTGGTTTTCTAAGACTTTCTCACAGCAGGAAGAAAATGGATGAAATTATTCTTTGCTGCTTTTAAGAAGAAACTTACTAAAGAATTATACCCCTGCTTTGAAATACTTAAAAGATTTTACATTGGTGCAGTCATAAATCAAAATGGAAACTGCTGTCAAAAAATCAGGAGAAGACTAGAACTTAGAAGGGCAGATATAAAAGGAAGTAGAAAAAACTGAAGTGTAAAAATATGTAGTTAAATACCAAAGGTCAGGAGCATCAATGCCATAGTATTTCTAATGTTATGTATGTATGTATGTATGTATGTATGTATGTATGTATGTATGTATGGTTGTGGAGGAAAGTTTTGTGGATATCCTGAACTATTAAAAAGAAATCAACAGATCTGAGAACAAACTAAGTTCTCACTAGAAAGCCAAAATGAATGATCTGAGGTCATCATACTTTAGGTGTATCATGAGATGAGATGACTTATAAGAAAAGGTAATAAAGCTCAGCGCAGTTAAAGGCAGCAGGAAAAGAGGAGGAGTAAAACACAGGTAGGTTGACTTAATGAAGGAAGCTACCATTCCGAGTTTACAAGACCTTAGTCTTGGAGATCTCTTATTCATAGGTTTGCAATAATCAACTTGAAGGTAACAAGAACTGTGTGAGTAAATGCAAGGTTGGTAGATGCAGGTGCTATGAGTGTTTGGAAACCCACACTCATTGCCCAAAGATACTTTTTTACCTCCTCCATTTGTTATCATCAGATCGGGCCAGAAACACAATTTCTCTCAATTTCAGGTTTATGTAGCTAAATTTCTCATCAGGTCAAGCACAGCTCATTAGTCACATGTTATGGCCTGCCAGCTGTTGACTTTTTCAGCCTACAACTAGCAGAAAATATATGCTTATGACACACTGGATGCTCCATCGTACATGGCTAGAATTTTAGTTGATGGATGAAATGTTGTACAAGCCTTCTGTGCTCAGGATATCCAGTTCCTTTCATAATAGATGTGAAGACTTTGTTGTTGGGTGCCTTCAAGTCATTCCTGTTCTGACTATAAAAGGGTCTACTTGGCAGAATGTGTTTATTGGGGAGTGTCATTGCCTTCCTCTGGGAACCTAGTAATACCTGGAAGGTCTCCAAGTTTTCTGCTCTAAGAGATTCAGGGAAGAAAGATTTTTTGAAAAAAATAATGGGATTTGGTTTTTTCATCTTTCAAATATTTTATATTATTACTATGTCATGGTGAAATTATTAATCACAATTAAAGCAGGGGACAACTTAGAGAGAAAACACAACTTTTTATTTTTCCTGATTTGGTACAATACATTTCAGGTTTAGCATTTTGGCAGTATTACCTTTAAACATGTACTTCATTCATTTTTTGAATAATCTGGACAATACATGTATTGGGCAAGCACATTTTATATGTACATTTTCATAAGAAATCTGAGCAATGCATTTATTGGGCAAACATATTTTCTTTTTACTGATTATTAAGAGTGTGAAAAATTATTATGTTTTGTAATGTCCTGATTAATTTGGCAACCCAAGTTCTTGGATTCTATTGGTTAAAAAACATCAATCACATTAGGTTCTTGTGGGTTTTTTCGGGCTATAGAGCCATGTTCTAGAGGCATTTCTCCTGACGTTTCGCCTGCATCTATGGCAAGCATCCTCAGAGGTAGAGGTCTCATCAAATCACATTCTCATCAAAAAATCAAAGATTTTCCTATCACAGAACAAAAGAAATAAAAATAAATTTAGGTATTTTTATATAACTGAGAAACCTGGGAAACACTTGTAACAGTGGAAATTGTAAAATTCTGAATCTATTAGTAGTGGCTGAACCTGTCATTTTGAAGGCACATTTAAATTTGCATAAAAATAATAAAGTCTTTAATGGACAGAGTTGTGATGAATTCTCTTGAAGTTCTATGTTCACCCAATTAATCCCAAAGGACATTTATTGTGGTTGAATTGGTCTGGTTTATTTTTGTTGATCAAAGCACACAGTTATTTCAGTTACTTATCCAAATGCCAAGCGGATACCTTGGAAATTTAATCTTGGAAAAATAAGCATTTCATTCTGTGTTTATCTTTAGCCTTATGACTTCTTGAGCAATTTGTAAGATATTAGAATACTATGCAATGATTTAGAAATCCCTAGATACTTTTTAGTATCATGCATCCAGTGCTACTGCATTCCCCTGAATTATACCTACCTTGAGTCAGGCATGTAGCTGGGGGGGGGCTTGGGGGGCTTCAGCCCACCCCACCCCCCCAAATTCTCATGGTGGTCCATGAGAAGGCCTTACTGGTATATTATTTAAACTGTTATGTTTATTCATATCATGATCTGATCACCATGCTCAATATATCCCATATGCATGGGGGTATTGGGGTAACGATACAGAAGGTTTGCTAGGGTAGGCCCTCTTTCACTTGGACTCAGCCCCCCCCCCATCAAACTCAGCCCCCCTCAATCAAAATCCTGGCTACGGGCCTGCACACAGGGCAGCTTTTGGCACCCTGCACTCCCTCCCTCCCTCATTCCCCATCACATGGTAGGGAAGGGACAAGGTGCATTGGCACCCTGTCCCCATCAGATGGGAGAAAGGGTGGCAACACACATTGCCCTGCCACTATTTCCCTCATTATATGGGGCAAAGGGGAAGAAAGTGCGGGTAGTTCTATTGGAGCTACCCAAACTACACTTTCCTCCCCTTTCGCCGCTTCCACCACACTTTGGGAGGAATGTGGGTTGGGCCTGCCATGTGTCATGTAATGGTGCGTGACAGGCCCCATCCTTGCTGTGCAACAAAGCAGCAAAACAGGGTAAAAATGCCCTGTGTGAAGAGGTGGCAAGTTTCAACACTCAAACTACTATATCCTGCTGGCCCCTGGCAGTTAAACTGTGCAATTCTTTGCCACAAAATGCAGTAATGGTCATCACCTTTGACAAGTTTAAAAGGAGATTGAATATATTGAAGGAGAATGGAGTGACAACAGATATTGGGAATGTCTGATGGCTTCTAATGATTGGGCGGTGTTTGAAGTGCAAAGGTGTTGGACATCTTTTTGACCTTGACTTCAGAAATCATGAAAAGACACTCACTAGATAAGACAATAAATCTTGGTATGATAGACAGCAGTAGAAAAAGAGGAAGACTGTTTTCCAGCGGGATAAATTGAACCAAGGAAACCACATCATTGAGTTTACAAGACCCAAGCAAAGTAGTTAAATATCAGGGTGACTTGCATGTGTCTTATAATAGAGTCACCAGAAGCCAACACTGATTTGATGATAGTTAACAACAACAATTGAGAAATGCTTGACTGTTCAGGTTGGGCTACCAAGGATGATGTAGTTGAGCCAAGAACTGAAGTGTTCAAGCATTTTTGGAATATCAGGGATCATTATGACATTGTCATTTCCCACCCTTCCTTGTTCCTGCTCATTTTACATGCAGTCTGTCTGGAGCAGTAGCCTATAGAGCTACAGTATATCATCACGAGCAATCCCTGTTGTAATGCAGCATATTCCACAGGATTGATTAGGCACTTAGGACCCATTAGTTTTACAAAAGACCTCCTGCTGAAGATGAAAACTGCCAGAGCCAATTTGTTGATATGAATCAATAAAGCAGCCTGCACTTTTGAACCCCTTGGGGGCACTGTTATGCAGCCTGTCATTATGAGTGCCTGTGCTTCACAATTTACTGCTGTGCTACTGGTTATCAATAATGTGCAAGAAAGATTTATATGGAAAGCTAAATAGGAGGTGTGCTTAGCAGATTGTGTAGATTCTCTGCATAATGCATTTGAATAAAGTTAAGCACTGTAGGAATAGTTCAATATGTATAGAACAGGGGACAACATAACAAGTTACTCAATGCCCAGTTGTGACTGTAGCCAGTGAAGACATCACTGGTTATAGGAAGCCAATACTTGCTTATTTCTACTTTAACCAAGAATGGTAAGAAGCTAATATTTCAAGAAGCTATAAAAAGCTTGCAAAGTGATTTGTAGAAGAGGAAAGATGTTTTAGGTTGGGATATACTGTAAAACAGAATTTTTTAAGTGTACATTTGCAGATTAAACTAGAATTTTATTTACTGGAACTATTAGGAGATCAGCATGAAAAGAAATATGAAATACGTTTTACAATATATGACAATAGTGGCAAGAATACTGTGTGCACAAAAGTGGAAAGATATAAATTGCCTGTCAATGGAAGACTGGAAGTTTAAAATGCATTATCTAGTGGAAATGGACAAAATGGTAAACCTGATAAAGGACAATATGAGAGGGACATTTAAGAAGGGTTGACAACCAGTAGTGGCATTTTAAAGAGATCATTGGAACAGGTCTTCAGTTACAGTGTTTGAAGAACAGCAGAAATTGAGTATGTAAAAGTTAGCATATGTTATCTAGTTTGATAATAAAGTTTGCATTAGAGGAAGTAGATTAAAAATGCAAATAATGGCATCATATGAAGAGTTAGGTGCCACACTCTGTTTACCTCTATTTTGTTTTTCTACTTCCCCTCCATTTGAGTATTATATGTTTAGTTTGCAATTGATTAGTAAATGCCTTTTATTTATTTATTTATTTGCTGAAAGATGGGAAAGCCTATATATACCTCTATCTGTTGCCTGTCTTGCCATTGTATAACTGGCTTTGAATGTTTGCCATATGTGTGTTCTCTGATCTGCCCTGAGTCCCCTTCGGAGTGAGAAGCGGCAGAATATAAATACTATAAATACATACATACATGCATGTCTTATATGGTATAAATCATTATTTTTGTTTGTGTGCTTATTTTTTTTTTTAAAAAAAGAAAAACATAGAGACCTTCTTATGATGAACTTTTTGTCACCCTGTACCCTTCAAAGGTAAAATGTGGCAGAATAAATTTGGGCTTCATAGCACTCCATGTGCATATAAAGGGTGGTGTATGCTTAACATTTACAGTCTGAAAATACCACAAACACTGAGAACTAAGCAGGAGACCTTTAAGAAAAAGAAAACATGACCAAGAAGGGAAAGATTTCTGCTGGCAGAGACACGCAGAAGCATTTATTTTATTTTTTCCTCTTGCAGGATAAAGCTAATGCAATCTGACATTACTCTAAACCCCGGCTACACAGCTCCAGCGACTCTTTCATCAATAAAGCTCATTGTTACCACCTGAAGCGCATGGCAATACTAATGTATTTCACCTGTGTGCACTTCTCCTCTAGGCCTGCTTCCTCTACAACACCCCTTATGGAGATTGCATGATAATTTGGTGGATTTTGCTTGCTTTCCTTGCACAGTGAAAAGGCTGTCAACACGAGTCTTCATAAAGAATCTAACACACGTCTGACCTATATAAGGGAGCACAGATGTGAGTGGCCCTTCACAGCATCACATATATTTATACACAAAAGTATGAAGCTTCATCTTTTCTATTGTTTCTTGTAGATAAATACATCTTTGTACTATGAAAATTTGTACTATGAAGTTTTTGTTTCTTATTGATCAGCCTTGTAAATGGCTCGCATGATATGCTGGTGCAAGAAATCTGTTTGTGATGAAATGTATTTCATTGAGCTACACTGTGAAAACAACACTTCCTCTTCATAATACACTGAAGTACCTTTCCTATTATTATCACATTAGTACAGGTTAGCATTTGAAGTGAGCTAAACACTGCTACAAATTTGCCATTTTTCAGTGCTGCGTGTGCTTTTGTATTCTTTCCAATGCTGTACCTCCCTCATTTAAGCAATGGCACAAGCAAATTAAATTATATACCTTCAACTCACTTTTAGAGTTATTGCAACCTTGTGAGTATGACAGGATTTTCTTAGGAAGAGAATGCTGAAAAGTGGTTTGCCACTTCCTTCTTCTGAAATACAGCTTATCTTGCCTGTTATTTGTGGAGGACTCCCTACGCAGGACTAACCATGCCTGACCCTACTAAGCTTCTGAAATCAGATGAGATCTGATGCCTTCAAGGTATTTAGGCAGCATATGAATAAATGCAAAAGCAGTAATGCTTTGGTTTTCTCTTCACAATATCATGTAATATTGTGAGCAAACTATACATTTATTTCCAGTTCCCATTTTGCAGAATGAACAAATGACAAAAACTACAGCACGATAATTAAGAGTTACATCAGAGGCAACAGTGTCTCTTACATGTAGGGAAGTTCATTTCTACATAACTGGATGGAAACAACAACAACAGCATCAACAATAATCAACTTTTTCTCTCTAGAAAGAGAGGACGTGCATCAAAATAACTGACATTGGAAATCACTACTCTCCTTGCATAATGTTCAGGACCTTGCAATATCATTTTTTAAGATGCAAATCAGTGCTGTGTTCACTACTTCTTATGAGAATGTGCCAGCTGGTGAACAATTATGATAAAACAGTGGCCCTCAACTTATGGGTCCCTTGGCGTTTTGGCCTAGAACTCCCAGTAACCCCAGCCAGTTTGGCAGCAGTTAGGATTTCTGCGAGTTAAAGGTCAAAACATTTGGGGACCCACAAGTTGTGAACCACTGTGCTAAATGATAATTCTCACACTTGTGCCTCTCTTCTTCTGGAGATTTGTCTTCAGAATGGAAGTGTGAAGTCCAGATATCAGTTTCACTGATTGTTGAAACTGATTCAGTTTTGTGTGGTGAGTAAACCATTCTTTGAAATACTGAAGGCACATTCACTAAGAGAGAACCTCTAACAACTTCCCTATTAATATCAGAATGATCACAGTGTAGTTCTGGAAAACCTCAGAAAGTCTTTACAATGCAAAACAATTGGACAAGGATGGCCATATTTTACTTCCAGTTGTGGAGACAGTATGCCTCTGCATGCCTATTGCAGAAGAACATGGGCAAGTGTGTGCTATTGTGCTCAAGTCCCTCTTGAGCACTTTCCATTTGCAGTTTGTTGGTCACTGTCGGTACAGTATACTAGATTGTGACCAGGCCTTTAGCTTGATCTCACAAGGCTCTTTAGATTTCTCCCAGTACTGAAACAGCAGCCAACCTTTTATTTTTCATGTCTGAAAAAACTCTCCAAAACCTTTTCTGAGGGCCCTTCCACACAGCCCTATATCCCAGAATATCAAGACAGAAAATCCCACAATATCTGTTTTTAACTGGGTTATCAGAGTTCACACTCAGATAATGTGGGATTTTCTGCCTTGATATTCTGGGATATAGGGCTGTATGGAAGGGCCCCAAGTGACTGGCAAAAGATAAACACCGCTTTTCATCATGATGGTCATTTTGTTTTTAGAAGTTACATCCCTCTCTGGGTCTCTCCTTCCTCCTCAGGATGATTTGATGCTTTTAATATCATCCAGAAATTAAGATTTCAGGGCAAAACTTTCAATAAAAGTAAAAAACAAATGCTTGGGAACTACACACTTCCAAACGAAAGTACGATAGTCGATCAATCAATGCTATTACGAAAACTGTTCAAAATTAGAACTCACCCTATATTGCTATTTACTGTCAGCAAAATGCCAGATCTTCCCATGTTTCTACAAATTTCCAGTTCACATAGATAGCTATTTTCAAACCCTGTGCCAATTGACCACAGGGAATAGAATGCTGTCAGTGTTGTTTATGAAGTAAATAAATTTAATATTTACACTCAGCTGCACAATCACTTATGTAACCCCTTTTTAAGTTAAAAAAATTCCCAACTTGAATGTCCTGCTTCCCTAACGGGCAGTTTGTGAAGGCTCAAGTTAATTTGTGATTGGCTGCCAAATATCTTTGGAAAACTGTTTGCAGTTAGTTCAAGCTACAGCTGCTGAATAGGGTGAAGCATTTGACATCCCACCAGTGTTGAACCAGCAAATTGCTGCCTTGCTTCTCAAATGTATTTCAACCTGCTGAAATTTGTCTTTAAAGTTATATACAAGGATTGAATAAAAAGTAATGCCCCCACCTTCTTTACTTGGTTTTGGATGGGAATATTTTAATAAATCAAATGCAGAAATAATCCTTAGAATGTGCTCTTTAACTACCACTATTGAATTTTCCACATAATCACCAGAAAATTGGGTACATTTCTGCCAAGAATGAACAAGTTTTCTGAAGCCGTCATGGAAGAAGTCGACACTCTGTTTCCACAAGCAGCATCTCACAGTTCTCTCAACATCTTCATCAGAAGCATAATGATGTCCCCGCAGATCTTTCATTATCAGGAACAGATGATGCTAAATATGGACTGTATGGAGGATGTCATATGGCAGTGAAGTTTCAAGTCTGTGTGCTTTCATTTCAGGTGTTCCTGGGTACTCATCATGCACAGATCTTCCGATAGCCAAGCGAAGCAATAATGTGACCCACACGTTCTTGTGAAATGCTGATTATGCTTGAAATTTCTCTCTTAGTGATACAATGATCATCCTGAATCAATCTGTCAACCTTTTGCTTGTGAAACTTGGTAGTTGCTGTCACAGGACATCCAACTCTTTGTTTGTCACGCAAGTCAGATGTTCCCACCTCAACATCTTTAAACTTACTCACCCAACGATGCACAGTACTCATATCAACACAATCACCATAAACAGCTTGCATTCTCTGGTTAATCTCCTTTGGGGTGACATCTTCTGCTGTCAAAAATTTAATGACTGCACATTGCTCAAGTCGCATTGACCAACCGTCTGCACAGGTTCCATACTTTGCACTTTAAAAATGCAACCATTCAATGTTAAGGCTTCCTGCCAAAATGGAGCTGTAGAGGAGAGTCTACTGAACAAGCCAGTACCTGCCAAATACCAGTACTGCCATCTGTTGAGGAGTTATGAAGATAGAGGTATTACTTGTCATTCAACCCTCAGAGCAGGGATGAAAGCACGGGTCTCTCCAAATGTTTTCGGGCTATCAGCTTTTGGCAGGAGCAAGAATTAATGAGACCTCTGCTCCAACAACACGGGGGGGGGGGGGAGGGGGGCATGGATTCTGTAGCATTTCCCCAAAACAGCTGAAGTCCCAAACATTTGGAGGACCAAAGTTTGGGAACCACTTCCCTAAAACATGTAGCTAGCTGATATATGTGCTAATCCAAAACTAGCTTGTTCAATTGATAGGCAGGTATTGTTGCTATTTTAGGTAAAACACATGAACAGGGAAGATGCACATTTGGGCTGGGGTATCCTCTCTATGGAATGCTCTCTCTCAAAATGTTTGCTTTATCCATTTTGGCACCGGCAATGACCTTTTATTTTCCTAGGACATTGCTTCTAGAGACGGAAAAAAAAGTTGCATTAATTCAACTTTTTAAAAACAAAACAAAAACAACTTTGTTCTGTTTGTTGTTTATGAGACTGTAGATGAAGATGTGTACATCTTTCATTTTCCTCTCTTTAGAAGGATATAGGAGTCTCTTTAGAAGGATATAGGAGAAAGGAAACAGTGTGTGTATGGCAGCTAGTAATGACATTTAATCACACCCAAAGGAAGAGAATGCACCATAGCTAATCTCTATATAAAAGTCAAAGTATGCATGTATGCATGTATTTATGTTTGTACCAAAAAGGCTCCTACATGGCTCAATGGATCTGGATCAAACATGGCACAAATACTCTTCATTACCCAACTTAAAATAATGTATGGGTTTTAGCTGTAAAATCCTCCCTCTTTTGGAGAGGGCCCCTCAAAAATTAAAGGACAGGGCAGTATAGATAGAAACAATTAGTGAATTGTAAACAAAATAAGGACAACACAGCTCTGGGGGCCAGCTAGGATATATGAAAATAAGGAATTTCATGAAGATTTAGGTTTTGGAAAGTATGTGCATCCAAACCTTGCTTTGAGGCTGGGAGACTGACCCCCCCCCCCCACCCAAAAAAAGCCAGATAAAAGAAAAAAGGAGATGGAGATAGGTTTAAGGGAAGGAAAGAAAGATGGAGGAAAGGGGACAAAAAGGGGGAGAAAGAAAGAAAAACAAGGTAAGAGGAAAGAAAGGAAAGGAAAGAAGAGGGGGAAGGTGGATTGGGGAAAAAACAAGGGAAGAAGGAAAGGAAGGAAAGTGTTTGAGGGGAAAGGAAGAACAAAATAAGAGCCACCTATAAAATGCACCCCCAGGCAATGTTGGGCATATATGATAGTGTACAATAAAGCAATGTAGGCCTGAGAATCCAAGAATGGCTACTAAAGTAGATTCTTGGATTGAACATGCTACTGCCAAAATATGCCTCTGGAAGCACCCATTGTGTATATTGTTCTGTGGACTAGATAAAAATATTGCCTTTGGAGATATCACATGACCAAGTGGAGTATATAGGCAATGGGGTGTGTGATGTTCCTAGACAGGAAAGAGAGGACTAATAGACTAAGCTTAGTTATGGTTTCATAACTGTTTCCTTTTTATTTCCAGGTTCAGTAGATTAAATGCAGAATTTCAATGATGTACAGGGTGAGAAAATGTCATCATTGTGAAATGGGTAGGAGAGCTTAGGCATTTACCAGTTGAATTCTTGAGCACTAGGGATGAAGGAAGACTTTTACATAATAAAGAGCCCCTTACAATGAATCGTTGCATCCCAATACATAGGCTAGACACCAAAGTGACTATATTATTGTGAGAAACCTCAGCCATCACTGGTTTAAAAGTTAGTTGGACTTCTGGTCTCAAAGGGTAACCTTAAGGCACATATCAAATTCTGCAATGTGATTAGAAAGTATCAACACACATATTTATTTTGTGCGCATCCCAGGTTCACCAGTTGCCATGTTTTCTTTCTACTTTGAAATGTTACTCTAGTCTGCCCATTTGTCATGCAGGCGTCATTTCAAAGAAAGGAAAGAAGTGGTTTTGATTCTGTAGTATGGTTTAGGGCAAACAGAAAAACATTCGTTCACAGGAACCCCCATGCGAAGTTGCACATTCTCAGGCTTGGTTTAACTGATTTGCTTTGCTTCATATTCTTGCAGCCTCCTGATCTTTTATATACTGCTGTCAGATCACTTTGCAGGAATTTGGGGGCAGCTAGTGGCAGGCGGGGAGGAAACATCCCCTTCCTGTACTCAGGAAGCCTTGAAGGTCTTCTGGAGGAAGGTTTGAAGCAAACAGCAGGAGTGAAAGAGCACCATAATTTATACTTAACGATGAAAACAGTCCTATCTGTGAGTACACAGAGGCTGTTCACTCAGGGAGAGAAAAGGTAATTTAAGGTACATTTTACAACATTTGCTGACAGAACAAAGAGGAAGGGCTATAAGAGATGATCAGTGTTTCAAAGTGATGTGGCAAGACACTGAAAATAAACAAGCAACTAGGACTGAGAAGAGTGATAAAGGCTGAGAGAAATGGTGTTTTCCCTCCTAAGCAAATATAACCAAGACTTTATGGATTGTGCATGTAATGCATATGGGCAGAACTTAAAACCACAATAGTTTTCTGTCTATTTCTTTGGATTATGAACCATTTTTGAATTACAGTGTTGTGGGAATCGTAGCTGATAAATGGGGCAACTGGCACTCATTTAATGATGGAAACTGACATATACGAAGGCCAAACCAGTCAATTTTACTGTCCACACTGCAGCAAGAGAAGCCCATAGGAGTGCAATTGCACTATCTCATGTAGGTTCTGTAGTAACCAGCATTTAGAAGCATATTATGTTTGATTGTTGTTCTTGTGTGCCTTCCAGTTTTATCTGATTTGTGGCAACCCTATCATGGGATTTTCCTGGCATGATTTGTTCAGAAGAGACTTGCTAATGCCCTTCTTCTTAGATTCAGAGTGTGACTTACCGAAGGTCACCCAGTAGGTTTCCATAGTTGGGGTGGGATTTGAACCCTGATCCTCAGACTCATAGTGAAACCACTATACTGCTCTGACTTTCTTATTGGTCTTGATACTGGCCATTTCATATGTATCTATCAAGACTAGCAGCCATTGATAGTTTTATCCTACATGAATGCACCTAACTCTGTTTTTAAAGCATCAAGATAGCACTTGCAATGACAAATTCCAAAATTTGACTCTGTTGCATGAAAACTACTTCCTGGTGTTTGACCTGTATCTTCCACCATTCATCTTGAATGTCCCTGCAATCCAGTAGACAGGATGCAGATAGGTCTTTCCATGGATGAAAACAAAAGCAAGGGAGAGCAAAACTTCTTCTCACTGCAACTACGATGCACCCTCAACCTGTTCCCCAGGATTGAGAAGCTTTCTAGCACTATATTGCTTCCTTACTTGCATAGTTTCAAAGTGTTTTGATTTCACCAATACAGCCTCAATTAGTTCTCTGTCATACCACCTTTTAGTTGTTTTTCCTACTCCTTCTGTCCCCCACCTCTGTTCATGACTTATGTTAATTGCTTTAAAATGAATACAAAATGTAGTCATTTTAATGCAATTAATTCAGAAGGAGGAAGTAGTCAGGAGAGAGCAGGATCCTGTCCTTCCCAATAGACTTTGGTAAAAAAACAAAAAACTTTTGTACTTTCTCCTTGCTTATCTGTTCTTCTTAACTTTGGTAATTTTGACCACAATCTGATGTTTCTTGAGCACAGCCAATGTTGCAGGTATAGGCCACGCTGAGTCCTCCTTGTGGGGAGAAGGGTGGGATATAAATATATGAAATAAATAATAAATAAATATCTGTCAATGGAGCCCTGATGGTGCAGTGGGTTAAAGTGCTGAGCTGCTGAAATTGCTGACCAAAAGGTTGCAGGTTCGAATCTGGGGAGCGGCGTGAGCTCCGGTCGTTAGCCCCAGCTTCTGCTAACCTAACAGTTCAAAAACATGCAAATGTGAGTAGATCAATGGGTACTGCTCTGGCAGGAAGTTAATGGCACTCCATGCAGTCATGCTGGCCACATGACCTTGGAGGTATCTATGGACAACACTGGCTCCTTGTCTTAGAATTGGAGATGAGTATCAACACCCAGACTCAGATATGACTGGACTTAATGTCAGGGGAAAACCTTTTACCTTATCTGTCAACAGATATCAGGGTCCAGCCAACAGAAGAGGGTCAAGGTTGCAGAAGAGGTTTGTGCCTATTCCTAGTTCCCTACAACTGCTGTAGCTTTGAGCTAGGATTGAACTGCAAGACTGCAGTGTGTGTGTGTGTGTGTGTGTGTGTGTGTGTGTGTATAATTGCATCTGAAAAGTAGGGCATTTGATGAGTATTTGTTGTGGTTACTTCTATATATCATCATCACAATTGCAGCAGTGTTATCAATACAGTTGATATCAGTACACTCAGTGTCTTTCACTTATGGGAGGAAAAACTGCAGTGTGATGAGTCAGACTGATGCTTATGGTAAGAAATTTAGGTACTATGCATAATTCTTTATATGAGCTTCTTTTCACATTCAGATTCTCTGAGTTTCTGCTTAAATATTCATTCCATCTGAAACAAGCTCAAGAAAAAGTACTTGATAGGGCTGCCAAGTCAGTACAGGTTGAAGATTCCTTATCTAAAACACCCAGGGCTAGAAATTTCTTGGATTTTGGAATGGCTATATTTGCATACATGTACATCATGAGATATCTTGGAAATGGGACCTCCCAAGTCTAAACATGAAATTAATGTTTCACATATATCTTATATGGCCCCCCTTGTGGTGCAGCGGGTTAAACCACTGAGCTGATGAACTTGCTGAGTGAAAGGTTGGTGGTTCAAATCCTGGGAGTGGGGTGAGCTCTCGCTGTTAGCCAACCTAACAGTTCGAAACATGCAATTGTGAGTACATCAATAGGTACCGCTTCTGCAGGAAGGTAATGCAGTCATACTGGCCACATAACCTTGGAGGTGCCTACGGACAACACCCACTCTTTGGCTTAGAAATGGAGATGAGCACCACCCTCCAGAGTTGGACACAACTAGACTTAATATCAGGGGAAACCTTTACCTTTACTATATATCTTATACACATATCTTGAAGGTAATTTTATACCCAATATTTTTAACATCTTTGTGCATGAAACAAATTTAGGATGCAATGAACCATAATAAAACAAAACTGTCACTATCTCAACCCTCCATGTGGATAATTTAGGATTTTTGAGTATTTTGTATTTTGGAATTGAGGATAAAGGATGCTCAATTTGTACTATCGCGAAGATTTCTGGACCAAACCCTGAGACTGAGAGATAAGCCCCTATGATGTTAGTGGAGACAGGCCCAGGTAACATCAGTAGCCATATGCTATGCATAGACCATTGCTAGACAGAATATGCCATGCAATTAAAAACATCAGGTCAAAGGAATGAGAAAGCTGTAGTTGAGCATAGATACCACTTTAACTCTTACATTCAATCTTCTTGGTTTGAAGATCAGAAAAAAAAGTTTCTTAAGATCTGGAAACTCTCAAGATTGCATGATCAAATGCCCTTCTCTGAATGCTTATAGGGCAAGTATGTAGTATTTGTCTCAATTTGGTTTTTTGTATGATATGCTACTATTGCCTCTCCAAGCCTCAAGTGATATCCATTCTGCCACTGTATCTTACAGAAAGAATTTGACAAGCTCTGGTTTAGAGTAACTTGGTGATATTATTTACACCACATTAAAAAGATTGAACACCCTCTTTTGGGATGCAAGAAAACCTTTCTTCCTATTGAAGATTAAACAAAAAAATTCACTTTTGATGTTCATGCAGTGGCAATGACTGTTCCTCGTGTGCTTTTGATGTTGTGCAGCAGAATATTAGATTCATGCAGAAACGCTTTCAATGGAATTTTTACAATTCAACGTGTCTCTTCCCTGCTCTTTGCTTTGCCTTGATACAGAGTATTAGCTGGGAGATGTACAATGCGCTGCACAGACTGATGAAAAGATGTCCTCTGATCATTTTGGAGAAGAAAAAGGACTTTATTCTCTTTACAATGTGGGCCTTGAACTTGACCAGGGGCCTTTTCACATTGTACAATTATAGTACGATGATTCCATTTTTAACTACCATAGTTCTATTCTATGGAAGCCCAGGTTTTGGGTTTAAGAAGGGCTATTTAAAAGTCTCAGACAGAGGGTTATGGGACCTTCCCAAACAACATATTCCAAGATCCCAAACTGCATGTGTGAAAATTCTTGTATTCCTAAGCAAGGCATTTAACTATTTTTGGAATTTATTAACTTTGGGCAAACTTTTTTGCCTTGGGGCCACATTGTAAGCTTGGCTGGGAGGGCTGGGCCAGGAGAGAGAGGGCCTGGGCAAACACTGGGTAGGGAGGGCCTGGGAAAGGACAGAGCCAGGAGGGGGCAGGGCAGGTCATCCCAGCATAAGGATGGGGCTGCTCATCCCATCCTTATGCTGGGAGGAAGGCAGGGCACACCGATCCTCTTTCTGATACTCTTGGCATTATGCTGGGAGGAGGGTGAGACAGACGGCATCTGAGTGTGGTCCAGAGGATTCTCTGATGCTGCATGCCTTCCTTGATCTTTGCTCCTGGAGCCGCTTGCACCGTTCTTATGGTGAGAGAAGGGGGAGACACAGGGTGGCTGAGAGCACTCCAGAGGACTCTTAGCTGCTACATGCCTTTCTCCCCCACCTTTTTGGCATAAGGACGTGACAGGCCATCGTGCCCTTATGGCAAGAGGACAGGGAAAATGAGGAGGGCCTGAGGTAAACACCCAGGGGGCTGCATCTGGCCCCCGGGCCACAGTTTGCCCATGCCTGAACTATAGTATGGCTATGTGTTATGTCAGAACACCTGTGCGATGTTTAAGGACTTGCTGCAAAGCAGGATGTAGTACAATAGTTCAATAGTTCAAACAATTGCTAACATTTATCACATTTAAATGCTACTATACTGAAGTATAAGACATAAAGGAGCACTTTAGTATTGCTATCATTTGTGTATATACCTCTTTTAGGGCTGGATTCAGGTTGACATGTTAGACATGTGGTTTTCAATAAGATTAACTAAGAGGAAAGAGAATCGGGTGGGGGGGGGAGCAGAAGGAGAGAGAAAATGTAATTGTTTTGTGCTTCAGAGCCTGAAACCTAGCAGTGTACCTGTGCACATTCACAAAATCTAAATGGCCAGAACAGTGCTTGACACACAAACAATCATGCCTTAATTAAAAAAGAAGTGTCCCATTCCTCCTCTTTCAAAGAGGGCTATCAAGTTTGTAAAGCATTATTTGGACTTCTCAAGCAAAATCTGTGATCAAATAGAATGCAGCATAATGATACTTTATTATAGGGAGGTAAGAGGAGAAAAATAAATCTAAAGATTTTTGAAGGATGTTAAAAGCATTTTTGAATGCTTGCAATTTTGTAAAGCCAGCTTTCATGATGAAATATGGGTGCCAATGGGTTCTTCCCAAAATCATGTCTTCCTCCAAATTACCTCCTCCCAGCAATCATGGGAAGAATGTAGATAGAGGGGGCATAGTTGTCATATATATCCATGTTCCCCTTCACAGACAGAATTGCTGAAATGCCTGAATCGGGCTGTATAACAATCGGGCAGTATAACAATGAATAACCAGCACCTGCTCCCAAGCACACTTCTGTGTATCAACAGGCAGATTTGAATACCTGCCTGAAGGCAGACAGTTGACTGACTATCTGCTTGAAATATCAGACATGCTGTCAAAATGGAAGATGGAACAAGCTTGTTCGTTGCTGTTCCAGAGAGTAGGACCTGAACCAAAATTACAGAAAGAGGATTGGTTCAAATAACAACAGGAAATGGAATGGGCTATCTTTGAAGGTGTTGGCTTCACTTTCAGTGGAAGTTCATAAAACGTTTGAAGTCATTGTTCAGGGGTACTTTAGCTATGGATTTATTTGACTGGCATTGGAGAGGGTGAGGCCAAGTTAGATGACCTTTGGAATAAATCTTAGTTTATAATTTTTTATTTTACCAAGACAGTAACCAATTTTGTCCCGTTGCCAATTCTTACAAATGGCAGAGCTTCCCAAGCCATTCATGGGGTTTTCAATGCCTCAAAGAAAAAGTAATTCCCACTCCAATCCCTTTTCATGTTTTCCACTGAAGATGACAAGCTAGTATCAAAACAAGTATCTTGGAAATATAAAGTGTGTATTCTGTACTGCTCATTGAGTGATCAAACAAGAGAATTATCCCCTAATTCAAATAAGCAAAACAGTTTACAGTACAACTTCAATGAGAATAAGCTGAAATAAGTTTGACTTAGAAAGAAATTCCTGGGATTTATTAACTCTGTTAACGTCACCTCAGAGAGGTTAACAGAAAAATACAAATATTTGTGACACAAAGGGTTTTGTAGAATTAAAGCTGTTTAACATCACTTTAACTACCATGGCTGAATGATATGGAATCATAGAAGCTGTAGTTTTATATGGTCTTTAACCTTCTCTGCAAAAGAGTGTGAGTGCCTCACCAAAATACAAATCCCAGCACCGAGCCATGACAGTTAAAGTAAGATCCAATTGCATTTATTCTTTTGTGTAGAGCCAACCTGAATGAATAATTGGAATATAGTTTTACGTTGCCCCCCAAATAGCTAGGTGTGGGAAGCACCAGCTCTAGGTCCGAGCCTATGCCAAGAACAAGCTATACATTCCAAGAAACAAGAAGACCACTCTTATGACCTCATCACAAAGGGCTAAATTTGGCAGTATGTGCTGGTTTAGCCCAGGTCACCCACAGAGCCTGCTAGTTCTCATTATACATTGGCACAGCTCTGTGGGTGAAAGAAGGGTGGAGCCAGTGCATGCCACCACAATGGCAACATGGAAGGTTTCCCATGTTGTCATTGGAATCCATGGGCAGAAGCTGTGTGATCCCCATGTAATCCACTGGTAGAGGAACTAGGTGATTCAGGCCATGGGGCACCAGGTTCCCCATGCTCCCCAATGAAGTGGAGCGACTCTGGTGGCCATGTGACAAGGTTGTTAGGTCTCTTCCACATTGCCCTATAACCCAGGATCTGAACACAGATTATCTTGCATTGTAGACTCATATAATCCAGTTCAAAGCAATAATCTGGGATCAGGTCCTGGGATATAGGGCAGTATAGATCCATGCTTTTGAACTTAATTACATAATTATACAGGAAGTTCTAAAACTGCAAGACTTGGCAATTTCTGGGTTGTTGTAGGTTTTATTGGGCTATATGGCCATGTTCTAGAGGCATTTTCTCCTGACGTTTCACTTGTATCTATGGCAAGCATCCTCAGAGGTAGTGAGGATGCTGGCTATAGATGCAGGTGAAATGTCAGGTGAAAATGCCTCTAGATCATGGCCATATAGCCCAAAAAAGCCTACAATAACCCAGTGATTCCGGCCATGAAAGCCTTTGACAATACTTGGCAATTTCATTGCGATTCACTGAAGCCCACCATTATTCCTGAATGTTAGCCATTGTTCTTTTGTGATTGAATGGAGAAACATCAGTTTCCTTGTAGGTGTAATTAGTGTATTTTTTAATTTGACAAGAAGCCTTTTTGCAATAGCTCTAACAGCTTTGGAAACTATTTTCAGTGGAAATGGCAATGGCGGTGCTCATTAGATCCCTATCAAGAAGGGTAGTCTTAATCAGGAACTAGATAAGCAAGCTGATAAAATCAATAAAGAAACTCTTTGCTCTTGGCAGTCTTTGAGGCTATAGCTCAGCATTAAGATGAATGGAAACTTTGACTCTATTTACCTTCTTGAACAGGCAAATTTGTTGCTGCTACCATCCTTTATTGTTATCCAGCATTTGGCAAAGGGGGAGAAGATTCAGAATAATTATATGTGAAAACTCAGACCTGTCTCATGCACATCTCAGAACTAAATACCACTTTGTTCAGCCTGAATTAGTTCCAGGTAAATGTGCATAAAACTGCAATCTTAGGTCTCCCATGGATTTTTTCAAAGTTGATATTTTACAGGCAAAAATACTCTTCAGAATAGTCAATTTGTAGCTCATCACGATTTAAGAAGTATCTCAGGGGGTGAAAACTATGCTTGGTGAGCTCTTTAAAAAGAAGAGGGGATATTGCCAGCAAAGATACACTTCATTTTTAAATATGTTTACCAACGTGCTAGTCATTGAGGTATTTGCAGTTTTTCTCACTGAGATATCCCTTTAAGAAAATGGCCTACTAGCGAGGGGTGTTTTTTACCTTACTTTTTCTGGAAAGAAATCATTGGCATGGTTCATTTTACAAAAAAAAATGTGCAAAGTGCCAGTATTTCTACAAGGTGGGTAAGAAGATTGATGTAACAAGACACTATTAAATGTAACAGAAAACACACTTTTTGCTCATTATTTTGCAAACATTTCCAAAGTTATTTTGCAAATAAATAAATAAATGGAGGAACCCATTTAAAACACTCAAAACTCCAGCAGCCCTCAGTGGCTCGATGGGTTAAACTTTTGTGCCAGCAGAACTGAAGACCGACAGGTCAGAGGTTCGAATCCGGGGAGAGCGCGGATGAGCTCCCTCTCTCAGCTCCAGCTCTCCATGAGGGGACATGAGAGAAGCCTCCCACAAGGATGGCAAAACATCAAAAACATCCAGGCATCCCCTGGGCAACGCTCTTGCAAATGGCCAATTTGCAAGATACCATTCTCATACCAGAAGCGACTTGCAGTTTCTCAAGTTGCTCCTGACACGAAAAAACAAACAAACTCATAACTCCATCTAGCAGAGAAAAGGCTAGCATTATTCAGTTCTTCAATTAGGAACAAAATAAGTGAAGTTTTGCATCTCCATATTCATCATATTTTCTATTTTAATTATTTGTGTTTTTCTGTTGATTAAGGTAAAGGTAAAGGTTGTTCCTTGACATTAAGTCTAGTCGTGTCAGACTCTGGAGGCTGGTGCTCATCTCCATTTCTAAGCCAAAGAGCTGGCGTTGTTCGTAGACACCTCCAAGGTTATGTGGCTGGCATGACTGCATGGAGATAGAGATGCTGAATTACTTTGGCCAGAGGGCTGCATTAAACCACTTTTCCTGGTCATATCTAAGTTCCTAGAAAATGCTCATTTTCACATAGAATGACTGTACAAGATGGAAGAAACCCCTGAGAAGCTGTACTGCTTCTTATGGTAACAGTGGAGAGAAGCAATTTTACCTTTTTTCTTATGACAGCGATAAGCCAACCTGACCAATTGTTTGTTCCGCTGTGTCAGGGAAGATGTGTATAGGATCAGAAACATAAAGCATTTCACTTGAGTCACATAACAAGTAGATCAAGCACTAGTCATACTACTCTGCTAGCACATATAGATCTCTAAACCCTGAAACCTTTTCCCTCCCACTTTAAACTGTCAGAGCAGAACTTCAGTGGATGAATTCTTCACTGTCATGTTATGGATTGTCTTCTACTTAGAAAACAATTGCTAATAATAAAAGCAATAAACATAGTCCATATGCTTCGGGGGGTGGGGGGGGGGTGGGGGCTAATGTAACTTTTTGCAATGTTGTATCATTCCAGATAAACTTTGAGACATGATAGTTTACTGTGTTTACTGTGTTATCCATTCCAGTTATATAATATGGATGATTCTTTTGGGATTACCTTTAGGTTTATACCAAATAACCCAACAGATCCCCTTATCATTCTCCCCAATCAACAAGTCATAAGGTAAAACTCTTTGTTCTTCCCAATGCTACATGGATGTTTTATGTACTGGAAAAAATCTTTATTGATCTGGGTATTTCATATGAATCCTGTCTGTGTATACTCTGTCCCATTGAGTTCAGTTGAATTCAATTGAGTTCAATCTTTACTACACTGGTATAGGATTGTAAATGTAACCTAGGCAAATTCTAAGGAGCTTTGCTGTTGTTTTTGGCTCTGTTCTTGCATTTTACTTTACAGAGCTTATGCCGCACCCTGCCATGAATTGCAAATAGATGTTAAAAGGAGGTATAAATAGTTTAATTAGCATCTATATTAATATATACAATTATCTGAAAGCCAAAGCAATTTACTGAATCTCACCCCCATGCATATAAAGAGTTTCCTAATGCCATATGATATGCGTAGATATGCTGGCATTGTGCCTTTACTTGTGGCCCCGTCAAGACTGAGCCAAGGTGCCCAAGGAAGCTGGCAGCACCTTCCCTACCAAACAGATGAATTATTTTGCACTTGAGAGAAAATCCCAAATACACTGCTATCTTTTTAAAGAAGTGGTTCACCACATTTGATCCTCCAAGTGTTTTGGACTTCAGCACCCACAATTCTTAATGGCTGGTAAGTTGGCTGAGATGGCTGGTAAGTTGGCAGAGATACCAAAAAATCCAACAGATCCCCTTATCATTCTCCCCAATCAACAAGTCATAAGGTAAAAACCTGGATGACCAAAGGTTGGGAACCACTGTTCTAGAGCAATAATAAGATTTCATGAATAAAAATGAAGAATCTCAATCTATTGCCATTTCTTAAGATACAATATGTCCATAGCTGCTTTGTTTGGCCAGCAAAAGCAGGTAGACATTCTTATGTAGTTAGTTCAATGGATTTTTCATCCTAAGAGTTAGAACATTCAACAGTTAGAAGCACAGCTTACAATAAGCTTATTTTATACATTAGAACCTCAACTATCAAATGCCTGATAGGAGTTTAGCATCTCTTCTGAATGGTATTTTACAGAGGAGAAAGCAGTTGCACCATCCTAGTTCATCCCATGATGGCTGCCACATCATGTGACAGACCACAGAGCTTCTATTATTGCTGAATTTCAAATAGAACCTTTCATTGCAGGCTACTGAAGCATTGATGTATGAGTTATGGATTGATGGGAAACTTCATGGTGAAGTCTCTCTACCTGTGAACCAGGTCTTCTTCAATTCAATATTAAATAGAATTAAACTGCAGGCAGTCCCTGAGTAACAAACATCAGACCTACATCTAATTCCTAGTTACAGACAGGGGTCAGACAACAGGAAGTGGGAGAAAATCTACTCATAAAAAGGAAAATTCACTCCTGGAAGAATTATCATGGGACAAGATGTCTCCACTGAAACTTTTTCACCAATCCTTGTTTCCACAACAGCCCAAAATGTTCAAACTCCAATTGTCACAGGGACAGAAAGTGAGATGAAATCTTCTGAACAGGGACACAGACAGCAAAACAAACGTTATGGAGAGCCAACCCTTTCCTATGCCATCCCAAGTTGTGGGTCCCCAGGTGTTTTGGCCTACAACTCCCCAAAATCCTAGCCAGTTTACCAGCAATTAGGATTTCTGGGAGTCTAAGGCCAAAACATCTGAAGGACCTACAGGTTGTGAACCACTGCTCTAGAATGCTATGTCATTGTCCCTTCTTGTTGTGGAATCTGAGCTGTTAGGTTCAACAATAACCAATAATTCCACCAAAATATAGCAGAGTACCAGAAAATAAGTTCATAACCAGCAGAAACTTACATGTTGTGAGCAGGAATAGCCTTTATCTTTTTAGAATGGCTAAGGATTACAGAGTCAATCTTAGGTTTCAAATATTTATTAAAGTAAAAGAAATACATTGTGGATAGTCTTGGAGCTCACTAACTTAACTGTAACTACATATTCTAAAAGAGACAAAAGGTAAAAATGTCCATGCTGCTACATTTCACCTTTCAAAGAGGCAAAATGCAACCCCACAGGGAGACGAAAAGACAAAGAAAGAAAGACCAGACCTGAAAGGAAGAATCACCCAGGGGCTATTGAAAACTTAAAAGGAATTTCCCTCACAGAATTCAATTGCTATGGCACCAAAAGGGGAGGGAATAGCAGGTAGCACTGTCTCTAGCCTAGCTACTTTTTGTGGACTAGGAACTTGACTGAGAAGCAGGGGTGAACCAAACATTTCTTAGACTTCTGAACTACAACTACTTTGGTCTGCTATATTGTAAAAGTGGTCAGAACGTCTGTATGTACTTGTGTATAAGTCAATTTCATGTATTAGTTGAAGGCAGATTTGAAGCCAAAATTATTGATTTTGAGGTGACCCATGGATAAATCCAAGGTCATTCCACAAAGAATGATCCAGTGTTGCCTCAGGGAACCAGTAGTCCATATGTGCTGCCACCATTTTTCCACCCAGATATTCCAAAAGCCCAGAAGCAGCATTGTGGTGAAGAAAGTAAAGGGGGTTCATGCTTCTTTTGGGTTTTCCCAGGACAGACTTTTGCCTTTCTGCCCAGAGATGTGGGTGATTTCCTTTTAAATAAAAAGAGTCAAGGTACAGTATTTACACTGACTCCCAAAAACCTGGTCATGGGTAATTTTCCACTAAAATGTCTAGAAATACGTGAGTATATATAGTAAGTGTCCTCAAGAGATTCAGCTGGTGGAAACATGACATACCTATTAAAATATACCTCAGAGTTCAGGTCTTTGATATTCCAATTTACATTAACTTTTAAGTATTAAAGGAGTGAAGGAAAGAAAATACATAGGGCAAACTTTTTCAAACCCAAAAGCAATGTGTTCTTATGCAACAGAAAGATCAACTTAATCATAGATGACAACTTCTGAAAACCTTTGCTTTGAATTCATCCCTAGCATTTTTCTAGGCCAGCCTGAAAACAAGAGCCTTGTCTTCTTAAAAAGCAATAGCCGCAGGCAAAAAAATAAAAAAATAAATGACATATCTCAGGTTTGGGATAATGCCTTTCAGTATTTCTCTAAAACCTTTTTTCTACATTTTTTTCCAGATCCAGATTATCCAGATCAGCATGAATTCTACAGATTAACCTACTCAGTAAATATAGAAATGAAAAGTGTAGGTTTTGGATTACATTTTAACTACCTCATTATAACTTTATGAGTTAGAGGACAGAAGTTTGGGAGCCCAGCGGAGGAGCGAAGTCCTGGTGGACAAAGCAGTGGCCTGTTTGAGTTAGGCCCTGAAGCACATACACAACATTTGGGAGGACATTGACCTCCCTGAGCACCAGTGCTGGAGTGCTCTCAAGTGGTCCAGAAGCACAACAAGAACCTCCTAGAGAGGATGGTGGAAAAGGAGAGAAACTGAAGTAACGGCTGCTTTAGAACATCACCATCTCCCTCAAGGAGCAGGCCACCCTTTGCAAGGAGCTGTATGTAGAAGTAGAACGTGGAGGCCACCATCCTGCAGCAGGGTGCATCTGGGTGGTAGTGATGCAGAAGCAGCAGCAGGAGCAGAAGGCCCTGCAGGACCAGGACCTCTGTGACTTGCTCTGTATTGAGCCCTTTGCTTCCACCAAGGAGCTGGAGGCCATGCCCAGCCTGGCCCAGAACCACCTGGCAGTGCTCTTGGCCAAAAAGAAGCACCACTGGGCCAAGTTCCTGGAGGCAAAGCGGCAGATCATGCTCTACATGGAAGAGTTGGAGCAGAGTCCTGAGATGAGCTCTGAGCAGGATGTGGTCTGCAATGACGAGGAGGCCTTCTGCATCTCCACTGAGAACATGGCTGCCTTCACGGAGCTCCTGAAGTCAAGACAACCCTGAAGGAAGTGCTGTGTGATCTGCGCTCCAGGGTCCTGCTGCTCTGGAATCACCTGCAGGTCCTCGTGGAGGAAGGGGAGGCCTTCGCTTCACCCATGGTGGGGTCCAGGTCCAAGATCTTGAATGTGCTGGAGGAAAACTGCTTGGAGAAGCTCAAGCATCTCAACATCCCAAAAGCAGTTGAGGCCATTTGGGGGGAGCTAGCCAGCTACTTGGAGAAGTGTTTCTATAGTGAGAAGCAGAAGCACTCCTTCAGCTCCTACTTCTGGGTAGACTTTACTGAGGAGTTACTGCAACAGTACAAGGTGGAAATCTTCCAGGTGAAGCAGCATTATGAGGCCCACTGGGAACTGTTGGAAGGCATCCACAAGTGGGAAAAGAGCTGGTGCTACTTTCACTACTGTAAGACATCAGACCCCAGCCACTTCAGGAGCCACGGGGCCAACCTTCTGCAGGAAGAGAAGCTGTGGGTGAAGCTGCAGAAGACCCACTGCAAGTTTCAAGTAGAGCTGCAGGACTGGGCGAAGCACCAGGGGCCCTTCCTGGTGTAGGAGCAAACATTCCTGTAGCGCATGGCCCAGCATTTGCACCTCTACCACCTGGAAGAGGAGTGTGAGTGGCAAGAATGTCTGAACGCTGCTGCTCCAAAGCACAGCTGCATCATACACTGGGCCCTCAGAGTATCAGTCTTCAATCCCAAGAGGGTGGTAGCATCGTGGCCTCCATTTTCCAGAAAGAAGGCCACCTAGATGCATGCCCCCTCACCTGGCAACCCTTCCCCCACCACCACCACAACAGATGCCTGGAGGACAACAAAAAGAACATTCCCCAGCCCCCTCACCTGGCAAGCCTTCCCCCA
This sequence comes from Anolis sagrei, assembly GCF_037176765.1. Lineage (NCBI taxonomy): Eukaryota > Metazoa > Chordata > Lepidosauria > Squamata > Anolidae > Anolis > Anolis sagrei. The sequence continues at coordinate 210,064,767 of NC_090024.1, read as the reverse complement.
CCACCACTACCACAGATGCCTGGAGGACAACAAAGATAACATTCCCCAGCTGAACAGGCTGGTATTGAGCAGTGAGTGCTTCCCTGTGGCCTTCCTCCAGCACATCAATAGAAAATATTATGTTGCTGGCACCAATTTTGAGTTTGTGCATGGAGTTTCAATATCTGAGCTGGGCTCCTGCATCTTTCACAGCTACAAATTAGCTGAAGGGGACATTTAACTGTTGTTTTAGTGGAATGAAATGACCATGACCTTTAAAGAGAAATAAAGTTAAAAAATGGGGGGCGGGCGGCAATGTACATTTATTTTTGTATTCATTGCTATCTCCGAAAGTATTTTCTCTGCCTTCCTGGGTGTCCATTTTTTAACACACTGAACCATGTTTAATACAATCATTTGATTTCGGTAGAAGGTCCTTCACTTGAATCTTTTAGGACTGTTTCTTACATTATGCATTGAGGTTAGAAGAAAATCGTTTCTTAACCTAAAACACTTTTGCCTATAATTTTTTTTTATAAATTTAGAAAACATTCACTATGGCAATATATGCGAGTACTATGTCTACACAGCTCATTATTTCAGACTTCACTCTGCCTTTGCTTTCAGTGTTCAATGCCAACCTACATCTCTTTGCTAGTTCATTTCATCTTTTTAATATTATATTGGTATATAATCCTATGTACTATATATATTATATACTATATATCTCATAAATATATGATATTATATTGTTGCCAAGCTCCTCAAATTATTTTTATGAATATTCTGCAAAACTTACTCAATTGTGTGCTTAACGAAGTAGAAAAAATGCTCTTCAGATTCTCTGTTTTAGAAGAAGCTCATGCATACTTGAGTTTCTTAGGCAAGGAAAACAGAGTAGACTTCATCAAAGTAATGAGTATCCAAGGACAATTGGATTTGCAGTCCAACAATATTGTAAGAGCCCTATGGTCTAGGCTCTACTGACCAAGATTTTGAGCTGAACAAACAATCATTCAGACCTTGCTTTTGCTATTAACTGACGAAGCCATGACATTAATGAAATGAAGTCTATCCTTCCTGACACACGTGTTCTCAGCCACAAACCTTCACAGCAGTAAGTACCAATACAAGATAAAACATCCTTCCAAAATCATGGTTATCTGCTTTTTCAGCAGAAGCAAGCAATCCTTATGAGACTCACTTTCTTTGTTTTGCTTTTCCCTTGAAATCCATCTACAACTTTATCTTGACAGTCAGAGCCAGCATACTTTCTCCACTGGTATTCTACTAGGCAGCTGAAGAATATTAGTCTAAGGTATATGTGCTTTTCAAAGAGATGCCTTGCATTCTTGCCAAACCCATTTATTTCTTCAACCAAAAACATCTGTAAATATGAATAATACCAGTGAGAAGCCACTATTGAGAGGGGTGGCTTTTAAAAGACTGCAAAGAGCTCTATACTTGCTCCATCATTTGATGCTGCGTTCTTTCTCTTTGGGCCAACCAATTGGACCTGTGCAGCTGAATGACTTGCAACTGGGCAGGGAGAGTTAAGTTCTGCTCTTCCTCCTGAAGAGACTCATTCTACCTATATTCATCTGTATCTCTCCCTGGAGTGTCTTGCTCTTGCTCAGCAGTACCGATCTCTGTTGTGTCAGGCTGTGTAAGCCCCTCTGGGCCCAGATTCTGCTGTTGGGAGGAAATCATCTTGCCCCATGGTCCTGACACTTTTTGGGGTGAGTTTTCTTCTGTGTTTTTAAAAAATAAATAAAATAGCAACAAAAACAAAACCCAGCCCATTTTTGTACAAGCACTTCTCTAGTCATAGCCAACATGATCTCAACAAATTTACTATGACTGAAATCCCTTTGATTCACTAGAATTGTTAGGCATATACTTGCCTCTTCCCCCATTAAAATGAATGTGGTTCTGGGTGCTGAGCTTTGAGTGGGCTGGCTATTTCATTGGCTCCGAAGCTCTTTGAAAAAAGAAAGAAGCCCACAGTATAAGAAACTTTAAAAAAGCAGCAGGTGTGATTAATCAGAAAAAAACCAAATGGAAAATAATGGCAAGAGTGCATTTAAATCAGGAAGCTGCCACTCCATAGCATTATGATTTAGCTCAACAAAACAACCAGTTGAATTAAAAAGTAGGGATTGTTTCACTAAAATAGCATGCACATGGGCATGTGAATCCATAAGCCTGGCACTCAAGGCTAATCACTATGCCATGGTTGACTTCCCTAGAAGTAGATGTACAAACACATCTGACTTTCACAGCTTATCTAGTTCTATCATGTCCAAGACATCCTGCATTGTTCACCATATGACCTTCTTCCTGGATGTTCTTAGCACTTCAATAAGATTTCAGATGGCACGCCAATTCAAAGGAAGTGCTTTATGAAACATAATGTTTTGGAAACACAGATTTTCAAATGGAAACTGTATTATACCCTTTCAAGGACAAGTCCCTGTAGAAATTGAGCTCCTGCCAAGACGGGGCATGTCAAGAACGGAATGGCAATCACATTATTGTTCATATCTGTAAGACGTAGCAGTTCTCTGCTTTCTTATATAGCTGAAAAATATGACAAATCCTAAATGTCTGCTCATTTTGGTGTATTATGGAGAAACTGGAATGACTGAGAAATCCACATTAACGTTTTTACTCAGCTGCAAAACGCAGTTCATGCTTCAGGGCAAGTCACCATCTCTCAGCCTGATCTACTTCCTAAGAATGGGAGACTGAAATTAGCAATAGCTCCTTGACAGAAGGGTGAAGTAAACTAAGAGGTAAACAATGGGTGGATCTTTAAGAAGAGCACAATAGAACTCAGTTTCACTGGCACTAAGTCAGTACATTTTGCCATTGAATTTTGTATCACTTACATGTATCACTGTTATTATTTTCATTCAATGGACTTGAATGCGTGGGTGTATACAATTTACACACTGCTGAGCAGCAAGATGCAATTCCCATATTGCAAGACCAGCACAGCAACTACTACAATCTTTGATTTAGATGCAAGATAGCAAGGTTCAGATCTCAGTTCATTGCACAGCCCTGGGCAAGTCACTAACTCTTGACTGAACCATCTCAAAACCTAGCCAAGATTCTCAGGAGGATTTGAGGACACAAAGCATAGTAAGGTTTTTGTGTCCTTTAAAGATAGTCTCAAAGGTTATGGGAGGAACCACAGACCGATGGCAGAACAGAAGTCATGCTTTCAGAAAATCTTGGTTATAGTCCCTGGCATCTTCAGTTAAAAAATCTTAGCAGGCAAGACTTCTGGAAACAATATGGGTAGCTTCCTATGTCAAAGCACATGTTAAAGTTTACTTCCTACAGGATTGAAGACTACAGCCGTCAATGCTGTATTCTTATAAATACTGCTTAAAGTAACCCAGGGAGGAGTCCATCTAGAGTAGGCATGAGCAAACTTCAGCCCTCTTGGCTGTTAGGAATTGTAGGAGTTGAAGTCCAAAGCACCTGGAAGGCCAAAGTTTGCCCATGCCTACAGGCTACTCTGGTAATACTGGTGCAAAATTAACTTCAATCTAATAAAATGTTAGCCACGCGCTGCATGGCTATCAGCCTTCTCCCAGTAGGCTTAAATCAAGGAAAAGCTTCATGAGAACCACCATTCCTCTTAATGTTTCCCCAGCATCAGCAGGAGTATCTCTCTGGGCAGCTAAACCAGGAAATCCCAATTGGATGGCCCCTCCATGGGGGTCTGACTGCAGGGGCAAACTAAGAATGGGCAACTTGGAAGTCCCTGAACCCACTCCACTCAGAATTGGACTGGGTAGATCAAAAAACAACCTAGCAAAATGGCACTACCTAAAAGAATCCTCCACCTTGAGTGACTGTGGAGCAGAACAGACAACTCCACACCTGTATGCTTGTCCACAACGCCCTGCCTCATGTAAAGAGGAATATTTGTTTAAAGCTACAGACAATGCAGTTGCTGTTGCCCATTTTTGGTCAAAACATGTTTAGCCACTTGTGCTTCTTCTATTTTTTTCAAGCTTTATACTAATTTATGCAATGCTTTTGATGTGAAATAAATGTCATTCCACATCTACTTTTGAATTTTATTTTTTTTTGTCATAAGTTTCCCAATATATTAAAAGAAAGAAAATATACTGACAAGTATCAGTTTATGCTAATTTATGCTATGCTTTTGATGCAAAATAAATGTGTCATTCCACATCTACTTTTGAATTTTAATTTTTTTTGTTATAAGCTTCCCAATATATTAAAAGAAGGAAAATATACTGACAAGTATCAGTTTTATGTTTTTGATGCAAAATAAATAAAATAAATAACAAAATGTTGTGAGATTTTTTAAAAATTTGCATGAGGCCAATTTCATGGCACGTCAACAAGGCCCATTCCTCAATTGCTTCCACCAATCCATCAGATAGACATCATCGATAGAAGAACAAGTCATAACTCCATACAGAAACCACCACACCTGCACTGAAAGTGCTCTAGTGCCGACATCAACACATATGAAGTTGTTGATTTTATTCATTTTGGTGTTCCTCTTATGCAGGAGGATGTTTGCAATACACTTTTGGCTTCCTGGAGACTCAAAGTGTGTGTGTGTGGGGAAGGATCCCGCTCCCCGGCCATCCTACTTCCCACCTCTTGGCACACACAGCACTTCTGGGCTCTTTGCCGCTTCCAGACTCAGGGCAAAACATATTTGAAATCCACTTTGCAAGGGACCATTACAAAAGAAAGTGAAAGATTTCCATTCTGTCAGTGGTGTCTTTCCAATTTCCTTTCTTAAAAAATGGCAAGAAATTGCGATATATTTCAGCAGGCACAAGAACCAAAGACTTTGTCATAGCAAAGAGGAGAAACATTTGAAAGTTCAAAGACAAAAGAAAAGGCATACAGAGCAGTCCAACATCCCAAGAAGAAAAAACAAAAAAAGGGGGATTATAAGACAAGTGTGTGTATATAGGGGGGGGGGGGGGGGTTGATAAGACAAGCTTGCAAAAAACAGAGCTCTATGGGGCTGAAAGGAAAACACAGAAGGGGGAGAAGCACAGGGAGGAAAAAATAGTGGAAAGTAGGGGAAGAAGAGCCCAAAAAGAGAGAGGACCAAATGAGTTACACCTCACATTTCAAATATATCAAACAGACAAGCAAGAAAGAAAAAAACTGTTTTCTTTTAAAAGGGCCATACATCATCATCAACAACAACAAAAAAGTGAATTCCGGATTATAATCTTTTGTCGGGGTTGGTAAAAGAATAATAAAGGGGGGAAAAACAACTGGGGAAAGGAAGAAAGAGGAGGAAAAGAAGAAGAAAGGGAGGAAAAAAAATACTCACCAAGCAAGAAAATTGCCAGAAGGAAAAATGTCAAAGAAGAAGTGAGTGAGAGGCAAGGAAGGAGGAAAGAGTGAGAGAGCCACCCACAGAGTTAGAGCCCAGGCGCTGAAGCCCCCGCGGGCTCCCCAAAGCAGAGCTGCCCGCCAACTCCACCGAGCCGCGAACGCAACTGGAGGAGCCGCGTCCAGGAGCCCAGAGCCCTTCTTCCGAACATACCATTCTGTCAAAGAAAAAAGGGGGAGGGGAGCGAGGAAAGGCTTGCTCTACATCGCTCCCGGGCCGGAAAAAGGACCACAAGGCAACCGCTGAGAAGCGAAGGGGGTTGAACTCCAAAGGGGAAAGCTCTACCCGACAAGGCTGGGGTGGAAGCTTCTTGGAAAGGTTTTCCTATCCCTCCCCCTCTGGTGAGTTTGGAACAGTCCACTCACTGGGAGGAGGGACCGAGGAGAGACCGAGGAGAGGGAGGATTAATTCTAATCGTGGCTTGGCTCTTAGCACGGACACCCGAGCCCTGAAACTCCCGCGTGCATTGGGAGCAATTGGCGGCATCCTCTTTTGTGGGTAAATGGGACTTGGTTTCAACGGGGGGACCAAGGAAGCAGGAGGAAGCAGGAGGGGCCGCTCGTAAAGGAGGAAGCGGTCCCTGCGCCTCTCGGCTCGCCAGCGTTTGTAAACAAACAGCTTGACAGCAAATATAGGCATTTTGGGAAGAGGTGGAAGGACTGATCTTAGAGCGATCGACTTAATGGACAGGGTTACTGGCTTTTTGGAATGGTGCTGATTCTGTGATGATGCTGATGCCATCATTCTACCATTCTCCTCATTTTTTGAGACGTCTTGTGGCGTGGATATGCGTACGACCGCCTAGCTAAGCTCCTCACTCAAAGGAATACATGGAGTCAGTAGGATGGGGAAGTTTCCCTACCAAAACTTTCCACCCGCCCCCTAAAGCCCAGCCTTAGGTGTGTTGTTTATTCGTTCAGTCGCTTCTCATTCTTCATGACCTCTTGGCCAGCCTACGCCAGAGCTCCCTGTCGGCCGTGGCCACCCCCAGCTCCTTCAAAATTAAGCCAGGATGCCATCCATCCATCTTTCAACTGTATTATAAGTTCAGTGTAAACCAGGCATGAACAAACTTCAGCCCTCCAGATGTTTTGGACGTCAACTTCCACAATTCCTACCAGCCTGTTGGCTGTTAGGAATTGTGGCATTTGAAATCCAAAACACCTGGAGGGCTGACATTTGCCCATGCCTGGTGTAAACTCACGTAATGTAGATTAGTCTGCATTGAACTGGATTATATAAATCAGCATGGCTGAATAATCCAGTTCAATGCAGTTAATCCGCATTCTGAAAATGTGTTATATGGTAGAATCAATGTGGACTTAGTCTACTTCTTCAAACAAACTAGTTTAACTTTGGTGAAGATGTAAGAAGGCAGTAGTACAAGGAGTGTGATCCATTCATCCAGTGTTTGATCAACTGCAACAAAATAAAGTGCAGTCCTATGCAATGGAGACTAAGGCAAGCTTAAATTTATGGAAATCAAAGGTGTTGCTATAAGAATGTCTAATTCTATATAGGATCAGTGCCTTCAACAGGCCTGGGATCAGGTAATCCAGTTCCTTCATCAAAAAAGTACTGTGATTGGACAGTGCACTGCTGCCCAAGAACCTTCAATGGCATTTCATAACTGCAGTGATGGTTGGTGCCTTTCACATTAGCTAGGGAGTGTTGCCAGTCTGGATTTTGGTCTGGACAAGTGGTTCCCAGCCTTTTTTTGAACAGGGATCACTTGGCCAGGGACCACTCTTTAGATTCGGTTTTGGTATTTGGGGTGCTGATTCAGAAAATTGCATTGGATAGACCACATCAGCTCTATTTTCTGATACAGAACAAATGCCATCCAGTAGTTGCCATCTGTTCACCCACAGAAAGCCATATTTAATAATCTAGAGCTGATGTGGTAGTAGTAATCTTTCATGGGTTGTCAGCCTCTCCCCTCCTGACATCTCTGTTGCCTTGAGACTTTAAGAAAGTTTCACGAGACCAGTCTCTCTCGTTGCTCCATGGTTTTGAGTTAACAGTGTAGTAATGGTGAGGCCATGGACCATATTTGTGTTCTTGCAGACCACTGGTAGTCCACAGACCACAGGTTGGGAACCACTGGTCTGGACTTTAAGGGAACCATCTGAGGTGCTTGACCTATTCTGACTTATTAAAAAGTCAAATTAAATCTTGGGGTCAATTGAACTGCTTCAGTCTAACAACTATCAGTGAAGCAGTTCAGAGTAACTGTGTCAGTCTAACTTCAGCGAGCAAATTAGGTAGATATATGCAGACATCCAGTATCAATAGTGAAATTCTTTCTCCAGCAGTGGAATATAGTGGCAGTCATAAAGCATGGGCAGATTACATGATGCCAACTAGTACGAGTGAGCAGAATTTCCCTCCAGCAGTTTTCAGTAAATGGGTTCTAGGACTTCTGGGAAGCTATTTAGGTGTTGTTGTTTGCCACTGCATCAGCTTTGGCTTGTGATGACATGATGGAGAGACCTCCAAGAGCCCTGGTCATTAATAGCCCTGCTTAGGTTTTGCAAACTCAGTCTTTCGCTTCCTTGATTAAATCAAACCAACTTTTTCTACAGCTTCCAACTTTCCCAAACATCATTTCCCCTATCAATGTGGTGTCATTTCATGATATGTCGAAAGTATGGTAGACTCAGTTCAATCATTTTGGCTTCATTTGCTTGGCTCTTGGATCCATTTATTTTTGGCAGCCCATGGTATCCACAGAACTCTCTTCCAGCACCACATTTCAGCTCAGATTACTAGAAGAAATTAGTAGATGAAAAGAAGTTAATAAAATAAAGGCAAATAGATGTGTTGCTTGGATTGATTGGATGGTCAAATAATAAACTGAGAAAACCAGCTTAGTGTATTTATTCATTTGCTTAAAGCATTTATGCCTCACTGGAAAGCCTGCCAGAGCAGCTTGCAAGTCATCAGAAGGACCAAAAATTTCTTTCTCACACACTTACTGTTGAAACGAGCATAAAAAAGAAAAATAAGAACAGGTGGATAAAAACAGCAAAATATGTGTCTGGGTTCTTGATGCTATCTAATTCTTCTACTAGGAAACAACTATAGTAAAAAAAAAAAAGGTTTACAGTTCAAAAACAGGACTTAGTGGACCTCCAAATATCTTAGTAATGTGGCCTTCCCCAAAATGGCAGTGATGCAGCTTGAAGGTGTTGGTTTTACAGGGTAAGTTGGAATGCTTCTTATTGCTGTCACTGCAAGTATGTGTCTGTTCTGTACCGTTACAGCAATTTGATGCCACTTTAACTGTAACTGTCCTATGGATCCTGAGCTTTGTTGTTGAGTGGGGAACTTAGCATCCAGTGCTACAGCATTCCCCTGAATTATGCCTACCCTGAATTATAACTAAGGTTATGGAGTTATAGAAACTGGAAAGTTACCACATTGCTACAGCACAGTTCTTGCATGCTGCAGATAACAGGCACTGTCTTCATAGACCTGCCAGCAGCTTATGATACTGTAAACCATCACCTCCTCCTGAGGAAAAAATATAATATCACAAAAGGTTGCCACTTTACCTGCTTCATAGGAAATCTGCTACAAAACAGGAGCTCTTTTTGTCGAGTTCTAGGGTCAGAGAAGCAGATGGCAAAAACAAAAGAATGGCCTGTCTCAGGGGAGCGTGCTTACACCATCAGTGTTGAACATCTACACAAATGATTGGCCACTGCCAGAAGGGACAGAGTTTCATCTATGTTGACGATCGTGCTATCACCGCTCAAGCAGGAAACTTTGAAATAGTCTGAAGCTTTAGGTGCTCTTACTGCCTATTACAGGGTAAACCAGCTGATTCTTAATCCATCTAAAATGCAGACATGTGCTATTCACCTTAAGAACAGACAAGCATCTTGAGCTCTGAGAATTACCTGGGAAAAATCCCACTGGAGCATTGAAGCACACCAAAATACCTGGGAGTCACTCTGGACTGTGCTCTGACCTCCAAGAAGCACTGCTTGAATATCAAGCAAAAAGTGGGTGCTAGAAGCAATATCATATGAAAGCTAACTGGCTGACTGGCACAACCTGTGGATCATGAGATACAGTGAAGACATCTGCCCTTCCACTTTGCTACTCTGCTGCTGAGTACACATGCCAAGTATGGAATACATCTCACCAGGTTAAAACAATGGATGTAGCTCTTAATGAGACATACCACATTATCACAGGATGCCTATGCCCAACACCACTGGAGAAATTATACTGTTTAGCTGGTATTGCACCATCTGTCATCCGTTGGGAAGTAGCAGCCAATAATGAAAAGACCAAGGCATTGACATCTCCAGCCCATCCTCTGTTCAGATATCAGTCAGCATGCCAATGACTTAAATGAAGAAACAGCTTCCTAAGATCTACAGAGATACTAGCAGGAACACCTCAGCAAGCAAGAGTCCAAAAGTGACAGGATAAAAACCTGGAACTTCAATCAGTGACTGAGACACATAGTAGACTGGGCAACTTGGAAGGTGCTGAACAGACTGTGCTCTGGCACCACAATATGCAGAGCCAACCTTAAGAACTGGGGCTACAAAGTACAGTCTGCAACATGTGAGTGTGGAGAAGAGCAAACCAAGACCACCTACTACATTGTAGCCTGAGCCCTGCCACATGCACAATGGAGGACCTTCTTACAATGACACCAGAGGCACTCCAAGAGGCCAGCTTCTGGTCAAAGGAAATTTAGCATAATGTCAAGTTTTTAACTTTGTGTTTTTTAATACATTATAACTGTATTCTCCATTTGCTTCTGACACAATAAATAAAAGTACAATTCTTAAAACTCTTGGGCTCTATGAATGAGGGATGAGTAGCACACTTTCAAAATGCAATCTGTTTCTTCCTTTTCCTCACATGAAAGGGTTTTTACAGAATATCTATCAGTGGCAGCTGATGGTGTATTGAATCTAATCCAGATTTTGGGTGGCTTTGAAGGAACTATCCATGGTGCTAAATCCAGTTTGAAAGCTATGGTTCAGCACCTTGGACAATTCCTTTAAAGTCTTTGCTAAAGCCTGGAGTGGGTTCATAGTTCAATTGCTGTGGGAGATACCAGCTGCTACTACCTGGAACAGTAGCCAAGAATATGAGATGGAAATCTATACAAATTAATCTGAGGAAAGAGTTCAGTTCTTTAATGGGATCTTTTCATCTAATTCATAAAGGTGGCTCAGGAAGAACGACAATTCTCGAGATTCTGTAAGACTTTAAGAAAGGTGGTTTCATAGACCAATACATCTCCCATTTATTACTTCTAGGGAACAGGTAAGGCCAGATAGAAACACTGGACTTTGTAACATGAACCAACTAGTCCACTATGGTTTCATTATCATTTCATTATCATTTAGGAATATGAACAAATGGACAATGAGACTGGATCTTGCACTATTTTTTAAATCATATTTTTACACCTTGCCTTCCTGCACTACTGCAGTTCATCCTCACTGCACCGTTCCCTATTTTGGACTCGTGGCAGCTTTGAAGTTAAAACAAATATAGCCAAAAGTGCATTGCCTTTACAAAGAAAACAAGCAGACAATACAGGGCATTATGTGAGTCCCTTTACCACTGAGCAGTTTTTAATGTCCTGCCAAAATTAAGCAAGCCTTCATCTGCCTATGGAAGGATAGCAAAGACTGCGCAGGTCCCAGGGCTTTTAGCTACATGGACTAAAATGTACACAATTCAAAACTCTTCAAATCAATACACAATGATTTTAGAATGTGGTTCTTTGAACTCCAACCTGGTTAAAAAAAATGGCCATTACCCTGCAGTTTTCCAGAAAATCCAGATTTTTTGGACAGTTCTCCAAGGTTGCTTCACATTGTTGAGTTGCAGGTAGGAGTTATTGGTGGGCAGAACTATTGAAGGTACATGACCTGGGCCACATATGAGTCTTTAGGAGAATGGAGATGATATTATTCTTTGGGAAAGGGGCACAAAATCTGCCAGCAGAAGAAGTGAAAAAAGGATGTTGAACATTGGGGAAAGCGTTTGAAGCTTGCTAGTAGAAAACATGAAGTGGTTAAAATGTGACAACAGAAGAACAGAGGTGACAATGGTGATAATTGGGAAAGGGGTTTAAAATCTGATATCATAAGGAGAGATTCTTCATGGTAGGAAAGTGTTAAATACACTGAGGGGCTGGAGTTTTGGGTCGGATATGAGTGGACAAGTAGAAGGGCAGTAGAAGGAGTGTGGTGAGGAAGTTGGGCTAGTTAAGTTGCAGCTACAGACTTGTAATTGAGGACATCCCTAATTAACAGGAAATACACATTTTTACATGCATAGTGGTTTGTGGGGAGAGTACCCATGAGAATGTGGACAAATATAATGTGAAGGATTGGAGAATGTTGGCCATTTCCTTTACACTTAAGTGAGTTTGTCAGGGAGAAATGTGTGGCCAGCTATGGTATGACATATGTGATACCATTTGTGATGTGTGTGGCATTAATTGGTTACTGTTGCCAATGTGGACTGGGAAAATTCAGTGTGCAACAGAATTTTTTCATCACTGTAGAAAAGACCTGAGATCTCTAAGAATGGTCTTCCAGAGCCTAAAAGCAACCACTGTGAGCACTCTTTACTTTGCTCCCACCAGATGCACCTGCGAGGGTAGTGAGACAGATAGAAGGCTTCCCCAGATCACAAAACACAGAAAGGTTCATATTGGAGAAAATGTTCCTGCAGATCACCTGAACCTGAGCTGTGTGCAGTTTAACTAGTCACAAACGGCACTTTAAATTGTGCTGGGAAATTATCTGACAGCTTATTACAACAAGGAAGTTGGGTTGTCCCTGTTGACCAGGGGTCCTCAAACTTCTTAATCCACGGGCTGATTTGCCATCCCTAAGACTGTTGGGGTAGATTATATATAATTTTGGGGGGGGGGGGAATCATGCACACACTGTACATATTTGTAGTGAAAAAAAACCTCATAAAAGAACAATAGAATATTTAAAATGAAGAACTGTCGTAACCAATATAAACTTACCAGTGTTTCAGTGGGAAGTGTGGGCTTGCTTTTGCTTGATGAGATGGTCAAGATAAGCCTAAAGATAAGCCCTAAGCCTAAAGTTTAGGGTGAGGGCATGCAGCCCATGGGCCTTAGTTTGGGGATCTCTGCTGAGATATAACTGTAGTCCCAGTTATATCTCTTATTATTGTAAATATGCATTATTTTTTAGCATACAAAGGTTGCAATCCTATGAACAATTATATGGGATGAAGTCAAACAGAGGCTGGTTTGGAGCAGATGTTGTTTGAGGAAAACTGAACTTGCAGCCCAACAGACCGGGGGTGATCAAGTTCTGGAAAACCGTTTGTAAGCCATTTTGAAGTTGCAATTCTGCATTCATTTGCTCAAATGTAAATCACACTAGATTCAATTAAACTTATTTTCTGTTCTGAGTGGCTGTCTATAGGAGTGCGCTGTAATGTTAAGTACCAAAACAAAATGTTTTTAAAACTTTTATATAGGGGAGAAAATAACCCAGAGATATTTGTGACTTCATTTTCTCCTTCCTTTGTCTATAGTCTTACTGCTACACAATGCAGAAACAATGGCCATTTTTCTTTGCTTTCTTTTTAATGAATTTTTTATTTTCTTCCACAGGTACAGAAGGAATAACAATGAAGTGAACGAAGTCGAAGCACAGAAATTCTTTCCCAAGCGTTACGTACTGGCAAATCTGCCACAACAACAGTGACAACAACAAAGCAAACTGGAAAAATTCCAATAAAGAGATTTTTTCCCCCAACTCAAATACATATCACAGTTATTTGTACTTCCCGAACAGTGAAGCCACTCCAGGGAGTGACTAAAAATGGTTCGCTCAACAGAAGTGGCTTTTCTAATAAAAAGTGCAGAGAAAAATGTTGTCTGGTACACTGAAAAGAAGGGGATGACCTTGGCTTCTAGGATGAGGCTGGCTTACAGAGCTATCACATAGGATTGATTCCTGTTCCCAGGTGGTGTGTTGGAACACCCCAGAAGGTGCAGGAGCCTTCTCAGACAGTAAGAGGTGCTGTTATAAAGTTTTCACAGTGAGTCTATAACCACTGACACATGTTTTGGCTTGGATATATATTAGCATACAAACTTGAGCTCAACATCCCACAATTGGTTGAACCCTTATAGTCCAATTGTAAGTATTCTTGATGTTTTTGAAAACATTCTGAACATTTATAGAAGGGTAGAGTAATAGAATACATATGCTTGAGTTAGAAAAATAAGTTGCTTATTCATTTGTTTTAGGTCACTTGATTCATTTATCCATTCTTAAATTTCCCAATCATTACGGTGTTATATCTGGTTGTCTAGTGGAAATACATGCAACTGCCTGTGAAATAGCAGATATGCAGTATCAAATTTCATGTATCATAAGCTTACAAATATCAGTAATTAAATAATCTCTCTAGTGGTTATACCCAAAAGAAGAAGCAATTAAGATTTTCCTGGTGGCTCATAAAACTTAACACATGTATTGCTGAACACCCCCCTTCCCAAAAGCAGTTGTGATTGTTATAATACATGAAGTGGGCCAAATGGAACCTTCCAGATATGTAATGAAGGTCTGCCTCAGAATATCAAAGTATTCCATGTTTGTATTGATATTTTCTCAGACATTAGCCTAGCCTAAAACTGGATGAACAGGGATCCTCCCTCCCCAAGGAATTGGGTATAAAATTACCTTCAAGATATTTGTATAAGATATAAGATAAGTAAAGGTAAAGGTTTCCCCTGACATTAAGTGTCTGACTCAGAGGGTTGGTGCTCATCTCCATTCTAAGCCAAAGAGCTGGCGTTGTCCATAGACACCTCCAAGGTCATGTGGCCAGCATGACTGCATGTAGTGCCGTTACCTTCCCACCAGAGTAGTACCTATTGATCTACTCACATTTGCATGTTTTTTCGAACTGCTAGGTTGGCAGACAACAGAAGCTCATGCCGCTCCCTGGATTCGAACCTGTGACCTTTAGCAGCTCAGTGGTTTAGCAGCTCAGCGGTTTAACCCACTGTGCCACTGGGGGCTCCTTTGGGATAGCACTACTAAAAGTTTATTTGCATAGAGGAACAGGCAGCCATAGTTAATTCTTGACTTCTAGATGTTTTCGGACTGCAGCTCCCATAATACCTGACTATGTGTCATGCTGTCTTGGGACAATGAAACTCAGTGCCAAGTTGCCTGCTTTCTATCTAGGGAAAATATGAGATGATTGATTTATTATACTCCACCTCTGGTCTTTGGACACAGAACCAAAGATAGAGAATCTCACACTTTGGTTCTTTAGATGTTCCTGACCATTATATGTGCTTGCTGGAACTTCTGGGAGTTGAAATTGAAAACATCAGGAAGACCAAAGCACTGATGTACTGTGAAATCTAAACTGTTTTCAGTGATAGTTATTATAAGTAGCAGCAGATTTAAAGTGATCTACTAAAATACAATGGAAAATTCAAAAGAGTATTTGGTTTAACATTGACCAGAAAAAGTATGAAAAGCAAAAGTCTAACATTTTCCTCTTGTGTAAGTTAGAAGGGCTTCTTTTTGGATGGGGAGAGGTACATTTTGTGTTCGCTGCAAATTGAGGATAATGCTTCTTGCTGTTCTTTAATGTTTGCTTCTTAATGAGTTTTCACACACACAAACAAAACAACAACAGAAGAAGAAAAATAGATAGGTGCTCAGCCTTGAAAAGTGCAGCATCCATTAACTGTGAAAAGGATTTCAGATGAGCACCCTTTTCTTGGGGAAACAAGAGTGAGCACTTATGCAAACATTTGCCAGTGACCCTTTTCGCCCCCTCATTAGCTGCCCAGCTGCAACCAGATTTACATGGTTTAATTAAAAGTGACTTTATGAAATAGCTTGCTCAACCAGAAGAACTTTAGAAGAAATTAACATGGCGGGTGGTGGTTTGAGCATTTATTCTTATGAGTAAGCATTTCTTAATGCTGCCTCCCCTTCTACCACTTAGGTAAATGAAAGTAACTTTTAACTATATATGCAGCAAGTAAAATCTCAAGCTGCCAATGGAAACAGCTTCTCAGTATCCAGACAGATCAGCATGGATTGAAAAATATCTCAGAAACTGCTGTGCTCTCAATTCTGTTGGGAACGAAGGGGTGGCATAAGCAGGTGCTACAATGGGGAAGCTATTAGAACACACACACCCTACCTCCCCTCTTCCTAATGAAAGGCCTATTGCTTTGAAGTTTTGAATTTTTGTAGAAACCGATCTAGAAGGGAATGGTGAGAAAATAAGAACACCTTGGGTAATTTATTGAAGTTGGAACCTTTTCATCCAGGAAAGCACTGAGATAATAAAGTGTAAAATAAAGGTGGCAGCAACAACAATGGAAAGAGCGATGCACAGAATAATGGCGTCTTGGAGATCCAACAAATCACTGTCGAGCAAGGGAGAAGAGAAGAAAAAAAGAACAGACAGGAAAAGATTAAGTGTTAGTTTCTCATTTTTGTCTGCTTTGGAAATGAGTATTATTACTTGCAGTTCAAATGGATAAGACATGCCCTTCCTCCGAGCTCTCTTTTATTAAGAGTACATTAACTTACATTACGCTATAAAAGAGCAAGATATAAAAATTGCCTGCTTCTTGCCAATATGTTGAAAACTCTAATTATCCATGACCCTATCGACTTTCTACATTGAGAGAAGGAGAAGTTGAAGAGAAAGAAGAAGGGGAAAAGAAGACAAGAGCTTTTCCTATCTTACCTAAAATGTCTTGGACGGAAAATGGATAAAGCAGCTGTTAGTAATGTTAATTACAGGTTCAGAAAAAGGAAGAATTTTGTCAAGCTATACAGTTCTCCTTATATACAAGATCTACCTCAAAGTAGACAGGATCAATTGCCACGAGGGTGACAAATCCACTTAGTGTGATGGCTGCTCCCCACTGCCGTATAGGAACTCACTTGATGCTACTTTTCTTGATCACTGTCTCCCAAAGAGTCTACTTTAGTCTCAACTTAAGAATGGAAAATGGGATTCCAGTGGGCAAAAAAAAAGTGGGCAAAAAAAAAGATAGGTTTAAGGCAAACCTAAAGAAGTGGGGTATAAACACCAAGAACTGGGAGGCCCTGGCACTCGAGGGTTGTAACTGGATGTCAGCTGTTACCAATCGTGCTATGGATTTTGAAGAGTCACAAATAGAGGGTGAAAGGAAGAAATGTGTTAAGAGGAACACATGTCAAGCAAATCCTTGTCATGATCTCCAATGTGAATGGCCATGTGGATTCATAGTAGGTATTCAGAGTCATTTATGGATCCTTTGCCAAGAGTTTTCCTCTGGAAGACAATCATAGCAGGCCACGAATGTTCACCCATGATGATGACTTATACCATATAGTGCCATATTGCACTGTAATGACACTTTAACTGCCCCAGATGTATATGAATTCTAGGCTTTGTCATTTGGTGAAGCATTGGAGCTGTCTGGCTGAAAAGTCAAAATACTCCTTTCTAAATTCCAAAACCAAAAATTCCATAGTATGTTGTTATGCCAGTTAAAGTGTGCCTCATATTACTGGAAGCAGGGTAAGTAGCCCTATGAATAACATGTTGCCATCACCACTACCTAGCCCTCCCTTTCCTGTGGGTGGTGCTAGAGTTACAGCTGAATGTGACTGGCTATAAGAAACATTCCCTAGACTATACTGCCCTTCAGGGCAAATGGGATACTGACAAATTAAGCAGTGTACAGACACAACTAACAGTGCCTCCAGATTCATTCATGTTCTTTCTGATTTTATTTTGCAGATCCCTACATATTTTGTCTATTCCAGAAAATGTGCTGTCAGCTTATTGTATCGGTCAGTATATCTTGACACAATATGAA
The DNA here is from genome assembly GCF_037176765.1 of Anolis sagrei. Lineage (NCBI taxonomy): Eukaryota > Metazoa > Chordata > Lepidosauria > Squamata > Anolidae > Anolis > Anolis sagrei. Next base: position 210,047,482 of record NC_090024.1, on the reverse strand, counting down.
AACAACCCAGGAACCAAATCTGGGACCTTTCCATTGATGCACTGTGGGAGTTATGGAAAGGACAAGCAGTAGGAGAATATTTATGATAATTCTCTAGACTAGGGATGAAAATAATATTTGCTATTATTTATTCCCTGGTTTAAAAAACAGGTTTCTACAGATTAATAATGTATTGTATTTTTGTTCAAAACCTCATCTTCCTCTATGAACCTGTGCAATCTCTAAAATTTTCTGGGGAGGTTCTCATCTTGCTCCCACCGCCGTCACAACATGGTTGGTGGGGACAAGAGAGAGGGCCTTCTTGGTTGTACCCCCTGGCTCTGGAACTCAGGGAGATTAGGCTGATACCCACCCTGTCCATCTTTCGCAAAGATCTAAAAACATGGATGTTCTACTGTGCTTTTGATTAGAAGGTTCCCCAGAAAATTTTGGCCCCCAGCTATGACTCAAAATCTAGTCTTGCACTTTACTCTGTTCCCTACCCAGAGATATAGTGTTCTATTTCCTATTTCCCTCTATTCCTAATTTTATCATCTGGCTATTTATTTATTATTTATTTATTTATTAGATGCACTTATTGACCGCCATTCTCAGCCCTTACGGGCGACTCATGGCGGTGTACAGTACACATAAAAAGACAGTTACAGAGGCCAGTATCAACAACATATGACTATACAACAAATACAAACTACATAAAAATCCGCTTCGTCTCTTAGTAGAATCATAGCCAGTCTCATTTTCCTTATACCATTCCAGTTCTCATTACCGTAATGTTGTTGCTTAGCACTTAATTAAATGCCCTCTCGAACAGCCAGGTCTTAAGGCTTTTTCGAAAGGACATGAGGGAGGGTGCCTGTCTGATGTGTGCCGGGAGAGTGTTCCACAGCCGGGGGGCCACCACCGAGAAGGCCCTCTCCCTCGTCCCCGCCAGCCGTGCCTGTGATGCAGGCGGGATCGAGAGAAGGGCCTCCCCAGACGATCTCAAGGTCCTCATGGGCTCATAGGCCAAGATGCGGTCAGAAAGGTATTTTGGGCCGGAACCGTTTAGGGCTTTGTAGGCCAAGACCAGCACCTTGAATTGGGTCCGGTAGCAAATCGGCAGCCAGTGAAGCTGGGACAACAAGGGCGTTGTGTGCTCCCTGCTACCCGCTCCAGTTAGTAACATGGCTGCCGCACGCTGGACCAGCTGAAGCTTCCGGGCCGTCTTCAAGGGCAGCCCCACGTAGAGAGCGTTGCAGTAATCCAGGCGGGATGTGACAAGAGCGTGTACCACCGTGGCCAAGTCAGACTTCCCGAGATACGGGCGCAGCTGGCGCACGAGCCTAAGCTGTGCAAATGCTCCCCTGGTCACCGCTGAAACCTGAGGATCCAGGCTCAACGATGAGTCCAGGGTCACACCCAAGCTGCGAACCTGCGCCTTCAAGGGGAGTGCGACCCCGTCCAGCACAGGCTGTAACCCTATATCCCGTTCGGCCTTGCGACTGACCAGGAGTACCTCTGTCTTGTCTGGATTTAGTTTCAGTTTGTTCGCCCTCATCCAGACCGTTACAGCGGCCAGGCACCGGTTCAGGACCTCGACAGCCTCCTTAGTAGCAGGTGGGAAGGAGTGACAGAGTTGGACATCATCTGCGTACAGATGACACCGCACCCCGAAACTCCGGATGATCTCACCCAGCGGCTTCATGTAGATGTTAAACAGCATGGGGGACAGTATGGAACCCTGTGGCACCCCACAAGTCAAAGGTTGTGGTGCGGAACAGGAGTCCCCCAATGACACCTTCCGGGTGCGACCCTCCAGAAATGACCGGAGCCACCGCAAAGCAATGCCTCCAAGACCCATTTCCGCAAGGCGCCCCAGAAGGATACCGTGGTCGACGGTATCGAAGGCCGCTGAGAGGTCCAGGAGCACCAACAGGGACACACTCCCCCTGTCTAGCTCCCGGCGCAGATCATCCACTAAGGCGACCAAGACCGTCTCGGTACCATGCCCCGGTCTGAAACCAGACTGTGCCGGATCCAGATAATCCGTGTCTCTCAAGAATACCTGGAGTTGTGAGGCCACCACGCTTTCCATGACTTTGCCCAAAAAGGGGAGATTGGAAACAGGCCGAAAGTTGTCCAATTTAGTGGGGTCCAGTGATGGCTTCTTCAACAGCGGCTTTATAATAGCCTGTTTTAGGCTCGCTGGAATCTTGCCTTCCCGAAGGGAGGCATTCACCACCACTGTATTTCACTTTATCCATCGGCCCTGTCCTCTCAACTGATTTGCACCATTCCGCCCATCTGAGCCCAAAAAATTTCAGGCCATTGGTTGTCTTGCTCAATTGTTGCTTTTATACTGTGATATGTTGTTGTTTGTTTTATATTGTTTTTTGATGTTGTTTTATGAATTTTAGTGCATTATATTTTAATTATGTTGACCAGGCTTCTCCCCATGTAAGCTGCCCTGAGTCCCTTCAGGGAGATGGAGATGGGATACACAGTAAAGTTGCTGTTGTTGTTGTTGTTGTTGTTGTTGTTGTTGTTGTTGTTGTTGTTGTTGTTATTATTATTATTATCATCATCTTAGAATCCAATAGGACACCACCATGGCAATTAAAGTTGAATCAAATCACTATACCAACATAGTGTTTGGCAAGCTGACTACAGATATTTGCTGCAGTCAAGAATGCAGTGGAACATATTGATGTTCCAGAGAAGTCTATGACATTTTCAGAAGCTAAGCTTTAAGCATAAGTGAAGATTGTGATTCAGTTCTGCAGGCATCACAAGTAATTATAAAATCATCAGTGTTTTAGGAATATAGGCTTAAACAGGTAAGCACTGTGAAGCTGAGCTAATCAGAGCAGCCCCACATGTTATAAAATAAACATATGCACCAATTTTCTTCCTTTTCTTGAAAAAATCTACAATCTGCTTTAAATAAAATGTAAGAAATGGGTAAGTGTTTTCATTTCTATAAGATATGGGGCTGCTCTGAAGTCTTGTACGAAGCATGTGCCTAGAACTCGGAATCTAATTCCCTCTCTGGATTCACATAACATTCTTGATCTTCCAGCGGATTCAAAATAACATGTAGCAAGCATATAGCTAAGTTCATTCAAATAGCCACAAAGTGCATAAAACTGCTCAAGGGGAAAGAGTATTTCTTCTGTATCTAGTATATGAAGTCAGCTTGCTCTGGAAGAGCGAGCAAATAGACCTGTTACACCTGAAATTGGGCCTGACGGAGGCAGCAGGGTGTTGCATATTAAATGACACCTCGACTCTCTGCTCCACAGCACCTAATTGCATACGGCTATATGTTCAAGTCTCTGATGATTTTATAATTACTTGTGATTTCTCAAGAACAGAAACACACACACACACATATACACACATTAAATGCTTAGTGCTTAGCTTCTGAAAAGTGAGGATGTATCAGAAGGGGAGCATTTGTAATCATGCTTTCTGGAAACATTAATTTTTTTAATCTATAGTTGGAGCTACATGGCAAATAATGCAGTTTTAGAATGCCATTTAACTGAATTGAATTGGTTTATATGGGTCTACATTGTTAAATAACCCAGTTCAGCGCAGTTATGTGGCAATGTAAATCCAGCCTATGGTTTGTTGGAAGTTTTGGAAAATGGTAGCACGTGGTATCTGAATTAATACTTATTTCTGAAATATATATATATATATTAATTAAAAACCTGGTGTGTCATAGGTTAGATTGTGGTGCAAAGATGTGTAAGTTAAAAAGCATGATTTGCTCGACAATATCCTAACCTCTCTCTGTGTAATTGTATGTGACTTCAAGGTGCCTGCCAACAGAGAATGATATCCTGGGATTTAAATCTTCTTAGGCAAGGAATATTCAGAGTTGATTTGTCAGTGTTCTCCTCTGAAATATTGTCTATGGCAGTTTGGCAATTCCTCATCTGAGTACAAGCCAGGCCTGACCCTGCTTAGCTTTCATGATTTTATGGGAATGAAAGAATTTTGTCAAACCCAGTATTGGTTTGTTGAAGAATTATTTCAGTCTTTTTATTTAAAAACAATTTCTTAACCAGTTGTGGTAGAAAGCTTGTCGTTTGGCCAAGCTGTTTCCCGAATTTTGTATGAAAGATGTGCTAGATGTCTGAGTCCCATCCAAACTATTTATGATGCCTGGTTGTGCAGTTTCCTTGTTCCCAATTGCTTTTTTTCCCAATGCAGGAGAATGGAAGAAGGTCAGGAAGAAGAGGCTCTTCCTTTCTAATGGAGAGGTTTCTATTAACATTTCATTCCCTGCTATATTCTATAGAGCACAAGGTGTAGCTGTATCTCTTTCTTGATGAGGAAAAGTATTTAAGGGAGTGACATTAGTGGGAAATAACCAGCACATATGTGTTGTTGAAAGCTTTCATGGCCAGAATCACTGGGCTGCTGTGAGTTTGCCGGACTGTGTGGCCATGTTCCAGAAGCATTCTCGCTTGACATTTCACCCACATCCATGGCAGGCATCCTCAGAGGTTGTGAGTTCTGTTGGAAAATTCACAGCAACCCAAGCAACTCAAATAATAATTATTTTACTTTCTAATAGTAAAAAAAAACCTATGCTGGATTAACCAAGAGATTCACAGAGCCCAGCATTGTGTTTATACAATGGTCGACCGGTCATCTAAAAGAAGCCTGCCAGCAAGACATAATTGTTCCCCAGCTACCAATATATTGCAAGTATTCTATAGCTATTGTGGCTGGCAACCATTGATGGCCCTAACCTCCCTGAAACTATTTAATATCCTTCTAAAACCATTACTACATTCTGTGGTGCTGAACCCCACATTATATGCTCTGTGAAGTACTGACTTTAAAAAAATTCATCCTGAATCTCCAGCTTTTCAGTTTCAGTTGATAATCCCATATAGGGTTCTTCTGACATTATCGCATGAGGGATATTACCAGGATCTGGTCCCCATTGTGTCAGGGGATGGTGCCATAATTGTGTTTGTTGGCTAAAACTATTTCTTACTTTGCTGGGAACTCACCATAGAATTGAAGTGTTGGAGGAGACCCAAGGGCCATCTAGTCTAACCTCCTGCCATGAAGCACACACAAACAAAGCACTCCCAAAAGATGGCTATCCAGTATCCAGTCTCTGATTCAAAAATGTCCAGCACTAATTCACAGGGTATGAAATATGTTTCAAAACATGTCTAGCACTAACTCACTGTATTCTAAAATATAGAAAGTTATAAACACCTTTGTTATGTCTTCCCTCTTTTTACTTGTGTATGCACAAAAGGGGTGAAGTAACATTAACAAAACAAAACAAAAACACCAAAACCAAACAAAGCCTCCTCTGGGTTGCTGTAAGTTTTTTGGGCTGTATGAACATGTTCCAGAAGCATTCTCTTCTGATGTTTCACTTGCATATATGACAGGCATCCTCAGCCTTCAACAACACAAAGTCTCCTCCCTTTTAAAAAAAGTGTGCTTGTTTGGAAAAGTAGTAAAGCGCACATACACATTCTTTTCTTTCATATACCTTGGCATCTAGGTTATAATTATCTCATTTGGTATTTTCTGCAATTTTGATGCTTTTCGTACTCCAGCTGGCAATGAATTATTCTGCCTTGCCTATAAACAGAGGCCTTGTTAGACCCACAAGTGTTTGTTTCTATTTATACCTCTGCCTTGTATTAATATTTAAGGACACTGTGCAGAACACCACCGTATGCTGCTCTGCTGTTTTAAATTGTATTACTGTTGCTGCTTCATTTGCTGACAAGTAGATTTTTTTTGTTGTATTATTGGGTTTGGGGATGTGCTGCCTTTACAGCATAGCAATCACTGGGAAGTATTTAAGGATGGGCAAAGAGAAAAAGGGAAGGAAGCCCTTCCATTTCATCAGATGAAAGACAATTTCCATAAAAGGTCCTCCTTCAGCTGATGCTACTAGCACCCACTCCAGCTGAAGCTGGAAGAAAGACCATCCCACCATCCCTATTGAAATCATTGAATCATCAAATAATAAAGTTGGAAGAGACCACGCGAGCCATCTAGTCCAACCCCCCTGTCATGTAAAGCAACCCCAACAGATAGCTACCCAACCTCTGTTTAAAAGCTTCCAAGGAAGGAGCTTCCCCTTTCTTCCCCCCCTCACCCCTTTTTCCTTCCCATACTTTTTTCTTCTTGTTATATATTTTTTGATTGACCCCCCCCCCCCCCCAGTGGCACAGCAGGTTAAACCACTGAGCTGCTGAACTTTCTGACCAAAAGGTTGGTAGTTCGAATCCAGGGAGCAGGGTGAGTTCCCGTTGTTAGTCACAGCTTCTGACAACCTAGCAGTTCAAAAATGTACAGTTCTTAGCAGTTCCAAAACATACAAATCATAGTAGATCAATAGGACTGCTTCAGTGGAAAGGTATCAGCACTCCATGCAGTCATGCCAGCTACATGACCTTGGAGGCATCTATGGACAATGCTGGCTCTTTGGCTTAGAAATGGTGATGAGTCAGACACGACTACACTTAATGTCATGGGAAAACCTTTACCTTATCTTCGGACTGTGAGTCACTCAGGAAAACCTTTTTGGTTTAGTAAACAAACAAATAAATGTGTTCAGTTTCCATCTTCCTTTATTCTCCATTCATTCATTATCATTAATGTTAATCTTTTTTTAATTTTCTGCTTTTTTGATCAAAGGAGGATCCAAAAGATATGTGTAATTCAGAAAACAATGAACATTGTCTGTGGATTCTCTCCATCACTGTAATATGTTATGTTGTTATTATTGCTACTGTATGTCTTCATGCCATTTTTGACTTATGGCAACCCTAAGGTGGGCCCTTTTAGGGTGTTTTTTTTTTTTTGCAAGATTTGTTTAGACAGTCTGTCATTGCCTTCCTCTGAGGCTGAGAGGGTATGGTTAGCTCAAAGTTAAACAGTGGACTTCCATGGATAATCAAAGATTTAAACCCTGGTCATCAGAGTCAAAGTCCAATGCCTGAGCCACTGCACCACACTGAATCTATATGTCCAAAAACAGATTTCCAATTGGCAAGCAGGGAAGAAGGAAAAGAGAGAACTCAGGACTCAAGAAAAAAGTCACTGCATCTTTGGAGAGGATTTTTGTCACATAACATGCCATTTTGGTTTTAAATCTTTGGGCCAGTTTTCATTTTTTGTTATCAGATTCTCCTCCTTTTAAAACTTTTAGACCTTAATTGTTGTTTGCCATCTTTTCAAATAATAAGAGCTACTTTTTCTTTTGGATACATTTCTTTTCCATCTCTTAAAGGTGTTTTTAACAACTGCACCCCAAGGCCATCTGTCTGGACCAGATGCTTAGCTCCTGAGCTGTTTGGTACAGTAAAACATGCACACAATCGTTGTTTCTTTCTTGTTGTTTTATCCTACTTTACTGTTTTATTTACTCTTTTTTATTGGCTCCACCCTCCCCTCCCTGATTGTTCCCAACAAATTTCTACTTCATATCTCCAGGTACATTAATGGATGTGCCAACTATACCATCACCTTGACGAATACACCAATGAGAGATAAAAGGACTAGGAATAACAAAATTAATATTATTTTAATTATCTTTATTAGGTCATCTATATGTATCACTTTGTGGGATACAGAGAATTCCATGTACTTGGAAATCTGGAAGTGTGTTACTGTGTGTTACTGTAAAACTGCAGAGTTACACAGTGATAAAACCAATGGATGACTCAGATCTCAAAATTGTGGCCAATGCTGGGCAATATATCTGTCGGGATGAGTTCTTTACAAGCTAGGGCACTAAGCAGAGAGAGGGAAAAGAGAATTGTGTGTGGGTAGAACAACTTTCTAAACATGCACTGATTATAATATATTTTACATGCACACAACTTACCATAGGCTGAGACTGGATAGGACTGCAATGACAATGGAATAACATCAGAATACCATTGAAACCAATTAGGGACAAGTTAAAGTAAAGTGACATGGACAAATATTTCAGCCAGCTTATTCTGAAGGAAAAGTGAGCAACTTATACTACATTAGTCACCAGCCATAGTCTGTTACATTCCCATGTCAACCCCACCAATTACCTGGAAAGAAAAAGGAAAGAGAATGACACTAAAGCCAATAAGATAATTCTCATTTACATAATAATTTCCCTGTACTGTGCTTAATAGTCTGAGCAATGTCAAAAAAGTATATATCACCCATTCTCGAAGAAGCTTCAGTGCACTAATTGAAACTAAATTAAACAGACTTCCATTTTGTCTCCTGTTAGCTGAGAGATATTTTGTGAGCTTCCGTGTTATGTAGTGATATATGTACTTGTCCCTTCCTTTCTGCAAAACTGCTAGACACAGTTTCTATCTGCTGTGGTGACATAATTATTTTTTCCTACATTAAAACTATACAGACTATGTTCTGCATACTGGTAGCAATTCTTATTAAAGGTGAGAGTAACTGCGTTCTTCTTAAATTTTCTTGCACATTGTGTATAGCTCAATTAATTTCTCAAGTTGATGTTTTCATTTGAAACCAAAACCACTCATGTAGTAGATTGACGGTCACCAAAGTGAATATATTCTGAATTTCTTCTTCCTGCTTCCAAAGTAGATGAGGCACCATCCTTAGAAAGGGAAAAAATATTTTTTCCAGATACTACTTTGAGTGTGATATTTTTCAGCTAGAGACATAAATTTAATTCTTTTTGGCAAGAATGAATAACCTTAGTACATTTAACCTTGCCGGAAGAAAAACATTGAATAATTGTGTAGTTTTCAGACTACTCAAAGTTCAGGATTTATTCTATGAAAATTTGCACATGTTTTTGCACCAAAAACTACTTTTTATGTGTAGAAAACAGCAGCTTATTTGTGTAGGAAACTTTTTTTATGTGCAGAAAATTCTGTGTATGTATTTAATGTAAAATGTGTTTCCAAATTGTAAGGAATCTTGTCTCTCTAGGGTAGTTTTTAAAATTAGATTTCCCGACACACAAGGGACCAGGCTTTGACATTTTTTTCAATTATATTTTACAAATTGCTGTTTCAGGTGATTTAACTGAAAGAGATTTTTTCATATGAAGATTTTGAGTTCCTTGAGGACAAATTAGTGATAACAAATGTTGATCTATAGGAGCTTGAATGAAAAGGTTTGTTTTATATGGAAAACACCAAAGAAAGCAGAAGATCCATAGATTCCTGACACATTTAGGGCTTCACTGTTTGTGATCCTGTTCTAATTAGGTTCTTGGCATTAAATGTATGAATGTACGAGGGGTATTTTTTTAAGTAAGATCCATTTGAACATAAGTACACAACAAAAGTTTATTTCAAAAAAGTAAATTTATTTTCAGAAAGTACATACTTCACTCTATTTTTCGACATAGTTGACAAGTTTGTTCAAACACTTATCATACCTCTGAACCAATTTTAAAATACCCTCTTCATAAAAACTTGCCGCCTACTCCGATAACCAAGAGTAATCAAAGAAGGGCGACCGGAGCGGTCCTCATCATGGACGTTGTCATGGCCATCTTTGAATTGTCGTACCCACTTATGCACTTTGCTTTCACTTATAACAGTATCACCGTGCACTTCACAAATCTGTCAATGAATTTCTGCAGCAGGCAGGTTCCTTGCTGACAAAAACCATATCACTGAGCGAACCTCACATGCGGCGGGTGAGTTGATAGTCTTAAACATTTTTAAAGCACAGAACAGAACCATACAGGTTAGCTACAGAGCGGAAACTGAGCACAGTTGTTCCCGAAGCATGACGGTACATGACGCACGCGCCCGTTGCGGTATGCGTGCGAACTACTAGTGTCTACAACAAAACGAACCTTACTTAAAAAATACCCCTCGTAGTTTTCACATTTCATGCATTGTAATGAAATCTCTTAGATTCAATCAGATCACCAAATAAATTTTCATTAAGTGGATCTTTCAGGGAATATCTGAATGTTGTAGTTTCAAGACATTAGGTACCTGTTGATACCAAACAAGCAAAGGTGTTTGCAAAAAATACATCTAATTAGCTCAGCTCTCTAAATATTAACATACATATCAGCCATCCTTTGGAAATAGGGAAAACTCTGTGTCGAACTTCATTTCTGAAATATAATATTCAGTTCCACCCTATGTAACATTGCTGTATCTTATTTATACCCTGCTGTTTTAATTGTTTAATTGGATTTTGATATGTTATTATGTTTTAGTTGGTAAACTTTGTTGTTGTCTCTCGGCGTGGACCTGCATGTAAGCCCTCCTGAGTCCCTTTGAGGAGATGACTTGTAGCAGGTACTTCAACTCCCCCCCCCCCCCCCCCAAATGCTCAGACATTTGCTCAGGAGCTTGCCTCACTATGTTTTCAGGGCTACTACCCTCATGGCTATTGGAAACTTCAGGATTATTTATTTACTGACAGAAACACTTCTGAATTTCTACGCACATATTGCCATGTACATATTTGGATGTACAGTATCAATCCCAGAGGATTTTCTGTGTAAGATTTTATCAAAGTGCTAACATTTGCTATCTTAATAGAAATGAGAGATACAGCAAAATTGATAACTCATTTTTGCTTAATAAAAGATATTATCATGTTAGTTCTTTAGAATTCATATTAAAGCAGATGTTTTCTTGAGAAGGACAGTAGCAAGGAATGTAAGCAATATTCGTTCTGTTAGTCAACCCACAATATATATTTTGAATTGACATGATAGGCTTCTTGATCCAGGACAGAAATAAGTCACTGATTGTTAACAGGGGCATGAAAACATCTTGATTTTTTCATTCCTCTCTTCATTCCACCTGCATTCCTGTCCTTTGTTTTTTCTCTCTATTAGGTTGCAAGCTTTTTATTAACTGATTGAAATCTGTATAGGGTCAGACCACCTTATCCACGGGTTCTACATCCATGGATTCAACCAAACATGGCTTGAAAATGCTGAGATTTTTTTTTTCCAAAAAGCAAATGTTTATGCATAATTTTAAATGTGAACCATTTTGGCCGTTTGTATTTGGTTTTTTAAAAATACCTTTTCTCTTTCCAAAATATGGAACAATCCTTAAAGGTAAGGTATAGGTTTTCCCCTGATGTTAAGTCCAGTTGTGTCTGACTCTGAGGGGTAGTGCTCATCTCCATTTCTAAGCCGAAGAGCCGACGTTGTCTGTAGACACCTCCAAAGTCATGTGGCCAGCAGCATGACAGCATGGAGCGTTGTTTCCTTCCTACTGGAGCAATACCTATTGATCTACTCACATTTGTATGTTTTGAACTGCTATGTTGGAGAAGCTGGGTCTAACAGCGGAAGCTCACGCTGCTCCCTGGATTCGAACCTGCAACGTTTTGGTCAACAAGTTTAGCAGGGAACTTCAATAGACAAGAAACTGATACTTTAATGAAGAATCTACACACCAGCTAAGTTCTTTTTCATCCCCCATACTCAAGGGTATCTATTACAAACAAATTATTCCATTTTCCTGTAGAATCAGCTGGTCTTGAATCTTTCTTATGATGGCTAGGATGATCAGAAACAATATCAGATAACCTTTACTTAATTTCAGATAACCATTACTTAATTTCTTAATTTTTCAAAATATTGGATTTGAAATGTCTAGCTTGTTAAGTCCCAGTGTCTTCTTTAAATATCACATTTTCTTAAGTATATGACTATGAAAAGCATATGATTAAGTATGGCTACATTAATGGAGGTTGAGGCTATGACTGCATGCTACAACAGAGATGGGCAGGTGGTAGTTCTCTTAGTGGTCTGCTGTGTGTTGGAAAATAGCAATAAACTGTCTTCCCTCCTATCCTAATTTGTAGTGCTTAAATTAAAAAATTTAATCAGCTAGAAATCACTCACCACAATATAGATAGTGGCTGCTTTAATGTTAAATCAAATGTAAATAATCTGAATGTAAGGGAGGGGAAAAGATGATAGGATAGGCATCTTGATCAATATATATATATATACACACACATACAGAATTGATGCCTCAAAAGGCTCAAAAGGACTTTCCAGACAGACCCTATATCTCAGGACCTGAACGCAGGTTTTCTGCTTTAAGATGGATTATATGAGTCCGCACTGCCAAATAATCTGGGATAAACAGAAAACCTGGGTTCTGATCCTGGGATCTAGGGCCTATGTGGAAGGGCCCTGAGCCTCTTTTTGATCTTTTCTGATCTAGTGTTTCAGTTTGATTCATGTTAAGCTTGAGATATTTGCAGGGAGAAACAGAGAATATTGTGAACAATTCTAGAAGGTTAATTTTGCAAAGGATGTTTGAACTAAGGGGGAAATTGCCATTGATTCGGTCGATAAGTAGAAACATACCAGCTGGAAATAAAATGTTGTGAAGTGTATCCTCATAAAAAAAGCTAGACTGGATGGATTCCCTTTGGAAGGAACACAGGGCGAGAAGAACAATGGTTTGAAGTGACCTGATGAAAAAGATGGGAGCAGATTTCAAATGGAATTAATCAGCTGATGAGTTCAATCTCTCCAAAGGACCCAGGTTACCTTTTTCAGCTTTTAGCTCAGCACTCAGATGCCTCATCTTCAAGACAAATTTCTTCCTTGGGCCTAGTTTGATATACAACTTGTGCAGAATTTTCAATTTCACTTTTCAGATCTTTGTGACCTCTGAGACTTCTTTAATACAGAACATCATTTTGCCTTGGCTGAGAATCCCAGTTTCCTGTCTACCTCTTATCGGCCACATCCCTCTTGCCTTACCCTTATTTTCATTTGGCACTTAACAAAAAAAAGAAAAGTTTATCCTTTGCTGTGCTGGCACTATAGTACAAATCGTTTCTGTTCCTGTGAAAAGAGCAGGTAAACAAGAAAGCAAAGCTGCACATAGTGCATACATATAACTTTGATTATCAACTCAAACTGAAACAATATTGTCCAGAAAAAGAACACACCTAAATAAAATTGTGATTCACTATGTGCTTCAACTAGTCTCAGTCCAATCATCATCATGATAATCATCACGCCTTTTCCCAATTTGGGAAAAATAGTACTCAAATAATTATTTTAATTATTATCCACTTTCAGTCCCAAACTGAAAATATAGTTAAAATTCACAACATGCAAAAATAAAAAAGCAATTAAACCATCATAAAATTGGAGAGACGTATTCCTAGTTGGGAAACTCTCAACCTTCAATTAAAGTTCTGCTGTCATTTTTATCATTATTTGTTGTTGTTTGCTGTTGTGTGTTTTAAAGTCATATCTGACTTATGGGACCCCTAAAGCAAACCTAATAACAAGTCTTTATTTGCAAGATTTGTTCAAAAGGGGTTTTTTGCCTTTATCTAAAACTGAGACAATGTGACTTGCCCAAGGTCACAATCATCTTCATCATCACCACCACCATCATCATATTGTTATATTTATTTCTATCTTGCCTTTTCATCAATTTGATACTCAGTGTGGCATACTATAGATAAAAAATGTGATTTGAAGAATTCATATGATAAAGAAGTTAAAATGAGATTAAACAATCAAAAAGTAAAACAAAATTGGGCATATATCAATAAATACTCATACACACATCAATAAAATGACCAGAAAGATTTGGCACATTATTTTGGTGGGACAGGCCTTACATAGTCAATTACCAAGTGCCTGTTGAAACAGAACAGTATTTGCATGTCTTGGGAAAATTGCAAATACAGGGGCTGACAGTGTATCATCTCAGCAAGGGGAATTCAAGGGTCTGGGTGAAGCTACTGGGAGCAAAGAAAAAAAGGTCCTTTACTTAGGTCCCACTACGGTCAATTTCTGGAAGAAGGTGACCATAGAGTTGCACTGGGGGATCTAGAGATCCACTAAAGTTAAACTCACAAGCCTGGAGGCCCAATTATATATGTCCATGTCTTAACTCTTGCACTATTTCTTAGCTGTATAATTTTCTGATTTTAATAATATTTTATCAGGTTAACATTTTTGTTTATGACAAAATTCTTTTATGTTGGGTTTTCCGTTGTGTTTGTAGATCGTTATTTTTACTGTGTTAAATTTTTATTTCAAAGGAATTCTGTGACACCTAGAATTCTTTTTTATAGACATCTTATAAAAACACATACTGCAAAACCAATAAGCAAACAAACAAACAGATTGCCAGCATGTTGAGTATGGCTGGCGACCAGAATTTCCCTCTAGTTTGAATAAGACTTGTCCTGGTATTCTTTGTATAATTACTTGGCTATATGACTAGAAAAGGAAACCACATCTTCTGCTTGACTTCTTTTGAGAGACTGCAGATAGAAATATCGAGAAAATTTTTCAGGTGGGTAGTGGCCACAAAAATCCTTTATGTGAACCCTGAAGCTTTACTGTCCTCCATCAATATCAATTATAGGCAAATGCGTACAGTATTTGTTCCCTGATATAATGGATGGATTCTTGGTTATTATTTTTGTCTCTTAGAACGTCATCAGATGGATATTTTCCTTTGTTTCTACACACTCCAAATCCCACGGATCACATCAAATGACACATGATCCATTAAGGGGGTTGCACGTGGGATTATATTCCCACAGCATGTAGAACCAGGAGGATTTGAGAGACAGGCAGGAATCAACTCCACTCCTCTCTCTCTGTGTAGAATGCTTTAAAAAGTATTTTCCTTTGGATGGGAAGTGGATCACAGAATAATAGATCTGGAAGAGATCACATGGGCCATCTAGTCCAGCCCCCTGCCATGCAGGAAAAGTATGTGGGATTTGACCATTTACACTCTGTTTTTTGACAGTGTGGTTATTCATATGTGCTGTCTGCTAATGCCTCTCAATACTCCTTTTGTCACCATTACTCTTCAGACACTTTCAGTTCTGGCAAGAAACCCCTTCTCCCTGTTGATTTTCTAAGCAAACTGAGAAAGAAAGAAAGAGAAAGAAGCAAGTTTCCCTGTTTCTTTAAAAGGCTTAGTTACCAAAGCTGTATTTCTTTAACTGTGTTTCTGATTTGTACTTTGTGGTTTGCACAAGATCCTGCTTGCTGCATTGAAAGAAGTGGTTTAAAGGTAGTGTGGATCCCATTGAAATAATTGGTTTTAAAATGGGAGGAGACAACACCTGCCAGTGTGATGGGAAATGAAGTGAATGGTTGAGTTAGACATGGGAGGAGGTGATTCTGTGTGATGGGGGTGAGTAAAATCTCTGTCCTCTGTGAAGATGGAAAAACCACAGAATGTCATGTGAAGAAGATGATTCCACTAGTTTATACCCCCTCCCCACTGATGGGAAGAGGTCTTTAGTTTCTAAGCCTAATCATGTGTCAGTGTCATGCCAATGTGGAATAAGATAACACAGGATCTGAATTAAGTGCACTTTAAAATATTGTATGTATTTTGTACCATAATGAGTTAGAGTAATTAACTCATTTGGATAATATATAGTTAGTTTTCAAAAGAAGTGGAGTTTTTAATACAACAGACCATTACTTTTTCTTCTACAAATCACTCATCTTTGCTTTTTTTTCCACATTTTTAAATATGCTGTTTAAAATACCTCTCCACAAGTGTTTGTTTGTTCAGCTATATTTTATTAAAGTTATAGATTTGTTTGCTTTCTGGCTTTGTTTGCTTTCTTGTATTGTGCCCCTGCTTCTTATCATTTATACTGTTCACTTCATGCTGCCTGCATTATTAACTGCTAGAATATTTTTATTCTGAGCAGCTAAACATGTTTACTGTTAATCAATAATTTTAACAAAAGCATAATGGAGTAATTTAGTTTTACTGTCTCCACAGGAATTATCTGGTTAAATGAAAGTGATGCAATTTTTGGGTTGCTGTGGGTTTTCCGGGATGTATGGCCATGTTCCAGAAACGTTCTCTCCTGTCGTTTTGTCCACATTAGGAGAGAATGTTTATGGAACATGGCCATACCACCCAGAAAACTCACAGCAACCAAGTGATTCCAGCCATGAAAGTCTTCAACAACACAATGCGATTTCTGTTTCTAGAGAAGTATTGCCTTACCTTGCAAATCATATTTCCCATTTGGTTCCAGAATATTTGGGACAAAGACCCACTTCTTTTGCCAATGGGCCTATGGAAGCTTTTTGGCTGAGTTTTGACAGGATTCCTAGGCCTAGGTAGCTTAATATGTTGGTGTCTCCTTCTCATCCTCTTCCATTTCTGCATTGCAATTTTTCTGATGGCTATCTCATATAATATTGAGAAATTGGATTCCAAATTATGAAATATATGAAAGTATATAAACTATGGGATGTGGCTTCAAGGGGACATGTAGCAAGCGAGCATGCCCTTGCTTTTAGTAACCTTCTGTATGAATTGCCTTCGGAATGCTGTTTGAAAACATCCAGACCCCTTTCTTTAATTTTCATAATCCCTCACAATGAACTGGGAGACATGAGAAATCACATAATCAGTTTACATCAGATTTCCTGGGTCTATTTCCTGCTGACATTGATAAGAACAGGGTTATCTGTCGGAATGATTAATCTCTCATGCCTTGAACCAGCCTCACCCTTACCACACCTATTGAAATTGTCATCTTTTTCAAGCAGAGTTTTCCCCAGAGCCAACTCATTAAGCCCATCATGGACTCATTGTCCAATGCCATACTACATTTCTTCTGAATTGCACTCCCTTGGAGGCGAATCAATAAATAGACTGATACTTCAAATTCTCCAATAACACTTGATTAAATTTCTGACCACCATGAATAGACATCCTATGATGACGTCCAATGGAATCCTGAGCCATTCAGGATGTGGATCCTATTTTGACAGTTTCTGAACAAATCAGTTAGCTGACATGGGTTTCTTGAATAGCTGTCAAATAAAATGAAAATGCTCTGCATTAGCAATTGTAGTATGACAGTATTTTGGAGTGCTTTCTCCACTGACATCCTATTTGGTCATTGTGAATAAACCTCTGATTTTGCCTTTTACCCATCTGTGTCTGATTTAGCCTTCTGGGAAGCTTTCTGAAAACTAATCAGCTTGAAAAAAATTACTACATTTTTCATAATCCTGTAGTGGTGGCAGCAGTTGCCATTAGGGGAAAACCTTTGAATGCTAAATTTTGAGTGTCTGGTCCATGGAGATACAGTATATTTGTTGGTGCCCTATGAATTTTCTCACAATGTTCATCTGTGGTATATTATGCACACATTGCTTTGTAGGGAAGTGAACATGGTAGCACTATTGATGTGCAGCAACATATATTGGAAGCCCAGCACTCAACCATCAGTGGGGGTATCTAGATTTTACATGCAGCCACCCAGGAAATCGATCCAGGCTTCAATATTGGCAGTTTGTCAAGGGAGGCATCCTCGCATCACCACTATTCAAGTATTGACTTTTATCTGGAGATGAAAGTTCTGTGATTTACTATTCTTACATTTAAGAAAGAGAATCTTAAAAACCTTTTATAATTATTTTCTAAGTTTGACTGGATACATGTTTTCAGAGGATGAAAAAAGATCTCTGTGGTTTTGAGTTTACCAGAGATCTACAAAGGAATAAGAGAGAAGAACATGTCTTCACCTCAAACAAAGCAACATTTCCATAGGTATCATGCATTTATCCTTTGCTTTAACACAGGAAGAGAAAAGAAGGTTGTGGGGGTTAGCGGTCTAAAGGAAAGTTACAGTTTTACCTTTTTTTAAAAAAAAAGTGATTTCAAGGTTTTCATGCTGTTTTATTGCAAATGAAATTATTTCATTGGTACAGCAAATGGTTCTCAAAAATATTCCCTGAGCTCAGTGAAAAAAAGAGGCTTTGCTTTGGAATAATACCTCCATTGGCAGTTGTTTATGGTTTTGCTCATTTTTTAAAAAAAGGACATGATTTTTTTTCTTTATAGCAGAGAATGAAATATGAATTGTTGCCCCATTTTACGAGAAAGCTAAAAGACAAGCAAGCCAAGGACACAATAAAAAAAGCAAATTCTATAAACATATTATGCTCAAATGTTCAGCTAAGTAAGCCATAATGTTTCAGTCTCTTTTACCATCAGAGGAACATGGAACATGGTCATATGTTCTTGCCATACCAGCTATCTGTATTGTGCCGTCAGCATATATCCACGATAATTCATGTTGCTAAACAGTCTTGTTGCATTTAGCCAGATGGGCACTTAGTTATACTCATTTGATCTATTCTTGTGGTGTTTCTACAAATGGTAAATCATGACATGAACACTGAGTAAAAAAGTTTGATCACAGCTGAGGAGGAGCCATCTAGCATCAGAGCGTCAGCTGGCATCAGGGAGGGAGGCATTCAATCCAAACCCTAAGAATAAGCCTGAACCTGACATCCGGTAGCTTCTGACTGAGGGCCCTTCCACACTGCTCTATATCCCAGAATATCAAGGCAAAAAAAAATCCCACATTATCTGAGTGTGGACTTAGATAACTCAGTTCAAAGCAGATATTGTGGGATTTTCTGCCTTTTATATTCTGGGATACAGGGCTGTGTGAAAGGGTCCTGAGTTCCATAAATCAAGAATATTTAAGATTTCTAAGCCGAATTGGGCTACTTTAGTCCAGTTAAATTTAGAAAATGTGTTTCTGAAACAGGAAGTGGGCTTTTCTGAAAACATCCCTATCACAAACAGTAGTTCATAATTTAATTTTTCTGGGGGAGTCAGGAATCTCTTTGCCAGGGTGTTCATGCTCTCTGATTTATGTACACCAATGTGGAGATTGCATTGAGTGAGAGTGGTTCAGGTCCTAACATGAGGGGTGCAAAGCCCTCTCCTCCCTAGCCAAGGAGGTAGACCCTAGAAGGGCTTATAAAAACTACAAGATACAGGTGGGGCTGATATTATGTTAGAAGGAGTGATCAATTCATGGGCAGTCTAGTGCCCTGGGATCTCTATATGCAATCGTATTTCCTCTTTAAATATATTATTACCTGGTTGTCTGTCTGCCCTATTGTGCATTCTGGGGCATTCCAGAAACAAAAATGGCACACATCAATGGAGAAACAGCTATTTTGGCATTTGCTATATCTCCCATAATGCCCTAGAAAAATACTGTAGAACATATATCATTCTGTGGAAAACAAAATGGCAGCCACTGTGAATGGCATTGATGTGTGATCTTGCTGTGGCTGTCACTACAGGCAATAGCAAAAACTTGTGAAACATTAGAAAAATGGAACAACCTAAAGATGAATGTGAATGAGAATATCAAGATGTTAACAAAGGGAAAATGAAATGAACATTATTTTAATGAATAAAACATGAAATGACTGGGGGTTTCAGTTGCAAAGACAAATGAAATTCAGAATCATTCAAGGAAACAAAAAAATTCTTTCTGGGGACTTCAAAAGCTATGACTAAGTCTTGAAGGAATCTGAGTTCAGAAAGTAAGAGAAGCAATGTGATTGATGAAAAATATAAAGATTGTTTGAAGCAAAACATGCAAGCATATCATGGGTTTCAGCCAACACAGATCTTGTGCTCTTACTTCAAGTATATACATTTTTCTTGCATCAACATTAAGTCACCCAAGTGCATCCATGCTTATTGAATCTGTGGCCAAGATCCAATAACCATGCTCACTGATGCATGTGGACCATTTTAAGTTGGGACAGGTGCTTCTCCTTCCCATTTCCACCCCACATTCACATGAACTGCTGGCAGAGTTATGTGTACCGCTACTCTTCCACTCACGATCCATGGAGGTGCATTAAAGATACATGCCAGCTGGCCTGGTGCACCTGGGGGAAAAGGATGCCACTAAAGAGGTGGTTCTCAACCAGATGTTTTGGCCTTCAACTCCCATAAATCCTAACAGCAGGTAAACTAGCTGGGATTTCTGGGAGTTGTAGGTCAAAACACCTGGGGATCCACAGGTTGAGAACCACTGCTCTAAAATAAGTTGTAACATCTTAGAGGGGTATGAGGGAGCAGTCAGAATTTTTTAAAAAACATTGACTTTGGTAGTGTCACAATAGCAATTCAGGGCTTCATTGGGCATGTGTACAATGGCAACCCACCCCCTCCCCCTGTGTTTACAGTGTGTGGGCTTCTGGCTGTCCCCATGATGCATAGTGGCTTTGAGTGAGTGTTGTATGTATGGAGGGAAGTGCTTTAAAATAGCTTTGCCCAGCTTTCCAAAATCAAGGGATCTTCTACAGTTTGTTGGAACTCTAAAATCAGAGCACCTGATGAACCAACCTAGACACAGCATATTATTTGAGAACAAAGAAATGCTGGGCCACTCGAACAACCACCATGCCAGACTACACAGAGAAGCCATTGAAATCCATAAGCATGTGGACAATTTCAATAGAAAGGAGGAAACCATGAAAATGAACAAAATCTGGCTACCAGTATTAAAAAAAAACCTCTAAAATTACAACAGCAAAACAACAGAGAGGAAACAATTAGGGACAGCTAATTGCCTCTCAACAAAAGATTCTCTCAGGCACTAACACGCCACACCAAAAAACTGCAGGCCATCAAATGCTAATCAAGGTGGCAAGTGCTTGATGCATGATGAGGATGAGTGCCTTAAGTATGCTGATAACACTAGTTCTATGTTTTGTCATTGGGATTTGTTGAGGCTGTGCAGGTGTCAGGCCTGTAGCCAGGGGGGTGGGTTTAAGGATTCAACCCCGCTCCCTGGAATGTTTTAGATTTTAAAAAAGGTTTACTCATGAATTGGTTAACCAGTTAAAATTCATGAGTAAACCAGTTATTTTTAAAAAAACTGAAACATGGGGGGGGGGGTTGAACCCTC
This sequence comes from Anolis sagrei, assembly GCF_037176765.1. Lineage (NCBI taxonomy): Eukaryota > Metazoa > Chordata > Lepidosauria > Squamata > Anolidae > Anolis > Anolis sagrei. The sequence continues at coordinate 210,026,764 of NC_090024.1, read as the reverse complement.
AACACCCCCTAGCTCTGGCTACAGGCCCGGAGGTGCTCAATTATTGCTTAGATGATGTAATAGGCCAAGAGCCCAAAGCTGATTAAGATGGAAGCTCAGTCAATCGGAGGCTCCTGGATCTCAGAACCGGGTAGGCACTTCGCCCTCAATTGAGTTGCTTGGTTTTTGTTTTGTTTTTTGGAAGTAGGAGGAAAGATGAAGTAAAATATATCTCAATACTGTATCTGCAGGAATAACAAATGGAGGACATTTTTAATGTGGTTCTCAAAAGATTGCAAAACAGGCAGGACCGACCTCCTCCCAGTAGGCAGAGCCTTTACATCAGCTGCTTGTATTTCTGGTATATTTTAGCCTGCTAGTAGTAGTGTTTGGGGCTGATGTAGTATTCCTCAAAGGGTGTGGTTCATGTATGTATATGAAACAAAAGTAGAAGTGTGGGGAAGACAGTCTTGCTAAGAATTGCATTTTCTTTGGTAGCAGCACCATTTGTCTTGCTTAAAAGCAGAATAAATTGGAGCAAATTAACCAGTTTGTTTGATTTGCAATATTTGTTCCCAGCAAGAATACTGAGTTTTTCTAAGATCCGAATTTTCATTCTCTGATCTTGGTAAACATGCAATTACTAGTTACCTGAAAAATAAATAAGAAAAAAAAACTACTTTTATTATGGTAGATACAGATTCAGCTGTTGCAAATTTATTATTTATTTATTGCATTTCTAGACCGATTTTCTCACCCCTGGGGAGGATTCAAAGCAGTGTACAACATAATAAATGGCAAAATCCAATGCCTCACATATATAAAAAGGCATATGGTACATTCGACATAACATAAACTTCAAGCATGTGTTAGATTACAAGTTTGGTTTATTCTAGCCTCCCAAAAGTGCTAGTTGCCTACATGAAAAACATTGCCGCTGTTGCTCTTACATTCATGAAATCCCTCTTACTTGTTCTGAGGAAGAGGTGCTCTGGGGAAACTGGAAATTGTTTAGCTCCAAAGTGGGCAAAGTATGGCCTGTAGGCAGCATTTACGCCTTTCCCAGGGCTATTTATGTGTTTCCAGGGTGCACCCGGCCAAAATAATTCGTATTTTTTTCTCATTTTTCTGCCAATTTAGGATCTTGGGGGCATCCCTTGTTTCTTATTTTTTGAATTGGCTATAAGTTGTAAACAATTCTCTGACCATCCTGTGTCTCTCTCCCTTTTGCACTTTATGAAAATGTCCAATTCAAAGATTATGCAGGGGCATTGCGAATGAGTATGTTGCGAATGTTTTGATTGGAAAAGGAATGATGTAGAGGGGCATTAACCACCTAACAAAATTATCATAGTCCAAAGTCCCTTTCTAATACAAATGCTTGGAATGTTACTTAAAATTGATTCATTAGATAACTCATTATGAATCCCCTCAGTGATTCATTACCATTATAGATTTAATATAATTGATGAAAAAATACATTTTAAAAATGTCTGAAAATGCTTCTACAAATACCCTTATAGACAACTTTAAAAATTAACTAGAACACTTGCAAGATCCAGTGCATTAGGGTATTTCCTTTAACAATAATGTTGTGACCCCCCCCCCCCCGAAGAATGGTCTCAAGACTCAATGTATGTAAAATACATCTAGTTCAGTATTCAAAACACTATTTTGTAAATACACTAAAACGACCCATTGAATGAGCACATTTTCCAGGGAAAACTACAGAAAATGCCTATTTTATCTGGCAAACTGCACACAAATGAATCTAATCTCAAAGGACAGGTAGAAACCATCTCCTTCTCCACCAACCAAAGGAAAAAAAGCAATGAAAACTAAACATGTAGAGAAAATTCAGAAGACACTTTGCAAAGTGCTATTCCTTTCCAGAAATAAAAAAAATCACTGGAATAGACATTTCAACTCAGTTGTAAAAAAAAAAAAGTCTTGCTATTGATCTTCCAGAACAACACTTGGTAGTTGTGCCAAAGGAGAACTCACTATCACTTTTAACAGAAGAAGACATTTTGCTCAGTGAGGTTGCTTCCATGTGTCACCACAAGAAAAAAAATCAGATGCTTGAAAGCAGAACAAGAACAAAAAGAATGAAAAAGCTAGAACCAAACTAGATTAGTCAGACTCTTTGAAGAGATTTTCCATAATAACTCCAGTAGTCTGAGATCAATCTTTTTGTCATTGGAATCTGCTAAGTTTTATGCAGGAATTGACCATGGTAGATTTTTATGTGGTCAGGATGATTTAAACTTCCAAATAGTTTTCTCTCGGTTTCTTAGAAGATCCAACAAACCTGTGAATTTCTTACAACATCCTGTGTCAGAAACCATCAAAGATTCTACTGAAATGGTTTGCGAACTTTAGCAAAGGCTTTGATGAAAATGGTTGGAGTTTCAAGTGTGTAATGAAACCCCAAATGAGTCAAGTTTCACATGGTTGCAAATCTTCCTCCTAGCTCTGATCAAAGGTGTATTCAGCAAGGATGAGGCTTTGATACTGCAAGACAGCACATCCCCTGAAATGTTCAAAGTAGTGCCCTGGGATTCAGCTGAGCAATTCCTGTTGGGAGTGCTGCAGCTAAAGTTAGTGATGCTTAGAGGGGGTGGGAAGGTGGGATGACAGGAAGATGTCATATTTTCAGACCACTCTGCATTTCTCCAGGGGCGGCTTTTTAATTCCAAAGCCTTCACATCAAAGTTCAAAATGCAGTCTGAACCTAAATGCATTATGGAAAGGAATTGCTGCCTGTCATGCAGCAATTTCATTTCCTGCCAGTTTTTTTTCCTCATAACTTCAGTCAACAAGCAGTAATAAAGAGTGTAACCAGAATTATTGCTCTGCTGCTTCAAAAATGCAGCTTTATTTAGGAAAATGGAAAGAAACACTATTTTAAAGGTAAGATGTTAATGTTTCAAAACTGGTTGCTGACCCATATTACAGCAGCCAGACTCTGATGATGTTGTAACATAAGTGATAAGAGCTTCAACTATCTCTTGATCACAGAGGATGTGTATTTGCTCATGCACTGAACTATGTATTAGAAGGGCTGAAGGGCTGTTGCATTCAGAGTTGGCTGCCATTCTTTTGAGGACTAAAACACTTCTTTGTATATCAATGTTTTTAAAACAAAGGGTTTCTGCTCATTTTAGGGTGGAATTTCAGATCCTCTCTTAATCTAGATGTGAGGCATCTCAGCTACAGAGCCATTATACAAATGTTTCCAAAACCTTTATCTTACAGGTGTTTTGGGCTTTGGTTCTCAGAAACTCTGAATATAAACCAAGGACATAGAGTCTCCTATGAGCTGAAGTCCAAAACACCCGGAGGACAAAAGTATGGGAACTACTACAATAGGTCTGTATGTAGCCAAAGACAGGCTACAAGTCCAAGATTCATATCACCTGGTCAACATACAGCTTTCCACTCTGTTCTTCAGCATTATGTTCCTCAGTGACTTACATTCAACCTTAGCTATAAAACTTGTAAACTGTTATCTACCATATGGTGCATGTTTACTAGGTCAGATTATGCTAACTCTTGGAAAAAAAATTTATTTGAATGTACAATATGATTGCTTTCCTTAGGTAGCGCAGCTAGGTTTTAGTTGCCCAGTTTCCAGAAATGTGTATCTTTGGTGGATTCTTCTCACAGATCAAAGCAAAAGGAGGAGGAGGAGGAGGAAGGAAGGAGGAGGAAGTTTTGCATGCATAACATGAGCTTATCCCATTAATAACTGGCCAAACAATAACAGAATAGGGGGAAAGTTATTGAGATACTGTATATGTCAAAGAATGAAGGACTGTTTTCATGTGATACCAGTCATTTGGGTCGATCCAGTGCTCCATCTCAAAGGACCATTTCTTCCCCATGTTTTCTTTGCATGACCTGTTCACCATCTGAGCACTGCTCTGGGTTCTCTCACTTTTGGAGGTCTAGTAGGTGTCAGCAAGGGATTGGCCCACTTAGTTTATACACTGAATCCACAAAATGGCCTCCTGATTGAAGTGTGATAAACTTCAATCATATTGGTTACTGATTTCAGGAATGTGGCTTAAATCTGTTTGTTTAGGAAGGCATACAACTGATGAGTCCTTTCTCTTACTATGGAAATACTAAGTTGGTTTCTTTTCTTCATTTTGATTGTTTGGGTTTCAGTGACATTGGGTTTAGTAATTTTGTTTTCATTACATTGGCATTTTCTTGTGGTTATTTATTGTATGTTATAGATTTGGTTTTATTCTCTCCATGTGTATTATTGTTGGAAAGTGCTATGAATTTCTTTTTGTTAAAATCCTTAACAATATTGTATCTGAGCGTATTGTCACATTGCTATATATCAGGAAGTTTCAGAAGCATAGTATGATGGCAATAATTGCTGTTCCCTATAGTTAATTGCAAACATCTAGATATCTGGGGTGTTTTGCTTCAGAAGTGCTTACCATTAATGTTGTTTAGTCCTAAGCATACTTGTACAGATTGTGTTCACAGCAGAGCAGGTAATTACACCCTTTATATTCATAGATACTCAGCCTGATAATGCATGCCCAGCTAGTTTTGATACACAGTTTTCTATAAAGAAGACAAGAGTAACAGCCACTCAAAAATACATATGCACACACCTTCTTGTGTCATGATCAACTAGAAAAGTTATTATTGTGTCTAACTGGTATCACTAGGTAGATTTCCATAGCAACAGATGGCAATATCACTAAGAGAATTGCGATTCTATTCAGTCAGGCAGTGTGTCATGCAGAAAGCCAGTTCCAAGGAAGAAGGTCAAAAGATATAGGGCTATATAATGGTAAACCCAAAACACAAAAGTCCGTAAGAGGGAAGGGTCTCATTACCAGCATTCTATGGACTCTACCAGCACTGTGACAAAACAAGCAGTAGGGAAGATGGTGGTAGGAAAAGTGTGATGGTGGTGAGGAAATATAGAAAAGGGCAGGAAACAACTGGTGGTTCTATCGCACCTGGTTCTCAAAACTTCACTTCTGGAGGTTGTCCACAGAACCAAAGTAGTATGGGAAATGAATGTCCTAGCTGCTTTCTCCAATATTGTCTTGTTTCTATGGTCCCTCCAGATCCAGTGAAAATAAACAACAGGTGATACAGAGCTGTCAACCTTCTTCACCCACCAGTTTTTCTGCTCCCTGTGCAAATCATGCCGAATGTCATACCACTAATGAAATGATCTATTATATGACTGTAGGGGTAATGGTTTGGGGAGCCTTTCTCATGTTGTGACTTTGATTTTGGCTACTCTTCAGACTTGCCAGTTTGTTTCTTTATTCTGTTGCCATGGATAACTTTGCTGACCTTTCAACAAATTGCCTCATTAAGCCTCTCATTAACACTGGTTTATCACCCATTAGTGGCATGTTGTGTGTAGTTCTCAGGGGAAAACTTCACAATTATTGCAAAACAACGGATTTTCTCACCTGTCCTAAATTTCTAGACATTGGAGCTCCACCAAGCTTGGAAACAGAATGGGCTTAATAGTGACCATTATCTTGCAAACATGCAAAAGTTGTTCAATGCAAAAAAGAAAGGCATTCCCTGAAAGCTCAAGGAAATGATTTATACATTTCCCTAATCAACTTGCAGGTACATAGATCAATATTCTGAAAAGGCATGGTGGTGGTGGTGAGAATTGTTGGTCCTCCAAATAATTTTGTATTACAATTCCCACAATCTCTTCATATACAATTCCCCTCTTTTACAGTATTTATAGCAATATTCTTTTCCCTTTCCCTATTTCACATTTTTTCAAATGGTTGTGAAGTTGAGTCAGAGCTGGGGACCATTCAAAGTACACATTAATAGCACTATTATTCCAATTAAACTGCTATAGTTTCATCCTATGGAATTGAGGTTTGTAGTTTGGATGATAATGGTAAAGGCTTGTTCCTAAAATACCAATCTCGGGTTTCCACAGAATGTAAGTATGTTAGTTAAAGTGGAACAACTGTAGTATAAATGATGGCCTGCTTGAGATATTATGGTATAATGATTAGAATGCACAAGTAGAACAGAAAAAAAATCCAAGTTGAAATACTTGTCCCAGCCAAAATATTGACTGAATAACACTCAGTCTAAGCTCCCACAGAGGGGTATAATGAGGATGTACCGCATGAGGGGGCAGAAGACTAGCTATGCTTCTCTGAACTCCATGGAGGAAGGATATAAAAATTCAATATGTAAATGAAGAACAATTCCCACCCAGGGACTGTAAGGTTAATTATTAGCCCCCAAGAAGGATTGCAATGGAACATTCACAATAACTTTTGCTCAGTTTTGACACCTGATCACTCTCCCATAGCATTCAGCTCTCACAAAGGGTTTAAACTTGTGATGGCCAATGTTCCTTGACTAAAGTCCATTCCCCTACGGATAATCTGATGGGGTAGCATATGCCTAGGAATGCTCTGGAACTACATTAAGGATGTTTTCAGCATTTTAAAAATAAAACTAATATTCTGATGTCTGCTCAGAAGTATTGACATGTGCCAAGATTTTTTTTTTTTAAATCCAACCATCACAGGGATTTTCATGTGCACTGAAATAAAAATTCAGTTCATTAACTTCATATTCCTAATACATAGCAACCCCTTATTTGCTTAGCTTTCATATACAGAAAGTCTTTTTTAGGGTGGGGTGGGGGATGCATGTAATCAGATACAGTTTTGATAATATGAATGTATATCTATCAATAACAATCTCTAGATAGAAAATCTTTATCTGACCTTCATAAGAAATGAGAACTTTAAAGTCACTTTTTGGTCTAGATATGGCAGATAATAGGGATGGGCAAAGTAATACCAATCCCTACAATCCCTCCAGATTACCTATTTCCCATAAAAATGAGATGAACACTTATTTTGGAAGTCTCTGGTATTCAGAAAATTGTATAAAAAGATGTTTTATACCATGGACTGATAAGAATCTTCACTGATTCGGACTTATTCTGTGAAAAATTCACATGTGGTTATTTTGTGAGAAAACACCATTTTCTACTTAGGAAACAGAATTTTCTACAAAGGAAATAATATTTCAATAAAGAAATATTAATTCCTACACAGAAAATGCTATAAGTGGTTATTTAGTCTGCATAAAATTTGCATATGATTGATCTGCTTAGAAAAAAAAAACATTTTCTGTGCAGGGAACTTCACTTTCTGCATAGAAATTAGTTTTTCTGTATTAAAATATTGGTTTTTATGCATAAAATGCAGTTCACAGAAAAATATTGCCCCATGAATAGTCTCTGAAGACTGATTTTCAAAGACTTTCTTGTAGTAGGAAGAAAATTACTGAAAATCTTAATACACTTTTTGAGAAGAAACTTAGTGAAAAATTGCATCTCTAATTACCAATGACCTCCAATTGTAGAACTGGAGATCCATAAAAAGGACATAATTCCTCTTCCCCAGTAACAGTCAGGTGCTGTGTAAACCAAGAACGAGAGACGAGGGGTCTCTTATCGCACCTGTGTGACAGGGGGGAACCTTTCAATCCCACCACTGCCACCAATGTAAAGGCGATCCGACCACCTCCCTGCCTGGAGGAAATTACTGGCTGATGAGAGAGAACGATGGGTGTTGGACTGGTAGGTTTTTGCCGCCACCACCTCAAGTTACTGCTTGAGGAATATACTTGTGATTGTATCTGAGGTAAAATGTCTCTATGTCTTCTTTTCGGCTCCCTTACTGTTAACTAGACTACAGAGATGTATAGGCTGACTTGATTTAACTGTGTATGACAGAACGAGTCAGAGGCTGGTTAACAATTAACTAAGAACGGGTTTATTGAAGATCATGAAGCTGACAACTCATTATAGAGGGTACATAAGCATAGTTGGTTTCAGAAGTACAGACTTATTAATTAACTGGTTTCTAAAGAAGGGGTAACTTTCCCCTGATGTGAGCTATTTTTCCCCACACTAATCAATCACATGAAACAGTGTGTTTCTAGGACCAGCCACCCTGTCTGTCCCTCAGAGTATCTAGCTTCCCTAGAATACCCTATCCCTTAGAGAGTATAAACAACTGGTGTATTAACACCCACACCAGTTCACAGGTGGCTATCGACCCTCCAGGCCACTCTCTCTAGACACACCTGCCTTCTAACACTCTCTCTCAGGACAAAAACTTCAGCTCACTCGAAATCCACCCACTACCCTCCAGATCAAAATCCAATCTCTCTCCCTGTCAGAAGCTGCCTGCCTTTTTCATACTCACAGCTCCAGCTCCTCCCATCTGTCCTAGCCAATCCTTGGATAGCCAAGCTCCTCACCTCTGCTGATCTGCCTCTCATTGTATTCCCTCACTAACATGGAGGCCGGCTTACTGACTTCTAGGCTTCGGCCTACAAAGGTACGAGTTCATTACATGCTGCCTCATCACTTCCCCATTCTCTTAATCTCAGTCAGAAAATGCCTACCGCAGCACCCCTTGGGTTAAGTAGTATAGTCTCCAAGCCTCCATAGAATCTCAGCCATTTTTTTAATTTTAAGACCAGGCCTTTGTACTTTGTTGCATATTTAATAACTACTCCCAATGTGGAACAGTGCACCTGTTTGCAGCCATCTGTGCTGCAAACATGATGTCCTACTCCCCCACTCTTTCATTGGGGCATATAGTGCCACCTCATTCAGTTTTTCTAGTATTTTAATTTTATATGATCTTCATATTTATACAAATGGATATTTAATTATTTACAAGATGGTCCATGCAACTTTATTTTATATGCTAACAGATTCATGATTTATTTAACAATGAGGAATTCCATATAAACTTGTCTTGTCAGAAATCTGAAACCCTTAAGTGCATGTAAATCTTGACTGAAAATATGCCTATATCACTAAAAAAAAGTATTGAGAAAATCTAAAATGACAAGACACCAAACTAACATATTGTCTTCTATTCAGTGCTATTTGTCTTTTTAAATAAATTGATTCATCCATTATTGGAATGCTAGATTAATACAACAGAGCTTGATCAAATCACCCACTCATGTAGGTATAACATGAGTTTGCAACATTTAATGGCTAAGTAACTTGAATAACCTACATGGGTTCAAAAGCCAGAGGTTGTAAACTACCAACCTTTGGGCTGAAGTGGACCTCCAGGCCTTCTGGACTCCAGTAAAGCTGCTCTCCCCATATTTTCCCAGGACAACCACACTTAAACATTTCACAAAAAATCAAGAACACATGTGGCCAAGAAACATCAGTGTATTTGAAGCTGGTCAAAGTTATTAATGAAGAATAGAGAGGCTAAGAGTGACTTCAGTTAATGAACAAACGCACATATCCTCCAACATTTCATAGGTCAAAGCTCTGTCACATATGGTCAAACAACATTAAAATCTTGTCAAGTTGACAAAAGTTATGAGTGAGGGAGAACCCAAGAGCTAGAAGAGGGTGTAACACTTTGCTTTCTCCTGGGAAGGCCAAGGCTCTACTTCTCCTAACGTCCTCCTCCTGAATTAATTGAATTCGAACTACTTTAGCAGTATGTAGCAATTGAAGTAAGCTGAGGACAATGGGGGAAGGTGTGAGGAGAAGAGAGAAACTGGGACATTGTAAAAGCTGTTGAAAATTGGGATGGCAGGGAAATCCCTGCCACTTTGCTCCCCTTCCTCACATGCCAGTGTTGGTATCTTGGTTTCCTGCACATGCTAAAGAACTGTATTTCTTAACAGTCTATCTGAAAGACATGAACATGAGCCAATGGGATCAATAAGAAAGAGATCCCACCAAAACATTAGGAAGATTGGTTGACATTGGAATAGCTTGCCTGGGGGTGGGTGGGTATGGTAGGCCATTTTTATGATTCACCTATTCATCTTTTTCACACACACACACGCACGCACACAAAAAGCTTACACAATATTAGCTGATATTGCACTGTAGAAAGTTAAATATCATTGTAGATTTTTTAATGCAAAGCAAAATAATAATAAAACAACTTTCCTAACCTAAGCCTTCTTCAATAACCCGTAGGTTGTCATGCTCAGTAGAACTGATCAATCAGATTTTGAAATGGTTGATTTTTAAATTAAATCATTGTTCCAGGGGAAATGATCTCTGATCTCTATGACACATTTCAAATATGCTCTGAAATGAAGTGTGTGGCAAGTAACTACAAGAGAAAGAGAGAGATAATGTTTTTTGTTCTTCAGATTCTTAGCGATAATAATTGACATAACTAAGGCATCTTGAACCAACGATTTTTCTCCCAAAGCAGATGTTGCAAACAATGAGCACACATTTCAGTTCATGCATCAATGTTTAATTATTGTTTAGGCAGCATTTGTTATAATCAAAGAGAGCAACAAAGTGAATTGGATACAGTTCCTCTCAGCTGTAACTCCATTGATTTCAGCAGTTGTTCTGTCACACATGATTGTTCTGAAGCACCCTGAGAAGCACTTACCACATCATCTTGAGAATTCAAACATCATCAGAACAAACGCATGTGCACACACCACACTTAACAAACCAGCCACATTATTGGCAGCTTGGAACAAGCAATGAGAATTTTGGACAGTTAAGTTAACACAGCATTGCGAATATCTAAAGGGTTTCATGGGCAAGTACTGACATAGTCTTGTAGAAAGGAATCATGCTAGTTCCAGTGTCCAGTTATAAATTGAAAGATCTATCAATTTCACTTTCTTTTATGTTCCCATGATTGAACTCTCATTTCTGGAGGTCCATTTATTTGCTAATGTAGATAAGATCTTCTAGAGAGAGAAAAACAAAACAAACCTAGCAAAGTGTTGTCGAAGGCTTTCATGGCTGGAATCACTGGGTTGCTGTGAGTTTTCAGGATTGTATGGCCATGCTTCTGGAACATGGCCATGTAGCCCAAAAAACTCACAGCAACCCAAACCTAGCAAAATTCTCATTCATACTGTCAAATCAATATATTCAGCTGTTTCCACCACTAAGATGATTTTATTACCTCTGCTTACCAAGTAGATTAGTACAAACCTATTCTTCCCTCTGTTTTTTCATTATTTTGTAATGGGAGAGAAATGTAACACACTCTGTGGGCCTCCAGGTGTTTTGGACTTCGGTTTCCAGAATTCCGGACCATTGGAGAAGCTGGCCAGAGCTTCTAGGAGCTGGAGGGCCACAGGCTGTGCAAGTCTGAGAGGGACATGTAACAAATAAATCTTTCCTTTCAAAATGCATGGGGTGCATACTTAGCAAGAGCATACATTTTATTTAAGTTATATTTATATTTAAGATGTCTTTTATGTGGGGTTAATCTGGGTTATTATATTTGTACTTCTCTGAATGTTTGCCTTTTTGTTTGTTGGAATCCGCCTTGAGTGGAATATAAATAAAGTTGTTTATTATTATTATTATTATTATTATTATTATTTTACTGACAAAAAACCACAGTATGTCACAGCAAATGAGATCTATATGCTGGATTTCGTATCACAAAATCACAAGTCGAACACTTCCCAAGTGTCTAGGACTGTGTCTAGGACTGTCCGAACGCATCTCTCCCTATGAACCATCGTGGAGATTAAGATCCTCCGGGGAGGCCCTGCTTTCCGTCGCACCATTGTCACAGGCACGATTGGTGGGGATGAGAGACAGGGCTCCCCAGCTATGAAACTCCCTTCCTGGTGAGATCAGGTCAGCCCCCTCTCTCCTGTCCTTTAGAAGGATGGTAAAAACTTGGCTGTGGGACCAAGCTTTCAGGACAGGACAATAAAGCAGCAATAGGAAAGATTACCCAGGCCAATTAGATTTGACGTGGATGACTAGGACGGTTTTAAATGGTGTATTTTAATATTTTGATAAATGTTTTTAATGTTTATGTATATATATAAGAATTTGTGTCCTGGCATTGAATGTTTGCTATAGATATGCTGTGCTCCATCCTGAGTCCCCTTCGGGGTGAGAAGGGCAGAATATAAATGTTTAAAATAAATAAATAAATGATGATGCTGATGATTATACAGTGCAAAGGTCTGCTAGAACAAAGGGGCAGGGAAATACAACATTCCCACTACTGAGTTTACTTGGAGGATGTTCTACTGTAATATATATATGTGGCGAGAGAGATAGATATCAATTTCTATCCTTACAGGGGAATGCTGTAGATGCATACCCATGTATTCACAGAAATTTAGTAACCCCCCCCCCTCCAAAAAAAACCAACCCAAAAATGTGGGTTGACTTCTGCATGGGCCAATGTAAATGCTACATCTGAACTTTAATTTTAAAAAGGAACCATCTATGAGTAGAGTGACAAAAGGCAAGAGCATAGTCTATCTCACACAAATGTTAAAAGCCCTTGTGATGCAATTTCTAGCCTTTTTGAAAGCCTAGGTGGGAAAGTCATGGTAGCGGTGACTTAGGGGGTGGAGGTGGCCCTGTGAAGCAGTACTGGCACTTTCCCCTTCTCTGCAGAATGGCCCATGGGTCATATGAAAACCAATAACTTTGGCCACAAAACTTACCCTTGACTTACATGTGAGATCAGTGGGACTTAGTTCTGCATTGATATGATAGGATTCCACTGCATACTATAGTGAAAGGATGGTTTTAGCAGCATAGAGACAGATAGACTGGCATTTACAGCCTCTCCAGGGAAGGTGTTCAATCATCTGGGCACTGGAATAGAAAAGGTACAACAAACTTGGGCAGAAACATAAACCCAGGACAGCTCAAAGGCTTCACCTGTAAATTCTACACCAGTAAAAAAATGACTTCAATTTGTAATGAAAAAGCACACCTTCTGTATTCAAGTATGTTCTTCTTGCGACATAGAAGTTGATAGACGTCACACTTTTCCCTCCAATTCAATGACTTGCAAACATTTGCTGGTATAAAATATCATTTTCAGTTAAATTAAACAAGACTTTGTTTTAAAGTATGAGAGATCTGTTAGCTTGCTTCATCTGTTTTAAATTCTGTTAGGCTTTCCTCCCCATAGGAAATCTGATAAGAATTGGATTGATTGCTTATAGTATCTATCTTGTGCTGCATTGAAAGTCTCACTGTGAGTATATGCTGGGAGTAGTGACATCAATGTGATAGATTACAGATCCAGATGTGATATGCTGTATTTTTCAAGGTCTCTTGACAGGCTTCCCTGCACTCTGTCCATTAATCCAGTTCACTGAGCAGCTTCCAACAGGAACTATTTTTTAAAAGTGCTGTGTTAAAGAATTGTAATCCTCTTTCCTCCAAACATGAAATTCCCTTTCCCTTAAAAAATGATCTTGAGCTGTGTATATCAAGATGGCTAGTAATTTCCAGTATTATTTTGTCACTTAGCTATTCTAGAAAGGATATCTGGTTATTGTTCCTTCATCTGGGCTGATTCTCTAAGGGAATTAGGTTTAACAGCTCTCTCTTGCACAGATTTTCTTTCTTCTTTTCCAGCCTCCCATGATTTTCCCTAGCTCTTGGTAGGGATGCAAAAATATTCAAAAGTATTCTAATATGGTTTTTAAAAGCCAGGTTTTTCAAGGGTTGAGAAACTGTTATGAAAAAAATCTGGGACTACCTCTGAGGATGCTTGCCATAGATGCAGGCGAAACGTCAGGAGAAAATGCCTCTAGAACATGGCCATATATCCCGTAAAACCTACAACAACCCAATCTGGGACTGATAAGAATCTTCCGTCTGGGACTAATTATTCTGTACAAAATTTTGCACACTAATCTGCATTTTCTGTGCAGGAAACAACCTTTTTGGCACTATGCCAAAATATTAATTTTTACACTGAAAATGATGTTTTCTGTGTAAATCAATCATGTATGAATTTTATGCGTGATAAATCCCAAATTGCAGATTTTCTGTGCAGAAAACAGCATTTTCAGTGCAGGAATTGGTATTACAGGTATGATTTGTCAAAAAACCATTCTGGTTCCAGTCTCATTTTTTGCTGCCCCCAACAATTCCTAAAATTCTGAGGGGGAAAGTATCATTTCATGATCTGTTAGCTGGAAGTTCAATTTTTGCTCTGGGAAAATACGGCCCATTGATGACAATAAGGGAACTGGTGAGGCTCCTTTTTCTGATAGTTTTATGGTTATTTGGATAAAAGTGGCCACATCTGGAGGGCATATGTACAACTGCAAGCTCTCCAAGTTTCAGAATGTTTGGGTCATCCACTGATTTTTTTAAAAGTTTCTACTGGTGCAGGAGTGTACACACACACAAGCCAGAAGGTAGGGCTGGGGAGGGAATAGTAGAGAGTCGAAGAGGTAAACTAGAAGAATAAAGGACTTTGTTTTGGGGGTAGGTGGGGGGGGGGGGGGAGAACTTAGGCTGCTGGTGCAAGAATACAAAAAGTACAAAAAAAGAATACAAAAGCCAGAATGTAGGGCTGGGGAAATTCTCTCCATGAGGACTCAAGGGAATCAGGCTATTCCCTAAACTTATTCTACACTCAGTCAGATTAAAGCCAAAAGGTAAAAATATTTAAACAAACATAAAAACCCCTTTTTTAATTCACATCCTCCACTTAGACATGCACCCACTCACTCCTCTCTAGCAAAATTACTAGTAAAATAGAAGAAGGACTATAAGAAAGATATTAACTAAGAAAATGTGATGCAGAAAAAACGTTGTAATTCTCAAAAAGCGATCCCCTAATGACTAAGAAGCAGCAATGGAACTGAGATAGAACATGCCAGGATGCCACAGTAAAATGGAGGCCCTTACCCTGCAAAAAGTTACGTGATCCACTTTCTTCTTCTGATTGGCTCTGGCAAGTCTAACGGGGGAAAAACTTATGCACGTGTCTGCTATCCTCACATGCTAGTTGATTCAGTTGGATGCAGCTGAAGATTGGCCACCATGTAGTCAGTCACAGTCAACCTTCGGCTGCCCCACTGCCACCCCCCCCCCATCCTGTTTCCAGAAATCCAGAAAAGTCTCCCAAATATGGTGTATCAAAACGAAATCGTGCACACCCCTAATTGCTATTTCTGCTTTGAAATATTATTTTCCAGTTCAGGAAATGCTTCTCTCTTTCTTGTTGTTTTAACTGAATGGAAATTTCTCATTCAAACACTGTTTGTAATTCAATTAAGCTGTAGACAAAGTGGGAAAGTGGGAAGAGAAGAGAGAAATTGGGATGTTTTAAAAGGAGGATGAAAAAGAATTATTCAAATCTGCCCCTGAGGATACTATGTCCCAACTAAATGTGCTTGTAAAAGAGGTGGGGAAAGAAGAATGGGGCAATCATATTTGCTATACTGAATTGCCAACTATGTTTGCATTTTGCTTGATTAGAGTACACTTCATTTAACATTTGCCTAGTCTTATTCTTTGTCTGATGAAGCAGCTTATGTGATGCTGTTGTTAGGATACTGAGCTTGGACATGTGAATTCAGGTTCATGCCTCCACTGAGACAGGAAAATCCTGCAGTAGTCTTAAGCCAATCCTATTCTGTCTACCTGACTTTTCTTGCAGACATTAGGCAGAAGTCGGCAAGAAAAGCAACCTGAGTACTGGAAAGAAGGACAAGATGAATTGGTTATAAACACATAACAAATAAGTAATAATTAGCACCTTTCTTTAAAACTGGAGCAGATGAAAAGTGGTGTCACAAGTTGTCTCTGACTTCCCTAACTTGGCCACCATTGACTCTGTTGACAGGTTCTGTATATTTCTGCAGTGTTTCAAACTCCTGCCTATCTTGTTTGTTCAAGGAGCACAATGGCCCAAGAAAAATGGGTGGTTAGCCCAGAAAAAAAATCAATGATCCCTTCAACATTCAACTCTTTTGAAAAAGCCTTGTGTGTCTTGCCATTCATACTGTTTTCTCAGATTCTCTGTGACAGGTATGGTAATTGCTGTCGATGTCCAAATGCCATGGAAGTTTTGACTTATGTCTCCATCTCGACAAGCAAATAAGGAAAATTCAACAAAATCTGTTCTTTAGAGTCTGTTTTTCCTCTCCACATTCTAACAGCTCTTATTAAACCAGAGGGAGAATGACTCAAGCTTTACTCTATTTTTATAGCTCTAAGAAATTATTGCCTTTCCCTTAATGTCTGCCTGTGCTGGATGGAGAGACTTGGAGTGTACTGACCTTGTAGCTCAGCTAACCTTATAATTGAGTAATTATTACAAATGAGCTTTCATGGGCAGAGCAATTTGTTGAGACATACAAGACACAGACTCCAAAGTGCTGATCTCAAAAAAGAAAACATTTCTCTCCAATTCAAAATCTACTTAATCTTTCTCTGGTCTAGGCTCCTTCTGTTCAATATGATCTGGAGTGCCATCATTTGATATATTTAGCACTGGAAGACAGGAACAACATAGCCAGGTACTGATGAGACTTTGGGGTAGGGCATAGAGATCCCCCGCCCCTTCACCTGAAATGCTACACAATGAGAACAATATATTCCCCTGCCCCATATCTGGCAGAAATTCAGAGGATGATTTTGTAAAATTGCTAAATTCTCCATTAAATTTGCTAGAGTTTTTTTTTTAAAATGATGAGCCAAAGCAAAATCTGTTTGCTTAGAAACTGAACTGTACTTTGAAATAAAAAAGAATGTACTTGTGGTTTCATCAAAACAAATAACATCCAATACATTTGAGATGATCATGAAAATATTTACAGGAACAGGAATTACATCTGGTATCTGGTATTTTATTATATTATTATATTATCTGCATGGTTGAAAAATCATAGAATCATAGAATCAAAGAGTTGGAAGAGACCTCATGGGCCATCCAGTCCAACCCCCTGCCAAGAAGCAGGAATATTGCATTCAAATCACCCCTGACAAATGGCCATCCAGCCTCTGCTTAAAAGCTTCCAAAGAAGTAGCCTCCACCACACTCCGGGGCAGAGAGTTCCACTGCTGAACGGCTCTCACAGTCAGGAAGTTCTTCCTAATGTTCAGATGGAATCT
This sequence comes from Anolis sagrei, assembly GCF_037176765.1. Classification (NCBI taxonomy): domain Eukaryota; kingdom Metazoa; phylum Chordata; class Lepidosauria; order Squamata; family Anolidae; genus Anolis; species Anolis sagrei. The sequence goes on along the minus strand of NC_090024.1, from coordinate 210,009,852 downwards.
CCTCTCTTGTAGTTTGAAGCCATTGTTCCGCGTCCTAGTCTCCAAGGAAGCAGAAAACAAGCTTGCTCCCTCCTCCCTGTGGCTTCCTCTCACATATTTATACATGGCTATCATATCTCCTCTCAGCCTTCTCTTCTTCAGGCTAAACATGCCCAGTTCCCTAAGCCGCTCCTCATAGGGCTTGTTCTCCAGACCCTTGATCATTTTAGTCGCCCTCCTCTGGACACATTCCAGCTTGTCAATATCTCTCTTGAATTGTGGTGCCCAGAATTGGACACAGTATTCCAGATGTGGTCTAACCAAAGCAGAATAGAGGGGTAGCATTACTTCCTTAGATCTAGACACTATGCTCCTATTGATGCAGGCCAAAATCCCATTGGCTTTTTTTGCCGCCACATCACATTGTTGGCTCATGTTTAACTTGTTGTCCACGAGGACTCCAAGATCTTTTTCACACGTACTGCTCTCGAGCCAGGCATCCCCCATTCTGTATCTTTGCATTTCATTTTTTCTGCCAAAGTGGAGTATCTTGCATTTGTCACTGTTGAACTTCATTTTGTTAGCTTTGGCCCATCTCTCTAATCTGTCAAGATCGTTTTGAATTCTGCTCCTGTCCTCTGGACTATTGGCTATCCCTCCCAATTTGGTGTCATCTGCAAACTTGATGATCATGCCTTCTAATGGGTACCACCTGTGACTAGAATAACTCACAAGGTGATGTATTTAAGAATCAAAAAAGTTAAAGGTGGAGATGAAAATATGGTATCATTGCCATTCAGAGACTATAGGAAAACTGAGTGCAACAAGTTCATAAAAGGGCTGATCAAAGGTTTTCTGCTGCCAAAGCAGAATAACAAATACGAACTACCCCCTTTCTCCTAGTTAAAGTATTGAAAGGCAATATGTCAGAACATGGGATGATAAATTCCAGAACTGCCTCTGTCCTTGGCAGAAAAATTAGGTAACTGAAATTTTGATGCCCTTTTATGGCATCCAGACCTAAGGAAGCTAAACTATCTCACACCGCCTACCTCCTATATGACCACTTATCACTTGGATCTCCATCAATCCATGTACACTCTCTGTGAAATATCTGCTGGGAACCTTCAGTCACAATGTGCAGAACCTCTTTATGTGATTCACACTATAGAAGCTAGTGCTTCCACATCAGCAAGATGCTATGGATTTTAGTGTGGACTTGGAATGAGTTATCAGAGGCTATAGGTGAAGCACAATGCTATAGGTTCAGTACTCTGCGTAGCTTCTTTAAAATCTAGGACAGAACGCAGCAGAGTAACGATGCATCTGCAATGTAGAATTAAACAGTTTGATTTAATTGCCATGCCTCAATACTATAGAATCATGGGAGTTCTAATTTTAAAAGGTCTTTAGTATTCTCTGCCAAAGAGTGCTAATGTCCCACCAAAGTACAAATTCCAGGATTCCATGAGCATGGCAGCTAAGGTGGTGTCAAACTGAATTAATTCTACAGTGAAGCTGTGCTCTCTCTGCCACTAGATGCCACTGTAGAAAATCCATTATGCTTTGTAAAATCCAGCCTATATAAAGCACCCCCCAGAAAGATGTAAGATTCTCTTTATGATCCTCAAATCTGCTGTTTCCATTATCTGACCATTATACACGTGAAGGGAATACAATTTGTGCAGATGTTTAATGTTTGCAGTCATTTGGATCATATTCCTAAATGCATGCTTAAAAGTAAAACCATGAAGATGCACGCATCATATTGCCATGCTTTAAAATTGCCGAGCAGACTGTAAGTCATTGTTATTCTGTTCTATTTATAACACGTTTTGCTTATTATGCTACCAAAGCAGTTAGGGTCAAGAAAAGCAGTCTGCTTGGCAACTTTGGCAACTTTCTTCTTTGGCTTTCAAATTAAGAAATATATACAATTCCTTGTTGAGTTTCAGGGACATTTTCTTTCACACCCAAATAATATGTTTAAAATGATTAACCAAGACCAGAACTGGAAGGAGAAAAATGCCCTTCAGTCATTGCTCTCCAAGATGGCAAGAGCTTCATGGACACTATTTCATGTAGGTGAACTGGCAGCATTAAGAGTAGAGAGGATCTTTGTGGGGTGGAAACACTAGAAGTTTTTCCTCCCTGGTGTTCCATCATCTGAAGGAACTGACTAATATTTTAAATGGATGTGCAAGTAGTTCATGAGATAATAGTAAGAAAAGAGGAAGAGTGGATTACAAGTAGGTTTTTTTTTTCCAGTCATGGAAGTAATGAGTTTGCAAGTTGATGATCGATATCTTGGAGCTCTCTCATTCATAGGGCTGCCATAAATCAAACTTAACTTGACAACGAAACAGCAAACAACAACAAAACAACAGAGTTCAGGTCTGAAGTGGTGACAGCATTTGAGGGCTCAAACTTCTGTAAGAACCCTTAAGCATGCCTTACACAAGTGTAATATGTTTATATCTTTCATTACACAATCCATAGCTGATGACTGGAGATCTCAGAGGTCTCTCATTCAGTTGAATTGACCTGATGGAAAACAACAACAGTAAATATTTGTTCAAGTGCTACTTTAAATGGTCTTGATTTTGTTGCTAGTTCAATACTGTTTTACTCAATCTTGAATTGTACTTTAAGAAAAAGACAGAATATAAATAAAGAGAAGATGGGTGGAATGGAACTGCTTCACTTCTTCAAAGCTGTTATTTTTGTTGTAAAAAGATGAAAAAAAAAATCAAAGTTTAGCTAATACCTTTTAAAAACAGCATTTTCCAGTGCATGCCTCCAAAGCTTTGCAAATGTACAGGTATAATTTAATATAGGAAAATATATCTTTCAAAGCTACAGAGTAGTAGCTGAGCATTGGTAAATTCCAGTTTAATAAACCGAACCACCACTGATATACATTTATTGATAACGATTTAAAAAATGGAAGACAGATGTTCTGCTTTTCCCCCTAGTTTTGCCCAGCTCCCCAGGATGAGAAGTGAAGGTGGGAAGGAAGTGAAACAATTCCCTAAGATGAAGCCATCCATGCTAAACTAAGTTAAACTAAGCTAAGCTATGTTAAAGTAAACTAAACCAAGCTAAGCAACAATTTAGTGAGGCATTGTTGTTATTGTTGTCTGCTTTAACTGCCATGGTAAATATCTCATCAAACTTCAAATCCCAGAATTTGTTGTTTTGTGAGCCATAGAAGTTAATGAGGGTTATTAAACTACTATAATTCTGCAATGTGGATACTACCTAGTTCACTCTTAAAAGCAGATTCTAAGAAGAAAGCTTTCTTTTTCAGTCACCTGCTATGTTTGGAAGATAGGTATGCCACATGGAAAGGGCAAAGAGCTACTGGATTATTCACTCAGTTCCCAGAATTTAGGGGTGCTACTTTTTAGACTGTGATTGGCTGGCGATTTTTTTAGCCATGGTCCAAAAGTAACATTTACAAACCAATGCTTATTGTTGTTCTTGTGTGCCTTCAAGTCATTTTTTTTATTTATGGTGACCTGAAGATGAACCTATCATGAGGTTTTCTTGACAAGATTTGTGCAGTGGGTTTATGCTTTTACTTTCCTCTGAGGCTGAGAGAGTGTGATTTGCCCATGAGTTTTTAGACTCTGAGTAGGGTTTGAATTCTGGTCTCCAACATCTAAACCATATCTAAACCACTTATCACTGGATTATCTACAGCATCTGCCTGAACTGATTGCACTACATGAATAGGCCTGTAATTGGGCTGAGGGCGAGACAGGTCATTTGCTTTAACAAGGACTTAAAAAGCAAATATGTTCCTTCCTGAACTAACTTGCTCTCTCTTTTTTTGATGGATTTGGCTGCTTCACAGAACTCCTCCTGAGATGCCACAACAGCATTGCATGGCCTCATTTGATTTTCTGAGCTCCATAACTGAGTGGCGACAGAGTAGAAAAAAAGATTAATTCTCTGGGAATTTAAAGTGTAACAGTAGAGTAATCTCAGCTATGGTATCTAAGTAATCCTTGTAAAATTGAAAACCAAAGGGAAAGCATCATCGTTAGAAGATGGCTGGAAATCTTGCAAAAACAAGCAAGTATATTTTAAAATAATTTAAAAGGCTAGGAAGTCATCATTACCATAATCATGAGCTGATGCTAATCTCCCAAGAAATATTAATATTACATTATAAGTTGATTTCTGGCTCTCTATAGAAGAAGTGAGCAGCTGGAAATAGCAGATCTTGGAAAACTTACTTTTGAGGACCACAAGCCCCTGTAGAATTTTCTAGACAGCATGGAATGGTTGTGGAGGCTGTAACCCTGAATGTAACTTGTTAAATTTCTGATTCAATGCGTTAAATCACAAATGGTTTCAAATCTTTAAATTCTCAAATATAATCTCATGATCTGCTGCATTTGTTGGGTTCTGATCCCACCCTACAACTATGTGGCTGCTATATTCCCATAATTTTAGTATTAATTCCTTCAGTGTGTCTAAGGAAGTAGATTGAAATGTATGAAAAATCGTGGCAAAATATACAATTTAGTCAATTTAGTCAATATCATTGTGTGATGAAATCACTGAAGTCACTCACAACGATTCTTGGAAATAACAAGAATCGCAACCTCACAACCTCTGAGGATGCTTGCCATAGATGCAGGCTAAACGTCAGGAGAGAATGCTTCTAGAACATGGTCATATAGACCGAAAAACCTACAACAACCCAACAACTTTAATGCCTAGTTTCTGTAGCACAGCAAAATTGCTAATAAGGAGCACATAGAAAAACTTTGATTTTCTACCCCTTGACACCCCTCCCCCTTTTGAGTTCACTAACGTTCTTTTGCCAGCTTCCCAGTCAGTTTGAACCAGTTCTCATTATCACTCCTTTTGCAGGCCAAGTCCTTTCTTATCCGTTCTTTCTCATGCTAAGCCTACAGATATCCCAATGTTTACATCTCTCTCTCTCTCTCTCTCTCTCTCTCTGGACTCAATACTGGCATGGGTACAGTCTGATGTTTCAATAACAGCAAACAAATCCATGATGTTTTAATAATTAATGTTTAATTGTATGGTTTTAATTGTATTTGTTTATTTTTATATTTATATGTATTGGCATCGCTGCCTGCTGTAAGGCCGCCCTGAGTCCCCTTTTAGGGTGAGAAGGGCAGGATAAAAAATATGTAAAATAAATTTATTTATTTATTTATTTATTTATTTGCTATACTTGTATACCGCCGTTTCTCAGCCTAGCCGGCGACTCAACGTGGTTTACAACAACTTATAACAAACAACAGTATACAGTTTAAAAGCATAAAAACACGATCCACAATACATATATCAATAAACAATCCAATTCATCTCTTGACTAAAATCGCGATCCAGTTTCGTCGTCCAAATTGCCAGTCCTTCAATCATTACACTTATTGCACTGAGTTAACCGAACGCCTGCTCGAACATCCAGGTTTTTAGTCTTTTCCGGAAAACCATCAATGAGGGGGCTGATCTTACCTCCATGGGGCGGGCGTTCCATAGCCGCGGGGCCACCACAGAAAAGGCCCTGTCTCTCGTCCACGTTGTTGCTCGATTCTTTCCTTTCCTCTTCTTCCTACCCCTTTTAGACTGCAACAGAGTAACTTGACTCTAACTTCAAATTATGCCTCTGTGGAATGGAACATGTAATCATATAATGTTGACCTTTTCTGTGAGAATGAAACTGAGGAATGAAGGATTGATTTGAGTTGATTTTAAATCAAAGTGGACATTCCTACAGGGAAGCAATAATGAGAACCTCCATTGCAGTACTTTTTGCGGGGAACATGAATCATGTATTTCAAAAATCATGTGTCTGGGGGTCCTTCTACACAGCTCTATATCCCAGAATATCAAGGCAGAAAATCCCACATTATCTGAGTGTGGACTCAGATAACCCAGTTCAAAGCAGATTTTGTGGGATTTTCTGCCTTGATATTCTGGGATATAGGGGTGTGTCGAAGGGCCCTGGGATTGTTCATGGCTCAGGTTAAGTTTGATTTGGGTGAGTTGGTTAGAATTTGGTGCAGAGGTTCATATAGCCTGGAATCTTCTGCCACTCTTTAAAAGAAGATCGAACAGACAACAGGAGCTAGGTGATAAACTCAAAGGACCAAATAGCAAGTATTTTGCAGCAGTTCTTCTATATCTGTTCAAAGGTTAGCAGGAGTCCTTCCAAGTCATGTGTCATCATCAGCTATCAGTTGCTAGCTTTCATGGTTCATCATAACAGGAACTGCCTGCATGAAAGTAACACTGCCTGGGTCTTTGATTGACATATTTTGCTTCAGCTGTCAGCATTGTAAGTTATTTCTGTTCTAAAACTGAAAGGCAATGTACATAATGTTGTCAGCCTGACATATAGTTTGCCCTCCTAGCCTCATAAGTACCTGGTAATTAAGTTAAAAGGGGGTATGACTTCTACAACAGATTTGTATGGGAAAGCATTGGGATGCTTGATCAAGGCCTTTGGAATATTTGCTTCATGGTTTCCTACAATAGTGGTTTACCTGTTCCTTCAAGGTCTCACGTGGCGTGGTCTTCTTCACCTGTATTTATTTTCTTTAAATTCTCATTTTATTAAACCCAAAGCTGATTCTGGCCAGGATTATGTTAGTGCCATTCGCATGCATAAGTTATGCTGTACATGCAACGTGAATGATTCACGATTGCACAACAGATGTGTATTTTTCTGACATCGGCAGGCATACATACAGCATGATTGTACATTCTGGTTATGCACTATGCATTGCAGTTGCATATTCTGCATTACACAACAGCATGCAAGCATTCACATGTGTTGCACTATATTGCTATTTTGCATGGGTGTTGTCTAATGTATATCCCCATTGAGACATTTACATCATGCTGAGGGAATGTTGAATTGCAACCATAGTCTTACTTTGCTTACTGTGAATTTTTCCTTTCCTAGATTATCTTCCTAGTCTCTTTTTAATTAGTGTAGTCCTATCCATTGGCTTTTTGAGACCCTTGCCTTCTTGTGATCCTCCCTTCAAACCAGTGGTTCACAACATGTGGGTCCCCAGATGTTTTGGCCTACAACTCCCAGAAATCCCAGCCAGTTTATCAGCTGTTAGGATTTCTGGGAGTTGAAGGCCAAAACATCTGCAGACTCACAAGTTGAGAACTATTGTTTCAAAAGAAGTCAGACATGGCACTGCCAGTCAGATTTGTGGATTTTACAGTTGTTCTACTGGAGAAGGAATCATATTCCCCTAGGAATTGCAGATGACACAAAGGCAACTAGACGTGAGTCTCGCTGTTTCCTTCCAGGCTGCAGAACGTTATCCAGGTTTGTATCAAACAGGTGTACATCTAGGCTCACACCTTTCATTGTTATTTACCTCAAATGGAAAATGGCAAGTTCATACCTTCCAACTGAAGCTTCTCAGTTCTGCAGAGGTATGGATTTGCAAAATTGTTGTAATAAAGAAAAAAATTGCATTGTCTTGATTTGGCAAGGACAGCTCCAACTAACCTTCTGATATCCCACTGCTTGAGGTTTTCAGTTTCACTTTCTCCTGCAACTTTCCCTCTTCATCCTCATTTTTTTCAAGTGCTGCAAAGTGAATTCAAAGTAACAAAGGAGAAGAGGACAGGAAGGAAACAAGCTTGTCTTTCCCACTAATCTCAAGCAAAATCAAGCTGTTACACCCTCTCAAAGCTTTCTCGTTCTTTGACCAAATCCTGATGTTGCTTGGACACATGTGTTCCATTTTTCATCTGTGAAATTCCTGTTGATGTGGACACTCTTTAGATGAGCTAACACCCTGCTTCATCATTATTGTTGCTCATATGGGAAGTCTCCATATAAACAGGGATTCATCTTCAGTCTTATTGCTCTCTGTGTGATGAAAGTAACAATATAGAGTGGTGAAGCTAGTTTGTTGAGTCTAACCTAGGAGATGATGTATGAGTGACTTCTTTCCTCCTATAATTGCATGCTGGAGGAAAAAAAACATTCATTAACTAAAATCCACTTTTTGCGAAAGCCAGTTAATGAATTTACTCTTTATTTTTGGTGGCATCTGTCCCTACCTATGATAAATTCTATGTTTTTCCTAATGAAAATCAATCCCATGACACATGTTAGTATGTAAGATACTGACTTGTGAAATTTCGCAATGGTTTTAAGAGATTTAAGACCTCTTTCACAGAAACCGAACAAAGGGGAGAGGAGGCGGAGTAGCCTTATATGTCAAAAACTCTTATACTGCAGAAGAAATTCAAGACAGCAATCTGGGAAACCAGCTTGAAATCATCTGGATAAGAATCAAGGGAACTGGGACTCAAAAAGATGTCGTTGTAGGCGTCTACTACAAACCCCCAAGCCAGGAGGAAGATCTTGATGAAGTCTTCTGCCAACAGTTGACCAAACAGGCACAGAAAAGAGATGTAGTAGTCATGGGCGATTTCAACTATCCCGATATTTGCTGGAAAACAAACTCGGCCAAGAGTACAAGGTCCAACAAATTCCTCGCTTGCCTTGCAGACAATTTCATGGTCCAGAAGGTAGAAGAGGCAACAAGGGGATTGGCTACTCTTGATCTCATCCTAACAAATGTGGAGGACCTGATCGATGCGGTCGAAGTGGTAGGATCCTTAGGGGCAAGTGACCATGTGCTCCTGCAATTTGAGGTACAAAGGAAGGCCGAAACTAAGACAAGTCAAACCCGCATTTTGGACTTTAGGAGAGCTGATTTCCAAAAAATGAAGGAAACGCTGAGCAGCATTCCGTGGACACAGATACTAAAAGACAAGGGAGCTACGGATGGATGGGAATTTCTCAAGAGTGAAATACTCAAGGCGCAATTGCAAACCGTGCCAACAAAGAGAAAAAATAGGACAAGTGCAAAGAAGCCAGAATGGATGTCCAAAGAACTTCTAACTGTGCTAAGACACAAAAGAGACATGCACAAGAAGTGGAAAAAGGGAGAAATCACCAAAGAAGAATTCAAACAAATAGCCAACACCTGTAGGGAAAAGGTCCGCAAAGCTAAAGCAAAAAACGAGCTCAGACTTGCCAGGGACATTAAAAACAATAAAAAGGGCTTCTATTCTTATGTCAGTAGAAAAAGGAAAAACAAGGAGGCGATAGGACCTCTTCGAGGAGAAGATGGGGCAATGCTGACAGGGGACAGGGAAAAGGCAGAACTACTTAATGCCTTTTTTGCCTCGGTCTTCTCACAAAAAGAGAGTCTTCAACCTCAGCAAGATGGAGTGGATGAGGGATTGGAGGACATCCAACCCCAAATTGGGAAAGAAGTCGTCCAGGAATACCTGGCCGCTCTTAATGAGTTCAAGTCCCCAGGGCCAGATCAACTACACCCAAGAGTACTGAAGGAACTAGCGGAAGTCATTTCGGAACCATTGGCAACCATCTTTGAGAGTTCTTGGAGAACGGGAGAAGTTCCAGCAGATTGGAGGAGGGCCAATGTGGTCCCAATCTTCAAGAAGGGAAAAAAGGATGACCCAAACAACTACCGTCCGGTCAGCCTCACGTCGATACCGGGCAAGATTCTGGAAAAGATTGTTAAGGAAGCGGTCTGCAAACACTTAGAAACAAATGCAGTCATCGCTAATAGTCAACATGGATTTATCAAAAACAAGTCATGCCAGACTAATCTGATCTCTTTCTTCGATAGAGCTACAAGCTGGGTAGATGCGGGGAATGCCGTGGATGTAGCGTACCTAGATTTCAGTAAGGCCTTCGACAAGGTCTCCCATGACCTTCTGGCAAGGAAACTAGTCCAATGTGGGCTAGGCAAAACTACGGTGAGGTGGATCTGTAATTGGTTAAGTGGACGAACACAGAGAGTGCTCACTAATGCTTCCTCTTCATCTTGGAAAGAAGTGACGAGCGGAGTGCCGCAGGGTTCCGTCCTGGGCCCGGTCCTGTTCAACATCTTTATTAATGACTTAGATGAAGGGCTAGAAGGCATGATCATCAAGTTTGCAGATGACACCAAATTGGGAGGGATAGCCAATAGTCCAGAGGACAGGAGCAGAATTCAAAACGATCTTGACAGATTAGAGAGATGGGCCAAAACTAACAAAATGAAGTTCAACAGTGACAAATGCAAGATACTCCACTTTGGCAGAAAAAATGAAATGCAAAGATACAGAATGGGGGACGCCTGGCTCGAGAGCAGTACGTGTGAAAAAGATCTTGGAGTCCTCGTGGACAACAAGTTAAACATGAGCCAACAATGTGATGTGGCAGCAAAAAAAGCCAATGGGATTTTGGCCTGCATCAATAGGAGCATAGTGTCTAGATCTAAGGAAGTAATGCTACCCCTCTATTCTGCTTTGGTTAGACCACATCTGGAATACTGTGTCCAATTCTGGGCACCACAATTCAAGAGAGATATTGACAAGCTGGAATGTGTCCAGAGGAGGGCGACTAAAATGATCAAGGGTCTGGAGAACAAGCCCTATGAGGAGCGGCTTAGGGAACTGGGCATGTTTAGCCTGAAGAAGAGAAGGTTGAGAGGAGATATGATAGCCATGTATAAATATGTGAGAGGAAGCCACAGGGAGGAGGGAGCAAGCTTGTTTTCTGCTTCCTTGGAGACTAGGACGCGGAACAATGGCTTCAAACTACAAGAGAGGAGATTCCATCTGAACATTAGGAAGAACTTCCTGACTGTGAGATCCGTTCAGCAGTGGAACTCTCTGCCCCGGAGTGTGGTGGAGGCTCCTTCTTTGGAAGCTTTTAAGCAGAGGCTGGATGGCCATTTGTCAGGGGTGATTTGAATGCAATATTCCTTCTTCTTGGCAGGGGGTTGGACTGGATGGCCCATGAGGTCTCTTCCAACTCTTTGATTCTATGATTCTATGATTCTATGATTAATAGTTTGGCTACTCATCCCTCAATAGAGACATTTCTTGTGTTTCACAAATCACAGAAAAGTTTTGCATTGGAAGAATGCATATCCCCTCCCCTCAAAAAGTTTAATAATAGTAGTAGTAGTAGTTATGTCTCTGTTAGTCCTTCAAAAGTGAATAAGTGAAAATTAGAATTATGTCTTGCCAGAAGAAATATGAGCAGCTATTTTATTTCCACATTAATAGAGTCATACATCTTCATTTTGAAATGCAATCTCAAGAAATTTCTCCAAATTAAGTCTTAAAATTCATGGTACTTGCTTGTATACTAATCTCAGAATATAAAGGCAAGAAGAATGTAACATTTTCTGGATTGGTTTTCTTTTGAACAAGGGTATTATTACATTCCATATTCACAGAGCAGTTGATTACAACTGGACTTGAACATGGGCAGCTCCTGACACCTTTCGGTTAAATAAACTAAGTGACTCCAGAATGAGATTGGCTACACATATAAATGAATGGTGATGGTGAATATCTCACACACCTTCCAACATTTCACAGATGAAAACTGGGACACACCAGAGAGGAGTCAAAATAGCAAAAGTGGAGGAAAACAGAGCAGTAAGGAGAGATTGCAGCAGTTTGCTTTTGCCTGACTCTGTTGGGGAAGGCAAAGTTATCACCCTCTTTTCTCTCTCCTACCTGATGAGTCAATTATATGTAAACTACTTTTGCATTTTGATCTGAAGTTTGCAGTCTGAGTGTCTAAGTGCAAAAATTAGTTCAAGTAGAATCAAAAGCCATCCAGGGAGTCACTAAAAAGAATAGTACAAAAACAACCTGAAATTCAGAAAGCTAGGGAGGAGACACAGCAACACTGCCAAAATAGTTGTAGATATGCCCTTGGCTGTGCTAATTTATAGCAACCTGTAATTCAGCACAGTTGGCTTCATTATCTCAGCATTTTCCTTTTAAGGCAGGTCACACTCTTGCTTGTGATCTTGCTGTTGTCTTTTGGGTTTGTAATACTCTGAAAATGACCTAATATTGGTGCCATTTTATTTATTTATTTATTTACTTATTTATTTATTTATTTATTTATTTATTCATTTATTTATGGCATTTATATGCCACCCTTCCCACCCTGAAGGGAACTCAGAGCGGCTTACAAGATATATATACATACAAAATGTTATATTATTAGTATAGCACATATTGATCAGCTCAGCATCAAGCACTTAGATTTTTATTAAAGCCTTATTTTATTCAGGGAGCACTTGTTTTATGGTTGTACTTTTTAAAAATTGTTTTTGCCAGTTTTAAAACAACTGATTTAATTGATAAACTACTTAATATATTTTAATCTTTTGTAACTATTGTTATTATGTATTGTTTTATTTTATTGTAAGTCATCCTGAGATCTTAAGATATAGGTTGGAAAATAAATATTTTAATAAAATAAGTAATAAGTAGCTGCCCTGCCCTCTGAGGTCAACTGTGAAGGTCCTCTGTGATTCTGGATAAGGCTGCTAATGTCTTTTGACCCCAATTGTTATGTAGCTCAGCACTTCACCTTCCTCTTCTGAGGAAGCCTCCTCCAGGTGTGATAAAAAAAAAAGGGCTATGGAGTCTCTCTCAGGGTCCAGTTTTGTCCTTATGGTATTAATATATACAGGAAGTCCCCAAGTTACAAACATCTGACTTACAAATGACTCACAGTTAAGAATGGAATGGAAAGGACAGGAAATGAAAGAAATGTACCCCTAAGAGGGATAATTCATTCCTGAAAAAGTTATCATGGGGAAAATGTGTCTCAACTGAAACTTTCTCCCCAATCCTTGTTTCCACAACAAGCCATTTTTTTCCAAATCCAATTATCACAGGGACAGAAAGTGAAGTATAATCTTCTGAATAGTGGCATAGACTGCAAAAGAAATACCAGAGGGGTATTTCTTTTGCATGCTATCCATAGCATGCGTATACACACACATACACTTCATATCTTCAGCTAAAGAACAAAGTCCCCCCCCCCCCTTATATATATTCAACTAAACAAATTCAACTAAAGAACAAACCTACAGAACTGATCTTGTTCATAACTTGGGACTGCCTGTATATAGAACAGCTGGAAGGGGATGTTAGGAGTTTGTCTCCACCAGTATGCCAATGACACCCAACTCTATCTCTCATTTCAATCTAATTATGGAAACCATTTCACTGTTAAGCCAGTGTCTAGTGTCAGTAATGGAATGGATGAGAGTGAATAAATTGAAATTTAATCCAGACAATATAAAGGCATTCCAAATCAGATGAAAGTCTTATCAGGGGATAGGACTTTGGCCTTCAGTGGATATATCTGCACTCCTCTAAAATCTCAAATTTGTAACCTGGGTATATACTGGGACTCAGGCCAGGATTGTATTTGGAGAGCGAAAGATGCTCCCATTCCTGGACCTGTCTAATCTGACCACAATAATGCATGCCTTGATTGCATTTCCTTTTGTTTACTGTAACAAGAGGTTTCCTTTGGAAAATGTTTGGAAGCTTTACAGGTACAAAATACCATGCCCATATTGGCAACTGAAAATGGTAACAAGGAGCATTAAACCCCCACCTTACAACAGTTTCACAAGCTACTGGAGACAATTTCTATCTCTGGGAACAATTCAAATTTTTGACCTATAAAACCCTTTATAGCTTGGGTCCAAATTGTTTGAAAGACTGTCTTTTCTCAAGAGCCTGATAGATGGCAAATCTACACTGATCACTTGATGTGAATCAAAGATATCTCAAAAATATAGTGTTCAAATGACACATGGTGCAAATATATGCAGGAATGTGCTTGAGAAGCCTTAAACTGGGATAGACAAAATTGTGAGATACTCCAAAATAAGCCCTGTAATGTGCATCAATGTGTGTAGGGCTAAATCACATCATATGGAAAAACCAATTAAGGGATGCACATTTCAGTGACCCCCACATATGCATTGTGGTGGAGGGAGTTAAATCCTCCATAGCAGTCAAACCGCAGATATTATTTACTTTGACTGACTTACTTAGACGATTCCTCATTGTCTGAGCAGGATTGTCTTCCAAGATCGTTGTACTAGCGGTGGGTACGTAGGTGACTGTGGAGCCCTATTCTTGATCTGCATGTTCTCCCACAGTGAGGGCATTTGTTTCCAATCCTGGTTGGGGTTGGCTTGATGCACCTTCCTCTTTGCATGTTTCTCTCTTTTGCCCTACATTCATGCCTCTTCAAATTCTACAGCACTGCTGGTCACAGCTGACCTCCAGCTGGAGTGCTTAAGGGCCAGGGCTTCCCAGTTCTCAGTGTCTATGCCAGAGTTTTTAAGGTTGGCTTTGAGCACATATTTAAATCTCTTTTTCTGCCCATCAACATTCTGTTTTCAGTTCTTGAGTTTGGAGTAGAGCAACTGCTTTGGGAGACAATGTGGCCGGTCCAGTGGAGGTGATGGTGGAGGATCATCGCTTCAATTCTGGTGATCTTTGCTTCTTCCAGCACGCTGACATTTGTCCACTTGTCTTCCCAAGAGATTTGCAGGATTTTTCAGAGGCAGTGCTGATGGAATTGTTCTAGGAATTGCATGTGATGTTTGTAGATCGTCCATGTCTCGCAGGCGTATAGCAAGGTTGGGGGGGGGGGGGGCAATAGTTTTATAAACAAGCACCTTTGTATCCCTATGGATGTCCTGGTCCTCAAACCCTCTGTGCTTCATTTGGAAAAATGCTGCACTCGCAGAGCTCAGGCAGTGTTGTATTTCAGTATCATTACAGAGCCTGGAACCAGGTCAGAACAGCCTCTCTGGTGTGCATAAGTATCACTCAAGCCTCCACCCTGTTCCTGTGCTTTATGTGTGATCAAGTGCATGTTTGCTTTGCTTCTGCCACTTTTGTTGCACATTTCTTAATCTATGTAGATGTGTCTTGAGTTTGAAATCTTGAGGGAAAGGCTTTCATTCCACCCCACTCCTATTACATCTGATGAGGGCTAAAAATCATAGAATCATAGAGCGGGAACAGACCTCGTGGGTCATCCAGCCATGCAGGAAAAGGGCAATCAAAGTACCCCTGACAGATGACCATACAGCCTCTGTTTAAAAGCCTCCAAAGTAGGAGTTTACATCACACTCCAAGGCAGAGAGTGCCACTGT
Organism: Anolis sagrei; assembly: GCF_037176765.1. NCBI lineage: Eukaryota > Metazoa > Chordata > Lepidosauria > Squamata > Anolidae > Anolis > Anolis sagrei. Next base: position 209,994,823 of record NC_090024.1, on the reverse strand, counting down.
TGAACAGTGCTTACAGTCAGGAAGTTCTTCCTAATGTTCAGATGGAATCTCCTTTCCTGTAATTTGAAACCATTGCTCTGAGTCCTAGTTTCCAGAGCAGCAGAAAACAAGTCTGCTCCCTCTTCTTTATCACATCCTTTCAAGTATTTATACATGGATTGGCTATCATTTCTCCTCTCAACCTACTCTTCTTCAGTCTATATGCCAGGCTCTTTAAACCGCTCCTCTTAGGGCATGGTTTCCAGGCATTTGTTCATTTTATTCACAGTCCTCTGGATACATTCCAGCTTGACAATTTCCCTCTTGAAATGTGGTGCCCAGAGTTGGACACAGTATTATTCCAGGTGCCTTATGACCAAAGCATAATGGAGAGGCACTATTACTTCCTTTGATATAGACACTATACCCCTTTTTATGTAGCCCCAAACCCCATTGGCTTTTAAAATTGCTGCATCATATTGTTGGCTCATGTTCAACTTGTTGTCCACGAAGGACCACATCATATTGGCAACTGGAATCTCCATGGACCATAGTGAATTTGGTGGTGCCCAGCATCCACCACTTGGCTTCCCCCATGGGATGGGGTTCCTAGTAAGTTAGACGATGCTGGGTGTGGGGCAATGGGTTCCCCACACCCTCCAGTGGGCACCACCAGATTCACTATTGTTGCTGTGGTGGTGGCATACACCAGCTAAACTATAGTTTAGCCATAGGGTCCCACATCATGGGATGGGAGCCAGTGGGGTATGTGGCTAAACTACAGCTGAACCATTTTAAATGTAAGGTAGTCCCCTGACATTAAGTCCAGTCATGTCTGACTCTGGGGTGTGGTGCTCATCTCCATTTCTAAGCCGAAGAGCCAGCGTTGTCCGTAGACACCTCCAAGGTCATGTGGCCGGCATGACTGCATGGAGCGCCGTTACCTTCCCGCCTATTGATCTACTCACATTTGCATGTTTTCGAACTGCTAGGGCTGCTAGGGCTACCGCTGGCAGAAGCTAGGGCTGACAGCGGTAGCTCACGTCGCTCCCCAGAATCGAACCTGCGACCTTTCGATCAACAAGCTCAGCAGCTCAGTGCTTTAATCCACTGCGCCACAGGGGGCTCCAAACCATTTTATGCCACCAAAAATAGCCCTGTTTGATGAGGTTGTAAGGCTCTGAGATTTCTTTCACATGTATAGGAAAAGAACTTCTGAATGACTGATGAGATTTTGAGAAATGCAGTGAAATCAAAAATAGTTGAACAACGCTAGCAGGAATAGGAATGCAATAGAGTTAGTGAGCAAAATCAGTTAGTTGTTTGTGACTGAGTTCTGGTTTCCATGAAAAGCTTTTTCATTGGGTTTTAAAACTGCCCTGTTGTTGTATTTTTAGTTCTAGAGAAAGAGAGAGTTGCTTGTGAGATTATCTACCTCAGAAACTAAGGGCCCTTCCAGACAGACCCTATATCTGATCCCAGGTTTTCTGCTTTAAACTGGATTATATGAGTCTGTACTGCCAGATAATCTGGGATAAGCAGAAAACCTGGGATCAGATCCTGGGATATAGGGCCTATCTGGAAGAGCCCTAAATTAATTGACAGGATTTGGTGTGCTTTTGGGGTGCTACTTCTCCTCAGGGAGCAAAATGTTTTGGATCAACCCTGCTTTTCCTCTCCAGACACCAACTCTAGCTTCAGATGAGATACCCATAATTATTTAAAACTGAGAATTTAATTCTGTAGATTGGAGGAAGCATTGTTATGATTTTTTCCCCAAAAGTAAAATAACATTTTTAATTGTGTAAATTATTGCTAATTGGAAGCAATGTGCAAAACATCATTGTGTACACTATCTACATCTGTAGTTGAGCAAATTATAGTACTGGTAGTCATAGCATAATTTGGCAGCAAAGAGTTTATAATCAAATTCCTCTGCAGCTCTCATGCCTACATACAATAATATACATTTTCATGCATTGCGAGTGATAAATGAGCTCAAACTGCCATGTTAGAACAGATGTTTGGATAAATTTGTTCTTCTTAAGTACATAATTTCACCATTTACTATATTTAGAATGCTTGTCAAACTTTTAACAGAATTATTGTATGATGTTTCTTTCTTCCCTTTTGGCTGAATGTAGCTCATTTTCTAATGGGATGCTAGCAAATTTCTTTACAAATTATTCGCTGAAGAAAAGGCCCTAAAATTCCTAGCATGTATACCTATGGCGACCACTTACACTTTAAGAAAAGGGGAGGGGAAGAATGAGAAAGTAAAAAGGGAGGGATGAAATGCCTATTTATATATTAGGCATGTGCGATTGATAAAAACATGTTACAAAAGTCATTGCAAAATTAGGAGACACTGACATTTTGTTTCTAAAGTGTTTCTAAAGTATAGTTAATAAAACCTTTGTGACTATAATGAAAGCAACAAAATTTTGTTACTTTTTTGTTATAGCAATTGTGCAAGTGGGGAAACTTCACAGGTTCCTTTCTCCCTCATTTTTACAGCTATTGGTTTGAAACTTACTACAATGGTAGAACACATTTACCACTGTTAGCCCATCAAGTTTCAGAACATTTCATTTATCCACAGATGTTAGATAAATTTTCAAAGTTTTAATAAATAACATTTTTTTAAAAAAATTACAAGAGCTTTCTTCTTGAATTTTCTGTGCAATGACACAAGATAATAGGTGATCATTCCCCACAACTTTTGTAAATATTCATTCATCTAATGATTTAGGGGATTTTTTTAAAAAAGTGACAAAAACTTTTTTTAAAACCACAACAGCTGATTCATTGAATGTCTCCTATATTAACCAATAAAACTTCCATGTAGGGATTTCTTTCCAGCCCAGTACAAAGATTTACTTACTAGAAGTATTAGTCAGTCCTCCTCTTTACAGATTCAACAATTTATTGGAACTCTGGCTGGCTACTGCTACGGAGCGAACATAGCTCTCTTTTATCCTAATTGAGGTTTTCTGATAATGAGCAGAATTCTGGGAAATGTAGTTTAGGGCAGGGACTTTTGAATTCTCTGGCATAGGACTCATCGCCTTCTCAAACTACATTTCCCAGAATTCTGTTTTCTTATTCTCTTTCCCAGTGAACTCTGCTTTCTCCTTGCTGCTTCCCTCTCCTAAAGGTGAAAGGCCATTCATTTAAAGAGGAATGCAGCCTTTTTGGTTTTGCTTTGCTTCCTTGTGCTGAAAATGAAAGTGACTTTGGGAGGCTTCTGAGATTTACAAAATGGAAATGAAAAAGTATTGGATAAGTTTTGATTCTTATATTTTTGTCACGGGTCATGCCCACATGTCGACTATTACATCTTAAGTACGAATTAAATGAATTTGATCCAACTTACAACTAATGGAAAAATTGAAACCCATAATATTTGTGTGTGTGTTTAAATCACTGTAATCATTCCAGATCCCCTTCCCTATCCATATACAGGCAGTCTTTGGCATAGGCCATGCCCACACATTGGATATTATTTTGTAAGTATGAATTTAACAAATTTGATCCGATTTACAACAACTAACGAAAAAATTAAGCACCCATAATATTTGTGTGTGTTTAAATCACTGTAATCATTCCAGATTCCCATCTCTGTCCATATACAGACAATCCCTGACTTACAAACATCCAATTTACAAATGACTCATAGTTAAGGATGAGGATGAGATGACAGGAAGTAAGAGAAATCTACCCCTTAGAAGGGAAATTCACTCCTGAAATGGTTATCATGGGAAAAAAGGTGTCTTAACTGAAGCTTTATTAACCAATCCTTGATTCCACAACAGGCCAATTTTTAAAAACTTAAGTATCACAGAGATAGAAAGTGAGATGAAGTCTTCTGAAAAGGGGCACATACTACAAAACAAACACCACATAGGTGTTAACTCTTCTTTATGCTATACATATCTGGAGTTACACTTAAAAATGTACTTGTTCTAACTCGCAAACAATTCAACTTAAGAATGACATTATTTCTCTTGGAATAAAATGACATATCCTGGAGAAAGGAGACACAAAGCTCTTACTTGCCTGATTTATTTGTTTGTTTGTTTAGATTCCATCTAAAAGGCTCTCCAGTTTAGGACAGGACAAAGTGTGGCCTATGGGTCATTTTTGTGCCCCTCTATAACCCCCAGTAATATAAAAAAGTTTTTTTTAAAAAGTTCCAAAACATTCTCTATTGTGTGCACGTGCATATGGCATTTCCACAAAATTCTGCCCTCCTGGCCAAATTTTGACTTAGGAGAGGCATTTTTAGGAACTCTAAATGAAGAGAATGCGACTTCTGCTTACTTTCTGTTGTTTTAAAAATGGTTCTCTTAAGCTTAAAATGGGCTAGGAAACTCAATAAAATGCACCCATATCCCCCCCCCCCACCCCAAAGGGCATTTGGGAACAGTAAGCAATTTTAATGGGTGGAGGTGGAGATGCATCACTCCAGGGTCTCTTGAGCAGCTCTTTACAGTGACCCATCCCTTGTTCTTCCTAACCTTCTCTTTACCATTATACAAAGCTGCTTCATCTCATTTCTTCTTACAAGGCATTGCATAATTACTCCTCAACAATCTTTCAAAATTCTTGATTGCTAATACCTTCATGCCTGTAAACTTTTTGTCAGGGCAAAACTCAATAGTACAATAGTACAAGTAATGAATGACAAAAATTACAAAGGGCATGTTGGGAAATCACGAATGACATGAGTCACCCTCCTTACATTTTATTTGATTTTTTAGACTATTTGCATTGGATTGATCTGACCTACAGGACATGTACAATGAGTAGTTTAGCTCATTATAAAAATGTCCTAGAGCAGTTTCTGCTTTGGCATATTCATGCCTAATCAGGCCCCATTGCTCAGGAACACATCTGGACTACAGGGGTTGCCTGTATCTCACTTCCTCTGTGTTGCTGTCGTGGTTCTTAGTCAGTCAGAAAATTCCTGGCCATCATAGACAGCTCTGCTTACAACACAGTTTATTATCAGCAGGTGTAAAGACATTTTAAAACAAAAATCAGATGCTTAAAAAAAGAAATTGATATGCTCAGTGGCAAATGTTGTTAGATTTGGATGATTACAAATCAGATACCATGAGTAAATGGATGGTGATGAGCTCACTAGTCATTGCTTTATGACTGTAGAAGACCTGAGATTTCATCCAATTATAACTGATTGATGTGATGAGCCTGATGCTCTCTTACACTTTAGATTGACTACTTTCCTACCTTCATATCAATTTCTGTATGCCTTGAGAAAGAGTGTTATGGTACCATATGTAGGAAGAAATAATTCCTGTAATGGGGCATATCATAGATTTGGAGAGTGTGTTCCCAGAAAAATGCTCTCAAAATTGCATGGAATGTAATTGGGGGAAAATACCAACACTATAGTTTCATTTTTTGAAAAAAAATATATCATTAATGTTACATCAACAAATCTGTACTGATCTCTGATGTGAGATGCTTTTGACAAATTGAGAGAAAAGATTATCCTTATTATGTTTTACTTGGAATTTTTCTCTACATTTTAGACATTATTTCATTGGAATGATAGACATGAAACTATCTTAGAAAAGTTAGCCTTAGAAGTTCAGTGATTTTCTTCTTCTGTGCACGTTTGATTTATTGTAAGGATTAAGACAAAGGTTCTATCAGAGATACTGTGAGTTACTATTTTATTATATTCTTAGTTTAAAAAATGGTTCTATTGTTAGCTAGAGTTTTTAATAATGACTGTTATTTATTGTTCTTTATGATCATAGTAATTCAAGTAATTAAAACATCAGAAATTATGTATTGACTGGAGTAATCTATCAATTGCATTATCTATTTTATCTACTATAAGCAATCTGTCATTGATATTGGTACTATCTATTCTATCTCAAAGTCACTCAAAGCAGCAAAATGTAAAATATGCTTCTTTGTAAGTTTTATGAGAGACTTTGTGATAAAGAACGCAAATACACACACTATCCTTATGTTGAACAATCCTTGAAAAACTTGTCACCTCTTCATTTTTTGGATGACCGTAGTTTTTATTAGGTTCTTGTGGGTTTTTTCGGGCTATAGAGCCATGTTCTAGAGGCATTTCTCCTGACGTTTCGCCTGCATCTATGGCAAGCATCCTCAGAGGTAGAGGTCTGTTGGAATTAGGACAAAGGGTTTATATATCTGTGGAATGGCTGGGGTGGGGCAAGGAGCTCTTCCCTGCTGCAGTTAGGTGTGAATGTTTCAGCTGATCACCTTCATTAGCATTTGAAGGCTTGCCTGAGCCTGGGAAAATCTCTTGCTGGGAGGTGTTAATCTGTGCCTGGTTGTTTCCTCTCTGTTGTTTTGCAGTTGTAATTTTAGAGTTTTTTAATACTGGTAGCCAGATTTTGTTCATTTTCATGGTCTCTTCCTTTCTGTTGAAATTGTCCACATGTTTGTAGATTTCAATGGCTTCTCTGTGTAGTCTGACATGGTGGTTGTTGGTGTGGTCCAGCATTTCTGTGTTCTCAAATAATATGCTGTGTCCAGGCTGGTTCAACAGGTGCTCTGTAGTTTTTATTGTTGCTTGTTTTCAGGGTTAAAAAATGCCTCTTATTGACATGTTCCATACCATGCATATTTTTGCACAATCATATCCCTTCACACACACACACACACACACACACATACATATACACACACACACATACATACGAGGGGTGTTAATTAAAGATTTCCCCTGACCCACTTCCTGTAGCCTGAGAGCAATGAAGCTTGGCACAGTTATTAGTCCTTTTCTAGATAGGTGCCACCTAGGGACAAACAGTTCTCACATCTTTTTAAGCAACTGTAAACACCTTGCTTATAGAAGTCAACAGGTTGCTCCAAAAGCCACATTGTGACTTCAGAAATCAGAGTCTCATCATCTGAAAGGAGCCCCCATGGCACAGTGGGTTAAACTGAAGTCCGACAGGTCACAGGTTCGAAGCCAGGGAGAGCGCGGATGAGCTCCCTCTATCAGCTCCAGCTCCTCATGTGGGGACATGAGAGAAGCCCCCCCCCCCCACAAGGATGGTAAAAACATCAAACATCTGGGCATGCCCTGGACATTCACACCAGAAGCGACTTGCAGTTTCTCAAGTTGCTCCTGACATGACAAAAAAATCATCGAAAAATGCTTGCCTTTCAAATATAACTTCATTGTTGGAAAGAGGTAGAAGTCCGATGATGTGAGGTCAGGTAAATAAGGGGGATGTGATCGAATTTCAAAGCCACAGGAGCATACTTCCATTTGGGCAACATGTGAGTTGTGAACTGGTGCATTGTCTTGCAGAAGGCAGACACCTTTGGTGAGCATGCCACATCTCTTGGTTTTGATGGCCTCCTGCAATTTCTGCAGCAGTGGAACATAGTATGCCCCAGTGATCATGGTACCTTTTGCTAGGAAATCCATCAATACTACTCTGTGCTGGTCCCAAAATACTGTGAGCATGTCCTTGCTTGCCAAGAGTTGGTCACGCACCTTTTTTGGAGGCGGTGTGTCATGATGCTTCTATTGCATTTACTAGACTTTAGTCTCAGGGTCATAGTGATGGACCCAGCTTTCATCCTTTGTGATCAGTCTGTTGAAAAAGTCCTCCTGGTTTCCATGGCACATTGTCAAAAGAGCCTGAGAACATTTGACTTGTTCCTTCTTCTGGAAAGGTGTGAGCAGCCAGGGGACCTGGATACCTTATGCATGTGAAGGTGGTCTTGGACCTTTTTCCCACAGACCCCACACTAATCTTGACATTTTGGGCTAGGTGGTGAATGGTTATATGGCAATTTTCCAAAATGATGACCTCCACTTGCTGATGTTATTCATCAATAGCAGACTGGGGTTGCCCTGGAATCAGAGATGTTTCCACTGGAGTCCAACCACATTTGAATTGATGATGCCAGTTCTTGATTACATCATATGATGGGGAATCATCACTATAAACTCTTTCATCTCATCCAACATCTCCTTTGGTGTGCAGCCTTTCAAGTAAAGGAATTTGATGACTGCTCTGTATTTCACTGGGTCTATTATCAACTTCACACCACTGCAGCACTTGTAAGATCAAGACCATTAGCAGTTCTGAGTTGTAAATTGGCATGTAGCCTATACATACTTATATTATTACACATGTGCAGTTTCAGCATCCTGTGATAAATAGAAATGGGTCAAGGGAAATTTTTAATGAACGTCCCTCATATATATACACACATACACACATATATACAACCACAACACAAAACAATTTAACCATAGTAAACAGACTACAGGCTACACTTTAACAACTATTGAAGTCATGTAATTCTTTAACTCTCTGTTCTCTTCACCACACATATACAAGAAAAGTAAGACATGTTTTTTTTCAAGCATATCTTTTACCTAATAGAATAAAACAAAAAAAATCTTCAAAATCCATAAGCATCCTCAGATTTTCCTTCTTAAAATAATTTAAGGTTTCCAGGCCCTCAAAACTTAGATAATTTAAATTTCTTTTTAATTGTACTACATTATTTGTCCATTTCTGTGATCTCAAACATCTTTAAAATCCAGCCTTCTTTCATTGGCAAATCCTCAATCTCCCATTTCAGAACATAAACCAACATGCCTCTAGCACCAATGTATCAATTTAAAGCTCATGTCTTTGATTTGTTCATTAGATAGTTCCAACAGAAACAGTTCTGCTTTCTGGTTTCAAATTAACTTTAATCTTAAAAACATCTTCCATTAAATGTTGAATCAATTTCCAAAACTTTTTGCTTTGGCACAGGTCCATCACATAAGGGAAAAGATACCATGATGTTTCACACATTTCCAACACAAATTTTTGAATCCCATATATATTTTGGGTCAGAGTCTGATGCCAACTATGCATTTTGTTATATTTTTTTTCTTTCTTTCTCATAACATAACATAGCTTTAAAATCATTAGTCCACATTCTTTCCCAGTTTTAAAGTGTGAATCATCTCCCTTCTTATTCAGCTTTTTTTCAAAATTAAAAGGATCCAAATGTCATATTTTCTCATAGGTGAGTGGCTCCAAATCCCCAGTCCATTTTAGTTGGTTGTCTGTTTCTGCATCATTTATAGCTACCCAGTGAAGTGAAGTATACAATGTCCTTTATGAATTAAGTATAAGTCTGTTTCTTTTTCCTATGTCTTGACACAAAACCAGCCATGATAAAATTGGTAACACTTCCAGGGCATTTACCTGTGTGTGTTTCTGTTGTATAATTTTCTGTGGGAGACAAACATGTTAACACAGGTTGTTAATCTAATTGCAGGGTGGGTGTCAGCTTCTGTTCAAAAGCAGTAGTTATTCTTTTCAGTATTTGACAGCATTCATATGGACTTGTATCACAAAGCAAAATTGATATGGCTTGTGCATTCTTCATTGTTGCTTTCTTTCTCTGCTAATAAGATGAATGGCAGAAAATGACCTGCTTTGAGAAACTGTCTTTTCAGAAGAAATAGGAAAGGATACCTGAACTTTTAAAGTTATTTTATATGTAACAGCATTTGAATCATTCCCATAAGTGGCCACCTCTACCCAGGTAGCTTGTAACGATAAAAGAAAAACAAAAATCACAAAGACAGAACTACAGCTAAAAACACAATACAGTACAACACGAGAGAAGAACTTAACACAAAAGTTTAGTAAGATCTTTATCAGACAACAAAAGTAATGAAAATAGCTGCCAGTTTTTGAATATCACATCCAAAAGGTCATCCCTTGTATCCAAGCTAATCATATTTCTAACTATGAAAAGGACATGGCACAAATTTTCACATGACATTGGCAGAGGGAACACCAACTCATTCTTCAAAAACCTACAGAAATACTTAAGAATAGTCTTCCAAATATCTTAAAGCTATAGGTTCTTGTGGGTTTTTTCGGGCTATATGGCCATGTTCTAGAGGCATTTTCTCCTGACGTTCCGCCTGCATCTATGGCAAGCATCCTCAGAGGTAGTGAGGTCTGTTGGAACTATGACAATGGGTTTATATATCTGATATATAAAACCATTGTCCTAGTTCCAACAGACCTCACTACCTCTGAGGATGCTTGCCATAGATGCAGGAGAAACGTCAGGAGAAAATGCCTCTAGAACATGGCGATATAGCCCGAAAAACCCACAAGAACCTATTGATTCCAGCCATGAGAGCCTTCGACAATACATTGTCTTAAAGCTGCTACTTAAAATAACTCATTAATACAGCCCTGAATTTTCATGCAACACTGGTTAGCTTGAAGAAGCTATTTTTATTTTTTCTCTCCCCCCCCCCCCCAGAATTTGATAAAATGAGGTGCTGTCTTCATAGTGTGAAAATGAAGGTTTCCAGTACACCTATTATAAAGACTTCATTGCCTTAACATCATATGTATATTTCTGTGACAGCAATCATGCCTTGACATTCATGCTTGCTTTGTAGTTTCAGGTATCTTACTTTGTAAAGCTTCTAGATGCACTGAAATCTCTTGTATCCTGTGGTCATTACATATGCCTGTCCAAATACCTTTTCCTCTAGTATCAGCATGTTATAGTGGTTTGAGAGTTGGATTACAACTTTAGAGACTAGGGTTCAAATCTCTGCTCAGCCATGAAAACCCACTGGGTGACCTTGGATAAGTCACATGCTTACCACATCATCACACGAGGTGAATTTAACATCCTAGCATGCTGCCAGGATGCTTCCTCCTCAGAGCCTGGCAGATTTCATCACAAGATGTATGGCCACTTCTGGTGGTGCTCCATGGAGAAAGCATACTGACAGAGTGGTAGGACAATTCGCTCTGAACACTAGAGGTTTCCCATGTTCCGTTGGGAACCACAGGGCCAATGTGGTGGTGGTGGTGGGGAGCTACATGACGATGCTTCCCCATGTGGGATGGGAAAACATTGCTGCGGGCAAGATGGGGTGCCAGGATTACCCAGCTGCCCCACTGATTCACCACAGAGGATGGTGAATCACTTCACTAAACCTCATCCATGTGATGAGGTTCTTAGTCTCAGAGGAAGACAAGCTCGGGCCCCATATACATTGCCATTGTCCAATGAAATTTCACAATGCTCTTTAACTGCATTGAACTGCATTATATGAGTCTATACTGCCATATAATATAGTTCAATGCAATTACATTGCATTATGCAACTATATTATATGGTAGTGAAGATGGAGTCAAACTCTGAACAAATTTTGTCAAGAAAATGCTATGAGAGGCTTTCCTTAGGGTTGCCATTAGTCAGAAGCAATTTGAAAGCACACATCCACAATTTGCAGATACGGTATTCAAGGTTTTATTGTTCTTGTTGTTAAGATGATGATGATGATGATGATGATATTGAAAAATGTATAGAATATGCAACATGAAGAATGATCAATGAATTACCAGGATCAATGAACTGGATCATCCCATCTTAAAGGGACCTCTTGTTTTGCTAATTATCTTCAGAAGCCAACTTGACTTGCCGTTGAAGCTGGAACAGTGTCAGTGAGTCTGCATCTTCTGTTGCGTCTGTTAGCAGCAGGATAGTTTGGTGAGTGCAGTGACACTGTCCCCAAACTCCTGACTGCCAGAACTCGCCAACACCTAGTATTTGTTTTCTGAAGCATCAGTCTTATTCTGCATACTGTAGAGACAGCCTTAATCCCCCAACTCCTGTTTTAAAATGATAACATTGGTGTTACTTTTCCCCAGCCGTGTTTAGTTTAAAGGCATATTTTCCCAGTAGTAAACTGGCTGGTTCAATAAGTACAGGCAACAGCCATTCATACAATTTATCTAAAGATTGTAAATAAAACAAATGAAAGACAAAGATGAGCCTTACACAAGGACAAATCTACAACAAACACCTTTCCAGGGAACCTGAGAACATGTTGCATCCTATCATTGAGGAAGTGTTTCTTGAAAAGGAGAAGGCCTTTGTGATATACTCCTTGGATTAATTCATTTATGAGGAATGTGGTCCTTGTTATTATTAAGGTGACTTGGCATCCTATTCCCTACTTAATGGGGAAGATACTTACTGCACAGTCTGTGCTGCAGATAACAAGAGAATGCCTGTAATTTTTAATAACTGCTTCCAAGGGTAGAGATGAGGATAATATTTTATTCTGAAAGAAAGCTATTTTCTTTCTTGTGTGTGAGCCAGGCTCTTATATTTTTCTGCTGTTGCCTTATAATTTTTATGCTGTGGATCCAATTTTACAGTTCTTCATTGTATATTTTCCCAAAGAAGACTGATTGAAATCATATATACTATTTTTCAAGTAAGCAATTTGGTGTGAGTTAATGAGTAAGGTTCCTGTATCTGTGCATTTGGCTTTAACGTCCACTGAGCAAACATGGGTAGGATTGCAGGGTAATGACTAAGCATGGCCCTCATTGGAAGTGAGTCAGATAAGTTTTAGAACTACACAAGAATGATTATCCATTGGAATAAAGAAATTCCAAACATATTCTGGAATCAAATACATTGCATGCTACAAAATACATTGCATGTTAAAATTTAATTTCTGATGAAGCCGGAACTGGGCATGTTGAGAAGAAATATGGAAGTCAACATTGATCCATGGCTGATGACTGCAAGACTATCACATACAAAAAATGGAAAAAAAATCAGTGCTGCCAACATGTGAAGAATGGGTGTTGAAACTATTGAACTTAGCCAAAATGAATGAATGAATAATAATAAAATAATAAAAAAAAAACTTTATTTGTATACCACTTTATCTCCCCGAGGGGACTCAGGGGGGTTTCCAACAGGCAAAACATTCAATTGTCAATAAAAACATACAGAATAACCATTTATTTATTTAAAAACGTTTATATCCCGATCTTCTCAACCTCTGTAGAGGAACCATTATAAAACATAAACGTAATACTATTAAAACAAGTAATATACATTTAAAAGCCAGTTTCAATATTATTCCATTGGGCAAATTTGAACTACCAATGGCCAAAAATTCAGAGTGGGCCTAGAAACTATGAGCGGGCTGGGCCAGGGCTGGTGCAATGAAGTAACATAAGACCGGGGAGTGGGTAAAGTGCAGAGCAGGGTCCTAACTGATGGCCAGGATAGGGCCTCGGGCTACTCATTTCCGAGGCTCACTGGGCAGCTATAAGGGGGCTGGGCCAGGACCAGTACCACAAGGTAGCATAGGACCGGGGAAGTGAGAAAAGTGCAAAGCAGGTCCTAACCAATAGCCAGGGTAGGGCCTGGGGCTAATCACTTCCAAAGGCCTGCTGGAATGAATAACTTCGATTTGAGAAAAATCATTGGCAACTTTTATAAATGGAAATGTTTTACTGGATTTTCAGTTATACGAATAGTATAGAGGCTTTGATAATTAGTAGATTTAATTACTCACTAGAAGCGCATGGATGTGCATTCTGGAAGAAGTCACATCATAGGGCTATCTGTCATCATCATGGAGAAGATTGCAAGTCATATATTTCTTTTCTCGCTTTTTCTATTTTGCTAACTTCCTTGACATTTTTCTTTTTTGTTTGCTTTTTTATTGTCCTTGAAAATCCTTTAAAATAATTCAAAGAAATAAAGAGGTCTAATTCTTTCATCTATAAAAAAACATGTTGAAAGAGAAATGTGCTACCAAACAAACAAAGGGAAGCTTAAATAATATGCAAAATACAAGGTGTCAGGACTTGACATTTATCAACACTTTTATGAAGATATCTAATAAGTTATAAAAAGGTGTAAATGTCACATCTCTGAAAGCAATGGCTCATTCACATCCCACCTAATAAATGTTTACAAATATATTTAGACATAAAATACCAGCAAAAGTGAATTACGAAATATGCTTGAATAGGGCATAAAGATAATGCTGCTATGACTGCCATATGAAGGACTGAATGCAGCAAACAGTAATAAGAAACAAATGCTGTTGGAGTTAAGTAGAACGGAGGCCTTCAAGATAATAGATTTTAAAAGATACTGTTGGCTATAAATCAGTGCTGGATTAGCTGCACTGAATTTCTCCCTCAGAAGGAGGCGGCAGTTGGCTAATCTTGGATACATAAAATTAAATACTACTGCAGTGTTGTTTACCACTACTGCTATCATTACAATTTATTATTATTTTATTATTATTATTTATCATATCAGGAGCGAATCAAGGGTACAGTTGTAATGTATATAAAAAACACAAAGTTCTATTAAATGTCCGTTGACCAGCAGCTGGGCACTTGGGGTGCCTCTGGTGTTGCTATAAGAAGGTCCTCTATTGTGTATGTGGCAGGGTTCAGACTGCATTGTAATAGGTGGTCTATGGTTTGCTCTTCTCCATACTCACATGGGGGACATTAGAGAAGCCTCTCGCAGGATTGCAACACATCCAGACATCCCCTGGGCAACATCTTTGTAGACGACTAATTCTCTCACACCAGAAGCAACCAGAAGTGACTTGCAGCATGTACCCAATGATTAAGGTAAAGGTAAAGGTAGTCCCCTGACATTAAGCCCAGTCATGTCTGACTCTGGGGTATGGTGCTCATCTCCATTTCTAAGCCAAAGAGCCAGCGTTGTCCATAGACACCTCCAAGGTCATGTGGCCGGCATGACTGCATGGAGCGCTGTTACCTTCCTGCCGGAGCGGTACCTATTGATCTACTCACATTTGCATGTTTTCGAACTGCTAGGTTGGCAGAAGCTAGGGCTGACAGCGGAAGCTCACGCCGCTCCCTGGAATCGAACCTGCAACCTTTCGATCAACAAGCTCAGCAGCTCAGTGCTTTAACCCACTGCGCCACCGGAGGCTCCACCCAATGATTACCATTGATTTATTAAGTGATACAAGGCACACATAAATAAGCGAATTAATTAGATTGCCCCCCATTGTTTTTTTTAGATTTTATTCTTTGTTTAAATTTTCAAAAAGAGGAGCTATTGAAAAATAGAAAATTAAAGAAGGAAAGAATCGTTTACCCCAATGCAGAAGATTGGTTCATAAAAATGTGTGAACTAGCTGAAATGGACACACTTGCAATGTTGATTAAAGAGAAATCTCTAATCAATTTCAAGAAAGACTGAGGCTTATTTACCACGTTTCTTCAGCAAAGATGGGGTCAAATTTTTGCTATTGGTTTTTTGAATTAAAAGAGTGGCATTTTATGGGGGAAGGACATTTTTTTAATGGTTGTGGAAAATTGAGGGAATAAAACCACTAGACAGAGAACATAAAGCTCTGAGATTAGGTATTTTAGATCTGTATGTAGTTAATGCTTAGTGGTTGTAGTGTAGTCTGTTTTTTATATTAGGAACATGGATTTATACTTTTTTGTTTTTTAAATTTTGTCTTAAGTTTTGTATTTTTTGCTTTTTATGTCTGTTTGTAGATTTTGTGTTAATTTTTTTCATAATAAAATTATAGAAAAAAGAAAAAAAGAAGAGCCCCTAAATTTGTGTAATTACATTATTGAAATCACTTCATGGTAAAGAGCTCTTAGATAACAGCTTGCAATAGAGAACCTGTTGTATACTGTCTTTTCTGATGCTGCATTTAAGCATGAGCAGACTTAATCAGTACTTCATTTTAATATTATGCTATCCTATGAAATAGTCAGCCAAAAATTGTTCCAACTGCTTCAAGTGTTTCCATTCATGCAACTGTCCCTATTAATCTCATCACTTTAATATGATGAGGCACTATCCTTAAATGAAATACCTTCCCATGTGTCTGGACCTGGTATGGGTAAACCCAGGTCTGGGGGCCAGATGTGGCTCCTTGGGCTCTTTTCTCAGGCACTCCTCTCTCTCGCCATCCTATCCTTACTTCCTTCTCTCTTTCATTCCTTTCTCGTTCCATCTCCCCTCCCTTCCTTACCTCCCTCTTTCTCCCTCCCTCCTTCCCTTCCACCCTTTTGTATTTCCTTCCCTCTTTCCTCCCTCCTTCCTTCCCTCTCATTCTCCTTCTTTCCCTTTTGCCTTTCTTTCTTTCTTTCTTTCTTTCTTTCCCCCTCCCTTCCCTTCCCTTCCCTTCCCCCTTCCTTCCTTCCATCCATCTTTCTCTTCCTCCCTTTCAGTCTTCCTTCCTTCTATTTTTCCTTCCTCCTTTCCTCCTGGGGGATATTCAGCTGGGAGAAGAGAAGGTAGAGAGGGAAGATGAGAACCATGTTTCAAGATTTAAAAGGGAGGGAGGGTGGGGAAACCGACTTTCTGCTGCTCTAGAGACCAGGGCACAAGAAAGCCAATAGTTTCGAATGGCAGGGAAAGAGATTCAACTGAAAAAAATAAGAAGAACTTTCTAGAGAGTAGCATAGGCTGCCTGGGAATGTGTTGGAGTCCCCTTCTCTGGAGGCTCTTCCCAGAGGCTGTCAATTGGGAGTGCTTTGATTGTGTCTTATTGCATGGCAGGGGGTTGGACTGGATAGCCCTTGGGGGTCTCTTCCAGCTCTAGGATACTAGAATTATATATCAGGAGTAGGCAATACAGAGTCTAATGGGTACACTTTTTCTCTCCTGTCCACCATCTCATCCTGACTAAGGTCAGGCCTTTTAGGGTTCAGACATTTCCCATCTTTCCTTCACTTCCTGCCTCCAAAAGAGAAGAGGAAGGGAAGGAAAGGGCAGGGAGGAGACTTGGTGAGAACCCCCTCCCTCCTAGCCCACCCACTCCTCTCTGGCCTGCTATGTGGTACCCAAGTTAGAAAGTTTGCCCATGCCTGGTCAAGACTCACTCTGTGCGTTGAATCCCTTCCTTTATTCCAAATCACATGCATTCATTTGACTTACCTTTACAGATATATTGAGGGGAAACCCCTTCTCCATGCAATTGATGCTCTTGAACCCTTGCTTGGTTTCTCCTTTGAAGGGCTAATTTATCCATCCATTAAGGCAAGTGAAAGTTATAGTTACTTTACTCCTGTTATTGTTCATCTGCTGAAGGGACAGAGGAAGTGGCCACTCATTCTGCCAACCTGTTGCTCATTTGTGCTTACTTCTTGCTTGAGCCTCTGAGTCTGTGACCACTGACCAGTTTGTGATCTCTGGTCTGTTCCTAAACAATGAGGACTTGCTGCTGATCTTGGACATAATTATCAACATGGAACAAGCAGCACAGGCAACAAAATGGAAAGGCATTATAGTTCTTCCTTCACAGAAATGAAAAAAGTAATCTTAGATTACAAGAGAACATTTTCAACAGTCAGAATATAAACAGGATAGTTGTTAATATAATATTGGTTTTTTTTTTAAATATCATCACCCAGCAAATTACATTAGGAAAGACAAAAGGCTGTTAATAAAATATAATAATGTGGTGCCTACATTCATTTTCTATGCATGCTCTTCTTTTTATTAGCTTTTTCTTTCTACTTGTATCATTAATTAGTATTACATCTCTTGAAAGCAGTTTGCATTAATAAAGTTTTTGATCCTTCGGAAATTCAGGTATCTTTAATTTTTACAAAAGCACACAAATTTCTTTCACATGATTAAAATTAAATACTTACCGAATAAGACCTTCTTTCCTCTCTGTCTCATTCCCTCTCCCTCCTGCCTACATGCATGCATGCGCACCTACTTCAATTTGTTGTTGGGCACATTGTTATTCCTAGTTTTCTATGATTCATATTCATTACTACTAAGGCCAAGCCAAGGGACTAGACAGGAATATATGTACACATACTCACAACACTCAGGAAAAGTAGAAAACAGTGGTCAGAACCCTATTAGGGATTTTTGTATGTGTAAACAGTGTAATTATGGTGTTGTGTAGTGAATGTGCATAAGCATCTCTAATTAAAGCCAGCTTCTTTGAGCTTGTTTTAATTGGAATTGTACCTTAATTATGATCTTGGTAACTGAATAATATGTAACACTAACATGAGTATCAAAGATTTGGGTAAAATTTTCAACTGGATACAAATTTCTATTGGTCACCAAGATACCCAAAAATGATTAGCAAGCAAGTGGGGAAAATAAAGGATGAACTTTATGGATATCGTCTTGATGAAGTCACATGGTAGACTATCTCTTTAACTTCAACACTGTGTGAAAATTGTATTTTCAGTCTTAGATTGATTTACATTGACTACAATTCAGTCTTTAGAAGAGTGGACATGATCATATAACTCATTGGTGCAGTTTAGCAGAAGAAAGATAAAATGGCCTAGCTGTGACTCTTTTTTTTCATGTCAGGAGTGGCTTGAGAACCTGCAAGTCACTTCTGGTGTGAGAGAATTGACTGTCTGCAAGGACGTTGCCCAGGGGACACCTGGATGTTTTACTAACCTGTGGAAGACTTCTCTCATGTTGCCACATGAGGAACTGGAGCTGACAGACAGGAGTTCATCATGCTCCCCTGAACCACTGACCTTTTGATTAGCAGTCCTGCTGGCACAAGGATTTTTAACCCATTGTGCATCTGGGGACTCAGCTGTGACAATGAGGAATAGGCAGGAGAAAATTGTGACAATACATATTGGGGACTAATGTGCATTTTTCGTTAGTCCTCGTAAGTCGTATTCATCCATTCATTTAAATTTCTTAAATTTGTACTTAACAAGGTAGTATCCAACACCTGAGCATGGCTTGCACCAAAAACTTAAGAAACTTACCCAATAGTTTTTGGTTTGCATTTTGTAAATCTCAGAAGCCCCCCAAAATCAATTTTGTTTTCAGTGCAAGGAAGCAAAGCCAAGCCAAAAAGGCTGCCTTTCCTCTTTGAATTAATGCCCTCTCGCCATTAGGAGAGGTAAAGCAGAGAGCAGAGTTCACTGGGAAAGAAAGCACAGAACACTGGGAAATGTCATTTGAAAAGGCGAGGAGCCCCATGGCAGAGAATGCAAAAGACCCTGCTCTAAACTACATTTCCCAGAATTCTTCTCATATAAGAAAGCCCCAGTTAGCATAGCGGAGAGTTGTCCCTCCATAACAGCAGCCAGACAGAGTTCCAATAAATTGTTGAGTCTGCAAAGAGGACTGACTGATGCTTCCAGTTCATAAATCTCTATGCTGGGCTGGATAGAAATCCCTAAATGGGTGGCCTTTGGGGGTCCCTTCCAACTCAATAAAGGAAGCATATTCATTAATTTAGAGGCTGGATGGCTATCTGTCAGGAGAATTTTGATGGTGCCTTTCTGCCTGGAAAAGGGGAGATGGACTAGATGGCCCTTGGGGTTCCCCTCCAACTCTAGGATTCTATGAAAATGTAGAATTAGGTAATATTGGTTTTCCTTGGTTAATATGAGAGACATTCAATAAGATAGCTGTTGGGGTCAAAATTTCAAAATAATTCCCAAAAGTCAGTAGATATATAAATATTTCTGAAGGTTGCGGGGGGGGGGGGGGGTTACCTGTTATCTTGTGTCATTGTATAGAGCCAACTCCAGTATTTTTTATAAAAAATATATAAAACATTTGAAAATTCCCCCCAAAATCTGTGGAGAAATGAAACATTCTGAAACTTTATAGACTACCAGTGGCAAATGTGTTCTACCATTGCAGCAAGTTTCTTCCCAATAGGTATAAAAGTGAGGGAGAAAGAAGCCCCTGAAGTTTCCCCACTTGCGCAATTACTGTAACAAAAAAATAACAATTTCATTACTCTAGTTACAGTAATGAAATTTGCACCACCAATACTTTATAAACACTTTAGCAATGAAACACCAATGCCCCCTAATTTTGTAATTACTTTTGAAACATTTTTTTATCGATCACACATAACTAGTAGCTAATTCTTGAATGCCTGGCTCCTAAGTGTGCTTGGAGCTAAGGCACTGTAGGAAGGATGGCTTGGCACATTGCATGTGCTGTGACGATTCCAAGTTGCCCCTTGTCTGTGCTCTGAGGACACTTTGAAAACCCTGGGGCCCTTGGAACTAAAAGCAATCAGGGAACATTGCTTTACATAAATGTATATGTCACATGATAGGCATTTATAAGTCACCCTTATGAAGATGACTTATAGATGCCTGAAAATGAAGAAATAAGCTGCTTGGAATCAAGAGCTGCTTGGAATCAACATCTGATGATGGCCATGAAGAATCAGCTGACTCCAATTAACACTTGCAAAATTAGTTCCACAAGAGGTTCTCCGATAGTACACATGGATTAGACAGTGGAATAAGAAGATGTGGCTTGTCCTTGTTAGGTGCTGGGAATAATATTAGATAAGCTGGGCTTGCAAAAAACAATCAAAATGCTGGTACTTAAAGTAACAGTGGCAAAATAGCTTACAAAGTGAACTCTGACAGGAGCTGGGAAGTATTCAGTTCAGGCTGAATCATCCTTACCGGATGAAGGTGAACGTTTTTATGATTGCCCAAAGGGGAATTTCTTGGAAATGAACCTCAGGCATATAGGAAAACATTGCAGCCTATCAAATAGGCCAAAAGTTCAAAGTAGAAACCACAAATGCCAAATATATTTGAAAATAGCATATAGGTGTTTCATTACAAACACTGAAAGCTTACATCTGAATTAGAAATAAGAGATCAAGAGTGCTAGGACATTAAAAATAAAAGAAGAACCTTTGCAGAATGAAAATAACCAGGGATTTATAGTTATCTACAAATTCTATTGTATGTAGTATCAGTTTTTATCTCAAAAAGGATATGGTGTCAAACAAATAGCGTCACAGTGACAGTTCTGGTCACCTCATTTTAAGAAGAATATAGACCTGATGGAGGAGGTTCCGAGAAGGGCAACATAGACGATAAGAGGTATGGAGAACAAAGGAAAAATGATTGAGGGAATTCGGCATGTTATACTGGTTGAAGAGAAGACTGAGGGATGACAAGATTGTACTCTTTAAATATCCAAAGGACTATGAAAGAGAGGAAGGTGAAGGTTTGCTCTCAGCTGTTCTAAAGGGTAGGAGCAGGTCTAATGGTTTTAAGTTACAGCAGGGTAGATTTTCATTGAACATTAGAAGGACCTTCTTAACAGTAAAAGTTATTTGACAATGGAATCTGCGTGACCTGGCTAATGCAGTGGAAGTGAAGGGTTTCTTAGATGGGAGTGGCCATGTTTTTCTAGAGTTTGTTATATAAGAGAAAGTGGAAGTTAAGTGTAGTCAGACATGCATTCTAAACTTAAGAAAGCTAAATTCAATAAACTCAGGGGAAAGGTGAGTGTCACCCTATGTTCAATAATACTAAAAGAGAAGGGAGTTCATGTTTGATGGGAATTTTTTAAAAGTGAGGTATCGGAGGCACATTTCAAACAGTTCCATTGAGGAAGAAAAATAGGAGATGGCTAAAGAAACCAGAATGGATATCTAAAGAACTTTAGATTAAACTAAGATTTAAAAGAGACATGTACAAGACATGGAAAAGGGGGAAAATCACCAAAGAATAATTCAAATAACCAAGGCATGTAAGTAGAAAGTCATATAAACCAGTGCATTATGAGCTTGTGCTTGCCAGAGAGATTTTCAAAAAGTGATTTTGTCTGTAGCAAAAAGAAGACCAAGGAAATGTTCTTCTGTGTAGAGATGATGGTAAAATGCTATCAGGGGTCAAAGAAAGGCAGAACTACTCAGAAACCTTCTTTGTCATAGTCTTCTCTCAACTGGGAAATAATGGAGCAGATAATACTGTAGGGGAAATGAAGCAAAAATAGATAAAGTAAAAAAATACTTTGCTACAGTAAATGAATTAAAGTCTTCATGATGAGATGAATTATATCCAAGGAAATTAAAAGAATTAGCAGAAGTAACTTCAGAACCTCTGATTATAATCTTTGAGAATTCCTGGAAAACAGAAGTCCCAGCAGTTGGGAGGAACACAGAGTTTGTCCTCATTTTTAAAAGAAGGTGGTGTAGGGAGAGAACCTAAACAATGGCTGCCAAGATAGCTTGACATTAATACTAAGAAAGATTTTAGAGCAGATCGTTAAACAGTTAGTCTTCAGGCACTTAGGAAGGAATGAAGTCATCACTAAAAGTTAACATGGGTTTTTCAAAAACAAATAATGATAGACCAATCCTATCTCTTTTGATATATGGAGAGCAAGGACCCTTCCCAATAGGCTGATATCCCGTGACCTGTCTTGGGTTTACCTGAGGCATCCAAATGATGCTTCAGGTAAACTTGAATTAATCTGAAGTAAACAGGATTTCTCAGTTTATTCCAAATTAATTAAACACCAAGAAAGTTGTATTGTCGAAGGCTTTCATGGCCGGAATCACTCAGTTCTTGTGGGTTTTTTCGGGCTATATGGCCATGTTCTAGAGGCATTTCTCCTGACGTTTCGCCTGCATCTATGGCAAGCATCCATGGCAAGCATCCTCTGAGGATGCTTGCCATAGATGCAGGCGAAACATCAGGAGAAATGCCTCTAGAACATGGCCATATAGCCCGAAAAAACCCACAAGAACTGACCAAGAAAGTTCTGGCATTTAATATAGCATCCAGATCTTTCCAGGAATAGGCCCTGTGGGGATTGACTCCAAGGATCACTTTCACAATCCCAGGGATCAATCCTCCTGGTGCCCAAATGAGTGGGATAGCATCCCACTTTCCCCTCCCAGCCCCCCCCCCCCCCCCCATTTAGCTCCTAAAACTACCTGAGGAGGCTGGCTGCATGCTCAGGCCCATCTGTCGAGGGCTCTTGGCATGCCAAAATGACACATTGGGAGGTTGGGAGTGGGAGTACCTCCCCCCTACTCACTTATTGTGCCAGGAGCACTCAATAGAGGGGCCTGAGCATGCAGCTAGGCCACTCAGGTAAGTGTAGGGGCTAAATGGGTGAGTGGGGGGCTTGTGGCTGGCTCTATGCCCTCCCTGGGGTTTGCGGTGGAAGTGAAGACTAAATCCTGTGAAGAACTGGGCTATAACATTATATTCTGAGATATAATATCCCAGAATACCATGGAGGAATTTGTCCCATTTCATCTTGGGATTTAATGTCTGGAAGAGCCCTTACAGTCTTGGTAGCTGAAAAGAATTCTGTGCATGTAGCATATTTTGATTTCAGTAAGAACTTTGACATGTTTCCCCATGATTTTTGCATATAAGCAAAATATAGACTAGATAATGGTACTGTTTGGTGTGCTGGTAATTTGTTGATCAACAAAATCCAAAGGGTTTTTTTTTTACCGAGGTTCTTCTTCATCCTGGAGAGAAGTGACCAGTGGAGTGCCATGGGGTTCTGTCCTGGGCCCAGTATTATTTAACAGCTATATGGGTGGCTTGGATAATGAAATAGAGTGCATATTCATCAAATTTGCAGATGACACCAAATTAGGAGAGGTAGCTAATACAACAGGAGAACATTCCAAAATGATATTAAGATAATCCAAAATGACTTTAAGAGATTAGAGAGCTGGACCAAAACTAACATAATGCTTTTCAACAGGGAGAAATGAATAGCACTGCACTTAGGCAGAAAAAAAATGAAATGCCTATATATAGGATAGGTGACACTTGGCCTGACAACAGTTTATGTTAACTATCATACAGACCTTTCTAAAGGCAAATTTCCCTATTTAGCTAAAGATGTAGAGAAGATTCAAAAGTTGGATTATGCCTATCTTTATTAGATCCAGGCCAGTAGTATAATACACTTGGAGAAGATTTATTTTGGAAGTTTGCCTGTTTTCAAGTTGTTTGCATGTATGTATGTGTTTGATATCCAATCTTTCTTCCAAATACTACATGGCTTGCAACATGGTTACCTGCTAGTTGAAGGAGGACAAGAGGTTCCATAATCTGGGAGCACCCACCAATAAGATCCTCATCCATGTTCTCATTTATTGTACAGTGAAGGTGATGAGATTGAGAGAAAATCCTCCCATGGGACTCCTAAAGACTATAGAGATAGATAGATGATAGATAAATAGATAGATAGATAGTAGGGCTGGGCGGTTTCGTTTCGTTAATTCGTAATTCGTGAAAAATTTGTTATTTTTTTTGATAATGAAGCGATAACGAACCATTCTGGAGCAACTTAAAAACAAAACGAATTTTTAAATTCGTTTCGTAATTGTTTCGGATTCGTTATGTATTCGTTTCGTTATCGTTTTGAAGTCGTTTCGTTATTATTTCCGCATGTCTGGGGCACGTTTTATAGTTGTTTTTTGTTTAATTAGTGAAAAAAATTATAATATCACACCAACAGTCAACAACAGAGGGAGAGGGAAGCTTCAGAAGTTCCCCCTGTCCCATTTGGAGGTTTTTTAGCGTATTTTGCGGTCGCGTCCGCCATTAACGAATCGATTCGTTATTATTTCGAAATCGATTCGTTATTGTTTCGTAATTTTTTTAACATTTACAAAATTTCGTAAATATCGAACTTTTTAAAAGAAAAAATTCGGAATTCTTTTTAAAATCGAAACGCAAAACCCCCCAAAAAACGAATCGATTTTAGAAACAATTTTTTCCTTTTTTACCCAGGCCTAATAGATAGATAGATGTGGCGTTCCAGAGTATCTCAGTCTGTACTATGAAGGGTTTTAGGGAGCATAACAAACACTTTGAACATTAATTTTTTAAATGCTCATGATAGTATGTTCCATACATTTAATTTCACAGTACTGAAAACAGTTTTTTTTTTTAAAAAAAAAACAAAACCCTTACCTCCAATTTTTAAAATGTCTGTTTTTCTTATAAAGTATTTTATTCACCACATGTACTAAGTTAAGATGACTCCAAGGACCCAAAATAATGACTATCCAGTCCCTTGTCAGACACATATTTCCTGCTATGCTCTGAACCATATCATACATTTTTGAAGTTACTGTATTCTGGGTCACCGGCCAATGAGTTCTGTAGACCTGATGGTATATTTAGAATGCAGAAACTGGTACAGATCCTTTATGAATAATTCATTGGGCAGTTATCACACATCAGCAATCACCACAAAGACCGTTACTCCATTTCCAAGGTGTATTCATATTATGCCTTCACAAGCCAGGCAAGTGATCCAGAGCTTGGTAGAATAATGTTTCTGCCTTTCAATGAAACTGATTTTAAAAGAGATATCAAGGTTGAAAAGGAGCTTTTAAGTCAACTTTAATGACCTGCCTGTGTATGCCTCCAGGGCTCCAACAGAGTGAGTTGCATGAATAAAACTGACATGATCCTCCCTGTGATGCCAGGTGGGGCACAGTATCTCCTGGAGCATGGCAGCCATGCTGAGAAAATGTTCTCTTTTCCTGTTGGAAAAGGGACATTGTATACTGTGAAATAAAAACACATGTGGTGTACTGGGTTGAATGTTGGACGACAACTTCGAAGACCTTGTGCAAGTCATATTCTCTCAGCCTCAGAGAAGACAACACAATCCCCTCCTCCTGAATTAATCTCGCCAAGAAAAATCCTGTGATAAGTTTACCATAGGTTAGAAATTGTTTGAAAGCACATAATAAGATATAGTAAGCTCTCCACATTAGAAAAAATGGAGCCTGTAGTGGTTCTCCTAAGGCCAAGAGTCTTTTGGACTAGTTTCATAGCTACTATCACACACTAGGGTAGTAATCACATCCTGTGATACTCAACAGAAGTCACTGTGCACTGTGGGGATGGCCAGCTTGCTATTCGAGGTGAGTTTAGTGTAGACAAGCGCATAGACATCTCATGTTACTGCATCTCATTTAGTTATGAGGAATTGTTTTGGTCAAGAACATTTTTAAAAAATGTAGCACCTCATAAAATTAGGACAGCTGCATAGTGAAGGCCTCATGGTCAGAGACTAGGAAATTTTTGAACTACTAATTTCAGAACCCCCAACTTATGACTATACAGCAGTGGTTCTCAACCTGTGTGTCCCCAGGTGTTTTGGCCTACAATTCCCAGAAATCCCAGCCAGTTTACCAGATGTTAGGATTTTTGGGAGTTGAAGGCCAAAACATTTGGGGACCCACAAGTTGAGAGCCACTGCTATACAGGATGGGTAGTTTGGGAAGTTACTGCCCAAGACAAATTGACATTTTCTAGCTCTGAAAATAGTTCTATATTGTCGAAGGCTTTCATGGCTGGAATCACTGGGTTGTAGGTTTTTTAGGACTAAATGGCCATGTTCTATAGGCATTCTCTCCTGACGTTTCGCCTGCATCTATGGCAAGCATCCTCAGAGGTAGTGAGGTCTGTTGGAACCAGGAAAATGGGTTTATATATTTGTGGAATGACCAGGGTGGGACAAAGGACTCTTGTCTGCTGGAGCTAGGTGTGAATGTTTCAACTGACCACCTTGATTAGCATTTGATGGCCTGGCGGTGCCTGGGGCAATATTTTGTTGAGAGGTGATTAGATGTCCCTGATTGTTTCCCCTCTGTTGTTTTGCTGTTGTAATTTTAGAGTTTTTTTAATACTGGTAGCCAGATTTTGTTCATTTTCATTGTTTCCTCCTTTCTGTTGAAATTATCCACTTGCTTATGGATTTCAATGGCTTTTCTGTGTAGTCTGACATGGTGGTAGTTAGAGTGGCCCAGCATTTCTGTGTTCTCAAATAAAATGCTGTGTCCAGGTTGGTTCATCAGGTGCTCTGCTATGGCTGATTTCTCTGGTTGGAGTAGTCTGCAGTGCCTTTCATGTTCCTTGATTCGTGTTTGGGCAATGCTGCGTTTGGTGGTCCCTATGTAGACTTGTCCACAGCTGCATGGTATACGGTAGACTCCCGCAGAAGCGAGAGGATCCCTCTTGTCCTTTGCTGAACATAGCATTTGTTGGATTTTCTTGGTGGGTCTGTAGATAGTTTTTATGTTGTGTTTCCTCATCAGCTTCCCTATGTGATCAGTGGTTCCCTTGATGTATGGCAAGAACACTTTTCCTCTGGATGGATCTTTGTTTTTACTCTTGTGGCTTGTTCTCAGTCTTGCAGCTCTTCTGATGTCTGAGGTGGAGTATCCATTGGCCTGTAAAGCCCAGTTGAGGTGGTTCAGTTAATCTTGGAGGAAGTGGGCTTCGCAGATACTTTTTGCACGGTCTGTCAAGGCTTTAATGGTGCTTCTTTTTTGACTTGGGTGATGGTTGGAGTTTTATATATAAACCCATTTTCCTAGTTCCAACAGACCTCACTACCTCTGAGAATGCTTGCCATAGATGCAGGCGAAACGTCAGGAGAGAATGCCTCTAGAACATGGCAATTTAGCCCGAAAAAACCTACAACCACCCAGTTCTATATTGCCATAATTGATTCAGATCATCTGGAGAAAGTTATTTTGCCTTTATGCTAAACAAGGTAATTGATTATTTGTTGAATATATAGAATATTTGTGAGTACATAAAACAAGACCTTCTTCAAAGTGGGACCCCTATAACCCATGCAATGCCCTCTCATCCCAGTGGAGTTGCTCTGCCAGGTACATTCTCTCTTTGCTATTAAGTATCAACTGGAAATGTTCTTGTTTCAAGAAGCTTATAACATTTAACTATGCTGTTGTTTCAAAGATTTATTTTTTCCCAACTGCCACTTTTAGCTTTGTTTTTATGATTGCTGTTGTTATATTTTACGATTGCTACTTTTAGGTTTTAATGCTGCAGTTTTCTTTTTTTATGTGCTTTATTCCTTTTGTATTTTTGTAATTTGTCATTGTTTTCTTTTTTGTTAGCTACACTGAACATTGTGTGGGAAAGAATAATAATGTTAATAGTAGATGGAGAATAATAAATCTATCTATCCCATGACATTGATGATAGGCACAAATTGATCATTGTATTTGCATTCAAAGTCACTTTTACTTCTGCTTATTCATTTGCTGTTTTCATCCCATGTTAACATTGAATTTGTGTGTGTTTTCTTAGAAAGTAACATTTGTGTTGAGAAATGTGATAAAATGCATATTTTAAAATCTTTTGTTTCAAAATGTATGCATATAAACATACATTTTATCTCAGTACATATTTATGGAAATATTTCATTCTTAAATGAACATTTAAAATGTCTCTTGTAATGTTTTTGAGCGAAGAACTGCAAAATTCAGATGGGTGCAAAAAGTCCTCTGTCTTACAGAAAACACAAAATAGGAGAAGGATGAGAATTTAAAAATGCATTTTTATTTTAATTAATATTTTAAGTGTTTGTAGGACACAGCTTGTGAACATGGAAAAAGCAGGATTAATTTACTGTGATGCCCCAATCTCCTGAAATGTTGAACTTTTTGCAGTTACACATTTTTTCAGATTTTTTAAAGGGGGGGGGGGGAATGGATAAAGAGGGACAATGCAGTGGTTGGAAGAGTTATGTCCAGCAGCTAAAAGCACTTGCAGATTTGTGAAAGAACAGTGGCTTTGCAGGCATGCTCCAGTTCCAAGCAAGTCAGATTTGCAATGTCAGAACCTGATTTAGAGGCCTTGTGCAATAAGGTTCTGGGAGGTACAGGGAGGTGTGGAAAGATTGTGGAGGCTATAGCATCTCATGATTAGCTTGATTCCTCCTTTCCCATTTTGCAACTGAGCAAGGATGATTATCCTAAAGCATCTGTGATCAGACAGCTCTTCACAGCAATGCAGATGTTGTTGTCATGTCTCACTTATTGGAACAAAGCCTGCGGAGAACCTCATCACTGGCCTTCTCTTCCATCTTATGGTACAGGAGATAAATGAGACCGGTTTGAGAAGGGGAGTAGTCCTGGTGTCTATTTGAAAACTGGGGGGAGAACCAAGAAAGGTGATGAGATAAATGTTCCTCATCAAAGTTCTCAGGCACTACAAACATCCCTTTCTTTTATGTTCTCCCCTCCAGTCTTTAAAAATTCTTTCCAACTTGTGTTAATGTGATGGGATTCATTGGCACATGTTATTGATCCATTTTTTTTTTTTTGCTAACAGGAACTTGCATACTTTCCAACTTGGTGATGAAGCTTGACATCTCCAGAATTCTCCTTTATAGATTCAGTGGGTGCTTTCCTGCACCCATCTTTATTGTTCACTCACATTCCCGCTTAATATTGCTATCTTCAGCAAGAACAGAGAGGAGGATGAGGCATAGAAAGACACAGAAAATTCCCTACAGATATATGCAGTTCATCTTGTCTCTTGGCGCAGATGTATTCCCCTCCTTCTGCAAGCTTGTAACATACTTGCAATATATTTCTTCTTAATAATGCATCAATGTGCAGCCCCTGTGGGAGAGCAAATATTAAAACAATGTGTAAAGTGACCCGCAAAGACTTCAGTGTTAGTTTTTCAATTTTTTCTCATGCAAGTTTAGTGCTTATACCGACAGCCCTGCAGACTGAATGCCTCTTTTTCTCCAGAATAATAATAGTGCAGGCAATGGCAGTTCCAAGCTTGCTTGCTTGCTCTCTGTGCTTGAAAAACAACCCAGCTAGAGGGAATAGCTATCCAGAATGAAAGATTAATCCATTTCCAGCAGTGCATCAATCGTACTGTCTTTGTCTGCAGTAAGGAATTTAGAGTGGGGGTGAGGTCAGCTCCTTTAGAGTAAAGGATACCTACAGAGAAGTAAAAACAGCATGGTTTTTTGTTAGAGGTGGTTTATTCCATGAAGGCATACACTGAAGGAACTGCATCAGAGGTGGAGGCGATTTCTGTTTCACTCCTGCTCCCCACTAGCAAGCCACACCAATGTGAAAAAAAGTGAAAATAAATATTTCAGTCATGTGGTTCCATTTTACCTTGATTTTCAGACCTGCCTTATTTGCAGCAGTTTTCTCTCTTTTGGGTTCTTATGGACTGCATAGACTGTCAAAAAATGTAACCCCTTGAAATGGCCAGAAATCTACTTTTCTCTTTGCAAACTGGATATCATTTGAGGCTAAATAGTGCTACTGAAGATGTTAATTGCCATTCTAGGCATGTCTTTTAGGAGAGGCAATTCATTCCTTTTAATAACATCCCACACACACATACATGTACCAAGAGTCTGGAGGGGTCAAAATCAGCAAAAATACCCTTTGTGGCCACATGCGGCACCAGGGTATAGATTTCCATATTTTGTGCATATGACTGTGTGGATGAAACTGTATTGCTTGTTCATGGGTAAAATAGAGTATGACCCTTGTGTCAGCAGATATGTTTCAAGTCCCTCTATGAATACAAGGTATAACCATAGATAATACTATGGGGTCTTCCACACAGCCATATAACCCAGAATATCAAGGCAAATAATCCACAATATCTGTTTTGAACTGGATTATCTGAGTCCTCACTGCCATATAACCCAGGGCGGATCCAGACAGGCCTTTATCCCAGGAGAATCCATGTTTTAAAAATGTGGATCTTCCTGAGGGCCTGTTCACACACACTCCAGAAATCGTGCACTTTCTGAGGTGAGTGTACAAATGCTCTCACAGCACTGGCCCATGAGAATATCTAGAGGCCCCACCCCCTGCTCCGAAGCCCCCAGACCCCTTTGAGACTCGATGCAATACTCAATGAAAAACAATAGCAAAATGTGCTGCAGAATGTTTTTGCAGTTCAATAAACTTTTCCATGTTTTTTGGATAGAACCAATTAGGAAATGACATTTATAACCCAGGAACAAAAATTGTGTTACAAGTTGTAATAATAAACCTTATATTTTTATTATGCTTAGGCCATAGAATAGCACTTGGGAACCTAGAGAGACCTATAAACACATCCAAGGAAAATATTTTGGGCGGCATGGTTAAGTGAAACT
This sequence comes from Anolis sagrei, assembly GCF_037176765.1. NCBI lineage: Eukaryota > Metazoa > Chordata > Lepidosauria > Squamata > Anolidae > Anolis > Anolis sagrei. The sequence continues at coordinate 209,964,262 of NC_090024.1, read as the reverse complement.
GTGGATATTGAATCTGAATATTCTCTTGTGTAAAAATGAATAACTTTCATGCAAACAAAAAAACAACACAATCGCTAAGAAAGATTCTAGCTCAGGTTTTAGCCTGGCATGCTAAATTTCCATGTGGATGAAGGTATTTAGAGGGGAAGTACATGCCAAGAGTAGATGTTTAATCACAATCTAAAATAATGGTAGTCTGTGCTTTTGCTGAGCTGCATGGATAGACCAGGTCTAAGATAATGTATACCTTAAGAGTACTAATGTATGTGAAGTGCTCCCAGAAGTGTTTCAAGGCTAACCACCAGATACGCCTATGAATGAGGCACAATCATGCGTTGCTTTGGTGGCTTTGTTTACTATTGTGTTTTTTAAGGCAGGTTAATAACATGATCTTTTCAATTTCTGTTCATAATAAATACAATTGCATCTCATTTAACTAATTTATAGATAAATGTGTATGGGCCTTTTACCTATTTTTAAATATTAAAAAAAACTTTTATGTGCCTTTGGTGTCATGTGAGTCACTTAAAAAGCTGTTCTTCTAGATTTGTATGCAATATAATTACTGGGTTGAATCCAATCTTAGTCCCCACAAAAGTAAATCCAGTGAAAGAAATTTCTTGGTTATCACTTATATAAAGTACATTGATTTCGGTGAGTCTGCTCTCATTGGTACTGACAATGGATTTCAATGAGTCTGCTCTCATTGGTACTTATAATGGATTTAATCGAATTAGATCACCTCTGTCAGATGCACATTGCAAGTTGCTTCTGGTGTGAGAGAATCAGCCATCTATAATGACATTGCCCAGGGGATGCCCAGATATGTTGCAATCCTGCAGAGAGGCTTCTTTCATGTCCCCCCACTGGAATCCTACTGGAGCACTGCAGCACACCCAAATACCTGGGAGCAACCCTGGACCGTGCTCTGACCTACAAGAAGCACTGCTTGAATATCAAGCAAAAAATGAGAGCTAGAAAAAATATCATAGGAAAGTTGACTGGCACAACTTGGGGATCACAACCACTGCTGCTGAGTACATATGCCCAGTGTGGAACACATCTCACCATGCTAAAGTAATGGATGTGGCTCTTAATGAGACATGTCACATTATCACAGGATGTCTACACCCTACACCACTGGAAAAAATATATTGGGTTGTTGTAGTTTTTGGGCTGTATGGCCATGTTCCGGAAGCATTCTCTCTTGACATTTCACCTGCATCTGTGGCAAGCATCCTCAGAGGCAAACATCCTTACAACCTCTGAGGATGCTTGCCACAGATGCAGGGGAAATGTCAGGAGAGAATGCTTCTGGAACATGGCCATACAGCTAAAAAACCTACAACAATCCAGTTATTTCGGCCATGAAAGCCTTCAACAATACAGAAATTATACTGTTTAGCCGGTATTGCACCACCTGACATCCCCTGGGAAGTAGCAGCCAATAATGAAAGGACCAAGGATTTTGGGCCATCCCCTGTTCTGATATCAGCCAGCATGCCAATGCTCTAAATCAAGAAATTGTTTTCTAAAATCTACATATTTGCAGGAACACCTCAACAAGCAAGAGTCCAAAAGTGGCAGGCTAAAACCCAGAACCTCAACCTATGGCTGATACAAAATGAGAGACTCTCCTTGGGCACAAAGAGGACTGAGCAACTTGAAAGGCACTGAACAGACTGCGCTCTGGCACAACAAGATGCAAAGCCAACCTTAAGAAATGGGTCCACAAAGTGAAGTTCACAACATGTGAGTGTGAAGAAGAGCAAACCATAGACCACCTACTACAATGCAGCCCGAGCCCTGCCACATGCACAATGGTGGACCTTCTTATATCAACACCAGAGGCACTTCAAGTGGCCAGCTACTGGTCAAAGGACATTTAGTTCAATGCCAAGTTTTTTAAACTTTGTGTTTTTTAAATACATTACAACTCTACCCTCGGATCACTTCTGTTATGATAAAATAAATAAATAAATAAATATACTACCTATGATTTGCAACATTGCACACAACCTTGACAAAATGGGATGAATCTTCACACAAACTCCTTTGACCTTGATTTTAAGATGTATAACAAGCAGGCGGAAAGCCCAAAAGGACAGCCCATCTCATTCCTCCAGTATACAAATGACACAGACTATCAATTGATTGTGCCAGCCAAATGATTCGACTAGTCTTTTCACACTATTCTTACTTGCTCTTTAGATGTCTATTTCACGATAAGCATGATATTTTTAGAAAGTGATTTTACTCTACAGTGGCTCACCCCTTCAAGCAGCAATGGGGAAACAAATCCTTTTTTTCCCATTTTACTTAAGACAATTAATAAATCTTCACAACGAGGGCTTCTTTATCTTTCCAGTCTTTGAAGCTCATGCTATTTGTTGCATTGAGGTATTTTTTAGTCATTTGGACAAGGAAAAAATACATTTTTTTTCAAGCCTACTAGCTTGGAAAAGGGAGGTCAGAAACTATTAATTCAGTTCCTATTGCTATCCAAAGAATTTTTGAATAACGTCACTCTAAACAGGAGGCAGAAATAATGCTAGTAGATATAAACCAACAGCTTGCATTCCAGTCTTGCTCATTATCATTCTGCTCCCTCTTATCTTCAAGAGCCTGGTTTTGAGAGTAGTCTTAGCCAGTAAGAAAGCACTTTAAATGGTCTCATTCCTGGCAGCACTACACATTTTACATATTTATTCCACACACATTTAAGACCCAGAGAACTTTTGATGCCGAGGGCAGAATTTCAGCTTTGTTAATATTCAAGAGTTACATCCCAGACTGAAGTATCTGAAATGCTGTAGATTGCTGTACCTGCAAGCCTGTATCTTACAAGTTGTCTGGAGGGCAGTGCGTGCTCTTCACTGTGAATTGCTATGCATTCTGCCGGACAAGCTCCGGACAAAGTCAGCCCTGAGACCTGTTTATATGATCACTCCAATGACTTTTGATAGCAATACATGCTTTTATTTCAATCTCTGGTTTCAGGCTGTGTGGTCAAGATGTAGCTAAGTGAAGGCTAATGTGCTCGTCTGTTGTTCCCTGGGCCTTTCCCTCTTTCTTCTGTAATGTCCATTCTACCTTCTACTGACTTGCTGTCAAAACAGCAATACAGAATACATGGCTAGATCAGGCTTCACCAATATAAGGCAACTTGGCTAGATCCACACTGCCATATATATTGCAGTTTGGACTGCATTGAATTGTATTATATAGGTCTACACTGACCAAATAATGCAGTTCAAACTGCATTATTTTGAAGTGTAGTTTCAGCCTTTGACTGAACTATTTTGCATCTTGGTAGCAGATTTTTTAAAATAATTCCCCACCTATATTCTCTTCATCACCTGGTTTTCTTTTCCTTACCTATGATCTGAATCTAATTACTTTCAGTCTAAAGCTAATTCCGGATGTTAAAAAAGTCCTAATAAATCCATGAGATTTACTTAAATATTAAATTATCATTCTCCAGTTCATTCAGTAGGCCTACTCTCATTGGAACTAGCAACCTTTTTTTTCTCCAGGGGGAAATACTTTTTAAAATTGTAATGTATCTATATGGAGTCCCTGATGGCACAGTGGGTTAAAGCACTGAGCTGCTGAAATTGCTGACTGAAAGGTTGCAGGTTTAAATCTGGGGAGTGGCATGAGCTCCCACTGTTAGCCCCAGCTTCTGCCAATCTAGCAGTTCAAAAACATGCAAATGTGAGTAAATCAATAGGTATCGCTCCAGCTGAAAGGTACGGCACTCCATGCAGTCATGTCAGCCACGTGACCTTGGGGGTGTCTATGGACAATGCTGGCTCTTTGGCTTAGAAATGGAGATGAGCACCAACCCCCAGAGCTGGATACAAGTGGACTTAATATTAGGGCAAAACCTTTATGTTTACCTATAGCCTAGGCCCATTGAAATGAACCCATAGGTTGATATGTTTAAAAACAATGATGAAATGTATATAGTAACTAAGTTACTATAAGCAAACTTACATCCTGAGAAGGAATGGAGACGAATGCAAAGAGAGGTAATGATAGCTCATAAATAATTGGGTTTCATATCTGGAAGTCATTCTTCCTGCCTGAAGCTATGATGGCTTCATTTCTCTGGCCACACTTATTTTCAACATGACGGAATATATGGAAAGCAAAGGGGGGAAGACCTTCGTTTTTGAAATAAGTCAAAAGGCATCATACATATTTTACTTTTCTTGAAACATTAATTGCTCCAGGCTTGAATCCATGTAGGTCTAATAATCTCCCCCTGAGACATTCCTTACTCTCTCTTTAAAAAGGTAGATTAAATGATGCTTGAAAACAGTTGACTACTATTTAACATGTTTAAACTCCCAGAAGAAATTCTAGAAGTGATTTTTTCTGTCATGTAAATATCCTGTATTTCACTAGCATAGACAGCCTGCAGGAAGCTGTGTCCTCCTGGAATGTCCTTACAGACTTCACGCACATGTGGTTTATTTGTCAGTAACACATGTATATGTCCCGCCTGCTCCCCCCCCCCCCCTTTTACTCCTTGACTCTCTTTCCCCCTTGAATTTGGATGTCAGCCACATGGCAAGGTTATTGTGTTAGACAAGCTGGCAAATGCCATTGACAGGATTATAATTAAGTGCCAGGACATTCAGCCAACACAATTACCGTGCTGTTATTATGCTGTATGGTGTGCTATAGAAGCTCATAAAATTGCTATAAAGAAATATAAATCAAGGGACATGTATACAATCAAGGTAGGGAAAAACTATTTTCCCATTTAGAACTGATATCTAGGAAAGAAGAGATAAGTTTACTGAAAACTTTGTGTGTTAATAAGCCTTGTAGGCTATGGGAATCTTGTAGGCAATAGTCCTGTTTCATCTGTAGCACTGAACATTATACACACACAGATACACTTAGCATTGCAAAATTACTTAGTAAAAGTCATTAGAAACATTGCAACTTAAAAAAACAAAGCAGAATTAACATTTGCTTGTTTTTCTTTAGTCCATTTCCATGCAAGTTCAGGTCCAAAACAAACACAGAAAGCTACTTAGCACTACAAGAGACTCTTTGATTGTAGATTAACTATAAATCCCAGTAACTACAACTCCCAAATGTCAGTGTCTATTTCCCCAAACTCCACTAGTTTTCACATTTGGGCATATTGAGTATTCGTGCCAAGTTTGGTCCAGGTCCATCATTGTTTGAGTCCATAGTGCTCTCTGGATGCAGGTGAACTACAACTCCAGAACTCAAGGTCAATTCCCACCAAACTCTTCCAGTATTTTCTGTTGGTCATGGGAATCCCATGTGCCAAGTTTGGTTCAATTCCATCATTGGTGAAGTTCAGAATGCTCTTTGATTGTAGGTGAACTATAAATCCCAGCAACTACAAATCCCAAATGACAAAATCAATCCTTCCCCCCCCCCAAGTGAATGAAAATTCATCCTGCATATTAAATATTTACATTACAATTTATAACAGTAGCAAAATTACAGTTATGAAGTAGCAACGAAAATAATTTTATGATCGGGGGTCACCACAACATGAGGAATTGTATTTAGGGATCACGGAATTAGGAAGCCTGAGAACCATTGACCTAAACAATGCCTAGAGAATACATTTTTGTTAAGAGTGGATAAATGAAATTGTTTGTACTAGTTCCACAGCTACAGGGGTCATCCTGTAATTAAAGACAAATGAATACACATTTGATTATACAATTGACTATAATAATTATTTATAAATAACAAAGACTTTCAGACTTGGTTGAGAGCCAGATTGGTACTTTAGAAATTTTTTTACTGAGACCAAATCAAATGTTAGTGATAAATTCTAGTTATACCATGAAGAAGTATATTAGGCTGCAATGTATTATAGTATAGATTACAAAACATTTCTTTTAGAATATAAAATTAAAAATATTTCTGAATAACTGTAGATCACACATAACAATCTTCATTCAATATTCATGTTGCTCTCTGTAAGGTTATTGTTTTTTCATATTGTCTACATTTGTTTAATAAAATTAATGTCAATAGGTAAATATTGATCTATATTTAAGGAGTTTATCAACCTATTACCTTCTAGCCTCTGTGTAGCATAAATTGGTGCTGGCTGTCCCATGTGAAATTTCAAAGGGTTAAATAACACTCCACTAAATTTTCAGAAGGCACTGGTACTCAATTGGTTCACGAGTGCTGCTCACTTACAAATAGTCCATAACTACTGTGGTATATTTGTTGCTATAACTGAAAATTTTGTCTTTTTTTCCATGCTAGCTTTTGGTACCATTCCTATCTAAAATTGTTAAGGAAGTGGTCTGCAAACACTTAGAAACAAATGTAGTTATTGCTAATAGTCAACACAGATTTATAAAAAGAGTCATGCCAGACTAATCTGATCTCTTTTTTCAATAGAGTTACAACTTGGGTAGATGCAGGGAATGCCGTGGAAGCAGCATTTCAGTAAGGCCTTCAACAAGGTCCCCCATGACCTTCTGGCAAACAAACTAGTCAAATGTGAGCTAGGAAAACTATGATTAGGTGGATCTGTAATTGGTTAAGTGAATTAACCCAGAGAGTGATTCTCCCCAATGCTTCCTCTTCATCCTGGAAAGAAGTGATGAGCGGAGTGCAACAGGGTTCTGTCTTGGGCCTGGTCCTGTTCAACATCTTTATTAATTATTTAGATGAAGGTTTAGAAGGCATGATCATCAAGTTTGCAGATGGTACCAAATTGGGAGGGATAGCCAATATTCCAGAAGACAGGAGCAGAATTCAAAGCCATCTTAACAGATTAGAGAGATGGGCCAATACTAACAAAATGAAGTTCAATGGGGACAAATGTAAGATACTCCACTAAGGCAGAAAAATGAAATACAAAGATACAGAATGGGGGATACATGGCTTGAGAGCAGTACTTGTGAACAAGATCTTGGAGTCCTCATGGACAGCAAGATAAACATGAGCCAAAAATGTCATGCAGCTGCTAAAATAAGCAAATGGGATTTTGGCCTGCATCAATAGGAGTGTAGTGTCTAGATCCAGAAAAGTCATGTTACCCCTCTATTCTTCCTTGGTCAGACCACACCTGGAATACTGTGTCCAATTCTGGGCACCACAATTGAAGGGAGATGTTGACAAACTGGAATGTGTCCAGAGGGTGAGTAAAATGATCAAGGGTCTGGAGAACAAGCCCTATCAGGAGCAGCTTAAAGAGCTGTGCATGTTTAGCCTGAAGAAGAGAAGGCTGAGAGGAGATATGATGGCCATGTATAAATATGTGAGGGGAAATCATAGGGCAGAGGGAGCAAGCTTTTTTTCTGCTTCCCTGGAGACTAGGATGCAGAACAATGGCTTCAAACTACAGGAAAGGAGATTCCACCTGAGCATGAGGATTGTGAACTGTCCTGTGAACGCTGTTCAGCAATGGTACCCTGGAGTGTGGTGGAGGCTCCTTCTTTGCAGGCTTTTAAGCAGAATAGATGGATGACTATCTATTGGGGGTGTTTTAAATATGACTTTCCTGCTTCTTGACAGGGGGTTGGACTGGATGGCCCATGAGGTCTCTTCCAACTCTATGACTCTATGATTCTAATGGAATTCATATGTTAGAAACGAGGTAAACCTTTGAAAGCCCCAGATTTCAGCCTAAATCATGGAGTAATTGGCAGTAAAAAGGATGAGGTGACAGAATTTTCTGGGGAAACGTAGTCAAATTCTTTTTAGAAAAAAGATTTGTCTATTTTACTGCAAATTCATGGTACAGTGTGGGAAATTTTTAAAAAACACAATTCAGAACAAGGCAGTGCTTTTCAGGACCTTGGACAGAGAACTTGTTACAGGTTTCTCATCTATAGCAAAAGAAATCACTTCAGCAGAATACATTTTTTTTCTGGGACATTCTGAAAGACAGCCAGTTTGTTACTGATATAGGTGTTACAACTTCTCTGGGAAGCTACCAGGACCTTAACAAGTCATTAAACGGTCACTCAATTTTGCAACAAAGGGCTGACGAGTTACCTTGAAAGGTGATTTTCCAGTCTGACTAGTCAGATTAATCTGTTTCTTTTCACCTAAAAATACTATAAAGGGGATGGAGGTGCTTCATCCTGTCCATTGTCTGAGCTGAAGGAACAACTATTGAATGTTATACCAATAGTCTGATATTAATATTTTGTGCAGGAAATGGTACTCTACAGCAAATTTTTGAAGAAAATTGTCCCCATGATGACTTTGTCAGAGTCTTCATTCCAGACTTTTTATGTGTCAACTTGAATTAGGCATGCCTGACAAGGTAGTAGTACTTGCTAGATAATGGAAACCATGTATTTGGCTTATGCAAAGGTTTGCAATAAAAGTTGCTTAAAGCAGCCAATCTCCTACCCTCTTGATTTAAATATATGATTAATCCCAATGAAACACTGCAACTGCTTATATTCCACCCAGGACAACTCTCTCCAATCCCATGCTAGAGTTCATTTCATTATAACCCAGTACTAGACTATTGTGTGTAATATTATCTAATTTTCCTTTCTAGTCTGGGAGTATTTTCATTTTCAATTGCTCTCTGAAGATCCAAGGACCCAGAGAACTAGCTCTGTGAATCCGAGGGCACGTTGGATTTAGAATTAGGAACAGAGATTCTCCTTTGTGCCCTCTAGAAAGCAGTTTTTGAAACAGACCTGATTTTCAAAAGGAGTTTGTACGGTGGAATGGGAATTTGATGTTCTCTTTTAACATGCACATACATATTGCTTTTTGGCTTGGGCTTAAGTAAAACTTTAGCATATCCAGCTGCAATAGAGGCCAGGTTTTCTACAGTTTAAACATTGTAGCATATAAGAATGGATTTGAACAACCACAGCATTGCTCATTTTCCTTTAGCATTGTGATCTAAAAAACTGTATGTTTGGGTGCCTTCAAGGTGTTTGTTGACTTAGGGCAACTTCATAAATTTCATAAGGTTGTTTTCGATAAGTAATATCAAAGGTTATTTGGCCAGTTCATTCCTCTGAAATATAACCTACAGCACTGCTTCTTAAAATGTCAGTTCCAACCCCAAATTGGCTAAATGTTAGGGTCCTGAAAAATGTGGTAATAGTAAAAAAAATTCTGAACATCACCTAGTGTCTGTTTCAGACATTTACAGAAATCTGTTGTGCAGTGTTTACAGTGGACTCCACAAAAAATGCTTCAGTTGTACTTTATAAAAAGGAAAATTAGTCTACTTATTATTGTGTGATCAATGAAAAATCTGTTTCAATACTCACTATGAAATAGCGGATGAATAGTTTTTGAGGGTGTTTTCACAATTATAGACCCAAAAGTTTTTGTAACTATAATGAAGTAGCATTTTTTTGTTACTTTTTTGTTAAATAATTGAGCAAGTGGGGAAATTTCAGGGGCTCATTTCTCCCTCATTTTTAGAGCTATCATGACCATACTTGCTATAATTGTACCACACGTTTTCCTTTTTTAGTGCACAAAATATCAGAATGTTCACTAATTTTGGAGAATGTTTTTACAAAAAATATATTGTTTAAAAATATTACAAGAGTTATCTACTTGAATTTTATATACAATGTGCAAGATATCTAGGGAATAAATCCCCAGAAGTTTCAGAAAGGTTCACACATCTACTGACTTTTGGGGATTTTTAAAAGTTTCGACAAAAACATTTGTCCCCAAAAAGTCACAACAGCAATCACATTGAATGTCTGTCTAACAATGTGTCTATATGACACACAATTAACCATAGAACTTCAACTTAGCACATATTTATACTATTACTTACTTACTTTAGTCCTCTTTGCAGATTCAACAATTTTTTTTATTTGTTATTAGACTGACTCTAAACAACTGGCTGCTGCAGCCCTCATTGGGCTTTCTGATGCTGAGAACTACATTCTGGAAAATGGTCTTTAGACTATGTCTCTGGATGACGTGATTAATTGAAATGTATTTTTACTATGCTTATTATGTTTTAATGTTTAACGGATGTTTTAATGGATGTGGTATGTTTTAAGGCACCATGGAATTGCAATTATAAGCTGGCTTGAGTCCCTTCATGGTAGAAAAAGGTGGGATATAAATAAGATAGATAAATAAATAGTTTAGGGCAGGGCCTTTTGAATTCTCTGCCACAGGGGGCCTTGACTTCCCAAACTACATTTCCCAGAATGCTGTGTTCTCAATCTCATGCCCAGCCTAGCTAGCTGCCCTTCTTTATGGCAACTGACAAGCAGACTCAGTCTAGCAATGGTTTCTTTGGCTTTAACAAAGTTTCTTAATGCATATACTGAAAATTAAGCTGATTTTGGGAGGCTTCTGAATGTTACAGAATCTTAACAAAAAATATTGGTGTTTCGATTCTTAAATTTTTCTCCCCCCTTTTTTGCATGTTTCTTAATAGCGATTTATTTGCATGAATCTAATGAATTACTAATGACTTAAAGGAATAATAATAATTTTGCATAGCCCTACTACTTAGCAAACCTTGCTGTTGTGAAGTGGATCCCAATATCAGGGCTGAGGTTTAAACAAACAATAGGAGGAAAGCCAAAGACCAGAATCAGTTAATAGAAAAACCCAAATTCTTAAGTCTCTTAAAAATTCAGCCAAAATAAATACAAACACAAACTGATAAGTGTGAGCCAAACCACATTCCAAAGTCCAATTAGCAAAGTCAAGCCAAAAAAACCCCACAACCCCCCCCCCCCCAAAAAAAAAACAGAGTCAAGCCAGGAACAAGGATTGCCAAGGTCACAATCCAGGGTCTGAAATGCAAATGTCTGAAGAATAGCAGAGTCAGGGTTCAGCCCAGAAACAATGATGGTAGCCAAGGTTGGGGTCCAGAAGTCAAATGCCAGGAGTTCAATGGTCAGGGTCCAGAAGTCATAAGCCAAGAATTCAAGAATAGAAATCTAAGGACAGCTGAGCCAGGGTCTGGAGCCAGAATATAATGTTGTCTCCTACCCAGAGCCACTCCACAGAGGTCCCGACTGGTGCTTGTTTCAGCAAGCCCTCACTGCTAATTTCTGAGGCCTGTGATACTTGCCTTGTTCCAAAGGATGTGGTATGATTAACCCTTCCTGAGCCTGCTCAAAATACTGAGAAATGTCCACTTCTCCTAAAGGCTTGCCTTCAGCAGTAGCTGAGCTAGGTCAGACAGACTGCCTGCCATGACACTTGCAATGCTGATTTGTTATCAGAAAATGCTTTTTAAAATCTATTTTATATACCTATATACCCTTGGTCATGTAAAAAAGGTAATAAGGACTAAAAGGGGTTGCAAGTGGAAACGTTTAAGAAACCCTGGCCCTCAGTAACTGACATTCATTGTCAGTCTTCTGTTCAAGTACTAACCAGTTTGTACCAAAAGTTAGAGTGGAATCACCATCCCACTGATACAGGAACAGCCAGTCACTGGTGTCACTGAGAATCTCCCCCACTACTACCACATATTGAAAATTGCTCTCCCTGTTTCTACTTTTGCATCTCACAGATACTAGAACAAATAAATAAGTGTTGCCTCTCCTATTGCATTCCTTCCCTTTGTTGGCAAGATGGCTGCAACATCCACAAACTCAATGCTAATATCTGAGGGCATCCGCACACCCAAGATACTTTTCTGAAACATGCCTTACATAAAGTCTTTTTTAATAATGCATGTTGTCTGTGCTATTTTGAATCTTTCCTAATTTCCAGATAAATGTTGAACTTGAAGCTGATTTCGATTGCACAGCCCTCCTAGTCAATATTTACCCAAATTTCACTAGCAACATTTAGGTTGCTGTGTAGGAGGTTTAAGTGTAAGGGCCTCTGTGAAATAACAATTTCTACTTGCAAGGACCTGTTAGAGAGGCAAGGCTGGCGGAAACCTTTATGTGCTTGAGGTAGAGTGGGTGGATATTTAGATAAAACTGAACCTGTATAAAGGGGAAAGCTCCAGTTTATCAAAAACTGAACTAGAATGTTTGTTCTTAGCAATGCAAGTAGTACAGCAAACATATGCATAATACAGGAGTTATAGAGTTCCTACTTTGGGATATATCAGCATGATAGCCTTTTGTTTGTTTGGAGATGGGTTACAAATTGGTGATGGGTTACAAATTGGTGAAAGGATCCTCTGTGGATTGTCATGCAAGCTGGGGAAATGCTTATTTAAGGTGGTCCTTAGGCTCATAACAAATTTGTGACTCTGGTCCCCAAACAGAATTTTAGTCTAAAATTTTGGAAACCTCAAAATGGACATACTGCCCCTGAAAATCTCTGTATGACAACAGCAGATCTCCAAGCTAATTTAACACAGAAGGCATGCAGAAATCATCTGAACAAAATGCTACAAATACTACTGAAATAGAAAATGAAATCGGGGGGAAACCAGCAATAATAGGTTACTTTAGGTACCTCCATATGAAATAGGCAAATTCAGAAATGCAGCAGCATTTCTAGATGTCCTAAAAATTTTGTGCATCAGCTATGTACTTGATTATAGAGGACATCGCAAGAGCTAGTGTGTTTCTGTTGCTGGAAACAGAATACTATGAAATTTAACTCATATGTAAGTGGGATATTCAAAGCTGTAAAAAGCACAGCGTCACATGCAATTTGCTTCCATGATGCAGAGATGCTTGTAGACTTGGATAACCTTGGTAGTGGATTATAGAACAGTGTGGAAGGTAAGACTATCAGTGGCTACTCATCATGAGTGATGGATACCAGGTGCTATTGCACCTCAGAGTAGAACCACCTTGCTTAAGACACCAAAGGACACACCAGCAGTTGTCTTTGTAGTTTTATTAAAATAAAATATAAAAAGTTCAAAAAGCAAAAGTATATTTCAAAAGATCAATCCAAGGTAACATAGGCAAACAAGATCCATGAAGGCACAGGCATAAGTACAAGGCAAAGTCCTAAAACATGAACATGGAAAGCTACAAGATAAATCCCAAAGGCTCTTGGTTAAAGTGTGAAGTTGCTCTGACACATCCAGCCAGACCATTTAATACCCTTGGGCCAGCATGAAGGCATTTCTATGGCCTCGAGCCTCATGGGCCTCTCTCTCTTGCCTCCCAGTGATCCTGACACTCCTTCGCACTTTCAGTTCCAAGCAATCAGCCCTATCTAACTCATCGGCCCCATCGAGGTCAAATCCCTTGTGAGCTGGCTGAGAACTATCCTCCCTAATTCTTTCATCAGGCACCTGGCATTCAGTCTCAGTAGTTTCACTTTCCCCATCATCAACTCTTGCTGTGGGAAACAACTGAACTCCTGCCCCCCGATCCTGTTCTTTCTTGTCTAACACAGGCACATCCTTGCTTTGCATCTGACTCTGAATCTGAATCTCATCATCCCCATCAGAATCACTGACACCATCACTCTGTGATTCCAGCTGAGTCACAACAGATGCAAAGGTGTATAGGAAGGCACTACTACACTAATTTTCTGCTCTAGTCTTCTAATCGACATATGTTTGGACATTCTAATCCAGAAAGGTCTACACAAGTCAGTCTTATGATCAAGCAGGGCTTTTCTTATGAAATTATCTGATACTACATGAGATGCAGAATCAACCTTAAGAAATGGGGCCACAAAGTGAAGTCCACAACATGAGAGTGTGGAGAAGAGGAAACCATAGACCACCTACTGTAATGCAGTCTGAGCCCTGCCACATACACAGTGGAGGACCTTCTTATAGCAACACCAGAGGAACTCCAAGTGGCCAGCTTCTGGTCAAAGGACACTTAATATAATGACAATTTTTAAACTTTGTGTTTTCTTAAATACATTACAATGGATATGATAAATAAATAAATAAATCTGATAGTTAATTTGAAAACAATGAGATCTTGCTCAGTTTAGCAGCATTTTAAAAGAAATCTAGAATGAATATTTTGGCTGAAATAACTATTTTGCAAGCCACAGCTTCATTTGGACCATTAAGGTAATTAAAAAATTGTAATTCAATATGAATATCAAATTCAAATTAACGTACTCTGGCTCATGATAAAAGATTATTACATTGAAAGAAATCTGTGGAAAAAAACAGATTTTTACTCTTAAAAGGAAAAGTGCTATAGTCAATTGCTGACTTGACTTGTATGTCTCTTCTTCATTTGTCCATGGAGATGAATCCTGGTTCTCACACACATATGGAGAGAAGAGGACCAAGAATCCAAGTCTATTATGCTACAGAAAAAAAAGTCATTGCTGTTCTGTTTTAAAACTGACTATATTTACTTCCTGAAGCTTACTACCATCCACTAAATTTGTATCATGAATACTTAAGAAATTATCCCAAGATCATCTTGATTTGGCAGTACAAACAACAAATGTGAACAAACCAACAAATAACCTTTGCCAGTGAGGGAATATTGAAAAATCATTGCTATATGTTTAAGATAGCAGCCAGACTACTATCTTTATCCAGGTAAGGCTAAATTGATTGTATTTTAAATTTATTACCTGATATAACTGGTAATTATTTTGAGAACTGCTGGTGGAATAAAAGATATGTTATAATGTAAAAAATAGATATATAGGTCTTGGTTTACATGTATAAAAAGATGATACTGGTCAATACTCTATTCGTAGGTTATGATTCTATAAGTCTGCCTCATGATATCACAAGCCATTTTTGTCACTGTTTAGGTCAGAATTTTATTCTAATTACTCAACAATGAAAATCCATCGCCAACCCCCCCCCCCCCCCCACCTCAAATAATCCAACCTTGTAAACCATAAAGCCTGTGCAGCACAACCATCTCCAGGTTGCAGGAGAGTGAATAGAACAAAAATATATTTTTCTTTAGATGGCTGCACTGCAAGAATATCACCTGCATGAGCTGCTCTCCCTTGGGGGCAGAGGGGTTCCTGCTGCTGCGTAGATTGCAAGATGGAATGTGGGAAGATAGCATCAAAAGACATAGCTACTAAGATGTTGCTATATGAGATGTGCCCTTCTCCTATGCAAGATATTGACCATTGCCTTTGCTGCTTTTGCAAAAAGGCTGAGTCTCCCTTTCTCATTAAAATATTGAAGCTATAACTTTCTGTAGGTTGTTGTAGGTTTTTTCGGGCTGTGTGGCCATGGTCTAGAGGCATTCTAGACCATGGCCACACAGCCCGAAAAAACCTACAACAACCCAGTGATTCCGGCCATGAAAGCCTTCGACAATACATATAACTTTCTGTGCTTGGCTAATTTTGGTTCTCTTGATGTTTCGTCCACATCTATGGCAGAGGTTGAGAAGTCTGGTGTTTAATCAGACCTGATGGATAATCTACCTTCAACATGTTAGCCCATGTTAGCTTTCCTTTACTATTAAGATGTGCTGAACTACACCACCTACTATTCCCAAATAACGAGTGGTCATGCTGCTTAAAAATGGTGCAAGTTGCTGTCCAACAAATCTGGAGGGCACCAGGTTGTAGAAGGCTGATCCAGAAGATACAGATCTAGGTCAGTTCATACTGGAAATATCAAAGATTGGATTTCTTAAGCATCCCTGCAGTGGACAACCTTCTGCTTCATAATAATAGACTATTCAAGGGCTGATGTTCAACCTGCCCCGTGGTGACATGCCCTTTTCCTAATCATATGTAGACCAGGGAGAGGTGAAAGCTTGCCGAGCTATCTAGCGTTGATTCTTTTGAAACTTCCCTTGCTCTTTCATAAGGGAAAGATGATGTGGCTTGACATTTCAATCTACTCACCTTTCACCTTCTTCTTCATTTTACAACCTAATGAGGAGCCTGGCATACTGACCTGTAGCTAAAAGCAAGGATCTTGGGCATCAAATGATCACACTTGGAGACATCGCCATTCATTCAGTGCAGATCTTCTCTGTGCCAGCAAGCTGGGGAACAAATGCAGAGCATGTCCTTCTATTTAAGAGACAATTTGAAGTTCATATCCTCAGGTGAAGGAATTCATGCTTTCAATCAGAGCTTTTTTCCCCAACAGCATCCTGATGAGCAGCTTGTAAATCAAGAAAAAGATCTTGACATATCCCCAGAATTTATAAATGTAACCAGAAAAGGGGTGGTACAACTGATCATTCTCTTCTATTTCAGTTGGGGTGTAAAAATGTGTGGTTTTAACCTGCTCTAAAACCTTTAAACAAATTATACATATTGAGGTGTCCCACTGGCCACCATAAAATTTTGTGGGGAAATAGACATGCAGTGCATGTTAATATTCCTGTGCATGCCACCTTTGATTAGATGTAATCAGCTGAAGCTAAACTCCACTGAGATCCATGTCTAAACCACTGATGATGTGGACTTAACTAGATTTGAACACTGTATTTGTTAATGAGTGTTTACTAGGTGGTGTTCAATCATTTGCTAATTTCATTCTTCAAGGAAGCAAAAAAATAATTTTAGCAATTTGCTTCTCACCATGCGAAAGGATTTGAAAATTGTGCAGTTTTCGAATACTATTCCATTTGGTGCTTATTCTGTGCAAAATATTTTCAGTGCTGTTCCTCAGTATTTGGTGCTCATTCTGTGAAAAAGCTCTACAGAATGTGCAAAATTCTGCATATGAAGCAGTATTTTTTGTGTAGAATATAGGCTGGATCTACATATTATCTACAGATTACCTAAGAAGATTATCTAGATTATCTGATTTGAACTGGATTATATGAGTCTACACTGCCATATAATCCAGTTCGAAGCAGATAATCTGGATTTTATATGGCAGTGTAAATGGGGCCATAGCATGCCTGTCTGGAAACATTATTTGTGCATTATTCCAGCTCCTAAAAGGTTGTTTTGGGTGCACTGTGTACAAATTGTGCGTAGAATAAATCATGAACTGTGATGATTCTTTCATGTGTCCAAGTCAGGGCTTTCCCAAACACAAAATTTTGAATATTCTTTCTATTCCTACTTATCAGTCAGTACTTTTCTTTCTGATACTAAGACTTTGGTTTTTTAAAGGAAGAGTTCTCTGTCAACAGAGATTGATCAGAAAATTTATCTCTAAGACTTAAGTGAAGGTAAAATGGAGGAAAACTCGCATTTTTCCTGACTGCCTCTCTTGTCAATTCTCTTTCATATTTCACATTGGAAATTTGAGATCTCTATTGTTTGTTGAGGATTCTATTGTTTGATAAAGCATCATATATAACTTTTTTTCATTTTTGTCCTGTACTTTTGTTTATTTCATTCATAGTTTTATACAATATTTACATTTCCAAAGCAAATCATAATGCAAATTTTGCAAGTTTTCCTTTAAATCATGGTTGTCTGACAAGGAAATCAGAGTAAAAAGTTAAAGCTCTGAATGGGCTCTCTATACCATTTTTATTAAACAACAAGTTATTATATCCTTTGTGCTGTGTGTGTGTGCTCTGCTGAAGATTGGGGAAAGAAACTAATTTTGTTTAGATGCTTCTTACACAAATTGCAGGGAAAGCAACAGCAGACAAGCTCTCTTGATTTGGCTGTTATGTAGCAGGTGATTTTTGGAAGGATGTCTTGATCTGTTCATAGTTAAATTTTAAACAATAATAATATTATTAATAAAAAGGCATCCTATATACAGACTTCTTTTCTTCTTCTAATTTTCTTCTTCATCCTCCTCTGTCACATTATTTTTAGGGATATATACTCTGTTCATATACCAGCCTCAGTGCATGGCACCTATGGAGAATGCTAGCAAGAGCTGCCTTTCAACCTATACTGAACCATTTATATGCATCCTGCTGCTTCAAAGCTACCTGCCAAAAGCCAGTCCAGACTGAATTCATTGAGGAAGGCCAGTGGGGAAGGGAAAATGGCCAGCTCAGCACAGACTGGCATTGCTGGAAGGAAAAGTAGTCCTGGATAGATGGAAAACCACAGCTGCCAAAAGATGAGGTAGATGCATGAATAGGCATTAAGTTTGTGAAGAAGAAAGAGAAAGAACTATACTAAAAACTTGGTGGAGGAGAACTAAAAAATCTGATTGGCCATTGTAAAGAAACAGAAACCTGTTGGAGAATTGTATATCTTACTAAGAATAGATAAAGCTGTCTGATTCCTTTTTGTTAGTGCACTTTTTCCATGTCCAGGTTTGTTTCACTTTGTTCCCACATTTATTGTGGAGTTTTTATTTTGAAAATATGCACAAAACAAGTACAGCAGGTCCTTGATATGCATTGAAGTTTGTTTCTAGGACTCCCTAGGAGTTCCAAAATCTATTTTTTCCCAGGCTGGAGAGGTTGGAGGCTGGCTGGTTCAAGGTGGCCTGTATATAGCGTCAGGAAGAAAGATAGCAGTGGTGTGATTAAAGAACATAAAAATTAAAGAACATAAAAATTCAGTTCCTTGCTAGTTGCTCATTGCTATTGAATCACTACCCTAAATCTCCAGCTCGCCAAGGAAGTGCAAGAAGTGTCTCCCACCCCCACCCCCAACCCTGATAGGCTGAGGAAGGTGTGTGACATTCCAACTTTGCCTGAGTCACCCAACAGAGTTTGCTTTCACTGAAGAAGAAGCTAACTCACAACAACTTACAAAACAAATTTCTTACAATATATCCATAGCTTGCTGTTTCAGTTCATTTGTGGGGGGGGGGGGGGGAGCAGCATCAGCTTTGAAATGCAGGTTGTAACTATGGATTTACTGAATCACTTATGGCCCACATCCAAATTTTTGCATAGCTCTAGTGTCTAACTACTTGTTTTTGTGTGATTTTTTTCTTGAATATGAAATTCCTGTGCATTTCTGGAAAGCAGGACATTCCCAGACATACCTATGGCCTGTGGAAGAGATGTAGAAGAGAAAA
The DNA here is from genome assembly GCF_037176765.1 of Anolis sagrei. Taxonomy (NCBI): domain Eukaryota; kingdom Metazoa; phylum Chordata; class Lepidosauria; order Squamata; family Anolidae; genus Anolis; species Anolis sagrei. The sequence continues at coordinate 209,945,478 of NC_090024.1, read as the reverse complement.
AGCCACCATTTAATGTCATCCTTTTCCGGATTCCTGGTGATTGAATGAGGATCCACCCTGCACTAATACCAATTAGGAACTGTGGTGGTGATGGACCTTATAGGTGGCATCTTATAGACAAGTTAAGTGCCTTTCTACTCTGGCCTGATTTGGTATGCTGGAGATCGGATCAGGTCTAGATGGAGTCCACACAGGGGCTCCTTCAGCTATCTTAGAGACTAAGGGGACTCTCTACTGCTTAGCCATGCCAAAAATGGTTCGGTGCCACTGAGTAGCCACCCGAGATGTGCTCCTGTCCCAGTACCTTGGTGGTCTCTAGCCACAGCATGGCACCTAACATTTTCCCATTGCCCATCCTGATGTCAGTGCACTAAGGGAAAAGGTTAGAGGAGAGATAAGCATAACTAAAGTATGTTTATTTAAGCAAATAATTAATATTATTGTGCCATTAGTTTTATCATATTTTAAATTATTAGCCTAGGACAGTGTATCATTTTAACTTATTATTATTATTTGTGAACTACTTTGGGCCCTACTTTGTAAGAAAGACAGCATATAAATCAAATAAATAACATAAAATAAATGAGTATTTATTTATTGTGTCAGAAGTGAATTGAAGGTACAGTTACAATGTATTTAAAAACACAAAGTTAAAAACGTGGTATTATGCTAAATGTCCTTTGACCAGAAACTGGCCACTTAGAGTGCCTCTGGTGTCACTGTAAGGAGGTCCTCCATTGTGCAAGTAGCACAATAGAGGACCTCCTCACATAAATAAATGAGTTATCAGTACTAAAACTTCCCAATCGCTTCTCCCTTGGCATGTCAGCATTCTGCCTGACACCAGGAAGACCTCCAGGAAAAAGGTAGGGACTGTGTTGAGGCTGGAGACTACTGAAACATGGGAAGTGAAGGGGGAGAACAAGGGATTCTCACCCCTTGTCCCTTGGCTGCTGAAGCCCTGAAAGCAGAATGAGAGTCAGGACAGTTATGGCCAGTTCTGTTTGGGATCTGGCCCACCTGTCCACATAGTCCATTCACAGCTTATTCATTCACAGCTCTGGCATCGAATTGTGCAAAATTATGTAAGCCACTCTGATTCCCCTTTGGGGTGAGAAGATTGGAATATAAATATAGTTAAATAAATAAATAAATAAATAAATCCCAAGGTGGACTTGCCCCTGGTTACCTCAGATCAGCCTCACACAAAGTTTAGCTGCTACAGGGCGGATCCACTTCTTCACTGGTCAATGTAGAAGTGCCCTAAGGCAAGTTACTGGGCTTCACTCCAGTCTGTGTGGAAGATATTTAAAGAGCAGCTTTCTGGACAGCTACAAGCACTTGGCTCTGACATCCCCTGTCCTCTCTCCCCATAGTTATGGCTGAAGGGGTCTCAGTTGTAATTTCTGTAGTTTTGTAAGTTTTGATAATATTTTGCTTTCTTTACCAATTGTACAAGGTAGTTTTAGCACTAGGCTGAATCCTTTGAGGGTGAAATAAGGCCCCTTATTTATTTTAATTGCTTAACTTACATCTAATTGCATTGCAATATTATAATTAACTGCTTGTGTTTTAGTTAAATTTGGTTTTTAATTATGTTGTGAGCCACTTTGGGATGCAGTACTGGGGAAAAGAAGGGATATAAATAAAACAAATGATTTAATAAATAAATCTATTCAAATGTTTTACTTTCATACCACACATGGGTGGTACAGGTACCCTCGGTGAAGCAGTCACTAAGGCAGATACAGAGAGGATCGGAAATGACTGCAAAGCTGTAGTGTCAGATCATACTTTGTATCAATTCTAAGAAATGATATACATTTCTGTAGGTTTGTTCTCAAGTTGAATTTATTTGTAAGTCAGAACAAGTATTTTTTTAATGAAACCTCCATACACACACACACACACACACACACACAAACTGGTATTAGCTTTGGATAGCACAGGGAAGAGTTAAGACCCCCGTGGTGTTTGTTTTACTGTCTGTATCCCTTGTTCAGAAGATTTCATCTCACTTTCTGTCCCTCTGATAATTGGATTTTGAAAAATTTGGCTTGTGAAAACAAGGATTGGTGAGATTGGTTGTAAAGCTTTAGTGGATACACTTTTTCCCCATGGTAATTATTTCAGGAGGGAATTTCCCTTCCTAGGGGTAAAATTCTCACTTCCTGTTGTCTTACCCTCATTCTTAACTGTGAATCATTTGTAAGCTGGTGTTTGTAACTCAGGGACTGCTTTTACTTGAACATTTCATTCACTCAACACCTTGAAGGAATGGCTGGAAAGCCATTTCCTCAGCTAATATGAGAATACTACTGTCTTTCGAATTTCACACTATGCCAAAGTTTATAATGCCATTTTCCCCTCAAAACAAGCAAGCAAACAAAAAAGCAACTAGTTCATAATTATGTATAACTGTATATAGAACATGCTAGTTTAAAATACATATCCTGAAAAATATGTTAAGATGTGTATTTTGTGGGAAATGGATTTTAAAATTGACAAATATTTTTGAGATCTTTGTTCAATATTAAGTTTTCTTTTAAAAATGCAGGTTAACAGAGTACCATGAACAGGTGCATGTGAAATTGGCATAGATAGCAAAGAGTTAATATCTGTGTTAAGATATACAAGTTTTTCTTCTTGATCAAGTTTGTCATAAGAATTGCCAACATAACATTCACATTTGGCTAATAGTCCCACCTCATCTTTATTTGTGACTCTGCTTTGTTTTGAAAGCAAAATGAGAAAGAAAGTACAGGCTTGAAAGTGGAGGAAGATCAATGAGTGCAATTCAAACATGTTATTCAGCCTAGAAAAAATTCATCTACTGGGAGAAAAGAACATCCCAAAATGAGTTGCACCAGGTTGGTGAATCATGTCAGTTGACCTTGCTCCCAACCTGTCACTCTCGCCCTGCAAAACATTAACTATGAAAGACAGGAGACCTTGTGGAGAATTATACTATCTGAGGGGCAAGGTCTACCTTGGAAATGTTCAAGGAGCTTTTCCCCCTTTCACATCCCCTGCCACCAGCTGAGTCACAAAACATGTTTGTGTTCCCTTAATTCTGATGTCTAATATCATCAGAAATAATGATGAGATGGGTGATGCCAGTGGGAATCACTGTCTGCTTTTGTCTGCCAGAAACATTCAGGATTCCAAATGCCTAGCAAGAGATTCTGAAAAACTGGAATAACATACAGGGAAAATAATGGCAAGCCACTATTTTTTTATGTCATCACCAAACCATGTTTAGCTTCCCCCTAAAGGTCCTAGGCACTTGAAAAGGGTCTGCTTCAAAGGTGCCAAATCTAGGTCTTCCATTTGTCAGCTGCATGTTTCCATGTTTACTTCACATCCATGGAGTAAATTATTAAGAATCTTTCTGGACTAGATCTAGAACAACTGTCTCCTATATGATTCTGCATGAACATTGAAGTCCATAATGTTGGAGATACTGGCCAAGAATCATGTGAACATAGTTCCATACAAACATTTCTCTGCTCTGCCCCCCAAAACCCCCCATGGATGTTTGGAGGAAAAGGGGAAAAGAAGTAAAAATGGTTTTTTAAATGGAGTACTGAGCTCATTATGAGTTTTGTTTTTTTCTGATTTTCCCCTACAAATATTGGCTATTTCTTAGAGATCTAGTCAGCAAAAGTAACTTTTCCAAGATGAAGTCTGGTGGGGCATCATTTCTGATGATCATTTCTCCTATCTTTACACTATCACAGATAAAGACATTTGGTTTTCTTAACAAATTGATATTCTAGAAGGAGACACACACATTATAACTGCATTCTATAAATTGACCCCACCATAAAATATGCTGAACTTTTGGTTCCACATTTATTTCAGTTCTTCAAAGACCAGCTACCATTTAATGCAGCGTTTTTTCTGTGCTTCCCCCAGCCTTATCTCTCTTGTCCCTGTCAATCCTCATAAGAGAATACTGCTTAGAAAGTTCACTGAACAACAAAATAGAACAAAACAAACCCTTACAATGCAAAGATAGCTTGATTTACCCAGTTGACTAAGAAGCTGATGTATCGAAGTCCTGCTCTTTCAAGCAAATGACAAGTTAAGCTAACATTGGTTATGTTCTCAACAACTGTAGACACTACAATTGTCTAAAATATATTTTAGCAGATCTATCATTTAGGAAGAAGAGTGTTTAAGAAAGGTAACTTGTATACACATTCAGACCTCTTGCAGTCACTGAGTCAAAATAGGCTTTTAAAATTACTTTCCAGTAACTGAAATTCCTCTGCTTTGACATCTTATGCAGCTAAATCTTTTTAATTTTTTATTTATTGGTTTTAAATTTTTTACAGAAACAAATATATCCAGCAAACATTCAATTTGAGATCCACTACAATGAGGTATATAGAGCTGATATTTTTTGACTATTCAAATAACAAATCTCCAACTAGCATGACAATTGCAATCGTGTATCTCTCCCAAAATCAAGATGGGAAAAAGAGGTAATGAGGAGACACATTTTTTTTCAAAATTAATACACTTGCATCAACTTTCATAAAATTTGATATAGTCTTGGTTATCACTAGTAGCTCATACCTCTTTGGTGAATTTTTGATGTTCCAGACTTTAAGTAACCATCAAGAAAGTGAAAAGGCATTCAAGCTTTTCCAAATTTATGCAATCTCTAAATGTGCTCCCAAAACATAAATACATTATTTATTTATTTATTTATTTATTTGTTTGTTTGTTTATCCTATTTATAGCCTGCCTTTCTAAACCCCATAGGGGACTCAAGGTGGCTTACATATATAGGCAATGATTCGATGCTTTGTAAACATACATACATAATAAAATAAACACACACACACACACACACACACACACACTAATATATAATACTTTAAAAAAAGAGAGATCCATTCGCATTATAGAAAATAAATGCAGGTTCCAGCTCTGGTGAGTTTTTTTGTAATGTAATTTTACTAATTTCTTTAAACAATTTGATTGGCCCTTTTAACCACTTTTTTTCAATCAGAATCTGGGGTGTTGTACCAAACTCTTTTTTCCGCATTAATTTTTTTCCTAGATTATTAGAAAAAGTAAACAACATTAGAAATGTGTGTAGCCTAGAAGCTATGATTTTCACATCAAATTCACTTAACAGTATGAATTACCCAAATGTCAGTAATTTCCTTGTTGCCTTTTTTTGAATTTATGACAAATAGGTAAAATGAGTTATTTGCAGAATTTTGAAACAAAATGGAGTATACTCCCTTTATTCCTCTTACAACTGAGGACTCTTTCAGACTTCACTTAAATGTGTGCCAAAGTGGATTTAAGAAAGTTGCTTCAGTGCAGGTTTAAGTTCCTACACCTTCCCTCAAAATCCACGCTTTCATGGGGAATGTCTAAATGTCCTCCCAGTAATTTCCAGGACGGCCCCCAGATGCCCCTCAAAATAAACCCTTAAAAATTAAAACAATTTACTCAGCCACCATTAAGATATTGCTGAAGTTCTCCTGATGTGTAGAAATGATGCATCCGGGGGGGGGGGGGTGTATGTTTGTGCAATATATCTATTTGATGGAACAACACACCTGTATTATATATCTTTGACAATAATAATAATAATAATAATAATTATTATTATTATTATTTAATAATAATACTTGGATCTGCACGCATCATTCGAAAATACTTCACACAGTCCTAGATGCTTGGGAAGTGTTCAACTTGTGATTTTGTAATATGAAATCCCTCATATAGATCTCATTTGCTGTGACATACTGTGTCACTAAAATAATAATAACAACAACACTTTATTTATATTCCGCCCTATCTCCCCAAGGGGACTCAGGACAGATCACAGTACACATACATGGCAAAAATTCAATGCTGTTTGGACAGACAGGACAGAAACAGACATAAAGGAGGTATGTTGTGTCAATGTCCAGCTTTTTGGTGCCTTGGAGGTTGTGCTTGAATCCAGTCACAAAAGCGTGCTGTCGCTCCATCCTCTATGACAAAGAGCCATCAGGACTTCCTCCTTCCTTTTAGTTACTGGGAATTTTCTGATCTTTTTTCTTTTATGGTGTTGTAAAATATCTCTATTTCTCCTTTTTATGTTTTGTATTCTATTAATTCCACTCAATAAAACTATTTAAAAAAATTAAGTATTTGTTGTTTAACAAATGAGTTAAAATTTAATGAGATCAATTTCTTGATATTGCTTTGTAATATCACACTAAGTATTTTATTTAGTCAAAAGACACCACAGTGATTGTTAACAATTGTGAAGTATTGTTTTTAGAAAAACTAAGATTTAACATTTTTGATTTTTTTAAATGAACTGACATATACCAAATTGCTTTAAAATATTAAGAGTTCTGGGCATTGAAACCTCTGGATGTGAGACTGAGATGGCAACATCATCTATTAAAAATCAAACAGTTATCAGTAAGAGATTGGAGAGAACGGGTAACTTTGTTTGAATCACCTGACAATGCCAATAGCATCAGAATCCCATTTGTTCTGATTACAGCTTTATGATGGATGTTAACAAAAAAGCATCACCAAATCCCATGAATTCTGTTTTTAAATGTGCATTCTAATATAGCAAAGGCTTTAATAGCCTCAGAAAGCTTATCAATTGTTTATGATTACTATAATTATCAAATATCTCATAAAATGTGAATTGGGTCAGAAATTTACCTATATTTAACAACATATGCTGATCTTCATTCACCTCAATTATTAAAATACAAGTGAATGTTTTCAATCCATGTTCCATAAGATTATGGGCTGATAAGAATCTAACTACTTTGAATCTTTAACAAAGTTAGGAAGTAAGATAATTCTTACTGGTTTCCCATTGTCTGGAATAGGGTTACCAGTAAGTATTAAGCTGAATAAAGATAAGAAATGGAGGGACAGTGCATTTCTCAATGATTTGTAAAAAAAATCTACTAGTCCAACCATTCTGATTTATTTGATTAAATATTCTTTTTTGTTATGTGTAGGTCATATCAATACATTGAGGTGATCTTTGTGCCTTTGAGATCATTTAGAAAGTTCTTGACAATTATTTAGTTAAAATATCTGAGGTTATTTCATGGATTTTATCACATTGATGTGTGTGGCAATATTTAGGTTTGGGTCACAGTCTACAGCCAATGTAGATTGGGGGAAATCATCAATGTAGACAAGATCTATGTAACTAGCTTCAGGTACCACAAATGGCAGATTTCAGTGTCATTGCAAAATTAATTGGCAATCTGGAATAGAGACTGCAACCCAACAAATGCAAATCCACTGACATTTTACCACCCGTTGCTGGAACTTCTGATACATCTGTGTTTCTGCCAATTCAAAATTCCAATTTAATTGACTATTTCTTCTGGAAAGCTTGAAAGGCAAACTATACATGCTCCAGACATATCAGTAGTCTTTTATGGGTAAACTGAACCAATGTGGTCCTTTCCAGTTCCATGTGTCCCAGGGCCCTTCCACACAGCCAGATAACCCAGAATATTAAGGCAGATAATCCACAATATTTGCTTTGAACTGGATTATCTGAGTTCACACTCACATATAATCTAGTTCAATGTGGATTTTATATAGCTGTGTGGAAGGGGCCCCAATCTTCCTATCTCAGTACATTTATCCTCAACTTGCAGGTGAAGTAAAAAGGAAAGCTTTCTTCACTCAAATTGCAATGGATGAGCATTACATCTCCAGTTGGTTTTGATAAGGATAGAACAGAATTAATGTTATTCACCATGTTCAGGATTTCCATCTTTCATGGTCTAGTTCAGAGCTTTCCAAACTGAGTGTCATGACACATTAATGTGTGGGAAGCATTGTGGAAATATGTTGAGCATTGCTCCCGATATGCATTAAGCACTTTGTCTTCTTCCCTACATGGTAATGTAATAGCAGCCCCTTACTGCATATGGACACTGAAGAACTGCCCGATTCTTGTTCATAAAGATTGTAGTTCACATGTAATTTTCAACAGGGAGCTAGTCATTATGTTTAAAATTGAACTCTGGGTCACAAAGGAAACCCTAACAAGTTAATCCAGTATATTAATTCAGCAATGGATTTTTAGATACTCAAGCATAACATTGAATTAGGATTGTCACCCATTTTTTCTGAGAGACACATGTATGACACCTTTCTGGTGAGCAGGAGCAAGATGATTTCTGCTTGCTTACAATAGCTGAACCTACTAAATTTGCTCCCTAAAAATAGGGTGATGTTGCTTTGGGAGATGCTACCAAAGTCTGTAAACTTCTGTATGTTGTAACACTATGGTGCTAAGACATTTTTAATAGAGCAGAAAGCAAAACTAAGACATTTTGCTTAAAGACTGCTGTTTGAATAAGTAGGTATGATGCATCTAACATTTAGGAAAGCTTAGGGAATTTCATCATTGTAAATTCCTTTTCAAATGTTTGGAAAGTTACTTTTTTGGATTCAATTATTTAACTAGTTGTGCTGGGTAGGAGACAGCAGAAGCTGATGTCCTACTGGGGGGTGGGACTGAATGTGCACTTAAACCCATATTTAAACATGATTTTTCATGTGAATTATTCATTTTTAAATAGAAAATAATGTAGAATTTAGAAGAACAGAATTATAAACAAATGCATAAAATGACCCAAAGAAAAATCAAACAATTTGAAGCATTTAGGAGCAACTAAAAGAATCTAAAAGATTATGACTCACTGTATACATCTTTACAAAAATGCTATTAGGTGGATCATTGTAAACTTTTATCTAATATCACTAATTAAAACCCCCTTGCCACTATCTTCTCTCTTCAAAATGTGCCAACATTTATTGGGTGAAACTTGATTTCTTATACTAATGTGCATATATTATATCTTAGCAAGTTATATTTTTAAAATACGTTGTGTTGGAACCGATATGAAAGTGCTCAGTGATTTCAAAGAGAAAAGGTAAGTAAGTAAGTAATTTTATTTTTATACCTCGTCTCCATCTCCCCAAAGGGACTCGGGGAGGCTTCAAAGGGACAAGCCCAAAAATACAGATTAAAACAAGCATAATAAAATAAAATCAAAAACAGCACAGGTAAAAAATCAATATTGGATCAGATTGTATCACTGTTAATTGGAATTATAATTGGCCTCATTCTTATCTGTAACACTATTACATACTGAGTTCATAATAGTAGTGGAGACATCTGAGGAGCAAATGAGATATAATGATTAATTAAGATCAGTTTTTTGCTCATTCGGTGGTTCTTCATTTGTTTGTGTAGGCTTGCTATTTTTGATCCCCCCCCCCCACCCCGCATACTTCTAAAATAGCTAATAGATGTAGCAGCATGAATCCCTTCATACAATGCAAACAGACATCCGCCTGTTATCCATGCTATTTCATCTGTGAAGTGTTTCAGAAGTGTGAGGAAATTAACCCAGGGGAAAATCATCTTCTGAGCTCCTGATGTGCATGGAAATGGGAGAACGTGGTAATTAACATGTGGGATGGGATCTTTAAGCATTATGCCTTATGTCTCCTTGAGAGTAAGGAGATTGAGAGGGAAAGTAAGGTGTAGGAGCTCAGCCGACTGGGGTTGTTGCAGTGCCTTAAGATGAGGATTATGGTTATGTTCAATTTTCTTCAGAGCGGGACCCTTCAGAGATTTCCATGTCAGATTTTAATGTAGATTCTCAGGGGATTGTGAGTGAAGAAGAGGGCACAGAAGAAACTGCAGATAAAAGGGAGTCAGAAGATTCTGGGATTGTTAGTTCTCAAGATAGAATGGTTTCCAAACAGTCTGGGGGGAACCAGCTTGGGTTGCTAGATAAGGAAAGTGAAAGTAATGTGCTAACGAGCAACCGGGAGGAATCAACCTTTGATAGAAGGGGTCAAATCTGTCAAGATCGCCACCTGCAAGGGGGAGTCAGAAGGTCTGTCAGGATAAGGGAAAAGAGGAATTTGAAGGAGAGTTCTCAAGGGAATCGGAATACATTTTGTGCAGGTCTTTTTGAATAAATATAGGGTTTTCACAGCTTTGCCTTCAGTGAGCGCAACGTTGGTTACCGGTCAAGTCTGCTCTCTTGATGGACTATATTCGCTGACCTGCTGGGTTAGATGGTTTTTAAACTTTCTTATACAACCTTTTACCTGCCCTTTTCACCTTTTTTTTGATACTGTTTGCATTTATTCAATAAACTAAAGAACTTTAGAGTGTTTGTGGGCTCAAAGGTGTGCTTCCAGCCTTGGTATGTGACATAAGGGAGCACATAGAAGTGATATCTGTCTCAAGAATGATACCTTGCATCTCCTCTTTGGATCGTTAAACTAGAGGTGGGATGAGACAATCCTGTGTGATGGAAGTAAGTAAATTTTCAATATTTAAAGACAGAACCCCACACAAAGATGATTCTACATGAAAAGAAGACGATTTTAACCACTTTCCCCCATTTTCCCCAGCTTCATCTGATGTCCAAGTTCTAAGACATCTCTGAACTAGAATTCATCATCCCACCATTGAATCTAGACTCATTTTTTTAAAAAAATGTGTCCAGTTGAATAATGTGGAAAATACATAGTATCATAGAAACATAGAGTTGGAGGAGACCACAGGAATCATCTAGTTCAACAGCCTACTATGTAGGAACACACAACCAAAGCCCTCCTCTGGCCATGCCCAAGCTTGTCAATATCATTTTTTGAAGTGTAGTGCCCAAAATTGGACACAGTATGCCAGGAGAGGTAAGACTAAAAAGGACATAGGGGCAATAGTATTTACCTCAATCTAGACACTATATTCCTATTAATGCAATCTATAATTGAACTACTGCATCACATTATTGACTCGTGTTCAACTTGTTGAATACTAAAACCATAGATAGGGGAACATAGAATGTGCTTGAGACAGGTGCTAAAGACTCATCTCTTTACCTATGTCTGGATGAACTATGTGTTCTCCCTAGATAAGAATTGCAGGGGTTAAAAGGTCTTTGATTTTAAATAATATATTAAATTATAGTTTAATATTTTGAATATTACTGTTGGTATTTTATTATATTTTATGTTTTTTTTATTTGTCTTATACCGTGTTGATATATCATTAGATTTGAGAGGAGGCCTAGGAACTGATTAAATAAGTAGGTAAATAACTAAATCAATGTGATGTGAAGCTATAATAACCATAGGAGGAGTGTTAATTGGATAGGACCACCCATATGAATAATTCAGAAGAGAAGATGCCCCTAGGGGAGTAAATAATGCTGAAGAACAAAGCTAAGAGAATGGTTTGTTCACTTAATTGTTCAAAACATTTTATGCTGCCAAGAAAAAGCTTCCAGAGTAGCTTTCCAAAGGATTCTTGAGAAAAATTTCCATTCTATTAAAGCAGATAATTTCATTCAAAACAAATGAAATGGGAAGGTATTTGACACAGACCAAACTACATGTAAATCATCTATGGCCAAGATCCCTTCTTATAGAAGCTGTCCCTCACTTTCTAGTAGTCGTCAAATCCTCTGTGCACATTTGTTTTCTATTCCTGTAAGGAGCCAGTTATGGAGAAATTGAGTTGATGAAGGTGGCTCAGGTCCCACCTACACTGACCATTTAATGCAGTTTCTAAGCAGTATTGAAGAAAGTGATTTCGCAGTGCAAATGATTCCATAGAAAAACCTGGAACCAGTTTGAAACCACAAAGCACTGATGTGCATTCAGGGCTTTATTTCATGTGGTTTTGTGGGGGTATGTTCACCGGTTGCCACAGTTTCAAGCCAGATTCAAAATGCATGAAATGGTCAGTGTAGAGGTGGCCAAAGTAGACTACAATTCATTTATTAATTAACAATGATTTTTTTCTTGAATTTGAAGAGAAGGGGGAGGGGGGTGTCAAGACGGTGAAAGAGGACAGTTATGGCTTTGCAGCCCAAGTTTCTCTTGGTCTAGTCACTACAAGTAAAATGAGTAGTGCTGTGGTCATGAAGAAGTTCAAAGTGACTCTCCCTACATGCCAACACATCACCCCAAACTCAGTGCTGAAGTGCTTTTGAATTTACTACACATCTGAAAGCACTTTGTACACAGATTCAAATTGCTTTCAAATGCTTAAAAATGGGAGTTCCCTGATTTTTTGAAAGGCACTAAGATGAGTTAAATATTAGTTTGAAATGACTATAGGATGACATTGTGTGATTCTGTTTAGGGTTGGGTGCAACTTATGTTACAACTCTGATGTGACAATGTTCTTAAGGACTATTAAATCACTATTTTCCAGGCAGCAGCCACTGCAATCCATGGGGTCCATTCCGCTCTCACTCAGTAAGCAGCTGAATCCCCCTCCCCCCTTGCACAAATGATTTCTGCTGCAAGGGGAATTGTCACAAGGATTCTGTTTCTGCTTGTTGCAACAAGGATCACTCATGAGAAGGGATGAGAATATCAGTTTTCTGCCTCTTGGGTGACAGAGGAACAGACATCTGTCCACCACAGTGGATGCTGGCCAGTAAATGGGGATTGAGTGTATATGTGTTGGGCTTGGAATCATTGTGTAGTCAGGAAATTATGGTTATACATTTGTAACTCTCAAACAGGATTCCAAAAATAGTTTTTAATATAACCCAACAATAAGAATGTAGGGTTTAGTGTAGTAGCTGAACTTCATCCAATACTTATCCCTCCTCACCTTAGAATTCAGAAGCATTTCTTTCTATTATTATTATTATTTATTAGCATAATCATAATCGCCATCACCATTATGCTCACTACCAGACTGGTTCATTGTATTTCTACTTATTCGTGTCTCAGCTCAATTGTGTAGAAAACAGATTCAAATAGAAACACACTCAACCAGAGTGTTTGTTCATTGTCCATGTAATGTTTTTTTTTCCTATTCAATATGGTCTTTTTGGAATGCTAAGCCTCCTTTCTCAAGATTTTTCTGATTATTGCAATGCTAGTTTTCACAGTCAGGTGAAGGTATTATATGGGTTTATAGTCAGGCAGCTGGATAAACTGCCCTGCTGATAGAGCATAAAATGAGCTCAGAAGCATTTAGCAGTAAGCAGTGCTCTTGGAGCTATTGTAAGAGAAATTGGCCAAGACCCTGAAGAGCTGCTCCCTGCTTTTTGGCCCACATAGACCTTTTTTTTAGTGTTTTGCCTCCTTCTCTATTGAGTGATTCTGCTGCCTCACCAGAATCCCAAATTGCTCCCTTGAAAACAAAATATTTTATCTGCAAAAGGAATTGTGCTCAAATATAACCCCAAGTCGGTTGAAGCTTTGGGAATGGGATGTGGAATAATATTTTAAAAAAAGAAAATGTTTCTTATGACCTCATCAGATGGGCTTACTTTTGATGGCATTTGCCGGATCTTCTATAGTTTTATGACGGATCCCACCAGCTGCCATCCAATGATGTTGAACGACTTCCAGTGGGGCTCCAGTGTAAAACTATAAAAGATCCCGTGTATGCCACCATGGCAGCAACATGAGAGTCTTCCAGTGTTGCCTTTGAAACAATGAGGGGAAGCTGGTTGGCTGACCAAACAGTGATGGGGCAAGCAGTGAGTCAGGTGATGCAGGGTGTGGGGTGAACGGGTTCCCCACTGTCCCCGATGGGCACCACTGGATTCATCACAATGTGTGGTGATTCTGGCAACCCATCTAAAGTGATAAGGTGGTTTAATTCTTTTTTGCTTTAGTAGGATATGAATTTAATTGAATCTTGTTTTAAATATTTGTAAGCTGCCTTGGTACTCATGCCACAAGAAAGCTAGGGAATTAATTCATGAGGAAATGCTGTGACTTGTAGTTTGGTGCAAAACATAGATTTCCCAAGAACCTTCTTGAACTGTAACATTAAAGCTTTCTGGCAAAGAAACCTAAGCCCTCGTAAAAATCCAAATTTCCATAGGAAACAGCTATGACAGGCATCAAATTGCTATAAATGTGGAATATGGCTATACCTTTCTGATGAGCATGGGAGAGGGGCTTCACTACAGGAGTGGTCTAAGTCAAGGACCCAGCAAGAGGGAAACAAGCAAGATGAAGCCAAGCTAATCTTTGCTTGTTGTTTGTAGGATCCAGTTTCATCAAGCCAATCTTGGCTCATTTCAGATTCCTAGCCTCCAGGCTCTGCCATGCAGTTTACTTCAAACCCTGTATGGAGAGTGTCTTTGCATGTCTGAGTAGGATTCCACTTTCACTTGAATGAATCTAACCTAATTATGCCAGCCCCAGATGGTGTGTTTAAAATGTTCCTGGTAATCCTGACTGTTTTAGTGTGAACAGCAGCTTTGCTCACAGCAGTACTCCAAAGGCAGAAGATGTGAGCATTAGAAGTTCTGGCAGAGGATATTATTTTTATATAAAAATAATAAGCCCTGCTTCTTTATTATGCAGAGTTATTCTGAAGAGGGGGCAATCTCTGGAGATGCCATGCAAGGGATAGTCACCCAGAGTAGTTAAGTATGCATTTATATTGCACAAAAACCCACACAAATATCTTTAATTCCCATGCCATACATTTCCTAAACCACTTGTTTCAGGGAGATTGGGAGAGGCAACAGGGGAGTTGCAATCCTGCAAAGGCCTCCCTTACTTGTAGATGAAGCCAAGGGGTTAGAGAGAATAGGCAAAGCATGTTAACCAATAGGTAATACATATTCAGGAGAAGTGTGTTACTAAACAAAGCTCTAAAAGAGAGTCCTGGGAGTGACACACATCCATTTAACTTCAGGTTTTATGCCATACATCTCTCCCATCCCCTTTTAGAATGTTGCAAAAAATAAAAATGTGGGACATTGTCTCTCTTCAAGGTATTTTTAGGGAACTAAAGCCCATTGTTGTGGCATTTTCCTGCTAGTTGTGGGGATGAGATAAAAGTGATATATAGACAATGTGGAACACTCTGAAATGGAATAAATCCTCAACAGACACGAGGTGTAAATATCGTTCTTCTGATTTTGTGTGCCATTAAGAATAACCATCTAAAGATGTGCAAAAAATGCAATTAATATTACTTCTTCCAGGAGCTGTTTTCATTCTTTCCCTAATTTTGAACAATAATGAGAGACATATGTTGTTGGTTTGTTCATTATATCTAGGACCAAATTATTCTCAATGTTGAGTATTTCTCTAAGAAAAACTGGTCAGAAAAGGTCTTGCTATAGACTTACCTAGAATGTTGATGGCCCTTCATAGCTCAGATCTGTCTTCAGTTCAGCTTTAAACTCAACTGTGAAACAGTTAAGCCATTAGCTATCTAAATGTAATCATTTATTCCATCCTCCTCCCACTTTCTTTGAGTCTCTAGCTATTTTTATTCTTTCTTACCCTATGTTCCATTAACGTGAAGTTAAACAAAGGTTATGCTGTTAGAGAAGAACAATAAAATGGATCACCTTGACTATGGAAACTATATATTTTCTGCAGTTTTAAGAGGTCCATAAAACTGTGATAAATGGTATCTAAGTTTAGCCCTTCTCTAGTATTCAGCTAAGAATAGAATCAAAGCCACATGGGACTCTCTAGCTCTCCTTTTTTCTTTTACATTGCTATACCACCCATACAGGATGCCAAAGAGAATAGCAACACAAACATAGTTTAAAAGGTTTTTAAAAAGTAGTCAACAGCTGAGGGATTAGCACTAATGGGATATAAACATGTACATGGGATTTGGATTCCATGAAGTAGAGCCTATTTTTTCCAGGTTTACATGGCTGAAAAACCTGCTCATGTTGATGTTAGGAAATTACAGAGACAAGGATGAGGAAGTATGGGAAAACATGACACAAAGAAAACAAAAAAAATGAGAGCATGTTTACATATGGGGTGTGAAAATCACACATTGGACAGTGAGGAACCCAATGTGAGAATTTAGCTGCCTTGAATCAGTCTGAAATACTAGACACCGATTATCTTGATTCCGCAGAGTATGGTTTTAGGTCTGGTCATGGAATGGAGACTGCTTTGATCGCCTTGGTGGATACCTTCTGCAGAGAACTAGACAGGAGGAGTGTATCCCTGCTGGTTGTGACTACTGCCTCCCACGTGTTAAATATGGACTAGTTTTCACAAAAACACAGATGAATGATGCCTAATTTGTGCCCTATGCCAACCTCTGGGGGTGAGAGTACAAGAGTGTACAAATAAGACTATTGCCTGTGAGTTTGATGAGAACAATTTAATCTTTTTACTCATTTCAAAATTGTTGAAATAATTTCAGTTGTGGGTTTGTGGGATGCCTTTATGTGCTTCAAATGGTCCTGAAAGTTGGTCCCAGATGTTTTGTGCATTACATAGAAGAGTATGTAAAAAGAGAGAACATGGTTCCCTTCCCTGTCAGCCCCTGATGATAGTAGTAGCGATGTCAGGACTCTTTGAACAGCTTAACCACATGCGACCTCATTCCCAAAGTGGTATCTTGACTGAGTCAGGTCACTCTTTTGATATGATTGTTACATTCTGACTGTTGAGATGGAGAGTCTGAAAGAAAAGAACCCCCTGGATGTTCTGACACCTTCCTTGGTGTTAAACAGTACTCTGAAAACCTACAACAATAAAAAGGACTTTGTGTTTTGACCAGGCCAACTTTCATCTGTAATCTCCCATTTACACCAGCCCAATATCAAAAGGAAGTCACTCTCAGGTGGGAAAGAGGTTACCAACAGTACTTGTTCAACTCCTCTGCAGTTAGCCAGTCTGCTAGAATGGTGAATAAGGGATGAAGAATCATGGGCCATTCTTTAACAGCTTGGTTGTGAAAGCATGGATCTCATGCATGCAAACAAAGTAAGGTAGTAAAAGGAAGAAAAAAAAGAGGTGGGATTCTCAATTCTGTGGGATTCTGCTGTTCTACAAGTGGAAACTAGATATTTTTCACAGACAAAGGCCCCTTCTACATTGCCATAAAAACCCAGATTATCTGCTTTGAACTTGATTATAAAGCAATGTAGACTCTGATAATCCAGTTTAAAGCAGATAATTTGGGTTATCTGATTGGATAATCTGGATTATATGGCACTATAGAAAGGGCCTAAGTGTTCACACAGTTAACAGATTACATGTTAACTGTAATACCTTTTCAGATTGTCAGAAAAAAAATGACATCATAAACTTAGAGGAATTTAGCCTGTATTTAATAGCATATGTTTATACAAACTGTTGGAAGTGTTGTTTGTTCGGTTCTACTTGTTTGGTTGTCTGATCTGTCGATCATAATAAATTATTCAGTTGAAGTGTCCTAGAGTCATATGGCTAATATAATGCTGTGGATGCCTTAGGGCCCTTCCACACATGCATTATAACCTGGGTTGAAAAGAGGGTGTGGTGTGGCGGTGGCTAAACAACGTTTAGTCAAAATGCAAGAGGAATCAGGAGGGATTGGGTTAAAGGCTGCCAAACATGTGTTTAAAAGCTGCCCCTTAAACCTGGTTCCTTCTGAGAAACACACACCTTTTCATGCCTGTGTATCTCTGCAGGCATGGAACACATGTGTTTTCCTTCCCTCCCTCCTGTTTGGATTACCTCCTGCCCCCCATTTCTCTCTCAATTTACCAAAGGAAGCCTTCCATGCAGGCTGGCAGCCATTGACTCTTCCCCTCTTTCCTGGAAGATCCAAAAAGGGGGCCTTGGAGGAAAAATTGCCCCTCACCTACCCAAAGCCCTCCTTTGGCTCTTCCAAAGAAGTGGGGAGGGAGGCTTCAGGCCTTCTCCCTGTAAGCGCAAGGAGAAATGGAGGGAAGGAGGCTGACAGCGCCAATGCTCACCACTGCTGAGGCTTTAGTGTTTAAGCAAACAATCCAGATGATTCAGCACCATGATAGCCTCAAATCTTTCTCTTGGGCAAACAAGTCAGGAAAAGAGTGACCATGGGCTTAAACACCTGCTCCCCCTATTTTATATTTTGTTAGCTTTGATTTTACTCTATATCTAAATATTTAAAGTCTTGGTTATTCCACTGTGATATTGAATCTATGCTATGTTTGTTGAATGACTTTGTTGTATTTGCATTTTTTAATATGTTTTTTGAAATGCTTCTTATCTTCACAATTCCACTGTGATGTATTATGGACGTTTATAGGGAGATATTTCAAGTATGATTTATGGAAAATGGGATATAAACGGTATAATGAATGAATGAATGAATGAATGAGTTCTCTTTTGTAGAACCCATTTTCTAACAGTCCAAGTTCATATTATTTTCCTTAGATCCCCATGCTGTCTCCCATTTTGAATTTCTTACAATTAATAATAAAAAAAAGCTTTTCCAGGATGCCATAATGTTCAGATGTTTCCAATTTCCAGTTAGTTTCTTTGTGGTCTTCTAAGCTGCTCTGTTGTAACATCAGATCAAGCTTTTTTGTCCTCTTGTCTTCATAACTTTGCATTCTGAATCTGTTTTATGATTTCATCCTGCTATTTTGTTAGACCCATGGTTGGCTTTTGAGGCCCCATTCTGAGACATATTTAGAGGTGGTTTAAGCCAATGTCTTTGTTATCCGCCCAATATGTATATACAATCATTTTCTCTGATTGTGCTATTCCTTATCCCCTGCCCTTGTAAACAGGCTTTTTGTATGTGCATGTATGCATACATTATTATGGGATCCTTCTGATTCTAGATCCAGTACATATTTAGGTTGATCATTCCTGCTAAATATTGCTTATTTCAGACCTCTGACTGCAAGAACAGAAGGTACTGAGTTCTGTCCTTCCTTGATTTGGGACTCAGTGAGATCCTATGTGGGATATGTTTTGTTGGGGTTGCTCTCTTGGCTTAATTGTATTGGACAATAGGAGTGGTGGCAGTCTGGCAGGATTATAGTTCAGGCCAGTTTTTTTTTAGGGCTTTGATCCTTTGCAAAACTACCTAGTGAATTAGCTAAGTAATTTAGAGCAATTCCAATTAATCAGAAATATAAAAACCAAGATAGATAAAAAACACAAAAAGAGAGCACTCAAACAACTCAGCAGAATAGAGGGATGGAATACACCTGCTAGAAGAAAGCTGTGTTGGCTTAGTGGAGGATAGGGACTAGGTAGATACCTGTCAGAGGGGGAATAAGTATATTGGGGGTAGGGGGTAGGTACTTAACCCTCCCCCAAACTTGCCTCTTTCAGGTTTGATGAGAATGATAACGAGATCCAACATTTAATTGACAAGAAAAAGAAAGTCTTCCTTTTCTTGTCACAAACTGTGTTGCTAAGAAAACAATCTATGCTAGTACAAAAGCTGAGGCACAAACTGTGTTGCTAATAAACAGTCTATGCTAGTACAAAAGCTGAGGTCCAAAGAAGGACCAGAAAACTCAAGAACATCTGGTGGACAAAAAAGACTCAAGAAATCCAACACTTTGCAAATGTCCATGATATGCAGGGATTCTTTAGAGCCACAAAGGTCATTTATGGTCCAACAAATCATGGCATATAAAAATGGAACCAAACTTGTAAAGGACAAAAGATTCATTACACTACATTGGAAAACGCACTATCATGACCTCCTTAACTGCAGTTTCAATGTGACCAAAGAGGTTCTCTCACAAATCCTGCAACAACAAACCAGGGATGAGCTTGCAGCACTGCCTACCTTGAGGGAAGTCAGTAAAACCACCAACCAATTAAAAATAACAAAGCTAGTGGACCTGAGTGAGATCCCTGTTGAAATCTTTAAAGAAGGCAGACCTGATCTGACACAATAACTCCACAAGCTTCTTGAAAAAGTGTGGGTGACTGAGAAGACCCCGGCAGACTTCAAGGATGCCATTATCATCACCCTTTTTAGAAAGGGAGAAAAACAGACCGTGGAAACTATCATAGTATTTCCTTTTATCCTCTGCTGGGAAAATCCTTGCAGGAATCCTCACAAACAGCCTTCTGCTTATCTCAGAAAACATCCTCCCTAAATCCCAGAATGAGTTCTGCCCCTCCAGAGGAACAGTGAATATGATCTTCATTGCATGAAAACACCAAGAAAAATAAAGGGAACAAAATGAACTTTCTACATGACATTCATTGACCTTGCAAACAGTCGTGAATCATAATGCTCTTCTGAAAATCAGATGCCCTGATAAATTTGTGAACATCCTACGGCTGCTCCATGACAGCAACAGTCTTAGATAGCAACAGCTCCCAAAGTGTCCCATTTACAGATGTCAAACAGGGATGCGTTATTGCCCCAACCTTATTTTCCATCTTCATAGCCATGATTCTTCACCTTGTTGATGGGAGGTTTCCCACCAGTGTGAAAATCACCTATTGCACAGGTGGCAGGCTCTTTATCTTGTGCAGGCTGAAAGCCAAAAGTAAGATAACAACTTCTATTATAGAAACCAGTATGCTCATGATAATGTAGTCTGTGTTCATTCAGAGGAAGACCTACAAGCCACTTTAAACACCTTCACAGAACCACATGAAAAGCTTGGCCTCAGACTGAACATTGAGAAAATCAAAGTATTCTACCAGCAGGCACCAACCAATGCCTATGCAATGCTAAAAATAAAGCTTAATGGTGTAAAGCTAGAAAAAATGTTGACAATTGCCCTTCCAACTGTGTTGTATGCCTGCAAAATATGGACCATTTGCAAACATCACTCAACTTCTGAAAAATTTCATCAGCGTTCCCTCTTAAAAAATCCTGAAAATATCTTCAGAAGGTAAGCAGACAAATGTCAGCATTCTGGAAGAAGCAAAGACCGTTGTGGTTAATACAGAACCTTGTCCATCAAAGATACAGTAGCAACACACAAAAGAGGAAACATAAATTTACTTCTTGTTCAGCTGAGTTCTTATGTTTATGCAATTAAAATAAGCTTGCGGCATTGCATCAAAATAACAGTCCTTCAGAGTAACAGAACTCACACAGTCTATGTATGCAATAATATTGACACCGATGGCATGACTTCTCTAACTTCCATCCCCAGAGAGCGAGTTAGGGATAGCATCATGTACCTCAATAGGCACCCAGATATATCCCACCAGGAGTGACCCAAACTTACGAGTCCTTTTTCTCTTAACAGATCTGGTACAGGGAAGGCAGTAATCCCATGCAAAACTTACTGCTGGTTTTACAGAAACTGTATGAAAGACCACCAGCATTGAAACAGTATTCTCTGCCATCAACTTTACTGGGCAGTCACATTGTCCAAATGCCTGAACACCATCTCCCAAAACAGTTGCAGCTCCCAAAGTAGCTCAAGAATAGAAAATGTAATGTCAGTGGACAGCAAAAGATATTTAAAGGTGGGCTTAAAGCTAACCTTAAAAAGGTGGAATAAACATTGAAAACTGGTAAGCTCTGGCACTTGGGCGTTCTAACTAAAGGTCAGCTGTTACTAACAGTGCTGTGGATTTTGATGAGGCACAAATAGAGGGCAAAAGGCAGAAATATGCCAAGAGGAAGTCACTTTAAGCAAATCCTTGTCAGGACTGCCTTCCATCTGGCAATAATTGTTTTCACTGCAAGATCATGTGGATCCAGAAAAGGTATCTACAATCACTTACAGATCCATAATCAACTCTACTTTTGGAAGATCCTTGGCCACGAGGGATTGACTTTGATGATGGTGATGATGATTATGATGATGATGATGTATAGTCTCATTTCATGGTTAATTATCAAAATTGGAGAAATGCCAAACAAATTACAAATATGTTCAGAGGGTCCTTTCACACAGCCATATAACTCAGAATATCAAGGCAGATAATCCACATTATCTGCTTTGAACTGGGTTATCTGAGTCCACAGTTCCATATAATTCAGTTCAATGTGGATTTCATGCAGCTGTGCAGAAGGGGCCAGAGATGCAGACACACAAAAACCCAAAACAGAGCACTCAAATTTGTTTTGGTGCCTTCCATCATTTCTCTCTTTTCCTGGCTTCTCTTCATCATTGTGCTATTTTCCTTGTTCTTCTTTGTCCTCTCTGTCTTCAGTCTCATCCCTTCATAGTGCAAGTAAATGCAGTTTGTGACTGGGGCAGGGGGTGGATAAAAGGGTTCTTGATTGAGTTTATTGGGAATATGTTCACAACATAGCATCAGGGAAGACAGTATGATGCCACTGACAAAATCACAGTGGTTGTCACAGCTGATCAGATGACAATGTCAGAGTGGTCATATAATGCCAAGGTCAAGCAGGCTGAAACGCAAAGGAAAATGTCAGCAAAACAAGCAACACTGAAGAATGTGTGAATATGTTCAAAATGGCACTAACAGTTCAAGACATTGTTTTTAACACTCACTAAATTGAAAAGGAAGCAGGTTTCTTTGGCTGGTCCTGGTGTGATTGGATTTTGTGTAAATCTGTTCTGTGCCTGCTGCTCTCAAAAACAAAACAGAAACATTTCCTCTTTTCTTGATAAAAAGAAACCCGCAGATAGTTTGTTAAAAATCACACGTGTAAACATTTGATTAGTCATTTCTGTAGGGAACCATTTATAAAAATATGTCATGTAATTTTAATAGTATATGCAATGTAAGGAGTCCAAGTGTTGATTTACTAACCTTTTTATTGGACTGTCAGCAAAATTAATGTTCTATTTGCAAGAAGCACAGTTCAGTCTTCTCATCTGCAAAGGCAGAAAAGGCTAGAGATATTTGCTGAGCTGTCCTGACAACTGAGAACTGTCCTGCATTGTATGGTTTAAAAATAACAAATCTCAAGTATTCCAATTACTCAATTATCACTAGAAGGCAGCTTGCAATTAGGCAATGATGACAAATATGGAGCATGCATACAACAATTTGTTCCTTTAAGATGAATTCCACATGCACTTCACAAATGGGTGATATTGTCTTAATGATGAATAGCAATGCAAAAAACATGAGCACAGAAATGAGTTGCAAGCATAAGTAATATAAATGCAACTTTGATCCTAATAAATAAAATGTACCTATAAAGCATTGGAAAAAAGTTGTTCTATTTTGCCCAAGGAAGGTAATAATAATCACTCCTGGTAGCACTCCTGTGGCCTTCTACTCTCTTCTCTTGGAATTACCCTTGACTTATCTACAGAATGCATAATTTTACCTCCAAAACCGACTCTCAACTTATACAAGAGATTGACTTATACATGAGTATAAACAGTTGAGTTGTTCTGCAACACCACCTGGCTCAGAAGGGCTCCTGATAATTAACCGATAAAAACTAATTAAAATGATACAAAGACAGAAACATTTTCAAAAGTCATTACAATACTCCTAAAAGAAACATAAAAATAATTTTAAAATCCATTTTTAAAACAATTAAAATGACAATAATTAAAATAATAAAATAAAATAAAAGGAGCCCCTGGTGGTACAGTGGGTTAAACCACTGAGCTGCTGAACTTGTTGACCGAGAGGTCGCAGGTTCGAATCTGTAGTGCGGTGTGAGCTCTCACTGTCAGCTCCAGCTTCTGCTAACCTAGCAGTTTGAAAACATGCAAATGTGAGTAGATCAATAATTACCTCTCTGGCGGGAAGGTAATGGTGCTCCACATGACCTTGGAGGTGTCTGTGGACAATGCCGGCTCTTCGGATTGGACTTAATGTCAGGGGAAAACCTTTACCTTTACCTTAAAATGACAATGTCAAACACTGAATGCCAAGTGAAACAGCACTGTTTTAGGTTGCCAACTAGAAGTTTAAAAGAGCTAAGGTTCACCTAACTTCCTTGGTAGGGAGTTCCATGGCTGAGATGCTGTTATAGAGAAAGCCCTATCACACACATTCACAAACTTATCTTTGTGAGGTGTTGAGACATTTTCTGAAGATCTCAATTTCTGGCAGACTCATGTGGGGAGGTTTTTCAGACACCCTGAACCCAAGTTGTTTAGTACTTTGTCTACCTCCAGACAATGATTCATTACTACAATCCACATCAATTTCAATGTGAGTTCAGTCCTGATTATGGGAGAGAGCAGCTTAGGATGGCCTATGGTGGGAACCAGACATGAGATATTTCTCATCCAATAGGCCAGTGGGGACAACCACATGTGGGGTGATGATGCCTTAGTGGAAGAAGGTTAATGAAAAACATTGTCT
Organism: Anolis sagrei; assembly: GCF_037176765.1. Taxonomy (NCBI): domain Eukaryota; kingdom Metazoa; phylum Chordata; class Lepidosauria; order Squamata; family Anolidae; genus Anolis; species Anolis sagrei. Next base: position 209,921,466 of record NC_090024.1, on the reverse strand, counting down.
ACTATGTTCATATATGTTTTGCATGGAGCCAATATGCTAGCTAACATCTAGTGCACAAGGTAAAAGGCAGTGGCATTCATATTTATTTACAGTGACACAAGGGACACAGACTGATTAGATGGATATTATTGATAACTGAGGCTTAGATTATAGGGATTTGGCTGTATTAAGTGGTTATAAATAGAACCAATATATGTAAGGATAACACTGTAAAGTGATTATGCCAATCAGTATCTTTAACATGCACAGCCTTTCAATTTCTAGTTGGCCTTGTCTTTGATGATATCCTTGCCTGTTCCCAGTATTTCATCCCTGTCTAGTTGGAGAAAATAATTAGCTGAAATTTGCCCTTGTAGAATGTCTTAGTTGTAACATTGCTTAGACCTTGTACAGCCTGCTGGGATCTAGATAATCTGAAAGGCTCAGGGCATTATTTCCTGAGAACTATAATATATATGAGTTCAGGGCAAAGGAATTCAAGAGATGGAACACTGGGCATTTCTTATGGTTAGATATCTGCAACAGTTTTGCATGGAAACACTGCTTTTTGTTTCTATGTCTCCTATTTAGCCCCAAAATGTGTATAATCTATTTGGCAAACCTTTGTTTCAATATTGTAAGACCTCTACTTAGTTGAGTTTATTGTTCTGACTGGCTTTTTCCAGAGCTGAAAAAAGTCAGTAGTCCATCTCTGTTGAAGGTAACAAGGCTTTGTTGTTCATGATGAGACATTATGGTTCATTGTTGTCCACCTTTTGTTTGTGTTTACCTCACTGATGCTACTGAGGAGAACTTTGTGTTCTTAGAAGATCAACATAAACACATCATATTATATCTAATCTCCATCATCTTTGCATGTATTCAGTCTATTCCATCCAATTTCTGAATTCATCTGAAAATGTTTAAAGAATGAACAATACCTCAAACTTATTCTTGCATGCTTTAAAATAAATTATGTAAAGTAAAAATGCAATATAAAGTTCCATGTTAAATATTTGGATGTTTTAGCATTATAGCAAAAAGGAAAAAGCAGATAAGGGAAGGGATCAGTGTTCATAAATTTCAATAAAAGTAAATCAGATATCTGAATATAAGTACATTTGTAGCTTATGTCGATATATCACTTTTGAATGTTGCACAGTGCAATGTTGCAATGCACACAATGTTTGATCTTCTGTCCTTTGGATCCCAGATGGGGAAAGGTTCTTTTAACAGTCAAGAGGGCATGAAAGATCCTTTTCTCCTGACCGTACATTATGTTTCAAAACATGGGGAAATATTTAAAAAGTTTATGTACACCACTAAATACTAGAGAAGTTTCTAGTACCAAGTTCATTGATTTATTTCACCCAAAATAAGGATATTATAGAGTATTTCCAAAACATATGGCTTTTAGAAATATTTGCAGTATGGTTCAGGCATGTAGCCGGGGGGGGGGGGGGGGGGGCTTGAGGGGCTTCAGCCCCTCCCCCCCGAAATTCTCATGGTGATTCGCGAAAAGGCCTTACTGGTGCATTATTTAAACTGTTATATTTCTTCATATCATGATCTGATCACCATACTCAATATATCCCATATGCATGGGGGTATTGGGGTAACGATACAAAAGGTTTGCTAGGGTAGACCCTCTTTCGCTCAGTCTCACCCCCCCTGAAACTCAGCCCCCCCTGAAACCCCCCTCCCTGAAATTTTTTTACCCTGCCCCCGAAACGAAATCCTGGCTATGGGCCTGGTATGGTTCATTCAATAATTAGCTGATTTACCTGAGTCTTTATGAAAAAATGTGGTAACCAATAAACACAAAACAACTGGATGTAATCAATGGCTTATCTAGAGTAGGGATTGAATGAAAATTCCTCAATTTTCCTACTGGGACTGAATTTCGAATTCCTGACCTCTTAAGAAACTTCTGTTAGAAGAAAACAGGCATGGAAAAATCCCCACATATTGTTCTGCAACATTGCTGACTTTGTGCAACAGTAACAACAAATTCCAGAGTGTCCCAAAGCTACATGACACAAAATTGTCTCATTGTTATCAACATCTGTTAAGATTTGAAAAAGCCGAGATTTACCATCCCTGATACAGAACAACATTGACAGTTTTGATTTGTAACAGCTACTTGATGAGATCTCTTCCCAATATATATATTGGGAAGAGATCTCATCAAGTAGCTCTTCCCAATATATATATTGGGAAGAGATCTCATCAAGAATATATATATTCTTCTGTTTCCAAATTTCTACCTCTGCAAAGTGAGACACATTGAACATTCCAGAAGATTTATATCTCCTGTGATCATATATTCCTTTGGTAATGTTGCCACCCCTTTTCTTTGCATGCATAAACAGTATTAGCAAATGCTCAATGAAATGTTAAAATACTGTAATACTTTTGCTTACTTAGGTGATCCCTCACTGGCCGAGTAGGATAGTCTTCCGGGATCAGTATTCTTGTGGATCCGTAGGTGACTGTGGAGGCCTATTCTTGACCTGCATCTTCTCCTGCAGTGAGGGCATTGGTTTCCAGGTGGAAGGCGGTCTCGAAATTTGGTGACCCAAGGGAAATTTCATTGGGCTGTCTTTATTTTGTGTAGGCCTAACTCCATTTATTCCATGTAGAGAATTGTTCAGATCAAAGATAAACTCTTTCTCTTATTATACTTTTTTGTGCTTACATAGCTGAGGGGACAAATTGTGAGATCATGTCACAATTATGATAAGGGAGCACACTTGCTTTCTGCTGCTCTGGAGACTAGGACTCAGAGCAATGGGTTCAAGTTACAGGAAAGGAGATCCTACCTGGACATTAGGAAGAAGTTCCTGACTGTAAAAGCTGTTCAGCAGTGGAATTCTCTGCCTTGGAGTGTAGTGGAAGCTCATTCCTTGTAAGCTTTTAAACAAAAGCTGGATGACCATCTGTTGGGGGTGCTTTTATTGTGTTTTTTTCTGCATGGCAGGGGATTGGAGAAGATGGCCCATGTAGTTTCTTCCAACTCTATGATTCTAAGATTCGAAGTCCTGGCTTGATAAAAGAAGACTGGCAAGAACATTGTTCAACATCAGTTGTTTCACTTTACGATTGCTATATTTAAATCATTAATGGTAAATCATTCTTATCCTCATAGCTGTTATATGATATTTGCACTTTACACATTAGCTCTCTCCTCTAATGTTGTGACATCAGTCCGTCCACCCATGACGAGACATTGAACTTTGCTATTGATTGTTGGTTTTGATGTATGTTTTATATACTGTTTAATGTTATTTTTATTTCTTTATATTGTTCTTGTTAGCATTTTGTTGATATGCATTTAATGTGTTATGTTTTAACTGTTGTTGTTGTTGTTGTTGTTGTTGTTGTTGTTTGGTGAGGAAGCAATCAGGTTTTTTAAATAATTCAAAGCTCAAAATGATAAGTGCACCCTCAAAATCCCAAACCCTTTTCTGGAGCCTTCATAGGAATCTAGTAGATTTTCCAGTGCATTATATTTACTGGATGCTGGCATGAAACCCCACTTCGAGTTATGAGAAAGATCTGTAGCACAGGATTTCTGGCACTGGAATATGGCACTATTGTTCACTCCTTCCTCCCCTCAAAACACCATCATTTCCTGTGCATTGCAATCTTCTAACTTGTTCTTTGTGAGTTTCATTCACATTAAATAAGCCTTGTTAAAACTTTTTCAGTGTTTCGTTTCTCCTAACCAATACTGTTGGCAGATCAACACACCATCAATTTCCTGGAACTGAAATATGTAGCATGTCAGAGATTGTAAAGAAGGTGCAAACAGAGTAATGTTACACTCTGGCAATCCTCCACTGGTGCCAAATCCCTTGAGGATCATATTCAGTTCAACTGGAATAAATGAGAGTGGCCTTGGCATGCTGTAAACCCACCATGGGGCCAGGAAATTAGATCTCACTGCTATAAGGCATCTGAAATATTAACTGGCTGAGCCTTAGAACATACCAGAGCAAGCTGGAATATGATCCACTCCTTGAAGTGAACAGATAGCACCAGGGAGAAGAGATATTTTCAGTATCTGTGCACTGTCTCTATCTTGCTTTTGAAACAAATACTTCCCATTCTGGTCAATAAAAGTAGCGGCACAGGTAGGGAGATGTTCATTAGAAAAATCTAGTAATCATAATAATGTTTACATTGTCTTCTTTAAGCTATTTGTTTTGCTTATATAGCTAGAAGCAGACATGTAGCCGGGGGGGGGGGGGGGGGCTTGAGGGGCTTCAGCCCCCCCCCCCCCAAAATAATTCTTATGGTAGTTCGCAAAAAGGCCTTACTGGTGCATTATTTAAACTGTTATGTTTATTCATATGATCTGATCACCATACACAATATATCCCATATGCATGGGGGTATTGGGGTAATGATACAAAAGGTTTGCTAGGGTAGACCCTCTTTCACTCAGACTCAGCCCCCCAGAAACTCAGCCCCCTCTGAACCCCCCCCCCACTTAAAAAAACTCACCCCCCCCCCCCCGAAACGAAATCCTGGCTACAGGCCTGGCTAGAAGTATTTAATATGAGAGGAATATTCTCAGTTCTGTTACAAGTGCAAAGCACAACAAAATAGGACGACTGACCACTGTAGTTTTATATATAGTGTTTTTAAAGTTGTTTTTGTAATTGTGATATATGATATTTTAATGAGTGTATGTGTTGTTTATGGCTGGAAACTGGGCTAAGTCCCTCAATGAGGTTGAGAAGCTCGGTATAGAAAACTGTGAAATAAATAAATAAATAAATAAATAAAAGCATCCCTCATATTCTCTTTTTTGCCCATGACACAAATATGGATTATCTGAAATATTACCATATCTGGATCTAAATCTCAGGGGCAAAGTGAACATGTGTCTGGTATGTATTATATCATATTCTGCATAGGATACTTTTCTGTGCTATGTGTAGATGTTTATTATATGGGAGACCTTTCACCAAATGGACCCCCATTTCCAAAATGAAATGGAAGAAGTGAGACATGGGTTAAACATTTCTCTTAGGACTTTATTGCATGAAGGTGCTATTCCACAGCAGTTGCATGATCACAGATACTGAATACATACAAGCATGAATACCTTAGTTATCACACCATTTGCACAATTGCACCAATTCACCAATCCACATTCCCAAGATCATATTTCTGCATACCTTTGTAAACTTGCCTTCACTTTTTTCCATTGCTCCAAAATATATAATTATTATTATTAAACAATTTTTCAGTTCCAGCACTGGTTAATTTAACAAAACTGTTGTTGACTTATACATTGGTTGACTTAGACAGAGAAGTGGAACAGATCTATTCCATATAATAGGTGATGGAAATGTTATGAGCAATGCAGAGTGGTTTAATTCTGGGGAGTATGCAGATCAGCAGCTATAAGAACACAGCATCAGTTTGCTTCCCTCGTGGATTAAATCCTAAAAATAGATCGTAATCTTGTTTAATTGGTAAGATATGCTTTAATATTTCACATACCTATGAATGGTCACCCATATTCCTTTTTTGAGAACAATGCCTGAAAGAGTTTGAGTTCAAATTTCAATTTGGCCACCTTGAAAACAGTTTTCCTCTCCCCAAGAAATGGGGAGAGAAAAAACATTTGTCTGCCTCACACGAGGCAGGGAGGAGTTCTGGAGGAACCCTCCAGAATATCCGGGGGCGTGGCCTGCTAGCACAGGCCAGGCCCTCCCAGGCTCATTCCGCGCCTGGAAGTTGGAGAGAGAGGTCGCAGAGAAGAGCGAAGACAAGAAGCCTGAAGAGGTTCAGCAAAGAAGAGAAGAAAAGAAAAGAGGTTAAGGGGATAAGAAGAGCATCTACAGGTCTGTACAGGGGTCCTGGGGGAGGGAGGCTTCACCCACCCCCCACCCCTCCCGGACGAAGGCTGGGTACTTCAAAGCCCTTCACAGAGGCCTTGGTTATGGCAAACAAGGGCGCACGTGGCCAGGGGCCTGGAGCTGGGCGGCTTGGCATGCGGCTAGCTCGCAGCGTCAATTTTGGGCACCGTCCGGGCCGTTGATGGAGGCCATTGTGGGAGATGGGGCGGCCGCCATTTTAGGATAGGCCCAATTTCGTTTGCCACATGGGGCAAAATGAAAGTGAAAGTTAGTTCAATTACTTTATTTTGGGCCGGATGCATGTTATATGTAGTAGGTATGATGTTAAATATACACAGGTAATAGGGGAGTTATACCCTTGGCTACAGAGGTTGCTGACCTAAGGTCGATAGTTCTTATTTGGGAGCAGAGCGAGCTCCCGATGTTAGCCACAGCTCCCAAAAAATGGATCAGGGAGAGAGCTCCTGCTGTTAGATCCAGCTTTTGATACCAAAAAAAAAATGGATCAGGGAGAGAGCTCCTGCTGTTAGATCCAGCTTCTGATACCAAAAAATTAAAATAAAATAAAATAAAAATTATTAGTTTAAATAGGATCAGAGGGGGAGCTCCTGCTGTTTGATCCAGCTTCTGATACAAAAAAAAATGGATCAGGGAGAGAGCTCCTGCTGTTAGATCCAGCTTTTGATACCAAATAAAATAAAATAAAAATTATTATTTTAAATAGGATCAGAGGGGGAGCTCCTGCTGTTTGATCCAGCTTCTGATACCAAAAATAATAATAATAAAATAAAATAAAAATTATTATTTTAAATAGGATCAGAGGGGGAGCTCCTGCTGTTTGATCCAGCTTCTGATACCTAAATAAATAAATAAATAAATAAATAAATATTATTATTTTAAATAGGATCAGAGGGGGAGCTCCTGCTGTTTGATCCAGCTTCTGATACAAAAAAAATGGATCAGGGAGAGAGCTCCTGCTGTTAGATCCAGCTTTTGATACCAAATAAAATAAAATAAAAATTATTATTTTAAATAGGATCAGAGGGGGAGCTCCTGCTGTTTGATCCAGCTTCTGATACAAAAAAAATGGATCAGGGAGAGAGCTCCTGCTGTTAGATCCAGCTTTTGATACCAAATAAAATAAAATAAAAATTATTATTTTAAATAGGATCAGAGGGGGAGCTCCTGCTGTTTGATCCAGCTTCTGATACCAAAAATAATAATAATAAAATAAAATAAAAATTATTATTTTAAATAGGCTCAGAGGGGGAGCTCCTGCTGTTTGATCCAGCTTCTGATACCAAAATAAATAAATAAATAAATATTATTATTTTAAATAGGATCAGAGGGGGAGCTCCTGCTGTTAGATCCAGCTTCTGATACCAAAAAATAAAAATTATTATTTTAAATAGGATCAGAGGGGGAGCTCCTGCTGTTTAATCCAGCTTCTGATACCAAAAAAAAAAAATGGATCAGGGAGAGAGCTCCTGCTGTTAGATCCAGCAATGAAGTCAAATGGGAAGGGATCAATAAGCCCTGTCGCGGGCCCTGGCCATAAGTATTGCAAGCTCCCGATGGGAGCCTTAACTTATGTGACCTCCCAATGGTACAGTCTTTGCCAGTTGCTACAGGTGAGCTCCCTTGGTTAGCCCCAAATTAGGTTGGCCTTACAGTCGGCCTGTATACTCAAAAAGGAAAATGACTAGAGCAATAAGCCCAGTGGCAGGCCTGGGTTGGTATAGGGGGGCGAGCTCCCGCGGTTAGCCTCTACTTATGTAAACCTTATAGTGGGACTAATTGCAAATGTGAGTAGATCAATAGGCCCCAACGATAGGCTCTGGCTACTGGGGTGCGGGTGAGCTCCGGTTGTCAGCCCCAACTTGTGATAACCTCACAGCAAGACTCAATGCAAATGGGAGTAGATCAATAGGCCCAATGGTAGGCTCCGGCTACTTGGGTGCGGGGCGAGCTCCTGATGTCAGCTCCAACTTGTGATAACCTTACAGCAAGACTCAATGCAAACGTGTTGCCCTATATGTTTAGATATATATAAGGGACAAAGTCTTCGTCAATTTGTTATACTGGCGCTATATACTTATTGACACAGTCACTGGTTATTTTTCTTTCAGGATGGCGCCGAAGAAGAATGTGGGCGGCCCTAAAGGATTACAGGGCCAAGGCCTTGTTTAAATATCAAAATATAATATATGGGGCATATGTCAACTACACTGGTCAGGCGTGGCTTGTTTACGATAGCCGCTTTCGTTCTGAGGCTGCCATGATGCCTAACAAGCGATGGGACCTCATCGACAGTCAATTGTGGATGGAGGTAATGAATACAACCAGAGCAGTTTCTGGTGAGAAGGCCGATAGCGGCCATACTATACAAAACACTAAAGAGAGTCAGCCCTTTTGACAGGGAGGCCCAGCACAACAGCTGCAAAGACAAAAGGGTATGTGCTGGGAATACGCAGCCCAGGGGGCTTGCGCCCGCGAGGACTGTAATTATCAGTATGGGGCATATGTCAACTACACTGGTCAGGCGTGGCTGGTTTACGATAGTCGCTTTCGTTCTGAGGCCGCCACGATGCCTAACAAGAGATGGGACCTCATTGACAGTCAATTGTGGATGGAAGTAATGAATACAACCAGAGCAGTCTCTGGTGAGAAGGCTGATAGCGGCCACACTATACAGAACGATACGGGGAGTCAGCCCTTTTGGCAGGGAGTCCCAGCACAACAGCCGCAAAGACAGAAGAGTATGTGCTGGGAATACGCGGCCCAGGGAGCTTGCGCCCGCGAAGACTGTAAATATCAGCACGCCTGTACAATATGCCAGGGTAACCACGCAACCAATAGTTGTTACAAGGGAAAACCCACAAGAATTGGGCCAAGAGGCGCTCAGTTCAATAGTAAAAACTCAGGACAGGTGAATGTTCAAAGGGGGCCCCAGCCCAATCAAGGCGAGTCCGCTTAGTTGCTGGCAGGAAAGATAGCCTTACAGAGCTGCAGCAAATTACTTGCTTCGCGGCTTTAGGAAGGTTTTCAGATCCCGGCCCGTGGGCCACGTTCCCCCCCCCCCCCCCCCAACTTTTGTAGCATCCAATTTAAAAATCGGTTATAGGCCTAGAAGCTGGGGTCATGAAAAAGATAGATAAGGAGATTAAGGAAGGCAGGGTTTTGGGCTTTGGTGCGTTAATAGGGCCACAGTACGGTCGTTAACGCTCAGGACTTAAGCAACTATGGCCCAGCCTGTGCACATCATATTATGAACAGGTTTTATATCATGCGGCGGCATGGACTGCATGTTTTGCATCTACACGTGAGTGAATTGGTGACATTAGCCAATAACGATACCTCACACCGCGCACTTTTGGTTTCCGACTTCAAAGTTTTTCAAGATAGTGTGGAAATAAGAATTAGAACTTCCAAAACAGACCAGAAGTTACGTACGGTCAGTTTCAGCCTAGTTATCATTATCGTCACAGGCCACGCAGGGCTGGCACATAGAAGAAGGGTCCTGGTCTGCGGACAGTTATGTCTTCTGGGCAGTGAGAGAGGCCCACAAGACTGCCTATGGCCAGCACTTGGGTCTCTCTTCCACGGCAACGGTGGAACGGAGAGGCACGAGAAGCCTGCGTTGGGACGGTTTGTGCCCTTTGTTGTTTGATGCCGGGAGTGGTTCTCCTCCTGATGTGTTGGTTATCCACCTCGGTGGTAACGATTTGGGCCTGTTAACAGGCAAAGCCCTCTTTTTGCAAGCACGGGCGGACATTCGAAGGATTTGGTGGTCATGGCCCAGGGTGCACGTCGTTTGGTCTGCTATCATACCTCGTCGCAAGTGCAGAGGCGACGTGGGAAGGCTTGAGGAAGCCAGAAAACGAGTGACTCAGGCCATGTGATTATCATACCTCGTCGCAAGTGCAGAGGCGACATGGGAAGGCTTGAGGAAGCCAGAAAACGAGTGACTCAGGCCATGTGATTATCATACCTCGTCGCAAGTGCAGAGGCGACGTGGGAAGGCTTGAGGAAGCCAGAAAACGAGTGACTCAGGCCATGTGATTATCATACCTCATCGCAAGTGCAGAGGCGACATGGGAAGGCTTGAGAGAGCCATGAAACGAGTGACTCGGGACATGTGATTGTTCTGATCCATCAGAGGGGTCGTTACATTGAGCACCCAAACAGCACTCGTGACGACGAGAGGTTGTATCGGGGTTTTGGAGTACATCTTTCGGAATTGGGCAACCAACGGTTTCGGCTAGATTTACAGGAAGGTATTTTAGGGGTGTTGGAGGAATTGGTGGGGGATGGGGGCGAAATGGACATTTGCCCCCAATCCGTGGCGTAAATAGATAGGGAAATTCCTTTAGTCGGTGTGCACCTAGGGCACCCCTTTAAGGGGTGAAAGGCCCTTAAGTTAAACACTCACCTACAGTTTAAAGGGGTGAGGTGTAGTTAATGGCCTTTAATGGGAAGGAGTCTCGATACAAGAGCTCTGGAAGAGACTCCTCATTCCTTTCCCTTGATGGTGATACGGTTTGATTACCGAAACCCAGGTGCTTCGCCCGGAAATTGTTATTACGGGTAGTGATACTACCTGGGTTAGGTTACACCAGTTCCTTACACCCTTGAGTTAAGTTAAGAACTTAAATAGGTAACGTTAAATAAAAGTTGCCCAATTTGAATCCAAAGCATTGGTGTTGTGTCTTTTATTCTCGTGTGTTTCTTCGTGGGTTGGCAGACAAATGAGCTCTTGTGTTAATCCTGCTTGATCCCTCATTGGTCTAGGTGTCTAGGGTATCATCATCATCATCATCACCACCATCATCATCATTATCATCAGTAAAAGAATAATGTAACGGTTTACTGTCCTCAGATTTACACGACATGGCAAAAAGGAAAAAAAGGAATGAATGCAGACAAACAGGAGTAGCTAAAATAAACAGGAGTAGCTAAAATAAACACCAACATCCTCTACTTTCTCCACCATGACACCACTTCTGGCCTTTATGAATGCCTGAGTGGGAAAATGGTAACAATGGCCAGAGGTGGCTATTAGAGGTGTGCAATTCGGCCAAAAGGCATCCTTTTTCGGGGTCCATTGTAGGCTGACCCCTTATTCTATTTACTGGGAAGTTACTTAAAAAGGGAGGGGTGTTGCCATTTTCATTTTCATTTGGCTACAATAGGAAATTTTAAAGGCTCAATCCTCAGTCATGTTAAGGCCTATCTACATGAAGCCTACCTCACTTTTAGACCCCATTTACAATTGTGGGCCTGCCAAGTTTCAAACCAATTCACCAATCTATTGTTTTTTAGAATTATTTTAATTTTTAACCATATATATATATATATATTAAAAAATAAGACAACCCACAAGGGAGAGTTCTGGGTATTGTAGTTGCTGGTTGTGTCCATTCTCAGCAGATCAGAGCATGGACACAACCAGGTTTTTATTTACTGAGAAATACAGAGAGAGAGAAACTTCAACTCCATTCTCTGAGAGAAGACTTTTCTATGTCTATCGTATGCAAGTGCTGCTGAGAGAGTGAGTTTCCAACAGGTCCCTCTCTGGAGGAGGAGCCTAGGAAACTTTCCAAAAAGAAATAGAGGGACACTGCTGCTGGGGGAGGAAGAAAAGATGTTTCAGATCCTTGCCTCAAATATATTGCAGATTTAACCCCTTCCTATTCAGGAATCGAATAAAATCATGCTCCCTTGATCTTTGGCTCCCTCCTTCTCAGTCTGTTTTCAGAGATTATTTAAAATGGGCAACCAAATACTACAAATCATTTTTGTTCAAACGCATTCAGGCTATCCCTCTGAATCTGTACTGGTGCTTACCCCTCTCCTTGGAATTATCCTCAATGTATTTAAGGATCACCTCAAAATCCATAATTTTGACTTATAAATGAGGTTGACTTAGAATCATAGAATCAAAGAGTTGGAAGAGACCTCATGGGCCATCCAGTCCAACCCCCTGCCAAGAAGCAGGAATATTGCATTCAAATCACCCCTGACAGATGGCCATCCAGCCTCTGCTTAAAAGCCTCCAAAGAAGGAGCCTCCACCACACTCTGGGGCAGAGAGTTCCACTGCTGAACAGCTCTCACAGTCAGGAAGTTCTTCCTCATGTTCAGATGGAATCTCCTCTCTTGTAGTTTGAAGCCATTGTTCCGCGTCCTAGTCTCCAGGGAAGCAGAAAACAAGCTTGCTCCCTCCTCCCTGTGGCTTCCTCTCACATATTTATACATGGCTATCATATCCCCTCTCAGCCTTCTCTTCTTCAGGCTAAACATGCCCAGCTCCTTAAGCCGCTCCTCATAGGGCTTGTTCTCCAGACCTTTTATCATTTTAGTCGCTCTCCTAGACATGAATATACATGGTAAATTGGCATGAGCTGTAATTGTACTGTCTATCTATTAGCTACTAGGCTAAGTTCAGGTTGGTGCTTTCAGACTGTAAGGTGCCAGACAACTTGGGATCAGGTTACCTAATGGATTGATTTTTCTGATATAAATTTGAATGATTATATGATTGAAGATCATTAGAGAAGACCTCCCTGGTTTACTATGACTTATTGATCTCATCTTGTTCAACTTCTGGAATTTCCTTTGTGTTAATAATCAATTTGGGGCTCCCCATCTGATATTTTTAGGCACTTGTCAACAGTCCATTTTTTCATAGTCCTTGACTGATTGTGTTGCTCAGTTCATGACTTGTTTGTGTTTTGATTTTCTGGTTTTAAATGTTTTAATTGATGTATATATCAACTTTTAAAGAAATTCTCACCCCCTCAACTGCATAAACCTGCTTTATAATCTGAGGCTTTAATATAATTCTATATGCATCTGAAGAAGTGGACTGATATATACAAAAGCTCATACTAGTAAATTAAAAACCAGTAAGCCTTAAAAGTGCTGCCACATTTCTATTCTCTCCCCTCCCTTTACTCCCATTTTATATATTATCTTATTTAATATTTTGAAATCTATATCTTTTTAGCTATTACTGCCAAGTGCTTTAAGTGTTTTCCTCTCCAGAACATATAGTAAAATGTTTATGAATTGATTAACTGCATAAACAAATGTCTCTGTGCAATTTTTTGATTTTTTAAAGTAACAATTCAAAATGCTGTGCATCAAAATGAAAACTTTTATTCTCTCAGATGCTCATGGGAAAGATTCTCCCATTTGTCTTTTACTTAAATTGTTTAGAGCCCAACTTCAACAAGTTGGTGAATGGCAGATGTGCACAGAAAGTCCCCCCGACAATGCTCCCATCGTGTTCTTATGGTTTGGAACCATAGGCCCAAGAGAAAAGCTCTAAGACAGTAAGTAGTCAAAGCTGTTTCTTACCATTTAAGTCTCTCACTGGGGACCTTAAGGATGGCCTTGTACTTTGCACAGCAGGAAAAATAGCTAAATCTAAAGGAAATAGTTTCAGAAACAGCAGGAAAAATAGCTAAATCTAAAGGAAATAGTTTTCGAAACTATTAACAGACATCAATATAAAAGAAGCAGTATTTGTTAAGCAGATGAAGATCTTGGGCCCAAAGCAGCCCCAGATGTTAGTGTTAAAATGCAGATTCAACAAATGCAGTGGTATTTTCCATTTCTTTTTCATCTCACTTTATTCTCTGCAGACATTTCACCTTTCAGTGGCAGCTGGTGCATCTAGGTTTTAATCTGTACTGTGATGGATCTATCCAAGATTCTATACTTACTTGAATGATAGTGTTTAGAACTTTGGCTAGCTCCTCCAATGGACAGACTACAATGCAGAGCAGATTCACCATCTATCTGACAGAAAGGACCTTATTCGTGTGCAATTGCAAATTTATTAAAGATGAGGGGACTAGGGGTGCCCCTTTAACTACACACCTTATCTCATTCTAGTTCCTCCTCTATAGTTCATACATTAGTGCAAACATCTGGTATGGACATGTGATGTATTTGGCCTTCACATAAATGCCTCTGTCCATGAAAGAGTCTTCAGGTTTTTGGAAGCCTGGTTGAACGTGGTTCCAAAATTCTAGGAATTTTGTTTCAGTACACAGAAGTTGACTAAGAAAGGCTTTCCCACTTGAAACAAGTATACAAATGATAGTGATATTGCAAACAGAACAAGCTATCATCAAGGACATGCCCCTGTTGCTTCTCTGAGTATGTTTTGCCCTTCATGTAGATAATGTGAAATGTGAATCAAGACATTTATGTTTCTTCTCAGGCTCCATAACTACAAAGCTGTTAATTAATGTAAGTTTACAATGTTGAGTCATGAGTGACAAAATATTGATTTTCCTTTACAGAATAATTGAGATAGGGCTTAATTTATTTGGAATATTAGGGTACAGTCATGACTTTGGTTTTCTTTAAAACTCATCATTGAATGATGCCTATCTCCCATTATCTTTTGGTGGCCAATGCTAAATTTAGACTTGGGTCACCAACAATTAATCAGACACAGTTCATTGGTATTAGCTGTCCTGGTCTTTTGTTGAGGCAAAGCTGAGAAATGAATAAATGAAAAATAAATCACTATTAAACAAGATAACAAGGGCTTTTCAGATCATTATCAGCTGATGGGAAATTATTGACTACCAAAATGCTTGCTTTACATAATAATCTAGGTGTTTTGTATTGTCTTTGCAGAGTTGTTCCAAATGAAATATAGATTACAGAATGTTGGTGATAAGCTTCTGGGTATGGATTGGTCGTCTGAATATAGTTTCATGAATACTAAAAGTGTTAAAATAGTGAAGTGTCTCACATCCACCTAATAAAGAATGCTTCCACATCCAGTAAATGGTGAAATTGAATTTCCTTTGACAGTGCTAATCAACTACTAGGAACATGGGAAATTAACTTCTAGTGGATCAGGCTATTAGTCTATGTGTCATGCTATTGTCTATTCTTACTATACTGCATCAGCAGTCTAGGAGCTTAGTCAATATGCTTAACTACTGCTTGCTCTTTTTGATTGGAGATGGTCCAGGGTGAACTCAGGGCCTTCTGCTTGAAAATCATGTCTTCTGACATTGACCTCTAGTCTTTTCTCTGTTTTCAGAGTCTGTTTTCAGGCATCTTCCTGCACTAGCAGCTGATCTGGCAGCACAAATCTCAAAGCCTGACCAGGGCAAAGCTTAGATATTTGGCCATATATTGTTACTTATAAAATGATGTTTAGCATACAGCCAGAATATTTCATGCACAACTCTGTAATATTCAAAGATTTCCTGGATCAGAGCCACTTTCTCTTGAATATGATCTTCAGCTATGTGGAATTTATTGCCCAATCCTAAATCTGAAGCTAATAAGATGCTTGTTTGCAATGGATTTTGCACAGCTGGCTGACTTCACATAAAAACTCAAGATATTTTCAAGTCCCATCCTAATTTTTCATGTCATACCTTCTTTGGAAGTAAATGATACATGGGTTGTTGTTTTATAACTACTTGACATCATAGGATAAATAGGTTTTAAACACCAATCTTTACCCCAACTGTACTTACCTTTCTGCAATACTATGGCGAGTGTGTTGCTTGCTTTTATGTACAGCTTTTTAATCCTGATAATGAGATTGTGGAAAATTTTTCTAAAACTTCTTAATTATAGTACTGTAAGTAAGTTTTTGAATAAAATGTAATAGGTCTTCTGTTCTTGGTTATCATATACACATCACAATCCTGTTACCACACTTGAATTGAGATTGGGAGTTTATGTCAGAAATTATATTATACACTTCTTAAACATATATAAATTCTTAACTCAACCGCGTTGAGTCGCCAATGTAGGCTGAGAAACAGCGGTATACAAGTGCAGTAATAAATAAATAAATTAAATGTATTCACAAATAGAACGAATACCCAGCTTCACGAGTGTTAAAACATACCTTAACATTGTTTCTCTTTCCTTCCACTCTTTATCTCCTTTCCCTGCCTTTTTACTTTCTATCTGGTATTTATTTTTCTCAATCCCCCTTGCTTGTTCAGCATGTCTTTCTGTTCACTCTTGTTCCACCCCCATTAGATAGCAGAACTTCTTTCTTTGTCAGTCCCCCTCTATTTAAAGAGTTCAATGGTCTTTCAGAGGAAGTTATTGGATGGAGCTGTCTACAGGTCCTCTGTAGAAAAAGGCTGCCATTATCTAGAGAAGACTGCAGAAGTCTAACATCTAGTGACTGAAGACAGAACTGCAGTCTGTCTATATTAACACAACCCTGATATGCATATCCCTGGTATCCCCACCCCAAATTTAAAGTGTCTTGGACTACTATAAATACAGATACACACTTTTTTATTGTTATAAATGCAATTGTTACACTAATTTTATATCCCACATTTCATAATACAATTTCTTTCAATGCAATGTATTGTCGATTTCTTTCAGTGTAGTTTGCAGTATTTGAAAATTCTGTTAAACATGTCATAAAAATGTTATCTACAAATAGGAATGGAAAACTGTCCAGAAATAATTGAGATAGTGAGTTGATCCTATCCATGGTGTGACAGATTATGAAAGAAAGCACATTCATTCAGTTTTCTAGTGCTAGAAGAAAACTGGGTGAGTTGACAGATTTTCTTTTCACAAAATATTATGAATTTATAATATTTATAATATTATAATGTAATACAATATACTACTAATAATAATACAATTTTATGATTATATATTTTATATTACATGTAATATTACTAATAATATTACAATATAATAGTAAAGTACAATATATAATACTGACATTGTGCTATGCTAATAATATATTGTGTGTGTGTGTGTGTGTGTGTGTGTATATATCTTGTAAGCCGCTCTGAGTCCCCTTCGGGGTGAGAAGGGTGGCATATAAATGTCGTAAATAAATAAGTAAATAAATATAGAAGGAAATTTTTCACTTAGGTAAAGGTAAAGGTTTCCCCTGACATTAAGTCTAGTTGTGTCCGAGTCTGGGGGATGGTGCTTATCCCCATTTCTAGGCCGAAGAGCTGGCATTGTCCATAGACACCTCCAAGGTCATGTGGCCAGCATGACTGCATGGAGTGTCGTTAACTTCCCGCCAAGGCGGTACCTATTTATCTACTCACATTTGCATGGGACTAACAGAGGGAGCTCAACCTGTTCCCCTGATTCGAATCGCCAAGCTTTCGGTCAGCAAGTTCAGCAGTTCAGCGGTTTAACCCACTGCACATTTCACACTTAAATTTGTATTATTTCAAAATGTTTACAAATATACATTAAGATATATTTGTAAACATTTGTGCAACTAGAGCCTCCCGCAAGCAAACCCAATTATGAGACACACACAGTGTTAGCATAACAAATGGCCATAACTTATTTATTGCTTACAGAAGAGACTCTGGGTTGGCAGCCCTGCATGGGTCCTGGATCCGGGGATCGGGCACCCTGCTGCTGTCCCCTACCTCTTAACTTCTTAATTTCTGTACAACAAAATCAGAATCTTGGTGTGAGTTGCCAATACACCAATACTGTAATGGCACCATTTTAATTGACATGGCTCAATGCTATGAGTTGTAGTTTGGTTAGGCACCAGCACAATTTGGCATAGAATTGAGGAATGACAGTTAAAGGGCTGTCAAACTGCATTAACTCTTCAGTGTAGATCAGGCATGAGCAAACTTCAGCCCTTCAGGTGTTTTGGACTTCAACTCCTAGAAATCCCAGACAGCTTTCTGGCAGTTGGGAATTGCAGAAGTTGAAGTCCAAAAACACCTGAAGAGCTGAAGTTTGCCCATGCCTGTTGTAGGTGCACCCATAATTCACTAGTAAGATTCTTACTTTTTGAAGCCTATTTGCCATTTTACATGTGTACTTGGTGAAAATAAAATTGATTAGGAAATTGTGATTCACTCTGTAGAAAAGGGTTCCCCCCCCCCCCCACACACACACAGAAAATAGTATTTTCTGCTTGTGAAACATGCTTCTTTTACGTAAAATATTTTTTCCAGAAGATTTGTTTTATTTCCCACACATAAATTACCTTAGTTGTTCGCACTTTTCAGCCAATTTTAACTGGAAGACCATTCTGAGGATGCGTCCACCCAAGCCATTCAGTCACAGCCCATTCCCAAGATATTAAGAAAACCTTAACCTTAACTGAAAATAAAATAGAAGGTTCTTCTAAAACTTCTCCAGCAAGCACATAAATGTGTGTTTGCATTTTCAGCCTCCACAATCTGTCTTTATATAAATAGGTTTATTTTATTACCACTACTCAGGGACGTGCCTAAGGTTTATAACTGTTGCAGATATCGACAAAATCCACAGGATGTTTTTCTCAGGAAATTCAACTTTTTATATACTGCAGAGTTGTGGAACCAAGGCATCGTAAACAATAACACTTTGGCTGGGTGGGCATTACTTAGCTATCTTGGTGCTTCCACAATTTCTTATGTCTTTGAAGTTGTAAATTTAGGAAAAAGAATTGAAAAGGTATTTCAGTTTAAATTAAAATCTCTGATGTTCTCCACATCAGATGTTCTCCACATGTTAGTTGTTACAAAATGTTGACTGGAGCACAATAGTCTATCCAGAGAGTTATATGCCAATTTTTAGCCCTTGTGACTCGCAGGGAAGATGGGAGCTTTCATTTCTTCATTCTCACAAGTTATGATTCACACTTGAAATAGATTTAAGGAATAGTTTTATTATTTCTTGAAGGATATCCTGGAGGGGACTGGATTATTTCTCTTTTCCCTCTGCCAGTGTAGAAACAAAGGCAACCTCATCACATTATCTTTGAGATTCACCACACATCATGGCAAATCCATGGGGTCCTGGTGGGGGAATGGAGAACCTGTCTCTCAATGCCCGCATTGCACAACTCACTTCTGTCCCATCCCATGGGGGAAGCATCACTGCCTGGTTTCCCCCCATTATTCTGAAGGCAACCTAGGGAGCTTCCCGTGTTGCTGTGGTGGCGGCATACATCACTTGCTCTCCCCTTTTCTGATGGAGTTTGGCCGGAAGTCTCATGTAGTGGGCTCCATCTCAAAAGGGGAGAATAAGCAGTGTACAACAGGCAAAGTAGCCTGTCTGATGAGGTCGAGGGCGGTGGTCTTAGAAAGGGGCCTCATTTCAGTAGTCTCCCACTTTAGATGTGGCAAATTCTTGATCTTGATTCCCCTCCTTTTCCCCAATATGATCTGTATTCCCATCTTTCCTTCTGCCCCATCAGGTTTTTGTTGGGTTTTAATATTGCACAGGAAAGGCATTAGTGAACCAATGACATAGTGAGGAGGGATAATGTTATAATAGTAAATGTGGTGTATTTTGAATACTCAAATTTATCAAGTTCTAAAAATCTTGGACTGTATTATTTGATGTTTTGTCTGCCTCCCTCCTATGGAACATTGCTTTCTCCTTCATGGTAAGATCCTACAAGCCTTCTGTTTTATATGTAGTGTGGTTATGAGTTTCCATTTTTGCAAGGTAATGTATTTGGCCACTAGGTTGTTTATTAAATCCATAGGCTCTGTCCTCTCTTAATGTTCCATTCCTATGGCAGATGTCTTAATAGGATCTTGTATTCAGAAAAGCCTGGTGTATTTCCATTACAAAGTTTATATGCTTTACTATTTTCTACCTAAAGAGAACAATGTTCAGAAAGGATCACCTCTGTGTTCAGAACATCTCCAGCATCTATCATGCTACAGCTTATAGAAGTTTCCCACTGAACATTATGCATTGAGAAAGTTTTGCTCATATCAGGTTGCAAGGTTTTTGTTTGTTATTTCCATAGGGAAATTTAGACGCTTTTCCTGTAAAATAGCATTTATTTATGTTCCTTTTTCTAAGGCATACGTTTTAGTACAGGCTTTCCCAATTGATTAGAAAGTGCTGCTATATATTCTCAAATGTATACCTTTTTAGCAATTTACATTTTTAAAATATGTGCCTGTGTAATAATTCCTCACATATGTGAGACTTTCAAGGCAAAGTTAGCTTCCTCTTATAATGAATCTCAGGAAATGCAGAAATGAATAAGAATTTAAAAACTACTGAAATTCCATCCCTACCTGACGTGGGAATGTGGAAACCACTATTACATCTTGATTTAAAACATCAACATCAGAGAGGTCTAGGCATAGAAAGGATATTGGAAAATATTCAAAGAAATTGATTATGATCAGAATATTTTCAGTTCAGCACTTATTATGTGCAAAATTCACATGTGGCAGGCAGAATGCTTTGCAGAATATGCTTTTTTTTAAAAAAAAAAAACTACTAATGTATGTTTTGGACAGAATAGGTTCCCAGCTGCCAGCTATGTGATTTTCTATGCAGAACATTGAAGAAAAAGCTGCTTCCTGTGGAGAAAAGCAGAAATAAAATTGCTAAATAACTCATTTAATGAAGGATTAAATTCTGCTCTTGGGGCAGAAGATAGTGCTGAGGTTATAGGAACCTACTGCAGCGCTGGGCAAGAAAACTGGTAATACGAGGCAATCAGCCCTCCTGCATCTCTCCTTCAGCCTTTCGTACACCTCTAGGGGACCTCGGAAGAGGCCTCTGAGAGGAAAATTGATCTGGTCCGGGATGTATGTATTTTATATAAGGCATCAAATTGTGCCGACTGTTCACTGCCCTGAGTTGACTTTGGGCTGAAATGGGTGGGGTAGAAATGACATAAATAAATAAATAAGTACAAAAATAGGCATTATTTCTGTAATAGTTAAGAGAGGATTTGAGTAATGCCAAATCCAAAGCTTTCTTATATCACTTACACTGTGGCCAAAATTATTTTTAAATCGTACCTCAGCCTTGGAGCTAAAAGAGTTCTTTTCCCATCCCTTGGGAGCATGGGAAGCAAATGTATTCTGAAACAAGCAAGCAAAAATAACAATAAGATAAGCAAATCCATAAATCTTACTTTGAATAATAATATAATGCAATAATACATTTAATTTCTTACCACCTCTCCCTAAGAAACAAGGTAGGATACAAGATAGAATTAAAATGGAATAAATAACTAAAAATACATAAAACCATTCAAATCTTATTGATCAAAAACACATAAACATAAGACTAACTTCAAAACACTAGACATTTAAATTTAAAATTCAATTCCATATCTTGAACAAATTTGAATTTCCAAATTTCCAATCTTGGTATAGAGATAGCCCTCTGTAAGTGCACAATGGGATCATAAGCTAGCGGGGCATATGATAAAGTGGTCCATCTACTTCAATCATTGCTCCTTCCCCCTACATAGGATTGCTGTGCTTGGAAAGGACTGTGGTTTATTAATAGGAGCCATAGTTTGCATGATAGAGGGCCTTGTTTAATCACAGACATTTCCAGGACAAGGGCCAATTAAAAAGGTTGTGAAATGCATCAACCTGAGATCTTGGACTGCTGTTGCCTATCAGAGTAGCCGGTAGGGCTGTGCAAAATGTTGATTCTCCATCATAAGTTGCATCTAATTCGCTAGATCCATACATATGATGCTGTATCACCCATGCCAAAAATTTAAGAATCAAAACTTTTACCTGATATTTTTTCATAAGTTACATAAACACCAAAACACTCTGTGACACAGTTTTAATTTACAGAGCAACCAAGCTCTACTGGGAGATGAAGCCAAAACCCTGGCATGTTTCTCAGGCAATCAGGATTGAAGGAGGGGAAGAGAGGAGGCAGAGCCACAGCCATTGCTCTTTAAATTTCTGAGCACCAAACTGTAGACTCCATTTGCAATTGGGCAGGGAGATGGAAAGGATGGAGCTCCGTGCTGGGTTCAGTTAGCTTTGTAGGCAGGCACTAGGGTACTAGCACTGGAAAGAGAGAGAGAAAGCATCAACAATAGCTTAAAGCTGAGGCTTTACTGCTTGCTTCCTTTTGGGAGTGTGTACATGCCTTTTGCTTTTATTTATTTTTTGCAGCATTTTGAAGGTATCTTCTAGAGACTGCCAGCCTATTTTGTGTGCTTTGGTTGCCACAATCCACACAACAAGTTGTTTGAAACAGGCACAATCATTTTCTGGTTCATTTTGAGGGTATCACAATCTTTTAGGGCCATTGTCAGCCTATTTTATGTATGTTGGTTTTTTGACAAAAAAAATTAAAATTTCTGGAAAAAAATCAGAGGATGTGCTAATATTTCTGAAACTTGGGAGAAAATCACATAGCTCTTGTGTTTTTTTTAAAAAAATCCCCCAAAACCAATAGATGAATGAAACATTCTGAAACTGGGGGAAGGGGGGTTATATGTTCTACCACTGTAGCAAGTTTCCCTCCAATAGTTCTAAAAATGAGTGAGAAAGGAGCCGCAGGAACTGTCCCTCTATCAGAATTACTTAACTAAATAGTAACAAATAATTCATTACTCTCATTATAGTAACAAAATGGAAACTTGTGGTATTTTAGAATTGACTTGCCAGCGCTCCCTAATTTTGTAATGAGTATTGAAACATTTTTTCATTGATCACACAGGCCTAGTAGCCAGTTCTGGAAATAATAGTTTATTTTGTTAATCAAAAGCCCCATTCAGCTATGAAATATACTGGGTGGCCTTGGGTCAATCATTCAGGTTCAGTCAACTTACAAGTTTGTTGTGAGAAAATGTTAGTGAGGGAGAACTATTTATGTAACCCTGTCCTTCCTGATGAATTCCATAAAGATGTATTAAATAAAAGGCATTGGTCATGGACAAAAACAAGTAAAACAATGCTTTCCCCCACTTTTTTCCTGCAACAGGAATGTTGTTTCAGCATTTTATGCCTCTGGATATATGATCTAAGCAAGTTTCTTTAAAAAGGATATTCACTTCAGACACATTTTTATGAGATAGCCTATGTATTGCAAGGGCAGAAATATAGATGTTTCATTTCTCATTTGCCACCATTTCTGTGAAAGATCTTGTGTCTGGATAAGGGCTGTTTTTAGTTTAATGTCAGCGACTCTTTTGTGACATTGAAAGTTAGAATTCTCTATGATATCCCAGCGTGTTGTCGTGGAAATGTCAAATTTAGTGTTACTGTTCTCCTTGTAAGAGAACTGTCATGTTCAAAGACCTCTGGAAGAAACAAAGCCTAATGTGCACAATATCACTGCTTGAAAGGAAAGATCTTACTGCATATATGCATAATAATCAAGATAACAGGTGAAAATCCAACTTCCATACAAATTGGGCAGAATATTGCAGTTCTATTTTGTATGACAGATTGTTTCCATTGTGTGAGCAAACTCTCTGAGATCTCTTGGTACTACAAATTCACAAGTAGCTACTTCAACATTATTATATCTTTTTTTAAACTTATAACCTAGTTTACATGTAGTAATTGCTTTTTAAAAATATAGTTGTAATATTCACTAGTACTTTATCATCACTATTATTCTTTAAATGCTTTTCAAACTGGTTAAAATTAATATTTTTTATTAGATTGCTTCACTATTTTTTAACTTTCCATACATAACTGATATCTACCCGTTAGAGTCAACCTTCGATGATGGGGTCAAAATCATGAAAAACATAAGCATATAAAAACCAGTGAGATCATTTGGGCATTTTTTTAAAATCCAGATTTCTAATAAAGTTAAATTGAGCATGAAACTAATGGCTCATAAGACCGGGTGCCATCAAACAGCCAATATGACCTGTGTTTACTACTCAAATAGTGGACAAAAGTGCTCTCTAAAGGCAGTTGCTTCTTGGGTAATAGAGCTGTAGCACACTAGCCCTTGATATAATCTATATATATGATCACACATCATTGAATCTCCTTTCAGGAACACAAATCACAATAGGTGGTCAATTGAGCTTTCACTGTTGACTGGCATAAGGTGTACTTCATATGGCAACAACTTCTGGAAACTATCTGCCACCATTGCTGATTTTAATTGTACAATCCTGAATGGTTTACATCCATGAAAGATCATTCTAAAATAAAGAAAAATCAGTTAATACTAAAACAAAATACTGCTGCATTCCTCTTTCCCTTTCTCTAAATGAAATGACTTTCATCTGAAAGTGAGCTCAAGGTCTAACAAAGGCTTCAGATGACATCTTGTGAAAATCCATCAAGCACAATGGAATGACAAGAAAGGTACTTTTTCTCTCTTCTGACAAAACAAGTTCCATGTATACTCAACTGATGCTAAGCCTCATATTGTGTATTGTTATAACACCCTGTGGGATATCATTTGTATTGCCGGATAAGGATTGTATTTGATATTGTGTTATAATAAGCTCAGTAGGGACAGCTAATCATCTGTTCTGCCACCCACCTGTTTTTTCTCTCTTGAATAGATAGATTTGTGAAATTCATCCCACTACATCGGATCGTTTCCCAAAGAAAATCTATACTGATGCCTACCCCTATTGGGAAGATTATTTCATATTATTACTGTGGGTAGGGGTGCCTCTTGTGAGTGTATTGTGTAGGTGGAGGAGTCTAATTTTAGTGACCATCTTGCATGTTTGTTCTGTAACATCAAACTGCAAAACTATATTTACATGAAAATTTACTGTGAATGGTCATTGGTGGAATAGATGGCTCTGTTATTTATTCCATTTTTTAAAATAAGAAATGAGCCGTATCCGCCACCTGTTGCTGTGGCCAAACTTCCCTCCCTCTTTCTTTCCTCCTTTCTTTCTCTCCTTCCCTCTTTCATTCCTTCCTTCCCTTTTTTTCTTTCATTCTCTCCTTCCTTCCTTCTCTTCCTCTGCCCTTTCTCTCCCCCCCCCCCACTTTCCTTCTTCTTTCTTCCCTATCTTTCTTCTCTATTTTTGGACTGCAGCTCCCAGCAGGCCCCTGATTAATCTATCTACCTACCTATCTCTATCTACTCTATCTTATCTAGCTGGATGATGGAGTCATGGAACAGGAAATTGGAAATATGCAGGGATTGGGATGCTCTCAAATAAATCCAAGGAGAAGAAAGCTTATAGCTTGGAAACATTGCATTTGGATCATCCTCCTCTCCTAAAAGGCCTGGTCTAGGGGATACTGGAAGCTGTAGTCCAGAAGAGAGTGTGGATATGTTATTGTGTGTTTTGTTTGCCAGGGGGAGTCATTTTGCGCATGCGCTGTAGTGTCTTTTTGCTTTTTTGGCTTTTAAAGTCCCTTCTACTGTGTTTTTCAGTGTTTTTATGAGTGATGGTCACTCGCTGGCCTGATAGGTGTATTATCTCCAAATTTTGTGACAATTCATCCAGTGTTTTTTGAGTTATGTTAATCCCACAAAGGAACATTACATTTTTATTTATATAGATACTGACTCAGATGTACTTGTTCAGAACCACTTCTTATGGAGCTCTTATACTCACACTAGTATATTTTTCTTGGGGCTTTATCCAGTTTACCAAATTCAGAAAATCTAAGGACACATCAGGGAAAATACACAGACCAGTTAGATATGATCTCACTAACATTCCTAGCGAATATACAGTGGAAGTGAAGAACAGATTTGAAGGGCTAGATTTAGTAAACAGAGTCCCAGAAGAACTATGGACAGAAGTCCGCGACATTGTTCAGGAGGCGGCAACAAAGTACGTCCCAAAGAAAAAGAAAACCAAGAAGGCAAAATGGTTGTCTGCTGAGACACTGGAAGTAGCCCAAGAAAGGAGGAAAGCAAAAGGAAACAGGGATAAGGAGAGATATGCCCAGTTAAATGCGCAATTCCAGAGGTTAGCCAGAAGAGATAAGGAACTATTTTTAAATAAGCAATGCATGGAAGTGGAAGAAGACAACAGAATAGGAAGGACAAGAGACCTCTTCCAGAAAATTAGAAACATTGGAGGTAAATTTCAGGCAAAAATTGGTATGATAAGAAACAAAGATGGCAGGGACCTAACAGAAGCTGAAGAGATCAAGAGAAGGTGGCGAGATTATACAGAAGATCTGTATAGGAAGGATAACAATATCGAGGATAGCTTTGACGGTGTGGTGAATGAATTAGAACCAGACATCCTGAGGAGTGAGGTTGAATGGGCCTTAAGAAGCATTGCTAACAACAAGGCAGCAGGAGACGACGGGATCCCAGCTGAACTGTTTAAAATCTTAAAAGATGATGCTGTCAAGGTGATGCATGCCATTTGCCAGCAAATATGGAAAACACAAGAATGGCCATCAGACTGGAAAAAATCAACTTACATCCCCATACCAAAAAAGGGAAATGCGAAAGACTGCTCCAACTTCCGTACAGTGGCCCTTATTTCTCATGCCAGTAAGGTAATGCTCAAGATCCTGCAAGGAAGACTCCAGCAATACATGGAGCGAGAGTTGCCAGATGTTCAAGCTGGGTTTAGAAAAGGCAGAGGAACGAGAGACCAGATTGCCAATATCCGCTGGATAATGGAGAAAGGCAGGGAGTTTCAGAAAAACATCTACTTCTGCTTCATTGACTATTCTAAAGCCTTTGACTGTGTGGATCATAATAAATTGTGGCAAGTTCTTGGTGGGATGGGCATCCCAAGCCACCTTGTCTCTCTCCTGAGGAATCTGTACAAGGACCAAGTCGCAACAGTAAGAACTGACCACGGAACAACAGACTGGTTCAAGATTGGGAAAGGCGTACGGCAAGGCTGCATCCTCTCACCCAACCTTTTTAACTTGTATGCAGAACACATCATGCGATGTGCGGGGCTGGATGAATGCAAAGCTGGGGTGAAAATTGCTGGAAGAAACATTAACAACCTCAGATATGCAGATGACACCACTCTGATGGCCGAAAGCGAGGAGGAGCTGAGGAGCCTTCTAATCAAGGTGAAAGAAGAAAGCGCAAAAGCCGGGTTGCAGCTGAACGTCAAAAAAACCAAGATTATGGCAACAAGAATGATTGACAACTGGAAAATAGAGGGAGAAAATGTGGAGGCCGTGACAGACTTTGTATTTCTAGGTGCAAAGATTACTGCAGATGCAGACTGTAGCCAGGAAATCAGAAGACGCTTACTTCTTGGGAGGAGAGCAATGTCCAGTCTCGATAAAATAGTAAAGAGTAGAGACATCAGACTGGCAACAAAGATCCGCCTAGTCCAAGCCATGGTATTCCCTGTAGTAACCTACGGATGTGAGAGCTGGACCATAGGGAAGGCTGAGCGAAGGAAGATCGATGCTTTTGAGCTGTGGTGCTGGAGGAAAGTGCTGAGAGTGCCTTGGACTGCGAGAAGATCCAACCAGTCCATCCTCCAGGAAATAAAGCCCGGCTGCTCACTGGAAGGAAGGATACTAGAGACAAAGTTGAAGTACTTTGGCCACATCATGAGGAGACAGGAAAGCCTAGAGAAGACAATTATGCTGGGGAAAGTGGAAGGCAAAAGGAAGAGGGGCCGACCTAGGGCAAGATGGATGGATGGCATCCTTGAAGTGACTGGACTGACCTTGAAGGAGCTGGGGGTGGTGACGGCCGACAGGGAGCTCTGGCGTGGGCTGGTCCACGAGGTCACGAAGAGTCGGAGACGACTGAACGAATGAACAACAACAACAAGGACACATCTACAATGTCATATAGTGCATTTACATAATCCAGATTAACTGCATTGAACTGGATTATATGGCAGTGTGGACTCATGTTATCCAGTTCGATGCCGTTAATCTGGATTCTGAAACTGCATTATATGCCAGCATCCAAGGGCCCTGATAAAATAGTATATAGTTATATATATTTTCTTTTACTTTCATAAATAAATTTGCATGGTTTTAGCTACAGGTTTTAATTGACACAATTAAAAATAACAACCATGAAAACATTATTATTTAGCAGATACATGGGTAAGTATGTTTTTATATGGGGACCAGCTGAACCCTGAAAATTCATGTTGCCAAAAATTATTGTCTTTTATTTTTAACTTTCATTAACCTTCGCCCCTTTCCATAATATATATCTGGTTTAATGGATGTAATTTTAAAAATCTAATTTTTAAATATCCACAATGTGCCTCCCCAGTACAATTAGATTATTCTTTTCTGCATTGCTACACCTTGATTTTGAACTGGAGTTGGCTATGTATTAACTATAGTGTGGATGGATTCACTCCTGGGTTATATGTGTAAGTATCATTTGGAATGCAGAGTGATCTGCTGCATCCTGAAAAATTCTGAGTCATCCTTACCCTCCAATGTGAGGCTCAGCAAGTTTTGATGTGGCAATTTTCTACTCCCTCTAATGCACCATAATTTTCAAGTTCCCCTCTTGTGAATAATTGGTTTCATTTTCTTGTTGCTCATTCTCTCTTCATTCCTCTTCAGGGTTTTAAGCAGCTACACCCGCTGTCCAGTCTTACTTCATGAACGTATGGAATGTCATGAGAGAGAACTAACCAATGCTAATCAATTTATCCAGCATGCTTGTGAATATAATTCAAAGGTATGTAAAGAATTTCAAAAGAATCAAAACCATTGAACTCAGTTTTATTATGCCCCCATCCCAGCCTCAAATGCAGTGGGCATTTTGGCACCACAACAGCAAGCTAAAATAAATTTGGATCTCAGGAGATTCACAGTAATGGATGGTCTCATTTGAAATTTGCTTCCCAGTAGCTTGCTAGTTATTAACTGAAGCTCCATTCAAAGCCAGAGTTTAGAAATTGGCTTTCCCCCCTTTGCGTTGAGTAATCTACAGATGGAATACAAGGTTACTGTGGAGGGAAACAAACAATTATGTTAGTATATAGGGAATTGGTGCTATTATTTAAGAGCTCTCCCTCTCCTCCTCCTCCCTCCCTCCCACCATATTCTCATTTTCTCTCTATATTTTAAGAACACTTTATGTTTTTCAGATCCATTGTAGGGTACACATTCTCAGAATGACTATCTTAATTTCTTACTATGATTTTAATATTTGAAAACCCACAGCAAGCCATTTGCATTATAAACTGCCCCCCACCCCCACCCCAAGTGACTAACAAGGTGTATGAAGGCACCTTAGCTGTAGGCTGCAGCTCATGTGAGGAAATGATTAAAAACATATGTGAAATGCTTTTGGATTACAACTCCATAATCCTTCAGGTAACAAAGTAAGTATAGCTATTTAAGTTGGAGGTTATAGAAGGAGTGGTGGCAGTGGTGGCATGGACTTATTGAGATGTGGGCCACCCCAGCGAAGCTGATGCAGTCTCCAGTTGCCTGGACAATGTTCCTGGGTTCAGTATGAATGTGCCAGATCCAGGGCTGTTCTGGGGCATATTTACACTGCTTGGTGTAGACACATCCTTAGTCATCAATAGAACAGATAAATTGAATTCATGGAAACTAAATTACCATAGTCACAGCTAACTTGACCCATTGGTTTAATGTGGGCTTGGGCTTCCATGGAGAGCATCTGCCCCATTTTCCACCCTTCCCCCAGATCTACATTTCCAACTATTTCTGGTTTTATAGAAAGCAGTTACTTCAAATTTCACAAATATGCTATTAAGGCTGGATCTACACTGCCCTATATCTCAGGATTTGATCTCAGATTATCTGTTTTGAACGGGATTATATGAGTCTACACTGCCAGATAACACGGAATAAGGAGATAATCTGGGATCAGGTCCTGGAATGTAGGCCAGTGTAGATCCAGCCATAGTCATAAACCAAGTGAGTTGATGAGTGCTAGTATTGAATAGAAAGTGTATCTTCAGAGCTACAGATTGATGCAATTCTCTACTTTTTGTTCTCTTTTGTTCAGTAAAGAAATACACTAATTACACTACCAATGGCAGTGCAGCCCTTGAAATGCATAATTCCAAGTTCTGATCCAATTCCATTGGATTTTAATAAGAATTGTTGATTCTCCTGAGATCTGAGATGACTGGCAAAGAGCATAACTGCTTCATGTACCATGCCTGCCCTCCTGGCAGCAATTAAATTCTGTGAGGCCTCTCCACCAGCCATTAAGCAGGGGTGGGGGTAGAGAAGAAGGGAATGAACTACACAGTTGTGGCTTTCTCCTGCCCCCCAGAAAATTGTGAAATAGAGAGATTAATGCTGATATGGTTGATTTACTTCCCTCCCTATCTTTCACACACAATGGCACAATGAGACTTTGCTGTTCTAAAAAAATAGTTAAATGACTCAAAAGGAACTAGCAAACCCAACAAATAACTTTTCCCATGCAGGATATAGGCATATGGCAAGCAAGTGCATGATTCATTGTTGCCCCAGCCAAATGTTCAGCATCAAAAATGATAGCTGTACAAGTGCACCTTCAGACTTCTTTTCCGTGTTTCACTTCTTATGTCCTTTTCTGTGTCATGGTATGTGTGTGTCTTGAGGGGGATTCATTCTGGATCCCTTTGTGTTCATGATCATAAACCTATCATCATCCATATCCTCTTTCTTTCCCTTTGCAATTTCAACTGGCCTTATACCAGTTCCCACACCATCCTTATCATCATAGCTCTGTGCACTTGGGGCCACTTCCCATAAAGCATTTATTTTTATTCCCTATCAGACTTTCCAGCTTCTAGTCTTTCTAAAAATTGAAGCTGGCATTTCCCTCTGCAGGCAGATGTGTTTCATAATGCATGTATAGAGTATATTTTATTAATTCTGTTTTTTTTAAGGTCCCTGTTTGCATACGTTTTATTCTTTTTCATAGCTGCCTTCACTGGGAAATGTGGCTGCAGGCCAACAATGTGGAATGAAACATAACTTGTGACAGTGTTTGGGATACGGGGCATGAAAGGCAAAAGCAATAATCAATCCTGTGTCTTAAGCAGCAGGTTTAAAATATTCAAGAAGTTTGGTATGATTGTTAGCCCAAACACCATGTCTGCTAGGCAATTGACTATCTTTAGACAATTGCTTTAAACAAAGTATTAAAGGACAGCTCATATTTTTCTTTATCCAGAGACTTTCTGCTAGGGTGTAGTACGGAGAAAGGAGTGACTGAAGAAGGATTTCATTTTTGGGGCATTGGTCCTCAGATGAGAACTCTCCCCCCGACCCCAATTAAACTGTTCTTCAGTCCCCAAATTCTAGCATTGCTCTAATTTAAAATTCCAGCCTATCATTTAGAAATGTAATGTAGGCAACCAGAAAAAAGGCAAGCAAAGTTATCAAGGCAATTCAAACAAAACAAATACAAGAATTCTAGATGTGAACAATTTCCAATATCTCTTCAGTGGTAGAAATTTGGGGATCAAACAAAAATATCATGTGGGTGGCAGAATTCTTATTTAAGGGGAAATGCTTTCATTTGGCTCCAGCTGCTATATGCATCATTTCTCCCTCATACTTTATGCCTAACAGTGGAAAGTGATGTGAGAATGAGAAGTCCATGCCAACTCAATTCTGTTGTACACTGCATTCTTGAGAACTTTTATCAAAGGTCTTACGGGGATACTTGTTTTATTTTCCCCAGAGAAAAAGCTACTTTAGGTCTCTAACATGGGGGACATTTTTATAATTGTCAACGCTACCTGCAATAAGTATTCTGCAGGATCTGGTTCAACATTTTGTTTTACTTTATCTTAGAGAAATTGTGGTACGGCTGATATATAAAGTCACAGTTATATCAGATTCATAATTCTTTGGTCCTAAAGAACCTTGATGACATATTTAGACCTACAAAGCAGTCCCTTAAAGGAGGTTCCCTCAATATTATTTTTGGAGCAAAGAATTCAATGGATCTAAGGGCACCCACCTTCATTCTTGATATCACATCTTCTACACATCCAAGGATTCCTTCAGGTGGAGCTAGTATGATAGATGTGAAACTGAGATTAATGTGCAGCTAAGGTATGCCACTTGTCCTCTAGTCATATGTCTCAGTTAACAGAGTCCCCTCTTGGAATGTTTATTGATTTCAAGGGTTATTCAATTGTAGAATTGGTTTATTTGGACAACATCTTAAGAACTGAATTAATGAACCTAGACATTGGCCATCAAGAGTTAGCAGTTGGACAGCAGAGTAAAAGCTGGTAAGTTAGGCCTCTGTCCATAATGTCCCCAATAATTAAGAGAAAAGTGGCAGTCTGTTTTAATTTAAATTATAGCAGTGTAATAGGATATTCTTGCACGAAGCTAATAAACTTGCATTAGTAACTGTCTCTATAGCATGATGCTGTATATAACCCATTCCTGCTCTGCCACATTCCCTGCCACTGAAGGGCCGTCTTGTTCAATACCCTGTGATCAGACCACAGTTACTGCATATACCTTGTGCAATGAGCCATGATCTGCTTATGTACAAGCAAGATGTTAGGAGGCAGGATTGTCATATATTCCCAACCTTCCCCACTTTCCATGCATTAATAACTAATAGAAAGCTGTTGGTTTTATTCTTTTTTTAAAATAAAAACACTTCACAAGGTTTACAAAATTGCTTTTCAAAAATAAATAATAAAAAATCAGTGCAATAGATTTGTGAGGGTGGGAGAACTGGAGAGTTGCAGCTCTAATTAGAAACACAGCCAAGGGATATGGATCTCCAAATCATTGCAGTTACATGACATATGGATCATGCGATAGCAATAGTCACCATCTCAATAAGTTGCTCCTATAACTTATTGCATGAATGGCACAGATTAGTGATAGCATGCAATAAAGTCCATAGTAATTACATTTCCAAGTGTAGCTATTTCATGTTTGTGTATACCAGTGGTTCCCAATCTTTTTTTGAACAGGGACCCCTTGACCAGGGACCACTTTGACTGGGGACCACTCTCCAACATTAGTACTGAAAAGGTTATGAATCAATTTTTGGTGAACTTTAGAGTTTGAAAAATTATTTTAAAAAAAACAGAACAAAAGAGTGTGAGATCCAATAAATTGTCCCCAGTGGCTTTAATAATAATAATAACAGCAGCAGCAACAACAACAAAAACAACGACAAATTTGTGGGACTAAACAGGGTCTTACAAAAGGCTGCTTTCTCATTACAACTCTTTTGTTTGGCAATGGGAGGTAATAATAATAATAATAATAATAATAATAACAACAACTTTGGGGCTGCGGACCTTGTTTTAGGTCTCACGACCCACCCACGGGTTGGGAACCACTGGTGTATGCTAATCCGCGTCCTCTTTTGTCTTTTTATTTGTGAAACATGTTCTCTTTTTTGGTAATGTATATATGTTCACCCTGTATGATAAAGTTGAACAGGTAAAGAATGTTTCACTTTGGGTGATTCTGCATAGATTTTGTATGCAGAAGTGAACCCCATGTCTCCATTAGGGAGATCCACCTCACTTTCTTTTCTTATTGTAAGGAATGAGACACAAAATTTACTCGCATTAATCTCAGTGATGAAAGTATAAAAGGAACCTCTCAGTATAAATATTTGAACAGCAGTTTGTTAATTTTGGTTATTCTGGTGTAGATTAATTGCTGTTTTCTATGAACCTCAACTTGTATTAGTTTAGGATTTACATCTTAAATGATAGCACTAGTGTTTGTCTTCAATAAAACATTTTTAACCTAGACAAGTTCATTATATTTGTAAAGGTGAACTGACAGATTAAAGCAGCCATGAAGATCTTGATTTAGTTTACAAGTGGAAAATATATTATCCTGCAGGTCTTATTTTTAAACAACATCATTTATTTACATATATGAATTTCAGGTGGGGTGTAACAAATACTAGTGTATCTGAAATGTTACAGGGAATCTCCTATGATGTCCTACATTTTAATTTTGTAAGTTCTCATTTCATGTGCAGAGAAACTTAATGAGATTGCTGTTTTATCTCATTTAGATAGCAGATGTTATGTGGTCATTTTTTTAAAAATCATGATTTTTTTTCATATAATTAAACAGTATTGCATGCAATATGTAACAGATATTGGACTGTTTGAGTAATTTAGTCAAAATATAATTAATGTTACCAAAGCTTGACTTGGAGATAATTAACTATTCATAATTCATAACATGTTAGTCAAAATTATCCAGGAATAACTGGAGCAAACTATGATTATAACTCGTTGTGCTAGAGATCCTAGAACTACCCAGACAGGGCATATTTTGTTAGAAGTGGATAAGCGAAATCACAGGTGCAAGTCCTGCAGAGCTTTGAACAATATAAGCTTTTGCTAAGAATTCTTCATTAATAAAATGAACTTTTATGCATATTTTACGTAGGGTAAACATTTTTCTATCTACATGAATATTTTTAGTATTTTGAGTTGCAAAACTCCTACCATAAAATTCTGAAAAGTTTGGATTTTATTATCCAAATACTTTATGGTTTATATATAAGTTGGGTGTTAGCATTTGGATGAGACAGATTTGTCCTCCTTACTTGAAAATATGGGTATTTTGAAAGAATTTTATTTTAAAAGGCTCACACATATATGTATTTAATTGTCAATTTTCACAAAGTGTTTTTTTTATAGAAATATGGGGTAATATGGAAACAGATTCGAGCCAACTTAAAAAGTGACATGGATTGGTAATATTTATCCATCACCTTTATATGAGAGTGATTGACTTATGCTTTCTGTCTGCACACTTTAAGGTCTCAGTTAAAAGAAGGAAAGTGGTGATATGTTTACACCACACATGCCAATTTCCCTTCTATGGAAGAGATCACAATTTGGGGATTGGAGGGAGAACAAATAGAACTCACATATGCTCCACGGCTACCTCTCTTTTGAAGTAACTCCAATTGTTCTTTGTTGACTAACCATGAAACAAAGACACAAAGATTACCTTGAATGAGGACTACTTTTTTAAACTGAGGTTTTGTTTAAATTCTTTGGAAGCAAAAGAAAAATGGGAGAACAACCTGATGTGGTTACAGCTGAGACCAAGTGTATACCTTGAAACAACTTGTGCAACCTTCCCTTGGGCAACTCATCTGAGGCCTAATATTTGGGTTGTTCCTCAGCCAGTCACTTACTAGAAAGTAAACCTCAGATCCTCCCACCCAAGGCACAACCTTATAAATGAGAGTGAAATCCCAAGAAAGAAGATACTCTTTCCCAAACCTCTCAAATTGCAAGACCAGTGGAGGCTGCTCCCTATCAAAAGGGTGGCAAGGTTGAAAAACCAAACTCATAAAATCTCCCCAATCATTTGCTGAATGAAATCCTGTTTACATACACCATACAGACCAATTGGCACAGATACAGTATGGGGTAGCTGTGGGGGGGAGGTAAAGCAGAGGAAACTCATACTTAGACCTGAAGTGACCAGATAAACTCACAGTGCACTGGGGGTAGGTATGGGGGAAAGTGGGCTGTCCTTCAGCAATGGAAAATGTATATGAAGGGGCATTCAAGTCTTAAATAGACTATGGACCCTGCCCTCACCGCATGCAGAGTTCTGGTGTCTAGCCTCCTGGTCTCAGACCATGAAAGTCATCAAAGAAATATCCTCCCCATGATGGCTTTGCACCATAGTTCAGGCATACATTCTTCTCCTAGATGTTGGTGACAATGCATTAAACTTTTGCTCACCTACAGAAATGAAGTCCCCAGTATTCTCATTGAGATAATTATTTTTTTGATGCAGGGTGCAGTTGAACTGTCTAACTGTTCATCTAGCATCAAGGGCAGGAAGAGTAATCACAGCATTATCTATAGCAGATTTCAGTTGCAATGGGATGGATTTCATCTACCTGACATGTCACATCATGATATTTCTTTTGGCTAATTCAGAAATACTCCAGACCACTTAAGGTTTGTTTTTTTCAGAATAAACTGGTACAAGCTCTTACCTAAACCAAACATTATAAAAGCAAAGGAGGTTGAGACTCTACACCATTTCCTACCTACTCCATATATAATAGATAACTTTAACTAAAAGTCTCTCACGGATCTGTGGTGATTGTGTTTGAGATTGTAGCTGTCTCTTTTTCTTCCTTTTCTTTGTTATTTTCCCCCCAAAGCAATTGTTCTCTCTCTTCTTCCTACACTTATACACAGTTTATTTGTGGATGTTCCTTCTCTTGAGCTGTTTCAAACCAGCTATATTTTACAATTCCTTCACCAGTTGCTTAATAGTGACAGACTGCACATTTATATATTCAATGGGCTTTTCCTTTCTAAAACTGATCTTTAGAGGAAAGTGGGAAGAAATGGAAAATACACTTTGATTACTGCCGCTGATTACAGGATTTCCCACTTATATTAATTCATGACTTACCTTAATCCTCCATTTATTAATTTCATCCAAACTTCAGGAACCAAATCATGAGTTTAGCTAAAATCAAAAGGCCTTCTAATCTTTTGCCTTTTAGGTATGTATTTCATTGTGTGGATGAACGATTTACATTTTTTTTTGGTTCTTCTATAATTATCCGGAGAGGACTAAGATACATTACAAAAAGGGAGTGAAGAGTTAAAGGTCTGCCTCTC
The DNA here is from genome assembly GCF_037176765.1 of Anolis sagrei. NCBI lineage: Eukaryota > Metazoa > Chordata > Lepidosauria > Squamata > Anolidae > Anolis > Anolis sagrei. The sequence goes on along the minus strand of NC_090024.1, from coordinate 209,885,365 downwards.
TTTCAACTTTCTTTTCATGTATGATAGCAAAAAAGAAGAAGAAGAAGAAGAAGAAGAAGAAGAAGAAGAAGAAGAAGAATTTCCACTCTTTACCGATTTCTCTGATGTTAAATTGCATATTATGAATTAGGGCAGATTAAAAACACACTGATATGGATATTATTTTTAGTGCCCCCCCCCCCCCATGTATATACTGAACCTATTTTCATCCTGACCTCTGAATTTTCTGAGCATGTCTTGTCACTCTGTGAACTTATAGCCTTGTCTATTATGCATTAATTCATTTCCTGTTTCCAACCACAAGCCCTGGCAATTATTTTCCCTTGAGTCCTTGGGAGGTTCTCTGGTTTTTTAATTGTACTTCTGCAACCATCAGATTTCCTTCAACATATTGATACCTCCTTCTCTTTCATAGTGGTATAAGAATAGGCACTCCCCACCTGGTTGTGAGACAATGACATTGCAGTGCAATATACCACACACTGAATAAAATATGAAACTCCAAACAATTCAAAACAGCAACCTTATAATTGTAGCCAATCTCATAATTCTGTCATATCATGATTTAAGGTTGTAAAATCAAGTTATAAAGCCAAGTTAGCATACCAAAGCACACTGTTAACAGGAACACACTCCCACTGTCTAGTTCACAGTATCAGTCATTCACCAAAGCAACCAAAACTATTTCTAGCCCATAAGCAAACCTGAAACCTAAATAAAATGGATCTAGATAACCAGTCCCAACCAGGAGCCCTTGGGATTGTGATGTCCAAAAATGGGATGCCATCCAATATAGTAGGATCCAAACAGGTTTCTTCATGCAAGTTGGGACCTCACCTGTAAAAAGTTTTTCATCACTTCCCTTGCCCACTCTGCAAGAACTTCTGTTCTCTTTAAATCTAATTTTTCCAACTTTGAAAAAAAAATCCATACAAAATCATGTAGGACCTTTTTCATGATGTTTATTATGCTTTTGGAATTTGGGACATAAAGGTGATATTTGGGGTTTTTTTAACCTTTTGAGTGAGATGTTTACATGATTTTCCATAATTGATCGGCATAATACTTCTGAAAAACACCCACAAATAAATAGGTACACACCCACACATCCACCATAAAATTAAGTAATACAATTGAAATGTCAAATACTGTCATGTGAGCTTTGCATTCTGTGCAAATTTTGACTTTTCCAATTATGTTTCACCTTTTTCATACACCATTACTCAAATGAGGTGATAAAACATGAGTGTCAGAACAAAGTGATAGTTTTTAAAATGACAAAAACAAGTATCTATGCATGAAATCCATCCATATCAAATATTAGCAGAAAGCCTCAGGAGAAAGAAAAACACATTAGTCTTTATTTTTTCTTTATTCATTAATTAATTACGCAAAGTGAGATGGGAAATGGAAACATTACCTGGGAGTGAATCCCACTGGAGCCAAAATGAGTAGATTGAGCTGAAAAGCTAGACAAGCCCCAGGGAGTGACACTTCACAGAAAATTAAAAATCACATAGAAATTCTCCACATTTTCAACTCACAATTCATAGTTTGCATTTTTAAAAACTTGACAGCTGTTGAATGTATGTAAAATTATCTTCCAACATCTCAAAATAAATTTCTAGTTGTCCCAGATCGGAAAGTCCTAGAAATAACCATCACAGTTTGACACAACAAATTGTTGCAGCTGTGATGCTGTCAACAGGTTATTTATTTATTTACTTTGTAGCAGCCATTGGAGTTCTTATTATGGATCAAAATGTCCTGCTTATACAAATACGACACTTAATCTTCTTTTTAATCTTGATTTTGACTTTCAGTATAAATTACATGGTCTCAGGTGTCACCTTAAATTGATTTGTTATGCTAAACACCTGCCAAATAAATAATGAACTCTCAAATTAGTCTATATGCAATAAGACAAGGTCTGAGTTATTTCTAACAATCCCTTTTATCAGGTGAGGATTAAATTATCTTTATGTTATGTCACTCAGGGCTTGCACCCCTCTGGAGCGGTGCTAGAAACACTCAAGGATATAGGTTTTCCCAGCACATCGTTTCTGATATTAAATGTCACTGCATTTCAACAGTATGTCATATTATTAAGATGGAAGAATACAAATAAACCCAAAAACAAAAGTGAGAGAGAAAGATGGATCATCAGAGGATTCTCTCAAAGGTGTCTTTTACTTTCAGTGATGTGCCCTGAGATGGTGCTATGAGAGAAGATAAGAGAAACATCTTTCTCCTTCCTCTCAAGACACTAGGACTCAGGGTCATCAAACGAGATGCAACAAGGTTCCAGGACAAATATGATGCTTTAAATAGCAACACTACTCTTCCACGTTCCCCAAATAGTACTGGAGATGTGTACAGCAGCGTTCTGAGTAGGTACTGAGTTCCTTCTTGAGTCAGAATGCGTTTGGGTATAATGGATGATAATAGTTTCCTCATAATGGGGTTGTCACTATTACTGTCACTTTGGCCAATGGGAGATCTGGCTTAGGTGGGTAGCAGGGGGTTACAATGGGTTACTAGAGTCCCCAAAAGTGCAGATATTTACAGGTCTTTCCTTTGTCTGATTATGCCAACATTTCTCACATATCTTTAGGCCTGTGTGATCAGTGTGATCAATGCAACAAATGTTTCAATAGTCATGGCAAATCACTTCTAAAGTATTATTAAAATATCATTAGGAGTCTGTATCGTAACTATAATGATATATTTTTTTCATTACAAGTAATTGAAAAAATGGGGAAGCTTCCAGGGCTCTGTTCTCCCTTATTTTTAGAACTATCAGGATTCAGGATGAAACTTTCTACAATAGTAGAACATATGTACCTCTGTTACCCCCCCCCCCCCCCCCCCTCTCAAACTTTCAGAACATTTCACTCATTCCTTGATTTTGGGAATTTTAAAAAAAAGTTTTTATGAACAACGTTTTTAAAAAAATCTACAAGAGCTATCTCCTTGATTTTCTATTTTCAATGATACAACATGACCAGGGCATCTCTTGCCACATTGCAAGGCATCAATGGCTTTATCATTCTTTCCAACCTTTATGCTTTGGGACTTGATATAAGTAGCATGGTAAGACTTCATGCATATCCCTTTTTCTATATGGGTTTACCCGATTCTTGGAAGCACCCACACCTAACATATGGACTTTGGGGAAAATTATATATAATTGAGGTTAGAGATTGGGTAAGTAACCCTTTGATTTGTATAAAGATTGATGTCACCATCTACTATCCTTGAGTCTTAGCACTTGGACCATTTCTTTGCATATTCTTCTAAACTGTGATTAGGTTTTCATTTAAATTTCCCACAATTATCCTGACATAGCACTAATTTGCTACTCCTTTAGACCAGCAACCTAGTACTATTCAGAACTATGTTCCTCTGCTCCCCACTTTATTATTTATAGACTACCCTCTCTCCCTACTCATCTTTTCCTTCTGACATCAGGGGCTAACAATGGAGAAGAAAGCCCACAAAATCACTTAGATTAAGGCTTTGATACCCTTTGACCAGATATTTTTGTATAATTCTTCCTGACTGCTGCCTTTGTCATTCCCTGCGCTTCACAAGGATGGCTATGTATGTGGTGATAGATGAATGAGCTTAGCTAAAAGATTAGCACACTTTAATTCAGAATTTGGAAAAGCTCAGCATTTGGACTACGGCTTTCAAAATTCTCCAGATAGTATGTTTGGGTTTCTGGAAGCCATAGTCTTAAAAAGTACATTTTCGTGCTCTCTACTAGAACCACATGAAACTACACATTTTCTTACCTGTTCACTTTACTTGTGTTGAGTCAGGTTTTTAACCCAATGACTCACTCAAAATACTGTAGGCGTTAATTCACAGTTGCAAATAAGACAATATGTTGGAGGTTCAGAACAGGTGAGTTTCTGCGGATGGTTGGTAGATCTGAAGAAGACCATTGCCTTGAAATGATTTTGGCAGTTTAGGTCATCTGCTACTGAAAACTCAAATGTGCTCCTGTTTTTCACACTTGAGCAGCAGAGGCTCAGGGAATAAAGAGGTCAAGGAACAAGATGTGGGGTTTGTCATAAGCCCTCAGGCACCTGCTAACTAGAGGCAGCATGCTAGAAGGAGTGCCTCAGTGTGAATACAAATCTTTCTGCTACCTTGTCACATTGGATTGAATATGAAATATTTATAGGAAAGCCAACAATTGTCTGTGTCAGATCCGCTTCTGGAAGTGTACAGGACAAGAACTTAAATTCATAGTTTTAACCCCCCCCCCCAATGGATACAAACACAGGGGGGAGAAGTAGCTTTTAAAAAATATTGCTCACGCGTGTACACGTGTGTGTGTGTGTGTGTGAGAGAGAGAGAGAGAAAGAGAGAAGCTTGGAAAATACAATTTAAATTCCAAAACCATATATTAAACGAAAATTCAAAATTCTTTCTAGTTGGGTCTTGCCAGTCTTCTACTAATTCAAGATTGCTGTGGTAGAAGAAATCATGAATTATGAATCATGATTTTGTACACTCTTGAAATCTCTCTGATATTTTGTTAGCCTGACCTCATCTGCAAGTAGAGATGCACAAAGATTCCAAGCACCAGAGAAATGTATGACATTTTCATACATTTGATGGCTGGAATCCTGTATCGTCTTTACATATGAAGTAGCACTACAGTGACCGTGCTATGTACCAAATTCTGGTGCAGCCTCCCCAATCTCCACATACTGTGAAGCAGCTGCTATAATCTATTTCCATGTACTTTGGGAAGCAGCTGGTTGCTTTGTCCACTTCCTTCTATGAGTAATTTCCATTTATCTTCCTTGAATATTGTAAAATGCAAATAGGTTTCTATGGGCATAAATGGCAATCTATGGGCATATATGGCAATCTATGGGCATATATGGCAATCTGCACTTAAGGTGTATAAGTCTTAACAGGCCAAATCCAGTTTTTGGAATTGTGCAAGTAAATGAATTGGCAGCTGGTGAAGCTGTATTGATGATATTTGTGGCAAAGTATACAAAATGGTAACACATTTTAATGCAGATCTTTTAAAGCCACAAACTGATAAATAAATGGGTCAGCATGATATTAAAGACTGGAAAAACAAGAAATTGAGTGTACCTGAACCAGACAAGTGATGGGCAGAGTAACTGGTTAGAGTGGATGCACAGATCTGCATCTATTTCTTATGCTCACTGAGCACTCAGTCTCTGTCACCACATGGTACATCTCTTCTTTCAGAGTTAAACATACTTCACCTCTCTCTATAAAGACAGTTAATGTGGAGATGGATCCTTTAATTGAACAGCCTGTGAGTTTCACGCAGCTCCAAATAACAAATGGACTAGGGAAGACCATTTTTCTGAGCAGGGACTCTCAATTTGGAAAAGAGAGCTGTCTTCTTCTGGCAATAAATAGTACGCATAGCTGGTGAAAAATACAGAACTTTTTTTTACTCTTCTTGATACAGGGATTAGCAAATGGGCATCAACAGTCAAACATGGCCTCTGGCAGTGGAAAATGAGTTGGTTACTTTCTGTTTAGTTTTTATTCCTCTGTTGCCTTGGAGCCTGAGGGCAGGCCAGCTGTGTGTGCTCAGTTTCCCCAGACACTCAGAAGACTTGATTAGATTGCGCTAATTATGGCATTGGATGAGGCTACGATTCGCAGCTAAGCAGCTGGATTTAAATATCACAGAATATGTCATCCACTCACTGGGAATTCCCAGTGTTTTTATCCAGCATTAAACTAAACTTTGCAATATTTGTTATAGCACTAGTCATTCACTTTAGTATTCGTAAAAGATACCTGAAGTTTAAGAAGATGGAAAAAGTACAAGACTATTTCTCATGTTATATGAAAGAACCTAATTTGGTGCTGAGCACTGAAACCTAAAGATGAATCTATGCCCAGCACTAGTTTTCTGACAAGTTCGGCTGTCTGTCTATCTATCTATCTATCTATCTATCTATCTATCTATCTACGTATATAATAAAAGTCAGTGTTTGTATGTGGGGGGAGGACTGGAGGTGTATGTGGCAGTGTTCTGATTGGCTGCCACTGTGGTACAATTTGCATATGGTCTCTGATTGGCCAGCCTCAAAACTCTAACATTCTGAGGTAACAGAGGAGAGGAAAAGGCCCGAGGCTGTGTCAGAAAATTACCAATACAGACCAAATTTGGCACACAGAGCCCCCATGACCTACTCTACATCCTACTGCAGTTTGGAGGAGGATGGACCATGGATGATGGGACTTACAGTACCATCAATTACTTTCTGAGACCTCTGTGATCTTCATCTAATGACTGATCAAGACCAAACTTGGCACACAGAGCCCCCATGACCCACTCTACATCCTGGTGCTGTTTGGAGGACAGACCATGGATGATGGGACTTACAGTACCTTCACTCACTTCCTGAGACCACAACAACACTAATCCAATTACCAATACAGACCAAACTTGGCACACTGAGCCCTCATGACCCACTCTACATCCTGGTGCTGTTTGGAGGAGGATGGACCATGAATGATGGGACTTGAAGTACCTTCACTCACTTTCTGAGACCACAGCAACATTCATCCAATTACCAATAAAGACCAAACTTGGCACACAGAGCCCCCATGTCCCACTCTACACCCTACTGCAGTTTGGAGGGTGGGACTTGCAATACCTGCACTCCCTTCCTGAGACTATTACAACTGCCAACAATGATGGATCAGGACCAAAATTCACACAGAGAGCCCGCATGACCCACTCTACATGCTGGTGTGGTTTGGAAGAATTTGGAGATGGATGATGGGACTTGCAGTAACTTCACTCACTTCCTGAGACCACTGAGGCCCTCGCCAATGACTGATCAAGACCAAACTTGGCACACAGAGCCCCCATGACACACTCTACATCCTGGTACACTTTCGAGGAGGACAGACAATGGATGATGGGACTTCAAGTACCTCCACTCACTTCCCAAGACTGCTGCAACCCTCATCTAATGACCAATAAAGTCCAGACTTAGCACACAGAGCCCCCATGACCCACTCTACATCCTACTGCAGTTTGGAGGAGGACTGATGATGGATGATGAGACTTGCAGTACCTTCACTCACTTCCTGAAACCACAGCGACACTTATCCAAATACCAATAAAGACCAAACTTGGCACAGAGAGCTCCCATGGCCAACTCAACATTCTGGTGTGGTTAGGGGGAGGACGGACTATGGATGATGGGACTTGCAGTATCTTCACTCACTTTCTGAGACCACTGTGACTCTCATCAAATGACTGATCAAAATCAAACTTGGCACACAGAGCCCCCATGACCCACACTACATAGTGGTGCAGTTTGGAGGAGGCTTGACCACAGATGATGGGACTTGCAGTACCTTCACTCACTTCCTGAAAACAATGCAACCCTCATCCAATGACCAATAAAGACCAAACCTGACATACAGAACTGCTATTACCCACTTTCTCTAATAACCCGGGCAGTACGGGGTCCCCAAGCTAGTTTATATATATAAAAAAACACAACAAAGTAGCATACAATAGAATCATAGAGTTGGAAGGGCCATCCAGTCCAGCGCCCCCGCTAAGAAGTAGGAAAATCACATTCAAAGCAACCCCAACAGATGGCCATCCAGCCTGTATTTAAAAGCCTCCAAAGAAAGATTCTCTACTACACATCAGGACAGAGAGCTCTACTGCTAAACATCTCTCAACAGTCAGGAAGTTCTTCCTCATGTTCAGGTGGAATCTCCTTTCCTGTAGTTTGAAGCCATTGTTCTGCGTCCTAGTCTCCAGGGCAGCAGAAAACAAGCTTGCTCCCTCCTCCCTATGACTTCCCCTCACATATTTATACATTGCCATCATGTCTCCTCTCAGCCTTCTCTTCTTCAGGCTAAACATGTCCAGCTCTTTAAACCGCTCTTGTCCCCTGGAATAAATAAATAAAAGAACAAATCTAGAATCCTAGCCATAATGCAAAACTTAACTTAGGAGGAAATAAATAGCCTATAAGAATGCAGCATAGACTGGTAGTCTGCTTTAACAGAAATGAGCTGGGTTCTTGATATGCAAATATGCACTATTATAGCTCCTTCTCAGTCACTGAGTGTTGCTTATGCCTCATAAAGAATAACATAAATGCAAAAAAAAATCTGCTATAGTCTAAGACACAAGAAGAGATGAAGAATTAAATCCAGAAAATATTGTCTTCTTTGCTAGTGTTTTTACCATTATTATTGCAAAGATCTAATATGAATGCACTGAAGTCATATTTCTTGAGACATGTTGGTTGCTCCTTATGCAAGCACAGCAAGATTAATGAAGGAACAAAAGCTAACATAAAAGGAAGCGGGAAGCTGACCTTACTTAAAAAATAACTTTCAACCTCCTTCTCCATAAATTAAAAGTTTCCTCTACTCAAGTACAGCTTTCAGAACAATTATAGTGTTTCATTATAATGGATGGAAATACTCAAGGTTATTGAACATGGCAAAATTTGTTAAGCTCTGGGATACATACTGCATAAAGGAAGAAAGATGGGGATGCTACATATTTAGGATCATGACATTTTGAGATACTAATGAATCTTGGCATCATTTTCATTTATAAAGGGTAATACATCAAAATAGATTGGAAACGACATCTGTACGCCATGTATTCTACTCATGTTTTCAAATAATTTAATTGTTAATGGCTTGGTTTGGTTAGATATTGACTGAATAATTATATTATATCAGAGCATTTTAAAGTGTCAGTCTGTTTGATAAACTGCAAGATGTACAGCAATAGCATTATGCAGACCTAAGTAGTATGGCATCTGTCACCTATCTGTCTGTCTGACTTCTAAATTGTTAAATTTGCATTTTTGGACTGTATCTTCTAGAGTCATGGAGACAGCATTCAAATGGGCAGAATGAACAGTGAAGGGGAAGGCAGATCTATGTTTCATTAAGTTCAGTTTAGATTATCAATGGATGCAGAAGTGTTCCCGAAGTTATACAATATGCAGAAATAGATAGATAGGTTGCTAGATGAGACCTTGGATCTGCATCTATTGTGTTTGTGTGACTCTGGTGTCCACTGATGTAAAAGAAACTTTGGAACATTTTTGTTCATCACTGTCCTAAGCTATCAGGCATTTGTGTTCACATTACCCTACATTTTTCCTTTGTAAACCCACAATAGCATTTTATATGAAGCTCTTAAAATGAGTCAATGTCTACCCTTGTACTCTTTGAATCATAGAATCATAGAATCACAGAGTTGGAAGAGTTCAACTCCATTCTGTCATGTAGGAAAACCACCACCACCATCACAACAACAACAATTTATATGCCACCCTGTCTCCCCGAAGGGACTCAGGGGTGGTTTACAGTCAAAAGAATAAAGTGACAAACATTCATTGTCAAAATGAACAAACATCAAAAACCACAATAAAACAACTGGAGCTGCAGTGGCCTGGTAGAGAGTGATGGTGAGGTTCTCTTAGGTTTGCTGGTGCTGCGGCAGCCATGAGGAAGGTGATGGTGAGGTCCTCCTGGGCCTGTTGGTGCCATGGCAGCCTTGAGGAGGGCTGCCATGCCGGCCTTGGGGAGGAGGATGGTGAGTCCCCCCTGGGCATGTTGCTGCTGGGCTGGCCTTGAGGAGGGCAATGGTGAGGCCCTCCTGGTGCCTTGGCAGCCTTCAAAGCACCATCTGAGTAGTAGGAGGGAAATAGTAGGAGGAATGAGTAGGAGGAATAGTAGGAGGAATAGTAGGAGGAATGAAGGCGGGGGGGGGAGGAGGCTTTTGGGGGTGAGGGAGGCAGGGGAGGCAGAAGAGGAGGAAAGAGGGAAAGCTTGGAGGGGGAGAGGAAGGGAGAGAGAGAAACCATGGAGACATTTATAGACAATACATAATTCTTCTGTACCTCCTTATACAATGTTTTTGTACTTGGTTCTGAAAGGACAGTCAGATATCTCTGGGAATAGTCCAAAAAGTCCTGAGATCACCAGCATAGCTAAGCTAGCATAAAATGGAACACAACCAGTGTAGTTACTTGATCTCAGCTGATAGTAATTGAGAAAGTTATTTATGTATTTTCTTATTTATTTATTTATTTATTTACAGTATTTATATACCGCTTTTCTCACCTCTGGGGGACTTGAAGTGGGTTACACAAAAATAATGGCAAAATTCAATGCCTTACATACATCAATCAAAACTCAATCAACAACATATAACTATGTTAAACCTAATAAAAAGCATTAAACCTAATAAACCTAATAAAAGCATTAAAATCACATTATCCCAAAAGTTAATTGCACATATTCCATATTTGCTTCTTCTACTGCATTACTAGTCAAAAACTTTGTTCCATAACCATGTCTTTGTTCTTTTTCTAAAGGCCAGGAGGGAGGGTGTAGATCTAATCTCACTGGGGAGAGAGTTCCAGAGCTGAGAAGCCACTACTGAGAAGGCCCTATCTGTCGTCCCACCAACTTGTGAAACGGGTGAGACTGAGAGCAGGGCCTCCTTGGCCTCCTTGATGGTTCACAGAGGGAGATATGTTTGGACATTTAAACTGGGCCAGAACCTTTTAGGGTTTTATAGGCTAAAGCCAGCACTTTGAATTGTGCTTGGTAGGAGACTGACAGCTAGTGGAGCTGGCATAATAGGGGAATTGTGTGCTCCCTGTATGCCGCTCCGGTGAGAAACCTGGCTGTTGCCCATTGGACCATTTGAAGCTTCCAAACAGTCTTCAAAGGCAACCCCATGTAGAGTGTGTTGCAGTAATCTATTCACGATGTAACAACAGCATTATCATTATTGTGTGCCAGTAGCATGCATTAGGGCCGGTTTCTCTAGGTTTTTGTTTTTTTAAAAACATAAACTGTTTGATACATTACATGCATCCGCATTACCCTTTGCATACCTAAATCATATCCACAATATTTCCATCAATATCTGTGTGTAAAAATAAAACCCAAGCAATAGATGGGCTAGTGGCAGTATACTACTCAGCACCAGAAGCACAATCTGAAGTGGGCAAGTCAACATTATAAATAGTACTTGTGGCACTGCATGCAAAGCATTCTCTCAGAAATAAGTGTTTTCTCATTTCAATGCAAATGATACATTGGTTCTGGCCTCTTAGTTATTCTCAACTTAGCCTGAAACAATTTTTGATTGAAGTGGGTAAGTTTGCTAGCTGTACATTTCCTTTATAACAATAAGGAGACATCAAGGATGCCTGTTGTTGTCTTTAAAGCCACCCCCACAACTGGTAAAATGGAAAGTGGATTAAATAAAATTGGAGAAATCACCACACACTCATTAAGTATTAATAGGCCTAAGATCACATTGTATTTGCTTCAAAAAGGGGTGTTCTTTTAAAAATGAAAGACTATTTCAATAATTGATCCTTAGATAAGAAGTGTGTAAGGTATGCAAAAAATGGAATTTCACATATCTTCGAAAAGCAGGCTTCGGGACATGCTTTGAGTTCATTTAAGGTTTTCCTGAAAATTCAGGTCAATTTTTTTATTTAGAAAAGTATCCAAACTGATTTGTTCATCACAAATGAGTTTTACATCCAGAAAAAACAAGTTTCCTTCAAAGGGTTGAGCTGCTGGTGGCAAATTGTGGAACTACTCTAGGTTGTTTGTTGAATTTCCAAACAAAATGAAAGCTCAGACAAATGTTTGTGCACAGATAAGTTTTAACTGGAAGGCATCTTTTTTTTAAAAAAATCCTGTTTTGCTTATAAAAATAATGTTTTTTTTCCTCTCACTTTACCTGTGTGCTTCTCAAAATGCCTTTTTCTTTTTTTACAAAATCTGTTGCCTTTCCAAAGAAAAACTGGCAGAACTTTCTTTCTGCAGCAGAAATTAATTTAAAAACCTTTGGACACACACCTGGATGGCTCTGGTTTTGTGAACTGTGAAGTACTGTTTCAGTCATCCCATTCTTGGCAGTTTGGGGCCTGGATATAAAATGCTGTTGGAAATCTGCTCAATGATTTTTTAAATATCTAACATTATTATTATTATTATTATTATTATTATTATTATTATTATTATTGAAATCATCCTCCCTAAAATCATATCTAGGAATAAACATGTGAAATGATCAATGGTTATGGTGTTGAATTCTACCATATCTTTTCCTGAGTCTTCTCATATGATAGCTGTATGGTATTTTAGGTATAATAACATTGTACTCTAGTCTTATATAGAAAGAGCCATATCTATTAAAATGTGTCAAATTACTTTTCAGTAAGAATCTACCAATTTCCACAAATGTCTTTATCCATTTCAAGAGAACAAATGTGAGAGGCATATAGAGAATACTGAATGTCGGGGAAAGTAAAACTGATACATTTTTCTATCCATCATCATATGGTTTTTAAAAATGTACTTTTTAAAAGTACTCTTTTGCCTGGCCGCTGTGACAGTCTGGACGAGGGTGAGCAAACTGAACTTGAATCCAGACAAGACAGAGGTCCTCCTGGTCAGTTGCAAGGCCGAACAGGGTATAGGGTTACAGCCTGTGCTGGATGGGGTTTCACTCCCCTTGAAGGTGCAGGTTCGCAGCTTGGGAGTCCTCTTGGACTCATCTCTAAGCCTGGAATTTCAGGTTATGGCGGTGGCTAGGGTGGCTTTCGCACAATTAAAACTTGTATGAGTTGCACCCATAACTTGGGAAGTCAGACTTGGCCACAGTGGTCCATGCTCTTGTCACATCTAGGTTAGATTACTGCAATGCACTCTATGTGGGATTGGCTTTGATGATGACACAGAAGCTTCAAATAGTCCAATGAGAGGCAGCCAGGTTAATAGCTGGAGCAGCATACAGGGAGCACACAACTCACATGTTATGCCAGCTCCACTTGCTGCCAGTTTGCTAAAGAGCACAATTCAAAGTGCTGGCTTTGGCCTATAAAGCCCTAAATGGCCCCAGACCAATTTACCTGTCTGAATGCATCTCCCTCTATGAACCATCACAGAGATTAAGATCCTCCAGGGAGTGCCTGCTCTCTGCCCCCCCCCCCCACTGTCACTGGCACGATTGGTGGGGATGAGAGAGAGGGCCTTCTCAGTGATTGCCCCTTGGCTATGGAACTCCTTTCCTAATGAGATTAGATCATTCCCCTCCTTCCTGTCATTCAGAAAGATGGTAAAAACTGGGCTGTGGGACCAAGCCTTTGAGACTCTGTAATAAGGTAGCAATAGGAAATCTTATTATGCCAACCAGATTCGATACGTATGTTTGAGATGGTTTTAAACAGAGGATTTTAATGTTCTGATTTTAATGTTTATGTATGTGCATAGTCTATTTATGTCCTGGCATTGAATGTTTGCCATTTATATGTTGTGCTCTGTCCTGAGTCCCCTTCAGGGTGAGAAGGGCAGAATATATAAATAATAAATAAATAAATAAATAAATGAATGAATAAATAAATAAATAAATATTTATTAAATAAATAAATAAATAAATAAATAAATATGACTTACATACTAATATTAGTTGTGACCAGGGTAAAGTCATTGAATCTGTATGAATTAAATCTATGTTAGCTCACCAATTGATTGGTATACTTTATTTGGCAATAACCAACAGGATCCCAGCCTGTATCTTGGATCATATTGTTATTTCCAATTAGAGTGGCCCAACGAGAGTAGTAAATGAGAATAACCTGTATATTGATTCAGCATGCGCCCATGACTTCATAGTTTTACTGTAGCCTACCGGATGTTGAACTGTAAACTCCCAAAACTGAATATTATTGTGGGTGCTGCACTTCAAGAAGGGTGAAAGGATTTAATGGACAGCAACAAAGATTACCCATGGTTTGAAAGGAGAAAAGGCTGAAGAAATGAGGTTTGTAATTACAACCTCATCACCAATTAGAAGTCCCGCTTGCAGCAGATAGTTAGGTAAAGGCCTTTGTTTTCTGGCAGAAATGGAACCAGTCTAGCTTCTTGTGGAATGGAGTTCCTCTATATATTTTAATTAGGGTGTTCCAAGTTGCAACTGGTAGGAGAAGAATGTATATTTTGTCCTCTATGTTGTTCTTTGAGCCTTTACTACTACAGAATATTTATATAAAAATACAACTGTTGACATTATCACATGAACATGGAAAAGATTTAGAGTAGAGAGGGGAATTAAATTTGGCAGCTTAATCTTTGTAGCTACATGACAATAACATTGTTAGAAACAATGCCAAATATCCAGCTTTATTTCAAGAGAAATGAATTTAGACAGACTCCTTTCTAATTTCACCCCATGTTTTTCTCACTGTTCGATTCTAAAAGAAAGCTGTCCTGTTATATTTTTTAAGATTCAGACATCGACAAATATTAAAGACTGTAGTAATTGCAGTATTATCAATATATTCAGGATTAAACTGATTGTCAGATTAGACACCGGAGCAGCAAATTCTAGGACAATTGGAGCAGATGAAAAAGTGTACCGTCTAAGGTGACATTAACACAAAAGTGAATAATGAGGTAACTTTAGCAAATGATAGCAATGGTATCTGGCAGACTCTTAAATAAGATTCATTTAATAGTGTTAAAAATACCAATAAAAATAAGCAACTACTAAGAGTAAGCAGACATAGTTTTTTAAAATGTAGAAATAGCATTATCTGCTTCATAGTATCTTAACTATGTCTTAATGTACTTAGATTACAAAGACTACACAACATTTTCTCCTGCCTAACTCTTTTATTTCTCCCTAAGAGATTTAATGGCTGCAATTTGGCAGATTTAGTAGGTCTGAAATACATCCATTGAAAGGAGCAAAGGCACACTTAACTCTGTGCCAGCTTTGGGAGGATAATTTTTCCACATACCTTCTCTGATATGAACATATGTATAATGCAAATTAAGGTATAATGTAATAACAACAACAACAACAACAACAACAACAACAACAACAACAACCTATCCCTCCTTGTGGCTCGAGGCAGGTTACAGCATAATTAAAACACATAAATAAAAAATTCACAAATAAACATATTAAAAACATATTTCTATAAAATACACAGAAAAGAGATTAAATACAAGATAAGAGTTTAAAATTCATGCTTAAAACTGGATGAGTAGGCTGCCGGAAGAGATAGGTCTTTAGATGGTTTTTAAATTCTGACAGATATTCTACCTGTTGTAGCTCTTCCGGCAGGATGTTCCACAGTCTTGGGGTGGCTGATGAAAAGGTCCTCTGGGTGACAATTGCCAATTCGCTTCTGGTTGGTTGGAGTAGCCACCCAACAGAGGACCTAAGTCTGTGTGGGGCGGATTGTACAGGAGAAGGCAATCCTGTAGGGCTTTAAAGGGCAAAGCCAACAACTTGTACTTATCCCAGAAACTAATTGGCAAGCAGTGGAGTGATTTTAGGATAGGTATAATATGCCCGTAACCAATCTGGCTTACTTATTTTGAACTAGTTGGAGTTTCTGAACTTGGCACAAAGGTAGCCCAATGTAAAGCACATTGCAGAAGTCCAACCTTAAGGTTACCAGTGTGTAGACTACTATCTTCAGGCCCTCCAAATCTAGGAAGGGGCACAGCTGGCATATCAGTCAAAGCTGGTAGTAAGCACTCCTGACTGTTGCATCTACCTGAGCTGATATTTGGAGAGATGGATCCAGGACCACTCCCAAGCTGCAAACACAGTCTTTCAGGGGGAGTATAACCCCATCCAGAACTGGTTGACACACCTCCATCCCCAGATTAGGATTCTTGATTGCAAGCACCTCTGTTTTGTCTAGATTCTGTTTCAGCTTGTTTTTCCTCATCCAGCCTATTACCTCTTCCAGACATTCATTCAGAGGACACACACTATTCTTAGCTGAGGGTGTTTTGGAAGGCATGGAGAAATACATTTGGGTATCATCAGCATACAGATATTACTCCACCCCATGCCTACGGATGATCTCTCCCAGAGGTTTCATGTAAATATTAAAAAGCATTGGGAACAGAATGGCACCTTGTGGGATGTCATATAACAGTTCCATATAAAAGCACCACCTTCTCAGAATATTTCCCCAGGAAGGAATGGAACCACTGAAGAAAGTACTACCAAGCCCCATCCCAGAAAGGCGACCCAGAAGGATACCATGATCAATGGTATCGAAAGCTGCTGAAAGGTTCAGAAAAACCAACAGGGACACTCTCTACACAGATAATCAACAAATCTCTTTGCCAGATGTGGCTGCAGCTGTTAAGGTGGGCTGGGGGGGGGGGGCAGGACAAAAGCTGTAGCTTAGTTACATATATGTAATTAAGTAGCCAAGGTAGAATATTGGCAAGTAGTCATAAAACAGCATTCTGTCAACTAAATTTAAACTATTTGCAAGGGAAAGTGGATTTAAAGAGCTTGATCAATGTATCAATGAAATTAAAAGTGTGCACATAAGTGAAAAAGGTACCATGCTGCTGTCATATCCAAACCTGGTAATTTTCAAACATGTTAGATTAAAATTCTCATCCTCCTCAGCTGTGCTGTAGTCCAGGTTGCCAGGTTAGTTAAAGCTGTATGCAATAATGTCCCAATAAACCCAAACTTTCTTCTGTCAGGTGAAAAAATTTATGTTTCTGTTAAAGCTCCTTTATTAACAATGATGCCATGCATGTATTTTGAAAGCTGCTAATCCTGATGGCCTGAGTCCTTCAATGTTATCTGTTGCCCTCCCTTGAATAACACTGTTTGCATTCTTTCCCATCAAAGACCTTATTGAAGATTTGTCCAGGCATACAAGGACACCAAAACCCAACCACTGCTCTCACCATCTGATAGTTATTCATTGAGTACAGATGCCTGCAAAAAGAATACATGGGTCTTGATGAGATGAAGAGACTAAATGCGGGTTGGGTAATATGGCCTATTTGACTCTGTTCTCATACATGAAAGCAGGGGGCACACATAGAATTTCTGGTTTCCATTGCATAGAACTGTATAACTTGTATTACAGGTTCATTGATCACTTTCCTTTTCTTTGTAGCAAAACTGTTGAGCATTAAAAGCTTTTGACTGGAGAGTTGTTCCAAGAAAGAAAGAACAAAGCATAATAATTAGACCTACACCTCAGGGATATAACCTGCATATTGAATGTCCTCTTCTCGTAGCCCCTATCTTTGAGACTGAATATAAGTTCCTTCCTGAAAAATAATTGCTCAAGCCAGGTCAATACAAGTTAGCCTTACTTGGATGGCTTATTTTTTATTTCGTATCAAAAGCATTGCATAAATTAGCATAAAACTGATAAAATAGAAGGTATGCAGGTGGCTAAATATCTTTTGACCAAAATGGGCAACAGCAATGGCATTGTCTGTAGCCTCCAACAATTCCTCCTCTGTACATGAGGCAGGGCACAATGGACAAACATACAGATACAGAGTTGGCTGTTCTGCTCCACAGTCACACAAGGTATGGGATTCTTTTAGGTAGTGCCATTTTGCCAGATTGTCTTTTGATCTGCCCACTCCACTTCTGAGTCTATTCAGGGACTTCCAGGTTGCCCATTCTTGGTTTGCCCTGGAGGAAGACCCTCGCAAGCAGCCATCCAGTTGGGATTTCCTGATTTAGCTGCCCAGAGAGATACCCTTGCTGTTGCTGGAGGGACACCAAGATGGATGACTGAAATGTTTATTGTGTCCAGGAACATCTTGCCAACCACAGGTGTGAATCATCAATTGCTTATGCACAAGTCTGTCTTTGTGTTGTTGCTTTATTACTGTCAGACATCCAGCTGAATAAAAACTTTCTTTTTAAGGTTCCAGCAGATAAATGGGAATTGTTGTCAGTAGACTCTCAGCAATTGGCAAATATATGAGCCTAGAAGAGAAATGCAATGTTTAAAACTTTTGTGCATGAGACACTGAGAAAAATTTAAAATGTGAAGCACATCAACATTTTGGTTTGGATGGTAGTGCATGCAATGGGGTTTCCATTTCTCAGTTCTGCAATCTGGTAGCTATAAGCCTGAAGTATGTTGGTTGCAACTTCTCCAGGAATAGGTTGAGCATTAGATCATGAGGCTCTAAAAATGGGTCCTGGCATTGCAAACTCACCTTGTTTTGTGCTGGAGCATGCTAGAATAGCCCATCTTCTTATAGCACTGATACATTTTTCAAGTGCTTCAAGAAAGTTACAAGAACTTTTTAGGTTACTGCAGCTGCTGGGACTTGGCTTCTCCCAATCCATGCATTGACCATCTTCATATGTGCTCTCCTTTGAAAATATTTTCACACAATTCCATGAGTTCAAAACCTTGCAAGACTGGGGTTTCACAATTAATTTTTTCCTCAAGTTCTCAAGCACTGTCCCTTTAAACACAAAAATTAATAAAAAAAGAAAGAAAATTCATTTTGAAATTACAAGCTTTTCCCTGCTTTGTATGTATTGCAAGGAGGAGATGTACTTTTCATTGCCAAGTCTTGCTTAGGCTGGGGGTTGGCAGAACTTTGCTGTTTTGCAAAATTGATGATGTTAATACAAAAAGAAAGATGCATGTTGCAATTACAAGCTTTTCCCTGCTTGGCATATTCTGCAAGGGGGAGGTCTACTTCTCATTCTAAAACCTACACGGGCTGGAGTTTGCACCAGCTAGGCTGCAAAGTGCTGGAACCTGTGTATGTACCTTCAAGTTCTCTGCTGACTTATGGCAACCCATGAATTTCATAGGTTTTTCCAAGGCAAGGAATACTCAGAGGCTGTTTTTCCTGAAATATAGCTTACAACACCTCACATTCATAGGTGAAATAAACAAGTTACTTCAGTTGTGTGGTTAAAGACCTCTTGGTCAACTTCACACACATATGGCCAATGTATATGGATTCAAGTAATATATGGGCTGCAGTGATTTGAGTATGGTGTAGTGGTTTGAGTCCCTGTTCAACCATGTAATTCTTAGGCCTTTCCACACAGCCATATAACCCAAAATATCAAGGCAGAAAATCCCACAATATCTGCTTTGAACTGGGTTATCTGAGTCCACACTGCCATACATTCCAATTCAAAGAAAAAAATGTTGGATTTTAATCTGCTATGTGGAAGAGGCCTTAGAGCAGGAGTTCCCAATCTTTGGCCCTCCAGTTGTTTTCAATTCCCAGAAATCCCAACCAATTTATCAGCTGTTAGGAATTGTGGGAGCTGATCTCCAAAACACCTGGAGGACTAAAGGTTGAAACCACTGCCTTAAAAGAAGGCAAAGGCAAACCTCTTCTGAACACATCTTACAAAAAAACCCTATGATGAGGTTGCCATGGAGTCACCATAAATCAGAACCAACTTGAAGGTACAAAGCAGCAGCAGCAGCACCAAAGTAATGCTTGAAAGCAACAGCTGAGTGCACTCAAGGTTTCCCTTAAGTTTGCCATAAGTTAGAAATTGCTTGGAAAAACACAACTATGGCAACCAAAAATTTCACCAGCATAAAGTAGAGAAGGTAAATTTGATTGCAGTCTTACATCCAATTCAAATTGGGATAAATTAAATCAGAGCAAAATAGTTGAGAGTCTGAAAGTGCACAACACTGTAAAGACCCCCCCCCCCCATCTCACCGTTTTACTTTAAGTCAGTGGTTTTTAACCTGTGGGTCCCCAGGTGTTTTAGCCTAAAACTCCCAGAAATCCCAGCCAGTTTACCAGCTGTTTGGATTTCTGTGAGTTGAAGGTCAAAACATCTAGGGACCCACAGGTTGAGAACCACTGCTTTAAGTGAATAGTGCCAATGTCTTTCCAATATTATTTGAACGACTATTTACCTCCTTCATTAAATGTAAAATTGCACTTTCTGCACAAATTTGTGTAAACATAAAATTTCTGGACTGTGAATTTATTTTGCTTGACCTATAAGACATATTACATTCATGTTCAATCAGATCTCAAGGGAACATCTCTTCTACTGATATGACAGTGACTAGTAAGTATGGCTGGAAGCAAATAATTATGTTCTTTGGCAGGCATCTGAAAGTGATTTTTCAATGCTGCATTTCCCTGCAATTTCTAGAAGGATAACTGCTTTTAAATATAGGGCATTATTTGTGTGCAGTTTATAAAATGTTCCAGGCATGCATACATAAGGTCAATCAAAGCAAACCAAGTTGAGAAGATATTTTCTTTTCCACAATAGTAGGACATTGATTCTGGAATCCTAGTGTGGCATTAGACCACCATTCTCTTTGTACTTTTCAACATAGCAGTTGTACTCTCCAAAGTTTTATTTTAAGGAGCTAGCCAATACCCTTTTGTATAAACAGCTGCCCACTCACCCACAGTTCAAAAAGCTAGTTTGAAGTCTTGTTGGCATGAAGACACAGCTCCACTCTGCTGAAGAGCTATTTATGTTGATCTTTTGTATATTTTCACTGTGCGGTCAGCCCTCCACATTTGGTTTCACTTTTGCTGATTTGATTATTCACAGATTTGATTAATATGATTTTTTTTCTTGGTACAAGAATCTCTTGGTCCTCCAGCATAAATATATGATCAATTTCTGTCATCAAATTGTACTGAAGGACTTAGAGTTCTTGGAACACTTCTGTAGGTATATGTAGGTCTTTCAGTGCGATTCTGTGATCAGCTTCCAACAAAAGCTGATAATAAAGTTACATGGGAGAACACTCAGATTCCTACATAAGTGTTCTGCCAGGTTAAAAATGTATTGTTTTCCAATCTTTGTTTTTCCAATTTTGTGTGGGTCTGAACCCTTGATCCCAGAGAATATGAAGGGCTAACAGTATTGCATATATAAAACATAATGTGCCTGTGTCTGGGGGAAAAGAAGGAATATAAATATTGACGACAATGCTAAGACTAAAAAATCAGTCTTTTTGTTTATGTATGCTAACACAATTTTCATGTATATATGCTAATACGATTTCATGAAATATGTTATGTCCCTACATATTTCATTATTACAATTTCTGTGTGTGTCTGTATCACTTATAAGGGGTTGGTTTAACCTTCGGTTTGCTAGGTAAACTGAATTATTGTATTGTATATTTGAAGCATGTCTAAAAAGTGTGCCACCAACATGAAATGTTTGGAAAGCTCTGCCATAGAGTCACATTGGAAGACCTAGGAATTTGCTCACTCCTCCAAGTGACTCTGCTTATTTCTGAGGGGAGCAGACCATATAATTTTTGAAGGACCTAGTAAATTCCTAGAGAGCAGGCATGTAGCCAGGAAGGGGTTTTGGGGGCTTAACCCCCCCCCCCAAATTCTCGTGCTGGTCTGCGAAGAGGCCTTACTGGTACATTATTTAAACTGTCATGTTTATTCATATCATGATCTGATCACCATGCTCAATATATCTCATATGTATGGGGGTATTGGGGTAACGATACAAAAGGTTTGCTAGGGTACACCCTCTTTCACTCAGACTCAGCCCCCCCCCAAATCAAACTCAGCCCCCCCCCCCCCCGATTCAAAATCCTGGCTACGGGCCTGCTAGAGAGAGAACATTTTCCCCAAGACATGGGAAGTGAAATGGTGAATATGGGTTTTGTGGTTATTGAGATCTTACTGTGTAATGGATTTGAATCAGAGATCTGAAAAATCACTTATTTGGACCCCAACTTCCATACTTTCCAGTCTAGCATAACTGGGGATTTTTGGATACTGTCACATATGGATGACACCTAGAATCTGGTGAATTCTAGGTGCTGTAAAATTGAAAGAGCCTAAGCCAGTGGCTAATACCACAAGTTATAATGGCGGATGCAATAAATTAGTCACGAATATTTTGACTTTCTTTTGACACTATTTTAGCAGGCACAGCTCTTGTAAGCAGACATCTAAGGAAAATGAAAGATGAAGGGAAATGTTTATGCTGGTATTGCAGATCGAATTTCCCCAAATTACTGACACAGAATGTCTAAGTTATGGATATTTTATTTTCATAAGTTTTTCAATGCACATTATCCTCCAAATGTTTCTTTTGCAGTTTTCATTTTATTTTAAGCTCACATGCTAATGGGTAAGAATAACTGTACAGCCAACCCTTCCACTGAGCTAAAAATGATGAAAAAATACCTTTATTAATGTGCACTTAAAGTCAGCTAGAATATTTTCCCATGTAGCAAAATTATCAATTTCCTGATGCTATGCTTGATCGCCATCCTATAGAAATACCCAGAGTGTAATATGTTACAGAATTTAAAATAAGAAAATGGCTTATTAAAGTTACAAATCTTCATGGTCTTGATGTCTTTAATAAAACATTTATCTGTTAATAATGGATACTGTTCCTACTCTGTTCATACTTTCAATAGGGAGAAAAAATGACCACTCAAAACTTCCAGATATTTCCTTATTCTTCCTTGTCAAGGCTGACATACAAAAAAGAGCACTTAGACTGATAAACTGTTCATCAATTACAAAGGTTTAAAAATTTTAACAGCTCTGCATAAATTGAAGACTAGATGTTTAGCCTTCAAGGCATGCAACAGGAAAAAGAAATCTAGAGCATCCATGGAGATAAATGTTACAACTTCATAGCATTTTGTGCATAGTTAATAGAATGGTTTCACTCTTATGAAACACAATTCATGTGCACATATCCACACACATCAATATAGTATTAATCTTTAATGCAAATCATAGTATGACACCTCAGGGCAGTTGTACCTTTAATGTTTGTTAGCTGAAGTGATCCTAATGGAATAATAATGCATTATAGATAGGACAACTGATATTTTGTTATGACAGCTACAAAAAGTCAGTGTAAAAATATGCAGATCTTAGTGAATCTATTAAGAAGGCTGCATGCAAACAATTATCATCCTTACCCCCACAAGACATGAATACTGGAAAAATAACTAATGTTTTCAAGGTGTCTGTTTGCTGCAATGAATGCATCAACATTTGCAATTCTTAAAGAAGTAGCTATTGCAGGGGAAAATCAATGAGGAACCCCCAGCATCTTAAAGATCAACATATTTATTATGTCATAAACATTCATTCACTATATCTTACATCACCAGGTGCATGAGATGTTAAACTTTTCTTTGGCCCTACCACCAAGACATTAGATAAGGACATAGGAAACAGCCATCTCAGTGGTGCTCCCAGACCCTGGAACCCACTTTCATGAGGGTTTGGTTGCTCATTTCTCTGTTCTCTTTCTGCTGATAGACAAAGACCTTTGTATTTAGGCAGGCCTTCGGTGCATAAATTACAGGATAGAATAGTATTTTAAATGTATGATAGTATGCTTTGAGTGTTGAACTTTGGAGACCATGGCTCAGTTATGGAAAGTCAGTGGATGACCCTGAGACTAATTTAGTCTGAAAAACTGTGGGAATGGTGTCTGGACTGTAGTAGACACCATTCCCACAGTTTTCCAGACTAACTTAGTTCCAGGGTCACCCACTGACTGCAATCCAGACACTGGAAGTAGTAGGTTTATCCCATGCCTTCCAAGAAGGCACAGAATAAATCCACTATCTAACTAATTCACCACAAACCAGGGTTTTCCTGGTTTGTGGTGAATTAATTGTGGGATGGCTAGAATGTCATCTGGACAGCCACTTTTTATTGTGGAAATTTCTGCAAGAAGGAGGCTGTCTGGATGGACCCCTAGAGACTAGGGCATGGAACAATGAATTCTACCTGAACATTAGAAAAAACTTCCTGTTGTTTAAGCTCTTGTTGTCTTTTGTTCTGGTGGAGTCTCCTTCTTTGGAAATTTTTAAACAGAGGCTCAATGGCTGTATGTCATGAGTGCTTTAATTGTACATTCCTGTATGGCAGGGGTTGGACTGGATGGTTCGCATGGCCTCCTCCAACTTTATGATTCTTCAACTTGAATAAATCATGTTTCTGCTGCCAAAGTTGTGGAAAATGATGACTCAGAGGACTCTGTAATCTTCAAGTGAATACTGGTTCCAAAGGCACAGATGAGATGGAGCAACCGAGAAGGGTTGTTTTCACTTTCTGGATGGCTCTAGAGATGAACTATAGAGGAGGCTCCACCTCACCAGAATGAATTCTCCAGTTTTTTCCTCTAAGATCTGGCCATCTCTTGCAGTGACTATAGAGGCCACAGCTTCAGAGGATACAGACCATCCACTGCTCAATAGCCTTTATAATACAAACCACATAAGTTCTGATACCACTTGGGGAATTCAGAAAACTTGTGATCATTTGTCATCACCACACCTTTTTGTGAGAATGTGATTACAATGAAACAGTGCTGTATTAACCCAAGTAAATGTTTTGATCTAAGTTTCTTTTAGTCTCGATCTTTTCCTTCTTGTATATCAAAAATTATGAATATGGAGCAAATGGGCTTTTTGTATTGCCTTTAACAGCAACTTGATCTGCAATATTTGCAGATGAGAAAAATCATGCATCAACTAGCGTTACTACATTGGCAGCTACTTCTAAACCTAGTTAAAATATAATATCCAGAGGGCAAGGTTAAACCCCATGGTTTAAAATGGTTAAGCTGACACAATATTTATTTAACATTTAACATATTTCCACAGTAATGTTTTCTGAGACTACAAAGGAGTCAGCAATCCTAGGTTAATTTCCTTCAGGATCATTGTATAGGACCTTGATGGCGAACCTACGACACACGTAGCCATTTCTACTGACATGTGCCGCCGGTCCGCTGCTGCTTCGGTCAGAGGAGGAGGCGGAGGAGGGGAAGACCAGGGCAAGGAAGAGGAATCGGGAGGAGGAGGAGGATTTGGCAAAGCCGGAAGCAGCGAGAGCCTCCTCTGGGGACAGGAGGAAGAGGAATCAGGAGGACGAGGAGGATCTAGCAAAGGAGGGAGGAGTGAGAGGCACCTCTGGGGATAGGAGGAAGAAGAATTGGGAGGAGGGGATTTGGCAAAGCAGAGAGCAGCAAGAGACACCTTTGGGGACCCTGTGCCATTACCAGCAACCACATAACCAACCATCATTGAATCTAGTGTTCTGGGGTGCCGTGGATTTGTAATTGACCATCATTACTTAGATAAGTGAGGGAGAGACTAGGAGAGGCGAGGGCCTGTGCTATGGGTGCCATTTCCCTCCATTAGATACACCATCTTGCATCATAATGCAGACTCCATTTCACCACTATTACTGTTGTGCATCCTTATTGACCCCTATTTCTGCTTATTAATCCTGCCCTTTCCTAAAAGTCAGTTACATGTACCATATTGTTGTCAGTTAGGCTAGTAGTTAGCCCTAATTGCCTACAGAGCTAACAGGTTATCTATAATTCTATCTTCTGTCACTGCCCCCCTAATGGAGAACCCCAAAAATATAAAACAAAATCAAGGTTAAGTAAAGGAAGTGGTAGTAGCAGTAGCCAACCCTTTGAAGTGACATGGACGGAGATGTATGGCATTACAGAAAAAAATGGCAGATCATTTTGCATTCTATATACTGAAATGGTAGTAAGCAGAACATGGAATATAAATAGACATTTTGAAACTTATCATTCCCAGCTCTTGAAAAAAGTGAACATGAAAGGAAAGAATACATTTCCAGGCAGCTACACCTTTAATAATAATAATAATAATAATAATAATAATAACTTTATTTATATACCGCTCCATCTCCCCGAGGAGACTCAAAGCAGTTCCCAGGTAACATCACAAAACATACAAAGTAAAAAACAACATAACCATAAGATTAACAAAACAAAATATAGTTCAGTGATAGATTTACTCAATTTAGAAGCCTAGAACAGACCATGAAAATAATTAAGTATCCTGATGTAATTTGGAATTAAATGGTTTCCAATTGATGCAAATTGATGATTTGGAGGTGCAACTTGCAGAATTTCAAGAGAGCATCTGGGATCAGGTGTTTGTCAACTTGAGGTCAAAGGTTGAGAATCTGAAAAGGTGCCACTTGGAGAATCAAAAGGAGTGCCACTACGAACAGGAAATTTGGAATGCCTGGAACCGATTACCAGACACTTTTAGCACTCTGAAAAATGTAGCAATGGCTTTACTCACAATTTTTCCCTCTACGTACTTTTGCTTATTCTCAGCATTAAATAATATCAAAACCAACAAAAGAAACCGACTGACAGATGAAGTTAGTAGTGCTTGCTTGGGCTTGAAGTGTCCAAAATACCAACCTTCAATTGAAGATTTAGCCAATTAAATTCAGCAACAAAAAGGTCAGTAATAGGCAGGTTAGTTAAAGAATCCCCCCCCCCCCCCAGTTATCTTAGTTCATGGCACCTCAGACAAGTTAAATAATATCAAGACTGACAAAAGAAACCGACTGACGGATGAACAAAGAAGTCACTAAGCAGGTAAGTTATATAATTAGTTTTTGGTTTATTAAATATAGTTATATATTACAATTATATATTTTTTGTTATTTAAACTAAATATTGCGAAATTATGGGTATTTTTTTTCTTGAAGTGACACACCACCCGAATTATGTTCGGTTTTTTGGCGAATTTTGACACACCACACTCAAAACGTTGCCCATCACTGGTATAGGATATCTTTTTCTGCACATAAAAAAATCCTGGGAAACAAAAAAGCAGGGCATTCATTGATTAGGTAAGACTTAGTAGAATCTCCAAAGAGTTGAAAATAGACTCAAATTGCAGGAGGCATCTTCAGGTGGGAGGAGACCACTACATCACAGCAGCTTTTGCCATAGGAAATGACTAACCTTGACTGAATATACCAGTTGTATTTATAACATGCTTTCACTCTTTCTTACTTTAACCAAAATGCTTGGGACCAGAAATATTTGGGATTTTGGATTTTTTTCAGATCTTGGAATATTTGCATACACATGTTGAAATATCTTGAAGGTGAGAGTCAAGTTTAAACACAGCATTTATATACACCTTGTACACATAGTCTAAAGGTAATTTATACCATAGTTGTAATATTTTTGTGCATGAAACAAAGTTTGTGTTCATTGAACCATCAGAAAGGTAAGGGATTCCAGATAAAGGATGCTCAGTCTGTAGAAACTGCAGGTTTACTATGAGTAGTACCGCAGGAAATTGCCATTTGTGAAGAAAAGAAAACATTAGACTCTAAGCAAATGATTCAGGATCTTTTCTTCTCCATTATACATATCAGCAATCATCATCAGCAGAATGAGAAAAAAGAGAGAGAGAGATAGTATCAGGAGATCTTTGAGATGAATAAGTCATATTCTTGATCAAGGGCTAAAGCAGTTCCTTAATCAAGAGCCACCTTACACACACACTTTTAAATATCTTTGCTCATATGTTCAACATCATAAAGCTAAGCTGCAGCTACTGTGTTGGCATCCTAGCAAGAGCCAGCTGAGTTATGATTACATTGCTTGGCTTCCTGCAGCGGCAGGATCACAATGACAGCTGGGACACAGCATGTGAAAAATTATTCCCATATCATCACATACATATGCACACACAAAGCTGAAGGGTGAACCAATAGGGTCCAGTGAGCCAAGAGCACTGAAGAACCTGTTCCAAATTGGTTACCAGGTTGAAGTATACCACCAGATTGTAAAGATCTTTTTTAAAAGTCTATTTTATTTCTGCTACTCTCCAACTGGTGAATTTCCTAGGGCATTTTTTCCTAATGCCCTCAACTTTTGTTCTTAAAAAAAATTATATTTTTATGTGTCCCATTTGACAGAAAGATGAGGTCACATGGAATGACACACTGGGCTTTTATATTTTTAAAGAGCTCACTTCACTCACTGCCTGTTTATACATAGACATATTTAACACCGTGCCTCTTAAATAAAATGAGCTGCAGGAAGAAGGATCAGCCCACTCTATCAGAGTACATACCTTTCTGTAGATAGTCAGTTGCCACCAACTACTGTAATGTTGGACCCTGGTGGAAGATACCATATTAGCCCGATTTCTTTTGCACTTTGAACTCAGTATGTAGCAATTTAAATATGTTGAAAATTAAGTGGGAGTAGAAAAGAAACTGGGACAATGTAAAAACAACTGAAAAATGGGATTACAGGATTATTTAGAACTGTGCCTGCCAACAAAATAACAGTTGACCCAATTTCCATCCCAGAAATTTCTGAGAAATTTCTGAGTGGATGGGATGACAATCCTTATCAATTAGAACATGATTAAAGAGGGGGGCACATGTGCTCAGTAGGAGCTTTTATCACCTGTGTGTATACACACACACACATACACACTCACACACTCATACACCCAAGCTAGAAAGATGAAGCCCACAGGGTTCAGAGCAGGTAAAACACAAATCCTATCACAGTAGACAAGTAACTAGACATTCCACATTGTTTTCCCATTCCTTTTCCCATTCTTCTTCACTATGGGGCTGCTTCAGGAAGCAGCAGCTTCACAGCTGAACTATATTAATGGAACAAGAACACTGGAAACGTTGCAATTCAAAAAGTATTTTCAGGAGAAAATGTCTATATTCACACACTTGAATGGGAGCAGGCAAGTAACAAACACTTTTTGGAAAGCTTGAACTCCTAGAGAATATATTTTGTCAAATGCAGGTAAGTGAAACTGCAAGTACTGATTCTGTGGGTGCAGGGGTCACATTGTAATTAGTAACAAACACAGTATCAAGCATGTAGACTCATAGCCCTACAGCAAGCTGTAATTCTATTTTTACAAAACAGTTAAGGTACTATTCATATTGTTTCCTCTCATCTCTAATGATAAAGTCTGTTCTCTATCTGATACTATTATCTGATCAATTGAGTTTGCATCATATCGAGGTGTGCTGTACCCTGTATCTGTAGATAAGCCATTTGGCATTTTAGTTGCAACCCACTTCTCACTCAAAGATTCGAGGAAACAGAGTTTATGGGGGACATAAATTATTCTAAAAAAGCAATTGTTGATGTTGTTCATTTGTTCAGTCACTTCCGACTCTTCGTGTCCTCATGGACCAGCCCACGCCAGAGCTCCCTATCAGCCGTCACCACCCCCAGCTCCTTCAAGGTCAAGCAAGTCACTTCAAGGATGCCATCCATCCATCTGGCCCTTTGTTGGCCCCTCTTCCTTTTTCCTTCCATTTTCCCCAGCATCATTGTCTTCTCTAAGCTTTCCTGTCTCCTCATGATGTGGCCAAAGTTCCAATGAGCAGTCGGGTTTTATTTCCTGAAGTATGGACTGGTTGGATCTTCTCATGGTCCAAGGCACTCTCAGAACTTTCCTCCAACACCACAGTTCAAAAGCATCTATCTTCCTTCGCTCAGCCTTCCCTATGGTCCATCTCTCTCATCCGTAGGTGACTATGGGGAATAGGTGACATCCATAGGTGACTATGGGGAATACCATTTAATTATTATATTAAAATTGATAAGATTCTGAAGTATATTCTCCACTGTGTTCTTGTGTTAACAAAACAACCATTTAAGCAATGGTTTGAATTTATTGTTTCTAAAGCTGTCTAATGTGCAATAAAAATGCACAAGTTTTTCTTCTGTCTCTCTCACTCTAGAAATATTTTGATATAATTTACCCATTTCTTTGAGGGAGGTAATGCATCTCTATGTCTTTTCCACAGGTCAGATAAACTTCTAGATGTGTATGGAAGTAATTGCAGTAGAAATCCATACTTCATTAGAAGGCAGCTTCCCAACGGGTATGGGTTTTAATTTAGAATGAAGATTTGGGTCACACAGTTTGCTTTTGAAAGTAGTTTCCAAAAATAACTGGCCCTTTGGAAAAGCAGTCATTGGGCTATGCTTGCTAGTAATAGGCTACAGAGTGTTTGGTCTGGGAATAAACTAAAAACATCTGAGAATAAAGACATGGGAGGATTCGCTCTCATGCACTGCTTCCACTCTCCTCCTCCATGAAACAGAGAGTGGTCTGAAGAGGGCCATTATTATATGCTTTCAATATAATTAGAAATCTAAATAGATGCTGTTTTTTTTGCTTCTTCTTCTTCTTCTTCTTCTTCTTCTTCTTCTTATTATTATTATTATTATTATCCACCTCTGCTCATGGATCAAGATGGGGCACAATATAGTTACAACACATAATCATAAAAAACATTCAGTAAAAATGTATATTAAGACGTATTTCTATAAAATACACACATAAAAATACACAGAACAAAGATTAACATACAGTAATCACAAGACGTGACACAGTTAAAAATTGAGTGGGTGGGCCTGCTGGAAGAGATAGCTTTTCAATTGTCGCTTAAATTCCGATAGCTGATTTAGTTGTCAAACCTCTTACAGAGGGTCATTCTACAGTCTTGGGAAGCCAATAAAAAGATCCTTTGGGTGACAGTCATAAGTTGGGTTCTAGCTGGCTGAAGTAGATATCCCCAGAGGAACTAGGTTTTTGGGGAGGAATGTATGGGAGAAGGTGATCCTGTAGGTAATCTAGACCCAACAATGTGGGGCTTTAAGGGTCAAAACTAACACTTTGTGTGAGTGATGAAACTTCAGATATGACTAATATTTTCATTTGGGGTAGATCCAAAGTCTATTTTTCATGTATGTAAGATCCAGAGAATGCTTCCAGTGGAGGAAGGAAAACTTCCAACTTTTTCCTTTTCTGACACCTCCAGCACTGTTGTGTTTGTCAGTGATGATGTAGTGTCTGTCTAACCTGGGGACTCTGCAAAAAATGGCCAGATCATCTCTACCTTCCTCCATGGAAGACATCTTATGAGTGGAGTTCCATTCATGGCCATTCATGGCCTATGTGGATCTAAGTCACAGTACTTGCCGCTGTTCTCTCAGTTTGTTCCTGAAAATTTCAGAATCTATTTAACAGTAATACAAATGTGGATAATGATTACAGTGATGCTATATCAATCCAGATGAATTACACTGTGATGTGGCAGTTCAGACCACTGAATGCAATTTGTAGTGGAAAGCGATGGCATTACTGGTAGAGCACCAGCATATTTGTAGGAAGCACCAGAACCTTTCATGAGCAATAATGCCACAGGAATCTTCATTTGAAATGTACAAGAGCTATCCTTATGGGCTTTCTGCTTGCAGTTCTCAACATTGCACATATAGACTGTTAGAAATGGTGCCATCATTCTGTGGACTGGAATGAGAAAGAGCCAATTTTGATTCATTTGATTTGATGTTGGCCTTTTCTCCATTTTCCACCTGTTTTCCTCCTCTACTGGAGACAAGTGTTTATTTATTCACTCACTTTTCTCTGCCGCTGTCCATCAATTTTCTTGGACGGTGGAGGGAAACTAGACTTAGCTGAATTTATTTTGCAAGTGCCCTGCAATATCAATTTGTCATGCCATCTGTCTGAGCCAAATCTCTTGGAGCTTTCCAAGATGTCTAAAGCAGTGTTCAGCAAAGTAGAGAACAAGCCAGGCATAGTAGATGTAGTTTAAAAGGAGGGCATTTTCTTAGAAGCTAAATGTGTCTCTTTGTATCTAGAGATATATCAAAATGGTTGATAAAAGCTCAACTGTGAGAAAAGAAATGGCCCAGTAGGCTCAATCAGGCTGATTTAATGGAAATATTTTGATTTAGTCTTGTACTGAGCTCCCAGAAGACTAACACTTGCTATTTATGTATAGGTCCAGAATGCATAGTGGCTCACAATGGTGTCTGTGTTTCCCTGGTAACCAGCCAGTAAACTTCTGAAATAATAGCCACACCTGAACCAATATCAGCTATCAGCTGGTGAAGGTGTTTTATGTTACAATTAAGTATTTTGGTGCTGTGTGGTGTAATATTCAAGAAAGGGGTGGAAAAAGAGACAGTGATGAGAGACTGAAAAATCTGTGATATTTGTTGATGCACATATTATTTTAAAATGTATCTATGAGACATGGAACTTAATTAATGGTTGGGTTGTTGTAGGTTTTTCAGGCTATATGGCCATGTTCTAGAAGTATTCTCTAGATCTAGTAAAATATGATCAGCTTGTATTATCATATGCTCTTAAAACTCACACTCATATTCTATGCATTCTCCTTTCCCCTCTTTTCCTCCTCTATTTTTGTAATCAAACGTTAAAAAGTCAAATGAAAGAAAAAGTGTGGGAGATGTCACCCTGCAATGTTGTGCATGAGTCATGGAAGGGAAATGCTACAGTGTACATTTTTTGTCATTAAACTCAGAAGCAAATTCCACTGCATTCAAGGTTGGTGTATTCTTTCCAGTCCATTGGAAGACCTCTTCTTTGACCTATGTCTGCTGTCTTTCTCTGCCTTTTGTGATGGACGTTATAACAAGAGTGAATGTTTTCTCTTTCTGATGCACTCTGAGGGACACATAGACAGCAAAACATCTAAAACAAACAAAGTTTGGATATCTTCATATTTTTAATGTGAAATAATACAGTTTTCCTCCTCTCACCTTATACCAACCTATCTAAATGGTGACTTGTACTGACTTCCTTTCTTTGGCCATAGAAAGGCTGTCTCTTGATTCTGGAGTGCTCCAAGTCCACACAAAAAGCTTAAGTGGCCCCACACAGCCACTATTTCTAGTCTGCAAGATCACCAATACCTGCAGCAGGGATTGGCAGCTATAAGATGCTGGAGGACTATAGCACCCTGGAAGACCACATACCATCATCATTCTTCCAAACACCATGTAGGAGGTATGGAAGACAGATGTTGAAGGTGTTGAAACCTTACCTGGATTGCGTTCTAAAACATCAAATTACAGTAGCCCCTTTTTAGTCCTTCATTATAGAGATCAGTCTTATGGACATTGGTTGATATTTAAAAACTTAGCAATTTCACATTTGAATTGTTTCAGAAGTATCAAATGAAGCTGTCTGGATCCAGTAATTGTTCTTGCTTTTTGTTTGTCAGAAAGATTGCTTGACATATTTCCTTTTCTTGAACTCTCCTTCTGTTTCTTAGATACCTTTTCTAAAATATTTTGTTCTGACACAATAGGTGTTCTGGAACTGCTGTTTGCTTTATGTTATTTCTAGTGAAAATGAACATGAAGAATTCATTTGGTTCCTCTGGAATCATCTTATTCCCATTTAGTATTCTTGGAAGTCCCTTGTTATCCAACAGTCTTATCTCTAGCCTTTTGACTACCATGAGTGTGTTTTTAATGTGTTTTTGTTCATCTCAGTGTCACATTCTGAAATAATCATTTATTGTTTTTTCCAATTTATTGTGTGCAAAAGTGTGTTTCTTTTTATTCCCTTTGTTTGGCCAAGACTTTGCTTTCTGGGGGAAGCCCTCATTTCTCTAATATTTTCCTTGACATTGCTCATTGATCAAGCTGGTGACATTCAGCACCTGGTGATACCTTTACTGACCTTTGCTGTACATATTGGATGAGCTTCTATTACTGTGGTTTTGAATAACCTCCAGGCAGTCTTGAGAGATTTGATCTTCTTGACTTTCCTTTTCAGCATGCTTTTTAACATTCCCTTCAGTTTTGGAAAGGGTTTTCGTTGAAAGTCAAAAGTGAATTGGTTAGACTTTCTTATAAAGCTGTGGGTTTTTTTCTTTGTAAGAGTCACTCAAGAAGCCTAAATAGAAAAGGAAGAAAATCTGAAATAGTGCAACCTCCCGCTTTTGCAAAAAGGAATAAAATAAAATCCCATCCTACTGGTAAGAGACTAAAGGCAAATTTTATATGACTGTAAGGGAGGAAGCTGGAATTGAGAAAACATTCCCTAGTTGTACAAACTTTACAAGAGCTGACACAAATGTGTATCTGAGTTAGAGAGATGTCAGTCTGGCTTTAAATATTGTCACAGCTGCTATATCTTGGGCTGGACAGGCTGAGGTTTTCTTCCAGATGAATGGGCTGGCATGCACATCTTGATGAGTTAACTGTTGGTAGGGTCCTTGTCAGCAAAAAAGAAAAAAATCCAATGAAAATGTCATCAAGGAAGCTTGTGGCAAGTTATCTGATCTGACAGGAAACAAGAAAACCATCTTCCCAGCAGGATTGTGTTTTGATATGGGCAACACAAAGAATATGGCTGGCAAAACATAAACCTACACACTTGTCTTGTACTATTGTTGTTCTTGCCAAAATTTATTTACTTTATTTTTATCCCACCTTTCTCCCAGTGTAGGGACTCAAGGCAGGAATAAAATCATCATTATCATCACCACCACAGAAGCATTACCCATCTGTAAATCAGGTTATTTTGTTTTCACCTACATTCACATTGAGAAATCTCGAATTCTTTATTTCCTGAATAGGAATGCGAGAATCCTTTTCAAGATAAACTGAGGTGAAAATTTTAGCACCCCCAACTGGTCATTCAAATGGAAGGACATGGGAAGGGAATAACTCTTGTAAGCAGCAGGGCTGAGGAAAGTATTTGCCAGAAAGACTGGGCAACTGAAATCTGTCAGTCATGTTTGGAAACATTGGGCTGGATTGACACATGAATCCTTAGAAATCATAATCATGCCTATGCATATGCTACACTTTTGTTTTAAAAAAAGATGTTACATTATGCAAATGAAGCAATTTTATTTACATAATTTATTCTACTATTGTTGTTCTTCACAAGAAGCCGAATTCTTGTTTTTTGGGACACCTATCTATCATTTATCTTTGTATCCATTCTCAACACATTTCAAGAACGAGACCTAGGAAAATGCTTTCAAACACACACACAAACCTAAGAGTCTTAGAAAGCTGAATTTACCCATACATTTTTCTGTTTTTTTCTGATCTTTTTCAAAATAACAACATACATATAAATCTATGTTTATAATTAAAGCTGTCAGCACTGAAAAATACCCTGAAAATATTTCCCAACCAGAACTGCATTATATTGTCATTGTTATTTTTTAAACATTTTTTTTCATTCTCTTCCTACATTAGTTCATGGACACCTGTGTTTTACTAATAAATACTAATGACATCCATCCTCAAGAGAAAGAAACAATATGACGAGAGGGAACAAGAGACTGTGGAAGCTAGGAAAAGAATATAAATACCTATGCAGAGGAACTTTTTTACTTCAAAGTGCTGCAAGTATAGCTTATTTTAGAACATATTCCCTCAAGGGACTTTGGACTTTCTTCTCTGGCAATCAGCTAAAGAAGTGGATGCCAAATGTGAATTAAACACTTTATCTGCACTTTGTTGAGATTGCCTTAAGTAAAATTCCCCACACTACCCCACCAGTTTTCTCAGGCTGCTCAATATTTGATAGAACAAGAAAACCAAATCAAACCAAACAGAAGTTTCAAATCAAACATGAAAATGTGGCTGTCTAACATTTGTCACTATAGCGATAGTAATCCAGTGAATATTACAAAAACTCAGTATATGAGCACACTCTAGTATATAAACATAGGAAGCAGAAAGGAAGGGTGCTGCCTCATCTAATTATGGTTGTGCATCTTAACTTTTTTTAAAAAGCTTTTATTGCAAATTAACTATGGCAGCACATGAAAACAGGGACAATGAACAAGAACTGAAAAATAAGTAATTAAGAATACATAGAGAAGACACTGTTTAATATCAGATAAAGGTCTCTCTCCCATTTTAAAGAGGTGTACTTCAGTAGGGGGAACAGTTAGGGTGGCTGCTGGATGGTGGGAACCTCTTCCCACCTCCGCAGTGGCTGTAGGAGTCCCTGTATGGATCCTACCCATATCCAGCACTGGACACACCAGATCAGCCCCAGATTATGGGTCATTGTAGATACATACCCAGGCTGACACTCAAGCCATATCTACACTGACCCAAAGCTGAAACTAAGGACCTCATTAGATGGCTGTTAGGTTCCATTTCCATGCATTGTGGAAGCAGAGCCCCAAGGGAGTCCCATGGAGGCCATCACATGACGTAAGGACACTTCTGATGGGACTCGGTGGGGCTCCATTTTCACAGCGCATGGAAACAAAGCCTAGCAGTCATCTTACAGCGTCAGGTGTTTCCTGACTCCAAGCAGCAGAAAGCAGGAGAAAGTGGGGAAAAGGCACAGTAAACACATGAGATGGCTGACGGGGAAAGATGGGAGGGAACAGAGAAATATGGTTCCCTCTGCTTTCCTCTGCTTTCTCCCATTTTCCCTGTTTTTCCCTGCTCCATCTGATGAAGCCCTAAGCATGCAGGCCCTGATTTATTTGGGCACTGAAATGCACTTTCAGTTAGCTTTCTAGTGTATTTTCTTTGCATTATCCAGTTTTCATATCACTTTTTCTAAAAATAAAATAGGGGGAATGCTGTATTACTTTCCTAGATTTTGCTATTTTGCAGGAGTCATACAACTTGCTAACATTGCAAAAGTGACTGGGAACAGGTTCTTTTGTAGGACACTATTGACCTCAGGTCCATCTATACTGCCATATAATGCAGTTTAAAATTGCATTACTTGATCAGTGTAGACTCATATAATGCAATTTAACTGCATCAAACTGCATTATATGAGTGATCCCACCCGCCTCACAGGGCTTTCTCTGTGGTGGCCCCCCGCCTCTGGAATGCCCTCCCGAAAGATCTCAGACAGGCCCCCACCTTGGCGGTCTTTAGAAAAAACCTGAAAACCTGGCTATTCCAACATGCCTTCTCAGATTAGGAATCCCCACTACCAAAGCTCAGAAGCACTTTAGTAGAGCCAAGATCACTCTCAACGCACACCGCACTTATACTTTAATCTTATATCCCTCTGACACTTTTTTCAGCACTTTTAACCCTGTACCCCTCCTCAGCCGGCTCAGTTTTTAATAACGTCCTGTTGTATTGTTATTGCTATTGTTTTTCTGCTTTAACTGTTTTATTTTGCTATGTATTGTATTGTTGTATTGTGTTGTGCTGGGCTTCGGCCTGTTGTAAGCCGCATCAAATCCCTTGGGAGATGCTAGCGGGGTACAAATAAAGTTTAATAATAAAAAATTAATAATAATTATATGACAGCATAGATGGGACCTAGTGCCTTAAAATGCAGTTTGTATGCAGATCCAAGATGGGTACATAAATGCATATATTTTTGGTTTAGGTTTTGAGCAGTAGGTCACTATTAGGATTTCGGAGAATAGCACAATGCAATAACGTAATTGGAATATGTGCAATGACTACGGAACGGCCTTAGACTACGATTTCCAGATGGAATGATTTTAATACTGAATGTAATTGTAAATGTTTAATATGCATTAATTTTAATACAATTGATTTTAAGCTTAATGTTTGTATGTGTTTAAGGCATTGAATAATTTCCATATGTAAACCGCCTTGAGCCCCCCTTGGGGTAGAGAAAGGTGGGGTATAAATAGGATAAATAAATAACAACATTTTTATTGATTAGCCAGTTGGCCTTATCAAAAACAAACAGTGCAGACACAACATACATCTAGTCCTCTTAAAATAAAATTCAAATATACAGGTAGCCATAGATATATGCATCAACTATCCTCGTCTCTCCTACACTGCATCCCAATCTGATCTATGTACTCCGATCTCCTTTTAGCAGCTTTAAACAAATAAAGGGCAACTCTTGTTGTCAGAATGGAGTTATAAACAGCCAACAAAAATGAAGTTTTGGCTGCTGTATGCCAACTTGTTTTTTTTATTGCAAATAAAAGGCCATAAGTATTATTTCCTTTCTTTTTTCATATGGATTGCAGTGATGTAAAGTGTGGTTCAGATTTTTGACTTCAGGGGCACCACAGATACATAGTCTTTCTTCATGTGGGATATGATTGAATCTGCCATCTCTCTCCATGAATTCAATTTATTCAAATCTTGCCCTGATAAAAGCAGTTCTTAGGTGTCTTGGCTTTTAGGTACGGCGCCCTCTGGAAATTATGTCTAAAGCGCCCTTACCACTTCAAGAATCCTGTGTTTGACAGGGTGGCTATATCTTTCTGGGCTTCAATATCTAGGATCCTTTGAGTTACTGTCCTTTTTTCAGCATCCCTATTCTGGCCTAAGGAGGCAATTTGTAATCCGCAGGTGTGGAGGAATCTTGTTAATTGTTTTGACCAGGAAGCTTGGTTTTGACCATTAGATTATTCTAAAGAGCACAATTTTGGAAGTCTATTGTTTTTGAGGTTTCTTATTTTAGACCAGTAATTAAAGGCCCTGATTTTAGCCAGTCCTTTGATAGACAACTGTTTGCCCCTTCGTCACCTCCAAAGAATCATGTCACTCTTAGTATAGACTGTTCTGAAAAGCTGCCAGACTGACCCCCAACAACTGTCCAGGAAATAAAGAGCATAATTAAAAGCCTAAATAACAACAAAGCGCCCAGCAAAGACTTCTTACCACCAGAACTATTTAAATCAACCCTGACTGGTGGGCCCCCGTGATAGCAGGTCTATGTAATCATATAAATAACACTGTCAATATACCTACAAGTTGGAAACTTGCAATAATAATCCCTATTTACAAAAAAAACTGTGCACAAAAGATCCAAAAATTATAGACCTATTAGTCTCATTGATATAGTGGCCAAAATTTATTCAAAAGTACTTCTCTCCAAATTAGAATTATGGGAATATGAAAACAAAATCTTAGCAGAAGAACAAGCTGGCTTCAGATCAGGAAGATCCACCATGGACAACTGTTTTATATTAAATCACCTAATTAGCAAACATCCAAAAAGAAAGAGCAGGTTATATGCTGCTTTCATTGATAAATAAATAAATTTTGCCTAGAAATACTTTTTCATATTGTGACCTAGATGAATTTGTTTTATGAATCATTGTTATGGATGATATACTACTACCTTATTCCCAGACACTTAAAATATTTAACTTGGTGCCTTTCTCTGTAAGAGCTAAAGTAGTCTACCACAAGGTGGATGTAGTGTTGGAACACTGTATTTAAAGGCTAGAAACATTCTACCATCTCAGCCTTAGACTTCATAAGACTATATGCTAATATTATATGCTAGCACTTTTACTCTTTCCTGCTTTTTTTCTGCAAACATTTTTGTACTTTCCTTTTGCTCCAGTGAGGAGTTACATTTTTTTTCTGATTCACTGAAAATTCAATCAGCATCTTAGAAATGAAATCTCTTGGCACTGCCTATGGTTCATTTTCTTTGCATCCAAACATAGACTATATAGAAAGATGCTCCTCAGTGCTTGCAGTTGGTAATTTCTTCCAAGGAAATTGTAGTGGCTGAGTAAATGGAATGAAGAAAATGAGTGGAGAGGGCCTTACATTCCAAGTTTTTATAAGCATTCCCAATAACATCATATGCCTGTTTCCCACTAAGGTTGTGGACCATTTGATCTATTTGATAGCATAGCTTTTTTTCTGAAACTTGATTTCCTTTTAAAACACCAGTATAAAGAAAGCATACCTTCCCTTTCTGGTTTATCAGTTCTCCCTTACTTGATGTTGCTGCATTCAAATTTCACTTGTCCAAAAAAGCTTTTACAAGAAGGGCTGCTCTGCATGAAGAATAGGATATATCTGTGATGAACATTCAGTGGCAGCCAGATGCTTTCTAATGTAGTATTGCGAGCATGTCTCACCACATAGTGCTGGTAATACATTTTCTGTGCCCTACACAAAAAGAATGCAGACAGAGACTTTCATTTGGCAGTGAATGGACAAAACCCCCATGAATAGGAATTCACCATTATGATATTGCAACATTTGGGTTTTCTTCCCTTTATTCTTTCACAGACTGTGATAAATTCAAAGGATTGAATACCCCGAGCACTAAAAAAGAAGTACATAAAGCCAGCTTGGCTGAAAACATAAAATATACTTCTCTTACCTTCTGCAAATCTGTGGATTGCATTGTATATTCAGTTCAAGAGGTGCACATATTGGTCTATAGTAGGCTATGAGGAAAGGCAATAAACCGTGAGAAACTGCCTCATTTCTTTTTCAATACGCCCAATGTGAGCAGGTTTTCTTTGAGCCAATGCACGCAGCATAGTTCTCCTGTGACTGTACCATTTCAGAATGCAGGATGGAGACTACATGTTCAAATGTTCTACATCTAACACATAGTCACCCACAGTTCCCTGGGCCCAGAAGCCTTGCACGGGAGAGAGAAAATAGCTAGGTTACAACCTCTCCTCAATGTATATATGTTTTTCTGCTAGTGCTTGGGAGAAAAGGAATGAGTTGATATAGGGAATATTTTAGTTATGTAGCCTCCCACTTGTACAATGTGGTATAATCACAGAATCATAGGGTTCCAAGAGACCACAAGGTCCATCTAGTCCAAATACCTGCCAAACAAGAATAAACAATCAAAGCAAAGCCCAACAGATGGTCATGCAGCCTTATTCATCTTCTAGAACCCCCAGAGGACCTTGTGTGGTTCTGAAGGATACCTTCATCGTTGTCCATTTGCCCATAATGATGGTAGTTGTTGCTCATCTATATTTCACTCTTTGCCAGCTACTAAATGGACATAGGGCTCCATAAGGGAAAAAAACAGATTTTCAAAGATTTGGGTTGTTTTGGGGTAAAATACAGAATTCTGACCTCTGCAACAACCATAGAAAAGACAAACATAGACATACATTTAACTCAATGTGCATGCCAATTACACATGTCATAAACAGCATGTTTGGTTGCTTTCTATTATTGTAAGAGGTTAATTTCTTTTCTTGGCATAATGTATTAGACTTCAAGACCTTTGGAAGCCTTGCAACACATTAGGAGAGGAATGAGGAATTCCTCTCCTATGAGGGGAGTGGCGGCATATAAGTTTGAATGAGGAATTCAAACTTATATGCCGCCACTCCCCTGGGGTTCTGAGTGACCTACAAGAACAGGCTAAAATCTAACACAATTTAAAAACAATTTAAAAACAATTTAAAACAACAATGTCAGAGATCAAAGGCCTGTCGAAACAGATATGTCTTACATGCCCTGCGGAAAGCTGATAGGTCCCGCAAGGCATGGACTTCAGGTGGCAGAGTATTCCAGAGTGATGGTGCCACTGCTGTAAAGGCTCTGCGTCTGGTTGCTGTTAGACGCAAGGTCTTGACACTGGGAATTTCCAATAGTTAGGGTCCCTGCCCACCATTTCTTATCACCTATTCCTTATAGTTCTCCATAAACTAATGTCATTCTGTCGTTGAGCCACTGAAATTCCACTGTCTTTTCAAGTTTAATATGAATTGCTTCTAAGTAATCATGATCAGAGTTGCAGTATTGATTGCTTGTTCTGACTTACAAATCTTTTAGTCTTGAAACAGTTAAACATTGCTCATAATGGCAAAAGGAACTGTAAACTAGCCTTCCATAAGCCAGCTTGATGGATGATTTCCTTCCATTATGTTTCCTTCTTCCCTTTCACTGATTACCAGTCTGATTAGCCAAGATAATGTCTGCTTGGATGCACTATAACAGGTCTTGGGTATCCAAGCCATACAGACTCTAGTTTGCGCTTAGTTTCTCTTTTACTGAGAACTTGCACCTTCAATTCTGCTTGGATTACTTCAACAGTAAAGGTTCTATGTGCTGAAACATCCAGCAAATTGCACTGGGACTCTGACTTGTCTGAAAACAGCTATTTTTCACCAAGACCTCCTTACAATAATTGGAATTAATACTTCCTATAAAAAAATAAATTATGCTGCCTCCAAATTAACATAATCAAAACCCAGTACAATTTACCCCAAAGAATAGTTTTTTTGGATGGGAGCATTAATGAAAAATATATCATTTTTCTTTCAGAAATAGAACATGCAAGAAAAAACACATCCACCAATCAAAACACTTTAGCCCTTCTTTGCCCTCTTCCTTCTAATTCTCTTCTGCTAGCAGTGAACAAGCTCTTCTGGACAAGGCATTGCACTCACCACAGGTATCTTGAAACCTGTGCTAAATTCTCGATCTTTGCCAAATATACAATTTAGAATAATGCTAGGCAACATGGTACTCTCCAAAGGTTGAAGACCGTCAGTCCCATAATCCTGAACACTGCTTATGTTGACTGGAGACTTAGGGGAATTGCTGTCCCAGGCCACAGGTTACTACTTCTGATTTAGAACAATAGAGCAAATTAGATGTGCCAATCACAACACAAGGTTAGTTCT
This sequence comes from Anolis sagrei, assembly GCF_037176765.1. Taxonomy (NCBI): domain Eukaryota; kingdom Metazoa; phylum Chordata; class Lepidosauria; order Squamata; family Anolidae; genus Anolis; species Anolis sagrei. The sequence goes on along the minus strand of NC_090024.1, from coordinate 209,843,482 downwards.
CCACAATCCATGATAATATTTTTTTCTCTGCTAAGAAATTACAAAAATGGCCTGGTTCACATTTTGAGATTTTTTTTTTAATATACTTGGGGTGGAAGCTCACTTTAAAGTCAGTGTGTCATAACTGCATTATGGAATAAGAAATGCACTCTATCAAGGTGATTTACTTTAAATATGGATTTTCACAATCTATTTGTATTTGTGGACCAAATACTGAAGTGGATGCAATATGCTGTTAGAAATTCACACCTTTCTTTGCTTTTTGAGGCTTCATGTACATATTTCAACAATATCCAAAATGAAAACCCACCAACTCTGTACATTTCCAAACTGTGACCAAAGACTGATGTTGGTATTTTGTCAATCATATCATATTTTGATTGGTGATCATTGACCATGCAATTGTTAGGCAGGAAAAATGAAAACTTTTTTTGGTATATTCGAACAAAAGAAACACAAGATAGACATGGGGATACAAAAATAAGAAATCTTTGGAAATGGAGTGCTGACATCTGCCCATTCCTGCTCTTCACTAATCCTTTCTGTTTCACTAAACAGACATTCCCCAAGTTATGAACAAGATAGGTTCTGTAAGGGTGTTCTTAAGCTGAATTTGTTTGTAAATCAGAACAGCTACATTTTAAGTGTAACTCCAGATTTGAATAACACAGGGAAGGGTTTGGTGTTTATTTTTCTGTCTGTGCCCCGTTCAGAAGATTTCACATCACTTTCTGTCTCTGTGATAATTGGATTTTGAAAAACGTGGTTTGTTGTGGAAACAAGGATTGGTGAGAAAGTTTTGGTTGAGACACCTTTTCCCCATGATAACTCTTTCAGGAGTAAATTTCCCTTCCTAGGGATAGATTTCTCTCATTTCATGTTGTCTCACCCTCGTTCTGAACTATGAATAGTTTGTAAGTCGGATGTTTGTAACTTGGGGGCTCCCTGTAGTTGTATAAAGTTATGCACAGTGGAGATCTTGGTGGGAACTTTTGTAAATGTTTTTAATTTCTTCTGCTTTTTAATGGAACAAACAATATTTGACCCAAACCCCATAAAGATGTGTTTGCTGTCTCCAGTGCCTTAGTTTTTATGGACTACACTACCCATGGATGCTAATCTGCATCTGTTTTTGTTATGCTTGGCATCCAGATGCAGTTATTAAGGGGGAAAATACACTGTTTAACATGTAATTCCCCACACTAAAGGAAACAATAGACTCATTAAAGAGTAATGCACTTTTCCATGTGCCAACAACCATCCATCATGTGTCTAGTGAGTCACCGGGGAAATACCAGTTTATATAAAAACTTTCTGAACAACAAACTTACCAGGATGCCTAACTGAGAAACAAAATGGAAAGACCATCTGTACCGGAAGGAAATTCTCTATCAGCATTGTGCCAAGGCAATATTTGAATTTTGGCACTTGTACAGTAACGATAAATGCTTATTATATTTAGAATAAGATTCATCAAGGTGTTAGTAATCTTGGGTACTGGGACATTCTACAAGACACCTGTGAATCTTATGTGGAAAAATGCCACTGTGCTCACTCAGTTTATCTCCACGTATTCATTATAAGAACAGAAGTGGACATTTTTGTAACCCTTTGTGTGAGCTTCTGAACACCTCAGTCTTTCCTTCTTTCTGTACCCTTGGAAGCAATATGCTGAAAGCTCCTAAAAACAAGCATCACAACAAGCATGCTGCAATGGTTTTTCTGAATTTGTCCCTGAAATTCAGCAATGCAATTTGATATGGAATATTGGTGGTGGATGTAACTGGTAATAGGCCCTAGGGAGTGGAATTATCTCCTGGACCTAATAAAGTTGCTTATCCATGCTTTATACATAAGATAGGGACAAAGGATTAGTAAAAGACTTCCCACATCTGGTCACATTTAGGGCACTGCAGCCATAAAGAGCCTACCACGTACCATATGACAATGATATCACCCTCAGTTCTGGGACTCAGCTTAAATATAAACCATTCTGGGGGCTTGGAGTGGGCTAGTGGGGGATAATTATTTGCAGGAGGGTGTTGGTAAGAGACAAAAAATATGTGGAATTTTAAAGGGACTTTGAGGGGTTCAAAACAGGCCCTGAAGCTCCATGCTACCAATGGGCTGCAATTAATACTCACATATAAAGCAAGGCACAGAGAATAACTAGCAGGACAGCTGTGCACATGAGATATATGGCCTGTTTTTGAATGCACGCTTCATTGAAAGTCTACCAGTCATGGGTCATGCTCTGTATTATTCAAAAATATTTCATAGCTTCCAAATGCTTTGGCTGTTCAAACCAGATTCCAAGGAAAGGGAAATCAAAATCATCATATTTGACAGAAGGGAAGCTGAAATCAGTGTGAAAGGTTGACTGGTGACAGAAAGAAAGGTTTTGGAAATGCCCAGAAAAAGACTAAGTATGGATTTAAAAGTTTTTGGCAAAAGAACTTTCTGAGACGTTAATGTGTGAACAGAAAGAACCTTAGGATGAACTCTCTAAAGTTGTGCTTTTGCTACGAGAGACCAGCGCACCTTTAGGATTCACTGTCCATGTGGGTATTTGCTTGCTTTTCAACTACTCATTCTTAATATTTCTAAAGAAACAAATGTTGCAAGAACTCATAAAACCACTAGCACTATACAGCTGTTTCATGAGACCATTCTATTATTTGTGGAAATACTTATGGAAGTAAAAGATAAAAGCCTTTTGCTCAACTGAGGATGCTGTAATTTCAATACCTCTTGTGTGAACACTTTGAAGACATACAATTGAATTCCTGATTCTTCTGGGTTCCCCTAAAGTCTAGTCTAGGCAAGAAATGCAAATCTTGTGGGCCACATGTGGTCCACCCATTCATTGAGATGTGGGGAGAACCTGTTGTAGATTTTGAGAAGAATGAATTTTTTAAAAAGGAAAGTATGCAGCTTTTTTTTTTTTTTGTATTTCCAGACACCTCCAATAAGTGCAGTTTAGCTTAACACAAGATTATTTTTCCCCACATACTTTGTTTTATAGAGGAATTGCTGGGCAAATTTAGGAGCACGGGGTTAAGGTAGATTCAAACTCAAGTTTATTCTAGGGTATCTTCTGGTATCTTCTGCAGGCATAAATTTTGCTTCACATGTGAAGTGACCTTTTCAGACAATGAAGAATTGACATATCTAACTGATGGTGGTGGGAGTAGAGTTCCACCTGCAGAATAGCTGCAGATGTACAATAACAGACGTAGAGAATTTTCCATTGTACATTTCATACTGCCTCTGTGCACTGTGCAAAGAGGTGACAGCCATACATTCACTATTTCTCATTTATTGCACCATTGTACATCTCTCATGTGTTATGGTGGCATTCAGCACAGGGTCTGCTGCATAATCCTACTGGTGAATATTTATGCTAGGCTGAGCTGACACAGAATCTTAACCTTCATCTACTAATTTGGCCAAAAGGAAGACTATCCATACATCATCTTTCCCAACATCAGCTTATGAAAATCAACTCACCATGTGCTAAATGCTATATCCTGCAATGCCAATAACCCCCCCATAACTCAGGCTTCCTACTTAAGCTACATAAAACCTGCACATCCAAGGACTGTCTAATTGGAATGTTTTTCACATAAAAACATTGCAAGCAATCCATATGTCCAGGTGTTGGTGCTGGCACATGATGTGGATTTGAAAGACAAAAGAAGAACAATCCAGCACCTAGAAAGCAGATTCTTATCTGGTTGTTTTACAAGGAACTCGGAAATAAAAACTAAAACAACTTACTGATAATTAGCTCTAAAGGCACACCAGTAATTGTGCTTTATCACATTACAGGCACTTTGATAATGGGCCAAGGCTTGTGCCACGAATTGCTAATTAATTCTTCCTTAGTCAAATGTGTTGCTTAATTAAAGGGTGCGCTGATTTATAAGTAAACGTCCCTAAATATTATTCATCCTGCATCTGGTGGGGGAGAAGAGCAGATTGCTGCTGGGTTGCAACATTTCTCTTCGAATTATTTCATTACACCCTGCCACGCTCCTTCAGCACTGATTGTGACAGATTTGGGAATTATGAAGTCATAAATACAGAGAGAATAGCTGGCAAAATGCAGCTAATGGGAAATGTTCTTGCACTGTGAGGAGGAAAGTATTTCTGATTATGGCAAAAGGAAGAAAGGAGTAAGAGAACAAACCATAAAGCAATTGATTTATATGCCATCTATAAGGAAATATAGTGAATACTAGCAGTCATCATGGATTTGTTGAGAACAAGGCAGGTCAGACCAACCTAAATCCTTTCTTTGATGGTTTAATGGTTTACTAGATAAGGGGGATGTACTAGTTATATTTTGCAGTATACAAGGTTATTCATACAAATCTATATAATGTTATTGCCAAGTATGTGAAATATAGACTAAAATATGCTATAACCTTGCAAGATTGCATACAAAAGAGTACTGCTTAACAGATCCATGTCAGGCTGGGAGAAGATAATAAGTGGTTTTGTACCAAGGTGTATCCTATTTTTTCAGTGGCTCCAGTGCACTGCTGGAAATCAAGGAACAAGAAGATTATTACCACAACTGTAGATGGCAAAATATTGCAATGCACTCATGAAGACAAGATTGCAATTAAAAACTAGAACAATAATTTGCAAACAACAGAATGAATTTCAACAGACAAAAGTAATGTATCACCCATTAGAAGGAAAGAACAAATCATCTTTCATTAATCTTAACACATATGAGTGAAGATTAATGAAAAGAAACAAGTTTCACTCTAGAATGTGGAGTCATCGCACATAGTTTAAATATGAAAGAAACATTTCATCATATCAACAAAGACTATATTTCTTCATGCAATACCTAACTTATGGAATTCATTATACAAGATGTGGCAATTGCCACTAGCTAAGGAGGCTGTGAAAAGAAGCCATAGCTCAGTATCAAAGTAATGTTTTAGCTGTGGAAAATTATAGCTTGAATCTTTGGTATCTTGTTAAATGGAACTGCTGAGCTAAGAAAAACTAGAAAAGACCTCTACCTGCAAGATCCTAGAAGTCTCTTCCAATGTAAATAAGTAATACAATGTACGAGATAATTTATCACAAAGGCAGCTTATCTATCTATATACCACTAAAGCAGATATTTATGTCTGTAAATTAATACTGTAGACCCTCTTTTGCAGCAATTGGGGGCATAGGATCCTCCAAAATAGGAAGAATCATGAATAAAAAAACCAATCCCTAGTCTTATTTCCCATGAGCATATCTCTATAGGTTCTCTAGGGTTACGTCCATCATAAATTGATCATAGAATCATGCCAGAGGCTCTAGAGATTCCTAAAAGGCCTCTCTTGAGAAATCTCAAGGTTCTCCAGCATGACTGTATTGTCAACTTTTGGTTGAAGTTGATCATAAAGGTTCCCTGGCTACAGTTCTATCACTAGGAGCTGAAGACTGATTTTCAATGCCCAACCCTTGAAAGCTCTTCTCTAGGGTTGGAAGGGATGCAGAGCTGCACAAATGCAACATTATGTTCTACCTACATTGTATAGGAATGTGGTAAATGTGTGCTTGAATTAGGGGTGTATGTCCTCTGTTTTTCTAGAATGCAAAATGATTCTCCCTATCTGTGGGTATTTTACATTGGTCTTGAAAAGGTTTTCACATTTCAGAGAATGATTATTGCACAATTTGAAGCAATTTCACAAAATAAATGGCTAAACTACAACAGCTACTGCATTGTTGCTTAGACTTTTAGCAAGAAACATCAAATGTGTACTTTTGATATTTTCAATCTGTTGGTCAGTCCTTTAGTGTTTGCTGAGTGGGTGTGCTTTGCTTTGCCTCACACAGGGAAAAGAGTATTTTTGTACAAATTGTCTCTCAATGTGTGGTACTGCAGGGAAGGGGAGCTAGTGCAACATTTTATATATTGTTTGGGACTTGGGCCAGGAGGTTAAGGAGAGGAGGGCTGACCTGAAAAAATCTAACAAGGAAAATGGAAGTAATAAAATTCAGCTTCTCAAAGATATCAATGAAATTAAGGGATGTAAAGTACTTTGTACATGGAAATAGTCTTGAAATCTTTGAGAATCAATCAGATTGAATGTTTGCATATTTGTACCCCATTCTTCTCATCCTGGGGGTGACTCAGGGCGGATTCACAACAGGCATTCATTCAAATGCCATTGAAGTGCATTTGTATGAACTAAATTGTTAAAACTGTAGTCAAGATCCTTCATTATGCAATGTCTTATAAAGTTCCATATGGACAGGACTATAATATGTCTCCTTCTCAGTCACCAAGCCCCTTGCCTTCTACCTATCATGGTCTCTTCAATATGCCCATTTACTAACCAGTGGAAGGGAAGAGCAGAGAAGAATCCAGCTATATTCCTATAATGGAATGCAAAGCACAGCATTCTCTAGGACAGTGTTTCTCAACCTGGGGGCCAGGACCCCTGGGGGGGATCGCAAGGGGGTTTCAAAGGGGTCACTAAAGACCATCAGAAAACATATATTTCTATTTATCTTAGGAACCCCTTTGGCAGAGAAGGCTGAAGATCTCTCCGCCTGTCTTTTTCCTTTTTGGAAACAGAAGCCAAATCCTCCCACCAAAAGCCCTCCTCCACTGTGATTGGCTGGCCTCTCAGCTGGCCTCTCAGCCAAAGGGAGGGCTGTTTCTGGGACTCCAAGCAGGGAGGGAAGAGCAGGCATGCTTGGCGCATGGCAGCGTAGTGCACATGTGGGGAGAATGTGACAGGCTGGAGGGAGGCTCACACCATCAAGTTCCTTCAAGGCATGGGGGCTCTGTGTGCCAAGTTTGGTTCAATTCCATTGTTGGTCGAATTCAGAATGCTCTTTGTGGGTTAATTATAAATCCCAGCAACTGCAACTTCCAAATAACAAAATCAAAATGTTGGCATATTGGGTATTTGTGCCAAATGAATGAAAATACATCCTGCATATCAGATATTTACATTACGATTCATAACAATAGCAAAATTACAGTTATGAAGTACCAACAAAAATAATTTTATTGTTGGGGGTCACCACAACATGAGGAACTGTATTAAGGGGTCGTGACATTAGGAAGGTTGAGAAACATTGTTCTAGGATCTTCTGGAGATTTCAGAGGAATAATATAATAATTATTTATTTATTACCCATCTCTCCCTGTGGCTTGAAGTGGGATACAACAATGTTGAAATGAGATAAAAGATATATAAGTTAAAATCCACTGATTAAAATGCAGATTAAAAAATTGACCAGGTAGGCCTGCTGGAAGTGGATGGTGTCATTCCTGTTTAATAAGTCACAGGAACTGTGCTGGACACTGTTCCTCCACCCCCATTCTACATTGGCTGTGCTAGAAGAGGATTGTTGCACCTCAGATCTAAATTTGGGGGAAATAATTTGGTTATTGAACATTCAGTAGAGGGTTCTGACCTCTGTAGCTACCCCAAAAAGAGAGAGATGGATCTACATGCCCATAACTGACTAACAGGATACCAGATGAGATGGGGATCAGAATGGCAAAAGGTCTGGAAGCCAATCTCTATGGTGAGCAGCTTAGGGAGCTGGGTATATTTAGCTTGGAGAAGATAATACTGAGAGGGGATATGATATGATGCTTAAATATTTGAAAGGATTTGATATTGAGGAGGGAGTAAGATTAATTTCTGCTCCTCTAGAGACTAAGGACTTCAACATATTGGCAAATTTACCCCACTTTCACCATAGTTCAGGGATAAAGCCTGCTGGATCCCATCAAATGATGTAGAGCTACTGGCAGAGCTCTAGCCCTGACCTGTGGTGAAAGTGTTGTAGGATTGAGCAACAAGAACATGAGAAGCTTCCCGTGTTCTCACTGCCAGCAATGGGGTGAGTGTGGGGGGAAGCCAGGCAGTGACGCTTTCCCTTGTGAGATGGGGAAGGTGGCACTGTGGCCAATGTGAGATGACAGATTACCCCACTGCTCACCGGATTCACCACACTGTATGGCACCCGCATTTGGTGACTTCATGTAATGAGGTCCAAAGACCTGGAGCAATAGATTCAAATTGCAGTAAAAGAGATTCCACCTGAACATTGGAGAAAATGTACTGATAGTAAAAGCTGTTTGACTGTGAAATATGTTGCCTTGGAGGATGGTGGAATCTCATTCTTTGAAAGTTTTTAAACATAGGCTGGATGGCCATTTGTCAGAAAAGTTTTGATTATGTGCTCCTGTGTGGCAGAATGGGGTTGGACAGGATGGCCCTTGTGGTCTCTTCTGACTTTATGATTCCATGAAAAATCCTCAACAATCATTGTCCCTCCTACTGAGTGTGCCACACAGAGGCGTGAACACTTTCCCCCTTTTTTATGGCAGATTAGATAGCTAACATTGATACCAAAATGATAATAACATGTATCCCCACCCCACCCACCCCCACCCCAAGATGGAAAAAGAAAAGAGAAAATACACGCATGGCTGCAGTATTGGCCTTTTAAGAGGCAGAGTTCCTCAGGAAATTCCAGATCTGAATTCAAGACTTCGCTGGATCATTAGATATATTAATTCTATTTATGTCCTGAGCATTAATTTAAAACAGAAATCAGGCTAAGGACAAGGCCAGCTCTTCTTGTTGATATGTCTCCTGTGTAATTAACTTTCTAACCAGTAAAGTAGTCATTGCCTATAATGATGAAGGATAGGATGTTCCCCACAGGATCCAAGGGAACATAACCTTGCATTACAGATACAGTATAAAATGTATGGTTTTATTAAGATGAAAGCTATTCAGTTGTTTTATGTTGCTTTCATTCAGTATCCTAAATTAGATATTGGATCTGCATATCCTTAAAATGTAGGAGAACCTCCAGTGCTTTGAACTGGCATGAAATATTTGGGCCCTCTGATGCTCAACATAAACAGTACATAATGATGAGTGTATAAAAATATCTGCTATGTACTTGGCATTCAACTCATTCAGCATTCTAAGGAGTGAATCAATAGAAAGTTGTTCTTGGAAGTTGAAACTGTACTATGTGCAGTTCAATAAGATTAAACTGTAATATATTCTCTCAGGCAATAACACAACTTATTATCGCAATCATATTCAAGAGTTGTACATGTGTGTTTGAGAGAGAAAATATGAATTTGTGTCCATATTTAGATTTAGTGGAATTTTCTTTGTCAAATATATCTTGAAAGTAATATGGCACTGAATTCTTGTCATCTTCAATTTTCAATGATAAACTTGCTTTTTGTTGGCCTGTGTAAACTCTTTTGTGTATTTTATATCTCATTTTGTACACTTGGAATTTCTAGATCTCTTGCTGCCTCCAGATCTTCTTTGCTTCCCTCCCATTTGAAGTCTAGAGTTAATAAGCTTATTTGAGCTTCAATCTAATTCAAAGAATAATATGGACCTTCTGATACTTGTAATAGGGATGAATATTACAAGAATTCTGAACCAAGAAGTTGATCATCTTTAATGGAGCGGGTTAGTGAAATGCATCATATTTGGGGTCTTAAGGACAATTTCTCACCCTGTTGAGCTCTTAGTTACAGCTATAAGGTTTAGAAACACAGGCCACATCTACACTGCCCGATAATGCAATTCGAAACTACATTATATGGTCAGTGTAACAACAGCAACAACAATACTACTACTATTACTACTACTACTACTACTACTACTACTACTAATAATAATAATAATAATCCTTATTTGTATCCTGCCCTATCTCCCCGATGGGGACTCAGGGCAGCTAACAGCATATAACAGCAATATTCAGTGCCATATAATACAACCAGTCATTAAACAAGACATAACATAAATTTAAAAAACAACACAGCAAACCTTAACAGAAGCAATAACAAAAGATTACTATCAAATTAAATGAACACTAAAATTTCAATACAAATCAACTAAAATAGCAAGACTAAAATGTTTTAAAAAGTTGTAAAATTAGTAAATTTTTTCAAAACATTAAAAAAAAATCAAAGGCTACAAAACCAAAGTAGCAGCCATTTCCATGTTCTGAGCCCATTTATAATGCTGAATATTTCATTTGTCTTTCTCATTATATGCTTGCAAACATAGAAAAGTTGTTAATTGATTGTTTTCAAATGAGAGAAGGGAAGGGGACATTTTAATTTCCTTAGGGAAGGAGTTCCAGAGGTGGGGGACAATCACAGAGAAGGCCTTTTCTCTCATTCTTACTAGCCGTATCTGAGGTGGGGGTGGGACAAAGAGCAGGGATTCATCCACAGATCGCAATGGCCAAGCAGGCTTATATTCAGGTGTCAGCTCACAGTAAATTTATTACAGGAAACATAGACATGCAAAAAGCCAAGAGTGCCCGGCGCCGGTTGGCACTCCCTTATATACCCTCCCCACATTCAAAAATGTAACTCCCGCCAAGACAAAACCCCGCGTAATTCAACCGCCAAAACTGCTAACCGTTCCCTCTCAGGGTCAACCACCGCAGGTGTCTTATCAGAGTTCTACGTAAGGGGCCCTGATTTCTGGCGCCCGAATCAAGGCCCTGAAAACTGGGTCCTGACATACAGGCATGCAGTTGCCTAAGTAGTCTGGGCCCAAACCATTTAAGGCTTGTATTTCTCCCAGAAGGATACCATGGTTTAAAATGGGAGCTGGTTTAAAATGGCTTTTAGATCTAGAACAATACAAATAATCGTTATTAAAACAGTGACTTCAAGATCTTCCAACTATGTTTATAATTTTTTAATTACTCTCAATTATCATAGTGGAAGAAAATCCAAGCACTGTAACAATTTCCTTGCCCTGCCCCACAATGTTTGAATCATGATTGTGAGTGTATGTGTGTAATCATGGAACAAAGATGGGGGAAAGGCTGTCACAATACATATGTTTGTGTGTCTGTGTGTTCGCGCACACAGAGATATAATGATCAATTGGAATAATTTTAATTAAAAAGAAATGCAAACATCACAAACATGACAGAAATGTATTTCAGGAAGAATCTTTCTGAGAAGATAGATAGAGTATATTGAAAGAATGAGGTTCCATACTGTAGCCTTCCAGTAGATTAACAAGAATTTCTTAATCCTAGTTGTTTAGTAATCTGGATCTAATGAGAAATCTGCAATCCATCTCCTCTGCAATTCCTTATCCTAACTATCGGAGATGAACACATTTCTATGCAGAAATATTATTTTTCTGCACAAAAATATTTCTGCAAAGTAGTATTATTTTATATACAAAACTGCTTTTTGTTATACAGTACATTTTATTTTCTGTAAAAAAAACACCAGTTGCAAATGGTTAAACTTCCTTAATGTTTCTTTTAAAAGGAAATGTATTCAAGAATTACATCCCTACTCTGGATCAACAACAAATCACTGGTTTCTAGTTCCACCAACAAAAACAATCCAGGCCTATTCCGAGACCCACAAGATAGCAGAAAGAGAAATGACAAGAGCTGACATTAATCTATGGGCCTCACAAACAATATCTAATTTGGGAAAGTTAGGTCTGAATTAGGTCTGCAGCAAATTTAGTTGGGTCAACAAAATATCACTATCAGCTCTAGCTGGCACAGCATTATTAACTGATCCAATTAACTACCCAACTTTGCTTTTATGGTTTTAATTAGATAATTGGAACTCTGCTGAAATCCCTAACTTTGGTATAGGCCTTTTGCATAAGAACTTTTATTAGCAGTTATTATTTCCCCCAGGTCTTCTTGGTCTTCTGTAGCGAACATTTCCTAGTTTTGTTTATTATTTATAACTATGATATTGATGCCACAAATTGTGTGCAGAAACTGCAATATATTGTGGATACCTTGTTCTTTGTGGTACATACCTGAATTTTATACCTCAAATTCATACCAGTAATCATTTGTGTGTACTTTTCTTGGAGCTGATGTTACAATACAGAAGAGTTTTCTCTAAAACTATTTATTGTTTGTTTATCATGATCACATGTCATTATCACACATTAACAATTCATGGAATCTTTAATAGCTGAGAATTAGATTCATAGGCTAAATATTTCTGTGAGGATATATTCATCTGGAGAACAAAGGATAGAGTGAACTGCAAAACATGCCTGTGTAATTACACTTTTTAAATGAAGAGTATATTTAAGCCCCATTCAAAACAAACTATCTCATGTACCGCTGAGCTGTTTTGCTGAGCAACAAAACAGAAATTGCTCCTTTCTGCGGCACATTATCAAATTTAACCTCATAAAATTTCTTCCTTTTAAACCTGGCGTAAGCTGCATTCACATACCATTTTTTCCAAAGCAGCTTTCCACAGCCTGAGTCATTCTAGATTATGGGACTAAAATTCCCATTCTTCTCAGCAGATTGGTACAGATGGGAATTGTTTTCCAAATTATCTGGACCAATGCAGGGGAATATCTTGATGACCTTGGGGGATGATCTATGCCTGGTTGATCAAAAGGAAGTAAAGATGTGCTAAATGGGGTTACATTCCCTCTGAAGATTTAAATTTGCAGCTTGGATGCACTCCCGGTTTCAGTCTTGAACATAGGTTTTCAGGTTTTGGAAGGGGCCAGGATTGAATGGGCACAGTGCAAACTAGTATGCCACCTACACCCACTCCTAGAAATGTATTTGACTACAATTGCATATGGCTTGGATTGCTATAATGCACTCAGTAATAGGCTGCTTTTGAAGACAGTTTGGAAGCTACATCTGGTCCAAAACACTGAAGCTAGACAGTTTGTTATGGTAGTTTGCAGGAAACATATGGCTCTCCATTCAAAGTGTTGGTTATAACTGAGGATCAAGCTCTGTGACAATGTCCTCTCATGGACTTTGAGATATGCAGAAGAGGATCTTCTGTTGATTTTACCCCCATCAGATGTTTACCATCTGAAACATCTGATGAGGCTCACGAAGGTCATTCTTGATGGCTGCTCCCTGATTATGAGAACTCTACCTGCAAGGCAAGTTCCTCCTCCTGGGTAACCTGTTGCCCTGGGCAACATCACTTCGCAAAACAATGGGCGGATAAGAGCCATGGCATGACTAGAGACTATTTTGAAGCAGGGGGTGAGCGGGGATGGGAGATATAGCTACCCAAGGTGGGGAATCCTTATTCACAGCACCTGGGGGAATGGTTATATAGTCCATATCTCGAGGTAATCTAGCATAGGACATGCTGGCTCAGTCCTGTAGTTTTGGTCAGTGTAGATCCAGCCCTTTTCACAGTCAGGGATTTTAAATAGATGTGGTTGATTTTTTTCATATTTAAATTCTTGTTTATTAATGTGGAGTTTGTAACCATTTTAATTCATGTTCTTATAGTTTAATTAACTTACCATTCAATTTAATACAATATGTACAATATTCATTCATTCATTATTTCCTGGTTTTCCCTCAAAGTTGGGATTCAAGTATTCACAATAAAACATGCTGAATTATAGACACTGCATGAAGCTATTACATTTTAATTAAGCTAGAAACCTCATTGCTCTCCAGGCCTGAGGATAGACATCAAACAAAGAAACAAAAACATAAAACTATTTTTGAAAAGCTCTCCTTTAACGGTATCCTAATATTTGCTGTGTGAAGCTGCTGTTTTCACCCTGCCTACTGGGTGCACGCTAGCATATTTCCCCCTTTATCTTTTTTTTTTTTTTTTGGAGCTTACCTGTCATGTGGTGAGTCTTTTATCCCAGTAGAGGTTTTATCTTCAAACACATAAACAAACTGCTAGATTTTTATTTTAATTTGGTAGATGTAAGAAAATCAAGAGTGTGAGGTCACATCAATAATCATGAGTGCCTTAAGGGGAAATAATATTGCTAGGTACTTAGCTATATATTCATCTACTTTTCTCAAGTGATTGCTTTGGTCAAGTGTAATTTGTTGTGGGAGAGCAGGGAAAACTATGATTCGGTAAGTCATATATTGGAAGTATCATCTAAGAAATAGCTAAACTCATATCACATTGAAATCAGTGAGTATAAATTATTTTTCACTGTGTGCTAAATTGTGGATCCCTTTTTAAAGAATTGTCCTGTAAGCCTATTTCTCAACAGTGATCTTCAATCCAAAGCAGACATCCACTTAGGATGACCACACACAGCTCAGCACATAGGCTGCTAACATCAATTATTATTGTACTTCTTGTTAACTGCCACCAAGTTCTTCTTCTTAACTGCCACCATGTTGGTTTTGAATTATGACAAATTTATGAATGAGAGTCTTTTAAGAAACCCTTTTAACATTCTTACCCAGGTTGCAACCTTAGGGTCTGTGTCTTCCTTTATTGAATCTATTTGTGGGACATCATTCTCCTTTCCTGCAGCTCTCAACTTTACTAAGCCTTATCTTCTTTTCTGATGAGTCATATTTTCTCATGATGTGTCCAAAGTACAATAGCCTCAGTTTAGACATTTTCGCTTTTACGACCTCATCACACTTACCTACACTAGCATCCTAGGAGACTTCCACCCTGTTTTCTGGATGGAGATCCATGGTGGCCATCACACAACGTTGTGTGATTTCTGGCAGAGGCCCCACCCCTAACTGGGGTGGAAGCATCATTGGATGCTTCCCCCACAACACAGAAGGTTTCCTGTGCTGTGCTGGAACCAGCAGATATCCTCTACAGAAGGGCAACACTTCCAATGTTTAATGTGGGTAGCATCACCAAGAAAGAGCTGCACATGGGGTCACAGATTTGCCCTGCTTCCCCCTCTCTTTTCTCACTGAAGACAGGAGAACCATCTAGCCTTTATGAAGAGGCCCCTTGTAAGAATTTAGACTTGAATTGCTCAAGATCCATTCTTTTGACTTTTAAGTAGTCCATGGTATCCTTAGAGCTTTCCTGTAACTCTGCCTTTCCAATGAATTGTTTTTCTTTCTGTCAGCCTTCTTTACCATTCTGGTGTCACAACTATACACTTAATATGACAATATTCTCTCTGTCACAAGGTACAGCAGTGATGATATATTACTAGCCAGTTAATCTGGACAAGACTGGAGGAAAGATGCTTCAGCCTTGCCCCAGAGACAGGTACACACACTATCCCCAACCTGTGATGTTGGCAGTTTGGAGACCAGATAGTCCAACCAGGCTGATACTATATCAGCCCCACTGGGCTATTACCCCCTGCAATTTGGGATCACAAAAGAATCAACTGTAGGAGAAAATAGAAAGGGGAAGATTGTTCCTGTATGGTAGGCAGCTGGACTGGATGTCCCTTGTAGTTTCTTCCAACTCTACATTATTTAAAATCTAAGATAATAAAAAAATGCATCAAAAAGGAATTTTCATAGCTACATTTCAAAAATATGAGCATTATTGTACTGTAAAGACCAATTATTCTCCTTAGTTTGGAAACTAACACAATTGGATCACAGGCAGCTTAATTTTAAGTAGCATTGCCATAGGTTTAAGGGTGCATGACCTTTTTATTTAATCTGGAATCAAAGCGTATTAGTTATATTTTGTGGGTAATTTTCAGGATAATTCCAGATGACCTGCATGGTACTACTATGAGGTTCTTTCAGCATTGTCTTATATTAGTAAGAAACATGTCTTCTCATCAGTCACAAAGCATCTGGAGGCCTTTTACACTACATAACATAAAACTTCAGTTTAATTGCTATGGCTACATCCTATGCAATTCTGGATTCTGTAGTTTGATGAGGCATGGTAGCTCTCTAGGGACAGGTGAGATGGAAACTTGGATGCCATGGAATCATGGCAACTAAAGAGGGATACTAACACTGTGGTGAATCTCATATGGCTCCAGTGGATCTTAACCTTTCTGAGGATTGTTCCAGGGGACACAGGGTAAGAGAGAATCAGCAACCCCCACCCCCAACTCGCAAAGTGCTTTCCAATAGCAGAAAGCTATCCTTTAATACAGACCATTCTTAGTCCTGTTACAGTTTGGAAGAATGAATATTTTGTACATGTTGAACTGAAGTGAACAGTAGTTAGATTAATGCTCTGAGACACAGAATATCACCTGAGCACTTCAGACTCTCATCATATTTTCCATGTGAAAGCTTCCCAAGTTCAGTGGTTTGTATATTTTGGATTTCACTCAAGTCTGACTCCTTAAACTGTGTGCCATAATTAAAATGGATCAAAATTTAAGATATACAGATATATAATTCTTTGTTGATAAATTACTTTTTCATTGGGGAACTCAATGGCAAAAATGTAATGAATTTCAAAAGAAGGTGTATAATTGAACTATGGATTTCGCTTTTCCAGGATATGGTGCATTTGGCTAACTTTTGTCACAATGAATATGATTCTTTCTGTCTTGTGCCATTTACAAAATTGTGATTATTGAATTACATTGTTCTGATTTTATTCCATAAGTAACACTCTTAAAGAAAATGAAAAAGCCAGCTAGATGAGAATGCTGAATATTGCCAAGTTATTTCACACATAATATAAAAATATTTCTGATATAATTTTACTGATGACAACTTAGACATGTTTAGTGCTACACTGCAGAACTGCTTAATAGGAATCGTAAGTGATGCAAGTGATGCTATATATCATAAAAGGTTGTCTTTAAAAGAAATTGTACATTTTTTCATAAATCTCTTCAGCTACTAAAAACTGTGTTTTAAATCCTGCATCTAGGAGAAAAGTTATTCCAAATTAAATACTGAGAAAGTATTTGATATTTCAAATCAGGTATGGGACAAATGTGTGAAATAAGTATACCTCGTATATAAGTTGTGGGCAGATTTGGGGGCCAAAATTATGGATTTTGCTTTAACCCTTGTATACATAGAGGTTGGAACAGGCACATATAACAAACTATTTTTTCCACTCCTTTAAAAAAATGCATAGGGCGAAACATACTTCAGAAGAGTTAAAGAGAAGAAGAGGATCTATTTATTTGAGAGGTTATAATGGTGTGTGTTAAATTGCATTGATTATCCTAAAATTTCAATATCTATACAGATACAAAGGAATATAAATGAGGGAAAATAATCAAATTGCAGCATGAAAAAATGAGGGGTGGAGGGGGGGGGAGTGAGGAAAGCAATCTGCCTCTGTTAAGGATTCAACAAGGCAGGGACAAGAGGCACAGGCCAAAAGTACTGACATTTCATTTCCCCTCCTCTGCGTAAACTGGAGAAAGGAAGACAGACTCCCTTCTTACTTACTTCCTCATCATTTCTGGCTCAAGAAACAATCTTCACCAATGCAGAGAATTTGAAAATTGTCTTCCATTTTGGGTGCTTAAGGCATAATGTTGTGGTGGCCATTGTTAATAAATACTAACTGAAAAAGTGTCTGATAAATAGTTTTCTCTTGTTCTGGTTTTGAAGCAATTCATGACCAATGGTGGAATAATGAGACCAGACACAAAAAGATGGCTTTAAAGGGGTCACTTTATTTGACCCATATTTAATTTTCATTAAAGCTTGTAAAGCAGCAAGAGGGAGGAACAACTCCTGCATTGTCAACCCTTGACAACCTCCTCAGCCTTTCATAGAATCTTAGAATAAGTTGGAAGAGACCATATGGGCCATCTAGTTTAACCCCCTGCCATGCAGGATGGATGGTTTATGTATACCCCCCCCCCTCCTTGAATGAAACATTGAGGCAAAATAATGAGACAAAATGGCAATTAGCAATTTCAGTAATCTTGGAGATCTTTCCTCTTCAGTGTCCAATGTCCAAAACAGAAATGGCAGCTGCTTCCATCATCAAAAGTCTGTGGTCATGAGACTTTGCCCATGAATGACAGGTCATAATATTGCTGATCGGGTGTATACAGATTTTCGTATCACACACAAAAACCGCTTCAGTAATTAAATAATTCATAGTATCTCAAAAAAACACAATTATAATTCCGTCTGTAAATAATCCATTCCTGATGGAATACGGACAGGATGGGGCAAATATCATATGATGGGACCTGTTTAAAATCATTCATTCACATTTCTTAATGTGATAAGGTCCCTGATCAATGTCTGATTCAATACTACCCCAGACTGCCCTAAATGTTTATAAAATGATTAGACCAAGATTCATCCCATCCCAAAGCATCTTCTCAGCCTCTCTTTCTTCCTGTTCTACATCTTCTTCTGTGTGTATGTGTGTGTGATCTGATCACAAAGTGATGATTCAAAGAGAGTACATGAAGAGAGGCCAGGCCTTAAATAACCCCTGGCTCTGCCCCCATAATATGCAGCACTTTGGCACAGTGTCACATATAATAGTCTCTCATCTCTATCCACGAAGGCCACCATAGATGCATCTTCTGCTGTGCAGGTACACATATACATTGGATTTGCCAAGTCCCACTAGACCTTTAGACACCAAGGGTGAAATCAGAATGTTCACTCCTTTCCCTTCTCTCTCTTCTATTCTTCCTACACTTCTTCTCTTTGAGTCAAGTCAAATTTGCATAACTGAGGTGGCAGATACCTTACAGGAAGATTATACCACTATGTATTTCTGATGAGCAGATGTTTGTTCAAAAGTCAGGTAAAAATCAGCCCAGGTCAAAAATTCTACAACAGAAAGAATATTTTATTTTATTTTCTCCTTTGGTATGGAATTTTTTTCCAAGTTGGTACATTTTTGCTATGGAGAGGTGATGTGGTCTCCAGATCTTCGCAACTGTGAAAAATTAAATACATGTTAGGAGAGCTTGAGGTCTTCTCTCACCTATGTTGTCCTTTGAGGGTATGCTTGCTTTAGTCCTAGTCATTCTTTCACAAAAAATTAATCTCTGAAGTACTGGAATGGCTCTGAGAGGGGAAAAAAACCAAAGAAGAGAGAATAAAATCTACCAGGGGAATGGAGGAAAGAACATCTTCTGATCCTTGAGCCCTCAAATGATTTTGATGCTTCCTTAGATTGTGGGCTGCTTTCTTGTACTGATGTGAATACCTGAGGCTCTGGCAAAGGAATGAGCAACTAGTAGCCCACATACAATTTTCTTTAAATGATTTCCTTTATTACTAATATACTAGAATACTTTTGACACTTCTCCAAGATTGCCTATAGAAAAAAGGAAAAATAACACAACAAAACATAAACATTATTCATGTTTACATTAACTTTTCCCCTATAAGTGGATTTACTTTTTCACTGATGTCCAAAAGGAAGCAAGGAGTAATGTTATCAATTCCTTTCTCATTGTGAGAATCTATTTAAGATGGTTTTTGGATATTTTTCATAACACAGGACTTATTCTGCACAAATTTTTCATCTGGTTATTTTTGTGGAGAAAACAGCATTTTCTACTTTTTAAAAATTGTAAAACCACATACAATTTTCTGCAGAATAGGTCCACAACTACAACGCTTTTTGAGGAGGTAACATATTCTGCACAAGAAACAATATTTCTGCAAAAAAAAAAATCCCACACAGTGCAAAACACTTATATGTATATTTGCATAGAATCAGTCCCAAACGATGAATATTCCCATTACCCAACATACATGTTTTATGAATATTTGTTTAAGATTAATTCTATCTTACTTATTTTCCCCTCACTCATCCAACAATTACTAAGTCTTCCTTCTTATCATGTGGTCTCCTATATTGATATTCATATAACCTGGTACACTTGAGCCTGAATCAGTTAAAACTAAATTGATTTGTAATGTTTGGTGGGCCATTTTGTATAATATCTGAAAACAGAACATGGAGGAGGGAGCTGCAAGGCCTGGCAAAACAAATTAAAGGAGTCAGGTTTTTTTTCAGTTCCTGGAGAGGAAGGAGTTAAGTCTGCATACCTGAGACAGGGATCTGACACATCTTTTCTTTTCTCCCTCCCTGGCAGAAGCAGCATCCCTCTATTTTTTTATTTTGAAAGTTTCCTAACCTCCTCCTCCAGAGACAGCCTTGCTCCGCTTTCCCAACCTCACTTGCATAGGGTGGGCATTGAAAAGTCTTCGAGATCCCCTCAAAACATATGGGGGTTGAAGTTTTCTCTCTCTATGTTTCTCAGCCAATAAAAAGCCTGACTGTGTCAATGCTCTGATTAGATGAGAATGGACACAAGTAGCGACTGCAATTCCCAGAACCCTCTCTTGCAGTTTGTCTTATTTTAAAAAATGTTATGGTTAAAATTTAAAATAATTCTAAAACAATCAATAAATTGGTGAATTGTTCTGAAACTTGGCAGGCCTGCAGTTGTCAAAGGGTTCTAAAGGTAAAGAAGGTTTCATGCAAATAGGCCTTAAAATGACTGAGTGTTAAGCCCTTAAAATTTCACATTGAAGCCATGTGGCGAATCTTCGCCGAATGACAATGGCAACACCCCTCCTGATTTGAGCCACTTATTGGTAAACAGAATGAGGGGCCAGCTGACAATGGACCCTGAAATGCCATGCCTTTTGACCACACTTCTATTACCTGGGTACCTCTCTCTTTTGTGTGACTGTTGAAATCTTTAGTATCTATCACAATTTGAAAGCATACCATAGAACCTTTCTTTGTCGCACCGTTAAAAGTTGTTGATCCCATACTGTTGTACTATTAGTATTCTGGAAATGCATCATTCCTGTTTTCCCCCATTTATCATTTAACTGGTGCCAAAGGGTTATTTTCATCAAACATAAAAAATGGACACTTATAAAAATGCATAGGTTTTAAATTGCTCAGCAGTTGGAGTAGCAATAAGAACTAGCCCAGGGAATAAACGTCTGCTTCTAACATTAAGCACGTACCCTGTTTTCATACAGGTTGAAACTAAATAGAATTCATGCTCCTGTTCCATGGGATTGTTTTTCCTCCCCCTATTTTCAAATTTCAATGTCTCTTCTAATGCTTTATCATCACTATTAAAGTGTAATGCATTGTCATGTACCTCTATCTGGAATCAATCTGATATGTTACACTTAAGCACCAAATGGCTATGGCTTACTGACATTAATCTTCACTTTCTTGCTCAGTTCAAACTGGAACATTGAGCAGCAAATATTGGTTTCTTCAGTAATCCTCGCAGAACCCCTAAACATATGCTAGCATTTCCAATTCACATTTGTACCAACTGTTGTTTTAGTATACTAGGAATCTGAAATCTTCAATCAGTAATGAAGTCGGATGCCTAACAATTCACATGTCTCAATTTTGAAAAGGAAACCCTAAGAAGGTTTCAGAGTTTAGTGCTCTTTCTAGAGAGTACAAGTGATTCTAGATTAAAGATTCTAGTAAGTCATGCATAGAGAACATAGAGGGGAAGGGGTAAATCTCTCAAGATTTGCCTTCTCCATCTGCTCCAACTTCTGGGTCTACTGTCTAAAACTAAATTTGCCATCCAAAGTAATTCCAAGCTAAATTTTATGCATTAAACATCCATTTAACTGCCGTACTGGAAGATACCAGATGACCAAAACCCAAATATAACAACAATAAACTTGGGAGACTCTTGTGTATTTGTATTTTGTGTTGCAAATTCATAATTTTGGAAACAGAAAGGGGGAAAACTATTAGGCATTGACTAACTCAGCTTGTTCTTTATTGGCTTACAAAAGCCAGCAGATGGGAAACACATGCATGTAAGATTAAAAGATAATTGGAACATCTAACAAATTATGGTAGGATATGGTCATGGAATAATAATGCTTATTACACAATTCCTATCCACTGTCTCAGTTATACACATAGAGCAGCCTTCTAAATTTGGTTCATATGGTTTCAGATTTGAGTATAGATACTTAGGTATCTACAGTAGATAGAAGGATATTTACACTGTGAAAATTAGTTTGTCAATTCTGTCCATGCCTGGAGATGTTAAGATATTTGAGGTTGAATGCCACCTATAGGCAATACCATTCACCTCTACTTTCAATCTACATACAAGGAAGGCCTTTTAGTAATAAACTACTCTGGTGTAGTGTCTAGTGTTAGCAATGAGATAAGGGTGACCAAATTGAATCTTTATATACAAAGAGATTGACTTGGTCAGTCAAAATACTGATCATGAAATGGTGCCTCAATATATGCTGGATACTAGAGTTGCACCGCCTTCTAAAATCAACCTGATCTGGGATTCAGCTGGGATTCAGCTGGCCACAATGACACTTCTTAATTACATCCCAATTGGATTATTGCTACATGGACCATTATAAAGTGTTTGCAAAATTTATTTGGCCCAAAGAATAACAGTCAGGCAGTTGACTGGGACATATGGTAGCTAGCTCACAAGCAGCCAGCTTCATTGGGTACTGTTTTCTGTGTAGGCACAATTGAAAGTGCTAATTTTGAACAATAAATTTCTATACAGCTAAGTGGTAAACTGTTTTATGGACCGTATTCTGACATGTGATTTTTGCCTAGATTGTGCAGTCTTCAGGAGAGGTCATTCTTTTAATACTGTCACTGAAGTACTGTATATTGAGGGAATGTGAACGAGGGCCTTCTCAATGTACATCTATATAGTAGAATTTAATATAGTTTGACACCACTTTCCCTGGGATTATTAGTTTGGTGAGGTACCTGCACTCTTTTGCAGAGATTAGAGAAATGTAAATCTACGTCTCCCATGATTCCATAGCATAGAGCCATGGCACTTAAAATAGTGTCAAACTGCATTAAGTCTACAGTGCAGATAACTCCTCAGTGGTTCCTCTAAGTTCTGGAACTATCTGACTATGGAAGCTAGAATGGTCCCATCCTTGCCATCCTTCCACCATCAAACACAGATCTTTGGCCACTGACTTTTTAAAAGAGAAAAACACTTTAATGGGGTGTTTTAAACTGCTTTTAAAAAAAATTGATAGTGTTATTATGTTTTCACAACATCTTTTATACATTTTAAAAATCTGCATTTTGTCGTCTTTGGGAAACCATTTTAATTCCTGGTTCTGGGGAACATAACATAACAATCCCGTCATCTCTCAAAGACCTTGTCTGGGAGTCATGGAAATTGCAATCCAACACATTTGGAGGGCACCATATGGGAAAAAAAACCTGATCAAAGGTATTGTTTTTCCTGCTTTCAGGAATTGTGACTGCAGCTGAGAGTATGTGAGCAAAGAGCTTACCTAACTAATGGATTCATTAATCAATTTATGGGACCTGAACCAAGAACATCCCAGCTTGCAGTCTTAGCCACAATTATGCCATCTGTCTCTAATGTCTGATTACTAGAGGTAATAATGAATAATCCCCCAGTTTAAATATTAAATTGTGTGAATGCAGTGTGCAATTTTTTGGAAGTGACCTATTCATGTATTATCTGTATGCATAACTGTTACTCTCACCACTGTTCCATAGACTTATAAAAACTAGCAATATTTTTGAAGCCACAAAGAAATTGAGGGGAAATCTTATTCTTAAGTCTACCGTAAAAATGATGGACCTGGGATGTATAACAGTGTGGATTATAAAAGCAGAGATGAAGTATATACAACGATAAAAAAGAGAGAAAGATGCTAGAGAAAGCTATACAGTAAAAAGTGTCTGCAAAAATGACTTCATAGCAAGAAATGATTGCCAGTCCTTATGTGCATCTGATATTGTGGTTACAACAACTTCTCTCAGACACATAGATCACAGAGAAGAAAGATAACACCTTGGGGTCTCTAAAGCATGAAAGATTTTCAAGGAAAGGATCATTTTCCGCATGACTGAGAAAATTGGCTGGGGGTTCCAGACTTTTTCTGAATAGACTCAATTGTTTTTATGTACCTATCTTCATCAGGTTCAACATTTCAAAGAAAAACAAAGTCAAATAATTTTATTGTGACCAACTGAGAAGGCTGCAATAAACCAGAGTCTTGAAGCATCTCAACTCAGACTACCATGGCAAAAGTTCCTCTTACGTCACTGAGAGAATGTGACTATCATCTCAGGCAGACTAATTCTCACTAGGTATTAACACAATCAGTAATAGGACAGCCAAGGACAACAACATTGACATCCAGCAATTATGATCAATCTATGCTCTCTCATGAAGCCATTCTGCTTTTCTTTAGGAATTTAGGAAGTTATCTTCTACTTAGCAAGGCCATTGGACTATCTAACTAAGGCCACATCTACACTGGTTAGTGCAGTGTTCATCTGCTCTAGACTGGCCCCAATTTAGCATATATATACTGAATCTGGAACAAGGATCCAGAGGTGCTGAAATTGCATCAGCCATCCCTGGCAGCCATGAAGGAGAGGAGTAGGCAGAATTTTGCCTTTACTAGTAGGTACAGGCAAAACCAAACTGCTGCAGTCTATCCTAGCTTGTGCATTAATAACTTTTGCCATTTTGACTGCAACCTTGTTTGAACATATGTGTGCTGGAAATATTGGAGAGCAAGTTGAGGTAGGGGAGATAATTTTATTTCAATTCATTCTTTATAAGAATGTAACAAAATTTGCAAATGCTTTCAGGTTCAGTCTAGAAAGAAATTGAGCTTTATTTAAAATGGGTGGATTAATCCATTGAAATCTTAGACTTTGAGTACTACAAAGTTTGGCTTTGAATTCTTGTGTATTCATTCGTATTAATGTTGGGTTAGAGTCACAGCTGTGTTTGGCCTCATCTACACTGCCACATAATCTAATTTCTGAATCCAGATTATCTGATTTGAAATTGATTATATGACAGTGTAGACTCAGATGGCCTCAACACAGTGGGGTTTTTTGGCCCCTTTTTCATCCTCTGGACGGGGCCTGCTGAGCACCATCAAATGATGCTCGGCCCCCATTCCTCCCGAAGTGAAGGGTAAGCATCAAAAGATACTTCCTCCGTCATGACTGAGAAGTAATTGTGTTCTGGGTAGCTCCAGTGGAGCTACCTGCATTTTTTGCTTTGAGAATCAATTCTCAAAGCAAAAGCCAAAAAAACTGGTCTCGTACTCACCCCCATACACATAAAGTGTAGCAGAGAAAAGAAACAACTTTAGTTTTATTTATAAAGCATATGAAATTAGTTTTACTTGGAGATACTTGTACAAATTCATATGCTTGGTCTTATGAGGACAGTGAAGGACAAATACAATTGTTGCTGTTGACCAATACAAGTTGAGAATGGGAACGGAAAAGCAAAGAAACAGTCTACAAACATGCAAACTTGCAATCGGTGAATATAGGCATGCACAGATTGCTAATTGTGTATTTTGGCCATTGTCTTAATCAATTCTTCATTTTTCCTTTTGTGTAAATAATATGGATATTAATACTCCAATCAGAAGAAAACTATTAAGAAAACTATGCTAGAGTTATTCAACTTGTATGCAGAACACATCATGTGACATGCGGGGCTTGATGAATCCAAGGCTGGAGTTAAAATTGCTGGAAGAAACATTAACAACCTTAGATATGCATATAAATAATAATAATAATAATAATAATAATAATAATAATCTTTATTTATACCCTGCCACCATCTCCCCGAAGAGTAGAGACATCACACTGGCAACAAAGATCCACATAGATAAGCAATGGTATTCCCCATAGTAACCTATGGATGTGAGAGCTGGACCATAAGAAAGGCTGAGCAAAGGAAGATAGACACTTTTGAACTGTCATGTTGGAGGAAAATTCTGAGAGTGCCTTGGACTGCAAGAAGATCAAACCAGTCCATACTCCAGGAAATAATGCCTGACTGCTCACTGGAGGGGAGGATATTAAAGGCAAAGATCAAGTACTTCGGCCACATAATTAGGAGACAGGGAATCTTGGAGAAGATAATGATTCTGAGGAAAATGGAAGGAAAAAGAAAGAGGGGTTGACCAAGGGCAAGATGGATGGATGTTATCCTTGAAGTGACTGGCTTGACTCTGAATGAGCTGAGGGAGGTGATGGCAAGCAGGGAGGTCTGGTGTGGGCTGATCCATGAGGTCACGAAGAGTCGGCAGTGACTGAATGAATAAACAACAACAATGCTAAAGTAGCTTCTGTGGAGCACAGAAACAAAAAGTTTTCACATGAAATTAATGGCACTGTTCACATTTAGTAATCCTACCAGACATCTAAGAAATTACACCATCCTTGGACTGTTTAAATGGGGCATGCTATGTTTTTAAAATTCATTCTTTAAATTCCATAAAGTTCTTCCTTATGTCTCATCATTCTAATGCAAGGGGTCAATTCATTTACATGATATCAACTAGACAGTCACATTTACCCAGTCCTAAATCTGTCAAATACTGGCATAAAAAGTACCCTACAAGAATTAATGAGCCTGGAACCAGTCCTAATTAGCTGCTTTGACACCATTTGAATTAATAATTATAAATATACATTAGATCCACTCACAACATTATGAATATTTATTATGATCTGTAATCACACTGAAGCCAAAAAGGCAAAAATTTAGTGCAAGAGCATATGATGGCAGCCATATCTCTCTCTCTCAATTCATTTATTGTAATTAGCCCTTCAAGTCACATCTCAGAGGATTTATTCATATCCCCAAGCTTAGCATAGGAATAGCTAGTATCTGCAACCTAACCTCCTTTCTACGTTTTAAAAAATTATACACTTAATTGATTTTAGTGAGTAAACAGATCTTGACAAAATCAACTGGAAATGGCATTTTGAAGCAACCCCCTGGTAGAAGCTGTCAAAAATGCCTCTGGTCTGATGCAGCAATCACTGTGAACAGGTGTGATCATTGCTTTACACATCCAGAGCACCAGAATGAAGTAAACTTAGGAGAAGGGATTTTAAATGGCATGGAGTAATTATGAATTTGGGATCCATGGGTGAACACCCTCTTCCATGGGTGAACACCCTCTTCTATGTGGTGGTCTCTTCCACACCTATGATTCTATTATTGTATGCATAAGACTCATCTGCACTAATGCTGTGGTCATCATATTGTGTGTGTGTGTTGCTTGTTGACTTATAGCAAACCCATGAATTTCATAGGCAAGGAATACTCAGAAGTGGTTTTGCCAGTTCCTTCCTCCGAAATATAGCATACAGCATTCACTGTCGCTCTCTCATCCAAGTACTAATCAAGGCTGATTCTGCAGTTGATTCTTATGATAGAATCATAGAGTTGGAAGAGATCAGAAAGGACCTGGTACCTTTAGGATACTTGAATCTAATAGTATATTCCAGTGATGGTAAAAACTAGCGTAACAGTACTGGAAAGAGGTGTTGTCGTCCCCACCGTCATATCTGCATATATTTTCATTCTTCTCTTCCTCCTCCCCAGATCCTCTTACCACCCAATATCCTGCTCTGGAGGATTTTTACAGCTTCTATAAACAGGTTCATTCACAAGTGCAATATTGGATTCAGGTCCAACAAAAGGGGAAGGACCTATAACATATATTTTGAAATGACTTTTTAAAAGATTGCAACTTTCTGATTCTTCCAGGTATAACCCTTCACCAAACATTTCCAAGCTCCATTTATAACAGGGCCGAATCCTGTACCATTAGCTCGGTGTGTTTGATATTGATGAGCAGTAGCTCTTTGGGATTTCCAACCCTATCTGGAAATGCAAGGGCTGAACTTGGGACCTTTGGCATCCGAAGTATGTGCGTCAGTTCATGCACAAAGTGAAGCGAAGCAATAGATTTTTTTCTGGAGGTATTTGAATTTATGCCAGAAATTTCAGAAGCAAATCATTCATAAAGAATGTAGTTTCCCCCTTTGAAATTGTCTTTGTTTTTGAATGGAGCTTGAGGTTGGAAATAGTTTTTGTTGACTGAAAAATCTTTTTCAAAACTCTACTTCTTGTATATTCCTGCTCATTAGACTACATGAAAAAGAAGCCAAGATCTGGACCTAAATAACACAGAGAGGGGGAAACACTTTTGATAAATAACATAATCAAACACATGACATCCAGCAATCATTTGAACTGTGTGTCTTCTCTCAATTTTGACCTCTGGCTTCTTTTTTTTTTTTTTTTACTACTTCACTTCAGATGAAGCCCGGAGCCTGATTTCTTGTATCCTGTGATGAAATTGCTACCAGCAGGAAGTTAGCTTAGTTAAGGACTAAAGCTTCAGGGAAAGGTCCCTCAGGTCTCTGTTTCTTCTGTTCTCTTCCACTTGCTCAGGAAATGATAACAATCTCTTCCTTTCCGTTAACGTTAACAAGGCTTCCTTTCACTTAACAGGAATGGTGAAACTAGTAAAATAAACTTTGAAAGGCAAGCTATTGCTGTGTTTTTGCACTATCCGGCAGATGTTGTTCTTACCCAAAGAGAAGTTGCTTGAATTATTAATGGTTTCCAACAGCTCAGCTTGAAATAATTTAGCATTTGAAAGAGAAAAGTCATTCTCATTATTCAAAGTGCAGAAACATTTTAGTTATTAAAAGTATTCTGCCTCTTGAAAAAAAAATGGGACAATTTATCTCTTTCTCTCCAGATACCAGCAGGAGAATGAGAGTAAGAGAAACCTGAGCACTTGCTGGAGGTTAATTGATAACATACAATGGAAGGAATAAGTCCACAGATTGCTTTGAAGCTGGAGACCTGCTCATTTGTTCCTATGGTGTCTTTACAAGACATTTAATATTTGCAATAGGAGATGGCTTAATTTGCCCTGAGGTTTGAGACGAGAGCTGGTCACATTTTTCATAGTGAATGAATTTTTAGATAAATGTGGCACACCAGTGAGGTTTGGATTGCATTTTCTCAAGAATGGCTGGATCACCGGGGAAGTGTTGTTGGGGTGAGTGAATATAATTACTTCTCGGTTCACATGACTGTGATTGCAGCAGTGGCATAACTTTTGGCCAAAATTTAGCTGCTAAATGGTGAGGCAAGGAGGAAGGGAGAATAAAAGTGTAAAAAAAACCCCTCATTCTCCAAAGATGTTTTGCTTTTCAAATCTGGCTGCTTTAGTATGACAAAACAGCATTGAGAGCATTTGTCAACAGCCTCAAGAGGCTCATTTTCACTGAGAGATGTTGTTACTTGCTGTGAAGGATATAATTCTTCACTAATTTTCTTTTCAAAGGAAGCAATGAGTAATTTTGGCAATTGCCTTTCTGCTGTAAGAAAGTTTTGGGAAATTCAGTATTCAAAGATTATTCATAATTCAGGCTGTATTCTGCACAGAATTTGCTCACAGAGGGATTGCACAGATTGTTCTGTGTCAAAAATGCTGTCTCCCAACATCACTGACCAATTTTGCACAACAGAATAATTATAGACTGAAAAGATTCACATTCAGAAAATATTTCTGATAATTTTGAATGTTTTCTACTCATCATCAAGTCAACTTTAATTTATGAAAGAGATCATCAGGATCCTGGACCACCATCCACTCTGCTAAGATCTTGCACACGGGACCATAGTTTCCTTAGCTGAATCGGTCATTCAATCAGTGTGTAATGTGGTCATTCTCTAGCCTTACATGCTTCCAGTTTCCCCAGTATCATTGTCTTTGTCAACCTCAGCAGACTGAAAGCCAAAACCAAGGTTACAACATCTGTTATTGAACTCCAGTATGCTGATGACAACGTCATCTGTGCGCATTCAGAAGAAGATCTACAAGCCACTCCAAACACCTTTGCAGAAGCATACGAGAAGCTCGGCTTGTCATTGAACATTGAAAAAACCAAGGTACTGTTCCAGCAGGCACCAGACAACACCTCTCCAATGCCAGTGATACAGCTTAATGGTGTAACATTAGAAAATGTTGATCATTTCCGCTACCTTGGCAGCCACCTCTTCACCAAAGTCAACATTGAAGCAGAGAGTGTTTCAGGACCGGGACATCCGTAGGGATACCAAGGTGCTTGTTTATAGAGTTATTGTCCTCCCAACCCTGCTATATGCCTGTGAGACGTGGACTGTCTACAGGCACCACATGCAACTCCTGGAACGATTCCATCAGCGCTGCCTCCGGAAAATCCTGCAAATCTTTTGGGAAGACAGGCGGACAAAAGTCAGCATGCTGGAAGAAGCAAAGACCACCAGCATTGAAGCGATGGTCCTCCACCATCAACTCCACTGGACCAGCCACGTTGTCCGGATGCCCGACCACCGTCTCCCAAAGCAGTTGCTCTACTCCGGACTTAAGAACGGAAAACGGAATCTTGGTGGGCAGGAAAAGAGATTTAAAGATGGGCTCAAAGCCAACCTTAAAAACTCTGGCATAGACACTGAGAACTGGGAAGCCCTGGCCCTTGACCACTCCAGCTGGAGGTCAGCTGTGACCAGCAGTGCTGCAGAATTTGAAGAGGCACGAATGGAGTGCGAAAGGGAGAAGTGTGCCAAGAGGAAGGTGCGTCAAGCCAACCCCGACCGAGACTGCCTTCCACCTGGAAACCAATGCCCTCACTGCAGAAGAAGATGCAGAGCAAGAATAGGGCTCCACAGCCACATACGGACCCACAAGAATACTGGAAGACTATCATCCTCGGAAAATGAGGGATCGCCTAAGTAAGTAAGTGTCTTTGTCCAATAAGTCATGCCATCTCAGGATTTGTACGAAGCATGATCACAATGACCACATTTTTCAAAGTTGTTCTTTTGTTGTGTATCTTGTCAGTGACTCCAGCATATAGTGATATAGTTCCAGGTTTTCTTTGGCAAGAGTAATTCAGATGAAGTTTTCCATTGCCTTCCTTTGAGACTACACTTTAGAATGAATGTAGTTTGACACTACTTTAACTGCCATGGTTCAATTTCATGGAATCAAGGGAGCTGTAGTTTTACAAGATCTTTTGCCTTTTTGCCAAATAGTGCTGGTGCCTCAAACATAAATACATAGTAGTTATAGTGGTGTCGTGGTTGTTATAATAGTGTCAAACTGCATTAATTCTATCATGAAGAAGGTGTGCCCTAAGAAATAATTGCCTGTCAAAGGTCATGCAATGGGATTCCCTGGCTGAGCGGGAAGTTGAATCTGATTTTTCTTAAGTACTGGTCCAACATGCAAACCACTAAACCACACTTTAATGCTCTTGCAAATCATGTGATGTTGAATCTAAACAAGATTTCTATTCTTTGGAAAAAGATTATTACTCTATATGGTAGACACAGAAATTCTATTCCTTTAATTTAAAGGTATGTCATCACAAAATAAAATATTGTATTCACTCCAGAATATGAAGGGTAAATAAATACCTATAGGTATCTAAAAGTTTTTTCAACAGAGAAACAAGAGGAACTGAGTCAAATGGTAGTAACAAAATGGAGATTGCTCTTCTTTTAAAAGCAAAATCAAAAAACAAAACTGACAATATTTTTGTCTCTTACTTTTCACTCTTATCATCATTCCCATATTGCACCTGTCTTTTAATAATGTTACATACACTACCCTGGGATCTCTTTTTGATTAAGTGTTGTATATAAATTTGATAAATTAATTATAACCCCTTCTCCCATATATAACAGATCAGAAAGTCAATACATAGTTAGATTAAAGCAAATCACAGTGTTTTACAGTCATTTACTTATGGTGTACTGCTGTGGAACAAAAGCCAAATGCTGGCAAAAAGGGATAGTTTTGAAGTTAAAGCTGATAAAACAGAACTCTATAACGATGCATGGTCCATTACATATATTTATTTAAAAATGTAAAGACTGGCTTGCCCATTTTGATTCATTTACAAATGCCAACTCTCTTTGCTGCTGTCATTAGAAAAGACAAAGCTGGACTTCAATCTAAATCAGAGCATCCTTGCTTTTTAAAAATACATTCAAGAATACCCTCCTTCTGGATCAGAAACTATATTCTAAATTCTGTAACATGATTGCAGCCTTTGCACATTGATTAGATATTTCTTTCTCTGACTCTTTCATGATACTTATTCAGAATATAATTTAGATTTTTTTCACAGGAAATCCATAAAAGATTTGCTTCTACCAAATGGATGTGTCCATTTCTTGTATTTTCCAATGAACAGAGTAACCAATGATTTTCTTTACATTTTACAAATCTGCATTGTTATTTGTACAATGTTCAGGTCAATTATTGGGCTTGATGAATAACTAAAGGGTGATTCTGCCACCCTGAATAGGAAAACTCGGTGATATTCTGTTAAATAATTGTAAACTGGCATTCTTATAAAAAAATTTATTTCATGGGCTCCTTCTTCACTACCAAAATTGGTCTCTGGTTTGACTTTATAATGAGAATTCTTTGACATTTGTGTGCAGAAACTTCTTTTGCATGACAGAGCATTTAAAAATGTGATTCTGCTCTTGTTCTTTGAAGTTGTACTTTCCAGCAGGAGTCGTACCACCTTGAATTCTTCTGATCATGTATCTATGCACTAGCATCCCCCAAAGCATATTTATGAGATAGGTTTCCACTAAAGATGTGCTTTTTATTGCCTACTAATTTGTATC
This sequence comes from Anolis sagrei, assembly GCF_037176765.1. NCBI lineage: Eukaryota > Metazoa > Chordata > Lepidosauria > Squamata > Anolidae > Anolis > Anolis sagrei. The sequence continues at coordinate 209,811,254 of NC_090024.1, read as the reverse complement.
AAATTTGTTAAATTTTGTTTTTACAATGCAATATCTGATATGTGGGCATGGCCAGCACCAAAAATTTAAGAATCAAAACTTGCCCCATATTTTTCATTTTAGTTTTGTAAATCTAAGAAGTCTCCTAAAGTGAGTTTCCTTTTCAGCACAAGGAACCAAAGCAAAGCCAGAAGGCTGCCTTAGTGCCTTGTCTTGCCTTTTCTCTGAATTAATGGAGTCTCAGCATTAGGAGCAGGAAAAAAAGGAAGCAGTGTTTGCTGGGAATAGCACAAAACCCTGGGAAATGTAGTTTGGAAAGGGAGGAGCTCTATGCATGAAAATTCAAAAGGCTCTGCCCTAAACTACATTTTCTAGAATGCATCAGCATCAGAAAACACCAGTCAGGATAGCAGTGAGAAAGATTTGTCCCTCCCTAAGAGCAGCCTGTGAGAGTTCCAATGAATGGTTGAATCTGCAAAGGAGGACTGATGGATATTTCTAGTAAGTAAATCTCTGAGCTGGGCTGGACTGGGCTGGACTGGCAAGGGAAGAATTCCCTATCACTGGTTCCCAACCTTTGACCCTGCAGGTGTTTTGGACTCTAAGTCCCAGAAATCCCAGCCAGCTTACCAGCTATTATGAACTGTGAGAGCTGAAGTTCAAAACACCTGGAGACCCAAAGGTTGGGAACCATTGTGATGGCCCCCATAGTATAGGGAAAGCTTATTAATTAGTGTAGAAGCTGGATGACCATCTGTCAGTAGAGTTTTGATGGTGCCCTTCTGCCTGGAAGAAGGGGGTTGTTGCACTCCAGGACAGGAAAAGCCCTCTGACTTGAAACACCACACCTTTGGATAGGGAAACAATCCTTTTATTGAAGATAATTAAAAAGCAGGAAAGTAAAAAGCACTATAAAGAAATAGGTAAATCCAATTAGGTAGGAAGATAAGCAGGAACAAAGTAGTCTGGGGTAATAGTCCGGCAAAGTTCATAAAAACAAAGTCAAAACTTCCCAAACAAATTGCAAGAAATCAGGAAACATGAATCCAAGGAATGCATATAAAAGCATAAAATCCAAGAATCAAAACCATGAAACAAAGGCACTTAAAACATGAATTTTCCAAGTAAAACTTCCATGAAACAAGGACAAGATCTTGACTTGATTCCAAATGATACTTCATCTGACTACATATCCTGTACTTGGGACTTTTATCTTCTCGTTAGCTATGTCTCTAGTGCTCAGAAATTGGTTTCACTTTAGCTGAGAATGTCTTATCTTTTTCTCTCGGAGCCTGGCAGAATGCCAAAGCCACTGTTCAGCTCTCCTGTTTTGACTGATCTCCTCCAGTCAATCTATTTGCTCATTAATTTCTGCAGCTGGGCCAGGTGCCGAGCTGTTTTCATGTTCCCTATCATGAGAACTCTCTGGTAACAATTCAGAGAGCGCCGCCATTATCCCCACACCCCTCAAGGACTTTCTCATGGGAAACTACACTTTGAACAGGGATCTCCTGGTCATTCTCTGCATCAATATCATTGACCAAACCATTGCCATCTTGGAAGTCAACTTGAAACTCATTGACATCACTCCCCACACCCAAAGCACCCTGATCCTGAAACACAATCACAAGCTAAGCTCCAACAGGGGTTAGAATAGATGACTCTTGGGGTTCCCTCCAACTTCTGGATTCAATGAAAATGTAGAATTGGTTAATATTGGTTTCTATTACTTAATATGAGAGACATTCAATTAGGACAGCTCTTGTGGCTTTAAAAAAGGTTTTTGTCAAAGGTTTTTTTTTAAAAAAAATCCCTAAAATTAGTAGATGTATGAATATTTCTGAAAGTTGGGGTGAATGATCCCCTGTTATTTCCTGTCATTGTATAGAAAATTCAAGGAGATAATTCTTGTAGTTTTTTTTAATTGTTTGTAAAAACTTTCAAAATTCCCCAAATATCTGTGGATAAATGAAACATTCTGAAATTTGGTGGGTTAACAGTGGTAAATGTGTTCTACTATTGTAGCAAGGTTCACCCTATTAACATTAAAAAGAGGGAGAAAGGAGCCCCTGAAGTTTCCCCAATTATAGTAATTTATGTGTAATTACTGTAACAAAATAATAACAAAATTTTGTTACTCTCTTTAAAGTAATGAATTTTTCACTCGATATACTTTAGAAACACTTTACACCCCATGGTTTTGTAATGACTTTTGAACAAATTTTTAATGGCTCATACATCCCTAGTTTTCACTCTTGCCTAGTATGCCATAAACATTCAATTAAAGAATTAATTTAATTTTTCTAGTTTGCATTTATAGTGAAATTTGTTGGTGAGCCACCATTTAGCAGATTTTTTTCTAACTCTGCTTCACTCTTTCTCCAATACTGTTCATTATCCCTGTTTTGAGAAATGCTGTCATCGTATGACCTTCAGAACCTCTTTAGTTCATCCAATCACTTTTGCTGCTGGTGCTTTTCATATAAAATTCTACCGCTACATCAGAAATGATGGGGATAAAATATTTATTATTGCTATTATCAGTGACTAGAAAAAGCAATGTGCCTTTGTCCTTGACTTGCTTATCAATGTTTTCCTATCAAGAACAATCTCTAAGGACCAACGTATTGCACATTCTCTATACAAGTTACAAAATGGAACAAAAGAAAAACAAGGAATGAGGAAAATCTGTATTTCTCTTCAGCGGTTGCTGGTAGGATTTGGGACTTGGAAAGGCCAATTCAGTTTCCAAAGGGAACACCAATCCTCTACTGCAATTAACCCTCAGCAGTTCCTTTTCCTGTGTAGAATGTTACAATAATGTCAACAAAGAGCACAATGCACTGGGAATATTAAATGTCTAAAGAGTGCCCTACTTAATATTTTCTTCCAGTGTTTGTTTATTTATTTACTTTATTCACTTCATGACAGGAGTGGAAATCATGCAGCCCTCTAGAAGTTGTTGGCCTGTAGCTCAAACCACCATAGCCAATGATGAGGATGAATGGAAGCTACAGTCTAACAACATCTATAGCAGTGGTTCTCAACCTGTGTTTTGGCCTTCAACCCCCAGAAATACTAACAGCTGGTAAACTGGCTGAGATTTCTGGGAGTTGAAGGCAAAAACACGTGGGGACCCATGGGTTACGAACCACTTATCTATTAGGGTCACAAAATTCCTATTTCTGCTTTGTACTATTATTATTATTTATTATTATTATTTACTTTATTTGTATACCGCTGTTCTCAGCCCTTAGGCAACTCTATGCTCTAAAAGATGCTGGAAGAAAAATAATAATGAAATGCAAGTTTTTTTTTTAAAAAAGCAATAAGAGGAATAAGGAAGCTTGTGCTTGTTATCTGTCTGCAAGTTATTTATTACTTATGGCAACCATAAGGCTAACCTATTACAAAGTTTTCTGGGGCTGAGTATGCCACTTGCCAGGCTCACCCAATGGGTTTTCATGGATGAGTGATGATTTGAACCCTGTTCTCCAGAGTCATGGTTGAATACTGAAACCACTACATCACACTAAGACTGAAAAATCACACAGCTAATCCAAACAAATTTTAAAAAGGAAAATCATCCTAGTTTGTTTGGGTCTTTTCTCTTTTTCTTTCTCCCCATGTTATTAGAATCACAAAAGGGAGCAGGTGGGACCATATTAGAGTAGCTAGACCTGCTTCTGCTTTTAAACTCCTGTTTCCTGGCTGCATCACCTTCCACACAGTGGAAATAGAAATTCTGCAGCAAGAAATCATCTGTCCTTTTGTATCCTCCCAGTAGAAGAAAGATATAAAGAGTTTGGAAATGCTCAAGGAATGGGAAAACCTGCACAATTCACTGCAGATATTTAATTTCCAACCCATGAATGTCAAAGAGACATCACTATGAGGTTATCATATTCGATCCCTGCTAGTATTGCTATCATTTTAAGCCTTAACTGTTCCCAGAGCACAGTGAGGTACTATAATATGCCAGCAAGAAAGATAATGTTACTTGTCTTCCCTCACTTTCCAAACCTCAACTTCCAATTTATTTATTTATTTATTTTGAGTACTTCTACCCCGCCCTTCTCAACCCCCAATGTTAGCTATTGTCTCCCCATGTGCTTTTTGCCTCTCTTGTGGAGGTGGATACAAAGAGTATGGAGCCATCTATAGTTCTGCTTTTGTTGCCAAACTCCATTCTCATCATTGGTTCCTCAAAACTCTCTCTCCATGACTTCACCAGTTTTGGGATACTGAAAGTCACGGTTTGGAAGATAAGAGAGGAGGGTATAATTTTTAGCATGCTTAATGTGCTGTCGCACACTGGGCCTGAAATAATGTCTGTTTGTAGGACGTGCTCTCTGTATGCCCAACGGGATGCTGGGGTGCCTCAGCTTAAGGGCCCTTTAGATTTCCCAACACAAAGTTCTATTGAGGCTCAAGATAAGTTCAACAAGGTTCTTTATTTGGGCTTAAATCTTCAAACAAATGAATTAAACACTTTATAACCTTGGAAAACCGGTAGTTTCCTCAATCTGACAACAAGGGGCTGGCAACTGGTGGTAAACTGTTCCTTTCTTCCTTAGGGAAATCCTTTGACCCCTCCCTGGGCAATCTCTTTTTACCTTGCTGGCATGAGGCCCCTACTCCCGGCTCCAAGCTGCTTTATGGATAGCCCGAGTGGTCCCTTACCAGGCCAGGTTCCTGTAGATCTGCCAAGCTGAAAGGTGTCCTTTAGTTTCTCCACAAAGGCTGTAGGAACTATTTCTTTACTCCCCAGCAGAGCTGTGGATCTATTTCTTTCACCCCCAGCAAAAGCTGGCTGTATTCCCCCAGCAAAAGCTGTGGAAATTCCTTTACTCCCCCAGCAGAGCTGTGGATCTGTTTCTTTAACCCCCAGCAAAAGCTGGCTTTATTCCCCCAGCAAAAGCTGTGGAAATTCCTTTAATCCCCCAACAGAGCTGTGGAAAGTGAAGCTTTTGTGCAGATGGGAAAGAGAATCGCACACATCCTGCTGTTAGGTTTCAAACAGTGAGACTGAACAAAGGTCCTCCTTTGCCTCCAAAACCCTGGGAAAAGGGACGGGTCTAACGATTCTAATGATGATTGCCAAGTTGTTGGCCCTATGATTGCAACCTGAGGGAAGCTACCTTATTGCAAAATGCATGACTTAAATAGATTCATGCAACCTAGCAGTGCAAGAAAAGGAATTCAAATCTTCTGGCACTGCCGTGCCAGCACACTTAATAAAATTTTATGGTACCTTATATGGTTCTGAGAACTTACAAGATTTCAAGCTGCAAGACTTGAGTCAATGTGGAAAATGAAAGTGAAAAAAGAGGGCATAATGGAAGAGATAGGGCCAAAAAGAGAAATTCTCCCCTCCCCCCGCTATTTTTTTGTTGTTGCTAGCAATGTAATAACATTTATAAACATATCTTCACAAATGTTCTTATGTTAACTGGGTTTCAACCCTTTACAGGATCCCTTTGTAAAAACTGTCACTTGCTGAAAGATGGTTCACATTTTGGGAGCTGAGTTTTGCACAATAACCTTGTTCGTGTAAAATATATACGGTATATTTTCTAAACCAAAATGTCAGCTTTAAGGTAAAACTTTAATATTATATATATTAGAGATGTGCAAATTAATCAGAAGTATTCGTTACTCAGAAGTAAATCGTACGTTTGTACTTACGATGCAACTTGCGATGTACACACGTGGTACATGCCAAACATTAAAAAAATTAACCTTTTCATTGCTTCGATTCTTAAGTTTTGATTCCTTCATAAGTAGCTGTGACACAGTTAAAATTCACACAACTTTGGTAAATGAGCGCTGAAGGATCTAAATGATGGCTGACATTGCAGCAGTCACCATTTAGAGTTAATCTGATAATTATAATAATTATTATAATAATACATAAAATTATTGACTCTGCAAAGAGGACTAAATTTATTTATTTATTTATTTATTTACTATTCTTGTATACCGCTGTATCTCAAGCCCGAGGGCGACTCACAGCGGTTTCCAGACAGCAAACAGCAAAGACAATAAAAACATCAATAATTAATATGCAAAAACAGTTAAATTACACATTTCCATTACTAGCTAATAAACCATCATCAATACACAGTTATCACAATCGCCTCATCATCCAAGTGTGATCCAAATTCGTCGTCCATTGTTCCGTTCCTATGTTCAAATTACCAGAATTGCACTGAATTACTCAAACGCCTGCACAAACATCCAGGTCTTCAACTTTCTACGGAATGTCATGAGAGATGGTGCCAGCCTAACATCTACAGGAAGGGCATTCCACAGCCGAGGAGCCACCACCGAGAAGGCCCTATCTCTAGTCCCCGCCAACCGTGCTTGAGAGGCTGGCGGGATCGAGAGCAGGGCCTCTCGATCCCGCCAGCATTTGACAAAGACAAGAAAACATAATGTGCTTTCAAAATCATTCCTTTTATTTTCCACCATTGCCATAAGGAAGGCATTGTGGGGGGCAGCCAGCCAGCCATTTAAAGTTATTGAATCTGCAAAGAGGACTAAAGTAAGTAACTGATAGTATAAATATGTGCTAAGTTGAAGTTCTGTGGTTGTGTATCATATAGACAGATTCAAGGGGATTGCTGTGATCACTTTTTGGGGGATAAATAGTTTTGGTCTAAACTTTTTAAAATCCCCCAAAATCTGTAGATGTGTGAATCTTTCTTAAACTTCTATGCATCAATGCCCTGGTTATCTTGTGCATTATATATAAAATTTAAATAGACAGCTCTTGTAGTTTTTTAAAAAAATGTTGTTTATAAAAACTTTGAAGATTCACCAAAAAGCCATGGATAAGTGAAATGTTATGAAACTTGATGGACAAAGAGTGGTGAATGTGTTCTACCATTGTAGCAAGTTTCACCTCAATAGCTCTGTTTTCTATATTGTGCATGCACAATCACCATAAACAAAGTAATTACAAATTTTCGTTAATCTTGTTAGAATTCTGAAATTTTCACCTCTGAAGCATTAGAAACATTTTAGAAATAAAATGACAGCACCCCTTAATTTTGTAAGTACTGTAGAACCATTTTTATGGATCACATATGCCTAATATATATGTCCAAAACCTTCATAGTTTCTCTGAGCATGGGGAAAATGTTGAAATGATTCACTCGTGTGTGAAAATGAAACAAGCAATTGTTTATATACTTACTTCTCAGACATGCAATTCTAAAAGTTAGGGTCATCAAGGTTGGTTCGGTTATTAAGCAGAGAGAGACAGGTATCACAACAAGGCAGCATTTTTTTAATTACTGAATTCATTCTTCACCCATTTTACTGTCATCTATAAAGAGTAATGCTTCATTTATTTCTGTCCCATGTGCCAAACTAATTGAGCTGCCTTTGGTACTATACATTTGAGAGTTATGCTATGTATTTCATAAAACAATATGTTTTATCTTGTTCCTTAAACAGCAAGCTGGTCTTGGGATGGTGAAAGGCTGAACCAAGGAGGTGACACATATCCAAGACATATGTCTTCTGATAATTTTAGATAATTGTGAGAAACATAGCTGTGACAGTGTGATGAAGGATAAAATAACACCCCTGTGGGATCATCAAGAAGATATGCATACTTGTTACTTTTTTAGTCAAGGCACTTTACATTTTGTTGTTTTAAAATTTTAAAGAGTGTTATATGTTTGTGTGTATATATATGTTTAGTTTTAAGTTTCTGCAAACATCAGTTTGTCACTTGTCATTCTTCCCCTTTTACTGTCTTGATTGTGGGAAATTAAAGTTTTTTGTTGTAAGTTTTCATAAGCAGGGTAGCATTTTACAATCATGGCTTCGAGTATATTAATATATATGTAATGACTCTGTCTTTTTGGTTCCATTTGTACTATTAAAAGATTATATCTGCATGTGTGTGAGAGAAAAAGAGAGTCCTCCATAGCTCCAAGACTATAAAGCAGTCTCTTGAAAATTAGCATGGGAACTGTGTGTGTGCATCCCAGAGATATTCAGTTTTTAAAATTGCATTAACTAACTTGAATCTATTTAGATGTGCCTGAAGCATGTAGTATTATTTGCAGTCACTACAGTGGGCCCCTGGTGTCTATAGAGCTTTAGTTCAAGGATACCTGTGAATAGCAAAATTTGTAGATGCTCAAGTCCAATTATATACAATGGCATTGTAAAATAGTATTCCCTATATAAAATGGCAAAATCAAGATTCTATACCAGTAGTTCTCAACTTGTGGGTCCCCAGATGTTTTGGCCTTCAACTCCCATAAATCCTAACAGTTGGTAAATTGGCTGGGATTTCTGGGAGTTGTAGGCAAAACACCTGGGGACCCACAGGTTGAGAACCAGTGTTATATACACACAGACGTACATTTCCCTCGTCAACACATAATTTTTATTATAAACAGTTTCAAATAAAAGGAAAACATCATATAAGTGTGAGTCATTTGTAAGGCAGCGGATGTTTGTAACTCAGGAACTGACTATAGTAGACTAAAATTCCCTAGATACTGATATAGTCTGAATAATTGTCTCATGAGAAAGTTCCAGGACACTTCCAGAAAAATATCAATTATAAATTATTATTTTTTGTCTTGGATTTATGTTTGTTTTTGGTTTTTTTGTCTTGGATTTATGATATTTTAAATAAAGCTTCTAGGTCTGCTCTATGAACAAAACAGTACTAAAACATTGCTACTTTGTGAAAGTTGAGTGGATGTTGAGGCCTGTGAAGCCTCTGAGGATGAGAATGAGGATTTTCTGGATGAGCCTATGGGGCAAAGCAGAAGTATTGGGAGTGTTTTGGGTAGATGTGTTGTCAAGGAAACAGGCAATGATTGTCATGAGAATCGGCCAGGGATTGACTCTAAAAGGAACTCTAGAAGAAACAGGAGGGTTACAGATAACCCAGCCTTTATAGATCCAACGGGACAGTGTGAAACAGAGACAAATCTGGTGTTCCCAGAGACTGAAAGATAAACAAAGGGAACACAGGTATGAGAAAGAGTGATGTCATGGACAAGAGGGAGGATACTTAAAGAACTGGAATCAATGTTCAGTGGGGATATCAATGTTGGATTTTCATGTGTCAAGATCAGAGCCGTCCCTAGGTAATTTTCAAGTATAAGCAAACAATATTTTATATCTCTGGGGGGTATGAACGAATTTTGGCCCTCCAGGTATTCCTACTGGCTGATTGGAATTGTGGGAGTTGAAGTCCAAAACACACGGAGGGCTGAAGCTGGCCCATGCCACACATATATATATTCACCTTCCTTCCTTCTCACCCTTTTCCCTGCACTCTTCCTATTCTCTTTGTGTGTGTGTGTGTGTCAATATCTATATCTATTCCCCTTCCTTCCTTCTCAGGGACTTTCCACATAGCCCTATACCCCAGAATAGCAAGGCAGAAAATCCCACATTATTTTGCATGGAAAGCACAGACAAAACACCCCTGAAAGATGGCCATCCAGTCTTACTAATAATAATAAAGCAGATGGCCATCCAGGCTAAATAATAATAATAATAATAATAATAGAAGTGGAAGGGAGTTCTAAAGGCTATTTAGTCTAACCCTCTTCATTCTTGCTTCATACAGGGAAAGCACAGTCAAAGCACCCCTGCCAGATGGCCATCCAGCCTTAATAATAATAACAATAATAATAATAGAAGTGGAAGGGAGCTCTAAATACCATTTAGTCCAACCCTCTTCATTCTTGCTTCATACAGGGAAAGCATAGTCAAAGCATCCCTGGCAGATGGCCATTCAGCCATAATATTAAGAACAACAACAGAGTTGGAAAGGAGCTCTAAAGGCCATCTAGTCTAACCCTCTTCATTATGCAGGGAAAGCACAAACAAAACACCCTGACAGATGGCCATCCAGCCTTAATAATAATAATAATAATAATAATAATAATAATAATAATAATAATAATAGAAGTGGAAGGGAGTTCTAAAGGCCATTTTGTCCAACCCTCTTCATTCTTGCATCATACAGGGAAAGCACAGTCAAAGTGTCCCTCTAATCCAACCCCTCTCTGTGTTTGTGCAGCAAAAGCACAAGCAAAGCACCCCAGACAGATGGCCATCTAGATCAATAACTGGATGGATAAGTTTTGTACCTGTGTATGCTCAACACATGAAGGTTATGAGTGAACTAAATATATTATTTTATCAAAGTCTACTTCATATTTGTTTCCTGAGTGCATGATATAGAACAAGTTGTTTTATGGGAGAGTAGATATATATTTTGGGCACTGGAAAGCACTTCTGAAGTGCTTTTTGATGCACTGGCAGGATAAGGGAGGAGAGCTGAGGGGGACAATCTGCACACGCCCTGGGACACCCTGTCTGTTTCTCACCATAATAACATGCCGCGCTGGAGGGTGGGCAACTGCACTGAAGAGGAGGAGGAACCGGCATAGGAGGAGGTCATGAAAGCGCTGGGCTTCTGTGAAAGAAGAAAGGCAGGAAGGAAGGAAAGAAGGAATGGAGCCAGCAAGGCAATGGATGAAGACAAGAGGCAGCGAGGGAGTGAGGGCAGGAAGCAATGAGAAAGGGGGCGTGGCCTGCTGCAACCTTCAGCCTCCCTGCAGCTTTGCAAAACCACAACGAAAGCACCTCTTGCTTCCAGGAGGTGATTTTGCAAGGATGCAGGAAAGGTGAAGCTTGCACAAGGCCACACTCCCTTTCTCATCCCTTCCTGCCCTCTCTCCTTCCCTCTGCTGCCTCTGGCTGTCTCGCTTTGCCCATGCAGAAGCGAGACCGGAGAGGAGGAGAGATGAGGGGCATGGGAAGCTAGGAGGGAGGGAGATAGAGAGTGGGGAAGAGAAAGCGATTCCCAGGCCAGCTGCCTGCAAAGCCCGGCTCAGCAGCCTGCTTCCTCGCTCTGCTTGCCCTCTCTGCTCCCTCACCTTGGGGGTTGGCGCTCTATGCATTTGCTTTATATTGCCTAATGGTTCAGCCGCCTATGGTCAAGTTGCCTGTCTTGGGAGCTCTGAGTTAGGAGTTCTGTTCTTGGATCTGTATCTTGTTTTCCTGTTTAAATTCCAGGTCTCCTGTTTAGATTATAAACCTTGTTTCAAGTTTCAAAACTTTGGGATTATAGTCAAGTTCAAGTAGCAAGCCTTTGGATTATGGTCATGTTCATGCTTTCAAGCTTTTGAATATAATTCTAGTTTAAGTGCAGCAACCCTGTAATTACAGTCTCTGGGCGCCCTTCCAGACAGGCCCTTTATCCCAGAATCCGATCCCAGGTTTTCTGCATTAAACTGGATTATATGAGTCCCCATTGCCAGATGATTTGGGATAAACAGAAAACCTGGTCTCAAATGCTGGCACATACGGCCTATCTGGAAGGGCCCTTGCTTTCGCCTTAAATGATTTTTGGCATTCCTATTCAGAATTGGTCCTTGCTTTTGGTTAAGCTTCTGGAAATCTAGCTCATGGGTGTATTTTGAAACTGTTTTTATATTAGATGTCTTTTTCTTAATAAACTTATTTTTCTTGTTCACCTGTGTGGTATTTGGGTGAAAGGGGGATCAAGTAGGTGGCTGGACTACAACAGTGGGAATGATTGTAGGAGAAACAGAGTTCTCCAACAAGGATGATGCTTGCCATAGATGCAGGCGAAACATCAGGAGAAATGCCTCTAGAACATGGCCATATAGCCCGAAAAAACCCACAAGAACTGAGTGATTCCGGCCATGAAAGCCTTCGACAATACATTGATCATATTATTAATAAACATACATTTTTGTGTCCATTTGAACAATGGGAAAGTAGTGCCTCTGTTTATGAGTGGTGCCTGCCTTTGTTATTTCGGCTCCTCAAACCCTAATAGCAGCTCAAAAAGCAATCAACACCTGTTGCCTTTATATCATAATTAAGGTCTTAACAAGACATTCAGATTTCTGAGCCAGATCAGTAAATGGCACCAGTCTCCTACTGAAGTCAGGTGCACAGTATCAAAAGTTAGCCAAGTTATTTTGGCACACAAGTCACAAAAGACCATGACAACCTCTTCCCAGTCTCACCAGTAAGAACACAAGGATAACAAAATAAATAATGAACATTTTGCTACCCAAAATGGCACCCATAATCTGCTGCCTGTGGTGAACAATTCTGATCACAGCCAGGCTATCAACCCCTGGATTAGTTATACACTAGCGTTTGAATAAAGAATTGGAGATGGAGCAGAAAGGAGCTGCATTTAGTTTCTCTATTTGTCCTCATTACGTCTTCTGAAGGCTTTTCTGTTTCCATTATTCCTCCTGATTTTGCTTTAATTTGATTGGTGAGGTGTCACAAAAGTTTTAAAATCTCATTTAAAAAGTGTGCAACAATCCAAACAACAAAAACAAATGCCACTTGTTACTTGCTCGCAGAAGGATAATTGCCAAACATTGTGATTTTGAATAAAACCAAATACAACTGACAATTTGAATTTTCAGGCACTTAAATTTCAACTGAAACTTCAAAATGAGGTCTGATCATTATTTTTATACTGGAGCAAAAATTAAATGATTATATATGATTTTCTGAACAAGAGCTTAAAAACTACAGGATCATTCTTCAGTATTGATGATGGGGAAATATTCTACAACACATCACTTTATGTATTAATTAAAATATGTATAATTCACTTTGTGTCATGTGATCTCAGAATATCATTCAATAAAATCAAAATGAGAATTTATTAGAATAAATGCCAAATTTTTTACTGAAAAAATCACGAATTTTAATGCAAAAAATAACCTTTGAAATATTCATTTGACCACTCCCCTTAAAATGCACAAAAATAGTTTTTCAACCTCTTTCCAAATTTTGTGCAAAGACCACTGAAAATAAAACAAAAAGTTCATTGTTTTTGCTTTTATGTAAGAATGAGAAATCTTCTGGCAATTATTGGGGGGGGGGGAGTTTGGGGTGCCAGCTGAGACATTTCCAGTGAAAGATAAGAAAATATGTGAATATTTTTATGTCTCTAACCTAAAATATTTCGCTCGAATGGATTCATCCAAAACACTCTTTTACGTTGTTGTTGCTGTTGTTGTTGCGTACATGCTAGAATGAGAGAGCTGGCATTTCATGGAGTGTAAGAGCTTTGAAATACAGTGTTGGGATAGGCAAGGATTTCTCTGCTGCTTCAGATTTATTGTGAGGAATTACATTCACTTACCTAAATGATCACCTCATCACTCCTGATTGTTACTCGTCTTTAGTGCAGATGATGACCTGAGAAAGAACAGATCGTGGCCACCAACTTTGATGACTTTAAAAGCTATTTAAAGTAATTCATAGAAGATATGTAAATTAATGTCTACTAATCATGGTGATTAAATATGCATCTGAATTTACAGTCACATCCTATTTGTGGTCTTTCATAGGAATAACACTGGGCATGATGGAAACCTGCTATCATGCCCAGCCATTTGAGAAAGATGAAAGATAAACCAGATGGAGAATTCACAGCAGATGTATGACAGCCAGTCAAGTCCTCTTTTGACTCTGCAAGTCAGATCAAATTCAGTGCAGGAAGAGGAGCTGGAGGAAAGTATCTCTGACCCTAGAGAAAGTTGGAGGCTCGGACATCTGGCTCAAACCATTCATCACAGATGGAGTCAGAGGTTGCAGTCAAGGCATAGGGAAAAGTACAGCTGTGGAACACCTTAAATACTGCCTGAGATCTGGATGTTGGTTGAACGTATTGCCGATAAATGGTAGTTATGAACTTCAGCTATCTTGCTGAGAACAAGTTCAGCCTTTTTTTCTGAGTGATCAGATTAGGAAAGTCCTTCTGATGTATTTAGGATCATTTAACAAAACATCAGCTTCTGGAATACTGAATCTAATTTATGGCTTTTTAAAATCATGGATTGATAGTGGATATCTCTTGTTCCTTGATGATGTTTACTGACTCTTGGCATGTGACTGACAATGGTTTATAGGCTCTGAACCTTTGAAACTTGTTTGTAGTTAGGAACAGGACATTAACCACCTTATCCCATTGAGAAATTTCCCAGTCATTGGACACTTCTGCCTCTTTTCAAGCATGGAGAGGCACTGAGCTCATCACATGAGTTAAACTACTTCAGGCTGTCATGTATAGCCCTCCGTGGTTGGAAAGAGACAGAAGTGTCCTAAAAGGAGAAAACTCCGGCAATCTGACCTCATCACATTGAGAAATTTCCCCCTCAGAAGACACTTCAGCCTCTTTTCAAGCTCATTACATGTTCCAGGGTTGAAAAGAGACAAAAAATCTCCAGAAAGGAAGGAACTCTGACAATCTGACCTCATCACATTGAGAAATTTCCTCCTCGTAGGACACTTCAGCCTCTTTTCAAGCATGGAGAGGCAGATGTTCCAGGGTTGAAAAGAGGCGGAAGTGTCCTGAAAGGAGGGAACTTTGAACATAGGCCAGCAATCATGTTCCCTCTTATCGCGCTTTACTCCCATCTTTACAACTGAAAAACTGGTGGGATGGGAACTCATTCTGTTTCATTGCCCAACCGTCAGCAGTCTTTTGTATCATATGGGTTTTGGTGCAGAACAATAGGATCCCATGGAAAGCAATTGTTTTAATCTGGAGCACTGTCTCCAGGTTAAACCTGGAAACTTTGTTTTGTAAATTTATTTATTTATTTATTTATTTATTTGATGCACTTATTAACCGCCATTCTCAGCCCATTAGGGCGACTCATGGCGGTGTACAATACACGTAAAAGACAATTACAAAGAAGCCAATTACAACAACATATAAACTAGACAGCAATTACAGACTACACTAAAAATCCGCTTCGTCTCATAGTGGAATCATAAGCAGTCTCGTATTCCTTGTTCCATTCCAGTCTTCTTTACCACATAGTTATAGCACTTAATTAAATGCCCTCTCGAACAGCCATGTCTTAAGGCTTTTTCGAAAGGACATGAGGGAGGGCGCCTGTCTGATGTCTGCAGGGAGAGTGTTCCACAGCCGGGGGGCCACCACCGAGAAGGCCCTCTCCCTCGTCCCCGCCAGCCGTGCCTGTGAGGCAGGTGGGATCGAGAGAAGGGCCTCCCCAGACGATCTCAAGGTCCTCGTGGGCTCATAGGCCAAGATGCGGTCCGAAAGGTATTTTGGGCCGGAACCGTTTAGGGCTTTGTAGGCCAGAACCAGCACCTTGAATTGGGTCCGGTAGCACATCGGCAGCCAGTGGAGCTGGGACAACAAGGGCGTTGTGTGCTCCCTGCCACCCGCTCCAGTTAGTAACATGGCTGCCGCACGCTGAACCAGCTGAAGCTTCCGGGCCGTCTTCAAGGGCAGCCCCACGTAGAGAGCGTTGCAGTAGTCAAGGCGGGATGTGACAAGAGCGTGTACCACCGTGGCCAAGTCAGACTTCCCGAGATACGGGCGCAGCTGGCGCACGAGCCTGAGCTGTGCAAATGCTCCCCTGGTCACCGCTGAAACCTTGGGATCCAGGCTCAACGATGAGTCCAGGGTCACACCCAAGCTGCGAACCTGCGCCTTCAAGGGGAGTGCGACCCCATCCAGCACAGGCTGTAACCCTATACCCCGTTCGGCCTTGCGACTGACCAGGAGTACCTCTGTCTTGTCTGGATTTAATTTCAGTTTGTTCGCCCTCATCCAGACCGTTACAGCGGCCAGGCACCGGTTCAACAATAGTGTTGTTTTTGTAACAAGAAAAAGCTTTCAGAGGAAGTGAAAGACTGGTCTCTGTGTTTTTGTTCTTTTGGTCACTTTCTGGCTGTTGCTGCTGCTGGGTTAGGCTGCTGCAAGTAGAGTATACTACAATTATTTTACTGGGAGGGTCTTTTGTTTGTGAGCCCACTCACCTAACAAAATTCATAAGATAGATACAGGGGGAATTGTGGTCTAATGGATTTCAACACCTATTACAGCAGAATAAGAGACTTCAGAACCACTTTCCCATTCTGATTGATAGGCATTTGTGGATCACAATACAATGTAACTGTAACATAGCCCAGAAGTAGGAAAGAGATGAGAACAGAAGTGAACATGAACTGATTAGATACAGCAGTAGTCCAAGGCTGCTAAACATAAGTTATTGTTAGCGGTTGGTATTCAGTATTGCAGTTACAGATTCATAACCTAGAATAAGCCTACATAGCCTTACTATAAGCTTACACAAATGTCACTTTTACTCCTCTTATGAGCCATCAGTCTTATTAGGAAAAGGTAGTTTATACAGCTTCAGATCAGGGCACAAGGGGAATGAAATGTTCACCCCATGTTATCCGTACATGGTGCTATGACAATCAGAACCAAGACCCCTTGCACAAATTATTATAATTGCCTTGACTGTGGGCAGGAGGGAGTTTGAAATGTCATCCTCCTTATGCCCCAAATGCAAGCTAAATGGACTACTTTCATCAATCTGGCTACTGAATTTTTAAGTGAGCTGGGAGGTTACCTAATTACATAGACTGAATGACTAATTAGCAGGTGTAGGATGTTGATAATACTTTAAAAAGTAACTACTTATTCATTTTTCAAGTGTAGTTATAATATACTATAAAAGGAAAACATAAATTCAATAGCATGGGGAAAAAGCATGACTACTGTTTGAAACATATGATATACATATTTCACCATTCAGGGTGCATCTACATATTGAAATTACTTTAGCTGCCATGGCTCAGTGCAATGGAATAAGGGGAATCATAGTTTTACCTCTTTAACCTTCTCTGCCAAAGAATCCTGGTACCTCACCAAGTTACAAATTCCAAGATTTTATGGCCTTGAGCATTGGGGATGGGTGGGTTAATGGCTGTACTACAAATTCTCACAACAGTTCATCGCAAGTACCTGAGATGGAAGCAAACCAATGTCTTTCTATATCAGGAATCCATCTGTTAGGTTTGTACAGTTGAAAGAAAGGACAAGCACAGTAGTAGGAAACAAGGGAGTGAGAGTAGCTAAAGCATGGGAAGAAATTGATTGACTGTTAATGCTCATGTGACAATTCTGTTGTGAACTCAAGCTCTGAGGGCCATATTATGGACATACTGTGAATATTATGTCAGTCTTTAGCCTTAGAAAGTGCTGTCCACCATTTGCAAATTATAATAGTCCATAATTTAATCTCCAAAGGAGCACAGTTTTACTGTGAACAACATGCAGAGATTGCCTCTAGCCAGCCATTAGCCAGCTATATTTTTGTGCTGGATCTAGAAAGTTGCTGCCAAAAAATGCCTCCCATTCACCACATGGTTTCTCTTGCTATTGCTGATGGCCAGCTTCCTGCAGCCTTAGCTGCTTTGAAACCACACACGTAAAAAGTTATATTTTTGGGCTACATCTCTCAGCTCCCCAAGCCAGCCCATCTAGTTTCACCAGCTATCTAAATGTAGCAGACATATTTGCTGGCTCAAGGATAGTTAAAACAACTGCAGCTTTATATAGGTGGTCCATGGATTTAAAAGCGATAGTTCGGTTTCTCCTAGAAGATCTACAAAATAATTGGGAAAAGGATAAGTTTATACATGATACATAAAATAGGCTGGGAATTTCACACATCTTTCCCCATAAGTTTGAATGTTGTCAAATTTTGGGTCCTAATAGCAAAAAATGTGGGCTAATTCTTTCATGTATTCTAAAAGGCATATGGCAGGGTGAACAAAGAGGGGTGCATAGACTCCCGGTGGGTCAGAAAATGGCCTAAGAAAATCAGAATATAAGAAGAGACCTGCCAGACTAGACTAATGATGCATCTAATTCAGTAACCTACTACCTCGTCACATTGAGAGGGGAAAGCATGGGTGATCGTCCCTTTAAGAGTAGAGAATCACCCCTCTTATATCGCCAGCAGTCCCGTTTCAAGTTCTGCCTTCCCGTCACACTCACACATGAAAACTTAAGAGCTGGGAATACACTCATCTTTTAAACTCATCACAAGGTCAGTATTACTTTTATCTAAATCAGAAAGTGCAACAATATCTGAAAACCAAGAGATCTCTTGCCTTGCCCAAAGGAGACTGACACCAATTTAAAACCACTTCTTTCCATGGGGTCCTATTGTTCCACCCCAAGCTCCATAGGATACAAGAGACAGTGCTCCAGGTTAAAACCATTCCTTCCCTTGGGATCCTATTGTTCTGCACCAAACCTCATAGGATATAAGAGCTTAGTGTGGTAGAATAGATATACAGTAAACATGTGGGAACCCTAATTTTTGACAAAGGGGAAGACATGTGTGACAACAGCATGGAGGAGTTTTTTAAAAAATGAGAAAGGAATTGCTTCCAAACACATAGAATCTTTAAAACCTTCTAAGGAAGGACTGGCAGAAAGGAGAATAGAGTTAATCCAAAGAATGAAAGTATGCATGGAGAAAGATTAAGGACTCTGTCCTTAAAGGCACAAGGTATCATAAAATACTTCAAACAGACTCCATAAATCTGCTCCCCAAAAGCATGATTCTTTTGCTTTATTTACACAGTACATACAGTACAACCTTAAATGCATGTCCGATCTTAGGCACATCATGGCAAAAGAACAACACAATTTCTTCTGTTTAATAAGGGGATACTACATTGTTTGTATTCTTTCAATGTTACTCTCCTCTATTGTATTTACTCAAGAACTACTGTAACTTCTCTTTACATGCAGTTTAAACTAAATTCTTAAACGAAAACTAAGTACGCATGCCCAGTGTGGAACACATCTCAGCACGCTAAAACAGTGGGTGTGGCTTTGAATGAGACATGCCGCATTATCACAGGCTGTCTGCACCCTACACCACTGGAGAAATTACACTGTTTAGCCAGTATTGCACCATCTGATATCTGCCGGGAAGTAGCAACCAATAATGAAAGGTCCAAGGCAGTGACATCTCCAGCACATTCCCTGTTCAGATATCAGCCAGCACGCCAATGCCTTCAATCAAGAAATAGTTTTCTAAGATCTGCAGAGATACTTGCAGGAACACCTCAGCAAGCGAGAGTTCAAAAGTGGCAGGCTAAAACTTGGAACCTCAGTGAGAAACTTCATTTTTTTAAAAAAAAAAACCTGTTTATTTTGGTTATGGTACCTAACAGAAAAGCAAATCGTGGCAGATATAATCAGGTAACAAGATTTTTGATGTGTACATGCCTATCTACTTTTGTCAACCAGTTAATTTTGGCAATGAGTACAAATTATTATCATTTACATAACTTAATACACATAGACTTGCTATTTCTGCCTGTTTTCCACTACTCTCAGCCAAAGCTTTCTACTTTCAGTCAAAAACTTCCTCTTGGGCACACAGAAGACTGGCCGATTTGGAAGACACTGAACAGACTGCGCTCTGGTACCACAAGATGCAGAGCCAACCTTAAGAAATGGGGCCACAAAGTGGAGTCCACGACATGCAAGTGTGGAGAAGAGCAAACCACAGACCACCTATTACAATGCAGCCTGAGCCCTGCCCCATGCACATTGGAGGACCAGAGATACTCCAAAGTGGCCATCTACTGGTCAAAGGACATTTAAAATAATGAGAAGTTTTTTAAACTCTGTGTTTTTTAAATACATTACAACTGTACCCTCAGTTCGCTCCTACTATGATAAATAAAATACTCAAACATCAAAAACACTGACAATTAATTTAAGGCTTTCTCTTCTTTCTTCTATCTTCTTTTGTTGATGATTCCAACTAAAAACAATCCATACATCACTAGCTTACACCGACCATGGCAACTCCTTGTTAATATTCAATTTGTCTGACACATTTTCCTAATTTTAAACAAGAATAACAACACAAATCTGTTTCTCTCCACTACCATTTGATTTCTTTCTTCTCAGCTTACAAGAAAAATAATCTGAATTAGTCTCTTGGTTCTTGTATTGTATTGCACAAGTTGTTCTATAAAATTCAGCCTCTCTCCTGCCTCCAGTCAGAGACAACTGAATCCTGGATAAAAAAGACATTTCATAATGATGTAATGGCAGGAGGTTGATAGAAAATGATATTTTTTATAAGATCTATGAATTAATAACAGCACAATTTAAAATGTCTGTATGATACTGTTATATAGTCTAGTAGTGATTTGAGAGATACTAGTATTACACAAAAAAACTTACTGTAGTTAGTTAGGGAGTTCAGGAAATTAGCATTGTCATGTCAAGAGCTAACACTTAAAATAGCTGTCAATATTATGCTTTCTCAAAGTATGAGAAGGGTGGTCCTTTATCAAAGAAAATATAGCCTGTGCCACTTAAGATGTGTCTTCATAGGACAGAAAAGTTGTTCTGCCAAATTTCTTTACCAACTAGTGGACATCCTGTGACAGGGAAGGGAAATTATCTGTTTCATTATCTTCATAAGATAAAAAGCTAAATTTACAATAGAGAAGTGTTCTGCTCATGGAAATCCTCTACAGTATTTAGTGAAGAGGTTGACACCAGCTATTGTAGCAACTTTCAACTTTTCTCATAACTGGCTATTAAGACTAGGTTCACATGTTTCCACCACTGATGCATAACTTTGTGCTTTTTTTTATACATTATAACTGTATTCTTAACTCGCTTCTGACATGATAACCACTGAGGATTAAGCCTGTAAAATAATAAAGTAGCATACATTCATGCCCTACTGCCCAGTCGGAATAAAGAGAAGATGCCATTGCTTGGGTTGATTTCCTGCATTGATTCCTTTTCCCAGACTTCAGAACATAATATGGGCCTAAGACCCCTACAGTTATGTGGATGAGGAAAAGATAGAGCCTTCTAGCAGCTGCTTTTAGGTTCTAGAACTGCTTCTATAGGAAGACAAGAATGGTCTATACTTTAATCTACAGGCAACAACATTTTGCAATCCAGCAGACTTTCAAGCCAAGGGATTTCCATGGGCTGGTGTATTTAATTACTGTTTATCCCTTTGAAGTGAGTATTTTAAACAATTTTAATATTGTTAACAGTTTAATCCTATTTTAATATTGACCTTTGATATGTTTTTAATTATATTGTAATCATTTCTAAGCCACTTTGAATCTTAGTTTTGTGGGATGGAAGGGAAGTAGGTTATAATCAAAGAGGAGGGAGAAAAGAAGGATGAGGATAAAACCTGTAGAGTATTAGCATACATTTATATTCTACTGCCCAGTCGGAATAAAGAGAAGCTGCTGGATATGTAACTGCTTGAGTTGATTTCCTGCATTGATTCCATTTCATAGACTTCAGAACATAGCATGGACTTAAACACCTTCAAGGCAAAAGAGACCTTCCACTTTAATCCCTGCAGTAAGGCAGAGTTAGTATCTCATCTAGCCTGACACACAAGAGTAGAGTGCCTGAAGAGCAAATACGCAAATCCAAGCAAAGAATGAGCAGACAAAGCCTTGTACTTTGAGAGAAGGAAAAGAAATGGAAAAGAAGATATTATGCTTGTTCAGAAGCTAAATTGTATGTGTGAACAATTGATTCACTGAGTTTCTTGGGAGGAAATATTGTGAGTATTCCAGTTCATGCCACATAATATCTTGATCTGGTATGGCAGAATGGATCAAATCACCTCCAGTATCTCAATTTATTTCTTATTCCCTCACTTATATTACCTTCAATCATTTAAGGGGGACAAAGTGCCAATTCACACATTCTGATATTGTTTTTCACTACCATGTTATTTTGGTAATGTAGGAACCCTTGTGGGATTGATGTGATCATGTACAAAGAACATGAGCAAGGATCCAATGATGTTCTTGCGTGGATAAAAAGGCTTCCATCAGAACCAGGAAGGTGAAATTCTTCTTTCCCGATGTGCCCCAACCCTGCTGCACTCTCAGAATCTGTTTCAAAAATCAGCTAGACTTTTGACAGTACAAATGGCTGTAATAGGGAGAGATGGGAAAGAAAACCCTTCCATGCTAGCAGAAATTTGCCAGCATGGCATAGAATAAATACATATATCCAAAAACTAAGAAAATACATATATCCAAAAACTAAATACATATATCCAAAAACTAAGAAAATATATACTTAACTCATAAGCAATTCCTGATTACTATCATCAACACACAACTACATTTTATTACAATTGCGGCTTATAGCAGGATATTTGGAACAATAACTTTTTAAAATCAGGAACTTCTGTGATTCTTTCTGCATCCCCCTACCCATACCATATGACATCCCTTGCTTTCTTGCAATCAAAATTCTGAAGATGTGAAAAAGAACTATCCAAAATTTAAGGCCCAGGCTACAGAAATTGACAGAAGGAGGAAAGACCAAAATTCTAGTTTTAGCTTGACCATATTTCTTGAATACATCTCTCTTTTTATCTCAGGTGTAGCACTTTCTTTGTTTGGTTCTAGTGGTGGAAATGCTTGATTATTCAAACTATTAAAATAAACTGACCTGTTGTGCACTTCCACCACTGATATAGAAATCAAAATACAATTATCCCTTGCTATTAACATGGTGTGTATACTTTTCTGTACTCCTAGTTCAACAACAGTATTGCAGTGTGTATATGAAATGGGTATTTTAGATACAAAGTATATATAAGAGATATATTTCAGATGAAGTTCATAGAATCACATAATCATAGAGTTGGAAGAGACCTTGTGGGCCATCCAGTACAACCTTCCACCAAGAAGCAGGAAAATCGCATTCAAAGCACCCCTGGCAAATGGCCATCCAGCCTCTGTTTCAAAGTCTCTGAAGAAGTAGCCTCCACCACACTTTGGAGTAGAGAGTTCCAGTTAGAAAGTTCTTCCTAATGTTCAGGTGGAATCTCCTTTCTTGTAGTTTGAAGTCATTGTTCCACATCTAGTCTCCAGGGCAGCAGAAAACAAGCTTTCTCCCTTCTTCCTATGACTTCCCCTCACATATTTATACATGGCCATCATGTCTTTTCTCAGCCTTCTCTTCTTTAGGCTAAACATACCCAGCTCTTCAAGCCACTCCCCATAAGGCTCCAGACTCTTGATCATTTTAGTCACCCTCATATAAAATTCATATTTTAGTGTAAAACACATACAAATACATTTTTAAAAGTGCACATCTTAACGCTTGTTTTTGAAAAATACAGATTGATGCAGAGGTGGACAGAATAGAGTAAATGAATAACATTGACACAGGGCAGAAACAGGCTAACCCAGCCATCCCTACCTATGTTTACAGTATCAGTTTACAGTGATGGAATCCCCTTAGAGAAGGAATAGGCTAGCATCCCAATAGAGAAATTCTGAGGATTTGATTTATCTCACACCCCTAGTAGGTGTCAGAAAGAAAGAGGCAAAAGTAGGTAATATACAGTTCTCTTCCATGACAGGGTTAGTGGGAATAGTAATTGCGTGTGCACGGGCGATACACCTCCCCCCGCCAACCCAAGAAAAACCACTCACACAAGGTATTGGGATAAACAATGGCCACAACTCATGTATTGATAACAGGAACAAGGGTTGGCAGCCATGCATGGGTCCTGGATCAAGATCGGGCAGCCCACTGCTGTCCGATACCGCAAGCCACACAGGGGTGCCGCCGGCACAATACCGGGCCCAATGCACTCGGCACCCCTGAGACACCAGGCGTTCCCCCTTCACCGCTGAGGGGGGGATACCAAACCGGATCCAGGGCCCATGCCCACGCCAACCAGAGTTGTGACGAAACGCAGGAACAACAGCAAGAACAGGTAACTGTGACAACTGACAAAACAAACTAACGACAAACAGCTCCCGGAACCATGCAGGGTGGGTGGGTGGATCAGCTGCTGCCGGCCCAGTGACTGATGGTGGGCACAAGGGCAGCCTTAAGTAGGGTGCCCACGAGGGAGGAGAGGCCAGCTGTGGGCTCTCCTGCCAGGAGGCGTGGCCGGCAGCTGATAGGGCCACCTTATCTAAACCGCGGGAACTTTCCCGCTGGGAGAGGGGGCTTCTGGGAAGAAGAAGCCCCCCTCAGGCCAAATGGCGGGGGGGGGGGAACACCCCACACCGCAACCTCCATGGCCTGGTAAGTCAGGCCATGCCATTAAACGAACACTGAGTGAAGGCCAGAAACACCAAATGTTTCTATACCTGCAAATGCTAATATATTGATCCTCTCTTGAAGATTTCATAAACACTATTTTGAAGGAATAACTTTGGGTTGCCTATGGATTCTTGATGACGTTTTAGAATTACAACCCAATTTATACTTTCTGTAATAATCAGCACAATGGGGTAGTAAAGCTGTCTTTGCTGAGTATAGAGGATTTATATTTTATCACTGCAATTTAATCAATAAAATAAGAAACCAATACACACACACACACACTGCACAAGACAAAGGACTTTATGTGGCAGCCTTGCCTACTCAGTGCATTTGTTGGGATGCACAGATTCGTTTCAAGGCTTTTGAGGAGGTTTATGTACACATCAGCTATTCTTATTGCTGCTATATGACACATATACCTTCCATTACAGCTGAGATATCAACCACCATGCTTTATAGTAATCAAAAAACATTTTCCTTACCAGCCTTTTTATAGCCAAGGAAAAGGGACTTTGAGTAAATAAGGGAGACTTCTCCCACCCTCACTTCAAAAAGGAATAGAGATAGAAGCCTCTGGCTGTATATCATTCCCCTTATTTACTTTCTTGAATGTTCCACCACTAGCTGCAAAGGTAATTTTATACGTAGCCATCATTCTCAGCTTTTCTCAAAGGAAGTGAGCATCCATGCCTCAAAATTATGCCTCTTTGACTGGATTGGCCACAGGATTCATGAGTATAAATCAGTCAGAAGATGGGTAGCAGGTTTAAAAAATCTATTTTTGTTGGCAAGACCTGCAAAAATGCATTTTTCCATTGTTCTCAGGATCAGGTATGGCTTGAACTTAGTCACTGTACTGGATTTTTTTTTGTGATACACCTGATGCTAAATAATGCGTGAAGAAGGAATAAAATGTTCTTCCAAGTCCCACTCCTCACAGTCTTTTGGTTCCTTCTGTTTTTGCTGGGTTTTAGGCATACTTTAAGTTGGGGGGGGGGTCAGAAATTACAATCACTTCTCACATTTATGTATGAAATTGAAAGCCAATCAGAAGGACTGCTTAAACTCACTTGCACCACTTAGGCGATCCCTCATAGCCCAAGAATTATGGCCCTCCAAATGAAGTGTCTTGGCAATGGACACACGGGTGGCTGTGGAGTCCTACTCTTGATCTACATGCTCTTCCACGTGTAGATCAACTGAGGACATCAGTTTAAAGGTGGAAGGTGGTCCTGGTCAGGGTTGGCTTGACGTGCCTTCCTCTTGCATGTTTCTCCCTTTCACCCTCCATTTGTGCCTCTTTGAATTCCACAGCACTGCTGGTCACAGCTGACCTCCTGTTAGAGCACTCAAAGGCCAGGACTTCCCAGTTCTTGGTGGATAGTATCTTTCATTGCTCTAAGACAGAGGGCTGGCCATGTTGCACATAAATTGATCATAGAAATGTGCTGGAAAATCTAGAACTTCCTAAAGGAGCATTATTCACTGATTTGATGTATATACTCTCTCTGGGAATCTCTAGGTCCTCCAGCACAATACTATGGTCAACTTATAGAAGAGATTCCCAGAAAGCATATGGCAAATCAGTGAATAATCAATAACCAGCCACTACTGGGTATTCGTTCTAATTTCTTCTCCTGGGATTGTCCAGCTTTCCCCCAAGAGATTCCCAGAGTGGAAAATTAGGTACTGAACAGAGTCTAACACAAGTAGACTTGTGAGCATACATAGATACAGCAGTCATTCTAAGACTGAGAGGAAGGAGATGACTGTGGAATTAATTATAAAAGCCATTTGATTTCCCATCATTTTATTACATTTATTTATTTGAGATATTTCTGTAGAGTAAAGCACAAAAACTATTTAGAGAAGGGAAGGAACTAGAAAAGGATGGAGAGGGAGGGTGATTGATGGAGGGGTAGGAGCAGCCCACAAAGGCTTCCAAAGCAATTTACAAATAAAAGCAATTATGACAACGATTTTAAACAACTCAAATATATTTCAAAGGCTCCTTACATTTTTTAAACAGTATAAAGAAACAATCCTAAAGTACAATTTGGAAACATTTAAATCAGTTTCAAACATTAAAGGCCATATGGGACAGCAACATTTTAGATGCCTGTCAGACACTTAAAATAAATTGAGCTAACATTATTATTATTATTATTATTATTATTAATTATATACCACTCCGTCTCTCCGAGGAGACTCAGAGCAGTTCCCAGGTAACATCACAAAACATACAAAGTAAAAACAACATAACCATAAGATTAACAAAACAAAATATAAGCATAAAAATTGTCGCCATGACACACATATATTAAAAGAAATCCTGCTTGTTAAAGGCAATTAAAAATTTAAAAGGCCAGGCCAAGATTTGTGCAAGTCCAAAAATTCTAGGAGGCCCAGAAATTAAGTGCAATGCTATGGCAGGCAACAATAATATTAGGTACGGGCCTGTGGCTGTTCATTCCGGGGCCGATTAGAGGAAATGATCTGGGTAATTGGTAGGAAGAATAAGGCTGTGTTCAACAATGTGTGGGGCTGAGTTAGAACTGGTCATTTTCAAAGGCTTAATTGAAACCACCAGGTCTTCAAGCCAAAAGGAGGGGAGGGATGGGGCCTGTCTTATTTCCCTTGGAAGGGCATTCCAGAGGTGGGGAGCCACCACTGAGAAGGTCCTTTCTCTTGTCCCCACCAACCGCGCCTGAGACGGTTGTGGGACCGAGAGGAGGGCCTCCCTGGAAGATTTTAGAGCTCATGCCAGTTCATAGTAGGAGATGCAATCACGGAGATAGGCGGGGCCCGAACCATTTAGAGCTTTATAGGTCATGACCTGCACCTTGAATTTGGCTTGGCAACTTATCGACAGCCAATGAAGCTGTTATAATAGGGGTGTTGTATGCTCCCTATAGTTTGCTCCAGTAAGGAGCCTGTCTGCCGCCTGTTGTACCAGTTCAAACTTCCGGGCCGACTTCAAGGGCAGCCCCATGTAGAGCGCATTGCAATAGTCCAGTTTGGATGTAACCAAAGCGTGGACCACCCTGGCTAAGTCAGACTTCACAAGGTATGGTCGCAGCTGGCACACAAGTTTGAGTTGTGCAAAGACCCTCCCAGCCACCAAAAAAAAATGAGTCCAGGAGGACCCCCAAACTATGGACCTGCACCTTCAGGGGGAGTGTAACCCTGTCGAGCACAAGTTGCCACCCAATACTTCAGTCAGCCCCGCGACTGACCAGGTGGACCTCTGTCTTGTCTAGATTAAGCTTCAACCTGTTAGCCGTCATCCAGTCCATCACAGCAGTCAGACACTGGTTCAAGGTCTGGGAGGCTTCCTTTGATAGGGAGTTCCATAGTTGGAAACTTTGTTAACATCTGGCAATTATATGGTGTTATAGGGGTTGGGAAGAACAGCAACATGAAGAGAGGAAGATGAAGAGCAGGAGGAGAAGCAAAGCATCCATCCTTACTATACATAGACCTTCTCCATCCACAAGGGTATTCTGATTCCCTTCAGTGAAGGGTGTAGCACAGGGTTTCTCAACCTGTGGGTCCCCAGATGTTTTGGCCTTCAGCTCCCAGAAATCTTAACAGCTGGTAAACTGGCTGGAATTTCTGGAAGTTGTAGGCCAAAACACCTGGGGACCCACAGGTTGAGAACCACTAGTGTAGAGCCTTCTATACCTACTGACATAAAGCAGAGTGGTCTATTGCTGTCCTACCAAAACTCACTGTGCATGTAGGAGAAAGCATGTGGTTCTGGATCTTGACCAGTAGCTTATTCTGTGTTGACAAGAGCAAAAGCCCAGTTGTGCAAATACTGTATAGAATTTTAACTCATCCTCCTGGGTAAGGTTCCTATCAAGGTATACCTGTGAAAGGCATTTAAAAAAAAGATTGTCTTTGTGTATCAGCATTCAGAAAAGACAAATTGCTTCTAAGTTCCCAGTAGTGTGTGTGAGAGGGCGGGGGGAGATCTTTAATTCCGCTCATGTATTTAGTTGCTACTAAATTTCTAGTTTCTTTCCTCAGCAAAACAACAATTTCTCCTCTTAGATTTGTTGCATTTTCTCCCCTGCTAAATTGCACGTGCCCCATCCCAAAACCTTCATTCCCAGTTAATATAATAATTTAGATGAGTGGTGGTTAGCATAATTCAAGACACTTGAAATGCTTTCTACTTAAAGCTGTGTTTTAGGAGAATTCTATTTCAGGGACTAGTGTAGCGTGTAAAGTGCTCTGATATCTAAAATTGCTTAAAGTGAATCTTGTAGACTCATCCAGAAGGATAGCGCTGAGGCTTTCCATAATATTATTCTTCAATATGGATTACACTACTACACTTGCAATATGTATTCCATCTAATGAAAGTCGCAGGTTAAGGTGCATTAGATCAGTAAGGGAGAACTAGTAGCTATAACTGGCTATTTTGGTATTTCAGTGTCGTGTTGAATTCATCATTAGGCATGCCTCTCTCAGGATACTGGCAGAGGTTTCATGTTCTGACCTGTGGTCCTTTCACACTGCAAAATGATAGCATTATGAATCCCCTTTAACTGTCGTGGCTGCATCCGATTGTATTCTGCAGTTTGTGTGGTGAGGAACTAGACTTCATTGGCTAAGAATTCTCAGGGCCCTTCCACACAGCCCTATATCCCAGAATATCAAGGCAGAAAATCCCACAATATCTGCTTTGAACTGGATTATCTGAGTCCACACTGCCATTTATTCCAGTTCAAAGCAGAAAATGTGGTATTCAGCTGTGTGGAAGGGGTCTCAATCCTGGAATCATAGTGCACCCTCCAACATTTAAGAGATGAAAACCTGGACAAATGTGGTGGAATGACAAAAGCTGGACAGATGTGGCAGAATGACAAAAACTGGCAACGAAAAACACATAAGCTGCATTCTGCCACAGTAGATGTGGCGGAATGATAAAAACCGTCAATGAAAAACACATAAGCTGCCTATTAGCTTCCAAGCACAATTCAAAGTGCTGGTCTCAACCTATAAAGCCCTAAGCTTTTGTAGTAATGTTGATGTTTTGATGAGTTGTTTTTTGATAATGATGAATTGTGGATTTTTTACACTATGTCTTGTATTTTGCACCTGTTTTTCTATGTTGTACACCGCAATGAGTCGCCCTTGGGCTGAGAATTGCGGTATATAAGCGTAGTAAATAAATAAATAAGTAAATAAATAAATAATAAGCTCAGTTTACTTGTCCGAACATATCTTCTCCCATGAGCCATCAAGGACTTTATGATCTTCCGGGGAGGCCCTGCTCTCGGTCCCACTACCTTCACAATCGCATTTGGTGGGGACAAGAGACAGGGCCTTCGCCATGGTGGCCCCCTGGCTGTGGAACTCTCTCCCCAATGAGGTTAGATCTGCTCCCTCCCTCCTGACCTTCCAGAAGAAACTGAAATCCTGGTTATGGAATCAGGTATTCACAGATTAGATGGATTGCACTAGTGAAGAAAAAAAATTTATTGGACCACAATTTTGGATTGAGTTGGATGATGTTTTAACTTGGCAAACTGTTTTTAATGTATATTTTTAATTATTTTATTATGTATATGGTTATTTTATTATGTGATTACATTTCATGATGGAAGCCATTCTGAGGATGAGGTATAAATGTTCTAAATAAATAAAATAAATAAATAGTTTACTCTTGCCTGAGTCTACTGGTAAAGGCAAAACCCCAACCCTCTTCTCCCCTCCCCTTGATGAGTTCTCTTGAATTCAGTTTGCACCACTTGAAGTTGCCATACATTGACAAGTGACTTGAAAGCGTATGCACACACGCGCGCGCACACACACACACTGTGTTAACATCGCAACATCCACTCATGATTGAATTACAGAAGCTTTCTTGGTGGCTGAAAGAACAAAAGTCCTCAAGCAATAGAAACAAACTTAATACAAATTCCATATCAGGAGTGTGTTTGTGCATTTGAATTTCTCCAGTGTGAAAGCACTATTTAGTTACCTATGAGCTCTTGCTCAAGACAAAAGCCACAAAGCAAAATGCAAATTCCTGATTTGAAAGGCCAAAGAAGACAGATGCCACCTAAGCTACAAGGTGCATTCCTGCAAGGCTGTCAGTTGCATCCAGCTTGAATAATGATTTCTATTGGCATTTTCAATCTATGGCATCCCAACTGATCCATCAAGGACAAAAAAATTGGATGTCAGCACCAAACTAATGCTTTTGCCATCATTTTCCATCTGTGTTAATGCCATGTAAGCAACATATTAATTAGCAAGCAAATGACGAAAAGATCTTCAGCTTTGTCCTAGTAGGCTTCACCAGGAAATGCTATGGATCTGTAGCATCTCTCCATCAAAGAAAATAGCAACAACCCCAAAACACCTTTTTGGCCATGCCATGCGTTCCATGCACTCACTTGGTGCAGCCAGCCAGCCAGCAGAGGTGCAGCCTAGACCAAACGAGGGTATTGTTTCTAAGTGCAAGTTTGTGGTAGGCATGCTTTTCATCTGTTCCATAAGAAATTTACTGTAACGCATCCACTGCTTTCCAACAATCCAGTACGCAGCAGCTTTGTCTGTCAGATCCCACAGGAGTCCAAAAGCTAAATTGCAAGTTTAGAGCAGGCTGGAGTCTCAATCCCACTAAATAAAGAATGAAGGAAATAAAAAGGAAATAAAGGAAAATAAAATAATAAAAATACAGAAGCCAAACCAAAACAAGCCAAAAGTTAAAGTTGTGAGTGGCAAGGCAATCGGACTGAAGCAACTCTCTCTAGAGCCAGGATGCAACTGAAAAATGGAGGCACTCACTCTGTTTATATAAATCCAGCTTGGGTAAGACACATATGACTTTCTTCTATTCTGATTGGCTCAAAAGGCAGGGCTCACAAGGAAACCCAGTGTGAGCACACAGCAGCCTCTCCACACTCCCCGTGTTCCCAAATAGAAACTGAAAATGGCTGCGATTGGCAGCCACGTGGTCTTTCTAATAAAACAAACCTGGCTGTGGAGCGCTTCTCGTTACCGGCATCTGAATAAACTGAATAAGCAGAAGACCATTTTCTAAGCGGATTCGGGCATAACCCTAATAAAAACAACACTATTTAGTAAAAATGTAAACTTCAGATTGTTACTTTCCACCCTATCAAATGAAACAGCAATACAATGGAAAACACATGTGGTTCTTTATTTATGATACAGCCCTAAACATACTTATAAAAGGACACATTTCATTCAGTTAAACAGGACACACTTTAGTATATTAAACTTTAGGAGATATGTAAAGTGTTTTGAATGGGGTTTTTTTAAATGTGTGAGAAGTGACTGCAAGTCATTTTTGGTGTGAGAGAATTGGCTGTCTGCAAGGATATTGCCCAGGGAATGCCCAGATGTTTTACCATCCTGGAGGCTTCTATCATGTCCCCACAAGGGAAGCTGGAGCTGACAGATGGGAGCTCACCCCATCTCATGAATTCAAACTGCTGACCTTCAGGTCAGCCATTCAACCAGCACAAGGGTTTAATCCTTTGTGCCACTGCAGCTTCTTTTTGAATGGGTAAAACAGTATTACAAATAAAGTGAAGATATCAATGATTTTTTTTTAAAAAAAATGATTTTTCTATATCACAATGTTTCTTGTGAAGAAAAGGAGAATAAGGGGAAGGACACCATATTTTCCAGCAGATATGAACAACTGATTTTTTCTTTATGGAAGTAAAGGGAGATTCTGGCTTTTGTACACAGGCAGATCTCTTGCTGTGTTAAAGGAAGTCAACCTTGAAAGGCACTACTACACAAAGCATAGCACCTATCAAAAATGTCAAGGCATAGATGCTCCTTGCAAAGAAACCTAGTATTGCATCAAAAGAGTTTTATTTTAAAAGTTGAAGAGCAAGCAACCTGTTAACTATCCTCCCTGTAGACTTCTTACCAAAGAAGCTTCCTGTTGCCTATGCAGGGAAGGTCACTTGGCAAAATAGGTTATTATGAGTGCTCCGGAGGTGACAGACCTAGATAAGGCCAGACTGTATGGCAAAGTAAACTTATACCAAAAAATCATTGCAGTTTGTATTAGGGACACAACAAAACAATTGCAGGCAATCTCTGTGAAGGTGTAGCCAATTTTGTAATTTGCCCTTAACGGCAGCCACTTTTATCCTCAGGCACTACTGCCTTTTATAAATTGTAACTGTTTTATTATGCAATGTTATGTGCGTTCATTGTGGTTGTGATTGTAATTTAATGTTGTTATTGTTTTTATGCTTATGTATTGTTTATTTTATGTGTGGCACTCTGGAATGGCACTACAAGGGCATGTTCACTTCAATCTGGAATTTGGAATTTGACCTCTTTGGATCCAACCACTTCCACATTAGTTGGGGAATATATATCAGTATAACACAGCATTAGAATTCTAGCCCTCATTTTAAGGAGCAAAACAAAAGTGTTTATGGACCACTTCTTTGGATTCTGTGGGGCAAAATATGAATGAACACTGCAAACACAACCATAGTGCTATAAAATAGCTTGCAAATTTAGATCAGATCAAATCACAACAAGAAATCCAAGAAATATTCAGCCTTTTCACATTTCCTATGTTGAAACAAGTGCCCGTGAAAATCTTATTTGTAGAGATCATATATAAATACTCTTTAGCTCAACTTGCCAGGTCTATCCCTGAGTTTTCAGGGGGTTTTTTTGGGTCATCTCCAGGTAGGAGGCAAGTGTGCAAATTCTCATATTTTAGTGAGTTCAACTCTGAAGAAGAGAAAAGGCCTATAGCTATCAGAGCAGCAGCTGTCTACAATGTGCAAGGTTTCATTGATTGGTTTGTACAACTTGCAAAGACTCCCCTAAGGGTCTACTTATTTATTTATTTAGCTGCCTCCTTCATTCCCAGTCACTGTGCCACTTGGACTCATCCTCTGCTCTGCTTTGCGCCCACCTTCTAGCTAGAAGCAAATAGGATTGGTTAAATATTCCTTATCTCATCTCCCTAAGTAAGTGAGAAGGAATAATCTCCAGCTAAAGCAAGGCCAACAGGTATCGGTCAGACCTCTGTATCGGTCAGACCTCTTTTTAAGGATATCAAGAAAATAACATTTTGTTTATAATTCTTCACTTTTTGAAGGTGAAAAGGAAAAGGGAGATGGCAGTAACAACACAAAATTCTCTAAACATTTTGGCTCCACTGAGGTAGGCATGGCCATAGCAGAAAGACTAAACATCTCTTTTGCCTTTAATCCAAGACAGCACAATAATAGACTATGGATTTTGTTAAAGAATGACTTTAGCTTTTTTGTTACTGAAACAAATCACTTATATCCATTTTTAAAACAAAGTGCACATTAATGAAAACAATGCATTCTCCTTTCTCTATAGAATCCCTGTACAAAAGTTCATGATTTTCTACTGTTACTCTCATAACCAATTTTCTCCCTCTCTCCTTGTGCTAACAGTTGAGGGAGAGGTTCCTAATTGCTAAGAGATAAAGTAATTGAGTGGTCTCTAGGGCTCCATTCAGTGCAACAAACTTCAATATAGTTGACAAATGTCGATCTATAGCACAGGATTAATAAGGTTGCGCTTGGCTTCCTCTTTAGTTTTCCATTTGCTCTTTGGATCTAACTACCACTCTGATTGCTTGGAGAGAACTGACAAAGCTTTGTGGTTAATGAGACTGTCTGGTAATTTATCAAATGGAGCTGCTGAACTTACAAGAGAGGAAGGAAAGAAGGAAGGAAGGAAGGAAGGAAGGAAGGAAGGAAGGAAGGAAGGAAGGAAGGAATCCATTCAAGGTGAGAAAGAAGTACTTGCATTCTGAATGAAAAGTGAATCTTATGTTCTGCTCCAAATGTGTTACATTTGCTGGCTGTGAAAAATGCATTTTGCAGACTGATCTTTTCAAAGCTGACCAGGAATGGTGTGAATTTCATCTCTGTTCATATTTGAGAATAATATACCAAAAAGCCAACTTATAGAAGTAGAAGGATCAAGGATAACTCTGTGAATTTTGAGCTACATAACTGATTGAAGCTTCCTCACTTATCAGTGATGATGAGGAACAGGAACAAGAGCAACAGTGCCAGTCTCTGGGGAATGTGCAGATGCCCCTGGGAGAGTCAGCACATGGAATGGCTCCTGCCAAACCTCCAAGGAGACATGTGTTGGCAGTAGGGGAGTTCATGCTGAGTTTTGCAGACTGAAGAGATGTCTCAAGAGGTATACTTTTTCCCTGGAGCAAAAATTCATGATATAACAACAAAGCTGAAAAGGCACCTTAAACCCACTGACCATTACCCCTTCCTTTTGGGCCACAGGGGAACCAGTGATCCTGCAAGGTGTAACCTTCAGCATATCACAAGAAATTGTGAGGCTCTAGGAAGGAAACTGAAAGACCTTGAAAAGCACAAATTGAGCTCAGGCTTTCTAGAGGGGTTTCAAATTCTTCTCCTACATGTTGTTGTTGTTGCATGCCTTCAAATCATTTTCCAACTTATGGCAACCCTAAGGTGAAACTTGTGGTTTTGTTTCATAATTGTTTAAAGAGGTTTGCCTTTGAGAGAGCATGTTCATTCAGTGGGTTTTCACAGCCCAAGAGGGATTCAAATTCTGGTCTCAAGAGTTATAGACCAATGTTCAATCCATGCTGGCTTTACATCACACTAGTTTATTTCTTATCCTTTTGGTAAAACTCCAAATTTATTTCTGATTGCATAGTTTATCTCTTCCTCCTCCTCCATCATCAATACAAAGTTATTCAGTCAAAGCTTTTCTACACCACCTTCCAATCTCTGTAATAGCCTTCAAGGTTGTTTGTGAACATAACTTGCAAAGTAGGAAGTGCAGTGTGTGTGTGTGTGTGTGTGTGTGTGTGTGTGTGTGTGTCAGGAGCAACTTGAGAAACTGCAAGTCACTTCTGGTGTGAGATTATTGGACGTTTGCAAGGATGTTGCTGAGAGGACATCCGGGTGTCTCTCATGTCTGCATGAGAAGCTGGAGCTGACCGATGGGAGCTCACTCTCCTCCCTGGATTCAAACCATTGACCTTTCAGTCAGCAGTTCTGCCGGTACGAGGATTTAACCCATTATGCCATCATGAAAAAGAAGTAGATCAGCAGTGGGATGCACACAGCATCACCAAAGGTGACAGTCTAACTATAATGAAGGTTTGTCTATGTCATGCAGTAAAGTTCCAAGAATGAATTTGTGTAAGAAAACACTTTTCCTAATGTTTTTCTTTTTTTTTGTACAGAATTCTACCTAAGCCACTAGTTTGCATCAGGCTGTTAAATCATGAAGTTCTATGAGAAGATAGTAATGCTGATCCATGTGGCTCATATGTACAAAAGCACATCAGTACATACGCAAGTACAATGGTACATAGACTCTGCATTCATGAGTCTCAGTATCCTGTTAAAATCTAGTATTGACAGCATTCCAGTTGATTCAATGTGAAATACATTGCAAATTATACATTATGTTAATTTACTGGGGAGGCAAGTGTGCGCGTGCTCACACACACATATTAAACAACTCATATAGTTACCTCTTGAACAAAGTTAAATAAAATGTGAGTTGTAAGAAAGAAGCATCACAGGTAGGACAGAGAGAGTTATTTCATGATATGTGCTTACTTTCTAAAAATAATATTTTGGATAAAAAATATAAAGCATAATGTGCTCCCAGAAGCCAATAGAAAGAGGCATTTAGCTTCTCTGTTGCTGTGAGTCGTCCGGAGGCTTTACAGTGTATGTGGCCATGCACTTTTCTCGAGGCTGAATTATATCACATGCATCTTACTGCTGACCAAATCTGCCTATAAATCTCTAGATCAGATTGTTGCCTGGGAAGCTGCTAGTTTTAATCATTCAATTTAGCCTCAGCATTTGACTACTTTATAAGTCCAGATGTATATCTTTATATCTTTCTCTACTACAAGAGATTTACCAGTCCTATATAAAAAAGTTGAAAGTCCTGCTTCAAATTTACAAACTAAAAAAACAAAGGGAAGGGGATGTGGAATGTGCAGCATTTTTGCTTTCTTGGGTAAATCCACTATGAAAGTTCCCATTTATCCACATGAAAGCAATAACAAATCTCTCCACCACATTGAGCATTGTCAAATTATTTGTATTCATTGTTCATGTGTTCTCTTAATGAGATCGTCATTTATTATTGTATACTATTTATTCAGCACAAACTGAATACAGATCCAAAGGAATATGTCAGGACTTAATGGTACAAGCAGAAACCAGGCTGCTAATGTTTGACATAACATAGAACCATTTTATTAGATCGTTCATATTTTTGGTTCATAAAAATGTTTCTTCAGCACACATGAAGTATCCTTGCACTGAGAATCTCTCCATCTGCCAAAGGAATGCCTGGTCTGACTTGCAGGCACTCTCCATTGTCTCAAGCAGATATGTAGTCCACTTCATCTGAGACTATTTTAAATGATAGGGGAAATGCAAGAGGTTCTTACCACCGTCTCAAATTAGTATTCCATATGTGTAGCTTTTATCTAGACTTGCTTAGCTTTTCACACACTCTGCATTACAGGAGAAAATGAGATAGAAGTTGTATGTTCTTGTGAACATTCTGGAGCATCAGATTATAATTCACGTAGCATGTTCTAGGGCCAGTTATCATGGGTTCATTCTTGAGATCTGCTCTGCGGGCCTCAGAGGTGTCTATACACTCTGTGTCTGGCCTATGGCAGTGGTGGAGCAGAATCTTCATGGTCCAGTTTGGCCAATTTCATTCCAGCAGCAGTGCCACTTTCCTTCCCTGTCACTGTCACCATTGCCAGACAGCACAAACCTCCAAGGAACCTCCTGGCCATCATGTGCGCCTCATGCTAACATCTGCAGGAGGCTCAAATAATCAGGGAAAGGAGAGAGAGACACCACCGGCAGTGACACAAGTGTGATTTCTTTGATGAGCACAAGGAAAAGAGTATAGAGGTGTCAGCCTGTGTGAACAACAACCAGTCCACATTGGGTCTTATCATGCTATCCATGCTGTGCTCAAAGTACAGGGCTAATCCAGTTTCATGCAAATTCTGGAGTATTCTTAACTTTTCTCAGCATAAGTCTAAATTAGTTTGCCCCAGTTTACCCCCATGACAAAGACCACAGGTAGACAACTGGGAGCAACTTTCCAATCACTGTAGGGTATACAGCCAGTGTAGGCAAGCCCTTAGTCTGCCCCAGTCCTTTTTCTAGATCTGTGACAAAACCTAGTTGCTTCCTTGGGATTGGAAATGAAGAAGTACATTGCACCCAACTTGTGACATTCTTAATTCCTCCATGCAATCCATGTATTTGGGTGGTTAGAGTGTTAGTCTAAAAATATGAGGAAGAGGAGACCCAAATTCCAATCTAGTCACTTAAAATGGAAGTCCACTACATAACTATCTCTCAACCTAATCTACTTTGCCAGATTCCTGTTAGCTTAAACTGAGTAGGAAGACAAAGCATCTCTCTCTCTCTCTCTCTCTCTCTCTCTCTCTCTCTCTCTCTCTCTCTCTCTCGCTCTCTCTCTCTCTCATACACACACACACACACACTTTTTCTGGAAAAATGAATTATATAAAAATGATTATTAATAAATAACATTCCTCAACTAACTGCAAGGTGTTTTCAGTGCCAGTTGCAATTATTTTTAGCAAATTTACATTAGGTGATGTTAACTTATACTAAAGGCAACCATTCATTCTATGTGCTGGGATGGTTTAGATAAAAGTAGATTGCTAATTTTGTCAGTAATTGTAGTGCCATTTTATTATTTGATTTTAATTACTCTTGAATCCACCAATTATCTATGTAATGTGTTCAGTCATAACTGTTTGTCATCTAATTAATCTGTATTGTTCTAATAGCCAAAGAGAGAAATATGCTTGACATTTATTTATTTATTTATTATATTTGTGTACTGCCCTTCTCAGCCCTCAAATGAATCAGGGCGGTTTACAGAGTCAACAATTCAATGTCTAAGAACACCATAAAACATTTAAAACATTAACACATAATATAAAATGATAACAAGAGCAATAAAAACATAAATTATTTGCATCCCCTAATTAAAAACATTGTCCAATCTTGTTGTCCAATTTGCTTTGATATGTTTGCTTTTGGGATTTAAAAAGATATTTTCAAACCATGGATTGTTGAATCCACAATAGCAGGATCCATTGATGCCATTTTATATAAAGCCATAGTATATAATGGGACTCAAGCATCCATGAACCAAAACCCAGTGGAGACTAAGGACCAACTGTACTATCTTTAACATGCTCCAATAACTCTGGCTAGCATAAAACTGATTGCAAGGGTAGGTCATTTGGAAAATATCTTAAGTGAACTCCATTGGTAGGTATCTTGATTGATAGTGATAAGAAGATTTGGGTATGTGATAGGTGGCCAGAAGAGTTGTATTTCTTCCCTTTCACCATCAATTTGCGTGTGGTATTCAACATACAGTTAGCTTTTATTATAGCTGTACAAAGATTTTCTATCAGGCCTTTTTGCTATGTTTATGAATTATGTTGAAATGTTGATATGTTTGAAATGTGTCATTTTTGCTGAAATGCTTACTGGTTATTTTTAAGTATTGCTGCTGTCATTTTTTTTTACCCAAGATATTGTGATGCACTTTGAACTCAATTTCCTTTGGGAAAAGGCAGCATATAAATTACTGTCTAATATAGTACAATTTGTAAATATGTAAAATCATAAGGAGAGAAGAGAGGAACAGAAGAGGAGAAATATCCATATGGAATAATGGAAACAGTAAATCAGAATATTAATGGATGCTTATTTATCTAGCATTTTCATTTTTCTGATGGTAGATCTTTTTATATGAGCAGGAAACCTAATTATTATCAACAGACTCAATAACATCATTCTTCTCACCACCACCACATAGTGAAGGAATGGGCAATTTGTAGCACTCAGTAAATTGTTGGTCTACAACTTTCATCATCCCTCATTATGTGAAAGGTTATGGGAGTTTCAATGCAACCACATCAGCAAGGCCACAAGTTGCCTGCTCTTGGTTCAAACCCCCAGGTTCATATAGTAATACAGTAGAGTCTCGTTTATCCAACATAAATGGGGTGGCAGAACATTGGATAACAAGGAGGGATTAAGGGAAAGCTTATTAAACATCAAATTATATTATGGTTTTACAAATTAAGCACCAAAACATCATGTTTTACAACAAATTAACATAAAAAGCTGCTCAATACACAGTAATGTTATGAAGTAATTACTGTATTTATGAATTTAGCACCAAAACATTGCACTGTATTGAAACAGTAGTGGATCCAGATGGGAGGCAGACTGCATTGGATAATACAGTATGTTGGATGAGTGAAGGTTGGATAAGTGAGAGTCTACTGTAATTGGAGTACTATCTGTTAGTTTTACACTTCATAGAACCTCTTAACTTATATGATACTATTGGGGTAATTATATAAATAGTCTGATTTCATATAAAACATGTCCCCAAATTCCTAGACAACCCACAATCTGCCATATACAACAATCCCATACCAGTGCATGGAAACTGAGACTGTAACCTGCCTGAAGGGATATATGAATTCATGTCCATGATGAGAACTGTGCACTTTCTGGCTTACATCTCATTCTGTCGATTGGTGATAAATTTAGAAAATTTGAAGTAACCTGCAAGCCTGGCTTCTTTTGGAAATAGGAGGAATGTATATTAAGGATCAAACCTTGGGGACTCAGATGAAGCACAAATCTTGCGATAACCTTAACTCAGCACAAAGATGTCCTATCTGTAAGAAAAAGGGAGTGAAAGAAACTAGTGTTTAAAAAAAGAAGAAAAAGAAGCAGGGCATGCCTTTAAAACGTCTTCTCCTGGTGCTCATCAATAAAACATTGTAAAATTGCCTTAGCTGCCTCACCTAAGTGGAACTGCACCTTACAGAGACTTCTGTTCAAATTTGTGCACTGGATAATATATTATTGTAACTTCCTCTATCACACTGATAAAATTCTGCACAATACCTTTTCTGAATGAAAAGCAGACAAGCGCCAACAGTCACCAGTTTTGTCCTGTTTTCCCTTCATTATTATTCTCTTTTTTTTCATTAGAGATAAAGTTTCCAAGCAGATAAACTACAGAATATAACTCCAGTGATTGAAACTGACTTCAACCACCAATAGCCTTAATAAATATGCATTGCAAATGCATTTTGCTTTTTCCTCCCTTGATCCACATCAAGGAACTTTAACTTTGCCATTATTTGGTTTCAGGTTTGTAAAGCTCTCATCTGTAATTATAATGCTTGGGGGAGGAGCAAGGGGAAATTGCAGTTCATGAC
The DNA here is from genome assembly GCF_037176765.1 of Anolis sagrei. Classification (NCBI taxonomy): domain Eukaryota; kingdom Metazoa; phylum Chordata; class Lepidosauria; order Squamata; family Anolidae; genus Anolis; species Anolis sagrei. The sequence goes on along the minus strand of NC_090024.1, from coordinate 209,770,929 downwards.
ATGACTGGAGGGCAATAAAACATGCTTTTCTGCAAATTCACTTTTAAATGATGATGAAACATATTAAGATACAGCCAAAGTTTTAGAGCTGTTGTTACATGGTAGCTGATAAATTCTTAATGTGATATTTGCCAACAATAATTTAAGATTCTACTTTTATCCTCTATATCTAAACAAAGGATGTGTCTTGGTGCTCCTCAGTAAACATAATTACTTGGGCAACAGGACCAAAACTTTCCAGTTGGATGTTTTCTTCTGAACAAAGATAGAAATAGAATCATAGATAATAATGGATTCATAAATTATCCAAATGAAAAGTTGAAGGAGAAAGTTTGTACACTGCAAACAATTGGAATGATGGCTGGATGGGGCTCTGTGGTGTGTATCACACTTGTCAGCTGTTTTAAAACTACTTCACACATGCTCATGAAGATAGCTGAAAGCTCACCATACTTGTGTTTTGATAGTATAACTATGGCCAATTAATATAATACAATTTCCATTCCGAGGCCATTTCTGTGCTGCAGAACAGCAGCTCCCAGACCTCTGGCTTTGTGCCATTCCCTGCTCTAGTTTCCTGAACTTTGGCTTCATTTCTGCTTTTCTCTTTCACAGTAGACTGTGCATCTTCTTTTCATGCTTAGACATTGGACTGTTTTGATCACTCTTCTGCTTTTTTTGGATCATCTGTGTATGACCCTGAAATGTCTTCGTTTTCTCCATTTTCTGTTTATTGAATTAGAGGTGTCCTCATGTAGGCACTTTCTATCCTGAAATTGGGTAGGGAAGGAGTAAGGGAAAGCAAGAACAGATTTTCTGCCCAAGAGTCAGGGGGTTGACAATTGGACAGCTTACCACATTGACCACTTCTTTTCTTTTCAGCTGATTCCATTGACATCAAAAATGAGGCACTACCCAGAATTTTGCAAGCATACTTTTTAGAAGCCTACGTCTCCCAGCCACTCTCAGCCACCATAACCACTGGCAGAGATGACTATTGGATTCTGGTAGTTATAGCTAAGGGGAAAAAAATCACACTCCCAAATTATGACCCATTGCACATTCATTGATCACATGGAAACAAGCACTTTATATGCTGTTTCAGGACCAGAGTGAAATATGCTTGCTAAATTAGTGGAACTTCATTTGACTTTATCAGAATATGTTATATTCATTATTCAAGGTAAAAGAAGTTATAATGAGAAATTCACTCTTATAGTTTACTAATTATATGAATTGGTGGAAATTAATTGTAGGTTTCAAGAAGAAGTAATCACCACACATAATTATATTCAACATTGTCCTTTATATTGTAACAGTTCTAATGTAGCCCATAATTTCTAATTTTTCTTGGTTCTTTAAAACCATTCATTTAGGAAGGAAATGCAGGAGAGAGAGAAATTGAGTCCCAAAAAAGAAAGCCCTCATCATCTGTTCTCAACCAGCTAATTCAGATTGGTTCTTCTGAGGTTATCCCTGGCCCCATAGGCCTTTGTTTGGTTCACACAGATATGTGAGCAATGCATTTCCCCATATTCTTCAGTAGTAGCTGTATCAGCTATGGCTGCTGGTAGATGCACCCAGCAATGCCTGGGAAGCTATATTTTCCCCACCCTTTGATCAGGATAATGGTGATGCTTTTCAAAGGCCAACCTAGAAAGTAAAAATTGTATGCAAGCTTTTAAGTATAGTGGATTTCTTCATCAGATATGATTACAATAAGTAGACAGGGAAGGAGAAGAGGAAGGAAATTTTGAAAAAATTCTTAATGTCTTGTGCTTTGCATAGTATTTGGAGATGTAATAGAAGAAGCAGAGGCCATATACACTCAAATGAAGCTATTTCTAATAATGAAGGGCCGAGAGCTTTATTTATTATTTATTTATTTCGAGCATTTCTACCCCACCCTTCTCAACCCCCGAGGGGGGACTCAGGGTGGCTTACAAAAGGGACAATTCGATGCCAGCAATACACATAGTAAGATAAAATACATAGCAGAAACAATTATAAAATAATTAAAACAATCCAGTTATACAATACAACTAATAAAAAACCAATCTAGTGATCAACGTTCACCAAGCTCAAAATCCGTAAGTTCATTCCGCATTGTCATAATCCTATCCAATTCTAGTTGTCATTGTCCTTTGTCTGTCTGGCAGATTACCCAAAGGCCTGGTCCCATATCCATGTTTTTAGTTTCCTACTAAAAGAGAGGAGGGATGTTGATGACCTAATTTCCCTGGGAAGTGAATTCCATAGGCGAGGGGCCACCACCGAGAAGGCCCTGCTCCTCGTCCCCACCAACCTCACTTGTGATAGAGGTGGGGCCGAGAGCAGGGCCTCCCCAGAAAATCTTAAACTCCGAGGCGGGACATAGTGTTGGGGTTCAGCCTGTGTGTGAACTTGAACCTGACTCTCTGATTGTATTTCCTGATGCTCATGTATTTCCTGATGCCCATGTGAATTCTGAGGCCAGTTTAGATGATGATGAATTGGGTAGTGAAAATCCTACAGCCTTGAAAGCGAAAGTCATGATTCCCATGAGAACATACATTCCGGGCCAAGCAGAGACAGTTCACTCCCTTTTCCTCCCAGTTTTAGCTCTCCAGAGAATCAGGCACCTGGCCTGCCTAATGAGGATAGGTGGGGGCAGATTTGGCAGAGGCGGGGAGAAGCCAATGTCAGACAGATTGAAGGAAATCCAAACAAAATCTTCAGGCGTGTCTCACAATAGATTTCTTGGCCTTAAATATGACTTCCCTGAATACAGCTTCAGACCAGGCATCATTCCAGATTCATGTGCCAGTGTTTTCAGGTCTCCTGATCCAAGTAGCCTTGTTCCTCGGAGGATTTCTAGTTGCCTTAAGTACAGTTAGTGATTTGCTAACAGGTTCGAGGATTCAGCAGTTTAGCTGTGGGTTTCATGATCTTGTTTATGGACATTTCTTGTTGCTGATTTTTACTGTGGCTTTTTACCTTTGCATTTTTCCTCTATTTTGTATTAACCTTTCATCAATAAAAAAGGATTGTTTTCCTGAAGTCAAGCGTGGTGGATTGTTGTCTGAGGGTCCAGTTTCCTGCTCTGGGTTGCAACACGTAGAAGGAGATGCGTTCGGACAAGTACGCTGGGCCGGAGCAGTATAGGGTTTTGTAGGTCAAAACCAGCACTTTGAATTGTGCTTGGAACTGTATTGGCATCCAGTGGAGCTGACATAACAGAGGGGTGGTATTTCCCTGTATGCTGCTCCGGTGAGTAATCTGGCTGCCGCCCATTAGACTAATTGAAGTTTCCAAACAGTCTTCAAAGGCAGCCCCACGAAGAGTGCGTTGCAATAATCTAATCGGAATGTAACAAGAGCGTGGACCACTGTGGCCAAGTCCGACTTCCCAAGGTACGGGCGCAGCTGGCGCACAAGTTTTAGTTGTGCAAAAGCTCTCCCGGCCACCGCCGAGACCTGGGGTTCCAGGCTCAGCGGTGAGTCCAGGATCACTCCCAAGCTGTGAACCTGTGTCTTCAGGGGGAGTGTAACCCTGTCCAACACAGGCTGTAACCCTATACCCTGTTCGGCCTTACGACTGACCAGTAGGACCTCTGTCTTGTCTGGATTCAATTTCAATTTGTTAGCTCTCATCCAGTCCGACACAGCTGTCAAGCACCGGTTCAAGGTTTGGATAGCCTCCTTGGTGACAGGTGGGAAGGAGTGACAGATTTGGACATCATCTGCATAGAGATAACACCAGCTTTCACTTGGAGTTGTCTTTGAACATGCTCAGGTTAGTATATGTTGAAAAATGTGTCCCTCCATTTTTGAGAAAACCTTCTGCAATCCAAGAACCATCTCTATTTGGCCGAAATCACAGTCTTTTTATTTATTTTTGAAAAAAAATAAATTGAGACTAAGCAGTTTTTTATAGAGATGATTTTAGATGCTGGCCTGAATAAGTAGAATAGTCAGCTGGATAAAACACAACAAACCAAACTAGGTAACTTTACTTAGTATTTGGAAGGGATAAACATCCAAATACTAAGGCATACAAAGTTCCAAATATGGCATAAAAACCTCTTCCACCAGTGCATGGTCCCACTGTATTGTCCAGGACATTTAAAATAAGGAGATTGGAAATGAAGGTGAAGCCCCCTTGACCTTACAGGAAGAAAGAATTGAATCTTCCTATGTAGGTCTGCTAACAATATTTATAAAAGGGACAATTTTTGTTATCTGGTTCTATATAAATTGATTTTCCTTGAGACCATGGCTGATGCATTCATAATTGTGAGTATAAGCTATGAGCATTCTCTTGGCCGAGCATAAGAAGAGAAAAGAATATATCAGCAATGCAGCAAGGGCACTCTGTGGTACTTGACCAAACTCACACTTTCAGAAGGCTTCTGTTGTACTCACCAATGCCTCTGTTGAAAAAATGGATTAAAAAAGCTTCTCGGGGCTTATGTATCAGCAACAACTCTTTTGATCATTCCCTAGGAGTTTCCTCTTCAGCAATCCTTTACATATCTTTAAAATATACTTTCAAGTACTACTGAGATCTGTCCACAGGAAGAGAAATAAATAAGAAGTGGGCATCACTCTGCCATTCATAAAGTTGCACTGGCTGTAAAGATGGAATGAATCCCCTGACTTTTACAGAGTGGTGTCATTCATCAAGGACCACTATGGCAACAGCTCAGTCTGGAATGATCTATGTGCCATTTTTTACTGTGCCTATATGTAGTGGAATAAAACAATTTAATGACATTTTGCAAGAGTCTGGTTGTAAAGTGAAGGTGGTATAGTTCTATTGTTTTGGAAGTCCAATCGTAAGGAAGTAGGAGGCAATGGTATTTTGGTTATGATATGATTCAATAGAGCTTAGAAACTTATGTGTAGGTAATCATGTTGTCCTTTAAAATGGCAAAGCATCAAGAAACACTGTACATTTTCCTTCTCATTCCCTACTCAGATATTGGTTTCTCCATCCACTCCATTTTTACTGTGAGATAAAGTGAGAATTCGGTAGACTTTCAAGGATGAGTGAGATATCTGACAGGTAAAGAGGAAAAGAGTATGAAAAACAAACCATATATTTATAGGTTACAACCTGGCATCCCTACAAACAATTCAATCCCCATACACAATAAAAAAGGTCATTTACAAAAAAAAGTTTAAAGATGTTACATGTTGATACAGAAATATGCTTGTTGGATTAAATAATTTACATACAAGCAATACTTTCCTAGACAACCAGAAAATTATTTCTGCTTCTTTCAGATGCGGTCTGTTGCCTTCATATAGGCACGCGTAATTTCCACTGAATACATTATAGAATATTTGGAATGACTATTTAAAAAGAAAACAAATGCTCAAGTCTCAGATGGATTGTAGAAGCTGGGGGGATGCTCCATCCAGGATTTTTTTTCCCTCTCTCAAAGTCTGCTGCTGTCAACACTTCCCCTTCCAGTTTTATATCTTGAATCAGACTCCCAAAATACAGATAAAGGATGCCAATCTCAATTCCTGTTTTATGTACAGTTATTGTGACAGGGTGTCAAAAAAGGGAGGCAGAAATATTATGGTATTAACTAATCCAACATGTGCATAATGGATAATGGAAGTGCCATCATATTCCTACTTGCTGATCCATATCTCCCCCAGAGGATGGACAGGGAGGCTGATATGAAGCCTTCAGTTCAGACAAAGCTTACTGCATAGTTTTCACAGACAGATTTCTTCATGGGTGGTTTCCAATTTCCTTCCTCTGAGGCTGAGAGAGTGTGACTTGGCCAGGGTCACCCACTGGATTTGCATAGCCAAATAAGGATTCAAACCCTAATCCCCCAAAGTCCTCCTCCAACATTTAAACCGTGTGCTACATTGGATCCCATGAAGTTGGTACTATTTCATAATTGAAATTTTAGCAGATTATCTGGATTACATTGTTGCTAATCTTTTGTCCTGAAGTGTTTATTTGGACTTTGGACTATAAACCAGAGCAGATTCATGACAGATCTAAATGTATCTCTAACCAATTATGGATTACCAACGTAGGAGTCCCTGGTGGTACAGTGGGTTAAAGCATAGAGCTGCTAAACTTGCTGACTGAAAGGTTGCAGGTCCGAATCTGGGGAGTAGCGTGAGCTTCCGCTGTTAGTCCCAGCTTCTGTCAACCTAGCAGTTCGAAAACATGCAAATGTGAGTAGATCAATAGGTACCACTCCGGTGGGAAGGTAACAGTGCTCCATGAAATCATGTCGGCCACATGACATTTAAGGTGTCTACGGATAACACCAGTTCTTCAGCTTAGAAATGGAGGTGAGCACCAACCCCCAGAGTAGGACATGATTGAATTTAATGTCAGGGGAAAACCTTTACCTAGCAACATTTAAAGATCATCTATGACTAGACTGAGTCATTTAACTATGACTAGACTGAGAGCAGTCCTACCATTAGACAAAAGGTAGTAGTCTCAAGCAGCAAACATCTCTGATTATCTAATGTTAGTGAAGTGCTGGAGGGATATTCTTTGGCATGACTCCTCAGGCAGTTTGGTGCACTCAGTGGAGAGTACTATCCCATCTCCAGTTTTGGAATAAAGTTCAATTTTTATGCAGAAACTGAGCACAACATCTTGTCTTTTGCCTCTGTCTTGAGCCTGACCCAGAATCAGCCAAGCCTCGGAGAATTCTCTGTGAAGTTAAGCTAAATTAAATCAGCCAGTCTAGTATCTCCAAAAACCTATAGATTTCTCAAACTAGCATGGTAGATTTCATTGCTGCAGCTTGGAGAGGAAACACCACTGCAATTCAGTAAATGCTGAATGTTAACACACTAAAATACAGTCACGTCAGAGCACATAGTAGAAAAGAACTAACAATAATTGTTCTACTCTCACATCCTCTACCCGCTGGCTTTGAATGTCTCAACAGAATCACCAGTTGAAGAGCCAGTCAGGTGCTCTAATAAAAGGAAGTAGCAATGAGACAGCCTGGTCACCCAAGCAGAAAGAAGAGTTGCATAATTTGAATCATTCATGACCAGAAGGCATATAAAAGTAAATGTCATGCACAATGCAGGGAGGATCTGAAAGAAGATAGCTTTTAAAACATGCAAGGCCAAATTTCAAGCATTCAGAAGAACTTGAACCTATGACTGCAAGGCTATTAGTGTTGGCATTCAGTACTATTTTGAGAAATACTATTTCCCCATGAAGAATGTAGATGAAAAATACTGTAATTATTATTACTATTATTATTATTATTATTATTATTATTATTATTATTATTATTATTATATATTTATATATACTCTGCTTTATCTCCTGTAGGAGACTCAAAGTGGCTTAACATAAAAGCATTAACATTCAATTTAAAATATACAAATATGCAAAGAATAAAACAGGATTATATGTAAACAGTCCTTAAAAATTCCCAGTTAAAAACCATTAAAACACAAAGTTAAAAACCACAGCACTCCCTGATTTGATCTTAAAAACCTTCATCTTTAAAAGCTTGCCTGAATAAAAAGGTTTAATTCAGGCTTTCCCCTGATTTGCAGGTTTGTTTCCATTTTTATTGGCTTTGCCCATTCCATTCTGTTTGTTTTTTAAAATATCAAAATTGATTTCTTCTTTGTGTATTGGGTCCACAAAAAAATGCTACCAAGAGATCACTGAACAATTGTAAGATGCAGACACAAGCCCAGCATCACACACAACAGTGTGGAGCATTCTTCTAAACTGTACTGCTCTTCTTTAGAAATAATTTAGATTACCAATACAAAAATCAAAGAACAGATTCAGTGAAATGTTGATTTAATGTTCATATGTACTAAGGTTGTAAGCCAACTGAAACATTCAGTTTTGTCTCACATTTAATGATTTGGAAAATAGCCTGACTCAAAGGCTGCCAGATTTGACAGAGATCCAAATTGGAATTCTAATGTTAATACCTTCCATTGACTACCATTGGAAATCAACAAATTGCTGTGGCATTTTATCAGCACTATATGGAATTTGCAGACCTGATAAGTCCTTGTTTCAAGGAAACGGGGGCAAGATTTTTATGCTACATGTGGGTTTGGTGCTTTGTATGTTGAACTTTTTAATGGACCTGGAAAGCCCTTTGTTTTTATTACTTTTCATAATTTGGTGAAACCCACAGGGATAATCGCCCTTTCTGAGTGGATAAATTCTGCAGTTTCAAAAAAATAGGTTCATAAGCAGCCTTTATGATTATGGGGGTGATTGAATGTCAGCAGAGTATAAATCTCTGCCGGCATGTTTCTATTGCACTTCCTCTTTTGCCCCCAAATGAAGCCCCAGCTGATGGTGCCAGGATACATCCTCACAACTGATAAATAGATAGTGGAATCTGGAGAGCAGTTAGGAACAATACTGCAGATGGGGAAATAATAAAAAGGAAAAATTTATCCTGGATAACCTTGTATGCACTGGAAGTTCTGGCAGGCAATGTCTTTTCTTTTCTGGTCTTGCATCATTGGCTACATTTTAGCCAAAGGAGTGTGCCCTAGTGGCATCAGATGGGATTACACATGGATTGAGCAAGAAAGTATTGGATATCTGCTTGGTCAATATTCTTTAGAATGACATGCTGATGTTATGCCAATGTATGTTACCAATGGATGACAGATTTTGTTTTCCCTTCAAGTAATTGCTATGAAAATGTGTCACATTTTGCTACAAAGCCCCTCACTGTCACTCACGGAGCCCCAAGAGCTCCACGGAGCACAGTTTGAGAACCCCTGCACTAATGGAAGAGTTTGATCTGCGGTGTAGAAAATGGGAAAAGGTTGTTGTTGTTCATTTGTTCAGTCGCTTCTGACTCTTTGTGACCTCATGGACCAGCCCACGCCAGAGCTTCCTGTTGGCCGTAATCACACCCAGCTCCTTCAAGGTCAAGTCAGTCACTTCAAGGATACCATCCATCCATCTTGCTCTTGGTTGGCCCCTCTTCCTTTGTCCTTCCATTTTCCCCGGCATCATTGTCTTCTCTAAGCTTTATTGTCTTCTCATTATGGGAAAAGATTACACCTGCAGAAAAACCATCCAATGCACTAGAAGCATACCTTGTCTGTGATAGTTTTTTTTTCCAAATGTGAAGAAACTTATTCAGAATTCTGCAACGTTGTCAGTGTCAATAGCTACAAATGAAAGGCTGTTTTCAACTCTTAAACATTTGAAAACATACTTAAGAAGCACAATGGGGCGAGAAAGACTAACTGGACTTGCACTCTTGAATGTCCACCAAAGTTTTTCAATTGAGCCTGATTTCTGTCAAAGTGTATTATTGACACAGTTTTCAAGTGTTTCCAACAGGCTTTGTGATATTCTTTTGTGAGCTCTAAATTACCAATTAAGAGTCATTTTCAATTTTTTTAAAGATTTGAAATTTTCTAGCTAAAATAGATTTAATTAAGTCCATCTAAAACATAGAATGAGCCATATAATGTTAATTATTTTGTGTTATGGAACTACTTTTCATGATTTGTTAAAAATAAAAATTGTTTCAACCACACACACACGATTTTTTTTTTCTGGCTATGGGCCTGAATGACTGTTACCCAACAGTCTCTTAGGATTGTCTGAATGTTCATCAGATGTAAGGTGTACAAAATTTTAATGCTTTCACTTTTAATCTAATTGAAGAAGGCAGGAAGGAAATATTTTATTTTGACATTTATTTTATTTAAAAGTGTTGCTTCTGACCCCCTGCTTTTGATACACCATTTAACTTGCAGATCCCAAACCCCACATATGACACACATAAGAGCTAATCCAAGTTCTACGGTATAGAAAGTATTAAGTAGTAATGGTGTAAAGAGAAATGAAGGCAAAGATTAGCTCCCTCTCCAGAATGTTGATAACCTTAATCTATAACATCAGCGAAAAAGAAGATTAGCTAGAGAGGAAAGCTAAACTTATAAATCCAAGAGATTTGCAAAGGATGGAGAGGGTGGCATGGTTTGCTTGAATGCTTGATGGGGATTTGGAATTTAAGGCTTTTGTTTTCAATTAACATGTAAAACACAGTCCCATATCTATTAGACATCCAAGACTGATGAAAAGTGCCAAGAACTTTGATTAGTTTTTCCCATTAAAATAGCACTGTTTGATGTAACCAGCAACATCATTTTCTCATAGAAGCCAAAAAACATAAGAAATGTCATGTGGTATCACACCAAAGGCTGTCTGTTCAAGTAGTCTCTTAACACAGTCACCAAACATTTAACTAGCAGTGTCACATCTTTCTGCTTTTGGTCCTCAGCAGCTAAGGACTATATCACACAGAAGTTGTAAACCAGCATAGAAACAGGATGCACGATGTTGTGCGCTATCCATTGCCAGTCGGCCACTTTCTGGGCCAGCATGCTAGCACAGAAGTGACATCAGAGGATGGGACTGTCTGGATCTCCCTCTTTACCACTCCTTTCATTAAATAAATAAATACATATGTGTATACATAAATACAGGCATGCATGCATAAATATACATACACACATCAGGATTGCATGAATAAATATATACATACACACACATCAGGATTGCATGCAAATTTTCTCAGCCTCATATCAAAGGAAGTATCAGATACTGTGAGAAATTTCCACCCCATGCATTGAGCCATGAAAGTTAAAGAGATGTCAAACTGCATTAATTCTACAGTGTAGATTCACCCTAGAATAGACCCCTTGAGTCAACAGATATGTAGATTCCATTGATTAGATGGGCCTACTTTAGTTGGGACAAATAAAAGGATTCAGGCTTTTTAAAAAGTGTGCTACACACAATACAATGTTCTGAACAGCAATGCTGTATTTTGTGTAATAAACAATATCTTCTATAAAAATGCAACATTTTTATTAAAAGTCCCTGCTTCCCAACAAAATAAAAAGTATGCATCTTTTTAATAATCTTGCCAAGTAGGTAGAAATGTTTTGATTATTTTCCCATTACCATATCTAAATTTGCATTCTTCTACATGGGGTCCCCTGGTGGACCAGCAGGTTAAACCAGTGAGCTGCTGAACTTGCTGACTGAAAGGTCGGTGGTTGGAATCCAGGGAGCTCCTGCTGTTAGGCCCAGCTTCTGCCAACCTAGAAGTTCAAAAAAATGCAAATGTGGGTAGATCAATAGATACCACTTCTGCGGGAATGTAACGGCTCTCCATGCAATCATGCTGGCCACATCACCTTGGAGGTGTCTATGGACAACACCGGTTCTTCGGCTTAGAAATGGAGATGAGCACCAACTCCCAGAGTTGGACACAATGAGACTTAATCTCAGGGGATACCTTTACCTTAACCTTTTTACATAGAGAAATTGTAGTATTTCAATTTTCTTTATCCTACCTTGAAGAGGAATGCTTTAAATTTCTGTTTACAATGAAAAATTATTGTTGGACGCTATGTCCCAAATGGAAGGAAATACAGATCACAGATTATTCCTGCATTCTATACTAAAAGAAGAGCTGGAGCGGCTCAACCCATTACGCAAAGTAAGCATTTCCAGTATAGTTGATTTTGCCAGGGGTGCTCTTGAGGCACTCTTGGGGGAAAATAGACCTTGACATATGCGAGTTGTAGTTACTGGGATGTATAGTTCACCTACAATCAGAGAGCATTCTGAACTCCACCAATGATGGAATTGAACCAAATATGGCACACAGAACTCCCACGACGAACAGAAAATATATATCAGTTATTGGTGGGGGGGGGGGGGGAGCAAAATACTGTTTGCTTACCGTTGAAAATTACCTAGGGCCACCTCTGAAGAAGAGTCACATTGACCTTCACTACTTTAAGGAAGCAAAGATAGGCGTATAGCTCTTGTATTTTCTTGTAGTGAATGTTAGGCTTGTTTAGATTTCTGGTTTAAAGTCAGAGATGAAATATTAAACTCTGCTTTCAAAAGCAAGGGAATTTGAACACGGATCATTACACCCCAAACAAGTTCTAAATGTTGGGAATTCAACAAAGCTCAACAGATGAAGAGCTAAAGATATGTTAAGGAAAGCAGCCGTGGCAGGGTTAAGTAAATTCCAGTGGTCCAAATTCCCTTCATGTCTTATCCACCTGTCCTCACTTCTTAGATGTAAACTGATATTCTTATGGACCATCACAACTCAGCTCTTCCCATTCCACTTATTTTCTCCTTTCTACTAATACTAAAACTAATTTAATTCACTGTTTGCTTAGCACCTTTGGCACTTTTCCTATCTTTAATGGAGTTCTTGCAGTAAAACTTACATTTTTCTTGAGCCATTGATGCTTTTACTTCTTAATCTGACTTTCTAGTTACCACACACATGAACTTCCCATATGTTTATATGTCCAGCACACTTGAAATATTCATCACTAAATATGGACATGCTCACAGCCTGTGTTTCCATACTAATCTATTCTCCAGGTAAACATAAGGTGTGTACTCCAATATATGTTAATGCAAACCATTACAATTCAGTACCAAGGCACTTCTAATAAGTGGAAGAAGTGTGGTTATTATTTTTTTAGGGGTACATGAGTAAGACAAGACAGTATTATAGATGTCATTACCCTTGGTGAATATGCCAGTGCTTTGCTTTCTGAAAGAAGATTTGGATGAAAAGGGGAACTGGAAAAATTAGAATCAGAAAGGCTAGGAGGTCAGAGGTAAGCATTGACATGCCCATGTTTTAAGTAAGCATTGTTGATTTGTAATCTGAATTTCCTTGCACTTAGCATATAACACCAGCCATAACTCTGTCTTAAATCAAAGAGGTTTTTTTTAAAAAAAAATGGGGAATAGGATGGCTGCCTAAGATACCTTTAAGGATTGAATCCCACCTATGTGCTGCTATCCAACATAAATGAAATGAAGCTTCTGCAAGGTATTGCTTTAATGAGAGAACACAGTTGGTTTCAAAGGCACAATGGCCAGAGATTCGGTTTTCTGAAAGAAGGCGGCCATGTGGGAGGAATGTAGTCCAAGACATAAATCACTATCGTTGGTCTTGCCAGTTATGTAATGAGTTCAGAGAACAAATGCCTTACACCCCTGATAAAAGCAAAGCAACTTTTTAGTCTAGTCAACAAAAAAGTCCATTTGGCTTGGTACCAGCTGCAGTAAAGCCATTTGGTTTACATTAATCATATTTGCCCTATAGACTCAAAACTACATGAAAACATTTGTTTGTGATTGTGGGTTGCATCCATTTTATTGCTATGTGTGAGCCAGACCTCCCTAGGGAGGTATGGAGAGTTTCAAAGTGTTTACAGTTTTCTCTGCCTTGATTATATATGAAATTCATATATGCAAAAAACATGCAAAAGAGTCTAAAATATGTGGTGTTTCCACAGGAGAAGTTAAGAACTCTACTTCAAAAGAGCACAAAATGTATGTTATAGGACACAATAGCTAACCAAAAACATGTTTTAAGAAAGTACATTTTGCGAGAAAGTATGAATGTATATACATTTACATATTTTGTGTTGGTTATTTTCAAAAATTAATTCAATGTAGAGGAAACATAATAAAATGGACTTTAAAATAAATGATAGCAGGGACTGATATAGTCCAGTAAGAGGGAGATTCGCCACTAAGAGAGAGATTCATCCATTCCTACTGTTCAGACTCAAATGTTACCATGTTCACATAGTTTTATCTGATTTACAGTTCCTTTGCACATGAAAAAATAATCCTGAGACGGAAGTGAGAAGTGCACACAGGAGAATGCAGGATTTTACTATGTGTACAAGAGGGATTATGGTTGAATACTATGAAATCACCATTTACTTTTGACTCCCTATGGATGAGAGATGTTCATGAACCTTGCCCATAAAAGGCTCTGCTTAGGTCTTGCATGATCATTGTTCTTGGTTCCTTGACCAAATTAATCCACTTTCCCTTTCCCTAATGCCTCCAACTTTCCCAGTCCTTTCATCTATTTCAGCGAGTCATCTTGTGATATGACCAAAGGATAACAGCCTTAGTTCTGGTTGACTTTTAGTTAAGACTCAATTTGCTCTAAGAACTATTGAGTTGTTTTTGGGTAGTTGATGGTGTCCATACAACTTTCCTCCAACACCACCTTAAAATGAGTTGATCTTCTTACTGACAGTTTTCTTCAGTGTCCAGTATTTGCAACCACACAGAAAAATTGCATGAATGGTTCTAACTTTAGTATTCAAAGACATATATTCAAATTTAAGGATTTTATCTAGTTCATAGTCCTCTGACTATATGTATGATAAATTCTCTGCATGTCTGATGTCCAATCTCTACTATTCTGTTTCTTCGTATTAAGTGCTGAAAGTAGCTTCTTCTCCAGAGTATAGATACAACAAGAATATTAGTAGCATGGCAAACTAAATTGTTTTAGAGTTAAATTCAATTTCTCATGGTCTACACAGTCTTTGGTTACATAGTTTTTTTGGAATAATGGGGGGGGGGTGTAAATATATGAACATCCTGCTTTTGACATTTTATTTATAATTGTGAACAAATAGTCTCCCCAAAATGTCCCAGAAAATAAAAAAGCAAGAGTAGCAAATTTTCTTCCTGATTTTATTCCTATTTCCCATCACTTCCAGTCTGGTTCAATCATAAATTTCCAGAACTCCCACTGTCTTTGTCCTTCCAAATTACATGGAATGACAAATATGTGTATTAACAGAAATGCACCTGCAATTCCAAACATAGAAAGAAGTGTCCATTTTAGAAGTCTTGCCACTGAAAAACAAGAAAGCATTATCTTCATCACTGTGTGGCCAGTTTGTTCTCCTTATTGTTCTTTTTGCCAGATATTCCTCTGTCCCTTTGGGTCTTCTGCTCTGGAGGCAAAGCCAAAGCACAACAAGCAGTTCTTTTCAAGACCTTCCATCAGCCATCCTCTCATTGCAATCATGCTGATTTGTCAGTGTGTGAGGCCTTGTGCCAGCATCTGTTCTGACTTTACAGCATGTTCTAAAATGCCTAAGAACCGGATGGCTTTGAGTCCTTCACTTGTCGGCATTAATCAAGCATAAAAGCAAGTGACAAGCAGATTTTGCTGATTTAATGAATAATTCCATCTCATTTTGTCCATCTAATTCAAACTATTACAATGGAATCCAAACTGACTGCTCACTGTCCAGGCTTATCTTTGTCAATATCTTCAGATATAGGTCAATGCAGGTAATTGGGATTCAAAAGAGTCAAAAACACAGGAAAGGACTTTCATAGTCTGTAGCTAAAAAGGTGCATTACATTTCTCTTACTACTTTGCCCTTGCCACTAGAAGCGTTAATAGGTACTTACAAAACAAACCTTTCTTCTGTTTATAAAATTATTATTTCATCATTTTCTACCACTTTCAGTAGATGTCTGTTTGAACTAGTTAATTGGTGGGGATTGATTGAGAGAAAGAAAGAAAGAAAGAAAGAAAGAAAGAAAGACCACAGAACAACATTGATCTGATTTAAATGGCCTGCTGATTGATCCTGATTGATGTTGTTAATGTCATTTACAGATGGACAGAAAGTGATCGCCACAGCCCCTTGAAAGCAATAGAGAGAACCAAATCTCCAGTCAAACAGCATACATTTAAAAATAAATAAATAAATAAGCAAATAAGCAAACGTCAAACTTCAAGGCTAGGAAGAGAAAATTTATAGACCTGGGTACAGAACTTAATTTGTCAAGGAAAAGGCTCTCTAGGGTTATCAATCTTTCTCCAGCATCACATGGAAATATGACTGTCCCTGAAACATTAACACTTCAGACTAGTGGTTCTCAACCTTTTGTCCTCTAAATGTTTTAGAGTGAAAATCTCACAAGGCCCAGCATACCCAATGGCCAAGGATCCTGGAAGCAGAAGCCCAAAATACCAAGATTAAGACTCCAAAGGAACCAAGATTAAGACTCATTGCTTTAGGAAAATTCCAACCTAGCCTATAACTCAGGTGAAACTAGACTGATCTGTTTTAGCAGTTTTTCTTCAGCTTCTTTGGCTTCTCCAGCTGGCCTTAATGGCAAGAGCCCAGCCACCATGGGTTTTTTTGTCCGAAATGGCCCACGTGGCTGCCAGGCGTGACTTCTTCCCTTCTATTTGGGAGCACACAGTGCATAGAGAGGCTGCTGCATGCTCACACAGGATTTCTCTGAAAGCCCTGCCTGCTGAGCCAATCAGAGTAGAAGAATGCAGTAATGCAAGCTGTGTCTATTTAATGGGGTGAGCACCTCCATCACACTCAGTTGAGTCCTGGCTCTGACAGGTGCTGCCTTGCCTTGCTGCTTGCTCGCAGATCTGCTGCTTTAGCTTTTGGCTTGGTTGGCTTCTAGAATTGAATCTTTTTAATTTTCCTTTATTTTCTTGATTTTTTTTAATCTAGTGTGAGTGGGAGTTGAAATGTGCGGGTGGGGGGGGTGCATGCATTTGGGGATTTGGGAGGCATCTCTTGGGTGGGTGGGTGGATGTGCTTTTGTTTAGGATAAAAAGTCAGACAATCCCTACCTGCATGTGTCTAAATCCGATCCCAATGCATCAGGTTTTTGTTTCCCCACTGCTTATCTAAATTCCAAAACATTTCATTTTCTGGGGAAGTTCCCATTATCGATTTGAATTCACCTGCCTTCACCCACCTTCCATATTTTCTATTCACCTGCCCACACAAATGCCCTTTTCTCATGCCATCTTGTTGCCACATTCAGGGACAAATTTTAAAGATAAAGAAAGGAGAGAAAAGTATTATTATTATTATTATTATTATTATTATTATTATTATTATTATTAGAAACACAACAAGATTAGTAGACAGCAAACAAGGACACTACGACTGTGTGATGTATTGGCAAATAATGTGTGCAGATCCCAGTAGGATGGCTTTTGCAGCTGACAGATGGTAATTTTGTCAGCGCCGATAGTTTTTAAGCGCAGAACAAGGTCTTTAGGCACTGCACCCAGTGTGCCAATCACCACTGGGATCACCTTTATTGGCTTGTGCCAGAGTCTTTGCAGTTCTATCTTTTTGTGTCAGCTTTTCCAGTTGTTTCTCTTCAAACCTGATGTTACTGTTGTTGTTGTTATTGCTGTTGTTGTTATCACCATCATCATTAATGGGAGTTCCAGCCCGTTCTTAAATCCTACTAATACATGTCTGAATTCAAATATATGCTCTAAGTTTTTTTTGGGGGGGGGGCACCCAGTTTATTGTAGAAGTGATATATGTAGCCAACACAGTTGTTAGATAAAGGAAACCTTCCTCCCTACATTAGATTTGCAGAGGAATACAGCTATATTTTCCTGAGACTGCAAACTAGAGATTTTGGTATAGTTTTCAGTCTAAGGGGAGGAAGTACTACAGGAGCAGGATACATCTATTTAGCTGGATGCTCAAATCAATGTATGGATTCTAAGATGATCTTTAACAATTACACCAATGGTGTCATTTGTTAATTGAGTTAGGATATCCTCTCTTGTATAAATGTCCTTGTTTATTTTGTGATTCTGTTTCAAATGCTAACTGCATTTCATCTGAATGACGGCAAAAAGCAGCAGATAGTTTTTAGTGGTGGGACCCCTTTTGTACAACTTTCCTCCTAAAAGACCTGATAGGCCAGCTAGATTATGGTCCCTTGGTAACTAGCAGATTACTTCATCCTACTGGCTATGTGGAAATAAATTGCTGCCTAGACACATCTGTCCATCTGTTTGTGTGTCCATCCATCCATCCAATCTATCATCTATCTAATCTGTGAAAAGAGAGAAAATATAGCCTTGCCAAGAGTCTGTTATCATGAACAATTGGAGTTACAGTCCTACAAAGTTGTTTTTGGAAGAATTGAGTTTGCTATGGATTTTGAATACTGCAATTTTGGATTTGGTATATTACAATTTATTGATGGGGAGTTTTATTATTTTTACACAAGCTGTCTTGAGGATATTTTCAAGGCAGGCTGCAGGGATCTAAATTTTAAAAACAAAAATAAAAAAAATGTTTTGGCACAAGGTAAATGTGACATCTAACAACAGCCCTAGGCATACACAGGATAAGCTGAAAGCAGTTCAGATGCTAGTTGAAATAGCATTCACTGAAAGCTTTCTCTTTCATTCTTTCTTTTGGCAGGAAGGGATAAGAGGTATTCACTAAACAAAACAGATTTTGTGAGACTAAACTGACTGGCAAGTAAGATTACCACGAGAGCTGTCTTTCCTGTCTATCTATCTCTAGTGCACCAAATTGTTCTATTTCACACTCCCAATGAGGCATCCCTTTCAGGAGATAATAATAATGATAGAAAGTGCACCAATTGTACACAAGGAAGCTGTCAAGATGAAACTCTCTCTCTTTTTTCCCCAATTTCCGTGCAACTGCTTGGGAAGGACAGGGCTGTCTGAGCAATTGTACATTCTGTGAATATGTTTTGCCACATAAATCTGATTAAGGCACTCTTCGAGGAAGACAGATGGCAGGTTTGACATGAGGTGAAGATGGCTTAATCTCCATCTGTGCTGACATTTCCTGATACCTTCCTGATCATCACAAGCACCCTTGTGATGCACCCTGATCATCACAAATGTGAATTTACTTTCATGGATGATACTCCAAAGCTCTGATACCTGGGGAAGAATTTTAAGTGTTGTTGTATTGTGTCTAATAGTCTATTTGCACTAGCAGAAAGTACTTCTGTACATGCAAGATAGAGTACATTTGGCCCTCCACATTCACAAGTTTTACGCTTGTAGTTTGGATGTTTCAAGAGTGTGTACTGCCATACCCACCTTCCAAAATGGGGTCTGCCATGGTTACATTCTCATGGCAACCTTGTCCTCAGGAGATGGGGGTTCTGCTTGGGAGCTAAACATGGTGTAGGTAGTGATGACCCCTCCTATTTCACCTCTCATCATATGAATTTTCACAATGCATTCCCATTTGGGAGCCTACCCTCCTCTTTCTGCATGACAAATGTTTATATTTTACTTGGGAATAGGAAAGGAGAAACCAGATGAAACAGGCACATGGTTTACAGAAAGAAGAAAAGAATCTGGGATCAGCAGGATATGTGAAGAACTGTGTGAGTGAGGACCCCACTCCTCCTTCTCTTCTTGTGTGCCAAGTGTTTCTCTTTCCCCTGGTACCTCCTTTCTTTGCCCAGACACACAGCATACAAGAAGAGGAAAAGGACCAAGATCTAGAAGGTAAATGAAGTTGTGGTGGCACAAGGGGCCTGCTCCTCTTCGTCTTCCCCCTGTACCATAACAGTTGGTCACCACTCAGTGACCACAGAGGTGGTGTCCCTTCTCTTTCCCCACAACTGGATATTTGTTGTTTTTTTCCACTTTTGCAGGGTGGCTACATCCCATGAAAGTAGAGGATTGATTGTGCAGCCAGCCAGCTGCATTAAATCACTACTTACCAGGCCTGTAGCGAGGGGGTGGTTTTAGGGGTTCAAACCCCCCCCCCCGAAATGTTTCAGATTTTTTTAAAAAACCTGGTTTACTCATGAATTTTAACTGGTTAACCCAATCCACCTGCTAAGTCTATGAGACACAAAAAATTAAGAGTCCCTCCAGAACTATAAGCACTATCTCAAGCAAATATTGACAATTTATTCACACTGTCATTACTTGCAGCAATAGCCGATGTAGTGAAGCAACCAAGTTGGGTGTGTGTGTGTTGAATGCTCTCATTAAGGAGGCCAGACTTGGTGGAGGTGGTTGACAGGGGCGGAGATGCAGGCTATTGAAGGCTGTTCTGCCCCCTGCTGTGCTCTTTGCTTCAGCGTGAGCTAGGAGGCAGGTTTCAACCCCCCCCCCCCCCGAAATTTTCAACCTCCCCAAAATTTTCAAACCCCCCCCCAAATTGTCACACCCCCCCCCCTCAAAATTTAACTAATTTACGATGCCATAAAACCTTCCAACGGCGTCCAGAAGAATGAGGAAGTACTCCATCAAAGGACTCAGTGTCACAAGTGAATGGTGAAGTGGCAGCTCCCCCTGTGGCTGGTATCAAGCATACCGTCATGAGGCCGGAAAATGTTAAATTGCTGGAATGTTACATTGCCTCTGTGTCTGTCTATATATGTTGTATGTCTAAATAGTATTGAATGTTTGGCATGTATATGTGCATTATAATCCGCCCTAAGTCCCCTGCGGGGTGAGAAGCATGGAATATAAATACTCTAAATATATAAAATATTACCTAATTTCCCAACCTACCATTCTGTGTTACATTGTTTTGCAGCTCCTCACTACTGCTCCTCCTGGAAACCACATATAGAGTTTAGCAAAATACAAAAGCCTTGGCCTAAGGTAAATTTCAAGAACAAAGATAATGTGCTTTTGCAATTATGCTAGAATTACATGAAACTGAACAATAGCTTTATTTCCCTGTATTTGCCTTGGTCCTATTAGGATTAAAATCCCAGAGAGCCCTGCTCATTGATTAGAAAGAGGAATACATAGTGGGAAGGGAAAAGGATTGCAGAAGATTGTGGGAGAAAGGCCAGCTTTTTGTTTAGATTTGCAGACCATTGAGTATGTGTTTCACCCAAGGACTTTTCATACTACACAGTAATAACACTTTGATTTCACTTTATCAAACATGTCAACATTCTATAAAATCCTAGTGTGTAGTTTCGTGAGGCACTACCAGTATGGTAGTTTGAATGTTGAACTATAGCTATGGAGACCAGGGTTCAAATCCTTACTGACCATAGAAATCCATTGTCTAATCTTGAGCAAGTCACATTTTATCATCTACAGAGGAAGACAAGCCCCCCCTGAACAAATGCTGCCAAGGAAACCCATTGATAGGTTTACCTTAGCTTCACCATAAATTAGAAACGAATTGCAAACACCCAATAACTTCTGCATTCAGAAGTCTTAAAGTATCACTGATGCATAATTTTGATGAGGTGTTGCAATCCAGAGCAGGGAACGAGGCCCTAAGATAACTATCCACCACACATGGCTGTGAAAAACAATCCTTTTTTATTGAAGAAAAATGGTTACAAAATAAAGGAAAAATGCAAGTCAAAAGCCACAGCAAAATCAGCAAACATGAATTTAAATGGACAAAGCAAAACCAAAAGCCTCACTGGGAAATACTGGAATCTGTTAGCAATCCACTAACCGTACTTGATATCCTAGAAATCTTCCCAAACTATGGCCAGGGAACCGGGAGAACTGCCAAGGTCTTCATCAATTCTGAAACGATGCCTGAACTGAGACAATCAGCCCGGCGTATTGCAATTAAAACTCAAGAATTGGGTCCGTGAACCGCCCTTCTTTTTTGAAGCCATTGTTTTTAATTCTTGAATTTGGGAGGATCGACGCAAACTGAGTGATTTACTTCTGTCTTCCCAAATTTGGCCCCTTCTGTTGTCATTACAGTTAACAGGTGCAGAAGGGAGGGAAAGTTCAAGGTCCCCCTCTGAAACATTCTCATGAACACTGGTACTTTCATTTTCCAAATCTACAGAAGTTCCTTCCTCACTAATTTCAGGAACATTGGCATTTTCCAAACCTACAGCAGTTTCTTCCTTACTAATTTCAGGAGCATTGGCATCAAAAGGTACATTTCCACTAGCATCAGTAAATATACTTTCATTAGCATCAGGAGGAACAAACAGAGAATCAGGTTCAAGTTCAAACTCAGGCTGAACCCCAACAGAGGAAGGCAAATGAGAAAACTGGGTTGCTGTGAGTTTTCCAGGCTGTAGGTTATGTTCCAGAAGCATTCTCTCCTGACATTTCACCCACATCAGTGTCAGACATCCTCAGAGGTTGTGAGGCGTGTTGGAAACTAGACAAGTGAGGTTTATATATCTGTGGAATGTCCTGGGTGAGAAAGAAAAACTCTTGCCTGTTTGATGCAAGTGTGAAAGTTGCAATTGGCCACCTTGAATAGCATTGAATGGCCTTGCAGTATCAAAGCCTGACTCCTTCCTGCCTCAGATGTGTTAGCTGGCCCTGGGTGTTTCCTGGCTGGGATTCCCCTGTTTTCTGAGTGTTGTTGTTTTATTACAGCCCAGAAAACTCACAGCAACCCAATGATTCTGGCCATGAAAGCCTTCAACAACATGAAAAGATGTTTCACCCAGAGAACACAATATTTTCAATATAGGAAACATATTTTCTTCACTGAAAATAGGACTGTGCAAAAACAAAACAAAATGACTTTGGTCCCTTTGCATAAGAAGGTGGGATATGAACTGAAATAAATAACTTGAAAATGATAGATAGATGATAGATAGATAGATAGATAGATAGATAGAGATAGATAGATAGATTGATAGATAGATAGATTGATAGATCAACTCTGGGGACTTTCAAATATCAGGAGAAATTTGAAAATTCTCCCTAATTCATTAGTCTTCCCAATGACATCCCCAATGGCATTTCTTAACCATAAGGAAACTCCTTTTTTCAATCTGGTACCAATAACCATGAGTTATGCTGGCTAGAATCCTGTAGTTACAATTATATAACCAAGAATTACTTATTTGTGACTACTTTGTATTCCCCATTCTTAGGTATTGCCTCATTTAGAGCATACATAGGGACTGTACAAGTCCCTCAACCCCCACTTACTGGTCAAAAGTCCCTGTGATCAATGTGGGTTTGAATTATATTCTCTCCACCCCCAACACAAGGAGAAATTATGACAGGAAACCTGTTTCTGTCAGTTATGATGAAAATCATTAATGCGAGGGAACATTTGTTAGCCACTTTCCTAGTGACGGAGGAACAGATACATGTCAGTCACAATGGCTGTTGACTGGTAAGTGGGAATTCAGGGAGTCTGGCCACGATTCATAACATAAATATGTAAGCAGTACCATGATTACATAACAGCATTGTGCATATAGGAATCTGCCCATTCTTTCAATCTATATTTGTACCACATTCACACATAGATCTGTTCTTCAGTATTCAAGATGTCATCACTGGGCCTTTGCTTCTGTTCCTAGCTTGGGCTATATGTATGTTATGATCTTCCTTTATAGTCACCATAAATTGTAAAATAAACAAAAACACATCACACACACACACACACACACAACTTGCCATAAGTGTTGGCTTGAAAATATGCTGTCTTAAAAGTATACAACAACAGCAACAAAAAACAAGCAAACAAAGGAACAATGAACCATATGTTAAAAACATAAGGATAATAATAATGCTTCATTTATATTATGCCCTATCTCTCCGAGGGGACTCAGGGCAGATTCCAGCAAAGACAAACACAAAGGCAAACATTTACATTCTCATTTCCATTTCTCAGCCAAAGAGCCTGTGTTGTCTGTAGATGCTTCCTAGGTCATGTGGCTGACATGAGTGCATGGAGCACTGTTACCTTCCTGCTGAAGCTGCACCTATTGATCTACTCACATTGGCATGTTTTCAAACTGCTAGGTTGGCAGAAGCTGGGGCTAACAGTGGGAGCTCACCCCATCTTGCAGATCTGAACTGCCTACCTTCTGGTCAGCAAGTTCCGCAGCTCAGTAGTTTAATCAATTGCATCACCGTGACCCCCACTAACTAGTATTTCAGTCACAATTTGTACTAAATGCATTTAACCAAATTTGCACGTGTCAGTCAATGATTACATTTTGGTGTGCAAAACTAACCTGCATATTGTGGTTTTAAAAAGCTATGTTCCCATCACTATACAATGAGTCCTCAAACTCTACATAGTCCACAGCAACCTGCCCAGACCAGACTCTTTGATAAGCCCAACAGAATGTGAACTTATGTCAGATTCATCACATGCCCCCTTCACCAACAAAGAAACTGAATAAAATCAAACTGAGATCCTTAAACAGCTCTGCTGGTGGAATCATCAGATGTTTCATCCTTGCTGTTGGAAATGCAGTCTATTTCAAATCAAGCTATGATCAGTAGTGGAGGGTATTATTTTATTCCCTGCAGGCATCAAAACAATGTTGTTCTGCATAGCATTCAGTGTTCGACACTGCTGTTTTAACTGTTTCAAAGCTGTTTTCTAGGATTGGTTTTTGACTGCCTTTAGGGGTTTTAAAAGGGTTCTTTAATGTGTTTTAAGAGTATTTTATCTTCATATTCTTTTAATTTGTGTTTATTTATTCGTCACCTTGAAAACCCTTGTGAACTGGGAGCACTAGAGGCATGCTACATATGATAGATTATATATAGATGATAGATAGATAGATAGATGATAGATAGATAGATAGATAGATAGATGATAGATAGATAGATAGATGATAGATAGATAGATAGATAGATAGATAGATAGATAGATAGATAGATAGATAGATAGAGCGAGCCCCGGTGGTGCAGTTGGTTAAACCACTGAGCTGCTGAACTTATTGACAGAAAGGTTGCAGGTTCAAATCCAGGGAGCGGCGTGAGCTCCCATTGTTAGTTCCAGTTTCTGCCAACCTAACAGTTTGAAAACATGCAAATGTGAGCAGATCAATAGGTACTGCTCCAGCAGGAAGGTAACAGCGCTCCATGAAGTCATGCTGGCCACATGACATTGGAGGTGTCTACAGACAACGCCAGCTCTTCGACTTAGAAATTGAGATGAGCACCAACCACCAGAGTCGGACACAACTGGACAATGTCAGGGGAAAACCTTTACTTTTACTAGATAGAAAGATAGGTATCTAGAGAGATAGATGTTATATATAGATGATAGATGTTAGAAAGACAGATAGAGTGTTAATAACATTTGGCATGCACCTCCACTGTGGAAGCTTATGTTGAAAAAAAGTGCTTGGGGTCTCTTGAAAAGGCAAGCTGGTTTATCTGATCTTGCACCTGTATGCCAGCTGGAATCACTTTGAAAACGCTATTGAGCTACCATTGAAAAGGAAGAAAGAGATGAAAAGGAGGCTGGAGAGACTACTCTGCTTCCTTTTTTTTGATCTCTCTTTTTTCTTGAAGTAAATTGTTTGTATGAAACATTAAGTATGAATCCAAAAAAGAAAAGGGATAAACCTGATTCATCAAGAGATTTTTCTTAGGCACAGGTAAAAATAGGGCTTTGTTGAATCAAAACTGCCATTATAGCTGAGAGCGGTATCATTGTGTCCTGCTTTTTTTTCTTTTTGGTGACATGTTTCCTTTTTCCCCAGTGATACATAAATGGTTACATGGATCCTATAAGTCTAGGAAAAGTAGGCGTATGGTAAAATACGAAGCCTTCCCAGTAACCCACACCCATACTTCCATATGTTCAATTGCTATGTTATGCAAAGTGGGGTTTCATGGATTGCTGTGGGTCTACAAGTTATTTCCTACCAATCTAATGACTAGTCCCCTGCTTTGGACAGCTTCAGAATATGTGGATTATGAAAAAGAGGCATCAGAGACCACTAGTGTTTCATGTAATCGGTTTGGGAGTTGCTACCTTTCCTCTAATAGAACACCATCACCAGAACTCAAAGTCAACAATCACCACATTGATTTGTGTAACTCTTTCACTGAGCTTCATTCCTGAGTCTCTTCTAGTTTCCTTGCTATTATGCGTGTTCACTTATATCAACTATATCTGGAGGGTTTCTTGGTAAATTGTAGTCCAGCACTCAAAGGTGGTTTACAAATATTCTTATAAAATTACATCATAATTACAGTTGTCTGATATTTTTCTTGGTCTTCTTACACCTCTTCTTATGCCTGACCTTTTTCTAGAATTGGAGCAGGTAAGCCAATGTAGTCAGAAACACATTTTGCTTTAGTTTCTGCAGATGCTTCATGACCACCATCATTATATAATAGCTTCACTAGTGGTGGTTGGTGGCTTCCATATCATTAGATCAGTGAAATCACAGTGTTTTTCCCCCATACTTTCAAGGAGCAATCCAAGGCACTGAGTCCTGTCCTGTAATTTTTGCCTGGCACCTTGGATAGTTAATTTGAATTTTGGACTAAAATACAAATTAGTCCAAACCACCAGTCACCATTGATTATGATACAGATATGCTTTTTATATATGTGATAAGAAATTCACTTATATTTGTTAATTATATAAGAAAATCAAAATTTGTTAATTATATAAGAAAGCAAAGGCCCTCCAATTGACTCTTTTCTTCATTTAATGATCCGGATAATATGAACTTAACATAAATCGCTTTTTCTCTTCATTGGAAAAGAATTATTTTCATTGCCATGGTCATCGTCATCAATCACTTGTTATTTAAAATAAGCAATTATGTTAACACTCTGTGTGCGTGTGTCACTGAGAATGTATGGGGACCCTATTAATTTGATACAGTTTTCTTAGGCAAGGAATATTCGGAGGTGGTTTTGCCAGGTCCTTTCTCTGAAATATATCCTTCAGCACTTAGTAGCCAAATATGAACCAGGGCCGACCCTGCATAGCTTCTAAAATCAGCCAGGATCTGATAGCCTTTGGGTATTTTGGCACTATGAGCGTTGTCTTGTTTATCTTGATGATTTATTCTGAGGGGGGTATTTATTTGCCTTTTCTGGGCCTAAGGAATGTGACTTTTCCAAGATCACCCAGTGGGTTTTCATGACCAAGTGGCGATTTCACATCCTGGTCTTCAGAATCATGTTCCAGCATTCAAACCACTACACCATGCCAACTTTCCGTTTTAACTGTTAGACCTAATTAAATTCATAACTGATCAATATCATGAACAGGATGCATTAATCATTTACCATCATACATATGAGGCTTTACATGATCTCAAATAGTTTTTGCTTTTTAACAAAGTCATTGTAAGTAAACTTTGAAAGCAGCTTGTAATGCCGTTCACTCTTTTCAGCCTGTAATCCTTGATGGATGAGATCTGGGGAAATGCCTTATCATACATCCCTTTATTGACTCAAGACAGCCAATTACAATACATAGGCTAATGCTTACACCTAAATATAGAATAGCTGATATGAAGCCGAGTTCCCTTGATTTGACAGTTATGTTGTTCAACACACATGTCAAGAACTAGCATTATTGGACTGTCAGAAACTATTTACAAATACATATAATAAAACAAGGATTTTTTTTTGAAAAAATAGTGAACAGATATGCTTGAATTGCAGTATTATTGGCTTAGGATATAAGAGTTTAATCATTAATTTGAAATGATGGACTACAACTAAGCGAACAGTTAGAGTAACATCTGAAAACTCAAACTGGTTTGAAAAAACAGCTTAGTCAAAATTTTCACTTTCCTTGCAGAAATCTTTCAAAGCTATGGAGCAAGCCTGTGCCTGCATAATTCAATAAAAACCCAAGAAGGAGATCAAAAGATGAAACCAGACTCCAGAGAAAACACAGCTTCTCTCCAGACTGGTAACATTAGATCTAACTATAATCCAGACTAATATTCACCCAAAATAGGTCTAACAATATTGGTTCTGTGCACAACTTCTGTTTTGAATGTTTTGGATATTGTTGGAAAATATTTGAAGCTAACACCATGTGCTAAAGTTAACATGTTTTGTTTTCAAGAATACTAGCAACTCATAATGTGTTCTAAGGATACAGAAAGTATCTGAGGGTACATCCACACTGTTGAATTAATGCAGGTTGACATCACTTTAACTGTCATGGCTTAATTGTATGGAATCCTGGGATATGCGTTTTGGCAGAGAAGACTAAAAACCTTATAAAACTTCAACTCCAAGGATTCCATAGCACTGTGCCACGTATCAAACTGCATTCATTCAAAAACATAGTTGTACCCCCAGACTCACGGGGCAAAATAGAGAAAGGCAAGTCACTCGCCACCTGCCACTTATTATGGCAGTTTATAGGAAAGGGTACCAGAGTCTAAATACCTTGAAGGCACAAGTTCCCCTCTGATCTTGCAAGTCAAGTCAAGTCAGCCCTAGTTAGTACTTGAGTAAGGGACAACAAGGAATGCCAGTGTACTGTACGTTATATTTCAGGGGAGGGGGGGGGAAAGCATTCCCTACCTAAGAAAATTCTATGAAATTAATCACCATAAGTCAACAGGCAGTGTGAGTGCACATAAACATAGAGGAATTATAAACGGAATGATAAACTAAAAATGAAAACTGTAACAATTGGAAACATGCTGAGTTGTAAATTAACACCATCAAATTCAATAGAGAAAAACACTTCAGAAAAAATATGTTAGGAAGGGAGAATTAGCATGAAATGTACTTTTAAAAATATTTTATAATATCCTGAATCTTATTTCTAGGTCTTAACTAGAGTAGATTCACTGAATTAACTGCTGCTTGATGAAGCTACTGTTAGGGCAAGCCCCCTCAATTTATTGGGTCTGCTCTAGACACAATTAACATCTTTATTTTATTTATATCCCATGTTTATCTTATTATGAGGCCAAGCCAGCTCAAAACTGAACAAAACAAAATGCAGCTAAGTGCCTTAAAGCAAACAGTTTTTATATAAAACATTTATTTAAAACACCACTTGTTGTAAAAAATGTAAAGGCATTTAAAACATAAGAATGTGTGCAAAAGTAGATCATGATAAATCAGCATGTACCAAATTTTATTAAAATTTATATAATCTCTTGCCCATTTCTGTTATGACGTACAGAAAATTATGTTATGTGAAAGTCTTCTTTTCTTAAGCTTTATCTCTGCCTGTTGTTATCAATTAGATATCTGATCTTCTGTGTTGAAAAGCTGCACTTACTTTTCTCTCCATGACAGTGAAGCACAGGAAGCAAACGAAAATCTGCTTAATCTTTTTGAATGTTAAAGACAATTGGTATGTGTAGAGCCTTTAATGTCAGAATGTACATCTGCCTGAATTGGGCCTTTTTTTTTTTTTTTTTTTGCAAAATCAAATTATTAAAGGAATAGCAAAGATCTTAGCAGGCAAAACCTGCGGGATGGGGAAGTGGAGTTGCAGTGGTCTATCATGATTCCATTCCCATGAGCAGGTTCCCCATCCAACAGTCAACAGTGTTTGAGTGTATTTATCTAAAGCTGGGAGATGGGGACAGAATAGGGATTCTGTTGGTATACTACCCACCCCACTGCTCAACAGTCTCCCTTCCTAAGCTAGCTGGGGTGGTCTTGAAGTGGAAGTTTGTGTCTCAGCAGCTAATAGTGCTGGGAGATTTCAACATCCATGCTGAGGCTGCCTTATCAGGAATGACTCAGGACTTCATGGCCTCCATGACAACCATGGGTCTGTTCCAGGTAGTGTCTTGCCCTAACCATGCTGCTGGATGCACTTTGGACTTTTTTATATTATGGTGGAACAATAAATGATTGGGAGGAGTTAGAAGACAAGTGTGGTCAAAGTAGCTAGTGATTATGGCATGGAATGATGCATGAGATCACAGAATGGAAGAGAAAAGAAAGCCCAGAAGCAGATTTAGATCACATTTTAAAATGGAAACTAGAGAAGTAGAAAGGAATTGTGGGATTTATATATAGGAAAATAGCAGGAAAACAATATAACTTGAAAAACATACTGATTGAGGTAAGGAAAGAGGAATAAAATTAAGTAGTAACGAGAAGGACATCAAAACCTTCTTTGGAAGCTTTTAAAACAGAGGCTGGATGGCCATCTGTTGGGGGTGCTTTGAATGTGATTTTCCTGCTTCTTGACAGGGGGTTGGACAGGATGGCCCACGAAGTCTCTTTTAACTATGATTCTATGACTGTATGATCTTGTGCCACCCCCAACAGATGGCCATCCAGGCTTTGTTTAAAAACCGCCAAAGAAGAAGCCCCCACCATACTCTGGGGCAGAGAGTTCCACTGCTGAACAGCTCTCACAGTCAGGAAGTTCTTCCTAAAGTTCAGGTGGAATCTCCTTTCCTGTAGTTTGAAGCCATTGTTCTATGTTCTAGAAAATGAAGTCACATTGAAATCAATGAGAGTTACTCCTGAATAAAAACAGAATAAATGCACATGGAATCAGACTGAGCATTCTCATAGTTGGCTCAGCTGAGCATAATAATAATTACTTCTCAGTATACAATCATAAGACTGCTATGAAACAACTTTCTTATTGCTTATTCTCCCATTAAAATGATGATGGCAGCTATTTTACATGTTACCCTGGAGAAATGTGCTGCAAATCGATATAGAATTCATTAAATTACATCAGCCAAAATTCTGTATAAAGAGGAATTGCAATTTATTTTTTCTCCAAAACCCATCTGAATTTTTCAGACTTAGTTTCCAAGATCTGTGACAGCAAAAACAATAGTCCTAGGGTTACTTAAAGGCTAAACATTTATAACAGTGCAAACTTTGTCATATCATTACAAATTTGCAAGCAATGATGGCTTCTAACTTCTATGTGAGGAGAGCAGTGAAACTGCTCAGGCTTTCAGTCTGAACAGTAAAACAGGTTTCCAAAGGTTTTGTGAGTGTGTGTGTGTGTGACGAGCAACTTGAGAAACTGCAAGTCACTTCTGGTTTGAGAGAATTGGCAGTCTGCAAGGATGTTGCCCAGAGGATGCCCAGATGTTTTGATGTTTTACCATCCTTGTGGGAGGCTTCTCTCATATCTCCGCATGGGGAGGTGCAGCTGACAGAGGGAGCTCAAACTGCTCTCCACGGATTTGAACCACTGACCTGTTGGTCAACAGTCCTGCCGGTACAAGGGTTTAACCCATTGCACCACCAGGGGCTCGAGTGATGAACCCGTTTTGTAGCTAAGGATTCTGTATTCTGGATAGCTATTTTAAAGTTCAGACTAAAACCCAGAGCGGATTCACCATGCCACTGGCATGTAAGCCACCAGCTGTGACTGTTTGCTGGGCTTCCAGGTGCTTCAGGACCCTGTCATTTCAGATCCAAGTAGCAAATCTCAATCCTTTAACCTACTGGCTATCTATGTGATTATCTTAGTATATTTGTTAGGTGGTCAAAGAAGGGTTTAGGTCTCTATGTACTTTTCTAGTCAAAAGCATTTTGAGTTACTTTCACATAATATTTCCATGTTCTTGTAGGACTTTTTATAAGGGCTCACTTCCCTGGAGTCTGAATAAACTGAATGCGTTGATCCTACTAATTAGAATACAGGGTCACAGTCTGACATTGGACATGGTTACTAATTTGACTCGCTGAATCCTTTGGTCTTTGCATGTTATTGAAATTTGCACACTTGTCAGAGGCACCCAGCAAGCTTAGCAATACTGCTAGGCTCATGTGATTTTTTTTCTTGATCACCGTTACAAGGCAGAGAGGATGGAACAAGTCACGCCAATTACTCTTCCTGACTTTAAAGTATCAAAATTTATGAGCAGCTGTCAGCTACTATGGTTTAATTTTTCCTACTGAAAAAGGATAAACTATTCCACTTTTATATATGCGGTGCACATCAATCACATTCCTATCTTTGGAAACCCATATAAGTCCATATTTTAATTTCAAATCTTTCCTCCACATTCAAACTAACACAAATTGTTCTCTCCCTATATTTTTAACCACTTGTCATGAAGCCCTTTTTTCTACATACAGATAATACAATAAAATATATGAGATTTATAACGATAGTTGCTAGGCAAGCAGCCATGTAACTCACATTATTTATTTATTTATTTAAGCGCAACAACCTGTTTCAAAAGCATACTCAAACTGTTAAATGGAAAGGGAAAAGAAAGCATACAGGCAAGGAAAAGGCTGCTGTTGCTCTTTCAAAACTCTTGAACATTTTTAAAAGTTTAACAGAATAGAATATAGTCAAATGGGTGGAAAGTACCTCACATTAATGAGACCCATATAAGGCTGCTGAGATTTAAAAAAACAACATTGGGAAGTGATTGAAAACATGAGTTTTGAGTATTGAGAAGAACCCCGTATTCTTAAGAATCTATACAGTTTAGGAGTTAGGGTCCATCTACATCGTAGAATTAATGTGGTTTGACACCACTTTAACTGCCATGGGTCAATGCTATGAAATCTTAGGAGTTATGGGTTTACAAGGTCTCTAGTGTTCAGCTGGTGCTTCACCAAACTACAAATACTAGAATTCCACAGAATTGAGTCATGGCTGTTAAAGTGGTGTCAAACCACATTCATTCTATGGTGTAGATCAGGCATGGGCAAACGTTTTTGCCTTGAGGCCACATTGTGGGCCCAGCCAAGAGGGCTGGGCTGTAAGGGAGAGCAGCCAGGCAAGTGCTGGGTGCGATGGGTCCAGGAGGGGGAGGGCCTGGGAGAGGGCAGGGCCAGGAGGTTGTGGGGCAGGGCCTGGGTCATCCTCAGGTAGTCCTCCTGCATAAGGATGGGACTGCCCACCCCCATCCTTCTGTTGGGAGGAAAATGAGACATCTGGTGACTGCCCCGATCCTCCTCCCCTGATCTTTGGGCTGTTCTCTCGGCATTAAGCCTGGAGGAGGGCAAGACAGAAGATAGCTGAGAGCTATTAGCCACTGCATGCTTCCCTCAGGACATCCTCTTAGCATAAGAATGGGACCACTCACACCATCCTTATGCCAGGAGGAGGGTATGACATGCAGTGGCTGAGAGAGCTCCAGAGGGCTCTCAGCTGCTGCATGCCTTTCTCGCCCATCTTTTCTGCATTAGGATGCAGTGGGCCACCACATCCTTATGCTGAGAGGACAGGGAAAAAGAGGAGGGCTGAGGTAAGCACCCAGGGGGCCGCATCCACACCCCCCCCCCCCGACCTTAGTTTGCCCATACCTGGTGTAGATGCACCCAAATTCTGTTCAGAATTCACACTGCTGAGATAATACCATGCCCTTCCCAGAAAACAGCACTTCTGGCCTGGAAAGCAAAATAATTTTTATGTAGAAAATATTTCTATCCAAATGTCATCTGAAATGTTTCTGAAGGGTTTTGTTGACAACTGGATCCCAACTACATAAAATTTCTTTTACCATGTATGTATAGTAAAGGTAAAGATTTCCCCTGACATTAAGTCCAGTCGTGACCGACTCTGGGGTGTGGTGCTCATCTCCATTTCTAAGCTGAAGAGCCGGCATTGTCCGTAGACACCTCCAAGATCATGTGGCCAGCATGACTGCATGGAGCGTCATTACCTTACCACCAGAGAGGTACCTATTGATCTACTCACATTTGCATGTTTTTGAACTGCTAGGTTGGCAGAAGCTGAGGCTGACAGCAGAAGCTCACACCGCTCCCCGGATTCGACCCTCTAACCATTCTCTTTTTATAGGCCATTCTTTTTTGGGTTTTCTATAACACATGGAATGATTACCAGGTAACAGACATGATTATGATGAATAAAATGTTCTTTAAAGCAAATTAAGATGGTTTGGACATATTATAACACTCCTTGCTAGGACATTAATGCTTACAGGTGAATTTTTCCTATATCTCTAAAAAAAGATGCACAAAGATATAAGTAAACTCCCATGACACAGGCATTCTCTCTCTCTTTCTTTACCCTACTCTCCAGTCATCCCTTCCTCTTTCCTAACTAGGTATGTAATTTTTCAATATGCTTCTCTTTGAGGGTAGCAGCAGGTAATTTCAGTAATTTCTTCCTGTTGCAAGAAAGTTTTAAAAACATGTAGTTTTGGAAATGTATTCGCAATTCAGGCCTTACTCTGTGCAAAAAAAACATGTATTTGTTATTTTGCACCAAACACTGCATTTTCTGCGTAGAAAATAATGTTACTATGCATAAATATTAATTCCTGCATATAAAATGATGTTTTCCATGCAAATCAGCAAAGTATCCTATTTATACAGAATATATCCCTAATGACAACATTCACTTCTTCTTGTACAGCTTTTACTATTAGGGAATGTTTACTCAACATCTACACATTGATGTAATGCATTAAATCCATTTGTGTGGGTCCTTTGATAGTCTGGTTGATTTTTGGAGTTCTGTTTGACTATGTTCTTGAACTTACAATAAATGTGTATTAGTTGATAGTATCTTTTAAACACATCTTTGGATAAAACACACCAAAATCATTGTTCATAGGCCATGGTTTCTAAATCCTTTACAATCTTGGCCAGCCTCCTGTAGATATATTCCATCTTATCAATATCTTTCTTAAACTCTGATGCTCATAAATAGAAACATAGAAACTTTAATTATAGCAAAATAGAGTGGTACTGTTACATCTATTGATGGAACTTAGATTTGCATCTAACAAGAAACAATCAGGGACAGCTAATCACCTCTCAACAAAGGATTCTCCCAGGCAGTAACAAGCCACACCTAAAAACTGCCTGGCCATCAAATGCTAATCAAGGTGGCCAATTAAAACATTCACACCTAGCTCCAACAGACAAGAGTTCTTTCTCCCACCCTGGACTTTCCACAGATATATAAACCCAATTTTCCTAGTTTACAACAGACCCCACAACCTCTGAGGATGCCTGCCATAGATTCAGGCAAAACATCAGGAGAGAATGCTTCTAGAACATGGCCATACAGCCTGAAAAACCTACAACAATCCTTGCATTAGATTGTTGACTCATGTTTAGGTTATTGGCCACCAATGACCCTAGATACCTGTACCTTATATGAGTGCCAAATTAATTTCAATTAGTTCATTCAATAAAATTGATACTTTGCCCAGAATCCTGTTGCTTAGTCCCAGCTAAAGTGAACCCACTGAAGTGAATCCACTGATTCACTGGGGGTGAGTCAACATATAGATACATCACATATAGATGTCCTTACTGTGGGAGAAGATGCAGATCAAGAATAGAGCTCCACAGTCACCTACGGACCCACCGCCAGAACACCAAACTTGGAGGACCATTATCCTCGTACTACGAGGGATCGCCTAAGTAAGTACATCACATTGATTCCAAGAGTCTCCACAAACCAGGATGAGCAATAGGATTTAATTCATTATTTCAAATAAACAAATGGGCATCTTACTATACATAAACTG
Organism: Anolis sagrei; assembly: GCF_037176765.1. Taxonomy (NCBI): domain Eukaryota; kingdom Metazoa; phylum Chordata; class Lepidosauria; order Squamata; family Anolidae; genus Anolis; species Anolis sagrei. Next base: position 209,736,141 of record NC_090024.1, on the reverse strand, counting down.
TTCAAATATCACTACCTGTAAAACAACAATTTGTAGAACTTGCTCAGTGCATGTGAATGTAAACGTATGGTGCAATTTTTACAGGAACAGTCATTCTTATATCACTTTAAATTATAAGATTCATTTGCAACTAGTATCTAATTCTATACACATTTCTACATGGTACATCATTATTTCTTTACTTAACAAACAGGTGATAGAAACTTGCCAAAGGTCACCCAATAAATTCATGGCTAAACTTGGTGAGCACAGACCTCCTTTCTCTGTGGCCCTCATAATAGCTTACCTTAGGCCATTCGGCCTCTAACCTTCCTGAAAGTTGCATCAATAAAATAAAGTCAATTTAGGATTGCTACTTGCAGAATACTTTCAGAGTATTGTCAGCTATTCTAATTTGAAGTGGCAGCACTGTCTTGAATCCCCTGTTAATATTCATGCACTGTGCAGAATATCAGCTGCTACCTCTCTTCCATAGGACCAAAGCGCCTTGACAGTTAATGAGCTAGGCACAGATTCTAAACCAGCAAGTTGTAACTGAATAAATATGATAAACAACCTTTTTCCAGATGGCTTTTTATGTAAAACAGTTTATACAGCATTGATAGATGGCAAATTTCATGCCAATAAATCCTTGTATTTTAAACATTTGCCTCCTTAATTGGCCAGTTTACACATAAAATATGTTTATGTGCATTGCTTTGAGTCAAAAATGTGACAAGAAATGTCATTAGAGTAAGCAGACATCACATATAGCATGGACCATCTGTCAGAGTTCACAGATACAGAGAAATGCAAAGGAATCGCCTCTCATGTTTTTGAGGAATGGTGTTGACCATAAGAAACAAATTACAGGTCTGCATTTTTGTAATACCAAAAGGACACAAGTAGACCTCCAGATCTTGACATTAGCAAAAAGCAGGTTTGGAGTAAAGGGCAGAGAGAGGGGAGGGGACTGATTTTAGGTTGCAGTCATGATGATGGTGTGATGTCTTAGAATGGAGATCTTTAAATGAGATTATAGTGGGAAATATGATGATGGTCTTGAGTTTCCTTTGGAGTAACCCATAAAAATGTTATGAGCAAATAAAAATAGAAAAAGGTTTGATTCTTCATTTCTGAGCTATATTTCCCATTGAATACAGGATAACTTTCATATACATGGATTTGATATCTAGGGTTTCACTCACACACATTCCAAAAAATATTTTGCCTGCAAAGTGTTTATGGTTCTCTCTAGGTGCTCTATGCTATTCCTCCAGTCCAGTCAGCCCTCTCTGTAGCCACAGATTCTTTATCCAAAGATTTAGCCATTCCATCTAGTACTTGAAAATATCTCCCTCCCACCCCCAAAATCCCCAAAACAAACCTTGATTTTGCTATTTTATATAAGGAACACCATTTTGCTACACCATTTTATATGATGAGTCTTGGGTATCTGTGGATGTTGGTGGAGGGGAGGGAGATTCTGGAACCAAACTCCAGTGGATACCAAGGACTCTGTATAGTCAAAATATAGGGTTCACTATTATACACAGTTTTGGATACACGCGGGGGGAGAGTGTCTTGTCATGTATGACTCACAGACACATGTACAGTTATTTAGATAGTTGATACAAATTTTCATGTGTGTGTATATCTGTTTCCTAACATCGTGCTCTATAGATATATTGAATTATAACCTAGGTTAATACAGCCATTTGAATTAGTGATGCTGCTTGATGCTGATGGGGATTGCAATTCAAGACATTTGGTGGGCATTACGTTAGGGAAGGCTGTTTTTGGGCATTACTATTAGTTATGGAAAATATCTGAAATTCCCTTTTTAAAACAAAGTGTGTAAACAAAAGGAAAATAATCTAAAAAGACTATATTAAGTACTAATAAAAACAGTGATACACATAAGTCAGTAATAGAGCTTACATTTTGAATGAATTAATGAATCAGGCATGATTTTCTATCCCTGTCTCTTTGGACTAAATGTTCTTTGCTATCTCACATCTAATATCTGTTTGAAGGTCACCCTTGTCATCCTCTCTTCACATGGGTTCCCCACTAGTGATTGAAGATATAGTCCAAATAGGCAGAGTTCACATCAACACACAAGAATTCTTAAATATTGGAAGCTCACCATATTTTATATATGATAACAAGACACACATATATACTTTCATGCTACTTTATTACATATAACCATAGATATACAAATATGCACTCCCCTTAGGGAGAAATATATACAATTTTCAGTGTTTAGGCACATTATATTGATTACACTGCACTGCAAATGATTTGTTATACATTTTACATGATATTAGGATTGTTTTTGCACCAGAAAGGAGAACACTGTGCAAAGAGGGGGTAGATAACTCATGAAATAATGTCCTTTAGAGTATGTTTGTTGTCATATGTCTTCAAATTATTTTCAACCTATGATGGCATTAGGGTGAATTTTTTTATGTTTTCTTAGCAATATTTGTTCAAACAGAGTTTGGTTTTGTCTTCCTCTAATACTGAAAGAGTGTGACTTAACTTTCCAAGGCAGAGAACCCTGTTCTCCCGAGGTGTATTCAGTGCTCAAACCACTACTGTATATTGGCTCACCTGAAGTGCATACACTGCCATTATCATTTGTAACCTCTGCAGACTGAAAGCCAAAACCAAGGTCACAACAACATCTGTTATAGAATTCCAATATGCTGATGACAATGTCATCTGTACCCATTCAGAAGAGGACCTACAAGCCGCTCTAAACATTTGCAGAAGCATATGAGAAGCTTGGCCTCTCATTGAACATCAAAAAAACCAAAGTGTTCTTCCATCAGTCACCAGCCAATCCCTCTCTAATGCCAGAAATACAGCATAATGGTGTAACATTAGAAAATGTTGACCATTTTTGCTACCTTGGCAGCCACCTCTCCACAAAAGTCAACATTGACACTGAAATAAAACACCACCTGAGCTCTGTGAGTGCAGCATTCTTCTGAATGAAGCAGAGAATGTTTGAGGACCAGGACAACTGTACGGATACCAAGGTGCTTGTTTATAAAGCCATTGTCCTCCCAATCCTGCTATATGCCTGCGAAACGTGGACTGTCTACAGACGTCACATGCAACTCCTGGAACGATTCCATCAGTTCTGCCTCTAAAAATCCTGCAAATCTCTTGGGAATACAGGCGGACAAATGCCAGTGTGCTGGAAGAAGCAAAGACCACCAGCATTGAAGCAATGCTCCTCCACCATCAACTCTGCTGACTGGCCACATTGTCCAAATGCATCTCCCAAAGCTACTCTGAACTCAAGAATGGAAAACGGAGAGTTGACTAGCCACTGATTCCAACTATGTAGGAGGGGGGACCCAGAGGGGGGGCACCATTCAGGTCATGTGGGGAAGGAGATTCGTGGGTCACCAACACCCCAGGGAGAAGAGCAACAGAGTTCTTGCGACCCTGGAGAAGGTAGGAAGTGGTAGGTGCCATGGCAGTCCCCTCGGTCTCAAGGTCCTGCTGATTAATGCCAGATCCGTTAATGGTAAGACCTCTGCCATCCAGGACCTGATTCTGGATGAGAGAGCGGATCTGGCATGCATCACGGAGACCTGGTTGGACGAGCTGGGGGGAGTAAATCTCACTCAGCTGTGCCCACCGGGCTTCCGGGTGCATCAGCAGGCCAGACAGGGGGGGCGGGGAGGAGGGGTCGCAGTGGTCTTTCGGCAATCCATCGCCGTGACCAGATGCGCTGTACCGCAAGCATCTGGGTTTGAGTGTGTCCACCTGAGGGTGGGGAACCGTGACAGTCTGGGGTTTCTGCTCGTGTACCGCCCACCCCGCGACCCAGCAGTTTCCCTGTCTGAGCTAGCGGAAGTGGTCTCTAATTCAGCCCTGGTCTCCCAGCGCTTGGTGGTGCTGGGAGATTTTAACATCCATGCTGAGACCTCTTTATCTGGCACAGCTCAGGACTTTATGGCCGCCATGATGACCATAGGACTGTCGCAAATTATATCAGGACCCATCAGGCTGGACATACTCTTGACCTAGTTTTTGTGGCGGACAGTGGAATGATCAGAGTGGAAGAACAAAACATCCTTCCAGTGTCATCGTCTGATCACTATCTGGTCAGTTTTAGACTCGCTGCGACCCCCAACCTTCGCAGGGGTGGAGGACAAATTAAGATGGTCCGCCCCAGGGGACTGATGGATCCAGATGGATTCCTGAGGAATCTTGGGGTTCTTCCTGCCATGGAGCCTGGCGATCCTGTTGACGCCTTGGTCGACCTTTACAACAAGGAGATGTCCAGGGCGATAAATACGATCGCTCCCGAACGCCCCATCTCGTTGCGTCATGACAGGCCATCTCCATGGTTCACCGGGGAGTTGGCTGTGATGAGGCACACGAGAAGGAAGCTAGAGTGCAAGTGGAGAAGATCTCGGGACGTGTCTGATCAAGCATGGGCTAGAGCCTCTCTTAGGGCATACTCCGTGGCTATACGGGTGGCCAGGGAATCTTTCACGACCACCCGTATAGCGTCTGCAGCAAATAGGTCATCAGAGCTGTATCGGGTTGTCGGGGAGCTCCTTCACCCCCCTGTGGTGGAGGAGATCTCGGACGACCCAGCAGCTCGGTGTTGCGATTTCGCACACCATTTTGCAGGCAAAGTTGCCCAGATACGTCTTGAGCTCGACTCCAATTTCATCGCAGTGCCAGGGGAGGTGACTGAGGCTTCTGCTTGTCCAATTTTGTGAGATTCTTTTCGGCTTGTTCTTCCTGAGACCGTGGAGGAGGTCCTTGGGGCTGTGAGGGTGACCACTTCGGCCCTAGACCCTTGCCCATCCTGGCTTATTAAATCTGCCAAGGAGGGGTTGGTTGATTGGTTTGTGTTGATCATTAATGCATCGTTGGAGCAAGGGATTTTTCCATCTAACTTAAAACAGGCTGTGGTTCGCCCAGCTCCAGAACTTCCTAGATGACATCAATTACCTAAATCAGGCACAGTCTGGTTTCAGGCCTGGTCACGGCACCGAGACAGCCTTGGTCGCCTTGGTGGATGACCTCCGTAGAGGACTGGACAGGGGGAGTGTGACCCTGCTGGTTCTCTTGGACATCTCAGCGGGTTTCAATACCATCGATCATGGTATCCTTCTGGGTCGCCTCTCTGGGATGGGTCTCGGAGGCACGGTTCTGTCGTGGCTCCGGTCCTTCCTGGAGGGACGAACCCAGATGGTAAGCTGGGAGATGCCTGCTCGGATCCCTAGCCCTTGACCTGTGGGGTCCCGCAAGGCTCTATTCTATCTCCCATGCTTTTTAACATCTACATGAAACCGCTGGGAGAGGTCATCCGGAGTTGGGTGCCATCTCTACGCAGATGACACACAACTCTACTACTCTTTTCCACCTAATTCCAAGGAGGCCTCTCGGGTGCTAGACGAGTGCCTGGCCGCTGTGTCTATCTGGATGAGGACAAACAAGCTGAAGATCAATCTCGACAAGACAGAGGTCCTCCTGGTCGATCGTAAACCAGATCGGGGTATAGGGTGGCAACCTGTGTTGGACGGGGTTGCACTCCCCCTGAAACCACAGGTCCGTAGCTTGGGAGTCCTCCTGGATTCATCGCTCACACTTGAGGCTCAGGCGTCGGCGGTGGCCGGGAGGGCTTTTGCACAACTGAGACTTGTGCGTCAGCTACGACCGTACCTCGCTAAGGCTGATCTGGCCGGGGTGGTCCACGCCTTAGTCACCTCCAGACTGGATTACTGCAATGCGCTCTACGTGGGGCTGCCCTTGAAAATGGCTCGGAAACTCCAATTGGTCCAACGGGCAGCAGCCAGGATGTTAACGGGGGCCCACTACAGAGAGCGGTCAACCCTTCTGTTTAAGGAGCTCCACTGGCTGCCGTTTATTTTCCGAGCCCAATTTAAGGTGCAGGTGCTTACCTACAAAGCCCTGAACAGTTTGGGACCACCCTACCTGCGTGACAGTATCATTGTCTACGAACCCACACGTTCACTCCGGTCATCTGGAGACACCCTGCTCGTGATCCCGCCCGCGTCGCAAGCGAGCTTGGTGGGGACACGAGACAGGGCCTTCTCTGTGATGGCCCCCCGCCTCTGGAATGCCCTCCCGAAAGACCTCAGACAAGCCCCTACATTGGCAGTCTTCAGAAGGAATTTGAAAACCTGGCTGTTCCAATGTGCCTTTTCAGACTAGGAACCCCAGTACCAAATCCCAGAAGCACTTTAATCAGAACCAAGATCACTGCACACTGCACACCGCACTTATATTATAACCCCATATTCCTCCGACACATCAGCACTTTTAATCCTGTGCCCCTACTCTGGCCGGCTCAGTTTTAATAATGTCTTGTTGTACTGCTATTGTTATTGTTTTTTGCTTAACTGTTTATTTGCTAGGTACTGTATTGTTGTATTGTGTGGGCTTCGGCCTGTTGTAAGCCGCATTGAATCCCTTGGGAGATGCTAGCGGGGTACAAATAAAATAATAATAATAATAATAATAATAATAAAAAGAGCTTTAAAGATGGGCTTAAAGGCAACCTCAAAAACTGTAGTATAGGCAGCGAGAACTGCGAAGCCCTGGCCCTTGAGTGCTCTAACTGGAGGTCAGCTGTGACCAGCAGTGCTGCAGAATTTTAAGAGGCATGAATGAAGGGCAAAAAGGAGAAACATGCCAAGAGGAAGGCACGTCAAGCTAACCCTGACCAGACGGCTTCCATCTGGAAACCAATGTCCTCACTGCAGGAGAACATGCGGATCAAGAATAGGGCTCCACAGCCATCTACGGGCCCACCACCAAGACACGACATCTGGAAGACAATCATCCTTGAGCTACAAGAGAGTGCCAAAGTAAGTAAGTAAGCATTATCAAGGATTAAACTGGTGTAGATTATCACAAGAATGTTTATCTGAAAGTCTCATCCCAAAATTAAACTCCAATTAGAGTTGTTCTATTCATAGCAAAAAAGACCAAAAGACCAAGATTTATAATCTTTCTCCCCTCACATGTTTTCTATTTTCTCCTCTATCCCCCTGCCTCTCTCTAGGCATAACAGTATCTTTCCCCTGATCTTTCCATGGCACTACCTAAATTTGCACAACTTGTAGAAGATACTCCATTTCATTTCATATGTTCTATTACCAGGCTTATTTGTGACATGATTCTACATGTGTTTGAAGGTTCTGGCATATTCAGAGAATCAGTATTTAAAGAGCAATGGAAAATGTAAGTTCTAAGGGAAAGTTTTCTCTTGAAGTCCATGGCCCCCTCTCTGTTGGGTGGTAGGAGGTACCAGTTTGAATGTGCTGGCCTAGAAATTTGCCTGATTTCACAAGCAAACAAAACCACAAGCAAGGTAAGGGAGTTCTCATAAAACTCCCATAAATAAATGAAAAACAGAGCTGACCTTTCAGGACTTGACTTAATCTATAAAGGCATTTTATTAAAATGCGAAAAGGAATAAAGTCCAGCTACTCAATGTTATCTGCAGAAAAAGGAGGGCAGGGAAGTGCCAGAGAGCCAAGGACTGCCGTGTGGCTACCCCTGGGCAGGAGAGAATATGGATGAAAATCTTTGCTTATTTCATTCTTGCATGCAAGAATTAATAATTATAAAGTTTCCTTCCCACTGGGTAAGACTAGGTGAGTTTTTGCACACATTTCAATTTTTTCTTTTGCACTTTGGGATTTTGCTATAAAAATACTGTTAAAAAACCTTGGGTTATTTTTTTTGTGCTCAACCCCAACATTTTAAATTAAATTACTTTTATTAAAATATTTATACCTTACCCTGTATCCAAGGACTTCAAGGTGGCATACAATAAAATCACTTCCAACAGTTTTAAACGGTTTTTCAAAGTTGAAATAATTTCAACAAGCTAAAAGCATATGAAACAATCAACAAGTTACAACAACAGTTTTTTTAAAAAAAAAAGTTTAAAGACAATTTAAAGCCATATGCCTATTGAGATTTGGATGAATTCTAACTGGCCCCAAAGCTTTTAGGAATTGTGGAAGCTGAAGTCCAAAACACCTGTAGGACTGAGTTTGCCCATGCCTGGCCTAGGCAATGCTGACTCTCCTTTTCATCCTGTATTGTTTTCTGGATCCTAAAAAACAAAGAACTTTGCTTTCTCAGCTTGTGAATGCACTCTCTTCCTTGACCCTGCACAAAAGATAAACTATTCTTAAGTTCTATATGGACTCCTTTGAAGGGTACATGACTTCCTACTATAGAAAAGAGTCACTAAGGGACTATTTTAGTTCAGCCCAAATTCATGCAAACAATTGCTACTAATGGATATATAGCTTAAATAAATTTGTTTCTACTTGACTTTTAAGATGAAAAGAATACTGCAGCTGACTCTCTAACTTGTTTGACCTCCCACTGACCCAAAAAACTATAATAAAGATAAGTCATACTCTTGGCCCTTCACATTTGTGGCTTTAACTTTCTTGATTATTCATTGATTTGATGAATATGATCTCATCAAATCAATGAAGTCCTCCGGTGTGACTCTATAGTCAACTTCCACCAAAAGCTTCACTGCATTCCAGTGTTGCTTGGTCACATGACCCCAGTTTTTTCTGTGAAACTTTGGATGGTATGGTGCCCTTAAGCTTTGGAGCCAAGGTTGCCCTATATATACATGCTATTCAGTTTACTGCAGCACAAGTAATAGAATCACAGTGCTGGAAGAGACCACACAGGCCATCTAATTCAACCATGTAGGAAAAGCACGAAATACCCCTGAAAAATGGCCATCCGGCCTCTGTTTAAAAGCCTCCAAAGACGGAGCTTCCGCCACACTGTGAGGCAGTGAATTCTACTGTTGAACTGCTTCTACAGTCAGGAAGTTCTTCCTAATGTTCAATTGGAAACTCCTTTCCTGTACTTTGAACCCCTTGCTCTGAGTCCTAGTCTCCAATTTTGCTTCTTCCTTCTTATGACATCTTCCCACATTTCTACATGGCTATCATGTCTCCTCTTTCTCTTCTGCAGGCTAAACAGACACAGCTCTTTAAGAAGCTTCTCTTGAGACATGGTCTCCAGACTTTGATCATTTTAGTCACCCTCCTCTAGACATGTTTCAGCTTGTTAATATCTTTCTTGAATTGTGGTGCCCAGAATTGGACACAGTATTGGACACAGTAGGTGAGATTTGACCAAGCAGAATAGAGATGTACCTTGATCTAGACACCATACTCCTTTTGATGCAGCCCAAAATCCCATTGGTTGTTTTAAGCTGTTGCATCACATTGTTGGCTCATGTTTAACTTGTCCACTAAGACTCCAAGATCATTTTTACATGTACTATTGTCAAGCCAGAATTTACCCATTTCATTTTTTCTGTCTAAGGAGAGACAGCATGCCCCACTTTTATCTGCCGCAGATGGACCTCAGCTCTACCTGCTCCAGCCAATCAGGGCACAGGGAAGAGTCTGTCCCTGATTGGCTGGACGGCTGGGTACACACAAAAAGTGTGCAGTGCACAAGGGCTCCTGGGATGAAGGAGGCCAGCAGAAGTGGTGGACAGTGAGGAGCACAATCATGACAAAGTCACGCAGGGGATTCCTCCTTGTTGAAATTCATTGTGTTAGTTTTGGCCCATCTCTCTAATCTGTTAAGATCATTTTGAATTCTGATCCTGTCCTTAGGAGTATTAGCTATTCATCCTAATTTGATATCATCTGCACACTTGATAAGCATGACCTCTAAACTTTCATCCAAGTCAATAATAAAGATGCTGAGCAGAACTGGGACCAGGACCAAACCTTGCAGCACTCCACTAGTCACTTCTTTTCAGGATGAAGAGGAACTATTGATGAGCACCCTTTGGGTTCAGTTGCTTAGTCCAATCCTTGCTACATTGTAGAACTTGCAAAGGCTTTCATTTTTTTAGGATTGGCCACTTCTCAAGCTAGATCAAGATCAGGGGAGAAAGCACACAATAATCTAAACTGGATCAAGGCAGGGGAAATTTTTCAGTGATGAGAGACGCAGTCTTAATTGCGGATGGCAGAGATAAAGAGAAATATTGAATTCTATTAAATGCAAAGCCTATAATACAATCATCATTTTATCACTTCTTCTCACTTTACTAGCTATTTGTTCTAATAGGCTCCATCATGAGCAATTTTAGCATAAATTGAAACCATGGAGATTTATTCATTTGGGCATGTTTACCCACTTAGACGTTTGGATATGATTTCGGCTTGTTGTACAATATGGAGCGGTGTATAATATTTCTCTCTTAATTCATTTATCAGATATTTGTAGAAATAGCCATCTTGAATTACAAAACTAGGCTTCGCAGACAGAGCAAATGTGTCCCTTTGACAGCTTTATTTGGTAATTTTTCTCTGCTAAGTGCCATTTTTATTTCACTTGACTTTCCAAAGGGCAAAATCAAGGTTATTAAACAGAGGGGATGGCAAGCTGTCCCTGTTTTTGAGCTATGTCTTTAGGGTTCCTAGGCCTAGACAGACTTTTTCAGTCACATTGCCTAATTGTCACATTCAGTCACATTATCTAGAAGCTGCCAGAATTGCAGAACTAGAGCCAGATTGCTGCCTCTTTGTACATTAACAACCAGGCTATCTGAAAGGCTTCATAAACAATGTAAAAAAAAAAACCTGATTTCTCAAACTGCTCAAAAAAAGCATATTGTAGGAAGCTGTTTTATGCCATACACTCCAACTATCCCCTTGATTAATCCTTCAGCATGCCACTTTTATAACTGCTTTTCAAATGTTCTACTTTCTCTCTCTTCTTCCTTTCCCCCCAGCTTACTTCACTTGCTGCAAAAGGTATTTACTTCAATTAACTCAGCTGGGAGAGAGAACAGGAGGAGGCACAATCTTGCCTTTCCTCATAGACTAAGGACCTTATGTCCCACAGTGGTATACCCTGCCTCTGACACCCTTTGCATACTGATTCCTATGGGTCCTATCACATGATGCATGGTCCTTTTCATAGGCAAATAATAATCATAATAAAACTTTATTTATACCCTGCCACCATCTCCCCAAGGGACTTGGAGCGGCTTACATGAGGCCAAGCCCAACAGTACATCAATAAACAAAAGCAATAAACAAAAACAATAAATACAATAAAATTAATATAAATCACATGTAAACAATAACCAATAAACAGTAACACACAAAGATTTAAAAACCTATGGCTGGGCCAAATGTAATAATTAAAATTTTAAAAATAAATGCTGGGCAATAACAAGGTAGGATATAACTGATATAGGGTTTTAAAAGAGAGATGAGGGAACGCAGTCAATCCTAAACCAGTAGTAAAGTGCATGCTGAGGGCATATTGCCGAGAATTTTCCTTATTCTGGGAAGGCACACTGGAACAACCATGTTTTCAGGATCCTCCTAAAGACTGCCAGAGTTGGAGCATGCCTGATGCTGATGTCCTTGGGAGGTGTGTTCCAGAGTCGGGGGGGGGGGGGGACCACTGAGAAGGCCCTTTCCCTCGTCCCCACCAATCGCGCCTGCGAAGGATGTGGGAGCATGAGCAGGGCCTCTCCAGATGATCATGTGGGTTTGTACACAGAAATGTGGTCATGCAGGTAGGTGGGTCCCAAACCGTTCAGGGCCTTGTAGGTAAGAACCTGCACCTTGAATTGGGACCGGAAAATGAATGGCAGCAGGTGGAGCTCCTTAAACAGGAGGGTTGACCGCTCTCTGTAAGTCACACCAGTTAGTAACCTGACTGCCACCTGTTGTGCCAATTGAAATTTCTGGGCCATTTTCAAGGGCAACCCTACGTAGAGTGCCTTACAGTGATCCAATCTGGAGGTGACTAAGGCATGGACCACCCTGGCCAGATCTGACTTCACGAGGTATGGTCGCAGTTGGCACATGAGTCTTAATTCTGCAAAGGCCCTCCCGGCCACCGCCGACGCCTGAGCTTCAAGTGTAAGTGATGAATCCAGGAGGACACCGAGACAGTGGACCTGTGACTTCAGGGGGAGTGCAGCCCCATCCAGCACAGGTTGCCACCCTATACCCCGATCTGGCTTACGATCGACCAGGAGGACCTCTGTCTTGTTGGGATTGATCCTCAGCTTGTTCATCCTCATCCAGACAGCCACAGCGGCCAGGCACTCGTCCAACATCCGAGAGGCTTCCTTGGAGTTGGGTGGAAAAGAGTATTAGAGTTGCATGTCATCTGCATAGAGATGGCACCCAACTCCAAAATTCCAGATGACCTCTCCCAGCGGTTTCATGTAGATGTTGAAAAGCATGGGGGACAGAATGGAACCTTGTGGGACCCCACAGGTCAAAGGCCAGGGGTCCGAGCAGGTGTCACCCAGCAAAGGATCTGCTGCCAGAACCTTTTGAAAGATGGGTTTCCAAACGTCTTCACTCATACTTTATCCATGCACATCGGAGGTGCAATATTTGACGTGTGATTGTAATCCCTAATGCAACTCATTTGCAGCTCAGCTTTTTCTACCATTCAATTCTCCTTTGCCAAAATGGCTAACAATCCATTCCCAGTGACAGTCAAAGAAAAACCATAAACAAAGCCATGAATGTTTTTGCTTTCCCTTAATTGTTTTTGTTTAAAACATATTTATTTTCAAAACTGAAATTTGAGTTCTATAGGAACTTTTTCTTCAACTTTTCCCCATTGAGACAAAAGAATGAAGTTGCTAAAATCTGTCAAAATATTTTTAAGGGATTACAGTGATGTAGGGGATGGCAGATGGATGGGGAGGAGTCATCTGTCTGCCATGTGATGAGTCAAAATAGATACGGGAAGGAGAGAAGCGCAAATGTAATAGGGTTTGTTTGTACACATACCAACTTGTTAATATATTCTTGAATTCTCACATATTCTAACTTGGCAGTATCTTCTGGTGCTCAGAATAGAACACAGTATTCCAAATTAAATTCATGACAACCCCATGATGAAGAAAACCGTAATATGTGAATTTCAAGACCCCTTTTCCCAGCAGTGTTATATGTACACCAACCCCAGAGATTACTTTGGTCCGAAGACCAAAATTTGCTTGAAGTCCCCAACATCCGGACTTATAATCTGTCCTCTACTATGCAGAGAGCCTTCTCGATTGTAGCTCCTTATTCATGGAATGCCTTGCCAGTTGAAACCTGAACTATCCGAGACCTACTTGCTTTTCGGAGAGCTTGTAAAACCTTTCTCTACCGACAAGCTTTCGATGGGTGAATAACTCGGGACTATGTCTGTTCTTGTTTTATTGTATTTTAAAGTTAATTGTATTGTTTTAATCTACTGCTGTAAACCGCTCCGAGCCAAATTGGGAGTAGTGGTATACAAGTCAAATAAATAAATAATAAAAGCTTATGTTATAGTGTATAATGGTCACAGTGCATGACTAGTGCAAGTTCACCTCTTAACATGGGCATCAAGCACACTGGATCACATTCAAACAGCAGTTCTCTTTTGGCTTATTCCTTCTCACAAACATTGGCATAAGGATAAAGCCTGTTGAGAATGTATGCCCAGCTTTACTCCTTAATAATGTAAACATGATGCAAAACAAAGGTAAGATGTAGCAAATGGTACATAGGGATGTTGTGTGGTTTCTGGACTGTATGGCCATGTTTGAGAACAAGGCCATACAGTCTGGAAACCACACAACACCCTAGTGATTCCGACTGTGAAATAAAACGATACATATTTTGATTCTGAGATTAATTTTAGTACAAGCAGAACTTGGAAAAGTTGCGTCTTTAAACTCTAATCATAGAATCTATGCTTACTCTGGGATTCATGGGGTTGTAGTCCAAATAAGTAATTTTTCCACATTTTAGTTTAAAAGATAAGAAACCAGAGAAACCATATAGCACTGAGGTGAATGTTGTGAAATATATAAGAATGAAGTTAATGATAGATGTAATGATAATATCTTATGGATATCAGATGTCTATTGTATTACAAATGTATTGTGCATGTATTGACTTATTTTAAATAAAAACATTTTTTTAAAGAAACAATATAGACTCAGTTCTTGTGGGTTTTTTCGGGCTATATGGCCATGTTCTAGATGCCTCTAGAACATGGCCATATAGCCCGAAAAAACCCACAAGAACTGAGTGATTCCAGCCATGAAAGCCTTCGAGAATACATTAAACAATATAGAACTTATTGAAGGCTTCCACAGCCAGAATCACTAGAGGGTTTGTGCGGTTTCCAAGCTGGATGGCTGTGTTTCTAGCAACATTTTCTCCTGATGTTTTGCCTGCATTTGTGGCTGGCATCTTCAGAGAATCCTTCAAAGATGCCAGCCACAGATGCAAATGAAAAATACAGCTAGAATATAAAACCACACAACACCCCAATATAGAACTTGAATGGGGGAAAACTCCATTAGCATTAGGGTTTATCTACACTGGGCAGTTTAGAGTAAATCTACCCAACAGCAGCCCTGGATTCAGCATGTTGCTGCTGAAACCAAGGCTGTTGTCTAGATAGTCTGGCAGCACATCAGCTATGATGTGATGCACTCTCCTCCATGTGGCAAACACTGGTCTTAACTAAGCACAAAGCTCCATCCAGGCTCCTAGCCATCATAAATGCTTTGTTTGATCTCAAAATGGGGTGTCCATGTGACTGGCAAAAAGAAGGGATCTCCTTTCCTTATTGCTGGTCACACAGGTACCCCATTCCAACATCAGCAAAGGAGTCCATGACAGTCAGGAGTTCAAACGGAGCTCCATGGTCAGGCACAATTCATCCCTTTCCCTGTACTGATGAATGCAGGGAAAACGTGATGGCACTGGTATCCAAACTCAATCCCATTGTTCAGACTGCTCTGAAGCTCGGGATACTTTGAAGTTTCCAGCAAGTTCTGTAATGTCCCCCGACTTGCCCCCGACTTGGGGCAAAGTTGGTTTAAACTAAACAAAAAGCACAATATACACCAGAAGCTACTATGTTTCATGAAGACAGACAGTGGTTCATTTGAAATGACTACAGGTTTTTTGCTTAATGTAAATAAGTACTTAGTTTCAGATGAAAGAAATCAGCTCTTTTTAAAAATATACAGACTAAAACATGTCCAGGCTATACCCGGGCCTAAACAATCTTTCTTGATTCATATCAGGATGATGGAAAGGCAGGCATTGTGAATATGCCATCTTTCAACCTGAGTCAGATCTTTCCTTCTGCAAAAGGCAAACAGTGAACACTTCCACAGGGGGATTGTGACAATAAAAATTGCCAAGCATTTTACAAAGGCTGTGGAGACAAATCAAAATGCATTCCTTTCAAAAGTCAATATATTTTTTTGGCTGATGTTCCCTAAGCAATTCATCAGACAGGTATTCCAGGGGAAGATTTTTCTTTCTTTCTTTCTTTTGTGAGATCGCTTAATTTTTTTGTCTTCATGAAAAAGGATACATTTCAATTGTAGGAGACTTGCTGTTCATCTTCCTTCTTCTTGTGGGTATGTGATGCTGTTTGTTTACTTGGTCGACATGGCTGGATACATGTTCCAAAGTTGCCCTTTATAAAGCACAGTTCTTCTATTCCTCTGGGGCCTTTTGTTGATCTCCGATATTGAGCATGTATCATTCCATTTCTTTTCGATCCGGTCCAAATCCTATTAGCGCTGGCGCTTTTACAATTCATGAGACACACTAGGGGTTTGCTTTAACATTCATTCACTAGTCTTCCTGGCTCTTGCACGGAGTCTCCAATTAAGTTCAATGTTGCTTTGCTTTAACGGTAGTAATTGTTTCATACTGTACTGAAGTAGTTGGGGCACACCTTAAATTTCCCCAGAGAATTCATAATCATTTTTGCTGCTCTGCTGTTATTCATTTCCTTGCTTTTCCCATGAGACTTGTCATCACTTATCTTGCCATTTATTTTATTTTCACTCCTATCTGTCATCATATTGCTGCCATCCTGTTACAGTCCATTCCATGACATAATTACCATCAATTAATTAGTTGTTCTTTCAAGCAGAGAGTTTGGTGAAATTTGTAAATTGTGTTCCGCATGGATTTTATCTTTCCTTTCTGGCTCGCACTCTTCAGTAGAGGTGTCCAGGTTTTCTATAGCAGTTAGTCAGACCTTGGAACAAATTATGCAGTTAAAGTTTCAAGGCAAAATACACAAGCAAAATACTTTCAGCGAGCTGGAAGGAGCAAAAACTACTAGAACTGAAGTGATGCTTCTCCACCATCAATTCTACTGGACTGGCCACGTTGTCTGAATGCCCGACCACTGTCTCCCAAAGCAGTTACTCTACTCCGAACTCAAGAAAGGGAAATGAAATGTTGGTAGATAGGAAAAGAGATTTAAAGATGGGCTTAAATCCAACCTCAAAAACTTTGGAAATAGACACTGGGAAGCCCTGGCCCTTGAGAGCTCTAACTGGAGATCAGCTGTGACCAGCAGTGGTGCAGAATTTGAAGAGGCACAAATGGAGAGCAAAGGGGAGAAATGTGCCAAGAGGAAAGTGCATCAAGTCAACCCTGACCGGGACCACCTTCCATCTGGAAGCTGATTTCCTCACTGCGGGAGAACATGCGGATCAAGAATAGGGCTCCACAGACACCTATGGACCCACTGCCAAGACACCACATCTGGAAGACCATCATCCTCAAGCTATGAGGGATCACCTTAAGTACACTAGTTATTTATTGCTATATTTAAATTTTGAAGATATTTATTCTCATTATTAAAAAAACAGCTAAAATAATGTTCTTAATTCACTTTTTATTTAAGAAAATTCAGAATTATTGTCAGAATATCATAGCCAGTGACACCATTTAAACATCTAAGCAGTGAAGCTATATACAGACCCTATAACAACTGAAATAGTTTGAATTACAGTGCAAAATGAGAGGTGCTGTTTAAAGTTAAATTATCACTGTAATGTTACTTCACTATGCCTTATTGCTGCAAATACTTAATTATTTGTCAAATTGTTGCATGTATGGTCTTTTAAACAAGAGGTGCTGTAGCAAAGGTAAAGGTAAAGTTTTTCCCCTGACATTAAGTGTCCGACTCTGTGGATTGGTGCTTATCACCATTTCTAAGCTGAAGAGCCAGCGTTGTCTGTAGACACTTTCAAGGTCATGTGCCCGGCATGGCTGCATGGAGCTCTGTTACCTTCCCACTGGAGTGGTACCTATTGATATTCTCACAGTGACATGTTTTTGAACTGGAAGGTTGGCAGAAGCTGGGGCTAACAGCAGGAGCTCACCCCACTCCCCAAATTCAAACCTGTGAGCTTTCGGTCAGCAATTTCAGCAGCTCAGTAGTTTAACTCACTGTGTCATCAGGGGCTGATGGAATGGGGGCTATAGCATAATATGCATCACTATTAATTAGGCAAGCTGACAGTTTAATAGGATCATTGTTTCTTTTTTAAAGTACATCGAAGAAGGTCCTGCTCCTTTGTTCTGCCATAGCTCCAATATCCAGAAGGGCACGGTTTCTCTTGACTCCTGCTCTTAAGAAGCTATACAGGATGATCAAGGCTCTTCTTTCAAGCTAGTGTTGTAAACCTCTCTTAGCTCCATAGAAGAGCTACCACCTTCTTCGGGCTCAGATTGGAGCCTGATATCTAACTATCTTCTTTCTCTTTTCAAACAAAAGATAGGATATGAAAGGAGGATGGAGCAGGACAGAAGTGCTGGAGAAAAGGTCTGTTATTGCCATGTTTTCTTGCAGCTTGCTTGTTATCTGCAGGTCCTGTGGAAGACATCGTGAGGTTTGAAATATACAGTATTTCAATAAGATTCAGTTGCCATTCCAGTTAACTTGAGTACATGGAATATAGAAATATGGAGCACCATCTTATCTTTTGCCTTAGAACTGGGGGGAAAGCCTTCTCTTAAGCTGGCACGGGATCTGCAACCACTTTTCAAGTCAGAGAAGAATCTTATCATATCTCTATTCAGGTTTATCCTCAGGTGACAGATCAATCGCAAATTCTGCCCAAAGGATGTCTAGATGTTAGCATCCTTCTCAATAGAAATGAGACTTGTTCATAAAGACAGAGTAATAACATTATAAATAGTTGTATTTTTGAAAGAATAGATTTAGCAATGTTTTCAGCTATAGGAAATAGTTGGAAAGAAAAGAAGATCCTAGTAAGTTCTTAATAATGTTCCAGAAGGGAATGACTAACTCTTCTCTTTATGTTATTGTTGCTATTGTTACATGATTTTCTCAGTGCAGGCTCAAGGCACTCAAGGCAACTTGCAAGGCTATTTCACAGTTCACTTTTTGCAGACTCTCAAAACTTATTAATTTAAAATATACAAGTAGCGAGGGAACACTGTATTCTAGGGCTGGGTGGTTTCGTTCGTTAATTTCGTAATTCGTTATTGATTCGTATTTAAATTCGCTTACGATCCGATATTGAGCATTGCAGGAGCAACTAAAAATCGAAACGAATTTTTCAATTTATTTCGTAATTGTTTCGTAATCGGTTCGAAATCGTTTCGAAATTGTTTCGAAATTGTTTCGTTATTATTTCCGTATGTCTGGTGCAAGTTTTAGGGTTGTTGTTTGTTTTATCAGTGATAAAAAATAAATTATCACACCAACAGTCAACAACAGAGGGAGAGGGAAGCTTCAGAAGTTCCCCCTGTCCCATTTGGAGGGGTTTTTTTTTGCATATTGCGCAATCGCGTCCGCCATTAACGAATCGATTTGTAATTGTTTCGTAATTTTTTCGTAATTTACGAAATTTCGTATATTTAGAACTTTTTTAAAGAAAAAATTCGGAATTCTTTTAAAAAACGAAACGCAAAAACCCCCTAAAAATGAATCGAGTTTAGAAACAAATTTTTCCATGGTTACCCAGCCCTACTGTATACCCATTATCAAAGTGTGTTGTTTCTCCAGCATAGATTCTGCTACAGACTTGAGTTGCACAGAGCGGAAGAACAGCTCTCATGCTGCCCCAGGGAGGGGGGAGGGATAAGCCAGGAACCCCTTGGTGGTGATGTAGGCACATGGGAAGAGACATTTACATGCCTCCTGGAAGCCAGAACCATTGCTCTGGCTGGTGGAGGCAGTGGTCTGCGAGGGAGGCATGTGTGCGGCTGGCGAAGAGCCCCATCCTTCCCGGAGCCTAGCAGAAGTGGCACCAGTGAGGGGTGCGGAGAGGGCCTCCAAGGCAGCTTCTGCCGAGGCTTCTTCCTCGGGCAACCAGGTGAGAGCCGCAGGCTAGTGGGAAGCAGGTAGGGAGGGAGAAGGGTGGCTTCAGCAAGGGGAGGGAAGGAGGAAAGGAAGGGAAAAGAGGAGAGGAAAGAGAAGGCAAAGGGACTGAGTGAGTGAGAGAGAGGGGGAGGGGGAGAGAGGAGTGGGTGGAGCCACTCCTATAAGGGGCCAATTCTACCTCATACATGCTGAAGCAGTACATATATAGCGTTCCTACTTCGCGGATTTTCACTTATCGTGGGTGGTCCTGGAATGTAACACCCGCGATAATTGAGGGAACAGTGTAGTTAAAAAATTATATAATTTAAAAAAGTAAAAAATGTAATTAAACTAACTATAGAAATAAATGCTCTTCAAAGCAAAACCATTAAGAAGAAGTAGCTCCCGGTGGTGCAATGAGTTAAATCCTTGTGCTGGCAGGGTTGCTGAACAAAAGGTTGGCGTTTCAAATCCAGGGAGGGGGGTGAGTTCCCATCTGTCAGCTCCATCTTCTCATGTGGGGAGATGAGAGAAGCCTCCCACAGGATGGTAAAACATCCAGGCATCCCCTGGGCAATGTTCTTACAGATGGCCCATTCGCTGACACCAGAAGCAACTTGCAGTTTCTCAAGCCGCTCCTGACACACACAAAAAATTAAGAAGAAAACTATCAACAATGCAGCAGATTCTGAAAAGGGCTGCAATGAAAACTCTCAGACTTCATCACATTGAGAAATTCCCTCCTCGTAGGACACTTCAGCCTCTTTTCGAGCATGGAGAAGCACTGAGCTCATCACATAATGCTAAACTACTTCCAAGCTATCATGCATAGCCCTCCATGGTTGAAAAGAGGCAGAGAGTCCTGAAAAGAGGGAACTCTGAACATGGGCAAGTAATCATGTTAGGAGCTCCTACCTCCCACTGTGTGTTACACCTGTGAATCCAACTGAAAAACAGGTAAGATGAGAACTGTCAAAGTTTCCCATCCCGTTTCATTGCCTGCCTATCCATCTCCTTTATGATAAGGGGCTTTGGGCAGGGCAATTTTATCTCATGGATAGAAGAGGTTTTAAAGTGGTGTCAGTCTCCTTTAATGTAAGGGGCTTTAGGCAGGACAAGGGATCTCTTGGCTTTTGGATAGTTGGAGTTTTCCCTGCTTAAAAAAAAGTAAGGCAGGGTGGGCAGAGAAAAGGATTTCCCATGTGATGAATGTAAGATGAATCCACTGCCAGCTCTTAGGTTTCCAAATGGGCAGCAAACAGGGAGACTCATGTAAAGGGGGTGCAGAACTCAAAACAAGATGGCAATTGCCTATGATAAAAGGATGGCAACCCATGCTTTCCCATGTCAATGTGATGAGGCTGTAGCAAGGGAATCCCAGAACCTGAAGAAGAGCCAGCAAGGGTGTATCTACAATGTAGAATTAATGCAGTTTGATATCATTTTAACTGCAATGGTTTAATGCTATGGGATCCTTAGAGTTGCAGTTTGGTGAGCCACTGGCACTCTTTGGCAGAGAAGGCTAAAGTCCTTGCAAAACTACAACTCCCAGGATTCCATAGAATTGTGCCATGGAAGTTAAAAGAGTGCCAAACTGCATTCATTCTACAGTGCAAATGCATACTAAGAAGGCACTCTCCCATGCTTCTCCCAGAGTTACCTGTGAGGATTGTGAGACAGAGAGAATGGCCTCCCCAGTGGCTCTCATAACATAGGAAGCCTCATGATCCTTCAGATGACGAAACCAGAGCTGAATAGGACTTTGTTGGTCATAATTAGTACTAGAAATTGTCCCTAAAAAGAAAGTGGTAGCCACTAGGCCAGCGTTTCTCAACCTGGAGATTGGGACTCCTGGGGAAGGGTCATGAGGGGGGTGTCAGAGGGATTGTCAAAGACTATCAGAAAACACAATATTTCTGTTGGTCATGGAGGTTCTGTGTGGGAAGTTTGGCCCTATTCTATGATTGGTGGGGTTCAAAATGCTCTTTGAGTGTAGATGAACTATAAATCTCAGCAATTACAACTCCCAAATGTCAAGGTCTATTTTCTCCAAACCCCACCAGTGTTCACATCTGGGCATATTGAGTATTTGTGCTAAGTTTGGTCCAGGTCCATCATTGTTTGAGTCCACAGTGATCTCTGGATGTAAGTGAACTACAACTCCAGAACTCAAGGTCAATGCCCACCAAACTCTTCCAGTATTTTCTGTTGGTCATGGGAGTTCTGTGTGCCAAGTTTGATTCGATTCCACAAGTTTGATTCGATTCTACAACTCCAGAACTCAAGGTCAATGCCCACCAAACTCTTCCAGTATTTTCTGTTGGTCATGGGAGTTCTGTGTGCCAAGTTTGATTCGATTCCATTATTGGTGGAGTTCAGAATGCCCTTTGATTGTAGGGCATAAATCGCAGCAACTACAACTCCCAAATGACAAAAACAAGCCCCCGCCCCCAAACCCACCAGTATTCAAACTTGAGTGTATTGGGTATCTGTGCCAAATTTGGAACAGTGAATGAAAATACATTCTGCATAGCAGTTATTTACAATCTATAACAATAGCAACATTACAAAGTAGCAATGAAAATAATGTTATGGTTGGGGGTCACCACAACATGGGGAACTCTATTAAGGGATCGCAGCATTAGGAAGGTTGAAAAACACTGTGCTAGCCACTAGTAGAGCTGAAACAAGGTAATTGTGTGCTTTATTCCTGAGCATTTTATGAATATATGCTAAAGAATGGGAATGTCTACATGAAGGAGGTGAAATTTCATGCATCTTTGTACTAAGCTCTAAATGCAACAATCAACACCTTGAATTACATTTGGATCCAGATGCCTTTGAAGATTTGCGGTGGAATTTTGTTGTAATCAGCTAGTGATACAAATAGCTGGACTTGCATAACTGCATTTTCAAAAGGACACAGTAGGCAGCTCCAGGAAATGTTAGGATTTGAGCTTTACTATTTCCTACCATCTCTTGCACTGTAGTTTATAAGAAGAAGATTACCCATTCACAATGTTCAGTTCTGGATCAATATGCATGTGTGGGAAGGAGGGAAGATGAGGGGGCAGAGGAGGTTCAATTTGTTGACTGCCAAGGCTATGAAATGGATGGGAGACATTTGACCTCACCCAATGAGCTCATCCCTGGACCACAATAGGGATAACAGTAATAGTAATATTTTTGCAGAACCATTTATGTAACTTTCTATAAACATGTCATTGGTTGGTAGTTCATCTGTCTGCCCGTGAATCCTACAAACACTTCTCCACTTGATCTTACATGACTTCTGCATTGTTAAAATGTTGAAAATTCAATGCCTAATGGATATCATATGGATTTCTTCAGCATATCTACTTGCAGATAATATATAATAGCACACAGAAGTCACACATGGGAGCCAAAGACACCAAATTTCTAAGGCCAGACATGGTTACCATGACTTTCCTTTCCTGGCTCATTGTAAAAGTTAAGTTCTTTCCCATCATTCCAACTGGATTTACCTTTTCTAGAACCATCTATTATCATAAACAGTAGTAGATTTTGCAGTTTGCAGTCCAGAGCCATGAAATAATTGTAATTTCTGTGCTTCTTTGTTGTCTCCTCCCCTATCCCATCTCTTCTCCCTTTACTTCTGTTGAATTCCTCATTTTTATCTTAGACTTTAAAAAATGGATCTTGCCTATAAAAATTCACTGTATAGATTATCCATTTTTCAAAAGAGCGCACTTGACATTATGTGAGGAGAGAATTCAGGAGGAATATATATAACTTTAATCGCACAAGCAGCAAAAAAAAAAGCTTCCTCTAGAGAGTTCCTCACAGTTCAGTAAGGAAAAACAAAACCGAACTACTGAATCATAAGCCTTGAGCTTAATTATAGACGTACAGATTAATGGTGGCTCAAAGATTATACCGCCATCATCCAGATTCCATGCTGAGCATCCTGCTCACACAAGAGAGTATTGGCTGAACATGAAATAATCCTTTAAAAAAGAAAAGATGCAGGATAAACCACTTGCAGTTTCAGGATCCCAGCTATATTTTGACCCAAGGAGAAAGGCCTGACATTAAATAATGTGCTAGTGTGTGCAAAAAGCCAAAAAACAAAAAGTAAAATGTGATTCAGTCTGATTTATTCAAAAAGCTAAATCTAATGCCAGTCCCAACTAGAGTAGTTTTGGCCCAGCTCTCATATCTGTTAAGGTCGTTTTGAATTCTGAGCATGTCCTTTAGGGTTTTAAATGTATTTAATATATTGATGTGTAATGGTTATGGTACAAAGAAATTAATTGTTTTTCAAAACTTTTATACTCATATTTAAATGCATTACATTGCTTTAATTTGCAATGTGTCATATTTACTATTAGCCACCTTGGGATATAAATTAAGTAAGTAAAGAAAGAAAAAACAGGATATCAGTTTTTCTTCATAATTTGATAATCATCCCCTCTAGTCTATCATCCAAATCATTTATAAAGATGCTGAAAAGCACTAGGCCCTGGACAAAACCCTATGGTAGACACTGGCCACTTTGGTACTGTCCCATTATCCGGGAGGAGGCCACAAGGGGGTGCTAGACAGAGCAGGATAGTCCATTTTACAGGGGAAAGGGGGTTGAAGGAGTTAAACAATTTCCTCCTGTTTTTTTGTTATTCGCACCACTCATGTCACCATTGTCAAAACAACCATCATTTATTATAGGGGGGGGGGGGGAGGTAATCACCAAAAATGGGGAAAATTGATTTTTTTCTTTCAACTCTCCCACACACCCCACCCCCATAACATGGACTATCCTTCTTTGTCTAGGCCCCTTTGGTGTCTACCTGGATAATGGAACAGTACCATCACTTCCCTCCAGATAATTGTTTGGCAACTTTTATGGCTAGAAAACAAAATCTACTGCCCTGGTCTCTGCATCCAAAAATAGTCCATCCATTAAACAACTTAACTACATGTTAATTGTGCACTGTTCTCCATTGGAGACATTGTGCCCAACAGAAATATTATTCATTCCCCTCTGCAGGAATGAAATATATTGAGATTTACATCTCTATTTCTTGCACATGTTTTCAAGGAACAAAGCACCCTTAGTATATAAAACCTTAACTATACATTCATCCTCATTGAGTCTGAATGGCTAGGAAAGAGAGAGAAAAGACAGGAATCTTAAATTTTTACGAACTTGTCGCAACAAATGGCAAAGCTTAGACTGCTTGTACCTTCCAGAACCAACCATGGGATCTCCACTGAAGCTTTACCATCAATCCTTGTTTCCACAACAAGCCAAATTTTTCAACATCCAATTATCACAAGGACAGAAAGCGCAGTAAAATCTTCTGAATATAGGCACAGGCAGCAAAACAAACACCACAGGGGTGTTAACTCTTCCCTATGCTATCCAAAGCATGAGTGTGGGGGGGGGGGGGGGGCTGTTGTTACAAGTAAAAATATACCTGTTCTGGCTTACATACAAATTCAACTTAAGAACAAACATACAGAATTCTGTTTATAACTTGGGCACTGACTGTATTGTATGTTATTTCAAGTAGAGTGGGTTGCTTCTGCAGACATAAATAACAGATGACAGAATATTTCCACTGTAAGTCAAATATGGGGACGATGATGTACTTACTATTTGGCTATTGAAATAATTGACTTTGGAAATGTTACTAATCATGGACCTACCAGTACTTATTGCTTCGCGTTTCAACCCAGTGAGGCTCCTGTAGTAACTGTCAATCATTAAAGTAAACAATGCAATGCAATGCAATAATAGGCAATAACCACATAGAGAGAGATACTTGCAGGAACACCTCAGCAAGTGAGAGTCCAAAAGTGATAGGCTAACACCTGGAATCTCAACCCATGGCTGATACTGGATGAGAGACTCCTTCCTGGGCACACAGAAGACTGGGTGGCTTGGAAGGTGCTGAACAGACTGCGCTCTGGCACCATGAGATGCAGAGCCAACCTTAAGAAATGGGGCCACAAAGTGGAATCCACAACATGCGAGTGTGGAGAAGAGCAAACCACAGATCACCTATTACAATGCAGTCTGAGCCCTACCACATGCACAGTGGTTGACCTTCTTATAGCAACACCAGAGGCACTTCAAGTGGCCAGCTACTGTTCAAAGGGCCTTTAGTATAACGCCAAGTTTTAAAACTTTGTTTGTGTTTTTAAATACATTACAGCTGTACCCTCAGTTTGCTTCTGATACAATAAATAAATAAAGTACATAGAAATAAAAAGCTGAAATAGGACCTCTAAAAGACTTCACAGCAGGGGAACAAAAAGTCATCCTTGACTAAAAGCTTGACAAAAGAGAAATGATTTATACAAGTCATCATATGCCATTAAAGAAGAGGCCAATCCATGCTCTGAACCCTTGGATTGAATGTGAAGTTCAGCAATCTTTGCTTCTCAGGTTTCCAAGGGAATGGCTGTCTTTCCCCTGAGTTTCAGCAGAAAAACATGCTGTTAATAATGACAAAACCTTGGGAAACTAAAAGACCATTGAAGAAAAATTCCATCCCCAGCTTTATTTTGCTGATTTTTTTTAAAAAAACTTGTTTCATAATTGTTCAAACTGTTCAATCTTCACCATGGAATTTCTAACTGTATATAAATATTTAGACAAACAGATAGTGCCCTATTACCATTTAAAAAGCTCACCTAAGGTGAAATTGTGGCATCTGGTCTTTCTTCACTCCATTCAAATTCATCTCTCACCTGAGCTTTTTAGAGAGATCAAGATGACTGAGTATAAAATTGCTGGAAGAGCTAAGAGTGGGGAATTTTGCTAAATTATTCACAAATGCAGCAAATTCACGAAGATTTACCATTTAATTTGCAGTTTGAATATGAAGTGTCCTACTCAAAAACTGGCATTCAAATGCTTGAGACCTGCTATTTCTTGATTGTTTTGATTTTCATACAATTGTAGAATCAGGGAGGGAAAAAATCTGCCTCCTAATGCAGGTTTTGCAATGTAGGATATAACTATCTGATCTGTAGCCACCCAGTCTCAGTCTAAATAGCTCCTAAAGCAGAAGCCAAAACTCCTTGCAGTGGTCCCACTGGCAAACAGTTCCTACTGTTAGAGAGATTCTACTACTTCTTATCCAAAATTATTTTTTTGCCATTTCTGTCCTATTCTGGTCTAGATCAGGGTTTACTCTATACTTGCATATACTCATTTGTAATCATTGAGCCCGTGGTGGTGCATTGGGTTAAGCCCTTGTGCCAGCAGAACTGCTGACTGATAGGTCAGTGATTCAAATCCAGGTAGAGCAGGTTAAGCTCCCTCTGCCAGCTCCAACTCCCCATGCAGGGACATGAGAGAAGCCTCCCACAAGGATAGTAAAACATCAAACATCTAGGTGTCCTCTGGGCAATCTCCTTGCAGATGGCCAATTCTCTCACACCAGAAGTGACTTTCAGCTTCTCAAATCACTCCTGACATGGAAAAAAACTGTAATCATTACAGAGATTGGAGCTCCCTTCTTCCCACTGCAGTGACCAATGCTACCCCCCCCCCCCCCACAATCTATAATAAACTCACTGCAAATCACCATCCATAACCATTCAGGAGAAGAGTGAGCAATCACAGTGGTATCTGACTATACCCCAGCAGCTAGATGTGAAGCTATTGCATCAGCTGCTGAAACATCCAGAACATTCTGGCACATCTTAGCAAATGATGTAATCACTGCATTCTGGTTGCAGTGCCTTAGCCAGATGCTTCTCTTCTCATCCAGTCATGAATGACCATGGATGGGAGGCATTGCAGTCCTAAAATAATTGTGATAGGAATGATACATTGCTCACTATAGCATAGTTCCACATATGGAACTACTATATTATGTGAAGTCATGCAGAGATGCAGCCAAAACACTCAAAATTCTAATTCTCAACTGTAAATCAGTATCACATGTTGTTATCAAAAGATTTTTAAAATATAGTTACGTATCAATTGCCAAAATCAATGTTCAGTAGAATAATATGACAAAAATTATATAATTGGAGCAAGCAGGTTAAGAATAGGATCTGTCAAGGAATGCTTAGGTAGGCTATATTCAGAGGAAGGTAATAACAAACTGCTTAAAATCCAAATTCCACCTTCCCACTTTAAAAAAAGATTTTTCCTTTACTCTCCAAATTTCTATCATTGGAGAAAGTGATATTGAAAACACAGCTAGAACTCTTATATTGGTTGTGTTTGAATTTCCATTAGTAACTTGAAACTACTATGCAGTGTCAATCACATAACTTGGGATATTGGAGATTTACTAATCTTATCACTGCCCTTATCACACCACTGCTGGCATTGTGCAACAATTATGCCTCGGCAGTGTGAGGCTGCACTTCCAAGTGGGTAGTGTAATTCCTCCATCCCGCTGTGCCATTCCAGTCCATTTGTTTTGTTTTTTGCTTTAAAAAAAGATACTTCCCAATTACAAAGTGTTAACAAAATAAAAATTCAGTGAGCAGAGATGACAGCATAACATCACAGAAACACCCAGACATCATTGCACTTGGTAGGTCTTGGAACCATGGCATGATCAGGGGCTATTGACATGCTTTGTCCATCAATAGCTTTATCATGAGGAGGTGGTAGACAGGTAACAAGCTTCTCTTCAAGTTTTAACCTCTGTGCAATAAAGTGTCTAATGTTTTTTTTTTCCTTTTCCCTCCAAGAAAAGAAAGAGCCTTTAAGCCACTGTCTCAAATATCAGTACTTCCATCATCTCTTATGCCAAGTTAAATTGGCATGCTAATTCAAGAGGGCTATCTCTGTCATAGCAGTAAGTTAAAGTGATTTGATACAAAACAATACCTCTTGGTGTGTGAAACAAATGTTCAGGAAGCACATTCTTCTGCTGAGCCTGGAGCCCATACAAATCAAGAAAGGCTGACATTTCTTCCTCCCCTCGCTCCCACTCCCTTGGCCATGATGCATTTAGCAAGCCTTCCCTGGGTGTTCTTGACGTTTGTGACATCCCATTGCACAAGCCGAACAGACCTTCTGTGTCTAGATTAATGGAGCACAACCTGCAAGATGTCTCCAGATAAATCATTCTGGATGGTTAAATGGTAGCTACAGAATAACCGCTCTTCTGTTAAAGACTGAAGAATGGTGCAGGAGTTGAAAAACACGAACTTTGTATCCGTCAATGAATTTTGCTTTCTATAAAGTTCTACACAGATATGAGATGTATTTTGGGATCATCAGAGGTTCTTTTACAGTAGCTCATATTTTTTATGCTGGTCTACTTCTTTTACAAGATTGCTTTGTTGGGAGCTGCTGTGGGTTGCCCTGAGCAATGGCAATGGTGTAAATCTGAATGTTCAAGTGCTCATCATGGTAATCCTCATAAACCTTTTTTAAAAAAAAAAAAATCAAATCTTGTGCTAATATTGATCTGAAATTTAGTTCTAGCAGAATTTAGTCATGATCTTGCTTATTACTGTTAGTATATTGGAGGACGACAAAGAGGAAAAGGGGAAGATGATAACTAATGTGGCTTCTATGTCCTGACCATGCGGGGACATGATAGAAGCCTCCCACAAGGATGGCAAAACATCAAAACATCTGGGTGTCCCCTGGACAATTTCCTTGCAGATGGCCAATTCTTTCACACCAGAAGTTACTTGCAGTTTCTCAAGTCACTCCAACACACACATACACACACAAAAAAACCCCTGAGTAAGTTATCAAAATACTTACACCTCTGCAGAACTGTGTGGTGCAGGCATGTAGCCGGGGGGGGGGGGGGGGGCTTGAGGGGCTTCAGCCCCCCCCCCCCCGAAATTCTCATGGTGGTTCGCAAAAAGGCCTTACTGGTGCATTATTTAAACTGTTATGTTTATTCATATCATGATCTGATCACCATACTCAATATATCCCATCTGCATGGGGGTATTGGGGTAATGATACAAAAGGTTTGCTAGGCTAGACCCTCTTTCACTCAGACTCACCCCCCCCCCCGAAACTCAGCCCCCCCGAACCCCCCCTGAAATTTTTACCCCCCCCCCCAAAAAAAACGAAATCCTTGCTACGGGTCTGGTGTGGTGTAGAATTTTAGAGTATGAAGCAGGACAACCACTATACAGATCCTACTGCTAGTTTATCTCCTCCCCATGATAAACCCATTCCCCATTATTGACAGGTAAAACTCATCAATAACTGACAATCCCTCACTGTTCCCTTGTTTGATGGGTCTGTTCTGCTTCTATGCTGACATGACTGCAGTGAAATGACATTGGGGGCAGCAAGCTCATTCTCTCCCCCTCTCCCTCCTTACTTTCTGTTTACTTGATATTTTTTCAGTAATATTTGTCTTCTTTTAAATTAACTGTGGAACTGTGAAGTAGCATAAAAAGGATATGGAGCAACAGAAATTTGTGAAGGCGGGGTTACAGGGGTATGCATAAGTACAATTGCAAGAACACAGATTGGCAATTGAGCACAACTAAATAAAAAAGTGTGATAATGGGAGTGCTCATCCTGGTATTAGTTATTGTGCAACTGCTATGGAACAGTGATTCCATGTGATAAAGTTCTTGATTTCAGGGATTTTTCCCTAGAAAAGCATGTGGACGTAATGAAATTAACACCCAGAAAGTATCCTCCCTGATATATAAGTATTAAGGGATTTCTGATAGCAAGGAATGTAGATTGGGATGTTTATGTAAAAAAAAAAATCTCTAGAAGACCAGTTTAAACATCTGGCCTGGAAACATAACCAAAATATGTGCTAGAAATGTTAGCTGATTGGAAAACTACCTCAACAGAAGTGTAATGTATGAGCAACCTTGTTATAGTAGGATATGTGGGGAATTGAGCCCAGTTTCTCCATTCTAGTCGCAATCCAGTATGTCAGGGTATGAAACCGAAATGTATTTAATTCAAGAAATTTGGATCTGTAATTCACCAACATAGCTGTCTAATCTTTCCAGGAGTTACTTTCTTCAAAGGAACTGTGAACACTGTAATGATGGGTGTGTCAGTGAATCCTACCTACGCTAGGGGATAACCCTGCTCTTCTGGCTTGCAAGCAGTTCAGCTCAAGACAGTAGCTATTTTTCTGCCACCCATCCACTGCCAATATATCCCATCCAAAACAATTTGTGTTCATATATGTGACACCTTTGCCAGCATAAGTCACCAACAGGATTTCACTCTTCATCCCCATCACTCTATCTTATGTAAAGGCAATGAATATTTCTTGTCCTCTGGAATTCAAACTGTCCCTTAACACTTTTTATCACCATATGAAAATCTCAAAGCCCTATATTGTTGCTGGGAAATCCATTTCTTCTCTACATAAGTTCAGAGAAATTAAGAAAGTCTTTAAAAAATAGTATTTTTACCAAGTTCTCAACTGAAGGGATTAAAAAAATAAACTCTTAAGAAATATTATTTTGTATAATCTGTGGAAACTCTCCCATCTATACCAAGTCAAATTCACCCTTTCTTTTCCCCAGCTTTGCTTCTCAACATATCTTCATGCTAGTTTGCCATTTTAATGTTATACAGAGCATTTTAATGTAAACCAGTAAAATCTGCACTATATAAACTGCTCCATTAAAAAAAAACACTTTAAAAATATGAATCTTCATTAACGGTCCTGGGGCATTAATTTCTGCTCTATTAGATGGGTATTTAATACACATACACATACACACACATTTATATTGATATTCTATAGGAATTCTCCATAGTAACTCCCTAGAACACTGTAAAGTTCACAGCAATTATGACCATGAGATCAATCTTGTGCCAGGAGTGGGGAAGTGTTGTAATTACTCCTTCAGCATCAGCCTGGAAGTAGCAGCTAGGGAGTAAGTACGCTAAGGGTTCTTAAAATAAGCCCGTTCTGAATTGTAACACAGTGCTAAATAGGACATAGAAGCTATCAAATGCCCTTCTTTGTAAAGCAAACTCAGTGCGAATGCTCAGCCTAAAGCCCCCATTTCATTCCACACTGCAATTGATCCCTGCAAAGTCCAACAATGGCACCTTTTCTTTTTGTTTCCCGTTACACTCAGCTTCACACTTCTCTTCTATTTCAGAAAGACTGAGAAACTCTGCTCCAAATCTGACCCCACAGGGTAGGTTTCTTATGCCATAGATGTTAACCTCTGAAAGTGCAATCAGAGCAAACTGAACTCTATTGTGGCTCGGTTTGTTCAGTGTCTACAGCACTGAGAAGAGAAAGGCTTGTACAGGGTCTTTCTCTTGCAGCCTGTAAATCAACACAATCAGCCAGTACTCATTGCTTTTTCTTCTTTACTTCCAAATC
This sequence comes from Anolis sagrei, assembly GCF_037176765.1. NCBI lineage: Eukaryota > Metazoa > Chordata > Lepidosauria > Squamata > Anolidae > Anolis > Anolis sagrei. Next base: position 209,704,651 of record NC_090024.1, on the reverse strand, counting down.
AAAATTATGTTTCTTTCACTAACATAGGTAAAAGATTTATATGTTCAAAAGGCATACAATATTAGTCAGGCACTCATAAATGCAGTGAAGTTCACTGAAGCAAGAAATGTCATTTGATTCAGTTTTTTCTTGTATACTAACTTTCCCAAATTCATAATTGTTCCCTAACTTACAGAAGAAACATGAGGCATTTTTAAAATACCAAAAGCAGGAGAAAATGAAACTAATAGATAAGTCTGAATGTATTGTCGAAGACTTTCATGGCTGGAAGCACTGGGTTGTTGTAGGTTTTTCAGGCTATATGGCCATGTTTTAAAAGCATTCTCTCCTGATGTTTCACTGCATCTATGGCAAGGTCACAGCCTCTGAGGATGCTTGCCATAGATGCAGGTGAAACGTCAGGAGAGAATGCTTCTAGAACATGACCATATAGCCTGAAAAACCTACAACAACTCAGTAACAGATAAGTCCACTCAAGCAGAGGGGTCTGAGGGCCTTGTTCTTTTTTCAACAGGGTTTGAATTCTGATACTGTCAACCATTACAGAATCATAAAATCCTTGAGTTGGATGAGACCTTGTAGGCCATCCAATCCAACCCCCTATCAAGAAGCAGGAAAATCACATTCAAAGCATCCACGACAGCCTCTGTTTAAAAGCCTCCAAAGAAGCAGCCTCCACCACACTCTGGGGCATATAGTTCCACTGCTGAACAGCTCTCACAGTTAGGAAGTTCTTCCTCATGTTCAGGTAGAATCTCCTTTCCTGCAGTTTGAAGCCATTACTCAGTGTCTTAGTCTCCAGGACAATAGAAAACAGCTTGCTTCCTCCTCCCTATGACTTCCCCCTCACATATTTATACATGGTCATCATGTCTCCTCTCAGCCCTCTCTTCTTCAGGCTAAACATACCCAACTCTTTAAGTAGCTCCTCATAGGGCTTGTTTTCCCAGTGCCTTGTTCATTTTAGTAACCCTCCTCTGGACTCATTCCAGCTTGTCAACATCTCCCTTCAATTGTGGTGCCCAGAATTGGACACAGTATTCCAGGTGTGGGCTAACCAAGGCAGAATAGAGGGGTAGCATGACTTCCCTGGATGAAGACACTATACTCCTATTTATGTAGGGCAAAATCCCATTGGCTTTTTTTTTTTTTGCCACCAAAGGACATTTTTGGCTCATGTTTAACTTGTTGTCCATGAGGACTCCAAAATATTTTTCTCATGTACTGCTATTGAGCCATATGTCCTTTATTCTGTATCTTTGCTTTTCATTTTTTATGCCTAAGTGAAGTATCTTGCATTTGTCACTGTTGAAATTCATTTTGTTAGTTTTGGCCCACCTCTCTAATCTGTTAAGTTGGCTTTGAATTCTTCTCCTGCATTCTGGAGTATTGGCTATCCCTACCAATTTGGTGTTGTCTGCAAACTTGATGATCATGCCTTCAAATCCTTCATCAAAGTCATTAATAAAGATGTTGAACAGGACCGGGCCCAGGGCAGAACCCTGTGGCACTCCACTGTAGTACTTAATCAGGGTTGCCACCACTTTTTTCTAAAAGGATTCACATCATGTTTTAGCCCCCATCACCACCAAGCATTAGCACTGTTTCCAATGTTTTTGCATAAACATGTTTTTGCAGAAACATTTATTTGTTTTCATCAAGTCCATTACTGATTTCAAACACCATAGTTTTCACTGAATGTGTGTGAGAGAAAAAACAGAACAAACCAAGAGCTATACTGGTTCTAAAAGCCTATGTAAGACAGCATTCATTCCAATCGGTGGTTAACCAGTTGTCAATCAACTTCCCATTCATGTCCTCCAGCAACTAATGTTCAGAATCTACTACCTATAAAACTTGTTATCCAGGATTCAGTGTTGTGCTATAATAATCACAATGGGACTTTCAGCTTTGTGCCTCCCTCTTTGACCTTGAAAATCTGCTCCAGTAGCTTCTGCTTCCATCAGTGGAACAACATCTTTGGATCCTGACCTATATGGTAGGCATCTATTGTGTCATTCCATGGATGAAAGAAGAATATTATCAAAAGGCCTGTTTTAAAGCTATATTAACTGATCCCCATCATTTAGATCTTGCATTGGTGAATCACATAATTTAACAAAGTACTGAGAGGTCACTTTTAAGTGCACCCAGGCAATCTGCCCCCCTTAATGGTGGCAGATTTAGAAGATAGAAAATATAATGGGTCTGCTTATGGCACACAGTCATTGAACTTGGGTTCATCTGTTTGCAAAGGGCTTTGAATACCATAAATCACTCTGGAGGATCTAGAAAATGCCTAGAGAAAAGTCACTTTTTAGGCTTTTAAGACAGTGGTTCTCATCCTTTGGGTCCCCAGGTGTTATGGACTACAATTCACAGAAATCCCAGCCAGTTTACCAGATGTTAGGATTTTTGGGAGTTGAAGGCCAAAACATCTGGGGACCCACAGGTTGAGAACCACTGTTCTAGGGCAATTATATGAACAATTTCTGCCTTAAGGACTTACAAAGGTCAGTGGAGTTGACCACAGAACCATAGACTTGCCTACATTGATCCTATACCCAGGTTTGAACCAGAAGTCTCTTTTGGATGCCCAGATGATATCCAGGTAATATCAAAATTTAGACCACAATTAAATGAGAGAATTCAGCTTGGCAAGCATTATGCTAACAATCAAAGTTTCAGATTAAAGTTCCAGTAAGTGAAGGTATTTTGGCCAAGAAGTGATGCTTGCAAGCTCCCACTCCAAAATTACAAACATAAGAGAATATGTGGTCTGCACAACAGTTTTTATACAACCAGGTACATTGTACCAGTTTGAAGAATCTGTCTTCTGTTTCTGGACTGAGCTCTGATGATATGGCTGAAAATCCCCTCCCAGCCAGGTTGGGAAAGCTCTGTGGGCAGAGAGGCGTCTCCAAGAAGTGCTGGCATTCCAGGCCAGCAGGGGTCCAGGGTGGGGTTGTGGGATTATGGAACTCAGGCCCTGGAAAACAATGGAAGATGATCTCTGTGGTCTTTGCTTGGGCTAAAGTAAAGGTAAAGCTTTCCCCTGATATTAAGTCTAGTCATGTTCGATTCTGGGGGTTGGTGCTCATCTCCATTTCTAAGCTGAAGAACCGGCATTGTCCGTAGACTTCTCCAAGTTCATGGGGCCAGCATAACACAGGGATGTCCATTTGGTAACATGCATGACTGTATGGAGCACCATAGATAAACAAAAATGCCTGTTTTGGGGCAGTTGGGATCTATTGCCTATCTCTTGTTATATTCTTTGCCTGAGGCTGAGAAACAATCTTGGTTAAGAACTCTGTGTCCTGAGCAAGGCAGTTAAAACAGTTTACATTTTAAGAATAAGGTAGAATAAAAGTACAATTTACATTTCAGACTAGGGAAATAGATACATTACACTGTATAAAAGGATAAAAATGGTACCACAAGGAATGGATACAAATATGGTAGTTTCTTGATTTTTGTCTTTGAAGATTTAAGCCTGAAGATGATGAGATTATGCAGATTTCTTTTTTTCCAGGCGAGCAAGCCCAGAGTCTCCTTTGCATTGTTGAAGGCTTTCATGGTCGGACTCACTGGGTTGTTGTAGTTTCTTCAGGCTATATGGCCATGTTCTAGAGACCTCACTACCTCTGAAGATGCTTGCCATAGATGCAGGCAAAATGTCAGGAGAGAATGCCTCTAAAACATGGCCATATGGCCCGAAAAAACCTACAACTACCCAGAGTTTACTTTGTTTTGAGCCACACCTTGGGGCCATTTCTCAATGTGAAACAATAGCTGGATAATTTGCTTCCTGACCCAAGTCAGGTAAAGGTTCATGCTTTTCTGTCCCAGAAGTAAAATAGAATATGTTTAATAGATATATAAGAATAAAAGTGGGATAAAATATAGTTTATAGAGGAGATAGAGAGAGATATGGGGATGATGGGAAGGCCTGAGAGTTTTATGCAAAAGAGAAGACACCACTGCATTTCATTCTGGCTTGTTGCTCTTGGAAAACTATAAACCCCCAACTACAAATTCTTTTTAATTAGGGGTGGGGGTAGTGGTATTCATAACACAGGGATGTCCATTTGGTAACATGCAGTGAAACTAGTTAACTCCCACATTATGAGAAGTCAGCAAAACTCTAGAGAAATCCATACTCTGGGGTAGTGTGGACATATCAGCACTATTTAGAAGCTTTCCAGTGTCCAGAAAGACAAACATGGTTTCAGATGTTCACTGTTCCAATCCAGACCAGATTTCCATTACCGTGTAGATGAGATCCCTTCTCTAGGCATATTCTAGGCCCTAGTAATTCTATTGGATGCTTTTAGGCAGATACCCAATACATTGTTCATTTCAATTAAGAAAAATAGGGTCCCAGATTATTCAAATATCAAATTACATAAAGAGTCATAGGACAGACCCATTGCGTAATACATGGGCCTACTATACTTCATAAATGGGAGGATCCTGTTGCAATGTAATCTTTTTCATGAGCTGTACTCATTGTGTTGGATCACAATGGTAGCAGAATGTTGGAGTAGATAAGACTTTGGTCTGATACAACAGGCCTTGTCATGTTTTTACAAACCGTTATGCCCCTGGGATCACTCTCATCCATAGTACATATCAATTGCAAACTGCCGAGATTAAATAGAGATATAAAATGAAATCTGGAGGTAGAGGTGCATTGATTGCCTATCTGAAACACATAAAATAGCTTGTGAAATTGCAGTGCCCATACAGGAATGTGATTTGCTTCCACAGCTTCAGGCGTAGTTGAGTCAAGGATAGCTAAGCTCTTAACAGAATCCTTAAGTGGATAAATGACAGAGGCAAATATTACATGTAGTGTAGCTGAAGAAAATAACAGCATATGGTTACATCACGTAGCAATATAGTACATTATGTGAGAAAATAATGTATCTTTAGTCTGTCTTTGAACCTCATTGCATTATAAGCATTAGTATGACCCCTATTGACCAATAGAGAGAAATATGAATGTGTATGGAAAACTGAGCCTGAAAACCTTACAGAGATGGGAATCTCTGTCTGTGTTTTTGGTTCACAGAAATGCAGGGGATGGCACAGCAATCCCCTAAATATTAGACTTGATTCTGTAACCCTTTAGGACACCAAGGTCTGGATCAAAAATATTACAATAGATTTAAAATGAGGACACATTTTCGTCAATAATTGTACACTACAGAAAACTCTGTTCAAAATGAAATAAATAAAATTGTGAAGATCCATTTGATTAAACTGGGGGTTTCTTACAAAATATTTGGTACCTAAACAAGGGAAATAATCTATTGGTTCATTTTTTAAGAAAAGCTATGATCCAAAAAGTAATGTTTCTTAGCCTCGCCCCTGGAAAAATCCTAATGTGTATGCATTCTCTATGAGGAATACTGCCATGATGATCATGGAAGCTGCAAGGACACTTTCAAATGCATCCAGAACTCTACAATATTTGAACATTGCAGGAGTAGATGGGAAATGAGCTTTGGAGAGATACTTTGGAGAGTCACCTTGGGTCTGCCAGGGGAAAGGTGGTATAGAAATTCCCAAAATAAACACTTCTTCTGGAGTATAACTTCTAAAGTCCCTCAACTAGCCTGATGACTAACTATTTGGGATGAGGATTTTGGAACATTTAGGAAAAGAGAAGAGGTTTCCAAAGCTCTGAGCTAATAGTTTTTCAGGGAATTTTTCATCATCTCTGATTTTATCACTGCTAAATGCATGAAAGCCTCCTATGAATTCATGAGTTTGAAAACTACTTCAGCAGTTTTCACAGTTGACTGTGACTGAAATGTAAAATGTTCACATTTCTAATGTATCTGGAATTAACCAAAAGGTAACTTTTCATGTTAGGCCTAAAACAAGATGACAGGGTTGTGTTGGTATAGACCAAAATGTGCCCCTGGAGACTTGGGTAAGCAAGATTCTCCATGGAGTAGGTGAGTGAAAATGGTTTCAGAGGATTCTCAGGTGTCCATGGTGGGTTTTAAGTAACCTAAATGCTATATAATTATAACCCCTCTGTTGCAATAGAGTGTGCTGGTCAAGTTACAACTGGTAATAGAAGAGGAAAGAGGGCTGCTCAGGTGTTGGAGCAGGAGCAGCAAAGGAAGCGAATTAGGGAGATATTCATGACACCTACAGATACTGACTCGTTTGAAGGCTTCTCAGATTCTGAAATGGAGGAGGCAGAGGTTTGAAGCGGGCTACTCCGGAGCAAGAGTCAGATGAGGAATGTGAAAGAAACGTATCCATGAAATACTTAATGCTCCAACTGAGGAGGAGGATTTTATGGGGTTCACAGGGACTGATGGGACTGGGAGTAGTAAAGAAGTAGTAAAGAAGAGGAGGATGGGCTAGATTGGACCCGTGTGCAGGAGATTAGAGACATATGTACACAACCAACATCTAGTGATGAGTTTGAAGGGTTTTCTGGAGACTGGCAACCTGGTAATACATGGGGTGACCTAAGTCTTGATAGATGTTGGAAAAGTTGGAGGGACAGGCGGTGGCGAGCAGTTGTGGAAGCTAAGGCAGCTGAGAGTGATGAAGACAGGGTGGAGAGCAGTTCATCATCTGATAATGAGTTATAGTATAAAAGTAGGTATCAAACTATGGGGACTTTGCAGTAGGCAAAGTGTTGTATTCGTGCTTGGGACTTTGTTGCTGCCATTAGTCTTGATTTGGGTCCTGGGACTGCAGATTGCTGTGTTTCCGTGCTTCTACTGACTGGAATCACGTAAGTGCTGATTTCTACTCCCCTTCTGACTTTGAATTGTGTTTGGACGACGACATCGCATTTTGGACTTAATCATCTGCTTCTGGACGTGCTTTGATTTGGGACTGTTTTTTGACGATGTTTTTGCTTGCTTCCACCTTGTTTCCTTGCATTTACTGAACTCTGTAATTTTGAAGCAGTTTGCTTGAACCTTTTTGTTATCCCAGATTATATTCCAATATAATCCGGATTATCTGCTAAATTACATTTTTTGCATAGCAGTTTGCTACAGACTTCCAGTTATTGCTAGATACACTGCATTAAGTGTTTCTAAGCTATTTTTGTTGTGCTAATAAACTCTGTTTCGACCTTTCCTTTGTGTCTGGCTCTTTTAAGGCACCTGGTTCACGACACCCTCTTTTGGGGAAGGGAACTTCAGCAAATCTGAAGACCAAATCAGTTAGTTTCCTAAGAACATGCACTAGGAGTACACTTTGCTTACCCTTGATAGTAAAGAGAGTCATATTAGATTAGCAAAATGTAAGTTAGACCACAAGTGGGCTACAAGCAGAAAATAATTGCTAATAAAAGTGCAGCTATTTTCATTTTCTACAAGCTTCTGAGTAAACTGAACATTGCAAGGCACATCAGAAATGTGATGTACGATTCTTAAAAAAATAGGCATATACTTGAAAGGGAGAAATTACTCTGGTGAATGGGCAAGTGACCATAAGTAAAATATGCCACATTCCATAATCAGTTCAAAACATACACACCAATAGATCCAAAATGTCAACAATGGAATACAAACAGACTATATCCCAACCCATACACTTTGTACCTAAATGCTGATCCAGCATCTTTACATTATGTGTTAATAAAACAGTAGCAGAAGTCAAGCTTCAGCAATATTTCTATTATTTCTGCATCTGTATCCACCTGCCCCCCATATCTTCTTTTACTTAGCAGAAATCAATTTATAATGCTTTAGCCATGGTAGATGAATTTTTGTGAGATAAATGCACACTATGCTTTGAAAACTAGGATACACTATTGAGGCACTCAGGCTTTTATTACTGTTAGGGCTGGCTGTCAATGTCTGTTATATAGCTCTCCTAAAAGCTAGATGTGAATATGCTTGATGATCTGTGGCAAAGATTTTCCCTCCCCTTATTTAAAGGATATCCTTTTCTTCACATTTTGTTTTGGGCTATTGTTTTTCTCCATCAGAATTCATTAGATCTGTTGGATCAGAACAAAAACTTGTCTGATTAAATAGGGAAGCCCAAAGAAAGGACAAGAAGCAGGATCCTCTTTGGGTCTCAATCTTGAGGGGGAAAGGGATAAAATAAATCCTCCTCCTCCTCCTCCTCCTCCTCCTCCTCCTCCTTTCCCACTGTTGCTCCCAGGAAGATGGTATTCAGAAACACATGGAGATAGCAGATAGCTGTCAACAGCTATGATTTATTGCCACCAGTTGCCACTGATCAAAATTTTTAAGAATATTACATGTCTATAGACTAGATTTAAGTTTAATCTGTCAAGATTGTCTTTAGAACCATGGAGCTAAAAAGCTGAAGCAAAGATTCCCTTAATGGATTGCTAGCTGTTGAGTCAAAATTTCACACTGGAAGAATCCAGATTAGCAAACAGAGACATCCATATTTGTCTCTCTGGGAAGAGAGGCTGTTTGCTACAACTTTCATGCGGTTAACATTTAATGCAGTCACCAGGCAACCTCGTGTTTGTGTGAGTCATGCGTAAAATGTCACATTACGTGGAAACCAAATTTTTGAATTCAGAAAATGCCACGCTGTCTTCCATTCAACTTCACTTCAGGAACAGAGAAAAAATGGTCTTATCTTCACTGAGTAGCAGATTGCACTCACTTTTGAGAAAAGAACCCCCCACCCCACCCCACCCCAATGTATTTCTCTGCTATGGTTTCTTTGAATCTGGGATTTCTATAACTCTGCCAGAAGGGATATTACCACTCATGAAACGCATTCTTAGAATCTTTTTAAAGATGTGCTTACCATTGCAATTTATGTAAATTTAATATGTGAAGCATTTAAATTGCGAGGCACATTTTTGAAAACAACAACTTTGCATGTGTTTTTGGTATAATTAAATAAATTAAGATTGCACCTGGAAATTGGGAAGAAGTGGAGATTCTTCTCTGCTTTTCATTTTCCAAGATATGCATTACAAAAATATGACAAATTAATAACTTGAGTGCCAGTAGAACCATGGAAACATTTCTCAGTGACAACTCTTGCTTGGAAAAAGGAGAGCAGATTTCCATTATAATGCAGTAAATCAGATTATTTTTGGAAGAAGAAAAGCCATTTCAACAGTTATTTAAATGAAGAAAGTTTAAAAGAGAAAGGCACTGGTCTATTTTTCTTGTTTTATGGTTTGGTTACTGAAAGTTTTTTTGTGTTCAATTTATGGCTATCAAAGGGTATTAAAGCTGAAGAGCACCAAGAACTATAACAGCTTTTGCCTTATTAAATATGTAAAGTGGTATCTTTTTCCTATGAATCTCTTCCCTATTATCTGAAGTACCAGATCCCAAACAGCCATAAAAGCTAAGCAGGACCAGTCCCGGGAAGCCACCAATGAACAACACATGTGTTGACGATCAGCAAACAATAACCCCATGAATTTGCCAGTACCTTCCTCTGAAATACAGCCTACAGTATCTGGGTTTCACTGGTAGTCTCCCATCCAAGTACTAACCAGTGCTGACTTTGCTGAACACCTAAATTCAGCCAGGATATGGTGCCTTTAGGGAGTTTAGTCCAACTGAATACCAGTTGCTGCAGGTGGTTTTGCCCATTCATTCCCCTTAAATATAATATCTCTGGTTCTATGGGCTATGTTTCAGAGGAACTGGCAAAACCACCTCTGACTATACCTTGCTGAAGAAAACCCTATAAAATTCATTGCATTGCCATAAACCAACAGGTAACATGATCACATAAACCCACACCTACACACAAGTAGCCTTATTTCTCATGAATTATTTTATCACAGTTTAAAGTCCTCTGTATTAGTGACCTTTCTCTTTCAAGGTGACTGTCATTCAAGCAATCCCTCACATAACACAATATCTCATGAATAGATGTAGATCCAGGTTCAAATTATGGTTATGAGAGTCTTATTGAAATCTCTGGAACAAGGCACACATAACTAATATGGATTTCATTGAATCTATTTCAAATAGGAGTATATATAGATCCAGTCCACTGAGCTAACTTTTTTTTCATGTTAGGAGTGACTTGAGAAAATGCAAGTTGCTTCCAGTGTGAGAGAACTGGCCGTCTGCAAGAATGTTGCCCAGGGGATGCCCGGATGTTTGATGTTTTATCATCCTGTGGGAGGCTTCTCTCATGTCCCCGCATGCAAAGCTAGAGCTCAACAGAGGGGAGCTTTCCCCGCTCCCTGGATTTGAATCACCAACTTTTCAGTCGACTAGTTCAGCCAGCACAAGGATTTAACCCATTGCACCACTGGAGGCTCTGTAAACAACATCATAAAATGCTGGACCTAACTCTCTTGTTCCGATTGAAAACATATTTTAAATTTTTCAAAATGCCAAGTAAAGAATTCACTCCTCTCTAGTAATATTTTGTTTTTGTGATACTTACAGCAAAAAGATTGAATTGATTGAGGAGGAACCACAGCTCAAATGTACTGCATATGTTTTGGACACAGGAGTCCACAGGTCCAATTCTTCACAGCTCCATTTTTTAAAAAATGAGGTATCAGGACTGGAAAAGACCAGAGACCTTGGAGAACCACTGTTAGATAGATTTAATCCATGACGCTTTCAGTTAAAAGGATCTCGTGGCAATATTAAGCTTTGAGTGGCAAATTCTAGGAGAAATTGAGTTTGACCCCACTTCCCAAATATAAACTCTCATATGATCCTAAAACCATCTCTGGAAGGCTGAAAATTCCTCTCTGCTCTTCTGGCAGCATACAGAATCAGAAAGACGAAAGTGAATTCCAGTGCACTATTGTTACAATGGCAAATAAAGTTTAAGAACTCGGGTGATGTCAGAGACCCTACCAGATTAGAATAGAAAATATTGGGCCACAGTTACAAATGGAGTGACCTGGACAGATCCCTACACCATTGGTCAATCAAACCTATTAAATCAGTAATTTCAATTAAAGCCTGCAGGTTTCAATGCATCATAACCATTATTCGAGTCTAAATACACACATAAACCTCTACCTGGAATATTTTTTTAAAGAGAAATAGTGGGCAACACATAGGTGTATCTCTTCTGCCAGGCCTACCAAGCCAATTTTAGCATGAAATTTAAACTCATGTACTGTGCTTAATCCCTGTTTTGTGTATTTTGATTTACAGAAATATGTTTTAACATATATCTTTTATAGAACTACATTTTAATATGTGTATTTGTGGAATTTTTACAACATTTATGTTTTTTAATTATTCTGTAACCCACCCGAGCCATGAGGAGAGGCGGATAAGAAATAAAATTATTACTATTATTATTATTGCAAACTCTGAAATGTTTGTGTTTTATTACATACTACAGATTCAGTCACTAGAATACTTCCATTGGTGCAAGACAAATGTGAATGTAGTATACATTAGGCATATACAATTAATGTAATTTTGATTCCAGCAAATTAGGATGCATGACATTATTCTGACGTTTCTCTCTTCATTTTTATCACTATTCAATTAAAGCCAGTGATTTACTAGCTTAGCTGAAGTGAAATTATTGGAAATTACTGTAAACTTTCTAATTGCACTTTCTCTGATTGATGGCATAAATGTGTAAGTACTATGGCATATATCTTGTGGGGAAGGGGACATGCTGTGTGTTTTAAGGAGACTGCCTAATGAGACCATTTTTCTTTCCATTTTAACTATATTGTTAAAAGAAAAAATAAGTCCTAAAAAAGATTAACCAGAACCACATTTGAGGGCGGCAGGAGGGGATGTCCCAAATGGTCAAGAATTTGACATTTCCTCTCAATAGAGCATATGTAAACATTAAAATTGCTGAAGATAACATTTCAAGGTGAATTTGGAGGTTCTTTTCTGGAAAATCACTCAACAAATTTCAAAGAAAGCAGATGAAGTTTCAACAAGTAGCTGAATTTATCACAGGTATTCTGCACTCCCCTAACCTGGACCAACATGAAATATAAATATCAAGCTTACTGTGGAGACATGGGGCATGTTAATCTGTCTTTTACCAATACTAGATATGTAGCTGGAAGTGGAGTTCAGGGAACATTAGTAAAAGTTGAAAAGATATAGTATTCTTGTTGTAACCAGGTATCATTGGTTCATTTCAGGGCACTTTTCAAGGTCTTGGACTATACAAAACCATCAAGAAAAGACTGTCCTCAGTTTGGGCACATTTCAAGAAGGATATGAACAAACCCAAAATGTGTCCAGAGATGGGCAACCAAGAAGATCAAAGTTCTATAAACCAAGCTTTATGAGCAATGATTTAGGGAAATTTAGAGAAGAAAGGATTGCAATATCTTTAAATATCTGAAAGTGTGCCATATAGAAGATTTTGAAAGTAGCATATATTGCTTTTTGCCATTTTGAAAGTAGCATATATTGCTTCAGAGTGTCGTGGACTCTTTGGGGATCTTTAAACAGAGATTGGGTGGGCCTCTTTCAAAAATGCTTTAATTGTGTATTCCTGCAAGGCAGGGCATTGGGCAAGATGCACCTTCCAACTCTAATCATAGATTCTAAAAATCTATGATTCTATGAAAAGAAAAGTGTATTACAGTCAACCGCGTTTCTGCAACAGAGAAAAACGAGGCCTCTTGTTACTGGAAGAAAATTAAGTCAAGGCTGAGAATATCAGTCAAGGAAGGAAGCAACAGAGCTAGCAAGAAAGAATAATAAATGGTAGGAAACCCTAAGTGCCCATCTCTGGGCCCTTCCAGACAGGCCCTATATCCCAGGATATTATCCCAGGTTTTCTGCTTTAAACTGGACTATATGAGTTTGCACCGCCAGATAATCTGGGATAAACAGAAAACCTGGGATCAGATCTTAGGATATAGGGTCTGTCTGGAAGGGCCCTTTGACTCTGCTGTCCCCCGAAGAAACATAGTTACTTTTACAAGCATAGCTGCACATTTCTCTATTTTGCCATGCAAGGTGGTCCTGGAAAATAATATCATTTTCTACAGAGAATAAAAACTCATTCCTATGCAGAAAATACCAATTTCTGCGCAAAACCATGTGCAAATTTTACACATACTATGATATATCTCAAACTGCAAATAATCTTCTCTCAGCAAAAATAAAATGACTAAAGTACTACCATTATTCCTGACTAACTTTGATAATGAAATCAATGAAGAATGGCATCCCTTTGGTGTCTATGGCATTCTCATGGGCCATGCTTGCTGGAATGTGGAAGCTATGGAGGATTCTCATAATTGTGCAAAGTGAGATGAAATCACTCCAAAAGGGAAACTTGAGTTTCTCACATTTCTGAGCAACTTTGAGCTAATTCTTTCTGAATCTAACCTTTCAGAAGCCCTTCAGAATCCAGCTCCAGTTAAATAAATCTAATCCCTAGAGTGATTTATTCTTCTTATCTCTAAATTCCTTTTACTGCAGGAGGTAAAATGGTGTAACTTTCTGACAATGGCTTCAAATCACTGGCATCGTAAATAGCTTCCCTTTCTCAGAAGTCACTGTCAGGGACACTATAAATACTAATGCTGGGCAGAAACCTTTATGTCCAGTGCATCAAACAGCTGAGCCTCATTGAAGAACACTTATGACCTGTGTTTCTCTTGGGCGACAACCAAACAAGTATGGTATGGACCAAAAAGATTTAAGATTTTCTAATGGGCTTCTCAGACCTGGACTGATTTTTTCCTGCTGATCACCTTCACTGCAGTGCAACACCGAAATGATAATGCGAGTAATTTCCACCCACTTTATTTCTTTTAAATTAAGAGGGGAAAACATGTTTTTTTCAGTTAAGGGTTGCATTGCTAACAGGGTATCTTCTGGTGGTAGAATTATATTTTGTTGGATCAAGCCATGGCCCATCAATTGAACAGGGGAGGTGCCTCTCTGAACTGACAAACTCAAGACAACAATAATTTACACAGTTTATCAAGAGTATCATGAAATGATAAACAGAATAACTATAAATATTTATTTATTTAGATTTATTTATCATGTCAGAAGCAAATTGAGAATACAGTTATAATGTATAAAAAAACCCACAAACAGTTAAAAACTTGGCATTATAATAAATTTCTTTTGACCAGAACCTGGCCACTTCAAGTGTCTCTGTTGTCGCTGTGAGAAGGTCCTCCGTTGTGCATGTGGCAGGGCTCAGTGGTCTATGGTTTGCTCTTCTCCACATTTGCATGTCGTAGACTCCACTTTGTAGCTAATGAACACTGGAATGGAACAATGGATGACGAATCTGGAACATGTTTTTGATGACGAGACGACAGTGAATGGGTATTGTAGTGACTGTTTATTAATTGTGTAATGTGTTGGGTTGTTGGCTGTTTTTATACGGTAGCACTGAATTTTTGCTGTTCGTATTTGTTGTGAACCGCTGTGAGTCGCCTTCGGGCTGAGAACAGCGGTATATAAGTAAGGTAAATAAATAAATAGCTCCATTTCTTAAGATTGGCTCTGCATCTCGTGGTGCCAGAGCACAGTCTGTTCGGTGCCTTCCATGTTGCCCAGTCTTCTGTGTGCCCAGAAGGGAGTTTCTCATCTAGTATCAGCCACAGCTTGAGGTTCCAGGTTTTAATCTGCCACTTTTGGACTCTTGCTTGCTGACATGTTCCTACGAGTATTTCTCTATATCTTAGGAAGCTAATTCTTGATTTAAGGCATTGTCTTGCTGGCTGATATCCAAACGGGATGGGCTGGAGATGTCAATGCCTTGGTCCTTTCATTACTGGCTGCTACTTTCTGACAGATGTCAGGTGGTGCAATACCTGCTAAACAGTGTAATTTCTCCAGTGGTGTAGGCTGCAGGCATCCTGTGATAATGCACCATGTTTCATTAAGAGCAACATCTACTGTTTTAACATGGTATTCTTCACTGGGCAGGCGTATTCAGCAGCAGAGTAGCAAAGTACAAGACCAGATGTCTTCACTGTATCTGGTAGTTATCCCCAGGTTGTGACAGTCAGCTTGCATATGATATTATTTGTAGCACCCACCATTCAAGCAAATGCAGCGTGCAACTGTGCCATGATATGAAGCAATTTTAGAGCGAGCAGAATCAAATTACATTAGACAACTGACTAGGAGCCTCATAGATTAGGAACTCCACACAATGTTATCCTTTTAATATCCTTCTTTACTGGAATCCAATTGGAATAAGCTTTCAAATCTGTTTAGTTAGACTTTTTGGCATACGTGTGCCCTCCCCTGGAAAACCATAGGCCCCCAGATTTTTGTTTTTAAATCTTTTTCAGGACCATCTCTAATGATCTGTAATCAACTTTGGCTTGCTCTTAGATGAAAATGTAACCTGTGTTTCTTTTATTCTAGATTACATTTTCTAACAATCTGCTTGGTGATGCTGAAAATTATTTAACTGGGTCACTTTGACCTGGATTTGAGTTACTTCTTCAATTGCAGCATTTTAAAATCTTTACAAAGTCAGCCCAAAATTATACTGTGCAGACTTGCCCTGACGCATAATTAATTTCCATATATCTATCAGCAGAAAAGTATGGATATTGATTGTAGCCCTCTCATTGGCTATATGCAATTCAACTCTGTTCTAACCTTTTTTTTAAAAAAAAATGAATTTGAGAAGATTATATGCAACATACTTGCCTTGAAGATCATCTGTAAGATCTTAACCAATGGTTATAGTAAAGATCTGAGTTTAAATTTCCACTTAGCCATGAAATCCTCATCCTAATATGAGGTATTCTAACCTACTTCATATGAGATGAAATCAGGGAGAAACTGTTTATTCCAATCCTAGTAGTTTGGAGAAGAAGTGACATAAAAATGCAAACATATAAGAATGACATTTTAAAAATTATTTGTCTACGCTGAATGCTGATTTCAAAGCAAAATGTGAAAATGTATAAAATGTTGTTTTTTAAAAAATTAAATTTGAATTCTGACATATAGCCATATTCAAGCCATAGTTTGAATATGTAAACATTTTACTTTCAGTTATATTCCTAAATGTGCATTTTTTTTAAGTTAAACAATACCAGTTCTTCATATGGTTGTGGTTGCATTTTAAGACAGAGGTGGTGAATGTCAGAACCTTGGGCCACGTACCACCCCGGAAACACACACCAACCCTCCTATTTCACAAAATAGATTAGATAGATATCCCACACACACACTTGAAATATATGAAAGGACATGAAAACGATCCCCTGACATAACTGCCCCATAATCTCTCACTACTACAAATGCTATGTCATTTTTTTCTCACACTTCTGGCCAACCTTTTGAATAGAACAGAAAAGGAGGTATTTGCAGTTATTGTGAGGAGCTTGGTTGGAGGGGAGAGTTAAGGGGTTTCCAAGCAATTGCCACTCCTTTTTTAACACATTAGTGCTATTTTGCTTTATTTTAGAGTGTGGCATTCTGATTTAAACATTTCTTGTTTATTTTGCTCATGAAGGAGATAACTAGGAATTATTAATGTTTTTAAACTTTTACTTTATGGAAACTTAGGTTTACCACATTACCACAATACATATGAAAAGGAACCAAGTTCCTTGATAATTTTTCTAATAAAGCGAGGCTGGTGTGTAGGACTGAATTTCAGAATACATTACATGGTTTTTTCCTCACAAATTAAATAAGTAGAGAATCAATATTTCTTCTGTCCTTTGCGGCTCCTATCTCACCCACTGCTGCACTATCACCTTCTCGCCAAGGAAAGCTCTGAGTTTCTGCTTGGATTTTGGCTCCTTGTTTGGCTCCTGGGGCAACATGCCATTCTGCTCTGACTCCTGAGCGACAGGTCAATTGGTTTATGGTAGTGGTGGCAGCTCCAGGGCAGCCTTAATAGCCCAGAAGTTAGAAGAAAGGTGTACACTACTGGATGAGACAGAAGCAGCCCTATGTATGGGGGAGAGTGATCCTTCATTTTTAACTTGCAAATAAACCATTTACTCCTGGAATAATAATAATAATAATAATAATAATAATAATAATAACAACAACAACAACACTTTATTTGTACCCCGCTACCATCTCCCCAAGGGACTCAGTACGGCTTACATGAGGCCGAGCCCAAACACAACAATACAGGCAATAATACAACAATACAAGCAATTAAAATAGAACATAAACGATAAACATATAACATTATCAATAAGACAACACATAATTAAAACTGTGGGAAGGCCAAATGTAAAAATTAAAATTGGAATAGTGCTGAGGCATGGACGAAAAGGTGATAGTGGCGTTTGTGGAAGACATACAAGCAGACCTAAAAGTATAAGCAGAGGCTGGATGGCCATTTGTCAGGGGTGATTTGGATGCAATATTCCTGCTTCTTGGCAGGGGGCTGGACTGGATGGCCCATGAGGTCTCTTCCAACTCTTTGATTCTATGATTCTATGATTCTATAAAGTGCTTTGGAGGGACAAAGTGCAATAGGAACATCCACATACATCCAAGGAAACTGCTAAAATAATGCTATTCAAATTTTAGTAGGGACAGCAATTTCAGTGTAGTATATTATAGGCTTGTGAATAATCTGAATTACAGCTGGGTTATTTTGTTGGTGTAGACAAGCCCTCCATCTTTTGCATGAGTGTCTCTATCTATACACTCATAAATATATTTTTGTCCATTAAAAGCCAGTGACTGTCATGACAATGGCTTTTAATGACCCACTTATATTGTGGCAAAGGAAAAGGAAAACAATAGCCAAGGGACACCATGCATTTTAGTGAGAAGGTCAATGCAGCAATGTGTCCAATCAATAGTCTTTGTGCCTCCTTAAGATTTCAGAGTCTAACAATTCACTTTAGACTAGCTAGTGGAACAATATGATCAAGTTAGCAGAGGCCTGGGGAATATAAATTGACGAGGCCTCAGTGAGCTTGCAAAGACAAACAAAACATCAATGCAATAACTTTCTGTCCTTATTTCGCCCCTTTCTCTAATACTGGCTGTAATATCTGATGTGATTTACTTTTTATGACTTTGTCCTAATCTATAGAATGTACTTCTGCAGTAAATTGAAATGCTTGCACTTGGATTGGTTATGATGCAGAGTAGTGTATGTTTGCTCAGTTTTACAGTGTTGAGGCTGCTGTAGGATATCACACCATAATCCCATGCTAGAGAATCCAAATGCATTTTTACAGGAGATGGGAAATATAATTAACATAACATTTGACACATGTGGAAATAGAAAAACCCATAGGATCAAGAGCATCAGAACACTAAGAGTAAAATTCAGAAAAGTTTGGATTTACTTGCATGGAAGTTCACAGTAAGAAAACTTGAGTGGATATGGGCATTCAGCACATTCTTTTTCTGTACTGAAAATGCTGTTTCCATTGGAATTTTTTTTTTTTTTTTGCTTTTTGTACAAAACTGCCTGCATGAAATTTGTGCAAAATAAATCCCAAGCTTCAGCATTTTCTGCACAATAAATAGTATTTTCTGTGAAAAAAATAATATTCTTGCACAGTAAAAACATTTCCTGTGTAGAAAATGCTGTTTTCTATGTGGAATTTGGGCAGAGTAATTGCCAAAATACAAATATTTTTATCTATCCAGAATTATTATCCTCAGAGTTTTTAATTATTTTTGTCTAGCTCCATAAAGATGCCATCATTTTGGACTCCTTCAAGTACCATAGGGCTGTAGTGTCTTCTCATAACTGTCCTTTGGACAGACTCTAATTGATTTTTGCCACTTTCTATCGATGCTTTAAGGCCACTTTGGCATGAGACACTACACCAAAAAAGCTTCTAAGGATCCAACCTACATGAAAATAGCAAATTGAGGTTTATCAAGAGGAGAGCCCAGGAAGGCTACACAGGACCCTACTGAAATACCCCATGCAATTTCTCATGCAGCCTTATCCTTTCCTTCTTAAAATAGTCTCAAAGCTCTCTGTTTGTTATACTTTCTCTACTGGGATAATATGAGATTACACATATTACGGTTGCATTGAGGTGCAGGCTTGCTGTTTTATAGTATGAAGGAAACATACTGGATCTGGGTCCATGTCAAAGCCAAGGAAATTTGGCTCAGGCTGAGCTACATATTAGATGATGCCAAGCACCAACTTCTTCTGTAGGTCAACTATTATTCCTTGACTTGTACTAGTTAGATTTGTGTCAAGTCCTGATTAATACAGTATATATCAGGTATGGCCAAATACTGCCTTCTGCATGTTTGTTGTTAGAAATCCTGAGTGCTTGATATCAGGTACTGTCAACTATTTGCCATTTCTGCATATAATTGGCAATGGCCTCTGTTACATGACAGCTGCCAGATAAATATCAATTGATTCTGAAAACTATTCCAATGTCAAAAGTTGGTAATTGGTAGCAAATTTCTGTCCAAACATATACAGAGAATGCTTGGAGCTAAGAATTTTGAGGAAAGGAGAAGGCTTTAAAAAAATACATGGAAATGCGTGTTCTGGGTGTCTTAGATTTATGCCACTAAAATGTCCAAGGTTTATAGTCTAGGACAGTTATTGTCAAGGTATGGTTCTCCATATATTTTTGTACTGAGCTCCCAAAATCCCTGATCACTGATCATCTGTTCGGGTAGCCAAAAAATCTGAAACACTGAGAACTACGGATCTTAAATTTTGATTAAGCCTCCTTCTTCATGGAGGCTAAAGTTAGAAATTCTATAACTGGAGAACCAAGCTACATGTCCCATGTAGGGATGCTGAAATTTTTATTTCAATTGTATTTTTATAAAAAGTCACAAAAATTGCAGAATGGAATAAATTTTAAAATTTAATTTTTTTCCAAAATTCATCAGTAACAGTGCTTCTGCCTTATTTTCATTGTGCTGTGTTATAGTATACAACACATTGTATTTCCAGTAGTTATGTATGATTGTGAAAACTGCATCAAAGAAAGTTGATAGGGGGAAAAAAATCAACTCATTTGAAATGTGGTGCTGGAGCAGAGTTCTCTGGGTATCACTGATTCCTGAAATGACATGTAAATGGGTAAAGCCTGAACTCTTTATAAAAGCTAAGATGACTAAATTAGAGACATTCACACTTTGAACATATTGTGAAAAGACACGACCCATTTGAAAATACAGTTATGCTTGGCAAGACAGAAGGATGTAGGAAAAGAAAAAGATCACATTTCAGATGAATAAACTCAACCAAGAAAGTCACAATCTGAACAGAGCTGTTGACAAACAGAATGACTTGGAAACATCTCTTTCATAGGGTAATCATAAGTTGAAGGCCCCATCTATACTGCCATATAATGTACAAAGGATGGTACAAAGGATGGCAGGGTATAAGAATAAAATAATAATAATAATAATAATAATAATGCAACAAAATATCCACACTCACCTGAATGTAGTTACATTCCCTTCTTCAGACCTTTCACAACAACACAGGGAGAACAGCAGTGGAGTAGGCAAGGCTAGAGTACCATGTATTTTGATTAAATAACACTAGAATAGGGCTATATATTTGACTGCTATATATTATGCAGTGGCACGAGCCTTGAGAAACAGCTACTGTGATTGTTTGTAACTCCTCATGTTCCCCCTCTAATAAGAACCATATATCCACATTTTGACAAATGATTCTGACTTCTGGCTGTGCCAAAGGCAGCACCACTGTGCATGCCCCATGTACACACAGGGCCTATAACTATAAAGCTGACGTGTGCCTTTCTGAATCAAGATCATACATTTGGGAGGAAGTTTGACTTAATTTAATTAGGCTTTCTTCTAAGAATTGCACTGTTCAGAATTGTACTTCAAAAAAAAAAAAAAACAAGAGGTGGATTAGGGTTCCCAGACCTAAAAGCATATCATGATGCATGTGCTCTCTTATGGATAAGAGAATGGATGTTGTTAGAAAACGAAAAAGGTCTGAATTTAGAAGGACACGATCTACGAGTAGGATGGCATGCCTACTCGTGGTATGACAGAGAGAAAAAAGAAAAAAACTTTGGAAATCACTTCGTAAGGGCATCCTTGATAAGAGTTTGGACGAAATATAAGAATTATTTCTATAACAAAACACCTTTATGGGTGTCTCCAATGGAGGCACATCAAAGAAGACTACTGGGATGGAGAGCGTGGCTAACATATAAAGACATTTTGATAGAGAAGACAGCGGAGATTAAACCATATCAATATTTGAAAGAAAAAAACATTAATCTGACATGGCTGCACTATTTACAGATGAAAGAATATATTAAGCAAGATAATAAGATAGGCTTCACTTGGGAGGAAACAATGTGGGACAAAATCCTAAACTTAAAGAAAAAAGTAATTGTAGTTATTTATAATACACTCTTAAACTGGCTAACGGAATGTGAACAAGTTAAATCATGTATGATAAAATGGGCAGAAAATATAAGAAGGCCGATACAATTTAAAGAGTGGGAACAGATGTGGAACAAAAAGTTGAAATATGTGTACGCAACGGATTTGAGAGAAAATTGGATAAAAATGTTCCACAGATGGTATACCACTCCAAAAAAACTATCTTTAATGAATAAAAACTCCTCTGATAAATGTTGGAAAGGTTGCCAACAAACTGGTACTTTTTACCATATGTGGTGGACATGTAAAGAAATAGGGAAGTATTGGTCTATGGTACACGAAGAATTACAAAAAATCTTGAAAAGAGTTTTCAAGAAGAAACCAGAATATTATTTGTTGGGCTTCACTGATTTGGATTTACAATTACAGGAAAATGAGGACAGACTTTTTACTTATATGACGACGGCAGCTAGAATTACTATAGCAAAAATTTGGAAACAGAATAATATCCCTACTAAGGAAGAATGGCTTGGTAAAATCAGAGAAATAAGAGAGATGGACGAATTAACTTTTTTGTTGAAGAAAAATACTGGAAACCCGATAAAGAGAACAGATTGGACACTTTATGATAAATATGAGAAAGAAGAAATTAACTAAGAGTTTGGTTTTAAAACTTTTGGCAACAATTTTGTTTTGGAGACACAACACCTGATGATGAGATGGAAGTCAACCCTTTTTTATTTTTTAATTACTATTTTTTTTCTCTTTTTCTTTTTTCCCCTTTTTTTCATATATATTCATTGTCTTTATAATATGTCTTTTTTCCGCACTGTTCTATCTTCTTTTGAGTGTTCTCCTTCTTTCGTTGTACTTATTAGATAACCCAATAAAAATTTATACAAAAAAAAAAAGAATTGTACTTCAAGGAAGTTTGGGTGAAAAACTAGGGATGCACAGAGATATCAGTCATGCTGCCAGATGGGAAAGTGAATCTAAGATGTACTAAGCATCTGTATGGATTATAGAAATATACTAGTGTGGGAAGAGCACCAAATCTTGTGATGTTAGGATTACCCTAAGCATTGGCCATTATATATCAGTGACCCAGTAGATTAATGCAACAGATTATTAAACATCTGCCCACTGTGGATTTCTTGCACCTTCTCCAGAGCCATCTGTTATTGAAATTATGATGCAGAGCTAAACAGCAATGAGCATAATGCCGAACTTACCAGTTTGTCAGTCCACAAAACTGATGCTCTAACTGTTTCTCATGCTGAGGATGGAACTCTTTATACAGTTGTGGCTACTACTCATCCATACACTCCACTGCTACATGCTCATTCCATCATTAAATGTTACTGTACTACAGTTGGGCATGTATTGGAAGTATAGAGGAGTGGCTGAGATATGATAAGTGAATTGCATGGTTAGGGTTAACAAAGAAACTGATGATCATTTGCTTGCAGTCACACAGCATAGTGGATTTTTGAATGGCCAGCTGTCCACAGAATTTGTGCCCATAGCAGTCCTGGATCCAGCACATTCATGAGAACCACAACTCCTCTAAATGTTCCTCCAGCAACAGCAAGAATATCCATATAAGCAGCAAAATCTGGCAATAGTCACTGAACAGACTCAGAAGCAGAGTTGGCAGATCAAAAGACAACCTGGCAAAATGGTACTACCTAAAAGAATCCTCCATCTTGAGCGACTGTGGAGCAGAACAAATAACTCCAGCATCTGTATGCTTGCTTGCCCAAAATGCCCTGCCTCATGCACAGAGGAAGAACAGTTTAAAGCTACAGACAATGCAGTCACTGTTGCCCTTTTTTGGTCTAAAACTGTCTAGTGGCTTGTGATCCCTTTATTTTCTCAGTTTTAGATAAACTACTTTATGCAATGTTTTTGGCATAAAATAAATAAATAAATGGAAAAGTGAGCTATGCCATTTCATTCTCTGTAACAGGAAATAAAAGAGAATGAAATGGCATAGCTCACTTTTCCATTTATTTATTTATTTATTTATTTATTTATTTTATGCCAAAAACATTGCATAAAGTAGTTTATCTAAAACTGAGAAAATAAAGGGATCACAAGTGAGACTATACAGAAGATCTGTATAGGAAGGATAATAATATCAAGGATAGCTTTGACGGTGTGGTGAATGAATTAGAACCAGACATCCTGAGGAGTGAGGTTTAATGGGCCTTAAGAAGTATTGCTAACAACAAGGCAGCAGGAGACGACGAGATCCCAGCTGAACTGTTTAAAATCTTAAAAGATGATGCTGTCAAGGTGATGCATGCCATATGCCAGCAAATATGGAAAACACAAGAATGGCCATCAGACTGGAAAAAATCAACTTATATCCCCATACCAAAAAAGGGAAATGCGAAAGACTGCTCCAACTTCCGTACAGTGGCCCTTATTTCTCATGCCAGTAAGGTAATGCTCAAGATCCTGCAAGGAAGACTCCAGCAATACATGGAGCGAGAGTTGCCAGATGTTCAAGCTGGGTTTAGAAAAGGCAGAGGAACGAGAGACCAGATTGCCAATATCCGCTGGATAATGGAGAAAGGCAGGGAGTTTCAGAAAAACATCTATTTTTGCTTCATTGACTATTCTAAAGCCTTTGACTGTGTGGATCATAATAAATTGTGGCACGTTCTTGGTGGAATGGGCATACCATGCCACCTTGTCTCTCTCCTGAGGAATCTGTACAAGGACCAAGTAGCAACAGTCAGAACTGACCACGGAACAACAGACTGGTTCAAGATTGGGAAAGGCGTACGGCAAGGCTGCATCCTCTCACCCAACCTTTTTAACTTGTATGCAGAACACATCATGCGATGTGCGGGGCTTGATGAATGCAAGGCTGGGGTGAAAATTGCTGGAAGAAACATTAACAACCTCAGATATGCAGATGACACCACTTTGATGGCCGAAAGCGAGGAGGAGCTGAGGAGCCTTCTAATCAAGGTGAAAGAAGAAAGCGCAAAAGCTGGGTTGCAGCTAAACATCAAAAAAACCAAGATTATGGCAACAAGAAAGATTGACAACTGGGAAATAGAGGGAGAAAACGTGGAGGTTGTGACAGACTTTGTATTTCTAGGTGCAAAGATTACTGCAGATGCAGATTGTGGCCAGGAAATCAGAAGACGCTTACTTCTTGGGAGGAGAGCAATGTCCAGTCTCGATAAAATCGTAAAGAGTAGGGACATCAGACTGGCAACAAAGATCCGCCTAGTCAAAGCCATGGTATTCCCTGTAGTAACCTACGGATGTGAGAGCTGGACCTTAGGGAAGGCTGAGCGAAGGAAGATCGATGCTTTTGAGCTGTGGTGCTGGAGGAAGGTTCTGAGAGTGCCTTGGACTGCGAGAAGATCCAACCAGTCCATCCTCCAGGAAATAAAGCCCGACTGCTCATTGGAGGGAAGGATACTAGAGACAAAGTTGAAGTACTTTGGCCACATCATGAGGAGACAGCAAAGCCTAGAGAAGACAATTATGCTGGGGAAAGTGGAAGGCAAAAGGAAGAGGGGCCGACCAAGGACAAGATGGATGGATGGCATCCTTGAAGTGACTGGACTGACCTTGAAGGAGCTGGGGGTGGTGACGGCCTACAGGGAGCTCTGGCGTGGACTGGTCCATGAGGTCACGAGGAATCGGAGACGACTGAACGAATGAACAACAACAATAGGAAATAAAACATCTTAAGCTTATGCTTTAAATTCAAGATAATATGAATTCAAAGACATAGCTGTATTAGTTTTGATCCATTCGATATGCAAAGGGATCTTGTAGCCCCTTTGAGACTGAGAGAAATAAGTTGGTGACATAAGCTTTTGTAGACTAAGTCTACTTCATTAGATGCACAAAGCACTTAGGAACAGATCTTTATAGCTATGAATTAACATTGAGAATAGCAATAGAAATGAAGGAACAGGAAAATATATAGTACATGACATTATGAACTCAGTACTTTGTAAACCTGCACCTGCTGGGAAAATCATACTTTAAAATTACTCTTAAAGAACTATATTTCCCAATATCCCTCAGCCAGTATGATCCCATGCTGACTCAGGAATTATGAGTGTTGGTCATCCAAAGCAGGAGTTTTCCAAGTGCTGCAGTTAAGCAGCTCGGGTTTCTTTAAATACAGATGTATGGGGAATCCCATGTGCCTCTTCTTGGTCCCAGGGAAATTATTTAGAGCTAATGAGTTACTTGGGCCTATTGGGAAAAATTAAAGAAACAGAAAGAAAACTAAGTGGGAAATTTCTAATGCTATGTAAGTGCTTTTATCAAAATTAAAAAAAACTAACTTTAAAAAGAAGCAATAGATGGATGTAGTCTAGGATTATTCAAATGTCTTGCTTTGGGGAAATACACTTCACTACACTTTTAACTTTAATATCACATTATAAACTGTTTTTCAGGGAGGGTGGATATAGTTTTATGAATACTTTATCACCAGACTCCAAGAGCCAGTGAAGTGTTTTGGATAACAGAAATGAATAATGCATCACATTTTGACTGCCTACCAAACTGATTTGCTTACAAATAATTGGTTTAAAGTGCATTATTGTTTTACTGCACACATATTGATTTGCTCTCAAATACTCACTGAGCAGATATCATGAGAGGAAAGTTTCCCTGAAAAAAATATTGTTCACTATTCCTTCTCAAATTAGAACTGGAATCCCAAGTTAGGTGATACAAGATCTTTTTGCATAAATGTATTTATTGTTGGTTTTTACATTTCTGTAAAATTTTTGTGTAAATTACACACATTACAAATTTGCCAATGCCTTGCTATTTAGGCATTTAAACATTAGAAGCATCCACTGAGTTGTGTACATCTTTTTGATCAATGAGCTAGTCTATCTGTGTTTGCTGTGCACATGTGCTTCACAGAGTCAAAAGGGGAGTTTTGTGCTTATACATTTTTGCATAAATTGTGGAAACTTCACTGGAAAAGCAAAATATCTCCTTCCCTCACTCTCATTCCGGAAACACAACCTCTCTCCTTCTGGAAACATCACCACTTAAAAATTCTTAGCAAGTTTTTTTAACAACACACAACACCCCCTTTCATTCATAACAGGACTTTTCTATAAATACAGTCAGTATTTCTAAGTTATGAACAAGATAGCATCTATAGGTTTATTCTTAAATTGAATTTGTATGTAAGTCGGAACAGGTACTTTTTTAAGATTAAGTTGAGCCAAATATATATCTAGAGAGAGGGGGGGAAGAAGGGAATAGCATAAGGAATTGTTAACATCCTGTGATGTTTGTTTTGTTGTCTATGCCCCTGTTCACTTTCCTCCCTGTGATAATTGGATTTTGAAAAATGTGGATTACTGTGGAAACAAGAATTGGTTTTTGGTTTTTTGGGGTTTTTTTGTCACGTCAGGAGTGACTTGAGAAACTGCAAGTCGCTTCTGGTGTGAGAGAATTGGCCGTCTGCAAGGATGTTGCCCAGGGGACGCCCGGATGATTTGATGTTTTTTTATCATCCTTGTGGGAGGCTTTTCTCATGTCCTCGAATGAGGAGCTGGAGCTGATAGAGGGAGCTCATCCGCCTCTCCCCAGATTCGAACCTGCAACCTGTCGGTCTTCAGTCCTGCCAGCACAGGGGTTTAACCCACTGCGCCACTGGGGGGTCCATACAAGAATGGGTGAAAAAGCTTCAATGGAGACACTTTTTCCCCATGATAACTCTTCCTGGAGTGTATTGTTGAAGGCTTTCATGGCTGGAATCACTGGGTTGTTGTAGATTTTTCGGGCTATATGGTCATGTTCTGGAAGCATTCTCTCTTGATGTTTCTCCTGCATCTATGGCAAGCATCCTCAGAGGTTGTGAGATCTTTCAGGAATCAATTTTCTTTCTTAGGTGTAGATTTCTCTCATTTCCTGTTGTCTCAGCCTCGTTCTTAACTAGGAGTCATTTGTAAGTTTGATGTTTGTAACTAGAGAACTGCCTGCATTCTTCATATTCCTAAGAAAGCCATCTCTTTTTCAATTCAACATCAAGCTGGTTATAGGATTCTGAAAACTGTAACCTAATCAAGTAACATCCATACGTTTTGAGTATACCTTACCTAGAGCGGGGGGGGGGGGGGTGTCAATTGCATAGCCTTAATGTGCCAGAACTAGTTGGTTCTCCTTTAAGAAATATATGGGAGCCACTTACACAGTGTAAGCTTTATTTAATGTCTACTATTCTATCTATTAAGATTTAAAGGAGAACTGTGTTTCTAATGAAGTCATCTTCAGCAGAACTTTTCATACTCTGTATCTTACTACTGAAATCTCCATTGGGTCATTACGGTTTGCCTTTCTTTTTGCAATAAAAATCTAAGTGTTTATGTTGATGTATAAAGATAGCAACATTGATTTTTTTTCCCTTTCGTAGATTTGATTACCACGAAGGAGCCAAAGCTTTACTGAGGTCTTTTCATTTTACCACAGCAGCTTATCATACTTGTTGCTTTTCCTAATTGCATTTTCCGCTGAGAGACACAAGTGGAAAAGTTCTGAGAGGATGCAGGTGAGCTCCCGAGAGGCTCTTTGGAGCTCATTAAAATCCAGTAACTCACAATTATTGTGATTTCAGATAGATTACTTCTCTTCACTTGTATCAACCTGAGACATTCTGCCAAAGACAACAAAGTTATAATGGCCAAATTCAAAAACATATTTCTCAATACTGTTTGATTTGAGCCTCATGCCCTATACTATTTCAGTGCAGTTTTATACTATGGCTTTGTGCTGATATCTTTCTGGAGATGCTCCAGAACTTGAAATTCCCTCCATCTCTCCACAGTGCTGAAAGTTCTCCCTATACACTCATACTGAAGAGGCATTGAAGCAATCCCATACAAAATTAAGCAAATGGGACTACAGAATTGTCTGTCTATATTCCTATAGCCAGGTGTGAAATAAAGCACTGCGACATTCATTAAGTCCTCTGAAAGTCTCAGTGCTGATCTTATTTTTGATAATAATAATGGTAAAAACAATAATAATATCATTATAGGGACCAGAGGTTTAGCACAGCTGGTAAATCACCAGCAACTATAAGATCTATCAACCGAAAGGTTGCAAGTTTGAAGCCCTGGGTCGGCGAGAGTGGCCAACTGTCAGCCCTGCTCACTGTTTACCTAAGCAGTTCAAAAACAGTTTTAGTTGTAATTAGAGAAATTAGGTACCATTAAAAGCAGGGGAGGTGTTTTACAATGCCATAAAGAAAGAAGATCAGAAAATGTCAGGAGAGCAAAAGGAAGGAAGAAGTCCTTATGGCTCTTTGTCATAGAGGATGGAGCGACAGCACCCTATGGCTGGACTCAAGCCCAACCTTCCATGGCATCGAAACAACACACTTCCTTTCTGATCTGTCTGTCTATGTACTGTAGATACAAAGCGGCATTGAATGTTTGCCGTGTATGTGTACTGTGATCCGCCCTGAGTCCCCTTCGGGGTAAGAAGGGTGGAATATAAATAAAGTGTTGTTGTTGTTATTATTATTATTATTATTATTATTATTATTATTATTATTCTCTTCAGCAGGTAGCAGCCATCTGGAGTAGCTTCAAGGGATTTTTAGAATGTGGTGAGGCCTGAATAAGGGTCAGACCTTATTCATGTCATTCCATGAGACAGTGTTGTATAATGTTTAGAACACTGGAACAGAAATAACTCTGAAGACCACATTTAAATATCCACTCAGTCATGGAAACCCACTGACTGATTTTGGGCAAGTCCCAGCTTCAGAGAGAACCAAAGGCAAAACACTTTTTGAAACAAATCTTACTGACAACTCAAAAGGTACACAACAAATGTAGTTCCACAGCTGAATGTTTACACTAAACATTCAGCTGAGCAGAGCAGTCCATGTTTATTTCTCCCATGAAGCACAATAAATTAAAAGCAGATTATCTTAAAAAGGTAAGACTTCCACATACTTTCTCCATGGCCCGGAATCACGGCAATGTGTGACAATTCCAGCAGCCTTTGTGATGCGGTTGAAAGTGATTGACACACAATGGGACACATCAAGACTTTGCTGGTACCCTTTTATGCATCTTTTGGGGCTCACAAAGGGAATTTCTTAACACACCTGCTATGTAGGGAAGCATACATAAAGTTATAAAATGTAGTTGATAGCAAAGTCCAACCAGTTGATAGAAAAGTCCAACTATATATAGAATTAAAATTGTTTAAAACATATCAGGTCGGAAGATGGCCAAAATGCTACTGGGGAGGAGCAGAGGATAAGTTCAACTAGCCCCAGATGTGATGACGCAGCTAGCTCAAAGCCGAAAGGAAGGCTAGCGGCCGACGGTACTGGAGGCGAACGACGAATCCGATGCTCTAAAGATCAACACACCATAGGAACCTGGAATGTAAGATCTATGAGCCAGGGCAAATTGGATGTTGTTATTGGTGAGATGTCAAGACTAAAGATAGACATTCTGGGGGTCAGCGAACTGAAATGGACTGGAATGGGCCACTTCACATCAGATGACCACCAGATCTACTACTGCGGACAAGAGGAACATCGAAGAAATGGAGTAGCCTTCATAATTAATAAGAAATTCGCTAAAGCGGTGCTTGGATACAACCCAAAAAATGACAGAATGATCTCAATTCGAGTGCAAGGAAAGCCTTTCAACATCACAGTGATCCAAATATACGCCCCAACCACAGCTGCTGAAGAAGCAGAAGTAGATCAGTTCTATGAGGATCTGCAGGACCTACTGGATAATACACCAAAAAGAGACATTATTTTCATTACAGGAGACTGGAATGCCAAGGTGGGAAGTCAAATGACAACTGGGATCACAGGCAAGCATGGTCTGGGAGAACAAAATGAAGCGGGACGCAGGCTGATAGAATTCTGCCAGGAAAACTCGCTGTGTATAACTAATACTCTCTTCCAACAACCTAAAAGACGGCTTTATACATGGACCTCACCAGATGGTAAACACCGAAATCAGATTGACTACATCCTTTGCAGCCAAAGGTGGCGGACATCCATCCAGTCGGTGAAAACAAGACCTGGGGCTGACTGTAGCTCAGATCACGAACTTCTTATTGCCCAATTTAGAATAAAACTAAAGAGATCAGGGAAAATACACAGACCAGTTAGATATGATCTCACTAACATTCCTAGCGAATATACAGTGGAAGTGAAGAACAGATTTGAAGGACTAGATTTAGTAAACAGAGTCCCAGAAGAACTATGGACAGAAGTCCGTGACATTGTTCAGGAGGCGGCAACAAAGTACGTCCCAAAGAAAAAGAAAACCAAGAAGGCAAAATGGTTGTCTGCTGAGACACTGGAAGTAGCCCAAGAAAGGAGGAAAGCAAAAGGAAACAGTGAAAAGGGGAGATATGCCCAGTTAAATGCGCAATTCCAGAGGTTAGCCAGAAGAGATAAGGAACTATTTTTAAACAAGCAATGCATGGAAGTGGAAGAAGACAACAGAATAGGAAGGACAAGAGACCTCTTCCAGAAAATTAGAAACATTGGAGGTAAATTTCAGGCAAAAATTGGTATGATAAGAAACAAAGATGGCAGGGACCTAACAGAAGCTGAAGAGATCAAGAGAAGGTGGCGAGACTATACAGAAGATCTGTATAGGAAGGATAACAATATCGAGGATAGCTTTGACGGTGTGGTGAATGAATTAGAACCAGACATCCTGAGGAGTGAGGTTGAATGGGCCTTAAGAAGCATTGCTAACAACAAGGCAGCAGGAGATGATGGGATCCCAGCTGAACTGTTTAAAATCTTAAAAGATGATGCTGTCAAGGTGATGCATGCCATTTGCCAGCAAATATGGAAAACACAAGAATGGCCATCAGACTGGAAAAAATCAACTTATATCCCCATACCAAAAAAGGGAAATGCGAAAGACTGCTCAAACTTCCGTACAGTTGCCCTTATTTCTCATGCCAGTAAGGTAATGCTCAAGATCCTGCAAGGAAGACTCCAGCAATACATGGAGCGAGTGTTGCCAGATGTTCAAGCTGGGTTTAGAAAAGGCAGAGGAACGAGAGACCAGATTGCCAATATCCGCTGGATAATGGAGAAAGGCAGGGAGTTTCAGAAAAACATCTACTTCTGCTTCATTGACTATTCTAAAGCCTTTGACTGTGTGGATCATAATAAATTGTGGCAAGTTCTTGGTGGGATGGGCATCCCAAGCCACCTTGTCTCTCTCCTGAGGAATCTGTACAAGAACCAAGTAGCAACAGTCAGAACTGACCACGGAACAACAGACTGGTTCAAGATTGGGAAAGGCGTACGGCAAGGCTGCATCCTCTCACCCAACCTTTTTAACTTGTATGCAGAACACATCATGCGATGTGCGGGGCTGGATGAATGCAAAGCTGGGGTGAAAATTGCTGGAAGAAACATTAACAACCTCAGATATGCAGATGACACCACTCTGATGGCCGAAAGCGAGGAGGAGCTGAGGAGCCTTCTAATCAAGGTGAAAAAAGAAAGCGCAAAAGCCGGGTTGCAGCTAAACGTCAAAAAAACCAAGATTATGGCAACAAGAATGATTGACAACTGGAAAATAGAGGGAGAAACCGTGGAGGCCGTGACAGACTTTGTATTTCTAGGTGCAAAGATTACTGCAGATGCAGACTGTAGCCAGGAAATCAGAAGACGCTTACTTCTTGGGAGGAGAGCAATGTCCAGTCTCGATAAAATAGTGAAGAGTAGAGACATCAAACTGGCAACAAAGATCCGCCTAGTCAAAGCCATGGTATTCCCTGTAGTCACCTACGGATGTGAGAGCTGGACCTTAGGGAAGGCTGAGCGAAGGAAGATCGATGCTTTTGAGCTGTGGTGTTGGAGGAAAGTTCTGAGAGTGCCTTGGACTGCGAGAAGATCCAACCAGTCCATCCTCCAGGAAATAAAGCCCGACTGCTCACTGGAGGGAAAGATACTAGAGACAAAGTTGAAGTACTTTGGCCACATCATGAGGAGACAGGAAAGCCTAGAGAAGACAATTATGCTGGGGAAAGTGGAAGGCAAAAGGAAGAGGGGCCGACCAAGGGCAAGATGGATGGATGGCATCCTTGAAGTGACTGGACTGACCTTGAGGGAGCTGGGGGTGGTAACGGCCGACAGGGAGCTCTGGCGTAGGCTGGTCCATGAGGTCACGAAGAGTCGGAGACGACTGAACGAATGAACAACAACAACAAAACATATCTATTAAAAGGCAAAATATAAAAATTAAGCGACCAGCACAACACAATGATTATACTGCATCAGGAGCAATTCACACAACTGTGATCTTTTTGTGATGCTGACACCTCTCCTTTTCCTCGGGGTAAAAACATGAAATGCATTCACTTCAAATAAATAGCATTTGACAATATTTCCAAAAACATTCATGGAAGTGTTAAATGAAAAAATCTGGAGATGCAACATTCAGTTTTGCTTTTGCAGTATTAAACCTTTAATGTCAAAGTGTGAAATTCAAATGATTTGGATGTGTTAGAAATTTCTGACTGTTTTGATTCTGGCACATTTCAAACATCAACTCTATTAAGCACTCTTTAGAATGTAAGAACAGATTAAATGTCACACTGAATGAGACCAAAACCAATCTAGTACTCCACAGTTTTGTTTCTAACTAGATGCCTGTGGAAAGCCCGCAAGCAGGGCATGGGCACAATATATCAGACCAAATTCTATCAGATACAGTGGACTCTTGGTATCCACTGGGGTTTGGTTTCTGGACCTTGAATGGATACCAAATTCTGTGGATGCTGAAATCCTGTTATATATAACGGCACAGTAAACTAGTGTTTGGGTTTTTATATTTGAACAATTTTAAACTGTGGTTGGTTGACTCCATAGATGCAAAATCTGTGTATATGGAGAGCTGACTGTAAAGATTTAATATATCCCTGTGTTTAGCCTATTTTATCTATCACCAACAGCACTTTCATAAGCTGCAAGGAAGTTACAGTTTCCAATGAGGTCTGCTGGCAGACAGGCTTCAAGGAATATTACCCAGGTCCAAAGGCAAGTCATCTGCTAGTTAAGAAGCTTATATGTGTTTGATCTATTTAGGTAACATGTTAGTCACCATCAAATCCTTGAAAATCCTTGATTTTGTTTTGTTAAGTATCTGTGTTCATTAATTAATCTTTGCTTTGGGCTATGTATAAATGTGGCAGAAGATATTCTTAACAAGTCAGGAGATTGATTTTTCAGGTTTAACTATATTCTTAGTACAATCCAGAACTGGCAATTTTTGGGTTGCTAAATTAATAAATAAGACACAGCTGAGTTTTTTTTTCCTCCTTCTAAAATTGAACAATTTTTCTTTCAGTTTAGTAGCTTCTGTTACCAAAAAAAATAATAGTAAAATACTGTCAAAAACCAATATACTGCTAATGGACTCTGGGGATAAGAAATATGTGGCTTGCAATCTGCATGTATTCCTCACCCATTTTTGTATCTCTGGGACCATCAGTAAGATAGTTGTTGTGGGTGTTTTGTGCTGTATGGCCATGTGCTAGAAGCATTCTCTCCTGACGTTTTGCCTGGATCTATGGCAGGAATCCTCAGAGGCTGTGAGGACTTCACAACCTCTGAGGATGCCTTCCATAGATGCAGGTGAAGCGTCAGGAGAGAATGCTTCTAGCACATGGCCATACAGCCCCAAAAACCTACAACAACCCAGTGATTTCAGCCATTAAAGCCTTTGGCAATACCTCAGAGAGATACTATGGCTTAAGTCAATAATCTTATCAATCATAATTAAACTTATATTATACAAGTTCAGGCAGGTCTCAAGTTACATTCAACTTACAAATGACTCAAAGTTAGAAATGGGAGTGAGACAACAGGAAGTAAGAGAAATCTGCCCCTCGGAAGGAAAATTCACTCCTGAAAAAAAATCATGGGTGAAAGGTGTCTCAACTGAAGCTTTATCACCAGTCCTTGTTTCCACAACAAGCCGGAGTAACAGGATGTCAGGGGGTGAAATTCCCTTTAGTTCCCCCTTCCTTACTATTCCAAGTTGGCTGTTTTCCTTTCATTTTATACATATCTTTGCCTGTTTTTGTATTTAATTCAGTAATTGTGTGACTGTACTAAGAATAAAAATAGTAATTAAACTAATTATATTATACAAGTTCAGGCAGTTCCCAAGTTACAAACATTTGACTTACAAATGACTCATAGTTAAGAACAGAGGTGAGGCAACAGGAAGTGAGAGAAATCTTTCCCTCAGAAGGGAAATTTACTCCTGAAAGAGTAATCATGGGGAAAATGTGACTCAATTGAAGCTTTATTGCCAATTCTTGCTTCTACAACATGCCAAATTTTTCAGGATCTAATTATCAGAGCGGCAGAAAGTGGGGTGAAGTCTTCTAAACAAGGGCACAGACAGCAAAACAAACACCACAGGGGTGTTAACCCTTCCCAATGCTATGCAAAGCACACACGCGTGTGCGCAAACACGCACATATAAGAGCTGGAGTTACACTGAAATAATGTACCTGTTCCAACTTACAAACAAATTCAACTTAAGAATAAACCTACAGATCCTATCTTGTTTATAACTTGGAGGCTGCCTATATTGCAAGAAGGTGGAGTGTGCAGATCATGAGACTACACAATGGTGAATTGGTGCTGAAGGTTCTCAACCCGATATGTATCCATTATACTGGCCAACACACATTTTGGTGTCTCAAATGTTAGATCTATTTCTGAGTATATGTTGACCTGATGATTCCAAAAATGGCACCAATGTTCATCTATTAGCTCTGGTTTTTGAGATACAGAACATATGGCATATACCAATTATCATCTACCCACCCATAGAAAATCATGAGTATAATATTTAAAAAACTAGAACTGATGTGGTCTATCCAATGCAATTTTCTGAATCAACACTCCAAATAATCCCAGTAACAGGCCTAAAAATCAAAATCTTTTGGGGGTGTTGGGCTGTGTCATTTACTATTATGCAACCGCACAATAGCAAATAGCAAGTTGGTGTGATTAAGTCCTAACATAGACTTAATCACACCAACCAGGCATGTGGCATAGGTCTTTTTTTCTATCAAAAAATTCAGGAGGGCTTTGTTGTGAGGGAGGAGATGTGACACAGTTTCATCCGATGGAACTTCATAGCACCTCCTCCTGATCCAGATTCTGTTGATGATTAAAGTAACAGGAGTCATACCTTGCAGTCTATCTTACAGGCCTATTAAAAGAACAAGTGATTTCACTACTGCTGTGCTGTGAAAATATAATATTCCACTGGCATTTCTCTTCAGCAATATATTTGGACATAATTTGACTGAAGAACAATAAAGACTTTTCACAGTTTCAGGATTTTTTTTAAAAAAAGGAAGACAAATTGGGAAATTTATTTTGGGTGCCTTTCACAAACAGTGTATGTCAATGTTAGCAGTGCCTCTTATTTCTCACCAGTAGCAACAACTTAACAGACATCATTAGGAATGTTATTTCTGATTGGAATAATACAGTCTGATTTCAGGTCTGCACTTAAATTGCAGTTATTTTTTCTCACATGTCAGAGGGATATCAGAAAGAATATAGCCAAATGACAAACTGATTTGCAGAACAACATCAAACTGTGAGACTATTTAGCAATATAATAAGCTTCTATGTCTTGCAGGTTTTTCTGTTGTAAAGAAAATCACATATCCTTATCCGAGTTCAAATAGGATGGTTTATCCTTCCTGTCAAAGCAGTCCTGAGCATCCCTGTCATTGCTCTTTGCTTTGAATTCAACTCCAGCTTATGGAGATGCTGTCATAGAGCCTCCCTGACATGATTTGTTCAAAGGAAGTTTGCCATCGCCTTCTTTTTAGGCTGATAGAGTGTCCCATGCTCAAGGTTACCCAGTGGGTTTTCATGACTAAAGCCATGTCTATCTGAACACTTAATCTGAGGCCAGGCCAGAGAATTATGCTCCAGACTGGTCCTAGACTGACCATGATTGCACACTGGATCATCCTTTGCAACGCCACACTGGTATTCAGACAGTTCAGCAAGTCTGGCCTGGCATTGGCCATACCAGTCTGTCCCCATGTCCTTGTGTCACCACTGTTGCTACCTCGCTGGCCAAAGGGCTCCCTGTGCAACCCTGTCTGCTAAAATCATCCATGGTTACTTGTGTGACCAATAAGGAGGGGTTAGAGAAACTCACTTGTTTTTGATCATATGTCTCATTCCGGTCTCAGAAGATGTGATAGGCAGTGATCAAGTTCTCCCAGGTAGCTCTTTTGCACTCAATAGTGAGACAAATAGGCTCTACTAAACACTGGGAAATTCTCCCTCAAGCTCATTGGTTCTCAACCTTCCTAATGCCACAACCCCTTAATACAGTTCCTCATGTTGTGGTGAACCCCCAACCACAACATTATTTTTCTTGCTACTTCATAACTGTAATTTTGCAACTGTTATGAAATATCTGATATGCAGGTTTTATTTTCATTCACTGGTACAAATTTGGCACAAATACCCAATACGTCCAAATTTGGTGGGGTTAAAGGGGGATTGATTTTGTCATTTTGGAGTTTTAGTTGCTGGGATTTATAGTTCACCTACAATCAAAGAGCATTCTGAACTCCATCAACAATGGAATTGAACCAAATTTGGCACACAGAACTCCCATGATCAACAGAAAATACTGGACGGGTTTGGTGGACATTGACCTTGAGTTTTGGAGTGTTAGTTCACCTACATCCAGAGCAGGAGGAGGGATTTTGGTGGGAGGATTCGCTGTCTGTTTCCAAAAAGGAAGAGAAGGACAGGTGAGAGAGCTTCAGCCTTCTCTGCCAAAGGGATTCCTAAGACCATCAGAAATGTGTGTTTTCTGATGGTCTTTGGTGACCCCTCTGAAACCCCCCTCGCAACCCCCCCAGGGGTCCTAACCCCCAAGTTGAGAAACATTGTTCTAGCTGAATTTATATGTTTACCCATCAGTACAATAAAGCAGCAATAGGAAACTTTACCAGGTCAATTAGATTAGATGCAGATCATCAAGATGGTTTAAACAGTGTATTTTAATGTTGAGACAAATGTTTATAATGTTTATGTATGCATATAATGAATTTATGTCCCGGCATTGAATGTTTGCCGTTTGTATGTTGTGCTCCACTCTGAGTCCCCTTCAGGGTGAGAAGAGCAGAATATAAATGTTTTAAATAGATAGATAGATAGATAGATAGATAGATAGATAGATAGATAGATGATAGATTTAATTACTTCACTCATCCAGTCAATAGGAGGCCATATACAATACAGTTGAAACAACTTCATTAAATAACTTATGAAATGAGCATTCTTTTGACAGGTTATGCCAAGACATTTTTCTCTCCATACTCTAACATAGGAAAGTTATTTTAAAAATATAGAAAAATGTCCAACCCAGCTCTTTGGAATCCAAGCTAGTGGCAATTTTATAGTTTTAAATTCCTTCTTCATAAAAATTCTGTCTAATGTTTATGTATTAAATATTAAATATTTGACCTCATTTAGTCCTGGGGAACCTATGTAGAAAAATCTTGCAGTAGATTGTGCTCTAGGTAAATTTAAATATAAACCCTCCAGCAGCCCAAAGTATATCTCTGTTTTAAAACTCATGGGTACTTGAAGTATTCTACAGGAGTAGAAAACAATCTTTAATTTATGTGCACTGACAGTCTAAGAACATCCATAGAGCTTTCTCATTATGTGTCAATTTTCATTAAGTGTTAACACAGCAGGAGCCTCTCTACTCACTCAAAAAGTGCTTGAATCATGTTTGCTTGTGGCTGAAATTAACTCAAATAATTGCTTCCAAGGTGATTTCACATGCAAACTTCTGTAACCTTCCACATCATAGGCCCATATTGATTTAATAATATTCATTTCATTTCTTTTAACAAATTTGGAAAACTGGACAGAAATAAAATGAAATAAAATGAATGATATTTTTTGCCAAGTTCTGTCCTTGGAAAAGAAAGGCCAAGGACATGATTATTACTTATGAATCCCCTCCAGAGTGAGGAAGGTGGGGTAGAAATGCTATAAAATAAATAAATAAATACATACATACATACATACATAAGGAACCCTGGTTAAAAAAACTGACAAACTGAATGTAATTTAAAAGGCAACACAAGTGCAAAATGAACATCCACGACAGGTATTGTATGACTATAACATTCTCACAAATCTTGACATTATGACGTCTTTGTTTGCTTGAGGATCATTATATTTCATGCTAGTGGCTGCATTTCAAAGAAGACATTGAAAAAATGGTAAAAACTTGAAAGCTCTAGGACAGTGGTTCTCAACCTGGGGTCCCCAGATGTTTTTGGCCTACAACTCCCAGAAATCCCAGCCAGTTCACCAGCTGTTAGGATTTCTGGGAGTTGAAGGCCAAAAACATCTGGGGACCCCAGGTTGAGAACCACTATTCTAGAAGAAGATAATATGTCTAATTTCTGCTCAGATGACATAGAAAGCACCTTTTAGTATCCTGGTGGCCATTTCCCTGTGAATTCTCCCTAGAAGCCAAGATGATTAAACTGAGGCTGTGTACTTTAGACATATTGTGAGAAGACATGACTCACTAGAAAAGTGTTTGCAGTGTTTGGCAAAGTAGAAGGAAGTAGGAAAAGAGGAAAACTACATCACAGATGGACTCAATTTAAATTTAAATGCTGAGTTTTCAAGATTCTTGATGACACCCTGACTTGGTGGTCTCCCATAAATAAGAATACTGTGATGGCACACCAGGAAGATCTAATGAGAAACCTAAATGTGTCTGGCTATTTTCCGAGTGACCATCGATATGCCCTAATTACTATAATTCCCCCAAAATAAAACTCTACAAACAACAATAAGTTTAACAATTATTTACTAAATAATCAAGGTGAATTACAACAATGTACAAAGGTGTGAATCTGAGGTAAAAAACAACTATAATTTCTATGAGGTAAATACTCTATAAACTCTGGGGTATGTACTATCTAAACTATCTATCTATAACTATCTATCTATAGGGCAAATACAAACTATCTATCTATAAACTCTAAGGCAAATACAAACTATCTATGAACTCTCTATCTATAGGGCAAGTACGTATTATAAACTTTAAGGCAAATACGTGATTAGGATGGCCTGTTCAAATTGCTAGGCCAGGCCAGACACTATCTGGCAACTGTCTATTAGCTATGACCAACAAAGAATGGGAAACGAAGTTCTATAACCAGCCCATTCTGGCTCTGAGTCAGAATGGGCTGCACCAACCGAACTCGGCCTCTAGGGGGAACCTAAGCTCTCCCCTAAACTTGGTAAAATGGAATAGTCCAACTGAGAAATAAACAGGCCGAGACATCACAAATACCATAAGTCAAAGTTGACTTGACAACAGGTAACAACAAAAAAATTAAAAGTAGTCTAGGATCCTATAGTAATACATCACTCTTACCTAATTGAATAAATACTAGGCATGTGAGATTGATTAAAAATGTTTCAAAGGTCATTACAAAATTAGTGGGTGCTGGTGTTTCATTTCTAAAGTGTTTCTAAAGTATTGTTAGTAAAACTTTCATTACTATAATGAGTGTAACAAAATTTTGTTACTTTTTTGTTATAGTAATTGCTCAAGTGGGAAAACTTCAGGGGCTCCTTTCTCCCTCATTTTTATAGCTATTAGGATGAATTTTGCTACAATACCGTACCCTGTACGGTTCCGGTCCACTGTATCTATCCGAACGTATCTCCCGCTACGTCCCACCTCGGAGCTTGAGATCATCTGGGGAGGTCCTGCTCTCGACCCCACCACTCTCACAAGTGAGGCTGGTGGGGACGAGGAGCAGGGCTTTCTCAGTGGTGGCCCCTCACCTGTGGAACTCACTCCCCGGGGAAATCAGAGCATCACCATCCCTCCTCTCCTTCTGGAGGAGGGTGAAAACTTGGTTATGGGACCAGGCCTTTGGGCAACCAGGCAATTAAAGACCAGCAGGATGGACGAAATGGTATTAAAAACGGATCTATGAGACAGCAAACACTGACAATGTAAGGGAGGAATTTAGGTTTGTATTGATTTTATTGATTTTATTGATTTTTATTGGAATAATGCATGAAGATGTTAGTAATTGTGAATTTTACTGTAAGTTGAGATGATTGTTGTGATGCTGGCATCTAATCATGCCTTTACTGTGTAAGCCGCCCTGGGTCCCCTTCGGGGTGAGAAGGGCGGGGTAAAAGAACACCAAATAAATAAATAAATAAATAAATAAATGGTGGAACATTTTTACCACTGTTAAAAGTACAAGAGCTATCTCATTGAATTTTCTGTACAATGACACAAGATAACAGGAGATCATCCCCCCCCCCCAATTTCATAAATATTCATACATCTACTGATTTTAGGGATTTTTTTTAAAGTTTTGACAAAAATTATATTTTAAAAAGTGATAACAGCTGTCTCATTGAATGTCTTTCATATTAACCAAAGCAACTTCCATTTAGAGATTTCTTCCCAGCCCAGCATAGTGATTTACTTACTGGAAGTATCAATCTGTCCTCCTCTTTGCAGATTCAACAATTTATTGGAACTCTGGCTGACTGCTGCTATAGAGGGAAAATAGATCTCCCCTATCCTGATTGGGACTTTCTGACACTGAGCAGAATTCTGGGAAATAGAGTTTAGGGCAGGGCCTTTTGAATTCTCTGGCATAGGGCTACTCACCTTCCCAAATGACATTTCCCAAAATTATTTGTTTTCTCAGTCTCTTTTCCTAGTGAACTCTGCTTTCTCCCAACTGCTTCCCTCTCCTAATGGTGAGAGGCCATTAATTTAAAGAGGAAAGGAGGCCTTTTTGGCTTTGCTTTGTTTCCTTGTGATGAAAATGAAACTGACTTTGGGAGGCTTCCAAGATTTACAAAATGCATTTTTTTTCCGTGTCAGGAGTGACTTGAGAAACTGCAAGTTGCTTCTGGTGTGAGAGAATTGGCCGTCTGCAAGGACGTGCAAATGAAAAAGTATTGGGTAAGTTTTGATTCTTAAGTTTTTGGTGAGGCCATCCACACACATAGGATATTGCGCCATAAGTACAAATTTAATGAATTTGATACAACTTAAAACAATCACAGGATCAGGAATGGAAGGAGCAAACTCTATGCCATTCGTTTCACAAATGCCTGTTTCTTGATTTCTAGGGCAGAGGAATTTTTCAAGTCATCCCATGGTCTCTTAATTGACAACACATATGCACAAAACATCCTTCAAGCTGAACAGAAAAAGGCAGAGAACAAAAGGTTCTTGATACCTCCCTGCAAAACACTGCAAAACATAATCATCAGTTTATCTCTCTATTGTAATTTAAAGAACTGTCCTGAGCATGAAAGAATGGGTGTAGGACAGACTTAGCAACCTATATTTCAATGCCAACCAAAGTTTACTGGATGTATAACTGCAGCATCTTCTTGGTGACATAAAATGGTGTAAACTAAACAGGGTTTCTGCTCATGGTTTTTGAAGGAAAATGTGCATACTTTTTGCTAATTTAATAATGACTATCAGACTGGATAATAGCTTTATGAGGCCTTCCCAGAAAGGGGATGTACCACTTTGCTTTATGAAAGGCTTCCATATTCATTACAAAGAGATATACGGATTTTGTGATATTTACTATCTCCCAGGGTCAATTTAATTATAATTATCTTAAAGGGACTTGAGCAAAACCATGCTTCACAAAGAAGCTGACAGATTAAATATATCTTGTAATGAGAGATGGAGAGTTATTTATTCGAAATGAGCATTAAGTAGTTATGAAATTAACATGGGAAAAGGATTCTCAGAGCTCTCTGATTATTACACTCATTGCAACGCAATATAGGGCAAATCAAGATAAAATTCATTTATACGCCAACTAACCACTATATTTGAAATGAAACTGAGTTATGTGCTTAAGGTAGTGATGGATTCAGATGGTTGCTCCAATTCACCACTACATTCTCAAGTAATACACTTGAATGGTGTAGATTAGCCAGTGATTGTGTAGCTAGAGTGCACAAATGACTTGATTATTGGGGAAGATGATATCAGACCTGCCAACTTTCAGAACGTTTTGCCAATCCACTAATTTTGGGGAATTTAAAAAAAGTTTTTACCATAACCACTGAGGGTTCTGGCAGGGAATTGTAATCACTGCTGGTTGTATCCATTCTCAGCCAATCAGAGATCGCTGCTGGTTGTGTCCATTCTCAGCCAATCAGAGAATGGGCACTATCAGCGCTGATTGGCTGAGAAAAAAACTTGAGAAACAGAGAGAGAAAAATTCAACTCCCATTATGTACTCTACCAGGGAGGGGTCTTTGGGAAGGAGGCTGGGAAGCACTCAGCTTTGTCTTCTAAAGAAATAAAGCAAAAAGGAAGGAAAGGAACCAAAAACTCATTAATCAAAGAAGGAAAAGGAAGAGAAAGGAGGTAGAGTTCTGCTAGTTCTGCTCAGCCCCCATTAGCTGAAAGATTTGGCTATTCATAGCCCGTTTTGGATCTGGGCTTCAGGTGGCCCTCCCCAATCATTTTGGCTATTCCAAATACCAAATTAGCTGAAGTTCCCAAGTCAAAATGAATACCTGCACACCCCTAGTAACTATACTAGTGTTATATTAGATTTAGGTCATTTTGTTCTGAAATTCTGAGATTCAGGGGGGTGGATGTTTGAAATGGATTGTACTGTAAGAATGGCCAACCTTATGTGTTTTACTGCCACAGAGAAAACTTCATCGCAGCCTCCTCTATTTGCATCTTTGGCGGCGGCAGCTAACCTTAAAGAAGTGTACTCCAAATGTTTTGGACTAGAGTTCTTATCATCCTTGACCATTTCTCATTTTACTGGAGCTGATGGGAATTAAGACCAAAAGCAACCAGAACACACCATTTCAGAAGAGATTGTCCCAAGAAGCAATGTAAAGAAATGTCAGCATCTGCTATTTTGTAGAAGGTATCTCCAAGAGACTCTGAGTGTAAATCAACCCATAGATTCACCTCAGCGCAAAGCATCAAAAATGTGATTTGTTTGCTTCCGTTCAGAAACCCAAAATACTCCAGGTCATGCTTATGTAAAATGAACTGATCTCAATCCAAGTCACCTACCCTCACTGGCTAGTTGAAAAGCAGCATGGGCATTTGCTCACTTATCCTGAAACCAACACTGTTGCCGGCACAGCTGAGAACCATATGCAAGACGTCTCGTAGGAGATTTTTAAGCCACTTCTGACCTCAGTACTTTCCTAACAATGAGAAATGAACTCTCTGCAATGATTTTTCAATTTGAAAAATCCATTCTCATTTCAAAAATCATCTTGCTCTGAGTTCATACATTTGTCATCTATTACAAGGCATTGCTGGAGCTCTAGCCTGCACTTTAACATCTCT
This sequence comes from Anolis sagrei, assembly GCF_037176765.1. Taxonomy (NCBI): domain Eukaryota; kingdom Metazoa; phylum Chordata; class Lepidosauria; order Squamata; family Anolidae; genus Anolis; species Anolis sagrei. The sequence continues at coordinate 209,660,943 of NC_090024.1, read as the reverse complement.
GTGAGTGAAAAAGAAAATGCTGGTAGAAAATCACTAAATGAGCATGGTGGCATAAGAAAGCAGAGGATATGTTCACTTTCTAGCTGTTCAAAAGAGCAAAGACAGTTTTCTTCAAAAGGATCATTATTAATAGAGAATGCTTCAGATATGAGTCAATTCAAGTCTCACTGAAAAGTACTTGTAGCTTCTTTTGAACCATGAGTCAGCCTGTTCAGAGCCAATGTAATAGTGTAGTCTGAGCATTCGATTAAGGGTATTGTACTATAGAGTCAATCCAGTTTGACGCCACTTTAATAACCATGGCTCCACACTATGGAATCATGGGAGCTGTGACTGAATTAAATTAGTACTGAAATTAATAATGAAAGTTGTAAAAGAACTACAGTACACCATTCTTACTGTATTTTTTAAAAAAAATTATTAAAACAGCTTGCAATATTGTGAAAAGTTTTAAAAATCATAGACCTGTGAATCAATAGGTTCCAAAGTACAGTTTCATGACATATGATTGGCTTGTCTGTGAACATCCTATATAAGCCAGGCTGAGAGTAAGGAAAAAAAGCTGGACTGCAATTTCACACTGACCAAGGACTCTTCCACACCACACATTTATAGTGCTATGATCCCACTTTAACTGCCAAGGTGCCCTCCTATGTCATCTGGACTTTCACTTTAAAAAGGTGTATTTAGAATTCTCAGCCAGAGAGATCTAATTCTTCTGCAAATCCCAATCATAGTCATGAAAAACTAAAGAGATATTTTTAAAAAATGAATAGAGCATTCCTTTGGTTTCTGGCTTTAGGGGTTTTCTTCTTGTACCCATCTTTTCCCAAATAGATTTACAAGCTGAATAACACATTCAGCAAAATGTAAAGTTACAGACTCAGGCATTTAGGTGGTGGATGGTACAGTGGCAATTTCAAATGGCCTTATCAATACCTCTGGAGTTCACAAAAAAATTAAACTTGTCCTATGTTTGATCTCTAGCCATTTTATTGGAAATATCAGCTGGTTTCTTCCACGTCGAACTACAGAGTGTAGGATATCTTGACAGGAAACCTGAGTCAAATGATGAACAGGCTGCCATGCTGCTAATGTGCTTGCAAGGCTGTCATGCTGCTAACATGCAGTCCTTGGCTTTCCAAGATCACAGTAACAAATAAATGGGACATCAGAAGAGCTGCAAGACCAAGAACAAACCACGAGAGTAAAGACAAAGATCCACCCAGAGGAAAAGTGTTCTCGCCATACATCAAAGGAACCACTGACCGCATAGGGAAGCTGATGAGGAAACATAACATAAAAACTATCTACAGACCCACCAAGAAAATCCAACAAATGCTACATTCAGCAAAGGACAAGAGGGATCTTCTCACCTCTGCAGGGTCCACCACATAGGGTCCACCAAATGCAGCACTGCCCAAACACGAATCAAGGAACATGAAAGGCACTGCAGACTACTTCAACCTGAGAGGTCAGCCATAGCAGAGCATCTGATGAACCAACCTGGACACAGTGGATTATCTGAGAACACAGAAATGCTGGACCACTCTAACAACCACCATGTCAGGCTACACAGAGAAGCCATTGAAATCCACAAGCATGTGGACAATTTCAACAGAAAGGAAGAAACTATGAAAATGAACAAAATCTGGCTACCAGTACTAAAAAACTCTAAAATTATAACAGTAAATAAAAACACAGGGAAACTCCAGACAAGAAACATTCAGGAACACCTAATCACCTTGCAACAAAGGAATTTCCCAGGCAGTAACAAGCCACACCTAAAAACTGTCAGGCCATCAAATACTAATCAAGGTGGCCAGTTGAAATACTCACACCTAGCTCCAACAGGCAAGAGTTCTTTCCCCCACCCTGAACCTTCCATAGATATATAAACTCAATATTCCTAGTTTCCAACAAACCTCACAACCTCTGAGGATGCTTGTCATAGATGCAGACAAAACGTCAGGAGAGAATGCTTCTAGAACATTGCCATATAGCCCAAAAAACCGAATATAGAAAGGTAATCCAGAGTCCTGACTCCTTGTAGCATGGGGTGATATCTGTTGGTTTACAAACACATAATATACATTCAATATATTATACAGTTGACTAAAAACCACTTACTTAGCTGATTTGGTAACTTGGTCTTTTTTTCTTAATGAACCAGCTTGGAAGTCAAAACAGGAAAGCAATTTCTATAGCCTTACTGCTGATGCATAGAAACTTTAATTGCTATAACTTCCAAATATATATTCTGTCAATCACAGAGAAAAGCAGTACATTTCCTTTGGGATCTGGTTTGTCTCCTATTAATTATATTGCCTTCTTTTGAAATTTAGCCATTTCTATTTTATATACACTTTTATGACGATGATTTATTCTTTTGTACATGGTTTACATTCTTCCTCAGTGGAATATAGACTTCAGTGCCTAACATTTTATGATTATTTGTAGTGTGTGAAAAGAAATGTCTATTTATAATTCTTTTGTATTTGGATCTATGTTGGAGAAAGTGAGGCATTTTTGGGAATAGTTTAAGTTTTTACAAACAGCATTTAAAAAAAAAATACAAGAGCTATCTATTTGAATTTCTTTACAATGACACAACATAACCAGGGCATCATTTCCCCCAAGTTTCAGAAAGATTCGTAACATCTACTGGTTTGGGGAATTTTTAATTTTTTGTCCAAAAAAATTGTTTAAGCCACAACAACTATCCCCTTGAATTTCGCTATATCTTAGCTGCTATGGCTGGTTGGAGTGGATTGGGGTGGAGTCGAGTGTATTGGTTGGCTGGTGGCCACACCACCCCCAAAAGAGGTAGTCATGAGGGATGTGCAGTTTCGGTGAACACAGAATGGTTTTTGAAAAGTACTAATGCTTTGGGACTGTTTCCAGTCACCCCAGCAGATGCAGTAACAGATTACATAAATAACTGGGAAGAGATTTTTTTAAAACTTCTGTACTTTAATTGAACTAGGTTTCTCAAACACAGAATCGTTTCTGAAAATGACTAAAGCTTTGGGACTGTTTCTGCAGTCACCCCAGCAGATGCGGTATCAGATTAAATAATTGAGACAAATGGTTTTGGATGGAGAAAAACTTTTGCTCCCAGCAGTCATTCATTAGCAGAAGGAATAATAAACTAAATTATACATGTAAAATAAAATAAATATAGAAGACTCCCAGCAGTCTGGATTCCTCTTAATAGCAGTCAGTCACTCAGTCCTCCTAGCCTCTCCTAGCCTCTCTCAATGAAGCCTACTGTGTGCCTAACCTTAACCTAGCCTGCTGCTTTGCTCTCTCACTTGCTCTTCTCTCCCAGTTCAGAATGGAGGCAGCCTCATGGCACCCCCCGGAGCCCTGAGAGGCATACCATTTTTGGCTTTGTCTCCTGGTACAATTTGCTTGTTCTGTCACAGAGAGTTATGATGCTTATGTAACTTACAAAAAGTACTAGGTGGGAGTTTCAATTTTTAAGTTTTTGGTGTGGGCACTACCCGCATTTCTTAATATTGAGTCTTATGTACACATCTTGGAGAAAGCTGCATGGAAAACATGCAATGCTCTTCTAAGTGGTTGTTATGCTTGTAAGAGTCTTGATAATTGTGACTGTTCCAATGATAATGGGTGGGGAAAGTAATTGCGTTCCCCCTGCAAGTAAGGAAAATTACTAACATCCTGCCTGCTAATGTTGAGCCACCCCTGCCCTCCATTCAAAGCAGTTCTGAAGTCCCCGGTTACAAGCCCTCAGATGTGGGTGTAGGAATATTGAATGTTGAGAGCATTCTGAGAAGGGGGCTTGAATAGATTCACCACAGATCAGCAAACACATTGTCACTTTCTTCCCCAAGAAGAAAATGCCTTTTTTGAACCAGCATTTTTTAACATTATCTGGATGGAATCATTATATGCAGTTTAATGTGTAATACAAAAGCAGTTACTGTACTGTGTAGTGCTGCCCCATTCTTACCAAGCCCTTATATTTCTAGCCTTAGAATCTACCTTTTGAATAAAAATTGTCACCCAACCAGTGCATGTTCTCTGACCTACAAATGAGCATGCCAGAAGTTTCACTGTTTGACTTGCTCTGCATCCTGTTCACATTTTTCCTCCTTTTTAAGGAACCGCACTGTGATTCAGACTAAACCTTTGCCCTCTACAACCACACTAGGTTCTGGACCCACGCTGGCCTATGTTCACTTAGTAGGATTTTGTCAATTTACAGATACTTCTTCCCTTTATTATTATCAGAGGCTAGGCTTATCCTAACCATTATCTGTCAGTAAACCACCAAAGCCTAACCCCCAATTAAGCCAAAGAAGTAAAATTGGAGATGTCCAAAAATGGTTATCAAGAGTTCCCAGAAATTACAGAAAAATTGCTGCAATTTCTGTTGCCCTCTCTCCTCTCTATCTTGCAGGCCAAAGGCATTATCGGAATCAGTGGTTTTATTTTATCCCAGCTGCTATTGCTTCTCCCCACACACCCAAGAAATTTTAAAGTTGGCAGCAGTGAAGAAAAGGAAAATCTACTGATTATTTTTCCCTTCTCCTGATTTTTAGTGGTAGGCATTGGATTTTATTTTCTTATTCATTTTGGCTTTCAACTCTTTGGTCAATTGAATTCAGTGATTAACAAGTTAATGAGTTTGCCAGATGCCAGATGCTAAAACAAACTGTTGCTATTTCACTCAGAGATGGGAGAATTTGCACCACTGGATTGTTTTTTGTCAAATCAATGTGATTCTAGTTAACGTATCCTGTTTATTATGGAAGTGTCATTTTATAATAAGCAAATAATGTTCTGATGGGTCATGAGAAAAATTATGCTCTGGACTTGACCAAATTGGGAATCTTGTAGGTGTTGAGTGGAGGTGTTGACAGTAAAGTAAAAGAAGGCTAGAAACATAATGTGCCTCACTACTTATAATGAAGGAACTGCAACTATTACTGCATATATATTGCATATTTAACTTAAGAGGATATATATGTGAGTAAATAGCTCAAATGGCCATATCATATTCCCAAAAGTTAGTCCATCCAAAAATATTTTATCTTTTTTGATCCATTTTCAAAACAAAATAAAGATTCATATCATGCACTGTTTTGCCAGAGGCAAGGCATTTTCTTAGTTTTGGAAATAATGAGCACACCAGTGGAAGATTTCACAGATGTATTAACTGATAGGGAACATTTTCCATTTGATACACAAATCTTTTATCTAAAGCAAGTCAGTCCAGCATCAAAAGCATATCTCAAAGAGCAATTCGGAATGTGCTGTCAACCCTGGAAAACAAAACTCTGTCAAGACACTTAGGCTACAATGTGCAGCATCACGAAGCTCTTCTGATCTGCGCTGAACCCATCCAAAACAATGCTGTGGAAGTACTCACAGAGAAGACTTCCTGTTCAGTGCTGAATGATGTGCATAAGTCACAGGAGTTACTGCCTACTTGTAAGCTTATTGCCTACTTGTAAGCCACCCTGGGTCCCTCTCGGGGTAAGAGGGTGGGGTATAAATATAGTAAATAAATAAAGAAGTTCCATTGTGTTGATTTGGATTTACTCCCTTGTAGATGTGCACAGGATTGCACTTATAAAGTAATAAAAGAAAATCACAGTCAGTCCTCTTTACCAACAACGTAATGTTTAGTTTTAAAGTGTATACTCTTAAGCTATGTGTGGGCTACTGTTACTTCCCATTAGTAAATATATAGAGTTCGGGAGCAAGGATTGGTCCTTCTACAGAAGACGGAAGGAGAAAGACAGTTGAAGCAAGTGCATGTGGGCTACCTCTTTCACAATTATTCTAATATGCTTTCCAATGCAAGCATCAGCGACTGTACATGAATACAAATTATAGTGTTGATGCTACCTGTTAATTATGTCGATGCTGCTCTTTTTGCTGCTACTTTCATAGAATATGCTTTCATGAATTTGCCTTTATGAAATGTGTTTTACCTTGCTACTGTTATGCTGCTTTGTTGAGTTTTTATTGTTAATTGTTCTTATTGTTCTTATTATGTGAGCTCTATGTTGTAATCTGGTTTTTAGAAAATGAAACAATCCATTCTAGTAATCATTTGGTTATCTGCAAGTGTGCATTCCTTCTTTCTACCCCTTGGTGCAAAGTCCCCTTGTTTGTACTACCACTGACATATTGGTAATAAGAACAATACAATTTAGAATAGTCATCATATTGGAAGCCACACTTAATTAAAACAGTCTACAAATATTTAAAAAACAAAAGTGAAGATAGTACGGCACCTCCTGGTAAAAGACCAGTTAATGCTCAAAAGCTAGTCAAAATAGAAAATACTTTAATTACTGAAGGAATGAGTGCAGGGGAGTTCAGCTTCACCTCCCATGGGCAACCTGGATGCAACCACTGAACAAGACCTCTCTTGTGTCCTCCTCGCTGAATATTCCTGTAAAGATATCTCACAATTCAAGCAGGTTCATACATAGCAGATACCAAACTGTATAGGGTTTTATAAATTATGACCAGCACTTAGAATTCTACCAGGAAATGAACAACAAGCTTATTAATGGAAATTTTGTGCCCTCTGTAACCAGTGTGGTTAACAGTTTGGATGAAGTTTATTGATCTTGCTGAAATTTTTAAAGGTAGTTTCATATAAACTGCATTACAGTAAACAAAAATGATATAGCCAAGGCATGTGTCACCATAGCCAGTTTAGACATCCTTAGGAACGGGTGCAGTTGGCACACTAGTTTTGCATATGCAAATGTACTCTTGACCACTAGTGAAACTTTAGTATCCAGACTCAGAGCTGACTGCAGAAATATGCTCAAGTTAAATTTCTGGGAGACGATAGCCCCATCAAGCACAGGCAAAGATGTTTCAGCTATTAATTCCTGCACCAGTGGAAAATTAGACTAGGCAACTTTCAAAACCTACAAATTATTGTTCTATATTGCCTGGGGAATGCTGTGTGTCAAGCTGATCTGGAGCACATGAGCTTGAGGAAAACAATGGCCCTATCTACACTGACCATTTAAATCAGTTTCAAAATGTTACTGAAGAAAGGACTTTATCTGTTGCAGATGATTACATAGGAAATCCTGGAACCAGTTTGAGGCCTGGATGGTGATTAGACAAATGCAGAACATTGATGTGCATTAAGAACTTTCTTTCATGTGCTTTTGTGAGAGGTTTTTATCCAGCCACCACAGTTTTTTTTATCCACCACCACTAGCTCCCACACTTACGGTCTTCAAGAAGGAACTAAAAATGTGTCTCCGGAAGCAGGCTTATGATAATGGCTAATTATAATCTATTTGAGGGAGGAATTAAAATGAAATTAAAATTTTAACTGAACTTCATCGTTTCTATCAACTAATGTGGACCCGGAATGTTTTAATTGTATTACTTGATATAATTAGTACTTATTTTAATTTATGGTTCATGTTTTGATTTATATTTAATATGCTTTGTGATTTATGTTTCTTATTATGTTGTGTTCTATTCATCATTTGTCTTCATTTCTAATGTATTATATGCTTATTATTTTGTACTGCATTGCCTTGTTGTAAGCCGCTCCGAGTCCACTAGGGGAGAGGGGTGGGATGTAAATAAAGTTTTAGTAATAGTAGTAGTAGTAGTAGCTGAAGCTAGCTTCGACCTGCATTAAATGATCAGTGTAGAGTCTATGAATGTCCTAAAGCTATCTGGTGAAGATGATTGAGATACAAGGTCTGAAACTAATCCACAGAGAAGTGTCATTCTTAATCAAAGACCATGTAGCTCATGGATTTGATGAGACATAATTTCGTCCTGTGTCCAGCAGACATTGAGGAAGTCTCACAGAGCTTAATTGTACTTACTAATGAGTAGATGTGTATAGGACTGTGGTGACAACTCTACATACATTGCAGTCGATCCTTTCTGCAGTGAAGTGTTACTAGATAGGACATTTATCATCTGATTACAATTTAAATTTGAAATTTATTTCTGGTTTGAAGTCAACTGCTGACCTGCTCAGGAATGTTGCATGCATCCCTTCTGTTTCATTGCATGAAGATATAATTATTTTGCCTCTTTCAGGCACCAGTTTCCTCTAATTAAAGCTTGCTTTATACCACAGCTGAACTGAACAGACTTGGCTACAGATACTTTGGATTCCTTGGGGATATCTGTAATGCTGTGGAGGGGAAATTAGGCACACAAAACAATTGTGTAATCTGCTCTGCAAAGCATTGATTATTTACCCAGCAACTTGTTTGGAGCCTGATGTAATTCTGCAGGGAATTGTTCATTTAGACACAAGAGTTTCTGTAAGTATCTTTCAGATTTGCCATTTTGCAAAGATGGAGAATGCTATCATAGGAATGCATATATGTATGTTGACATTTGAGGGTAAAAATAAATGTTAAATACAAACTCAAAATGTTATGCTGAATTCTCCCCTTCCTCTCTTAACATATATTAGAGCTTTCACTATGTTTAATATGGGGTCTGATTAAGACTTGCAAAAGTCCTAACAAAATTTGAGGCCCCATAATATATTATTTTTTGTAAGAACAAAATGTTAGTTTCTGTTTCTTCTTCTCCTTCTTTTGATGTCATTCATAAGCCAAGGCCTTAACTGTAATCCATTTAGCTTTTGGTTTTTAAACAGACATAATTCTGAAGATTCATTATGACAATGGGACGCAGAGGACTTATTCAAATCAGAAGTCTTTTGCTAGGCAGGGATGGGAAGCATCACCATTTTTGGTGCAGTAATTAATAAATGATTGCCAAGGTTCATCAAAATTAATTTATTATTATTATTTACATAATTTTTACCCCGCACTTCTCACCCCAACAGGGGACTCAGAGTGGCTCACAATGGCAATGATTTGATGCCGCAATACTTACAATTATAAAAGCAGAATAAAATCATACCATACAACACATTAAAACAACATTAATTATCAGTCATAAAGGCATTTCCATTACAACAATCATTGTCTGGTCCAATTCACTGTTCAGGTGCAGTTATATCAATTAGCCAAAAGTCTGGTTCCACAACCACGTCTTCAGTTTTCTTCTGAAAGAAAGGAGGGAGGGTGCTGATCTAATTTTGCTGGGGAGTGAATTCCACAGGCTGGGGGTCCCTACCGAAAAGGCCCTGTCCCTCATCCCCACCAGCAGCATTTGCGAAGTTGGCGGGACCAAGAGCAGGGTTTCAAAGAGTTGTCTTTGAAATAAGTTCTTGATTGAGTCTTATAGGACCTTGCCTTAACATGATATCTGACTTATCTTACCTAATAACACCACATTCAAACTACATTTGGTGCTCCATAAGGCTCTGCTGAGATAAGACAGGCAGGCTGTACAAAGAGATACAATATCACCTATGGAGTGAAAAAATACTAAATTGTCATATATTCTTGTGAATAAGTAGATATTATTTTTGACAAAAAAATTACCCCCAAAACCTAGATCAACTCTTGCATGGGTTAATAACACAAAAGCAGCAACAAGAGAGAGAAGTAAGAAAGCATCAGAATTTTCAGGTTCTTTTAAATTGAGTCAATTTATTGTGAATTTTGGTTCATAAATGGGACAGGGGAAATAAAGCCCCCAGATGCCTCATTAGATTGTTGACAGGTAATGGAAGCTATGTTTGAGCTAGTGATGGAAAAGAAATGTACATCAACCTTATTCTTTGATGGATTCAAAGGATTGTGAGACTATTAACCAAAGAATGCACATATTTTTCTACTTCCTATCAAGGGGAACAACATATATCCTTTTTCCTTTTGTCGTTTTTTGAATTTTGTGGAAATAAATTTGCACAACTAAAAATGTCTGTCTCTGCAAAAAATGTTCATGATCAAGCTTGAGGCAATCGGGGAATTCTGAAAATACTTTAAAAGTGCATATATTAGGAGTACATATGAAAACAGGCACATTTTTCTGAGATGAAAAATTAAACTGGGCAGCCCAACATGAAACAAAAATAGGAAGGACATTCAAGTGGGATTTGGAGAAACATAACAAAACTGAGACTGAGAGATTTCCATATCCATAGACTGTGCACTGAGGCTGGGTTTTTGTTTTTGTTTTTTTTCAGGGCTAGCTGACGTTGTTGTTGCTATTTCCTCAATATTCCAACATTTTTACAATACTGGGGCTTAAGATAGCTTCTAAGAATTAAAGCACACACAGTTAAGACACAAACTCATCAATGAAAGCACATGAAGTTATTATGAAAATGCCGCTAAATTATCGATAGAATTCAAAATGAATTAAAGTAACACAATTAAAAACATTGTCAATTTTAATTTTTCCTCATCTCCGTGTTTTAGTGGAAGAGGAAATAAAAGGCAGTATAACTTAGGTGTTAGTTCTAAGATGTTATCGTATGTAATTATTATGAATTATTTGTAATAAATTAGTTTTGTTTTCTTATTGTATTTATATTTACATATAGTACAATAAAATATGATTGAATAATGTCCATTAAGAAGAGGAAAACAACATGTTACTAAAAGTCTTTTGTCGCTGTTTTTGTTTGCCTTTTAGTTGTTTCCGACATATGCCAAGCCAAGCCTATAGCCGGGGGGGGGGGGGGGGTTAGGGGTTAGGGGTTCAACCCCCCCCCCCAAAAAAAATTTCAGGTTAAAAAAAAACCTGGTTTACTCATGAATTTTAACTGGTTAACCAAATCCCCATGCTAAGTCTCTGAGATGCAAAAAATTAGGAGTCCCTCCAGAACTGCAAGCACTATCTCAAGCAAATATTGACAATTTATTCACACTGTCATTACTTACAGCAATAGCCGATGTAACAAAGCACCAAGTTGGGGGAGGGGTGTTGAATGCTCTCATTAAGGAGGCCAGACTTGGTGGAGGTGGTTGACAGGGGTGGAGCTGCAGGCTATTGAAGGCTGCTCTGCCCCTGCTGTGCTCTTTGCTTCAGCGTGTGCTAGGAAGCAGGTTTCAACCCTCCCCAAAATTTTCAACCCCCCCCCCCCCCAAATTTTCAACCCTCTCCGAATTTTTTTTTCTGACTACGGCCCTGTGCCAAGCCTATCCTAGAGGATTCTTGGCAAGATTTACTCAGAGAGGGTTTGCCATTGCTTTCTACCAAAGTTGGAAGCATACATCTTGCCCAGTGGATTTCCAAGGTTTAGTAGGGCTTTTAATTTTTGTGTCCGAAAGTCCTACTTTGGGACCCCAACCACAATATCACATTGGCTCAGTCAATTTCTAAAAGCTTTATAGACCAGGAAATATTTCACAGGCCATTGGAAGGACAGCTAGAAGGAAGCCATCCCAACCTCTTGAGGAAGGAAATTCTAAACCCTGGGAGTAACCACTGAGAAATATGCCATAAGGAGGAGGGGGGACTGAAAGAAAACCGCTTGCAAACATCATATACCTAGGTAGGATTATTTATTTTTAGCATTTATATCCTGTCCTTCTCAACTTCTGAAGAGGGAATCAAGATGGCTTACAACAGGCAATCATTAAATGCTGACACAATCCAATTAAAAATAATAAATACAATTAAACAGTTAAAACAATTATAAACAATCAATTAAAACAGTTTGCCGGTTCAAAATCATAATCCAGATCCATACAATTGCAGTCCAGTAAAAACATTCTGTTCCTGGTTGATCCATCTATTGTTCAAACGCTTGATCCCACAGCCAGGATTTCAGTTTTTTGTGAAAGGTCAGGAGGGAGGGAGTCGATATAATGTCATTGGGGAGGGAGTTCCACAGTCAGGAGACCGCTACAGAGAAGGTCCTGTTTCTCGTTTCCACCAGTCACGACTGCAATTATATTGAAATATCTGAACATTTATTTATTTATTATTTATTTCAGTTACTTCTACCCCGCCCTTCTTACCCCCGAGGGGGGACTCAGGGTGGCTTACAAAAGAAGGCACAATTCGATGCCTATGTCAAATATACATACATACATAAAAGCAATTAAACAGTTAACAGGTTAAAATCATCAGTACATAACACAATAGTAAACAATCTCATGCTCAGTGTTCAGAATGGTAATGAAAGGCCTATAGAAAGTGATACTTTCCATCACATCTAAGAAGCACTATTTCTATTATACAAACATATGTCCCAGCTCTGGAACTCTCTCCCCAGGGAGATTAGATTAGCCCCAACCCTGTCCACCTTCCGGAAACACTTAAAGACTTGGATGTTCCAATATGCCTTCGAATAATGGCTTAGCTACTGATTAAGTCTGCCTAGCCATAATCTTTTGGTTGGATCTCCAGCACTTTATTTCCAGCCTTGGCCCTACAGTTTGTGTTGGCACAAGCCGTTGTCCTGACCTATTAGACCCAATTCTGCACATGCCTACTTTTCTCAGCTACTGGTTATTTGATGCTTAGTTTGTGATTTATGATGTCTTACATTTTATTGGTTTTACTGTTTTTATACATTTTACTATTATATGTAAAATGTTGTGTTACTTGTAACCTTTGTTTAATTGTGTTACTTGTAACCTTTGTTTATATTGGTCTTGGTCCCCATGTAAGCCTTCCCAAGTCCTTTCGAGGACATGGAGGTGTAATATAAGAATAAAGTTATTATTATTATATTATTATATGAACAAAAAAGCAGTCTTACTGGCTATACCACTCTACCTTAATATATTTTCTCATACAATTAATACTGATATTCATAGTACTCATATCTATTTCCTATTTTTGAGTGGAAGTCAAAGATTATCTCCCACTTTCCAATAAGAGAGTACAATACAAATCACCATTTCTCAACAGTAACACTCATTCTGTGAACCTTGGTCTGAATTCAACAGATAATGTCAATTAGAGTAGACTGAATCAATGGGAACTTCGTAAGGCAATACCAAGTTGAAACTAGTAATTGAAACTACCATATGCATTAATGTATAAGTTGACCTCATGTCTAAGTCGACAGCAGGTTTGGGGACCCAAAATTATGGATTTTGATCTCACCCAGGGATTAATTGAGGAGCGTTCTATGGAGAGGGAAAAGCACCAATGCCACTATAGGGAGCCATAGTAGAGGCAGCTGGTGCTTATTATGACTTACCCCAGGATAGTTTAAGTTCTTGCCTGTTGGCACTCTACTCAGAGAAGAGGATAGTTCCTTTTTTATAAGAGTTAAGGTACAGCATTCACATTGACCTGTGGATAAGTTGAGCCAGTTTTTGGGACTGATTTTTTGAATAAAATTTCCAGCATTATACATGAATATACAGAGTAATGGTTTTTCTTTTCTGGTTGATCATGTCTTGAAAGATGACAAAGGCTTCCCTATTTCAGGAAAGTTTATGGAATTTCCTGGAGCTGATTTATTTATTTTTATTACTGATGATGAAGCTTCTGTATTATTATTATTATTATTATTATTATTATTATTATTATTATTATTATTGAATTAAGGTGTAAGTAAATTTCACTGTTGCTATGGCAGAATTCAAATTAAATTTGTAAGTTCTTCTTCAAATGAGTAATAAGAATGAGAAAAATGCTTGAAAGTACAAATATACCTCACTAGCTATGTTTCTGGCCACTGCTTCTTTTACAGAAAATTTGGTGCCAGAGGGGAGGAAAAACTTGAAATGAATTGGAATAGATTCCTAAACCACAAAAAAGAAGAGCAGCTGAAGATTTTTCAGCAAGGCTTTTACACAAAACAGTTGTACAGGCATGCCAATGTAAGCAATAGCATTGCAAACCTTCTAGAGATCACTGGAAGGCTTCTTACAAAATTCAAGTAGGGACAACCTCTTTTGTCCCTTCACCAGCCTTCACTTTTCCTATAATTTCAATTTTGGTGGCCAAATGTATAGATCTATGTTTGTTAGTTTGCTTTCCAAGCTGGTCTCATCTGATGAGGCAGACTTACCTGTTCCCCCTATTTCTCTCTGTTTTGTTTTTTGTACATGCCAAATCAGTTATAGGTGGGCACACCCAGGTAAGGTAGAATTGGTTAGAGCAGCATCCTACACTATCCTAGCATGAGCTTTTTTATTGCATTGATTACTGCAGATACATTGTTGCAACGTACTACTGAAAGTGGGTGTTGCTCCACCTTTCCCTCACTATCCTCCAAGTGCTGATGCCGCTCAAACAATTCTACCTAGGCAGATAATGGGGAAGAAAAGTGGCTGTGTGGTTATAAAAAGACTTCATAAAATGAAGGGTCACTGCCAGAAGTTTTATTAACTGGGGTCTATCAACTTGAGCAAAACTGATTTTGTCAGTTTTTAGATCCTTAGCAAGGCGTGGTGAATGGCCCTCCAGGAATACTCCAAGAAAGGTTTCAAAAGAATCCTACTAGCCAGAGCTGATAATTCTGAACTTGATGTGCCAATGGTCAGGCTCAGTTTCCTACCTTCCAAAAATAATTTCTAATAAGAGGAACAGAAGTTCTCAGGGATTTCATACATCTATATGAAACATTCCCAGAGTAGGAAATACTGCTTTTGCACTCTAAACTAACCTTGTAATCTGTCAATATTGTTACAGTATATACTTTGTAAACTTATTACCTAAGGACATATCTGAGGATTTCATCTTGAAAATAAAGAAAGGTGCTAAAGCCACAGAGGCTCCACAGATGCCAGAATTACATCTTGAAGAAATATAGGAAGAAAACAACAGTAATAAAAATATCATTTTGTTCTTGGAGCTTTGTGAGTGCAAAGCTCATGAGAAGAACAATTACTTCCAGTGGGTGGGAATCAATGTTTCCTCCCAAGCCACTTCCACCCCAGGGACAATCTAGCTGTTTCCACTGAGTTCTTTACTTGGCAGAGCTGTGATGGGCTTATAATTTGTTTAGTAAACCTCATATTTTCAACAATAATGACCGTACAAAGATAGCAAAACAGAAGGTGCCATTTGCGTGACCCCCCAACTGGCAGATGCAGCAATCATCCTGGATGTGAAAAGATGGGATAACAATGAAAAGGTGAGAAGCAGATGTTTCCAAAAAATCAGCAATGAAACTGGTCAGAGCAATGATCTGTGAAAGAAGTACAGATTGCATCCTTATAAAAACACAATAAAGGTGAAGCCAGATGTATGTGTGTCAGAAGCTATAAAATAGCAAAGACAACATAGCAATATGCCCAAGGGACCCAATTAATCATTGTGGGATACATACTGCAGAAGCTGAGGTCCTTCCTAGGGTGAAAAAAAGATCTGTCACCTTCATTTTCATTACCTTCCCAGGAATATCAGCCTATCAGGTTGCAAAACATCTTGTGCCACCATCTTCAAAATCCTCACACATTTTGGTGTGCATATTTCTCAATGTACACTTATTTTCTTTATTGTTTAGTCCCTTAAATATTGAACTAGGACTCCATGAGACCAGGATTCATATTTCTACTATGCTATGGAAACCTACCTGGTGGACTCTTAGCCTTAGGAAAAAGTAATGGCAGAGCCCCTTTGAATAACTCATACCAAGAAAATTTCAGGATAAGGGTGACCTAACCTGGTGTTGAAGTGAAGGCCCAAAACAGCAACAAAGGCTATTTAACACATCTTTCATATTTGTCTTTGTGCACATTTCTTCCATTTTATATATATTTTATACTTGTCTTTATGCACAGTTCTTACATTTTACATATTTTTAGTCATGTTAATTTGCCTGCATATCATGGGGAAGAGACATGGTGCTTATGGTTTCGTCCAAGAATGGGGAGTTTAAAAAAGCATTATTCCCCAGACTTGAAGATATAAGGCCATTAAATGCTAATCAAGGTTCCCAATTGCAACATTCACATTTGCTGCAAGCAGACAAGAGTTCTTTCTCCCACCCCTGGCATTCCACAGATATATAAACTCCACTTGCCTAGTTTCCAACAGACCTCACAAGCTCCAAGGATGCCTGCCATAGATGTGGGTGAAACGTCAGGAGAGAATGCTTCTGGATCATGGCCATACAGCCCAGAAAACTCACAGTAATTCAGGAAGAATGCTAATTTCATTCCAGCCCCTAGTATAAATAGTTACTTTCCTGATAAGGTAGTCATGGTTTTGATAAAGGCGTGGTAAATAAAGAATATTTTTTTCATAGACAAGACTTTTTGCTTTCTGGCATAAAGCAGCAAATATAGTATACACGTTAATACAACAAACCTGATTATTTTGGCATCCGAGACAAAAAAAAATCCAACAGTATATCTTTACCTCACTATCAGCAAACCAGAAGTCAAGCAGTATGGAAATATCCTCTTCTCTCCTGATTCTTTAAAATGCCAGCAGACAAATCCCTACTACTTACCACTTCTGTTTTCTTTTGACTCTAATACTAGCATTTTGAATTCTGAATGTCTGTTGGCTTCTGTTTTGGCACTTTTCTCCCCTTTTCCCTAACCTTGCAAAAACAAACGTAACACTTGCCTCTTGGGGTTTTGAGAAAAATTGGGAGCTAACTTAGTTGAGAAGCACTGCAACCAAAAAACAAACATTTTTTTTAAAAATGTAGTGTTGTTTGATATTTTGCAATGGCTATGAAATGTTTAGGATGGCAAGGGGAAGCATGAATTCAAGCAGTGATGACACATGATATTGCTAAATTTCTAAATAAGAGACACTAAGTTTGTCTTAGTACATAATGTATTGCAATTCCTCTCTTATGAAAATCCATCTCCCTGCCCATTGGCATGTAAATCATCATTGTGATTTTGTGGCATTGCCCCTGGTCCCTGAGTTATTATGGACTTCAGCTCCAAGAAAATCCAGCCAGCATGGCAATAGATAGGGATTCTGGATAGGAATTCTGGATGATGAAGTCCAAAATACTGGGTAGACCAAATGTTATTTATCACAGCCATGGTTGTTTAGATACTTTGTACCTTCAATGTTCCAAAGAAATTCTCCTGCATTGAAAAGAGGGTTTTTTTAAAAAAATACCCCCATAATATTACAATTCACAGACTGTGTCATAATAAATGTCACTCTTTGTACAAGCAATGAAAGCATTGGTTGGCATCTGGCATTTAGCCAGTGGTATACGCATTAAAAGCTGAAAGTTTGGTCCACATGTGTAATTTTTTAGTCATGGCAGATGGAAGAATTCAACAACTCCACTTATGATTACTCTCTCCCGGAGCCATATATCTAGTGGAAGAAGATCAGGGCCAGCCAGACAACCACTTGGCTCTGCTCCTACAGCCATCTGTAGGAAGAAGAGCACAGTTACAGGAGACTAGGTGGACTAGAATATCACCTTACTGCAGCCACCTGCATGAACACAAGTGGCTATCATCCAGCTGCCCCTCCTGCTCCCCCCTGTCCTTCCCCTGGCCACTGAATAGATGTGGGGAGGGGAACCCAACCAGAAAGGAGGTAGATTAAGCATTCAGATTATGCCTGTTGAATCTGCCATCTGATACAAGATCTTATATAATGTCTACAGACAATGATGAGACCTTCCTTGGTTACACCCCATCTGGATTAAAGTAGCATACTCAATGGGCTGACTTTGGAAACGGTTTGGAAACCCCAATCTGTCAAAAACGCAGCAGCCAATCTGCTAACTGTGGATGACTATAGGGATTATATAACACTTCTGATAAAACCTCTTCACTAGCTTCAAGTTTCTTTCTGGGCAGAGTTCAGAATGCTGGTAATGACTTTTAAAGCATTATAAGGCTAGAGTCCAAACTCTCTAAAAGACTGTATCTTCCCATATAAACCAGTTATCCTCAGGGGAGGCTTTTCTCTCAGCCCCACCACCTTTGCAGGAGAAAGTCTTCTCAGTGGCTTCTCCTAGACTGTGAAACTCCTTTCCATGGGAGATTTAATTAGCGCCCCCCCCCCCTACTCTTTTTACACCAACAGTTTAAGAACTTCTTATTTATATTAATTGAGGCCTTTGACTGATTTGAACCATTTAGGAAATTTAAGATTGTCTGGCGAGGCAGTGCTCTCAATCCTGCCTTCTTCGCAGGCATGTCTGGCGAGAATGAGAGACAGGGCCTTCTCGGCTGTAGAACTCCCTCCATAGGGATTTTTGATGGGCCCACTCCCTCTTGACTTTCTGAAAAACCTGGCTTTTTGACCAAGCCTTTGGATGCAGCATAACAGATAAACATAGAACTATGAAAGAGTGAAAAATGGAACAGCTTAGACAATACTATTGGAAAATGAGATTAACAGGAACACATTGGTGATTATATGTTTTTAATAGTTTTGTATGGACTTTTATAATGTTGTTCTAAATGTCTTTAATTGTATTTTATGACTATTGCGGCACAAATTGCTGCCAATTTGGGAGCCACCTTGAGGCTGAGAAAGGTGGGATAGAAATATCGTATGGAACTATGAAAGAGTGAAACATGGAACAGCTTAGATGATGCTATTGGAAAATGAGATTAACAGGAAGACATTGGTGATTATATGTTTTTAATTGTTTTATATGGATTTTTATAATGTTGTTCTAAATGTTTTTAATTGTATATTATGACTATGTCATCAAATTGCTGCCAATTTGGAAGTCGCCTTGAGTTGCCTTTAGGCTGAGAGAGGCAGGATAGAAATATCATAAATAAATAAATAAATAAATAAATAAATAAATAAATAAATAAAAATTTACTCATATGACAGAGGAGGATTCAAAGAAGTCTGCTTCCATTTGTATTTTGTATGCTTTTAAATTAGATTTTAAATATATTTTAAAACACTGTAACTATTTATGTTGAATAGTCTTGCTTTTTCAGTGTTTTTAAGCTATTTCACATAGCATATTTTAGTTAAACTGTAAATTTACATTTTGCAAACCATCTTGGATCCCTTGTCAGAAGAAGGGATGGATCTAAATTGGACAAACAAATCAACTAGGGGCCCCTTCTTCACTAATACAGAGAACGGTGGCTGGTGGTTCCCCTATTAGTAGAGTGGGGAATTCAGGTTTCATTCTGAACTTCAAAGGAGCTATCCATGGTGCTGAAACTGTTTGAGCCTTGAATCATTCCCTTAAAGTTTGGACTCAACCCTTAAAAGTTCAGATTCAAAAACAAACAAAATCTTCAGGCTAAAATTCCAAGTTGTAGAATCACTGCCCTACTGACAAGGGAAGCAGCAAAACCCCACCAATTCTATCCACAGGTATCCACTACCATGGCTAGAATTATACCACTTCTGTCCATAGCATCTTGTGTGGGTTCTTTTCTTTGGGAACCAGAGCTCCAAGACTCCAGTCCATTCCTGAGCTTGACAAATATGCCAAGCTCAAACAGAAACTGGCAGGTCGATACTGCAAACAAGCTGCTTCTGCAAACGTATTTTAATTACCTCGGTGGCAGTCCCTGAAGCTCAGAGACCAGCAAAAGCAGCATAATTAATTACCTGGTGACTGTATATACACTAAACATGCCAAAGGTACTTTGCCTTGTTTGCAGCACGAAAGGACAACAAAGGTATTGATCATGCCAGACATCCGTCCCACCCTTAAGGGGATTGATAATTTTAACGAGCCACACAAAGGCCGTATTGGACTTGTCATGGTTTCATGCTTTGTTTGTAAGCAGAGCTAAAGCAGATTAACTGAAACTCCATTCACAGGGGGAAGGAAAGCAGTGCAAAGCAAAACTGACTCTCCAAATCCCTATTAAAGCTCTGTGGGCTTAGGCCCAGAATTCACTCAGATGGAACTTCCCCACTCAGTGCAGTTCTTTTTAATTGAGGCCCAGAGGTCTCCACACAGGCCATGGGTATTTAGGGACATAAAGCTGATTTTCATTCTTAGCACTGAATTGGGTAGGGAGACAAGAAGAATAAGGGAGCCATTCACCCAGCAAATTTAGGACCTAGGACAAGGCAATGTAAGATAATTAGGAGTACAGGGATGTCTCCGGGTTAAAGGTTTAAATTCTCATACACACACATACAGAGTCACCACATTTACTTCATTCTTAGCAATATAAGCTTCTGGAAACAGAGTTACTTATTAATATTATTATGTAGAATCCATCTATTTAAGCACATTTCTTTAACTTCTGTACACACACACATGCAGCCCTGTATTATTTTGAAAGCCAAACTATACATTTCACATAATGCAATTCAGCCAATATAACCAACAATAAGGGATGCAGGGTATGGTAAATCAATAACCCCCTTCATTACATCACATATGGTGGACAAATAGATGAAGTGCAATAGATTAGGAAAATCATGGGTGTATCTAGTTGCAGAGTGGGGGTGGAATAAAACTAGAGATGGAGGAATCTTATAATACAAGTAAAATAATGGAGAGGGAACATGGAGAAACATGCCTCTTCTAAGCACAGGAGCAATTATCTCATGTGCAGGGGTACCAGGATAATTAATTGAACCTAATTGCTCTGGAATGGTGGGATTTTTAATCTGAACAGTTGTTTGTGACAGATCATTGTTATAAGTGATGCTTGATAAATATGAATTGCAAGTAGACTTTGATGTGTTAGGTAAAGAGTTGCTTCTTTCCAGAGTCTGCATGCCTTGGAAAAGCGATGCAGAAAAGGTAGGGTGGAAGTCAAGGCTCATTTGAAGTACAAACTGAAATTTCCCTTTGATTTTCCTAATGAGGAAATTTTCTCATTTTTGCAATTGGTACTGAATTCTTTTGCTTACCTCTACTGAATGCAAACACTGCCAAATTGGTAGTGGGAGTAAGAGCTAAAGAAAGCTTACATATTGTTGCAGGGGCCACAAGTGGTTTCCATGACAGGGAGAATTGAAGCCACACAGAGTTTTCTTATAGAAATTAAATGAGCTGTCCAAGATTCTGAACCTATTTGTGGGTTAGGGTTCAGCATATTGATATGTCCCTTAAAGTGTATCATCCATTGCAAGTTCACTACACCACGGACACAGAGATCACCAGCCACTTCTGAAATATTACAAGAAGAGGATAAATCTGCCTCAATTGAAAATGAGTCCTTCATACAGTATATGTTTCTGTAGCAGTACTTTCACCAAAGACTGGGACATTATGTCACCTTGAATGCTCTTGCAGTGAATTTTAGATGGGACACTGGCACACAAAGAAATCTGGGCTTGCATCCTGTATTGTAGTTACAAGCTCGTAACCTAAAACTGTGGATCCATAAGTACTCTAATTCCATTATATCACCTATTTACTAGCATGGCACTATTGTCACAACCATAAATGTCCATCTTAAACTCCAGGTCCACTCTGTTTATAATCAGGGTGCAGCAAGATGAAGATTCCAGCTCCTACTGTCAGCAAGCGATGCAGGGACAATCAGAAACAAGATCCTTGTCCCAGCTATAGTCTTGTCATTGGAGAACCAAACAAACAAATCAAACAGATAAAGAATCATTTCATCATTGCATTTATTAGTAAATTGAGTTCATAATCCTAGTCTATTCTACTTTGACCAGACCTCATCTGGAATAGTGTATCTACTAGTTCTGGGTGCCACAATTCAAGAGGGATATTGACAAGCTGGAATGTATCCAGAGAAAGATGAACAAAATGATCAAAGGCCCGGAAGCCAGGTCCTATGAGAGTGGCTGAGGGAGCTGTGTATGTTTACCTTAAAGAAAAGAAGGCTGAAAGGGGAAATTAACCATGTTTAAATATTTGAAAGCTTGTTTTCTACTGCTCTATAGACTAGGACACAGAGCAATGGATTGATATTGCAGGAGAGGGAATTCCACTAAACATTGGGAAGAACTTCCTGACAGCAAGAGCTGTTTGGCAGTGGAATATGCTACCTTGATAGAGTGATAGAATCTCCTTCTCTTAAGGCTTTTAAACAGAGGTTGGGTAGTCATCTGTCAGGTGTTGAACTAGATGTCCCTTGTAATCATTTCCAATGTTATGAGTCTACTAGCCGTCCCCTGCCATGCGTTGCTGTGGCCCAGACTGGTGATCTGGAAAATAAAGTAACAAAAAAGTGTTGGTTTCTAATATATGTAATTTCTTTATGCTTGTGGGTAAACAGTATTTCTTGTTGTTTCTTTGTCAGTGTTGATGTGGAGAGTGTCTGGTTTGCCTACTCTGGAATATCATAGTCCTTCTTTAGGGGTCCTTTTCAAATGTATGATACTATATCTGTGTGTGTGTGTGTGTGTGTGTGTGTGTGAATCATATCTATCTCTATATCTATGGATGGCTCTTTGACAGGAGGGCTCTGATTACATTTTCTTGCCCTGGTGAAGAGAGTTGGACTGGATGGCCTTAAGTATTTTCTGTTGGTCATGGGGGTTCTGTGTGGGAAATTTGCCCCAATTCTGTCATTTGTGGGATTCAGAATGCTCTTTGATTGTAGGTGAACTATAAATCCCAGTAACTACAAATCCCAAACGTCAAGGTCTATTTTCCCCAAACTTCATCTGTGTTCATATTTGGGCATATGGAGTATTTGTGCCAAGTTTGGTCCAGATCCATCATTGCTTGAGTCCACAGTGCTCTCGGGATGTAAGTGAACTACAACTCCCAAACACCAAGCCCTTCTAGTGTTTTCTGTTGTTCATGGGAGTTCTGTGTGCCAAGTTT
The DNA here is from genome assembly GCF_037176765.1 of Anolis sagrei. Taxonomy (NCBI): domain Eukaryota; kingdom Metazoa; phylum Chordata; class Lepidosauria; order Squamata; family Anolidae; genus Anolis; species Anolis sagrei. The sequence goes on along the minus strand of NC_090024.1, from coordinate 209,638,436 downwards.
GGTGCAATTCCATAATTGATGGAGTTCAGAATGCTCTTTGATTTTAGGTTAACTATAAATCCCAGCAACTACAACTCCCAAATGACAAAATCAAGATTGTTTGAATGAAGGACATACATTGGGTTGTTAGGTGTATGCTGTCCAAATCTGGTGTCAATTGGCCCACTGGTTTTTTAGTTCTGTGAATCCCACAAACAAACATTACATTTTTATTTATATAGATTATTCTATCTTGTAGTCGCTGATCACCTAACTAGACAAAGAGATTGAAGCCTTTTGTACATGTTTTATTCACATTAATGTTATCAAAAAAGTGTGCCCATTCTCAGATGCGATGCAGACTATAAAGGTCTAAGCAATGGGAAGTGGTGAGTCTTCTCAGAAAGTGATCAAACTTATCATACCAGGTCAATTACTTCTTATATGTTCCAGGGAGACTAATGAGAACTCCTGGTCCTGGCAAATTATTCATTTCTGACCAAGAACCTGGGCTTGCAGTTCATTGTTTTTCAACAGCTTGTTTATAAGAGAAAAGGGTAGAAGAGGTAAAATGAGATTGCACAGTGTTTTTCCATGAGGTAAACAAAGAATATACTAAACCACCCTCCAGGGTTGCTGTCAAAACATTATGTTTCTTCCAAAGCCATTCTTTGTCCTCCTGTCAGAGTGGAGGGTGTGTCAGAATATGTCTATGGCTCAAAAGCGCTGCTGATGAGCAGCCCTGCAGCTCTTATGCTGATGGAAAGACAGCAAGACTCAGAACCGTTGCTAGGTTTCTCTAATGTTTCTGCCCCCAGTGGAGAGACTCAAATACCAACATAGTTTTGTAAACAGTTCTCATCCAAAGTTTGGCTCCCCCGCCCCTCATGTACATAACATTTCTGTTTCCAATAAAATCTCCTCACTCTGTCCTTTTCTATCTCCACAGTTTGTCTATGAAATCTGAACGCACATAGATAAAATGAAACAATTATCCCTCCTCCCCAGCAAGATGTCAAACTGGTGACTTTTATTTCAAACCTCCAGTGGTCTAATGTTTTGCCTTTCATTCTTCCAGGCTTTTGTTCTGTTGTTGATTCCCTTACTTTGGGAATGAGATACTGAAAATATTATTAATGCTAAATATCCACCACCAATATAAACAAAAAAGTAGAATCCAACTGGAGCATAAAGCATCTGGCCAAACCGGTAAAAATGGCTCCTTGCAAGCTTGGATTTGTCTTGCTTAACTCATGTGATAGCCTTTCACTCTGCCTCAGTGATTTCATTGCCTACTGAAGCCTTCTTGGTAAGCAGGATAAATTTGGTGCCTGTTTCCAATAACTGCGATTCAGTCCAGTACCTTTTCGAATGAGAAACTTACAAGGGAAGAAAAAAAAAAGCATAAACCCACTCCAAAAAAACAGGGGCAGTACAAAAGCCAGGTTGTATGGAAGAGTTTTAGGCCCCTTTGGATGTTTCCCAGGGCCAAACTGCTTGTTATACATATTTTGTATACATCATTCAAGTATATCTGTTTTACAAACTTGAGCTGTGTGGGTTTTGCAGCACATATAGAGAGAAGACTTATCTCTTCTCATGTACCAATGAGCCTTAATTTAAAAGAAAACTGGTGACTCTCTAACAAAACCCCGTAAGTGTTTGGGAGGGGATGAGGAAGAATTAAATCATTTCTCTCAATTTACTTGATTCTGATAACAATCCATTCTCTCCCCCTACTACACACCCATGCTGTAAACCAATGTTTCTCAACCTGGGGGTTGGGACTCCTGCGGGGGGGTCATTAGAGGGTTTCAAAGGGGTTGCCAAAGACCATCAGAAAACACGTATTTTCTTTGGCATAGTCATTTGAGTTAACAGTGCTCTCCGGATGTAGGTGAACTATATATCTCCTAAATCACTGTCAATGCATCCCAAATCCCTCCTGTATTTTCTGTTTGTCATGGGGGTTCTGTGTGGGAAGTTTGGTCCAATTCTATCATTGGTGGGATTCAAAATGCTCTTTGATTGTAGGTGAACTATAAATCCCAGCAACTACAACTCTCAAATGGCAAGGTCTATTTACCCCAAACTCCACCAGTGTTCACATTTGGGCATATTGAGTCTTTGTGCCAAGTTTGGTCTATATCCATGATTGTTTGAGTCCACAGTGTTCTGGATGTAGGTGAACTACAACTCCAAAACTCAAGGTCAATGCCCACCAAACCCTTCTAGTGTTTTCTGTTGGGCATGGGAATTCTGTGTACCAAATTTGGTTCAATTCCATCATTGGTGGAGTTCAGAATGCTCTTTGGTTGTAAGTGAACTATAAATCCCAGCAACTACAACTCCCAAATGTCAAAATCAATCCCCCCCCCCCCAACCCCACCACTATTCAAATTTGGGTATATCAGGTATTTGTGCCAAATTAGATGCAGTGAATGAAAATACATCCTGTATATCAGATATTTACATCATGATTCATAACAGTAGCAAAATTACAGTTATGAAGTACAATTAAAATAATTTTATGGTGGGGGGGGGGTCAGCACAACATCAGGAACTGTATTTAGGGGTCACGGCATTAGGAAAGTTGAGAAACACTGTGTAAACTAAAGTAAAGTAAGAGACATGGCAACAACCTATGCACTGAATGTGGCATCTAATTTAGTCCACAGATAAAAGATGGGATTATATAGCCAATATGTACCATTCATGTAATATCTCACTTCTCACCATTTGTACAAGGATGTGGTAGCACTAGTAATGGGAAGAGAAGTATGCCAGTCCTGAATTGACCCCAGAAGCCAGGCATTCAAGAGATCTTCTTGCCTTATTGGTGCAATCACCTTAGCCTTTTTGTCAGCCCAGAAGGATAGAGCATTAACTTTATAGTATTGCTATAGTTATATGATCCAGTACATAGACATTGCAGTGTTAAACTAGGACTCTGTGGAACAAGGCTTTTGAATTCCTGTTCAGCTATGGAAACTCATGGGTGAGCATGGGTCATATCTTCTCAACCTCAGAGGTACCAAATAAAAAAACCTCATCTGAATGAATCCTGCAAAGAAAGGTTTAGGGTCTCTATAAGTCATAAATTATTCCAAGATATGCTACAGCAATGCCATAACCAAAATATCTATCACAGTCCTTCCAGACTATTATATATGTGTGTGCAATCAAGTCTACAAGATTAATTTCTTGATTTTGATTACATCCCTTATCAAGAATCTCTGTCCACAATTGTCCACAAATCCGGTGCTATAGTTATGCTATATAACACATGAGGAAATATATTAGAAATGCCTGCCTTTTGTATTGAGCCAGCTTTAACTAATCTGTTTAGGAAACTCTCATAAGCTTTTTAGCCAATTGTATTATTGGCAAGTGCTAAACAAATGAGGCAGTTTCTAACTGGAACCATTAGGTAACAGATACTAAAAGAGGTTGAGATGAGTTAGTTTCATCATATTTTTCTGTGACTTTATATTTATTTTATTGCATCCACCTATGTTGCAGGAATAGAATAGATATGTTTTTAATTCAGTTGGTGTTGTATACCTTATTTGTCTATCTTATGGTCTGTAGAGTGGAATAAATTATAATAACATTAGAAGAGAAATACTGCTTACTGTAGCAGAAGACAAACAAATGAAAGAAATGGAACATAAAATCGAAGGACAGAACACAAAGATGCATTGAAAACTAGTAGTTTTGTCAAATTCTCTAAAATACTAAAAAAATGCAAGGCTATGATAGGAAAGGGAGATAAATTCAAACTACAAGTGTTGAATGTTATATGTAAGAATACTATTTCCATTATGTTGAAAAAATTGGTTCAGAGGTTCATTGAGTTTCTATACTGAGTAAAAGGTGTGATAAATGATAAAGTGAATAAAAATAGAATGCTTATAAACACTCAAATATCTCCATTTAAGGAGTAAAAACAATAATCACATTATGCATAGTGACTAAAGGAGGCTAATTGTCCAAAGGATGGATGGAAGGAAGCAACGGTAATTCTAATATGCAGCTTAAGGAGCCAGTGTGGGGCAGGGGGTTGAGCATTGGACTATAACTCTATAGACCAGGCTTTGAATCCTCACTTAGCCATGGAAATTGGTGGGTGGCCTTAGGCAAATCACACTCTCTCAACATTAAAGGAAAGCAGAGGCCCCATCTATACAGGCACTAAAATCTGGTTGGAAGGTAATTCGAGATCGTACAAAATGTATACTCCCAGTGTGTGCTGCAACACACTTCCAGACCAAAACACCATATTTAAAGAATTCACCAGAAATTCCAATCAAGCCATAAAATCTGCTGAAGCCAATCAAGATATGCTACAGCATATACCATGCAGAGCAGGAATCTGAGACCAGAAGGCAGAGTGCTTGTGAGAACAGGGCTGACACTGAAGCATTCAAGGGGAAAAAAACAGATACATAGCTTGGCTGGAAAATAAACAAACATCTCTCCCTGGAAAGCAAACCACAGCATTCCCATTGGAACATGCACTTCCCACCAGTGGTGATTATCATCAGTCAGGCTGCTTCTTATCAGCACAGTTGGGGGGGGGGGGGGATCTTTGGACTGGATGCATCCACAATCAGCATATCAGCAGCCCGTTGTGAAGCTTTTGCTTGGCTCTTTGCAGACAAAGTCGCTTTGATCCATTCTGGTCTGGACACCATGTTAACAGCAGTCTCTGAGGATGTAACACGAGCACCTGCTTGCCCGATATTGATGAATTCATTTCAATTGGTGAAACCCAAGGATGTGGACAAGATACTTGGAGGAATGAGGCCTACCACATGCATCCTAGACCCCTGCCCATCCTGGCTTTTAAAGGAAGCCAGAGGGGGATTGGCTGAGTGGGTAAAGGTGGTGGTTAATGCCTCCCTTTGGGAAGGCAATATTCCAGTGTGCTTGAAACAAGATACAATAAAACCGCTATTGAAAAAACCATCGGTGGACCCCACTTAATTTGACAACTATCGGCCAGTTTCCAATCTCCCCTTTTTGGGCAAAGTCCTGGAACATGTGGTGGCTTCACAATTCCAGGTATTCTTGGAAGACAAGGATTATCTGGATTTGGCGCAGTCTGGCTTTAGACCAGAGCATGGAACCGAGACAATAATGGTCGCCTTACTTGATGATCTACGCTGGGATCTAGACAGGGGGAGTGTGTCCCTGTTGGTTCTGCTGGACCTCTCAGTGGCCTTCGATACTGTCGACCATGGTATCCTTCTGGGATGCCTTTTGGGAATGGGACTTGGAGGTATTGTATTACAGTGGCTCCAGTCCTTTTTGGAGGGACGCACCCAGAAGATGTTATTGGGGGACACCTATTCAACCCCACAACCATTGTCTTGTGGGGTTCCTCAGGGTCCAATGCTGTCTCCCATGTTGTTTAGCATCTACATGAAGCCGCTGGGGGAGATCATCTGGAGTTTCAAGGTGCGGTGTCATCTGTACGCAGATGATGTCCAACTCTGTCACTCCTTCCCACCTGCTACTAAGGAGGCTGTTCAGGTTTTGGTCGCTGTGATGGTCTGGATGAATAAATTGAAATTGAATCCAGACAAGACAGAGGTACTCCTGGTTAGTTGTAAGGCCAAACAGGGCATAGGGTTATAGCCTGTGTTGGAAGGGGTTACACTCCCCCTGAAGACACAGGTTCGTAGCTTGGGTGTGATCTTGGATTAATCTCTGAGCATGGAACCCCAGGTCTCAGAGGTAACCAGGGGAGCATTTGCACAATTAAAACTTCCCGTATCTTGGGAAGTCTGACTTGGCCATGGTGGTCCACGCTCTAGTTACATCCCGTATAGACTACTGCAACACTTTCTATGTGGGGTTGCCTTTGAAGACTGTCCAGAAGCTTCAAATGGTCCAACGGTCAGCAGCCAGGTTACTAATGGGAGCGGCACTCAGGGAGCATACAACTCCGCTGTTGCACCAGTTCCACTGGGGGCCGGTTTGCTACCGGGCACAATTCAAAGTGCTGGCTTTAGCCTATAAAGCCGTAAACGGTTCTGGCCGAACGCATCTCCTCCTATGAACCAGCTAGGGTGTTAAGATTATCTGCTCTTGGTCCCACCTGCGTCACAAGTACGGTTGCCTTCTCAGGGCCTTCTCAGTGGTGGCCCCTCGGCTGTGGAATGCCCTTCCTACAGATATTAAATCGCCCCCCTCCCTATTGACATTTCAGAGGAAAGTGAAGGCCTGGTTGTTCGAGCAGGCATTTGAATAGGCAGTGTAATGAACATAGGAATATGGAACAATTGGATGATGAGACTGGATCTTGATTTTAACTATGAGAAGCTAATGAGATGTTTTATTGATTTATATTAACTGTTTATTATGCTACTTTTTAATTGTTTTTAACAGTTTTATGATGTTTTTGAGCATTGAATTTTGCTATTGTTAACCGCTCTGAGTCGCCCGAGGGCTGAGAAGAGCGGTATACAAATATAGTAAGTAAGTAAGTAAGTAAGTAAGTAAATAAATAAATAAATATCTTTGTGACCCCCATCACAGCTTGGAACTATGGTAGTTCATGGGGTGCCTACGTATGCACTCCTCAAAGAACTGGTGGTCCTTAATCCACATTCTGACTCAGACTAAATGGCTGTCTAGAAGCAGACTAAAATTGTTGAAGAGGTTGTAACTGCATTCAGCAAAACTGAAACAAACATTGGTCTGAACCAAAAACCAAGAAAATGAAACTATTACTAAAGAAGACAGTCCTTGGTCATTAACTGACACTTTTCTAGATCATATGCATAAGGCCTCCCTCTCCATTTTTTGTATTTTATATTTTGTGGGTGTCATATTACTCTGATCCTCAAAGACGTTTTTCCTCTTTTTTTGCACCAGGATGCAGTTTCACAGAGACTGTTTTGTGCCCGTTTACTCTCAGTTTCCTCATTAAGAGTCTGAATTCCTGATTCCACATGAAGTAGATCAAAAGTAATTGTGTTTTCTAAAGAAATGCACCAACATCCTGCCTGCCTAGCTTGTACATCAAGGAAATGTGTGTGCTACAACTCTAGGTTGTTTTCAGAGGAGTCTTCTTTTTCCCTATTGTAATTTGAATGTAGCTAGTCATTAGTCATTATAAATTTTAAAAAATATATTCTACCCACAATTAACTCCATCAAAATAAGTAGAACATTTTTTAAAATTGAATCAATTAATGTAAAATACTGTATACAATTAGTTTCTGCATTGGACACAGCTTGTCCATTCAGAAATGTGCTTTGCCCCCTCCTGCCCCTCCAAATGTATTGTTGTTGCTGCTGTCACTGGAAAGTGTAGCAGTCTATGCATTTCTGATTGTTAACATCTGCCAACTTGTCTTCAACCTATAGAAACCCTATCAATATCACTGACAACCCATGTAATGAACAGCCGTGCTAAGGATTTGCCAACTTGGGAGGTGACTCCCTTGATGGAGTCTTCCCACTTACAATATGGATAATACTGATGCTGTAGACAAGCTGCTGGAGCAAGTAAAGAGGACAACCTGCTTTCTAGATCCCAGCCCTCCTTAGCTGACCATCTAGGGAGGAAATGCAACTAGATTTCAAATGCAACAAATTATCAATACATTTCTCAAGGAAGGGAACTTCCCATCCTGTTTAAAAGAAGTAGTTAGTAGGGCTGTGCGACGGATGAAAAAAAGTTTCAAAACTCATTACAAAATTAGAGGGCACTGGCGTTTTGTTTCTAAAGAATTTCTAAAGTGTGCTAAGGAAAATTTTGTTACTATAACGAGAGTAATGAAATTTTATTACTTTTCTGTTATAGTAATTGGGCAAGTGGGGTACTTCAGGGGCTTCTTTCTCCCTCATTTTTACAGCTATTGAGATGAAACTTGCTACAATGGTAGAATACATTTACCACTGTTAGTCCATCAAGTTTCAGAACGTTTCAGTTATCCACCAAATTTTGGTGATTTTTCACATTTTTATCAACAACATTTTAAAAAGAATCTGCAAGAACTGTAAAGGAATGAGTAGGAGGTCATGTGCTTTTAAAAGTTCAAACATAAATATAACTTTTTTTGTTTTGAAAGATTGGGAAACAAAAAGGGATATGAAATGTGTTATTGTAAGGAACAGAAGTAAGCTGTATTTTTAATGGAACATTTGGAATATAAAGGAAGGATTCTTATCATTACTGCACAAAGAATGAAGAAATGAAGGTAGAAAATGTGAAGACCACCCATTGCAGCTTCTGAATATTTTCTGGGTTCAAAAACATTAAAAGCAGTGCTTGCAAAGAAGTCACCACAGCTGGAAAAGAGTGCTACAACACCAGGGAATTGATAAGTACAAATTTAGGCTTTTACTTGGAAGTGTTTACTGCTTACAGTTAATGGCCATGGTGAGACCCTCCTCCTCAAGTTGAGTCTGCTCATGACACCACCCGCACCCACCCCCGCTGTCTCATTGGCAGGAGGATGGAAAGGAGGCTGGAGAAAATATTGGAAGTTTTCACAAGGCAAAAGAGCACAATTTGGCTGCACTCCTTTTGCTTTGAAGCAGATTGCTGCCTGGCTCCTTACAGAATGGGTCAGACTGGCTACCTACAAAAATTAAGAAATGTCAAAATTAGCGCTAGTTAAACCTATGGGATAACTTCCCCAGTTTCTCTCCTCACCTCCCATCCCCCCCCCCCCCATGTCCTCAGCTGCAAACTGAGTTCAGTTTGCATTCAATTAATTGTGTAGGGGAGAGAGGAGTTGGTGGGATTTTGCCCTTCTCAGTAGACTCAGCAAAAGCAAACTTCTATAGTTTTTGTCTTCTTTTTTCCCATCTTAACCACATGCTAATGTTATTTGGCAAGTTTTACTCTGGAATGATTGAAGGTATGAAAGTGACAATGGTTAGCATGGCGTAGTAGACACTTGGGTGTTGAATTTGGACACCAAAGGTTCATTCACACCGTAGAATTATATTACTGCTGTTTTGCTTTATCTGCCATAGTTCTGTCCCATCAAATCCAGAGATTTGCAATTAAGAAAGCAGTGTTTAAGTCTCAACCAGAACGTTCCTGTCCCCATCCCCCAAATCCCACCCCCATCCCAAAACTACAAACCCCAATAGAAGAGAAACTTGACAATTAAAGTGCAATAAAGGCATTATCATTATGTAGTGTGAATGGACACATGCAACCACACTTCAAATCCCTATTCCACCAATGTGAACTCGACTAGTTGGCCTTGAGCAAGTCACTCTCTCAGGAAGGCAATGGCAAATAAAATTTATCCCAGAAAACCCATGATAGGCTTACCTTAGAGATGTCACTTACCAAAACAACTTGGAAGAACACATCAACTGTACAAATATTTATTTATTTATTTATTTATTTATTCACAGCATTTATATTCCGCTGTTCTCACCCCGCAGGGGACTCAGGGTGGATTACAATGTACATATACATGGCAAACATTCAATGCCATAGATACACAACATATATAGACAGACACAGAGGCAATTTAACATTCCAACTTTTTCATGAGGGTATTCTGGACACTAGGGGAGTTGTTGCTTCACTGTCCATTTGTGACACTGATGAAGTACTTCCTCATTCTTTGCCGGCTTGCTGGAGATTGTTATGGCATCATAAATTAGTTAAATTAGTCTCCCCATGTAGGCGGTACCTAAATTTCCTTCTTGGCAGATGCAACTGTTTTTCAGGCTGCAAAGGTTGACAGCAAGCTACACAAATTGGTCAGACACTCACTCCGACCCGGGCTAGCTTTGAACTCATGACCTTTCAGTCAGTAGTGATCTTAATGCAGCTAACTCTCAGCTAGCTGCGCCACAGTCCCGGTAACAGGAAAACAGCCGTTCATAGTAAAAGAATTCTGCTGAATTGAAAGCAACTAATACTATTAAGAAGCAAGGACTAAGGGGCCATCTACACTGAAGAATGAATGCGATTTAACACCACTTTAACTGCCATGGCTCAGTGCTATAGAACCCTAGGAGTTGTAGTTTTACAAGTTGTTTAGCTTTCTCTACCAAAGAGTGATGGTACCTCATCAAACTAGAAATCCCACATTACAAAGCACTGAGATATGACATTTGAAGTGGTGCCATACTGCATAAACTCTACAATGTAGATACAGTCTATGTCTGGGGGAAAGGCTCAATTTACTGAAAAATGAAATAATTGTAGGTGTACAGTATTTGAGCAGTAAAGGGAGGGAGCTACATAGCATGTTGGTTGTATGTGTGGCCTAATTAGACCTCCTGCTCTACCTGCTATAGCAGTTATGTGTTTAATGATCTAGTTCCAGCCATCAATCATGCTTAAATCAGCAGGATAGGTGAAATCTCTCTGGAGTCCAGAGGGAAAAGGCAGCAGCCAACTGACCTTTAAAGGAGAATCATTTTCTGTTCAACAAAACCAAAGCAGCCGTGAACACATTGTTCTTTTTAGCAGCAGGAAAATCGGGATGCATATTCTGTCAGAATTCCCAGCTTTCAAGTAGTGCTGGCTATTGATCTGCTTCAGCTTAGATCCATTTCGTACAATTTTATTGATGAGCCTATTTTTAGAGGAGTGGGTGTGTTAAAGAAGGAAAAATACAGAAATACATAAAACAGATGGAAGTTTGCTGGCAAGGCATTATCAGTAATAAGGGCTTCTTCTACTGACATCAGAATTCTAACTCTCAGAGGGAAAGAATCTGAAAAATATCTCTACTAGTTGATTTTCACAGGCTTTGCATTAAAATATTTTATAATGATGGATTTCACAAATGATGTGCCCTATTGCTTAATACATGGATATGTTTGAATTTGCCATTAGAAATTTGAACAACCTGGATAGACTTTAATTTATAAAAGTAGACCTCTCAATATCATTAAACTACATGTCCTGACAGCCCTAATCAATAGTATAGAGAGTGCTGAGAGTTGTGGCTGAAAACCTGGCCTGAAAACCATTACCTATCCCACCATTACATTATTGAAGTGATCACTTGCTAAAATGTTTACCTATGAAATATACCTATATAATTTTGAGATCTTATAAAGCCTATTTTCATTTGATTTTTTCTATGTGTTTTGGCTCATCAAATCATGGGTGTGAAAAGGAGATTTCTCCTTTTCATGTGAGCATATAGTCCTCCCCTTCTCTCCAAAATCAAGCCCCTTCAAATCCTGTCTGACTTATGTCAATCCTAAGGGAAGTTTTTTCTGTGGCAAGATTTAATCAGAAATGATTTGTTTATGATTATTTTAATAGTATTATGTTTATGTGTTATAATGGTCATTTTGTATGATTTTGTGTTGGTAATTGAATACTTTGCCCTAGGTTGGAAACTGCCCTGAGTTCCCTTGGGGAGGTAGAGCAATATACAAATAAAGTCGATTATTATTATTATTATTATTATTATTATTATTATCATTTGAAACACAACAAGATGAGTCCACAGCAGACACTCTGCTGGCTGTTGAATTGGATCACACGTCGGACATTTCCCAAGTGTCTAGGACTGTGTGATGTATCGATGAATAATGTGTGCAGATCCCAGTAAGGTGGCCTTCTGCAGCTGGCAGATGGCAATTTTGTCAACGCCAATTGTGTGTTTAAGTGCAGGCCAAGGTCTTTAGGCACTGCGCCCAGTGTGATGATCACCACTCGGACCACCTTTACTGGCCAGAGTCTTTGCAGTTTGATCTTTAAATCCTCATATCGTGTCAGCTTTTCCAGTTGTTTCTCTGCAATCCTGCTGTCGCTTGGGATTGCGACATCAACAATCCATTTTTTTTAACACAATTGTGAGGACAAGAGTGTTGTGCTCCAGAACTCTGTCTGTCTGAATTCGGAAGTCCCAGAGGAGTTTGGCGTTTTCATTCTCTGTAACTTTTTCCACTTGTGATCCCACCAGTTCTTTGTCGTAGGCAGATGATATCTGTGGCACAAGTTCCAATAAATCATCTGAGCAACTGTGATATGCCTCTGCTTGTAGTCTGTCTGTGTGATCTTCTTGCAGCAACGAGGATGTGATCTATTGTTTCATCTGCTTCCTTGCAGAGTCTACATTTGGGATCTGTTGTCGACTTTTCAATTCTGGCTTTGATGGCATTGGTTCGAATGGCTTGTTCTTGAGCTGCCAGAATCAGGCCCTCTGTCTCCGAGTTCCATTTGTGAGCCACAGCCATGTTTTTTCTTTGTCAATTTGGCTCTCATTTTTTGCCAGAAACTGTCTATGGAGTGCCTTCTTTTGCCAGTTTTCTCTTCAGCTCTGGATTGTGTTTTTACAGTATTCGCTCTTTGTCTTTTGCACTTTAAGCAGTTTACTACTATTAACTTCCCTTAATGTTGGTTCTTGACTGCGTTTCACATTATTATTATTATTATTATTATTATTATTATTATTATTATTATTATTATTTGAGGCTGAGAGAATGTGACTTACTCAAGGTCACCCAGTGGGTTTCAATATAGAATTCAACCATAGTCTCCAAAAGCATAGTCAAACACTCAACCCACTACACCACATCATCTATCAGGATCTTCAATATTTACTGAAAATGGAAAGCAATACAATGATTGTTTGTGATATATAGCTTTGATTCTATCATTTTTTCAAGGAAACCTTCACCAGAACAGGAGAGCAGAAGAATCAACAATATCAGCAATTGGAATTATTCTGAATTATGTATCTGGAGATGACAGAACATTAATCAGGACTGTCCCTATCCAGTTCAGGCAGTTTACACCCAACAGTAAATAGAATAATAGAATTGGAAAATACTACGAGGACTATCCAGTCCAACCTCCTGCCATGCAGGAAAACACAATCAAAGTACCCCCACAGATGGCCATCCAACCTCTTCTTAAAACCTCCAGAGAAGGAAACTCCACTACCCTGCAAAGCAATATGTTCCAATAGACTTACTATCAGGAAATCCTTCCTAATGTTTAGATGGAATCTTTTTTTTCCTGCAATTTGAATCCATCGTTCCATGTCCTAATCTCCAGAGCAGCAGAAAACAAGCTTGCCCCCTCTTCAAAATAGGTAGTGCTTCTTCCAGCTTTCCTGGTAAGTGTCTCTTCACATTCAAGTTTTAACATTTGTAAATCTAGACTTCTAGATTTCTGTTCCCTCTCTGTCTATTGATAGGACTGAAAAAGAACCAAGACATCCAATGATGTCCTCCCCACCCTTTCCTTACAGTCTTGTTGGCTGAAATCCTACACACAATGTCACATTGACCCAAGAATTTGTAAACACGCATTAGTAGGCTTGTTGCATACTACAGTACTTTAGAGCAGAAAGAGGATTATATGGCTTGGCAAACTAATTTTGATCAACTCTTCTTGTGCATTGCATAAATGAACCATCATGAGCCATTCTTTATTTTGGCACTTTATTTATGAATAAATATAGAAAAAGGTTTAAACTCTTTGCCATAATATGTAAGTGTCTGGCCAACATGCCTTTGTGATCCCTGAACCTTGAGAAACCCAGGGCCCTTCCAGAGAGGCCCTATATCCCAGGATCTGATCCCGGGTTTTCTGCTTTAAACTGGATTATATGAGTCCACACTGCCAGATAATCTGGGATAAACAGAAAACCTGGGATCAGATCCTGGAACAGAGGACCTGTCTGGAAGCACCTTCCCCCCCCCCCCCCAATGTTATATATCTTGTCTTTCAATATTTGACACAAGTGTGAGGATGTTTTCTAATGGCACTCGGTAAGCATGAAGTGGTCAAAGTTGTGATTAAGTATTCTTAAATCCTAAATATTTAAAATGTGCAAAACTATTCAGTAGATGGTTTTTAAAAGGCTCCATTTTGTCCATTTGGTTTTGAAGTCTGATTCATTATGCTTTCATGTGAAATGTGACTGGGTGCCATCAGGATCTTAGCTACGAAGAGAAAAATGTTTTGAGCTAAGCATGTTGAATGTGAAAAAGGAGAAGAGAAGGTTGAGGAAAAGGGAAAGTCAGTTACAGTTGCTTGACTCATGAGCTTGGAGGTAACATGTTAGAATAACGGCCATTTTCAAAACTTAGTTACTTTGAGGACATTGTATTTCTCTATTAAGTAAGATCAGCAAGTAATGTTTTAGTATCAGTGACTAATATTTCATACTTATTATAAACTCTTTGGAGGATGGGGAACATTGACTTTTACCTGCATAATATATGCCTTTGGCAGCAAGAGGGCTTTTCCCCCAAGTTTTGAACTTTTAGTGTAAAGCACTAAATTCAGCTGCTTCCAGCATCTCAGTACTACATAAAAACACCACAGTGCTGCTCTTTAGTATAAGACTCATTTAAAAGATAAAAGACAGCCAGTCATATAGTATTAATGTTAGAACTAACACGTCTATTAATCAATTTTCCACACCTCCCCTATAGCTAATACAATGCATTAATTCTCAGCAGTGAAACATGTTACTTTTTCTCCACCATCAATAAATGAAGTAACAAAACAACTGAAATAAGAATAGAGGAATGGGTTTAAAGCAAACCATGTAGGTTGAGGGCATACGCAAATTGTGATGAAATGAAAATCATGAGTAGTTCATGTTTGACCAGTCCACACACTGTTTTGCCAGAGAAAGAAAAATATGCCACACAGATTATCAATAAAGAACAAGAAGTTTTATCTTTGTTATGCAGAACAACATATATACAAGCACATGAACAGTTGCATTGACTCACACAATGTCCTTTGAGAGAGAATTCAAAATGTCCTTAAAGCGTTCATATAAGAGACCTTCTTCCAGCAGTTCAGAATCAAATCTGTCTTCCAGCATCCCAGAAGCAAATCAAATTCTCTCTGCAAACTCCTGCACAGCTAAAGTCTGAATATGCAACTGTTACCAAAATGCCCATCTCAGCTAGCTTCTGGGCACGGTCTAACCAATCAGCTTCATGCTTTGCATTTTCAGTTAACACACTAACTGATTTTACATGCTTCAACACAAATGACCTTGTGATTGAATCCATTGGATTCAATAAAGATTTTTCATTGAAAAATGTTGTTCTGGGTTTGTTCCAGGTTCAAAGTGAACTGTGATAAAATGTGTCTTCCGAAAAGCAAAATAAGTTAATTGCTCTTTTTAATTTCAAAGTGGAAAGGGGGGATTAATTATCTGATAGTTACAATTAGGAAGAAC
This sequence comes from Anolis sagrei, assembly GCF_037176765.1. Taxonomy (NCBI): domain Eukaryota; kingdom Metazoa; phylum Chordata; class Lepidosauria; order Squamata; family Anolidae; genus Anolis; species Anolis sagrei. Next base: position 209,623,291 of record NC_090024.1, on the reverse strand, counting down.
AACAGTTTATTATTTCAAAATAATTATGGAAAAGCCTGCAAAAAACCTAAAAGAGGCGTGGAAATGGGAAAAGTTAACCTCCTCTTTTATAAGGAGAATAACAGTATTAAATACAAATGTGTTGTTCTACTTCCAAATGATTCTCGTGATAAGAAATGGAATATTATGCAATGGCAGAAAGAAATCTGGTAGACAAAGAAACCTAGAATAAAATTTTAACAGTGTGTGATGATAAAAAGGCTTGCTCTGAGGCTTCTGAATATTAAATGGATCTATGAGGACTGTTGCTTTTGTGTGACTGAAAGAATGGATTAAAGATTTTTGGAACTTGAAAGTCATGATCTAAGATTCGGGGGACATAGGTAACTTTGAGATGATCAAGCACATGTTGGCTTTTAAGTCACTGTATTGGGAAGAAGGCTTGGTAGAAACGTAAGCAAAGGCCTTTTACTAAAATAATATTACCCTCACTTCGGGAGGCTTTATTTTGAAAATAATGGATCAAAAATCAGAGATGGTTGTTTTATGATGATCTTCTGTACTCTGAAAGTGACAGCTGGGAGCTTAAATCAAAAGAGATGCTTTTTAAGGAAGGTGAAAATTTTAATTGGTTTTCTTATTTGCAACATCAAGAGAGATTTAATCAAGACTAGAGAAATCTATCTAGCAAACCTGGGGAAATGGTCTTTATATAAAATTGTAAGGATGGTGATCATGCGATTTCAAAAGTGTATAAATATTTTTTGAAACTGGAATCATAGAATCATAGAATCAAAGAGTTGGAAGAGACCTCATGGGCCATCCAGTCCAACCCCCTGCCAAGAAGCAGGAATATTGCATTCAAATCACCCCTGACAAATGGCCATCCAGCCTCTGCTTAAAAGCTTCCAAAGAAGGAGCCTCCACCACACTCCGGGGCAGAGAGTTCCACTGCTGAACGGCTCTCACAGTCAGGAAGTTCTTCCTAATGTTCAGATGGAATCTCCTCTCTTGTAGTTTGTTCCGCGTCCTAGTCTCCAAGGAAGCAGAAAACAAGCTTGCTCCCTCCTCCCTGTGGCTTCCTCTCACATATTTATACATGGCTATCATATCTCCTCTCAGCCTTCTCTTCTTCAGGCTAAACATGCCCAGTTCCCCAAGCCGCTCCTCATAGGGCTTGTTCTCCAGACCCTTGATCATTTTAGTCGCCCTCCTCTGGACACATTCCAGCTTGTCAATATCTCTCTTGAATTGTGGTGCCCAGAATTGGACACAATATTCCAGATGAGGTCTAACCAAAGCAGAATAGAGGGGTAGCATTACTTCCTTAGATCTAGACACTATGCTCCTATTGATGCAGGCCAAAATCCCATTGGCTTTTTTTGCCGCCACATCACATTGTTGGCTCATGTTTAACTTGTTGTCCACGAGGACTCCAAGATCTTTTTCACACGTACTGCTCTCGAGCCAGGCGTCACCCATTCTGTATCTTTGCATTTCATTTTTTCTGCCAAAGTGGAGTATCTTGCATTTGTCACTGTTGAACTTCATTTTGTTAGTTTTGGCCCATCTCTCTAATCTGTCAAGATCGTTTTGAATTCTGCTCCTGTTCTCTGGACTATTGGCTATCCCTCCCAATTTGGTGTCGTCTGCAAACTTGATGATCATGCCCTTCTAGCCCTTCATCTAAGTCATTAATAAAGATGTTGAAGAGGACCGGGCCCAGGACGGAACCCTGCAGCACTCCACTTGTCACTTCTTTCCAAGATGAAAAGGAAGCATTAGTGAGCACTCTCTGTGTTCGTCCACTTAACCAATTACAGATCCACCTCACCGTAGTTTTGCCTAGCCCACATTGGACTAGTTTCCTTGCCAGAAGGTCATGGGGGACCTTGTCAAAGGCCTTACTGAAATCCAGGTACGCTACATCCACGGCATTCCCCGCATCTACCCAGCTTGTAGCTCTATCGAAGAAAGAGATCAGATTAGTCTGGCATGACTTGTTTTTGATAAATCCATGTTGACTATTAGCGATGACTGCATTTGTTTCTAAGTGTTTGCAGACTGCTTCTTTAACAATCTTTTCCAGAATCTTGCCCGGTATCGACGTGAGGCTGACCGGACGGTAGTTGTTTGGGTCATCCTTTTTTCCCTTCTTGAAGATTGGGACCACATTGGCCCTCCTCCAATCTGCTGGAACTTCTCCCGTTCTCCAAGAACTCTCAAAGATGGATGACTCTTTAAAAGATGAAATAATAATAATAATAATAATAATAATAATACTTTATTCATACCCTGCCACCATCTCCCCAAGGGGACTAGGGGCAGCTTATATGAGGCCAAGCCTGGCAATACAACAATGCAAATATACACATAAGAATACAAAAATAAAATATACAGAAATAAAACAAAACACAATAAACAGTATAAACACATCAGACAATATACATATCAGACATGATAAGGTGAACCCAAAATTGTGGTTATAGTGTCTAGACTAAAAATATTTTGTGCAGTGATTGAACAGAAAACATGTCTAAACTGAGGTATAGATGGCATTTGACTTCAAATAAGCTGCTGAAAATCTCAATGAATGTTTCAAATCAGTGCTAACATAGTGGTCTTTATTCCACATGTGGTAGACTTAACAAGAAAGGGAAAATCTATTGGTCTAAATTTTATATATTACTTTAAAAATATGAAGACACGTTCATTTATCTTTTATACTCATTCAAGTGAGATATTTATGTTGACTGTTATTGTTTTATGTTATTCCTTCTGCAATTTCTGTATTTTATGTGTTTGCACCTTTGTATGCTTTGTAAGCTGCCTTGAGTCCCTCTGGGAGATTGTGGTGGGGTATAAATAAAGTTTAAATTTATTATTTTTATTATTTTGCAATGTCACCAGAAATGTTTTTTACTGGACATAATGGGTAAAGAACTGGATAGGAAATATTAACTATCTGAAACAAGCAGAAAGGGACAGAAACACCAACGATGACAGAATGGATTGCTAAGGTTGCTGGTTTCATGTTACTTGTCAACTTAATGCGGTTTGCCTTAAGGTTGCCATAAGCTGGAAATGACCTGAAGGCGCACAACAGCAAAATTATGTTTTAATATTGTGCCTAAGGTTTAGTTTCATTTGGTTGTAGTTTTAGTTTGTGTATGTGTGTGTGTAATTATTATAATATTTATCTCCCTGCCCCCATCTGCAATAAAGCTTATAAAAATGTAAATAATGAAAGAATGAGTTGCAAATTACTTTTCCAAGACAGCATTGTTCCCATTACATAATAGAAGAGGAACCTAGATTAGAATGTTGGCAACACATTATCTATTTACGTCAATGAACAATGTTGGGTTTTCCCCCCAGATTTTTTTTAAAAGTATGCCTTATTTGCTTACAAAATACTTTATGGCTGTTTTGTTTCTTTACCTATCTCATGGCTCATTTAATTGATTACAAGTAACAAAACTGTCTTTTTACAAGCAGCATTGGGCCAGAACAGGGCTCTGCTGTGGGGAACATCTGCTCTGGTTTTAATCCAGTTGGTCCTGGAAAGTCTAAGCTAATGACCACAATGATGTGTGTTAAACCCTGCAGTTGCAACAGCCCTGGCATTTTAGAAGCTCAGATCACAGAAGTCTAATAAAAAGAGTAATTTGAACAGATGTGGATGCAGAAGACATGAATGACAATATTCCCAGCTTGTTGTTTTTTTCTGGCGGATTTGGCTCCATTTGCTTTTTCTCTATACTGTGAACATGGTAGCCAGAGAATTTGCTCAGTCTGGATTTGTGAAAAGCTAAAGGCTCTAGGCCAATTCAAGATAGTGTTCACTGTGTGAAAAAAACCACAAGGTGGTGATCTCCTGGTACAGAAATCAATTGATTAAGCAGCTGAACCTTATTTCAACTCTGGTGATGGGATAAGATCCTCCATGTCACCCAATGACAATCAGATAAAGTCTAGGTGCCAGACAGAAACCCCATCTACACTGCTTACATGGTCAGTATATACGCATATAATGCAGTCAAGTGCTGTTAAACTTCATTATATGAGCCTACACTGACATATAGCCCTGGCTTCCAAGAACTCAAGTCAAGCAGTTCAGGAAGAGTCTGCTAATAAACAATACATATTTATTATGGGTGTTCTGAAGTTAATATAATTGATGAAAATACTTGCCATTATATGTTTCTCAGCTCAAAATGTGTTTTCCTACACTCAGAAAATTCACAGAGAAAAATATTTTGTGTATTTTTACCAGTCAGCTTCCCCGCTCCCCCAACAATATCACAAGAGGCTGTACAAAAAAATCTTTCACACAAAAAAGCCCTATTTCCAGAATCAAATAGGGCTGCTGTTGTTTACCAAATTGGCATTCTTGGCTATATATATTTTCCCCTTACATGAGGATGACATGGTGAAAAGCTAAAGCCCTCTTAACAACCAACCGTTTGTTTTTCACCATTGCTACCCATGTCAAATAGTAGAGGTGGACTCAACAATTTCAAGTTAAGAGAATGCATGGGATCTCTGCAAATACAAATGATTTTTGAGTCACAAAAGTAAAAAAAAAAACTAAATAAGCTGTAGGTTTCAAGGAAAGGAAAACCCTATTCGTTGGTTAGGATCAATTTATTCCTGACGAGCACTAAGGCCAGAGAGTTCTGTTCCATCACCAAAGTACAAACTCACAGATTCCACAGAATGCAGACATGATAATTAAAGAGTTATTATAATGCTATAATTGTGTAGTATGAAAACCCTCATATGACCTTATCACATAGCTACCTGAGTTGCTCTGCTTTGTTAGAGGGCATGGGGAACCCAGCACCCCACACTCTGCATTGCCTGGCTCCTCTTCCAGCTGCTCTCATGGGGGGAAATTTAGAGTGCACAGCTTCTCCCCATGGATTCCAGTGGCAAAATGGGAAGACCTCCGTATTGCCCTGGCGGTGGCATGCACTGGCTCTGACCTCCTTCACCACGGAGCCATACTGATGTCGTATGATGGGAGCCAGTCAGCTACCTGGATGACCTGGGATAATAGGCACATGCTGCTGAATTTAGCCCTTTGTGATGAGGTTGTTAGCAAACATGCAGGGGAACTATCTTATGGCTACAGTTCTGTGCATACATGCAGGAAGAGAAAATTCCTACTTAAATTAATAAGACTCATTTTAGAGTAAATGGATCTGCTGTATGATTAATAAGTTCAAGAAAGCTTGTTAGCTCAAATTGCAACAGAAATCCATTCTTCTTCTCCAACCCTCCTTCTTTAAATATTAAATATCAAATATTGTGAAATAGTTGACATTCAATTATAGCTGAGACTTCATTTCAGTATTTGATATTTTATGGCGTTTTGTAGTTTGACAATTATAGTAGTCCTCAGAGTACTATTGTTGATTTATAAGATTTGATTGTTGACTCCTGATTGCCACCTTAGGCATTTATGGACATCTGGTATTCAGTTTCTGGTATCTGATTTGATACTTGAAAGTCAGTTTCTATTTGATCTCCTTCAAATTATATCTGAGTCATTATTCACTACCTGTTTGTTTAAGCACATTATTTGAGGTCAAATAATCAATACTGCTTATATAAATCTTAATTTTGAAGGGGAAAAACTGCCTATACTAGGAATTTCTAAGATATTTGCAAGCTTAAATGCTCCCGCATATTAAAACAGACATGAATATTGTTCATTGCCCTTATATACGAGGGGTATTTTTTAAGTAAGGTCCGTTTGAACATAAGTACACAATGAAAGTTTATTTCAAAAAAGTAAATTTATTTTCAGAAAGTACATACTTCATTCTATTTTTTTAAATAGTTGCCAAGTTTGTTCAAACACTTATCACACCTCTGAACCAATTTTAAAATACCCTCTTCACGAATCCTCGCTTCAACTGAAGCCACCAAATCGTCTGTAATCAAAGAAGGGCGACCGGAGCAGTCCTCATCATGGACGTTGTCACGGCCATCTTTGAATTGTTGTACCCACTTACGGACTTTGCTTTCACTCATAACAGTATCACCATACACTTCACAAATCTGTCGAAGAATTTCTGCAGCAGACAGGTTCCTTGCTGACAAAAACTGTATCACTGAGCGAACCTCACATGCGGCAGGTGAGTTGATAGTCTTAAACATTTTTAAAGCACAGAACAGAACCGTACAGGTTAGCTACAGAGCGGAAACTGAGCACAGTTGTTCCCAAGGCCTGCTGGTACACGACACATGCGCTCGTTGCAGTATGCACGCGAACTACTAGTGTCTACAACAAAATGGACCTTACTTTAAAAATACCCCTCGTATAATGAATGAATGTAATATTTAACTGAGGACCCTTCCAAACAGGCAATATATCCCAGGATCTGATCCCAGGTTGTGCTCCTTCTATTTTTATCAGTTTTATACTAATTTATGCAATGCTTTTGATACAAAATAAATAAATAAATCCCACATTGTCTGTGTATCCCAGATTATCTGGCAGTATAATCCAGTTTAAAGCAGAAAACCTGGGATCCGATCCTGAGATATAGAGTTTGTCTGGAAGCCTTGGTTAATCCTGTGAAGAAAGGTGACCATCTTTAACAATAGTGACTTCCTTAAATATTTTGAAATAGCCAAATAGTTCAGAGAAATTTAAAGTAGAAATGTATCTTCAACCATATGAAAATCTAAATCTAAATTATATATTTTGGAAACTCAGCAAAGTGGGTGTAATTCTAGATCAGTAACCTGGACTAGATTAAACTAAGGACTGTATCAGACGGTTAGGGAAAAAGTGGAAGAAAGCGATGGAAAGCGGAGGTAACTGTCTTACCTCATTGCTGACTGTCTTCTGGGATGGCCAGACATCCAATGTCCTTTCTGAATCTTTCCCCATCTTCTCCCTGCTTTTCGCCACTTTCTCCAGTTTGGAGTCTGGTGTTACTGAGGTTGCAGCCTGGATCCTGCTTCAAATATCCTGACTTTCCCTCTGCTTGCCCAATGAAGTCCTGAAGATGGTCTCTGGGCTCTGTTTCCATGCTCTTAGGAAATTGAGTGCCACAGAGTCCCACTGGAAATGCCCTTATATCATGTGATGACCTCCGTGGGACTACTATGGAGCTCCATAAAGATGTCATGAAAGTGGTTTCATTTTTAAGAGACAACTGGTAGATTGCCAGGTAATTTTATTGATTAAAACTACTATCTTCAAATAATTATTTCTTTTAACTAGCAAATATAATTTCCTAGGCTACATTTTTCCTTTAAAATCATTTTGCTTTTCATGAAGTCAGGGCTATTTATTCAGAATGAATTATTCTTTCACTTTAGAGAAATGTGCTTTCGGAAGATAACGCATACAAAAATAACAGCATAGGTTTAAACATTAAAATTTCATTAATCTGTAACTTCAGCAAGTACAGAAAGAAGCCAATTGTGTATATATTTCCTTGACAACTTTTGTTGCATTAAAGGAGTTCTCAACAAATGGAAAGAAAAATCAGTCCGTGATCCTTCACTTGATCACTCCTGAAAACATCTAATCCTGTTTATTTCCCCCTTTAACCAAATTACACAACAGAAGAGAATTCAGAGGACACGGATTTATACATGAGGGTAATTTTACCAGATAAATATATTTAGGTTCCCATATTGCAGAATAATGACAGGATCATCTCTTTTCTTTATGCAATTAAGACTTTTTATCCTGTCTTTGCAATGAAAATAAAACGTGGAATGAAAATCCACAAGTACTAGGAAATGTAATGAACACTATAATGAATTCTTACCCAAGCAATAGTAACTAGTTAGAAAGTAAGGGTTATCTAATGAATTACTTTTAATAAGTTATTTTCCTCACATTTAGTTCACTAGTTCTTCCAGAGGTTCCTAAGGGCTTTCCTATGCAGGCAACAGCTTAGTAAGTGTCTGGTTGTAAAAGGGTAACAAGTTGCCTCTTATCTCCAGCCATCCTAAGAGAGCAATATAGTATTAAATACCTTTAGGGAATATGTTTGACACCAGCTCTGTGGAAGAGTATTTGTTTCCATCTGGTTCAATCTGGAGTTTCTCTAGCTGAGTCTATCAGAACATAATCTGGCAGGAGATAATGGGAAGGATTCCTCTCTGCTTGACACCCCAGTGAACTGGTCAGAGAGACCGTGCTGATAGACACAGGCTAAAATTCTGTAGGTGACATGACTGGGCATAAATTGGCTTATACAAACACGTGTCTTTATTAAAGCAACTTTGATGTAGGCATGCAATGAAAACACTGAAATCATTTATGATTTTCCATACCTTTGCTCACTCATTAATAAGGATGAAGAATACAACCAAGAAATTAAAATAAGATTAGGGCCTGGAAGGGTAACTTTAAAGGAACTAGACAAGAACCTGAGGCATAAAGATAGATAATTGTAAAAGAAAGTTCAGATTGTCCAGGATACCATATTTCCCACTTCTATCTAGGGTTGTGAAAGCTGAACAATGAAGAAAGCAGATAGGAAGAAAATCAACTCATTTGAAATCTGGTGCTGGAGAAAAGTTGAATACCTATGGTTGCATATATTTATTTATTTATTTATTTATTTATTTGCTTTATTTCTATACCGCATTTTTCAGCCTAATTTGGTGACTCAATGCGACTCAATGCGACTCAATGTAGAATGAATGCAGGTCAATAGCACTTTAACTTCCATGGCTCAGTGCTATGAAATCTAGACATTTGTAGTTTGGTGAGACAATAGCACTCTGACAGAAAAACTACAGCTTCCATGATGCTATAGCACTGAACTATGGCAGTTAAAGTAGTGTCAAACTGCATTAATTCTACTGTGTAAAGCCAGCCATGGACTGCTAATAAGATGGATAAATGGATCCTAAAGCCAATCCAGCCCAAACTCTCCCTAGAAGGCAGGATGACTAAACTGAGACTATCATGAGAAACCTAACTCCAAGAAAAGCCAATAATGTTTGGTAAGGTAGAGATGGATAGACTCAATCAAGGAAGCCACAGCCCTGACTCTGCAAGACCTATTCAGGGCACTTGATGATAAGGTGATTTCCTCATTCATCATGTGGCTATAAAAGGAATTTGACTCAACAGTGCTGCAGACAGGACAAGACATACAACTGTTGTTAGTTGCCCCCTTTGCTTTCCTCTAGCCATTACAAAGCTGAAGGAGCATTGCACAAGGTTTGAAGGATGCCTGTGGATGGAACCACACAGGTCATAGGCTACCACTTGTGGCCAAGTATGATTGCCTTCCAGGTGTCGGGTCTTGGTGGTGGGTCCATAGGTGACTGTAGAGACCTATTCTTGATCCACATGTTCTTTCACAATGAGGACATCGATTTCCAGATGGAAGGCGGTCCTGAGAAGCTTTGGCTTGATGTGCCTTCCTCTTGACAGATTTTTCCCTTTTGCTTTCCATTTGTGCCTCTTCACATTCCACAGCACTGTTGGTAACAGCTGACCTCCAGTCAGAATGCTTGAGGGCCAGGGCTGCCCAGTTCTCAGTGTCAATGCCACAGCTTTTAAGGTTAGCTTTAAGCCCATCTTTAAATCTCTTTTGCTGTCCACCAACATTCTGTTTTCTGTTCTTGAGTTGAGACTAGATTAACTGTTTTGGACATTTGGACAGCATGGCCAGTCCAGCGAAGTTGATGGCAGAGGATCATCACTTCATTGCTGGTGGTCTTTACTTCTGACATTTGTCCGCCTGTCATCCCAAGAGATTTGCAGGATTTTTGGAGGCACCACTGATGGAATCACTCCGGAGAGTGATATTTGTAGACATTTGTGGATGGAAATTCCTTCCATTTGGAAAGACACAGTACTGCACTTGCAGAGAACTACATTCTCCAGGATCTCAGCCACTATGTTTGGCATAGCATAAGGCAGCTTCTTATGGTCCTAATGAGCTAGAATTAAAACAAACTCATTTTTTAGTTGAATATGTGTGTACATGTCTATGCATGCACATGTGTACACCGGTTTTCCTTTCCAGCTTCTGCTGTCTTGTATTGGCTAAAATTGGTTGTTATGGAAAAATCTTTGGGAGCTCTGTCATACTCCACCACACTGGTACAGATATGAGCATTGTCCTCATTAGAATTTTGCCATCCACATGAAATTTTCCTTCAGTCCCAAAATTCTATCATTTGAAAGAGTGAGATACTGATCTTTAACACCTTGCACTCTTATATGCTGTGTATACTAACCTCTTTTCATGCTTACAGTGGCTTCATCCAGATTGCATCCCATGAACATGATGTTTCAAGTATTTGAGGTCTTCTTGAATAAAGAATCCCACACCAAAGGAAAGGGTGTGATGTCAGGCCATCCTTCAAAAGTTGTGCAACAAGCCCTTATTTTATATCAGAGGACAGTGTCTCTTGCCCCCTCACTTCAGCTGTCTGCTCAAAGCTTAAACACCCACTTAGCTCTTATCAGCACTTAACAGCACATCACTGCTCACAAGCCAGTGCTAAACTATTATTGGGCCAGTCTACTGTGCCAATGTGATGCTGCTTACAGCTTGCCCAGAATGAATCAAGCTTGTCACACGCCTCACATTTTATATCCTTTGTATCTGCCATCAAATCTGGCAAGCTGTTCAAAGGCGGTGGCATTGATAATACACTGAAGACCTCCATCTAAGCTTGTGCATTGCTCCATAATTATCACCAAAGACTTCTTTGTTTACTAGCATTGATGGGCAAATATGTGCAGCATTTTTCTGCACTCTAACTTGTGAATGAAAGAAATCACTTTGTTGTTACATCATGTGCTCCATTTCAAAGGAGGAACAATAATAGGTGTGTTCAGTTTTGTTCTTCTCCTTTTGTGTTATTTATTTAGCTTCACAGAGTTCAAGGCAGCACATATGAAACAACACATGCTGTATACTTTTAGGTTCTCTTACACATGCGTATGTCCTTTTTTTTTTTTTTTTGGCTCCATTCAGGTTTATATTCTCTTCTTCCTTGTGCAGCACCCAAAACACCTTCTCAACTTAGGGAAAAGTCCATGAAGCTGCCCCACACAGTTATTTTGTGCTTTGCAGTGAACATAATATTCAAAATAAATTCTTAATATTCTAGATATATGTCTATTGCAGGATGCAAAGTGATGATGATGATGATGATTATTATTATTATTATTATTATTTAGAACATTTATACCCCGTCCTTCTCTGAAGAAGGACTCAGGATGGCTTCCAACAGGCAACAATTCAGTGCTGACACAATATAAAACATATCACAAAACACAACCATATACATTAAAACAGTTATAAATATATGTTAAAAAACAGTTTGCCAGGTTGAAATCATCATCAAAATCAGTCCATTGCAGTCAAATAAAGTCTTATCTTCACCAATAAATTGGTCTATTCTGCAAACGCTTGATCCCATAGCCAGGATTTAAGTTTCTTCCAAAAGGTCAGGAGGGAGGGGGCAGATCTAACCTCATTAGGGAGGGAGTTCCACGGGTGAGGGGTCATCACGGAGAAGGCCCTGTCTCTCGTCCACACCAAAAACAACTGTGATGGTGGTGGAACCAAGAGCAGGGCCTCCCCGGATGATTTTAAGGTCCTTGGTGGTTCATAGAGGGAGATACATTTGGGTAGATAAACTGGACTGGAACCGTTTGGGGCTTTATAGGTTAAAACCAGCACTTTGAGTTGTGCTTGGAAGCTAATAGGCAGCCAATGGAGCTGGTGTAAAAAGGGAGTTGTATGCTCCCTGTACTCTGCTCCTGTGAGCAACCTGGCTACCGAGTGTTGGATTAGCTGGAGCTTCCAAGCAGTCTTCAAAGGCAACCCCACGTAGTGTGCATTACAGTAGTCTATTCAGGATGTAATCAGAGTGTGGACCACTGTGGCCAAATCAGACATTCCAAGATGACATCAGCTCTGAGGTTTGTTGGGATCCTACAAGGGCCTCAGAGCTGCTGTGATCAATTTTTATCTGTGCCCAGGAGTCCCTGACAATGGCACTTGCAGCACATCCAGGTAAAGGAAAATAGCTGGACATGTTTGGTGAAGCACCAGCATTCTTTGGCAAAGAAATCTAAAGGCCTTGTAAAACAACTCCCATGGTTCCATAGCATTGAGTCATGGCAGATAAAGTGGTGTCAAACTGCATTCATTCTTCAGTGTAGATACACCCTCGGTTCTGCCTTACTTCTGAGGATATAGCAAACCCCCAATCATTCATCTTCTCTTTTGTTTCCTTCTAAAGGAGATCTCCATGGGAGAGAAAAAATCAGCCGTAGTTGCTGCCAGTTATTTGACACTGGCACCATCTGGCCACTGTCCCTGCTTGTCTTCATGCCGAAAGCTTTTATGAAGTTTTTAAAAATGAGTGATGTGGCATCTGGATTTCCCACTGTTTGCTTGGTAATTAAGTTTGTCACAATCTCGACAGAGCTGAGAACAATGGAAAGGAGAAGAAAGGAAGGAAGGAGAGAAATAATAATAGTCTCTCCTGTGCCGTTTTGTTCTGATTCCTTTACAAAAGAAGTGATTAAAAGAAATAATAGTGTTTCTAGGGCATCCACTCCCTCAGTTCCACTCCTGATGTAAATTAGATCTAACAATTTGTAAGTGATTATTTTATAAGGCCAGGTAGTGCTATTCCAATATTTACTGGGCTGCTTGCCAAGTTTTGATCTCCTATATCAATTCAGATTAAACCTCCAGTTGTGTCTCTATCCTCAACTTTAAAAATTGGGAAATAAAAAGAAAAATACCATAACACATCTGGAAAGACTTTCTTAAGTAACAAAGGTAAAAACACTGTGCTTTTACTCATGAAATACATAGGAAATCTGATTCTTTTTCACTTTTTAATCCAACATTCCTGGACTTCTGATTGTATGTCAGAATTTTGAGCACTTACTGTTTTTCAACTGGGCATGCCGACTGAGGTGATTTGCATGGCTCAGGTCCAAAATATAACTTGTCTTAGCTCTGCTATAAGACAAAGCCAGGTGGACTTAGTGAATCTACTTTACGTTTTTAAGTGTTCCCAGATCACCAACCAAAACTAGTAGATAAGGCTGCATCTACATTGTAAAATTACTGGAATTTGAAATCACTTGAACTACCATTGCTCAATGCTATGCAGTCCTGCGATATGTAGTTTGGCTAGGCACCAGCACCCTCTGGCAGTCACTTTCACATAGTCACTTAGACAATTCATTTCTCAGCTTTTGTGTGGATCACATCTTCTCTAATCACCTCCATCCGTATCTATTTTGAGCACAAGTTCTCCAGTGTACCCTTGTACAATTATGTTTGCTCCTCACATCATACGCCATATGGAATGAATCAGACCATTGGGTGGGAGGATGACCAAGAGGTCTCATCCATCCCTACGGGTACCGTGTTGTCATGGCATTGGTCCAGCGCCCATCTCTTCTGGGCATCACGTGGCCTACAAAGAGATATTTGAGTTGGGCAATGTGGCATAGAGGATCTTTCACTTTTGATATTTTCCAAACATCCTCATTGTGCAGTCCGTGTTCTCTCTGCATTCTAAGAGACATCCCAGTGAGCCATCTTCCAAGAGAGGCATGCATGACCCATAGTTGTTCCAAGACAGCCTTTGTCATTGTCCATGTCTCTGCACCATAGCATAGTGCAAGTAGCATGGTTGAGTCAAGTAATTGAGCTCATAGAGATGTACTTCTAGTTGAATCCACAGAAGCTTTTATGTAATTGTAAGTGGCCCATCGTACTTTCCTACATCTGTTCAACTCCAGCTTCAGTTCATTCCTTGATGTTAATAATCCTCTAAGGTAGATGTATTCTTCTACATTTTCGAGGTTAACGCCATCTACTGTCACTGAAGCACCATCTGTGAAGTTGTTTCAGAGTACCTTAATCTTTTGTGTGTACATCTTTAATCCAAAAGACCAACTTCTGCCACAAAGTTTGCTAAGGAAGATGGAGGATTCTGAGACTGTATGGCATGATTAAAACTACATTGTTGGTGAAGCATAGGTAATTAAGCCTGCACCTATCGATGAGTATACCTTTATCCAACCAATTACAGCCTCCTATTACACTTTCCACAGCAGCGGAAAAAAGGATGGGTGAGATGGGATCACCTTGGCATATACCTTTTTCTACAAGTATAACAACTTCTCATTCGAAAGGCATTAGTGTTGTTGTACATCTGCTATAACATGCTAGGATAACATTGATGTAATCTGCCTGGACTCCTTGTTCCCTCAGACTGTTCCATATGCACTCTGGTTCTATGCTGACGAATGCATTCTCTTAGTTTACAAAAGTGAGGATGAGTGGCATCTGGTATTCGTGTGCAGCTTCCAATATTTTATTAACAGTCAGGATGTGATCCATGATGGAGAATGAGTGACTGAATCCAACTTGTTCCACCATCTGTGCCTCCTCCAATATTTTCCTGATGCGGGCTAGAATACACCTGGTGAAGACTTTGTAAATTACTGGCAGGAGAGTTATTGGGCGGTAGTTCCTCACATCTTCTTTGTCTCCTTTCTTAAAAAGGAGGACCATTTTTGAGGTGTTCCAAGTCTTCAGTACACGGCTGTCTGCTAGATAACGAGAGAGGCAGCAGATGAGTTCTTTGTAAAGAGGAGGTCCGCATGCAGTGATACCATCTTGACCTGGAGCCTTTCCAGCAGGCATGTTGTCGATGGTTGAACAAACTTCAGATGATTGGAAGGGAAGGTTCGTGTTGAATGAAGAAGGAGGATGAAGCTGTTGTAGTAGAGCACTGTGAAATAGATTGATGTAAAACAATCATATCTTCTGCTCAATGAGAAATTTGGAAGTGACTTGGTTGCCTTTGGCAAAGAATATTAAGTATGTTTAAAATGTTGCATGACCATGATTCCATAGCATTGAGCTATGGCAATTAAAGTTGTTTCAGACTGCATTAATGCTACAACAGCAGTTCTCAAAGTGTGCTCTGCTTAGATACCAGAGGGGTTGGGCAATTTTGTACCAGCTGTTATTAAACAATTTAGTGTGATTTTTTATAAAAATGTCAATCTTCTACAAATCTCACAGATAAAGCAAAACCATATTTCCCTGCTCCTTGCCTTGTTCTAATGGTCAAATGCACACGTATACCAGCTTAGCACTGCACACTGGAAAAAACAATGGAATGATAATAACTGTTGTTTTTAGTCTTCTAGCTCCTTCAGTCCAGAATACAAGGATTGAGCAATGAAAACATGAGGATAAGTGGGACAAGGTGCAGAATTTTTTATCTCCCAGTAGCCTAATTAAGGCCTCTCTTGGCTGTTATTATGGGACATGAAGATTTTGCAGTTGAAAATCTGCACCTTCAATTACACCTCAAGTAAGACAGACAATTTCATAGTGGGCTTAGCCCAAGTACAGCAAAATTAGGTCCCTTGCTTGGATGAAGACAAAGCAACCAAGAAGTTCACATGGTTCAAAGGCAAAAAGGAATCAGGGAGAAACTTTACTGGGTGAACAAAATAAAAGTTTTCTTCGGAGAGAGAAATGTGATTGATCTTAAGAATATATACTGTGCCTTATGTTTAAAAGTCAACTGTAAGGGGGAAAGCACATTGAATGTAATAAAGTCATCTCAAAATTAAGGCTCCATTGTTTCCCATTTATTGCTCTTCAACTTTTTTGTAATGAATAAAGCCAATTGATTTCTGCCTCCCTGGTCTGCTAATCAAGAGGAACAGCTTGGAGATTAAAGGCTGATGTTCAACTCAAGCTGTAATGATGATGTAGATGAATGTGTGTATTGTTTGATGACTGGTAGTAAGACAAGCAAAACTAAGCGCTTCATTTCACCCAATAAGTAATTAATGTATTAGAACCATTGCCATGGGGATCTTGTGATGGTCTCAAGAATGTATGGCTTCTTAAAGGAAATAATGGCTGGATCCTGGAAGGTGATTGCATGCGTCTAAGAACCTAATCACACAGATGAGGTCCAGCATAGTGATTCACTGGCCTCCGTGCCAAATCTGGGAGTCAGTGGAGTAGCAGCTAATGCCTCTCCATCACACATGCCTCCCCCTGACAACTCTGACACCCACAGAACCACTGTTGTTTCTTATGGATCACAACAAGGCTTCTGTGTTTAATGGCGGCAGTATCCTTCCACACTGCTGCTCCACTCACACACGGAACCCTACTGGAAATCACCCTACATTGGGCAGTGCAGGGCTCCATGGATGTACTGGAGCTGAAAGCATTCTAAGGTGCTTTTTTGCCTGTGTGATAAGGCTGTAGTGGACTTTTGTTGGGAAACTGAAGTGTGAAAATGAACAATATCAGTATATGATAGAGGGCTACTGTTACATTCTGATGTTACACAGCTGGCAAAGGGACCAAGACATACTGGAACCAATATGTTACTGTTCCTGATGTGCATTAGGCCCATAATACACATTAGACACTCTTGTGTGCCATTACATATCTTTACAATTTGGAAACCAGGTTTCTTATCCCCTCTGCTAGTTAGCTAAGTAGTCACACATTTCATTGGGTGAAAGGTTGTATAGGATTCCTACAACTGTAGCTTTTCTTTTTCAAAAAAATATTGCAGTAAAAACAAATACTGAAATTATTAATTGCTGCCTTTGATAATATCTTAGGCTCCATCTACACTGACTATTTAATGCAATTCAAAGCTAGCTTTAAACTAGGATGGCAAGATTGTAAATGTCCACAAAAGCATGCGAAAGAAAGCCTTTAATGAGCATCAGTGCTCTTTGATTTAAATAATTACCGTCAGGGGCTCAAACTAGTTCTAAGATGTCCTAAGTAATGTTCTGCACCGCAAAACTATTTTCTTCAATGAGGTTTGAAACTGACTTAAGTGTCCAGTTTAGAAATGACCCTATAGATACCCTACAGTTTTCAGACTTAGCAGGGTCATTCTCAATCCATCCTTTTTCTCACTTTTCCTGCTCCTTCTACAATGTCTCCATTTCTATCTCACTCAACTATAGTTAGACTGAATGTTTCAAATGACTGCAAACTGAAGTCATTTCAATACCTCTTGATTCTCCAAGAGTCATAGAAATTATCTCTTGGAGCAGCAGCAATATTATGGCAACAGACTGTAGCCCTCTGTAAGTATTCTTATATTGTATGTATTTTGTATACATTTGCTACTTGTTCATGTCTTAATCTTATCTTATATTTTGCAGTGGCCTAGGGTCACAAACAATAAACATAACAAAATTAATTGGGAACAATCTATAGTGTATTGCTGGAACAACATGTTGTGGTAACAGAACTGTTTTAAAAAGCTTTTTATCTTTTAAATTGTATTTTTTATTTTAATTAAAGATGTAAATTGTTTTAACACTGTGATTCTATTTTACTGTTCACTTTTTGTATGTTTTAGAAGAAGGTAGTCTCAGGGAGTGACAGATGGTGTTATAAATTTGTGGCACTTTGCCCCTATGGACTCTGGTTCTATTATACTACTGCATATGGTGATTTTATAAGGCTGAGATTGATGCCATAATACCACATGACCAAGACCCTTAAAATAAATGCCCTAATTATAGTTTTGTCGAAATCCTTGGTCCCTTGTCATGCAACATACTTACCACACTGATTCAACTTGGAAGTGCCTTGTCAATATCCTGGGGAATCAGAATCTGAAATTTAAGGAAGGGTATTTCAAATTCTCAGCAAGAGAGAGTCAAGTGTAATGTGGTTCTATAATCGTGTAGTTCAAAATGGTTCCATGACAAGTTGTTCTAAATGGTTTCAGTGTATTCTCAAGAGCAGAATATGAATGAACTCCCATTGTGGTGCATTAGCCTGGCTTCATATTCAACTTGAATTTAGTGTGATCACAGTGATCCAAACATTAGGAAACTGACTAGGCATGAGATTAAAAAAAAAATAGCAATATACTGGAGAGACCAAAGCAGCTAACATAAGATGTAAAAAGTGACTATGTCACTAATAAGGATTTTTGGTCTTTGAATCATAGGATTTTTTTTTTTGTTTGGTCGTGTCAAGAGCGACTTGAGAAACTGCAAGTGTCTTCTGGTGTGAGAGAATTGGCCGTCTGCAAGGACATTGCCCAGGAGATGCCTGGATATTTTGTTGTGTTACCATGCTTGTGGGAGGCTACTCTCATGTCCCCACATGGGGAGCTGGAGCTAATGGAGGGAGCTCATCCTTGCTCTTCCAGGATTTGTACCTACAACCTGTCGGTCTTCAGACCTGCCAGCACAAGGGTTTAATCCACTGTGTCACCGGGGCTCCACTGTATAGGATGAACAGTAGGTAAAGGTAAAAGTTTTCCCTGACATTAAGTCTAGACATGTCTGAATCTGGGGGGGGGGGGGGGGTGCTTATCTCCATTTCTAAGCCGAAGAGCCAGCATTGTCCGTAGATGCCTGCAAGGTCATGAAGCGATCAAGACTGCATGGAGCACCATTACCTTCCTGCCAGAGTAGATATAGTAAAGTCTATGGCAAAAAGGTTATAGATAGAGTGAAATAGTATACAAGACATAACATTTCTCCCACCATATGTTTATTTTGACTTTCAGGAGAGCAATATGAGAACTCCAGATGATTTTCATTTTCTCTATTCTTTAGTCTTCCATAAGAAATGTTTGAGAAAAACACAGAGTCTGCAATATATGAACATGCTTGCCTAGCTTGGTTCATCCTATATTCATATAAAAAGCAAACAAACAAAACACACCATTCTCATCAATCACCAATTTAAATAAATTTGCACAATTTAGTGCATTCTTATTAAAAAAACCAAACTAAAAAAAGTGTCATAAAGTGATATGTGCAAACAAACTCATCCAGACATGAATCAGAGTGCAAGATCCTAGACTTCAGACACATAGATCCATGACCATATGGGGAAATCTGACAACTTCTAAAATCTCTAAATTTGGTACATAGAATGTATTTGTTTATTTCATGAGAGCAACAGGGAAATAAATACAAAGTAGGAAGAACAGTGGGAATTAGAACCAGAGCCAAAATTATATGCAAAAAGAGTTAATGAGGAAAGGAGGCAAAACTGGAAAAAAGAGAGATTTTGATGCCATGTGGATATCAAAATTTGATGTGCACTGGCTGGAAACATCAAACACATTACTTTACTATTTTCAGTACAAAGGCTTGTACTGTCATGCCATAAGTGTCTAATATTCCTGCTGTATTGCTGAAATGATGTATTCAAAATTAGTGGTTCATTAGATGACTGCTAAGGCAATTCCTTTGTTAAAACAGTTAGTGGCATTCAAAATTAACAAATACATACATACATACATACATAAACTGAAAACTAGATTATAGCTGCAATCTTGAACATTTAATATAGAAAGTCTACAGAGTCACAGGTTGGAACTGCCAATTCCATCAATACATACTCAACACTAAAGCAGAATGAGACATTTTCCTTCATTTCCATAATTATTCATTTTTAATTTCATCATATTTCTATACCATTGTGTTCAATGGAAGGGACAATAAATAGATGGGCTGGTGAAAGTCCCTTGTTCTGGGGGCATATTGGTAGGAGTGGGAATGTTTGTTGGATCTGCCAGGTCTGCCACTCTAAGGAAACTCCTTCTTCACCTTTAGCATCACTGGAGCATCAATAATGGAGGCTTCTGAGGAAGGACCTCCTTTGCTGTTCATAGAGTCCTTCTCTAAAAGTAGATAGGGGATCTCTAATAGGAGGAACAGAGCTTCTTTTTTAAATTAATAGCCAAATTCAACTTTAAGGAGGTTCTTGGGGCCTTCATTCCAAAGCCAGACAGGAGCAAATGAAAGTGTTTTGGTATCAAAAATATCAGCAATTTATTGTCAAAAGCATTTCCTACCAGTAGTTAAGGACACTCAGTTTAACCTCTTGCAGTAAGGAGTAAATCATGTTTACTGGACTAAAAAACCATCAATGATGACATCATGAGGAAGGAGCCAAGGTCATCTGATGACCTGAGTTTGAAATTCCCCATGCTGGAATCTTGGAGGCTTAACCTGTCACTCTAAGAACATAGAAGCAGCCTTCTTGAAACAGACTAGAAATGAGATAAGCATTTGTACCATACTATCATAGCAGTTTGATATCACTTTAACTGCCATGGGGCCATCTAATAGCCTCTTGGAATTTGTAGTTAGATAAAGTACTAGAATTAGAATTAGACAGGCGCCCTCCCTTATGGCCTTTCGTAGGAGCCTGAAAACGTGGCTCTTCGAGCAGGCCTTCAATTGAGTGCTATATCATAGGAAATGATGACCGGAATGGACTATGACTAGGAAATTGACTATGACCCCAGGACTTGACGAAGCGGATTTTTAGCATAAGTATATGTTATGTAGTAGTAGATTGTTATGTACTGTTTTCGATTTACTGTAAATTGTCTTTCTATGTTGTTGTTCACCGCCACGAGTCGCCCTAGGGCTGAGAGTGGCGGTCAATAAGTGCAAGAAATAAATAAATAAATAATAATAGAATTCACTATCCATTCCTTTCAGCTACAGAGAATTATCTCTGTTCAAGGACTCCATAGGATTGAATTTTAATAATTTAAATGTTATCAAAGTGCTATTATTGTATAGCACAGATACACCCTTGGAGGAGTACTTTGTTTCCAGCAGTAATCCCCTGCATGCTTCCTGGAAGCCCCTAAAAGGGGAAAGAGGCTCTCCCGCTGGGAGAGGTTATCTGGAGTTTTGGAGTTAGGTGCCATCTCTACGCAGATGACACACAACTCTACTACTCTTTTCCACCTAATTCCAAGGAGGCCTCTCGGGTGCTGGACGAGTGCTTGGCCGCTGTGTCGATCTGGATGAGGAGGAACAAGCTGAAGATCAATCCCGACAAGACAGAGGTCCTCCTGGTCGATCGCAAACCGGATCGGGGTATAGGGTGGCAACCTGTGTTGGATGGGGTTACACTCCCCTTGAAAGCACAGGTCCGCAGTTTGGGAGTCCTCTTGGATTCATCGCTCACGCTTGAGGCTCAGGCGTCGACGGTGTCCGGGAGGGCTTTTGCACAATTGAGACTCGTGCGCCAACTGCGACCGTACCTCGCAAAGGCTGATCTGGCCGGGGTGGTCCATGCCTTGGTCACCTCTAGATTGGATTACTGTAATGCGCTCTATGTGGGGCTGCCCTTGAAAATGGCTCGGAAATTCCAACTGGTCCAACGGGCAGCAGCCAGGATGCTAACTGGGGCTCCTTCCAGAGAGAGGTCAACCCTCCTGTTCAAGGAGCTCCACTGGCTGCCATTTATTTTCCGAGCCCAATTCAAGGTGCAGGTGCTTACCTACAAAGCCCTAAAGGGTTTGGGACCTGCCTACCTGAGTGACCGCATCTCCATCTATGAACCCACACATTCACTCCGGTCATCTGGTGAGGCCCTGCTCGTGATTCCGCCAGCGTCACAAGCGCGGCTGGTGGGGACACGAGACAGGGCCTTTTCTGTGGTGGCCCCCGACTCTGGAACACCCTCCCAAAAGATCTTAGACAGGCCCCTACATTGGCAGTCTTTAGAAAGAACTTGAAGACCTGGCTGTTCCGATGTGCCTTTCCAGAATAGGAAATCTCCAATAACAAGTCCTCGAAGCACTTTTAGTAGAGCTAAGATTATTGCACACCGCACACTGCACTTGCCCTATAATCCTCGTATACCACCTGCCACATTAGCACTTTTAATCCTGTACCCATTACTCTGGCCCGGCCCAGTTTTTATTGTGTCTTGATATACTGTCTATTGCATGTCGTTAATATTGCTTTAACTGTTTTTAATTTTGCTTTTGGTGTTATTTTGTTTGTGTTGTGTTTTGTGGCCTTGGCCTTTGTAAGCCGCATAGAGTCCTTCGGGAGATGCTAGCGGCATACAAATAAAGATAATAATAATAATAATAATAATAATAATAATAATAGTCGCATTCTGACATTGAACTGGCATTCACAGTTGTGTGACATTTCTGACCATCCAGTCTGATAAAGCCATAATAGGCTATGCAAATGCTTCTTAACTAGACAATGAGTCCTTGTGACCATTGATTTTGATTAAATGTGCCCAAGATAGTGGTATTTCTCATATATTTGAATATCATCCTGTTCGACTCAAAGCATGTTCTCTCTATAAGTATACAGACAGACCCCAGGTTACAAACATCTGAAAGTTAAGAGAGGAGCTGAGACAAAAGGAAGTGAAAGAAATCTGCGCCTCGGAAGGAAAGTTCACTCCTGAAGAGTGATCATGGGGAAAAGGTGTCTCCGCTGAAGCTTTATCAACAATCCTTTTTTCCACAACAAGCAATTTTTTCAAAATCAAATTATTACAGGAACAGAAAATGAGGTTACAGGGGGACAAACACCACAGGGGTGTTAACCCTTCCTTATGATATCCAAAGCTAAACTATATAATTTTTTTGCTGGAGTTACACTTAAAAATGTACCTATTCCAACTTACAAACAAATTCAACACACACCTACAGAATCTATCTTGTTCGTAACTTGGGGACTGCCTGCACACGGTTGCAATCAGGCTGGCATAACCTCCTTCAAAGAACTCAATACCAGTAAATTGGCAAACTCTGTTTTGGTGCCTGGGGCTATCTGAATGCTTTGGAGCTTAAGTTCAAAAATGGGCAAAATATTTATTAGTCTTTAGAGGAATGACTTCTCCAGTCATTCCTCTATTGACTTCTCCAGAAAAATTGACTTCTCCAGCAAAGGATCACCGCCTTGTCGGGGCGCTGGAGCTTGAGCACCTCAATGATGTCATGAGCGAAACCGTGAAGGGCCACCCAAGACGGGACGGTTGTGGCAGAGAGGTCAGACCAAGCGTGATCCCTGGGGAAGGCAATGGCAAACCACTCCAGTATCCTTGCCAAGAAAACTAAATGGACCAGTACAACCAGAGATATGTCGGTATGCCATTGGAAGATGGGACTCCCAGGTCGGAAGATGGCCAAAATGCTACTGGGGAGGAGCAGAGGATAAGTTCAACTAGCCCCAGATGTGATGACGCAGCTAGCTCAAAGCCGAAAGGAAGGCTAGCGGCCGACGGTACTGGAGGTGAACGACGAATCCGATGCTCTAAAGATCAACACACCATAGGAACCTGGAATGTAAGATCTATGAGCCAGGGCAAATTGGATGTTGTTATTGGTGAGATGTCAAGACTAAAGATAGACATTCTGGGGGTCAGCGAACTGAAATGGACTGGAATGGGCCACTTCACATCAGATGACCACCAGATCTACTACTGCGGACAAGAGGAACATCGAAGAAATGGAGTAGCCTTCATAATTAATAAGAAATTCGCTAAAGCGGTGCTTGGATACAACCCAAAAAATGACAGAATGATCTCAATTCGAGTGCAAGGAAAGCCTTTCAACATCACAGTGATCCAAATATACGCCCCAACCACAGCTGCTGAAGAAGCAGAAGTAGATCAGTTCTATGAGGATCTGCAGGACCTACTGGATAATACACCAAAAAGAGACATTATTTTCATTACAGGAGACTGGAATGCCAAGGTGGGAAGTCAAATGACAACTGGGATCACAGGCAAGCATGGTCTGGGAGAACAAAATGAAGCGGGACGCAGGCTGATAGAATTCTGCCAGGAAAACTCGCTGTGTATAACGAATACTCTCTTCCAACAACCTAAAAGACGGCTTTACACATGGACCTCACCAGATGGTCAACACCAAAATCAGATTGACTACATCCTTTGCAGCCAAAGGTGGCGGACATCCATCCAGTCGGTGAAAACAAGACCTGGGGCTGACTGTAGCTCAGATCACGAACTTCTTATTGCCCAATTTAGAATAAAACTAAAGAGATCAGGGAAAATACACAGACCAGTTAGATATGATCTCACTAACATTCCTAGCGAATATACAGTGGAAGTGAAGAACAGATTTGAAGGACTAGATTTAGTAAACAGAGTCCCAGAAGAACTATGGACAGAAGTCCGCGACATTGTTCAGGAGGCGGCAACAAAGTACGTTCCAAAGAAAAAGAAAACCAAGAAGGCAAAATGGTTGTCTGCTGAGACACTGGAAGTAGCCCAAGAAAGGAGGAAAGCAAAAGGAAACAGTGATAAGGGGAGATATGCCCAGTTAAATGCGCAATTCCAGAGGTTAGCCAGAAGAGATAAGGAACTATTTTTAAACAAGCAATGCATGGAAGTGGAAGAAGACAACAGAATAGGAAGGACAAGAGACCTCTTCCAGAAAATTAGAAACATTGGAGGTAATTTTCAGGCAAAAATTGGTATGATAAGAAACAAAGATAGCAGGGACCTAACAGAAGCTGAAGAGATCAAGAGAAGG
Organism: Anolis sagrei; assembly: GCF_037176765.1. Taxonomy (NCBI): domain Eukaryota; kingdom Metazoa; phylum Chordata; class Lepidosauria; order Squamata; family Anolidae; genus Anolis; species Anolis sagrei. Next base: position 209,598,958 of record NC_090024.1, on the reverse strand, counting down.
TGGCGAGACTATACAGAAGATCTGTATAGGAAGGATAACAATATCGAGGATAGCTTTGACGGTGTGGTGAATGAATTAGAACCAGACATCCTGAGGAGTGAGGTTGAATGGGCCTTAAGAAGCATTGCTAACAACAAGGCAGCAGGAGATGATGGGATCCCAGCTGAACTGTTTAAAATCTTAAAAGATGATGCTGTCAAGGTGATGCATGCCATTTGCCAGCAAATATGGAAAACACAAGAATGGCCATCAGACTGGAAAAAATCAACTTATATCCCCATACCAAAAAAGGGAAATGCGAAAGACTGCTCAAACTTCCGTACAGTGGCCCTTATTTCTCATGCCAGTAAGGTAATGCTCAAGATCCTGCAAGGAAGACTCCAGCAATACATGGAGCGAGAGTTGCCAGATGTTCAAGCTGGGTTTAGAAAAGGCAGAGGAACGAGAGACCAGATTGCCAATATCCGCTGGATAATGGAGAAAGGCAGGGAGTTTCAGAAAAACATCTACTTCTGCTTCATTGACTATTCTAAAGCCTTTGACTGTGTGGATCATAATAAATTGTGGCAAGTTCTTGGTGGGATGGGCATCCCAAGCCACCTTGTCTCTCTCCTGAGGAATCTGTACAAGAACCAAGTAGCAACAGTCAGAACTGACCACGGAACAACAGACTGGTTCAAGATTGGGAAAGGCGTACGGCAAGGCTGCATCCTCTCACCCAACCTTTTTAACTTGTATGCAGAACGCATCATGCGATGTGCGGGGCTGGATGAATGCAAAGCTGGGGTGAAAATTGCTGGAAGAAGCATTAACAACCTCAGATATGCAGATGACACCACTCTGATGGCCGAAAGCGAGGAGGAGCTGAGGAGCCTTCTAATCAAGGTGAAAGAAGAAAGCGCAAAAGCCGGGTTGCAGCTAAACGTCAAAAAAACCAAGATTATGGCAACAAGAATGATTGACAACTGGAAAATAGAGGGAGAAACCGTGGAGGCCGTGACAGACTTTGTATTTCTAGGTGCAAAGATTACTGCAGATGCAGACTGTAGCCAGGAAATCAGAAGACGCTTACTTCTTGGGAGGAGAGCAATGTCCAGTCTCGATAAAATAGTGAAGAGTAGAGACATCAGACTGGCAACAAAGGTCCGCCTAGTCAAAGCCATGGTATTCCCTGTAGTCACCTATGGATGTGAGAGCTGGACCTTAGGGAAGGCTGAGCGAAGGAAGATAGATGCTTTTGAGCTGTGGTGTTGGAGGAAAGTGCTGAGAGTGCCTTGGACTGAAAGAAGATCCAACCAGTCCATCCTCCAGGAAATAAAGCCCGACTGCTCACTGGAGGGAAAGATACTAGAGACAAAGTTGAAGTACTTTGGCCACATCATGAGGAGACAGGAAAGCCTAGAGAAGACAATTATGCTGGGGAAAGTGGAAGGCAAAAGGAAGAGGGGCCGACCAAGGGCAAGATGGATGGATGGCATCCTTGAAGTGACTGGACTGACCTTGAGGGAGCTGGGGGTGGTAACGGCCGACAGGGAGCTCTGGCGTAGGCTGGTCCATGAGGTCACGAAGAGTCGGAGACGACTGAACGAATGAACAACAACAAGAGGAATGACTTATAGGTGAAAAGGCTGACAACAAAGCTAGATAAATTGTGCTATTAGAGAGCAAAGTTGATACCAAAAGAGGAAAAAATCCACAAACTGCCAATTTTGCAAATGACTGGAAGTCACTTTAAGCAAGATTGCTAAAGGTCTAAGAGGAATAACCTAGAGAGCTGGGTATGTTTAGTTTCTAAATGAGAGAACAGAAAATTCTGTTTCCTGTACAGAAAATATTGTTTTCTATGTAAAACAGCCACTTGCAAATTTTGCACAGAATAAGTCCTGCACTGTTAAGATTTTTGTCAGTCCAGGATTCATTCATCAGAATTTCTTTACACTGAAAAATATGTTTTTCAACATTTTTTTAAAAAAACACAATTATTTCAATTCCTGAGAGTATAGTAATATACCACTGATAATAAAACAATAGTGGCTATCTTAGTTTTCCTTTGATATCTTTAAGATATAGATCTTCCAAGATACTGAAACTTACTGGTTTCTGTACCTATATGAAATACTTTATCCTCTCTTTAAAACAGGCCCAAATATGAGGTCCTTCTTTTTCACACAAAAAAAAAACATGACACCTTTGAGCCATCTTGGGCTTTGCCTTAAAATAGAAAGGATATCAATGATGGAAAAGTCTCCTGGCTAATCGGTATTTTGCTTTGAAAGGCCGTTGACACATCTCTGTTTAATACGGAGTTGACACAAATATTTATTTTGCTTATCTATGACTTCTTAGCTCCAGAAATGATGATTTGTTCTCCCAGGAGGAAACATAATCCTTAGTTAAATGGCAGTGGAGGGAAGACACACCAAAACCCCAAGTGTTCTGACTTAAATCTTGCTGAGCCTTCAACTCTTTTGAATTTGAAATATCCATGGCAAATGAGGAGAGCGGAGGCTCAGGAGGGTCACAAGGAGAGATTTACTTTGGAATATTTACACTTGTCATTCTAATTATTCTCTGGGAGTCAGCAATGAATAGTGGGTGTGAGCTTAAGAAATAGGGCTGTTTTGAGATGGTGGAAATGCATGTTCTATTATGAGGAAAAAGGAGTAACCCGTAAGGGCAAGCATAAATCTCTCTAAGATAAGGAATGAATAGACAGGTTGAAAAGTTATTGGTTTGGGACTTAGACCTCAAAGAGTCCACAACTGGGAATTCTAGAAGCTGAAGTCCTGTAATTGTATGAGTTACTCTTTTGGATGAGGTAGCATAGCTTGGAAAACAAAACCAGAGCTTGGAAAGATGACTTTTCCAGATTAATATTTCTAGATTCTCCCAGGACAGCTGTGGTGATTGTAGTCAAAGGGGAGTAAACTGGCTTCAACATTAATTCCAGAAAATATTGTCTGGAATTCTGTACATATATGTACATTTCTTGTTTTGCTTCCTTTTCAGTTTTCTTTTTGATCATGGTGAAGGGAGAAATTCAGCACCTTCGTCCACTACAATTTCCTCCCTGAGCCACCAACCTGTATCCTGGATCTTTCCCCATGGCCATTCAGTAGCCAGAGAACAACATGTGTTGAGGCCAGAGGGGAGTAGTGTGAAAGGGGCCCCAGTATATAGAAGGGATACTATACACAAGGTATGAGAGACCCAGGTATAGAGAGATCCTATTAATCAAGTATTGACTATCCATGGTCCTCCACAGGGCCACGGATAGTTAGTACAGTCATATTTCCTTGACTGTGCTGGACTAGGTTGAATGAAATTTGCAATCCAACAGTACCTGGAGTCCACAACACCCCAGACCTCACATAGACACTTGAGAAACCCTAACACCCACACCTGAACTTATAGATTTATATAGAATTCATTTCCCTTTTACTATGTGATTTCGTGGCACATTTTTTTTCTAAAATGGAGAGACAAGAACCTTAGGGAAAATGGGAATCAAAGGGAGGGGGGATGCTGATTCTTCTCCAAACACTTACATTGTATTTATGTTTAATAATTAAAAATCACCATCGAAGGTTTCCAGAGTGAGATGAACCATTAAATTACAGGGGCGGGCCCAAGCCTTTTATGTGGGGTGGAGTTTGCTCATGTGGAAATTCACCACTGCATCCTTCAATGGATACATTTATGATGTAATAAAGGTGAATGGGCAGCCGCTTTATGGCAGTGATTAAAAATGTTTCCTTCCCTTGGCTGACTGCAAATGAGTTCTAGTTTGTTTACTCCTGACTCGGTTTCTTGGCATAAAGAAATGCATTGTCTCTTCTTCCTAAGTAATAGTTGACATGTGAATGTTATTATCCATTTCCTGGAATGAATCAAAGGAGACCAAAACTTGGCAATGTTCAAAGTGTATCTTGGATCAAGATATTATTAAATTCCATTAGACAAAAGTTTTCTTATCTGAGGAGCTAAACTCAGAGTTAATTTCAATTAACTCAATAAGACAATTGAGATCACTGGGACTTAAGTCAGAGTTGACTAATAGTTTCTGTTCCTTTGAATGGGTATGTTCCAGTTGGGGATAACATCAGATTTAGTCTAATACCTGGATACAGTGGGCCCACCATATCTGGGGGGATTTGGTTCCAAAACCTATCACACACAAAATATTCCAGATGAACACAATTAATATTATTAAATGGTGTCAGTACGAACAACCACACTTCAGCATCTTCATATTCTACTATTTTACTAATTGGGGGTGGTGGGGGGAATAACAATCTACAGTTACTGGAAAATGCAGATCTGGATGCCATAGATCCAGAGGGCCCACTGTATACATATTATCATCTGGAGTGCTCTTAATGGCATGCCCAGGATAAAATCCAATTTGTGCCTACCTATGCCTTTTTCTTGATCATTACACACTCTACACCTATGTAGCAGCCACTGGAGAACAGGGGTGTAAATTATCATTTAGCTTATTATTTATTAAGGCAATATGTTTAGGTATGCACAATGTATCAGGTAACTGTAAAGAGAGACGAGAGAATGGAATGTTGGGAATGAACAGTGATTGGTAGAATGACTGGGGAAGTTTGGAGATCATTGGGGAATGGTGGCTGATAGTAGTTATGTGTGCAGTATCTGTTTGCGCCATTTAATTCTTGTTTTCGCTACATTTATTTCATTCAGAGGGCATGAAACAGTAAAGTCCAGTACAAAAATAAGCCCAAAAATGAAAGTAAGCCTGATTTTTGGGCCATGTGGTTCTCCTCATATGGCCCATGGAGAATTGGCCCATGCTAGAATTTACCTCTGAGCCTGCTTGTTAGGCCAATTGGAGGATAAGAACATCGTCACATGGGCACACATTGGTTATTGTATTTATTGAAGTGACTGCTGCCAAAATCCTTGTTGTGAGGTGCACATCTGCTGCTGCTGGAGAAGTTAGGGGCAGGACCAGCAGGTGTAAAGATGGAATGTTTTTTAAGGAGATTTTACTTCTTAAAAGAAAAAAAATCCCTAAAAGTTAGGGAATGACCCAAATGTTATAAAGCTTGGTGTGCTAAAAGTGGTAGATGTGCTCCACACATGTTGCAATTTTCAGCCCTCCTGCCCTAAAAATGAGGGAAGGGGAGCCAGGGGAAGCCCACTAATGTTGGCCGATGGTCTGAAAATTTTCATTTTTTCGGAAGCAGAATGAAAAACTCATTCAGAAGGGCCCCCCTTTTCAGAAGGCGCGTGAAAACGAAAATGGGGGTCTGACAAATGTTGTTGTGCCAGGAGCGACCTGAGAATCTGGAAGTAGCTTCTGGTGTGAGAGAATTGGCTGTCTGCAAGGAAGTTGCACAGGGGACGCCCGGATGTTTTGATGTTTTACCACCCTTGTGGGAGGCTTCTCTCACGTCCCTGTATAGAAGGCTGGAGCTGATAGAGGGAGCTCATCTGCACTCTCCCTGGATTCGAACCTCCGACCTGTCAGTCTTCAGTCCTGTCGGCACAGGAGTTTAACCCACTGTGCCACTGGGGGCTCCCACAAGAAGATGATAGCTGCATGTAGAAAAGCTGTCATCTTTACCTTGTATAGGAAAAGGTATATCTGAATATTGTATTGTTGAAGGCTTTCACAGTTGGAATCACTGGAGAGTTGTGTGGTTTCCAGGCTGTATGGCCATGTTCTAGGAGCATTTTCTCCTGATGGTTTGCCTACATCTATGGCTAGAATATGACCATACAGCACAGAAACACAACACTACAAATATGCATATTGTTTATGCGGGGTTATTTATTTCAAAATTCCAATCTATTCTCTGGAAAATTTATCCAGAGAAGTCTGCATAAAAATGATGACAACAAGATAGCAAAACTGTCCACAGATTTACAATCCAAAAGTCATAAGAGAAAAGGAAGGAAGGGGGAGGGGAAAAACAGGAAACGTGGGAAATGGTGGTAACTTCAAGTTATGGAAACATTGAGACATACAGCTAAGATGGCTTCTCTCGATACACCTGGTAATGTATCAATTTTAGCTTGCTAGTTTTAACCTGAATTTTATTGGTGTGGTCTTTTTTGTATGTTGTTATATATATTTCAATAAGTGTTGTGTTTTATCTCTCTCCTTTAGCCCTGTTGTACCTTGCAAGGAGAAATGGGTAATAATTTTGTTGTTGTTATATTATTATTAGTAGTAGTAGTAGTCGTCGTGGTAGTAATAGTAGTAGTAGTAGTATGTGTAATGACATTTTAAGATTGGGCTTACAAATTTAAAGCTTAGGTTTAACATACCCACACGAGAATGGCTGCTTTTTATTACAGAGTGTTACTCTTTAATATTGAGTAGAATCAAGAACAAATATGTGTATATATAAAGATAAAGCCCTGACATCCTACTAGCATACAGGACTTAAAGGGTCATAATAGCAAAGTCTAGGCCTTTGGTCAAATGTCTGTTACAAAACTAAGATTACAGGACATATGTGTGTGAGAGTGTGTCTGTTTTACTAATAACACCTTAAAACTTGAATTCCACTAGCTATACATAAAGCCTTCCATGTATTTATGGCTGACACTATGCTGAAATATATAGTGTTTTGTTCCCAATCTTCCATAAGCAGCAAACATGTGCTTAATTAGAAAAAAAGACAGCCATTTAATATTCCAAAATATGAAAGCTGGCTTCCTTCTTCAGTCTTCAAGCAAGAAATTTCAGTAGAAATTACAGTATGCCAAAGAGCCATCTAGTGGCTGATAGTAACAACAATGAGCAAAGGTAAGTACAATAGGTCGTGAAAAGCATCCATTTCCAATTGGAAGAAACCATAATTCCTTCTCATTGATTCATGGGAATGCCATGCACAACTTGTACTGAAAATGTTGCTATATTCCTAAAAGAGGAAAATTATTCAAGCTTTCTTCTTAACAAATATAACTTTCATTAAAAATATTCACAAATAGTTTTAGATAAATGACACTAGGTCTATAATTTCTGAGAGTTTGCTTTTTTTCTGCAAGGATGGTTTTCTTACTCTGTTGCAGTACAAACAATAACGAGTCCCAAAGAAAGCCTTGTTATTCTTAAAGACTAACAGGTTTTATGGCAAACACTTTCATGGACTGTAACTTTTGTAGTCCATGCCTACCCATGAAGTTGCCTGCAGTGCATCAAAGCTTATAACACATCAGATTTGTTTTTAAAGTTCTACCACATTCTTGACTCCTTTAACTCCTTTGTCTTGGCATCCTGTTGATAACATAGGCAGGCATACATTCCCCTTTAGAAGTGGTTCGACTTTTTAAAATGCATAATGGTCATATTCAGTTCAATGTTATGAAATCAGAGTTATGCATTAGGTGCCACTCCACATGATTGGCCACTGCATATTGATGTGCAGCATTGTGCATCAGTGAATAAATGCATTTCAGTACATAATGTGAATTTATCTGCCCAGGATCAAAGCATTTAGCTTCCAAGGTATAATTCCTTGAGTGATACCATTATGCTATATCTCATTGATGTAGGAATCGAACAATGTATTAGGTCCAGTTGTTTGCAAGTGAATTAACAATGCTTTGAGAATTTGTTGCTGCTATTTTCTGTCTAGTTAGCTTCCATTTATGCTGATATTTGAATGAGAGATCTCCATGAGTCTACTTCTAAAAACTCAGGGCTGTGGATTCATTTATTGAAACAATCCAACTGCAATATGGTCCTTTTCTTGTCCTTCTGCCATTCGCTTTATCCTCTTTTCCAAGGAGCCATGCCATATTATGCTGTGTCTAAAGAAGTAGTTACCAACCTTTATTTGACCAGAGACCATTTGACCAGGGACCACTCTCCAACATTAGTACCAAAAGGGTCACTAATCAGTTTTTGGTCAACTTTAGATTTGGTTTGGTTACTTGGGGAGCTGAAAGCTGCATTGGGTAAAACACATCAGCTCTAGTTTCTGATACAGAATATATGCCATCTAGTAGTCACCATCTGCTCACCTACAGAAAACCATATTTAATAATCTAGAGCCGCTGAACTTATTTTAGGTCTTGCAGCCCACTGTTGAGCTGTGGCCCATGGGTTGGGAACCATTGGTCTAAAGAATTATAGCCTCAGTTTTGTCATTTTGGCTTCTAGTGGGAATTCATATTGAATTATTGTCTTGAACCTATTTGTTTGCATTTTGGTGGTCTGTCTAGTCTTTTCAGTGAAACTGAACTGAAAGAAAATTTCATTAGGAGGCCAGTGAGAAGGAATACTTATTTGAGGGCAATATCCTCATTTGCACACACACACCTCAATTGCTATACCATTGGGAGCAGTCCATGAACTGCAACATGTTGTTTCTTTCCCCCTGCATTCCATATGCAATGAGTTGTTCTCAAAAGTCAAATCTTGCCAAGCTGTTGTAAATTTTACTGAAATAATATATCTAAAGTATTTTCAAGACCAAAACAGCTCTATATACATGTTAAATATCATTACTATTATAAGATGTGCCTCCTAAGAACTGGAAGATGTAATTGTTTCATTAAATTTATTTACATCTCCTTTTTTAACTGCCCATGGACTTAATTTTAGAAACTTAATTTTATTGTTGTTTTGGAATTGCAAAAATCTGCGTTCATTCATCTTGGTTCCTCAGTTTCATCATCACTATCAGGAGCTGCGGTGGCACAATGGGTTAAACCCTTGTACCAGCTGAACTACTGACCTGAAGATTGGTGGTTCGAATCCATGAGAAAGGGTAAGCTCTCATCTATCAGCCCCAGCTTCCCATGCGGGGACATGATAGAAGCCTCCCACAGGATGGTAACACATCTGGGTGTCCCCTGGGCAACATCCCTGCAGACTGCTAATTCTCTCACACCAGAAGCGACTTGCAGTTTCTCAAGTCACTTCTGACATGATAAAAAAGAAATCATCACTATCTTCCATCTAGCTTCTCAATTCAAATTTCTCCTTTCACTTTAACTTGTTTGGCTTGGATGGACTAAGGGGCACCATATTTATTTTGTGATGTTCTTCAGCTATGATATATTACATAATTTTCTGCTGATTTTAATTTATAGCAGTTTTCATAAAACTTTACATTACCATGAGGCATTGAAACAGATAGTGGTATCTTGAATAAATACCCACGGGCACGCGCACACACACACACACACAAATGCAAATTCCTTGGAAATGCTTTAGAATTTGTGAAATCATAACATGAATATGAATCAATTTACAGGTCTCCTCACTAAATTTTGCATGGCTATAAAGGACCATATAAATAATGAATGCCTTAGAATAATGTATGTGGTCTTCAGTTCTCTTTCTGGATGCCATAATTATTATGTATACACTCCTATGAATTATTAAAATGTATACAATAAATAATATTAAAATTAATTTGCTACCAGTAAGACACAAATAGCTGAATTCAAATAAGCATTTAATTTGGCTAACTTGCTGTATTCTAGCAATGCTCGAGGTTTTCCATTTCTATGCTATCAATGATAGCAACAAATGCTTTCCTCTGACTCTTTTGGAGCTGCAAGGAGAATAAAATGATTATCTGGAACTAACAAGGATCATAAGAATGCATGGTAGTATTAATTCTATGGGCTTCCTGCTGTTGATGGAGCTCAGAGAAAGAATTAGATTTCCAACTTGTATCAACACCCAGCCTTTTCATATAATGCATTCCAAATTGAAATAAATGTCAGTGTTTAGTTCAACATGCTGGACATGGCTTAGAGAAGTTACTTTTTTGGGGGTAGGATGCATCTAACAGGAACTACAACTCAGTATGACCATGATTCCGGAAGAACTGGTCGAAAAGAATAACTTTTCCACATTCTGAAAAGTTACTCTTTTCAGAAACCCACAAAAAGGATACGATGGTAATGACCCTCTTCTTTTACTGAGCCCCAGCTTCATACACCTGTGCTTGGAAATAGTTACATTGTCATCATGATGAATAGCAATAGATAACCTTGAACTCCATTATTTTGTTTGATCTCCTTTAAAAATCATCCATATTGGTTGCCAACACTGTAGATGATGCCAATTCATTCTATTAATTAATGTTTGAAGTATTTCATTTTGTCTGCCTTGAATCCATTTTCAATCAGTTTGACCAGAAGAAACTGGTGAAGCAGTAAGTCTATTAAAGAGCTAGCCAAAGTGCTGAACCTTAACCCATTTGAATTTCAGACTAAACTCTGAGTGAATCTGGCATCCCAATGACAAGAAAGCCTGGAATTACCATTACATTGATTTGGTCATTCTTAAATTTTATACAATTTCAGACACAAAAAGTTCACTGTGTCTTCTCTTATATGCCATTTCCCCCTTGAACCAATTTTCTGCCCATCCAAATAGCTATGAGTTCCGGTTCTTACAACAGACCTTCTCTCAGGTGCAGCACTTCTCTTGTGAAATTCATTTCCCAGAGAGTAAATGGTCATTTGGGAAGATTTCTTTTTTTCTTTCTTACAGACCTTTTAAATGCACATCAATCTTTGCTTGCTTGCTTGTTCTAAAATTTATGTTAGATTTATTTATAGTGCATTTTAACGTTTATAATATTATTCACTATTGTTAACAATAAATATTAACCAGGAAAATCATACCAATCGGAGGAAAAAACAGGGAGATATGAATTCCACAAAAAATGTGTTCAGAGGCCTTTCCCATACCTGAATTAAAGACTGCTGTGTTATATGGGATTTATGCATAAGTAAAGTAAGTTACAGCTTTGAGTCCTAGATAATGAAACATTTCTAGAAGGGTAAGAGGAAGAATGAAAGAAAATATGTTAAAAATACACACACACACACGTACGGATCTCTTAAACTTACAGATGATAGTTAAATTGCTCCAATATGTCTTAATTTCATCCAACTATTGCAAGTACCTCAAAAGATCACTGAACTCAAGAGAATGCCTACTGTCTGTTTCTGTATTCTGGTCTCCTGGAGGACCACGAAGATATTACAGTGACCTTGTGTCAGATGTGACTGCATCATACAATTATTTTTACCACGTAGAGGGATTCCTTCCTAAAATTTCTCAACCAGCCATTAGTAGATGTGAGAGAATGAACTCTGGATTTTAGTCCTTAAAGATGACATTTATGGTGCTGAACTCTACCTCCCAAATCATCTCAGTACCTTGTAGAACTACTCTTAAAATTTGGGGCAGATTCACCACCTGCTGTTGATGTCATGGGAGCCATCAGCAGCCACTGTTCTTTGTTCTGGTGCCAATAATGCTTTCAATCCAAGGATTCCTAAATCAATCTAAGCATTCCTAAATGTCCTCCCCTTCCCATTATGGGTGTGTGTGTGTGTGTGTGTGTGTGTGTGTGTGTGTATATATATATATATATATATATATATATATATATATATATATCATATATCAAGATTCGTATTGAGTGATATTCCAGTGTACTGAAAATAAATTGATTAAGTGGTAGGAAGCAATATGTCCTAGACCATGGTGGTCAAAACTACCTTGCTTTTAGCATGAGCCAGTGAGGAAAAGTATTGAGAGGTCATTCCTTTGTTAGCTTACATTCAAGGAAAACAAACCATTTTTTTAAAAAAAAATGAATAATAAAGCAAAGCATGGCATAGAAAAGCAAAGCAAAGCAAAACAAAGCAAAACAAACATAAGATTAATTATGGGAGCTTTAGCCTGCAATGTCAAAAGCAGCAGTGCATAGTGGCATGTTTGCTATATTATTGTCGGATTAGTGATTAAACATGGTGTGCAATTAATCATTTATGTTTGCAAGGACACAGCCAATCATGCAAGTTTTGCACACAGTATCCAGTCATAGATGTTTTCTGCCCATTGCTCTCTACTTCAACTGCACTGAAATGGCATCAGAATATGTACAGTATGTTTGCCCAGTGCTGCGGTTCATTCAAGTCATTTTGCTCCAATATTATGCTCCTGGACTGGGTTCAATTTTAAGTACATCAAGAACCTCTTTTAACTGAACCCTGTAGCAAAAATGAAGTAGAGACTAGGGAAGGCTCTTCTCTGCAATAATTCACTCAACTGCACAGGCCTCCCATGAAAATGAAAACCTATGAAAGGGAAGCTGAGACACAAGAGGTTGACCACAGAGATTCCCCCAGAGAGCATTTTAATAGAAAATAAAGTCCACAAGAGTCAAACTCGCAAAGTGGTGAGAAGACCATATTTTTAAAGTTGGATATGGATCAGTCAAATATACCTTTGCATCACCCCTCCTCTTGAGGTGTATCCTGCTTCAACTTGGCCTATAAGCCAAAAACGAAATGAGAAATAATTCAGCTTACCAAATGTGGCTGATTTACTTTGCAGGGGGAATTACACTGTTTTGAGGTTTCACCCAAATGAAATAATTTTTCAAGGAATTTCCAACATCACAATCATCCCCAAACAATTCATGGCACTTTGAAGGTTTGACAAGGGTCTAAGGATTACAAAAGGTCTCCTGGGCCACTTGTGACTCACAAGCCAAGCTTGACCACACTCTCTATTGTCACAATGCAGGAGTGGATAACTGTGGAGGGGATGGGCAGCATTCCCTTCCTCACACCTGCTCAGATAGTCACACTGGCACATTCTGCATGCAGCAAAAGTGACATAATGTTCCCTCCAATCTCCATTTTGTTTTATTTTCAGCAGATTTTTTCCCAGAAGGATTTGAGGAGAGGGACACTACCATATTTACTTGAATGCAATGCACATCTTTTTTGGCTTATTAGCCAAAATGGAGATGTGTATTACATTTGGTGCTGCATTACAATTGCACATCAAAAGGTGCCTGTATCCCTTTGTCAGACTGAGACTAGTGAACTTGCCAGCCTTCCATCCCCAAGCCATTTCTCCTTCATCCTCCAGCTGGGAGATGAAGGAGAAATGGTGCTCTTTCCCTCCTCAAGCCATTTCTCATTTGTCTTTCAGCTGGGAGATGAAGAAGAAATTGTACCCCTTTTCTAAAGAAGGAAGGAGAAGCAACATCATCTTCCACCTGGTGGAAGGGTGCTGCTTCTCCTTTCTTCGTTAGAAAATCTTCTCTTTTTTATATGCACACCTCAAAATTGAGGTGTTCATTACATTTGATGGTGCATTCGACTCAAGTAAATATCTACTATGTTTGCAGATAATTTGGGAGATTTGGGGGAACTTTCAGGTCACAAATCTCTCTCACACACACACACACACACACACACACACTCGTATGAGGGACTAGTGACTTTGGAGGGCTTGCCAAGGGATAAGAGGTAACTGGAAGTTTGAGGGGCTTTTGGCTAATGGTCTGGTGGCACTGAGGGACTGCAATTAGGTATCCCAATAGTTGTATATGACCCATGGACTGCATTTTGCTCACTTCACAGCAAGATATGCATAGAATAATAGAGCTATAGAGTTGGAAGGGACCCCAAGAGTAATTTAGTCCAACCCCCAATCATATAGAAACATTCAGTCAGAGCATTTCTGATGGATGGCATCTGCATAAAAACCTTCAGAGAAGGAAATTCCAGCATACCCCAAGGTATGTTTGGGAGAACTTCCTTACAATTTGTTTGCATTGCTCCATGCAATTTCAATCCATTGTTCCATGTTCTAGTTCCCAGAGTAGCAGAAAATAAGCTTTCCCCCTCCTCAATATGACATCTTTTGAAATATTTAAACATGGTTATCATGGCCTTTCTGTGAAGACAGTTCCAATGCCTGGGGACAGCTGCTGAAAACACCCTTGTCTATGTTCCCACCAAGAGTACCTGGTAGCTGGTGGGACAGAGGAAAAGGTTGGGTTGTGAAAGTATAGTCCCTCAATTTACCCATACAATTATGTAATTCTCCCTGTAATTCAGATGGGTTAAGGTACAACACATTCATGCTATTTTTCAGCTTTGTGAGGAGATTCTTACATATTTTGGATGACTCATTTCAGGAATGTAAGTTGGTTAGGCAACCTAGCTAGAATAGGTTTGTTGAACACAAAGTAAATAAGTTGTATTTCCATTTTATATTTTCACATTCTTCTACAATTGATGGAGTGTCGTTGAATATATAAAAGGTCAGTGGAGTATATTTTTCAGCTGCTTTTCATGTGAAATAAAATACTTTGTACTTACATTGCTTCTCATGTAGTAATGAAATGAGAAATAACCGGAGATCTTGTCAGGGACAATAACAAACACAACTATTCTTCTATGTATCTTTTGTGCATCCTGGATACATAAGATGTGTTTTATTATTAATAAACTGGTCATACAATGTTACAAGAAACAAGCACTGCAAACATATTGTGGACATAGGGTTTAGTGTTTTAATATATGAATATGTATTTGTTGCAATATTATATAAGGTTATAATATCTGTTTGGTTTTTTCCCATGATAAAGCCAGGCAAACTGAAAAATGTAAGATACTATACTTCGGCAGAAAACAATGAAATACACAGACATAAGATGAGTGACACCTGGCTTGAAAATAATAATAATAATAATAATAATAATAAGTTTTATTGATATCCCTCCCACTCTCAAGATATGTTTAGCTTGGAGAAGAGAAGATTAAGAATGAATACTTACTACACTAAAATTTAACTATTGTTTAACTATTATTAACATTTCAATGTCTCTATTCTACCCTGAAGCACAGAAGTCACATAAAAGATAGTGATGCAAAGAGCTAAAATTAATTTATTACTTGTAATTAGTTGTTTTGGTAATGAGTTCATTTTTGCAGCAAGGAAGCTGGAAGGTTTTTTGTTTTGCACCGGGATTGTGGCGCAGCTGGCTGGGTGTCAGCTGCATTAAGATCACTTCTGACCGAAAAGTCATGAGTTCGAAGCCAGCCCGGGTCGGAGTGAGCTTCCAACCAATTGTGTAGCTTGTTGTCAACCTTTGCAACCTGAAAGACAGTTGCATCTGTCAAGTAGGAAAATTAGGTACCACATACGCGTGGGGAGACTAATTTAACTAATTTACGAGGCCATTTAAGAGTATTTCTTTGAACAAGTCAGATACATACAATTACTTGCAGGAGAGAGAGCTGGAGAAGGAAGCCGAAATAATTGAATGACTATTTTTACATTGCTTTTTCATGTCAGCCCAAAGCACCTGCCTTCAGTTTATGTAGTAGTCACATGATTGCTGTGCTATCCTGTGCAAAAGAATGGTGCTGGATGTTGGAGGATTATAGTATAAAGGTAAAGGTTTCCCCTGACATTAAGTCTAGTCGTGTCTAAATCTGGGAGGTAGTGCTCATCTCAATTTCTAAGCCAAAGAGCTGCCATTGTCTGTAGACACCTCCAAGGCCATGTTGCCAGCATGACTACATAGAGCGCCATTACCTTCCCGCTGAAGTTGTATCTATTGATCTCACATTTACATGTTTTCAAACTACTAGATTGGCAGAAGCTGGGCCTAACAGCAGGAGCTCACCCCACACCCCGGATTCGAACTGCCAACCTTTCGGTCAGCAAGTTTAGCAACTCAGCATTTTAACCCGCTGCGCCACCAGGGGACCTACAGGAGGACTATAATTAGGTTCATTTATTCAAGATTATGATAATAAGGGATGAATATGGTTGGGTGAAAAGAGTGGGGATGCTGTTGTTTGTCTCTTCGATCTATTTTGTTTCTTTTCTCACCCAATCTCAAAAAATGTAGGCCAGAGGAGAAATCATTCCTAACATCTAAAGGAAAGGGTGGGCTGTAATAGTTGCTGTTTAAAAACAACCTGTAATCCTAATGAATAATGAGTGTGTGCCTTCAAGTAGCCTGTCAGCTTATGCCGACCTCATGAATTTCACAGGGCTTTGTTAGGCAAGGGATACTCAGAGATGGTTTTGTCTCCCTTTCTCTGAAATATAGATTACAGCACCCAGTATTCATTGGCAGTCTCCCGTCCTGCTTAGCTTCCAAGATCAGATGGTATCTAGTGCCTTTAAGGTATTAGGAGTAATAAATTGTATCCCACTGAAGTGAATTCAATGGGGATTTATTTCTGCGTAGACTTAGCACTCCAAATTGTAAAGATAAGGCTGTGAGAAATAAATTCAAAAGCTTTGCTTGCCTAGCAGTGCCTTATTATTAAGCAGCAAACTTATGTTTGCAAGGTAACACAGATTATTGAGCTTTTTGTTTCACTAACGCTGCCTTATTCTTAGAGTGACTTCAGTTGAATTCCATGTCTCCCAAAGAAATGTGTCTATCTCTACACAGCTTTAGCCAAAATGACAACTTTTTAATGTACAAATACTATCCATCTCCAAATGTTTAGTGGGGGAAAATAGTCTTAGATATCTGGATGAAATTAAAGTACTAAGGATGGGTTGCTTTATGATATCTTTTTATTCTTAAAATGTGTAAGATGTGATATCTAAATTCACCACTTGGCAAAACTTGAGGCCATTTGCGTATATTTTTTCGCAGACATTGCAGTAACCAACAGTAATATGTTAGTGACAAATAATCCTCTGAGGTATTTCTGTCCAACTTTAGATACTGTTCACTCAAGTCCTGCTACATTTAATTTAAAGACGATACTGAATTAAAACTATCACACTGAAGGTGTGTCTACACTGTAAGAATGAATGCATGACTGGGGACCTTTCCAGACAGGCCTTTATGCTAGGAGAATCTGCGTTTAAAAACACTGATCTTCCTGGGGGTCTATCTACACTCACCCCAGAAAGCGCACACTTTCTGGCATGGGTGTCCAGATGTTGTACTGAGACTTTCCACTGCAACCCCTTCCCCAGAAGGCCCCAAAATACATTTTTTTAAAAAGAAAAGAACTCACCCAGACTCCATCAGATGGCTGCTGGAGTTCTCCTGGCATGTACAAATGAGGCTTCAGGAGAAGGGGGGGCAGGATGATTCCCCCCCCCCCCCCTTTCTACTGGCATGTCATTTCTACACACCAGAAGAACTCCGGCAGCTGTCCGATGGAGCACGGGTTAATACTTTTAATTTTTTTTACTTTGTTTTGGGGACTTCAGGGGAGGGGATTGGTATTCCCACAGTTTTCTGGACTAATTTAGCCTGGAAAACTGTGGGAATACTGTCTAGACTGTAGTCCAGACACCGGAAGCAGTGGCTTTACCCTGCACCTTCCAAGAAGGTGTGGAATAAACCCACTATCAAATTAATTCACCACAAACCAGCGTTTTCCTGGTTTGTGGCAGATTAATTCCGGTTTGTCCAGAACATCGTCTGGACAGCCCTCTTTTTATTGTGGAAGTTTCCACATTAAAGGGGCTCCCTAGATCTGCCCCTAGGCCCCTTCCATACAGCTGAATAAAATCCCACATTCTCTGCTTTGAACTGGAATATATGGCAGTGTGGACCCAGATAACCCAGTTCAAAACAGATATTGTGGCATTTTCTGCCTTGATATTCTGAGTTATATAGGTGTATGGAAGGGCCCTCAGTGTTCTAGAATACTGGCATCTATAGTTGGATGAAGCATCAGCATCAGCACTCTTACAACCTCAGCAGATGGCCGCCGGCAGTGCTCCGCTTCATAGAGGGGCATAGGGAACCCAGCGTCCCACACCCTGCATCACCTGACTCCAATGGAGAGCAATCAGATGGAGGGAAGAGTGAGTGCACATGGTGTGCATGGCTTCCCCCCTTGCATTGCAATGGCAACATGGGAGCCATGCCAGCATCATGCCAGCATCATGTGATGGGAGCCGGCTGGTTCAGTAGGTGACTGGGTGCATGCTGCCGTGTGAATAATAATAATAATAATAATAATAATAATAATAATAACAACAACAACAACAACAACACACCCATGGACCATATCCTCAGCTTTTACAATAAAATCACACAGATGTACTACAAACAAAGACACAATTCTGTGGCCTAGATGATTCACTGGAACTTATGTCACAAGTACCACCTGCCAGCAGTAAAGAACTGGTGGGATCCTAAACTTGCAAAGGTCATGGAAAATGAACATGCAAAAATACTGTGGAACTTTAGAATCCAGACTGACAAAGTTTTGGAACACAATGCACCAGACATCACGATTGTGGAAAAGAAAAAAAGTGGATTATTGATGTCACCATACCAGGTGACAACCGCATTGAGGAAAAACAACAGGAAAAACTCAGCCATTATCAGGACCTCAAAATTGGACTACAAAGGCTCTGGCATTAACCAGTACAGGTGGTCCCAGTGGTCATTGGCACACCGGGGGCCGTGCCCAAAGATCTCAACCGGCATTTGGAAACAATACACATTGACAAAATCACGATCTGTCAACTGCAAAAGGTCACCTTACTTGGATCTGCGCGCATCATCCGAAAATACATCCCACAGTCCTAGACGCTTGGGAAGTGTTTGACTTGTGATTTTTTGATATGAAATCCAGCATATAGATCTCATTTGCTGTGACACACTGTGCTTTTGTGTCATTAAAATAATAACACGCATTATTTGCCGATACATCACACAGTCCTAGACACTTGGGAAGTGTCCGACGTGTGATCCAATACAACAGGCATTAATCTTGTTTGCTGTGGACTCATCTTGTTGTGTTCATCATCATCATCATCATCATCATCATCATCATCATCATCTTTATTTCTAGACCACCCTCTCTCCTCAAAAGGACTCAGGGCAGTTAAGAGATCATTAAACATGCATTAATTTTGGTGTCCATAGGGGGTCCAGGAAACAAACCTTAACAAGCTCTCCTTCTCTCTCTTTCAAGGGGGAGAGAGGGGTTGGACTAGATGTCCCTTGTGGTCTCTTCCAATCTATATAAATGTGTGTGTGTGTGTGTGTGTGTGTGTGTGGTTGTACTTATAGTGAATGAGTATACTCCTCAGTGGTCTTCCGCAAACACAACTTACTATTGTACTTTCTGAACTGCAGTAACAACAAGAAGTCTCAATTCATTGTGTGATCAGAGCAAGGAGTAAAGTAACATTCTAAAGTACATCTCTCCAGTTGTATACCTGCAAACAAGAAATAAAATCAGGAACAGATATACATCTTTACTCTCTGTTTCTCTAGAAATGAAGGTAATCAAGAGGCAGCTTGCTTACTGAATTTTTAACTAGCACATTCAATATGAACATCATTGTGCCATTGATAAATCGAGCATTTTGCAAAAGACATGCCTTCCACAGCCTCTCCCACTGAAGAACCAGGAATTATTATTTGGCACACCCTGCATACCTAATGAATAGTTGGGCACACTTGTTTGATCTATAGCTATGGAAATAATTGGCAAACTTGTTAGACTAATGGAAATCTCTTTTTGTTTTTTGTGTGTAGATCAGTAAGCCCATTTTTGTGGAAAGAACATTACATGAAATTGAAAGTGAATGTGGAATGTGGTAATTCATTGTTGCATAAAATAGAAATAATGTGCAAACACAGATATTAAACAATCACATTTTACAGGATTGTTGTAATGGTGTAAGAAACTAGGAGTCGGAATAATACATGAAACCCAAGGTACTTTCTTCAAGCCAGATCAAGACTGGCAGAAGACTGTTTGTTTGTTTTTTACTTTCTCCAACACCAAAGTTCTCTCTGTGTGTGTGTTTCCAAATTGCCTGTCGATTTATATTGACCACATGGATTTCATAGGTAAGGAATACTTGCTAGTTCCTTAATTACCATGGGACTTAAGAAAAGATATCTTGACTTATTTCGCAGTGCAACTGTAATATCTGTTGCATTTAGAGAAGCAATAATGTGGTTCTTGGTGATCTTGATGTAATTATTGAAAGGGCAATGAGCCAAATGACAGGAGATAATTCAAATTTAGTATCCTTTAGTACAAAATACTTGGGACGAGAAGTGTTTTGGATTTAGGATTATTTTCAGATTTTGGAATAACTGTGTTTACATATATGGACATAATGGGAAATCTTGGAGATGAGACCCAAGTCTAAACATCAAGTTCATTTGTATTTCATAACAGCCTATACACACAGCTTTAAGTTAACTCTATACAATATTTTTCAATAATCTTGTGCATGAAACAAAGTTTGTGTATATTTAATCATCTGAAAGCAAAGGTTTCACTTCCTTGGTCACCTATATAATTTTGCAATATTTTGGATTTTTGGATTCCAGATAAGGGCTGCATTTTGTATCAGAGGCTAGCAGCTTATAGTATTCAGATATTTCTAATGTTACTAGCAGAGTCGCATTACTTATTTTTATAAAGGGAAGAGCTATAAGTTCCTTTCTGACACTGCAACTGTAAGAGTAACTACTTTTGGTACCTTGTAATGATACCTATAATTTATTGCTTATAAACAGCAATTTCCCAAAAATTGGGGCTGTGGAGGATCTGCAAAATTGAAGCCCTTGGTTTTGCCAAACTTGAAGCTTCTGTGTTTATCTCCCTATAGTTGATTTTAATGAAAGACGAAAAGGAAAGAAATTGCATGCTGCTTAGCATTTCACAGATGGAAACTGGGACACATGTGGCTGAGTGACATCAGCGTATGGATGAAAAACACAAAAGTTATTAATGGATAAGAACATACGAAACTACTATTTTAAGCAGAGAAATACTGGAATTTATATACTAAGTTTATGAAAGCCTGGAGAGAAAGATCAGTTTAAAACTCTGGCTAGAATCCTTTATGACAGTTAGAAATGTGTAACCTGGAACCCTATATTCATGTTTCCTAGGTCACCTTTAGTAGGCAGTGGCTGCTGCTATCAATAGGACTCTGCTCTTCTGTTGATCAATAAGCAACTGGTAGACGGCTAAGAGTGAATTCTGTCAAGGGTCCTTCTGTCTGTCATGGTACAAATTATTCACAGAAGAAGGTGGAAACGGCATTCAGCTACTTCCCAAATGACAGGAACAGGCCCTATTGATCACAGTGGCTGCTTCCTGGTAAGTGGGGATCAGGGATGGGATCAGAAGAATATTAACTAAGTAGCACTGCAACTATAGTGCTTGCATACTCATAAATCACATACATCATTCTGCTCAATACTCTGTGATTGTGTGTACATGCATCGCATATTTAAAAACAAGTATATAATACATCATTCTAAAATCAAAATTCTTTATCACACCCTGTTCATAATACTCCTTTCTCTCTGATTAGTTGTTTATTCTCAGGTAAATAGAGAGTACATGGCATTGAATTCAATGCTGGATTCAGTGGCACATATCACAAAGAGACATTTTCAGATTGCGCTATTATTGTCATTCGTTGTTTGATAGTGAATTCATTTATTAAGTTTCACTTAACATCTTTATAGTACTTTGATGCACTATAATACTGCCAACAAAACCAATTACAAACAAAAGGAAGTAATAAAAGAAGATATTAAAAAGTCAGTTATTAAAATACAATATACCAAGTAGCAAATAACTTCCTTTATCTCACATCTTGTTTTATTACTCCTTATCAAAAATGACTACAAATTGGATTTTTTAAAAGTTGGATGAGACAAAATTGGGGACAAAACCAGAGCTAGCTACAGGGAGCACACAATGCCCCTATTAAAGCAGCTCCACTGGCTGCCGACAAGTTTCTGGTCCCAATTTAAAGTGTAGGTTGTGACTTCTAAAACCCTAAACGGTTCGGGTTCTGCCTATCTTCACAATCACATCTTCCCCTATGAACCGGCGCAGGCTCTAAGATCTGCCAGGGGGTCCCGCCACTGTCACAAGCATGGTTGGTGGGAACAAGAGAGAGGACCTTCTCGGGAGTACCCCACCCCCACCCCCGGACTTTGGAATGTTCTCCCCAGGGAGATTAGACAGGTCCCCACACTGTCCTCCTTTCATAGGGAATTGAAGACGTGGCTTTTCAAACAAGCTTTTGAAAATGCTTACTCCCTATTTGTTCTGTGCAGTACTCGAACATCCTTGCACTTTATTCTATGCCTTTTTTCCATTGTTGCAGCTTGCACTCATCCCATTCCTATTGTTTACAGCATGGTCATGTTTACAGCAGCTTACTGCCACTGGTTGATGATTTCAATTTTATTGAGTCTGAGTTGATGCATTTATATGCATATGTGATTTATTATATTTTATATTGTGCTTCATTTTTATGTTTGTTTTGAGGCACTTCGGGGAGATGGTGGCGGGATATAATAAAGATTATTATTATTATTATTACTATTATTATTATTGTTTGATACATAACAAGATTAGCACACAGCAAACAAGATCACTATGCTGGCTTTTGTATTTGATCACATGTTGGACACTTCCCAAGAGAATTATGTGTGCAGATCGAAGTAGGGCAGTCTTCTGCAGCTGGCAGATGGTAATTTTGTCTGCGCTAATTGTTTTTAAGTGCAGGCCAAGGTCTTTAGGCACTGCACCCAGTGTGCCAATCACCACAGGAACTACCTTTACTGGCTTGTGCCAGAGTCTTTGCAGTTTGATCTTTAAATCCTCATATCGTGTCAGCTTTTCCAGTTGTTTCCCTTCAATCCTGTTGTCACCTGGGATTGCAACATCAACAATCCATACTTTGTTTTTTAACATGATCGTGAGGTCAGGAGTGTTATGCTCCAAAACTCTGTCTGTCTGAATTCGGAAGTCCCAGAGTAGTTTGACGTGTTCATTTTCTGTAACTTTTTCAGGCTTATGATCCCACCAGCTCTTTGTCGCGGGCAGATGGAACTTTGTGGCACAGGTTCCAATGAATCATCTGAGCAATGGTGTTATGCCTCTGCTTGTAGTCTGTCTGTGTGATCTTCTTGCAGTAGCGGAGGATATAATCTATTGTTTCATCTGCTTCCTTGCAGAGTCTACACTTGGGATCTGTCATTGACTATTCAATACTGGCTTTGATGGCATTGGTTCTAATGGCTTGTTCTTGGGCAGAATCAGGCCCTTCGTCTCCTTTTTCAAAGTTCCATTTGTGAGCCACATCCATGTTTTTTCCTTGTCAATTTGGCTCTCAATTTTTCCCAGGAAATGTCCATGGAGAGCCTTCTTTTGCCACTGGGAACACCTTTACTGGCTTGTGCCAGAGTCATCATCATCATTATGATTATTATTATTATTAACATTTTCCCCATAAACAAATGCCTCCTTCTGGCAGTTGACTTTATGGTGTAATCACAATCCCAAATCTGAATGGATATCCAGTTTTTCTTAGTGTGTGATTCTCTGTTTAGTTAAGATTGTGTATTAAAGAAGAAAAACTCAATAATCGTACTGAAACAGCCATAAACAGCTGAAATTAACAAGGTCTCCAGTGAAAATGAGATGGTGGTATCAGGATTACTCTCCCCAAAAGTTTGTCTTCCTTACATCTTTTGCACAAATATTCATTATGACACCCCTGAAAAAATATCTACACCGAGATCTAAAGAAAAGCTGTTCATATATCAGTTATTATGGTCAATAAAGATTGCAAGAAGCATCTTATTTTATCTTTGGCTCCTGTAATTATCATAAAGCTTTTGATTTTGTGCTATTTTCTTGTCTTTTAAAGCTACTTGTAGTATATAAAAATGGCCCGGTTATTTATAAGCTTCTATCTACAGCAATGACTACCTGGAATACAAGAGGATATTTGAATAATATTGTAGTAGAGCAAGGATTAAAAATAAACAGAGATAAGTATTAAGAGGAGCCTCTTAGCCCATCCTGATTTTGCCTGGCTTTAAAGCCACTTTGTGTTTTACTGAATGAAACAAAGGATAACTATAAATTTAAATGGAAGTAGAATCACCCACAGAAACACACATCTATTATAGTTGGGTGAGTTAAAAGCTTTCTACTGCATGCACTGAAAAAAATTCCAAACAAATCCACTTTCCACAGTACATATATTCAGTTGGGCCATAGGTACCGATTTCAGCATTCATAAATGTGCCATTATCAGAATCATGAGATGTAAACTGGGCTCCTCAGAGTGTTTTGTAGTAAATGATGCATAGTCTGCAGTACTGTTGGAAAAGAAAGAACTGTGTAAATAACTTGGAATCCTGCACAGTTAAGATAATTAATCTCACTCAGTGGGGCATATGTTTGGCCCCTGAGCTAGAGTCCTGCTAAAGTTACATGCTTTCTATGAAGTACAAGAATATCACTACAAGCCTTCGTGCATACTTGCTGTAAATAGAATTCTTCATCCATTTGTAGAGGGACACCAGCTGAACCACCCGAGTACATGCTAGAGTTGGCATGCAGAGGAGAACCAACATGGTGTTTTGCAGCTCTGCAGACCATGGTTCAAGGCCCTCATCTACCATGAAAATTCACTGGGTGACCTTGGGTAAGTCACATTCTGAACACATTTTGGCAACTTTGAGAGTAGATTAAAGAGGGATAACAGTCATTTTGTTTAGTGTGTACGTGTGTTTGTTTTTGTCTTTTTGTTTTGCTTTGTTTTAACAATTGTAAGTTATACAACCTCATCACACTGATGAAAATAATAAGGTGTAGACAATAGCCAATACTATATAGTAAGAAAAAAAATCATATATACTCTCCCCCTTCCAGTGTTGCCTATTTTCACCCCCTGGTGGCGCAGTGGGTTAAACTGCTGAGCTGCTAAACTTGCTAACCAAAAGGTTGGTGGTTCGAATCCAGGGAGTGGGGTGAACTCCTGCTGTTAGCCCCACCTTCTGCCAACCTAGCAGTTTGAAAGCATGCAAATGTGAGTAGATCAATAGATACCGCTTCTGCAGGACGCTCCATGCGGTCACGCTGGCCACATGACCTTAAAGGTGTCTACAGACAACTCCAGCTCTTTGGCTTAGAAATGGAGATGAGCATCATCATGTGGTGTAACGACACCACCAGTTGTAGGGACGTTACTGACTTGTC
The DNA here is from genome assembly GCF_037176765.1 of Anolis sagrei. NCBI lineage: Eukaryota > Metazoa > Chordata > Lepidosauria > Squamata > Anolidae > Anolis > Anolis sagrei. Next base: position 209,574,145 of record NC_090024.1, on the reverse strand, counting down.
AGGGTCTCCTACAATTTGTAATGAATCTTCAAAATTGATAACACAGCCACTAGCCTGTAATATTTTGTTTATCTTCCTTTGATGTGTAGCGCAGCTTGACTCGAAAGTATATGAAACAATTTTAACTACTAATCTAAATAAGTCAACTTGACCTATCTAAACCACACAGGCTAAAAGCCTAAACCTTCCTGATTCTCAACACAGTAGAACCAGCTTTCCCTGCGGTTCTCTGACCACAGACTGCCTATTAAAATGCCTCCTCTTGCCAAGCGGCAATTGGCTCCTCCCCTTTTACCATGGCAACCCATCTCAGAGTGAGCTGAGCTGGCTACCATCCCCCCAGTTATGCTATTTTAAATACTTACCCCTTTAAACACCTACCTACAATTATACATGACTGTAGGTTAAAATTCACATTTCACCACATGTGGTTTCCAACAAACCGGGGTGAAAGTGGCACTGGATGCTTTCCCTGCAACATGGGAGGCTTCGTGTGATATGCTGGCTCCATTTGGCTGATGTTTCCCCTGTATGATGGGAAAAGTGTTGCTGTGCCAGAGCAGTATGCGGGGTGACAGAGTCACCCCTCACGGCTGCCATTTCTGCATGCCTGCTGATGAAACAGCACAGGGACACTCCCCCATGTGATAAGGTTGCTGGTCTTGTAGTAGTAAATAGTAATTTTGTAGCTTTTCGTTTTATACAGGGTGTCCCAAACATTGCCATACACAGGGAAAATGTGGAAATATAGTAAAATGTACCTTTATTTACAAAATATTCATTATCAATTTTAAAAAATATTTCGTATATATTGTATATCTAAAAGTATGGTATAAAATATAAATATTTAATATTTAAAATATGATATAATATAAAATATAATATGAGTTTGTTAACACTTGCTTCTGGACACTCTATATACCCTAAAAATGCTGGTGTGTTTTATTTCGGTTTTTTCCTTGAATCAAAATTACTTTTTTAAAGTCGTAGTCCAGCCACATCTGGAGGGCACCAAGTTGCTTGGTAAGCATGTTCTGAAAAGCCGATTTGAGCCTCCTTTTGGAGAAACAAAGCGGGGTATAAATAAACATAACAACAAGAATTTTTTTAAAAAAACTAAAGGAGCTATCTCCATGAATTTCTATACAATGATACAACATAACGAGGGCATAACCCCCCCCCCCCAAGTTTCAGAAAGATTTGCACATGCACCGATTTTCAGGGAAGCTTTTTTGCATGAGTGATGCTTGCAGTTCAAAAATCCCGTATAATGTACAAATCTTACAACATAGATCCAACATACGATGCACAAACATTTTTTTGCACAGCCTTCTGAATCTGGGAAACTGTTATTTATCCTTAATCGCCAAATGGGGTTCCATGGCCAAGCATGGATCCAAACCATGATCTCCTTTATACATTAAGCCTCAGTTAATGATCTACAGAAGAGACTTTTGAAGGAGCAGTTTAGAGAGTCAGGTAGCATGCAGCTCTGTTTTCAAAACCTACTTCTCACTTCTTGTCTTTGAAACTTTTAGATTGACAGAATTAGCCTGGTGGGTCCACTCTAAATAACATGAAAAATCTGGGAACAAGGTTATATCTGTCACAGGTGAAAATATGATATTTATGTCCTGCTGTAATCCATTCGCTAGTTTATGGAGCTCAGATCCTCCAAGGAGGGTTACAAATCTACATGAGGTCCCTGTGTGCCAGTGGTTTTACATTTGGATCTCCTCTTTAGCTGAATGATGTTTAAAATTACATGAAGATGGAATGCTCTCTGTTGACCATTCATCTATCGCAGCTCAAGAATCTGCATTATTTCAGCATGAGTATGGAATAAATTGACAGCAACTCTCAGAGTGCAAAACTTGTGAAATTTATTGGCCAGAAGTTACTTATTGTGATTGGATCAGTGAAAGGTGAGTTACAACTTTCTGAAGTGGAGTGGGTTGTTATAGAAAATCCAGTTCTGAGTCTACTGCTTTAACCTAGTGGCCTTCTTGTTATTAATGGAGGTTATAAATAAAACATGGATGAGATAAGCATAGGTAAATGCAGACATCTTTTTTTGTCTACACATTAAGATCTGTTTCATGCCAGTATATTTCATCATGATGAGGATAATAAACAGCTTAAAAGATATATGCAATCTGAGGAATCATTTTTAATAGTCTACTATCCTTTCTGGCATTGTCCCTGTCAGTATCCAGAAGAAGGTGAGAAGGTTATTACTCTGACCAAAAATTATACATGTTTGAAAGAGGGCATTTAAAATGCAATTCTTGTAAGTGCTTTTGTTTCTTATTTAGAGACTATGTTAGAAAAAAATCCCATTTTCACCAGCTGTGTATAAAACCCTTCCAGATGTATCTTAGGATCATTGTCCCTCTCTGCACACTCAGTCTACCTCTCTGCAGACCCTGAACACAAATGGTTATTCAGTGGTCAGGAAGGAAGCAGGTAAATGGGAGCAGCTAGACATCAGCCACTTTTTCCCCCATCAGCCAGCTGCAAGAAGGTGATGGCTCCTTGTTTAACCTCTGGAGGGCCCCAGGGAAGTTGAGGATGATGGCTGTTCTTGTTCTTTCCCACAGATAGCTGCTGCCTGGGCCTTTTTCCCCATACACGGGGGGTGTATGTGTTGCCTGGCCATTTGGCCAGGCGACAAATGGCAATTGGGAGGAATCCATCCGACAAACAGGTTAGTGTCAAGGGAGAAGATCAAGAATGAAACAAAGAACTGGAGGGGGGATATGGTAGATGGAGATACTGAATTCCTCCATTCATTGTAACCAAGAAGCTATGTAGGCATAGGCATAATTTTCAATTACATCTTTGTATGTCACTAATAAGATGTGGACAATACGTTTTGATTCCACCTTGACATTAGGACGAACTTCCTGACTGTAAAAACTGTTCAACAGTGGGACTCTCTGCCTCGGAGTGTGGTGGAAGCTCCTTCCTTGGAGGCTTTTAAATAAAGTCTGGATTGTTTTTTTCTGCATGGCAGGGGGTTGGACTAGATGTTCCATGTGATGTTTTCCAATTCTAAGATTCTGTAATCCTATTATAGCACTTTTTAGTAATTTATGAAGATTTTGATAGTTCTTCTCAATGTTGGAGATGTTCACATAAGCCATGCTCAAATAAAATTCCTAGGAGTCTAGAAAAACATTTTTCAAAATGACAGGTGACTCTTTCCAACTTCAAGCTTCCTTTCTAAATACTTAATTTTGATCACAACACTTAGACTGAAAGTTTATCATGTATCCAACATGTCTTCATGGCTGTTTTACTTCCTATCCATTATCAAGCCAGTAAACCATTCCTTTTTCTCTCCCCCATTTTTGGCATTAAAAAGGAAGCGAAATGTAAAAAGCTCCTTTCCAAAGCATAACACTTCCTGTTACTTAGACAAAAGAGAGAGAAAAATATAGAAGTGGGAAGGAAGATCTCTTCTATCATCACTACAACATAACAGTAAATGGTAAGGATGGAAAGAATATTCACAACTATTTTCAGCTCAGGAAGAATATTCAAGAATTTGAACATAGAATTATATGTTGCAGTGGATAACAAGCGCCATCTAGTCCAATCCCTTCCATGTAAGACATATCATCAGATGTTCTTGACTGGAGCAGCTGTAAATAAACTTTGTCCATCAACATGGGATTCCTTCAAATAGAAATGGCTGCCGTATCCCCTCTGTCTTCGCTTCTCTAGTCTAAATATTCCTAGCTCCCTAAACTTTTCCTCATAGGGCATGATTTCCAGACCCCTTACCATCTTGGTTTTCCTCCACTGAATATGCCCAAGCTCTTCAATATCCTTTTTGAAATGCAGTGCAGTGCCCAGAAGTAAAATCAGTAATCTAGGTCTGACAAAAGCTGAGTAATACTTGACCTAGACCAGTGTTTTTCAAATTGTGCTCCTCCAGGTGTTTTGGGTGACAGCCCCCAGGAATTCCAGCCAGCTTACCAGCTGTTAGGAATTGTGGGAGTTGAAGTTCAAAACAACTGGAGGAGCACAGTTTCAGAAACGCTGATCTAGACACTATACTCCTATTGATGTAGAGTAGAATCATACTGCTCTTTTTGACTTGTGAAGTTTGTGTGGTCAATGAGACCTCTAGATCAGTGGTTCTCAACCTGGGGTCCCCAGATGTTTTTGGCCTACAACTCCCAGAAATCCCAGCTAGTTTACCAGCTGTTAGGATTTCTGGGAGTTGAAGGCCAAAAACATCTGGGGACCCCAGGTTGAGAACCACTGCTCTATATCCTTTGTACACATACTATTATCAAACCAGGTATCACCCACCCTATATTTGTAAGTTTCATTTGTCCTGCTTACATTCAATACTTTATATTTATACTTATTACAATTCATTCTGTTAGGTTTTTAGCCCACTGTCCAATCCATTAAGGTTATTTTGAATTCTGATCCTGTCTTCTGGGGTATTAACCATTCTCCCCTAATTTGGTGGCATCTGCAAATTTTGTAGACATGCCCGCTATTCCATCATCTAAGAAATTAATAAATATGTTAAATAACAATTAGTCCAGGACTGTTGTGGAGAAATTATTCTATAGAGAAATACATGTGACATTTTTGTGTAACAACAAGAGTTCTATGCAGAAAACAGCCTCCAGGAAGCACTTTTTATGCAAAAAAAAAAAAATCCCTCCAGCCCACACATATTTCTATGCATAACAATACTTCAATAACCCTCTAAAACACATTACTATACAGGAAGAATGCTGTAGAGAAATATTCATTTTCCCTGCTGTAGGGAGAATGGTATGGTAATTATTTGTCCTTGCATTAAAGGGGAAAACACTCAGGGATTTACATTCCTAAATCCCTGAGTGTTCTGTGCTCTGGGTGATGCATTGGCTTTGGGCAGGAGAAACAAACATTCTGAATTTCTCATTGAGCTCTTCAAGTTTTCTGAGGTTTCTCTCTACTTTGGTGATGGGAAGCAGATAATGAAAAAAAATCGCAGGTCAATCTAAGGGGAAGCTAAGAGGTTCCAGTACTCTCTGTGTTTTAATATGAACTGCATATTTCTCCCTTATAACACACTGTTCCTCAAAGTAGATCAGCTGAAGTCTAGATGTAGCTAGTATCCTTGAAGAAAATGCAATCATAGTGGGATGATGGTGAGAACGCATACACAACCAACAATACCTAGGTTGCAATAGTAAGGAAAGAGTAATTAAAACCCTTCACTTCTGTGCACTAAAATGTTAGAGGTAGGTAGTGTATGTGTGCACATGAATACATAAATGTAGAGACATCAAGAGGAGTTATACATGGTAGGAAGCATAACAGCCAAACCTTTAGCAACTAAAATTTATTTCTGCTCCAAAGAAATAACTAAGAGTGCCAAATTGGTTTTGCTGCCTGCAGATAGGACTATGGACATGAGATAGCTTCAAGCAATGGCCTGTCCACCCAGGATGAGGCCATTGCCCTCTCTGCATACCAACTTCTTTTGAAATCAAGTCCTGCTGCTCATCAACCCAATCTCAGGAATGTTCTCCTGTATCCACTGCTAGTTCAGGCAAGCAGCAGAAGCAACAGGGGAACAAGCAAAAAAATTGCAATATCAGTGTTTTTCCCCTAACACATTTTCTAATATTGCACCTCTTCCACTAAGCAATTGGAAATCCTGAAGTTTATTTGTATATTTGTTTTTCATTGCTCTGTTTTGATACATGCCCAGTAACAAAAGGTATCTGAGTGACATGCAGAATGAATCAAATTAAAGTCAATTTCCTGGAAAGAATCAATCAATAAAATAGGACAGAAACTCTATAAAGCAAGAGACTGTATTAAAAAGATATTAGGATCATACACATTGCTATCACATAATAGACAAGTCCATAAAATAATGTTGACATAGCTGGAGCAGCCATGTTAAATAACAACACATTCCAGAGGCAGAGCTTGGGGAAAAAATTGGACTTCGGTTTCCATAATTACCCAACCAATACTGAATGTATTAAAATATAGTATTTTCAAAGTGTGGAGGAAATGCATTTACTGCTTATTAAAAATCAGTGAGAGGAACCAGCTGAGCCTCTCCAGGGAGGTCATTCCACAAGCATGAGACCACAGTTGTAAAGCCTTGTGCTTTTGTATCCATCCTTTTTATATCCATCTCATTTTGCTGGGCAGGGGAGAGAGAGTGTTGACAAAGGACTTAAAGATGAGAGTCCAGTACATTGCCCTCCCAGGTAAAGAAGAGGCTACCAAGAGGTCCCAGAAAACCAAGGGAACAACAAGAGGCAACCAAAATACCAAAAGTACATTTTTGAGTTGAGCCTGGACATTCATCCAACAAGACCTATGGGAAAGCTCACAGAAGAGTACATGTGGAATTTTGCTTGGGAAATTTTGAATGAGAATATCTTACAGTGTTTTTATGAGATATGGAAATAATGTTATGTACAAAAAATGTTTTCTGGTTAAAAATGGATTTCTGGAAAGTAAAAAAAAAGCAGAAAGAACAATTGAGTAACAAGACCTCACCATCGTTTTCTTTCAGTGCCCTGAAGTGTTCCCGATATTATTTTGCTGCACTTTTTCTTGCCATTTTTGTGTGAAAACTATCTATTGATTTTATGTAAAATAATGTGTTTCTCTGCACATATAAATCCTTAAGACATTTCAGGATATTTAAATATGGGTAAATAACAAAATAATGCTGGGGAAAGTGGAAGGCAAAAGGAAGAGGGGCCGACCAAGGACAAGATGGATGGATGGCATCCTTGAAGTGACTGGACTGACCTTGAGGGAGCTGGGGGTGGTAACGGCCGACAGGGAGCTCTGGCGTAGGCTGGTCCATGAGGTCACGAAGAGTCGGAGACGATTGAACGAATGAACAACAACAACAAATAACAACATAGAAATATTCATTATCTCCAGAAACATCCAGAAAATTTCAGTAATATTTAATCTTCACATGCAATGATGGAATAGTCTAGAATTGACAATGCTAGTTTTAATTCTAAACAAATCTTACTATGTAAAAAGTTCTAAAAGCTCTTGTCAAAATAATTCTAAATAACCGTTACAATTAATCACTATCATCACTGATACTAGTATCAAGCTTTCTTTCATATCTGTTTGTCAGGAAAATGGCATTCAAGTGGGGAATAAATATCCATCCAGTTATTCTCCCTCTCGTACTCTCTTGCCGAATCACAGGTAGACCACACTAGCCGAACCACAACACACTAGAGCTTGCTGCTATGCTGTTGTTGTTGCTGCTGCCACTAGTACTTTTGTATTTATTGTCATTATTTTACCTTTTGAGGCAGCTTACACCTTGTGTTTGCCACTGGGAATACTTTGAACAGGAAGTTCCACGGGGCTAAGAACAGTAAGAAGGTGGAGGCTACAGTAAGATGTTATATTGAAGATGGAGCCAGCTTGCTTTCTGCTGCTCCAGTTACTAGGACACAGAGCAATCGATTCAAATTATATGAAAAGATATTCCATTTACTCTGACTGGCTAATCAATAGTACTCCATTATCTAATCTTGATTTGTATTCTTACTTATCTCTGTTGCTTACTCCTTGAAATATTATGCTTCTGTCATCTCTGTATACTGACCCCAACCTGACTCTGACTCCCTCTATCAACAGCACTTGTTGGTGCTACAGTCTTCCCCCTTATATTGTTCATGGATGCTGTGAGTGAATGTGTGTGAGTGGGTGAAAGAGCAGATACCCCATTAATTTTTGGCTGCAATCCTATCTATATTCTTTGGGCAAGAGTGGTTCCCTGTTTTTAGTTTACACAGAACAGAGTTTCACATAAGAGTCTGTCCCAGGCATATCTGCCAAGAAATAAACATAGGACCTTCTGGGTGTACATTATGTGCTGTTCCAGTAAACTTAGAGAGAGCAAGGCAATTCCCTCAGAGTGCTGATGTGGGATATCATCAATAAACAGGTAACTTTGCTTGTGCCAGCTAGAAAAGATTTCAAGTACATGAATCTATATATATAAATTTGTTAGGGGCATCCAACGAGGAAACAAAACTCAAAAAACCCCCAACGAAACTTAACCAAAATTCCCATGCCCATAACACAACCCACAAGGTACAAACATATCTACTCAAAATGAAAAACAACACAACAACACACTCACAAAACGGCAAAACAACAAAACTCAAAAATCCCCCAACGAAACTTAACTAAAATCCCCGTGCCCATAACACAACCCACAAGGTACAAACATATCTACGCAAAATGAAAAACAACACAACAACACACTCACAAAACGGCAAAACAACAAAACTCAAAAATCTCCCAACGAAACTTAACCAAAATCCCCGTGCCCATAACACAACCCACAAGGTACAAACATACCTACTCAAAATGAAAAAGAACACAACAACACACTCACAAAACGGCAAAACAACAAAACTCAAAAATCCCCCAACGAAACTTAACTAAAATCCCCGTGCCCATAACACAACCCACAAGGTACAAACATACCTACTCAAAATGAAAAACAACACAGCAACACACTCACAAAACGGCAAAACAACAAAACTCAAAAATCCCCCAACGAAACTTAACTAAAATCCCCGTGCCCGTAACACAACCCACAAGGTACAAACATATCTACGCAAAATGAAAAACAACACAACAACACACTCACAAAACGGCAAAACAACAAAACTCAAAAATCCCCCAACGAAACTTAACCAAAATCCCCGTGCCCATAACACAACCCACAAGGTACAAACATACCTACTCAAAATGAAAAACAACACAACAACACACTCACAAAACAGCAAAACAACAAAACTCAAAAATCCCCCAACGAAACTTAACTAAAATCCCCGTGCCCATAACACAACCCACAAGGTACAAACATATCTACTCAAAATGAAAAACAACACAACAACACACTCACAAAACGGCAAAACAACAAAACTCAAAAATCCCCCAACGAAACTTAACCAAAATCCCCGTGCCCATAACACAACCCACAAGGTACAAACATATCTACTCAAAATGAAAAACAACACAACACACTCACAAAACGGCAAAACAACTGAGCATGCGCATTGGCGCCCAGCCGCAAGTTCCATCGCGCGCGCACATGGCCTTCCGGCCAACGTTCCCTCTGCGGAAACCATGCCCACTCCAAGCCCCGCCGCGCCACTTCCCGCACACACACACCCCCTGCCGCACAGACACACGCAACCCCACGCTCCATCACTCCCCCTGCCGCCGCACACACACACGCAACCCCACGCTCCATCACTCCCCCCACCGTCGCACACACACGCAACCCCACTCGCCCCGCCACCGCACACACACACGCAACCCCACTCCCCCTGTCGCCGCACACACACACGCAACCCCAGGCTCCATCACTCCCCCCGCCGCCGCACGCACACACGCAACCCCAGGCTCCATCACTCCCCCCGCCGCCGCACACACACACGCAACCCCAGGCTCCATCACTCCCCCCGCCACCGCACACACACACGCAACCCCACGCTCCATCACTCCCCTGCCCCAATCTTACCTCCTTTTACTTCACGCCACCTCCAAACCCCACCCCGCCCCTTCCCGCCCTGTCAAAATCTAGGAAAGACAGGAAGAAAGGAAAGAAGGAAGAAAGAGAAAGGGAGGTAAAGAAAAAGGGGGAAGGAAGGAAAGTTAGAGGAAGAAGAAAAGGAAAGAAAAGGAAAGATGGAAGGAAAGAAAAGAGAGACAGCAGAAGAGAAAGAAAAAGGGGGAAGGAAGGAAAGAGATAGAGAAAGAAGAGGAGAAGGAAAGATGGGAAGGAAGGAAGGAAGGAAGGAAGGAAGGAAGGAAGGAGGGAGGGAGGGAGGGAGGGAGGGAGGGAAAGAAGGAGAGAAAGAGGGAAGATTGGCCACAGCAACAACCTTACGTGGCGGGTAAAGGTTGTTATTTCTATTATTATTATGCTATTATTCCTATGAGACCCTTTTAGGGGGAATGAGAGAGGTGTCAGGTCCCAGAGGCAATGCACTGCATTATTGTTATTGTTATGATGGTGGTGAAATAAAAGGAAATAAAAAGAGCAAGAAGGAAGCAAACAGGGAGGGAAGAAAGGCAAAGGAAGAAAGGGGGAGGGAATGAAGGAAAGAGAGAAGGATGAAACCAAGTAGTGAAAGAAGGAAAGAAAGAAAGAGGTAGTGAAGGAAGAAAGGAGAGAAAGGGGGAGGAAAAGGGGGAAGGAATAGGTAGGGACCTCTCTTTCATAATAGTCCAGATATCTACCTCAACTTTGATAAGTTTTACTATAGGCCACAGCAACGCGTGGCAGGGCACAGCTAGTAATGATCTAATTCCATGAACAGAAGATAGAAAAAACACAAGATCCCATTACTTCCTTTCATTCTTTTTCTTGTGTACGCAGTTAGGTCCATCACTGCTAGTAGGATGCTTCCAGACAGCACTAAATCATGGGTTTTAAACAGAGGCAAAAAAAAAAAAAAACCCTGGAAGTTTAGAAGAAGTCTGTTCCAATGTGCCTTCCCGGAATAGGAAACTTCAGCACTATGTCCCAGAAGCACTTTATTAGAGTTTTAAGATCCTCTGCACATTTCACATGCCCTGAAATCCAATATGCCACCTATCACACCCAGCACTTTTTAATCTGTACCCACTACTTGGCCCGGCCTTGGTTTTACTGTGTTTATGATGTAACGTTTTGTTGATATTCCTTTATGTTTTTGATTTGCTTTGAGTTGTATTGTTTTTGTTGTTGTTATGTTGAGGCCTCGGCCTTTGTAAGCCGCATCGAGTCCTTCGGGAGATGCTAGCGGGGTACAAATAAAGTTTAATAATAATAATAATAATAATAATAATAATAATACAGACCTGTTGGTCCCAGGATTTCTGCCCCCCCCCCTCCCTTGTCCTGACTTGATGCTTTGTTGTGGGGTTTAGAGGCTCCCAAGATGGCTGCTGCAATACTTCCACCGGAAACTTCAGCATTTCTTTTAATGCAGAGATTCAGATATGCAAATCACTGCAAAAGTTCTGTTCTTTGTCCTGGTAAGCAAAACTGTGCCCTCAAGCTGTTTCATGAAGTTTCTGGCACACAAACTAAATTTTGCCTTCTACTCGAGTGTCACCTTTTTAGGAACCGACTAATCAGGAAGAAATATCTAAAACCCAGGAACAAACCCAGATTTAAAAAATCCTATGATTTCCAATTGCAAGGACATACAGATATGCGAAGATCCACATATTCAGCTTAAAACTGCAATATTCCCGCACCTGGAAATCTCACATTTTTTGCCTTTTGTAGTGATTACTTCTGTGTTTACAGAGAATGGCATCTGGCCACCCTCCTGTTTGCTGTGGAAGCTCCTGGGATGAGGTACTGTCTGAACAGGCTCCTAGAGAGAGCAAGGCAATTCCCTCAGAGCGCTGATGTGGGATATCATCAAAGATGGTTGGTGGATGTATTGTTGTATTTGTTTGCTAAGGAGAGATAAAGTTTCTGCTGGATTTTTTTGCTTCATTTGCTAAGACACAGCAAATCTTAAATTGTGTTTCAAACAAAATGTCTTGGGAGCTCTACTTGGTACCACTTGGTACCACAGCACCATTGTACTCCTCAGTTTCAAAAGAAGTTTGCTAAGCCTGAAGTAATTCTAAGGCTCTTGTCATGCTACGTTTTTCAGCCACTGGTCTCTATCCACAATATGTCTGTCATGCCTATTTTTATTTGAACTTTTAAAAAAAATATGCATGGTTCCTGAAGGTATTGGGGAGCTTCAGAACCACCTCTCTCCTTTGTGACTTGTTCTTGAACATTCTCTAAATGGAATCTTGAAACAAATAAAAGTTATGAGCATTCCCTCATGGGTGTCCCACAAGCTCCTCTTCTTCCTGTTTCCCGTAAACATAGTTCTCAAGAGACTCAATTCATATTACATCTGAGCTATCTAAAACAAGCATCCGCCACCATTCCTTGAAGTGAAATGGAACTCCTCCGGGTAATGTAATATAAAATATCAATTCCCTAATTGTATTCAATCTCTAGTGAAAGATATTAAGTTTCTAAGCATACCCAACGATTTGAGGCTGAAAATCTGCAGAGTGACTTCTCCAGCAAAATGAGCAAGAACCTAATCTAACTGCTCAATTGAACCAAGTGAAGACTTATTTATACTTCCTATTTAATGACAGATTTGGAGGAGGGCATAAATGCTAACAGGGCTCACAAACAGATGGATTTGCATATGTTCCTTACGTTGGCAAGGAAATTTGTTTGTTACAGGAATATGTGCAATTAATAATATGAATAATTGGGCATTTTACAAAATACATGAAAAATTCCAAGACACATTAGGCACCAGTTGCAAATATTGTTCATAACACTCTGGCAGCATCCTATTATTGCCACACACCTGCAGCTTATGCACAGCATGTCCATTTTCATGAGGCAGAGAAACTATTCTCTTGTCCTTTAGTTCCATCCCAAAACTACTCTCCAGGCAACTGTCAAGACCTAAATGAAGCTGCTGTTGTCAAAGGCTTTCATGGCCAGAATCACTGGGTTGTTGTAGGTTTCTTCAGGCTATGTTCTAGAGGCATTCTCTCCTGGCATTTCGCCTGCATCTATGGCAAGCATCCTCAGAGGTAGTGAGGTCTGTTGGAACTAGGGGAAAGGGTTTATATATCTGTGGAATGACCAGGGTGGGACAAAGGACTCTTGTCTGTTGGAGCTAGGTGTGAATGTTTCAACTGACCACCTTGATTAGCATTTGATGGCCTGGCAGTGCCTGGGGCAATCTTTTGTTGAGAGGTGATTAGATGTCCCAGATTGTTTCCTCTCTGTTGTTTTGCTGTTGTAATTTTAGAGTTTTTTAATACTGGTAGCCAGATTTTGTTCATTTTCATGGTTTCCTCCTTTCTGTTGAAATTGTCCACATGCTTGTGGATTTCAGTGGTTTCTCTGTGTAGTCTGACATGGTGTTTGTTAGAGTGGTCCAGCATTTCTGTGTTCTCAAATAATATGCTGTGGATTTTGCTTATGTAGTGCAGTTCAGAATTTGAAAGCATTCTGTTTTTGAGTGTTTAGAGACATAATGATTGAGTTGATCATCTATGGACGTGTGCCACAAAGCAGGCAATGTAGGCCTACCAGGCCTACCTCCTTCAGGGCCCAAGTAAGGGGCCTCATAATGTAACTAACACAGGACCTCATTTGTCTTAAATCTGACACTGCCTGCTGCTTGTTTGAAGATGTCACTCAAAATGATTATATTATAACTACATAGAGATCTGATTCCAAAGCCTCAAAAATTCTATCTTGTTGGCATGAGCCTGAAAGAGTGTAAAGAGAAGAAAGGAGGACAATGCTGCTATATTTGCTCTCTCTGGGACATTTCTTCTAACTAAAAGCCAATGGGAGATAACTGATATGCGCCAATCCAGATGAGCAATGCAGCAAATCCTGCAATATCTGATGCTCTATGATTCCAGCTAGATGCTTACTTCTGGTCAATTGCTTTGGGGAAAACACTGCAGCAGCAACTTGGTCAGTTTAATGCATAGAGAAGAAAGGAGTGGAGATGGGACAAAATAAGGCAATATTATGTTGAGAAAATGTTGGCCTATGTCAAGCAGATGTAGGATTTTGGCCATTATAATCCAATTCACACAAGTGCATCTAATTGGTTTGATGGTCCTACTCTAATTGGTGCTGGCAACTAGGTTTCTATACAGCTGACCCTCCACATTAAGAGTGTACAACCCCTGCAAAGGTGAAAAAACTGTGACTATCTCTTGGTCCCCAATACTTTAACTCTTAATTCAGTTGATCATATTTAAAATGCACACAAATCATATGTGGTTTCCCACATAAGACCACAAAATATTTTTTAAAAAACCTTCTTAAGTAATGAATACTTAAATCAGAGAATGTTGAGGTTTAACTATGACTATACATATCCTATTTCCTTCTTTGATACTATTCTGGGAAGTATGGGATAGCATCATTACTTACTTATTGCTAACTGAGATTAGCTGATTAAATCTTCATGAATCTTCAAAGCAATTAAAACAATAAAACTAGAAAATAAATAAATATTCTTGAAAACAAGGCATATTTCCAGTGTGTGCACAATGTTGTACCATACTTCATCATACATTCAGTTGCAGTGCATATTCTTTGTTTTGGCTCATAAATTCCATGAGCTGCCTCTTAAGAGTTTTGAAAATCACTGTCACTAGGTGGACCAATTATCTTGACTCAGACTTCCCCTGCCTGAGGATGGTTTTGTGCATGTGCAGCTTTAAGGACATTGACCTGTTGAAAAGATATTGAATGGTTCAACAATGTGACAGCATTGTTTTGTACTTCTGTCATTGTCATTTCCTTTTACAAATCAGCCAACTTTCTGGAATTCTTTCTCTCATTCAAGACAACTCTAAATAGCCAATTTACACTAAAAGCAATTCCAAAAAAGAACTAAATAATCTAAATCAGAAGTTTATGGAAGACCATTTCAGAAGGAGAGGTTGTTTTATTTTCCCATAGAAAGAATGTAAACAGAGACATGAAATAATCGGCTCTTCTTCCAATTGCGGTTTTGTAGTGATTTCAGCTAGGACCACAGTTAGAAAGGTCCAGACCTGGCAAGCATATGTTAAACCAGATAGGCCAGTACAGAGAAAAAACTCACCAGGTTAAAGACAAGCTATAGAGGTTTAATATGATTCGCCAGAAAGGATGCAAATACAAGCAATTTGTTTTACAAAGATACAAGTATGAACATACAGATAAATGCAAAACATCTTATACATTCCTGACAGCTATTCAGACTTCCCACTCTCTCTGCTGATTGGCTGAGAAAGAGGCTAGTCAGGATCTGCACTTGGATTGGCAGCCTGGGAAGAGGAAAAAGAAAATGGGACATTTTAACAGAAACTTTAAAAGTAGAACATCAGAGGATTATTTGCTCCTAGGTGGACTCTGGGACTTCCAATCAAAAATCATTTTTTCAAGATCTGCATTATAAGTTCAGCATCCTTGAAAGACTGAAACTGAAAGTCCAAAATCATAAACAGAAACCAATAGATATTCATAAAATATAATCAATGTACAATATGTATCTTCATCAAGAACTGAACTAAACTCTTCTTATTTCTTATCAGTCTGATCCTCTTTTTCTACAAATACCTAAAAGCAGACCAATTACAGACCACTTTTACTTTCATGTGAGTTATACATTTCTCTGCATAAATGACCCTCTTATGAAACTGGATATGTAGTCAAGGAAAGACTAAATTGTTTTTTGCAGCAATCACAATTAAGTTGTTGGAAATAAAATGTGGCTGAAAAGTGAATCTATAATATTGCTGGCGCTGGAAGGAAACTATTATTAACAGGAGGGAAATGTATCGGGTAAATTCAGTGTTGTTGTTTTCTTTGTTGAAACTGTAATTAATGTGCATCCTGTGTACTAAGCAAAGAGGGAAATACAGTCCTTGCAGCAGTTATAATGCATCTCATTAGCACTGAAACTACTGTGTCGTCAAAATACATTATGTTCTGCTAAAAAAGAAGAAGAAGTGTAATTGAATTCCCATCAAAGCATAGTTCATCTAAATCAAATCAGACTGTGCTCAGGCTGTAGCTCATTTCAGCTTTGGGTGGAAATTAGGATTCATTAAAATCTGTCTAGTAATTTGGGCACATGCAAAAGAAGAACTGAAGTTGAAGGGGGAAAGGGACAGGGTGGAGAGGGGATTGGAAAGGATGCAGTTGGACCCTGTAGGCAAGGATGCAAACACAGCTGCCATGATGAGAAGTAATTTGGACAGAAAGGTAGACGAATCCGCTGGAGAGTGTCTAAGTTCTTAGGAAAGGCTCTGGTCAGGAAACTAGCTGACAGCAAGTGGCAGGTATGCACACAACACAACCCCTGGAGTGAAGATTTCATTGGGGGCTTGTGGGAGAACTCATTTTCTCAACTCTGATTTGACCAGCTCTATCAGTCTGACTTTGTAAATTAATACTTAACTGGGTTGTTGTAGGTTTTTTCGGGCTATATGGCTATACTTAATTTATTATTTATTTATTTCAATTACTTCTACCCCGCCCTTCTCACCCCCGAGGGGGGACTCAGGGCGGCTTACAAGAAAGGCACAATTCGATGCCTATGTCAAATATACATACATACATAAAAGCAATTAAACAGTTAACAGGTTAAAATCATCAGTACATAACACAATAACTGTTGTGTAAAGCATTGTGTTGTGCAACTGTTCATGCCACAGGTTCCAAAACTCATCAGTGCTTAATTAGGAACAATACAGACCAGGAAAAATAATCAAGCATAGGTTATCCTACTCTCAGAAAAGTTACTTCATTGTACTACAGCTTCCTGAATCTCTCCCAGGGTGCATCTTTAAGGATTCTGGGAACTATGATCCGAAATAGTAATTTTTCCAAACTGGGTACTTAAAATAATGTTGCCCAGATAATACTGAATTAGAGTATTGTAAAACTAGAAAAGCTGCTTGAATTCTATAGTGAAGTATTTTGCCATAAAGCACTAACATTAAAGAACACCTGTAAATTTCACCTCTTTCATCATGGCAATTCACATAAACCCTGAAATTGCTTTTAAGTTTGCAGGGTTCAACATTGGGAGACTGGCCATTATTAATTTTGCCTACCTGCTGCTACATTTTCACAGAATAATGATAAATGATAATGCATTACATTAAAGAAGCAACAAACCGAAGCCGTTGACAATCTGGTTGGCATAAAAGTAAAGGCAAAATAATAAATGAAATATTAGAAAAGGCATTAAGTTAAAAATACAATCAATATATTGTATAAAGCAAAGGGGGAAATATAGTATACAAATGCAAAAAATCTTGTAATGTCTCCAAAGACATATGTCCGTCCACTACCCTCCTTTAAAAGCAAAAGTTGTGGAAGTATGATAGAAGATACAGGATTGCACACAAAACACTCTCAAAGGAAAACCATATATATTCACCAAGTCTGAGGTATAATAAACCTCCTGATGCAAAGTTTGGAGTTGGGGATGAATAAGAAGGCAGTCGAGTTGTTTGATAACAATGGTTTAAATAAAATGTTGAAAATAAAAAAAGATTGTAAAGAGTTCCAGAATGTTACAATGAGCTATGAATTGATAAGTGAATATTTAGTGAAAACTGGTGTAAAGTGATTCAAATTGGGACAAAAAGAAATACACCAATTTTACAATGATGAGATGTAAACTGCCAGCAACTGACCAAGACCCTGGGGAGATTGTGGTTGATATCTCTGTTAAAAGTGTCAACCAGGTGTTTTGCTGTGCTGCTGATATTTTAAAAAATGCAAATTATACATTAGACCTATTAGAAAGTGTATCAGAAACAAAAATACAGGTACCCAAGGCTTCCCTAGGGATTCTTATTTACACCTGGACAGTCACCAGTGATGCTTCACACTAAGGACTTCATCACACGAAAGTAAGGAAAGTAGGAAAAAGTGGAGGGGACCATTTTCTTTTGTTCTCTACCGTCAGGATCCCATGCCTTTCTTTCTTTAGAGATGGCAGCCATCCCACGTCTGTGCCCCGCCTCTCCCCATTTCTCTCCAGCTTCTGTCAGTTGGAATCAGGTAGTACCCAAGTCCTGGAAAAGCAGTTTTCTCTCAATTTCCCCACATCTTAGCAATCAAGACTCCTTGGAAGTGGCCTTGTGTCATGTAATGACCTCCATGGGACACTGTTTCAGCAATGCAGAGAAAAGAAGAGAAGATGGAGAGAAACCTGTGTGGGATGAAGTCCTTAGATTCTTCTTTCCAGGAGTACTTGCAGTCTTGTGAGTTCCTCCAGAACGGCAGGAACAGCAGATCAATTAGGATTTCCTGGAGCAAGTTCCTTCATTCTTTTTGGAGCAGCTTCCCCATCCTCTCTCCATCTCTCTATGATAGCATATTGGTATACGTGGATTCTTGGGTCATATATGCTTGATTGGTAAGGATTGCTTTTCTTACTTACCAATAAATGTGTGCCCTGTTTTATTCAGAGTGTATCCTGGTTGGTGTACTCTGCTTGACTCAATGCTAGGGCTGAAAGGGGGCAAACAAAATAACCAAAGGGTGTGATTAAGTCACCCATGAGAGCAGACTGCAATGTCTGGGGCTGCTTAGCTTAAGGAAAAAGCAAGAGGTGATGTGGTAGAAGTGGGTTAAATACATCTTTTATGAACCTAGAAACCTATCTATCCACATAAAAGTGAATGTCAGGAGAGTGAGGACAGAAGCTAATGTTTTCCCCCTACTGAAACATGCAGTACTTTTTTGTTAATAATTTCCGGGGTGAGGATCAACTACATAATAGTACTGAAGTTCCAGTTTTGGAAGGATCAGGGAAGGCTGAAACTCTCTTTTACCATTTTGAGGTACACAGCAGTGCAGCTAAATTGTCCAAACACATCTCAGTGTCCCACCAAACATATATAGCAATGACTAATGGATACACAGAATAAAACACACAGCTCTGTAGAACTCAGAAATATGAAAACATTTCTGATAGAAGGAAGAACTGATAATTTATCCTTAAATTTAAATTTGTGCAATCTGTGAGTTAAGATCTCAAATGACTGACAATAATATGAAGTGCTTGACCTTTCTCAGGCATTATGCAGTCATTGATGTCCTCTCTTTAGCGATTTCACACTCATTCAGCATATCTGTCATCTCTTTGGGGGCATCCTCAACAACCAGCAGGAAGACAACAATATCACCTTATTAAATGGTGATTAAATAACGAGGGTCATCACCCACTGATATGCCTCAGAGTGGATTATATTATACTGACAGGGAGCCTTCAGCAAGCCCTGAAACATGATCTTAATTGGCAGTCCGTTGAAATGGCTGAGCAGGAATTTTATGTCAAAGAAAAACTTAGCGGGAGAGCTGGATGAGGAATAGATTTCTCACAACCATTACTGATACAATGAGATAATAGGAAGTTTAGATATAACAGACAGAGGCAACTGACTAGTACTACTACTACAAGGCCAACCTCTAGTCATCAGCATTTTGATCATTATTTATTGTAGCAGTGTGCTCAGGTCCACTCAGAAATTTGGGTAGATCTAATAATAAATAAATAAATAAATAAATAAATAAATAAATAAATAAAATGTTTTCTTTGCATTTTTAAATGGCTTAAATATTTTAATATTATTTTCTTATTTCATAATTTGTAGACTTTTGCACATTATACTGTATTTTTCTTATGTTATAAATTATTTTGGGTTCCATATTGGGAGAAAGTTGAGATATAAGTAAAATAAATAAAATAATGAATTGAAAATCTTGACTCCCAACCCCCCACATTTAATTTCTGTCCTCTTTGTCAACCAGTTTTGTTGCACAGTTGATTTTCTCCCTATCAGATCCAGCAATCTTTCATTTCTCCTTCTCATCTTTGATAACTTTTGGAAATACAAAAAATTAATCCTTGATACTTGAAACTTCATGTATGTAGCACATAGTACACCATGAATGCCATCTGTTGAGACCTAAAGGCGGGTTACAGAAATAGCTGTATTATTTTGCCGTTTGTGGGAACCTAGGCTGAAGATCACTCTTATGTTCAAGTCCTATTCCTTGACCTCCAGAAGGCAGTTGGTTTATAACTATGTAAGCAGAAAGCTGAACTAGAAAGACCTGTACAATGATTCTCATATTCTTGGAAAACAAAGATAAAATGGCTCAAATTATTCTTGCTTGCAGGAACAATATAAGAAAAGATTTATATCTGTAGTGCGCACATAAAGGTACATGAATACTCTTTGAGAGAACAAAGACATACATCATATCTATTTTCCTTTTGGTCATGAGATCTTTTCATACATTCAAAACCTATGGAAATATGATTCAAAGTTTTAAACCTTTATTCACACATGTATCAAACATCTGAAATGCTTTTTGCAATAAAATACAAAACAGTTTATCTCCAGTACCCTCTGCATTTGTCTCCTGATCCTATGCATTTCAGCCACACTAACTTCTAGATAACTGTCCTTTAGCATGCTGCCTTGAATTGGAAAAAAAGAACTTTTCTGCCAACAAGCACTACTTTTGTCACAGGAGCGGCACTTTCATTTCCAAGCTGTCAAACTCTGAAAGAGATGTGAGTTTTTGAAATTGTGACCCAGATCTTTCAGAACTTCTCTTCATGCTTTGGCTTTAAAAATGCAATAACCCACCTTAAGCCTTGGGGAATGAATATATATATATATATATATATATATATATATATATATATATATCAAAGAAACAAATAAAAGTGATTGCAGTAAAGCCTTCAACCTGAGAAAATGACTTACAAGCTACTTCTGCTAACATAAGCTTTGGCAAAGACCAGCATGAAGAAAAAGTTTATAAACAGAGGTTCTCCTCCTAGAATCCTCCAGCCAACATGGTCTTGGCCATACTAGTTTATGATTCTCATAATAGCAGTCCAAAAATGTAACATTTCAACATTCTGATGAATGATACTTTTATCGGCATGTGAAATTTAAAATGGAAGGATAGTTGGTGTTGTGTTCCTTCAGGTCATTTTTAACTTATGACAAATCTATCATGGGGTTTTCATGGCAAGATTTGATCAAATGGGTGTTGAGTGCTCTGAAACTAAGAGAATATTGCTTAGTGGGTTTCCATAGCCCAGGAAGGATTCAATGCTGACTTCCATGGTCGTAATCCAGCACTCTGACCACACTGACTCTCATAGAAAAATAGGATGGTCATCAAGACAAAAACTGAGAATAATTTGAAAAAGCATGTGTGCTTGCAAATAAGAATGTGGTTGCTTTAGGAAACCTTAAATCCTGTTTTAGCATGATACAAGGGGTGCTGTCTATTATCTTAGCTCCTCTCATTCTGCATTGTGTCAGAAATTGCATCTAATAATCTTTCCAGCTTTTTTTTTGTTATCGTCCTATATTCTACTTTCATTCTCTTCCTGTCCTGCAAAGTTCTTCCTGACCTGTGCCTTTCTTTGTGCCCTAACTTCATCCATCTGTTTCTGTGTTGGCTGCAATTTGACATCATGCTAAACCATGCTTTAATAAGATGTACACAACCATGAGACTTGCATTCTCCACCACCTCTCTGTTCCCATGTGACAAGGTCGGGGATTATAGAAGCACTCATCCTCCAGTTTTCTTTACCATGGCTTCCTATTTCATTTCATCTGACATAGAGATCTTGGTTTGATTTAGACAATGTTCAGTTTCAAAACAACCCAGCTTCAAATTTTGGTATATGAAGCTAAGGTATTGTATCTGTTGTTACTACAATTTCTAGTTCAAACAGAACAGAAAGTTGCACTTATATAAAATAAAGAGAGGATTCCAAAGTTCTCTTCCTGCTCTCACACAACAAAATGAAGTCAAAAGCCACATGTGAGTTAGAAGGCCAACTGTGGGTCATGCACATCATGTTAAATGATGATTGGCAGACATCAACTTTGTCAATAGATTTTCAAAACCTCACAAAGGTATGCCTCCCACTCAGTCTTGAAGACTGAACTACAGGGCTTCTTAGTATAATCAATGTCCAGTACTACTTAGCTACGTCTCTTTCCCTTCCTCTACTACTGAAGACTCTCAATTCAAATTTGCCAAACCTACTTAGAGTTTTTACAATGAACATGCAAAAAAGAAAACAAAGTTGACAAGTAATTTGTTGGTGCATGTCCTGTCAAAAAGTATTTACCAATGAATAAATAAGGTTAACATTTATTTCACAATGTTAATAACTTAGAAATAATTGATCAATGATTAATTGAAGCAGCTGTTTAATTATTCTAATCTATGTTGCAACATGTGAAAATGTTCTTTTAACTTGCTTAATGTTCCCTGGTATATATGAGCTCTGCAACAAGCCCAAATCTACCAGCTAATAAATATTAGAAAAAGCATACACATGGGAGCACATTTGGTAATATTTGATGCAAATTAAGCCATTCCTTTGATTAATGCATTTCTGTGTAAGTGTCTGGCATCACCAAAGCTCCTGAGAAGAGCAAAACCATTAATGCAAGCCCTTTGTGAGCATTTGGCATATATCCCTTCTTTGACTCTATCATAGGGGCTGGAGGGTTCATAATGGACAAATACAAATGTGGAGAAGGGTGGTCATTTGGTAACATTAAATGAAGAAGCCAAACTTTGTTGCCTGTTTTATTGTCTTTTCTCACTCAGTTTACAAACATGGGGTCCTCACCTTTCTGCTATATACATTTTCTGTGACATTCAGTATTCCTGTAACATAGATGCCATCCTCAAGGGCGGATCTACACTGAGAACTTATCCTGGGGCTGATCCAGAATGGCAAACACCATTGGTCATGAGATGATTTAGATTGCCATCCCTGGGTGCTGCAAAGGTGGGCAAGAGTCCTGATCATTCAGTGACTGATGGCCACCCTTAGCATCCTCTACTGTTTCCATCACGAAGGCTATTGGATGTGACATAGGTCATGTGGTTTACTCATTGCCTAGAGTGACATCAGTCAGGGCACCACAGCAACATGGAAGAGAGGAGTGGGAGAGGAAGAATAATCTCCTCCTGTCCCCTCCCCTCCCATTGCCTCATCCCTTTGGCCAGTATCATTCCAGGCAATGAGTGATTGGCTCAACCCATATGGTACTCACAGGCACACTGCAATGGGTGGAATGGGGCAGCCTTGAGTGCAAGCCTGTGTCCTTGGGTCCTCCAAGCCCAGTGAACACAAGATGGTATGTAAACAGTTGTGGCCAGGTCCACCTTGGGACTGGCCCAACTGTATACATAGGCTCAAAGTCTTTGTTTGCTCTGGATTCTGGGAGGGAATTCAGAGCAATCCATGACTTAGGTTAATGCAGTTTAAGGCCAAGTTAAGCAGCTTTGACCTGCATTGATCCAGATCAGTTCCATGCATTATTAGAGCCATGGAGCTGGTTCACTAGCCATTCACATTACGTGGTCACTGTAGCTGTTCCCCAAGTGATTTCCATTCCTTCTATGCTGTCTTACAATTTTTGCCTCATGAAAAATTTGTAAGGCTCCAAACACTAGCAGGTGAAACCAGGAGTGGAAGGATCAAGCAATTGTAGTATACAATGCTTTCTGGACCTCAGTAACCACAATGAATAATTGGAACTCTTCTTTCCAAACCCAGTGAATAATTATAATTCCACATCAGAAATCAAGGGGTTATGGAGGGCTAAACAAACGCATTCTGAGGCAAAGATCTATTACGTGATCCCTTGAGTTAAGAGTTTAATTTGTTCTGTGACTGGGCTCCTAACTCAAATAGCTTTTGTCTCAAAGTGAATTTCCACATTGAAATGCTATGCCCATTTTTGCTGCATGTTTTTAAATAAAAAAAGCTTTATAAATAACAAGTAATATATAAACGCACATTCACATGGAACAATAAAGAAGAAAAACAATTTTAAAATGGTAGAAAAACAAAGATGTGGCACAATGGTAAAAGAATAATGTTTTGACAAGGACACACAAAGTGAAGAGGCAGAAGAATCATTTTCTTCACAGTGTACTCATTCCAGCCTCCCTCCTTTTGCTCTCTCTCCTGCTCTCACTTCATGAAGCCAAAGATATCAGGGGGGGGGGGGGACCACACAATATCAACTAACCCAACATTCCAAGAGCACGAGGCACAGAGCCTGCTTCCTTGAAGCCCTAAAACCCCGTACTCCCATGCTAGCACTTGCTGTGACACTGCTTGCATGTCACAGCAAAACCAGGGCCAAGTGATGGCTCTTAACTCAAATGTTAAGTTGGGAAGTCAAGGCTCCACTGTATAGTTCCCCACAACCCCATCTGCAAATGTACTGTTCATTGAATCTTTTTCAATATTGGTGATGAGACAGTATTGCTTTTCTATTTTCCTTATCAGCCTGCACTAGGCAGTTCAGGGCAGATTGCATGCATATAGCTCTCGCTCCTCCTCCAACACCTTGTTGTTGCCTTCCTCCCAGAAACAGATGGCTGAGATGAGAAGGAGCCAGCCTAATTCTTGTCAGATTTTAGCCCCAGGTAATAAGTACTGGGTATTTGAGCCACAGTATTTTCTTGACAATAATTTTATGGAAGATATGTTCTTATTGTGAGTAATGGCAAGATAGCATAATTTACAAGTTTGTTCACAAATAAGCATGTGGAAGCATTCTGCCAACTTCTGTTTTATTAGTATTTTGCATGTTTACTTATTTATTTCCTGCCTCTGACATGATGAGAATTGCTCCTCACAAAGCCAGTCACAATCCATTATTTTCATTATTCAAATCTCATTATTCAAATCTAGAGAGAAAACAATTCTAATTAGTTAAATTAAAAATTTATTGGAATCAGAATTTTAAATGCAGATTAATTTGAAGTCACTGAAAGGAGCCCTCTGGCTCCATCAAGATTCATTTATCTCTACTAAGCGAGAGGAAAATGAGAAATTTCACTACTTTGGGAGCACACACTGATGGTGAATGAGGAAACAGAAGCTACTCTCTGACCAAACCAAATGGGTATTTCTTAAACCAAGGGATGGAGGTCTTGCTTATAAGGGACTTCAAAGCATTCATTATGGCCATGAATTCTGTCTCATCCACAACTGACAAGAAGGACCTTGGTGATACAGTGAAAAAGATAGGAAGCTTCCCTTAGCCAATCAGTTTACCAAACATACACCAATAACAAAATTGTCCAGAGAACAGCCTTTATGGATGATAGAGGACAGCTCTAGTTAGTTTTATTACATTTGATATCTGTAAACGGATCAGTGAGTGTTAGCAAGTAGTAGTGAACACAACAATGGCAGTTTGCCATCTTCATCTGTAATTAATTTTAAAATTTGTGAGATGTGAATTTCACACAATTGTGAATTTAGTTTCAAGAAAGCTCAGGAATGGAATGCATTGTTGTGGTGGGGACAACCAAAGGGGGGAAAGTTAAATCAATAATACTGACATATTTTGGCTTGAAACTCATAGAGCCAGTAGCTGAGCTTTCAGAGTAGTATTTCAAAGCTTTTTAAATGGTTAAAAATGAGTACAAGTCCCCAAAAAACAGCAAACAATTGGGAAGAGAAACACCAGTCAATCCTATGGGAGTCACAGTCTGATTAAATTCCCAACCATGGTGGAGGATAATATGTGTCTGGATGACCCTAGTACATCTGTATCAATATGATCAGATCTTTACTTGATTTGTTACCCTCTCCCATGCCAGAAAATGGAAAGCAAAGCTACCCAGCTGACATGTGTCCTGCTCATGAATCGTTTGAGATGTCCCATGATTTCTGATAGTTCAAGATGAAATGAGAGTGCATCTCCACCTCATCTCTGCTTAACTGAAATAAAAATGCCTAATAATGAATCTAAAAGGTATCATGCATCCCCAGGTTTAACCAATCACAGTTGCATATCAAAGAAATGTCTGTGATGAAAAATGAAACAGAGATCCAAAAAGAAAGTGTGCTTAAAGCAATGCAAATTGAAACTACCCTAGATCAATGCAAGGTAGATGTTTACCTCTTGAAGTTATGGGTACAACTTCAACTATTAATACACAAGTGAGGACAACAGATATGCAAAGAGTGCTTGCATATTTTCTGATATTAAACAAGAAAGGGTGCCTCAACAAACTCAGACAATGCCACAAAAACAACCAAGTTCTGCAAGATTTTTCTCATTTTAGGAATGTTTATACATACACACACACACTGACACACATACTCTATCTGTCTGTCTATCTATCTATCTATCATCTATCTATCTATCTATCTATCGGCTACCCCCAGATGGATTTTTAAAAACCCTGGAGGGACTTGTGCTTTCTGATTCTGTCTTTGAGATTCACATGAGGGTTACCTGATCACAAAGTATTTCCTGGGAGCTCCCAGACTTAACAAGGACTTTGCATTCCCACTCTCCGTGTCAGTTTAAATTAGCTCAATTCTTACTGAAATGAAATAATCTGTACTTTTGTTGTGTTTTTGTACTATTTCAGAAGCATTAAAGATACCTGCTGCCAAGTAAACAGAGCTATTGTTTCCTTGATAGATCAGTTGGGGGGGGGGGGGAGGGAGTGACATTTGTTCCTTCCACAACAAAATTATCCTATTTCTTAATTAGTGTGATATTGCTAAAGCCCTTTAGAACTTGAACTATTAAGTCCTAAATAATAATCTTAAAATGACCAGTGGAAATGTATAAAAGTCAATTTGTAAGATGTTGTATGAGATTGGCTGTAACATGATTAGTGAGAGGTGAAGAAGGGAAGGAGAGAAGAAACACAACACATTTCAAGTAAGAGACTAAACAGATACAAAGTGAAAACTGCCTGAAATATTTTTTCCCTTCTGGAGGTGCCCTTAATTGCTTATAGCATGCCAACATTGTTTTCTACACAAAATGCTGTTTTTGCACAAAAATGACCTTGCCACGAAAAGTTGTAAAATCATGTTTAATGTGCAAAACTCTTATAATCTTGCTTCCTGAAGAGAAAACTTTGGAGATGTCTTCATTCTTGTGTATTAGCATAACATAAATGAAGATTTACATCCTTAATTGAGTGGCCACTCCTCATAATAAAAAAGCTGATACAATCACTTTCCAATTTATATTGCCGTACAATGACTTTTCTATGGTATACCAATTAGGCTAACTAGAACGCCAAGCTGTTAAGCTCTCCACTTGCTTCCTATTTTTAAAATTCTGGACTGCTGCCCACTATACCCATGTTTGACCACAGCCTTCTTTAAAACTTGTTAGCTTATTAAATTCTCATTACTCACTCTGTAATCTTTATAGAGAGCCAGCAATCATGATTCTGGAGTCTCATAAACCTCAAAGTAAATACATGGTTTAATGAAGCCTCTCTATAAAATCTCAGTGACATGTTGAAGTTCAAAAGAAGTCAAGGGGCACCCTGATACCACTGAAGATGCATTCTGCAAAACTCAGTGAGATGAGGTGAAAAGGTTCCATCATAAATCTTGGGACTGGCTCTTACAATTAAACAGTGTGTGTGGTAGCCAGTAGGGGGCAAAGCAAGGACGGGTGAACTCTTCAAATTATCTCTACAAATAGCTACAGAACAGTGGGATCAGTTAACCAAAGGCAAGACTGCTGGGAACAAAAGCAGGGAGCATAAGCTAAAAGCAAAAAATGAAGAACCACAAAGGTTCAGGCTGAGATAGATGAAGCTGTGAAATCAATGTGCCTGATGAAAAACAGGGAGAAAGACATCTATCATAATCTGATCTCCAAACTATAAAGACATGATGGAAGGGAGAAATCTCCCCCTTACTACCTGGCACATAAAAGACATATAATAAAGAAATCAATGGTGTGAAATTTTACCAGTCTCTACGGGAGAGGAGGAAAAGGAAAGCAGCCTCCTTTGTAGTGTTTCCTTAAGAAAACAGTTTCAGCAAAAGCCACACCAACACCCCTTCAACAATTTTGCACAGGAACGACATCATAGTGGGTAGTGTCCGACAAGAAATGCAAATGGAGCAACTGCTACTCAATGACTATCATTTGTAAATATCTTACCAGGAGCCCTTTCATACCACACAATTGTAACACAATGCTCCCACTTTCACTGCCATTACTATATCATATAGTATCCTGAGATTTGCAGCTTTGGGTTACAGTACAGCTCTGGATGAGAATTCCAAATGCCTCTCCCTTAACTGCAAATTCCAGGATGCCAGAGGATGGAACCATTGCAATTAAAGCAGTATCCAGCTGCTATAATTGTGCAATTTGAAAGGACCCTGGTTTGCAATACCTTTTGATATACCACCCGATATTCCAACAACTTTATTGCACCATTCTAGTTTCGATTCTAATGAAAAATCATTTTACTTTCAGCAAGCTCATTCATGCCTCTATCACACTATTGAGTACCAGTGTGACACAGTGGTTTGATCATTGCACTTTGACTCTGGAGACCAAGGTTAAATTTCCCTCTTGACCATGAAAGCTCACTGGTGTGGTCTTGGGTGAGTCACACACTCTCAGCACCAGAAAGCCCCATGATTGGGGATGCCTTAAAGGCACACAATAACAATGACACATTTTAAAAAACAGAAAAGTGAACTGTACATATAGGAATGATTCTGGGTAGATTGGGATTGCCAAGGATATCTGTTGCTGATTTTCAGTAGGTCAGTAAGGGTTTCAGTTTGACAGTAACAATGTCATGTTTTTGTCAGAACATGGGTTTTAATGTAGTGATATATTGTTATAGTTCAAACTGTGTGATGTAGCAATGTAATGCAAAAGTTAATGCATAGAGCTGGGATAGATTGCTAGAGTGTAACTTTGGAGTGTTCCAGTGACGCAGTTACATTCCACAATATCTAATAAGCATGTGCTTTTCTTCCAATGATGTACAGCTAGGTGGATAGACATGTTTTCTTTACCTCTGTAAATAGTTTGTAGTTTTAGTATTTGCAATAAAGTAAGCCATTTCGGGCTTTGGACTTAAGCTACAGTAGCATGGTGTATTTATTTTCATTGTGTTTCCGAGCAGATGCCAAGAGTCAAGAAGTATTGAGATAAAAAAGAGAGGTAATTTATCTCAATAAATCATTAGTTTTTGGTTTCTGGACAAGCTATACTCTCCCCTTCTCCACTGGACAAAGACTAGTGCAGGTAGGACACAGTTTGAAAAGAAATACTTAGAACTCCTATGATTTTTTGAGTCAAGGTCATCAGCAGCAGAAACCCTGACATCTTCCAGGGTGTTGAAGGATGATATTGTGTCCTGTGATGCATGTAGCTCTTAGATAACACTCACAGAGGGATGCAATAACCTCCCAGAGAAATAGTGAACATCTACAAAGGCCCTAACATGTCTGCTTGAAGGAATCCCCACTGAGTTCAGTGAGATTTAACTCCAGATACTATAAGTAAGATTTAGGATTGCAGCCTTAAAGTCTCATTTTCTACCTGAATTTGTTGAACTCATGGAGACTTACTTCTAAGCCAAGATATCTATGGGATTTTTTTGCCTGACAGTTTTCATGCCATTTGACCTGTGTTAAACCTCTCATCCCCTTTCATATTTTTACAAATATTGTGCTTATATTCCTTGTGATGGCACAGATGACGTGCAACTAAAATACCCATTAACATACTCTCTGATGTAATGAGTATTCGAATACACGTTCATTTGCAGAAAACAGATTGTTAACCCAAAAATATGAGAACATCTGTGCAAGTTTTATTATTTTTTAATTTTTTGTCTATTCATTTACTATATATCCCACCTTACTATTTGTATAGAATCCAAGATGACTACAAGATCCAAAGTGGCATTGTCATATATGTTGTCATCATTACTGTTAATTGCTGTCAACTCAGTTTTGGCGTATGACAACCCTATAAATGAGAGACCCCCAAGTCATCCTTTTATTGAAGTTCTTCTCAGATCATGCAAATTCAAGGCCTTGGCTTCCTTGATTGAGTCCATCCACCTCTAATATGATTTTTCTCTTTTCCTACTGCTGTCTACCTTCCCAATCATTATTGTCTTTTCTTACAAGTCATCTCATTTCATGATACATCCAATGTCTGACATTCTCAGGTTTTTCATTTTAGCTTCTAAGAAGAATTAAGGTTTGATTTTGCTCTTGGACTCAATTCATTTGTCATTTTCTTGTTTCTTTGCTCTCTCCCTCTTCCATTATTTGTTTATGAATAAGTATTGCAAGGAAACTAGTTTGGTATATTTTACAAAGAACACCCGCTTGTAGGTTAGTAGACATGGAACTGGTGGTTTCTTAGCTTCTATTGCTCATAAAGAATTACCACAATGCCTTATGGAGAGGCAAAGAAATGATGCTATAGACGCTATCTCAGAAAAGCTGTCCTACAGATCTAATAATAACTTTGAATGAGCTCAGTGAAGGACAAATATTTTTCCTGCTACATTATTCTGTAGCATATGTTTGTGTTTATCACTGCCTTCTTTGAATTTGTTTTTGAACTGTTTTGAATGGCTCATTCTTATAGAAACATGCTAAGAAAGCAACAGTGATGCAAGATCAACATTCATCTATTTAGTGCAACCAAGAAAGAAATTGGGAGAACTAATTCAATGTACAATAATTATGAAACAGAATTTAAAAAAAATATAAGCTACCTCTGAGCACATGCGCAGGGTGACTTTTTTGCAAGTATGGGAACAATAACTAGATGTTACTCATTTCTAATCTTTTTGGCTGAAAGAGTATGACATGTCTAAGGACACCCAGTGGGTTACCATGATTAAATAGGTATTCAAACCCTGGCTTCCAGGTCACTGACCAATGCTTGAAGTACTACATCATGCTGGCTCTCTATGTCAGCTGCTGCCGTTGTTGTTGTTATTGTGGTGTTGGTGGTTGTGTGCCTTTAAGACTTTTTTTACTTATGGCAACCCTAAGGTGAACTTATCATGGGTGACTCACCCAATGTCAACCAGGAGGTTTTCCATGGTTGAAGAAGCAATCAAACCCTGGCTTCCAGAGTCATAGTCCAACTCATTAATTACAAAAACTTAATTTGGTATTTAGTCCAGCTGTAACAAGCCACTCAGCTAATTTCCTGTGGTACATAGGGGAGAAAGCAAAAGCCATTACTATGAAGGAAATCTGTTCTTCAGCATAATGGTGCTGTTAAATGCAAATGCTCTATTGAAGAGGAAGAAATACTGGTGTGCAAATCCTAGTCCTGGTTTTGCAAACTTCATTTCACCAAAATGCTCTCTTCAGATATTTATTTGATTTTCATCTTTATGAATGACTGGGTTGTTACTATTCCATGTTTTTGTGCAATTGAATTGAATTGAATTGTGTAGGATAACGCACAAAGGAGAATTTATAATTATAGACATAGTCTAGTGTTGATCCAGAAAATAAGGGGGAAATTATCAAAATAATAGAAAGGCCTTGTGTTTATCTATCAAAATGACCTAAACAAAACCAGAGCTCAATCCTAGTGAAGAAAACCCACAGATTATGTCACGTTCTACTAGAGTTTGGGAAGATTACTATTTTTGACTGCAACCAGTGGCTATCTTGACTGGAGAATTTTAGGAGTAATGGTCTCCTGAGGGAAAAAAAGAATTTCAAGCTCTATGTCTATCAGTATTGAAGATTGAGCTGACAGAAATGCATTTTGTGTGGAGAATATCTTCACCTTTTATCCTTCCTATATGGGAAGGTCAGAGAAAAGGGAGGACCAATGTGGGTAAAGTGAATTGTAAATGCTGTGGCTAAATGACAGCCTCCTTTAAAACTGTAGCTAATTAGTTGAGTAATATCCAAATGTTATTAATTCTGCAGTTCCTTAAGTAGCAATCACCCATTTATTTATAATAGCATTTCCACTGTAATTACAAGCATCATAATGAATTTATTGTGGGATTAATGGGGATGGGATATTTATACCCCCAAGGAATTGCATTTGACAACCATGCTACTTAATGTGAAGATTTTATTGTTTCAATTTGTAATGTCTTGTTCATTAATCTGGCTTTCTACCATTCCATGCCATGTATCTTTGGCAACTGGAAAGCGTGAAAATTATAAATGCATTCCTTGTCACTGAGTGTTTCAAGAGTATTTTAGCAAGACTTGCAGAAGCCCATTATGGAAATCAGTGGCAGGAGGCGGGGTATGATTTTGTAAAGGTTCCCATTTTCCCCTAGCAATCTAATCAATTTTGAGGCTTTATAGGAGTAGTAAATCCTATAATTTGGAGGGTTGAAAGTTGCCCACCCCTACAATTGTAGTGGTACATCCTTCTTTTGGAATCATCCATTGCAAAGTGGATCACTGCTGGCAAGGACTTTTGTTCAGACACTATGGGGGTCATCTCCTTTCAAAGGAAAGAAAGGAAAAATGATCTTCGTGTTGAGAAAAGAGATGGGAATCATAATCACATGAGTAGACAGGAAATCTGGAGAGCATGTAATTAAATATGTTGGCACATTTCTAAAATGCTGCACAGGGCCCACCTATACCATATGCAGAAGTAGGACTTTACCACATAAATGCACTATTCTATGGCAATCATGTGAGTAACGATAGTAGATATACATACTGGCATGAACACCCTTGTTATCACATATGTCTCCTTCAGTGCAATGATGCCAGTTCACCAATCCATGGTATTGCAGTTTTACTTACACATATCTTTAACCCTTGCTTTCCCATATTTCAATTGTGCAATTCTAGCATTGGTTTAAAAATCACTGTAAATTCAAAAAGAGACAACTCTGGAATAGTGAGGGGGGAGAAGAAGATACCCCCCTGGTATCACTTTAGTGCTGGCATGCCATAAAAGAAGTGGAACAGGTACATTATATAAGGTAAGTGACAGGAGTGTAGTGGAGTTGGCAGTTATTGACAGGTCTTGTCTGTCAATAGTGTGGGGTGAGTGGTAATCATAGGCAAGAGGCAAACTGGCAGTGGAATGTGCAAGACATTGTGCAAAAGAGACCCACTTCAATGTTAGTTTGCCTCTCTCCTGTGATAAAGTTTGTAGCAGAGTAAGGAGACCTCTGGTCAATGAAGCTAATCTAGGCTGCAAAGTAATTGAATCTGCTCCATGTATGCATGATTCAGGGAACAAGTAGTCTTGATAGCAAATAATAACAATGGGTAGAGGATTCACTCTAGTTAGGGCTAAGCAATATGTCAGGTCAATAAGTTGGTTGTTATGTCATGTCAACATACATCAGTGATTAATATGAAGATTTTTTTTGTATGAAATAATTTAAATTATTATTTATTGTTATGTCCTATATTTGACATTAAATTTATCTAACACTGCATGAAATGAGATGAGATGAGACCTTGTTTCTAATACTGCTGAAACAGACATACGTTCTGATGAATGAGTTTTAGGGGAGGGTTAATTCCACTGTTCTGCTAATTTCATTTACAATAGAAGCTGTGCATTAACGTTTTCCTGAGACTTTCTTTCTGAAGCCAATTTCATAAAGCCTGATTTATTGTCAGTTCCAACGAGATTTAAGTAAAGCCTTTATGGGGAGGTCAGCATTATCCGCTTTAGTTTATGGTGGTTCATAAAAACAATGAGAATTTTTAATGGGGCCTGTGTTAACTCCAAGCTGTACTTTATCAATATCACAAAACTGTAGTGGGCAGTGGGAAGCTGGAGATTTACCAAAGGGCACCTTGTCCAAGATTTTTTTCACAGTGTGGAAATAACTATTTGCAAATGACTAATTACTTTCAATCAATTACTATTTTCACATTATTTATTTATTATTTATTTGCGGTATTTGTATACCATCCTTCTCAACCCTGAAGGGGACTCACATTTAACCACCTTATATTGTGAATGTAACTTAATCAGGGATAACATCACTTCTTGTATGGTGCAATTGTAACCTTTAGTTATCTTTATAAATAAAATGTGTATTCTCACTTAGTGTTAGAAGAAAAGCAGATACCCTTCAACATTTCACAGATGAAAAGGAGGATATGTGCATATGTGAGGGCCAATAAATTTGCATGCGCAGAAGCGGCAAGGGAATTGAAATCAGTGTACAACCAAGGCACCCATTTGTGTAGGCCAAGAGCTGTAACCTAACCCTATATTGTAAATAAAGGAGGGGAGGGGCAAAAGCAAAATGGTCTAGGAACTGGAAATATGACATTTATAATTTTGGGTGGCAGAATTACCTCACCAAGTGTATTGCCAAGGCCAAGTTCATGATCAAGTTCACAGTCAAGTTCATTAAGCATTCAAGGACCATATTGACGGTAAGAATCATAAATATTAGTTAGGTAACACTTAATAAAAGTTGTCCTTACTTAACCCATTAAGTGGCCTCTTCATTTGTGGGGTTTTGCAGCAAAAGCACATACCCTTCAAAATTTCACAGATGAAAAAGAGGATATGTGCATACTAGACTTGTTTAGGTTCCATTCAGAAAAACCTAAAAGTCGTAAAAATCCACCGAATTTGGGCTTTTGAAGCAGTTTTGAACCATGCAGGAAAAGTGGTAGGGGCAAATCCGAATTTGAACCACTTGCCCATTTTGTTTGGAATTATTCTGTAATGTTCGGATGTCTCCCAAGATTATTTTGATTTTCAGAACCATTAAGCCACTTTGGTAAAGCCTAAACAGTTTTAAAATCTTGTGGTTTCCCTTTCCCGGTGATGCAAAGAGGGATGTGGTAGGTGTGGCTAAGCACAGCCATTCTTGAAGGCCACACCCCTAATGATGGAGATTGCAAAATGTCCTGCTGTTAAACTACATTTCCCACACTGCCTTGCTACTAATTAGCCAAAATGACCGAGCAGCAGTCTTTGTCTAAATATTAAATAAACTGAATGAACCTACAAAGGTGTCTAAAGAGAAGACAGCGAAGCAATAATCAACCCTAACCCTTTCCCTGCAATAAAGATAGTACGTGTCCACCACAAAAGGGGAGCCTCCATGACTCTCCACACCTTCCTTTTCAACAAAATGTTTGTCTTGGCTCCCCATGCCCTGCCTCTCGCTGTTTGCCATTATTTGCCACCATTTGCCATGATTTGATTTTATTTTTTTGCCATTTTTGCCTGGCAGGGATTCAACCCACGACCTTCTGCTTATGGGAGCAGTGCACTCTCTTTGAGCCACGCTTGTCCTGTAGTAAAATCAGGTCAGAACTTATACTTCAGTGGGAAGCCAGTTCCTCTTTTCCCTGTACTGGGGTCATTCCAGCCCCAATTCTCCCAAACATTGAAAACATTCCTTTTTTCATCCCTCCCTTTAGAGTTCCCTAGGATTGATGCACTGGGGAGTCTGGCTTGCTAAGGAACTTTGGGAAACTACATCTCTCATGCATATAAAATTGCCTCAAAAGCTCTGTGTTTTTTCCTATGTGTTCCTACTTCCTATGTCTTCTGTTGTCTCATTGCCTTGTGCTCCTGAGACCTCATTCCCTTCCCTTTGATGGGAAACCATGTTCTTGATCCCAAAGAAGGGGATCAGTCTAGATGGCCTTTGATGGTCTGCTCTGTATATGATTTCTGTTCTCCCCCAAATTAACACAGTTTGTACCACACAGTTTCTGGAGTAGAACAACTACTTTCAAAATAAAGACTACCCAAAGAAACAGGAAATAAAACTTTCAAAATTCAAACCAGGAACATATTTCCTTTATTATTTAAAAAAAATGCTTTTTTAAAAAAACTTTGAAAAAAATTCCCTGGCACAGGGATCAAACTTATGACCTTCCACTTATGGAGGCAGCACACTCTCCCTGAGCCACAGCTGCCTATAGAAAATTTCAATTCAGAAGTTGTATGTACTGCACTGGGAAGCTGGGTCAGTCTATAAAAACGTTTTATAAAAACCTTGAAAATTCACCAAAAAATCCAAGTCAAAAATTATGAAATTTGGCGAGCTAACAGTGGTCTATGTGTTCTACCACTGTAGCAAGTTTCATCACGATTGATCTAAAAATGAGGGAGGGGAAATCCCCTGAAGTTTCTCCATGCCAGTGCTGTTTCTTTCCTACTGCGCATGCATGTCTGCCATTAACAAAGCGATTCAGAAGTTTCGGAAAGTTTTGGTTTGTTTTTTTAAGGAAGTGACATTTAAATTGAACCACCAGTGCCTCCTACATCCAAAACGAGTTTTGAACTTTTTTTTTAATCAAACAAGCCTAGTGCATACTCCCCAACTGCTTAATTTGACAAGGATGTTCCCAGTTAATCCTCTAGCATTTTACCTTTGCAGCTGCTCTTAAAATGTCCCAGTTTCTCTCTTCCTCCCATAATCCCCTTTTTGGTCTCAGCTTACTTCAATGGATGGAAACTTAGTTCAATGTGGAAAAGTAATTTGCATTTATTTAACTCAACATGAGGGAGGTAACGAGGATTTTTTTGTCTTTCCCAGGAGGCTGAGGCCAAAGCATATAGCTACAACCTCTCCTGGCTTTAGAATAGAATATTCTGTGCTGTGTGACCAAATTACTTAGTAAGGTAAGCAAAAAAGAATGGATACAACTTGTAAAAAGCAGGTCAAGGAACTTTCCAGGAGGGAATCACCTAGGTAATCTCTCTTTGTCACAGATACATGAGAAATTATCACACAAACAGACTATTATACTAGAGTTGTATTATCATAGATAGTGGATACATACCAAGTTGGGCACTTTCAATATTGCACCTCTCTTGAATCAAGCAATTGTGTCAATTTGTCACTTCATGGTTTTGCAATTGTACTTCCATATATGCTCAAAACCCTACTTTCTTGCTCTGCTGCTGTTTCATTTTTCCAATTTTAGAACAATTGGACAATTCTGGCATTGAAAAACAAAAAAATCAAATATAAAGAAAAAACATAAATGGAATAGTGAGAGGGAGAAGGGAGAGGAGGGGAATGCTATCCCCTGACATGACTTTATTGCCAGCATGTTGTCAGAGAAGTGGAAAGAATCTATTTCATCAAGGTAAGTGAAGTTTTGAGATTCAGAACTGTTGATGGTTGGGTTCATCACAAGGAGGAGAAAGATCAGCAGGAGGATGCACTTGGCATTGTATTGCATGAACAATCCCAAGTGCAATGTCAGTTTGCCTTCTACTAATTGCAATGCTAGCTTGTAGGATTGTGTACAGATTCAGTTTGGTCTGTTCCCTTCAGCCAATCCAGCTTGTTTGGCTTGTTCAGCTGGCCGTAATGGTAAGGGCTTAGCCATCATGTTTTCTTCGGCTGAGACGGGCCACACAGTATCCGGTCATGGCTCCTCCTCTCCTATTTGGCATCACACAGCTTGTGAAGAAGCTACCACTTGCTCACATGGAGTTTCCCTGTGAGCCCTGCCTATTGGACTAATCAGAATAGTATAATGCCATGACATGTCTTACGCAAGCTGTTTCTATTTAATGGGGCAAGTGCCTCGATTGCTCTCAGTTGCATCCTGGCTCTAGAGAGGTGCTCTAGGTCAATTTCTTTGCCACTCACTCCCAGATTAATGTTTTGGCTTAGCCTCTCTCTGTATTGGATCTTTTTTGATTTTCCTTTATTTTCCTTTATTTTTTATTGTTTTTTTAGTGGGTCTGGGAGTTGGGAAAGTTCGAACAAGAAATGCAAAAGCTTTTCTTGTTTGTTTTTTTATTAGTAAAGAAGAAAGTGTAATAGTACGGCACTGGGCTGTATGATGTGGAAGTGTGTCTTTGACATTTGGCAGAAAGGAATGGTGCCCTGCTGCTGCTCCTAGAGAAGTTACAGGGTGGGGCCAGCAGGGGAATACCTTTTTGTGATTTTTTTAAATAAGATTTTATTTCCAAAAAGAAAAGACATTCTTAAAAATCAGGAGATGACCCAAACATTGTGAAATGTGGTGGGCTAACACTGGTAGATGTGTCCTCCAAATGTGGTCATTTTTGCCTTGATAGCCCAAAAAATGATGGGATGTGGAGCCTAGGGAGCCACCCATTGCTGCCAATGGGCTGGATCCAGTTGCATTTTTTGGCTGCAGACCAAAAACAGCTATTCAGCTACCCACTCATTTTCAGAAAGCGTGCAAAGATTATTCCGAGTGTCTACTGAAATTTGGCCAACTAGTTTGCTTTGTATGATAAAGTCCATGAATTCTGCCCACCACTAATTTTCCTTAAATAGGATCAACATTATAGAGAAATATACCTGATTTCAACTTTTTCCTACTCCACTCAGTTCTCATTCTTGTTGTTATTGTTTTGGGGAGGGGGTGAGATTTCAATTGACCTCAAATTTTAAAGTTTAGCTTTATTCACTGATCCTCTGTGTGGCATGGTGGCATAGTAAAAAAAACTGTGCAGTTCAACTCATAGTTTGGGGATTGTTCAGAACAAAGAGTGCATGATATTTTTATAAAGGTCAAAACCTGGCTCTTCGAACAAGCTTTCATAAATGCAGCGTAACAGGTGAATATGGAACTACAGAACGACTGGACGATGTGACTAGAAAATGATTTTAGTAAGGAGACACTGGTGATTTATGTTTTTATTGATTTTATGTGGTGTATGTAGAAAAACAGAATGTTTTTAATTGTATTTTTATGTCTGTTGGGGCACTGAATTGTTGCCGACTGTAAACCGCCCTGAGTCACCTTTGGGGTGAGAAAGGTGGTATACAAATATCGTAAATACATACATACATTAAAACCAGTGTTTTCTACACCATGGATTTTCTGAAGAATACCTTCTGAACAGTGAAGATTTGCATCTATCCAGGATTCTCTTCATCAGGGTTTTATAACACTTGAGAGATATATAGTTTCCAACTTTTTCTTTGAAATATTTTCAAGCATTCCTTCCATCTATCCAACAATATGTGTTATACTTAGCTGCACTCCTCAGTTTTCCTATTTCCTTTAGTCTCCTTGCATTCAATGTGTTAGCTAGGGATGAAGAGTAATGCTCTCCATTTTAAATTTTGTGTTTATAACTGCATGCTATATCATACAGGTCTCTGGGATCATTCATAACTATCAAATCCATCATCAGTACTCTGTCATTGCTTTGGTCCCAACAGGCTCGAGGGCAGTTGTGATTCATTCTCATAAAAGAGAAAGGAGAATTCCAGATAGCCATTGCACCTTGTGAGTTTCCAAAGAATTATGATCAACCTAAGAATTAAAACCTTCCAACTTCAACAGAGGGTATTCTGAGGAAAGTTCTATAAAACTGTGGTATAGATCTGCTCTAAATTTAATTTTCCTGGTCTTTCTTAATACCACTCTTAGCTCATATTTTCTGCTTCTTTTTTGATTAGCCCTCACTGAAATTCCACTGAAGTTCTAGGGGGCCTTGTTGCATTTAGACCTCCAAAGTACCTTCTTGCCATTTCCCTGGTGCCCTACTTCCTTCTAATTTGATAACCCAAGACCTCACACCCTACAAACTAAAGACCATTATAATTAAAATATGTCGAGCTTAATCATACTACTTAACTAAAATGATATCTTTTGACCTGACGTCCAGCAAAATAAACACTTCAAATCCTGCAAATGTGATCTTCTCTTCTTTGCTTCTATTCTTCCACCATACAGTCCTTTGCTGTACTGATCAATGTTTTTGTTTTTCTCTTGCATTATAAAACTTACTGGTTTTCAATTCGAATGTTGTCTTGGTGAGCTAATTTCCCCAATTTATCTAAGTGCAATGCATAATCTAAAAGATCACAGCATTTCTGTCAAAAACATATATAGAGACTGGATTTCATCTATACACTGGAACCAGGACAATAAGCTCTGTACAATGTTCCATGAAGCTATTCTTCCATGCTCTCCTACTTTTGTGAAGCATGGGTTGTAGCCTGGATAATAAAATCAGTCTTAATTAGCATGTGTTCCTACATGCCACTGTATTGCCAGAAAGATAGTTCTTTGTTCTTTAGAAAAAATTGTTCTTTAGAAAAATTCTTGCTGCATACATAAAACCTCATTTCATCATTGTGAGTGCAAGCTGTTGAAGGAAACATTGTAACCCAATCAAGCTTCTTGGTTACAATTAAATATTTGAGAATTTTATGCAATCATGCATCAATACATTATAAAGGCAGTGTAGCACGATGTATGGTAGAGCAGAGCATAAACTTAGACCTGGGATCAGTTTATATTGCAGTGCAACATTTGGAATCACTGGGAGGTACAAAATAAGGCAAGGTCCCCACTTCGGCAAGGCCCCCACTGATATTCTTGTGAACATGCTAGTAAAATGTACGCTAGATAATGCTATTGTAAAGGTGGAACTGGTTGACTGACTACTTGGGGGACTGTTTTACAGTTTTGAAATTTCTTACATCTATATCAATTAATCTACCCATCTTCTTTGTTTGTTAGCAGGCTTATCACACATATACTTTGACATTGCATTCATGGATCTTCCTCAAACTCATGGAAGGACCAGCAAAATCATTCATATAGATCTCATTCCCAATATCTGTGCATTATAAGTTAAATGTAGTAATATTCCCAAATACATGGAGACAGTTATTTGGGTGACAACTGTCTACACTGTTTAATTATATTCTGCATATGTTGGAAACATGTGAGGGTCAAGAGCATGGGCCTTATGTGCAATCCAAAGATGCTACATTTTTCCGGGGGGAGGGGGGGAATCCACACCATCTATCTAGCTATGTATGTCATGAATATACTCCTTGTTTCCCTCCCTTTTTCTCTCCCTTTTTTCTCCAGTTATCCATTATTACGTGGGTTGTTGTACTTCAACCAACAGTTCCATGAAATAGAAGGTTCAATGAGTTGTACTGAATCAGATTTCTCAACTTGAAATGGAACTGATAAGTAGAACAAAGAGTAAGTGAAACTGAAGGTACCACAGTTATGCTCAGCAAAGAAAAGTTAAATGATTGAGAAGGTATATCAGATATAGTTTTTTTTAAAATAACAGTAGTATTCTTCTATTTTTTTCATTAAGTTTTCATTTAATGCAAGGGAAGTGCTTGCTGCTCACCAGGCCTTTAGCCGGGCGGGGGGAGGGTAGGGGTTCACCCCCCCCCCCCCGAAATTTTTCAGGTTAAAAAAAATAAACCTGGTTTACTCATGAATTTTAACTGGTTAACCGAATCCCCATGCTAAGTCTATGAGATGCAAAAAATTAAGAGTCCCTTCAGAACTGCAAGCACTATCTCAAGCAAATATCGACAATTTATTCACACTGTCATTACTTGCAGCAATAGCGGATGTAGCGAAGCAATCAAGTTGGGGGGGTGTTGAATGCTCTCATTAAGGAGGCCAGACTTGGTGGAGGTGGTTGATAGGGGCGGAGCTACAGGCTATTGAAGGCTGCTCTGCCCCCTCCTGTGCTCTTGGCTGCAGCATGAGCTAGGAGGCAGGTTTCAACCACCCCCCCCCCATTTAAAAAAAACCCAAAAATTTTCAACCCTCCCCCCAAAAAATGTCTGGCTACGGCCCTGCTGCTCACTTCATAGTATTGCAGATATTTCAATAAAAGAATTTTCTGTGAATGCATTTTAATGCACGTATATCTCAGTTAATGAGGCAGGTGTGTTCCAGCACATTATTTTTTTTTAAAAAAAAAGTGGTACCAAAGGACAAAACAACATGGAAGGAATATGGATAAATTCATATATGACACAAAATGGGTAGTTCAACATGTTCCAGCATATATATATATATATATATATATATATATATATAATAGTCCAAGACTGATATTATGAACATGTGAAATGAAAAAAATCAATTCAGGTAAAACTTGAATGAGCAAATGAAAACATTTTGATTCTTGAAGAGAACAGGCTTTCCCGAACTTTTCTTAATGCTACCTATATAAAAGCCGTTTTCAATCAATTACTTTATTAGATGTCTCTGCTAGGTGTTTTTGTTGATCTTCTTTTAAATGAATTTCAAATCCATTTTAAAGGGACCCAAACTAGATCAACACCCCAATTTTGGGGTGTTGAACTGTTATTTCTCCAGAATCATTACTTGATTTATTTTAGTCTGAAGTTGCTATATACACACAAACCAGATCTCTCAGAATCTTGTCTACTATAGTACATAGTCTGCATATGAAAGTTATAGATAAGACATCAAATTTGTGGCCATGAAGGTTGAAACTTGAGACAAATACAAATTCATATAAGTATATATTCAGAGCATCACCATCTTACTTCATTACTCATCCTGTTCCTCTTCAGTGAACTTCACAAACATTAGAAGAGCTTTCTTTCAGGTTTGCAGTCTGATAAAGTGTTATTAGAAAGGAAATCATTCAGAGGTAAAGTATAGCCGAGACCTTGCATACATTTAAGCTCAATCAATTTCCTTTTATTAGCAACTATAAGGTAAAGGTAAAGGTAGTCCCCTGACATTAAGTCCAGTCATGTCTGACTCTGGGGTGTGGTGCTCATTTCCATTTCTAAGCCGAAGAGCCAGCATTGTCCGTAGACACCTCCAAGGTCATGTGGCCGGCATGACTGCATGGAGCGCCGTTACCTTCCCGCCGGAGTGGTACCTATTGATCTACTCACATTTGCATGTTTTGGAACTGCTAGGTTGGCAGAAGCTAGGGCTGACAGCGGAAGCTCACGCCGCTCCCCGGAATCGAACCTGCGACCTTTCGATCAACAAGCTCAGCAGCTCAGTGCTTTAACCCACTGCGCCACCGGGGGCTCTACACAACTTGGCCATTATAAAGGACCAATATTAACCACAAAAACCTTTAGCGGGCCATTCCACCTTTCTCCCTCCCTTGCTCTATTCCCATGCCTTCTCAGGCATGCATGCCAAGAGCCAAGGACAGAAGGGGAATTCCCACACCTTCCTTGACCATTGCCAGCCAAAGGGTAGTCCAGCTTCACCCGCGAGCCACAAGAAAGTCCTCTAGGCTGTATGTTGTGTAGGCCTGCATTAAAAGTTCAGCATCCTTGTTACGGTTCAGGCTTTACAAATCTGTATAAATGTTGTGTTAAAAGGTTTCAGATAGTTTGCAATCACTTTTCACACTTCATAGTTTAGCATTTACCCACCCACCCACTACCTCTATGCACTGTTCAAACAAAGTGCCCTATACCGGTGTAATGGATGTTTACATGAGAACCTATGCGATTCTTCAGAGTTTTAGGGTTCACTTGGAGCTATCCAAGGTCCTGACTTCTTCCTAGAAGCTCTGTTTTGACTGGACTTTGGTTGCCTTGATTTAATCCAGATGCAGTTTGCCCCATTTCAACTTGTATGGTTGTTTAGCCTTTCCCTGTGAGTCCAACTGTCACAAGGACAAGCTAAAAATAGGCTTCCAAAACTAAAAACTTTTGCATCGGAACAGTAACTTCATTGAGCCACAGTTTTTGGATCTTAATCAATTAGTGGCTCTTTCCATAAAATTAACACATTTTTCCAAGGTGGAGCACAGGGCATAGTGATAAAATAAAAAGAGACCAGAATGTAAGCATCCTGGAAAAAAAACTCATAATTTATAAAAGATGAAATGAGAGTTGTTACTTGAATACATTAAAGAAGACCTCCCTTGACCCAACCATATGTAACAACTACAGACCAATTTCCAACCTCCCTTTTCTGGGCAAGGTTCTGGAGCGGGTGGTTGCCT
This sequence comes from Anolis sagrei, assembly GCF_037176765.1. Lineage (NCBI taxonomy): Eukaryota > Metazoa > Chordata > Lepidosauria > Squamata > Anolidae > Anolis > Anolis sagrei. Next base: position 209,530,976 of record NC_090024.1, on the reverse strand, counting down.
CGCAGCTTCAGGGATTCCTCGATGACACCGATTTTCTGGATCATTCGCAGTCTGGCTTCAGGCCTAGGCACAGTAATGAGACAGCTTTGGTCGCCTTGGTGGATGACCTCCATAGGGAACTGGACAGGGGGAGTGTGACCCTACTTGTTCTCTTGTATATCCCAGCGGCTTTTGATACCATCAACCATGGTATCCTTCTGGGGAGACACGCTGGGATGGGACTTGGGGGCATGGTTTTACTGTGGCTCCGGTTCTTCTTGAGGGGTCATTCCCAGTTGATGAAGCTGGGGGACTCCTACTCAGACCCCTGGCTGTTGACCTGTGGGCTTCCGCAAGGTTCTATTCTGTCCCCATGCTATTTAACATCTACATGAAACTTCTGGGAGAGGTCATCTGGAGTTTTGGAGTACAGTGCCATCTCTACGCAGATGACACCCAACTCTACTTCTTATTTCCGCCAGACTCCAAGGAAGCCCCTCGGATACTGGACCAGTGCCTGGCCACTGTGATAATCTGGATGAGGATGAACAAGCTTAGGATCAATTCTGACAAGATAGAGGTCCTCCAGGTCAGTCACCCATCTGACTGGGGTATTGGGTGACAACCTGTGCTGGATGGGGTTGCACTCCCCCTGAAATCACGGGTCTGCAGTTTGGGAATCCTCCTGGATTCAGTGCTGACACTTGATGCACAGATGTCAGTGGTGGCCGGAGGGCCTTCGCACAATTAAAACTTATGCACCAACTGCGACCTTACCTCTTGAAGACTGACTTGGACATGGTGGTCCATGCCTTAGTTATCTTTAGACTGGACTACTGCAAAGCACTCTATGTGGGGCTACCCTTGAAGATGGCCCAAAAACTACAAGTTGTCCAATGTTCGGCAGACAGATTAATAACTGGGGCTAGTTACAGGGAGCGGTTGACTTCCTTGTTTAAGGAGCTCCACTGGCTGCCATTTATTTTCCAGGCCCAATTAAAGGTGCAGGTTATCACCTATAAAGCCCGAAATGGTTTGGGACCTGCCTACCTTCATGACCGTATCTCCCTCCATGAACCAGCCCGGGCCCTTCAGTCTTTGGGGGAGGCCCTCCGTTCGCCCCTGCCAGTTTCACAAGCTTGTTTTGTGGACACAAGGGTGAGAGCCTTCTTCTCTGTGGCTCCCCAACTCTGGAACTCATTGCCCGGAGAGATCAGGAGAGCCCCTACCCTAGAAACCTTTAAAAAGAACCTTAAAACTTGGCTGTGTGGCCCACCCACTGTCATTGTGATTGTGTTTATTGTTATTTTATATTGCTAATGTATTCATATGTTTTTATGTAATTATGATGTTGTTGTTTGTTGCTTGTGTTTTGGTTTTATTTTGCTGTAATCTGTTGTTTGGGCTTGGCCTCATGTAAGCCGTCCCGAGTCCCTGTTGGGGGAAATGGTGGTGGGGTATAAATAAAGATGATGATGATGATTATTATTATTATTATTATTATTATTATTATTATTCATAAAGGCCTGTTTTACCACAGTATTACTCTGCAATAAGTGTCCCATAAATAATATTTCCAGATCAGGTAATCGGATGTAAATATGAGTAAATAAATTTCCCATTTTTATCTTTGTTTCAATAAAGTAATCAAAAACTGCACAGGAACTATTCTATCCAAATAAGACATTATTTTGGGGGGATATTATTTTTTTACTTTTTTGCCAGGAAAAGTTTTCTTGTGCAGCTTTTTGCTGAGAAAACACAATTTTTCATTTAGTAATGTTATTATCAGGACATGGGTGCCATCCACACACTGGTTGCTTTCTCTGGGATATGCATTTACATCCATTTTCCCATACACAATATGTTACTTCTAATCATATATTATGTTGAAAACTTGTTTTTAAAATGGTGAGAGTGAAGGGGGGACTACCAGCATAGTACAACACAGCAGCAAGCAGTGGCTTAGTTGCCTCAGAAGAAAGTTTGCTTTTGAAAGTGAAATGGAAGAGGCTCACTAGAGGTTCTTAGGTCTCAGAGAGAGATCTTAGGGGAAAAGAAGAGGCATTCAGAGAGACCACAATCCAACACACATTTTCTAACTCTTAGTGACATTATGATGCAGCCAAAAATGATTGCCTTTGTAGTGCCAAGATATTGCATTCACTCTGTGATCTCTGATAGGATGGAACCCTGGAGATCTCTTTTCCCCCAAGGAAGGAATGTACTTCCAAAAGAGATGCAAAAATCAAATTACACATTCATAGTGACCAGTGTTTTTACTATTTATAATACCTAAAATATGCATATTGTTGCTGAAGCAAAGTTCTGTGCCGTCAGATCTGTAAGATCAAATCTGTTAGGGAATTGGGAAATACATCTGAAGTTATAGTTCCACAGTCAAATTGGTTCTTTCAAAGGTTGGCCCTGTATCTCCCAGACTGAGATTCTGTGATACATGACCATTGAGTCAAAGAAGCTGAGATGCCAATTAAAATGAACAAAAATAATCATGTTTTATTCCAACAATGAAACAGAATATTACACAGATATTCAAGAAATCAATAGAGTCCATGTAAATAAATCAATAAAATAAAAATGATATGTAGTCATAATAGGTTACTAATGTCTTCATTAAAATTTTATTAGTTGTAAGTCAACTCAGTATTAAATGTCTGATAATAAAGAAAGGGCGGGAAGTGAATAGAAATCAGGAAGAATCAAGCAGAAAAATGAAGAATTTACAAAGGGTGAGCGTGAAGGGATATTGGGAGGGCTTCTAATGAGGCTACCTGGCAAGGAGCCAAAACATTTTGGATCTGCCTAAAAGACAGAGCCAGAAAGGTGAGAAGGATGAGTTGAAAGAAATGAATCATGACTAAGGGCAAAGTGACAGATCAACAGAGAGGTGAGGGGATGAGAGAAAGAGAGAGAGAGAGATTAAAGACCTCTTCACATGGCCCTTTCAGGCCATACCATTGCACCAGCAATCAGAGCACGGGGCAGCTCGTGACACCCTGCGTGCCCTCTCTCCTTCCTTCATCACACAGAGGAATGGGAGAGCATGCTTCGGCACTCTTCCCCCCCCCCCCATCAGAAAAGCAAAAAGGTGGCAATGCACATTGCCCCGCTGCCCTTTCTGCCATTACACGAACAAGTGGGCCAGTAAGTGCGGGTAGCTCCATGAGAGCAACCTAAACTACACTTTCCTCACTGTCATGGAGGAGAAATTACCTTTCAGTGCTTTCACTCCACTTTGGGAGGAAAGTGGGAAGGGCCTGCTATGCATCATGTGATGGTGCACAGCAAGCCCCATCCTTGCTGTTAAAAAAAGTGGCAAAACAGGTATATTTTGCCCATTTGGAAAAGTCCCAAATGAGAAGGAACATGGGCTGATAGTGGGACTAGAACCAGGGCTGGTTAGTTACCATAAATAATGGAGAAAGGAGAGAAACTTAATAGCGACACAGAGTATGTGTGGCTTTGCAGCAAAACCTAAACTTGGATTAATCAATTAATTTCTCACCATTTCCCAGTTGAGGACTCTAGGTGGCTTATAACAGGTTAACATATTTAAAATTCCCATTCCCTCTCTTTGTATGGGAAATTACAGGGAAATAAAAGATGCAATAATTGAGTGCACACAAGCGGTGATAGTATTCGGATGGAAAGACAAATCAAAGTGGACAGTAAATAAATGGTAGTAGTATATGGTGGACCAAATGGAATTCGAAATTATGGATGCAAAATTAAATGATTCAAATCGTTATGAAAATAGAATGCAAGAAGTTGAAGAAAGAGGGAACCAGGTCAAGAATTATATTATGAATAAGTCTAGAGATCAGGCCATAAGAAATAGAATACAAATGTTATACAGTATGTAAATCTAGAGGGATTGTCTCAAAAAGTATTAATATGAGAAACAAAATAATCTTTGTGGTGGTGGTAGGAATTGTAACTGATGTGTTTGTGTATGTGTGTCCTAAAATAAAATATATAGTAAAATATTTTAAATTTATACATAGTTAAAAGTTAAGCCATCATAAAATTAATACCAGTTAAAACCATAGACCATTTTAAAAATAAAAAAACAAAAAAATCATTGTACAAAGTCTGTTTCCTTTTTTAAAAAGCAAGCAATTGCTGGACTATGACTCCAGAGACAAGGTTCAAATCCTCACTCAGTCATGAAAACCCCTGGGTGACCTTGAGCAAACCTCACAGGAAGGCAATAACAAGCTTCATATGAACAAATCTAACCAAGAAAATCCTGTGATAGGTCCACCTTAAGGTTGCCATAGATCAGAAATAACTTGATAGCACACAAGAAGAAAGAGGAGGGCAGCAGCAGCAGCAACAACAAAAACAGTATTCTAGGGGTCACTTATTTTACCTGCAATATTTGCCTGCTTTTAGACTTCACTGTAGTCCCACATGAACCAAGTGCATATCCTCGAACATCCTGAGTTCTCCAGCCCTGACAGTCACTGCTTTACAGTAACATTGTTACAGTACTATAACATCTACATGAAATATGACAGACTTTAGAATAGGTTTTCTATATTAAAGATCAACTATAGATGGGTCTTCCAATTTGGGGTGAAACTTCAATTTAAAGCAGTTGTCAGGGGCTCCAATTTGGAGGAGATGTTTGAAGGAGAAAAACAGACCCATATGCGGTAACCAGCATTTTCCTGCTATGGGGTTAATAACAGAAGCTTCACTGGGTCAATATAGACTGGTGAGGCAGCACATGGTGACAGGATGTAATTATCTATACCAATGCCACTGTTTCAATCTAATTTAAAGCTGCCTGAATCTGCTTTTAAGATTAAACTAAAAAAAAGCAGAAGATCTGATTAAGGATTTCCCACATGGCCTTGAGATAGGAATTAATGCTATATCTAGTTCAAGCCATGTCTCTGTGTGAGCCAGTCAGTCTGTCAGTGAGTCAGGTTTCCTTTACTGTAATGAAACACTACAGGCTTCATTCAGATATTATCTTATGATTATTTCCCCCCTGAAGTCTTATCCTGTCAATTAGATTTCAGGCTGTCAAGTCTCAAATATTTAGAGAACAGATGGGATGAGAACAATGCAACCTGAATTTTACCTCTTAAAATCACAGTAAGCATAAGGTCGACACAACTGACCAACAGTGTTTTCACACTTCACAATTAAAGCACTATGCTTTTAGTCCTGGACAGTGGTATTCTGACACTGCCATGGTTCCATCTTGTTTAATCCTGGGTTTATCGTTTGGGGAGGTTCAAGAGCCCTCTGTCTAAAGTTCCAAATGTCTATGTGTATATGTGCCTTCAAGTTGCCTGATGACATATGGTGAGCCCATGGATTTCTTAGTTTTCTTTGGCAATGAATGCTCAGAGGTGGTTTTGCCAGTTCTTTCCTCTGAAATGTAGCCAACAGTATAGCATTTGGAATATTGGCCATTTTTTTCTCATTATTACAAGGGCTGACCTTGCTTAGCTTCCAGGGCTTTAGCACAGCTAGTTAATCACCAGCAGAAATAGATCATTGTCAGCCGGAAGGTTGGCATTTCGAAGCCCAAGTTGGAGTGAGCACCTAACCGTCAACCAGATCACTGTCCATCTAAGCAGTTCAAAAACAGCTGAGCTGTGAGTAGAGAAATTAGGTACCACTTAAGTGGGGAGGTATTTTAGGGCACCATAAAATACCAGCAATCAAAGAACAAGAAGGAAAAAGTCTGTGATCAAAGAGCTCGTTATCATAAAAGACAGAGTAACAGCATGCCCTGTGGCCGGAATCGAGCATAACCTCTAGTCACCGAAGCTGGAAAATGATGATAAACCTCTATTTGTTTGTCTGTCCTGTATGTCTAAAACGGCATTGAATGTTTGCTGTGTATGTGTGTTGTGATCCATCCTGAGTCCCCTTTGAGGTGAGAAGGGCAGAATATAAATGCTGTAAAATAAATAAAAAATCAATAAAATTGGACAGACTATGGTACATTTAAGTCCCAGGATAGATGGACCTTTGGTTGGATCTATCAAGAAGATTTTTGTGCTCTTATTTTGCTTTTAGTTCTGTGTTTCTGTGATGTTGGATGTTGTTCCTACCTTGTTAGTTTTATTTCAGATTGTTTTACTTTTACTTCAAGATTGGGTTTATCAGTGCTATTTCCTCTTTGTTCCTGTCTTTCTTAATATTATTCTGAATTTTCTTTAAAAAATATGCTCCTCTAGATGCATTCAATTTCTTTGGAAAGAAAGTCATGATATGAATCTTTCAAAATAAAGAAATGTGCCAAAGCATTTATTACACTGTGTCACATCCTGTTCAGTGCTTACACTAAATACAGGTCTCTCAACAGGTGCATTTGGATTGATTTAAAAGATCAAAAACTCCCAGATTTTCTTCCTGTTCTTTCCAATTTTTCTTTGGAGATCTATGCCCATTTTGTTTATCCTGGAATATTTTCTCTGAGGGCCTTTCCACACAGCCATATAACCCAGAATATCAAGGCAGAAAATCCCACAATATCTGCTTTAAACTGGATTATCTGAGGGCAGATCTTGACAGCCCCTTTATTGCAGAAACTTCCACAATAAAAAGGGGTCTGTCCAGATGACCAACCTGCAATAGTGGATTTATTCCACGCCTTCTTGGAAGGTGCATGATAAACCATTCCCACAGTTTTCCAGACTAAATTAGACTTGAAAACTGTGGGAATCCCACTCCCCTCCCCCAGAGCCCCCAAACCCCTTTTAAAAGTGAGGAAAACTTACCCGAGCTGCATTACAGTGTTGTTGGAGCTCTCCCACCCCTCTCCCCCAAAGCCCCCAGCATGTGGGGGGGGAGGAATATCCCCCCCCCCCCCCCGCTCACCTGGTGCATCATTTCTATGCACCGGGAGAGTTCTGGCAACACTGTAATGGCGGCTGCGTAACTTTTCCTTACTTTTAAAGGGGGTTTAGGGTCTTTGTGGCAGTGAGGTAGGGCCTGCAGAGGTTCTGCCTGGCCAGTCCTAAAAGAACATCTGGACACCCACCCCAGAAAGCGTGCACTTTCTGGGATGGGTTTGGACAGCCTCCCAGGAACATCTGCATTTTTTAAATGCGGATGCTCCTGGGATAACAGCCTGTCTGGAAAGGCCCTCAGACCACACTCAGATAATGTGGGATTTTCTGCCTTTATATTCTGAGATACAGGGGCCCCCAGCATGAAATCTGAAAGAACAGGAACAAAAAATGGATGCACCTAAAGCTTCCTTAAATGAAATTAGGACAGGGTGGGATGGAGGAGCTCTAAAAGATTAGGTCTATTCTCAGGGATTTTTTCCAGTACAGATGTACACAGCAAGGCAATACCTGTTCAGCAGCCATTAAGGCCAGTTTAGCAGCTATTTGCACCTCAGGCTCCCAAAGCCATTAACACATTGCCCAGCGGACTCCAGCTTTGTTCCAAGTGTATTTGAGCTGATGGAACAGTGTACTGAAGTGCCTTTGTGATTATTTGTTTAACTGACAGGAGGTAGAGAAGTATTGCTTTAGCTAACCTGATAAAGACACCTTTAATTAAATTAGTGCTCAGGGAGCAATGACACAGCTGGAGACCTCTCAAAGCAGGGCAGGGGAAATGAGAGTAAGGCACTGGGCAGTTGCCTATTTATAATGCATAGTTCACTGCAACTCCAACCGCATTCTCCTCTTTCATTAAGTGTGCTTCTTCTAAAGAAGTGAAGACTGAAAAATAATACAGTGGTTTTGATAAATGAAGGTCTGTCACATGTCAGATGAAACAAGTTTGTTTTCTCCTAGTCCAGAAGATAGCATCTAAACCAATTCAAATTAAAACAAGGATAATCTAATTAAAAATAAAAAGGACAACTTCCTGGTTATTAGAGATGTTTGATAGTGGAACAGGCAACCATCCTTTTTGGTGGAAGTATTTTAACAGCAGTTTAAACCATTACAATGGCATAAAATGGATTTGACAGGCATGCTCCTGGATTTCTGAGAAGTCTCCGGAAGACTCTGCAATTATGTCATTGTTTTGGGTCCAGTTATGGAAAAAGAGCTGGAGATTCATTTGCCTTTGCCCTTTCTATCCAACTATTAGGAAATTGGTGAGCTAACCTAATAAAGCTTTAACAACTGCAGCTGAAAAAGGTCCAGTTTTGGAGGAAATTGGACAGGAGGCTGTAATCATTCTTCACATAGCAATATCTTCTCATGCAAAATAAAAGCCAGCGTTGAGCTCTAGGCATACTGCCTAATCTTAAATAATTTATAGGTATGTTCTTACCCTAGTTACCTTAATGTTGTCCAAATCCTCAACCATTGCTGGAATAACCAGTTTGGTTTGAGGTTTTTTTTAATGTCCCAAGAGCCAAATGTAGAAGATCATTAGTAAACCCATCTGGGCCTGGGGCTTTGTCATTTTTTAAAAAAAATAATGGCTGTCATGATTTTGTAAGTAGTTATGAAGCTATTTAACACATCTTCTTTTGTAAAGTCAGATAAATTAAACTTTTAAGATAGTTGTATAATTTATCTTGATGGACAGATTATAGTTTGTATAAAATTTGGTAGTACTTTACAAAGGCTTTTGTATATTTGAGTCTCCCATGATTTCCTGATCATTTTCTTCAATCAATGTAATTGTCTTTTTCTGGTTTTTTTATGTATTTGAAAGCCACCTTCCTGGTTTATTTGCATGCTCAATATGAATTTGTTTTAAACATTTCCATTTTTTCTCCATTTTGGCTGCAAGGGGCATTGATGCTTGTATTTTTAATTGTTTTAGATCTTCTTTTAATTTAGTATGCATTAGTAGATATCTAATTTGATTTTCTTTATTTTGAATTTTGTTTTGAATTTCATTTATTTGATGCTATGTCTTCTTTTTCAGTTCACTTTTTTGGATGAAAATGCCCTTCATATAGACCTTCATTGTGTCCCAAATAGCTCTTCGTGACATTAGCAGAGTCAGATTAGGTTTTTAAAATTCATTAATCTTGTCTTTACATTTTTCTACAATGCTTTCTTGTCTTAATAGATTTTCATTTAGTCTCCATGTAAATTTTCTTGGTATTAATTTTATTTCCACATATATTGGGGCATGGTCTGAGATGAGTGTTGGATGGAGTTTTTTATCCAGTTGTAAATTTTCCTGGAAACCCAGATCATGTCTATTCTGAAATAGGATTGATGACATTTAGAATAAAATATGTAATCCTTATCATTTGGATATTCTTTTGCCATTCTCCAAAAACTGGATGGTAATTTGCCATTTGCCTTGTTATTTTTCCTATCCAGTTTGTTGTTTACTACCACATTAAAAGAAGTACAAAGGATGTCAGATATCCTCAAGCACCACTGTCTGGAAACTGCCTGAGAGGTATGACTGGAACCATTACAGCACAGTGCTTCCAATTCCCAGCCCCTCCAGGCTTTCCTGAAAGATACCATGATCAATGGTATCAAAGGCCTGTGAGAAGTCTAGAAGCACCAACAGAGACACACTTCCTCTGTCAATGTTGAGATGGAGATCATGCACTAAGGCGACCACCGCAGTCTCAACTCCATATCCTGCTCTGAAGCCAGTTTGAAATGGGTCAAGGAAGTGTGTGTCATCCAAGACTGCCTGGAGTTGGAGGGCAACTGCCTTCTCAATCACCTTGCCCCAAAAAATGATGGTTAGACACTGGTCTGTAATTATTAAGATCCAGGGGATCCAGGGAGGGCTTTTCAACAGTGGTCTAATTACTGCTTCTTTTAAACAGAATGACAAGTTTCCATCCCTGAGAGATGCATTAATAATTTGTGTATTTGAGATTAAATGTAATCTTCTCTCTCGATGACCAGCCAAGTTGAACAGAGGTCAAGAAAGCAGGTTGTCTTTCTTACTTGCCCCAGCAGCTTGCCCACATCAACAGTACTCACCAATTGAAACCGATTCAGTATAATTCCACTTACAGAGTTGCTGGATACCTTGTTATTGGCTTCTGCTTCTGCTCCAATGAACTCATATAAGTCAGCCCTTATGTGAGAGATTTTATCTGCAAAATGGTTGTTAAAAGCATCACAGTGAGCTACTGAAGGTTCTAGCAAAGGGTTCGGAGAGGGAGGCACCTGGATTAAGCCTCTCACCGCTCTGAACTCAGCTGGACATGAATCTGTAGACACAATGCTTGCAGAGAAGAAAGCTTTCTCCACGTAGATTATACATAAATTATGCATAGAAAATGTTATTTCCAATATATGGGGATGCTTGGGGTTTGGGAAGCGGGGTGTAAAGAGAAAGTTCCAATCTTTAAATAATCCTTGAAAACTGTTCAATGTTCAAGGGCTTTCTTGCAATGGAGAGAAAAATGACCAACTTATTATCTATGAGAGCCAGATTTAGAGATATTTTTATCTCTGGTTTTAACTTATCAAGCAATAATTCAAATACATATTTTTGAGGGAGCAAGAAAATGGCCTTTCAGATATATATATTTAAGCATACTGAGTTGATTTATTTTAAATGTGAAAAATAATGTAGAAATGGAATGGAACAGAACACAGTAAAGTCATTCAGAGCAGAGACAGATTCGTCCATCCCTTGGTAATGATCATTAATATGCATGATATTTGGAGAAGATTAGAGCAATTCACGGAGGAAGTGGGTAGGACTATCCATGGCAACTAGTCGTGCTTATGGACTTCCCAGGAGCTTCTGATTTCACAAAATTGGGGTTTTTTTTAAAAAAAAGTACTACTAGTGTGTTCTGTGATGTGTTTGAAAGGAAAACCCTCATTCTTGGATGACTCAAGGACAGTCAATTCACCCTTGTGGGTAGAATTGGAAGACACTGATCTGGGGGATCTTGATGAGGCTGAGTTTCAAAAACTGTGCTGGAGGGAGATGCTTTGCCCAACCCAGACTTATAGACTTTAGTCAGATTCAGCAGGATGTTTCTTTTGTTCTTGTACTCTTACACTATGTAACATAAACGTAGATTTACTACAGGGATTTAAGCGGTTTGATTATCTTTTTTCTCCAACTGTCCTCTGACAAGCTATGAATTTATACTGTGTTATGATGAATACATCTTCTCTTACATTACAGCTAGAATGAGAAAACTTGCTCTGCACATTATTGCTTCTCTTCAGAATTTTGAAAGGAGTGGAAGATGTGTCATGAAAGAAATGTTATTATTTTACTAAAAGAATTTCACAAATTGTGGAAAATATACACGCCCCAAACCCATAGTTATCAGAACTCTACAGCCTCTCCGTGTGAAATTTTCCTCCCACGTGCACATACTTTGAAGGAAATATACTCAGGATTTTTGAAGGAAATATCCCCAGTTGCCACCCAGGTCAGAACCTTGTAGGCTATAAACTCAAACAAGGGTGGTTTTTAAAAAGAACGAGAGAGAGAATTGTTGTTAATGTCTCAAGGAGCAGCATAAAGCACAGCCATCTCATTCACAAGCTAGTCAGAGGCATAGATGGTAAAATTGATGGAGCTTGTTGAAGCTTTATGGGTTTGACAGGCAATACAATCCTGGCCTTAAACTCAGCAGGTGGCCTGAGTAAGAACACCTGCCAAAACAAATGTTTTAAAAAATGCTTGTTCTTTCAAAAAGCTGCCTATTAAACCTTTAAGTTAAGGAAGACTATTGTTTTCAGCTCAAAGGTGTTATGGAAAGAAATCAAAATATATTTTTATTATAATAGCATTTGTGGGGCTGGGGGGTGAAGAGGGAGACACCATATGGGCCATGAAAATTAATGTCTAAGGAGACATTAATGCAGATTTCCTGGGCATGCTTCCAGAGGATGAAAAATGAAGAAAGATGACAACAGCCAATAAGATCTCTGAATCTGTTGAGGTGGACAAATTAATTAGACTACAACAAGATTTTTTTAACTTGCTAGTTATGATGGGGGGTTGTTTATTGTAGGTTTTAGGGATTAGTAGAATGTAACATAATAATGGTCCCCTGGTGGCACAGCGGGTTAAACCATTGAGCTACTGAACTTGCTAACCAAAATGTCAGCGGTTCAAATCCAGGGAGCGGGGTGATCTCCCACTGATAGGCCCAGTTTCTGCCAACCTAGCAGTATGAAAACATGCAAATGTAAGTAGTTTAATAGGTACCACTTCAGTGGGAAGGTAATGGCACTCCATTCAATCATCCTGTCCACATGAGCTTGGAGGTGTCTACGGACAACGCCAACTCTTCAGCTTAGAAATGGAGATGAGTACCACCACCAACCCCCCCCCCCCCCCCCCAAAGATGGACATGACTAGACTTAATGTCAAGGGAAAACCTTTACCTTAAAATGTTACTAAAAGTAGAAGGGTAATTTTATCAATAGTAATTAAAGGGAATAGATTAAAGAGAAATACAAATCAGAATACAGTGAGAAGTTATAGACTACTCTATACTCATTAGTATTATTCTTTTTGTGTAGGTTTATGCCCTTGTAGGTTTCATTGTTGTATTTACATTTTGCTGTCTGCAATAGGCCTAAAGTAGTAGGGTGGGATTTAGATAAGTAGTTCTCTTAATAAAATGTCAAAATTTGCTATTTGTGTAAGCATGCTTTTGTTCTGCATGTGTGTCTGTTTGGTCTTTAAATAAAAACTTTAAATCAGAATATGCAGATTTCCTGACATTAATACACTTTTCTTTTGACAGGAGAATCTCCTGGGACCTAAGTGATTCACCTTTCAAATTAAATTGATTTTTACCTTCCAATGACCAATCACAGAACAAAGCAATATAAATGAAAAATATACAAGTGGACAATCACATGCTATCACAAACAAATGTGGTTTTCTGTTTGAGAGAACCCATTTCAAGTAGCAAAAGTGGCTTGTTTGCCAAGTCCCTTTTCAAATAATTGTGGAGCCACAGAAACCCTTTGGGTAACCTCGACTAATTCACATTATCTCATCCTTAGAGAAAAGCAATGGCAAACCTCCTCTGAATAAATCTTTTCAAGAGAACCCTATGGTAGGGCCACATAGTTCAGCATCTATTGAAAGCACACAACAACAAACATCATGCCTTTAAAACGTTTGTGTGTGGTTGGTCACTGGAAGGGAAACACATTGTTAAATTTATTGTGAACTTTGACAACTCTCACTTCGAAAACATAACTAAAGCTGTCTCTCTACCATGTTTTTTATAACTCCCACCAGTCTTTTTCCTTAAATCTAATTCCTGATTTGAACATTTGGGTTGCTGAGCATTTTTCCATTTTCTTTTTTTCCTCTTTGGCTTCACAAAATAACCAGGCAACTAGTTTTGCGCTTTGATATACTTGACAGCAGGGATGATGACCTTCTGCCTTTGTTGTTAATTGCAGTCAAGTCAACTTCGACACAAATAACTCTATGAATAAGAGGCTTCTAAAACACCCTGTTATTAACAGCACTAACAAGCCATGTGTCATCTCCTAGAAATTGCCCTAATAAGATATCTGGAAAAGATATCTCATTAGGGCATCCTATGAGTGCCTCAATTACTCATAGGATGTTGCCAGTGAGGGCATGGACTACAGTATAGTGGTAAAATACATACTTTGCATCCAGAGGTTCCCAGATTCAGCCCTTAGCATCTCTAGAGCCAAGGGTCCCAGGTAGCAAGATAAGAAGAAGATCTGCTAATCCTGAAGAGCTGCGGTCAACATAATACTGGGCTAAATAAATCAATATTTCCACTCCCTATCAAAGCCCATTCTTTGCTGCCACTTTCATAAGAGTCACTTAGCACCCTTCCAGGCAAGCCTGTCTTATCATTTAGGTGTCTAAATGAGGCATCATTTAGGTGTCTAAATGATGCCTCAAGTAAACCCAAATTAATCCAGAGTAAACTGAGATTAATTCGACACCTGGAAATATCCAGACCTTAATGTAAGGTCCTGAATTTTTCAGGATGTGGGCCTTGTGGGGAATGATTCCAAGAGCTGCTTTTGCAATCCCAGGAGTCAATCCCCATAACAATCCCAGTTTTTGGGCTCCTGGAGCCCAAAGGAGCAGGATGATGTCTCCACCCAGCCTCCCATTTACCCCCAAAACTTACCTGAGGAGCCATCCTGCATGCTCAGGAGCCTCCATTGAAAGGTCAGTGCATGTCAAAATTACATCAAGGGAAGTGGAGGGGAGGATCAAAGTCCCTTCTCCTCCCTCCCAACGTCCCGATGCATCATTTTGACATGCCAAGAACTTTCTATGGAGAGGCCTGAGCATGCAACCAGGCACCTCAAGTAAGTTTTGGGGGTAAATGGGGGCTGGACACTGGCTAGATACCCTTCAGGGAAAGCCTGGGATTTGGAGGAGGTGAGGAGCCTGAACCCTGGGAGGAACTTGGATTCATCCTGGGATTTGACCTTGCCTGCAAGGACCCTAAGAGAACATTTAAGTGTACTACTTCAACAAAGTCATTTCTGCTAAAACTATGTCTGTTAAAACTATTTCTAGGCCTCTTCCACACAGCTGTATAAAATCCACATCGACTGGATTATATGGCAGTGTGCATTTAGATAAACTAATTCAAAGCAGATATTGTGGATTATCTATCTTAATATTCTAGGTTATATGTCTGTGTGAAAGGGCTCCTACTAAAATTAAGCTCCTGCTTCAGATATAGGGAGCATACTGCTCTTCCTCTAATCCCCAGGGCAAATGTCAAACCCTGTGGCATGTTGCTATAGCTGTTTGGTTTTCTGAGAAGGAGGCAACCAAACCCATCCTCTAACAACTTGAGTAGATCTAATGAATCTAAAGTGTGTATATAAATGTTGCCATTCAACAGTTGATTCACCACGTCTATTCCATATGGGCTAGCAAATGGGTTTAAGTTTCCATGTTTAATTTTCCTTATCCAATTTTTTCATGAAATTATTAGACCGTCTTGAATCCCATGGTGGTAGAAAGGTACAATATAAGATAAGCCCCCATGCACATATTTGATATCCATGGTTTCACCTACCTATTCTCAAAAAATATTCCCCTTGGGTCCATTGCACAATTGAATAATCAAAAGTGCTCAAAATATAGTATTCAAATCCAGTTGGAACAATGGGAGAAGATGTGATGAAGATGCTGATGTTTATCTTGAGTAGTGATTTGAAAAGGCGGGGGGGGGGGGGGATCATAAGATACTGTGCAAATTACTGTGTAATTTGACACCAGAGAGGCTTTCTAAAATATGTAAGGGCAGGTCTAACAAATGTTGAAAATGGGATATTCTATCATATGTGGTCTTGCAGAAAATCCTAGAAATATTGGACTCAAATAAATTTGATGCTGGAAGATATTGTTAAGATTAAATGGAAGATGGAACCAGAATTTTATTTGAATGCTGGACAATGATTTAGAACAGAAAATTGGGAGAATGATACAATATATGATAACTGCTGCAAGAATTGTATATGTTCAGAGATAGAAGGAACCAAATATCTTAAAGCAAGAAGAATGGCTGGTGAAGATTTGTAACTTAGCCAAGGTGGACAAATTAACATTGTTGATTTAAAAAAAATCTTTGACTAACTTTAAGAAAGACTGGGATGTGTTCATCACTTTTCCACAACAACAATGGTGGCATGTATCAGCTGTGAGATTCATGAATCTTGGGTTAGTATGTGAGGCTTAAAGTAGAGATGTGATCACATTATTTTTTAAAGGGAGTAGACCACAGGATAACAGATAGATAGAGAGTGGGAAGTGTTTAGGTTTTCTTAATAATAATAATAATATCATCATCATCATCATCATCATCATCTTTATTTAATACCCTGCCACTATCTCCCCAATGGGGACTCGGCGTGGCTTACATGAGGCCAAGCCCAACAGCATATTACAATAAAGTAAAACCAAAACACAATAACAACACAGTAAAATACATACAACATATGAGTACAAACACGATAATGCAAAATCATGTGCAAGATAAAAACTAAGATACAAAATACTAAAATCAGGATGAGCTAGGGATGGAGCAGATTGTTTGTAGGGGAGAAACTCATAAAGGAACGGGGTCATAAATATAGTTAATAGTTGTTTAGTTGTAGTTTAGTTGTAGTTGTAGACAATTTGAAGTTGTGTAGTTTTTTTTATCTATAATGCTTATTTCTGTGTTTTATTTTGTCTCTTTCTTAAATCATTTTTATAATATTCCCCCTTGCAGGTGCTTTACCACCATTTTCATATTTCTTTCCACTATAGCAGACACACCTTGAAGTATTTTTAAACAAAATCCATATAATGCTTACCCAATAATGTAAACATTGTACTATTATCCTGTACTATGGCTTGAAAAGCTTCAAATCACTTTTCATACTTTTAATCCCTCAAAAATCAAATGGTAGTGAAAAGGCATCCAAAATGCATTCATCCTGTTTTCATTATTTCTCTAGAAAAGATCTGTCCCACATATTTGAGGAGTTCATCTTTGATCTAAACTCATTTTCAAAGCACAAGCTTTCATAAGTTGAAAAATGGTATGGAGAGGTTAAAGGTGTGGGCTGACAAATTCTGGGAGTTGTAATATATATTTTTAAAATCCCCATGCTTTGAGAGTTACTAAAGGTATCTCTGGACTTTGCCTGCCTGTTTTTCTGTAACCTGTCTTGAGAGCTGATAGGTTAAATGTGTCCTACAATTTCAATGAAGCAGTCTGCTGAACAGGAGACAATTAATGTTATTTTGCCAACACAAATGCCAGAAAACATTTATGCACTTCTGACTTAATACAGGTAGGAAAATCTTGCTGTAGGACATTATCTTCATTCTCATCTTTAGCATTATGACAAAGTCAAATTGTAATGATCTTCCTATTGTTCTGCAGCATCCAGATGTTGCTGGTGACATTCATCCATAAACAAACAAAAAGTATGTCCCATGGATGCACAATTCTAAACCTATGCTGAGTGGCAGCTCTTTTGTACCATGGCTCTTCTGTGCCGTGTCTGTTCCAAATGCCCTGTTTTCAACAAGCATTCAGTTGTGTACTTTCCCACCAGAGAGCTAGATATGGGATGTATCAAATCCAGCTTTCATGTTCTTTAAATAAAACCCCTCTGACTGGCCATCATTTTAGCCAGAGAAGGAGGAGAAGGAGGAAGAGAAGGAAAAGGTTGAGGAGGAGGAGGTGGAGGAGGAAGAGACAAAGAAGAAGAAGAAGAAGAAGAAGAAGAAGAAGAAGAAGAAGGAGAGGAAGAAGAAGACATCAACTGGAAATCCTAATCATTGATTTCTGTGGGGGGAAATGGCTCTTTGATGTCTGGGAAGATCCTGTTATTATCTCTTTTGTTAAGCGATAAACATGCACACACACATGCACACACATACACACACTTTGTTATTGCTCTATACTCAAATGTCATTCCATGGAAATGTCAGACATCTTGTTTATTGGTGACATTTCTGAGGTGTCTGTCACAGCTGCTTCAGTGGGTGTCCTGAGGCAATATTTATTACTCTCTCATATCTCTGAAGATAGGACATTTCTTCTGTAATACCAAAATTCTGTGCTACTCCTTTTATAGTAAATCCTTGAAAAGGCTATCTATTCTCGTGGGCTTCAGTTTCCCTACTCTGCATGAAAGACATCTGAGTTTTGAGTATGCTCTTCACTATGGTGTGTCTTCATATGGTATTACAATCTGCAATATTTCTAGGTTAGTCAAACACACTTGTCTATATCCTTTAAATGAGGCACTCATGACTGAATACTGTTATCCAGATGTGGTCTGACCAGTACAGAAAGTAATGGGACTATTACTTCCATCAGCTTAAAAACCATGCTTCTATTAATGTAGTCTAAGATAACATTTATCTTCTTTGCCACAAAATGACATTGTTGGCTCATATTTAATTTATGTTCAACAATAATCCCAAAATGATTTTTGCATGTATCCATCCTATACCTATGAATTTGACTCTTATGACCCACATCTAGAAATTTGTATTTGTCTCTGTTGAATTTTATTCTATTAGTTTCCACCCAGTTTTCAAGTTTATCAATACCTTTATGAATGTGTCGGTCCAGACATCTGTCATCTGCAAACTTGACGAGAATTCCTTCTAGCCCATCATCTAAGTCATTGATAAAAATGTTGAAGAGTGTTGGCCCCAGGATACAACCCTGTGGCACTCCACTGGAGACAGTTTGACACATAGCCACTGATGATGACTCTTTGAGCATAGTTATTCAACTAATTATAGATTCATTGGAGGTTGTTTTCATGTGTTCCTCAATTAATCAGTCTGCTAATCAAAATATCATAGGGGACTTTATCAAGTCCTTTTCTGAAATCCTCTTTTCTGCTTTTTAATGTACATTTCAAAGAATTTCCATATTTTCCTTCACAATGAGATGAGAACTTTATCTGGACAGCCCCCTTTCCGCAATAAAGGGGCCGTCTAGATCCACCCTGAATTATATGATCATGTAGGAGAGGCCTAATATAATCCAGTTCAAAGCAGATAATCTGGATTTTATATGGCTCTATTGGTGGGGCTACAGTTTATAATTTAACAAAAAGAGTGAAGCCTTTTTTAGTGAATATGCATTGCTAAGGAATAATTTATGCTATAGATAACTTCCAGCTGAGAATAAATTCTCAGTCATTTTTTAAAAGGAGACATTCATTGTTCTTACCACCGTAGTTCCTACTGTTTACTGCTAATTTTGAAACAAATTGCTGTGATATGGTTACCAATGTGAATTTTCATATTCACATTTGAATTTTAATTCTTAAAAAACCATGTGTAATTAGCAATTTTGATAGAGGTGTGCATTTCCGTGGCCCTAAATTCTGACACATTATATCAGTGAGAATGTTATAACAGAACTTAAAAGATCTACATTCAAAACCCACTAAGCCATGAATCCCACCATGTGAACTCAATTTGAGGTACTTCACAGGGGAAAGATGAGGCAACATGAGGAGAGGAGAGTTGGAGATTTTTAAGCAGAGGCTGGATTGTTATCTGTTGCGAGAACTTTGTTGTTATTATTATTATTTACAGTATTTATACCCTGCCCTTCTCACTCCGAAGGAGACTCAGAGCAGCTTACAGAACATACATAAGGCAAATGTTCAATACTGATTATACAATTAACAAGGACAGACAACACAAGCAGAGGTAAAGGCAGTTTTCCCCATCTTATTTCCAGCATCTTGGAGGCTGTGGGCGGGGGGGCGGTGTTGTTGCTCCATCTTCCATGCCGAGAAGCTTTCATCTGACCTATGTCCTTAAGGGCTCTGTTATTACCTCCCCGCTAAATGTGGTACTTATTTTATCTACTCGCATTTCTGCTTTCAACCTGCTAGGTGGGAAGGTGAGCTTGGGCTAATGACACGTGCTCACCCCAACCTGGGATCGAAATGCTGACCTTCTGATTGGCAGGTTTTTTCTGCAGCACAGTGGTTTAGCCTTCTGTGCTAAGCCCAGCCCCTTTGTGGTCTCTTCCAACTATATGATTCTATGCTTTCTAAGACCCATGAAGTCCTAAACAACCTGGATCCAGAATGTCATCTGTATCTCATACGACTCTGTGAAGAGATGTTAAGGAAGATGCCACCATGGTTCTCTTTATATTCTACTGTCAGCCCAGTGTATCTTCTGCAGTGGTTTCATTTTTATTGACTGGCCACCTTCCACAGAAGATTCCCAATTGAAATCTTTTGGGCGTTTTAAAGTGATTACTGAAAACACTTCTCTCTTCCATCAAACCTTTAATGGCCCTTAAGCTTGCCATTTTATTCCACTATTTCTGCTATTGGTTTTTAATGTTGTAGTCTATAATTGCACCCTGATCGAATAGTTTTCATATTATGACAGCTTAATTGCATTATTGTTCTGTGATATATTTTTCACTGTTTTTGAGAGCTGCCTTGAGGGCCATTTGTGGCAGAAAGGTGACATATCCATTTAAATGTAAGTAAATCACTGTGATTTTTTATGACCCATCTAGCATCATATTTGCAATATTTAACCCCATCTTTGACCTTCTGTTCTATAATTAGTAGTTCATATGAAATTCTAAGAATGAGTACTGGTTTTTTGACAATATCATGCAGGGATGTCGATGACGAAAGTTGGTCAGAATATCCAAAGTTATTAATGATGTACATAAACTAGTAAAGGCTACAGCAGTGTGGTTTGAGTCTCCAGAGAAGGCAAGATTCTGGATGGATCTATACTGCCTTATATCCCAGAATTTGATCCCAGATTATCTGGCAGTGTAGACTCCTATAATCCAGTTCCAAGCAGATAATCTGGGATCAGATCTTGCAATATAGGTAGTGTAGATCCAGCTTCCAGCTTCTCCCTTCTTTTTTCCCCTGCTGAGTTAATTGCATTCTAATTACTTTTGCACTTTAAAATAAGTTTGCAGCAGCTGGGAAAGGGTGGGAAAAGTGGAAAAAGCAAGCAAAAATGGGATATCTTAAGAGCAGCTGAAAAAGTGGAATCACGGAAAATTGATTGAGACCGTCCCTACCAAATTAGGATAGTAGGGGGCTATGAAAGTTTTCCCTCCTCAAGTCTCTAATATATCTCAGTTACTCTGTTACCTAAGTGAGCAACAACAACAACAATACTTTATTTATAACCTGCCTTCTCTCCCCGAAGGGACTCAAGGCAGTTTCCAAAAAACAAAAATGGCAAACATTCTATGCCCAAAAACAGACAAACAACATTCAACGTGACACATTAAAAATGAACTCAATATAACTTATAAACCACCCAAAACCAAGGATTAATCTCAATAAACATAATACACACAAGGCAAGAATATGTGTAATGTATGCTAATCCTCCTCCTCTCCATAAACTAGATTGCACAAATGGGTCTTTAAAAGCTTTTTAAAAGAAAGGAGAGAGGGATCCATTGTTAGTTCGTTAGGGAGAGAGTTCCAGAGGTGGGGAGCAGCCATGGAGAAGGCCCTCCCCTCTCTTTCCCACCAACCACACTTGAGACAGCGGTGGGACCAAGAGCAAGGCCTCCTCGGTGGATCGCAGTGTTCATGCTGGATTGTGCACAGAAATGCAGTTTTTTAAATAGTCTGGCCCAAACTGTTTAGAGCTTATTTGCTGTTAACTTGCTGTTAATTATTATTTTATTCATTCATATCTCATATGTCTCCCAATGATGGGTCTTAAGGCAGCTAACAACATATTTAAAACATTTAGAATTATGTAAAAGCTGCAATAAAAAGTACAAAATCCAGCCCTCTACATTTGTGAATTGGACTTTTACAGGTTTTAATAAAATGTTTTCTCTAGGAATCGCTATATCCTCCAGTGCAATTCTATGGTCACCTTCAGGGGGAAGTTAACAATATAGAGTCATGGTGGAGAGCATAAATATTCCTAGGGAGATGTTCTCTTGGGCAAAAAAATAACAATTTTTATTTACAGGGTTTTCTTAAATTTTCACAGAGACACTGCACCCCAGTGCTCAATGAATGTGGAGAATTGTATAAACATCTATATAAATAAAAATGTAATGTTTGTTTGTGGGATTAACATAACTCAAAAACCACTGGACAAATTGACACCAAATTTAAACACAATGTGCCTATAAGGCCAACAAGTGACCATCACTCATAAAAACACTGAAAAACACAGTGGAAGAGACTTAAAAAGCCAAAAAATAAAAATTACATTACAACACATGTACAAAACCACATGTACACATACATACACGCACAAAATACATATACACAGACTGGGGGACAGCTAGCCTATATAAATAAAAATGTAATGTTCGTTTGTGGGATTAACATAACTCAAAAACCACTGGACGAATTGCCGCCAAATTTGGCCACAAGACACCTACTAACCCAAGGAGTGACCATCATTCAAAAAAATGATTTTGTCATTTGGGTGTTGTAGTTGCTGGAATTTATAGTTAACCTACAACCAAAGGGCATTCTGAACTCCACCAATGATGGAATTGAACCAATCTTGGCACACGGAACTCCCATGACCAACAGAAAATACTGGAAGGGTTTGATGGGCTTCAACCTTGAGTTTGGGAGTTGTAGTTCACCTACATCCAGAGAGCACTGTGGACTCAAACAATGATGGATCTGGACCAAATTTGTCACGAATATGCCATATGCCCAAATATGAACACAGGTGGAGTTTGGGGGAAATATACCTTGACATTTGAGAGTTGTAGTTGCTGGGATTTATAGTTCACCTACAATCAAAGAGCATTCTGAACCCCACCAGCAACAGAATTGGGCAAACTTCCCACACAGAAAATACTTCAGGCCATCCAGTCCAACTCCCTTCACCAGGGCAAGAAAGTGTAATCAAAAAGCCATCCAGAGCCATCCAGCCATAGATATAGATGAATATATATGATTCACACACAGAGAGATATAGTATCATAGATTTGAAAGGGACCCTATAAAGAAATTAAAAGCCACAGCTTGGACAGGGTGGTCAAACAATGCCACCTCTGCCACCAATGTAATATAATTTAGACTATACGTGACATAACTCGCCGCTGGACACCACTGTAAAATAATTAGCAGCTGACCATAGGTTGAATATAGTAATGACCGATGATATTTGTAGGTATGACTGCCACCACCTCAGTTTTATTGGACTGAGGAACCAAAGGTGTGAATGTGTGGTAGGTAAAGTGTGTTTGCCCTTGGTTCTTCTGTAACTGCTTTACTGGTTGACTGGACTCTAAAAAAAGGTTAGACAGACTGAGGCTGACAGTAGTTAAAAGTGAACTAGAAAAGGTTTATTGAACTTTAAAACAAATATCTACTCATAGAATGAGCGGTACAGAAACTTGATTCAGTTGTAGAGACTTAGATATTTAAACAAATAGTTCTACTGACAATAAAGCTTTTAAAACTGTGAGTTTCCTTAAACATACTGTTCTATTCTTAGAAACAGTATCACTTAGAGAACAGACTCCTATCTGTCTCACCCACAGGGCAATAAGCTCACTTAAACTTCTCCTAAGTCTAAGCAGACAAAGCTCTCTTTTACTGGTCCTCTCAACACAGTAAAACCCTAGCCCTTGTCTCAACCTTATTCCCTATCTTTAAGGCTCACTTTAAAGCTTTCTTTCCTGTCAGAACCCTATCCTAACTTCCTCTCCTAAAAATCCCTTCCTTCTGTGTCTGATGTCAAGACACTTCTTCCTCTGTCAAAAGCTGACAGCCTCTTTCCCTCTCTCAACCGACTCCTCCCCTAATTGCTCTACCCAATCAGGAGTCGGCTTGACTCCTCCTGCTGCTTCTGCCTGTCTTTCAAGATGACAGCTACTGTCCTTCAGGCTTCGGCCTGGTCGCCTTAAAGGTAGATTTCACTACAGACCCCTAAAGAAGGACAATGATATTTTGCATGTTGCAGAGTAGGCAAACCAGACAATCTCCATATCAACATTGACAAAAAAACCAGCAAGAAACATTGTTTATCCACAAGCAAAAAAATTTACTTATTTTAGAAACCAACACTTTCTCGTTACTTTATTTTCCAGATCACTAGACTGGGCCACATTAACTCATGGCAGGGGATGGCTAGTTACATAATAAACAATTGATAAAGTTAAAAAGAATCAACACTGAAAACATTAAAATTCATTAAAAGACAACATATACACCTCAAAGGAGCCCCCAGTGGTGCAGTGGATTAAACTGCTGAGCTGCTGAACTTGCTGATCGAAAGGTCACAGGTTCGAATCCAGGGAGCAGCATGAACTCCCGCTATTAGCCCCAGCTTCTTCCAACTTAGCAGTTTGAAAACATGCAAATGTGAGTAGATCAATAGGTACTACTCTGGTGGGAAAATAATGGCGCTCCATGCAGTCATGTCAGCCACATGACCTTGGAGGTGTCTACGGACAATGCCAACTCTTAGGCTTAGAAATGGAGATGAGCACCAACCCCCAGAATCAGACACGACTGGACTTAATGTCAGGGGAAAACCTTTACTTTTACTACACCTTAAAACCACCACAACACAGCATTAAAATCCCATTCCATTATCAGCACACAAACAAGCAGGTAGTCATCTTAGAATTGGCTCAAGCTGTCCACTTGTCTTGGTCCAGTGTCCTAAAGCTCCTTTTAACAGGAGAGTCTGAACAAATTGAGAGACAGGAAGTGACAGAACTGAAATAAGAAGTAGATGCAGAGGAACTTTTTTATTCAATCTTGCAATGAGTTGTGGTGTGAAAATAGGATGTCAAAATATTCTGTGCAATCAATGTCAGCGAAAAGCCAACAAACCTCCTATGAGAATAATTAGCTGGTTGACAATTTCTCCTCTGCCAAAGTCTTCCTGTAGGCTAACAACCCTGATTAGCTTCTTATCCCACCATGGATGTGCACCTGGCAGATGGCTAATATCGCTCTGGTGCAAGATTATGAAAATTATCGCAAACATTTCTGTAAATAATTAGCAAATTTTAAATGAAAATCACATCTAGTTAGCATATCAATGTTCATTTTAATTAAGAAGATATGAACGACAGCTAGAATATATAAGCAAACAAGTCAAATCTTTCCTCTTGCTCTGCCACAGAAAAAAGGCACACACGCTCAAACACTCCTTGAGAAAAACATGTCCATATTTGAATCTTCTGTTTGTCAGCAAACACACTGATTAGACAAAATGAACATTGTCCCCCAGGCATCTTCCCTTTGCATGTTAACAATGTGGAAGTTTAAATGAAAGAAAGCCGGCAAATTGGGGAGGAGGTATCAATGATGCTTACTCAGTGGAAAAGTAAATCTATGAATTAATAAATACCAAATAGGCCATGCCTTCAGTTGCCTCCAAGGCCACTGTTTTGTTATTCATGCTGTCACTTGTGCCTTTTAGGCCCCTTCTACACTGCCATATAAAATCCAGTTATCTGCTTTGAACTGGATTATATGACAGTATAGGCTCAGAAAATCCAGTTCAAGTAAGATAATGTAGATTTTCTGCTTTGATAATCTTGATTATATGTCAGCATAGAGGGCCCTTAGAGAATATATAGCACTGCTCTTTCAAGAAACACTCCAGCTTTTTTGTTTGTTTTTTTCAGCCTAGTTCAAGGTGCTGGTCTTGATCCATAAAACAATAAAGTGATTGGGACCAGAAAATCTAAAGCCTGATGCCTTCCATTTGAACCAGCCTGAAATCTGAGATCTTCATCAGAATCCTCTTAGGGCCTTTCACACAGCCAATAACCCAGAATATCAAGGCAGAAAATCCCACGATATCTGCTTTGAAGTGGGGGCCCGTCCAGACAGGGCCTTTATTGCGGGAACTCCCACAATAAAGGAGGGGCTGTCCAGACAACAGTCCCACATTAATTCACTACAAACCAGGAAAAAACTGGTTTGTAGCAAATTAATTTCATAGTGCATTTATTCCATGCCATCTTGGAAGTTGTGGGATAAATCCGCTATCTCCAGGTCTGGACTGCAGAATACAGCAGTCCAGACAATATTCCCACAGTTTACTGGGCTAAATATTTATTTATTTATTTATTTATTTGCTGTATTTGTATACCGCCTTTCTCAGCCAATCGGCGACTCAAATAAGCTCGGCAAACTGTGGGAATACCCTCCCCCCAAGCCCCTAGATCCCCTAGAAAACTAAGAAAAACTTATGTGGTTTCCATTAAAAGCCCTGGCAAGCCCTCCTGGTTTGTAGAAATGACGCACCAGGAGTGCGGGAGGGGGAGAAGGGAGGAGAATCCCCCCCCCCCTCTCTCCTGGTACGTCATTTCTATGCATTGGGAGAGCTCGCCGAGGCTTCTAATGATGAGCACATAACTTTTTCTTAGTTTTCTAAGAGGTCTGGGGGCTTGGAGAGAGGGAGTAGGGCCTCCACATGTTTTCTTGGACTAGTCCCGAGAGAACGTCTGGACAACCCACCCCAGAAAGTGCAAACCTGTTGTAAACATAAATTTTTCAAATGCAAAAATCTACCATGTAGCATTCATAGCATTCATAGTCTCAAGTTTATGGGCCCTTCCAAATCCATATAACCCAGAATATCAAGGCAAATAATCCACAATATCTGCTTTGAACTGGGTTATCTGAGTCCACACTGCCATATAATCCAGTTCAATGTGGATTTTATACAGATGTATGGAAAGGGCCTTTGATGATGTATGGCTAGAAACATATTTGAACCTGCTACAGGATGAAACAATGCAAAATGAAAGCTTATTGGTTAATGACAGTTGTGCTTTCCTACCTCTGTCTGAGGGCCCTTCCACATAGCCATATAACCCAGAATACCAAGGCAGAAAATCTCACAATATCTGCTTTGAACTGAGTTATCTGAGTCCACACTGCCATATATTCCAGTTCAAAGCAGAAGATGTGGGATTTTATTCAGCTGCATGGAAGGGGCCTGAGTTTATTGTCTACTATTCAGTGGCAGATGGGCACAGAGAGAGATATGTGTCAAAGGGGAGTTGTAAATAGGGCTTTCTGTTCCACGACAAGATACTACATCACTACTGTAGCTCATTCCAATGCCGCATTCTTCTGATAATGTGTTTCTTTAAAAAAAATAACAAAACAGTAAAATGTACTGTTTAGGAATATTGTTGGAAGGATAAGAATATAGGAGATTTAATTCTCAACACTTCTGTATTCCTTTCTGAATGCCTGATCACTGTCTCCCAAATAGTTACTATACTCCCAACTCAAGAACAGAGTAGTTTATGATATTTTAATCTTAATAAAAATTTACTTGCAAAAAAAATGGAATGTTGGTGGATAGGGAAAGAGATTTAAATATGGGCTCAAAGCTAACCTTAAAAACTGTGGCATAGACACCAAGAACTGGGAAGCCCTGGCCCTTGAGCGCTCTAACTGGAGATCAGCTGTGACCAGCAGTGCTGTGGAATCTGAAGAGGTGAAAGGGATAAAAAATGTGCCAAGAGGATGGCGCATCAAGCTAACCCTGACCAGGACCACCTACCACTTGGAAACCGATGTCCGCACTGTGGAAGAACATGAGGTCTCTATGGTCACCTACGTATCCACTGCCATGACACTACACTTGGAAAGCCATCATACTCAGACAACGATGGATCGATGTGAAATTGAGGACAACCCAACTTACAAGAGAACACTTATAGATGTAAATTGAAAATGCATGGCTGCCTGAATTATGTTTAAATTTGTCAGAAGGATTAATAGAAGTTAATCATGTAGACTCTATCCAAAAACAGAACAAGAAGGATTTCTCAAATACTGACCATCTAAAGTTTCTCCCACAAAATTCAATCGGCTGTCCTGATTCCAGAGTGGCACAGTTTCCCATAATGTTTCTACCCCTTACAAATCCTCAGGGACCTCACATGGCCTTACTTCCTATTTTCCAGAGAGTAATCCAGAGCAAGTAGTTTAATTGCAAATGTATATCACTGTTTCCTAAGTGCAGCACTTTCTCGGTGTGTTAGAGATTTATTCGTGCACTTCTTCTGTTAATAGAGACAAAAGAGAGGTTGCATGCTGCTTGTTAGAAAAAGAACAGTACAAGGAAAAACAAGGCCACTGAAAGCAGCCATTGTCAAGGCTATCAGGAGTATTGTTCTGATTAAATAGCTATGTCCTCAACTATTGATGTTGGCTGCTGGCCCGGATCTTAGCCAAAAATAAAGCAAATTGATACCTGGCTTCCACGGGTCTCACAATAAAGACTTCTATTATGGGCATTTCCCCCTCTCTTTGTAAGTGGAAAATGCTAGTGCTCTTGTACCTCTTTAATTGCAAGCAATAGAAACATCTCCTCTCCGCATCAACACCATTGCCAGGAACGTAGTCAACACCATGACAGGTGTTGATCAGTAATGGTAAAAAAAATCAATTTCCTCACTCTGCCATTATTATTATACCATTTTACAGAACTGAACAGGTACCAATTGAACAACAATGTCAATTATGTCGATGATGACAAAATACACAATTGACCCCACATCATTTTAGACTTAAAAAGGGTTTTGTCAACTGTATTTTCAAAGATGAGTGCTTTCCTGTTCTGTGGCATAGATACTTCATAAAGTGACAATAAAACCCTTAAATAGGCGGAGTGCCACAAAACTCTGCAAGCTTTCAAGTTCTCCAGAGGCCTTTACAATGTTAGGTGCTAAAACACAGGTAATGGAGTGAAACAGAAAACTTCAAAGTTTAAGCCAGATGTCATGTCTATCAGGTTTGCAGCCTAGGTTAGTCCCAAGAAATAGGTTGTGGACTGAATGAATAACTCTTAGATTTGTGGGTATCATACTTCACCATGTATACTACTATGAAGAGTTAATGGCTATTCTTCACCTGAAGTTTAACTGTAATTCAAAGAACTGTCTGGTGCTATGCAGAAAACAGATAAGTTCCTAAGTCAACATGACATGGCAACCTTTATATCGTCACAGCTGGAGATTAAATGTAGATAGTACAGCAAGTTATATTTGAATGTTGCGGAGAAGATGGGGCAGGTTGGTCCAGAAACTAGGATACGAACAGATGGATTCAAATTACAAGAATAAGATTCTATCTAAAGATTAAGAACTTCCTGAAGATGAGAGTTTGTGATCGGTAAAATAGAGTGCCTCAGAAAGTGGTGCACTCTCCTTCTTTGGAAGTATTTACAGAGTTCCCTCACTTATTACACGAGTTCTGTTCCAGGACCACCCGCAAAAAGTGATAATCAACGAAGTAGGGACACTATATATGTATATCACATTCCAAGGATGAGCAGAAGCGTAGAGAGATTTAAAGGGACTGAGCACCTTTTTTTCTTTTTCTTTTTTCTTTTTTTGCTAGCTATCTCTGCTTTGATTTGCAATCTCTCTTGATTGGCTGCCTCTCTCCCAAAGGGGAGAATGAAACCCCCCTTCCACACCCCATCGTTGCCAGGAGAATTAAAATGCCACTCTGGACAACTGTGAGGCAAAAACCCACGAAACTGCGAATCCGCGAAAAGTGAATCACTAAGTAGCGAGGAAATACTGTAAACAGAGATTGAATGACCATATTTAGGGAATGCTTTGGCTGTGTATTTCTATGCATCAAGAGGGTTGGTGACATGGCCCTTACAGTCCCATCTGACTGACCACACCATCAGATAGGGTTTGTCCCCCATCCTAGGATGCTGTCAGGCTGACGTGGGGCTACTTCCAGTAGGGCTCCATTGGGCTTTCTCCTGGCAGCATGCCAGCAGCATGCTAAGAGGGAGCCCTGAGAATACAGGTGACAGCAAAGGAAGAAGCTGAGGACAACAAGGAAAAGTTGTGGGATGGCAGCCCATGACCAACCATGATAAGGGGACGAACCTGAGCACTGCCTCATGAATTCCCCTACTGTCCCCCACTGTCCCCAGGGTTCTAGAACTCCATGTGATGAGGCACACAGATTTGATGATCCTATGAAATCAATAGAGGCTAAACTGTGGGGAATTCATTCTGCTATTCCATCTTTCACAACATTTGATTATATCCATGCAGTTGTATACACATTTATACATTTATTAGTGCATTTAGTTGCACATGCTACCTACATTTAGTTATAAAGCACTGCCATTCAACCTAAATGGTGGCTTGCACAGTTTTAGTGCATTTAGTTGTGTATACTACCTACTTTTAGTCATGCAGCACTACCATTCAACACAAATGGCTTGCAGTTATTAGTCCATTCATTTGTGCATACTACCTACATTTAGTTATACAGCACTGTCATTCAACACAAATGGTGGCTTGCAGTTATTAGTCCATTCATTTGTGCATACTACCTACATTTACTTATATAGCACTGTCATTCAACACAAATGGTGGCTTGCACAGTTATTAGTGCATTTAGTTTTGCATACTACCTACATTTAGTTATACAGCACTGCCTTTTAACACAAATGTGGCTTGCAGTTATTAGTGCATTTAGTTGTACATACTATCTACATTTAATTATATAGCACTGCCATTCAACACAAATGGTGGTTTGCATAGTCAAACACAGCTACACATGTAGAGATGTATACAAAATTCTTTTTATTCTGACAGATTTTTCAAGCAGAAAACTTTTAAGGATTTTCTGCTTGTGTTGTTTTGTTTTAAATTGAGTGTTCTTTAATATTTTTATCTTTTAAAAAATTGCCTTTCATTCTTTTAACTAGAAGTTTGAATTATTTTAATACTGCAATTAATTTAATTCTAGGAGCCCTGGTGGTACAATGGGTTAAATCCTTGTGCCAGCAGGACTGAGGACCGACAGATCAGAGGTTCAAATCTGGGGAGAGCGCAGATGAGCTCCCTCTGTTAGCTCCAGTTCCCCATGCAGGGACATGAGGGAAGCCTCCCACAAGGATGGTAAAACATCAAAACATCTCGGTGTCCCCTGGGCAACATCCTTGCAAACAGCCAAAATTTTCTGGCACCAGAAGTGACTTACAGTTTCTCAAGTCACTCCTAACACAAAAAATTAATTCTATTTTAATGTTCACTTTTTGTATATTTTGAAAAGCCTTTAAATGAACAACTTCAAAGAGTGGCTTGGAAAGGGGGTGGTCTACTTTGACTCCTCTGGTATTTTGTGCTAAACATAGCATGGAGGTCCTCATGTGTTCCAGGAAATTGGCACCAGTGTAATAATGTAGATCTTTAAAGTACCAAAAGGGGAAGGGGGTAAATAAGGAAGTATATCTGTAACAGAGGGTGGGAGAAGTGAACAGAAAGACAACAGGTTTGGCGTAGAAATTAGGGTTTGAGAAGTGAGGTGCTCTTATCATCTTTCCCAAGCTGATGATAAGGACCATGTCGGAGAAAACAAAAAAAGAATCACTGGATGCATTTTTCCGCTTCATCCTGCTTGGGCTTTAGTGCATGCTTTTAGATTAAACTTAAATGGCAATTAAATGCAACTGTTAAATTTGTCCCATGAATATAAATGTAATTGAGTTATATTTGTTGGCTTTTTAATGAGTTACTAAATGCATTACAGTGATATCTCAGTTAATGAAATAGATGTATTTTTGAGTATTGCTGCTTTAAAATGAAAATTTGATACCAGTGGCAGAGATAATATGGAAAGAATGGAAATTAAAGAGAAGTACCAAATTTTTATTCAAAACCAACAGCATATACACGTGAAATGAAATAACCAGGTAAGTAAATAAAACAACATTTTAACTACTGCATGTTTCATATCAATCTTATGTACATATCCTGAAAGCTATCTCATACAATATTTTAATAGTTTTGTACATGAAGTGAAGTTTGTGTACAGAAAAGCATCAGAAAACAAAGATTTCAATATCTCAGACACCCATGTGGCCAATTTTGGATTTTGGAATATTTAACATTTTGGATAAGGAATCCTCAACCTGTTAAACCAACGGGTCCTATACATCCCAAACTCCATGAATGTGCAATTCCTGGCTACACTACTGATTTTTACACAAGGTGTACATGTGGGCAAGTATATGTCTGCACAGCTGATACACATTGTCTAAAATGTTACCACAATCATGGCATCTGATAGGGTTCAGCACTCCTTAATGCCAATATGTTCCACTATATGCAGGTTTTCCCTTTCTAGAAACATTAAACGGGTGGTGAAAGAATGTTAACATGCCCTTCTGCATCATAAATTGTGTTGCCATCTAGATGTGGATTTTGACATTCTGAATTGGGGGGTTACATATTTGTAGATGCTCTCCGTGTAATCTGGGGAGTTATCCTCTTTGGATAGGAAGAAATGTCTTTTTCTGCACAAGAAAATGCTGTTTTCTGTGCAGAGTACTGTTTTCTGTGTAGAAAATATCTTTTTTTGGACAAAAACAATCCCATATGCATTTTCCATAAAGAATCAATGGTGTCTTTCATCAGAACTGGTTGTTAAAATTGTTAAATGACACAGAGATGGGGGTGGTTTAAAAGCACATCAAAGAGTAGCAAAAGTAAGATGAAGGAAGAGATTGGATCAGATGAGAAGGATGGAGATCAAGAAAATTAGACAGAGGGGAAAATTGGATCTTCCAGAGCCGTGAGGGAGAGATAGGGGGTGGGAACTGGTTGCTAATTATTTTGAATTACACCAATCCAAAGGATACATTTCACATGGTGAACATTCACAATGCTCCAGTATTTTCTTTGTTTTAATCTGTCACATGGAATATTTTCATATTCTTTCCATCACTAAGCTTGCATCCTCCCCTTTTATTGTTTCATTGATAGAAAAACACCTGAAATATCTGCCTTCAGCCTAAAAGATAAAGGCTTTGAATGGGACACACATATCACTCTGAACTAATGGAGAATGAAGTAAGCAGAAGGCTCCTGTAAGTTATGAATAATGACATTCACTGGCTTACTTTCTAGTGGGAATGAACAAGTCTGCCATAGGAAATACTTCCCACCCCCATATATGACATTGTTGCTAATTTCAGTAGCAACACAATTGAACCCATTAAAACAAGAAATGCCTGCTGAAATGGGGCTTTCTCATTTTGCAAAGGACACATTTGCATCCCAAGGCCATTTTTGCTCACATCTCCAAAACAGCATCGCTGAATGTCAGCGTCAAAACACAAAAACTCATGTAAAACAAGCTGTTGAAGATGCTGTCATGGTTCTTAGCGATATGCCACCAAATTTCAAATGTGCCAAAATGTCTTTGGGGGATGCCTGGTAGAGCACCCAGGCATGTGTTAGCCAATCCTTCTTTACAAGATTGTTGTAGGGATTATCAAGTTGACTTGCCTAGGGCTTAGCCGAATCCTTGAGGGAAATGCATAAGAAATCCTCCAATTGTGAAGGAAGGCTTTGGCATTCCACAGTAAAGAAACAGCAAAGTAGAAATGTCAGGATTGCTCTTTAAATCCAAATAAATTAGAAGACACGTATTCTGTTGAATTTGTGAATCTAGGAGCAGCTTAAGTGGGTTTGTGCCCATATATTGTCACTAGGGACCATGGCATCATTTTAGCAGACAGTGATGAATGGGAATTACTTGCTTGGCAAACCAATGCTTTCATTTGCTTAAGCAACAGGCTGGAAGAGAAGCTGGCGAAAACATGCATGCTGATGAGAGCAGGTTGCAAGAACCAAGATATAGTTTGTTAATGCTGTAGGGAGAGATATTTCTCTTCCACTGCTTGCTTATTTAATCAAAGCATCATCTCCAATTGGAATGGCATTAAATTCAGCGCCACATAAAGGGCCAATCTGTTCATTTGAATCTAAAGCACCCTTGTTCACATTCTAATCAAATGCATTCTTTTTACTTTTGTAAGGAATCAGGTAAATGATGTTATATCCAGTGGCTAAAGCACAATCTTGTTAACAGACATAAGAAACCTGATACTAAGATTAAGGGCAAAATTAAAGCCCATTAAGTGTGACAGAATACCGAGGCATATTATGCATAAAACCTGCAAGAACTGAGATTTATTGGTTGTCTTGCACAAAGGCTCAGAGGGAATTACATATACATGTATAATTTTGTGTTGTAAAAGGTATATCTTAGCATCCCAAGTAGTCATCCTCTTCCATCCTTCTTTTTCCATCTGTATGAAAGTGTTTCTCTTAAAACTGAATTCACTGCAATGAATCATGTGATATTTTAAGAAAAATGGAGGAAGTAATAAGATGCTAAATACTGATGCAAGAACGAACCACGAAACCCAGCACTGTATACCAATAGGAACCAATATTGTAATAACGATTTCATCATTCACTATCTATAATTATTACTTATAATTAAATAAACTAATAATACAAGAAAACATTGACTGACTTGTGTTTTTTGTAAAGTCAACTCAATACAAACATTATAAATTAATAATATAAGAACCCCACTTCCAATGACTGGGAGTTGGAGTTGTTAAATTAATTCAATGTATGGCTCTTTATACAAGTTGAATAGGTTGGGTGAGAGTATACCACCCTGCTGTGCTCCTTTCCCAGTCTTGAACCAGTCTGTTTTTTCATTATCAGTTCTTACTGTTGTTACTTGGTTTTTATAGAGATTCCTCAGGAGACAGACAAGGTGATTTGGTATCCACATACCACCAAGAACTTGCCACAATTTATTATGATCCGCACAGTCAAAGGCTTTAGAATCTATATAAATAAACACATATACAAATATATGCACACACAAA
Source organism: Anolis sagrei (assembly GCF_037176765.1). Lineage (NCBI taxonomy): Eukaryota > Metazoa > Chordata > Lepidosauria > Squamata > Anolidae > Anolis > Anolis sagrei. Next base: position 209,496,867 of record NC_090024.1, on the reverse strand, counting down.
ACACATATACACAGACTGGGCCACAGTAACGCATGGCAGGGGATGGCTAGTAGTCAGTAAAACAGAAATAGATGTTTTTCTGAAACTCCCTGCCTTTCTCCATTATCCAGCGGATATTGGCAATTTGTCTCTCATTCCTCTGCCTTTTCTAAACCCAGCTTGTACATCTGGCAACTCTCACTCCACTTATTGCTGGAGTCAAAGATACTTAGGATTAAATGCCACTTTAGTGTCAGGACCAAGCTCCCACAGGGGGAGAAGAAACATCACAGTCACAAGCACAGTTGGTGGAGACAAGGGAGAAGGCCTTCTTGGTGATGGCCCCCCAACTTTGGAACTCTCTCTTCAAGGAGATTAGGCAGGCACCTCAAGGTCCTCCATGGGGGAAATCAGGGCATCATCATCCCTCCTCACCTTTAGGAGAAGGGTGAAGACTTGGTTATGGGACCAGGCCTTTGGGCACTCCGGCAATTAAATCAGACAACCAGGCAAGTAAGACCAGCAGAATTGATGAAGTGGAACATAAAACTAGATCCATGAGTAGCGAACGCTGACCATGTAAGAGGAGAAACTGGGTTTGTATTTGGTTTTATTGATTTTATTGATTTTATGGTTATATTGTGTATTGATGTAATTTTGTGTTTGATTGTTTTTATGATGCAGGCATCAAATTGTGCCTTGCTTTTGTAAGCCGCCCTGAGTCCCCTTCGGGGTGAGAAGGGCGGGGTAAAAGAACCCCAAATAAATAAATAAATAAATAAATAAATAAATTTGTAGACACCTGAAAACCTGGAAGTCTTGCACTTCATCCACTTCCACGGCTCTTTGATTTGCTGTTTGCACTATCCCATGCCCAGTCCTTTTATAGTTGGCCATGTCCATCTGTAACCCTAGCCATTGGTTTTGTTGAACCTCTACTGATGGAGCTACTGTGAAATGGGTTTTTAATATTTTCTATCTTTAGTGTGTTTTAGTAGATTTTTTGTATTTTATTATGGTTTTAGCTGTTGTTTAGATTGTGTTTATCTTGACATAATGTGATGTAATTGTCTGTATGGTCTGAATGTGATGTAATTGTCTGTATGGTCTGAATGTGATGTAATTGTCTGTATGGTTTCTTTCCAGCAATTGAATGTTTGCCTTACATGTTGGAAACTGCCCTGATTCCCTTTGGGGAGATAGGGCAGTATACAAATACATTATTATTATTATTATTATTATTATTATTATTATGCTACTGATGCTGCTTGGTTGTTACATCAATGTTTTATAAGTAATTAAAACAGAATTTGTAAAACATAGGGAAAGCCCTTTGAAATACACCAAACCACTGTAAATTTATGGGCCAATCTTCTGTCCATGGAGTCCTTCCAGGGCCACACAATCTGCCAAAAATGCCAAAATATGTAAAATTAAACTTAATGAGAAATTGCCAAAAAACCAGTTTTCTTTTTAGAAAAATAAAACATTTTAAAATATTAAATAGTGCAGTAGTCTCCCTGTCAGAAAGTGCAATCCAGATTTGTCATATGGGTTAAGGGCAGCAGGAGCATTCTTGGAGAATGCTTGAAGCTTCATACATGGGAGCTCATTCAGATTTTATTGTGCTGCATGATTAAGTCTTGTCTCAGAGCTTAGAAATGTTAATTTTTTGGTTACAGCATTATTATCAACTATGCCGACTGTGGGATTCAGGGTACTGTCATCCAAAACTATTTTTTCTAAATTATGCCTGCTTTCCATTGGCTTCCATAGAGAAAATGCCCATTTGAGAAGTGTTCTTGTAGGACAATGTCTGAGGACCCGTCCACACAGCCATATAACCCAGAATATCAAGGCAGAAAATCCCAAAATATCTGCTTTGAACTGGGTCCACACTGCCATATATTCCAGTTCAAAGCAGAAAATGTGGGATTTTATGCAGTTGTGTGGAAGAAGCCTCAGTGTAATAATTCTCAGCTCCCAGGCATTTCATCTTTAACATGCACCTTGCTGCTTTCTGATTATCATAAAGTGGCACAAGACAGTCTTTTTTAATTTTCACCATGTTACTTGTGCTTTATACTTTGGCCACATCCTGAGAAGACGGGAAAGCTTAGAGAAGACAATAATGCTTGAGAAAATGGAAGGAAAAAGGAAGAGGGGCCGACCAAGGGCAAGATGGATGGATGGTATCCTTGAAATGGCTGGCTTGACGCTGAAGGAGCTGGGGGTGGTGATGGCCGACAGGGAGCTCTGGCATGGGCTGGTCCGTGAGGTCATGAAGAGTCAGAAGCAACTGAATGAATAAACAACACCTGTGCCCCTACTGAAGTTCTCCTTCCAGTGGAATGATTTCCCTCATCAATATCCAGCCTTCGTTTGGCTCAACTTCACTCCTGCTATGTTTTGAGCATCCCACCTAGTTATCCCAAATATCACCAACTTTCTCTCAGTATTTGGGGATCAGGGTCTGTGGGAAGAGAAAATTGCACCATCTTCTATCTAGAGCTTCAAGCTGTGTCTGACATCTTGCTCTGCTGTCCAGCCAGAAGGACTAAGCAGCTTCTGCCAGTAGCAGTGAGAAAGCTGAGCCTAGGCAGATGGCTGGCAAATGGAGACCGTGCTGCCTCTGAGCCAATGCCCCAAACCATGCCATTGTGAAAAAGAAAGCACAGTGTTGCCAGACAGGCTTTGTACTCAAAGCTAGCCCTGGCATGAGACAAAGTGAGGCAATGTATTCAAGTGGCAAAAGGTGGGAAGGAATGACATAAGTTGCAGGATAGAGCTATGTGTGCCACAAAACTTGCTGTGTGTCCCACAACAATTTGCCAACAATTTGGGTGTGATGGAGGCCATTTTACTATAATCAGTGTTGAAGGAATATTCAGTTATCATTCTGTATAGCTTCAGTACATGGAATTAGGATGGAGAATTGCCTTGTTTCAGCTTTGTAGTTTAAGTTTTAGTTTGTCCAGGGGAATGACCTTGTGCCCAGTTGTTGTTTTTTTCTTTACTACAAGAATTCTGCAAGTTCGAATTCAAAAAAGTACCTTTCCAAAGCTTTATTTTCCCCAAGTAAAATCCAATGGTTATCTATCTAGTCCAGTCATTATCTATTCTGACTGTAGCAGCCCTCCAAGTTCTCAAACAGAGATGGTTTCCAGCCCTCCTCACAGTGTTCCTGTTAATTGAAAATGTCAAGAACTGAACCTTGGATTTCTGCATGCAAAGCAGGTGTGCTATCCGTGAGCTATGGGCCTTCCCAAGTGTATGTGCATGAGGCAGAAGAGACAAGTTGTATTTCAATTTTCTTGCATTGATCTCACTAATTAACCCCATGCATTCAGCACAGGCATTCTCTTATTTCTTGTGGGCCTACAACAGTGTGAATTTGATGCAACATTTATTCCACTCACAGCACAGAATTTTAATGCATAAAAACCCAGTTTTAGCAGTAACAGAAGTTGCATTTTTCATCACATCAGTTCCATTTCAAAGCATTTTTCAGTATCGGCTAATCCCTCTAGTGATGTCTTGCTTGTCAATAATTTCATGGCAGGAAGCTGGCTGTGAGATTCAGGCACACATTCCCCAGGTTACCTTCTTGGGTGTAAGATTGCTCATGTGAATTCAGATTGCAAAATTGTACATTCCCTTCAGAGGATGGAGACAGTGGGGAGCTTTCCTGGGATCCCAAAAGAAACACATGATGACTGCAAGCTGAGCATCTAGGCTTCCACATTGACACCATCAAGCATAATGGAGTGGCAGAACAGGGAGAGTGGAAGTCTCTTGGTTTCAATTGCATTGCATTTTTCATTGTCTATCCTTCAGTTTTTGCCATCATTGTTTTGTGTCAGGTTGTGAGACTTTGCTTTTCCATCACAAATTGAAACTGATATGCATTTAACTGAATTTCTCATAATGTGTGCATTTATTTCCATGTTTTAGCTAATGTATACATTTCCCCCTACTGACTGAACTAAGCTATTAGTTTCAATTGCACACATTTTAAGCATTCATATTTTAAAATGTGCACATTGCTTTATGCAAACTTTGTCCTATAAATCTATTTAAGGCACAGATTCTAGAGCTGAGAGCCATTTCCACGTGTATGTAATCTTGGGAGGTTGGAAAGTACACTTTACACAAGACTACTGAATTGTGAAATTCTTTTCCATTTCTATAGGCAGAACCTTTATTTTTGCCCTTTGGACATGTGCATACTCAAATTGGGAAGATTCATATCATTACACCCCAACTAATAAGCCTAAATTCCCTAAAGACATCAGATCCCATCTTATGTTGGAAGCTTAAATTAATACTTGGATAGGAAAGTGCCAACAAATTTTGGATGCTGTGCACTGTGTTTTAGAGGAAGCAACTGAACCTAAGAAAACCCCATGAAATTAATTGGGTCACTATAAGTCAACAACTTGAAGGCACATACACACACAATAACCAACTGCTATTCATCCCTGAATAGTTACCAATCTGAAGGGTTTGTTTTTATTTGCCATCAAGTCAACTTTGATGTGTGGTGATGTTACATAGGTGTGAAAGACCTGCAAAAGCCCTGGGTCTTGCAAACTCAGGCCATGGCATCATTGACTGCCTCCACCTGTGATACAAGCTTCCTCTTCTCTCGCTGCTTCCCACTTCACCAAGTATTAATATTTTCTCCAATGAGTCACATCCTCTTATGATATATCCAAAGTAGGTCAGTCCCAGTTTCTAACAATACTTCAGGCCTCATTCACAGAACTCTCCTCCAATACCAAAGTTCAAATTAGTTAATTTTCTTTTTGTCAGCCATGTTCAATGACTAGCTTTCACATCCATACATAGAAATCAGAAATACTATGGCATGGATGATTCTGAGTTTGATATTTAATGATATATCTTCACACGTGACAGGCCCGTAGCCAGAATTTTGATTCGGGAGGGGGGGGGGCTGAGTCTGAGTGAAAGAGGGTCTACCCTAGCAAACCTTTTGTATCGTTAGCCCAATACCCCCATCCATATGAGATATATTGGGCATGGTGATCAGATCATGATATGAATAAACATAACAGTTTAAATAATGTACCAGTAAGGCCTTTTCGCAGACCACCATGAGAATTTCGGAGGGGGGGTGAAGCCCCCAAAGCCCCCCCCCCCTCCCCCGGCTACATGCCTGACACTTGAGGATCATATCTAGTTTCTTCATGGCTGCTGTACAATAACTTAAGCCTTCTTCTGATTTCTTGACTGCAATCTCAATTTTAGTTAACTTGATACAAGCCACACATTCCGAAGCAACACATAGTTCATCTGAATTAGAATGTGGGGAAAGATTAATTTAAGTTTTTAAACATGGAAGTGGATCAAACTCAATTTTCCTGTTCAGAAATTCTTACATAGCTAACAACTTTTTCATTGAGGTGCATGCCTGATATGGAGAGGCTCCATTTTGAATTCTTGTTCCTGACATGTTCATTTTTTAAAGACAAAGACCTCCCCTTCCCCAACCATGGAAGAACACTCCAATGCATAATAACTACACCATACACTTCATGTCTGAAACTGTCTGGTCAGGAAAAAGTCTAGCAATTGATTTTGTAGATTGTATAAATGGGTGTCCACAGCAAATTGAGATCTGATTAACTATCTTAAGCCAATCATATATTGAGACAGATAGGCTATAGGCTTTAATATCATGTTCTGTGATTTGGTCTCTTGCATATATCTTCCATCTGTGATACCTACAATGGTTTGCATGGAGAGATACAGCAAAAACAAAGGGAATCTTTCATTCATGTCTGGATTAAATTTATGGCAATATTTTTGTCTGCATGATCACTGCTCTTTTTTTGTCTTCAGGAGCAGTTCTCCATACCTCTCCTCCATGGTATTCTTCAGCAAATGGTATAATAATTTAGGCAGCCAACATACAATCCAAACTTTTCCTGTGGAGAATTAGTGAATCTAATGACCGTAAAAATAGGGTAATTTCCATCCTCCTTGGAGAATTCATTGCAACAGACATTTTATTACACGCACAGCTCCAGTCATTACCCAAATGAGCTGTAAAGTCTCTGATACAATAACAGAACCATTGACTTGTAACAATCCTTCAGTTACCTATAATAAGCCAAGCTAAATCACAGGGGCAGTCTCTGTTAATATCAAACTTTGGTGTCTTTTCCTGTATTTGGTCTACAAAACTCAGATACACCAAATCAGTATGAAGATCTGGCTTGTATAGAGCAATTGACCCACTTGTCATTCTTGCAAATTGCAAGCATCCAATATGACTTTCTTCTCAAGGATTAAAAAAAAAATCTTTACAACTATTTACAAATTATCTATGCCTTCGTCTTATCTGAAAAATAAATCATGAAATGGCTCCTGCACATCTCATATTTTATCTGGTTAGGGACACAGATTACCTAAAGGAAACTATGCAAGCAAGTAAAGGATCAGTGGAACTGGGATGTAGATGACTTTCATGGTGTATTGAAATAATCCTATTATAATATACTAAGCAAGAGATTATTACACTAGACACCTGGCACCCACTGAGGTCTGGTTCCAGGAGCCCGTGTGAATACCAAAATGTGTGTATGCTCGAGTCCCATTATATATACAAAGGCATAGTAAAATGATGGTTAAGAATGCAAATGAATGCCAGAGAGCCTGAGAATATCACCAAAGTGCTTGATGCACAGCAGAATCAAAGTTTGCTTTATTATTATTATTATTTAGTTATGGTTGATTGAATCCATAAATGCAGAACCTGTAGATGCAGAGAGCCAACTATATGGGCTAGGTATAATTCTGGTGAACAACAACAGCAAAATCCATTAAAAAAATCTTAGAACTGAAGCATTTTGACAAACTCAAGATAATTCAGATAGGGATAAAATCTCTCTGGCATTGTGCTAAATACTCTCAAGCAAAACTTAGAAAGAATATATGTACCATTTGGTAGTAGAATAAATGTCTTGGCAAAATATTTTCTTTTACTTCTACAGTCCTCCCCAATAGAGAGAAATTTAACTTTCCCAATTTCACTATGTCTCTTTAAATTATTTTCTAGACTTTTCAATAATTGTTTTGAAATAATAGACTATTGTTCTTCATAATTGTAACTCCCAAATATTTAGTATTTCTTTTTTCCTCTTTAAAATTGTAAAGACCAATTAATTAAATTTCCATTTTGAAGTCATTTTTAGGCAACAGTTTTGTTTTGTTGAAGCTCATTTTAAAACCAGAGCATGTCCCAAACTCCTTAATTTTTTTCTCAAAAGAGCCTTCATTTAGTCCAGTGGATTTTATGTCATTATCACAAGATCATCCGCATAAGCCCTGAGATTATACCATTCTATTTTTTTGCCCTCACTTCACAGATTCTTTGTCCCTGATGCTTCTCGATAAAGTCTCCAATGCCAAAATAAACAGCAAAGGTGAAAAGGGAGAATTTTTTCTAATTCTCTTTCATATCTCAGTCGGTATTGTTACATTGCCATTTACAATACATTTTCAAAGTTAATGTATTGACCTTACTACCCATATAATATTTTCACTTGAGTCCATTCTTTGCAACTCTATGTCTCACTAAAGAACAAAGCCCAACATTCCATGGGACACAGGCATTTTTTAAAAATGGAATTGGTACTATATTTGCATAGTGTAATAGGATCCTAGGTTATGTTGCAGAACAAGACCAACAGCGGCATCCTACATAATTGTAATATACAACTTTTGTTAAAAACAAGTAACAGCAGCGCTGAAATATTAAAGGTATTCCTTTTGGCCACCAGCGTATCGTTTTGTCCTAGAAAAGAAACACAGGACTCCTGTGGATGACGGAAATGTGTCAGGAAGTTGTAGCATTTGCTATAGTAATTCTTGAGGACTAGGGATAAAGTATGTGGATCATAATAAATTGTGGCAAGTTCTTGGTGGTATGGGGATACCAAGTAACCTTGTCTGTCTCCTGAGGAATCTGTACAATGACCAAGTAGCAACAGTAAGAACTGACCATGGATCAACAGACTGGTTAAAGATTGTGAATGGCATAGGGCAGGGTTGTATACTCTCACCCAACCTATTCAACTTATATGCAGAACACATCATGTGATGTGCAGGGCTTGATGAATGCAAGGCTGGGGTTAAAACTGCTGGAAGAAACATTGACAACCTTAGATATGCAGATGATACCACTTTGATGGCCAAAAGTGAGGAGGAACTTAGGAGCCTTCTAACCAAAGTGAAAGAAGAAAGTGCAAAAGCTGGGTTGCAGTCAAACATACAAAGATGCATACTGCAGCCAGGAAATCAGGAGACGCTTACTTCTTGGGAGGAGAGCAGTGACCAATCTCAATAAGATAGTGAGGAGTAGAGACATCACACTGGCAACAAAGATCAACTTAGTAAAAGCAATGATATTCCCCGTAGTAACATACAGATGTGAGAGCTGGACCATAGGGAAGGCTGAGCGAAGAAAGATAGATGCTTTTGCACTGTGGTGTTGGAGGAAAGTTCTGAGAGTGCCTTGGACCGCGAGAAGATCCAACTAGTCCATACTTCAGGAAGTAAAGCCCGGCTGCTCATTGGAGGGAAGGATATTAGAGGCCAAGATGAAGTATTTTGGCCACATAATGAGAAGAAAGGAAAGCTTAGAGAAGACAATTATGCTGGGGAAAATGGAAGGAAAAAGGAAGGGGAGTCAATCAAGGGCAAGATGGATGAATGATATCCTTGAAGTGACTGGCTTGACCTTGAAGGAGCTGGGGGTGGTGACAGCCAACAGGGAGCTCTGCTGTGGGCTGGTTCATGATGTCACAAAGAGTCGGAAGCAACTGAACAAATAAACAACAAAAGGGATAAAGTATACAAATGATGTTTTTATGGTCCAAGATGGTTTTCTGGCAATTCCTGGCACCAGCTGCAACCATTTTATTTCCATTCTAATGATGGGTTCATTGTAATTCCAAGACATGTTGAAATTTGATTGTGTGTTCCTGAGTGCCAGGGGGTTGGGTTGGATGGCCCTTGTGGCCTGTTCAAACTCTATGATTCTATGAAATTTCTTTTTCTCTTTTCTGATTTTTTTGTTTTTTTATTAATAATTATAGTGTTACACTATAAGTGCAATGACATCTTTTTTGCATTGTAATACTGTACATCAAATAACGTAAAGAAAAAAAACCCACAGGAGACAATTTGCAGTGCTAATCATAGGGCCATCTCAACAAAGTAGCATTTAAGAACTATTGGGAGAGCTTTCCTACAGGAAATTCACCACTAATAACCCTCCTTCCCCATTTCCCACCCCCACATACACAAAAATGAAAGAGCAGAAAGGTGGTCATGAAACCAGAAAAAATCAAGATGATTTGGACAAAACGTTTGGAGAGATAATACACCACTTGTTTAGTAGACTGTTACCCTTCCTCATTTATTGAAAAAGCCAGAAGGGGACTGATTGTGTGAGTAGAGACAGTGGTTAGTGCCTGGTTAAAATAGTGTGCCAAAAGGAAGCAGTCATAAGTCTGATGGGGGCTTGTCTTTTTATGTAAGTAAGGAGAAATTAGTATTCTATCAGGGCTCAGATCCTGAGTGAGGATGATGAAGAAGAGGGCTTTCTTCTAGCAGCCAAACTCAAGACCACGGTTGAGCAGTCTTCTGAGCCATCTAAGAATTTGTAACTCATTACTGCTGAGCAGTAGCCAAGCCTTTCTGATTTAGAAGTGTCTGAGTCAGGACAGGATCAGTCTGAAGATTAGGAGTTGACTCACCCCACCTGGTTTCAGCTGAGGCTGGACACCATACAGCTGCGAAGGTCTAATTGACTGGCATAGAGAAGGGCTTCACAGCTGTAAGGATTTCTGTTGGCAGCATAAATAATGGATGCTGGCAGTAGCCTTTTGTTGACAGCAATCATTGTGTATGGAAAGCTTCAGCCCATAATCCCGTGGACCCTTGTGCCTTGAACTTCGTGTTATGCTTTGTGTTTTGGGCATTCGGTGAGCTTCTTGTCAATTGGCCTTGTGGAATGGAACTTTTGGACTATTCTCTTGCTTTGCCCTCTGTTTGGATATTATTAGGACTTTGGACTGCCTCTGACAATTCCTGCTTAAAGAATGGCTGTATCTCTTGACAGATTCTAATTTCTCACCTGGCCTTTTGAATAAAGGATCCAGCATTATTTTGAGGAAAATGCATTTTTTTGCTTCCCTAACAGACCAGAATCTGAAGAGAGTTGGAGCCCTTCTAATGTAGTTTACCAAGGTTGCAAAGTTACTACTGAAAACTGCATGTGTTGGGAAAATCCCATTAACTCAACAAACTTGATAGAACTTTTTTTTTCACGGCATCAGTTAGTCTTGTATAACAACCATTCACCAATCTCTTGGCATTGAAGAGAACAAAAATATACACTGTAACATTCACAACATCAACCAAGTATTTTACTAGGTTAGCCCATGTGGAGTCATGTTCGTTTCCCCTTCAAGATCATTAGGGGTGTAATTCTTCATTGCGTTAAAGGAAGTAACAAATAATTTTTTTCCCATTGCAAGAAAATCTTCAAAACCCACCATTTCTGAAGCCTATTCAAAATTCATGACTTATACGACACAAAATTCACATATGACTTTCTGCCCTTTTTTGCCTTTCCTACTGATGTTTTAAACTTGCCTCTCTTTTAATTAACAAAATATGACTAGTTTTCTTTCTCGCAATGAGACAGGCATGTTTAAAACATTAGCCTCTAATTTATGAAAATTTAATGTGCTCTAGAAGAGACATTAAAAATATTTTACCGTTGCAAACATGACCAGAAGATGGATGGCAGGAGCTTGCCACAGTGAAGAGGCTCATCACTAAAAATGAAAGAAAAAGAAGGGTTGTGGCCAATAGTAGAAGTTAGTAGGATGAGACCCAAAGGATGGTTGAGTTCATATTAGGTGCTTTGTTCTGGAATGTCCACTTTTTGTTTTTTACTTGCAAGTGCATCTTTTGAGCTGGATCTTGCTGTAATATGGAACTCTTGAAGAAAGAGGTGGCTGAAACTGCATGGTGGCCATGGTCACCTGAGCAAGACTAAATACCTTTATTATTATTTTTTAGTCTTTCTCATAATGATGACAGGAAATTGGGGGGGGGGGGGGATACAGTGAAAAAGGGATTAGTACAGAGGTCTGGGGTGGTTGTTGGGGAACATGTTCATTTGTTTTTGTGAATTTGGGAGACTTTTTTCATAATTTAAGGGAGACGAAAATTGTCCCCAAATCATAGGCTTTTTTTTAAAGGAGCCTATAAATGTTATGGATTTTATAGGTGATAAGTCAGTGCAGAAGTTGGTGTGCAGTAAAGGAAGCATCACAGACATTTAACTGGTTGATTCCAGTGCTTCCTCACAGTAAGTGATAAAATCAGACCTCTAAACAATGAATTCTGCCTGGACCATTCCAGTCCAATACTACAGATCCCCAGTGAATTGCTTGTCTACACAACCATGTCATGTCCTTAAGATGGAGGAAGGTGTGTGTGCACACACATGAAAAGCTGTCTGAAATCTGAAAGACTGTAATTTGGCTTTTGGCTTGTAGCAAATGAGCAACAATTCCTTTGAGAAGTCACCAAACTGGAAGCAAGCCATAAACACTTGTAAAAATGCCATAGTCGGAGCAACTCACCAGCATAACAAGGAAGTAATTCATTCTTCTAACGTGTTATTACAGTACCAAGTTCCTTTTTAAGGTAATGATCTTGAGAGGAATTAAAGTTTTTGTTCTATTGGCCTTACCTGAAATTCGCTTCTTTTCCTTGGAACAGAACTGGGTTGTCTGCCTGGAATGGTAGCTTTAATCTAAGAACATTAAGTGCCCCATCCATTTCAAAGAGTGTGCTTGCATGGGTCTTGAAAAAGAGTGAGGAAGATAGGGAAAGTAACTGGATTAAATTTGTGACCTAAATTACTAAACTACTGCAAAAATTTGTCAATGAAGTAGACATCTGAGCTGAGGCTTCTAGTGGAAGATTATAGTGAGATCTTAGCTTGGTCTATGCTTTAAGTTTGTCATTCAGATCCATTGAGATTGGATCATTCAAATATAATCATTCAGGGTGCTTCCAGACAGTGCCAGAATGTGTTTTAAATCTGGGGCAAAAAAAATCCTGGGACCTGATAGCAGGGCCACACACAGACCTGTCAGTCCAGGGAAATGATCCCCTCTATCCTCACATCTTTCTTTGAAGTGGATTAAGATGAAGGGCAGATGGGGAACGTCCGGCAGAAGGTTTTTTAAAAAGAAAATTCACTCCGTTATGCGCTGGACCTCATATGTGCACATGTGAATACCTTAATGTAAATACAAGCAGATTTCTTATCTCTCTCTTCACCCAATTGTTAATTCAAGATGTTTAATATTATAAGGATTAAAAGAAAGTATTTTAGAGAGCTCTAATTGCTTTTCACATGTGCTTCACTTGAGCCACCTGTGTGTCCGTGGCTCCATGTTTTGTCAGCCTGCTCAGCTGTGACAGTCTTGATGTTTCTCATCTTTAACCATTAGCCTAACCTGCATAGTCAATGATGAGTTGATAATCTCTGATGATGGTGATGATGGGATGATGATGGAGGCAACAGTTCAAAAACATCTGATCACAACCAAGTAAAGGAAATAGAATAATAATATAATACTTTACTTTTTTCCTCCATCTTTTTAAAAGAAGAATATTTCATTTGAGCCTGGACCATAATTCACAGAGTCCTTTAACAAGTAGCTACTAGCTATGCTGTTCAGGAAATTCTGGGGTCATTTCTTTATATAATTCTGGGCAAGATAACCTTATTTTTCCAATCCAAAACCTACTAAGAGCCTTTTGTTCTCAAGCAGAATACACTCCAGTATGGGTGATTGGGGTGTGTGGGGGGGGGGGGGGGGAATGAGAGCTTTGCTGTAAGCACAGCCATTTGTCCAGTGTGGCAGACATGGATCAACAACCCTCCTCCCTTTGCATTGCAAAAAATCCTTTATCTATACACACAATAACCATTGTTTGCCATTACATTTTCTATACACTCCAAGCTAATTTCAAAAGAAAACGTGAAGATTTTGCACAGGAGTTGTCATGTGAATTACTCTGATGTCCCTTCTGCCCCTCTGCCTCTCAAAATGCTTATGGAACCAAATTCCACAGCAGTCAATGATAATTTTGTGCTATTAAAGTCCAAGTTAATTGCTTTTCAACAGTGCTTTATTTACTGTTATAAAAGGAAACATACCCCAAAGGCTACAATATTGTGGGGATGAGCTTTCTGCTGACAGGAGCCTTGCTTTCACATCAACGTTCGTATAATTACCTGACTTTTGCAATAACACAGCGTTACTCTGTACTCCTAGGAATATATGGCTGTGTACACAGAATTCTAGGACCAAAGTGAAAAATGGGTCTTTGTGGCCAGGAGAAGAGTGACATCTAAAGGTTGTTTCCTACCAGCACACACAAATTTGGCATTGTATTCTGACTTTGTAAATTGCAGCTCCATCATCACATTCAACGTTAAAAGCTCCCAGCAGAAGTCAGACAATATTGAACTAGAACACAATAAAATCTATTGAATTCACAATTGTTTGTAGGTACCACAGGGGGTAATAAGGAAGATACACAATGCAAAAGTAACAGTGTGGGAAGAGTGAGAAGCCTAAGTTTCTCCAGATGTGTATTTCCCAGCACAACTAGTAGTAGAGAAGATAAATAGGGTTCATAAAGATCTGAAGGTTCCCTGCCACTAAGTGCCCTACAACAGCAGTCAGTTTGATGCTGTACCCAAAAATATAGGGGTAGACCCACTCAGGGCTGTAGCCAGAAAAAAATTTCGGGGAGAGTTGAAAATTTCAGGGAGGGTTGAAAATTTTGGAGGGGGGTTGAAAATTTGGGGGGGGGGTTGAAACCCGCCCCCTAGCTCATGCTGAAGCAAAGAGCACAGCAGGGGGCAGAGCAGCCTTCCATAGCCTGCAACTCCGCCCCTGTCAACCACCTCCACCAAGTCTGGCCTCCTTAATGAGAGCATTCAACACCCCTCCCCCAACTTGGTTGCTTCGCTACATCGGCTATTGCTGCAAGTAATGACAGTGTGAATAAATTGTCAATATTTGCTTGAGATAGTACTTACAGTTCTGGAGGGACTCTTAATTTTTTGCGTCTCATAAACTTAGCATGGGGATTTGGTTAACCAATTAAAATTCATGAGTAAACCAGGTTTTTTTAACCTGAAAATTTGGGGGGGGGGGTTGAACCCCTAAACCCACCCCCACCCCACCCCCCACCTACAGGCCTGGACCCACTATGTGTACTTATCATTGAAAGGATGAAAGCCCACAGATAAATGTATAAATGACACCAATGATGGACAGTATATAGATCACCTTCTCAGTAGAGTTGGCTCACATACAGCTGAAATTACTCAAAAAAAGGTCAGAGATTGGGTACGCATGCTTATATTGCAGAAGTTTCCAAAGTAATTTACTTGTAGCTCCCTATATAGCTAGGAAAACATTCCTATAGAAACCATAACAGTCAGATCCTTCAGAAAATATTAGACCCCTGACCCCAATGAATCCAGATACTAATTTAATGAACTCTGGAAGAGCAGATATTCCTCACACATACAATACTCACAACGTCAGCTGTGGCAGTACACCACAGGGACTGACAGTGTGACTTGATATAAAGCAGCATCTGTGTTTCAGAGGCATCCTTGCTGAATAACTTATCTGGAACTCTTCATGTAGTTAGTTGGTGATGTACAAGAATTTGGGGGAAAGGCCATAATTCACTTGTAGAGTGCATCTTCTTAATGGAGATGGTCCCAGGATCAATTTCTGGCATCTTCAAGTATACCTCAGAAAAACACTGAAGCAATGGTAAGCCACAGCCAGTCAATGTGTATCAGAATTCTCCTGGGTGGCATTTTCCAAAGTTTTTACACCAACACTCTGCAATGACTGTGGCAGATGGGGGCTGATATCAAAAACACGTGCAGGACACCAGATTAAGGGAAGACTTTTGTAGACAATGGAGTACCAGGCTTAGTATCATTTAGTATCATTTAGTCAATACTGAGCTGGATGAGTTGTGGCATAACTTGGTAAGAGGTAGCTTCCAGCTTTGGACTCTTGTCCAAAGGGGGAAACTCCAGAATGGCTAGTCAGAAAAAGATGTTATATTTGCACTAGGCATACAATCTTTCTGCTTAAGGCAGAGTGGGCATGTGTAATTCCTAACCAATTGGTATATTGAACATGAGTTGTAGGTCAAAAACAGCTGGACAAAGTTGCACATCTCTGGTTTAATACATGTTCTAAGTGTTTGACAAAGGAGCAATTTAACCAGCATCTTCTGTCCCAAGGTGCCTATGAAAAGCTCACATCCACCAGAACAAAAAAGCTATAGCCCTCTGCACCCAGCAGCAAGTATTCAGGACACACTGTCTCCAGTACTGGATACAGCTATCATGCCTAGAAGAAGTTGTTAGCATTCTCCTCAATCAATTTGTCTAATCTGCCTTTAAAACCCTTAAGCAACAGTACATTTAGTATATAACCCTGCATTATTTGAAGAAGCATGTTCTTTTGTGTATCCTGAATTTCTCACTACTCAACTTCTGTAGATTATTCTGTAGGCTGCAAATGAGGTCATCTTAGCTCAATGTTGGGGTCACAAAAATTGGCAATAGTAAAGTGTTTCTGAACACCATCCATTTACACAAATCTGTTAGAAAGAATGTGCAGTTGTTTACAGAGACTCTGCAAGAAGGCATCAGCTGTACTCCACACAAAAAAGGAAATCAGCCTGTTTAGCAAGCTTTGCAAATGCAGGCTTATTTTCAGTAAATGTTTGACTTTTATACCTATTTTATATACCTGTGTACCTGGGGTCACATAAAATATCGTGAATGGAAAGCGTTTGCAAGTGGAAAAGTTTAAGAAGCCGTGTTGTAGGTGACTCGATTTGGTGTTGTGGAAAAAGGAGAATAACATCTTTTTTTTTTTTTTTTTTGCCACCATGCAATTAGATATTTCTAATCTACCTATTTTATTGAAATGTAACCACCATTTTTCCTCAAGTCTAACGCTCATCTCTCTCTCTCTCTCTCTCTCTCTCTCTTTTTTTTTTTTTTTTTTTTTTTTTTTGCTAAATTATGTCTCCAAAATTAGGGTGTGCATTAGATTAGATGGTGCATTACAATCACGAGTATGTATAAGCTGCTGCCACCGCTACCATGATCCTGGGCTGGGTGAACAAAGGGTCAGCCAGCATTACTTCTCCTCCTCAAGGAGGCTGGTTGGTTGGCCTGCCTTTGGGTGGCCTGGGGTATTAGGATTAGACATGGAAGCAGCCACCTGCATCTGAGGAGGAGGAGGAGGAGGAGGAGGAGGAGGAGGAGGAGGAGGAGGAGGAGGAGGAGGAGGAGGAGGAGGGGAAGATGGCTGATGAAGGGAGGTGAATGAGCCCAGGGGTGAGAAGCTGTTTAGGCAGGCAGCTAGAGGGCATGACTTTCTCTTGCCTGTTGACCATTCCACTGCCTGCCTCCCCAGTGGTTGGGCCTGCTGTTAGGGAGGCAGGCAGGAGAATGGTCAACAAGCAAGAGGAAGCCATGCCCCTCCTTCAAACATGCCTGAAGTGACATTACCTGCGCCATTGGGCCTGTCATTTTTTGCTGTTATCAGGCGCACTTTCTTTCTGAATGTGGCAAAGGAAAGGAAAAGAAGCACTTCACTTTTTCAGGCTTGTATGCTCAGTACAAGCCAAATAATATTTGATAACGCATTACATGGGTTTTGAAAATTAGGGCACATATTACATTTGATGGCAAACTAGACTCGAGTAAATATGGTATAACCTTACTTTATATAAGTTAATCTTACCATATGCTGCTGGTGGTTCGGAAAAGAGATGTTGAAAAGAACACTTAGAACACTTGTTATGTTAAAATTCTAGAACAATTAACAGTGTAAGTCACAAATGCTCTATGTATATGATGGAAGGGGAAATCATGGTTGTATGTGTATATACACATCATCCACAATCAGGCCCGTAGCCAGGATTTTGATTCGGGAGGGGCTGAGTTTGATTCCGGGGGGGGGGGGGGGTGAGTCTGAGTGGAAGAGGGTCTACCCTAGCAAATATTTTGTATTGTTCAATGTATTGTCGAAGGCTTTCATGGCTGGAATCACTAGGTTCTTGTAGGTTTTTTCGGGCTATGGGGCCATGTTCTAGAGGCATTTTGTATTGTTACCCCAATACCCCCATGCATGTGGGATATATTGAGCATGGTGAACAGATCATGATATGAATAAACATAACAGTTTAAATAATGTACCAGTAAGGCCTTCTCGTGGACCACCATGAGAATTTGGGGGGGGGGGGGGGGATGAAGCCCCTCAACCCCCCCCCCCCCCAAATTCTCATGCCTGTCCACAATGCTCTGAGCCCTTTGGAGGAAGAACAATTAATTGAGTTCAACCCTTGAAATGCTATCGTTACAAAAACATATTATTTCAGGCAAAGGAGGCCATATAAGATCAATAGCTGAGCGCATAAATATTATCCTAGAATGGAGTAGGATGAAATGTTTAAGGATAAATTGAAAATGTACAGTAAGAAGTGAAGGACAAGTAATATTTCAGCACAAACATAACTTCTGGTATGAAAAACAACTTAGCTATGGATTTACATTGTTGTCATCATTTGTCCTCAAGTCATTTATGACTTATGGAGATAAATGTCTTAGTTTGTTTAACAAACAGACACTCCCTACTTTAACAAGATTGAGATACAACTGCAAAATAACTTAATTATATATGGCTATTCAAATTATATATGGCAAAAGGAAGAGGGGCCGACCAAGGACAAGATGGATGGATGGCATCCTTGAAGTGACTGGACTGACCTTGAAGGAGCTGGGAGTGGTGACGGCCGACAGGGAGCTCTGGCGTGGACTGGTCCATGAGGTCACGAAGAGTCGGAGACGACTGAACGAATGAACAACAACAATTCAAACTGTCAATCTCCAAAATTCATTTCCCTTCTCTTGGAAGAACTGTTGTCAATTGAACAGTTTAAGATTGCCACCCAGTGTTGAAATGCAGTACTTCAATAGCTTCTGAACTGCTGGAATAAAAGCAGGTAGAGGAGGAGCCCAACAAAGTTGATTTTTCAACTTTAAGTTCTGCTATAGCTTGGTTGCTATAATAATCATAGCTAAGTGAAATGCTCTAATTCTTTCTCTCCATACATGGAAACATTGTTGGGCAAATTAGACAAGGAAAAGGAGACTCATGATTGTAATATATGCTTCTTTAAAAAAATTTAAAAGGTAGCCACAAGGAAGAGCTGAAGGATCTGAACACTGAACTTGTTAACTGGCTTTGCCCTTTCTCTAGACAGGGAGTCCCCAAGTTCCAAACAAGATAGGGTCTGTAGGTTCATTCTTAAGTTGCATTTGTTTGCAAGTCAGAACAGGGTCAGTAAAAATGTAACTTGGCCAAAAAGGTGCATGTACTGGCACAGCAGTGCCAGATTTGAATTCCTTTTCTTGCACTACTAGTTTGCATGAATCTATTTAAGTCATGCTTTTTGCAATCAGGTAGCTTCCCCAGGTTGTAGTCATAGGGCCAGCAACCTGTCTATCATCGGTAGAATCTTTAGAACCCTTTTCCCAGGGTTTTGGAGGGACTTTGTTCAGTCTCACTGTTGGAAGCTTAACAGAAGGATGTGTGGGTCTCTCTCTCTCCCACCTTCACAAAGGCTTCATTTCTCACAGCTTTGCTGCGGGGGGAAAGGAAAGGATCCACAGCTTCTGCTGGCGATTAAAGAAATAGTTCCTACAGTCCTCGTGGAGAAACTAAAGGACATCTTTCAGCTTGGCAGATCTGCAGGAACCTTGCCTGGTAAGGAACCACTCAGGCTATCCATAAAACAGAGCCGGGAGTAGGGGCCTCACGCCAGCAAGGTAAAGAGAGGGGTCAAAGGATTTCCCAAAGGAATAAAGGAACAGTTTACCACCAGTTGCCTGCCCCTTGTTGGCAGATTGAGGAAGCTACCAGTTTTCCAAGGTTATAAAGTGTTTAATTCATTTGTTTGAAGATTTAAGCCCAAATAAAGAACTTTGTTGAACTTATCTCAAGCCTCAATTGAACTCTGTGTTGGGAAATCTAAAGGGCCCTTCAGCTGAGGCACCCTGGCGTCCCGTTGGGCATACAGAGAGCACGTCCTGTAAACAGACATTATTTCAGGCCCAGCATGTGACAGCACAGTGCACATTATAGTTCCTGTGTGATTAGAATCCTTTTTTTTAAAAAAAAACAAAAGCTTCCAAGCAATGGGGAGGGCGGGAGGGGGATAGTTTATCCTGCCCCAGCTTTCTTGAGGTGTACTCATGCAGTTGAATGAATGCAGTTTGATACCAATTTAACTGCCCTGGTTCATTACTATGGGTTTCTGAGAGCTGTAGTTTCACAGGTTTTAGCCTTCTCTGCCAAATAATGCTGTTGCCTCACCAAACTACAGCTCTCAGAATTGCATAGCATTGAGTCAGTGCAATTAAAAGTGGTGTCAGGCATGGAGGAGAGGAGAGATGGATGGGTACAGGAAGGATGGAGATGTTGGACCTCACGCAGTGGTTCCCAAACTTTGGGCCTCCAGGTGTTTTGGATTTCAGCTCTCATAGTTCCTAACAGCTGGTAAGCTGGCTGGGATTTCTGGGAGTTGAAGTCCAAAACGTCTGGAGGCCCAAAGGTTGGGAACCACTGGACTAGAGCATCTATCCACTTTAAATCCTGTGGCTACCTCCAGCAGAATTATGGAGATTGTAGTTTAAAACTATTACACCACTCAGCCAGAGAGAGGTCCTGGGCCTCACGAAACTACAAACCACAGAATTCTGGAGAAGGCAGTCCCAAGATTTAAAGTGGAAGAAAACTAAAAGGGGGTGGAGAAATCAATAGGAAGAAAAAGGAAAGTGAGTTTGGAGAGATATTGCTAGGAAGAAAAAGGAAAAGTTGGTGGAAAGATGCAAACATGCTTTGCCTTAATTATAAGATTTCATGGAAGGGAGGAAGAGGAGAGGCCTGTTCGTAACCATTAGTTGTTTGCAAATTGGATGTTCATAACTCGGTGCCTGCCTGTATATGGTTTTCCTGATTAGGCTCCACGTTGAAAGCTACAGTTCATATAGGCACATGCCAGTTACATCCACTAAGTATTCCAGTTTTGACCTTGAGAATTTTCTAAAGCAGGGGTCCTCAAACTAAGGCCCGGGGGCCGGATACGGCCCTCCAAGGTCATTTATCCAGCCCTCGCTCAGGGTCAACCTAAGTCTAAAACTACTTGAAAGCACATAACAACAATCCTATCTGTCAAAAGCAGGCCGACACTTCCCAATGTTCTTCATTTTAATTACTGTATTGCTTTTAAGTGTTTTTTGTACTACAGATAAAATATGTGCAGCGTGCATAGGAATTCATTCATGTTTTTTTCAAATTATAATCTGGCCCTCCAACAATTTGAAGGACTGTGACCTTTCCCTCTGTTTAAAAAGTTTGAGGACCCCTGTTCTAAAGGCACATGCAATTTTACATATAACAAAGACATTGCTCTATAACATTTGTGTCAGATTACTGTAGCCCACCATGTCATTTTATGTGGCCCTCCAGCTGCTGGACTACTACTCCTTTATTCCTCAACATTAAACAACATGACTAGAGCTTGGGGAGTTGTGATACAGTAACAAAAACGTTTCAAAAAATATGGTTTTCCTTCTGTAACCACAGATTCTCTGTTCATGGCTTCAATGGCCCTTTGAAGCTAACCATAAGGCTGATGTGGCCCTTGATGAAAATGAGTTTGACAGCCCTGCTGTATAGGCTATCTGGGCAATTTATCACACAGAGCATATCATACATGAAATCACAAATCTCTCACTTTTCCTATCTTTTTAAAGTGTTTGGAAATTTGTATCATACCCTTTTGCTAACAAACAGGGGCACCTTGCATGATAATTAATCAATTTTATCTGCACAGTAATATTTTGGAGTAGTGCAGGTAAGAGTATCACTTCTAAATTTGTAATAATTTTAGTATACTTAATTATATTTTAATATTTATCCTTTGTATGTTTTTAAATGTCTAGTTTTGAAAGTTGTCATCTGCTTTGAGGCTCATTCCTAAGGGAAAAAAAGAGGGGTAAATATAACAACAAATAGAAATGAGTAGAAACAACAATAAATACAACCGAGGAAAGGGCTCTCCTATCAACTATGTGGTTAATATCTGAACAGAGATTAGGACAGGCCTCTCCTTTTCTAGTTCAATACTGTATTCACTACACTTTTATTATAATTTATGTAGCTTATTATATATATATATATTCTCCTATTGCAGGAATCCTGCTTTTTAATACCTAAAACAACACAAGAAGTTTTTGAATTTAAAGCTTCTTTGGACAAATAATAATATTATTATTTTACTGACATAAAAACACAGTATGATGCAGCAAACGAGATATGTATGCTGGATTTCGTATCACAAAATCACAAGTTGAACACACCCCAAGCTTTTAGGACTGTGTGATGTATTTTTGAATGAAGTGCATAGATCCAAGTAAGGTGGCCTTTTGCAGTTGACGGATCATGATTTTGTCAATGTTTATTGCTGAGATCTTTTTGCACAATGTCCAGTGTGCCAATTACTACTGGGACCACCTGTACTGGTTTATGCCAGAGCCTTTGCAGTTCAATTTTGAGGTCTTGATAATGGCTGAGTTTTTCCTGTTTGTCGTCAATTCGGCTGTCACCTGGTATGGCGACATCAATAATCCAAACGTTTTTTTTTCCACAATCATGTCTGGTGTATTGTGTTCCTAGACTTTGTCAGTCTGTATTCAAAAGTCTCACAGTATTTTTGCATGTTCATTTTCCACTACCTTTTAAGGTTCATGATCCCAACCAGTTCTTTACTACTAGCAGGTGGTACTTGTGACATAAGTTCCATTGAAACATTTGGGACACATAGTTGTGCCTCTGTGCAATTTTCTTGCAGCAGCTGAAGATATGATCAATAGTTTATCAGCTTCCTTGCAGTCTGCATTCTGGGTCATCAATCCTGGCCTTAATTGCATTTGTTCTGATGACTTGCTCCTGTGCTGCAAAAGTCAGGCCTTCCGTCTCCTTCTTCAGTGTTCCATTTGTGAGCCATAATCAGGTCTTCTCCATATCAACTTTTCCTTCAATTTTGTCAAGGAACTGCACATCCATGCAATGCTCTGTTGTGCCAGCTGTCAGCTCTGGTTTGGAGGGCAGTTTTCTTGTACCGATTCTTTGTCTGCTGTGTTTTGAGAAGTTTCTGATTATTGACTTCAATCAAAGCCGATTCTTCGCTTTCCTTTACATATCCTGCCAGGGCATGTTTTTCTTCTTTGAGTGCTTGCTTTACTTGTAAAAGTCCTCTGCCACCAGACCTTCTAGGCAGATGGAGCCAGTCAACATCACTGCGAGGATGCAGTAAATAATGAAAGATCATGAGTTTCCAAGTTTTTCTGTCCAAATTGTCCAATTCCGCTTGCATCCAGCTTATGATGCCAGCAGTATATCTTAGGGCAAGTACAGCCCAGGTGTTTATGGCCTTGATGGTATTGCCTCCATTGAGCTTGCTTTTGAGAATTTTTCTGACCCTTTGAGTGTATTCTTTGCTGACCACAGTTTTCGCATGATATACACAGCACAATGACAACAAAATTCTTAATATTCCAATTTCATGTGTATGTCTCATGCATCATCTTGCATTTGGCCAATGGTGATTTTCAAAGAATTCAAAAATCCATATTCCATTTTCACACCAGTCTTGGGGGGAAAAAAACCAATTCCAAGTGCATTTCCCCCTTTTGTGCAATATATTCATTAGCTGGTGCTACATCCTGTTAGCATAAGGAAATTATTCTTTTAGACTCAAGATAACAACAAAAGATAAGAGTGATTCTGCAATTCAAATGTGTATGTGCTTCACAGATCACCTCACTGTAAAGCCTGCTTGCAAGCCTTGATTTAAACCAGAGGTGGAAAACGTAAGGCTCCTCAAACGCTGTTGCACTGAAAGATAAAGACTTATGGGAGATACAGTCCATCACCATCTGGTGAATCACACATTCTCAAACCATTACATATGGTTAAATGTTTCTGTGCTTTTAAAGGTCCCATATCTTGATCAATCTTTGCCAGGAGATATATATCAAATAATAGAATACAGATCAAGTTTAAAAAATGAAGAAATAAACATTTAAGAAAATTGTACCTTGACTAATAAAATATCTAAACAGAAAGGAGAATCTGTTATTTCAATAAACTATACAGCTTGACACAATGTAACCTGGAGCATCAGGCTTGAGATGGATTTAGCGGCAGGGCATATTAAAGAAAGATATTGTGAATTAACTTGTTTTTCACCTTTCCTTATGCACTCTCTCTATATCAAACTTCAATCTAGATTGTTCACACCTGGATAAGCAGACTACTTCCATTCCATTTTTATTATATGCTTAAGTGTGAGTGTAACAACTATGTGCTTGTTGAGTGCCATCAAGTCACTTTTGATTTATGGCAACCCCAAACCAATCATGAAGCTTTGACAACATTTGTTCAGAAAGAGTTTGCCACTACCTTCCTCTGAGGTTGAGAATGTAACTTGCCCAAGGTCATCTACTGGGCTTTTATGGTCAAAGGAATTAAAACCCTGCCTCTCATAAGTATAGTTTCATGATATTCAACAATTATCATGAAACTATACTTAGTTGTCTGTTTTGTGCATGGCATCAGAAATAATGCCATGTGGTATTTAGCCTATACTCACAAATAGCAGTATAAGGTATTATGTTATTGAAAGATACTGTATGTCTTGATTATGTAAACTTTCTTTCATGGGATATATAAAATAAATGTATCAAACTTAACAAATTTGATTTGCTGTTGCTTTTTAACAAGGAATGCTCATAATCAGTCAAGAAATTGTCGGTTGTGGTGGTTGAACAGCCATTGGGACTTTATACTGAAAGAACTTCATGACCATTTTTTCTAGCAGGAAAAATATGAATAGTTCAGACTATAGTTCAGTCCCTACAATTACACAACAGGCATGTTGACATGAATACAAAGATACACAAATTTTAGAGGATCAATTTCTTCAAACTTAGCCCCCCCCCCCCCCCCGCCCCCCAAATAGGCCTGGGCTAAACTAAAGGACAAAATCAATTATCTTCTTATTTCTGAATCAATTAAAAAAACCTTTTTTTTAAAAAAAAAAAAAAAGCAAGCAGTATGAAAATATTTTGAAGCAATGTTTTTGTACTATATCTTAAATTTATGTCAGAAAGGCAAGTTGGTTGAATATTCTTCCAGGATGTGACGTCTGCCTACAATAATGTTGTTCAGAAAAAAACGAAATGACTAATTCTACTAAAATTTTATTAGGGTATACTGCAGCAAGGAACAGAATTATAGCAATCCTCCCTCTATTATTTTGCCTGAAATACAACATACACAAAATATTGCAAATAAAGAAGCTAAATAACCTCCTCATTGTTATATTGTACTTATTTTTCCTAATAATTTATATCGTTCACTTCGTAGCATTTGTAATTAAACAGAAATTTCAACTTCAGACAGTTGGTTGAAATGAGAGAAATGTGCAAGAGAAAGGAGAATAAGGCTGTAAAAGCCGCAAACAGATGTAATTCTGGGCCTTATTCCATGGAAGAATAAAGGGGTTTAACATATTAATTATATTGATTAGAATTATTACAGCTCTCCAATTCAGAAGAATCTCATTCAGACACTCTGGCTAATTTTCTAAAGGCTCTACATTTAGAGGCCTCAATAAACTGATCAAGTTTAATTACAGAGTGGGGATTACAGTAAATGCAATTCTGTAAAGACTGTGATGGGATCAGCAGCTGGAAAAGGATCATGGAACACCTTCTAGGAAAGAAGAAGTATGAACTTGAACAGGAGGCAACTACATGGTATCTGCTCAAGAAAAAAATCTGATTTTAGCTAGTTTAGAAACCCTGAGATACAACTCAATGCCTTTTATTTTCTGTATATGATGCATGATGCATGAGGATTATTAGTGTAATTGCATATATTTAGAGTTTCAAAGAAAATGGGCTCAGAATTCTAGGAGCAGAACACTCACACAAGAAGGCAAAACTAAGCTAGCAACACTGGGAAACAAACAAAAACACAAAAAATGCAATTTCACAAAGCCAAGTCCTTTTTCAGGAATAACACCCCTGGGCAAAAATGACTGTTCTGTATAAATATTCAATTCCTTCAAAAATTGCACCTAGTCCTTAATTTTTTTAAAAGAAATAAATCACAGTGCATATCAGACTTGTAATCCTCAGTTACAATTCATGTTAGGGAACAGAGAAATTGGCATGAGCAGTTGCTTTGGCCAGAATATCTTCATTTGCATTTCTACTCTAATCTATCCCAATAATTCTAATATAAAATGTGGTAATACCTGGATATCTACATTTCTGTATCAAAGGGAGATTGAAGTCCCAAAGACAATTATCCGAACAATCTATGTACAAACTACAAGGTGAAGTTTCATTATATAGCGATACAGTGAAGACATCAGGCACATGTGAAAATCACTCAAGGTATTTAATACAGTGCAAACGGAAATGCTTACTTAAATTATGTTTGTGTCTAAATGGGACATTGGTTATCACAAACAGCAATCAACATCGAAGTGCTATGTAGAAAAATGTACAGCTTGAACTGAAGTGTAAATTTCAGCTATTCCCATCATAACATTGCTTTATCATTCCAATTTCAAATCCACCAATAAAAATGGGAAGAGTCACCAAGTTCAGTGTAGTGATAAGTAGAGTAGCAATGGTGCCAATATAAATACAGAAATAAAAAACTAATCTATTTGTACAGCAAAGCATAACAAGCCAACAATGGCTTATTATTTCTTTTTCCATTTTGAAATGCTTTACAAGACCTTTTTAAAAAATTCAATCAACTTAAGTTACAGGCGTCACATCAGTCAGACCTAACATGACCAGAATTCTGAAAGATGACGGTCCAGCAGTGGCGTTAGCGAAGTCCAAAAGCTGAATGTTCGAATTTTGCCAATAAGGTTTATTATTTAAACAAATTCAACATCCTAAATTACAGGCAACCTTCCTTGGAAACTGTGGTTTCCCTTGCTCATACCACGCTACGTAGAATGCGATTCCCACAGCTTTGGGCTTAAAGAAAGATAGATGTTGCGCTTAATGATGTCTCCCACCCATGCGTGCACCTCGAGTGCCAAGTGACCAGAGTCTGGATAGTTTCTCTACTTGACAGGTGATATATAGCTACATGTTCTCGGCCCAGGCTTCTAACTCTTTCATATCATCATCCTCTTCTTCTTCTTTCTTCTTAGCTAGTAATAAACAAAACAACAAAGAATCAAGTTCCTGCCTTTCAACTTTTCATTATTCAATTATATATAGTTCACAGATAGAATTCCTTACAAGTTGTAAGATTCATGATACAGCTTACTGAGCTGGAGCTGTTAAAACTATGCAGTACTATACTGAAAATTAAACAGGACAGTAATACGCAATTATACACTTTGAAGAAAAAAGATTACATACTTTGAAGTGTCCTTAAATCACAGGCTATTAGGTTTAAGGTTATAGGCTAATTTAAATGCTACCTCGTAGTACTCACACATTAGGGAATAGTGTTTTAATGTATTCTCTTGCTGTATGATGTACCCAAACTGCATTTTCGCCAAATATAACACTAAGAGACAACCACTATGGAAAAGCACTTTTTCCTAAAGTACCCCATGAAGACTCTTTAACATTTAAATATTCTGTAATGCCAAAGACAATAGTTTGCAAACTAATAGTAATGACCAAAATGGCTGTTAAGAGATCCTTTCTAACAAACACAGTTGTTCTAAGACCTGGAAGAAGGCTAGCAAGTGAGCATTCCCTTTAACCTGCCAGCTTATGATTAACTGTAATAGATCGGAATATTGTTCACAGGCATCAGGGATATATTCTTTAAAAAAATACGAGTACCATAGACTGGAGTTTCATGAATAGAATGTTGATGTCATGCTCTAAAAACAAGCATGTTTTTAGAGCATGACATGAACATCCTATTCTTGAAACTCCAGTCTATGACAAGATAAGGACTATTCAAGTACATATCTCTAAGGTCTGCTTTTTTGTTGAAGAACAATCACAATTTGTAAGCAGCTACCAACCCATACTTAAGACTACAGGATAAATTTTACATTGATTCTATGAGGCTGTAATTGGGAAACAAATACGAAAATCCCTTAAGAGGAGCAGCCTCGAAATATGCTGCAGAGACCTTATGACTCATAGCACAATTATGTATATATTATGTACAATAATTGAAAAGTAAAATGTCAAGGACACATATTAATTCACTTGGTACAACAAGTACAACTGAAATAAGACACCATTGGCTTCAAGAACTGAAACACCTACCCGGCTTTGAAGGCAAAGATATTGAGGGCACGTTGGGTAGTGGAACTGTCTCAGGGCCACTGATTTCCAGTAAGTTTTTATCCAGTTCTTCCTGTTCTAATTCCTCTAGCTCAGCCATCAGTTCATCCTATTGTTCAATGAGAAAAAAAATCTATTTGCAATTGATAACACAATCAGATTTCCTAACAATATAGCAAAGACCAGCCAAATAAACCTTCATGATGTACTCAACACAACTGGATGTTCTGGGAGATAAATAACACTATGGAACAAAATTTGAAAAGAAAATTGTTCCTAGTTCAAAAGTGTTATTTTCTGTTTAACTGGGTAATATTTAACTTTAAAAGTAGTTGTTATACTACAGAATCTTCATTTTTGTGGCAGCCATTTTTAACCTTTCACATGCAACTTTTAATTCTTTTGTGCATAAAGTTTCATAAACATTTTCCATGCTTTTATAATAGAACCAATTAGGAAATGACATTTAAAACCCAAGAACAAAAATCATGTTACATAGTGTAATGGCTGGCATCCTACTGGGAAATTACATCACCATAAACCAACTTACAACTACTTAAAATTGAATTGTGTCATGTGCAACATTTGTATTTTCTGAATGGAGCTGCGGCATAGCTACATCTATGAACATGTCCAAAGAAGGTCAACCAAAAAGGTCAAAGGTTTCAAAGCCAAGTCCTATGAGGAGATGCTTAGGGAGTTGGGTATGTTTTGCTTGGAGAAAAGAAGGCTCAGAGTGGACGTGATCACCATGTTTAAATATCTGAAAGGATGTCACATTGAGGAGCCAACCTTGTTTTCTGCTGCTCTGGAAACCAAGAAAATGGAGCAATGGATTCAAATTGCAGGAAAAGAGATTCCACCTAAACATTAGGAAGAACTTCCGAACGGTAAGAGCTGCTTAACAATGGAATATCCTGCCATGGAAAGTGGTGGAGTCTCCTTTTCTGAAGGTTTTGAAGCAGAGGCTGGATGACTCTTGATTGGGAGTGCTTTGATTATGTGTTCCTGCATGGCAGGCTGTTGAACTGAATGGCCTTTGTGGTCCCTTCCAATTCCATGAGTCTATGGTTCTATGATTCTATGAGTGGGACCACTATGCAAATGCAGCCAGAAGTGCAGTCACTCAGCAAGATGACCCAATGCACAAGACAACCTGATGCGCATGGTGTTCCAATGAGAAATGGAAGCACCCACTGCATAACAGAACCTCTTATGTGGTGCCCCGCTGCACACTGAAACCAACCACTACTAAGATTAAATTGTGTCAATAACATAGCTCTGTGATTGTAAAGGATCTCAGGCAGTATTTACACACTCAATATATTCTTCTGCTCTTAACATTCCTTTCAGCATCCCTCCAATCACCATTTTCTGCCTTTCAACCAAAAAAAGTTGAGCTCCCTTTCCTGGATACCTTCACTATTTGCCATTTGTTTTTTAAATGTGTTGAAACCCCTCCAAAATTAGCATTTAAAAAAAATCTGTTTTTCAAAAGCATAGTGAACATCTTGATTTCTGCCATTTTGAGCAGCTTATGGTGCTCCCATGGACAGAGAATTGTCCACCTCAACATTAGAGTATCAAATTGGAAAATTCAGTCATTATTTACCATCACAGTATTTGAGTCAAAAGAAGGTACTGTGTCTCCAAATCATTATGTCAGCAAATAAGTATATATACCTGGACAGTAATGTTCACCCTTACTTACCTCATCAAATTCTTCCCCAATTCCTACAGGCTTGGAGATAGCTGTTGAAATTTCATCTGCTAACTCCTGCTGTTCTGCAATATCTTGCATAAGTTCATCTACTTTGTCAATATCCCTGGAACAGAATTTAATACAGTTTAGTCATTCATGCATTTACAGCAGTAATAGTCTTAAAGATCAACAGAAATCCCTATCTTTTTAAAGAAATGTTGAAATATACTCAGACTTTAAGCATTAGGTTAGTTTTTGCAGAAAAGGCCCAGTTTTTTTTAAGTGAATTCTTCTAGAGCAACAACATATATTACGGGTCTGTTGTAACTATTAAAATGTGTCAGTTTGCAATACAATATTTATATGTAATCTAGACACATAATGCAAAATATTCAGAATACAGCCCACCTAGTTTTTGTACTCTACCTCTGCTTATAGACATTATCATTTACTTGGAGGTTAATAATCTTATGCTTATTAGACACAGGAGAAAGCTTCAGTGTACAAAGAAGAATTTACTTCAAAGTAATGTGGGCTGCAATGAGCATTCAAAACGTTCCAGGAAAAAAGGGATGGTACTTATTGAACAAAATAGTTTTGTCCACAGTGTTTACCTGGCAATTTATAATAACTTCCAAACTAAATAGTAAAAAAAAACCCATCTGGTAATAATACAAAATAAGATTTTTGTGCCCTTCATAATATCTTCATTTCCACACTAGCAAATCAATCTTTAATTTGTACTTGATAGAGGGTAATTATTCATATTAAGAGACTGTAAATTCATTCGCGTGCTCTTCTCACACACACACTTTTCAAAACCAATACAGATGGGGTATTTTGACCTAATCTATACCCACAAATTATAAATGGACACACATATTTTTGGATGTAAAAATCACGTAACAGAGAAATGCAAGAATGCAAGAAATCATCCAAAAATTCTCACATTTTCCAAAGTCACATTCATAATTATTATTCGTTCTGAAAAAGAGGTATCCAATTTCTGCAATTTCAAGCTAGAATGGCCCCTAAACCAGGAATGTGCAATATGTGGTGTGCTAGTGAATACTTCAAGTTCTCAGTGGAAGAATTTGACATAAAGATAGACAACTGCACATCCAGAAACCTTCAAGAGGCATAATTAGAAATTTAAGAGCTACTCTAAGGGTCTTGTGGCCTACTTCAAACCCATTTTTAATGAAGTGATTTAAAAGTGGGCCTCAAGTGATTTGTAAGTGGATAGAGACAAGCTGCTAAGCTCCAGAAGATGATAAAATAGTACCCCGGTCTTTAAAATTGCTCTTCCTTCTCTAGACAGTAGATAGCAGCAATGTTAACATTGTTAAGAAAATATATGAGCAAAAGCCATGCTACTCATCTGTCATGGGAGAACAGGGATTATGTTCCTAATATACCAAGGATAATAATATATTTTTGCCCATTGACTACAACTGTTTCCTTTTATGGTGGAGACTAGAGTTTCTGTACTTGTTATACCACAATACACCATACAGATGGTGTATTGTGGGCTCCCACCATCCAGGGGTCACCACTTTTGAGAAGAACTGTGCTAGAAAAAAGCATTAACACAAATATAGACATTTTGTAATAATGTATAAAATATTTGTAAAATTAAAGTATAGGATCTCTAATTTTTGGAATTTAAATGATGACAAATGGTAACTGCAAGCAGAAGCTGGCTGACAGGGCAGTCTGGAAACAAGAGCTAAACCATAGCATTTCAGATTAATTTCAACTAATAAACTGACTACTGCACAGTAGCTTATTTCTAGTCAGAAAAAATCAAAATCATATATTCCTTTCTGTATTTTAAAATGTTGAAACATTGAACCTAAACAGATGTTTAAGCGCAGACAAGTGCTGGTGCCAGTATTCTAAAATGCACTGTGAAGGGGGGGAGGGGGGAGCAGAATTTTGGTGTGAAAAAGGTATTTCTCTCAGAACTACATCACTATAAGGAGCACTTCTAATATTATTGCATTGTGACCATCATATACAAAATCCTTCTGGAAAGAAACTAATCTACATAGTAAACACAAAAGAAGATGGCCTTACATGTTGTCATGAGCAGCTTTCATTGCTTTAGCAGCAAAGCCCATATTCTTGAGCACTTCTGTATTGGTGTTGGCATTCTCCAGGGCTTCCCTCTGGAATTCAATTGTTGATAACGTGCCATCTATTTGTGCAAGCTGCTTCTCATATCTCTTCTTTCGTTTTAGGGCTTGAAGTGCAGCTGAAGAAACAAAAGACAAAGAAAGATTGATATAAGATGTGCATCTGAAACTATCTTTGCTAAAATACTGTTCAGAACACAAATGTATAAATTGACGCTACTTAGTATAATTCTTCCCTTTTTTTTCAAGTGTACTTTGCATGTGTTACCAACACATTATCTTTCCTAAGCAAATCCATTTTGGTGTAATGAAGCCTTTTGTACATCTTGTATAAAACTTCAGAACATAAAGCTAAAACAAATCATACTGAACTGTGACAATATAACGTATTTGTAAATCTGAACTCGTTACTGACAACGGAAACCTTGATTATGTCTTTCTCCAAGAAGGTTTGACAGCTGATGACAGCAAGAGAAGCCTTATTCAAATAATTTCTTGATAACATTCAGGATTAGGCTATTTGTGCACATGAGACAGGACATATTTACACATATTTATGGTAGAACTGAAAGTTCCCCAGATATGGTATTTTAGGAAGCAAAACATTCATTCTGAATATGCTTTAACTCTGATCTGTTAAGTATTACCAGTTTCCATCCCAAAGCAGGCGTCTATATGTTTTGTACTGGTATATGTTTGTACCTTCAAGTCTGTTGACTTATGGTGATCCTAAGAATTTTATAGGGATTTTGTAGGCAAAAATACACAGAGGTAGCTTTGCCAGGTTCCTCCTCTGAAATATAGTCTATCGGTATATAAAACCCAGCTAAAAGAATTTATACCACTTCCTTTGAGGTTCAATATTCAGAATATCCATAATTCTAAAATGGGTATTTTTTATTATTTCAAACTATTTATGCCTTCCCATTTTACAGTATTTTAAATTCTGGATTCTGTACCTTTTCATGTTTTATTATTGCACACTTATTGCCAAATAGCCTAAGTATGAGTTTAAAGTCTTCCTACAAATAAAACTGAGAACATATTTCTATTATATACCAATAGTTACTGATGCACTATTTAGAAATCAGAGAGCCACCCTGGTTTAGGGGTTTGGGTGTTGGATTACGACTTTGGAAACAAGGGTTCAAATCCTTACTTGGCCATGGAAACTCACTATGTAACTTTAGGTAAATCATATTATCCTGGCCTCAGAAAAAGGTAAAGGCAAACCTCTCTGAACTAATATTGACCAAAAACACCAACAAACCCATGAGAGAGTAGCCACATGCCGGAAACAATTTGAAGGCACAAAACAAATATTTAGAAAACAAATTAAAGGTATTTGCAACCCTGAAGATCCACTTTCTATTTCAGATCACCACGTTATCATGGTACAAATCTGCAAAATGAGACCAGGAATACAAAATGTAATAAAGAAAGCTTGGTTGTCTGGTTACATAAACCACTTGAAGTTGCACGGCCTGAGCTATTCAAGCTAATGTAGCAACTGGTGTTCAAACATAATTTTGACTATCGGTAATTACACTTCTAAAAAGATTGTCTACCACTATTAATGTTAAACAATGTACAATCGGATGTCCCTTCTTACCTTTAAAAGTTACATTTTTATACTAATGGAAATTGCATTAAGTAATTTGACATGTTTAAAATGCAGCAATTAACAGTTGCCCAGCATTGACTCCAAGTTTTGAAATTAAGCATTTACCATTTATATCCTAAACCAGAATTATACTTATCGACATATCTAGCCCATATGTGAAATTGTATACAAAGCACACAAAACCAGAATACTTCAGATGTCTCATTTGGCTCCCTTTCATGACCACTGGAATTTGAGCTTTTTCCATTGTAAAAGATTCAAAACATGGGCAGGTGTTACAACAGAACACCCCCTCGATGGACTGTCACCCCCTCGATGGACTGTCACCTTGTCGTGGTGAGGGGGCTTGCGTGTTCCGATGAACCTGTGGGCACAACAACTGGAGTCGTGCACTCCCAGGAGTGGCTGCGGGGGAGGTCCCAGACCAAGCACAGTCCGAAGACCCAAAGACCTCAACGGCGGAGCAGGCGGAGGATAACATGACACATGTTACAACGGCTGCGAAGGCGGAAGAAGGCTGCAACAGACTGAGAAGCCATGGTCATTGTGTTAAACTACATCACCAGTGGAACCTCATCTGTGAAGACTGTGTGTTGTTCAGTTGTGCACTGACCTCCACACATTAAAAAAACCCACGCACAGGCGTCTTCCAAAGAAAATAAAAACCAAGCAATCAAAGTCCCATGGCGATCAGCGAGTGGCGACGGGGGCAGGACTGTGAAATCTGGAAGCCCCTAGTCACAGACTGGCACATGGGCGGTGGGTACGGACTCAGTCGTTCTACCTCAAGGTCCGAGGCAGTTGAGTAGTTCGGCAGCTGTATCCACGACTGAGCAGCCCTATTGAGGACCCACTCTGCTCACCCCACACGGGGAGGGGGCTAGAAAAGGTGCCCTAAACATAGTCTGCCTCACTTATCCCTGACTGGACTGCCGCGTCCAGTGGGGTCACCATCCTGCGGCCAAAAAAGGAAAATGAACTTCGGTACGTGGAACGTACGGACACTGATGGACAACAGTGACAGTGAACGCCCCGAACGCAGAACTGCCATCATCGCAAGGGAGCTGGGACGCTTCAACATCGACATAGCAGCCCTTCAGGAGACCCGGAGAGCAGGAGAGGGACAGCTGAAGGAAGAAAAAGGAGGCTACACCTTCTTCTGGAAGGGACTGCCCGAAGAAGACCAAAGAATGCACGGAGTTGGCTTCGCTATAAGAAATGATCTGATGAAACATCTGTCCGAAGCACCCACTGGCATCAACGAACGACTCTCCACCCTCCGAATTGATCTTGCCAAAAACCAACGGGCAACCATCATAAGTGCCTATGCACCAACACTAGACGCTGATGAAGACATCAAGGAGAAATTCTACTATCAGCTGGACACTGTCCTATCGGGGATACCTAAGGAGGACAAAATCATTCTCCTGGGGGACTTCAATGCAAGAGTCGGGCGAGACTTCGACCTGTGGCCAGGCACCATAGGAAAAGACGGGGTTGGAAACAGCAACTCGAATGGCATCCTGCTTCTCACCAAATGTGCGGAGCACAACCTTGTCATCACCAACACGCTCTTCCGCCAGAAAAACAAGTTCAAGACATCATGGAAGCACCCCCGGTCAAAGCATTGGCACCTCTTAGACTATGTAATCACACGTGCCAGAGACCGCCGTGACGTACTCCTCACAAGAGCCATGACAGGTGCTGACGACTGCTGGACCGACCACAGGCTAATCCGATCCACGATGGCTATCAAGATCGCCCCCAAGCGCAGACTCCAAGGAAGAAAGACAAGGCGCAAAATGAACACCCAAGCCCTTCAGGAGCCCTCCAGACGAGCCCATCTCCAAACAGCACTCAAGGACCATCTACCCACAGTACACCCCGAAAATGTTGAGGAACATTGGAACAAACTGAAGACCTCCATCATCCAAGCCTGCGAAGAAACTATTGGATACCAAGCCAAGAAACATCAAGACTG
Source organism: Anolis sagrei (assembly GCF_037176765.1). Taxonomy (NCBI): domain Eukaryota; kingdom Metazoa; phylum Chordata; class Lepidosauria; order Squamata; family Anolidae; genus Anolis; species Anolis sagrei. Next base: position 209,461,842 of record NC_090024.1, on the reverse strand, counting down.
GTTTGACGAAAATGACATCGAGATCCAACAGCTAATCGACAAGAAAAGGAAAGCCTTCCAAACATGGCAGAGAGACATCAACTGTGCTGCTAAGAAAAAGATCTACGCCAGTGCAAAAGCTGAGGTCCAAAGAAGGACAAGAGAACTCAAGAACATCTGGTGGACAAAGAAGGCTGAAGAAATCCAACACCTGGCAGATACCCATAATGCTCAAGGATTTTTCAAAGCCACAAAGGTCATCTATGGGCCAAGAAACCATGGCATACAGCCTCTACGCTCATCAGACGGAACCAAACTCCTGAAGGACCAAAAGTCAATTGCACTACGTTGGAAAGAACACTACCAAAGCCTCCTAAACCGCAGCTCCAGTGTGGCCGAAGAGGTCCTCTCACAAATCCCGCAACAACAAACCAGGGATGAGCTTGCAGCACTGCCTAGTTTGGAAGAAGTCAGCAATGCCATCAGCCAACAAAAGAACAACAAAGCCAGCGGACCGGATGGGATCCCTGCAGAAATCTTTAAAGAGGGAGGACCTGCGCTGACACACCAACTCCACCAGCTCATAGAAAAAGTGTGGGTGACCGAGAAAATCCCAGCAGACTTCAAGGATGCCACCATCATCACCCTCTTCAAAAAAGGGGAAAGAACAGACTGCGGAAACTATCGAGGTATCTCCCTTCTAACCTCTGCTGGAAAAATCCTCGCAAGAATCCTTGCAAACCGCCTTCTGCCCCTCTCAGAAGACACCCTCCCAGAATCCCAGAACGGCTTCCGCCCCTCCAGAGGAACTGTGGACATGATCTTCACTGCACGACAACTCCAAGAAAAATGCAGGGAACAAAACCAGCCTCTGTACATGGCATTCATCGACCTTGCAAAGGCATTCGACACAGTGAATCGCAGCGCTCTCTGGACCATCCTCCAAAAAATCGGGTGCCCAAGCAAATTTGTGAACATCCTGCGGCTCCTCCACGATGACATGATGGCAACAGTCTTGGACAGCAATGGCTCCCAAAGTGACCCATTTAAGGTGGAATCAGGTGTCAAACAGGGATGTGTTATTGCCCCAACTTTATTCTCCATCTTCATCGCCATGATACTACACCTTGTTGATGGGAAGCTTCCCACCGGAGTGGAAATCATCTATCGGACAGACGGCAAGCTATTTAACCTCAGCAGACTGAAAGCCAAAACCAAGGTCACAACAACATCTGTTATAGAACTCCAGTATGCTGATGACAATGTCGTCTGTGCGCATACAGAAGAAGATCTACAAGCCACTCTCAACACCTTTGCAGAAGCATACACAAAGCTTGGCCTGTCACTGAACATCGAGAAAACCAAAGTGCTGTTCCAGCAGTCACCAGCCGCCCCCTCTCCAATGCCAGAGATACAGCTTAATGGTGTAACATTAGAAAATGTCGACCATTTCCGCTACCTTGGCAGCCACCTCTCCACCAAAGTCAACATCGACGCCGAAATACAACACCGCCTGAGCTCTGCAAGTGCAGCATTTTCCCGAATGAAGCAGAGAGTGTTTGAGGACCGGGACATCCGTAGGGATACTAAGGTGCTTGTCTATAAAGCTATTGTCCTCCCAACCCTGCTATATGCCTGTGAGACGTGGACTGTCTACAGACGTCACATGCAGCTCCTGGAACGATTCCATCAGCGCTGCCTCCGGAAAATCCTGCAAATCTCCTGGGAAGACAAGCGGACAAACGTCAGCGTGCTGGAGGAAGCAAAGACCACCAGCATTGAAGCAATGGTCCTCCAACATCAACTCCGCTGGACAGGCCACGTTGTCCGGATGCCTGACCACCGTCTCCCAAAGCAGTTGCTCTACTCCGAACTCAAGAATGGAAAACGGAATGTTGGTGGACAGGAAAAGAGATTTAAAGATGGGCTCAAAGCCAACCTTAAAAACTCTGGCATAGACACTGAGAACTGGGAGGCCCTGGCCCTTGAGCGCTCCAGCTGGAGGTCAGCTGTGACCAGCAGTGCTGCAGAATTCGAGGAGGCACGAGTGGAGGGTGAAAGAGAGAAACGTGCCAGAAGGAAGGCGCGTCAAGCCAACCCTGACCGGGACCGCCTTCCACCTGGAAACCAATGCCCTCACTGCGGAAGAAGATGCAGAGCAAGAATAGGGCTCCACAGCCACATGCGGACCCACAAGGAAAACCATGATGGAAGACCATCTTACTCGTCCAACGAGGGATCGCCTAAGTAAGTAAGTAACAACAGAACCACAGCACAGTTTCTTCCCAAAGTTTTTTTTTAATCTCCAAAAGGAAAAGAAGTTTCCAAATGATTCCATGGCACTCTTCTATAAATAAAAAGCATTCCTCTGTAAGCTCCAAATAAGGAGTGGTTCATCACATTCAACTTTCAATATTTTCATTTACTTCACAAGTTAAAAAAGCATGTACTGTACAACAGACCAACACTGAAATGAGGTTATTCACATACTGTTTGTCTAGGTTAGAGCTGACACTATCTGTATCCAGTAATTATAGGACTATCTGCAATGTTCAACTGTGATCAATACAATGTAATATACTGAATTTTCTTGCAATTAGTTTTTTATAACACTTATATCCAAACCAGATACAACACAATCCTTCTTATATGCAATGAAGTTCAACTTTGCTAATACTCTATAACACTTTATGACCAGAATACTTCATCTAGGGGTAAAGTATAATTTCTAAACAAGACATCAAATTCAACCTCTTTTCAATAAGATGATTGATTTGAACATAATGATAAACAAACAAAAGAACAAATATGGCAATTCCTAATAATATTACTTATGCACCATTTTTATATTGTATGTTATATCAGATAAGAATCTTAACTATTATGTTTCTTAAGTGACTTGCAAGTTTAGAAATTTGAATCAATGACTTAAATTCAAAGTTCTGGGTAAGACATATTTTAAAAGCAAAGCCTCCCTATCTGTCCCAGGTGAGGAATACCTGAGAAACGGTTACTTCCCATATGAGCCAGTTTTATGATGAGAGGAATCCCATCAACTTCATAACCACATTAAGACACATGAGAGAATTGTCTCGGTGGTTGCGGCCAAATATGAAATTTCCTCACACAGGAGGCTCACTGGGCCTCTCTTGGTTCTCCTTTCACAAGCAGGGAAATATTTTTATTTTGACAAACCTTTGATTTTTAATTGGTTGGTCAGGATTTTTAATGGCATGCTGGAATATGATCTTCACATTTTAAACATGTTTTAAAATGCTTTCAAATAATTTTAACTGTGTTTTCTATCTAATGTGTTTAAACGTCTGTATTATATACACTGTCTTAATCTTATTTGGTTTTAAGATATACTATTGCCTACCTTGGGTATGTATTATAAGCATATTGGTAGTGAAAAATGACAGAGGACTAATCAGCTAAGCAACCTGATATTTATAGGCTCCTGAATATTATTATAAAATCCACTGTTGTAGGATTCATTAAGCAAAAGACAGACAATTGTGAGACACAATAGCAAGTATCACCAGGATTACAGCTCTGATTACCAGATGCTAAAACCTCAGAAACAGATGGGAAACACCATCAAGTCCTGATTATAAGCTCCCAAAATACAACCTGCACAAATTAAGCATCAGAACTCTCACACTGTGACTGACAGTGGGGGCTCTCCAAACTATCAGTATTGTTACAAACAAATGTAGAACCTAAACATTAGCTCTGCATGTGACATCAGCATGTACTCATATATAATAAGAAGCTTAAAATATTATCTACTACATGGAGCATAACCTCTGTGATGAGACAATAATAGATTTGACCAATCCCTTATTATCAGGTAATGGCCAACTGTATTAAAACATTAATTTTATTAGAAAAAAACCACTTTTAATTATTATTAATTACCTAATTTATTTCACAATTATTTAAAGTTTTTGTTAAAATGGTAAACTGCAATGAAATATTAAAGCTTTAACAACAGATATCAAGGCCAAAGTTTCACCAAACACTTCATAATTTTTAACCCAGGACCATTGAGATCAGGCTGTGCTTAAATATTTCTCAAAGGAAATTAAAAAGGGAAATAATGCAAAGCTATACAAACTATTTAAAACAAAGTTCAAATTTAAAGACAGCTTTGCTAACTTAGCCACAGAGCCATTATTCACATATCATCAACATAATGGAAGATTTAATCATTGTTGAGCACAGACAAAAAGTCATCACTAGCGTGCCAACCGTAGGAATGCTATTTTTGAGAGGTTATGGCAGAATGCTGAGCTAGAGACAGAGCATTACACTTTTACAACCTTTCTGCAAAATGAATGTGTAAAACAATCTAAGTCCAATGTGTTGTCAAAGGATTTCTTGACCAGACTCACTGGGTTGCTGTTACTTTTTCAGGTTGTATGGCCATCCTCTAGTAGCATTCTCTCTGAGAATACTACAGGAACATGGCCAAATAGTTTGAAAAATTCACAGCAATCTAAGTCCATTTAACTGTGAAACCTGAACACATGAAAACAGTTATTGTTTCATTAGTGAGTCAACAACACATTTTTAAAGGACCATAAAATGTTGTTTTGAAACTTGCAAAATGATATTTTCATATTTGCAGCCTCTTATTCCAGTTATGGTTAGTGTATTATTGAATACTTCTGTGTCCTAATTATACACTTTTCAAGAGCAATGCCACAATTAAAATACAAAATCAGAGTGAACTGCTGAAGTTATTAATTATATTTGAATTGTATTTGAATACAGCTTATGGCAACAAATACATAAACCTAACAGTTAATTCATTTGCAAGTTTCTGAGTGCAATTAATTCAATTCACTAGTTTAGGCTGCATTGCTATACAAGCCTACAAATATACAGCCCAAGTTTGTCATTGGGAAAATGTTTCTCATCTTCATTCTTGAAGGTGGAGAAGGAATGGAACATCGCTCCCACAATCACATCATTCTTTTGAAGTGCTCTAAGCATTTTAAAAGAATGGCATGAGAAACTCACAACACATTTCACAATCTGAACACCAGAGGAGGACCATTCGCTAGTTGTTTTGAGGCACTTGTGTGAGGGGTTCTCAATAACGCAATGTGACGGTGAGATAACATCATCCACCCACCAAAAGAAGGTATGAAATTTGTTCTTTTACTGCAAAGGACATTAGGAAATGCTTTGTGGAAGACCTGAAGACTGTCTCTTATGTCACAATGAGAATTGGTGGAGAAATAAAGTTCAGAATTGAGTCTTACATTGCACCGAATTTCAAAGATACAGTATGCAATTAGGGGCAGCAGCTTGTTCTTTGAGAACAAGTCCTGATGACCACAAATTTTTGCATGGCTACCAAGACCAGATTAACATCTGTAAATTCCTGTATGTTATCTTAACCCTTCAGATTCATCTTCCAAAATGAAAAATAAATAAGGCATCAGTAATTTATCCATAAAATCGTTGTAGCAATGTAACTTAATTGGTAGTAAAACACTCTTCAAATATAACCTTGCTGCAATACTTGCACAAATTAGAAATGCATACTGAAGACAGAATCTTTAACTAAGAGACTGTGGCTTGTTTTAAATCGACCTAATAAGCATGTATAATATGTCATGAGATTCAAATAGAACACTTTTTGATTTGTAACTCAGTCTATTAGAAAATATAGCACACAAGATGGTTACAAAATAAAATACAATACTGTTTTGAAGCCAGAATATCAATTTAGCCCCTTGCCTGTCTAGAACAAGAAAATATTTGCCAAATCAATTTGGGGCCTTTTTCTTAGGTCACTGGTATATGTTGTTGACATTTTAAACAAAGTAAATATAATATTCATTGCTTCATCTTGTGAAAATAAACAGTTTTGGCATGACTGTAGAGACCCTATTTTGTTGTAATATGACAAGACAAGACAGACATATCAACAAATGGGCTTATCCAACATAAATAGACATCAAACTGCAGTTTCATGAATGAGATCTTGCTTTGTATTTCTTCCATGAACCTGAAGCTCAAAAAAGAAATGAATAATAACCCTTATATGACCAGAATACTACCTGGAACTTAGCCTCAATGACGAAGTACAATGTATAAGCCACGCTTGGCCAAATTATATAATAATAATAATATTAATAAGAAGAAGAAGAAGAAGAAGAAGAAGAAGAAGAAGAAGAAGAAGAAGAAGAAGAAATAATCTCGAAGGGACCCAAAGCAGCTTCCGACATGTTAAAATACAATATAAAATCAACAGGAATTGAACATACAAATATAAGACATTTTAAATCTCATTTTAATTGCTGTTGCCATGTGTGTTTTATTTATTTGTTTACATGTTTGGTTGAGATAAATTGTCATTTTAATTATCTGCATTTAATTTGTTATGCATTTGTAATTTCACTGTATATTATATGGCATTGAATTGTTGCCATTTATGTTGTAAGCTGCCCTGAGTCCCCATGGGGAGATGGGATGGTGTATAAATAAAGTTGACTTGACATTATAAGCAATCAAAATAAAACATAACTAAGCATTTGAAACCATATTCAATATCATAGATCACTCTCTGTCTTCATCTTTAATAGTTTCGCTCCCAGGGATGCAATCCAGAACTAAGCAAACATCTTACAAACAAGTTTTTAGGAGAGAACCTACAGTCATCATGTGTTAACACTCCTTTCCAATCACTGTTCTCAGTGCTATGGCAAAAGTTAAGTGCAATAAAGTGAGAAACTGGAGGACTATATAGTACTAGTAGAAAGACAAGTGGCTCCATAGAACAAAAATAGGTACGTTTCTAATGTACAAATACATCACTCCTGAAAGATGCCCACCCAATGCTGGTTTAAAGACTTTCAGAAGTGGAAATTTGTTCAAAGGGAGACAAAGGACATGACTGAGATGGAGAACACGACTTGCCTAAAGTCACCCTGTGGTTTCCATGGCCAAGCAGGAATTTGAACCCCGGACTCCTGGTTTACATATTTATTTTGACAAGCATTGCACAAATAATCCGGATAAAATTGATAAAGGGAGCACAAGCAGCTAAATAATTTTGGACCAAAACCAGGCAACGGCGACTGTAGCTTAAAACAGTTCTTTCTCTGTGCATGAGTCAGGGCATTGTGGGCAAGCATACATGTACTGAGTTGCTTGTTCCGCTCCACAGTCGCAAGAGATGCAGGGTTCTTCTAGGTAGTGACATTTTGCCAGGTTGTCTTTTGATCTGCTTGTCTTTTGATATTCTTGCTGTTGCAAAAGAAACATTAAGAGGAGTGGTGGTTCACATGAAACTTTTCCTTGATTTGAGTCTACTGGGAGGAGGCTGGTAGCACGCAGAGGGTGACTTTCACAGGGTTCAACCTTTTTTGTCTCACAGTTGGTAACAACGTCCTTGTCACACATCAGGGAGGCAATGCTAGCTAGCTTGTAGAGTTTTATCAACAGGTGTAGTTTGAGACATCCTATGATTATCCTACATGTTTCGTTAAATGCTATACTCACCTGCTTCGTGTGGGCAGACTTGTGTCAAACAGGGCAGGCATACTCAGCAGTTGAATAAGATAAAGCCAGGGCTGATGTTCTTATTGATTTTGGGACTGCACTCCATGCTCTACCAGTAAGTTTCTGCAGAATGTTACCGCGTGCAGCTACTTTGTGCTTGGCGTTCATACTGTGTTTCCTAGATGTTAGTGTTCAATCTAAGATGACACCGAGATATTTTGGGTGGGAACAGTGTTCGAGCTGTGTCTGAGTCCAACACACAAACCACTACACAACACTGGTTCTCACAACTTCCCCCTGTCCCCAGTGTACCAGAGACCAATGACTGATTTGTTTTGACTACATTGTTTGTTTACTTTCCTAGGCCTCTTCCACACAGCTGAATAAAAACCAATATTTTCTGCTTTGAACGGGAATATACGGCAGTGTGGACTCAGGGCCCTTCTACACAGCTTTATATCCCAGTATATCAAGGCAGAAAATCCCACATTATCTGAGTGTGGACTCAGATAACCCAGTACAAAGCAGATATTGTGGGTTATTCTGCCTTTATATTCTGGGTTATATGGTAGTATGGAAGGGCCCACATATAACCCTGGGCCCTTCCATACAGTCCTAGAACCCAGAATAGCCAATCTCCAGAAGGTAGGAGCAGAATTCAAAACAATCTTAACAGATAAGAGAGATGGGCCAAAACTAACAAAACGAAGTTCAACAGTGACAAATGCAAGATACTACACTTAGGCAGAAAAAATGAAATGCAAAGATACAGACTGGGGAACACCTGGCTCAAGAGCAGTACGTTTGAAAAAGATCTTGGAGTCCTTGTGGACAACAAGTTAAACATGAGCCCACAATGTGATGCAGCGGCAAAAAAAAATGGAATTTTGGCCTACATAAATACGAGTATAGTGTCTAGATCCAGGGAAGTCATGCTACTCCTCTATTCTTCCTTGGATGGACCACACCTGGAATACTGTGTCCAATTTTGAGCACCACAATTGAAGGGAGATGTTGACAAGCTGGAATGTGTCCAGAGGAAGGCAACTAAAATGATCAAGGGTCTGGAGAACAAGCCTTATGAGGAGTGGCTTAAAGAGCTGGGCATGTTTAGCCTGAAGAAGAGAAGGCTGAGAGGAGACATGATAGCCATGTATTAAGTATGTGAAAGGAAGTCATAGGGAGGAGGGAACAAGCTTGTTTTCTGCTGCTCTGGAGACTAGGATGCGGAACAATGGCTTCAAACTACAAGAAAGGAGATTCCATCTGAACATTAGGAAGAACTTCCTGACTGTGAGAACCGTTCAGCAGTGGAACTCTCTGCCCTGTAGTGTGGTGGAGGCTCCTTCTTCGGAGGCTTATTAAACAGAGGCTGGATGGCCATCTATCAGGGGTGCTTTTAATGCAATTTTCCTGCTTCTTGGCAGGAGGTTGGACTGGATGGCCCATGAGGTCTCTTCCAACTTTATCATTCTAATATCAAGGCAGAAAATCCTACAATATCTGCTTTGAACTGAGTTACCCGAGGGCCCTTCCACACAGCAATATAACCCAGAATATCAAGGCAGAATAATAATATCTGCTTTAAATTTGGTTATTTATTTATTTATTTCCGGTATTTCTACCCCGTATCTTCTCTACCCCTGAAGGGGGACTCAGGATGGCTTACATTTGGCAACGATTTGATACTGCACACAACAATTACAATAATACAACAACAATTAAAATAATTGTTCCTGTTCCAACAGACCTCACTACCTTTGAGGATGCTTGCCATAGATGCAGGCGAAACATCAGGTGAGAATGCCTCTAGAACAGTGGTTCTCAACCTGTGGGTCCCCAGGTGTTTTGGCCTACAACGCCCAGAATTCCCAGCCAGTCTACCAGCTGTTAGGATTTCTGGGAGTTGAAGGCCAAACCATCTGGGGATCCACAGGTCGAGAACCACTGCTCTAGAACATGGCCATATAGCCTGCAAAAAACTACAACAACCCAGTGATTCCGGCCATGAAAGCCTTCGACCAATATATTAAAACAATACATAAAGCATTAATTAAAACAATAAAAACATGAAAACAGTATCATCCGCTGTATCGCCATTCCAGTCAATTTCCAACTAAAGTGCTAATTATATCTGCTGTCCAAATGCCTGGTTCCAGAACCACGATGTCAATTTCTTCCTGAAGGACAGGAGGGATGAAGCCGATCTTATCTCATCACTGGTATAGAGCTTTATAGGTCAAAATCAGCACTTTGAATTGAGTTCGGAAGTGGACCGGCAGCCAGTGGAGCTGACAAAACATGGGGGTGGTATGCTCCCTGTCACTCAGATACTGTGGGATTTTCTGCCTTGATATTCTGGGATATATGGCTGTGTGGAAAGGCTCTAGAACAGGGGTCCTCAAACTAAGGCCCGGATGCGGCCCTCCAAAGTTATTTACCCGGCCCTCGCTCAGGGTCAACCTAAGTCTGAAATGACTTGAAAGCACACAACAACAACGGCAACAATCCTATCTCATGAGCCAAAAACAGCACCACACTTCCCATTGAAATACTGATAACTTTGTATTTGTTAAAATTGTTCTGCATTTTAATTATTGTATTGTTTAAAGTGTTTTTGCACGACAAATAAGATACTTCAGTGTGCATAGGAATTCATTCATTTTTTTTTCAAATTATAATCTGGCCCTCCAATAGTTTGAGGGACTGTGACCTGGCCCTCTGCTTAAAAAGTTTGAGGACCCCTGCTCTAGAACATGCATGGTCAAACTTCAGCCCTCCAGGTGTTTTGGACTTCAACTCCCACAATTCCTAACAGCCTACCGGCTGTTAGGAATTGTGGGAGTTGAAGTCCAAAACACCTGGAGGGCCGAAGTTTGCTCATGCCTGCTTTAGAAACTTGACAGAGCCGAACACGGGTCCATGGACTGCCAGTATGAGTCCCATTACAGGACATGACTCCCTCCAATGTGTTCACAGAACCACAAAGTCTTAAAAGACACCACAAGGGCCTTCCAGTCCAGCCTGACTGACTGACTGAGAGAGGGCCACCCAGGCCTGGCTCTGCTCTGCTCTGCACTCACCGCGCTTGTTCTTGGTGCCGTGCTTCCGGGCGGCGGCCAGCTCCTGCTCGATCTTCTTCTCGAGGAACTCCTGCTTCTTGCTCAGCATCTCCTCGGTGTCGCGCAGCCGCTGGATGGCCTCCTGAGGGGAAGGCCCCTTCCCGCCCCCCTTCCCCCCGGGGCCCGTCCCGAACAGCTTGCCCAGCAGCCCCGACATGGCCGGGCCTCACTCCGACCAAGCCAAGGGAGGAAAAGGCGCAGGCTCGGCTTCCTCTTCTCCCTCAGCCCACTCCAACTACTACTTCTTCTTCTTCTTCCTGTTGACCCCTCCCGGCCGGGTCAGCTCTGCGCAGGCGCGAACGGCGGCCGCGACCACTCCCTGACCCGCAAGCAGACCCCGGACTGACTCACGGCTCGGAGGAGGACCGCTCTCCTTCCCCCCCCTCCTCCGTGGCCGCGCGCGCAACCTCCTACGTCACCCGGGCGCCATGGCAACGGCAAGTAACCCCGCCCACCTATGCCTCAGCTGATGGGGAGGAAGTATCACTAGAGCGCAAAGGGTGTCGGGAGTGGTAGTTTGTTTGTATTGTCGAAGGCTTTCATGGCCGGAATCACTGGGTTGTTGTTGGTTTTTTCGGGCTATATGGCCATGTTCTAGAGCAGTGTTTCTCAATCTGGGGGTCGGGACCCCTGAGAGGGTCATGAGGGAGTGTCAAAGGGGTCACCAATGACCATCAGAAAACATAGTATTTTCTCTCAGTTCTTGTGGGTTTTTTTCGGGCTATATGGCCATGTTCTAGAGGCATTTCTCCTGACGTTTCGCCTGCATCTATGGCAAGCATCCTCAGAGGTGAGGTCTGCTGGAGATGGGAAAAAGGGGTTTATATATCTGTAGAATGACCAGGGTGAGACAAAGGGCTTTTGTAAGTTGGGCTAGGTGTGAATCTTTCAACTGACCACCTTGATTAGCATTTTCTGTTGGTCATTGGGATTCTATGTGGGAAGTTTGACCCAGTTCTATTGTTGGTCAAGTTCAGAATGCTCTTTGATTGTAGGTTAACTATAAATCCCAACAACTACAACTCCCAAATGTCAAGGCCTATTTTCCTCAGACTCCACCAGTGTTCACGTTTGGGCATATTGAGTATTCATGCCAAGTTTGGTCCAGATCTATCATTGCATGAATCCACAGCACTCCTCTGGACATAGGTGAACTACAATTCCCAAACTCAAGGTCAATGCCCACCAAATCCTTCCAGTGTTTTCTGTTGGCCATGGGAGTTCTGTATGCCAAGTTCAGTTTAAATCCATCACTGGTGGAGTTTAGAATGCTCTTTGATTATAGGTGAACTATAAATCCCAGCAACTACAACTCCCAAATTACAAAATCAATCCTCCCCCCAACCCCACTAGCATTCACATATGGGCATATTGGGTATTTGTGCTCAATTTAGTCCAGTGAATGAAAATACATCCTGCATATCAGATATTTACATTACGATTTACAATAGTAGTAAAATGACAGGTATCAAGTAGCAACGAAAACAATATTATGGTTGGGGGTCACCACAACGTATGGAACTGCATTAAGGGGTCACAGCATTAGCAAGGTTGAGAACCACTGTTCTAGAGGCATTTCTCCTGACGTTTCGCCTGCATCTATGGCAAGCATCCTCAGAGGTAGTGAGGTCTGTTGGAACTAGGCAAATCTGGCTACCAGTATTAAAAAACTCTAAAATTAGAACAGCACAACTGCCAGGAAACAAACAAGGACATCTAATCACCTCTCAAGAAAAGATTGCTCCAGGCACTGCCAGGCAATCAAATGCTAATCAAGGTGGCCAGTTGAAACATTCACACCTAGCTCCAGCAGACAAGAGTCCTTTGTCTCACCCTGGGCATTCCACAGATATATAAACCCTTTTCCCTAGTTCCAACAGACCTCACTACCTCTGAGGATGCTTGCCTTAGATGCAGGCGAAACGTCAGGAGAAATGCCTCTAGAACATGGCCATATAGCCCGAAAAACCTACAATAACCCGGTAGTTTGTTTGCTTGGAAGGTGGATCTCCTTAGCTTTGCTCGATGCTGTTCAACAGGCCTGGGCAAACTTGGACCTTCCCTCCAGGTGTTCTGGACTTCAACTCCCACCACTCTTAACAGCCTCAGGCCATTTTCTTTTCCCCTTCAGCCACTTAAGCTTGGTTGTCCATGTGATGGATCTTCTTCCAGCAGCTCAGAAACAGAAACTGTACACTCTGACTTTTCTTGGCAAGATGGTGCACAAAACCTCACTGTTGCCAAAACGTGTAACTGTTGCCAAAACTTCCAGGCTCAGCTAGCCTCCCGGACATGGCTCAACCAATCAGCTTCGTGCTTTGCATTTTTCAGTTAACACACTCACCAACTGATGTTTACATGCTTCAACAATACACTCCACTTGTCTCATTTCCAGCAGACCTCTGAAGATGCCATTAGCCACAAATGCAGGCCAAATTTCAGGGGAGAATGCTGCTAGAACATGGCCATACAGCTTAGAAAACTCACAGTAACCCAGTGATTCCAGTTAAGAAAGCCTTTACCAAAATAGTTACAAAAGATTATTGAAAGACCTATGATAAGAAAAGAGATGACAATTATGCTGGGGAAAATGGAAGGAAAAAGGAAGAGGGGGCGACCAAGGGCAAGATGGATGGATGGCATTCTTGAAGTGACTGGATTGACCTTGAAGGAGCTGGGGGTGGTGACGGCCAACAGGGAGCTCTGGCGTGGGCTGGTCCATGAGGTCACGAAGAGTCAGAAACGACTGAACGAATGAACAACAATGATAAGAAAGTTAGGGTCTGGCTATCAACTCTCTGGAAACATCTTCTCTCTCTCCATGCTCACAGGAGGATCAAGGGACTTAAGCAGCTGAGGGGGGAAAGGAAGGGGCCTGAGTCTGTTAGGAATAATGGGAGTTGAAGTCCAAAGCACCTGGAGGGAAGCCTATACTGTAGAACCATGAAAGTTGTAGCTTTGCTAACCATCTCTGCCCAAGAGTGCTGTTGGTGCCTCACCAAAACTACATCTCCCATGATCCTATAGCATTGAGCCAGGGCAGTGGAGGTGGTGTCAGACGGCCAGAGGCGGCCCACGCTAATTTTCAACGGTAAGCAAACAGTATTCCCCCCCCCCCCCCACACACACACACACACCAATCACTGATATATATTTTCTGTTCGTCATGGGAGTTCTGTATGCCATATTTGGTTCAATTCCATCATTGGTGGAGTGCAGAATGCTCTTTGATTGTAGGTGAACTATACATCCCAGTAACTACAATTCGCATATGTCAAGGTCTATTTTCCCCCAAGAGTGCCTCAAAAGCATCCCTGGGTAACATCAACTATACTGCGAATGCTTACTTTGCGTAATGGGTTGAGCCACCCCTGCAGACGGCATCAGTTCTACAGTGCGGATGCACCTTCACTCATCCGAAGCTTGCAAACAAAAAGGTGGAAGTGAAAACACTTTCAACAGAGATTTCGAACAGTTTCTGCTTTATGGTTTGTGGCTGGAAACTAGGTACAGCCTTGGGGAAGTTGCACAAATGGCTTTCTGGGGATCTGTCTGTAAGAATAGTGCAGTTTGACTTTACTTGGAACTGCGATGGTATCCTAGAAGTTGTAGTTTTACAAGATCTTCAGCCTTCTCTGCCAAATAGTGCTGATGCCCCACCAGTGGGTTAAACTCCTGTGCCAGCAGAACTGAAGACCAACAGGTTGCAGGTTCGAATCCGGGGAGAACATGGATGAGCTCTCTTAGCAGCTCCAGCTCCTCATGCAGGGACATGAGAAAAGCCTCCTACAAGGATGTTGATAAAACATCAAAACATCTGGGCGTCCCCTAGGCAACGTCTTTGCAGACAGCCAATTCTCTCACACCAGAAGCGATCTGCAGTTTCTCAAATCGCTCCTGACACAACAAAAAAACCCCTACAAATCCCAGCATTCCCTACCGTGGCAGTTAAAGTAGAGTCACGCTGCATTAATTCTGCATTCTAGAGGTAGATCTACACTGCCCTATATCCCAGGAAATCATCTCAGATTTGCGGTGGCGCAATGGGTTAAACCCTTGTGACGGCTGAACTGTTGACCTAAAGACATGAAGATTGACCATTTGAATCCAAGAAACGGGGTGAACTCCCATCTGTCAACCCCAGCTTCCCATGCAGAGACATGAGAGAAACCTCCCACAGGATGGCAACACATTCAGGCATCCCATGGGCAACGTCCTTGCAGACGGCTGATTCTTTCACACCAGAAGTAACCTGCAGTATTCTCAATTCGCTTCTGACACAATAAAATAATCCCTGATGATCTGATAGTGTAAACTCATATAATCCAATTCAAAGCAGATAATCTAGGATCAGATCCTGGGCTATAGGGCAGTATAGACCCAGCCTAGGTATTCCAGCTTGCTGCTATGAAAGTCTAATGAAACTGATTTACAGTGAGTTTAGGATCAATGAAAGAAGCAACTGTTTGGAGATGAACTGGCAACCGTTTGGAGATGAACTGGCATGAGATATAGCAATGGCAAACAATGACTTGTATAGCTTTCTCAAGAAAAAAAAATGGAGAACAGACCTCTTTATATCCCAGTTTAAGAGATGGCAGGGGGAAATTGATAGAGTGTGTTGCTTTTTCCTCTTATAGACATAGCAAACCATGACCGCAAATGACCAAGAGCAGTATTTAAGAGAAAACCTGTAAAAGGAAATGCTCTGCTTTACTTTCCAGAAATAACCTGGTTTTCCAAACATCCCATGCTCAAAAATGCAATGTAGTCAGAGCCAGGCTGTTGTGACCACATAATTATTACTGCCAAGTGATGCAGAAAAAGCTGGAAGAATATATTTAGCATTTTTCTTCTAACATTGTTGAACACCCCATGAATGCTGCCTAGATTTACCAGAAATATACTAAGACTTCAGACATTGACCTGCTGGATTGCCATCTGAGTAAATCTACCAAGGATTATTTTGCACATTTTCATGAATGTTTATTACTGCGAACTGGACGATCGATATACTGTATTATTAAATTTCCTTTTTTTTTCATCACATGACATAACAGAGATTCTATTTTGCTTATCACGGCAGAATTGTAATATGATTCAGACCAGTATCTGGAACCCAACTAATCTATTTTCAGTGATGAAATTAAATTACTAGAAAGTTGCATACAATTTTAAAAGAATCTTACAGGGACTGAATGTAAGAGATTTCTGATGAAGAGGTTTTCAGCAAATAAATGAATTTGTCTTTAAGATAATCCAAACCAGATGTATTTTTAATAGCATCCACTGAGAAATCCTTTGCAGAAATTGAATGCTTGCTTCACTGAAAAAGCAGGCTTTCAAAAGCCAGTTTTAATATATACATCTTCTTTCATCATAGAGCTGGAAAAGACCCCAAACGACATCCAATCAATCCCCCTGCCATATAGAAATAAACAATCAAAGCACTCCCAACAGATGGCCATCCAGCTTCTGCTTAAAAATCTCCAGAGAAGGAAATTCCGCCACACTCTTTTCCTGTTGTTTGAATCCATCACTCTGTGCCCTAGTCTTCTTGGTATGCAAAAAATCCTGCAGTGTAGTGCAGTGCAGATATATCCTAATATAAAGCTATATAAAGCTAATAGAACAAACAGATTTGTTGTACTGAACAGGGAAGGGGCTGCAGTGGTGCAGTGGGTAAAACCGCTGAGTTGCAGAACTTGCTGACCAGAAGGTCAGCGGTTCGAATCTGTGGGACAGGGTGAGCACTCGTTGTTAGCTCCCATTTCCGCCAACCTAGCAGTTCAAAAACATGCAAATGTGAATAGATCAAGCAAGAAGGTAATGGCGCTCGATGCAGTCATGCCAACCACTCTTCGGTTTAGAAATGGAGATGAGCACCACCTCCCAGAGTCAGACACAACTAGACTTAATGTCAAGGGGAAACCTTTACCTTTACTGAACAGATAATCCAGAATTGCAGAAAACAGTGGAAGAGTTGGAGAGGAACCAAAAACCCATCTAGAACAATGCCTTGCCAGTGCAGGAATCCACAGCTGATGTTTTTCTCAGGGATCACTTTCAAATCGCTAAAAACTCCAGTTTCCGAGATAGTCTTTTTCACTGCTGAACAGCTCACAGAAACTCTCCCAAACATTTAGGTAGAATCCACTGTACTAGTTTGTATTTTCAGTTCACCAGTTCAAATTCTGTTCTTTAGAACAACAGAAAACCAGCTCACTCCATCTTCCACATGAAAGACTTTCATCTCTTGTGTCATCTCTCAGCGTTTTCATCTCCAGGCTCAGTACACTCAACTTCAACCTTTTCCGCTAGAGCTTGGTTTTCAAATCTTTTACAGTCTTGGCTGCCCTCCTTTGGATAAATTCCAGCTTTTTTCTTCTTAAACTGTGGTATCAACATAGTAGTCCAGGTGAGGTCAAACCAAAGAAGAGAGTGGAATTACTACTTACTTAGAATACCTGTCAGCTTATCTGTACTTAGAATACCTGTCAGCTTATCTTAATTTTGTACAGAAAAAAGTGAGCATTTCAGCATCCAAGATATTATCTAAACACAATCCTACCTGCTTGTTGTAACACTTCCTTTCATCCAAAATAACTCATCAGGAATCGGTGATTGCTAAATGCATATATTCATGCATATATACACTTGTTCAAGCATTACAATCAGCACGGACTTGGCCACTGGTTTGAATGCAAAATGAAAGTCATTGTAGCTGCAATCCTACAACAGATTTACTAGAGAATTAGTCCCATTGAATTAACTTTTATCTGAGTACACATGTACAGGATTACGCTGTAAGAGGCCTAAACAAGTCAGTTACTCACACTTAGCCTACTTCACAGTGGTGAGACAAAGCTGTTTTGAGTTCCTTGAAAAATGGATATGTAAATATAATTCATGGGAGAAGCAGTAAAGACACTTTTTAAAAAATGTGAAATGCCAACAGACTCGGAGTGAGGGATTTACGAAGCTTTGGTTTCACAGAATGCATCAGTTTTCCTGAAGCTAATGGTCACAAACAACCAAAAACATTGAAATTTGGATAGCATAACAATTCTGACATATTTTAAGAATGTAACATTATATCCAGCACCTGACATAACCATCATATTAAACTGTTATGATTTCTTAGTGCATCTGCTTGGCCCATAATACATCCTTAGCAGCTATTTGTTCCTCTCCTGGCAATTGCTCCAGAAGTTTTGAGGTCACTGCATAATGACAAATAGCAACCTTCCCTTCATTAGAGACATAATGGACTTGCTTGAAAAGGAAAGGCAAACCATCCCAGGGCAGGGCCATGCAGATTTCAGTGCACAGCCACAAATGGGATAGACTTTAACATATTCTGAAAAAAATTGCAGAATACTATACTCATCAAGATTATGTTTCTCACTGGGTTCAGGACAGAACATAAACCTCATTGACCAGAAAAAATACAACTATATTTTCAGAGCCTCTGCTGGTGTGTGCAGTCATGAAAATTGAATTATTCTCCTTTCCCAATGCATTTTCTGCTCCGAGCAGCCCAAAATTTACGAACATACACTTTTCTCATGCCTTTCTAGTCCCTGGCTGTAATCCAGCTCTGCCAAAGACAAGAGGAACCTTCTTCCCACTAAGGTGGCCCACAAATCACAATATTATTCAGTCAGTCTGTAGCCTGAATGTAAACAGGAACTGCCAGCATGCCACATGGGTTCCTTGACCCGGGCTGCAACTCAGTGAGAGAAACATTGGATGGGATGCCACTACACTGGGTAGAGTGGCCATGTTCTGAATTTGATGGCATTGGGGCTGGCCTGCCAACCACAATGGACAGGACTGTGTCAGACTCTGGAAACTGTTCTTTATTCGAACCACTTTTTTGAGGATTCTCTCCACCTGCATTGTCCTTTAATTCAGTCAAGGCCAGTTGAGTTGAAAGAGAAAGTCCCACTTTCCGCCCACGAGTCCCCCACTTCTTCTGGGACCTTCTGATTGGCAATTCTTTGTCCTTGGGTAGGCTTATCCTGCAGTTGTGATCTTTCATGTATTTCTGTCGTGTAAAACCTTTGCTACAGGTAGGGCAACGGTACCTGTAGTTGCCTGTGTGAGCACGTTGATGCTCTGCCATGTGAGCTCGCCGGCTAAAGGTCTTATGGCAATACTGGCACTTGTGGATCTTCATCCCTAAAGAAGAAAAGACACAAACAGTGGAATTATTTGTGCACTAATGCTTTGACTAGAGCAGGAAATGGCAAAGTATACAGTTCAGCAATGTCCTACATTGCCTATTCTGGGCCTAGACCCACTTTATAATCAAGGTACAATTTGAAAATGGGTGTTAAATGGAACTGTAAAATTTGGAGGGATTTGGAGGGACATGAAGAATAATTTAATCCAACCCACCAGCAGCATACAGATCCTCAATTAACATTTCCCTGACAGGTGACCAGCCGTCCTCTACATGGTCTAAAGTCTTAGCAACTTTACTACATCATATTAAATTAACCTGTTTCTCTGCATCCCAACCAGAATAAAATGCAACAGGTTTTGCATGAGAAGACATGTAAAGTCCATTCTGCTGAATACGTTTTGGACAAAATCTAAGGCTGGACCTACAGTCATATAATACAATTTGAACTCCACTGAACTGCATTATATGGGTCTAAACCAGGCATGGGCAAACTTCAGCCCTCCAGTTGTTTTGGACTTCAACTCCTAATTCCTAATTTTGAGCATTGAAGTCCAAAACACCTGGAGGGCCAAAGTTGTCCAATCTACACTGACTATATAACACAATTCAAATACATTATATTACAGTGGGTATCCAGCCTAAGTGTTGTAGAAAAATTGAGCTGACATGATTAAGTTTTGCTATCATTAGCTTCTTTGGATAGTTTCTGGGACATACATTTCAATGCAGGGTGGATTATTTAGCTACAGCAGCAGACAGAATTAGGTCCAGCTTAATCAGATGGTCCTAAAACCTCATGGCTTGAGCTACATTTCTTCCCCACTTCACTACAGATGAAGTACAACAAAGCTTACTTTGAAGGAACAATGATATGTTCATTCCTCCCCAAAAAGCTGTAAACTTGTTTACCTGAATGGGAAAGAATATGAGCTTTCAACTTGTCTGGCCTGTTGAACTCTTTACTGCAGCCTGTGCGATTTCTGCAACAGCAACAAAAATCAAAATGATGAACAAAATATACCAGAATCAAGGTATTTTAACAATGGTTGCATCTTGTAATTTAAATAGTAGGAAAATTACAAGAGCTCCTGATCACTGCAGAAACTGAAGCCTGAACACCAATGCAGATATCAGCTTGCAAAAAAGATCAGTGCTCTATCTACGCTGTTCCTTCATCCTGCAAAGCTTTTGAAAATTGGCTTACTGAAAAAGACACCAAAATTGTGCCAGAAAAAGAGCTGCAGGTTTCTCTTGAATTGAAGAACTGGAAGGGACCAAGAACATCTGATAGCTATCTATCTCCAAGCAAGTCCATGTTCACCATTTCAATTTATAGCATAGCACACTAAATCCCAGCAAGATGCCTGCTCAGCAAATGACTCAGGAAGACATGTCCAAACAATGACAAGAAAAAAAACACAAAAATAAACGAAAACACTCTTGCTGGGAACAAAAGTAATACTCAAGGTAATAAAGTAGATATCGAGGTTTTCCTTAACTGAGTGAACCGAAGGATAAAACTACATCTGTGTGGCTAAATATATAGTGTGAGGTGGTGGCATTTGACTTCAGTCCTCACAGAACTGCCAGGCTCTCACATTAACCACCACCAGCCTCCTCTAATTTCTTCCATTTGCAAAATATACTATAATGAATTGTGAAGACAGAGAATGCTACTGAATGCCTCATTAATCAGATGTGGACTGAAGATCCTAGAGTAAGAAGGCTATTCCTCCTATGGGTTATCTAATACTGCTACTTGTTTGGGAATCATGCAGAATGTTTGGATTGACAATCAGAAAAAATGACCTCAAAAGTAATAAATAATTACAGTAATAAAGCCTAATTTGAGAAGAATCACACTTCCCAACCATTATAATTATCCCAACATTATCTGCAATGCCAGTGCTATTCTCAAGGCACATGTGATACTTACGAGAATGGACATTTATACTTCTTGAAAGGCTCATGGATCAACATATGCCTTTTGAGTTTATCCTTCCGGTTGAAGGCTGAGTCACACATGGAGCATTTGAAAGGCTTTTCACCTGCACAAGAAAAAGAAAAGATGGGTTTGGTGTAAGCACTTAAAGATTTTCTACTGACTTTGCAAGGAGACTTCCAAGATGGAAACAGTTTATCATCCCTGGAACCACGTTTCCATTTTTTTGTAACAATTAATGTAGGCCACAAATAAAACAAGGGGTGGGATATATCTGACTTGAAAACCACACTTTGACCACACTTTATATTAAATATTTCTAGAATATATTAGATCACATGTTGAAAAGACACATTAAAATATAATTTCCAAGAAACATTTAGAATGTACTATAGAATTAATGCAATTTGATTCCTGCCAAGGCTCTATGCTATGGAATCACAGGAGTTGTAGGTTTACAAAGTCCTTATCGATTACTTGAAGATTGTTAGTGCCTCATCAAACTACAAACTCCAGGACTCCATAGCATGGAGCCATGGTAGTTAAAGTAGTGTCAAGCTGCAGTAGTTCTACAATATTATTATTATTATTATTATTATTATTATTAAACTTTATTTGTACCCCGCTAGCATCTCCCGAAGGATTCAATGCGGATTACATAGGCCGAGGCCTCAACACAACAATACAATCTAAGCAAATCAAACAATTAAAACCAGAATAAAGCAAAATAAACAACAGGCACAATACAGTAAACACAATAAAACTGGGCCGGACCAGAGCAATGGGTACAAGATTAAAAGTGCTGATGTGACAGGAGGTGTATATAGGGCTTCCAGGGCAAGTGCGATGTGTGATGTGCAGCAATCATTGGTTCTGATAAAGTGCTTATGGGACTTGGTGGTGGAGATTTCCTAATCTGGGAAGGCGCATCGGAAAAGCCAGGTCTTAAAAGTTCTTTCTGAAGGCAGCCAATGTAGGGGCCTATCTAAGGTCTTTGGGGAGGGTGTTCCAGAGTCGGGGGGCCACCACGGAAAAGGCCCTGTCCCGCATCTCCACCAAGCGCGCTTGCGACGCCGGTGGGATCACGAGCAGGGCCTCTCCAGATGACCGAAGAGAACGTGTGGATTCGTAGATGGAGATGCGGTCACGCAGGTAGGGTGGTCCCAAACCGTTCAGGGCTTTGTAGGTAAGCACCTGCACCTTGAATTGGGCTCGGAAAATAAATGGCAGCCAGTGGAGCTCCACTATATAGCTGCACCCTAAGATAATGAAAATTTTCATAAATAAAAGAGAGTGGTTCTAAAAACAGGTGAGAGATGAGGCTTAAAGGGGAATCCCAAGATGCAAAAGCTATTAATGTAATCACAATTCTTCCTCACCCCACTATTTCTTAATACTCTGATTTGTTCACAGTTTCTTATGAAGCTTTCATCTGCGGGCTAATCTGTTTAGGCTGCTTTATGCAAAAGGGCTGACCACAATTCAACAGTAAGTTTGAAACTAATGCTAACAATCACCAAACTGGGAACAATTACTCCTACAGATAAGTGAAATCCAAGCAGTGTGGGCTACTGACCATTGCTAAAGATAGTAACAGCAATTTCCCCAACCCTAGGACTGAAAAACAAGTATGATGCATTGTAGATATTTTTGCCTCATTACCTACCAGAGTGAATGTGAGCGTGTAGTTTGAGGTAGTGTTCTCGGCGGAATAATTTCTTGCAGATATGGCATCTGAATTTACCTCCACCCCCATGTGTGGGGAGGTGCCGTCTCAGGTACCTCTCACAGGGGAACACCTGCAAACACACACACACACAGCTAAGAGCAAGGTCATCACTAAACAGTATATGTGTATCTGAATGTAGCTGCAACTCATTCCCAGAATGGAGAAAAGCTTAAGGGACCTTAGAAGAGTCTTTTAGTTACTACTGCATAATCAAATCTTGTGGATGTAACATGGAAGAAAGAGTCACAGAACAAAATGTCCCTAGTTAACTAAGGACAATGTTGTACAGCCTTTCTGTGATACTTTGGATCTGCAGTATAGATTGCACTCCTCAGTTGGACATTAACATTTGACTTCATGAATTTGTAACTTAAGAAGTCTGGTGAAATACATCAGATGGACAAAAAAAAAATCCCAGCTATACACCCAAACAGTCAAGTAACTTCATTAAATCCACCTACTCACCTTTTGACAGTGAGGGCAGGGGAAATTGTGTGTTGCTGTCTGTAAATGATGTTCCAGGGCTTCTGGTGTGGAATATTTATTTACACACTTGACACACCTGAAGCAGAAAGGAGAAGGAAATATGTTTGGAGTTAGCTTAACTAAAAATGGATGTAAGTCTTTGTGCTCTTTGCCCTAGCATGCAAGGCTGAACAGTGTGCAAATTGTTCTCCCTGCTAAAGAAGAAAATGGAGATTTGTACACAGGTCTCAAGAGATATTTTCCCATTGCAAAGACTTCTAATGAAATATTATGTATATGTGGCTTTCCTATGCAAATATATGCATAAAGTATTTCTCTGCATAGGAAGTATAGCTTTCTGCAAATATAGAGATTGTGTAAAAATACATTTCTTGGAAATTTTCTAGAACACTGTCACTATTCTATTTTTCCTGAGTGTTGGGAAAACCAACATTCTGATAGGAAACCAATACGAACATTTCCCTCCATTTCTAAATTGAAATTTTCTGCAAACAAAGTGACACTTAAAAAAAAACTTTTCTAATTTGTCAACATAATGGAAAACTAGACATTTTGTAGTCACAAGTGTCATTGGGGTACAGTGTCTAAAATACTGGAGGTGGATGTAAGAGGTCTGATCTCTGCTCAGCCATGAAGCTATTTGGTGACCCTTTCCTAGCCTAACTCAAACATTTGTTTTGAGAATAAAAGAGTAGGAGGATACCATAGGTATTACTGTGAAAATATGTATGGAGAAGGGAAGCCTTAGAATGCAAATGAAGAAATGAATCCTTCCTCCAACTGTCCAGTTCTAAACTGTCCAACAAAAGTGGAAAGAGGGGGAAGCATGAGCATGGCTTGAAAGGGCAGTGAAAGAAAATGGCTGAAAACAGTTGTCCTTGAGCCCAAACTTCATCACAGATATCAGAGGCCTAAAACATATGAACATAAAAACATATGAACATAGTTCATTTCTGAGGGTTTTTTAAACTAGCCTAGAAGTTCTAGATCTAAATGCCAGGTAGTCTCATCAAAATGTTCTCCTATCTGGAATAAGGGATAATGGCGTAACAGTGACAAAACAAGATTTGAGATAAAAATGAGCAACAGTAAACTTCAGCCAACGTGTTTCTAACATGTTGCAAACTACATATTATCTTCATTACTGCAAGTTATGGTTTGTTCTCAACCAGCTGATTTGGTTTGTTAGTATTTCTCAACTAAGCAAATTAGATCTAACCACCTAAACCTCATGGCACTGATAGATTTCCTAAGTTTATTTCACATGTTTGCCCTGCTAAGAACACATTCAAAAAGCAGTTTTAACTTTCTCCCTTCAAACTCAGATGACAACTGCTGGCTCTGCAACTACTGTACTTGTAAATGGCCAAGTCTTTCTTTGGACTGTGTTGAGGCAGCAGGCTGTGGGAATATTGGTGGACGCCCAGTTCATATAAGGAAGAAAAGTCCTTGATGCAGAGGTGGCAGCGGTAGCTCAGCTCCTCCTGGTGGTTCTTGGTATGTTCTAAGAAAGAGTCCAGCTTCTGAAACGTTTGTGCACAACTTTTCACAACACATTTGTAAACCTACACAGGAATGGAAAACAGAGAATTCAGTCTGATAATAATCATTAATCTGTATTCTACAAAGACCATCCAACTAACCATAACGTACTGTTTGAAATAAATTAACACAAGTAATTGAAGGCTTTTGTGAGTTTCAGGTTCCTCCTTCATGCACAGGAGGGGGTCTACTACTACCCTATATTCCTATAAACTTTCCTCTGTCTGATCCCAGAGTGAAGGTGATTAAGAAAGAATACACCAAAGAAGCTAGCAGAACTTTTTTTGAAACTGAATTAAGCCCTTAAAGTTTAAAGAAGTCTTCCCTTCCCCCAGCAAGTAGCCCGAACACATTCTAAAATAAACATGGAGGTTGGACTCAAAATGAATAATTTACTTCAGATATCAAAAGTTTGACAAAAACTAAGATGAAGTTTTCATGGATTTGTTTTAGTTTTACCCTTCCATCTTGGCGAACAGTGAGAATATATGCTCTATCAGTGAGTGTAATATATTCCAGAAGGGCTGCAGATGAACTATAAGACCTTAATGCCTCTGATTCTGCCTCTAATATTTCTACCCAAATAATGACATAGAACTGTGACTAACAGGTGAAAAGTATACTAGGCTAGAATGATAGACTGAAATAGGATATGGAGTTATATAGAAACACAGAATTGGAACAGACCACAAGGGTCATCTAGCCCAATCCCCTTCCATGCAGGAACACACAATCAAAGCACTCCGACAGATGGACATCCAGCTTCTGCTTAAAAACCTCCAGAGAAGGTGACTCCACCACCCTCCAAGACAGCAAACTCCACTGCTAAACAGCTCTTACCACCATGAATCTCTTCCTAGCGTTTAGGTGAAATCTTTTTTCCTGCGTTTTGTTCTGAATGGCACTACAGAAGGAAAAGCCCTGCACCAAATTATCCTACATTCTGCACCAAGAAAAGCTTAATTCTATGTTCTACTTAGATTATACAAATTTCAGACATAAATTCCTCAATTTCTACAGGTCAAGGAAAGACCTAAGCAAGGCAGGAGGAAATCCATGCCTTGGCTAGTCACCCACCTGCTCATGTTTGTGCTGAGTCATGTGTGATTTCAGTTGGAAGTATGTGCTGAATTTGTTGGGACAGAACTGGCACTGGTAAGAACTGTCTATCAAGACCACTTGCTGGGCTTCCAACTTGCTGGATTCATGCTCTTGTGTTGGAGGCATGGTCTGAGGTTGTGGGGGGCTGTTTCCTGGAGATGGGTTTAGGTCTGCAGGAAAAAAATAAGACACAAAACATTAGAGTTCTAATTTGAGGTATTATTGAGAAGGGTTATTTTTAGGCCAGGTTACCCACCAAAACCATCCTTCTACTTTCGTTCAAATTCACTAATCCAAATTTTCATTTTCATTTGTTCAAATTATGATGAGCTCTTAAAAATGCAAAACTAGGTCCTCTTCATTTTCCATTTTCATTTCACTAAATGTGTCAAACCACTGTGGAACTTTGTTTTGGGTACCTTTACTATAGGAACTGCTCATCCTTCAGAGATGGAAGACACGCACCATAAAAATATTTGGTATTTTCAAAGCATGATATACAAAGAGCATAGTGTCCACAGATTATCCACAACTCCTTCAAATCAATGACAGCCCATAGCAGTTATATTTAGGAAGCCAACTGGATCACCCTTCATCACAAGCTACACTCTACACTCTACATGTAAATGTTTGTGTTGTTAATGGTCATCAGGTCAACTCCCATTCAAAATAACCATATGAATGAGAGACCTCCATCTTATCCCATTATCACTATCACTGCTCCGGTTTTGAATTTATGTCAGATTGATCTCAGGAACAAACCAGCTGGGACATACTCTCATAAATATGACTGGAGAACACATAGCATAGAGATGTGACTGAAGGGGCATGTTGACATATACATTTGACCTTGCAGTAAGTAGGATAAACAAATAAAAATCTTCAACTCTGCTAGTCTTAGGACTGAAAAAGACAGATGTGTAAAAGCAAGCACAAATATTCAGAGGTTTGGGGAGCAGGTCATCAGTCAACTGGTCATTTCACCAGTAAGCAATGCACCTGCATCTTCCTCATCCTCCTCCTGATTGGGGTTGAGTGGCAAGACTTGCACAGTGACAGAGCTCCGAGAGAGGGTACACCCAACTCCTGGTGGCCACACCTTATGCGTCTGCATGTGCTTCTTCACGTTGGACTTTTGTGCAAAGGCACGGCCACAAACGATGCACTGGAAGGGCTTTTCCCCTGTGTGGCTGTAGGAAAAGAGGACACAAATTCAGAACCTGGAAAGCAGACTCTTAATTGTAACTCTGCCTTGGTTTTCAACAATAAACTGTACTTAAGGTGGTTCCAAAAAGTAAAGTAAGCTAAAAACATTATAAAACAAATCAACATCCTGACTGCTACATCCCAATTAGACTACTGCAATGCACTCTACGTGGGGCTGCCTTTGAAGGCTGCTCAGAAGCTTCAATTAGTCCAATGGTCAGCAGCCAGGTTCCAGAAGTGGGAAGACTCTTTCTCTTCTTAATTTGTGTCTACTCAACTATAGCCCTTCACCTAAAAGTTGGAATCAAATGTGATCACAGTGATCACATCAATCCCATCAATTTTGCATTGACTATTCTGCCTCAGATTGCAAAATGTCTTGGGCTGTTCCAGCTCCTGGACCATCAAGTTAGTTTCTTTCGACACAAGAATGATCCTGTGCCTGGGTCAACAATCAAGATCCCTCCATTTTATGTGCTCAGAATGTGCATTGGTGTTTGCTATTGTGGTCACCAATATGTCTAATGCTATCAAATATGGCTTGGATTTTGGAGGCATATTCCTGGCTACTGCAACCCTCCCCATGTCCAATTCAGTTTCTAAAATAATAATAATTAGTTGGTGATTTTTTTTCTTAGAACAGTATGTCAAAGTACAGTAAAAATTCCCCCAGAGAAAAGCAAGAGGCACATGAAACAGGGATGTGGACTGGTAGCACAGATCAAAAACTGGAACATATGGACAGACAGAATGAAGAAGCAGAACCTGAACATGACAATCTGGAAGCTAATACTGTTAACAAGATTACCAATGGCTAGACAGAAGTGTCAATGTTAGGGGAAATGCAGCAGGCTGATAACAGGCAGTCAAGAGCTGGAACTGAGTTACTTTCATGCATGCATGCTGTAGCCAGTGTTCAATGTTTGGGAAACCACCCCAGTCTAGTAGACAGATAGTTTCCAAAGCCTTAGCCAAGTAGTAAGAATGGCTCCAATGGAAGCATAATTGTTGCCTTTGATCTATAGCTAATGCCACTGTGTCCCATCTGGAAGCCTAGCATTACCTTCTGATATGCTGCTGCAAGTCAAAGTTCTTGGTGAAAGTCTTGTCACAATATGTACATTTCAATTTGGGTGATTTAGATTTCCCTGAAATGCAAACAGCAGGAACAAAAGCATTAGTTCATATCAAGAAAGCTGCTGTCATAGATTCTTACTGTTTCACTTCAGTTCACGAACACTGTATTTTAATTTCCTTCTCATTAAATTCTTGTACTACAGCAGCTTAAATAACATGATCGACCACCCCCCACCCCCCAGTGGCACAATGGGCAGGACTGCTGACCAAAAGATCAGCAGTTCGAATCCAGGGAGTGGGGTGAGCTCCTGTCTGTCAGCTCCAGCTTCCCATGTAGGTACATGACAGAAGCCTCCCACAGAATGGTAAAACATCCAGGCGTCCCCTGGGCAACGTTCTTACAGATGGCCAATTTTTTTCACACCTGAAGCGACTTGCAGTTTCTCAAGTCACTCCTGGCATGAAAAAAGTGCAGCTTAAATATAGTCCCAATCCTATAGAGAGATATTGCCAGAGAGTGCCTAGTGCTTCCTTTCCTCAGAGCTTCTTGTATCTTCAAAAATATCCAAATATGTTTTTAATCAGTTTTTTATGGATGTTAACGGTATATTTTTAATACTATTGATATTTAATTCTGTTTTAATGTTTGTATATCTGTAAATTTTGAATTATTTTGAAATGCTTTTAATGTAAGATGCTTTGAGTCTCCTTTGTGGAGAGAAAAAGCGGGGTATAAATGGACATAGTAGTAGTAATAATAATAGTAATAGTAATAATAATAATAATAATAATAATAATAATAAATTATTTTCTTAGTTTTACACAAAAATGCACAAGATTCTAAAGTGGGAAGGTCACCTAGAGATGAATCATGTCCACAGCTCAGTTTTCTCTCTCTCCCTTCTTCTGCTGCCACATTTTAGGTAAATCAGAGGAAAGGTAAACACGCTTACCTTCCAGAAAAGTGCTATCCGGTTTAGAACGACGGTTCTTTGGAGTTGAATCAAAATTGGTCACATTTCCCCTGCATGTATTGTTCAAGGGATGAGCAGCATTCGGGCTTTTGGACTTAAAACCTTGCTTGCCTGGGCTGTATGCCGGAGGAGAGCGGTACACAGAGGCTTCCACACATTGGCTAGGCACCTAAAACATAAAGTATTGGTGAAAACATGTTTGAAAGTGTTATATTAACATCACAAAATGCCTTATTTTTTAGAAGCCTCAAGGCTCCAACATTCATTTTTAAAGGCTGAAGCAGCATCAAACATATCTGTAACTAAGGCTTGGACTACAATTCCCATGGATATGCCCTCTGGTGGTGCAGCAGGTTAAACTGCTGAGCTGCTGAACTTGCTGACTGAAAGGTTGGTGGTTCAAATCCAGGGAGTGGGGTGAGCTCCCACTGTTAGCCCCAGCTTCTGCCAACCTAGCAGTTTGAAAACATGCAAATATGAGTAGATCAATAGGTATCGCTTCTGCGGGGAAGTAACTAATCCATGTAGTCATTTCAGCCACATGACCTTGGAGGTGTCTCCATTTGTAAGCTCTTCAGCTTACAAATAGAGATGAGCATCACCCCCCAAAGTCAGACACGACTAGATTTAATGTCAGGAGAAACCTTTACCTTTACTATGACCATATTTTAATTCAACTCTTGGCTAACAGTACAAAATAATTACTGTAACAAAATACATATAAACACATACAGGTAATAATTTAGTTTTAAACTCTATAGAAATGATGAGGGCATGTTGGGCGTTTCTGAATTTCCATGCCTGATAGTTGTCTTTAATACTGAGGATAAGGCCCCATCTACACTGCCATATGATACAGTTTGGAACAGTCTAATAAGGTGAGTGGATGCTCATATAATGCATTATATGGCAGTGTGGGTGGGGCCTCCATTTCCAATACTCACCTTCCCAATGAATAAATAAGGCTTCTGTTTCATGACTTGGCATTTGAGTACTTGAGGTCAGTTCCCACTATATCACATGCACATGTGCCATTTTAGTAACTTCTCTATATCAGTCAGTTCCTGTAGCCTATGCTGTCAATAATTTTCCTTCTTGTCTCAATTCCATGCATGAGGCGGACATCTTCCTGATAAACACTCTGGTCACTAATGAAATAATCACCAACTAGAAGACAGCTGTCTACATTCTGTTATGCTTTTCTCTAATTATGTTGGTAAATCACCTTTTGGAGCTGGATGAATCAGAAGCAGCATTTTAGACCACAAACAATACTAGCAGCACACTGAACAATGCAGGCCCAAACTCATCGGTACCTCCATATTTGGGTAGGGCTGCATCCCCAGATTCTGTATCTCTACTGCACCATTCCTGACCATGGGGGGAGGAGCACTGTACACTTCCACAACTCCTCTGTTACGAGCGCTGGCTTGGACTGGTGCTCCCAGGCTTGGAGGGGGAGGCTGAGGAGGTGGAGGAGGAGGGGGTGGTGGTGGTTGAGAAAGATATCCTGCTCCAGCGTGCATATTCAGGCTGCTCTAAAAAAGGAAAATGGGGAATTAGAAAAACGTTGGAAAGAAAACATCAAAAAGATTTGTACCCAGACTCTTGCCTCCATTCATAAACCTGATCAGTATTCTTACTACTACTACCATCATTATTATATACAATACGTTCTACCCTCTGTATTCTGAGATTCCGTAATCATTCACAAGTTGAAAATACTAAAATAAAATCCCCAAAGCAAACATTGATTTTGCCATTTTATATAATGGATACCACTTTACTGTGCTACTGAATATAATGGGACTTCAGCATCCATGGATTTTGGTACTACCACCAAAATACAAAAAATGTTGGGAAAGTACAAAACATATTTTAAAAATACACGAGCTGCCTATAAAATCTTACACCTGGCACAGTTTTACAAATTTTCGGGCACCTTAAAATAAGAAAAGCATTCTGTTTACCTGAACAGAGGGTTGTACAGTGGGCATTTGTGGTTGGTCCAGAGTTGTAAAGGCAGACATAGCTGACATCAGGACTTCATCACTTACTAAAATATTCCCTTGCACTAATGTCTGGATCAGAGGAGACGGTGGGACTGTAATGTATGTAGAGATCTGTTCGGAAGAAGGCATTAAAAAAATCTTACTTTGCCTGTAACAAAATTTCCAATCCCACTCTTTCAGAAAGGATTCGGTATTTAAGATAAATACTGCACTTTGGAATGTTCAAACATTTCACAAATCTTTACAATACCAGTCATGAATTTACTGTTATACTGCTTTCAGATGATTTGAGGTTATTAAGATAGGTATAACGAACTTTTTATGGCTATCAAGAGTCCAGGGGTTAAAGGAACACATAAGAAGGGCCACTATCTTTATTATATGATGGCACCTTCACTGCATAATTCTGCTATCTTCTATGTTATATAGTCCCATAAATATATATTGTTCAGATCTGGAAAACCTACAATCTTCCAAATGTATCTAAACACAAATTACCATTAGTTCCAGACAGCCTACCCAACTGTTAGGTTGACTTTTCCAGATGTAAGATGCTAATGATATATCCTCCTCTTTCTTAACTTTTCCAGCCAGGTTAGGCTGTGAATCACTTTCAAACGTAACAGTAAGGCAGGATTTCAGTGGACAGTATCATGAATATACTACATGTTAGTGTATTCACCTTGTTCCTCTCATGAGCACATCCAGGTAAAAGCATAGTGCTTCCTCTGAATCTGGTACCCTACTCTATTGCTCCAGAACCAAGCATGATACTTAAATAAGGAAGACACATTGGTTTACAATCCTGATTTGTAAAGTCCTATCTACATTCAGACAATAAGTTATGTTTCTGAATCAGGTCAAACAAGTCAATGCTCATCTGTACACAGCTCATTTATGGCAACCCGGCATCTTCGTGTTTGTGTGGCCAGGAGCTCCACATTCTGCCCTGGTTACTTAAAATTGTATTGGATTTTCTAGATATTCAGCATCCAGCACAATTAGCAGCTTGTCATTGGCTTAATTTTTATATGATGTTATAAAGTTGAACAAAATTGTAGTGAGATAATTCATTACCAACTTGAGAACAAATATAATAATTGTGTTGGTAACACTTTTGTGAATGCTCCTGTAAACCAAAGGAATCCTTGGTTTTCTTCCCCCCTCACAAATGTCTAACTTTGAATCAATGGCTTATGATTATAACCTTTTATCCCCTTATAGTGCAGAGATGCCTAAACATTCAGCATTTTTACCTGGCGATTTGTGGTTTGAGCTTGGTGCACTGACGTAATGGACGGTGTGTAGCCACTGTTAGTAGCCAGGGACACTGTAGCCAATGAGGGGGAATTGCCTTGACACTGTTCTCGCTTATGGGTCATGAATGTTGGCAGCGAGTTGAATTGCTTCTTACATTTCCCACAAAGGAATACGTCCTCATCATCTGTGATTACAAAAAAGTTATTTTCCAATTGTCAAAGTTGATTCTGCATCACTCAACCAGGCTCTTGCATGCAAGTACAAACACAAAACTATTATCATATTTAAACATAATTAAGATAAAATAGTTGAACTGGTAACAAAAACATACAACATTGGTTAGAGATTAATTCTTGTGGCTCGACAGGTTTAAAGTTTCACTTTGATAGGACACATATAGCCAGCTCCTACTAAAAAAAGTCAAGGTTTTATCTAGAGGACAACATCTCTAATAGAAATAATAAGAGAGTCGAGTCAATGTAGTGTTCTTAAAAGAACACTTTTTTAAAAATGTCATTTATCTTCCATTTTTCCATAGCCATATGATCACAGACTATCTATGTTAGGTATGTCATAATATCACCCTCTGACTTTCATTAGATGCAAATTACGGTATTTCATCTGTACAGGGGAACGTCTACTTATGAGTGTTTTGAGTTAAGAGCTTTGCTTGGCCTGTGTTTTGCTTTGACATACAAGCAACATTTTGAGTTAAGAGCTAGTGCCAGAGGCTTTATGGCTTTCGGGGCTTTATGGCTTCTAGCCTCCATGCCTTGTTCCTTGTGCTTGTCCACTTTGGGAAACTGCTATCTGCATTGGTCTTGTCTGCTTTTAGGAAATTTGGGTTAGTTGATTTTGTGTAGTTTTTATTTGTTGTATGTTTGACTTCATGAAGAGAGGGAGGGAGAGCAAGAGAGGGAAGGAGGCTGGAATGAGTACAGTATGAAAAAAATAATGCTTCTACCTCTTCACGTTGTGCTTCCTTGCCAAAACTTTGTGCTTCTACCATTTAAAAGTTGATCTTCCTTTCTGTGAATGTGCAGGTTTTGCCTTGCTCATAGCCAAAATTCTTTGAATGCTATGAGCTCAAATCTCTTGAAAGAGATCTGTTGCTTACATTTCCACACAATTTTAGCTCACAGCACAGGTTCAAAAGCATTACAAGCAAACAATAAAGATACAATATAACTGGAAAACAAGTTTTTTATTTCCTCCCACCCCATGTTCCTTTAATATTAACACAAAGGACTCACCCATGGTCTGAATGGTGGTGGATGCATTGACAGTTTGTGCTGATGGATCTGCTACTCCTCCTTGGCCATCTAACAATGACTGAACAGCTAAGACAGTTTGATTATCCATTCCTAAAGAGGACAAAAATGGTGGCTAGAGATATTGCCTTCCGAAATATGCCATAAACAGTTCCAAGGTTGTCTTAAGACCTAACTAAATCAATTGTATCGAACACCATGTCTTCGTCAAGTTCTGATGCAGCTTTTGTTGTTCTACAATGAGCCACCCAATTATATTTAAAACTATCCATACAACATCACAGTCTTCAAAGCTTACCATGTGAATGATCCAAATAAATTGGAATATTGAATGTGACAACTCAACAAGACTGATAAGATTTCTGACTATGATGCAGAAACATCCTTTGAAGGATACCTGAACATGATCCAGGTTACGTCAGATGTCATTTAAATCACTAAATGCTAGGACAGCCCTTAATTTCTTTGGACTGGTATTTAAGAATCACAGTATGGTCCCTTCTACACAGTGAAATCTGCACTATCAGAGAAGTTAAGTAAATAGCATGCCATTTAAGATCAGTTTCTTTTTTTACTGTTCTTTAAGCATACATAGCCTTGCCTGGATAGGGGGGATTTAAACCTCCTCCCCTCCTCCCCACATAAATATAGATACATAGATATATATGAAAGAGAAGACTCTGATCCATTGGCTGCAATTGCAATCTTCCTTGTACCTTTAGCACTTTCACAGGGTTGGAATATGCAACAATCAAGGCAGATTTGCACTTTGAAGGAATCTCCCTTCTACTATCAAAGCTTCATAGGATTGAATATTGTTGAATATTCCCTAGCACTTTTAGGAATAGTCTTGCATATAAAAATATGCTTGAATGCTTGTTGACTAGGACTTCAAGAGACAAAGGTTCAAATCCCTGCCCAGTTACTCGGCAATCATACTTTCTCAGGGTAACATCTACACTGTCAATTTAATGCAGTTCGACACTAGTTTAGAACTGCCATGGTTCCATCTTATGGGATCCTGGGAATGAGAAAGTTGAAGACACTGTTACATCGTATGGAGCCATGATGGTTATAAACTAATGTTGGACTACATTAGTTCTACAGTGTAGATGCACCCAAGACAGTCCTTTTCTTTGTAGTACATTTTTAAAGTATCTTCAGCTATAACCAAGGAATAATTCAGGACAGGTTGAGTATCTCTTATTCAAAATGCTTGGCACCAGAAATATGCTTGGCACCAGAAATATTCTATATTTCATATTGTTTTCATCTTTGAATAGATGGATAGATATATAGATAGATACTCATTTCCAAGGATGAATATATGGGTGGATAGATAGCTACAGTAGAGTCTCATTTATCCAACTTTTGCTCATCCAGCGTTCTGCATTATCCAACGATGTCTGTCTCCCGCCTGGATCTACAGCTGTTTCAATACATTGTGATGTTTTGGTGCTAAATTCGTAAATACAGTAATTAATGCATAACGTTACCGTGTATTGTACTGTTTTTTTCTGTTGACTTGTTGTAAAACATGATGTTTTGGTGTTTAATTTGTAAAATCATAATGTAATTTGATGTTTAATAGGCTCTTCCTTAATCCTTATTATCCAACATTTTCGCTTATCCAACGTTCTGCAGGCCCGTTTATGTTGGATAAGCGAAACGCTACTGTAGATAGATTTATTTATTTCCTTTGCTTATATACCACTGTTCTCAGCCCGAAGGCGACTCACAGCAGTTTACACACAATAAAAACAGCAATAATTCAATGCACATATAACAATTGACCACTTAACCCTTATCCACTTAATAAACAACAAGCAATTACACTAACAATCGATCGATCTATTTATCCTTGGAAATGAGACTCAAGCTTAAACACACAATGTGTGGATATTTCATATTTCCCAGATGTGTGACGGGAAGGTGATGCTGTGAGAGAAAGAAGGTTGAACACTGTGAAAGCCATCCACTGCATGGCTATCAGCCTCCTCCCATTAGATTCAAACCAAGGGAAAGCTTCATGAGAACCACCACACCCCTTAATGTTCCCTCAGCTAACGTTCCCCCAGCAACAGCAAGAATATCCCTCTGGGTAGCTAAACCATGAAATCCCAATTGCATGGCCCCCCACGAGGGTCTGCCTCCAGAGGCAAACCAAGAATGGGCAACTTGGAAGTCCCCGAACAGACTCAGAAGTAGTGTTGGGAGATCAAAAGATAACCTGGCAAAATTGCACTACTTAGAGAATCCTCCACCTTGTGTGACTGTGGAGCAGAGAAAAAAACTCAGCATCTGTATGCTTGTCCACAATGCCCTGCCTCATGTACAGAGGAAGAATTGTTTAAAGCTACAGACAATGTGGTCGTTGTTGCCCGTTTTTGGCCATAAATTGTTTAGCTGCTTATGTTCTTTCTATTTCTATCGGTTTTATACTTATTTATGTAGCTCCCGGTGCGCAATGGGTTAAACCCTTGTGCTGGCAGGACTGAAAACTAACAAGTCAGAAGTTCAAATCTGAGGCAAGCACAGATGAGCTCCCTCTGTCAGCTCCAGCTCCCTATGCGGGGACATGAGAGAAGCCTCCCACAAGGATGGTAAAACATCAAAACATCCAGGCGTCCCTTGGGTGACGTCCTTGCAGATGGTGAATTCTCTCACACCAGAAGTGACTTGCAGTTTTTCAAGTCGCTTGACACACACAAAAACAACTTATTTATGCAATGCTTTTGATACGAAATAATAATCTTATACACATTGTTTCAAGGACAATATGTGCACACTATTGAGCACAAAAAGTTTGGATACATTGAACCATCAGAAAGGAAAGTTGTCACTATCTCAGCCACCCATGTTTAAAGGGTTTTATTGTAATTTTTAAACATTTTATGCTCATATTGTTTTACTTTATGTGATGTCGATTGTTAGCCACCTTGAGTCCGTATATTGATAGAAAGGTAGGATAAAACAAAAACAAAGCAAACGAAGAAATAAATCCATGAGGAGGCTCAACCTTCCATCATGACATGGTATTTTATATGGTTTTAATCTGTTTGATATGTGTGTTTAATATTTAGATTGTTTATATTTTGATGAGATGTGCAGCATTGAATTTTTGCCAGATTTGCAAGCCGCCTTGAGTCCCTTTTGGGGTAAATAAAAGCGGGGTAGAAATGAAGTAAATAATAATAAAATAAATAATAGCCTGTAATATGAGACTTTTACCAAGGTACAGGCAAACTTGGGCCCTCCAGGTGTTTTGGACTCCAACTCCCACAATTCCTAACAGCCTACCGGCTGTTAGGAATTGTGGGAGTTGGAGTCCAAAACACCTGGAGGGCCCAAGTTTGCCTGTGCCTGATCTAAACTATACAATTGTGACACCAATTTAACTGTAGTGGCTCAATCCTATGGAGTCCTGGGATTCGTAGTTTGCACCACAGAAAGTTTAAGGCCTTGTAAAGCTTCCAAGATTCCACAAAATTGATCCAATGCAGTTAAAGTGGTGTCAAACTGCATTATTTCTGATGTAGATGCACCCTTATGAGGAAAAGCAACCTATGAAAGAAACTGAGGGATGTTTGTGTTGTATCAAGGATTTAGGATGCCTCATTCCTCAGTCAGACGCCCAAAAAAAAAGATATAAAGGCAGACATGGGCCTCAAGAACTCCAATTGTGTTTCCTCCCAGAGAGGCTGCCTCAGTCTCTGAGCGCGTCCGCCAAACGCTCCCCCTCCCTCCGCTCGCCTCTCCGGCTGTTCCATGCACCCTCCCCTCGGCCCTTCTGAGCCCGTCCCGCCCGCCCGCAGCGGCGGGAGGGGAGCCACCTGGCGTGGAACAGCCGCGCCCTTGACACGCCAGGCCTCCACTCCCCCCGCGCGCCCACGCTTCCCCGGCTGAAGTACCTTCCAGCGCCTCGAATATCGCCTGCGCCATCTTGGAGCTGAGGCAGCCGCGGCAGAAGCAGCCTCAACGGGCATTGTGGGAAAGGAGAGGAGGCTGGCTCGGCCGGCAGGGGGAGCCCGGGGAGGGGAGGCCGGCTGAAGGAACAGCCTCTCTATGTGAACGGGTAGCTAGGGAGGGAGATTGATTGACAGCCAGGAGGCGGGACCTTCGCTTCAGAGCCTTCCAGTGGAGCCTGAGCTGTGATGGACAGGCGGGGGGCGGGAAATCGATTCTGCTGCCTTCAATGGAGCCTGAGGCCCCATCTCACGTTCCATATAATACAGTTTGAAACTGCGTTATATAGCCTGTGTAGACGCATATAAATTCAGTGCAGTCAAATAAATGTCTGGGTTGCTGTGAGTTTTCCAAGTTGTATGGCCATGTTTTAGAAGCATTCTCTCCTGATGTATTGTCGAAAGCTTTCATGGCCGGAATCAAGGACATCTAATCACCTCTCAACAAAAGTTTGCCCCAGGCTCTGTCAGGCCATTATATGCTAATCAAGGTGGTCAGTTGAAACATTCACACCTAGCTCCAGCAGACAAGAGTCCTTTGTCTCACCCTGGTCATTCCACAGATATTTGTTGTTCATTCGTTCAGTCGTCTCCGACTCTTCGTGACTTCATGGACCAGCCCACGCCAGCGCTCCCTGTCGGCCGTCACCACCCCCAGCTCCTTCAAGGTCAGTCCAGTCACTTCAAGGATGCCATCCATCCATCTTGCCCTTGGTTGGCCCCTCTTCCTTTTACCTAGTTGGATCTTCTCGCAGTCCAAGGCACTCTCAGCACTTTCCTCCAACACCACAGCTCAAAAGCATCGATCTTCCTTCGCTCAGCCTTCCCTAAGGTCCAGCTCTCACATCCGTAGGTGACTACAGGGAATACCATGGCTTTGACTAGGCGGATCTTTGTTGCCAGTGTGATGTCTCTACTCTTCACTATTTTATCAAGATTGGACATTGCTCTCCTCCCAAGAAGTAAGCGTCTTCTGATTTTCTGGCCACAGTCTGCATCTGCAATCATCTTTGCACCTAGAAATGCAAAGTCTGTCACAGCCTCCACATTTTCTCTCTCTGTTTTCCAGTTGTCAATCATTCTTGTTGCCATAATCTTGGTTTCTTTGATGTATAAACCCACTTTCCTAGTTCCAACAGACCTCACTACCTCTGAGGATGCTTGCCATAGGTGCAGGGGAAACGCCAGGAGAGAATGCCTCTAGAACATGGCCATATAGCCCGAAAA
Source organism: Anolis sagrei (assembly GCF_037176765.1). Lineage (NCBI taxonomy): Eukaryota > Metazoa > Chordata > Lepidosauria > Squamata > Anolidae > Anolis > Anolis sagrei. The sequence continues at coordinate 209,423,237 of NC_090024.1, read as the reverse complement.
AACCTACAACAACCCATTCTCTCCTGATGTTTTGCCCACATCTATGGCAGGCATCTTCAGAGGTTGTGAGGTCTGTTGGAAACTAGGCAAGTAGGGGTTTATATATCTGTGGAATAATGTTCAGGGTGGGAGCAATAACTTGTTTGCTTGAGGCAAGTGTGAATAGTCTTGCAGCTTCAAATTGAATAGTCTTGCAGCTTCAAAGCCTGGCTGCTTCCTGCCTGGGGGGTCCTTTGTTGGGAGGTGTTACCTGCCCCTGATTGTTTCCTGTCTGGAATTCCCCAGGTTTTTTTAGTGTTGCTCTTTATTCAGAATCAGGACAGTAAATAAACTAGATTATATGGCAGTGTGGACTCATATAACCCAGTTCAAACGAGATAATATGGATTATCTACCATGATAATCTGGATTATATGGCAGTGGAGATCAAACTCCAGATGGTGATTGTGTGTGTGTGTCAGGAGCAACTTGAGAAACTGCACCCAGATGGTGATGACGCAAACGACAGTGATGCTCATTAGGGGTTTTCTTTCATGCTAGCTTCGAACTGCATTAAATGCTCAATGTAGATGGATCCTAAGAAGCGGTAATGATCTCTGTACTTTTTGCCATATTTAATAATAATAATAAACCTTTATTTGTACCCCGCTACCATCTCCCGGAGGACTTGGTGCGGCTTACAAGAGGCCGAGCCCAAATACAATAGTCAAACAATAACAACAACAGCAAAATAACTCAAAAAAAAAACAAAGCAATAACATTAACAACACACAATGACGCAATTAAAAACAATGGCAGGGCCAAATGTAATAATAAAGTTAAAAGTGCTAGGCATGACAGGTGGAGTGTTTGGAGGGGGTGGGCATGTAGATATCCTAGATCTCTGATAAAGTGCATTGGGACATAATCCTAGGAGTTTCCTTATTCTGGAAAGGCACACATATTTGAACTGAGACAACACTCCATACATTTATCAGCTATAGTTCTCAAAAACTGGTGGCAATTACTGCAACAGACAAATACATCTGCTGCCTTCCTCCTTCAAATAGTTTGGAAAAGGATTGTTACACACTTCACCATGATAAAATTCATCACACAACCTTGGTAAACTTTGGGATCAACACACACTTTAAAAGTAATAATGGTTCTGGGAAATAAAGCCTTGGATAAAGCCTAGGGGCCACTGATAGCACAGCGGGTTAAACCATTAGCTGCAGAAAATCTGCTGGCCGGAAGGTTGGCAGTTTAAAGCCATGAGTCAGGCTGAGCTCTCGACTATCAGCCCTAGCTGCTGCCAACCTAGCAGTCTGAAAGCATGCAATGCGAGTAGGTCATTAGGTACCATCTTGGCAGGAACGTAAAAAGGGTGCCCCATGCAGATATGCAGACATGCCAGCAACACAATCGGAGATGCCCATGGCATTATGATTCATAAATACTAATTATTTAAAATCCGAATGCATTTCTGTGTGTGCTGATGGTGGGGTGACGAAATGGATTGATCTTGATGGTCCACGATGTATCCAATTTTTGCCTCAGTGATCCATGGTCTCTTGAAGTTCGGGAACCACTCACAGTTCTACAGTAATATTGACAATTTTGTAAAATGTTAGTTAATCCACTAGGGGGCACTGTAAACCTAGCGAGGATTAACATAACTAATTCAACTTTTTCAGAGCACATTTTTAATTGAAAAGTGTTCTGAAAGAGAACATCAAATCATTTCCAATTACTACTTGGCAAGACTAATGTTTCTGATTGGCATCAAGATTATGTCTTTTCCAAAAGGTATAATTATCTTAAATTGTTCCATTTAACAATTAAAGTTTAATGATAGGGTGCAAAATAGATATAGTTCATAACTGAGAAAGGTAAATGAACATATCAAATAGTCTAGATGGCTTTAAAAGCCTATGTCTTTAAAACATCCATATTGACAATTGGCTTCAGCCATAGACAAGACTTCCTGGTTACTTTTAATATCAAGCTTCTTTTTATGTCAAAGAGTGAAATTGGCAGCTGCTCATAGGTACAAATATGTGTGCCTTCAAGCTGCCTGTCAAATTTCTCAGGTAAAGAATACTCAGGTGTGGCTTTGTCTTTTCTTCCTTCTGATATATTGCCTACTGAACCTGATATTCTTTGGTAGTCTCCCTGCTAGGTTTAGACAAAAACTATTGCCCTTAGGCTTGTTAGAATGGAAACATTTAGGACAATGTGACAGTAGTGATTTGGAAGCAATGTATCCCCTACAGCATATCAGTAAGAAAAAAAAGAAGTATAAAGCCAAGTCACTGAGTGAAGAGAGAAGTTGGCGTTCTTCCTCATTTCGATCTTTCCCAAGTAGGATTCCTGATTTCTGAACTGTGCTGCAAATAAACAAAAATCCTAAGTTGAAGACTCATATTAAGCTTTCAACAAGTTGAACTCAATTTCAGCATTCAGTATACATGCTTAGTGTGTGTGTATATATAAAAGCTGTATGTCTATGGGTTTGTATGTATGTACACACACATATATATAAAGCTAGGAACTTTCTGAAAAAAATACGTACAGACACACACGCACACACAGTTTTAATGCATTTCAATATTGTAATCTTTAATGGTTTTAATAACAGTTTGTTTTTTAATTTTCATATTATATTTAGAGTATATATACTGTTTTAATTTGCATCCTTTTATATTAATTTTGAACTACCTGAGTTCTAGTATTGGGAGAAAGGTGGGATAGAAATAAACATACACACATATATACATATATAAAATTTGTGCAGATAAGCTGAAAGTACATATATAAGTATATCTGTATAGAAGTACATGTGCACATATGCACATTATATATATCATATACACACATACACATATAACTTGTGTTTTATAGAAATATGTTTTAATATGTATCTTTTATAGACATACATTTTAATATGTGTATTTTTGGTCTTTTTACACTGTTCACAGTTTTATAGTTTTATTAGATGGAAATGTGTTTATGATGGGATTGTTTATTGTCATGGTTTGTGATGTCTTTGCTTTTTATATGTTGTTCGCCGCTTTGAGTCCCCATGAAGGACTCAAATAAATAAATAATGTGTTTTTAAAATTCTATATCTGGCTTTTCTCCCATAAGTGGGACTCAAAGTGGCATACAGTAGTTAGAAACAACAGACGTTTTAATTATTCTGTAACCTGACTCAAGCCTTATTTGCCTTATTTCTATCTTGCCTTTCTCCCGATATAGGAACTCAAAAGTGGCTATCAATACATATAAAACCATACATATGTATTTGAAGAAGGTTCCTCATTAACACACACAAACATATACATGCAGGGTATTCCATTAGTCTCCATACATAGGGAATGTATATGTATGTATGTGTGTGTGCGTGTGTGTGTAAATATGTGTGTGTGTGTGTGTGTGTGTGTGTAGAAAGAAGTGCCAACATTTATTTATTCATATATTTACGACATTTATATGCCACCCTTCTCACCTCAAAGGGGACTCAGAGCGGCTTACATACAATATATATATACATACAAGATATATATACATACATTATATTATTAGCATAGTACAATATCTGTATTATATATTACTATATTGTATTATACCATTATATTGTAATATTATTAGTAATATTGCATGTAATATAAATATATAATTATATTATTAGCATTATATTGTATTATAATATTATAAATATTATATGTGCTGTATATACATTCTTCATTCGTTCAGTCGCTTCCGACTTTTCGTGACCTCATGGACCAGCCCACGGCAGAGCTCCCTGTCAGCCGTCAACACCCCCAGCTCCTTCAAGGTCAAGCCAGTTACTTCAAGGATGCCATCCACCCATCTTGCCCTTGATCAGCCCCTCTTCCTTTTTCCTTCCATTTTTCCCAGCATTGTCTTCTCATTATGTGTCCAAAATACTTCATCTTGGCCTCTATTATCCTTCCCTCCAATGAGCAGTCGGGCTTTATTTCCTGAAGTATGGACTGGTTGGATCTGGTTGGATTATAATATAATGTAGTATATTGCATTATCTTATATTTTTAGCATAGCACAGGAGACAAGGTAGAACTGTCCCCTGGCCCCCTCTCTCTTCTATGTAGAAAATAGTTTGCAAATATTTTGAAATAATTATGATCCTTTTGTAAATAAAGGTGCATTTTGCTGTACTTTTACTGTAGTTTCCATTTAATATACGTGTGTGCGCGTGCGCAGGAAGTTCCTCGTTCGACCGCTGTGGCAAACGAGGAAAACCGCATGGTCTTGTTTTCTTCCCCGGAACCACAGTTCAGGAGCGAGTGTTCCGCACGGACTGCATTCCTGTGGACTCCATTCCCACGCATTCGGTGCAGTAGACAAAGCGTTCCCCCTCTGCCGAGCTGAGAGGCTGCCGGGCTGTGTCGTCGAGCATGGGGGCCGAGACGATGGTGCGCACCCTGCTGTATACTGTCAACTCTCTGCTGCAGCAGCGCAGATACCAGGCCGCCCTGGCAGTGCTTAAGGGCTTCCGGAACGGCGCAGTGTAAGCCCCGGGGCGGGGTTGTTTCTTCTTCCGCTCACAGCCGGGCTTCAGAAGGGCCCCATTGGGCCTGGGGGGCGAGGCCTTTTCCCTCGAGAGGAGGCGAACTCCCCTTGGATAGTGGGTTCCTCTGTCTCAGGCGCGGGCAAACTTGGGCCCTCCAGGTGTTTTGGACTTCAACTCCCACAATTCCTAACAGCCAGTTGCCTGACGCAACATGTATGGCGCCCCAGTTATTAACCTGGCTGCCTCTCGTTGTACTATTAGAACCTTTCAAACAGTCTTCAAAGGCAACCCCACGTAGAGCACGTTGCAGTAGTCTATCCTAGATGTTAGTTAGAAGTTAGGCAATCCCTCTGTGGACGAGTAGGATAGTCTTCCATGATCAGTAGGTGGCTGTGGAGCCCTATTCTTGACCTGCATCTTCTCCCACAGTGAGGGCATTTGTTTCCAGGTGGAAGGCGGTCTCGGTCGGGGTTGGCTTGACACGCCTTCCTCTTGGCACGCTTCTCCCTTTCGCCCTCCATTCGTGCCTCTTCAAATTCTGCAGCACTGCTGGTCACAGCTGACCTCCAGCTGGAGCGCTAAAGGGCCAGGGCTTCCCAGTTCTCAGTGTCTATGCCAGAGTTTTTAAGGTTGACTTTGAGCCCATCTTTAAATCTCTTTTCCTGTCCACCAACATTCCGTTTTCCGTTCTTGAGTTCGGAGTAGAGCAACTGCTTTGGGAGATGGTGGTCGGGCATCCGCGCCAACGTGGCTGGTCCAGCGGAGTTGGTGGCGGAGGACCATCGCTTCAATGCTGGTGGTCTTTGCTTCTTCCAGCACGCTGATGTTTGTCCGCTTGTCTTCCCAAGAGATTTGCAGGATTTTCCAGAGGCAGCGCTGATGGAATCGTTCTAGGAGTTGCATGTGATGTCTGTAGACAGTCCACGTTTCGCAGGCATATAGCAGGGTTAGGAGGAAGCTCAGCCTATCCTAGATGTAACGAGAGCATGAACCACCATGGCCAAGTAAATTGTGTACAACAATTTATATTTATTCAAATACATAGGTACAGGAATACTCTTGAATATTTATACCTCAGTATAAATACTCAAGCTAATAATCATTTTCCCCTAGTTTCTCCAGCTGTTCTATGGTTTAAACATAATAAAAAAATAATTTACTGTAACTAAAAGTGTCTTTAATCTTACACATAACCATAAGCCTGAGGTTCTCAAAAGTAAGCGAAACTAAAGGGTATGCTTTTCTACGTTACCCAAGCCCTTTCCAGGACACCTCTTCAGATATGACGTTATGGCCTGTCACGTTGAATTTTGCTCTTTAAACTTTTTAGCTGCTTTGGTATTTACAGGACATTATTACACATTTTTGTCTTCTTTATCATCCTGTACCCAGTTTTAAATAATGTTCCTTTTTTCTCCCTCCCTCCTCTCCCCGAGAACAGTTTACTAATTTTGGTATACTCATTGAGACTGTTCAGTCATGAGGATAATCTTGTTTAATTCCTTATATTTATATTTCCCCATTATTCTAGAAATAAGAACATTTCCATTTTGTCTCCCAGATCTTTCTGATTTGGCCGTTCCTGTAATAACTATATTAAAAATGTTATTTACTTTGAAATATGAACAAGTATAGAATTCAGTGTTCTGCCTGCACTGTAATGTGAAAAAGCTAAATTTCAATGTAATACTTTTATTTGTAAAATTCTAAACTTACAATTATTGGTGTAAAATCAAGGTAATGGAGCCTGATAGACTCCCAAAATTGTGCCTACTAGAACAGATAAAATCCCAACTACCGACCTCCTGGATTACACAACTGACAAATTATATAAGAAGTTGTGGGCTTCCTGTCTCCTGCGCCTCAAATGACCAAGTAAGAAAGGGTGCTATACAAAGGATTTTGGATATAGAAGCACAAAAAGATATAGCCACCCTCAGTAAGACTGCTAACCTAAAATGGCTGAGTCAATATAAACGTACCTTTCAAACTGCTAACTACCTAAAAATGCAAATACCAAAACATCTCAGAGAGGTATTCACTTGAGCCAGATTTGACCAGCTCGAGACAATGGTTAGATACAGGAGATTTAACAGCATCCCTTATAATGAACGGAGTTGTATCTGCGGGGCACCTGAAATTGAGGATATAGCACACATATTGTTTGATTGCAAATTGTATCAAAAGGTGAGAGACTTCCACCTTGGTCCATATATCAAACGGACAATGTATTGGGATTCTCACATCAGAACAACATATTTTATGTGTGGCCAAGACCCAAAAATAACGTATAAAACAGCTCTGTACTTAAGCAAAACAATACGTCTGAGAACCACATATGTAAGGCTGATTGGGGTAAATTGTAGGGGTGATAATGAAATATGATGTATATACTCAGCTTGATCAGTTTATCAGTTTTATCATGTCTTATCATATGTATTTACTGTATTATTATAAGTGTCTTATTTTAACTTTCTACGTGGAGTGTGATCAGGTCTTGTCAGACCTTGTTGTTCTGTTTCTTATTGTGATATGGCCTAAGGGCTAATCAATAAAAATTACTATTACTGTAAAATTTATACAGTTTAGATCAAGGGTATTTGATGGATTGTAATCCCCCTTATGGGCTTGTCTAGACCATGAAACTTTCAAGAGAGGACTTTCTTTCAGACCCATCACCTTGGACAGGACACATCTATACTGTGAAAATAATGCAGCTTGACACCACTTTTAACTTCCATGATTCAGTGCTACAAGTTTGACAAGGTCTTTAGCTTTCTCTGCTAAAGTGTGCTGGTGCCACACCAAACTCTATCTCCCAGGGCTCCGGAGCATTAAGCTTTGGCAGTTAAAGTGATGTCAAACTGTATTGATTCTACAGTGCAGATGCACCTCTTGTTAGGAAAGAATTGTGGGTAGACAAGATTGGGCCTCATCAATGTCCACCCCTAGGTTTTTAAAGCTGAAGTTTTAAAGAAAGGAGCTTTTAAGAAGATGCCATATTGTTTTAAATTATACTGTTATCATCAGTGTTTAGTTTTAATATTATTAATAATATTATTTAATATTATTAATAGTTTAATTGTATTTTAATGTTGACTTACTATATATTTTAACTATATTATCATTGTTTTAATATAATAACTGTCTCTAGTTCCAATCTCAGAGAAAGAAGAAGTATAAAGATGATTATTATAATAATGTCCAATATATTTGATTTGCTGTTGAATCATTTCATTTTTGTCTTCACATGTGATATCCATAAACCAATATATTCTTTATTATTCGTTCACTACAGCAACACCAAAATCTACAGTTGGGCAATGCTTTACCAAGACTTCTAAAGTTTCCCACCTCTGCCCCCAATTCTGACCTGTTGTAAAAAATAATCTATCTTTGTATTTGATATTGTGACTGTGTTCAGTTACTGCTTTGTTCCTTTGATTAATATGCTGGGTCTGATCTGTGCCTCTCATTTCAATGTGTTTTGAAATATATACCTTTTAGAATTTCTGTATTTAAATCTGTGCTCAAAATTTGCATTTTCCACTTGGTGTTTACATAGACAGTTTTTAAGGATATTTGTGCCTTAATTCAGTAGCTTTCAGTAATGCAAAGAGAATATACCCGTTCGTATTTGCATTTTACAATCTAGATGCATCTTATTTTATTCCTTTGATTTACATTATGGATTCACTTGGGGCAAAGATTTTATTTTAGTTATCTGTGAAATACTAGTCAGATGTTCAATGCTTTATCCTTTTTAAAAAATGATGAGTGATCTGGAAAATCGGCTAAAGCTATTAGAGTACAAAGAATCCTTTTTTAACAGGGAAATGATAACATTGGCATTTTCAGATGTGTACACTGAATTAGGCAGCCATTTTAAACTAGTCCTGCCAAGACTTGTTTTAATTCTCTTGTTCCAGAAAGTTGCATGAAGAGCAAGTCCAACCTGCTTGTGAAACCTGTATGCCTAACATAATAATACAGGTACTTTCTCTACAAACTTGGCTGCTTCATGGCTAATAGGACACAGGCACTTATCACTGCAGTCATAAACAAAATAATATTGAGACCTTTTTGTGTATTGTATTTTATTTTTCTTTCTTTCTTTGGCAGTTATGGAGCAAAAATCCGTGCCCCCCATGCATTGGTAATGACATTTCTCTTCAGGAGCGGAAGGTACATTTCTCTGTCTGAAATCTTTGAAGCATTTTTTACAAGCTTGTGATTTGAATTATTTATGAGAGCAAATGAGGTTAAGCTCTTCTAAATGATAAAAAATGCTTTCTGTATGTATCAAACTTGTTGAGATGTATTTTCCATGTGGTTTTCCATTCTGTGCATTGCTCTGACAGGTTACCAAGGTAAAACATTTATTGTTGTTAACTGCCATCAAGTTGACTTTGATTTATAGTAACCCTATGAATGAGATACCTGCAAGTTACCCTCCTCAGGTCCTCAGGCGTATTTGAGACCATTCATCTTCAATCCAGTCTTCTTACATTCCCAAGTGCCTTCTACCTTACCAAGCATTATTTTCTTTTTTTAGTCAGTCATGCCTTCTCATTGTATGTCCAAAGTACAACCATATGTCCAAAGTACAAATTCAGTCATCTAGGCTTCAAGGGAAAGTTCAGGCTTGATTTGCTCTATGACTCATTTCTTGGTCTTTTACCAGTCCATGATTACTGGAGCATCAGCACCACACTTCAAATGATTTTCTTTCATCAACTTTCTTGGAGGTATCAGTACGATCCTACGCATGTCTTCTCAGAAGAAAATAAAGCAACTTCATTCAGTGAAACTTGCTTCCAAAAAGTTTATAAGGCAATCTCCAAGAACATCAGACTTATAATTACAAATGGGGGTAAGACATCAGGAAATGGGAGAAATCTATCACTCGGATGGTTTATACACCCCTGAAAGAGTTATTATGGAGAAAAGGTATCCCATCTGAAGACTTATCACCAATCCTTGTTTTCATAACAAGCCAATTTTTTCAAAGTCCAAGTTATCACAGGGACAGAAAGTGAGGTGACATCTTCTGAACAGGGGCACAGACTGCAAAACAAACAACACAAAGGGTGTTAATCCTTCCCTATGCTATCCAAAGCTTTTCTGTGTGTGTGGCTGGAATTACACTTAAAAATGTACATGTTCCAACTTACAAACAAATTCAACTTAAGAGCAAACCTAAATAACCTATCTTGTTTGTAACTCGGGGACTGCCTGTAGAGAAGTCTCATTACTTCAAGAGAATACTCATACATAAAATTATATTAGATATCATTAATATGTATGGCTGAATTTCAAGTAGGACAAATAGGCCAATCACTATATTAGGTGTGGAGAATATCTGACTGGGGGAGAGATTCAGTCTTTCAAAGTTCTTCAGATGGCCCCCTATTCCTTCCCTTAATATCATTGTCTGTTGTTTCCAAGCTCTGTTATGTCCCCACTCCAACACTGAAAGTTGAAAAGGCATTTTCTAGGCGTGTTACTGAAAATAAGACTTAAATAATATTAAATAATATTCTTGTATTTTGGGTCTCACCTTTTTTTTCATCTTCCCCCTGGAATGTAAACCCCAAGATTATATTTGATCTGGGTTTTTTTAAGTGCTGCCCAGCTTGATAGTCTCTTCTCCTACAGAACCTGACCCTTTCAAATGTCCACACAGTCTGAGAAGTCCCCCAGCCATTCTATGCCTCCTGAGGAGTAGGGGGGATAAAATACCAAGTTGACTGCGTTTTCATAACTAGTGGCTACATCAGCACTGAGACCTCCAGAGGACCTTACTAGATCTCAGCACTACTGTGATAATTTTGTGTCCGGCTAGTTAGACCTTTCTGTGCTCTACCCACTCTCCATGAGTCACAGGCTACATCTACACTGGAGAATTAATGCAGTTTGATACCACTGACTAGTACTACCATGGCTTACTGCTATGGAATTGTGGGAGTTGTAGTTTGGGTGGCGCATCCACACTCTTTGGTAGAGAATGCTAAAGATCTAGTAAAACTACAGCTCCCAGCATTCCATAGTGTTGAGTTATGGCAGTTAAAGTGCCATCAAACTCCAGTAATTCTACAGTACAGTAGATGCACACACAGAATGACCATGCAAGAAAAGAGACCTCTGAAACTGTATGGTAAGTGTGGAGGGCAAGAGAGGTATATGGCTTAGGTCAACGTATGTTTGCATGTGAAAATGTGATGCTGTGTTGAGCCATGTGGGATTGTGGTTTTTAAGTGTAACTTTTAAAGTACTGGTATTCTGTTTTTGAGTTGATGTGAGTTCTAATTGTGGGATATCTCAATGATTTCTTCTCATGTTCCATTTCATTGTAACCTCATCCTTTACCATTCTCCATCCCCCACCAAGTACGTGTGTGTGTGTGTGTGTGTGGGTAGAGAGAGAGAGAGAGAGAGAGATGTTAATTTTCAAGTCTTACAAGAATATACTGGTTTGGTATAGGAATTTCTAAAATGTTAAGACTAACAAAGTCTATAAATTACTATGAATATATTATCTCATTTTAATTTTCTTTAGCTTTAAATATGTCTTAACTGCTTTTTTCTATTGACACACAATGGATTATGGGTATTTGAGCATTAGATTATGTGTAATAATAATTAGTTATGTGTATTGATTCTTCTCAATTTCCTTTTTTCAGTTTACAGGAGAAATTGAAAGCTATTTTTTGGGCCACTTATACTCATTCGAGAAACCTGGCGTACTTCGTATTCACATACAAGGGTTTAATGGCCTTACAGTTGCGAATGCAGGGGAAAAAGATTCCAGTTCACTCCTTTCTTGCAGCCTGTGTTGGGGGCTGGTTAGTGTTTGGGGAAAACAATAATATTAACAGTCAGGTAAGCAACAGCTGAGTTCTTTGGATTCTGTTTCTGGCTTTCCATTCAAAGTTACAAATCAAGTGAGACTAGTGATTGATGTTGCTTTTCTTTTGTTCCCGTGCTCTGAATTTATCTTTATGCATTTCCAGTTAAAGCTCTTGGGAATAATAAAATGAACTACACCAATAGCTACTGCATCTTCCAGTCATGAAGGTGCTGAAAAAAATGGGAAGGGAAGGGATTTGTTAAAGTACATGTAGTCCCCAAGTTACAAACATTTGACTTGCATTCCTAGTTACAGACAAGGATGAGACAACAGGAAGTGAGAGGAAATCTTCTCCTAGGAAGGTAAATTGACTCTTGAAAGAGTTATTGTGGGGAAAAGGTATCTCCACTGAAGCTTTATCACCAGTCCTTGTTTGCACAACAACCCAAAATTTTCAATTCTCAGAGGGGCCAGAAAACAAGGTGAAATCTTCTGAACACGGGTGCAAGCAGCAAAACAAAGATTACAAGAGTGTTAGCCCTTCCCTACGCTATTCAAAACTAAAAAAAATGCACTTAAAAAAGTATGTGTTCTGACTTACATACAAATTCAACTTAAGAACAGACCTACAGAATCTATCTTGTTCATAAATCGGGGACTGCCTGTACAGAGTGTTTGCTACAACTCTATCCATTTTTAGCTGCCTATATAGATCAACCAAATGCAAATATAACTGTAGTAGAACAACCGCTCTACTTCTTCTTGGACAAACACATTGCCTCTGAAAAGTTGCAGTTCATTATATTATTGTAGAATAAGAAATGTATGATAGAAAAAGCACCTGTTTATCCTGATATTTCCAAATGACGAGACGATTAGAGACTCCAGGAATTAAGTGCAGGTCAACCCCCCCCCCCTCCAAAATATTGCAACTGAGCAAAGATTGCAAATGAAACCATTTTTTTTTTCAGCAACTATATTTTGAAACAAATAGAATCATAGAGTTGGAAGAGATCCTAAGGGCCATCCAGTCCAACTGCATTTGGCTATGCAGGGATACGAGTGCACAAGTTTATTCACTGCTTAGACCATAGGTCTTTCACATATAAGGCAAACAAAAAAACCAGATTATTAAATACATTATAAAATACACCATTAAAGTCCTGTATAAATTATTAAAATGCTACATGTATCAATGGCGAGACAGGCCCTTAAAATATTACATACTGCATGGACTAGCACCTGCATAATTAAAAACCAGGTAAAACCAAGGAAATACAGCATCATTAAAACTTAAGCAGGGAACACCTTGGATATAAACAGCTACTATTAGTTAAAAGCACTCCCAGCATAGTCGACTGCAGTATCAGAAATTAGTCTTGCTAGGATTTTCTGTGTTGCCAGGGCATAGAGTAACCACAGGATTAGTGTCAGCCAAGAGATAGAAAATCTTTCCCAGGATTTTAGTTCTTGGCTCAGAATACAGAGGGCAGGGAAACAAATAGTGAGGCAAATCCTCACTATTTGGGGCGCCACAAACACATAAACAGAGAACCAGAGGGGTGCCCGTGTATCTACCATCAATCACTGCTGTGGGCATACTTTGGATACTTTGTAGGGATACACAATCAAAGCACTCCTGACAAATGGCCATCCAGCCTCTGCTTAAAAACTTCAAGAGAAGGAGATTTCACCACACTCCAACGCAACACATTCATATAAGCAGCCCATTTAATAGAATCTAAAAATACTGCAATAAGAATACCATTAATGTAACAACTGGGAGATGATGCAAGTGAAAGATTGTTTGAAATAATTGTGTCTTTTGAGTATGCTATTTGCCTTACAATCTTACAAATTTCCCCTATTACAGATAAACATGTACCTGTTGTCTCGCATCCTGTTTGGCTTGTCTCGGTTGGCCGTGGAGAAAGGTTACATCCCAGAGCCAAAACGCGACCCCTTCCCACTCTTTGGTGCTCTGGTTTGGGGGATTGTTCTCTGGCTCTTTGAGTATCACCGACACACTCTACAACCATCATTGCAATCTTCCATGACCTACCTGTATGACGACAGTAATGTCTGGCATGATGTTTCTGACTTTCTTGTATATAACAAAAGACCCGCTGTGAAATAGTCTTGAAAGGTTTTTGCACAATGGCACATTCCAGTAGCAGTGCTTACAGGGTTTTTGCCTGTACACACAAGTTTACTATGGTTAGCATTGAATGTGAACCTCTACTTGAGCCTGGCCATAGTGTTTTGTGTAAGCTGCTGGTTTCTGTTGGTTAGAGCTTGAAAAGGGGTCACTGCAAGCAACATGTTTTTGTGAAGTGTTTCTTTGTTCTGCAAGAGACCTTGTTTTCTTTTCTAAAATAAAGTTGTAGAATTGCCTTGTGGATGGGAAAACAAGTTATTCGGTGCACTAGGCCAAAGTGCAAAAAACCTCCTTACATTTTCTAAAGTAATAACTATAGAACTACTTAGAAGATGGGAAAACAAACTATTAACAGTTTCTCTGAAAACTTGAAAAAATATAATTAAATATTAAATTAGCAATAGAAAAAATAAGACAGTTTTCTCCATGATATATAGCACTATATAAAGCTCAAGTTTTGGATTTTTGTGTGTAAACAAACATGGCACTTGGAAACTTACAATGTATCTTCTTTGTATATTTTCTATTCTCTTTGAATTATACGTAGCAATCTGTAAAGGTTAATTTTAAAAAGTAGCCTATTTTTTTAAAATATAAGCTACAGAGGTTAGGGTTGCTAATGATAGATGCACCCAGCACTGTGGTAGGTTTTTAAAAGGTATAATCAGCATGGTATCGAAAAGCCAGAGATTGGTTATATGCACATGATTAATTTTCTGGCACCTTCTTCAAGGTTTAAAAGTCCAAAAAGACTATAGGAGTGGTGGCAAATTAATTATCTATTGTTTTGTCATGTTCATCATTATTTGGTGTGTGGGGGCATTAATACCAGAATAATTTTATTTGCTGTAGCTGTCACCTCACAATAATATGCAATTACAACAGTTTGTACTTTTGGAAAATTATACTGTGGTGCTAGTTCGTCTTTGATCAAAATACTGTTAATTAGCAATCTACTGTCCTAGAAGCAAATGTTCTAAGTGGATCATTAGGCTGGTTCTGTCATCAGAATGTTTTTATCAGAATGTTTATATGTAGGGAAAGCTAGGAAATGATTAAGAATTGCCCAGATTATTAGCCCAATAAGTGAAAGCATAGTCCCATTGCTTGGTTTGGCTAGAGCAGGTTTTCTTGCTTGTGGGGACAGGATAATGTGGGGAGAAAAGTACTTTACTGTTTTATTTTTCAGGGTAGCTTGAGGAAGGAAGGATTTTGAAAACATTTACTCTCATAGAAAATTCAAAGCTTCCCAAATATTACTTCCAGTGTGTAGTCTCTCTGCTTCAAAATAAGTATTAGGACCTCATATATACTAAATTTGAAATGGCCCACTATATAAGTTACACTGTATGACTGCAATTCTTATTTCAATTTAGAGTAGTGAACATGAGCTCAGTAGGTCTGCTGTGGAGAAAGTGTACCCAAAACACAGGTACTGGTTATGGTCTCTTTAAGTGAGTGTAAACGTGCATTCTTTTATATGTGTTGTTTAGACATGAATTGTTAGCGGTAAAATGAGGACATGTTGGTCAAAGAGCATGAAAATGATTACAAAATATGGTTTTGGTTATTTTCTAAAAGAAAAAGACTGGTTTGGAGTTTTTCACCAAATTTCTCAATATCTTTGCTTGCTAATCTTTTGGTTTGTTTTTTAAAAAAATCTCTGAGGGCCAATGATTTTACTTAATACTGTGTTTCCCCAAAAATAAGATACTTTCTTATATTTATTTTTCCTCAAGAAGATACACTATGGCTTATTTTCAGAGGATGCATTATTCTTATTAAGTACGGTACAACAATCTATGTTTATTCAAATATAGTTAAGTCATCTTCTTCTGAAACTGTTGCTGGTTGGTACTGGGGAAAAGAGACCAGCCTCGCTGGGCCCTGGCTGGAGGAGGCTACCAAAGCCGGCAGCACTGTTGGTAGTGTTTGCATGCGGTGAGCACTCCAGTGGCCCCGAGTGGCTTAAGGAAGTTGCTTAAGAAAGCTGGAGGCAAAAGGAGATAGAGGAGGTGGCCTAGTGTTCACACTCGCCTTAGTTGGGCCTAAGGAAGTGGAGGAGGAGTAGGCAGCCTCACTGAGCTCCATCTGGGCCTAGGAAATGATGAGTGAGGCTGGAGAGAGAGAGGGTGGAGGGTGCCCGGGAAGAAGAGAACCGCGTGCCCCAAGAAGGCCTTGCTGCAAACCTAATACTTCAAAACATTAAAAAGGAACGTCTAAAGGAGACAAGTAGGGGCCCTTAAAGAAAAAAATAGGGGAGAGCACGCCTATCACTATGTCTTATTTTTGGGGTATGGCTTACATTGCGCAAATGCTTAGAAATCCTGCTCCAGTTCATTTTATGGGTATGTCTTATTTTCAGGAAAACACAGTATTCAGTTCTTGTGGGTTTTTTCGGGCTATATGGCCATGTTCTAGAGGCATTTCTCCTGACGTTTCGCCTGCATCTATGGCAAGCATCCTCAGAGGTCTGCTGGAGCTGGGAAAAAGGGGTTTATATATCTGTGGAATGACCAGGGTGAGACAAAAGGCTTTTGTGAGTTGGGCTAGGTGTGAATCTTTTCAACTGACAGTTTTAAAATTGTTGAAAAGATTCACACCTAGTTGAAAAGATTCACACCTAGCCCAACTCACAAAAGCCTTTTGTCTCACCCTGGTCATTCCACAGATATATAAACCCCTTTTTCCCAGCTCCAGCAGACCTCTGAGGATGCTTGCCATAGATGCAGGCGAAACGTCAGGAGAAATGCCTCTAGAACATGGCCATATAGCCCGAAAAAACCCACAAGAACTGAGTGATTCCGGCCATGAAAGCCTTCGACAATACATACAAACACAGTATTACAAGAACATCCTACCATTGAATACAGTATTTGTAATATTTTTGCAGTTGCTTTTCCCACTCTCAGCACTCATCGGCCCTGCACTGTTTGCTTGTTTGATGTTCATTATCATCGTATATCCTTGAGTCCTCAATAGATGATTTGTGAATTACTGTTTCCTGGTCAGCTGCATTTTACCATCACACATAAAATCTTTTGCAAACCACTATATCACAAAACTGACTTATAGATATAAAAGTCCATATTCCTCAACATTGGCTGTCTTCATTAGCTTTACTGAACTCTCCCAACCCCTTACCAAAACACATTTTGTCTCCTCTATGTAACAACCCAATTTTCTATTGCCCACATCCCAACAATTGCCGATAATTGTTTCTGGCTAGAGACATAGCATGCTCTTAACAGTGCCTGCAATATATTTCCTTAATTTCCATATATTTGCTGCCCTCGGTCTCCAGAATAGTAATACCAAGCTTTTTCTAACAAACTGTGTGAGACTCTAACTGTTTGCAATTCACAGAGCACAAAACTGCCATAAAACAAATCAAACTGTGATCCCAACACAGCAGCACCCTTTACATATCTGTCTGTGGCAATTAACTGTGCTTTTTACAGATTGCTCTCCTGCTGTGTAAGGCTAGAATGCTATGGCTGCAAAGTCAGTCAATTTCCCAGGAAGGTAGCGGGAATAATTTTCAACAGCATTTAACATCCACCACTGTTCCTTTCGCCCAGGAGGCGAGGTTGAATCCCTTCTGCCACTAATGTGGCTGAACAATGCCAGTGTGTGCTGAGGAAGTGAACTAGAAGTAATGGGTCTGTCTGAAGACCCTTGGATATGTAGGTTCTGTTCCTCACTCTTCCAGATTGTATTGTTTGGCAAGCTAAGTGTCCTGTTTGGTTTTCATGCTAATAAGAAAGAAACACAAACAGAAATAAGGAGACCGTTTGACAACCCACCTCCCAAGCAGCTCATCACAGCAAAATGAAGTAAGGCCCAACTATCCCCACTTGGAAGATCAAAACAGACATGCATATAAACTACAACGGTGGCTTCTCATTTGAGGGCCCATCTCTTTTGTGTTTTGTTCAACATGGGAGCTTGGTTCCCAATGCTGGGGACCTATCCAGCCCTATCTATCATGCTGTTGTTCTGCTGTGCTTGAAAAATAGTGTTTCCACAAAGAGTTGAAATAATTCTAGAATGTAACTATATGCAGAGGTTTTTGGGGAAAGCAGAGACTCCAAGGTGAGAAAAATAAAACTGAATGGCCGCATCAGTTGAATTGCTTATGGAAATATGATATTGAACTCAAAAGGGCAAAACATTAGAACCCCTTTATGTTCTTGTACTTATTCTAAAGAATCTGGAGTATTACAAGATGGTCCATAGTAAGGCACATTTTCATTTCTCATCACAACATTTTTATGAAGGCTGTTTAGAATAAGCTTCCTTGTATGTTTTCAAAAATTGATTGGCAGACAAATGAAATGTTATGTATAAGTTTAGGTAATTAAATAGGAAAAACAATCTGTTAAAAGTGCCAAGAGTCTGTAAGTGCCTTTCTATTAATCAATGCGTATCCCTGTAAGAAAATCTTTTTTCTTCATACCTTGTTGCTTTTTTACTAAATCAACCACTGTATGTGATACTATACCTACGCTGAACTATACCTACATAATGTTACAGGGATGAGGAATGAAATGTGTACATATGCAGTTGTATGACATTTATATATGTTTCTCTTCTCAAGTATATGGGCATTAGAAATAATCAATTACATCTCCCTGACAAATACCATATTTTTAAATAAATGTGTTATGTTCTATTCTCCAGAATTCCTATAGGGAAAATGTCATATATGATATTTCAAAGCACTTAATAGGAAAACCCAAGTAGATGCAACACTGTTGCTAGTTAGTAAAGCCTAGCCAAGAACACAGCTAGAGGATGCATTTTACTTGATATTGGAATAGCAGAAACAAATTATGTACTAAATATCTGCATTCAGATGCACTTTCTCTGTAAAATATGTTTTTCTCTTTTTATTGTAATTGTTATTTTGTAGGGAAGGTCAACATCCATCTTGTAGATTCTTGTAAGAGTCCGGAGAATTCCAGTTTTCATTCTGGATAGATGTGTCTGCTTATTATTGCTATAAATGTTACTGGCATGGAGAACACTAAAGGATTGGGAACGAAAAGGTGATTTAGAAAATGTAAACTCATTTTTTCTGGAGTTCTTCATTTGTATATCAGAATTCAGCAACGTTGATTTACGTTTTTCATACTCAAACAATAATTATTGTAGACTAAGCATTTTCTCCAATTGTAACATATCTGTCAACTGTAATTTGGCATCTGCCATATTCATTAAAATGATATGCAAATTATGGAGAGTGATTAAATATGCATATTAGCTGCAGCTGTCCAGCTGACTGTTTGCTAGTGGGGTCTTTCACAGTGACCAAGTTGCCTGTCTCTACTCTCAATGATTGATATTGCTAATTAAACAGATCTTAATTAGGTACATATTTCTAACAACCTTGGAAAGAAATTATAAGCAACTAATATACTCTTACAGCTATTTGGTATCCCAATTTACAATAGAAATTAGACAGTTGTGATCTCCAGTTAAAGCTTGCAGGGGATGTAGGTATCTTGCTGTTCAGTTCTGTTGCATATATTGGGTTCAAGTGGGCACTTAAAAGACATCGTGAACAGAAGTGCTGAGGTTTATTAAAAAAAAGTAGTCATATGATTTAGAGGTGGAAGAGACCACATGCGTCACCCAGTCCAACCTTCTGCCATGCAGGAAAGGCACAATCGGTACCCTTGACAGATGGCCATCAGCCTCTGTTTAAAAGCCTCCAAGGAAGAAGTTTCCACCACACTTCAAGGCAGAGAGTTCCACTGTTGAACAACTCTTACAGTCAGGAAGTTATTCCTAATGTTCAGGTGGAATCTCCTTTCCTTTAATTTGAACACATTGCTGTGAGTCTAGACTCCAGGGCAGCAGAAAACAAACCTGCTTATGACATCCTTTCAAATATTTAAACGTGGCTATCATTCTTCCTCAACATTTTCTGCCATTTTGAATTTTGCCATTCATAAAGCTGAGGAGAACTTATATGCTTGTGTTAGCTATGAAAATAGTCGAACTTAACTCATATCCTGAAGTATAATGACATCTCCTAGATTACAACTTCCATGAAACATGCACCAATGAGCTATGTTGTGTATTAGTTTGTATTGTAACTCTTCACCTTGTGCACAACTCAGTGGTGTGTGTGAGAAGCCATAAGGTCAACTTCAAGTGTCTACCTTACAAAGAATTTGAAAAAATAGGATTATACACTTCAGACATTGTAATTCTGATATGCATCTCACAAATGCATCTGTGGAACAGACAGTAATCTCTTCAGAATTCCTTCATTTGGGCCAAGCTAGACGCATGCATTTTTATATCTTGCTTTTGGCTTTTTCTTCTCAAAGGGAACTGAGCAAAGGGTTGTGAAAATGTTTAACTCTTTTCCCTACCTGTTACCTTTTAACAACCATTGACCCTGAATTGCGTCCAGCAAGGAAAGGAGGTATCCCTCTTCAGTGGATAGACATACCTTGGGCAGCTCTGTTCTCTTTAAAGCAATACAATAATTCCAAGTTTACCTATTTCTTTGAACAATGACAGATAGATATAAGCAAAGTGGCATTAAAATTGAAAACAATGAGCTTAGTTTCAATATTTTTAATTGTTTTTAATTTGGCTTTTGTTTTGATTATATAATCTGATTAATTGTATTTTTATATTACAATGTATTGTGGTTTTAGGTGCAGGTTTGTAATCATGTTCTGAGTCACCTTGTATTATAAATAAATAAATAAACCTAGATTTAGGAGGATGCCAGTGGGATTTAAAAATAAAATAAATCATGTTCCGAATCACCTTGTATCATAAATAAAATACAAACAAATAAGTACATAATCTAGATTTAGGAGGATGCCAGTGAGCTAGAAGAAGCAGGTTTGCCCTTCTCATCTGCTCTTCCAGACGTCTGAAATGCTACGTGAAGGCATGCCAACAGCTTCTAAGGGTTTGAATATTTCAGTGAAAGAGCATATTGATGAATTGGGATACTATCTCCTTGTTAATTAATGTGATGATTACTGTTTCGTTATTTTTTTAGAAAAAAAGTTTTGAACAACACAAAAATAAAGGCAGTTAAGTTTTGAGGAAGTTAAACAGAAGTATCTTGCAAGGAGTGACTTGGTTTATGGGAATGCCACCCACACCATTAATTTACTACTACAATCCTCACAAGAAGAAGGTACATTATAATGTTATGTAAGACTGAAATACAAATTAAAGTTTACATTGAAGGCCTGAATGTCTCCTATGTGTATGTGTATTTCCCAGTTACACTGTCCCATTGTCCTTGCAGATACAAGTGGTGGGAACATGGGGAGTGGACTTAGGGCCCTCCTTGCTATCCTTCATAGCAAAGTGAAGACCTTTTTGTTTCAGCAGCCCCATGTTGGTTCAATCTTAGGGAGGAAAGGACTTTTCAGAATGGGCCGTTGTGCTTGCTGTTTTGAATGTTGATACTTTAAATTGCTTTTAATTCTATTCATTAATTTAAGTATACTCTTTGCCTTTGTATGATGTGATTTTTTTTTCAACACTATCACTTTGACCTTTGTAAACAGATTTGAGTTCCAGACTGGGAATTTTTGGCATATACATGTGTATGTGCTTTCAAATCATCTCTCAGTGGTGACCCCATGAATTTCATTGCATTTTAATAGATAAGGGGGTTGTTTGCCAATTCTTTCTTATGAAATATAAACCTATAGTAGCTATCATTTGTTAGAAGTCTCCTATCCAAGTACTAACCAGGGATGATCCTGTTTAGCTTCCAAAATCAGATGAGAATCTGATGCCCTTACGGTATTTTGACAGTTTAGGATTTCAGTTCTGTAAAGTAGTAATAACGATTTTATCCAAATGCCTACAGGCAACACAAACCACAGAATTCACTTGGGTCTCTATTTGGCTGATAGCCCAGTTTTTATCAGATTTCCTTGGTGATTGCCTGAATTGACTGAGATCTTTGCGAATTCTGAAACTTTGTTTTCTGCAGCCCATTACCTATAATTGTAAAATAGAAAAAAATGATATAACATGCTTTGGTTTTTGTTTTGTGGAGAATTTTTTGGATAGACGTAACATCTGCAAGCCTAGTTATCCCTTGCAGGGATGGAGCTTGCTAACTTTGAGGTGCAAGGGATTTTGTGCAAGACCTGCCTCAGCTGGATTTCAAAAGGGATGTACTGCTCACTCCACTGTCAGTTGCCAAAAATTGTTATTAAAGTGTCATACACTATAGAGAAGGTCCCTGAGCGCCCCCCCCCCCTGGGGGGGGGGGTTGAGAAGGGCGGGGTACAAATGTTTGAAATAAAATAAAGAAAAGTTCTGTAAAATGTTCTTGTAAAGACTGCACATGAGAGTGATTTGTTACTAATAAGTGTTTGAATATTATACTTATTTTATGTACCTATATATACGGGTCGCATAAAACTTTCTCGAGCCAAAAGGGGTCCAGAGTGCAAAAGTTTAAGAAGCCCTGCTCCTGACTGTAAGATAGGTGAGGCTGAAAGTGTCTGCTGCAAAGTAACCCAGCATAGATCAGAATCTCGACTCACCCATGCTCCAAGTCAAATCACGGCACCACTGGTCTCTCATAGGAGCTAACCAGTTTGACTTTGGATTCATTTTAATCTGATGTGTTTCCTTTGACAACCAGCTCTGAAGTGCTAGAATCATGTAATGTTGAAGGGAAACTGCCCCCTTTTCTCCCCAAGGAGGAGTGGCTGGTGAACTGCCTGCCTGCTTCTTTCTCTCTCCAGGGGGTGTGGGTGTGGGATTAAGCAGATCTGCTCACCCTGAATAAACTTACCCCATGGATTTGAAATTAAACTTTTTAATTCCACTTGGCGTTTCTGAGCTCCTTGCCAATGAAGGCTGCCTTGCTTTTTAAAAAATGGCATCTTTTGTAACAGTAGGAGGAACAGCTGGTGCAGCAGCTGTGTCCAAAAACTGCACAGTAAGGGAGTTGCAGAGCCTCCATGGGGGAAGGGACCAGGCAGAGCTACCACAAAACTCTGCCCTAGTTTCTCACAGATGGGGGTGGGAGGGTGGGGAGGGGATGGAAGCAAGCTATAGGCTGCTTCCATCTGGCCAAACTGTTGCTCGGGTTAGAATCACACCAGTGGTTGGGATCGGAATTGTACTGTACATACAATGACTAGATGAAGTTGTTTATTTATCTCAAGGTATAAAAGTGACCAGGTTTTTACTATCTGTCATTTAAAGCATGCTATTTAGCACCAGTCTTGTAATATCAAAGTGATAGCATCTTAACTTGAGGTTCCTATACATGCAACCACAGTGATGTGGCACATTGATGAAGGCACATCCTTATATGGTCCCACGACACTGCAAATTGTTTGCAAAAGAGAAATGACATTTGGCTGGATCATGAACATGCATCCCACAGACATGTGGAATTATACCACAAAGATGCCAGTCCTGAGTTCTATCTCAATGCAAAAAAGGCCTATACAGCCAATACTGTGCTTCCAGTGGCACAGTGGATTAAGCCGCTGAGCTGCTGAACTTGCTGACCAAAAGGTCGCTGGTTCGAATCTGGGAAGTGGAGTGAGCTCCCTACTAGTCCCAGCTTCTGCCAATCTAGCAGTTCGAAAACATGCAAATGTGAATAGATCAATAGATACCGCTCCAGCCAGAAGGTAATGGCGCTCCATGCAGACATGTCGGCCACATGACCTTGGAGATGTCTGGACAACGCCGGCTCTTTAGCCTAGAAATGGAGATGAGCACCAACCCCAGAGTCGGACACAACTGGACTTAATGTCAGGGGAAAACATTTACATTTTTACAGCCAATACAAAGTGGGAGAAGACAATGGAATGGAAGGATTAATGAGAATATGATTGAGAGTAATGAGAATATGGGTGGAAAAAACAATTTCTCCACTTTATTTATTTATTTATTTACTATATTTGTATACCGCTCTTCTCAGCCCTTGGGCGACTCAGAGCGGTTCACAATAGCAAAATTCAATGCTTAAAACATCATAAAACAGTTAAAAACAATTAAAACAATAACATTATAACAATAAATTAAACATCATTTAACATCTCATCGTCTCATAGTTAAAATCAAGATCCAATCTCATCATCCAATTGTTCCATATTCCTATATTCGTTACACTGCCTATTCAAAGCCTGCTCGAACAACCATGTCTTCACTTTCCTCCGTAAACACAAAGCTATCAGCAACCAGTTTTGTGCTGTCCAAAAGCATTTGTTTCTGGCTAAATATGCAATCTTGACTCAGTGAATCTTAGGTGGTCACTGCATAAAAATGTAGAGCAGAGCAAGGTTTGCAGAGATACTTCTTCACTGTCATGAAGACACAAGTACTGTTTGGCAACATGAAATCTTGCCAAAGCCACAGGACTTTGGAGTGGGGTTGCAAACATGAAACTCGAATAGGTCCTAGGAGTATCATTCTGGCACATAGTTTGCCACATCCTTTTTGACACATGCTGCTCTTATTGCTGTGGTGATATGGAAACGAAACTGAAGGCTGTAGAGCACAAGACCTTTACCATGAAGCAGTTGTGGACTGGATTGTAAGTGGCATCCCCAAGGTCAGAAGAGAGTAACACCTCTTGAATTATCTCTTCTCATAAGCACAGTTATTACTTAAAATTAACCTCTCCAACACACACATACACACCTAAGATGGATTTTTCAACCAGTTGGATTTTTTTAAAAAAACTTGCAACAGGTGGCATATTTGGTATTCCTGAATGCATAGAAATTCCAGTGTATTTCAAGAGATGGATGTGACCCCGTCCACAAGAGTGCGTAAAATTAAGGATATTCCACCTCTAGAAGCAGAGGTAGACATCCAGAATCAGACATGAGGCAAAACATTTGTTTTGAATAGCAACATTAGTTTGTGTCCTAAAACCCCTGATATTTTCAAAATGAAAAAACCACCTTGTGAGCCCCCCCCCAATAAGAAACAGAAAACATTGTTTTTATCAATAGTTTGCCCTCCACACCCACAAATTTTGCATCCATAGATCCCCCCCCCCCAAATAATCCAAAAGACAAACCTTGATCTTGCAATTTTCTGACACTAATTTACTATTGTACTATAACAGAACATGAGTAATCACATATTTTGGTATCCATCAGAGGTCCTGGAACCAAACCCTATCAAGATCCCACTGTATTGTATTAGTACTATAACAGAATTAACACTTGAAGACAATATCCCTACAATGAAGGCAATTCTATAGACAACTACAGCCTGCCACTTGGTTACTAGAGTGGTTCCTACAAGCAAATTTATTAATCTACTGATTTTCTTTGCATTGCTCTATTAGTGAAATAATTACAGAGCGGGGCATATGGTTCATTTTGTCAAATGATACCAACATACATTGGGTCTTTTGGTTAACAGACCTCCTGTTGTTCTAATTCCATTTTCCAGCTATATCCACATATTTAGTTCTTTATGGAGACATATGTCTTGGCAAATTACCAAGGAGGTATGGATCTTTAGAAAAAGAAATTTTTGTTTACATTTTTTAGCTTTTTTACTTTTTGTACTTTTTGTATTTTATTTTCACTGTTTTTTCTTTTTACTTGTGGTTTGTTTTTTCTTTTGGATTTTTTGTGGACTTATGTGAAGGGGGGGTGTCTTTTTATCTTTTCCTACTTTGCTATCTTCTTTTTTAATATTCACCCTCTTTCGCTGTTATTTTCAAATACTTTAATAAAAACTACTTTTTTAAAAAAGAAAAAGACTTCAAAACAGGAAATTATCTGAAAACTTGAAATGTGTAAATGTATTAGAATTGTTATTAAAGTTTTTTGTATTGTTTACTACTGAATTAGTACGATTTGATAATTATATGCCATTCCTTGTTACTTTGTTTATCTGCAAACCTTCCATTATAGTTATCTTGTTTCCATTAATAGCCTTTTACTACATTTTTATACTACTTGATTCTACATGGTTTTCTGTTATGCGTTTATTTTGTGACTATGTAAATGGTTTATGTTATTCTTAATATTGTATACAGTCTATTGATTTCCTACAATATACCCCCTTTGGGTATTTGGCATAAGGCATTTTTTGCCTAAACTCATCAGCATGATTGCTGTTGTTTTTCTTATAATATTTATTTTTATATGACTTTTTTCTATCTGGGATTCAAGGCAGGTTACAAAAGTGAAAGCAGAACCACCTTTTGAAAAATCATAGAATCAAAGAGTTGGAAGAGACCTCATGGGCCATCCAGTCCAACCGCCTGCCAAGAAGCAGGAATCTTGCATTCAAATCACCCCTGACAGATGGCCATCCAGCCTCTGTTTAAAAGCTTCCAAAGAAGGAGTCTCCACCACACTCTGGGGCAGAGAGTTCCACTGCTGAATGGCTCTCACAGTCAGGAAGTTCTTCCTCATGTTCAGATGGAATCTCCTCTCTTGTAGTTTGAAGCCATCACATCATACAAAAGTTTTAAAAGTGTATGTGAATTCTACAACAGCAACATGAGTATCTAGTATTGGGATAGTCAAATGTTCTGTTTCATAGGATAAGAATCAATGGTCACTGGATAGTTCAGTACTGACTTGCACTTTATTAAATTAAATTATTTCTACCAAAATGATGTTCAGGATGACCATAATGTAAAACACAATGATATAGTTATTTATTTATTGTGTCAGAAGCGAATTGAGGGTACAGTTATAATATATCGTATTTTCCGGCATATAGAACGACTGGGCATAGAAGACAAGCCCCAACTTTTCCAGTTAAAATATAGAGTTTGGTATATACTTGCCGTATAAGACTACCCCTCTTCCAAAGAACACCAAATAAAAATTTTAAAAGCATCAGATTTGATTTCAATATGGTAATTTTCCCATTACTGTACCTCCTTCTCTGCCTCTCAGATCTCACACATGTGCACCTGCACCACTTCACTCTAGTCTTCAAGAACAAGATCTGAGAGGCAGAGGAGGAGGTACAGTAATAGGATACAAGAGCGGACCAGACAGGTAAAAGAGGTGCATTTTTCTGGGCCCAGAGCCATTCTATCTCTTTTTTCAATACCCGGACTCCTGCAGCTTGCTCCACTCTTCACTTATACCTTCCCGGTGAGGCGCCCCTTCACCTCACCATTGGAACCGCATTAAGTCCACAAATCCTGATGAATGGATTTTCTTCTACTGTACTTGTACAGTGTCACCCTTAATGCTTTCATACAGTCGCTGCATACGGCAGGGACGCGGCCACTGCCATTTTTGAGCTCCCCCCACCATAAGCAGCAACCACAGATTCTCCAATCCAGATTGGAAGTTTCAGCACCCGCTCTACAAGACGACTCCCAGCGTATAAGATTACCCCCACGTATAAGGCTACCCTGCATATAAGACAACCCCTGACTTTTGAGATTTTCTTGGGTTAAAAAGTACTCTTATATACCAGAAAGTATAGTATTTAAAAGTACAAACAAAGTTAAAAACTTGGCATTATGCTAAATGTCCTTTGAACAAAACCTGGCCACTTGGAGTGCCTCTGGTGTCGCTGTAAAAAGGTCCTCCATTGTGCATGTGGCAGGGCTCAGACCACATTGTAGTAAGTGGTTTATGGTTTGCTCTTCTCCACACTCGCATGTTGTGGACTCCATTTTGTAGCCCCATTTGTTAAGGTTAGCTCTGCATCTCATGAAGCCAGTGTTCAGTCTGTTCAGCACCTTCTAAGTCACCCAGTCTTCTGTGTGCCAGAGGGAGTCTCTCATCCGGTATGAGCCATGGAATGAGGTTCAGTGTTTTAGCCTGCCACTTTGGGACTCTCACTTGCTGAGGAGTTCCTGCGAGTATCTCTGTAGATCTTAGATTTAAAGCGTTGGCATCAGGCATGTAGCCGGGGGGGGGGGGGCTCGGGGGGCTTCAGCCCCCCCCGAAATTCTCATGGTGGTTTGCGAAAAGGCCTTACTGGTGCATTATTTAAACTGTTATGTTTATTAATATCATGATTTGATCACCATACTCAATATATCCCATATGTATGGGGGTATTGGGGTAATGATACAAAAGGTTTGCTAGGCTAGACCCTCTTTCACTCAGACTCAGCCCCCCCCGAAACTCAGCCCCCCCCCCCCGAAACCCCCCCTGAAAATTTTTTAGCCCCCCCCCCCCCCCCCCGAAACGAAATCCTGGCTACGGGCCTGGTTGGCATGCTAGCTGATATCCTAACAGAGGATGGGCCGGAGATATCTCTGCCTTGGTCTTTTCATTATTGGCTGCTACTTTCCAATGGATGTCAGGTAGTGCAATATTGGCTAAATAGTATAATTTCTCCAGTACTGTAGGTCATAGACATCTTGTGATAATGTCATTAAGAACCACATCCACTCTTTTAGTGTGGTGAGATGTGTTCCACACTGGACATACATATTCAGCAACAGAGTAGAAAAGCACAAGGGCTACACTGTATCTGGTTGTGATCCCCAGGTTGTGCCAGTCAGCTTTCATGTGATATTATTTCCAGTGCTATAGTTAGCACCCAACAAAGACCCTTCCTTTAATAGCTAACCATATTACATTTCAAAGGTTGACCTGACTTGAAATGATGTTACTGCACAACAGGTAAAAATGATGTCCTTTGAAGGCATCACCCAGTGTGGTCTGGAGAAAAAGATTTCCCCAATTTACCCCATAACTTAAAATACTAGTGTCCATATTTTGTTTTCGTAATATTTTGCAGAAAGTCAAAAATAGCTTATCATCCTAATGCACATTAGAAGGCACACAGAGGGACTACAATCATCTAGACCACATTTTGTGGGTGTTCCTTCTGACACAAATGCTTATTTATACTTTGAACAACTAACATTCTAAATTCTAGCTTGCATTCAGTCTATCATTGAACAGTTTAACCCAGAACAAATGGCATGTGTGGATGCAGAGTAAGTCTACGAAAGCTTGTGTTCCAACTTCTTTTTCTCAGCCTTTTTCTCAAGCACAAAATATACTCAACTGCAATAAGTACAAAGTTATGTAAGATTTTGCTGCTACAAGCACACAATATGTGCCCGATTTATTTGAATTCTCTCATCTTCTCAGTGTGGGTTGTGAGCAAATTTGGGCTTTCCCATATCACACAGATCAGATCGATATGCAGGCAAGGGATGTAAACAGAATGAATGTGGGTTGTTGTGAGTTTTCCGGGCTGTATGGCCATGTTCCAGAAGCATTCTCTACTGACGTTTTGCCTGCACCTATGGCAGGCATCCTCAGAGATTGTGAGACCAGTTTGTCAGGAGAGAATGCTTCTGGAACATGTATGGTCAAGATGGCAAAAGTTATTAAGGAAGAAAGGCAAAGGCCCCTTCTACACAGCTGTATAAAATCCATATTGAATTTTTTTTGTGTGTGTCAGGAGTGACTTGAGAAACTGCAAGTTGTTTCTGGTGTGAAAAAAATTGACTGTCTGCAGGGAAGTTAGCCAGGGGACACCCGGATGTGTTACCATCTTGTGGTAGGCTTTTCTCATGTCCCTGCATGGGAAACTGGAACTGACAGATAGGAGCTCACCCTGTCTTGCAGATTTGAACTGCCAACCTTCAGGTCAGAAGTTCAGCCGGCACAAGGGTTTCACCACATTAAACTGGGATATTCCCACATTAAACTGGAATATATGGCAGTGTGAACTCAGATAATCCAGTTCAAAGCAGATATTCTGGGTTATATGGATGTGTGGAAGGGCAAAAAGGAACAAGGAGAGGTTGCAGCAGTGTGCTTTGCCCAAGCATCCTGCGAAGGGCCTTATTCTCCCCTCTCCTTCTGAAGTCAAACATGACCTCCCCCCATAAGAGATAGTAACTTATAGTTTTGCTAAGGACAAGGACATCAGGCTGGATGATAGGGGTCAAGTCTTGGTCAATTTGCAAAGACACTAACAACAACAATAACAGTGACCCTTCCCATGTCAGATAGTGGTTTTATGCCCTATGTTTCATATATAGCAGAAGGTAACACATTTATTACTGAGAAACCACCTCCCTTTACACTTATGTACTCTCTTGAACTTCTATGGGACTTTTTTCCCTTCTGAAGGACTCTTAGAATTTTGTATTGTCGAAGGCTTTCATGGCCGGAATCACTCAGTTCTTGTGGGTTTTTTCGGGCTATATGGCCATGTTCCAGAGGCATTTCTCCTGACGTTTCGCCTGCATCTATGGCAAGCATCCTCAGAGGTCTGCTGGAGCTGGGGAAAAAGGGGTTTATATATCTGTGGACTGACCAGGGTGAGACAAAAGGCTTTTGTAAGTTGGGCTAGGTGTGAATCTTTTCAACTGACCACCTTGATTAGCATACAATGGG
This sequence comes from Anolis sagrei, assembly GCF_037176765.1. Classification (NCBI taxonomy): domain Eukaryota; kingdom Metazoa; phylum Chordata; class Lepidosauria; order Squamata; family Anolidae; genus Anolis; species Anolis sagrei. The sequence goes on along the minus strand of NC_090024.1, from coordinate 209,393,353 downwards.
CTGACTGTGCCTGGAGCAAAGTCTTAATGAAAGGTGCTTAGAAGTCCCTGCCTGTTTTTCTCTCTGCTGTTTTAATTTTAGAATTTTTTAATACTGGTAGCCAGATTTTGTTCATTTTCATGGTTTCTTCCTTTCTGTTGAAATTGTCCACATGTTTGTGGATTTCAGTGGCTTCTCTGTGTAGTCTGACATGGTGGTTGTGAGAGTGGTCCAGCATTTTTGTGTTCTCAAATAAAATGCTGTGTCCAGGTTGGTTCATCAGGTGCTCTGCTATGGCTGACTTCTCTGGTTGAAGTAGTCTGCAGTGCCTTTCATGTTCCTGGATTCTTGTTTGGGCGCTGTGTTTGGTGGTCCCTATGTAGACTTGTCCACAGCTGCATGGTATACGGTAGACTCCTGCAGAGGTGAGAGGATCCCTCTTGTCCTTTGCTGAACGTAGCATTTGTTGGATTTTCCTGGTGGGTTTGTAGATTGTTTGTATGTTGTGTTTCCTCATCAGCTTCCCTATGCGATCAGTGGTTCCCTTGATGTATGGCAGGAACACCTTTCCTCTGGGTGGATCTTCATCTTTACTCTTGTGGCTTGTTCTTGGTCTTGCAGCTCTTCTGATGTCTGAGGTGGAGTATCCATTGGCCTGTAGAGCCCAGTTGAGGTGGTTCAGTTCATCTTGGAGGAGGTGGGGTTCGCAGATTCTTTTTGCACGGTCTGCCAAGGCTTTAATGGTGCTTCTTTACAGAAAACCCCCACACACAGATAGATATCTACATAAAAACTCCAACCATCACCCAAGTCAAAAAAGAAGCACCATTAAAGCCTTGGCAGACCGTGCAAAAAGAATCTGCGAACCCCACCTCCTCCAAGATGAACTGAACCACCTCAACTGGGCTCTCCAGGCCAATGGATATTCCACCTCAGACATCAGAAGAGCTACAAGACCAAGAACAAGCCACAAGAGTAAAGATGAAGATCCACCCAGAGGAAAAGTGTTCCTGCCATACATCAAGGGAACCACTGATCGCATAGGAAAGCTGATGAGGAAACACAACATACAAACAATCTACAAACCCACCAAGAAAATCCAACAAATGCTACGTTCAGCAAAGGACAAGAGGGATCCTCTCACCTCTGCAGGAGTCTACCGTATACCATGCAGCTGTGGACAAGTCTACATAGGGACCACCAAACGCAGCGCCCAAACAAGAATCCAGGAACATGAAAGGCACTGCAGACTACTTCAACCAGAGAAATCAGCCATAGCAGAGCACCTGATGAACCAACCTGGACACAGCATTTTATTTGAGAACACAAAAATGCTGGACCACTCTCACAACCACCATGTCAGACTACACAGAGAAGCCATTGAAATCCACAAACATGTGGACAATTTCAACAGAAAGGAAGAAACCATGAAAATGAACAAAATCTGGCTACCAGTATTAAAAAATTCTAAAATTAAAACAGCAGAGAGAAAAACAGGCAGGGACTTCTAAGCACCTTTCATTAAGACTTTGCTCCAGGCACAGTCAGCCCATTGTATGCTAATCAAGGTGGTCAGTTGAAAAGATTCACACCTAGCCCAACTTACAAAAGCCTTTTGTCTCACCCTGGTCAGTCCACAGATATATAAACCCCTTTTTTCCCAGCTCCAGCAGACCTCTGAGGATGCTTGCCATAGATGCAGGCGAAACGTCAGGAGAAATGCCTCTGGAACATGGCCATATAGCCCGAAAAAACCCACAAGAACTGAGATCTTAGAATTTTGTTTTGGAAATTTTACCTTTTCAAGCCCCCTATGAATGATCTTTGCCTGACCCTTCTGTCCTATTCCTTTTTATAAAAAAATGTATAAAAAATTAAGAAGCCACTCTCAGTGACCTTGGAAGGAGGAAATCTCCTGTTTGAAAAGAACTTTGTCAAAAGACATATTTGCATGGACAATATAATGGGATTTGACCCTGGGGCTCGGAGTTTGGCCTCCCAGCGGAAGGTGCCCACTTGGCATGACTGATCATATCTCAACAGGTCAAAGGGCCTTCGGAAAGCCACAATTTGTCCTGATCTGTTCTCTCAGTTATCTTCCTTTTTCTTTTTTCTTTTTTGAAATAATTTTTATTGTGCAGTTTTTCCATTTACAAATAAAAACAAATAAAACAGAACAAATAAGTATCACCCTGTGCCCCACCCATCTCCTCCATCCCTCCTCCCCAGTTATCTTCCATCTACCAAAACTACAGCCAGGATTACCCCATTGTCTCCATATCTCAGTTCAAGAAAAATCTGGACTCTGGCTATCTCGCCAGACATCAACGTTGATTGCCACCTCTCAAGACAATAGGCTGGTTGGCTAGAAGGCCCCCTGAGGACTCGCCAACCACATGGACACCACATACTTCCATAATCCACCCCAGTTCTCATTGTTTCCCTCTCGTCCCGCCTCCTGATAGGCCAGGAGGCCGAAGTGGTGTGAGCTCACCCATTGGTTAAGGCGCTCAGGAGGCAGCCAAGCCTCCTCCCAGCTGTAGAGCGCCAACCAAACAGCTCTGTTTCGTGTATAAAAAGGCTTTATTTTGTGTACACTGTATGCTTGCCTGACGAAATATCGCGGCTTTGCATCCTTTCCAGCTGGATCGCAATAAACAACTCAGTGGCTTACTTCAACTTGGTGAAAACTTTTATTGGGAAAAATCAGGGAAAATATTGGGTGCTTCTTTCTGTCTCGCCAGGGCAACGAACTCTTTGATGAGTCTGATAGGCCTCTTGGCAAAGACCCCTAAATTCTTGCTCGATATCACTTCCCTCTATTGTGCTGAATCAATTGAGTGCAAACTACAGTGGGCTCTCCATATCTACTGATTAAAACAGTTTGAAAATATTCCATCTAAATCGAAATAAATCAAGCAAACCTTGATTTTACCATTTCATGTAAGGGGGATTTTATCACAGGCAGAGGAAGCTGAAAGACTTTGTGAAACTACAATTCCCATGATCCCACCACAGCACAGAGCTATAAGTGTCAAACTACATTCATTCTCCAATGCAGATGCACCTCAGATCTCGAGTTGCTAGATAAAGGTTTTGCCCTGACATTAAGTCCAGTCGTGTCCGACTCCAGAGTTGTGACTTCCAAACTAAAAGAGCAGACCCAGCGGAGGCAGCAATTCTGACTCTTCTACAGAGAAACCGGATTGGCGGCAAACGAGGGAGGGCGGAGACTTTGACAAACCACCACGGGGGCCGCCCCTCGGTGGGCGTGCCCACCCTGCTCCGCCCTCCGCTTCTCATTGGCAGAGCGCCGTTCCCTTTTCCGCCGCTCGAGCCTCATCCATTGGTCGTTCCTCCAGCACGTTCTCTCCGTCCCCAGCGGCGGCCGCCTTAGCCAACCAGAGGGCGGCGGCGCCGTTATCAATCTCTCCCCGCCGGCCAATGAGAGCGCCGCTCCCCTTCCGAGGCCGAATGTTGATACGCGGGAGCCGTCCAATGGGAGCGGCGCTGCCGGGCTCGTGCGGCTTTCGCGGCAAAAAGGATTTGGCGCGCAAAGGCGTGCGAGGCCGGGACCAGCTGGGAACAATAACAGAGAAGCGGGATCGGATCGGATCGCGGCCTGCGAGCGGGTTCTCCGGGGGATGCCCCGGAGCGGAGCCTTGGCTGGCTTCTCCCTCCTCGGCGGCGGCAGCAGCGGCGTCGTCGTCTCTTGACTCGGAGGCGATGGGGCGTGTTCCTGGCCGCCAGCCCCCGGCGCCCGGAAGGAACCCAAAGGAAGAAGGGGGCTCGGCAGAAAGACAGGGCGCTCGCCCGCTTTGCTGAAGGGGCGCGGGGCTTGGGGCGGACGGCGATGTGACCGCAGGGCCGCGTCTTGGCGGGAAAGAGGCCCTCCGCTCCCCTCCCTCGGACCATGTCTCTGGGAGTGGCCCACAGCGTGGCCGACCTGGAAGCCCTGCTGCGGGGCGCCGAGGCCATCCACGTCGTGGACCAGCAGATCGTCATCATTTCCACCCCGGACCCGCTGCCCGCGCCCCGCAGCGAGGCCGAGGCCGCCGCCGCCGCCGAGCTGCTCCTCTTCGCCACCCCGGAGGCCGCCGCCACCAACGCCACCGCCGCCGCCGCCGCGCAGAGGCCTACTCCTTCTGCCGCTGCCCTGGAGCGCCCGCCGGTAATAATCCAGCCTCCCCCGCGCTTGCCTCCGGGGAAGCCAGGGCTGGCCGGGCAGAGAGGCGCCCTCCCTCCTCCTCTTCCTTCTCTTCCTCCCCCTTAAAAAGGCCCCAATGCCCCTCCGGGCCCAGACTAAAGAGACACAAATCAAGATATATATATCTATATCTATATCTATGTATATACATTTGAGGGGGAGAGGGGGGTAATCCACCATGTTAAGGGGAAAGGGCACACTTCCATGCTGGGAAAATGGCCTTTTGTTAGGGCTCCATGAGGCCTGGTTCCTGAAGCAGAGCCTTTTTCAGGGTAATGAGACTCAGGGCCCTTCCTCACAGCCTTATATCCCAGCAGATCAAGGCAGAAAACCCCACAAGATCTGCTTTGAATTGGAATATATGGCAGTGTGGATTCAAATAGCTCAGATCTTGTGGGATTATCTGCCTGAGTGATATGGCTGTCTGGTAAGGCCCTCAACTTCAAAAGTGTACGATTGCTATTCATAAGCTTCAAAAGAGTGTGATTGCAATATTCAACCCCTTGCTGCTCTTAATAATAATCATAACAATGATACAAATGGCCTTTTGTTAGGGCTCCATGAGGCCTGGTTCCTGGAGCAGAGCCTTTTCCAGAGTAGTGAGATTTAGGCCCCTTCCACACAGCTGGATAAAGTCCCACATGGTCTGTTTTGAACTGGGATATTTGGCAGTGTGGGCTCAGATCACCAGTTCAAAGCAGATATTGTGGGATTTTCTGCCTTGATATTCAGGGATATAGAACTGTGTGGAAGGGCCCTACATTTCAAAAGTGTACGATTGCTATTCATAAGCTTCAAAAGTGTGTGATTGTAATATTTAATAACTATAGTAATGATACAAATGGCCTTTTGTTAGGGCTCCATGAGGCCTGGTTCCTGGAGCAGATCCTTTTTCAGGAAAGTGAGACTTAGGCCCCTTCCACACAGCTGGATAAAATCCCACATGGTCTATTTTGAACTGGGATATTTGGCAGTGTGGACTCAGATCACCCAGTTCAAAGCAGATATTGTGGGGTTCTCTTCTTTGATATTTAGTATTATAGGGCTGTGTGGAAGGGCCCTTAAGTAAGCTTCAAAAGAGTGTGATTGCAATATTCAGCCCCTTGCTGCTCTGAATAATAATCATAACAATGATACAAATGGCCTTTTGTATGGGCTCCACGAGGCCTGGTTCCTGGAGCAGATCCTTTTTCAGGACAGTGAGACTTAGGCCCCTTCCACACAAATGGATAAAATCCCACATTATATGTTTTGAACTGGGATATATGGCAGTGTGGACTCAGATCACCCAGTTCAAAGCAGATATTTTGGGATTCTCTTCCTTGACATTCTGGGATATAGGCCCTTCCACACAGCTGAATAAAATCCCACACTTTTTGCTTCGAACTGGAATATATGGCAGTGTGGACTCAGATCACCCAGTTCAAAGCAGATATTGTGGGGTTTTCTGCTTTGATATTCTGGGTTATAGGACTGTGCGGAAGGGCCCTAAATCACACCATTCTGAAAAAGGATCTGGTCCAGGAACCAGGCCTCATGGAGCCCTAACAAAAGGCTATCATTATAGTTATTAAATATTACAATCACACAGTTTTGAAGCTTACAGTATCTGCTTTGAAGTGTGATATATGGCAGTGTGGATTCCGATTGCCCAGTTCAAAGCAGATATTGTGGGATTTTCTGCCTTGATATTCAGTGGTATAGGGCCTGTCTGGAAGGGCCTTTAAGTCAGCTTCAAAAGTGTGTGATTGTAATGTTAAGTGTCTTCCTTGGATTAATAATAATCATAATAATGAAACAGTTGCCTTTAGTTATTGCCCCATGAGGCCTGGTTCCCAGAGCAATGTGGTGACACATGGGGCCCTGCCATACAACCTTAAATCCCACAATATCTGTTTTGAACTGGTTATCTGAGTCCACATTGAGATAATGTGGTATTTTCTGCCTTGATATTTTGGGATATAGGGCTGTGTGGAAGAGCCCTTAGGCCCCTTCCACCCAGCTGAACAAAATCACATTTTCTGCTTGGAACTGGAATATATGGCAATGTGGACTCAGATAACCCAGTTCAAACCTATTCATAAGCTTCAGAAGTGTGTGATTGTTATTTATAAGCTTCAAAGATGTATAATATTAATGACAAAAATGTTTATTTTATTAGAGCTTCCATGGGGCCTGGTTCCTAGAACAAATCTCTCAAGATGGAAGGGCTTCAAAACTGTATTATTACTATTATGAATAATGATAAAAATGGCCTTTTGTTCAGGCTCCATGAGGCCTGGTTCCTGGAACAGATTGTTCAGGATGGTGGAAGAGCAAGTTTCAAAAGTGTATGATGGTTATGAAGTGTATTACTGCTATTATAATAATGATAAGATCGACCTTTTGTCAGAGCTCCATGAGGCCTGGTTCCTGGAGCAAATCTTTCAGGATGGAATAGCTTCAGGGCCCTTCCTCGCAACCATATAATATAGCCCAGAATGTCAAGGCAGAAAATCCTACAATATCTGCTTTGAACTGGGTTAACTGAGTCCACACTCAGATAATGTGGGATTTTATGCTTTGTTATTCTGGGATATAGGGCTGTGTGGAAGGGCTGTGGATTATCTGAGTCCACACTGCCATATATTCCAGTTCAAAGCCGATAATGTGGGATTTTATTTAGCTGTGTGAAAGGGGCCTTAGTTAGAGCTCTACCAGGCCTGATTCTTCAAAAGTGTTGTTGTTGTTGTTGTTGTTGTTGTTGTTGTTATTGTTATTGTCATTAGTGATCAAAATGTTAGAGCTCCATAGAGCCTGGTTCCTGGAGTAATTCTTCTAGGATGATTATAAAACAACTTTCAAAAGTGCATTATTATTATTATTATTACTACTACTACTACTACTATGCTTATTATTATTATTAATGATAATGATAATCAGTGTCCATTGTTAGGTCTCAATGGGTTCTGGTTCCTGGAGCTAGGATAGAAGAGCTTCAAATGTGTGTTTCTATTACTAATAATGATAAAAATTGCCCTTTGTTCAGGCTCCATGAGGCCTGCTTCCTGGAGCAAATCTTCCAAGATAAAAGAGCATCAAAATATATTATTAATATTAATAATTATAATGATTAAATATTAGAGTTCCATAAGGCCTGGTTTATAAAGCAGCTCCTCCAAGATGGTGTTGTAACAAGCTTCAAATGTATATTACAGGCAGTCCCTGAGTTACAACATCCAACTTACAAACGTTTCATGGTTACAAATGGGGATGAGAGAAATCTATCCCCCAGGAATGGAAATTAATTTCTGAGAGAGTTGTCTCCATTGAACTTCTGAGAGAGTTGTCTCCAATGAAGCTTTATTACCAGTCCTTGTTTTCACAACAACCCAAAATTTTTGAAGAGGTTCAAAAGTGTACCCTTGTAGACATTTTCCACCTGGATAGTGGGGCACTTTGTTATTTCAATAAAAGAAATATAAGTTAATAAATGAGATCAAAACTAATATGATAGGGGCTAAAGGACAGTTTTACAAATCATGGTTCCTCGAGCAGATCTTCCAGGATGGTGATAGAACAAGCATTATAATATATTATTATTAATTATAATGATAATAAATTTTATTTGCTACCTGCCTGTCCTCAAGGCGGGGTATAACACGGCATAATGCCAAGTTTTTAACTATTATTTATTCATCGTGTCAGAAGTGAATTGAGGGTACAGTTAAAATGTATTTAAAACACAAAGTTAAAAACTTGGCATTATGCTAACTGTCCTTTGTCCAGTAGCTGGCCACTTGGAGTGCCTCTGGTGTCGCTGTGAGAAGGTTCTCCATTGTGCATGTGGCAGGGCTCAGGTTGCATTGTAGTAAGTAGTCTGTGGTTTGTTCTTCTCCACACTCGCATGTCGTGGACTCCACTTGTTGGCCCCATTTCTTAAGGTTGGCTCTGCATATTGTGGTGCCAGAGCAAAGTCTGTTAGCACCTTCCAAGTCACCCAGTCTTCTGTGTGCCCAGGAAGAATCTCTCATTTGGTATCAGACATGGGTTGAGGTTCCGGGCCTGCCACTTTTGGACTCGCGCTTGCTGAGGTGTTCCTGCAAGTATCTCTGTAGGTCTTAGAAAGCTATTTCTTGATTTAAGGTGTTGGCATGCTGGCTGATATCCGAACGGGATGGGCCATAGATGTCACACGAGAAGTGACTTACAACAAAGTTAAAATACATAGATAAAGATACATGGTGGGCCCAAACCCACAAACAGATTTTGATATTTAATAAATCCTTTATTTTTTTTGGGGGGGGGGGTTAATTTCCAATACCATAGTGTCATGCAGGAAATAATAATAAATAATGAAAAACTTTATTTATAACCTGCCACCATCTTTCGGAGGGACTCAGGGCAGCACCCAAAGGTGCAAACACGTAGTATACACAAAGTGCAAAGGCAACAACACAGAGCAACAACAATCAACATAAACATCACAAAACCTCCCAATTAAGATCAATACAATGCAGCAATAGCTGCAGAAAACAATACAAATTACAATCAATAACAGTCTTGTAAAATGTATGGAGAAAAATCTCTAGGTCCTCAAATGTCTAGAAATGATTAAGGACTTGTCTAAAAAGCCATGTGTTCAGTTGTATACGGAAGGCTTGGAGAGTGGGGCTAACCTAATCTCCCTTGGAAGGGCATTCCAAAGCTGCGGAGCCACCACCAAGAAAGCCCTCTCTCCCTCTCATCCCCACCAATGCACTTAAAATAAATTTACAGTATGTGTGAAAAATCAAATATAGGAGATATTTTGGCTCATCCTATTTAAGACGATTAAAACAGATGGGAGGAAGGGTGCCTATACACTGGACACTGCTTTAACTGCCTGTAGTTTGATACTGTCTTAAAAGACAGACCTAAGATTTAAATATTTTGGAACATCCCAAATGATAATGTTTACATTTTCCACCTGGATAATGGAGCGGTTTATTATGCTATTATTATTTATTATCTTAGTAAAACAAAATATTATTACCATATACACTCGAGTATAAGCCGACCCGAATATAAGCTGAGGCATCTAATTTTACCACAAAAAACAAAACAAACAAAACAGGAAAAAGTATTGACTCGAGTATAAGCCGAGGGTGGATGGGAAATGCAGCAGCTACTGGTAAATTTCAAAAATGAAAATGGATACTGATAAAATCGCATTAATTGAAGCACCAGTAGGTTAAGTGTTTTTGATTATTTAATATTTTGAATATTAAAACTGTAATTTAAGATAAGACTGTTCAACTCTGATTACTCCAGTATAAGCTGACCCAAATATAAGGTGTCCAGGACTCTCCCTCGAGTATAAGCCGAAGGGGGCTTTTTCAGCCCTAAAAAAGGGCTGGAAAGCTCAGCTTATACTCAAATATATATGGTAATAACAATATGATAAGGACTAAAAGTGTAGCTTTGATCACTACTCTAATGTTCCCCTTTGTAAGAGTTGGTTTCCTAGTTCCAGAAAGCCCTGCAAGAACACGCAAAATCCTCTGACACCTATTCTAGCCTCTTAATATTATTAATAATTAATAGTAATATTAATAAAACAATATGATATGGGCTCAAAGGGTAGTTTAGTAGATCGCCTGAACACTCCTTTGTAAGAGTTGGTTTGTTAATTCTGTTTAGCTCTGCAGGAGCATGTAAAATCCTAAATAGTGTGCCATTGTATCCCTGTCTAGTTTTCTCAGGCCCAGCAAGAAGAACAGGGCCAGTAGTTATATTTGTGTGCTGATAGAGTTGTTTGTCAAAACCCCTGTGGCTTGGTGAAGACTCACCCGATGCTTATAATTAAAGGAGGGATGTGGGGAGAGCTTCAAAACAGACTGGATTGGTGTTTCTTCAACGTGGCATATGCAGCAGGCCTGCAGGAAGGGCAAAGATAGTGCTCTTGAGAGCATGCAAAGAAATGATTAACTTAGAAGGGCCAGACTGCAAAAGTTGCATGACAGGAGGAAACCCAACAACGCTCTTGCGTTTGAACCCCAGAAAGATAGTTTTAATTTTTTTCAATCTGCTGTCAAGTTTTCTGGATTGCGAACAGGCCTCCTTGCTCTTCCCTTGACATCATTTCAAAGCAGTAGTCTGTAAGTGTTGTTAATGAGGCAGCTTAACTTCCTGTTACAGGATGTTAAGGCCCAAGTTTTGTGCAATCTGTTCTTAAATTAACAAAAGCAAATCGTGGAGTTTGTTTGTGTTCTGCGTTATTTCTTTGCATCAAAATACTCCAAGGTACATATCCAGGGAGAAGAGCAGGGTGATGGTTTGAGCATTGCACTATGACACTGGAGAACAGTGTGTGAATCCCACTTGGCCACGGTCTTGGGTGCATCTGCACTGCAGAATTAATGCAGTTCGACACCACTTCAACTGCCATGGCTTAATGCTATGGAATCATGGGAGTTGTAGCTTTCCATAGTTTTTATGCTCTGCCAAATAGTCCTGCAGACTCACCAAACTATGGTTCCTATAATTGCAAAGCAATGAGCCGTGGCAGTTAAAGTGGTGTCAAACTGCATTCGTTCTTTCATGCAGATGCAGCCTTTGGGCAAGACATACGCTTTTATCCTCAGATCTCCTTAGGGCCTCCATGAGTTGGAAACAACTTGAAGGTGTACAACAATGCAATGTGCAATTGAATATAATGAGATGGGAAGGATAACATTGTCCTCCCCTGCCCCAAATGTAGTAACAGCGTAACACTCTCTTCTGTCACATCCAGCTAGCGAAACAATGTACTGTGAGAGAAATTACAAGTGTAACACAATTTTTCTAATTTGTCACAGTGAGGCATGTATGTTTACATGTATTCAGGAGCTAATGGAAATGCCGGTTGTGGCTAATAATTGTGTGTGTAACAAAGTACTATACTATTGGTATAATCATGAAATCTAAAATATTTTTTAAAATACAGAATGTAGGAAAAGCAGTCATATCTTCTTCGTGCTATAATACTTTCATGTTTGAAGAAATAAGGAACTGGGGAGAAAAAGATTTTCCGCTGTCTTGTGTTAATACATGAGGAAATAATTTAAGGTTTCGGTGCCAAAGGGGTGGATACTAAGGAAGACAGTTGAGGCGAGGCTGGATTGGACAGTTATTTTATGCAGACCAGTACTCAATTTAAAGGGAGCATCTCTTTTGTGTAGTGCTGTCCACACCATGTGACACTGACCAGCTCTCAGGGTTGGTTCTATTAACTGCTTCAGGCAGCAGATATTGAGGGGCATCTATTTGTGGATAACTTCCAACCTGTGCATCTCTTAAAAGATAGAAGTCTGTGCTCTGCAATGGTTTATATCCCATAAAATCATAGAGTTGGAAGAGACCTCATGGGCCATCCAGTCCAATCCCCTGCCAAGAAGCAGGAAAACTGCATTCAAAGCACCCTTGACAGATGGCCATCCCGCCACTGTTTAAAAACTTCCAAAGATAGAGCCTCCACCACACTCCAGGGCAGAGAATTCCACTGCTGAACGGCTCTCACAGTCAGAAAGTTCTTCCTCATGTTCTGATGGAATCTCCTTTCTTATAGTTTGAACCCATTGTTCCACATCCTAGTCTCCAGGGCAGCAGAAAACAAGCCTGTTCCCTCCTCCCTGTGACTTCCTCTTACATATTTATACATGGCTATCATGTCTCCTCTCAGCCTTCTCTTCTTCAGGCTAAACATGCCCAGCTCTTTAAGCCACTTCTCATAGGGCTTGTTCTCCAGACCCTTGATCATTTTAGTCACCCTTCTCTGGATACATTCCAGCTTATCAATAGCTCTCTTCAATTGTGGTGCCCAGAATTGGACACAATATTCCAGGTGTGGTCTAACCAAGGCAGAATAGAGGGGTAGCATGACTTCCCTGGATTCAGACACTATAGTCGTATTGATGCAGGCCAAAATCTCATTGGCTTTTTTTGCCGCCACATCACATCCTAGTCTCTATATTAGCCCAGTGTTCTTGGGTGTGATGCAGGGAAACTGCCCCATTGCTAGTATTTATTTATTTATTGCATTTGTATGCTGCTTTTACTTCAGTGGTTCCCAACCTTTTTTTCCCCAGGGACCACTCTCCAACATTAGTACCAAAAGGGTTATGAATCCGTTTTTGGTCAACTTTAAATTTGGTTTGGTTATATGGGGTGCTGGATCAGAAAATTGCATTGGATAGACCACATCAGCCCTAGTTTCTGATACAGAACATATGCCATCCAGTAGTCTCCATCTGCTTGCCCACAGTAAACCATATTCAGTAAGCCTCGGTATGATGAGGTTTCATGAGACCAGTCACTCTCATTGCAATGGTGTAGTTATGGTGAGGCCGTAGACCACATTTTAGTTCTTGCGGACCACTGGTGGTCCATGGACCACAGGTTGGGAATCACTGCTTTGCATGGATTGGAGAATGGCACAGTCTTGTTTTTTCTTTCTGACTGCAAAGTGTCCTGGGGCAAGCCTGCAATGATCTATCATACTTTTGAGAATTAATGTATGGCCTACTACTTTTTGTTATATCTAGTTTAAATTGTAAATATTGTGTATGTGACTGTTTAGTTGCATGAGGGCACTAAAATATTGATAAGAATGATGAGGCATTGTTTGAATGTGAAAAGGATCAGACATGTCAAGGAAGTGATTTTAGTTCTGCAGGCGAAACATTTGACAGCAGAAAGTCCTCCTGAGTGTTTCTCTTCAGGCTTTTGGCACATAAGGAAAGAGTGGAGGAATGCATGCTGGACTTCTGTATGTTCAATGCAGTGTCTGCAAAGGAAAACCAACATGAGGAATAAGCAGAGAAATAGGCTGTTCATAAGGTGCCAGAAAGACTGGGACTTACTTATTATATTTCTACAGAAAAAATGGGGTTAAACCTTCACTATTATCTTTTTGAATGGGCAAAGAAAACCCCAACATGTGAAGAGATGTACCCATATAGATTTCAGTGCGACAGGGACTCTTATCACTGCATATTAGGATAGTATTATGTGTCTAGGCTTCTCTTTGCATCTGTCACACCAAATACAACAAGACAGAGAACAGCTGGAACTGGCATGATGAATGGATGGATGGTATTGGATGGTATTGGGTTCCCATGTATTAGTACATATCAGAGGGACTACAAGGGCTAGATAATCAGGAGTGCTCCTTGAGAGAAGGCCATCCATCCTCTGTTTAAAAACATCTAGAGAAGGAGTGTACTCTACCCTTCAAGGCAGTTTACTGTCAAGCTTTTCTTACAGTAAAAAGTTGTTAATATTTAGGTGGAATTTCTTGTAATTTGAATCCACTGGTTCATGTTTCAGTTTCTGTAGCAACAGAAGAAAAGCTTCCCCCATCTTTCACATGACATCTATTCAGATATCCAGTCCCTTCTCAGTCTATTCTTCTTAAAAGCGAATCTTCCTAGCTCCCGAAGTCATTCATCATAAGGCTTGGCTTCCAAAATTTTGACTCTCTTGGTTTCATTTTCTTGACACATTCTAGCTTGTTGGTATCCTTCTTGAATGGTGAATTGCTCTCTGAAACTGCACATAGTATTTGAGATGAGAATAGAGTGCCACTGTTATCTCCCTTGCTCTGGAAACTATACATCTATTGATGTAGCCCAGGATTTCTTTAAATTGTGGTCTGCTACAACCTGTAGATCCCTTTCATGTCTACTGCTTTCAAGCCAGGTGTCACCCAGTCTATATTTGTGTACAAGCATCCCCCAAGTTACAAACATCCGACTTACAAACAATTCATAGTTAAGAACGGGGTGGGACAATAAGAAGTGAGAGAAATCTACTCCTCAAAAGGGAAATTCCCTCCTGAAAAGAGTTATCTTGGGGAAGCAATGTGTCCACTGAAGCTTTATCACCAGTCCTTGTTTCCACAACAAACCAAAATTTTCAAAATTCAATTATTACAAGGACATCATCTAAGTGATTTATAAAGGCATTAAACAACACTGGGTTCAGGATAGAACCCTGAAACATTCCCCAAGTCAGTTCTTTTCAGGATTAAGAGTAGTCATTGATGAGCACTCTGTGAACCTTTCCTGAAATAATTGGTCTACCGTATTCAACATTTTCTATATCCCAAGAATTCAGCCATTTTCAGCTTGAAAATATTTAAAAACAAGACCTAAAAAGGAATCTTGATTTTTTTTTTATTTTATATAAGGGACACAATTTTATTACATCATTGCATTTAATGAGACCTGAGCATCCACTTTTGGTATCCATAGGCCTGGAACCAAATCCCAGCTGATACCAACGTTCATTGTATTCGTGTCAAACTGACTGGTTCATGTATTGTCGAAGGCTTTCATGGCCAGAATCACTCCAGAGAATGCCTCTAGAACATGGCCATATAGCCCGAAAAAACCTACAACAACCCAGCGATTGGTTCATAGTTGCTTGTGTCTCCCCCCCCCCCCCCAGCTTTATTGCATTGTTGGTTCTGTTTGTACTAGGTTTAACACTCTTTTTAGAAGGAAGAACGTGTTGAGTACATTCCCTTTTTCCCTTTGCCCCGTTTTCATTTTACTAAGTTCTCCACAAAGCGTTCCCAGCATTTCCTTGTTTCTCCTGATATGAACATGCCCTTTCTATTATTTTTAGCTTCTCAAGGAAGTGAGTGATAATTTTCAGGTTTAGCTTTTCTGATTATCTCCCAACAAATGCTGACAGTTCATTTTCCTCTTTCTTTGATGATTGTCCTCTTTTACATATCCCTTTTACATTTCAGCTCATATGAAATGTTGCAATTATCTACCCACCCTGGTTTCTTTAGACAACTGACCGCTTTTCTTCCTCAATTTTCTTCCTCAGTGTGATCGTGTCTTTAGCATATCATTTTTAAGAAATGTCCATGCCTCCCAAGCTCTGTTACCTTTGAACATTTCTGACCATAGGGCCTCCCCAGCGCTTCCACAAGCTTACTGAAATCAGCTTTCTTCAAGTATAGATTACATGATCTTACTTCATTTGACTTTCCCTTTCCCCTGTATAACAAATGCCAGGAGAAAGTGGTCACTTCCACCTCAGCATCCCAGGGATCCATTTCCACCCCAAGGATCAAATCCAAAATAAACAATCCCTTTGTTGACTCCTCCAATTGCTAGGCAATAAAAACTAAGTAGAGAGGGACAACTGAAGAAGTATGAAGAGAGCTGTTAAGTCTTATCACTTCTTATTATGACTTAATTACTTTTTCTATGCCTTCTTTCAATTTCAATTCCAAGAATTCCCATCCCACTGAAGCTACTACTTATGCTGCTGGTTGGTGGTTCTGGAAATTGCAGTCCAAAGAGTAACTTCAACAAATGGTTTTGATACCTATGTTTTTGCCTGCCCATCTTAATTTTCCCTCCATTGTGATTACTTTCTTTCAGTAGAAGCTCAGTCCTCATCAAGGTTATATGACAAACATCTCCTCAAATAGCACAGCCTCTCTGTTAATGCATCTCCAAGTTCACAAGTCTATTTCAGGATAGAATAATAATAACTCTTTCTACTCTTCCAACTGAATTTCTGCTAAGTGTATGTGTGTATGTTTATGCATTCAAGTTGCCTGTTGGTTTATGGTGAGCTCATGGATTTCATGAGGTTTTCTTAGACAGGGAATCCTCAAAGGAAATTTTAGCAAATCAGTAGGTAGCCTACTGTAGGGGGATGGTGGACCCTCATCCAATTACTAACCACACTGACTCTGTTTAGCCTCCAAGATCAAATCAGATCTAGTGCCTTTAGTGCATTTAAGCCTCCCCTGAACAATGAATCAGGAAAAAGGTGGGATGTAAGCTAAATATATTGAGCCCCCAGTGGTGTAATGGGTTGAACACTTGTGCCAGCAGGACTGCTGACCGAAAGGTTGGTGGTTTGAATCTGGGGAGTGGGGTGAGTTCCCATCTGTCAGCCACAGCTACCTATCAGAAGCTTCCCACAGGATGGTAAACATCAAGATGTCCCCCTGGGCATTGTCCTTGCAGACGGCCAATTCTCTCACAGCAGTTGCTCCTAACATGAAAAAAAGCTAAATTTATGAATACAGACCACCACTCCTCTTAATGTTCCCCCAGCAGCCTCAAGAGCATCCCTCTGGGCAGCTAAACCAGAAAATCACAATTGGATGGTCCCCCATGAGGATCTGCCTCCAGGAGCAAGCCAAGAATGGTCAACCAAACAGACTCAGAAGTAGACTGAGCAGATAAAAAGACAACCTGGCAAAATGGAACTATCTAAAAGAATTCTCTACTTGATGCGACTTCTTCTTAGGTGATTCCTTGTTGAACGAGTAGGATAGTCTTCCAGGATCAGTGTACTGGTGGTGGGTCCGTAGGTGACTGTGGGACCCTATTCTTGATCTGCATCTTCTTCCGCAGTGAGGGCATTGATTTCCTGGTGGAAGGCAGTCCCGGTCGGGGTTGGCTTGATGCGCCTTCCTCTTGGCACGTTTCTCTCTTTCGCCCTCCATTCGTGCCTCTTCAAATTCTACAGCACTGCTGGTCACAGCTGACCTCCAGCTGGAGCACTCAAGGGCCAGGTCTTCCCAGTTTTGAGTGTCTATGCCAGAGTTTTTAAGGTTGGCTTTGAGCCCATCTTTAAATCTCTTTTCCTGTCCACCAACATTCCATTTTCCATTCTTGAGTTTGGAGCAGAGCAACTGCTTTGGGCATCCGGACAATGTGGCCGGTCCAGCAGAGTTGATGGCGGAGGACCATCGCTTCAATGCTGGTGGTCTTTGCTTCTTCCAGCACGCTGACATTTGTCCGCTTTTCTACCCAAGAGATTTGCAGGATTTTCTGGAGGCAGCGCTGATGGAATCGTTCCAGGAGTTGCATGTGATGTCTGTAGACAGTCCACGTCTCGTAGGCATATAGCAGGGTTGGGAGGACAATAGCTTTATAAACAAGCACCTTGGTATCCCTACGGATGTCCTAGCGGAAATGATCAACGTTTTCTAATGTTACACCATTAAGCTGTATTTCTGGCATTTGAGAAGGATTGGCTGGTGACCTCTTGGAAGAGCACTTTGGTTTTCTTGATGTTCAATGACAGGACGAGAGCAGAACAAACAACTCTTCACCTGTATGCTTGTCCACAATACTCTGCCTCATGTACAGAGGAAGAATGGTTTAAAACTACAGACAATGTGGTCCTTGTTGCCCTGTTTTGGTAAAAAAAAATAAAAATCATATGCTTGTACTCCTTTTATTTTTATGTATGCAATGCTTTTGACATGAAATAGAAAATAAATAAATACAGTATTAAAAACAATGAATTAAAAGGAGCACAAAATTGTACAGTTCAGCATTGACTTGTGACAATAGATGCAGAGAGCTCTTTTCTCACCCTTTCTCCAATTTAAGGCTTTGAACTGGCAAATAAAACCTTTTCCATAGTCTTCTCAAATGGACTGGATTATGGAAGATTAAGGAAATGGGCTTTGGACACTTAAATGACTTACTGTCATCTATAATGAGACAGCTGCTGAGCTAAAATAGGGAACTCCAATTGTCCATGACCATATTGTGAGGGTCCTTCCTCCTCTTCCTCCTAACTGTCCACCCTTGGGAGAGCCAATGCTATTGTTGGATCGTGCCCATCGCAAGGGACTTGGTGGTCTACCATCGCCATCCTTGTGGCTGCTCTTTCTCCGCAGGCAGCGCAAGGGAGGTGATGTGCACAAAGCTTACTGCTAGTTTGACATCCTCCTCCCACAGAGGCCTTTTCTGTTGAGGGGGCCTGCAGTAGGCGGCTGCTTTACAGTCGTGTCTTTGTTTTAACTGTAGGGTCTACTGTTTGGGTCAGGAATTTGTAATGAGCTTTTACTTTGTGTCGTCTCCTTGGGGTGCCTGTTGTTTGGGGAAGGGCTGAAGATGTCTGGCTTCCCCACCCAGTTCACATGGATGTACACAAGCTGTGGGGTGGGCTGGAGGGCATGGCCTGGGATGAGTAGAAGGTGACTATGCCCCAGAACCTGGTTTGCATAATTCATTGCATAGAAGGCGCTTGTAGATTAGGAAATGAGGGATAATGGGGAGCGGATTTTATATTTCAAGATTTTTTTTTAACTTTTGGAGATTCAGCATCAACTTTTTTGGCTGCAAACACAACATGTTTAGATGCCGTTGGGATGCCTGGGATTTTCCTGCTTTGTTCAGAATGAATGAAGTCTGGTCGTGAATTTCTCAACTTGACTGAGGCACATTTCTACTGATATTTTCCTCTTCCATCACAACTCAATATACAGTATAATAAAATCATATCTTGTTTTGGTTCTTTTTTGCCTTCTTCCTCTTTTCTTATTTTCTTCTCTCAGTCTTCATTTTGCAACACCATTTCTGAAGATCATGAAATCATGCTGTAATAGGACTCTTGGGTTCTGCTTTATTGTCTGTCTGGTCAAGATTGAAGTGTTCTTGTAAATGGGTTTACATATTGAAGTTCTTTTCTCAGCCCAGCAATTCCAGCATTGCTCAAAAATTTGAATAGCTGGGTTGAATGGCACAGGCATAATAAGGGCTCTTTGCTGTACCAGATCGCACCCATATCTTCATATGTGTTGACCATTTTTCCTATTTCTTGGCAGGGGGTTGGACTGGATGGCCCTTGAGGTCTCTTCCAACTCTATGATTCTATGTGTCCATCTAAATTAGGCATAGGCAAGCTTCAGCCCTCCAGGTGTTTTGGACTCCCAACTCCCTCAATTCCTAACAGCCGAAATTGTGGGAGTTGGGAGTCCAAAACACCTGGAGGGGTGAAGTTTGGCCATGCCTCATCTAGATCAAGCCTTTATTGTCCAATTTGTCTTTCTAATTTACATAATTTTACAAGTGGATGGTAATAGGGTTCAAACCCTCTTATCTTCCATTTGTAACCCACCCAGTGCTGCTTCTGCTGCCTTTTTTTTTGCCATAGATAACCTGTTAAGTGGGGGGGGGGGGGGGGGGAACAATATGGAAGTGTCTCACAAAATAACAGCATAATATCTATGCAAGGCAAAGCATAACTTGTGTGTTTACATATAGGACAGTCATCCAGAATCCAAAGTGAGTTTGACCCACTTCATACATGCTTAAATAGAAAAAAAATATATTCTGTGAGATATATCACTATCCAACTGTGAATGATATTGCTATTCTCTCTCACGTGAAATGTATATATTGCCTATTCTCTTTATCCATTCTTATACCTAAAAGGAAAGAACTAAAAAGCCTAGATTCCTAAATGTATTTAGTTATTTGTTTTATCATCTGCCTATCTCCCTAATATAGGACCCAACACAACTCACAATACAATTTTTAAAAAAAACAGTCAAAACAATAATTAAAATTTTAATTACATATATATTACAATATTTATTAAAACTTTCAAAAATATAAAGCCTAAAATAAAACCGCAGCTCATTAAAAGACACTTCTACCATGCTCAGTTAAAGACCAATGACCTGTTTAATTAGATTTCTCTGGTTTGTGCTATGATTATGTGGTCTGACACATGTTCATACATTGATGTTTTTATGCCTATAGAAAGAATGTGCCTGCTGCCATCTAAGAAAACTAAGGCGGAATACAGCATTTTATTGTGCCCTAAATGAATTTCTGTTGACAGAACAGGAAAATGCATTTAGAGACGAAACAGATCATTCACACTGAAAAGCAATACTTTTTGGGACTGATTAAAAATGACTGTCTTAATGCATTGTGTGCTCCATTAACTGCGCTCACTAGTTCCAACTCGCGCCTGCCTTCAAAAGGCATTTTTGGCACCACTTTGTGGAAGCATCCAAAGGGCAAGTCTACTTTGCAGATCTAAACTGGCTTAATTGCCTTATTGCCATAGTTCTCTATCCAAGACTCCTAGAAATTCTGGTTTTACAACAAAGAAAAGCTTTGCTTGCTAATTTGCGATGCTTCAAAATACTAATTCCTGCTTTCATTCACTATTGACGGTACTTGTATTATTCGATAAAGATGAGGAACATACCAGATTCCAGATAATATTGAACTGCAACACTCCTCGTTCCTCATCACTGACTGCTATTAAGGACTGATGGGAGATGCAGTCAACATCTGGAGTGTCTTATTTTCCTCACCACTGCTATAGAGCGTCTTCGAACCGCAATATGTCAAATCTGTTCACTGTAGTAATAAACCATGCAGAGTTCCTGCCAACCATGGCATTGACTGTTTAAGTATCATTAGAATCTAGAAACATTTGGTTTTACATGGGGCTTGCAGAAAACATGTTTTTCTCACTTCGAGCTGATGTTGCAAAAAGGAAGGGTGACAGTATGCTGTGGTCAAAGGACCTTATGTTGCCAGAGTATCAAGCAATGAATAATTGAGTCAGCTTCCTGAGCCATCTCTTATCTGAAAAGAGTAGCTGCCCCTTTGAAGGACAGCTCTCTTTTGGAACGAGAGGTAAACTCTTGCAGCGGTGAGAGGATCCCTCTTGTCCTTTGCTGAATGTAGCATTTGTTGGATTTCCTTAGTGGGTCTCTAGATAGTTTGTAGGTTGTATTTCTTCATCAGCTTCCCTAAGCATCACCGTATACCATGTAGCTGTGGACAAGTCTACATAGGAACCACCAAACGCAGCATTGCCCAAACACGAATCAAGGAACATGAAAGGCACTGTGGACTACTTCAACTAGAGAAGTCAACCATAGGAGAGCACCTGATGAACCAACCTGGACACAGCATATTATTTGAGAACACAGAAATGCTGGACCACTCTAACAACTGCCATGTCAGGCTACACAAAGAAGACATTGAAATCCACAAGCATGTGGACAACTACAACAGAAAGGAAGAAACCATGAAAATGAACAAAATCTGGCTACCAGTATTAAAAAACTCTAAAATTATAATAGTAAATAAATAACAACACTCAAACGCAGGGGAACTCCAGACAAGAAACAAACAGGGACAGCTAATCACCTCAACAAAGGATTCCTCCAAGCAGTAAGAAGCCAGACTTTGAAACTGCTAGGCCATTAAATGCTAATCAAGGTGGCCAATTGAAACATTCACACCTGTTGTATGGTGCAGACTGTACTGCTTCCAAAAAAGGGTATCCTTAGACAAGCACTGCTGAAACAGTATTGTGCAGCATTGACCCCAATGGGATGTTTCTTGGGAAATACATCATCTTACCCCTTCTCTGTCTTCCATCCTCACTCGATCTGTCTACGTTAAAGATCTATGCCAGGGGTCCTCAAACTTTTTAAACAGAGGGCCAGGTCACAGTCCCACAAACTGTTGAAGGGCCGTATTATAATTTGAAAAGAAAAAAAACGAATGAATTCCTATGTGCACTGTGCATATCTTATTTGTAGTGCAAATGCACTTAAAAACAATACAATAATTAAAATGAAGAACAATTTCAGCAAATATAAACTTATTAGTATTTCAGTGGGAAGTGTGGGCCTTCTTTTGGCTGATGAGATAGGATTGTTGTTGTTGTGTGCTTTCAAGTCATTTCAGACTTGACCCTGAGTGAGGGCCGGGTAAATTACCTTGGAGGGCCGCATCCGGCCCCCGGGCCTTAATTTGAGGACCCCTGATCTATGCCCTTGTACTATCTATCCCCTTCTCCCTCTCCTACTCAGGTATGTAAATGAAGAGACATGAGTGTGACCATGCACTCTGCTAGTTTGATTTGTTCTCAGCGACCAAAGATTTCACCATTGACTAAGCTTGACTCAGTATAGACATGAAGGTTATTAAACTTCATATTAAAATGGTGTAGGGCAGCAGCAGAGGTGGTTGTGAAATTTTAACTCAAAACCTTTTATTTATCAAAGTCTTAAAGGATAGAAACAAAACAAGGGCTCTTTCAGTACCTGGTCCATGAATGGGCATTGCCCATTAGAAGTGGTTGCCTCAGGAATTTAACATCCCTAGAGATACTGGTAGAAGAGGCCAATCCTATATCCAGAAAGGTGTAGACGTTTGGATGATGACAACTTTCAGATGTCAGTTCTAGACTGTTTGATTTATTTCTGTGAATTGAGAAGTCTGGGGTATTGGCCACGGTGGTGTCCAGGAACAACGTGATAGGCTGGGTTGCTGTGAGTTTACCGGGCTGTATAGCCATGTTCCAGAAGCATTCCTTCTTGACGTTTTGCCCACATCTATGGCAGGCATCCTCAGAGGTTGTGACATCTGTTGGAAACTAGACAAGTCAGGTTTATATATTTGGGGAAATGCACAAAACCTGGCTACCAGTATTAAAAACCTCTAAAATCAGAACAGTAAATAAGGAACAATGCTCAAAAAACAGGGGAATTCCAGACAAGGATCAATCAGGGCCAGCTAACACCTCCCAAGAAAGGATCCCCCTAGCCAGCAACCAGTCAGGCTTTGAAGTTGCAAGGCCATTAATTGCTAATCAAAGTGTCCAATTGCAACATTAACACTTGTCTCAAACAGGCAAGAGTTCTTTCTCCCACCCTGGACATTTCCACAGATATATACACCCCACTTGCCTAGTTTCCAACAGACCCCTCAACCTCTGAGGATGCCTGCCATAGATGTGGCTGAAACGTCAGGAGAGAATGCTTCTGGAACATTGCCATACAGCCTGGAAAAGTCACAGCAACCCAGTGATTCCAGCCATGAAAGCCTTTGGCAACACAATGTAATAGGCTGTTGGCACTCTGAACGAATTCAGGGCGATGGACTGGTCGAGGGCCTAGAAGCTCAGACTTTGTCCAGACAAGATGAAGGTACTGTTTGTAGGTGGTTCACCTATCTAGGTAAGTGATGTTCATCTTGTTCTGGAACTGGTTGCACTCATCCTACTAGATAATTTATAGGTGCTCTTGGATGATTCATTGTTGTTAGAGGCCCAAAACTATTAACTGGGGCTTGGCTGACAGTGTCATATTATGTTAGTGCTTTGGCATCTGTACTGGCTTATTCTGGGTCCAGGTCAGAGTTCCGGTTTTAATCTTGAAAGTATTCAGTGGTTTGGGACTAAGTCCTCCTATGTTTACCTGCTAAAAGTCATCTGCAAACCTTCTCCAAAAAAAAAAAAAAAGTTTTGAGTGGCAGTGAAAAGACATTTTCAGTGATGGTACCTTAGTTGTACTTTTCCAAGATAGAAAATACATCCAGGTATTTTCAGCACCAGTTCCCCCAGGCGTTGCATTAATTATTTCTGTTTTTAGTCTTCTACATTGCTTAATTTTGAAAATATTTTATTTGTTGCTGGTAGTTTTATTATGTTACATGCTGCCTTGTTTGTGAATTTATTTTGTGTTTCTTGTGCTGTTTTTTTTTTTTTTTTGTTATGTTATAGCTTTCATTTTACACCCTTGTAAACTACCCTGAGAATTTTGTTTACTGGACTGGCTAAAAGTATAAACACACACATTTAAAAATAGCACTTTTTAGATACATGAAGAACTCTCGCAGAAAGAGCAAATATTTGTTCCCTGCTTCCTCAGAAGACAGTCCATGTTGGAAATAGCAATCTTCTCAAGCCTCCACTGGTTATGTGTTATGTATATAATTGCTTGTTGTATTGTATATCTGTTTATTGGTTTGCAGTTTTCTTTAACCTCTTTGTTGTTGGAGGGACTGCAGACCATGTGATCAGAACTGGGCATATTCAGGACAGACTCCATTTTTACAAAACGGTTAGTTTAGAAGACTGTAGAATCAGAGTACCTTTAGAAGACCGTAGGAACATCACACTTTAGACTTCAGTGTATGCTTAGAGACCACAGAGACTATTAGACTCTCAGAACAGAGAGATGCTTTGGACTATGGGCTGTTTGGAGAAGGATGCCCTGTGTTACCTACACAGAGAAACTACTTCAAATCCTATTTTACTGGATTCATATGCAAAGTACCTAAATTCTGAATACATTAAGTTTGTGAGTAAACCAACGATGTTCCTTTTGAAGAAGTCTGCTTATTTTGTCTCTTGGGAGCATTATTTAAAGGCAAATATGTTTTAACAGAGTAGCTATGTTGGGGCAACTAAAAAGGAACACTTCTGAAACTCTGCTAAATATAAGTGATTTTTGTGCATTGGCATATCTTTGCCCCTCATAGTTCAAAGAGATATTTAGGATATTAATTTAACAGCTGAGAAACCTGATTGCCTTGCATGAATGCTGGTGAATGCCATTTTCCCAATAGGTCATGACTCCTAACACAGTGTTTTGCAACCTTCCTAATGCCACGACCCCTTAATACAATTCTTCATGTTGTGGTGACCCTCAACCATAAAATTATTTTTGTTGTTACTTCATAACTGTAATATTGCTACTGTTATGAATCGTAATGTAAATATCTGATATGCAGGACAAGTTTTAATTCAATGGACCAAATTTGGCACAAATACCCAATACACCTACATTTGAATACTGGTAGGGTTGGGAGAAGATTGATTTTGTCATTTAGGAGTTGTAGTTGCTGGGATTTATAATTCTCCTACAATCGAAAGAGCATTCTGAACTCCACCAACTATGGAATTGAACCAAACTTGGCACACAGAACTCCCATGACCAACAGAAAATACTGGAAGGATTTGGTGGGCATTGACCTTGAGTTTTGGAGTTGTAGTTCACTTACATCCAGAGATCACTGTGGACTCAAACAGTGATGGATCTGGACCAAACTCTACACGAATATTCAATATGCCCTAAAGTGAACACTGGCGGAGTTTTGAGAAAATAGAATCTTGACATTTGGGAGTTGTAGATTTGTAGTTCACCTACAATCACAGAAAAGGGTCTGGTGGACATTAACCTTGAGTTTTGAACTTGTAGTTCACCTGCATCCAGAGAGCACTATTGACTCAAACAATAATGAATCTGAACCAAACTTGGCATGAATACTCAAATATGCCCAAATGTGAACACTGGTGGAGTTTGGGAAAAATAACCTTGACATTTGGGAGTTGTAGTTGATGGGATTTATAGTTCATCTACAATCAAAGAATGGGGCCAAACTTCCCACACAGAACCCCCATGACCAACAGAAAATACTGTGTTTTCTGATGGTCTTTGGCAACCCATCTGACACCCCTTCACGACCCCCCCAGGGTACGGTTCCCCCCCCCCCCAGGTTGAGAAACACTGCTCTAACCAATCATGCTTTTAACCCGGAGGTTTTGGCATCATTTTTCAAAAGATTATGACTTCTAACAAGGTCATGCTTTCCCAAAGATTATAAAATCTCCAAAAAGATTATGGAGATTTCCATTTTCCAAAAGTCCAGATTGTGTATCCAGTGCCTAAAATGCAGCAATGAGAACAAAAAATGAGGGGAAACATATTGAAAACCTTTTTTTAAAAAGAAAGACAAATACTTTGAATACATAATATTTTCTTTTAGGGTTATAAATACTTAAAACAAGGTTTTTGTACATCCTCCCCCCCCCCCCCCAATTATTTATTTAAACATAACTTAATACAAACAGGAACATCTTTAGATAAGAATATTCTAGTATCAAACTAATTCAATTCTTTTTATAGCTCTTTGATGGGAATCAATGTCTGTGCCTGTGAAACTGTGAAGAGACAAAGCTTCCTTTCTTTTGCAAATGTGATAGTTTCCTTTCTTCTAAAAAAGGCCTTTTTAAATATTTGTCATAAATTAACAAAAGCAAAGATGTTCTTTATTACAGTTCACTTTGTAACAAAAAAAACATTTAAAAATCCATTTGTAATAAATTTCCAAATAAAGTGTATTTTTAATATTTCAAATATAATTTTATGCCGAACCAAATTAAAGGTTAAATATTTTATGTTCCCACAATAACCGACTTTCAGTTTGAAAAGGGCACTTATAGCTTCCTCCCTCCCACACACATACATAAATTTTCTGCAGATTACTTAATAAAATGAAGAAGAATTGGGTTTTCCCATAGTTTCAAATTTCTGGAAATCTTAGATCTGCACTTCTAAGGAATGGAGGAGGGGTAACCCAGAGAAGCATTGGGATTGAAAACAGAAAATGGAAAGTGACCTTAGTGGACTTATTTATAGTATATGTGACCCTGCACTGGATGTCCTGCAAATCTCCCTATCCAAATTCTGTTCCTGTAATAAGGACATTCATGGCAAACATAGGTTTTCATACTGCTTATGTTCTCAAAATTATGCTTACTAAAGTAGTAAATGTTACCACTCCGGGATCACCCAGTGACCTTCATCTGGCCACGGTGGTCCATGCCTTAGTTATATATTGTATGGATTATTCCAATGCAATCTACGTAGGGCTGCCTCTGAAGACAGTTCAGAAGCTTCAACTAGTACTAAGATTGTCAACCAGGCTGCTGATGGGGGCAGATTATAGATATCATACAACCACCTTCCTGAAGCAGCTTCACTGGTTGTCTATTTGCTTCCGGACCCAATTGAAAATGCAGGTTATTATTTCTTATAAAGCTCTGTATGGCTCAGGTCCTTCTTATTTACATGACCGCATCCCCCCGTATAAACCTGTTCGGGCCTTATGATTGACTGGGGAGGTTCTCCTCTCGGTCCTGGCTCCTTTGTAAGCAAGGCTAGCAGGGACAAAGGGGAGGGCCTTCTCAGTGGTGTCCCCCTGAGTCTAGAGCATCTTCTCCAGAGAGGTTAGGCAGGCATCCACTCTCATGGCATTCAAGAGGGGGATTTCAAGATATGGTTATTTAAGCAGACTTTTGACCGTGATTAGTCAACCTCTAGAACATGGATTTACTATAACAAGCCCCCTTTATCTCATAGAAATGACTGTGTTTTTAATCTAATGTTCATAATTTTATTATTCATTTTTTTACTTGACTATGCTGTATTTTGTGTTTTATATCGATTGGATGTGTTATTAATAGTTTATTCCATTTTATGCATTTTATAGTATTGCACTTATTGTATTATTTATGTTGTAAGCTGCCCCAAGTCCCCTGGGGAGAGGGAGAGGGATATAAATAAACGTTGTTATTATTATTCATAGCAAAGTGGGGATTCTTGTCCAGTAGCAACGTCAGCTGTGAGATTCCGGAAGTTGCGGGAGAAGTGGCATTTCCAAATACTTTTCATTGCTGCCACTATGCTACATCTATAATTTTTGTGTTGTATTTTCAAGTTGTTTTAGAGAAGACAGAACTGGACAGTCAAAAAAGTTTTAAGGGACCTATGTTAGATCTGAATAGCAGCTGAAATTGAGCCAAAAATGTTGCCAACATGATTTGAGGATGTTTTGAAGGACAGTCTACTCAAAGTTTCTGAAGGCTTCCAGGAATTGCAATTCATTGGCTGGGGAAAATTTTCTTGGAGGCTTTCAGGGGATCATGGATACAATAAAAGAAAAGACTTTGAGAGGCTATATGCTTCCTGTGGACTGCATTGTACCCACCTATGAGATAGGCACCAGTGTGGTATAGTGGCTTGAATGGTGGACTACAATTCTGGAGACTAGGGTTAATATCCCTGCTTGGCCATGGAATCCCATTGACCAAATCAGAGGAAGGCAAAGGCACTGCCTCTTGAACAATTTTTTTCAAGAAAATCCTGTGGTTTAGCTTTAAGGTTGCCATAAGTTGAAACTGACTTAAGAGCACACACCCACTAGAGAGAGTACTACATTAATAGCTCCTTATGTAAATTGGCGTTACAATTCTTTCCCTCATTTTTAGCTGCCAGTATAACTGTAAAGTTGAAGAACCTCTGTTGTTCGGTGTCTTTTTTTTAAAAGGGCTTCTTTTTCCCTTTCAGGTAAAACGGAAACTGAATTTGGAGACCGACCACCAGTACATTGCAGAGAGCTTTCAGGGAAACCGAGGAAAAGCAAGAAATGCTGTCAAAGGTAGGCAGAAGAAAGCCCTTGTGCATTAAATTTCTCCTCCATTTCTGCATAGGTTACTTGGCTAAATAGGTAACACTTTTCTGCCAAAGAGGCAGCGTGTTAAGGTGTAGAAGCAGAGACTATTAAGGAACGTTTGGGATCTTTGGATGGGCTCCTTCAGTTTCTACTTTCTTTTAAACTGAGGGATGAAATTTTCTTTAAGGAAATTGTCTTCCAAGTGATCTGCAGCATGTTGTGTGAATAGGGGAGATCAAGAGCATGCAGTTCTGCCTTCTCATCCATGTTGTGGCAATATTTATGGCTAGTGGTCAGTTTTCTGAGAACTACTAGGATTCCAAAACTTGGAAGTAGTACTTTTTAAAAATTCTAGATCCCAGAATCCCAGAATCCCCCAGTCAGCTTATCAAGAAAAAGAGCTTTCTCAGAGTGTTACTTCCACGGCAGCCCCACAGAACTGGGACAGGGAATGCAGTGTCACAAAGAGCACAGTGATTTGTATTTCAGTGCTGTTAAGATAAGTGTCTGCATGATTAAGAAAGCAGTGAAGGAACAGCAGGCTTAGCATCCCTAACAACACCTGCCATTCTGTATCATCCAGTGAGAACATTGAGTTTCCCTTTGCCATTCACCACACCATGTGTTAACTTGTTGTCTACCTAAATCTGATGCTGGCTAACCTTTCACCATTGGAATATTTTCACTTAAAGCATGGCCAGCAGTAAGGGATTGTGGAAGTTGCAATCCAAACTATATGGAGACCCAACAATTCCCCATGTTTGACCAAAATTAAGAAACGATCAGGGGCTTAAGGAGCTGGGACGTGCTATTTGTGTAATTCTGTGATTGCATTGCTATGTGTCTTATTTTGGATGCTTGGTAAAAAGAATATGGTTTTAAAAAATATTGAGGGTTTTTAAAAATAATGGCGAATGTTTTGAACCCAGAATTTCTCACATTGAAATCTGAGATTGCTTGCCAAGAATAGCAAGTTTCTATCCCTCAAAGTGTGTACTGATGTGACCTGAAAGTGTATTGGCAATAGCAGTTGGAAATATAGAAGCAAGGAGCACCATAACACTTTTATCACTTCATCCAATATGTCATCTTCCAATTGTCTCTGGAGAGCAGATCCCAGGATCCCACACTGTTCACCATATTGTTCAGCAACATCTGGAAGACCACACAATTCCCATCCTGATCTATTATACTCTGCTTCTCTTAAGAAATGTAAGAGGCAGAGATATGTGCAATTACAATAGTGTCAAAGGTCTGGTTATCCTTCAAAGGCACTTTTGGGTGGGTGAGCTCTCTGTGCACTCTTATCCATGTCCTTTATCTCCAGCTTGGATGCTCCTTTCCATAATTTCAGCACCAAAGTGCTGAGGTTTACTTAGCATGAAAGTCAGTGTCTGTTACCACCAGACCCTCTGCGGTCATGAGAGAATGGGGAGTTGGTTGAAAACCTTTCTTTCTTGCATCTTTTTTATTTTTTTATTTTATAATTTTTATTTACATACGTCAACAGCTTACAGTGTAAACAGAACACAAAACAATGAACATTTTACAAACATATAACCCCACAACCAAGGCTTGAACAAGTAGCATTCCCTTTGCTATAAATTTATGAGTCAACCGGTAAACAAATGTCATATCCAATATTCCTGACAAACAAGGTCTCTACAATATGTTTAATGAAAACTGATCAATATGAATCAATTTCTGATCTTTTAATTTCCCCCCTGAACACCCTCATTTCCACTGATAGTTTATCATTTAAAGTTACATTCCATACCTCCCCATTCCATGCTTCCAGCATGTGATTGGTCACTATCTTCTAATTCCTTGCAATGATAAGTCTGGCCACTGTGAGTAAAATAATCACCAGTTGTTTTTTTCTCTTTCTAAGTTCAGCTTTGTGGCATCCCTTAGTAATGCTGACCTAGCATCTGGGGCAATATTTAATCCTATAATGTTGCCTATTTCCATAAATATATTGTTCCAAACATTCAGCTGGGGGCATTCCCACCATAAATGAAAATATGTGCCTTTGTGCATGCCACATCTCCAGCAGAGGTTACTTTGCTTCCTATCAATATATGGTGTAATTTAACCTGTGTGGTATACCATCTCCATATGACTTTAAATGCGTCTTCTTTTAATTTATTGACAGATTCTTAACCACTCTCCACTTTTCCAATTGGGATCCGTCAGAGGCCCTAGGTCTCCTTCCCATACCTTTTCTAACAACTTCAACCCTATTTCCTCGCCTATTAATCCATTGCTTTTCTTGCATCTTTATGAAGCTTTCATATACTCACTAAAAGTAGTATGGAGAATAGGAAAGTATTTATGCTCTGAGACACAACACTCTGTAGCAAAGCAGCTTGGTCTCATGACATAGCCAGACAAGGTTTATAATTCAGCAGGGTAGGTGCTTGAATTATCATGACATATGACATTATTCAGACATATCATGAGGTGTAATCAAGTCCTCCTTAATCTCAAGGGGTGAAGTCTCCTGGAGAGAAATCCCGTTATGAAACCTCTTTGAATCTGACCACCAAGCGTTTTCTGGAGCTGCTGAGCCAATCTCCTGATGGTGTTGTGGATCTCAACTGGGCCGCAGATGTACTGAAGGTGCAGAAGAGGCGGATCTATGACATCACAAACGTTCTGGAGGGCATCCAGCTGATCACCAAGAAATCCAAGAACCATATTCAGTGGTTGTAAGTAGACCCGTATAGTTGATTTATGCCTTGAGGGCAGAGATGGAGAAATTCTGTCCATTACTTGCAAGGCACACCCTTGGCCATCCCCTAACCAGGGGAGAAATACCCATGTGGTGTTCCTGTTGTATAATGGGATTGATCAACAGAAATAAAACTTCCTTTTTTCCAATTGAATGAATAAATTAGCCTGCATGGTTTATACACAGACGATCTGAAATACTGTATCTCCCTGTCTGCCACCAGTACACTTAGTGAAGACATAGATTCCCTCCTACAGACGCAACCATCCACAGCTTGAAAATATTCCAGACAACAAAAATCCAAAAAGCAAATACTGGTTGTTCAGTTTTCTGTAAGGAACATCATTTTACTATAGCATTGGAAATAACATGACTTAAGTATCCAAGGATTTTGATATTCATGGGAGGTCCTGGAATCAAAGCCCAGTGGATACCAAGGACCAGTGATCAGGCATTTGATGAGTAAAGGTCTTTCAATGAGATGATTTTGGTTTTGGTTTTATTGTTGTGTTTTAAATGCTTGTACAATGTATCAAATTAATGTTTGTTTTAATATGATAAGGGTTTCCTCTCTTAAAATGACCTTTGTATCACAAGTTTTTAGCTATTTTTGTTACTATTTAGCTTTATTTATATATATTCGACAATGAAAGAGGGCTAGGTTTACATAATAGCTTTTTACAAACGCTTTATTATTTCAAATCTAAGTACAAATCGCAACGAAGACAGTAAAACATACAAAAAACTACATTCTTAATATTAATATTAAACCAAATAAAATAAATATATTTTCATTAACTCTTCTATTCCATGAATTGAATAAGACCCATCTATCAGTAAATTATCTGTTTTGTTGAGAATTCAGTTCTGGCCTATAAAAAGTTAATGTGAACCTTAAATGTGCTTATTTATATCTTCTTCTTTTTTTGCCAAAACTGGGGAAATACATATATTTAATAATCATGAGTGAAGATCTAACCATTCGTATGTCAACTCTACAGTTGTATTCAATCTACATAATAGGGGAGCTTTTAGAGTAGGGAACAAACGATATCTGTTAACTAATGAATTATTGATAACACAAAGTTCCAGGTTTTAAAAAATGTCCTGCGAAAATTAGCTTTTGTGGTTTTATATCTCCAGCAGACCATTTTAGAATGATAGATCTTATTCAATCTACATAGAGTGAGATACCATTGGTAAATAGATTTGTAAAGATTGTCTTTGAAATTCAGTAGTTGTATTTTGTTTTAACCTTCTTGTGAGCTCTCTTGAATCCTGTGTCAGAAGAAAAACAGGATGTAAATTAAATGAAAACATTAGTATGGAGATGGTTGGTCAGATAGAGGAGAAGAGTGATGTCTGTATTGGACTTAGGGCTGCTTCACTGATTTTCTTGTATGGGTGTACTTCCAGTAAAACATAGCCAGGACTATACACCAGGGTTGCAGTGAGTCTTAGATTAAGAGATGGGAATATAAAGACTGCAGGGATCATGGCTTGTTATATATGAAAAGACTGTGGACAGTAATAGAAACATGGGCAAGTCCATACAATAACACAGAGATGTTTATCATATTTTATTTATTTATTTACTATATTTCTATCCCGCTCTTCTCACCCTGAGGGGGACTCAGAGTGACTTACAGGCAAGGGAAAATTCAATGCTGCATTATCAAAACAAATAGACAAACTACAATATAGTAAGTGATAAAAACCAATAAAACATATTAATACAGTTAATACATATTAAATCATAATACCTGTTCTCATATTATTATTCATGGTGCTGCATTTAAGTTGAGATCCATAGTGCATATTCCATATTACACTATTCCCTGACCACCTGGTTCCAGAACCAGGTCTTTAGCTATTTCTGAACATCAGGAGGAAGGCGGTCAGTCTGATGTCACTGGAGAGGGAGTTCCATAGCTTAGATGCCACCACTGAGAAGGCCCTGTCTCTTGACCTCACCAGTCAGACTTGTGAGGGGGGTGGGATCAAGAGCAGGGCCTCCCTGGCAGAACTTAACGCTCTAGCTGGTTCATATTTTATTCTGCAGAGGGGGATTTGGAAATATTGTTTTGGCTTTCTTCAAGCTCTATGATTCTATGTCATGTAAATTTACAAACATACCTGTCCACAATCAGGAGATAAATGTCTTTTTTTATCATAGTTACTTTATGGCTACATTTTAAAGGACCTGCTCTGTTGTAAGGACAAAAAACCCTCCACCAACACATCCTTTTGCATTGTTCAGGCTTTGGGTTCTGTTGTGTAGATATCTAAAGCAACAGCAGTCACATGGAAGAAGCAGGCTTGGGGAATGCTAGGATTTGCAGAGCTTTCCTTGAGGGAAGGAAAATCCTAAAGGGAAAACCATATTTCATAGCCACAGAATTGCAGGGGAAGTACAGGGGGTGGGAAATGGGGTGGCCTGAATCACAGCAGTAAATCACAGTACAGCGGTTGGTTGCAAGTTTTGCTTGTGGAACCTGTTTTTTACCCATTTGGGCAGGCACTCAGGTGCTGAATCAATTTCGACAAAATGGATGCTAGTAAAATGCTTTTTGGCCCTCCTTTGTGCTTGGATGCTTGAGTCAGCAAGTGCATGCAGGTCATGAAATATGATCTCTTCATCTTTGTTTTCTTCTGTTCCCTAGGGGTAGCAGGTCTACAGTGGGAGGCCCCAGCAATTGTCAAGGGTTGATGAAGGAGCTCCAGGATCTTCAGGCTGCAGAACAGCAGCTGGACACTCTCATTCAGATGTGTACGACTCAGTTCAAGCTTCTCACGGAGGACCTGGAGAACAAGCAATATCCTTTGCAGAGAGATGGACGGAGGAGTGGGTGGTTTTAACCAGTATGAGGGTGTGAAACAGGTTCATAGCATCCTTTCTGCAGGGTTAGCTGAGAGCAGCACAAGTTCCAGCTTCCAAACAGGTAGCTGCCCTCCTGGCATTCCAGAACTGGGTGTTGGTGTTTTAATGTATACTTCCCCACCCTGTGAGCTGAAGGAAAATCCCTCCCTAACTGCCAGTTAAGACTGAATATTCCTGGTGGAGGAGGAGCAGGGTGTGTGTGAGAGAACCATAGTACGCGAAAGCTGATGGTGAGTCAGTCAGATGTTTGTTGTTGATTTTTGTCTGGCAGCTCTGTAACTGAACCTGTTCCTGATAATGAACCTCAGAGGCCGCCCTCTGCGCTCGATAACACTGCCTTAGGTCTGCGTTGGAGCATGTGCATATGCTGGATCAGTGGCTGTCTCCATTCATTATTATTTATTATATTCAATGATAAATTGGTTATTTGTTTTACTA
This sequence comes from Anolis sagrei, assembly GCF_037176765.1. NCBI lineage: Eukaryota > Metazoa > Chordata > Lepidosauria > Squamata > Anolidae > Anolis > Anolis sagrei. The sequence continues at coordinate 209,359,277 of NC_090024.1, read as the reverse complement.
ATCTATTTTGCTCCCACCCTGTTCTATGTAGCATAAAATAAAATCAAGTTCAATAAATAATTTGAAATTTAGAACTGAAAAGACATAATAATAAATATTTGAAATAATAATAAAACAACAATTAAAAAGAGTGTAAAACTATGTATATTTACAGTTACAGCTGTAACTGCCATGGCTCAATGCTATGGAATCCTGGGATTTATGGAGTGTTTTAAAATGATTATGTGTTTGTTTATGTTTTAGTAATGCTGTAACCCACCTCAAGCCATGAGGAGAGGCAGGCAAGAATTAAAAGTATTATTATTATTATTATTATTATTACTTGTAGTTATACAAAATGGTTAGCCTTTTCTGCTAAATAGTGCTGGTGTCCCACCAAATGACAACAGCTACGGCATTGAGTTCTGACAGTTGAAGTGATGTCAAACTAATTTAATTCAACAGTGTGGATGCACCTATGGCAAGAAATTAATAGGTGTGGCATACCTCAATAGTGCCTTTATAGTGCTGAAACAATTAAATAATCATGTAGGTATCTTAAAACAAGGGAAATTGCATTCACATTTTTGGATGTACAAAGTCCATGTTTCAAAAGGAAAGGAAAATGTTTTGGATGTTATGAGGAGTTTTCACTCCAACCAGAAGTGTATCTGCTTACTGGTTCAATTACATACATACATTTTGTGTTGCAGAAGGCAGTCTTAGGTATTAGTATGACTGTTTCCCAGCACTTTCTGATTTAAGTGTGGTGGTGGTGGTGGTGGTACATATAATGTTGTAGCAGTGAGTTTTTGGTGCTATGGACTATGATTCAACTTCTTACAAAACTTGACTGAGCACACTTCAGCTTATGTGACTTGCCAAGACTTACGAAGCGTTGTAGATCCATCTGAGCAGTTGGTGATGGTGATCAAAGCCCCTCCGGAGACACAGATGCAAGTCTCTGATCCAGCAGAGGTACGTTTTCCTGGTTTCCCAGATTTACCCCGGCCTTACTGCTGCACCAGTCCTTTAGAAACCAAATTCACGTGGAACGGCTTGACCACCCAGCCATGGTATTTCTCACAGTAAAAGACAGCTGACTGCGTTGCAGCCCATTTTGAATCAATGGCATGGCTAAGAACATGAGAGGATCATAGAACCTGGAGAGATCTACGCATCCCCAAAAATCCACTTTGACCATTCATATGCAAAATATACAATTGATCCTGGACATTTCACTTTCAGTTAAATCAGTCTCATTCTGATAATTGTATATAGAGCAAATACAATGACTGGAATAGTTTACTAACTGAACCTAAATTGTTCAGACAGGAAGAGGCCAGTTACATATTAGCAGATGAAGGGGAGAGCCCAACTTAAGTGGTTAATGGCATATCCTAGGCTGGTTGATTCAACAGGATAGCATGCTGGGTGATGAGTCAATGTTAAGTTGTGAATTTTAATCTGCATTTGATCGATGTATTTTTACCTTGGGTTGCATGGAGAGTATTATTATGATTACTATTGTTATTATTAACAATCAAAATCCCAGCCACAATCTTACCATGCACAAGTCTTCCCAAGGGGTGAAATGTTCAGATCTTTATAGAATAAGAGAACTTAACCTCCTTTGTTTAACCCTGTAAAATATAATTGAAGAATCAAGGAAAGAGCCATACTGTTATAGCAGGCAGCTAACATTACACTGGCCAACACACCTTTTAGCGTCTCAAATGTTAGTCCTGTTTCTGGGTGTATTTGACCTGCTGATTCCAAAAACAACTCCAGGTTTCCCCTATTAGCTCTAGTTTTTAAGATACGGGACATAATGCTATATGCCAGCCTTCATCTGCGGGCTTTGGGAAGGCTGGGTGAGATTGGGGAGAATATGAATTTTAAAGACCATTTTAGTGTATTTAAATTCTGTTTTTACCACATTATTATTTAATTGTTTTTAAACTTTTTGTATTGCACTTTTTAAATGTGTTTAGGGTGGCATGTTGCCGCTTTGAGTCACCACAGGGAGAAAAGTGGGGTATAAATAAAGATAATAATAATAATAATAATAATAATAATAATAATTCATCTGCCAGCCCATAAAAAACCATGGTAACCATCTTTTAAGAAACTAAAGCTGATGTGGTCTATCCAATGCAATTTTCTGAGTCAGTGGCCCAAATAACCCCAGGAACAGGCCTAAAAATTAATACACCAAGACAAAAAATGGAGGGTTGAAGTGTGAATTATTCATCTCTGTAAGTGCAATAAGTGATTGACTATTAATTGGCTCATGATTACAGTCAGGGATAGAAAATAGTGGCATCTTTCTAAGCCACTTTCAATTCCCCTCTAATTTCCAGCTAGGTCCACCATTTGTACCATCCTTCATGTTAGACTTAGAGCCCTTTGTCTGAAGAGCCTAGAATACTTTGGAATGTGCCCGATGACCAAAAAAAGGGTATTTTGAGCTTGCAAAGTCCACAGCTACTTGCACTTTTAAGAGAAGGTTGCAAAGAGAGATCGAGCTTCCTCAACCCCTTTGCTTCTCAAAGGCTTAAGAAGTAGCAGCATCTTGGTCTTTTTGAAAAGAGAAAGTTGTAGAAAAAAACAGGAGGTATCTTGTTTATTAGCAGTAGTGGAACCAGATGAGTGAAACAAGTCACAGACTTCTGTGGTATGTTTTTTCTCTCTCACACAATGCTAGATCTTGGTGATGGCTGATCAAATTCATGTTAGTCTCATACATTCATATTAAAACAAAACGCTCATCCATCTCTTTTGGGGGGGAAGGAAGCAATAGAGAGCAACCATGCCAAACATATCTGCAGTCTTCTGATAGCATCCTCCCATGCCCACTTTTGTTCTTTTCTTCCAGGCTTTCCAAATTGCTGTGAAAAGCACTCAGGGACCCATTGATGTGTTCCTGTGCCCGGAAGAAAGCTCTGAGGTATGCAGTCCCACCAAGAGTCCACAGAAAGTGGCTGTTGGGCAACGTACTCCAGAACCTTCACAAGCAGCGCCTGTAGTCACCACTGCAGCCACATCTGCGCTTCTGCACCCTTCCCAGGAAATGAACTTGCCACTGCTGAGTGGAGACCAAGGTATGATCTGGAAGAGAATGTAGTGTTTTTGTTGGGATTTGGCATTCAAGAGATGCATTTGCCATTAAGCCTTCACTCTCACCCATTTTGACCTCATGGTAATGGGATTGCTTGCTTCGATGAGGCAAGACACTGTCCTGAATTCAGACAGCATTGTCTGAACAGGAAGGCCTTTGCTGAAGAACCAGACCAAATGTACCAAAGAGTTACTGGGCAGCAGCCGGTTTTATAGGAGGCGGGAAGGGTTGATGACATTGGCAGAAGATCTCTCAGAGATAACAACAGTGACATTTTAGCTAAATCTGGCACAATCTGAAATGAAGCAAGAGTTAGTGTTTTCCTTTTTCTTTTTTTTTTACCTCAAAGCCAGTTTGGCAGCACACAACAAGAACTTCTCTGTCAAACTGTGCTTGCCACTTCTTGTTGGATCTCCAGTCCAAAGCCATAGAAGAAGGTGCATCTACACTGTAGAATTAATGCAATTTGACACCACTTTAATTGCCATGGTGTAATGCTGTACAATCCAAGGATTTGCAGTTTGATGAGGCAGTCTTTGGAAAATAAGGTTAAAGAGCCTGTGAAACTACAATTCCCATGATTCCAAAGCATTGAGCCATGGCAGTGGTGTCACACTTCATTAATTCTACAGTGTAGATGCACCCTGAATTATGTATCTTGATTTTGTTAACAATCTAATCCAAGTTTACCCATTTTCCTGCTTTGTCTTTCTCTTGGCAGAGCCCTTGTTGTCTGGTGAAAATACTCTGCCTCTGAAGTGCCCAGGAGACGACGTGAGCCTCTCGCCCCTGGCCTCCGTGGACACCTTGCTCCAGCAGGGCAAAGATGACTTCTCAAGCTTCCTCCCTGCTGAATTCATCGCACTTTCGCCCCCACAGACCCAGGACTATCACTTTGGGCTCGAGGAGGGGGAAGGCATCAGCGAACTCTTTGACTGTGACTTTGGAGACTTCACCTCCTTGGATTTCTGAACATCTGCTGGTGGTTGGGGATGGAATGCCACTCAACTGATCCCACTCCACCAAGGCAGGGAGCTGACCTCTGAATGTAACCTCAAGGCCAGCTGTGGCCTCCAGGGCCAGCATCCTGTGGGTTCCAGGGGAGAAAAGGGTAGGCTGGGACAGGGGCAGTAGTGGGCAGGGGTGGGATTCAACTCTTGGAGATGGCCACCCAATGTGGGTCACCTCGCCATGACTGAGGAAGGTGGCTGGAAAGCTGCTTGCTGCTCTGAACGTTGCAGGCCTCATTCTGTGACTTTTTAGATAGCATCAGGCAGACATTACCTCGAGCCTATTGTCCCCAGCCCCCTAAGTGGTAGTGGCTAGGAGTCAGTGGGTAGATTCGCCTTAAATCTCTGGTGCCATGTTTTGATTCTGTAGGGATAGTCCTAGCAGTGCTGTTGCCACACCAACAACTGACCCATTTGGGCTGAACCATTCTTTCCTCCTGAATTCTCAATTTAAATCCCACTGAGTGATGGGCCGGTTGCTTTTTGTCAGATGGTTCTCTCTCCTTCCTGTGAGCAGTTTCCCTTTATGCCTTAGAAAAGAAGCTCTCTTTTGGAGAAGCAAAGCAATTTTGCCACCCTTTCAGCAAAATTTCCTTTGGGATGTGAGGCAGCTCAAAACTGTCCTTTGAAGCAAGATGGGGAGGCAGACCATTTGTCAGATAGCTATGGGGGAAAGACACAAGAATGGTACTTCTAATAACAGTCAGCAATAATGCGACACCCCCTCGTCCTGCACACTTGGCCTTTTTGATTGGTCGGTGATGAAGCATGACGAAAAGTTCAGGGATAAACAGACGTTCTTTTGCAGGGAAGATGTGAACCTGAGATTTGTAACTGTAGTGAAATAATGGCCATGGTGAGGAAAGGAAGCCAAGTATGTGAAGCGGTAGTGTGGCACCAGGGGAACCTTTAATTAAAAACAAGCTGCTGAGGCTAATGAGAAGAACTGAGAAATCAGACATCCTAAAAAAATGAAGTCTTCTTTTTTTCTTGTTTTTTTTTTAAAAAAAATCTAATTGCTGTTTCTGGATATTAGTGCCGATCTCGTTCTTTAAAAGTCCTTGTGGTAAAGCTTTAAGGAGAGTCTTGTATGAAATATTTATTTATTTTGGGGCTTTTGCTTTCCTGTTCCCGCTTTTTGGAGTGGCTCTGATCCTCCCTAATCCTTGGTGGAATATGTACATGACTGAAGGGTGGATTGGATTTTTATTTTTTGTTAGAGACATATTTGGCTTGGAGGCCAGTGTACTCAGTTATCCATGTTTCTGAGCAAAAGGCCAACAAGGCAAATGAGACAACCCTTCGGGTAGGGAGCAAAGTTAGTTTGCTTTAGCAGGAGAGAGGCAGTGTGGCTAGATAGTTCTTTTAGCAGCAAGGGACTCTCTCCCAGAAAATACTGTCAGCCAAGAAGTGATGCAAATGCCTTGTGTTCAGAGCCTGTCTGACTTTTCCCCTGTGAAGCAAGGAAGAAGATGCGGACTCCTGTCTCCATGCTGTCACCTCCTATACAAAGCTCTTTTTGGGAGGGGAGGAGGAAGGCGGATGTCCAAATGTCAATTCACATTAATTTATTTATTTATGTGGCTCCATTCTGTACTTCTGGAAGGTAAGGAAAGTGTCCAAGGAAGAGTTGGCATGAGCGTGGACCCTACATGTCCAAGTATGAGGAAAGAGGCCATACTGTGTCCTGTTAGAATAGCTAATTTAGCAATTGAGAATGCAGAAAAAAAGATTTGGGGGGGAGGAAAGAGTTAGCCTGTGTGTGCCGTAGATGTTCTGTTAGGATCAGGTGACAAAAGTCTGCTGAGTTTCCCATCCATGAGATGGGAGTGTGACTGGTCAAGATTGCTATATTGAAATGCTATTTATTGGTAGAAAGTGGACCTCAGGTTCATCTGGTAGAGAAATATTTGGAAATGTTGAAGGGTGGAGATTGAGAAAAGTAGAAAAAGAGAGAGAACGAAACTAGGCTAGTGAATGTGTGAGGAAGAAATGGCTCGCTTTTTGACTTATCTGTTCTGATAAGTAGCTTTAGTTGTCGAAACGTAAATGTTACCAGCTTGATTAAGAGCTGTAACTAGCTAGAGCTTGAAAATGTTTCATTTTGACTAGAGCTCCCTGAATTCCCTAGCCATATGCATAGATACAAAAAAATAATGTTTCCAAGCTCTATACCTAGCCTATGACAAGGTAATGATTGGTGCTGTCCCTTAGGTGCCTTCCTGTTTCAATAAGTACTATGTATTTTAGTTAACTGGAACTCACCAAAGCATGCCCCTCTTTGAAAGGGGCTTCTCTTGCTTTACAAAATGGCAGCTGTAATGGTGTGTGTGTGTGTGTTTTCTCTGTGTGTTTGTGTATGTTAAAAGAGGAGCTTTGGCGCCCAAGAAGTTGGTGTCTGTAGAACGTATATACAGTACCAGTAGGTTCATGGATTACCTTTATCCATTTTACCTAGATGTATAAGGAAAATAAATCATTTGGGTTTCTGAGAATAATGACTCTCCTTGCCACACCTTGTGGCATCTGGTTTTGGGGTACTGTACTGGAATTTCTTTCTTTCTTTTTTTCTGGATGAGGGGAAACATAGGAATGGAGCCTTTTTCTAACTGGGTCTTTCTCTGGCTGTCAAATACAGCATTAGTTCTTGGTCAAACTCAATCAGACAACAGAGAGTTATGTATAAAGGTATATAATGTGTCTCCTACACAACTTTACCAACCTCTCCAGGTTTGAGAATCCCTTAACATAAATCTGGAGCAAATAAAAATTAAGAACAATCTTCCTTTTAGTCTAGGCTTTGTAGTAATTGCATCAGGAGGGGTTGGCTGACTGACTCAAGTTTTCAGTCCACCATCTTACAGACTTAGTATTTTTAACTAAGGCTGTCTTGAAACAATCATTAATGGCTATAAGAATATATAGTCCAAGAACCACTACTGTAGATTGGGTGCCATTACATCTTTACCTTTGATGGGCTTTACTTTCCTTTTTCATTTAGCAGAGAGTAAAGGATCTTGGTCATGCTCATATGATCTACTTTCCTCTTAGCTCTTTGGTATTTCTTGATATTCTTTCCTCTGTAATGTGTTCTAGGGCTTTCCTTTTGGAAAACCGATGGCCCTTCAGATGTTCAGCTCCCATCCTCATTGTGCTTCACCATAGACTAGTTTGGTTAGGGCTAAGGGGAATTGAAGTCAAATTTCAGAGGACCATAAATTCCCCAGCCCTGCTCTGGATGCTCTCTATTTCAATGGTGAGCAGCAAACTATTATTTTCCCTGGCTTCTTAGAGCCACGATGGTTGCTGACTTTCCCTGTAGTTTTAATTTTCATGAAGTCATCAAAAAGCTGCTTCATTTTTCAGCCTTGCAGTTGAGGCCTGTCCGGTAATTGTTTTTCAGGTGACTTGTTTCATCTCTTTCTCTCACCTTGCCTCTGTAGAGAAGGTTACCTGTGGCAGAATGATCAAAGATTGTTGACTTTTAAAAAAGGTGACTTTTATTACATGTGAGATATAGTCGCATGTGTTTTGCCCAAACAGCATTGAACTGGAAGGTTCTTGCTGCCAGCATAAGGGATCAGCCCCATGAGTAATAACATCCAATTTTTTATTCTGAGAGGGGTAAAATCTCAGAACACAAAACCCTCACTTGAGCTAAAAGTGTTGTCAAGCAGTACATTAGAAGGAGGTGATGAGATGAGCCTCAACCTTTGCTCTTGCATGGTAGAAGAGTCTAAAACTCAGATATGTGTGTACGTGTAACCTTACTTTTCTCCTGCTGGAACAGCGGTCTGCAAGAGAAAAGGAACTTCCAAGCAGTTACTTGCAGAATGGGTGATCCAGCCACTTACTGTACTAGATAAAATAGGGCAGTGGTTCTCAATCTGTGAGTCCTCAGATGTTTTGGCATTTGACTCCCAGAAATCTTAACCAATTTGCAGCTGTTAGGATTTTTGGGAGTTGAATGCCAACACATCTGGGGACCCACAGGTTGAGAACTACTGAAATGGGGGATGAGAAGAAGATATGCCCATTATAGATCAGGGAACTTTCAAGAGAATAATTCCAGGTAAGATGTTCCAAGTGTCTTGAACTGAGGCATGGAAACCCAGAGACAGCTGCAGAACGTTGTACTGGTATCAACCCAAGAACCAGGGGTGGGTTTATTGGTTTTCCCACTCGAATTGAAGCACTTAATGTGGCCCACAGTACTAATAATAATAATGCTGAAAAGCCTTGAAAGCAATGAAGTAAAACTCAGTTTGTGTGTATTACGCCTCCTTCTGGCAGGCCTCTAGTACTACTGCCAGTGAGAAGCATAGGCCAATCCACGTGGAGGTTGGCTTTTTGTCCCATGATTTTATTAAAATTGAAAGCACAGTAGAATGGAGATCATGCCTTCAGCCCTAGCAAGAGAAGTAACAGGTTGTAAAAGTAAAGCATTTGGGGAAAGCAATGGTAATTCTCTTGGGTTGGGTAAAGGATGCTGGGATACTGTGATGGTTCTGAAAGGATTGCACCTTTTTTTGGCAAGTGCCCAGGCAGGAGATCTGGGAACTTCAGTGGCCAAGCAGCGTAAATGCATTGCAGAAACGACAGCAAATTCCAGTGCCTCGTACTGAGGGGAATGCACTTCTGTGTGTGCCTTTTTTATAATAACAAGCCTTGTTCATGATTTGTGCTTTTAGTTTTAATAAATATTTCTACTTCATTTCATCTCTGCTTTTGAATGTGTGCTCTTTTCTTTTAATATTGTTTAATGGCCTCCAAGGGCTGGTTAGTGGTCAACACATGTCCTACTCTAATGTCCTGTCCTAAGAGTGATGAAGATTTTAATTGACTTTTATTCTATTTAAAAGGAGTCCCCGGTGGTGCAATGGGTTAAACCCTTGTGCCAGCAGGATTGCTAAGCAACAGGTCAGTGATTCGAATATGGTGAGAGCAGGTTGAGCTCCCTCTGTCAGCTCCAGCTCCCCAAGTGGTGACATGTGAGAAGCCTCCCATAAGGATGATAAGACATCAAACATCCAGCAAGAGTGGGTTGAGCTCCCTCTGTCAGCCCCAGCTTCTCATGCAGGGACATGAGAGAAGCCCCTCACAGGATAGTAACACATCCAGCCGTCCCCTGGCAACATCTTTGCAGGCGGCCAATTCTCTCACACCAGAAGTGACTTGCAGTTTCTCAAGTCGCTCCTGACACTATATATATATAGAGGGAGAGAGAGAGAGGATTATCTCATGATTGAGACCCTAAGGAAAGCTGTGCTGTGGCAGACAGAAATATCTATCTAGTCCAACACTCTTCCTCATAGTGAGTAACTAGTTGCCTTTGTACAACATTTGCAGAAGTTACTTTTTGGACTACTAGCTCCCCAAATCCTCTAGTCAGCATAGCCATTAGTCCGTGGGTTTTAAAAGTTATGATCCTAAAAAGTAACACTTCCAACCTGTGCTCAAGAAAGCCCAAAGTCAAGTGGCTTCAGGGTGTTTTTTATTCAGTTTTTAATTTAAATCTTTTTTGATTTAAATCTTCTGTCACAAGGAATGGTAAGTACATTGTAAAACCTTCATCAATAGGATAGAATCAGAGGAATTCAAGTGGTATCAAAGGTGTTTGAATTGTGGTTTGTTGATATTCCCATGGTGGTTTTTTGTCTTGCTTTTTCTGGGTTACTTCTCCCTGAAAAGAAAATTTCTACATTAAAGTAACCACAAGAATAGTCAGAAACACTCTGCTGCCACTTATTTATTTTTTTCTCTCAGGCTGTGACCTTGCTAATGTGTGGAAAACTTATCTTTGTGCAAATTTTCCAGGTAAGCAACCATTATATTTGGCTCCAGTCCCTAAAATGTCATAGCCAGCATGTTGGTCGGGAGGATTTTGAACAATATACATTTGTGGACCATTAATAATAACCTATACTGGAATGTTCCATTTATACATTATTCCACCTTTTGAATGTGTGAAGCTCCCTTAATATGAATTCAGACCTTGGACACATAATTCCGGTTGCAATTTTTTATTGTAATGAACTTGAAGGAAGGACAGTATTATATTAACTAGAGTTTTAACTGTTTTTTCTTTGTGCTTTTATACTCTCCCTAAGGTCTGTGTCGTTTGTCTTGCATCCTCACAGTCCTTCCAGGAGATGTTTTTGTTCTAAAATCCCTGTTGTTCACTGAATTTTATGGAGTTTGGCAGCCCAGACTGTCTTGCCTTGCATTCATTAGTAGAACCACTTCATTTTTCTGAGCAGCTCATCATTCTTTTAGAATTATCCGGATGGTTGATGCAATTATTCCCTATTGAGAATAATTGTACCTATTGCAAATGGGAGATAATTTCAGCCTATGTTTGAAGGATTTACTAGCATTTGCAATTTTCTTCATTTAAGGTTTGAGACTCTCCATTGTGCATATTATGCCGCAGTGAAGTTAGCAAAAAAGGTCATACTGTGCTGCTACTGCCACATTCCCAGTGTGCCTTTAGTCAGAGCTGTTCCAAATGGAGAGGATCCTGTTGGAATCGGGCTCAGAGAGAATGAGTATCAAACACTTGGATGTCTGCGGAAACAAATTTGCAAGACACTTCAAGGATAAATTCTCATGTTTGCTCAGAAACTTGACACCACTTTTATTGTAGAGCCTGGGGAAGTATCTAGTTATCCAAGTGGTTATGCTTTTGGAATAATTTTTCAGTAACTCTGAACAAGATGCTTGGATTAGTTCATCTCACTCATGTAAGCTCAGACCTTTCACATCTTAGATGATAAGATCTAGCAGGAGTGGATTTACTGCATGGATCCATGGAATGGTTGCCTTGCACTGTCAAGGGTAGGTACCTATTGCTTTGAAAAAGACTGTAGTTGCTGCATCTCCTGAAGAGAACCTCACTGGATACAGACAGATGGCAAGAACTACTGCCTTTTAACTAATCATCCCTTTTGGAGCAAAGTGCTTAACCATGTGATGGTTGGGAATTTTTAGTCATTCATGGAGGAAGCACAATCTTGACTTATTCTAGTCTGGTGTCAAGCAAGAGTACAGTACTGAAAGAGCCTTATTTGCTCTGATTGATTGCCTATTCCAGTGTTGATTTTGTGGGATCTCTCAGTGATGTTTGAAGCCCTAAATAATGGATAACTTAGATCAAATCTAGAGGATGGGAATAGAAATTACTGTGTTACAATTGTTTTGTTCCTAACTGCAGACCTTATTATCAAAAGTAACATTGGGTGTGTGTGGGGGGGTCCTCTTCAGCTACATGGCCGTGAGATGCTGCAGTTTCCATTCCATCCCACATTCTGTTCAATGTCTACTTGAAGCCACTGTGAGAGATTAGTTGCCCTGAATAGGGTTGCTCTTTCCCAACGAAACAACCACATACCTCCAAGATCAGTGGTTCCCAACTTCTGGTCCGTGGACCACCAGTGATCCACAAGAATCAAGGTCCATGGCCTCACCATTACTACATTGTTGTAATGAGAGCAACTGGTCTCACGAAACCCTCTTATGAGGCTTACTAAATATGGTTTTCTGTGGGCAAGCAGATGGTACTACTGGATGGCATATATTCTGTATCAGAAATGAGAGCTGATGTGGTCTGTCCAATGCAATTTTCTGAATCAGCACCCAAAATAACCAAACCAAATCTAAAGTTGACCAAAAACTGATTCACAACCCTTTTTGTACTAGTGTTGGAGAGTGGTTCCCAGTTAAAAAAAAAAAAAAGAGGGGGGGGGGGTTGGGCACCACTGTCTTAGATGCATCTCTGACATTCACTGCCAATACAATTCTCATCTGGATTCAAGATGGTAGTAATCTAGTATTGGAAGGAGCACCTCCTTGTATGTACCACCCTGATGTTTGAGGTCTATAGGAGGAGAATTCAACTTTGCCTGAGCAATAAGTTTAGAGAGGATGTGGGGAAAGGATCTTCTCTGTTGTGATACCCTGGGTAGAAGACACTCCTCGATAGAGGCCCAGTTTACTGGCAACAAATAAAACATAGGTTTGTCTTGAAACTAAACCCACTTTCACTGGTTTAAATTATCCAGACTTATGGAATTGTCTAATATGTTTTCATTCCATGTAAAATTATTGTGTTTTAAATTGGTACAAGGCCTTTTGATACAAAAGGATAAAAATATTTTGATAGCTAATCTGCGACAAAGAAATATGACTGATTTCTCTTAAGTCTACCAATGCGTTTCTTAAAGAATGTTGCCCACACAGCAACTCTTTTATTGAAATGTATGTACGGTAGTTAAAGAAGATGCAATATACATCCATTTACAGTAGGTGGTAGCAAAGGGAAGCAAGGAAAAACAACCAAGACTAAATAAAAAGTAAGTGGGAGAACTGCAGAGAGCCTAAACCACAGCATTTACTGAATGGATTCTTGTTTATACGTTGGCAGCTTGTATGCTTTTAATTTAAACCACTTGGTAGCTTTCTTTGTTCTCAAACCACCAGCCAATGCATATACAGTAAATTAAAATATTAAGAGGTTATAAAAGATTATGTGCTGTTTTAATTATTTCCAAGCCTTAGAAAGCTAAGCTACCTTATATCTGGATCTAACTATTTGCCTGTCTAGCCCAGTAACGTTTACAATGAGTTGGGAACATTGAGACTTCCATATGTTGTTGAATTGTAAGTCCCAGTAGCCTAAGTTGGCTATTAAGCTGCAGTCCATCGCCGTATAGAGGACTGAATGACAAGAGTCCTTTGTCTCACCATTCCAAAGATATATAAACCCTTTTTCCTAGTTCTAACAGACCTCACTACCTCTGAGGGTGCTTGCCATAGATGCAGGCGAAACGTCAGGAGAGAATGCCTCTAGACCATGGTCATATAGCCCGAAAAAACCTACAACAACCCAGTGATTTCGGCCATGAAAGCCTTCGACAATAGACTGAATGATTTCCACATCTTTTGAATTGTGAACAGAAAAGCCAAACAGCAAGTTATCCCAAGCTTTTCACATCTAGGCAAAAGAATTTCCCAAGAAAATTGGTGAACCCATGTTCTTCTCTCCCGAACTGCCAGAATAAGGCAATGAGACCTTTTGTGTGTACACAGTAGAAACACACCATGTTTACTTAGACCTGTGAAATCATGTTCTGTAAACCAGACTGTAACCCCAAAGCATCTGTCTTGGTGATGTGTGTTATGCTCATTACACAAAAGTTCAGATTAGATGCTTAATTCCCGAGTGGAGAAGAGAAGACCTATACTGCTGCTACAGAACACATATCAATGGTGGCTATGTGTTGTCACTAAACACAGCTATAGGGTAAACATTGCATTTTATCTTCCAACTAGTAGACGTGTGTGCTTCCTTCATTTTTCTGTAATCTAAATGTACACTAGAATTGTGAATTACTGAATTTCAGAAAGAAGAGAATTTGTCATCCTTAAATGTTGAGATCATTACAATCCATGACAGGACTTTACACCAGAAACAAATATACAATTTCAGGGTATTTCCAGGTACATTAAAAAACACTTTTAATGGTCCACCTTTAGCTTGTAAACCTATTGTTCAGAAACTTCTTTAAGGAAGAACAGTTAGAAAAGCCATCCATTGTCTTTCAATTGCTAACACTAGAAGCCATCCATCCAGTTGTTGTTATTTGCCATCAATGTCAGCTTTTGAAAATGCAAGATTTCAAAGGTTTTCAACAGGCCTGTCAGGTCTTCTAAAAAGCAGAACAATGGTTTTCTTGACTGAAGGAATCTACCTGTAGCATCATATTTATTTTTCTACTGCCTTTCACTTTACCAAGTATAATGATCTTTTCCAGTGAGTCATATTGTCAAACGATATGTGAATAGCACGACAGACTCAGTTTAGTCATCTTCCCTCCTAGTGAGAGGTCAGGCTTGGTTTGCTCCAAGATCCATTCATTTATCTTCTGAGCATCTTTAGAACTTCTCTCCGTCATCGCATTTCAAATGAGTTGATTATTTTTCCTGTTTGCTTTCTTCACTTTCTGGCTTTCACAACCATACATAGAAAGTGGCAATGCTACAGCCTGGGCAAGCGGCTTCAATTTCTGCGAATTATAATTAATCTCTATGATGCACTTCTACGTTCTCTGCCTTACATTTTCCATTCCACTGCTCAACCAACACACAGTTGCCTTTGTAGAGGAGGTTTGCTGTGCCCTCTGTATTTCATGACTTTTATAGGAAGATCCTGTGGTATGTTCAAAAGGCGCACTATGAAATGTGATCATCAATAATGAAAGCTAAAAAACAGCTGAGATGATGAATAAACCACGAGTGCTTTGTGATGCCCATTCCTTGCTTCACTGCCTCTGTCTGATGTGCAGAATTAATTGTGGGAGGACACTGAATTGTGAAAATGTAGATACTTTCAAAATCTCCAAGTGCATTAGCCTCTGGCTAAGGGGGGGGGGGGGAAGTGTGCTTTTTATCTTCCGTATAAATGTGGAGAGAATTAATTTCTATCCATAAAAAGAACCAAAGGAACATGATTTCTACAGGCAGATAGCTTGGAGGGCCGGATTTAGGACCTATTTTCAATGGACAGAAAAAGATCCCACTTTTGAAAGGTTCCTCTCTGTCTGCTTTCATGGGCTCCATCTCATTTCTCCCAGCACCGGAATTTGTCCCATTCAGCAGTGTCCTCTGATCACCTATAAAGTGTTTTCAGGAACTGCTGTTCAGAAGATGATAGTGAAATTCTTCTGTCCATCAAAAGTAGGTCCTGAATCCTTAAGACTCTCTGGCTTTAACACTTTTGTTTATATTACCAATTTTGTGGTATTTGGTACTTCCTTTTGATTTGGGATCCCTATGTTTGTGGTCATTCAAATAGATCTCCTATGGATGTCCCATCATTGTGAGATGCCTTATATGCCTTATAATCTTACAATCTGCCCTGGCCAAAATGCTGGTGTACTGGCACTCCAAACTAAGTATCTCACTATTGTGGTGCAGCTGGTTGGGAGTCAGCTGTATTAAAATCACTACTGACGAGGGCATGAATTCGAAGCCAGCTTGGGTCAGAGTGAGCTTCCAGCCATTTGTGTAGCTTGCTGTCGACCTTTGCAGCCTGAAAGACAGTTGCATCTGTCAAGTAGGAAATTTAGGTACCACTTATGCGGGGAGGCTAATTTAACTAATTTACGATACCATAAAACTCTCCAGCAGCGTGCAAAAAGAATGAGGAAGTACTCTGTTGGTGTCACAAGTAGATGAAGCAACAACTCCCCCGGTGGCCAGAATTCAAAAAGCATACCCTCATGAAAACTGGAAAGTTAATTAGCCTCTGTGTCTCTGTCTATGTATGTTGTGTATCTATGGCGTTGAATGTTTGCCATGTATGTGTGTATTGTGATCCGCCCTGAGTCCCCTGTGGGGTGAGAAAGGCAGAATATAAATGCTGTAAATAAATAAATAAAACTAAATATCTGACCCAAAGCATGGCAAGAGATGGAAAGAAAGAAGAAAGAAGAGATTTGTCCTCTTCTTTCATTTGCTTTGCCAGTGCAACTATCTCCAAGCAGTCTACTTCTTCTCTACCTGACTACTTAGAAGGCTGGCTTGGACCAACTGCCTATCCTATGGCATAGCAATGGCTTAAACCCTCCTTCCCAGAATTCTGTCACACTGAATATGCCATGTTCTGGGAAGTCAGGTATTTGGAAGTATAGCACAACTTCTGTATCCATGGGACCAGTGACTGCAGCTTCATTTATCCCTGTCTGATAAAATATATATTCTAGGTATTTTCTAGGGCCTCCAGTGCAACTCTATGATATTCTTGGGTTGGAAGTCCTTCACTTCAATAATGTTGACTATTGTATTGTCAAAAGCTTTCATGGCCAGAATCACTGAGTTACTGTGAGTTTTCCGGGCTGTGTGGCCATGTTCCAGAAGCATTATCTCCTGACGTTTCACACGCATCTATGGTAGACATCCTCAGAGATTATGAGGTCAGACCTCACAACCTCTGAGGATGCCTGCCATAGATGTGGGAGAAACATCAGGAGATAATGTGTCTGGAACATGGCTATACAGCCCGGAAAACTCAGCAACCCACTGTTCACTAATATCTGTGGTTTCACATGTTCACCAGAAGTTTGGGAATATATCTCCCATAAATATGGAGGTCATTCGGAGTCAATAACTACATCCTCCAAAAGTGGAGAGAAAGTGCAATTGCTGATATAAGTGATAATTCTTCTATAGTGTGCGTTCAAATATTTTCCGAATTATGGAGACTTTGTTGTTGTAAGATTTCTTCTAAGGAAGTTTCCAGTTGCCTTCTTGAGCTGAGAAAACATGGCTTGGCCAAAGCCAAACAGTGAGTTTCCATAGCTGAGCATGGTTTTCTGATGTCCAGCACTCAAACCACTGCTTAATTCAGTTTCTTTCATATAATGCACCAATAAGATTCTGGTCACATAAACCAGTTTTTTTCTGCCATTTTAGTGTAGTCAACAGAGAACACTAAAGAGATTGTCATCTCTACTTTGCTTTCTCCGCTCTTCATATAATTATGGACTTTTAGTTAGCCACTGCTCATGGCATACCAAGATCAGATCAACAGTTATCTATGAGCTGCTGCAATTGATAGCCAGAAATCCCCCCTCCTCCCCATTACAACATGCGTATTCATTTGCAGCATCCTGACCTTGCCATGCCACCATGATGCATGGGGACATTGTTCAGACTTTGCCTGAAGGAGTAAGCAAGAAAGGAAGCCACATTTTTGATCGGCATTAAAAGGGCTTTCCCCCCTCTGTAGATCTGTTTAATCCAACCAGCTGTTAGGTTTAAGCTGTCATCTCACACTGAATGTGTGGGGGTGTCGTGACATGAGCTTATCAGCTCCTTGTGAGCTTCCTCTGAAGCCTGATTATCCTGGACAAGCAAGAAGATGCAGAAACTTGGCAAGCATGCAGTCAAATGAATTAGCTAAGGAGAAGTCTATGACTAGAATAGAGACTAGGGGCTTAGGCAGATGCTCAGAATTTTAAAAATATACAAGCATGAAGGAAAAGTATCAGGATCTATAGTCCCATCTCATATCTCTATTTTTTTTTAAAGATATTTTTATTATATTATACACACAGATCAGTAAGCCAAATTCCAAGTGTTACACATATAAAACCTAAATAATTCGACAAATATTAAAGATATTATACTAATTTACACTGGTGTATATTACCTTATCTCCACCTTCCCTCCCTCTCCCTCCCTCCCACCCTCCCTCCCTCTTCAACCACAGTGTATTTCTAACTAATCTTGCAGATCCAGCCACTGGTAGAGTCTTTGTGTTTTTTCTTTGATGTGATCGTTGGCTCCTCCATTTTTCACCCAGTTGAAGTAGACCTTCCATCTATTTGTAATGATCTTTTCTTTGTCCATTCTTGGTGTTTGCTTGGTCATAATTCCCGTAATGTCTAACAGCACTTGGTCGTACATATAATCATTCCAATTAGTTAACGTCCATTTCGATTTGTCTTTCCATCCTCTGGCAATCACTGCATGGGCTGCTCTTATTGTTACCTTAAATAACTCCTGGCAATTAATTATTATACTCGGATGATCCAACACTCCCCAAAGTAGCAAATCATTATTAATTTGAATTCTTATCTGGAATATCTCCTGAATTTTTACTTGTATGATTTGCCAGAATTTTTTTATTTCAGAACACTCCCTCCACATGTGTGAATAAGTACCTTTTTCTTTATTACAATGCCAACACTTCGAATTCTTTCCTTTTAACATATAAGCCAATTGTTCAGGAGTTCTATACCATCTTAATATCATCTTTTTTTCTAATTCATTATATTTTTCTATTTTTATTTTATTCATATTCCTAATTATTTCCTCTATTTCTCTTGTCTGTAATGATTTAACTCCAATCCATTTATTACTTATTGCTCTAATCATAAACTCTTTATCTTCTACCATTAAATTATATATTTTTGCCACTGTTCCTTTACTTGTCTTTTCTCTTGCATTTAGCAATTTATCTACCTTTAGTTCTTCAGTGGGTTTTGCACCCTCTTTTTTTACTTTTTCCCAAATCCCTCTTAATTTTAACCAATTTTCTTTCCCCCCCTTTTCCAAAAATTCTGGCCAATTAATTATCTCTCCATCTTGTTTCCACATATCTTGTACCCTCCTTAATCCCTTTTCTTCTAAGTTATTTGCTAACCTTTCGGGGAGTCCCATGCTCTTAATAGGGGTCTTTCCTGATATTTTATATGCCCATAGTTTTTGCCATTTTTGCCAACAGTCATATGCTACCTTTCTCGGCCCTGTTAGATTTTCCTTTATTTTGTTAATATCTCTGGTGTATAGCCCGTATTTTCCCCATCCTAGATTTATTTCATTCTCTACTTTTATCCATTTATCTTCTCCCTTTAAACTTATTTCTAGTAGTGCTCTTAATTGGAAAGCCTCATAATAACATTGTAGGTTTGGAAACCCCCATCCAAGAATTCTCTTTGGGGTATATTGAATCTTTTTCATTATTCTGTTTCTCTTTTTCCCATATATCCATTCTCTCAAAGTGTTGTCCCATTCTTTTAATTGTTTATATTCTATTTTTATTGATAAAGTTTGGAAAAGATAAAGTAGTTTGGGAATTATGCACATTTTCAGAGCTTGTATTTTCCGTGGGATACTTAATTGCTTATCCCTCCAGGCTTTTATTTTTTCCTGAATTTTTTTCCATATTGCCCCATAGTTGGCCACTTTTAACTTGGTTATTTCTTTTGTAATAGTAATGCCTAAATATTTTATTCTATTTCTTATTATTTTTATTTCTCCCATTTTTGCCTGCAGCGCCTTCTGCTCCTTTTTCCCCATATTGTATATAAGCATTTCTGATTTGCTCATGTTGACTTTCAATCCTGAGTATCTTTCAAAATCTTTTAGAATTATTTGTATTTCCATTATTGCTTCTATTGGGTTTTCCATTATTAATAAAATGTCATCCGCATAAAGATTTATCTTCAGTTCTTCGTTCTTAATCTGATAACCCTTTATCCTGCCATTGTTTCGTATTCTGTCTGCCAGAGGTTCCATTGCTAATGCAAATAACAGCGGAGATAGAGGGCAGCCTTGTTTTACTCCTCTTTCTATTTTCAAGAATTTTGTTAGTCCTTCATTTACTCTTATTCTTGCTCTCATATTACTATATAACTCTTTTATTATTTTAGTAAATGAAATGTCAAATCCATAGTTACCCATTAATTGCAACAGATAATCATGGTTTAGTGAATCGAAAGCTTTGTATATGTCTAACTTTAAGAGTGCAAATTTTCTTTTTTTGTTATGATTAAGAATGTTTAATACATTTCTTATAGGATGTGCGATGTTTCTACCTTTTATAAATCCGTATTGATCGTCCTTTACTATTTTACTTATAATCCCTTCTATTCTGTTGACTAATATTTTCGTGAATATTTTGTAATCCTGATTTAGGAGGCTAATGGGTCTATATGAATTAGGGTCTTCTGGATCTTTCCCGCTCTTTCTCACTGTTATTATCTCTGATTCTCTCCATGTGTCTGGGGGCTTTCCTCCTATCATTATACTATTAAATAAATCCTTCAATTCTGGGATTATTATTTCTTTCGTTTCTTTGTAAAACTCTGCAGTGTACCCATCACATCCCGGGGATTTTGCATTTTTCAGTGTATCAATCACCTGCTCTATTTCTTGATATGTTATTTCTGCTCCTAGTTTCCTATTGTCCTCTCTATCTAATATCTTTGGTATATTTTCATTAAACTTTTCTCCATGTATTTGTTTTCTATATAGGCCTTGGTAGAAATCTTCAAATACTTCTCTTATTTCCTTATTTGAATTTACCTTTTTATTATATTTATTCTTTAACTGGGTGACTCTTCCTTTCTCTTTCACATTTTTCAAATAGTTAGCCAATTTTTTCATTGTATTTGTATTTTGTCTTTGAAAATTATTTTTAAGAAATATCTCCTTTCTCCACAAATCCAAATTATCCATTTCTTCTAATTGTTTCTTTAATTTTTCTAACTTTAGTTTCACCTGCACTTGGTATTTACTTTGCAATAGTTTTTGTGTTTCCTCTATTTCTTTAACCATTATTTTTCTTTCTTTATCTTGCCGTTTCTTTACTGCCACTTCTTTTGCTATGCAATAACCCCTAATAACTGCTTTTGCAGCATCCCAGACTACTTCTATACTTGCTGATCCTCTATTTTCCTTGAAATAGTTTTTTATCTCTTCTAATAGTTCTTTTTTAAGTTTTTCTGTCTTGATTATCAAATTTTTATATCTCCAAGTTTTTATTACCTCTGTTTCATCTGGCTCATCTAGCTTTAACTCCACTATAATAGGCGCATGGTCTGAAATCCAGATTGGTTGTGTTTCTGTATTTAGAATTCTAGACCTGTTAGTGTTTTTTATTAATATGTAGTCTATCCATGTGAAACATTTATGACTATTTGAGAAGTATGTTGGCTTTTGATTTATAGAATTTCCTTCAAATACATCCTCCAACTTCCATTCTTTTAAAAGTTTTTTATTATTTCTAAGGTCCATGTTAAAGTCTCCTCCAACTATTAGCTCCCCTTGATAGATTTCTTGTACTTTCTTGAACCACTTTCTAAAGTATTTCTTTTGTCCTTTATTTGGACCATATACATTACCTATTGTATATTTCCTGCCATTTATTTTACATATCAACACTATATATCTCCCTTCTTTATCTATTGTTGTTTCTAATATTTCCAAATTTAATGAGTTTTTCATTGCTATTGCTACTCCTCTGGCTTTATTTGTACCCCTCGCTTCTGCTATCACCCTCCAACCTGGTATATTTATTAATTGTTTGCTATCTTTTTTATGTTTGTGGGTTTCCTGTAAACAGAGGACGTTGCAATGCAATTTCCTTACTAACTGTGCTATTCTTGAGCGCTTCAAATCCGAAGCCATTCCGTTTGTATTAAAAAAACACATTTTCAGATTATCACCCATTATCTTTGTCTATTTGTGGCTTTTCATCTGCTATTATCCCTTGTCTTATAACTGTGGTTGCCCCTTCCCCCTTCTCAAATGTTTTTTTTAAGGAAATCTATCTTTCCTTTCATTTGAGATTTCTTGGAGTACTACGCCCCCTGTTCCATCTCCTGTTTATTAATTATTAGTATTATTATTCCAGTCCGTCCCATTACTTCATTGTTTTTTACCCTTTGTATGACCCTGCCTTCAACCCCCTTCCCTCCATATATGCTAGTTTCCTTATACCAATATTACAACCCATCAACCCTACAATCATCTTATGAAAAGGTTCCAAAAACAACTTCCAATAGGAATCTTTATCTTTTTCTCCAGATAAAGAAAAAAGCAAAAGTTACTTTCACCCTTACTTCCCCCCATACTTAGTCCCAAGGCAGAGTTAGTACTTATAATAATGTTGTAGTCCATGTTCATTTTGAAGTTCTTGTTAATCCAGTTACTAGTTATCCTTCTGTAACAGTTTGATCTTCATCTTCATCTTCCTCTCCTTCTTCTGACTTGCTTACTTCTCCTTTTTTCTCTGTTTCTGGTATTGAGGGAATACCCAATTTTTCCAGCATTCTCTGGGCTTGCTCTGGAGTTCTTGCAATATATTTTTCCTTATCTTTATAGACCAGAATGGCCATTGGTAACACCCAGGAAAACTTTATTCCATGAGCAAACAAACTGTCTGCATATGGTTTTAGGAGAGCTTTTATCTTCAAAGATTCAGGAGACAAGTCATGTTTTGGAATTATTTTTTTTCCTTTGTATAATAAGTCTCTGTTTTTTCTAAGATGTTTAAACACTTCCTCCGTTTTTCGTTCTGAAGTAAAGGCAATTAGGATGTCTTTAACGCCTCCCCCACTTGCTTGGCGAAAAGCTCTGTGCACTCTTTCGATTTGAGTTTGCGTTATTTCCAAGTTTAATCCTTGAAACCATGATATTAATTCCGCTTCTAGCTTTTCTGCAGGTATCTGTTCTGGGAAGCCTGACAGTCTTAAATTCTTTCTTCTTTGCCTGTCTGAAAGCTCAGCCACTTTAAGTCTTAAAGCTGCAATTTCTTCCTGGTTCTGCTGTGATTTTTTCTCAGTCTGTTTGAGCTTTTTCTTAATTATTTTGTTATCTTGTTGTATTGTCTTCATTTGTTCCAATAGCAAGTCAACCTTTGAATTCAGAGAGTCAGATAGCTCTGTAATCGTTTGTTGAATGTTTTGCAGCTCCCGTTTGGACGCCATTTTTGGCTGTCTTCCCGGTTTTATGCTTACTTGATAAAGTCTCTTTTCCCCCAATGTTTATACTATAAAGAGAAAGTTCATCAGCTGCGGGGGCCTCTTATGCAGAGTTATCTTTTATCTGACTGTTAATTAGTACTTATCTCAGGCTCTGGACATTTATTTTCATTTGTTTCTCCGGAGCGTCAGGAACAGAGTTGCTTCCTCTTAGCCAGGCATGCGCAGTCCCCTCTGGCATCTCATATCTCTAAATATTGACTAATTTTTGCCTAGAAGACACATGCTGCAAGTACATAGGACTTATGTTTGCTACCTACCTTTTCCTCCAGCAAAGAAATCAGGTCTGTAGGGCTTACATACACTGATGCAAGTGTGTGGGTGGGTGTGAAAGTGTGATTTCTGTGCATTCGGCACCTGGAGATCAGAGATGAGGCAGCAGTAAAAATCGTGCTTCTGAGCCTTTCCATGCAAATGCCCAAAAGTGGTTTTTGTACAACTGTACACAGAAGAGAGTAGAAAACAAAAGTGTTCAGAAATGTTCAGCAGCTCAGTTGACTGCTTCTACAGATGGCACAGCATTGCATAGAGAAATGTCTTTTCTGTCTAAGAGTATTCTCTATATGTTACATTTTTTTTGAAAATTACATGATTTGAGGAACTGCTAATATCCATAGTTTGTGGTTATGGGAGAGAGGCTTTTGCAACATTGCTATATATCAGCGGCTCTCAAACTTCCTAATGCCGCGACTCCTTAATACAATTCCTCATGTTGTGGTAACACCCAACCATAAAATTATTTTCCTTGCTACTTCATAAACAGGCATGTAGCCGAGATGGGGGGGGGGGAGGCTTGACCCCCCCCCCCCCAAATTCTCAGGGTGGTCCAAGAAAAGGTCTTACTGGTACATTATTTAAACTGTTATGTTTATTCATATCATGATCTGATCACCATGCTCAATATATCCCATAAGCATGGGGTTATTAGGATAATGATACAAACTCAGCCCCTCCCCCCCCACCAAATCAAAATCCTGACTATGGACCTGTTCTAACTATAATTTTTGCTATTGTTATGAATCGTAATATAAATATCTGATACGCAGGATGTATTTTTATTCACTGGACCAAACTTGACACAAATACCTGATGCACCTAAATTTGAATACTGGTGTGTGTGAGGGGGGAGGGGGGAGATATTTTGTCATTTGGGAGTTGTAGTTGCCGGAATGTATAGTTCACCTACAATCAAAGCGCATTTTGATCTCTACCAGTGATGGAAGTGAACCAAACATGGCATACAGAACTCCCATTACCAACAGAAAATACTGGAAGGGTTTGGTGGGCATCGACCTTGAGTTTTGGAGTTGTAGTTCACCTACATCCAGAGAGCACTGTGGACTCAAACAATGATGGATCTGGACCAAACTTGGCATGAATACCCAATATGCCCAAATGTGAACTCTGGTGGAGTTTGGAGAAAATAGACCTTGACATTTGGGAGTTGTAATTGCTGGGATTTATAGTTCACATACAATCAAACAACATTCTGAACCCCACCAACATGAGAATTGGGCCAAACTTCCCACACTGAACCTTTACAACCAACAGAAAATACTGTGTTTTCTGATGGTCTTTGCCAATCCCTATGACACCCCCCATGACCCCCCCCAAGGGTCCCGACCCCCAGGTTGAGAAACACTGCTATATATGGATTTATTATTAGAGAACTACATATTAAACATTCATTAACTGGTATTCCAGGTATGCTAGCACAATATCATTCTCTTATCCATGGATCTTATACTATGATTTCATTTACCCATGCTCCAAAACATACCTCTTAGAAGTGTTTTGGGGCCTCTCTAGAACCCCCAGTGTGATTCTATGGTATGTGTCTGGTATAAGTATAGTTAAAACATAGGATATGTTGTAATCCACAGTTTCAGGGTATCCAGGGAGGTCTTGGAACACATCCTCCATGAATACATCCACTATTTATATTTTTTATAAATTTATTTCAGCCCATACACAATAAGCAAACACATTATAAAACTTTACAGAGATAAAAACCTGTAAAAACACATTTTGTTAAAATATGTAATATCCATTCCATATGACAGTTACTTTGATTCTCATTTCAGATTAACAAGTGGAATGACCGGAAATTTATCAAGCCTTTTGCCTGGTCAGAAATGTATCTTGGAGACCGGATAACAGTACTTGAGAAAAAATGTCGTCTTCTTCCTGGCCATAAAGAGCTAACATGTGGGCTTTTGTTAGACTGATTAGATAGCAGTTACAGAACAAGCTGTATTTTATCATCATCATCATCATCATCATCATCATCATCATATTACACAGCCTCTTTTTCTCTTGAAGACACTCAAATCAGTGAAGAACAGTGATAAAATCAATACAATATGCAATTTAAAACCTAAAGGCTGCAAACATTTAAATAAAATTAAATGTAGTACTATTCAACAGTAACTCCTCATTGCATATAGTGAACTCTTGGTCCTTCCTTAACTTCAGAGGGCATTGGTTTCTGCGGCTGAATGCTTGATTGCCTTCTATTTGTGCTAGTATAGCTATCTTCTTATTTGCATGTGACATTCCACTTGTTATTATTTAATCAATCCGATAAATATTTCAACTCAAGCACTCTTATATAAGGTTCCTAGTGGTCCTCCATGTTTTACACTCAGCTGCAGCTCTGCATTTCTAACTGGATAAGAAAAAGAAATTACGGTTCACCCAAGTGCCATATATTCCATTGCAAGCCAGTTTAGGTTATGGGTGAAATGCTGAACCTGGAAAACTCTTCTTTTTGAACTGCAAGTGCAAGTGCATTGCCCTTGAAGACAATACATACATTTAACAATGCAAGTCTATACAACTGTATGCTAAAGAAAGCCCAACTGAATTCATTAAGGTTTCTTCCCATTTCAATATTTATGAGGGTGGGTCAAAAAGTAATGCCTCCATTGCTCTAACTTTTATTTCTTTCACAGCTACTGGACTATCTATGCATGGTATGATAGAGGGGACCTTATTCTACTGATTTAGTTAAAGGTAAAGGTTTTCCCCTGACATTAAGTCTAGTCATGTCTGACTCTGGGGTGTGGTGCTCATCTCCATTTCTAAGCTGAAGAGCTGGCATTGCCCATAGACACCTCATAGAATCATAGAATCAAAGAATCAAAGAGTTGGAAGAGACCTCATGGGCCATCCAGTCCAACCCCCTGCCAAGAAGCAGGAATATTGCATTCAAATCACCCCTGACAAATGGCCATCCAGCCTCTGCTTAAAAGCTTCCAAAGAAGGAGCCTCCACCACACTCCGGGGCAGAGAGTTCCACTGCTGAACGGCTCTCACAGTCAGGAAGGTCATGTGGCCGGTATGACTGCATGGAGTGCTGTTACCTTCCCACTGGAGCGGTACCTCACAGTTGCATGTTTTCAAACTGCTAGGTTGGCAGAAGCTGGGGCTGACAGTGGAAGCTCATACTGCTCCCTATATTTGAACCTGTGAACTTTCAGTCAACAAGTTTAGCAGCTCAGTGGTTTAATCCACTGTGCCACCAGTAGTCTTTTCTTTTTCCGACTGACTGATTAGAACTATGAATCTGAAGCTAAAAGAAAGAGCCACCATTGAATTTCTAGCAAGAGAAGGTTGTGCAACTAAGAAAATCAATAATCACTTGAAGAATGTTTATAATTTGAATGTTTATAATCTGACTTTTACCTGTTTGGACTCCTGAAAGAGAACCTACGTGATTTCAGATTCAATGACTTGAATGATGTTAAAACAGCTTTAAAATCATGGGTCCTAAAGCAAAATCCTGAATTTTTCCAAAATGTTTTTGATGCCTGGGTTACACAATGGCACAAATGTGTCCAAATTGATAGTGACTATCTGTAGCAACTTCTGCTGTTATATGTTCATTCATAGCATTTTTATGGCACAGGAGACAAAACTTTTTGACCCAACCTCATATAAAAGAATTGTACTGGGAAGTTCTAATGGTCTGATATGAATAAACATCTTGAAGCCTATAAGGGCAGTTCTTCCAGAAGACTTGAACCTTCCTTTTAGCCTATATACTTTCCCAAAGAAGAAAAGGGTTCATCTGTTTAAAATATGTAATGGATTGCATCCATGTTGATGCTCCCTTAACTTTGATTTCTATTTCTAACTGATTTTATTTCACAGTTTTTATACATCATGGATAAACATTGAATTTGTGCAATTACACCTATGCATATAATACTCCCCTCTTTTTGATGCTTTGGGCAAGGGGAAAGGATAACTTTGAGAAGCAAGTGGCCAGGTTTCAAGGATCACAGAAGTCACAAAGGAAACAAGCAATTGGGGAAATGTGGCACAATAATAATTTCCTTAGTGACAAAATGGGTGGGGGACTTCAATTTTGGAATGTGTGCATTTTATTTATTTATATATTTACCACATTTATATTCCACCCTTTTCACCCCAAAGGGGACTCAAAGGGGCAAACATAAGGCTCAATTTAATGCCATACAACACATATCCAGCAAATAAACATATATATTAAAGCAATCTCAAAAAAACATTTCAACAGTTAATATCAATTATCATTGCACCATTCCACCTTCACATATTGCACTGACAGATTATTCAAAAGTTTGGTCTCACATCCATGTTTATAGTTTTTTTTTCTAAAGGTCAGGAGGGAGAGGGCTGATCTGATGTCACTGGGGAAAGAGTTCCACAACTGAGGGGTCACCACTGAGAAGGCCCTGCCTCTCTCCGCCAACCGCACCTGCAAAGAAGGTGGAAGTGAGAGCAGGGCCTCCCCAGACAATCTTAATCTCCGAGATGGTTCATAAAGGGAGATATGTTCAGAATACAGATACAGAAGCAGATGATATCTGGCTCTCATAAGTTCTTAAACTAAAACCCCCATTATCCTTGCCACCATAGTCAGTGATGAGGAACAATCAAAACAGCCAACAGAAACACCTGGAGCACTACTTGTTGTAAATCTATAAATCTAATATGGTAAAAAGAAAAAACTCCAGAACATATTATAAAAGTTTGGAAAATCTTCATGACCTTTATTAAAAAAAGAGAGGAAATATGTTTTGTGGATTTGAAGAGTGAGTATAATAATTATGTTGTAATAAGGTAGAAATTAAGACTTTAAAAATATTACAAAAATAGAAAGAAGATTGCTATTTTTATAGAAATGTCTTTGGGTTAGAAGGCGGGAAGTCAATTTTAACATTTCTCTTTTATTAAGGATTTTTCCTTTCTCTTTTACCTGTGTTTTTATTTTATGTTATTTTTAGATAAGGTGAGTGGTTGGACCATTATTTTTTTCTTTTTCCTTTCAGGGGGAGCTTTAGGTAGGTAATATGAGCTTCTTATATAACATGAAAACTACAGTACTTTGAATGAGGATGCAACATTTTCTTACATTACCTGTACTAAAACAACTGTAATAACAATGACAACAATAATAATATAAACCATGCATTGTACAGGTAGCTGGTAGCTGGATCTGAGAACACTGGCTATAGCTTTCTGCAGCATGTGCTTTTGGTGTATATGCATTTGGTTAACGTGGATTTATTGCTGTGTAATAGGTAGAGGTCCATGCATTTTGATTGGGCAATTCAAAGTCTAGTTACCAGAAATTGTTTGCAAGATAAAATATTTTTCCCTAGCTTTCTTCTGAACCCCCATTCCTACCTTTGCTGCCTTTCCCAGTTTGGAGCTGGATGGGATGGTTATATTGCTCTTGCCATACACAAAAAGTGTAACTATCAGGACATAGGTATATCAGAGGAGCCACGCTGAGACATATTAGTGAATAAATATAATGCCTTTATGCTGTACTGCATTCAAGTTAGGTATGCCTTATCCAAAATACCTGGTACCAGGTGTGTTTTGGGTTTTGGATTATTTCCAGTTTTGTAAGATCTGTGTTTGCCTACATTTTCATATCGTGGAGTTGTATCTAGCAGGGATGTGTGATGTAAGTGGGACAATTGGAGTTGTGGACCCATGGCAATATTTACAGTAGTTCTGAGAGGTAAGTGGCATACCTCTTACTGACCCAGCAGGATCCTGGATTCTCAGTTACTTCTTCTCCTCCATGGTAGAAGGTTGCCCAACATCTGTGATTGTCTCTGATGGTCAGCCCCCTGAGCTTACAGACTGACATTTCTCATCACTATTCAATTCATTTAATTGCATTTTTCAAAATGTGTCTCAATTTTCTCTAGCTAGTTGGACACAGTTGACAGAGCCTAGTCTGTTTGCTTGAGGCTTAGCATGTAATTAAAACAGAGAGTGATAAAAAGACATTTGAGCAGGCGCTCAGAATTATGAATAAGCATGAGAGGTGCAGCTAGCCAAGCAAGCTGAGATGATACCATCTGAAGTTTGCTTTCCACTTTTGATGTTGGTTGAATGATGCAAACAGGGAACTGAAAGATGTTTTTGCCTCCTTTTCTGCCCCGCAATCTGGCTTTTCACTTCTATAGTTGCTTTAGCCTCATCATCAAAGGTAACCTAACACAAAGGATATATCCCATGCAAACCACTGCCTTGTTGCATCCTACAGTTCCTTAAGCCCATCTTGTTATTAACACTGTATACTTGGGTTGAATGAATTCCTAGTTTAATAAACCCATGGCTATACTGACCTGCCCTATATTATAGCTGAGAAGGCCCTGTTTCTCATCCCCACCAGTCACTCCTGTTGTAAACTGTAGTTGCAAATACCCCTGGAAAAATGAACCAAGTTCAAAATATCTTAATACCAGGTTGACTACTCAAGCTATAGAAACTTATCTTAATGATAAAAATGATAGTATCAAGTGTTTTTCTCTATTAAATCCTCCCATTCAGTACATGCCCCTGCAACATATGAATTTCTCCATTGGAATCTACAATAAGAGATCATTCCTTTTTATGAACATGTAAGACAAAGGTTGAAAAAGTTACCTTTTTCATCTAGAACTCCTACATTTCTCGTCAAAATTTTACAATATAACCCCTGTCACAAATGATGTGGGTACTAGGGTGATTTTGGGGAACTCAAAACAGATTTTTTGGCTACATACAGTCCATGGTCTGTGAGTTTTCACCCTTCTTCATGAGATTCTTTGTTATATTTTGTATTCATATCCAGGTTCTTTTTGTTGCACACACAGTGCCACCATAGGCCGAATGAGCAAGGGATATTTGAAATATTTTAGAAGCAATGAAATAACTGTCATTGTTAGAACCCAGACTCGGAGAAATAATATTGTCCCCCGCCAGCATTCTCTATAAATCAAATATTTGAGCTGTCAAGGCAAATTTTGATGGATGCTAATCTTCTAAGCCCCTAATGGAGGGTTTTTGAATTGAATTCCAAACTCCTATATGTGAGACTACAATGCATCTCAATGGTTGTTGATGATATAAGGAGTCAGGTCTCCTTTTCAGGTTAATATTTCATGCTATAATAATCTGTTGTGTTTAATCATATTCACAGTTGTATATGTTTTAAGTAAAATTAAAATATTCTGGTTCCATGAGGTAAATACCGTACCATAAACTGCAAAACATATGTTCAAGAATAGTAATAATAAAACACACAGAGAGATTTTGATTGGATCCTATTTTGCTTTTAATTGCTTGGCATTCCCACTCCCTCTTGCATGAGCAATCTCCAAAATGACAGGATTTGCAACATGGGGTCCTTTTTCATGCCAGAGATCGCTCACAGTGGGAGATAAGAGCATCAGGCAGTCACTTCTCCATCGACAGGGGAACAGACCTTGTTGATCCCAGCAGCTGTTTACCAGTAAGTGGGACTGGTGGGTGGTATCTAGCCAGGCATAGCAGCCTAGGTGCGATGCTACATAGTATGCAATGCCGGATTCTGCCGATATTTTCTAATTAAAATGCATTAATTTGGGTTATTTTTATTCCATTCCATTATTTTTATTCCATTCCATCATTATTACAATAATATTCCATTATTACGGAAATTATTTTTTTCCAGTGAGTGGGAACTTTGGGTCTCACAGTTCAAAATGAGCTCCAAAAGCACCAGAGGAAATCAAAAGTGATGAAATATCATATTTCGTCCACCGAAACAGCTCCTGCGTCAGAGTGCTAAAGCCTTCTTGAACTCTAGAAGAGCCAAACAATTGTAGTAAGTGGACCTCAGTGATCTGGGTTGTGGCAACTCTTGGGCTTCTTTCACACTAAACACCATGATTCTATCATAACAGGTATGGTTGTATCTCATGGGATCTGGAGTCTTGTAAAATGTGGGAGTTATTAAGTTGAGAATATGCAATGTCCCTTGCTTAAACTGCAAATCCCGGGATGGAAACATGGCAGTTAAAAACAGGAATCATAGGACTATAACTGTTTTGTGTAGAAGGGCCCATCATCTAATCTAGACTATACTTGTGAGAAATCTATTTGTTCTTTCATGGAAGAGGAATTAGATATAAACTAAATAAACAAATAAAAAATCTTTGTAATTACTGTATCACTGATCTGTGGTAAACTTCTCTGCATCACAGTCCAGAAGACACAGCAGTGAGAAGCACTAAGTGGAAGACATTTGCTTCAAATCACATTTTCCTTAGAAATAATTTTTATGGGCGCATTTGGCAAGACAGGTGTTTTGTCAGTGATTAATTGTATGACAGGTATTACATTTCATGCAACAGGGCACAGTAGCCTTGTAGGCGTGACGTCTTCTGATGAAAGCAGAGTCCACAGAGAAGATGCATTTATTTCAGGTTCCAAGTGGCATGGTTATGGATCTCTTTGTGGCATGCTGCATTTACAGAAAGGTATAAAATACAGTATAATCTCTTTGGCATGCTGTTCTTTACATTTTGAGAGAGCTTTGTGAAAATCTGTGAGATGAATGGATGTCTCTCTTAACTGTGCCAATTGTTACCATTGGACTGAGCATTTTAAATTATTTCATCCTCATATAGTGCTATATATTAGGAATATTTATTTATCAGTAATTATTTGTGACCATTTCAAAGTCAAAGGTTTATAGGACTTTGTACAGTGGTCACTTTTAAATATTAATTAGTTACTTAGGTGATCCCTCATTGTCCAAGTATGATGGCCTTCCAAATTCTTGGAAGATGCCTGTGCATGAGTTTTTTTAAAAATGTCTGGTAGTTGGTGCACAGCCATTCAACATACAGTCTTCACAGAGTGAAGCTGTTCACAGCTGTTGTAACATGTACCACATTATCGTCCATCTGATCTGCCATTGAGGTCTTCGGATTGTGCTTGATCTGGAACCTCCCCTGCGGCCCCTCCCTGAGAAGTGCATGACTACGGTGGTTATGCCCGCAGGTTCATTGGAACATGCAAGCCTCCTCACCACGAGGTGATAATCCATATTATACTCATTCACACTTGCTTGCATTTTGTATTTGTATTCTGCTTTCCATCGTCCAACCAATAAACTAGCTGTTTATGTTGTACATGGTGCCCAAACCTTCACAATGAAACACGTGAAATGGCAAACTGTTTTAATGTATTTAGAATGTTTTAATGTAGGTTAAGTGTATATTATGTTTGTTTATTGTTCGGCACCGAATGGTGCCTGTTGGTAGCCAGGAATGGAAATTTGGACGACGGATTGGATCACGACTCTAGTTATGAAATGCATTGTGTTGTCTATTGTTGTGTCAATATTGTATATTATGCTTTTATGGTTTTAAATTGTATATCGTTGATTGATTCTTATCCTTGTTGTAAACCGTGTTGAGTTGCCTGTTGGGCTGAGAAACTGCGGTATACAAGTAAAGTAAATAAAATAAAATAAATAAATAAAATCCTGAGTCCCACTTTGGAGGCAAGAAGGATGGGATAGAAATGCTCCTATTAAAAAAAAATGCAAGTTTATGCAACTTGGTGTAATTTACCTTAATGAAGACTACTCCCTGTGCCATTAGATGCCAATAAAGAAACAGAGCACAACAATTAACATAAACAGGTCAGCACCAAAAAATACATTAAAAAGCAATAAAAATATTGGCCCTTAAAATATTAACACAACCAAATCTGACTCCACTAATCCAAATCATAGTGATCAAGTGATTTGCTTCCAAAATCAATTTAAGGTGCTTGTTAGTTACCTATAAAACACTAAATATCTTGAAATAGTTATCATGAGGAAAAGTTGTCTCAACTGAAGCTTTATTACCAATCCTTGTTTCTGCAGTAACCCAAATGTTCAAAATCCAGTTCTCACAGGGACAGAAAATGAGATGAAATCTTCTTAATAGGGACACAGAGAACAAAACACGGTGAACCGCCCGGAGTCCCCTTCGAGGTTGAGAAGGGTGGTATACAAATAAGACAAATGGAAATAAATAAATAAATAAATCATCTGTCTGTCTGTCTGTCTACATATGGCTGGAGTTACACTTAAAAGTGTACCTCTTCTGACTTACATGCAAATTCAACTTAAGAACAAACCTATAGAACCTCAATGGGAACCTATTTGTTAACTTGGGAACTGCCTGTATTTGTCTTCTTGGCAGTCTGTGTTTCAAATGTGTTGATTCTCTTCCTGTCAGCTTTTTTCACTGTCCAGATAAATGCTGCTTGTTTATGTGTTTGTGTATAAATGTTCCCTGATGATGAACTTAGCAACAATATTCATCTGTCAGGCCATGCATGGTACAATCCTCTTCTGTTTGTAAATGGAAAAAAAGATGCTTGAATGCAAGTAATATACATCGGCACAGTCAGTCCTTGATCACTTTCACCGTCTTATCATACTTTCTTTAAAGAGTTATAATCAAGGCCTATTAATCTGACATTCTGAATATCTTAAATCTCTTGACTTTCTTCTGTAGAGCATGGAAAATTACTTTCGAAAGTAATTATTAAGCCTCCCTCAAAAATTAGCTGGCTATAATTATCATTCTAATTTGTAAAAATAATTCCATACTTTTCCACCCCACTAAAGTAAACTACACTACCAAATCAGATTTAAATGTGTTTCTTTTTAACCTTGGTTTGGTATGACCTAGATAGTTTGTAACTCTGTAACTACTGCTAAGTATAAGAGCTGAAAGAAAGTGCCTTCATGTATGAAATACTTTTTTGGTAATGTAGATTGCTTGCTTAGAATAAAAGTTTTCCTTCAAATGTTTCCTCATTTTCACACTCACTTCACATGACTTGCTTGATGTGTGTGCATATGCATCTTCTCCTATAGGTCTGTGGGAGGAAAATCTCTGTAGAGTAAGAAGTGGAGAAGTGCAAGTGAAGCCTCCAGTAACTTTTCACTAAGGCCCCTCCTACACTGTCATATAATCCACATAATAAAATCACATAATCCACATTATCTTTTTGAACTGGATTATATGAGTCTACACTGCCATATAATCCAGTTCAGAACAGAGAATCTGGATTTTATATGGCCATGTAGAAGGGGCCTGAGTCAAGTAGGTTAAAACAATGGTTGGTGAAAGTAAGAGTTCTTCCATACAGCCATATAACCCAGAATATCAAGGCAGAAAATCCCACAATATCTGCGTTGAACTGGGTTATCTGAGTCCACACAGCCATATATTTCAGTTCAAAGCAGAAGGCATGTGATAAATCCACTATTCCCACAGTTTACTGGGCTAAATAAGCCCAGAAAACTGTGGGAATACTCACCCCCTCCCCCAAAACCCCCAAACTTACCCAGCCTCCATTACAGGCTTCAAGCAGCTCTCCTGGTGCGTAGAAATGATACGCCAGGAGAGCAGGGGGGGGGGGGGGAGGAAAATCGCTCCCCCCTCCAGGCTTTTCTGGTGCATCATTTCTATGTGCCGGGAGAGCTGCTCAAAGCTTTCTCATTTCATCCCAACTAGTCAGCCCCATTGAGCAATTGTCTCTTGTGACCTCTATTGTTCCTCTGTGATGCTCACCCCCATAAATGTAACTTTTCTCACCACATCATTAGTCCTTTGTTTGCCTGGAGGGGAGACTATGCCCCTCAGCTGTGTTGCCCACATAATGGGAGAACCAGTAGCACATACTCCATTACACTGACTATAATGAAAGGTGAATATCCCTCTTTTCCCCCCTGCATCATACCTTCCTCCTCTCTTTTTTATGTTCTGTGTGTGATCTACACTTGAGGGATTTTATGCACATATTTTCCCTCTAATTTGATGCAGCTTAGTTATAGAAACAGAGAGAGAGAAAGAGAACAGCTTGTCGGGTTTTCCTGTAACACATGAAAGACAGTAAGAAAAAGGGAGAGGGAGATAATTCTGTTTACTTATGGAAGTTCTTTGAGTTAAAGCATCTAAGCTCTAAAAACTGTTTACTGAAAAAATGGCTTAAGGCAACATATTTGTTGAATTTGTTGAATATCATTTTTTCAAAATAAGACTGCATGATTCTGGGGTGTTTACCTATGTTTTCAGCCATGATTTGGACTGAAAAACATAAACTGAGATCTTCCTCTTTTGGGATAAAATGCCAATAAAGATGCACCCTTAGTTATGTATCTGCATAATATCTTCGGCCTGACTGCTCCCATCCCTACTTACTTACAGTTGCTTCCTCAGCAACAGGAGGACAGACCCTCATTAATCATCCAGCTATTATTTGGTAAGTGAGGTTTGGGGAACCTAAAATGTTCCCTTGTGTATCCTAAACTAGAGAATGCATAATAGACTTGTGTGCAGAATTTGTTTCTTCCGTTTCCTCCATTTCCTTTGGTACCTTCGGAAGCCTGTATCGGTAAGGACCCTCCCAGTTTGAAAACTTACTTGCAACAAAAGCAAGTGGGAGACAGTCTTGGCTCCTCCTCTGCCTTTCAGCATCACAGTTTAATCTTTTTTATTAATCCCTCAAGAAACAAAAAGAAAACCCTAATTCTCTGAAAACTACTACCAGTTACTTCTCCTCTTCCAGGAGGTCATCGCTCTTCCTTACTTGGAAGGGGGAAGCCCTCTCAAAATGTACAAAAACTTCAACTCTTAAGAGTGTGTAGATGCTGGCATGGTGGAGGCCCAAGAGAGAAAGTGCGTGCGCCTGCCTGCAACACCTCTCCTCTAGACAGTTTAAATGCCTAAAATGATGGGAAGGGGAGCCTGGAAAGCCCCCCCCCCCAATAATGAATTTTTTGGCACCCCAGAGTGAAAACAGATATCTGCCCCCCCCCCCCCCCAAATTTGGTAGGCTCCCAGAAAACAGATCAGGGCTCCCACCAAAAGCCAGGACACCAAAATGGGTCAAGGTATACATGAATTCCACAAGCATAATGATCATGACTATGAATCAATCATGAAAGGTTCATGAGAAATAGCATATGCAGACATAGGTATTTATATACTTCATCTAATAAATAAAATCCCAACATTCAGATAGAAGTAAACATTATTTACAGTCAAAGAAGGAAGGAATAGTATACAGTCTCGCAAATACATTTACTTTACGAAAAGAAAAAAGGGACATAGAAAATTGATTAGGAGTACAAACTGAACTACTGTGGGAGTACCGAAAAATTTCTTTGGGGAGTGTTTTTATTTTTGCTTTCCTTTCTTCTAGAATTACACAGAATTAACAGGAAATAATTTCATTTGTATAGTTTGTAGAAAATATTTTACTTTTCTTGTAATGACCCCTCCAACAACAACAACAACAACAACAACAAAGAGTTAGTCTTTAAAATGATCGATACCCACACATTTATCCATGTCTTCCTTTTCCCACCAACTCACAGAACTGAATTTCTAACTGCTTTAGTAAATTCTACCCAGGGAGGTGGTATGATATTTACTATTTAGGCACCATTAAATTTTGAGTTCACTTTAGGAATTCATCCTAAATTAATCCTAAACTTCATGTTTAGTAGCTAGTATTAAAATAAGACTTTGGAGAAGATGGCACCATTCCCTTAGTGGACCAATTTGTTCATAGCTTGTTTAAATTGCTGTCCTCATCCTGGCTAATGTAATAATGAAATAAAATAAAGATTTCACATGTGCATTCATTCATTTTGATTTCTCTCTCTACGCATGCACTGGAGGCTTACTTCAAGGAAAGGTGTTCCAGATTTACATAGAAGTGAATTTGTGTTCAGTGGGTATTGTTGTTGTGTGCCTTCAAATCATTTCTCACATATGGTGACACTAAGATGAACCTATCATGGAGTCTGGCAGAATTTGTTCAGAGGGGAATTGTACTTGTTTTCTTCTGGGGTCCCTTCTACACTGCCACATAACCTAGCCCCCTCCTATACTGTCCCATATGCCAGGATCTGATCCCAGATTATCTGATTTAAATTGGATTATATGAGTTTCTACTGCCAGATAATATGGGATCAGATCCTGGGATATAGGAGCAGCGTGGAAGGGACCCCAGATTATCAAGGCAGCTAATCCAGATTATTTGATTTGAACTGGATTATATGAGCATAAACTGCCACATAATCCAGTTCAAAGCAGATAATCTGGATTGTATATCACAGTGTAGAAGGGGCCTAAGGAAGTGTGACTTCATCATGATCACCTAGTGGGTTTCATGTCAAGCAAGTTTTTGAACTCTCGTCTACCAGTGTCCTAATTCAACACTTAAACCATTTCAACACTTAAACCATTAGACCGGGCATGGTCAAACTTCAGCCCTCTCGGTGTTTTGGATTTCAACTCCCAGAATTACTAACAGCCACTAGACTGTTACGAATTGTGAGAGTTGAACTCCAAACCATCTGGACAGGTCGAAGTTTGTCCATGCCTGCATTAGACCATGCTAGCTCTCTAAATGGCTCTTACTCCTATCTAAAAACTATTATTTATCATTATATAGTTCTCTTCCCATACTGTACAGTCATGTCCTCCCTCCTTGGGCATCCCTTCAAGAACCCTGTCAGGCTGAGAAAAGGGTGCTTGGCCAAGGACAACCAATAAGTTTCCATAGAGAAGCAGAGATACAAGATCAAATATCCTTCTCTTTTCAAAAAGCTATAATTGAACTGAAGATAATTCTTTCTTCCCTTGCACACTTCTGTTTATATTTTAAATAGGAAATCATGGCTGGAAGGCAAGCAACAGCAGAGTAGGCTTATTCATGAAAAAGTAATGTGCTTGTTCCCAGCATTGGGACAAGAATGTTAAAGAAGTTTTGACTGGTAGTTCATAAACAAGCACATAAGAATTCCTCTGTAATGTACCCCTATGTTGTACTGTTTATGTTCAGTTTACCGAGTCTTGTTTTGCTCATGCAGAAGAATTACCCAAAGAGCAATTTCTTTCATTTCCAAGAACCATGACCCCAACATTGCTTAGCATTTTGATGTTCCTGGATTTCAAGGCAAGATTCCTCAAGGTCATTCAATTATTGGGATCCTTGAGAAAATGAGTCCATGTTTCTCTAGCTCCCGGTCTGTTTCTGGTTCCTTGATTTAACACCACCATTTGGTGATGTTAGCACTGGACATACAATCATTATTTTTTAAAAATGCTCCACTGTCAGGGGGTATTTGGAGGATTAATTCCAGCACTATCAGGATTGACTTGCATTACAGCTGGGAATCACAAACCTTTCATATGTTATTTTACTGTAGATTTCAGAAACTGTTGCCAGCCTAGTATGAAGCTGTTGCTAATCAGCCTTCACATCTATGAACTAGTTTTAAACCATATCCTTGAGCTGCAGGATTGCCACTCAGCTTCCATGGTGATCTTGGAGTGATAAAAAGATAGCAAGAATGTTCATACCATGAATTCCCTTTTTCATACCCTAGAGTTACAGGTCCTATGTACAGTGCAAATGCGTAATTGAAGAATTACAGTACTCAACCGCAACACTGAATACCAACTTAGTGCAAGATATGAACAGGTCAAGGCTCATGGCTGACAATCTATTGTGAAATTGCTTTGCAGAGAGGCAATGCACATTGACATGCTACTTGGTGTACTTTGATATCTGACTGCATGTGCAATGGTCTCATATGCACCCTCAGATCGATATGACCATTACAGATTGTTCTCTCGCCAAAAACTCAATTTACATATTGGACATATGTTCCTAATGGGATACTGACTGCTGCAACAACAACAACAACAACAACAACAACAACAACAACAACCCACAGCAGAAGAGAAAACTGGTGAAAGGAGGCTCTCCATGGACAGTTCCTGGGGAAAATTGAGAGCCAAATTGACAAAGAAAAACCATGGCTGTGGCTCACAAATGGAACTTCGAAAAAGAAGATGGAGGATCTGATTCTGGCAGCCCAAGAACAAGCCATTAGAACCAATGCCATCAAAGCCAGAACTGAAAAGTCGACAACAGATTCCAAGTGTAGATACTGCAAGGAAGCAGATGAAACAATAGATCACATCCTCAGATGCTGCAAGAAGATCGCGCAGACAGACTACAAGCAGAGGCATAACACTGACTTCATGATGATGTTAAAAAACAAAGTATGGATCGTCGATATTGCAATCCCAGGTGACAGCAGGATTGAAGAGAAACAACTGGAAAAAAGCTGACACGATATGAGAATTTAAAGATTGAACTGCAAAGACTCTGTCACAAGCCAGTAAAGGTGGCCCCAGTGGTGATCGGCACACTGGGTGCAGTGCCTAAAGACCTTGGTCTGCACTTAAACACAATTGGCACTGATAAAATTACCATCTGTCAGCTGCAAAAGGCCACCCTACTGGGATCTGCACACATTATTCGCCGATACATCACACAGTCCTAGACATTTGGGAAGTGTCCGACATGTGATTCAATACAACAGCCAGCAGAGTGATCTTGTCTGCTGTGAACTCATCTTGTTGTGTTTCAAATAATAATAATAATAATAATAATAATAATAATAATAACTTTATTTTTATACCCCGCCACCTACAACATCTCCCCGAGGGGACTTGGAGCGGCTTACAAAGGGACAAGCCCAAAGATTACAGATAAAAACAAACACATTAAAATCAATCAAATAAAAACATAACACAATCACAAAGCAACATCATAAAAACAATATCATGGCTGAAACAAAAATCGAAGCTGGGTCCAGGCTCAAGTAAATGTAATGATTTTTAAGTCAAGCTGAGGGAAAGTGCAAAAATTCAAATGGGCAGGGCTAGATACCCTTAGCCATAAAGCGTCAAGGTTACCAGAAAAAGGGCCGAACTAAAGTGCAGGAGCTTAGATAGGGTTGAGCCAGTTCTCTGGTGAACTGCCTAATCAAAGGCACAACATATATTTGCTATGATCCTGCTATGTGCTAAATTGTAAATGCATACCACTGAAGTATGCATTGGGTGTTTAAAATCTATTTTAAGGTTTGCATCTCTCCTGCCTTCTCTGCATGTAACATCCTTTTTTATGTTTTCTGTGGCATCACATTTATCATATTTATGTTCTCATTAAATCTAAAAAGTGTATGCATTTCCTCTTCCCTGTATCTTACCTTACCAAAGCAGAGACATCTCCTAAGGTTTTTCTTTTTCATATACCTGTCCATTTCTCCTAAAGTATCAGTAACTTATATAACAGGATTGCAGCTTTACAAAATAAAATGCAGAGAGAAGCTCTGATATCCAGTGTATTAGCTAACAGATGCTCAAATTACTGTGTTGTGAATGGCTATGCTTTGATATAGCAATTGGCTTTTTCTTGATCACATATTACTCTGATCTCTGCCTCTTCAATAACAGAACTAAGGCTGAATGTTTTTCTCCATCTGTGTATGGGGAAAAGAAGGATTTTGACCCAGAAAAGTGCAAATATCTACAACGTTCCTCAATAGCTGCACTCTCATGCCCTTGCCTTCCCACTGGGGTGTGTTAGGAGAAAACATATATTTGCTGTCATAATGTGTAGTTCTGCCCTCATTGACAGGCAGGTAGTTACTCATAATCATGACTTCCACTGAAAGTTGGAGATTCCACATC
The DNA here is from genome assembly GCF_037176765.1 of Anolis sagrei. NCBI lineage: Eukaryota > Metazoa > Chordata > Lepidosauria > Squamata > Anolidae > Anolis > Anolis sagrei. Next base: position 209,318,950 of record NC_090024.1, on the reverse strand, counting down.
CTCCCATTAATGGATGAGCTATTACAGTTTGGAAGCACCTCATCATATGCAGCCTAAACATTATTTCATGTCAGAAAGTAATATGAAAATTGGGCATTGAACAACAGGAGAGTCTTTACTTAAACTGTTTTGTGAGGCATTGAAGCAACCATTTCAGGAGGAAGATCGGTAATGGAGTGGAGGATAGAGCAGTATGAGCACTACATAGCCCATCCTGTGACCCCCCAAGCTGCCTTGCTGTTCTCAGTTCTGGTAGAAATACCCATCTCTGAAAAGTCTTTACATCTCATCAATTGCTGTCTATAAAGAAAAGGGAAGAATGGGCCAGAGGTGCATTTCGCTTTTCTGTCTGTACTGTATTACACCTGCCTGTGGTCTCATAGCAATCATGTTGTTGAAGCAAATGGGAACATATCAGTGATATACTGGTTTGAAAACAGTCACTCCTACATCTGTCTGCAATCACGCTATTGTGCCATCATTTTCTTGTCCTCTTTTACCCTGTCTTGCCTCTAATTTTTGCTCCCCACTTTCTGTAGGTGTTGCAAAATGAGTCTTTCTATCATGAAAAAGTATGCTTTTTCAAAAGCATTGGAGAAACAGATACTATACCTTTTTCTTTTTACTCATCAGTCAAGGCATCTTTCAGGGGGGAAAAAAAGTAAAGACATGGCCTTTCGGCAGTAAAATAATGCAGTACAAGAAATGAATATAACAAAAATGCAATTGACAATAGGAATGGCTTCGGATTATGATTCTGGATTTTGTGATTTTAATGCTATAGTAAGAGGAATTAATTCTATATTTCAATTTTAAATGTCTGCTTATGTTCTGTGTTTAATATGATTTTAAGGTTTAATTTATAGTTATATGTTAACATTTTAGTTATTATGCTTTGGTTTTATATATATTTTGGCACTGAATCTTGCCATTACTTGTTGTACACTGCTTTGAGTCCCCTATGAGATAAGCTGTATATAAATGCAGTAAATGGATAAATAAATAATCCTCAAGCTGTGGTCCCCCAACCGTTTTGCCCCCCACCTCCTAGAATCCTTAGCCAGCTTGTTCAATGGTGAGGAATTCTGGGAGATGGAGGCCTAAACAGCTAGAGGGCTGCAGTTTGAGGATGCCTGCCTCAGTCTGTCAGAGGGGACAATTCTGCTGGCAGTCAGGGGAGGAGAGGGGTGCAGAATGTTAAGGAGTTGGTATTTTCCGGTGAGGGAAAGTGTAATCAGATCTAACCTTGCAAAGTCTCCCTCTATCTCTCTCTCTTCCCCAGGATTCACTCTTCTGAATGCAAAACCAACCAAACCAACCACAGACGTCTTAGGAATAACAAGAGGGAAGGGAAGTGGAGATGGAGGGAGGGCAAGAAATCATGCCCATTAATTAAAGCAGTGACAAAAGGAAACATTGATTTTCCCCCGTCACTGAAAGGTGAATTCCACCAGTGGAATAAACACAATGTTATACAATAAGTACCAGCTACAGATGCTATTATTCTGTTGTAATTGCTATTTGTCATCCTTGTGTGATAAACTCCTCTGTCAGTCACACATGTTGAGCTAGCTATTACCACTGTTGCCATCTGCTGTTATATAATTGCTTTTTGTTCAGAGTTAAGCATAGATCAGTTACTGATCATTTCCCTTTCCCTTTTAGGAGTATAGGACAGGGGTCCCCAAACTAAGGCCCGGGGGCTGGATACGGCCCTCCAAGGTCATTTACCCGGCCCTCGCTCAGGGTCAACCTAAGTCTAAAATTACTTGAAAGCACACAACAACAACAACAACAACAACAACAACAACATCCGCCAAAAGCAAGCCCACACTTCCCATTGAAATACTAATAAGTTTATATTTGTTAAAATTGTTCTTCGTTTTAATTATTGTATTGTTTTTAAGTGTTTTTGCACTACAAATAAGATATGTGCAGTGTGCATAGGAATTTATTCATGTTTTTTTCAAATTATAATCTGGCCTTCCAACATTTTGAGGAACTGTGACCTTGCCCTCTGTTTAAAAAGTTTGAGGACCCCTGGTATAGGAGATAGCTTTACATTAAATCATATTGTTGGTTAATCTATCCAGAATTAACTTGCAGTGGGAAGAGCTATTTAAGATTTCAGGCAAGATTCTTTCCCTGCTCTGCATTAAAAAAAAATCATATATTGAAATGCTAGATTGACTTGGCTCTGCTGAGCTTCTGAAATTAGTCAAGATAGACACCATTTCACACTGCACTTTACTTTTGTAGTAACATCTCATGGACTTCTGGGTTTTGTAGTTCAGGAGGGGTATTTTTTTTTTTTGAGCCAGGGATCTCTTATGGATCACCAATCTACTGGATACCATAGGATGTTTAGCATTGCAGTTAAAGTCCAATATAGCTCAATAACTGTGTTATGTGAAGAGGCCCTGGGTGTGCTCAGAATGGTCTAGTTGTATGGTTTTTGCTCTTTGCATCGTAAGTAATAGTTTCCTATCATCTGAAAGAAAGAAACATGTACAAGAATTTCTCCTCCAGGCTTAAAGCTCCAAAAAGAAAACTTCCAGTTTCAGCTTCTGTGTCCTAAAACTGTTACATCTTACAACAATGTTTAGATCTGATGCACACTGGCTAAGCCCCAGGCAAGTTGAGAGCAGGCTGAATCACCACAACTGTAACTTGTAACACTTCTTTAGGAGTGTCCATTTACATGTTTCACACACACTGCCTTTGACCGCCCTGAGCAACAGTAAGTTCCTGAGAATGCCACTGTCAGGTTGTATTTCCTTGTGTGTGAAAACAGTATCTCAGACTGCTAAGATTTTCACTGCACTTCTCTCCCCACTTCTCTCTCTCTCTCTCTCTCTCTCTGATATAACCCAGAGAGCAGCAAAACCCTCAACACACAGTGTTAGTGTTTAAAATATTAGAATTGGAGAGTCTTTCTTCTCTCAGCTTCCTGAAGTCTTCAATTTTCTCTAGGGAGATCTATCATAAGTTTCATGTTGACAACAAATAAGTCTTGGACTAGAGTGAGAAGGGCTGGAGCTACCTCCCTTCTTTTTCACAACCCCCTTTTTAATGTTCCAATTCAGGTAACTATCCATTATCCACTCATTTTATTTTTTCCTCTTTTTTCCCTTTCTTCACTTCATTCTTCATTTCAGAGCTGACCTTGAAAAATAAAGGTATGACAACCACCTCAGGCACTAAATTTTGTGTGTCACTGGGTTGCTGTGAATTTTTCAGACTGTATGGCCATGTTCCAGCAGCATTCTCTCCTGAGCTTTCACCTGCACCTCTGGTATGAATCCTCAGAGGTTTGTTTGTCATGTATCTTTTACGTGCTAGCTGACAACTTGTCATGTTCGTTTCTCTACCCACGCCGCTTCCAGGCATGGAGGATGTTTTGGGATTTCATTTATACTACGAAGTTACATGCTTTCCGACAATATTAGTTGGCTCAAGACAGCCACAATTAAGGTTCTGTCTCATCTCCTTCTGAACTGATTTTCATAGAATCATAGAATCATAGAATCAAAGAGTTGGAAGAGACCTCATGGGCCATCCAGTCCAACCCCCTGCCAAGAAGCAGGAATATTGCATTCAAATCACCCCTGACAAATGGCCATCCAGCCTCTGCTTAAAAGCTTCCAAAGAAGGAGCCTCCACCACACTCCGGGGCAGAGAGTTCCACTGCTGAACGGCTCTCACAGTCAGGAAGTTCTTCATAATGTTCAGATGGAATCTCCTCTCTTGTAGTTTGAAGCCATTGTTCCGCGTCCTAGTCTCCAAGGAAGCAGAAAACAAGCTTGCTCCCTCCTCCCTGTGGCTTCCTCTCACATATTTATACATGGCTATCATATCTCCTCTCAGCCTTCTCTTCTTCAGGCTAAACATGCCCAGTTCCCTAAGCCGCTCCTCATAGGGCTTGTTCTCCAGACCCTTGATCATTTTAGTCGCCCTCCTCTGGACACTTTCCAGCTTGTCAATATCTCTCTTGAATTGTGGTGCCCAGAATTGGACACAATATTCCAGGTGTGGTCTAACCAAAGCAGAATAGAGAAGTAGCATTACTTCCTTAGATCTAGACACTATGCTCCTATTGATGCAGGCCAAAATCCCATTGGCTTTTTTTGCCTCCACATCACATTGTTGGCTCATGTTTAACTTGTTGTCCACGAGGACTCCAAGATCTTTTTCACACGTACTGCTCTCGAGCCAGGCGTCCCCCATTCTGTATCTTTGCATTTCATTTTTTCTGCCAAAGTGGAGTATCTTGCATTTGTCACTGTTGAACTTCATTTTGTTAGTTTTGGCCCATCTCTCTAATCTGTCAAGATCGTTTTGAATTCTGCTCCTGTCCTCTGGACTATTGGCTATCCCTCCCAATTTGGTGTCGTCTGCAAACTTGATGATCATGCCTTCTAGCCCTTCATCTAAGTCATTAATAAAGATGTTTAACAGGACCGGGCCCAGGACGGAACCCTGCGGCACTCCGCTCGTCACTTCTTTCCAAGATGAAGAGGAAGCATTAGTGAGCACTCTCTGTGTTCGTCCACTTAACCAATTACAGATCCACCTCACCGTAGTTTTGCCTAGCCCACATTGGACTAGTTTCCTTGCCAGAAGGTCATGGGGGACCTTGTCGAAGGCCTTACTGAAATCCAGGTACGCTACATCCACGGCATTCCCCGCATCTACCCAGCTTGTAGCTCTATCGAAGAAAGAGATCAGATTAGTCTGGCATGACTTGTTCTTGATAAATCCATGTTGACTATTAGCGATGACTGCATTTGTTTCTAAGTGTTTGCAGACCGCTTCCTTAACAATCTTTTCCAGAATCTTGCCCGGTATCGACGTGAGGCTGACCGGACGGTAGTTGTTTGGGTCGTCCTTTTTTCCCTTCTTGAAGATTGGGACCACATTGGCCCTCCTCCAATCTGCTGGAACTTCTCCCGTTCTCCAAGAACTCTCAAAGATGGTTGCCAATGGTTCCGAAATGACTTCCGTTAGTTCCTTCAATACTCTTGGGTGTAGTTGATCTGACCCTGGGGACTTGAACTCATTAAGAGCGGCCAGGTATTCCTGGATGACTTCTTTCCCAATTTGGGGTTGGATGTCCTCCAATCCCTCATCCACTCCATCTTGCTGAGGTTGAAGACTCTCTTTTTGTGAGAAGACCGAGGCAAAGAAGGCATTAAGTAGTTCTGCCTTTTCCCTATCCCCTGTCAGCATTGCCCCATCTTCTCCTCGAAGAGGTCCTATCGCCTCCTCGTTTTTCCTTTTTCTACTGACATAAGAATAGAAGCCCTTTTTATTGTTTTTAATGTCCCTGGCAAGTCTGAGCTCGTTTTTTGCTTTAGCTTTGCGGACCTTTTCCCTACAGGTGTTGGCTATTTGTTTGAATTCTTCTTTGGTGATTTCTCCCTTTTTCCACTTCTTGTGCATGTCTCTTTTGTGTCTTAGCACAGTTAGAAGTTCTTTGGACATCCATTCTGGCTTCTTTGCACTAGTCCTATTTTTTCTCTTTGTTGGCACGGTTTGCAATTGCGCCTTGAGTATTTCACTCTTGAGAAATTCCCATCCATCCGTAGCTCCCTTGTCTTTTAGTATCTGTGTCCACAGAATGCTGCTCAGCGTTTCCTTCATTTTTTGGAAATCAGCTCTCCTAAAGTCCAAAATGCGGGTTTGACTTGTCTTAGTTTCGGCCTTCCTTTGTACCTCAAATTGCAGGAGCACATGGTCACTTGCCCCTAAGGATCGTACCACTTCGACCGCATCGATCAGGTCCTCCGCATTTGTTAGGATGAGATCAAGAGTAGCCAATCCCCTTGTTGCCTCTTCTACCTTCTGGACCATGAAATTGTCTGCAAGGCAAGCGAGGAATTTGTTGGACCTTGTACTCTTGGCCGAGTTTGTTTTCCAGCAAATATCGGGATAGTTGAAATCGCCCATGACTACTACATCTCTTTTCTGTGCCTGTTTGGTCACCTGTTGGCAGAAGACTTCATCAAGATCTTCCTCCTGGCTTGGGGGTCTGTAGTAGACGCCTACAACGACATCTTTTTGAGTCCCAGTTCCCCTGATTCTTATCCAGATGATTTCAAGCTGGTTTCCCAGATTGCTGTCTTGAATTTCTTCTGCAGCATAAGAGTTTTTGACATATAAGGCTACTCCGTCTCCTCTCCCCTTTGTTCGGTTTCTGTGAAAGAGGTTATACCCCTCGATATCTACATTCCAGTGATAGGAGTCATCCCACCAGGTTTCAGTGATGGCTATGATATCATATTTGTGATGTTGTGCTAGAAGTTGGAGTTCGTCTTGTTTATTTCCCATGCTCTGTGCATTAGTGTAAAGACATGTGAGCCCCTGGGATCTTCCCTTGAGCTGTTTAATTGGGATTATTGTGCTTTTGGTACTTGGTCCTTGTTGTGTTTGTGCAGCCGTCCGTTTAGCCTTCTGGCGATTCCCAGACATTATGGGTAAAGTAGTGTTCGCAAGGCTGTTGTCCCCCTCCCCCGGTGGACCTAGTTTAAAGTGCGTCTAATGAGGTTTGCGAGTCTGTGAGCAAAAAGGTGTTTTCCTACTTGTGTGAGATGCACCCCATCCCTTGCCAGTAGGCCATCCTCCTGGAATAGCAGGCCATGGTCAAGGAAGCCAAAGCGTTCCTCCTGACACCATTTTCTAAGCCAGTCATTGACCTGTACTATTTTTCTGGCTCTTGTGGGTCCGTGTCTTACAACAGGGAGGAGGGATGAAAAGACCACCTGTACATTACGTTCTTTTAGCATTGCTCCTAGAGCTCGAAAATCATTTGTGATCTTTTGAAACGTATGCCTTGCAGTATCATTGGTTCCTACATGAATCAACATTTTAAAATGTTGCTGTTCCTCTTTCTGCTTCCCACTTTCTCCCTTTGTCCTCAGCTTGTTTCATGCCATTGTTTTGCAGCAATTTTGTTGTTGACACAAATGGGAACATATTGACAGCATTCCAATGGGAAAACAATCACTATCACACCTGTCTGCCATCACTCTATCATGTTCTCATCTTTTACTTCTCTTCTTCCAGTCCTCTCTTTTTCTGCCTTAGCTCTTGTCTTCCCCCGTCTTACTCCCACCTTTCCAAAGACTTTGCAAAGCAGGCATTACCATTCCCCAAACACACACATACACAGAATAAGGCACAGGCCCCTTTTCCACCCTCTTCTCTGTTGGTTACTCTTCCATACTAAAACTAACCTCACCCTGCTTAGCAATAGGGAGAAGAAAGGGGATGGAGTGGAAGAGAAGGGTCATTCCCATTCATTCAAGCAGCAGTACTGGGAGCAATGAAAAGGTGCACTCCACCGATAATTTAAATGCAAAGCAGCAACAGGAGACACAACATGTGATAAGTCCTAGGTATCAGCTACAGACACTATTTTCTTGATGTAATTATGATTTACCCTCCTTGTGTGTTAAAGTACTGAATTAAAATACATTATTTTGCATTCAATTAGTTTATTTTATTTATTTATCATGTCAGAAGTGAGTTGAAGGCACAGTTAAAATGCATTTAAAAACACAAAATTTTAAAAACTTAATGAAAGGAAGAGAAGAGGGGCAGAATGTTGATTTTCCTTGTATTGTTTTACAAAGCCAAGCTTCCACGCCTTTCCTATCTCGGGAAAGAACAGGTTGTATTCTGTAAATCTGAATTTCTTCTTGTAGTAAGCAGAAGAAATAAACACACTTCACAAAAAGCTGGGGGATAGCAGAGCCCTGCCAGTTAAGAGTTTTCCTTCTGGTGCTTTTCTTGAATAACATTCTCCTCCAAAATGTACATCAGGGGCTCATTATTTCTTCTTTCTTATAGACACACAAATCCTACGATTTCTAATTTCCCTAAAATACAATCAATATTACAAAGAACTGTTCCTGATTTGAATTTCCTCCCTTTCCTTAGGTTGTGGTATTTAATTGTTTGTGCGATTTGCCTATTTCAACATTTTGTGAACTCCATATTCCCACATTTATTGGATTTTTCTGTCTCCACCTTTTCCTTTAGATTCATTACTCTTCATTTTGTGTGTCTGTGCGCACTCATGTGCCAGAAGGTGCACAGTGCCACAGGAAATAAATTCCAATTTGCAGAGTTCAAACGTTCAAATATTGAGAGAGATTTTATTCTGTGCTTTGCGAAAGGTTTCTTTTTTTGGCACGGTGATGTTCCATTTATATTAACAACATGATCATATGCATGCTTACTCAGATGTAAATCTCAATAAGCTCAGTGGGATATTCCTAGGTAAATATGTTCAGGATTGTAGCTGGAGGTATTCTAAAAGGTCATTAAAATGACATTCCTTCATGGTAATCATGTTTTTCCCAACTATATTTTTCTCAACACATTTTATTTTATTTATCCTTTGGCACTACAAGCATTTCTCCTTATTTCCCTCCCATCCAGCCCATTTTTATCCAAAAACTATCCCTCTGAAAAAGATTAGGCTGAGAAGCTACACTCATTCAAAATGATATATAATGTTCTGAAAGAGCTGGTATTTTATCTGATAGCATACTATAGCCATGAAACTATGAAATGTTGTCTACCTATTAAGAAGGCGTTATTATAGGTATTTATTGTTAACGCCATACACACATATTCACATCAACAGATTTGTTGATTTCCTCCCCTCTTCTTGTTTTTTAGGCTTTCCAAAACAGTACAGAAATTCATGGATTTTGGTGTGTTCTTCCTCATTAATAACTTGTTTCCTCTTGTTGCTTGTCCACCTCCTTTTGGCCCCACTCTGATGTTCTTCAGTAGCATGTGTCCTGATTTTCATTTTCAAATTTTGGAGGGAATGCAGTTATTGGACTTTGATGTGTCTTCAATCCTATGGAATCTAGTTTGTATTTACATTTCTCTGCTAGAGAGCTTTTGTACTAAAGAAACATTTTCAAATTGCCCCCAAACACTAAGTATTATAAATCTTCATTTAGCAGCCACATCAGTTTGTCCTCAGTGCTCATTAGGCTTGTGAGTGGATCCATTTTAGATGTTTTCCTTCAGCCAATTCGGCTTGTTTGGCTTGGTCAGATGCCTGTAATGGCAAGGGCCCAGCCATCACAGTTTCCTGTCCATAACGGAACCATGTGGCAGCCAATCATGACTCCTCCTCCACTTTTCAGGAGCACATGGCGCATGGAGAGGCTGCCATATGCTCCTTACACAGAGTTTTCCTGTGAGCCCTGCCTGGTGGGCCATTTGGAGTAGAAGAATGCCGTGACATGTCTTACTGAGTCTGCTTCCTTAACCCCGTTGCTGAAACCCAGGCTCCCTTGAAGGGGGAAAAAAAGGAAAAGATCCCAGAAACAGAAAGGGGAGCCTCGTAAATTCCCCATTGCTGCCAGTGGGCCAGATCTAGCAGTAGTCATATTTTTTGGCTGTGGACCAAAAATGGCTATCTAGCTACCTACCTGTTTTCAGAGGTCTACTGCAATCCAGCCAAAAAAAATGGATCGAGATTCAGCTGAAATGCACAAGTCTAATACCCATTGGATACAAAAGACAGCACTCCCTTCATTGGGCACAATTTGTTTGGGAAGATTTTGGTCTGACACATTTTATTTCGAAGATAAAAAATTAATAATATCACTTGTGAATGAATGGCTTTCTATTAATCAGCCCTTTAAATATTGATCACTGGCTCTCTGTGCTGAAGCTGCCTGGAACTAAGATAAACTGATATGCTGTCATGAGAACCATTTTGAAACTGTCTGGTGACTATTCTGGGAATTCCTCCAGCCTACAACTATTTGTGTAATATCTAAGTATGCAAAATTGGTCCCTTATTCTCGCTTGGTGATGAGCTTGCATTCCAAACACATGCAGTTTGATTGAAACCCCTGAGATATATTCCGTTCAGATGTATTACAATCAGTGTCACAGTAAATGCTATTATTCATAGCAGCCAAAGCTTATGATTGGATTTCATTGAATAATGGAGCAATGTCACACAGCATTGTGCTCTGTGATGGTTAAAGTATGTACACAACCACTATTCTCAAAATAGCATTTACTCTCATGTTCTTTCAGACCCTTATGCTTTGTTTCAGTCCTGCCACCTGGAACTGCTGTCCCTCACCCCCACCCCTTTCCCTTCTGCTGTATGAAATTCTGAGTTTCCCTGGGTGATTTCTACTGGACTAATTCAGTTGCAATACTGTTATGTAATTGAAGAAAGGCATGCATTCCAACATTTCACATATGAAAAGGGAGAAACCTGTGGCTAAGCAACACCAAAGTGTGGTCAATAATATGACAAATGTTATTAATAACACATACGTTTGGAGAGTCTGTAGCAGTTTGCTTTTGCCTGAGCCTGTTGTAAAGGCCAAGACTCCATTGCTGCCTCCCTCCTCAGAGTTAATTGAGTGCAAACCAGTTTTGTCCTTTGAACACCACTTGAAACAACTGAAATAATCTGAGGACAAAGAGGGAAAGTGGAAGGAGGACAGAAAAACCACATCATTTTAAAAGCAGTAGAGAAGGGAGGACAGAGGATTAATTCGGACTGTTCCTGTCAAATTGGGATGTTTAGAGGATATTGAAAGGGACTTATAATACTTTGTCTATTGATATTTTTTTCCTATGGTCACCCGCAGACCAAGGGAGTTAAATGGAAAATTACATAGACATAAATCCCTGCTTTGAATGCCACAACCCCAAACCAATTCCCAGATCTACTATTTAAAAAGTATAGCAGATTCTAATTTCAGTTCTCCTACAATGCATCTAGCTATGACTTCAACCTTCAACTGGTTGCAGAAATAATTTGAAGAACTGGAAGATGAAGTGTCATTGAAGAGTTCCCTTTACTCCTCTCACGGAACTCCCCTTTCCAAATTCATTTATCAGATTACTGACACTTATTTTTCACAGATCTGGTATATTGTATATATTTTTTCTCATCTAGATAAGGCAGCCATGCAAGAAGGACAAAGCACCTCAACCATTGTGGGTGGCATCGCGTCTATGGATGATGAACACAATCTGTGCCTAATAAATCAAATCTGATTTTCTAAGTTCTGTAATCAATCATTTGCATAGCAGTCTCATTTGTATAATGTATGCTCTCCCTGGGGAATGTTAAATTATTGGACATGTGTAAGCTGCAGCAAGCAAAATTCCTGGAACTTGGTTAGAACATTTCTAATGTGTTCAATTTACTATTCTGAAAAATGCTATGTGCTATGGACATAGCATCCCCTCCTCCACATACTTATATACACACAACAAAAACAATATGTCCTTTGTGACAGATGCATTCTTACAGCAATGTCTGCCACTTTAACACCCAAAGCTTCATCCTATGAAATCCTGGGATTTGTAGTTTGGTAGATACTTAGATTTCTCTCCATCAGTCTTGGTGGAGATAATGTGTGTGAAATAGAGCAATTTAAAGCAACCATGGATAGTGAGATCCAGGCCACTGATACTGAAACCTGAAGTGCAGATATCAGGTCCCGTTAAGCAGGTGGCCAGTCCCAGCAGTGGGCCCACCTGTGGATCCGTGAGCCTGGTGAGACAAGGAAGCTATAATCTAATATTTCCCAATCAATAAATCTCACCAGTTGTGAATGAAGCCACCAAGATAATTTATTCAAGTCAGCTGAAGTGGATGCCAACTCGCAGTAAGTCACCAAAGTAAGCTGAGATGCCCTAACATTGAAAAACAGACATTTTTATACAGTAAAACTCTCCGCAGTTACCAACCAATAGCCCATGAGAAGTCTGCCAGCAGTATATGATTTCAGCTGTAACTAACAACTTACACTCCCTAACAATGGATAAACAACATCATACTGCCTATGTATTATATGTGAGGCACTAGTAGTAATTGAGTATGCTAATTTCCATGAATTCATTATTTAAAACTATCCAAGTTGGCAGCTATTTTCTGGCAGTGAGTTCCACAATTCAAGTAAGCAGTATCTAAAGAAGTAAGTTTATTAAAGAAGAAGCAAAGCTTCTCCTCGTCTATTTTCTCCACATCATGTATAATTTTATAGACTTGCTCTCCATTTCAGTAAGCTAAATACTCTCAAGTGCTATAGGTTTCTCTTGTAGGACAGTTGCTATATAAGTCCCCTGATCAATTGGTTTTCTCTGGTCTGTACCTTGATCTGCTCCAGAGTATCCTTTATAGGTGTAATGACCGAATATGGTCACATAATGGATTTAGTGAAATATAGTCGTGCCAGTTTTATTTTTGACTCCCTTTCTAATAGTGCCCAATATGGAATTTGAAAGAAAAAACAAAAGTGCTGACTGAGTAAATGGCTCATGTAAAAGCCATACATTGGGTCAACACTGCCTTACTTCATCAGTTGCTGCCAGCTCAGATGCCATCAGTGTTTGGAGAAGTTGGGATATTTGGCCCAATCATTACTTAAATTGATTATCAATTGCCATTATATGGCCACTTTCTTAGATGTGATAATTTTGGAGTTTAGCCTAAATAATTCAATGTAATCAGCAAACTTGACCGCCTCATTACTCAACACTAGTGCCACATTCTCTACAAGCAAGTTTTACAAAAGCACTGCTTCCAATACAGACCCTTGAGGGATCCCACAACAAATGGCTCTCAGCGTTGCGACAATTCATCATTGACTCCTGTTCTCAGCTTGAAATACTTTAATTAGTTTTTGGTCCAGAAGGGGACTTCTCCTTATTTTACCATTGTTAAGTTTGCTCAATCTTTGCTGAAGAATTGTGTCAAAAAACCTCTTTGAGTCTGCCAGATTATTCCTGTCCATATTGTATACCAAGAGTTTCAAAGATACCTCTATACACACATGGGGGAAATAATTTTATATGAGCAACATAAATATTATGGGGAATAAATGACCCAGAACCTGCTCAAAATCTTTACATCTCAGCTTGTACTATCTTCACAAAATATTCCATAAACCTGTGAATTCTTTCTCTATTTTTTTTTCATGTCAGAAGCGACTTGTGAAACTGCAAATTGCTTCTGGTGTGAGAGAATTGGCTGTCTGCAGAGACATCACCCAGGGGATGCATTACCATCCTGTGAGAGACTTCACTCATGTCTCCACATGAGAAGCTGGAGCTGACAGATGGAGCTCACCCCTCTGATATTCAGGTCAGCAGTTCAGCCGGCAAAGCAGTTTAACCCATTGTGCCACCTTGGCTTCTATCTCTGTTGATTGTGTTATTCACATGAGCAGACAGCCCAGATGAGCAGTGAAATATATAAAAGTTTTGAGGAAGGATCTGCCATGAATCGGAAACTGCATGTATGCTTTGCAGCTACTGTTTTATGAAGGCACTCCTCCTACCCACACTGCAGAATTATTGCAGTTTGACATCACTCTAACTGCCATAGTTCTATCCAATGGAATCCTAGGATTTGTAATTCATTGGAGTACTAGAGCTCTCGGACAGAGAAGGGCAAATATCTCACAAAACTAAAAATTCGAGAATTTGATAGCACTGAGCCATGGCAGCTAATGTAGTGTCAAACAGCTAAAATTCTTTAGTGTCGATACAACCAGTCTTAAGAGACAAACTAGATGGGATGTTATATGTGTCAGATGAAATGTTATATATATATAATAGCAATGAGTGGTTTCTGAAAACTTGGAAGAATAGTGTTAATGTAATTCTTGTGAATTATTGGTTCAATTCAGTGGGCAGGTAAACCCCAAAAGCAAAACTACTCTTCCAGATGAGTTCAGAAAGAGAACTAGGAAGAACTGGAGAAGAAGTACCCTTGCCAGGAATAAGGAAAAGGGTAGCCGGGTTCTAATTTAATATTGATGAGGGAGCAATGGAGCAAATTCTTTATAGTGGAGTTTCAGTTATGCACTTGTACCTATGTTTCATCTTTTATTTAAGACCATAAGATTTGTAGTCAAGGTTGTTTGCTGTGCTGCTGAGCAGCATATAATTGAAAAATTCTGCACTGCCATTTTACTGGATGAATGAAACTTTTGGGACTTTGGATATGTTTTCAATTCAAGATAGAATTTGTTGTTATTGTTGATATACAGTCAGTCCTTCAGGGAGTCTGAATTCATGGATACAATCATCCACTGCTTGAAAATATATATGTTTTCAATCCCAAAATCAAATCTTGATTTTGCCATTTGATCCAAAGACACCATTTATTGAGCTATTAAATATAATGGGACTTGCACACCCACAGATTTTGATATTCAGGGGGGAAGGGTGAAACCAAACCCCAGAAAATACCAAAGACCCATTGTATATAAATTGTGATTGTGCTTGCAATATCCATATCCAATTGGGCCCATAAACTCAGAAGAGGTGCATTAGCGCTAGTACATGGATTCGGTTTCTTTAAAGTTAGAGAGTCAGCATGGTGTAGTGGTTTGAGCACTGGACTGTGACTCTGGAGAACTAGTTTTGAATCTCTATTCAGCCACAAAAATCCACTGAGTGACCTTGGGCAAGTCTCACACTTTCAGCTCCAGATGGAGGCCCAGGCAAGTCCTCTGAACTCAATGATAAGGTTGCCATAAGTCAGAAATGACTTGAAAGCATACAAAAAAAGTTGAAGTTAAATCCATTTATCAAACTGTGAATCAATGTGTTCAGTCATTATTTTAATGTATATATACAATTCAAAATTACTCACAATGGCCAGTAATGAATTATAGTAAAGAGAACCCTTAATCATTACTCAGCTATCATGATAGACATCCAATGTTTTAAAAAATGTGTTAAAACAATTGCAAAAAAAATTCTAACAAGTCAACAAGAATTTCTACCAAAATATTTTCAGACTCTGGAAATGAGCAAAAGACCCACAACATAGAGGAAGTTCCTTGCTCAATACAGAATCTGCAGAAATTGCTGCTTCCTGTGTTAATTTTGAGCAAATCGGGAGAAAAGCTGCCACTGGCATCAGAACTCGTACCAGCTTTTGCATGGGAAGAAGGATTTTCATTGAGACTCCAGCACAAGAGGAATACACAAAACCTTCCCTGCCCATATGTAGTGGTTCTAAAAAAACATACAAGAACAAAACAGTGCAGGCTTCCTAAGTCTTCTATGATTTTTAAACTTTACATGATTGCATGTGACACATGTATTCTATTTGGCCTTTGCAGCAGCCATAGAGGATTTCAGTGTTTTGTTATGTTATTTAACTACATTTTCTTTGGTTCTCAACTCTGCTTGGATCCTGAAGGTTGTGTACTTTGACAGCCTATTTATAGCTATATGATTTAATGAAAAGATGAGGCAGATGCTGTAAATAAACATATTTTTCAATAAAGAATGAGAGGCAAAGTAGACCATCTATGCAAAGGCTGGTAAAGTGGCAGCATAATTTATTCATACATGGTACTCTCTCATCGTTCTCTGTCGAAAAGAAGAGGAACACAGAGGGCTGCTTTTTATCTGTTTAAGTATGCTTATTTAGATATTGTGTGAACACAAACATTTCAGGGCCAAAGAAAATCTCACAAGGTGTCTCATACCATAAATTAATCATAAAACAATAAACTACAATTAAAACACTAAAATCAGAATAATTTGTATCTTAAAAATTAAAGAAAGAAGCAGGAAAGTAGCAGCAATGTTGGAAATAGCAACTTAAGAGCACAACTGTATAAAAGTGAAGAACTGGCTCTTTGGTCCCATTTAAAAGTAGCCACTCTGGGATCCAGTCTCATCTCCCTTAGTCATTGGAGTTCCAGAGTAATTTGGGCAATACTCACTTTGAAAAGTTCCTATCACTTCTGCCCACTAATCTGATATATCTTTTTGGCTGAGCAAAGAACAACTGGTGAAGCTTATACAGGTGCAAGACAAATGCAGATCGCTTGGTTCTAGATTCCAAGGTATTTCAGACCGTAAATATAACAACAAGTCTTTCAATTGGGTCCAAAAGTGTATTGACAAATACTGCAGTTGGGACCAAGTTGCTTGTCCAAGTTGCCTGGTCCACTGAGGGTGCTTCCAGACAGCCCTAAAATGCAGGACAAGGAATTGAGTTTTAAAAATGAGGTACCTGAGAGGCAATCCAGACAGGAAAAGCTGAATCCTGATACATCATCCCCCAGTGTCCTCACAACTGCCTTTTGACCTGGATTAAGATGGAGTGTGGATGGGGGGCATCCAGCAGAAGTTTTTTTAAAAAAACAAAACAAAACAAAAACAAACCAAAAACAAACAAAAAATTCACTCTGGAGATGCACATATCCGATCCAGCACATAATTTTGTAGCAAGGGCAAGCACTTTACTCATCATGAGATTTGTACTTCTGGGGAATGACTAGAGCTCCTTAGCAAATAATTCAAATATCTCATCACACTACAAATTCCTTAGGATGGAAGATCTTAAAGATTCCTTGGGATATAGCAGTCGTAATTAAAGTGGCACAAATTGGATATAACAGCATACTGTAGATATACTTCTGGGTTCTCTTCCTAATACAAGGCATGCAATACTGATAAAGATATTTTCACATCGGAAGCAGAAAAACACAATTGCCTTAGCTGGCAGTAAAAACAAAAGAATAAATACATACCTGACTCCTGAAAACTGACTACTCTGACTGTCTTCACATGCTGGCAAGGGAGCAACTGAAAGTGACTGTACATTGTGGGATTTTATTACACCAGCATAAAAAGATAGTAAAAAAAAACCACAGAGAAATTAGGGTGGGATAAAGTCATAGGTGTCTCTAATATGGTGGTCTCTATATTTTGCAGTCGTAGTTTACTGGCTGATGTTGATGGATCATGAGGGAGAGGGAAGAAGAAGAAGAAGGAGGAATTGTTGCTGATATGCAATTTGATTTGGTAAAACTTAAATTTAAAAAATCCAAAACATCTAGAGGCTACCAATTTAAGGAAGGCTTGTACAGACAAATGCTAAGCAAGGTGGACTAGCTATTTGATACAATAAGGTAGCATATTTGAAGATTACCTCCCATGGGTGGAACAAAGAAGGAAGCTGAGATGAAAATGACAATGGCACTTACAACCAAAGAGTTTGCAAGATAGTACGCTGAGTCCATGAAACTGTATTAGAGGATAGGGTCTGTAGCAATCCAGCAAAGCTGGCCTATGTCATGTACCTGCAAGAAGCAAAGCCTCCTATTCTATAATGAAACTACTTGCTGAACCTTATTTCTACCATAATTACTGGAGCCCCCGGTGGAGCAGTGGGTTAAACCCTTGTGCCAGCAGGACTGATGACTGGATGACCGACAGGTCAGAAGTTCGAATCTGGAGAGTGTGTGGATGAACTCCCTCTGTCAGCTCCAGCTTCTCATATGGGAACATGAGAGAAGCCTCCCACAAGGATGGTAAAAAATCAAAACATCCAGGCGTCCCCTGGGCAACGTCCTTGCAGACAGCCAATTTTCTCACACCAGAAGCGACTTGCAGTTTCTCAAGTTGCTCCTGACATGAAAAAAAAAACACCCACATAATTACCGGGGCATGGGGCAAGTTATGTGGCACACACTGCTCTGTTCTGCAATTCTACTCAATGTGGTTGCATCACTTCAGTTAAATTTAAGTCTAGCCTTTCAGTGCAGGCAGTATAGAAATGGCCCTTTAAAAAATAAGACAATGTTTTATTAAAATAGACTGCAGAGAAAGTGGAAGTGGGGTGGACATTCTCTACTAGCAGAGAGCAAATATCTGCTGAATCAAATGGGTTTAGCATAAATGATCTGGATTTTGTGGGGTCAAATCACCCTCCCAAAGGGAATTCTTGTCACAAATGAGCTTTACTCCTTCTGACATTCATCATTAACTGTTCAGAACTGGGTTTTTTTTTCATTTAAAAGTGATACTAAGCAGTATAGTTCCGGAGATCTAATCTTTTTCCTCAAGTAAGTAGCTCCATAGAGGAAAATGTGTCAGAAGAGTTCGTGCCACATTTATAACTTTAGGTGAAGAAAATCCTTTCGCTCCAAACTTTTACAGAACCAAAACATCCTGACCTCTTCAGCTTTGTGTGACTCACTCCTAGCATTGCTGGATCTGACCAGAGGAGTCATCTTCCACCAGGGATGGGAGTCATGTGGCCCTCTAGATGTTATTGAATTGCAAGTCCCATCATTGGCACAGCCATTGATGAAAAAAGTTGCAAGTTCCAGTCTGTGAGAATCTGAAAGACATCTGAAAGACAGCATGATTTCCACTTTGTGCTATGCAGAAAGTGATATTTCTTGCAAAAAATGTGTTGTCTCTAACATTTCACAAATGAAAAAAAGAAACACACTTCCTACTAGGGCAGTATTTCTCAACCTGGGGGTCGGGACGGGGGTGTCAGAGGGGTCACCAAAGACCATCAGGGGAAAAAAACCCAGTATTTTATGTTAGTCATGGGTGTTTTGTGTGGGAAGTTTGGCCTAATTCTATTGTTGCTGAGGTTCAGAATGCTCTCTGATTGTGGGTGAACTATAAATCCTAGCAACTACAACTCCCAAATGGCAAGGTCTATTTTCCCTAAACCCCACCAGTGTTCACATTTGGGCATATTGAGTATTTGTGCCCAGTTTGGTCCAGATCCATTATTGTTTGAATCCACTGTGCTCTGTGGAATGTAATTTGGCATTGTATTTGTGGACCTATCTGTGCTGAAGGTGGATGTAGGTGAAATACAACTCCAAAACTCAAGAGCAATAACCGCCAAACCCTTCCAGTATTTTTTTGTTGATCATGGGAGTTCTGTGTGCCAAGTTTGGTTCAATTCCATAGTTAGTTGTGTTCAGAATGTTCTTTGATTGTAGGTTAACTATAAATCCCAGCAATTACAACTCCCAAATGACAAAATCTATCCCCCTCCCACAACCCCACTATTATTCAAATTTGTGAATACTGAGTATTTGTGCCAAATTTGATCCAGAGAATGAAAATACATCCTGCATATCAGATATCTACATTACAATTCATAACAGTTGGAAAATTACAGTTATGAAGTAGCAATGAAAATAATTTTATGGTTGGGGGTCACCACAACATGGCGTTAGGAAGGTTAAGAATCACCGCATTAGGGCATCTCTGGCCAGTATTCTATTAGTGACATAAAATCACATATGCCCATTTTTGGAGGGGACACAGGGGCTATTCTCTTACATTTATGCTTTATCCCAAAACGTCACCCCCACCCTGCAGGGTTACTGCTGCAAAGGAAGGTAGAGAGATTTAAACCATGTCCTGGACTCCTGAGAGAAGACAAAAGAGAATACACCACTATCTGAGGACTGTATTGCATAAAGGTGGGAAATTGGCATTGAAAAAACTGGAAACTTGGGGAAATGATTATGGTCCCATACATTGCCAGTCAGCCACATTCCCCTTGTCCATCCCCTGTAATTGACAGGAAAACTACGGAAGTGATGTCAGGGAGCAGGATTGCTCAAACTCCCACTCTCCCCTTTTAGTAAATACAGATTTGAAGTTAGGAAAATATTTCTTTTTTAGAAACTTTGCTGGAATGGCAAAGTTGCATTTACAAAAATAATTTTAATAAGTCTTACAAAGCAGCAGAACTGTGGGAGGATGGAGTTATATCCCAACAGGCTGTGGGACCATGGAGTGGGCAGCTGCCACTGTTGTACAACCATGGTGAGGTTCAAATGCATGGGTGCTCATCCTGGTAAGTTACCAGTATCTGTGATTGTGTGAAAGCAGCTGTGGGATGGCAGCTTTGTGCGATAAAGTCCTAAGTAAATATCATTGTCCCTCTAGATCACAGCTTCTTGAGCTATTTTTACTTGTGACCCCTTTTTACCTGACAAATGTTTACATGACCCCAAAGTATATAAAAGATAGACGGAGGAGGGAAGGTGAGAGAGACACATGTGCATGAGAGAGACAGACAAACAGAGAGAGAGAGAGAGAGAAACAGAGGAAGCCAGAGAGAAAAGGAAAAGAGACACACACAAGAGAGGAGAGGAAAAGAAAGGAAGGCAGGGAGACCCATGTACACAAGAGAGGGAGAAAGAAAAAAGGCAGGGATATACATGCATGGGAGAGAAAGAGAGAAAGGAAGGAAGAAAAAACAAGTGTTTGAGAGGAAAAGGAAGGTGGAGAGATGCTTGTGCAGGAGAGACAGAGGGAAGGAGGGAGGGAGGAAGGAAGGGAAAGGAGAGGGAGGCAGGCCATGCATAGGGTTGGGGAGGGGGAGGAAGATGATTCCAACATACCTTTATGGCGACCCCATTTGGGGCCCCAACCCATAGCTCTGTTCTAGATAAGAACCATACTACAGGAGAGCAGGAGCTCTGAAGTTGCCTACCATACAAATGGTTGAGGTCACATTGTTTAGTATTGTTGATGACCAAGGTTCTTGGGAGTTATCAGATTCATAGGGTTGCCATAAATCAAAGTGAATTTGATGACAAATAACAACAACAAATCAGAAGCCAGGGATTCAGTTCAAATCTTGTTATTTTATTTGACAAGTGGGATTGAGCCTGATTTATTTATTTAAAAGTTTTATATACCGACCTTCTCACCAATCTTGAGGGACTCAGACCGGTTTTAAACCATAATATACATACAGTCAATAAAACATCATACTTCATATGATGCCAGTCCATGGCGAACTCTTCCTTCACTGTTACAGCATCCCTTTCTGTGCAGATATTTAAATGTCTGCACAAAAAGTAGATAAACCACATTCTACACTTTATTTTAACAGTGGGAGGTTTGGGTCATAGAATTGTTTATTCCTAGCCAGTTGATTAACATAATATTTGTTTTAAGCCTTTTACACTTTAACTTGTTTAAACTTGTGCTGTGATCTATTAAGCCTGCAGCAATCACTCTGGAGGCTGAATTGCTTGCATTTTTCCTTCTGGTGCCATTTAATTTTGAAATTAAATTACAAGGTAGATGTGCTGACACAGTTAACTGTTCAACTGAATGGAAGAAGTCCAATTATATAAAAATAATGACAACTCATTTAGATCTTTCTGTCTCAACCATTTTCCCTCAGTTCAATCATAAACATATAGTGCCTAATCTAGGACTGTTACCACTGGTGTTTCACGCTAGATTTTCTAAAGATGTAGGTAATTAACTAATTAGGTAATTAAGTAATCATTATGGTCTTTTAAGTCTGAAAGACTGACCCCACCCCCCCACACACACACATATTGGCTTGAGTGTCTTTCTGTGTAATGAGTTGTGATTCCCTTCCAATCTCCTTCATTACTTAGTTTATTCTGGTTTCTGTTATATGTTATCTTTGAATCAGACTTGGATTAGACTCCCTCCCTGCCTTCCCCCAAAGAGTAAATATGAACAACATGTAATTTTTCAGACATTGCTGGAGTATAAACCCTACCAGTTCTAGCAAGCACAACTAATGGTGAAAGATATTGGGAAATATAGTCAAACATTTGGTGAGTATCACAGAACTGCCTTGGGATGTGCAGAGCAGACAACAATGTTTATCTCAATAGTCAGTTGTTTTGGGTCACTCCACTTTAAAACAACTTATCCTATACAGCAGGCCCGTAGCCAGGATTTCGTTTCGGGGGGGGGGGGGGAGGCTGAATTTTTTTCAGGGGAGGATTCGGGGGGGGGGGGGAGTTTTGTGGGGGGTGTGTGCTGAGTCTGAGTGAAAGAGGGTCTAGCCTAGCAAACCTTTTGTATCCTTACCCCAATACCCCCATGCATATGGGATATATTGAGTATGGTGATCAGATCATGATATGAATAAACATAACAGTTTAAATAATGCATCAGTAAGGCCTTTTCGTGAACCACCATGAGAATTTGGGGGGGTGAATGCCTCTATACAGTATTTGGAAAGGTATTAGAATAGCAATATCCAAATTTAAGTCAACTTCTCTTGCCTATCTCCTTTCCTAACATAAGAGGGATTTCCCAAGCCAGCAAATTTTCTTTTAACTGTACAAGAGCATCCCAAATAATTTCTCCTG
Organism: Anolis sagrei; assembly: GCF_037176765.1. NCBI lineage: Eukaryota > Metazoa > Chordata > Lepidosauria > Squamata > Anolidae > Anolis > Anolis sagrei. The sequence goes on along the minus strand of NC_090024.1, from coordinate 209,296,994 downwards.
CTTATATTGCATTACTCCACAACATTCTGCTTAATATAGATACCAAATACTCCCATAAGAGCTATTGTCATATTTCAACTCTGAGAAATCAAACATAGGAACCAATGTCATTGAAGTACTAAGGCAGTCCTGGAACAAAATAGTTTACAAGAGCTCCTGAAAGCTGCCTCTCATGTGTGGGTGTAAGGTAGCCTCTATTGTTGGAACTGGGGCTTTAATGGATGATCCTTCCAGAACAAAGGAAAACAAAGATACAAGCTTTTGGGGAAAAGGGGCAAGAAGAAAGCCAAAGGCCTGAGTACATAGACCAGGGAAAGATACAGAGAACTGAAAATAAAGGGGTGGACATCATCTAGACCAGACATGAGCAAACTTCGGCCCTCCAGGTGTTTTGGACTTCAACTCTGAGAAATTCCAGCTAGCTTACCAACTGTTAGGAATAGTGGGATCAGAAGTCCAAAACACCTGGAAGGCCAAACTTTGCTCATGCTCAAAATGATCTAGACTTTCTTGTCTCATTAATCACTTTACAAGTGTTTGTGCCATTTTGCTTCTGATACCATTCACACACCACCCTGTTTGCCTCATATTCTATGACTGGTATATTTTAAAAACAAACAAAAAACAAATCAAACAAACAGGAAGCTACAATTGTTTAATTGCACAATTATGTAATAATGCTATTACTATATTAGGAAAATGAGCAGACACCATGTTATTTCTATTTTTTTCCTATGCCTTTTCCAATGCTTGAACCAATACTAGTCTAATTCTACTTTTGCATATTACTCTATAAAATTCAGATTTACCCTTTGTTTAAAGACTACTATTCAAACTTTAGTATATTTATTCTTCTTAAACTCTTTAAGTTGTCCCTGAATCTCATTTTTTTCTTGAAATTAATCCTTAATAGGGTTAAATTGGAATTGCACTATTGTACTAATCCACTTATTATTTTTAATAATTTTAAAACGTGAAAAAGCCTAATGACCTATCATCACATGCTGGAGAACAGAGAATCAACATCCAGCAGTTTTATTGGGAGCTCTTGAGAGTCCCATTGTTTCCTCAGTCCAACCACCAGAAGTAGTCTGGAGTTTCCCTATAGGAAATCCTAAATGAGTGGTGAAACCATACTCACACATTGCCCCTATATCACAATAAAACAGAACAAGGCATCTGCACCTAAAGTGGATATTAAATCATAATCATCATGTCAGGAGCACAGATCTCTTTATTTATTCTTTAATTATTGAACATACATGCTAATATTATGTATTAAGTGCACTGGATGATGGGTGTCGCCATGCTTTAACTATGCTGTTATGTGGGTAGCTAGAGAATCGCACTTTCTCTCATTACCTTAGAGGTGTTTACTGATGTCTTCTAGATTTATGGTTTGCAGGTGCAAAAAGTGAGGCAGAAACTAGCAAATAGCTCCTAAGCTATTCTTGTGAAAATAAGGGCCTATCTGGAATGTTTTTGTTCTTATGAGTCAATGCAGAGGAAATGGGTACAAGAGGGAATGGTGTTGCATACTGACAAAGATGAAAGCTGGGGAATATTTGAATTACTTTACCTATTATTGTGTTGTGCAGTTATTCATTTCCCAGATCTAACAGTGTCCATTGTATGATGAGCAACTCTGTTATCTTAAAGAAAGCTTCAGTGCTTTAAGAGCTTTGTTTCCCATACACGACACATAGTGGGGTAGGATGAGAAACAGAATGATTTCAAGTAGGAAAAGAATAGATTTCTGAATGATCCAACAATGGTACACCATGGTACAGCACCTAAGGGAGCCACAACATCCTGTAATATACCCCAGGGAAAGAGAGAACTAGTACAATGCAGTTGCTGTATCACACCGTGTAATAAACTTCCAGACTGTGTTTTATACTTGTAAACAGAATGCAGTTTGAATGGTGGAAGCCAACACAGCTCAACTGGACAAATATAGATGATTTTCAAATAGAAGGATAGAGTGAGAGCAAGGAATATCTAGCTATTTGTGATTAGGCAGCCCTCAAAGTGCTAAAAGAGAAGATATTTAAGAGTGAGGTGGGAATGATGAGATTGTGACACTGTGATTTTCTTCAATCTTTGGCTTCAGACTCTGCAATAAAAAAGACAGCAAACTATAAGATGCTGTGCTCTTTTTCTCACATGATTGTCACTATGTAACCGCCTTTCCATCTGAATGATCAACGCAATTATGGAATGACAGAGAGTTGCTAGAAAAGAGTTGGGAAGTCTGAATTTCTGACTTAGTACCTAAAAAGTGATTTATTCCAAAATATATTGTGAAAGCCAATCACAATGCCAATATCAGCTAAATGTAACTGTTTTTTCTGCATTTGTATTATAAGGGAAATCACTGGAAATTTATTTGAAGTGGCATCTGGTGGCTTCTGTACTCATGGATTGGTGAATCTGCTCCATCTTTTGGAAAGGAGCTTTCCAAACTACTGATTTTTATCCCCAAAACAGGTTTGTCACTTTAGATAGCTTCAGCACATTAGCCAATATAGATTTACCATCCCATGGACATGGAAACCACCAGTTACCACTGAGTGTGGAAGAAACCAGTTCAGCCTGGTTCCTACATTACAGAACCTACATTACAGAAACATGTACTTTCTAAGTAATTCAGCCCACCCAGTGTTTATAGACAAGTCTTCTTCATTAAAGAAATGTCTTGCGTACAATAATCTGTGCTTTTGTATTCTATGTGTACCATTAGATTTTTGGCTGATATGTTTTCTTTCTGGTTAAGTGGTTATTATTGGAAATAGTTTCATGGTCACAGAACAATTTTGATTCTGTCAGCGATCATTTGGTATTAATTGTCATGTACTAACCATTCAAAGATTAACTTGTCTAGAGGGAATAGCTTCAGGTACATGCATTGACAGACTTGTTGCTATTATCATAACAAAAAGAAGTGCTTTATGCTTGTGGGTAAGAAAAAAGCAACCAACCTTTCCATAATTTCCTGTTGCCAGCCCATATGGTTGTTATTGAAAGGACAGCTGGGAGCAGAATTATAAAAAAACATCAAGTGTTTACTAAGGTCTGAACTGCATGCAAAACAATTCATCAAGGAGGTAACGTTTTGTCTTACGATTCTTAGTTGTTTTTACAACAGTTAATAAGTGTTACACAAGTGTTATGTTGTATTCATTGTTGTATTGTCAAGGGGATAGGGCACCACATGGTAACAGGCATCCCCATCAACACCACTACTTTCAAATACATTTGAAGGATCTCATGGGAATTCTCACCTATGTTACTGATTTTGGGAATGTTCCAATTTGAATTAATCTAGGATGAAAGAAGGCATTTTGCATCTTGGTTGGAGCACCCCCCCTTATTGCAAAAGTAGACAGGGAGCTTTTCAAACAATATGCATGCTACTGCTTAATTAAGAGGGGTTAAGACAAACCAAGGATGCAGAACATATGTTAAGAGATGTTGTTGGACTCCAGCTTCCATAAGCTCCTAGCCATTGTGGCAAGGAAGTAAGAGTAATGGGAGTTTTCACTATATGACCCTCCCCAAGTTTTAAAATCTTTGGAGAAGGGTGTTATCTTGGTTGCATCACTATCACAGACATGTTGCTAAGGATATGAGAGGGATTGTTTTGGTGGCTGTTCAGTTGGCCCTCTCACTGTTCTCTTTCCACCGAAAGAAAAGACTATTTATTGAGGCAAGCTTTTGGATGTTAAGTGTTTGTGACCGAAAGGTCTTTAAATAGTGCATGTTGTTCTTTTATCTTCTTTACTGTGGACTGAATGTTTTAATCTCTTTTAAAACTAGTCTTTGTTCTGGTGACCTATTTAATTCTTTTAGCTATTTATTAAGGGCCAAAGTATCCTATAGGCATTAGAACAAGTATGGGCAAACCCAGGTCCAGGGGCAGGATGCAGCTCTTTGGGCTCTTTTCTTAGGCCCTCCTCTCTCTCACCATCCCATCCTTCTCTCTTTTCTTCCTCCATCCCTCCCTCTTTCTCATTCCCTTCCACCCTTTCACCCTCCCTTCTTTCCCTCTCTCCATCTTTCTCCTTCCTTCCTTCCTTTTTGTCTTTCCTTCCTTCTCCCTTTCCTCCTGCCCCTCCTTCTTTCTCCGGCCCTCCATTCCCTTCCACCCTTTCGTCCTTCCTTCCTTCCATCCTTCCTTTCCACCCTTTTGTCCTTCCCTCCCTTTTTTCCTTCCCTCTTTCCTTCCTACTTACCTCCTTTTTTCTCATTCCTTCCTTTCTTCCTTTCCTTTTGTCTTTCCTTCCTTCCCTTTCCTCCCCCTTTCCCTCTCTCTCTCTTCCCCCTCGCTCCCTCCATTCCCTTCCTTCCCTATTCTTTCCTTCCTTCCCTCTTTCCTCCCTCCTCCCCTCTCTCCCTCTTTCTCCTTCAATTCTTCCCTTTCTCTCTTTTGTCCTTCCTTCCTTTTCTCTTTCCTTCCTCTTTCCCTTCCTTCCTTCCATCACCAGACAGCCAGCCCTCCTAGCAGGGAGGGCTAGCATTGTTGTTGTTGTTCATTCGTTCAGTCGTCTCCGACTCTTCGTGACCTCATGGACCAGCCCACGCCAGAGCTCCCTGTCGGCCGTTACCACCCCCAGCTCCCTCAAGGTCAGTCCAGTCACTTCAAGGATGCCATCCATCCATCTTGCCCTTGGTCGGCCCCTCTTCCTTTTGCCTTCCACTTTCCCCAGCATAATTGTCTTCTCTAGGCTTTCCTGTCTCCTCATGATGTGGCCAAAGTACTTCAACTTTGTTTCTAGTATCTTTCCCTCCAGTGAGCAGTCGGGCTTTATTTCCTGGAGGATGGACTGGTTGGATCTTCTTGCAGTCCAAGGCACTCTCAGAACTTTTCTCCAACACCACAGTTCAAAAGCATCGATCTTCCTTCGCTCCGCCTTCCCTAAGGTCCAGCTCTCACATCCGTAGGTTACTACAGGGAATACCATGGCTTTGACTAGGCGGATCTTTGTTGCCAGTCTGATGTCTCTACTCTTTACTATTTTATCGAGATTAGACATTGCTCTCCTCCCAAGAAGTAAGCGTCTTCTGATTTCCTGGCTACAGTCTGCATCTGCAGTAATCTTTGCTAGCATGTGGCCCCCAAATTAGAAAGTTTGCCCATGCCTGCACCAGAAGCTAAGCAAGGTCAGCCCCAGCTAGTACCTGGATTGGAGATCACCAACAAACACCAGAAGCAGTAGGCTACATTTCAGACGAGTGAACTGGCAAAACCATCCCTGGGTAAGAAAAAATATGAAATTCACAATGTTACCATAAGTCAATGGGCAACTTGAAGGTACACACATTATTATTACAGTTTTATTTGTACTTTATATTATTTTGTAAGCCACCTTGGGTTTCATGCCAGATGAAAATTGCAATATATAACAAATCCCTTTTTTTTAAAAATTCAAGGATACCAGAGGGGCAGGAAGTGGCTTTCCCACTCCTGACTCAAATCACAGTGATCTTGAGTATGTTTTGGGAACTTATCTTAAAGCACCTTTTCCTTACTTGTCACCCTCTGGATCCCGATTATCCTCAGCCAACTGCCCAAAAGATAGACAACAATAGTCCAAAACATGTGAAGGTCATAGCTTGGTGAAGGCTGCCATAAAAAACCAGAGCCAGTCTGTTTTGAGAAATAACCATTCTGTAACAGCTGTATGATGATCATTCATCTTGGTTACATTCTGACTGCCTTTGTTGAGAGAAGCTTATTCTTCCAGTCTAAGACACCGGGAGGGAAATGAAGAGATTGTTCAGTCTGAGAACATTTTGTGCAGAATACAGCAGAGATACGAATAGTTTATTAAAGTACATTTCTGGTTGGGGACTGAACCAGAGCATGACATTCCTTGTTGCAATTCCGACTCAAAAGCCTACTTATTGGTAAAATGCCATCCTCTTTCCTAGTTGCAGCTCTGAAGTCTTGGCAGCAGTGATAGATCCACTCCAGCATTTAGTGCAAACTTTAAAAGAACAATACAAAGAAGTTCAGCACATCAGACAACTCATTTAAAGTTAACAGTAATTCCTGGTATGGAGTCACAATTCCCACAATACAAATGCCACACCAGCCACTGTTTTCCACATGCATATGCATTTATTTATTCAATTTATATCCTGTATTTTTCTCAAAGTAAGATTCTTTAGGCAAGGTATGCACAGGGGCGGCTCAACCATTACGCAAAGTAAGCCGTTGCGGAACACTTCATTTCCCCCAGGGGCGCTCTTCGGCAGCAGCCTCCTCCTCGCCCCTTTGTTGCCCCGTGTCCCTTCTTCGCCAGGCTGGGCTCCCAAGCCTAGCGCCCAGCCTGGGGAGGAAGGAGGACAGAGCAACAGAGGGGTGAGGGGGAAGCTGCCGCTGCTGAGGCCCTCTTCGACAGCAGCCTCCTCCTCGCCCCTCTGCTGCTCCCTGGCTAAAAGGGTCCCTTCCTCGCCAGGCTGGGCTCCCAAGCCTGGCGCCCAGTCTGGGGAGGAAGGAGCATGGAGCAGCAGAGGGGCGAGGGGGAAGCTGCCGCCACAGAGGCCCTCTTCAGCAGTAGCCTCCTCCTCGCCCCTCTGCTGCTGTATAGCGAAAAGCGTCCCTTCCTCGCTAGGCTGGGCTCCCAAGCCTGACGCCCAGCCTGGGGAGGAAGGCGCACGGAGCAGCAGAGGGGTGAGGGGAAAGCTGCTGCCGCTGAGTCCCTTTTCGGCAGCAGCCTCCTCCTCGCCCCTTTGCTGCTCCGTGTCTAAAAGGGTCACTTCCTCGCCAGGCTGGGCTCCCGAGCCTAGTGCCCAGTCTGGAGAGGAAGGATGATGGAGCAACAGAGGGGCGAGGGGGAAGCTGCCGCTGCTGAGGCCCTCTTTGGCAGCAGCCTCCTCCTCACTCCTGTGCTGCTCCGTGTGTGTGTGTGTATATATATGTGTGTGTGTGTGTGTGTGTGTATACACACACACACACACATACATACATATACATACATAGGCCTGGGCCAATTTTGGCCCTCCTTCCAGGGTCATTTGGAAATTGTAGTTGCTGCGATTATAGTTAACTACAATCAAAGAGCATTCTGAACTCCACCAATGATGGAATTGAACCAAATTTGGCACACAGGACTCCCATGGCCAACAGAAAATACTGAAAGGGTTTGGTGGGCATTGACCTTGAGTTTTGGAGTTGTAGTTCACCTAAACTCAGAGAGCACTGTGCACTCAAACAATGAAGGATTTAGATCAAACTTGGCACAAATACTCCATGTGCTCAAATGTGAACATTGGTGAAGTTTGGGGGGGAAATAGATCTTGACATTTGGGAATTGTAGTTACTTGAATTTATAGTTCACTTACTATCAAAGAACATTCTGAACCCCACTAACGATAGAATGGGGCCAAACTTCCCACATTGAATCCCCCATGACCAACAGAAAACACTGTTTGGCGACCCTTCTGACCCTTCTGACACCCCCTCATGATCCCCCCAGGGGTCTCAACCCCCAGGTTGAGAAATGCTGCCTTATGGCCATCCAGACCAACTCCCTTCACCAGAGCAAGAAAACAATCAAAGCCCTCCTGATAAAGAGCCATCCTGCCATAGATATAGATAGATCTATAGAATTCAAACACACACACACACACGGAAGATATAATATCATAGATTTGAAAGGGATCCCTAAAGAAGGACAATGATATGTTTTATGTTCCAGAGTAGGCAAACCAGACAATCGCTACGTCAATACTGACAAAGAAACAACAAGAAATACTGTTTACCCACAAGCATCAAAAAATTACATATATTAGAAACCAACTTTCTCATTACTTTCTTTTCAAGATGACCAGACTACCAGGGGATGGTTAGCGCATATATATATATATATATATATATATATATATATATATATATGTCATGGGCCGACTTAGGCCCTCCATGTGTTTTGGACTTCAACTTCCACAATTCCAAACAACCAGTAGGATGTCCAAAATACCTGGAGGGCCAAAATTTGTCCATGTCTGCCTCTCTCTCTCTCTCTCTCTCTCTCTCTCTCTCTATATATATATATCAGTGATTGGTTGGGGGGGGGGGCACCAAAATACTGTTTGCTTACCATTGAAAATTACCTAGGGCCGCCTCTGGGTATGCATAATAGTAACTAGTACTGTTCAGTTGTAGCACTCATCCAGCTGCAAAGATGGAGGTCACCACCTCACCATCTACACAGGGCCAGACCAAAATGCTTAAAACAAAATTCAAGGTGACCCCATGATCTCAAGTCTATAGATGGAATCAAGCTGGAATGACAGGTAATTTTCACTCCAACACTGGAGATGGGACAATGCCTTCTATCACATTAGAAGACAGCAGTATAATTTAAGGTGTACAGAGTATGCTCTGTTACACCCAAAAAAGAGGAATGGCTGAGGAAGAATAGCAATCATTGATTGCTAGAGACGACTGCCTCATTCTTAAAAATGCCAGGCCCTGTCCCACTTCCACAAAAATCATTGTGGCAGAGATGTCTGAAAGTATCCTGTTATGGAACAGTTATTCAAATCCATTTGCTCCATTGCCTGAAGACTGATTATCTACTCCCCAACTGCTCTCATCATGTTCTGACTATTATTATTATTATTATTATTATTATTATTATTATTAAGTCAACGACAGATCCTAAGTGTAGACTCTGCAAGGAAGCAGATTAAACAATCTGCTGTTGCAAGAAGATCGCGCAGACAGACTACAAGCAGAGGCATAACACAGTTGCTCAGATGATTCATGGGAACTTGTACCACCAATACCATCTTCCTGCTACAAAGACGTGTGATCCAATACAACAGCTAGCAGAGAGATCTTGTTTGCTGTGGACTCATCTTGTTGTGTTTCGAATAATGATGATGATGATGATGATGATGATATAATAATAATAATAATAATAATTTTCTTACCCACCTCTCCTCATGGCTCGGGTCGGTTACAAAACAATTAAAATACATAAACACAGCTAAAACACTACAAATGTATCCACTGAAACATACCACCATAAAAGTTACATACCAAAAGATATCTATGAAATACATATTAAAACAGACAAAACAAAGGACATGCATTAAAATTCATGTTTATATTTAAAGACGGTCTGGGTAGGCTTGCCGGAAAAGACAGGTCTTCACTTGTGCCTGAAATTCTGACAGCTGATTTAGCTGTCGGAGTTCTACCAGCAGGTCATTCTACAGCCTTAGGGCGGCCGATGAAAAGGTCCTCTAGGTGGTGGTTGCCAATCAGGTTCTGTCTGGTTGGAGCAGAAGCATCCCAGAAGACTGAAGTATATGGGCCGGATTGCATGAGAGAAGGCAATCATTTAGGTAACCTGGACCCAAACCATGTAGGGCTTTAAAGGTGAAAACCATCACATGCCTTTAATATGTGAGTAGCACAGATTCAATCCCTCCCCCCCCCCACCCCCATTGAAGATGGAGCAGACTTGGTTTCTGCACCCCTACAGACTAGGACATGGGGCACAAGCTTCAAACTGCAGGAAAAGAGATTCCACCTCAATATTATGAAGAGCTTCCTAATGGTACGAGGTGTTTGACAGTGTTGTGTAGGGTGGTGGAGTCTCCTTCTTTGGAAGTTTTAAGGCAAAGGCTGGATGGTCATCTGTTGGGAGTGCTTTGACTGTGTTTTTCTGCATGGTGAGGGTTGGAGTGGATGGCCTTTGAGGTCTCTTCCAACTCTAGGATTCTAAGTTGGTGAGCCAGTTTGCCCCTGAGGCATTCAGGCAAGTGGAGCCACCCAGACTCCAATGCAGTTGAGTGCCTTCCAGAATGGTCAGGCAACATTGTACTAAATGATCAAGCACATAAACAAACAAAGATTACAATGGGCCCTTGGCTGCTGTTTGGTTCTAGGATCTCCATAGTATGGACTCCACCCCCCCCCCCCAAATATTTTTGAGCTGCAGCTGCTGAATCCTTGGATGCTGAACCTATAGTTAAGGAAGACTGTCTGCATTCAGAAAGCTATTATATCTGATCCTTCTTAGAAATAATAGAAGCTGTCTGCAGTCTCCCCTATACACTTCCTTAGGAACCAGCTACAGTGAACTGATGAAAGGGAATTCTTAACCACATATTGTGCTTGTAAAGGTTTTAATGATGGTAGAATAGGAGAAGTAATTTCCTTTTCTACTGTTGTTTATTTGTTCAGTCGCTTTCAACTCTTTGTGACTTCATGGCCCATGCCAAAGCTCTCTGCCACCTCCAGCTCCTTCATGGTCAATGCAGTCACTTCAAGGATACCGTCCATCTATCTTGCCCTTGGTCGGCCCCTCTTCCCTTTTCCTTCCATTTTCCCCAACATCATTGTCTTCTCCAAGCTTTCCTGTCTTCTCATTATGTGGCCAAAGTACTTCATCTTTGCTTCTATTATCCTTCCCTCCAGTGAGCAGTCGGGCATTATTTCCTGGAGTATGGAGTAGTTTGATCTTCTCACGGTCCAAGGCACTCTCAGAATTTTCCTGGTAAATCACAGTTCAAAAGTGTCTGTCTTCCTTCGCTCAGCCTATTATTGTTGTTACAATTTTATGTGACTTATACTTTTCTACTGTTTTTACCTGTTGTATGTTATATGTGCACCCTGGAGTGCCTTGTAAGCTGCCCTGAGTCCCTTTGGGGAGATGGTGGCAGGATATAAATAAAGTTTATTATTATTACTTTCTTTATAGTCCAACTCTTGCATCCCTAGGTTACTATGGGGAATACTATTGCTTTAACTATGTGGATCTTTGTTGCCAGTGTGATGTCTCTACTCTTCACTATTTTATCGATATTGGTCATTGCTCTCCTCCTCAAGAAGTAAACATCTTCTGATTTTCTGACTGCATATCTAAGGTCGTTAATGTTTCTTCCAGCAATTTTAACTCCAGCCGTGGATTCATCAAGTCCCGCATGTTGATGATGTGTTCTGCATACAAGTTGAATAGGTAGGGAGAGAGTATACAACCCTGCCATACTCTCTTCCTCCTGACCTATGTCCTATATCTCAGGTTTGGTCATATATATACATATATATATATATATATATATATATATACTTTGAAAGTATTGTGGGTGTAAGCCTGCATTTTCTAACATAGCTCTGCAGATTTTGATTTTAAAGTAGTGTAATAAAGAAAGGTAGGACAAGAGACCTCACTAACACCTTCACATTCACTTAATAGGGTCTTGCAATTTCCCACTTTTCTTGATGTATTTCAAGCAACATTGTAAGGCTTCATTTATTATTTTCCTGTTGTTTTCATGGTAGCGAGTTTCTAGCTGCAGTTGCTTGTTATTATTCCAAACCAATGCATTCTTGATTTTATGGAGAAAAAAAACCCTCTACAGGTTGAGTTTCTCTTATCTTTAGGACCAGAAGTGTTTAGGATTTTTGAAATACCTATATTTGCATATAGACGCTGATACATTTTAAACATGGGATCTAAGATTAAATTCATTTATTTTTCATAAGCATCTTATACACATAGCTGGATGGTAACTGTATACATGGTATATTTAACAATTTTGCACATGAAACAAAGTTTGTGCACATTGAGAAAGCAGATGTGCCATTCTCTCAGCAATTCGTGTGGATAGTTTGGGATTCTGGAGTATTTCAGAATAAGGGAAATTCAGCAATGTAGATCAGCATTTCCCAACCCTGGGGGGTTGCGAGGGGGGTGTTAGAGAGATCACCAAAGAACATCAGAAAACACAGTATCTTCTGTTGGTCATGGGGGTTCTGTGTGGGAAGTTTGGCACAATTCTATAACTAGTGGAGTTCAGTATGCACTTTGATTGTAGGTGAACCATGAATCCCAGCAACTACATCTCCCAAAGGTCAAGGTCTCTACCAGTATTCACATTTGGGCATATTGATGTTTCATGCCAAGTTTGGTCCAGATATATCATTGTTTCAGTCCACAGTGCTCTCTGTATGTAGGTGAACTACAACTCCAAAACTTAAGGTCACCAGACCCTTCCAGTATTTTCTGTTGGTCGTGGGAGTTCTGTGTGCCTAGTTTGGTTCCGTTCCTTCATTGGTGGAGTTCGGAATATTCTTTGATTGTAGGTTAACTATAAATCCCAGCAACTGCAACTCCCAAATGACAAAATCAATCCCCCCAATCCCACCAGTATTCAAATTTGGGCGTATTGGATATTTGTGCCAAATGTGGTCCAGTTAATGAAAAAACATTTTTCATATCAGATATTTACATTATGATTCATAACAGTAGCAAAATTACAGTTCTGAAGCAGCAACAAAAATAATGAAGAACTGTATTAAGGGGTTGCAGCATTAGGAAGGTTGAGAACCAGTGGTGTAGATGCTCCCTCATTCAAAGTGCTATGAATGAAGGGTACGGATTTGGGTTTAGAGCAGGCATGGGCAAGCTGTGGCCCTCCAGGTGTTTTGGACTTCAACTCCCACAGGCTGTTAGGAATTGTGGGGGTTGAAGTCCAAAATACCTGAAGGGTCCAAGTTTGTCCATGCCTGTTGTAGATGCACCCCAAGTAAAAAGTCTGGCTTTGTTTTATTCAGATTAGAAATGTAGCTCATACAGGTTCAGTATCCCCTTCTCCAAAATGCTTGGGACCAGAAAGGAATTATATTTTATGGTGTCCTTCCTGGCAGATTGGAGTTGGACTGGATGCCCTTTGGATGCCCCTTTTGATTCTACAATTTGATGACAGGCTGAATGGCTATCTGTTGGGAGGGCTTGGATGGTGTCCTTCCTTGCAGATGGGGATTGGACTGGATGCTCTTTGGATGCCCCTTCCGACTCTACGATTGAATGACAGTATGAATGGCTATGTGTTGAGAGGGCTTGGATGGTGTACTTCCTGGCAGATCGGGGTTGGATTGGATGCACTTTGGATGCCCTTTTCGAATCTGTGATTCAATGACAGCCTGAATGGCTATTTGTTGAGAGGGCTTAGATGGTGTCTTTCCTGGCAGATTGGGATTGGACTGGATGCCCCTTCTGACTCTATGATTCAATGATAGTCTGAATGGCTATCTGTGGGGAGGCCTTGGATGGTGTTCTTCCTGGCAGATTGGGGTTGGACTAGATGCCCCTTATGACTCTACAATATGATGACAGTCTGAATGGCTATCTGTTGGGAGGACTTGGGTGGTGTTGTTCCTGGCAGATTGGGATTGCACTGGATGCCCTTTGGGTGCCTCTTACAACTCTACAATTCAATGGCAGACTGAATGGCTATTTGTTGGGAGGGCTTGGATGGTGTCCTTCCTGGCAACTCAGCCTGCAACCTTTCCACCAGGCATGGGCAAACTTTGGCCCTCCAGGTATTTTGGACTCCAACTCCCACAATTCCTACCGGCTGTTAGGAATTGTGGGAGTTGGAGTCCAAAATACCTGGAGGGCCGAAGTTTGCCCATACCAGCTTTCCACTAATCTACCCTGGGACTCAAAAAGATGTCTGGGACTCAAAAAGATGTCGTTGTAGGCGTCTACTACAGACCCCCAAGCCAGGAGGAAGATCTTGATGAAGTCTTCTGCCAACAGTTGACCAAACAGGCACAGAAAAGAGATGTAGTAGTCATGGGCGATTTCAACTATCCCGATATTTGCTGGAAAACAAACTCGGCCAAGAGTACAAGGTCCAACAAATTCCTCGCTTGCCTTGCAGACAATTTCATGGTCCAGAAGGTAGAAGAGGCAACAAGGGGATTGGCTACTCTTGATCTCATCCTAACAAATGCGGAGGACCTGATCGATGCGGTCGAAGTGGTAGGATCCTTAGGGGCAAGTGACCATGTGCTCCTGCAATTTGAGGTACAAAGGAAGGCCGAAACTAAGACAAGTCAAACCCGCATTTTGGACTTTAGGAGAGCTGATTTCCAAAAAATGAAGGAAACGCTGAGCAGCATTCCGTGGACACAGATACTAAAAGACAAGGGAGCTACGGATGGATGGGAACTTCTCAAGAGTGAAATACTCAAGGCGCAATTGCAAACCGTGCCAACAAAGAGAAAAAATAGGACAAGTGCAAAGAAGCCAGAATGGATGTCCAAAGAACTTCTAACTGTGCTAAGACACAAAAGAGACATGCACAAGAAGTGGAAAAAGGGAGAAATCACCAAAGAAGAATTCAAACAAATAGCCAACACCTGTAGGGAAAAGGTCCGCAAAGCTAAAGCAAAAAACGAGCTCAGACTTGCCAGGGACATTAAAAACAATAAAAAGGGCTTCTATTCTTATGTCAGTAGAAAAAGGAAAAACAAGGAGGCGATAGGACCTCTTCGAGGAGAAGATGGGGCAATGCTGACAGGGGATAGGGAAAAGGCAGAACTACTTAATGCCTTCTTTGCCTCGGTCTTCTCACAAAAAGAGAGTCTTCAACCTCAGCAAGATGGAGTGGATGAGGGATTGGAGGACATCCAACCCCAAATTGGGAAAGAAGTCGTCCAGGAATACCTGGCCGCTCTTAATGAGTTCAAGTCCCCAGGACCAGATCAACTACACCCAAGAGTATTGAAGGAACTAGCGGAAGTCATTTCGGAACCATTGGCAACCATCTTTGAGAGTTCTTGGAGAACGGGAGAAGTTCCAGCAGATTGGAGGAGGGCCAATGTGGTCCCAATCTTCAAGAAGGGAAAAAAGGACGACCCAAACAACTACCGTCCGGTCAGCCTCACGTCGATACCGGGCAAGATTCTGGAAAAGATTGTTAAGGAAGTGGTCTGCAAACACTTAGAAACAAATGCAGTCATCGCTAATAGTCAACATGGATTTATCAAAAACAAGTCATGCCAGACTAATCTGATCTCTTTCTTCGATAGAGCTACAAGCTGGGTAGATGCGGGGAATGCCGTGGATGTAGCGTACCTGGATTTCAGTAAGGCCTTCGACAAGGTCCCCCATGACCTTCTGGCAAGGAAACTAGTCCAATGTGGGCTAGGCAAAACTACGGTGAGGTGGATTTGTAATTGGTTAAGTGGACGAACACAGAGAGTGCTCACTAATGCTTCCTCTTCATCTTGGAAAGAAGTGACGAGCGGAGTGCCGCAGGGCTCCGTCCTGGGCCCGGTCCTGTTCAACATCTTTATTAATGACTTAGATGAAGGGCTAGAAGGCATGATCATCAAGTTTGCAGACGACACCAAATTGGGAGGGAGAGCCAATAGTCCAGAGGACAGGAGCAGAATTCAAAACGATCTTGACAGATTAGAGAGATGGGCCAAAACTAACAAAATGAAGTTCAACAGTGACAAATGCAAGATACTCCACTTTGGCAGAAAAAATGAGATGCAAAGATACAGAATGGGGGACGCCTGGCTCGAGAGCAGTACGTGTGAAAAAGATCTTGGAGTCCTCGTGGACAACAAGTTAAACATGAGCCAACAATGTGATGTGGCGGCAAAAAAAGCCAATGGGATTTTGGCCTGCATCAATAGGAACATAGTGTCTAGATCTAAGGAAGTAATGCTACCCCTCTATTCTGCTTTGGTTAGACCACATCTGGAATATTGTGTCCAATTCTGGGCACCACAATTCAAGAGAGATATTGACAAGCTGGAAAGTGTCCAGAGGAGGGCGACTAAAATGATCAAGGGTCTGGAGAACAAGCCCTATGAGGAGCGGCTTAGGGAACTGGGCATGTTTAGCCTGAAGAAGAGAAGGCTGAGAGGAGATATGATAGCCATGTATAAATATGTGAGAGGAAGCCACAGGGAGGAGGGAGCTAGCTTGTTTTCTGCTTCCTTGGAGACTAGGACACGGAACAATGGCTTCAAACTACAAGAAAGGAGATTCCATCTGAACATTAGGAAGAACTTCCTGACTGTGAGAGCCGTTCAGCAGTGGAACTCTCTGCCCCGGAGTGTGGTGGAGGCTCCTTCCTTGGAAGCTTTTAAACAGAGGCTGGATGGCCATCTGTCAGGGGTGATTTGAATGCAATATTCCTGCTTCTTGGCAGGGGGTTGGACTGGATGGCCCATGAGGTCTCTTCCAACTCTTTGATTCTATGATTCGATGATTCTATCTCTGAGTGATGAAGGGATGGGGAGGAGCGGGTCCGAGACCACCTGCCTGTCAAAGATCTTGTCCAATCGGTGCAGGCGAAAGCCTAGAGGGCGGGCCTTTAGATGCACAGACACACTCAAAGTTGCCTAGAAGCTGTCTGGAGCCTCTCTTCCCCGCGCGCCGCTTCCAAGTCCTGCAGCACTGCCGCCTCTGTCCCTGAATCCACCGCATCCTCCGTGGGAAGCAGCAGGCAGTTTGGGGGCGAGGGAGACCCTCCCGGGAAGAAGGAGCCTGCAGGCATTTGCAAAGGAAGCCGCCAGCCAACCAGCCATCCCTCCTTGGGGACAAGATGATGGCATGTACGGAGATGCTGACAATGTGCTTGCTCTCTGCCAAGCACGCCTACAGCAGCCCCAAACCCACCGAGACCCCGCAGCGCCTGGGCAAAGGCATGGCCATCTTCCACGATGTAAGTCCTTTCCCCGGCTTGTTGTTTTACGCAGGGTGTTTGTGGAAGAGAGTGGGGTAGTTGTAGGAAGGGGGCACAACCAGGGCAGGCTCCCTGCTTGGATAAGAATTGCACTCACCCTCTGGAATGCCCCCAAAAGTCTGGAAACCTGTCACACCTGAATATTTGCCCTGCTAACTTCCCCTTCATAACTTTGCCTGTCCCCTTTTTCTTGAAGTTTCCTACTAAATGCTCAACTGGAAAACTGAGCATTTAGAAGGAAGCTCCAAGAAAATTGGGGGCTGGAAAATTGGGAGCTGGATGACCAGTTCACATGGACAGGATTCTTAAAGGTAAAGGTTTTCCCCTGATATTAAGTCCAGTCATGTCTGACTCTGGGGGGGTTGGTGCTCATCTCCATTGCTAAACTGAAGAACTGGCATTGTCCGTAGACACCTCCAAGGTCATGTGGCCGGCATGACTGCGTGGAGCGCCGTTAGATACCTATTGATCTACTTACATTTGCATGTTTTCAAACTGCTAGGTTGGCAGAAGCTGGAGCTAACAGCGGGAGCTCACCCCACTCCCCGGATTCAAACCTGCGACCTTTCGGTCAGCAAGTTCAGCAGCTCAGCGGTTTAACCCACCAAGGGTTCCAGGATTCTTATTGGGGGGACAATGCATTCACATTGCTGGTCTCCCAGTAGTATATCAGTTGGGGTCAACTACATACGTCCCCTCCACCCTTTGTTTTTTCTCTGCTCATTGCAAGGTTTCTTTCTTCTTTTTTTTTGTATAATATTTTGTTTATTATTTTGTCATGGTTTAATACATTTGTTATACATTGTTTTACAGCAGATACATATTATTCAATACAACCTACCATACTTTTGGCACCGAGTATTATTTTTCTGCCTATACATATTATCTATCCCTCATCATTGCAAGGTTTCTGAATGTCATGCTTCATTGTGAACTGTGGAGATGTGATTTTTGATACAACTGAAGTTTCAGGAGTCAAGGCAAATCGATGACTGTGTGTTCTTATATGAAAAACATCTGTGCTAGGTGCTTGCAGAGAAATGTGTGTATATGTCTATGTGGGCTCTATAGTCTTTAAGAGTATGCTGATTGAAATCTGAATTCTGTCACAGAATTGTTTTAATTATTGTTTAATATTTTATATTTTAATGCATTGTTGATTGTTTTATTATGATGACACCATATGGTGTATTGGTCAGGCCGTCCTGAGCCCCCCCTCAAGGATGAGAAGGGCGGGGTATAAATATAGGAAATAAATAAATAAATAATAAATTTTGGGAATTGATCTGGGAGAACTGGGGTCCCTTCCACACAGCTGAATAAAATCCCACATTATGTGCTTTGAACAGGAATATATGGCAGTCTTCTATATTTTGAACTGGAAGATATAGCAGTGTTCCATATATGACAGTGTGGGGGAGCCACAGTGGTACAATGAGTTAAACCCTTATGCTGGCTGAACTGCTGACCTGAAGACCTGAAGGTTGGTGGCTTGAATCCAAGATGGGTGAGCTCATGTCTGTCAGCCCCAGCTTCTCATGCAGAGACATGAGAGAAACCTCCCACAGGATGGTAACACATCCGGGGTCCCCTGGGCAACGTCCTTGTAGACGACCCATTCTCTCACACCAGAAGCAACTTGCAGTATATTCTCAATTTGCTTCTGACATGATAAAAATATGAGAGTGTAGACTCAGATAACCCAGATCAAAGCAGATATTGTGGGATTGTCTGCTTTGATATTCTGGGTTATATGGCTGTGTGGAAGAGCCCTGGGTCCCCTTCTACACTGCCATATAAAATCCAGATGATCTACTCTGAACTGGATTATATGGCAGTGTAGACTCACATAATCTAGTTCAAAGCAGATAATGTTGATTGTCTGATTTGATAATCTGGATTATATGGCAGTGTAGACATGGCTTGGGTTTGTGTCTGACCTCTAGAAACATATTATTGATCTTGGGCAAACTGAGGTTGGTCATTGCGTTTCCATAGTCCGTGATAGATCCAGATCTCTGGTCTTATAACATTGTATTTGACTTGCTATTTTTCTGCATGTTCATTCCTCCTAGAATTGTGGCTTTGTTGCTGTGAGTTTTCCAGGCTGTATGGCCATGTTCCAGAACCATTATCTCCTGACATTTTGACCACATCTATGGAGGTTGAGGGGTCTGTTGGAAACTAGGCAAGTGGGGTTTATATATCTGTGGAATGTCCAGAGTGGGAGAAATAACTCTTGTCTGCTTGAGGCAGGTGTGAATGTTGCAATTGGCCACCTTGATTAACATTTAATGACCTTGGTGAATTAATCAAGGTAGCCAATTGCAACATTCACACTTGCCTCAAGCAGACAAGAGTTCTTTCTCCCACCCTGGACATTCCACAGATATATAAACCTCACTTGCTTAGTTTCCAACAGACCTCACATCCTCTGAGAATGCCAGCCATAGATGTGGGTGAAACATCAGGAGAGAATGCTTCTGGAACATGGCCATACAGCCTGGAAAACTCACAACAACGCAGTGATTCCGATCTTGAAAGCCTTCGACAACACAATTGTGGCTTAGTTTATTTTAAAAATCAAGTTAGATATAAAATGTGAATGAGAAAGCATCTCAAGAGAAAGAACATGAACTACACAGATTCCGTCAAAGACATTAGCAGGAGATAGGACGCCAATATCTGGCTAGACAACCACATGGTTAAAATGATACAAACTGAGCATTGAATGTGCACATTTGAAGGGTCCCGCAAGGAATGTGGTGATAGATGACCATGGGAGAAAAGACATATAGCATGAGAATTTTGCCCAGAGAAGTAGACCTTTGAAGCAAATAACACAGAACAATGTATTGTCAAAGGCTCTCATGGCCGGAATCACTGCGTTGTTGTAGGTTTTTCAGGCTATATGGCCATGTTCCAGAAGCATTCTCTCCTGATGTTTTGCCTGCATCTATGGCAGGCATCCATCTCAGGATGCCTGCCATAGATGCAGGTGAAATGTCAGGAGAAAATGCTTCTAGAACATAGCCAAATAGTCTGAAAAACCTACAACAACCCAACACAGAACATTTTGTGACTCCTCTGAAAGACTGACACGTTTACTATGGCATGAGCTTGTGTGGTTCAGAGTCCAGCACAACATAATTTATTGCATCTCTTACATAAAGGACAAGTTTTCTGGAGGGAACAGAATGCTGCTCATAACCTGGGCACATAATCAGATGAGCAAAGTGTAAAAGAAGAATGTAATGGAATTACAATTTAACAGAAGAGCAAGTAGTGATGCTATCAGGGCAAGACTTGCAGCAAAAAGAGCCACATGCATTCCAAAGAGACAGAGGGGAACCAGACCCAGCAGAGCTGACTCACCACAGACGGACATTCAAAGTGAAACAACCCCCCCCCCCCCCGCTGTAATGGGAATGCTTCACCAATGCCAGGGGTAAATGAAATAATAAATTCACAATATCATATAAAGGAGGCAGGTTATAAGACCTTCAAAGACTAGAATTTAACATTATGCAAATATACCACTAAGAACAAGTTTGTTCATTCATGAAACTTGCTTGGGACATCCTAGTTTGTGCAACTCCATGAGCTTCCTCTTCAAATACCATGCGTTTCTTATCACTTGATTACCCCAAAGCACTGTTAGCTTGTAGTGGTTGGTTATGGCAGTGAATACAGTAAGGAACTCAAGTCACCTGTCAAAGAATTTCACTGGGTTTTCTTAGGCAAGGAATACTTAGTGGTGGTTTAGCCAGTTCCTTCCTCTGAAATATAGACTAGAGTACCTAATATTTGGTGGTGATCTATCATCCATGTACCAACCAGAGCGACCATGCTTAGCTTCCAAAATCAGAGGGTATCTGATGGCTTTGGGTTATTTAGACCCCTTCCTCTAAAAATATGGAAAGTTTGATATTCAGTATCATTGATATGATTTGCTTATAGGTGAAGGTAAAGGTTTTCCCTTGACATTAAGTCCAGTCATGTCTAACTCTGGGGGTTGGTGCTCATCTCCATTTCTCGGCTGAAGAGTTGGAGTTGTCCGTAGACACCTCCAAGTTCATGTGGCCAGGATGACTGTATGGAGCACTGTTACCTTCTCAACGGAGTGCATGTTTTTGAACTGCTAGGTTGGCAGAAACTGGGGCTCAGTCCGTTCCCCGGATTCTAACCTGTGACCGTTGGGTCAACAAGTTCAGTAGCTCAGCGCTTTAACCCACTGCACCACCGGAGGCTCTGATTTGCTTGTAATATATACAAAATCCCTGTTGGTTAAAGTGGTTAAAGTCAGATTATAATACAAATGGACATTGTTGTTGTTATGTTCCTTCCCATCATTTCCAACTTATGGTGATCCTAGAGTGAATCTCTTATGGGATGTTCTGGCATGATTCAGAGGGGCATTGCCTTTGACTTGCTCTGAGGCAGAGAGAGTTTGACTTACTCATCTAATGCAGTAGTTCTCAACCTGTGGGTCCCAGGTGTTTTGGCCTGCAACTCCCAGAAACCCCAGCCAGTACCAGCTGTTAGGATTTCTGGGAAATGAAGACCAAAACATCTGGGTACCCACAGGTTGAGAACCACTGAACTAATGGATTTTCATGGCCATCTCCTTGTCCCGCCTAGTCATGGTGAATGTCCCAATGTTCAAATCATCATGCTGTGCTGTTCAAAAAATGGGCATACATGAAACTAAAATGAAAATCAAACAACTAAAAAGCAGGACTTGGAAAGTTAGTGCACAGAGGATTACAGCACAAAACAGGAACTTTTCCAAGGTCTTCTAAAAATGACTAAGTAATGGTGACACATCTTGATGAACGTCAGCTTTGAATCCCTTTCTCTCTGTGGTGTCACCATGGTCAAGTCTTATAGACAAGATAAATGTTAACACAATGTTGTTTTTGAAATGAGAGAAGTGGATGAAACATCTATTGTCTACTTTGGGGAATTAATTTATCCTCAATGATGCAGCATGAGTTTGTTGCAAGCTGTTTTTGATCTTACCCTTAGGATAGTATTGCCTGCTGTATAATGTGAGAACACTGAGATCTACATCAACCTAGTGTCCCTATTTCCATCAGCACAATCCCTGCCTGTTACATATCATGTGGAAAGATATGGAGGATCATTGCACATTTAGCTGATCACTCTCCAATACTTCACGGATGGGAAATAGGATATGTATGTCCAAGCAATGTCTGAGTGTGATCAAGATGGTAAGATGTATTAATGAGGAAGAACAGACAAACTAGGGGAAGTTACAATAGCTTGCTTCTGCCTGGGCTTATAGGGAAGGTAAGATTTCCTTTTCCCCACTGAAGGCCCTTCCATATCCCAGAATATCAAGGCAGAAAATCCCACATTATCTGAGTATGGACTCAGATAACCCAGTTCAAAGCAGATATTGTGGGATTTTCTGTCTTGATATTCTGGGATATAGGGCTGTGTGAAAGAGCCCTTAGTTAACTGAGTGCAACTACTTTTGCATTTTGGACTCAGTTTAGTATACCCGAAGGTTGGGGACAAAGGCAATGAGAAGAGGAGAGACCTGGGACATTTCAAAAGCTGATGGAAAAATGGTGTAATGGAGGATTAACAGGGACTGCTCCTGCCAAATTCTAAGAATTGGAGAGTACACACTTAGAATTTATCCCACAATCAGGAGCTCTGGTTATATAGGGTTCCCAGTTGTCTGGTTATTTGAAAAAAGGACAACCCACAAATACTTCCTTTGCAGCACTTGATACTCAAGAGAAGAAAGTCAAGAATGGAGAGGTTTTGGTACGGGAGTTAGGGACTAGGTGGGAGTGCAAGCTCTGTTTTCCATTCATGTACTTAAGGGAGTAATGTGGAAAAACAGCTAACACCCGAGATTGGAACGTATATTTTGATGGACTACAACTCCTAAAATCTGGCAAATCTAGTAAAAATAAATAATTTGCCCCAAAATTGACTCAGAGCTTATTGATATGCAACTGAGGCTCAGTTCTTTATCAGACAATATAAGAATAGTATGGGACTTTGACAAGTCATATCCAAATTTCAGCATTTTTGCTAGTAGACCTTAAGAGTTTTAATTGCCTAACAAAGTGAGATAGAAATGGTATTTTGAGCTCAGTTTGCAGCAACAGCCAGGGGTTTTATTTGTTATGTATTTATGTATTTATTTATTTATTTATTTATAACATTTTGATGCTGCCTTTCTCCACCCCGGAGAGATTCAAGGTGGCTTATTCATAGGCAACTATTTGATGCCATAAAACAAGGTACAATTAAAATAAACATTTTAATAGAATTATAAAATACATTAAAAACAATATCATTACAATTCATCACATAATCATCAAGCGTAATCCAGGCCGTTCCAATAGTCATTTCACATCATTCCATATCTATTTCACAAGTTCTCTAAAGGCTTGGTCGCAGAGCCAAGTTTTTACTCTCTTACAGAATGTCAAGAGGGAGGGGAGTGGGGAAGGAATTACACAGCCAAGGGGCCACTACTGAGAAGGCTCTCTGTCATTCCCACCAATTGTGCCTGCGAAGGAGGTGGGACTCTGAGCACAATGTCCCCCGGAGAGGACTTCAAAGGATCACAGGCCCTTCCAATTCTGATTTTTTTTTCATCCTCTGCTGGTTTAACCACAGCTCAGTAAAAGGTTTGGTAAATATGTAGTGAAATTGTTTTTGATTTTTCCCTTAGAATATTTTTTAGGGATTGGAGCTGGTTGGGGATTTTAAAGGGTCATTTGGAGACTTTTATGCAGACTACATGGTATGCTATGCTCAACTCTGATTTAAAGAGAAAATAAATATTCCCTTCTACGGTTATGCTTTTCATGAGATCTAGCATATGGGAAACATGTAAAAACAGATTTGCTTTTAATGTGTACAATTTGTCACTGATTTGCAAGTATTACCCAAGTATTATGCACACAGCGTGTCTCATAAATTTAAGAACCGAAAACAGTCCTAAATAATGACTGAATGTTTCTATAGTGGCAATTTTATGCAATTACCTTGAACACAATGGAATTTACTACCCTTCAAGTAAATATGCCCTGAATTGTACTTCAAGTATTGTAAGAGTTGAATGATTCAGGCAGCCCAGCATTTCTCCATTTATGAGCACAGAGAAGAAATCTCTGCAATTAAATAAATATCCCATATTTTATCATCTGTTCTCCAGAGTATATTTCTATCACACACATACTGACTTGAATCCTTGTTGCTGTGCCTGCCTATACAAGAAACACAACTCATAAAATTTTAAGGACTCTTGAGTTTTAATGAAACAACAGTCTTTTTTCTAATATTGATCTCCTTTGGAAATGATTCATAAAATTAATCTATTGCTCCAAAAATACTGTCAAAGCATTTTCCCTTATGAATTATTTGTGGCTAGAGACAATTGAATACAGGCTCTTTTCAATTAAACAGGATGGAATGTTTATGCAGTAAAACCAGTGAGAGAACATAGCCATTAATGAACACTTTTACTAAGTTATAGAGGCAAATAACAAACAAACATGTATTGCAAGTAACATCAGGAATTGTATGAGAAAAATGTACTAACCCTTCCCCCCATTCATATTTTTTTCAGGAGCAGAATTCAAAACAATCTTAGCAGGCCAGTAGTCAGCCAGGATTTTGATTCTTGGGGGGGGGGGGGGGTGAGGATCTACCCTAACAAACCTTTTGCATCATTATCCCAGTACCCCCATGCATATGGGATATATTGAGCATGGTGATGAGATCATGATATGAATAAGCACAACAGTTTAAATAATGTACCAGTAAGGCCTTCTCGCGGACCACCCTGAGAATTTCGGGGGGGGGGGGGGCTGAAGCCTCTCAAGCCTCCCCCCACCCCCCGGCTACATGCCTGAATCTTAGATAGATGGGCCAAAACTGACAAAATGAAGTTCAACAGAGACAAATGCAAGATACTTCACTTAGACAGAAAAAAACGAATTGCAAAGATACAGAACAGGGGACTCCTGGCAT
This sequence comes from Anolis sagrei, assembly GCF_037176765.1. Classification (NCBI taxonomy): domain Eukaryota; kingdom Metazoa; phylum Chordata; class Lepidosauria; order Squamata; family Anolidae; genus Anolis; species Anolis sagrei. The sequence continues at coordinate 209,272,454 of NC_090024.1, read as the reverse complement.
GAAAGCAGTACGTGTGAAAAAGATTTTGGGAGTACTTATATATTAAATAATCATTAAAACATATAATGTCTCAAAACACTATTAATTCATGGTATCAATGGACCTCCTCCTGTTCCAGACCATACCACAACTTTGCAGCGAACATACAAGAAAAAATGACAAATCAATAACTAAAAAAACAAAACACAGTTGCAATAAAAACAGCAGTACGTGCTAGTAGCACATGGAGATAAAACCCCATGATCTGCAGGTTCATTGTAATAGGGTAATAATGACAGCTCTGATCAGAGCAATCGGCAATGGAAGGTTCAAAGAGCAAATTAGCACAGAGTTTTAGCCTTGTATATATATATTGAAATACATGGCTTCCAAAATGCTTTTATGGTTACATCTAACGATAGAGATAGCTTTTTATAAAAAATAATAAATGTCAGATGAAACACTGCACAAGCATTTTATAGACAGTCACTTTTGGTATCTCTCCTCTGATGGTGTTACCTAGTGCTTTGATGCCACTGCGATAATAGCACACCTTGACTTCCTGCCATTGGCATTATGTAATTTCTGCTATTGGCTATGGAGTGGTGAAATACAATATATAGGCAGCATAGAGCACTGACTCTGGTGTAACTGTCCACTATGCAATTAATATAAATAACTAACAAGAAGGCATGATTCAATTTTATTAAAAAATACAAACACAGGATAAAAATACTGCCATTTTAAAAACAGGTTGATTTCAGAATTTTGAAGTTTGTAATCTCTGAATACAAAGTTCCATAAAGCTGTCCTATGGAATCTGTATGATAACACAAGGTATTCTTTAAATCAATAATGGTTCAAATTAATAATTAATAATTGATTTTTGTCAACAAGATATTAACTAGGATTGATTGCCTAGAACAGTGGTTCTCAACTTGTGGGTCCCCAGATGTTTTGGCTTACAACTCCCAGAAAACCCAGCCAGTTTACCAGCTGTTAGGATTTCTGGGAGTTGAAGGCCAAAACATCTGGTGATGCCCAGGTTGAGAATCACTGGCCTAGAAGCACACAGTAGCTTTATAAGATGAAAGAAATCATCAGCAGGTATTGGTGAATATATTAACAATGCTAGCTTGACTTAAATAGTGCCTTCGTTGTACAGAGAGAAGGCATTTGATAGGGTCAAATGGCCACTCTTTTGAAGGGCAAGAGATGTTTTCCGTTTGAGGAACAAATCTAAAAGCTAGAATGCTCTTTAATCATTTGCTGGCGAGGCTTACCTCCATGCCTCTGCTTGACCTAAACTGTTGGTGCTGTAAGTGGAGCACGGAAAGTGAGAATGAGTCAAATTGTGAGTTCTGGCAAGTAGCGTAGGAAGCTGGGTCACAGGGCACTCCGCTTTCTCAAGGAAGCCATTTTCATTGTCAGTTCCATGACAGCTTTAACATTTGCTCTGGCCCTTTTGTTTTATAAATATGCTCCATGTGTTGACAGGTACTATTTCTAATGCTGTGCTGTCCTTTCTTTTTATCTGTATAGGTTACTTTGTAAAGAATTTGAATTAAAACAAAAATAGTTAAATTGAACCATGGCAGAGCATTCATAAAATGCAAAATGTTGTGGCATGGAATAGTCAGGATATTCCACTGTTGCAGTTTTCAACTTTTCACCCTCCAAATACCAGAATCCTTGACCATTGACAACACTAACTGAAATTATTGAGAATTGTCGTTCAAACCATGGGGAAAACTAAAGGTCGATGACCATTGGTCTGCCCTGCCCAAGCCTATTTTCCCAAGGCTGGAGTGGCAAAGACAACCCTCCAGATCAGGCATTCCCAAACTGTGGCCTTCCAGCCGTTTGGGCCTTAACCTGCCAGAATTCCTGATAATTGAACAAGCTTGTTAAGGCTTCTGGGAGTTGGAGGCCCAAACAGCTAGAAGGCCACCGTTTGAGGATGCCTGCTCCAGATGTTTGGACTGCAGCTCGCAGTAGCCATCCGTCCATAGGAGAGCCAATGATGAGAACTTGATGGAGTTTCAGTTCAAAAGCACTTGGCAGTCTGTGCTTCAAAAACCTCTATCCTAGGATGGCAGATGCTAATAAGGCTGAGCTTCCAGCATCTTTAATAGGTCCAGGAAAGAAAAAAAACTTTTAGTGAGATTAGTTTATTTAGTGTTAAAGATGCAGTGTCCTCTTCACACCTCTTGCTAGTTTTCTACACCTCACTGCATACCCTCCAACATCTCAAAGATGGAAACCAGAGGAAGTGTGGCCAGTCATCATTAGCATACATTATTAAGGAGGAAGATTACACAAACAAGGAGAATCTGCAACAGTTGGTTTTTGCCTGAGTCTACTGGGGCCCCATCTACAGTGCTGCATAAAATCCAGATTATCTGCTTTGAACTGGATTATATGGCTGCATAGACTCATATAATCTAGTTCAAAGCAGATAATGTGGATTATCTGCTTTGATGATCTGGATTATTTGGCAGTGTAGAAGGGGCCTGGGAAGGGTAAGATTCTGCATCTTACTCTCATTTCTCTACGTTGAATACATTGAGTCCAAAATACTTTTGTAATCTCAATTCAATTTGTAGCAAATTGAGGACAGGAAAAACTGGAGAAGGAGAAAGTGGGGTATTTCAAAAGTAGCTGAAAAATGTAGCGGTCGAGAATTAATTGTGATTGTCCTTGTCACACAGGAAGAGTTTCTGTATTTAAATGGTCTATGACATTTTGGGGACATGGGGGGTGCAAAGCACTGGACTTAGAATGATGTTGGCATTTGGACACAAGATCCCTGCTCCAAATACCTTGCAGCTAAAACTGAACAAGAGGGAGAGAAAGTTATGGCTTTGGGACAAATATTGCGTCTGCAATCATGATAAATCCTGGCTAAACTCTTCATAGGTGGTGGTAACTTAAAATAATTATTGGCTTGAACAACATTATACACACAGCTTCTGCCCAGAATTCTAAAACAGGCTGGTGCAGGTTTTCAGACTGAGATGGAAGGGGAGAAAAAAAAAAGCTTCCTGTATTGCACTGTGTGATTTGTTCACCAGGCTCTGGTCAAAGGGTGACTATACAACAAGGACAGCCAGTTCAAAACAGAGGAAAAGCCAATAAATTTGGATCAGGCATAACCTAAGAAATATAGCCAACATTGAATATTGATGGATAGGAAATTGGCAGTCATTCACCACCATGCTATAGCTGAAGGGCTGTTGTGTCCTAGGACCTAATTACATTGATGAGTTCCTGCAGGGCAATTTGCCAGCCTCCGTGGCAAGTTGGTGGGGCAGTCCTGGTGCCCCACACCTTGCTGCACCCACAGCTCCGCTTCCCCAGCATACATGGGGAAGCATAGCTGCATGGCTTCCCCCTGCGCTGGCCCCATTGTTCCTTATGGACGCTTGCACCACTGTTGTTGTACGTAGCCTCGCTGGAAGTGACCATGCATTGTGTAATGGGCGACGTGGAGCTCCTTACAACAGCTGTTCTGTAAGCATCCTGCATCACTGTGTGATGAAGTCCTTTGGTTGAAAGACAGTGATACAGCTAGTGGAAGCAAGGAGGCAGTGCCATATGAGGGTTTTGCCTCTCCAAATAAGAATGCTGCCCTTCCACATTTTTTTCTTTCAGTCTCCAAATTTATAGCAAAAAGTGAGACATTAAAAATAATTCAGATCTTGAAGTTTGTCATTAGAATTCCCTTGTTAACATGTACTATATTCTGCTTCATTTATTGTAATTAATTCTAAATTTCTGGTGACAATTACTTGGATATGAGATTGCTCATGGCTGCCTAAAATCATATTTCTAAATATTCATCTGAAGTTTTAAAATGTTGCACACCAGAAACTTGGGGACTGAAGAAAGCTTTAACTGGGGACAGAATTCTTCTTTGGGAGGGACAATGATCTCATTTTGCCCCCCTGTCCAGAAGACACAAAGAACAAGGAGATGGGACCAGGCCTGTAGCCAGGGTGGGGGGTTTAGGGGGTTAACCCCCCCCCCCCGAAATTTTTCAGGTTAAAAAAAAAAACGTGGTTTACTCATGAATTTTAACTGGTTAACCAAATCCCCATGCTAAGTCTATGAGACGCAAAAAATTAAGAGTCTCTCCAGAACTGCAAGCACTATCTCGAGCAAATATTGACAATTTATTCACACTGTCATTACTTGCAGCAATAGCCGATGTAGCGAAGCAACCAAGTTGGGGGGGGGGGTGTTGAATGCTTTCATTAAGGAGGCCAGACTTGGTGGAGTTGGTTGACAGGGGAGGAGCTGCATGCTATTGAAGGCTGCTCTGCTCCTGCTGTGCTCTTTGCTTCAGCGTGAGCTAGGAGGCAGGTTTCAACCCCCCCCCCAAATTTTCAAAACCCCCCCATTTTTTTTCTGGCTACGGCCCTGGATGGGACCGCAGGAACCCCAAATTTGGCCACCCAAATTCAGGACAAAGAGGCCACAGTAACAGAGGAGCAGGTACACTAGTTGTATGATCACAATCTTTCCTATTATTATAACATGTTCTGTATTTCTGCTTCATTTATTGTAATTCATTCAAAATTTTTGGTGACAGTTACTTTTACTGGCCTTTGGTTCTTACAATGAGGGTAGACCTGCACTGGCTGGTTGCCTTCAGCTGTATTATAATTGTCTAAAGTTTCTGAAATATTTTTTTAAAAAAAGCTATTATTGTTGGCTTTAAAATGTTTGTTGCCATGCATTGAATGTTTTAAATATTTTTATCCATTGTACACTGCCTCGTGGGTGCTGGTAGGCTGAGAGATGCTAAACAAACACTTAAAATAAATAGATTTCTACTTATATGTTGCATATGCTTTGATGAAAATCTGTGTCTTCTTTCATCCCATTTTTCCTATGATATGTAAATAGATTTCCTCCTGATTGGATGCCCACATGGCTTTCCCATAAAAGAAAGCTGAAGAGAATTATATTTCCATAGAAACACTGTCATGTACATAAAGCAAGTGGTGGAGAAGTCTGATCAACATCCAGCAGAACACTTTCCAGCCATGGCATTTCATAGAATCATAGAATCATAGAATTGGAAGAGACCGTGTGGGCCATCCAGTCCAACCCCCTGCCAAGAAGCAGGAAAATCACATTCAAAACACCCCCGACAGATGGCCATCCAGCCCCTGCTTAAAAGCCTCCAAAGAAGGAGACTCCACCACACTCTGGGGCAGAGAGTTCCACTGCTGAACAGCTCTCACAGTCAAGAAGTTTTTCCTAATGTTCAGGTGGAATCTCCTTTCCTGTAGTTTGAAGCCATTGTTTTGTGTTCTAGTCTCCAAGGCAGCAAAAAACAAGTTTGCTCCCTCCTCCCTATGACTTCCCCTCACATATTTATACATGGTTATCATGTCTCCTTTCAGCCTTCTCTTCTTCAGACTAAACATGCCCAGCTCTTTAAGCCACTCCTCATAGGGCTTGTTTTCCAGACCCTTGATCATTTTAGTCACTCTCCTCTGGACACATTCCACTTGTCAACATCTCCCTTCAATTGCAGTGCCCAGAATTGGACACATTATTCCATGTGTGAACTTCAAATTTCCTTGCATTTACATTTATGATGCTCAAAGTATTGGCATGCCCAGCATTAACAAGGGATTGTAGAAGGAGAAGACCTGACAAGAGAGCGAATACTTGCAATGCTAGATTTTGCCAAAGCCCATCAGCTTGACTCAGACATCGCTAATGAAGCTTGTACAAAGTAACCCACTCTGCTTTATAGCAATAAATCAGTCTACATAATTATCTTGCTAATTAACACTGAACATCTTAAATTTTGGCTAGCATCCCTCTCATAATGCAAATTATATTTGCTACATCTGCAGTTAAAGATTCTAGGAGAGCGAAGATGGATTTTTTTTTTAGTAAACGATGATTTGTGGGTGTGTGTTTTTGTGCCTATTCATGTGAATGTGTTTGTGTATACATGCATATACACACATGGTTAATGTGTCCAGTGAGTATTTTAATGGTTAGGATTTTAATGTGGAAATGAAACATTATCTTTTGCATACTGTTATGTTTTTGATTCAGTACTGTTACTTTTTTAAAAAAAATATCCAGTATCAAGATTACTGAATTCATGAACATTTTCCTGTATTATATTTATGAAATCATTTATGAAATTAGAAATAGATGGCAGTAACTCAGTTTTCCAAATTCAGAGAATCTCAGCAGTCTCAACATATATACAAATAGAAATGAAGTGTATGCTGGTATGTTTGCATTATTAAGATCCTAAAATATTTACAATCTGTTTGATCTCTTCCGATGATGCAGCATATTATTAATGTGCTGTAATAGTAAGACACAGTTTTTAAAAGTTTAATTGGATTTGTCTTATTGTTACAGAGTTCTCGGAATATCCTGGATCATATTCTTTGCAGGTCTGTTTAGAAATAATATCTGTGAAAGAACAATTAGGCATTCAAATCACAGTTTAATTTCTAATCTTAAAGACAAAGAGCTCTTTGGGACCCCTATTGAGAATGCAAAAGAACGTCCCCATATGAAAATGCTCACTTTCACAGTCTGAATAGCTGATCAGACTTCCATAGTCTCATTTCTTGCGTTACTTTCTTTCAATGGATATGTTCAAGAGAGAATCTGTTTCTTCACTAGCAATGCCAAGGGTATGTATGCTGTTTAAAATATTCATATAGACCAAATATCCAAAAGACTTTCTATCAAAATCCAAAGCCCTTTACAAAAATAACCCTTTCTTAAACAGTGCGCTTATCTATAAAAAATGGTAAAACTTGAAATTCTTATTATTAGCTCTTGTGCTAAAGGAAAGATTATTGTGGCACTTTAGACGGAAGGTTTCATTACTCCTGCTTGGCAGGAGTAGTCCCAGAGCGACACATTCATGCACTGCTCTTCCGTTATTCTTGCAGTTTAAAAACATCTACCGTGTTTTCCCGAAAATAAGACACTGTCTTATATTTATTTTTCCTCAAGAAGACACACTATGGCATATTTTCAGGGGATGTTTTGTTTTTATTAAGTATGGTACAACAATCTGCATTTATGGGATGATCTCTCTGGGCTTAGAAGCAGACTCCTTGCTGAAGCTTTTCTCCTATTACCTGGTGTTTGTGTGGGGTGAGAGAGACCCACAAACTGTTGTTGGTCAGTTCTGGGGAGCAGCAGCTTTACTGGTGTTTGTGGGGAGAGAGACTCACAGACTGTTGCTGGTTAGTGCTGGAGGAGAGAGACCCACAGTGCTGAGTAAAACAGCAGCCACAGCTTTCCTTCTTCCCCGTGAGGACACAGTACCCAAAGCAGAGTGTCCTGCTCCTCACTTCACCGAGGAGACTTTTACTTACATGTTCGATGTCTCCATCTATGCCTCAGTTTGCACCACGCACAGAGTGACCAGGTCCTGACACGGTTATCACTATGTTTTATTTTTGGGGTATGGCTTATATTGTGTAAATGCTTAGAAATCCTGCTACAGATTATTTTATGGGTATGTCTTATTTTCAGGGGAACAGGGTAGATGGGGTTGTGAGAAATGATGAACTCTTCCCTTTCAACAAATATCTGAGCAACTGAAAATACAGATCCTTCTCTCCTGTTGCTAGAGCACTATTCCCTTTAGACCTATTGCTTTGCACTGTGCCTCACTTAAATTAAGCTCTAGTATGGCTAATGGGATCGTTTTCATACTTCTTCCTTTCTTTCTCTTGAAAGATATGGATGTTCCATTTAGGGCTGGAGAAAGATCCATGTGTGCATATGTTTATATATAGAAGGGCCTGATTTATAGGAGAAGAACATGGGGGGAAAGGTAATTTTTGAATTACAACTCCCCAAATCGGCTCAGCTACTTTTCCAGCTTCTATTGTTGTGTCACTTTTACAGCTCTTGGTCCAAAATAAAATCTGATTTTGCACCTAGCCGGTCTAATCTAACATATCCCAACCCCCACCTTGTTGTAAACCTAAAGCTTCAAGGATTCAACATCATTCCAGGTTCTCCCGCCACATCCCTATTCAATTTTGCATAACATTTGGACCAGAGAAAAGCACTATTATGCATAAAGGCATACTTTAAGTGTTTATGACATTTGGGCTTATCTTAACCAGGTTCCAGAGTGCCACCATTAGACACAGTCTAGGTCCTATAGTTTGCTTTAGAAACAACAACAACTAGAGATGGCTGGTTTTAGCAGACCCAGACAGAGATGGAGAAGGATACTTTCTTCAGCTATTAAAGTATGAAAATTAATTTTAATATCTCAGGAGAGTAGAGCCATTTGGAGGCATTAAATTTTTAAATACTTTTCTCTTTGAATTGTGTATTTAAAGTTTAAATACCATCTTCTTTAAATACCTTAAGCTGTGCTTTGCATGCCTGAAACTTGTTGCATTGAGGGCTTACTTCTCAATAGGGAGACAGAGAGTTGAAATGTTTTATATGATTTGGGAGGGGAAATATAAAAATCAGAAGCATTTGAATTACCTTTGCATTCTTATGGCCATGTGTGGTAACCAACCTATCCCATGTGCTTCAAGCTGACTCATCTGGAGAATCAAAGGTTAAACACCAGCATCTGGCAGTAAAATCAGGGCTCATAGAACTGGAAAATTGGGATATTTTCATTCAAAGTGCTGGTCTTAACCTACAAATTCCTATATGGTTCCAGCCCAGTTTACCTGTCTGAACGTATTCTCCCCTATGAACCATCAAGAGTGTTAAGATCATCTGGAGAGGCCCTGCACTCAGTCCTGCCACTTTCACAGTCACGTCTGGTGGGAACGAGAGACAGGACCTTTTCTATGGTGGCCCCCCGGCTATGGAATTCCCTCCTGAATGAAATTAGATCTGCTCCCTCCCTCCTGACCTTTAGAAAATTAGTGAAAACCTGGTTGTGGAACGAGGCATTTGCAGAATGATGGGTGAGACCGATAACTGACCAAAGTTATTGACCACAATACATGGACTGAATATACGGACTGAGTTGGACATGTTTTTTATCTTGGTGAATGGCTTTTATGTATTATTTTATATGTATTTGTTAATCTACTGCTGATATATGATGTTTTAGATTTTTATTGTTAGCAGTGAATTTTTGATGTCAGCCGGTCTGAGTCCCTCTACAGAGGTAGAGAAGATCGGGATATAAATAAATAAATAAATTAGCAGTGGTTATGATTCATCTGTTGCTTTCCTGGCTTCCATAGTTGCAAAGTATCTGGGGAGGTGAAACAGATTCACCCAATAACAATATATTGCTGTGTACCTTTACTATGGTATTGCATAATTTTGGAGGTGGCTTGGATTTGGATGGGTGAGTTATGACCCAGTAGCTTGACAAAAGACCCATATCTGAGAAAGAAGAAAAGAAGTGGCCTGTTAATATGGATTGGCAAAGCAACTTGCATTTTTGAAAATCTTTTAGAATCATAGGAATGTAAGAGACCTTGTGGGCCATCCAGTCCAACCCCCTGCTAAGAAGCAGGAAAATCGCATTCAAAGCACCCCTGACAGATGGCCATGCAGCCTCTGCTTAAAAGCCCCTGAAGAAGGAGCCTCCACCACACTTGTTAGCAGCACAGTTATGGGAACTGTATATTGTGGGCATACCTCTCAGAATTTACCACTGAATCCCTGCCTGCAAAGAGGAAAGAGCAAGTAGTAAAATGCTGTTGTCTATGCAGTTGTGAAAGATGGTGCTGTCCTTCTGAGATCTGGAGTCATCCATCCAAATGGCAAGCTATAAAGCATACTGAATGACTCTTGGGTCTGTTAATGGACTCTTTCTTCCTTCCTTAGCAGTTGCTCCCTTCCAGACCCTATGTGACCTTGTCACCTCCATAGCCACATCTGCACTTTTCTGTTGTTGGCAACCTGTGATTGGGAAGCATCTGTTTGTCATTCCTTGATGCTTTTGTGCCTCATTATAGAGGGTAGTGAAACAGGCTTGGAGCTGGCACCAGGTGTTGCTGCACAACAACACAAAGGTTAGAAGAGGGAACAAGATTGTCAGGGGACACCTGAACTGGCAGGGAGGTCTGTATTATCAAAAGCTGCTCTGCAATATGCTTGTAGTGCCACCGTTGCTGGAGTGCAAAATACGCTCTGTTCTTCTTTTTGGCAATGTAACAAGCTGAGGAGGTGGAGGAACAGGTTGTCAGACTGAAAAGGGGCATATCTCCTGGCTCTTTTAACACTTGTCCAGAAGGGATTTTATTTTTTGACAGGTGCCATTTCTGCAATGACAACACAAGTGCATGAAAAATGAAACCTGTCAAAGCTATTACAAGTGTAGGAATATTTGGTAGCTATATTAAGCAGAGTGCAGTTGTGGTAGGAAGAGGAGGAATAACTCTGGATGCTCTTGTGTGCTAAAAAGATAACTTATGCTTACTGTCTATCTTCTGATAGGAAAGGAAATAAGCAAAAGAAGCTGACCTAAAAACTGGTTCTCATATGCGTGTGTAAAAGGGTATCAATTATTGCAACTGGAACCTCATGGAATATCCTTTCATTACAAAGGAAAAACAAAGACACTACCTTCTTGAGAAAAGAGAAAACGAAAATCGAAAGGAGTAGCAAATAGACCAAGAAAGATACAGAGGAGCAAAAACCAAGGGGTGGGCATTCTCTTGACTCCCTTGTCTCAATAATCACTTTACATGAGACTTTGGAAGCCAGGAGGCAAATCAGTATCCCTCTACTTTATTCATCCTTTAATGTAAGGTGCAATATGAGGTGAATAATCATACTGATCTCTCAGGGGAGCTTGGAAAGGATTATAGAAGCATTACATTAAAATGTTTTAAGGACTTAGGAAAAGTACTCTGTGAATGGAATGGCAAATGGTATAAAGGCATCCAAGCTAAGCTAATATTAAAATAAGAGAGAACTTTATATCTTATATGCAAGTAGTTATAAGCAGTTATCTTATATGCAAGCCTGATGCCCCACACATGAAACAAAACCCAATTTCCTCTGCATTTCTGAGATGCAGATAGTGTTTTGATTAACCTTAGAGTAAATGAGCCTTAGGAATATATTTTCCCCAAATCACTCGACACGAGGCCCATTAGGCTTCAGCATTATCCGCTCTGCTCCTGCTTGATTTTGTTAGCACTCTAAGTAGGTGCATCACAGAGACAAGTAAAATACATGTACAGATATAAGGATCTATCTTTCTCAAATCAGTGTTCTGATCATTGCTACATCTTAAGGTCAGCCTTTAGATGGTTCTGGTGTTTGCTTTGAAGTTCCGAGAAACCGGTGTCTTCACAAGCAAAGTGTGAAAGGTGCCGTCAGACTGAATATGCTGTTGCTCTCTTCGAATGCTTTCAGGCTTTTTGAAATGTTCTGTACATTTGAGCTGGTGAGGCATAGCAGGATGGCTGAAAATAATTCTGCAGAAGTTTGAACAAAAACTCTTAACAAAAGATATTTCTGTAGAAAGTGTACTTACGTGCAGATTCGTGATTCTGCTGGGGAAGCACTAATATAATGAAGCAGAATTCAAGCATACTCAAACATATAAGTTTTCACTTTGAAAAGTGTAAGTCTGAAAGCATTGTTTAGTGCGCTGCCCTTTCCAATGACTATTGAAAACAGTTATGCAACAAAACCAAATACAGCCCTATTTCTTTTATTTGCCTAATTGATGTAAGTTCCATGCTAAGTACTAGTTAACTTTTGTATGAAGGAAGTCCCAAAACAACCACTAAAAAGGTCTTCCACATGTGGTTCCCACCAGGTGTACTTATGATAGTGGTAAGACAAAAGTAAGAGCCTGCCCAGAAAATCTCAAAGTACAGATGGGTTCATTTAGGAGAAGACATTTCTTGAGATAACCTGGATCTGAGACATAAAGAGCTTTACTTGTTCCACAAGACAGACTAGCAACCAGTGGAGCGATTGCAACAAGGAAGTTGTATGTTTCCTGTAGCTAGTCCCATTTATGTCTACAGTGCTCATAGACTTTGGTAAACCCATTTCCCCAGCTCTCAAGTCTATGATGGTGCTGTATCAGATATGCAGGCAAACACAGAGAGGACAGATTAATTCCACATGGCTGCTCACTCCACTTCTTTCTCACTGAAGAAGAAATCAGTCCTGTCCTAAGCAGATGAACCCATATCTTCAGGTTTCCATAAAGCCATCTCATAATCCATATGTAGCTTGCTGTCATTACATGCATGAACCTTAATAATTAGAACAGATGAGCCTGCTATTCCTGTTGAAAAGTCATGGCTGACCTTACCATGTGAGTGAGAGCCTGGCTAAGGCAGCTGATCTGGTGTGCCACAAAAAGGCAATTATTATCAAGTTGATCTATTACTGTTCTGTTTTCACACTTCATCTCACTTGCTTCATTGCCACCAACTCCTTGGAAAACCAGGGGACTAGTTTGGCTCTGCTTTGTGAGATGGGGTGTTCAGTAACAATTGTGTCCACCGACCTAGCCATTTCCCCATTCCAGAGGTCGACCAGAGCTTTGACAGAATTGCCTGCCAAGGTGACAGGAAAATCCCCAAGAGCAGTCAGGAATCCATCCAGATCCACAAGCCTTCTGGGGCGGATTATCTTTATTGGTCCCCCATCCCTGCAGAGGTTTGGAGTTCCAAGGAGTCTCAACCTGACCAGGAAGTGATTGGTGCATGACAACGGAACTGTGACAAGTTCCTCCACACCACCATCACCCATCCCTTCCTGTACAGAAAACAAGGTCCAAAGTCTGTCTGGCAGCATGGGTAGGGCAAGACTCCACTTGGGACAAACCCAAGTTTGTCATGGTCGCCATGAAGTTCTGAGCCACTCCCAACAGGGCAATCTCAGCATGGATGTTGAAGTCTCCCAGCCCTATTAGCCACTGAGACGCCAACGCCAACTCCACCTCCCCGCTCCCCAGGCCTCACCGGCTGCTGCACAGAAAATCCTGGCAGTCAGAACTGAGAGAGATCACCCCCACCCCCGGCCCAGTCCCACCCAGCCAGGTCTCTGTGATACAGACCAGGTCAGCATGCTTATCCAGAATCAAGTCCTGGATGGCAGTGGTTTTCCCATTTAGTGACCTGGCATTCAACGACAGCATTTTCATCCTAGGGGGACTGTCACCCTGGTTATCCAGATTATTAGATTGGCCCAAGGGATTCTAGACAAGGAAGACACAACCTTTAGTTGTAACTGTATGCTAGACACAATGCTACAGAGCTGCCCTTTTTATTTAAATTATTGATTTAATTAATGCTTCTAAAGTTTCATAATGCCCACACGATTGTGTTAGTCATTTTGTTTTCATTTACACAATAAAGCACTTTGGGTTCAGATTAAAGAAAGGAAGGATGTAAATTAATTAATTAAACAAATAATTCTCCTTGGGAACTAATTTTTTTCAAAATCAGTGTACAAGTCCTGCAACAAACATAATTTCATGTAACTTCCGTGGTCACTTACACTGCACCCTATACATATCTGAATTAAACTGCACAGTTTTCAGTGGAGATGACCGGCTTGCAGACTCACTGAATAGCTCCCACTAAGGTGATGCTGCCCTTGTATTTTCATTCTGAGAACAGCTTTCAGCAGCAGATCAGAGTATTTATCCAGATATATCCACTTATTCAATGTCTTTTCTTTTTTTCCCCTTCCTTCCTCCCTTCCTTCCACAGTACGAACCCTCGATGTGATGTATCTCATGCTCTTGAGTATTGTAGCTCAGAGGGGAACTTAAAGATTGTCTCTTGCTGTTAACTTGGCAAGATCAGCCTAGGAACAGATAGACTCATACTGTGTTCTTGTTGACTCACCCACTATTATTGTCTGAACAATAACTCTGCCTTTGGACCTTCTGTACCAATGATTGAAGGTCCCTGAATGGAATTCAGCTCATCATTTGAAAAAGGTGTTACTTGAATCCACAGGAAAAGATAGCAACGGGAGGGGGGTGGGCAGTAGCAGCCATGTTCTCCCCTGAAATGAGAAAGAACATTTGATTCATCCTATACAGGGAAGCAGCACTTTATAGTGCATTTGAAAGCATATGTTTTCTCAAACAGGAAAGCTCTAGGTCTGCAGAGCGAACTGTCTGTCATGACTAAACAGAGGTAACAACGCAGGCAAAACAACACCAACAGAGGATAATATGCTCAGAAGCATGAAGTCATCCTTAACCTTTCTGTTTCTTTTCTACTCACATTGTTTCCCTCAAGGCTATGTTCTCCCTTGCAATTCCAGGTGCATGTTTTCAAGGAAATCATGCAAGTCTTACTTGCAATGCTGAATGGGATGATGGTCAATAAATGGTGCAGGGTCATACTTTCTCATTGTAATGATTTGGTGTGGACAGTTTAATTAATCCTCTGTCATTCCAGTTTTTCAGATGCCCATAGAAAGGGTTTCTCAACCTGGGGATTGGGACCTTTGACGGGTCACAAGGTGGGGGGGGGGGGGGGTCAGAGGGGTTGTCAAAGACCATCAGAAAACACAGTATTTCCTGTTGGTCATGGGGGTTCTGTGTGGGAAGTTTGGCCCAATTTTCTCATTGGTGGGATTCAGAATGCTTTTTTTTTTATTGTAGGTGAACTATAAACCCCAGCAACGACAACTCCCAAATGTCAATGTCTATTTTCCCTAAACTCCACCAGTGTTCACATTTGGGCATATTGAGGTTTTGTGCCAAGTTTGGTCCATATCCATCATTGTTTGAGTCCACAGTGCTCTCTGGATGTAGGTGAACTACAACTCCAAAACTCAAGCTCAGTGCCCAGCAAACCCTTCCAGTATTTTCTGTTGGTCATGGGAGTTCAATGTGTCAAGTCTGGTTCAATTCCACCATCGGTGGAGTTCAGAATGATCTTTGATTGTGGGTGAACTATAAATCCAAGCAACTACAACTCCCAAATGACAAAATTAACCCCCTCCCCAACCCCACCCATGTTCAAATTTGGGCATATTGGGTATTTGTGCCAAATTTGATCCAGTGAATGAGAATACATCCTGCATATCAGATATTTACATTATGATTCATAACAGTAGCAAAGTTACAGTTATGAAGGGTTGGGGGTTACTACAATATGAGGAACTGTATTAAGTGGACACGGTATTAGAAAGGTTGAGAACCACTGCCTTAGAATGTTTTCGTTTATTTTCCCCTCCCACTTTTTCCTTTTTGACTCTCATTTATTTCAGTTGTTGCAAACTGAGATCAAAAGTAATTTGCATGCCATTAACTCATTTAATAACTATGCTTTTTTAAAAAAAAATACAACCTGTAGTTCATTATAATGATCTTAAAAAAGCAAAGGGAGAACTTCATTCTTTCTTTTCCTACTATAAGTGGCATATTTCATGATGACCATAATGATGATAGTGGTGGTCATAGTAATAATATCCTGCTTTTATCCCTGGAACCAAGATTCAAAATGGCTCACAAGTTGTTCCAATTTGTTAGGGATAGTCCTGATTAATCCTGGCAACATGTCCTTGTTTCTTTCTACTTCTGCAATTTTCCCTTTTCAGTTGCTGAAAACTAAGTTCCAAGTGCAGAAGTAATTTAAAACCAGGGAGAGATGATGAGGCAGAATCTTGTCCTTCCCTGTAGATTTGGGCAAAAACAAACTGTTGCGGACTGTCATAGCTTGTGTGTTCTTCCTTATCAATGACTTTTATCTTCTTATGACCACATTCTTTTGTTAGGCAACTACACATCCTGGTTTTCATCTTGGTGGATATACTTCAAAACAAAAAATGCAGCCAGTGAAGAAAGAGTTAAGCATTTCTTCCTTTTTGGCCATTTGTCTGCTCAAAACTGCTTCTTCTGAGAGACGCTGTTCTGAGTAAATAAAATGACTGTCAGGGCATCATTATGTGTGCTTCTGCGTAACATGTAGCTTGCCCTTTTTGTTGTTAATAGGGCCTATTAGGCTTGATGGAGAAGAAAAAGAACTAGCTTTTGCTGGATGGCAGGGAATGGCAGAGATAATTGCAAAAGGCACTGCCTCCCTGCCACATTTTTGAAGAAGAAACATGCTTTCCTGCATTGTCATATTGTAATGAGCATATTGTGAAAAATTTGAGAACAGCAATTATGTTCTACAACAGGACCGGCCAAACTAACTTACTGCCTCATCGTTCATCTTCAGTTGTTTGAAACAGGCATTGCAAAAGCACTTAGATAAAAGGACTGGAATCAGCAATTTGAAAATAAAAACACAGCACACAAAAAAGCAAACAGCTAGCTCTAAAAAAGCATTTAAAAGAACATCTTGGCCAAAATTCATAATTAGGCTCCATTAATATAAAAGGTGACTCACATTGCCCATGACTAAGGCCAATATCATAACCTTGGTGTTTACTAAGAAGTAAGCCTTGGAAATCCAGATGAAATAATCAGTCTTCCTTCTCACACCCACATGTAAATTCTGGTTTTGGGCAACCAAAATCAGAAGTCATTTACATTGCACCTTCATTTTTGTCTCACCTTCAAACTGAGAGTCAAGCTTTTGCTGACTGCATTTTAAAATAGAGAAACTACCCTATCTTGTGCTGAATAAATGTGCTCCAAATTTTAGAAAAGTTAATTTTGGATTCAGTTCCCAGGATCTCCAACTCTAGTAAACAGTTGAAGTAAACAACTGGAGATTTGAAGAACAGTAATCCAGGATAGCTTTCCCATTGTTAGAACCATTGTTCTGTCTTGTTTATTCAGACTGATGGTGGCTCTCCAATTCTAATTGAAGATGCTGGCAAGTGAACCTGGAACATTTTGTGCTTTGTCACTGAACTACATCCCTTCCTCTAGTTGTCTTCTTTATGCACTGCTTACATGTGATGTTTTTACATTTCTGTTTGTTCTTATATTGCTCTTCAATGTATTTTCAAAGACAAGAACTCATGTTTTAAGGGAGATGCCACTGACAATATTCTATAGTCCTGAAACTATTGATAATGTTCACAGAGTAGTTATGCAAGTAGTTATGACAACCATCCAGTCCTCTGAGACTGCTTTGACCACAGTAACCAAATTAAGCAATATTCCTATGCTTGGTAACTGGGACAAATATAGACAATATTTTACTTCTGCCTAGAGCTTAGAATAGTTAGTCTTTGAGGACTATAATTCCAAAAATAACAAGAGGTCTTAAGATTCGCACATCTGGTGTCTCTTCTCCAGTCCTCCAGGTGAGGGAAGGAATCCCAGGATAGGAGCACTGTCTTAAAAATAAACATGTATATTTATATACTTGTAATACATGGTATATTTTTATTTGAATGGCATAACCTGTGCAACTGTAGTGGATGCAAAATGCTCCTTATGACATTAACCTTTAGCATCAGGAGGATCTTTCTCTAGGTTTGAGGTACAGTAGAGTCTCACTTATCCAATATAAATGGGCCGACAAAATGTTGAATAATCAAAAATGTTGGATAATAAGGAAAGATTAAGGAAAAGCCTATTAAACATCCAATTACGTTATGATTTTACAAATTAAGTACCAAAACATCATATTTTACAACAAATTGACAGAAAAAGCAGTTTAATACATGGTAACGTTATGTAGTAATTATTTATTGTATTTATTAATTTAGCACCAAAACATTGCAATGTATTGAAACAGCTGTGGATTTGGATGGGAGGCAGACTGCCTTGGATAATACAAAAGTTGGATGAGCGAAGGTTGGATAAGTGAGACTCTACTGTATTAGCACTGAGATCTCAGGGCCTGGTTTGGTCCTGACCTGGCAGCCTTTGTAGTGACGTTGCAGTTCAAAA
Source organism: Anolis sagrei (assembly GCF_037176765.1). NCBI lineage: Eukaryota > Metazoa > Chordata > Lepidosauria > Squamata > Anolidae > Anolis > Anolis sagrei. Next base: position 209,254,678 of record NC_090024.1, on the reverse strand, counting down.
CATTGCTTTTGCAAATGTGCTTATCATGGTATGATCCACAAGGACAATTACTGATTTACCTTAGCTTTTAAAAGGATCTCTCCCTAATGGAGTTATTTTATATGGAAACAATTAATAAGCTAAAGCATAAAAACAAACCTCCTGTAAAAACTTGGTTCTTATCACATTGAATAAATATATTGCAGCTATATGCAAATATTTCATTCTGTAGCCCGGGACTAATGTAGGCTGCTGTAGACAAGATTTCAGCTGTCAATTGGTAGTCCATTCTTAGACATCAAATTGGTGCTAATTGAGATTACTATTATTAGTGTGCTTTGTTCTAAGGAAGCTAAACGATCGAGGATGGCAGGTTATCATTTCCTAGTCAGAATTTATTCCTACATTAACTCAAACAGTGACAGCTTCTTTTTTATTGATCCCCCTCCTTGTGACATCCAGTCTGTAATCTAACACAATTGGCAACCACTCAGAAGAGAAATGGTAAATAAGAAAAAGCAACTTGTTTTAATATGTTCCAAGTTCCCCAAATTTGGGGCCCATCCCAGTTAAATTTGTCTTCTACAAAAATTTGACTGTGTTGTCTTCTATTGATGATTCCCAGCTTACCTGCTGCAGGTTTATCATGCTAAGAAGGCAACTGCAAACACCCACTAGCTATTTGCACTCTGAGTGGCATTTGGGATAATGGAAGTTATATATTATCATCCTAATAATATAAGTTCATCCAAGAGTTCACATTAGTGCCATTAAAGAGGAGACAAATTTGCATAAAAGTTGGATGCATGTAGATGCAATTTAGCTAGGCTGGATATCATTTAAATAGAAATGCAAAACAGCTCAGGCAACACCATATGACACCAAAATTAGTCTCTAAAAAAACTCCAGTAAAGGATTATTTTTTAAAGTTAGACGGAACTTCAAAATATTTTTCAGTTGCCCAGTTTATATGTATGTTATCAATATACCTACAAGGCTAAAACTCTGTGCTAATTTACTTTTCAAACATTCCCATGCTCAAGTCAGAGACATCATTGTTACGCAGTTACAAGGTCACTTTGAATCATGTGGTTTTGTCGGCATGTCCTACAACCGCACACTGTTGTTTTATGGTATTACAGCTAAGTATTGAAGTATGGTCTGGTACAGAAGGACCACCATGGGGGTGACACCATGAATTACTGCACTGGATGACACCAACCCTAGTGATGCAACTGGGGAACAAGTAGCCCTAAAATCTGAGCATACATTCAAACTGGTTTACTCTTTGATAGACATTCAGGCAAAGTATGTTTTCTATAGCTCAGGTTTTAGGGCCACATTTATATGCACACTGCTAAACATTCAGGGATCATAACAAAGCAACTCATTATAAACTGTCAAGAACAACAGATTATAGGATGGAAAATATTTTGCTGGCATATCTTTAACCAAAGAACAAACTGAACATGTTCTTAAAAATAAAAAGCAACGACAAGGATGAATGCCTGGCTCCTGCTGAACAAATTAACAGCAAAGTGCAGGAGTGAAGATTTAACTAATGGATGATTGTTATGTGTGCAGCATGAGTCTCATCACTTGGTATAAGAATAGTCAGGTCATGTGTCTCCTCCTGTTCTTATTTCTGACATATTGGAAGATATATGAGCAATGGAGTGTGGATGTGCCTTTACAGCAGTAGAGGCAGTTCACGTGACCAAAGGTTTTCTTGTTGTTGCGAGATGTGTTGGTATTGAAATAATACCCTTTGGCTAGAAACCTGGTTGTGAAAATACTGGTGTAAGTACTCTTATACTGGCAATACCACTTTTTTAGGGCACTACACAACAGAGACACTTAGTAATATATATATATTTCATGTTAGGAGCGACTTGAGAAACTGCAAGTCTCTTCTGGTGTGAGAGAATTGGCCATCTGTAAGGACGTTGCCGAGGCGATGCCCTACTCACTCCTACTTGCAACTTGCACAAGGGTTTAACCCATTGCGCCACCGGGGGCTCAGTAATATAATGTGCTGTCAGGCATATCGTACCAGGTAAACAGAGGTCCATTTACACTGCACATTCATTGTGCTGTGATACACAAGAGCTCTCTCCCTGATCTAACTATGCTGGTATGTATGTATAATATGTTACCAGTTGATAAGCATGATAAGGGTCATGCTATTAGTTTTGATGGAGTTTCACAACAGAAGGAAACATTATATTGGCTACATAGCATAACTTTGCACTGGATATTAATGACTGGATACTAATCATTATTTCAAAATTTCCAAAAGTAGGTACTACCTATAAGTAAGTTCTGCACATTATATACAAATCTGTGACCTATCACCCCCACCCCGGTTTCTCATGATGCAAGTGGCCACCCCAGTTCCTAGGATGAGTGGGCATCTGAAACTGTTCACACCTAACTTGATGCCAATCTGAGTGTGAATTCTAAATAGTTTCTGGTCATTGAATGTCTGGCAGTTCCAAAGTTCCATATTTCCAGCCTAGACCTATGTGCTGTTTTTCTAGGCCTTCATTCGCAAACCAGAGCCTCAGATGACTCTATCTATTAATAAGATGGGACAAAGTCCATGAAATCCTCACTGTAGATGCTACATTTCTTGAGAAAACTTCAGTAATTTCCTTCTTCACATGGCCACATCAGTTGAGAAGGCTGAGTGGAAAAAGATTTTTTAAAAAGTGGAACTCATAGTGGATACCAGTGAATAACGCCAAATCCATGGGGTGCTTAATCCTAGAATTTCACAGAACAGTACTATGATCCTTAAAGTGGAACTTTACGTAACATACATATATGAGCCTTCAAATTTCTTTTTACCTATGGCAGCCCTATGATTCTCATACTATGAGATAAGCAATGAATTCTAAGAAGTGGTTTTTTTTTTAAATGATTTTTATTAAGGTATTTATATAATACAACGAAAGAGTGAGAACATTGGAAGAAGATAGGATAGTAAGGAAAAGGATAGAAAGTGCACACAAAAAAACAAAAAAAAAGATGTAAAACAAATGTGTAAAAAAAAATATAAAAATATATGAAAATATAAAAAATATGAAAAATGTAAAAGGGTTTGACTTCCATCTCATCATCAGGTGTAGTAGCTCTAAAAATTGTTTCTTTTATTTTCCAGGCTTTAATTCTTTTTTATTTTTTCTCTTCTTCCTCGTATTTATCAAAAAATGTCCAATCTGTCCTCTTTATCGGGTTTCCGGTATTCTTCTTCAAATAAAAAGTAAGTTCGTCCATTTCCTTTATTTCTCTTATTTTTCCCAACCAATCCTCCTTAGTAGGTATCTTATCCTGTTTCCATACTTTTGCTAATTCAATTCTCGCCGCCGTTGTCATATAAGTAAAAAGTTTATCTTCATTTTCTTGTAGTTGTAATTCACGATCCGTGAAACCCAGTAAATAATATTCAGGTTTCTTCTTATATGATTTTTTCAATACTTTTTGAACTTCTTCATGGATTAGAGACCAGTATTTCATTACTTCTTTACAAGTCCACCACATATGATAAAAAGTGCCTATCTGTTGACACCCTTTCCAACATTTGTCTGAAGTATTCTTATTTATTAATGATAGTTTCTTAGGGGTGGTATACCATCTGTGGAACATTTTTATCCAGTTTTCTTTTAAATCAGTTGCATAGACATACTTTAATTTCTTGTTCCACATCTGTTCCCACTCCTTAAATTGAATAGATCTTCTTATATTTTGTGCCCATTTTATCATACATGGCTTAACCTGTTCAGTTTCCGTTAACCACGTCAGGAGAGCATTATGAATAACCGAAATAACTTTTCTTTTCACCCTTAGAATTTTATCCCAAGTCGAACCTTCCCAAGCGAAGCCTATCTTATTATCCTGTTTAATATAATCTTTCATTTGTAAGTAATTTAACCATGTCATATTTTTATTTTGTTCCTTTAAAACCTCATAAGGCTTAATTTCCCCTGTGTTCTCTTTCAGAATATCCTTATATGTCGGCCACGCTCTCCAGCCTAATAGTCTTCTTTGATGTGCCTCCATTGGGGAAACCCAAAGAGGTGTTTTATTATAAAAAAGATTTTTATATTTCGTCCATGTTCTCAACAGAGATGCTCTAACAAAATGGTTTCCAAAATTCTTTTCTTTTTTCTTTTGCTAAGAAGTGGTTTTATCAGTTCCTTTATCTGAGAAATAGCTTATAGCACCTGATATCTGTTGGGAGTCTCCCAGCCAAGTCCTCATCAGGACTGCCCCTGATCAGTTTCCAAAATCAGAATAAAATCTAGTGTCTCTAGGCCAGTGGTTCCCAACCTGTGGTCTGTGGACCACCACTGGTCCGCAAGAACTAAAATATGGTTCACATTCTCATTGTTACTATGCTTCAATGAGAGAGACTGGTCTCATGAAACTCTCTTATAGTGCCTAGACTTATTAAATATGGCTTTCAGTGAGTGAGCAGATGGCAACTACTGGATAGCATGTGTCCTGTATCAGAAATAGGAGCTTATGTGGTCTATCCAATGCAATTTTCTGAATCAGCACCCCAAATAACCAAACCGAATCTAAAGTTGAACAAAAACTGATCTGTAACCATTTGGTACTAATGTTGGAGAGTGGTCCCTGGTCAAGTGGTCCCTGGTATAAAAAAAAGTTGGGGACCACTGCTCTAGGCTAAAGTTGAATCCTAGTGATTAAAATTCTGTAGTGTGAAAGGCTGCATGGAGAACACCAGTTGGAAGAAAGCTACACCAGAGTTTCTTGTCTGATGTTGGAGAAGAAACAGAAAGAGAAGAAATCTTGGTTACGTGCATTTTCCCTTTCACCAACTCTATGTAACTCATGACCTGGTATCAATATATATTATTTTTAAAAAATTAAATCTTGTCTTTTCCCACTGGCCGGGACTCAAGACAGTTTGGTGTCAAGGATGTAATCCTGTTGGCCATTATTATTATAAGCATACAGGTATAAGGAATAGTGGTGGGCAACATAGTAGCAGTGGAAAAGCATGGCTAAAATGTCCGCAGGTGTCATGACGACAAAGATACAAAGCAAGGGAAGTTATTTTTGTCAAAAGACATCTGAATTACTTGGGAACCAGAAGGGCAGCTTTCTCTAGCTTTTTCTTCCACATCTGGACTCCTGCCGTATAGTGCTCCAAAAAGTGTCTTATGCTGGTGTAACAGCACATTATACCTGTGTTAAGACCCCAGGAAAATGCTGGAAGACATTTCTCTCTTGATCTCTCCAAGTTGAATGGCCACATTCACAAATAGTAGTTGGATGGCTGGCTGTTTTTTTGCTCAAGAAATAGTGCAGCTTCTGAGGGCTTTTTCTCTGATAAGTTCGCACTCTTAGTACAGTCATGAGTAGTAGCCGTGTTATTTGAAAGGCGGTGAATCAAAAGAGCAAGCAGCTGCTAGGCCAATTCATATTTAATAACAGGGCACATGCTGAGAAGGTAAAAGCCAAATGGGAGTTTATCAGGAAATGCCATCTTCCTGCCATGTACAGAGGTAAGTGCTTCCTTTTTGTGTTGCTTTTCAACTTGGTGGCTACCCTGGCGGTGTACAATAGAAATAGTTGGTTTATTATTATAATAAGCAAATAGGAGATAATACAAACTCTGCAGACTTCACCCTACACATACTCAGAAAGGGGAAACAAAATGCTAGTGCACTGCAAGGTAACAGAAAAGAAAGGGGGAAGTGATAAGCAGTAATTGTACAGAGGAAGAAACAAATATTCACTGCATGAAACCCTCTTGTTGGCAAGGACTCCACTATCCACTTCGTGTTCTTGGCCTTCTTGTCTCCCAGAGGATTGTATTACATTTTCAGCTACCTGGAATGTGAGTCAAAGCACTGTTTTATTCAATCAATGAGCTTCCATGCTAGGCAATGTCTGGATATTAATTGCATTCAACTCAAGTCTGGGTCACTTCAGCCCTGGCAGCTCCTGACCTTTTAAAAATGCCTGAAGTAGAAATGGAAAAGTTTCCATTGGGATATGAGCCTGTTAAAAAGATTCCCGCATGTTCCAATTTCAAGGCTGTGGTCCAAAGAGCACAATGTGAGGGCAATTCCCACTGAACCATCTGGAGACTTCCTTTCATATAATCATCCATAAGGATGGGTTGTGTCTAGTGCCACAAATGGGTGAAGTTACAGGGCTCTTCAAGGATTCTCTTGGTGCTGGTACACATTATTGCTATAGTATAGCATAAGCTTTATTGATAGTAAATGATGCAGCAGATGGTATATACTGCAGAGGCGCATTCCAACTTCTTTGTTGATAGGATCCATCCTCTCCAGATCTACAGTGGTGGAATCACAGAAAATCAAAGTTCACAAATGTTGATCATCTTCTCTTAAGCTAGGAAAACTAGACAAATAAGCTACAAAAACTATATAAAAGGAAAAATTAATTATCCAGATCTATTTCCAGCCTTCATCTCTTTTTCATCCTCAGGCTGCAAAATAAAAGGTGTCCAACAAAGTCAGTCATACAAGTTAATTGACACCACTTCAAAAGATCATTCAGAGTGCATCTACTACACTGTAGAAGAGGCATGGGTAGCCTTTCTAACTTGGGGGCTGCATGGTGGGTCAGAGTGTGGTGGGAGGGCTAGGAGGAAGGGGTTTCTCCCCAAGTTCCTGCCCTTTTCTCCCCTTCCTCTTCTCTTTTGAAGGCAGAAAGTGAAGCAAAGATAGGGAATGTTTGGATCCCGAAAAGGGTTAGTCTTAGTCAGGATGAGATGGTGGACAGGAGAGGAAAAGTGTATCCATTAGATCCTGTTTTGCCTACTCCTGATATAGAATCCTAGAACCCTAGAGCTGAAAGAGACCCCCAATGGCCATCCAGTCCAACCCCCTGCCATGCACAAAGGCACAATTAAAGAATTCCCGATAGACAGCCTCTGCAGAAAAGCCTCCAAAGAAGGTGACTCCACCACACTCCAAGGCTGCCTATGCCACTCTCCAGGAAGTTCTTCCTAATCTTTTCAGTCAAATCTCTTTCCCTGCAATTTGAAACAATTGCTCCCTTGTGCCTTGGTCTCTAGAAAAAGCAGAAAGACAGATTTTCCCCTCCTCCTCAATGGGATACCCTTATAAATCTTGAAACATTGTCCTCATCTTCCTTTTCTACCTCCTCTTCTCCCAGCTAAACTTCCCCCAGGACAGGCATGTAGCTGGGGGGGGGGGGGCTTTTGGGGCTTCAGCCGCCCCCCCAAATTCTCATGGTGGTCTGCGAAAAGGCCTTCGTGGTACATTATTTAGACTGTTATGTTTATTCATATCATGATCTGATCAGCATGCTCAATATATCTCATATGCATGGGTGTATTGGGGTAACGATACAAAAGGTTTGCTAGGGTAGACCCTCTTTCACTCAGACTCAGCCCCCCCGAAACAAACTCACCCCCCCCCCCAAATCAAAATCCTGGCTACGGCCCTGCCCCAGGAGGAAAGGAGGAAGGAAGAAGAGAAGGAAGAAAGGGAGGAAGAGAAGGATGGAAGGAAGGAGGGGTGGAAGGGAAGGGAATGGAGAGAGGGAGAGATGGGAATAGAAGGAAAGACAAAAGGAAAGGAAGGAAGGAGAAAGAGGGAGAGGAAAGAGGGAAGGAAGGATGGAAGAGAAGGAAGGAAGGTGGGAGAAAGAGGGAGCTAAGGAAGCAAGGAAGAGGAGGAAGGAGTAAGGAAATAGAGAAGGAAGGAAAGATAGGATGATGAGAGAGAGGAGGGCCTGAGAAAATAGCCCAAGGGGCTGCATCTGACCTCTGGGCCTGGGTTTGCCCATACCTGCTGTAGAATTAATGTAATTGGACACCACTTTAACTGTAATGGCTAAATGCTATGGAATCCTGAGATTTTTTAGTTTGGTTAGGTGCCAGCTATCGTTGGAAGAGAGGGCTCTAAAGACCTTGTAAACTGCAATGATTCCATAGTGTTGAGCCATGACAGTTGGTGTCAAACTACATTAATTCTACAGTGTAGATGCACCTCTCTATCTGTATTTTCCTATGTCTGAGCCGTAATTCCTATAGTTCTTTTGAAAGATGCCCTCATTTATTTAAAACAGCTCAGTACTGTAGTTTTCTAAGCAATATCAGTCTTTAATCTACTGATTATGCTGTAGAGATTTTATTTTCAAAATATATTTCAGCAGCTACCAAGAGAAGCAAAATAAAATTCCCTCTTATCTTTACCACAAATCTGGGTTTTAAATAGATTTTACAGTGTTGCCTGTTTAAAAAAAATGTTTGATAAGAAAACATATGAAAACATTCAGAACAATCAAAATGACAGAAAAGATATCTATCTCTGTTCCAGTGAACAAAGAACTCATCTGCACACCAATTTAACGCAATTTTTATTCATTTTCCAGAACAGCATTAGACCATTTAATTTAATAGTCTTTGTTACTAGCAAAGGCCTCTCCAACATCACAGCATTTTTTTTTGCCCAATGTTCTGCAATTACAGCCTTTGCAGATTCTATCAAGCTTTCAAAAATAATTGTATACTTATTACAGTAGTGTTACAAAGCATCCATGTTTCAAAGAATGATCAGAACTTGCTTTCATGGGTTAGGGAGCAATACTAGGTCTAAAGATATAATAGTGGATTGTAGAATGGCTTGTGGAACAACTTGTGATGGTCACAAGTAGAATCAAATCATGCAATTTGAGAATTGTTGGAGCATGGAAACAGAGGTGTTGGGAATTGTAAGTGTGTGTGTGCGTGTGTTTGGCAAATGGTAGATATTGTATGTCTGAAGAGTGGTTGTAACTTCTAGTTAAGCTTCCTGGACCACACACCAGAAGGACAGGACCATAACACAAGAGATCAATTGATTAGTTACAGATTCCTTTATAGAATTATAGAGTTGGAAGAGACATCGTGGGCCATCCAGTCCAATCCTCTGCCAAGAAGCAGAAAAGATTAAGATGATCCTAATGTTTGGACCAGTTCATATGAAAGAAATACATCCTTCACATTTTCAGCATAGGCACAGAAGAGAGGAGAAATGATATTTGCTGAATTGCCAGTGAGTAAAAGTTGTCATCAAAGAAAGATTGGTGTGGATTCTCCTACTCTTCCAGCAAAAAGTATCCTTGCCATTTAAATACCTCTAAGTCCAATTCATAATAATATAGGTAACTATTTTAATTTACCATTTATATATATTCACATATAAATCAACCCCATATATTGCACAATGGCAGGTTTTGAGGTCAAAATAATGGATTTTGATATGACCCCGGCTGTTCCGGCATGCTTTTGAAGCATTAACAACAAATCCCCATACCATGACCATCCCAGTACAAATTTGTCCTTTGAGGCACTTTATCTCATCACCTAATGGAAATTAAACCCCATCGTTTGTCCCATCTGAATCTCCCACCAGATATATTACGCTACTTACCTATCTCACCCAGGGTATTGCACCACCTGACATCCGCCGGGAAGTGGCAGCCAATAGTGAAAGGACCAAGGCAGAGACATCTCCAGCTCATCCCCTATTTGGGTATCAGCCAGCACGTCAACGACTTAAATCTAGACATAGTTTTCTAAGATCTACAGAGACACTCGCTGGAACACCTCAGCAAGCAAGAGTCCAAAAGTGGCAGGCTCAAACCCAGCACCTCAACCAATGGCTGTTACCAAATCAGAAACTCCCTCCTGGGCACACAGAAGACTGGGCGACTTGGAAGGTGCTGAACAGACTGTGCTCTGGCACCACGAGATGCAGAGCCAACCTTCAGAAATGGGGCTACAAAGTGGAATCCTCGACATGTGAGTGTGGAGAAGAGCAAACCACTGACCACCTGCTGCAATGCAACATGAGCCCAGCCACATGCACAATGGAGGACCTTCTTGCAGCAACACCGGAGGCACTCCAAGTGGCCAGATCCTGGTCAAAGGACATTTAACCAACTACCAAACTCACAAGTTTTGTATTTTTCTGTTTGTTTGCTTTGTTCTGTTAGAAATGTAATATAATGGACTGGTTGCTCTGACACGACAAACAAACTCAGGGTTTTATAATTTTGCCCCCTGTATCTGGCCCAACCCACTGTGTTCAACTTTTTTATTTTTATTTCATATTCTGTGTTTTCCTTATTGTATTATTTTATTATTGTTTGCTTTTTATTTGATGTTACTATTTGCTGTATATATTTTTATTTTGTTTTATTGTAACTGTTGGGCTTGGCCTTATGTTAGCTGCCCATAGTCCCATTGGGGAGATGGTGGCAGGGTATAAATAAAGGTGGTTATTATTATTATTATTATTATTATTATTATTATTATTGTTATTATTCCTTGGAGAAGGGAAGGCATCAATGCTATCTCGTGGGGGTAGCTGTCTCCTAGCTACCACTATTTCCTCACCCAGGCATTCAAAAAAGTCAGAAGGGTTGCCACAATGAAGAGAGTTGAGGGGGTTAGTGCTTCTTTTAGGTTCTCTTGAGATGGATTAGGCTTTCATCTTTTGCCCTCCTACTCAGAGAAGAAGAAAGTTCCTTTTTTGGTAAAAGTTCAGGTACAGTTCTTCCACTGATATGTGGATAAGTCAACCCAGGTTTTGTGCGCTGGGTTTTTGGACCTAAATTTCTAGACTTATATATATAGCGTATATAGGGTCGTCACAACACCAATCTGTGACTGGCTGTAGCTCTCTATGGTTTCAAGCAAGATGTGTCCCTAGCCTGCCAGGTGATGCTGTGGATTGAAATCAGAGCCGGTGTCCATATGATTTAAACAAACTTTGGTTCCTTGCTGAAGAGCCCTTGCTATTATGCATGTACATTGACTATTATTTTCTTCCGTCCTAGTTTCAGCTCTTAACTTTCAAAATTCTTTGCAGTTTCTGCATTGTAGAAACTTCAAAAAAAGAGGAACAAAAAAGATGTTCAGAAATATTCTGAAAGATCAGAAATGAAAATTGCACACTTTGTTACCCAAATTAAATATATGGTTTTGAATAATGGATTCCTCTGGTGACATTTCAAGCAAATAACTTCCCCTATTCTAATTCAAGATCCGTTGGGTTGTGATGTAACCAGTTTTATACCCACTAATTTAAACTTCCCTTTCTCAGAACAATAACAATACTCTTAGCTGCATTAAAATTAATTTCTGCTCTAGAGAGTGCCATCTTTTGGCACTCTCCCATTAATACTACCCTACTCAATTGTACCAACTGTAATATATTTTTGTATACCTTACTATGACTATATGTGAGGGGGGGGGGGGTTGGAGGGGAATGTATGTGTCTTCTTGACTGCCTAAACAAAGGTGCCAACTAGTTTATAATATTATGAGAGAGAGAGAGAGAGAGAGAGAGAGAGGTAGGTAGGTAGGTACATTAAAGGAATGTTACTAAATATTAGTTGCTGCTGTTATGAATACTTGCCATGCTTATCGTTTATCTGTTTTTGTATAGTAATGTCATCTACAGTTCATTGTCATTTTGGCCTCTTTAAAAAAAAATCTAGTTTCTTTATATAGTGGTCCATGCCCTAGTTACCTCCAGATTGGATTACTGTAATGCACTCTACGTGGCGCTGCCTTTGAAGACAGCCCCGAAACTGCAGTTGGTTCAAGGTTCGGTGGCCAGATTACTAACGGGAGCTAGTTACAGGGAGTGGTCAACCCCCCTGTTCAAACAGCTCCACTGACTACCAATAAATTTCCGGTCCCAGTTCAAGGTGCAAAACCTTAAATGCTTCAGGACCTGCCTATCTTCGCGATCGCATCTTCCCCTATGAACCAGCATGTACCCTAAGATTATCTGGGGAGGCTCTTCGCTCACTTCCACTGCTGTCTCAAGCATGGTTGGTGGGGACGAGGGAGAGGGCCTTCTTGGTGGTGACCCTTTGGCTCTGGAATTCTCTATCTAGGGAGATCAGACCAGCACCTACTCTGTCCACTTTCTGCAAGAACCTAAAAACTTGGATGTTCCGCTGTGCCTTTGACTAGGCAGTTCACCAGAGAATTGGCCTGATCTTACCAATGTTCCTGCACTGTAGTTTCACCCCATGGTCTGCAATTCTAACACTTCAATGTCTAAAGACATTACCCTCCCATCCTGGCCATATCAAATTTTGCACTGGCTCAACTTAGGAACTATTGCACAAACTCTGAGCCCTCTGAACTCAGCATCTATTATCATTCAGCTATGATATTGTTTTTATGATGTTTGCTTTGTTATTGATATTTTTTTACCTGATGTGGTGGTTTTGATTTTATTTTATTGTGCTATGTTTAAATCTGTATTCTCTGGGTTTGTCCCTTTGTAAGCCATCCTGAGTCCCTGAGGAGATGGAGGCAGGGTATAAAATTATTATTATTATTATTATTATTATTATTATTATTATTATTATTTACTACTACTACTACTACTACTACTACTACACCACACACACACACACACACACACACACAATGTGCATACAAATGTGTACTTTTCTTGCTCTCTCTCTCCTCCAGTCTTTTTGACTACTATTTACTTGTCCCTGCAGACAATGAACCAGTTTTGTAAACTTATGGTAGAAACAAAATCATTAATTTTTAATATTATTTCTTGTAACAGATTTATGTAGCCACCACCATTACCACCAGACATTCCCATCCATGCAAAAATACTTTTCAAAAATACTTTTCAGCTATGTAGATTTTTTCTAAACCAGTACAATTCTAGTTATTTTTAAAAGGTTCAACAGCAGTGCAATCTAGTAAGTTTTGAATAGCAGATACCGAAATACAGATAAAAGCAACTGAAGAGAAACCAAGCATTATAGAAGGAGAAAGCAAAAGAAGAATTCAACTGAAACTTTGATCTACAGATAGGCAACCTATAACTTAGGAATCCCCATATCTCATTAAAACCTACAGAACTATAGAAATTGCAGTGACCCATTTATTAGCCCCCCAACTAAGCACATCTGAAATGCTAAATGCCTAGCTGAGGCCTTTGCCTGATTCTTCACAAAAGAGGGGAAAGCTCTTTGACAAAATCAAACATGATGACAAAATGATGGCATGCTGCATATACATCATTCCTTTACCTGATATTTCACAGACATATTAAAAAAATATTTCATAATGTTGAAACTGCTCCTATTAAATTCACCCCAGGCTCAAGACAGTGGAAATATCCTGAGGTTATTTTTCCTGCAGTAATGAACTGAGGTACCTCTGAGCAATTTCCTGAGCCTTTATGTTCATCATTTACAACCCAGGAAAAAGAAAGGCTGCAAAACATATGGTAAGGTGATGAGATAAGCTGACTAATAATTGCTGGAGAGAAACAAGTCTTGTAGGTATTGGGAGGTCAGCAGATTGGGTCATGCTGATGAAGAAAGGAAAAAATAACACAGGAAGTAAGTTTAGGATAAAAATATTATCAGTATCAAATTGCTTACAAAGTATAAAGGAAGGATCAATCTTGAAAATGTTACCTTTAGACTATACTTCAAGCATCCCTCAATCAGGATGAACATTGTCTATACTGGATGGAGACAGATTTCCCAGGTTAAATAAGGATCAGCACTGTTGTACATTTAGTGCAGTGCTGTAGAATTTGAAGAGGCACAAATGGAGGGTGAAAGAGAGAAACATGCCAAGAGGAAGGCGTGTCAAGCCAACCCCGACCGAGACCGCCTTCCACCTGGAAACCAATGCCCTCACTGTGGGAAAAGGTGCAGATCAAGAATAGGGCTCCACAGTCACCTATGGACCCACCAGCACACTGATCTTGGAAGACTATCCTACTTGGACAACGAGGGATCGCCTTAGTAGTAGTAGAACGTATAGAAAAACGCATATCAGCTGGAGTCAGTTGTCCTGTGAACAATACTTGTTGAAATACACTCACAAGCACAGTTGATGGGAATAAGGGAAAGGACCTTCTCAGTGGTGGCTTCCCAACTTTGAAACTCCCTCCCCAAGGAGATTAGGCAAGCCCCCAAAATGTCCACTTTTCGCAGGGAGGTCAAACTTGGATGTTTCATTAAGCATTCGAAAAGGATTAGCCCCATTTATAAATGCCCAGTCCCTAGATGGTGGAGATGGTGGCAGGGTATAAGAATAAAGTTCTTATAAAGTTAGTATTATACCAGCATTCAAGGTACAGGAGCCCCATTTCTTATTTCACGAGATAACAGTAAGCAGAGAATTTAAAGAACAGCAGTCAAAAATTACTACTACTACTACTACAAACAACAACTACTACTTTTCCAATTTTGGGGAGGCAAAGTGAATTATGACATGGCCACTATCCTTTGTTTGCAGAGTTGTTTGCTCTGGAAGTTACTTTTGAGTTGATCCATAAAGTAAGATTAGTTAATAGAGCAAAATAATGTAAGTCCTCTGAGGGAGCTCTAAATAAAAAACATATTTATAAGATCCATGCACATACATTTCTGTAAATTAGAGCTGGAGGCAATGTAGTCTTTTGAGAGAGATTGTTTCAAGCTTCGGATGGTTGAATCCACTGATAAAGAATCTGTGGATATAGAGGACTGATTGTGTTTGTAAAATTATTGTTGGGGCCCCACAATAATTTTACAAACACAATCAGTCCTCTATATCCACAGATTCTTTATCAGTGGATTCAACCATCCGAAGCTTGAAACAATCTCTCTCCTCCCCCTCATCGCAAAGGTGTTGGGAAACAAAATGTGGGGCACAAAAATCTCACATTTTTTTTCAGGAGAGTGCAGTGGATGTTGTCACCCTCAAGCACACTGTGATTGTGGGGGGGGGGGGGGGGCGGGGGCGGTAATGCCACCCCTCAAGTTCAGTCAGTTGCCTATTCTTGCTGTAAACTGAATTGTACTATTCCAAGTATTGCGCAAATGTTTTGAACACCAAAACTAAGTGGGGGTATTTTTTCCTGCTTGGCTTTCCCCCTTCTACACAACTCTTTTTCATTTTAGCAGCATAATTTTGCAAAAAGACAGATCATTTTGTTGTTGCTAGCAATAAACATTTGGAAGTCAGTAATCTTTGCAATGACCTGCAAGGAGATGAATATCTAAGCATGGTGTGCTGCTCATGGCTGCATATCTCTTCAGCATCTTATGAGCAACACATCTAGAAAAAACCACTCACTGAAGAAAGCCCACTGGGAGATTCTTCCCGCATGGGGAATTGTTTCCTCTCAAGACAAGAAAATTACCAATAGATGGAAATGTATATTTTCTTTATTTACAGGTGAAACTCTCAGAAATCTTGGCTAATGGATTCTTGGAGAACTTACAAAGATTTTTTTAGTGCTAAGATTGCATTTCTGCTTGACTCAGTGTTTGCCTCCCAAAGGTACCCATTACCTAACACTTGATAAGAGCAGAGCAGGTTTGTTTTCTTGAAGCGCCATCAGAGATATTGTACAGAGGGGTCTTCTTCCTGTGGAAAAAATCTTTCACTGTGTTCATGTGTTGTGTAAGATTTTAAAACATCCATTGAGATATATCTCAAATGAGGAGTTTCTCAAGTTACTTTTTGTAGAAAAGGCTCTTGCATCAGAGAAGATGATAACAGATGTCTGATTTGCTGTATACCTTTGTACTTTTCCATTATTTCTCTTTCCAAACTGAGCAAAGTTATTTTTGGATTATAATTTCCAGAAGCCCCCATTCAGCATGATAAGTAGCCAAACGCTTCAGATTCTTGAGACTTCCATCCAAAACAAAACAAAACAAAAACCATTTTCATCCTATTTAAAGACGTAGTTGACATTTTCTGGAATAAAAAGGTATATGATAAATAAGTTCTCTTTGTTTCTGTTGTTTGCACTCCTGGGAATGCTTTGATAATTTTTCCTAGCCTAAGGGACAAACCAAACATGGCATTAACTGTACCTTTGCATTTAATTACTATGTTAAAAAAATGTAATTAGCAACCACCTGTAGCGATACAGTGAAGAAGCAAACATCACAAAAAACAAGGAGGAAAAACTTCACTCTTTCTTGTCCTACCATGAATGGCAGATTTCTTTCCAAATCAGCTATTAGCAAATATCTTTCAGTTGTCCCAATTTGGCAGAAGTAATCATGATTAATCTTCTGTCATTCCACTTTTTTCAGCTGCTGGCAAAATATTTGAGTTCCTCTTTGCTTTTTCAATTTTGTCCCTTCGATTGCTGACAACTGAATTCAAGCTAAAAAGTAATTTGAACCCAGTTAACTCAATTGAGTTGGAGGAGAGAAAGGGCAAAATCTTGCCCTTCCCTGTAGGTTCAAGCAAAAACAAACTTCTGCAACCTTTCTTAGCTTGTCCGTACTTCCTCATTAATAAAATATAAAGATTTCCCCTTGACATTAAACGTAGTTGAGACCAACTCTGGGGTAGTGGTGCTCATCTCCATTTCTAAGCCAAAGATCCGGCATTGTCTATAGCTGCCTCGAAGGTCATGTGACTGCATGGAGCGCTGTTACCTTCATACCAGGGCGGTACCTATTGATCTACTCACATTTGCATGTTTTTGAAACTGCTAGGTTGGCAAAAGCTGGGGCTAACAGCGGGAGCTTACCCTACTCCCGGGATTTGAACTGCTAACCCTTCAGTCAGCAAGTTCAGCAGCTCAGTAGTTTAACTCGCTGAGCCACCAGTAACTTTTATTATATTGAACACATCCTGATGTTTTCATGTGTGAAATGTTGGAGTGCATGCCAATTTCACTGGATGAATTTTGCTGAAAATTCCAACATAAAAAAGGTTTGTTGAAATCATATTTCTCTCTACCTGATTCTCTTTCACCCGAAGCCTCAGTTAATACAAATGGAATAGTTTACCAAGTGAGCTTTATTGCTTAACAGGTACTTGAACTAAATTCCCAGTCCAGCAAAACTGGCTTCCGAGTATCATAGTGTCAAGTCATAGCTTTTTTAGCTAATCGCAGCTGCATGGTCTACAAATCTATGACAAGGTAAACCCATACCTCTTCAATGTGCTAGAATTTGAAATCAATTCATAGCCTTGTCCTTTTAACAAATGAACATGGTACATTAGAATCTTGTCAGTTCACTTGAAGCCAGCCAAGTGTGTTGTGATCAGCCGATGTTGCAAGTGGAGAAAGGCGCATAGCTTAGTCTGTTGGCTTTGATGCTTTGAAAGCGAATGAGGAGGAGCTAGCAGTAAATTATTTTTCAGTTCCTGTTTCTAATAATTCCATTCTTCTGACAGCCTCACAAAAGATCATTGCAGATTATAGAACATCATGCACAATAGAGGATTCTTCTCTGACCTCATTTCCCCAGAAAATTGGTTTCCTGTACTGAACAATTTTACTGTAGTGAAGAACGTTTGTGAAAACACTTCTGGCAACTGGAGCAAATGAAAATATTAGCATGACCTCCTAAAGGGGAAAGTGAACTGGTAATGAGGAGAAGTCTTTTCTCAAATGGATTTAGAGGGCAAAGTGGTGGCCTGTGTTATGGATGAATCATAGTAGAACTATTATAATAAGAAATTGCCTCAGGGGCCAGGGTCTGGAGAAAGTCTATGATGTATCCTCAGAAAACAATTCAACAGATTGATTTGAAACTTCATTGCGAGAATAGTTTTAGAATAGTTTGAGCATATTTTGAAGTAGAAAGGCTAAAGGGCTTGTTTATAGAAGTTTAAAGAAGCAGTTTGAGAGGTGTATGCATATATATGCCTTCAAGTTTCCTGTCAATGTATGGTGATTCCATGAATCTCATAGGGCTTTGTTAGCAATGAATAGACTCATAGAATCATAGAGTTGGAAGAGACCTCATGGCCATCCAGTCCAATCCCTGCCAAGAAGCAGGAAAATCGCATTCAAAGCACCTCTGATAGATGGCCATCCAGCCTCTTTTTAAAAGCCTCCAAAGAAGGAGCCTCCACCACATGCCGGGGCAGAGAGTTCCACTGCTGAACAGCTCTCACAGTGAGGGAGTTCTTCCTAATGTTCAGGTCGAATCTCCTTTCCTGTACTTTGAATACTGAGAGGGTACCCTCCAGCTACATTTTCATTGCCAGTCTCCAACTCAAGTACTAATTGGAGCTGAGTCTGTTTAGCTTCCAAGATCAGACAGGATCAGTTGTTGTGGTCTCTATACAGCTTTTTAATGTGTGTGAAATAAAGTGATTGATTGTGGCTTGTTGGCTTTGGCAAGAATCATTGCTTTTTTTAATTTGTAAATAAAGCACATGGAAATTGAATGACTTTTAAAAAGATAGCTCGTGCTTCTAAGAGGCTTTTTGGAGGTAGGTATAAATATGTAAGAAGAAAGAATATTAATAATGTAGTTCAACCTATGATTGTGTGTGATATCAATGAGGATGGTTTTCCTGGGCCTATGTCTGATGTCAATGGGGATGAGGGTTTTGCTGGGCCTGAGTAAAGCCCAGGCCTTGCTAAGAGACCCAAGGTTTCTTATGAACAGATTGTTTCTCCTGTAGATTCCCAAGATCAAATCCCTGGGAGATGCCCACAGCAGTCTTTCTCTGATAAACTATCTTCTGAGGATGATTTGTCAGATGCAGAATTTAATGAGTTTGAAGATAGAAATCAAGAGTTTGTAAACTAAGGCAAAGTTCTCAAGATTTGCGGAGGTCAGCCCATCTGCTAGAAAAGAGAGATAAGAAATCCTTATCTGGTTTAAGGGAAAATGAGATGCTTTCTTTCTTTCATGGGACAGGAAAAGCTTTATATGATACGAGGAAAGGATTCTAGTTCAGTCTCGTCAATGTTGCAGTTTCATGCCGGACCTGTTTCCAAGTGGATTTCTAGTTTCATGTTTCAAATTCTGCCAGGTTCCTATTCTGGACATTGGATCTTCATGCTGTCTTGTTCCTTTGAGTTTTGCATCTTTGGATCTTGTGTTTCTACCTTTCTACCCTTTTGTCCTCTGTGTATATTACCATCTGTTCATCTATGTATGTGGCATAGGTTTTGGAATATAGAATCTAACACAATGGAGATAGCAAAGGAAGATGGGGAAATGGAGGTGAATAAATAGTAGAACAATCTTGTATGTGCATGTGCATGCAGTCAGTTTTATGCTTACCAATACTTATACCTAGGAATGCCAGCAAAATCCACATGGGAATACATTGGTACCATATTTTCCCTATTCTGGAGGGGCAGCATCTTTGTGATGCCAGACTTGAAGGCACACAACATCAACAGATTAGCTTGTATGGGACTGTTGGAAGTAGAAATGCATTTTTGCATTTACAAAACTGTATAAATGGCTTCCTTTGGACCTCTTTGTAGATACATATGCATTTGTTTGTAGATCTTTTTTCTGCCTCAAATCAGCTAGCTTCACATGTGCCAAGTTCTCTTTTGGTGTGTCTATCATCTAAATGAGGGTGTTTTAAAATGGTGATGAAAACAGCTCTAGCCTGTTCTTATGCTTATGGCATGATAAAAATATTAGTCTTTAAGGCACCATCAAATTATTTTGCTGTTTATAACACCATCAAGGAGTTTATGCGAGGGCAAAATTCTCATTTTTTTCAAGCTGTCAGATTCAGGATATTTTTCTCTCCATAACAGAATGCAGGAGGCAGTGCACTTAGAAGTTTTATTCTGGTGTATTTTAAGCAAGAAGCTTTTTGTCTAAAGCTGCTAAAAATTTAAAGATGTGAGAGTAACAGGAATGTAGCAAAGATGCAATTTTGGAATTTCTTTGTACAGTTCCCTTGTGTCCTTCTACCTACGATATGTAAAGGAGTAAAAGGATGCTCTTAGATGCCCTACATGTTGCTAAAGCAGAGAGAAGCATCCATACAGGCATAAAAGGTTGGAAAACAGGAGCAGCTCTCTAAATTTTGCAGTCAAAATTATGTCCCAAGAAAACATATTCTTCTCATACTAAGCACTGTTTAGCTGCTGTTATAAGATGAAATGTCTCCAATGATGTAATTATGAACTCAGGGCTCACAGTGTCAAAGGTCCAAGACTTTTTAATCAACAGGGACAATGACATTATCTGCCATCTCATTTAGACTCCATTGTTCCCTCTGAATTTAGTCATCATCCACAGGGTAACTAGAAAGGACTACCCTCCCCCAGGAATGGCATATTGTTATGATCTATTCTTGTAGTAATCAAATATATTTGAATTAGTAGCATCTTTAGGATTCATGTTACCCAGATCAGTAATTCATGGCATCACCCTGCTATACCAGACCAGAGCATATAGTAGCAAAATTGTCCAAAGATTTGACAAAACAAGTGACTTAAAAAAACTAGTAACAATGAAAACAACAGCACATGCTTACAGCAGATGCAGGCAAAAATATATAATTCAAAGGAGCTCTACACATGGGGCATTTTAACCCCATTTAACTGCTTTTAATCATGGCTTGGACAGGGCCTGCTGTGTGCCATAACACAATGCATGGCACACCCTGCCCACATTCCTCCCAAAGTGAAGGGGAAACACCAAAAGGTGCTTCCTCCACCACAATGGGAAGAAAGTGTATTTTGGGTAGCTCTGACTGAGACATCCACACGTTCCTCCTCTTTCTCCCGTAGGATGGAGGAAAGAGTGGTGGGGCAACCCTTTCTTCCATTTGATGGGGCCAGGGACAGGATGCCAACGTGCCCTGACCCATCCCCACCATATGATGGCAGAAGTAGGGAGGGCACATGGGATGCCCCAAGCCACCTTGCCTTATTTCCCTTTCGCCTGGGACTGCTGGTGAAATGGCATGGCCCAAAAGTGCCACGTGAAGAGATCGAAAGTGTTGCTGTAACTGGGTAATAATGACAGCTCTAATCAGAATAAATGTGCATGAGAAGATGAGAAGATTTTAAAAATGTGCACGAAAAGATAAAAACAAATTAGCATAGAGTTTTAGGTTTGTAAGTGTGTTGAGATAATATTCCTGAGCTGGTCTTTTGAAAAATGCTTTTGTGTATATCTGACTGCAGGGATTTATTTATTTATTTATTTACTGCATTTTTTACCCTGCTCTATGTCAACCCCGGAGGATTTAAAAATAAATATATATTTGTGCTGAAATTTTATAATAAAAATTTTGATTGGTAGTCATTTTGGTGTCAACCCTTCTGATAGTGTGATTCAGTGTGGTTTGCATCAATTTGAAGCTGGCTTTATGAAATTTTTATTTCTGGTAGATATGAAACTGCTAGAAGTTAGTTTTGGTCGAGATAGCCACCAGCACTTTTGAATTCTACATGATCAAAAGTTTCAGTAAATTGTACTTCAGACTTTAGCACTGTAGTCCTGGCATTCCCATAACTGGTAGAAAAACCAACAATGAACAGGAAAAGAAGAATCCCAGCTCTGACCCAAACACAGTGTATGTCACATATTGATGTTTCTGTTTCACCTGTTTCCTATGGTATTGATAGCCAAGGATATCTCAATTTCCCAAATACTGCCCACTTAACATAGAATGGATCTCAAAATTTAGTTTTGTCAACTTCCTCAGAAAGAGAAAAATGTTTAAGAAAAAATGATTCCTTCTTCCCTCCAGAACAAAATTTATGGTTTACATCACCTGAAATAGTACAGAGACATGGATTTGAGTAATGTCAACCCATTTCTTCTTTGGGAAATGTTCAGATGGTGCTGCATTCACACAGGGTTCTTCTTCAGCCCACTGAGTTTCAGCCATGCTTGCATCTCTCCCTGTGTTTAGAGACACTGGCCATGTCAGTGTGGGATGTGCAGTTCACACAACATGGATTTGCCTTTTCATTGGTGCTACAGTACTAATGGGGATCAAACAGGAGGGAAACATGCATGCATCTAATGGCTACTAATACAAATGGGGATTGTTATTGTGCTGCAGTGAAAGGCACATACAAGAACATAGAGGTCTTCTATCTCCCCAATCCATGAGAATGGTACTTTGTATGGAAACAAATGTTTAAAATGACAACTGTAACTTCAATAGAAATGTGAGATGGTTTGAGGCCATGTGTTCATGAGCCATCTCAAGGTTTCTTGGCCCAAACAAGACTACATCTCCAAACCAAGTGCTGTACTTTAACAGCACCCCCAAAAAAGGAAGCTGCTCTTTAAAACAGGCCAACCGAGAGACTCAGTAGATAGGGCTCATATTTATTTATTTATTTACTAATTCAAATAAATAAATAAATATTTATTTATTTACTGTAACCCTTCTCAGCCCTCAGGTGACTCAGGGCGGTTTACAGGGGCAACGATTCAATGCCTCATGTGGGCTGTTACGTTGATATAGCCAGGTGAGATCCCTGCTTTTGTTCTTTCTTTAACATCCATATAAAAAAGGAAGATTTATACACCAAGCTAGATTTGAATGCTCTTTCTTTTCTTTTCAGATTTTTCGGCGAGCTGACAAGAATGGTGAGTTACCTGCTGCATGATTTCCTTGATTGTTTCTCTTGTGCTAACTGTTATGGTTTTAAAATATAGCCCACAGGCAAGTGGTAGTTTCCATGTGAGTGGGCTGGTGATGCAATTCCAGGTTTTAATCTGAATGTTAAAAGAGCTATCTGTACTGGGGATAGAGTTCAGCACTATGAACAACTCCTTTAACAGCTATGAAATCGACCAGCCGCCACAGGTGTAGCCTTCACTCTTCTCAAATGTTAGTGATGGGCATCACATGCTTTTTAGTAGAGTACTCTGAACTTAAATGGCCTTTAGAAAATAAAACGAACCGACTTATTTCTGTTACACCCCTTCTCCGAGGAGGTCATATTGACAAGCATTGACACGCTTCTCCCAATATTTGTGTCTCACAACTGCTTATCAGGTAAATTATTCAAACAAGTAGTGACTTGTCTACAGCTATCAGTAAGCATAATGGATTAGTCCAAATTTGAACTCGGATTTCACCAATAATAGTCCTATAGTATTCACTTTCTTTGCTATTACAATGAGTTTAATTTGTTCAGCAACTCAGCTTTTAACTCAAATCACTCTTATCTCAAAGTGAATTTTCCCACTGAAATGCTATTAATTTGTTCCAGCCCCCTGAACCCCACCCCCACCCAATTTTTTGTTGCGTGTTATTAAAGAAAATGTACTTTATAAATAACAATCTGTAGTATATGATTTCAATTTAATTCTCAGATAATCTCTTCATGCCTATATCTGTCATAGTTATCTATCATTTTTCATAATTGTAGCCACTTATGGAGAGAAAAAGTGGGTTATTATTCTTATTCTTATTATTATTATAATTAATAATAATAATAATAATGAGAAAACCCCTAAATATATATCTCTCCATTGTCTGTCTTGTCACTGTATAATCGGCATTGAATGTTTGCTATATGTGTGTTCTGTGATCTACTCTGAGTCCCCTTTGAGGTGAGAAGGGCAGAATATAAGTACTGTAAATAAATAAATAAATAAATAAATAAATAATCTGTAGCCCTTGTTTTGCCTATCTTAAGTCAACTTGCATGTCAATAACTGCTGGGTGAATCGGTCCTTCTTGTTAAATGCTGATCTGTGGTTGCCTTTCTACTATCCATTCTGACCTTTGCATCCCCTGAAACTACTATCTTCATATTTCCATCATTTCCTCTAAATCTGGTCTGAATTTTATGACGACATTTTCAGTTTTACTGAATACTCTTGACCTTTGTTCATTTCATTTGGAATTCATTTTTGGTTACATTTTCAGCATATTTTACAAAGTATTTTTCTCTATGCTCCATTGTTCTGCTCATGTTATCTTAAATTTGGAATTTCCAAATTTGCAGGTGGCAAACTGGATGTTAACCCTGGTTTTATATGCCTGTCATCCCTGGGCAACTTTATTAATTGCATCCAAGGTAGAAAGTGCCCAGCTACTCACTAACCTCCACTGACAAGATGTAACTAAGAAATAATACTACAATTCTATAGATGTTGTGTCTACATTATGATTATTGATAACTTGTATAGACCTTTGCTGGCATTTCTTCATGCCTGCATTTGATCATGTTGTTGGAAGAGTCTCTACATTTTTTGTATGAGAACCAGCATAGCAATTTGAGCTTTGAATTATGACGGGAAAATAGGATTCATATCCCACTTAGCCATGAAAACCCCTGAGTTACCTGGGACAAGTTATATTCTCTCAGCCTCAGAGAAAGTCAATGGCAAACTTTCTTGCCAAGAAACCCTATATGTGCTCAGGTTGTTCTGTGTCAGAATTGACTTGAAAGTGCATAACAACAATCTTGTCCCTGTTTTTAAGTTGCCACTAATTGTATTGGTTACTCAAAGTTAAACATGGATGGAGCAGTTAGACTCAGTTCTACCACTTTGGAATTTTACCAGCATTAGTGGCAAATATATCTTGGGATTTCACCATGCTGACTGAGGTCTTTGAGGAGTTGTAGTCCACAAAAATGACTCTTCCACCCTCTGATACAGCTTCACCATTGCTATGGTTGATGAATTTGCCTCACATGTTTATACTGCAATATCCTCCTAGTACAGAACAAGCTGAATTAATTAGACAGTATAGCACGCCAGGCACTGTGTTACTTTCTCTTCGCAGAAGTATAATTATTCTCCTTCCTTTGTTTAAATGTAGATGATGGGAAGTTGTCATTTGAAGAGTTTAAAAACTGTTGTGCTGATGGCATCCTCAGCTCCGAAGAACTATGGGAGCTGTTCAACAGCATTGATAGGCGTCATTCAGGGTAAGTGAAAGTTTATCATAGATAAGGACCTAGCTAGAGTGTAGAAAGCCAAGGACAACAGACACAACCTCCCAGAAAGGTTGACCACAATGTTTCTAGATACAGCTGTACAGTCTTTGCATTTGATGATGTGGTGGATCCAGTCATGAGACAGTCTGCCTCCTGGACTGTGATAATCTCTAACCTAACCTCACCCTGGCTGTTGAGGAGGGAAAAAGAGAATTCATGAGAAGCAAGATTCCTCATGAGCTCCTGTATGGTTCCAGACAGAATGGCACAGCTACCAAAAAGTGAAGCTGGTCTAGTAGCCCCCCCACCAAGGTGATCAAGGTGATCATCTTCACCACCAAGGTGAAGATTGTCACATTACTTTGGATATGACAATCTTCATATCCAAAGTAACAGGCATGAAGGCCCATTTCTACATCTTCCAGGAGTTCTAGAACTATTGTAAATGGTCACAATGTGTCATATGCCATTACAAGATGGAGAAAAAATTGGGAAACCAATGAAAGCCAGCAAGCTAGAGAGGCAGACTGGAGAGAGAAGCTCCTCTCCAATGAAAGATTTTCAGCCACTTGTTTAGCATGAATCAATGAACTCATGAAAACCAAACAGGTTCTTGGGAAGGAGTTACCATGCCACTGGAGGGATGCAGCACTTCCCATGGACCATGTTCACACCAATAGGATGTAAATGGGAACGTGAGACAATAAGGCCATGTCTGCAAAGCAAAATCAGCAGTTCCTGTCCTCTATTGGATTGTATCACTTTAGCACTTTAGCAGTGTGACAGAAAAACTTCCCAAAACAAGATGCTGGATGGCCTTCATATGGCAGGAAAGTTCCCTTAAAAAAACTACTAGATATTGGGAATAGTGAGATATGGAATGCAGACATTTCTCAGGGGATGGAGATCAGTAATAGCACAGAATCTGCTTTGAATGCAAAAATTGCCTCACTCGATCTCTGGCCTCTCTGGGTGAGCTGCAAAAGTTCCCTGTCGGAACTACTAATGAGTAAAGACCAGACTGTGTAGGCAGGGCGTAGCCAGAAAAACATTTCGGGAGGGGTTGAAATTTTCGGGGGGGGGGGGGTTTGAAAATTTCACAGGGGGGGTTGAAACCTGCCTCCTAGCTCACGCTGAAGCAAAGAGCACAGCAGGAGGCAGAGCAGCCTTCAATATCCTGCAGCTCCGCCCTTGTCAACCACCTCCACCAAGTCTGGCCTCCTTAATGAGAGCATTCAACATCCACCCCCCCCCCCAACTTGGTTGCTTCAGTTCTGTCGTGCACTGGGCCTGTAAATAATTGTCTTTAGAACAGGATGCGCAACCTTTGCCCAGCGGGAAGCCAGGGGGCCTAAAGAGAAGTTCTCAGAGGTTTCCACCACAAACAGTCTTTAGATGGCTTGAGAAGTACAACAAAGTCTTTTATTAATGAGCAATCAAACAGAAACTTCTCTTGTCTTCAGTAAAGTTAAGCAAATGATTCCAAGCTTTTAGGCAACTGGTGAATTCCTAATCTTGCCCATGAAGGACAGGCAACTGTCTTCAATAATTTCTTCTTTAAAGGAAAATCCCCGTTTTAACTTCTCCCAGGCTGACTGTAATCTAACCCTTACTGATGTGGGCTCCGCTACCGGGTCGAACTGCGTCTCGAACGCCGAGTGTACCTACCAGCAAGGCAGTAGATGTTCTCCAGCTGGAGTTCTTTGGTCTTTAGGGCTGTTTTCCTGGAAATTCTTTGGAGACTCTTAAGACCTTTCTCCCCCGGAAGGTCTTAAGGGTTGAAGCTTTTGTACAGGGGAAGCTTGCACACATCCTATAAATAAGCTTACCTTGCTGAGACTAACTAAAATGGCTCCCTTCCCTTCCCAATTGCCCTGAGCAAGGGGCGGGACCAAAACTTAACAATGATGGACAGGTGACTTGCCCTATGACTGCAACCAAAGAAGCCACCTATCTGCAGAGTCCCTGAAACCTAGGACTGCAAGCAAACGTTTAATACAAAGCAAATAAAGTTGGAGCTCCTGGTACAGCTGTACCAGAACAACTACATCGGCTATTGCTGCAAGTAATGACAGTGTGAATAAATTGCTAATATTTGCTTGAGATAGTGCTTGCAGTTCTGGAGGGACTCTTGATTTTTTGCATCTCATAGACTTAGCATGGGGATTTGGTTAACCAGTTAAAATTCATGAGTAAACCAGGTTTTTAAAAAAAATCTGAAACATTTCGGGGGGGGGTTGAACCCCTAACCCCCCCCCCTCGCTACAGGCCTGTGTGTAGGCTAATTCTCTCCAAATTTGGATCCCCAGACATTGTCAAATATCCAAGTACTTTGCTGAGCCCTAATAAACATGGCTTATTGTCAGAGATCCAGGGCAATATAGTATCAACAACTCAATGGAGTCATGTTTTGGAACCACTAAAGTTGATAATACTGAACTAGAAGATCCAAAGATAGGGGGATATAATTTTTGACTGAAATGTTCTTGCTTTGCTTAACACAGGTTAACTGATGCTGTTAACAGATATCATAAACATATAATAAGATCAGTGGCTTGGTAGATGATATATTGCATTTATTGTTACATATAGGGTGTGAACACATAAATTGGTTCATTCTCATTCCATCTTGCTGTGTTTTGCATTTTGAACTATACATTGGAAGGGATGTGTAAAACAGAATGTGGGGAACCTGTATCTGTTTGGATGTTACTAGACTATAACTCCCAACATCTATTATCATTGATCATGCTGGCCAAGTTTGATAGGAGTTACAGTTCCAACAATTAGATGACCACAGATTTCCCCATTCCTGATGCAGAAGATGTCTAGGCTAGATGTCTTTTCATGTGCAGCCAGCCTTACAGTGTGGCGATTTTATACGTCAGTGAGATGGTATTCTTTCTAAAAGCTAATTTAGGCTGCCTTATGCTGGTAAGGGAGCAACAGATTGTTTGAAGACACAGCTTGTGTCTTGGTAAGCTTGGTAAGCCAGGGAATTAAAGCTGTTTTAAAAATAGTCCAGGCTCTGATCATAATTAAGATAGCATGTTAACTTCACAGCAGTATGCCTGAATTGCATGGATCAAAATCTCCTTTACTATTTTTGTCCAAGGACAGATTAAAATAACATGTAAATTCTCTAAGAAACACGCAAAGAAGATATTTTTGCTTTTAAGCAGCATAACAAGTGCTGTCCTCCACAGCATGACTTAAGCTAAGTGAAAGAGTTACATTGTAAAAGAGGGTTGCCTTTCTCTTCTGTAGGTTCGGCTTGACTGCTTTGCTTGTTTTGAATGAATGGAATTGGACTCCAAAAGGAGATAGTTAATGGAACCAGTCTTTAAGCACTTTGTCATAATTTACAATGCTTAACCTTTGTATGGTGCTTTTGAGTCTTCAGAACACTTTCCATGCCTTATCTACTTGTGATCCTTACAACAGCCCTGTACATCAAATTAGTTTCAGTATCTTGCCTATTGCAGATGAGCAAATAGAGGCTCAGGAAGAGTGAATTCATGGCAGAGAAGGATTCCCAACAAGGTTCCTTTTTTTTGGTTCCAATATCTTGCAGTAGCCATACCACTGTAGGCAACAATTAAGGGATTAAAAACAATTATTTCTTCTCTGTCAGGAGACTAAAACAAAATTCAGGACAATTCCTATCCTTGGCTGCTTTTTGAGATTGAGTTTAGAGCAGTGGTTTCCAAACTGTATTCTGCAGAACCCTAGGATTCCACAAAAACATTAAAAAATTAAATTTAAAATGGATAAGACCAATTATTCAATTGTCTCAAATGTGAGAGAAGAGGAAGTGTGGGTTATCTCCAGGGGCTATGTTCCTGAACTGAGGGAGCAGCAAGAACATGAGAGGCTTTCCATGTTCTTATTGAGAAGAACGGGAGTGGGGGGGGGGAGCTGGGTGGCAACTCTTCCACCCATGGGATTAGGTAAGAGGTGATGCGGGGTGATGGGTTCCCCACACCAGATTTGCAACGATCCATGGCCATTCCCCCTACTACCATCCACAATTTTGAACCCAATGTGATGAGGTCCTTATTGGCCATTCTATGATTCTAGAGTTCTAAGGGTTTCATGACTGAAAACATTTGGGAACCACTGGTTTAGAGGACTGTTGCTCTCTCCCAGGCTTAGTTTTGCCTGTCTCCTATTCCCTAATATCCGCCTGTCTCCTATTCCATGCTATCTTTCTTACAAAAAAAAATGCTTCAACTTCTTCTTCACGTGTTGTTTGAAGCATAACAAAGGGATCTTGAAGAACTAAAAACCCAGGTCCTTAAGGTCTTGGACTTGGGATAATAACTTTTTCATGTCTTTGTGTGCTCTTTACTCACCTGAAAAGTAGGTGCTTTGCATGCCATTATTCCACAATGAATCTTTCTGAGAGAAGCTTGTATACAATTATGGTACATGGATGCTAGAATGATTTTACACAGAGATTTTCCATATTATTTGCTGAGTTGAACTAGATTATGTGCCTCTAGCTAATGGAATGGAGGTATTTTGGGGGGAGGGGATATATCAACAAAGAGCATCTTTGTCCCCCTTATCTTTAAAAGGTTATTTGTTTTAAAGAGAAGATTTAGCAGCTAATTTCAGTTTAAAACCCTACAAAAGTTGATGTGTTTCTCTCCTCTCAAGAGAAGTTTACCAACCACAAATCTGATACAATAAGAGAAAGAGAGGATGAAGAAAGAAAGAGGTGGGGTGATGTGTACTGTATATATTGTGTCCTCTTATTGGCTGGTCCCAACTTTTATAACCCAAAACTCAGAAAGTTCACTCCAAATCTATCTCATTAAAATGTTTTGTCAATTAAAAATGCATCTGATTGTTTGGTCAAAAGTTTAATTATTCTCTATTTCCCCTGATTCAACTCTTTAATCTTCTTTTTAGAAACTCCAAAAAGGTCATAAATCTCTGAACTCCATGTTTATCCTTTTCTACAAAGTAGATAAATACCTGTGCCTAGAGACACAAATGCATCTGCTTATTTTTTAATATATTTTTAGTACCATAGTAATTAAAAAGATCTGAGTACAACTCTTATCAGTACCAATTAAGAGGAAAACAAAAAAACAACCTGACATTGATTAATCGCACAGAAAAATACATTTCTACCTTCTATTTAGGCCCTTTAAGTCTCTATCAATTTAGTATTCAAAGCATAAAACCTCTTTTGTTTCACAGTGAAAGCATAAAAGGGAAGCGTGTGCTTACTTCAAACATAAATGCATACATAATGTAAAGAGTAAATAAAAAGAAATATCTATCCCTAAAGAGTTAAAAGAAACAGTATGACAAACCTCACCTAATTATTCCCTTTCTGTCAGCAGAGAATTGATTCTATTCTTATTAAATTAAAGCAATTCATGAGGTAATCGCAAATAACATGTAATTATGGCAAAACATTTTAAGTTCATTATTAGGTTTTTATGCCTGTTCTCAGTATTTCATACTTGACAAGACAGCTAAAAGATAGGTTTTCAGTTGCATAATGTTAACTGGGAGTAAGTTTTCAAGGCTGCACAATGCAGGTGCATTGTCTTCAAATGTTCTTTATTAACACATCTATAAAAAAGTACTCTGTTTTCACATGGTCCTCTTCCCAGTTGGAATCAATATTTTATCCTCAAGGACAGACTGGGCTCACTACTGTAGGTTTATCTTAGCTACAAAATTCCAGCATTGAGTTTGTGAACTAAAGGCTTCCTGATCCAGGATTTCTCTTCATGTGAAAGAAGATGAGTCTGTGCAGATTCAGGCCTCCTAGAGTCACTCCTCCCAACTAATGCAACAGCACAGGGGCTTCTAACTGTTTCTTAAGATTGGTTGTGGACCAACTTCTTTCCTAGCTGGATGGCTTGTTTTACCAGTATGTCAGATATGCACCTACTGGCACAGAGAGGCATATTTATAGGTTCCTTAGAACTACTCTGTAGGGTGAAGAAGCTAAGCAAACTGAGGCATCTGAGTTTAAGAATCAAATCCTGTGGGAGAGGCTGCTGTGAAAAGCTCTTCTGTCTTCTCCATCTTCTTGTGAAAGTTTTTGGTTTCTAGGTGGTTACTAGCTGTTCCTTGTCTCTTTCTGAAACCAACGTCCAATGCCATAACAAATCAAGACACTTGGGCTGCTTCATTATTCTCCTTGGCTGCAGCCTCTGTTTTTATACCTGTGTTACCTAGGCTGCTCCACTCCTCCTGTCTGCTGAGTCTCCAGTATCTTCATGTGCTGAATGGCACAGCTGCCAGTATTCTTCTTATCACAGGTTAGCCTTGGAGCTGGAAGCCTCCTCTGTTTGGCAGCAGCAGCAGAAGATAGTAGTTTGCCAGGTTGAAAACTGGAAAGGCCACTTGTACCTTGACATTAGAAGAAGGAAGTTTGGCAGGAGTTGCTTGTCATGCAACCAAGTCACAAGCAATAGCTGCTTAAATTCCCCCTTCTACACAACCATTAAAGAAAGACACAGACACCTTCTCTTGTTTTCATTCTAGCAGCACAATCTCCAACACCCCCCACATTTTGCAGCTCTGTTTTCCCCAAAGCAAAAATGTTTAGAAACAAGGAGTAGGATTAGCTCTCTTAAACACATCCAATTTCATCAAATTCTCTAAAAATATACATATTGTCTCACTAGACAATTGTCTGGCTAGACTACAGTGACTTTTTTTAGCATCTGTAATGGTATGTCTTCCCCTGCCTTCCAAATCATGTGTCAGGCAGTTCCCCAAGACTGGTCATTTGTAACAGGAGCAGTTGGAACAAAATTATATGAAGCTCAGTCCTAAAGCTGTTTGCTTCAGGATAGTCAATGCTGCTTTCACCATATACATCCTCAGGCTGCTTCCAGACAGCACTTAAACACATGCCGAAGCAGGTTTAAGAAACCTGCTTAGGCGTGCATTCAAGTCCCCACATCTCTCCTCAAAACCTCCACTTTCCCAGAGAGCTGTCTAGACGTCCTCCCGGTACCTTCTGGGAATGCATCCAGACACCCAACCCCTCCCCCCCCCCGGGCCATAAAATAGAAAAGAAATTACCCGGCCGCCATTAAGGTCCTACCAGAGCATAAAAATGATATGCTGGTGGAGGGGGGAGGAACTATTCAACCCCCCCAGCAGGGCCTTAATGGTGTCTGGGAAAGTTCTTTCTATTTTAAGGCCTGGGGGTGGGGATGGGGCTGGGGACGGGGTAGGTGCTTTTGATTTTCCGGGCTCATACAGCCCAAAAAGCCTGAGAGAACTGGGCCTGGGGATCGCATGACATAGTCCCTGGGCCCCAATCTATATTGGCCTCAAACCTGAAAAGAGCTGGATGATATCAAAGATCCGGGTCTTACCATGTATCAAATTAATTCAGGACAAAGCAGGGTTTTGGTAATTTTATATTATATTTTAAATAATAATTTTGTATTTAAAACGAAGCTTGTGTGCAATGGAGGATCAAAAAGTAAAGGTGTCACTTTCGCAGCCACCCATGTGGAAAACTTTGAAGTATTTTGGATTTTGGAATTCTGGACTCTCTATGTATGTGTGCATGTATGCATGTGTGTCATACACATACATATGTAGTAAATTCTTAGTCTGTTTCTTTCAATATGTTCATGGGTAGAAGCTTTCCTGGGTGTCTTTGAAGCAAGCATTTTGCTAGCTGCACCTGATTTTATTGAATATCAAACTTGGGACCTTGGGCATTCAAAGTTGATACTTAGCTACAGGCCTTCCCTCCAGCTTAAGTGATCAGATCTCAAACACATGGAGTAATCAGAGCAGGACTCTTGCTTGATTAAAAAATCTCAGTCAATTAAGTGTATGGCTTTTCAGCGAGAAATTGATTCGCCATCCATTTCATGCAGAAATTTCCATATGGCGAGGAAAGAACAATCGCTCCAAAATGGAAGGAAGCAGCACACATTTTTAGATGATCCAGGTATATTTTGTTGCAATCATCATGGCTGAAGAGGGGCATGGACTGTGCATACCTTCAAACATTGTTGAATGGCAACTCCAAGCATTCCTCACCATTAAATATGTTGGCTGGAACTCTCAGGATAGTATCATAGAATAATAGAGTTGGAAAAGACCATGTGACCCATCCAGTCCAACCCCTGTTATGCAGGTAACATAATCAAAGCATCCCTGACATATGTCCATCTAGCCTTTTCTTTAAAATGTCCAAAGAAGGAGATTCCAAACCCTGTGAGGCAAGTCTCCAGAACAGGAATAAAAACAAGCTTACCCCCCTCCTCAGTGTGACATCCTTTCAGATATTTAAACATGCCACTTCAACAACATCCGGAAGACCATATAATTCCCACCAATGACCTAGTCTTATCTTCTCATAGTTATAATCTGTAGCTTTAGAAGGATTTATATTTATATTGATAATCAATATGAAGAGCCTTACATTGATGGTTGGTGTTTCATCTTAAGGTTTTTGTTTTTTGTTTTTTTTTAAAAAAACTTGCTTCTGTTAGATCTTGTTATTTCCTAAAATTCAACTTGCTCTTTATGCAGTTTGGGTTTGGGGTTTTTTAAAGGAAGGATGAGCCCCGTGTAGACTTTGAGAGCCAATCTGGAAAAGCTGACTATGACTCTGGGGACCAGGGTTTAAATCCCTACTTGGCCATAGAAACCCTTCCCAGGGAGGTGCTCTTTTTGGTAAAAAAAAAGAAAAGAAACTAATTTATTATTTGTAGCTTTTCACTTTTGTGGGGGCCCTGTCCATATACCCCTAACCTCAAAGAATATGGAGGACTAGCTGTAGTGGATAGTTAAAAATTGGAAGAGACTGAGAAACTTCATTGTTTGGACACCCACAAAAAATTCAAACTCCAGCCTCAGCCGGAAGCACATTAGGATACACTGGTCCCAAAGAAACAAAAGGCAGCGTGTCCTTGGAGGAAGAGAGTGACAAAGGAAGCAGAATG
Source organism: Anolis sagrei (assembly GCF_037176765.1). Taxonomy (NCBI): domain Eukaryota; kingdom Metazoa; phylum Chordata; class Lepidosauria; order Squamata; family Anolidae; genus Anolis; species Anolis sagrei. The sequence continues at coordinate 209,221,074 of NC_090024.1, read as the reverse complement.
ACTTGGTAGGAGTGTATGAGTCTGACACAATAGAGATCTAAATTTAGTTAAAATAACAGTACCAAGGAATGCTCTTTCATAAATGAAAAGGAAGAGGAAGCGTGTGTCTCTAATGGTTCATCCTCCTTCGACAGGCTTATGGAGATGAGGATGTGGCAACAGCACATGATGTTCCATGTATATTTGAGAGCTGGATTTTTTTTATTCCCCTGCCTTTGGTGCCAACAGTCCTGGAAATAATGTGCTTTATCTTCTGAAATATCACACCTCAGGTCCTCCTCTGCTTAATGATTCCTTAACCTTGGCCTGGAGCAATGTTTTAACCCAAGTGATTAAATTAACCTAGATTAATCTTTAACAACAAAAGGGAAAAGTAATCGAAGACACATGAGGAATAAGGGATGTTGAGGGATAGCTAGCTTTATTGGGAGCTGCTGAAAGAAATGCAAGTAAGAAGAGGGGTGTATGAATTCTGTTTATGCAATGAAGGTAATTCCAAGTGAGTGTCTTGAGCTGGAAGCCTGCTTAGGAAGGTAGGGGAGTGTGTTTTTAGCAACTTCACTGCCCTTGCCTGATGTGATGGAAAGTGTGCCTTAGAGATGAGCTATTTGATGCTGGCACATGTAAGATGAGCAGTCTTCACAACCAGATTGATTAAAGAAAATGGATTTTGACCCAATCCAGTGGGACTCAATCTTTGTGTATGTCATACTGGCAGTAGGTTTTTCTGAGATTCAGATTTCTAGAAAATGGCAGAGATACGAGACTCACATTTCTACCACAGAGCTATATAGGTATAGAGGCAGTAGTGTAGATGGGGACATTGCCCCTCCAAATAAGTATTGTGCCTCTCTTTATAAGATTTCTCTAATATAAGATTTCCCCATATTTCCAGCATTGCAGAGAGAGATACTGAAAATAATTCACACCTAGAACTCTTATTTTTTGCTATATTCTCATTTCCTGGTAAATTTGTCTGTTAATTTTATTTGGATGCCTAACCTGTCTTAGGTCTAAATTACTACCATGCTATAAATTTGGGAACAGAAAAAAATCCTTCATTTGGGGTGGCAGAACATTTGTCCACCGCCAACTTGCAGCAATGCCCCTATTCTTAGAACACTTGCACCTATTCAGAAATTACACACTTTCCAAAGTTCAGAGCTGATATGCCCTTTCAGATAGTGGAGGTCAGAAATATTTAATTAATAAACACATATAACAACCCTCCTTGTGCAGGTGCTCTCCAGATATGTTGGACCACATCTTGTGGTGCTATGGTACAGATACATAAAGAAACACTCACAGAAGTCTATAGAGAGCCAGCATATTGAGTGGTTTAAGCATTGGACTCTGGAAACCAAAGTTCCAGTCCCTACTCATCCATTGAAAGCCATTAACCTTTGGCAAATCACACACTCTGAGACCCAGACAGCCCCATTGGAAATGACTTGAAGGCACACAAGAACAACAAAACACTCTTTACCTCCCATTTTCCTAAATAGATTTTCATCGCATCCACCACCCAGGTTGACTTTCTCAACTTTTATCCGCATACCTCACTGCTCTTTCCTTTCCATGGAGTTAAGTACTGCACTTGCCTTTACCTTCTTCAGTGCTCTTTCTCTTCTTTTCCCTTCTCCAGTCTTTCTTTGTTTGCATATGTTTCTTTCTCCTGACCCCAGTGATTGTTCAGCATTTATCCCTTTCACTCTCCCTCACTAACTGCTTAGTAGGCAGCAGAACACTTTCCCTCTCTTTTATCTTTTTGAAGATTGGAATCCCTGCCGGAGGGAGTTCCATGAGGGAGTACCAAGTGTACCTGGGACAACTGTGTGCCTCTGACCCACATAGAGCTTTCTGAAGGCTCTGTGGAAAAATGCATGAGATCAGCTTGACTATATCTTCCTGACTGCTAGTTTGGAAAGTCTGCCACTCAGTGAGTGAATATAGCTTTGCCAGTTTTATTTACAGTATTTATATCCTGCCCTTCTCATCCTGAAGGGACTCAGATCACCTCATAGAATACAAACATATGGCAAACATTCAATGTAAATTGTACACTTAACAAGGACATACAACACAAACAGAGGTCAAGGCAGTTTTTCCCATCTTATTTCTGGCATCTTGGAGGCTGTGTTCTACTCCAGCCACGGGGAGTGCCATCAATCCAACTTCCATGCCAATCAATGTCCTTGAGGATGTATTTAAAGTAGTTAAAAGTTTTTAACAGATGATGCTAAAGTATATTTCTTAGATCAAGTGGTCACTATATATCTTGGACTAGTCCAATTTTAATGCATTTTTACCAGACTTAGATTCCAACATGCTCTTGGCCTGGATGCCATGGGATTTCTGAAGAAGCATCACCAAATAAGAGGCCAAAAGAGGAGACAAACATAAAATCTTCATGTGCAAATTTATATGTATTAATACAGATGTTGAAATAACTATTGAATTTAAATAGAAATACAGGCTCTCTCCCATAGCTGAGGCAGCTGGGACCAAGGGGCCTGTGTGCCTGTTCACTTTTCTTCGCAGGTGGTAAATGTTGACAGGAAACTTCAAAGCTCTTGCTCTCTTTTCTGATGCCTCTTTATCCTCAAACCAAATATTGACTAGGCAGCACTTTGAAAAGGGGATGCCTTTAAACATACAGTAATTTTGTGCTACTGCCCTTCAAATAGAGAACTGCCTTCTGTAAAAATGGATACATGGTAACCCTAATCCAATTATTAATTTTGCACTCAGCATTTCTATAATGGGAGATTTTTTGCATTAGCCTCATTTATTTAGTGTGAATGGATTTTAAGAAAAAGCAATGGAGCCGCTCTTTGCTGGGGGTATGCAACATGCTGGTTTTATTTCCCTTAACAGATTGGCAACAGAAGAAATGCTGCTGCTGATATTTAGTCCTCATAGGGAGAACTCCGGCTACACAATAGAACTGAGATTTTATTATGGAAAGGCTGGATGGATCTCATACTTCCTAGGGTGTTTCCTCTCCTTTGGGAAAAGAGCTGACATCTGGGAAGATGAATATTTTAGATCCATCATTCATTATATTTTCTTCTTTTCATACCCCCACAGAGAGCCACATCAGATGAACCTTCTGCCTCTCCTTGGATTCCACAGGGATCATTGTTGCCAAAGTATTACAGTTAAGGAAATAAATAGCAACAGAAAAGCAAAACAGTTTGAATTTTTATCCTGAAACCCAGCAGTGGCATCCGTGTCAGTGGGATGGCTCCATGTTTTAGTCCAGCCATTAGAGGAGCTCTGGAAACTGCTGAACCTATTTTGGGAATAAGGTTCAGCACTTTGGATGATTCTTTTAAAATGCAGTCTGGCTTGAGTTTGAAAGAGCTATCCAAAGTGCTGAATCCTATCCCCTGAGTGGAGTTACAACCTCATTGAAATGGATGCTTTTCACTGCTGCTACCCAGAGGCAATCTTAATTGTTTATTTTAGGGTAGTCTAATGTCTTCTCAAAACTTCTTACAACTACTGTGGGTTTTTTTTCATGCCAGGAGCGACTTGAGAAACTGCAAGTTGCTTCTAGTGTGAGAGAATTGGCCGTCTGCAAGGATGTTGCCCATCAAAACATGCCCAGATGTTTGGATGTTTTACCATCCTTGTGGGAGGCTTCTCTCATGTCCCCGCATGGGGAGCTAGAGCTGACAGAGGGAGCTCATCTGCGCTCTTCCTGGATTCGAACCTTCGACCTCTCGGTCTTCAGTCCTGCCGGCACAAGGATTTAACCCATTGTGCCACCAGACACTGTGGTGCTGTAGTGATTATGGTGTTAGGCACGATTTGGGGAGACTCAGGTTCAGATTTCCATTTGACCACCAAAACTCACTGAGTGACCTCAAGACTTTCACTTTCTCTTGTCCTAAACTGAATCATAATTGGTTGGTTTGTTTTCGAAGAACTATTAGGGAGTGGGTGGGGGCATGTAACTCTCTTGAGTTCCTGAGAGGAGAGACAGGCATTATTTACATGTAGTAAATAATGCAGAACAAACAAACAAAAAACCCAATGCCTCCCAAACCAAAAGATCCATACAGAATGTGCTGCCGGGTTAATTTGCAAACCACAAAGAGTACATTGATGTCCTAGTTCCCACTGAATTATATGCCTTAGATTTCTTTGCAGGAAAAGGATAGATAAGCTTATCTTGGACCTAGAATCAAACTACTTTGCAATTTGTCTTAGAAAACTTTCCTAACTCTCATGGGACTTAGAAATTACTTCTTTTTCCATTTTCCATTTAGCTCTTTGATGTCAAGATGGGCAAATAAAGCTTTACTTATCTCATATCGGCGACTGGTAAATACAAAGCATTGATCCAACTTCTATCCTCATCTCCTGTGCATATAGTCAAGAGATTAGTATGCAGAATTCATAGGACCTATGGAGACCCATCAGATGTTCTAAAAAGAGTGATAGATAGATAGATAGATAGATAGATAGATAGATAGACAGACAGACAGACAGACAGACAGATAGTCTGGAAGCTACTGTACCTTTTGTTTTCCTCAGTGAAGAAGAAGTATACTGGCTGCTGGAGAATTCTAGGAGCTATAGTTAGAAAGAGGATTGTTCTGCCTGAGGCAGAATAACAAATGGAATCAGCCACACACACACTAAGCCATGCTTTAAAGCAACTAAAGCCAGCTAAGTTACTTTCTTATGTGAGGCAAAACCCCCAAAACAAACCCAGAAGGACTTTTTACCCTGAGAATAAAAACAGAAGAACAACAAAGTAAACAATGTTTTTCTGTCCTTTTATGCCTTCCAAAACCTGCTGCCTGAGGCAGCCACCACATTTTACCTAATGATAGATCACTCTGACTGGTGGAGATGTCCACTGTATTATGAAATTCATATCAAGAATGGGAACTGTGCATCCTTGGCTGAGTATAACTCCTAGCTTTCCTCCCCATTGCTATGATGACTAGGGTAGGGTCTCTAGTACACGACCTATACTTCTGCAACATCTAGATCAGCTGCACAGTTCCAATCCTGATTTATATGCAGCCTTTTGGGATATCCTGCATCTGTACCTGATTATATTATTATCAAAGTGCAGATCTCATTGCACCAGTGGTTATACATTTTCACAGTTAGAGCAAAAGTGATATTCTGAATACATATGTGATTATAAAATGCAGTTATGAAATGCAGTTCCATGGCCAGTTGTGCAAGAGGTTGCACATATGTATGAATAACCACTTCTGCAAAGAGGGTTTGCACAAACTATGGGATTTTTGGTCAGCTATTGTATTGTGACCGCATACGCTCACTCTCTGCTCAATCGATTTGTAAGGTGGGCATAGTGGCATAGACTATAATCTTACAGATTAGATTATATTGTGATAATGTAGATGAAGTACATTTCAAATGAAAATGTTTCATTATTGTCATTATTATTATTAACATCACATTTTGTATATCATGGCCTCCAAGAAATCAACAAGAGAAGTACAATCAGATGGAAACATGTGTACCAAGTAGCTTAAATGTGGCTGAAAGTCTTAAGAGTAATGCTAGTGCTTTCAGTGCAAACTGTCCTTTAGATATCAAGCAATGCAAATCATTTTCAAAGCGATAACTGTGGTAATCTATTGCATCATGAGAAGAGAGGGAAGGAAGGATGCAGGGCAGTCTTGTAGCACCTTTAAAACTAGTTGATTTATTTTAGCATAAATACACATAGATATACAAATTAGCATCTTCAGATGCTTTAATGGAACATAACAATCTGAGGAGGAGGTATCCAATAAATTGCATTGTAACCCCCTTCAACTACGATAAACTGGCTTGTATTAATAGTGACAATTCTGGTTCAACCATCTTCTCAATAGAACACAGTGTTCCTGTTCTAGATTCTACTGGTGTTCTATTTTAGAGCACAGGGCATAGATCTAGCTGTTTGATTTTTCTCAAGGTTTGTCTCAGTGCTAAATTATTCAGCATTTTAATTATTAATTGGTTAATGTTTGTTACAAATTCAGGAGATGAAAAGGGCTAGATAAGTACCAAGTACTCTTGGTGCCCTTAGGGAAGTAAGAGCCAGAGTTTTCTTAGCTGGAGTGTTCAGGTTACACTTTATATATTTTAGTATCTACTGAATAGAAACTGTCAGGTATGATTTAGAGAATGCCTTCATAAATCCTTGAAGCCTAAAAGTTAAGATTTTTTAAAACTCCAATAGTTTTCCATGGACAAAAGATAGGGAACTACAAGTAGAGCCACTCAAAGGCTTTTAACTATTTAGAATTTATTTTGTACAAAATTCACATATATATGTTTTTGCACATGAGATACTGTTTTGTATGCAAATCAATCACATACACATTTTATACCGAATAAATCCCCAATTATAGCATCTTCTGTTCAGAAAATAGCATAGTCTGCATGGGAATTAATATTTTTGCACTGAAGTATTATTTTCCATGCGGAAAATTCTATGTCAACAAAAATAAACCAACCATGTGTTGATTTTGTGCAGAATACATCCTGAATTTTGAAGACTTCAGTCAGTTCAGGAGTCTTCTAGGGTTTCTCAACACTCAAAATCATGGGTTTTGACCATTTCCCCTATATTTTTAAAACATTCTTCCCATTCCTAACCTACCAAGTTTGGCTGTTTTCCCTCACTCACTCAAGAAAGAACAACTTTCACTCATTACCCTAATCACCAACATAAGTAAGTCAGTGGAGATTTTTGCTCTGTCAACAGCCCTATTGGATTTTGACCACTGGAAGTATTTGTCAATATATATGTGTGATCTTAGCAAAGATCGTTAAGGTTTATCAGCATTCAAGAACAAATCAGAAAATAGAAAACTGTCCCAGTATAAATGAAAATAGTATTGTGTTGGGCGTGGGCACCTTTTTCTGGGTATGCCTCCTGTACTTTAATGTTCTCGAGATGGGTTGAAGAACAATTCCCATATCTTTTGGACAATATGGCTGTTGGCCATACTATTTGGGGTTGCTGGATTTGTCATCAGATAAATCTAGCTGATAGAAGTGTCAAATCTGGATTAAAAGGTTATAAATAATTATAAAGGATAAAAATGTTCCAGCCTTGAAGACAACACACTAGAATTTGTTTGTTTTTTTAAAATTCTTAGTGAATGTAGTTAGTGAATGCAGTTTACTCCCAGATAGGACAAATTCAGCATCATTTCAAATGAGGGTTTAATAGAAAGCTTTTTGAGTCAAATGGAGATTTAATCTAGTAATAGCCACTTTTAGCAGCAGTTTATCTTCAGATTTAGATTCACCATCTCATACTATGTTTTTTCCCTGTTTCTTGCAGCAATTTAGAGACTGAAAAGTTTTGTGGTAAGTAGGTCATTAACTTTCCCTTCCATCTTGGCAAAATATTTCATAATTACCCACAGTGCATGTTGATTCTTCCTTTGAAGCTGATGGCCACTGTTTTTTCAGGAAAGGATCTTGCATAACACCAGGTCTAACTGCTAGTCTGATCTGTTCCTAATGCCACTGGTTACATACTAAAGCAACAGATGTAGATAATAATACTAAAGCAACTTTTCTATTTACTTATTGTTTTTAATTTTTAAAGCAACTAGAAAACAAAACACTGCACTACTCGATTGAGATGCCATTATGAATTTTTTCCCTCCTGTTACAGATTATTTCTCAGAACATCTTGGAGAATATAAGCATGTTCTGATTGCTTTGGAGCAACTCAACACTGCTGTCTTGTCAGCCATGGATAAAACCAAACTGGTAAGTGTGTAGTCATTTTCAGTCAAGGAAATGAGTTGAGCTAAGAATATATTGCTTTTACAGATGGCTTTAATTAACCTCTGGTACCACCATTTGTCTCCAGCTCCTAATACAGACTGTTAGTTCCTATGTGGATATCCATGATGGATGGCATAATGAATGCACTAACCAAGGTGGATTGCCTCTTTGGAAATTCATAAAAAACATAATTAGTATCATGCTAGTACCTTAATTTTAACCCAAAATTAGGAAAAGCTTCTCTGAAAAAGTTGCTTATACACCATTTGGAGCACTACTCTGAAATCTGTCAACTACCCTTAATGCCCCGACTTGTCTCAAACCCACTAGAATAGTTTTCTCAGCTTGACTGATGTTCTGTACGGTTGCCAATGTACAACCTGGACATCTGGCACACATTTTTTTTTAAAAAAAACTGTCTAATTCAGGTGCCACATTTCCAATCACACTTATTAGGAAGTAAGCTCTTGAGTAGACTTGGGTTTACTTTGAAGGAAGCATACACATGGTTATACTGTAAAAAAGCCAATGCAAGCACAAGCGTTCAATTCTTCCACCATTCCTCCTAGTTTAACCTCAAATTTTGCCTTGCAAGAGCAGCAATGAAGATCAACATGAAGGAACAGCTCTCTATATCATTCTGACAATGTTGGGAGTCCTTAAAAATATTATACACATTTTTGTCCATCACTAAAACGTCTGACTTTGTTCATATCTTGGAATGGTTACTTCTGGAGACTACAGCTCCCTAAATCCTGGGAAATCTGAAACTTTCTTAAGCTTTAAATCTACCTAATTTCCAACTATGGAAGGTAGGTTTCTCTACCCTCTTCTCCTCAGCATTCACCATCATTTTCCTGTTGTTGTTGTTATGTTTCTCCAATCTTCATGCAGTGAATGCACAAACTGTATGTCAGGGAGAGACTCTAGCCTAAATCCAAAAAGTCAAAATAATTTGTAGAGGAAAAACAGCTGATACCTTCAAATATCCAACTGTTTGATTTCTCAGAGAAAATTTATACTCAAGAGAGATGAGTTTTTCACTCAACTCACAGAGCATCCATCACTGAATTCATTGTGTACTTCCACTTCTTTTTACATCCTTTCTTTCTGCAGCTAATTTTTTGCCTTACTTTTTACCAAAAACTGACACTGTGGGCCTTTCAAAAACCTTCTGCCAAGGTATATTATGTTTGCAATAGAGTGCCCTCCATGCAAAACAAACATCAATTGGGGGGGGGGGGGGACCTGAATAAATAATGTATGAGAACGTTTCCAGGGAATATGTTGTACCTTAAATGCACAAAACAGCTTTGTTTCTGTACTTAAATGCTTTTTCCATTTAGATGAGAGAGAGCATGTGGGATTCTGCACAAATAAAGTAAAAAGACTGGGAATGGTGAACCGAAGGGCAAAATAGATACAGGTTGACTCCCTTTTCCAGAAATCAAAACTAACTAAACATTTATAGGAATAACCTTCTCAAAATCACACTTGAATATAAAAAGCTAATGTTATCTGTTACTTCCCAAATTGCATCATGAACATAATGTAAGTGTTTAAAATAATGTTCTGAACTATTGTTTTTGCCTTACTTTTTACCAAAAGTAAGGCAATGTTCTTAACTATTGTTACTTAAAACAGAGTAATAAGTAATGCTGTTGCTCTCCAAGTCAGATCTGAGGTATGGTAAGCCTATTATAGGGTTTTCTTGGTAAGATTCATTCCATAGAGATTTGTCATTGTTTTCCTCTATATTTGAGAGAACGTGACTTACCCAAGGTCACCTAGTGAGTGTCCATGACTGAGCAGGAATTCATATTAACTTATTTATGTATTTACTTTATTTCTACACCACTCTGTCTCACCCGAGGGGAACTCAGAGCAGCTTCCAATTTTGGCAAACATTCAATGCCTCCGGTGGTGCAATGGGTTAAACCGCTGAGCTGCTGAATTTGCTTACCAAAAGGCTGCAGGTTCAAATCCGGGGAGCAGCATGAACTCCTGCTGTTAGCCCCAGCTTCTTCCAACTCAGCAGTTTGAAAACTTGCAAATGTGAGCAGATCAATAGGTACCACTCCGGCAGGAAGGTAATGGTGCTCCATGCAGTCATGCTGGCCACATGACCTTGGAGGTGTCTACAGACAACGCCAGCTCTTAGAAATGGAGATGAGCACTAACCCCCAGAGTCGGACATGACTGGACTTAATGTCAGGGAGAAACTTTTACCTACCTTAAATGCCACAATAATACATAAATCAAACAATACATAACACAGTTAAGCATTAAATCAAATAAACATATAAAATAATACACATTAAAACCAATGAAAATATGTAAACATGCTTGTTTTTTGAAGTCGATTACTCAAAAGCTGCACTGGGTTTAATGAGGAACAAGGTTACTTATTTCCAGGTTCTGACTCTTCGAGATCACATTGAGGTTTGCTCCTAAAATCAGAATTCCATCAAGGAAGAAAACCATATATGAAAGTGACTTTTAGTGATGAGTTGCTGAAAATCTTATAAATGCTTTTAAATGCTGAACAATCTCCCTTCTTTGTTCTCTGGATCACAGTTCATCTCCAGTGGGACTGCAAGCATTCAAGGCTAATAATACAGCTACCATCCCTGAGATCTATTTTAGATATAAATGTGCTAGAGAAATAATTTAATGTGCTCAGCAGGAAGGAAGCATGATGGGTTTCTGATTTGTCTGGTGATTCACTTCTTCTAAAGTGATAGGCATGATCTAAAGATCACCTCTGAATAGGGTGTTTGCGTATTTGAATGATATAACCATTCTGCTGATTTGACTAGGGACTTCATCACATGGGCAAACTTACCCATTCTAGGATGCCTTCAGTACAGCTCAGGGACTGAGCCCATCAAAAGACACACAGCTACTTTCGGCAGGGCTCCATCCCGAACTGCGATGAAAGCACCCTAGGACAAAGCAACGAGAACACGGGAGGTGGTGCTGCAGGCTATGTGATGGCTGGCAAATCCCCCCACTGTCATCTGCATTAGGCCGACTAATGTGATGAGGTCTCAAGGTATATGTGAACCAGTTAGACCTGCCTCCAATCTAATTTTATGGCAAGGAAATTTTTAGATTGAGTTGAAAACAGAAGTAGCCTTGTGCATTTGAGTGAGATTACTTCAAAATAAGGAAGCTATAAATTGCAACAACTTTTCAGGGCCATCTATTAAAATATAGCAGGATATGGATTTCTTTTAGGCTTGGGCCCAATCGTTTCCAGTATGGAATATTGGAAGATGCATCAGTGATTAGCACTCAGATTTCCACATATGTCACACGCATACATTTTTTCTCACATAGTCATTGGCACATGGAGACATTGCCATACACATCTGTTCCATGTACACTTTCAGTACAAAAATATATTTTTGACTGAGAACCAGTTTACACAAAATATTTTCTTGGCAAAATTTGCACAAATATAATATTTTGTAAAGCAGTCCCAAAATGCAAATTGATGTGAAAAACTCGGTAATCTTGATCAGTGAGAAGAATACTTTTAAAATTATTCATGAAAATAAGCATTTTAATTCCTCTGAAACACCAATTTCCCCTGCCTGTTAAAGTTGTAGTGGCAATGGGAATCTCCTAGCATGGCTGCCACAATAATAAGTCGTCATAGTAAAAATTACTGCTTTTCTACAAATCACACATGAACGAACTACTAGAAGAAAAATAACACCTTCTAGTCTATGGCATGCTAGTCAGATTTTTAAAAAGTTAAATGTGATCAGTCTGTGAAATCAAGTGTGGCATAAACATTTCCCAGGGTTGTCATTTCTTAACAGCAAAACATATTTGCACTGTATTCAAAGCACCAGGTGGCACAATGGGTAAAACCCTTGTGTCAGCAGGTCTGGTGACCAATAGGTCGCAGGTTCGAATCCGGAGAGAGCGTGGAGGAGCTCCCTCTGTCAGCTTCAGCTCCCCATTTGGGGACATGAGAGAAGCCTCCCACAAGAATGGTAAAACATCAAAACATCCGGATATTCCCTGGGCAACGTCTTTTTCATGTCAGTCACTACTGACATGAAAAAAAAGACTGTATTCAAATATATATAGGGATTAACTATATGGGATAACAATCATCTTGACCATTTCATGTGAGGGAGAAATCACTTTATTCAAAATAAAATTCTGTATATAATCAGAGAAAAAGTGATTGTGATGGTTGGAACATCTTTGTTATGCTCTGGCCTTGGCTACATTTTATTTAGTGGGGTCATTTCCAGGTGGAGCATGTTTTCACCTAATTGAATTTCTCATGAACATAAGTTGCTCCATACTCTTGATAATCTTCTTTTCTCATCCAAAAGTGCTGGAAAGAGGTAAGTGAGGCTAGTATGGAACCTCCCAGCCAAACACCTATGCCTCTTACTGAGGAAGTAAGTATTTTGATAGGGTGCCCTCCTCCATGGAATACGTTACCCAGTTCCAAGTGTATTTTCTCTGGGAAGCCAGGAAACAGTGAGGAACTGCAGTTATATATTTTATAATATCAGCCCAGTCTTAATGTTGTCCTTTCTATCTACTTTCTGGATAAAGAATTATTTTTTATTCTAATTTTTGCGCTATTAATTCTTCCATTTCCTTATTTACCTTGTTGTGGAATTTTTGCACTTTATCGCAGTCTCACCACATATGCATATAGGAGCCATGATAAGAATTCTTACATATAGGAATAGTTATCTCTGAAGACTTCTTTTACTGGTAGTGAACATGATCTAATAAAATAGTGTTGTGGAATCTCATGTAACTCCATTAAAATAGTTTTAGGCAAGGTGCTGTGTGTGTTTTTTAATGTATCTGAAATGCTTAACAAAAGAAATTGCCATTCTAACTGTTTTTGGTGTATTGTTGATCCTGTGGTACTTACTATACAGTGCAGGCCACTTTTGACCAGTATTACTTTCACAAATATGTATTAGTAATGCTGGATACATGTTGGCAATTTGGATATAGAACTAGCATGTGAAAACATGTTTCAAGTGTAACATATAAATAATCACAAAGGTGCTTATTTTCCTTATATTTTTGAAAACATATTGGGTCTTTCACATCCCAAAGTATGTCCACATTAAGTGGAGATCAGAGCAGATAAGATTTTGATTGGAACCCAATTTAAGCATCAATAACTGGGCTATGGAAGCAAGCTATTTTGTCCCATCCTTGGCATGACAGCCCTTCCAGTCCCCTGGAAATGTTGCTTAGAGGATGAGGAGATCCTTTTGAAAGGGGTTGGTTGGCAGTTTATGAGAAGACACCCACCCAATTGAGCAGAGATGTCTTCCATAATTAGTCCTTTCTGCAGGCAGATGATAAATGTGTGAGGAATGTTGGTTACATTTACATGAAGCTGCTGGGAGACATCATCCGGAGTTTTGGGGTTAGATGTCATCTGTACACGGATGAGGTTCAGCTCTATCACTCCTTTCCACCTGTCACTAAGGAGGCTGTGCAGGTCTGCTGTGTCGGTCTGGATGAGGGCGAACAAATTGAACTGAATCCAGACAAGACAGAGGTACTCCTGGTCAGTTGAAAGGCCAAACAGGGTATAGGGTTACAGCCTGTGTTGGACAGGGTTACACTCCCCCTGAAGACACAGGTTCACAGCTTGGGAGTGATCCTGGATTCATCGCTGAGCCTGGAACCCCAGGTCTCGGCAGTGGCAGGGAGAGCTTTTGCACAATTAAAACTTGTGCACCAGCTGCACCTGTACCTTGGGAAGTTTGACTTGGCCACGGTGGTCCACGCTCGTTACATCCTGAATAGACTGCTGCAATGCACTCTACATGGGGCTGCCTCTGAAGACTGCTCAGAAGCTTCAATTAGTCCAACAGTTGGCAGCCAGGTTGCTCACCGGAGCGGCGTACAGGGAGCATACAACCCTGCTATTAAGCCAGCTCCACTGGCTGCCAATCAGCTTCCAAGCACATTTCAAAGTGCTGGTTTTAACCTTTAAAGTCCTAAATGGTTCTGGCCCAGAATACCTGTCTGAACGTATCTCCTGTTATGAACCATCATGAAGTTTAAGATCATTTGGAGAGGCCCTGCTCTTGATCCCACCACCATCGCAAACGCGATTGGTGGGGACAAGGGACAGGGCCTTCTTAGCAGTGGCCCCCCATCTGTGGAACTCTCTCCCCAGGGACATCAGACTGGCCACCTCCCTCCTGTCTTTTAGAAGGAAACTTAAGACTTGGCTCTAGGACCAGGCGTTCGACCAGTGAATAGCAGCAAGTGGAGAGAAGACTTAGGCAACTCGTGACAATGAATTGACCCAAACTTGGATTTGGTTTTTAACTGGCGTGTTAATCAATTGTTTTTAATTAACTGTTTTAATGTTTCTAATGTATCCGTTGAATGTTTTATGATAGTGATGACATTGTATGGTGCTTGTTGTGAGGCTGCCCTGAGTCCCCCGCCCCCCCGGGTGAGACAGGTGGGGTACAAATATAGGAAATAAATAAATAAATAAACTTGCCACAGAGGCAACTGTAATATTCCAGGGAGCCCCTTGAGTGTGTTATTTTGCATTCATGAGACCAGCATTGTCCTAACTGGAGAAGTGGGGATGGCTCCACCTCGAGTTCAGCAATGTCTACTGAATGTAGTGGTTCCCCTGTCCCCCCTCTCATTGAAACTCCTATAAAAGATCATTTGCAATCTGCACAAAGCATTGTTTTCCTTTTCATTCCTATTTCCTACCATCACCCTTCCTTTCCTTACTCACAGCCATGGTTGGGATTTCCCACAAACTGAAAAAGGAGGAAAATGTGTGAAGCAATGATAAATTCAGCTTCTTTTGGAAAATGAAATCATCTATCATCAAAGAAACAGCTGGTTGCAGCATAAAAAGGAAAATTTGGGGGGGGGGGCACTGATATTCTAATGGAAGTTGAGTGCTAAGCCATCCCTATATACACAAAATAAAAGAGTGCAATGGCAACTCTTTCTCTCTCACTGAGAAGCCAGAAAAGGGAATTAAGGAAATTAGTCATTGGTTATCATGAATGGGAACTGGACAGAAGGCATTCACACTCCTCAGGTCAAGCCTTTCTCTCCTTCAGCTCCTGGGAACTTCCTCAAGTAAGGAAAAAAAAATAGGGAGGAGATAGGGATTGGGTGAAGGTAGCTGTGGCTTTTTAAGAAATGAAACCAAGATCGAAATAGGGAGGAATGGGGAGAAGAAGAGGAATCAAGCAACCCCTTTAAAACTAATTGATTTGTATAGATGAGGAACATTTAACTGCAAATATGTATACATTGTTTTTGAAAATAGAAATGGAGGAGGAAGAAATAAAGGATTGTATGATCAAATGGGCTCAGAATATTGGACATAACATGCACATGGAACTATGGGGATAATGTGGACAAATGTGGTGCAACTTAAAAATGATACATGGTTTTGAATTATGGAATTGGATAGTTGGAAGAGACCAGAAGGGTTATTCAATCCAACCCATTGCCATGCAGGAATACACAATCAAAATACTTGCAACAGATGGCTATCTAGCTTCTGTATAAAAACCCCCAGAGGAAAAGAGACCACCACACTCTCCAAGGGAACATATGGCATTCCAGTGTCAAACAGCTCTTACCATCAGGTAGTTCTTCCTAACATTTAGGTGCAGTTTGAATCCATTGCCCCCCAACCTGGTCTCCAGAGCAGCAGAAAAGCAGCCCGCCCCCTCCTCAATGTGAGGTCCTTTAAAATATTTAAACATTGTTTAAGTGAACTGTGCTCTTATAATGCCACAGCTTCTAACCATGACAGTCCCATCCCATGTTCTATTCCGATACTGAGGATGGATGTCTACCTCTTAAACCTTTTGCTTCTTTACCTTTAAATCTTCACAGCAGCCTCTTCATAGTTTCTGAGTATCCTCATGGGAGTCTCTGAAATCTCTTCAGATACCACGAGGCTGTGAATCATGTGGCTAATAGAAGGAAGAGCTTAGCCTTGATGGCCATTCTTAGACCTTGCTGTAGGTTCTCTTGCCAACAAGGATGTGCTTTTTCTCCTATGATATCATCATGTTCCATCATATACAGTTCCATATTATGTTCATGATCTGCAGGAGTCAGGATGATAGTAATAGCAGCTCGATCAATTGGCACATCAGTGGCTAGTGGAACATGGGTTGGGTGGGACTCTTTGCAATGACAATATATAGAATGACCATTGGCCATATATACTTTGTGTGGAGGTTTGTGGCATGCAAAGTTTCAGTTCAGTCACCATTTCAAATAATCCACTAACAGCTATAATTTTATTTATTAATTTGCTACATTTGTATACTGCCCCTCTCAGCCCGCAGGTGACTTGAGGCAGTTCACAAGGCAACAATTCAATGTCAACAACACCATAAGAACATTTAAAACATTTAAAAGCATTAACATATCAATCAAGACCATAACAATTAATAAAAACAAATCATTTTGTCTCCTAGATAAAAGCATAATCCGATCTCATAGTCCAGATGTTCCATAATCCTATGTCTGTTACACTGCCTTTTCAAATGCCTGCTCGAACAGCCAGGTTTGACTTTCTTTCAGAAAGTCTAAAGGGAGGGAGCTCATCTAATGTCCCCAGGAAGGGCATTCCATAGCCAAGGGGCCATCACTGAGAAGGCCCTGTCTCTTGTCCCCTCCAAATGTATTTGCGATGCAGGCGGAGTCGAGAGCAGGGCCTCCCCAGATGATCTAAACATCCTAGATGTTTCATAAGCTGCTATGAAAGTGTCTTGCCTGAGACTCAAGAAAACTATTCTTACTTGGTGAATGCTTCTGTGATAAATGCACAAGTAGTCTGGTATGTCATAAGATAGATTCTATGTTCCAATGACTATTTCCTATTGTTTACCCCAGCATTCTATTGATCACCAGCATAGTGTCTCTGAACAGTGACTCTATTTGGTTTGTCATGGCTAATAACTACCAACATTTTTATCTCCCACAATGTGGAAAAACATGAGGATTCATTGGACATAGAAGCATTCAGAAAGGTGACATGAGTGGTGTGTAACCTCATTGCTAATGTGTGTGTGAAGTGCTGGGTGCCACATACCAATCTATTAGAAGAAGTTAGAAATGTTACTTTTCAGATTAAATTCCTTTTATTTTGTTTCAAAGAATGTTGTAATTACTGAAGTTGCTCTTTGGTGGAAAGATGACAATTCTAGAACTGGATGGATAGCATCATATGCAACTCTCCAGTTGTTGTTGGCCTGCATCTCACAGACGTAGAGAGCTGCACTTTGCCTACTCCTGAATTAGAGCTAAGGCACTGTGGAATATTCACAGAATGTTATCTCAAAGGAAAGAGCTGCAGGTGTTTTATAAACAGGATTTTTGCACAAAAACTCCCTTTGAAGGCACAGGAAATCCAGAACTGTTTCTCCAAGGAATGCAGGGTTCATGTCCTGGTTGGACCCTTACATACTGAAAGGTTACAGCAGGATGATTCCTTTCTAACTGCGATGGTTCCATTCTGTGAAATGCTAGGATTTATAGATTTAGGAAGAGAATTCCAAATGGTCCTTCCCTAAACTGTAGATCCCAGCATTCCATAAAATGAAGCCATGGCAGTTGACATGTAATCATAGTACTACAACTTAAACGTAAAGGGCCCCTAGCCTGTAAGTGTATTAGAACCTCATTGTCTCAGGCACTTTAGTTAAATGCAATGTGAAATTGTCCAAGAGGAAGGGCTTGGCTTCAAGATGTGCTATATACCTATCATGAGGAATAAGAGTTGAATTGGGCCTTTATGTGCCCTATTCCCAAAGAGATATATCAATATTTAAGTTGCATGTATGTTGGTAACAAGACCTCATGCTGGGAGTTATAACTTGATATTAAAGCAGTAGCTGAACAAAAAATTTCATCAGCATACTTATGCTAAAAAAGCAAATGTTGGCACTTTTTTTGGCTGTGCAACACAAGGCATACCCTCATAGCCAAGGTGTGTCAAGGCATCTTCTAACTGCTATTTTGCAGCTAGGGGGAAACCATTGTGCAAGGAGATACTAGATGCTATCTTGTGAAACCCCTTTCAAATGCCAGTTTAAATAACCAATAAATCCTATCTATGCTCCTAAAAATTGCTTTTCAAAGCTCTAGACTATGGTGCAATGACTGAACACAACCAGCTATTTGTGATGCCTGGATTGGTTTATTGCCTTCCCATGTTCTGGAGGGTTTTGCTTTTGCCCTTTGCTTTGATCACATCAGCCAGTCACAGCCCACGTTGTCCCCTCATGCCTATTGGATGTATGGTGTACCAATGCTTGCTTTTATTCTTGGTGAGCGAGGAATCTCCGTCGAGCCCGGTTTGCTTCTCCCCCTCAACCAAGAAAAATAACGTGTGATACCGTTGCCTCTTCTGGATTTGACAATCTCCCGCTCCGTGTTGTGCTGCTGGAGGAAATGCCAATGAGGGGCTGGGATTGTCTCTACGGCAGCCCCTCACTTCTGGTCGTCCATAAGTGTGCACCCTGCCTCCCAGGGGGAGAGTGAACAGAGGGAGGATTTTTGAGCCATGAGATAGTTTTCCAAGAGGAGGCAGCAAAACTACCTTGACCTGTAAGCAAAATAGAAGCCTCCTAATAATCTGTAATTTTCCTTCCTCAAACCAGAGCCCACTCCAATATATTTCTGCAGCCTGAGAGAAATACTTCCTTGGATCTTACATTTTTCCTGATAGAACAGTGTTTCTTAAACTCTGGTCTTCCAAGTGTTTTTGGACTTCAACACCCAGGATCCCTGATAATTGGACAAGGAACAAAGGTTTCTGGGAGTTGAGGTCTATGTTAATGAGGCACTGAATCTTTTCCAAATTTAGTCTACACATTAAATATGCTGTCAACGGTGGTGACTCTCAGTCACCAAAATAAGTTCAGCATTGATTTATCACACTACTGACATGTTTGCAACAGATACAAAAACTCACTTGATTTTAGGAAAATTGAAGTATCATGACCATTTAGATAATATCTGAAGAGAGTGGCATGTGGATATGTGCGTCAGGTTTTTTAGTGCTCCAGTTTATGTGACAAAAGGGTTTCAGGAGAAAGAGATGAAGAGGCTAGAAATGCTATTCTCCAAAATCACCTCAGCTAGCATGGCCATGATGGCTAGAAAATTTTGGAAGCTGTACTCCAAAAAATGAGCTTTTCTGACTACTACCGTGATGTGGGATAGGAAAGACTACAGCATGAATCCACTGCATAACTGTCATTAGAGGTAATGTGACTTGTTTCTACTTCCTAATCCTGTGTTTGTCTTTTACAGCTGTAGGGCAAACTAGACCCAATAAACAACCCAAGTTGAAATTGTAGGGCTTGGCTGTATCTACACAAGCTTTTTTTTTTTAAGAAGTACTCCCTCAAGCATGTGACCTGCATGTTAGCCTTTAACCTGACTTTGCCCTAAGGTAAGCAAAGTTGGGGGATTCTCAGGAATTTGTAGGGAACTCTAGTGTTGTCAGGATTTGCAGATGTTTGGACAGCTGGATCAGGTTTTACCCAACCCAATCCACAATCTATACACACATTGCCACCATCACCTTTCCCCTGCACTGCTCAAGGAAGGGGTTGAATTGTCCTCATATCACCACCACTGCTCCTTATGGACAAATAGCTCTTTGAAGAGCATCACCCTCATGGTCATATCTGCAGAGGTCAGAATGGGGCATCTGTGCAGTCAGTTAGAAGGAGGAGGTTGCTGTGCCCCCTTTGTTGATTGCACAAGTACCTCATTATGACCTCAACAGACGTGACTGCATTGGCCATGCTCTTGCAGGGAGCTCCTTGGCCAGCAAAGAGCAACATCAGTGTTGACACAAGGACAACACAGCAAGACTGATGCGGTCTCAGCCAAGATGGACCATCTAGACACTGACACAGCATTGCAGAGAGTTTGACCTAGTATGTGTGGCTGCCATCATAGCCTATCTGGGGGCAGTCTGGATCATAATTCTCTGGACTGATCCTGCATTAAGCAGACACAAAGTGGAGCATTAAGATGATTATCTGCAGCACGCTTTTATCCATGTTGATGTATCCAGGAATGTGAAAGAACTTCTGGATCAGATCTTTTTTAGCTCCCTAGTAGAAAATCCCTGTAGCTCTATAAATCAAGTACAATTAATCTTCCTTCAGAATAAAAAGATGATGTTGACTTTCATAAAAGCAGAAAGTATGACAGTGATTGAAGGGGGTATGTTGAATTGACATTGACTGCTGTGAGTTGTTGTGGTTTTTTTTTTTTTTACATACTTTCCCATTGAGCATTCAGCTATACTGCTTTGTAAAGATGTTCCTATACTTTTTTTAAACCAGTTCTCCTATGAGTCTTCCAGCAGGGTATCCAGATAATTTTAAAATTACTACTTTTAAAGCATGGATTGATTGTTTTAATATCTATTGGTTTACATGCCTTTTAACTAAATTGTTTTTAAACTGGTGCTATGCAGTTTTGACTTATTGCATTTGTCCAGTCTGTGATGGTATTTTAATTTGTCTCAGTCCATAGGGAGAGGCAGATAAGTAATACTACTACTATTGATGATGATAATTGTACCAATAATCTTTCCATATACCATTTTGTTGCAACTGAAGCATCACTTTCCTATACTGCCTACCACTAAACTCTTCTGTATTCTTCTTTCATCTTTGTTCTGTCTACTTTCTGTAGGTATTAAATGTTATTGGGAAAGGTCTCAGTCATTCTGGGACAGTGGGTTCTTGGTATCCACTGAGTTTGGTTCCAGGACACATCCACCCTCCCAGTAGAAAGCAAAATATGCAGGTGCTCAAGTCCTATTATATACATTGGTGTAGTAAAAAATGGCATCCCTTATAAAAATGGTACAATCCTGTATGCCATTTTTATTTTTTCTGTGAAAAGGGGATATTTTAAAGCTATGAATAGGTGAATACGTGGATGCAAAATCTATGGCTATGGAGGGCTAACAAAATCAGAGTTTTAAAATTCTTGCTAGAAATAATTTATAGCTGTCAGAGCTGGGTTGTTTGGCAGAGAGAGGTGGTCAACTTGGGTGCCAAGATACAAGGAATGGTCACTTCCCACTGAAAGAGCTCCTCTCACTGTTGTTGGAGTCCTTCTTCCATTTTCATCATATCCTCTCTCATTTCACTTTATGGCTGTACTCTCCCATCATCTGCCCCTTTTGCTTGGTCATGCAGTGCCTCCGGGCCATTGCTGCCTTCCTCCCACTTTTGCTGCTTCTAGTACTTCTTTTGCTAGCATGATGTTATTGAAGGGGTGTAAATTGTGTGGCCAGTGGGCAGCATGCAGCCCTTTGTGTATGTGTGTGGGGGGAGGAGCGGAGGTTTCAGCAAAGGATCTTGGCCTTCAATGACACCTTAAAAGCCCTGCAATGGAAGGGGCCTCTCGAAATGGAGAAGTGCTACATCTGTCAGAGGAAAAATACTTTGCTTTGGTGGTAGTTTCTCTGGAGTCTTACTTACTTACTTACTTACTTACTTAGGCGATCTCTCGTTGGACGAGTAAGATGGTCTTCCATTATGGATTTCCTTGTGGGTCCGTATGTGGCTGTGGAGCCCTATTCTTGCTCTCTGGAGTCTATACTACCATTCAGACTAGGTTTTCATAGGAAAACTTAATTGAGTGTGTGAATTGCAATGCATGGTGCGTGGTGGCTTCCTTTCCAGTGTGGTGAAGAATGCTGAATGTTAAAGAAGCTGTCTAGGGCGCTGAAGCTGTTCCTGAAATAGGGTTAATCATCTCCTTTATACTTTCTGGTGGAACTACCAGCTAGCACTTATTGTTGTAAAGGTAAAGGTTTTCCCCTGACATGAAGTCCAGTTGTGTCCAACGTGGGTGTGGTGCTCATCTCCATTTCTAAGCTGAAGAGCTGGTGTTGTCCATAGACACCTCCAAGGTCATGTGGCTGGCATGACTGCATGGAGTACCTTTGCCTTCCCGCCGGAGCAGTACCTATTGACCTACTCACATTTGCATGCTTTCAAACTGCTAGGTTGGCAGAAGCTGGAGCTGACAGCAGAAGCTCACACCACTCCCCGGATTTGAACCTGCGACCTTTCGGTCAACAAGCTCGGCAGCCCAGTGCTTTAACCCACTGCGGCGCTACCGGGGGCTCCAATGTATTGTTATATACAGGGAATTAAATGGGGAATCAATGATCTGAATCTATGTGAGGTCTGAGTTGCACTCAACAGCCAATAGTGGGTGATGACTCCTCTCCCTGTGATACAATAAATCTCCTATGACTTTTAGTCCAAGATAAAAAGGGTGCTGAATTCTATTCACAAAATAACTTTAGAACCTTGTATAGATCCTTTAATGTTCAAACTAAAACTCAAAGTGGATTTATTACTCAACTGACATTGAAGCCACCAGCTGCATCATAGGATCCAGCAGTGCAGACATTTAGCACTGCAAGATGACCCTGAGCCAGGCAAACACGTGTCTTTTTCATGAATGATTCATTATAGATGTTTTTGGTGCCACTGTTTGACAGAAATTCCCAGGGGAAAATACAAAAACTATTGAAGTACAATAAGTAGGGCTAAAGTCTGCCTAAATAATCTGGGGTGATGAAAAATGTCAGATTATGAAATGACAGTAAAGTAGGAGCTAGATAGACTTTTGTAAACAGAACATTCCATAATTGGGGTGATGCCTGTAAGATGGCTACTTCTAATCCTGCCTTGAGGAAAAGGCAGAATATAAATTGAATAAATAAATAAATAAATAAATAAATAAAATCAGAATATATTCTCCTTACTAGCTACCTGCCCTTGTGCTCAAAGGAAGTTATAGAAGTGGACTAGAGCAGTCAGTTGTGTAGATTGTCAGTACTTAGTAACTAGTTGTATGAGGCTGATGAACACACACAAATTTGTGTGTGTGTGATATTGCAGCATTGCAAGGGACCACGGTAGCACAACGGGTTAAACCACTAGCTGCAGGAAAAGCTGCTGACCGAAGATTGGCAGTTCAAAGCCATGAGTTGGGGTGAGCTCCTGATTGTTAGCCCTAGCTCCTGCCAAACTAGCAGCTTGAAAGCATGCAATGTGAGTAGATCAATAGGCATCGTCTCAGCGGGAAGGTAAAAGGGTACTACATGCAGATATGCAGACATGCTGGAAACGCAATTGGAGATGTCCATAGACAAAAGGATCCTCAGCATGGAAGATGAAACAAGAGCACCTCCCAATGGCTGGAGTTGAGCATCACCTCCAGACACTGGAGATGGAAAAAGGGGAAGGCCTTTGTCTGTATTGTATATCGTTGTTCACTGTGTGTGTAAAATGGCATTGAATGTTTGCCTCATATGTGCATTGTAATCCACTGTGTCCCTCAGGGAAGATAAATAAATAAATTGTATGTATGATTTCAGCTGGTACTTACAGTAGCTTTGTCTCTTTTCAGGTAGATTACAAGTCCTCCCTTCTCTCTGTCCTTGTCCTGGTCTGTGATTTTTTCAGATCTTGCCGATTTAATGTTTCTCTGGGAGGTGTTATTTCCCATCATGCCACCCAAGTAGTGGCCCCTCCTTCTTGGGAAGTAGCTGCAGTTGTGCTAGCACCAGCCCCTCCTCAGGCAGCTGAACTGGCACAAGGTACTATTGTGATGTCATCCATCTATAAAGTGATCTTACAATAGTTGAAATACATACTATTGAAATCTTGCCAGGCTGCAAGCAGTGTCCAGAGTCTTTTCTTCCAGATAGCCTTATTTTAGAAAAGGGATGGCCACCTTGTGGCCCTCTGGATGTTGATGGGCTGCAGGTTTCATCAGGCTTAATCAGCCTAGCCAACAGTGGGGGATGATAGGACTTGCAGTCCCATGTCATAGGGAGAGCCAAAGTGCAATTTCTGTTTTCAAAGATCAGCGTTAGTTTCTATCACATTTTTCAAATCAAAATGCAAACACAGTATCCTATCATTTCAAAACAAAAATCACTGTCCAAACTACTTGCCATTGCTCATGTTACTAAAAGCTCTGTCGTGTTTTCTTTGTGGTGCATCTGTTTTCTCCACTATAATCTACCTTCTGAAGACTTCAGAAAATGTCCCTCCTTGGATTTTATCTCCCATAATGCATCATATTGTGCCCAGTTGGTTTATTGGTAGATAAAACAAGTAGCCTTTGTTTTATGATCAGTTCTTTCTCATTTAAAGAAAGCTAAGATATGTGATGCTGCAAAAAGGTAAATCGTATTTTATCCCACAATACTAGAAACATAATTTCCAAGTCATGGGGAGTAATTGTCCCACTGTATTCTGTGCTGGTCAGGCCTTATCTGGAGTACTGTGTTCAGTTCAGGGACCCTAATTTTAAGAAAAATATAAACAAGTTAGAGAAGATTCAGAGAAGGGCAACAAGGATGATAAGAAGTGTGAATAATAAAACATATGAGGGGGAAAAGAAGGAGCTGGACATGTTCAGCCTGGTTAAGAGAAGACTGCCGACTGCACTCTCTAAATACTTCTAGGGCTATCACAGAGAGAAGATGGCAGGCTTGTTCTCTGCTGTCCCAAAAGGAAGGGCCAAGTGTAAATTTACAGGAGATTTTGATTAAACATTAGAAGAAGCACCTTGATAGTAAGAGTGGTTCTGCAACAAATTGCCAAGAGAAGTGGTGAGGTCTTATCATAATAAAGAGGCTGGACAATGACCTGCTGGGTATGCTTTAGCTGGAGCTCCTGCATTAAGCTGGACTAAGTTGGACTGAATGACCCATGAGGTCCTTTCCAACCCTATGATTCTATGATGTATTATTTTGTGATACACGCGTAGATTCAAACATGCTTAGTCACATAATCAGGGTGGCTTGAGTTCCATCACTTTTCACCAGTCCTCCTCTTTCTAGCTTACTGCTAAAACTCTATGCCACTCCAAGATTGGTTTTTCAAGACCAGACAGCAGTGCAGTACAATAAATTAAAGACATTTATTATGTCTCTAATAAATTGATTTTAGACAGCAATGAAACCATGGAGAAGGTACTCTGAAAATATGTATGAAGCTAAAAGGAGCAGGTAGGAAGTTCCTTCAGCCAAAGGAGTTAGGCTTTTGCTAATCTGCTGTCTGTTGATTCCCAGTGAATTGAAATGATTCTATATCTTTCACTTTCAGAGTAGCAAACAGGCAGATACTAAAGTGTGATGGCATATCTCTTAAGAATACATTGGGATTTTCATGCCTTGTTGAGGTGCCACCTTGCTTTTTGTCTATCAACTTTCTGTGAGTGAACAACACTGGCATCTTCTTTTTTCCTTAATTTATGAGCCCCTTTTCTGTGGCTCCTTATTCCTTCCTTCCTTGTGCAACTTAGTAATTTATCTTCTGTGTGAAAATGGTTCTCACTACACTTGGACTTTATGATGTCTCCCCATAATCAACATTTTTGTTCTGCTTTCAGTTCTCGTGTTAATTGGTGAGGACAAACATATACAGTGAAATGTATTATGTTTGGTTTCAAATAGTGATCTTGTTTTTAGTCAGTTAAACAATTGTCTGTTGAAAATAAGTATTCTGATACTTGAATTAGGTGTCCTTTATGGGCCGATTAAGCTTAACTAAATATATATTTCAAGAGTTATACAGAGATGATCATAATTACTGCATTTATTATCACTACTTTTTATCCTTGGCTTTCAAACAGCACATTTGATGGATTAATGCTGTTAAATCATTATTTGTTTGCACGTTATTATTGTCTTGGCAACACGAAGTCTTATTTCCATGAGACCATTGGCGGGCTCTACAGCACTAGCATATTACAGTTCTTGACACTCAGCTGCATGGCAGCCAAAAAAGTAGGATGACTGCCGATTATGTAGTGCAAATATTATCTTCCATTTTAGTCTTTCTCTAGAGATGTGCACACATTTTTAAAGAGAGATTTGCATGGCTTTTTCAGTTAAGATCTAAGATTAGTCCATTCCAGATTGATCTGGTTTCAGTCCATTCCATTCCTAATCCCAAATCTGAACCTATACTTACCTCAAACCCTTTGTTGCTACATTTTGTGTTAACAGCTACCTAAGATGGGCAGAATGTTTCTGTGAATGTTTTCTTTTCTTATATTCGAGTCTGCTGCATGTATGTTCTGTGGTTCTGTGGAATGTTGTAGTTTTCCATACTGCAAATAACCTACATATTTTGTATTTCTAAAGAGCTTCACAAGTTGCTTAATGACCCTGCAACCTTCAGATATTGTTAGATTATAAATCACAACAGACCTTCGGCAACAGAACCGATTGTGAAGAACATGGAGAGATGCAGTTCAGCAACATCTTGAGGGACACATAATCCTCATATTTGATGACATAATCCACATGTTTGTTCATTGTAAAAACAAAATAAATTAGTGGTTTTAAAAATGTTTTGCAGGGGTGCATATATTTTGGTGGACATGTTTTTATTTTCTGGAATACACTACAAGTCTGAAAATATGTAGCTTTCCAACTACAAACAGCATCTCCTTCCATGCTGGTACCAGGAGAGATAATCTGTTGTTTATATCTTAGCAAAATTAATGCCTTATATATCTCTATTCAAAGGCAGCTTAATCCTCTATGTAGACTCTAACCTCATTACATATGGATATCTGAGAGTCGGAATTCACACCTTGCTCAAAGTGACATTATGGCAGATCTGGAACTCCTGAATGTGGTCTCCTGAAGTCTTATAAAATTCTTTAGACATTGAATCATAGACTCACCATCTGAATACACTTTCACATCCATCTAAAATGCCATATGAATGAATCAACCAAGTGCAGTAATAAATTAAAGTGCTTGTGTCGTCTGTGGATGAAGTGACTCACTTACTAAAGATGCTTTCATGTAATTTATGATTCCTGACATCCTACACAATGTACATTTGTTTAGAATTTACAACCACTTAGCAAATTTCCATTAATTTAAAAGTGAAAGAAAATAATTGCTGTGTTGCTTCCCTTTAATCGGAACATAAGGTTTGCATTATACCTCATTTTTGAGAAGTCACTACATTTCAATGCATTGAAAATGAGTAAAGTTTTACTATATAGTCAAACCTTATGGATAGACATTTTAGATACTTCATTAATTCATCAGTTCATTATACACGTCTCTGCATAAATGAGTCACTGAAGTAATAAAACTAATGAAAGAATCTGTAAATATAGGTTCTTTAATTAGAACTGCAGGCTTTAATATGAAGATGAGCTAACTAAAGATTAGAAAGGGGACAGTTTTAATTAGTGGCAGGTTTCAATTTTTTCTTTATCTCTTTAAGGGTATAATTATTTCTTTGGGGATTCTGTTTCTGGTTCTGATCTATTACTGTGAATGCCCAGATGTCCTTTCTTTTTAACAGTGAAGGATAGATTTATGAAATTGTCAGCTGCCTTTCATGTCCTTTGGTAATTTGAATATGTTGTTTATGAGGAACATACTTTTGCGTGTCACCACATTGCTCCCACTGCAAACAGAAGTAGCTGAACAAACCACGCGTCTTCCACGATTCTTGTCACATCCAAACCTATCACATTGATTTGTCTCTCCTCAAACATGCCAGGGCTATAAATCTCAGCTTACAGGACAGAATGTTTTTAGCAGATAGATAACGTTCAGAAAATAGTCTCTTGAATAGAGAGATGAATCAATTAATATCCTGCCATTCTCTTAATATGGGGCTTGAGATATAGCCAAGTACACTTCTCCATTTCTATTGCAATCAATCTATGAAAGAGATCTGTAATTATCCAGAATTCATCTTAACATCTAAACTAAGAACCTGGAATTACCAAGCCAAGAGGAAGCTTCGAAATGTTATCCCAGTTTGAGCTCTGCTAATAACCAGGTTTGTTCTGAAGCTAGTGACCATAATTTTGTTTTGAAGCTAGCAACCAGAAAACTATGGTAGAAGGCGTCTTCATTTGGTTGCTTGCATTAGTAAGAGAGGAGAAAAGGAGCAGTAAGTGTAGGTAAAAGGTTTTTTTTTTTTATAACTCATATCATGGAACCAAGATATGATCATCTAACTTTGAACAAACTGCAGTGAGGTGGAAGTGTGGGGTATCTTGGGTGATAAGGGAGATGCTAAACCCTAGCTATACCAGTTTCCCAAATATCTTCTACCATGATATTTTTTCACTTTGCATTCAAGGCTATCCTGCAAGTTGGAAACAAGTGCTTATAGATGCTAGAAATGTTTCTATGCGAATATATTTTCCCTCTGAAATGCACTGCAAGCTTTGCAAATGTATGGAATTCTGAGAGAGGTCTTAAGAGGTGCAAAAAAAGTTTTTTCCACCCCCCCCCCCTAATCTTTTTCTCTTTCTTAAGCAAAGTTGTTTCTGAATCAAAAATAGCAATGACTGTGTGTTGTGGTGTTGAAGGTCATGAAGATTTAAGAGTCATAAATTTATTTTTCCCAAGAAAGAATGAACAATTGTACATTTTTTCCTCCTCATTGCAAGCAAGTTGTGGAAAACTGTAAACTTTTCAGACTATCTACAGCTTGGTATGTATTCTGTGAAAACATACATATGGATTTTTCGTGCAGAAACAGCATTTTCTGTATAGAAAACATTTCTGCACCAAAATCCTCCCAAATTTTTTGCACAGATTTTTCCCCAATCTCAGATTATCCTTACCAGAGTTCCTCAATACTTGAATAACCCATTTTTGAAGCCTTCTCAAATATTTTCAAATATTCTTTCCATGACAAATGGGAAGAAGGGAGATTTCAAAGAATGAGAATGGGCAGAAACCTCTTTTCATCCATCAGTGTTTCACTTTAATGTCTCCATCAATTGTTTTATTTCTCTGGCAGCACAACCTATGTTCTGATGGCACAAAGATTTCAGTCTTCTTACATCCAACTAGACCTAAGAGTTCAATTTTTAAAGAATAGACTTTTGAGATGAATTTTGAGGCTAGACAAGTGAATTCGCAGTTATGTAATCAGGTCAAGCCTAATAGATTTTTGCTCGCATTCATTTGGTAAATGGATAAAGATGAAGTAGCCATTCAGTACAGATCATTACTGTTACTGACTCATTATACAGAAAAGCAAAGGAGAGAGTATATAGTATTTCATTATTACCTGAGCCCTAATTGCATGACTCATGAACACTCTGCCTTTCTTCCATTGTGTGCAAAAGGACAGGTTCTTTGCTTGAAGCATAATTCAGTGGGTAAAGGGCTTTTGAGCTATTCATTTTCTTTCCCAAATAAAACCTGGTGGTATTGGGGTTGTTTTTAAAAATGTGGAACTTAATTGCCTGGCAAAGATTTAATAAAATAAAATAATTGCTAAATGAACTATTATTTCTTTTATAAAAATATATTTATGTTTGTGTCAGGCAGAGCCAGTGTGATATAATGGTGTCAGCATTAGACTATGATTCTGGAGACTGAAGTTCAAATCTCTGATCAGCCATGGAAACACACTGGCCGGTTACCTTGGGCAAGTCACACTTTCTCAGCCTCAGAGGAACACAAATGTAACTCTGAACAAATGTTGCCAAGAAAATCATGTAATAGGTTAATATGAAGGACTCCATGAGTCAGAAGTGAGTCAAAGGCACATAACAACTTGGTTATGGGACCAAGCCTTTGATCAGTAAAGTAACACAGTACAAGAAATAAATATGGAATATGTGTGATCGATATTTGGAATGGCCCCAGTCTACAAGTTTGAGTCATATTATTTTAATGTTTATATTAAGTGGTTTTAATTTTATGTCCTCATTTCTAAATGTTGTTTTATCTGATGTTTAATTGTCTTATTGATTTTAATGCATAGTTACATGTTTTGTTTAGATTTATGATTTGGTTTTATATGTATGTGAGGTATTGAATTTTGCCATTATTTGTTGTAAACCACTTTGAGTCCCTCCTGGAGTGAGAAAAGCATTATATAAATACAGTAAAGAAATAAAATAATAATAACAATGACATAAAGTGGCCACTTTATAGAATGAATAGAGTCAAATAGTATAATCCCCATATAAAAGCCTTTGCAATGAGAGGGTCTAGGCTCCTCATCTGGTTTTGTATAAAATGCTTGCTGAAGTATTATTTGATTTGTAATTATAATTTTGACAGTATTTGCAGTTGCTTTTTGTTTTGTTTTTTGTTTAGTCTGAACTGTGTTACAACAATTTGGGGAAGGAGTCTTTTTCCCTTAAACTTGGAATAGGTTTCAGTATTCAGAAAGAAGAAAAAGCCACTAAATCTAGTATTTACTCTTTATACACACACAACACACCTTTTAAAGGTGTAGACTTCCTAGGCACAATTTCTGAAAATTACAAGTAGCTAATTCTGCCACCTGGCAGAGCTGAGTTCATAATTTTCAAGAAATCTGTTATTGCAGGAGCAGTTACAAAATACACATAGCAGGGAAAGGTTTGATTGTACGTAGTGAATAGAGTAGAAAAAAACCCCAATCAGCCAGTGCATTAAATAGGTTTTCTCCCGGGGGGGGGGGGGGGAGTCCTGAGAGTAGGTTGAACATGTGATTTTTGCAGTCTGGTATAGCCCCATTTTCTAATATGGATAAACATCCAAAATGTGCATGATGCTTTAAAGAAAGGGATGTGTGTATCTCTCTTTGTATTTATTTATTGTGTCAGAAGCGAATAGAGAATGCAATTATAATGTATAGAAAAACCACACACAAAGTTAAAAACTTGGAATTATACTAAATTTTCTTAGACCAGAAGCTGGTCACTTGGAGTGCCTCTGGTGTCACTGTAAGAAGGTCCTCCATTGTGCATGTGGCAGGACTCAGACTGTATTGTAGTAAGTGGTCTATAGTTTACTCTTCTCCACACTTACGTGTCATGGACTCCACTTTGTAGCCCCATTTCTTAAGGTTAGCTCTGCATCTCGTGGTGCCAGAGTGTAGTCTGTTCAGCGCCTTCCAAGTCGCCCAGTCTTCTGTGTGCCCAGGACAGTTTCTCATCTGGTACCCACCACTGATCTCTCTGTGTGTAAGTCAGTGTCTGCCATCTGCTTTCAGGATAGGATAGCTATTTCTGTTAATGCTTAGGCATTGATTACAAACTTCTGAACTTCCTACCAAAGAGGTCTTCTCTAGCCTTCTATTGATTCACCTTCTGCTTGTAAGAAAAAACCCCAAAACTAACATTTAGTCTATTGGGCTGATTTACTCTGGTGGTTGCTTTATATGTTTCGCCTTGTTTTAAGGGTGTTGTGTCATGTTTTATTATTTAATGTTTTAATGTTTTAATGACTTTAATTATTCATTTTAGATAGTGCTAGGTGATTCTATTTTAATGTTTATAGTCTTTAAGTTTTAAATTGTATATTGTCTTGTTTTTACCACTGTTCACTACTATGAATCTCTTTAAGAGAAAAAAGCATAACAACAACAAAACAACAACTCTTGCAAAAGACAGTAAAGGTGGCCTCAGTGGTGATTGGCACACTGGGTGAAATGCCTAAAGACCTTGGCCAGCACTTGAAAACAATGAGCGCTGACAAAATTACCATCTGTCCGCTGCAAAAGGCCACCCTACTCAGATCTGCATGCATTATTCACCTATATATTACATAGTCCTAGACACTTGGGAAGCATCCAATGTGTGATCTAATACAAAAGCCAGCATAGTGATCTTGTTTGCTGTGTACTACTCTTGTTGTGTATATAATAATAATAATTGTTTTCAGATAAACCAACTGCCATTTTTTTTAAAAAAATGCTCTTATGTTTGCACTGTTTTAAAAACAATTTTAAAAGTTTTAATGCTAGGAATTTGGGGATGAAGAGGAATCTCATTGGATTTTTATTCTGGGTGCAATGGCCTTATTTAACCCAACCACAACCACATCCAGTAGTTACATCTTGGGAAAGAAAGGGTCTACTGTCCCCATAACCAGTTAATCCTTATGCATTTGGTCTGGTGGTGGGGATCTAAATTTTGAGTGGCATCCAGTGAGTATTTGCTTTTTCCAATTTTCTCTGGATCAGGGAGATGGAACTGTAAATCACGTCTCTCGGGAGCCTAATATTTTCTCTGTGATGCCAGGCAAAACATTTCATTTTTTGACTGCCACACTCCAGAGACTTTGCAGAGTGTTATAGTAAGCTTGCCTCATAAACAAAGCAGTGGAGACTTTCTGTTGCTCATTCATGGGAAGAAGCCTGGTGTTTAATGCTTATTTCTGTGCATAGTTTCTCATCTTTACTGTCGATATTGACAGTTCCATTTATTTATCTGAGATTCCTTGGATAAAAAGAGCAACATATGTCAAAACTGGGGTGGTTACTAAAGTCTTGTTTTTATCTCTAAAGTATTGCTGGGTTGATCGGGGATTCTGGAAGATTCTTAATTTGGATATTGAAGTACAGAAGCCTGTTTGTATTCAGCTGTCCGTTGTGCCTTTATCCTTCCAGGTGTATGAGAGCTCTTCCAAGATGGAACAGTTTGTGACTCGCTTCCTATTGCGGGAGACGATGAACCAGTTACAATCCTTGCAGGTTTCATTGGAGTGGGCTTCAGACACCATTGAAGAACAAGCTGGCAAAGAAAGGTACAAAAACTGTCTGATAGACTATATCTCTCCATCTGAGTCTGCTTGACTCTGGATCTTCCAGGAAGGCCTTTCTCTCACATTCACAAAGACAGCTGATGGGTCTGTTTCAGATTTATAAAGTTTATAGGACTTAGATCCAGGCTTCCAGTCCTGGAGTGAATGCTCTCTTTTAAACATATCTAGGCTTTGAAATCAGCAGTAGAAGCTCTTCCCTTTCTCACACCACTTTCAGAGTATGTTTGATAATGGCGTGAAACATTCAATGAAGTCATAAGAGAGTGAATTCTTGGTAAATGCTCCCAGATTATGGAATAATGTTCCAACAGAGATTAGACTAACTTTCACCCTGCTGTTCTACTGTCAGTGTGCAAAGATATGTCTATTCAGGGAGGTCTCTAGCAGTGGATTGTCTGTTATGATCTAAGTTTTTAAATAGCAAATTCCAATTTATGATTTTGTATGGTTTCAATATGTTTTAGTTTATGTTATGATTTTTATAATTTATCATGGGTTTTACTGGCTCTTCCATT
Source organism: Anolis sagrei (assembly GCF_037176765.1). Lineage (NCBI taxonomy): Eukaryota > Metazoa > Chordata > Lepidosauria > Squamata > Anolidae > Anolis > Anolis sagrei. The sequence continues at coordinate 209,188,137 of NC_090024.1, read as the reverse complement.
TCATTCTGTAAGAAGCCATTGTTTCATCATTGAATGTCAGAATACAAAACAAAACAAAACAAACAAAAATAAGACTGGTTCAAAAGATAAGTAAACTAGCATGAGTCCAAGGTTCAAATCTCCACTCAGCTCTGGAACCCCACTGAGAAAATCACATTCTCTCAAAAAGGCAATAGCAAACTTCCTCAGAACAAGAAAACAGAATTGCTTTAGGGCTCTCATAATTCAAAAAGGACCTATGGAAATAAAGGAACAATTACACAAATAGGTAAGCTATACAGTCTGAATCCTGGATCTAGTTTTATATAGGGATATCCCCAAAGGCTAGAGGACACTCTTTCTAGGAGAAATTATTTAATTTCCAGCTATATTCTACTGCATTGTAGTGAGAACCAGAGTAAATGCCATGCAGCTGTTTTATTACATACATATTATACATATAGAAGTACCTCATCAGATGGCCCTTTGTAATGCAGAGGAAATCATGTGGCAGTGTAACGCTGCATTCCCCACAGTTGAGCATCATTGGGGTTGTGCTATCACTTCCCACAGTATTTTCTTGCTAGACCCTGCTTCCTCTTCACCTCCTCTGGCTTTCTCTGGGCCCCGTTTCTCTCTGCTATCAACACCCTGCTGGCATGGAGCCCATGGAGTCCCTCCAGAAGTAGCCCTGCGCCATGTGATGAGCTCTGGGAGACTCCATGCTGGCAGAGGAGAGAAGCGGGGAGAAGACACTTCTCTACCTTCATCTGATGAAGTGGTGAGCATCATAAATGTAGGTAGGAGGAGTTATCCACTGACATTCAAAATTCCCAATTTTTGGTTGTTAGATTGAATCCTAACCAAAAAAAAAAAACCACTAGGTGCCATTATCCATTACTTCTAAATTATATATAATACAATTTACATTAAATAAATTACCCTGAATGTACACTCTCACATTTAGGTTAAAATGATGTTTAGCATATGTTGAGGGAAGTCACGGTGCCCCTCAATCCTGCTTTGGGCAGAACTCACCTGGAATACTATGTCCAATTATGGGCATGACAGTTTAAAAGAGATATTGAGAAGCTGGGAGGTGTCCAGAGGAGGGCAACTAAAATGATCAGGGTCTGGAGACCATGCCCTATGAGGAGTGTCTTATAGAGCTGGGTATGTTTAGCTTGCAGAAGAGAAGGTTGAGAGGAGACATGATAGCCATATATAAATATGTGAAAGGATGCCATAAGGAAGAAGTTTCCTGGAAACTGGGATTTGGAACAATTTTATTATTTATTTTTATTTACATCACTTATATCCTGCCCATATCAGCCCGCAGGCGACTCAGGGCAGTCTACATATCGGCACAATTCGATGCCATCAATACAATACAAAAGCAAAAACAGTTAAGTGCAATTAGACAAAAAAGACAGTGCAATACAGTGCAATAACAATTTAAAAAGAGCTATATCCAATAGGTTCAAGTGACAGAAAAGGAGATTCCACCTGAACATTAGGAAGAACTTCCTGAACTTAAGGGCTGTTCAGCAGTGGAACTCTCTGCCTTGGAGCATAGTGGAAGCTCCTTCTTTGGAGGCTTTTAAACAGAGGCTGGATGGCCATCTGTCATGAGTACTTTGATTGGGCTTTTCCTGCATGGCAAGGGATTGTACTGGATGTCCCATGTGGTCTCTTCCAACTATGATTCCATTTTTGTCTTCTCCTACTGGAAGATTAATGATCTTGCATTCATAAAGTTACATAAAGTCAGTGACTTGTTATGGAGAAAGCTTATTTTCTACTTTTAACCTGTTTTTCCTCTCACTGTGGAATTTTCTCAAAGGTACATATCTCAGCTATCAGTCTTTCAAATTAAACCAGTGTATACCTTCCAAATGGTCAGTCACAATACAAAACATGCTAACTGCATGATACAAAAAGAAGGAAAGCCACAGGCTATTACAAAGAATCATATTTCGCCACTTCAGGAAGCACCTCTTCTGAAAATGTGATAAATTTTTGTTTTATTTTGATTCATTGACATATTAAGCATGGCCTCTAAGAGTGTATTGTGCTAATTCTGTGCTTTTTAGGAATAACGTAAAGAAATCGCAAACTCTTGTTGGCCCACGTGCTATAAAAAGATGTGGCCGTAGAGTTCAGAAGAACATCTGCTTGTCTCCTACGGATCCTTACTCTGGGATGCTGACCACAGGTATGAACAATTTCTGTGTTAGTATTTGTGCTAGTATTTGTCAGGATAAGATTTCTGATGTTATGGAAAACAAAACACCATAAATCCTCCCTAGACAGTTCAAAGCCAGAAGGAGGGGCCGATGGGGAGGCAGAGATGACACCCGGATCTCTGGAAATATTTCTCATGGGAAAAGTCTGACAATGGGTTTAGGGAGAGGACTGAGAAGAGTAGTGTGGACTGAGTTGCCATGGACCTGAGAGAGAGGGTAGTAGGAGTGGATAGAAAAACTAAGACTTTCTTGCACAAACTTTACTAGTGACTTTTTGCTTGCTGTAGTAATAAATCTATTTCCAAGACTTTCTCTTGTGAATGGACTGCATTATCAGGGAGGTTCTGCAGTTACATACAATATGGGTGGATTCTATCAGAGCAGTATGTGTAAACTGGATAGAGGAATGTGTTATCAAGAAATTTTGTACATATTCTTTCATTGCAATTAACAATGCATTGCTTCACATAGCCATAATTGCTGATTACTCAATTACTCGAAAACTGATAATTCATTATCAACATATGAGGAAAAGATTTGCCTTGCACAGTGATATGGAAGTTCTGTATCTAAGGTTAATCTACGAAGGTTCATGCATAAAATTCTCTATTTAGAAATTCTATATTTCAATTTAACTTATGAAAGTTAATGCATAAAAGCCACCATTTGCTACTGAGGTTAACGAATTATTAGTATGCCTATCTCAACAAGTTCAATGTCTTAATTAGGAGACATTGGCTTTCTTTTTCAAAACATACTACAAGTCGGAGGCTGTTATAAAGTGACAGAGAGTTCCCTCCAACTTGTATCTTCCCAATCATGTCTACACTGAGATAATTGGGTTGCTGTGAGTTTTCTGGGCTATATGGCCATGTTGCAGAAGCATTCTCTACTGATGTTTCACCCACATCTATGGCAGGCATCCTCAGAGGTTGTGAGGATGCCTGCCATAGATGTGGGTGAAATGTCAGACCATGAAAGCCTTTGACAACACAGAGAGATAATTACTTTTAGTTCTCCCCTGCTCTTTATTTCTGTGTATTGACATGTCTGTATCAGTCATGGAGAAATGCTGGATCTGATGATGTCATTCCATGCCTAGGAGATGGATGGCGTAGCTATTGCTTTGTGGCAATCACTTGTCTCCCCTTATGTTTTTCAGCTCTCAGACAGACAGAATCATAACAGCATTCTTATAAAGAGCTTGAAGCAGTATTTTCTGTAAGACTCACCCACTTTAGTTTTCATTGCAGGAATGACATAAGGAAGAATGCCCACGAATGATAATTCAATATTAGAAGTGGTCGTGGCTCATTTCCAGATATATCTCCTGTCTATTTTGAAGCACAGAGTAAATTATTTATGAAATATTTGAACATGCCAGAGAAAACATTGTGTGAGACAGAGAGAATGGAACATCGCCTTGCTTGGGGATAGGGAGATTGAGTGAAAGGAATCGTGGAAGAATTACAAATCAAGTAAATCTCCCTGATTTGTTACAAAAGGAAAGAGTGAAGGTTTACTGTCCTGTCTGTCTAACTTTTTATCCATCCAAAACCTTTCTGATACAAGTGTTGCCGTCATTTGATTTCATCTCAGACTTTTCTCTGCATTGCATCTAGGTGTTTGTGTGAACACCAACAGCCATTGGACTACTCAGGTTGATCAGCTACAGCAGCTTATTGACAAACTGGAATGTAAGGTGGGTCAGCAGATGAAAATAGTAGTACATAAAATGAAGATTAGTCTCCATGTATTCCTCTGAGATTCCAAGGCAGCTTTACTTCCACAAAAAATGGTATTCCAAATACATCCATGGCATTCTGGTATTAATTTATAGTGACTGTGAAGATCCAGTGCAAAAGATGATTCTGGGGTCTATTATATACATTTATCCTCCTAAAGATCTCCAATGTGGGGGCTTGTCTGATATCCTTGGGGAGTGAGTTCCAGAGTTGGGGGGCCACCATAGAGAAGGCCCTGGTCTTGCTCCCACCCCCTTTGCAGGTGCAATTGTTGGGGACGAGGGAGAGGGTCTTCTCTATGGTGGCCCCCGACTCTGGAACTCACTCCCCAAGGATATCAGACAAGCCCCCACATTGGCAGTCTTTAGGAGGAGTCTGAAAACATGGCTGTTCCAGTGTGCCTTCCCTGAATAAAGGAAATAATACCCTGCACTGACCAGTTCCCTGCAAAATGTCCTCAGAAGCACGTTAACTACCCGTTGGGTTGATCTCCCTACATTACCCTTTAAAACTCTCCTACTTAGATACATCCTACCTCTGTCACACCCAGGATTTATTTTAAAATTTTAATCTATTACATCTGGCCTGGCCATAAGGTTTTAAATTTTTGTGTGTTACTGCTTATATGTGGGTTATATTAATTGTACTGTTTTATTTACTTGCTGCTTTGTTGTTTTACTGATGTGTTGTTGGGCTTGGCCTCATGTAAGCCACCCGAGTCCTCTTGGGGAGATGGTGGCGGGATATAAACAAAGTTTATCATTATATTATTATTATTATTATTATTATTATTATTATTATTATTATTATTATGCATTTGTGTTAATTTATCACCTTTTGCAATAATTCTGCATTTCTGCCCATTCAGAGTCCAAGGCTGGAACCTCTGAAAGATAATGTGGTCTGCAAAGGAAGAGACTCTGTAAGTTATCTTTCCTATTGTTATTGCTTGATATCATTATTACTAATTGGTTGCCCAAGTTCCTATGTGTAAGAAAGGGAACACACCAAAAAACAAACAAACCATAAATGCTTTGGTGGTATGTAGTGAATTTCCTGAGTAGTGTCATTAAGCAGTTCTCCCTAAATTTTCATCCTCATAATTAATAGTTTGCTTCTGAGATAATAGATGAAGGTCTGCCTTCCAAGATAACCTTGAACATGGCATGTTATAATTGGAACTGCTCACCCACTCCTTGGCATATTTTTCTCTTCCTGCAGCACATCTTGGTGGCACAGAGACAAATTTCAGTGGCAGAAAGTGGATTAGAGGCATTCTGCCAGGCATTCCAATCCTACACAGAAATCACATCTGGACAGAGCAGCTGCCTACAGTAAGTCTTCCAGCGTTTGACTTTTATAGGTTGCTAGGATAAGAAACATCTTTAGAAACAGTAATTGTGGCTTCGGCTGAACTCTCTGTCTTCAGAGAATGAACTTGACTCACTCTGCCAACTGCCAGGGAGGTATTATTTATAGAACCTTAAGTATATACAATTCTGTTTCATACTGACAAACATCTATGAACTAAGCTGTCCACCTAACAGCCTCATAAAAAAGACAAATACTATGTGAAAGCCTACTAGACAAAGAGAAATATTATTGCTTATATTTTTATGTAGATAGCCAAATATACAGAAAGACCGAAAAAGGCATTCATTGACATGATGATCAGCCACCACACACACACATCTCCAAATTTACTAATAAGCATTGGTAAAAGTAAATGTGTTCAGGCTGCCTAGAATTTAGGTGCCAACTTTTGGTAGAAACTAATTCTCTTATTTCTGCAACAATAATGGCAAAAGTAAATCCGGTATGTTTATGTGTTAATGTGTACATTACAAACACTTTGGAATGGACTGACTATTAAATTATCCTTAATATGAATAATAATAATAATAACAACAACAACAACAACAACAACAACTTTATTTCTATCCCACCACTATCTCCAAAAAGGGATTTGGGGAGGCTTGTTGGCATACCTTTATTGTTTACTGGAACACATTTCAGACTGATGAGCATGCAAATCAAGACACTTTGTTAATTAAGACACACATTATAAAAATTATGTGATTCTAATTTTTTTAATCACTTGGTGTCATAACTGAGAATCAGCATGGGTGCTGCAAAATCCCAAAAATATTTTGGGGGCAATGTATTTTCCAACATGTAATTGGCTCAAAAAAGCAGCAACCAAGCTGAATTCTCTCCCGTACCACATTATTCCCCATAACATTTGGCCACATTTTGCTGTGTGTTGTTGATATGATATACTTCCCTACCAAATCATTGGTTGGGGAACAATATGAGCAGATAGCTAAACACTAGTAGAGAAATGAGAAATGTGAAGCCCACTTTACATCGCTGTACTACAACTCTTATCATCCCCCACCATTCTGGCTAGGTTGAAGAGAGTGGATACCAGCAACATCTGAAAGATCATGTATTCCTAATATAACCAGAGTGACTGGAAAAAGTTGTCAGAAAGATCTCTTTCACAATTCACAATTATAGAACTTTGACAATTTAATTTACCATGGCTGCATGCTGTGGAAGTCTATAATTTGTAGCTGGTGGAACATTAGAGCATTTGGCAAAAAATGCTAAATACCTCACAAACCACAAGTCCTAGGATTTGGTAGGATGGAAAGTGACAGTTAGTGGCATCAAGGTGCTATAATTAAGCAATGTGAAAGGGACCGAGTGCCTTTTCAGATTTCATGTCAAGCATGACCTTTCACTTGACCCTTAAATGATTATATAAATGATCCTTCCAAAGAGAGGTATGATATTAATATTCCTTCCTTTGATTGAAGATAACTGACATGCCTAGCAATTTCTTGAAAGTCAAGGAAGTGTAAACATTCAAAGCAGCAGATAAAAGCTTGGGTGTTAATTATTCTACCTGACAAAGCTGATGTAATTAATGTGGTCACTATCAAAAGTTAGAACACCTCTTTAAAAAGTACTGGGTGCTATTTAACACTGGCATGGGCACATTATCTTTTCTATGAAAACAATACTAAGAATCCATCCATGAGTCACTAATGGTTAGCAGTTATGATACCAGAGTGAAATTAACTGTCAATACTAAAGTTCATTTTATATCTACAAATACTGCCTGGAGAAGTGGTATGATATAGTGGTTTGAGTTCTGGACTATAATTCTGGAGACCATAGTTCAAATCCCCATGGAAATGCACTTGATGACCTTGTGAAAGTGCCACTCTCTCAAAGGAAGGCAATGGAAAACGCATAACAGGTTCTCCTAAGAGTCACCTAAGTCCAAATTTCCTTGAAAAATCACAAAAACCAGACTGATATCAGGGATACAAACACAGCAACACACTGTCTGGCACACAATGACAACCATTTTCTTCAAATTCTGCCTTCTTTTCCTGTAGCGTATCTGCCCACAAAATGATGTTGAATGACACATGCTTCATCCTCTATGAGTTTTGGCAAGATGTGGCCTCGTGGAAAAGGTGGGTGGTTCCTTACTATTGGTGGGTTATTCTTCTGAAGGTGAAGAAAATATACATCTGACACTGCATTAGACCAAACTGCAGCCTCACAATGTTTGACTGTTCTTCCATGTTAATGACTTTTACCATAATGACCACACTCTTATGTTGTTTATCAACATATACCTTGGTTTTCATCTGTGAAATTAATAGTGCAAAATAATGTTGGAGGTATGTAAGGTTTCATGAAGTCATTCCTATGCATACTGATTTGGGAGGCAGCTACACTGAACAGATGAACAAGTAAATATTGTCTTTGTAAGTCTTCCTCTTTAAGGATGTTTCAGTTATATGGGTAGGAAATGTAATATTTCTTCCCTTGGCAAATATCTTTAAGTAAACAAAATAATAATAATCTGGTTGGCAATATTGAGCTCTAACATCTTGAAAATAGTCCTGGAGTCCTAGCTTTTAACCTTGCTTTGATCCATTATTTGATTCCTTTATACTGATAGCACCAAACCCAGATTCATGGGAAGTCATGTCTACTGTGTTAAGGGACTTGCAAAGCACGGTCTCATTTATAAAACATTTTAAAGGCCTAGTGTTATGCCAGTACATCCTTAATGTAACAGTTTGTGGGAAAATAAAAGCCAAGTGGTAGAAACATTTGCTGGACCATGGAAGATTTAGGCCCCTTCTACACTGCCATATAAAATCCAGATTATCTTCTTTGAACTGGATTATATGGCAGTGTAGACTCATATAATCCAGTTCAAAGCAGATAATGTGGATTATCTGCTTTACTAATCTGGATTATATGACAGTGTAGAAGGGGCCTTGGATAGAGGATAGACAGAGTCCTTCAAAATTTTCTGATGAGTTAAGGCAGAGCTTTGCAAACGGTGTAAATGTGTCGTATGGGTGTGTCAGGAGAAAGTGATGAGAAACCTCTGAATCTATGTGAAATAAGCAATAAACAATATATGTTTAAAAATATGAATGAAACTTTTATGAATGAAAAAATATGAATGAAATTTATATAAGTGTCCATACCTCTTATAAGGGGTTGGTTTGGCCTCCAGTTTACTAGTAAAACTGAATTGCTGTGTCATGAAATGATGCATTTCTAAAAAATGTGTCACTTATCATGAAACTCTGAATTAAGGAATACCTGTTACCACTGAGCAAAGTCTAGGAAGTCAGCTATGTGCATGAGGCTGGATAGGATTGGTTGTTTATTGTTCTTAGAAGGGTACAAATGTATTCTGTTCCAATTCTCCTTCTTCCTTTACAGTCATGTGCAATCAGAATATAGTATGAAGTTCCAACGTGCCATCATGGACATACTGGACTCTCCAGAACTCTTGACCACTATGCTTTTTCCAGGTAGGACAATATTCAATACAGCTTCCTGGTTATTCCACACTTTTTTTTCTTTGAAAAGATTATTCTGAGAGCACACAACATTGTTTCAAGCACATTCCATCTCCATCTTGGACCTGCAGAAACACTCAGTGTTCAATACAGTATGCAATACTTGGGGACTTTGAGTACCTTCCCCTAATCATCATGTACTATTTTGCATGATGAAGAGTTTTGGAGAATTTTTCTGCCACTTTCAGAACATTTAATAAAGGGCCACTTATCTAGCTCTGATTTAACTTCTAATATGTATCTATTCTGATCTAGCTGTCACTGGGAATTTCAAAACTAATTTCCATATTGTATTATCAGGAGCATACCAGATATCATTGAACTGCAACTGAGCAGTCCTAGAATAGCCAATGGTAAAGGATGCTTGGAGTTACAGTCCAGTAACATCTGAAAGGCCAGAAGTTCCCCAACCCTAAACCTGAGCCTATTATACATTTATTTGCTCATGAGTACAGTTGAGTTTATAGAATTACAACCTATTATAGAGATAGGAAACAGAAATCAGCAGACAGGTAGAAGTAGCACATTAGACAAAGTATTAAAAGAGAGAGACAGAGGGAGACATCTAAACAGGCACATAAAGATATTGTGTATTTATTGTTGTTTTTATAATCACTAGCAGGACATAAGATATATATAAACTGCAAAGACAAGCAGAAGACATGATGCACAGCCTTACTGAAATATATGAGATTTAGATTAAGAGATTATAATACATTAGCTGTGTGTAAGTACAACAACAAACAAACTAGCTTAAGGGTTGTTGTAGGTTTTTCCGGGCTATATGGCCATGTTCTGGAGGCAATTTTTCTCCTGACGTTTCGCCTGCATCTATGGCAAGCATCCTCAGAGGGAGTGAGGTCTGTTGGAAGTAGGAAAAATGGGTTTATATATCTGTGGAATGACCAGGGTGAGGCAAAGGACTTTTGTCTGCTGGGGCTAGCTGTGAATGTTTCAGCTGATCACCTTGATTAGCATTCAGTGGCTTGGAAGGGCCTGGGGGGAATCTTTTGTTGAGAGTGATTTTATGTGCCTGTTTGTTTCCCCTCTGTTGTTTTGCTGTTGTGATTTTTGATTTTTTTAATACTGGTAGCCAGATTTTGTTCATTTTCATGGTTTCTTCTTTTCTGTTGAAATTGTCCACATGCTTGTGGATTTCAATGGCTTCTCTGTGTAGTCTGACATGGTGGTTGTGAGAGTGGTCCGGCACTTCTGTGTTCTCAAATAATATGCTGTGTCCAGGTTGGTTCATCAGGTGCTCTGCTATGGCTGATTTCTCTGGTTGGAGTAGTTTGCAGTGCCTTTCATGTTCCTTGATGCGTGTCTGGACGCTGCGTTTCGTGGTCCCTATGTAGACTTGTCCACAGCTGCATGGTACACAGTAGACTCCTGCAGAGGTGAGAGGATCCCTCTTGTCCTTTGCTGAACGTAGCATTTGTTTAGCAAACTAGCTTAAGCAGGTATGAGAGGTTGTGACTTGTGAATGCTGCCTTGAGTTTCATTAGGATCACAGGATAGACGCACCAAGCTGTTAAAATAAAAACTAGTCGGCGCATCCAAAGGCTTAAATGTCATCTGATCTTAAAAGCTAAGCAAATAAACCTTTGTTAGTATGTGGATGGGCGACCATTCAATGAACACTAAATGATTTATTTCAGAGGTACTGAAACCACCTCTGAGCATTTCTTCTCTAAGGGCATGTTGTCTACACTGACTATTTAATGCAATTTCAAAATCATACTGAAGAAAGTGATTTCATTATGCAGATGAAACAGAAAACCCTGGAAGTAATTTGATACATGGATAGTGGTTGCACACACCACAGAGTACTGATGCACATTAAGAGGTTTCTTTTGCACTCTTTTTGTGGTAGTGTGTTGTTTGGCCACTGCAGTGTGAAACTAGCTTTCAACTGCACTAAATGGTCCATGTTGATGAAGCCTAAGAAAACCATATGAAATCCACGGGGCTGCCATAAATCAACAGGCAACTTGAAGGGATGCACACACATGCAGATGAATCAGGGCACCAAAACTTCTGTAATTGTTCACGATTTCTTTAATACACATTCTGAAAACCGTCCTTAATTTCCATAGGAAAAAATATACATAGTTTTGAGTTTATGCTCAAGATTGTCCTGTTCAAGTGTAGTATTGATTAGCTTTTAAATTATGCCATGCACTGTCTCTGTAATTTCTCATTCTATTGTGATTTATTAAACCTCAGTTTCCTAGTTGATACGTCATAGGAAATTATGATTTAATATACAACAATACAGCTACATTGATCAGGCAAGGACATATGTATGGGGTGTTGCATGGCTGTATGGCTATGGACTAGCAGCATTTTATCCTGAAGTTTCTCCTGCATCTGTGGCTGGCATCTCTAAAGAAGCCAGTCACAGATGTAGGCAAAATGTGAGAAGAAAATGCTGCTGGCACACAGCCATACAGCCTAGAAACCACTTGACACCCCAGTGATTCCAGGCCAGCTCTGAAAGCCTTCAACAAGATATATGTATGGTCATAAGACCCCATTTGATAAAGGCAAGGTTGTTATGATTTAGCTAGGTTCATATTTGAGAATGAATAGTAATCCAGTTTATGTATCTTACCTTAGTAATTTTCTTGCATTTATCTCCTCAGCATCCTGGTGGATCATGAACAATAACTGAGGTTCCCTCAAGAAAGCCAGCATGTGGATGGATCAAGCACTATCTTTCATAGAAAGCCTTCCTTCCAGAGTTGCTGTTCCTCGACTTATTCTCCTTCAATGTTACTTTCTTCCTCTGTATTCATGTGGAATGCTTCCTTTTTTCTGCAACTGTGGGAATGGGACAGCACTTTGGAATGCACCCTGCCATCCTGCCTGAACATCACCTGCATCCTTCCTCCATTTTGACATAGAAGTTTTACAACAAAATAGCCGTGTTAGCATTTTGTCTAAAAGAACAAACTATCACTGAAGAATTATGACTAGTGAAAGGATAGTCAATTGGCTCTCCAGTGTAACATGGCAGTGCAAAACATATAGATATGTTTTCAGATATTTTGACGGGGGAACCTTGTCTATGTTTACCATAAAACTAACTTTCTTATATCATAAGGAACTATAGCAGGATCGCCTTAGATTCTGTTCCCCTCCAAGTGAGTCTCTGTTAAAGCCGGTCATTGGTTTGTAACAAATAACTAGTATAGAAATGTGGAAAATGTGATCCATACAATAGGAATTATTTGACTGCAATTCTGATAAATCTTGACTAGCATAAGCTGAAGACTAGTAAACTCTAGAGGATCACAAGTTGCCCATCCTTGGACATGACTATTCCTTCTGCAACCTGACCAGATTCCTAGGGCTTTGCTTATCAGGTCTGTTCTGCTAGATGCCATATCCAAAACACATTATTCATGTTCAAATTTGTAAATGCTTTCTTTGCATTTCCGAGCTGGGCTGAAATCCCTACTCAAATATGTGTTTTGACAGTGACATTTAATTTTTTACAAACCAAATATGAGTTCTGGGCCACTGCATAAAATCCAAGACATTGTAAAACTTTATTTTCTTTTTAAAAATAATTCATATGAAATAGAAATCAATTGAATGTGAGTATGCTTTTATTTCAGCATAGCTGAAGGCATCATATAACGAAGATGGTGCTGTAATTTAATCCAGGGATGGTCAACCCCTCTTTTCTCAGAGGCCATTCTCATCTATAAATAAAAGCTTTAATGCTCAACTGTAGTTTCATGGAGAAACTAGAGCCTGGGGACATTTTTGAAGTAATGCTACCAGAATTTCCCAGCCAACATGTAGTTTTTCCAAGTTCTGACATAAACTAACTGGGTTAGGTCTCATAATAAAAGTGACATCATCACTTTTGATCTAGTAAGGGCTTCACAACTATGAACAACAAGTACTCAGGCCAAATGGGGCCACTGCACATTTCATTTGCTTCTCCCAGTATTCCAGACTGATGTTTGCATAAAGGAGGACTGTAAGTCTCCCCCTTTCTCATGAAATGAAAATGAATTGATGGTGATGGGGAGCAAGGATGGACCAATTTTGGCATTTCAGTTTCACACCTTCCTCATTCCCCCAATAGTAAAATTGTTTCATCCCACCTTTGTGTCAGTTTGCGAATGCTACAAAATCCTTATCCCTGATGTCCAACTTAGCATTCACAGATACGCATTTTCTGTGATTTCTCCCTTTAAAAAATTCATAAACACATTTTCTGTTGTGTGTGCTTTCTGCAAGCTTTTTTCCCTCAGTATAATGAAAGTTTTTGTGCACCCTTTTCCTTAATATACTCATTTTTTGCAGATTTTAAAAGTTGCAAACCAGATTGCAGATGTCTGAAACCTGCAGATTTTAGTGTACAAGAATGTGTTGGTTCACTTATAAGTTCAGCAGGTTACATTCATGTAAAAATGTAGACCAGGCAAGTTACTGCTACTTCCCTAATTGGGAGTTTCACGGGAAAATAAACGGTTGGGGAAACAGGTAAGCATTCCCTTCCACAGAATATCTTTTCTCATAGCAAAGGAAGAGGGGCTCTTAAGATTTCCTTATATTCAGCCTAACTGTAAGTTTTGGTTGCACTTATTAGGGAAATAAGGAGTACATTGAAAACCCTTCAAGGCACAAGTATATAACATTTGCCATATAGGTTTGATCATATTCCCCTTTTCTGGGAATTGTGGGACTTTGAGGAGAGGAGCTTGTGCCTCTTGCAGAATTTCCAGTGTCTTCATCAAACCACTATTCCCAGGTTTCTTTGGGGGAACCTGAACAGTCTGTTGCTCTGTTGCAATTATCTGGCTGATCTTTCTAAACAGGCAGCCCAACAGCACTTAATGGACCTTTCAACAACAAAAAAAAAGAATTCTAAACAAAACATTGCTTTCTCAGAATGGATGGTTCCAAACTTTGCCATTGGCATGTAGTTTCCCCATACAAATAAGGGGTGCTATTTATGCATTGTCGAAGGCATTCATGGCTGGAATCACTGGGTTACTGTGAGTTTTCTGGGCTGTATGGCCATGTTCCAGAAGAATTCTCTCCTGACATTTCACTCACATCTATGTCAGGCATCCTCAGAGTTTGTGAGGTCTGTTGGAAACTAGGCAAGTGGGGTTTATATATCTGTGGAAAGTCCAGGGTGGGAGAGAGAACTCTTGTCTGTTTGAGGCAAGTGGGAGTTCTTTCTCCCACCCTGGACATTCCAAAGATATATAAACCCCACTTGCCTAGCTTCCAACAACCTCACAACCTCTGAGGAAGCCTAGATGTGGGCGAAACGTCAAGAGAGAATGTTTCTGAACATGGCCCCATACAGCCCAGAAAACTCACAGCAACCTGGTGCTATTTATGTTTAAAGCAAAGAAAAAGAGAAAACTATTGCTCCAAAAGCAGGAAAGTTACTTATCCATTTTACAAATGCCTGATTATTTTGTATTCCTTTTGTGTATATACAAGGCTCTGTCTGTACTCAGTAAGCAAATATGGCTGTATCTCCAATTTCTTTATCTCTTAATAAACAATTCCACACTCCTGCATTAGCTTGTCTTCTCGTGAATTTCCTTCTAGGTCTTGTATGAATAACTGAGGCTAAAGACACTGCAGTTTCCTTTGTAATGATGCTTTGAATTTGTCTCGAATAAATATAGAGCCTTTGACTGCATGCTCACGTACCATATTTTGGGAAGTTTTTATACTTGAGAATGTGTTAGTAGTCATTTGAACATTTAGGCCATTGATCTATAACCTTCTTTTCCCTATAGCTCTGCTGAGTTGGAAGGAAATGATGCTGCCAGGGAAAAGATGCTGCTATGAGCACTGGGTCAGCAAGTCGGATTGTGGTTGTGGGAGTATTTATTTATTTACCCTATTTATACCCTGCCTTTCTTTACCCCGAAGGGACTTAAGGCAGTTTACATATAGGCAATTATTCAATGCCTTAAAACACATACAATTCTTGTAACATTAAAATTAAAATTAAATTAAAATTAATACATATTAAGCATTTAAAACATTTTAAAAACATTACATTCAATATAAATCATGCCATCCATAATTATAGTCCAAAGACTTTTCATAGTCATTGCACATATTCCAAATCTGTTATTTCACTGCACTATTCTCCAAAAGCCTGCTCCCAAAGCCAAGTTTTTACTTTCCTTCTGAAGGCTAGGCGGGAGGAGGCTAATCTAATGTCACTGGACAGGGAGTTCCATAGCCGAGGGGTCACCACTGAGAAGGCCCTCTTTCTTGTCTCCACCAGTCACGCAAGGAAGGCGGGAACGAGAGCAGGGCCTCCCCTGGCAATCTTAATCTCCGAGGCCGTTCATAGGGGGAGATACGATCAGACAGGCAAGCTGGTCTAGAACCATTTAGTGCTTTATAGGCTAAAGCCAGCACCTTGAATTGTGCTTGGTAGCTGGTACAACAGGAGGGATGTCCTCTCTCTATATGAATAGGGTGGAAAAGACCTCTTCAACACTACAAGATGAAAATCCAGTCTTACCAGTGACTAGAGATAAAAGTGATTTACATTTCAAATGTCTTGAACGTATCAAGAAAATAATATATGACATTGATATGCCTTGGAATCAGAGATAAGAATGGACTGTCTCTGCTTAGTAAAACGGCTTGGATTTCTCATGACACACATACATTTTATGATGAGGAAAGGCAATTATCAGGGATGGGGGGTATATTGGCCCACTCTGGTCTGCCACGCTCCACATACATCACCAACAAAAAATGTTTTTGTAAAAGCCAAAATATTTCTCATCTTTTCTGTAATCATGGGGGGAAATTTTCCATTTTAGGAATGGTGGGCTCCCAAAAAAAACCTTTTCAAAAGCAGAAAGTCAACAAGACATATTTTCCTTTTGAAAGAAAGAAAGAAGAAGAAACCTTTTCTTTGGGGGGAAAAATTAGTCTCTAGAAGACATGGGTGTTTTTGATCAAAAAAAGTGTAGAAGGAATTTTGTGTTCAAAAATCTCCCTGAAGTTTCATGTGTGGTTCCTAGAATACATTTTCACCACCTTATTGATATGATTACCAGACACTGAGTATGTGATTCAGAAGACATTCGGCTGGTGAAACAGAGGACCCACCACTACACAATGAGAATACAAGCTAAATACTCAATACAGTGCTGCCTAAGAGTTGACCTGATAAATATACAGAATTATATTCATATTATAATTATCTTTAACATAGTATCCATGTACAAAATGAAATGGACATTTCTATATTTTAAAAACCTAAGGTTGTTTGTCACTATACAAATACGGGCTGAAATCTTGCACTGGAAAAATTGCTATGACATCTCCCAATCCTTCCTTCCAACATTCTGCCTTTGAACTCTCACAGCCTCTCCCTAAATATTGAAGAAGAAAAAACAAGGTACCAGGGAGAAAGTTCAATGGGTGATAACATGTCCAGTTCCTTCCTGGTCATGAGGCCATGAGGTTGGACTGGATGGTCCTTGTGGTCTCTTCCAATTTTATGATTCTATAGTGGGGCCTGCTGGGACAAGGTCCCATAGTGATCCTGCCATATTTGCCTGTCTTACTATAACCCATGATTACAAGAGATCTAAACTCATGATTATTCACCACCCCACTCTCCATTTTGGAAATAGCTGTGCTGGGATTCAGGGATGTGAAATTTCAAAGGTATGAATTTTGATTGTACAGTGAACATAAACATGAATTAGAACAACTACAATGCTGTAAATCAGTCTCCTGACATCATAATTACTGAATAGGATGCTGGCCACATATACAATATGAAAGCTTAGCACATACAGTTGTATACAGTTTCACTCTAAGTGTTCAGTGTAGCATGTATCTTAGAAGAATTGAATATGTTCACATACAGAATGCCCACCATATCTATGGGGGATGCAATCCTGAACGTATTGTTGAAACAGGTAACTGAACCCTATTAAAATGAATGACTTCTACCAGATGTATAGTTTTGCCCTGGAAGACCTAGAAAATTCCTAGAGATGGATCCTACTTCTCCCAACATGACTTTATGGTAACTTCTGATGGAAGCATACCACGTAACATCTGGAAGACCTAGAACTCTTCACTGGTGTAGCAGTTGTGCGGGTACAGAAATCATATATTACATCTAATCAATGTCTAATAAATGTTTCTACAAAGTATTAAATGATCGATTCAATGAATTATTTTTTAAATACTTAGAGCTCTGAATTTATATCACTTGAAAAAATACCGTAGAAAAGTTTTACAAGATAGAAAAAGAGAGTCTCTCTCAAGGTCATCGAACAAAACTTAAAATAGTACCTGGGCTGGTATTATTTCCTCTTCTGTCATGTTGTATCAATTGTTCTACGATCGTTACTGATGTTGTTTGCAATTAACTCTGATCTAAGACTTATCTTTTCAGAAGACATGCTACCTTTTTCATGTCCTAGTTCTAGAGAAGGCAGAAAAATCAATGGCTCTTAAGTTAATATCAATCACTTGCCTTATTTCACCAGGCTAGGTTTTCTTGCATGCTTTTGTTCAATCACACTTTGTGAGATAAGTGAATCTTGAGTCTTGCCCTTTAATGTACCGTAGCCAAGGTCACAGAAGGATGGCTCAACAATTGTATACTTCTAACACTTACAAGCATTTCTCCAGATCTTCTTTGATCAGATGTACAAAAGGCATCTTATATAGCTGTATCTTAGGTTTAAAAAAGGTAAAAAAAAAAGTAGATATGCTTCTGGGCATTACTTCTTTCACATAAAATGCGGTACTAAAGGGAGAAATAATGTAGAAAGAATGTGGATAGGTCCCTGCCTCACAAAAAAGTTCAAAATATTTCATCAGAGTTTTTATTCTATACCAACAATATTCACATATGGGATGAAACACCAAGTTGGGTAGGCCTTGCATAAGTTTTTTTTTAAAAAAAACCACTTGAAAGCTTATTCCAAAATGAATCAAGGACTTTTTTGACAGGTTGGGTTGATCTACTGAAGCAGGCAAATCTACTTTCCTCTTTTCTCTCTGATTCACTGTACATGTGTACATTTGGAGACAGCCGCAACAACAGATTCAGCTAGAGTATAATCAGAAAGTATCTAATTTTATGCTCTTTTTTGCTCAGAGATATTTGGATAGATACGCTGCACCCCCATCTACACTGACCATTTAATGCAGTTTCAAACTGGTATTGAAGAAAGTGGTTTCACTGTGTGAATAATTACATAGGAAATCTGGAAGCTTGAATTGTGATTACAGAAACAACAGAGCACTGATGCACATTAAAAGCTTTCTTTTGAGTGCTTTTGTGGAAGTTTGGCCAACTCAGTTTGAAAATAGCTTCAAACTGTATTCAATGATCAGTGTAGATGATGCCTAGAAATGGTTTACTTCATATCCAGAGATTGAAGGAAAAATTATATTGGAGATAATCTTTGGAGATCTTTCAGCCAGTGCATTCAGCTACTGGTTTATAAACACATCCAGTTCTTTACTTGTATTTTTTTTTACATGTTATCTAGTTTCTAAAAATGTGATCTCCGTTGATTAGGCAAAGCAAAAGTTCACAAATATCCAGGGTTTTTGAATACTCCTTGCTAGAGACCCTGTCATACCAATTACATACCACTACAAACAACAACCAAAAAGACAATTTCATCATAATGTGATATTCCTTTATTGCTTATGCATGTCACGAATAAGCCCTCTTTGGTCTTCCTGAAGCCTATGACAAATTTTCATCATTACAATCATTTAAAGTTCCATAATACAATGTGATTAGTAGACCTTCAATTTTTCTCATTTATAAAAAATCTTTTAAAATGCAATTGTACCAAGATACATCAACGAATTATTATTTAAATACTTAGAGCTCTGAAATGTTAGTTTTGGGGAGTAAAGTTCCCATAAAATCTGAGTTGGTATGGCTGTGTGGCCTGGGGTTTCTGGGGATTGTACACAAAAAGGCAGTTTTTTCTAAACTTTGCTTCACTTCAGTTAAAGTGAAAGAGAAAATCTCTCTTTCCTGCTGTTGTCCTCATTGGCTGAGACCTTATGCTCGCAAAAAAGAAAATGAGTTTCCCAGATAAAGTTCTTTTATAGCTCTCCACTCACCAACCCCAGGATTCATGACTTTGTTGCAACAACAGCCCCCCCCCCCCCCCCCCACACACACACCAATAACCCCCATCAACAGCAACTATATTAGTGGTCTAGAGATTATAGAGATTACAGAAGTATCTGACTGTACTGGCTATGAGCCAAAGAAATCTACAGTCTCAATGGATGGCATCATTGGAGTGCATCTAGAGATCCTTCAGAGGATCTCCTCCTAGCCATGGAATAGCTTTTAAGGGGAGCTATTGCAGTAGAACCATGATCTAGTGAGCAGAAGGTTCCCTGCATGAAAGACAGTACCACAACATGTAAAGGCATAGGTAGATGTATGATTGAGTATGTTACTGACAGGATGCTGGTGATTACTTGTCAACTGCCATGGTGATTATTGTCATTGTCTAATATGTTGATGTGGTGTTACCTGTATTTTATGTGGTTTTGTCACTTGCAAGCCACACTGAGTCCTTTTTGGGAGATGGTGGTGGGGTATAAATAAATAAATAAATAATTACTACTACTACTACTACTACTACTATGTAGTTGCCAAAGCTTGGCTAGTTAATGAGGCATAGTAGTTACTCTACAATTTTTTAAATATTACTATATGTATGTCTGCTTTATTTTATAAAAAAAGCATAAATATGCTTTTTCTTTGTTGTTGTTGTTGTTGTTTATTTGTTCAGTCACTTCTGACTCTTCGTGACCTCATGGACTGGTCCACGCCAGAACTCCCTGTTGACTGTCACCACCCTCCGCTCCTTCAGGGTCAAGCCAGTTACTTTGAGGATACCATCCATCCATCTTGTCCTTGGTCGACCCCTCTTCCTTTTTCCTTCCATTTCCCCCAGCATAGTTGTCTTCTCTAAGCTTTCCTGTCTTCTCATTTTTTGGCCAAAGTACTTATATTTGCCTCTACTATCCTTCCCTCCAATGAGCAGTCAGGCTTTATTTCCTGAATGCTTTTTCTATTCCACTTTAATTCAGGTAGCTGACCAGCACATGCTTTTGGAAAGCTTGTGAATAAACCAGAAATGTTAGTATTGGCCAGGATTTATAAAAGTTGTGCTTGATCAGACTCAAGGTCTTTCTCACTCTGCATTCTGTCCCCATGGCAGCCAGCGAAACGTGTGTGGGAAGCTTACAAATAGGATGCGAACATAACAACATCTCTGGTTTGTGTTTCCCAGCAATTGGTGCCCAGAGGCATGATGCTGTCTTTCATCCTAGCAGTAACAGCCATCATGGCTAGGATGTACTGATACCTTTCCTTCCAGGAATTTGTCTTTTCTTTGGTGTTCATCACACAAGGCAGGCAAATCACTGTTATAGCTCACATGGGGTACTTCCTTTCTTGCTGCTCTTCCAGGGAGAAATTATTGGAAGTCATTTCTTTTACAAAAGGAGGTCATTAATAGATTATTTGTGTTTGTAAAATAAATGCTTTCCTGGCTTTTCCCACCAGGACATTAGTGGTGAAAGAGTGATACTACATGAAAAATCCAAGGCAAAGTCAGTTTTATCTTGCTTTAATTGTGATTTGCCTGCCTCATATGATAAACTCCTTTGGAAAACAATTTTCACATGAATATGACTGCTTGTCATGAAACATCCAGGACTTTACAAAGGATTTGGGGGAGTCAGGATTTTGAGTCAGAGAGAGGCTGGAGTCCTGTTTGATATTTTGCTGGCATAGTTATTCATTCTTCTTCCTGCTGCACTGTTTAAATGCTTACATGAGGAGCTATTCAACGCTCCTTTACAAATATAGCTCCCCATTCACCCACAGTGCAACAGGAACAGGAACTGGTATCTTCTCCCTTGGATTAGATGATCCTTGTGGTTTCTTCCAACGCCATGCTTCTATGACACTGGAATATCCTCAGAATGGCTGTCATCACCCCTCCACTACCACCATTGCTGTTGTCACCTACATCCTTGTAAGTATGCTTTCAGTGAACAGGATTTGGGTGGCTGCTGTGTTCATGTAAAGTATCCTTACAACACCATCTGAGTGCAGCATTCTTCTGAATGAAGCAGAGAGTGTTTGAGGATTGGGATTTTCATAGGAGAGATTGAAATACTTGTTTATAAAGCTATTGTTCTCCCAACCCTGTTATATGCCTGCAAAACATAGACAGTCTACAGATGTCACCCTCAACTCCTGGAATGATTCCATCAGTGTTGCCTCTGAAAAATCCTGAAAATCTCTTGGGAAGACAAGAGGACAAACGTCAGCATGCTTGAAGAAGCAAAGATCACCAGCATTGAAGACACCAACACTGCTGGACTGGTCAGTTTGTCTGAATGGCTGATCACCATCTCTCAAAGCAGTTACTTTACTCTCAACTCATGAATGGAAAACAGAATATTGGTGGATGGGCTTAAAACTAACCTTAAAAATGTGGAATGAACAACAAGAATTAGGAAAACCTGGACCTCAAGTGTTCCAGCTGCTAACAGTACTATGGATGTTGAAGGGGCACTAATAAAGGGGAAAAAGGAGAAATAGGCCAAAAGGAAGGAACATTAAGCAAACCATGGTCAGGACTGCCTTCTCGAACTCTATGTCCTCATCGCAAAAGAACATGCACATCCAGAATAGGAAGGCAATAATTCTTGGCCACGAGTGCCAGGCTATGATGAGATTCTATGCAGTCTTTCCTTGTTTCAAGGCAGCTTTGAAACTCTACCACTTACTGAACAAGGGACCTAATTGATGTGTACACACACTCGTCATGCTGCAAAAGTGAGAATGTGAGTCAGAGTCAAGGAAACTGCAATAGCAAAAGCCCCAGAGCTCCTCCCTGCTGTGTTGCCTGACAGTCATCTCACCAGCAGAATGGTCCTGTTACATCTCTTGAATAACAGATCAACCAGAACTTCCACCTGGGAGTGGTAGTGAACCGCTTCCCTCTCCCCAACTGGATCACATAAGGGCAACATGTCAGCACAGAAATGAAGGAAAAAATGCTTGGCATTCTTAATTGGGAAGTGAAAGAAAACTATTGTACCCTGAGTAACACAGAATGACAGGCTCGGTAAAACAAAGCAGCTTTGGAGCTACGTTTTCCAGAATTCCAAAAGGTCCTGGAATTCTGGAATCTGAAAATCATAGTCCAAAACCATCATTACTAAACTCCAGTACAGAGCATTATCAAGGCCAAATCAGGGTACAAAATTAATGCCCAGACCAAACTACTACACCCGGGGGGGGGGGGGGGCACTTTTAAATAGTCTGCCCTTGAAGGCTTAATGGATCCTTTGCTGGCATAAAAATGACAGAGAAACGAGCCTCTAAATATTCCTCATTGCCACTAATGGGGAAAAAATCTTGACAAAACAATTATGAAGCTTTGGAGTTTCCAATTACTTATCAGATCAGGACCACTCCAAATCTTTACAAATAAAGCAGGGGAGCCATCTGAATCTACAAATTTATTTATTTATTTAGGGCATTTCTATCCCGTCCTTCTCACCTCCGAAAAAGGACTAAGGATGGCTTACAGCAGACAGTCAGTAGGTGCAAAAAAACAAAAACAAAAACCCACCAATACATTAAAACACATAGTTACAATTAACACAATTAAAACAATTATAAGCATTCAATTAAAAACAGTTTGCCATTCAAAGCATAATCCAAATCAATCCATTGCAGTCCGCTAAAACATTATTTTCCCAATTGATCCAAGAAGCAGTGAATTTCATCTTCTTCATACACCTCTAATTAGGAGGCCTTGCAAATATTTGGGAAACCCTTGTTTTCCTCCCTTCTTATTGTTCTGTATCTTTCAGTGATGGACTAGGCAGCTTTACAATTAGAAGATGCCTTCAAAGAGTAACTTATCCTCTTTAACACATGGACACTCAACTCAAAATTAACACCAACAGGGAAAAAATGGAAGGCACAGAAATTCTCTCTCAAAAGGAGACACTTTGCACTATTGAAAAACAGAATTTCAGCTTCTTCTGTCTGACGAAGAAGAAGAAGAAGAAGAAGTTTATTTCTTACCTGCCCTTCCTCAATTCAGAAAACTAGGATCCTAAACTATAATTGGGGGACTTTCCAATTATAGAGAGAAGAGTATTAGGACCAGTTGACATTATCAGACAATAGGCCTGCCCCTTGTCTCATGCAATACAAGCAACAGATTTAGGGTATCATAAAAGGGTAGCAAACTGTTATTATATTCATTGTGGTTGTAATTTTACAACCAAAAAAAGGAGCAAAATCCCTTGTGAGATTTTCTGCCTCAGGTGCCAACATAACCGGATTCACTCTAGGAAGAGGGCAGTATTTGCTTCAGGCAACAAATTGCCTTGGGCAATTTTCCTGGTTAGCTGGAAGTCTGATTTGTGTAGCATCCAGCACATGCTCAAGCAGTCATTGGATTGTTAAACTCACAACAAATCTGATTTTTTAAAAATCCTAATATTATACACTTTCACCACAAATTCACTGGGAGCAGCTGCCGGTTTACACAATTCATGATCACCACAATGCCAGCATAAACTTGATGGTATGAAGTGACTTTTGTTTGATTTAATGAGCTTTGCATGCTTCCTATCTGTCCATTTTTTTCAGGAACCATAAAATTTTCTGGGACAATATGACCTCCTTAAACATGCAACAAAACATCTACACTGTAAAATTAATGCAGTTTTGCACCACTTTACCTGCCATGGCTCATTGCTTAGATGATTCCATAGCATTAAGCCAGGACAGTCAGAGGTGGCAAACTGCATTAATTCTACAATCTAGATGCATTCATTTAGAGGTATTTTTCCTACCAGGATATGAAGCTAGCACTTAAACCCTTAAATGATGTGAAAACTGTATGCAGATCTGCATATATATCTGGGAAGTGCAGTGTGCAAAACATATTTTGCCAAGAACCATATCTCTGAAAATCAATAGCCAAGCACATTTAGTCTTTCAGAAAGTTGACTTTTAATTACACATCTGATGACTTCTTTTAATGCTTTGCCTCTGACTCCTGGATATTTATTTATTTATTTATTTATTTATTTTATTGCATTTATTGACCGCCCCTCTCAGCCCGGAGGCGACTCGGGGCGGTGAACAACAACAAGAAGACAGTGTACAGTAAACATAACGATACAAACCAGACAAACACAACATCTACTTATACTAAAAATCCGCTTCGCCAAGTCCTGGGGTCATAGCTAAAAATTCATAGTCCTAGTTCGTTCCATTGTCATTCAACACTCAGCCGAAGGCCTGCTCGAAGAGCCATGTTTTCAGGCCCCTACGAAAGGCCATCAGTGAGGACGCCTGTCTAACTTCAGCAGGGAGGGCGTTCCACAGCCGGGGGGCCACCACCGAGAAGGCCCGCTCTCTCGTCCCCGCCAGACGAGCCTGTGAGGCAGGCGGGACCGAGAGGAGGGCCTCCCCGGATGATCTCAAGGCCCTCGTGGGCTCATAGGCCGAGATGCGGTCTGCAAGGTATTTTGGGCCGGAACCGTTTAGGGCTTTGTAGGATAACACCAGCACCTTAAATTGGGCCCGGTAGCAGATCGGCAGCCAGTGGAGCTGAGACAGCAGGGGCGTTGTATGCTCTCTGCGTCCAGCTCCCGTTAATAACATGGCTGCCGCGCGCTGGACTAGCTGTAGCTTCCGGACCGTCTTCAAGGGCAGCCCCACGTAGAGAGCGTTGCAGTAGTCGAGGCGGGATGTGACCAAAGCGTGTACCACCGTGGCCAAGTCAGACTTCCCAAGATACGGGCGCAGCTGGCGCACGAGCCGAAGCTGTGCAAATGCTCCCCTGGTCACCGCTGAAACCTGGGGCTCCAGGCTCAGCGATGAGTCCAGGGTCACACCCAAGCTGCGAACCTGTGCCTTCAAGGGGAGTGCGACCCCGTCTAGCACAGGCTGTAACCCTATACCCTGTTCGGCCTTGCGACTGACCAGGAGTACCTCTGTCTTGTCTGGATTTAATTTCAGTTTGTTGGCCCTCATCCAGACCATTACAGCGGCCAGGCACCGGTTCAGGACTTCGACGGCCTCCTTAGTAGCAGGTGGGAAGGAGTGACAGAGTTGGACGTCATCTGCGTACAGGTGACACCGCACCCCGAAACTCCGGATGATCTCACCCAGCGGCTTCATGTAGATGTTAAACAGCAAGGGGGACAAGATGGAACCCTGAGGAACGCCACAGGTCAATGGCTGTGGCGCTGAACAGGAGTCCCCCAGTAACACCTTCTGGGTACGACCCTCCAGGAATGACCGGAGCCACTGCAATGCAGTGCCCCCAAGGCCCATCCCTGCAAGGCGCCCCAGAAGAATACCGTGGTCGACGGTATCGAAGGCCGCTGAGAGGTCCAGGAGCACCAACAGGGACACACTCCCCCTGTCTAGCTCCCGGCGCAGATCATCCACTAAGGCGACCAAGACCGTCTCAGTACCATGTCCCGGTCTGAAACCAGACTGTGCCGGATCCAGATAATCCGTGTCTCTCAAGAATACCTGGAGTTGTGAGGCCACCACGCTTTCCATGACTTTGCCCAAAAAGGGAAGATTGGAAACAGGCCGAAAGTTGTCCAATTTAGTGGGGTCAAGTGATGGTTTCTTCAACAGCGGCTTTATAACAGCCTGTTTTAGGCTCGCTGGAATCTTGCCTTCCCGAAGGGAGGCATTAACCACCACCGTTACCCACTCGGCCAATCCCCCTCTGGCCTCCTTAAGAAGCCAGGATGGGCAGGGGTCTAGGATGGACGTGGTGGGTCTCATTCCTCCAAGTACCTTGTCCACATCCTCGGGTTTCACAAACTGAAAAGAATCCAACAAAATCTGACAAGCAGGTGCTTGTGTCACATCCACAGAGACTGCATCTAATGTGGCGTCCAGCCCAGAACGGATCAAAGCGACTTTGTCCGCAAAGAACCGAGCAAATGCTTCACAGCGCGTTGTCGAGTTGTCAGGGCTCCCACCAGTGGGGGGAGTTAAAAGACCTCTGACAACCCGAAACAACTCCGCCGGACGGTTCTTTGCAGACGCAATAGTGGCCGCAAAGAAAGTTTTCTTTGCGGCTTTTATTGCCGCGGCATATGCCCTCAGAAAGGACACAAACCGTGCTCGGTTTGACTCGCTTGGGTCCGATCGCCACACACTCTCTAGAACCCTCTTCTTTCGCTTCATCGCTGCCAGCTCCTCGGTGAACCAAGGGGCTGGTTTAGCTCGGTTACTTGAGAGGGGACGTTCCGGAGCGATCATGTCAATAGCCCTGGTCATCTCCCCATTCCAGAGAGCGACCAAGGCCTCGACATTGTCGCCTACCGCGGTGGCGGGAAACTCCCCAAGAGCCGTCAGGAATCCATTCGGATCCATTAGCCTCCTGGGGCGGACCATCTTAATGGGTCCTCCACCCTTGCGGAGGTTAGGGGGCGCAGTGAGCCTGAATCTAACCAGGAAGTGGTCGGTCCATGGCAACGGAGAGATGGACAACTCCTCCACACCGCCACCCTGCTCCCATCCCTGGCAGAAAACCAAGTCCAATGTGTGTCCAGCACAGTGGGTGGGGCCAGTTATTTGTTGGGACAGCCCCATGGTTGCCATGGCGGACATGAAGTCCTGAGCCGCACCTGTGAGGGTTGTCTCGGCGTGGATGTTGAAGTCCCCCAGCACAAGAAGCCGTTGGGACTCCACCGCCAGGCTCGAGACCACCCCCGCTAGCTCAGGTAGGGAGACTGTAGTGCAGCGGGGTGGACGGTACACTAACAGAATCCCTATTCTGTCCCGGTCACCCACCCTCAGGTGGACGCATTCGAAATTTGTGGTCTGCGGGATGGGGCTCCTAGTTAGATGAATGGTATCTCTATAGACCACTGCGACCCCGCCTCCCCGTCCTCCGGCTCTTGGTTGGTGTTGCACGGAGAAACCTGGAGGACAAAGCTGGGAGAGGTTTACGCCCCCCGCCTCGTCCAGCCAGGTCTCCGTGATGCACGCCAGGTCTGCCCGCTCCTCCAGGATTAAGTCCTGAATCCAAGTTGTTTTCCCGTTGACAGACCTGGCATTCAGCAACACCACCTTCAAGCCAGAGGGCCCGCTCACCTGGTTACACCAAATTACCTTAGGAGACCTATTGGGAGTGATTAATTTGGAAAAGCGGTCCGAATCAGGCCGAATTCGAGGTCTCCTTCTCCCGCATCTCCTCCTTCCCACCACGACCTCTATGGGGGCCCCTCGGCTAGTGGAACACCTCCCCCCCTCCATGCCGCAGTTATGAGCTATAAAAGTGCTTTCTCCTATGCTTGTGGATACTCTCTAGTCTGCTGCAAATTGGGTCAATCACACTAAAATCACTCGGAAAGAGTGGTTTTAGTTTCCTTTGGTATTTGATACACCAGCATACATGTGGAAATCCAGCAAACAGGTCTAAGCATGTTACATGGAATTGACTTACATTTCTGCTTTTGGGAAAAGTAACATGCACTCAGTTAGTAATTTTCATGTCCTGGAAATTCACTGTGTTTTCATTGCAAAATCTAAATGCTCGGATACAGGTGAATAGTAAGAAAACAAAAATAATAACTACAATTGATTTATAGAACTTTTTAAAAGCTAGTGATTTTCATTTACCCAAAAGAGACTTTAAAAAACCATCATAACTCTAAGACTTTTAAGGGCAGCTTCGAAGGAAGTAGATAGAATACTCAGGTGTAAAAATATATGATTAAATACCAGAGTCAGAATCATCCATGCCATAATATTTCTGATTTCCATATATAGTTCTGAAAGCTGAACAGTGAAGAAAGTGTACAGGAAGAAGAAAAAATCATTTGAAACGTAGCAGAGGAGAGTTCTGTGGATATCACGGACTGTCAAAGAAACTAATTAACAGATCTGAGATTAAATCAAACCTGGACCGTATGTCAAAATGATCAAACTGAGGCTGTCACACCTTGGATATATGATGAGATGATGTGATTCATTGGTTGTAAAAGAGAAAAACTGCATTACAAATAGATTGATTCAATAAAAGAAATCTTAGCACTAAGTTTTCAAGATCTGAACAAATCTGCTGATGGCTGAGACTTGTGGAGATTTCCCACTGGGTTACAGTAAGTCAAAGCCAACTTGAAGGCAATCAACAACAATTTTGCATCACCAGATACTGCTTTGTGAACTAGATAATCAACATATCATGACTGGGAGGTGGCAGCTAATTACTTCTGTACCTGAGGAAAACCAGCATTGATTTTTATTGACCTAGCATTTAATATGGAAAGGAGCAGAATTCTTCTGCTGAGCATGTCTAGAAAATGAAAGAACAACTTATTTTAAGTTGTGTAAGCTGGCTGGCCCTAATAACAGTTATTTATTTAAATAACCCCTAAACATACTAAAATATATAATGATATTAGTGACGTGTTTGACATCAGGAGCTTCGTAGACTGAATTTTGTTCCAGTTTCCAAAGCTGCTTTTCTGCCTTAAGGAATTAATGCACAGGTTTTAACCCAGCCCTCAAGAAAAAAATCAATTGGATATATACTGATATATCTCTACAGTGCTGCTTCTTTTATATTGTTTTCTTCATTTCATCATTCATCTAACTGGATTTTATCAATTTCTCAGTAAATCAGATAATTGACTTTTTATATATCTTTTGCCTTTTTTGTGCCAGGAGCAACCTAAGAAACTGCAAGTCACTTATGGTGTGAGAGAATTGGCTGTCTGCAAGGACGTTGTCCAGTGGACGCCCAGATGTTTTGATGTTTTATCATCCTTGTGGGAGGCTTCTCTCATGTCCCTGCATGGGGACCTGGAGCTGACAGAAGGAGCTCAACCCACTCTGCCCGCACAAGGGTTTAACCCATTGCGACATTGGGGGCTTCCAAGGTTATATTGTAAGTAGTAGAAGGAAGAGAGACTTTGTATATATTGTACAAATTGTATACATTTTGGTTTATGGAACTGTAAAGATAAAAAGCCTTCTTGGTTGGAATGAAGACAATCTCTGCTGTTTGTTTAATGTGCTCCAGAGTTACTCAGAATATCAGTACAAACTTTTGCTGAGTAGCCTGAAGTTTGATAAAATATTTATAGGCTAGAGAATTATCCAGGGGATGCCTGTTACCTGTTTCATACTGCGATAACAGAAGTATGAATAGAAGATGTGTTACCTTCCTGTGGGAGGCTTCTCTCATGTCCCTGCTTGAGAAGCTGGAGCTGACAGATGGGAGCTCACCCCATTCCCTGGATTCAAACCGCTGACCTTTCAGTCAGCAGTCCTGCCAGCACAAGGATTTAACCCATTGCACCACCGGGGGCTACCTTTGCCTGACTTCTATTATCGCAGTATGAAACAGGTAACATACTTGGGAAAGGGGAAAAAATTACCCTTTTTCAGAAGAAAGTCTCAGTTGTGGGGAAATTAGATATACAAAACATCTGTAGATGACTACAAGTCCAAGCGGGTTGCAACTATAAATAACAATGAACTTTAACTAAGGCTGTTTACAACAGAAATATTCACTTCTAGTTTCTAAGCTAAGATCACCAATATTCTATCAAGCATCTGTCTGACCTTCTCTCACAACAAGAGCGGTTGCTCCTGACACGACAAAAAAAAATGACTGTTATGAAGCTGCCTATGTAAACGTCAATAATGAACCCATGGAATTTCTGAGCCTGGGACCCAGGACATTTTCAAGTCTTTCCTATTAATTTTTAAACTGTATTGAGTCTCAATTTTTAGGGGAAAGGAATGCTATAAATAAAATTAACAATAGGAACAACAATAAGTCTGTCATTAGATCTTCCTGCTGTGGGTTAGATCAAGATATAGTCAAACTTAGAGAAGACCTCATGAATCCTTATACTCATTACATTCTGTTCTATTCATTTATATTAGTCATGACTGATTTGCTTCATTGATCTCAATAGATCTCTCCAAACATGATGGAATCTGCTGTTTATGTGATAACACCTCTGAAGTTTATTTACAGAATTTCCATGCAAAGCAGACTCAGATGCTTTGCATGGAAATTTGGATGAGAGCTTCATCATGTATCAACCTTTCATATAGCCTATTAATGGTTAAGAAGCATTCAGCTTTTATATTTCATTCCAAAGCCACCAAGCAAATGATATAATAAAACGTAGGATCACTGGATTAGAGCATGAAGATTCTTTGATTAACATAGATGAGATCATTTGCCACCCTTCACATAGTTTCTTGTTCCCTGTAAATTTCATTACCAAAGTTGCAGAAACTAATATACTTTCAATATTGCAATTATAATGCAATATTGTTTGGTTTCGAACAGACAATCAAGATCAGCTAAATTAAAAAAATACAAACTTCTCAGATGATGAACCTTATTAGTCAGTTTGGCAGTTAAGTATTAAACCAGCTGCCTTGATGTTTGAAGTTGGCTTCAGGGACCATCAAAATGAGTATATATAGTCCAATATTTACCACCATGTCTCTGCACAAAGCTGTTCCTAAAACAAGTAGATAAGCTTCTGGAGAATTCTGAGGAGAAAAAAGCATGCATACAAATATTAAGGAAGCAGTAGAGTCAATGGAAGAACAATTGAAGTCTGAATGTCCTTCTCGTTCCATTTTATTGGCTGACAATCTGCTTGGGTCTTCTGTCTTCATAAATGATGTTACATGCGCACAAAATTGAACTGAGTGGTTTTATAATGTCCATATTCACCCAGAGGCTGCCTTGATGCCAAAACATATAGGCATCCATTGTACAATGGAAGAGTTACTTAAGTGCCATAGTCCAATGTGAAAGCAGCATTGCTAAGCATCAGAGTGCTCCACCGTGTGCACCCAAACACCAGCTAGCAAGTCGTGGAGCATGTCAGCAGTGCCTGATGAGCATAAGAAAGGCCCAGTGGACATCAGATGTGCCTAATGTGCATTGGAAGTCCCTGATGCACATTGGAGCTTTACTGCTAGTGCCCAGATGTGCATCTTTTGACTTCACTGCTGCATCCCTGCAATCTATCTATGGATTAGTAAAGTTATAAAATGTAGATTCTGACATAGGACCTCTGCCATTATTTTCATTAATTTACACTCATATCCCATTAATTACATTGCTATCTACTCCCAGTTTTAATCAAGTTTTTAAATGAGCACTCCGGGGTCATGGGTCCTATTCCTGACGACACCTTGGAGAGCTTGTTTAAAACTGGTCAAAACCTGGAATGGATTCACTACCCTATTGGCATGAGACCCAGCAGTTGCCATTGTTATATCCAACTTTCCTCCAGGAGCTTGGACTGTTTTCTCTTCTATCCCACTTTAGCCTCACAACAATTTGGTGTGGTAAGTGAGGCTAAAAGAGAGTGACAAGCTCAAGGTCACCAATGTGGTTATGTATTTCGCTACCAAAAGCAATTATATATATGGTATGTTTCAATTGTAGTTGTAAACTGCCTTATAAACATTTTTATAAACATTTTCCAAATAAATATTTCAGTACGGATTTCAGTCTGGATCTCTAACACGTTCTTATCATGCATTCTAATTACAACAACATACCGGCTCCTTTTCATCAAAACCTATCTGGCTATGAAACATTGGACTCTCCTGTACCAGTGTATCTAATCAGTGTACCATCCAAATCTTGAACTTATGGGGGGGGGGGGGGAAACATGTCGCCTCTTCTTTCCTTCATAGACTCGGGTGAAAGAATAATGCTTTTTGAAGAATTAATTATGCTGATAGATGGAGATGTAAATGGTGTATCATTGAACATTTATAGTACAGTAAAACTAATACAGATTGCTTGTACACATTTTAGATGTAAAGGCAATATGACAAAAGGATTTATATTATGACAAATGGAGATATGTGGAATCAGGTGAATCTGCTGTCAACAAAACAGCATAAAGTCCTAAATTCATAAATGATTGGTGTTTCACTCCTGTTAAAGTCATATAAATCAGTGCTTCCAAGCTACCTAATATGCAGATTCATCAATTAGTTTCTTCCACTGTACTAGGGAGAAGCACCACAGATGTCTTTCCCAGAAACTTACCAATGACTTAGAGGCCAACACTGATCTAGGTACTACCACTGATATAGTAGCATTTGTATAAATGCAAATATTTCAGATGAATTACAGAAGTTATACTCATGGAATAATTAATAAATCCACACACTGTGGTTTAGCCACAGAGCCCCTGGTGGCACAGCAGGTTAAACTACTGAGCTGCTGAACTTGATGACCAAAAGGTCAGCAGTTCTAATCTGGGGAGCAGGGTGAACTCCCACTCTTAGCCCCAGCTTCTGCCAATCTAGCCGTTTGAAAACATGCAAATCTGAGTAGATCAATAGGTACCACTTTGGTGGGAAGGTAATGGTGCTCCATGCAGTCATGCCAGCCACATGACCTTGGAGGTATCTATGGACAACACTGGCTATTCAGCTTAGAAATGGAGATGAGCACACACACACACACACACACACACACACACACACACACACAGAGTCAGACATGACTAGACTTAATGTCAAGGAGAAACCTTTACCTTTTTAGTGATTTTTCCCATGGATGTAGCAGTTGTGGTAGAAAATGTTCTCTAAAATGGAAAACCAAACTAATCAAACCACAGTATCTAAAATATCTTTGGCATAAGCACCATAATCTTAGGGCCCTTCCACGCAGCCATATGACCCAGAATATCAAGGCAGAATAACCCACAATATCTGCTTTGAACTGGGTTTTCTGAGTCCACACTGTCATGTATTCCAGTTCAAAACAGATAACATGGGATTTTATTCAGCTGTTTGGAAGGGGCCTAAGTTGACGATTTTAATATGCTTGTGATCTATAAAGAATTGATCTGTTTCTGTTGTTTGGCTGTTAGCTTAAAGACTGCTCTAAATTGAAAAAGGTTTGAGACTGTAATAACAAATTGTCTCTAACCTAGTGGAAAAACAGATTATGGCATATTGCGTTAATGGAAAACCTTACTGTAGCTAGCTATCCATCATTTTAGTAATTGTCATGCATATTTTTTAAAGGTTTGGTATCACCCCAGTTTTAAAGCAGCAATAACAGCTAATCTGGCAATATTCACATTCTGTCCTAAATTTTGTTAAAGTATATTGAGTTATGGCTTGACACATGCTTGGATAAATCATCCCATTCTGTTTATGTTATTGTATTGTATTGAATATCAATAGGTGGTCTAACTGAAGACCTTTATTGTGCTTTTACTGAAGATTGCTTGATATATTGTGCTGCATTTTGTCTATTTCTAAATCAAACATTTTTTTTAAAAAAATGAAAATTAGTGGCTTTACCTACAAATCTCTACAAATCTCTTTGTTAGAACAGGATGTCCTTTACCACTTGTATTTGATTCTCTGCCTCATTAATGGGATATGAACTGTAGTCTACATACTTCTAAATCCTTCTTCCATTTCCAGCTCCAGTTTTAGCCCCCCCCCCTTTTTTAGTATTAACTCCTAAACCAGAAGTGGTAGTCTTGTGACCCTCCAGATGTTTATATACAATTCCCAGTAGCTTTAGCTAGCACAACCAGTACTGAGGTATTCTGACTATTGCAATTGTAGTACAAAAATATTTTTTGCAAACTACAACAGCTACACACCTGTTTCCTGAGTTTCATACCTTAAAAATCAGAAAAGCAGAGGTCATCCAGAATGTTGGAGCGTGGTGCCACAATATCTGTTTTGAACTGAATTATCTGAGTCTACACTGCCATATAATCCAGTTCAAAGTGGCTTTTATACAGCTGTGTGGAAGGGGGCTGAGTCTGCCAGATAATCTAATTCAAAGCAGAGAATCTGGATTTTATACAGGTGTACAGAAGGGGGCCTTAGTTATTTGGTGGAAACCTGGAAGTTATCCTGGATGTACCAAAGTTTCCAGCTGGAGCTTGAAACAAATGCAAAGAGATAGCTGTATCATATCATCATCATCATCATCATCTCATTTTCACATTCACAGTATGCCATGACTTAATGGCAGCATCAGTGATTCAGAGTCTTTCCAACAATTTTGGAATATTATTGAGTAATGGCATGTTCTTGGTATTCACTGGGGTTTGGTTCCAGAACACCCCCCCCCCTCCCAGATATCAAAATCCATGGATGCTCAAGTCCCATTATATACAATTGCATAGTAAAATGATGTCCTTGATATAAAATGGCAAAATCGAGGTTTGCATTTTGGAATTTAAAAAAATATTTTAAGTCATATATGGTGGAATGGATGGATATGGAACACTGACTGTAGTGTTGCTTTTTGTGGTGCTACTATAGTAATCTGTGGGGCAATTTCATTCAGTTGTTTCATCTGTCTGGAACTACTCCCAGTATTATTACCTCTGGAAGCACATTTTGTCATCCTTTTCTCCTCTTTTCCCTACTCAGTTCCTTTGTCTCAAGGGATGAAGATGATGGTGGTGATGAATATTTTTATTCCATTCCACCACCTGTATTAGGACTCAAAGCATCTCAAATGCAAGCACATATGGGTAAAAGCATACAAAAATGAATGAATTATTATGAAGACTCTTGTATACACAAAAAATGTATTGTTAAACTGACATTATTATACTAATAAAATAGTTCCAAATAGTCCAAGATCCTGGATTCAGCTCCTGACTAGTGGAGAGTAGAGGAGTAACAAACAAGTCATTTTTCTATAGCTGGATGCACAGCAACAGGCACCTGCAAGGTTCTCCAGAGGTCTCTGCAAATGATGCCTTCACAGCTAAGAAAAAGGGGGGTAGGTAGAGGGTTGGTCTTTGTAAAGAATCCTGATCTCTGCATCAGCCAAAAAGTGAGTCATAGTGGCATCGATCCAATTTATGCCATTGTAACTCAAAACAGGAGGCCAGCCATATATTTAAAAGGCAAAGAGTAAAAACAGCACAGCACACTATTAAAAGCCCTTTCCTTATAGACAGTCATTTCCCCAAAGAAGAGCCTTGACCTGCTGATGAAAGAACAAAGGGGAAGCCAGTCTAGACTCCTTAAGAAAGAGTTGTCCCCTATCTCATCCACTCCTCTGATGTCATATAGTATGGTTGATCTTCTTTTCCTGATATCATTTACCTGTCTGTGCCAAAACTTCTCTCTCTTTCTCTGCCATACCCTCTCATACACACTCATATACATACAGATACATAAACACACACACACACACACACACACACACACACACAAGAGTCTCAGATCAGTGATGATAAGGGCATTGCACCCCAACATCACTGGCAGGCCTGTAGCGAGGGGGGGGGGGGTTAGGGGTTCAACCCCTCCCCCCCCGAAATGTTTCAGATTTTTTAAAAAACCTGGTTTACTCATGATTTTTAACTGGCTAACCCAATTCCCATGCTAAGTCTATGAGGTGCAAAAAATTAAACGTCCCTCCAGAACTGCAAGCACTATCTCAAGCAAATATTGACAATTTATTCACACTGTCATTACTTGCAGCAATAGCCAATGTGCCAAAGCAACCAAGTTGGGGGGGGGGGTGTTGAATGCTCTCATTAAGGAGGACAGACTTGGTGGAGGTGATTGACAGGGGCAGAGCTGCAGGCTATTGAAGGCTGCTCTGCCCCCTGCTGTGCTCTTTGGTTCAGCGTGAGCTAGGAGGCAGGTTTCAACCCCCCCTCCTGCTAAATTTTCAACCACCCCCCCAAAAAAATTTCAACCCCTCCCAAAAAATTTTTCTGGCTATGGCCCTGATCCCAGTGAGAAACACAAACAAAATGGAGAGAGAGAGAAAAATCACACAAACAACTTTAGTTTTTGATTGAAAATAGCAACAGTGCACTCACATTCCCTCTTAGGAATGTAAGAACAAAAAAGAAGGGAAATCCTACCATATTTATTATTTATGATCAACAATTGTACCCTCAATACAAATTCTTATTGGGGATTCATGTAGGGCAGAAGGATTATTGTCATTGCTCTATCTAGTATCAGACTACATATAACAATATGTACCAATCTGCAGATTGTTTTTTCCATTCTGGAGGGTGATCTTTCTGGGGGGGGGGGGGAGCTTTGTTGGTCTGAGCCTGGGAGCCAGAAATTCTCCTTCCTGCTCTTTTGGAAAGTCAGGGCCATTCCAACAGCCATATAACCCAGAATATCAAGACAGAGAATCCCACAATATCTGTTTTGAATTGGGTTATCTGAGCCCTACTGCCCTACATTCCCATTCAAAGCAGATAATGTGGAAGCGACTTCTGTTGTATCCAGTCTAGAGTGCTGAAGAAAGATCTAAAAACAGCCTCAATAGCTTACTAGACTGGGTTCCTCAAAAAAGATATACACTTCAGTCTTGTCTCAGTTGGGACCACTGTATTTGCTAGTTTACTAATAACGAGGAAACAAAATAGTTATCAATTAGTAATAGTTTCATTTTTTGGTGTAGCCTACATCAAGGGTTGATGTAGGCTACACATCGTTTAGCAGTATGGCCTGCTAAAAAATGTATTGATGAGGGCTATCAGAGAATTCAGGGAGATGAGTTCCCTTGTTTTCTTCCCCCATCGCATATTTCAAGTCCTAAAATCCTTCAGTAGATAAACATCTCATCTGGATGCAGATGGGAAAGTGCTTCCTTCCTGGCCATCTCTGTTCATGACCTTCTGCTGTCACTAGGATGTGAATTATCTTGACTATTCGCCAATTTGCTGCTCAACTTGAATATCATTGATAAAGTCTGTGGAGGTTTTAGTGATGAATATCTGATCCCCTGAGGGAACCCAGAGCAGCTTGGCTTCTACATCAATCTTGACTTTCACTGAAAAACTAAATGCAATACTTTAGATACTAAACTCCAAGAGTGGAGGAAAGAAAACAAATATTACTGGAGCTTTGGTCTGCTAGCAGAATTTTTCATGGGTGTATCTGTGTTCATATGACCATATCATCATTCCATTGTGGGTGGCATTAATATACTTGTTCCATTGACTTGCAATTCAGAATAATCATATCTGAACCTTAGCCAGGTCTCTGGACAATTAATTGCTATGTGTCTTCAAGTCAAGTCTGATGCATGGTAACCCTTTCAAAGTTTTCTCAGAAAGATGTATTCAGAGGAGATTTGTCACTGTTTTCAAAGACTGAGGAAGGAAGACTTGGGCAAGTCTTCCTCTAAGATTTACCCAAAGTCAAGCAGTTAATTTAAAAAAAATGTTTTAATGATGGGTTACTCCTATTTTGTATGGAGGAAAATGGTGTCATACATACATGGATGGATGGATAATCTATGGATGGATAGATAATCTGGGAGGCAGCTAAAGAGCACCTTTATTTACAAAGAAAAATATCATTTTCTGGGATGCTGATGGAGCACAGGCTTGAGAGGAAGCAATGACTTTTAGTTGGGAAGGTCTGTTTGACTTGTAGCATGGGAAAGCCATTGTAAGAATGCCTGTGCAAGTGAGCGGTGCTCCAAGCTGCATGATGATGAGGTGGTTACCATGGAGTTTTGAAGTGGTTAATGAAGTGAAACCTGGTGAGGTCCTGAAGGAAGCTGCTCAGGCACTCCTGAACAGAATGATTTTTTTAAAAAAAAGAAACCCATGCTTTCTCATGTACCAAAGTGGTCAGTGCTACAGCATTTAGCCTCTGACATGCCCACCTACTTCATATTCTAGCTGAAGACAAGGGACCGAGCCACTGACATCACTTCCACACAATGTCACACACAGTGAAGGAATACGGAGAATAGACATAGACTAAAGGTCCTGTTCCTTTATACAAAGGGAATATTTGACATCACTCCTGCTAAGTATCCTGAAATAATATTGGCAAAATGCAGGAGCAGTGGTGTCAGCTCTTGACAGAATGATCTGGCAAAAGTGGGCCCTAAATTCACGTGTATTTGAGCCTCCTTGGGCATCATTAGACAGAAGATTACAAACTACCAATCACTAAAAATACAGGCAATCCCCAAGTTAGAAACAAGTTAGGTTCTGTAGGTTTGTTGTTAAGCTGAATTTCTTTGTAAGTCAGAACAGATATATTTTAAGGGGTAGATGTCTCTTACTTCCTGTTGTCTCATCTTCATTCTTAAATATGAGTCAGATGTTAACTTTGTAACTCAAGGACTGCCTGTATAAAGATAGCACCCATCACTGAGCCTTCCTGGAAATTAGAATGGCTGCCTGAAATATATCCTATGAATATATTTGTAGGAATTGAGGTTGAGAACCAGTAATGTAGTAGCAATCTACATTAATGGGTCTCAACCTCTGGTCCTCCAGAGTTTTTGGACTCCAACTCCTATAAATCACAGATAGTTTGGCCAGTGGTCAATTTGAAGTTTCTAACATCTGGAGGGCCAGAATATGCAAACCACTGAGATACACTGAATATTTGCATGGCAAGTTGAAGTACACATTGTGCTTGTAAGAGTCTTCATATTCAAGATATTTCAGTAATAATGGATGTGGAAAACAATTTGCTCCCTCCTTTAATGTACATGACAGTTGGCAATTAATAATAATAATAATAATAATAATAATAATAATAATAATAATAATAATAATAATGTTGGCCTAGGAGGCTGAGGTCACAGCAACTAAAAAACAGTTTCAAGATCTCTGAAGGAAAAGCTGCATCTGCTCAAAATTTCTCTTCTTGTACTAGCAGTTCTGCAGTTCTTCTCTACCTCAGAGGTACATACAAGCACAAACATGTACACACATGGACACACTAAGGTTACAACAAAAAGAAAGAAAAACAAATTTAATTAGCTTCAAAGGAATTTTTTAGGTCATGGTAATGCATCAGAAGTGTAAGAAGTGTACGAAGAAGTGAAATGCATTCAAATGCCATGAATCTGGTTGATCATGTCATATTTCCACAAGTACGGCTGCTTCTACTGTTTTGCTTTGCATATATTCAGCGCCTTGGCTAATGGATTCCTGAGCATTTTACAAGCTAGCCAGAACTTCTGGGAGTTGGAGTCCCAAACACCTAGAGGACCAAAGGTTAGCTAGACCAAAGCTGAGAGAGTAAAACCCAGTGTGTATTGAAAGCCCAAGTCCTATGGAGCCTGCTATCTGCTATTATTTGGAGAGCTCCAGGCATATCAAAGGTTATTCCCTGGCCTTCCTTGCATCCATTGCTAATTGAGGTAGTGCTTCACTTTGCCTAATGGTGAGTCTTGTCCTGATGGATTTTAAATTTCATCTTTAGGATTTGCCATAGAAATGTTAACTGCTAAACTTCCAAACTTGTCTGCTTGCAAAACAGGGAGATTGAATGAGAGCATGGATTGCTTTTAGTCTGTGTTGCAAATTCTATAGTCCACATGTTCTAAAAAGTCCTGAGAGGATAGTATCTTCAACTTCTGTTTCTTCAACCCCATTTTGCTGAAGCACGTGTGTAAAGCACATGTGACTCATGATCCACTAAAAATGATCTCCTTTATTTCCTGTTTTCTTGCAAATCCAGCATCAGTAATAATATCTAGGGCCTTGATCTCTTTTATGTCCTTTAGTCTCTTCAGAAATACTGGTAATCAACAGTAATAATGAATATTTAGTGAGCAACAAATTAATTAATTTTTAGTAACTACCATGGATATTGTGATGAATTGAAGAAATGAGTCTAGCAATTTGTGTTTATTGCCCTGCAGTTTCCTGCAAACATCAAAGATGCTATCCTCCTTGGTGTTTTAATTAAGTCACTTGCTTTATCTGGAGGGGAAAAGCTGATGCTTTTGTAGGTTTTTATTAATGCAATTATTTTATGCCGATGCTTTAAAAAAAGTAAAACCAGCTGTTTCCTGTCCTTAAAGTCTTCCTGAAAGTGTTGTAATGACAAAGAATTGACAGCTTTGCAGGCCTACATTTATCAGTGTCCCCTCTAGATTCCCAGTTTCAAAATGGGGGCTCACTCAACTATGTCAATATGGAAGAAGAGAGAAAAACAGTTTAAAACTACATTCCTACAGTTCAGCGCTCCTCCCCCAGTGGACCATAGACTATATTGAGAATACTACTCAGTCTGTGGGATGACACATCCCTGGAGGACATGTGGGTGTTTCTACACCTGTGGAAAGCTCTTTTGCTGTAGATCGATGGTTCTCAGCCTGTGGGTCCCCAGATGTTTTGGCCTTCAACTCCCAGAAATCCTAACAACTCGTAAATTGTCTGGGATTTCTGGGAGTTGCAGGCCAAAACACCTAGGGACCCACAAGTTGAGAACCACTGCTGTAGATGCATATTCTGAGAACATGGCAGAGGTGGTTTGGAGAGATACTTTTGATCCACAAAACACAAAGTCCATACATTTTTTTTTCATATGGCCCACCAAGGGAAAATAATCAGGCATAGTGATTTTCTAAAGAAAACATGTCCAATACCAAATCAAGTCTAAACTTTCCCTAGAAGCCAAGATAACTACACTGAGACTGTCGTACTTTGGCCATACCATGATAAGACACAACTAACCAGAAAATATCATAATATTTGATAAGGCAAAATGTGGTAGGAAAAGAGAAAGGCTACATTACCAATGGATAGGGTCAATCAAGGAAGCCACAGTCCCTGAGTCTGCAGGACGTGAGCAGGGTTATTTATGGTAGGATGTCATTTAGGGAGTTGCCATAAATTGAAGTTGGCTTGTGGCAGTTAATAACAACAAATAGTGAATTCCATATAACCTAAATGCCCTTGAGGGTATCAGATCTTGGAAGCTAAGCAAAGCCAATTAACCTGGTATTTGGATGAGAGAGAGCAACAAAGAATATCAGGTACTGAGAAGAAGTCAACGCAACCCACCATACATGGGAAATCATCTTTCCAGAGTATTTCTTGCTTGTGAAACCCTATGAAATTCATGCATCTGGCAATAAGTCAACAGATGACCCATGGTCCCTGATGTGAGATGGTGGTGATGATAATGATAATGCTTATTTAAAATGAAATGGAG
This sequence comes from Anolis sagrei, assembly GCF_037176765.1. Lineage (NCBI taxonomy): Eukaryota > Metazoa > Chordata > Lepidosauria > Squamata > Anolidae > Anolis > Anolis sagrei. Next base: position 209,147,207 of record NC_090024.1, on the reverse strand, counting down.
AGAGGAAACTCTTGTGCCCATTCCTCCATCCTTGGTAATGCAAGCATAAACAAGGTTAAGGAAAATTATAGTTTCTGTGCCATGGATTACACACAGAGAGATACCACTGTTTCAATAGAAATTGTTACTTTTTATAGGGACTAAGAATCTCTGATAGTGATATGTCAGTACCACAACAAACTAATTGGATTTTCCACCCTATCACAGATTTGTAAAGCTTATTATCAATTGGAATCTGAGTGCAGTAATGGGAATCATGCAGCTGTCTAAAAGCTATTGGGACTTCTACTGCAAACATTTTAGTGTCCAGGGCTGATGGTAGTTGTAATCCAACATCATCTGGAGGGCTCTCTTGGTGTGCAAAATCTGATAGCTACCGCAATGTGTGTGAATGTGAGAGAGAGAGTAAGACCTATTATTCTGTCTAGTTTACAACTTGAGTTTTTAACTTTTCCCATTCAAATTCTAAATAGAGCCAAACTAATAGAGTACACCAATCACAGCTTGTTCCTTGTGGAAATGCACGTATTATATTGCAAGCTTCAGCTTATTAATTTTCTGCTGGATTCCACTGGAGTACAAAATGTTAATTCAGCTCTAGTCTGAATCATCAAGGTATACAGCAGCCAAAAATACATGGAAAAGATTCAAACTAGCAAAGAGGCCCTTTTGTTCTACAAAGATAGATCACAGGCGCCACATTGTGGTATAAATTAGGTATAGGAGTTTGTAGTCAATAGCCAAGTTGGCAATCTCTCTGTTGTGTTTCTGTCTGTCTGTCGGTGCAATGGAGTTTAGTCTTCCCTGCTAAATAGTGCTGGAACCTTGCCAAACTACAAATCATAGGATTCTATATACCGTAATTGAGTGGTGGAAAATAAAGTGGTGTCGAACTGCATTGATTCTACAATGTAGATGCACCCCATGTTTTCAGTTGTACCCAAATCATCTAGGACTTTCAAAGTCAAAACCCACACTTTGTACTTTGCCCAGAAACTAATTGCCAACCAGTTGAATGACTTTAGTATAGGTGCAATATGCTCACTTCTAAATTTTCCTATAACCAATCTGGCTGCCATGTTTTGCAACAATTGGAGTTTCTGAACTTTGTACAGAGGAAATCCGATGTACAGCACATTGCAGAAATCCAACCTTGAGGTTACCAACACATGCAAATTCTAGGAAGGCGTATAGCTGGAGTATCAGCCAAATCTGATAGCAAGCACTCCTGACCACCTGGGCTGACATTTGGAGAGACAGATCCAAGAGCACTTCCAAGTTACGAACAGTGTTTCAGGGGGAGTGTATCCCGTCCAAAGCTGGTTGACACACCTCCTTCCCCAAGTTAGGACTCTTGATGGGAAGTATCTGTGTTTTGTCTTCATTCCATTTCCATTTGTTTTTCCTCATCCAGCCCATTACCTCCATTCAGAGGAAACACCCTATCCTTCGCTAAAGCTGGTTTTTGAAGGCATGGTGAAATGTATTTGGGTGTCATCAGCATACTTTTGCTTTGCTTTCCAAAATCCAGACCCAGACATACAGCTCACTTTCTTTTTACTGCTTCTAGGCTCAGATCAAAGTGCTACTTCTGGCCTTTAAAAGCATTGAATGAGCATTCCTTATGTAAGATCCTCCAAATGTGCTAGATGACAGACACACTCTGATCTGTATCATGTTCAATCTAGCAGTTAGTACATTATATGATTTTAACAGTCTTCATGGGAGAATGGGAAAATATGATTTTCAAATGAGATAAATTATAGCAATCACTATCCAGTTAGATAATTTGCAATATAACTTGCATTTTATTGATATTCCTTTATTGATATTTATTAATATTCCTTTATTGATATTTCCTTTTCTGGAAGTGGGCCCTCTGTATCTGTTGTGGTATGGTTCCAGGACCCCTGTGAATAGCAAAATCTGTATAGTAAAATGGTATCCCTTATATAAAATGACAAACTCAAGGTTACCTTTTTGGAATTTTAGGAAGTCTTGTTCTAAACAACGAAGTGAAAGCAGGCGTTGTAAGGTGAATATAGTCTTTTTATTGACTACTGTGAGTAAAACAAACTAAATACATCTGTAACAGTTTGGGTTCCTTTATACAGTACATTAAATAAGTTATGGACATGAAATAGGTAACAAAAAGAATCCTAGTATAGAACCAAATGACAAAAAATTATATAGAAAACAGAATCCACAAAGTCTTCCCATAGTAGAATTTCACATCTTTCACTCCCATTTTCAAAAATCATTTTAAAATCATGACAGGTAGTATTTCACTTATTTACATTAACATATTTTTTTCTTTTAATATATAGCAAGCAATTGTAATTGCAAGTTAAGTTATGGAAGACTGTCTATTTACACTCAATTTCAGAATACCAGCGTTCTCTCTCTCTCTCTCTCTCTCACTCACACGCACACTCACACAGATGCAGACTCAGAGTTCTTTGGAACTGATCTTGCAATATTCAGTTCTCTTCAAAGTGTTAAATGGCAACTGAGATTTTTTAAACTAATATTTTCACATCATATTTTTAAGGATCTCTGCTGAAGAGAACAATCTTAGCTGATCCCTACAGCACTAGACAGGTTTGATGTCTAAGACTTTTCAAAGTGGCAGGGAAAGTTCTGCAGCTAACAGAGATGACCAAGAATTTTAAAAATGTAGCAGACAAAAAGTATTTATTATTCCAAAATATTTCAAATTCTTTTAATCGCAGCAGTTTTTAAGGGAAATAGTCCAAATCCAAGTGTTAGTCCAAGGCCAGATCTACTCCATCAGTTACTAATGAATACACCACTACCTAAGTATATCTCACTGGTCTATTACAGTGGTTCTCAACCTGTGGGCCCCCAGGTGTTTTGGCCTACAACTCCCAAAACACCTGGGAGTTGTACCAGTTTGCTGTTAGGATTTCTGGGAGTTGAAGGCCAAAACATCTGGGGACCCATAGGTTGAGAACCACTGGTCTATTATAAATGAGATTAGCAATTGATTTAGGCCTCTTGATGTTGATATTATCTGACATCTGTGAAGGTGGACAGCCAGTAAATTTGGTTACTTCATTATTCAAGATCTCCCTAATGAAACAGTTGGAACAATACAGGTTCTGTCAACACTTTTTGATTTTTTTCAAGCTCTTGGTGGTGCATTTTGGATTTCTGCTTTATTATATCTGCCAGGAGATACCAATAAATCTTCAGATGCATACTCCTCCTCACAGATCATAAGATTTCCCTCTTTGGCAATGTGTCACTAAGAGAGGAGTTTCACGGATGATTTTGGATATTACTTTTCCAAGCATTTGCATATCTGGATACATTAAGACACATAACATATGAAAAAGGGGGAAAAGATAAATTATAATGTACCTCCTATTGGGCTAAAACGGGGTGATTTAGATCAAGGTGGGAAAAATATAGTCGTGGGCTATATGAGGCCCCCAGGACCCCTATTTTTTATTTTTAAAATGCCCATAAATGTCTTGGGGGGGGGGGAGAGTTTTTAGCACAAGAAGAAGCCTTTTTAACCAAGAGGAAATGACTCAGAAATGGAGGGGCACATGGGAAAACCTTCTTCTTCAAGGGGGGCTGCAGACCTGGTCATGTGGTGGACAAATCTAGCCCCTCAACCTCTGACAGTTGCCCTCCTGGTACAGACACAATACCAAACTACGTTTCAGCTTCATGCAAACATCATCTGTTTACATCCTCCTCCTAACTCTCTAACATCATTTTCTTCTTCCGATTTAACAGCAAAACATTGAAATAAAACAGAACAGTTTTGCTGCAAAACTAAAAGTGGGAGAGCACCGTGTACTTCCTCCTACATAGTGTATGTGTGAACTAATCCCAATAATGCCTCAAAAGTTAAACCTTCTTACAAAGCAACTCCTTTAAGGATTAAACTAAAGATGATTTCAGAGATGTGTAAACATTATTTCCCAATGCCTTATGTTTGTGTGTGTGGTTGTGGTGTGGGCTAAAAGCAGCTTTGGGGAAAGGAATGACTCATACTTGAGGGCCTTGATGTTTGGGAGGATAACCTTCTCCCCTCTTGTCCAGTTCCCTGAGATCTTGCACAATCAAGGTATCAAAGCTATAGTTCCACGTGTGGCATTTGGTGATTGCCCTTTGTTAACTTTGGTCTGGTCTTTATGTCCATTTGGCAATTTGGCATGTTTAAAATGAGGTGCCACAAGTCTGTGATTTAAATTCTTCCACAAATGTTGGGATAATTGTGGTCCTCCAAATAGTGACAATTTGCAACTCCCAAATAGCAAAACCAATGGAGAAGGATAATAGGGGTTGTAATTCAAACACTAGCTGAAGGGTTATGGGTTGCTCAGCCCAGGTTTGAACAACGGATTGACTCTATATCAGTGGTTCTCAACCTGTGGGTCCCCAGGTGTTTTGGCCTACAACTCCCAGAAATCTCAACCAGTTTAGGATTTCTGGGAGTTGAAGGCCAAAACATATGCGGACCCATAGGTTGAGAACCACTGCTCTATATGATCACAGTCAACTTTAGAGATGGGGAGACTGTTTTTACCCAGCTGCTAATCTACAGATATTTTCCAAAATACAACAGAAGTATGCAGCAGGTATGAAAAGATGGAAGGGGCAGAACTCGGATCCACAATCAAATGCTTTGGCAAGGTATCACAATGCAAGATTTTCCCTGTAGGAAACTTTTAATTGGAGTCAACATACATATACAATGATGAGAGAAGAAAGAGAACTGTATCAGCCTTTGGTGTTTGTGTAGGTTATTATAGCTAGCCAAAACTCTGCTTGGTTTAGCAAGCATGCTCTGAAAGGCTGGAACAGAAATTAAAAGATCAGCACCTAATGTGTACACTGATGAACCTCAAATAATATATTTCTAGCAAACAGCTCCTAGGCAAAGACAGAACAGTTACAACAAGATAAACCAATTTAAAAAATGGCAAAGAGCAGGAAGACATTTTGCAAACATCTTTGGATTGAACATTTCAATCTGTCAAACCCCAAGTACAACATAAACCATCTGCTCTCTAACTAGATGGGATTAAATGGGTCATGTGAGATAGCTGGTGAGTCATTATATGAAGCAGTTTTAGATCCTCCTTTTAACAAACAAAAATAGCATCCTTCTGCTGCCTCCTTCCATCCCATGTGTCCAGACTGAGGATGGTGGGGAAAATTAAAGGAGTGGTGAGATGCTGATAAAAATCCATACATGACCTTAAATGGAGGATGGAAGGAAAGAAGATGGAAATAGGTAGAATAAATTCTCTTCTACTTATCCCTCATTTTCAATCGATTGAGTTTTTCCCTAAGAAAACAGTTTCTAATAATGGCCCACTTGTTCTATCCCAGTATGTTCAAGCCCAGAGTCATGGAGTTTGTGTGTGTCGACAGTCTAAGAATGTACAATGAATCGAAGTATCAAACTGAAAGGAAAATCTGCCTCAACAGCTATGCTTTGTGATTAAAATGGAGACGGATCTATTAAGAAGCATGACGGGATAACAATAAAATCTCCTTTAAGGAACTTTAGATGAAACAAAACAACAGGCCCAAAGTCCTCATGGATTCCAGGAAACCAGGAAGACAAACCTGAGATCCAAGTTCTGGAGGGTGGACATGAATTCCAAAAAATCACATCAAAATGCACCAGATGGAATAACGTTAATGCCTTTGTGCTGAAGGACAAACTTTTGACCATGTTTTGAGGTGTTTTTATTTTAAAATGTAGAAAACAAATAAAAATGTGCTGAATGAAACCTTCTTTTTTAGAGACCATTTGAGTCTATTGCTGTCACAGAGGCTGGGGTGGAGGATCGTGAAGTGGTGGTAGACGTCTTCTCCAGAGCTGGACTGGCTATCCCGTCGACTGCTTTCACAGCAGCTGATGCAGACCGCCCTGCTGGTAAAGGGATTGGTTTGACTTGGCTGTGCAAGCTCTGCCCACAGATCCGGTGGTGCTTTTCCCAATCTTTGTGTTGGCAAAAGGAGCCACAATAGCGGGCAATGTTGCACCCACTGCACGTCTCGCTGGCTTTGCGACCACAGTTCCAGCAGCTCTGGAAAAGCAAGGAAAGAACATCTTTGTTAGAGCCGCTTGCCAATCAAGAAGTTTGATTATCATTTCAAGGATCACTAAAATGTCAAAGAAAGTGCTACATAAGGAACTGCTTCAATGTCCTGGTGGTGGGAAAAACACTTTTACATTTTCCATGAAATGTGCTCTATAATAGAAGGAAAAGATTTTCAAATCCTATTTGTGTGACAGCCTATTGACAACTAATCCCAAGTGAAACAATCAAAATGGGATAACAAATATCAACTCATAGTTCCATTAAGCAGATCTGATATGAACATAAGCAGCAATACTTCACAAGTCAACCTTCAGCTAGTTCGGCATACTGAGGATTTGAACAACCTCCTTTGGAAGAAGCACGTGAAAACCTTCCAAGACAGATTACTCAACAGGATACTGGGACATTAGCAAGTAGGTTTACAATGTGTAACAAATTTGCAATGGCAGGAGGGAACACTTGAGTATTCCAACAATTAACTAATCACTTATGCATTGTTTGCTACACTCAGGGGTTCATGGAAGAAAGTGGGAGGAAAAGTGTTTTTTGTTGGGACAAAGTATCTTATAAAGGTGTATTTATTTGACTGAATTTTACCAGCTGCCAAAATTCTTCAAAACGAGCAGGTGGCACCTAGAAGGGATGGGAAGCTCTGCTGCGACTGATGACCCTGTGCCCACTGGCATTGCTTTTCAGCTTTTCCCATTTTAAGTCCAACCAATCATTGTTAAAGAACAAACAAAAATACGAATACTGCCACATTTTCTGGGGTTAGCAACAAAGTTGTGCTGAAGGATCTTGAGATTCCCAGAGAAAACATCTTAATCACATCTGCAAAAGTGAAACCCGAAAAGGTGGAGAGCTGAGTGTATTAGCTGTGAAAAATTGTATTACTGCTGTTGAGCATATATTTCAGTTATGGCAGCTACAAAACACAAATAATATATATTACAAATTGTAGCAGTATTACTAACAATAATTTTATTAGTATCGATAAGACACCTGTTCATTATGTAGATTCCTCTTGTTTCTCACTGATGGTTGAGAAACACCATAGATCTGTGACTCTGGATTAGAAGCTACTATCAAAGAATTCTTTCACAGAGTCATAGAGTTGGAAGAGACGACATAGGCCATCTACTCCAACCCTCTCCCATGCAGGAAAAGCCCAATCAAAGTATCCCTGACAGATGACCATCCAGCCTCTGCTAAAAAGTTTCAAGGAAGGAGCTTCCACCACACTCTGAGGCAGAGAGTCCAGTGTTGAACAGCTCATATGGTCAAGAAGTTCTTCCTAATGTTCAGGTGGAATCTCCTTTCCTGTAATTTAAACAAATTGCTCATAGTTGTAGTTTCAAGGGCAGCAAAAAATAAGTCTGTTCCCTCTTCATTATGACACCCCTTCACATATACATGGCTATCATGTCTCCTCTCAACCTTATTTTCTGCAGGCTAACATACCCAGCTCTTTAAGATTCTCCTCACAGAGATTCATGGTCTCCAGACCTTTGATCATTTTAGTTGCCCTCCTCTGGACACCTTCCAGCTTGTCAATATCTCTTTTCAACTGTGGTGTCCATAATTGAAAACAGTATTCCAGGTGAGTTCTAACCAAAGCAGAATAGATAGGCACCATGGCTTCCCTTGATGCAGGTACTATACTCCTTTTGATGCATCCCAAAGTCCCACTGGCTTTTTTTCCTGCTGCATCACACTTGTTGTCCACGAAGACGCCAAGATCTTTCTCATGTGGACTTTTGTCAAGCCAAAAATCACTTATTTTGTATCTTTGCAATTATTTTTTTCTGCCTAAGTATAGTATTTTACATTTTCCCTTTGTTGAAATTCATTTTGTTAGTTTTGGCCCAGCTCTCTAATCTGTTAAGGTCATTTTGAATTCTGATCCTGTCCTCTGGAGTATTAGCTATCCCTCCTAATTTCATCCAAGTCATTAATACAGATGTTGAACAGTACTGGGCTCAGGACCGAACCCTGCATCACTCCACTAGTAACATTTTTCCAGGATGAAGAGGTGAGAACACTTTGGGTTCAGTCGCTTAACCAATTACAGGTCCACCTAACAGCAGTATTGCCTAACCCACATTTGACTAGTTTGACTAGGTGATGGGGGACTTTGTTGAAAGCCTTACTGAAATAAAGATATGTTACATCCACAGCATTCCCTGCATCTACTAAGCTTGAACTCTATCAGAAAAAGAGATAAGATTAGTTTGCTATTACTTGTTTTTGAGAAATCCATGTTGACTTTCAGTAATCAAAGCATTCCTTTCTAAGTGACTGAAGACTGCCTCCTTAATGATATGCTCCAGAATCTTTCCTAGTATTGATGTCAGGCTGACTGGATGGTAATTGTTTGGGTCCTCTCTTGAAGATCTGGACAACACCAAGTCACCCTCCGATTTGTCAAGATCAGACATAACAGAATTTAATCTAACCCGAATAAAGTGGTTTGATGAATCCTGAAAAGTCATGTCAGCCATCTTCATGATCTTGCCTTAGGACTTTTCACCTGTGCTGTTAAGACTCGGCAAAGTTTCCATTGTCTCCTCACCTCGGTAGACTCCTCCTGCTCATTGATCACTAGGAAAGCGTCTTCAGTGGCCTGCCGCTTTGCATCTGCAATGGTCTGCTCCATACGGGCCCTTTCAGAAGCAATCATTTCAAAGGCCTTCTGCTCAGCCTCTGCCACAGCCTTTTGGACTTCGGACATGGCCTGGCGTTTCACTTCATTCACAGCTTCTTCTGGAGAAAAACAAGAGTCTTGTCAAATGGCTTCACAATGGAATTATTATTATTATTATTATTATTATCATCATCATTATCATTATTTAAACATGACAAAACATACCAAACAATGCAACATGGTGGAAACAGTTTAAACTGCAGTACTATCAAGTCAACTATCTCCCAGCAACTAAGGCTCATAAACATGTACCAGACCTGAACTATAAGGGAAGTGTTGAGCCAGCAGAAAGAAAGGGAATGGAATGGTGATCATACATAAATAAAACCTCACCTTACCCTCGCCATCCAATGGGTCAAACAACTTAAGCTGAGAAATTCTGACTTGACCATAGATGCCTAGAAAGGCTCAAAGATAAGAAATTCATCCTGGTTTTCTTACACCAAAATACAACCTCTTCTTCCCAAGCCTTTCCCAAAACTTTACACACATTTCAAACAATGCTATCTAAATCCTATGATTCTATGTCATTCAAAGCCACTGGCCATACTAACAGAGATTAATGTAGTCCCAAACATCAGACATCAGACTTTCCTTAATGAGTTACACTGGAAGTTCAAAATATATTTTTCTCATTCCTTTCAGAAATAGATTATTGACACAGCCAAAGTGGTTACCCAAAATATACCCACCTAGATACATGTGCATTGCTTTGATGCCATTTGGCAAATTTTTGTTCCTTTGGCTGCTGATGCTTTGGGGTGTCACTTTCTTCTCCTTCTCAGCCTCATTTGTCCACAATGCAATGATTCTGTTTACAACCATCTGTTTACAAGCATCTATGATATCATCATATAAGAGGTAACTTTGTTGCATCATTAACAACATTGCATGAATCACAACAGCCAATAGGATCAAATGTCAGTGTGGGCAAAGGAAGCTCTTTCCTCTCTGTTGTATATTTATTTATTTTTACATTTTTAACCAGCTACCAAGAAAAAGAGAAGGCAGAAATTATCACCTGCTCTAAAGGCAAACATGTTTATTTGATCTTTAAGTTTTAAAGCTAAATTATAATTATAATCTTATCATTAAACAAAGTTCTTTTATGTTGGTAGCTGACTGAGAGTCTGTGTTGGGAGAAAGGGGGCAGATTTAATTGATTCATATTTAATTGTCACATTTGCCTGGATAGTCCTATTTTAAACAGCAGGAACCTATCATCAGCCAATGCAGAGGAAAGTCACCTCCAGTGGTAAATGCTAGGAAGTGGCAGAAAGGTGTTGGAGAAGAAAACTATTTGTTCAGCAGTCTGTTCTATGTCTCCTAAAATAGCCAATTGCTTCTAGATCAGTGGTTCTCAACCTGTGGGTCCCCAGATGTTTTGGCCTTCAACTCCCAGAAATCCTAACAGTTGGTAAAGTGGCTGGGATTTCTGGGAGTTGTAGGCCAAAAAACCCGGGGACCCACAGGTTGAGAACCATTGTTCTAGATGAAGGATTCAGCTATCATTCCAGTTGGCTTCTATAAATGGCATCCGGGATGGAGGGGCATCTTGTATCTCTCATGCAGCGAAAGGCAAGAACCAGTATTGCACTGAGATCTAATGGCACGACTGGCTAAGAGAATTTCACAGGATGCTGACAATGCTGCCTAAACTAACAAGCAGAAAATTGGGTCTTACTATTACGGCTAAGGTAATGAGAGAGCAATGTAATTCTGCTTTCCTCAAATCAACCTGTGTTTTTCTCTCTCCTCTGACATCTCAAATGATTTGGTCCTTTGAAGAAGATCTCCATACTTACCAGCTTTTTTCCATATCTCCTCAGTGACATAACTGGCGGGTGCTCCTGACCGGCTGCTGAACTCCCGCTGAGATTCTGTAGCAAGAAGAGTAGTGTCAGGAATATTAGAGACAGAAATGTTCCCTCTCCTAACTCCTAAGATCTATACAGCAAGAGGTGGCTCAATAATATATCTAATAAATAATAATACAACTTTATTTCTATACTGCCTTCTTTCCCCGAGGGGACTCAGGGCAGTTTACATATTAGAAGGCAGACATTCAATGCCTAAGTAAGTACAAAACATATCAAAATGCATAATTGAGCACAATAATAACAGTGAGTTTACCACAAATGATTAAGCATTGAGATAAAAATATAACACAATAGTCAGTAAGACAGAATTAACTAAAACATAAATAAACACTACAACAAAAACCCTCAAAACAGTTTAAAATACAGAACACTGGCACCAGTGTTCATGGCAGCCATATAGAGCAAGTGGAGTTGGTCAGCATTCCAAATGAGTAACATGTTTTAGTCTTCCTCCTCTCCACACACTAAAGTGTGTTTAGAAGTGTCTTAAAGGAGATGAGGGTAGTGGCAGTATTTTACTTCTTTAGGAAGGGAAAAGACCCTCTCTCTCGTTCCCACTAATCGAGCTTGTGACGGGAGTGGTACCAAGAGAAGGGCTCCTCCGTTGACTACAGTTCCCGGGATGGTCTGATTACACAAATGAGAACAGGGTAAGATTAATCACATTAAGCTCGAGCCTGGCGATTTCTGAAGTTAAGAGCGTTCATCACCTGGCAAAATGAAAAATGGCTGCTTTTAATTTGATGCCCCGTGTAATTTATTATACAGCACATGCCATTTCCATCTTTTAATACTCTTGTCCTCACAGGCTATGCACTTCTAAATGTATCTCATCAAACATCTGCTTTCTCTGGCTGTAATGGACATTAATCCTCGCTAATGGCATTTACATAGCACCTTGTTTTCCAGGAATTGCAGGCAACTTAAAGCAGCAGCTGAATTTTAAGGGATCAGTCCTTTGAGAACTGGAACGCTAAGATCCACAGAGATTCAGGGTACATCTACATTGTAGAATTACTGCAGTTTGACACCACTGTACCTGACATGGCTCAATGTTATGGAATCATGGGAGTTGTAGTTTTACAAGATCTTTAGCATGCTGGTGTCTCAACAACTATAAATTCCTGAACCCCATAACACTGAGCCATGACAGTCAAAGTGGTGTCAATCTGCATTAATTCCACCCTGAGTAAAGTGAAGATTGACCGAAGATACCATAAAATATTATATTCCCTAAATTGAAACAAATATTTTATATATAACTAGCATTCCTATCTTCAGCCCGCTCTTGAAAGGGTAAAGCATAATAGAGATTGCACAAATTACTGTATACTTGCAGAACAGCCCCACTAATAATCTGGATGTGTGGAACCTATTAAGCAATTGGGCTACAATGAAAAAAAACTTCCTACATCCACTCTTCTGTGATACAAAGTTGTGTGATAGTTATCCTTTAGCAATCAATCTGAAATGCGCTAATGCGCGTACACCTCACAACACAGTGTTAACAGAAGCTATCTCCTGAGTTTCATTCCTTACCACTGTTAATAGAGTCTGAGCTCCCTGGGCTGTGCTGCCTTGTGATGATGTCACTTCCCCCTTTCCGTGGCTCCGTGGGTTCACTGCACCGTCTCTTCCAGTAATTGAGCTCTTCCCTATCAGCCTCTTGACAACGGCGGAGAACAGACATGGAGCGCCTGGTCTTCTCTACCATTTCCATGATGCAGTTCAATGCCTGGGATGGGAGAGAATAATGTTATCAGCATTTATCCTCGGGGTGGGGGGGGGGGGGGGTGGAGGGTCTAAAAGAAGTAACTCAGAGGGAAATTATACTATTATCAAAACAGTATGGCACAGCTAGATAGTACCAGGTCACAATGGAAAATAGCATATGTTCTGTTTTATTTACGTAATAAATACATACTATGTGATTATGTTTGCTAGGGTTGTCAAGTTTTATATTTTTGGCTACTTTCTATTTGGTGCTAAGTTTATAGTAATAGCTGTTCTATTTTCTTTTATGTGCATTGCTTTGATGTAATTTGTTATTATGTCTTTTTCCTGGCATTGAATGTTTGCCATATATGACTCCCTTTGGGGAAATAGGGTAGTCTATAAAGATGATGATGATTATGATGATGATGATTATTATCATCATCATCATCATCATCATCATTATTATTGAATGTTCCCTTAGAAAAAATGATAACAGCTTACAAACAAAAAAACTCGCATTGTGGGAAAGGGTTGTATCCAAGTATGTGCTAATTTGGAACATGAAGAACTTTTTACATTTTCGAATAGAAAAATTTAAAAACATCTATCATCCAAAACCATAAAGCCTAGTAAGACCTATACCATGTGTTGTTCAGGACATATTCACAGATTACCAACGATTTATAAATTTTCAATAAAACAATATGTGGACTCTTCCAACACAATTGTCTGTGGAAAATTGTCACATGCAGAGTTTTCTATGTGAAGTAGTTTGCCGAATGCCAAGTGGTATTACCACCTTGATACTACTTCAGATTTACAATATATGAGTAAATGATGTCAAAAATGAGAGTGCCAAGATGAAAGAAATATCCAGTTTTCAAAAACGGTGACATATAAAACTTTGTTCATTGTTGGCCTATTCATTGTGGAAACTTTTTGCATTAATTCCAGGCACTCCTCTTATATGGACAAACTGGAATGGATTCCAGGCTGCATGTACATGGAAATAGACTATAGAGAATGTATTGTCAAAGGCTTTCATGGCCAGAATCACTGGGTTGTTGTAGGTTTTTCGGCCTGTATGGCCATGTTCTAGAAGCATTCTCTCCTGATGTTTCGCTTGCATCTATGGCAGGCATTCTCAGAGGTTGTGAGGTCTCAAACTAAGGCCCGGGGGCCGGATACGGCCCTCCAAGGTCATTTACCTGGCCCTCGCTCAGAGTCAACCTAAGTCTGAAATGACTTGAAAGCACACAACAACAACAACAACAACAACAACAACAATCCTATCTCATCAGCCAAAAGCAGGCACACACTTCCCATTGAAATACTTCGTTGTTGTTCATTTGTTCAGTCATTTCTGACTCTTCGTGACCTCATAGACCAGTCCACGCCAGAGCTCCCTGCCGTCCGTCACCACCCCCAGCTCCTTCAAGGTCAATCCAGTCACTTCAAGGATGCCATCCATCTTGAAATACTAATAAATTTATATTTTAAAAAATTGTTCTTAATTTTAATTATTGTATTGTTTTTAAGTGCTTTTTTTTGCACTACAAATAAGATATGTGCAGAGCGCATAGGAATTCATTCATGTTTTTTTTCAAATTATAATCCGGCCCTCCAACAGTTTGAGGGACTGTGACCTGGCCCTCTGTTTAAAAAGTTTGAGGACCCCTGCTCTAGAACATGGCCATAGAGCCCGAAAAATCTACAACAACCCAGACTATAGAGAGCACTAAAAATACATTTCAAAAGCTGGCTTTGACCTTCAGTTTAAAAAGAACAGCAGCTTAAACTAGTATAAGTGTTTATATTGTATAAAAAGCTGAATATATGGATAAGATGGATTTTGGGTGCACAACAAGATTTCCGTTTTAATTTTCCACAGTACAGATTTAGGCATTTTTCTTTTGAATTCTTGTACAGCTCCAAATACTTTTGCTAATGAAATCTGGGAATGTTCACATTACGGATTTGGTCCAGAAAACAGAACAGCAGAAAGGGGCACAATACTGTGCTTACAAGTGAACAATGTCCATATGAGATGGCACATGTAATCTCATTATTGGTCACATGTTTCTGCATGTGAGGTATGTTTATTGAATAGGGCCTATAGAAAATATTTCATCAGCTATTTATAAACAGTGTTAGAATAGCACTCTGATTTTGGCTTGCAATTTCTACCTACCAGTAGCAAAGCATTTTCAAAGCTTATTACTTGGCAAAATCTTAGCCTTTGAGACTCTTTTCCCTTGCAGTTCTTGCCAACTGTAAGAACGAAATATGAGTCTTGGTTGGATACAGAAATGCTAACTTAACTGTGTGCTTCCCAGCAGCTCTTTATAGGATGCAATCATGGGGATCGTAGTATAATCTTTAAAATTACATTTTACTGGGGGTTTCAAAGTAACAGTTTACCTCTATGTGAAATTCAACCCTGTTAAAGACAAACAGTCTGCAAATCTTGTATAGAAAATCACTTTGGATAGCAAGGCATTGAATGTTTGCCTTTTTGCTTGGAAGCCACCCTGAATCCCCTCGGGGAGACAGGGTGGCCTATAAATAAAGATGATGATGGTGATGGTGATGATGATGATGATTCCTTCTACCAATCAGATCACTGGCAAACACACATTTTGGTGCCTCAAATGTTAGCCCTGTTTCTGTGTATATTTGACCTGCTGATTCCAGAAATTGCATCAGTTTCTTCTCTATCAGCTCCAGTTTCTGAGATACAGAACATACGCCACATACCAGTCACCATCTGCTCACCCATGGAAAATCATGATAACAGTATCTAAGAATCTAAAGCTGATATGGTCTATATTAAATGCAATTTTCTGAATCAGAGCCCCAAATAACCCCAGGCACAGTTTTAAAAACCAAGACACCAAGAATTTTTTTTCTTTGGTTGGGCTGTGTTATTGATCTACTTCATTTAGCCCATGTTGCCTAATTTGACCAGCAATGGTTCTCCAAGGAATGTAAGCATTTTACAAATTGCTATTGGAAAATTCATCTAGGATGTCTGGGGGTAAATATCAGCCACTATAATACAGCCTTTCCAGACTAACGATCATATAAACATTATATTAGGTCTACTTGGTTTGTGAGCACACATACTTTTGTTTTGTCTCAATTTATGGGGAGAAAACATAAGAAGAGCCAAGCTAAATCAAATCAAAGGTGTATCTTATCTAGCAGTTGGTTCACATATTGGATAATTGGTTACTCATAGGAAGTCCAGAAGCAGGGTATGAGTGCAACAGCACCCTTCCATTTACGTTTCCCAGCAAGTGATATAAATGAGAACACAACATCTTTTCATGGAGGAATTATCCATTGTGACCAGGAGCCACAAATAGACTTAGCCTCTGTGAATTTATCCAGTTCTCTATGAAAGCTGTCCATATTGGAATTTATGGTAGCAAACATATGGATGTCTACGATGCAGCGTACCAAGACATACTTCCTGCAGTTTCTTACATGGTCAAGATGCTTCCATTCATCAGCCCACTCTCTCTCTGTTAAACGATGATCCACAAGTTCATCTTGATAACCGCCATTTAATCCTGAAGGCATGGTGAGGAAAATGGTACAGTTAGAGAAGTATATCCACAAGCTGATATAATACAAGGTCTACTAAACTATTATTTCTGGACAAGACCCCAAAGGATTTGCAAGATCAATAAGGAGTTCAGGGTGTATATGGTGGAACTTGATGTCTTTATACAAGAACAGAAAACACTACTTTGAGGTAGAATTTGACCTCCTGAGATTCTCAGACTACATTTCAAATAGGGGAGTTGATAATGGTTATGGCCAAGGCAATGCAATTGGAACTGTACAAGCAGGGATATGACAGAAAGCGTTCTCCTTACCTATACTATGTCGATCTCTCAGTTCTCTATGCTCTAACATCTTGCTTGGGTCTCTGTACAAATGGGATGTTGCAATGTCTTCCAGGGTGTAATGCTGGAGAGGGGGTGGAGTAGGATGGAACTGCCCAGCTGGATTTATGACGGGCAACATCAGAGCTGGACTGTGGCGTGGTGCTGGGCTAATGGTGCACACCCTCTTAGCAGGAGGCTCTGATGGGAGCGGTTCTCTCTCAAAGCTGTTTTCTTCCCTCCTGTAAGCGAGTCAAGAAAGGGAGGCTGCTGTTAGGGGTGAGAAAGCAAATGGGAGAATCCGAGGAAAGGAATCTTGAGCCATCCGAGAGAAGCACTATTTGGGTGTGTTTTGTGCATAGCACAAAACAGAGTTATAAAAGTGAACTCCCTGGAAAGAAAAATAAGTAAAATGCAATCTCAGGCATCTAGCTAGAAACAAAAGATGAGCTCTGATGGGTTTATATGGTCCAATAGGTCTCAAAATCTATTCCTCCTCTGCCAGCAACTATTTAAAAAGCCAATACATGTTAAATATCCCCAATCTGAAATGCTTGGGGTCAGAGTGTTTTGGATTTTGGCCTTTTAAAAAATATCTGTATTCTACAGTGTGTGTGTGTGTGTGTGTAGAGAGAGAGTGTTATTTTGAAGATGAGCCAAAGTCTAAATGGGGAATGCATTTCTGTTTCACATACACCTCATACTTATAACCCTAAAGTAATGTTATACAATGTTTTAATATGCATACATTGGGCAATCAGAAAGTAAAGGTGTCACTAACTCAGCCACTCATGTAGACCACCTGGGAGGATTTTAAATTTACAGATAAGGCATGCTCTACTTGTAGTGACATTGGAGAAGGAGAGCTTTCACTTATTTAATTGCCAGATAAGGAAGGAGTTATTTATATATACCATATTCTATGTGTGTTTTTTTTTTAAAAAACCCTCAGGCTACAGGGATACAGGAAATTAAACAGATCTAAAGAAATTAAATTTGTGCAAAATGCTATAGAGCAGTAGAAAATAATGTAAGGCATCATATATGGCAAAAGCCCCTTTGAGTATTCCTTTTCTAAGAAAACTCTAAGGGCCCTTCCACACAGCCATGTAACTCAGAATATCAAGGCAGAAAATCCCACAATATTTGCTTTGAACTGAGTTATCTGAGTCCACACTGCCATATATTACAGTTTGATGCAGAAAATGTGGGATTTTATTCAGCTGTGTGGAAGGGGCCTAGGAAAATTAATGGAGTCAGTATAAATCAAAGGAAGATTTCAAGGCACATATACTCACACACTTACTATATGAGGGATAGCATGGTGTAGTGGTTTTAATGTTGGACAATGACTCCAAGGACCAGGGTTCAAATCTCCAGTCTGCCATAAAAGCCCACTTTGGGATATCTCACTGTTTCAGCCTCAGAGGAAGGCAAAAGCAATTTCCTTCTGAAAAAATCATGCTGAAACCCCATGATAGGTTCATCTTAGGGTTGCTGTATGCCGGAAATGACTTGGAAACACACAATAACAACAACAAATACCCTAAAGGTGAAATGCACAATCCAATCAATGTACGGTCAATTGTCTCCAAAAGTTTTAGTGATGTTTTAGTTTTAACTTGGCACCGAATTAGGGCAAACAGCAGTACCAATGACATCTTCTAGAATGAAACTCTCCTCCCTAATGTTGTGGTGGCATGAGTGAAAAACAACTCCTCTCCAATCCTACTATTAAGGTCAGAAACAGAAACAAACCCAGACATGTTTTGCATCATGATTAGCTTGGTCCACAGTGTTCAGCCAGATACTTCTGGGAATCCAGCAGGCAAAAATATCATTGGACTGCTCCATGCCATAGTATCCCCCTCTTTTAAATTACCTCAATAGGTTGTAGATGAGGCTGCCATTGAAAAGAGCCAAGAAACTCCAAACACTACAGAGTGTGACTGCATGACCAGGCTGGAGTACAGTACACCAGTACTTCACCATCTTCACCAGTGTAATCTAGTTTTACACTGCTAATTTTGGCCTTGAATGCTCTGCTCCATGGCTTGTACCTGCCTTATGTAAGCTGTCCTCTTCTGATATGCACCTACCTGAGATTATGAAAAGAGGTCCTTCTCCACTGTGCACCTAAAACCTAAAACATGAAATACAGCCGAAAGAAAGCCTTGCTATGTGCCTATTTTCATGTTGGTTTGGCACCAGACAGGGACATTTGTATTCACACATGATTTTGAAACTCAGTTCTTTTTACGCTTGAGTTTTACTAGGGCGATGGGGCTCTTTGTGCTCTCTCAAACTTTAAACGTTCCCATTTGTTGCTGATATTAGTTTAGCTTCTTGAGTCATTGTTTTAACATTTGATTTATTAATTGATTTATTGCTTTTTTTATACTTTGCTTTTCTTATACTTTGTATGCTATCAAGACAGGATTTGAAAATTGATTTGAGTTAGATATAAGGATTTGATGGCAAAAGAAAGGTCAAATGATATAGATACACAATAAGTAAAATCAATCATGGTTTAAAGTCTGTATCATTATCTAATCCCTTTAAAAATTATTTAATCTAGTATCACAGAGACAGCAAAAGCTGTACTTTGAATAGCAAAGCCTACATTTTAGTTATGTACTTTGCAAAATAATATGTCCCCTCATCTGTCCCAAATCATGCACTTTTTATTATTCTATTCTCAAAGTGTAGTATCTTCTGTCAATCACCATTTTTTTTCTGAACTCTCTGGACTGATCTCATTAAAAAAAAAACAGGGAATGTGAAAAACATTAATTTCAGGGAGAGGACACAATTACTTAGCCAAAAAGTGAAACATCTATTGACTTAGGGGTAAATCAATGCAATGCTGAACAGCATTATAGTATTGTCTCCCTATTCCTAATATGCTCCTTCAGATGTACCTTAACTCATCCCAAAAATAACCAACCAAATTTCCTGTGAGAATTACTCAGAGATAAAAAGGGTTGTGCTCTAAGCTTCCTGTAGGGGGCTAAATATTTGTTAAGGAATTCAGAGAAACGTATCTGTGTTAATTCAACTCAGATGCATATATACACTAGGATTAAATAAGATTCTATGACTTGGTTACAAATGAGAAACAGAACGGTTGCTGCTGTATGTCTTCAAATAATTTACAACTTAGGTTAACCTTAAGATGAACCTCTCATAAGGTTTTCTCAGCAAGACTTGCCATTGCCTTCCTCTGATGCAGAGAGACTTGCCCAAGGTCACTGTTCTCCCATAGTTGTATTCCAACACTTAACCATTACTCCACACTAGCTCTCAAAACAATGAATTCAATATAACAAGTTGACATCTCTAATTTGACCTATCTTTTGCCATCAAATCCTTATTTCCAACTCAAATCGATCTTGATGCAAATGCAACACCTTTGTTTACATCAGTGGCTCTAAACCTGTGGGGACCCAGATGTTTTGGCCTTCAACTCCCAAAAATCCTAACAGCTGACAAATTGCTGGGATTTCTGGGAGTTGTAGACCAAAACACCTGGGGACCCAAAGGTTGAGAACCCTGGTTTACATGATCCTAATTCTTCCCTCCATTGTATCTCTGTTCTGAAAAAAAGGAAACTGAGAAATTGGGTCTCCAGTGTGTCAAAAATACGTGGGAAAGTATCACAAAAACTAAAACCCCAAACACTTGCAGAGATCACAAGTTTTATGACAGACCATGATCTATTTTCTCATAGAAGACTTAGGGAACTCCAGGTGTGCTGGGCTATGTCTCCCATCATGACTAAGCCATGATAGAGCTGATGAGAATTATAGCTCAACACATCTGTCAAGCTATTACATGGGGAAGACTGGCAGAAGGAGTCCCACAGACATCTTTTACAAATGGCAATGCACTTTGGAAGAAAGCTTTTGCTACCTGTCTGGACTATGCCTCTTTCCATTCCCGTTCACTTCCATCAGCAGCTCTGAAGAATCAGCTGGGGAGGCAGTGTTTGTATTCAGAAGGATGTGTTCATGCTGGGCTAGGTACTGAGAAGGGGTCTGTTTGGCTGCCCGAGCACAATGCAGTAGCTCCCTTTGCAGAAGTGGAAGGTTGGCCTGCAAAGGAAAGTTATCAGTTGCCATATAAATCTAGAAACTGCAGAAGGTCTATTACTGTTTTTCATTTAATCTCCTATGGCAGAAATGCAATTGCCATTTTTTTTCTCTAGTCCAAGATCCCTCTCCCAACCAAAATTCAAGCAGTGGGTTACTGTGAGTTTTCCTGGCTGTATGGCCATATTCCAGAAGCATTCTCTCCTGACATTTCATGCACAATTATGGCAGTTATCCTCAGAGGTAGTGAGGTCTCAACACCTCTGAGGATGCCTGCCATAGATGTGGGCAAAACGTCAGGAGATAATGCTTCTGGAATATGGTCATACAGCCTAGAAATCTCACAGTAACCAGTGATTCCAGCCATGAAAGCCTTCTACAACACAACAATCAAGCAATTGGAAGCTTCAAGAGCAAACAAAGCAAAATGTAGTGGAATCACTAGAATCACTAGCACCCTACTCCCGAGCATGACATTAGTGGTTTTGACAAAGATCCCAGAATACTGCAAGTTAGTATGGTTTCCTTTACCTGCTTCCTTCTACATGAAAAATATTCACAGAAGAGATACACAGTCCAGTAGTTCCACATAAGAGAGACAAGTGGATCAAAAAAGAAAAGAAAAGAAGAAAACAGACCTAAAAGGGCCTGGGGCATAAAATAATGTTCTTAAAGTGTGGAGCAGTGTCGTGTTACCTTTTAAAGTAACTTATTATTGGATTTCTGTTTCTGCTGTATGGCTTTGGCTATTGTGGGAATGATTGAGTTCAAAGGCCAATCTATCATTAAAACAGTAACATTGTATTTTTGGAGAAGGGACTAGCTAATGAAAAAACACCAGAAAAACCTTCGGTCAAATTGGCACTCCAGGGCAAACAATCTGTGAAACAGGAGGAAACTCCTCTCGCTTGGCCTTGCCATTTTGTCAAAGTAATCAAAATAGGAAAGTTGCTCCTGTTGTACACATGCTGCAGGCAAGGAGCAAGTACATAATCCACTAAACAGAGTTTGCTGGGAGGAAGGCTGTATTTGGGAAGATAGAAAAAAAATAATTCCTCAGCAGCTATTCTTGATTCTTGTAGAAGACCTTCCCTCCAACATCCAGACCCTTCCTAATAGAATCTCACAGCCTTGGAATTTTAATAAAATGCAACCCAATTAAAGGTGTGACAATTTCTTGCATTATTGTTGTTTAAGAAATTCTTAGGTATTTTTCATGATTATATTTATTATTTATTTTCGCAAAAGCCAAGTTTAAATCTTGCTTAAAGCAATAAGGAAATACTGCTGCCTTGAAATTCAGTAGACGTGCACTGGGACCAAAGCACGCCACCAATATAGTATGCCACCAATATAGTAGCATCACAAATTAAAGTGAGACTCTTTCAGGCATCTACACAAATCTACAACATTCTTCAGCTTCAACTTAAAATTGCTCTATTTTGTATTGTGTAAGAAGCGAATTGAGAATACACTTTATATTTATATATATTTTTGTTGTGTCAAGAGCAACTTGAGAAACTGCAAGTCGTTTCTGAGAAATTGCAGAATGGCTGTCTGCAGAGGCATTGCCCAGGGGATGCCTGGATGTGTTACCATCCTGTGGGAGTCTTCTCTCATGTCCTGCATGGGAAGCTGGGGCTGACAGATGGGAGTTTACCCCATCTCACAGATTCGAACCACCAACCTTTAGGTCTTCAGGATACATAAGGTGAAACATTATCTGCTGTGTTTGCTAGTCAAGGCATGCAATTTCCAAATCTGCAAAGTATTTGGTTGGGGAAACAATCTACCTTAGAATAAACTTGGCCTAACAACATTATCAAATATTAGAATTTAAATAATTTAAGCCATATGTGCTTTAATTCAGGAAATCTATAAATAAAATAGTTTATAAGTCTTGAATCCCCTTTCAAAACAATGACTGGGCAAAAAGTGGAAGCCTTCTGAAGAAGTTTCTTGTGTATGAGAAAAGCATTACAGCACAGCAAAAGGTATGTACAATGGGCCCTTGGGATCTGCTGGGATTTGGTTCCAGCCCACCCTCCCCCCCCCCACTTCCCCAAGATATCAAAACCCACAGCCACTCAAGTCCCACTAAATATAATGGGACCTGCCCTTATGTAAAATGGCAAAATAAAGGTTTGGCTTTTGGAATGTACTTTTAACATTTTCAAGCTGTGCATGGTTGAATCCGTGGATATGGAGGGCTGATAGTCAGGGCCATAGCCAGGGATGGGTGGGTGTTAAAAGTTTGACCCTGCCCTGAAATGTGTCAGGTTAAAAAAGAAACCTGATTTACTCATAGCTTGGTTAACTAGTTAAAATTCTTGAGTAAACCAGGTTTGGGGGGGGGGTGTTAGAACCTTTGGGGGGGGGGTGAGGACCCTTAACCCCTCCCCCCCCCCCCGGCTAAAGCCCTGCTGACATTAGTCTACTCCTGTACTTGGAACAAATCTGGTCCAAGAAGACATTTTGCTGTCTGAGGCTAAGTAGTGAACCCACCCTCCCTCAATTCAAGATTAACAGCGGTGATCGTTAAAGTTCTTCAAAGCTCTTCATCAGAACAGATGTTGCGAAAAATTGGAACGAGAAGAGACAGTAAAATTAAAGAATCAGGTCAGGTGTTGTGGCCATAAGTTCAGTACTTGGACTTCAGTCTCAAGACAGAAACCGAAAGCTGAAAAATGGCTGAAATATTCCAAGGAACATTTTTGTGGCATCTGTGGTATTATCCAAATCTGCTTTTATTCATAGATCACACTGCTATTTCTGTTTTTTTATATACAATAGTAAAAAACAACCAAGTTATATTTTGTCACCTGAGGCATAAAACCTTATAAGTACCTCCGCAACCTCCTTAGGGCTCTAAATATCATAAATTGCTTACTAATTATCTGCTGCCTACTGATAAGAGGAAAAGCATGTTGCCCGAGGCAGCCATCTAACAGTATGGTAGCCCTGACTTGCAATTCAAATGAAAACTGCCTACACAAGTGCAGATGCTGGATATTCTGAATATTGTAGGACTAAATAATCATCCTTTGGTAAAGCTTACAAAAAGGGTAGCGGTTACAAAGTATGAACTAATCACCTTCAAGAATGGAATCACAAATGGACGAAGAGGAAAATTAGTGGCCTCTTGAAGTTTGCAGTGAAACTCCTCTATTGTCACTGTAGAATTCTGTAAAAAAAAAAAAAAGAAGAAGAAGGGATTAATTGGGATTTAATTAATTTTACTAGCTCTCCCTTCCTGCACACTGTTTGCTTTAGAAGCTGGCTTTGCATTTACTGAGGGAGAACTAATTAATCATTTGTAGCATCCAGTTAGCTATTCAGTTCCATTCCACATGTATCTAAAACATACTGTGGATCACAAATCACACCAGCTCTAACAGAATATTCTAATTTAAACAGATTGAGATACAAAAAACAACCAAATGTTGAGGAGTCTTGAAAGCAAGTCCTGTGAGGGATGGTAGGGGGGAAATGGGCATGTTTGACTGTAGAAGATTAAACAGCCTTCTCCAGAGACACTCCATTTTGTTAGACTATTTAAAACTGCCATCCAGAATTGAACACAGTAGTCCAAACGACTAGCACAAAATAGAATGGAACTATGACCTATCCTAATATGGTTCTCTAAGCACAGTTTGAGATTGTTTTAGCAGCTGCATGCACAAATACAGCTTCTGATCTTTTATTCCTACATACTTTTTACATGCAATTGTGCCAAACAAGATCTTTCCCAATTAATGTGCCCATGATTTCTTGTACCCACATTTATACCTGCTGAAGCTCATCTTGTTGACTTTAGCTCTGTGTTCCAGACTGGAACTATAGGTGAGAGTCTTGCTTTCTGCCTGTCATGATACTAGCTTTCCTGCCAAGCTTCATAGCAGGCGGTCTCGAGTTATACAACATTTGACTTACGAACTACTCATAGTTAAGAACAAGGGTAAGACAAGAGGAGGTGAAAGAAATCTACCCCTAGGAAGGAAATTCACTCCTGAAAGAGTTATTATGCAGAAAAGGTGTCTCCACTGAAGCTTTACCACCAATCTCTGTTTCTACAACAAACCAATTATTTCAAAATCCAATTATCACAGGGACAGAAAGTGAAATGAAATCTTCTGAACAGAAGTACAGACAGCAAACCAAACACCACAAGAGTGTTAAACTTCCTTGTGCTATCTAAAACTTTAAAAAAACCACAATATTTTTGGCTGGAGTTACACTTTAAAAATGTACCTGTTCTGGCTTACATGCAAATTCAGTTTAAGAACAAACCTACAGAACCTATCTTGCCTGTAACTTGGCGACTGCCTATCTTTGAAAATGTGAAAAGAATTCCCTACATAATCTCCACTTAATCAATTATTAAAATGCTGACCAGCACAAGTTCTCAGACAGAGTTCTACAACTACCACTTGAGACCCTTCTCCACTTTTACACAGAAGAACTTTAAATTGATTCTGGCTGTTCAAGCAACTGCAAATTCACCTAGCTGTTACTATGTAGCCCATTTTGACCTGCATGCCAACAAAGACATCATAAATAACTCTATGAAATACTCAAAATCAGGACATGAATATAGCTTTCCTATCACCTAATATACTAGAAACTTTTTCAAAAAAGGATGTTAAGATTGATCTGGCATGATTTATAATGTATGCATTCTTTTCTGAAAGCTCACAGGCTGACATGCTATTTGTAAATTTGTAATATTTCTCATTTAAAACATATTTTACATACACCAAAATACACACTGAAGCTGGAGGTCACATTTTTATTAGTTAAACAAAATGCTTTTTTAAAAAGATACTTTATCTTCCAAAGCTGCTTCTACCCTGTTTTAGGATATGACTGAGCTTGTCAGAAGTGAGCCAGAATTTGATGTTTTTCCCAATCACCATACAGACATACTTTTAGTAAAACAGTTTTCAGAAGAAATTTAAAATTAATTTAAAGCAGTAAGAAAACAGAGTTCAGCCAGGATGTTTTGAAAAATTTCACAGAATGCAATTGAACATGAGAAAATAATTAAAACATCATTCTTCTGGTGCTTATGACATAATAGTTTCTCCAAAAAGATTCATAGCTGACTTCCAGAAGAATGTAAATAAGCTACTGTATAATACAGCCACAGGCAAACTAAGGCACAGGGACTGCAAGGAGCCTAGGTGCTTACCTTAGTCCTCCTCATTTTCCCTGGCTGAACTCTGTTTTCTTACTACTTTAAATTAATGATGTGGTGGTCCGTGACATCTTATGCCCGCAGAAAGGACGGGAGAGGAAGGCACACAGTAGCTGAGAGCTCTCTAGAGCACTCTCAGTTACTGCATGTCTCGCTCTCTTCCCAGCGTAAGGATGATGCGAGTGGCCCTTCACTTATGCCAGGAGGACAGCTTGAGGAAGGCACACCCTCCGGAGCACTCTCAAATGTCAACTGTCTTGCCCTCCTCCCAGCATAATGCTGAAAAGACAGCCCAAAGATTGAGGAGAAGGGCTGGGGCAGTTGCTCCATGTCTCATTTTCTTCCCGGCATAAGGATGGGGTGAGCATCCCTGCTTTTTATGCCAAGAGGACAACCTGAGGATCCCTCTCCCAGGCCTTCTGCCTCCTGGGCCCATCCCACCCACTGTGTGCCCAGCCAGCCTCCCTTCTAGTCAGATCCACAATGCAGCCACAAGGCAAAAGTTTGCCTATGCCTGGTATAACACCATTATGACGAAAAATTCCGAACACTGTGAGATGTTCCAGCAATCAACGGAAAGAGCCTCTATTTCTCATTTCTTTGCTGCTTTCAACCTATCAACACTCACCACTAATGCCAAAACAAGGGTTCGGACTTTCTCTCCAATCTCTGGTGAAATGTCGTTGCCAAACTGTTGGAGGGTGGTAAGGAAGCGCTTCAATTTGCTGAGCTGTCGAGCCCCACAGGTAGCGGGGAGCTGCTGATTGGTCAGAGAAGATGAAGATGAGGAGGCAGGCCCATTGCTGAACCTCTGAGGTGGTGACGGTGCCCCATTCAGTGTTGGGGGAGAATGGTTCATCCCATTGGGTACTACGGGCCAGGAAGAGATTAAAAAAAGGAAGATGTGAGATATTTAAAATCTGGCTACTTAAGGTCATCGTAAAACTATCACCAACCACCATTCCTTAAAAATACTGAGTAGAAAAAACTGTTGGACAATGCAGAATCTGTAGGACAGATATCTGAAGTTTCGTTTATCCATGTCTATCTCTATGGGTATTTTCTAGGTATTCCAGCATGACTCTGATTTTTCTTTTTTTGGGGGGGGGGGGGGCAGAGGTCATTCACTTCAACAAGGTTG
Organism: Anolis sagrei; assembly: GCF_037176765.1. NCBI lineage: Eukaryota > Metazoa > Chordata > Lepidosauria > Squamata > Anolidae > Anolis > Anolis sagrei. Next base: position 209,120,490 of record NC_090024.1, on the reverse strand, counting down.
GCTAGTATTTGTAGAAACATTTCTAAACGTTTCTAAAGGAAGATGTGTTTTTAGTGCTGTTGTAACCTGCCTTGAGCCACAAGGAGAGGCAGGTAAGAAATGCAATTGTTGTTGTTGTTCTTGTCGTCATCATCATCATCATCATCATCATCATCATCATCATCTGTGGTTTTGCATATCCACAGGAAATCTGGGAATGTATCTCCCATGGATACTGAGGTACTATAAAAACTTCTGTATGGCTAATAGATCGATTCCTTTTTAAACATCTAAATATAAGCAAAGTTTTCCCTAACTTCTCTCTTATTAAAATAAAAGGGGAATTCATCAGGCAATAATGTTATCAATTCACTTATTCCTCTCTTTTATATTGTCTGCATTAGAATGAAAGATCCAATGCCGACCCATTCAAAATCATAACGAAGAGAACCAATAGATATGACAAAATAAAGTAAAATGCTTGTTCAGAGCAAGTCTAAAGTTGCCACTGCCTTACATGCTGCTGGGGTAAAGGAGACAGGCCGAGGTCCTCCAGGGTTGACAGGTGGCAGTGGTGGCATGCTGGAAGGAGAAGTTCTTGACTGTATTTTGACTTCCACGGGGGATCCTGGCATTACTGCCACCCTCTTCTCACTAGCAACTGAAAAGGGAAAAGCAAAAGTAAGCATTTTAGAAAGCCATGTATGCAACAAGGACTCTCAGTAAAACAAATACAATGCTGAGAGAAAGCAAAAATACAGAGAAAAGAAATAAATGATGGTTTTAGCCATTACATAATGTTTCAGAGTACTCAAAGCATTTAACATCATAATACTTTAAAGAATCTCATGTGCAAAGTTTTAAAAACTTGGGAAAGATGTGGAGGGAGGAAGGAGGTACCAATTTGAAGGGAAGGTGCAAAGAAATAATTAAGTTGGAACAGAATAACTACCAATGACATAAATTTACTTCCAAATTTTGTTTGCATGAGGAAATAACATAAAAGAGATTTCTTGTAATTTCATCTTTAACAATGAAAATAAAAAGCAAGAGTATCATAAACGGAGCTGTGTAAATTAGAGGTGGTTTCTGGTTCTTTAGAGAAATATTTTACTAAAATGAAGAAGGAGTTTCAGTCTATTGGCTTCTTCTGTATTTGGGGACATTTTTTGTAGAACTGCACAATGGGCTGGAAGGTTACCTTTTTGTAAGTTTGCAGCCTAAAATATACACTTTGTAGCACACTTTGTAGCACATATGCACCACAGGGACTGCCTATTTATTGAATAAATAAACGGGCACTTGTCTCATTTGATTATTTCATGAGCAACCTGGGACTGATACTTAGCATTTCCTTCCTAAACATATTGACAGGTTTCCAACAGATCCATCTGTGTTCCATCTTCCACCCCACAGCCGTACTCCTTTTGTTAAGGGGGAGACAAGTAGGGATGGAAGGAACTGACAGTTGTCTTTCACTTTTGCATGTTGTGCACAGAGTGTGAAAGCCCAAAGGGAGCCCTCACTTCAGACCACCTGCTTGTTCAGCGATGGGCGCCAATAGGCCCAGAGGAGGTCTGCTCTGCAGTCAGATGCGTTGCAAGCAACCTTCAGCAGTTGGCATAATCCTGGGATTCAGCACAGCTCACCAGCAGGCATGCTGAAAAGCCTGCTCAGAAGGTAGGTGGAAAACTCCACATGCTCTCTCCAGTCAAAAATAAGCAGCATCTACATTTCCGCAGAATACCAAAATAGCCATCTATACAAGAATGTGAAGGGTAACTATGAGAACAATGACAGACTATGAAAACAAATTGGGTACAATGGGAGACTTGATTACATTTTTCTAGCACTGGAAATTGCAGCCTCTATTAGTATACACAAAGAAGCCGTTACTTACTCAATAAGCATACAGAAAAAAAGCTCTCTCCCAACCCCCAACTTGGCACACTGGAGTTTTGCTGCTGCTTTGTGTTGGCTGATGTTCAAATCTGCATTCCATTCAATGCACACTAGCAGTAGAGTTATCATGTAACTTCAATGTGTCATAATTAACTTACAGAATACATAATTAACTTTCAGGATTCACTACTGTGAGATGGTGGTGACAGCTACTAGCTGAAGTGGCTTTTTAAAATGAAAATGGGCTACAGAAATTTATGCAGAGAGTAAACAGAATTTTAAAGTTAAAAAGAAGTGGTAGTCAGTCCTCCATATTTTCTGGGGCTTGGGGCGCAGAACCCGTGAGAAGGGGGAAACCACAAAAGACCACATAGTTGTGCTAGAGGACCCAGAGCAGTGGTTCTCACCCTGTGGGTCCCCAGATGTTTTGGCCTTCAACTCCCAGAAATCCCAACAGCTGGTAAACTGGCTGAGATTTCTGGGAGTTGTAGGGCAAAATACCTGGGGACCCACAGGTTGAGAACCACTGACCTAGAGTTTCCAGGCAGGTGTTGTCTCTGGGAATCGCTAGGTCCTCCAGCACAACTATGGTAAACGTTCAACAGAGAGCATATTAATAATATTGGTGAATGAGTGAAACTGCAAAAGTTAAACCCCCAAGTATGGAGGGCTGATTGTACACCTGAAATTATTAGATACAGAGGCAGAGCAGGATAACATAGCCCCATCAATGTCATTTTAATATACCAACAATTAGCAGGAAATTTTTAAGATAGATTGAGGGCCATTTCAGAACACTGGAATTTTTCAGCTTCCAAGATTTGGACTTCACTGGCCATGACACTTTAAGGGCAGAAACTATGGAGGATTTCACTGGACGTTTTGTCCTGTTTCCATTTAAATTCTTTTACATTCATTGCAACTCTCTCCCCTAAATGTAAATCGAATTTGGTATTCTAACAAGGTAAGTATAATTCACGAGTCTTGAAAAGCATTTCATTTCCTCTGCAATATTAGAACCTTTTCCAAATTTAGACTCAATGATTTTTTTAAAGAAAATTAAGTTAACTTGGTTGGGGATAAACTATCACATTTGATATAATAGAAGTATACTTTATTTAGAAGTCAATTTCTAATCATCAGTTTCTACCCTTTAAAGAATATTTCTGTAACAATAGGAGCTCAAAGGTCTTGAATTGGAAAGAACACCTGCACTATATGTGGCACCACTTCGATCCTTCAACTCATGTAAAGCGGAAACTATTGAATTTTCAACATAAAAACGCTATTCCTAAGATACCAATAAAAATGAGGTGGAAATATTCATGAACTCTGGAGCAGAATGTCAGTAGTGGGGACTAATACTGATCACACCAATCCCTAAAGATGCAACTACACAAGAAGATAACACCTTTTACTATTCTGTTTCTAGAGGTTCAAAAGAAATGGCTCAAGAACGAGGCCCTATTTTTGATGTTATCAACCCAGCTTCAGAAGAAAGAGATTGCAACATAACCCAAGAAAATGATTTTTGTAAATTACAACTTCCAGAACTTCAAAAATGTAAAATGCAACATTTCCAAGCTTTGGACAGAGACCCAAGAACACCTGGGTATCACCATCTCAGTTAGCCCTTCACATTTGTTGGGGTTAGGGATGCAGAAAAATGAAAATAAAGTGAGAAAGTGAATAAAGATGACCAAAGAATTGCACTGGAGATCCAAGAGATTCCTAGAAAGAATATTTATATAAAATTTATGAAAAATCAAATTTGCAAAAGTCAAAACCACAAACATGTGAATGAGCAATACAGTTAGAGCATTTTCCTTTGAACAAAGTCTAAATTCCTGCTGAGAGCATTGAGTATTATGCATGTAAAGAGCTCTAAAGAATTGGTGAGGCCCTTGGTCAAATAAAAGAAAACTCCAGGTTTTCAATGAATGTCCATGACAAAACAAACACCACTTTGAAACTTCTGTTGACAATCTGTTCATTCAAAGGTGGTGGTGATGGGGAACACACAAAAAAGTTAGGGTGTAAAAATATGCAAGACACAGAGGTAGCACAGGAAGACTTCTGCACAAAGGTTCAGCTGTCCTTTACCTGGAAATTCCTGTGGAAATTCAAAGCACGTTTTGATTTACTCTCAGACTGTGCCTTGAGCTGGCTCACTTTTTCATTTTAAAAATCCAGAAGGGATAGCAAAGCAAGCAAGAACTTGTTTGGCATTCTCTCCAGTGTCGGTATTGGTGAAAACAGCATCTTATCAAAGTTGTGTCATGTAACAGACACAAAACATAAAAACAGAGAAACCTGTTAGTTAGACAATTACGGTGAAAGGATGGTGGCATTTCACTACAACACCAGGAGGGTTATTGTCTGTAAAATGACAGGAGCATTGTGGTTTTTTTTAACTTGCTCAATCTCTGGTTCATCAGACAGTTTGCAGAAACTTTAGAAAAAAGGTTAACCCTAGCAATCAAGAACAAACATTATTTATGGCATTAATATGTTTCAATGCCTGACCTTCCTGCTATGGAGGTTTTTGAAGGAAAAAAATCTAGCAAAAACTATGGATTTACAGAATTGAATACTGGAAAGAAAATGTATCATTCCTTTTCACATGTGTTAAGTGACTTAGAAAGTGATTTTTTTTATCTTTAAACTATTTTAAGGCAAGACTGATCTTGCTTACAGAGTGCATCCTAGTGCAAATTAGTGTTTTAACCACAACTGCAGACCACCAAAAAGAAATACAGTGTTCCCTCACTTATCGCAGGTGTTACGTTCCAGGACCACCCGTGAAAAATGAAAATCCACAGACTAGGGACGCTATATATGTATATTGCATTCCAAGGTTGAGGCAGAAGTGAGGAGAAATTTAAAGGCACAGCACACCTCTTTTTTTTTCTTTTTTGCTAGCAATCTCTGCTTTGCTTTGCAATCTCTCTGGATTGGCTGCCTCTCTCCTGAGGGGGAGGGTAAAACCCCCTTCCACACTCCATCGTTGCCAGGAGGCAGGATTAGAACGCCGCTCTGGGCAACGGCAACCATTCATAAACGGGGAGGCAAAACCCCACAAAAGAGCAAGTCCATGAAAAGCGAACCGCGAAGTAGTGAGGGAACACTTTACTAACCAAACCCTGTTGATTGCTAGGATTTCCCACCTTTCCACTATTACTGGGCCTAAATCATCTGATGCATCATGAAAGAATTTCCAAAGTGCTTGATATGTGCATCTTCTATGTTGTGCATTTACAATACTCTCCATTTTAATACAATGTGAAAAACACTAGAGAATGGTCAATGCACCTGATTTGCCTGAAAAACCACTAAATGTCTTAAATTACATCAGTCGCTGAGAACGCCTTTAGGAAGTTTATTTAAAGTTTCTTTTAGGCTGCCTTTAGGTGTAAAGCCATCAAACAGGCTTCTCATTACTCAGAATTATTTTGCTGGGTGACACATTGGTGATGCATTGTATGCTTATTTGTGCCTTCACGTGGCCTGTCAAATTATTATGACACTATGAATATCATATGGTTTTCTTAGGCAAGGAACATTCAAGAGATACATTTTGCTAGTTCTTTTCTCTAAAATATAGCCTACAGCACCTGGTATTTGTTGTTGATCTCCCAACCAAGTACTAACCAAAGATGACCCTGCTTAGCTCCCAAGATCAGATAAGATCTGGTGCCTTTATAGCAGAGACAAATAAGGTTTCAATATTTAGGAGGGCTTCAAATGTTGACCGAGCAGGTGGGATGAAATCCCACCTGCTTCCTGTTCTCTGCTTCCTGTTCTCTGCATCTTGTGTACTTCAGAATAGTATTTAGTGCCATTTGATAACCATCTTGTGATTATCAAAGGGCACTTTCTTTGTGCCCCTCTGCATCTTGTGCACTTCTGAATAGTATTTAAAGAGAGCTAAGAAAAGTACACACCTCCGCTGAAACATTAAAAAGAGCTTCTGTGGGGGGAAAAGAGACTGGCCTTCTAATCTTCCTTTCCTCCTGCATTTAAAGTATCTGAAGCTACTCATTAAACAGAAGGATTTCAAAACTCTGGATAGAAGACATCAGAATCGGAATCTGGAATTCATTAACAAACTTAATGATAGCATTTTTCAGAAATCAAATATGGTGGTTATGGGGATTCTCATCACCAAGATGCCAGTTACTTCTCATCTGAATGCATATTTTATACTCTGGTGATGCAGGACATGGAGTTATTAACCTTTGAAAGGCGTATACACAATATCTATGCAATCCAGTGTAAACAAAGATGTCAATTGTTAACTACCAAAAAACTTGTGCATCAAATATAACTATACTACTTTCTACTGCTGTAATCTTGATAGGATTTGTGTTCTGCAGGCACCCACCCAACATGAAATGACATTTCATGCACTTCAATAGTTGTAATGCTAAATATCTAAACTATGCAGTCATCTGACAGCTGTACTAAGGTCAAACTAGGAACACAAGGTGGCAAACACCAAATACAAGTCTACATACTCACAGAACTTGTCCCCGCCTTGGTCAGCTCTTCACGCCATTCAAAGAAAGGCTCAAATGAACCTCCCTTGTTTACTTTTATTTTCAATGACAATCCTAAATGAATTTATCTGGGAATATGTCCAAATGAACTCGGCAGGGCTTACATGCAAGAAAAAAAATACACGGGACTGTGCCGTTCTCAGAGTACTTCACAATAAGAATGCTAGATCTCATAAGCTGCTGGGGAGACAGAGAATTCAAGCTGATTTACCAAACATCCTTCCTCAATTTTGTATAATATGTGCACCAACATCCTCCTTCCCAAACTGAAGCTATTCTTGCTTTAACCTTCTCAACACAGCCTCTGAATGTCATTTTAACATGAATTCCCACATAAAGGTCTTTAAAGACTTTATAACAGGCAGGGAATTTTAGCATTTCATTCAAATTATGCCATTAACCTTTTTTCTCTTTGAAACATCATCAAATTTGAGATCATGCCTCAAGCACTGGCTAGTACACATTGATCCAATGTTAACAGTTTAATAAATCTAAGAAATATTTATGAATGTGGTCATCACTTTCAGAATAGTGTTGGATGAAGACTGAGCATATTCATCATAGAGACACAGAGAACTGTCAAACTTCAAAAATTGGTTACATGTGCCGATATTCCAGTGTAACAAAAACTTATTAGTTCCTACAATGCCTTTAGTAAAAGTACTAAGAATGCACAGTACTGCTCAAAGTCAAGCAACAAGATCTAGAACCCAGAACATGATTGTGTGCTTTTTAAAAAGTAACCTTCTACCTAAAGGTTTTATTTCAGTCTATTCACAATCTGCAGGGGCATTCACATTTGTGTAAGCTGGATAATAATAAGATCCTTTTTCTGAATATTGGAGTGTCCCAAATAGCCAGGAAAGCTGGGGGATTCTGGGAATTGTTGACCAAGCAAGCAAGCTCTTTCTAAGCTCTTCAAATGTCAGACTTCACAAAGCATGGACAGAGACATATTAGTTAAAAACCTTTGCATTCATTTGCAGAAATTGTGTTGATTATTCAATCATCATCAATATGTTCTTTTTTATCATAAATTTCAGTACACAAAAACTAGGCTGATGTATTTATGACTTAATTGCTTTTTTAAAAAAAACCCAAAGTAATAAAAAGATGAGAAGAACTGGCTGGCCAACTGAAATCACTATCTGAATCACCACCACCCAGTTCAACAGGAGAACGCGCCCTGGGCTTCTGGCAAGGAAGAGCCTAAGCAACATCTGCAGACTTTGCTTGGGCTGTAGTTTGAAGAAACAGCTGAAATTTCTCCAGCCTGTTTTTCTTTTCCACATCTGCACTGCAAGTGAAAGAATACCCCATCCTTCCTTCAAGTTCACTGCATTTGCCAGAGGATCAGAGAGAGCCAGTCTTGTTTCACTTGTGTATAAGTCTTGATGAGTGAAGACACTGCAGATGTTTGTCCCATTATTTCTAATCATACTCAAGTCTCTACTCAACTGGGACATGGCTCGATCTTTCTTTCTCTCCTTTCCAACATTTCTGTGCATGCTGCATGTTTACTTGAAGAATGTTCTAACAGTGTAGTAATTTTGAGCAGAGAAGCAACAGCATCTCCTCATCCCTGCAATGTACACAACCTAAATCCCTGCCTCCTCTTCAAGCTTATATGAGTTGATGGGGGGACAACAGAAAAAGGCTTGCTAGTAATCCAAGACAGTATCTATTGTCATACTCCCTTCTACTGTTTCTCGGTGAGGTTACACTCCTACAATGATGGCAGAAACCACTAACTGGCATAATTCTTGGCAGGATCAAAGCTATACTCCCCCAGCTTGGTGCTTTGGATTCAACTCTCATCATAGGTCAATGGTTAGGAATTGTGGTAGCTGTAGCCCAAAACATTAGGGAGGTGGGGGAAGTCTGTACATCAGTGGTTTTCAACCTGTGGGTCCCCAGATGTTTTGGCCTTCAACTCCCAGAAATCCTAACAGCTGGTAAACTGGCAGGGATTTCTGGGAGTTGTAGGCCAAAACACCTAGGGATCCACAGATTTAGAACAACTGCTATACATTATCTACTACACTCTATTTACACTGATGCTTTTTAAACTGTGGATCCTTACTCAAAATGGAGTCCCCTTAGTTCCATGTTGAGGTCCCAAAAAAAATTCTGAACTTCACCTAATTACCATTTTAGACATTTCTGCAATATTTACCTTGGACTCTGCAAAAGATGTTTAAGTTGTACTTCATTAAAAGGAAAATCAACCTGTTTAGCAAGCCTTGCAAATGCTGATGTGTTATCAGTAAATGTTTGATATATCCAGGATCAAATAAAAATGTTCAAGACAAAAAGGATCCCAAGTCAAAAGGTTTAGGAAGCCCTGCTCTACAGAAGCTATGTCCCTGTTGCTCATTGATTTGTCTGGTCATTTTTCCCCTGAATATATAGTTTCATGGCTCCTGTGCTATGCCTAACTTTGTCCCAGCACTACTTTCTCCCTTTCAGATATCTCCACTACTTTATTTCTTTGTGTTCTCATTTTTGGACCGCTTCTTATTTTTCTCTATTTCCTTCATCTTTTCAGGCCAAGCCCTCCCACATACCCTTATTGGATATTTTAACTTTGCCAAGCCAGTGTCCTTTTCTTGTATGGAAGGAAAGATAGGTGTTTAGTTCCCTTAGTATTCTGAACAATTGCATCATTTCAGGTTTGGGAAAACTGGCTTTCCAAAAGTTATTGGGACTACAATTTTTGTAAGGACCATCATAACAAGAACTACAGTTACTCACCCCTGTTTTGGTTGATCCATGCTATATCTGTCAATGTCTCAAACCCATGGATGTAGACTTCACTGTAGCCATTTCCCCATTAAATCTTTACCAATAATAAAGTATTAAGAGGGTTTTTTTTAAAAAAAGAGAAGACAATTTAAGATTAGAAATCTTCTTTGAAGGGCAACTTTAGGCCACCCACCAGTTGCAAATCAAGTAATACAGTCAAGATAAGAGTACCTTAGAGGGACAGAGAGTGACTGCTGACCATGAAGCAAAGAACACACCATTCTTTTATCAAGTTCTCATTTGACCAAAATGGCAGGATACTTGTGTTTCCCAAGTATCCTGCATTCTAATCATTTTAATATAGCTAAAAGTAGTTTCACTGTAATTGGATGAGATAATGTAAATATGGCTTGTCACTTCTCCAGCTTGAGTAAATGCTTATTTTGAAAAACATGCTTATCTACTTCAGCTGTTCACCATCTGTTTTCAGTTTTCCTCAAGCTGATTTCTTCCCCCACGTTGGGAGCCAGGAAAAAGGAGGGGATTTCTGTCTTTTGTTTTATAATTAATATCGTTCCCTCCATCTGAGGTCATGTGACTCAAGCCTATCCATTACCTGGTGGGTTTTATATTCATTGGCATTCTCAGCTGACAGGGTGCATGCATATGTGTAAGCATTATGCTCGTATTGGTCGCCAAAACTTCTTTACAGCAGTTCTGTTCTCAAAAAATCTGTTCCATATTCCCTTATTTACTGAAGAACCTTTGAATATTATGGAGGATTCTGGGATACATCCTGGCTGCCTAATAATATGTTGGTATAAAATTCCATTATCATAAAAAGTCTAGAGTAGACACCGACCATACTATTAGATTCTGGTAGCTTGGTCTGGTAACTTCTAGTAACTAGAAGATGATGAGGACTGACACCATCAAATTGGGGTAAAGGCTACTATTGAATATCCCCTTTCAGCCATTGTTAGCCGCTAGCCAGGCTTGTGGACTCAACTGTAAACAACTGCAGCCCAGAACTAACGCAACACCATTCAGAGAAATTAACCACCTGTTTGGTTCTGCAACTATCTTTGTGTAGTTGATGTGCCATGATTTACTTCAGACAAATCTGCAAATAATGTACTGACAAAAGACTAACTCGCCCTTGGAATGTTTGGAAACTATGCTATTGAAAGAGTGTTGTCAATGCTTGGAATATTCAAAAACAAAACTTACTACAAAAGGACTGAAACAACAGTAAATCTATAGAGAGTACCCTAAACATAAAGGGGGGGGGGGGGGGCATGGTCAGCTACCATCACGTAATTGAACTATAGTGAGTAGGGTCTTGAGTGAATTGAATGGAAGAATTAGATGTATTGAAAGCAGTCTTCAAAGCTTCGGTTCCATATAAATAAAAGTGACACACATATTGATGATTCAAGAAAGTGTAAATAAGTGGATTATAGGGCAAAATTGGACTTGCCAGCAGGATACTTATAGGAAACAAGAGACTACAGCCATCTGAGGCCTCAAGAAACATTTTATGTGGACTATTTCTATTCATTCCTACCACATGTTGCTATCAGCCCATCCTCATAAATTCCCATATATCATCTCCCATTTCTTTTTTTTTTATATATAAATCTTTATTAAAGTGCATTTTCCAGAAATAGTACAAAATACATCAAAGAGGTGGGGAGGAGAAGGGGGGGGGATAGAAGGAAAGACAAGAGGGATGTTGTATTTTACAATGTTGTATTATATGCTTTTATAAAAAAGTCTTAAAATCAAAGAGGGGGGGAGGAAAAGAGGGGCGAGGTGGGGGGGGAGAAAGACATGGGGGGGGGATGTTGGGGGGGGGAATGGCTTCCGTGTCCGTTTACACCGCGTTTTTGGATTAGTTTGTCAGCTTCTTGTCTTGCTGTGTGGGCTATCCCTTTATGTTTCTAAAGTGCTCTTAAGTTGAGTCACTCTCTCCTCTCTCTATTTACTTCTTTTCTTCTTCTAGAAATCTGTTGAGTAGATTCCAGTCTGTCCTTTTTAGGGGACGGCCGTATGAGTCCTTTAAATTGTAAGTTAGGATGTCCATTTCTTTTATCTCTAAAACTTTCTCCATCCATTCCTGTTCTGTCGGGATTTCCTTTAGTTTCCAGTACCTAGCGAATACTATTCTCGCTGCTGATGTAAGATATGTTAATAGAATATCTTCATTCGTAGCTAACTCCCATTCCTCTTTAAATATGCCAAGTAAATAACACTCAGCCCTTTCATCAATTCTGATGTTTAATATTTTCTCACAGATTTTATTAATGTTCTTCCAATAAGTCTGGGCAACGGGGCAGGACCACCATTGATGGAAGAAGGTACCTGTATGGTCTCCACATTTCCAGCAGTTGTTGTTAGCTGATTTATACATCTGGCCTAACTTCTGGGGAGTTGTATACCAGCGATGAAACATTTTATACCAATTTTCTTTTAGTGTGGTGGCATACGTATATCTGATCTTTTTCGTCCATATTTGCTCCCATTCGTGGAGACTTATCGTCCTGCCTATATTCCTCGCCCATTTGACCATGCAGTCTTTAATTTTCTCGTGTTCCGTGGCCCACTCTAGAAGAAGGTTGTATGTGGCGGTGATGTTCTTCTTATCTTTTTTAAGGATCTTTTCCCAGAACAAATCTTTTTCCAGGAATCCTTTTTTCTGGTCTCTAGTAAAATGCTCCCTTAGCTGGAAGTATTGGAGCCATGAGAGTGAGTTGAATTCCTTGGTCAGTTCTTCTTTCGTTTTTAATTGGAGTGTCCTATCTCTTTTTATCGTTGAAGTTCTGTAAGTGGGCCATTTCCTCCAGCCAAGCAATCTCCTTTGTTCGGCCTCGATGGGAGAGAGCCACATGGGAATTTTCCCTAAATATAAGACATTTTTGTATTTTTCCCAGATCTTCAGGAGAGGTCGCCTAATTGCATGGTTATTAAAGTTTTTTTCTTTTTTTGCTTGGTTTAGCCATAAGTAGGCGTGCCAACCAATTCTCAAGTTAAAACCTTCCAAGGCTAGTGTTCTCTCTTTTTCCAATAAAATCCAATCTTTTATCCAGGATATGCCACAAGCATCATGGTAGAGGCTCAGGTCCGGTAAGCCAAGCCCGCCCCTTTTGGTTGAATCGATCATATTTAGATGTTTTATCCTGGGCCTTTTACCGTTCCAGATGAAAGTTCTTATCGTTTTATTCCATTCGTTGAAAGTTCCTTTGCTTTGGATTATAGGAAGATTTGAAAAGAGGAAGAGCAGCCTTGGAAGGATATTCATTTTGACGACACTTATTCTTCCCAACAGGGAAATCTTGAGGTTAGCCCAGGACTTGAGATCCTTTTTAATTTTCTCCCACACCGGCATATAGTTATTTTTGAAAAGGTTTGCATTATTTGCTGTTATGTAGATACCCAAATATTTTAGTTTTGGAACTATTTGCATACCTGTGGACTGTTTAAGTTTTTCTTGGTTTTCCTTGTTTATGTTTTTTGTAAGGATTTTTGTCTTTTCTTTGTTAATTTTGAAGCCTGCCAACATTCCGTAGGCCTCTATTTTTGTTAGCCAGTTTTGAGCATATTTTCTTGGCTCCTCTATGATGCCGATCAGATCGTCAGCGAAGGCTCTAAATCTCAGAGCCTGTTTCCCGACGCTTAGATGAGGGAAAGATTTATCTGTTCTAAGGTTTCTGAGTAAAATTTCTAAAGTCAGGATGAAAATAAGCGGGGAAAGCGGGCAGCCTTGTCTTGTCCCTTTCTTTATGGCAATCATTCTTGATGGACGATTGTTGATCCATAGAGTTGCATCTTGTGTGTTATAAATTGCTCCTATTGCATTTGTAAAGCTAAAACCGAAGTCCATTTCCTCCAGGATCGAACGAAAGAACTCCCAGCATACATTATCGAAGGCCTTCTCTGCGTCGACCGCGATGAAGGCAACTTCTATCTGATGGTGATGATCATAATATTCCATCAGGTCAATGATGTTTCTTGTGTTCTCCCTCATTTGTCTCCCTGGGAGGAAGCCTGACTGTTCTTCCCCTATCCATTTAACTAGGAAGGATTTTAGTCTCTCACCTAGGATCGAACTAAATATCTTATAGTCTAGGTTGAGGAGGGAAATGGGCCTATAGTTCCTCACTTCCGTTGGGTCTGTATTCTCTTTTGGTATCACAATGATGGTAGCTGTGTTCCAAGAGTCAGGGATCTTTTTCTCCACCATGGCTTTATTCATAACTTTCTTCAGGTACGGAGTAATTTCCTCGCACATTGTTTTATAAAACGAGGCCGTGAAGCCGTCTGGGCCCGGAGCTTTCGCTGGTTTCAGTCTTTTTATCGCCTTTTTAATCTCTTCTTCTGAGATTTCTTTGTTTAGCATTTCTCTCTCTTCATCTGTAATCTTTTCCAATTTCTGTGCTCCCAAATAGGACATGATTTCATCTTTGTTGATTTGGTCCTCTGCGTATAGATGTTCGTAATAGTTGGAGAATTCCTCGATGATATCTGAGTCAGTGGTGGCGTCTCTTTTTGTGGTTTTAATTCTTACAATGTAGCTTTCTTGTTTTTTCTTCCTGATCTTCCTAGCTAACCACCTCCCAGGTTTATTCGCCTGCTGAAATTCTTTCTGCCTGATGAACCGTAGCTGGTTTCCTAGCTCTTCTATGGTCAATGATGTCTTCTGTCTCCTGAGGCGGTCTATTTCTTTTTTTGCTTTTTTGTCTTCCACATTTCTTTTAAATTTTTGTTCCTCTATTTCTAGTGCTCTATTAATCTCCTCTAGTTTCTGGTTTTTTGCTCTGTTCTTCTTAGCCTTCTGCTTTATAAGGTGGCCTCTCATCACGGCTTTACAGGCGTCCCACAGGGTTTCGACCTTGATATCCTGGGAATCGTTCAGCTCGAAGTATTCTCTTAGTAATTTTTTATTCAGGTTGATATCTTTTTCATCCTTAAGGAGATTATCATCTAATCGCCATCTGGGTTGTTCTCTTCTCTGGTTTAATATGAATTCTAAGGCACAGTGATCCGATAAATCTCGCGGGAGTATTCTGATTTTGGAAATCTGTGAGTTGAGGGATCTTGAGCACCAAATCATATCTATTCTGGACCATCTATCATCTCCATATCATCTCCCATTTCGACCTTAAGAAAACCAACGCTTTGGGCAGGTTGATGTTGCCACCTCTGACAACCATGTGGAGAAGTGTTATGAAGTGGCAGAACACACTTGATTATTAAATTTGCTGATAAATAATAAACTTAAATAATAAACTTTATTTATATTTTATCCTATCCCCCAATGGGGGCCCAGTGGTAAATGATTTTGCATTTTCAATTCCAGATGGGGAGAAATGTTTGTGCCATTTCCCGCCATATATGGCATAATACCTTGGCCCGCTTTGGCCATTATTCACCTTGACATGGGTATGGTTGATATGCTGATCCATTTCATGGAACAAACTATCTTAAAGTGATCCTGAATTCACTGTCAGCCTCTCTTAAGAGGGGCAAAGGAGAAAAAAATATAATGGAAGACAAACTGTTTGGAAACACCCTCCCATGCTCTTAAAATTAAATAGAGAAGCAAGGACTGAATAGCTTACTCGTCCCTTTTACCATGCCAAACTTGGGCCATGCTGGAGCCATTTGTGAAACAGTTGCAGATGTTAGCAGCAATCGATGAGATTAACCCTGGGAGGAGCAGCTTATTCAGTGCTGAAAATATGAATTTAGTAGTTGCCACTCCTTTGTATTTTACATGAAGTCAAACCCATTGTATACAAGTGGTGGGTTCTAACCCACAACTGGGGCATTTTAGGTGTATTCTGGGACTCTCTTATTCACAAAATGTTAATCCTCGGTGTCAAAGGTCCTGGGACAGGACATAAAAAGAATTTTGGAACCAAAATTTAAATAAACTATTTTCTTTCATTATTTCTCACTGAGCAGAATAGTCTTATCCTGTTTCCTGGAGTGCTCTGAATGTCTTATCAAAGCACTCAAGAAAAGGCATAAATGACCCCCTACATTTAAGTGGAGTGAATATCAGTGTACTGGTGGAAATCCATCCCTTGGTGTTTTATTTCTCCAGGATGTAGTAGGAGGGAAAGTGATTTAACACTTCTTGTGAGCTCTCAGCAGCTTGCAGGATTGAACCCTAGAAGCATGGGCCAGATACTAGACAATTCAAAAATAAATACATGCCTCTCCCACACACAGCTGTTTCATTTTATGTTCAATTCAGCAGTAAAATAAGCATAAAAGGTTGGTACAGCAAGAGTATTTTACCATTCAAAATCCATTTAGCAAGTATTTAATAAAGGAGGGAAAATGAATATATGGCATTTTCCTGGTGTAAAGGGAAATGAAGAGCTCTTACATGGATTTGACTGAAACATAGCCCTCTATCCATCATTAAAATTTATTCATATTCACAGCCTGAAAATTATGATAGCTTCTCTTCTATTACTGTTATCACTGTTATCATGTGTTTAATTTAGAAATTATAACTTCAGCTTCTGCTTGCTTCTCTCTGCAAAGAGAATGGTCAGCCTCAAATTTGAGTGTTTCAACCTCAACCACAATATTATGGTAAGGATGACCAAAGATTTCTGATGTAGCATCTACCATGGTTCCAACCATAGTCAGAGTCATTGTAGGAAAAGAAGACTGAGACTGAGCACCTTCTAATCACAAGTTACATCTGATGAAACCCCCCTTCATCACACAACTATTAAAAAGTACAAGGTACTTTCCTCATTCTTTAAGTGGAAGCACTTAAAGGAGAGGTAGGGATTGTCTGGTCTTCCCAATGATGTTGGTCTGCAACTCCTAGCATTCCTCTCTTTCTGGTACGTACGCTAGGTAAGGTTGTTGCTGGGACTTTTAATCAAATGATATCTGGAGAGCTACAGGACTGCAAACTCTGAGTAACAAAAATAAAAAATGTTCAGCTCAAGCAGAGTTCTTGACCTGTCATTGTCTGAAATAAATCAGAAACCAGTTATAAAACCTGGGTCCAGATTCTGCCTTCTTAAAGGAGTGACAAACCCCCAATAATCCCGGTTTCGATTCTTTTGCTTTTGCCTCTTGCTCAACAATAGATTGCTCTATTTTTCCTGGCAGTAGGAAAGGTTGGCCAAGATAACTCAGGCAGGGTGTATCAGCATGCTTCTTAGGAAAAATGCTCCAGATTTGCTGGAATTCTGGCCCATGATGATGTACAAAAAGAGCCACTTTTTATGCTTATAATTGCCCTGGAAAAACTCTCAAGTCTTAGAAAAGCTTGTAAATTTCCCTTTGCATTGTTATCTTGGCAAAGCCATTGAAAACCGAAGGACAGTTGGTACTGCCTGAACCCCCAACCCTGCAGGCTGGCAATATATTGTAACTGACTCGCACATTTGTGGGTGGGCAGGTGGCTAATAAAAATGGTAGAAAGGAGATGGCGAGCACGTTTTGCAGATATTTGGAAGTTTTTAACAGCATGCATAGAGCACTTCTTGGTGATTTAAGAGTTTATTCCTATAATGGCATCTCTTCTAATATTCTACTTTCAAGTCATGTCTTTGCCTAGTTGGGGACATCTGTGGCTGACTGAAGAATGTAATAATTTCTTAGATATGGTTATCATGATTTTTGTGGTCGAGCAGATGGCGATTGGTAGGTGCCATCTCAAAAACTACAGCTGATAGGGGGAGCTGGTGCCATTTTTGGAATTAGTAGGTCAAATATATCCAGAAACAAAGCTAATAATAATAATAATAATAATAATAACAACTTAAATTTTTTTACCCCGCCTCCATCTCCCCAAAGGGACATGGGGCCATGCCCAGACAACATACAGTTAAAAACAGAACAACAAAATATAAAGCAGCATAACAACAATATCATAAACAATAAAAACAAACATCATAAACAACAATATAGGTAACCTCTAATCTCATTTTTAGGGGGAGAGGATCAATATCCAAAATGAGTTAAAGGATAGGTTGGTCAAAAAAGATGGATAGAACGAATATTAGAACAGGAATAGAGCAATTATAACAGGAACATTACAGCTTAGCTTAAAAATATACTAATCAAATATAGGAAATATAACATTTGAGGCATCAAAATGTGTGGTGCTCAGAGGACAGGAAATTGGCATGGCACATGGACATGAGGTCACATGATCAAGAACAATGAAAAAGCAAAAGTTTTTGGCTGGATGGTCATCTGTCGGGGGTGCTTTGAATGCAATTTTCCTGCTTCTTGGCAGGGGGTTGGACTGGATGGCCCATGAGGTCTCTTCCAACTCTATGATTCTATGATTCTAGGTGAGTGCTGAATACATCCAAAGGTGCCAAAGTGAGGGAAGAGAACACGAGAAAGACAATTCATCTAGACAAGAAATGACTAGGAAATAGGCCAAAGCTTTTGCTTAGAAGACAGCAATATATGTCTAATTTATAATAACACAGTGCTTATGTAATGCTTTGCCAGAATCACATAAATTATTTTAAAATTTATTACCTCTTACAACCTCTTACAACCATCAATCAAGATAGGACAGTAGGAATCCCATTTTAATGATAAAGGTAGAAAAGAAACAGAGAGAACAGCAGCTTGCTTAAATCATTGAATTTAAGACTGACGTGGGCAATCCCTTTCACTGCTCTTGCTCTCTCATAACCACCAACCTCTTTAGCATTTATTATACCTTAAAAGACATCAGTTCTCATCTAATCTTGGAAGTTAAAAGTGGAAGACCCATATCAAGTGCTGTAGGCTATATTTCCGAGGAAAGAATTGCCAAAACCTTGACTAAGTAAACTCTTAAGAAATCCATGGGATCAGTATAAATCATTAGGCCACAAAGGCATATATATTAAATAAACAGCATGACTGTTAATATGTGTATTGAAAATGCACAGGGTACATAATCTTCTATGGTACTGTCACTGAGTAAACTCCCTTGCATGCCAATCCTTCTCACTTGGCCAAAGGAATTTAAAGTAGACCTACTTAGGACTGCAGCATTAAATTTAACACTATAAGAAAAGATTTCTTTTCAGTCTGTTCATTGCTAACAAAAGGTTCTTTAATGCTCCCTTTCAAGTATTTTAATACAGATTGAAGTTTTTCAAAAGGCAGAAGTTACAACATGCTGGTGGAAAAAAACTTCATATGTGACCAAGAAGTTTTAAGAAAATTGTCTCCTGTGTGTGCACTCTGAATATTCCTGCTTCAATTTAAACTATTTCACTTCAACAATGAAGCCTAGAATTACTTTCCAGATGTGAACATCTGTTTCACATTTGCTTCAGCCAAGAAAACATGGGGAAGATTAATGACTCCAAGCCCAACACTCCCCAGACATAACAAGTAAAACCAAAGAAAAATCTGGAGCAAAAATTGCTATTATTGAGCCACTCACAAATACTGAATGCATTGAAATTTTCTGAGCGTTCCTTTAAGCAGACAAGGTATTCTCCCCCTCTCTCTTATAGATCCAAAGAACAATATAATTATATCTTGAAAGCAAATATGCTCATCTGCATAATAAAAAGGGCAAGAAGATGAAAATAACAGAACTGCTTGAGTATTTCCCATGTCACCAAGAAATCAAAGATACTATCTAAAACACAGATTGCTAGAAGATCTGAAAAAGAAGATCTATTCCACACACAAAAAACCTGCAGAAACATGGATTGAATCCCCAAACAGGCCGCAGAGCATAAGTGGTGGAAATCAATAGATACATGGCATCACTGGTGCTTGGTCCCACTCGGTGTTACTGAAAATCAATCAGCTTTGACACCCCAAGGCTCAGCAGAGAGCATACATGTCACATGAGCTCCCTGGAACAGTCTCAGCATTGACAAGGGTAGGCAACCTGATTTCAGCCAAATTTCACGTAGTCTCTAGTTTAATGTCAAAATATTCTCTACAAGCAATCAATCCAGGTTTCTGATAAGACTTGATCCACCAAAAGAATATTTGTCATTTGATAGATTATGGAATATACTCATGTATAAACTGAGGGTACGTTTTGGGGCCAAAATAATGGATTTTTATACAATAAGTTAAAGCTCATTCTGCAAAGAAGGTAAAGCACCAATGCTATCCAAAGGGGCCAGCCACTCCTGGCTGCCGCTACCAATTCCCTGCCCAGGCATTCAAAAAGCACAACAATGGCACAACAATGGACAGAATAGAGCAAGTCCCTGCCTCTTTCAGGTTCCCTCAGAATAGATTAAGCTCTTGCCTTTCACCACCTTACTAAGGGAATTGGATGGTTCAATATTCCCACTGACATGTGGGAAATGTGGATAAATTGAACCTGGTTTTTGGGGGTTAATTTTGTAATTGAAATTTTTAGACTTATGCATGAGTATCTAGGCTGAATATGTATATATCTCTTTTATCCAGATGAATTCTGAGCCCAGAGGAAGATGAGGAGGGAAGAAAGGATGAGCAGAAGCACTTTGGGCTCTGGTCACCATCAACCCCACCCACCACTGATATGTAGCGGACATATTACCATAGCCAAAACGTGGCTCTAAACAGAAACAAAAATATGGTTCATCACTTCTGAAGAAGACAATCCTTGAATAGATATGTGGAAACAAGGTTGTTAGTTCAAAACAGGGCTAGAGAGTTTGCTGTCCTTCGGCTGTTGTTGAATTACAATTCCTATCATTCTTGACCACTACTTGTGCTGCCTGGAGTTGAAGGCCCATCCCTAGAGAGCCACAGATTCCCTTCCTGATCCTACTGAAGATAAGGAAGCTCCATCAGGTCCCTATGCTCTACATAACAGCTCAATGTGTAGGCTTTAGTGACATATTTGGAATGAAGAAAATGAATCTATTTCCTAAACTGGGAATGGCACTAAGATCAGCAATATACATCTCACCTTGCAAAAACTCTGGTCCTCAGCAGAATGCTGACTCAGGACAGTCAACATTAAGAAGAATATGAAGTATTGATGGTATATTAAACAAATTATTTGGAGGACAAAGTGGTACTACAATATGTGTCAATTTAATCCAAAGTATGGAAACTCTCATTTGCTTGCATTATTAAAGAAAAACTAGCACAAACAGCCAGTGTCCAAATAATCCAGCATTATTAAGAATGGATGAAAATGAATCCTTTTACTCCTAGACAGATTACAGTAAATCTGAATAAAGAACTCTTTGTGTATGCTCAGTCCTGGATCCTGTGCACAGGGATGATTTACTTGCATACTTAATGCTAAGCACATGTTGGCCTTGATGACTTCAACTCCATGCATGAGTTTTTACACAAATCACATCTTTTCCTGAATTCATTCCAAAACAACATTTATTTTTCCAGTTATCAGAAAAGTTCTTGAAATGAAAAAAAAAGAAATCCCCACCTCATTTTTCTGTCCAGTGTTCTTTTCTCCTTATTATCTTAAAATGCTTCTAGGTAATTGACAAAATGCATAGAGCTGATTTTGAATCATGCTTAGTCTTTTCTTCTCAATTCCTCATGCATCCTGGTTTTGCAAACAGACTTCCAACTCCCTCCACTGTTGTGGTTGTTATTGTTTACCTTCAAGTATTTACTTACTTTTGATGACCTTAAGGTAAACCTGTCAAGGTGGTTTTTTTTTTTTTTTTTTGGCAAGATTTGTTCCTCCAAGGCTGAGAGAATGTGACTTGGACAAGGTTACCCAGGGGGAGAAAAAACCGAGACACAGCAATGTTTGAAGAAACAAAAAGATACACAAACCAGACACTATTACCTATTGCCTAAAGAGCTGACTTGTTTCCTTCAACCTGAGACTTGAAAAACAGCCTCATCAAAGATGTTGGATTGAAAAGGGGAAAAGTGGCCTTCTATCCATCTCCAGTTGGGATCTGAGCAGGCAGAAAAAACAAGATCACAGAGAGGAATTATGGGCCCTTCCAGACAGGCCCTATATCCCAGGTTCTGACCCCAGTTTTTCTGCTTTAAACTGGATTATATGAGTCCCCACTGTCAGATAATCTCAGATAAACAGAAAACCTGGCTGGGATCAGATCCTGGGATATACAGCCTGTCTGGAAGTGCCCTAAGATGTTTCAAACCAGATACTTTGGCTGTAAATGGAAGCACTGGGTTTCAATGTTTTTCTCAAACTTACAACAGGAGAGGAGCTAGAAACATTTCCTCATCTATAAGCTTAGTTTAATAAGGCTCCTTCCTCACATGTATGTGGCAAGTAAGCCCAAGAGGCTTAATTAAAACATTTATAAAGAACTTTATAACCTTTTCCCAGACATGTAGGTGGTCTTCCCGCAAGCAAGGCCATGCCGCTAGTCACAGATAGTCGCCCCAATCGTTTCCATGTGGGGAAGCCTTGGAGAACAGCTGGCCCATAAGAAGAGAGGAGCCAAACATGCAGAGAAAGACACAGGGATTTCCCAGAGTGTGGAAGTATTACTTTTTTAGAGACAGCTCTTAAAATCCCCCAGCCAACATGAAGCTGGAATTACAAAAAAGAAATCAAACTTTTCCAAACTCTGGATATAACATATGCTTTGTATCGAAGAGAATTATCTGGCATCGGATGTTAAGGACACTTGGCTAGTAGAGAAATAACTGCCAGTTACAATAAATTATTATATAGACAAACTGGGCTAGGAAGCTTTGCACACTGTTTTCCAAAAATATTAACTAAAGGTATAGTAGACCCGCTTATTATGTGAGCTTGTTGAATAGCCTATTTCATGCTCAATGAGATTTGTATACAATGGATGGAATCATGACTGAGAGCTTAAAGAGAAGACTTTCTGGGCATAGCTATGTCCTCCAGGGCAATTCTATGGTATGCTTTGGCTAGAAACCCAAAACACTGTTCATTTCAGGTAATAAAAATAGGATTCCAGATTATATGCAAAATATATTACACTGGGGGTCCTGGAACAGATTCTTCACATAATACAGGGTTAGTCAATACAATACAATACAAT
The DNA here is from genome assembly GCF_037176765.1 of Anolis sagrei. Taxonomy (NCBI): domain Eukaryota; kingdom Metazoa; phylum Chordata; class Lepidosauria; order Squamata; family Anolidae; genus Anolis; species Anolis sagrei. Next base: position 209,098,319 of record NC_090024.1, on the reverse strand, counting down.
TCTTTATTGATTAGTCAATTTTGACCATATCAAAACATACAAGTTAGTCAAAACATACAGGGTTAGTCAAAATGAATAGGCCAATAAGAAAATTAATTGTAGCCGAATGTATGTTTACTGTAACCAAACCACAGCTACGTAGCGACAGATAAACTATCAATTTTTTTTGAGCAACACACATGTACGTTAATGCCGCTAGGCGTCGCTAGGAGTCGCTGTTTTCAAAATGGCGGAATCAGGCAAAGAGAAGGCGTTTTGTGTGATGACATTTGCTAAAACAATGTCAGTAATTACGGTCCAGCGAGAATTTCGAGCCAAGTATGGCAAGGAACCACCTCATCGACATTCCATTGCGAGGTGGGTAAAGCAATTTGAGGAGACGGGCTGCTTATGCAAGGGTAAAACCACAGGACGACCTCCGAAGACACAGTGGAATCCATTCGTGCATCCTTTCAACGAAGTCCCCAGAAGTCGACAAATCGTGTTGCCATGGAATTGAACGTTCCGCAAAAAACTGTGTGGCGCGTGTTACGCAGACGTTTGCAGTTCAAGCCGTATAAATTGCAAATGGTGCAGGCTTTGAAAAAAGGTGACTATTCGAAATGACACGATTTTTGCGAATCAATGCAGCGAAGACTAGAGGAGGAAGGCTTTGCCAACAGACTGGTCTTCAGTGACGAGGCAACGTTTCACCTGTGCGGGAACGTCAATAGGCATAATCTCCGCTTTTGGGGGATCTGAAAATCCTCATGCCGTATTGGAACATGTAAGCGATTCGCCGAAGGTAAACGTTTTCTGTGCAATAACCAACCGTCACGTGTTTGGCCCATTCTTTTTCGTGGAGAAAACCGTAACAGGCATAGTGTACGCTGACATGTTGTCTGAATGGTTGATGCCACAGTTAGAAGAGAAAGTGCATTTCGTTGGAATTTCGTATTCCAACAGGACGGTGCCCCTCCGCATTGGCACAACAGTGTACGCAAGTACCTCAACGAACACCTTCCCAGACGTTGGATTGGCCGTGCTGGAGTGACTGATCTTCCATTCCTCCTGTGGCCCCCCAGGTCCCCCGACCTCACACCATGCGACTTTTCTCTCTGGGGGTATGTGAAAGACACTGTGTTCCGACCTCCATTACCGCTGACCTTGGACGACTTAAAACAGCGCATATGTGCTGCATTCGATGCCATTACGTCGGATGTGCTGCAACGGATGTGGAATGAACTGGACTATCGATGGACGTCTGCCGTGTCACACGGGGCGCCCATATCGAACATCTCTGAAGGTGAGACAAAACTTTGATAATTTATCTGTCGATACGTAGCTGTAGTTTAGTTACAATAAACATACATTCGTCTAAAATTAATGTTCTTATTGGCCTATTCATTTTGACTAACCCTGTACATTATATGGAATGCTATATGTGATCGGCTTACTATTTCCAGGATGGCATTAGTACTACAGACAACAGTCATATTGCCTGGATAGTTCAAAAAGTAACTTTTTCAAGCTCCGAGATTGTCTCTCACTACTGATATGAATGCAAAACTCTGTGCTTACTAGAGATCTGAATCTATCGGGAATACTACACATCCCTACATTACATTGCATACATTTTGACTACCTATCTGCAAGTATTAATGGTTTCCATACTAGCAAAGATTACCCACATGACATCTATTAGTAGCTCATAAGATGTGTTTTTCTCTACTCGATCTACTAAATAACATAAAATGAGCCTAAGGACCTAAATCCTAAAGGCACTAGATCCCATGGAAGGTAAGCAGAGTCATCCTTGGTTAGTATCTGGATGTGTAAAATAATCCCAAAATACTGTAGGCTGTATTTCAGATGAAGAAATTGGTAAACCATTTATGAGTAGTCCTTGTCTAAGAAAATCCTTTGGGATTTCTAGAGTCACCATAAATTGCCAGGCAACTTGGAAGGCACACACAGATAATATTAGCCTTTGTTCCTACTTCTCAAAGTTGAAAGTCATGCATAGTCATGCTCTCTAATGCAACCTTCTAAAATTCTTCTCCCTCACACAATCTGTGCCTCTTCTCACTCTGTCTCCTACCATTACCACCCACTGCATCAACACACTTCATAGAAGCTTGAAATAAGCAAGCTCACTGTGCTCACAGATTTGGAACAACCCCCACCTATTAAATAGTGCTCATATGTCTTAGTCTAACAAAAGGACATGGAAGTATGAGGAAGCCTTTGAGATCTCTAGAACTCTTCACTGGGCAAGATGCCGTTTTATTCAATATCACCACAAGATCTTGAAGACACCCTTATTTTGTTTTGAATACTATACAGAATTGACCCTGGTTGCTACTTGTGTGGGAAACCACCAGGACCTTCTACCAGAAATCCTGCAAAGCTATTGCTAGTTCAAGTTGACTGAACTAAACAACCCAATAGTCTGATTTACTATAAGACGGTTTCTTACACTGCTATGAAAATATCGCAATGAAAATATTTTCCCCTTTCTCCTTCCATACACTTTGTGTAATATTTTTGTACCCTTTTGTACTCAAGTAGACCTTTTGGTTGGTCTAATTGAGGCACTGTACTAATATTTTTCCCTCATGGCTAACAGAACCAACTTTGCTTTTCATACTACTTACTGCTACTTCCAGCTTTACATTGTTGGAAGCTCTACAGCTTGACTTTGAATTCCTTTTTCTACTGATGTTATACAGGCCTCTAAAGAATTTGTCTTCCAGTTTGTGAAATGCTATATGAAATGTGACATTATTTTTAAAACAGTGAGAGATAGATATTAACAAAAATGTGTACCTGGCTTTACAAAGAGTACAATCTTCTTGCCCCCGCAGTTAAAGAAGAAAGTTAGAAGCAAGAAAAGCACTACAATCTGAGAATTATTTAAAGAAGCAAATAATGAATCGTATTGCTTTGGGTACAGTAAATAAAAAATACAGACAACTCACAAAACATCCCAAAATATTTAAACTGAGATTTGTAAATGAAGAAAACAGGCAGAAAAGTATAAACATTAGTCAGTAGTGTAAATAAAAGATGCAATTACCTTATGGAAGCAATGTAATTAAAAATAAAATTCGAAACAGTGATGAAAACTATAAACAAATCCTAATTTGAATTTTATCCATCAGTCTGTTATTTCTTCAAGTACAGAAACTCTGGGGATAAATGATTATGAGATGAGAGCCTTTTAAGTCACTAGAAAATATATTTGTGAATTAAATATCATCTAAAAGGAGACGTGTTAAAGAAACCATGGCAGAATAACTCGATTTAAGGCTGAAAAACAATCAAGATTTAGAAATCTACAAAGCCTGCTATAAAAATCTGGAAACTGCACAGGCCTTTTTAGATAACAACTGCAGAATAATCTAAGTAGTGTTTAGTCTTTGAAGAAGCAACCTGGTAAGTAAAGCCAAAATGCAGTGCATAAACAGGGATCTTAAGTTCAAAATAAAGGGGGTGGGGAGATAATGACAACTCTAAAGTGTACAACTGTTGAACAAAGTCAGTTTTAATTAACCAGACAACAGGCAGCACACAAAAATGAAAGGGACAACTACCAAACTGAGATGAGAAACAAATTTCCTTGTAAGTTCAGTTTTCCTTGAAAAGAACCAACAAAGAATCAATAAACATGAAAGAATATAAATGCACTTTGAAAACCTCAAAACACCTTGGGCAATCTGGCAATCTGCTGAAACATTAGGAGACTGACCTTCTCTTGAAATAAGAAAAGTGAGGGATAACATGGTAAAGAATATGCTTTCGGGTAAAGCACCAATTTATTATTACCCCTAGTAACAAACTGAGATGGTGAGGTTCAAGAGTAAATGAGCCAAAACTGGCCAGTGAGAAACAAGAGCGGATCTCAAGGCTTTCAAGAGAAACATGTGATTTATAAAAAGTACAAAAGGTGTTGGGTGGAAAAGAGCAAGAAAGAATTTTACCAACACACATAATTATAACTGAACCAGAGAAAACCTGAGAAGTTTCTTACTCATATACAGAGATGGGGAAAATGAAGCCTACGAGCCATAAGTAGCCCCAAAGCCCCAAATTTGCAAGTTCCCCTTTATCCTTACAAAGCAACTGAAACATATTATCATAATGCCCTAAAAAGATTACCTGGCATGACCTGGATATTACCTTCCAGAAATACTGAAGTACCCAATAATCAACCTAAAATATCAGAATGCAGTAACTGGAAATAAGATATCTGGTCACTTCTAGGTGAAAACAGTGTGTCCTTCAGCAGGGATGAAAATTAGCCCCTGCTATACTGGTCCTCTATCTAATATATCTCAATATTTCTTGCAGATCCCATATTTTCTCTCTTAATAAGCTTTGTAGCCCAAAATACCACCAAGAAATTCCAAGTGAAATGAAGGTCAGATAAAACTTGGCATATTTTTGATACAATAACTTCAGAACTGTGAACATATCATCATCATCACCACCACCACCACCACCACCTTGGCTGAGTATGATTGCCTTCCGGGGTAGTGTCTTGGCGGTGGATTTGTAAGTCACTGTAGAGACATATTCTAGATCCACATGATCTTTCTCAGCTTTTGTTTGTGTGTGTGTGTCAGAAGCAATTTGAGAAACTGCAAGTTGTTTCTGGTGTAAGAGAATTGACTGTCTGCAAGGATGTTGCCCAGGGGATGCTCAGATGTTTTATCATCCTATGGGAGTCTTCTCTCATGTCCCCACATAAGAAGCTGGACCTGACAGGAGGGAGCTCACCCAGCTCCCCGGATTCAAACCGCTGACCTTTCGGTCAGCAGTCCTGCTGGCACAAGGGTTTAACCCAGTGGTTCCCAAACTTATTTTGCCTATCCCCTGGAAATCAATTTTTCTAAATCTTCTCTTCTTTCTTTTATGCTTTCACCGCCCCCTTAGTTATTCATCGCTCACAAATACATCTGTGGCCATTACCACCCAACCCCCCACCCCGGATTGCTGCAGTGCCCACCAGGGGGTGGTAACGCCCACTTTGGGAATCACTGGTTTAACCCATTGTGCCACCGGGGGTCTTTCACAGTGAGCACATGCATTTCCAACTGGAAAGCGGTCCTGACAAGGGTTTGCTTGATGTATTTCTCCCTTTCGCCCTTCAGTGATTGGTCAGTTGACCTTATCTACAGCAGATATCTGTTTCTAGGATTGGGATGGTGCGGTCCTTCATACGTTTCTGCCTCACAACTCACATCACATTTCACCACTGAAGAACTACAGACCACAAAATTCTCCATCAGGAAAGACAATAGTAACGGTGGGGTGGTGCAGAAGTGGCTGATGATCCATGAAGTGTCCACTCAAGCACAGACTGACATCAGACTTTATAATTACAGTTCCAAAAAGTGATGACACAGTGGGTGGAGAAACAGACCAACGTCATTGGTAGATCCCCAATATCTTCACTGTGAAAATTTCATTTCTTAAACCAAACTAAATTCATCTTTAGACAAAACATAAATGGTACTTGGAAGTATCAAGAATCCTGCAGTGACACATTCTGAAAAATGAACTCTATGTCATTGAGAGGTACGGTTTGGGTCCAAACATTGCATCTATGCCTTGGAATCAATGACACTTAATTATGATTAACTTCAATTACATTTATTTCTATAGGTCTGCTCTCAGGACAGTATGAATGAATGAAGATCCAACTCTTTATAGGTATGACATTATGGCAAAACTGATAAGCTTTATTGGAATAAAAAGCAGATTAATTGCTTTGGTCAAAAATGGAATGTATTTCTAAAATATTGGAAAATTATCAAAGTGATGTTTCAAATTTATTTAGCGTGTTATAATAATTTACCAAATATGTAGCAATAACCAATTTTAGCAATACATTGGTAATGACTTTGTAGGAAGGTTAATGCAGGCCACAAATCATCACAAATCAATCATCAGAAAAGATGTTCTGCAGCTCCAAGTGTAAGACAAAAAGAGATACACATTGCTCACTTTTCAAATGTCAGTCAATACTATGGGGCCTATAAATTTCTTTGAAGAAAGCAGATGGAGCCATATTGGTGTGTGAGCACAGGTGAGCCTTCACCCAATTACTTAGGATAGAAAGTCTTTCAATTACATTCAGAAGGCCATTAAGCAAATTAGGTTTGCCCAGGAGAAGATAACTGGCCAGACAAGAAAGAGACCCTTAAGAAAAATAGATATAATGTGCCCATGAATTATGCAGGCAGATGTTTAGAACTATTCATGAGCCGAGACTATATTTAGTAGTAACAGATATGAAAAAAACTGGGCTTCATGACAACAGTGACCTTTCGCTATAACAGCCATCAATTTACTTGGTGTCCTATGAAGTGCACACGTAATTAATTGTGAACACATTTAGGACAACTTACCACTGTGGACCTGAGTTATCCTTGCCACCTGTGTTCAAATCTCTTTATAGAATATTTGATACTACACAAAAGTGAATCCCTCCTGCCTTGACACATTGACCATGCAAAGCAGATGTGAAATTGCTAACATGCATAAAGCATATTTACAAGAACTTGAACATCAATACTGGTTCTGGTAAATATGAGAATATGGCATCCCAAGGTTAAAGAGAAAGGAACAAGTACATGTTAATGAGCATCTACAGTTGACACACATTAGTACTCATATGGTACTAATGGTACTAATGTCATCACAGTTTGGGACATTCAACTGGCAGGACTAAGAGAACCAAAGTGAAGCAGCCCTAGATGTCAAATATACAACAATATTACTGGATTAACCAAAGCCATCATCAGCTGCACAAGTGACAAATATATCGTACTATTCTATATACCCAGTGTTGCCTGGGTTAGGTATTTCATAATGCTATTTGTTAAAAAAATAGTCATTGTTTTGGTTTTGAATTGTATGAATGGTTGCATTACAAAATGTGTAACCATATAATGGGACCATTTATAAAAATTGTACATTTGATGGGGTTCAACACTAACTCAAGACCTGGTCGGGGTGCAACTCTCATCAGGTCAGCTGCAACTCCCATTACTCCCAGATCCAGCAAAGTACAATTCCCATCAGCAACTGTAATTCCTATAATCCATTATCACCTCCTCCCTGGAGCCCCCGGTCACACAATGGGTTAAACCCTTGTGCCGGCAGGACTGAAGACCGACAGGCTGGAGCTTCAAATCCAGGGAGAGCGCAAATGAGCTCCCTCTGTCAGCTCCAGCTGCCCCATGTGAGGACATGAGAGAAGCCTACCACAGGATGGTAAAACACCAAAAATATTCAGGTGTCACCTGGGCAACATTCTTGTGGACATCCAATTCTCTTATACTAGAAGCAACTTGCAGTATTCTCAAGTTGCTTCTGACACGAAAAAAAACCCCAATCACACTAGTATTTTAAGTTGGTTATGATGACTGTATGTTGTGAATTTGGTCCAGATCTATCATTGGTGGAATTGATATGGCTTTACAGATATAGTTGGATTACAACTCCCATAATTGTCTTTTAATTTGTCCCAAACCCCATCAGTATTTGAAGTCAGTTTACGAAAGGTATGTATACCAAGTGTGGTTTAGATCTATCATGGGTAGCATACACAGAGAGCAACAGGTCTAGAGTATGCGAAAGAGGGGAAGTGTTAGAAGCAGTATTCTTGGTAAGCGGTAGAAGCCTGAGGATGTATTTTAAAAAATAGAAACTACACAGGTATCCATAGCCAAGATTAAAAAGCCACTAGAGGTAAGTTGTGGGTAGGAAGAAAGGTGAATTCAGGACACAATGAGCCATAAGGCAAATGAGGACAAAGTCAAAGAATACTAACAGGTGTTTTACAAGGTAAAGGTTTGGCACAGAGACTGCTTTAAAGAAGAAATCCACATGACAGCTGCTATTATGGAGCTTCATCTTGACAGTGAACACACAGAAATTATATGATGTAGTGCTGTGTGATAAACACTTCATCCACATGGTTTAGAAACAGCTGACAAACGGTCCTCCACATAAAAAGACTTACTTGTTGTGATCTGATATGTGGACCCATTGTCTAAAAATTTCAGGTAGTATAAAATATAGTGTCAGGAATACTTTAGTTTGGATGAAGACAGATGTTCTGTTTCCAGGCCCCATCTATACTGCCATATAATCCAGGTTCTGAATGCAGATTAATTGCATTGAACTGGATTATATGGCAGTGTAGGCTCATATAATCCAGTTCCAACACATGTAATCTGCTTTCTGAAACTGGATTATATGGCAGTGTAGATGGAACTTGAGTTCAGTCCTATACCTATCTATACAAAGAAGGTCCTTTTATTATTTTGGCATTGCTTTATTCTTACTCCTAGACCAGCTTTGGTTTTATGTGCTGTATGGTTTATATCCTATTCTACTGGTTTTGTTTTGGGTTATAACTAGAATGATGCCACCCAGAGAACTTTCTTTATTGAACTGTCGAAACGTGGAGGAACTGCAATGAATGAATAAATAAAATGATTCTAGGCTCCATTCTGTGTTAAGCAGATTGTTTTATTGTCACATTTTTGTGACAATATCTTTGGATGTTATTGATGCCACTATTTTTGGTTATTTTGCTCTGAGAACAAATGTTGTAGGAAGATCAACAAACTGAATGATGATAAATAAAATGTGTGCAACAGTATCTGAAAGGGTGATTTAGAGTTATCTGCATTTCCTATGCTACACAGAGAAACACTTTCCTTCTAGAATAGGAACACTGGTAAAGTGCATAAACAGAAGAGTCTACTGGTAGATCTCCAAGACACTAACAACAGATCCCGACTTCAAATTGTTTAAAAACAATAGCAGTTAAAAGCCACTGGTTGCTGAAACCTGGGTCTGTGTTTCTACCCAAAGAGGCTGAAAAGAAGCAGATCCCATAACCCTTGAGTTAAAAGGTCTTTTTCTAAAAATTGAGTAAGACAGTAAACAAACTTCCTTCTACTTACCAAATATGAATTTAAGGAAACCCCACAGTCCCAAAATGGATTTAGTCTTGAGGAGTCCCCCTTTTTTTATTGTGTCAGAAGCGACTTGAGATCATATTAGCATGTTGCTTCTGGTGTGAGAGAATTGGCTATCTACAGAGACATTGCACCAGGGACACCCTAATGTGCTACCATCCTGTTGAGAGGCTTCTCTTATGTCCCTGCAAGCTAGAGCTGACAGGCGGGAGCTTATCCCATCTCATGGATTCAAACTGGCAACCTTCAGGTCAGCAGTTCAGCTGGCACAAGGGTTTAACCTATTGCGCAACCGCAGCTCCTCCTTGAGGAGTCCTGATCAAACACATCAAGAAACATTGATGTATTCTGCAAGAGCCCTGTGGACTATTTTCACACATATCACATATCAGTATCACATATCTGTACATGATAGCAAGCGTTTATTTAATGCAAGATACTTTATAGGGAAAGTATATTTTGAGAAATAATAACATATGTAACGGAAAATTCAAGGTGGGAATTTGAGATTATGAAATAAACTGTCACGAGTTGTGATGTCTTGTCATCTTTACATCGTGACAATATAAATCATTGTCACAATTCTCATAACAAAGCTTTCTTTGGAGAAATCAGAGATTCCAGGTTGAAGATGCTTAGAGCACTCTGACTTCAAAAACAATCCAAACTTTGCAGATATTGACAAAGGACGATATCGATGTTACAAATAAACTGTGACTGTAACAGACACTTGCACGTCATGTTTAATGTGGGGGGGGGGGCAGAATATATATCATCTCCTCTACACTTAAGATGCACACAATCCAAGTGTATGTGAACATCAAGCAATTCAAACATCAAGCAACTCAAACACAAAACCAGACACTACTAAAGTAACTTGTAAGTTCCCTTTCAAAGTTGGTTTGCAACCTCCATATTCTCCCAGTGTTAACCCTCAAAAAGGAATACGTAAGTAACAAATGAAGTTTTTTCTGCAGCCCATATTAGCTAAATGGTTGTGTCAGCAGCTGGAATCAAACAACTTGCTTGATCACCACCAGCTGGGAGGTTTGTCCCATTAATTTGTAAACACAGCAGGAAAAAATCAATTCTGTCCCACCCACGCACATATCCACCAAGAGCAGACAGACCTCCAAATCTGTTTTCTCACATTTTCAGAGATACAGATGAGGAGGAGCTTTTCCCGCTTTCATTATGACCAAAATGGGTGAGAAAAAGGAAATGGAACCTGGAGTGACTGCAAGTTCAATACCACAGAATAATTAAATTAAACGATTAAGTTAACAAGGGATGCTCAAGCTGGCTTCCGAAGTTTTGGACTCCTGTTCTCTCGAAACAGGTTATTCTGAAGTCTGGTTCAGAAGATGTTGTCACAAAGTAAATGGAAAAAATGTCTGCTATACATTGTTGGGAAACTATTGCATTAATTGTCTAGACCCCTGCAAGCTGGTGGTAGGAATCAGTGGTATTTTACAGTTGGGTAAACAGAGGAATTACAGGATTTAACTAAAGTTTACAGTAATTGAGTGCCATTCTGTGAGAAGAGAATGCCTACATTTTAGCTCTCAGCCAGGTTAACCACCAGGCAACACCATTACATTAATATAATGTTGCTATGTGTTCAAAACACAAAACTGCGTAGTTTCTTTAAGTGGCCACTATACTGTGTAATATGCACTTAAGCACAGTACACAGGAAGGAGGTTGCTAAGTGCTCCGGTGTGTGAGAAAATTGAGGATCTGTTAAGTTTGAGCACAGATGATGATTTTGAAGAATTAGCCTTGAACAATGTAATGGCTATATATTATGGGAGCCCAATCAGCTTTCTTCTTCTACCTACTCCGCATGTTAGGTATTTGTGTATTTAAACCTTTCAAAACTTGATGTCCATTTTCTCCACGGGAGACCCAGGTACAGTTTATTTGTGGCCAAGAGAGATAACACATTCTCTCTCTACATTTAAAAAAAAACATCCAAAAGTCTCAACAGCAGGAGAGTGGTGGGCTGAGGGGCTCTGTTATCAGTCTTTCTTTGGCTTTCTATTCCATCCATGGAGATATACGACCAATAAGTAGAACAGCCAGGAATCTCAAATCTAGTGAGTTGCTAAGATGGTATTGCCCACCTTCGACTTGGATGTGTTACTGGCACATTTTATAGATTGGGCCACAAAATCACTGGAAACTTCAGTGGGCTGTGAGTCTATCATGGTAGTAGAGCTGGCTGCTTCCTTGCTATCTGCTTCCACATTAATTGCTTGTGAGAGGTAAGACTTGACACAATGGGAGCTTCCTAAAAAGGATAGGTAGTCTGTTGTACCTCGTCAGAAAGGATGATGTTCCTGCTTGTTGTCGAGTTGAATTTTCAAGCAAATGGGATTGCCGTAACTTCTCAGGATAAGTACTTCACACAGCTTTTGAGTGTTGACTAAGTTATGGTGGCCACTTTCAAGGTCAAAGTGGCCATTTGCCAAATGGCGTGACTTCCAAGAAGCAAAACGGAGACTTTCCATAACACTAGAAAAGAGGGGGCTGGAGAACAGAAGAAGGCTTTCTGGGGCATTCCTGCTACGATTGCTGGGGCGGGGGACAAGAAAACAGGCTGATGCCCCTCTGATAAGACTCTTCAAGTTTTAAAAACAGTAGAGGTCTTCTTAGTAGGGGGTTGGACTGGATGGCCCATGAGGTCTCTTCCAACTCTATGATTCTAAGAGGCTTCTTTAAAGCTGTTCTTGCAAGATACAAAGCAGGAAGAAAGAGGCAGCAGGAAAACAGGAGGTCCCCATAAATCCCTTTCCGTAGACCAGGTAAACTTCAGCAACTCTTAATAGTGAAAGAGAATATGTATCCTTGTACATGTCCTTCTCCAATACTGGAAACTCTAAACACATGAAACAAGCCATGGATCCAAAGACTGTTACAGTGTGCACCTCCTAGTTATTTTTAAATTGGAATAATTAGTTTTCATTATCTGAAATCCAGAAGATGCAGTATCATTTTCAGTAACGTGGAGGAGGGATAGTTTAAAGGTCCCTAGATGTGAAGCTGCTGTCAACACTGAGGAAGTGCACCAGGGTAGAAACTCAGATGTTTCTAAATCTTGGTAATAGGAGCTCTTCTAGCAGCAAATAAAACAAAGCAAATATTTTCAGGAATATCCTGCATTAAAATTAGTATTTCCCATTGAAACAAATTGGATGTGGAACTTTCAATCCCATATGAGCACATTCTGACTTGTCCTGGTGCTGCTGAGAGCAAAAAAGGACCTCTCCCTAAAACGATCACAGTGAAAATGGAACCCCATATGGAGTCTTATAGTATTTTTTTAAGGTTTCATTTCATTAATTCGAGTTTTCTAGTCCCAGTCATTTTGGGAAAGGACTATGACTCAGATAATTCAGATCCCTTCTTTCTTGCTCATTATGCTTTTCATGCAAAGAGGAGAGGGAAAGAGCACTTAGGTGCAGTTAGGAGATCTTTATTTTGGGATTTGATTGTAGCTTGCCTGAACTGTCTTTAATCTCCTGTAATTAATTAAGTCTCTTCGCCTTCCTTCTTAGTTCCACCCACAAAGCAACAGAGGCTTAGGCACACTGCTATGAAGAACATGGGGCTGGCAAATATATAAGAAGATGGTAGAATGCCAGCTGGAACAGTGAGATAAAAGCAATTCAAGTTCTTCCTGAAACAATGCATTTTTACCTTGACCCGTTGAGGGAAAATTAAGCTTTCTCATTCATCTGAAGCACAGTTCCCTAGCCCCATATAATTTCTTTCCTTCTTGCACTGAGAAAATCCTTCATTAGAGACTGGCAATTTTAGTTACAATAACCATGATTTACGCAATCTCAATCTCAATTAATGCACAGGGTATGTGTGCTCAAATGCTACTTGCAGCAAGGGAAGGAACTCATTAAGAGACATTTTGTGTGACAACCCCCCCCCCCCCCCCATTTTGTTTCATTTCTAAACACAGGTAAAATATTCAAAAGTATGAGCCTTCCATCTGCAATCCAAGGTGGTACGGGGCAGAATTCTACCATATCGTTATACATAAACTATTTATCAACTCCATATCTACAGAGGAGCAGCCCCCGGTGCCGCAATGAGTTAAACCCTTGTGCCGGCATGACTGCTGATTGAAAGGTCGGCGGTTCAAATCCAGGGGGCGGGGTGAGCTCCCATCTGTCAGCTCCAGCTTCTCATGTGGGGACATCAGAGAAGCCTCCCACGGGATGGTAAAACATCCTCTGGGCAATGTCCTTGCAGACTGCCAATTCTCTCACACCAGAAGCAACTTGCAGTTTCTCAAGTCACTCCTGACACACCATACATATATGGGTTTCGTACAGAACAGGTTAAAGGGCACCTACCCTCACCATGTGCAGTGAGTCACATCGGTATCACTAGAACCTATTCAGAAGTTTTGCAGGTACTGTTCTATTATCTGGGCGGAGCCAAAAGGGAGCATAAACAGAGAAAGAAATCTATTTTAGGGGAAGGTAGGTGGGGGGGGGGGAGGGAGGGGAGCTTGAAATAGTAAAATCATTTCCCTCTCTTTTCCTTTAATTCCCCTACCCATGTCGCCATAGTGGAAACAACCCTAATCTATGAAGTGAGAAGTGGGGGAGGGGGAATGGTTTTCTTCCTTGAACTGCCCCCCCCCACCCCAAATAAAATGGACTGTCCTTCTCTCCCTCTCTAGCACCCCCTTGTGGCTAGGTAATGGAACAGTACTGATTTGCAATCATTATTATTTCACATTTACCTTTTATGACAGGAGTAGGAATCAGCCCTGCCAGATAAGTGTTGCAAGGTAACTTCCACCAACCCTGACCAATTTATCCAATACAATCAACAATAAGGAATCCTTGGAGCTGGAATCCGCCAACTTGTGGGGATTCCCATCCTGTTTGAAGGGATAGAATATGATTGAGTGACAAAGCATATGCTTTGCCTGTAGGAGGGCTTAGGTCATCTATGAAACTTCTGGATGAATATTATGTATGAAACCTGAAAACATGCCCCTCATACAATAATGATCCAACTCAACAAAATCAATTACAGGACATGTTTAGTGGTATCTAGCTAATTATACAGAAAAATAAGTTCAGTAAGTAAGTGCAACAATAAAAATGACTAGTGAATACTAATGATGATACTTTTGTTCATACTGTAAGCCAGTGGTTACCAACCTTTGGTCCCTCAGGTGTTTTAGACTTCACTCCCAGCAATTCCAAACAGATGGTAAGATGGCTGGGGTGTCAGAGAGTTGGTCCAAATCAACTGGAGGACCACTGTTGTAAGCTTGTTCAGAATAAAAAGGAAGTCCTTGTAGTTAAATACTCCCTTACCCAAAAAGTGTATGTTTTCATTGGTTTCGAATTCTTTAGACAGAAGCTTCTAAAAAGTGATATCAATGGAACACTTATCATTCAGTAACACCATAAGAAAAATCAGGCACAATCACTGACATTGTTTGGAAAATTAATATAAAACATATTGGAGGAGCCCCACTTTCCTCCTGTGCTGCCATTCAGAGCCAGCATGGTTCAATGGTTAGATGTGGGACTTAGGAAATCTACGGTCTATTCTCTATTGAGCCATGAAACTCATTCTTTAACCACTTCATCAAACTAGAGAAAAAAATCCACTTTAAATCCAATTGCTACCTCCTGCAGAATTCTAGGGTTTGTAGTTCAGGGAGGAGCCTTTAACAGCCTCACTAAACTACAAACTCCAGAATTCTGCAGGAAGCAGAAACCAGATTTTAAGTGGATTTTTTTCTCTAGTGTGATGAGACAGTTGTGGTCTGACCTACCTCAGTGCTGGGTGGATAAATTGGAGAGAAGTTGTGTACATATTGTTGTTGTTGTTGTTGTTATTGTTGTTGTTGTTATTATTATTATTATTATTTTATGTATACCCTGCCACCATCTCCTCAAAGGGGACTCAGGGTGGCTAACATGAGGCCAAGCCAAAGAGTTACAATAGAGCAAAGCAAAATGCAAGAAACAAGTAATAACATCAAATAAAAAACAAACAATCACAAGTATACAGTAAGCAAACACAACTTAAAATGAAAGAAAGATAAAAAACAGAGTGGGTGGGCCAAATTCACAGGCTAAAATTGATAAAACCCTGGGTGAGATAAGTGAATGGAGTAATGTGTGTCTGAGGGGGAAAGCTCAGGGACAAACAGTGGGATTGACATTCACTGGAGGACGAGAGAAAAGGCATCAAGAGGACAGATCTGTATTGGAGCAATAATCTGGGAGTATGTGTTCATTCGTCAAAGGCAAACGGAATGTTGGTGGGCAGGAAAAGAGATTTTAAGATGGGCTCAAAGCCAACCTTAAAAACTCTGGCATAGACACTGAGAACTGGGAAGTCCTGGCCCTTGAGCACTACAGCTGGAGGTCAGCTGTGACCAGCAGTGCTGTAGAATTTGAAGAGGTATGGATGGAGGGCAAAGAGAGAAATGTGCCAAGAGGAAGGCACGTCAAGCCAACCCCAACCAGGACTGCCTTCCATCTGGAAACCAATACCCTCACTGCAGGAAAACATGCAGATCAAGAATAGGACTCCACAGTCACCTACGGACCCACAGCCAGTACACCGATCTTGGAAGACAATCCTACTGGGACAACAAGGGATTGCCTTAGTAAGTAAGGAGCAAGCATAATATGGGAGTATGTGTTCATTTGTCAAAGGCACACCGGAAGAGCCAGGTTTTTAGGCCTTTCTTAAAGGCTGCCAGGGTGGGGGCTTGCCTAATCTCACTTGGTCACTATTTTTCTCACCAGAGAAAAAGTGGGATAGAAATCTAACTTTAAAATGAATTCAATTTTATGATCCTTGTACAAGATAACTTCCAGTTGACTTCTGCCCTCCAACTAAATTTAAGAGAAAGACATCTATTCTCCCTCCATCAAACTCCACATTCCTGTCTTCATTTGGCTATTTTTAGCAAATTAATGAGCAACAAGTTACCGCTCTTCTCTTGAGACATGGCTTTGCTCAACTCATACAGGAGTGGCTCAACAGGATACAAAAGTTCATTGACTAGATGATCTTAAATGGAAAATATGTAAACACTAGCAGAAAATTTCCAGCTAGTGAACATCCACGCAGTTGGCTAGTTCAGAGCATTGACTTACTAGCCAACAGTCATTGTGCATTTGGGAAGCCTTGAGAGAGGAACAGAGGGGTGGAGAGAAGAGGGTATAATTAGCTTCACTTGTAAAAATGTTCACCATAGTTGTAATGCTGACTGATGGGAAGCCCATTTGGGGGGATGTCTAATAGATTTCAGGATATTGTTCAGTGCAGATAATAAAGTGTATGTGTTTCGGGGTGGAGAAATTGGTAAGTGGATACCACTTCTCGCCACAAGCCCATATGGAAGTAATCAAGCGCAAGGGTGGCAGCTGGGGCCAATAACAGTCACCTGCAGTTGAGGGACATGGGGGCTTGGGATTGGTTTTTAATGTTAATTTCCCCTCCAAAACAATGAGCTAGAAAGAGCAGAGTAACAGACGAGACCGGATGAATAGAGACCCGCTAGAACAATAGCTGCACCTGGTGTTAGGAGCAGAGGAACAGAGCTGGCACGCGTCAACAGCACAGGGCACATCTGTTACCCTCGCAAAGTGGCCCATCCTCCCCCTCCTTCTCCACCAGCCTGTGTAAGCCATATGAGGTCTTTAAACATTCACAGCTTGACGTATAGCAACAAGTTTGAGTTCTTTCAAAGCTCCAGTAGTCCCCTTGCTCTGTCTTGCCTAGAAGGAGATAAATGATAGAAGGCTATCACAATCTGCCCCATAGAACAGGGGAATACCCTGGTTAAGAATGAGAGAGAGAGAGAGTGTGTGTGTGTCTCAAATTAAGTTAATGGAAGGCCCCCAAAGTCTGGGAAATCAAGGCACTTCTAGGCATATGGACGTTTCACTATTTCACAGGTTTGGTCCATCTCCCCTCCAATCCTAAATTTGTGTCACCATTCAAATGCATCATTGCCACTGACTGTCACTAGAGCAGAATGCCTTAGACTATACAGCAATACATGCCTTTTAAAAAATAACTCACTTCATACTTGTGAAAACATCACTCTAGAGATGACTAACTTCTAAAAGTCTCGGTCAGTCATAGGTTTCATATCATATGTATATATGCTCCATCAACTTTAGAGAGTTTGTTGGTGAGGCAAGTATGCACAGGAAATTCGCAAATGCTTCTCTCTGTAAATGTATTTTAAACCCGTTCTCTACTTTTAAGTATGAGATTCTTACACTAGTTTTTTTGAGCTTGTCGTGTTTATGTTACCACTGCCATATTTAATTCAATAATGAAATATATTAAGAGAACTCAAAGTTTTATGACATTTTCAATAAGCACGGAAAAGTTCATCATTGAGTAAGAAGATCACTATAACATCAATAACAGCAACAACAAATATTTATTTTCTTCTTGAATTTATTCAACTTTTAGCCATGGCTATGAACCAGCAAAACTCAAAAGGTTATTTGTGAAGAACACAGATCCTAATTGGACCACGTTCTATTCATGGCACCAGTAAATGAATAGAATAAATGAATACTAGAGAAAAATAAAACATTTAAGGACTTTAACATGCAATTCTGTCATCCAAAGAAGTCAAAAACAGAGAATTTCTTTATAAGCTATGTATACTTTGAGCAGCATGATCTACAGAAGGTGCTGTTTTACTCCTTCCAACTTCCATCTGTATATGGTTGTAGAAATGTAATTTATTTGAAAGCAAGAAAGGCTTCATATCTATTACAGATTTTAAGAACCCTCCTTTTCCATTCAATACAGCCAACAGTTAAACTACCTAATTGAAAAGGAAGCAGTGATATTCCTACTAGAACTGCTTCATAAGATTGTGCTTTCCAGTACTGTATCAGCACTGAAAATGTGTTCCAAACTGAATGCCAGCATCAAAATGTTAAGCACCAACTCATCAGGGGATTGGAAGCTTTCGAAGTTCTGGGCTGCCTCATTTCAAAGAATCTTATACAGACAACTATGATAACAGTGTCATACTAAACAGGTTAGAAATGTCTGTAAACAGTGACATGTATGTGGCGTAATGTAAAATAAACCACGTGTAGTTCACGTTTGATCAGTCCACACACTGTCTTGCCAGAGAAAGAAAATATGCCACACAGATGATCAATAAAGAATAAGTAGTTTACTCTTTGTAATTCAGAACAACATATGTACAATCATGTGATCAGTTGCATTAACTCACATAATGTCCTTTTAGAGAGATTTAAAATGGTCTTTCTTTGTCCATGTGGAGAATCTTCCTCCAGCAGCTCATGAAACAAGAGCACTCTCCAAACTGTCTCCCTCTGCTTCTCTGCAAGCATCTGCACAACACAGGCCTAAAAATGTAACTGTAACCAAAAGTCTCAGGCTCAGCCAGCTCCCTAGATGTAGCCCAACCAATCAGCTTTGTGCATCTTATTTTACAGTTGACACATACACACACAAACTGATTCCTTACATGCTCCAACAACGTGTGCCACCAATTCAAGCAGCTACTGCAGTTTCCAAGCAGTCTTCAGCCTCCCAGAAATGATAATTGCAGTAGTCCAGTGTGGGTATCACCAGCGGGTGAGAAACTGAGCTAAGATCATACTCTCCAGATAGGGACAAATCTGGTAAAAGGCATTCCCAAATCAGCTTTCATGGTTAGTGAGGAGTCTAAGAGAACTGTGAAATGTCACAGTTATCCCTTCATGAGAAATATAACTCTATCCGAAGCCAGTTGAAGATCTCAATTTTTAAAAAAGCTGCTTTTCCTACCCATGTACTACAGAAGACATCCTATATTTGTTGGAGGAACTACAGTATTCACTTTTCAGTACTGGAAGAAAATAACTATAAAACGTTAATCTTTGGGGAATTATATTCATTTTCCTCTCTTTAAGCAACAAGTATATAACTACACATTTTAGCATTTTGTAAACAGAAAGAAAAAATAAACATTCCCTAAGTACCCTGAAAATCTTTCAAATAAGCCACCAAACGCAAAAAAACAAACAAAAAAACCCCTATTTCAAATATCAGACTTATTACTTCTAAAGGACTACATTCAGAATATAGCTTTTCAAAGGTCTGGAGGCAGCACTACAAAGTTGAAGTTTCCTTACATTACACACACTGGCTTTTTGTATTCTGGATAGAGCAGGTTTACAAGTTTTTACCATACTTCAGAGTGGACTCGGGGAAAAACGAAACTTTCCCAAAAGTACAAAGAGCAATACTATAGTATGTGCATGTTTTGCTGAGACTGCTACTCATTAAAACATCATCAGTGTTTGTACACTAATGCCATGATTGATAATGTATTCATTCCACATCCAGAGGAGTTCTGAAAATAGTATAAAAGATAAAAGTTCAGTACCTAAAAGGGTTAGTAAAACTCCTCCATCATTTATAGCATTACACCTATTCATTCTAAATTCAACTACATATTCTTCCAGTTCTGCTCTTTCAAAGTTTTCATTACAAATGATATTATCTATCCCATAAAAATGTGGAAATCAACCTTGAGCCTTTGCTCCATTAAGATTATAATCTTCAGGAGAAGGTATGTCATGTTTAACCCCTTATTTTCAAATTCCTAGTTATCAAATTCCTGATGTTACCTTAAAACTAATGCCCCACAAACATGGCTTGTTTCCCCATTTATCAAGGCACTTGTTTTCTGGCCTTTTCCTGGTGTTCGCCCTTCCTTACTTAGCAACCATTAGTATCCTGTACAACCTCACACTGTGAAAGCTTTACCTTCCAGATTAATTAAAGAGAGCTTATTAGCAGGGTGGA
The DNA here is from genome assembly GCF_037176765.1 of Anolis sagrei. Lineage (NCBI taxonomy): Eukaryota > Metazoa > Chordata > Lepidosauria > Squamata > Anolidae > Anolis > Anolis sagrei. The sequence goes on along the minus strand of NC_090024.1, from coordinate 209,078,479 downwards.
TAGTCACAGGGAGAAAATGGAAACTGAATCCAAGCCACACAGATCTCCCTAGAAAGAGAAGATAATGCTGAATGTGACATGTAACAGCATAATATCTCAACACCAATGTTCCCAAGGTTGTGCTTTTTATTGGAATATTTACATTTATATTAATCATCAGAAAACAATATTGTACACTTCCCTATTGTGGATATGATTTCTTAGCAGTGTGGATTGAAAATGACCAAAAGGAGAGGAGCAGCAGAGACACCGGTGAGTCCTTTTCCCTCTCTGCTTAAACCAAGGAGAGGATAAAGCTTGTTCAATCTAAATGTTTCTGGGTTCAAGGCAGTAAAAGCTGTTTAAGATATGTGTGCCATTGTAGACATGTAGTACATTGCAGCTAGGGCATAGAACAATGAACAATTGAACAGACAGACACTGCAATTTGGTATTCAGAAATAGGAAGCCCCTAATAGCTTGCAAGAACCAACTACAGACATTCAACGGGGAATAAAACTTGCTACAGCCTAAGTGTCCTGCTCAATGTACAATCATTCAAGTCTCACCTCAAAGTTAGAGAATGAAGGAATTCAAAACCACAAAGAGAAAAATGAAAGTATACAGGGATCAGTATTTTAGTTCTGTGCCTTATTTATTTGTTTACCCTATTTATACTCCCACCTTTCTCAACCCCAAAGGGGACTCAAGGCAGCTTACACATAGGCAATTATTCATTTCCTTAAAACACATACAATTCCAATAAATTAAATGAAAATACATATTAAACATTTAAAAACATTACATTCAATATTAAATATTAATACATATTTTTACAATATGCAATAATTTCCAATACTGAGATGTTGGTGACAGCTGGATGCTCAAAAGAAAATCCAAGTTTCTGTAGAAAATAAAGATAGACCTTGCAAATGATGACTTACAGAAGAGTACACTTTGCTGCATCACATACTGCACCAAAAGAGTTAAACACAAGCAGAATTACCAGCTACTTTCACAGTCCACCACACACAGTCCTACACAGGGATGCACAACCGCTAACATAATGCAAGCAGAAGAAATTGAATATAGGAAATGTTATCACTGTGATGATTTAAAAGACAAAAGATCATGCTGGAGTTCAGTCTTTTTTATTTAAAAAAATCCCATTTAAGTATGTCAGCCATTATTATCCATAGATGCGAATAACCATTTCTCACCATGGAAGTGTATGGTACCACAAAATTGTTCTGCTCTTTCATTTCCCCTTGAACTATGAAATTGTGAAAGCTAGTGTTCCTCCCAAGGAATCAAAATAATAAAAAGTCGTTATGGCAGCCACAAAGAGGGGAGGCACAGATTCATGCTATTTGACTATGTTTCTCAGTCGCAAGAATCTATATACCAAATCAGCTCATCTAATGAAGTTTTGACACAGCAGAGGCACTGCAGTCAAACTGATGTGGGGAGGAGGTGCAGGGAAGAGAGGTAGCAAAGTACTGCATCTGTTCACATTTTCTCTTACACACACAGATGAACACACAAAGAGCAATCTAAAGAAAACCATGCTTCTGGTGCAGTTCAGCCTACAAAACATTTTTTCTAAATATATATATATACATATATCCTCACAAACTCAACATCCAACAGCTTTGTTCAGAGAATTATTATTTAGAGGAGGTTGCTTACCGTATGCACCCAAGGGCCCAAGTAATCAGGTGGTTGTCGCAGACACCCAATTTCTTTAAAATACAAATAAAAAATGGTCTTCCTTTTGCGGCTCCTAATCCTCAAGCCGAGCCTGCAACCACCCTTCCTTCTCTTTTCATTAGCTGGACATGTGTCAGCTCTCTCACATCTGCGATTTCTCACTGACTTAGAGCCGCCTGTCCGGTTCCAGAGAAACACAGATGGATCCCAGATGGGAAGGTCCTGCCAAACAGACCAGCTCTTTACCTTGCCAGAATACCCAGATCTGCTGCGTATATGCACAAGCGCGTGTACACACACACACACACACACTCCCTCCCTCCCTATCTAGCTCTCCTTTGCTTCTCTGTCTTTTGCTCTCTCTGTTACCAGGGCTCTTTGCCAGCTGATGTCATTAAGTACATACCTACCGGTGGTTTTCTGCTACTCTGACATTAATATGCGAAAAGAAATATAATTTGTATATGACCAGCAGTAAGGATGACATTATGTTAAAACTACTTAGGAGCCATAGTGAGCCAGAGCCCCAAAACTATGACCACAACACATATTGACACTTTCAAAAGCCCCATTGTCTTCTCCTTTTTAAGGTTCTTACCAAAGGAGAAGGACTTCAATAAAACATACCAGCAAAATTAATTGAACATTTAGATCCATTAAGTGGCTCTATACATACATACTTACATATATACATACAGCCATATGCTGACATGAGCTCATTCTGTGAGACGAACCTAACCATCAAAGCGAAATGGGGTTGTAGTAAGGCAGTAGGTATGTCACATTACTATGCCAAAGCACAAATGAATATAAGGAGCTAATTAAATGGAAAAGGATGGATCAATATGACTGCAATTCACGCCTGGCTATTGGACACAGGAAGCATTTGGGCACACCATAGTTAGAGGTCTAAACAATGTGTGTGTGTGTGTATATACACACACACACACTCATATACACACAACACACCAACAATAGGGGATCCCTACTTTCCACAGGCTACTCCCAGCTACTCTATTATGAACTTTTCCCAATTTTGTATTTTCCATATATTTTAAATTGCATTTCTCATCCTTCTCATCCATCATTGCCAATGGTAAAGGAGGATAGGAACTGCAATCCAGAAGAACCCTGGAAGCTAATTCTTAGGAGGAGAAAGATCAAGATTTCTTGTATTTTAGACAATTCAGCTGATTTGCTAGCTATCTCTAGTTTGAGATAAGTCAGACTTTATGATAAGCATTTATTCTTTCATTTCACTTGTATCCCACCTTCCTCCTGAGTTGGAATTGTAAAGAATCAATTAGAAATGTAACAATAGCATTTTAGAAACAATTACAATTGTCATGTCAAAACAGTATAATTTATTTAAAAGGCATATAAACGTTAAGCCACATACCACAATAAGAAATCTCCCTGCTTACAAATTGAAAGTATTGTCATTGTGTACCTTCAAATAGTTTTTGACCTATGACAACTCTAAAGTTGAACCTGTCATGGGGTTTTCTTAGGAAGATTGGTTCCGGATTGGAATTTGCCTTTGCCTTATTCTGAGGCTAGAAGAGTATAGCTTGCCCAAGGTCATCCAGTAGATTTTCATGGCTAAGCAAGGATTCAAACCCTGGGCTCCAAAGTTGTAATCCAACACTCAAAGCATGACAACATACTTGCTTAAACAAAAGGTCTTTGCCTCCTGGCAAAAGGTTAGCAAGGAGAGGGCCAACTTAATCTTCCATGGAAGGGAATTCCACATTATGGGTGGGTCCTCACTCATGTCCTCACCAATGAACCTGTGGTGGTGGTAGGACCAAAAGAAAGACTTTTGCTTATATTTTAAGACTCTGATAGGTGTCTATAGGGAGATTATCTTGACTTCAGTCAGCTGTCAGTTCTGATAACTGCAATACATTATAACACTAATTGATGTAAAATACTGCTATCATTTTGCTTCATGGTTTTAGGTGGTTAGAACATGTTACTCTGATATTCTACATTAATTAGCAGCTTCCAAGGTCAAATTAAGATTATGGATAGCTTGGAAGCTATGAAACTGAGAGATTACCTTCTATCATACATATTGACCATACTCAATAGAACCTTCCTTAAGGTGACATGGGGCATGGAAAATGACTAATAGGAACAAGGCCTTCTTGGGGGTTACACCATTGTTGTGGAATGCTATATCTGAGAATCTCAGCAGAACTACACAGCTTGATATCATAGGCAAAAGTTGACTTTTGTAAAGTATCTGAACCAATGTGCTTGTTAACTTTTCCTTCATTTTATTGATGGTTGGATTCTTATCAACATTTTTCTTTAATGTAGATTTGTGTTAATTTGCGTTTATATTGTTGCATGCATTGTGGCCAAAATGTATGATAGAGTTTACAGGAAAGATAATTTGAATGCTCATGAACTGTTATGTCAGCATAAAGATTTTACGTTGAAGTGCACTGCCCTGAAGAACCAATGGTGGGATGCACATTCCTAAAATAAAATGTGGGCTACATAAATATGCATATATACATTGCATATGTCTACCAACGACTTCATGCATCTGATGAAGTGACCAGACCCTTTTTGCAAGACATAATTAAAGATACCCTCTGGAATTCCCACAAGCCTTCAATATTGAAAACAGATTTCATCTTAGCTTGCAGATTTCTAAGAACTTGGATTTGGAGAAGCTGTTTGGAAAATTAGCCTGTTAATTTCTGAAGCCTTCCAGGAGTATGCAAATCTTTCCTGTAAAAACTCTCTCATACATTTTGGCCACAATGCATGCAACAATATAAACTTGGCATATGTTAGCAATTAGAAAACAGCACCTCCTCCTCCTCCTCCCCCAAAAAAGTGAGGGAGGAAGGGAAAAAATGATGAGTTCTGATGTTGCAGAAGCACTAATCTAAATATGGAAACCCCAACACAGGAACTGAATATTTATAAAAGGCAAGTTCTCAAGGACTAAGGGAAATGTAGGGGGCAATTCTCACAGGCCAAGACAAAATCTCACTGTCCAAGGGAATTTAGGAGGAAGCAAATGTAAGGGTTGAAAAGAGGTAGACTGTGCAGAGAGGGCAGCCAGCATTAAGCAAATAAAATGAGTTAAGCAGACTCATGGATTTAAAGACATTTGAGTGTGCTTTAGACTTCTAATCATGATCAAATACTTTGGCTAAGATTCTTGAACTGCCATCAACAACACTATATAACGAAAGAGAATATGCCAGTCTCCAGCATAGTTTCAGGAATGTGAAACCTAGCCATATGATGTTTGGAATAGAGACTTGCAGGTTCCCTGGGAGTATGCATCTCAGCATTATTTTATGCTGGATGGTCTACAGTATCTTCATTACACATTGTAATTGTTGTTGTGTACTTTCAAGCTGTTTTCAATTTATAGCGAACATAAGGCCAAGCTATTGGAGTTTTCTTGGCAAGATTTGTTCAGAGAGGATTTGCCTTTGTTCCCTACTGAGACTGAAAGAGTGTAACCTGCTCAAAGTCATCCAATGATTGTCCATGACCAAGCAAGGATTCGAATCCTGGTCTCCAAAGTTGTAGTCCAACATTTAGATCCTTAAGTCATCCTTTGCACATTTGGCAGTTCTAATCTACTATACAAATAAGTTGGAGGCAGACTTGGGAGTTACTTATTTGTAGTCAAGTGCATATGCTGCTTCCCTCTGTAGATCCCAAAGTTTTTCAAATCATTTGGAGGAGGTATGGATTCCTGGTGACTGTTATGTGGAGGAGAGAGAGTGATGTGAGAGAAAGGCTCATTTGGCAACATGAGAGAAACTAATGGGAAAGGAAAAGGGGGAAAGGGGGAAGAGAAGAGAATAGAGAGAAAGGAAAAGAACAGAAGGGGATGTCAAAAGGATTTTGCATTCAGGTGAAATTCTGCTCTCTTGGTTCTCAAGAAACTCCCAGCACCCAAAGGTAGTTTCTTAGATTGCTGTTGTGTTCCTTTGGCATTTCCAATGTATGATGATCTTGAAGCAAACCCATCACATGATTTTTGGCAAGATTTGTTCAGAGCGGGGTTGTCTTTCCTTTCCTCTCCTCCAAGGCTGAGAGATTATTACTTGCCCAAGTCCACCCAGTCGGTCTCCGTGGCCAATGAATTAAAATAACATACACATAGGGATGAGTATAAACAGATCATGGTCCAATTGTGAAAATTTCTGAAAACTTCTCTATCATTTTAAATTTGTATTCACAATAACTAAGCAACACATGCACCAATTCTTGCTTTGGTGAATTCCACATGGTGAGGAACAAGATTTTAATGGAGGAGAAGATGTTCAGGACACAATCTACTTTCTGTCAAAAGCATTAGAAAGTACATAAAACATGTAAGATGCAGACCAATCATGGCCACAGCCAAGACAAACAGGAGATATAATCACCTTACATCTTAATGTGTCAATGGTAAACTCCCTCAGGTGACATTTGATAAAACAAAGCATGTGGATTTAATTTGATAAAAAGAACGCAAATAATTGATTCAGAAAGGTTATTGAAGACAAAAGAGAGTTTTCCTTTAATAACCTTCTTATACAGTATACAGCTAGCCCCCTATATCCATGGGGGATACATTCTCTGTCTTCATGTGGATATGCAAAAACACCCTATTGAAAGAATGAAGATCTTCTGACCCAAGACAACCAAGACGGGCCAGAGGACCTAGAAAATGCCTAGAGGACATATTTTAATCACATATATCTGTCTCATGGATACAGAGGTCATACTGTAATTTAATGTGTTGGCATTCCTGCATATGTATATGAAGATAGCTGGACTAGTGCAGAGTAGACTTATCCTTTAAAAATGTAAGAAGCTGGTTTTCTACCTACAATAAACTACTAATTCTCTGAGATGTGGTTAACATTTTCCAGCTACTGGCAAGGCACAATTTTTTGCAACATCATATTATGTCAAAAGAAGACAGCAGGATGAGGAGGGAGGACAGGCAAAACCAGCTGTCCTCATTGCTGTCCAGCACAGTTTGGCTGCACAGCATCAGCCTAGCAAACCAATGTTCCATTTTATTACCATAAACTTTCCCGAATCCCTGGTTGCTATTCAACCAGCTAAACACATTCCTATACACACTTCATTTGATTCTGTACATGTGAACACAAACACTTTTCTTAAACAGAATCAATCAACCCTCAATCCACATTGAAAAGTACACAAAATCGCCTATTTTTCTCACAACTTTTGTATGCGCCACACAAACTATACATTCAACCTTGTTTCAGGTGCCAAAAAACAACTCAAGTTTCTGTATTTGAAGGCTAACTCTTCAAAAAATCTTAATAATGGACAGTATATGATTTTATATAAAAAATGCTTGTGCACAACAGTAGCAATAATCTCCAAGTCCTAAAAAATTATGATATTTCCTTGTGGTTGAATGCTTGATTGTTTTTTTTTTGTTTTTGTTTTTTGTCCTGAGGAACTGCAAGTCACTTCTGGTGTGAGAGATTTGGCTGTCTGCAAGGGGACGCCCGGATGAATTGATGTTTTTATCATCCTTGTGGGAGGCTTCTCTCACGTCCCCGCATGAAGAGTTAGAGGTGATAGAGGGAGCTCATCCGCCTCTCCCCGGATTTGAACCTGCGACCTGTCGGTCTTCAGTCGTCAGTCCTCAGTCCTGCCGGCACAGGGGTTAAACCCACTGTGCCACCGAGGGCTTGATTGGTGCAAAAAAAAAAAAAAAAAAAGATGGTGAACTCACCAGTTAGATGAACAACTATAAAACCTGATGATAATTACAAAGCAAGTGCAGATAGATGTTATTATGAATTACTAGAAGCAATATTATTGCTAGCTAGAATTGAATCAGTGGAATGAATGGGATGTAATTTGGTTGTACCCCACAAGTTCCTTTTATTTTGGGATCTGTACTCTATAATAGCCTAATATAGGGTATATCACAATGAAACTACTTAAAAAAACAAATTAGTATAATAATTAACACTGTTCACCAAGGGGAGGGGAAAATATGCTGCTTGCTCCTGGTTCACTCTGAGAATATGCCAACTGGGCACATGGGGGGAAAGTGATGGAAGGAAGCTCAGATAATCTCTAGAGCATTTGTTCCCCTTCCCCTCGGCTGGTTGTCACTCATATGATTTTAATCCAGACTGGTCCAATTCAAGGTGTGCCACTTTCTGCCTTGGAGCAGAGCAATGAGCATGAACCCAGGAAACAGCATCAGGCTCCCCAGATACTCAAGTTCTTTTCCATTGCTCACTTCAAAGCTGAAATCCTAGGCGTCTCTGCTAAACAAAAGCAAAGAAAGGCAAGCTGTCTCAAGGAACCAGGAATCTCTTTCTGCAAATAGCATGCAAAATCAGAAGAAAATGGTTATACCATATTGTGAAAATTAATAAACATCAGCGTGACTTCAGCTTCTGGAGTAATTTTTTAAATGGACCTTGATAGGTACTGAAATTTTGGCATAGAACTAAAATACTTTCCCAGGTTTCCTTGTTTCCTCCCAGAACCACATCAAGGATGCAGGTATGAATAGTCTTCTGTGCTCAAACACTGGTTTCCCTAGCTTGTTGCATGGAAATGTCTTAGGAGAAGAAACCAAAATGAGCTTCAATCCATTTTCCCGGTCACTGCAGGCAGGATTATTTCTTTCCATGGGTTTGTTGTTGTCTCAGTTTCAGAAACTTTGGCAGAGGCCTCTATCCCACCAAACTATTTCACTTCTGTTTTTTCTCAAAAGCTCACTCTGTTCATATTTTTCCCCTCCATGTGTTTGAGGATAGATATTCAGGATATGGAAGGACAAACCTCTGGTTTGTGGAATCTGTATTTTTTTCCCTTTTACTGGAGCTGGTAAGAACAGGATGTGGTGAACTAATTCAAATGGCTGGATAAAGAAGAGTGAACAGCTAATTCGTTATCTCTGGCACCTTGTAAACCATACATTACATCTAATTGTGCAAGTCCGCAACCATTTTTGAGTTTTCTCCCTTTTAAGCTGCTCCTGGACACTGAGATACCTTCTCTCAGCCAGAAAATGTAACCAAAAATATGTGTAAATTGATACTGGGAGTTCCCTCAATCCCCTTCCAAACCAAAAAGGAGTTCTCGGGCACTCAGTCCCAAGGTAACAAAACCAAGAAAAGAAATTGCTTGGAGCTAATTTTGGGAAAATTCGTAAGACGTGGACAGCCAGTCTTCAGAGAAGGACTCAGTTGTTTCCCAGTGGTCCGTCCATGCATTGGTGCTGGGAGGCAGACTTTTTACAGCCCTAAAGGGGAGACGTTCGAGCCCTCCAAGTGCCCTCACTTGTTCATTGACCCAAGAGTGAATCTTTCAAGGCAACATGTTGCCCACTGCTTCATCCAGGAGAGCCAAAGTAAAGACATGGCTCATTGAGACAGTGCCAATAGAAATTGTTCCTGGGCCTCCATTGGCCTAAAAAGACCACTTTCTTGCTCAGAGACCATTGGCTGAAAGTCGGAAAGGTTATGCAAATCCATTTCCAGAAATGGTTTCAGTTCTGATCTTGGGGATACCAATTCACTTGCAGGTGAAAAAAAAATCCAAATGCAAAAACAAAGCATGACAGTTATTAACCTTTTGTAATTTATTGAAATATATTCCTTCAAGTAGCAGAAGAAAATTGAAGAGTATTCTTTACATCCCTAAGTAGTAGGCATACAAATATTTCCTGAGAAGTGACCTATCTTCTTTCTACAGCAGAAATAATGGATTGCAACTTGAGTTTTGTGTGATCAACTTCCACAGTACAGTCATGTTCCATACTCAAGTTCTCAGATGAAATATAGTAACTCTGCTACTTAGGTTTACTTATACTGCAATGTTCAAGCATATCTCAGAGTCCTTTCTCCTGCCCACAATATCATGAAGTAAGAGAGTACTTGGTGATAACAATGGCTGTGTTTATCTTCCACAAAAAATAGAAGCTCAAAAAAAAAAAGAATGGGGTCATTTGGGGGGTTCCCAAATCTTACAGGGATTAATAGAGTTAGAATATTTTAGCATTGCAGAGTAGTTTCCCAATTTGTGTGCAGCCCCCTTTTAAGTAACTGCTACCTATTGTTTCCCTGATAACACAATAGAAGAATGCCCAGGCTTTAACCTATCAGTCAAGGTGGGAACTAGTGGTGAGGAAGAGGCTTCTAGGATAATGGCATGAATAGAGCCACTTGCGATGCATTACAATAGCAGGTTAATCCCTTTTAGAAACTGAGAGAAACAGCCAACAGCTTTGCAAACAAAGTCACAGGCAGGAGGTAGGAGTTTTGTAAGCTTAGGATGCCTATGCAAGACAGATGGGCCTGTTTCACTTGCTAGCAAAGCAAGATCTTTGCTCTCAAATACCACATCTTTAACTTTAAACATAGTTTTCACACACAACATTTTCTCACATTACTTGTGAAATGCTTGAACAGTGTTAATGGGGAATGTAATGCAACACAAACGACAAGAAACATCCTCACCAGTACATGTTTCATGTGGTTATTACACAGATGGATTCAAATACAAAGCATCTACTTAGATGTATGCCACAGATTTCTACGGTACTTAGACTGCACTTCAAGAGAGAGCAAAAGAACCCATTTGATAATAGACTATGTAGACTTTATAATATTAACTTTAAAAAGCTCTTGAAATACATATAGAGAAATCTTCCTTGGATTTGATAATCTATTGTTCAACAGGCGAAGTATTAATATTGTTTTCTCCTTTTCTCATCTTACACTTTATCACAAGCTATGTATTCCTAAATAAGAGGTCACACATGTGCTCACCTGCACACGGTCTTAATGTTAACGTCTCAAGTCTAAGTTTACTGTCACTTGGTCTATGGGATTAATAGCATTGCTAAGGGAGTGGGGAACACAGCCAGGAAAAGGGGGGGGGGGGGGTAGGACAAACCTTTTGTGCCTGCCCTGGCATTCCAAACTCTCTCCTCTTGGCTCCACAAAGTCTGATGCAGCGGCAGTGCTGGGAGCTATTAGTTTATGAAAGGACCAGCACGCCCACCCAAGCGCAGACGAGGACTGTGTGGGGCTCCTCTTATACCCTCCACACCATGTGCCTTTCATTTCGCCTTAGTGGACCCTGAAAGGTTGTGGTTTTCACTTAAGACAGGAAACCAATCAAATGGCCAGAGGAGAGGAGAGCGGAGGTCAAGAGAAGAATTACAGGATCTCTTCCAGACTGTGTGCCTGGCACAGGAGATATTAATTAATGTGCAGTTTTTTGGGACGTTTTGGCACGTCACTATCCATTAGCCTAGGTCAATGTAAACAGATGTGTTCTTTGCACTTAGTTCTTCCCTTTTCCCTTTTTTCTTGGTGAGCTGGGTGGGGAGGTGCTCTCTGTTCTGGTAAAGATCAAACATTCTCTCTCTTTTATTCTTCATCCATTCTCTCACTCCTTCTCCTCAAGGAAAGAGGTGTCAGTAAGTTCATTTCAAACTGGTATCCACTGGGTTTTAGTTTTGGGACCTCCTACGGATACCCAAATTGGGGGATGTACAGTCTCATTATATACAATGGCATGGTAAAATGATATCCCTTAAATATATTGGCAAATCAAGGTATGGAATGGTTTTTTTAAGAAAACATTTTACAGTTATAACTGTATCTCTAGCTGCACAATTCTTGGATATGGGAGGAGGGCTGAATGTACTTCTTTAAAGTTTCCTTTCCTGTTCTAATGCATCCTTTAGTCATCTTTATTTACTTTTTTTAGAATGCAAAGCAAATGAGAGATAAAGTACAGATGTGTCTATGTGCCAGTGAAATGGCATCCATTTATCTAGGACAGTGGTTCTCAATCTGTGGGTCCCCAGGTGTTTTGGCCATAACTCCCAGAAATCCCAGCCAGTTTATCAGCTGTTAAGATTTCTGGGAGTTGAAGGCCAAAACATCTGGGGACCCACAGGTTGAGAACCACTGATCTAGGAAAAGGAAATTAATGGCTGTGGGCTATCAAGGTCTCTACATGGCTCTCAAAGGATCCCTAACCCAAAACTACTTCAATCTACAAACAGGTACGTAACATTCCCAGTGTCCACTTTAATACTGTTTGGGGTTGCACATCCTTTGGGGATGGTGGAAGGACACTGATGGGGGGGGGGGGTCAGAGTTCAAAGAAAGTTGAACAATAAGACAGTTAAGCATTTGTATTATATTGACAGCCAGTCAGCACAATGCTTGAGTCTTGATATAGGATACTGGGAGGGAACCAGCAGTCCCAGCATCCAATTGGGAGTCTGCCAGCATATCTCACAGACTAAGCATTGATCGTTGTGTTTGTGCGCAGATTGAGCTGTGTTTGGGCACTGTTGCAGCCTTGACAATCTACACTCTCTGTCTCTGCAAAGGACACCTTACTGTCTGTCTCTGCAAAGGACACCTTCAAGGTAAACTCACTAAAAAATAAAGCTGTCAGTGGATCTGGTAGATATGTCATCATAATGCCCTCACAGTCTAAACTAAGAGTAGACAATCCAGCATTTCTTATACATTTTATTGTGCTTTTAGAAGTGGAGGACAGGATCCATTTGTGTCCCTGAGTTTGAAGAGGCAGTTCAACGACATTTCTTAGAGTAGGAAGTTCCCACATACAAGAACTACACAGGTTGAGGATACTGTTCCTCCTGTTTGGTAGCAAACTTCTTCTAATAGTGTTAAAGATTCAACTGGGTCCTGGAGAGGAAACTCCAATATAGTAGTTCTCTCCTTCCCTCCTCTTTCCCAGAAAATAATGGGAAAGCCATTCATGTGGAAGTTTACTCATCTATTTTCCACCAATTTACATGGAACCTGATGTTACGTAACTGTACACCACGTGGAATTATTTCATTGCATTTCTATGCACACTTTCCAGGGGATAGGTGCAATTTAATTCAATAGGGATAATTTCCAACACTGCTCTGTCTTCCACCATTGCCTGCAATTAGGGATAAGAGCAAGATAAAGCACTTAAAGATGATTTCTCAAGAAGCAGAGGCTAAATATTAAGGAGTGTTTTAATAGTTTTAAGTAATGGTAAACGATGGATGCTGGACAGGTCATTGTAAACATGGCAGGTCAGTATAACCACATGTAGTTCCAAGAATTCTCAATATTCATGTTGGCATGATGTCAATCTTCGAAGCTAATTTCCTAAAGAGTAAAAAACAGAATTGCTTCTACAAATGCCTCTATAGTCACAGAGCTTGACTGATTTAGCAGCTTAAAACTATACAAGAAATGCCGAAATGTTACCTACATATGCACACTGTCTTGACACATAGTGTGTTCCCAATGAAAACATTATCTTCTTTCCATTTACCTTGCTGAAACAATCCCTTCAATCTTGATAAAGTATAAAGGAGAGCCAGCATGGTGTAGTAGCTTAAGCAGTGGACTAGAACTGCTGGAGAATAGGATTTGGCAATGGAAAACAACTAAGGAACTTTGGGCAAGTCAGGCTCTCTCAGCCTCAAAGGAGGGCAAAGACAAACCTCCTCTGGGCATATCTTTTTAAGAAAACTCCATTGATAGGTTGCCTTAGGTTGGAAAATACCTGAAGGCACACAATAACAAACAGAAACCAAAATGCATACTCTAATTCAGGGGAACTGAATTGGACTTAACTGACAGTGTCAAATGTCTCTTATTTACTATACTTTGGTTGCAAAAATATACACTTGCAAAAGAAACAGAAAACCTTCATGCACTTAACACCTCGCACATTCCTCCACATTGCACTTTTAAAAAGTGACTAAGAACGGAGAAATCCTGGCAGCTTTGGCCTAGTCAATAAAGCTGTACCTTAGCTGTAACTTTGGCCTAGTTAATAAGCTATAATGTATATAATTATAATTTGATTATGAACCCTGTTTCAGTAGTTAACATACTCACTGTTAACAAAGTACAGCTCAATGGAAACCTGATACAAGAGCATTAAAGGAAAATTTAATTGGGTTCATTTTTTCTGAGTCATAATTTCCTTTTGATCTCACTTTCTACCATATCCTCTTTGCCCGTATATATATATATACACACACACACACACTATGTGAATTTTTAAGTAATTCTCAATATACATAATGAAGCTGGCTAGAGTTCATCAAAACACATGGTATTATAAATTTAGTACGTGCTATTATAGGTTTTAAGGTGGGACTCGTTCCTGTGACTCCTGTTTTTCTGCAATAGATTAACGCATTAAACCACACACATCCTTTAAAATGACATAAATAAAACAGAATTGGGAAACTCTGGGAGGCTAGAAAGTCATGCTGGGCTTCCAAGGAGACCTTGTAGGGATACATAGACCTCCCAAAACCAATTTCACCAAAATGTACTCAGAACACCTTGAAGCAATTTTGTCATGCCTTACCCTCCTCATGGGCCATGTTAGGGCCATGTGACAGTTTTTTTAGCAATAAGAAGTGACCAGAAATATATCCTGCTTTCTAAAAATCTAAATCAGCTGTTGGAATGTTAAAAAAACAGAAGACCTATCACTTCCAGCAAATCTACCCAGTCAATTTTAACTATGAATTTTAAACTCATGTCCTGTGTCTACTGTATTTTAATATAGATGTTTAACATAGGTTTTTTTCAAGTGTTTTAGCTATACTGTGCCCTACTTTGTGCCACAAGGAGAGGTGGATAAGAAATAAAATTGTTGTTGTTAATGTTGTTGTTGTTGTTACACACAACCAGATTAGTATACAGCAAACAAGATCACTATGTTGACTTTTGTATTTGATCACATGTCAGACACTTCCCACATGTCTTGGACTGTGTGATGTATTGGCGAATAATGTCAATCCAAGTAGGGTGGGCTTTGGTAATTTTGTCAGCACTGATTGTTTTTAAGTGCAGGCCAAGGTTTTTAGGCACTGCACCCAGTGTGCCAATCACCACTGGGACCACCTTTACTGGCTTGTGCCAGAGTCTTTGCAGTTCTATCTTTAAATCCTCATATCGTGTAAGCTTTTCCAGTTGTTTCTCATCAATTCTGCTGTTGCCTGGATTGCAACATCGACAATCCATACTTTGGTTTTTTTTCTTTCTGCAATTGTAAGGTCAAGAGTATTGCGCTCCAACACTCTGTCAGTCTGAATTCACAAGTCCCAGAGTAGTTTGATGTGTTCATTTTCTACAACCTTTTCAGGCTTGTGATCCCACCAGTTTTTTTGTTGCAGGCAGATGGTATTTGTGGCACAAGTTCCAGTGGATCATCTAAGCAACAGTACTATGCCTCTGCTTATAGTCTGTCTGCGCAATCTTCTTGCAGCAGCGGAGTATGTGATCCATCATTTGTCTGCTTCCTTGCAGAGTCTACATTTGGAATCTGTTGTCAACTTTTCAATTCTGGCTTTGATGGCATGGTTCTAATCATTTGTTCTTGGGCTGTAAGAATCAGGCCTTCCATCTCCTTTTTCAAAGTTCCATTTGTGAGCCACATCCATGTTTCTTCCTTGCCAATTTTGCTCTCAATTTTTTTCCTGGATGATGATGATGTTGTTGATTATTATTATTATTATTATTATTATTAGTCCTTTCATGGCCCTAAAATTCGCTGGGGAAGGAGAAAAAATGGCAAAATATCCCCTGTATTTCCTAAAGGGATTTGGGAGCTACCATTAAAAAAAACCTTAGGAAATGACCCACAAGCCCTAATATCTGCATATGGCCTGAAAGCTGCACTTTGGCCACCCTTGTTTTAAAACCAATACTGCAAATAACCAAAACATTCACTTTCCCAGCCCAGAGATAAGATTGAGAACCTGTCATTATGTAGCATTAAGAGCAGAAAGCCTTAATACAGTGGATGGGATGAACTGTTTGCTGCACATTACAGTATCTTAGAATTGACATCAAACTGCCTCGTGAAATCAAAGCAGCAATTATTTTCCAATTAGTCTTGCTTTTGCAAAACATCTATTCATTACAAAGAGTTTTACAAATATGGTTAGATGCATTTAATACAAAACAAACATGGAGACAAATTATTAGACTGTGTAAGGGGAGGGAGAGAAAAGAATCAGCTATTTTATAGCATCTGCTTTCCTTACTCTCTGGGGGACCTTACCATTTTGTGTATCATTTCTTTAATACTACAAGCTGGTGTTTGCTCGTATCTGTAAGCTTTAGATGAAGAGTGAAAATAGTTTAAAGTGTGAATAAAGATGAGTGCTGCAATCCTGTGATCACATACATGACAGTAGATTCCACCAAACTCAATGGGACTTACATCTGGAGATTGCTCTTTGGGTAGCCTTAGGCAAACTGCTACCTTTCAGCTGCATCCCTTCATCTGCAATATGAAGATAATACTGACCTACTTCACAAAGCTGATATAAGGATTACCACATATTATGAAGCACACTTGCAAAGCACTAGGCAAATGTCTATGATTGCTGAGGCTTATGTTCAGCGCCAATATGGAACTTGCTCTTTTATCCTGTAAGCCTGTTTTCCATCCCCAATGCACATATTGGGACTCCCAATTCTCTGGAACTGGTTTGGAAGGGGATACTAGGAAGTGGAGGTGGGGGGTGGGGCAGTAAATGTCACCTCCTGTGGTATGCTGACAGCAGCAATTGTCAAGGGGGGGGGGGACCTACTGGATCCAAATCATAGTTTTCTTTCTTTAATTTTGCCCATTTAATGACATGTCATATTATATTTAACTGTCCTGCTTATGAAATTGACCTCAACAGGAGCTCAGCTTTGTAAATGCTGTCAGAGCCCTAGAAGGACATTCCAATATCCAATATTTGAAGCCTCAATAACACACATGTAAACAGCACATAGCAAGGCTTTCTTCTAGCTGCTAATCTAAAAATACCATGGACAAATAATTGAGGAAAGGAAGCACTAATAAGCTGCCTCATACCCCCAGATAGGATATAATGAAGCTGTCAGGATTATTCCTTTTTGATCCAATCCACTGCATCTCCTATACCACACAAAATTGGCAGTAGGAGTGCAGTGATCTACGCCAGTGATTCTCAACCTGGGGTATGTTTTTGGCCTACAACTCCCAGAAATCCCAGTTTACCAGAAATCCCATTTTACCAGAAGTTAGGAATGGTGAGAGCTGAGGGCCAAAAACATCTGGGGACCCCCAGTTGAGAACCACTGATCTACATCATCGAATGAATGCAGGTTGACACCACTTTAGTGGTCATGGCTCAATGCAATGGAATCATAAGAGTTGTAGTTTTATGATGTCTCTAGCCTTCTCTGCCTCACCAAACTACAAATCCAAAGATTCCGCAGCATTGAGACATAGCAGTCAAAGTGGTGTTGTACTGCATCAATTCTATGGTGCAGATGCATATTTCTACAGGTAAATAACACATTTAAAAAGGCCAATCCTAACTGGTATCCTTGAAATAATAGCTGGTTTCAATTTTCCTCTAGGTCACACATGACTAATGCAGTTTGGCATGCAAATGAACCAGTAGTTTTTTTCTTTCAGCAGAGCTATGTATTTTCTAGGATATTTTTAAAAAGATGCTTTCCATAGTGTAAGTGATACAGTCAAAGGGAGATCTACCCGAGCAAGCCTAAGGAGTGCCCAGTCCCAACATCTTAATAATGCTGGTATCATTACAGACACTGCCAAGTAAAAGGGGACCAACTGTGGCAGGACACCTGTCTGACAGGAAAAGGACTAAAACCAGCCATTCATTTCACACAGGCCAGCAAACAGCTGTCAGATGGTAATAACCTCATCAATGCCAACCTGGGCTGCAGCTGATCTAGTGACCTCCAAGTGAAAGGCCCCATATGCCATTCCTAATCTGCGGTAAGCCATTTAGCTTTTTGCAAATAATTAGTGGCGTTTTTCTTATTCCTTGTCAAAATGCAAATTTAAATACAGCTGGGGGGAATAATTGATCAGTGGCAACAACTTATCAATTGCTTCATTAATGGCAACCCTCATTAAAAGACAGTAGACCCAAAGTGAGCCAGATCTACAGCAGGGGCTGAGTAATTTGGGGGAGTTTGAATTGGAGGTTATGTTGTTGGCGCCATCATTAACAAGCTTTGCATACTTTCTATAATGTGATGCTTCAAAAACATGGCCATAAAGAGAGCTGGCTCAGGTAGATCAGTTTCTGGGATCCTTTTCATCTCACAAACTGTGTTTATAGCTTCACTTTTATGACTCTTCTCTTGTGGAATAATAGTTATTTGTTAGTGGTGCTTTTATGATACAGTACCATTTTTACACAAAGTATCATCCAGAAGAGGAAGATGAATCTATAGCAATAGCGGCCTTCTAGAATATGACTCAATGCCATAAAAAACAGTAAGATACAACAGAGAGACACTAAAAATTGCATTCTTTACACAGAGAAAACGACACCCATGTTTTCTATCAAGTCTGCTTTCTCGGCAGCCAGGAATGTTTTTTAAAAATGTTAACTACCTGCAATTTTCAAGATTTTGCTTGGGAGCTGAATAAAGAGGAGGGCACCATCCTTTATGAATGCAACTGATCATTATTGTTTTCCCAGCTGGGTACAATCCCAGCCTCTCTGGACAAAGCGTGACTTCTGTGCGGCCTTGCAACAGTCTAAAAAGGCTGGCACATGCTGGGAGTGTTAGCCTGTGTGTCAGAGGAACATGTGGCAGCCCCAGGTGGCCGTGGGCAAAAGCGGCCTGCCTACAAAGAAGTTCAACAGCTTGATCTCATCTCCTTCCCCACAGTTCCTCACAAAGGATGCTTAGCATTTAGCTACATTAATGCTGATGTATCTGCACCTCCGCAGGACACCGGAGAGGGTAGGAACAGGCTGGTGGTTTCATAACACCGGGGTTTTTCTGATACAGCAGACTCGAACAAACCTACCCTATAGACTCACATATAAGTCTAGAAATTTTAATAAAAAATCAACTCCCAAAAAACTGGATCAAGTTATCTATGGGTCAATGTGAATAGTGTACCTTAACTCTTATCAGAAAGGAACCATCCCTTTCTCTGAATAGAGTGACAAAGGGTGAGAGCTTAGTCCATTCTGAAAGAACCTAAAACAATGCTTCTCAGACTTCCTAATGTCGTGACCCCTTAATACAGTTACTCATGTTGTGGTGACCCCCAACTATAAAATAATTTTTGTTGCTATTTCATGACTGTAATTTTGCTACTGCTATGTATCATAATGTACATATCTGATATGCAGGATGTGTTTTTATTAATTGGACCAAATTTGTCACATATACCCAATACGCCCCTATTTGAATACTGGTGGGGTTGGGGGGGATTGATTTTGTCATTAGGGAGTTGTAGTTGCTGGGATTTATAGTTACAATCAAAGAGCATTCTGAACTCCACCAGCGATGGAATTGAACCAAACTTGACACAGACAACTCCCAATAGAAAATACTGGAAGGGTTTGGTGCGTATTGACCTTGAGATTTGGAACTGTGGTTCACCTACATCAAGAGAGCACTGTGGACTCAAACAATGATGGATCTGGACCAAACTTGGCATGAATACTCAATGTGCCCAAATATGAACACTGGTGGAATTTGGGGAAAACAGACCTTAACATTTGGGAGTTGTAGTTGCTGAGATTAAAGTTTACCTATAATCAAAGAGCATTCTGAACCCCACCAGCAATAGAATTGAGCCAAACTTCCCACACAGAATCCCCATGTTCAATGGAAAATACTGTGTTTTCTGATGGTCTTTGGTAACCCCTCTGACACTTTGTTGCCACCCCCAGGATACCGACTCCCAGGTTGAAAATTGCTGACCTAAAAGAAATAACCCACCTCTACTCTCCAGCATAGTTTCGCTTCTGACCTTTTTGAATACCAGAGCAGGAAAATTGTAGTGATGATAGCATGGTTGCTTTCCCTTCTGTGGAATGTCCCTTGATCATGTCAAAATCCATAATTTTGACCCCAAAACCTGCCATCAATTTGTACTCAAGGTCAACTTGTTCATGAGTACATATGTTATTATGGGGCAACATTAGATATCGGAGCCCCTGGTGGCGCAGTGGGTTAAACCCCTGTGCCTGTCTCTCTCAGATTCAAATCCGGGGAGAGACAGATGAGCTCCCTCTATCAACTCCAGCTCCTCCTGCAGGGACATGAGAGAAGCCTCCCACAAAGATGATAAAAACATCAAATCATCTGGGCGTCCCCTGGGCAACGTCCTTGCAGACAGCCAATTCTCTCACACCAGAAGTGACTTGCAGTTTCTCAAGTCGCTCCTGACACGACAAAAAAATCATTAGATATACATCTTAGGTATTTATTGTTTAACTTTATTATATTACTCCTGTCTTCAAAATGTTCAACAATTTGCCCTTAAATTGAGGAGAAGCCAACATCTCTTGTAGAGCTTATTAGATCATGTTCAATCACCTGCAGCTGTACAGAAGCACACCGATTTATCTGAAACCGAAGGATGTGCTATAATAAGAAGGGATGGATAATGTGTCCAAAGGTCATTGACTGCAATTTCCATCCTACCTCCTTACTGGCTACAATGGTCTGGGATTGATAAAGAGTTACAACCCAATGATACTTGGAGCATAGGAGTAGCCTGGCCCTGAATTTAGCAATAGTCTAATATTCTGAAGACATGACTTCTTTTAATGGCTCTTCTACTAAAGTTATAAAGTTGCATGCATGAATAGAAGATCTCCTGGGAGAGATGTATAATAGTCGTTCTCAAATGTGACCATTGAGTTTGGACTTTAATCTCTTACCAGCCCAGTCATCATAGCTCATTGGTGATGAAACCTGGAGGTCACCACCAGCATCAGCAAGTAACATAATATGGACAGGATGAAATTCTCAGTCAAAAATGAACAGAAGTCCTTAAGGATTTTCCAGTACAAAACTTTGACTACATCACACTTGCATCATGTATCACCACTGTAAACAATACTTTGGCAAACACTCCTCATGAAACTCCTATAGCCCCCAACACTAGTTTGTATCTGCAACTAACCAAAATACCCTTGCAAAAAACTTCAAAATTCCGATAGCTCTCAAGACACTATTTTTAATGGTGCGAATTTATCAGGAAGTAAATTTCAATAGAAGGCAGCCATCAATGTGCCATAAAATTAATAGCTATGATTTCATTTCTGTTTTGTTGGAAGAAGCTCTGTAATGCAGAATAAGTTTGCCAGTGAAGAAATCATAAAATACATTTCAGACATTATTCAGCACTTAAAAAATATTTCAAAACATGACACCCAGCCTACAGCCAAATCAGAAATAAAAATATCTCCAGTTGACAATGTTTTAGTTCAGCAAAGTAAATTGGCTTTCTGGTGTACTGTGGGCAGCCTCAAATATAATCATATCTTAGTTAACAAAACTTCTGGTGAAGATCCTTTTTAGAAAGTCTTTTAATGCCAGTCCACACCATATCCACTTTTCTTCCTTGGCCTCTGTCTTGCTAGAATTTTTAACAGCATCAGTTGAGGGTGAAGGAGGGTTGGATAAGTACACATTTTCAATGTTTGGTCCCAACAGAATGTGTGCAATAAGCAATGCAATAAAGGTTGAGCTGGGAAAGAATTTAATTCTACTCTAACTGGGTGTGCCTGACTAGAAAAGGCAAGATAAACAGCAGTTTCCTCTAGCAGTATGTGTGAAAAAGATCTTGGAGTCCTCGTGGACAACAAGTTAAACATGAGGCAACAATGTGATGTGGCGGTGAAAAAAGCCAATGGGATTTTGGCCTGCATACATAGGAGCATAGTGTCTAGGTCCAGGGAAGTAATGCTACCCCTCTATTCTGCTTTGGTTAGACCACACCTGGAATATTGTGTCCAATTCTGAGCACCACAATTCAAGAGAGATACTGACAAGCTGGAATGTGTCCAGAGGAGAGCGACTAAAATGATAAAGGGTCTGGAGAACAAGCCCTATGAGGAGCGGCTTAAGGAGCTGGGCATGTTTAGCCTGAAGAAGAGAAGGATGAGAGGGGATATGATAGCCATGTATACATATGTGGGAGGAAGCCACAGGGAGGAGGGAGCAAGCTTGTTTTCTGCTTCCCTGGAGACTAGGACGCGGAACAATGGCTTCAAACTACAGGAGAGGAGATTCCATCTGAACATGAGGAAGAACTTCCTGACTGTGAGAGCCGTTCAGCAGTGGAACTCTCTGCCCCAGAGTGTGGTGGAGGCTCCTTCTTTGGAAGCTTTTAAACAGAGGCTGGATGGCCATCTGTCAGGGGTGATTTGAATGCAATATTCCTGCTTCTTGGCAGGGGGTTGGACTGGATGGCCCATGAGGTCTCTTCCAACTCTTTGATTCTATGATTCTATGAATCAGTTGTTGAGCAGAATAGAGAGAAAGGGGGAGAACAGATAAGCCTGTCCCAACAGCTATCCAAACCTCGGTTTGTTTGTTTTTTAAAAAAAGCATATATCTGTAAGTCTGAACAACAAAACAAAAATAGTAAGAACTACACACTGGGAAAATAAAAAAAGAATCCCTACATACTTAGTGGAACAAACTTGAAAATGTCTCCAAGAGGATCAAGATATTTTTGTTTACTTAGAAAAGGCTTTCCTGACCTGGTTGTTTTATTGACCTGCATATATGATTAGTTTTGAATTTAAAGGCTTGCTGAAACTGACTAAAACAAACTGAAAGTTTGCTCTTTCTTTGTGTAATCTATTTCTATTTTTTCCATGTTATTTCTGCTCTTGGTACTAATCCTCATCTACTTCATTAATTGAGGAAGATTTGAAGACAAATTAAGAAATAGAGCAATTTTCTGACATACACGCACTCTCTCCCAAATACATGGCAATAGATTCTACTCTATGAAGCAACTCTTTCTAGCAAATCTAAGACTACACTTCAGCGTGAGTGATGGTGAACAGCATTGCTGGCAAGAACAAAACCAAATTCTGCAGGATGCCAGCCAGATAAAAGTACATTCCTATTTAGCCTTCCTCATAACATACTGAGGCTAAAAATGCCCTGGGGGGAAGCCACTCCACCTGGTCGTACCAGGAGGTGACAGCCTGGAGGTTGCTTTCATTCTCAGTGTAGATGTGTTATTTTCCCCAACTGTTCAGATAAAGTTTCATGTCAGAATCAAAACTTACGAAAGTGCAGTCCACTTTTTAAATGCTCTCTTACCAATTAGTGCATTTAAGTTATTTTCAACTTATGGCAATTTTAACGCACCATTTCACAGGCATTTCCTTGGCAAGATTTGTTCAGAAAGAGCTTGCCTTTGTCTTCCTGAGGTTGAGAAAGTGTGACTTGCCCAGAACACTCAGTGGCTTCTCAGGTTGAGTCAAAACATGGTCTCCAGAATCCTCGTCCAGCACTCAAACCACAACATCACACTGGCTCTCAATCCCTCTCTCAATTAGAACTAATAAGCCAAATAAATGGGGGAATGCTTGTTTTAAAAAGTTATCCTTTTTAAAACAGGTACAGGACTAAAGACAAGATCCAGTTGTTGTCTACTTTCCCCAAAAGCCACCCCCAAAGTTTCAGAGATTCAGGCTGTTCTGATTTAAAATGTTACGTAAAACAGGGTCAGGAATGGTCTTTTATGCTTCCCTCGTGTCTTGTGCACAATCCACTTGTAAAGAAAAAGAAGGGTCTGGCGAACATCTACATGTACAGTGTACAAAGATTCTTATTCTTGCTTTTTGTGCTTAGGACACATTTGCTGTTCAACACATGGCCCAACTCACACAATAAATTAACTGTTTGGCAGGCTCTGAGCTATGGCTGGAGCCAAACCAATTAGGGCCTTAATGTGATCCCAATTTCCTTTTTCTGAGAATAAGAGGAAAGGAAGAGAGGAGGAAAGGAGAGGGAGGGGGCTAAGTAAGTAAATCCCCTCTTGCTTTATAAATCCTTGCCAATCATCCCAGATAAACCTGCCAACCATAGTTCTTAGATCTACATTCACACCCCTCAACTCAAAGACAAGACTAGGACTGATCACACACAGTGTTCAGTGTCTCTGACTACTGACATGTGTTTTCCATAGCTTCGAAATTCAATCATTTAAAAAATATTTACTGAGCTGTGCTTTTAATCAAAAAAATATGGCCAACGATAAAGCAAGCTTAGCCCAAGTTACTGTTTCTCTTACTGGAATGCGAGAAAAGCTGGTGATGTCACCAGATAAACTCTGTTCCTTGCCCTCGGGAGCCTTATGGTCTGCTCTAAGTTTAGAAGAGGTGGGACAAGACTTTGGAGGCCCCAAAGTGCAGAGGCGCATAGAAATGTTATTCTGGGAAAATGAGAATTGGGGAAGAAACTGGTACAGTTGAAATTTGTCCAGGAGTGATAATACACAGGGAGGGGTTAAAAAAACAGAGATTGGTGTAGCATTCACAGTTCGTGTGGTATTTTCCCATCAAAGTACCAATGAGGACCACCCCACCATTTAACTTCAATTATGCTATATCAATAGGAGTCATGAGATCATTTGGCTTGACCTCGTAAAGGTCTCCTCCTAATCATGAATAAATTCAGTGGCTTAGTCCAATAAGTCCTCTGGGACTCCCATGTTATTGCCAGATCAATCACCTTTTCCATGAAATGGATTCAGGATTCTTAAGACAGGACTAACAACAAGATTTAAAGAGCTCTTTTTTAAAACACCACCATAGACTCAGTGGGATTTTTGACTTTCTCTTCTTTGGACAGATGCCCACCCACATCCCACAAAACCCCTATCTATTTTGAAATATTTTCTTCCTAAGTTCTATGTAGTATGTGGATTCATTTAGCAACAACCCAAATTGTGCCATTCATTCCACTCTTCCACTCCTCAAAATTATATATTTTTCCCACTGGTCTACAGCAATAAAATTCAGTTGGAAGCTATACTTCAACAAACAGCGAGTGCTATTTGCTTGGTACTAAGAGCTCTCACAACCCAATGACAACTGTGAAGAGAAGGAAGGAAAATAGCAGACCAGACTTCCTCAACCAGATGTTTTGGATTTCACTTCCCCTGCTTTTTTTCCTATCAACTATGAATTGATGGGAGGCTTTAGGACCACAATGGCACCAAAGGTTGTAACAACTTACCCCGTAGACTCATTTCTTGGCCAGTAAGGAGAAATGAAACTCATCAAAGGATTTGCCAAATAACAGTGTAAAATGAGTAAAAATCTTAAAAATATAAAAATGTACTCTTAACATTGAATGACAGTGTGTGTGCATGTTGGCATGTTTTAAACAAAGCTTCAAAACATCTTTTTAAATGACAACAGGAGTTCTAGTCCAAAAGAACAACTTTTCCAAGCTCTGATTTCAAATGAAGCTCAAAGATTTAGAACAGCTGACTGTAACTAGCACTCAGGGTGCCCACAGTATTGTTTCAGATGAATTTAACATCAGGTGTACAGCAAAGCACACTCATTTATTTCATTTCCTGCTTCTGAAAGGATAATTGGAAAATTGCTAGATTTTAGATCTGATACTCAGTGACATGATCTTAACATGACAACCATCTGATCCAATATAGAGGTATACATCCCATTGTTATCCTTCATTAAAGTATTCCCATTGAATAGTAAAACTGCTGTAATGTTGACTAATCAAGTTCTCTTTCACTCAGTGGCTGCATTCTGGCTTGGACTAACACTTCCATCTGTGGTTACTGTAGCCATCTCCCTACGATACCCCTTTTGTAAAGCCTCCAGTGGCACAATGGGTTAAACCCTTGTGCCAGCAGGACTGCTGACCAAAAGGTTGGCAGTTTGAATCTGTGGAGCGGGGTGAGCTCTCATCTGTCAGCCCCAGCTTCCCATGCAGGGACATAAGAGAAGCCTCCCACAGGATAGTAAAACACCCAGGTATCCCCTGGGGAACATCCTTGCAGACGGCCAATTCTCTCACACCAGAAGTGACTTGCAGTTTCTCAAGCAGCTCCTGACATGGATAAAAAAGTTTTTGTATGACCAAATGTATAATAGTATATAAGACAAATTCATATATCTTACAGATGACCAGATGACAAAAACCCTGGTCTTGGATCTCAGGACAAGCATGTAAGAGCAAACACAGTGGACACTGGTGAAATAAAAGCATGAGTCACTTTTTTATCTACCTTTCTGATTCATTGTTCCATAGGAAGCGGAGGCAAGTCATTCCCCATCTGTTATTGTTTTATAGTGCCTGAAAACCTCTTTGCATAAAAAGAAATAAAATAATCTCTGCACAAAACTGGAAGGGGAATGATGGCACCTTACCAATGATTTTACCAGTGACTGATGAACAAGAATTGTTTATTATTATTGTTGTTGTTGTTGTTGTTGTTATTGATTTGATTTATAGCCTATATTTCACCCAAAATGGGAATCAAAGAAAAATACAATGAAAGTTAAAATAAAATAGGTAAAACAGTGAAAAAGTTTGAATTTTTTTAAAATGTTTAAAATGCTTGTGCGCTTTCTATTTTTACCTATTTTACCCTAATTTATACAATGCTTTTGATACAAAATAAATACACTGAAAAATGTTGATCAATCTCATTAAAACCATGCTTTAAAGACAATTTAAAACACTAAAGAAAACCATAAAACAGACTGAGAGAAAGCCTCTCCTGAATATGGTAAAAATTAAGCAGACTCCAGACGATCAGTATTGTGATTCTTGATACATGCAGCATGATAAAGAAGTGAAGACGATAACTATCCTGTGTCTATAATTGGCCCTCTGTATCCACAAACACTTCATCCATAGATTCAGCAATCTGAAACTTGAAAATATTCCAAAGTAAAAATTCCAAAAAGCAGATCTTTATTTTGCCATTTTATAGAAGGGATGCCACATTACTATACTATTGTATACAATGAGACTTGAGCATCCACAGATTTTGATTTCCACGAGGCTCTTGGAACCAAACTCCAAAGGATGTCAAGGCCCAACTGTATTGATTGGTCTCCATTAGGTCAGAAATTAGTGGTATCTTGGAGATCCCCTAACACAGCATGCTACCATAAAGAGCACACAATAGAAATATCCTGTGCCAATATCTGTCAACAAAGAACTCAGTTGGCTCTAACAATGCTCATGGATCTAAACTTGAAAGGCTTATTCAATGAGTAGAGTAGCAGACAACACATAACCATCTCCCAAAAAGGTACTTTTCAAATTCCTATTTATTCCCATTCGATCTTTTAACAAAGAACAAAGATTCTTGTGCTCTTTCTCAGCTCATCTTTTCAGTTGCCAACTAGACTGTACGAATATCCAGTGCAATTATTTTTCAATGGTCATCCCTTTAGCAGAACTTACATTATGTACTTTTAAAATTTCCTGAAATGCAGTCTCAACAATGCTGTTGCTGATATCTTCATAAATTTAGTTGATAAAATACCAGAAAGAGGTTCCTTAAAAAACCAGCATATCGCAGTGGCCAAAATATAGGCAATTTTGTTTCATATTACTGTCCATCTCTGGAATTTATTAATGACCTTAAGCAATTTACTACCTATTGGCATGATCTAGTTTACAGGGTTAATGTAAAGCTAGAATATTGCTCTGGCTTCCTTAAAAAGAAGGAAATACAAGTAGAAAGGTAGCCTTGTTAGACTGATGCAACAAAACCAACAAATAATATTGTAGCAAATGAAAGACTTATCAGATTTACTTGAGAATAAACTTTCACTGAATGCAGTTCACTTCATCAATTACATAAAGTGCTGTCTCAGTTGGCCTTTTGGACACATGCTTGGGTAGCAAACAAAGTTAGTGGGATGAAAGAGCGTCAATACAAAAAAAATGTAAATAGTAACTTACCAATTATTAGCTGACTATTGTACAGGTTGAACATTCCTATCAAAAATGCTCAAAGCCAAAAGTGTTTTTGTAATTTTGAGTATCTTTATTTGAATTTATGTATGTAAGGAGATATCTTGCAAATGATACCCAAGTCTAAACATAAAATTCATGTATGTTTTGTATACATATTACAGACATAGCCTGAAAGTAATTTATACTTAATAATTTTGAGAATGAGACCAAAGCAAAGATGTCACTATCTCAACCATCCATGTGCAATTGCCAAAACCAAGGTTACAACAACATCTGTTATAGAACTCCAGTATGCTGATGACAATGTCATCTGTGCGCATTCAGAAGAAGATCTACAAGCCACTCTAAACACCTTCGCAGAAGCATACGAGAAGCTCGGCCTGTCACTGAACACTGAGAAAACCAAGGTGCTGTTCCAGCAGTCACAAGCCAATCCCTCTCCAATGCCAGTAATACAGCTTAACGGTGTAACATTAGAAAATGTCGACCATTTCCGCTACCTTGGCAGCCACCTCTCCACCAAAGTCAACATCGACGCCGAAATACAACACCGCCTGAGCTCTGCAAGTGCAGCATTTTCCAGAATGAAGCAGAGAGTGTTTGAGGACCGGGACATCCGTAGGGAGACCAAGGTGCTTGTCTATAAAGCCATTGTCCTCCCAACCCTGCTCTATGCCTGTGAGACGTGGACAGTCTACAGACGTCATATGCAACTCCTGGAACGATTCCATCAGCGCTGCCTCCGGAAAATCCTGCAAATCTCCTGGGAAGACAAGCGGACAAACGTCAGTGTGCTGGAAGAAGCAAAGACCACCAGCATTGAAGTGATGGTCCTCCAACATCAACTCCGCTGGGCCGGCCACGTTGTCCGGATGCCTGACCACCGTCTCCCAAAGCAGTTGCTTTACTCCGAACTTAAGAACGGAAAACGGAACGTTGGTGGACAGGAAAAGAGATTTAAAGATGGGCTGAAAGCCAACCTTAAAAACTCTGGCATAGACACTGAGAACTGGGAAGCCCTGGCCCTTGAGCGCTCCAGCTGGAGGACAGCTGTGACCAGCAGTGCTGCAGAATTCGAGGAGGCACGAGTGGAGGGTGAAAGAGAGAAACGTGCCAGGAGGAAGGCGCGTCAAGCCAACCCCGACCGGGAACGCCTTCCACCTGGAAACCAATGCCCTCACTGCGGAAGAAGATGCAGAGCAAGAATAGGGCTCCACAGCCACATACGGACCCACAGGGAAATCCATAATGGAAGACCATCTTACTCGTCCAACGAGGGATCGCCTAAGTAAGTAAGTAAGTAAGTAAGTAACTATTTTGGATTTTGATATTCCTGATAATGGATATTCAACTACTAAGGTTGTTGTTGTAGTTCAGCCTTTGATTGCGCCTGCACCTAATCTCTCTGGGGATTCTGGGCCTGTTAGTCATTCTGATGATACTGGGGATTCTTGGTCTGCAAGTCAGCAGAGGAGCCAGCAAGAGATTTTAAGCCATGAAAATGAATGGTCCATGTCTGAAGGCCACATTCCTAAAAGGCAGTTTGATAGGGAAGCAAGGTCAGGAGCAGATCTGAGAACAGAAGATGGTAATGAAAGTCCAGGTGGACAGTGTAATGAGCAGTTAGGTAGGAGATTTACATTCCATCAATATAGGACATCTCAAGAGAGAGTATGAAGGTCAAGAAACTTATTAGACAAGAAATCTTTATCCATTTCCCAGGGGAGATGGCAAGATTTTCTCTCTATATTAGCTAGCCCAGCAGATGGGCTCGTTATTCCAAGCAAAATTGGTGTTGAGTTTGGTCAAGTCAAGGGATTTATAGTTCTATGTTTCCTTTTGTTCATGTTTCATGATTCCTGGTTTTGAAGACTGTTCCTGAATTTCATGTTTTGGATTTATTCTGCTTTTGTATTCTTGGTTTTTGATACTACTCCTGTACTTTGATTTCTGTGAATTATTCCTGATATTTGAGCTTTAGTTTTTTTATATACTATTTTGCTGAATTGCTTCTCATATATATTTTTCAATAAACTGCTTTGCTATTTTACCTTGGACTGGAGTGTTAAGTACAGAGGTGGTTCCCAGCCTTGGAGTGCAACAGTTGTCCAGTGTCTCTGGGACATATTTAGGAGAGAAGTGCTAATCCAGCAACAGCAAAGGGCCCTATTGCTCTGGCATTACTGTGGGGAAATCCTCAGCCCAACAGTTCATGACATTGTTTGTTAATGGCCACCATTAAAGCCCTTATCACTGTGCTTTCTGCATTTTATTTTGACCCCAGGTATCGCTATCCATAAGAATAGATTTAAACAGTCAACTGCTGTAACATAAATAGGGTGAACCTACAGTTGGAAGAAAAGGGCAAATATATTGGGTTCTTCCATACTATTATCCTAAAGCTAGTTAGCTGAAAACAGATAAAGGAGTTATGTATATCAGTTTATACTTCCTTGTATGTGCTACATATCCTGCTAGGATCATCCCAGCAAGTAAATTTCCTAAAATCCTTGTTTTAAAAAGTAAAATGGGATACAGTCCTTGAAATAAATACTGTTGTAATTAGCAAACCTATTATAGAGTTTTCTTGGCAAGATTTATTCACAAGGGGCATCCTCTGAGGATGAGAGAGTGTGACTTGGCCACAATCACCCAGGGCCCTTCCATACAGACCTATATCCCAGAATATTATGGCAGAAAATCTCACAATATCTGCTTTGAATTTGTTTATCTGAGTCCACACTCAGATAATGTGGGATTTTCTCCCTTGATATTCCGGGATATAGGGCTGTATGGAAGGGCCCTCAGTCGACTTCTATGCCAGGGATTCACACCCTGGTCTGCAAAGTTATACTCAGATAGTCAAGCCAATGCACTGTGCTTCCTCTCTGACTTGGAAGTCAGCAGTTAAGCAAAAGGAAGGGCTGGACTAAGCCCACAGCCAAGGTCACTATCTTGTTTCCAGCAAAAGAAAAACAACTTTTAAAGACAGTCAAGGCCACCAAAATATGGCGTGATCCCATGAAAGCTTCAGATTAATTAAAGAGAGAGGGATCCACTGTGGAAATTATGTTCATGTGGAAAATATAACTGCAATATAATGTAAATAATTATAATGCAAAATCTAAAACATAACTATAATACTGTGTACACGTTGCCAGAAAAGGGCTTGCAGGGTATCATTAAAGTGGAGGGATATTAACCAAAGTGTTGCAGAACAGGAAGGCCATCGACACATCTGAAAAGGAATGTGCAAATGATGAGTATCTCTTGCTTTGTCCTCCCCCAGCTTTTTTTCCTTCCATCTTTTGAACTTTCCTAAACACATGTTCATCCCCCATAGATTAGAGAAAGCCCTGTTTTTTCCTGGATCAGAGTACAGTGCTGGACAAATGAGAACCAACACCACAGTGAAACAAGCCACAACAGAAACGGGAAAGCTTTTGTGGATGTTGGGAAGAAAAAAGAAGCATAGTGAGAAACAGATGTGGCTTCACTGAACTGAAAACAAGTTGCAGAACTTTTAGGAATGTGCCTAAGAACTTCCAGAAGGGAAGCTGCAGCAGAAACAAAATATTCAGTGGCACCTTAAAGAGAAACAGATTTATTGTGGCGTAAATGTTCATGGAATAGAGCCCAGCTCATCAGATCCAAGGAGCGCTACGCTACATTTTAGTGCATCAACTTCATACCGGGGGAGGACAAAGAATCAAAGGAAAGCTAAAAGAGAAACCTAACTGGTACACATTTGATGAGTAAACCTAACGTGCATTGAACACAATTAAATTGCCACCTGAACCTCAGAGGACACTCCTATGCTTTACTTTAGTAAGAAGTTCCTATGCTTTACTTTAGGGAAGCAGAGTGTGAGGCACTATAAGAGGATCAATTTTGTAAGGCATTATAGAAAGAGTGGACATGCATGGAGGGCAATCTTTAGTTTCCAGTTCACTTCAAGTGCTATATCTCACCATTCCCATCATTACAAGTGCCCTTCTAGACACTTCTACTTCTTTAATCATGATTTCAGGCTATTTTAGGGTAGGAATGGGATAAAAATAGCAATTTATCACATTTACCAGAGGTCAAAATCAATTGACCCTTTTAAAAAAAATCACACAAGCCCCCAAGTATAATATGGTGTGGGAACTCATGATTCCTGCTCATGGATTAGGATGTGGGAAATTCCAAATTCTAGTCCCTAATGGCCCACAAAATTCACTGGATGATGTTGAGTTTTTGCTTTCAGTCTGTCCAATCTCACAGGGTTTTGTGAAAGGAAGCCATGCCTGGCCTCTTGAGATATTTAGAAGAATGGGAAGATTATAATTAGCACATTTAAAAAAAATCTTCCTATGAGCAGAGTAGTACAATGTCACACATGTAGGAGAGAAACCAGTAGAAGTGCTATAGCAGCAAAGGAGCTGGAACATATATATTATGGGCTGTCTGCATTGGTTACTGAAGTCTGATTGCTTAGGATTCACAGGCTGAATCAGACTCTCATTGTCATTTTATGTGGCCCTCTTCCAGGTGCTGGACTCCAACTCCTGTATTCCTTATCTCTGCACATGACTACAGCCAATGGGAGTTGGGATATAGGAATACCTGGAAGGCTGCCACTTTTTCTGTTTAGTCAGGGGAGTAAGGTCTATATTTAGATACAAGGCTTGTGGATATGAAGCCCAACTTTAACATGTCTTTAAACTACTGGTTCCCAATCTGTGGTCAGTGGACCACCAGTGGTCCGCAAAAACTAAAATATGGCCACGCAGCCTCGCTGTCACTATACCATTGTAATGAGAGTGACTTGTCTCACAAACCCTCTTATAGTGCAGAGGCTTATTGAATACGGTTTTCTGTGGGCAAGCAGATGGCAAGTACTGGATGGCATATGTTCTGAATCAGAAACTAGAACCGATGTGGTCTAGCCAATGCAGTTTTCTGAATCAGCACCCCAAATAACCAAACTGAATCTAAAGTTGATCAAAAACTTATTTGCAACCCTTTTGGTACTAATGTTAGAGAGTCTTCCCTGGTCAAAGTGGTCCCTGTCAATAAAAGGTTGGGAACCACTGCTTTAAAACTTTTCCCAAGCTCAGAGTCACAAGTCCTACTGGACTGCAATTCACATTGTCCCATGGCAGATAATCAAAAGTGTTGGATGCTGCCATTCAATAACATCTGGGAACCCAAACTGGGTAAAAACCCTCTGTATCCACGGAGTCTAAATTCATAGATTCAAAGACACTTTGAGGGGAAGCATAAGGCTGATTGATGTGGCCCTTGATGGAAACAGTTGGCTTGGGAGGATGTGTATATTACACTTGGAGAAGAGAAGGTTAAGGTGATACAACAACCTTCTTTAAATACATGATGGGAGAATATGTTGAAGGTGAAGCAGCAATGAGTTCAGGTTACAAGAAAATAACAACAACAACAACAAGCCATTAGAACAAATGTCATCTGCACTCATTATTCGCCGATCCATCACACAGTCCTAGACACTTGAGAAGTGTCCAACGTGTAATCCAATCCAACAGCCAGCAGAGTGTCTGCTGTGGACTCATCTTGTTGTGTTTCAAATAATAATAATAATAATAATAATAATAATAATAATAGGACTTTATTAATTAATAACCTGCCCTCTCTCCCTGAAGGGATTCTACCTAAACACAAGGAAGACCTTCTTTTCTGTTAAGATTTTACTGCCTCAAAGGTTGGAGGACTCTCCTTTGAAGGTCTTTTATACACAGGGTGGACATGCTTTAACTATATATTCCTGCATTACAGGGGTTGGATGGGATGGCCCTTGTGGCTCTTTCCAGTTTAAGAATGTATCATCCATCTCTAGAGCCAAAACCACCACGTTTATTATGACCATTAGAGCTCCAAATAGTTTTGGACCTCACCATTGGAAGAATGGCTTCACCTGCATGAACTTGCTCAGCCTTTGAGATGACAACCCAGTAGCTTTGCTCTTGGACTTGCCATTGTAGTCTATTACAGAGCAGCAAGCATGAGATAAGGGAGCCTTCCTTAGCATTGGGCCCCATATTTCTAAAATGCCCTAAAACCCCAACAAAAATTGCGATTCCTCCTTATTAAAAAATTGTTGGGGGGGGGATTCATTTCAAAATGAATCATGCACAGAAATCTTCATCTATCATTTTACACTGCTTCTGTTTTGATATCAGAAAGAGTCGGTTATAGACTGCAGTTTCATTGATATGTTCTGCCATTATGGTTTGGTACAGCCTGCTTGAGGGCAGGACATTGCACCCAAAACAACATATAAACATAAATATTTGACATAAATAGGTAGAATTATGTGACATAAGAAAGATCTAAAAACTTGGCTTTTCCGATGTGCCTATGGAGAGTGACCATATATCCCAGCCCTATTGTTTTATCCATACTGTTTTCCTCATATTACACTTTCCCCCACCTTAGTTTAACTCCAGTTCTGTTCCCTATGAGCTCCTCCCTCCCATAAATATACATTTTTTTCATTGCTATCTCATCCAGTTTTATCATTTTATGTTGTACATTTGGCCCACCCACTGTGTTTGATTTCCCATTATGTTATTTTGCACTGTTTATTTTACTTGAATGGCTTATTTATTTTATTGTGATGTTATTTTTGTTGCTTATTTTTTATTTGGCTGTAATGTATCACTGGGCTTGGCCTCATGTAAGCCGCTCCGAGTCCACTTTGGGAAGATGGTGGCGGGATATAAATAAAGATGATGATGATT
The DNA here is from genome assembly GCF_037176765.1 of Anolis sagrei. NCBI lineage: Eukaryota > Metazoa > Chordata > Lepidosauria > Squamata > Anolidae > Anolis > Anolis sagrei. The sequence goes on along the minus strand of NC_090024.1, from coordinate 209,044,224 downwards.
ATTATTATTATTATTTGAAACACAACAAGATGAGTCCACAGCAAACAAGATCACTCTGCTGGCTGTTGTATTGGATCACAATTCGGACACTTCCCAAGTGTCTAGGACTGTGTGATGTATAAGCAAATAATGCATGTAGATCCCAGTAAGGTGGCCTTCTGCAGCTGGCAGATGGTAATTTTATCAGCACCGATTATGTTTAAGTGCAGGCCAAGGTCTTTAGGCACTGCACCCAATGTGCCGATCACCACTGGGACCACTTGACTGGCTTGTGCCGGAGTCTTTGCAATCAGATTATTAAATCCTCATATCGTGTCAACTTTTGCAGTTCTTTCTCTGCAATCCTGCCGTCACATTATTATTATTATTATTATTATTATTAACACTGAACACACACACCCCTTTCAAGCCTGAGGTTAACATTACGAAGGGCTTATTTTCCCCACAACTGTTTATTTACTACCAACCCAACCACACTGGGTTGCTCTTTTGTGCAAAGCAGCAGTGCATTATATAGAAAACTAGACAAAACAAAACACACACACATGCTATTAAGATAATATCCTTTGTATTGTCGAAGGCTCTCATGGCTGGAATAACTGGGTTGTTGTAGGTTTTTTGGGCTATATGGCCATATTCTAGAAGCATTCTCTCCTGACATTTCACCTGCATCTATAGCAGGCATCCTCAGAGGCTGTGAGATCAGACCTCACAACCTCTGAGGATGCTTGTCATAGATGCAGGCGAAATGTCAGGAGAGAATGCTTCTAGAACATGGCCATATAGCCAGAAAAACCTACAAGAACGCAATAATAACCTTTGATAAACCATACTACAAAATACTATTACTACTTCAAACCCTTTTCTCAAGGCAGCACAGCAACAACTATAGTTCTCGCCTCCCAAAGTAATACAAATATTCAATCTGGAGAGAGGTATAGATCCTATCCAAATCAGTTACACCAAAACAAGGGTTAACAATGTCACATCTGTTCTGCGAAACACTACCCAAACTATTCCTGTTTTCTCTGGCTCTCTCTTCTGTGGTTCCACAGTACAATAAGAGCATGTGGAGGGAGATGAAGTTGGAAAAAGGAGGAGGAAAGTTTCCCTCTGTCCAAGAAAATCTATTGCCCAAAACTGCAACCACTTAGAACTACAAGTCCCATCATCCCTTGCATCTGATAGTCAAAAAAAGCTTTGAGGGCCAAGCCTTCCCCATGCGTCTCCAAGTTAAATAAGCTACAGTTAACTTAATGTAACTGAATTCCATGTAAACATAGTTTGGATCATATTACAACAGTCATACTATTTCTTGGGTGCATCTACACCAGGTATGGGCCAACTTGGGCCCTCCAGGTGTTTTGGACTTCAACTCCCACAATTCCTAACAGCCTACCGGCTGTTAGGAATTGTGGGAGTTGAAGTCCAAAACACCTGGAGGGCCCAAGTTGGCCCATGCCTGATCTACACTGTAGAATTAATTAACGCAGTTTGACATCGCTTTAACAGCCATGGGTCAATGCTATGGAATCCTGAGAGTTGCAACTTTGCAAGGTCTTTAAGCCTTCTTTGCCAAGAGCCATGGCTGCTAAAGCGGTGTCAAACTGCATTAATTGTACAGTGTAGGTGCACCCACAGGGAAGGTGGGTTCCAACCCCGACTTAAAGGGAACCTGCTCCGGCTTTTCCCCAAAGCATCGCCCTCCTCCTCCTCCTCCCGTTCGAGATCCGAGAGTGGGACTTTTCCCCAAGGGATCGCGGGTGGGGCGCGGAGGCCCTGCGGAGCGAGTCTTACACGGGGAAGCTCCCGGGATGCCGACCATCGTCGATCCGCGTCCTTCTTGCCCTCCGCTCCGCTTCCTTCCTTCCTTCCTTCCTCCCGTCCTTCTCGGCGGAGGCGACAGGCAAGGCGAGAGCAGCCGAGGCCACCTCCGCCGCCGCGCTAGGCCTCCCTCCGCCTTGGCCCGCCCCTCGCCGCCGACGTCGGCCGCCCTTTCCCCGCCCACTCCGGCTTCCCCTTCCTCGCTGCCTTTGCCTCCCTTCGGGCGCTTGGCAAGCCTCCCGTGCGCTAACTCTACCAAGCCTAGGAAAGTTTGTCTTTCTTTCCTTCCTTCCATTTTTTCTTCCTTCCTTTTTTCTATCCTTCTCTTTCTTTCTTTCCTTCCTTCATCTTTCTTTCTTTTTTGCTTTCCTGCCTTCCTTCCTCCCTTCTCTCTTTCTTTCTTTCCTTCCCATCCATTCCTTTCCTTTCTTTTCTTCCTACTTTCTTTTTCCTTTCCTTCCTTCCTGCTCTAATTCCTTCTTTCTTTCTTTCCTTTCTTACCCTCTCCTTCCTTTCCTTTTTTTCTTCCTACTTTCCTTCCATCTTTCTTTCTTTCCTTCTCCTTTCCCTTCCTTTCTTCCTTCCCTCCTTTCATAGAATCATAGAATCAAAGAGTTGGAAGAGACCTCATGGGCCATCCAGTCCAACCCTCTGCCAAGAAGCAGGAATATTGCATTCAAATCACCCCTGACAGATGGCCATCCAGCCTCTGTTTAAAAGCTTCCAAAGAAGGAGCCTCCACCACTTTCCTTTCTTTCATTCCTATTTTCTTTCTTTCCTTCTCTCTCTCTTTCTTTCCTTCCTTTTTTCCTTCCTTCTTTTCTTCTTTACTTCCTATTTTCTTTCTCTCCTTCTCTTTTTCTTTCCTTACTTTCTTTTTCCTTCTTTCTTTCTTTCCTTCCTTCTCTTTCTCTCTTTCTTTCCTTCCTTCTATTCTTCTTTCCTTTCCTTCGTTCCTTCCTATTTTCTTTCTCTCCTCTCTTTTTCTTTCCTTCCCTCCCCTCCCTTTTCTTTCTTCTTTCCTTCCTACATTCTTTCTTTCCTTACTTTCTTTTTCCTTCTTTCTTTCTTTCCTTCCTTCCCTCCCCTTCCTTTCCTTTCCCCTTCCTTTTATTTCTTCTTTTCTTCCTACTTTCCTTCCCATCTTTTCTCCCTTCTTTCCTTCCATCCATCTTTTTTCTTTCCTTCCTTCTATCTGTTCCTTTCCTCCCTTCCCATTTTCTTTCTTTCCTTCCTTCTCTTTTCTCTCTTTTTTTCTTTCCTTTCTTCTTTCCTTCCTATTTCCTTCCTCTTCTTCTCTTTCTTTCTTTCCTTCCTTCTCTCCTCTTCCTGTCCTCTTTTCTTCCTACTTTATTTTTTTTCTTCCTTCCCTCTTTCTTTCCTTCTTTCCTTCCTTTTCCCCTCCCCATTCTTTCCGTCATCTTCCTGAATCTTCATATTAGGATGTAAATGGTTTTGCAGGAATGGGGGGATTCTGGGAATTGCAGTACAAAAAAAGGAGGGCCCCTTTTCAACCAATGGCGGGAAATGAGTTGAGTGGTCTCTTCCAACTCCATAAGTCTTTGATTCATATAGTTTCTGTTCTATTAAGGACCAGCCTTGGGCAACTCACATTCTCTCAGATGAAGGAGAGAATGATGTGGTCAGAAATAGTCTTGGAAGGCACACAACAACCAAGGTTGTGTCTGCACTGTAGAATTATATCAGTTTGACCGCACTTTAACTTCCATGGTTCAAGGCTATGGAATTCTGGGAGGTATTTTACCCTCCTTTGTCAGAGAGCTGTAGTGCAAGAGCAAACTGCAAATCCCAAGATTTCATAGAGTGGAGCTATGGCAGCAAATGAGATATTGAACTGCTATAATTCCACCGTGTGTACTATATCAAAGTGCAACAGAGGGTATATCTACAGTGGAATTAATACAGTGTGGCATCAGTTTAACACATGCATGGATAAATTTGGGCCCTCCAGGTGTTCTGGAGTCCAACTCCCACCATTCCTAACAGCCTCAGGCCCTTTCCTTTTCCCCCTCAACCGCTTAAGCGGCTGAGGGGGAAAAGGAAAGGGCCCGAGGCTGCTAGGAATGGTGGGAGTTGGACTCCAAAACACCTGGAGGGCCCAAATTTACCCATGCCTGCTTTAACTGCTATGGAATCATACTGGTTGTAGTTTTACAAAGTCTTTAGCTTTCTTTGCTAAGGAGTGTTGGTGCTTCACCAAACTTTAACTCCCAGATTCCATAGCATTGAGCCATGGCAGTTAAAGTGGTGTCAAATTGCAAGAAGTACATGCATCCTCAGATTGAGTGGGCCTTGCCACACTGTGATAAGCCTGTACAAAAAGCGAGATGCAGATGATTTAAACCAGCTTTAAGAAGTGAGCTCCTTTTAAGATGCCGTGTTGGACAAACTTGGCTTCTTTTACACACCGAGGAATTTTCCAGTCCCTGCAATCATGCAGACTTAAGCCCTTATCCTTTCCGATCTCTGTTTCCCGCTTAGGCTACCATTATGGTATCTGCTGTCTGTGTCTGTAAAGCCTGAAGGGAAGGCACTTCAGCCCCATCCACTCACCGCCTCCAGTAAACAGCCTTAGCTGCAAATGTCAGTGAGCAGCTGCTGTCCTTGTAATCTGTGTATGTGTGTGTGTGCAGAAGTAGCTTTCATTACTGGGTTGCTGTGAGTTTTCTGGGTTATATGGCCATGTTCCAGAATCATTCTCTCCTGATGTTTTGCCCAATGATGCTTCGGGAACATGGCCATACAGCCCAGACAACTCACAGCAACCCATAAAAGCCTTCAACAACACAACTTTACATTGTTGAAGGCTTTCGTGGCTGGAATCACTGGGGTTTTCGGGCTCGCCTGCATCTATGGCAAGCATCCTCAGAGGTTGTGAAGTCCTTCTTTCCTATCTCACAACCTCTGAGGATGCTTGTCATAGATGCAGGTGAAACGTCAGAAGAGAATGCTTCTAGAACATGGCCATATAGCCCGAAAAACCTACAACAATCCAACTTTCATTACATTTAGCAGGATTCAACCCAAGATAAACTAGTATAGGTTTGCAATCTAAAAGTTTCAGTGGGCTTTAAACTCGCTTAAAGGCCCCCAGATCCCAACTAATCTTGGAAGATAAGCAGGATCAACCTTGGTTAGCCCTTGGATGGGGGACCACCAAAGAACACTGGGTGCAGTAGTGTCTACTTCAGAGAAAGGAACTGCCAAAATTACTTTTGAATATTCCTTGCTTGAGAAAACCATATGAAATCCATCGGGCCACAATAAGTCAGCAGAGACATGAAGAGAAGTGAGATCAATTTCAACCTAAGATATTTTGCTGCCTGAGACAAAGTTTGGATAGGAGACTGCCAATGAATACTGGGGTGCTGTAGGCTATATTTCAGTGGAGGGAGCTGACAATACTACTATTGCACTGTTATGAAATGGCATCATCATAAAGTGACAAATGACATGAAAACACATATGCAGAAGACTGAGACCAACACTGGCCTAAGATATTTTGCTGCCTGGGGTGATGGGAGACCATACCAAGTGCTATAAGCTACATTTGAGAGGATGAATTGGCAAAATTATATTTGAATATTCCTTGTACAGGAAAACACTGTGAAATTGGTGGGGTTGCCATAGGTCAACAGGCATCATGAAAGCACATATGCACACAGATGTTCAAAGGACCGAGATCAGATATTTTGCTGCCTGAGGCAAATATTGCATCCATTTTCAGTAGCAAAGCGATGGACTGTTAATGTTTATTTGAATACTGGAAATAGGAACAGTGTACCCTTCACTGCATCTGAGACTTGCAGTATGTCCTGTTTAGTGGGTGCTGGGCAAGCAGCTCTATCCTCCATCAGAATAGAAAGGCAGGAATAAACAACCTGGTAGCATTTGCCTTCTGAGGCCTTTACCTTGCTCTGTCCAGTGGAATAGCCATCCCTGATTGCCCTGCCATGAAATCCTTAATGAACCTGTTAGGACTCCATTCTCAGAGGTCATGCATAGGTTTAAGGGACTAATAAGTATCCAGTTAGTGTACTTAGTAGTTTATGTAATGCTTAGACCACTGGTCTTTTACATACAGGACAAACAAATAAATACATAAAGTACATTGTTAAATACAATAAGAAATAGAACATTAAATACTATATAGATTCATAGAGTTGGAAGAGATGTTGTGGGCCATCCAGTCCAACTCTCTTTCAAGAAGCATGAAAATCACATTCAAAGCACCCCCAGCAGATGGCCATCCAGCCTCTGTTTAAAAGACTCCAAAAAAGGAGCCTCCACCATATAAACCAGGGGTCCTCAAACTTTTTAAACAGAGGGTCAGATCACAGCCCCTCAAACTGTTGGGGGGGGGGGGGCAGATTATACTTTGAAAAAAATGAATGAATTCCTGTGCACACTGCACATATTTTATTTGTAGTACAAAAAAACACTGAAACAATACAATAATTAAAGTGAAGAACAATTTTAACAAATATAAACTTATTAATATTTCAATGGGAAGTGTGGCCCTGCTATTGGCTGATGAGATAGGATTGTTGTTGCTGTGTGCTTTCAAGTCCTTTCAGACTGAGGTTGACCCTGAGTGAGGGCCGGGTAAATGACCTTGGAGGGCTGTATCCAGCCTCTGGGCCTTAGTTTGAGGACCCCTGATATAAACCATTAAAATGCTACATAAATCAATGGTGGGATGCACTTTAAATACTACATAAAATACTATATGAACTAGCTCTTGCATAGTTAAAAACCAAGTAAAATTTGGTATTCTTAAAACTTAAACAAGAAACACTTTGGATATAAACAACCACACTATGGTTAGGTAAAAGCATCCTCATTAGTAAAATGAGCCAGGTCTTTTGAGAGTCTTGGGATTCCAATGGGCATTAGTTTCAAAATGGTCAGCTAAATGAAAGGGAAATAATGTACTCACATGATAACAGTTGTTGGTGATCTTCAGCATCCCAGATGTAGTTGGACTGCAGCCCCCATCATTCCTCACCATTTATGCTGATGACTGGAGTTCCTCCACCTGGACAATCTGGAAGCTTTTCTCCTCCCCTTGGAGAGAGATTTCCTCACATCTGTGCAAACGTTTCACGATATTATCACCAATCATTGATTAGAGATAATGGGGATTCCCACAGCTGAGGAGCTCCTGCTGTTATCTCCGACAGCGGTTGCAAACAGCAGGATTTCATTGCAACTCTGTTTTCCAGCTGAAAGAGGGAGTTCTGCTATTATCTCTAATCAGCGATTGGGAATAACAGCAGGGTTTGATCATGTTCACCAGAGTTCACCAGTCCTCACTCACGGTAATTCCTAAGTCATTATTGAGTGTTAAAATAAGTATGGGGATCATGTGGCCCACCAAACATTGGTGAACTACAACCTGCAGCGTTTTTTAGCATTGATTTGGCTAGCTGGGGCTACTGGGACTTTTAGTCCAGCAATATCCAGAAAACTGCATGATGCATCTTCTCCACTTCCAAACACAGGGCTGATATTTTTGAGGGGAGAAGGAGGGGAGAGAGTCACAGCATTCAAACAAAAGGGGGAAATGTGAAATATGTTTTACTCCATTTTTTACAAACACTTTAAGACACTATGATATAGTTTGATTTAATTTTATAAATGCAAATTGCATTTTGTTATAATGAAGGTAACTTTTTACTGGCAATTAGTATTTTGATATATTAAAATGGTTGTACCACTTCACTAGATAATGCAACATTTGTCCCTCTGGATCAGGCAATGCTGAAGCATATCCTTTCCAACATAAACCGCAAAATCCTTGCCGGATTTCCCAGGGGAAAGTGGCTGATCTTCCCACGGTTGCCTGTGCCAAAGAGAACCGACAGGCTTATAGGATGATGGGACCAATAATAATTATCTTGGTTTCAACAGCAGCTTCAGAAGAGGACAAAAGGGATACAGTATAGAACAGATTTCAATAGTACAGTGGGCCCTTGGTATGTGCTGAGATTTGGTTCCAGGGCCCTCTCATGGATCCCAAAATACATGGATGTTCATTACATATGGGCCCACTGGTGGCAGAGGGGGTTAAACCACTGAGTTACTAAACTTACTGATCAAAATATTGGTGGTTCAGATCTGGGGAGCCAGGTAAGCTCCCATTGTTAACCCCAGATTCTGCCAACCTATCAGTTTGAAAACATGCAAACGTGAGTAGATCAATAGGTACCGTCTTGGCAGGAAGGTAATGGCGCTCTGTGCAGCCATGTCAGCCACATGACCTTGGAGACATCTATTGACAACTCCGGCTCCGGCTTAGAGATGGAGATGATTACCCCCCTCCCACCCCCGAGTCAGACATGACTAGACTTAATGTCAGGGGAAACCTTTACCTTCATTACCTACAATGGCATAGTAGATTCACGCCCCTTATACAAAATGACAAAATCAAAGTTTGCTTTTCGGAGAATGGGGATTTTCAAGCTGTGAATGCAGAATCAATGGATATGGAGGATCAGCTGTTGTTTGTCAAGTCGATTCTGACTTGGGGCAATCCTATGAATGAGCAACCACAAACAGCCATAGTCATTAACTGCCAGAGGCCGTTTCTGGTCAAAGGATATTTAGTATAATGCCAAGTTTTTAAATTTTGTTTATGTTTTTAAATACATTATAACTGTATCCTCAATTCACTTCTGACATGATAGATAAATAAATAAATAAACTGGTTTGCAAATTTGGGAGTAGCTTCCTTGATTGATTGAATCAATCCACCTGTGGTGTGGTCTTCCCCTTTGTCTATTGCCTTTCACTTTGCTGAACATTGTTATCTTTTTCACTGTATGTCCAAAGTATGTCAGTCTAGGGTGCACTTACACTGTAGAATTAATGCAGTTTAACACCACTTTAACTGCTGTTGCTTAATGGCATGGGATCCCAGGATTTGTTGTTTGCTGATGCACCAGCGTTCTTTGGTAAAGAAGGATAGGGACCTTGTAAAACTGCAACTTCCACTAAGAATTGGGAGCTAAAGTGGTATCAAACTGCACTAATTCTACAGTATAGATGCACACAGCATTTCATCATCTTTGCTTATATACGGAGAGTTCTGCCCAGATTTTCTTTAGAACAGCATTTCTCAATCTGGGGGTCAGGACCCCTGGGTGTGTCACAAGGGGGGTTTCAGAAGGGTTGGAAAAGACCATCAGAAACACACATTTCTGATGGTCTTAGGGACCCCTTTGGTGGAGAAAGCTGAAGATCTCTCCACCTGTCGTTCTCTTCCTTTTTGGAAACAGACGACAAATCCTCCCACCAAAAGCCCTTCTCCTGTAGGTGAATTATAAATCCTAATAACTACAGCTCCCAAATGTCAAGGTTTATTTCCCCTTCAAAGTCCATCAGTGTTCACATCTGGGGATATTGAGTATTTGTGTCAAGTTTGGTCCAGATCCATCATTGTTTAAGTCCACAGTGCTCTTTGGATAGAGGTGAACTACAACTCCCAAACTCAAGGTCAGTGTTCCCCAAACCATTTCATGGGAGTTCTGTGTGCCAAGTTTGGTTCAATTCCATCGTTGGTGGAGTTCAGAATGCTCTTTGATTGTAGGTTAAGTATAAATCCCAGCAACAACTCCCAAATGACAAAATCAATCCCGAACAGCCCCACCAGTATTCAAATTTTGGTGTATTGGGTATTAGTGCCAAATTTGGTCCAGTGAATGAAAATACATCCTGCATATCAGATATTTACATTACGATTCATAACAGTAGCAAAATTACAGTTATGAAATAGCAACTGAAATAATTATATGGTTAGGGCTCACCACATGAGGAACCGTATTAAGAGGCCACAGCATTAGGAAGGTAGAGAACCACTGCTTTAAAACCAATTTATTTGTTTTTACAGTCCACGTTATCCATAGAACGTTTCTCCAGCACTACATTTCAGATGAAGACTAGTAGTCAGTAAAAATGATGAATTTATTTAGAATTTGATCTGCTGTAATGCCAAAATAATGCTATTCTTTTGGACTACAACTATAAGAGAATCCCACTGCTGGCATGGCCACTTTGCTACAAAAAGGAACACTGAAAAAAAGTAAAGTAATTCAAATGGAAGGTACACATACACACTTATTTAAGGTTTTAATTATTCCTCGATATACAAAGGTACTTGTTTGCATTACGATTTGACCTTTTCTACTCTTAAGTTAGCTGTTTTAAATAATGTTTCTCAATACTGTGATAATCGCTCACTTCCTGAGACGATAAAATATGTATCTTTTGAACACTTCCGTGGCATTGCAGGAACATTGATAAAGGACTAAAGAAAACAAAGCCCGCCTTAATTCCATTTGTTTTTCTTTGCTGTAAAACCAGTTCCTGAAATAACAGGATGGCTTCAGGCGAGATGTTGTGGCTCAGCAGTAGTCCCATTATCTCCACTAACTACAATAAAGATACTGACCTATCTTAAAGGGGTAGCTTTTGCCATTGAATGGAGTCGTTTTCAGAGATAGTTATATGTTTCAATGTAAAAGGGAGGGAAGAAAGCAAAGGAGGAGGAAGAGTGGAAGGGAATTCTATCACAGCTTTAAGACTACCCAACTGATTTCCTTATAAACTTTTGTTTCAGCTTAAGTTTTTTTCAGATGCCTCCAATTCCCAGCAATCCCATTAGCTTGTCCAATGGAAAGGCATTTTGGAGTTGTATCAAATGCCTGGAGGGCCCAAGGTATCCCCATCTCTTTTGCAAAGATTACGGAGATCATTTCCATGAAACGTTTTAGAAAGGTTTGTGTTTGTGATAAAAACAGTGATTTGGGGTGATTATGATCACTCTTGCAGTTCAACATCTGGAAGGCAGAGGATTGGGAAATGCTGCCCGACTCCAGGGATATTTGAGGGTACTTGAGAAAAGAACAATATGAAAGAACACATCAGGAGACCAGATGGAGGTTCTCCCTTAGGCAAGGAGCCTTAATGCTATAGGTTGAGACCCTTAAAAATGCAATTACTGTGTGCTAAAATGGTAACTACATCCTCCAGATGATACACCCAGAAGCAATGATACTACTTCACACAACTTCACCCCTGACTCTGGAAATGGTTAGTGTACATCTGGTTGATTATGCAACTTGGAAATATTCATAACGTAATATTAACCATCAAGGTAAGTAGGTTAGTTTTGGCAATGATGGCTTTTCAGGGGAGAGAGGCAAGGCCAGCCATGAGCAAATTAGAAAGAATACCCCTCGATTGAGACAAACATCCCTGAAGTTGTTGTGTGTCTTATGGAGACCCGTATGGAAACTATTATATGAGTCCACATAGTTCAAAACAGTTAAAGTTTATTATGAAACTGCATTATATGGCAGTGTAAACAGGACCACAATTTTCTCCACATCTGTATTTAAATTATCACTGTAATATCCATATTTGCATGTATTGATTTAAATTAGCATATGCAAATTTGACCTCCCTTCTCTTCACGTTTGGAAGGTCATCAGCGCATACTCTATGAATTAAACTGTGATGTCCCCCCAGTTGTAGAATACTTTTCTAAGTCTAGTTTGTCTGGGGCCTACAGTTATCCTTTCTAGTGACGTGCTTGCTAGACAAAAACACTTTTTATTACTATTATAACAGTTCTGTTCCCTGTTGGCATTGCAGCAGATATCATAGATTGCTTTTTACTACCGTTGCTCTGTTTTATTGTTGATATTGGATTGTTTGTCCATTGTATTTTACTGTGCATTGCAAAACTGTCCTGGAATTTTCTTTCTTTCCTTTTTTGGACAGGTGGAGCATAAAATCCTTTTATAGAAGGAATTTGTGTAACCAAAACCCCACGCAATCTGCAAGCAGAATAAACCATGCCAAATGAGACACTGTAAGATTAATGCACGTAATGTCCATGTTTTATGTAGGGTAAGCAGCATTTTCACAAGACTTGAAAAAGAGAAAGTCTGTAGGCAATTGAGCAATTTTAGTTTGGACTGAATGGTTCTTAATGGTCCCTGCTTTGGTCAGATTTTATCAAGTTGGGAGGTTCATTCCTAGGACTTTCTGGGGTGCACCAACCCCTCCTGACTACAAACTGTTCCAAAATCCTCTGGTTAGGAATGAATTTGTGGCTCTGAAAATGGCACTGTGTAGGTGAATGCATCATACAAAGGGGAGTGGGTCTTGGGGTAAACCTTTCTAACTGGATTAACCTGCATGAGAACGAGAGGCAGCAAAATATGCCCAGCAGCTATATTATAAAAATAATAAATAAAATAACATCCTATACATTCTTATCTTCAGTGCACATGATACATCCAAACATTGTGTTACTGCTGGGTCTTGTGGGAGGTTCTGCAAGACAGGCACTTTACTCCTTATCTCTCTCTAAAATAGCCTGAGAATATAGACCCATCCCTGCTCACCAGTGTCTCCTCATCTTAGTACAATACTGGCTTTTTGTTGTGCTAATGCTTTCACAGTAATCCACTCAACCATCTGTCAAATGGAGATAGGTGAAGATGGACTTCCATACAAATCTCCTCATCCAGAGTTGCTCTCCCTAATATTTATCTACCTGCCTGGATACCCAGAGGAGTCTCCTTGTGACTTCAGCCAGTACCCTGACATCTAGCAACCATGTCTCTAAGACTGACATAATTTGGACAACACTGCAGAATTAATGCAGTTTGACACCACTTGAACTGCCAGGGCTCAATGCTATGAGAGGCTGGGATTTGTAGTTTTGTGAGGCAGATAAGGCTAAAAACCTTGAAAAACTACACACATATCCCAGAATTCCATGGCAGCTAAAGTGGTGTCAAAATACATTATTCCTACAGTGCAGATTCACCCTGAGTCAGGAGTAGGCAGAATGTGGCCTTGGACCAACTGTACAGTTTTGCAGTGCTCATCCCATCTAGACTTTCTAATGTGCCCTTTCTCTCGCTAAAAACAAGGATCAATTCCCTTTCCTGCAAACCTCTGTGTCAAGTCAACCTATTCAGGCCTGCCTTCCGTTTCAGGGCTTCCTTCTTCACATCCCAGCCAAAATAGCAACTAGAAGTGACATTGTATCTTTTACAGTTGCCATTTTCACCAGGATGCAGAGCAGAAAAGGGTTTGGGGGGGTGTTTTGTGCATTTCCCAGCCATTAATCTTAATTGAGAGAGGAGATTATTTTCGCTCAAACATCATTCCATTTTTTAAAGGTGTGTGTGTGTGTGTCAGGAGTGACTTGAGAAACTGCAAGTCGCTTTTGGCGTGAGAGAATTTGCCATCTGCAAGGATGTTGCCCAGGGGATGCCCAGATGTTTTGATGTTTTACCATCCTTGTGAGAAGCTTCACTCATGTCCCCTGCATGGGGAACTAGACTTGACAGAGGGAGCTCAACCCACTCTCCCCAGATTTGAACCGCTGACCATCCTGCTGGCACAAGGGTTTAACCCATTGCACCACTGGGGGCTCCAAGTGAGAGAGAGGTTGTCAGGCTTTGAAAGATTGGAAGGGATCTCCAGAGGCTAAAAAGTGTTGCTGTAGCTGTACTATCCATCCCCACATTAGAACGATAAAAATAATAAAACAGCTGGACAATACAGTAATATAGCAATATATCATAAGGTACGCTTCCATTTATCCAGGCTGAGGCCAGAGGAAAGATAGTCAATTTTATGGTGTGTGTGTGTGTGTGGGGGGGGGGGGGGGGAGTTGAAGGAGGAAAACAATTTCCCCACTTTTCACTGGTTATTCCCCCTTTCCACTTCCCATTTTATAAACAAGGGTTGTTTCCATGATGGGGTTTATGCGAAGGGAATAACAGGAAAACAGGGGGAAATGGTTTTACTCCTTCAAACCCCTCTCCCCCTCCCGTAAAATGAACTATCCTTCTCTGTCTAGCACCCCCTTGTGGCCTCCACCCAAATAATGCAACAATCATAATATTAACAATACTTGTTCCAACTTAATTATAAATTTATTCTTTTTTTATGTTATTGTAAAATATAAAGAAACACCACCTTTAAAAACAGACCTTGAACCAATTCTGCAAAACTTCTTTTAAAATGTCCATCTTAGAAAAACACCCTCTAAAAAGATGAAGGCATTGATCTTGCTTGGTGAGCTTCCTTAAGCAAGGAGTTACACAGACTGGGCACTGCAACAGAAGGAGCCCTGTTCTTTGTAACTGCCACAGCAGCTTCAGAAGACACAGGCACTTGTAACAAGGCTCCTCTTAAAGATCTAAGTAAACGAGTATTCAAACCTCTCCTAAATTCAACAGGAATTTATGTGGCTGCCAACGAATAGCTATACAGAAAGAGCCTGTATCTGTGATTAGTTTGTAACATGAGATTACTTCTTGCACAGATATGCCAAATGAAGTCAGCAAGCCAAATATCTGATGCAACTCAACTGATGTTTTGGTTTTGGGATTATCCTGTTCCCTTAAAAAGAAAATAAGCTCCCCAAAGTTCATTTTGTTTTTGTTAAAAGGTTGCTAGAGCCCATATTTGACCATTAAATTGTGCACATATGCCTTTTTGATGTTCATCCTTATTACTTTGCCTGATAGTTTTCATGGAAGGCTTGACAGTGTTGCATTGCTAAAGTAGGAGGGTGACATTTGTATTGACTTATTGCAGGCAAAGGGATCTGTGGCCCTCCAGACCTTATTTGAACGTCAGTCCTCATTAGCTTAAAACAGCATTCCTGGTGGAAAAGATGAGAGCTGTAAGCAGCATCTTGAGGGACACACGTCCCCAATGCTCAATACTGTATTAATGTAAAGCTCCCAATTGCCCCGCTTCTTCTTTTCCATTTTAGAGTAAAAATTGGCTTGATATGGCCAAGAGATACTGCTATGTCTAATAATCTCTTAATGGAAACTCTCTCAAATGAGGTGTTGCACAGAGCTCAGAAATATTATTTATTTGGTGTACAGCTGTCAGAATTGTTCAACCACATTCACTACAGGAATTCTGAGAGTTGTGATCTCATAGAATGTGAAGAGTGACTTTCCCCAAATTCTTGGTACAAATTAGAAGTGCCTCTAAAATGCAAGACAACAAGAAGGATGAAAGGAAGATCTTCAGGCATGGTTGCCTACAGCTGTTTTTGTGACCAGCAACCAGAACCAGGAAAGTTACTTTTTGGAAGGAATATAAATATATGCCAAATTGATTAGGGATTGAAATATCAATCTAGTTATAGATTTAGTAGGTCTTTAGATGTATTCTTCTGAAAAATAACCTTCCAAGTTCTGCAGCAGCCTGTAAATTGTCTGGGTATCTGGAAGACCCATGTTTATTTAAAAATATGTTATCTCTAGGTACTTTGTAAGTCTTCTGTCATGATTTTATGGTATGTTTCTGCTAGACATTGTCCATAGAGTCATGATGGAGAAATGTTAGGAGGCTATTCTCTCTAGGCATTTTCTAAGTCCTCCTGTGTGATTGTGTGGTATGCTTCTGTCAGAAGTCATTCATTTCAATAGGGTTCACTATTATCATTTCCATGATAAGTAGCAATGCATCCTTCATGAATATGTACTGTATTTTCTACATAATATGTTTAATTAAAAATCAAATTATGAACAGTATCTGTACGGGGAACATGGTTACATTTTCCATTACTGATTTAAAAGTGGTCGTTAAGAAACTGCATGTTTAACTCTCTAGTGCAGATATGGGTGAACCCAGGTCCAGGGACCAGATGGGGCCCCTTGGACTCTTTTTTTCAGGCCCTCCTCTCTCACACCATTCTATCCTTCCTTCCTTCCTTCCTTCCTTCTCTCTTTCTTTCCTCCTTTTCTCCCTTCATTACCTCTCTCTTTCTCCTTCCTTCCTTCCCTCTTTCCTGCTTTATCCTTCCTTCCCTTTTTGTCTTTCCTTCCTTTCCTCCCTCCCTTCTCTCCCTCCCTCCATTACCACCCTTCGGTCCTTCCTTCCTTCTCTTTTCTTCCTCCTTCCCTTCCTTCCTTCCCTCTTCCCTCGTTCCCTCTCTCCCTTCCCTCCCACCCCCTTCCTTCTTTTTTTCCTTCCTCCTTTCCTCCTGGTAACGTTTAGCTGGGAGAAGAAAATGTAGAGAAGGAATATGAGAACCATGTTTCAATATTTAAAAGGGTGTCCCACTGAGGAGGGAAGGGAAACTGATTTCCCACTGCTCTAGAGACCTGGACACAAGGGAGCAAAGGTTTCAAATGGCAGAGAAAAAGAAGAGGAAGGGGAGGAAAGGGCAGGGAAAGGACTTGGAGAGGACCCCCTCCCTCCCAGTCCTCCCACTCTGCTCTGGCCTGCCATGCAGCCCCCAAGTTAGAAAGTTTGCCCATGCCTGCTCTAGTGCCAATCAATATGGGTAGGCCAGCCTAGCCAATCATAGTTTGGCTTGAAACTTTCAAAGTAGCAACTCTTTCTAGCTCTCTTAAGGAAAAGATCATGACTAATGCTCTAAGCTGGCAACAGACCAGTAGCCTATGAAATAGACCAGTGCAATGTGATGCACATGTGCCTGTGAATAAGTATGTGGATTCAATTTCCTCCTGAGATAAAAATTCCTAAGTTTATACTTTTGTATCTATATTTTATCTTGCTTAATAGCTTAATATATTGCAAATCAATATATTTTCTAATAAATCCTATGTTATAGGAGAAATATCTCAGCTAACAAGTGCAGATTTGAACTGAAAGCATAAAGTTAATTACTGTGTAAGATAGTGGCTTCCCATTAGCCTAATAGTGACCCTAACCCAGCAGTTAGTGGTGGGAATACTAAAGGAGCTGTCCAAGGTACTGAATCTGGGTTGTTGTTTTTAGTTTTCCCCCTGAAGGACTTGGGAACAATAAGCTAATACTGGCTAAGGGATCTCTATGGTATAAAATGCTGAGTATTGTATATTAACCTATATGGCTCAGGCATGTGACATCATTTTGGATACAAAATGAGTGTCTATAATGTCCAATGTTTTGGAATGCAGCTCCCAGCAACCCTAGACAATGGAAGTATCTTCGGAGATCCAATTCAACAGCACCCAGAAGGCTATGTTAGTATCCCAATGTTAGCAAGGCTGGCGATTCCAATCACATATATCTGGATTTTTTTTTCTGCACCAGAAAGATATCTTCCTTTGATCCAGGTTACAACTTGAAACCAATCAGCAATTTCCAAGTACTAATCTTCACTTTTAAATGTGTATCTCTCTTGCTGAAAATCAGGCTTCCTCCCACTATTTCAAAAGTGTCCCAGTTTCTCTTATTCAGAATGACAGTCACCTTTCCCAGTGCCGAGCCTAGCAGACTGCCTGCCATCTGCCATCAGCAAAACAACATACAGTTAAATGTTAAATACACAGCAATGCCATGTGACACCTAGAAAAAGGCAATGGCTTAAAGCTATATGTGCTTTGTTACGTAAACAGCATCCTGAAATTAATGTTTGCTTTTTTGAAAAGTAAATAGACATTCTGAGCGTTCTGCCTAGCAGATGCTAGTAACAACAGTTCCTTCCTGGGGGGAAATTTGCTTGGTGACCCGAAGGGAACTGAATTCCCTCTGCTCCCCAGATTGGGGTCCAGAGACAATTTGTTCCATTAATCAGGTGATCACGTTATACATTTTAAAAATATTTGCCTGCTGGTTGAGATGTCAGACAAATGATGGAGACTGAACAAGGTTAACAAGTGAGTAAAGTCTAAAACAAGATATTTTAAACCAGCAAATCAACAACCAGAGAGAGAGAGAAGTTCTTTCCGACGATATCATTAATTGAATGATTGAAATGCTATGGTGGTATGAAATGATGTTGCCAGGTCCTGGGAAATGTCCTTATTAGGCAACAGAGCCCATTATTTGAAGCAAGATAATAGAGTGGCTGGGGATAATGGGTGTTGTTGGCCAAAAAGCAAAATTTCTAAGGTTTGGTGACATCATGGCATGTGAAGTATCACCCCCATTGTCCATACTTGTCCAAGCCAAAACCAAGGCCACAATAACATCTGTTATAGAACTCCAATATGCTGATTATAATGTAGTCTGTGCCCATTCAGAAGAAGACCTACAAGCCACTCTAAACATCTTTGCAGAAGCATACGAGAAGCTCGGCCTCATCAAGAAAATCAAAGTACTCTTCCAACAGTAACCAGCTAATCCATCTGCAAGGCCAGAAATACAACTTAATGATGTAACATTAGAAAATGTTGACCATTTCTGCTACCTTGGCAGCCACCTCTCCACAAAAGTCAACATTGACACTGAAATACAACACTGCTTGAACTCTGCGAGTGCAGCATTTTTCCAAATGAAGCAGAGAATGTTTGAGGACCAGGACATATGTATGTGCTTGTTTATAAAACTATTGTCCTCCCAACCCTGCTATACGCCTGTGAGACATGGACTGTCTACAGTCGTCACGTGCAACTCCTGAAACGATTCCATCTGTGCTGCCTCCGGAAAATCCTGCAAATCTCTTGGGAAGACAGGCAGACAAATGTCAGCGTGCTGGAAGAAGCAAAGACCACCAGCACTGAAGCAATGCTCCTACGCCATCAACTCCACTGGACTTGCCAAGTTGTCTGAATGCCTGATCACCATCTCTCAAAGCAGTTACTATACTCCCAACTCAAGAATGGGAACATAATGTTGGTGGACAGGAAAAGAGATTTAAAGATGGGCTTAAAGCCAATCTTGAAAATTGTGGCATAGATGCCGAGAACTGGGAAGCCATGGCCCTTGAGCACTCTAACTGGAGGTCAGCTGTGACCAGCAGGTTTGCAGAATTCGAAGAGGCACAAATGGGGGGTGAAAGTGAGCAATGTGCCAAGAAGAAGAAGGCGCCAACCCTGACCGGGACCACCTTCCACCTGTAAACTGATATCCTCACTGTGGGAGAATATGCGGATCAAGTATAAGGCTCCACAGCCACCCACGGACTCACTGCCAATACACTACACTTGGAGGACCATCATCTTCAGGTTACCATGCTGTTTTCATGATTTTGGAAGCTGATGTCCAAAAAGGTTATTCTATGCAATTGGACGCATATTATCTACTCAAAACCAATCCTACTATTTACAGCTAAGCAAACATATAATGGTTCCAAAAAAATAACAAAACAGTGTTAAAATATCAATTCTCATTTCTGTTTGTGAGAAATGAAAATGTCTATCATCAGTAATCTTATAACCGCTAGTAGAGTGTGTTCTATATATAGCCCAAAGTTCTGTTCCCAAATGACACTATATTAATAATAACACCACCTACTTTCTATTCTTGACCTTATTTTTCTCATTAAAATCTCCCCATAATACAAGGACCATGGACTATGAAATCTAGCTATTTGCCTCATTCTGAACAAGTATCTTTGTTCATTTTCATTCCATAATTAACCAAATAATGGGAATTCTTAAGAAAGAAAAGGTTAATGGTTTGAGAGCATAGTCTTCATTAGAGCTCTCCATTTATTAACAGCCAAAGATAGGGACAGAATAATATCTAGTTAATGTGGCTTGCTTTCTGGTCATATTATTCATACATTTGTATTGTCGAAGGCTTTCATGGCCACAATTGCTGTAAGTTTTTTTTTTTGGCTGTACGGCAATGTTCCAGAAGCATTCCCTCCTGACATTTCGACCACATCTGTGGCAGGCATCCTCAGAAGTTGTGAGGTCTGGTGGAAACTAAGAAAAGGGGGTTTATATATCTGTGGAAAGTCAAGGGTGGGAGCAAGAACTCTTGTCTGTAGAAGGTAGGTGATAATGTTTCAATTGGCCACCTTGATTAGCATTTAATGGCCTAGCAGTTTTCAAGGTCTGGCTTCTTACTGCCTGGGGGAATCCTTTGCTGAGAGGTGATTAGCTGTTCCTGATTGTTTCTTGTCTGGAGTTCCCCTGTTTGTGAATGTTGTTCTTTATTTACTGTTATGATTTTAGAGCAGTGGTTCTCAACCTGGGGTCCCCAGATGTTTTTGGCCTACAACTCCCAGAAATCTCAGCCAGTTTATCAGCTGTTGGGATTTCTGGGAGTTGTAGGCCAAAAACATCTGGAGACCCCAGGTTGAGAACCACTGTTTTAGAGGGTTTTTTTCAATACTGGTAGCCAGATTTTGTTTGTTTTCAATGTTTCTTCCTTTCTGTTGAAATTGTTCATACATTTACGACTTCTGTATACTTCTTGTTATTTATTTTTCTACTTTCTTTTGAGGATGGAATGGAATTCTCATCCTTGTGTCAGTTTTCTCAGCCAATGCCTTGACTGTGGTTTAGAGGCTTAAGATTTACTGAAGGGGATTCTTGCATGTCATTGGCAATTTTCAACTTTTTATTGGATTCCCATGCTTCTTTCTCAAAAAAGAAAAAAAAGTGGGGGGGATGATAACAAAGGCACAGCCAACCAGAAACTAGGTGAAAAAGATTTGGTGAGGACTGAAGGATCAGCTATTTTCCTTTGAGGCAAAACAAGGTTAGCATTCCCTCTCTTTTTGGGGAGGGAGGGATATACATCTGAAACTGAATAAATAGATTTGGCTCAGATCCAAAGCCCAGTGTCACATGATGTTTAATCCATCAATGCAGGACATAGTGAACCCCTGAGTAACCTCCTCCTCTTCCCATGGTCTTGAACCCCCTTTTTCCACCCAGCCCCCTTTCCTCTCCAATGCTGTGCCCTTGGCTGCTGAGCGGCCACCTGCTCTTACAATCCCACCCCACAGCTGCTGGTTTAGAATAACAAATTAACACCCACTTGCAGAGGCCAATACCTACTAGGCATGACAAAAGTAAACCCATTAACCTGGGACAGTGTGTCGGCTGGGAGTCTAAGCCCACATATAAGTCTCCAAGAAGTAGGCAATTTTGACAGCCTAATGCCACTTCTGCTATTAATAACAGTAGCAGCAAAAATAATCACAGTGACACCATCATGTACATTGACAACTACCAGTAAGTATCCATATTGTAGCCAGCTAGAAGTTGTGCATTTACACCCATAAAATAGAAGAGACAAAGATGTTTTTCAAAAAAACTATTAATACCCCCCACCCAAAACATACATTTTTTTATTTTACTTATTCTGTTAAAGGTTTTCAGTTATCACCAAGGTGCCAAAATGTCAGGAAAGTGCAGTTGTTAAGAACTACTCCTTTAACACCCATGCTATTTCGACAATATGCAAATGGTATCCTAGGTTGTTGTTTGTTCCAGATTTGCTTATAGGAATTCTAAAGTATGTGCATTTTTAATTATATTGAAAATGTTGCGGAGAGCATTTTGATGAGTTTTTTTCCAAACAAGAGAAACTGGCCTCAAGTTAGCTCTTCTATTGCTAATTTGACTCTAGATGCAAATAAGTCTTGCTACAAATCTTCTTTCTCAGATTTCTTAATTGCTTTCTTATCTCTCAAAAGATATCCAAATAGTACAGTTCATAATATAGGCAAGAGCAACAGAAAGCATAAGCTTCTCTTGGACATGCTTTGAAAAGTGAATAATTTCTCAAACCAGCTCTAACATAAGTGAGAAGCCAGGATAAATATCTGTCTTGATATATCCAATAGGGCTGTGCAAAATTTTGTTTGTAACTCATTAGTCGTATTTTGTAAGATTCATACACACGAAGTGATATTTAGAAACACAAGGGGCACCCATGCAAAAAAACCCTTAAGATTAAAAACACTGGCCTGTGACTTTTGAGTTATATAAGTCTCATAAGTGGATCCAGGGCTCTGTCGTGGATGCTGCTTATCCTCTAAAATGGCTGTGTTTGGTTCCCCCAAAGGGCCCCAAGGAGGATAGTGAAACCACAGTTAAGGGAGAAACCCTGCTCTTTCCCCAAAGGGGGTGATGAAGGGGTCCAGGGTGGGTGGGTGGGTGAGTGGGAGGGATGAAGGAAGAAGCCTCTCCAGCACATGGTCGGGCCAGCGAGAGACAGGAAGAAACCATCACATTGAGGCTTTAACAAGGGCAGCCCCAGTATTCTGAAGTGAGCAGAATTCTGGGGAATGTAGTCTAGGGAGGGGGATTTTGAATTCTCTGCCACAGGAGTCCTCACCTTCCCAAACTACATTTCTCAGAATTCTGCTTACCGCCTTGTGCTTCCTCGTCCCTGAAGTTTTGGTGGAGGAAAACCTGTGTTCATTCTCTAAAGCAGTGGTTCTCAACCAGTGGGTCCCCAGGTGTTTTGGCCTACAACTCCCAGAAATCCCAACCAGTTTACCAGCTGTTAGGATTTCTGGGAGTTGAAGGCTAAAACATCTGAGGACTCACAGGTTGAGAACCACTGCTCTAAAAGTATTTTGAGATAAAAGGGGATTGTTGGGAGTTGAATCAACCCTGTGAGGTAGGCAAAGTTAAGAGACAGTGACTCCAAAGTTTACATGGTAGGTTTCCTATTATTATTATTGCTATTGTTTCAAAGCCTGGATGGCCATCTGTTGGGGGTGCTTTGACTGTGCTTTTTCTGCCTGGCAGAAGAAGGATGGCCCCTGGAGGTCTTCCAGTGAAATAATTAAGTTTAGTTTATGTTCAGTTAAGTTTATGTTGGCTAAAATTCACTAAAATCAGTGAATGTGCAAATCTTTCTGAAAATTGGGGGAATGATACCCTGGTTAAGTTGTATAATTGAAAATTGAAATTCAAGGAGACTGCTCTTGTAGTTTAAAAAATATGTTCATGAAAACTTTTTTAAATTCCCAAGAATCAGTGAATGAGTGAAATGTTCAGAGGAGCGGGGGGAATAACATGTGTAAATGGTGTTGTACCATTGTAGCAAGTTTCATCCTGATAGCTCTAAAAATGAGGGAGAAAAGAACCGCGGAAACTCCCCTCCCTCTTGCGCAATTACTTAGTGAAAAAATTGTTATATTGTTATAGTTATGATACAGACCCCTAATGATATTTTAGAAACACAACAGAAACTATTCCTCCCCCTAATTTAGTAATGAGTATTGAAACATTTTTTCATTGATTGCACAGGCCTTAAATTCAAATAATACAAACCACATAGTAGCAGGCAATTTAGGGCAATATAGCAGGGCAATGTATCCCCCACGCACAAATATTTGTTGCTCTATTGGTGGAATTAGATTAGGTTGGCACAATCAAACTGCCACTATATGATCAGGCTGCTCAAAGAAAAGAATGATTGCATAGAGTTAACCTAAATCAATATGGTGGAATTTATTTGGCTGCTGGGCTCTCAAAATGCAGTATAAATCACACTTACAAAGTGCAAAGCAGTGCACTAGCTGATGTCAGAGTCCTCAGCACAAATGGATGTTGTAACATAGTGCAAGCTAATTAAATCAATGCCTTTTTCACAACTTGGGAGAATCTGATCCCCCTCCCCACTCCATCACCCAGCTTGCTCTTCCTAAGGGCATCGTCTGCCCATGTTGAATTACTTTCTGATCTTCTGATAATTCAGTTATTTTTCTTTCATCTTTTAATTGCTATTTTATAATTCAAATTCCTGAAAAAATGTCTCCCTTATGAAATAGGCTAGATTTCTTGATGTGGAAATTTTGGCAGCCTTTTTTCAGAGTTTCTCCAATTTTTTCTCTACATTCTCATTAAATCATTGGTTCTCAGGTTCAGTTCAACCTGGGGATCCCCAGATGTTTTGGGATCTGACTCCCAGAAATCCTAACAGCTGGTAAACTGGCTGGAATTTCTGGGAGTTGTAAGCCAAAACACCTGGGGACCCATAGGTTGAGAACCACTGCATTAGAATGTAATCTTAGAGCATCTTCTCCTCCTCCACCACCACCACCACCACTTCCATTTTTTAATTCCCAATGTCTGATGCAATCATGAGAGCTCAGATCACATGGAGATTGTGTATGCATGTCGTGGTGTGCTATTTACATAAAGGTCAACCAACACAGGATTTTTGTATATTCAGTGAAACCTTCCAGTCCAGATTCATTGTAATTGAAATTAATACCCAATGTCTTACTTGCAGTTCCTACTTTCTCATTCATTTTTTTTAAAAAAAATGAATGCCTTGTTCTTTTTAGAGGTGATTCCACCATGCATAATCTTTATGACACACCGCATTGATTTGCTACTTGCATTCCCTTGTTTGGTATGGATGTTTTTGGGTCCCCCCCCCCCCCCTTTCATTTGGATGAATGACGTGTATTTGTGATGTCTTGGTTTTTAAACTGCTGAAAACGATGCAGGGTATTTTGGGAGTAATGGAAAATTTTGTGGGGAGACAGAATTCTTATCTGGATATCACCATGCCCCACTCTCAACTATAACCTTAGCAGCAGATGCTATTGTTGGCACAATCAACAATGGAGGTGGTAGTAGAGCTTCTCTAACAGCATGCCATCAAACCAATATAAGTGTTATTCTGAATGTTAAAAGAAGCCATCAAATGATGCTCAATGTATTTCAGTGATAGGGCTCAATAACTTGGATAGTTTTGATAGGAACAGGATGATAAAGCTATGTCATCTACTTTTTTCAGAATTATACAAGAAGGAAGGAAGGTATAGAAGACCCTTCTTATGGAGTGGTGCTCTAATTTCACCCTTTCTTGTTATGTTTTTAAATTATTTAAAACTGGTTTAATTTAATTCTTAGTTTTAATACATGGAACGGCCTAGACTACTACTGGAAAATGAGATTAACAGGAAGACATTGGTTACTATATGTTTTTAATGCTTTTTATGTTGTTTTATAATGTTGTTTTAAATGTTTTAACTGTATATTGTGGAGTATTATGGTATCAAATGGCTGCTAATCTGTAAGCCTCCTTGAGTTGCCTTCAGGCTAGAGAAGGATTGGATAAAAATATCATAATAAATAAATAATATTATTTCATTGCTTGTTTAATTCACTGTTGTTTCTTGTTTCAGTTCATGTAAGGTGGCTTGGTTCTAGCACTATGAGAAAGGCAGGATAATAAATAAACAAACCAAGAAATATCACAGTTAAAAACACTGGAAGATTCAGAAAGTCATACCTGCTTTCTTGGCAGGTCAACTTTAAAGCTGATGGTGATACCAAGACTAGATCCCAAGGCATATTACAGCATATTGCAGAACAGAATCTATAGATACACAAATGGCACTACAATATTAGAGCAATCCCCTTGCAATTGGCAAATAATACAGTCCCAATTCCAAGCTCTTCCCTCAAGGCTGCAGAAGGAGCTACAGATGGGTGGTGCTGAAGATGCCAAGCACAAGAGTGGCAATTTCACTGATCTGTAGTCTCTTCTGATCCCTGGATGTTCATACAATAATCCAAGTTCCATGCTCTCTTCTCCAGAGAAAAGAGGCAGAAGGAGCTACAGATGGTTGATGCTAGGGCTGGGTGATGATGAAGATGCCAACCAACAATAACAGTCCTTCTGTTGATTTGCAGAGTCTTCTGGCCCTTGGCAACTGGTGATCCAGTCCAGGTTCCAGCTTCTTCCCCGCAGAAGGGATGGGCAGGAGGAGCTACAGATGGCTGGCTGATGGTAGAGATGCCAGCCCACAGAAGTGTCCCTTCTGTTGGTCTGCATAGCTTTTGCTTCTTTTTCAACTTGACCATTGCAGCTAGGTTAGACTATAGTTTGAACCAACACCCTTCTAAATAACATTTCAGTAGGTAAACGCTATGAATACTACATGTGTCTTGTTACTTGTCTTGGTTCAGAGTTGAAAAGATGCTGTCTAGTTTGAAAAAAGAAAATAAGTAAATGTAAAAGATGCGAGATAACTGTGAAACACTGCAACTGTTTAGCAGTGGATTTATTCTCATATGCTAAAATTTTATTTTAGGGCATTACATAATTCCCAAAAAGTTGCACACATTTTCTAGTACCTCTGCAGGAATGTTGCCTTATAACCAAAGGCTACGCACATGGCTCCAAATAACCACAAAATCTTCCACATAACATGTAGAACAGAGTATTATAAACATAAACCTACTGTAGCATCTGTGCTTGGTTTCCTCTATGGATTTCTGTGTCATTCTTAGTAGAAACTTGTGTACATAGCATATACAGGGAAGTGTGTGAGAGTGTTGGGGAAACAACACCAAACAAGAGAAAACAGCTGGCAAGTATATGTGCTGGGGTGTGGTGCTGTTACACCAATAATGTTTCAAGGAACCACAGGTGAGACTTGTGTGCTGGAATGGGTCCAACTTCAATATAATTAAAAGGGAAGGGGAGGGGGGCTAACCCCGTAGATAAATATCCTGACCAAGTCATAGAGCCAGGGATGCTACTGTAAAATATGGTACTACATGACTACATTTCCTCTCTGCATGTTTCTGTTTGCGATTATGGTATGCTCCAGGTGATTTCATACTTCTACCATTTGGCAGCTGTCAGGAATTTCAGCAAACCTCTCCCTAAATGCTGATGACTGCACTGAAAATGATGACATTATTACTTCTTAATAGTTGTAGTGCAACAACTGTCATATCTGTTGGCCTTCCACATGCATCTTTTGCTGATTTTTTTGAGCCCATGGTTTCATGTTTTTGAAACATATTATATTTTATTGATAAATCTTTATGCCTCAGGCTGGATCTACACTGCCACACAATCCAGTATCAGATCCCAGATTATCTGCTTTAAACTGGATTATATTTTATTGATAAATCTTTATGCCTCAGGCTGGATCTACACTGACATATAATCCAGTTCAAAACAGATAATCTGAGATCAGATACTAGAATATACGGCAGTGTAGATCCAGCCGTAGAGAAATATACGTTGTGGTGACAGAACACAACAAACCACTCTGTCATTTCAAATAACATATAGCATGTACTAACATTAAATACTTAAACCCCTATGTCTTCCTGCTTGAGGAGGTGGGGAAGTTGGGGAAATGGTTGAGAAACCTCCTCTGCCCAATGCAGCAGCCCTAGTCTTCTGGGGTTCTCCAAATCACTGCCAGCCTTATTTATTTATTTATTTATTTATTTATCCCATCCTTCTCACCCCCGGAGGGGGATTCAGGGTAGCTTCACAACAGATATTCATTCATTGCCAACAACAACATATGGGTGCCTCTGCTACCTTTATATAGGTACATGTCCAAGAATTGAGATTTGCTGGTGGGCTCAGCTCTATGTTGCTCATGTAGGAATGATATTTCATAGAGAGACATCTGAGGATGCATCCAGATAGCCCCTTTATTGTGGTACCTCCCATAATAAAGAAGGGCCTGTCCAGGTGACGTCCTGGACAATCCCAAATTAATTCACTACAAACCAGGAAAACCCTGGTTTGTAGCGAATTAATTAGATAGTAGATTTATTCTGTGCCTTCTTGGAAGGTACAGGATAAACCCACTATTTCCCGTGTCTGGACTGCAGTCCAGAAACCATTCCCACAGTTTGCTGGACTAAATCAGTCCAGAAAACTGTGGGAATACCCACCCCTGCTCCCCCAAAGCCCCCAAACCCCTTTGAAAAGTAAAGAAACCTTACCCAGCCTCCAGTACACTCTTGGAGCAGCTCTCCCAGCGCATAGAAATGAAGAGCTGGGTGAGGGGGGGAGGGG
Source organism: Anolis sagrei (assembly GCF_037176765.1). Classification (NCBI taxonomy): domain Eukaryota; kingdom Metazoa; phylum Chordata; class Lepidosauria; order Squamata; family Anolidae; genus Anolis; species Anolis sagrei. The sequence goes on along the minus strand of NC_090024.1, from coordinate 209,016,888 downwards.
TGCTGGAAGAGTTGCTCCAAGAGTGTACTGGAGGCTGGGTAAGTTTATTTTACTTTTCAAAGGGGTCTGGAGGCTTCAGGGGAGGGGGGGAGGGCCTCCAGATGTTCTCACGGGCCAGTCTCATGAGAACATCTGGACACCCACCCCAGAAAGTGCACGGTTTCTGGGGTGTGTGTGAACAGTCCCTCAGGAAGATCCGCATTTTTAAAATGCGGATTCTCCTGGGATAAAGGCCTGTCTTGATCTGCCCTGAGAAGGCCTTCTCTGCCATGGCACCCTCTTTAAATAATGTCCTCCCTACAGAAGCCCAGCTGATAGTGCTACTGAAGTAGGAAGAGGAAGAAGAGAGCCACACATGCTGCTCTATAACAAGTAAGTCCTGAATAAAATAGGAGGAGATATCCATGGCCCTGTGAATTTTTTTTTTTAAAAGGAAAGATGGGAAATCAGAGGAAGTTTTCATTCTGGTTTCCCACATGTCTTGGAAATGTAGAGCATTATAAAAGAATCAGTCCTGATTTACTTTCTGCTCTGACCATTTCCCAAACTGTGTTTTCAGGCTGAAGTCATGAAAACTAGACAAATGGCTACTTGAAATACCATCTGGCTTCTGACAGGCTGACAGCAAAGACCAGGGGCTCTCATGCTGACAACACCCTCTGCATGACAGTCTGAATTAGAGCAGTCTGGAAAACATACAAGCCAACACCAAGGAAAAATATGGGGATGCTCTATTTCTTTGTTGTGGAAAAACATGGGGCACTTGAACTCAAACAGCAACAAATGTAGGTTCCTTTTCTATAACTTACAAACTATGTTTTATTGTTATTATCCCCTACACGAAATCGGTACAGCAGACCCTTCACATTCACTAGAGTAAGCGGCACAGCCATCTTCTCCCAAAAGTCAAAAAACCACATTTTTAAAAAATGCTATTTTTGTTACCTGAGAGAACACCTCAGTGTAGCAGTATGGCCAGTATCTGCCAGAAGCTGACCATAGAGTTGGGTTTAAGGAGCAAGTGATTCCCACAGAGACCATAATAATCAAATCTGCCAATATTAAACCTGCAAATGTAGAAGGCTGACTGTATGTGTAACGCTATACATGGCTCCTAAATCCAGCCAATTGTGCAGTGAAGTTCCCAGGCTTAATTCTCCTCTGGTTAGAAAAGACCTCAGGTTAGCAGAGCCAAAGATGTTTCCTTAATCCTTTGAAATATTTTTGGACAGCATCCAGAAAACATTCAGGCAGTTTTTTTGTCACAGCTGCCTTTGGACATTCATTCGAAATGTCAAGATAAGAAGGATGAGTGATTTGCCCTTCTTCTCTCACCTTTTTGAGTGTAAAAAGATAGAAAGGGATCCTAGCACCTCTGAGACAAACTGGGAGGAAAGAAATATCTGGCATAAGCTTTCACAGATTTATTTGCATCTGGAATAGATGAAGTGAATTGGACTCCTCAAAAGCTCATGCTAGACATCTCTCTCTCTCTCTCTCTCTCAGTAAATCTCAAAAGTGCTACAGGATTCCTTTATATCTTTTAATGCTGTAATCAGGGGTGGCTCAACCCATTACACAAAGTAAGCATTTGCAGTATAGTTGATTTTGCCCAGGGGTGCTCTTGAGGCGCTCTTGGGGGAAAATAGACCTTGACATATACGAGTTGTAGTTACTGGGATGTATAGTTCACCTACAATCAAAGAGCATTCTGAACTCCACCAATGATGGAATTGAACCAAATATGACACACAGAACTCCCACGACGAACAGAAAATATATATCAGTGATTGGTTGGGGGGGGGGGGGGATACTGTTTGCTTACCATTGAAAATTACCTAGGGCCGCCTCTGGCTGTAATAGACCAATGTTGCCTTTGAATATTACCACTTTTGGATGTTGCAGGAAATGAAGGGGAAAATATAAATCTTTCAGTAGCAAGATGCACATTCCATCCACGTATCTTGCCATGGGAGAAAGTCACCTGGTACCAAAGACCCTAAAGCAGTAGTGGAAGTGTGAATCACCCCTAGTTCCAACAGACCTCATTACCTCTGAGGTTGCTTGCCATAGATGCAGGCGAAACATCAGGAGAGAATACCTGTAGAACATGGCCATATAGCCCGAAAAAACCTACAACAACCCAGTGATTCCAGCCATGAAAGCCTTCGACAATGCACTCCTCTATACTCTTCAGTCAAAGCATTTGGGGCCAAGGGAAGAAATAAAGTACAGAACATTACTGCACACAAACATGTTCAGGGCTACAATTTGATATTTTATCCATGCGTTTACATAACTGTAGTCCTAGAAGACCATCCAAACAGTGGGATTCCTAGAGGGATGCAGAGGAGTGCAAGCCACATACATCAGTGCCATCACTAATAGGAATCACACTGATGTGACTGGCTATAAAATGATCGTGCAGAATTTCAGCAGAAATTTATTATATTGTATTTTTTAAAATCTCAGTAATGAGAGCACCACCAACACATTTTTCATAAGCCCAGTTTATGTATTCTGTATCAGTAGGTATACAGCTAAAATTCTATTATGATTGACTTTGTGAACCTTCTAATACAAATGCACTTCAGTCAGAGAGATTGTTATTACCCAATTACAATGACACTTCAGAATGTGCAGTTACTTTCATTGCTGCTTTATTGTTGCTGTGAAATTTTCTGGTATTTTACAATATTGTGGAACTGGAGCCCACGGTAATGCAGTGGGTTAAACCACTGAGCTGCTAAGTTGTTGACCAAAAAGTCACAGGTTCAAATCCGGGGAGCGGCGTGAGCTTCCTCTGTCAGCCCCAGCTTCTGCCAACTAAAACATGCAAATGTGAGTAGATCAATAGTTACTGCTCTAGCGAGAAAGTAACGGCACTCCATGCAATCATGCCAGCTACATGACCTTGGAGGTATTGGAAAATGCCAGCTCTTCAGCTTAGAAATGGAGATGAGAACCAACCCCCAGAGTAGGACATGACTGGACTTAATGTCAGGGGAAAACCTTTACCTTGTGGTACTGACTAGTACAGGTTCATGGAGTGATGCCAAGAGTTACATCACCAGGTGACACCAAACCTGGTGACGTCGCTGAATCCAAAACTGGTGCTTAAAAGAGGTATATAAGTGCTGGGTTGTTATAGGTTTTTTGGGCTGTATGGCTATGTTCTAGAAGCACTCTCTCCTGATGTTTCGCCTGCATCTATGGCAGGCATCCTCAGAGGTTGTGGGTATATAAGTTCTGCAATGGTTCCCAACCTTTAGTCCTCCAGGTGTTTTGGACTTCAGCTCCCACACTTCCTAACAGCTGGTAAGCTGGCTGGGATTTCTGGGAGTTGAAGTCCAAAACACCTGGAGGACCAAAGGTTGGGAACCACTGTAAGATAAGATGGAGTTTGCCTGGAGCCTATTATTATGGGGAACTGATCTGGTGAGTTCTGGAAGAAGAAGCCTCCTTTAACATCTATAGGAGTATGATATAAAATAAAATAAAAACCCTTTCTCTGCAAATGACTGAGATAATTGCCGTGAAGCCATTGACACTCTGAGAAGCACTGCGGGAATGAGAAACAATGCCACTACTAATGAAAGCATCCTCTTTTAAAAAGAGGCATCTGGTGAATTCATGTACAAGGCATCCAGCATTGCTTGAGCTTTTGACTGGTTAGAAGATATTATTAAGTGTGAAAAAATTGCATCAATGTCCATTGGGATACCAATCCTGTGTGCTTCACATTTTTTGCTCAGTCCAATCTGAACAGCCATGTTCCTTGCCTTTTTAAAACTTGGCACACTGAGTGTCCTCGGGCTCTCAGCAGAAGCTTATGGCTCATAGAAGCATCTGGCATTTGCTTGCTATTCTGAGAAACAGTTAAACATCTTTCCTTTAGCAAGGAGCCAGAGAATATCTGGATATAATAACAGCTCAGCCTTTCTTCTCTTCTACTCCCCCTCCCTTCTGAATTCCCTGACCCCAAATTGTTTTAATTTCTAATGTCATAAAGCTTGCATGTATCGACCTGGTAATGTGGCTCATGTCCGGGGAGAATTTCTGTTCACATTTGTTTTGAGAGTCTCTTGATATTATTTTATACAGAGAAACTTACAATGGTTGAGCCGCTATTCATTTTCCCCAAATTTATGAAAAACATTCAGTCCCGTTAATTGCAATATGCTTCCTACTGTATGAAATACAAGAACAGATTGTGGGTGAATGAAGAGGAGAGCGTGATATTCCACCCCCCTTTTTATTTATTTTTAAATCTAGCGACCACCAAGTCAGAAATGATTTCCTGACAAACAGTGTGGCTTATTGTCTATTCCCATCCATAAACTACTCCACATCAACCATCTGATATCCATTATTACCATTGCAAACAACCACTAACTCCCCAGCTGGTCAGCTCTATCTCAACACTGCAATAACCATTCAAGGCTGCCATATGGTAGGAGAGTTTCCCGAGCTGGGTTGTCACTCAGCTTTATACATTTCTGAATCAATTTCCTTCTGGGGATTTTGTAATATAGAATTTGGAGACTCCTTTCTTTCTGCAAGTTGAAAATTTGATTTGATTAAAAAAGAAGAAAAGCCAGATGGCTGATCTAGTGCTGTTGATCAACCATATAAAAATGGCATCGAGATGAAACCAAAAGACACAGACAGAAGTAGCATTAAATGATATTAAGCCTTTAGTCAGTGATGGCTAGTGGTCTCTACATCAGTGGGATGGTAATCCATTCCTGGTTTTAGTCTAAACTTTAAGGGATCTATTCTATTCTTTGGATTATGTTCAGGACCTTGGAAGTTTTTCCTAAAATTCAGACTGAACCCCACAGTGGATTTATTATCCCAGTCACATAGAAACTACCAAAAATCCTCTTGTTTAAAACAGGGGTGCAGAATATGTGATGCACTGGGTGTTACTTAGATTGCAATACCATCAGCTCTACTAGCTCTAGTCATTGATGAGGGATGATGGGAGTCACAGTCCAACAACAGACTGGCCACACAGATTCCATCTCTGACATACAATAGTGTTGACATTTTATTGTAAAACTATAACTTTCATGTTTCCATAGCATTGAGTCATGGCAGTTAAAGGGGTATTAAACTGCATTAATTCTACAGTGAAGATGCACTCTGATTCTGCATCATGAGCCAGCCTATTTGTCTATTTAGCCCACAGGTATTTGTGAATAGTGGCTATTTTTTCCTTCTTTCTGCCCACAATGCTGGAGCCCCCAGATGCAAGGGTTAAATCCTTGTGTTTTCAGGACTGCTGACTGAAAGGTCAGCGGTTCAAATCCAGAGAGCGGGGTGAGTTCCCATCTGTCAGCTCCAGCTTTTTCTGAGGGGATAGTAAAACATCTGGGCACTCCCTGAGCAACGTCCTTGCAGACGGCCAATTCTCTCACGCAGTTTCTCAAGTCGCTCCTGACACACACAAAAAACCCCACAATGTTTTATTTAAACTTGGGATCTTGAAAAAGTTGCTTTTTAAGAAACTATATATGCCAGAATTTTCATCCAGTATGGCTAGTGCTCATAGTAGTTAGGGGAATCTGGTAATGGTCGTTCATAAAAGAAACTTTCCTCAAGTTCATCTGCTGCATGTGAAGGACATACTCAGCTTTTCAGTAACCCCCACTCTCAGTGCAGTCAGTGAATCACTCATGAAGTTCACAGAACTGGAATCTTGGGGGTGGTATTTCTTGTTATAAGCATTTTAATAAGGTTAAGGTTTCCCCTGACATTACATCTAGTTGTGTCTAACTCTGGAGGGTGGTGCTCCATTTCTAAGCCAAAGAGCCAGTGTTGTCCATAGACAACTCCATAATCACGTGGCCAGCATGACTGCATGGAGCACTATTTTAAGCACTACATTTGCAATAATTTTAACCTATTTAAAATTAGTGTTAATTTAAATGGTTTTTTAAAAGAAACTTTTTTGTTATATTGATGATTTAGAAGATAAATTTTGTTCTAATCTATGTTGTGAGTAACACAGAGTCTCATATTAGGAGAAAGGTAGGATATTAAATAGATAGCTAGTTAGAAGAGACAGTAGCTAATTGAAGGTTTACCATAATTAGAAATTGGTTACAAAGGTATTCCATGAACTGCATTATTAATCCATTCTGTGTCTAATAATTTCCTAGTTTTTCACTGTGAATATTTGTGCGTGTGTGTGTGTATCTCTCACTTTAAGACACGAAAAAGCAGTGCATTCCAGAGTGTGCTATCAACCCTGTTGGCTAAAAGCTTGCAGATATGGAGGGTGTTTTCTGATGTACCCACATATGGGCTGCCTTCAGTTCAATTCATGTCACTTGAATGTTTGGGAGGGAGCTGGAAGTTAAATCTGTCCTGTTTACCCCATTCCTTCTATTGCTTCATGTGAGATGCAGCTGCCAAATGTCTGCACAGCACATATTTTTTCCCTTTTTCTTGAGATGCACAGCTGGTATCCCTGTAGTGGAATGCAGTATGTATGAAGCTGGAAGGGCTTTAGAAAAATCTGATCTTCTGTCCCACCATCTGGTCCCAGTGCCCATCTTGATGACCAAGTGCAGTAAAATCATCAATCACAGCTTTCAGCCAAGGCCCAGTGCATTATAACAGCAATGGGAAATTCTCCTGTGAAGATAACTTTGAAGATTTGCTGAAAAAAAGCAGAAACTTGAAAACCAAATCTCTAGGCTACTAACTGGGATCAGGCATTCAGGACACATTTCAGCAGTGCTTGATAAATCTCTGCTGGCTTGTGCTTATGAGCCAATAATAATTACCTTTAAAGTCCTAGGCAGCTTCAGACCAGAATGCTATGCCATCAGTAGAGTCGTTTATTCAAAAGCATTCTCTGTGTAAAGATCTGTCCCATCCAACTTTGTGTTAAAGAGGAATAACAGAAACATTGAAATTATTCATAAACACTAACCATTTGGGGTTGCTGTGAGGTTTTTTGGGCTGTATGGCCATGTTCCAGAAGCATTCTCTCCTGATGTTTTGCCCCCATCTGTAGCAGGCATCCTCAGAGGTTGAGAAGCCAATGTCTGAGGATGCCTGCCATGGATGAGGATGAAATGTCAGGAAAGGATGCTTGTGAAGCATTGACATACAGCCTGGAAAACTCACAGCAACCCAATGATTCTGACCATTAAAGCCTTTGACAATACAATGACCACTTTGCCAAATTCCAAAAGGGCTGTATGCTAGTGTTACTCTAGAAGTTTGGCTTATCCTACATACTCATGTATAAGTCTAAAAAAATAATCAAAACACAAACTCCTAGGTTGACTTATCTGTGGGCCAATGTGAATACTGTATCTTAAGACTTTACCTATCTTGTATAAGTGCCGATCTGCCCCAGGCTGGTCTTTGACTGTACCATATAAAAATGTGAAATTGAGTCAAATATGTATGAGAACGGGAAAGTGTATGTATGTTGAGCTTGAAGAATGTGCCTAAGGAGGCAACATTCCTGCCCAAATCTCAAAAAGACAGGTATAGATAACTGTGGCCATTAACAGGTTTTGGCATAAACCTGGTCTGAGTTTGGAAAGCAGTTATCATAATCCATACTGTATCAGCTGTTGGTGTATCAGACATTTCATCAGAGTAATGAAAAAAATGTTCTACATTTAGCAGGTGCTAATTAACTAGATTTACTGAAAATCAGGAGGCTCAGAAAAGTGAGCTGTTGGAGAGATACCAGCTGCGGGCATAGCAGGGTTCAGGTTTTCAAGCAGAATGTATTTATCCATAGGTTGTTCTTGTGATAAGAAGTGCTTTTCATTCTGAAAAAAAAGTTAAATAATAAAAGTATAAGGAAAATACATACAAATAGTTTGGTGATTCATTGTGGGCTGGGTACTAAGTGCTCTTTGATTGTAGGTGAACTATAAATCCCAGCAACTACAACTCCCAAATGTCAAGGTCTATTTCCCCTAGACTCCTCCAGTGTTCACATTTGGGCATATTGAGTATTCATGCCAAGTTTGGTCCAGATCCATCATTGTTTGAATCCACAGTGCTGGAGGGTGGTGAACAACAACTCCAAAATTCAAGGTCAATGCCCACCAAACCCTTCCAGTATTTTCTGTTGGTCATGGGAATTCTGTGTGCCATGTTTGGTTCAGTTCCATTGTTGGTGAAGTTCACAATGGTCTTTGATTGTAGATGAACTACAAATCCCAGCAACTACAACTCCCAAATGAAAAAAATCAACCCCCCCCCCAACTCCACCAATATTCAAATTTGGGCATATTGGGTATCTATTTCAAATTTGGTCCAGTGAATGAAAATACATCCTGTATATCAGATATTCACATTATGATTCATAAAGTAGCAAAATTACAGTTATGAAATAGCAATAAAATAATTTTATGGTTGGGGATCACCACAACATGAGGAACTATATTAAGGAGTCTCGGCATTTGGAAGGTTGAGAACCAGTGATCTTGATCAATTTCAGTCTGGCTTTAGCCCTGGTTATGTGATGGCAATAGTTTTGGTTGCCTTGGCAAGTGACTTAAACTAGGAACCTGGGAAGGGGGAGTATGTCCCTCTGCTGATCCTCTTTGTAAATTCCTGTACCATAACCCATGGTATCCCTCTGGGCTGTGTTGCTGGAAGGAAAATTGACGCTGTGCAACAGTGATTCTATTCTTTTGCTGAGGGCAGAGGCGGCCCTAGGTAATTTTCAGTGGTAAGCAAACAGTATTTTGCCACCCCCCCCCCCAACCAATCACTGATAGATATTTTCTGTTCGTCGTGGGAGTTGTGTGTGCCATATTTGGTTCAATTCCATCATTGGTGGATTTCAGAATGCTCTTTGATGGTAGGTGTACTATACATCTCAGTAACTACAACTCACATATGTCAAGGTCTATTTTCCCCCAAGAGCGCCCCTGAGCAAAATCAACTATACTGCAAATGATTACTTTGCGTAATGGGTTGAGCTGCCCCTGCCTGAAGGCGTTACCCAGGAGGTGTTCTGGGTGGATTCCTTTGGTTATATGCCTATGGTGTCCCTCAGAATTCTATTTTGTACCTATTCAACATCAAGGTGAAACCATTGGGAGAGATTTTCTAGAGAATAGGGTGTCATCAATCTTCTGATGACCCCCAGAACAATTTCTCCTTTCTACACAACTCCAGGGAAGCTGTTTTTGTGCTAAACTTGTGCCTGGCATCTGTAATGGACTGGTTGAAAGAAAACAATTTGAACCTTTCTCCAGACAACATAGAGGTCTTCTTAGTCAGTGCAGAGGCAGATCAAAGAACAGGACAGGAGTGACAAAATGAGCATGAGTCTAGTATTTAAAATCAAAACAAAGCTGCACAGGAAACTCAGATGAGGCATATGCAGCACCGTACCAAATGCTAACATAAAAAAAATGATAACCTTAGACAAATCTGAGAAAACTGGTCGAACAAATTGGGAACAAACCACTGCTGCTTTAACTTCCAAAAATAAGAATAATAGATTCAGAATGCAAAATAAACATGATCCTTCATGCTGTGCAAAAAAAGGCAACAAGTGAAAAGGGAGTCTGTTGCAATCAAGTAATGTGTAGTATTACAATTATTTGAGGCTGTTAAGAGTGGGTAGAAGTGTGTGCATGCCACTCACTAATCTTGTTAAGATATACGAAAGCAAAAAAGTACTCAAAGAATAGGACCTGTACTTGAATATCAAATAGTAAGCCACTCTAAACATGGACTTCATCAAGTGAAGATTCAACAGAGAATTGAGTTGTAATGGGAAAAAGGCAGCTAAAGGTAGGAGTTACACTTAAGCTGGGTTTAGGATTGCTATGTCATTACTATCCCAGGCCCTGAACTTTCAGGGCCAAAACTTGTGAGGTCATAGGAGGCATGACCTATTGATATTATAAACAGTAAGTATCACAATCACATGGTATTGCAAAGAGCATGCTATTCACATAAAATAATTTTTAAAAGCAAATCTATTTAATGAGGAGTGCACACACAGAGCATTTTCAAGGTAACACTACCACCCTGATATTCCTTTTTCTCACCCAATTTCACATTGATATCTGGCAAGTCTAATGGAAATCTTGCTAGTGGCTAACATCAGCACAATGGCCATTTCACTGGGTAAGTGCACTTTCTCAGGACTGTGCAGCAAGGAAAGGCAAGGAAAGTTATCTGTGTTTTGATGTGAGTTTTCCCAGCTGTATGGCCATCTTCCAGAAGCATTCTTTCCTGACTTTTCACCCACATCTATGGCAGGTATTCCCAGAGGTTGAGGGGTCTGTTGGAAACTAGGCAAGGTTTATATATCTGTGGAATGTCCAGGGTGGGAGAAAGGACTCATGTCTGTTTGAGGCAAGTGTGAATGTTGCAATTAGCCACCTTGATTAGCATTGAATGGCCTTGCAGCTTCAAGGCCTGGCTGCTTGCTGCATCCTCACATCCTCTGAGGATGCCTGCCATAGATGTGGGCAAAAATATCAGGAGACAATGCTTCTGGAACATGGCTGTACAACTCGGAAAACTCACAGCAACCCAGTGATTCCAGCCATGAAAGCCTTCCACAACACAAAGTTGTCTCTGTTCAGACAGGAACTCTTGGCTGGTGTAAATCTCCAATGCTTGATGACATGAAATTTTCTAAGGCAGACTTCTCAGAGCATCTTTTATTTTGAGGACCCAGGGATTTTGGAGACAGGCTGTTTGAGAGTTTCCTCTCTGGACAGAGTTGGCTTCTTCCTGCAATGCCTAAATTCTTTTTATTCCTTCTTCTGCTGCCATACCCACTATATATGCCAACCATCAGTATTTTGTCCACTGTGCTAAAGCATTTAATGATGATTAAACAGGGTTTTTTATGGCTAAATTTCCCACCCTGAGTTCCTTTGGGGAGATAGGGCAGGTTCTAAATTTATTTATTTATTTATTTATTTATTCCCTTCTCTCAGTTCACAGGGGACATTTCCCCCCCAGAAAACAGTGATATATCCATGACAAAATGCAGCCACAAAGAAAGTTTGAAACACTCTGTATCTCAAGCTCAAATTGTTTTCTTATCCTGCATATTCAACATTCCTAAGTTCTGCATTCATCATCTAAAAGTACATTTGAAAGAAAATCAGTCAGTTTCCCAGGCATTTATCTCATTCCGCTTCTGAAGTCATAATCCTTTATCTGTGACATCACAATTCATTCTATAAGCATGACTAAACTATCATACAAAAAGGATTAGCCCTTCAATGGGGATAAAAAGGGAAACCAGATAAGCTTTTCAGAAACACAGCCTATGATGTCATGCAGAGGCCCCTTTAAAAAATAAATGGGAAGAGGATCAGCCCCCTTGCAACATATCTTCTTTCAAACTGTCCCCAATGAGCTATAATAAACCATAGTATGAAAACAAAACTTAGAAAGTTTTGCTTATGCATCCCACATACCTCTATTGCTCCCTGTTAATTCTTTTTTTCCCCTTACTGACGTTCAAGGCCCTAACTTCCTCCCACAGTAAAGGAAAATGTCTGTTTAAAAATCAAATTGGGTCCAGATGTGTGTAACCTACAACCACTCTGAGTCTCCCCAGGGAGATAGGGTGTGTTATAAATAAAGATTTAATTATTGACACAAGAACACAGAATGACACAGCAAACAGCTGAATTTCGTATCACAAAATCACAAGTTGAACACTTCCCAAGCATCTAGGACTGTGTGATGTATTTTCTAAATAATGGGCGCAAATCCAAATAAGGTGGTCTTTTGTAGTTGACAAGATCATGATTTTGTCAATGTTTATTGTTTTTAGTAATAATAATACTAATGCTTTAAAAAGTTAATAATAATAATAATAATCTTTCAAATGTCACTGTCCTAGAAATGATACCAGCAATGTTTTTTATAGTCCAATGGAGGCTGAATTGGTTGTGCTTTTCCCCTTAAACTGCAAACTAAAGTTGAAGAGAGCAAACCATATTAATGGGGAGGGGAGAGCAATCCAATTTCCTAAGTGGAAAATGTTAAAAGTTGGACAACTTAAACTGCTATATGCTGTTTGTGAACTTCCTAGAGACATAGTGACATTTTTGAGCCAGAGCACTGAACTGCCTACTAGAGATTTTAATCTAACCCAGAAAGGTAATTGCCACATCCTCTTGTAAAGGCTCACTTGTCCATTAGGCATTCCATAGGATTCCAATTTAAAAATGGCCTTCTGTAAAGCCAAAGGGGTAAGAAGCACTCTTCTTTGTACAGCAAAAAACAGTTTTTACTTTGGAGGCATTGTTCCTCGCACTTTGGTAGATGTGAAATTTTGCAGTTTGAACTAATGCCCTAGGTCCTTGCAACAGCAGAAGAATTTGCTCTGTCTAGATATTTAAAATGGCTATAATATAACCTCAAAATGTCATTTTCCCCAAACCAAGATTTTAAAGCTCTTTTACACAGGGTTTGAAAACCAGATTTTTTGTCACCTTGGTTGTCTTCACGTGGATAAAGTCTGCCTGCCAAAGATGACATTCTTATAAGAACTCCTTCACTCCCAGCTCTTACCATTTGGATTGGTTGTGCACCAGTTACCCAGGTGAACAAAGCAAGGACAGGTCCATCCAATGCAAGTAATTCACTCATGTCTCAGTTATATACAATAGGTTAGCACCTTTATCAACATCTAATGGATCCATATCCAAGTAACAGTTGTCTATTGTGGACCTACCCTATATTCAGAATCAGAAGACCATTTTGGTGAGCTGCTGTGCCAACCTAGACCTTGCCCAATGAAAAAAGAGCAAACAAACAGACTATATTTTCATGTTCTTCTCCTGCCTTCCTTTTGTGTGGCAAGTTCACTTTTTGGTGGCATATCTCCCTCTACCTGAGACTGCATGAAGAGGGAAGCTTACCAACTGTGGGGGGTAGATAGCTGGATTGTCTCTCTGGAACACAACATCTCCTCTTTCTGGCTAGTCTATCTCTGCAGCCTCTGGAAGACAGGGTTATGATGACAGGTCTCTTAATAAGACTTGCCTTTCTTATTTCCACCTGCAAATGTCTACCCCAGAGGTTAAAAACTGCAATACTACAAGGAGGAGTATTGGAATGCCAAAGTTGACAAGTGACAGAAAATCTATAACCTTTGTTCAGTAGCAGGAAAATAATAAAATCCTGATGGGACTCAGTTCTGAAAAAAGATTCTTAGTAATGGAGGAGTGCAAGCTAGGAACAGATCTGTAATTTGCTTTCATCTGGAGGTGCAGCAGACAGAATGAGATTTAAGGCTTCTATGCCTCTGCCTTTCCCAGAAGTCCCTGCTTTTCACTTGTCTTTGTTGCAGGCATTATAATACAATGATGGGTTAAGGTGACTGTGTTTGAGAAACACAATGTCAATTATGCTAAGGCACAACTGGGAAAATGTACTCTTTTTTACACTGAAATTCCTTATTTCAGTGTGCAGTTCATCGACCGAAAGGTCATGAGTTTGAAGCCAGCTCAGGTCAGAGTAAGCTCCCGACCATTTGTCTAGCTTGCTGTCGACCTTTGCAGCCTGAAAGACAGTTGCACCTGTCAATTTAGGTACCACTTATGCAGGGAGGCTAATTTAACTAATCTACAACATCATAAAAATCTCCAGCAGTGTGCAAAAGAATGAGGAAGTACTCCATCGGTGTCACAAGTGGACTATGAAGTGACAGCTCATCCGGTGGCCAGAATTCAAGCATACCCTCATGAAGCTGGAAAGTTAAATAGCCTCTGTGTGTCTGTCTATATATGTGATGTCTGTGGCATTGAATGTTTGCCATGTATATTTGCATTGTGTTCTGCCCTGAGTCCCCTGCAGGGTCGGAAGGGTGGGATATAAATACTGTAAATAAATAAATAAATAAATACTTTCCCCATACTTGTACCCCACACTTTTCACCCTGAAAGGGACTCAGGGTGGCCTTACAACTGAAGGCAATTAAATGTCCAATAAACAAATTCCAAAAAAACCAATTACAGTTAAAACCAGCAATAAAACATAAATGGTTAAAACAGCAATTAAAATCATGCAAGTTCAAAATCATAGTCCAGAATCAGTCCGTTAAGTCTGTAGCTTTAAGAGTTCTCAATTATTGTACTGCTATAGTTACTAAAAACCTAATTTCCCCATTGCAGGCACTATTTCAGGAGCTATTGTCCCCAAAAGATAACATATCCCAACTTCCACATTTCATTCCCAAGTAAAGCCACTCAGACCAGCACTGGGCACATTCCAGTTCTCTTGTAGCCCATATTATGTCTAATGCCAGACCACTGAGGAGTACTTTAAGCTGGTCTAAGCAAGAAGTACTCTAGGTTTCCTTTTATAGTTATGTGATGGACTTGGTTAAAAAAGAAAAGTTGGTGGTGGTAGGAGGAGGAAATACAACCCTCCTCCTCCCATTTTTAGTGTCTGTCTCACAAAGAACAAAAGCCAATTCAGAGGCTGTCACCAAGCCCCCACAAGCTTTATCTAGAGACTGGAGAGGATTAGCGGTAGTGAAAAGCTCTTTTCGGTGATAGCCGCATAGCAATGGATGCAAAACAACAGTGTGGGGCAAACTCCTTTATTATCCACATTCTTTTTTGAATAGCATAAATTGACAGCCTTTTCTTTTAAACACTTTATCATAAAGTTGGAAAGGGTAGCAACTTTTAAATTAATTCCTGTGTAAACCCCCCCCCCCCCCCGCTGAAACTGAAACATACACTTATTTTGGTGAGGGGAGTGAGTAATGTCTTTCCAGGTGCTGGGCTCAGAAGGACAGATCTGCTGGGGTGGCAGCCACCACCACCTTCATCCATCACCACTTCCCTTCAGCCTCTCTCTATGAGATCACCCTACCGCTGCTTCCCCTGTCCTTCTGTGGCTTCCTGAACTGTCTCATGAGATCCAAACAAAGCTGGCCTCAGTGACAGGCTCTCTTCTACAGACCAGACAATGGGACACTCACATGCCTTCCATGTGACTGCCTTGGCAGCCTGGAGACGGGTGATGCCGGGAAAGCCATGGGAGGGGGACGGGCTTTGGCTTTGCTTTCAAGTGGTGCAAGAGGTCTCGGCTTCATTTACAATGCAATTGGAAAACCAATAACAACAACAAATCAATAGTGAAAGTATTATGAACAAGAGCTAGTCTCAAAAAGAAGCAGCCACAGCAATGGGAGCATAACGCATCACTATCCAAGTGCATAATATTTTATAAAGAATCTGGGAGATGACCACTTGCCATGTGTTTCAGATGACAACTTTCACAATTCCTGACTTGGCCTTGCTGGCTGGGGCTTATGGGAGCTGTAGTTCTGAACATCTTGAAGATGTCAGGTTGCCTATCTTTGAACTGGAGCAAGGATTGGGAATCTATAAACCTTCTGCTTTCGTTCAGTCTATCCCCAAAACAAGTTCAGTACCCTGGATAGCTTCTTTGGAATCTGGAATAAAATGCAGACCAGATTCATTGCACTTCTGACATTGAAGCCACAGGAGAATTCTGTGTTAGATTCCAAATCCCATTAACTACTGCAAGCCTCACCTAGGATGAAGGATGATGTGAGGTGCAACCTAATCCAAGGTTAGGTCATACCACTGAAAAGCTTTCATTTTAGAAGGAGACAGAAGAGTGTTCCTTAGTAAGGAAAAAAATAGGAGATGTGTGAAAAAGTGAAGAATATGCATCTTCTTCATCCCTATTTGGTTAATGTTCTCAAAGCCAGAACTCTCCTGATATTTTTGAATACAACACCTATCATCCCAGCCCACAATTATCTGTTGGCTAGTTATGATTTCTTTCATTGTCCAAGACATTAAGTGAACCAAGGCTGGAAAGAGGTGCAGTAGAATAATGAAACTGTGATGTCTCCAAAGATACTTGGATTGGGGATTCCTAGGGTCTTGGGAATTCTGCCTCCAAGACCTTTATAATCTGTGAATATTGGTTTTTTAAAAATCTCACCAACTCCAGACATGAAGAGAAGTTATCTACTGGTTGGGGACAAGGGAAGAGGAGGGGATTTCAGATTGTATAATGGAGGTGCTAAAACCCATTAAAAAGGTAAATTGTCACTCATGGATGTTTCCAAGTGTGGGAACTTGCTTTTTCTTTTTTTGATGGCACAATGGCAGCCCATGAATGGCAGTTTATAATTTTAAAAGCAAAATACAGCTAAAAATACTTGAACTATGTTGTTTCCCAAAGATATATGGTACCCATTTTCCTAACACCAGAATTTGTCTGGAAATCCACAGGAGCTCCCACCCTTTCTTCCATGAAGACCCCCAAAAGAAAGTTACCCTTACATCTCACTAAATATATTATTGAGTAACATAAGGGTTCTTACCAAAAGCACTGTGGAGCCCCTGGTGGCACAATGGGTTAAACCTTTCTGCCAGTAGGATACAATGTCGGAGGTGTGAATGAGCTTGCTCTGTCAGCTCCAGCTCCCCATTGCGGAACATGAAAGAAGCCTCCCATGAGGATGGTAAAACATAAAAACATCT
Source organism: Anolis sagrei (assembly GCF_037176765.1). Lineage (NCBI taxonomy): Eukaryota > Metazoa > Chordata > Lepidosauria > Squamata > Anolidae > Anolis > Anolis sagrei. Next base: position 209,000,374 of record NC_090024.1, on the reverse strand, counting down.
GGGCATGCCCTTGGCAACATGCTTGCAAATGGCCGATTCTCTCACACCAGAGAGAAAGGCAGTTTCTAAAGTCACTCCTGATGCACACACAAACAAACCAATAGCACTGCCTTTCCATGGTAGTGGGCTTTCACTGAAACCTCTGTATAATTGCACAGGGCTTTAATTTATCACTAATTAATCCTTACATAGTTCATTAGTGGAAAGTATATGGTCACAGTTTTATATCTGTCTTCTTCTATAAAGAAAACATAAAGTTTGGGAGAGTGGCTTTTTGGACTATAACACCCAGATTTCCTCCAGCCATTGATGATTCTGGGAGTTGTCATCTAAAAAGGTAACTTTCTAAACTGAGAAAAATATGGCTTTATACAATTTTTGTTGTTTATTCGTTGAGTCACTTCCAACACTTCGTGACCTCATGGACCAACCCATGTCAGAGCTGCCTATCAATACAATTTTTACAGACTAAAATAAATTACTTTATTATATCCAAATATAGTCTCCTCCCTTAAAAGACACTGTGCATATCCTCAAAACAAACTTCTGAAATAGTGATTTGACTTTATTAGCTGAAGGGAAATTTCTAGTAGAGTCTCCTGTTCAACCCATATTTTTGGCTGCTGTCCAGCTCCCAGAATTAAAATACAACACCATCACCAACTGTGGTTATACCATTGATGGTGGCATGACATGCCATATTCCTCCCTCACAGTGTTGAAGCTACGAGAATGCAAAGCTTTTGAGATGCCCTTAGTAAACCAAAGGAGGTGTCAACAATAAATCTCTGTCTCCACATCTCACTAGACAGGTGAAGTTAGCCATGAACTTTGATCGATGTTAACACTCCACTTGTAGGGAGTGGGTGGGTTGTTGGTCTCCTGTTCCCAGAGGCTGTCTTCAATGGCAAAGCAGATTGGAGGAGGGTGCAGAGGTTGCATTACACTGTTGGGGTTAATATCATTTTCATAGAGGGCACAGGGTCTCAAACAAGCAAGGGACCATTGACCAGATGGGGAGATGGGTCTGTTTAATCATGTGATCCAGGTCCTTATTAATCACCACAAAGGAGAGTTGCCTTTCTGGCAGCTGTCCCTAAGAAAGAGGTTAAAGAGACATGTGTCAGGGCACGGCACAGAAGAAGACGGGTGGCAGGGTGACCAGACCCTTTGTCTAAAGGGTCATCTGCCATCTGACGAGATGAGCAGGTGGGGAAAGAAAGCTGTCTCATGTACGGTCCTGTCCCTGAACTCCAGAAGATTCCCAAAAACTCCTGGGGCCTGAACGAGATTTGGGGCGAAATGCAAGATTCAATCAAGGGGTGGGGAACAGACAGTCTCAAGGGAGGTGGGAATGTCTGGACCATCATGTTTAGTGAATCTGCCTCTTTGTTTCCCTGGAGAATCATGAATAAATTTGGGTTTAAAAAGTTGAAGCCATCCAATTATGCAAACACCATGTGCCTTTGTCCTCTCCCAGGACACCTTTGCCAAAACGGCTTGTAACAAGTGAGGTCATCTAGCCAGGGGGCAAAGGGTGAGTGGGAGAAAACCAGTCACATTCAAATCAATAACCCAAATATGTTTTTCTTTTCCTTATGATGGACATTGCTTTCACCTGACTGCTCACAAAGAGAGTAGAGCAATAGGACTCCCTTTATTCTGATCAGGAAACAATGCTATTTTGGGGGAGAGAGGGGATAAAACATATGACTCTGATAACGTTCACTGCATGAACTAGCTATCACGTGAACTAGTTTCTGATGATGGAGAAAAAGGTTTTCTGCTTTCTCCTGCTTTTGTGTCACAAATATATAATGGCCAAGAAGAGATTTTATTTATTTATTTATTTACAGTTCTTATATTCTGCCCTGCTCACCCCGCAGGGGACTCAGGGCGGATTACAGTAAACACATATATGGCAAACATTCAATGCCAGTTTGACAAACAACATTTAACAGACAAAGGCTATTTAACTTTTTTTTTTCTGGCCGCCAGGGGAGCTGCTGCTTTTCATCGTCCATCAACGACACCGATGAAGTTCTTCCGCATTCCACATTCCCCAGAGTCTTCTTTCTTTATGGCCTCATAAATTAGTTAAATTTAGCCTCCCACACAAGGTGGTGCCTTATTTTCCTACTTGACAGATGCAACTGTCTTTCGGGTTGCAAAGGTCGACAACGGGCTACACAATGGCTGGACACCCACTCCAGCCCGGGCTGGCTTCGAACTCATGACCTTTTGGTCAGAGTGATCTTAATGCAGCTGACACTCAGCCAGCTGCGCCACAATCCCGGAGATGTATCCTTTATGTGCATCCAGTTGCAATTCTGTGACTTCCCATCATCACATTTCTTTTCCTAAAATAACTTGCAGTATCATTGCCTAATGAAGAATCCTGTAAGCTTAATAAAGATTTGCTTGATTTTTTCATGGTTAACATAGCTAAATCATGATGTAACTCTAGGCCCTTCCACACAGCACAATCTCTTTGATCTTCCGGGGAGGCCCTCCTCTCTCTCCCACCTTTGTTGCAAGTGCGGCTTGTGGGGATGAGGGAAAGGGCCTTCTCGGTGGTGGCCGCTTGGCTCTGGAAGTTGCTACCCAGGGAGATTAGGCAAGTACCCACTCTGACAGCTTTTAGCAAAAGCCTGAAAACCTGGCTGTTCCAATGTGCTTTTGAAGAATGAACAACAAAACCCCATATCATGACCGTCCCAGTATAAATGTGTCCTTTTGATGCACTTTATCTCATCCCCTAGGGAAAATTAAACCCCATTGTTTGTCCCCCCTGATACACTACTCTATTTACCTGTCTCACCCAGGGTTTTATAATTTCATCCCTTGAATTTGACCCAGCCAACTATGTTCAACTTTTTATTTTATTTCATATCCTGTGTTTACCCTATTGCATTATTTTGATATTGTTTGCATTTTATTTGATGTTATTATTTGTTGTATATATTTTACTTTGCTTTATTGTAATTATTGGGCTTGGTCTCATGTTAGCCACCCAGAGTCCCTTTGGGAAGATGATGGCGGGGTATAAATAAAGTTTATTTATTTATTATTTGTTTGTTTATTATATATAGCCCAGAATATCAAGGCAGAAAATCCCACAATCTCTGCTTTGAACTGGGTTATGTGAGTCCACACTGCCATATATTCCAGTTCAGAGCAGATAATGTGGAATTTTATTCAGCTATGTGGAAGAGGCCTCTGTTGTACTTGGGGAAACACCAGAGGTTTGAACATTCATTATTTATATAGTGGTGCCAAAGTAACTAAACAATGTCCTGACTAGCATGTTTTAGCATATGTGTGTAGCTGTCTATATTCACACACCACACTGCAATTCTAGTCCACTTTCATCTTAGAAAATGATGGTTTGATCTCATCCAACATCAAATCTGCAGTAGCATGTGCAGAAAGGGTTTTTAAAAGTATATAGTTTGTTATACAGTAGAATTTTATATAGTGGAATTTGAAGAGGTACAAATGGAGGGTGAAAGGGAGAAACATGTCAAGAGGATTGCATGACAAGCCTATCCTGACCGGGACCACCTTCCATCTGGAAACTGATGTCTTCACTGCAAAAGAACATGCAGGTCAAGAATAGGTCTCTACAGACCCACCGCTAAGACCCTACACTTGGAAGGCAATCATACTTGGACACGAGTGATTACCAATGACATTATGATGATAGTTTGTTAGTTTGGGAGTGATGGGGATGCCTGTCAAATTATCTAGAACTGTTCTATACAGTGTTTTACTCTATTTTAGACTGCATTAAGCACACAGTCTCAAGCTTTATGCTGACAGCAATAGCAACAACTACTGATCTAACAAGGTGGTTGTTTTCAGGGTGACGTGTGGTGGTAGGTTTTGAGCTCCAAACTGTCCTTGAAACATGATAGCATGACAGTGGTGACCAGGGATTAAACTTTTCATCACGTTTCTTCTTAAAGGCAATAATGATTAATTTTAGCAATTTTCTCCCAATGTGAGAAAATCTTTGAAAACCAGTTTTCAAAGGCTACTCAAATTAAAGTCATGGATATGCACAGAGAGCATCTTATTCTGGTCAGGAAGCAGCATTTTCCCCCACAGGAAATAGTATTTTTATGCTGAAATATTATTTCCAGTGCAGAAAATGCTTTCCAGCAATGGCATGTGAATTTTCTGTGGAATACACCCCAAACTATGAAGAGCCATGATAAAGCTGAGGGGTAAACCACTACCTTCAGGAAATCTGCTGACCAGAGGGTTAGCAATTTGAAGGTACAAGTCAGGGTGAACTCCCTGCTGCCAGCTCTAGCTTCTGCCCACCTAGCAGTTTGAAAGCATGTAATACAAGTAGATTAATATGTACCGCCTTGGTGGGGAGGTAAAAGGGCACCCCAAAAAGATATGCAAGCATGTCGGCAACAGATCAGAGAAGTCCTTGGCATGGAAAAATGGAACAAGATCACCTCCCCATGGCCGGAGTTGAGCATTGCCTCCAGATACCGGAGATGGAAGGGGAAAGCCTTTATCTCTGTTTGTGTATTGTATGTCATTGTTACTATGTAAAAAGGCATTGAATATTTGCCTTATATATGTAAACTGTAATCTGCTCTGAGTCCCTCCAGGGAGATAACAGCAAAATATAAATAAAGTTTATGTATGTATGTATGTATGTATGTATGTATTCTTATCTGTCCAGGATTCTTCTAAGGAGGGTGTTTGCCAAGCTTCTAGGGAGAATATATTTCAAATATTTTTTCCATTCTTGGTTGCAGCTGGTGGCTTTCATGTCATTAAGAAAGAAAGTTTGCTCCTAGTTTCAGTTGTTAAAGGTGTTATTCCCTCAAATAGTAGATTCAATGCCTTGCCCAGCTCCTCTCAAGCTGGAAATTAAATCTAGGGTGATCCACTCCTCCAACAACAATGATGACATCAGCTGCCACTCAGCAGCAGTAGGGACTTTTCTACCTCCAGATATCTTAGATTTCAATATCCTGCCACCATGAACCATGTAAAGGTTTTAGGAAGATGTACAGCTTCCTAGTTCTTCTGTATAACTTGCACAACAATATCGTGGGGGTAGTTAGATCCTGCTCTTGTCTCCTTCAAACAGAACAACTGATCCTATAGTTAAGGTACAGATAATAGCCCCTCAACATGTTCTTGAATGCCAAGGTACTTGTACAAGAAATGGTCATAATTGTGGAAGGTAAGGAATCATATTTCAAGTGGAAAGAGGCTAACTCACGCTCAAGATCACCCTTTGGTCTTTTATCACTCTGGGCACAAGAGCAGGTGCATTTAACTCAAGACATTATTGAGCTGAAATGCCTTGAAGCACTGCAACAAACTATATAGAGGGATCAGCAGCCACTGCCCTAAGAAAGTCTTCCCCTGATATGTAGCCACTTCTGGAATATATTGTAGTTCAGAATATCTGATGACACTCATTTGAGGAACACTGCCCTTATCCAGCCTGGGTATACACCTAACTGAAGAGCCACTGGATAAGGGACACAACAGGATGTGGTCATGTTTTGTTAGTAACAAGTATTAGATAAACACTCAGGGACCAGGAAATGGGATAGTTATGGGAGATTTCTAGGAATTGCCATCTAAAAGGTTTTATCCTACTGATAAGTACGAATGCTTGGTGAAATAAAGGAAAGGCCTCCGGTACCTTTTATACTTGTGTAGATGAGGCTATTTCAACCGGCGCTGATTCTTATTTCATCTGACATCCGTTTTAAAATTGCTGAGTCCTATGGCGTAAGACAGTGGTTCTCAATCTTCCAAATGCCACAACTCCTTAATAGAGTTCCTCATGTTGTGATGACCCCCAACCATAAAATTATTTTAGTTGCTATTTCATAACTGTAATTTTGCTACTGTCATAAATTGTAATGTAAATATCTGATATGCAGAATGGATGAAATGTGGCACAAATACCCAATACGCTCAAATTTGGTGGGTTTGGGTGGGGTTGGGCGGGTTGATTTTGTCATTTGGGAGCTGTAGTTGCTGGGATTTATAGTTCACCTACAATCAAAGAGCAGGATGTGTTACCATCCTGTGGGAGCCTTGTCTCATGTTCTTTTATGGGAAGCTGGAGCTGACAGACAGGAGCTCACCCCATCCTGAGGATTCAGACCACCGACCTTTAGGTCAGCAGTTCAGCTGGCACAAGTGTTTAACCCATTGTGCCACCGCGACTTCAGGAAGAGACATGAGCAGTGGGGTTTCTTAGGGATCTATATTGAAACTGACATTTTTTAAATTATTCATAAATAATCTGGAGGTAGGAGTGAATAGGATGGTAGGCAAGTTAGTTATATGATGACAATAAATTATTAAGAGTGATGAGGGAGGAAATTGATAATGAGGAATTCCAAAGATTATCTCAAAATTTGGAGCGGGTAATAAAATGGCAAATGCGATCACCTCTGCTTACACCAAAGTGTAAAATCCCAGTGATGTGAAATATGTCCACTTCACAAATCTACTGACTAAAAATGGACATATGGGTTTTATCAGACAGTTGAATTAAAATATCAAGCCAGTGTGTGGACATTGTTGTTGTCTAAATTGACACGTTTAGAAAAATTAGAATTGAAAATAAAACTTTCAATTTCATACAGCTTATTTTGTGAACACATCTGGAACACTGTAATGTTCGGGTCACCGCACCTTAAAAGGATATTGTAGAGCTGGAGAAAAGTTCAGTAAAGGGCAACCAAATCATCTGGGTTATATAGCTTAGAAAAAAATGGCTAAAGCAAGACATGGTAGAGATGTATAAAAGTATATATGGTATGATAAAAAGAAATAGAGAGAAATGCTTTTGCTTTTCTCATAATATTATTGAATAATTGAAATTGAATCCAGACAAGACAGAGGTCCTACTGGTCAGTCGTAAGGCCGAACAGGGTATAGGGTTACAGCCTGTGCTGGACGGGGTTACACTCCCCCTGAAGACACAGGTTCGCAGCTTGGGAGTGATCCTGGACTCACCGCTGAGCCTGGAACCCCAGGTCTCGGCGGTGGCCGGGAGAGCTTTTGTGCAATTAAAACTTGTGCACCAGTTGCGCCCGTACCTTGGGAAGTCTGATCTGGCCACGGTGGTCCACGCTCTTGTTACATCCCGAATAGACTACTGCAACGCGCGCTACGTGGGGTTGCCCTTGAAGACTGTTTGGAAACTTCAACTAGTCCAACGAGCGGCAGCCAGACTGCTCACCGGAGCGACATACAGGGAGCATACCACCCCCCTGTTGTGCCAGCTCCACTGGCTGCCGATTCAGTTCCGAGCACAATTCAAGGTGCTGGTTTTGACCTACAAAACCCTGTACGGTTCTGGTCCAGTGTATCTGTTCGAACGTATCTCCCTCTACATCCCACCCCGGAGTCTGAGATCATCTGAGGAGGCCCTGCTCTCGACCCCACCACTGTCACAAGTGAGGCTGGTGGGGACGAGGAGCAGGGCTTTCTCAGTGGTGGCCCCCCACCTGTGCAACTCACTCCCGGGGGAAATCAGGGCATCATCATCCCTCCTCTCCTTCAGGAGGAGGGTGAAGACGTGGTTATGGGACCAGGCCTTTGGGCAATCTGGCAATTAAATAAGACAATCAGGCGAGTAAGACCAACAAGACTGTTGAAGTGGAACTGAAAACTAGAACTATGAGTTAGCAAACGCTGACCATGCAAGAGGAGGAACTGGGTTTGTATTGGTTTTATTGATTTTATTGATTTTATTGGTATAATGCATGAACTGTTGTTGAATTGATGTAATTCTGTGTTCTGATTGTTCTGTACTGCAGGCATCAAATTGTGCCTTTGCTCCTGTAAGCTGCCCTGAGTCCCCTTCGGGGTGAGAAGGGCGGGCTAAAAGAACCCCTAATAAATAAATAAATAAATAAATAAATATCAAAATTTAGGGTATTTTTTTAAAGCTAAACAAGAGGTTTCAGGGCAGAGAAAAAGTAGTAATTCTTCACAGAGTTAAACTGTGGAACTTACTGCCACAGGATATAGTTTGTCACCTTGAATGCTTTTGAAATACAATTGCTGACATTTGTTGAATGTTGGGCCATCAGTACCTACTAGGCAACACATCTCCTTTATTGGAGTTATGCTCCAAGCATTGGTTCCTGGAGAGTGTGAACTGAGGTTGCAGCTTCTCTCCAGTTCTGCTGGGCTTGTGGACAACTAATCAACCACCAGATTCACCTAATGGTAGACCAGATAGGGCCAGGTTTGATCCAATGTGGCTCTTCTTACAGAGACAACACAGTGTAATTTGATTGAGTTGGATTAGTCAAACAGTAATGAAAAAGCTTGGCCTTGGGCAAAGTCCTGAGAACCCCATGATAGGCTTGCTTTAGGGATGCCATAGGTCATAAATTACCTGAAAATATCCATTAACAAAGTTCTGAGAGTGCCTTGGACTGCGAGAAGATCCAACCAGTCCATCCTCCAGGAAATAAAGCCCGGCTGCTCACTGGAGGGAAGGATACTAGAGACAAAGTTGAAGTACTTTGGCTACATCATGAGGAGACAGCAAAGCCTAGAGAAGACAATTATGCTGGGGAAAGTGGAAGGCAAAAGGAAGAGGGGCCGACCAAGGGCAAGATGGATGGATGGCATCCTTGAAGTGACTGGACTGACCTTGAAGGAGCTGGGGGTGGTGACGGCCGACAGGGAGCTCTGGCGTGGACTGGTCCATGAGGTCACGAAGAGTCGGAGACGACTGAACAAATGAACAACACAACATACATTAACAAACCATTTCAACCTTGTCTCATTATTAATTTTATATAACATGGCTCATATGCTACTGATCCAACATGTTCATCCCTTGTTTTCTATTTATGTAGAACTATGCATTTTATCTAGGTTTTGGAGTACAGTTTTTCCTTGCTGTTTTGCGGTTCGCTTTATGCAGACTCGCTGTTTTGCTGTTTTAAAAAAAATAATATGAATTTATTGGGGGCTGAATTGAAGAAAGAGGAGGAAAAGAGGAGGCCGCTCCTTGGGTAGGCAGGGAGGAAGGGAAAGAGCACACTTGCCCAGCTGAGGGATGCTGTTGCTGCTGTCGAGCTTTCTCTCCCTCCATCTCCTGGCCTGCCTGCCTGCCTGCCTGTGCCACGAGGAGAACCAGCTGGTCCCCAAAGAGGTGAGTGGGCCAGAGGCCCAAAGGTGCTGGAGGCAGAGGGGACAGAGTCGAGAGGGCGAGGGCCCACTCACATCTTTGGGGACCAGCTGGTTCTCCTGGTGGCACAGGCAGGCCGGGAGGTGGAGGAAGGGAGAGCTCATCATCAGCAACAGCAGGCCTTGGCTGGGCAAGAGCACTCTTTCCCTTCTTCCCTGCCTGCCCAAGGAGCTGCCATGACAGGAAGGAGGCAACAGCATGCTTCCCTTGTTCTCCTTCCTCCCTGTCTGCCTGCCTGAGGGCCAGGCCTGGCCTTTCCTCAGTGGCCTCGCCTCAAAGCCCATCAAAGTCGATGGAGATTTAGGAAGAGAAGAGGAAGAGGAGGAGGAGTGGAGGGGAAAACAGGTGTCCCTACATCACGGATTTTCACTTATTGCAGTTGTTCCTGGAATGTACAGTGTACAGTGAGGGAACACTGTACAGGCAAATTAATTTTAAAAACTACCATACTTCTTTCACAAAACATGAGTCCCATCCCCTTCCAAACCTGAGACAAGCCCTAGCTGTGCCATTCAGGGCCTACTGTGGCTTAACAGACAGCACCTCATTATCTGGACTAAGCCTTGACTTTCGGAGCCTGCAAATCTCTCTCCGTAGCAGAGGCAGCAGTGGGCTAATTTCTAATTTCAATTAGCTGCTCTGTGCCATATGAATTCTATTAATATCAAAGTAATGAGGTAATTACTGTGATTTGAAGAAATTACTAGGGAATTGCTTTGTATGAAATCGAGTGAGCAGCAAATGAAAACATCTGTTTTCAGGGGAACAAAAGAATATTTTAAGAGGGAAATTTTCCTCCTCCTCCTCCTCCACCCGCACCCTTTGGAATAAAGCATGCAATCTCTATGCTTTTCTGAAGTGGCATACACTGGAGGCAGATGAATGGTACTTTGGGAAGAGTTATGTAATACCCTGGACTTCTGTGCCTCGCTGAGGCCAAGTCACAAGACGATGGGGCAGCATCGGGACACATCCTGATAGACTTAGCAGGCTCACCATTCAGGAAGTTGGACAAGAGCATGATTGTCTCTCTCCAACAGGAATAGAACAGTAACAGGAAACTCTGGAGTTGTGGTGCCCGCTGACTCATTGCTTAAAAAGAAAGGACACAGATCTGCATAAAATATGCATATGCATATATAAACACCCTCTTACATGCTCTTTCTGCCTCGTATGCATAGAGGCAAATTTAGAAATAATTGCTATCATTTAAAAGGGGAGCCATATCATTGTGGAAATGACAAGCTGTCCTATAGACCTGTTCAGTCAGCTGCTCAGGCACAAAATTGGATGGATAACTTCAGCACTTTTACTGATCCCTTTTCTAACGTCTTTTCTCTCTGAACCAGGATCTTCAAATCCAAGGGGCATCTTTCAATTGGAAAAGAATTCTCTCACAATGTTTCAAATAAAAATACTTTCAAATGGAGTTTTCTCCCAACTCCTTCCAACATTCTGACATGTTATAGAAAACTATTTGTTAAATCTGATTAAAGAACACAAGCAGCTTTTCTGTTTTAAATGCACTTAATAACTATGGGCAAGTCTACACAGGCAAGAAAACTCAAGTTCACCTTGAATCAAATTCTGGCTATCTCCACAGTGGATGACGGGTTTCCAAGAGAATTGCAGGTTTCCCAAGGCTAAACTAGCTTTGCTCTGTTTCACGCAGTGAGGGATAATCTGCAATTTGCTGGAAGCTCTGGATCTTCCAAGCAGTTTGGGCAGTAACAGTACCATCACCCTTTTTCTACATTCACCACTGCAGGGAAATAGGATGGATCAGCCCATGTTGGCACTGCCACCACTCTTAACTGGGCACAGAGCTCTGTGGAACTCCTGGCTATCATGGGCATCCTATGTTGACCACCCCACTCCTTGGTCCTGGTTTCACAGGAGCTTCTGCTGATGTTAGGATGGAGGGAACTTACACGACTAGGAACTTGCATGGAACTCTGTTTCAGTCTGGAAGTGGTTGCTGTGACATGCAGGGTCGTGACCTAACTGGACCACATAGACACCAATGTAGCACTGCAGTGGGTTGGCCACATTCATATGGGTGCCACTGGGACAGTCCAGATAATTTTTGCTCTAAACTAGCTGCAAATTTAGCAGCTAGTGTAGACTCATCCTATGTGGTTTGCTTCTCCTACCATATGAAAAGATGTCACAAGGAAGAGGGAGCACACTTGTTTTTTTACTGCCTTGGAGACTAGGACTTGGAGCAATGGGTTCAAATTACACAGAAGAAGATTTCACTTGAACATTAGGAAGAACTTCCTGACTGTAAGAGCTGCTCAGCAGTGGAATTCACTGCCTTAAAGTGTAGTAGAAGTTGCTTCTTTGGAGGCTTTTAAACAGAGGCTGGATGGCCACATGTCACATTTACCTTGTGCTTTTCCTGCATAGCAGGCAGTTGAACTGGATGGCCCATGTGGTCTCTTCCAACCCTGTGATTTTTTGATCTACACTTTTATTTGGGATTAATATTACTTTGATCTAGAGAAGAGTAATATATTTTAAAAGAAAAAATCATTAACATTAGCATTTGTGTAACCATGTATGTACCTGCTCAACTATCCCTAACTATGGAAAGTTTTATCTACTCCCCTAAAAAAGAAGGAAAAGTGAAAGAGGGAGAGCAGGAGGGAGGGAAGAAAATAGTGTGATGAGCAGTTTATTCTTATGGCTTTGGCATGCTTATGCCAGATTAGATTTTACCAGGGACTCTTTCACACTACATAATTACAGCACGATGATTCAACTTTGAAGGCCATGGTTCCATCCTTTGAATAATAGGATTTGCAGCATCAAGAAGAACATTTAGCGATCTCAGAAAGCTCTAATGCCTAATCAAACTACCAACCCATAAATCCCATAGATAGAGCCATGATAATTAATGTCAAATGACTATGTAGTCACCTCTTGCTGCATTTAGATAATATCAAGGAAGCCAGGAAACAGACCCAAAAATTCTGAGGCAAATTCATTATGAGCTGCCTTCACATCTCCTAGTTCATTATGAAGGGATTATGCAAATTAGAGAAAGGGGTTCTGGGTGTGATCAGACATCATTCAAGATATAATTCATTCAAGAGGGTACTGTAAGACAAAAGGCTATGTCGTAGCAGAACTGAATCTTCCAATTCATGTATTTGTCCATAAAGACTTACATCTTGGCTGAATATTTGACTATCTACCAAGTACCCAAAGCACAATAATCCCAATTAAACAGCTCAGGGGAAGATCTCAGGGGCTCACGTGTCTTTACACTAATGCACAGAGCATGGGAAATAAACAAGACGAACTCCAACTTTTAGCACAACACCACAAATATGATATCATAGGGATCACTGAAACCTGGTGGGATGACTCCTATCGCTGGAATGTAGATATCGAGGGGTATAACCTCTTTCACAGAAACCGAACAAAGGGGAGAGGAGGCGGAGTAGCCTTATATGTCAAAAACTCTTATGCTGCAGAAGAAATTCAAGACAGCAATCTGGGAAACCAGCTTGAAATCATCTGGATAAGAATCAAGGGAACTGGGACTCAAAAAGATGTCGTTGTAGGCATCTACTACAGACCCCCAAGCCAGGAGGAAGAACTTGATGAAGTCTTCTGCCAACAGTTGACCAAACAGGCACAGAGAAGAGATGTAGTAGTCATGGGCGATTTCAACTATCCCGATATTTGCTGGAAAACAAACTCGGCCAAGAGTACAAGGTCCAACAAATTTCTCGCTTGCCTTGCAGACAATTTCATGGTCCAGAAGGTAGAAGAAGCAACAAGGGGATTGACTACTCTTGATCTCATCTTAACAAATGCGGAGGACCTGATCGATGCAGTCGAAGTGGTAGGATCCTTAGGGGCAAGTGACCATGTGCTCCTGCAATTTGAGGTACAAAGGAAGGCCGAAACTAAGACAAGTCAAACCCGCATTTTGGACTTTAGGAGAGCTGATTTCCAAAAAATGAAGGAAACGCTGAGCAGCATTCCGTGGACACAGATACTAAAAGACAAGGGAGTTACGGATGGATGGGAATTTCTCAAGAGTGAAATACTCAAGGCGCAATTGCAAACTGTGCCAACAAAGAGAAAAAATAGGACAAGTGCAAAGAAGCCAGAATGGATGTCCAAAGAACTTCTAACTGTGCTAAGACACAAAAGAGACATGCACAAGAAGTGGAAAAAGGGAGAAATCACCAAAGAAGAATTCAAACAAATAGCCAACACCTGTAGGGAAAAGGTCCGCAAGGCTAAAGCAAAAAACGAGCTCAGACTTGCCAGGGACATTAAAAACAATAAAAAGGGCTTCTATTCTTATGTCAGTAGAAAAAGGAAAAACAAGGAGGTGATAGGACCTCTTCGAGGAGAAGATGGGGCAATGATGACAGGGGATAGGGAAAAGGCAGAACTACTTAATGCCTTCTTTGCCTCGGTCTTTTCACAAAAAGAGAGTCTTCAACCTCAGCAAGATGGAGTGGATGAGGGTTTGGAGGACATCCAACCCCAAATTGGGAAAGAAGTCGTTCAGGAATACCTGGCCGCTCTTAATGAGTTCAAGTCCCCAGGGCCAGATCAACTACACCCCAGAGTATTGAAGGAACTAGCGGAAGTCATTTCGGAACCATTGGCAACTATCTTTGAGAGTTCTTGGAGAACGGGAGAAGTTCCAGCAGATTGGAGGAGGGCCAATGTGGTCCCAATCTTCAAGAAGGGAAAAAAGGATGACCCAAACAACTACCGTCCGGTCAGCCTCACGTCGATACCGGGCAAGATTCTGGAAAAGATTGTTAAGGAAGCGGTCTGCAAACACTTAGAAACAAATGCAGTCATCGCTAATAGTCAACATGGATTTATCAAAAACAAGTCATGTCAGACTAATCTGATCTCTTTCTTCGATAGAGCTACAAGCTGGGTAGATGCAGGGAATGCCGTGGATGTAGCGTACCTGGATTTCAGTAAGGCCTTCGACAAGGTCCCCCATGACCTTCTGGCAAGGAAACTAGTCCAATGTGGGCTAGGCAAAACTACGGTGAGGTGGATCTGGAATTGGTTAAGTGGACGAACACAGAGAGTGCTCACTAATGCTTCCTCTTCATCTTGGAAAGAAGTGACAAGTGGAGTGCCGCAGGGTTCCGTCCTGGGCCCGGTCCTGTTCAACATCTTTATTAATGACTTAGATGAAGGGCTAGAAGGCATGATCATCAAGTTTGCAGATGACACCAAATTGGGAGGGATAGCCAATAGTCCAGAGGACAGGAGCAGAATTCAAAACGATCTTGACAGATTAGAGATTAGAGAGATGGGCCAAAACTAACAAAATGAAGTTCAACAGTGACAAATGTAAGATACTCCACTTTGGCAGAAAAAACGAAATGCAAAGATACAGAATGGGTGACGCCTGGCTCGAGAGCAGTACGTGTGAAAAAGATCTTGGAGTCCTCGTGGACAACAAGTTAAACATGAGCCAACAATGTGACGTGGCGGCAAAAAAAGCCAATGGGATTTTGGCCTGCATCAAGAGGAGCATAGTGTCTAGATCTAAGGAAGTAATGCTACCCCTCTATTCTGCTCTGGTTAGACCACACCTGGAATATTGTGTCCAATTCTGGGCGCCACAATTCAAGAGAGATATTGACAAGCTGGAATGTGTCCAGAGGAGGGCGACTAAAATGATCAAGGGTCTGGAGAACAAGCCCTATGAGGAGCGGCTTAGGGAACTGGGCATGTTTAGCCTGAAGAAGAGAAGGCTGAGAGGAGATATGATAGCCATGTATAAATATGTGAGAGGAAGCCACAGGGAGGAGGGAGCAAGCTTGTTTTCTGCTTCCTTGGAGACTAGGACGCGGAACAATGGCTTCAAACTACAAGAGAGGAGATTCCATCTGAACATGAGGAAGAACTTCCTGACTGTGAGAGCCGTTCAGCAGTGGAACTCTCTGCCCCGGAATGTGGTGGAGGCTCCTTCTTTGGAAGCTTTTAAACAGAGGCTGGATGGCCATTTGTCAGGGGTGATTTGAATGCAATATTCCTGCTTCTTGGCAGGGGGTTGGACTGGATGGCCCATGAGGTCTCTTCCAACTCTTTGATTCTATGATTCTATGATTCTATGATTCTATTTTATACCCCTCATAATTTGGGGTACAATTTTTCGATATCAACAGAGAATCTGTTTGCTCTTTCTACAGATCTGCCCCAAATGTCAACATTATTATTCAAACTGTATGGCACTACAAGCAGAAAGTGCCACCGAGATTATAAAGGTAGATATTTCCTGACCATTATCTCAGGTGATATAAAGTCCTTCCAAAGAAGACTCTGGCACAACAGGCTGGAATGAATGCTCCAATAGACATTTTTAACTTCCTTACAATCCTTTGGAAATTCTAGGCAATTTGTTCAGGAATTGTATTCCTACTGATCCATTCAAGAGCTTTCCTGCATGTGTGCAGTATAGTAATTGTACAAGGTTTCTAAGCTGCATAGCAGAGTTAAAAAAAATGGACCATAGTGGTTACGTTCTCGCTTTACTATCTAGAAATCTTGAGAACTGTAGTTTTAAAGAAGGGACTTTCGGCACTTTGCCCAAATATATAGTTATAATAACACTTTTCATTCACTGAGCTCAAATGTCATAAGAAGGCAGTACTTTTATTAGGAACAATGATAGTATTCACGTAGAATCATATTATTTTCTGAATGGCCCAAGACTGACCTCTCCTGGCATCTTTAAAGAATGCATACTCTTTCCCCCCTCAGGATAGCAGTTTATGAGGATTAGATAAATTTGTGGTGGATGAGCCTACCAAATTGCTATAGTTATTGTGGCAATGTGTTTTCTGTGTACTTATTCATTTTTTAGCAGTCACATGTACACTTTCCTCAGAAAGTTTTAAGGTGTTTAAGGTGTCTAATGATATAAAAATACAGAATCATAGAATCTGAGTTTGAAGAGACCTTGTGGCCAAACAGTCCAACCCCTTGTCAAGAAGCAGGAAAATCACATTCAAAGCACCCCTGACAGATGGCCACCCAGCCTCTATTTAAAAACCTCCAAAGAAGAAGCCTCCACCACACTTCGGGGCAGAGACTTCCACTGCTGAACAGCTCTCACAGTTAGGAAGTTTTTCCTCTTGTTCAGGCATAATCTCCTTTCCTGTAGTTTGAAGCCATTGTTTCACATCCTAGTCTCCAGGACACCCGAAAACAAGCTTGCTTCCTCCTCCCTATGACTTCCCCTCACATATTTATACATGGCCCTCATCATGTCTCCTCTTAGTCTTCTCTTCTGCAGGTTAAACATGCCCAGCCCTTTAAGCTGCTCCTCATAGGGCTTGTTCTCCAGACCCTTGATCATTTTAGTCACCCTCCACTGGACACATCCCAGTTTGTCAACATCTCCCTTCAATTGGGGTGCCCAGAATTTGACACAGTATTCCAGGTGTGGTCTGGCCAAGGCATGACTTCCCTGGATCTAGACACTATACTCCTATTTATCCAGGCCAAAACACCATTGCCTTTTTTTGTCGCCGCATGACAATGTTGGCTCATGTTTAACTTGTTATCCACAAGGATTTTTTCACATGTACTGCTGTTCTTTAAAATGTACCATAGTGACCAAGGGTTTGTTATAGCATCACAAAAATATTTTTATTCATTGCAAGTATATTAACGGTTCATTGTTAGACACTTAAGGAAAACATGTAAAAGTGCATAGTGTAGCATTCTGGCCAATCAGAATAGACAGTTACAACATTTCATCTTTTCTGTATCCCTCTAGATCAGTGTTTCTCAACCTGGGGGTTGGAACCCCGGGGGGGGGGGGGTGTCACCAGGAGGTGTCAGAGCATTTTCTGTTGGTCATGGGCATTCTGTGTGGGAAGTTTGGTCCAATACTATCATTGGTGGAGTTCAGAATGCTCTTTGATTGCAGGTGAACTATAAACCCCAGCAACTACAACTCCCAAATATTAAGATCTGTTTTCCCCAAACTCAACCAGTGTTCACACTTGGACATATTGAGTATTCGTGCCAAGTTTGGTCCAGAACCATCACTTTGAGTCCACAGTGCTCCATGGATGCAAATGAACTACAACTTCAAAACTCAAGATCAAGATCAATGCCCGCCTAACCCTTTCAGTATTTTCTTTTGGTCATAGGAGTTCTGTATGCCAAGATTGGTTCAGTTCCATCATTCGTGGAGTTCAGAATGCTTTTTGATTGTAGGTGATCTATAAATCCCAGCAACTACAACTCCCAAATGACAAAATCAACCCACCCCCCAGTATTCAAATTTGGGCATATCGGGTATTTGTGCCAAATTTGGTCTAGTGAATGAAAATACATCCTGTATATCAGATATTTATATGACAATTCATAACAATAGCAAAATTAGAGTTATGAAGTAGCAACAAAAATAATGTTATGATTGGGAGTCACCACAACATGAAGAATTGTATCAAGGGGTCGTGGCATTAGGAAGGTTGAGAAACACTGCTCTAGATGCATTCTAGTTGAATATTACAAGCCTGCTGCTCCTTTACTATCTCGGCTTACATTTTGCAAAATATAATACCAAATTAACCCTCAGCGTATAACACAGCCCCAGTGGGCACAGCTGGAGGAGAAATGGAGAGTTAACCACCCATTTGCCTTTCTATCCATTGCGTTTTTCCTTCTCTCTATCTCTCCCCACTCATCATCACTCCTTCTCCCACTAAGCACACTGCTGTGGGAAGGTCAGATCACTCACCCAGAGATCTTGCAGAAGCCTTTTGAAATTAGGTCAAGAGTTTCCAGTTGTCCTATATTGTATACAATTCTTGAGACAGTTTCTTTGCATCTGACCATTCGTCTGTTGTTCAAGTTACTATGCACAACCTGGATACCATCTTACTGAATATGGCTTCACTAACTGTCATTCCAAAATGAGAAAGAACCATGAAAAAAGTAAGTGAACAAACATTCTTATTCCCATTAACAAAGATAATAGTTTCATGGCATAGTACATATTTCAGTAGACAAATCCTCACAACTGCACATACAACAAAAGGAATCTCCACAGAGAAGATGTTAAATCCAAGGAAACAGACCTTTGGTAAGCAGTTGGTAAGGGTTTTACATGTCGTACTAACATGCTATTTTAAAGAATACTTATATCATTTCACATAGGATTTTTGAAGATTTATGGATCTTTCTGAATTCTATTACATTTTTTTCCTATAACTGTGTAGTAATAATAATAATGAAGGCTTTCATGGCTGGAATCACGGTGTTGTTGGAGGTTTTTCAGGCTATATGGCCATGTTCTAGGAGCATTCTCTCCTGACATTTCGCCTGCATCTATGCTTCTAGAACAGTGGTTCTTAACCTGTGGATCCCCAGGTGTTTTGGCCTACAACTCCCAGGAATCCCAGCCAGTTTTCCAGCTGTTAGGATTTCTGGGAGTTGAAGGCCAAAACATCTGGGGACCCACAGGTTGAGAACCACTGTTCTAGAACATGACCATATAGCCTGAAAAACCTACAGCAATCCAACAACAACAACAATAACAACAACTTTATTTATATTTTACCCGATCTGCCCCAAGGGACTCAGGGCAGATTCCAATCACAAAAAGGCAAACATTCAATGCCTGAATACAACAACCAATACATTTTTTTTTAAAAAAAATCATCTGTGAAATGTTAGAAGGCATGTATAACAAGCTATATCATTAGGACATTATTCAGAATAGTCTGTATTATCAACAGTTCTCCAGGCTTTCAGAGAGAGCTCCCTAGAATTACCTCAAGAAGTCAGGAATTTATTTTGAAATATTTTGCATGTAATGCATCCAAGAAAGTGGGTTATTATCCACAAAAGCTCATGCTAAAATAGAAACCATCTTAAAGGTGTGTGGCTAGTTTCCTTTTCTTCCTCTCCTCCTTTCACTTTGAAATCATTCTCCACATTGTTTTTAAAATGCAATACTTGAGGAATTGGCATCCAGTTGTATTTATAATTGGGTAATTCCAGACTTATAATCAGAAGAATTGTTGCTGAAGCAAAGCAGGTCCAGTAGTAATTGGTAAAGGGATGGAAGATTTCTGGAAAAACTCAGGTGTGTTGATGATAGGGAATGTCATTTTATAATGTTGGTGAATTCCAGATACAGTGATATCTTGACATAGAATTTAATTCATTCCTTAACTCAAAATGATCTTATCTCAAAGCAATGTTTCCCATTTAAATGTTATTAATCCACCCCCTGTTTTTAAATAAGAAAATATCCTTTATAAATAACAAATAATGTATTTAAACGCATTCACATGGAACAAAAAATGAAATATCATTGGCAAGGAAGCACATTTGAGGCAACAAAATGTTTGTTGTCTAGTGTAACAGCAAGGCTAAACCTGCACATTCATATGGAACAATTAAAAAAAAGATCATCTTTAAAATGGCAGAAGCACAAACTTATGGGACAATGGTAGGAGCACAAAGTAGTGGGAAGGCACAAAGCACAAAGTGAAGAGGCAGAAGCATTGTTTTCTTCATTCTGTACTCAATCCAGCCTCCTTCCTTCCCTTGGGTCTCGCTCTTCATGAAGCCAAACATACCAGGAATAAAAACCACACAAAATTAACTAACCCACAAAGCGGGCCGGAGTAAAGCAGATAGCTATCTCCTAAAGCAGACAAGAGCATGAGGCACAGAGGTTGCTCCCTTGAAGCCCTAAAGCCCTAAAGCCCTGTACTCTCGCACTAGCGCCCCCTCTCACACTAGCACTCCCTCTGGCACTAGCTGCTCTTATGTCAAAGCAAAACTTCGGCCAGCCAGCTGCTCTTAACTCAAAATGCTCTTAAATTGAGATGCTCTGAAGTAGAGGTTCCACTGTACATTTATTCTCCCACAAATTTACACTCACTTATTTTTATTTTACTTTAGCTATGGATCATTACCCCACTCTGGAATGTATTAACCTTCTCTCGGAAGATAGCAGCTGGTTCTGATTCTGAATATCAGCAAATCGTTTTCTGTCAGTATTGATGCCAGCAGTGAGATAAGGGCCTTCCAATTTAATAATCTAGATGATGTCAAGTTAATCCTCTCCCACAAGAGGTTTTGACATCCCTTGATTCTGACTGGTAGCTCTAAAGGGTAATTATGCCCAACAGCCATCTCAGCCCAGGAAGAGAGAGAGAAAACGCCAATTACACATGTGATTAGCCATGAAAATAAATCCAAACAGAAATTTACCCAATCACGGAGCTATTTGATAATGGCAGAAATGACCACAACAACTGCCAAGTCCACAATCTAACACAGGATTATCAGTATGTGCTGCTCATTCTTTTGAAACTGAACAACAGTGGAGGGCAGATCTTGTTTTCCTTTTTTACATACGCATGGTAATTCAAAGTGTGAAGCAATTAAATTAAAATTAGAATCACACTTCATTCTGCATTTTCTTTAAAAACATGCATATAGCTAGATTGCTCAAGGCCAAAAGAGATGTGATTTTAGTCCATTTTTCAGATCTGAAAATGCACATACAATGAACTGAAGAAATGTAGTTGTATGTGGTCCTTTTGCAGTTGCTACCTATTCATCATCCCTAAACTATCACTTGGCAATTAAGCAATGCCCCCCTTAATAGCTAACCCAGCATGTTCTACAAAAGCTATGAATAACCCTTCCATAATTACTTTCTGTCAGCCACATAATTTAAAGGATCCACTGGTAAGAGATGAAATCAAAGTACCTGAAAATCCTAGATCATATCATAGTGCATTCTATTGCTTGCCCATATCTGTGTGAAACAAAGACACCTAAAAGCAGAAACACTGTTAAAATCTATGATACTAAAATATAATTTGTATTTCTGCTAATGCTATATATGTAATTGAGTGCTCCAGCTGGAAGGTAATGGCACTCCATGCAGCCATGCTGGCCACATGACCTTGGGGGCATCTACGGACAACGCCAGCTCTTCGGCTTAGAAATGGAGATGAGCACCAACCCCGAGACTCAGACAGGGGAAACCCTTTACCTTTACCTGCCCAGCACATTAGGATGCAATGTGAAATATGTTGGGGAAACTATGGTCAATCTTCACAAAAGTTTCAAGAACCATAAATATTGAGGTAATATTGAAAATGGAGCAGATTTGCATTCTTCTGCTCCAGAGACAGCAATAAACTACAGGAAAAGAGATTCCACTTAAACATTAGGAAGAGTTTCCTTACTGTTAGAGCTGCTCAACAGTAGAATATGCTCTCTTGAAATATGGTGGAGACATTTTCTTTGGTGGTTATTAAACAGAGGCTAGATGTCCATCTGTCAAGAATGCTTTGATTATGTGCTTCTACCTGCAGAATGGGGTTCAACTGGATGGTCCTCGTGGTCTATTCCAGCACTGTGCTTCTATGAAATAAGCATTCCTCGTTGAGAAGATGGAACAACACATTAGAAGTCATTTTAATTCTGTAGAATACAGTCATTAAAACACAACAGTATTTTTTTTAAGAGGAACATTTTGTAGCAAAATTTGAGGGAAAAGCAAAAAAAGTTTGGATTTAAAGCTGTATTATTTTCATATCTCATAGAATTAATTTAAATCAGTGATACATGAACTTGGTTCTCCAGATATTTTGCACTTCAGCCCCCAGTCCTAACTAACTTTGCCAACAGTCAAAATATTGAGAGCTGTCTAAATCATCTAGAGGATCAAACTTGGTGTATCACTGATTTAGAGGATCTCACTACCCTTTGCTCCACAACATTCTATAAATGCAGTGCTTAGATAATGGAGATTCTCTAGCTGTTACTAGATGCTGTTCATTACTTTCATCATAACTGACAGGTGCTATGGTAGTGCATTGGGTAAAACCCTTGTGCTGGCTGAACTGCTGACCTGAAGGTCGGTGGTTCAAATCCATGAGATGGGGTGAGCTCCCATCTGTCAGGTCCAGCTTCCCATGTAGGGACATGGGAAGCTTCCCACAGGATGGTAAAAGATCTGGGTGTCCCCTGGGCAACGTCCCTGCAGACAGCCAATTCTCTCACATCAGAAGCAACTTGCAATTTCTCAAGTCACTTCTGACACAATAAAAAAATCATAACTGACATCAGCAAAGATGGTGGAAGCTGAAATACTAGATCCATGAGTATTGTAAATCATTTTATTAAATTTATAATCAATTTTACGGTTGATAGCTACTATCTCTCTGGGATCCAGGTTCTAATTGTTAACATTGCTATTTAACCACTGTATTCACTTATTTAAAGTTTTGCTCTCTCCCACACATATGCACACACATTCCAATAGGAACTGTCCTTCTATTGCAAACAGTAAACATGGAGAGATGTTCACTTTAATCAGGATCATAATATGCCCAAAGCCTTAAGGCCCCTCTTCCCCTATAGCAAGCTTACAGGACCTCAGTGACTGCTATGTGGCTGTTTTTTTAAAAAAACAAAAGTAAAAATGACAGTTCCGAGCATGTGAATAATGTCACATTTAATTTGGCCCTCAGACATCTGACTTCCCAAAAGAATTAGCAGATATCCTTCTAGCAACTGCAAGGTAGGCTATTTAGCACTCCCTCCCATGCTCTACTTTCACCTTTCTCCAGACAGACAAAGATGGGACTTTGCATTCTGGACAATAGAAATTTTACCATTTTTGCAATTCTGTGCTCTGATTTCATAACACATATTGGATCCATAGTTTAACAATAGGGTGTTTCTGAGCAAAGTGCATTATTTATTGGTATATCACTGCTTCAGAAGACTTCCCAGTAAAACCAACAAAAATACATCCCATGTGATGGTGGATTCATCCAGTTTAATGGCTTAATGTTTTGAGGTACCTTTTTACAACACACGATGACGTGCCGTGTTATGTAGTTTGAGAATCCTTGCCCATGTAGCAGTGACAGATGGTGACTTCTCTACCCAAAGTGTAGGTGGGCAAGGAGGGTAGTGAATCCACTCTGGGTTATATTCCAGATTTTACAGAAACCACTCTATCCTTAAAATAGATTCACCAGTAGCCTGGTATGAGATATATTAATAATGAAAAAGTAACTGAGTGAGCTCTATAGTGAAGCGAAGCTTGAACTTAGATCTCTTTGGTCTAAGTTCTATACTCTGTCTGGAAACTATCTATAATTTTATTAAAAATTCTAGATCCCTGATAATAGTTGAATTTGACATTGATGTTATCACACAAATGACTGCTCAGATTCCAAAGAATTATTAAGGGACATTTTATGCATTTATTTTAAAAAATTATATCTCCACAGGTGCCACTTATGAGGAATAGCATAGGCACTGAACCTATAGCAACGTTCTGATATAACCTTAGGTTATTAACCTATAGTTGCCAGCTCTTTACTCTGATACCAGCAGAGGGAGCTCAAGGCCATTTGGAAACTTTGCTTAATAACAGAAGCTTTTAAGTCTGGAACAAGAAAGGTGTGTCTTCAAGTTGCTTATTGAATTATAGCAGCCTCATAGGATTTTCTTAGGCAACGAATACACAGTAGCTTGCTCCAAGTAGAGCATGAGTACCGCAAGCACCCCAACAGAAAAAGATCAATTCTTTATCATGGACATTTAGATCAGGACATAATCCACTGATTATTTCAACTAACTTAAACTACAACCAAACTTTGTAGCTGTTGTGATAGGAAATTTTGTTATTATTGAGAAACTGACCCCACCCCTTCATAATTAAAAATAAATGGACAAAAATGAACTGAGCATGATTTTTCCCCTTTTTACTAATTTTGCAATGTCGAAATACCGCTCCTCCTCAACTCCAGAAAAGTCTAGCCAGCTACATCTCCTCTTGTATATGGAATCCACTTTTGTGTAATTATATAAATTATATCAAATTAAATCAAAGCCTTAAATTGTAACCGGAACTGCAAATCTATAAAATTGTCTTGCTTAATCTCATACCTTGAGATAGGAAACAAGCTAAGTTGGCTAATGTGTGCAAACCTGGAGGTCCTCAAGTCTCATTAATGAGATAGCTTTTGTGTTTATGTAAATGACATTGTCAAAACTCTCCCTCATTGAATTCACTTACATTTGCTGGGAAACTTCCCATGGATAGGATTGGAGCCATCAGTTGATATTTGCCAGCTGATTTACCCAGGGTGAGACCAGCCTGTTGTTTCATCAAGTAATCTCAATCAACCTTTTGTGTTTTCTGGACTATTTCTTTGAGTTTACCTGAACTGGACATTAAGTTATATCATGAGACTATTTGCATTTGACATCAAGACATTTCTGGACTGGAGCCCCCAGTGGCGCAATGGGTTAAACCCTTATGCCAGCAGGACTGAAGACCGAAAGGTTTGAGGTTTGAATCTGGGGAGAGCTGACAGCTCCCTCTGTCAGCTCCACCTCACCATGTGGGGACATGAGAGAAGCCTCCCACAAGGATAGTAAAACATCAAAACATCTGGGCATTCCCTAGGCAATGTCCTTGCAGACAGACAATTCTTTCACACCAAACTTGCAGTTTCTCAAGTAACTCCTGACATGAAAAAAAAATATGGTCTTACACCCCTCATGAGACTGGATCTTTAAATGAAACCAACCACAGATGTTCCCTTTTCCTGCCTTGTGAGTGGGAAGGCTCCTTTGGCCAGTAACATCAGGAGGAATCTTCATCCAGCAGGAACCTGGATCCAAACCAGGCTGCCTTTTCCACCAATCTAGGAAGAGCATGGATATTTTGAATGGCTGTCAAAATGGATAAAATGCTCAGTACTTCTCTGTATGCTTTATATTGGTTCTTTTTTTATCACAGACTATGTACTGACATCCTTTCTGGCCAGAAAGAATAAGTTTCCGTTTCTTGCCTTCAAAGCCAGTTCATGTCTTGATCTGACTTTTGGAGTAGTGAAGTGTGCCGTGCTCTGAATCCGTCTTTAGTGGTTGACTGAAATCACTCAAAACCCTTGAAGGTAGTGCAAGTGCCAAACAAATATTTTGCTATTCAGATGTCTTGTCCTACACATTTTTTTTCACTGTCCTTTCTTTCTTTCTTTCTTTCTTTCTTTCTTTCTTTTCTATTCGTTTCCATTTTCCTGTTCATTAATATCACTTTGATTTACTATTATATTCATGCTATGGATAAAAAAAAGTAAAAATTGCCAAGAACTTACTATAATTTTAATATCAAAGTGGTGCCCCGCCCAGTATACTTGCAGCCATCAAGACTTTTTGTATGCCTATACAAGAACCCCTCTTCTCAAAACAAAAATCTCTTCCCTTGATCTGGACATTATTCTCCTTTTGCTGAAGCTTAGTCTTGCTTGGGCATTTTAGCTGCTGCATCACTGTGTTGAGACTCCTATTTATTTATTTACCCTGTAGGGGACTTTCTCAACTCTGTAGGGGACTCAAGGAAGCTTACATATATGGCAACTATTTAATTCTGTGTTAATATGCATTAATAAAAACAAATTAACAAATATGTTAAAATAAACATTAAAAACATATCAAAACATTAAAAACACTTATTAAAATCACGTTGACCAAAATCAACTCCTAATGTCCCTTTCACATTACTGTTTTCAAGCCAGGGCCCATCCATCCAATATCTGCACTTTTTTAAAAAAAGTGTAGTACCTCTCAATTCTCCCTATTGAAAATTATTTTGTTAGTTTTGGCCTGGCTCTCAAATTTGTTGAAGTCATTTTGAATTCTAATCCCATCTTCTGAGATATGGTGTCATCTGCAAATTTAATAAGCATGACCTCTGTCCCATCATTCAAGTCTTTGATAAAAATGTTGAATAGTGCTGGATCCAAAACAGAACCCTGTGGCACCCCACTAGTCACTTCTCTCAAGGACAAAGAGTCATTGGTGAAAAGATACATGATATGTATTGATTTGCAAGGATCACACTTCCAGGGAAGTGGCAGTAAGAGTATTGCAACTACTTTCAGCAAGGGTGGGTTCAGGGGAGATAACAGCCTTGTCATGCTCTATGGAAGAACAGCTGATCTTTAAATGCATAAAACTCTCTAGGAAGGTTGGTGTGTTCAGTGAATTTCTTCTGATTAGGAACATTATTCCACTCTCTGGTCACAAGCTCTTCATTTTGCTGCAGTAGTAGTTAATTCAATTAGTGTTACTAGAACATGAATGCCCACTCTGTCTATAAATAAATGCTTGGGCTTTTGAACATAACTTTTCCTTTATGCCTGAAGCCCAGTGAAAAAAATGAGTTCCTAAAATAAGCCAGAAGGTAAAGCCTGGAGTTGATAAGAACATAAGAAGAGTCATGTTGGATCAGACCAAAGACCTGTCTACATCAACATACTGGAGCTCTTTTGCACTACATCTTTACAGTATTACATTTCCCTTTTAATTTCCATGTTTCCAACTAATGAAATACTGAGATTTGCAGTTTAGGGAGATGAATTTAGAATTCTTAGCCAGAAAGCTTGCCTGCTTCACCAGTCTGTAAGCCCCAGACCTCTACAGGAAGTGACTATAGCAATTAAGGTGGATGGATTCAATTAAGTAAGACATCGTCCTGAGATTGAAAAAAACTGAGCAGATCAATTGATGGGCATGTGTTTTGATTTTAGGTTTGCCATTAGTCAAAGTTGAACTGGTGATATATATCAACAATAACAATTCCCCAACATGGAATTTCATTGGATGAATTCGGGTTCTGTTATTGTGGATGGGAGGCATCGCTTCTTTCCATCCATTTTTTACCACACCATGCATACATGTAGGATACCACCTCATTAATTTGGCAATGCAAATATATTGTTGCAGGCCATAAATAAAACAGGAAACATATCAACAATGGAAAAACAAAATTCAGGGTTGACTAATACCTTAATTTATTTACTGAATGTCACAAAACTGCAAGTTTACATGTTGTCCAAATAATTCATTACAGGTAACTACTATGCTCATCTCACCTTATGCATTAATGGTGGAGATGTGTAAACAGCAAGTTTCTTCACTGACTCCATCGAGTCTGGCAAGCATTGAGAAACTCATGTCTTTAGCTATTTTATATGCTTACATTTTAATCCTTGTATGAGATGGGACTTTGATGGCCCCATTCAATGGAACTATGAAAAGAGAGAAGCTGGTTTGCTTGTGGCTACTCGAAGAGTCCTTAGCTTCTTTCTTACTTTGTATCTGGACAAATGTCAGAATGCAAGCAGAGAAGAGCTGGCCATAGACAGGCAGAACCCCCGGAATGGCCCCAATCACATCTTCTTAGAATAGCATGGCTCCAGCTTCTGTTGCTCAGGAGCTAGCAATTCAGAAGGGAAAGTGGGGGGGGGGGTCTTTGCTCTTCAGATATTGATGCACACGAGTTCCATTTTGGGCTCAGTGTTGTTTAACATCATTATACAATGTTTAGATGATGGAACAGAAGGCTTACCAAATTTTTGGATGACACCAAATTGGAGACAACATAGCAGAGAATTCAAAGTGATCTTCACAGATCAAAGAACTGGGCAAAAATTAACAAAATGAATACCAACATGGATAAATGTAATATACTATGAGATGGGTGACCACCTGACTTGAAAGCAGTACATGTGAACTGGATCTAGGAGTCTTGTAGACCATAAGTTACAGGTTGATACAGCAGCCCAAAAAACCAATGAAATTCTAGACAGCATCAACAGGACTATAGTGTCCAAACTGGGAAATAGTAAGGCCACCAGGTCTATTAGGAATACTACATTTAGTTCTGGGCATTTCACTTCAAGAAGGATATCAACAATTTGAAATATGAGATGATCAGGGGTCTCAAAACCAAACTTTATGAAGAATGACTTAGGGAGCTTGGTATGTTTCACAGATACAACCGAGCAGCAACATGATAGATAATGATATGTGTCAAGGCGTATCAAGAATGAGTACATTTTTTTCAATTGCTCTAGAACTAGAACATGAACCAATAGATTCAACTTACAAGAAAAGTGACGCCATCTAAATGTCAGGAACAGTGTAGTAACTGTAAGAGCTGTTTGATAGTAGAATGGATTACTCCAGGGGGTGAGGAGTAGACTTTCCATGTTGGAGAGTCTACAGAGGTTGGATTGACATCCTTCTGGTGTTTTTTTAATTAGGCATCCCTGTATGTCAGGAGGTTGAACTAGATGGCTCTTGTCTTTTCCAGTTTTATTCTGTGGTTTATGAAGATCTTGGAAACATTACTGGCCATGCCAACTGGGTTATTCTAGATGTCATAGCCACAAAGTCACATTTCTAAGCTCTGGGTTTCTTTCTGTGTGTTTGAGAGAGTATAATTCAACTCATATGTAGCCAAAGCTTGTAATAACATTGATACACACCTAGCAGTAAGATGTGAACATATTAAGCATTAAGTTATTAATTTGTGGGGCTAAGAATGAATGTTGCACTTCCCTTTAAAGCAGACATTCAAAAGAGGACCTTTGGTTTTCTAGGACACATCTCATAAAATGCATATCCAATGCAAAGAGAATCTCACAACATCCTCCTCCCTGAAGTCAATCTGTTAGAAAAACTTTCTATTCAACCTTGATTAAAATTAATCAGGTCCTTGGTAAAAGGGATGTGGTGTGGCCATCTGTGCTCTAACCTGAAAGCAGAAGATAATAATCATTATGGAACAATGAGCACAAAGAACATCGGAGGAGTTTTTGACACATTGAGTTGTTCACATTTAGCCTTCATATTCTGGTAAATGGGGCTTAACTAGAAAATTCCTATGCACTATGTGTTGCATAATGCCACTTAATGCTCCTGAAGAAATGGTCTATGGCTAATGCAGTTTTCAGGTAATCGGAGGTAATAGCTCCACTTACTCAAAGCTAGGCAGATCACAACTAGGATATAGTTCAGTTTGCCTAGTTTTAAAGATACAGAGTCCGCCAGAGAGAAATTAAAATGGTCATATGGTAAGGAAAACAAGTGTTATGAGGAAAGGTTCTGTCCAGAGAAGAGATTGGTTTGATCTTGTTTTGTGCCTTCAAACCCACTCTGACTTATAAAGTTTTTTGTTTAATTTTTTTTCATTGGCTTCCTCTAAAGCTAGGAGAGAATGAGTTGGCTGACATAATTAAATGTGTTTCCATAACTGAATGAAATTTGGAACCTTGTTTTCTCAGAGACCTAGTACAACATTCAGACTACTATAGCATGCTAGCTTGGATAGAAAAGATAGCATTCTAGAAATACCTGAAGGGCCGTTTCACACAAGAATACAAAGTCGTTTGTCTATTGCTCTAGAGGAGAGGAATATATTTAATGGACTGAAATTAGTGGGAACAGACTTGAGTTGCCCATTAGGAGAAATGTCATGCTGTTAGAAGTGGTTTGACCCTGGATTCAGTTGCCTAAAGGATAATGAACTCCCACTGCCTAGAGGTACTCAAACAGAAGTTGGACAGTTGGGGATGCTTTCGTTCTGAATTTCCTATATCAAGTAGATTAGATTTCAAGGCCTCCAATTCTAAGGCTGTGATTATGACTCATGAATCTTATCCATAGATGCATCTCCTCAGATGCACAAAGCAGTTTATTTTCTAATAATACGCTGGCCACTCTTGGCATCTAAATCCTTTCCCATTTTAACAATGGGATGCTGCCACTTCGCCAAATTAGTCTGGCAGAACAACTTAATGATAGGAGAGTGGGGTGAATAATAGGAATAAGACACAGCACTTTAGCAGAATTGATACAGTCTCATCAGAGGGTAAAAGAGGTCTGTGTTTGTATAGATAGGTGGAGCTTAATGAAATGTCACTGCTGAAGACTCAGTGGGAGCTTTCAGCTAAGAAGATAAAATAAGCATGCAGAAGGCAGTATTTGCATTAGCTGCTTGCGCTTTCATTAGCATGGGTACTACTCTTCTCTTACACATACACAGCAGGGTTCTTAACTACTTGAGAGAGAGAAAAAAGAATGTTTCCTTGTTATAGCTGAGAGATTTACTTTATATATATATATATATATATATATATATATATATATCCCCCATGCCTTACTTTATATAAAGCAATTGTGAAGCCTATTGTTATATAGCATCTGAACACCTTGTAATAATAATCAAAGTCTTAGGCAGGCAAGCTGTCCCCCCCCCCCCCAAATGTTTCTGGATTGCCACCCTTTCCATCCTTCAAAATTGACTGTGTTTATCATGTAGAAGTCTACAGGTTGCTCACCCCTGCTCTAAGAAACAGCCAATCTTCCATTTTAGTAGTGACTTCTTCTGCCTGGACAAGAGAAGAGCTTGCAGAAAATTCAAACAACAAACTTGACGTTACCTATATTGTAGAAGGGATTGGGGAGGTCAGCACTGAGGAGTGGCAGTTGAAATTGTTCCCTTGATGAGCAAATGTATACAAAGCAAGAACCTATTTCATGTATTTCATGTTTACTATATTGAGATTTCCCATTTGGGGAAGAATGTTTAATACTCTTATTAGGAACATCTAAAAGTCACGCGAGAAAAGGACCAGAGGGGGATAAGAGTATTGTCGCAATCAAAACAACATTTATTATTCTTATTTGTTGTTAATTGGCATTAAATTGTTTTTGACTTATGACAAGCCTATGAATGAGAGATATCCAAGCCACCCGATTACCCATAGCCTTGCTCTGGTCTGTTAAATACAGGGATATGCTTCCTCTTATGGAATCTATCCACCAGTAATGTGGACTTCCTCTTTTTCTACTGCTTCTATCTTACTGAACACCATTGTCTTTTCTAGAGAGTCAGGTCTTTTGGTGATATATCCAAAGTACAACTGTCCCATGAAATCTTTCAAGAGGGTGGACCTGAGCTGAAACAACATTTCCACTAGCTCATTGAAAAAAGTGTTGGTGACCGAGAAGATCCTAGCAGTTGTTAAGGATGCCACTATCATCACCCTTTTCAAAAGTGTGTGTGTGTGTGTGGGGGGGGGGGGGGGGGGACAAATGATGGAAACTATCAAGGTATCTCCAGCCTAACCTCAGCTGGGAAAATAGCTATCTACCTATCTCAGAAGACACCCTCCATGAATCACATAATAGTTTCCGCCCCCCAGAGGAATATATCCAGAGGATATGATCTTTACAGCATGGCAAGTACAAAAAAATGGGAAAAGAACAAAAACAAACCAATCCTTGTAGGGACCTTCTTTCATCTGGATATTGATATTCTTGCTGCAAACGACCATGCAGATCCAGAATAGGTCTCTATTCAAAAGTCCTCACCACCTACCCCCCACCAAGACTCTACACTTGGAAAGCAATAATACTCAGACATGAGTGATAGCCGATTATGATGATGACGATGACAATGACTATCTCAGTTTAATCATGTTGACTTCTAGAGCGGGTTCAGACTCGATTTGCTCTTGGATCTATTTCTTTGTCTTTCTATCATTCCATGGTATCTGAGAATTGGGTTGTTGTAGGTTTTTCAGGCTGTATGGCCATGTTCTAGAAGTATTCTCTTTTGATGTTTTGCCTGCATCTATGGCAGGCATCCTCAGAGGTTGTGAGGATGCTGCCATAGATGCAGATGAAACAACAGGAGAGAATACTTCTAGAACATGGCCATACAGCCCAAAAAACCTACAACAACCCAGTCAATCTGGCCATGAAAACCTTCGACAATACATTATCTGATAATTGTTCTCCAGCACCATATTTCAAGTGATCAGGTATTCTTCCTAACATTTTTTCATTGCAAAGATAAAGTGCATGTGACTGCCAGCCTTTCAGTTCCAAGTTATGTGATAAACTATATTCTCCCATACGAGTCTGACTGTGCTTTGGGATCCTCTGTGGAAGGCTATCTCTCTGTCATGGCATCCTTGTAGGTATATCAATGAGGAGCACAGAAAAGAGCCTTCTTGGTGGCTGCCTTCAGGAATTCCCTTTCAAGAAAGGTTAAAGTGGCACCCTCCTTGCTATTTTTCTGCAGGTGGGTTAAAACTATTTCTTTTTTGACAGACCATTGAAGACTCACTATTCAAGGAAACTGGGCTGTGCAGAATTTGATGTATTGTCTTTTGACCCTGTGTTGTTTTTTAACAGTTAATCTGAATTGGTTTTAATATTAATGATGTTTAATACTGTTTTAATATTTGTATATTTTAAATTGTATTGTAATGCTTAATGTTAGCCACTTTGAGTCTCCTTATGGAGAGAAAAAGTGGGATATAAATAAACATAAGAAGAAGAAGAAGAAGAAGAAGAAGAAGAGCAACAGCTATTATTATGTTTTATAAGTATACATTTTAATTTTATGGACAGTTGAATGATGTTTTCAACTTTTATATTTGATGTGTGTGTGTGTGTGTGTGTGTGTGTGTGTGCCTTTTAAAATTGTTATCATTCATTTCAAACTGGAAAAATTGTAAGAATAATACAAAATATAATGTGAACCATCTGTCAGCACACATTGGTCTAAACAATTAATCCTGACTTTGCTTCCATGCTGACATGATAAAAGCTTATGCAAATTATCAGTTCAAAATATCCTGCATTTCATTTTCTTAACTGATAATATAGATAGCTTTTAAATATATTATCAGCATGGTTCCATTTTAGCATTTGCAGAGCAGCTCTCCAGATCTAGGTTAATAAGCAATACTACACCACCTAACTGTTACATAATGGGCAATCTTGTTGCTTTACAGACCATAGGTAAGAAGGAGCTTAGCAGCCATCCTCCAGGTAGAAATGGGTTTCCCCAGAAACAATATATTATTCTGAGGTGCCCTTACTGTATGGAAAATAATTTCTTAGGATGGCTTGGTCTTTAGTTGGCAGTCATAACCCATTAGCTTTTTTAAAAGATCTGCTCCTAATGGAGATGCAAACTTCTAGAACAAAACATTTTCCCTGGTCAAAAAAATATTGGTCTTTCAGCTGATGACCCTAGATCTTTTGCCTCTCTCTTGTTTAATACAATCTCTGATCTGTTTAAGGAAAGGTGAAAATGTTTACTTTAATCAGTTAGATATAATGTCATCTGAGTCAGCATGATGTAGTGATTTGAGCTAGTATTCTAGGAGAAAGAAGTTTAAAACCCAGCTCATGAGAAAATCTTTCAGCCTTTGAAAACGGCATTGGCAAAACTCTTAATAGATTTTGCCAAGACTTATGGCAACCATCCTATGAGATGGTTCCCATAAGTTGGAGTAAACTTGAAGGTACATAACAATACCATGTACTGTTGCTTTCTGAAGGCTGGAGAGTATTGCTGTTATGAACCTATCACAGGGTTTTCTTTCATAGGGTTTTTTTTTTTTTTGCCTTCCTGAGGCATAGTTTGACTTGCCCAAAGTCACCAGTCAGTTTCCATAGTAAAGCGAATATTTAAACTTTGATCTCAAGAGTGTGGCCCAATACATACACCACTATAGCACACTGGTGTGGAAGGTGTATAACTATAACTATGTTAAACTATAGCTCTCTAAATGTTTTTGGACTGCAATTCCCATCATCATTCACAATTAGCACATGAACTAGGTCTAATGGCAATTTTGGTTCAATATCTGTAGGGTCACCACTACATATATGTGGGTGTGTTTCAGACTTTTGAAATTGTGTATGGAGACTGTAGATTAGTACTTTCACTCCAAAATTTACAACTATACCATTATTTTGGATATCAAGGATTGCTGTAGTACATTTATCTTTCTCCAAAGTGAGTTGTATATCAGCCTAAGCTGATTAAAAGGAGCACTATGTTGAGATGCAAGAGCATCCGCAAACACCTGTCCTAAACCTGATCTTTTAGACCAGAGATGTAGATTAGACATTAGACATTAGACTAGCACCATCTCTGATGGTATTCCGCAGAAAAGTGAAGACCTGGCTGTTTGAGCAGGCGTTCGAATAATTAGTGCAATGATTGGTTAATGAACACTGGAATGGAACAATGGATGACGAATCTGGAACATGTTTTTGATGACGAGACGACAGTGAATGGGTATTGTAGTAACTGTTTATTAATTGTGTAATGTGTTAGGTTGTTAACTGTCTTTATACTGTAGCACTGAATTTTTGCTGTTCGTATTTGTTGTGAACCGCTGTGAGTTGCCTTCGGGCTCTTCAGATATTATGGAACTGGAGATCCCACCTGTCCCAACCCTAGCTAATACTGATGGTAATGACTGTTGCAATCAAACATCTGTAGGATCACCAACTTTTTAGGAGTAATTCCATTGACTATTTGTGTCTGATAACATCAATAGAAAACCTACAATAGAAGTGTCCCCTTTTTCTAAGTTGCAGTCAATGTTATCTTCACATTATCACCCTTGGAAAATATATTATTAGATCTGGCGTAACTCACGGAACTTTATTGAAACAACTGCTTACTTTGGAAACAATTGCTATTCTTTTGCATCCAGTAGCTTTGATTTATGGCACTACCTTCCTTGGTTCTCAAACTGCTGAGAAATTTAATGTAATGTAATACTGTGGGAACTGATGGGCAAGTGTTAATAATCAAGGCCTACATTTGCTCTCTGTAGCATCTTGTGGCATGCTAACAGATTTGGCACATATTAATGTAAAAAATATACATCTTTTTCTCCCTTTTTGGTAGGGAAATACATGAGGGCAATCTTATCAACCCCCTCCTCCCAACACACACCAGTTTAGGTTTAGGGAAGAACATTTTCAACATGGATGTGATCTGTACAGTCACATTTATCTGGGAGCAACGTACTGTTGAATTGTCCTAATTTTACAGGGGCAATTCTAATTAATCCACCCACCACCACCTCCCATCCCACACTTTTTAGCTGCTTTTAAAATGTTCAGGTTGCCCTTTCATCCCCCTGCTTTCCCCTTTTCTCCTCAACTTACCTCAATGGCTGAAAACAGTTCAAAGTGCAAGATTAGATTGTCCTCAGTTAACTCAGCAAGTGGGAGAAGAGGGGGCAGAAACTCTAGATTCAGACAAAAGCAGCTGTTGCAGCCTCTTCTAGTTTGCATATTCTTCCTTAATGATAACATTTGCTATCTTGACCATGGTCTGGTGTTGCATCCTGGTTTTTATTCATGTTGGAACAACTTCCTTTGCAAATAATTCGTTGCAACTCTGGGCAGCAACATATAGAAACTGTACAGTGGAGAAACACATGTACGAAGAAGTTGGTCCAGGATCTACCATTTCCAATGTAATTAAAATCCTTCAGAAATTACCCCCATGTATTAAAATTACTTATTCCATTTATAGGATACTTATCAGGAATCATCTTAAATGTAAGCACTGATGTGTTTGCTGACAGCCCTCTGCTCTAACCAAATGAATGACAGTATTCATAAAAAGATTCTTCTTTTTAATGCAATGACAGTAAGCCGAAAATCCCCACAGTATTAAAACTTTGCAGTTATCTAAGCCCTTTTGAAAGGTCTCTTACTGTCACCTGAGTGGGGGAGAAAGTTAGTACGGGAGTAGATTTTTCAAAGGAGATCACAGTTGAGACTTTCAAGTTATCATCTCTACTGAAGGCAAAATTTCAAAAGAGCTTTATGCACATTTTACTATTTCACGTCACACCAGTTATTTCAGCACCCCAAGTCTTCCAGACAAGAAAAAAAGGGTAAAATCACAAATGTTACAGCAAGTTGACAATTTCTGTACTCTTGGATCAAAAGAGAAGGGCGGATGAAAAGCAGCAGCACCTTTGCTTGCAAAATACAACTTTTTGATTCTTAATAACCAGCCACAAGGGCCTCCAAATCTGATCAAAACAGAAACTGAGGAGAGAGGGGCACATTTTCTCTCTAGCATTTTTTTTTGTTTCTCCTCCCCCACCCCACAGATTCCTATTTGGTCCATATGGAAATCATAAATAACATACTTTCATCATTTTATCTCATTCATTCTTATACAGAAGAAAACCCTGGTGATCTAATGGCATTTATTCAGAAGATACCGTACCTTAGGTTACTCTCCTTGTCACTAAGAGATGACATTAATAGGAATGAGGACATATGCAAAACTAGAGGAAAGCTCACTTTCCTATTACTTCCTTCTCCATTGGGAGATGTCTTTAAGCATCAAAACAAAGGGAAGTAAGGTAGACGAGGAAGGAGGAGGAAACTCTTTCTCTGCCTGCTCTTTTCCATGCAAAAAGCTGCAAGGGTTTTATGTTTAGGTAGCAGGTGCATATAGTTTTTTCTAGCCTACAACATCAACTAGCAGGTTACACCTTGCAAAGTCATGATAGGTGGCAAATGAAATGAAGCTGGTTTCACTTCTGGTGATTCTGCCTACTTTCTCACCAGCTCCATTGGGCATCTGCTGCCAGTAGTAAAACCTTGTAGAAAACAAGTTAAACATGAGCCAATAATGTGATGCAGCAGCTTAAAAAAACCAATGGGATTTTGGCTGCATAAATGGGAATCTAGTGTTTAGATCCAGGGAAGTCATACAACCCCTCCATTCTGCCTTGGTCAGGCCACACTTAGAATGCTGCCTCCAATTCTGGACAACACAACTGAAGGGAGACATTTCTGAGCTGGAATGGGCCCAGAGGAGGGTGACTAAAATGATCAAGGGTCTGGAAAACAAGCCCTATGAGAAGTGGCTTAAAGAGCTGGGCTTCTTTAGCCTGCAGAAGAGAAGGCATGAGATGTGATGAGGGCCATGTATAAATATGTGAAGGGAAGTCATAGGGAGGAGGGAGCAAGCTTGTTTTTGGCTGCTCTGGAGACTGGGATGTAGAACAATGGCTTCAAAATGCAGGAAAGGAGATTTCACCTGAACAATAGGAGAGAGCTGTGACAGCTGTTCAACAGTGGAACTCTCTGCCCCAAAGTGTGGTGGAGGCGCCTTCTTTTGAGGGTAGATGGCCACCTGTCGGGGGTGATTTGAAAGTGATTGTCCCACTTCTTGGTAGAGGGTTGGACTGGATGGTCCATGAGGTTGTTTCCAACTCTTTGATTCTATGATCAACCCTGTTTTATAGCTAAACTGGCAAGAGCATTTTAAAAATGAGTACCCCAGCATCTGTCCACAGCAACTTTGTTCCATGGAATTTGGGTGTACGTGCTTCCAAATAAATACTGTGGTATTCTCTCCCACTTTTCCAGATGGTGAGAATGCTTGCCCAAGTTAAACTGCCTTTGGAAGGAGGTCACAAGAACCTTAGTGTTCTGCTAACATTTGTTTAAACACATTCCGGCTGAATGCAGGCTGAAAAAGACCTGAAACGGGTCTAAATCTACTGTGACATCATCAAATTCCTAAAGAGAGACAAGCAGCAACCCCAAATATTGCCACTTGCCAGCCCAATTCATTTCTCTGATTCTGAATGAAAACTACTATCTACCATTCTTGTTTCACAACTGCCTCCTTGCACTCACATAGCTTTACAGAGAAATATGAGTGACTCATATTCACCATCCTGAAGTTTCCCTTACAAAGTTTGGATTATGGCCATTCTGGTCCACTAACTCTCTCTTGTCCCATTTAAACCTCCAGTCTCCTAAGGCTGTTACTTTACCACATTTTTATATGAGCAATTGCTCTCATTTTACAAATGTGGAGTTGTAGCTAAGCAAGCATTTAATAAACTCTTAATTTGTCTAATAACTAATATACAATCTATTTAGAAAAGGATTTAGGAGTGAAAGTGTGCTGTCCCACCCATTACCAAAAAGCTGTAAACTACCAGTAAAATTTCATCTGAGTTGTTTCTTCATCTCAAGAATGCTTGGGAAGGACTTCTTCCCCTCCCCTGTAACTCCTTCAAGGACAGGCTACAAAGTAATCTGGAAAAAAGGAATGGCTCTCTTTCTTTCATTCTGAGCAGAACTCAGAAGTCTCTCTTCATCCCTGATGTAAGTCACAACACTAAAAGTGAATTACTAGAATCCTTCAACCAGGCATGTAGCCGGGGGGGGGGGGGGGGGGGGGGGGCTTGAGGGGCTTCAGCCCCCCCCCCCCCCAATTCTCATGGTGGTTCATGAAAATACCTTACTGGTGCATTATTTAAACTGCTATGTTTATTCATATCATGATCTGATCACTATACTCAATATATCCCATATGCATGTGGTTATTGGGGTAACGATACAGAAGGTTTGCAAAATTACTGTCACAAGAAGAAATGAAATTTTGGACAGATGAAATGTAAGAATGGTGGCTTGAGACGGGTGGAGGGGAGCACTGTGGTGGAAAAAAGGGGGGGAAAGAGAAAAAGGGGGGGAAATGTCAAAGCAAAACAACAAAACAATATGTTAAAGAGGCTGATTTACAAAATGCAATAAAAAATAAAATAAAGATACAGAAGGTTTGCTAGGATAGACCCCCTTTCACTCAGACTCAGACTCAGCCCCCCCCCCCCCCCCCCCGAATTGAAATCTTGGCTACGGGCCTGCCTTCAACTAATGTGCCCTTTGGAATCCTGGAAGCTGTAGACTAAGAAAGTATTTTCCCCCCAAGCTATAGAAAAATGATTTCAGTTGTTTGTTTTCCAACACTGAATATTTTTAGCAAGTAGATAGCACTTTTCGCGATCAGATAACATCCTGTAGAACACTGGGGCACATAGTTTCATGAGATATCCATAGAATGCAGCCATGGCAAGTGGATCAAGGTACTATAAATGGAGAATACTGTAGATAAAAACCATTCTTCTTCACATTGATTCCTGATGGCTCTTGGGACTTTCCTGTTATGGTGGCAGGTGATGCTGTCAAAGCTCTGGTGGATCTCTGGAACAGGGAAATGGCCAGAGTGGTGGACGCGATTGCTGCTGAATGTCTCGCTTAGCAGAGCCAAACCATCCCATTGGTTTGCCAGGAAGTTGGAGCCCCTGGTGGCACAGTGACTTAAACCCATGTGCCGGCAGGACTGAAGATCGACAGGTCGCAGGTTTGAATCCGGGGAGAGCATGGATGAGCTCCCTCTATCAGCTCCAGCTCCTCACACAGGGACATGAACAAAGCCTTCCACAAGGATGGTAACACATCAAAACATCCGGGCATCCCCTGGGCAACATCCTTGCAGACAGCCAATTCTCTCACACCAGAAACAACTTGCAGTTTCTCAAGTTACTCCTGACACGACAAAAACAACAACAAAAAAACAGGGAGTTGACGGTGATAAAGCAAGCAGGATGGAGCCTAGAGTGGATCCATAAGCCTCTTGGGGTAGACCATCTTAATTGGTCCCCCACTCCTGCAGAGATTAGAAGGTAGTCTAAACCTGATCAGGTAGTGATTGGTCCATGACAATGGAACTATAGAAAGTTCCTCTACACCATCACCCTTATCCCATCCCACACTGAAAACCAAGTTCAGTGAGTGTTCCACCACATTAGCAGGCCCAGATATTCTTTGGGACAGCTCCATGGTTGTCATGGTGTCCATTTCGTCCTGTGCCACTGACCATTCAATCAGAGAATGATAGTAAGCAAGGCATATCTCCTGATCTCCCTCCTGACCTTCAGAAAGCATGTAAAAACAAGGATTTGGGACTAAGCCTTCTGCCAATAGTGAAGTGCAATAAGTGATGATGGAAAATGTGCAAAGACAATTGGAACAACTTTTTGACTATGACTCAGATTGCGTGGTTTTAATACATGATTTTAAATTCATGTTTATTATGTTTATTTTGTATCTGTTGTGTATATGGCATCGAATTGTTGCCTTTGTAAAGCCGTTCTGAGTCTCCTTTGGGGTTGAGAAAGACAAGGTATAAATACTGTAAATAAATAAAATAAATAAATATCTTGGGGGCAACTGGTTACATAAGTCAAGCACATATTTCAAGCACCTCTAAAACCGTGCAGCCTAAAGTCTAAAATTACCTTAGTGCACAATAATAGCAAATAGCTCCCTCATTCACATACTGCTGCTACAATAAATCTGTCACCACTTTGTCAAGTAACAGAAAGGGCTGGTAGGACAGAGAAGCATATTAGTCCAGGTTACAGGACCATAAAAATTGGTATAGAGCTTATTACATGCTCACCAATACATAGATCTACAAGGCCACATAAAATAGATAAGTATATAAAGTGGAGTGCTTGGACTGATGAGTGTTAGAAAATTTAACTCTTCGGATTACAACCATGATCTTGGGGGTCATGACCACATGATTAATAGCCGTGACTCCAAGACACAGAACCCAACTGGCCCTTTGCTGATGGCATGTTTTCAAACTTGCGCCTGTGGTTTTGGTATCCTTGGATCACAGCATTTCTTTCCCGATTCTTCCATTCTTCCTCAGCACTTGACCAGGGTGAGATATGTTGCCTTGCTAGAATACTCCAGTGAAAGAATCTGTTTGTGTCCTTGAGAAATAGTTACCACAGAAACAAATGTTATTTTAAAAAATAAATTTCCCTCATACATTCTGCAACATTTTGCTGCCTGGAGCTTTTTTTCTGATAGTGAGGCAAAGGCTCTGAACAATGTTGAAGTACCCTAAATTTGCACCCAATGTCACATCCTATTTCACACACATGGTTCTTAAATTTGTAACATACAAGCTTTCCTAATTTGGTACCATACTGAATAATTTGGTTGGCATATACTTCAACACTCTGGAAAACATAGGAATTTGTACTATATTTGACACAAAATGTTTATGACAAATGTTTATTCAGTTCTTCATCCATGGAACATGGATCAGTGTTCCCCAAATGCCTCCATCCTTACAACCATCCTGTGAGATAACACGTGAGCCCTGGTTATCCCATGAGCTCCATAGCCAAGTGCTAATTTGAACTTACAGACCCCATATGATACTAATTACTATACTAATTGGTACTGAGCCCCCGGTGGCGCAGTGGGTTAAACCCCTGTGCCGGCAGGACTGAAGACCGACAGGTCTCAGGTTCAAATCTGGGGAGAGGCGGATGAGCTCCATCTATCAGCTCCAGCTCCTCATGTGGGAACATGAGAGAAGCCTCCCACAAAGATGACAAAAACATCAAAAATCATCCAGGCGTCCCCTGGGCAACGTCCTTGCAGATGGCCAATTCTCTCACACCAGAAGCGACTTGCAGTTTCTCAAGTCCCTCCTGACACGACAAAAAAAATACTAATTGGTAATAATAATTAGTCCCCTGGTAGCGCAGAGGGTTAAATCACTGAGCTGCTGAACTTGCTGACCGAAAGGCTGGTGGTTCGAATCTGGAGAGCGGGGTGAGCTCCCGCTGATAGGCCCAGCTTCTGTCAACCTTGCAGTTCAAAAACATGCAAATGTGGGAAGGTAGCTTGTGCTCCATGCAGTCATGCTGGCCACATGACCTAGGAGGTGTCTATGAGCAATGCCAGTTCTTTGGCTTAGAAATGGAGATGAGCACCCCCTAGTCAAACACGACTAGACTTAATGTCAGGGGAAACTTTTACCTTTACTTCACTATACTAAGCTCTCCAAATTTTCAAGATAATGAGGAAAATACATTTTCAAACTCAAATGGGGAGTTCCAGCTGTAAAATGTCATGGAAGCTGCTTGCTCTTAACATTTGTTATTGGCACAACAAAGAGCTACTATTAAGGTTAGTGACAAACAACAAGTGTACCTATTTTCCTCTGACAAATGCATCTGCCTGTGGCAGGCCATTCAAGGAGGGAAACAGAACAATCCACAGGGAATGTAATGTCGAAGGCTTCCATGGCTGGAATCACTGGGTTGTTGTAGGTTTTTCGGGATATATGGCCATGTTCTAGAAAAACCTACAACAACCCAGATCCACAGGGAGTTTTCTCCTAGCGGAGGACAGACCTTCTTGTGGTAATTCAGACCATGTTTACACTGCCCAGTAACATTATGTTTTTGGGAGTGGTGTACAGAAAGAAAAATAAAACCACAGAAATATTTCCTGAAGTGCAAAACATTCTAAACACGGAATCTAAACAATAGCAGCAACAGAAGCACCCACCGTCTATACAAGTCAAAAGAATTCTTGAAAAGGATTGTTTTCATTTTATCAAGACTTTTCAGTGTTTGAGCTCTGTTAGAAGGGCCTTTTCCTCTCTTGCTGATCAATATGTTGTGGAAAGATATGGGGGTGGGGGGTGGGGGAGCACCTCAATTGTGGAATGCCCTTCTTTTGGAGGACCAATGAAGGCTTCATTTCAGCACAATGTCAACCATGGCTGTTTATTAGTACCTTTGGAGCCATGTTGATTTATTTCTAACACATTCAAGCCCATAGCTAGAACGTTTTAGTATTTTAAATCTATTTTTGACTCGTTGAAAGTGTTGAATATATATTTTAGTCTGTTTAAATGAGGACTCTTGTTTTAAAGAGTTTTAAAATTGGTGTAACGCAGGCAAACCTATGCCCTCCAGTTGTTTTGGACTTCACCTTCCACAATTCCTAACAGCCTCAGGCTTTAGTGGCTGAGGGGAAAAGGAAAGGGCCCGAGGCTGTTAGGAATTGTGGGAGTTGAAGTCCAAAACACCTGGAGGGCCCAAGTTGGCCCATGTCTGGTTGAACGTGTGTATCACTCTGAGATGTTATAGGGCAAAATAAAGTTGCCCCTCATCATATTGGGTTTTTTAAAAGACTGTTTGAATTAGGTTCATTGATTTGAAGAGTTTTAAATTGATTTGACTTGTGTGCCACCAGGAGATCTTACAGGGCAGTATATATTTGTGGGTTTCTTTTGTGTGGATTTGATTATTATTTGTGAGTTTTTAGCTCTGCCACCTTGCCCCTCTCTGCCTGCCTTGTTTGGGGCCATTTCAGGCCCCTGGGCATCTCCAAAGGCGACGCAATGGGTTAAACCCTTGTGTCAGTAGGACTGCTGACTGAAATGTCAGTGGTTTAAATCCAGGGAGCTTCCATCTATCAGCTCCAGCTTTTCATGCAGGGACATGAGAGAAGCCTTCCACAGGATAGTAAAACATCTGGGCGTCTCCTGAGCAATGTCACACCAGAAATGAAAAAAAAATCTCCAAATCTCCAAAGGTCAAGCAGACAGATCCCTACTCTTCCACCAGATATCTTGGCTGCATCTATTCCACCTGTCAAATTCAAGGCCCAAAGGCCTAACTATTTTATGTGACCCTCTTCCAGATGGACTACAATTACTGCATCCCTCATCCCTCATTTAAACATGACTAGGCCTGATGGGAATTGGGACACAGTAAAATTGGGAGGCTGCACTTTGTTCTGTTTAGTCAGGACAGTAGAGTTTGAATTTAGCTCTTGCTCCTGCCAACCTATCAGTTCAAAAATATGCAAATGTGAATAGATCAATAGGTATCGCTTTGACGGGAAGGTAATAAAGGCGTCCATGCAGCCATGCCAGCAACAAAACTAGGTGGTGTCTATAAACAACAGGCTACTCAGCTTGGAAATGGAATAAAAGTAACTCCCTGTGGTCAGCATTGAACGCTGCTTCCCAAAACTGGAGATGAAAGGGAAAGCCTGTAAAATAGTTCAAGAATTCTGGAAAAAGGTGGTGAAAGAAACAAACAATATGATTAACAAAAAGGTCAAGGAAAACCCAGAAATGTGGTTAGTAGGACTATTTAGAAGGTGTATTTGCACAAGAAATGAAGAAATTTATCAATATTGCTTTGTTGCTGTGAGACTAATAATAGCTAAAACATGGAAGGGTGGAAAAAGAGTTCGCTATCAAAGATTGGAGAGATAAATTAGTAGATTCTATCCAAATGGCCAAGCTGACAAATAGTAGCAGAGGAAGAAATAATGAAGGATTTGCAAACAAATGGAGGCTGGCACTTGGACATCAGGAAAAGAAGACAAAGGTAGATTTGAAGATTTCCACAAAGAGATTTTATGAAAGAAGACATATGGGTAGTTGCTGGGTAGTTATGTGATCCACATTGAGGGGCGTCAGACACCATGGGGGTTGGATTCACGGATGTGGGGTTAGATGGATAAGAAATGGGGTTAGATGGATAAGAATGCTCTTTGATTGTATGTGAACTATAAATCCCAGCAACTACAAACGTCAAGGTCTATTTTCCTCAAACAACACCAGTGTTCACATTTGGGCATATCGAGTATTTGTGCCAAGTTTGGTCCAGATCCATCATTGTTTGAGTCCACAGTGCTCTCTGGATATAGGTGAATTATAACTCCAGAACTCAAGATCAATGGCCCACCAAACCCTTTCAGTACTTTCTGTTGGTAGAGGGAGTTCTGTGTGCCA
Source organism: Anolis sagrei (assembly GCF_037176765.1). Taxonomy (NCBI): domain Eukaryota; kingdom Metazoa; phylum Chordata; class Lepidosauria; order Squamata; family Anolidae; genus Anolis; species Anolis sagrei. The sequence goes on along the minus strand of NC_090024.1, from coordinate 208,956,015 downwards.
AGTTTGGCACAATTCCATCGTTGGTGGAGTTCAGAATGCTCTTTGATTGTAGGTGAACTATAAATCCCAGCAACTACAACTCCCAAATGTCAACATCTATTTTCTTCAAACAACACCAGTGTTCACATTTGGACATATTGAGTATTCATGCCAAGTTTGGTCCAGATCCACCATTGTTTGAGTCCACAGTGCTCTCTGAGTGTAGGTGAACAACAACTCCAAAATTCAAGGTCAATGGCCCACCAAACCCTTCCAGTATTTTATGTTTGTCATGGGAGTCACTGTGCCAAGTTTGGCCCAATTCCATCGTTGGTGGAGTTTAGAATGCTCTTTGGTTGCAGGTGAACTATAAATCCCAGCAAGTACAACTCCCAAATGTCATGGTCTATTTTCCTCAAACAACACCAGTGTTCACATTTGGACATATCGAGTATTTGTGCCAAGTTTGGTCCAGATCCATCATTGTTTGAGTCCACAGTGCTCTCTGGATGTAGGTGAACTACAACTCCAAAACTCAAGGCCAATGGCCCATAATAATAATAATAATAATAATAATAATAATAATAATACTTTATTTATACCCCGCTACCATCTCTCCATGGGACTCGGTGCGGCTTACATGAGGCTGAGCCCGTAATACATCAATACAAGCAATAACAGACACAATACAAGGCCCACCAAACCCTTCCAGTACTTTCTGTTGGAAGAGGGAGTTCTGTGTGCCAAATTTGGTTCAATTCCATCCTTGGTGGAGTTCAGAATGCTCTTTGGTTGTAGGTGAACTATAAATCCCAGCAACTACAACTCCCAAATGACAAAATCAATCCTCCCCCATCCCAGTGGTATTCATATTTGGGCGTACCAGGTGCCAGATTTGGTCCAGTGAATGAAAATACACCCTACATCTCAGATATTCACATTATGATTCATAACAGTAGGAAAATGACAATTATAATGTGATGTTTGGGGGTCAGCACAACCTGAGGAACTGTGTTGAGGGGTCGCGGGGCATTAGGAAGGCTGAGCAACACGATGCCGTTTGTCACCCCTGGCACTGCTTTACTTAGCTCGACGCTGTGGCATCAGGGCAGTTGTCATTGGGCGAGACCTTGCCCAAGTGCGGCTCCCGGGATTCCAGGGCATGGAGCCTTAGCAGTGCAAAGCGGTGCCAACCCGCGTTGGTTCCTCGGTGTGGAGGCGCGGGGCGGGAGGCGCCGGGGGCGTTGCTCGGTGGGCGGAGAGGCGGAGAGGCGGCGGGGCTGGAGCCGGAGTCCGTCCACCGAAGGCAGAGCGAGGAAGCAAGGAAGGAAGGAAGGGAGAGAGGGAGGAAGGAATGCGCTGAAGATGGCGGCCGGGCGGCGGGCGCCCAAGAGCGGCTTGCTGGAGCTGCGGGCGCCGGGCGAGCAGTGGTTGCGGGTCCTGCTGGCTCTTTCCGAAGACTTCTTGAGCGTCAGTCCCGGCGGAGGAGGAGGAGGAGCGGGGAAAGGGCCCGAGGAGACGCCGCCGTCCAGCCCCGGGCAACTGAATGGCGGGGACCCGCCGCCCGCCCTGGTCCCGGACGCCCTCACCAACATTAAGCGCACCGTCCGGATCGTCAAGCAGGACGTGGGCGGCCTTGGCATCAGCATCAAAGGTGGGTCTCCTTCTCCTCCTCTTCTTTTCTGGGGCTCCCCGAGAGGTCGCTCTCTGCCCGTTCTCCCCCTTGATCGCCTAGCTAACCTTTCACCCTCTGGAGCCCCTTTTAAACCTGCTTTCTTTAGTTTAGCCCCTTGCCAACGGGATCCGGACTAAGTTTGTTTCCTTCCCAGCTGCGCCAGGAAAGCGCTGGAGGAGAAGTCCCCCCTTGGAAGAAGTTCCCGAGAAGAGAAGGAAAGGGGGAATTGCCCTTGAGAACATGGGAAAGTGAATTTTCCAGGCTATGTTCCAGAAGCATTCTCTCCTGACGTTTCGCCCACTTCTGTGGCAGGCATCCTCAGAGGTTGTGACGTTGAAACGTCAGGAGAGAATGCCTCTGGAACATGGCTTTACAGCACGGAAAACTCACAACAAGCCAGTTGTGAGGTCTGTTGGAAACTAAGCAAGTGGGGTTTATATAGCTCTGGAATGTCCAGAGTAGGAGAAAGAACTCTTGTGTGTATTGCCAAGGCTTTCATGGCCGGAATCACTGGGTTGTAGGTTTTTCAGGCTGTATGGCCATGTTCTAGAAGCATTCCATCTGATCATTAGGAAGAACTTCCTGACTGTGAGAGCAGTTCAGCAGTGGAACTCTCTACCTCAGAGTGTGGTTGAGGCTCCTTCTTTGGAAGCTTTTAAACAGAGGCTTGATGGCCATCAGTCAGGGGTGCTTTGAATGCAATTTTCCTGGTTCTTGGAAGGGGGTTGGACTGGATGGCCCATGAGGTCTACTCCAACGCTATGATTCTATTAATGATTCTAGATCATGGCCATACAGCCCGAAAAACCTACAACAACCCAACTCTTGTCTGTTTGAGGCATTTGTGAATGTTGCAGTTGGCAAACTTGATTAGCCCTGAATAGCTTGGAAGCTTCAAGGCCTGGCTGTTTCCTGCTTGGGGGGATCCTATGTTAGGAGGTGTTAATATCAATCAAGCTGGCCAATTACAACATTCACACTTGCCTCAAACAGACAAGAGTTGCTTCTCCCACCCTGGACATTCCACAGATATATACAACCTCACCTAGTTTCCTCACAATCTCTGAGGATGCCTGCCATAGATGTGGGTGAAACATCAGGAGAGAATGCTTCTGGAACATGGCCATACAGCCTGAAAAACCTACAACAACCCAACTCTTGTCTATTTGAGGCAAGTGTGAATGTTGCAATTGGCTACCTTGATTAGCATTGAATAGCCTAGAAGCTTCAAGGCCTGGCAGTTTCCTGTCTGGGAGGATCCTATATTGGGAGGTGTTAATACTAATCAAGCTGGCCATTTGCAACATTCACATCTGCCTCAGACAAAAATTCTTTCCCACCCTGGACATTCCACAGATAAATAAACCCCACTTGCCTAGTTTCCAACAGACCCCTCAACCTCTGAGGATGCCTGCCATAGATTTGAGCAAAACGTCAGGAGAGAATGCTTCTGGAACATGGCCATACAGTTCCAGAAAACTCACAGCAACCCAATTGTGAGGTCTGTTGGAAACTAGGCAATTTGGGTTTATATAGCTCTGGAATAATATCCAGGGTGGGAGAAAGAACTCTTGTCTGAGGCAAGTGTGAATGTCGTACTTGGCCAGTTTGATTAGCATTGAATAGCCTGACAGCTTCAAGGCCTGGATGTTTCCTGCCTGGGGGGATCCTATGTTGAGAAGTATTAATACCAATCAAGCTGGCCAATTGCAGCAGACAAGAGCTCTTTCTCCCACCCTGGATATTCCACAGATATATAAACCTAGTTGCCTAGTTTCCTCACAACCTCTGAAGATTCCTGCCATAGATGTGGGTGAAATGTCAGGAGAGAATGCTTCTGGAACATGGATATACAACCCAGAAAACTCACAGCAACCCAGTGATTCTGACCATGAAAGCCTGCGTCAACACCATGGAGGTGTCTAGAGACAATACTGGCTCTTCGGCTTAGAAATGGAGATGAGCACCAACCCCAGAGTCAGACACGACTGGACTTAATGTCAGGAGAAAACATTTACTCAAAGCAGCCAAAGAGGAAGCTAAGGACCTTTTTGAAAACTGCAACCCCCGGAATTCCATAGCATTGAGCCTTGGCAGTTAAGGTGGTGTCAAGCTGCTTGCAGTGTTGATTCCCCCTTGGAAGGCCTTGCCTTCCTTCACCCTTCCTGCCCATCCCAGGCATCCCAAGCACTTGCCATATGCCTCTTTCTCAGGCAAAGGGTGTTGCTTGAGCTTCCCACCCAAGGAATGGTGCTGGGTAGGGATGTTCAGGCTTCCCTGCGGATGTGGGATTGCAGTGACATTTCCACCCAGAAAGTGCACCTGTGGATTCCGATTTGTGTGAACCCATTCTTGAGTGTGTCTTCTTCAATCTGAACTGTGATTTCATTACAAAATGTACTGTCACTGCCACTTATATATAGAAATCATGTTTTGTAGAATATATATAAAATTAATATATAAAAATAATAATGATTATATATATATCTTACTCCTTTGGAACCACATACAATCAAATCTCAGGTTCTTAGTTGTGGTTTTATAGTGTGCCTTCTGAAGGTTAAAAAGGTCGGAAAGTTCTGTTCTTGTACAGCGACCATTTCTGTGTGAAGAGATGTTGATGATGATGTTGCTTGTTGTTTATGTTTTGATTTTATTGCTGCAATATGTTGTCCAGGCTTGGCCCCATGTAAGCCGCTCTGAGTCCCCACTGGGGAGGTGGAGGCGGGTATAAATAAAGTTTGTTGTTGTTGTTGTTGTTGTTGTTGTTGTTATTATTATTAACAGTGCAGTGCTGGGGGGATGGGAGCGGGGAGAGTCACTTTGAGTTCCCTTGGCCTGATTCCCGGTCCTGGATAAACATGTACAGGATTGTCTCCTAAATTATTCAAAAGACATACAAATAGAGTTTATGGTTTTGTAAAGCTAGCTACTCTTAATTTCCCCTTAATGTCATCTCACGTAATGCACAAGATGAAGTTCTTCTCCTCCCAGTTAGCTCCAGAACCTTGAAAGCCCATGTATGGGAATTGGGAATAGTCTCATAAAATTGGAAGAAGTCATTTGTCTGACAGCATTGCCAAAGTCAAGTGAACTTTGAGAACCCATCCAATTCTTACTTATTCCTACAGTTAACCATCACAAACTTAGAAATCACAACATTGGGGTACTGCTAGGGGTGATGTTGAGTTTGTACAAACCTTTTGGCACAACCAGAGTTGTTTTCATCAGTATGGTTGTGTGTGAGCTGCAGGTTGATGGAAAAACCTGATAGGCTGTCAATACAAAACATGATGTCAAAGTTGTTTTCAAAAATCAGAGCTATTCTTGCAATTACTAGCTCCATAAAATACTATTTGTCTCCATTAGTAGTCTGGTTTTTTTTCCGGGGGGGGGGGGGGGGGGTGTGTCTTCTAAAGACATAAATCATCTGGAAGTAAGTCCCATCGATTTAATTGGGATTTATGACTGAGGAGGGGCCTACAGAATTGTGTTGTCCTGCACAAACGTGTCTGTCACAGATGATGCTATTTGATTAAAGAATCTGCAGAAATGTCTGCAGAATTATCATCTATTTTTTGCACCTTCTTTATTTCTTTGTTGTATAAAGGCATTTGTTGTTGTGTGCCTACAAGTTGCTTCCAACCTATGACAACTCCAAAGCAAACCTGTAGGAGTCCTCAGTGGCACAATGGGATAAACCCCTGTGCCGGCAAGATTGCTGACCAAAAGGACAGAGGTTCATATCCGGGAAGCAGGGTGAGCTCCCATCTGTCAACTCCAGCTCCTCATGAAGGGACATGAGAGAAGCCTCCCACAGGATGGTAAATCATCCAGGCATTCCCTGGGCAACATCCTTGCAGATGGCCAATTCTCTTACACCAGAAGTGACTTGCAGTTTCTCAAGTTGCTCCTGACATGAAAAAAAGTGAACCTGTCATAAGATTTTCTAGGCATGATTTATTCAGAAGAGGTTTGCCATTATCTTCCTCTGAGGCTGAGAGTATGTGACTTGCCCAATGTCACCAAGTGGATTTCATGGCCACATAGGGATTCAAACCCTGCTTTCTAGAGTCCAGTGATAAAACCACCACACCATGTTGGTACCTTGCATTTGTCATGTGCATTTTTCCTGCTGGTCTTGCACAGGTTTTGTGAGAAATGAGAATGTGAGAATTAGGCATACTTTTGCATTGTCCCCTTAGCTCAATGTTGGGTCATGAACAATTTGGCAACAGTAAAAGGTTTCTGAGTGTCACCCATTTACACAAATCTGTTAGCAACAACATGCAGTGTTTACAGTGGACTCTGCAGAAAATGTTTCATCCGTACAGCACAAAAGGGAAAATCAGCCTGTTTAGCAGTCCTGGCAAATGCTGATTTATTTTCAGTAAATGTTTGATATTTATACCTGTTTTATATACTTATATACATAAAATCACATCAAAAATTACCAGGCAGAAAGAGGTCACGAGTAGGAAAAAGAAACCCTGGACCAGATCAAAGGACCTTTTTATAAATCAGATATTTAGACTAAGCAATGAAAGTTTGTCATTTGAATTGCAACATCAGACATGCAGAACAAATGTGTGTACTAGTATGCAGACATGAGAGAGAGAATGACTAATGGAGGGCTCCAAGGACAAGGTGTAGCTCATGGCAGCACAATGGTAAAGAACCAGGACTACTTAGTCTGTGTCCTTTAAGCTACCATGCTCTGTTTGACCTTCAAAATTAAAGGAGACAGCACACCTTGTGGAGAATGTGAGTCTCTCCCCCTCTTTTTTACTTTTCCCCCTGCAGTACTAACTGTAGAAGAGAGAGATTGATTTTTCCATCTGTTCATACTAGTTTATTTGGCCTTTAAGTGGAAGGTGAAAAGAGCCAACATAATTCAGACATGTGCCTCTGAGGAATGGGGCTCTCTTGCCCACAGAAGCATACACTTCAATAATTCTGTTGGTGTTTAAGGTGCCACAAGGTGTTTCTGTGTTTGGTGGAACAGAGGAAGGCAGCTACTTCTATGTAATGTCTTTAGCAGCATTGAATGACCTGAAGATTGTATGAATGGAGCTTAAGTGGAGGGAAATTCAAAGATGAGATAATAACCCATTATCAGGACTGACCTAAGACACTTTTGGGCCTGGGCTAGAACAGTTACTTTTGTCCTTTCCCCTCTTCCCAAATCCAGTCACGTTGTTTTGGGAAGCAAGGCAGCAAATCCAATAGCTCCTTCTCTACCTACCTAGTAGCCACAAAGATAAGAGTAGGCATAAATGAAATAGCTTACAATCTGTATATATAATAAAGAAGAGTGTTTGTATCGGACAGAGGAAGGGCGGAGGGCGGAAGGGCGGAAGGGGTATGTGGCAGCGTTCTGATTGGCCAGCCTGAAAGTTCCAACATTCGGATTGGCTGCCGCAGTGGTGCTATTTGCATATGGTCTCTGATTGGCCAGCTTCAATAGGAGCCCCTGGTGGAGAAGAGGGTTCATGGCAGAAACAGGGCATGACAGAAGGAAATTTGCATATGCTCTCTGATTGGCCAGCCTCAAATCCAACATTCTGAGATGACAAAGAGAGGAAAGGAAAGGCCGGGGGCTGGGTCAGAACACTACCAATACAGACCGAAATAGGCACACAGAGCCCCCATCACCCACTCTACATCCTACTGCAGTTTGGAGGAGGATGAACCATGGATGATGGGACTTGCAGTGCCACCACTCACATTCTGAGACCGCTGTTAACCTCATCCAATGACTGATCAGGACCAAACTTCGCACATAGACCTCTCATGGCCCACTTTACGTCCTGGTGTGGTTTGGCCGGGGATGGACCGTCGATTATGGGACTTGCAGTACCATTGCTCAATTCATCAGACCACTACAACCCTCATCCAAATTCCAATAAATACCAAACTTGGCACACTGAGTCTCCATGATGCACTCTACATCCAGGTGCAGTTTGAAGGAGGATGCACCATGGACGATGGGACTTGCAATACCTGCACTCCCTTCCTAAGACCATTACAACTGCCAACGATGATGGATCAGGACCACAATTTACACAGAGACCCAGCATGACCCACTCTACATCCTGGTGCGGTTTGGAAGAATTTGAAAATGGATGATGGGACTTGCAGTCACTTCACTCACTTCCTGAGACCACTGAGACCCTCGCCAATGACTCATCAAGACTAAACTTGGCACATGGAGCTCCAATGACCCACTCTACATCCTGGAGCAGTTTGAAGGACGACAGACCATGGATGATGGGACATCAAGTACCTGCACAACCCAAGACTGCTGCAAAACTCATCTAATGACCAATCAAGACCAAAGTTGGCACACAGAGCCCCCATGACCCACTCTACATTCTGCTGTAGTTTTGGAGAAGGGTGGACCATGGATGATGGAACTTCCAGTACCTTCACTCACATTCTGAGACCTCTGCAAACCTCATCCAATGACGGATCAAGATCAAACTTGGCACATAGACCTCTCATGACCCACGTTACGTCCCGGTGTTGTTTGGAAAACTTTGGAGATGGATGATGGGACTTGCAGTACCTTTGCTCACTTCCTGAAACCACTGAGACCCTCACCAATGACTCATCAAGACTAAACTTGGCACATGGAGCTCCAATGACCCACTCTACATCCTGGTGCAGTTTGGAGGAGGACAGACCATGGATGATGGGACTTCAAGTACCTCCACACCCTTCCGAAGATTGCTACAACCCTCTTCTAATGACCAAACAAGACCAAACTTGGCACACAGAGCCCCCATGATCCACTCTACATCCTGCTGCAGTTTGAAAGAGGATGGACTTTGGATGATGGGACTTGCAGTACCTTCACTCACTTACTGACACCACTGACACCCTCATCTAATGACTGATAAAGACCAAACTTGGCACACAGAGCCTCCATGACCCACTCTATATCCTGCTGCTGTTTGTAGGAGGATGGGCCATGGATGATGGGACTTCAAGTACCATCACTCACTTCCTGAAAATAATGCTGCCGTTATCCAAAGACCAATAAAGACCAAACTTGGCATACAGAACCGCCATTACCACTTTCTCTAATAACCCGGGCAACGCCGGGTCCCCAAGCTAGTATTCTAATATTTCTTGACATCTAATATTTGCTGTCAGAGGGCCTTTCTTCATTCTGTTGAATGGGAGGTCAGGTTTTGCCCCTTGAATTCTAGATTCAGCTACTTGTAAAAAAGAGATCCTCTTCCATCTCTTAAAGATCTTCCATTCTGGGTAGCCAGTGACAGCACATCTTCCTGCTCCATATGGTAAACACTTGAGATTTACTGATAAATTTTATATGGAATCATTTAGAAAGTAAACAGAACCTCCATGTCCTAGAGCAGTGGTTCTCAACCTGTGGGTCCCCAGATGTTTTGGCCTTCAACTCCCAGAAATTCTGGTAAACAGACTGGGATTTGTGGGAGTTGTAGACCCTAACACCTGGGGACCACAGGTTGAGAACCACTGTCCTAGAGGCAGTGAGGAGAAGATACTTTTTTGGGGCAAGTACTCCAGAAATTTGCAGCCACTGTCTTTGCTGTTGTCTTCTCCATACCAGGGTTCAAAAAACTAACTTTTCAAGTCTTCCTCTGGATTCCAGATGGTGGGAATGAACAGGTGGTGGCCATCCTCTTTGTATTTATAAATGGCCAAAGCCATTGGCCGAGCACTGTTGCAAGCAGAATGTTAGACTGGGTGGACTTTTGCCTCAGTTCACATTTTTAGTCGTAGCCTTATGCATGCCTTTCAGTTTTCTAAACATATTTTGGAGTAACATGGAGCAAATCAATCCTGGTTTCTTGTGGCTATCAATCAGCCATTGAAATGTAACTCCTATGATGACAGCTGCATGCACAAGGCACTCAAGAAGTCACTTGAAACTTCTAAAAAATATCCAGTATTTTAGCTCTTTAAGCACTGTGTGTTACGATTGGTTCATTCAATAATTCTGTGATGTGTTTTCTCTTTTGGCACAGTAGTGGTTTTGAAAAAAAGACTCAATGTATGGAATACAGTATCAGCAATATGTTTTCCTGTGACTATACCATGGAAATAAAACATCTGACATCAATTTCCCACAGAGTGAAGGCACTGTCCTAGACTTTTGAAAGCTTTTCAAAAAGTATTTGTTAGGGCTAGAAGATTAACGTAGATAGTGCAAGCTGTCAGGTATAATGATTTCTCTGTCCTCCTTTAAGTTGTAAGAGATCTAGTTCGCAAAACAAAGAGGTTTCTCACATTACTTCTAACCTTCTTGGGTTTTCTGGTCAAAGTGAACATGGCAGCATCATAGGTTCTTGGATGTATGATCTTGCTATGCTAAGACAGAATAATTTGTCTGTTAATTAGAACTTGGAGGACAAACAAAAATATGAAAACAGATTGAGAGTCTTCCTAAAAGTGTTTGTATAAGACTTAACATGCATGAGAGGTTTTTGTGTATGCGTGTATGTCAGGAGCGACTTGAGAGACTTCAAGGCGCTTCTGGTGTGAGGGAATTGGCCATCTGCAAGGACGTTGCCCAAGGGATACCTGGATGTTATGATATTTAACCATCCTTGTGGGAGGCTTCCCTCATGTCTCTACATGGGGAGTTGAAGCTGACAGAGAGAGTCCATCTGTGTTCTCCCTGGATTCGAACCTCTGACCTGTCAGCCTTCAGTCCTGCCGGCACAAGGGTTTAATCCATTGTGCCACCGGAGGTTCCTATACATGTGAGTGTGAAGTTAAGAAATGCAGTTAGTACAAAAATGCATTTCATATATTGAAAAGCATCACTACATGGCTGGAGTTCATCACCAGGCCCGTAAAACAGGCCAAGAGAACTGTATATGGGCCACAGTCTAACTGTCTATGTCGGTGGTGAATTTGAAAACTTAAAGAATATGGCATCTTTGAAAAAAATCCTGTCTTTTGATTTCCAGTTAAACAACTGAGTGTCAGAAACAAAGCAGATGTTCATGCATACTTTGGATATTGCCTTACATTATATGTTTTCATTCTCCATGGGTTTTTTTTTTGTAATCAAGTATCTTCTTTGTTTTATTTCCAGGTGGTCGAGAAAATAAAATGCCCATCCTGATTTCCAAAATCTTTAAAGGGCTGGCTGCAGATCAGACGGAGGCACTCTTTGTAGGGGATGCCATTCTTTCAGTCAATGGTGCTGACCTCTCCGATGCTACACATGATGAGGCTGTCCAAGCCCTGAAGAAGACTGGCAAGGAGGTGGTGTTAGAAGGTACATTATGTAGCAAATGACTCACGTGTGGTGGATATTATAGAGACTTGTAAGGTCTCAATGATTTAACAGTGCTTAACTGCTTTGTCCTATGACCTCTTCAAGCGGGCCAAAATTCAGCTGCATATGCTGGTTCCTCTACAGATTTGCCATAGAGCCTGCCGGCTCCTATTCCACAATATACAGATACTTCTAGCAGGGCTACGTAGTAAAATGGAAGAAGTAGCATATGCTACCATGCCAACAACACAGGAGGTTTCCTGTGTTGCATTAGCAACAAGAGGGGAAGCTGGGCAGAGGACGCTTCACCCCCATGGGATGGGTTTAGGAGTAAGTTCTACAATGCAGGACATGGGGTGATGGATTATTTGTGCTTCTCGCTGGACACTTGTCACAATTCGTGGTGATTCCAGCAGCAAATGTGATGAGTTCCCTAGTAAATTATGTTACCAGTTTCCTCTTTGTCAGTTCTAAAGAGGAAGAGGCCAGCTCATCCTATGGAGGATGCTTAGTAGTAATGAATAGCATGTTGTTATTAGAGGGCCTTTTTCTGCTCCTCTTGATCCCTGGTCCACTGCCTAGGAATGATGTTCTTGGGATGATTTGGATGACAACTTGCTGCTCTTTTGGGAAATAGTGGACAAATGACACACTGCATCTCCTAGGGTACAGGCAGTCCTCAAGTTATGAACAAGATAAGTTTTTTTATGTTTGTTCTTAAGTTGAATTTGTTAGTAAGTTGAAAAAGATACATTTTAAATGTAACTACGGTTACATAATGGCGCTCCATGCAGCCATGCTGGCCACATGACCTTGGAGGTGTCTATGGACAATGCCAGCTCTTTGGCTTAGAAATGGAGATGAGCACCACATCCCAGAGTCAGACATGACTGGACTTCATGTCAGGGGAAAATCTTTACCTTTACTTTACAGCTACATATATACATACATACACACACACATACATACATACATATATACACACATACACATGCTTTGGATAGCCCAGAGAAGCGTAAGTACCCCTGTGGTGTTTTTTGTTTTTGCTGTCTGTGCCCCTGTTCAGAAGATTTCACCTCACTTTCTGTCCCTATGATAATTTGATTTTGAAAATTTTGGCTTATTGTGGAAACAAGGCTTGGAGATAAAGCTTCAGTGGAGACAACTTTTTCCCCGTGATTCTTCTTTCAGGAGTGATTTTTCCCTTCCTGGGGGTACATTTCTCTCACTTTCTGTTGTCTTACTCCCATTTGTAACTATGAATTATTTGTAAGTCAAATGTTCGTTACTCAGGGACTGCCTCTAATTTGTCAAATAAAAGCTACATTAAAATGGATTTGTGGAGTTCGGAGGTATCAACACCTCAGCATTGCACAGTTCCCACTCCTGTTTTGAATCATTATGACACAATGGGAGATATGTGCTCAGCTCCTTAAAATGTGCTCATTGTTTTGCTTATTTTAGGTGCCAGCCACAAAGTTGCATACTGGCCTTCCGAATTCAGTCTTCACGTTTGTCATGCTGGTGGGAGCTGGTGGTAATTGAGGTCCAAAGCAGTTGTAAGACACCCAATTGGGGGAAGTTGTTCCCGCCTAGCTATGTTGATGTGTTTTCTTCAGAGTTGTTTGGTACTATTTGTATTGGAAGACACAGAGGCATTGGGGGAAAACTCAGCTTTTTGTAATGAACAGCCTGCCTTGGCAGTTCTCCAGGAGCCCGAGGAATGGGCCTGCAGATGAGCATACTGATTCCTGTTAAAAATACACAAATGCTTCTGCTTGTCCCATCTGCTCACCCTTAGAACTAGAAATTTGTGCTTTGGTCTCTTTGAACAGATTTATTACTGGTTTCTTCTGTTATCTCCCCCTCTCACCTCTTATCATTAAAATCTGCCAGCTCAGCATCTTTGCAAGGACAAGAAAGAGTAACTATAGCCTTTGTCTCTTAAATGCAAACTGCAGCTTATCTTAAATGTGGTATGCCAAATTTAATTCTGGATTCCCTTTTCCACCACAGATACTTTTCTCCTCATTCTAATAATGATTTGACTCTTGGTGCCTTACTTTAGCTCTATTTTGGTGTACACTATTTCCAATTGGCACAACTTGTTGCTTTAATGAGTCCTGCGTTGAAGACCAAGTATAACAAGATCCAAGCATACTGGCTACCGGGAGGACAAATGAAGGACATTATTCCCCCAAATAAGAACTCCTCTCAGTTAGATTTTCCTTTAGTCCCTTCATTGCTAGCATGGAAGAGCAAAGAATGAGACACTGAACATTGTTCATGCCTACAGTTCTTCAATTTGCTATGGTTCTATTCCTTTGGAAATGTTGACTTCCCCTAAATTGTACAGTCTGCTCTCAACATTTGTTGCATTAGGGGCACAAGACCCACATGAAAGTGAAAAACCCATGAATAATTTCTATTTTTATCAATATTTGTTGCATTGGGGACACAAGATCCACATGAAAGTGAAAAACCCATGAATAAATAATTTCTATTTTTATCTATATTCCTATAGTAATCTCTTGGTCTTTTGGCATGACTCTTTAGTCAATATCTGATGGAAGCTGAGTACAGAATCACACTGGAGGACTCAGAGATTCCTAGAGATAACCTTTTCATCAAATGCATGAATAATCAAATCCACAGAAGTTAAACCCACTGATATTGAGGGCTGACAGTATTTTGAAATGCTTAGCTAAACTTTTAAGTTTCTGCAATGCCAGACATGTGGGGATTGAAAGAACATTTTATTGGGGAGCAATACAATGTTGTGGAAGGAAACACCCTTATTTTGTCTCCTCCCATAGTTCTTAAGTCAACAGAAGATAAACCTCTTGGTAATTAGACAGGAAAAAAATCATTCAGTGCTGGCAGAATGTATTGTATTACATATTGTTAGGACATCTGGAGCTGTCCGGAAGTGTTTTATTGATCAAGGAGTGTGTAATTGGCTGCAGGAAAAAGATACCCAAGAGAAGTGTTTGTGTTTAATGATGCCTGTATTTTTCACAGGTGAATTAGACTGTTTTTCAATCAACTAAGATAATTTCTGGCTGCCCTGGTTTCTCTCAATCCTCTTGATACCTGAGAAAAGCCCAAGTGGGTTGTGGAGCATATTCAGGGGAGATCTGAGTTGCTATGAACATCTGGAAAGAACTGCGAAAAGTAAAATCTAGTCTTAGCTGAAGTATCTGGGTCATAGTTTCTCCACCACCACACCCAGCTCAGTTATACTCTGTCTGCCTTTTCCTTTATACATTCTGTATCTTTTTAAAGGGGTTGGGTTTAATTGTTAGATATCTGAAAAATGCCTGGAGTGGCTGAGTGCATTCGATTTGGTGACTCACAGGCATCCTTTAGACATGCAATGGGTTGAACATTTGTCAACACTTGGGCTGAGTGCTTTGAAAAACCATGAAACCCTTTCAAGTGCATCATTTATGTGTCCACAATAGGTTCAATATAGCTTTCACATCTCCTGCAGCCAGGAGTCTACCTGAAATGCTTGCCTGCAGCAGGTTAGGAAGGAGGTCACAGCTGATATTCTACATGTTGCTTGAAAGCAGTCATTTTTGAATTACAGCTCCTAGAAACCCCTAGGCAGCAAAGCCAATGCTGTGACCATGCTGGCTGGGCATGCAGAAAGTTGCAGTCCAATTCTCACCCCCCCCCCCCCCCCACACACACACACATTCATGTGTTTTGCCATGAGGAATAGACCTGAGCCTACAATCTCAGTGTTTATCATGAACACCAACACACTCTGCATCACTTCCCCAGTGGTGTGGCTGGGATTTATACTGCTTCCTTGGCATGAATGGATGCTTCCCTGCTCACCTGTTACCTACACTCCTAGATACAGTTAAATGAAAAGGTGGTACTGGTTGGTGCTTGTTTGGTGGAGTGCATTGTTCAGTTTCAACAGTAGATATGATTGCTCTTTCTGCTTATTTTGGTGGCTAGGCAGAGTGCTTATAAACTAAAAACAAACAGGAAAAAAACCAGGCCTCAAGTCTTTTCCTAGTCTGCACCTTGTGATGAGGTGGTGCTGGTTGCTTGTGAAAAAAGATGCTTGCCTGGGTGAAATCGGGAGACAGCCAGATTTCTAATTGAGGCGACATATAGGAAACATACTAGTCTTCTGTTACGTCTGCTCCGCTAGCTGCCAGTCCACTACTGAGCACAATTCAAAGTGCTGATCTTGGCCTACAAAGCCCTATATGGTTCTGGTCCAACTTATTTGTCCGAATGTATTTTGGAAAACAATTTGGACATGAGATCATGACTCGGCAGTTTTTATGTGGTTTTTAATCTGCTTGATAGATTGTTATGAGTTTTAATTGTTTATATGCTTAGGTTGTTTATATTTTTTATGAAATGTGTTTTACTGTTTACCCGTGCGGCTTCAAATTTTTGCCAGATTTGTAAGCAACCTTGAGTCCCCTCTCGGGTCGCGAAAGGCGAGATAGAAATGAAATAAATAAATAGATAGATAGATAGATAGATATTTCCTACTGTATTATTAATTGCATGCATTTTGCTTCCATGTTCACATTAACTCACTTGTCCTTGCTGTTCTGTGTGAAGAATGCTTTCTTAGTTCTAGTTTTGTAGACTGGGGATTTCTGCACAAGACTGAGCACTATTTGAAACCTTAAGGGAAGTGTTTGCCATGAGACCTTTTTTATATAAAGAGTTTTTATTCTAAACCCTCTCTTTTTTAATGATGCTTCTTACTTTGGGTGGGGGGAGTAGTTCACTGCTGCCATAGTAACCAAGCTAGGCCTTTCATTTTGTTTTAATTTTGACAAATATTTATTTACATGCCTATACATTTTGAAAAAGGAGAGAAATCAGTATTCAGTAAATCCCCTGCTAAATAGGGATTTGAGTCTTGAACACCCAGGCAAAAAGAACATGTATTGTACAAGGTACAAGGTCATTCAAGATCACAATTTTTGAGTCTAACCTATCTCAAGATAACATGGAAAGGTGATACATAGAGACACTGTATATTGCACTATGTTGGAGGAATGGCATTGATATCATCTATCTACTTATCTCATCTATCTATTAATCTGTCTATCTGTCTGTCTATCTATCTATCTATCTATCTATCTATCTATCTATCCATCCATCCATCTATCTATAATCACTGTGTTGGTAAGACCTGAGCAGACTTAGGTTGATGATAGGGTGACTTGGAAATCTCTCGCTCATGGAGTTATCATAAGTCAAAGTTGACAAGATGGCAGTTAAAAACAAAACAATACATAGCTCAAGGATGCAGAAACTCTGGACCTTCAAATGTTGTCTAGGAATTATGAGAGTAATAATACAGTAACATATGGAGAGTCACAGCTTCCTCATATCTGAGATAGAAGATCCAGACAAAGCTATCTGTCTCTGACCAGTGATGATTACTTTTCACAATAACACAATAATGTAGCTCTTCCATCCCAAACTTTTAGAGGAAATTACCCACCTCTGTTATACTTAATATAAAGAGCCAGAGTGGTATAAAGTGTCTGCATGTTGGATGAGGACTTAGGGAAAAGACAGATTGCAGTTCCTCGAACTAAACCCATTTCCTACTCTTTTCAGTTAACAGTGCTAGTAGCTATTTTTATGCTGGCACTGGTGGAATCAAAATGTAGTTTTATAAACAACTTTATTCTTTAATATATTTTAGGTTATGCGATTATAGCTCCCTTCAGTTTCTCCATCTTTACATTATTGAATTCAGTATTTTGGGGGAGATTTTGTTAGGATGAGCAAATAAACTTACAACTGTATAAATAAGATAAAGAGCATCTCATGCACATTAATCTAGAGAAGTGGTTCTCAGCCTTTTTTGTCTAGGGACCACTTAACCAGGCACCACTTGACCAGGGACCACTTTGAGCAGGGACTACTTGACCAGGGAGCACTCTGCAACATTAGTACCAAAAGGGTTACGAATCAGTTTTTGATCAACTTTAGATTTGGTTTGGGGTACTGATTCAGAAAATTGCATTGGCTAGACCACATCAGCTCTATTTTCTGATACAGAAAATATGCCATGGTTAGCAACAGCAAAGGAGTGGCAGGTGGCAAAAGGAGTGGAAATAAAATAAAATAAAGAGGAAGGAGGCTCGTGGACCAGATTTTCATCCTCGCGGTCCACTGGTGGTCTGCAGCCCACAGGTTAAGAACCACTGAACTAGAAGATCCCTCCCTGCCTTAAGACATTTGCCTTTTCATCTACAGCTTTTGAATTAGGCAGTTTTTTAAAGTGACCTTTTCCTTTAAAAATTTTTACTTCATAATTAAAACTTGATACCTTACTCACTCTTCTAACTAACCTTCCATTGCTAGGAATAACAGATGAACTGTTGGATCTCCTTGGAAGCCACACACTATCTGTATATTGCCAGTGTCCTTTTTTAAAAAAAATCATTGTGAATTTTGACTGTGTTTCAAATTATGATTTTAGAGTTATCTTCAAGTCCTTTGGGGCTAGTCCCAAATTAAACACACTAACATAATAATTGTAACAGTGCTGTGTATGCCCTGGTAAATACTTGAATGCTCGCCATTCCAAGAGAGTAAAATCACAAGGCACATGAAATAGTATCTTTAAAAAAATGAGCCAGGCAGCATGGCTGGGGGAAGGAAAGAAGAGTCAGCATTCACCAGCTAACTTTATGCTTCATGGCACTGAAAAGCAGCAGGCATGACAGCTGAAGGAACAACAGCTTGGCAAAGGAACTTGTCTTTCTATTTTTTGCTCAAACATCCAACCTGCCAATTTGATTCTTAATGTTTCTCCACTCAGCATTTCAAGTTCTGGTTGTCCCAAAGAGAGATCCTCTTTCACTTTCAGCCATTCTAGTTACTCCCTGTGGCATAATAAAATGAATTAATTAGTTATTTACTTAGTCTGTAAACCACCTTTCCCCAGGAATGGGACCCTAGGTGACAAAAGAATAAACTAAAATAAGCTAAAAACGTGGGAATATAAAGTGAAAACACAAGTAAATAAATAACCATATAACAAAACTATAAAAATCATAAAAGTCCACAATCATTTAAAAATGTAACAACAAAGTTAAAAATAAGCACGTGCACACCATTAAAGGATTCCTTGCAACCAATTAATCATTAAATGGCAATTTGAATTAAAATAAGTATTTGCTTGCAGGTAAAAGGAGAGCAGAGAGAGGGCCAACCCAGCCTCGGTAAAGGATTCTTCTCAGATCCTGTCTGATCTTGAACACTTAGCAGGGTCAGCCTTGGTTAGGATGGAAGACTGCCAACAAACACCAAGTGTATTTCAGGCTGGATTTCAGGAAGGAAATCCAGCCTGTACGCTGTATTTCAGGCTGTAGGCTGTATTTCAGAAAGGAATTAGCATCTCTAGGTCTTTCCTTACCTACAACAACCTATGAAATTAATGGAGTTACTATAAGCCAGTGGTTCCCAACTTGTGGTCCACAAGAACTAAAATATAATCTGTGGCTTCACCATTGCTACACCGTGGCAACGAGAGTGATTGGTCTCGTGAAAGCCTCTTACAGTGCCAAGGGTTATTAAATATGGTTTTCTGTGGGTGGGCAGATGGTCACTACTGGATGGCATATGTTCTGTATCAGAAATTATAGCTAATGTGGTCTATCCAATGTAGTTTTCTGAATCAGCACCCCCAAATGAGCAAACCAAATCTAAAGTTAACCAAAAACTAATTAGCCACCCTTTTGGTACTAATGCTGGAGAGTGGTCCCTGGTAAAAAAAAAAAAAAAGATTGGGAACCACTGCTATAAGGTAACAGGAGTCTTGAAGGCACATATACATTGATGACAATGACAATGAGAATGTCATTCCAAAAACATATGATAGGCTCCACCTTCTCCATATCTGCTCAGTGCAAACTGTGGAGAGGCATCCTCAGCAGGCTGTTCCTGAGGTGGGGGTGAGGGTAGGGGGATATGGTAAACAAAAGCCTATCAACAGCAAGAGCTGGAATTTCATATGAGCTTACACTTGACTAAGTATTGAACTACTGTAAGTAACTTCCCCTGGCTTGACTGCCCCCCCCCCCCAAAAAGAGAGAGAACTTGGTGGAAACATCATTCAACTCTTCTCTGATCAGTCAACAGAATGGCTCTCTTTTCCTTATGCTGCTGATGCCTACTAAAGAAGGTTGTGGAGGTAAGTTAAAATCATGCCAATAATGTCAAAATGGTGACTCAGTAGTGATAGTGAGTATGAAACAGTCATTATTGTTAAGTATTTGTATTCATGATGACTACTCAGTCACAATTTTGATGCTATACAATGATTATAACTTGTCCCCCAACCTACTTTATTAGGCATCACCTGCAAAGGGAGAAGGAGGGCCATTCTGCTGATGACCAGAGCATAGCTGAATGCTTTTACTAGGTTTTGGGTGGCTGAACCAGAAGTTAAGTACCTGACTAAATAAAAGCTGATATGTGATTCCACCCAGGGTTTCCTGTCTGAAGGTCCAGCTTTTACAATAACTTTTCCCATTCTACTGCTACCTGTTTGGAGAAGGGGGAGCAGCCCTTCACTGTGGGTTTTTTTTTTTTGGGGGGGGGGGGGGGAAATACACATTTGCTTTGAATAACTGAAAAGGCCCTTAAAAGGAATGCTGAGCAAAAAAGAAAAATCAGTTTTCCCATCGAAGCATAGCATAGGAATGTTTCCACATTCCTATTAGACATCTAAGCTACATGTAGCTGTTTTGAAAAACGTAATTGCAGATAAGGTGTGGGCAGAGCTTAGGCTTATAAAACCTACCATATTTACTTGTGTGTATTCCATGTATATTTCAGAAGAAGGTTTGGGGGTCAAAATATGGCTTTAATTTGTCTCATGGATAATTCAAGAGTTATTCTGAAGAGAAGGGAAAACACCAGTGCTGTTTCAAAGGGCTAGTTACTGGCTGTCACCACGATTTTTATGACTAAGCATTTAAAAAGTTCTGAAATGGCCTCATAGCACAGAGAGTAGGGGAGTTGGTGCTCCTTTTAGATTCTCCCAGGATGGTCTAAGCCAGGCATGGGGAACCTTCGGCTCTCCAGGTGTGGTGGACTTCAACTCCCACAATTCCTTGAGGCCAAGGTAAGCCTTTGGGGTGAATGCCGAGCCTCAAGGAATTGTGGGAGTTGAAGTCCACCACACCTGGAGAGCCGAAGGTTCCTGACCCCTGGTCTAAGCTCTTGCTCTGTGTTACTTTTTGTTATAAGAGTTAAGGTACAGAACTTACATTGACCCTTGGATAAGTTAACCTAAGTTTTTGGGGTCAGTTTTCTGACTAAAATTTCTAGACTTATACATGAGTATATCAAGTAATTTAAATTTCTCTGAACCCCTAAAGTTTGCCAAATGGAGTCAGGTGCAAAGTAATTACTTAGGAACAAGAGCATGTAGTTGAGGAACAGGGTGTCTCTGAGCACATGTCTAACCTAGGCATTTGTTATAAGTATTAGAAATAGAACATTACCAAGAGATCATTGTTCACACACATTCTTGCCTTCTCCTGAAAGGTTTTTTGATTTCAACAACCTACATAGAGAAGAAGAAGAAGAAGAAACATTTTGTCATTGTTGTTCAGTCATTGGTAGCTGGAAGTTCTTGGCCATCTAGTGCAAATTGTCTGGAGATATATCAATAAACACTACCTTCTGTTCTAGGTTTCACCATGTATTTTCCCATTATTGTCTAGCTTTCCTATTCTGTAAGTTATTTTCTGTGCCTGCACTCATTACACCAGACTCCCTGCTGAGTCCAATCTGATTTTAGCTGTGCTCAGCCATTTCTGTTGATTAGTTCCACTAAGGCTTGTGTTCTGCTTTCCCCTTCTTCCCCAACAGCCCACAGAACCACACACCATTGTGTGGAATGTGCTGGTCTTCCCCTACTGATCATGTTCTCTTTCATAACCTCAAGGAAAATACAAAACCCCTTTCTGTTCAATCTTGTGAACATTGTGTCTTGAAGCTTCTGGCTGGGTACAAGACTTCCTTTGTTCCTCTTTCGTGGAAGTAAACACTTATCCTTTAGAGCCTAAAACTTTGGAAAAGTTAATTTCTGGCCCAAAAGCAAGTCTAAAGAGATTCATCAGTGTGAAACTTAAGAGATTTGCTACTTGGAGATGAAGTTAAACCAACACAGCTAAAATGATGAATTGAGGAGGTTCAATAAACACCACATTAGATTCTCTTGTCTATGTAGACCGCAGTGGATCAGTGCCCATTAGTGAAATGCCTTAAAAAGGACCGGACAGATTCATAATGGATGGGCATTTATCAAAGAATAAAACTAGAGGCAGGAGTTACTGCTGGATATCTGTCTAGTCTACTTGTCAGCAGTATCTAGCAGTCATGGGAAGAGGATGAGTATCTCCATTGCAATCCCCTAAGTACGCCAACATTTGGCTAAAACAAATAACAGTAAACATTATTCCTGATAAGTATAGATGAAAAATAGGAGGAGCTTAAACACAGTATAAATGCAGGTTTGAAAGAGAAACCTGTTTGTTGTTGTTGTTGTTGTTGTTAATGCCTGTCATGTTGATTGTAACTTGTGATAACCCCATGAACAAGAAACTTCCTAGTCACCATATCATCAATAGCCGTGCTCAGGTCTTGCAGACTCAGGGTTCATGGCCTCCTTGATTAAGTAGTCTTTTCCTACTGCCTTATTCTACTGTATAAGGCATTATTCTTGTCTCTTCTAGTGAGTTGTGTCTTCTCCTGATAAGGCCAAGCTGTCAGAATTTCAGTTTACTTATCTTGACTTCTAGGGAGAGTACAGCCTTCATTTGCTCTGGGTAGTGGCCCAGGACCCCCACAATCCCATGTTAATTTATAGAAAGACCAGAAATTAACAGTTGTTTCCCAATCATCCACCTCAACATTCAAATCTGCTGCTCACTGGGTAGAAGGAGGAAAGTTACAACTTGTAGCAGAGAACTGGCATGTATGCATTCTCAAGAGACATTTTTATTGCTTGCAATGTTGTGGAAGCAGAATATTGTCCCCAGCCATTATTAGTGGAAGACAATTAATGGCTGGGGATGAGAATTGCTGACTGTGCATTTCCTTTATCGGAAGCAGAGCTTTCACTGTTTGTATTCCAAACCACCACACAAATTCTCTTTGTGTGGTGAAGTGTTGGAGAAGTGTAAGAAAGGGAAGTGAGGAAAAAGGAACTGTAGATTTATTTTGTTGTACCTATAAATATAATTTTATTTTATTAATAATTTACATTTGTATTTCTGTGAATGGTTGTATAGGCAGGACCCAGTGCACTTCTTTGCCCAGGGCCTATAAGGCTTCTAAGACGGTCCTGTCTAGGACCCATTTATTTATCTTTTTAGTAGTGCATGGTATTTAGAGAACTCTTTCCCACATCGTTTTAATTAAGCTGATTTTTTTTCCTATCAACTTCCTTCACTCCCAAACTTTCTCAACTGTTCCTGGCTTTATACTCTTATACTCAGGCTGGTGGTGCAAGAGGGAGAAAGAAGGAGAGAGAAAGTACAAAGAAAGAACTAACTATCTAGGTATCAGATAAGCTGTGATAAATATGTTTTTATTATCTGGTTAGATAAATGCCAGATCATAATCAATGCACATATCACTGTATAAATAAAACAAAACAAAAAAACCCCTAGACATCCTGGCAGAAGGTGTACAGTCTCCTAAAATCTCCCGCACTCACAGGGAGTAGTTTTCTGGAGCACAAAGCAGCACATTTGGAGTTTGTTCTTTTTATTTATTTCACTTGGCAGGCTTCTCTGGTTGAAAGCTTAAGCTCAGCAATATTTTCCTCCTTCTCAAATACTTCCAGCTGTGCAATTTTTGTTGGAATGACCAATGCATGATCTTTGGGCTTGGCTTGAAGAAACCAGAATGAAAAGGGATTGGTGACAAAAGGAGGGTGAGGAAAAGAAGGTGAAGGTGTTGCTGGTTGGAGAGGATTAATAGTAGGACTGCTGCAGTCTTATCCACAGTGGAGCTACATGCCCCAGAATCTTAAAATTGAACTGGACAAGTTGGCTAAGGCTTCCAGGTGAGATAAAACACCAGGCTTTTATCCCTTTAATAATTGCAAGTAAGGAGGAATATCAACAAGGAAAGCAGCAATGCCCCTTTTTTCACCTGGCAACTCCAGGACTCGCCAATCCTAGCTCTTTTTATAGCCCCTAAATGGCTTCTAGGCAACATGGGAGATAATTGCACCATGTTTTTGTCTTCCCTGATTCATTCTGGGCATTGCAGAGGCCTTTTTATTTATTTATTTATTTATTTACTGTATTTATGCCCCGCTCTTCTCAACCCCGAAAGGGACTCAAAGCAGCTTACAGATTATGGCAACATTCAATGCTGCATCATACAATAAATAATAAATATAACATATCAAATTATAAAACAATTAAAATATATAAATACAATAAGTACAACAACAAATAATAAATATAACATATCAAATTATAAAACAATTAAAATATATAAATGCAATAAAACATTTTATTTATTTATGTATGTATTTACATCATTTATATCCTGCCCATATCAGCCCGCAGGCGACTATTTTAAAATAGTTTTAACAAAAATTAAGAAATTAACAGGAGGACACTTCCGGGTCACTTTCTATTGTAAATTGACTTAAAATTTCCAATGAATTGACCTAAAACTGCAAGTGAGAAGCAAGCCAGAAATGTTATTCATGCTCAGAAGGTGTTTGGTGCAAAAAATAATAATGAATCCTTTTTGTGAGGCAGTCCAGCAAGGAGATGTGATCTATTCACTCTCATTACTTGCACAACCCTGGCTTCTATGGCTGTCTACTTCCTTAAACATGAGTCGCCACTGCTGTCTAGGTACCTTCACTAGTTGCACAGTTTTCCAAACTTTAATATATCCTTCACATTCCTTATTTCCATTCAGTTCTGAGTATAATGTGAATACATATTTCTGAATACTGCTTGGTACATCCAGAATGGTAGCTAATAAAATTCTCACATGTTTTTTCCCTAAAGTAGGAATGGGAATCATGTGGCTCTCCCATGCTGTCAGCCTAGCCAATGTAGCTAATTGTCAGGATCCGGTTTCTGGAGCCCAGACTTTGGCGCCAAAAACTAGACTCCTGACGTATTACCCTGATAAGGATCCTGCAGCTGGTGGCCTTGAAAGAAGGCAATTGTTTGGTGGCGGGAAACTTTTGCGTGGGGTTTTGGATTTGGCGGGAGTCTATCTTTCGAACAAGTGGGAGTGTATATAAGGGGTTGCCTGCTGCGATCAGGCAATCCCGGCTTTTTCTGTGTCTGAGTATCTGATAGTAAAGTTCTTTGTTTGATTACGTTGGAAGTCTCGTGTCATCATTGAGCCCAGCTGTCGTGAGCTGACAGCTAATGGTGAGAATCTGTAGGAGTTGTGGTCCAGGAACCATCTCGAATCATGGTTCTCAACCTGTGGGCTCCCAGATGTTTTGGTCTTCAACTCCCAGAAATCCTAACAGCTGGTAAACTCCCTGGGATTTCTGGGAGTTTTAGGCTAAAACACCTGGGGACCTGCAGGTTGAGAACCACTGTTCTAGATGTACATTGAGATGCTCATCTAGATCAGGGGTCCTCACACTTTTTAAACAGAAGGCAAGTTCATGGTCCCTCAGACTGTTGGGAGGCTGGACTATCGGAAAAAATGAGCGAATTTTCATGCACACTGCACATATTAGGGGTTGAGAAGGGCAGGGTACAAATATCTTACTTACATGTCTGAATGCATCTCCCTTTACAAACCATTGCAGAAACTAAGATGTTCTGGGGAGGCCCTGCTCTTGGTCTCGCCACCATCACAGACATGTTTGGCAGGAACGAGAGACAGGGCCTTCTCAGTGATTGCCTCCCAGTTATGGAACTCCCTTCCTGGCAATATTAGATCAGCCCCCTCTCTCCTGTCCTTCAGAAGGATGGTGAAGACCTGGCTGTGAGACCAAGCCTTTGGGGCAGTGCAATGAGGTAAATGGTGTCCTGAGATGGTTTTAAAGCAACTTTTAATGTGGATATAAGTGATTTTAATGTCTGTATATATGCATGGTTTTGTCCCAGCACTGAATGTTTGCCGTATATATGTTGTGCTCTGCCTTGAGTCCCCTGTGGGGTGAGAAGGGTGGAATATAAATGTTTTAAATAAATAAATAAATAAACAAATTATAGTTAAAAAGTATGGATCTGGAAGGACACATCACTCCCACTTCTGTGCTATCATGTGTAAATGGAATTCAGTCTGCATGATTCAAGTGACACTGTATTTGTGTACATGTATGGATGAATCATATTGAGAAATGAGCACATTCCTTTGAACAGATGTAGGACACATTGTACCATGCAGACTGAATTGTGATTTCATTTGCACATGGAAATGCTGTGTCCCTCCAGATTGTTGATAGGTTGCAACTTCCTAGCAGGCAGGACACATACATATAACATACCCTCCAACATTTACCATATGAAAACTGGGACTTGTGGGGCCAAGCAACATCTAGGTGTGGTCAAGACGAGAGAAAAAATACTGAGAAAAAACAAACAAGCTGCAGTTTTTTTGCCTGAATGTAATAGGAATGAAAAGATTTTGCCCACTTCTCTCCCCTGCTGAACTTATTGAATACAAACTATTTGGAGACTTTGACGCAGTTTGCAACAACTTAAGTAAGCTAAGGATAAAGTTAGAAAGGAAGAGGAGGAGAGAGAAACTGGAACATTTTGAGTGCCTCTGAAAAAGTGTGAAAAGAAGAGTAATTGAGGTAGAGTATGAGGACATAGATATGATCGGTTGAGAAGGATGAGCTGATCCCATCTTCCTTACCAACAGAGAAGAGACTGCTGAGTTCTTTCTCTGTTCGTCTTGAAAAAGACAAAAACAAGTTAATGTATTCTTAGTCTGGTCCTCTAGTGTGGAATTCTCCTGTTTCATGCCAAAAAACATCAGCAGTGGGGAGGCAAAGAGAAGAAATGGCAGAGCCCTTGGCTCTGGTTTTCTCTTCTTGGCAGAAAAAAAATGGGGAAAGAAAAGGGGTGCACAAACCACACCAAGCCACTGTCGCTCAGCAGAAGCCCATGAAGTGGAAGTGGGGATTTACTATTGAATGGAAAAAGAGTAGTTAAACAGTCCCAACTGCATATATTCCAGTGCCACTGTCTAAAGAAAAAGAAATTTCAAAGCATGTTGTTTGTAGAAGAAACAATTGTAGGAGTTTCCTGTTCTATAAGGCTGGAGAAGTTTGAAAACAGCTGTGTTTCTCCATAAATGTGGAATGCTGGGAGTAAACTGCCCATACACAAAAAATATATACAGCAAATGGCGGAAAAAGGTGGAGCATATCCAGCACAGTTACACCCCTGCTTCATTAAACAATCTTCTTCCCACAACCTTTGTCAAAATAGAAATGTTAAAGAGCTTTTCTACTCATGGTAGATATTGTCAGACAAGAAAATCCATAGGAAAACATTCGGAAAAGAGGGGAAATGTTTATCTCATTCCATTATCCTGATCTGAATGAAGAGATCATGGACCTCATCACATTATGGAAATACTCCATTTCTGAGACTGCTTGAGAATGATTTTGAACGGGTCCCATCACATGACGTTTGTCACAACCCATCAGTATTCCATTGGAATCTGTCTGCAAAGTGTTGCTGAAATGGATTATTTGCAGACAAAATTCTAATTGTGTTTTTTTAAATACTACGGATTCTTCCATTGCTGAATCACTGTTTTTGTGTGTGACAGAAAAATCTACATGCATCCCACCAGCTACAATACTTTAAAAGGTCATAAAGTGATGTAGGGAGTGTTTTAAATGGAATGAGGAGCCAGCCTTCTGTGGCATGATGAGTCAAAGTGTAATATTTTCAAATCAAAATTATCATAATGTGTGATGAGCTGAGTATGCATCCTGTTTCAATACAGTATGCATGCAACCCTAACAAAATATGGAATATAAATGAATTATATCCCAGTGTGATAAGGTCCTATGTCTACTCAGGAAGTAGTGGGAAAGACGTCTGGAAGTTATCCAGGATTGACATGCTGGAAACAGAGAATTGATTGCAATAGTTCAAACGCAGCCTTCTCTAATGGCCATAACTGGCTGGGGATGATGGGCGTTGCCATCTTCACTTCTGGAAGCCATCCAGCTGTGGGAGGTTGCTTTAAAACTATTTACTCACTCTAGGCACTTTGTATGTACTTAGCAAACTCTCCCAAATATATAAAGAGTTAGGGTTCTCTTGATTCCTTGGCTGTCTGTCTCACGTTATCTGAATGCAGTTACTGCTTCAAACCATGGCTAAGGAAAGCCAACACTGTTTTTTGTATTCTGCACATATCAGTGAGGAATAGATTGCAACTGATCAGCAAACCAGAATCAGAATCTACTATTCATGCTAGGATCAGACTCTGTTGTGGAGACAGAAGTAAATTTGTAAACATTCCCAATGAAGACTGTGGGATGGCATATCTAAAGAGATAAGCAGTGCTTATGTATGGCTTGCCATACATTTTGAAACTCAAGATGTACACTGGCATGTTATGAAATCCAAACTCAGTTTCCATGTGTCCAGGCAACAGTCCTTCTATACAGATTTAAAAAGTGAAACCGATAAATGGTGTTAATATTCAGATGATTTTGTGATTTTAAATATTGCCCCCCCCCCCCAATTATATTATGTTTTGCTTATCTGACTGCAGTATCGTGTGCTGATTAGACTGGATTTGGGAGAACCAAATTCTGATCAGTACCAAGGCATGAATTTCACAAGCTGATTTCTCATCTGTCCAGATCTATCTCACAGGGTTGCTGTTAAGATAAAGTGGAGCAGAGAAACATGTATATTATTTTAAGAAAGCCAGGATATAAATGTCACAAAAAACTAAACCAATGTTAAGGCCAACTGTGTATGAAGATAATGGTTAGAACATGGATGGAATAGGGAGACCTTAGCTTGAAATGCATATCAGATTTCTTTGGACTCATTTCCACATGTTAACATACCCTAATTTACAAGGCTATTGTGAACATAAATGGGAACTTGTGGAAATGAATAACTGGAATGCACAACTCCTTGCAAAAAGGCTGGCATTTAAAAATCTGATTTGCTCATCATCATGTGATCCATAGTTTTGGAGAGAAAGAAATAATGTTAACATGCATTTTGATATGTTTAAAATGGTTTGTTGTTGTTTTGGAATCTCAGGATCCCAAGAATGTGTGCTAACTATTGCCCTCATATATTAAACTTTACCCTCATACTTTGGTCCACAAAAATAAAGGGTTTTAGGTGACTGATCTGCAACTATAGTTTTCAGTCATTTCTGCACTGCCCAATTTGCCCCCTTTCACATAAGTGTAATGTATAGTAGTCTTAAGTGCTTTATTTCCTCTCTTGAATTATCCCAAACCTTTCAGCTGACAAGCTTTGTAGGATTTAATTGACAAGCCCTCATGGCATAAGCCTATTATGGTTTATATCTCCAGAAACCACCCATATTGATTTCTCAGTAATATGGAAATATATTTAAATTAACAAGCTAAAAACAAATGATCAAAAGCCATATTTAATATATTGTCAGATTATGAAGCTTTACGGGGTGGTGGAAATCAGTCTTGATATCAAGGATAATTCTTTAAAAAAAAAGATGACTCATATGATCCTCTTGACTTATGTGAACCTATGACATATTTGGAATTCTTTCCCGTGGCATGGATTTATAGCATAAATGCTTTTAATGTGTAAAATTGATCATGCACAGCCAATATCTGCATTTCAGAGAGAGGGAGAGGTATCGTAGTCTTGGCCTAAAACCTTTTATTTTGCATCTGGAAACTTAATTCTGTATTGGGAATCTCGGACTTATTATCTGTTTGTCCTATCAGTTTTCTCACAGATGCTATCTTTTCCCTTCAGGTCCCCAAAACACTTATCTCTGATTAACTCCTAATCAGAAATAAGAGCTTTTTCCTTTGCTTTCCCAGCTTTCGACCGGGAAAAGCTCCTTCTGCTAATTACCAGCCAATCATATTGAAAGATTTTTCATGTTTGAAGCAAAATTAAACCTAACAATTTATGTACTGCATTTGTTTACTTTCTCAGCCAGAGGCTATCTTTTCCCTTTTTGTTGTTGTTCAGAAGTAGAGTGGTGACCCCTATTTTGCAATGTGGCCATAACCACTACTGGCATTAAGTTTTTCAGAGATTTCCCTGGTGGATATCTAATCTTCAGATCAACATTTACTCCCATCCTGTACTGTAAGTCTTAACAACAGGGCTGTATGCAGTCATGGCATTTCTAGTATTCCTGAATGAGAACATATATTTCCACGAATCTCACATTTAGGTGAAAGAGGGTGATGTAGACGCAGGACCAGTGTTAGGAGCTACCTTTCACTAGATAGTTGGAAAAAATGTGTGATTGTGTGTGTGTGTCTGCAGATCAAAATATGGCTGCTGCTCTGAGAGGCTAGATTCAGACCAAAGTTTCTTCTGATTTATTACTCAGGCAAGACTGTATGTATAATATTATTACCGTAACACATTGGGATATCTTCTGTGAGCTCTTTAAAGCACCCAATTGAGTTTTCCTCCCTCCTGTTTTATACATAAGAAGGATCCCAACCAGCATCCCGCAAACTATACAGAATTGGAACTTGAAGGAGAGAATATGCCAGCTCACAGAAGTGCCAACATCTGACTCTGACAGCTGCTTAGGACAATTTGGAAAGAGCAGCATTTCCTGGCATTGCTGTTTTTGTGTGCCTACAAAAGGAAAAAAAATAACAGTCCCAGATATTGTTCCTATAGAAAACAATTTTGTTTTGTTGATAGACCTTATGGTTCCCTTGTTCCAAAATATTTTCAGGAGACTCCTGGCATCATCAAATATATCAAATGGCAAAAATCAAAGTTTCATTTTTTGTAGGATTTTTTAAAAAAATGTTCCCATGCTGTGGGTGGTTGAATTTGTGGATAGAGAATCTGTGAATATGGAGGACTGGCAGAATTTCCAGCACACAGATTCAACAGAAATCCAAGTGAGAAAAAGAGGAATGTTAGCTTAAAAACAAAATTAGAGCTAACACTTTAACACTTTGGCTATATTTATTTACTTTATTTTTATCCTGCCTTTCTCCCAAGATAGAGGCTCCTGAGTAGTTATAAAAAGAAAACACAAATACACACAATATCAGTATTAAGCTGGAGAAAATAGTAGCTTTCAAGAAATTAGAGAGTGAGATGAATTTCACATTTCCCTTGTCCCATTTTTGCTGCAGATCCATGAAGCCTTCTGGAATAATAAAGGAACTGTTTATTAAAAAAAAAAAACCATTGGGTATGAATATCTCAAGATAATGCAAAAATAGAGATAGTATAGTTAGGAAAAATATCAAATTCCATGTTAGAGTAACAAAAAGACATAGAAATGCTTCCAGGATCTTTGGCTTTTTTTCAGGCAAGAACTTAAGAAACCCATTTTAATTCCTTCTGAAAAACTTTGGTTTATCTCCAGCATGAAGCTCGGAGCTTAAAAGTTACAAGTAACATTGTAGTCTGTAATAAGTCGCCTTTTTGAGAAAAGACTCGGGGCCCTTCCAGATTTTTTTTTTTTTTGGTCGTGTCAGGAGCAACCGCTCCTGTTGTGAGAGAATTGGCCGTCTGCAAGGACGTTGCCCAGGGGACGCCCGGATGATTTCTGATGTTTTATCATCCTTGTGGGAAGCTTCTCTCATGTCCCCGCATGAGGAGCTGGAGCCGATAGAGGGAGCTCATCCGCCTCTCCCGGGATTTGAACCTGTGACCTGTTGGTCTTCAGTCCTGCCAGCACAAGGCTTTAACCCACTGCGCCACCGGGGGCTCCGCCCTTCCAGATAGGGCCCAAAATGCGGATCCTGTTGGATTTTTACCTAAGGCGTCCAAACAGCGCCTCAGGTAAAAGTGAATTAATTTGGGACAAAGCAGGGAACCCCTGCTTTGTCCCAAATTAATTAGATACCCCATTATACTCAGGTCTTCTTGAAAAGTCCACGTCTAATGGGGTATGGGCCCTGTGGGAACTCACTCCCAGATAGTCTTGCAACTACCCAGGGGTCAATCCCCACAGCCCTCTTGGTTCTTTGGGCTTCCAAAAGCTAGAAGGAGGGCATCACCCCCTCCCCAAACTACTCCCAAACCCTTAAAATATGTAAAAACTTACCAGGCTGCCATGATGCCTCTCTGGTGTGTCATTTCTACATGCCAGGAGACCTCCAGAGAGACCCTGTAAGTTTTACTTATTGTAAGGGCTTTTGGGGGCATTTTTGGGGTGGCCCCATGCCAGCAAGGTAGTTACCATGCTGGCATGGAGATAGCCCCTCTGGGAAAGTCCAGGTCTTTGGGAAGGATGTGGGGACTTAGACTCACTTCGGAGTGAATTTCTTTAACCCACATCAAAGCAGGTTTAATCCCTGGAAGCACCCTCAGAGGTATATTTTGAAACCAATAGTGCAAGTAAGAGCCATTTTTTTTAGCAGGTGTAACAAATAACTGTTTTCAGTTGTTTTCAAATGTTGATTTAAAGACATTTTAGGAGGCATTCTGTTAGAAAGTTTTCAAATTGTAAGCCAATCTCGTTTCAGACAAATCATTCTTCTTTTATCCCTCAAAAGAAAATACCTATAGAAAATAATTGAGACTTCACTAGCCATACAACAGATAATATCCTTAAAATGCTTTAATGTTTTTCCTCAAAATACGGAATAAAAGGAGCAGGTTATGTTACACTGTAATGTATTATTGAATGAATTACTTTTAAAAGTAAATTTCAATATCTTGCTTCAGCGGCTTTGGAGTCTATAAGTATAGCTGGTGTATCTGATCTTCTTACAAAAATAGTTTCATTCCAGTTCCGTATTACTTGACTACGCAGGGTCTCTCCTTGAATTCTGTCTTAATCATGCATTGCAGACTTCTGTGCCAACCACATGTTTTTTCAATTAGCTCAAAAGTTTTCCAGATGCATCAGAGATCTCAGTGTATCCAATGTAAAATGCACTAAGTTAAGAAATAAGGCTGAGTCAGCTCTTTCTGAAATGTTAATTATGTTAGCCCACACACCAGAGAGCCTGACCTCTAAGTAAGAATGACCTCGCTCATCCAGAACATTATCCACTATGACGAAACAACCCTGAGGTGGGCTTGTAAAATTTCTCATGTACACAACATGATCTTGGCAGTTTGTCATGGGCATGGTACCTCTTACCACCATGAGAGAACATGGAAACATTGCATTTTGGGAGACTACAGCTCACTGAGTTCTCCAACCAACATGGACATTATCTCTAAAATGAACTTTTCCAAATTCTGCACAAGCCTACAAGAAATGATGCTCTGTTCCCTATGCTGGCTAGCCTGGGACTTATGCATAGAAAATGGAGAAATGCTTTTGTGATGTCATAACTGTTAGCAGAGAGATACACATATCAAGAGGGACTTTAGGAGCAAAACCAGTAGTTAAAGTTTCATGGCAGATAGAAAGGAGACAAAGATCTTTCCTGTATCTGGGCTAAGCTAATTTTGGGAAGAACAAAGGAAATAGAAGACTCCAGGAAGAGGGATGGAAACTTGAGAACGAGAATTGCCTCTGAGAGTATCAGTCTAAACATTAAAGATGAGAAGATCCTTGCATAATATGTCTTACAATGGGCCATTGGTACCCACTAGGGTTTGGTCCCAACATCAAATGCCATGGATGCAATATATCCCATTATATACAACAGTAGTGTGATAAAATGATGTTCCTTATAGAAAACTCTTGTCACTGTTATTCTATGTGTCATGAACAAAGTGTACGATATCTTCAGCATAGTTTCACAGATTCTCTAATTCTATGGAGGCAGTATCCAAGGTGCTGAACCCTCCCCGCCATAAGCTCAGCATGGTTCCTATAAAATTGAGATTAAAACTTCAATTGAATTCACTGACCTGTTGACTTCCATCATTAGCTTTAGTGTTCTAATGAAATTTAATAACTCAATACTGTCTATATGATCCCATTAGCTATTCCCTAATGTTTCTTGTGTGTGCCGGGAATGTCTCATAATTTCCAGCATTTTCAGCCATTTACTTAATAGTTCTCATTCATTTTATTTAAGATAATAGGAACTATATACACATCATCACTCTAGGCAGATTTCCTGTGACATATTTCAAGATAATCTGCGATCATTACCCCAAAAGCTTTCCACAGTCTTCATTTGTCCCAATATTTTGTGACAATTTTATTATATAGTATTTATCTTGCTCTGGTTCTGTTTCAGATCTTAACAACAATTTATACAGTTGAAAATAATAAATGCTGTTTATTCTATGCTATTATTTCTTCAGTCAGATCTCTGCATTGCAACAAGCAGAATGGAATATGTAAATTCATTTCCCTTTCATGTCTGCATAAGTCATCGTTTAAAAATTCTATATCTGTAAAGTCTTTTCTTTTCAGATTTTCAAATTTGATTTTGACTTCTTTTCTGAGACCTTCTGTTACCAAACTCAGTGGCAATAATAATAAACCTAATGAAAAGACTTTTGGATTCTGTTTTCTTAGACATGTTAACACAGCATACTTTCAACAAAGCTTTCTTTGCAAATTAAACATTTGAAGAGTTTTGGTTCCATTCCTTCATCTGATGCTTCTTCTGTTTTTGAATTGTTTTGCTTTCTTGGTGTGCGAGATAATGGTGATAGTGTTGGTGCTTCTGATTGAGTATTAGCCTGCATAGAAGGAAACACACACTAAGAAGTCTTTAATGATAAAAATAAAATTACTGTACCATATGAATTGACAATTTGGAGCTTTGGGATTAGCTTGAACCTCAGCATGCTCAACTATGAACCAGCTGTGAACTGAAAACAACAAAGGCAGCAACAAAAAATATCGAAATAATAGCAAATGTGTCCCATAAGTCCCATATCAACATAAATTGCTAGGCAGTTGGCTGCTGCTCCCATAAGGTCTTTAGATGACAATGAGCATTACACATTTACAAATGTGATATGAATATCCTGTAGCCCATGTGCCAACCACTTGTACACTCTCCTGAGTAGGAGGCTAGGTTATGTCCCCAACGTCTTATCCCTCAAGGAGCATTGGTCCATGAATTAAGTGGTTACTGGAAAGTGAGTCATTCTAATTGTATTGTCCCATTTCTGGAATGCTTTCCCCAGGGAAGATTTAGTGCCTCACCTGATGTGGTTTTGTGCCCAGAAAAGATCTCAAAAAAGCCTGGAAAACTAACCTTTTGGAGTACAATTCCTAGAACCTACTAATCAGCATGGGCTTTGTGGATTCTGGACATTGTAGTCCAAAATCGTAACTTTTCCAAACTCTAGTCTTACTAGGCCTCCTAAGCTTTGTGCTGCAAACAATATCTATTAGTTTTATTCATTCCTTGTTAATGTTTGCAAGTCTGATTTGTATTGAACCGTTTTTTAATTGTTCAGTAATGTTGTTTTGATTGTTTCTTCACCCACTGGGGAGACACTTGAACTGAAGGATAGAAATTATTCAAATCAAATAAAGAAATTGCACCTGGATACCATCTCATGTGAACTACACAAGTTGAGACTTGCGCGAGGAGTGCTTTGACAAAGAGCTTGAACCACACAGAACTTCTCCTGTGGTTACGCTTTGATATCTTGGTTTGTTTGTTTTTTTCCATGGAGAAGAGGGTTTTGGTTCAATACCATTGGTATAGATGGCTGTGCCAAGAACTAAGAGAATTCTAGAACTCTGTCATTGAGTGGAACTACAGTGAAACCAATATTTTCCAGAAATTAGAAAGGATAGCATTGCAAGCTCCTTCATTTTGGCTTCTGTGGTTTTATAACTGAAACTGATCTTTGTGACAACTATTTGGAGATATTAAAAAAAATACCACAGGGAGCCTAGTTTAACTGAATCCGTATGCAACAAAATATATACTGATGCAATCTATGAAATGCTTATATGAAAGTAGTCCTTGACATCTCTTGAATTTTAGCTGAGGCTCAGTAAAATTACATTAGTATAAGTTTAGTTTTAGGGGAGTGTCTTAAAATTAAGTGTTTTTTAGATCGCTTGTAGAGTTGCTCAAAAACCTGGCAAATAAGGAAATTTGCTTTCTCTTTAAAAATTTTTTGAATGAAATAGGAGAAGCACTACTTTCCACCTGTTCCATCCCTGGCTCATTCCTTTCAACACACACAAAGAGAAATTCATACTTCTGTAGCAACTAGAACCCTTGATATGCCTCAACAGGTGGTGAATGGGGAAGGATGAAGAATCAACTGTGGCAAAGATTGAAAGCAGTCACTCTTTTGGATTCCATCTCCTAGAATCTTCCTTCTGGCATGGACTGGACTTTTCCAAGCTTTGAACAGGGAAAGGACTAGACAAGGAAAATGGCTACTACTTTTATGCATACTTTAATGATCTATTTCTTCTCTTGAGTACTTGGAAGAGTCATTATTTCACTCTTGTTGGTAGTTTCATCACCAGCATAGATCAGGTTATTCCACAGTGTCACTCAGTTAATTGCTTCTGTGGCTATTTCATTTCCCTGTGGCCAATTTTAAGGTGATGAGCATCTTATGCCAAGCAAGACTTGGATGGTAGACCTGCAGTCCTTAATACTTGAAGATTTCCCACTTTTTTGTTATTGCTGCACCAGCATTTTGCTAATGCTATATTGAAATTATATTGATTTCTGTACACCACAGATTCTGTATCCATAGATTTAACCATCCACTGTTTGAAAATATTTTTTTAAAATCCAAAACACAAAGCTTGATTTTGGCATTTTATGTAAGGGACGGCATTTCACTACATCATTATATATAATGGGACTTATGGGACAAATTGTAATATCCACGGGAGGCCTTCAAACCAAAAACCAGCAGATACCAAGGACCTGCTGTGTTTGTTATTTCAAAACTTTCTATAAGAAAGTGGATCCCAGAGTTCTTTGTTATTATTTGCTATCAAGCTGGGTTTGACTTATTGTCACACTATGAACAAAAGACCTCCAAGAAACCTGGTAATCACCAGCACTGCTCAGAGATTTCAAACTTAAGAATGTGACTAAACTCAATCCATCTGTAATGTGGTTTTCTTCTTTTCCTGTTATTTCCCACTTTCCCCAGCAGTGAGTTGTCTCATGATACATCTAAAGTAAAGTGGCTTCACATAAGTTCTTTGGGCTTCTAAGAAGAATTAAGGCTTGATTTGCTCTATAAATTTGCAAAGGTACAGAGTTGTTTTAGAGATAAACATTAAAATGCAATACATAGCTAGACACACTTAATCCAGCAGAAACAAACTATAATAATTAAAATCCAAGCTATCAGTATAATTCTGTTTTTGGGACCAAACAAAAACACAGTCTTAATTGTTTGAATATATTAAAATCGAGACACATTCCTTTCTTGGTCGTTCAAATAGGAGCTTCAGGAAGTCTGAGCAACCTTGGGAGGGCAGGGAGAGAGAGTTGTCCCATATTTCTCTCTGCTGTAATCTCAACAAATGTAACACACTATAAATTTACCTTTTGTGTTTCAAGGAAATTTTTTGTTGGTACCTGTGCTAATGGCACCCTGCCATTATCTTGACTTTAAGATGTACATCAACCCAGCAAACTGACTGCAACCCACCTCTTTGTGACTCAGAAAATAAATGTAATGGGCATTACACTAGAAAGCTATTTGATTTACTTTGAACTTGGCTCAATATCAGGTTAGTGCTTTTAGGCTGCAAACATAAAAGAGGGAATTAGGGTAACACCAAACATTTACCCCAATCCCTTTAATCACTGACTTCCAACCTGTGTTCCGTGGACCACCAGTGGCCCGCAAGAACTATTTATTTTCATGTCAGGAGTGACTTGAGAAACTGCAAGTCGCTTCTGGTATGAGAGAATTGGCCGTCTGCAAGGACGTTGCCCAGGGGACGCCCAGATGATTTGATGTTTTTATCATCCTTGTGGGAGGCTTCTCTCATGTCCCCGCATGAGGAGCTGGAGCTGATAGAAGGAGCTCATCCGCTTCTCCCTGGATTTGAACCTGCGACCTGTCGGTCTTCAGTCCTGCCGGCACAGGGATTTAACCCACTGCACCACCGGAGGCTCCATCCGCAAGAACTAAAATATGGTCTGCTGCCTCACTGTTACTACACCATTGCACCAAGAGTGACTGGTCTCGCGCAACCCTCCTATAGTGCCAAGGTTTATTAAATATGGTTTTCCATAGGCGAGTAGATGGCAACTACTGGATGGCAAATGTTCTGTATCAGAAACTAGAGATGATGTGGTCTGTCCAATGCAATTTTCTGAATCAGCACCCCAAATAACCAAATCGGATCTAAAGTTGACCAAAAACTGATTTGTAATTCTTTTAGTACTAATGTTAGAGAGTGGTCCCTGGTCAAAAAAAAAGGTTGGGAACCACACATAGGTTTAACAGGGAGGCTTTCCTTTAAAAATGGGGAAGGTATATCCAATAGGGCTTTCTTGTTATATATGAATTGCATTTGGAGAGTTTTTATACTTTGCTAGGTTACATTACAGTACGGAGAAGTTACTTTTAGGATTAAAGTTGTTGGAATTCCCAAGTCAACATGGGAGATCTTGGAAGTAGTATTTTTAAAAGTAACATTTCCAAGCTTTGGGTTAGATACAAACTTGCCTAGCTGAAAGTTCTTTTTCGACTTCCTCTGCAAACTTGCAGGCAGGGAATATCTCCCTTGTCAAGGGATTCAACAGTTTAGAAATGAGATACTCTAGGCTCAGGCTTGACTAGCAAAGGAACGTGCCCTAAAATAGAAGCACGGGTATTTTGTTAAGCTTAGTGCCCTGCTGCAACCCCTGTTCTGTCATACTATTTCAGTCTTGCTAGTTGAACATTGCTCTGAAAAGGTGCTGCATACAAGTACTCTTATGACAGACGACCACAAATCCAACAAAATGATCAAAATATAATACATATAATAAACTGTGATATTAAATTATGATAATAAAAATACATGCATGATAACGTTCAAGTCTAAGTTTGTAGCTCAGAATGGTGAAAGTCTTGAGAACATAATGGAATCTCATTTCAAGTTTTATGATACTAAACTCACATTATTGTTGCCAGAAAAAAGGAACAGTAGCGTAAAGACATGAAGCATATCCTTGTCTCTGGAAGCAGAAACGGAAACCTGATATAGATAGCCTCACATTTCTCAACCATCTTTATTTATTTTGGTCTTTGAGATCGGCATGGGGGTGGGAAAAGGATAGGAAGAATTATGCACAGCTGGCAGAAGTATAGCTTTGTATCCCTTAGACCTTAACAGCTGAGATGGCAGAATACTGTTGGCGATATACAACTAGGAAGTCCAGAATTAGAACCCTTTGACATTACACAATTGTAACGTTAAGAATCCACTCTACCTGCCATGGAAGTTTAGAATTCTCTGCCAAGGAGCTTGGGTATCTCCCAAACTACAAATCCCAGGATTCCATAGGATGCAGCCATGACACTTAAAGTGGAATCGAAGTGTTATAATTGTGTAGTGTGAAAGATTCCATATGGTTCTGATATAGCAAATAAGTAATGAGCTTTACATTTTCACCAAAACTGTACAATGTATGTGGATCCTGGGATGTTCTGCTGGCATATCTTAACATGCTGCTGCTTCTGCTTTACTAGCTGCTAGTCCATATATTGTGTCTTTCCATATCTATTTTGTTGATCAGGTGTACCTGGTGATGTGTACAGTTATTTAATATGTAGTTATTTTTAGAAGGAACCAAGGCCATTTTCAGTAGGCTATGACAGCATTCATCCATCTGTTTAATGAGGCCCTTTCTTTGTTATGCCTTTATTAATTATTGAATATATATACGAGCCTTCTGCTGAACGTTAAGTGAAGTTCCATTATTAAAGGCATGGTCACAATTTCTTTAATGACACATTTTGGGAATTCACACATCACTTTTCTTATTGACTAAATTTTAATTACTTGTACACCATTAAAGAAAATTTAGGTGAAGCCTAAGATTGTATTTATTTCATTCTGTAATTATAGGGAGCATCTCTGAGAGTTTGCAGTTGTAGAAAAGCACACTTTTGATTATCCTCCTATCCTGCCTTGCTTGTAAATGTTACTGGAATCTTGAACTCTGAGATTTCCTACCCTGAAAGCCAAGGTCCAGGAAGACATTATTTAGCTATCTTACCGAATCTGATCTGTGAATCTTATATATACTACCTTGGATTCCTGGATTGATGCAACATGAGATATAAGAATGCTAAACAAATAAAAATAGCCCTCTCCTCAATTTTCATGCTCTTTTTATTACTTTACCAGTAATGGCCTAGTTGTGTTGGCTTTTATGTAGCTATCAACATTGCCTTGCATGTGACATGAAATGGTAATGTGAATTCACTGTTTAATCCCTAAATTAGCTGAAGGAATCACGTGTGTTACTGGTCCAAAAAAATCCCACCTTCACTTTCAGTTGACTTTGTCCGCCTTCAATTAAACTTCCATTGCCAGATCTGACTAGTTGCATAAGTCAGATCTGTGCAACTAGTTCCAGATCCATAAAAATCTGAGATCACTAAGAAAGAAGATACAAATAGTGCTGATGGATGGGTGAGAGAGAAAGATAAGATATAAGGGGTAAATGGCAACAATGAGATAGCAAAAACAATGGCAGGTCCCAAAGCTTTTTCACAATTTAAGATTATTCTGCATTTTTGTTAGACCACTAGGGGCCCTTCCACACAGCCCTATATCCCAAAATATCAAGGCAGAAAATCCCACGTTATTTGAGTGTGGAGACAGATAACCCAGTTCAAAGCAGATATTGTGGGATTTTATGCCTTGATATTCTGGAATATAGAGCTGTGTGGAACGGCCATGTGTTACACTGGCAAAAGGAGGAGAAACAGTTCTTGTGAATGTGAAACCTAAGAAGAGAGACTATACAGGTCTGTTGTTTATTCTGCATATTTACCATTGTTAAGGAATAATCATTGCTTTCTTTGAGGGTTCCTTATGTGATTGGTAATTAAAATAAGCTGTCCAAGGACTTAGATCACAGTAAACTAGTTAGCCTGTCAAGTGAGCTTATGGGCAAGCTCATTTAAAACAAACCATAAGAAAGCTGACCTGCTAGGTCAGTGCAGACTTTTTTTCCCCAAGACCCTGCCTTTGAGAGCCAAGATAAGCCTCATTAAACCTGAGCTGCTTGATAACTAGAACACCTTAGATCTCAGCTAACAATCCACTGTCCAGAAAGCAAAGCTGGGGACATTTTGAAAACTGCATAAGAAATGTGTGTGGTGTTGCTGAGAGAATAAATTGGTAGGGAAGACTGATCTGTTTTATAAAAAGATTATTAGGGCCTTCTGGCACTGTAAAGTGTAAACAGAATATGTGACCTTTACAGGCTTATTTCTCAGAAATAAGGGGCATGCATTTCTGGCTCTGTCCAAACCCTTCAGGATTTCACAGTTCAACACCAGGATGCATATGCCAAGCAATATTAATCCAATTTACCATCCAATCAAGATGGTAAAAGGCATTAATGAAGAACAGCACACAAGTAAGGAAGGGCTGTAGCTGTTAGCTTTTGCCTGAATCTACAGGGAACTGCAAAATTTTGCCTTCTTCTCCCACCTGCTGAATAAACTGTATTCAAACTCCCTTTTAACTTTGAACTGTGGTAATTGAAGAAAGCTGAGGGCAAAGGAGAAAAGTGGGATGACAGATGATTTGTCAGGACTGTCCCTCCCAAACTGGGACAGTTGGAGGGCATGCCTATGCATGTTGATATGTATGTGCTGATTGAATGAATTTTCTTGTTATGGTCACATACCAAAAGTTATATGTGCTGGAAAACCAGTATTTGGGATGTTGTTGATCACAGGCATTTTGTGGCACTTGTTTCTCACCTTCCCCCCAGTGCAGACTCATTGGTGGTGACAATTACTATCTTTCCCATATTTCAAATCACAAGTCTTTGCTTCTTGCTTCCACTTTGGCAACAGAAACAAACGTTTTCTGTCCTACAATGTCACTGGATTCTGCAGCTCCCTTTACCATAATTAGCCAATCTAGTTCATTTGATTTTTTTTACAGCAAGGACAGAAATAGATTTGGTAAGGTGTGAAGGGAGGAGGTTGGCAAGCCTGAGTAAATGCACCCTATCACAGCCTTCAGTGTGTTTCTGAAAAATAATATAAAGCTTGTTAGTTATATTTTTAGTTAAGACCGGGTAGAAATAGATATAAGGACAGGGATAGATAGGAATAGAATACATTTTAAGGAGATGAGAGGAGAAGCACCAGTTAGGAACAGGGCTGAGAATAGGTAGGGATAATAAGTGAAAGAAGGAACTTTAGTTTGGTGTGAGCTGAGAGCATGGAAAGAGTTTGGGAAGATGTGTTGCTTTGGTTTAAATGACCTGTTACATCATACAATGAGTGTATAAAGTCAGCATCAGGATAGATGTTTAACCTGCTTGTTGTACAATTAATCTTTACTGTTTTTATTTTATGCCTCACTGTCTCAATCAGTCACACCTTACCACATTGAACCCAGCAATCAGTTCATCTGCCTGTCTGTTTTAAGTGTCACCTTGTGACCTGGGAATAAGATCCAGGAGGAGGTTTTAAGGGTTATAGGGCCAGGTGAGTGATAGGGGCCCGAAGGCTAGAAATGCAGAGCCAAGCTAGATAGGTGAGTCTGTCAAATGGAGGAGCCTGGTAGCTCCTAATCAATTCTAGGGAGGGAACCCTATGTGGTCTCTTTATAGTGAGAAGACATTTATTCCTGATCTGTGGTATTTACTCATCTGGACAAAAATGTAAGAGTGGTATTAAGAACATGGGGAGAGCCTCATTGGATCAGGCTAAAAGGACTGTTTTGTTCAACATTCCATTTACATCGTTGTTAATATGAAGCTCATAAGTAAGATCTGGGCACAACAGTACTTCCAAGCAATTGGAATAGAGAGGTATATCTTCTCTGTTATTGGATGTGAATATATCTTTCCTATGACTGGTTTATAGTGGAGCCAGCATGGTATAGTGGTTTGACTATGTCAGGAGAAAAGGATTTGAATCCTTGCTCAACCATGAAAATCCATTGGGTGACGCTGGACAAGTTGCACACACAACCTCAGAAGATAGGTTCATCTTAAGACTGCCATAAGTCTAAAATTCTGCCTGCGTCCAGTTTATGATGCCAGCGGTATATCTTATGACAGGTATGGTCCAGGTGTTTATGGCCTTGATGGTATTGCCTCCATTGAGCTTGCTTTTGAGAATTTGAATGACCCTTTGAATGTATTCTTTGCTGACCACAGTTTTCACATGTTCATGTTTGATGTTTGATGTTGTCCAGCTGTAGTATGCCCAGATATTTATAGGTCTCTGGCTGGTGACACTTTATTGCTTGGCCATTGGGCATATTTATGCCCTCACTTTCAATGATTTTCCCTTCTTCGGTGCCACTGTCGAACATTTGTCCAAACCAAACTCCATGTTGATATCAGTGCTAAAGATTCGCATAGTGTTAGTCAGAGACTGGATTTCAGTTTCAGTTTTCCCATACAGTTTCAGGACATCCATGTACAGCAGATGTGAAATTTTGTGAGATCTCTGAGACATTTGATAGCTGAGGTTTGTTTTTTGTAAGATTGTTGGCAGAGAGATCATGACAATGATGAAAAGCAGTGGGGACAATGAGTCTCCCTGGAATTTCCTCTTCTGGTGTTGACAAGTCCATAGTTTTCATTTCCAACAAACAGTTCAGTTTTCCAGTGCTTCATCATAGTTTCAATAAAAGTGCCAACATTTTTACAAATCCCAATGGTGTCTAGGCACTTGATGATCCAACTGTGTGGGAGTGAGTCAAAGGCTTTTTTGTAGTCAATCCATGTCATATGAAGATTGGTTTTTCGGCTTTTGCAGTTCTCTGGAATCATTTTGTCAATTAATAACTGGTCTTTTGTGCCCCTGCTTTTTTGTTTGTTGCCTTTCTGTTCATCTGGCAAGATGTTATTTTCTTCAAGATAATCTTGAATTCTGTCAGCTATGATGCCGGTCAATAGTTTAAACATAGTGGGCAGACATGTTATCGGCCTGTAGTTTCCTGGTGCTGCTCCTTTTGCTGGATCCTTTTGTATCAGATATGTTCTCCCAGTTGTTAACCAATCACTGATACTTCTTTTTTGCAGCATCTCATTGAATTTTTGGGCCATTTTCCCATGTAGACTAGTCAAAATCCATGCAGTTGATCATTACCAGGCAATGTCCAGTTTCATTTGCTGATAATTTCAGTTGTTATTTCCATCTGTTCCATTTTGTTGTGAGAATTTTTCTTCAAACTCCTTTATCCACCCAGTGTTTTTGTTGTAGTTCTTATTATTTTCCCAGAGTTTTTTCCAAAACTTAGTTGTTGCAGTTTTCTCATACTTTATGACTACTGTGTCTGTTGTTTGGTTGAGACTCTGGTAGAACTGTCTTTGGTCTGATTGAAACAGTTGATTTTGTCTGTACAGGATGATTCCTGCATCATATCTTTCAATTTTTCTGGCTG
Organism: Anolis sagrei; assembly: GCF_037176765.1. Classification (NCBI taxonomy): domain Eukaryota; kingdom Metazoa; phylum Chordata; class Lepidosauria; order Squamata; family Anolidae; genus Anolis; species Anolis sagrei. The sequence goes on along the minus strand of NC_090024.1, from coordinate 208,912,402 downwards.
TTGCTGTAATTTGTTCTTTCATGATTTCCAAAGCTTCTTCAGTTTTTTCTGGTATTCAGCCAGTACTTTCTGATCAGATATTGCTTGATTTTGTTATTCTTCAATTTCTTCTCCTTCGTATTTTTTCAGGTTACTTGCATCTGACCGTAGATTTTTGATTTTCAACTCGAACCTGACCTTCCATTTTGATTTTCCAGTCAATTTTCTTGGAGGTTGTAGGAGCCCAAGCTCTTCTGTTACTATCACTGCTGTACTGTAGGCAAACTGGTTTGTTTGTTCAATTGATGTTATTTAGACAGTAGAAAGTAATGTATTTACATCCTTCATGAGAGGTGCCAGTTGTCTCTTAGGCACTGTTTTTAAAGCTGGGAGTCGCTTTCTTATTGCATTTGATACAGCATGGGCCATGATTTTATCCTTCAGCTTTTGTTGTCTTGCTGTCAATATTCCTGGTAGTTCAACAAATGCTTCAGGTGCTGGTTCTTCAAATTCTTGCAAATGCTCCACATTTTCTTCTGGTTCAGTCTGTTCTAGAGTTTCAAGTGTTTCTGGAGTCTCTGCTACTGTCTGTGCTGTGACCTGATGGTAATTTACTTTGCTAATTTTCTGTATTTCTTTGAGTTCAACTTCACTGAACACTTTGTTTCTGATTATGAATCTCCGTTGATCAGCCAGTCAGGTTTCAGTTATCTGCGAGTCAGGATACTCTTGTTTCCACAACTGATACATCCTTTTTTGGTAGCCACACTTTTGAGGTTCTGATTTGTAATAGCATTTCATAACTGTGCGGTTTTCTGGCATTGTATATTTCTGTCATTTCTGTGAATGTTCATTTGTATTTTGATTCTGTAGCCCACTTGTCAATGGATGTCCAGAATCAGCAGCATGCAGCACTGTCCTTTTTATCCTGGGCATCGACCAAGCCAGTATAGACTTCGTTTTGGTTTATTTCTCCATAATGCTAATGGGTTAGATGCTCAGTTAAAACTTGTTCGCCAGCTGTGCCCGTACCTTGCAAAGTCTGACTTTGCCATGGTAGTCCATGCTCTGGTTACATCTCATATAGACTACTGCAACGTGCTCTACGTGGGGTTGCCTTTGAAGACTGTTCAGAAGCTCCAAATGGTCCAAAGGTCAGCGACCAGGTTGTTAACAGGAGCAGCACTCAGAGGGCATACAACTCCTCTGTTGTGCCAGCTCCACTGGCTGCCAATCTGCTTCCGGGCATAATTCAAAGTGCTGCCTTTAGCCTATAAAGCCCTAAAAATTGTTTCGGTCCAACTTACCTATCTGAACGTATCTCTCCTTATGAACCATTTAGAATGTTAAAATCTTTTGGGGAGGTCCTGCTCTCATTCCCGCCTTCCTCACAGATGCGTCTGGTGGAGACGAGAGACAGGGCCTTTTCAGCAGTAGCCCCTTGACTGTGGAATGTCCTGCCTCCTTTCTGACCTTTCAAAGAAAGGTGAAAACTTGCTTTTTTGAACAGGCCTTCCCAAATACAGCGTAGATGTACAATATTATCGACAACTGACGACACAACTGGACAATGATTTGATATGGAGACGTTTTGATAATGTTTTTAATGCTTTGTATGGTTTTTATATTTTTATATTGCAGTTAGTGTTTTAATTGTATTTATGATTGTTTTAATTGTTGTAACTATTTTGGCATCGAATTGTTGCCTATTGCTAACCATTCTGAGTCGTCCTTGGGCTTAGAGGGGCGATATATAAGTGTAGTAAATAAATAAATAAATAGTTTCATTCCTCAGCTGAGACCTCTCTGACTTGGTTGAACCTGCTGGTAGTTACACTACCGCCAGCACAGCTCTCAGCATCCTTGGAGCAATTAAGCCCTCCACCACGATTAGATGGCACCCATCGGGGGGGAAGATTATTATTATTATTATTATTATTATTATTATTATTATTATTATTATTTACGTTCAGTGACCCAGAAGGGAACACAGCACTCTGAAGTATGGCTATAAAAATAGATTTGTATAAAAACAGTGTGCCAATGGTAGTTTTATTTTAAGTTTTTTGCTTAACAGTTCTCCATCTGGAATTTATCTTGTTTCACAGTTACACACTTAATCATGTTCATCAAGCTGCCTGCCACAATGCAAAGTTCCCTTCTTTGGTCATTCAGTCTCTGCCAGCTCAGATCTCACCAGCATGTCGATGTAGTTGTTGCTGATACATCAGTTAGTACTTTATCAGGTCAGGTGGACATGATCCCACTTTTTCCCCTCTATCTATAAGGTAGACAAGAAAGGATTCTTGTGATCTATGGCCTCTAGGTCTTCTTGAAAGCTTAGCACTAGTTCACAGCAGTCTTTTAAACCAACTGAACTGTGAAGGTGCTTGCCTGGTGTAATGCCCATTTGATGACACCCTACTCTTTTTTTGCCTGAACTGACTCTCTGAAGTATCACATATATCAGATTAAGAAGCTGCCACTGTGGGAAAAATCCATCAAAGAGCTTCAAACTGCCTACAGTGTGAATACAGGGAGGTCTAATTTGCCCATCACTTTGATATGAAAGAGGTTTATGTTCTTTCAGATTTGCACATAGTAATAGCAACAAGTATTAAAACTGCCAGATTTTCTTCCTTTTCCAGGTTGTTAAGGGGAAGTCCCAATAGCAAAGGGAAAAGCAATATTCCTCATCTTGACATTCTGTGTATATATAATTGGTATAAATCTATGATTTCAGTGGGGAAAATAAGAGTGGGTAAGGAGAAAATAATGTCACTGGGTTTCTCAATTAAAGTATTCATTTTTCACCCTGGAAAAAACACATTGAGGGAAACATCATACCTTGCTTCAATACTGGAAGACGTTCAGTGTGTTGTACAGAATAAAATACAGTAGAGTCTCGCTTATCCAACATAAATGGGCTGGCAGAACATTGCATAAGCGAAAATGTTGGATAATAATGAGGGATTAAGGATTGAGAAAAGGTTAGACCAATATTAGTCTTCCTTAAGAAACATGCCACAGGGGACCCTAATGTATCATATGGGATCCTTGAGCTTGAAGTTTGGAAAGACACTGGAGGTTTCTGGCTGAAAATGTAATGGCAGTGAGTATGGAATCCTGGGATTTGCCGCGTAGAAAGGGGCAAATCCTAGGATTCCATAGCTATTGCAATTAAAGTGGAGGCATAATACTGTAATTGCATCCCTTTCTCCACTCTTTTCTCCTTTCCTTACTGTATTTTCTGTCCATTGACAAAATCCTACACCTGGGATTTTGTGGAGGTGGTATCACCTCTTCATTCCTAAATTAGAGCAGTGGTGGGAGAAGATTCCTGCTGAATGGTCATCCAGTCCTTTCTTTCCCCAGATTTTGTGAGTACCTTTTCTGACATAGGCAAAGGTGTCCGGCAATGGCCAGAAGTTTTCCCAATCTCTGTTGCCTGTGCTGCAAAGTTGAGGGCAGCTCCAGAGCAGGACTTTCCAAACGTTTCATGTTGATGACAAACTTTTAAGATATTAATCATTTCATGACACAGTAAATCAGTTTTCCTCGCAATAGACACATGCATAAATTGTAAAAACAAAATTTATAGGGACACAAGATATCTCATGAATAGATTTCATTCATATTTTTTAAAATATATGATTTATTGGTTTTTTCACATAGACTCAGAGGCTTCGCATTACATTTGCACAACCCACCTCCACACTGTAGCTGTCACACAAATGTGTCACGATAAACAGTTTAGAAAGCTTTGCTCTGGAGCATTCCCCAATCTCTGTTAAAGCAGGATAAAATCAGATTATTCAGTTTTACCCAGTGTAAGAGGCTGGAAATCCCTGAACATCATCTGGACATCTGGGAGAAACTTCTGGCCCAATTCAGAGTATGTGGACCATGTTGATAGGCCCTGAGTTCAAGGCGTAAAAGTAGTTTGCACTCAGGTAACTCAGCAGTGGGCAAGAGAGAGGAGAGGACAGCATCACGTTCTTCCCAGTAGACTCACAAAAAAGCAAATTGCTGCAGCCTCTTCTCATTTGTGTGTGCTCATGAATAACTTTTGCCATATTCACTACATTCAAATGTTTTTTCCCCTTGAAATGTTGGAAAATATGTAATTTTGGAAGGCAAATGAGCCCACAGTTTGGCAATTCTTGCTAATTTGGATGATGGATAATGGTATTAGGAGGTACCAAGCATATTGGCTATATATTAGAGGCAACATGCCTCTGAATACCAGGTCTGACATAATATGAAAAAGAGAGTGTTTACTCATTTGCAATCTGCTTTAGGGTGTTCCATATTATGTGTAGGTTACTAAATGAACAGAATGCTGGATAAGATACCTTTGCTCAGATCCAACAGGGCTCTTCTAAAGTTGTGGCTGCATGCCTTCAAGTCATTTCCAACTTATGGTGATCTTATGGTTCTTGGCATGAATTGTTCAGTGGGGTTTGCTAACCGAGACAGTGTGCCTTGCCCAAGTGGGGCTGAGTGGGGATTTGAACCCTGACTCCCAGAGGTATAGCCCAAGACGCAAACCACAACACCACATTTCCAAAATATTGGTATGTGAAGATGTATATACTTCGCTTTTAGGATGGTGGTTCCGATTTCCTTCCAGGATTGACTCCTTGTTTGTGCCTTTCAGCTGATACTGCTGTAGAAATCCACAGTTCTAAAATTCCTTCCATTTAACAAGTCCATCAGCTTTGCATATCTGAGTGTAGACTGGGAAAAGTTCTGGGTCATGGTTGAGGTCCTTCATCATAGGCTACCACAGCTCCTTTACCTGTGAGAAAATTCTACCCATTCCAAATGCACGCACATACACACACTTTGTGGTGTCCATCCAGCCTTTCCTGCTCAGTAGGCTGAGGACTGGGCTTTCATGCTTGGGTAAGGAGAAGACATGCATATAATTAAAAAAGCAGAGGTATCATTTTATGTTCTCATGCTCCATCAGCTTATTTAGAGATGAAGGACACTCCAATTTCTTTCAATGTAATATAGTTTCACATGGGACACAAAAGCTGTGCTCCTAATTCTATATGGCTGAACATGAATTAATGATAGTTATTGATTATAAGAAGCCATTAGAAAAGCTGTACAGTATGTTTCAATTTATTTTCTGTATTCAGAGCAGAACATAAGCATCCATATAAAACACTGCAAAGTTGATAGTATTTTGGATCATGAATTTTAATGCTGTAAGGTTTCATGTTCTGGAATGCAGTTGAAAATGATACTGCTGTGCTACACAAGGATTTATGAAACCTAAATCCCTTATCTTGTATAACAGCCATGCTGCAACCAATGCGAGTTTCCAGCTGTTTTCCAGCTGTGATTCATTGAATTGTGTGTGCTCATGTACATGTACACACAAAAAAATCACTATTTAACCTATCTACTTTTTTCCATTTTGGTGTACTCACACATATTTGGACAAAGTGGCTACTTGGGTCAATCAAAAATTAAATTGAGATAATTTACAAAAAAGGCTGAAGTTCTTGTTTTTGTGCGTTGAATAAATATAGTTGTTGCTTACCTCAAGAAAACCATAAGTTTACCACCTCCTTGTTAGAACGTTAAGAAGACTAGAATTTTAGGGAGCTTAGTCAGTTTTTCTTTCTCTCCAATTCCATTGGGGAAACACCCAATAATTGCAATATTATACTTATCATTTCCCTTTATTTGTATCGAATAAGTGACTTTGCATTTCACCTGGAAGGAAAAATCATTTAAGTCCCTAAAGTGGTAATTTTCTCAGCATGTCAGTACCTGAGCCAAATTGTCTTTTAGAGAAATATGACAAGGATTGGGCAGTGGTAAAATGAAGATTTGCAGAGCTTTGGAACAACAGACTAAGCTGTCATGAGATGTGACCTAAATAGTGAACACCATGGACATAATATTCCTGGTTGTTTTTGACTATTCATAGCTTGATCTAAGCTTTTCCAATATGAACTCTCTCTATATGCTAATTAATTTTAAAAAGCCACTTCCAGTACTGTGTTAATCAGTAGCAATGAGGTATGCAATGTAATAGAAAATTTTAAGAGGCAGGTGAATAATCAATCTGATCAAAAGCAGTAATTACAGTTCAAATATAAGTGCAAAGGAATAGTCACATATATAATTTTATTAATACGTATGATTTAATAACATGTCTATGTTGTTTTGTATTCGTGTATCTGGAGTTAACTCTCAGTAGCTAAGTTTAATTTATTGTAAATTACAAAAAGTTTGAAGAGGCAGTATGGTGTGATGATTTCAGCATTCGACTGTGACTCTGAGACCAGGATCAGAAACCCATTGAGTGACCTTGGCATGTAACACTCTCTCAGACTCATCTTCTAGATGAATCTTACCAAGTAAATCTAGTGATAGGTTTCCCTAAAGGTCAACATAAGTCAGAAATAACTTGAAGGCACACAATAACAAGACATTTGCAAAGAATAGAAAGTGAAAGCAAATACTGTGGTTGTCCAGCACATGCTAAAAGCCTTACCACTCTACCAACAGGGGGGGATTAATTTGTGGAATAAGTAACAACTATAGAATAAAAACAGATGCTGTCAGCACATATAGTGATGCTTCTGGCTTTTTTGCTCATTCCTATGCTAATTGAGAATGCTTGGTGTGGATTTCACAGGTCGATGGGTCTCTGACAAAAATAATGTACAGATTGTACCCCTAAGGGGTATTGAAGCTTTAGATGAGAACTTAATTTCCCATCTAAAGACATCTTGAAGAAGGCTACAAGGGATGCTGAGTATTTTAATATCCTCTTCTTGAGCATGTAAATCTAGATCAGGGTACCCAAACTAACACTCGCAGACTGGAGGCAGCCCTCCAAGTTCATTTACCCTGCCCCTGCCCTAAGCTTTGGACTTAGGGTCACCCTAAGGACCTCATCTCATGGAGAACCTTGATGTGGGGGGCAGCAGGATAATCCATAGAGCATTGGGGCAAGTAGTAGAGCAGTGAGGCAAATCCGTTGCCCAAATTCCCCCATTGTCCGTATCACCCACTTGCCCATCACATGCCGGAAAGTATACCTTTCCAGCTTGCTCTTACACTGCCTCCAGCATACTTTTTATCTGAACACAGGTTGTCTTCTGTGTTCAGAGTTCCCTGTCATAGAACACTTCGCTATTGCAGCCAGCACGAAGCCCCTCTGGAAGTAGCTGTGCATCATGTGGTGAGATATGGTGGGCTCCATGCTGGCTTCATTGGTGAAGTGTTCTATGATGGGGAAATTTGTCAGTGTGATGAGATTATAGGTCTGAAATGACTTGAAGGTGCACAACAACAGCAATCCTAATAAACTTTACTATCTCATCAGCCAAAAGCAGACCCACAATTCCCACTGAAATACTGGTAAGTTTATGTTGGTTAATTTTTTTCTTCATTTTAAATATTGTATTGTTCTTCCATAATTTTTGCACTATAAATAAGATATGTGCAGTGTGCATGAAAATTCATTCATTTTTCCCAACTATAATCCAGCACTCCAACAGTCTGAGGGACTGTGAACTTGCCCTCTGTTTAAAAAGTGTGAGGACCCCTGATCTAGATGAACATCTCAATGTACATTAGGCTAACCTGGGGTTGGGATCCTAGCTTTTTCTTGATGCAATTGCACTCCAGGTTACAAACCTGAAAGACTAGGTTAATAACTCAGAAGTGCTTTTGGACTCAGAACTGCTGCTGGAAGGCCAGGTGACCGTGGTGGCCAGGAATGGCTATTGGCCAGGTTTAGCAGACGTGCCAGCTGTGCCTTTTTCTAGTGAGAGCAGATCTGGCCACATTGGTTCATGCCTTAATTACCTTCCAATTAGGTTATTGTAATGTGCGAGAGTGCCCTTGAAAATTGTTCAAAAGTTGCAGTGAGTGCAAAATGCAGCTGCCAGAGTGTTGCCAGGTGTGCATCTTACAGAGCATATAGCACCACTTCCAAGATCTGCACAGCTTCTGGCTGGTTTTCAAGCTCAGTTCACAGTGCCATCTATAAAGTTAAGTTACCACTCCTAACTTGAACCTCCATGCCCATGGATTCAATCATCCAAGGCTTGAACATACATTTAAAAATAATCTAAGAGGCAAATCTTGATTTTGCTATTTTCTACAAGGGACATCATTTTACTGCACCGCTGTAAATAACAGAACTTGAGCAGCCACAGATTTTGGTATCCATGGAGGAGTCACGATACCAAACTCCAGCAGTTACCAAGGACCCACTGTAGTATCACATTGTAGTGTGACTAACTAGCAGTCATGAATATAGAACTGTGATGGATGACTAAATATAGCTAACTGTTCTATATTTACAATTGCTAATTAGCAATTAGTGTGATGCTACTTAGTATTGATTGAGACTCTCCCTCCCCTTTACTCTGCCAGGCATCAATTCCACATGGAGAAGATGGTCCATTTTTCTGGTGATCAGTGCAAGAGTAAATGATGTTTCTATCAGGCATGGGAGAGTAGGGCCAGGAAATTACAACAGATTCATAGCTAATATAGAATATTGTCTATAGGTTTGTTTTAGTTGAGCTGTGTTTTTAGGCGGCCATAAGTATATACATACACACACACATATAAAACAAAGAGTGCAGTAGTTCTCAACCTATGGGTCCCAGGTGTTTTGGCCTACAACTCCCAGAAATCCCAACCAGTTTACCAGATGTTAGGATTTCTGGGAATTGAAGGCCAAAACATTGGCATTGAATGTTTGCCGTATATGTGTACTGTAATCTGCCCTGAGTCCCCTTGGGGAGATAGGGTGGAATATAAATAAAGTTTGTTGTTGTTGTTGTTGTTGTTGTTGTTGTTGTTGTTTTTAATCTAGGGACCCACATGTTGAGAACCACTGTAGCTAAAATCATTTTTGAGACTTTTGGTCCTTGAAGCTCCTCCACCTGTTATAACTGTTTAAATGTTTTAAGGTATTAGTGGTTTGTTTTCAAAAGGTTATATCTATGTTATTTTAAATGTGTATATTCATTGTGCAATGTTGCAGGGGCTTGATAAGCTGAAAAACAAGCAAACAAACAATTAAATATGTTATTCCCCCGACAAAGAAGAAAATCTGTGCAAAAAGAAGAATTGACACAGTTCCACCTTTATTTCTTGCTGTGTGAACCTTTCAGCTGCCCAACTCTGAATTCTTGTAGATTAATGATTTCGAAGCCTATTGATAGACCAACTCCCAGACTCCTGAACTAGCAAGGTCAGTCATCATGATTGTGAGAGCTGTAATGCAACAACATCTAGGAATTCCAAGACTAAGAACCATCACTGTAGAAAAGTGGAAAGGGTTGTATGAATATAATCCCTGTTAGTTGAACTTTGATTTAGCAAACTGAGAATACACGTCAGTTTGCAAACTCCCTTATCCTCTTTTGTGTGCCTATCACATTATCAAAATATAGTTTTGCATTAATTTCTGACATCAAAATGTGTGGTTCTCATCACTGGCCAGTATCTAAGCCATATCCAAAGATATCCTGGCATGAGCTTGGACACATTTTTGAACTATACCTCTCCAAATATGTCAGCTAAACTCTGCTACGGGACATGCTAGCTGGAAAATTCAGGGAAACTGTAGTCCAAAAATGTAATTTTTCCAAGTTCTGGATTTCAAACTCCAGGGCATTCCCAAAGAGACAGTCCTCCTAGAGCATGGGAATGTGGATGCTATGAAATCATGGACTTTAATAACAGCAACAGAAATAGATTACAACCCATTTCTATAGTTATAATGTACTTAGGTAAATAAATCATTTGGTGCTTCCAGTCGTTACATTGCAGGCAGGGTGAGTCCTTACACAACCTTTTGTTCAATCCTTTTTGACATGTCCAAAATGACAGCTGTCACTTAAGTTCCTTGGGAGGCTATTTCACACCCATAATTTTCCTGTTAGAAAGTGTTACTTCTTGCTGTTACCCTGTTTTTTCTTTTCCTATTTTGATCGTGGTAGTCCTAGCAAGTCCCAGTATAGTATGCCAAATAATTCCTTTCCTCTGTTGCTACTCACATCTATCAATATTTGTCATTCTGTTACACTGCCAAACTGATTTATTCTTCTATATCAGTCAATTTTGATCGCCTCTGCCCATTAATCATTCTTGTTGCTGTAAGCTGCTTTCTGTGTTTCAGTCTAGTCAGATGAAAAATACTTCTTATATTTTTTGCACCCATATCAGATATTCAGAGGCCTTAGAGAAAGTGGTTGTGCTGATTCTACTGGACTGGGATCAGGCCCGTAGCCAGGATTTCATTTCGGGGGGGGGGGGGGGCTGAATTTTTTTTCAGGGGGGGTTTCGGGGGGGGGCTGAGTTTCGGGGGGGGGCTGAGTCTGAGTGAAAGAGGGTCTACCCTAGCAAACCTTTTGTATCATTACCCCAATACCCCCATGCATATGGGATATATTGAGTATGGTGATCAGATCATGATATGAATAAACATAACAGTTTAAATAATGCACCAATAAGGCCTTTTCGCGAACCACCATGAAAATTTCGGGGGGGGGGGGCTGAAGCCCCCCGAGCCCCCCCCCCCCCCCCCCCCCCCGGCTACATGCCTGACTGGGATATACAGTTCTCATCTGCGAAGTGTATTGGAAAATGCCTGTTCCAACAACTCTTTTTATCCCTGTTTTTTCAGCAAGGCTTTTCAGTTTTGTTATACAAGTATAATATAACCAGTTTGGTGTAATGGTATTGGACTGTAACTTGTGATATAAGTTGAATATCTCTTTTCCAAATGCTTGGGACTAGAATTATTTTAGATTTGTTTGTTTTCAGATTTTGTACTATTTACATATACATAATGAGATATACTGGAGAAAAGAATAGTCTAAACACAAAATTCATTTATGTTTTACATATAGCTTAGACACATAGCGTGAAAGTGTTTTAATATAATATTTTAAATAATTTTTGTGCATGAAACAAAGTTGATGTACATGAAACCATCAAAAAGTGAAGATGTCACTATCTCAGCCAGCCATGGGGACTAGTTCAGATTCCGGAGTATTTTGTATTCACCTATGCACCTGTGCACAGTCAACCTGTGCACAGATTCTATACCCTCATTAAGACTTTCAGCTAATTGCTGACATGCCTCACAAGGTCTGACCTGCTTCACAAGATTGTTATGAAGATAATGTGAGAAAGAAAAGAGCCATATATGCTGTCTTCAGCTCATTTAGGGAAAGGGAGGGTATAATATAACAGATAGATAGACAGGTAGCTAATCGGGGTCAGGGGGGGGACGGGTGGGAGAGGAGGATTCTAATGGAAAAAACCCTTAGTGATCGAAGCTGATCTAACTGGCCAGGCTGCAATGAAACTTTGGGATACAACATTTAGAGGATCTGCATTCATGTAATGAAAGACAAACTAAACAGGACTTCTTGTAAACTACATAATTATAGCAACATGATAGTTCACGTGAATCCATAGTGCTCTATTTTGGTGATTTGAAAGGGACCCTGCCCCACCGATCTGATTCTGCTAGAGATTCATTGCTCTCTCTAGGGTGAGAGCACGCAGAATCTATGCTTATGATTATGTCATGAAAGTAAAGCAGGTGACCTATGTTTACAATTCAGTGCATTTCCTAGTTTCAAGGAAATGAGACTTTTGCAACCATCACAGTGCCCCTAAAAACTTTGAAATAGGATTGCCATTTGAAAAATGGTAAATACTTGAGAATAGAGAAATGAATGCTAAATTCCTATCATGACTGTTTTGTGATCAATCACTCAATTTACTTACTTAAAAGCCTTTCCCACTTAGATATTCACAATAACCTTGGTTTAGCTGAAAGACTGATTTTGCCCAAGACTCAGTGAGTTTCTACACTAAACCAAAGTCAATATCCTTCTTGGATTGTGTTGCCTAGAACTGGACACAGTATTTATTCCAAGTGATGTCTGACCAAAGCAGAATAGAGAGGGACTTTCCATCCTCATCTAGACATTATACTCCTATTAATGCAGCTTAAAATCACATTATTATTACTTTTAGCTCCTATTGATTCACATTCAGCTTATGGTCTATTAAAATGCTGAGATCTCTGTTGTCACACATCATATACATACATATACAAGATCATATATAAGTATCATTTATACTCCCATGTATTTAACTAAATTATCCTCTTGTTATTGACAGTACCAGATCCATATCTAGACAATGCTTCCATAAGTCCAGTTTGCTGCCTATGGAAGGATATCATCATGCTTCCATAAGTCCAGTTTGCTGCCTATGGAAACCCTTAACATATTGTCATTTCAGCTCTCATGATGATATCCTTATCCAAGCCAATCTCAATTAGTTTTTCAATTAAGATTTCATGAGATGTCTCATTGAATGCTTTGTGGAAATCCAATTACACAGCAGTCTTCAGCCATCCTCTTCCCCATTAATCTTTTAATTCCATCAGAAATGCCTTGATCAGGGCAACAGTGGGAACAAACTGCACTGGCTTACTATAGCCTGCAGGTGTTTTCCATCTGTGTGTTCCTATTCACACCAGAATCTAGATGTGTGCAAATCACCTTACTCTGTGTAAGCTGGAGCCTGTAGGAATAGCTATATCTAAGATCAGCAAGAGCTTCAAAAGGAGCACTAGGCCTGGGCCATATCATTTACTTGAAGCTTGGAGAAGTTGATTTTTGGAATACAATGCTCAGAATTCTCCGGTCAGCATAGACACTGCATGTTATCATCCAAAAAGAAAGTTTCCACAAGCTTTAAATGTAGGTCTTTCCCAAGGAGGGAGGAGAATAGTTAAGTCTTGAACATTGGTTCTCAACTTGTGGGTCCCCAGGTGTTTTTGCCTACAAGTCCCAGAAAACCCAACCAGTTTATCAGCTGTTAGGATTTCTGGGAGTTGAAGGCCAAAACATCTGGGTATCCACAGGTTGAGAACCACTGGTGTAGAGTTTTCCTCACTGGCTATAACTGCATCCCTATCCCATTGTTTGAAGCTTTCTCACTTTCCTCCCATTCCCATTAGTCTACTGAAGAATAATGGAAGTATTTGGCTGGTAGAATACACAACATTATGAGTGATGGATCTTGGGTCAGCCATCTTACAAAGCAGCCAGAGTCTGAATTTTGACTTCTTGTTTTTTTAAAGATCACAGAATAGTATGAGAAGGATGGACAGAGTATGCAGGAACAGATGAAAATCTAATTCCTACTGATGTATCACGCCAGCTCCCCAGCATAGTAGACCTTTGTAGTTCTTACTCTGTGGGATGTGCTGTGCGGATAACCCTTCTCAGCAAAGCCTCAGACGACTTTCAAACTTAGAAGGAGAATTCTTGTAGACTTTGATGACACAAGGAAGGGGAGGCCCTGCTGAGTGGATTCATTTGGAAACCAAGACAAGAAGTGCCTGCAGAGAAGCTGCAGTTTTGTGTATACAGCATCTTGTTTTTCAGGTTAGAAAAAGAAGATAAAGAAAATATTTTCCCCTCCATAATTAGGATCCTTTGTTTGAAAGGGAAGCTAAAATCTAGCAAGTAATGGCAACTTCTATATTATAATCAATGTTACCTAACGGTTCAACTAACAGGGACTTGGCTAGTATCAATTAAGCTTTCTGGGTGAAGTTTCTAAATGCTTAGTTTTTCAGGCTTATCCATAGTGTTAACCACCCCTATTCCTAAATTCTATATCTATTTTAGTTCACCAATATTTTGCATGATAATGCTTTCCATCACCATAATGCCATTGAGGTGTAAACTTCATTCTAACCAGAAAGGCATTGTGCATCTGTGTCTGAGATAGCTATCTATTTACCTTTCTGTCTATCTATCTATCTATCTATCTATCTATCTTTATTTCTTTTGTGAAACTCAGAATCTGACACATTCTGAGAACCTTGCACCCAGGAGTTGTTGTTTACAATTCAGTGCATCATGATCGTTGTGGTAATTATTGAAGTGTTTGCCTTCACTTGGTCAGCAACTGCATGGAGAATGTTGAAGTGAAGGTGGCTACGTTGATCAAAACGATTCCTATCGGTTCTTTGAAAAGTCATCCCCAAGGACTTTGGTTTCCAACATGACAAATATATCCTTTCTGGGCAGGCATGTAGCCGGGGGGGGGGGGGGGGCTTGGGGGGCTTCAGCCCCCCCCCCCCCCCGAAATTTTCATGGTGGTTCGCGAAAAGGCCTTGCTGGTGCATTATTTAAACTGTTATGTTTATTCATATCATGATCTGATCACCCTACTCAATATATCCCATATGCATGGTGGTATTTTGATAACGATACAAAAGGTTTGCTAGGGCAGACCCTCTTTCACTCGGACTCAGCCCCCCCCCCCCCCCCCCCCCGAATCGAAATCTTGGCTACGGGCCTGCTTCTGGGAATATTCATTTTCCATAGTTACTGTAGGGCTTGCAGTTGAGAATTCTGGGCTAGGCAGTGGCAACAGATAAAGCCATATTCCCTCTTAATTAAAAAAAAAGCCCTGCAGTTTCAGTCCTATGTGGCCTAGCTTCATTGTATTATAGATTATAAAATGTGCTTCCTTAGGAAGCTGTTTAAAAGGGCACATTGATACCCCAAGTGATGAGATCATTCTAGCATGTTCTAGCCAATCTAGGACAGTGTGGCCAAAATCACTATCATAGTCTTCAGACTTGTCAGCAGTCCCCCCAATCAGAAGTCCTATCAGAAAAGATATCTGAGGTAAAATTCAGTCTTCAGATGTAACTGTCACTCTGCAGTGAGGTTCCAAAGATGAGATATTTTAGTCTTCCAAAATGCAACATTTGAATATTTTGTAAATGATAGTTCGTTAGATTTTAACTTGTATCACATATAATATATCTTCGTATCTTGCTTCCTAAAAGTGTTTATAAACAATTTGCTTCCCCGTTTTGAACGGAGAAGTGAATTAATGTAAAAAAGTGTCATAAAATCATAGAATAATAGAGTTGGAAGAGATCACATGGGCCATCTAGTCCGACCTCCTGCCACGCATGAAACGCACAATCAAAGCACCCCTGACATTTAAATGATTATTTTGAAACTAAAAAAAATGTTTAGAAGTAGTGATGGGAGTGCAGTCCTGCATTTTTTTTTACTCAAAAGTAAATCCTGTTGTATTTAGTGGGGCTTACTTATAGGTGAGCAAGCTGAGGTTCTTTAAAATGAGCTTTTGAGGCAGGTTTCAGCTTTTGTGAATTGGTGGTTGTTTTGTTCGATTGATATATATCCCATGTGTATGGGTACAAAATCATATAAGAACCACCAACTGAGATTATTACTCCTTGCATCTGCTGAAGATCACTCAGGTCAGCATAAATCTGTTATCATTAATGGTAGCACAAAGCCATTTCATATGAGTTGAGTGGCTCTATAATTTGAGTACCTAAACAACTAAAATAATATTAGATATAGTTTGTTTGGAGAGTTTAAGAGAGGGTGGGAATCCAGATTTATTAATTTTTTTAGGACTACAATTCCTAGTTTTCCTCACCATCAGCTATATTAGCTAGTGCTTCTGGGACTTGCAGCCCAACAACATGTAAGAGGTCTCATGAGTTCCACTCCTGGTATTAAAGAAGGAATTGTGAAAAACATGGATTACAATGTGGAAAGAATAAATGGTTGCTGCTTCTAATAGCTGAAGTCAAACTCAGACTTGTAAGGCTGGGAAACCTGCAACCATTTTCCTAAAATGTTCCTGGAGTTTTTAGTGTCATGTATCTGTAGGAGCCTTTCCAAATTTGCCTTCCTCCTCAAAATAAGGGTTCAGTCCCTAGGCAAGTTTTAATATTGACAGAATCTTGGCAGTCACGCATTGGCATCTGCATTTTGAGAGCTATCCTGAGACTGTTTACAGTGTATCAGCTTGCCACTACGTGCTGGGGCTGAAGAGCCATTTCTGTAGCCTTTTCAGACGGGTGACATACCAACGAGAAGAGAGAGTCTGTAAGGGAGGCCTAGGGCACAATGATGTTGCATATGTTTTTGTCTTTCTCCTTATTCGTTGATAGTTTTAGACATCCATGGTAACATCTTTGAATGTCAAAGAAAATAATGATATACAGCATTTGAAAACCCATGAAAAAATTTCTAGCCAGTATGCTAGGGGCTCGCAGCTGCTGATGAGCCATCCAAGGAGGGAAACTAGACTCCTAAGGGATTACTCTCACAGGCATCAAGTAAAGTGGTCTGACCACAGAAGCAAAGAGGGAAGATGCTTCTGCCTCCTCCAGCCAGGCCAGGATCCACACTGTTCCAGGTGCCAGAAAGCCCCCCCGCCCATCCTGATATACATACATATTTTTCCTTTCCACCTGCTGCATCAAATGTCTGCTTTGCTCTCTCCACCACTCCATCTGCATATCTATTTTGTTTCTTGCTGGGAACAGTGACAGTTCCCACTAAGAGCCTTCCTGCCTTGACATTAGGTTTCCAGAGTCCATTGCCCACAGAAGTCAGGAAGGTGTGAGGAGGGCATCTCTCTTCTTCATGAACAGGGAAAAACATCTTCCCATTCTTTCCTAAATGCATTTACCTCACCAGCTGGCTCTTAATTATCATATTTTAGGCAGTCCTAACTGATGCTGCATAGGCCAGTAAAGAAAGCCAGACTCATCAGAAGTCACTCCTGTAGCCACCAAGCAAAGTGCTTGTCCTGTCTCATAGTCATAATGAAGACAAGCTGGGGACTAACTAGGTTTTCCCCTGACATTAAGTCCAGTTTTGTCTGACTCGGGGGTTGGTGCTCATCTCAATTTCTAAGCTGAAGAGTCAGCATTGTCCATAGACACCTCCAAGGTCATGTGAATGGCATGACTGCATGGAGCACTGTTACCTTCCCGCCAGAGTGGTACCTATTGATCTACTCACATTTGTATGTTTTCAAACTGCTTGGTTGGCAGAAGCTGGGGCAAACTGCGGGAGCTCATGCTGCTCCCCAGATTCAAACCTGCTACCTTTGGTTTAGCAAGTTTAGCAGCTCAGTGGTTTAACCCACTGTGCCACTGGAGGCTCCTAAACTATAGCTTGTGACTAGTCAACTAGCTATATTAGTTGAGGGATTTGCAGAGTTAGAGGATTTTTAAAAGAATTATTCCTAAAATCACACAAGTCAAACATAAAACCTAGTCCAGATTTGACATCTTTAGACAGTAACCAGCTTCATTGGCTTGATCACTGTTTCCAATATAACTTAAAGCAGTGCCCTGATTTGAGTTTGGAAATGAATTCCTTTCATACTGTGGCATAACAATATCACTAAATAGGGCTCCTGTTCATGGTTTCCCCCACCCCATATTAATCTCCAAAAGCCACATGAGAGCTGAACATAAAACTTGTTCATTAATCTTGGCTGTGATGGATCTTTAGTCCCAGCCCTGAGGCTGCTAACACCTGGAGTTCCAGACATACCTCCAGCAAACAGTCCCTTTTGCACATTAAAGGAACTGAGTGATGGCATTTCATTTCATTCGTTTTTTAAAAAACCTCTTCTGGTTCCCACTGGTATGTTCTTGCTAGAGCTTTCAATTAATGAGAAAAACAAATGAAGACTATTGTTGGGAAAACCCTGAGTATACCTGTATCTGTCTGGATTCCTTTGAAACTAAAATAATACTGTGATTGCTCAGTGATACGACTATGAAATGAATATAGTTTCATCACAGCTAGACCTTAGAAAAACTACCCTTTTGAGCTATAAATGCCACCACCCGACCCTGCACTCCCAGACTAGTTAGCATAATTGCTGGCCACATTGGAAGTTATAGTCCAAAAAGATTCTTTTCCGGGATTGGATTAAGGTTGTGACCTGTTTATCTGTGGATATTAGGAAGTAAATAAGTAATGTTACTTAACAGTAACACTTAGGAGCAATTGATTATTAAAGTGCATGGCTTTGTTATTGTCTACCATTTTGTATTCAGGAAGCTAACATGTCTGATGTAATAGTATCAATAGATGCCATTACACTCATGACGTGCAACAATTCTTGCTATATAGACTAATGTTGAAGACACAGCTTCAACAATTAGAGGATGATCAATGAATGTCTCGTCATGTGTGCCATTTTTAACCTGCTTTGCAAAGAGGTGCTGTGAAGCAGCTGTGAGCTCCCTGATAAAGAATTAATGAACAGAGAGGATACAATTCCCATTTACATATTGCTGTTTGGCTTGATGCATCACAGCATTAGGCAACACTTGTTTGTTTCAATGGTGATGCAGACTTACAGCATTATTTTTAGAATTTGATTGCGGATAGTCATCAGTGCCAAAATGTCATTCTCTGTGAAAATCAAGCTCAGGGATGAGCTAGCTTTCTTTCATAATAATCTCAAGTGAACCTACACTTTAGCAGCTAGCGATCACTTAAACTGACATAGTGCCATCCTGGGATTTGTAATTTGCTGAAGTGTTTTGGGTGATCTAGAGCATACCTGTGACCTATTGCATGATAACTCCATAGCAAAGAGTTCTAAACATTTCATCAGATTTCAGGATCTCACAGCATGGAGGCCATGACATTTTTGATCTCATCCCACCCTAAATTTACCCAGTTTTCTGACCATCTTTGTATGCTGACATAATGGAGTCCCACAGAGGTCTTCCCATGATGCACAGCCAATTCTGGTAGCTGTGCATTGAAATCTGTTTTGCCAGCATGTGAAGACAGCCAGAGAAGTCCGTTTTCAGGAGTCGAGTGTTCGGACTCCTGATAGAAAACAGTAGCAGGAAATGGAGAAAAGCCAGGAAAGAACAGAGAAATGTCATGGGTTTGTTGGCCATCCCCAAAGATAGATCTTGCCGGGGTAAGTTGCATCCCCACTCTTAAGGACCCTTTTCCCTTCTTTCCTCCACCCCCTTCCCTCCTTAACTGTTTTACATATAGCATGCTTATACTGACCCAAAGACACTGTTGTGGATTAGAACTCAATGCCCTTTCGACAAAGTTGAGCAGGGGTAACCAAAATGCAGGTCCTGAACCTCCTTTACAGTGAATTATCCTTCTCTGGCCTCTCCTCCATCCAATTACTTCTGATTTTGAAAAAAAATAGAACAGACTGGTGTAGGATGTGACAAAACAGCTAGTCTTCTCCCAAAGAGCATGATTGTCCTTTTCATGGTCATTTCCTACAGTATGTTGAAGGTGTAGCAGAGACCACCTGAGCTCCAGGGCAGTCAGAGTTAAGTATGGGCCATTCCCAATGTAAAGAAACATAACAGGTAAATTTGAAAGGAGACTCCCATTTCTGGAAGAGAATGGGCATGAGGAATGATAATGAACGTGTGCCCCCATGTTCAAAGATATATTGCTTTTGAATAACAAGTGTTGGCCATCATTTCTTACTGTTGAGCTCCCAGTGCTGCTTGGCTGCCTGATGGAAACAAAATGCTAGATTACATGGACCTTAATTTAATTCAACAAAAATTCTTTCATTCTTATTCTAAATCCAGCCTGGCAGTATCCAAGGATTCCTCTGTTGAGCTCCCAATTTGCATACCAAACTAGCACATGGAGAGAAAAGCTCATATATGCCATTGTGACATTTGCATTCACCTATCTACAGTTTAGTTTGAGCACAAATATTGATGTCCACACCCAAGGCACCTCACTAGTGACCTGAGTCACTCTCTAACAGTTAAACAATTTATTGGAAAAGAATTTTAAATTTTACCCGACATGCAATTAATTTCTAAGCACCATAATCATCATTGGCAGGAGCTATCTGTCTCGACAAATGACTTGAGACAAAATCAGTAGAGGGATCAAATGTCTGAAAGAGTGAGGCTACTATTAATAGCAAGAGGCAAAGAACATGACGATCCCTCTTCTCTTATCATCCTTCCCCATCCCACCCACTCCTGTCCCATCTTGGCTCTGAGAATCTGAAGCTACAGTTGTGAAACTCAATCTAGCAGCAGCAGCAGCAGCAACAGCAACAGCAGCAGCAACAGCAACAGCAGCAGCTTTTTTTTTTTTTTGCAAACCATGGTGCTATCCTTTTATAGAAAGTGCCATTCTCTGGTGAAGTGCGTGAGGTCAGCCTCTGCCTGTCGTTCCCAAAGGTGACTTGCGTGTCAGTCATCAAAGTTCAAAAAAGATTCTGAAGTCACAGGGAGAGAGAATGCCTGGAGGTAAAAAGCAAAACAAAACCAGAAAACCACAGATGTGGGATTTAACTCTTCCAAAGCCCCTAACACAATGTACAAATCTATCCAAGGGTGACACTTTCATTGATCCAAATGAAAAATGCAAAAATCGGAAAATAGCATTCAGGGAAAATTGATTGTTGTGGTCACAGTATCTAAGTCTTTTTGGTGATGTTTTAGGAAGTACCATCCTTGCCCTTTGAAGAAGCATGTGAAGATTCAAAAGCTACCAGAATGTACTGGTATTTTGCAACTGTTGCTCAATTTCCGCTGTGTACTTTGAACTATTGTTTCCAGTTCTTTGTGTCCCTGCCATCAGGAATACTGTCTTCCTTCCAATGTAACTAAGTTTAAACTCAATTTAAAGTGTTCCTGATAGAGAAGAGACTTATTCCCCCTGCAAACCAACTGATGAGATTCGGTGAAGCAGCATCAGAGAGATGGGAGGTGATGAGAATAGGTGTTATTTATTAGCAGCAGCCTGAGTGGTAAGATCCCCCTGACAATCCCCTGATTTCCCTTAAGGCATGTAGTGATTTCAGCTGATGCTGGAAACCTTGCTCTCATGACTGCAAATTCTCCCATCCCGGGTCTTCTAGAGTTACCTGAGCCAGGAAGGTGAGAGGGCTGAGAATTGCTGTTTCAATCCCCTGAGGCCTGGCTGCTTGGTCTTTTCCTCTGCTTCTGCACAGATCAAGATTGCTTCATGCTGCTTCTTAAAGGTAGTGACTGTTGTTTAGGGTTTCATTTTGTTTTGTTTGTAACAGTGTTTATTTGTTGTTTACAGTGAAGCCAGATAGTAGCCCACTGGTCCCCTCTAACTTCAAAGTGGTCTGCCTTTTCTATGATGATTCAAACTGCCTACATTTCATCTGATGCTTACAGCAAAATACAACTTTTTCTGACCTCCTCCTCCAATTCTTAGCAGTTGGGGAAGGAAAGGTAATATATTTCATTACTTAAAATATAGAGACAAGGAACCCCTGGTGGCGCAGTGGATAAAAGCGCTGAGCTGCTGAACTTGCTGACCAAAAGGTCACAAGTTCGAATCCGGGAAGTGGAGTGAGCTCCCGCTATTAACCCCAACTTCTGCCAACCTAGCAGTTCGAAAACATGCAAATATGAGTAGATCAATAGATACCACTCTGGCAGGAAGGTAACAGCGCTCCATGCAGTCATGCAGACCACATTACCTTGGAGGTGTCTGAACTGTTTTGGATGACAATTTTAATATGTCGATTTTAATTTGGCAAACTAGTTCTAATGTATATATTTTAACTATTTTAATGTATATGGATGTATTTATTATGTGTTTATACCATGTTTGGCATTGAATTGTTGCCTGTTTGGAAGCTGTTACAAGTCCCTCCTCGGAGGTCGAGAAGGACAGGATATAAATGCTTGAAATAAATAAACAAACAAACAAACAAACAAATAAATAAGGCAGACAACGCCAGCTCTTCGGCTTAGAAATGGGGATGAGCGCCAACCCCCAGAGTAGGACATGACTAGACTTATTGTCAGGGGGAAACCTTTACCTTTTTACCTAAAACATAGAGACATACATTAAATAGATAAATTAACAGAAAGGCATAGATTAAATTAGGCTTCTCAACAAACAAGAGAAAAATTAAAGCCTCAGCAAGAGTAACTGCAAATATTTAAAACCAACTGCCCATTCTACCATGACCCTTTTACAATCTGCAACTGATTCAGAATGAACATATCAAGGAGTTGAAAACTTATTATGTAACTCCAGTGACCACATAGCATCTCATTCCATGAACACCACTGTGCCTGAGAGCGGTGGTGAGATTTTTGTACCAGACCGCATATTAAAGCTGTCAGCAAGCACAGGCCAGCTCCCCTCCTGTATCACACTTTGAGTTTCCTTACATAGGCATGCTGAAAACATACCATCTGGCTTTTTTCCTGCTTATTTTTAGTACCTGGATCACCAGATTTGTCTGAGGTGTTTTAAACTGGATCCAAACGTCTCTAAATAGAGTATGTACAAAGTGATGCTAATCTGCGCAATTCACTTCATTAGTCACAATTCAGCAATGCCCTAATATGAATTTCCAATGGGTTTCACAGCACACATTTAAAAAGGAACCAAAACCACATGGCATAACTCTTCCAAGGAGTTTCTGAAGAGAGGTCGAAGGTGGATAGCAATAATATAAATCAAACTTGGATGAGGCAGAGGTGAAAGCAAGGCCAGGAGGGTCAGATTGGGATGAGCGGCATTTCATTAAGTGTCGCCTCTGGACAAGTCCAATAATTGCTGCTCATATCGGAGGGAGCCAGAAGATGAAAGTTCTGGTGTAACAAAGGAATGCAGCTGGGGCTGTGCTCAGCAGAATTTCACCTTGCAAAGCAAATGAATTTGCCACTCATTAAGGACCTAGTGCCTGAGGCAAAAATGCACAAGGTGGCACACAGTAGGGACTGATACATGGGAATCCACTGTATTTTTTTGCATGGTATGGATCTACTGTTTATAAGGCTGCAAAAGTGTGCATCTCCTCAGCTATCTGCTGCATATAGAATGCCTTTGCCTGGAGATTATATAGTTTAACAGCACTGGTTTTAGGGTACGGGGGACTTACCATTGTCACTATCTCCCTAGTCTACCCATTGAGCCCATTCCAAGAGAGAAGAGTTCAGATAGAGGAGTGAAATGAACAGAGAGGGGTAGGATAGAGGAACACTAGTGAGTCTGGTGGGGGTTAGACTAGGGCCAAACATGAACCTTGCTAAGCATGCATTAATAGTGCCCCTCCTGCATTCCTGCTCAAATGGGCACTGTAGGTTACAGGGTAGAAATGGTAAATGACTTCTTAGGTATTCTTTGCTTATGAAACCTGGTAGCATTCATGGGTTCACCACAAGCCAACAGGGTTTTTTTTTTTATGTCAGAAGCAACTTGAGAAACTGCAAGTCATTTGTGGTGTGAAAGAATTGGTTGTCTGCAGGGACGTTGCCCTGGAGATGCCCAGATGATTGATGTTTTACCATCCTGCGAGAGGGTTTTCTCATGTCCCCACATGAGAAACTAGAACTTGACAGACGGAAGCTTACCCCACTCCCCAGATTCAAACCACCAACCTGTCAGTCAACCAGTCCTGCCGGCACAAAGGTTTAACCCATTGCACTACCGGGGGGGGGGGGGGAGTCAAGTTAACAGGGGGAGTTGCAACTTGAGAAACTTTAAGTTGCTTCTGGTGTTAGAGAATTGGCCTTCTGTAAGGACATTGCCCAGGAGATGCCCAGATGTTTTTGATGTTTTACCATCCTTGTGGGAGGCTTCTCTCATGTCACCACATGGGGAGCTGGAGCTGACAGAGGGAGCTCATCCATGCTCTCCCCAGATTCGAACTAGCAGCCTTCAGGTTACCAACCCAGCTTTCAGGTCAGCAGTCCTGCCAGCCCAAGAGTTTAACCCATTGTGCCACCAAATCAACAGGTGATTTGAAGGGACAATAATGGCTCCCTTCTTTGTTTTTTCCTTCTTCCCATGCTTCTCTGTGTAAAAGAAGGTTGGGTTGCTGCTGAAAGGCCTCTTAGTGCTCTGGTTAAATTCACATTTCTGTTTCTTCTGCCTTTGAAGTGGAGAATGAAGAGGGCAGGGTTGGCAAGTGTGGGGGTGGGCAGCTGAGCCCATGAGTCATCTACTCTACATGCTCTAAATCTTACAAATGTGGTTAGTGGCTTCTTCAGCTGCCCCTTCTCCTTGTCCCTGTAAGAAGAGCTCTCTCCACACTGTAATGAATAAACAAGAATTCAATGTGAGCGAGTGCTTTAAAAGAGGTGGTGGCAGCACAGTGTTTTCAGGGCAAATGTGTTAGAAAGAGTTTTGTTTATTCGTGATTGTGTGTTTACATGCCAGCAAAGAGTTGCTATTCAGTGACTTTTTGAAAATATTATAAACAATCCCTGCCAATTTCTAGTGAAAGATTCTCCAATGTGTATAAGAGCTTGGGGGAAAAATAGCTATTGGCAAGTGCTTCTGAACATAAGAGAAATATACTGTAGTTGAATATTCTGCAAGGCCAAGGTTTTACGTGATTGTTTGTTTCCCCCCGCTCTCCCTCAGTGAAGTTTCTGTACTTGTAAGTGAGAGAAAGTCAACCTTGTAATTTATAGAAATGTTGGCCAAGGGGAACAAATTCCTTACCACAGCATGAAGAAGCAGTGCTTCAGAGTTCTCCCTTAAAAGGTTAGTGAACCGAGCCATCCCTTCTTCAGTGTGTTCTGCACAAAAAGATTCCCTGGCTAGAGAAGACAAGTTGGACCACGATACTGATAGACCAGGAGCTGAAGGAATGCATCTACAGGTGTTTCTGAAATGATCAGTGCACATTCAGCATGGTTAAAGAGTAAGGTTTGCAATCCATATTAACCCCCTTTTGGAAGAATAGTCAGTGTTCAGCCAAGTAATGGCAAACTGAATTGAATCCCTTTACTGGAGGAATACCAGAGGGAGGGTGTCACTCATATATAAGGGATCACAGTTACCCCAAGGTGCAGTGCTGCTGGTGCTTGAGGCCTTACATGTCAGTGCCAACTTTACAAGAGCTATTCAAAGTCCTAAGCCTATTTTGGTGATAAGGTTCAGCACCTCTGATAGTCTCTTCAAAGCTCAGATTAAAACCTACAGTGGGTTCACTGTACAGGTATGGATATTGTCAGTTTCCATTGGGTAATGGGTTTCATAATTTTTTGGAATGCTACATATCTCCATTCATGCTCCCCTTCTGTAGAAATGCTTGGATGGAAGAAGAGGGCATGTTTGCAGAGCCTTTACATTTCAATATAGTTATTAGTATTAGCATGACCAAAGGTTAAGAGTAGAGACATCACACTAGCAATGAAGATCCGCATAGTTAAAGCAATGGTATTCTCTGTAGTAACCCATGGATGTGAGAGCTGGACCATAAAAAAAGGCTGAGCAAAATAAGATAGATGCTTTTGAGCTGTGGTTCTGGAGGAAAATTCTGAAAGTGCCTTTGGCCTCAGAAGATCAAACTAGTCCATACTCCAGGAAACAAAGCCCAACTGCTCCTTGGAGGAAAGGATATTAGAGGCAAAGACTTTGGCCACATAATGAGAAAGCTTGGAGAAGACAATGTTGCTAGGGAAAATGGAAGGAAAAAGGAAGATGGCTGACCAAGGGCAAGATGGATGGATGTTATCCTTGAAGTGACTGGCTTGACCTTGAAGGAGCTGGGGGTGACCATGGCCGACAGGGAGCTCTTTCGTGGGCTGGTCCATGAGGTCACGAAGAGTCGGAAGCAACTGAACGAGTCAACAACAACAAGACCAAGGGTACACTCTGCTAGATTTATAATACAGTTCTTCTTCAGCTATCTGATGTGAAGAACTGGAATATGTTTTTCAGTATGCCAGGGACTGAAACTATGTTTATCTCCATTGTCAACAATTCTTTTCTTCTTTTCTGTAAACTCTGCAGAAGCCAGCACCAGCAGGTTAAGGGACTGGTATTGCTCCATGATCCAGTAGTATCAAGGGTCTGAAGAACAAGCCCTATGAGGAGCAGCTTAAAGAGCTGGGCATGTTTAGCCTGAAGAAGAGAAGGCTGCGAGGAGACATGATAGCCATGTATAAATATGTGAGGGGAAGTCACAAGGAGAAGGGAGCAAGCTTGTTTTCTGCTTCCCTGGAGACTAGGATGCGGAACAGTGGCTTCAAACTACAGGAAAGGAGATTCCACCTGAACATTAGGAAGAACTTCCTGACTGTGAGAGCTGTTCAGCAGTGGAACTCTCTGCCTCAGAGTGTGGTGGAGGCTCCTTCTTTGGAGGCTTTTAAGCAGAGGCTGGGTGGCCATCTGCCGGGGGTGCTTTGAATACAATATTCCAGCTTCTTGGCAGGGGGTTGGACTGGATGGCCCATGAGGTCTCTTCCAACTCTATGATTCTAATATAGATGAATATGACTAGTAACTTGTCTTTTAGGCAGAGCATGATGCTGTTTAGCATACAAGGAGCCTAAACTTATAATAACGTTAGATAGCATTTGATTGTCCACTCAAAACAATGCAACTCCAAATGCCAACATATGGAAACATTTGGGTTAAGCTGAGGAAAGCTTGAATCACGAGCCAACTCACTTCAAAAACTGCACAACTGCTTAGTTAAATCAGTCCAGATCCGCTGTGCTATAGACAGTTGTTCCCAAATTGTTTGTTTGCAACTACAAAATTCAAGGCTCCAGGCAGGCTGGCTATTTTAAAAAAAAACAACCAAAAAAAACAACCATTACTACTTAACAATACACATACAACTGTTTCCATTCTTAAGCTTGCATATTTGGATATAGATCTAAGGATCTTTTTGTTTGAAATAATATTTTAGCCAATGGCAAAACAACTCTATTAAGCATAGAACACATAGGCATATGGTTTGGAAAATATAAATTTGGAAAGACAAGGAACTGAAAAACTAAGTATCAGTCCGAGACATGCATGCAGTGTTAAAAATAATCAAAGCCAAGATCCTGTTTGAATAGCTGGCAGAGCATAATCTCTATTGTATCTACATTGCTAGCTGAGTTTGCCCACCTGAAGCAAGTGCCTTGAACAAGGAGTTACAAAATATCTCTTTTTTCAATGCTTTATTTTTTTTCCTATTTTTTCATTGAGTACATAATAGCATAATCTGTGCATAGATAATAAACATCTATTGTATGTATACATTGTGAATATTGAAGTATTTCTATATTATCTATTCACCTTTTTTACAACATTAATTCTTCTATTTACATTTTTTTTATTTTTCTCCCCTGTTCCACCACTTTCTTCACCATCCCCCCACCACATTTTCCTCTATATCTTTATCTTTGTACAATATCTATACTGGCTTCACCACTTTCAATCCATTTGTATGAATTGCCAAATTCTTTTTAATTTCTTCTGTTGAATCCTCCTGTGTATCTTCTCAGACTATACATGCTATAATGTCCGGTTGGACTTGCTCAAACAAGTAGTTGTTAGAATTTTCTAGATTCCATTTGTTTCATACCATTCTATTACCGCCTTTCCTGCTAGGATCATAGCTTTGAATAATGATTTTTAAATGCTATTTTTTATATTATTGTTCCCTGTTATTGCCATTAACAGAAAATCCATGTTAACTTGAATTGGTAGTAGTAGTAATTTTATTGATTAGCCCTTAGGCCATATCACAATAAGAAACAGAACAACAAGGCCTGACAAGACCTGATCACACTCCACGTAGTAAGTTAAAAATAAGACACTTATAATAATACAGTAAATACATATTATAAGACATGATAAAACTGATAAACTGATCAAGCTGAGTATATACATCATATTTCATTATCACCCCTACAGTTTACCCCAATCAGCCCTACATATGTGGTTCTCAGACGTATTGTTTTGCTGAAGTACAGAGCTGTTTTATATATTATTTTTGGTTCTTGGCCAAAAAGGTGGATTGTCTTCCAGCAATACAATATCCTTGAATTGGTATTTGAAATAATTTCTCCATTTTATTATTATTTTTCCCCAAATAGTTGTTGCATTTAGGCATTCCCACCACATGTGGGTGTATCAACCTTTATGTGCTTTACAGAGCCAACATATTGGCCTTAATCCTATTCCCATATTTTCTCATTGGGCTGGTGGCCTGTACCACTTCCAGATGAATTTTCTTTCTAACGCTTTATATTTTTCCAATTTAAATTTATTAACTTCCTTCATTTTTCCTTTATAGTTTGTTTTATGATGGGCCCTTCCTTCTGCCATTGATTTTGTAGTATTCTTACTATATATTCCTCATCTTTTATCTTCAATTTACATATTGTTCCTGCTAACCCTTTCTCTGTTTTCTGTCCTTTTGTGAGTATACTTTCCAGCTTGCTTTCTTTGCCTATACATTCCCCATATTTCCCCTTTTTGAATATATTGTATAGGCCTAATACTTTTATCCAATTTATATTTCCCACTTTTTCTATTATCCTACTTATGGGAATCAGTTGCCCATTTATGTCATACAAATCTTTTTTTTAATATAAATTTTTATTGGTTTTGCATTAATAATAGACATTGAACATTTTACATATATAAGGGGAGACAAGACAAACAGTAGGGATGTCATACAAATCTTTAATACAATAATAGCCTTTGTCTTTCCTGTCTTTCCACCAGTTGCGGTTGAACTTCTCCTACAAGCTTTCTAAGGGCACCCACTTCGATATTTCTGGCAACCAAATTGGCTGCCATTTTTTCCATATTTTTAGTGCTAATTTTCTGGGAGGACCTCTTTTTGAAAAATGCTTGTCTCTAGATTTCTTGTAAATACCCCAAATTTTCCCTCTCCATTATTTACTACATGCTCTGTTCTGAACCATTTTTCCATTTACCCTAACCTGCTTTCGAATAGTGGTTGTAATTGAAATGCTTCATAGTGTAGTTCCAGGTTTGTTATCCCCCACCCTTCTGCAATGCTTTAAACAATGATTAGGCTGATGTAACCAGAGATTACACCAGTGTAAAACACAGACAAATTCCGACCTGGTTCTCTCAAAACATTAATGAAACCTGGTTCTCTCCAAACATTAAACTATCTTATCCTAAGTATTTTATTTGCAGATTTCTATGTTTCTTGTACTGAAAGTTTAAATGTCTTATATTTATATAAAATGTATGGATAACCCCCATATGAGGCAGGAAATATGTTCCTGCACTTACCATGGAAACAGGAAACTGTGGACAATAGTGCACCCCTTTGACATGAATGACTTCCCACTGGAAAATACCTTAGAGTCACCCTGGAGGACATAGGCGATTCCTAGAGATGTATCATCTTTAGGAATTCCAATAGAACCTTACCATAGAATCACCTGGATGACCTTGAGAATTCCTAGAGATGACTTTTTTGAAAATGTCAGTACAGGTCCCATGTACATTTGGTCTCTTGGTTCAGTTGCACAATATTGTCATTAATGCCTAACTCTGTATGCAGTGATATACATCCTACAACTTTAATCTCAGCCACTATCTTAGAATTCTTACTTCGAGAGATTGATAAATACAGTACAACCCCCACATCTGCATGGATAAATTCCCAGACTTCATGTGGATACTCAGAAATGCGGATAATATCATACCCTATTGAAATGAGAAAGTCTGGTCCAGTATACCATAGAGTCATACTGGAGGAACTAGAAGTGCTTAAAGAGGACATATTTAATCAGATTTGAATAAATGGAACCGTGGATATTGGTTG
Organism: Anolis sagrei; assembly: GCF_037176765.1. NCBI lineage: Eukaryota > Metazoa > Chordata > Lepidosauria > Squamata > Anolidae > Anolis > Anolis sagrei. Next base: position 208,882,969 of record NC_090024.1, on the reverse strand, counting down.
CACAGATACAGAGGGTCAGTCTGTATTCTTTCTTTGGTGCAAATAGGAAATCGATTGCTTTCTTCATGTCAATGCATCAATTCCTGTCAAAGGAAGAATCAAACAGAGGATTTACTGATTGATCTCTTAATTACTTAGCTAGTGTGTTTCCTCTGCAGGTGCTAGACATGCCATTCCCACTGTGTGCCCAGTTTCTACTGGGTGATGACCCCTTTACAGTTAATGTGAACAGAAGTATGGAGCTTTGCATGCACAAGCTATTTTCTCTCTCCTTTCTATCAGCTGATCCATTGCAGTGACAGAGGCTCCCGCTAGACTGCACTTGGAGCAATGTTGGCTGGCATCCCAGTGCCTTTGAACTGCCTGTTGGCTGGCGGTCAGAGAACAGCCTGCACAGGCGGGAACATTTATCCGACGTATTGGGAACAAGTGTAAAAAGTAATCTAGTTAGCACACTGTCAGATATCTGCTCAACTATGCCGGCAGTTTCTTCTCAATGCCCCTCCTTTAAATAGTTGTTCAGAATCCGATAGATTGCACACAGAGAGCGGCTGAGAATAGGAGACTTGGCTTTGAAGTGCAACCTTGCTGGCAGATTGGAGCAGCAATTTCTCTTTGAAATAGTTTCCATTGAAACTATATCCCCTTTCCATTCCTTCAGCATCTCTTTTGCTTCAGTAACAACACCTGGGAGGCATGTCACACAGCCAATGAGATTTGAGGGCATGTGGAGGAATGTGCACTGGAAATTGTGTGAACTACCTGGCACATTCCATAAATATGACACAAGCTTACTGACTATTTGAGGCAGGCAACATCTTTTCGAAGAGCACATATAACAGATTGTTTTATGTTGTAATGTTAGTGGAACTAACAGGAAAGGGGAACAATGTTATTCAGATTGTCTCTATGAAAATTGATTTCAATTGATTTAGTTCAGAAACTTGGAACACAAGCTTTTTTTCTATAAATCTTGGCACAAAATGAAGTAAAGGTGCTTGAAGGTACTAGTTACCATCTGGCATATTTACATACCTTTACTGGTATTTTGAGAAAGAAGGATGAGTAGGTCTGTGAAGACATTTGTGGTGTGTATGATTCAGTATGACTGATTCATCATACATGCTACTAAAATGCTATATATACACACACACACCATGCTGCCATTAGAGAGCTGCAGAAAATTGGATGTTTTGTCCAGGTTCTTTTACAAGTTGCTTAAGTCTTGGAACATCATGGTTTACTCTGTGCTCTCAAGCCATGATAAATATATACAACCTTTTTACTGTTCTTGGAAAGTATGCAGAAACTTCAGTGGGTCTAGAATACAGATGCAGATTGTTCAAGGGGAATGTGCTTCATCATTAAGGCTTTGCAATGGTTCTTAATTTGTTATCCAACACAATTCAAAATAAGCTTGACAGCCATTTAATCTTTGTGCACCAGGACAGGATGTTTTAGTCTCCCAGAGTTACATTTTGTCACAGACTCTACACAGAACTGTCAATAGTAGCTATTCATTATCACCTAATAAAAAGATGTGAACAGCACCTTCACAACTATTTGCCCAATTCAGTGTGTTCATGCTTTTCACATGTTTTTAACATCTCCACCTCATTCAAAAGTAGAAGCTGGGGAGGGGTTTTTTTTTGGGGGGGGGGGCGGCGGCGGGGGAAGTTCAGTGAATCTTCTAATTTATGTGCTGAGATTTTTGGTTTTATTTCTGTTTCAAGTTTCTTTGGTTGTTTGGTCTGTAGCAATGTAACATATTGGGCCTAAACTGTCTAATGCTATAAACCATGATGCAACAAAGCAGAAGGGATACCCTTCAAGTGTTAGTCAGTTGGGCCCATTTGGGGGTGGGGATATTGCAGGTTCTCAGTAGGGTCAGGAAATACAAGAAGTGTATGAAACCTTTTCAACATCCTCAACTACCATTCTAATCCTACTGTCATGCTCTGCTACACAGAGATTTTACCTGATGTCAAAAAGTACTCCACAACTCACACTCACTACAAATTTTGTAGTGTGTTTTGGTAGTAACTAACTGGAGGCATACTTAGCAATTTTTGTTTTCCAGTGTTAAGCAAAAGTTATATTTCCATTTTGTAATTTCCAGTTAGTGCTTGGAAAGTAAACTCGTGTGGAGTTGTTTGGTTTCAAGTTGATAATGGGGTGAAAGATGTTGAAGTCTTCACTGAAGTTTAGCCAGGACTTTTGTCTGTCAGTCTGCATGTAAATATATCCTCGATATAGTTTGGGTAGAGAAAATATTTAGGAAGATAGGTATCATACATTATGTTCATATTTTAAAACTGGTGGTTTAATCCCAAACATTGGATACATTACAATATTCTACAGATTTAAACAAGGATGTATATGATCAAGTAACATCAATGTGTTGTCAAAGTGGCAAAAGTTTCTGAAGAAGGATATATAGGCCAGGAGAGGCTACAGCACTTTGCTTTTACCAAAGACCAACACATTGAAGACACAAGATGCCATTTAATATTGAGTCGCCCAAGGGCTGAGAAAAGCAGTATATAAATGAAGTAGATAAATAAATAAATAAATAAATAAATAAGGAGGGCCAGCTCAGTTAGAACTTGGATGGTAGATCACTAAGGGCCCTTCCACATAGCCCCATATCCCGGAATATCAAGGCAGAAAATCCCACAATACCTGCTTTGAACTGGGTTATCTGAGTCCACACTGCCATATATTCCAGTTCAAAGCAGATATTGTGGGATTTTCTGCCTTGATATCCTGGGATATAGGGCTGCGTGGAAGGAGCCTAAGAAGCATCAGGTTCTGCTGTCTGTATTTCAGAGGGAGCAATAGCAAATCACTTCTGAATGTTCCTTGCCTGAGAAAACCATATGAAATTTATAGGGTCATCATAATTGACAGGAAAACATAAAGGTGTGTGTGCATGCACACACAGAGAGAGACAAAGAAGAGCATGATTTTACCCCTCTGTTCTCCTCCTCCACCCAATAATTAATTGAGAACAAACTGTTTTTGCACTTTAAACTCAGTCTGCAACAGACAAAATAAGTCAAGGACAAAGGAGAGGAACTGGAGGGAAGGGAGAAAAACTGGGACATTTTCAAAGCAGCTGAAAAAGTGCATGGCAGACAATTTATTGAGATTGCCTCTGTAGTTTGGCAGACAGAGTTAAAAACCTTGAAAAACTACATGATTCCATTGAGCCATGGCAGTTCAAATGGGATCAAACTGCATTAATTCTATAGTGCAGATGCTCATGCTCTCTCTCTCTTATGTCTTTCTCTTTGGGATGGAAAGAATATTCACCATTATATATTTTCAAACTGGAAAACAGTTTTCGCAACATTTAACACCCTGAGTGGAAGAAATCTGGATGGCTTCTCTGGTTTCTTTCAATTCTTTGATTCTGTAAATAACATGGAGGCAGAATTTAGCTACATGTTTATGTCTATGCAGAAAATTATTGGGGGGGGGGGGGTTAAAACAAAAATACGAGAGTTTCTGGAAATACTGGAATGTTTCTCTCTCTGTGTGTGTGTTTATGAACCTATAGTTTTTTTAATGCAAAAACATTTTTCCAAGCCTACGACTTTGCAGAAATCATGGGTTTTATGCAGGAACCACAATTTTTGTTCAAAATCCCCTTGGGTTTGTTTTTAAAGCAAGATGTTTTGGACATCAGAATTCTGATTTTGCATTAAAACCACTCTTTCCATCAGGTTTTTGTGTTAAATTGCTGGGAGGGGAGGGGTTTTTCACAGAAAACTCAATTATTTTGGCTATGTGGGGCAACAGTGATTTTGCATTACATTTTGTTTTTAGCCCTAACCAGATTAGACCTATTGAATCAATGGGATTTACCTGTGTGTTGACTCACTATATTCAACACTTGATTGAATGTGTATATTCTGTTTAAGACTAATCAACAGATTCCAGTCATAGTTCTTACATATAATCCCACATGCATTTCTGTGCAGAATAATTTCCTAAACACACTTTGTGATGTGCAAATACAAGGCAAGCACTTCCCAGATGCACTGTATTTGTTTTCTCCCACAGTGAGAAGAGAAAGCTGCAGAAATGTTTTCATATTCATTTTCAAAGATGAAATAGTCAAATATTTATGCCCTTGCTATCTAGCTCTGAAAGAGCGTGTTTGTATTTCTTTTACTTACAAATAATCATATGAGGACTTGGAGTTTTATGCAGGTAGCACCCAAAAACCAGATTGATATGTTATTTTTTCTGTTCAAGGAATTTTTAGGGAGGCACGTACAACCTTAGAAAGGCAACATTCCTTCACTTCTAGCTGAATGCTGTGCAGTTCAAATCTCAGCAGTTACTTGGGGCCAAATGTTGTGTTGCCTTTCAGTAACACAGCTGCAGACTTGTCATTCTGGTATGTGAAAACAAATTTGAAAGGAATGTCACAATTTACATGGTTGGCATTTATTTTCAGACACTGATGTGATAGACAAGTGCCTTAAAAACCACTTATTCCCCTAAGTTAGATGTTGCTACATCTTCACCAAAGGTTCATCTGGGTGAAGCAGCCTTTCAGAGGCTCCATTTTACAGGATGTTCTCCAGAGATTTGACTTTTCTTGAAGACATTTTTAAATAGCTGCATTGAGGCGAGAGGAACAACACTCACATTTATCAGCCCTGGCCAAAACTGGAAATTATCTCACATCAAAAATAAGATAAAGCACAGAGTGCAAAGACCAGTTTCATGTAATTAGCTAAAAGTGTAATCTGATTCATGAATATTCAAAAGGCAGTCTGCAATAAATGCAATGCAAATAGGACAGAGTCCCAAATAAGTGTATCATGGATTGCAGCCCAAACTAATTCTCTTTCCATCCCTGCCATGTATGGGTGTTGTTACAGCAGGTAGGAAAAAAATTAAAAAGCATGGAGAACTCTGTTTTTTTAAGTTTGTTATGGCTTGTAGCATAAAAGAGATATAAAAAGTACAGTACTATACATACCAACATGTCACAGATGAAAACCAGGTCACATGTGGACAAGTGACATTAGTATGTGGTCACATTGGTAAAATTGTTGGTTAGGAAGAACACAGAAGCTAGGAGAGGCTGCAGCAGTTTGCTTTTGATTGAGCCTACTGGAAAGGGAAGGATTTGATCTCCTTTGTCCTTTGAATGCAAACTATTTTTGTACACTGAAGAAGCTTTCAGCCACTGAAGTAAGCTGGTGAAAAACAGGGGACAGTGGGAGGTAGACATAGAAACTGGGACATTTTAAATGCAGCTGGAAGAGAGGAACAACAGAGGATAAAATGATACTGTGCCTGCCAAATCAGGATTCTTTCCAACCTTTTTTTTTTTTTACCATGGACCATATTGACTAGGGACCACTCTCCAATATTAGTACCAAAAGGGTTATGAATCAGTTGTTGGTCAATTTTAGATTTGGTTTGGTTATTTGGGGTACTGATTCAGAAAATTGCATTGGATCAACCACATCAGCTCTTGTTTCTGATACAGAACATATGCCATCCAGTAGTCTCTATCTGCTTGCCCACAAAACACCATATTTAATAATCTAGAACTGATGTGGTAGTAGTAAACTTTCTTGGATAGTCAGCCTCTCCCGTCTCAACATCCCCATTGCCTCAGCACTATAAGAGGGTTTCACAAAACCAGTTTCTCTCATTGCTGTATGGTTTCGAGGCAATGGTGTAGCAATGGTGAGGCCACAGACCATATTTTCATTGTTGCGGACTGGTGGTCCCTAGACCACAGGGTGGGAACCACTGCTTTAGAGGCTGTGAACTTTTTGTGCATTTCAGAGAAGTATCCCTGTTAGTCTGTTGCAACAAAAGTTACAAAGTCAGAAGTTTGAACAATACAACAAGGATGATCAAAATTCATTTAGATTTTCTGATTCATTCTCTCTGTATCCCCGGTTCATATTCCATTTGTGTCGATCTCCATTCCTCCAAGTGTTCTGTGACAGTCCAAATAAATCTTCCTATTATTGGCATCACTTTTCCAGGCAGGACCAGACCCAGTACCTCTTCACGGTCCAGCCTATACTCTATTCTTATTTCTCAGTAGCCGGCACATTCATTGAGGCACATGCTTTTATGAGTTCATAACCTACCTCTTAAGACAAATGGAGACCACAGCAGCCCTTGTGCCATAACAGTCAGTTTCAGAACGTACTGCTTGACTTGCTTTTACCAGGATCAATTCTATATGCATTCTACATTCATATTATAGACCAATTTAAAAACAAAAAGCACATTTTGGCTAGTTTATAAGGAAAACAAATAAAGTTTTTTTTAGGTTTTTTTTTTAAACCCACAATAAATCTGTATGTATTTAGAAGCTTTAGTCATTATGGATGGGAATTTCCTTTAATTTAGAGAAGAAGAGAACAAACAGGGACAGAAGGTGTATCCAGACTGTACAATTTTTAATAGGATTTTTACTGCCTTGTCTCCATCCTGTGGAATCTTGGGATGAATAGTGCAGCGTGATACTGAGAGCATTGTGCCAAAGAGCAATTACACTGTATTTTAGGAGATCATACTACAGAATTCCTTGCCAAAGTAAAAACAGTAAAAATAGGTCATAGCCATGGCAATTAAAATGGAACTGAGATGCTATAATTTTGCTGTATGTTTACAACCAGACTTGTATCAAATGTGCTTATGCTGATTTAGATACCAATATTGTCGTGATTCTTATCAATGAAACTGAAACATTGATTTTCACCAACATGATGAAAACTCTTTATGTATTTATGTATTTGCTAATTGCTGATAAGTAACTCCAATGATCTCCTCTCCCTTCTTTTGTGTGAAACTGGACTTGGCTTCTAAATGCACCGCTGAATGTTTATCTGCTTTTTTCTTCCAGTTAAATACATGAAAGAGATCTCTCCCTACTTTAAAAATTCCTCAACTGGTGCAACTGTAAGTTGGGACTCTTCACCAGCAGCCTTTCAGAAGCAAGCTTCTCCTTCCCTCTCGCTACGAGACCTGAAAGAAGGGAAGAACATTCCCTTAAGGATGTGCTACATATCAAGGAAATGTCTCCCTAGTGATCCAGAAAACAGGTAACCTAGTCACCCCACCAAAGTTCATGAGTCTCCCAGATTTTGTCGCAGTGATTTCAATGCTCTTCTGGTATCTCTGTAGGAGTACAACAGATTAAAGGTCAAGAGTAGTTGACTTTGCAGTATGGTCAGAGATGATAGGAGTAGCAGTCTAATTCTTGTTGGATAAAGGATTAATACAGGGGTCCTCAAACTAAGGCCTGGGGGCTGGATGCAGCCCTCCAAGGTTATTTACCCAGCCCTTGCTTAGGGTCAACTGAAGTCTGAAATGACTTGAAAGCACACAACAACCTCATCAGCCAAAAGCAGACCCACACTTCCAATGAAATGCTAATAAGTTTATATTTGTTAAAAAAGTTCTTCATTTTAATTATTGTATTGTTTGTAAGTGTTTTTTTCTCACTACAAATAAGATATGTGCAGTGTGCATAGGAATTCATTCACTCTTTTTTCAAATTATAATCCGGCCCTCCAACAATTTGAGGGACTCTGATCTGGCCCTCTATTTAAAAAGTTTGAGGACCCCTGGATTAATACAACTAATAAGCAAGGAAGTTAACTTGAAGTGATTGTTAGAAATCCAGTCTTGTACAGAGTCATAGTGATAGTTAGTCTATTTATAGGTAAATGGAGTATGAACAGCCTTTCTGAAAGCTTATTTCCAGCCCTCTGTGTCTGCTATTTATAAATGGCATAGATCTACAGCCTTTTAATTAAAAATTTACTTCTTATCACTCCAAATGTGGATGACAATTAAAAAAGAGATACATATATGTGTGTGTGCATGTTTCTGTGTAGAGAGAAACACAGAGTTCCCAAAATACACTAGATTGTCTTGCTATTTACCGAAAAACCTTCTGTATTAAACTAGAACCACATTCTCATTGTAATACAAACTTAGTTGGGTTAATTTAGTAGCAAAGAAGACTAGATTGTGGCCTTAGAAATGTATGATTCAGATGTGAGCGCCATGAACCCATTAAGCACTATTCTTTGAACCTCAGTTTTCTATCAGTATTTCTAATGTGCAACTAAGAATAGTTCCCTGCTTTTGTAGTGCCGTTTCCTAAAGGTGCTTCCTTTATTTAGGATCCTTTATCCAAAATCCTTGAGACCAGAAGCATTTGGGGGTTATTTTAAAGAAAGATTTTGGAATACCAGTATTAGCATATACTTGCATAGTGAGATATCTTGAAGATGGGACCTCAGTTTGTACACAAAATTCATTCATGTTTCCAATATAAGTTATAACAATAGCCTGAAAATAATTATATATACAATATTTTAATACGTTTGTACATGAAACCAAGTTTGCGTATACTCAATCTTCAGAAAGATGTCACAATCTGTAGATAATTTTGACGTATTTAGGATCTTTGAATATTCAACCTGTACTCTGAACACTTGTAGTATTAACATGTTTGATTATTTATCATATATATATATATATATATATAGTATCAATATAATACTCTGGGCTGATCCTAAAATGAGATATTATATCATAATATCTTCTAATGGCTGCTGGGTTGTAAGCCAACTTGAGTCATCTTCGAGAAAGGCGGGACAGAAATATCGTAAATAAATAAATATATGTTGGACCTAATAAAACTTCAGTGGGTTCATATGTATATGCCATTATCTCCAAGGGGAAAATCTGATCAATGCATAAGACATAGAAAAAACTTTTACTCTGAGTTCCCGCTTTCTCAAAAAAAGAGACAGGGTGACCAGTTCAGATCATGGAAGTACCTGAAATGCAGGATTTCTGTGATTGAGAACCATCTCTGTTAAGACTTTTCAGTCTGAAATACGGGAAGAATTACAGTCCCTTGCTGTGACAAAAGCTTGTCATTTTGGACTGCCAGAAGGATTTCAGTTTCAGGTTACAGGAGAGTCTCCCTGCAGATTCCTAGAAGTGTGCTCAGCAGATGGGCGAATTCCCTTGTTTCTTCGAGCGAAAGATGAAGCATCTGCCCAGGCATGGTTCAACGCCATTCACAGCAACATCAGTGCCCTGTTGCCAAGAGTGAGAGAGGAGCTGAGGGCCTTGCAGTCTGGAGCTGGCATTGCGGGAAGTAGAGACATCAAGCATGTTGGCTGGCTCACTGAGCAGGTAAGGCTGGGATTCATGGATCTGAGTGGTGCAGGTCCCCAGGAGAAGAACACCATCTGTTGGGGGTGAAGGCCATCTGTCAGGGGTGCTTTGAATGCAGTTTTTCTGCTTCTTGGTAGGGGATTGCATTGAATGGCCCACAAGGTCTCTTCCAACTATGATTCTGTTATCCCAACACTGCCTACAAGTAAGACAGCCCATTCACCTTCACACTTGAGTTGCACTACAATCATTTGTGTGACTGGTAAGGTGGATCAATTGCATTGGTCATTGTTGTTTTAAGAAGAATGTGAGTGCAGTATTCAGAGGCAGAACTGGTATTTGTATGTAGATGATCCAGTTCTTGACATCTCTGTGTACTTTTTTTTTTTAATCACTGGAGTAGTGAGTTAGTTTGGTCAGTGATCTAATTCAATATAAAACAGCTTTCTATATTCCTAGAGACAATTTAAGTAGGCAAATTAGGGGAAAGGAGTCAAATGTAAAGGGGCTGACATTCATTACAGAATAATGTATCTTTAAGACATACCACGACAACGTCCCACCTCTGTCTGAGGAGATCCTAAGGGCTTCTCATGTGATTTTCTTGGCAGAATTTGGTCTGAGGGATGTCTTTGTTCCTGAGACTGAAAGAGTGTGATTTGCCAAAGGTCACCCAGTAGATTTCCATGGTCAAATGGGAACTTCAGCTCTGGTCTCCAAAGTTGCAGTCTGATGCTTTATTTATTTATTGTATTGGGAGCGAACCAATGTATTTGAGAAAACACAAAGTTTAAAAACTTGGCATTCTATTAAATGTCCTTTGACCAGTAGCTGGCCACTTGGAGTGCCTCTGGTGTTGCTATAAGAAGATCCTCCATTGTGCATGTGGCAGGGCTCAGACTGCATTGTAATATGTGGTCTTCTCCACACTTGCATGTTATGGACTCCACTTTGTGGCCCCATTTCTTAACGTTGGATCTGCATCTCATGGTGCCAGAGCACAGTCTGTTCAGCGCCTTCTAAGTTGCCCAGTCTTCTGTGTGCCCAGGAGGGAGTCTCTCATTTGGTATCAGCCATGGATTGAGGTGCTGGGTTTTAGCCTGCTATTTTTGGACTCTCGCTTGCTGAGGTGTTCTTGCGAGTATCTCTGTAGATCTTAGCAAACTATTTCTTGATTTAAGGCATTGGCGTACTGGCTGATATACGAACAGGGGATGGGCCAGAGATGTCACTGCCTGATGCTTCAACTACTACACTGTACTGGAAATCAAGTATTGGAGCAAAGATGAGCATTGGTTTGGTTTGAGAATGCCTGGGATAGACCCTTAACTGGGAGCTCAACAGTTTTAAGAGACAAATTTATTGAACTTTGCAGAGACTTAGATTCCTTTATTCAGTATGTGACCACCACTTCACAGACTCCCAGACCAGTGTTATTCAGTGCCAATGTTTATCCATGAGCCGTTGGCTGCTGATCCACAACAGCTTTCCACAAAAGCAAGAAACATTTGTAGCCAGCGACTACAAATAGAGTAAGGGTCCCTGGCATACTGGGAAACAACCATGCTAGTCCACTGCATCCGGTAGCCTGAGAAGCCCTGTCCTACAGCATTCACAGCAGCCTCCTTCTTCTGAAGAGACTTCCCTCCTTGGCAAGACGAGGCAGAGATAGAGAAGACAAGAAACAAAGGAAGATATTGAGTATCTGTATTGCAAATTGCATGGGGCTGGACCCAGTATTAAATGCTGTTGATTGTACCATATTTTGTCAGTTGTTGTCTAGTGTTGTACATGTTATAAATAAATTTTGAATGCTTAACTATGGATTTAATTTAATGTTTTAATGGCCAGGTAACAAAGCCAGAGGGCAACACACTGAACTGAGCTACTATGAGTGATCTCTTGTATTTGTAGATAGTTACAAAAGCTCTACTATTTCCATAAGGGGAAAGGGTAATGAAGAGGTTCTAAAATGGTACAAAATGGGCAAAACAGAGCTGGACCTACTTTGGCCATAATTATCACAGAGCTCATGGTAATTGAGCTTTTTAATCTGTTGTCTTTTTAAGAAATCTGTTCTTGTTTGGAAAACTGCACCGTATTTACAGGTATTTACTGCCTTTCCCTTACTTTTTGGACAAGAAAGGCATCCAAAGCAACTCCTCATATGTACCAGGAACCCTGATCTCAAGCATCTCAGGATAGTCAAGAATGAAATCTCCATCAGTGTTCTTTTTAGATAGAGCGAGAAATTGGATGTAGCTCACCATTCTGCATTTCAATGATGGTTCCCCTTCCTTTTAGCTCCCTGGTGATGGGACAAAGAACATCCTTGCCATTCTCACAGAGAAGGAACTTCTCTTCTACAGCTGCCTTCCACAAAGTAGAGATGCGCTCGGCAAGCCAACACACAGCTTCCCCCTCATAGCTACCAGGTAACACAGTCTGAAGTCCTGTTTTCTGTATTGGCACCTGTGGGACAGAGTCTGGAAATAGCTGCTTTCTCTGGCAAACTGGCTCCCAAATTTTAGCTCCAGGAGATGCTGTGCTCCATCTCTTGTTGCCTCCTCCCACACACCCCCTACATAGCCTCCCTAATCCTCTCACTGTAACATCTTAGACAATGTTGCTACAGATAAAACTTATTGGCACCTTTGGAGAATGTTGCTACAGATGGAACTTATTGGCACCTGTGTGTAGCAAATCCCCTCCTGTTATAACAGAATGTATTTTTAAAACAAATAAAAGAGATGCCTTTTCCACACATCTTGCAAATAGTTTCACATGACTGTTCTTCTAAATCCAGTCCTTATGACACAAGCATGGAACTGTGGTGGGCTTGAGAGCTAAGTTTTGCCCTAAGACCTTGCAGGGGCCCATGAAAAACAAAACTAGACTTTTGGTTTTGAAAAGTTAGTACAGCAGGTGTTTTGCTGGATCTAGGGGTGCAGGCACCCTGCAAAAGTAAAAGAACCACAATTTGAAAACACAATACTTTTTTATTTGAGAGAACACATCTCTAGGAATCCGTAGGTTCTCCGGTACGATGCTGTGGTCCGTTTACATATTCAATAGTGCAGGAAATATGTAGAGTTGGTAAAAGTCCCCAAATCCTTCTTACTGGGCAACAGATCTGGTTGATTTGATTGATTGATAGATGATAGATGATAGAGATGCGGACAGACAATTTCTCCCATCACTGGAATATGGGGCATCTCAAGTAACAAGTAGTATTAGAGAGACCTCTTGTGGCCATTGTTGGATATAACTAGTACCTTATATATTTGTGCATTAAACACACATATTTGTAGGAAATTGTTTTTCTATTCTCTTGATAGTGTACCCGTCAAATACAGGTGTGTGAGTATGTGTGTGACACATACTTCAGTTATGCAAGTTAAACAAATCTCTTTGATGTATACCTTTTAGAAAGCAAAATATATGAGGTAGTAAAGGTAAAGGTGTTCCTCTGACATTAAGTCCAGTCGTGTCTGACTCTGGGGGTTGGTGCTCATCTCCACTTCTAAGCCGAAGAGCCAGCGTTGTCCATAGACATCTTCTAGGTCATGTGGCCGGCATGACTGCATGGAGCGCCATTACCTTCTCGCCGGAGCAGTACCTATTGATGTACTCACATTTACATGTTTTCAAACTGCTAGGTTGGCAGAAGCTGGGGCTAGAAGCTGGAGCTCATGCCCCTCCCCGGATTCACCTTATAATCCATAATAGGTTGGCAGATCACTTGCAGCCTGTTAATGCAGAAGTAAACCTCTGCATTTCTGTAATTTGGGAAAGCACCTATGGGGTTTCAGGCTCGGTTTGAAAAGTGTGATGCCTTGACTATAATTAGGAATTGTAAATCCAGATAACATAGGCCATATCCAAACAAGCACTATATACTATATTGTACTTGCTTGAGGGGTCAGTAATCAGACAACTTCTGTGGACAGGAGGGAATATGGATTAAGTTGCCAGAGTTGTTCTGTGGTAAGACATCTTTGCTTCTAATGGTTTATTACTCCATTAAATCACTGTGGCACTCCCTGATGCAATCATCAGGTAAAGGCAGACAGTGTGGTTAGAGCCCAGAAACAAGCTTTTTGCATTAGTATTTCTCACTGAAGAAGAATAGAGATAATCTTTCTCAGTATAAAAATGCTTCACAGACTTTGATTACTGGGTTGCTGTGAGTTTTCCAGACTGTATGAACATGTTCTATAAGCATTTTCTCCTGACATTTGATTAATTGATGTGATTTCCAGGCTCTTCCTCCTGTCCTAGACCCTGATAACACCCTCCCCCAATACACATACACACACAAGCATAACTTCACCAGCTGATAGGCATCACTATTGAATTAGCCCCTGGGGGAAAATGTAGCCAGGGACACCAACCTTCTGGTACTCATAATGAGAGGACAAAGGTAGAAACCAAAAGCCATCTTTCTCTCTTATTGCATCTGGAATGCCATGACTGTAGCTGCCCTGGACAAATAAATTGTATCAAAATGGAGATGAATGGGTGTGGGATAGGAGGAAAAATGAGATTAGGCAGTTTCTGAAACTCAAGTTGTTTGAGAAAATAAGAAGGACTACTTCCAATTTGGGGCAAAGAGCCATGAATCCTGCTTGCTGTTTGCTGAATTTGGTATTCTTGCATATCCATCTCAGCACACACTTCTGGGGCACTATTTCTCCTTCCAAATTGTTCACTTTCACCAGCCTAGCCAGGCAAGCAATGCACTCATATAGACAATAAGTATTTAAATACAATATACTTTAGAGAGTCAAGGGATTCCTCACTGAAATATTTTCAATTCCTTTTCCCAATCCATGCAGACTGGTGCACTCTGGCCCATCCAAGGGTTCCCTTCTCTATGATTCAGAACTCTCTTTTGCTTTGCGGACTGGAACCAAGAAGGGCGTGGAGACCCACCTGTTTAGTGTTGAAACACATCGGGACCTGGCCATGTGGACAAGGATGCTGGTGGATGGTTGCCACAATGCAGCCGAATGCGTGCAGGAAGTATCAACAGGTCAGGAAGCAAATGGGGACTTGGGGACTCATCTGAGTTTTTTGGGTGGAACTGAAAGTATAGGCTCATCTGTTTCAGATAGTCTCCCACTTCACAGTTTTGCACTCCAGCACTGACACAAAAACGTGTTTTTTTAACAGTAGAATTATATGACAGTTAATAAAATACATGTGTTCCTAGGTATCACTTTAACAGAAAATTTGTTACCAGGGGCAGAAATAGCATAGTAAGAATAGGTATAGGTTTCTGCACCACAAAAAAAGAAGAGTAATTGACCACATTGTGATTAGTTTTTATTCTAAACTAAAAATATCTATGAATGACTGAAGAAAATGAGTCAATTAAAACGTACATAAGTAAAGAAAACCTCTTTTGAACTTGAATTCTTCTTCCAAAATGCATCCAAGGATGATGACTTCTTTCACTAGCCTCTGCTTTTCTTATGATTCTCCATTTATCTTTATTGACATGCTGCAGGTAGCTGATTGGACTCAGCTGCTCTCTCCTTTCTGTCTATGTTGTTGTACATACATATTGGAGACAGCTGCTGTTTACCTTGCCTCTTGTGAGGCAGGTACACATTACTACAATAGAGTTGGCTAGAACAGAATTCTTTTCTTGCCCACCTTATGTTTTATTGCATTTATTTACCATAGACATACCTCTGCAACTAAACACTGCCTTGTTTGTTGAGATGCAGTCTGTTGAGATGCCCAGAGTTTCTAGGGGTACTTAAAGTAAGAATTCAAGTGATGTTTTAAATTAGTTCATAAATGTGTCCTTTTTTAAAAAAAATCATGGTAACCCCAAGAAAGCAATGTCACATTAAGCACAGGCCACCTTTTGATCTTGTGTTTTCCCCTCCATCCCACAGCATGTACATGGAATGGGAGGGATTGCACCCTGTCCATCCATATCGATAAGGGTTTCACGATCTCTTCTCTGGAGCCAGGCCTCGCCAAAGTCATCCTGCTGCAGCAACCCTTTGAGAGGCTCCAGATGTCCTCAGATGATGGAGCCAAGATGCTTTACCTGGACTTTGGCAGCTCAGAAGGAGAGATTGTAGGTTTACATTCTTTGGACTGTGCTCATTTGGTAGATTCCTGCAGGGATTGAAAGGATGGAATCAATGGGATTTGGAGAACAGGGCAGCTTTGTCTCTGAGGTGGTTTGGATGACCTTGGATCTGGGAAGAAGTTAGCCAGACAGTGAAAAAGAGTGGAAGGAAACTTTTTTAAATAATAGCTGTGGTGATTTGTTTATCATGAAAGATCATGGGGGTGGAAGGCATAGGAATCTGGGGAAAGAACATTAGAACAGAATTAAATATCATTGGTATTTTAAAAATATAGTTAAATCCATAAAAACATATTCCAAATTAAAAATCACAGCAGCCCCTGACTTAATCTTAAAACACTTTCATATTTAAAAGCCTGCCTGAATAACAATGTTTTAGCTTGCCGCCAGAAGGACAACAGAAAGGAGGCCATTCTGGCTTCCTTGGCCAAGGATTTCCAGAGTGGAGAGGCAGCCACTGAGAAGAAACTTCCACTCTCTTGTTATCAACCAAACTTGAGATGGAAGGTGGGACTGAGAGAAGATCCACTCCTGAAGATCTCAGGGCCCAGGCAGGTTCATACAAGGGGATACAGTCAGCCAAATAGCCTGGACTTGAGCCGTTTAGGGCTTTAAAGGACATAACAACCACTTTGAATTGTGCCTGGGAATAGACTGGTGGAGCTGCTGCAATAGGAGGATTGTCTACTCCCTGTAGTCATGTTATACATAGGTTCTTTTTATTGCCATTTTCCAGCAAGAGAACGGTTATTAGAACTTTTACGGAACAACATTTAGACATAAAGATTCTATGTAACTACATTTGATTCATAAAGAACCTCCAACTACATTGACTAACAAACAAAGGGGAATTACATTTTTACTCAGCATTCACTTACCCATACAAACATTCATCCATCACCATGCATACATCACCATTCTTCCTCTGTGAAGAACATCTCTTGCAAATCTGTCAACCCATAGTTCCAAACTTCTAAACTTCAAAATGCCAAAATGCACCCTATTTCCCTAAGCACAATCAAAGATCAGATCTCTGTTTTCCATACAACAGAACCTGACTCCATGCACAAAATCCAAAATTGGACTCCTTTCTCTTCCCTTGAGAAAAGGAGCCCAAGTGACCAGACATCTGCTTTCCATTGCAGATCTGCCACTCTCAAATACATCCTTCCCATGGAGAAGAGCAGCGGGTGGACCACACTTCTCCGGTCTGCTGCAGTTTTTGAATTGTAATAAAGGTCTCTTACATAGCAATATTTTATGCTGATGTCATCCTAGAGTTGTAAATGAATGATAAGGTGTTTTTTCAGTTTCCGAACACTCTTCAAAGACAGCCCCACGTAGAGCATGTTACAGTAATCCAGATGGGATGTAACTAAGGCATGTACCACTATGGCCAGATCTGATTGTGCAAAGACTCCCACCCACTGCAGATACCTGAGCTTCTAGATTCAAGGCTGAGTCCAGGGGGACCACCAAACTGCAGACCTGTGTCTTCAGGGGGACTGTCATCCCATCCAGCACAGGCTGGATCCCTATTTCCTGATCTGCCTTCTGATTGACCAGGAGCACCTTTGTCTTGTCTTGATTAAATTTCAATTTGTTTGCCCTCATCCAGGGCTTGCCATCTCATGAGAATGAACATGACTTCTGGTAATGTGACATTTTTCAGTTAGTGAAAGCCATCAGCAAAGTCTTCCACTTTCTTTAGTCCCTGTTCTTTGACCAACAACATTTAGTAAAGGACCAAGTTTGGGGGAAATACAGGAAAGTGAAATGTTATGAATAAACCGCGTATTATTGTCCATCTTTTTTTTCATTGCAGCAACTCGATCTTCATTCCTGCCCTAAAACAATTGTCTTCATCATCCACTCATTCCTCTCTGCAAAAGTGACCCGCATGGGATTGCTGGCATAGGGCCATGGAAGAAAATCTGGAGAGCACTGAGATTTCATGTGATCTATGCACAACAGCTATATCTTCATGGCAGCAGCAAAACAGTTTAAGGTGCCATTACAAAACAGAGCAAGAACAACTGGTGTAATGTACCTATGGCCAAAAGAAACAGTGAGACTTCCAGGACAGCTGACGGAAACAAATGGATGGGCAACAATCAAGGCATGCCAGCTCCGGGACTAGGCAGCCCATGCAGAAAGATTTCCATATAAAGTTGCCCAATCAGCACATGATATCACCCAAAACACCACAAGCTTGGAAAACATAAGACTGCTAAAGAAGTTTTACCAACCAATTTCTGCCGTCACATTAGTGCCTTGAAGATGATATTTTATACATATATAGATATATATATATAGATATATATATAAATCTGTTTGTATCAAGGTTTTATATTTATAGAACACAGTTTATCTTAAAGGGGTGGTGAATTGATGGCTTTTGCTCTGCATTTCCAACATCGCTTTAGAGATGGGGCACAATATAATGCACACTCTCTGAACACAATAAGAACCTCCAAGTAAACATTCATTGGTTGATTTGAAAATGTGCTAAATTGCACCAGAGCCTTTCACTATCCATAATGACAAAAGTTATTTCTCTTAAGAGCTTTGCCATTTTGCTTTCATGCAGCCGACAAAGGTTGAGAAATGGCGACAGGGGAATTACGGATTCATCCAAACTTTGGAACTAGTTACAAAAGCCATAAATCTGAAAAGACACTTGATTTGAACAGATCAGGAAAAAAATAGTGTTTTTATTTTGCTTGTTCTTGACCCCTCCATTTTTATTTCTCTGATGTTATATTATAACTGGAGGTGCTCTTGTGCAGGGGAAACAATTTGTTTTATGAGCTCAAAAATTGTGCATGAAATTGTTTCCTTTTTTGGTGAAAATAAATACAGATCACTAAAAATTATTAAAATTTGTTTTTCAATTTGTCTTGGAAACAACATTTGGAGTTGCCTATACTGAAATTTACCAGTGTTCAGTACAATAACAGCCTTCCCAACTCTATTTAATTTTAACTGAAGTGCCTCTTTGACTGCCTCTTTTATATATATATATATATATACACACACATACACCGGGTGAGGCAGCATAACTTCCTTTTTTCAAAACTTAATAAAACCCATTGTATGAATCAGAAAATGTTTTTATAATGTAGTCGCATACCTAAAGTTTTGTTTTACGTAATTTTGAAGATCAAATTAGGTAGGTGACATCCCCCATTTTCCATTCTCCATACACTGAGTAAACCGATTTCTGGCGTTTGTCATGATTCTTGCCAGTATAGCAGGCGTTATGTTGGCAATTTCTTCCTGGATGTTGGTCTTCAAATCTTGTAAGGTCCTTGGACAGGTTTTCAAAAAACCCATAGAAAAAAATCACAAGGGGCCAAATTTGGAGAGCGGGCTGGCCACTCCAAATCCGCTTGAAAAGTAGGCCTCAATGGCAAAAGCATGCTCCTCACTGTTCCAATGCATGATGGTGACTGAACTGTGTCAAGACAAAACTTTATACTCCCGCCTCTCTAATGAGACCACTAGCGCTCCGCTACGTCTTCAAGCGACTGAATGGTGCGCATTTTAAAAAAGGAAGTTATGCTGCCTCACCCTGAATGTAAGTGTGTGTGTGTATCTCAAAGTTAGCATCAGTGGTGCTAACTTTGGTAAGGCTGCTTTCATAACTTTTATTTCATGCTCTTCTAATTGGTATATTTCATTTATTAGTCAAATACCATTGGGGGAGCAGGGTGAACATGGTAAGTGATATACATTCTAAGCACAGCATGACCAGCAGCCCTCCCACACACACCGAAATGAACACTTACATGACTAGGAATATGAGCTATGCACCTGGCAAGTTATGCACTTTCAGTGCAGCTGGCAAATGTGAAATCAAAGGGTGGAACGGGTGGCAGAACTGGAGTCTCTGCCCACATTGCAATCCTCATCATGGACCAGAAATCTACAGGCCAATGAAGTGTCCAAAAGCATTTTGTAGGACTGCATCAGCCAACACTTCAATGACACTCTTTTGGGAGAATATGAGCAGACACAGTTAAAAGTCCATTGCAAAAGCCAACAGAGCAAGGAGTTTTAATAGGATTGAAAATTAATTCAGGAAACATTCTTACTAGCCCTTAAAACGGATACTTCTAAATAAAGAGAATGCTGGTTTAAACTGCTTTGGGGCAGATATTAGAAAAAGGGGATGGATGATTTTATTCATTTGGGGGGCTGCCCATGTTCCCCTGGCACACTTTGGAGGTCTGTTGTTGCTTGTAGTGAGAAACTTGGGCATTTTAGATGCAGCTGAAAATGGAGAATAATGTGTCTTTCAGTACTGTTCCTACCAAAAAAGGATAATTGGAGAGTATGGTAGTGGCATAGGAAAGCTTTCAGTGAAATTTTTCATTGAACTAAAAAAAAAAAAAAAACTACCTATGTGACTATTATGCTCAACAGCTGCCAGAGGTTGACCATAAAGTAATGTTGGAAGATCTAGAGCTTCCTAGACAGGTCTGCCAGCACAATTCTATGGTCAACTTCTGGCAGAAGGTGAACACAGAGTTGCACTGGAGGGCTACAGATTCCTAGAGAGACCATATTAATCAAACCTGCAAATAATCAAACCTGCAAAGGTTAAACTTGCAAGTGTGGAGGACCAGTTGTTTACTTCCTCTATCTATCTATCTATCTATCTATCTATCTATCTATCTATCTCAGTGATTCTCAACCTGTGGGTCCGCAGATGCTTTGGCCTAGAACTCACAGTAATCCTAACAGCTGGTAAACTGGCTGATTTGCTTTGATGCAAGGGCAGCTGCCCTTCTAGTTCTAATGATCAAGAGCAAAACTACACATTACTTTAAGCCTACCTAGAGCCTAGTATCCTTTCTTTTCCCTCCAGAGGTAAGTGCAAGAGCACAAATCCATATCAAGCTTGGCATTTGGTGGACCTTCACACTTCGTCCCCACAGAAGTTCCACCATGCAAGGAGTGAGGGAATGCCCCAAACCGCATGTTTTTGGAAAATGGCATTCATAACCTTTTGGAAAACACCATTTCAAGATCATAACTATTTAGAAAAGCATGACCTTTCAGAGAAGAGCCAAAAACCCTTTAGAGTAGAATCTTCTCTTCTGGTATACAACCAGATGTAACTATGCTAGGCAATAGTTTCAGTTGTTAGACCGAATAACCTGTTATCTCTGATCTGTTAGGAAAACAGATTTTGCCAGTGCATAAAAAAGCAGTGCTTCAGAAGTGTCTTTCAGTGTCCTCGTATATATACTCTCCCATAAAACATCTTGCTTTGTATCAAGAGACAAAAATGAAGTAGACTTGGATAAAAAATAGTATATTTGGTTATTTACAACTTTCATGTGTTCAGCATACACAGGTACAAAACTTATCAGTCCAGTTTCAGATATGTTTGAGATAATTCTCTGTACCATCCAGATAGGACATCTTTTACAACAAAAACAGCAGATAAGTGTGTTACCTGAGGCCTGAGTAGTCTGTAGTCTGTCTGTCTGTTTGGTATGATCTGTGGTCTGCAGACCCTCATACAACTTCTCAAGAACCATTGAGTAAAGGAAGCTGCATACCAGCACATATATACAGGAAACAATAAGCAACAGGATCATAGATAAACAATACTAGAGAAGGCTTGAAGGTTGTCATTTCCAACAACACATGTTAGGGATTCAATCTAGATGAGGTTTCTAGTTGCACTCATTTTGAATTTCTTTTTTAAGCAATATTTATTTATTTGTTGAATTTATATTATGCCTTTTTCTCAGAGTGAGATCTATGTGTAGTTTGGATTGAGTGTGATGTCTTATACACATACATGTGACTGTCCTATTTACAGGCATGAAACTCCCGGTATAGATTTTTCCACACAATAATGACATTTGCGTGAGAGAGAAAATGTCGCAACAAATGGATGATTGTGGCTAAACAATAATTAGATTATGTCATGTCACAGTTATGGCTTGCAGCTTCAGTTGGCAGCATAATAAGTATTACCCTGAGAAAAAGTGCACTGTGTGTATATATATGTGGGAGAGGAAATCTATATTATAGAAAAGATACACAGAAGAGAGAATCCCCCAGCTGAGAAGGAGAGAAAGGCTACATCACAGTGAACTATGTGAAATTAAGAGCAGACCTACTGAGCTCCTTCAGAATCAAGTCACTGACATAATTTGTCTCTTGGCTGGCATCAAGAACTCCAGCTGTTCCCATGTCTGTCCCTCAATTGCTCTCACAAGAGGACTTGGGAAGCCTGCCAAGGGAAAGATGACAACATCAGATGTTGATGAGCCCCTTCCAGAATGGCAATACTTGTTGATACTTGTTGCAGTTGCTTTGTGAACCATCTGGATTGACCTTCCAGTTTTGATAGGTATTTCTATCTCCTATCTTGACTGTCCTTACAAATGTATGTGTCATTCATCCAAAAGAAGCAAGGAAATGAACCTACAACTGGAAAACAGTGTTTTTCCGGGAGCTAAATATCTCCCTGCCCTGGTACACGTTTCCAACGGCTGACTCAGGCCTGGATAGAGAAAGAAAGTGTTATTTTATTGTATGCTTCTGGTCCAAGTATTCTCTCTCTATAGAAAATGATGTCCCAAACTTTTTTTTCTGGCGCCCTGTGTAAGCTCGGTTTCTACCACTGGTGACCACAGAAGTTAACACAAAAGAACAAATAGGATCTCTGATTCCACCTAACAGCAGTCACCCAACCTAGACTAAACATTCTTAACCCCCCTGATTCCAGTAAATTAATCTCGCTTAATCCTCTTTGATTGTGGCCTGTATCTAGAACAGCTGAAAGCTAAATGGAAAACTAATGTCACATACTTGTGAGCAGTGCCACACAGATAGCTTCAGAGTTCAGATTTGGGGAGGAGAAGGAGAGAGCAAACTCTGGATCGCCACTTTGATTTATAACCACAGGCACATTCTCATTCAGCATTCAGAATGTGGGTGTGGGAAGAAAGAGTCACGACAAGCCTCCCATTACAATGCAGAAATGTTTGTTTCGCATATACAAACTATTAGATCAGATCCAATCTCATCCCAAAGGCCAGGTATTCTCAATATATGAGGAATGGTGCTCCTGAGCAACAGTAATAAAAGGATTCTGCAGGAATGTAGCCTCTTTTCTCTAGATTGATGCAATTTTTGGTTAGGAGTTGTCATGGTAATGCATTTTCTGTGCTATGAACTACTATGAGGTGATACAAGCCAGCCAAAAAACAATATGACAGTAATAGGAACAATAATAACTAAGAACATTGGCTGTTGTTGGTTTATTTAGGGTGTTTTTCTTTTTTGCAACAGCTTGTGCAGCTGTGTTAAAACAATAGGGGTGGGCTGGACATCAAAATGCACAGTGCTGTGCAGTGACTGGAACATGCAGCTGGGGACAGAAAAGCCCTTGACAGAGTCCCATTTACATTGGAGGAAGAGGATGGCTGCTGATCTTTGCAATTCTTCTTCATTCCCAAGTCCCTATAAAACAGTTTGGTAATCTTTGAAATCCCATGGACCACCATAACAGGTGACTCAGAAGTACACAGTGGCACAATGGATTAAAACCTTGTCCCAGCAGGACTACTGACTGAAAGGTTGGCACTTCAAATCTGGGGAGCAGGGTGAGCTCCCGTCCCTCAGCTCCAGCTTCCCATGCGGGGATATGAGAGAAGCCTCCCACAGGATGGTAAAATATCTAGGCGCCCCCTGGGCAATGTCCTTGCAGACAGCCAATTTTTTCACATCAGAAGAGACTTGCAGTTTCTAAAGTTGCGCCTAATACGGAAAAAAAATCACACTGCTAAACCAAAAGTGCAAATCCCTGCATAAACTATTCAGTTTATATATATATATAGAGAGAGAGAGAGAGAGAGAGAGAGAGAAAGAAAGAGAGAGAGAGAGAGAGAGAGAGAGCTATTAGACCCATTGGGTTCAATGGGACTTATTAACACTGTCCAATGGAAGGCTGAATACAGATTATTTTATTTTTAAGAGCATTATCAGCAATCTCCTTGAACTACAGCGACATCTAAATACAAGAAAAATCATTTAAAGAGATGGACTGAATATCAAAGTGTTACAAAAGCATCTAGGAATCCATGGTAGGTAAAGGCTGTGGAGAAGGAACAACCAGGCATAAAATGATGTGTAAAACTGAAACTATTTTTAGAAATAAAAACATAGTCTTACTTTTGCTTTTTTTTTTTTTTTTTGGAAAAAAAACAAACAGACCAGTGACTACACCAATATATCATCAATTACTACAAAAAAGAAATGGATTTTCAAGAATTCATTGCAGTCAATTTTCTTTTTTAAAAATGAGACAGCCTAAAATAAGCTGGCATTTGAAAAAGAGTCCTGGCCCAAAGCACTTGGGAACATGTGAATCTGCCTTATAAATGAATCAGACAATTGATCTATCAAGACCAATATTGTTTGCACTTGCTGGCAGTATTCAGGGTTTTTGGCAAATACAGGAAGGTTAGTAGGAAAGGGTTACTGTATTCCAATAGGCTTAGTGCCTAATTTGATTCCACTTACATTAGAAGGCAGAAAATTTAATGATTACATTTATTTTTAATTGCCATTTCAGTTTAAGTTAAAAGCTTGCATTGAATGCTTTCCCAGAATAACACTGAAAATTGCTACCCATAATTTTATTCCTCCATTATCTCTGTCCTGACCCTTTTTCTCAGGAATCTCAAAACTTTTTCTCACCTTTCCCTTTTCTTCCCCTATACTCCCATCTCTTTAACTTCCCTTTTTTTTAGTTTACCAATTCCCTTACAGATGATAGCAAAACTTCCAGGATTAGGAGCTTCAAAATTCGGTTTTCTGGGACATAGGAAGAGTGTCTGTACAGTATCTGGTACAGGACACAAGAGAATAACAAAAATGCACAGAACAGGACCCCCTTCTAAGATGTTCTTGTTGGCTCAAACTTCTTTCTTTGTGGAATTAACTAATCTATCATACTCTAATTATGAACAAAAATAAAATAAACTAGACTTTTAAGAACTTTCCATTTAGTTTAGTCAGAGTGATTGATAACTGGTAAATAGATGGAGAAATGTGGAGGCAGTGACAGACTTCCTATTTCTAGGTACAAAGATTACTGCAGACGCAGACTGGGGCCAGGAAATCAGAAGATGGTTACTTCTCGGGAGGACAGCAATGACTAATTTCAATAAAATAGTGAAGAGTAGAGACATCACACTGGCAACAAAGATTCACATAGTTAAAGCAATGGCTATAGCAACCTATGGGTGTGAGAGCTGGACCATGAGGAAGGCTGAGCGAAGGAAGATAGATGCTTTTGAACTGTGGTGCTGGAGGAAAATTCTGAGAGTGCCTTGGACCGAAAGAAGATACAACCAGTCCACACTTTAGGAAATAAAGCCTGATTGCTCACTGGAGGGAAGGATATTAGAGGCAAAGATGAAGAACTTTGGCCACATCATGAGAAAACAGGAAAGCTTAGAGGAGACAATGATGCCAGGAAAAATGGAAGGAAAAGGAAGAGGGGCTGATCAAGGGCAAGATGGATGGATGGTTCGTATCCTTGAAGTGACTGGCTTGACTTTGAAGGAGCTGGGGGTGGCAACAGCTGCCAGGGAGCTCTGGCATGGGCTGATCCATGAGGTCACAAAGAGTCAGAAGCAAATGAATGAATAAACAACAACTTTATTTTTATACCCTGCCTCCATCTCCCCGGAAGGACATGGGGCGGCTTACATGGGGACAAGCCCAATCAACAATTTAAAAATATAGACATTAAAATACAAAATATAAAATACATAAATAACAGCATAAAACAAAATAAAACAACAGCAATAATAGGATATGAAAGCAACAAACCAATAACCAATAACCCTGCCATAATAATTTATGGGTACAGATAAGCATTGGGCTAGTGCAGATCAATTGTAAGAATAGGGCTGATGGATAAAGTACAAAGGCAAATGGCAACAGTAGGAGTAGGGGCTTTGTAAAAAGGTGTATGATAGTTTTGGATAAAGAACAGCAGTAAAGTGGAAGGACGGGATTTTGGGCCCTAACTGGGTCAAGCTATTTGGAAATTGTCTAGTCAAAAGTGCAGCAGAACATCCATGTCTTTAGTTCTTTGTGGAAAATGGACAGAATGGGGGCTAGCCTAATCTTCCTGGAAAGGGAGTTCCAGAACCAGGGGGCTGCCACTGAAAAGACCCTCTCCCTTGTCCCCACCAACCGTGCCTGTGACAGAGGTGAGAGCAAGAGAAGAGCCTCCCTAGAAGGTCTTAGAGATCATGCAAGTTCATAAGGGAAGATGCAGTTGTGAAGATATGCAGGTCCCAAACAGTTCAGGGCTGTATAGGTAATAACCTGCACCTTGAATTGGGATCAGAAACTTATCTGCAGGCAGTGGAACTCTTTTAAACAGCGGGGTTGACTGCTCCTTGTAATTTGCTCCAGTAACAACCTGACTGCTGACCTGTGTACTAACTTTGCACTAAGACCTTTTTACTGCTTTGTAGTCATATTTGTAATTGTGGCACCATTGCCATGACAACAAATTCCAATGAGATCAATCATAGAAGCCGGTCACCCATCTTGAGTAAAGGAGTTCAGTGGTTATGTAAATCTTTTTGGTGGATTTCAGAGGATGGATCAGGAAATGGAGCAGGGCTATGATAGCCAAAAATTCCTAAAGACATTAAATAACAAGCAGGGAAATGTAAAATTGGTTAGCCTCTCATTTACTTAATCAATAAGTTAATTAACAATCTAAGCCTGGAATTTAGCAAATCCTGAAAGTCCAACGTAAGTCAATCATTTTTTCAAAAACTGTCCAACATATTTGATTTAATTAGTTACTTCCTAATACTGGTTTCTGGCAAGAGTCTTTCCCAATCCTACCTGAAAATACCAAGGATTGAACCTTGAACCATATGGAGCCAAAGTAGTGTTTTACTGCTGAACTGTGTCTCTTTCCTAGCATGCCCATATGACCGTGCAACCAACCATGACAGCTATCTTCTTTTTTATTATTAACAGCCACATTTTATCACACATAAATGTCACGTTCGAGAAAGTGTGACAATATGGATTTGCCAAAAAAAAAACCCACCTTACTAACTGTTAAATCAATACAACAAGTAATTCAGAAACAGATGGTGTATTTTTCTCTGATCAAAAGCATGCCTGCTGTAGGAAAAATATTGTTACAGTAATTTAGCTTCCTGTTACTGCCTTGCTGCCATGATCCTTTTAATAAAAGGAGGAATTGCTCACAATCCACAGCAGATTTCTTATTACTCCAAAGGGCAACAACTCCATTTTAGAGACATGGAACAATGTGAGGGTAGGGATGTTGTCTCAAATTAGTCGTCCAGCATTTTTAAACCTGACTAGAGTCAGATGAATAACTACAGTATCTGATGTTTCTGTTTGGTGTATTATATGTTCCAATTTTCTTACTGGTTTTTGCAAGAGAGTTTTGACTTCCACTGTTCTTTACTTCATATTGCAGGACTATCAAAAATAGGTAATTTTGGGTTATTTTCTAGAGTTCAAGCAAAGACTGAGCACAATGTAATTTTAAGCCAAAAAGGTACCCCCACCCCCTCTCTTTGGATACTATCTCTATTGTTGATCCCAAACTTGGCTTGATGCAACAAAGAACATTGTAGTACAAAGTTGTCTTTTTGTTGGTGTTATCTCAAAAGGACCACATTGGACACTGATGTCTATCATCTTACTCATACTATTTATATCACTTGAAATATGTTGTGTGCAAGTAGATAACAAGCAACTTGAATCCAAAAATGATATATTGTGGTAGTGGGTTTAGCTAGAATGAAATTAGAAAGAATCAAGTTCAGTGACATAAATTTTACGGACATATTACAATATAAAAAACCTTTCCCTAAAATAAAGTTATAACCAAACCAATCAACAGAAACATACAAGGAATGATCAGGGATTTTGTGCAATTGAAATTTGATATTTGGAATGGCTTGGACTACGATTTTTGAATTATGTGATTTTAATGTTTATATTAGAAAGTTTTTAATTCCATGTTTTAATGCCCTAATGTTGTTACATTTTAATGATTTAATTCATACTTATATGTTACTGTTGTTTTATGTTAGGTTTCATACGTATGTGAGGCATTACATTTTGCCAAAAATATGTTGGAAACTGGTTCGAGTGCCCCCCCCCCCCCCCGCCCCAAGTGAGAAAAGCAGTATACAAGTGAAATAAATAAATAAATAAATAAATAAATAAATAAATAAATACAGGGCAACAGATAATATCAGAAAGAAAAAGATGGATATGAAAGCGAAAATTAGTGGAAGGGAAGCGAAATCTACAAACCAAAAGGAAAGCTGGAGCTACACTGCATTCATTACATGGCAGTGTAGATCCAGATGAAAATGACTTGAAGAAATACTTAGTGCATATCACATCATTCTTCTGGTATGAAAAAGAAAAGGCTATGTAATAGTGAATGTACTATGCACAAATTCCCCGATACAACATAAAGAGGAAGCTGTGAAAATAAGATAGTCAGTTTGGTATTTCTGACCAATGTAGACCAGCCTAAAGAGGAAAATGTTCCTATTTATCATCAAGAGCCAGTAAAGGGGTTTTTCTTATTCACAGATTTGATATTATTGATGCTCTAAACAATATTCCTTATAGAAGAGCATTGTCTATAATGTTGATGATAAATGAATAGATATATTGTCTGTAGCATTTGGAGCACTGATGATATCAAGTAGATATACACACATGTACAATTATTATCATCATCATCCCACTTTTCCACTCTATACGGAGACTCAGAGCAGCTCACAACTAAAAGCATTTAAGTACAACTTAAGATATACAAATATACAGATATTTAAACAGTATTAAACAGCATTAATATTCAAACAATATTCAAACAATCCAGGTTAAAACCATAAAAGCACATAAAGTCACTTCACAAAAGCACAGCAGCCCTTTATGGTCTTAAACACCTTTGTTTTTAAAATCCTGCCTGAATAGAAAGGTTTTAGCCTTCCACCGAAAGGACAGAAGGGAGGGGGCCATTCTGGCTTCCCTGGGCAGGGAGTTCCAGGCCCCTTCCACACAGCTGAATGAAATCCCACATTGTCTACTTTGAACTGGAATATATGGCAGTGTGGTCGCAGATAACCCAGTTCAAAGCAGATATTTTGGGATTTTCTGCCTTGATATTCTGAGTTATATGGCTGTGTGGAAGGACCCCCAAAGTCGAGGGGCAGCCACCAAGATGGCCCACTCTCTTGTTCCCACCAACTGAGCTTGAGATGGAGGTGGGACTGAGAGAAGTGCCTCTCCTGAAGATCTCTGGGCCCGAGCAGGTTCGTACAAGGGGATTTAGGCAGCCAAGTAGCCCAGACCTGAAACATCTAGGACTTTAAATGTCATAATCAGCACATTGAATTGTGTCCAGTAACAGACTGGCAGCCAATGGAGCTGCTGCAACAGAGGGTTGTCTGCTCCCTGTAGCCAGGCCTTGTAGCCAGGCTGCAGCTCTTTGGACCAGCGGAAGTGTCTGAGCACTCTTCAGAGGCAACCCCACTTAGAATGTGTTACAGTAATCCAGACAGGATGTAACTAAGGTATGTACCACCGTGGCCAGATCTGGCTTCTCAGGGAACAGGTGCAGTTGGTGCAGAAGTTTTAATTGCACAAAGGCCTTCCTGGCGACTGTTGATATCTGATCCTCCAGGTTCAATGCCAAGTCCAGGAGGATCCCCAACCTGTGGACCTGTGTTTTCAGAGTGTGTGTGACCCCATACAGCACAGGCTGGACCCCTATTTCCTGGTCTGCCTTCCAACTGGCTAGGAGTACCTCTGTCTTGTCTGGATTAAGTTTCAATTTGTTTGCCCTCATCCAGTCCATTACTGATGACAGGGTCAGGGCAGCTTCCTTGGCTTTAGGTGGACAGGTGCAGTAGAGTTGGGTGTCATCTGCATATAGGTGGCATCAAACTCCAAAACTTTGGAAGACCTCTCCCAGCCTTTTCATGTATATGTTAAACAGCATAGGGGACAAAATGGAACCCTGAGAAACATCATAGGTCAATGCCCAGGGGTTCAAACAGGAGTCCTCCAGTACCACATTCTGAATATGGCCCACCAGAAAGGACTGGAGCCAACGTAAGACAGTGCCTCCCAGTACCATCCAAACTAAACTACGTCATGTATTTAAGCCCACCTTTAGTGATGTTCTCATATTCTTCCTCAAGAAAGTCAATACGTCATAGATGGGAGAATTGAGACACACAATCCAAGCTCTGTAATAATAAATGATATGCAACTAACAGAGTGATCAGTTTTTCTGTGGGTGTAACATGGTTTCCATATCAATGTTCCAAAGTAGAGCCCGACCTTTCCAAAACACAAGGAAGAGCAGCTTGGAAGTAGAAAGTTAAGATAACATAAATGTCAAAAAGCGAGGTCATGCAAAATTAAATCACTTGGTAGCCAGGGGAGTAGACTTCACATGAAGTGGTAAATGGGAACAAGACTGCTAGAGAGTGAAGGAAACTTCAGAACTCTGTGAGGCAGATAATCCTGTAGAAATACAAAATACAAAACATATTTGGGAAGGAAATACAAGAGAGTATATAAATATAAGAAAAATAATAGAAAAAGAAAACCCACAACAGCTCTGTGGATAGAGCAAAAGTACTATGCACTGTTCTCCAACATTCAAAGGAATGGCAAGGGAAAGGCATACCCTGGGTGCATCTACACTGTATAATTAAAGCAGTTTGAAACCTCTTTAAGTGCCATGGATTAATGCTAAGAAAACCTGAAATTTGTAGTTTGATGAAGCACCAGCACTCTTTGGCAGCGAAGGCTAAAGAGTTTGTGAAACTACAACTGCCGTGATTCCACAGTATTCGATACTGCAATTATGTCGCTAGTTGGCATTATGAACAGGAGTCCTTCAAAGCAGGGTTTGGCATGAGAAGGATGTGAGAAGAGGTAAGATATAATTATTACCAATTTCGCCATTTCCCCATTGTCAATACATGGGAATTATTTGCTTACTGACTCAGAAGTTCCAAAGATTTGTATAACCTTTTATCTCTAATACATTATTGCAAATAACATTATAAGAAAATACATATTGCATGGGGAACTCCTACAGACCAAACATTTAGTCCACAGGCCACAGGTTCCTCACCATATTTACTCAGGTGCCTATTTTCCAGCATAAAATTATATTATCAAAAGCAACAACATTTCCAGATAATTATAATTCAGGATTTAAGTAGTCACACATCACTGTAATAATTAACGATTATTACACTGGACTATGATTGTTGGATTGTGTGATTTTAATGTTTATATTGATATTTTTTATTCCATGTTTTAATGTTAAATGATGTTGTGTTTTATGATTTAATTGATAATTGTGTATTATTATCATTATGAGGTTTCTGAATGCGAAGCATTACATTTTGCCATAATTATGTTGGAAACCGCTTTGAGTCCCCCGCTCAAGGGAGAAAAGCGGTACACAAGTGAAGTAAATGAATAATAAATAATAAATAAATTACATTCTAATATTAAACAATGCACTAGTAATGAAAGCCTAACTAAAGAATAGTAGCAATGGGAGGGGAAGCAATCCAAATTAGAATTAAAATCCTATATTTTATCCAAAATTGGATCGCACCACTACTGACTCTAAAAGATAGGAGATAAAACTGCAACAAATATGTGCATAAACAATGAAAATATAAAATATTATATTTTAATTAATTACAACTAATTGATCAAACTAATTAAAATTAATCAAGCAAATTAGAAATTTTCTTTATAAAAGATTAAACTTTATTAAATATATTTTTCAGTTTTATTCATTTACATATTCAACTCTGAACTTTACATTAATTCTAGAATTCCTTTATTAATTAAATGAGAGGCCTACAACTTTTACAGTTACCAGCTGCTCGACATGAAAGCCTGCTCTTGTCTGCAGCCAAACTTGCCACCTTGCTTTGGAAAGAGAGTGCGTGTGTGTGTGTGGGGGGGGGGGGGGGCAGGGGCATGCAGGCAGCGCATGCTTTACTCTAGAGTAAGAACTGGTCAGCTGCAGGCACTGGCAGGTGTGCATGCTTTCTGGCCCTGCCTGCATGCCCCACCACACACACACATTTTTCTAAAGAGAGTGCGTTGTGGCGTGGCATGCATGCAGTCCCAGAAAGCGAGCATGCCTGCCAGTGCCTAAAGCCAAGTGCCTCTTACTCTAGAGTAGAAACAGCATGTGCCAAGTAAGAAAAACGGAAGCACACACCAAGAAGAGGAGCCAGTAGGTGGGAAGTCCCACCTCCCATAATGGTCCGATTTTTGGAGCCCCAAACCAAAAACAACCCTCCCAATTTTGGGAGGCTGCCAAAAAATGGATCGGGGCTCCCAATGAAACAGAGCAAGGTATACCTCAATAGCACAAACCTAGTGTGAAGCTCTCATCTCCGATTCTAAGTCCTTATTGCTGCCCTTGCAGCATCTCCTAAGGGATCTTCAAACTTTTAAAGCTGTGGGTCAGTTCACGGCCCCTCAGACTGTTGAGGAGGCGGACTATAGTTTGAAAAAAAAAAGAATACATTCCTATACACATTGCATATGTGTTATTTGTAATGCAAAAAAAAAACATGGAAGAACATTACAGGATTTAAAATTAAGAGCAATTTTAACCAACATAAATGTATCAGTATTTCAATGTGAAGTGTTGTGCTCCATTTGGCTGATAAGATCATCAAGTTCCTTAGGATTGTTGTTGCCTTGAAGTCATTTCAGACTTAGGGTAACCCTAAGTCTACAGTTCCTGCATCTAGCCCTCTGGCCTTAGTTTGGCGACACCTGTTCTAACTGGAACCACCTAATAGTGGTGTCACCAGTCAGAAGTACATTGATTATTCCTGCATGTCGGGGGTTGGACTAGATGGCCTATGGGATCTCTTCCGATTCTATGATTCTAATGCTCAATGCCTGAATTCATAATTCAGATAATTCAGAGGGTCCAGAAACGAGCAAAATTAATGCCGTTTCACATCTTTTAAACTGCCATGACTTACTGCTATGGAGGTTTTTAACCTTCTCTGCTGAACAGTGGTAGTGGTGTCATCAAACTACAACTACCATTGAACCATGGCAGTTAAAGTGATGTCAAACTGCATTTATTCTACACTATAGATGCACCCATAGAAAAGATTATTTCTGATTGTGTACCTGACACATTCTTCCTTTGCTCTCATTCTGTCTGATTTACACTTTGCCTTTCCATCAAAACTAATGCTGGAAAATCTCAAAGAATATTGGTTACTGAACTTGCTAAAATGGAATAAATAAAATGTTGATATATTGGAAATTACGAAGCGGATTGTTGAAATCCATGGCAACTAGGCAGGGTCCTGTTCTTCTTGTTTTGACAATTTGCTATGAGGAAAGGGTTACCAGGAAGTGGAAATGGTGGAGAATGTGAGTCCAGAATGTAGTAAAATTAGAGTTTTGTTTTGTGGGGGGAAAAAAAAAACAGTCTCCCCCATGGGGATGTTATAGCTGTGATGAGCGCAAGGGGGCAGTGAAATGCCAGCAGCAGGCCCTCCGAGAAAGAGACAATGAAATCTTTGATAAGGTTGTCCCACACTGTTTGCTTACTGCAGCATTACAGCATTACCCTGGCAATATCACTTGTACTTTTCATTAGTCATTTGTGACCTTTTACTTCTGTAATCAAACAAGACAACCTAACACTTAAATCTAAGCATTTAAGCTTGACATTTACAATTGGTTCTCAAGTTAGGGAGACCAAATGAAAATTTCCGAGCAGATAGCAGGCTGTGGGGAAGGGGCGAATCAAATAATTCATTTGCTGAGTAACATGTATGTCATCCCTATTCAATCATCTGTATCTGACTGAATAATATCAGTTGATATTTGTACTGGAGTGGCTGTCATTAAACAGTCAATATTCATCTGGAATTACTAGTGCTCAGAGGTATCCAAGATACCACATCTATTTCCCATAGCTGAGGACATGGAGATTGCATTTGATTAGCGTAAAGTACAACTGATATTACAGGGGCAAATAGCATTATATCATCCACTGGAGCCGATATTTTTGCTTTAAATTTATAGGACCTGGGGAAGAAAAGGCACCATTTTCTCTGTTTCTATAATACAAGACTTCACATTATATCTGAAAAGCAGCAATTTCCCTGAAATGAATGTTTCCCATCTCCTGCCTGAGATTTCATATTAGCGAGCTTGAATTTATCTTCGAAATAAAAAAGAAGAGTTAGTCTGTTGCAGCCCAATTTTAGGAATTATTGTAGTGAGACAGGAATGCCTAGAATATCCATCGCAAACCTGGTTGCCACCAGATTTGTGTGCCTGCAATAGCCATCAATGGCCCCATCCACACTGCTATATAAAATCCTGCTTTGAACTGGTTTATATGGCAGTGTAGACTCATATAATCCAGTTCAAATAAAATAACCTCAATTATTTGATTTGATAATTTGGATTATATGGCAGTGTAGATCCAGCTAAAGCTTGCAGAGTGATTGGAGTTATACTTCAAGGTAGCCAGAGGGCACTTGATTGGTGAAAGCAGGTATTGGTTTAAGCCCTAGATTGAGATCTTGGAAAATATTGTTCTTTTGGACTACAACTCCTAGAAGCCTTTTACCAGCATAATCCTGGCCATGGTTGCTGAAGAATTCAACAGGCAGCAGTTCAAATAAGTAGTCTTTTTTAAAGGCTCTGCTTAGATTTCAGTCCCGGTTCATCAGAAAGAAAGATGCTTTTTACCTTATACTGAGTCAGATTACTGATCCTTCTAACTCAAGTCGCTTCTGACACACACACACCTCCCACCAACCCTAACTGGCAGATGTTGGAAAATGACAAAGGTTGCAGTCCAGTGGTGGAAGTTTCCATCCTTGATACAGAAAATAATGAGCTCAACCTGTGGCTCCCTAGGTGTTTTGGCCTACAACTCCCAGAAATCCTAGCCAGTTTACCAGCTGTTAGGATTTCTGGGAGTTGAAGGCCAAAACATCTGGGTATCCACAGGTTGAGGACCACTAATCTATGTGAAAGTCACTCATTATTTTCTGTAACAGGCATGGAAACTTCCACCACTGGACTGCAACTTTTGTCATTTTCCAACTAGGGCTGGTGGGAGGTGTTTTGTGTGTGTGTGTGTGTCAGAAGTGACTTGAGAAACTGCAAGTAACTTCTGCTGTGAGAGAATTGGCCATCTGCAAGAACATTACCCAAGGGATGCCCAGATGACTGATGTTTTGCCATCCTGTGGGAGACTTCTCTCATGTCCCTGCATGGGAAGCTAGAACTCGGCAAACGAGAGCTTACCCTGCTTCCCGGATTCAAACCACCAACCTGTCGGTCAACCAGTCCAGCCAACACAAGGGTTTAACCCATGGCACCACTGGGGACTCCAGTAGGAGTGATGTAGCACAACAACATCCAGAGAGCCACATTTTCTCCACCGCAGCTGGAACTAATAAATAACAACAACAACAACAACAACAACAACACTTTATTTATATTCTGCCCTTCTCACCCCGAAGGAGACTCAGGGCGGATCACAGTACACATACATGGCAACCATTCAATGCCATTTTGTATATACAGACAGAACCGAAAGGAGGTGTATTGTTTAGATGCCATGAAAGATTGAGCTCGAGTCCAGCCACAGGGGGTGCTGTCGCTCCATCCTCTATGACAAAGAGCCATCAGGACTTCCTCCTTCCTTTTGGTCGCCCAGCATTTTCTGATCTTCTTTCTTTATGGCATTGTAAAACACCTCCCATGCTTTTAGCGGAACCTAATTTCTCTAATTACAGCTAAAGCTGTTTTTGAACTGCTTGGGTAAACAGTGAGCAGGGCTGACAATCGGCTGTTCATGCCGACCTGGGGCTTCGAACTTTCAACCTTTAGGTTGATAGATCTTATAGTTGCTGGTGATTTACCAGCTGTGCTAAACCTCCGGCCCATAGGTTTTCCAGGTTGACAGACACCAGAGTTTCCCAGCTTTATTTGGAGATACCTGGCTATGTGAAAGTCACTTGGTCTACACAAAACCTGGTTCTATGCAACACCAGGTGAACTTCAACTGCATGGACATGTTACTTCAGCAACTCTGCAGACTTCACTGAGTCAGTAAAAGAAATCAAATTGTTTCCTTCAGGTAGAGTGGAAGCCCTGTCCTAGGGGTTTCTTGGCAAGATTTATTCAGATGAGGTTTGCCAGTGCCTTCCCTTTGAGATGAGGGAGTATGACTTAGCCAAGAGCATCCAGGGGTTTTTCCATAACTCAGCAGGGATTTAAATTCTGATCTCCTGGAATCTGATTTGTTGCATTACAAGAATTTGGCTGTCTTCAAATAGCAATTTACTCATGGGTGAGAACTCATCTGGCCTAAAATAGACCCTGGAAGCCATTTCCTTGAAAATAAAGTCTGCTTTCCTCTCCCAAATGTCTTTTAAATTAACAAGACCTTCTCAGGCTGCTGGTGGGACCAACCCTTTGAGTTATTTTTGAGAGAAGGTTTCTTAAAGTCTTGTAGAGGCCAAATAAAGTCCATCAAGCTGTGAAAGGTCCAGTTTCCACAGTTGCACACCAAGAACACCAGAGTGACCCTCTACTGAATATTCCTATTTGACAGGGGCAATCCCAATTAATCTTCTGTCATCCCATTTTTTTCCCAGTAGCTTTGAAAATGGGCCAGTTTCTCCTCTTTCCCCCTTATCCTCAGCTTACTTCCATTTGTACAAAACTGAGTTCAAAAATTGATTCAGAAAGGAAAGAGGAGGAAAGGGGGCAGAATCTTGTCCTTTTCTAACTCGGGCAAAAGCAAACTGCTGAAGACCATCCTAATTTATGCATTCTTCTTTATCAATAACTTTTACCATCTTGACTATAATCTGATGCTGTTTGGTCATGTGTCTCAGCGAAATGCTGAGAAAGTGTATGCTATATCTAAACTTTCAGCTGCACCAACCAAATATAGAGAAATAAAGGAAATGCAGCAACTAACATTTCTTCCAGCATAGTTCTTACCTGCCCTATCTGAACACAGGCTCTTCTCAACTTTTGCCTTCCTTCTCTTTCTGCCTCTACTTCGTATTTTCCAGTCTCTAGCAGACAACTTCTACACAACTAGTGTAGCCCTCTCTGAGGGTCCTTCTACACAACCATATAACTCAGAATATCAAGGCAGAATAACTCACAATATCTGCTTTGTGCTGGAATATCTCAGTCCACCCTGCCATTTATCCCAGTTAAAAACAGCTAATGTGGGATTTTATTTAGCTGTATGGGACCCGAATGTCTCCTTATCCACACATGTCTTCCCTGCTTTGCCAACTGATGCAACTGCTATTTATTTGGGTTGACCAGGTGTATGGCATTTCCCCAGGCTATTGACTCGAGTGCTGCTAGAAGGCAAGTATGATTGCTTTTTTACAACAAAGTAAAAGAAAAAGAATAGAAAAAGAATAAACTTCGCAACATGCAATATAGCAAATTTCCTTTCCCACATCATTTTAAGGAATGGCAACAAATTCAGTAATGAGTTCCAACATGTATTTCAAATGTAACTTTCCAAACTCTGCATGCATTGCTTGTGCTCTACCATTGAAGGAAAAGGACTAGATCCCTGAAGATAATTACATCAGTTTTGGGAT
Source organism: Anolis sagrei (assembly GCF_037176765.1). Classification (NCBI taxonomy): domain Eukaryota; kingdom Metazoa; phylum Chordata; class Lepidosauria; order Squamata; family Anolidae; genus Anolis; species Anolis sagrei. The sequence goes on along the minus strand of NC_090024.1, from coordinate 208,845,910 downwards.
ACACCTGCAGTTCTGGTGTAGGCATCCATGGAGAGTATGTCCTGATCCTGCAGACCTGGTACAAGAGAGAACAGAGCTCATGTCCATTTTCTATAAAGCTAAAACTAGATATTACGGGAAGGCATATTCTATAGAAGTAACCTTTTTTACTTCCCACAACAAGAACTTTTCAGAGATACTTGCCTCAACAATCTGATTTGCAAATTAAGATCACACTCTATTCCACTGACAAAATAAATTTTATGAAACCCAAAATACAGAGATAGAATCATAGAATCATAGAGTTGGAAGAGACCTCATGGGGCATCCAGTCCAACCCCCTGCCAAGAAGCAGGAATATTGCATTCAAATCACCCCTGACAAATGGCCACCCAGCCTCTGTTTAAAAGCTTCCAAAGAAGGAGCCTCCACCACACTCCGGGGCAGAAAGTTCCACTGCTGAACGGCTCTCACAGTCAGGAAGTTCTTCCTCATGTTCAGATGGAATCTCCTCTCTTGTAGTTTGAAGCCATTGTTCCGCGTCCTAGTCTCCAGGGAAGCAGAAAACAAGCTTGCTCCCTCCTCCCTGTGGCTTCCTCTCACATATTTATACATGGTTATCATATCTCCTCTCAGCCTTCTCTTCTTCAGGCTAAACATGCCCAGTTCCCTAAGCCGCTCCTCATAGGGCTTGTTCTCCAGACCCTTGATCATTTTAGTCGCCCTCCTCTGGACACATTCCAGCTTGTCAATATCTCTCTTGAATTGTGGTGCCCAGAATTGGACACAATATTCCAGATGTGGTCTAACCAAAGCAGAATAGAGGGGTAGCATTACTTCCCTAGATCTAGACACTATGCTCCTATTGATGCAGGCCAAAATCCCATTGGCTTTTTTTGCCACCATATCACATTGTTGGCTCATGTTTAACTTGTTGTCCACGAGGACTCCAAGATCTTTTAGACACGTACTGCTCTCGAGCCAGGCATCCTCCATTCTGTATCTTTGCATTTCGTTTTTCCTGCCAAAGTGGAGTATCTTGCATTTGTCACTGTTGAACTTCATTTTGTTAATTTTGGCCCATCTCTCTAATCTGTCAAGATCGTTTTGAATCCTGCTCCTGTCCTCTGGAGTATTGGCTATCCCTCCCAATTTGGTGTCGTCTGCAAACTTGATGATCCTGCCTTCTAACCCTTCATCTAAGTCATTAATAAAGATGTTGAACAGGACCGGGCCCAGGACGGAACCCTGCGGCACTCCGCTCGTCACTTCTTTCCAGGATGAAGAGGAAGCATTGGTGAGCACCCTCTGGGATCGTTTATTTAACCAATTACAGATCCACCTCACCGTAGTTTTGCCTAGCCCACATTAGACTAGTTTCCTTGCCAGAAGGTCATGGGGGACCTTGTCGAAGGCCTTACTGAAATCCAGGTACGCTACATCCACGGCATTCCCCGCATCTACCCAGCTTGTAACTCTATCAAACAAAAAAGAGATCAGATTAGTCTGGCATGACTTGTTTTTGATAAATCCATGTTGACTATTAGCAATGACCGCATTTGTTTCTAAGTGTTTGCAGACCACTTCAAAAATATATGTGTGATACAACAAACAGATGCCTTCCACTGTTTGATGAAGTAAACCATCTAAAAATGTGCTGAGTGTGTCCTCTGGTTTGAAATGAAATGTTTCTGATTTCTGGACATTGAAGAAAGATCATGGAAAGATCAGCTTATTTGGAATGTGGTGCTGGAGAAGAGTTTGCAAATACCATAGACTTTTAAAAAGACAAATTAATCAAAGAGCAAATCAACCCAGAATTTTCCCTAGAAGTCAAAATGACTAAGCTAAAGCTATCATACTTTGGACAGATGTTATGATATATGTTGGACAAGATGATGGGTAAGTGTCAAGTAGCAGGGGGAAAGGAAGACAACATCAGAGATGGATGGATTCAGTCAAGGAAGCAAAAAGCCTGAGCTGAACTGAAAAGGACAACTGATAATTGAGTTTTCATTCATAATTTTGCCATAAACTGAAGTTGACTTCATGGCAAACCACAACAAAACACTATGCTGATCAGATCAGGTTTTCCACTAACTGATGGCAAAAGCTCTACATATCTGGTATTTTCTTATCATTTGATCTGAGGAGTACCCAGTTTCTGAAGCTGTTCTCGGTGTCAGGGCTCCACGCTGGTGGGATCAAGTAATTACCAGCATGTTCAGAGTGAATTTCTCTCTTCACTAAAAAGCCAAAACCCACCTTCCCACTTTGAGACTGAGATAAAGGAAAGGACTTTTAGTAATTTGCAGACTGGTTGAATTTTGACTTTTCCCTCAATAGAAATGAAAGTGTATAGACACTAATATCCTCATAGTTTTAAAAGGAGAGTTCAATGCCTACCGCATCCTGGGTAGAACAGCTGAGTAGGATCTCAGTTCCAAGTTCATTGCTGGCTTGAATTTAGCTCCTGACTGACCTTTTCAATTGCTTGAAAGACAGCAAGTGGAACATCAGAGGAAACAGGAAACCAGTGGACAACCTCCTGTGGCATGAGCCACAGACTGAAGTAGGAGCACGAAACCTCTTATCCTAATTTGGTTGAAAGTGGTCTTCCCACCAAAGTATTAGTATATTAGCACTAGCAAATATTTATGCTGCATTATGTCTGCTGGCATGCCTTGCATTGTATTGTAGTTGTTACAATTGCAATGATCATTGGCTTAATGCAAATAAAATTTGACTTGATTTATCACAAGATTAATCACAAACCTCACTTAGGAGGAGGGAACATCTTACCTTCTAGCCTTGTTTGGTTGAAAATAGTCTTCCCACCAAAGCCCAATCCCTTGAGATTCCTCATGATGACTTTATTTACTCTCCAGATCATAGGGCATAAAGGTTCCCTGCCTAATGTTCAAGAGCACTGTTGCCAGTCAAGAGGGCAAGCAACCCTCTTGCTTGCCATTTTAAATGACAAGGTGATAATCTTTGGTAGTTAGTAGATAAGTAGTTTAGACAGAGTAGTACTTAACAATTGAGCACAAGCAGCCTGTCCCAGGTTCCATTCTTGTCATCTTTAGATTGGCAACATAGGTTGACTTTGTATGAGACAACTTCCTATGCTTTTATTGCTTTTCTAAGGCACTATTGTGCTCAGCTGCTTACTGCATATGTGGCACACAAATGTACAAAACCCAGCGCACCACAATCAGTCTCAGAAAGAGTGAGAGAGAAAAGATTTAGGGCAGATGATAAATCAAGTCAAATTTTATTTGAGCCAATGATCATTGCACATGGAACAAATACAAATATAATACAATGCATGCCAGCAGACATAATGCAGCATGCAAGCTTGTTAGTATGAATATGAAAATACTATTACTAAAATTCTAAAATATTATTAAAACAAATAAAAATCAGCATAGCTAAAAGGCCTTAAGATGTAAAGGATTGTGAGATTCACTTGAAATTTTTCTCTCTTAATTTTCTTCAAAAATTACACTCTGTAATAGTTAATATTAGCTATGGTGACTATTTCAACACTAAGTATATATATATTTATATTGAAGGACAAATGTAAAAATAATTATTTAATCAGAGTTACAAATTCTGTTTTAAATACATTTCATGTAAGGTGTTCAGATTGTACTTTGACAATACGAGCTATTATTATGTTTATGCTTATTTATACCCCGCTTTATCTCTCCTGAATGAAATTCCAAGCAGCTTACATTAAAAGTGTGACCACATAATTTAAAATATACAAATATGCAAACATTAAAACAGAATTAAACATAACAGTATAAAAAAATTCACAGTTGAAATCCATTAAAACATGGCTGTGTAGGGACGACAGAGACACAAACCACACTTACAAGATTTTTTTATAATTTGTAACATTTCCCTAGTATTGGCATCTTTAATCTTGTTGAAGTGTATTCATTGGGGGGCAGGGAATGCAAAAAGAAATCCAGAATTATAAGCTGTGAAGGGTATACCAATTTCCGGGGACATATATAGCACATTTTAAAATTCAGGACTATTGCTCTTAGTCTTTCAGTACCAGTGAAAAATGCTGTTGTTTGTAATGTAACTATGAGATCATGATCCTCGAGGAGGAAATTTACATAAAAATTGGCTGGATGTCTTGGGTAAGATATCAATAAAGGGGCAATTAATGCTTCTCGTGAAACTCTGTGCAAAGAACAAAACAACATGAGATGGGCAACCATTTCAATCTCTCCGCATACACAAACCCATTTTTGAAATTGGAAAGAGAAAACTTGATGAGCTCTAGCTAAACCAAAGCGGTCTTAAAGCAAATTCATGAAAAGCAAATTTAATTTCTGTTGTAGAATGGCTAATTGGTTGCCAATTTGCCAGTCAGCTGCAGCTGTGCCTTGAACATCAGCACTCTCTGTAGCAACCTGTACATGAAAAAAATGTGTTTCCATGCATTGAAAAGCTTTGTCTGATAATTCTTGCATATCAAACTCCCAGCAAAGACATAGATGCAAAAGTCAGTTGAAAAATTGGCAATCATTGTTGAATATTAGTTTGCTCACTGGTGTACAGAAGTGGGAGCAAAGGAGGCAGTTGTTGGCCAGATTCAGTGGGAGAAAGATTGCATCAGCTGGGGCACATTTGTCACCTCTCCAATAATAGTTCCAGTTTAAAAACAAAATGCAGCATCGGCTTGGCTGTCACTCATTTCCATTTCCATTTCCCTTTTCGTTTCTTTGTTTATGAAAAATATTTGTTTTCTCTCTTTCCTTCCCCTCATTGTGCCTATCTGCTGTTGTATTAGACTGCCAGCTCCCATCTTACATGTGTGACATTTCCATGGCAACAGCTTGTGATGTGAAATTGAATGGATAGACCAAGAAATGAGTCATGAATAAGCTTTCTGTTGGCTCCTTCTCCCTCTCTCTCTTTCTCTCTCTCTCCCCCACCTCCACCTGGCACTCTCTCTCTCCTACCCTGCCGGTATTAAAGGTAAATCACATTTTGATGAAATGTGCTTTAAATGGGCAACATTGTTAAAGAGATTCTAAAACAGATATTGTGAGAGAGATGGGATGGGACAGCGTTCTGCCTATAATTCAGAAGGAGAAAAAGAATTGTGAGGCAAATCAAGTGACAGGGGAAAGGGTGTCATTTGCAATGAGAATTGAATGAGCTTCAGATTGATGGAAGTGTTGTCTAGTGGGAGAAACCAAGACTAGACACAAGTCATTCTCCCCACTCTTCCTCCCTGCCAGCTTTTCTTATTCATGATTTCGTACACCCCATTTCCCTGCTATTTAATTTGTCTCTGCCTGTCTATCTGTTTTTCAGGTGCAGCTATTTTTTTCCTTCTCAGCTTTGGTAATGAACAGTATTAGTTTACCTTTGTTAACCAACCACAGTAAGGAAAGGAAGTACCCAAGTTCTTGTACATCCTGTAATATAATATCCACAGACTCTGCATAGGATTTCTAGAGATGAAACATGGTGGAACCCCTTCCCTAATCATTTTGATTTTGATAGGTGCTACTTGCTTGCTACTTTGCAAGCATGTATATTTATTTAGACATTTAATTTTTTGTTGTGTGCATTTCAGTCATTTCTGATTCATGGTGACCCTAAGGCAGTGGTTCTCAACCTGGGGTTCCCAGATGTTTTGCCCTACAACTCTCAGAAATCCCAGGCAGTTTACCAGCTGTTAGGATTTTTGGGAGCTGAAAGCCAAAAACATCTGGGGACCCACAGGTTGAGAACCACTGCCCTAAGGAGAGCCCATCAGGGGTTTTTCTGGGACTGAGAACATGTGACTTGCCCAAAGTCATTCAGTGGGTTTCTATGGTTGAGTGGGGAATTGAATCTGCCCTCCAGAGTCCAACACGCAAACTACTTCAACATAAAGGTTCTCATATATTTGACACACTTAATTCTCAGAGTGACTCACAATCCACAAATATAAAACATGGGGATCCTCAAACGGTTGATAAACTCCTCCATTTGTGTTTCACACTGACCAGTCTGGCTAACAACAACAGCATTGATTTATTACTAACTGGGGTTAGCTATAGGGAGCATACTACACCCCTATTAAAGTAGCTCCAATGGCTCCCGACTGGTTTCTGAGCCGAATTCAAAGTGCAGGTTATCACCTATAAAGTGCAGTTATCACCTATAAAGCGCTATACACTTTGAGTCCAACCTATCTCCAAGATCACATCTCCTTCCTATGAACCAGTGTGGGTCTTGAGATCTCCAGGGGAGACCCTTCTCTCAGTCCCACCACAGTCAAAGGTGCGATTGGTGGGGACGAGAGAGGGGGCTTTCTTGGTGGTGGCTCCCCGGCTCTGGAATGTCCTCCCTAGGGAGATTAGATTAGCCCCAACTCACCAAACCTTCTGGTCTAGCCTAAATACAGAGTGAGGCAGCATAACTTCCTTTTTTAAAATGCGCACCATTCAGTCGATTGAAGATGTAGCGGAGGGCTACCGGTCTCATTCGAGAGGTGGGAGTATAAAGTTTTGTCCTGACACAGTTCAGTCGCCATCATGCGTTGGAACAGTGAGGAGCGTGCTTTTGCCATTGAGGCCTACTTTTCAAGCGGATTTGGAGTGGCCAGCCCGCTCTCCAGATTTGGCCCCTTGTGATTTTTTTCTATAGGGTTTTTTGAAATCTTGTGTTTATGTGAACCGTCCAAGGACCCTACAAGATTTGAAGACCAACATCCAGGAAGAAATTGCCAACATGATGCCTGCTATGCTGGCAAGAGTCATGACAAACGCCAGAAATCGGTTTACTCAGTGTATGGAGAATGGAGAATGGCGGACGTCACCTACCTAATTTGATCTTCAAAACTACGTAAAACAAAACTTTAGGTATGCGCCTACATTATATAAAAAAATTAAAATTTCTGATTCATACAATGGGTTTTATGAAAAAAGGAAGTGATGCTGCCTCACCCTGTACATGACTATTTAAATGGGTCTTTGACCTGGAGTAGTGTACTATGGTTGTATGTGATGACATTGACCACTCTTGCTTGGCATTTTAGTTTGTGATTGGAGACGCCCAATGACCCACAGACTTGACTGTGTTTTAGAAATGTTAAACTCTTGATTTTATCAATTGATTTTTTCCATTAATGTTGTTCTGGTGCTATGCAATTGTATTCTTCTGTGTGGCACCTTGAGTACTTTAGTGAGCCACCCCAAGTCCCCTTTGGGAGATTGGGCAGGGTATAAATAATAATAATTAGTATTATTATTATTGCCCACCTTTCCTAACAATTGAGGCAGAGAACAATGATTAAATGCATAGCACAGTTTAAAGAGCTAATAACACCAATGCATACTAAAATACAAACTTTAAAATTCATAATCATCATTAGTGCTGTTACACGTATCATTTGTGTTTTAATGTTTGATTTTATATTGCTGTGTCACTTATTTATATTGGTTTTGCATCTTATGTTATTTTATTTTCTGATTTTCTGTTGTGTTTTTGTGTTATATTGTGTTTACTGTATTGATGGGCGTGGCCTCATGTAACCCGCCCCAAGTCCCCTTGAGGAAATGGAGGCAGGGTATAAATAAAGTATTATTATTATTATTATTATTATTATTATTATTATTATTATTATTATCCAGCTATCACATCTCCTCCAGATTATTTCAAAGTCTAGATCTAAACATTGCTAGTTTTGTCCTGGCTAATTGAAATACGGTCTTCCTGAGGATTTGAAGACAATTCTGTAGGTAACCTATACCCTTGCTGTGTAAGGATTTTAAAAAAAACAACAACCAACACTTCTTATATTGTCAAAGACTTTCATGGCCAGAATCACTGGGTTGCTGTGTGTTTTTCAGGCTATATGACCATGTTCCAGTAGCATTCTCTCCTGACATTTTGCCTGCATCTGTGGCCAGCATCTTCACTTATCTTGCCTAGAAACTGGAGTTAAAGGGTCACAAATTTGCCAATCATGCTTAATGCTGTATTATATTTTCTTCTGAAACTTTTAGGTACACTCCATTATCCAATATATGCTTGCAATACGATCCCTAGTGCTCCTTTTTCTAAACCCAGCTTGAACATTGGTATTTCTCACTCTACAAATAAATACTTTGATCCTGTTTCCATCACCTTTCTCTTTCTCTTCAGGCCCATCCTGAACCATTTGAAGAGTTTCATTTGTCATTCAGTGAGGTGTTTCTTCCTTTTTGGAAGCGGATGAGATCCCTTTGTCTTCTTCCCTAACAATGTGGCTGGTTTTGGGTTCACCTCCCTCCTCACCAATAAGGCTTAATAGTGTAAATCAATTTTATATGGTCTTTAAATTCTACAGGGATGTTCTTCAGATCATATTTTAGTAGGATGATGGATTCAGTATTCTTCTTTAGCTTTCCTACTTTTGGTATTAGCAGTTGATGGTCTGTGCCACAGTCCATTTCTGAGCTTTTTTTTGCTGAATAAATGGAGATTCTCCATCTTCTACTTCCAACTATGTAATGAATTCTGTACTGACCATCGGGAGAGATCTGCACACACAGCGGCTATCTCTTTATCTTTACTCCTTTACATCAGTGCTTACCACGAGGCTATTATTAGTGTGAAGTCATGGCTGGTGCATCTTATGTGATATTGGCACAATGCCAGTGTTGCTTGTGACAATACGCATGAAGTCCCCTTGTGAATATAAAACACAAAAGAACTATAGTTTTGCAACATTCAGTTAGGGTTTCAGGAATGCTAAACAGATTAACCCATGAAGATATGCCTAGAACACAGCTGGCTTTAGACAACTTGTCTGCTGATTGATGATGGCACAGATGCAGAATCGTTTCGTATTACAAACTGAGAAATTATATTTTGGGGGGGGGGGTACCCCTGTGATCTGTAATATTGTTGAAGATTAGAATACAAATATACTTTAAACTGTATTATATACAGAAAAAAGAAAGAAGGATTGGTTCTTTTTGAAGTTTTCTGTCCGTAGGTCTGCCTCTTTATTTACCTATATGCACCTATTCAAAGTGGTGCAATTAAATGTGCATATATTATGCAAGATTACGCGAATGATTTTAGGGATGAGATACTTAGATATATTTGTGTGTGTATGCATGTATTCAGCATGTCTGACAAAAGGTTCAGTATCTCTTTGTAAAAGATTATATATTGTTCCAAAATCTGATGGCATAAATATGCCAATAAGGACAATAGAGTATGCGTTAGTGTCTGCGGAGAACAAAAAAGAAGGGAGAATCAGGTTGGAAATAGCAGAATTTAAAATATCCAGAGAGTTTCTGTTCTAGCAAAGCAGTGTAGCTATGGCAACCAACAGCCTCACTGTCACAATAATAAAAATATATATTATTCCTCAAGAGCTCTCAAAAGAGAAATATACATTTTGTTGAGGTGTATGATGAAATATTGGGCAACCGAAAGAAGAACGATGCTGAGAAGTCAGGAATGTAATCTTGGTAATTCTTCAAGTTAGACAGCAGGTGCTGCGGAGTAGCTTGTTAGTTCAAAGGTGGCCAGGCTGAATAAAATTGATTCAAGTCCTTATGCTTTAGTTGTAATATGGATGGGCTGGCATCTGCCTGCTGGGACATTGGTACCCATCTAGGAGGAATGCTTTTTATATAGATAAATATAGACACAAAATTGTAGAGTCGTTGAACAAAACAGTCCTTGGGTCTCAACAACAACAACAACAACAACAACAACAACGTATTCATCTGTGTCTGTAACAGGTAAAGAATGAATTCTTGTAGTTCATACCATGGAGATAATTATCATTACCATAATGACCTAAATCCAAATATTAGTATTGAAAAAGTAGACCCATTCAATTAATAAGAACATGATAATTCAACATATATGTACATTTCATTGATTCAAGAGATATGCTTTAGTTGAGACTAGTAATTTAGGCCAATGTCTATAGGTGAAGCTGATATTAAATACATGAGAGAAGGAGGTAGCTTTAAAGGCTTGGAAAAACAAAAACGATTGGCCAACATTATTGTACTTGATTATCCCTTATTGTGCTCTAGAGAAAATGTGTCTTTATACTTTAAAACCTATTTTTATTTTAAGGTGCTTTGCTTTTTGAACTAGAAAAAAGGCACTCGATAAATTAAAACCAACAACAACTGACAAGCTATCTGAATATTGCTATAGTATCACAATAATATGTAGGTTTGCACCATTGGGTGCTGCTAATTCCAGTAATGCTTTCAGGAGACAGAACTGGCAAAACCACTTCTGAATATTACTTGCTTAAAGTAACACTGTGAAATTCATAGGGTCACCATAAATTAAGGGGACTTGATGACACATGTATACAAACAATATGGGAAAGGGAAAGACCTCATCCTACCAGTGCAAGTTAACTGCACCTCCTCCTTTGTCAGGCCTTGCATGGGTCTTTTTAGATGACCCTTTCCTTCATCTTAGGCCCCTTCTACACTGTGACATAATCCAGATTATCAAAGTAGATAATCCACATTATCTGCTTTGAACTGGATTATATATGTGTACACTGCCATGTAATCTAGTTCAAAGCACATAATCTGGATTTCATATGACAGTGTAGAAGGGGACTTAGGGCCAATCCAGGTGGGGGGAAAGTCTCTGGAAGTACAGCATTGAGAGCTTCCTGTTCTTTTTGGTTAGATTATGCCATCAAGTTGGCTGCAGTGTATGGCACATTACAAAAGAAAAAAGCCCCACCTTTGTGAGTCAAGGCAAGAACAGCATGTTTCCACCATGCTAGTGATCTGTGGTATGTCACATGGATTAATTTAATTCGCTTATACTCAGTCTTTGTAAGCTACCAGTTATTTCAAAGCTAATTTTAAACTAGGAGAAAGGGAAGAATTAAAGGAAACGGTGTCTCTCCAAATATGGATTGCCTCCAAAAAGAAGACCAGATGGCATGACTTAAATCCATACAAAACCCAGCTATCTGGGCAATACAGCAACCCTAGTTAATATTCCATCCCTGATAACCATGAAGGATTCTACATCACAATGTGAAGCTTCCCTTAACGTTTGCATTTTTATTAGATGCATTGTGTCCATTCTTTGCTGTAAAGCAGGGGTCCTCAAACTTTTTGAGCAGAGGGTCGGTTCACAGTCCCTCAGACTGTTAGATGCTCAGACTATAATTTGGGGGGGGGGGGGGGGATGAACGGATTCCTATGCACACTAAACATGTTATTTATTCATATACAATGTTGGTGGGATTATTTTAGCATGGTTTCCCAACATAATACACCTAACTAAACAACAGCCTGGTAAACTTAAGTTAACAAGAATATAATCCTTGCAAGTCTTCAGGATATCCTGTTAACATACCTCCTATATGCCAATTTCTCGCATCTGTAAGATTGCGATGATACTGAAATCACAGGAAGAACATATATTTCCCTTAGCAGGTATGAGAGTTAGAGCTTTTTAATTATCTTTTGTAGTTACCCATGAATCTGTACTTTATAGGCATCAATGTCAAGAAAATGTATTTTTGGAAATATGGTCATCTTATATCAATGTATATGGCTAGTCCTTGTTTATATCCTACGTACTTCCTATTCATCTTCTCACTTCTTCTCTCATTCTTTTCTCTTCTTTGTAACCATACTTAAAATATATTTTCAAACCTGTCTAGAAAGCAGTTCACATTGGCAACTACCTTAATATTGAGCTGCATTTCTATTGCAATATCACATTGTGCAGTCATCCTTATGTTCATGAACTTAATGTGAACTGGCATATTAAGAACTAGTTTGATTTTTCAGGTAGCCTTTTCCAACATCTTTGTTGACTAGCTCAGCTAGGGCTTATCCAACTATATCCTTTTTCCTGTTCACAGACTGTGAAGTGTGTGTGACAGAAAGAAGAGGAAATTCTGGTATTTGGGGAGACAAGCATCAGTTACAGTTAACTGACAACTTAAAACTGCCAGCATGACTAGCAGACACAACTATAATATTTGGTTTATAGACGTGATTCTCAGGTTGTTTATCATCAGGGACCAAAACTATTCCCCCCCCCCCCCCCCCCCAATGGGACAGGGATAAGTACCATATTTGTGTCCATTGACTATATATTTTTATTTCTATTCCTAGAAAGGCATTGTGGACTGGCAAGCAATGGCTCCTAGACCAGGCACCACCATATTGAGGCTACATGAGCCAATGGTTTCACTCTGTTCCCAGGATGTCATAATATTCTGTTTAGAGTTTCATAGGACTCTGTTAGTTTTGCATCAACAAAGAAACACAGCTGCTATTTGCCATATTCATTTGTATTGCTACAACATCTTTGAAGTGCCAAGAAGAACACTCTTTCAACCTTTTGAGGACTTCATAGAGTGATCCTGTAACCAAATATTACTCCTTTAAGTCCTTTAACGATATAATATCCCAGCATCAGAGTCCCCCTTACTGTGCGCACATACTCGCACATACATACACTGTCTTTTCATTTGAGCAAGGCACTTCAGTGTACTTGGCCTGTTTCTGTCTTGAGGCACCTGCTGCAAAGAGAGATTTGCCAGTCCTCTGACGTCTCAAAGGCCTAGAGGAGGATTCCCTTGCTCACAAAGATTGTGTGAATAATAAACACAAGGAGATCATGCAGTTAAACATGCGGCGTCCTGCTGCTCATTCTCATTCACAGCCAGATTAGAACTGCGGGAAGTTAATGACTTTCACCACTTCACACCACTTGGAATAAATCCAGCAGTCTGCAACTCTTGCAGTAGAAAAAGCAATTCTAATAGGAGATCTCTCTCTTTCTCTCTCTCTCCTCCATCAAGGTCCACCATGTCCATTAATTGCAGAGCTAACAGATACAAATAAGGATGACCCATGATGTTGCCAAGCAACCAGGAGTTAAATACTCTCATAATTCCTTGCAATATGGCACAATATCTAACTTCACAGAACAATGCATGTTTGTGCATATGATGAGCACGATGACACCTATCTGCATTCTGTTTTAGCCAGTAGAGATTTCAATTTTAAAAGAAAGCAATTAAGAGCATATCAAGACACAGGAACACAGGAATGACCATGGTGCCTCTCGTCAATGTTCCATCAATCTTAGCATTCTGTCTTCCAGTTGTATTCAATCAAAAATATCAGAGCAGGGTTGTTGTTATTTGAATTATGGTGAGTCCATACCAGCCCCTTGCGAGACTCATTTCCACTGGCAGAATTTGTGATATGCAAATTTTCACAGACTACTATTTCATACCTATCTTTTACAAGCTACTATATGAATGGTAACTTCAAGTGCGACAGGCCCAAAAGAAAGAAGTTTTATGCATATTACTGGTGACACTTATGTAATACTGAGAACAACTATTATAGGGGTTTACAATCACAAAAAGAGAGAGCCTTGTTAGTTGGCTTCTGGAAAAGATTTGGGTGAAAAAGAAGGGACCAAGCAACACCTTTGTGACTATTTTACATGAGTTTTCATGGATATCAACCTACTTCTTCAGATCTACTGATGAGGTTGGAAATACAGCTATGGGTATATTGAAGTTGCAAGGTTGAGAGTGAGGAGTTCAGAGTGTAACAGGAGACTGGAAGATTCACATTTTCATCCAGGCCATAAACCTTCAGAGAGCTGTACGAGATGATGCATTTTTCTCAATAAGCTGATCCAAGTGTGAAAGCAATATTCACAACAATGCTAAGCAAGTCAGTACCAGAAACTATACTTAAGCAGCACTTAAGGCAATGCCTTAGAAATGTGTGAAAATGATTATTTTAAAAGTCAATTCCTTGAATACAGGAAAATCTTCTAAGGAGGATTCTTCACAAGCAGTTTTGAGAGCATGAATAAATATGTTAAGAAACCATTATCTTTGTTCATATCTATGTGGGTGGATTGGAATGTGTAAATACTATACATTCAATGTATTGTTGAAGGCTTTCATGGCCGGAATCACTGGGTTGTTGTAGGTTTTTTCGGGCTGTATGGCCATGTTCTAGAGGCATTTTCTCCTGACGTTCCAACAGACCTCACTACCTCTGAGGATGCTTGCCATAGATGTAGGTGAAACATCAGGAGAAAATGCCTCTAGAACATGGCCATATAGCCCGAAAAAACCTACAACAGCAGCTTACATTCAGTTAAGCTGATCCCTGGATGTGCCTTTGTTCATGAAGAACTGCATGAAGGTCATTAATTGTATGTTCAGAAAAACATGTTCTGACACAGGTTTTGTGGTGCTGCCATTTCGAGTATCAAATTTACCCACCCCTTTAGCTTCTTGCATACTCTCCTATTTGTCCAATGTAGAGTACAATTGATAAAGAATTACATACATCACATTGGAGGATAAACATATACATGCATCCCAATGTTGAAGTGGTGCTGTGAGGACTTGTAAGGTCACTATCAATTTTGTTGGCATCTGGGGCTTTGGCAGAGGCTTGTTCCTGTATTGTCATCTGGGTTATGTGTCCCATTGTAGGGTTGCAGTTGTCCGAGGTTGAGAAGCAACCTTATAAGCTGGTAAATTCATGCCACCTAAACTTTATGAGAAAATGGCTTCTTGTCCAAACCTGCCTGAACTTAAGATCTGCAGCAAAAGAATTTCTTTGTGTCCCAGCATGATTGCTGATACCATAGGAAAGAGCCTTCTTAGTGGCTGCTCTCATATTGTGGTAGCTCTTCTCATGTGTGGTTAGCTTGGCCCCCTGTTTGCTGTCAAGAAAAATACACTTTTTCATCGTACAGGATGAAACTGTTTATGTCAAAGGGGCATATCATACTCAGAGCTATCACGGGGGTAAAAGATCCTTCCCTCCATTGAATTAATGAATTAATGAAACTTTATTTATAACCTGCCCTAACTCCCCAAGGGGACTCAGGGTGGCTTACAATAAAATACACAGTGGCAAACATTTGATGCCGGCACTGATATATAAACAAATAAAAAACAACTCAATAAATTATAATACACCTTAAATAAACAAGACATAACACACTCTACGTATGACAAACATATTAAATCCTTAAAATCTCTAAAATTAGACTAAAGTTCCACACACCACTGTTGTGGCCACAGAGATAGAGACAAGAGGCAGGCAGAATTCCATTGTGCCTCAGTCCCATCAGCAAAGAAAAGATAGTATCTGCTAAAGTTAATCCCCTCCCCTACTGCCATTCCCTGTTCTTTGTGTTTCCTGTCTTGATTAGATTGTAAGCCTTAGGACAGGGAACTTTCAGACCAACAATTTGTAACCCACTGTAGGAACAGGCTTGTGTTGTGAAAAATACTGGGGTGAGCAGTGAGTGAATAGCAGCAGTGTTCCACAAACATCTCAGTATGTCCAGATATAATTTAATTAATCTTCCATGTGACCTGTTGATTTCTGTGTTGCTTCATATACTGTATGTTATGCTAGTTTTATTTGATTAAGTCTTACATTTTGAATAATAATAATAAGAAGAAAAGGTGTATTTCAATTGTTTTTTTTTAAAAAAAAACCAAGTCAGTTGTCATCTCTCAACATTATAATTCCTCAGAAGAATCTCCAGCCAAACTCCTCACATATTTTGGAACTAATGATGTTTCCTACCATCAGCAAAGATTGCATAGTGGCCATAAAATGCCCCTTCTTTTAGAAATGTGCTCAATGACAATGAAACCTCTGCTTCTATAGAGAACAAATTCTCAGATGTAGATATTCCCCTTTCTTCCAGAGATCTCCTTCCTGCACAAGGCACAGCACATACATTGAATATTACTGTGCACATAATATTCTTGATAGAGAGCAAGATTCTTCTGTGACTTTCAGTTTCTAGTGGTTTCTCATCACTTTGATGCTATAAATAAAAAGACCTGGAGGAGGAAAATAGCGCTCCATAACACATCATTTACTCCTTAACTTTGAAAACCAGAGCCGCATTATCTGCAGTGCTGACAAGTCAGAATATTATTCACTAACATTTGGGAAACCACCCCCAAAGCAAAGAAGGTACCATAACCCAACAATGTGTCTATTTCTGGTCCTTATGTCTGGGAGGCTTTTTTTCCCAACTGTGATTTAATTGCAGTCACCACATTTCAATTTTGTTTCCTCTGTTAAGAGCAACCCTAGCTTTGTATTTTCCTTTTAAGCTGATTGAAATAAAGTATTTGAACAAATGTCACCAGCACTTAGAAATCTCTCTGTTTACTCTGTCTCCAGCTTTCACCCTGTCCATCTACTCCAGTGCCAGCTCTTAAGGCCTTGAGTGCTGTCAATCTAAATTAATGCACCTTGTAGCCAGGATACCATACAAATTCATTAATTGTTGTCTTTTAAAAATACGCCTTTATTAATTTTCTAGGCTTGTTCTTCTGGTTGTTGAACAGCAGAGCTTTTTGTAAATCAGCAGCTCAGAGCTCCTTGAGATCCATTAGGTACATGCCCCTGGGAGAGTATTATTCGTCTGATAAACATTTACATTCATTACTGTTAGAATGGCAACACGTATCTACTGAAAATGGCTTATTTTTTTCACATAATCCTATAGTACGATATGAAAACTATGTTCATTGAGAGGGAGAAAATCGGTGGAGCATTACCTGAGACAGAGGAAAGCAATTCCACTCATGCACACCCAGTTTGGTGGAGATGGCTTCTAAATCCTGGCAGTAAAATGGAGACTAGTACAACTCAGAGCAATGCTCAATGGACAAGTGTCCCTGGCTGTTGGTCCTTGGTGATGTTCAGAAAGAAATGGTAGCGAATGGGCAGAAATATATTTCTGGTCCCCAATACACTGAAAAACAAAAAGAATGGTCGATCTCCCACATAAGAAGCACTGATGTGGGCAATGGCTGTTTCTTATAATAATTTGCATTTCCTAGACTCACAAAAGACTGTTCTTTTGAAAAATGAATGGGTTGAAATGGAGTGGTTGAGTTGTGAAGTGACTAGGATGCTGTGATAGGAAGACAAGAGTATGGAAGTATCCAGAATCCCAACTGGTCCTATTCTGAAGGATGGATTTTGGTTGCTGAGACTTGAGAGTGTTGAAAAGATCCTTAGGTTCTATATATGCTTAACTATGGCTTGTTGTTGTTGTTAATTACATTGATCAGGAAGAATCTGACTAGCTAGTCCAAGGAATTGTTGAATACCTTACGGAGAGAGCAGCTGGCCGCAGCCACCTTAAAGGAGGCAGTGATACAACTTATTTATTATTTATTTATTTACCTTACTTATATACCGCTGTTCTCAGCCCGAAGGCAACTCACAGCGGTTCACAACAAATACGAACAGCAAAATTTCAGTGCTACAGTATAAAAACAGTTAACATCCTAACACATTACGCAATTAATAAACAGTTACTACAGTACCCATTCACTGTTGTCTCATCATCAAAAACATGTTCCAAATTCGTCATCCATTGTTCTATTCCAGTGTTCATTAACCAATCATTGCACTAATTATTCGAATGCCTGCTCAAACAGCCAGGTCTTCACTTTTTTGCGGAATACCATTAGAGATGGTGCTAGTCTAATGTCCGTAGGAAGGGCGTTCCACAGCCGAGGAGCCACCACTGAGAAGGCTCTATCTCTCGTCCCCACCAGCCGTGCTTGTCTTGAAAGGTCCTTGTCTTGAAAGGACCTAACTTGAAGCTAAATATCAAAAAATATTAAGCCAGTGCCTGATACCTGCCTTGCAATCTAGTTGTTCAAGTGTATTGTGGCTGTGCAACTCAAAGAACCCTTCATTCAATTAGATTTTCTGAGGCCCTTTCACTTGGGCTTTGGTATAAAATCTTCCATGGTGAATGCTCTGTGCCAGAAGAGTGTGATTGTATACATTATTTAGTTCCTCTCAATGTCTGTTAAAACTATGGCATCTTTTTGAGTATGCTATCTAGATAAGAAATGGAAGCATCATTTGATAGTGTTTTCATTCCTACTTGGATAATCCATTTCAGATAGTTATTTTAAATTTTTATTTAAATATTTTTATTCCACCTTATATCACAAGATCTCAGGGCAGTGTATAAATCAAATCATTTCAAAACAAATTTAAAATAATGTGGATTATCTGCCTTGATATTTTGGGTTATATGGCTGTGTGGGAGGGCCCTTAGTTCCAAGCCAGCATACCTGGCTTGGAACTAAGAATGTATCTCCTTTTATGATCCACCTCGGAGGATCTCGGTCCAACCTCCCTCGCAAGCATGACTGGTGGGGACAAGAGACAGGGCCTTCTCAGTGGTGGCCCCTCGTCTATGGAACTCCCTCCCCTATGAAATTAGATTGGCCCCCTCCCTCCTGGCTTTCAGGAAAAAAACTAAAGACATGGCTCTGGGATCAGGCCTTTGATCAGTAATGGGAGCAGTGCAATAAGAGACTATGAATTAACATTGACGACTCAGACTGGTCCTGAATTATGACCTGGATTATGTGATTTCAAATTGTTTTAATGCGATATTTTCACTGGTTGGTTTTAATGTTTAGTTTATTTATCAATGATTTGTGAACACGTGGCATCAAATTGTTGCCTTTGTAAGGACGCCCTGAGTCCCCTTTGGGGTTGAGAACGGTGGGATATAAGTGTGGTCAATAAATAAACAAATAAATTGTTGTAGAAAAGAGATGATATAGCTGCATACCACCTTTTGCTTTTGAATTCCCAGGAGATTCTACCAGGACAGAGCACAGTAATTTAGTTGGATTATCAATCCTGGGCCATTGAAACTGTCTATTACATTACAATGCAGCCAACTTGCAGGTTTGTCTGTCGCTGTCTGCTCTGAGACATGTGATATTAGCACAGAACATCAATAGTACAAACTAGTCTTGAAAAGGTGACCAGGGAGGGGGAATGCTCCTTGTACATCTGTGATGTATTCATTGTATAATGTGCTTTTGTTTATTGGGTTTACACTTGCTCTTTCCAGAGGCAAGCTAATTTATTTCTGTCCTTTCATAAAAGTCATTGTATGACAGATAAAATGTCAGCTGTAATTAAATGGAACCACTGGGGTATCCCCTGGAAGAAGCAGCAGTGCAGAGTAGATTGTGTTAAAAAGACATGTGCACACTTGCATGTTCAAACAAACAAACACCCTAAGGCAGCATGGCTGGGATTATTTTCTTATTTTTTCACGTTCAGTGTTTTACCCCACTTCTGAGTAGCCCCTCAACACTGCCCTCCCCATTCCCCATCCCACTGTTCTGCCAGCCTTGGGTTATATAATTTCCACCCTTGGAACTGTTCTGCTGCAACTCAGAAGAACTTGGAAGGCATGCTGTGGGGAATATCAGAGGTGGATTTTAGGAGGATGGAAACAGTGAGCTTCCATATAGTATCAGTTGGGGCTTGGTGGCCTTGGTTGGCATCCTGTTGGTTAGCTGAACTAGAGTAGGTGAATTCATTCAATGTTTCAATGCTGAGTCAACATGTAGATCAGTGCATCTCAACCTTCCTAATGCAGTGACCCCTTAATACAGTTCCTCATGTTTTGGTGACCCCCAACCATAACATTATTTTCATTGCTACTTCATAAATGTAATTTTCTTGCCATTACGAATCATAGCATAAATATCTGATATGCAGGATGTATTTTCATTCACTGGACCAAATTTGGCATTTGAGAGTTGTAGCTGATTTTGTCATTTGGGAGTTGTAGTTGCTGGGTTTTATAGTTCACCTTCAACCAAAGAGCATTCTGAATTCCAGCAATAACGGAATTGGACCAAACTTGGCACACAGAACTCCCATGACCAACAGAAAATACTAGAAGAGCTTGGTGGGCATTGACTTTGAGTTTTAGAGTTGTAGTTCACCTACATCCAGAGAGCACTGTAGACTCAAACAATGATGGATCTGGACCCAACTTGGCATGAATACTCCATATGCCCAAATTTGAACACTGGTGGAGTTTGGGGGAAATAGACCTTGACATTTGGTATTTGTAGTGGCTGGGATTTGTAGTTCACCTACAATCAAGGAGCATTTTGAACCCCAACAATGATAGAATTGGGCCAAACTTCCCACACAGAGACCCCCATGACCAACAGAAAATACTGTGTTTTCTGATGGTCTTTGGTGACCCCTCTGACACCCCTTCGCAACCCCTCCAGGGGTCCCAACCCCCAGGTTGAGAAACACTGATGTAGATCAATCTAATAGATCCAATGGATTTATTGTAGCCAGAACCCTTGGTCTGTGCCTTCCCAACATATGGCAAGCCTAAAGTGAACCTATTACAGTTTTTTTTTTAAAAAAAACCAACAAAACAAACATTTGTTTACAGAGGGGTTGTCATGGCCTTCCTTGAGCCAAGGTTTCTGGAGTACAACAACTACTTTATGTCACACAACTAAACAGGAAATAACAGTTCCAAACAAAAAAAACAGATAATTTTTAAATTTTGTAACATAGTATTATTCTTGTCCTTCCACTTTTTTTCTCACTTCAGGCTGCTCAACATTTCATGTACATATAATATTCATTGTCTTGCCTTCTTCCACTTAGAATCATAGAATCATAGAATCAAAGAGTTGGAAGAGACCTCATGGGCCATCCAGTCCAACCCCCTGCCAAGAAGCAGGAATATTGCATTCAAATCACCCCTGACAGATGGCCATCCAGCCTCTGTTTAAAAGCTTCCAAAGAAGGAGCCTCCACCACACTCTGAGGCAGAGAGTTCCACTGCTGAATGGCTCTCACAGTCAGGAAGTTCTTCCTCATGTTCAGATGGAATCTCCTGTCTTGTAGTTTGAAGCCATTGTTCCGCATCCTAGACTCCAAGGAAGCAGAAAGCCAGCTCGCTCCCTCCTCCCTGTGGCTTCCTCTCACATATTTATACATGGCTATCATATCTCCTCTCAGCCTTCTCTTCTTCAGGCTAAACATGCCCAGCTTCTTAAGCCGCTCCTCATAGTTTTTAGAAACCCCAAATCCTATAGCAAGAGATTGATTACTGAAATCTCCTATCAGGAAAACCACTGGGTGACCTTGGGCAAATCCTAGGCCCCTTCCACATAGCTGTATAAAATCCACATTGTAGCAAAATCTACATTGAACTGGATTATATGACAGTGTGGACTCAGATATTGTGGATTATCTGCCTTGATATTCTGAATTATATGGCCATGTGTAAGGGCCCTCAGGCCTGGTTTTCTGGCTACTACAAGCTATGTTGAATTGGCTGAGACTCAGTGAGATAGTCATAGGAAAAACTATAGCAAAATGTGCTGCAGGAAATTGAAAAACTATAGAAAAATTTGCTGCAAGATGTTCAATAAACTTTTTCCATTTAAAAAAAATAATAGAACCAATTAGGAAATGGCAATTTATAATCCAGGAACAAAAATCTGCCACACAGTGTAATGGCAATACCAACAATCAGTTTAACTGTGTATGTGTGTAAGAGAGAAATTCTATGAACAACCCAATTATGAGAAAAAAAGCAGAAAAAACTGCCATTTTGACCTTACAAATATTAGAAACTAGAAATTTCATTCAAGGGCAGAAATGGAAAACTTCTAGTTCATCAGCCAAGTGAGAATATTCAAGTCTTTTAATTTATACCTCCCTGGGGCATGCACCTTTCCCACAGGCCATACTCACTGTTGTGCCAACTCCAGATTATTCGTTGGAACTTCTTCAGACTTCTTTGTACCTCATCTTCACAGCTGATAGAGTCTTGGCCAAGATATAAAAAGATAATGCCTGACTGAAAATGGGTTTTCAACTCTCCCACTGCACAATAAACAGTTTAGGAATCTCATCTACAGTTCTGCCATTTTCCAGATCCCTACACACACTGAGCTGAGACTAAGCCTCAATGAAATACAATGGAATTTAGGGCCCTTTCATACTCATCAGTTACTGCACTATGATGCTACCTTTACTGCCAGTAAATCCTGGAATTTTCAATTCAGAGAGGAGTATATGGAATTCCTGGCCATAGACCTCTAGTGCCTCACCAAGCTAGAAACTCCATAGTATGGCATAGAATCTAACTATGGGAATTAAAGTGGTATCAATGTGCTGTAATTATGTAGTGTGAAACAGCCTCAGGTAACTAAGCAACTCTACAGTTACATTACTGTATAATAAAATAATGAGCAGAGAAACGAGTGAGTATCTGGGAGTAAATGCATGCTTATGGCAACTTTGGCCTTTGGAAAAATCCACTGGTGATGCTGGCTAGAAGATTCTGATAGTTCTCTCTCCCACTTTCCCAAGCTCTTATAAGCCCCTTCCACACAGCTGAATAAAATCCCATGTTTTCTGCTTTGAACTGGAATATATGATAGTGTGGACTCAGATAAACCAATTCAAAGCAGATGTTGTGGAATTTTCTGCTTTGATATTCTGGGTTATATGGTTGTGTGGAAGGCCCCCTAATCATTTTTGTGCACGAGGAAGCAAAGGACAAGACGAATCTGCTTTTCTTTCTGTGAATCAAACCTGAACAGCCTTGATCTACTCAGACTGAATTTTGCTTCAACACTTGCAATGGGGTACCTTCTTCAACTGCATCACAAGACACCAAGCTAGCTTTGGGATGTTCAGCACAGCCTGTGTAACACATTCAGTTGTACCTACCAACATCTTGCAGGTGTTTGCTACTGTGTGTTGCTTTAATCTGCCTAACATCAGGGTAATTGAAAGGGTAATTGAAACATCAGGGTAATTGCAGCACTGGTGAAATATGAATCCATTTCAACATATTTTTATTAGGTGCCATTGAATACAACTAATCACACTCTTGATAGTCAAGATTCTGTTGGCTGGCATTCCTCTGTTGGAATAGGAGAAATCTAGCAGCAAAGGTACAGTGGCTGTAGGCAAAAGTGCAACAATATCATTTTATGACTTTAGTATGAATTGTTTGTGTTTTGTGTATGATGTTGTTTTGTAAGAATTTTATTTTATGATGCTATTCATCTTGTACATTAACAAACCTGACCAACCTTTGGAGATTCTGAATGAACCACGAGAGGGAGACAAACACCTGTGATCTCACTGCCTTGTAACATTGCTACATTTTCCGTGCACATGTGAATCATGCTATTGAAAGTGAGGAGTGTTGGTAACAGGAGAGAAGTGATGAGAGTTAATCACAATAGCCAACGAAAAAGACAAGAATTTGAAAATGGATCATCCTGCATCCAGAATAAATTCAATTCTTCAGCTGAAATGTCCAGTCTGTATAGTTTAGGACTGAAACAAAAATCCAAGAACATCCCAGAACTCATCTAATCCTTACTTTGCCAAAACTCACTTAAAGTTCTACTGAAGTTGTTCAAATAGAAGTTCACTTTTTACTTAGAGTAATACATCTGTAAGTATATACGGTGAGTACAATCTGTAATTCATTTAGGGGGTACTACTTATAGAATTCAAAGAACTCATTTATGCTACAATATTTTTTAAATAATCTTTATTGCTTTTCTTAAAATATACAAGTATACAAGTAGATAGTACCGGAAACTTTTAAACTTGTAAAAGTTTCTCACTGTATGGGGAGAGAGAGAAAAAAGGGGGGAAGAAAGGGGGGAAAGAGGGGGTAAAGTTAAAGATGTAATAGGAGGGGTGTCCAATTTATCTTTAAATCAGTTCAGTTTCCTATTGTCTTGGGTCTCGTCGTGTTGAGAGACGTTGGTTTCCTATTGTGTAGAGGGTGTGGGAAAAGAAATTTGAAAAAGGATAGTGGAAGATGGGGGGGGGGGGTTGATTGTTGAGGTGTTGCGTTGACTTCCTGGTATCTTTTGGAGATTTCTGATCCTTTTCCTTCTTCTTTCTTTTTTTCTTCTTTCTCTCGTTTTTGTATCTTGCTCTCCCCTATTTCTCTTTTCTCATTCCTGTGCCTTTAAATAATTATTTTCATGTTCTTTTCTTTTATTAGGTATGTTGTTACATGTTTCCAGTCTGTTTCCGCCATCAGTATGCCCTTCTTTTTTTATAATAAATACGTCAGTTTGTCCATATTTCTTAAATCTAATATTTTTGTTAACCCTTCTTCTTCTGGGGGATCCTTCTTTTTCCAGGGTCTTGCATATGTTATTCTAGCTGCTGTTGTCAGCATAAATAGAATTTTGTCTTTATTTTTTTCCCATTTTTATGTTGTGTATGCCTAATAGAAAGGTTTCTGGTTTTTGAGGTATATTTATCTCTAATATTCTTTGCAGTGCTTTATGTATCTTCTTCCAGTATGATGCTGCCTTTGGGCAGGTCCACCATAAATGGTAGTACGTCCCCTCTTGTTCCCCGCATTTCCACCATTTTGTATTCGCGTTTTTACTAAATTTTCCTAGTCTATGCAGTGTGATGTACCACCTATGTGCCATCTCAATCCAATTTTCTTTAAGCTCAGTTGCTTTTGAGTATTTTAGTTTTTTGTTCCATACTTCTCCCCATTCATCTTTCGTTATTTCTCTTCCCAAGTTGTCTTTCCACTTTTTCATGTAGTTTTTCCCTTCTTCTTTATTACTTTCTTCTTCTACAAGTTTCTTGTATATTTTAGATATTAGTTTATTTTCTGTTTGCATTATTTTGTCCCAGAAGTTTTTTCCTTCCTCGAAGCCTTTTTCTCTATCTTTCTTAAAGTGTTCTTTGATTTGTGCGTATTGGTACCAGGAAATTCTGTCATTTATCCTACAATATTTTGAGGTGTGTGAATTAAGTTTATTTAGACTGAATGTAAGGGATTAGCAGTTTCTCCCAACTCCATGTTGAATTTTCAGTTGCTTTATTTAACTTTTATAGCTTGAATATGAATCATTTCTGTTTTGTGTAGAATGCTGTGGAGGCTGAAACTAGGTCACAGGGATTTTCTCCTCCCTCAAATAGTTAGATTTTTAGGTTTCTCCAAGAAATTGAAATCAGAGGCATGTCTAATCAAGACTGTTTCACAGAGTCTACTAAACCATACTCATGTGTCAGAATCTGTACTCATTTAACAGACTGTGAACTTAACTCAGATACTAGATTTTCACAATTTGTTCGGTAGTGCCATTTATATCCTTCTTAGATTCCTTTGTACAACCTATATTCAATTTGATTATCATTGCTTGATGACTTCAGAAATCAAATCTAAGCCATTCACATTCCACACAAACCAGAATGGAATTAATAGACCATGTTATAGCTTGAATAGGTATATTAGTCCTCCTGGATTCATCGCTGAGCCTGGAACCCCAGGTTTCAGCAGTGATCGGGGAGCTTTCACACACATTTAAAACTTGTGTGCCAGCTGTGCCCGTACCTTGGGAAGTCAGACTTAGCCATGGTGGTCCACACTCTCGTCACATCTCAAATAGATTACTACAATGCACTTTACATGGGACTGCCTTTGAAGACTGTTCAGAAGCTCCAAGTAGTCCAATGAGTGGCAGCCAGGTTGCTCACTGGAGCGACGTACAGGGAGCATACAACCCCCCTGCTATGTTAGCACCAATGGCTGCCAGTTTGCTACCGAGCACAATTCAAAGTGCTGGCTGTAGCCTATAAAGCTTTAAACAGCTCAGGTTCAACTTACCAGCTCAGGTTCAATATATTTCTCCCTATGAACTGGTTAGAGAGTTAAGATCAACGGGGGAGGCCCTGCTCTCGGTACCACCCCCATCGCTAGCACAACTGGTGGGGACGAGTGACAGGGCCTTCTCAGTGGTGACCTCTCGGCTATGGAACTCCCTCCCAAGAGATATCAGACTGGCCCCCTCAGGAAGCTCCATGATGTAAATATGGTAACTAATATAAATAAGTGTTTTCTGTTGTACCTGGTCCCACTCCATGTAAGATAATGGGATACTTAGAATCAAATAGAATCAAAGAGTTGGAAGAGACCTCATGGACCATCCAGTCCAACCCCCTGCCAAGAAGCAGGAATATTGCATTCAAATCACCCCTGACAGATGGCCATCCAGCCTCTGTTTAAAAGCTTCCAAAGAAGGAGCCTCCACCACACTCTGGGGCTTGTATCAACTGATGGCATATTCTGTAAACGTCCAGTGAAAACACACTTTGTTCTTGTTAATTACTGTCAACTTTGACATGTAGTGCCTCTATTAATGAGAAATCTCCAAGATACCCTGTACTATTAACAAATTTTGCAGACCTGACTTTGTTCATTGAATCCATTCATATGTAATGCTTTCCTATTGTCTTCCACTTTGCTAAGCATTGCATCATTCTTAAGGAGTAATATCATCTTCTGATATTTCCAAAGTATTGGCCTTAGTAAGTTTGATTTTCAAGCTTGATTTGCCCTAGAAGCCATTTATTTGTCTTTTCGACAGTCTGGGGTACCCATAGAATTTTTCTCCAAAACACCTTTATAGATGGCCCTTCAAGCAAAACCATATGCTGGAAATATGGACTAACACAGATTTGGCAAACAGATTGCCAAATGTGTTGGATTTGTTCCATGACCCAGTTTCATAGTAATCTCTATTGTGACATGACAGCAGTTAGTCTCCCATGATATGTGTGTGAGTGTGTGTGTGGTGAGCATCCATCCTGTATTGCATTCTAACCATTCACTCTAATACATTGAACTAGCACTTGAAAATCACTTTCAAATTTTTCTGCTGTTATTGACCTTTTGATAGGCTATTGCTAGGTTGATTTCTTGTGTGTAATTCTTTAAGCATAGGCAGTAACCAGGAAAAAATGATAATTTCACTAGGCAGATAGAAATAATGTAGCTCATAAAGGTCAATGTCTGGGGAATCGCTTTTCCACATGAAAGATGAGGTTTTTCTTGGATACTCCTAATTCTGTGATGTTAAACTGAATCTGAAAAACAGAACAATCTAGTAATATCCTCTGGATAGAAAAGTGTGGAAGTGAATGAGAGGATATTTTCCTTAGGTACAAAATAATACAATTGGCTTGAGGCATTACACAGTTTGCTATGTGCCTCTCCCAGAAACATCACATTCTTAACAATAGTGACAGACCGATTTAGATAGACTGAGTGTCCACGGGTGTGCATTTTTCTCAGCTGCTACCATGTAGATCTGTTTTGGTATCTAAAACATTCAAATTATTGACGTACACACTCATTTCTGCAGTAGTTCAACATTCATGCATTTTCTGACTAGCACACATAAATACATGCACTGTCAAAAATGCTTCGAGAAATGCACAAATCAGGATAAATATGTACAAAAATGCATTCATGTTTGCATGCATGTCTCCTAAGGTTTGCATTTTATTCACATTTATCCACATGCATTTTTAGTATATATTTTGATTGGATAACTGCACAGCATCATTTAGGGGAATGTAAACTGGAAGGATAATTGCACTCAAATTTGTGAATTAGTTCCAGCAAGTGTAAATTTGATTGATTCATATGAAAAATGAACCACCGTTATTTCTTTCTCTTACATGCATGTCTGAGAGCCATACTTTCCATTTTGTGTAAAGCTAGTAACACCATTTTATCTTTGTCTGAACCTGTTACCACTTTGTGTAAATACATTAATGCAAAAGGTTCTTCCTGCAACTATTTTACAGTGTGAAACTGACTTCACTCTCTCTCTCGGGAACCATTCTTCTTATCAAGGGGAATCATTTACTCTCTATGCAGCTTTATTTATGTTATTTATTTATCATGTCTGAAGCAAATTGAGAATACAGTTATAATGTATAGAAAATAAAAAAGTTTAAAACTTGGCATTTTACTAAATTTTCTTTGACCAGAAGCTGGCCACTTCCAGTGTCTTTGGTGACGCTGTAAGAAGGTTCTCCATTGTGGACCTGTAGTAAGTGGTCTGTGGTTTGCTCTTCTCCATGTTCGCATGTTGTGGACTCCACTTTGTGGCCCCATTTCTTAAGCTTAGCTCTGCATCTGGTGGTGCCAGAGTGCAGTCTGTTCAGCACCTTCCATGTCACCCAGTTTTCTGTGTGCCCAGAAGGGAGTCTCTCATCCAGTCTTAGCCACTGATCGAGGTTCTGGATTTTAACCTGCCACTTTTGGACTCTCATTTGCTGAGGAGTTCCTGTGTGTATCTCTGTAGATCTTAGAAAGCTATTTCTTGATTTAAGGCATTGACTTGCTGGCTAATATCCAAACTGAGGATGGACCAGAGATGTCAATCCCTTGATCTTTTCATTACAGGTTGACACTTCCCAATAGATATCAGCTGGTGCAATACCAGCTAAATGGTATAATTTCTCCAATGGTGTAGGGTGTAGACATCTGGTGATAATGCAACATGTCTCATTAAGAGCCACATCCACTGTTTTAATGTGGTGAGATGTATTCCACACTGGGCATGCATAGAGTAGCAAAGAGCAAGGGCAGATGTCTTCACTGTGTCTGGTTGTGATCCTCAGGTTGTGCTCCACATTGTATGCAGTTGCTCCACATTGTGAACTGTATACAGGTTGAGCATTCCTAATCTTGAAATAAAAAATCCACAAACCCCCAAACCCAACAATTTTTGCCATGAGGCACCAGTTGCCCACTTCTGCCTTCCTTTCTCCTCCTCCTCCTCTTCCACTTGCCTCTGTCAAGAGAAGGAAGGATTTTGGTTCTCTGGGAAGACTGAATGGCACAAGGCAGGCAGACAGACATAACACACACAACACAGCCATTGTGCACTGGGAAAGCAATTGTATAGAGAGAACATTTTCTATCATCTCCATTAGTACACTCCATTAGTGCTCTCTGATGTAGGATCTTGGCCATCACATCTAACTGCACATTCAAAAAAAAACGGTGCCTGGAAAAACTCCTTGTTTGCAGTTTGTGGTTGCTCTGTAACAGGCCTGACGATTTCTTAATGAAATGAGAACAAAGAACATCAGTCTACCTTTACACAAGTGCAAGGAGGGTTGGATATAAATCAAATTCATGAAACCTGCTTTCAGACCACCCATTTTAGAATTCTCTTCAGTCTCTTTATCTCTGCAAACACCTACATGCTTCCTGTTTCCTTTAAAACTTCAACGGAATAAGTTATGTACACACTAAACCTCCACAGCCCACTTTCAAGTAGAGATAACATTGCAGCAATGGGGCCTTTTATGGTTAAGGTGGTCCCTCACATTTCCTCCAAGCTTCTTCCTTGCAAAGATATAACCGGAAGCTTGTGGGCTTCCTGTAATGCAACCATAGTTCCTCTCAACATCAAAGTAACTACGTTATAGGAGTAGAGGTGTCTTTAAATCATTACTTTTCATGGTCATTAGCTTGGAGAAAAAAGGCTGAGAGGAGACAAAATAGCCATGCTTAAATTTCTGAAAGGATGTCATATTGAGAAGAGGGCAAGCTTTTTTTTTTCTGCTGCCCTGAAGATTATGACATGGAGCAATGGATTCAAATTGCAGGGAAAGAGATTCCACCTAAGCATTAGGAAGAACTTCCTGATGGCAAGAGCCATTTGCCAGTGGAACATGTTGCCTTGGAGCGTGATAGAGTCTCCTTCTCTGGAGATTTTTAAGCAGAGGCTGGTTGGCCATCTGTTGGGAGTGCTCTGATTCTATATACTTGTGTGGCAGGGTATTGGACTGGATGGCCTTTGTGGTCTCTTCCAATTCTTTGATTCTATGTCATTGCTCCCTCTTCCCTCTGCAATCACATGGAAGCAGCTCTGAAGACTCAAAGATCAACTCTCATATGTGATTGGGGTTTCTTTTATCCCCCTATTGATGAGGAAAATACTTCAGTGAGTGGAGATCAGAAGTAAAATGGTCCCGAAAGAACAACCACTGCAAACTTCTTGTCTAGTGGGACAGGTAGTGGCAGGACAGCCTTATTAGTTAGAGACTTAGAAATTATATCCCAGCCAGCTGAATGTTACCTACATCCTCCAACTGATAATTTTGAGAAAGTGGAAGCACCTCTTCATCATTACTGCAATATAAGGTATCATTGCAGTGATAAGTGCTTATAGGGAATCACCTCATAGGATATTTTTAAAAGAACCTAATTGAATAGCAGCTGAACACCATCATCTATACAAGTACCTTTGGAAAGTCATGCAATAGATTGGACTCCAAATCCTCCAGCAAGCATAACCAATGGGATTTTAAGTTCCCCCAAAAAGTAATTTTTTCATGATTGGAATTTTATCTGAGGACATAATTTAATTATACAGAGAAGCCATGCTTATTGAGTGAGTAAAAATCTGTCTGTCTGGTTTCCTGGTCAGAGATTGAGAAAGTTACTTTTTTGGATGACACCACCCAGAAATCCTAGTTAATATGGTCACTGGCCATGATGGTTGGCTGCTGAAGAATCCAAAAGTAACTTCTAAGTATTGCTTTGAATGTTCAGAGGAAGCTTTCCAAAAGAATATACCTAATTGTATAGGAATTATTCACATTCTTAAGAATTCTTGCACGTTGTAGATGGTCTTGTGGCATATTAGGGATCACAGAACAATCCCTCCACTGGGTGATCATACGGCAGAAAAACTGCAAAAATTGGAGGCTGCCTTAGATCCCAATCTGGGAGAAAGGTAGCATACAAATGCAATGAATAAATAAATACATTACTGCCTCCTGTCTTTTGACTAGAACCACAAGCTGCTCTTACTAGCCAAGACCAGCACTTGAGGGAGGCTTAATGACATAGGAATTTTTTCCATTCAGCCATGGAAACACACCTTGGAAGGCAATGGTGAGCCTTCTCTGAACAATTTTTCTAAGAAAACTCCATAATAGATTTGCTTTAGGATTACTGTAAGTTAGAAAAGACTTGAAGGCACAAAATAAAAACAGGACCATTGGAGAAGTGCTTGTAAATGATATCCACAAGGTCTGATACAGCACTTTATGCAAAAAGATCAAGAGTCAGATCATAAACTCTAACCTATTCATGTGCTCTTTCCTTATCTGTTCCCTTTCACAACTCTGCAATATATGAGTTTATAGATTATACAGCATTCCAGCTCCAAAGCCCAGAACATATTTCATGACTAAAATATCATAATTAGGCAGAAGAGGGAGAAGCGGCCTGTACAAAAGGCTCACATGAATCTCCAGTAATTCGGCCAGCTTTGCCAAGGAAGTTCGTGGGTACAATATATTAATGTCGTTTTGGCTTCTTTTTTCTGGATGATTTCGAGTACAGCAGTCAGGAGAGGCTGGTAGATTTACTATTGGGAGAAGTGTAAACCCACAGTTGCTTTTACAACTGCTCCTCTTGTAAAAAGATAGGGCCAAACAGTGATTGAGCTCACGTTCAAACTGCAGAAGATTTGGGAGGAATAACAGGAATAACCATCCTAGAGTATAGTCACTGCTTCTACACTGGTGAATTCGGCCAAGGTGGTTTCTTTGTTCAAAGTGCGAAACCCCCCATTTTGACTGAAGCCGTGCTTGTGTTTATGTGTGTGAAAGGAGCAAGATAAACAATTGCCTCTTAAATGCCTTACTGAACATGCATGAACTGCAAAATAGAGAGAAAAGGGGAGAGCAGATATGCCTGCCTTACCAGTTACCTTCCAGCACATTGGACAAGCATAGATCCATAAGTTAGATCCCCAAAATAGAAATTATGTGAAAAGTGGAGGGTGATGAAAGAAAACGTAGTCCATGGATGCATTTTGAAAGAAGTCTTCAAGAGCTCTCTAGCAGGTTCAATATGTTTTTCTCTACTTTATTGCTTTTCCATTACAACTGAAACCTTCCTGGGTTGTTTGATTGCAATTCCAAGGATTCTTGTGCTGTGCTGGTTAGGGAATAGATGGTCTTGCAGTCCATCAACATCTGAGTACAGCATTCGTCCCACCCTAATTTTAAAGCTGTAGCTGGCAGCTTTTTATTTCTTCAACGCTCAAACATAAACACACACACCCTCTATCTACTACATGCCCGAGCTAAATTAGGAAGTCACCTTCAGTTGGTAGGGTCCAGAAAGGTTAATTTGTTTCATCTAGTGGCTTTAGTAACTCCCTCATAAGGAAACAAGAGTGGGAACTCATTCCAGAAAATTCTTAACACCTCACAAAAAAGCTATAGCTGGCATTCTGTCTTGCAAATATGAATACATCACCTATGGATTTATATCTCTAACTGCTCCATTTTGAGTACCGTGGTATAGTTTTGATTATAGCACTATTACCATGATTGTAAAACTTGCCTCAGCCCATCTTAGCCACTAGCAGCCACATCAAGCAAAAAAAAAAAAAAAAGTCTGTTCAGCTGCCAATTGGGGCAGAAGGTGGGTGGCACTTCCAACCCTTCCTACCAGTGAGCAAAACTGGAAACAACCTCCTACTTGCACTTGATTGCCAGTTGGCCAGACCTCCTTCATGTGAAGCACCTTCTGTATGTTAACATTAGATTGGAGGATCAGGCCAGTAACCATTACTCAAGTTCCTTTCACACTTCACACTTATAGTGCTTTGATTCCATTTTAACTCCCATGGTTCCATCCTAAAGAATTCTGGACTTTGCAGTTTAGGAAGGATAGTCAGAATTTTCTCCCAGAGAGCTATAGTTCCTCCCCAAATGACCAACTCTAGGATTCCACAGGATGCAACCATAGCAGTTCAAGTGGAATCAAAGTGCTATAACCATGTAATGTACAAAAAACCTATGTTACATATTAGTAACTCGGTGTAAATTCCAAGTGGGAATAAAAATCCTCAGCTATTTCATCCTTGCATAAGGGGACAAATAATTACAGTAGTTTCCTCCCTGTGGTGGGAGAAAAACAAACATTCCTCCAGAGTATACTCAAGGTAATCGAATGACTTGAAGTGTTGCCGTGAAGGAACCAGTGCTTTTGTGCCTAAAAAGCAAAATAAAAACCATGTTTTTCTACATAGATTAATTTTTCCATACCACTTTGGGTTGTTTGGATATGGGAGAGCATTACATAAGATTCTCACTGGCATATCAATGCTTCCTGAAGGATTTTTGCATCCATTGATCATCCAGTTTCTTGACCTGGGAATAAAGAAGCTGAATATTCTTTGCATCCCTAACTCCTAATTTGTTCTGGCATGAGAAAGATATAAAATCAATAGAAGCTTGCAGGGTATGCTTTTTATACAGTTTTATCTATTTTCAAATGTTCGAATTTGTTATCTAATTTATTTTTTAAATTACATTTCTAGAATTTATTCTCCCCTCATCTTCTCTTCCATCTTCACCTGCCTTTTATCTTGTGTTTCTGCTTTCCATGATCTTCATTTAAAAACCTGCATCTTTCCCTTTATGGAAACTCAAATGCTCCAAACTGCACCTGGAATTCTATGCTTCTAGTCAAAGAATTTATTTCCTGCTGCATTATGGCCTATGGCATGAATCATTTAAATATTTGACTTTCATTATGACATGGATGTAACTCGTAGCAGTTGTGAGACTCCATTAGTCACGTACTGAGTGCCTCTTGGTTTCCAACTTCAGAAAAGAGAAGGAGAAAAAGAAAATTAAATTAATAAGAAAAAAGAGAGAAGAGGAAAAGATAGCAATTGCCAAATGCACTGCTCGGATTTTGGCCGATACTCTAATGTTGGGACTGGGACTCTAATTTTTGTTCTCTGTTTCGGATTCTATCTCAAAACAGTCATTCTGTAAAATGTTGATGATTATTTGCTGCCAAACCGATGGAATAATTGAAGCAAACTTTCAAAAATCACAATATTATCCTGAACCCATTAAGTAAAATTGCTTAATGAAAGGAGTTTATTCGGGAGAAATGTCCTCCAAACTGGCATTCCCTGCTATGTATCTTCTATGTCCTATGTATCTTCAACAAGATTATGATTATATAAGAGGTTCTCCCACTCCCCTTTGCCCCCCACAAAAGTATTCCTGTACACAATTGAGGAGAGCACTGCTTTTGGAAGATATTTGTGATTTACCCTGCCATTGCAACCTCACGATTTTAAAATCTCAATTTTAGAAGTAATGTACTTTAATTCATAAGTAAAGTGACTCAAGTTTCTTTGAATGCTGTATAATCATGGTTGTTGTGAAGAAGTCCTAATTTATTTCTAGCTCCAACACATACATGCTGGGCTTAGCACAGTAGGCTAAATTGCTATGCTGCAGAAAAATCCTGGTGATCAGAAGGTCAGCAGTTTGAGCCCGGGCTGGGGATGAGTATCCACCATTGAGCTCTAGGTCACCTGTTCACCTAGCAGGTTGAAAGCAGAAATGCCAGTAGATAAAATAGGTACTGCTTTTAGGAGGGAGATAATAAAAGCACCCTTAAGGATATCAATTGGAGGAAAGCTCCTTGGCATGGTAGATGGAGTGACAGCACACCCCCCCCACCACCACCATGGCCAGAGTTGAGCACAGCCTCTAAGATGGCGGAAATAACATGGGAAAAACTGCCCTTACCTCTGTTGTGCTGCCTGTCCTGATATTGTATAATTGGCATGGAATGTGTTCTGTAAAAGCTGCTCTGAGTCCCCTTCAGGATGAGAAAGATGGCGTATAAATACTGTAAATAAATACTGTAAATTAATAAAAACACTATTTTGTTTTCCGGGCTCATAGCAACCCAGTGATTTTGGCCATAAAAGTTGTCGACAACACATTATTTTGTTGTTCTTAAATATATCACTAAGCCACAAGGTTTCAGGCATTTCTTTAGGTATTCCTGTTGATTTTAGAAGCTGACCACTAGCACACCTGCACTGATATGGATAGTATATGTATATAGGTCCCAGATGGTTTGTGAGCAGAGCTTAGAAGGTTGTGATTAAACTAGGGTTACCTTTTAACTACAATATGACCCTCATATCCATGATAGATATGTTTCTGAACTTACAATGGAAACAGGAAACCATGGAGCATAGCAAACTCTATTATGGACAGCAGCAAACCCTTAAATTGTTCTTCAACAATTTACAGGGGTAGAATAATATAGCTTCACCTAAGTTACTTAAAGGAAAGAAAAAACATAGAAATAAGTAAATGTTGTAAAATGTTGCAAAATAGATTAAGGAAATTGATAAGGTAGCAAAATCAGGACTGAATAGCTGAGAGTTCAAGAACATTTCTCTGTATCCCTTTGCAACTAGATGTGTTTCAGCTGCCTGCTAAGGCATGAGAAGTCTTCTCTTCACTGTACTGTCTCAATGGCATAATATATTTATTTTATTAAATAATTTAATTAATGTAATTCATTTATGAATTTATTTAATTTATATCCCATCTTCTTCCTTGCACAGGACCCAAGGTGGCAAAATAAAAAAGTCTATGTGTGTAGTTTTAATGATGAACAGTGCAAGGCAGATACATTAAACATTCATAAAGTCAACCCATTTATAGCTGTATGCATTCCTTATAGTATTTTTGAAAGTTAAGTATAAATGGGGGGAAAGCAGTAAAAAGCCATGCTAAAAGCCTGAAATACTGGGGGGGAAATCACAAATTTCTCTCTTCCCATTGCAATATTTTTAATCAAAAGAGACTCATCCCAGAAAGACTAGGAGGCAACAACTGATATAAGATAGGTCTACCACCTACTTCTGACCATTTAAGTTCCATAAAGGAATTATGCAAAGAAAATGCTTCTTGCACAGATCTGAAAGTGATAACAAAATTACTGTGGTTAGACAAAAGTAACAAAAAGAAAATAGCTGAATCATTCAGGATTTGGATGATTGGGTAGTTTTGGTGGGGATTTTTTTGTGTGTTTCTGAACTTACCATGTAACACATCAACTTAGGCATGGGTTGCTTGAGTTTACAATGGCAACAACAACAACAACCACACTTTATTTATATTCTGCCCTTCTCTCTGTGGGGACTCAGAGCGGCTTACAGTATAAACAGATATTGGCAAACATTCAATGCCTTGTTACCATATAACGAGACAAACACAAACTAAGGCAAAGATTTCTGCTTTCATTTCTGGCTTTGGAGATGGTGCTCATCTTTGGCTTTGGAGTAGGTGCTGTTCTCCATTCCAAGCTGAGAAGCCTGCATTGTCACCACCTGGTCATGTGACTGGCATGACCACTTGGAGTGTCTTATGACTTTCCCGCCAAAGTGGTACCTATTTATCGACTCACATTTGATTAGTTAGATATATGAGGCAACTCCGGCATGGATCTCCAATAATCTGCATAAGAATGGCCTCAGTCTTAAGAGTCTTATATGACTGACAACATGGCTGTACATTTTGGAGAACACACGTGCTGGTCTCCTAATAAGCTACAAATTACTCTCTACCACATTCATTCCAAGTCTCATTTTTTTTTTCTTTTCTCTTTTTCCCCAAGCATAGGTATTCTTCTACTTCACAAACCAAACTATCTGATCTGGATTCCAGAAAGTTCTCTTTCTCTCCTCTTGTGACACACTAATATTTCTTCTTCAGAGGCAGTAGGCCTTCCTATTTCACTGGTTATGATGGGCAACTGCCCTAATAAATTCTGACAATCTAATCCATTAAACCATATTTTAAACCTCAATGTTAACTGGGAAATGTAGAAAGGTAGGTGAAATCAATAGTGACTCAATGTACTCAATCCAACCATCATACAGTATTCAGAATATTGAGAAAGATGGCCATTTCGTTTTCAGTGTGTTATTTTGACTGCCTGGCTAAAAGAATTGTAACTGGAATGTTGCATCAAAGTGATCATATAGGCTTCCTGTTACAGTCCTATCTTGATGGCTACTTTCTGAGAAACCACGAGAACATCTTTACTTTTTTGCCTGTGCTAACCATACCTGCATATTTTCATCTAATGTACATACACTACATAAAAATGCTACCTCTATCCTGAATTTAGAGGACAGAAATTTCTGCTCATAGTGATGGATTGCACTATTACCATGGCCGGTCCCAGGTTATGGAATTCCCTCTTCCTTGGGAGGTTCAGTTATCTCACTCCATCTTCTCTTTCTGCCAGAAGGCAAAGACAATTATGATTAAGCAGATCTTTGGCTCTTAATTCTAACAGTGTTTAATTCAGCTGTTTGTTTCTCTAAAATTGACCCTTGTTTTACAGTGGATTAAGTCTCTTGGGTCCCATGCAAGGAAAAAGGTGGCATATAAATAAAATAAACAATGGCTACTCCCTAGTCTTGTCATGCAATCTCCCATTCATTCACAATATTGTATCTGTATAATTTCTTAAGCTTCTTCCCTAGGATTTTAACCTCATATTTCCTTCAATGAGCTCAAAGCATAGATGCCCTTTTGCTTGCTTTATCACAAGAACTGTGTGATAGAAGTCAGAATGAGGAAAAAGTGACTGGCCTGATGTCATCCAGTGAGTTTTGCTGAGAGCTTGATCCAGCAAAACCCTTTGGCCACTCCACTCCACTCTCTGTATAGCTCTTTGACCTTCCTTTTTATAACTGCATTTATGTGAATATGTTATATGTTCCTGTTAATTTATTATAATATTCTCAGATAAATTGACCTGAGGATGGCCAAATGTTGAAACCGGTCGTGTGTTCTACATGCTCTTCAGTTCAACTGATTGACTT
Source organism: Anolis sagrei (assembly GCF_037176765.1). Classification (NCBI taxonomy): domain Eukaryota; kingdom Metazoa; phylum Chordata; class Lepidosauria; order Squamata; family Anolidae; genus Anolis; species Anolis sagrei. The sequence goes on along the minus strand of NC_090024.1, from coordinate 208,808,502 downwards.
CACAAGCGGCAAATCTATGTGGAGTGCACACATTGCTTAGTTATATATTCATTTTGATGTATGGAGCATCAGCTTTACAATTGTAAATTGTGTACTTATTCATTCAATATAAGTTTATATTTCATACCAATTTATTGATTATTGACCAGTGCTTGTTGTTGTACTTGTGGGTATAATTAGTTTACTGTATAATCAGGAACCCATTTACTTAATATAGTATTTATAGATTTGTAATCTGGAGTTGCCAATCCATAACCAATCTGTATTTAGTAACTATACTATAAAGTGAAATAAATTGCACCAAATCAATGAAGAAGATCCATTCAGCATCCCATTGGTTATGGATTCATAATTCTAGACTATAAATCAATAAGAGTAATACAGAATGCTAAATTATATTATTAAGTTTTTTGAAAATACAGTAGAGTCTCACTTATCCAACATAAATGTTGGATACACGAAAATGTTGGATAATAAAGAGGGATTAAGGAGAAGCCTATTAAATGTCAAATATGTTATGATTTTACAAGTCAAACACCAAAACATCATGTTTTACAACAAATAGAAAAAGCAGTTCAATACATGGTAACATTTTGTAGTAATTACTGTATTTACAAATTTAGCACAAAAACATTGCAATGTATTGAAACAGCTGTGGATCCAGCTGGGAGTCAGACTGCATTCGATAATACAGAACGTTGGATGAATGAAGGTTGGATAAGCGAGACTCTACTGTATTTGCTGGTGTAAGGAACAATAATATGGGCTCTCCCATCAGCAAATACTATGTGATTGGAAAATCAACATGAAGTGTTTTCCAGTGTATGTGAGCTTCCAATCTCACCAAACAGGGTGACTGCTATACTGTCATTTTGCCATGTGGCATTTGAAGATTACTTGTAGGGATGTTGTCTCCTAAAAATGCTTGTATGAATCAACATTAGCTTTGTTCCCAAGTCACTCCTTTGAGCTCTATATGATGCCCAGTTTCCAGGTGTTCTGAATTTATCAAATGTAACTCCTTGTTTTCCATCCTTTCTGCATAATATTTTCAATATGGCTTGTCAGGTCTATTCTCAGTTCCATTCTATCTCTGTCAGTATAATAGCCCAAGCATAATAAAGACTAAACACGCTTCTATCAAGCAGAGATTAGTCGGTTCTGTTTTTCCAGACATAAGCTCTACTTTAAAAGCAAGACGCAACATAGAGAGAACTTTTCAGCAGTGCAGGAATCAGAAAGATAAATCTTTTTTGATACTGTCTGTGGAAACCGATGCCAGAAAGAAAGAAGGAGGGAGAAAAAGGAAGAGTGATAGAATATATAATGAATGGCCAGCTTTTGTATTCTTAAATGACATCTTTAAGACTAACAGATTTATTTTAGCATGAACTTTTGTGAATTACAGTCCACCTGAAGCATGAATCCATAATAAAATTAATCTTGTGAGTCTCCAAGGTGCCTCAAGAGCCCTCCCCTTATTTTTATAGTGAAACAGACTAAAACAGCTATCTCATTTAAAATGGCTCTGTTCTCAGACAACTCTCTATTCCTTAGCCATGGCCCAAGAGACAAGATGTATGCTTTGGTATGCCTCTCAAATCCTTTCATGGGAGTTCAGCAAAATGTGCATGTGAGATATTATCTATCATAGAAACTTAGGTAATAATATACTATTTCTTATTATCTCAAGAGAGAAAATATATAGACCTACCAAAAGCCAGATGAAATTACTTCACAAGCTAAATCCAGTGCATGAGCTATTATAGTTCAATGATAATGCTTGGAAACATTACTCTGTGGGACCAGAATCCACAGGATGCTGGATTCAGGAAGTTGTGATGAGACCAAAAATTATTTTTCCAAGCTTTGTATTTTCACCATCTCTGAACTAGATGAAGGAACACTGGTGAGTTTATTCTTTTGGAAACTCCTATGAAAGTAACAAGTGCCCAGTTTTTCTGACTAATTTTTTTTAATCTGGTGTCAGTTACATAAGCATGTTGCTGCATCTGAAGGAATAGTTTGATTCCCAGACAGGTCGAAGAGCATAGGGTGAAATGCGACAGCATGACAATCTTTAGGAAGCTGTTCAATTAACTTATAATTAGCTTTCACCAACCTATTCCCTTTAAGGTTGGTTGGGATGATGGTGGTTATACAGACCAACACATCTGGAGGACACCTAATTAGAAAATGTTGCTCTGAATATTCATATTTAAACAAAAGGTTCATCTCTGTCAGTGGTTCTCAACCTGTGGGTCCTCAGGTGTTTTGGCCTACAAGTCCCAGAAATGCCAGCCATTTTATCAGCTGTTAGGATTTCTGGGAGTTGAAAGCCAAAACATCTGAGGACCCACAGATTGAGAACCACTGATCTATGTGAAAGTCACACCAAATATTTTTCTAATATATGAACAGCTTCTCTCCCTACACTTCTCACTATTTCGAGATCCTGAGATTTCCTTTCAGTGATCACTTCTAAACTCTTCATGTTATGCTCTAAATGTGAACAATAACTATATTCCCTGTGGTGTAGTCAGTGGTTCTTTGGTAGCACTCATTTTTGCTTTACTGGTGTGTCAGTTCAGGGATTTGTGCATAAGGATACTTCACCACTGGCTCTGGCCACTGAATTCCTCTGAGGTATATCACATAATGGCTTGGAATTACATTGCAGGTACAGTGTCTCGCTTATCCGACCTTCGTATATCTGACATTTCATCTTATCCATCTCTCTAATCTGACACCCCCTTTTCCTCCAGCATTTACCCTTCAATTAAAGGAGTGCCCCCAACTCTCTCTCCCTTCTCAATAAGTGAAAAAAGCAAGACAAGGAGGAAGATGAGGGCGGAAAGAAGGAAAAGAGGCAGAACCGGAAGCGAAAGTATCCTCCCTCTTTCCCTCTGTGACTTTCATGCTCCTCTTCCGCATCCAGGCTGGGCCACTCTAACCCATAGGTGTTGCCTTGCCTTGCCTTAACCCTTTGAGTCCCTGTTGTTAGTATTCTAGGTGTCTAGTGCTGCGTCAGATGGGTAACAGTCAAAGACTCTGTATTATCCAAGATTTTCATTTATCTGCCAGCCCGTTTATGTCAGATAAGCAAGACTTCTGTAAATTGATCTGTGCAAGGCTGATCCAAAAACCTTTCTGCATAAGGCAGCTCAAGAAATCATACTGTCATCCGTAAAATCATTGGGTGGGATCTTGTTTCAGGAGATGTCTCTACAGCTTAATCTTTCAAGGCTACCCACCAATATATACCTTTTAAACAATTCAGTACCTCAACATGGAGCAGAGGGATAAGCATGGATGCATCCAACTCTTGTGGAGAAGCTGCACTGCTTAATATATAGGTTGGGTAGGGGACATTTGGCTATTTCTGACCTCTGCAACAACCATAAAAGTGAATTGCAATGACATAAGTCAGATGTACACCCTCATAATTCAAGAACAGGGTGCCAGTCATGATGTGTAATAACCAAGGCCAACTAACCTATTTTTACATGTGAGTAGAAAATCTCTCAAGGACAAAGAAGAAATAACTGGACAAACAAACCAGCATTTACTACCTTCATTATTTTTATATTTTTATTGCATGGTGAGATGGAGAGGTATGTGTAAAAATGACTTGGCTTGGCATGACTTTGCAAGGAGGTGTGTCATTAGCTGCTTTTCATGCAAGTAAATGTTTGGGGCTGAACCTTAACGGGGCTGTTCATTAATGTGATCATTGGTGAAAGAATGGGCAAGCATTTGATGTCCTGGTGGTTTGCTTATAAGTGTCTTACACCAGCCCTTCTGACCAGGTGTAGTATTATCCCTTCTTGCTCTCCCTGCCAATTAAGAGCAGCTTGGAACAGGAAAACACACAATTCTAAAAAAGAATATTCTTATATACTCCGGAGCAATATGTTGAATAATGAGGAACCTGACAATTTGGCATACTGTGACTTAAAACTGTTTACTTACTGCAGCAGAGCCAGCAATGAGAGTTGTTAAATCCTGCAAGACATTTACCTTAATTCCACAATATAATTAATTAACTCTCCCTAATCCAAATGCAATTAGCAGGCTCTCCGACTGTGCTTCTTAATTGTTCTCTGTGCTATTAGCCAAATGACTTGCAAGTGCTGCTTTTCAGCACAATTTTGTATCATGCTGCATAGACTTTGTGTCTGGAACCTGATCCTAAGCCTACCATGTCAAAAGAAATCTTACTAATTTTGTCGGGATTTACTCCTATGTTACACATTTAGAAAAAGGTTATAGGTGAAGGCTGACACTAAGTGGAAGATTAAGCGCACCATCTTGCTTAATTTTTGAAATGTTATCCCGTCTTTCCATAGAGTTTTTAGAAACACCTTGTCCTTGTTATAAAGTCAAACCCAAATTGCCTCATCCCCCATACTCATGTATGTTGTATGCTTTCAAGTCATTTCCAACTTATGGCAATTATAAGATAAAACCATAATGGTTTGGGGTTTTTTTGTTCATTGGGTTTGCCTTCCTCTGAGGCTAAGAGAGTGTGGTTTGCCCAGGTTCACCCAGTGGGTTTCCATGGCTGAACCAGGTTCCTGGCCCTACTATCCTGGAATCCTGGTCTAGCACTGAGACTGCAAAGCCATCCTGGCTCCAATCCCATTCATACAGATGGCAAAAAAGGAACATGGGCAATTTGGTCATTTTCAGTATAGGACAATAATGGGTATGAAAGTGCATAATATGTCCAGGAAGTTGTCACTACCTACATCCCATAACAGCCTAATTTAAAGATGATTTCATTGTGGGTGGGAAAGGAAACGGGAAGAAATTCCACAGAAGGAAAAGTAAGTTGAGGAGCAGTTTTGGCTTAGCCTGGCTTCCTTAATGTTTCATATTTAGGCCACAGTTCATATCATATCTGATGAATAGGGGCTAAGCAGTTCTTGTCCCTAGATGTCTAGCTGAAGCTCCCATCAGGCTTAGCCAGCATAGCCAATGGCGAGGAATGCTGCAAACTGCAGTCCTACAACTTGTGGAGAGCCACAAATTGCATGCCCATGCTTTATTTAAATAAGTCAATGAAAGCAACATGTATCACCTTGTTAGTTGTCCAATCTATGTCAGTGTATGTGGATTTCAACTGATTTAGCTCCATGGAAGTCAGCAGGTCTTTATTTGATCATTCATGCACTACCGCTTAAATGAATCATTTAGCAAGAAGGAGACTGAGTAACCATTGATTACAAGTATCATGACTGATATTGTTGTCAACAGGAATAAGAAGCCAGTCCTACTTATGGACTTTTGAAATTTCTAGTCAGAAAAAGAGGGGTAATAGCAGTTGATTCAAAACCTCAAAAAGAATGCAAGAGTAAGTGTGTAGGGAATAAAGATGTGTTGGCATGTTACCTTCTTAGGGGCCAAATATATATTGCCTGGTGATCCCTGAAACAATGGGGCAGTGAATATACTCTTAGTTTTTAATCTGAAATTTAAAGATACACAACACATTGTTGGGATAAGAGCTTCAGCACCTTGGAGTGCTAATCTAAGTGTGGATAAAACCTGAACCGATTCAATATCACATTGAAAATGAAGCTGACAGTCATCACTGCTTCAAAGTACATTGTCTCAAAAGTCATACATATTCCCATTACATTTCTGTGAGCAACATTTTCCCACTCTTTTCCTTTTGATTTCTAGGTAAACACTTAATGCATATTGGTTGCTGGGCTTCTGTAAAAAATGTTGGACTTGGTGGATCTTATTTATTTATTTATAGTTTTTATATTCTGCCCTTCTCATCCTGAAGGGGACTAAGAGCGGATTACAGAACACATATATGGCAACATTCAGTGCTGATGTACACTGACAAGACAGACAACTGTACATAGATAGAGGTATATATAGGCTTTTCCTATCTTCAGCATTTTGGAGGCTGTACTTAGTTTCAGCTGTGTGTGAGTGTGTGGGGTGGTGCTGTCACTCCACTTTCCCTGCTGAAAAGTTTTTGTTCATAAATTTCCTTCTTGATCAAACTGCCATCTTTTTTCTGGTATTTCCTTATAGATGCCTTAAATACTTAGCGGTACCTATTTATCTACTCACATTGCTGTTTTCAGAACTGCTAGGTAGGCAGAAGCTGGGCTAAAGGCCAGGAGCTCACTCTGACTCAGGCTTTGAACAGTCAACCTTTTGGTTGGCAAAATTTACTGCAGCTGGTGATTAACCTGCTGTTCTAAAGCCTGGCCCTGTGTTAGACCTTAGTCGTATACAGTCATGCACTTTTCTTTTTCTTAAGCAAAAATGCAAACTGGGTTTGATATGCTATTTAGCCAGGCTACATTTTTTGAAGATTTTTTTAAGCCAAATTTCTTTTCAGGGTTGCACAGTGTAAAAAGATGAAGATCTCGATCTTTTCGCTCATAATGTAAGCGATGTCTATAGTATTTAAGGAATTGAAACGAGTTTCTTCTTCTGGATCATGAACTCAAAAAAGAGCCGGTATGGGAAACACTAACCACCACTGCAAGCCTGAAGAAGAAAGCAAGACTGAACAGGGCATGAAAAGGTGGTCTAGTTTTCCTTGAACATTTGGAGTAATTGTTTGCAACACTTCTGAATAGGAAGAGAAAAGAGCCCCTGGGCCTGGCTCTAAAGTCCCTTCTGACTCGCCCGCATGATGCCACTGCCTTGCTCTCTTCTTTATTTAACTAGACACAAAATCAATCCAAGGCACAAGGAAAAGGCCACATTTATTTTATACTACCTTTCAGTAAAATAAAATAAAATAGCTATTTGGGGGTATTCATTATCAATTAATATATAGTCAACCCTCTTTATCCACAGCTTGAAAACATTCAGGAAAAAAATCCCAAAAGTAAACTGACTCCTGCATGCCAAGCATGGCACTGATATGTAGGAATACCCAGTTGTAGCCTCCCACAGATCATTGGGTTCTCTCTCACAGTCCTTTGTATTGTTTGCATTTTTTAATCTTTATTTTTTACTGAACATTGTGTTAACTCATGTACAAGTGGCAATGGTACATGTACCATTGATGTACTTAGCACAAGCAGTCCAGCAAATAACAAGGAAAGGGAACAAACATCAACAAACCAAAAAAGAAAGATTAACAGTAAAACATTGGGTTAAGAGGGTTAAGAGCCTACTGTACCTAATGTTTACTTTTGAGTCCATCTATCTTTCTTATTCTTGGACAGAATGTTCATTGAATCTCACAGGTCTTTGTGGAAAGATTGTATCACCACACATTAGGAATAACTTCTTGACTTTAGGAGACATCTGATGGGGGAATAGACTGCCTTGGAGGGTTGAGCAGCTCTCATGGTCAGGAAGTTCTTCCTAATGTTCAGGGGGAATCTCCTTTCCTGTAATGGGAACCCATTGCTCCAAGTCTTTGTCTCCAGGGCCGCAGAAAACAAACCTGCTTCATTTTCTTCATGACATCTTTTCAGCACTTTCAAAAACCCAAAATGATTGTTCAGTTACCTTTGAATTCATTAAAAATGACTGGGTGCTGCTTATACAGGGACCATGGTCCCCAAAATGAGAATATAGTCCCTGCCGTTCCTGCCTCCCTGAACTTTTGAACACCATGAACTAAAGAATGGTGGATTAGTTGGAGGGGGGATGCTAACTAGCTAATCAAAAAAGTGAAAATTAACTTTCCACACTGCAACATTTTGTTGTAGGAAACTATTCCTAGTTTTCAGTGTTAGGAATATTATAGCCACTTGACATGGATTTGATAGGCCAGACTCATTTTATTATTTCTCTCAATGACATGAATGGTGTGCTATGCATACAAATCAAAGTTGCTACAGCACTGATTCCCCCCTCCTCTTTTTTTTTTTTTTTTTTTTTGGTTCATCTCCTGGAGGGGAAATGATAGGAGAGTAGAATGATGCAGCCATGTAAATGGAAAATGAAAATTGCTTTTTTGCTGCAAATGAAATGATTTCATGAGATGTGCTCAAAGGAGGAGATGGTGGTTCGGTCGGCTGTATGGTACCCTATGCAGCAGATATATCCACATGCAAGCAGAATGAAAATAAGCAAAGGTCAGCCCCTGGGGGTGGGGAAGATCAAAATCCCAATTAGGACTATATTTTATAGGCTAAATATAATGTCAGAAAAGAGTGTGAAAGCTTCTGAGTTCTCCAGGACTCTTAATAAGACAAGATTATTAAATAAATCAAGAGTCTAGGGAAGAAAAATGCCACCCGATGAGATCAACATTTAGTTCCAGTCTTAAGGTGGGATGTGAGGGGGAAGGCATTTAAATTAGTCACTACTGTTATGTGGTTGCACCAAGACAGCTGGACTAAAGAAATATATCAATTGATCAATTGTTGTCCTCATTTTAAAAATATATACTGTAGAATCCAGCAAATATATTAATTGGTTTTGTCCATAGACTAAATCTTGGTGGGTGGGAAAAAATATGATTTTACATTAATGAATTCAGAAAATAATTTGAAGTAGTTTAAAACATGTGCCAGTATGTATAGTGGTTTGAGTTTGGATGAAGTCTCTGGGGGCCCTTCCACACAGACATATAACCCAGAATATCAAGTCAGGAAATTCGACAATATCTGCTTTGAACTGGAATATATGGCAGTGTGGGCTCAGATAACCTATAGAGGATATAAAATTATAAATGAAACATGAAATCCAAACCGAAACATTAGAGCATATCCACCAGAAAGTGGCCAAGGTGGCAAAAGGTTTGGAAATCGAGCTCTTATCAGGGAAAGTTAAAGGAGCTGTGTATGTTTAGCATGGAGAAAAGAGATGTTTTTGCAAGTCTCTGAAGGATTTTTCTTTTCATGTCAGGAACGACTTGAGAAACTGCAAATCACTTCTGGTGTGAGAGAATTGGCAGTCTACAAGGACATTGCCCAGGAGATGCCTGGATGTTTTACCATCCTGTGGGAGGCTTCTCTCATGTCCCAGGCTATCGGGAAGAAGTTTACTGCTGCTACACAGGGCAAGGCACAAACTAATGGATATAAATAACAAGAAAGGAATTTCTGACTAAATATTATGCAGAACTTCCTAATGAGAAGAGCTGTCCAACACTGGAACAGGAAATCTCATCAGGTGATGGACTCTCCTTCATTGGAAAATTTTAAACAGAGGTTGGATTGGCATCTTGCAGAGGTGATTTAGCAATGGAGTGCCTACAGTCCAATATGTTATAATAATGACCAATTAAACCATACTGAAATCAACACAGGATAATTATAGAGAGTTACAACACCCTCCCACCCCAAACAGCAGAAAGACTCAAAAGCCTTCATTCTAAAAGGCCAGTCATTCTAAAAGGCTCTTGGCTCATTGAAAGCCTCCTGCTAAGCAACTAAATCATTCCCTTATCCCACCATACCCTATTAATCCATTCCAGAACAGGACTCATAAAAAAATCCTCTCGATTCATTCTTTTTCAATTGCTTCCAAATCCTTTCAATTGCTTCCCTGCTGTTGAGCCCCTGAGCCCCAGAAGTTTCTTCCTCCTCCCAAAGAAAGCTATGAGAGAGCAGTCAGAGGAACCCACCTCGAAACAGAAATGTGTGAAGCATTGACTTCACTCCTATTGTTTCTTTACCTAAGGCCTTTACTGTATCTGGCAAAAGGGAGTCATCCTAACCTAATGAATTAAAAAAACCCAACCTAAAACCAATTCACCTGTCAAAATCTAGAATTAAATTAGGTGCTAATCAGGAAATCTAGCCAATTACGTCACAGTAGATAGATCTAACAGATTAACAATGTAACAAGTTAATTAAGTAGTTATCCCCAAGCTCTGAGTTATTCACCATACTTTTTTTGCTTGCTGATTGATAGAAGAAATTTCCCTTTGTTGAAAATGTCAGCCGTTTGAATTACCATGGTCTGTTTTGGAGCTAATGTAAAGGAAATCTCATGGTAATATGAGTAGGCTGGTTGCTGGTTTTGTTTTGTTTTGCAGTGTAGGAAGTAAGACCATACCATGAAAATCAACTATAATTGAGCTTTGCTTTACTACCCAAACTATCTGGATTCTAGGCAGGCAATGACTTCTTCATTATTATTATTATTATTATTAAACTTTATTTGTACCCCGCTAGCATCTCCCAAGGGATTCGATGCGGCTTACAACAGGCCGGAGCCCAACACAACACAATACAGCAATACAACAATACAATATATAGCAAATAAAACAATTAAAGCAGAAAAACAACAGCGATAACAATACAACAGGACATTATTAAAAACTGAGCCGGCTGAAGTGGGGTACAGGGTTAAAAGTGCTGAAAAAAGTGTCGGGGGATATGAGATTAAAGTATAAGTGCGGTGTGCGTTGAGGGTGATCTTGACTCTATTAAAGTACTTCTGGGCTTTGATAGTGGGGTTCCTAATCTGAGAAGGCACATTGGAATAGCCAGGTTTTCAGGTTTTTTCTAAAAACCGCCAATGTGGGGGCCTGTCTGAGATCTTTCGGGAGGGCATTCCAGAGGCGGGGGGCCACCACAGAGAAGGCCCTGTCCCGCATCCCCACCAAACGCGCCTGCGAGGCAGGTGGGATCACGAGCAGGGCCTCTCCTGATGACCGGAGCGAGCGTGTGGGTTCGTAGACTGTGATGCAGTCTCGTAGGTAGGATGGTCCCAAACCGTTCAAGGCTTTGTAGGTAAGCACCTGCACCTTAAATTGGTCTCGGAAAATAAACGGCAGCCAGTGGAGCTCCCTAAACAGGGGGGTTGACCTCTCTCTGTAAGGGGCCCCTGTTAGCATCCTGGCTGCTGCCCGTTGGACCAGTTGGAATTTCCGAGCCGTTTTCAAGGGCAGCCCTACGTAGAGCGCATTGCAGTAGTCCAGTCTAGAGGTGACTAAGGCATGGACCACCCCGGCCAGATCAGCCTTCGCGAGGTACGGGCGCAGCTGGCGCACAAGTCTCAGTTGTGCAAAAGCCCCCCCGGCCACCGCCAATGCCTGAGCCTCAAGCGTAAGCGATGAATCCAGGAGGACTCCCAAGCTGCGGACCTGTGGCTTCAGGGGGAGTGTAACCCCTTCCAACACAGGTTGCCACCCTATACCCCGGTCTGGTTTACGATCAACCAGGAGGACCTCTGTCTTGTCGGGATTGATCTTCAGCTTGTTCGTCCTCATCCAGATAGACACAGCAGCCAGGCACTCATCTAGCACCCGAGAGGCCTCCTTGGAATTAGATGGAAAAGAGTAGTAGAGTTGTGCGTCATCTGCGTAGAGATGGCACCCAACTCCAAAACTCCGGATGACCTCTCCCAGCGGTTTCATGTAGATGTTAAAAAGCATGGGAGATAGAACAGAGCCTTGCGGGACCCCACAGGTCAAAGGCCAGGGGTCCGAGCAGGCATCTCCCAGCTTCACCATCTGGGTTTGTCCCTCCAGGAAGGACCGGAGCCACAACAGAACCGTGCCCCCAAGGCCCATCCCAGAGAGCCGACCCAGAAGGATACCATGATCGATGGTATCGAAAGCCGCTGAGATGTCCAAGAGGACCAGCAGGGTTACACTCCCCCGGTCCAGTCCTCTACGGAGGTCATCCACCAAGGCGACCAAGGCTGTCTCAGTGCCATGACCAGGCCTGAAACCAGACTGTGCCTTATCCAGGTAATTGATGTCATCCAGGAAGCTCTGGAGCTGGAGGGCGACCACCCGCTCCAGCACCTTACCCAAAAAAGGGAGGTTGGAAATCGGTCTGTAATTGTTCAGCACCGTAGAGGTGCATCTGGATTCTGAACAGGGCATTCAAGTGCTACAAGCTATCCCCCTTACCTTCATATGTTGTTTCAGGATGGGGAGAACCTTGGCCAACAAAAAGAGAAGAGAACCTTTACTTCAGTACTGCAGGAGAGTGAATGAGTGGGAAAGGAAGAACCTTTTAGAATTAGATAACAAAATCTAGCACATTAAAGGCAAAGGTTTCCCCTGACATTAAATATAGTTGTATCCAACCTTGGGAGGTGGTGTTCAACTCCATTTCTAAGCTGAAGAGCAGGCGTTGTCCATAGAGACCTCCAAGGTCGTGTGGTCAGCATGACTGCATGGAGCGCCGTTGCCTTCCCGCAGAAGCAGTTCCTATTGATCTACTCATATTTGCATGTTTTCAAACTACTAGGTTGGCAGAAGCTGGGGCTAACACTGGGAACTCTTCCTGCTCCCTGGATTCAACCCCCCCCCCAACCTTTCAGTCAGCAAGTTCAGCAGCTCAGCGGTTTAACCCACTGCACCACAAGGGTTAAATTATGTCTCCTTAAAATGTATGTGCTTTTAAAAATTAATAGACTGAGGAATGAGGGAATGTGTTGAGAAAACACTTGTGAATATCCTATCCTTCAGGCTCAGAAATGTTTGTAAAGCTGTAACTTTGCAGTGATCAGTAAAAGCTGGGTCTTCTCTTTCTGCCCCAGCTGCAAATCTCATGTTTTAAGTCCTTCAATTACATTGGCTAGATCATAGCCAAGCTGCAAGTCTTCCTGTAGATTTCAGCGTGATATTCATAGATTTTAGGAAGAGGTTTCACAATGAACATATATTTATTTGCTAGTTGTGTGTTATTCACCCACAACCAAATGCTACTGTTCTGTTTTCCAGTAGCTTTTTTATTACTTTTCTGAGTTGGTAGTTTTTTTTGAAAATGGGATGAGGATCAATAGTGCTAAAAGGGTGATTCATGACTACAAGCTTCAGTGGGCATCATTTAGCATCCTATGGGGGTTTCTGCCTGTCTTGCTTAACAGCTTCATCTTCAGTCTGCAAATAATGTTGCTCTGGTACTTTTTGAATGTGGTGAATTATCTCGAAGAAAGCAGATGTGTTGATATAGGCCTTCTGTCTAACTTGCCAGCTCTCTAGCACAGTATGTGAGAAATGTAAAGGGGATTTTAGTACCATCAATAGCAAATAAAATGTGCCAATTTTCTGTAGTATTCATCTGTTGGCAAATTGCTCCTATGCTTAATTAACAAAGATGGTCAGCTTCAGTGAGCTTGGGGGCCATTTCAGTCCTGCTCCCCAAAAAATGTTTTCTTTTTTTCTTTAAAATGGAAATTGATTGGCAACTCTCACTTTAATTTTAAACAGAAACACTTTCACTAAAGCAAGGTTGCATTAGAAATCTGCTGCTTCTATAAATCCATTCTCCCTGTTTAGGAAAGGAAGGGTGCACATGGCCTCCAGGAGATGTGTTGCATGCCCGTTACCCAGAACTGACAAGCAGTGAAAATATGTGCCCACTCCTCCTTCATTTTCATCATGTTCTTTGTGTAACTTGCGCGGGGGGGGGGGGGGGGGTTCTCATGCCTGAGTTACACAAACAAATAAGAAATCAAGAGCACAGGGAATTCCATGTACAAATGGAACAATTGCATCACATATTATATCAGGTATGTGGTGGAGTGGCTGATAATATAGAAATGGATTGCTCCTTGGAACTGGGCCAAAATAGTACTCAATTGTCAAATGGACCAATGTGCATTTGCTTATGGGGCAAACCTGAATCAACAGGCCTATTGTCATCACAAATATTCACTCATTTTTTAAAAAAATCATCACTAGCCTTGTATTCATGAAAGGGCAGGAAGCAAACCTAAAAAGTTAAAGGAACTCTATGGCCAAGACCCTGGCCCAGCAGTGAGGTCCTGCATTGAGGCCACAAGCCAGTCTTTGTCCACCAGACCTCGCTTCATCATGAGATGCCCCGTGACAACTGTTATTCTTCTGCAAACCCACTCAAAATGGCAAGAGGAAGTTACAACATGTCACATCCTGTCACAATTTTAAGAGATACTGCATAATAAAAATGATGCAGCAGTAGTAGGTTTTATATGCTGTTTTATGTATATTTGTTTTATGATAATTGATATTGTTATTATTTTATAAATGTTTATACATTTCACTGAATTTTGTATATTCTGTTTCACTACAATGTGCTTTTGTAAGCCGCCTGAATCCTTTTTGGGAGAGGATGGTAGGAGATAATAATAATAATAATAATAATAATAATAATAATAATAATAATAACAATAATAATAATAATAACACCATTGCTCAGATGATTCATTGGAACTTGTGCCACAAATACCATCTGCCTGCAACAAAGAACTGGTGGGATCACAAGCCGGAAAGAGTTACGGAGAATGAACACGCCAAACTGCTCTGGGACTTCTGGATTCAGACGGACAGAGTTTTGGAGCATAATACTCCTGACCTCACAATCATGTTAAAAAACAAAGTATGGATTGTCGATGTCACAATCCCAGGTGACAGCAGGATTGCAGAGAAACAACTGGAAAAGCTGACACGATATGAGGATTTAAAGATTGAACTGCAAAGACTCTGGCACAAGCCAGTAAAGGTGGTCCCAGTGGTGATTGGCACACTGGGTGCAGTGCCTAAAGACCTTGGCCTGGACTTAAACACAATGGGCACTGACAAAATTACCATTTGCCAGCTGCAGAAGGCCACCTTACTGGGATCTGCATGCATAATAATAATAATAATAATAATAATAATAAACTTGGGTACTTGTGGGTGTGGAGTATTGTGCATGTTTCCACACATCTGAGGAGTTTCTATATGACTTGGGAATGGCAATTGCTTGAATGTGATTTAAAAAATAAGTGGCTTCAAAGACCATAAAACTGATACCCAGGAACCACATGGCCCATTGATGCACTTTTCCTCTTCTAGTCCGTCAAACTGTTCATGTCAGTCTGGAGCACAAGCAGTTTGATAGTTCTACTGTTTGCCTATATAGACATCCACTTTCTCATTACTAAAGCAGATGTTGCATCTTCATCTTGACGATCACGGTTTGCATGATCTAAATATGGCTGACGCAGCACAATGACCCTGGCCAGAACTGCTGATGTGTCAGCATTTACTTTGGATCTGCATGAACGAACTGAAATCTTTTGGAATTGGACAAAAGATAATCTTAAAATCACTTATGGGAGGAAGCAAATGTCCTTATTATTTTACTTTACAGACAAGAGCATGTTTCATTCACAAGTCCCTGATCTTGTAGGTTACTCTGCAAAGTCCTTTAGAAACCACGTAGGACTTAAAGAGGGCATTGCAGGTTGCAAGAATTCCCACTGGTGAAATGTAGTTACACAGAATGACATCTGTGTGTGTCCCACAAAAGAATGAGGCAGTCTTGTTTCTACTTTTCATATGTTTTATTATAAAGAAAGGTAAGATAAGCATTGTGAGCCAAAATGTGCAGGTGCTGTGAAAACAGCACCACCAACAAAATAAAAATAATAATTAAAAAATGGAAAACGCACTTTTCATAAACTGTAATTCTGATTTCTAATTTTTTTTCATAAATAGACAAAAATCCTTGTCAGCAATTTAAATAGATGGACATATGGCTGAAAAAAATATAATAATGCCATATAACATGGATATAAATTGTCCATTTCTTGCTGTACAAATAATAGAAACAAGTTTGGCAGGGTTTTTTTTTATACACATCTCCATTCTATGTATAACTAAAAAAATGTGCTACAATTAATATAAAATGCTTTTACTATAAAGTAAACTACTAATTCTTTTTTCCACAAAAAAATCTTAAAGATGTCTTTAGCACAGTTCTAAAACATTTAGTAAGCTACTTACAACTATCCAACAAATTATATTGTTCATGGTCTTTTTTTTCCACATTGTTTCCCTCTTATATTTGCACTTCTGCTTCCCATCTGCTCCATCCACCCAACCTCCAAACAATCGCATTTAGTTTTCCACTTTAATATGCATTTATTTATTTATTTTTGTCAGACATCCAAGGCCTTTTGCATGTACAATATTCACACAGACTTCACATTTCTTTTGCACAAAGTTTAGTGCCATTTAGCAAGTCGTCAAAAAGAGCGTCTTCTCCCGCTGAGCCAAGCCTAATGCCTTTGAGCAGTGTGCGCTCGGGTCTGTGCTGAATCTAGAAAGCAGTTCACTAGGAAAATGGTTCATAGCTAAGCTGGTGGCAAGCAGAGAAAGGTGCGCGTGGGGTGGGGATGGGGAGTCCTTTGTCAATTTTGTTCTTTATGATGTATGCAGGTTGGCTTCCATGTACAGTAGACGTCTGAGAAGAAGGGAAGGGAAGGAAAGAGGAAGAGAGAAGGAAAGGGAATAGACAGGCTACTCTCGGAGCCAGGATATGTAGCCAAGGCGAGGTGCTCTCTTGTCCATGTGACTTGCTTGATCCCCATCTGGGTATCTTGTATCACAGACCCTCTTAAAATGTCATTTCCTTTCACCTTTTGCAGAATGGAGATGTCAGGGCTTAAGTGAGGTAGAGCGACTTGTCCCTTGGCAGCATGCTGTAAGGTGAAGAAAAGGCAATAAACGATTAAAACTGCATTAGTCCTTTATGCAGATAGATGTCTGTTGCACAAATTTGTTTTCTTAGCATGAGATGTAGCAACATAAGCTCACTTGGAATGATCTCCAAAATAAAAGAGAACACAAATAAGACAGTGGGTTGCTGTGAGTTTTCCAGGCTGTATGGCCATGTTCCAGAAGCATTTTCTCCTGACATTTTGCCCACATTTATGGCAGGCATCCTCAGAGGTTGTGAGGTCTGTTGGAAACTAGACAACCTCACGTTTATGTATCTGTGGAATGTCCAGGGTGGGATAAAGAACTCTTGTCTGCTGGAGGCAAGTGTGAATGTAGCAATTGATCACCTTGATTAGCATTTAATGGCTTTGCAGCTTCAACACCTGGCTGGTTGCTGCCTGGGGATCATTTGTTTGGAGGAGTTAGCTGGCCTTGATTGATTCTTATCTGGAATTCCCCAGTTTTTTTTAGCATTGCTCTTTATTTACTGTCCTGATTTTAGAGCTTTTTAATACTGGTAGACAGATTTTGTTCATTTTCATGGTTTCCTCCTTTCTGTTGAAATTGTCCACATGCTTGTGGCTTTCAATGACTTCTCTGTGTAGCCTGACATGATGGTTGTTAGAGTGATCCAGCATGTCTGTGTTCTCAAATAATATGCGGTGTCCACTGTGCACTGCAGACTAATTCAACCTGAGAAGTCATCCATAACACAGCATCAGATAAACCAACCTGGACTCAGCATATTATTTGAGAACACAGAAATGCTGGACCGCTCTAACAACCACCATGTTAGACTACACAGAGAAGCCATTGAAAGCCACAAGCATATGGACAATTTCAACAGAAAGGGGGGAAACCCATGGAAATGAACAAAATCTGGCTACCAGTATTAAAAAATCTCTAAAATCAGGACCTCTCAACCTCTGAGGATGTCTACCATAGATCTGGGCAAAAGTCAGGAAAGAATAATTTGGAACATGGCCATACAGCCCGGAAAACCCGGAGCAGCCCAGTGATTTCAGCCATGAAAGTCTTCAACAATACAAGTAAGACAATATATATGTGATATATGACTCCAGTAAAACTTGGGCATGTCATTAAAACCCACCAAAAGAGGCTGTTGGAGAAAGAGTGGAAGAATGGGATCTTATAGTCATAATTGATGAGAACGCCCTCCCATTAAAAAATAAATTATTGCAAGAGGACAATCACAGGATTGATCATAGAAAGATTTCTTACCCACAAAACCCCTAAACATCTGAGGGGCAAAGAAAGAACAGAAATGGCAAAATAATGGATGTTCACCCTTTCCTATTTGAAGGCCAGGATGTGCACCTTAGCCCTTAAGCTTCAACATATTCTCAAGATACGTATCTTATCAAACTTAATTTAAATTCATCACATATACAATGCACAACATTTGCTCCCCAGAACATTTCTGCTTACAGAAAATCATGTTGAGATGAACTTCTCTATTTTTCTACCCACATTCGTACCCAAGTGCTCAATTAATTAATTCATAATGAATGTTAATTAATAGTAGCCACTGATTAGTGGTGAGAGCAGATTCTCATGTTCATATTTCCTGCCACTAATTGTATTAGAAATATTATATTATTGTTTCATTAGAGTTTAGTTTTTTTCTTATCATAATATTGTTGTCTCAAAGGGCGAGATGGAAATAAAACTTAACTCACTCACTCACTGGACTTAAGGTCAGGGGAAAACCTTTACTTTAGTTCAATCACTGACTAACTAAAACATTATGCAGTGGTTCTCAACCTGGGGTCCCCAGATGTTTTTGGCCTTCAACACCCAGAAATCCTAACAGCTGGTAAACTGGCTGGGATTTCTGTGAGTTGTAGGCCAAAAATATCTAGGGACCCCAGGTTGAGAACCACTGCATTATAGGCTTATACTCCATGAGGATAATCTCCTTTTAAAGCCACCCAAATAACTGTAAAGACCTAAGCAGGCATACCAGGAACCTTTTTACTTTTTTGAAATTCATCATGGCTATACACAATCAAAGTAGCAAACTATAATCATTAAAATCAGTGAGCTATCTGTATAGTGATTAAATCCAAAGGAATACAGGCATTAGGTAAAGCATGCTTTTGGAGTGATAGTTTTCTTCCTATGATGTTTAGGAAGTCATTGGCCTAGTTCCAGCAAGCAAAGCTGAAGTGCCTGCACTCCTCCACACAGTAGAAAAGATTCATCTTGAACTAATCTAGATAGACAAATGCTTGCCTTCAATTTGTCTCTTCATTCTGGTATTGTTTTCTTAAAACACTTGAACCAAAGCATAGGCAGTAATCGTGTCTTTTTAGATGAGGAAACTTGAGTCAACAAGCAAAGTACCTTCCATCTACTACTTTCTATGTTCCACTTAAAAAAGTCTTGCCATGTCAGACTTCGCAACCCTTCCTTGTCTCTATAGTGCTTCCGAATGAAGAGATGCCATTGTTCCATCGCGCGAAGTAAGACATTATTTTGCTCTATGATTGTTCAGATTTGGGAGGAAAGTCAATGATTTCAAAAGGACTTTGAGCAAATCAGATAGTAGCACTTTTTCTAAATATATTATATATGGATTGAGAAGGGATCATATTATGAAGGGCTTTTTCAATCTTCTGGCCTTGGGTAGCTTTCTTCTGCATTATTCCCCAGAGATTTTTCTCCAGAGCTAAGCTGAGACACTAGAACAGTGGTTATCAACCTTCCTAGTGCCGTGACCACTTAATACAGTTCCTCATGTTGTGGTGACATCCAACCATAAAATTGTTTTCATTGGTACTTCATAATGCAATTTTGTTACTGTTATGAATTGTCATGTAAATATCTGATATGCAGGATGTATTTTCATTCACTGGACCAAATTTGGCACAAATACCTGATGCACCCAAATTTGACTACTGGTGTGGTAGAGGACTGATCTTGTAATTTGGGAGCTGCAGTTGCTCTCATTTATAGTTAACCTACAATCAAAAAGTATTCTGAACTCCGTCAATGATGGAATTGAACCAAACTGGGCACAAAGAACTCTCATGACCAAGAGGAAATATTGGAAGGGTTTGATGGGCATTGACCTTGAGTTTTGGAGTTGTAGTTCACCTACATCTGGAGAGCACTGTAGACTCAAACAATGATGGATTTAGACCAAATTTGGCATGAATACTCAATGTGCCCAAACAAGAACACTGGTGGAGTTTGGGGAAAATAGATTTGACATTTGGGAGTTGTAGTTGCTGGGATTTATAATTCACCTACAATCAAAGAGCATTCCGAACTCCACCAATGATAGAATTGGGCCAAACTTCCCACATAGAACTTCCATGACCAGCAGAAAATACTGTATATTCTGATGGTCTTTGGCGACCCCTATGAAGACCCCCTCATGACCCCCCCCCCCCCGGGGTCCTGGTCCCCAGGTTGAGAAACGCTGCTGTAGAAGCAAGCTCAGTTCAGTTCAGCAAGGAAAGAATAGTGTTTATTTTGGAAGAGGGGGCAGAACTGAGAAGATATAGGGAGGCAAAATAATAGAGGCTGAAAGGAAGTCTTGTTCTTCTTACTGCATGACTTCTTTTCTTCAAAACATGGATTACACCCCAACAAGTCTTTCCATGTCTTAGCAAGCCCAGATTTAAATCAAGGGGTCTGTGATCCCTTTTTACTGGCCGTTTCTTGTTCCTTTTTAGATTTGCAGACGACAAGCACATACTGAGGAGGAAGCAGAATGCCACACTGTACTGCTTTGCAAAATATGCCAGTGCTGTATTGTATCCATCGTTTTTCTCTCTTATAAATCACTTATCTGTACTTTTTATACTCTCCATTTAAAGTGTTCTGTCTTCCTTCCCTCAGCAAAGATTTAATGCGAGCATGAAGTAGTGAAGTCTTCTAGTACCTAAACTTCATTAATTTTACAAACTACTCTTCCAAACACATTACGGGTATTACTATAAATAATTGAATCTAAACTAAGTGCGTTTGCTGTGCTTTATCTTTGCTTTTTTATGGCGTTTGTTCACTTACTCAAGTGATTTGGAAGACTGGATAATTTGGAATGCATCTTCTAGTCTCCAGCATGAATTAGTGTAGTCTGTTTTTGTTTGGACAAACTGGCTATATGCAAGTCAGCAGGTCTGGGTGATTTGTTCTACAGACTAATGCTCTGCTCTGGCTATTTACTCTGCCGTGTACCCATGGCCACTTTGAACTAAAAGGTTGAAAGAACACAGCTTACATTACCAAGTTTGATTAAGAAGCCCTGAGAGCAGATCATACATGGTGGCAAGGAAGAGTAAATAGTAATTAACTGTGAGTGATATGAGCAATTGACAATTATTCAGTACTTGAATGTCTGAAAAACACAGAGGAAAAATCAAAACACAGCAGGACACTTTAAAGAAAAAAAAATCTTTCAGCAATCTTTGCCATTGTAATGGAGCAAGTCTTACTAAAATAACAGAATGAAGATTAATGATCTGAGATTAGTTGTTTATCTACTGATGCAGAAGCAGCAGTAAGACAGATTTGTCTCAAGGTCTTGATAATTCTACATAGTTGTGGTCCCTGAGTGTTTCTCAATGACAATGCATTGAAGAGGATTCAACAACATCTTCACCTCATATACAAAAGATGAGGTTCTGCTTTTAAAGTTCTAAAATAACCTACAGATTCATGGGCCTAGGCTGTCCCACATAACCAACATTTTACTTTAAGTAGACTGGTGTAGTCTGGCTATGATAACACATGTTTTGGTTAACTACTGTAATATACTCTACATGGAATTGCCTTTGAGAAATGCTCAGAAACTTCATTTGACCAAAATGGATGAAGTCAGGCTGTTATCAGGGCTGACTACATAGAGCAGGGGTCCCCAAATTAAGGCCTAGTGGCCGGATACAGCCCTCCAAGGTCATTTACCTGGCCCTCACTCAGGGTCAACCTAAGTCTGAAATGACTTAAAAGCACACAACAACAAAAATCTTATCAACCAAGAGCAGTCCACACTTCCCATTGAAATACTAATAAGTTTATATTTGTTAAAATTGTTTTTCATTTTAATTATTGTATTGTTTGTAAGTGTTTTTAGCACTACAAATAAGATATTTGCAGTGTGCATAGAAATTCATGGGGTTTTTTTCCGATTATAATCTAGCCCTCTAACAGTTTGAGGGACTGTGACCTGGCCCTCTGTTTAAAACGTTTGAGGACCCCTGACACAGAGTATACAACTCCCTTGTTGCGACAGCTCCATTGGCTTTTGTTCTACTTCTGAGGGGTAGTTTAAAATGCTTGTTATGACCCGTAATACCCAATATGGCTTCAAAATATCTGAAGGACCTTCTTTCCCTACATGAGTTTGTCCGAGCTCTAAGATCTTTGATGGAGGGGCTGTTCTCTCAGTCTCATGATGTTCTCAGGCAGATTTGGTGGGACCTTCTCAGTGGCTACTCTCATACTCTGAAACTCCTTCCCAAGAGAGACTAGGATGGTTCCTTCTTTGCTGCCCTTCTGTTCGCAAGTGAAATGTTCCTATTCTCTTAGGTTTTCAGCAATAGATTTCAATGAGCTTTTAATAGCTTTCTGTTGTTAGCAGGTCTAGAAGACAGCACATAGGAGCATTCAAACTTTTAAAGAAATCTTCACTTCTTGACTAACCAAATGCAATTACTGCAATTCTTGAACTAAATTATTTTGTACACTAGAATGCAGGTCCCTAGAATCTCATTACAGATGCCAATATCATACTTAATGCACTATTTTTGTTAAAATTTAAAGGCCTACTGTTGCTGGATTTATATAAATGATACGTTCAACAGAACATATGCAAACCCCATATATTATGGGAAGTATCATATTTGTGCACGGATGACATTTGATATACCCAAATTTGATTATGTGTGTGTGGCCAAAAACACCAGAAACTTGGCCAGATTCAAGAACCACATTTCTGTTTTTATTTGAATTTTATTGTTAGTCAGTTCTTGTGGGTTTTTTCGGGCTATATGGCCATGTTCTGGAGGCATGCCTCCAGAACATGGCCATATAGCCCGAAAAAACCCACAAGAACTGAGTGATTCCGGCCATGAAAGCCTTCGACAATAAATTTATTGTTAGTATTTTGCGTGTGACTTTGGGCAGAAAGGATGTATAAAATAAAATGAATAACTAAATAAACAAGCTTGCAAAACACTTTCCTTCACTGTGTCACTCCATAGAAATTTTGCTGCATTATATGAGTTAACGAAGTTAGCTCATCCCATATCTTCTAGAATGAGTTCCTGTCATTTTTAACATAATCTGAATGCCTTAAATAATATTTTCCAGGAATATGAGCTAAAACCATGAAATCTGACATTTTCACTGTGACAAAGGCATGAAATATGAGAGCTTTGAACATGAATGGCATGGGGCACTAGGCACACAAAACAGCATCTTGCCAGAATGCTAAATAATTTGTTTTCATTACTTGGAGCTCCTACTTGCCCACTGCACTCATGGTTCCATAGGCTATTCTCCAGTGTTCTTCAATAGTCCAATGAGCCTAGATAATGCAAATGTATATTAGAATATATACAATATATATTCTAGAATATACATAGTCTAAAATACTGTAATATAATTAATGTAATATTAACAATAGCACTGAGCTAGATAATGAAGCTCTTCTTAAGAGTAGTTTCTAATACTTACTATCCTCACGCTAGGTGTCTCATTACTAGAAAAATGCGTATGTGAGCCATATATGCAACATTTAAAATCAGCCTCTTTTACTGCAAAGAAAACCACATCTATAGCAGGAATTCCAGCATTTTGAAAATTTGGGGATGCTAATAGGCTGCTCGAAATCACTTATCCTCCCACTCCCACAATGTTATAAAAATAGCATGCCACACTATCATTCTCTTCTAACTATTTCCAGTCTCTTCATCCTAACTATTATTTATTCAACAGCATAGGAATTGCACAAAAATCAAAATAACCATTAGGATCATGAGCAATGCAACTGCAGCAAGCCACTGGGTTGACAACAATCACATGCCACCCCTATGGTAAATATACAGGATAAGGCCCAATCTGGGCCTGGCTTGGATCTCTTCCATCTCCATTTAATGACTGGGCAATCTATTTCCAGTGGGGAACACTATCTTACATAATTACCTCTTTGTCAGATTTCTTGTTATACACCTCCTATTTTAAAAATTAATACAAAAGGCAATTCTGCTTTGGTTAGACCTCACCTGGAATATTGTATCCAATTCTGGCCACCAGAGTTCAAAAGAGATATTGACAAGCTGGAAGCTGTCCAGAGGAGGGAGACTAAAACGATCTAAGGTCTGAAGACCATGCCCTATGAGGAGCATCTTAAAGAACTGGGTATATTTAGCTTGCAGAAGAGAAAGTTGAGAGAAGACATGATAGCCATGTATAAATATGTGAAGAGGTGTTATAAGGAAGAGTGAGCAGACTTGTTTTCTGCTGCCCTTGAAACTAGGAATATGAGAAATGGGTTCAAATTACAGGAAAGGAGATTCCACGTGAACATTAGGAATAACTTCATGATGATACAAGCTATTCAACAGTGGAGTCTCTGCCTTGAAGTGTGGTGGAAGCTCCTTCCCTGGAAACTTTTAAACAGAGGTTAGATGGTCAACTGTCAGAGATACTTTCATTGTGCTTTTCCTGCATGGCAGGAGGTTGGACTAGATGGCTCATGTGGTCTCTTCCAGCTCTAATATTCTATTATTCTACTGTTCTCCAACTGTGAACAGAGAAAAGCTGATATTTGCCCCATAGAAGAAAACTTAACATACATCTGTGTGTCCTCCCTCAAGTGGCAAATAGATTTTGTCTTGAGCAAGGCAGGTGGAAGAAATCAAATTAGGAAATGGCAATGAGGAAAGGAGTTCAGTGCCTTTAACTGATATACCTCACTCCACACAGATATACCATGTGCCGCAACTAATACAGACAAGTCTTAGTTGTGGTCAGGAAAATCCATGTCTAGGTAATGGGCCACATGATTTGTATGCAGAAAGTTGGATCTCTTTGCACTTCTAGCAAAAAGGGAGAGTGTTAGATAGTAGGTGATGCAAAATAACTCTATCCAAGACTGTGGAGAGCTATTGACAATCAAAGGATCAAATGTATCATCAAATATCTCCAAACTCGGCACCTTCTGCCTTTGCACAAATTTAACAAAATGTACTGGGAAACAAACCAAAGTTTGATGCATTAGTTTTTCTTGCTGCTTCCATCGTGCTTCAGGTGGGCTGACCACATTTTATTTTTAAAAATATGATATTCAACACACATTTACTGACATTTAATTGAATGCCAATTAAATGTATATTGCTCATTCCTCACATGTATTTTTTGGGAAGTATTTCAAGAACTGGTGGGGGGGTGTGTCAAAAATTGAAACCTTTCTGAGATATACGAAGGAAAACTATGGATTGCACATGAGATATGATTTCCTATTTTAAGATGTTGTTATGTAGTTACATAAGTGGCTTAATTGGATGATCATGTTTAGATGTGAGGCTTATTTAAAGATAACCATTATATCAGCATGATAGTCACTGATATTGGTTTTTAATTTATCTAACTTGAATCCTTATCTACTTAATGTGCCTGCCTCTATCTACAATAAAGACTCTCCTTTTTGCATTAGCTTTTACTGATATTTGATTTTCTAAAAGAAATACAACAAAAAAATTATTGGACAACTAAATATAGTGAAATTTATATAAATAAAAATGTAATGTTTGTTTGTGAACTCAAAAATCACTGGTTGAATTGTGGCCAAATTTGGACACAAGATACCAACCAAAGCGATTTATGTCCTTCATGCAAAAAAAAAAAAAAATTAACCGGAAAGAATTTACCCCCCACAAAGTTAAATTCCTATACAGAGCATGCGTTAAAAGAACACCCTTCCCCACCCCTCTCTCCTGCAGGAGGGAAAAAACCCAACAGCTGAGAGTGAGAGAGAGAGAGAGAGGCGGAATGAGAGAGGTTGGGAAAGGTGGCCAGTCTATCCCTCTTGCTACCCACTGCCTTTCCAAAAAGATTCAGAAAGATAGAGGGAGGGAAGGAGGGACAGAGAGAGAGAGTGAGAGGACACCCTCCTCCAGATCTCCCTCCTTTCCTTTCCTTTCCTTTCCTTTCCTTTCCTTCTTTCCTCTGGACAGCATGGAGCTGCCTCCGCTGGGCTGCTGGGAACTCACACGGGAGGGTTTCTGTGTGTGTGTGTGTGCCCAGAAAGCTCACCCATACTGAGTTAAGGGAAGGAATTCTGGGAAATGAAGTCCAGTATTCAAATAAAGGACAAAAACACACACTCTGAGTTCAGAAAGGCTGTCCAGGAAGGCACAATCAAAACACTCCTAAAAGATTGCCATCCATTTTTACTTTATAGCAACCCAAGGCTATAATATATCTACAATAATAATATCTATCAATCTATAATAATATATATGTCTATGATATCTATATGTCTATAACAATAATATCTACATTTCTATCGTAATATCTGTATGTCTGTAATAATGTCTATATGCCTATAATAATATCTACAGGTCTGTAATTATAATATCTCTGTCAAAAATATCTGTACATTTATAACAATAATACCAATATGCCTGTAATATCTAAGTCTATAATAATAATAATAATAATATCTATATACACATATAATATGTATACATCTATAATAATAATAATAATAGCTATATAATATCTATAATAATAACAATAATAATAATAACATTATATGTCTATAATAATATCTATAGGTCTGTAATAATATCCATACATCTGTTGTCCGCTTTTGGTCAAAAGATATTGAGCCCTGTGTGCCTTCTATTTTTTATCAGTTTTATACTAATTTATGCAATGCTTTTGATATGAAATAAATAAATAAATCACATCTATAATACTAATACCTATATAGCTTTAATAATAATATTTGTGTCTATAATAATAATATCTATATGTCTATAATGACAACAACAATAATAATACCTATATAATATCTTTGAACTGGGCTATATGGCAGTGTGGACTCAGGTAACCCAGGGCCCTTCCACACATCCATATAACCCTTTGGCCTCAAGGAGACTGAAATGGGCCTATCTTAGGTTGACACTTTGCCACTTCAGTTTTGTATTGATAGCTGAGAAATGAGCTCTTCCTGTTTTCTTTCTCTCCCATTTCTCCACAATGGGCCACAGCAACGCATGGCTGGGTACAGCTAGTGTCTGAATAAGTATATCAAAGTACATCAATATACAAAGTTAAAATTTAGCAAACTTAAGTGGAGCCAGCCCATTTTAGTACTTGGATGGAAGACTGCTATTGAGGCTGGATCTACACTGCCATATAATCCAGTTCAAAGCAGATAAGATGGATGCAGAAACTGGATTATATGTCAGTGTAGATAGGGTCTGAATACCAGGTGTTGTGGATTATATTTCTGAGTAAGGGGCTGGGAAAACCACCTTGGCTAATAAAAAAACCCATGGGGCCACCATAAATTAATGTGTAACCTGAAGTCATATACACATATATGTATTCCTACAGTGTTTTTTTTAAAAGAATCATATTATCTAAAAATGTTTGTATATTTGTTCTACCTCGGTGGTTTAATGAATAAGAAGAAAGGGGAAGAAATGGGTTAGTAATGTGATGTTTCTAGCCAGTCAATGTTGTATTCCAAAGAATGGAGCACCTTTTAGGATGGTTTTCTGAACAAGATCTACAGAAGAAGGTGAAAGTGCATTCACCTGATACGCAGTGCATGTGCTTTCACCATGGAGTCATAACTAAAATTATGTATGCCGATCAAAGACTATCACTGTGGATAGCCAGAGTCTCTCCTGTGAGCCCATTCACACTGAACAATTATAATATGGTACTTTGATTTCACTTTAAATGCCATGATACCATCCTATCGAATCCTGGGGCTTGGTGATATACTGAAGCATTCTGACTGAGATCTCTAAAAAGCTCTCCCTAAGCTGCCAATCCCAGGATTCTACAGGATAGAAGAATTGCAATTAAAGTGGAATAGCATCCCAGTTTAAACCACTGAGCGGCTGAACTTGCTGACCTAAAGGTCAGTGGTTCAAATCTGGGAAGCGGCGTGAGCTCCCACTGTTAGCCCCAACTCCTGCCAACCTAGCAATTTGAAAACATGCAAATGTAAGTAGATCAATAGGTAGCACTTTAGTGGGAAAGTAATGATGCTTCATGCAGTCATGCCAGCCACATGACCTTGGAGTTGTCTATGGACAACGCCAGCTCTTCAGCTTAGAAATGGAGATGAGCACTACCCCGCAGAGTCAGACATGACTAGACTTAATGTCAAGGGGAAACCTTTACTTCACCTTTTAATAGCACTACAATTCTGCCAGAGATGCAAACTGAGGGCTCTTCCAGATGGAATAAATATGTAGGGAGGTTGCATTTGTTCCTGCAATGCCCCAACTCCCTTAAAAAATATCCAACTGGAATGTTACCAATTATGTCATGATTTGGGCCAATTAGCCCTTTAAACAAAGTTTTCCGAAGTATTCAACTTCTACCTGAAATAAAGTTTTCTCCAAGGGAGACCAAATAAAAAGGTAATACAGACTGATTCTGTAATGCATAATAGAAAGGAAAATCAGTGAGAGGTAAATAATGACCACTTATCAAATCAAACCCAAACCATTTTAAGCCAAAAAACCCTTGCAATTATTTTGAGAAAAAGATAGCTCTGTTTCTTGGCACAGCAAATTTCTAAATAAAAACAAACTTGTGTCCAAAACAAATATGAATGTTTTGGAACACGGTGTCTTGATGACTTCATTATTCTTTATTCTTGACCTTAAACCACAAACAATATGTCTCTGATTCTGCAAATAAATGTATTGTAGATGGGCCTCTAAGGAAGAGGAAATTTTGTATTTTGTCTACTTGCCTGCAATGGTTAATCCCACACTCTCTGTTGGGGTAATCATTGTCCCAGTCGGTATTTCCCGGCGGGTTTGATGCACCAGGTGATCGTGGCCCAACACTGTTCTGAAACTCGGATGATATATGTGAAAAGTCCTACATGTGGAAGACAAGAGCAAAAGAAAAGAGAACGTTACACACTTGGATGTGGGCAGAACAGCTTGGCTTTACATGTAACCACTTGTCAAAAACACTCCAGAAAAAAGTCCAAGCTGAGCAAAGTAGTTAAATACATGGGCAGGGAAAAGCAGACAAGCTTCAAGGGATATGAAGATGTGCTCACAGTAGTAATATCTAATAGACTATTGCTTTTGTAAAACGGTTTGCTGCTTGCTTTCTTCTTGTTTTATGAGGTGATTTTTTTTGGAAAACCTCATTCCATATCTACTGTCACTATTAGGCACAATGATTAATGCCTTTGTCTGTGTCTGCCAGTCCCTCTCCCCAACATCATAATCACTCTCCACAAGAAACAGATTTTTTACTCCCGTAATACATTTAAATAGCTAAATATGATGTGACATGATAAGGACAATCGTTCCAAGCATTATTTCTTCATTAGATGCATCTTTCTATGTGGAAAAGAACAGTTATAGAGACAGATGTTCCAGATGTTGGTTATGCTTGTGTAAGATATATAAAGATGGCTGAATGGTCAATATTTTAACCATGAACATTGCTAGTACAGGAAGTCATAAGAAACTCCAACAAGAGGTTTCACAGAAAATAGTAGTAAATTGCAGTTCAGGAAAATTGGCATTTAGAAATAAGTCAAACCAATTCTGCAAAGCATTTCATTTCCAACTCTGCATTTAGTTCCCTTATTCTAAAGCAGTCTCACTGTTAGTTCACCTTTAACATGCTTTGAGGCTGATTGATCTCAACCTAAATCACTAGGTATTATTTTAACACAGTAATAAATCTTGATGGACATTTTAAAATGATACTTTCTCCATCTCCATCTATAATTCTATAATCTCTGTTTTACAAGATTAAAATCAGTCTTCCATCTAGTTTCTGAAAAACAACATAGTCTGGACTCCTTGCCAAGTTCTAGGAATGAAACACTGTGTTTGCAGAGTGAGGTTCCTCATGAGAGAACCTAAACTGAGCTTTATCTCACTGCTGTTCTGAACCTACCCAGGTCATACTAGTCAATCCTATGGCAGAGAATAGGAACCTAACCCACAAGGTAATTAGTGGACATGAAAGTTCAAGTCCCAGAAATCAATTGTCGTGAATGGGTTTTTCCCATGGCACTTGAACAATCAGTATTAGACCTAAATCCAACTGTTAGTTCCAACACAGCAAATCCAGTGCAGAATAGTAAATTGACACTTAAGTAAATCTGACTAATTCAGTGACGCTCCTCTAGCTGGATTCAAGCTCATAGGAATGAATGGTCTTCCAGTCGTTTTCCATTTCAGAGACCATAACTGTTTTGCGGGAACGAAATACTAACATGAGAAAATGGGATGGGGAAAACGATTAAACACTCTTTGGCAAATCACTGTGTCCCTGATCTTCCAAGCAGTCTAGTGGGGATGCTAATTAATAAAAGAAAGTGCAAACTTGTGGTTTGCAAGTGTCATGTCTGCCTTAAGTGTACCAAACTGGGACATACACAATCCCTGGTTTTAAGTTTACAGTTTAAAACTTGAGTCACTTACCTGCTGACCAGGTGGTGAAGAGTTCATTGGGGGCTGTACCTGTAGTGCCATCGAAGGAGACAAGATGGGTTGCTGTGGGACCTGCTGCATGCTGAGGGATTGGTTGAGGATGGAGCTCTGTGGGTGATGCAAAGACAGCTGCTGATGGAGTGGGGGGCTTATTTGAAAAGAAGGGGGTGGTGAGGCACTAATGCTGGGCAGCATGGGCTTGGAATTGAGGGTCCTGGAGAGGCTGGGATGAGGATGTCCACGATAACTCTGAAGATCTGATGGGGACAGGAAGGAGCCCAAGCCAGGATAAGGTGATGAAGCTTGTGGAGGCATTGTATACAAGGGCTGTTTTGGTGGGATCATTTTTGAAGGTTGGTTAGTCTGAGGACTTTTTGCCTCCCCTTGGTCAGCTGAGCTCTGTTGGGGGCAAAAATGCACAAAGAGAAAGGTGGGGGAGAGAAAGGGAGGGAGAAAAATTGGAAGTGAAAGTTGAGTCTCTGAAATTTAGCAATGTAATTGGCGTATCTGGATTAGTGAACAGTATGCCTGCCTTGCCTTTAAACTTTGTTTAAAAGTCTAGCCTGGCTTTCCTTGGGGCATTTCACAATCACCAATGTATTTAAAATGTGCCTAATGTGAATAGCTTGCTCCTTAAAATCTATTTCATCCTCTGCTACAACCCTCCAACTGAATTTCACAAATCTAGATTTGGGGTGCAATACTATTTCCTGTGTGAATAAATCATAATGCAAAGAAGAAAGTTTTGTTTCGGAGGAGAATTAACAAAAGTAAAAAAACCAAACCCTTCACAAATATGCAACGAACAGCCTGTCTTTTTCTCTGCATTTCTCTAGAGGCAACTTGGCAAATAACCTTGTCATTTTCACTTTCAACAGAAATGGACCCATGATTGCTAGCATAGAAAACTAGTCAAAATGGTAATTTATAAGTAAGAAAACCATAATACATACTTCCTGGATCAGTGCTTAGATTAAGGAGTGACATAACCACACTTCTTAAATATCTAAAAGACAGTCACAAAGTGGAGGCTGCAGGTTTGTTTCCTGGGTCTCCAGAAGGTAGGACCAGTTCTAATGTTTTTAAGTGTAAAAAGAGTGTATTTCAATTGAAAATCAGAAGAAACTTCTTGATGGTTAGAGTGCTTCCACAATTGAACCAATTACCTATAAAAGTGGTGGGGTCTACTCCTCTGAGCATCTTCAAAAAGAGACTATCTACTGGAGTTACTCTAGTTGGTGTTCCTGCATTGAGCAGAGGGTTGTACCTGATGGCATATGGGGATTCTATGTCCTTCCAGATATTGTTGACCTGTAGGCAGAGTCGGTCCTAGGTAATTTTCAATGGTAAGCAAACAGTATTTTGGTTCCCCCCCCCCCCCTCAATCATTGATATATATTTTCTGTTCATCATGGGAGTTCTGTGTGCCATATTTGGTTCAATTCCATCATTGGTGGAGTTCAGAATGCTCTTTGATTGTAAGTGAACTATACATCCCAGTAACTACAACTCGCATATGTCAAGGTCTATTTTCCCCCAAGAGCGCTCCTGGGCAAAATCAACTATACTGCAAATGCTTACTTTGCATAATGGGTTGAGCCGCCCCTGCCTGTAGCATATGTCATAGCTGGATGCAACAGATAGTAATTGCAGTCCAACAATATCTGGACATCTACACATTCCCTATCCTCGATCTATAGGATGATGTAACAGGTAATGCTTCTTTTCAAGAGCCTGGAGAACTACAGACAGTCAGTAGAGACTCCAATTATGGTCCTGACCAGTGGTTCTCAACCTGTGAGTCCCCAGATGTTTTGGCCTTCAACTCCCAGAAATCCTAACAGCTTGTAAGATGGCTGGGAGTTCTGGGAGTTGTAGGCCAAAACACCTGGTGACCCATGGGTTGAAAACCACTGGTCCAAATAGATGAATATAAGACATTTATTTGTATAATTATTTTATTTAGCTGTCCCCTTATCTGGTAAATGCTCTAAGAATTAGTGCCTTCTAGAACCATTATGGGTCTTTTGAGGTTTTTTTTTTTAGGGGAGGGAGGTACGTGCACACTACTCACAGTTGCTTCCACCAATGACTCAACAGCAAATAAGATATTTGAAATGAGTTTAAAATTCAAAGGAGTTTCTAATTAAACATTGTCTTTAGAAGTGACAAAGATAATTCAAGGGAAGGTGATGGAGCTTAAAAAAAGGGAGGCTTTCCTAATTTGGGTGTCCTTAATATCTAATCCCTCATCAACTCAGGACTCTCCAGATGTTTTGTGTGATAACTCCCACCATCTCCCACTCCCCACTGGCCCTGCTAGCAGGAGCAGATGGGAGTTGCAATGCTGAATGTCTAGAGGGCATCAATTCAGGGAAGGATGTTCCAAGTAATGAAACTCCCAAAATGACAGAACATTTTCTGTGTTTGCTATCTACTTTGCCACCTGCTTCATTTTGTGCACTGCTTCAAATGCAAAGAACTTCTAATGTAAGAAATTACTTATTTATCTATCTAAGGCAACAGACAAGATTTTAAGGCACTTGCTACTAAAGATAAGTGTCAGTAGTAGGATTTTTCCCCCTAAAAATTTCATTCCAGATTTATTTAAATATGAAAGTCACCTTTTAAAACTGTCTTTAAAAAAATCCCACAACAGTTATTATTGCTGCTCCACTAAATGCGGCAAGATTCTGTGCCAATGAATTATACACAGCATGAACTGAATACCAATATCAAAATATCCAACCTTAAATACATTCAGTGCAGTTATGAATCTTTTTAAACACTTAAACCAATGAAAGGGACTCAGATTATTTCCTTTTTGACCTTTTTGCCACAGCTCTTAACCTTCAAATATGGCTCTGTTAACTCCCCAGGCAAGGTTCCTCAATGCTCACTCCACAGCATGAAGTGTATGTTTACCTCACTTTTAATTATGCTAAAATTAAAATTATGTAGGGTATTAAAAATAAAGTAAATGCAACTCCTCACAATATTAACTAAAAAATTGTAATCTCTGCTTGGCCACTTGCGCAGCTGATTTAGGAAGCGCAACATGGTGTCTGAGCTCTATGCTTGCCAGATAGTTCCAGTCAAATTATCCAGCCCTTTCCAACCACTACACAACTTCAAGAGTAGCAACTTTGAGATGAAAGCCAGCTCAGCAGGGAGCATGTTCAAGGAGATCATAAGGGAGTACACCCACTTGACTGGAGGCCTTGGATATACAAAGTTTGGAAAAAGAAAATTGGACATACCGATTAGGGAATTCTGGGAACTACAGTCCAAAACTTTATTTTTTCTGAGTTTGACTTCACCCACATCGGTTTGCATGCTAAATGTGATTAGTGAGACTATAATACTAGAAAAGATCCTTTCATTTTATTTCTATTTATCTAGAAAATAAAGTTGAAAATGTAGGCAACAAAAAGGAAGAATACGATCTAAAACACAACAGTTAGAGAAAAATGACCTTGCTTTACATTTGACAAGGATCCACTTTGACTTGCTTTGCACAAAGGATCTCATACTATGAAAACCTCTATCAACATCCTTCTTATTGGAGGCATTGGGTTGATTTAGTCATTCCCAGCTTGTTTTTATAATTATAATTTGCAGTTTTCTTTTGTGATGTTATCCTTTCATGTTGGTATACAGTATACCAGTGGGGGAATTGGGTACTTGCCCTGGTTTTGATCTGTACAGTCTTTTAATAACTCCTTTTCATTCTTTCTGCATGATTGCCTGGGACAAGCAGTGGATCAAACACTTGGAAAAATTACGTACTGATTCAGAAATAGATCCTTTTTAGATGACAAATCCCAGAATGCCCAAGTGACTACCTGACCTGAAGATTATGGGAGGTATCATCCTTTAAAGTACCATATATACTCATGCATAAGTTGACCTCATATTTAAGTCAAGGGCACATTTAGGAGCCAAAATTATGAATTTTGATATGACCAATATATAATTGCTATGGAAATGTTTTTACCACCATGTATAAGAAAGATAATCACAAAGCAACGGTTTCCTATAACTGTTTCTCAAGACATTCATATTGGAATAGGCACCAATTAGGCCTGGATTGGAAACCCAAGGCAGCCAGGCACAATGGGATTCACAGTTAAACAACATCTAGAGGTACACAATTCTTCACCCTAGTATTAGATAAATTCAGAAATGGAAGAACATTTACAAGGAAACTCTGACCTGCCTAGTCATATGTCAAAACCCAATACTACTAGTTTACTTCTAGTTTTCACAATTTAGCATGGACATTTCCCATATTTTCTTCCTCATATCTAGTTGGTATTTTTTTGACCACAACTGCTCAAATATCCAAGTGTTTTGTTCTGTCTGGCACACTTTTCCATGGTTTTCTCAAATGGACATTCATGACCAAGTTATTTTAACAAAATAGCATTCCAAATGAATTTCTGCAGTTACAAGCACAAGGATAGCTTTACTAGATCAGTTCAACGTTCACTCAGTCCCGTATTCTGTTTCTGACAGTGGCAGGTGTCTCAAAAACAGTACTTCAAGAAGCAAAGGCTCCTCCACCAATCTCCTGTTTTATTTTTGGGGTTTGATTTCCCCATTATCTCCAAACTGGGAATATCTCCCCCTATACCTCCCACCACCACCTTTGACAAACACGACATCACTATTTAAGATGCAGAGTTTTTTCTGATTTCAGATTTTTTTTTTCTGATTTTGGAATACCTATTTGCATATACATAGTGAAAGACAACACAGGAAAAGAAGGCTGGCTATACATCTAGTATCCATTGAGGGGTACTGAGCTCTCCAGCTCTATCAGAAATTTGATGGAGAAAGGAAAGGGGAAGAAGACTATTGATTCTGTGGCTTGATTTACACAAAGTCCCTATAAAAAGCAGATGGGAGAGGAGGGGAAAATGTAATGTATCCAGCGGCTATAACTTTGGGAAATGCTGGAAAACTCTGGCTGCCTGGCAAATCTATGCTGTGCTCTTTTTCTGTTCAATATTTGGTGAGGCATGTGCCCTGAAAACAGTGCACAAAGGGTAAGTATGACATGGGTTGGGTGAGCTTATGGAGACCTTCAACATTTCCTTTAACCAATAATTGCTTTTATAGGGCCTTTGTGTAAATTAAGCTGCAAGACCTGAACTTCTCTTTCTCAATTGTGGAACAAGGTCTCCTTGAGAAAAATTTAATGGGTGCTTGATGTGCAACTAACTAGCTGCCTTTCCTCAAAGGTGGAAGTGGTAGCAGCAAAAAACTTTGGTTTTGGGACTCTTTTGGATTTCCAGGAAAGGGAAAGTCAACCTGTAATACATGTTCTACAACTACAGTGATATAAATTTAATTCAAGTAGGATTATATACACAACTCAATATATCCTTCTTAGATCTGCTTAAAAATAACAATGCAGAGTTCAAAAGAGTTCAAGAACCCAATGTGGTTTCAGTGAGAATTGAACCATGCAATGGAAATTATATTTTGTTTTGTTATAAGGAGCTTGGAATAGCTGTGAAAAGTAATTCAGTCTGCCTTTGATTAGTATTAACCCAGACCTCAAAACTAAAGTTATGACTCTGGTTGCAACAGGGAGAAATCCCAGAAGTCCTGCCTTCATATATCGCAATATACCAGAGTAAACTAGGTGTTATTTTGGCACAGTGAGGGATGGGGAGTAGGATCCGTACAATGTATTCTTCCGTCATGCCACAGAGTATTTTGCTTAGCTTGAGCAGAAGGTAGTTAACACTGAAATTAGTTTTGATAGCACAGTTACAGTGCATTTCTCACAAACTTGCTCCTCCCCAGAGATTTCCATGAGTTGCAACTAATTTATCATTGCCACATCCATAGAGATTCACATATGAAACATAGTCTGTTACCTTGGAAACCAAGCTGGCCCGGTAGGCTGCCAGAGCTTTAAGATACTCTTTCTTTGCTGCTTCGGTTTTCCTTTTATATGCCTGAAAAGCCCAAGAAGAGAATATTAATTAAACACAGACTAGAATGCCATGACACCTCTCACATGTTGCCATTTCACATGACCTGTTTTGATTTGCTAGAAGAGAGTTTTAGCACCAATGATGTGTAAATACACCATTTCCAAAGACAGAAAATGCAGGGCAAATCAAAACTTGAAATATGCGCGTACTTCAAAAAAATCTGGAATATGGACATATCAATTGGTATTATCAGAAATGTATCTGTATGCTTCCCTCCATTGTCTGGATATTTGAAGTATGTCAAGGCAGAAGTGACTTGGGTGCATTAGAGCAGAAGTGTGGTGCCAAGGTTGTCTATGGCACATGTTCTGCATTACTCCCATTTTGCCAACTTCAGAAGCATAATGATTCATTGCCAGAACGGCACTAAGATCCTAACTGCCAGTTTATATATATGCTCACCATCTTTTCCTTTGCCCCAAAGAAATGGGAAATCAATGTTTCCATTTGATGTTGGATGTTTTGTCTTATGTCTGTTATAACAGGCTGTGCTTTCCATTTAATTTTAGTTTGTTCAGTTATAATTCATATTTATATGTTGGGTTGTATAAATTTTGTTAGCATGAATGTATTGTTGTTGTATTAGGGCATTGAATGTTTGCCTTTTAGGTTTGGAATCCGCCCTGAGTCCCTTTGGGGAGATAGAGCAGAATATAAATAAAGATTATTATTATTATTATTATTAGTAGTAGTAGTAGTAGTAGTAGTAGTATGTACAGTAGTAACTTCTCTGGGATAGTTTCAATGTGATCACAATAGTTGGTCTCATTCAAAGTGAACGGTTTGATTGCCTAAAGCACCATCTCCTTCTATACTTATTTATTTATTGAATTTGTACTCTGCCTTTCTCCTGGGATGGGATCCAAGACAAGTGTGAAACTAATTACATGCTACAGTGAACACCCATAAGGAAGGTTGAGCAAAGGAAGAGAGATGCTTTTGAACTGTGGTCCTGGAGGAAAATTCTGAGAGTGCCTTGGACAGCGAGAAGATCCAACCAGTCCATATTTCAGGAAATAAAGCCTGACTGCTCATTGAAGGAAGGATAGTAGAGGCAAAGATGAAGTACTTTGGCCACATAATGAGAAGACAGGAAAGCTTAGAGAAGACAATGATGCTGGGAGGAAAGGAAGGAAAAAGGAAGAGGAGCCGACCATGGACAAGATGAATGGATGGTATCCTTGAAGTGACTGGCTTGACTTAGAAAGAGCTGGGGGTGATGACGGCCGACAGGGAACTCTGGTGTGGGCTGGTCCATGAGGTCACGAAGAATCGGAAGCAATTGAACAAATAAACAACAACAAAACAGTGAACACAGATTTGTCCTACTTTGTCCTTACAGATGTGGGTTGGGTTGGTATGATCTTATTTGTGCCAACATATGGATCATGGCACACCCTGCCCAAAGAAATCTAGTTGATCCCTAATGTCTTTTTAAGAAGTATTTAAAATACTGCTCTTTTTGTAGGTTGTTCTTTTTGTTAATGCCTTCAGCTTGGGTATTGTTCACTGGACAAGTTGTGGTTTGCTGTTAAATGTTTTTGCTGCTAAGAGAACTGTTTTATTTCGAAACTAAATTTTATCATTGTGTTATTGTAACTTGTTTTGTTATGACAATGAGTTGCCCTATAAGTTTACATTTCTGGAAGAAAATTTCATGTAAGTAAGTAAACAAGATTCTTTCTTTAGTAACCACGGTGTTGTTCAAACGTCTTGTCACTGTGGCATTTGCTGAGAGAAGAAACATTTTCTCAAAGAGACAAAAGTCTCTTAAAATACATAACACTCTGCTTCATCTCTGCACGGCCCAAATTCCTCTTCATTAAAGAATGCTCTCCCTGCCCTGTCCATCATAGCTGCTTTTTCTTTTCTTTTCTTTTTCTTTGGAGGCTGACAAGCTTGAACTCTTTGCATGTGAGATTTCTGAACAGGTTCTTAAAAGAAAGGGAGAAAAGCCTCCACCATAAGAGTAAGATCAAGGTCACCAGAAATTAGTTGTTTTGGCATGAGCACGAGCATACTCAAGTTACCCTGAAATCATTAGGGGGCTTTCATTAGAATAAAAGGAGCAATGGAGTACAGCTTGGTGATGAAAAAACATACTGCTCTTTGACAATGCTATTTGTCTAACTGGAACTGGGATACATTTTCATCTAAGCTTAAGCTGAATAGACACCAGATATAACTTGCAAACTGTATCAAACATAGGTGCAATGCACACCCTATGTTGAACCCAGCTACTCAGAAGTGAATACAATTGAGTTAAAAGGACTCACTGAACAAAAATGTAGCATAGCTGACATTTTATCTCCAAAAATACCATCTCACAATAGCTAGGGCAGAACATGAATGTGTGTGTGATTCTGCACAAGCTACTTATGTGTGATTCCGATCAGTTGGGAAGCTACCCTACTCCAACAGTAATGAGTAGGATTAGTAATTCTACTTTCAGGGATCTCACCGTGTACAGAACTGAATTAATTAGGCCCATTTTAATAAATGGAGCCATTCTGAATCCAGTAGATACAAAGCCAC
Organism: Anolis sagrei; assembly: GCF_037176765.1. Taxonomy (NCBI): domain Eukaryota; kingdom Metazoa; phylum Chordata; class Lepidosauria; order Squamata; family Anolidae; genus Anolis; species Anolis sagrei. The sequence goes on along the minus strand of NC_090024.1, from coordinate 208,769,890 downwards.
CTTCACCCTCCCGTGGTAGCCCCCCAACTTGGGTTAGATCTACACTGCCATATAACCCAGATTATCTTCTTTGAACTGGATTATATGAGTCTACACTGCCATATAATCCAGTTCAAAGCAGATAATCTGTATTTTATATGGCAGTGTAGATGGGGCCTTGGTCTTCCTACTTGCTACAAATGTAAGAAATCCTCAAGTAGAGGTACTAGAAGAATATCTGCTCTAACCTCTTAAGACAACACAATGTACTGTGGAATTTTAGACATTAAAAATGTGTGCACATATTCTATTTTTACTACTTTATTATGGGAGGAATTATGTGTCTACTGCATTTTCAAACAGCAGCTGGCTCATCCAGTAAGAGAGACATGTGATTATCAAACCCTTTACTGCATTAGCTACCAAGAGGAGTCAAAGGAGAAACTGAGTATTAACACTAGGTTGCTACTCTAAGTTTATTCACTTATGGGGACCAGTCTTTAATAAACCCAGAGAACTTCTCCAGCTGCCCCAATCTTATTAAAACAACTTGACAATGGGATGCTTCATTTGCATAAAATTATATAAGATAAAAAGGAGATTTAGGCCATTTATATATGGTTGAAGATGAGGTTTCCAAACTTCTTAACAAGAAAAACTGCTTTGTGGTTAACAAGTGAAACGAATTCAGGCTTCAAAAAACTCCATCCCAATTTCTGCACAAGACTCCCAAGAGAATATTGGTTTTGTCAGTGAATAAATTTTCTACTTTTAAAAATGTACTTTAGTTACACTCAGAAAGATTTAGCTCCAGGGAGAAGTTGCAGTTTTTGTAGATAACGATCCCTCTCTCAAGGTAAGATGTTAGAAGTATCAGCTTAACCAACATTTGATCTTCTTAATCTCAAATGGAATTGATCATATGCTGCAAACTCTTGAGAAAACGAAAGAAACCCAAGAGTAACAGTTATAAGAAATGATAGTGATGAATGCATTAATCATGCTGTTCATGTCTTCCCTTATATTATACCTGGGGTTCTGCATGCTTCCCATAAGGAAATATGTTCTAATGACTGTACAAACATACCAGATCAGGATTCAATGGGCACCTTCATATTTATAGATTGGAACTGTAGCTACAGTAGAGTCTCAATTATCCAACATAAACGGGCTGGCAGAACACAGAACGTTGGATAAGTGAAAATGTTGGATAATAAGGAGGGATTAAGAAAAAGCCTATTAAACGTCAAATTACATCATGATTTTACAAATTAAACACCAACACATCATGTTTTACAACAAACTGACAGAAAAAGCAGTTCAGTACATGGTAACATTACATAGCAATTAATGTATTTATGAATTTAGCACCAAAACATTGCAATGTATTAAAACAGCTGTGGATCTGGGCGGGAAGCAGATTGCACTGGATAATACAGAACGTTGGATGAGTGAAGGTTGGATAAGCGAGACTCTACTGTACTTGGCATGCCAGGTCAAAAGAATAGCAAAAGCGATGATATTATGAGTAGATGACAGCCTGCTTCAAATTACTTGATTTCTCTTTAACTGGTTAGCCTTATTTTGGCACTTATCAAGTCATGTAACATTATCTATATTACTAAAAAGTGGCTGGACAAGTAAAAGAAAAATAGATTTAATACAACAAGGAATTGCTATTGAAATGTGTCAGGCATATGTTAGACTTTCTACTCTATATACCAGAGCATGTGAAAATCTGAAAGCTATAATCACAAGATGGAATGAGGTTAAAAAATCAAGAAATTTGAGGATGCCTGCCAAAGATGTGGGTGAAACATCAGGAGAGAATGCTTCTGGAACATGGCCGCATAGCCCAGAAAACTCACAGCAATACAGTGTTTCTAGCCATGAAAGCCTTTGACAAAACAAGAAATTTCTATTTTAAGCAATTATTTTCCATTGATTTTTAGAGCTTCTACAGCACTCTGTTGACAAAATTACTGTTTTTCACGAATAGTAATACCTTTTGTCATTATGATGATCTATGTAATTTATCTGTTTTATATTGTAAAAGGCTGTCCAATATCAATCCTTCACAGATCAAAATCAGGGTGCTTGGTAACCAAAGAATTGAACATCCACGCCCAATTGGTTCATCAAGCTTTCCTTAAAACGGCAGCTCCCTTTCCTTCTTCAAGCAAATATAAGCAAGCAAGTATAAGAACTCCACGGATTGCACACTGTCAAACCAATGCAGTCAACAACATGCCCATGAGATATTCATGTTACAGAAGGCGTCTAATTAAGCCTGCTTTAAAACATATTGGGCTAAATCCACAGTGCAAGCACCGTATGGGGTACAATATGGAGCTCCAGTCTATCAAATGAAGCAAGATCCCACGCTTGGCTTTGTCTAAAATTATTTCAGGCTATCTGCTCAGAGCTGAGATTGAACTAATTGAGGTCTGCAAGACTGCAAAAGTAATCATATTAAAATACTGGGGATTTTTGTTCCACAAAATGAAGACAACTTTGTTATAATGATATCAGCAGAAATCTCTTATTTACACTGAAATGGTAATCCTGACCTACAACAGATTCTTATGTGAAGATCTGTTGAATAGCCTGTGTTGGTTTAGGATGTTTTTTTTAAAAGGACCTTTTGTAATCAGTACTCATCTGTAATGTAAAAATACATTTATGAGTCACAGACCTGTCATGCAATGCAAAATGTTTTAGCCACTATTCTCTACATTAAACAACATTCAAGCTGCTATTAACATTTCAATTATATTTGACCGATTGACCATATAGGGAATGTGGCTGTCTGCAAAGTAACAGAGAACACAAAAAAAAACCCCACAGCACATATACACACTGACTTTTAGCATGCTATGAGATTTATCTACAAGGCCTGTTCTTAGAAGCATGGTAAAAGCTCATGCATTCAGGGTAGATATAAAACATGCCTTGGATTTCTGAAGCAATGGAAATATTTCGAAAATGAATATTAGGGGACAAAAATATATGTAGCATTGACTCTATAACATTTATTTTTCTTCTTTAGCAAAAACCTATCTCCTGAACTTAGCTGTAGTAGCACATCTTAAAATCTACTGAGCAATTTTTTTTATTTATTCAACTGGTTCAGGCCACCTTTTAGCTATTTATTGTTCTTAACAGCATTCACTGCAGGTAAGCATACAAAATATGGTAGCTTTAAATATACAGCAAAATGTGTCACCTAACTACTCAAAAGTAAATATAGTGCAATTCTATAAATATCTGTTTACAAAGAAACCCTACTGAGTTCAATGGGAATGAATATTTGTTGTTGTTGTTGTTGTTGTTGTTGTGTGCCTTCAAGTCATTTCTGACTTAAGGTGTTTTCTTGGCAAAAATTTGTTCAGAGAAGTGGGTTGTTGTGAGTTTTTCGGGCTGTATGTTTCTGAGGTTGCCTGCCATAGATGTGGGCAAAATGTCAGAAAAGAATGCTTCTGGAATATGGCCATACTTACAGAAAACTCACAGAAACCCAGTGATTCCGGCCATGAAAGCCTTTGACAACATTGTTCAGAGAAGGTTTGCTCTTCCGTTCCTCTGATGCTGAGAGAGTTGACTTGTTTAATACCACCAGTGGGTTTCCATTGCCAAGTGGGGATTTGAACCCTGGTCTCTCAGAATCACAGTATTATGTAACAAAATTTGAAAAAATCTGTTCCTGGTTTGAAAGTGTTATTACTGTTCTATTGTGTGGTACTTATGTGAAAGTAGTTGTTATACTCTAGAAACTTTGTTTTTGTGGCTGCCAAAAACTATGTTGAATTGGTTGAAACTCTATGAGATAATCATAGAAAAACTATAGCAAAATCTGTTACAGGGTGTCCTGCAAAAACAAAGTTTTTGCAGTTTAATAAACTTTTTCCATATTTTTTATGATAGAACCAAATAAGAAATGATATTTATAACCCAGGAACAAAAGGTGTTACTGATTACACAGTGTAATCTTATACTAAAATCACTACACCATGAATATGAATACACACACACACATGTATGTGTGCATGCGTGTGTGTATATATGTATGTATGTGTGTGTGTGTATATATATGTGTGTGTGTGTGTGTGTGTATGTATATATATATATATATATATATATATATATATATAGTCTTGATTTTGTTCAAGGAATGTACAACACAAGAGGAGATGAAGGGTGAAAGAAAGATTTCAAATTAAAACATTTTGTGCTAGCTAAGTACATGTATATTAGCTTTTGCCCTTTGAGAAAGGAAGAAAAAAAAAACAAAGTCAAGCATCAAAGTGCAGCAACACCACTACATAGCATATAAAGAATTGGCTTTCTCCAGTGATGTAGAAGATTTCATATTTACGAATTCTAGATAAGTATGAACTTGCCTTAAAGACCACTGAACTCATCCAGAAAAGAAAATATTTCATCATGATTTTCTTAAAATTTCCATTTTCCCCTAAAAAAACAGCAATGTTTTTGCATTTTTTCCCCAAACACTTGTCCTATCCCCATGTTCATTGCCTTCACATCAGTAATGCAGCACCTGGCAGATGCCATCTACATCCACATGGCCACTTGGCTCCGAGCGATGGTTCCCAGGTAGGGGAGGTCACAAGAAATTGACTCTTAAGAGTAGCTACATTTTAACATGTCACTCTGGAGATATAAAGCCATTCCATTTGCTAAACTAAGGCTTTGGGCCTTGAGCTTTTATCGACAAATTCTTGATGAAAGTCCTGAACTACTGATCCTTGCACACAAATCTATTGGAAAAGAGAGTTAAAGAGGAAGAAAGAGAAGAAGGGAGAGAGAGAGAGAGAAATAGAGTGCCAGGGTGATCACTTGTTGGATGGCACTAAGGGGGAAATGCAAGCCTGGAGTCTGTTCCTTGAAAGGTGTCTGGCACAGTTAAAAGTAACCACTGCAGACCATCTGTTAGGGGATGCTGCTACAGCCCTAATCTATCAAGGATCATTGCACTGGGAGTTCTCTTCCGCACAGATCACCTGTTCTGGATTGGTGTTTAATGCTTTAAATATAAGTTAATTGGTGGCGCTAACAGCGAGCAAAGGCTGGGTTAGCTTGAAGAGCCGCAAGCTGGCTGCACAGATATTCCTGTCTTCCTACATCAGGCTGATATAAAAATGTCCATCTCCATCCTTCTAATATGGTTCAAAATGAGCATAACATTTGTCGTCTGAGTCGAAACTACTGCCATTTCCTTCAAGCAGCCATTTCAATGAAGGGAGCTGAATATGAATGATGCTGACTTAGACTAATTGCCAACAAACCACTTTACACCATAATTCAAATAGGTCTTGATTTTTCTTAACGTGACTCTCGCTCTCTCATAAAACCAGAACAGAAAATTCAGTTGGGAATGCATGATTTCACAATGGCAGGTGGAGGTGGGACTTACAAAAGCAAGAATTGGTATAATCTTCATGCTCCCCGTGTGCTATATAACCCGGAAACACACATCTGGTGAAGTTGCAGAACAGAGGAAAAAAGTACCTTTACTCTCTCCCTCCATTCATTTACACGTATACATGCACATTGACAGATACAAACAGGATCCCTCTTACTCTTCCCTTCTTCTACTGCCTGGTTCCCTTTATAACTATGGCTGGATATATACTGTCATATTATTTTTGTTGTTGTTGTTTTTGTTGTTGCTGCTGTATTGATTTGTACCCCACTTTATCTCTCCTGAAGGAGACTCAAAGTGGCTTAACATGCATTTTAAACTATATTGCATATAGTTAGGTTGGTAAAGGTTTTCCCCTAACATTAAGTCCAGTCGTATCCGACTCTGGGGGTTGGTGTTTATCTCCATTTCTAAGCTGAAGAGCCAGAGTTGTCTGTAGACACTTCCTAGGTCATGTGGCCAGCATTGAGCGCCATTACCTACTGCTCCAGTGGGTAGGTAATGGCGCTCCATGCTGGCCACATGACCTAGGAAGTGTCTACAGACAACTCTGGCTCTTCAGCTTAGAAATGGAGATAAACACCAACCCCCAGAGTCGGATACGACTGGACTTAATGTTGACCTACTCACATTTTCATTTTTTCGAACTGCTAAGTTGGCAGAAGCTGAGGCTAACAGTGGCAACTCATGCTGCTCCCTGGATTCGAACCTGCGACCTTTCAGTCAGCAAGTTCAGCAGCTCAGCACTTTAACCCACTGCGCCACTGGAGTGCTATTATTCCACTTTAATTGCCATTCTTCTTTCCTACATATAGTTAACATCCCATTATATATAATGTAGCTCAAACTTTTAACTGCATTATATATAAGCTTGGACTACATTATATGGAAGTGTAGATCCATCCTATAATGGGGCGTGTGCACCTAAAACTTATAATGGCCCCTCGACTCTGGAACTCACTCCCCAAAGACATCAGGCATGCCCCAACTCTGGCAGTCTTTAGGAGGAGCCTGAAAACGTGGTTGTTCCAGTGTGCCTTCCCAGAATAAGGAAACTCCTAGCAATATGTCCCTAAACGCACTTTATTAATGATCTAGGATTGTCTGCATGCTCCTCTTCAAAATTTCTATCCTGGTTATATGTCACCCGGTCACGCCCAGCACCAAGTCCCTTGGGGAGATGGTAGCGGGGTACAAATAAAGTATTATTATTATTATTATTATTATTATTATTATTATTATTTGACACCCTGAAAATTCAAGGCAGAACATGAGCTACCATTCCTACCAGCATTGCTTGAAAACTCATCCATGTGAAAGGCTCTTTGAAGCCAGATTCATTTAAATACTGACAGAACCAGTCTTTCTCCTAATTTAATAATATATCCCCAATAGAAATATTAATTTCAGTCATTTATCAGATTTAAAGATGTATTTTTTGGAAAAAAAAATCCTGCATGTTTGCACAGATAATCTGCCATGCCTGTGGGTTTATTTGACTATTTGTCAGCAGGAACATTCAGTTGTCATTAAGGGACAGGGTGGGTGTTGGGAAGGAGGGCAAATATGTGACTGATTATTGTCAGGGGGTGGGATAGAAATCAGGGCTGAAAGAAAGGTGTCAGAGCTACAGTCCTGATGCATCTATATCTTAGTAAGCAACAAGTAATTGTGCCATAATGAAATGCTCAGTTTTGATAACCGGTTAATTAGACAAAGCAATTATTTCAAGCCCCACCGACGCCCATGGAACCACTCTCTGTCAAGTATGCCTGCTGAATGACGAAAGTGGCTGCTATTGTCATACTTTGGATGCCAGCCCACCTTTGAATAGAACAATACTTGATAATGCAACTGTGGCATTCAAAGCAAACTGGGTTTCTCGCACTGCACTGAAATTCCCCACCTCCATCACAACAAGACTTTGAGCATACTGTGTGGTGAACAGTACGTCCAAAAACCTATCATGTGAATCAGATCTAATAACATCATTATTACCCAATCAAAGATATAATGCTCAAGTGGATCATTAATTTTTCTCATAGTATCTAAGACAACTCATGGCCAAATTACATGAGAGATTAAGGGTATTTTATAGTTGACATTCCATTTTTAAAAGAGGGAAGCTGATAATTATTGAGGTTATTGCATTACAAATGATCTACCCCTTTGTGAATCCTACAAAAAAAATTCTCCCAAAGCAAACTTCACTGTCAACAGAGCTATTTTCCTTAGGACAGCAAGAAGAAAACATTAAATTTGCCATCTGCACCTAATACAACCCCAGTAATGCCATGACATGTAAATACAAAGAGACATCTGCAAGAGTGCTAGATTTGTTCAAACTAAGGTCTGGCTTTGCCACTTTCCATAAGAACTCTGGTGTAGTCTAAAAGTCTAAATTGTTCACTCTACAGATTACTTGCCTTTCTTTGCTTAAATTATTTGCTTAAATCTTGTGCATGGCAGAGCATCATATGCTATACTGGAGGAATAAATGGCAAAATCTGAATTACTGAATGAGAAAATGAGATTTCTACCAATGTAGAGGGATAGGTCCTATTCCTTCAAGACCTTCCTTTGTTCCAAGTGAGAAAAGAGTGCTAAACTGAAAAGTGAAAATAGTACATGGTATAGAGAAAGTGGATAGAGGGGGGGCTTTCTTCCTTCACGCAAAATACTAGATCTAATTAAAGTGAGTAGTGGGAATATCAGGACAGATAAAAGGAAGCAATTAACCCTATCCAGCTTTTAAATTGGCTGTAGTTAGTAGAACTCACAGTTCCCCAGGACTCTATTACTAGTTTTAAATAAAGCACAGGTGGACAAAATATTTATTTATTTACTCTATTTCTATCCCGCTCTTCTCACCCTTGTAGGGGACTCAGAGCAGCGTACATAATGGCAATATTCAATGCCGCATATCAATAACATAAAACAATACATCAGTACAATAAACAATTTAAACATAAATATCATAAAATTATGGAACCCCCAGTGGCACCGCAATAATAATAATAATAATAATAATAATAACAACAACAACAACAACAACAACAACAACGACGACTTTATTTTTATACCCCGCCAATCATCTCCCCAGGGGAATCGGGGCGACTTACAAGGAACAAGCCCAAAAATTACAGATAAAAACAAAAACAATTAAATTAATCATATAAAATAATAAAACAAACACAGTCACAACAGCTTCAAAAACAATATGGCTGAAAAGGGAACACAGCTGAGATTCAGGCTCAATAAATGCAATAGATCCTGAAAGGAGCCCAAGGAAAGTGACAAAATGAACAAGGGCTGGGGAAAGCCATTGTTGAAAGTGTTGAGGTAGCCGATAAGAGGGCCGAAATAAAGTGCAAACTTAAAGGACAGGATAGTTACTGGTGGACTGCTTAATCAAAGGCACAATGGGTTAAACTTCTGAGCTGCTGAACGTGCTGTCCAAAAAGTTGGCGGTTCAAATCCGGGGAGTGGGGTGAGCTCCCGCTGTTAACCCCAGCTTCTGCCAATCTAGAAGTTCAAAAACATGCAAATGTGAGATCAATAAGTACTGCTTTGGTGGGAAGATAACAGCAGTCATGCTGGCCACATGACCTTGGAGGTGTCTACGGACAATGCTGGCTCTTTGGCTTAGAAATGGAGATACGCACCAACTCCCAGAGTCGGACACGACTAGACTTAATGTCAAAGGGAAACCTTTACATTTTTATTATAAAACTATTAAAATATAATACCCAATCCTAAGAATATGCCATGTGGGCTGCACTTTGATTCCATGAGTCTTTTTGAAGGACCTCATGTTTTCCCTAAAAATTAAAAACATGTTATAGGATGTTTATGCCCACTCTGTTCTAAAGTGAAAGCATGCGGTGAGGAGAAAAGAGATCATGCAAACACAAGCCAAGTATAGACTTATTTCATGCAAGCTGATGCTGATTTTCATGGTAGTGAAAATCATTAATTAGGAAGACAAATCATTGGAAAACACCCCTCCCCACACACACACACACACACACACACACCCCGCAATGAAAGATGAAATATAAATGCTCTAGAATCTTAGTTAATTCATGTCAGCGGGACAGGACAGGCAATGCCGAAGGATGAGACGTTGCAGAGAAGCACGTTGTCTCATATTAAAGGAGAAAAATGAAATACTAAGAAATGTTTGACTCAATCAATACAGATAAATAGACTGGAGCCTTTAGGGGAAAGAGGGTGAGAGCAGGATGTGCCTCTCGCTCAGTAGGAGGCATTAAGGAGAATCAAAACATCACATCCCAAGTGCTGGTAAATATATGAAACAAGACAAGCAAAGATTTGGGGACAATACAACACACCAGTTATTAAAGTAAGAGTAATAGACTTTTCCTCCTGGATTTTGCATACACAGACAATAACAGAAAAGTAATGCCGGGAGAGAGAGAAATTCAGCAGAGACTTCAGAACTAACCTGCTGCTCCCCAAAACAGAAAGTTGCTAGATTTTAAAAAGCATATAAGAAGGTAAAGCAGAAAATATGCAAGAAAACAAACCTTCAGGAACCAACAATTTGCTGTAACAGATCTGAACATTTGCTGGGATCTGCCTCATATTTGGACATAAGAAGCATGTCTTATGCTCAGTCTACTTATGCTTACTATCAAAAAGCATCAGTCCTCCAATAGCCTTGCTAATCAAGATATTTTTAATCGAAGTTGGTATGTATGTGTGTCTATCTTTGAAGACTACAGTTCTCTCTCTCAGGATGGAAACTATACTTTTATTGGAAAGATGGTATATTGAACTGAAAGCAAATAAATCACACCTCAGAACAAGCAGTGGAAAAGCTCATGATCTAGAATTTATTGCTTCTGGAGTGGTGAACACAATGAAAGTAAAGCTGGACTAAGCAGAAACAGAAACACATAAAGAAGGAAATAGATAAATGCTTAAAGTAAATCTGGGACGCTCCATATTCTGTTTTGCACCCACAGGTCACAATCAATCCAATCGCAAGGAATTGTACTTATCTGTAACTGTGGAGAGGGATGCCATGCTTGCAATCATCCTGCTAATTTGAGGCTTGTAGGACCTACATTGCTTGTGACCAGTTTTAAGGTGTGCAACCCAGGGGCAGGTACAAAATATAACCCCACCACCCTGAGTCAGACACAACTAGACTTAATGTAAAAGGGAAACCTTTACCTTTTTAACTTAAGGTTGGGGATGAAGGCTTTTTAGTTGGTGCAATGGATGATCCAATACTCTGGATGATCCACCGAAAATCATCCAAAGATAGTTGATATTATTCTGGTTATGATTTGATTGTATTTAAAAGCCAACTTTTATTTATAGTGATCTTATGAATGAGATACTAGAGACCCTGTTAACAACAACCCTGATCAGCTTTTCCAAATCAGGGTCATCACCTCCTTGATTGAATCAATCCATTTATAAAAATCTACTACTTATCTCCTGTCCAGAGCTTGGAAAAATATGTACTACAATTACCATAATTCTGCAGCTAGCCAGGCCACCAGGGGGTGTAGTCCAAAAAGTAACTTCTTCCCTCCAAGATAACCCACGCAGTTAGCATTTTGCTATACATTTCAACAACACCACTTCCTCTAGATGGTGCTAATGTTAACCAAATTTCAGCTTCTTGTTTGTGCTTTGACAGCTGGCATAAAAAAACAACAGTAACCTTTTTTTCGTTACTAATAGTAGGGCAAAGTCTTATTTGTCTGATTAGAGGCCTTTCTTTCAATCTAGAATTAAGATCTGCTATGGCTAATGTCAAATCAGCCTACTTAGTATCACTGAGAAAGAAGGGATAGATTTGTTCTAAGGCAGAAAAATATAAATTGTGGTCCTTTAAAGGGGAAGTAGCGAACGGAAGGCAGATTACCAGGAGCAGGTAGTTATTGGAAGCTAATAGCTGAATTAGCATTTTATTTTTTAAGTCAAATACAAACTATCTCTACAGGAACAGCTGCTAAACTATCTGCAAGGTTCAAAAGAGTAATATTATTATTTCTTTCTTTCTTTACTAGCACATTCTTTAGATTCCTGCATAAGCCTCTTAGGAAAGGCTATGCCAGCTGGTAAAGAATGAAGATTATAACGTCCTGAAGCACAGTGGTAAAGGCATTGAAAGTTGTGAGCTCTCCCGGCCTCATCTGTGTACCAGACCAAGGCTCGAAAGGGTTAAGGCGTGGAAGGAAATTGTGCAACTTGCAGAACAGGTGTCCTTGATGAAAACCCAAGGACGGGGAGATTGCTAATCCTGTATTCCACAGCATGATCAAATCACCAAGCAACAGATATAAATAAAAAAGGCAGGAAATGAGGAATTTAGATATAAGTGTGTCAGCGAGAAAATGAAGATTCATTGTGAAGTGCCTGAGAAGGGAAGAAGAAAAAGGAACCATATGACAGAAGGCACAAGTGACAAACAAAAACATGGGAATATTTTTGACAAAAATGCAGACAAATGACAGCAGCATCTACATCAAACATGGCCCTGTGTTATTCTCCCTCTCCCCATTGCACTGCATTAGAAAGAAAATGATTTTTTTCCATTTTCCATTTTTTTCCCTTCTCATCAATGTGAGCAGATGATGATGACATAAAATAATAAAACTGGAATGAGAAGTACAGAGTCTCTATTTTGCTTGTTTTGTCAATAAAAGGAAGTAAATTTGCTTTGTGGGTGCAACTGCACCTGTTCAATAGCCTATAAATATTTTCAGCTTTGATATTTCAAAGGCATATAACCATTAAGCAGGCCAATGGATGGCATCTCATTCCAGGTTGTAGCAACATTGCCGAGTTTAACATTCACCACATTTAAGCTTATCTGCCATCTATCCAACTGTAGGAAGTTGCTGCAGTCCTACTTTGAGGGCTCTTGTTGAATAAGTTGCCATTAATTCCACTTTTAAGTGGAAAGAGAACATTACGTTCCCTCCATCCCACCTTGTCTGCATGTGGACAGGCGCTCTTTTCCAGCGTGACTAATGATCTTGTACAGTGAAATGGGGGTGGGTGTTTCAAAGACCGCTGTGCCAAATGAAAATGTGTTGCTCAGAAATCAGCTGGCATCAAGATGCATTTACTCAGCAAGATGATGATTGTCATGTCCAATGTTCTAAGCTGTTCCAAGCCATGAGTTCCATATTGCATGTCTGCTCCCATCTCCATTTAAGACTTCTGTCTAAGCAGCACCATAAGTAAAAGTGACCAGAACAACTTTGCAAAATGGATGCAACTCCTAACCCAACAAACAAAAGACAGTAATGTCATAAATTGCAAAAGGAATCTGATTTGACCAAGAAATGGAAAAAAAATGGTAGAAGTGCAAAAAAAGGTCTTACATAGAATTTGGTACAAATAAACACCTATTTATTGAAATCAATTTCAGGGAAATAATGTTTTAACTATTTCATTTCAAACATCCCTATGGTAACAAGTGGAGCATGAGGAAAGTGTGGCAAGTTACGGTATGCACAGGTTGAACATCCCTTAGTCGAGATGCTTTTGAACTGTAGTGTTGGAGGAAAATTCTGAGAGTGCCTTGGACCGCAAGAAGATCCAACCTGTCCAAACTTCAGGAAATAAAGCCCAACTGCTCACTGGAAGGAACAAACAAGCGGGTAACAAATAAAATATATGATTATTATTTTTGTTATGTCAGGAGCTATTTGAGAAACTGCAAGTTGCTTCAGGTGTGAGAGAATTGGCCGTCTGCAAGGACGTTGCCCAGGGGACGCCCGGATGTTTTTGAGGTTTTATCATCCTTGTGGGAGGCTTCTCTCATGTGCCCTCATGGAGAGCTGGAGCTGATAGAGAGAGCTCATCTGCGCTCTCCACGGTTTCGAACCTGCAACCTGTTGGTCTTCAGTCTGCCAGCACAAGGGTTTAACCCACTGCGCCAATTGGGGCCTCCTATATATATGATGATGATGTGTATAAGGAATATATATGAAAGCATAAGTGAAATTCTTGCTTGGTCTTCAGTCTGCCAGCACAAGGGTTTAACCCACTGCGCCAATTGGGGCCTCCTATATATATGATGATGATGTGTATAAGGAATATATATGAAAGTATAAGTGAAATTCTTCTTTAGAGTTCCATCTTCAAGATACATCATATACATAAATGCAAGTACTGATGTTTTTAAAAATCCAAAACACTTCTTATTGAAAGTATTTTGGACATGGGATATTCAACCTTTAAGAATTATTTTGATTGCATGATGAAGAACTTCTATCTATCATAGTCACACATATAAAACATATTTGCACCACATCAGTTTAATGTGCATTACACATTTGCATCATACAAATTGTATGTAAATTTGCACATTCTTGCTTTCCTCTTTTTGGCAGTATGTTAACCCACAGGTCTTCCTGAGAGACAGGGGTACTATTTCCCAGTGTTCCTGACTGGGGAAAAAGACCTGAATTTGCCGTCCTTCAGCTGTGCTGGTCTACGGCCATAGGCAGCTTCAGTGGTATTCTGTCTGGCAGGACAGAGGAAGCCAGCACTCACAAGAAAGAAGGGGTCAGTTAGGAGCTTGCGTCTTCCCCAGTGAGCAATTGTGGGCCCAGTCTCTCTTCACAAGATCATAATCACAGGGAGAGAATGACTCCCAAACAAAAGCAGTGTCAGAGGGATCAAATGTCATCCAATCCAAGGTAATTGAAAAGCAAAACCATTCAGCCACAAAACTTCCACAATTCTACCTACACAGTTCAGGTCTCAGTGCACTGAAAGAAGGATCAACTGCACTGTAGCAAGTAACTTTATCAGGAACATAATTCCAAATGACTACGTCGAGAGAAGCAAGATCATAAGGAAAGGACAGTGGAAAATAAATTTTAAAGAGAAGGAAAGTACTATAGGCTTTCCCCTAGTGTTTTGACCAGCTGCCTCTCCCCACTGCCCATTAGAATTTATAAATGCAAGGCAATGAGTAGGCATGCTGAAAAGGATAAATTGGAAACAGAACATTCAAGAAGAAATATGCAGCCACTCTAAATGACAATACAATCAAGATGTCATCACATGTTCAAAAAATGCCACAGCTTCAGAGGCATGTGTGATCATCTCTTATGCACTGGACACAACAAGGTGTTGAATCTCTCCCATTTCCCATATTATATCATCTCTGTGAGCTAGGACTGAGAACAATATAGCATTTATTACTTTCTTCATATAGCTTCCCAGCAATGTGACTGGTTTTGCTAATTATGTGCATCAGTTCACACACACTAATTCTCAACCACTTTCTTGTTTTTACAGTGTGGGTGTGAGAAACAGGGCTTTCTGGTGAGGTGTGGCAGCTGAGGCTACAGCTTACTTTCTCTATAACTTTTTTTGTTGTCTGTGTTGTATCACTGTGCTTGTATCTGATTTTAATGGTGGAATATAAGTTTCCAAGGAAGTGATCAGGGAACAATCTGCCTCCAGATCTCCCAAAGCAGTTCCTCTACTCCAAACTGAAGAATGGAAAATAGAATGTTGGAGGACAGGAAAAGAGATTTAAAGATGGGCTCAAAGCCAACCTTAAAAACTGGGGCATAGACACCGAGAACTGGGAAGCCCTGGCCCTTGAGTGCTTTAGCTGGAGGTCAGCTGTAACCAGCAGTGCTGCAGAATTTGAAGAGTCACAAATAGAAGGCGAAAGAGAGAAACATGCCAAGAGGAAGGTGCGTCAAGCCAACCCCGACCAGGATCACCTTCCACCTGGAAACCAATGCCCTCAGTGTGGCAGAACATGTAGGTCAAGAATAGGGCTCCACAGTCACCTACGGACCCACCGCCAGGACACCAAACTTGGAAGACAATCTTACTTGGACAACGAGGGATTGCCTAAGTAAGTATGTAAGTAATTAAGTCCCTGAAAAGCACAAAGGAAACTTTCCAAATCTACAAAATACTTCTACACCACACATAAAACCCTCCAAGTCATTCAGGTAAGTACAACTATAAAAGTGGAATCTTGAAAATAAAGAAGTGGATTGTATATATACTGAATAAACAAAACATGAAATAGATTCATGTAGAACCGTTGCTAAGACTTCCTGAACCGTGTATATAGCATACTTAATGGCACAATCAGCTAATATGTGTAACTGTTTTTCATATTTTTGAATCAGAAAAAGGATGCTAACTATCTTCATATTATCATATCGTTTTAAAAGAAATAGTACCTGGTCCCATGCAACAAAATGTTAAGATTTCTGTATCACATTGCAGCTAATTTATAGAATTTTAGGTGAGGCCAGAGAGTGTTGTTTCCATATGCAACCATTTCGTGTTTTCTCACTGCTTCTTTTTAATTTTTGATTTCTACAACCAAATCCATTAAAAAGTAAATGATGACCAACTGTGCAATGCCTTCTGACCAGGAGCGCTAAGAGTCACCCGTCTAGGAGCATCCTAGCATCCCATGAATTTAAGAATGTTTTATTATTCTTCAGCCCGCTCTTCTCGTTGAACTATGGGCAATATAAAATTTATTTTCCACTCTCCAGCATATCCATGAACCAAGTAATCAATTGCCTTTCTATTTTGGATTAACCCAGATGCAGTTTTAATTTCTATGTTGACAACTTTATTCACTTGCAATCAGGAACTGGGCAAATAATCTCCCCGATTTAGCAACATTGCCCTATTGTTTTCTTTAATTTGTAAGATTATAAAGCTCTGATTGCTGGTTCCAAGAGATTAGGGCCAAGGTCGTAATAAGGAGTAAAATATCTCTTAGAAATTAAAAAAGAAAACATTGCAATTGACCCATTGGCATAAGAGAAAACAAAAATATGGGCACCAATCCAAATGGTACAAAAGTTGTTGGAGCATGCAAGGAATCAGTGAGAGTGTGTGTCTCAACTGTAAAATAAAATGCATGAAACTGATTGGTTGGGCTACACCCAAAGATATGGCTGAGCTTAGGACTTTTGGTTACTGTTACATTTTTGTTCATGCAGGTGCAGAGAAAGAAGAGAGAAGCAGAGCGAGGTGGTTTGGAATGTGCTTTCGCTTCATAAGCTGCTGAAGGAATTTATCCACATGGACAAAGGAAGACCATTTTAAATATCTCATAAAAGGACATTATGTGAGTCAATAACCTGATCACATGATTGTAAATATGTTGTATTGAATTATGAAGAGCAAACTACTTGTTCTTTATTGTTAATCTGCATGGCATATTTTCTATCTCTGGCAAGGCAGTGTGTGGGCTGATCAAACATGAACTATATGTGGTTTGTTTTACATTATGCCACAAAAGTGTGAAATCTCTCACAGCCAGAACTCAGAAACATTTCACACTATCATGTGGCATTTTGAACAGTCCTCAGAAGGTAGTGCGCAACTGTGGCCCACAGGAATCTTTTCTCTGTACACAACCAAAGGGGGATGGAGAGGTATCAATATTCCAAGCAAGTGAGGCAAGAAAGTGTAGAAAGTTGGGAAACTACATCAGAAAGACTCAGAAAGATTTTAGCCTCATTAAAGTTAAATATATTCATGGTACTTGCCGCCTACAGAAAACAATATAAAATGCAGAACCATTTTCCAGCACAATTTTAATTTAAATTGGTTTCTCCACCTGCTTCTCTTTCCCTAGATGTAACTGTTTGGAATCCTTCCAGAGGGAGGGATCCAGACTGTCAGGAAATATTTGAGTCTTGTATGCTTAAAACAAAATGAAACAGCAGTACTGAGTTCAGTGCAATCGTCAGAAAGTAGCCATTATGGCAGGGAAGGGAATGGTAATTCCCAGCATCCCTTATCATTAGCTATGCTGATTAGCGCTGCTGGGATGTGCAGTCCAATAACTTCTGGAGAGCCAGATGATTCTCATATGTACATTAAGGGCTTTTTGAAAAATGAAGCCTTTAAGTTTTGTTAAGCAACCAGAAATGTCAATGTTTAATAACTCTAAGATGTGTAGAAACACTACTACTCATATATCTAAGGGGAGCATAAGGAGATGTAAAAGATAATCTCATTTTAAATACAGAGATTTAAATCTAAATAGACTTGGTTATCTAAATCTATCCAGACTTGGTTATTCAAGTAGGCATTTGGTGAATGACAATGTAGTAGTTAAAAGACACTCCAGGATGGATGCAAGGTCTAATGGTTTTAATGGCCATACAGCCTAGAAAATTCACAGCAACCCAAACCTAAAGGTTTTACCATTGGGTCTGTGATTGTTGTTATAGTTTTATATATGTTTTAATGGTTTTAATCTATTGTCACATATATGTTGTCAATTTTATATGTGATGTTTTATACATGTGAGGCATTGAATTTTGACATTGATTATGTTGTGAACCACTATTAGTCCCTCCAGAGAAAAGTGGCATATAAATGTAATAAATAAATAATATTAGTTGCAAGGAGAGTAGATTCACTGAATCAGTGTACTCTACATAAAATTTTAACTCACAAAATTTCCACTGATTCAGCAAGCTAACTCTGTTTAGGACTAACAGAGTTCTTACACATCTTATAGTTATTAAACATGAACATTTCTGGGTATTTTACAAACTGTTCAAAGCCTTACACAACAGGAATGGTTATATGATCAAACCAGCTTATCCACCCTCAATATTGTGAACCAGCATAAATCAAGAATCAACTGCCATTTTTGATGATATGATAAGACTGTAGGACTGAGATGTGAAATAGTTGTGAAATACATGCAGCTTGAGGACTGGTATTAGAGGTAGATATGGAAAGCAGTTGCCACTCTAGTGGGGGCCACTGATGAAGTATCCTGGACCTACTTCTCTTCACCACTGTAAGCTATTTGTACACTGACCTATCACCCTGGCCCAGTCAATGGTTATGACAATTTAACTCTTCAAGCAGCTTAAGAGATATCACTTATAAGATTGAGGACCCTTCCAGACAGGCCCTATAGCCCAGGATATAATCCCAGGTTTTCTGTTCATCCCAGATTATCTGGCAGTGTGAACTTATATAATCCAATTTAAAGCAGAAAACCTGGGATTAGATCCTGGGATGTAGAGCCTGTGTAGAAGGGCCTGGAGCAAACTTGTTTTCTGCTGCTTATAGAGACCAGAACACAAGCCAGTGGTTTCACAATACAAGAAAGGAGACCCTCCCCCCTCCCCCTCGGCAAACATTAGCAAGAACTTCGTGATTGCATGAGGTGTTTGACAGTGGACAGACTAGCTGGGAAAATGGTGGACTCTCCTTCTTTGGAGGTCTTTAAGTGGAGGTTGAATGATGAACTCTGGAAAGTGCTTTAGTTCTGTATTCTTGCCTGGGTTGGACCAGATGGCCTCCATTTCCTACAATATTATTCTCCATTCTATGATTCTAAGGAACAGCAGCAGATCACACTGCAGGAAAATGACAGCAATAAAAAAGAGGAGGATCGGAAATGACAAGGAGAAAGCAAATTCAGTGAAGGAGAGGGACCACTGAAGGAGGTGGGTTATACAATTTGGAGCTGGCAGTGCAAAGCACAGGGGAAGGGGGGAAGAGAAGGAGGAGGCACATTTATCCCTCTGGCTATTTAGCAATTATTGAGGTAAATCTGCTCCATTACATTTTTACAGGAGCACAGGGATGAATTTCGGCACATCAAGAAAACACCTGTGAGCTATTTCTGTCCCAGCCTGTCATATTCAGCACGGAGACCAACAGGATCCGGGCATAGATATGGAGACTGCTTTGGTCAGCCTTCACCGAGAATACTATGTCCAGTTGTGGGTACCACAGTTCAAGAAGGACAAGCTGGAATACATCCAGAGAAGAGAGACCAAAATAGTAAACAGTCTGGAAGCCAAGGCCAAGAAGGAGTGGCTTAAGGAGTTGGGTATGTTTAGCTTGCAGAAGAGAAGGTTGAGGGGAGACATGGCATTCATGTTTAAATATGGGAAAGGATGTCATAATAGGGGCAAGTGTGTTTTCTGGTACTCTAGAGACTAGGACATGAAGCAATGGATTCAAGCTACAGAAAAACAAATTCCACCTCAACATTGGGAAGGACATCCTGAGGGTAAGAGCTGTCAAATATGCTTTTTCCAAGGTTTTCAAACAGAGGCTAGGTAGCCATCTATCAAAAATGCATGGATTTTGTGTTCCTGGAAAGAGGCTGGACTACATGGCCCTTGTGGTCTCTTCCCATTTTATGTTTCTCTGATTCTGAGTCCTTGTTATTGAGGCAAGCCAACTAATTCCTATTCGTGATTTGACAAAAGACAGATTCCCTTTCCTTCTCTGGACCACAGTGGGAGCTCTATTTAGATCAAGCTGTTATGATGTTGTAAAAGGAGAGAGTGATGACCTATGTACTGCAAGCAGGGAGTCCCCAGAGCATAGGGATACACATGCCTGCCCTACAAGGTCTCTGTGGTCAGCAGGTCCTCCAGCCTACAAAATGGTGAACACTTTACCAGTTTCATATTATCTAGAGTCCTTTTACTGTGTATTAATGAGGTCGTTTTAAAATGGCTAAGAGGTCTTGCTATATAGGATAAACTCCAACATGTGCAGACTTTTAAAGTGCACTTTAAACAGTCATCACAATTTTAAATGAAGCTATGTGCTTCATCTCAATTTGCAAACATATAACAAAGGGCACAGCATAGCTAATTGCTTGTAAGCTGCATCATTTGGCTAATAGAATTACCCAGTGGATTCATGACTTTCTGCTATACAAATTACACTTATTGCATATACAAAAAGTACTGTTTTCAAATTTCTTCCTTATAAACTAACCCTGTGACAATTTATGTTCTTACTAAAACAAACTGAAATGGAATAGATCAACTGCTTTTGAATCTTTCAAATAGAGTAAAGAAAGCTGCAGAATTACTACATAGGGAGCTTTTACCATAACAACAACAATTGCGTATTTGAAAATGAACAAATGACATGAGATTTTCACACTTAAGATCATGGGGATCTTCCTAAATTCTAAATGTGTCTTTCCACATAGATGTGGGGGTAAATTGCTAAATTATCCTGATGTACCCAGAACTTCAGAACTATTCGGAGACTTTCCCAGGCAATGTTTTTATTGAAATTGTAATACTTGGCAACTGTTACTACTGTGGAAATTAATCCATGTAAACCACGGTGGAAAAACAACACCCCTCCTAACTAAGACATCAATGTAGACATCAATTTTTTTAACCTAAAATGATTATGATTAAAAACAAAATAAGCAATGCATTATCATAAGAGATGCAGTGTGTGGGGGAAGGATCACATCAGTTAGTAAGATGAATAAGGAATTCACCTGCTTTTGTTCTTCTCCTAAACTGTCCCACATCGATGCAACAATTTTGGATACATCTCCGAAGGTAGCATTGGGGTTTTGCCCTTTGATAGCTGCTTGTGTGTCTCTGAAAAACAGGGCATAAGCAGACACTGGCTTCTGGGGCTCATTGGGATCCTTCTTTTTCTTCTTCTTTTGATTCTTGGGTTTTTTGCCCATATCTGTCAATGGTCTCTTCTCTCCGGTTACCTGTCAAACATTGAGAAAGATACATTAATAATAACTGTCTCTCAGTTCACTTTTGATTTAGCTTGAAGACATGCCTCACAACCTCTGAGGATGCCTGCCACAGATGCAGGTGAAATGTCAGGAGAGAATGCTTCTAGAACATGGCCATACAGCCCAAAAAACCTACAACAACCCAGTATACATGTGCATCACAACCTTTCATTGTTGCCTAAGGGGAGGCTCACATACACACCACAAAAGCTCACTTCTTGTTGTTTAAGCATAGAATAGAATAGAAATTACCTCAATTTGAAGATCATTGATCTGGTATGAGACAATATTAATGTTCTATCTGTGGAGCTTGATGTGTGATGGCCCATTCAGATATATACATTATCATTTAATGATAAGCCATCATCAACAAAGAAGCATACTGACAAGGAATGGGAAAGACTGTCTGTAGTCATAGCATTTTGGTAAAAGGAAAGGGAAAGCTTAAGTGAATGGATATAGAAAATGATTAAGTGGGGCAAGGGAGGGAGTGAAGGAGCTCTCTGTTTCGATTACAGTTCTAGCCAGAGAAAAATCCTAGGTTATGTAATTCTCCTCGCCAGTTGGAGTCGAGCATTACAAGTTTATGAAGTTCATATTCCAAACCAGGGAACTGGAAACTCTGGCAACATAACTAGTTACAGAGTGGAAGAGAAATCATTCTGTCATCTCCTCTTTATGCTTAACCTGTATCCCTGGCTGACCCTTTTGCTCAACACAGCTAACAATTTTGACAATTCTGACTTTCAGGCAAAGGCCTGTCTTTACATGTGTGTCTTCAAAAAAAATGCCTTATGTGCTGTCATTGTTTGGCAAAGTAAATAAACAAATAAACAACAGGCTTAGTACTGCTAGCTTTGCCCATATCCTTCAGAGCTCTGTAATGTATCAAAGCCCTCCTCTGAGTCTGATTAATGGGCTGATCACACCTTTTATGGCCCATGTTGTCACTCCCCTGGAGACATTAATGACTGGGTTAGTTGAGCATGTCCTCCCTCTTGGGGAAGCCCAAGCATGATTTACTTGGCTTCCCACTAACAACTACAACAGCTATTTTAAAATTCTAGCAGCTTGAAGAACTAGGAACTCTCACTCCATGTGTGTGCTTGTGCATATGGCACACATGCAGACACATACACAGATTCACACTTTATTTCTGAGCAGCATTTCAGCAATCCCTTCACACTGAATTTCAACCCTCTCCACTCTATTCCTTAACATCAATCTGCAACTTCTCTCGTTTGCCTTTGTACTGCCTAGATTTACAAATGTCAAAATTGCTTTCTGTGTGGGTGTAGCAATGCTTTCTTCGCTCTCAGTCATGAACGTCAAGGCAAAATATCAAAAGCAACATGGTTTCTAAGAAATATCAGATATTTCTTCTCCTTTACTTTCCCCCATGGACCTGTAATCTCCCTCAGTGATTCTGGCAAAAACATCTCACTGAGGGAGTTTCAAATTTCTCTCACTAACCAACCAAACCCTCTCACTTTCTTTCTGCCTGTGATCTCCACAGTCATTTCCAGTTCCCTGCAGGTTTCATTCAACAGTTCATACGTTTCACCAAAAGCCTACTGACAGGAGTTTTAACATCTTTTCCATTTCTGTTTCTAGACATATTAAGTCCAGCTATGAGCCCACTGAAATTCTCCTTGTCTGACAGCCATCATCTGACAACCCTTTTCTGCAAGGCCCAGTCAAGCAGCTGAAAGGAGGTGGTAGGATCTTGAAGATGTAAAGGGAGCTCTACTATTTCAGGCAGCAAAAGAAAGAATAATTTTTGAACACCCCCTGCACTTCACACAATGAATACTCTCTGCAGAGCAGCAAAAGCATGAGCACACACAATTTTTTACACAGAAAACACTCATAAATGTGAGTGGAGCCCTCGCAGACTGAAATGATGTAGTTCACTGTATCACCCTAGAATCTTGCCACCAGCCCTCTACATTTGCAAGTCTGACTTTTGTGGATTAAAATGTTCTCTCTAAGAAATCTAGCTCCTCTAGTACAACTCTATGGCTATTTTCTGGGGGAAGTTGACCACATGCTGGAGGACCTACAGTTTCCTAGGGAGAATACCTCTCTAGAACTCTCAAAGTCGTCCTCCAATCCAACCCTAGGAGAAGCTGACCACAGTGTCATGATGGAGGATCTAAAGTTTCCTGGATTCTAAGTTTCTAGGAATCTCAGTGTCTTCTTCTAGTGCAGACATAGGCAAAGTCTGGCCCTCCAGGTGTTTTGGACTTTAACTTCCACAATTCGGAATTGTGGGAGTTGAAGTCCAAAAAAGCTGGAAGAACAAACTTTGCACCATTCTAGTGCAACTCTGGGGAATGTGGGAGGGCCCAGAAATTTCTAGAGATGTTCTCTCAAGTAAAAAAGAGGGTTTTTTAATTTGTGGTATTTCACTTTCATGGGCTGTGCCCCAAACCCCATCAAATGTGGAGGGCTGATTGTCCATTTATACAGAAAACTTGATATTCCTCTCACAGTAACAGCCTCAGTCAATCCTGACTTCCCTTAAAAAAATAAAAAATAAAGCGGGATAACCCTTAATCATCCCATTATGCTCTGTGGTAAATACTGATTTATCTGGAGAAGAAGCTCTGAGAGTTCACCATCAGACAACTAATTGGCATACTTGAAAGAAGCTTATAATGGCATTACACGTTTGTATACCTTACAAGAAATCTTCCAAATAAGATAGAAAAATATAATTCTATACCAAGTATGGGTAAACACAGGACCGGGGGCCAGATGCATCCCCTTGGGTTCTTTCTCAGGCCCTCCTCTTTCACACCATCCTATCTTTATTTCCTTCTCTCTTTCCTTCCTTACCTCCCTTCCTTACCTCAATTTTCTCACCCCCCTTCCTTCCCTTTCACCATTTCATCCTTCCTTCTTTCCTCCCTCCTTCCCTTCCCATTTTTCCTTCCCTTTTGTCTTTCTTCCCTCCCCTTCCTCCCTTCCTGCCTTGTCTTCCTCCCTTCCTTCTCTTTATCCTTCCTCCTTTCCTCTTGAGAGATCTTTAGCTGGAAGAAGACAAGGTAGAGAGGGAACAACAGAACCATGTTTCAAAATTTAAAAGGGTGTCCCATTTGGGGAAGGGTGACTTTCTGCTGCTCTAGAGACCAGGCCACAAGGGAGAAATGGTTTCAAATGGCAGGGAAAGAGATTTGACTGAAGAACTTCCTGAGAGTAGGAGCTGTTGGAAAGTGGCATAGGCTGCCTCAAGAGTATGGTGGAGTCTCCTTCTCTGAAGGTTTTTCCATAAAGGCTGTCTATTGGGGGTGCTTTGATTGTGCCTTCTTGCATGGCAGGGGCTTGGACTGGATGGCCCTTGGGGGTTCTTCCAGCTCTAGGATTCTAGGATTCTATATCAGGAGTTGGCAATATGGGATGTCATGGATACAATTTTTCTCTCCCGTCCACCATCTCATCCTGACCAAGGCTAATCCTTTTGGGATTAAAATGTTTCCAGTCTTTCCTTTACTTTCTACCTCCAAAAGAAAATAGAATGGGGAGCAAAAGGGCAGGGTGGGGACTTGAGGAGAACCCCTTCCTTCCCGGCCCGCCCACTCCGCTCCAGCCTGCCATGTGGCCTCCAAGTTAGAAAGTTTGCCCATATCTGGTCTACACACTTTCTGAATGGTCACCTCCTATCTACATTAGAATCTGGGGAAATTACTTTCTTAACTAAAAGTGCCAAAATTCCCCACGCAATATGGGGCATTCTGGAAGCTGTTCTTTAAAAACATCATTTCACCATCAGCCATTTCAGATAAAACTGCACAAGATGGAACCAGATCACTGAACTATCAAGCCAGTGCTGTTTACTTTGTCAGTGACTCTCTGAGGGCCCTTCTACACAGCCATATAAATCAGAATATCAAGTCAGATAATCCACAATATCTGCTTTGAATTGGGTTATCTCAATCCACAGTGCCATATAACACAGCTCAAAGCAGATAATGTGGGATTTTATATAGCTGTGTGGATGGGGGCTGAGTTATCAAACTGAGAAAAAAAATTCCCACCCCTGCTTTCCAGATAAATTCAAAAGGGAAAGCCAGGATTTGAACCTGGTATGTTTTGAATATGCATCTCACTGCTCTATCATTGAGATATGGATTCTTCATTGAAGGTAAGTGTTGCTGTTGTTGGCCTGAAAGCTAAATTCCTTCCTCCTTGCCTGGAGTTTATTGCAAGCCTGCAATAAAGGATTTTAAACTCCCCTGTTAATGTATTATAGTAATAAATGTTTGAAAAGTGTTTTCAACTGCTATAACTCTTAGCCAATGTCATGGGAATTCTGGGGGCTGCAGTTAAAAATCAACTTTTCAAAGCTGTGTAATGTAGGTATGCATGCTTTCAAAATTGTTGCAAACAGCATTTCTAATTAAACCCAACAAGAGAAAACTAACTAATAGGATAAAGAAAACTGATCAAATCACATAGGAACTCCCATAGCTGTCTAAGTGGGAAGAGAGAGATATTGCAGATACTATTTTATTATATTTTGCTAAATGTATACCCACCTTTTCCATATAAAATGCACACAGCAGCTAATAAAAAGAAAATACTTGCATAGAGACTATAAAATGAGTATTCGGAGTCCCAAGTAACCTAATTAAATTATGCTGTTATGTGCATCATTGTACTTCTCTTTAACTACCTTGCAGTGCACTCATTTCCAGGGTTTGAGGGACGTACAAAGTTTTGCATATATGGGATAGAGGATCTTTTTACACACATACTCATCCATGTTTGTAAATTGTTGCTAAGTGTTGCTGTTTTTAAGAAAAAAAGGAACAAGTGCAGGCCGAGGCCAGACAGTGACCTGCCTTTGTTATTAAGTGAACATAATAGTAGCTTTTATGAACTGCATATAGCGCTCTTTCAAGGCATGTTTCTTTAGATCATGTCTCTTTCTTACTATGTGACACATAAAAAAAAAACCCTACATAACTGATGTACAGTAGAGTCCCGCTTATCCAACCTCCCCTCATTCAATGTTCTGGATTATCCAATGCCATATGCCTCCTACCTGGATCAATACATTGTTTCAATACATTGCAATTTTTTGGTGCTAAATTCATAAATACTGTAATTACTACTACATAATGTTACCATGTATTGAACTGTCAATTTGTTGTAAAATATGATGTTTTGGGGTTTAATTTGTAAAGTCATAATGTAATTTGATGTTTAATAGGCTTTTCCTTAATCCCTCCTTATTATCCAACATTACACAAAAACATTATTGTTAAAGCATAATAAAACTATTGACTGAATTAAAAATCATTTCAAACAAATCCATTCATTTAAAAAAGAGTACAGTGGACTCTTTGTGTCCATTGGGGTATGGCTCCAGGACCCCCCATGGATACCAAAATCTCTAGATGCTCAAGTCTCATTATATACAAAGATGTAGTCAAATGCTGTCCCTGATATACTATGGCAAAATCAAAGATTTCTTTAGAATAGGTGTGGATATTTTCAAGCCATGGATAGTTGAATCCATTGGGGCAGAATCTGTCAATATGGAAGATGGAGAGTACAGCATACTACTCAAAATTTTCTTTATACAATATGCAATTGCAAAGGGTATGTTGGGACTAATAGAGGGCCACTAAGCCCCTTTCTCATGTTCCCAACAGAAATGCCTTTTAAGGTGGTGGGGCTGCACCAACACTCTAGAATTAATGCAGTTTGACAGTCCTTTAATTGACATGGCTCAAGTCTATGGATTGCTATAATTTTTAATTTGGTAAGGCACCCACACTCTTTGGCAGAGAAAGCCAAGGAGCTTGTAAAATTCCATTATTTTATACCATTGAGACATTGCAGTTATAGCAGTGTCAAATTGCATTACTTCTACAGTCTAGATGCACTCTGAGAAAAGATCTCCTCAAACAATGTTTTATTCAGCCCTTCAGTTATTCAGGGTCCAAACGATAAACATTTTGTTATTTAGTCACTACCTAGAACACTAAACCAGTTTTACCTAAATTGTTAAGCTACCTAAACATAAAACATCTTAATTAAGAAAACTCACTGCCACTAGAGAAGTAAAGTCAAATCACATTTAGAGTAATTTCCTAAGACACAGCCGAATACACGTCTGTTAAAGTGGGTGCTACTTTTAAAGAATAGAAACTTCTTTTCATTAAGATAATTCTGCCAACACCTAAGTGGCAGGTACCCTAAGGATTTCTGCGACTTTGCTATGCATGGTGGACATAAAATGCAGCAACAATATAGATTTTGAGTAAAATGAAAACTCTTTTAAGGTTAGGACATCTGAATAATAAACCATTATACAGACCCCACCCAACCCACATAATTCAGTGTCAGCTTACAATTCACTCAGTCAATAGGAGAATCTTCTGCTGGTATAGTTTTTGGCAAACTTTTCTCTTCATCTCCAAATGCTTAAAAGTCAGTTAAAAAAAAACAACAACAACCATATCTGACCTGATGGGGACAATATAAAAAAGTGGGAAGAACGGGAATAATAATCTTTTCTGCTATTCAATCCTGACTGGACATTAAGCTGATTCTTAATTTGTGATCATCAATCCTAGGCCCCATCTACACTGACCATTTAATGAAGTTCATATCAAGCCCTGCTCAAAGCTATGGTGAAATGGAACAAGACAAAGAGGAGCATGTGACACAAGGCTTGTTCTTATTCTGAAAAACCATGATTTAATAGGTTGATCAGACTTGGTTTATGAGATACATGTGATCATTTTAACTGAAATGGATGAGAACACCCCAATTATTAAAACCAATCTAATCAGCATATCCTGGAAATACGCAAGATATGCACA
This sequence comes from Anolis sagrei, assembly GCF_037176765.1. NCBI lineage: Eukaryota > Metazoa > Chordata > Lepidosauria > Squamata > Anolidae > Anolis > Anolis sagrei. Next base: position 208,742,079 of record NC_090024.1, on the reverse strand, counting down.
TTATATTGACAACAGCTCAGTCCAGGATTTACATGGGTATTCAAAATCATCAAATTCAACAAAACTTGTATACTCAGCATATTGCAACATACATTAAATGTTCCTGATCTCATTGTATGTGATAAAATATACACAATATTATGGTTGAGCACAGATACTATGGAATTAGGTGTGGACAACCTATAGCCTGCCGAAGGCCCCTTGGAAACAATCAGTTCAGACCTCTGTCAAGACCCAGAGGTCTTATTGCAGCTCACCAGGGAACCTTCACACTACAGTTATAATGCTATGTTTCCACTTTAACGGTCATGAATGTATCCCACAGAATCCTGTAGTATGGTGAGGCATCAGAGCTCTATAGCAGAGAATTCTACAAACCTCTTCCTAAACTGCAAATCCTAGGATTCCATAAGACAGACCCATGAATGGTTAGAGTGAAAAATAATGCTGGATTTGCATGGTGTGGAAGAGCTTTAGGTGTGGAGTATGGGAAAGGGTTGTCAGAAAAGATATATGTTCGCTCCACTCACTTGTGGTTCTTAGTCTTTGCACACGCACTCCCATATACTTAACCTCCAAACAACCCTCAACTAATGGCCCTTCCACACAGCCATATAACCCAGAACATCAATGCAGCGAATGCTAGAATATCTGTTTTGAACTGGGTTATCCGAGTCCACACTGCCATATATCCCAGGTCAACGCAGATAATGTGGGATTTTATTCAGCTGTGTGGAAGGGGCCTAAGACTCCCCATTCCTGTTATGATTTGTCTCTGACTGAAATGTGGAATAAAGTAAGAATATATTTCAGAAGTCCACGTTATTTTAACAAAACCTCCAAACATAGAACATACGAAGAACAATTTTCTCTTACTGAATGCTTCTGTGGTTCATATACCAGTTCCATTTATCTGCCCAGTGATATTATATATCAAGAAGTTATTGAATGCTAGCCAAAGCCAAATAGTAATATGTTTCCTTCTAAAGCCTAAAAAGACTTCTTCTTTACTCACACTAATTTAAAAACTCAAGTAAGATTTCTTTAAAAACCTTTATGTGTCAAAATAAATAAAAACCTTTCCCTCGTATTTCATTCTGGTGAAGAAGTGACAAGTTACTCAGCAGAAACCCCAGCTGGATATCTCTGTTTTCCTATTTTCTCTTTTTAAAAAATGAGAATTTAGCTTCTCCAGAAGCGCATTCGCAACAGGAAAAACTTGGGTATGTGTGTGCTAAGCCATACATTTATTGTCACAGTCCTAACCTGGAAGGACAACATGAAATTACATCATCAACATTTTCAGTAGGATGGAAAAAGATTTAGAGAGAAAAATCTCTTTCAGAATTAGCTACCTTAATGGTTCTATTTATTATATGCACTGGCGTATCACTACTTCAATTGATATAATTTTCAAACCTGACACCTCCTCTGATTCCTGACATTAGAAAAGTCCTCTGTAGACAATCTTGGTTACAGAGAAAACCTCTCTCCCTCTTTCTTTCTTGAGGAAAAGCAGAAGGTCTTTTTTGTGTGACTGCTGCATAATATTTCTGCCAATACAGATGGCTGCCTCTGTCAAACAGTATGTCTGTCAAAACAGGCATGGCTGCACGTACCTTATAATGTGATTCTGTCTCCTCTTCCTGAGTAGAACTGGAGGGAGATGGTGTAGCAGATTTGCTTCCGGGGGGTGATGGGGAACCATGGGTAACACCGCTCCTCAAACTCATCTGAGATATCAGCTGGGACTGGCTGAGGGCACTCATGTGACCGGTTATCATCCCTGCTCGATTGATCAGGGGAACTTGATGGTTGGACTCATAGGAAGTGGCATCAGAGTGGACCATCTCCTGGATCTGAGTTAGGAGAATATTACTTTTCAATTAAAATTGTATTGTATTGATCTTATAAATACTACTTTATAATGCATACTGGGCATGGTTGTTAACTGGTATTATTTACACATGGGGAAAATAACTAATTTGTTGCATGCTGGAAAAAGCTTGCTCCTAGTTTGAAGTCATGAGTATCTTCTTCCATTGTTTTCTATCGCAATGGATCATACATCTTTTAGTTTTACTTTCAATTTGCAGAATACTGAGCAAAATATTTTAGGTTGCCAAATAACAAGGCATGCTGTGTATCTAGTGTTAACCTCTATCACAGGGAATTATAATGAAACAGTGGGAAAACAGTTCCCTAATCCTTGGTAAACCCAACATGCCTGGAATCCAAATGCTATCGAATTCTGCTTTGGCAGGTTGGAGCTGCACTGCTCTTTTGACATTAATCATTAACTGTTAGTGTGAACTAGGTCATGCAGTCCTCTGGCTCCAAGAAAAGTCTGGTTTTGGGGCACTGCATTGGCCTATTGTGTCAGCACAGTGTGGCAGACTTTCCAATTGTACTCTTAATCGTTCCAATTTCAATTTGTCATCATCTTACTTTCTCTGTCCATGGATAATATACAAGCTATCCCTGTTTTCATGACAACGATCCATAATCAAAATGATCCATAATCAAAATCTGTATATTTTTGGTGGCAATGCAAGGCTCTGATGTGGAATGGTTAAGTAAATATGACAAGATGGAGAGTACAAATCTAAATCAAAACCTAATATTCTTCAATAGTAAATGTCAAATATGACAGTGTAAGAAAAATAGATTTCTTACATTCAGGTGGATATTCCTTAAATTTGAAAAGAATACTTCTGAACTTGGAATATTGGAAAACAGAAAGGAGAAACAGAAAAGTTTTAAAGTCCATGGGTAGAAACAGAGATAGCAAGATTCTGCTTGATTAACAGAATGCCATTACCAGTGGTTCTTAAACTCTGTTCCTCTGTGTTTGTTATTTCCACTCGCAGAATTCCCAACATTGGCCATATTGCCTGGGAATTCTGGGAGGTTAAATCCAAAACATCTGGAGGACCAGAGTTAGAGTATCACTGCTCTACACAATAATTCTTAGCATGGTATTTCATTAAAGTCCTTTTAATGACCACTGTTTTACACAACAATTTCTTAGACTCCGTATTTCATTAAAGTGCTTCTAAATTACTTTTCATTAACATTCTTTTAATGAGGATCAAATCTACTAATACCAAGTTGTTGTTATTTTGTTTTTGTTTGTTTTTTAAAAAAGAACCATGCATTCTCTCTAAGAGCTTAATAAAACAAATTGTCTGTGGAATACCACTAAAAAAAATCAAGATTTGTAATTTGAGGCCCATGCACAAAGTATGTTTACTTATGGTATAAATTGCAACATTGAATCTTTAAACATGGAATAGGTCTTTTTTAAAAGGGAAACTGTAGCCAAAGACCATCAAGGGCATCAGCGCTTATATTGCCTGAGGCCAAGCTGCCTGAAGTGAACAGTTTCAAAAAATATTCTCACTGGTAGATATGTCTCGTTTGTATCAGACTGGAAAAAAATAAGTTGAAAGTTATATACACCATTACGCTTCAGGGCTGAATCCAGCTGGCTGCTTTGGGAATGAGTTTGTTCTTTATCCAGAATGCTCAATATTTGTTCATTCTGGCATTTCTTGCAATCTGTTTGAAACAATTTGGAACTGTCTACTATCATAGACTTGATATCAGATTGACTACAGCTCTATTTAGTCTTTTGCCTTAATCTGTGCAAGGAGAAATGGGCAGTGGGCATGTCAATCCTGTTACAGCCTGGGAGCATATACCATATATACTCATGTATAAGTCTTCTTCATGTATAAACCGAGGACAGGTTTGAGGAGCAAAATTATGGATTTTGCTATAATATGTGCGTAACTCAGAAATAAAATTAAGGGGCATGTAACAAATATTTTCTTCTCTTTTAAAAATGCATACTTTGGAAGAGAAAGAGATCACGTTGGCATATCCATATTTACTCGAGTCTAATGTTTCACTGAATCTAATGTGCACTTCAATTTTCAAAACCCTGAAACCAAAAACAGCATTTGCTGCTGAATGTAATGCGCAGCAGCAGCAAAAAGTGCACCCGTTGTCATTTAGAACACCAAAGCTTCCGGCAATGGGAAAGAAAACCTTGGTGTGCCTCTATGCTGTACATCGAATCCACTTTAATTGCCTTGGTTCAATGCTATGGAATCACAGGGGCTGTAGTTTTACAAGGCCTTGAGTCTTTTCTGCCAAAGGATGTTGATGCCTCACCAAAACTAAAATTCCAGGATGCCATAGCATTGAGCCTGTGGCCATTAAATTAGAGATGGTGTCCTTCGAAGAGGCGCTCCAGGTGCTCCTAAAGTAGCTCCCTCTTTGGCTATAGCTCAACACCAAGATTACTGTATGACATGAATCTAATGCACACTCTAATTTTGGTGAAGTAATTTAACCCAAAAAGATGAGTATTAGATCTGTGTAAATTGAGAATATAATTGCACTCAGTTCTTGTGGGTTTTTTCGGGCTATATGGCCATGTTCTAGAGGCATTTCTCCTGACGTTTCGCCTGCATCTATGGCAGGCATCCTCAGAGGGTGAGGTCTGGAGCTGGGAAAAAAGGGGGTTTATATATCTGTGGAAAGACCAGGGTGAGACAAAAGGCTACTGTAAGATGGGCTAGGTGTGAATCTTTTCAATTGACCACCTTGATTAGCATACAATGGGCTGACTGTGCCTGGAGCAAACTCTTAATGAAAGGTGATTAGATGTCCCTGCCTGTTTTTCTCTCTGTTGTTTTAATTTTAGAATTTTTTAAAACTGGTAGCCAAATTTTGTTCATTTTCATGGTTTCTTCCTTTCTGTTGAAATTGTCCACATGTTTGTGGATTTCAATGGCTTCTCTGTGTAGTCTGACATGGTGGTTGTGAGAGTGGTCCAGCATTTTTGTGTTCTCAAATAGAATGCTGTGTCCAGGTTGGTTCATCAGGTGCTCTGCTATGGCTGATTTCTCTGGTTGGAGTAGTCTGCAGTGCCTTTCATGTTCCTTGATGCGTGTCTGGGCGCTGCGTTTGGTGGTCCCTATGTAGACTTGTCCACAGCTGCATGGTACACGGTAGACTCCTGCAGAGGTGAGAGGATCCCTCTTGTCCTTTGCTGAACGTAGCATTTGTTGAATTTTCTTGGTGGGTTTGTAGATTGTTTGTATGTTGTGTTTCCTCATCAGCTTCCCTATGCGGTCAGTGGTTCCCTTGATGTATGGCAGGGACACTTTTCCTCTGGGTGGATCTTCATCTTTATTCTTGTGGCTTGTTCTTGGTCTTGCAGCTCTTCTGATGTCTGAGGTGGAGTATCCATTGGCCTGTAGAGCCCAGTTGAGGTGGTTCAGTTCATCTTGGAGGAGGTGGGGTTCACAGATTCTTTTTGCACGGTCTGCCAAGGCTTTGATGGTGCTTCTTTTTTGACTTGGGTGATGGTTGGAGTTTTTATGTAGATATCTATCTGTGTGTGTGGGTTTTCTGTAGACGGTGTGACCCAATTGTTGATCTGGTTTGCGGATGACTAGGACATCTAGAAAAGGCAGTCTTCCTTCCTTTTCTATTTCCATAGTGAACTGGATGTTAGGGTGGATGCTGTTAAGATGTTCCAGGAACCTGTTGAGTTCTTCATCTCCATGGCTCCAAATGGTGAAAGTGTCATCCACATATCTGAACCATATAGTGGGCTTTTTGGTTGCTGTTTCAAGAGCTTGTTTTTCAAATTGTTCCATGTAGAAGTTAGCTATGACTGGGCTGAGAGGGCTCCCCATAGCTACTCCATCTTTCTGTTCGTAGAATTCATTGTCCCACTGAAAATAGCTGGTGGTGAGGCAATGGTGAAACAGCGCCGTGATGTCTTCTGGGAACCTCTGGTTGATGAGTGCCATGGTGTCTGCAACTGGGACCATGGTAAATATAATTGCACTGCTCATCTTAAAATGTCTACATCTATACAAATTCAGATAGGGAAATGAATATAAATAGAGGACAATGGGAATGTGGCCTGAAAAATTAGGGGGGAAGAGAGGAGAAGACTTAGCATGAAAGGACTCAGTGTGAAGATAGTGACAAGCAGTTGAGATGAGAAGATTGTCTTAGTGTGGTGGGACACAGAAGCAGCATTCCTATCCCATTAACTTCTTTGATCCAACCATTAAAAGAAAGGCTGCTCTCCCCACTTCTTCACCTTTTTTGCCTGAGTGGTGTACAGCAGCAATGTGAGAATGACCTAAGAATGCAGTGTGCCCATCACTTTGGATCCTGGAGAAGGATTGGAACTATGGTGGCAATTTTCAATAAGGGGTTACTGCATAAACCTCTGCAAAGGAACCACTGTGATCATATTTATAGGGGCAAATAAGCCTTTACAGTAAGTTTTTATTAAAAATGGCTACTACCATTCCACTCTACCTCAACTAACCATTCCATGTGTGATCCCATCTCCTCCATTATGCATATTTCCTTCTGCTATTGAACTTGCCTGTTGTTGGCACTGTTTTTAAACTTCTTCCCCTGATTTCTTGATGTACCCTACATTTCCAATTGCCACGTATTTCCTCCTTTCCTTTTACCTTCAACGTCCTGGATGTTTACCTCCTGGTCATGGCCAGCCCTACCTTTAGGCAAAGTAAGGCAGCTACATCAGGAGGCAAATACTGATGAACTGTAAGCTCATGTTAAAAGATTAAACAGTGCCTCCTTTGCAGCCTGCTCTGTGGCTCCTAAACTAGTCAGTTAACTCAAGGTGAGTTGGGAGTCCCTGCACTAGCATTAAAGTCATGCAATCTTGCATATTTCCAAATATTCATATGTATTTCTTTCTATCCTTGCTTCATATTGCAAGCCCTGGCATTTCTCCTAGTGTTCACGTTAACTTATATATTTTACCTAATTTACACATTTTCTCTCACCTGGCAAAAGCATATATACACATTTTTTCAATTCTGTGCAATTTTAGCAGTTCACATTTTAAAATGCATACACTGGGGAGTTATGTGTGTATCTTATTTTGGTGAAATACACAATAAACATTGCAACAAATAAACATTGAGGCAAGGTACATTTACTCTTACAACATGTTTTGGGAGGTGCAAAATCTTTCCTTAAGACTCATACCCCATGAATTCCTCCCCAGGCCATAAAATAAGATTTATATGCAAAGTCTGTAAAGTTTTATATATGGAATTGTGGATAACATCATTTTGTCTTTGGCTTGCTCTCACTGCTCTGACTCTTGCCTTCAAGCTGATCTCTTGCCTGTTGATATCTGATTTCTCGTCTCTGTGCTCCACCAAGACTAACTTCAAATTGCGGGTGATTCCCTCACTGCTAAATCCAAAGGACAGTAGAAATCCCTCCTCATTCTCTTTGACCTCATTGCATCCACTGATAACTGCTGAACATTGTCTCGTGTTTCACTTCTCTTATACATGGCTTTCCATGACACCATCTTCAACTGAATGTTTTCCTACCAATCGAATCAGTTTTTGCAGAGACAAGGTCTCGCTTTGCATTCTCCCTTTCTGTTGAGGATCACTTAGGGATTTGTTCTTGATCCTCTGCTCTTCTCTAAATACCCACTGTCCCTGGGTGACCTTATCAAATCCCATGGCTTTCAGTGCTGCAATACTAAAAGCCACAGGATTTATGAGGTCATCCAGGGACGACATATCCTTGGAGTAGAACACGGATGGCACCCACCTCAACCTGTGTACATCATGAATTTTCATCCACTCTTATATTTCTAGATCTGTCTGATGTTTTTACTTATCTGACTGCCAATTTTTACATCTTTTTTTTTCAAACAACTAGTCTTCACTCACAAAAAAGTAAAATTAAAAATTGAAAGAACTAAATCACTATCATTCTGTTTTCAGCATCCATGGATGTGACTCTTTGCAATGACTTTTTATCCCGATATTTGGTATACCATTATATCATGCTTTTAACCCCATGTCTTCCTGCGATCTGGTTATGTCTGCCTGAACTTCTGGAACCTCCTGCTTTCAAGTCTTCAGTTGTTACAACTTGACACCCTACATATTTTAACACTGATAGTAAAGCCACTGACTACTATTGTTGCTTTAAACATGTGATGTTTCTCCTTGAGTGTCATGGATAGCTTAGAAAGTGAGGATGAGAAGAGGTCGGTGGAAGGCTTAACAGTTCTGCTGGAGCTCAGCAGTTCCCTCAGCCAGGCTTTGAAGTAGCTACTACTCCTCAGCCTGCAGAACAAGTACAAACAAGTTCTTCTGAGCAGGCTGAGGAAGAGTTAACTGTTCTAGCTTTTGTGGACCTGCAAAGAGAGAGGCCTCGGCTGTGCAAGTCTTTGAGATTAGCAGAGAGGTGAGCCAGCAACAGGTAACACCACCTGTGAATTTAGAATTTAAGAAGCTCAAGAGTGGTTGCAACGTCAGTTCTAGAAGCTACAACCTTAGACTTGCTTTCTTGTGTTCCCGAACTCTGGACTTGCCTTACAGATTTTGATTCAACATTGTACTCTGGACACTTTAGTATTCAGCTTACAACCCTGGAATGAACATTCGGCTTGTCTATTGCGTTATCCTTCTAATGTTTGCATCTCTATTGGTCTGTTAATTAATGCTCTGTTGGTATTTGGGGGTTGAATCTTCTGACATTAAATCTCTGCACTATTCCCCCCCCCCCCCAATTCCTAGATCCAGTATAAAATAGCCTCTAAAACCCTGTATGATCTTCTCAGTTACCAGCTTCCTTATTCTGAAATATTCCAACATATCATTCAGCTCCATTACCCTAATCTTCTTAAGCTACCCTTTAGATGTCATCTTCTAGTGAAATAAAACTTATAGTATATATAAACACATACTTATGGAAACAGAAGACTGGACTAGTTGGATCTTTGGCCTGAATCAGATGATGATTCCCATTATACACAGGGGTGAAACAACAGCAAGTGAGAGAAATCTACCCCTCAGAAGGGAAATTCACTCCTGAAAGAGCTTCATGGGGTAAAGGTGTCTCCACTGAAGCTTTATCACCAATCCTTGTTTCCACAACAAGCCAAATTTTTCAAAATACAATCGGCACAGGGACAGAAAATGAGATCAATTTTCTGAAAAAGGGCATCAACAGCAAAACAAACAGGGTTGTCAAGCCTTCTCTATGCTATGCAAAGCTTGTGTGTGTGTGGAATTGCACTTTAAAGTTGAAAGTGTAAGTCAAATTTGTTTCGACTTACAAACAAATTCAACTTAAGGACAAACCTAATAGAATCTATCTTTTTCTTAAATTGGGGTGTGCCTGTACACATCTTCACAATTCAAATTTTGGCACAATATTGTGCCTTATGAAGTGTGATGTAGTGGTTGGATTGGGATTTATACCAACCACATTCTCTTAGCCAGAGCAACCTCACAGGTTTGTAGGGATAAAATGATGGGAAAAAATCATCTACATTACCCTGAACATGTTGGTAAAATGATGAGATATCACGATTATTATATGTTTTGGAAGAGAAAGGCATGGGATTAGGATAGATTCCTGTACAGATATTGCAAATGAGAGCCCCAATTTCACCTGGACTCCATTGTTTAATAATGTTAATGTAAGTATCCGTTCAGATGTCTTTGCCATTTCCATTTGTTCATTCGGCTATCTGAAATGCATTAAAGAGATGGAAATGAGCAGTGGAATTAGGGTAAAAATTACAATGATGCATTACATAGGCAAAGAGGATTAATGAAATCAGACTTTGGGAAACCTAAAGAAGCGTGTATAGACCTGTAGAAATAATTTGGGGGGGGGGGGAGGAGAGAGCAATTTGGATTTCTTAATTCACAGTTCTTTTCTTTGGCCAGGAAAAGGGGAAAATCTACTGGAGTAGAGCTCTGTCTCCCCCAATTTACCTGTAAAGGTGATATCAAAGAATTACTTTGGTATGCTAATAAAAAAGACAATGCAATGGGACAGTACAATTTCTTTGCTCCTTTCAGGGATGGAATTACGCCAGATACTTAGGTACAATCAGATTGAAGCACAGCAGAAACCAGCAGGAGGGAAATCAAACACTGTCTTAAGTATTTCCCAACTTTTTCTTCTTTTTTTATATTAATCTGATTAATGTTAACATGAGTTTAAAGACCTAGGGCTTTATTTATTAACAATTTTCGTTTCCGATAAGCCCACTGAGGTGCAATCTCTCATTAGCAGGGGACTCCTGCCAACTCCATTAGCAGCTCATAAAATAAGAAACCTAGGAAAAAACTAGGAGGGCTCAGTAGGCTTCAGCAGAAATAAATCCAAATGCAGAAGCAGATTTACTGCTACAGGTCGGGAATCAAGAGCTTTTCTACAACACTAGACAGCATGTAGGGCTCAGATATTCAAAAGGCACTGAAGGGGGGAGCTTAAGGGGAGTGGGGAGCTGGCATGATTTTTACAAGAGCAGCTCTTGTCTGTTCTGTTAAATAAATATGAGGATTCCACTTTCCCTTTTTAAAACATTTCATTTCTCACATTCATTTTTCCCCCATTTCCACATGCCTGCCCTTCAAGGAGCTGAGAGAGGCAAAGAGGCAAAGTTCACCTCGCATTCTGCTTGTGGGCTTCCCACAGGCATGTGGCTGGATCCTTGAGAAGAGGGTGCTGGAACTGATAAGCTTTGGTCTGATCCAAAAAAGCGCTTATCCTCTCATGTGCTGAGTCAGAGTTGGCCCTGCCATGAAGCAGACAGAAAGGCAGCTGTCTCGGATTGCAGATTTGGGAATATCATGAAAAGGCAGCTAATTGTTCATTAATATTATCTTGTTGCTGTTGTTGTTATTTTATTGCCAGAGAGATGGATAAGTACTTGTGTATTTTCTCTCTCCCTGTTTTGCTTGGCACCTCCTTCTTTCAGTCTTTGTAGAAAAGGGTATCATTAGCTGCTTTGCAACAGGCAACATGGAAAAAAGCATGGGGTAGGCTATGAGTTGAGTGTAGCATTACACACTGAAATGGCTTCAAAAGGCTGGTCAACTCAAGAGTCATAACATACACTGATGACTTGATTGTGTGTCTGGGCTGCTGGAGGTAGAACTTTCATACCAACTCAACTTTAACCCGAACACCAATGTTTTAAACCAAACACTGGCTTTTGGACAGAGATGTGAATTGAGTGGCCCTCCAGAAGTCGATGGGACTTCAAGCACAAATATATAATATCTGGAGGGCTTCATGATTCCCATTCCCTATTTAGGCCTAAGTGGCCAATAAATGGTCAGATGCAGAGAAGCAATATATATATATATATATATATATATATATATATATATATATATATAGTTGTTCATTCGTTCAGTCGTCTCCGACTCTTCGTGACCTCCTGGACCAGCCCACGCCAGAGCTCCCTGTCGGCCGTCACCACCCCCAGCTCCTTCAAGGTCAGTCCAGTCACTTCAAGGATGCCATCCATCCATCTTGCCCTTGGTTGGCCCCTCTTCCTTTTGTCTTCCACTTTCCCCAGCATAATTGTCTTCTCTAGGCTTTGCTGTCTCCTCTTGATGTGGCCAAAGTACTTCAACTTTGTCTCTAGTATCCTTCCCTCCAATGAGCAGTCGGGCTTTATTTCCTGGAGGATGGACTGGTTGGATCTTCTCGCAGTCCAAGGCACTCTCAGAACTTTCCTCCAACACCACAGTTCAAAAGCATCGATCTTCCTTTGCTCAGCCTTCCCTAAGGTCCATATATATGAATGAGAATTCTTTTATGTAGATCAAGCTACAACAATTTAGATACTTGCATAAGAGGTAGACCATGTCATTTCAGTGATTTGATTCATATCAATGGGACTAAGAGTGTTTAGGACACTGAGCAATATTATAGCTCAACAAGGATATTAATCTTCTGTTGACCATTCAAGAACACTCATCAACCACAACAGGTTGGTTTCACCAAGTTGTTGCACATATTTTAGACTATCATATCTATAAGCCTTAGACATGATGAGGGATGATGGAATTTGAAGGCCAAATATTGCAGAGCACAATGTTTAATTTTATATCATTTATTAATATTTATAAATAGCTGATGTTTGGGGAAAGTCTATTCCACACTTCTACTACACTGGCTGACATCTTTATGATCTAACTTGCCACCTGCATGGGTAGTTTTCTGAATTAAGAGGGTGTCTCCATATCTCCATATTTCCAGGGCAGGTAATTGCTTCCCACTTATTGCAATGATGGAGAGAGGACCTATAAAAACAGACTTGAGGGTGGTCAAACTGACTATGCTTTACTTGATGTGGTGCTCCTTGCTTTTCTGATACTTTGTGACTTTTTGATAGCAGGGAAAAGTAATTAGAATTAATAAGAGATTGGTGTAAAAACTGGAAAAGAAAAAATACCTATTAAAATGTCTCTTATACTTCTCAATGTAGCATATTTCCAACTTTGCAAATGTGACTTTGAAAACCAGTTTGGGGATTCTGGACATTGTGATCCAGAAAAATAACTTGTTTGAACTTTGTGGGGGTTTTTGCGGGGGGGGGGGGGGGGTCAAGAAAGCCTGTTTACCCCCCATAAAGCACTACACGTAGCATTTTGTGTTAGATCCCACCTATATAAGTGTAATTGGTGATATGCTCAAAGGTCAGTGAAGCAAGTTTTGCTTTGGGAGAATCTATCTTGATTTCTCCTTGACAAAGTTTTCCCCCCTATTTTATTTATTTGAATTATGTCCTTTCTCCTGAATGGACCTCAATGTAGCTTAAATCCCTGTGTATTGTTTGGTGTATTTTACTTAATAGATATAGAAATAGATGTATGTGTAGTTTAGATGAAATATGTATCTGTGTGTGTTTATGTGTTAAGTGTTGTTTTATTATATGAATTAATAAAATATTTTATTATAGACTGAACATCTTTTCTTTTATTCTTATATCTAATGAAAGTGGTAAACTGCTTCAAACATTTCAGATATTATCCGTTTAATAAAGACTTTCAATGTTAAAGGTGTTTGGCTATGCATTGAGGAAGATAATGTGTGCTTTTTAACTTTACATTTAAATGAAGTAAAATTTGTAAAACATATACTATATAATTTTGTAAAGATATAATGTAGGCTGTTTGGTTTTAAATAAATCTAAAAGATCATTCCCATCTGCAGTTACATTAGTCTCTGGGGCAAATACTATATTAAGATATTTTTAAAAAATCTTATTATGGAGTCAGTAGACCATGACGGCTCCATTTATCCATTAAATATGTAATCATACATTTTTTTTTCTTTAAAGAGCACATTATTTATGCAACAGAGCAGAACCAGTCCAGGAGTGTAATTATGAATATGAGACCTGTGCAGAAAATTTCTTATGAAAATGTGCAGAAATGAGCAAGAGCTGTATCATGTAGCCATTAATATCAAGAGAGAAGATTGTAGCTCAACATCTTGAGTTCTGGACTAGGACCGTGGTATGCTTCACCCAGTATATTGGATAGGCACTTTACGAATCCATCTCTTTATTACATTTTTAATATCAAAGTATGACTAAACTATGTTTTTCCTCATGTACTACCAAAAGGAAAACACAGTCACACAGAATTAACCAAAACTGCAAAAACACACATACTTATGGTTTATCATTTGCAAAGCACCAAAGCTGTTTCTAATAAGGCTACTCTTTTTAACAAGGAAGTTAAGTTATATTCTACCTGCAGTGACAGATTTACCACATACACTGCATATTAAGGAATTTAATAGAAGAACTAAGTGTACTTTGACTATATATTCTGTGAACCAGATGTTACCTTTTAGATCAGTAATTCTCAACCTGTGGGTCCCCAGATGTTTTGAGCTTCAACTCCCAGAAATCCTAACAGCTGGTAAACTCGTTGGGATTTCTGAGAGTTGTAGGCCAAAACACCTGAGGATCCACAGGTTGAGAATCACTGCTTTAGATGCTCTATGAGACATTTAAGTATCCTTACAAGTGAAAAGAGGTCAGCTCCATCAACAGAAAGGACTAATTCTGGAAGTTCATGGAAGTTCTGTTAAGGAAATGAGAGTGAAAAACTATTTTCTTAGATTGCAGCTCCCAAATTTTGGAAGTTGCCACCCAAAATAGCTTTTCCAAGTTATGTTCTGTAAATTCCTTCTTTAGATATGACATTGCTCTCATGATTAGATTACACAAGAGACAACACAGGTGACACACTTCACTATGGCACAGTGTTTGGCAGTTTAATTCTATCTTCCTCAGATACTCATGATCAAAAGTCACTCCAAAGCCTCTTGCCGAATCATCCCTAAATGATTTCTCACACCCCTTTTTCCTCTACCAGTAGGTTTATTTAAATACTCTTTTGATCCGCATTAAGAATCTGCCGTTTTCATTTCTTAAGATGCTTTCAATGTAGCAGTTTTCCAAAGTATGGTTATAAATTGAAATGGTAGCTATCAGGATCTAAGTCTGGAAATGTGGGGTGAGGGAGAGAGGAGCAACTGAATAAAAACCCAAAGCATACACTGTCCTACTGGAAGACTGCAACTTAGGCAACTTCTGGAGAATGTTATGTAGATTTAGTACTAATTTTTAATTCATAAGTTTTGCTTTTGTATGAGATGCCTTGGATTTCATACAGGAAAAAGTGGGTATAAATGAAATAAATAACAAACAAATAGTATGACACTAGAACTAATACTAATACACAAGGTTTATCACATGGTTCTTTATCTTCTTGCAGAATAGAAGTACGGGTCTAAAAAGTGTGCCTGCAAGCAACAATAAAAAATAGAGTAGTCATATTTATAAACCAAATATTTCAATCCCAATGGATATTTCAAGATGAAAATGTGTGCAATTGTGGAAATCAAATGGAATTGCAAGCTAATGTATTTAATGGGCATTTATGACCAAAATAATGAGAAATCAATGTCTTATAAACATTTATTAAGAAAGACATCAAAATAAGACTTACAAAATCTCATTTGTGTGGGAAATTAGCACTGAGTTCATGGACAAAATGCAAGACAACCAATGAATTATGTAAGAACTGTTCTCAATATTATAGAATATTTGGAATATCATAATGATGAAAATGTGGGTCCTGTGCCCCTAAACCAGTGAATGTAGAGAACACCATGTATGGAGGGAGCAAATGGATTAAAACATTTGTTAAAAGCTTTACATTGGTGGCAGTGAGTGAGTAGGATAAATAGAAACCCTCACATTTAGTGTTGCAACATTCCCACCACACAGGGACAGAACAACATCAAATGGCTAACTTTTCTTTGGAAAATATAGTGGGAAATTCAACAGCTGGAGAAGAAGGACAGGGAGCAACAAGAAATGAATATTAGATTTGTTAGCATGTTTGGACTTTTCCCCTTTCATCTAATGGAAGTGGAAAGCAGTCAAAATTTTCTAGCAACCATCAATCTTGCAAACATGGAGGGGAAAGTCCTTTTAGAATTTCATTTTGTGTCACCACAAATGCTTTACTCTCAACTTAGCAAATAGTTAATCTCTAGTCAAGCATATCTAGAAGCTATATTCTAGAAAATTTCTGCAGATGTTAAGTGATTTCCCATGGCAGGTATGTCTCCAAAGACTTGAATAAAGACATGTTCCCAAGCTCCACTTTATATGTGAAAAATGGACTAGCAGAAAATCTGTATCATTGAACCATTTTACCACTAGGGCAGAATAGAAATGTTTTATTTTCTTTCCCTTGTCAAAAGGGTAACTAAACAATTTAAAAGAGCACAGATCTTTAAAGGCAGTCATTAGTGTGTGATGTGCCCACTCCTATGAACAGCTACTGTTGCATCTCTAAAGAAATCTGTATCAACTTTGAACAACTCCTTGATATTTCAGCTTTTCTAGTGTATCAAACCATCAAATTAGCAACTTGATGGCCCAGGACTGTTTACGGACAACTGCTATGTTTTTGTGTGCTGTGTATAATAATGTTTAATGAGAGGGTTAATTTAGATTTTTTATACTGTTTTTTAATTGAAGCCATTAAATAGTTGCCAACACTGTGAACTACCCTGAGTCCCCTTCAGGATTGAGTATAAACACTGCATATATATATATATATATATATATATATATATATATATATATATATGGAGTAACCATCAATGGTAACAAATAAGTGGTACTCTGAACTTGCCTAACTTTAAAATTGAACAGCCACAATATTGAAAATTATTCACTTTATAGGAAACATAGAAGCCAATAAAACATACATCCAAACTACCATTTATTTCTTTTTCCCTCATTGTACCAGCTGCTAATAAACTTTCATGGTATATGGAAAATGCTTTAGAGAGGTGACAAATTTCTGGTGGAATTTGAGATGTCTTGTTCAGAGTAATAGCTGTCTCACACAGGTGCCCAGCTGCTATTGTAAAATCAGTAAGCATTTAATTGAAACAAATGACTGTAATAATAGTACATTATCCCTGCAGGCTCATAGCCATAACCATTTTAATTATTGAGTTAAGAGTCAAACTAATTTATCCTTTAAAGTAACAGCCACCTTTTTGGTTCAGCTGATCATCCTGTTATAAATATGAGAGGAACAGTAGGGAAGGATTTAAAGAGGGAGCAATTTATTTCTGTAGAGGTGCATTTATCACACAGTAGAGGCTTCTTGCTGCTATAGCTCTCAATCATGGGTTCGTATACAAGCACAGCTAGTTCACACTACCATAATGTAATGCAGTACTCATGACTGCAGCCTTCCCCAACTTGCTGCTTTCCCTATACACTGGATAACAACACATGTAATCTCTGGCCAACATGTGCAGTGGCACAACATAACAGTAACACATCTGCAGGAAAGGCTACTTAGTTGGAATTCTACAATCTGTATAGCACTGAGGAGCAGAGCATGGAAAGTTATTTCAAAAACTGATTTATGATATTATTTTTCCCAAACAGAATTTACTACAAGGATTTCATTTAAGTAACTATTTGGCTAGAATTGGGGTAATGGGTTAGTCTAAAAAAGTTTGTACAAGTAATTACTCTATTTCAGAGATTGTGTAATTGTGGTTCCTAGTGTATTCAATAATTTTGCAGAAATACACACACACACCTTTGTATCTTGTTTGACATCATAGGTGGGGAACTCATGAAGCTTTGTATGATGTGTGAGCCCAAGACCATGACTCCTATGATACAACTGACTGTGTAGCTCTGGGACCCCACATAATTATATTGTGGTATGTTTAGTCTAAGCAAAAACTATATAGGATCTTAGCCAATCTTTTACTTTTAAAAAACTCTTTTGTTCCCTTCTGGGGGAAATCCATTTACATAAGTTTAAAATGTTCCATTTTTTAAAGAAAATAAAATCTCTTAAAATGCCCCCAAAGCATTTTCTTCCAGAATAATGAGAAAAAGTAAAAGTAAAAAGAACTTATGCACATACAAAAAAACCCCCAATGAAATTAATCATGGTTATTTCGTACATGGAATCTTCTCATCCCCTCATTGTACCAAAAAGTAACATGTTATAAGTAACATAAGAGTACTCTCAACAAGCAACCTAGCATACAGCTTACGTTGGCTTCTGTTTTCACATCCAACAAAATGATCCAAATTTGTCCTTTCCTCAATGGAGAGGTGGAAAGCTCGGAAACCAAAACTAACAAATTGGGATATGTCCCAATTTGGCCAGCAGATATACATGAAAACCAGGAAAATCCATCTTGGAGTCCCTCATAACTGTGTTCCTCTTTCAAAAGAACCAAATATTTTGGGGAAAAAATGGGTACACCCTAATGTTCCATGTCAACAAAATTTCAAAAGCCTATGAGATTTAATGTGAGCTGTTGGCTAAGTGTGCATATTTCAATGCTAGAGTGAGTATGAAGGACCAAATCACCATAAGGATGATAGAAGATGCTGAAAGATCTGTGATCCTAAAACAAGGAGACAAAATCATTGAGCCTACATCAGGAAACACAGGTATTGGACTAGCCCTGGCTGCTGCAGTGAAGGACTATCGCTGCATCATTGTCATGCCTAAGAAAATGAGCATGAAGAAGGTAGATATCCTAAGACCTCTTGGGGTTGAGATTGTAAGAACTCCATGCACAAGGTACGATGATCCAGAACCTAATGTCTGTATTGCTTGGAAACTGGAAACTGAAATCCCAACTCACACATTTTGGATCAGTACCGAAATCCAAGCAACCTCTTGGCATACTATGGCACTACAGCTGAAGAGATTCTGGAGCAATGTGATGGCAAAGTTGATATGTTTGTGGCTGGAGCTGGCACAGGAGGTACCATTACTGGTATTGCCCAAAAGTTGAAAGAGAAATGTCCTGAATGCAAAATTGTCGGGGTCAATTAAGATGACACCACTGTTGCTTTGACCAGCTCCCTGAACAGAGTGGCAGCAGAAGATACAACAATGGAAGTAGAAGACATTGGACATAATTTTATCCCAACGGTCCTTGACCAATCTGTAAGTGGCAATGGGACCAATATCTGGGGACACAGGAATGAAATCTGGCTTGTTTCTTTTTAATAGACAATCAGCTTTACACTCAACCACAGGATTCATTTAGAATGAGAGCAGTTGATTCTTAACCAGCTAAACAGATTGCTGTTCTACACGAGCACTTCAGTGTTGGCCCTTTAACTTGGTCCATGATTGGGATGCTCAACTTCGTTGTATAGCTCATTTTTAACTAGTAGCTACTGCTACGATTTTATTGAACATCTTATTTAAATTAAGTTGGCTTTTTGTTAATTTCTGTAAGTGTTGCTTCACATTAATTGGTGTTGGTGTTGTTATTGATATTTATAAATGCTGATGTGTTTGTGTGGCACTATTATATACTGCTATTATATACTGCTCTGCAACCAAGTTCCTTTTGGAAGATGGTTGCAGGATATAAATAAAGTTGTTGTTATTCTTTTACTGACACAAAAACACAGTATGACACAGCAAACAAGTTATATATGCTGGATTTCGTATCACAAAACCACAAGTCGAACACTTCTCAAGCATTTAAGACTGTGTGATGCATTTTCGAATGATGTGCGCAGATCCAAGCAAGGTGGCCTTTTGCAGTTGACAGATCATGATTTGTCAGTGTTTATTATTTTCAAATGCTGGCTGAGATCTTTTGGCATGGCACCCAGTATACCGATTACCACTGGGACCACGTGCACTAGTTTATGCCAAAGCCTTTGCAGTTCAATTTTGAGGTCCTGATAATGGCCGAGTTTTTTCTATTGTTTTTCCATCACTGTCATCTGGTATGGCAGCATCAATAATCCAAACCTTTTTCTTTTCCACAACTGTGATGTCTGGTGTATTGTGTTCCAAAACTTTTGTCATTCTAGAGGATTATTATTATTATGTTGTTGTTGCTGTTGCTGTTGTTCTTCTTCTTCTTCTTCTTTGGAATGCATTATTTAAAAGTTGTGCTACAAAGTCTTTGGTGAATTAAACTATAGTTACCTAATGATTATACCTTCAAGTTGCCACCACATAACTTCCCCTTCACTTTCATATACTAAAGATATTGACGCCCTTTGATATCTACATACTTGAAACCTTGTCATTGCATAAATGTGGTCTTTCAATTGTCATGGGATTCTACTGATTTCTGCCAAAGGTGCCTCCTGAGTTTACCATATCATATAATATTTTTGCCTGTTTAGGAATTAGTAGTTAATGCCAATTTCCTGTTGTTAAAAAAGCAAGGCTTTTTCCAGTTGGACAATTACATAATTCTAAAGCATGTACTAATAAGACCTACACTTTATAAGTTAACCCTTCTCCATCAAAAAATGCCTTTTCTGTGTTCCATGTCTATTGACATTCTGTATTTGACAAGACAGCTCCTGTTTTCTGAAGAATCCTTGTACAGAAATCTGAATTCAGTGTTTTGACGGGCTGTGATCTAGTGTTACAGCATGCTATTATTACAGGGGAAAAGAGTCGTCCAAATACAATTAACACTTCATTATGAAGATGAATCTCCACAGCCACAGTGTGAAGAAAAGCTGCTGGAAACAGAAAGAAAATTGTGTTTAACAAACGGAGAGTCTCTTGTTACCATAGCAGGCTTCATCCACATTTTAGAGCCACAAATTACAAGTGATACCTGGTGTTTTACCTGTGGGGATTTGCAATGGTAACACTGCTTGGAATATTTCTCTCTGCAGCTTTGGTAATGAGTAGTTCCACCATATCTGAGGCAGGGAATTCAAAATCTTTCTTCATTGCAGTGTCACCTTTTCATATTAAGACTTTTTTCTTTGTAAACCAACAAAATACATCTAATCTGCAATATTGTGCACACCTCTGTTGGACTTTTTTCTTATTTCTGAATACATATGTGTGGGATAGCATTGCTTGACATAATTGTTGCAAGCAGTGATATTATTAGTCAGCAACAGGAAAGGTGGCTTTTTGGGGCTTAGACACTGTGGAGAGAGGAAGAACAGAAGGAAAGTCACAGCATCAATTCTTGACCATATCAAATCCTGCACCTCAAAATATATTCCAACATCCTTTGCTGATTCTTAAAATCATTGTGATGCAGCTTTTTGCTGGAGTAGAGCATACCATCTTGGGAGCTCACTTCAGGGAGTGACAGCTTAATATTATTGTTACTTTATTATATATTTTCTATTTTATATAGTGTTTTGAACTATGAACAGGCATGGAAGAAGTAATGAAGTGTATGTGCTTCATTAGAGATATGTTTTCTTGTGAAATACTTTGACATCATGAAGGCAATGCATGCAGTGTCAAAGGGACTGTGGCTATGACTCAGGGTCAACTTCTTGGTTCTTATGGGTTGACGTTTTTTTATGCTCCATGCAGCAGAACACAAATGCAACAGAATAGTAGACATGTGGTATATTTTTTGATGCAAAAATCATTATGTGTAATATTCATTGTCCCTTATAGAATATTACTCTCTAGAGAAATCTTACTGAGGAATGCCTCTGATAAGTTGAATTGCTGTTGACTTTCAAAGTTTGTAATTTTACTATATAGGAATCTTTTCTGTTGCTCCTTCCTTTTGTCTCATAACAACAGTAGCAGAGCTCATAATAAGTATCAAGAGATCAAAAAGAAATTCCCCACTTCAGTTTTTGTATTTTACTGAGCGTTCTTCTATCTGTCTGTCTGTCTTCCTTTACACAACCCCATGCCCCTTGTTTTATACCTCTTTTGGCCTTTGCTAGACATTTTAGATATTGTATTGTCATAAAGTAAAAGGCCCAGAGTAATGGCAGGCCTCTACGTTTTATTGCAGGGAATATAAAATATAGTAATTTTAGAACAGAACAGGAAAAAAGAGAAAACCATCTGAAAAAAATCACTCTCTAGGGAAAGGTTTTGTGAATTAATTTTAAATGCCCTCTTCCTCACTGCAAAATTTGACTCAACATTTCCAATTGAATTAAAACAAAACACTGCATTGAAAACTAAAGTCTAAATGTGAAAACTGACACATTTATAACACTTCATGTATGAAGCTTCCCTCCCCCTACTTAAAATGTACCATCTGAAGTAACTGATATTTTAATAGGACAGGTCGCTATAGTATCAGCAGTTAAGATGCCAAAATTTGACTATTTTTTCTGCACTGACTCTTTCTAGGCTCCTTCTCTGATCTAGTGTCAAAACAGATGTTACTACAATCTGCCTGCAACAAAGTCACACCAGTTCCTCCATTCTCCTGCTTTGAAAGATGGGGCCATTACAAAGGCATGGTATGCTAAGACACATTATTCCCTTGGGGATTCGGTTCTGTTCTTCTGCTACAAACATAAAGACCCAAACCAAGGCTATATAAAATCTGCCTGAAGAGACAACTTTCAGTGATGAAATAGATTTCCATAACATTTGTGCTATCACAAATTGTATAGAAGGTGTTGGATCAGAGGCTGCTATATTATTGGGATTCTAATGATGAATTATGTAACCTGAAATGTGAGATGTGGAAAGAACTACTATAATTTAAATAGAATAGTAATACATTCCATCATGCAAAGAAGGGTTATCATCAGGTGATATGAATGCCTGCTATGGCCATATAATAATAACTTTATTTATATCCCACTACCATCTCTCTCTTTTTTTTTTAATATTTTATTTATCAAAAGTTTTACAATGCAGATAAAAAAGAAGGGGGAATTGAGGGTAAAGGGTAAGGGGTAAAAGAGTAGGGGGGGTGGGAGGGGGAAAAGGGAGTAGAGGGGTGAGGGGGGGTGGGGGGGAGTGGTCAGGAGCGGGTAAGAGGAATAGGGGGGGGGTTGGGTAAAAGGAGGTATAAGGGGGGGGGGTTTAAAAACGTTGACTTCCCAAGCTTCTTCTGATCTTTGAGTTTTTCACTTCTTCAATATCTT
This sequence comes from Anolis sagrei, assembly GCF_037176765.1. Lineage (NCBI taxonomy): Eukaryota > Metazoa > Chordata > Lepidosauria > Squamata > Anolidae > Anolis > Anolis sagrei. Next base: position 208,719,773 of record NC_090024.1, on the reverse strand, counting down.
CTGATTCTCCAAGGTCCCTTCTTATTTGGTCGCTGTTTATACGTTGGACAGGTCTATCATCAGTGGTATTTTTTCTTCTTTGCAATAGTCCTGGAGTCCTGACCAATTCGTCTTCTTTTTTGTATTCTCTAGCCTTTGTGATAAGGAGTCCATTTGCACTATCTCTAGTACTTTAGTCATCCATATATCTGTGTTGGGGATTATTTCTGATTTCCACTCTTTTGCCAGCACCATTCTTGCGGCTGTACTTAATAGGAATAGTACTCTCTCTTGATTTTTGTTAAAGTCTGAGTTTATTAACCCTAATAAGTAAATGTCGGGAGATCTTGTAAATTTTTTCTTTAATATTTTTTTTGTGATAATATGAATCTCTTTCCAATAGTTTCTAACTTTTTTGCATTCCCACCATACATGAAGGAATGTTCCTTTTTCCTTCCCGCATTTCCAACAGGAATTTGAAATTCCTTTGTTAAATTTTGCTAATTTTTCAGGCGTAAAATACCACCTATAGTACATCTTGTACCAATTTTCGATTATATCACTTGCAACCATAGATTTTATCTTATTATTCCAAATATTTTCCCATTGGCTGATTAATATACTGTGGCCCAAGTCTTTTGCCCATTGAATTTGGCAATTTTTCACTTGTTCTTCTTCCGTTGACCATTTCAACAATTGTTGGTAGAGTATTTTTATTAATTTTTTCTCCTTTTCTAATATTAAATCCCATGTTCCTTTCTCTTGTGTAAAGCCAATTTTCTCATCTTCTTTAAACCCTTGTTTTATTTGAAAGTACTGGAGCCATGTAATGTTTTTATTTATGGTTCTAAGTTCTTCTAGTGATTTTAGTTTAGGTTCCTGTCCTCTTGTAAAGTTTAATATTTGATGATAAGTTAGCCAATAATTGTTGCCCATATCTCTCTTGTGTCTCGCCTCAATTGGTGATATCCACTTTGGCGTTTTGGTATACCATCTGGCTTTATATTTCTCCCAGGTCTTAATGAGTGAGGCCCTGATAAAGTGGCTATTGAAATTCTTTTCTATTTTTCTTTTATTATACCAGAGGTAACCGTGCCACCCTGTCCTAAGGTCGTGGCCCTCAATTGTTAGTAAACTCTCATTTTTTAGCGTTGCCCAAACTTTAATCGCCACGAGGTTGCAGGCCTCATAATATAGCTTTAAGTTCGGGAGCCCCAGACCTCCTCTCCTCTTTTCATCCGTTAATATTTTGTAACTAATCCTGGGTTTTTTATTTTTCCATATAAATTTCGAAATTTCTGTATTCCATTTTTTAAATAAGTGGTCAGTCCTAAGGATTGGTAGTGTCTGGAATAAGAATAATAGGCGGGGCAAGATTGACATTTTTATTATGTTTATTCTTCCTAAAAGGGAAAAATTTTGGTGTTTCCACCTGTCTAAATCATGTTGGATTTTTTTCCATACTGGGATGTAGTTGTGTTTTATTAAGTTGATATTGCTTTGTGATATGTATATCCCTAAATATTTTATTTTGTTCTCAATTTTTATTCCTGATATTTCTTGGAGTGTCACTTTTGATTTTTTATCAATATTTTTAACTAATAGTTTGGTTTTTTGGATGTTTAATTTAAAACCTGCCAATCTCCCATAGGTTTCAATTTTTTGTAGCCAGTCCTTAATCTTTTTTAGCGGGTTCTCCACTATGCAGACCACATCGTCCGCGTATGCTCTTATCTTGTAGTGTTGCTTTGCTATCTGCATCCCTTTTAAATTTGAGTCCGAATTTATGTCTCTGATTAACGTGTCTAATACCAGAATGAAGAGGAGGGGGGATAATGGACATCCCTGTCTTGTTCCTTGTGTAATATTAATTTGGGGGTCTGTCTCTTGGCCGTTAATTATTAATTTTGCACTTTGCATGTTATATATGGCGTTTACAGCATTTTGAAATTTATAACCGATATCAATTTCTTGTAATAGTAATTTGAGGTATGTCCAATTTACTTTATCAAACGCTTTTTCTGCGTCGATAAATAATAAAGCTGCCTGCTTCTCGTTGTGTTTTTCATAATACTCTATCATATTTATTAACATCCTCGTGTTGTCCTTAACCTGCCTTTGTGGTAGGAAACCTGCCTGTTCGTTGGTTGCCCAATCTTTCAGAAATTTCTTTAACCTTTCCGCCATGATTAAAGCAAATATTTTATAACTTCCGGTTAAAATGGCGACTGCTAACAGCTAACCTCCCGTCCGGGTAAGGCGATTGCTCTTAATCCGAGCTTAATCTGATCCATCCGCCCCTATTCTGAACTCCTGTCATCGGCTCCTGAACCGGCATCTCCTCAGGACCCCGGAGGGGGGCTTGAGGGGAGCAGAGGAGGAAAAACCAAGGAGGGAAGAAGAAGGGAGAGGAAGGAGGTAGAGCGAAGGCCGCTACTATCGATACGGCCTAGCACGCTCCCTCCCAGCCCGTTTGCTCGGTCTAACCTGGCCTGGAACATCTAACCCGCCAGCTGCCAATTACCACCCGCTGTGTTGACTACCGGAGGGAGGTCGGAGCGGCCGCCCTTGGAGCTCGGCAGTGTGCGCCGTGTTGCCTGTGTTGCTGTGCTCGGACTCATCCGCGGCTTGGATTAAACTGCGGACCGGAGCGGAGGCCTGGGCTGGTTGGAGTGGATTGTGGGGCTGCCGAGGGACTGCCGAGCCGGAGAGAGTTGCTGGGGCAGCTGGCTGTCGCTCCGAGCGCTGCGGTGCCAGCGAATTGCCGTTCTGCATTGTCCATCTCCACCCACGGCTCGATCTGGCCCTGACTTTCATCTGAGCCCTCGGCCTGTGTCCCCAGCGTGGCTCCGCTCCCCGCTCCCCGGATTCTGTGCCGATCCTTCCGCGCCAAGCTTGAACTCCTCTGCACTCGGAGGTGTGATTCCTCCGCGACTCCAACTGAGACAGGCCTCGTACTCCAACTTTCTCCGAGGCCTGGAGGCGTCCCGGCTGCTTCTCCCATGCCCCGATACCGCTGGGGCAAGCTCGACAGGGTGAGCCGGCGGTGACTCGGCGCCTCCCTGGGAGAGCCTGACCAACGCCGCGCGGTGACTCAGCGTTTTTTAAGCTCTCTTGCGGCGATCGTGATCTCTAGCCTGCAACGCTCTTAACCAGCAACACTAACCTCACGACTGCTAGGCTGTCTCCTGGGTGGTTGGAACTATATATATTGCTACATAGCTGCTGTTACATGCTTTGTGATCAACCGCCATTACTGTAACGCCACCCACCGCGTTACTGCCTCCATTTCCGGAATTATCCAGCTCATCAGCAGTTCCGGTGGCCATCTTAGCGATCCGTCACTCTGCTGCAAGGCCCCAGTCACCCGACCCTGACACTGATGGTGGGAGGGGGAGGAGGGAGACCAACTGGACTTTACATCTACCAATAGGACTGAGGACTATTCGATCAACTTGCACATTCATTGCGCTAGTAAATTGTTGTCTGAGCCAACGCTGATACCTGCCAACTGCCAGCACTTTATATGAGCCAACGCTATTAAGTCTTCCAATTACCAGCACTTTATTTGATCTATTGCTGCCAAATTTTACAACTGTTAGCACTTAGAGGGGCCAATTGCTGCTAAGGTATACAACGGTCAGCACTTCATCCAACAACTTGCACTTTAACCCTGTATAAGTAAGGTTATTAAGTGACCACCATAGCAGTCAGTCTCTGATAACGCGTTATTGTATGCACTTAACAGCTTTCTATGCACTTTAACAGCTTAGACTAAATCTTTAGCACTTTAAGACCTAGCAATTTAAAATCTACTACCACTTGAACCTAATATCCTACCTCAACCCTGTATCAACTCTGTTCCCCAATGTCAGCATTCCTCCCTTGGGGTCTGCTTATTGTGTTACTGGTGGACTGGGAGGACAATAGAGGGTGGAACGGGTGGGGGGATCCTGGAATTAACACACCAGGAATAGGAAAGAATTGGACTGAGACTGAGTGGCAAAAGTATATAATCTGGTACAAGTCATGGGTTGAAACTACGAATTCTAAGTGCAATATGGTAGAAGAAGGGTATTCCACTGGCCGGGGGGCCCCCATAGAGCCCGTGACGGGGAGGGGGAGATACGGGAAAGGGAGACCACCAATTCGGCTAATTCGGCCTAGAAATAGTAAAAATTTTACAGCCCAAATTCGGCCTAGGGAAAGAAGGAAAAAAAACTTAATTACTTGTAATCGGTCTCCTGACTTGGTAAGTGGGTGTACCCAGGTTGGCAGTCCCTCTGGGTTGAAGATGGTGCTGCTGAACGCCAGATCTGTCAATGGCAAAACATCTTTCATCCATGATCTAATCTTGGAGGAACGGGCAGATCTGGCGTGCATTACAGAGACCTGGCTGGATGAAGCTGGAGGAGTTAATTTGACCCAGCTTTGTCCGCCAGGATTCTCTGTACAGCACCAGTCGAGACCTGGAGGGCGGGGAGGCGGAGTTGCGGTGGTCTATAAAAATTCTATCCCTCTGACCAGAGGCCCCATTCCACAGTCAACCAATTTCGAGTGTGTCCACCTGAGGGTGGGCGACCGGGACAGAATAGGGATTCTGTTAGCGTACCGCCCACCTCGCTGCACTACGGTCTCCCTACCTGAGCTAGCGGGGGTGGTCTCGAGCCTGGCATTGGAGTCTCAACGGCTTCTTGTGCTGGGGGACTTCAATGTACATGCCGAGACTTCCCTAGGAGGAGCGGCTCAGGACTTCATGTCATCCATGGCAACCATGGGGCTGTCCCAACAAGTATCTGGCCCCACCCACTGTGCGGGACACACATTAGATTTGGTTTTCTGTCAGGGATGGGAGCAAGGTGGCGGTGTTGAGGAGTTATCCACCTCTCCGTTGCCATGGACCGACCACTATCTGGTCAGATTTAGACTCACCACACCTTCCAACCTCTGCAGAGGTGGGGGACCCATTAAGATGGTCCGCCCCAGGAGGCTTATGGATCCGAACGGATTCCTGACGGCTCTTGGGGATTTTCCTGCCACCTCGGTTGGTGATTCTGTTGAAGCCCTGGTGTCTCTCTGGAATGGGGAGATGACTAGGGCCATAAACACGATTGCTCCGGAACGTCCCCTCTCAAGTAGCCGAGCTAAACCAGCACCTTGGTTCAACGAGGAGCTGGCAGCGATGAAGCGAAGGAAGAGGAGACTAGAGCGCGTGTGGCGTTCGGACCCGAGCGAGTTAAATCGAACACGGTTTGTTGCCCTATTAAGGGCATATGCCGTGGCAATAAAGGCGGCAAAGAAAGCTTTCTTTGCGGCCAATATTGCGTCCGCAAAGAACCGTCCGGCGGAGTTGTTTCGAGTTGTCAGAGGGCTATTGAACCCCACCACTCTGGATGGGAACCCTGACAACTCGACGGCCCGCTGTGAAGCATTTGCTCGGTTCTTTGCGGACAAAGTCGCTTTGATCCGCTCTGGCCTGGATACCACGTTAACGGCAGTCTCTGAGGATGTAACACGAGCATCTGCTTGTCCGATTTTGATGGATTCATTTCAATTGGTGAAACCCGAGGATGTGGACAAGATACTTGGAGGAATGAGAGCTACCACATGCATCCTAGACCCCTGCCCATCCTGGCTTCTAAAGGAGGCCAGAGGGGGATTGGCCGAGTGGGTGGAGGTGGTGGTTAATGCCTCCCTTCGGGAAGGCAATATTCCAGCCAGCTTAAAACAAGCTGTAATAAAACCGCTGTTGAAAAAACCATCACTAGACCCCACTCAATTCGTCAACTATCGGCCTGTTTCCAATCTTCCCTTTTTGAGCAAAGTCCTGGAACGTGTGGTGGCCTCACAACTCCAGGTATTCTTGGTAGACACTGATTATCTGGATCCGGCACAGTCTGGCTTTAGGCCGGGACATGGTACCGAGACAGCCCTGGTCGCCTTAGTGGATGATCTCCGCAGAGAGCTCGACAGGGGGAGTGTGTCCCTGTTGGTCCTGCTGGATCTCTCAGCGGCCTTCGATACCGTCGACCACGGTATCCTTCTGGGACGCCTCGCGGGAATGGGCCTTGGTGGCACTGTTTTACAGTGGCTCGGGTCCTTCCTAGAGGGTCGTACCCAGAAGGTGTTGATGGGGGACAGCTGCTCGTCCTCACAACCTTTGTCTTGTGGGGTCCCGCAGGGTTCAATACTGTCCCCCATGTTGTTTAACATCTACATGAAGCCGTTGGGAGAGATCATCCGGAGTTTCGGGGTGCGGTGTTATCTGTACGCAGATGATGTCCAACTCTGTCACTCCTTTCCACCTACTTCTAAGGAGGCTGTTCAGGTCCTGAACCGGTGCTTGGCTGCTGTGTCGGACTGGATGAGGGTGAACAAATTGAAGTTGAATCCAGACAAGACAGAGGCACTCCTGGTCAGTCGAAAGGCCGAACGGGGCATAGGGTTACAGCCTGTGTTGGACGGGGTTACACTCCCCCTGAAGACGCAGGTTCGCAGCTTGGGTGTGACCCTGGATTCATCGCTGAGCCTGGAGCCTCAGGTCTCAGCGGTGGCCAGGGGAGCATTTGCACAGCTTCGGCTCGTGCGCCAGCTGCGCCCGTACCTCGGGAAGTCGGACTTGGCCACGGTAGTCCACGCTCTGGTCACATCCCGCATAGATTACTGCAACGCGCTCTACGTGGGGCTGCCCTTGAAGACTGCCCGGAAGCTCCAGATGGTCCAGCGCTCGGCAGCCAGGTTGCTAACAGGAGCAGCTCTCAGGGAGCATACCACTCCTCTGTTGAGCCAGCTCCACTGGCTGCCAATTCCCTACCGGGCACAATTCAAGGTGCTGGCATTAGCCTACAAAGCCCTAAACGGTTCCGGCCCCACCTACCTCTCCGAACGCATCTCCTCCTATGAACCGACACGGACATTAAGATCGTCCGGGGAGGCCCTGCTCTCGGTTCCGCCTGCGTCACAGGCACGGTTGGCGGGAACGAGAGACAGGGCCTTCTCGGTGGTGGCCCCTCGGTTATGGAATGCCCTACCAAGCGACATCAGACAGGCCCCTTCGTTGCTGGCATTTAGGAAGAAGCTCAAAACCTGGCTTTTTGAGCAAGCGTTTGGCTAATCAGCGCAATTGTACACAGAATGACGGTAAACTGAACATAGGAACGGTATAAGGATATGAGACTGGATCTTGGTTGCGATCGAGGCACTGTATGAATGGTTGTGTGTTTGTTATTGGGTATGCTGTGTTTTAATTGTTATTGTTGTGGTAATTAATATTGTGTAAACCGCATTGAGTCACCTATTATAGGTTGAGAAACGCGGTATAGAAATAAAGCAAATAAATAAATAATAAATAAATAATCGGTATTTAATAACGATATCGGGCGGTAATTCTTTATATCTTCCGGGTCGGTACCATCCTTTTGGATAAGGGTTATGTTTGCCTTTTGCCATGTGTTGGGACATGTTTTGTAGTTTAGAGTATTATTTATCACTTCTTGAAATAGTGGGCTCAATTCGTTTCTAAATAATTTGTAAAAGGTTGCAGTGAACCCGTCTGGTCCGGGGGCTTTATTTTTTTTTATCTTCGAGATTGCTGTGTCTATTTCTGATATTGTTACTGGGTCATTTAATAATGTTCTTTGTTCTTTTGTGAGTTTTGGCAGTTTTAGATTTCCTAGATATTTTGTAATTTCTTCTTCCTTTATATTCGATTTTCGATAAAGGTTATTGTAGAAATTGGCAAATTGTCCTATAATACTTTTTTCTTCTGTGTATGTTTTCTCCCCTACTCTAATCTTATCTATAGTTTGACCATACTTTTTCTTTTTAAGTTTGTTCGCCAGCCATTTTCCAGCTTTGTTGGCGTTTTGATAAAAATTTGCCCTTACATACTTGAGTTGTTTTTCTATTTTATCCAGTTGTAATATCTCTAATTGTTTTTTAAGAGTTTTTATCCTTAAGTTAGCCGCCCTCTCTTTTGGGTTCCTCTTTAGAAGTTTTTCTTCTTCTTGTAGTGCCTCCATTATTTTTTTTATTTCTCTGTCTCTATTTTTTTTGTTTATGGCCTCCTGCTTAATGAAATGTCCCCTCATTACTGCCTTCATTGCGTCCCATTGCGTCTCTTTTGAAGTTTCTACTCCACTATTTAAATTTAAATATTCTTGCAGTAATTTTCTATTTTTTTCAATATCTTCTTCCCTCCTCAGCATATTATCTTTTAGGCGCCATCGGTATTTGAAGTTGCTTCCTTTTATTACTAGTTCTATCGCGCAATGATCTGAGAGTGTTCTTGTCACAATCTTTATTCTATTTATCCTTAACAAGATTGATTTAGTGGCCCAGACCATATCTATTCTGGACCACGTTTTATGCCTTCCGGAGAAGAAGGTGTAGTCTCTAAGATTTCCTTTATGGTGTCGCCATGTATCTTTTAAGTACCACTTTTCCAACTGTGCTGTGAATCGTTTGGGTAACCGACTAGATTTATATTTATTTTTATTTGGTGGCTCATTTTTATCCTCTGGTGATTTGTCTAATAAGGGGTCTATCACCCCGTTAAAATCTCCCATTATTAATAAATCATCATATTCTTGATTATCAATATTTCTTTTAAGTTCCTTCAGAAAATGTTGCTTCGAACCATTTGGGCAATAAATGTTACAAATTAAAATCTTTTGATTCTTTATTTCAATTTTAACTCCAATAAAACGGCCTTCTTCATCTTTGAAGCTCTGTGTAGGTTGTAGCCAAGGCTTAATATATAACACGACCCCTTTCTTCTTATTTTCTGCTGATGCATAAAAGCATTTTCCTAATTTTTCATTTTCTAGATGTTTACTTTTTTTGTGGGTTTCTTGAACTGCCGCTATTTCGTAATTCTTTTGCCTCAGATAGTTGAAAAAACGTCTCCTCTTATTCGGGGAATTCAATCCATTTATATTATTTGAATATATCCTTATGTCTTTATTCATTTATATTTTCCTGCATCTCCCAATGGACTATGTCCTGTGTCATCAACAGTTTATAGTTCTCAGGGGAGAATTCCCGTAGTCTTTTTTGTTCTCTTTCTCTAATTGCTATCTGTGTATTGTGTGCGTCCCCTTCTTCTTCTTCTGTTATGTTTGTTTCTTCTGGGATTCTTTTTTGAGGTTTTTCCTGTGTGTCTTTCCTGCTTTCTTGCGGATGTTTCTGGGAGTCTTGTCTCCTGGGCTTGATATGTGTTGTAAAGAAAGCTTTGGCTTTCTCTTCAGAATTTATCCAATACTTGTTTCCATTCCAGGTGACTGTGATCCCTTCCACTTTCTCCCATCTGAATTTTACTTTCCTCTTTTTCAGTTCCTCAGTTAGGAAGGTATATTTTCTGCGTCTTGTTAGTGTTTGTTTAGTAACTTCTTTCATAATGATCACTCTTTGCTCCTTATAGTAAATTGGTTTCCTGGCGCTTTCCTTTAATATTTCATCGCGAGTACTTTTTCTACAAAAGCTTATGACCACGTCCTTTGGTGTTTTATTCTTCTTAGCATATTCTGATGGTACCCTGTAGGCCCTGTCTAGGTCTTGTCCAATAATTTCGCCACTCACATCAAGTAATTCTGCCAGTAATTCTATTGATAGTTGTTTTATATTTTCCTCTTTTGACTCTTGTAGATTTCTCAGTCTTATCTGGTACTCCAATTCCCTGTTCTCGAGAAGTTCTGCCTGCTGTTGGAGTTTTTGGTTCATATTTTCTAATTTTGTGATTCTGGATTCCGTCTTGCTTTGCGTTTTTATTATTGTTAGATTTTCTTTTTTTATCTTGTCTACATCCTCTTGGATTTTATTTATGTCTTCCTTTAAATCTGTTTTTAATTTCTTTATTTCTTCTTGTAGCTCTTTATGTTGTGAGTCTTGTTTCGCTGATATTTTTTTTATCTCTTCCAGTATACTTTGTAGTACTGTCTCCTCGGTGACAGAGTCTTTTTTTTGTTGTTGTTTGGCAGCTTGCGTTAGTTGTGGTGTTGATTTCGCTTTCGGGTTTTGCATCCTTATTATTTTAACTTAAATTTCTTTAAGTGCTAAAATTGCTAAAATTGTGTTTTATTCTCAATATTATTCTTCTTTTAAATTAAAGGAGTGTTCTTCCTTTTTTTTTTTTTGTTGATTTTATATTCCTCTGTTCCTGCTTGTATTCTAATTCTTCGCGCCTTTTATTAGATTCCTTTTGGCACTGATGATTATCTTTCTTTCTTTCTCTTCTTTATTTCACTTTGCTAGTTCCTTTAAAAGTAATTATTGTCTGTTTTCGTTTTCTTTTAATACTTTATGTCTTTTTAGATTTTGTGTTTTATGGGGTTTTTTTAATGTTGTTTTATTAATATAGTGTCCTTTATTTGTGTGTTATTTGTAATTGACTTTATACTTATATATTTATACTTATAAATGTTTTCTTCCTCTTGCCTACCTTGCCTTCTTAGTCGTCTCCTTTCTCCCTTGCAGCCTTTTGTGCCTTCTTCTTTTCTTCCGTCTTTCTCTCCTTTCTTGTCCCTTTCCCGCGAGATGAGGTCTTATTACCACGTTGTTTCCTTCTGTTGTCTTCCGTCTTCCTCCTTCTCTAACTTCTCGTGTCTTCTCGCGCAATTTCTCCTCCCATGTAGTCTCTCCCTCTCGCGATACTTGGTCTTCTTGCTTCGTCACTCTCCTTTACTTCCCCTCCCACGTGTTTCCTTATCTCCTTGTCTCCTTATCTCCTTCTCTGTCTCAAGGCCGGCTCCCTATGGCTTCACGGGCTTTTCCAAGGTCAGTTCTTTTAATTATTTATTTGTTTCCCCTCCGTCTTTTCCTTTTCTTGGGGGTTGTGGTTTTGTGGTGGGGGGGGGGGGGGGGAGGGCGGGGGGGGGTGCGTTAACTTTTAGCCGCTTTTTACGCGGTTCAGTCTGTTTACAGGGTCCCGCTTTCCGATATTAAATATTGAAATCTCTCTTCCTTGATGGGGTTTTTTTTCTCCTTTCTTCGGCCCTTCCCTTTATCTTTTATCTTTAATTCTTTCTTTCTGGTGTGCTTGCCGTTCAGCCGTTCAGCTCAGCCCGCTGTACCCTGGGGGTTGGGATACCGCGGATGTCTCCTTCGAGACGCCCGCTGTATCCCTCCTTCCCTTTGGTTATGCCGTCCCCTCTGTGGGGAGGGAGCTTATTCCGTAGCTCTACCCGGCTGTGCTGCTTAGACTGGCAAGTTACCCCTTCCCCTTCTCTTCTCTTTTCTCGTTATTACTTTGAGTCGGCTAGGATAGGGCCGGTTAAAAACAGCCTCTCACTTGAGGTTCGGGACTACGCCGTTCGCCGTTTATTCCTTTATTCTTTTTCTTTTCCTTTCCGATTCTCTTTCCCAGTCCCCCTGCTCTCCTCGCCCCTCTGGTTTTATTTTAAGTTTCTCCTGCCACCACCTCCGATTATTTAGTTTGCTTGTCCTACGTTGTCTTTACTTACTTATTGTCGACCTCAGTTGTTTAAAGATCAGGGAGTTTGCCTTGTAGGTTTCCCTTCTTTCTCTGTGATCTTTTCTTCTTTATTATTGTGTTGTTGGCCAGTGGAGATATAGGGAGAGACTTCAAAGATGTCCTCCCGCCGCGGTTTGAGTCTCACCACACTCCCGTTGCCGGGTGCACTTGGGAACCCCCTTGAGGGGGGCCCCACCTTGCACCGTCGGCCGGGTGTAGGTGAAGAAAAGACCCTCCGAGACCTCAATCTGCCTCGTGGGGAAGGGGTTTCAACCCCCTTGACTCAAAAAAAAAGAACGCGGCTGTCTCCAGAGCAGCTGAAGACACGTCCTCCACCGTTCGGCCACCAACCGGAAGTCATCCCACTACCATCTCTCAAAAGGGACTCGGAGTGGCTGGACTACAACGTCCAGCTGCTAAGGGTTCTTGAACAACCTCAACACCCCTAACCCCAATTTCTCTTATTTGTTTTTAGCAGAATTTGAAATGGATAGAATTTAAAAGAAGCCAATATTTGATAACACTTTAAACAGGCGACTATCCTATGCAAATTTAGGTGACAGTTCAACACCCTGATTTGCCTCACTCTAACATCAAGTCAAGCAAAGTCCTCTTTAAATTTTTCATAGCTCAAAAATAAAGACACAACACTCAGCCCTACTTGAAAGGCCTTCCCCTTCTTCCACCTAGAATACTATGAAGAGAGTGATTTCCTCAGATTGCCTCCAAATCTACTTTTGGCCCTTTTCCTTAAGTCACAAAAAAAGCATCCCTGGGTCTAAATTCAATTACTAGTCCTAACTACAACAGACCCACTGAATTAACTCGACATACATGTGTTAATTTGCCAAGTTCCAATTGATAATTGGATTTCTTCTGGTGATGATTATCCATTGGATTTAAGCCCTAGTTTCTCTCACTTCTCTTCAAGTTTCAAAAGACTGGTTTTCAGAAGGTACATGTTCTCACTTCTTTCTTTTTGAAACATACTTAGCCAAAACCAATTCCAGTCCTCCACAGTTACAGATGACTAATTGGGGCACTGTGGATGAGACTGAATATTTGCAGGGATATTCTAAAGAAAATAATGTCATATGGGTCTACAACACAATAGGAAACGATGGTCATCTGTATCCAAGTAGTTTTAAAGCAGTGGTTCTCAGCCTGTGGATCCCCAGGTGTTTTAACCTACAACTTCTAGAAATCCCAGCCAGTTTACCAGTTGTTAGGATTTCTGGGAGTTGAAGGCCAAAACATCTGGGGAACCACAGGTTGAGAACCACTGTTCTAAAGGGATATGAATTCCAAATCAAACTCCACAGTAATATGACTGTGTAGGATTGTAGCCCTTTTGCCTTGACAACTGGAAACATTTTTTCCAACCAAACACACTTCTATGTGAACAGTTCTACGTGTTTTGAACATGAGTTACAAAAAATGCTGACAACACAAAAATGAGAGAAAATCTCTCCATTAACTTTAGCATGAGTAGTAACTCTCTATGCCATAAATGAAGTCATGATGTCTTTAATTTGTTAACATTAGAGCTTCAGACACATTCCAATACAGTATACATACTATCATCAGCCAATCATATACCTGTTGCATTGGTATTTTCACATCTGCATTATTCAATGCATGATCACAGATGTGATGAGATCATTACAGAACACTTTGGTCTCTCAAGAACTAAATACCAGACTGTTTGACCGCATTATCTTGTTTCACTAAAATATTTTGGTTAGAAGGAACAGTCCTTTCCATTCACTTTCCATTATTTCTCTGGTCTGAGGGGTAATGTGGCAAAGGCAGCAAGGCTGTGCATATGGAATGCACCAAAGATGCATCACTTCTTCTAGATGGTTTCATGAAAAATGAACAAAATAATCCTCGATTAATCAAGATAAAGATTGCTCCACCTGGGTCTCAGCCTTGTTTGTGCCAAACATGAAATTCCATCAAGAAAACCACTAATGCATTTAACATACAACTATTTACAATTTGCATTTCATTGAAAGTTAGAGGTCTCCTCATAACAAGGAAAATATAGTATTTTTTCTATGATATATCAATGACTTTATGCACTACTATGTAGGTATTAAACAGACATACTAAGTCATCAGGATTCACTTGGAACACAGCAAAGCAAAATAAAGTACATTTGCTCAGAGCGCTAAAGAGAAGGAAGTAACTTTTTATTCCCCATTTCTCCACACTTTACATTTTACAACCAGATGCGTATTTTAATATAGCAGATGAAGCTCAAAGAAAACAGCACATATTTCAATTAAGCTTTTTCAAAAGCTGCCTCTCTTTGTCTTGGTGTCTGTGTCATAAAAATATTCCAGAAGGAACATTATGTTCAATGCAGCATTTGCATTTTTATCCAATCAGATCTTAAGGACATGTGCCAAGTCAATGTTTATATTACAGAACAAATCAAACATCAGCAAGATCTGATTAACCTAACGACCTGGAATTAAACAATACCACCTGGAAGGGGTGCTCCTATGTTTGCTGGAAACTGAAAGGCTCTTTCAATATATCTGTGCCAAGGGCAGATGTTTTCCTGCACATACAAAGATATATGGATTCTGAAATATTCTTCACATTTTTGTACCATATATACTAAGGGAGATAATTAGGGATAAATCTTATGTTCTAAAATGAAATTTTAAAGTATTCTGTAAATGGAAAGGTTTTAACAGTTCTAAAAGTAGTAGTCACTTTCCATTTCTACTCAGCATTGCCATCATTTCAGCTCCATCTGACCAAGGGTAAGATCATCCAACCCCACTATGATTTGGTTTAATAATAATGTCATCAAAAACCACTATACTTGGCTGATTTATTGCACCACAAGTCAGCATATGTATGGAGGGGAGCAATAATCCCTGCCTTTAATAGGATGAAGAAAAGCAGGTAAGATATAAATGAAATTGTGTGTGTGTGTTATTTTGTTGCTGCTGTGGAATCCATGAGGTATCTATCAATGAGTGAGCCCTGATCTTGAATCATCTAAAATTAATGAAAAATAAATAATTTGATATCAGAAGTGAAATTCCCAAATCGGGCCCTGGAAAAATCTTATCTTCTATACTCTGGGGTGGAATTGGGTTTGGAAAACTATAATACACAAATATTTACTCCAAAATTATATTGCTATTTTTCACATCTTGAACATCATTCCTGCCATGACTTGCTGGTCCACAAATACTACCTATTCTCTCCTAAAATGCCAATGGTCAACTGTTGTTAACCAGACTCTAAGACAGTGGTTCCCAATCTTTGGGCCTCCAGGTGTTCTGAACTTCAACTCCGAGAAATCCCAGCCAGCTTACCAGCTGTTATGAACTGTGGGAGCTTAAGTCCAAAACACCTGGAGGCCCAAAGGTTGGGAACCACAGCTCTAAGAACATATCTTCGTTTCTAGAACATACAAGATGGAATCCTGATGGTGTTTTCTCTCAGTGCTGCAATATATTATGCCAATGCAGTACACTTTTTGTGGGCATCTGCTGCTGTGGTAGCAGGGAAAGACAGAGAAAGCCAATGCCATCAGGAAAGAAAGCTGGCATTTTCACATTTGCCCATAGAGAAAGAACTTTCTCTTATTGCCGCTTGCAAAAGAAAGCTGCCTGTTGGTTCCCAAGTCTTTCCCTCTCAATATTGCTCTAGCCTGTGCTCCTATCACTGTACTGCCACTTTACCTGTGCCAGTAGTTATACCTGCCAATGGTATTTCAACTAGAATAAACAATCAGGTCATCCTTGCAGAGTTCTGTTAGCTTTGATCTCCAGACCATTTAGCATGGAGGATACTGATGAGTGAGTCCAATTGGTAAAAGTTTTGGATGGAGTGATGGAGCAGATTTAGAAAGTTAAGTGCAGGCTATGTTCCGTTTAAATATCTATTGTAGGAAAGATACATGTTGATGAAGAATGAAATACAGGTATGTCACAGAGAAATCTGGTAGACTGAATGTAATAGAGAAAAAATCAGAAGAACATGGACACTTGCAAAAGATTGAGCATGTAGTTACATATATCCCAGTGTCATGACTGAAAACCCAAATGTATGGATACCAAAAACCGAAATGGCTTAACTAAACTCAAAAGGCTATGCAAAAGAAAATAAAAATTGTGAACTAAAACTAGAAAACAGTTACAAAATGCATTGCCTGGGAGGAAAGGGTTACTTTTTAGCAGAAAATTAATGCACTCCATTCCAAATTAACATGTGGGATAATTAAAACCATCTTTCCAATGAATTTATTATAGGATATACAAAGCTAATTATAAATTCTCTGTTGCTAATCCGTTGCAGTTTGCTAATGCAGCGTTGAAATCTCTTTGGCCACACTTGTTTAAATTATTCATTAGACACAGCAACAGTTGTGAACTGTAATTTAAATTGGCATCTCATGAATATTCAATTAATACAATAAACATTGGAATGTTTTACTGCACACTGCTCAATATTTTGCACTCTATCCGGTGTTTACATATTTTTATTAACTCTTTATAAAGGTGTTACCTATTTATGTCACTGATTACAACAGGAATAAAATGTCCTACTCATAAATATTTGTGTCATCTTAAGAGAGGGAATGTAATTAGGCAAAGCTTCAGAAGTCATAATTAATATAGAGCAGATATTACTCTTGTACTCTTTTGCTCTGAACATGTGGCCTGGCACCATTTCAAACTAAGGAAAGTTGACACACAGTACAACTCCAGCACTACAGCTTTTCTAAATATCAAGGATCAAACCTACCATTTTGTACACTTTACAGAAAGTAATAATTGATGATGAACAGCCATCCTTTTACTCTTGAAAGTATGCTCCAAAGAAACTTTAAAGAATAGTATCATGTACACAGAATTCTTTGCTTTCCCAGATTGTAATTTTTTGTTTTGAATGTCAGAACAAATGGTGGCTGCCTCAAATGGAGAAATGAACAAAGCAATCAGATACTACAGGAGGATGATCCTATATTTGAACTCGGATTGATGGATCTGGAATAAACCAGGATATTAATTGTTGTTGTTTATTTGTTCAGTCACTTCCGACTCTTTGTGACCTCATGGTCCAGCCCACGCCAGAGCTCCCTGATGGCCATCACTACCCCCAGCTCCTTCAGAGTCAAGCCAGGCACTTCAAGAATACCATCCATCCATTCTGCCCTTGGTCGGTACCTCTTTCTTTTTCCTTCAATTTTCCCCAGCATCATTCTCTTCTCTAAGCTTTCTTGTCTTCTCATTATGTGGCCAAAGTACTTCATCTTTGCCTCTAACATTCTTCCCTCCAATGAACAGTCGAGCTTTATTTCCTGAAGTATGGACTGGTTGGATCTTCTCTCGATCCAAGGCACTCTCAGAATTTTCCTCCAACACCACAGTTCAAAAGCATCTATAGTCCTAAACTAAATAATATCCCTAGTCATTCTAAAACTCTTCATCATAGGTTTCTGGTTAATCTGAAACAGAATGTTACAGTTATATAATATTTTATGTCTGTTATCACAAATCCATACATGTCCCAAAGGGTCGCCAAAATCTTAAGTCATGGTCATCTGAAGCAAGGTGTGAAAATGGAAGACAACAGAGGTCAGTGTATTTGTGAGTGAGGGATACCTCTATTTAAATTAACAATTGGTTTGGCCATTATCTGCAAATGAAGTCCCTGAATAAAATAACTTCTTTATTTCACCGAGCTTTCCTGAACACTTGGAATGACTTCCTCAGATCATTTCTCATTTTGAAGACCATGAAGTGCATGGCTATATTTAAAAAGTGTATTGAAATTCATGAATACTGGGGAGAGTGAGAATTGACCAAAAAAGATGAGAAAAATATCAAATGTCCCCTTGTTATAATGTATTGCCATTTAGCTGACAGCTTTTTATCACTATGACTTTCCAATTGCTTGTAAGTGTGCATGACAGCAATGTCCCTCACAATATTTTTAATACTAAAGAAAGGCTTCCTTTAAAATGGAGAGGCAACTCAGTAATATTTTAGGGGATATGGCTCTAAATCTAAAGTAGGCAGAAAAGTCAAGGAATAATCCTGCTCCAAGTATTTCCATCAATATTCTTAAAAAGACTACTGGTCAAATGGAAAAGTAAAGCCAATAGATATCAGTTCAACTTCCTCGTCTATTGCAAATATGGGATATATAGAGACACATTTTTAATTGAAAAAGTTACAGATTCTCTCCCCAGTTATTTCTATATAATTCCTTTCACACTGGAATTCTTATATAGTATTCACAAAGATCCAAGAATCTCAAATAAGAAAACTCTCTTAGGACATGTAAGAAATCAGTTAGTGAGCGTGTGAACTGTAAAAGGCAAAGAACGAAGCTGATTGGTTGGGGTCATGTTTGGGAAGCTAGCTGAGCCTGTGGGTCTTGGCAACAGTTTCATATTTAGGCTTGAGCTGTGCAATTGCTTGCAGAGAGAGAGAGAGAGAGAGAGAGAGAGAGAGAGAGAGAGAGCTCTTGCTTCATAAGCTGTTGGAAGGAAATTTTCCACATGGACACCGAAAAACCATTTATATCTCCCTAAAAGGATATTATGGGAGTCAGTGCAACTAATCTCATGACTGTAAATATGTTGCTCTGCATTACAAAGAGTAAACTTCTTTTTCTGTATTGATCATCTGTGTGGCATATTTTCTTTCTCTGGCAAGATAGCATGTGGACTGATAAAACGAACTACGTGTTATTTTCATTACGTCAACAAACTCAAAGTGTGAAAGTTTTCAAAAATGGGTAGTTTATCTCTTCTCTGCTAGCTAGACTGAGGCTGGATCTACACTGCCCTATATCCCAGGATCTGATCCCAGATTATAGGCTTTGAAATGGATTATATGAGTCTATGCTGCTAAATAATGTAAGATAAGCACATAATCTGGGATCAGATCCTGGGATATAGGGCCTGTCTGTTAGGGCCCCCTACTGAGGCTGGATCTACACTGCCCTATATCCCAGGATCTGATGCCAGATTATCATCTTTGAACTGGATTATATGAGTTTACACTGCTAAATAATCTGGGATATGCAGATAATCTGGGATCAGATCCTGGGAAATAGGGCAGTGTAGGTCCAACCTGACAGCTGAAAAAGAGAAACGCACCAGCAGATTTTAATATTTGAAGGGACCCATTCTCTTCTTATGTCTTTTGATGAAAACTTCCCAGTGGTGAAAAGTAAATGGCATAGAAGAAGAATACAATGGACTTCCCTAATTTCAGAACATTTCTAAGACCAACCACCAGACAGCCAAAATGAATAGGCAAGTAGTCTTGAAGAGTGCTTGTTGCATTAAGGATAACAAATCCAATTGCCCCCCCCCCCCCCCACTATTTCAGTATGCGTGTGATTCACTTACTAAAATTTGCACTGAGATCTGCAGTTGCTTTGGGTTTATTTTGAAGCTTGGCTCAGACTGCAGATAATTAGCACAAAATAAGTGGTAGCTCTTCTGCTGTAAGATGTAATTATTTACTTTCTGTTCTGAGGACCTGGTGCAGCCAAAACTAATGAACAGAAAGCAGCTGAAAATAAAACTGCTGGCAAATGCAACTGCGTCAGGCAGATGTAGTGGCACACCTTTTCATGTCACAATTTAAACAGCAACATTAAATAAAATGATATGATGTATAAAGTCAGCACCATTTTACATCTGAAGTTAAAAATCACTCAATCTATTTATTGCCTTACGGCCTAAGTGCCTGCTTTGTTTATCAGCTACATGATGTTTTGCCTCCCAGGGAATCTGTATAAACTCTACCGGTGAACTGAAAGTCAAACTAGACTCTCTGTCTTTACACCCTGATTAAGTGTTAAGTACTATTACTTTGGTTGAAACAGATTGTGGATTGGCTTGTACGTTTTCACCTATAGGATTAAAAGGTATTTAATCTGGGCACATTTCAACATAAAATGTTTTTCTGTGGCAGCATTGCGATTGAGATGTGAAGTAGAAAATGTCAGTCTTTAACAGTTCTTGTAATGATGACAAATGAAATTCCTGCCTACTCTTTCTAGAGATATCATCTCCACAAGGCAAAAAGAAATAAAAAGATTTTAAAACCTGTTTTTTGTCTTGGTTTGAAGTTTCCCCATACCATTGGGTGCCTATATAGTACAGCATATTTATGCTAGTGGCACAAAGTCAATGCCACAGGTCTCACTGTTATGCCACATTCCTATTGTCACCAGAGTTGCATTTCAAACTCATATAGCATGTGATTTTCCTGTTTCTTGGCAGAGGGTTGGACTGGATGGCCCATGAGGTCTCTTCCAATTCTATGATCAGAGGAAGAAATTAGGAATATTTAGGAGTGCAGCCAATCATAGGAAAACTCTAGCTGTTGTCCTGAGCTGGCGTCTTCAGAATCCAACCAACCAAAACTTCCTGTGTTAAGTCAATATTGATCATTTTTCATGAAATTCAGTGTGATAGCAGTTTTTAACAATATCCAACTAGCCTTAATATATGTTCTGTATATAAACAGCATGTGTTGCTATACTAGCCATATGAAATGACTTGTTGGTCTTATTCAACTCTGTGTTATATTTTACCAAAATTTCCCCATTGGTGGGAAATCTCTGAATGAGTATTTTTCTCCAATGTATCACATGAAAGAAGTCATACAAATAAAGCAAAAAAGAAAACCAAGAGATTACTTGCAAATACTTTCTGTGCAGAAAGCTGCAAATTACCTCTGAGTAAATAAGTGCAGCGCTATACTGGCAGTATCTGGATAGTCTGGCCATTATGATAGCCAGATGCAAAAGATAACAAAGCTTTTACTCCTTTAACAGCTGTGCAGAGGAGGAGATTAGGGTCTATATTGTTTGGCATATGGAATTCACCAGCTGAAGTTCCCTTTTTTCCACACTAGTGTTAAAAGTTCAGCAGGTCTGTTCCCTTCTGCACCTGGTCATCAGTGGGTCACAAGAGGCTGCTCACAGCTAGATGAAACTCGGGATCTATTTTGTTCTTCAGCAAAGCAACCTGTTGTTCAAAGCATCTCACAATAATTTTAGACCATTTTTCCTTTTAAAAGCATCACCAGGCAGCTATTCAACACTTATTTGATCTGTGTAGCGTACCTAAACCATTCTAATAATGTAAACATCAAACAGCAATCTTTGATCTCAAGCATTTACTTTAAGATCTCAGTGATATCAAACACCTCCATAGGTTGCTGACAAAAAGCAGAATTATATTAAATCCTTCTTTCACATGGTGACTATATGTCTAATTTTGACTTTTAATAAAATACTTTATCAGGGTGGACAACTGTAGCAGGGACAAGACCTTATTTTTTATTCCATAGCAACCGTCCATTTTGATTTTCAGCTAAAAATCAGTCCTAGAAGTGAATGCAACTCTGTTTCCAGTTTTTACTTTTTCCCAGCCATTATCAACCAAAAATCACAGGCAGCTGGTCTGCTTCCAGGCATAATTCAAAGTGCTGGTTTTGACCTTTGAAGTAAAGATGATTTGAAAGACTGTTTCTCCCTTATGAACAATCCTATGATTTCAGATCTGCTGGGGAAGCTCTTCTATCTGCTTCTCAACTCTCATAGATACAGCCATTTTGCATGGATTGGCCACCACTACATCGAGAACAACAGCAGGATGATAAAGGGTGATCATACAGCGATGCCACTGGATGGTCAGGACTTCTTACACCACACTGCAGCAGCCCAGGGACTAGCAGTAAGAACCATCCCAGGACATTCCAGATTGACCCTGGGATATTCTGTTTGTGCAGAACTGCCCTAGTCTCTGGGAAACCACAGTTTAAATGCCCGCTCAATCACAAAAAAGAAGAAGAAAGAATGACCTTGTGCCAATCATATACTTCTAGCCTTACAGGAAGGCAATAGTAAACATCTTCTGTATAAATCTTGCTCAGAAAAACAGGAATGTCATAAAATGACTTGAAAGCACGTTAACAATAAAATATTCATTCAAATATTTTTCAACTGTAGCATTTCATTAAACAATTTTATGTTATGCCTTCATTTTGAACATAACCACCAATTTTTGACTACATATTTTCTTTTTTTCACAAAAATCTAGTTTATTAAAAACTAGAATACACAAATGTATACAGAATTCAATCAGTATGCCTTTGATGTATCTGCCTTTTAGTCAACATATAGCAGAAGGCAGTCTTGAAATCAGGTTACAACTCTAACTACGTAGATACCTCATCAACTATAAGCAGTTGCTATATTTTGCCAAACCAGCCACAACTCAACAAGTAATTCCTTGGAGTGTTCTCATCATGAAGCCAGTGGAAACCGTATACATTTCTATCACCACTGTGGCATTTTAATACACACACACACACACACACATCAGTTAATCCAGAAACAAGATACCCTGTAGTTTATTATGATTTTGTGACTGATGCCTTTTCTAAATTACAAAAGTCAGCTCTGTTTCAGTTCAGTAGAATGGCATATTCGGTCCCACAACAGTGTGCATTTTACTCTTTCTATTTCAGACACATTCCACATTCCAATACCTCTGCTTTCTTATCTATTTTGAGGCACCTGTGTGATTTCTGTATTTCCCTTTTCACCATTCCAAAGGACTCAGAACTTTCAAGCTCAGTTAGTAAGGAAATTGGGAAATGCAAAGGTTGCAAACCAGGAATAACTAGGTTGGCTTCTAAATTCCTTTTGTACATCATGATTTTCCTCCATATGGCCATGAATCGTGCTCACTCGGTCCACCTATTTATTCATTTGTGGATTAACTCTTTTCTAATTACCCACCAATAGTATAAGTGAGCCAAGAAGAATAAGACACATTCTTACCAGGATGACTACACTTCTAACATGGCACTTTGTTTTAATCTTCAGTACTCAAGAACAGTAAACATAACTCTATTCAGAATCTTTTTTGTGACCTGTTTTTTGGGTGCACATTTTAAAACTATATCCACAGTAAAGCAGCTTGGATCAAGAGTTAGTCATATTTAATGCATATCTACAGAAGTTGCTGGGAATGATGTTAGTCATGATTGACTTAATTTTGATTGGCTTCAAAGAGACTATTGTAAGTATGACTAAGTGTTGGATCCAAACTCAGTAACTCTGTTCTGTCATAAATATAACTTTCTATGAAAAGTATTTTTTCCTTTTTACTATAACCAATGCACAGAACACAATTTTGATCATGTCTTCAAATCCTCATGCTTTGAACAACTATAGCAATGTTTTTTTTAAAATACAGTTTTGAATTTCTAGTCATTCCTTCAGACTCTGGAGCTGTAGCTTATTGAGTTTCCATAATATGGCTGTTAAAGATGTGGTCTGGGAAAAACACTGACAGAACTCAATGTAACTTGAAAACCCCAAAGTCAGTCTGTATACTGGGATGTTTACCCATCTTCTTGAATCAGGAAGAGGCATCATTGACACAATGAGAAATTCTAGCCAATTTATATTATTTGACACTTTGCTCCAACTAAGAGACTGAGAGTGACTCCAATATCATTAATGCGAGCCTTTTAGTGGCGCTAGTCTTTCCAGCACCAAGGACAGTGTGCTGTGTTTTTTCTTCCTCCTGGATCTAAACACATGCCAACAGTAATTTCTAAACTCTCTCTCTGCCAAACAGTATAGTGAAAACACACATCTTGGCATTTTCAGATCATAACAGAAGATGCCAAAATGCTGTCAATGGTTTTAAAACGATGAAGGATTTTCTTCTGTCACATTGCTAAATGCTTTGCTGCATTTAGGCAAGTACTGATGTTTCCTCTTTAATGCACATATCAGCCTCTGAAGGTTAATGTAAATTCAGAAACCTTTGTCCTTTTCCACCCCAAGTTAATAAACAACAAACTCCATTCACAGTAAGTTGATTTAACCATATCTTCTGGCATGTTTTATGGCTTCTCCTCTTGGCTCTCAGTCAAGTTTTATGGTTTCTCGTAGGCACGGCTAAAGGTATAAGCTCACAAACAATTTTTGAGAAGGGGGCTCACAATATAAAACATTTTCTACAAACTCTCCTTAACAAATGATGTTATTAACAGCACCTTCTCTTGATATGTTTTGTGCACTCATACAATTCACTCAATGCCCAGTTCTTATGAGATATTGTTAACTGCGATGGCCTTGCAGGATAGTTTTAAACTTTTTTATTGCACTCTGACATTTACAACATAATCACAAAAGCCAAAGGAATGGGGATTATTATTGTCGAAGGTTTTCATGGCCAGAATCACTGGGTTGCTGTGAGTTTCCTGGGCTGTATGATTATGTTCCAGAAGCATTCTTTCCTGACATTTCACCCACATCTATGGCAAGCATCCACAGAGGTTTCCTCACAATCTCTTCCATCAGAAGCAACTTGTAGTTTCTCAAGTCACTCCTGACATGAAAAAAATGGCCATACAGCCCGGAATGCTCACAGCAACCCAGGGATGATGATGATGATGATGATGATTATTATTATTATTATTATTAACTTTATTTATACCTCACCTTTCTCTCCGTGGCCACTCACAGCTAACAATCCCACACTTTAGTCAAGTTTTTAAAGTGCAATACAAAAGTTAAAAAACAATTAAATAGTACAAACAGGTAAAATATAATAAATACACTTAAAACGGCCTTTAAAACTCACAGTCCCCTCCCAACCCCCAAAACTTTGGGATATTTTGACCAACTTTCACAAAAATGAATCACAATTGCAATGTCAAAGTCCAAACACATTTCCAATGGAGAGTCCAAGCAGCTGGGAGAAGAGTCACTGAACATGAAAATGCACAATCTAGACATGTTGTATATCCTGATTTACCATGGGACATATATAAAGTCTTAAACCAGTGTCGTGTGGACTGGTGCATATTTCTTCCATTTCTTTGTGCTGGGGGTTAGTAAAGATGCTCCTTTATTTAATTTGGTTTCAATGCTTTCCTGTGCTTACTCTCATGATAATCTTAGAAGTATGTCTACGGACACATATCCTTATTCTCTTTCCCACTGAACCCTCAAGATCAGGGTTCATCAGCCATTTCATATTTCATTTACCATGTTTACGTAGAGGCAAACCGTTTATTTCTAATCTTGGGAAGAATCAAAATACGTTTAAGAAACTCTCCCTTAAGGATGCCATCCCACTTAATATCCAACCATGAATGAAGTCAGTTAGAAAGGAGCAGCACACACTACTACAGCAAATTTTGATGATTTCTTTCTTCCTGCTACCTTGTAGCCTTGTCCAGAAATGATGCACAAAGGACTTGTTTCAGTGGAGAGAAGAACTTAGCAGATCTCATTGGTAGCAAAGTTTAGACCAGTGGTTCTCAATCTGGGGTCCCCAAATGTTTTTGGCCTACAACTCCCAGAAATCCCTGACAGTTTACCAGCTGTTAGGATTTCTGGGAGTTGAAGGCCAAAAATATCTGGGCACCCCAGGCTGAGAGCCACTGGTTTAGACTGTGAAGAAAGGTTTCAGGTTGTTTACAAACACTTTCAGTGAAACTGAAAATGACCCTCTCCTACTTTTCAATGATTTCCCTTCTGTAAAAATGTCTATTCTTCAGGAAGCATTTACCTGACTGAACTATTTATGCTTGTGTTCACATTTGCAAGCAACCTTTCTGGATACATGGAATCACAGTACCGTCACATTTACTACATCATCCTTCAATGGCTAGGTTCACCCGTGTGAATAATCCAGGAAGCTCTCTCCTCACTATCAATTATCTTCATTTCCTTCAATGAGTATAGTATGTCACACAAACTGATTTGCTATGTAGAACTGTGATCTGATCAAATGTATTACATACTCCATGAACAGCCGTGATCACCCAGATGAGCAATGCAAGAAAGAAGAAGCAAGAAGCCCTAACAGAGTAAAATGCAATCAAAATAAAAGGGGGGAAGTAACTGAATGGAACTGAAAAGGCCAAACATTCTAATAAAGCAACTAGAAGAAATAATTTACACCCCGTGCCGAACCAATTTCTATTCAAATATTGCAGGAAAATATTCAGTGCAACTTTTTTTTAAAAAATGGAGCTGAAAGATTTTAAAATATTTCAATTCACAGAAGAATACTTATAGTGCATATGGATCAAGTACATTGCTTATCATATTTTTCAAGATACTGTATATAAAGAATGGCCATATACCAACTGGAATAGTTATTTCTGTTCGATGCTTATTTTGTTATCATATACACGACCCTGAATTTGAACCAGATATATACTATGGGTTACATCCAGACTGAGGTTGCATCTGCACTATAGAATTAAGGTAGTTTGACCCCGCTTTAACTGCTACAGCTCAATGCTATGGGATCATGAGAGTTGTAGTCTTTGGTGTTCGTTTTCAGATAGTATAGATGCCTCACCAAACTACAACTTTCATGATTCCATAGCAGTTAATGGTGTGTCAAACTGCATTAATTGTACAGTGTAGAATGCATTTTTGGTCTTACCTAATAATAATAATAATAATAATAATAATAATACACTGGGTGTCGTGCCAAAAGATCTCAGCCAACATTTGGAAACAATGAACATTGACAAAATCACAATCTGTCAACTGCAAAAGGCCACCTTATTTGGATCTGCATGCATCATTCGAAAATACATCACACAGACCTAGATGCTTGGGAAGTGTTCAACTTGTGATTTTGTGATAAAAAATCCAGCATATATATCTCATTTGCTGTGACATACTGTGTTTTTGTGTCAGTAAAATATTATTATTATTAATTGCATTCGTATCCTGTCACCATCTCGGGACGGTGACTCGGGACGGCTAACAAAACACACCAAAGTGCCATACATAAACAATACATAGACCTAAAAACTATAAAACATGAAATTACAACCATGCATGCACATTATTACATAATTAAACATTAAAACTCATAAAACTCAGTCATAGCTGTGGATAAAAAACAGTTGTTTTCAACTGACACTCCTAGTGTTGAAGTGATGCCAGCAGTAAGTCTTTAGACTAACTCTTAAAAACCTACTCAATACCTAGACTAGATCAATCTCCCTTGATTGAAAGTAATTGGGGAAAGGGGCAAGGAGTTGGATTTAAAACTAAATCAATTCCTGGTTTCCCCACATCACCTTACATCTGTACTGTTGAACTAAACAGTAAGGATATGCCACTTGAACCTTCACAAATGTGAGAACTCCACATCATCATTACAATGATGAGCATCTTGGATATGAGAGTTAGTCTTCTAGCCTTCTGTTCTCTTGATATGTCATGAACAACCATTCCAAAGTAGAGAGCAAAATCATTCCCCATATGCTTTCTGAGCACGACAGAGCCAAAGCTGGCTGAAATAACTTGCTTTAAAAAAAATCATTCATAGATTGTAGACAATACTGATGTGAAAAAAAGTATTGGTTATTTGACACAACAAACCTAGATTTGAATAGTTCAGGATAAAACAGCAGGGCTGAGCTCTTCCAGACTGGGTGAACTCGACTCATTGTACTCTGTCTGACTTTTCTACTTCATTGGAAAAGGAAAACCGGAATGAATAAGAAAAACTGTCACTCAAGAGAATACCAACCATTATAGAATCTGAATTCCTGTTCTAATTTGTAAAGGCACAACCACATCTCTTTTCAATCATATAGAAAATAAGCTTCTATTAAAAATAAATAAAAGAAAACAAACCCTGAAAGGATTGGAATGTATGAGAAAAAGAGCAAGACTTTATTATCCCCCCCCCCCCCCCTCATCAATTCGAGGCATTTGCTTCATCCAAGGAAAATTAAACCAAACAAATCATGGGTTATGGAAACTTTTGTCAATAAGCTCCTAAGATGGTAGGAGGAGGCTCTTGGAGACCATGTATTGCAAATTGTTAAGAGTGGCCAAGTCTAGGCTCTTGAGAAACAAATGACATATTATCTAGTTTTGCACTATATGGCAGTTTTATACTTTTTTAAAAAAATCACCTCTCTCACTTTCTCTGAATTATGACAGATGTACTATTTGGGATGCAAAGAAAGTGACCACTGGGACTAATAGGTACTTTACTCCCACAAAAGATAGTACTGTGTGCGGATGGAATCTTTGTCAGGATCATGCCAGAAGAGAAATGTGTTAACTCCCATCAACTTTTATCATACTCTTGAATGTAATTGCTACTCTGTGGCTGCTATTTTAAAGTAAAAAGAAGCAGGAAAGAAAGAAAGACCAGAAGAAAGCAAGTAATAATAAATTACACATTTAAAGTAATATATATGTTAACCTTGGCTTTGTACTTTAATGCATTGCACATAAGGGACCATTGCACTAGTTGTCACTTCCCACTGCACTGAAAAGATACTGACTGGTGAAAATCCTCCTTATGTTCAATTCTTCAAAGGTTAAGAAGCCTTCAATTGCCTGGAATTGGCACCCTAACAGACCACTGGCCCATGTTCTCCAGCAGAAGTACCTGGGGCATTTTGTTTCTCCTCTAATTGACATTATTACATCCCATAGAATCCTGGGTTTGGGGAAGCATTACAATAAGCTGGGTGATAATACTGAATATCCCTCCTTTAGATACACATCCCAGGATTCCATAGGAAGAAACCATGGTAGATAAAATCAATTCACAATGCTATATTTGTAGCATGAAATTGTTCTAAGGCCCTCTGTGTGCAAAACATGTGCTACCTCCAGAAATGAAATATTTCTATTAATCTTGGAGCTGTGGAAAATCTATGGACTCCAAGAGATTGGCAAACTGCTACCCTTGTCACTTCTGACCACCGTTCAGGTTAGCTGGAGGTTATGGGACCTGAAGTCCTAACAATATCCAGATCATGATATGTTTGCAAGTGTTGTTGTACATCATCCTTCTTGCTCTCCTAAACTAATCAAGTGACTTTAGATTTGTAAAGGTACTAACTTCCATGTATTCTTCAGTTTTCCCAAATCTTTTACTTCCCCAATTCTCTGGAAAAAAACCCCCAATCTTCTGCAAATGTGAAGGCCCTGCTGCTATGTGTTTCCTAGTACTGGTGTATAATGTCTGCTCTCAAACTTATCAGGTTTGGGTCTTAAAAATGAAATATATGGCTTATACAGACAAATGATTACACATTCACCAATTGAAGTTACTTTTTAATTGTTTTCATTTTTTGTTATAAAATGAACCAGAAGCTGAGAGTGCCCAGAAATCTAGAAATTAAGTGTCACACATTTTATAAACAGCAGACAAAAGGTTAAAAATGAAAAAGAAAAGAAAACACATTAACTGTGCAGTAAAACAAAGGATGTTCTTATGTATTCTGAACTTAGCTTCCTCCTCAGTGTCAAGCAGACAAAGAAAACAGTCATTTTAAAAAAGGAGCTGAGAAAAAATGAGGGGGCAAACCTCACAAAATACTAATTTTATTTCATGAAACTTTGCCCATTCAGTCTCATTTTCTTAGCTATTTCTCTCAGTCGTTTCTTCTGTTTCTTCACATTCTTCATTTTTATCATTTAAATACTGTTTGCTCAGATTGAGACAAGTTTCTCTATTCATATGTCTAGAAATACATCAGATCAAGAAGTAAACTGTCCTGGAATATTTCTTTCATATGTTGTGTAAGATGATGGGTTGTATAGCAAGAATGAAGCAAGAGGAGGAAGGAGGGTTTTGCTCAGCAGAATCCCAGACTGTATTCCTGGCCCTAAAGATGTTTGCTGGTAATCTGCCATCCAGGTACTAACCAGAGCTGAGCCTGCCTAGCACACATACACCATTGCTTTCTTCATGTGGAAAGTGACAAGTCTAAGAGGAGAGGCTTCTGTACACAAAGAGACTTTATATAAGATTAAGATTGCCAGTTTTCCAGGTCCTTGCTCACATGTTTTTTTCTTTCTCCAGCACGTTGCTTTTTCTATCTCCAACAAGCCTGTCCATTCCTCGGACTCCATGTTGAAGAAAGGGCTATTATTATAGATGTATGATACCCCTTAATGAACATATTTGAGGACCTAGAACCTATTTCACAGTGCACTTTATGAGATAGATATTGATTGCAGTTGTTTTATAAGAGTACCTGCAACTATTGTGCTTTTTACTGATCTTAACCGGAGGGGTGTGTGCGTGATGTTTATGTTGGTTATTATTGCTTTTGTGTTATTGTCTTTCCAAGTTTTGCATTTTGCGTGTTTGCCCATTGAGTGCTTTGTGAGCTACCCCGAGTCCCTTTGAGAGATAGTGGCAGTGTATAAATAAAGTATTATTATTATTATTATTATTATTATTATTATTATTATTATTTCTCAAAAAAGTAACCAGATTCTGCTATTAGATCCTCTATGGAAATATAGAAGTAAGGACTTTCAGGTCAGATATCAATGCTTTTACTTTATAACAGGGAAGAGTATCACTTCCCCTGTTGTTTAAGTATACATGCAAATAGTCCTTGACCATAAAGCCAACAGTGATGGGTACTGTAGTCCCAATAATATCTAGAAGGTTTTGTTACATGAATTTTGCTCAGTCTGCCTGATATCAAGTTTCTTCTGTAGCTGGCTTATGAAACTGGGTTCATGAATGCAAAAGAGTTGGATTTATACATGATAAATAAAATACATCTCCAAAACTCATCGACAGTATTAAAAGGGAATGTAGCCTAGATAATATTTCTATAAAAGAGAGTGATGTCCACAAGCCTACAAAATTACCAAATGATGCAACAATGATAGGATGTTGATATGGTGACAAACATATTTTCAAAATAAAATGGGTTTTTTATTTTGAAAAATCAGAGACTCTCTCTCAGGTGACAAGAGTGCAAGGTATAATGGACAGATGTGAAGGTAAAACGACCCAACCATATGCTAACCCTTTGACCCGTCTTCACAAAGGCTTGGACTGCCTATAGCACCCGTGGACACAGTGAAGGGGTGTTGGGGAGGACTGTTTATCTCTAATGACACCAAAGGTGTATAACAGCTGGCTGGAGCAGGTTGCAGGCCAGTCTCCATCTATAATGAGAAATGCCCACTGCACTGAGAGATAAGTGAGAAGTATGACACTGGCAATTTTTATGGATGTTGAAGAATTGCAGCAATACAATTCTTCCCTTCTCAATGACAAGCCAAACAATGTCCAAGGTGTAAAAGGAAGCTTAGTAATAGGATTCTGTAGAGCTCAGCCACAAAATACAGCACAGCATTAACCTTTATAAGCAGCAGGGCCAGAGAAACACATTTGGATGCATTTCATTACTGCTGGCTTGTTGTACGTGTTGGATGTGGAACATTTTCTCTCGCTCTCTTTCCTCTCTCATCTTTTCTTTCTTTCAATTTTTCTTTCTAATCCCAATTTTTCTGTGATGCCTACTCTTGCCATTCAAGAGGAGATGGGCTTAAACATATTCCTGTTCCCCCTCCGGTGGCTTCATTTTTCTTTTGTTTTCTATTCCACAGAAGATATAAAGGCATTTCTTTCTGTATTTCATAAATACATAGAGGCAGTTTTTGAAAAAAGAAATGTAGGTATAGAATCAATTATAATAGAGGAATAGAAGAGTCAACCTTTACTTGGATTGATGTAAATGGTGTTTCTGTAGCCCAAACAGCAACCTAAACTAACAAAAATGGACAATTACTGGCATTTTAAAATTGTACTTTTTGAAAAGAAATATAATGCTATTTTTCCAGTTAACATAACCCTTTATTTTTTTCCCATCTAAATCTTTAGTCTACACTAGACATGATACAATTCCCAGAATTAGTAATGACTTTTACAAAATGAACTTCAATTATGAACAGTCTAATCTGAATCAAGCCCCGCTGTGGCAGGTAGGAAAGTTTTAACTTTTGTGTCTGGTTGTACTTTTGACTCACACTGGGTTTTTTTGTGTCAGGAGTGACTTGAGAAACTGCAAGTCACTTCTGGTGTGAGAGAATTGGCCGTCTACAAGATCGTTGCCCAGGGGACACCTGGATGTTTTGATGTTTTACCATCCTTGTGGGAGGCTTCTCCCATGTCCCCGCAATGGGAGCTGGAGCTGACAGAGGGAGCTCATTCGCGTTCTCCCTGGATTCCAACCTCCGACCT
This sequence comes from Anolis sagrei, assembly GCF_037176765.1. Classification (NCBI taxonomy): domain Eukaryota; kingdom Metazoa; phylum Chordata; class Lepidosauria; order Squamata; family Anolidae; genus Anolis; species Anolis sagrei. Next base: position 208,688,241 of record NC_090024.1, on the reverse strand, counting down.
GTCAGTCTTCAGTCCTGCTGACACTCATAGTAGTAGAATAGCTATTACCTGCATTGCGGAACTATATTCATTCCTATAATAGTTATTTTCCCAATACAAGGAGCCCACGTAGGACCATTTATTCAAAATGGGACTACAACAGGGCACCGAGGTCCGCTTAGCTCTCCAAACCAGGACAGGAATGTCCTGAGTCTAAAACGTAATTTAACAAAGCGATTCACTCAGTTGCTAATTGTGCAAACAACCTCATGTCTATTTTGGTCTGGACATAAACATAAAACTAATAAAAGGGGCAGGATGCTCATTTTTCTATTTATTAAATAAGAAAGCCTCTTCTGAACCAACTATTCAGAATAACTAAAGCATGTAGAGAGTTGCTCCTTTGAAGTCCTTATTACACAAAGAAGAATTTTACAGCCTATTAGTTTCTATTGTAAGCACTATCAGTTATTTGCCTTTAAAATTGTTCACATTTAAATAAAAAAAGCCTTCTTCACTGCACACACACCTACATCTCTGTGTAGTCATCATAACCTCTATATCTGAAACAAAGACAAGGAAATTTCCATTCCTTTGAGCTCTCTTGCCTGAAGTGCATCTTAGCAGAAATTCAAAGGGATGGCACTCAGACTGCTTTTCCATCCTGCACTACACATACACGAATGGGATTTTTCACTTTTTAGTAGTAAAGTTATTTATGCAAAATGTTTTCAAAAAGCAATGTTACTTCTGCATAAATTTCCATTAAAACAAGTCTAGAAGCTGTTGAAGCACAGCTTTTGAGCTGAAAACTACAATTATGTATTATTTATTGCTAGATCTAAGTTGAAGAGGTGCTAAAAGCTGGCAATGTCAAGTAAAGCCATAAATAATCCTGAGCTGAAACAATTAAATACCAACAACAACGTGTTTGCAAGGGGAAAATAAAAAATTAACTCCTTATTTTTTTGATTCAAAGGTCATCTGTCCACTACCACAAACTGAGACAAAACACACCGTTGCAAAATCTTACTGAAGGGATGCACACTTGCAAAAAATGTGCAGTACAAAATGCCCAATGAGTTTCATACATTTAGGAAAGGCATTTAAAATAGTCAGTAGTGCAAAACTGTACCTGGAATTGCTAGGATGATCTTTTACATTTGCTGCCTGGCCCAATAAGCTGTTTGAACTAGAGGTTGGATGGGGGTTCCCATTTCAAGAGCATGTCCCCAACAACAATGGCTACAGATTCCATAAGGTGTTCAAAAGGCTTCCCAAACTCTTGTCTCAATTTCTTAAAAAAGATTCCAGCCCTAAACATTGTTTTCATGACTCTCCAATCAATTCATTAACTAGATCTGCATTTCCTGAGTGAGCTCCAGTGATCGCCATACATACATACTACTAGGTCATACGGCATAACTGTGATGCAGCTCCTACAACAAGTAAGAAATACAGCATATTTCAAATTGGCCATCTGAGTGTCTCCTCCCTTGTACTGCTGTGGTCCTCCACCTATTATATTACAGGAAAAGACCCAACAGCAGAGAATAGCATCTCCTGAGGAAAGGAATCAAATGCTGCTCTATTGTTGTTACTCAAGGTATAGGGCAATGAAACAAATCCTCTATAAAGTGGCTGCTGTGCTGTCAAGCAGCACTGAAAACTTTACTCCATAATAGACCACTAAGGAGAGCACAGCATGTGCTGAAGTCCACAGGCACTAGGGACTATCGCCGCCTCAATAACATTGTTCCAAATAGAAAAACATGCCAATAAAAACAAATTAAATGCCTTGGTCTATTTTTACTTGGGCTTTTTGGCATGCATTCTGTTTGTGCACACATAAACATAGTACAGTGTGCTATGAAAAAGAGAGGGAAAATGAAGCTCTGCTGTATTAAAACAATTCTGTCTCAGACTGCAATGTTTTCAGAAAGGAAGGGTGTGGATCAGTGGGCTAGGAACACGCATGTGCTTCTGTACAAAGTGCATTCCTAAGCATCTAGATGTCCAGTCTGCCGTCAGCTTTGACATCACCGATGATCTGTTTGATAGAGCACTAGTCATCTCAATCATCCATCTGGTATAGATGGTGCAGACATGAATGGAAGCACAGTTCTTTCATTCCACGCCCCATGACAAGGCAAAAGGGGGCTGTATTTAACCTTCAATCCAGGCTGACAGGACAATTTAGGGTTCCAGCATTATCATCCATTGCAGAATTCACATGTGGTGTGTAGGCATTTTATCTGAGAAGTTCTTTAAAATGTTCTCAAATTTTGAGTACCTCGTCTTTGTTTGTAATATACAAACGTGCTTGGTTTTTTTTTTAACAGACCCAAAGTGACTGAAATTGTCTTGGCAAATCTCTTGCATTTCTGTTGGCTACCTTATTTGCAGATATTCAGATGTTGTATTGCACATTGGCATTTGTTTTTTGGTTAAGAATTGTTTGAAATTTTTGGATCCGCCTTGAGTCGCCGATTGGCTGAGAAAGGCGTTATGCAAATACAGTAAATAAATAAACAGTAAATAAATTGTGCACCCAGAAACACTCCTAGAGATATATATGGAACTTTTTTATACCCTGTAATGTCTTGGAATTCCCATTGGGATCAGGAAACACCCCAAATTATAGCACTCAATGCATTTTTTAAAAATCTGTGTGGATGAGTATTTTAACTCTTATTTCCCAAACCGGTTTCTATCTGTCACAGCAAAACTTATAGGTGATCTGTTATTAAAGATTATAGTTCGCCCTGGGTGCTAAATTCAAAGATCTAATGTCAAGATACCATGAATACAGAATGCATACATGGAAGCTTTGCTAGTTTGAAGGAATGTACTTTAAGTACATCCTTACCAAAACATGCATGCTGAAATCAAAAATAGTTCCCATTTCAACTGTAGTAAATTCTACATATCTCACATAAGTATAGCCATTCATAGCCTAACTTTATTGTTTTACACTGTATCTGTTCTTCTATATAGATACATGTTACACAAATATACTCCTGCCAGTTGGTTTTCTTCATACCCCAAGCATGTTGGAATGAATCACTGTATATTTTGATGCTTGTCTTTGATAGCTTCCTCATGTTTCACTTGTTTTCCTGATTTTAACAGTTCATAGATTTTATTTGCTACACCACTTCGAATTTATGCCTGCTTTTATTTATACTACACCCTTTTATGAAATCTCAAGCTTAATACCAACATAAACACACCACACATAAAACAGGATTGTTATTATCAACCTGATGTAGAAGACAAAAAGGAAGACTAAAATAAATCTTGGCGCTCCTTTTGCCAAGATCAGGTGATTTTTCTCCAGCATACAAAGTGACCATTAAAAAATAATTTTCAGAACATGATAGTATGTACTTGGAGTGCTGAGCCATTACATAGAGTTATACTGGAAATATGCCTCAACAAATGCTATTATTATCTTGTACCAGTTCAGCTTCCCAGGATTGCATCATGACTTCTGAGCAGATTTAGGAGTGATTAAGTTTACTGTGCACAAAAGCCAGCTATTTGGCAAACTGTCAACACAGCGTAATTGATATTTTAATTACACTACTAATACATACATGCTGCTGTTCCCAACGAACCTTTTCATTGGTGTTAGACAAACAGCTTATTTACTGCTCTGATTATTGCTCCAAAGATGTTTCACATTTAATATTTTAAACTGCTACCAAAAAAAAGAAACAAAAAACCCCAACAACACCAAATTGTTTTTGCAAAAGCCTAATGGCAGGAAATGCCAAGCAGAATGCTAAGCAGAATGATTGTACCACTTGACATGTGTTTGCTAGATGAGACACCAGGCAACAATATCTACATACATTGCATTCTACAGTTGATTTGTTGACTGTGATGAAATCGTAAGTGGAAAAGTTGGTTTTAGTTTAGGAAAGCAGAGAAAAAGTAACAGGCAGGGGAAAATGGAAGAGGCAGAGTGAAACAGGAATTATTAATGCCATTGTACGATTCATGTCATGTATGATGGGATATCATATGAACATGATAGAGTTCATCCATAGCCAGCATCCATCAACACTGCTGGACTGAAAACATTAATTTGCCAGGCACAAATGTGTAAATCTACAAAAGAGAAACAGAGGGTTGATTATGAAAAATGTGCATCTTCATCTCTGTCATCATGAGAGATATAATACTGAGCCAAAAGAGCATCCAACACCCAGCAAAAATACAAAAACAGAACAGAACAATAAATAATCACTTTCTATGATTTCTAACATTTATTTATCCCATTTGATGTACTTGTATTGTTGCAGAAATATATGGATAGTGCTGTAAATTCCTATCTATATTCCAGATGCTATAGACTATATTTAGAAGAAGAAACTGGCAAAACCTCCCCTAAGTATACCTTGCCTAAGAAAAGTCTATGAAATTCATGGGATTGCCATAAGTTAGCAAGCAACTTGAAGGCACACACACACACATGCTTTCAACTAGTCAAGTCTAGATCAGGTTGAAAATCCTCATACATAGCATTAGCAACAAATGATAACATAACATAACATGGCAAAACAGGGGCAAAAACTGGGAACTTCCAGTCTGAACTGTCATGCACTACATATATGATCCCTGATTTGCTAGGATCCTGCATGGTGAAAACATATAAGCTTTAACTATAACATTAAAGTCGTACCATACTGGAACTGCCAATGGGGTTTAAACGGTAAAGACCACTGAGGAAACGTATCCCTCCAAAAATGCCTTAAAGTCCCTCTGCAAATTCCAAGCAGTAATCTGTGATACCATATGAGATAGATGTTGGGCAAAAGCATATATGTATGTAAAATTATGCATGGTGAAGAGAACATTTTCTCATAACATTAGAAACCATGTTCATCCAATTAAGATAAATAGTGGATATGTATTTATGCCTGTGGATTCTACTTAGCTGTGTACATTTCTGGTCCTTAGTTTAATCATGATAAATGAGACAATAAATTCACAATTTCCAAGGTATGAATTAAAAGAACATTAGATCCCAAAAAAGACAAAACCACCCAGCATGGTCAATAATACTCAGCAAGCACGTGCTGCTTTGTTACACATATCTTCCTTCTCCCTATGGAATTCTGGAGTACTATTATTTTTCTATTTATTACCACATCATGCAGGGTTTCACCAAATCTGGGACTATACATTAGGGACATGTCTGGTTTAAAGTGTAGGCTACACCGCATACACAGAATTCGCTTGGCTGGGGCCGAGAGCACCTTAACCATTTTTATTTGAATCCTACCATATTTGGAGGAAATGTTTAACCTGACTTGATGGACAAGCCACACAGTGTACACAAAGTTCACTTTGGTAGAGGCCAAGTGCATAAAAATGCATTTACATAAAGTATTGTGACAGATCAATTGAAATATTTTCATCAGTTAAGTTCAAAAATCTATTTTTCCTCTTTATAATGAGGCAACTCTTCCAATTATCTAACACTTATATATAAAAACCATTAATTCCATATGTATGTGTGTTTATACCATACATAATCTTATTTTTCAAACTATTTCTTCAAATCTAATCAATATAACCAAGGAGCATTAGCCTATAAAGCCCTAAATGGTTTCAGCCCAGCTTATATGTCCGATCCACCCTGGAGGCTAGGATCATCGGGAGAGGTTCTCACAAGTGTGACCGGTGGGGATGAAAGACAGGGCCTTCTCAGTGGTGGCCCCTCAGTTATGGAACTCCCTCCCCAGTGAAATTAGATTGCCCCCCTCCCTCCTGGCCTTCAGAAAAACGCTAAAACATGGCTTTGGGATCAGACCTTTGGTCAGTCATGGGAGCAGTGCAATACAAGACTATAAATTAACATTGACGATTCAGACTGGCCCTGGATTATGACCTGAATTATGCGCTTTTAAATTGTTGTTTAATATCATGTTTTAACTGATTGGTTTTAATGTTTTAATGTGTCTGTTTATTTATCGATGATATGCGGCATCAAATTGCTGCCATTGTAAGGCCACCTTGAGTCCCTTTCGGAGTTGAGAAGTACAGGATATAAGCGCAGTAAATAAATAAATAAATATGGAATATTCTGAGATAAATCCACTATCTCACAACAGATACCAAAATAGTGTGCCAATTATCCGAAAGCCAAAAGAAGCCAGCCTTTTTAATTTATCCCCTATATGTAATTATATTTAATGCGAGGTTTCCCTCAAAATCTCTAATTGTAAAAACTGAACACAAACCATACAAACTAAAAAGATTTGAGATTAAATACATTATTGAATAGACAACATTCAACTTGATCTTGGATACTATGTCCACTTCCCATATTATTCAGCTCCCTGGGAAAAATGTCCTCCTTCACCATTCTTCTCCCCTTTTATAGTTCCTTTAATGTTCAATATCACCATTTCTTTTCTAACATAAAAACCTTTGATCTTAACAGAGTTTCTCAAAACCACCTGCTTTTCACTGCTATTAAATCCCATGACCTCAACAGACTTCTCCAGATCTTTTTTTCCAAATTCCAAAACCATTCTTTTCTCTCTGAGTATATAGAATAATCCTTGCTTACCTTATGCCAGCTTGAAATTCATCCATATTTTTTCTGGAAACAATCTTTTTCTGGAAACCATCTACTCTTCAGTTTATGCAAAGTTTCCCTTTCATTTTTTATCGTCTCTTAGTAATTTCGCCTCCTTATATATTTCTTCAAAAACTACTTGATCATCCAGACTTTCTAGATCTTCCTCCAAATAACTGTCATTTCTTTAGCCATTGTCATTTTAAATATCCAGCAAACCCTTTTATGTGGTTTCCCTTATAGTTCTGTAAATACAGTAGCACTGCCAAGTTGCCAGCCTTATTTTGTGGTACCAACAAATACAATGTTTCCCTTCATCAAAACATTCCTACAAGAACTCTAAGTTTTTAGGAATAATCCAACATATTTCTACCCACTAAAAAGCAAAAAAAGAAATTCAAACTTCCAATGTTAATATTACTCTACCCTTCATTCTTTTAAGTAATTATTTCATCATCCAGGTTAGCTTTTTGCATATAGAATATGATCTTAAAAATAATATTTACAGTCTCACTTCTGAATTAAAAAGGGAGGGAACTCACCAACCTAATAATATCACTGCAGAATCAAACATCCCCTTAATTATAAACCATAAATGCTAGACGTTAAACAAAAAGTGAATTAAAGACAGCAAAGTGAGAGATTCACAAGCTTGCTACCCTAAGCTCTGTCCCAAATCCAGTGACCAACAACTTGGATTTCTGAAGTAAATGCACAGGTAGCAAGGTTATGAACAGCTCTGATTGGTGGGTTGTTGTAGGTTTTTTCGGGCTATATGGCCATGTTCTAGAGGCATTTTCTCCTGACATTTCGCCTGCATCTATGGCAAGCATCCCTAGAGGTAGTGAGGTCTGTTGGAACTAGGAAAAAGGTTTTTTTCCCCCTAGTTCCACCAGACCTCACTACCTCTGAGGATGTTTGCCATAGATGCAGGCAAAATGTCAGGAGAAAATGCCTCTAGAACATGGCCATATAGCCCGAAAAAACCTACAACAACCCAATGATTCTGGCCATGAAAGCCTTCGACAATACAGCTCTGATTGGCATCTTTATTCGGGGAGGAATTTACAGCTGGAGTTTGCCTCTGTGCCAGTGACTTGTCACTGCTAAAGCTTCTTTTTTTTATAGAGCACCATAGAGGAGTATTAACCAGCCATGCTGTGGCTCAGAAGTCCTTAAAATATATTTTTGAAGTTTTTCTGTAACTGTTACTGTAGCATATACATTGATTTGACCAAATTTGAAAGTTATGTTTGTCATGGTTGTGAACTGAAGGACAAGTTGTATGGCATGTACATAATTTAATTTATACAAAATTTAATTTGGTTGGGTCCTAGAGGGTACCCCAATTATATTGTCATTGAACATTCAAGGGGCGGTTGGATGATCTGACTTATAATGCAGACTGCTTTATGTACATGAAATTTACTTTTGGGGGAGGGATACACCAGTGGAATTTATAAATATCAGTGTCATTGTCATGCAGCATCTTTACTTTTATCCAGTGGCTTGTTCTCAACAGAAGAGTGAGCTCTGAATGACTGGCAAGTCAAAGTTGATGAGCCCAGTGCCACTAGGATGGTGAATATACTCTTAATTTTAGTCTGAACCCTATTTGGAAGCTAGGACTTGGCACCTTCAATGGTCAGGCTAAAACCCAGAATAGATTCAGTGACCTATTGTAATCAGATGCACCAGCATTTACTAATGGCCATCAAATGACAATGCTCTTTATTTAATTAAAATCTTGTACATCTGGATGGCCATCTGATGAGAGTGCATTGATTGTGTATTCCTGCATAACATATGGATTGCATGGCTCTTGTGGTCTCTTCCAACTGGAGAAGTCTTTTGCTAGGGAAATACAGCAGAGCTGATATTTCATGTCCTACCAAACAATGCTATGTGATGTCATCAGCACTATGGTTGCTTGGCAAGGAAAGATTTGTTTAGACAGATTGGGAAGATTTGTTTGGTTAGAAAGATTTGTTTAAAGGGTGGTTGGCTTTGCCATCCGCTGAAATTGAGAGAACGTGGCTTGCCCAGAGAGGCACACAACAATAATAGTATAGTATGATATAGTATAGTAGACTATACAACGTTACACTATTATAGTATTGTTGTGCTTCTGACTTATGTTATTTTGCAGAGAAAGAACTTTTTTCCCTAAAGGAAAATAGGAAACAAGGGAAGATCTCATCATAAAAAGACTGACTAAGCCAAGCATATTTGGCTTTCATGCTATCAAAACATATGCAGCAAGTTCCTCATTTCCTACCTTTTAAAAAATACAGTTCTTCCACTTAGAATCATAGGGTGGAAGAGACCTTGTGGGCCATTCAGTCCAAACCCCTGAAGAAGAAAAATCACATTCAAAACACCCTGACAGATGGCCATCCAGCCTCTGTTTAAAAGCCTCCAAAGAAGGCACTTCCACCACACTCTAGGGCAAAGAGTTCCTCTGCTGAACAACTCTTACAGTCAGGAAGTTCTTCCTAATGCTCCGCATCCTAGTCTCAAATTACAGGAAAGGAGATTCCACTTGAACATTAAGAAGAACTTCCTGACTGTGAGAGCTGTTCAGCAGTGTGACTCTCTGCCCCAGAGTGGAGGCGCCTTCTTTGGAGGCTTTTAAACAGAAGCTGGATGGCCATCTGTCAGGAGTGCTTTGAATGCCATTCCTGCTTCTTGGCAGGGGGTTGGACTGGATGGCCCATGAGGTCTCTTCTAACTCAATGATTCTATGATTCTACACCCATAGTGTTAACACCACCCTTGCTCAATCTCATTATAAAGGCTAAGAAACCTTTAGTTAACCAAACCTTCCATCATTACTCACAGAAGTCCGTTTGCTGAAGTTAAAACTCCTTTTGAATTATATCAAAATAGCAAAGAATTAAAAAGTAACTTCACTGAACCATATTTTCCTACAACTGAGAATAAGGATATATGTATTATTAAAGCTACTAGATGTCATGTTATGAGCATTAGCCTACAGAAAAATATTAGAATATAAACAAACAATTGTATACTGCTAAGATTAAAAAACAGCTTCAAATGAATACGCCAAATTCATTACAATGAGAACATTAGCAAGTGCTGTTCAATTAAGTCTGAGAAAAGGGAGGGGAATAACTTAAAAGAGTTACCAAAGGTAAAATAATGTTCATTAAAAACAGAAAAACAACCTGAAAAATCCTTTGTATTCAACTTCACACTCGTACATCATAATGTTCCAGTAAAAGCCCATTTTCCCTTGAGATAATAAAAGAATTGAATTTTTCCTTATCGGTCATCTATTTTTCTAGCTATAGCTATTACTCCCTCTCTGCAGTTGCTAGGCAACAAGAAATATTAATAGCAGCTTTTATTAGCTTAGCTTTAGCAGCAGAGTACCAGAATGAGAAAATGGAAAACATAAATGTGTTACATAAATCTTTCAACCTTTCAGGGTTTGTGTTAGTCTCTGTTTTCATAATGATTTATTGAAGTGATGGTTCATTTATGAGAAAAAGGAGTGTGAAATAAGAAAACGGAACATTACCCTGAAGGACTGTTTGAAAATAAATAATTATAGGAGGTGAAGAAAAGCTGTTTAAAACCATTTCTTTGAGTTTTATAAAATTTAAAAAGACATATTTCTTTCATTTATTGCCTCTGAGAAAAACACTAGCAGAGGATTGCAAACAGGCCTCCGATTAATATGAAGAAAAAGCTCCACATCGGATTGCATTATGATTATTCCTCACCAAGGACTTATGTCAGGGAATTTAGTTTTTAAATAGAATTCCATTAATGAGCAGAATTTCAAGTCCGTTGCAACCCAAAGCGTGCAAGATCCCATTCAAATGGAGAGAGGCCGACTACTGTCTTCACAGGATTACAAGAAGCGCCGAACTCCCAAAACACTTCAAATTGCTTGCTTGTTCCCGTGTCAACAATGTCTGCTGTTAAGTTTAAAATGCGCCAACATTTACCTCTGTTTATTTTTGTAAGCCTGCTAATTTGGAATTCAATTTGTTTTGCAGCTTGATTTGAGTGGCTTTATGCTCTGTTTTATTGCGGCAGTCGCCAGCAATAGGACTGGAAACTGTACGGCTATATTTAAATGCTAATTTATTTCTCATTGCACTTCACAGGTGTTTTTAAACACTGTAACTCAGGGAAGCAACAACATTCTGCAAAAAAAGAGAGAAGAAGATGTACTGCCAGGATATTATTCCTAAGTGCGTGTATATTTTTGTGTGTACACATATACATAATAGGTGCTTTATAAAAGCAAAATGAGCATTGCGCCCATCACCATCAACACCGAATTTGCAATGATTGCAATATGCATACACTTAGGACTGTACAAAACATGTGGTGAGGGATTCAACTCCAGCTCATAATTAAGAAACGAAAAGGGAATCAAGAGGAGGGGAGATATTATTCAATCACATTGCTAACATGGCATGTTGCTGTTGTTGTTGTATGGCTTCAAGTGCATCTGGCAGGCATCTGGATTGGGTTGCCCTTGTGGTCTCTTCTAACTCTAATCCATCATAGGTTTTTCCAGATATAGGAGGCTTTTAATAATTTTCTTTAAAAAAGGACTCTAAGACAGATGTACCTACACTACTCCCTTTTTAAAACCACCTTATTTTCCACATATAACTTTTACTTCTCCCAAGATAAGGGGGTTAATGAGAAGTGATAAGGTGAATAGTAGGAATCACTGTTAACCTATAGGTGGTCTCTGTCACATTAAGGTTCTTCTATCCTTGGGAAGACGAAGAATAGAAGATGAGAGGAAACATAAAATAGGACAATGTTTAATGTAAATCTTTATATTAAAAGGTGAAGTTGTTTCGCAGCGGAATCTGCTGCCTTGGAGTGTGGTGGAGTCTTTTGACTGGATGACCATCTGCCTGAGTACTTTAATTATGCATTCCTGCATGGCAGGCATCTGGATTGGGTTGCCCTTGTGGTCTCTTCTAACTCTATTGATTTCATCGTAGGGTTTTTGCTGGCCTGCCCAACATCACCCATGGTTGAGCAGGTAATTGAACCCTGGTCTCCAGAGTCATAGTTGAATGCTCAAACCATTGTACCATACTGGCTCTTATATCAATGGTAAAAGATTCTGCTTGGGCACCAAGATGTAGACAACAAGGTCTTGCATCCTTTCTAGAATTCTAGGATTCAGTTTTACATGTATATAGGGACTTGTACTTGAAGACCAACCTTAAGAATATTTCTAAGCAATTGCCTTCAGGCTTAACTTGAAGTCAAGATAAAAATATGAACTCATTTGTATGCAGATAATAATATTATCATTGCCGTGTAGAATCATGGAGTTGGAACAGCCCACAAGGACCACTCAATCCAACCCTCTGCCATGCAAAAACACCCAATCGGAGCTATGCTCTAGTAAAGTTATTGGAAAAGATAATAATGCTTGGTAAAGTAGAAGGCAATAGGAAAAGGGAACTACTGTACTACATGAGGATTAATTCAATAAAAGGGTCACCAAAAAGTTGAAATCAACTTGACAGCAAATACAGATACAGCTACTATATAATGACAGCCTGCACCAGCCTGCACCTTTAGGATTAAGGTTGTATGCTTCTATCTACCAGTTGTTGAGTTTGCATCCGGCCTCCTATAGGCACACCTGACTGGCCACTTTGGGAACACTGTGGTCTGATCTAGCACACCTTTATCTTGATAATGATCCATATGTATTTACTGTTACAGCCTCTTTAACAGAAATTTAGTGTAACTATAGGGAAGCAGCATATTAAAAAATCTTCAAAGCATTTCTCATAAAATTGGCTTTATAAAATTTACATTATTTGAAACATTTGTTTTAATGCATGTTAGGATTTTAAGGTATTTTAATTAAGGGTCTAAAAAGAAAGAGTATCCCTCTGTGATTGCAAATCTCTCTATTTCCAAAACTATAATTTTCCCACGCATGACACTGCAATATAATTTGTTTAATGGCATTTTAATACGTTAACTTCTTATGTATTTAATCTAGGCTGTTTTTATTTTTGCTGTGAGGTGTTTTGGGAGACAGGCAGAATATAAATCAATTCAATAAACAAAGTCAGAGCTACAGGGTACAACCAAGAATAAAGACAAGAATAATAAATATAAGACAGCAATATCCTGGCTAAGACGTTTTCATTTACAACAGATTTCAGTATGCATGTCTTCAAGTTCCAGATGCTATGTTTGATTGGAAATGTTAGGGAACCTTTAACAAGATAAAGCTAATGAACTGGGACTTAACTCTTCAAGGTTTGCACTTCCATCAACGATAAAACATTTTTTATTTGGACTACAAGTGGCAGGTTTTCCAGATGTACGTAACAGTATAGAGACTTTTTGAGAAATCAAACGTTCTCTGCCTTAGGCCCCATCTACATTGCCATTGTAATGCAGATTGAACTGCATTATATCGTTAGTATAGACTGATATAATCCAGTTCAGTGCAGTTAAATGCATTATATGGATCAGTGTTGATGTGGCCTAAGATATGAACAGTCAGAGTTACTTTGCTGTTGTTAATGGATTTGAAATTTATTATCTGTTGTCCCCACATGGTCAAAAAGGCGCATAGCCTCTGCCTGCCCTCTAAACCACCTTAAGGTTACAGAATTAAAATCTGAGACAAACTGTAGACCTGTGACTATAACATCAGTCTTTTCTTCTCCTATATGATTTTTAACATCTTTGCATGGTGAAGATGCCAATGAAGTTTTGGAATCTTGCATTTGTGCTGTTTATTCAGTCTCCAAAAAGATATTACTGTTTTGTGAATTTTGTTTTTTGTTCCATTTTACACTTGCCATGTTATCAAAGAAAAGAAGAAAAAAGCCAAAGACCACTACTCAGCAACTGGTCTATAATTCCCACACTCTTTTTATAGTTTGGACTCTTCTCACAGCCCTCGCTCCAAAATCCACCAGACCTACACTTTTTGGGAAATGAATTCTTTTGGGCCTCCAATGACCTCCAAGACATCATAACAGGTCATTCTGACTCAGTCCAAAAACACACCCATCTCTCACTCTGGCCCCTTTCCTCAACTAATACTAGGAGATGTTTCTTTTCTTTCCTGCATTTACCCCATGAACACACACAGAGAGAGAGAGAGCTCTCTGCAGTTGTCTAAATGGGGCCATTGTCTCAAAACCAGCTTGGCCTACTATCTAGTATGATTGAAAAGCTGTTTGTGCTGCATGGAACATTCTCCTGTTCTGGCTCTGATCTGTCTTTTGTTTCTGACAAATGAATGTATTTCCAAATCTGCTCTGAAACTCGATTTCTTGTTGACAGCTTTTTAACCCTGTCTGCTGAACAGATGCCCTCACCAACCACCTCTCCTTTTGCAAAGCCTGTCTCTCAGGCTGCTTCACATTCTTCGCCAAGCTACTGGGAAGATCTCCCTGCTGTATCTGATGGTATTATTCCTGCAAAATGAACAGCTAGAAAGGGCTCAGCCACCTCCTGGAGGCTTGTATCTCCCTATGTACTCTGAAGGGACTTGAAGTAAAAGAAGGGGAGGAGGGAAAGCTGCCTGCTCAAGTGAAACAAAACAAAGACACTCCACTGCACTGATGAGAAATTTGGTTTTTCATGTGGCATTTTGTTAGCTTCATCTATTTTCCTAACTCTTGTAATGTTTCTTTATTTCTGGAATGCAGGCGCTCCACACAGCTGGAATGCAACATGATGTAAATGCATGCAAGCATTACCTCTGCTGTTATTAGCTCTTATTTACATTTGTAGCCTGGTGAACCTTCAATGAAATCAAGGTAGCATACCAAGTTTTCTTCCATTTTATCCTCAGTTGCACTGAGTGTCAAGCAGAGAGATATTTTTCAGCAGCTTTCATGTGGCAATGTTATAATCAGAGCCATACCGTATCTTTTATCCTTATCCAATTTGGCAGGCACTCTAGTCCACTGTGTTTACAACCTGTGTTTGTGATAACATGAAGTTTGAAACTCAAGCAAATAATTTTGTTTAGTCTAACGTGGAGTATTTCATTCCCTCTGTGGCATAGTAGCAAGTTCTGAATGGCCAGCTTCCTTTTTACACTGACAACATTTGAAACGTAGTGGATCTTCAAGAGGTGCAGATATAAAAAGTACTGTGGGGTTTACTTCTAAGACCCCCCCCCCCTCCTCCCGCTCCCTGTGGATAGCAAAATCCATGAAGTCCCATTCTATACAATAGTAAAATGGTATCCATTATATAAAAGCCCACAATCAAACTTTGATTTTTGGGTTGTTCTTTTTGGGAGGATTGAGGAATATTTTCAAACCATGGATTGTTGAATCCGTGGATGCAGACTACATTTAGGGCCTACTAAGAAAAAGTAGCAATCCAACTCTGTAAGTACAGAAGTATGACAAGCATAGGTGGACAACCATGGGATGCTGAGAACCATATAAGCTCACAGGAACCCTTGGAGAGCCACACTCTGACCACTTTCCCCACACTGCCAAACACTAAAAAGTTACCTTACCCCCAAAAGCTCCTTTTTCCTCTAGGAGGTGGGGGCATTTTGTCATGTTTTCATAAACCCCAAAGCCATTTAAAGCCCAAGAGAGGCATTTTCTTAAAAACAGAAAGCAGTTGTCAGTTCTAGATTGCCCAGTGAGCCGGAAACATGGGGAAAATGCCCCCCAAGTGCCCTAAGGTGAATTTAGGGCAAAAAAAAAAACAATGTTCTTGGGGGGGGGGGTTGCTCTCTGCCCACCTCTGTCTAAACATTTAACCAGATTCCTTGAAAAAAATGAGAATTTACAGTATTTTTGTTTTGCCTTTCTGCATATTGACTGGTATTCCTGCTTCCTCATCTAGTCCTTCCTTAAAATATTTCTGGCTTTCTTCCCTCCCTTCAGCTCTTCCCCATCTCCCTTCCACTTAATATGTCAAAGACATTATCATGCAACCCTTTAGAACTTTACTTTCAGTAATATATATGGATCATGTTTATTATTATTATTCAGGAGTTATAGTTATTGTGATAAAGTGCTTTGGCAATATACATCAGTTAAGCATTAGGATCATTTTGTTTTAATGATAATGTTCCTCTTTCTCTCACTGTTGAATCTGTGTCCAGAATACAACAACTAAATTTACTTTGTGGTGGCCAATTTTACTTGTTCCAAGGCAATAAATACACACAGGTAAGTACTGCTTCTTTTCATTCTGGGAGGTATAAAAAGTATAAATATCTGGATTGCTGAGAGTTTTTAGAGGTTGAACATCTGAAGATGCCAGCCACAGATGCAGGCGAAACATTAGGTGAGAATGCTGCTGGAACATGGCCATACAGGTCGAAAAACTCACAGCAACCCACTGATTCTGGCCATGAAAGCCTTTGACAGTAAAAGTATCATTACATACTGCTACATCCATTGTTGACCTTACAACAACAATGGCATTTGCTTTGGTGTAGAAAGAGTTTTATCTGAAAAACAGATAGGAAAATTGTCACATCCGAATTCAAAGTTCCATGAGTTGAGCACTTGGGCTACTTGAAGAATGCTCTTGCAATAGCATCAATAGCCCAAATTATTTCATTCTATCTAGGCAAAGGCTTGATGCACTGAAACATAAAAAAAAATCTGCATCCATAAGCTTTATTGAACAGACCATTAAAATTTGTCCTTCAATCTTGCAGGGGAACATAGAAGCTAAACATGACCAGGAAATAATGGTATAATGACAATTGTAGGAAATTAAGTGCCATCTACTCCACCTACACTTCCTTTCCCAATGCAGTAAAGAAAACCAGATCCAAAAGTATGTTGTACCATGGATATTGAACCTGGTATAATCTGACACAGCCTTGTGATTGCCATAGTGATCTCAGGATGCATTCTGAACTTCCAAAGCTTTGTGGGACTTCACACTACTCATATCTATTTCCACCAGCTGTGGCAGAGGGCAAATGAAATACAGGCAGTCCCTAAGTTATGAACAAGATAGATTCTGTAGTTTTGTTATTAAATTGAATTTGTTTGTCAGAACAGGTACGTTTATTGAAGTGTAACTCCAGCTATATATATATATAAAGCTTCAGCGAGTATAGAGAAGGGTTAATACCCCTGCAGTGCTTGTTTTGCTGTCTGCTCCCTGTTCAGAACATTTCACCTCACTTTCTGTCCTGTGATAATTGGAATTTTGAAAAAATCAGCTTGTTTTGGATACAAGAAATGGTGATAAAGCTTCAGTTGAGACACCTTTTCCCCATGATAGCCCTTTCAGAAATGAATACCCCTTCCTAGGGGTAGGTTTCTCTCACTTTTTGTTGACTCACCTCTGTTCTTAACTATGAGCCACTTATAAGTCAGATGTTTGTAACTCAGACACTGTCTGTACTAACAACCTCCCCTCTTCAACTGAACAAATAACTCCACGTACAGACATTCAGAACTGGTAAACAGTTGAGATGGGAATGCTTAGGAAATAATGTGCAATATCTCTTTGATCTCTGAAGTTGCATGTAGGGAGGGAGAAAAAAAAAACAATAAGTACGTAACATAGTTGGGTAAATCAAACAAAGTGAGTCCTAAGCTCACTTTCACAGAAGCAAACTGAATTTAAATCAGTGGGACGCATTCCCATGAGTCATGTATTTCTAGCATGGGTTCCCACTTGCCAAGGATACACTAGCATGGGTTCCCACTTGCCAAGGATACACTGCATTTCAGATCTGCTTTGGTTTTGTTCTTTTTTGCTTCTACGCAAAGTTAATGTCTTCTTGATATTGATTCTACTTCATGTTCATTATTTCTTGTCTTCTGAAAAAACTCCCAACCCCCACCAGCCCCACTGTGCTGCAAAGAAGTAGAGTAAAGCATCATATACACAACTGTTTTGAACAGTAGCTATGTCTTTTGGAAAATTCCATCTACTAAAACACAGTGCAAAAGCTATAGTGGGAGATTAATGCTGTGTTTATAAAAATTAACATATTGGCCCAAAACAGTCTCCATGTCTTAGTAACAGCATTTTATATCAGGAAGGCCTCGAGAAGAGAAAGGAACATATTGACATCTGTGGTTATACCTCAACTGGTGAATTTCCTCCTTACTTTGCTCCTTCATAATGAGAACTTGATGTATGTAGGTTATTTATAGAAGCCAGAGTTTCTTTTATAACCAATGCTGCAGGATGTGGTGGAAATATTGGCCACACACCCTTTGTCTTAACAAATAGAACATTAACTTTCTTCTTCATATCTCACCATCACTGGAGATGAAAGGAGAAAAGGTTGACAGGTGCACAGAGGGCAGTTTAAAGCTGGTATGTTGAATATTTAATCTTCTAGCAAAGCTTGACTGTTTCAGAACTTAACATTGCATTTGTCAGTTCACTCAGCTAAATTTGTATTGTGTGGAATCCATCACACACTGCTGTAAATCTTCCCTTCATTCTGCTGGACTTGTACAAGATTGTAACACAATTTTGAAATGAATATGAAAAGTTGAAACAGCAGAACTTAGGTGACCCTTCTAGATCAGGGAGGGAACTTTTACGACCGTCCAGATTTTGTTGAACTGCACACTTAGTTCACAACTGGCGATTGTTAACTAGGGCTGCTGGGACTTGCAGTCCAACAAGACCTTGAGGATGCATGGCTCCTGTCCCAGCCCTAGATACTTGTATCACAATCCCATACACATTTACTCAGTCAGTATTAAAACAAATATTATTCAAAAATAGTTTCATCACTGATCAATACATACAAGATTGCTCAAATTAATGACTATCCACCAAAATATACTTCAGTGTCTGCTTTTCTATACATTCCTATTCTCTAGTTCATCCTTGAAATTCAGTGTCCCCAGTCAACAAAGCAACCAAAGCATCTTGCTTTGAGGAAGCTTCTGTGGGCTAAATTTTGTGCTACTATAGATGAGATATATTAAACAAATTAGAAACAATCAAGTCACAATGGTGCAATATCCACAGTATTTAGAAGCTGTAACACTTAGCACCATGAAAAACAGACACCACAAAATGAAAACTGAGGTTAAGATTAATTCTGCGTAGGGATAGAGTTAAACACAACTGCATGTATGCATGGAATTAAAAGCTCCATTTCCAAAAACACTTACCACATGCTGCAAATAGTTACTCCTGTGCAGTCCCATGGACCTCAATGGAAGGCAATCTAATGACTAAAGCAACAGGGTTGGGAGTTAGGGGAAACAAAGGATCTCTTCCAAGATTTGCCAGTGAATCATTTATTCATGTATTTATTTATTCCCAAACCCTTCCTACATTTAGGGTGGCTAGAACATTCTGGTTCTCTGTGTTCTTTTATGCCTGTCTATAAAAAGGGGTAATCTTTTCTTCTTTTATCTAACAGGTCAGTCTGAGAATTATTCATTCACCTGTATACAGTGTCCTGAAGATTCCTTGGATAACAGGGCATTATGGTCATTATATTTTTATTTAAAGACATGAGTGTATCGTGTAATTTTCTTTTGTTCCCAGTTAATCCTAATTCATGATGTATTTTTGTGGCTACGGTTTTTGTCCCTGAAAATAATGGGAGTGGGAAGATCCTAGGTGCTCAAGAGAAATACTGTATAAAATCTTAGGTTGGAGCCAAAATATATTAAATGTATTTTGTTCCCAGTGAAATGAAATGGATTTAAGTAATGACTAACTTATTTCATTAACATCAATTAAACTAAAATTCAACTAAATTTAACCTCATCCCTCTCCATCGTAAATCTTTTGCAATTATTATGTTGCTCTCATTTTAAAATGTTAAGAAACACTAGTGAAGATTTGACAGAGATGGAAAGTAAAAACAGGTTAATTGGTTAACAGTCTAGAAGCCTCTTCCTTTCTCTTCAACAACCCCCCAAAAGGTGACTATTTCTATTGCTCCTGCCATACTCTCACCTAGTTCTTTCCTTCACCCATGATGCCACAAAAGCAGATTGATATTTCCCAAGACGAAAAGGGGAATACATGACCAAGGACTTAGGCAGTTGGGCAGAGCCTTAGTTGCATTATCCTTCACAGATCTGGGGCAACTCAGAGGCAGTAAGGCACTCCGGTTCGCAACTCAGCAATTCAACAACCTCAAAGAGATTAAGAGTCTTCCTACCCTTCAATGTGATTTTATTGTGTGAAGGATTTGGCACAGCCCATAGGCTTTGCATTCGACCTTAAATGTTCAAAACGGAATGAGCAAGAGATCAGTTCCATATCATTTCTATATACAGTATACAGTAGCTTTAGTTTCTAGTTCTCTCTCTCTCTTTCTATATATATATATATATATATATATATATCCCAGTAAACATGATATTTAAAAAGTGTTTCAGTGGATACACGGAATACACAACTCTGGCTGCATGTCCATTTCCATGCACAATTCAAAGTGTTGTTTATGACCTTTAAAACCAGGCTCAGGGTCACATTATTTAAAAGGCCATAGGAATCAACCTATGTTTTGAAATCTGCTGAGGAGGGCCTCCTTTCTGTCCCACAACCTTCACAAGCATGTCTGGTGGGAACACGGGAAAAGGGCCTTCTCAGTGGCTGCACCCAGGCTCTGAAACTCCCTTCCCAAAGACATTACATGGGCATCCTCCCTGTTGTCTTTTCACAACTCAGTAAAGTATTTTCTATTTCAATAGGCATCTGATGAGTGACTCTCTAAAGTCCTATTTTACAATATGGGCTTGATATTGCCAATCATTGTGCTGGTGTGTGTGTGTTTTAATTATATATGTTTTAATCTGCACTTTTAATTGTAGAATTGGTTCAGGTTTTTTCTAAGTGACTCCAATGATTATGTAACATGAAGAATGACCCTTTTTGCTTAGGCTGCAAAAAGGATTAGAGAAAGAGAGAGCTAGATAAAATTGCCACAAATTTTAATGGATGCTCAAAGTATTAATTTGATTTCAATGTCAGAAATTTACCAGTAACTTGAAATGTTTTCAATATTTATATGAAATTGATAATAACTTTGGTGTTCTGTTTTGTACATTGTATAGGTCTTTTTAATGGCCTTTGGCTAGCACAATAAACATATTGATTGGTTGATTGATTGATTGACTGATTGATTGTATTTTAATTGTTTTAAGATGCTTTGGGTCTCAATCTGGGAAAAAGATGGAATAGAAAAGAGGGAGCGGGGAGGAAGGGTGTAGTACTTTTGTATCCCAATAGTGGGAGAAAGGAATGATATTAATCAATAAATAAATCACCCTTTTTTGCCCTTGGGAGGAAGATCAGGCATAAAGGGATGAATGCCTTTTTGACTGTGTATTGTACATTCAACACTGAAACATATAGGTGCCACCATTGAGTGCTTTGGAGCCATTGTGAAGAGGGAATATTGAAATATCAAAATGTTGACATTTTTGGAGAAAGTGTTTGCATGGCAATAAAATAAATGAACTTTAGGCTCGTATGACATGTTACAGTGAAGGAGGGCTAGGTGGGACATGCAGACAGAAGATATGGATACAGACTATGAAACTTTGTTCTGTGTATGATATTTAGTTTTCTATCTTGTGTATGCACAGCTTCCATTAATGTCATGTTAGAACTGTTACCTAGTCACAGATGCACACTGCAAGTGCTTGGAATGCATGCCAATGGAAAAGAATAATCTACAGTTACAGGGATGGGGCAGAATATGATTTTAATCAGAGAGTGATATTTTGACAGCTTTGGAAAAATCTGTCTGGCAAAAAAAGAAGGAGAAGTTTACAGTGAGATGGGGTTAAAATGGAAAGACAATTTTCTTCTCAACTGCTTATTTGCTGCTCAGAGGCTTAGGGATATGTCATGCATCCAGAGACCTCCATTTAAAATGAAGCACACTATATTTCCAACCAACTGGGAAACTGACTTCTCCAGATTTTTTGTTTTGTTTTTCATTTTCATTATAAGAGGGAAACAAATCTTAATATCCCTGTTCTATGCTTACAGCACACTAAGCTCTCTTCTTATCTATTTTCAACTCAGTCCTGATTTATTGTCACGATGCTGCATTTGTAAAACAGAACCATAAAGCAAAGAAGGGAACATTTTCCAAGTACTCCAAAATAAATTATTTCAGATGTATAGAAGCTGTTTAATAAATCCCAGGATTCTTGTTTCTTTGGGTATTTTAGAAACTGATTTATAAGTGCAATATCTCTACTCAGAAATGAGACAATCAATGCAGGATAAAATTATCATGTTATGAAAATAGGGGTCAGGCATTGGGGCTACGCTTTAAATTAAACTGAGAGGGGAAATATCTTTCATACAAAATTGACTCTTTTGTCTCAGAAATGAATGTTTTAATCAACTCAGCTGAAGAGGAGCCCTGAAGTAATGTTTGATTTCATTCAAAGGTGCCAGTTGGTTTTGAGAGAACCATGATAAGAGCAGAATTTGCTGGATTGTTCACACTTTAAGTGGAAAGACATAGATTACTCCAGCAAAATTGTAGAGAACAGATGGGGCTGATCTTTCTCCAGTGCCTACACTATTTTCTCCTACAAATTTTACTAGCTTTCCAGATCTTTAAGTGCCCCCAAAGCAGAAAATCTACTGCCTTTTAGCTAATTGCATCTACATTAATTGAGCAAAAGTAGCGATATGTTTATCTCATACTTCCTCCAAAACACAGCATTATCCTCACAATGGTCTGGTTTAGGTATAATACTGAATCATGGATTACAGTAGTGTTTGAATGTTAAACTATTGCATGTTCGATATCTGCACAACTGATGTGATTTTGTTCTTCTCCTACTTTATCTTAAAATATTTTCCGAGGATAACTGAAACAAAAGCCCTTGGAAATGAGAGGCATCTCACACAATGGTTTGTCATTGTACGCGTGGTTCCAGTCTTTGGTTTGTCATAATTGATGTTTACATATCAATTTCCAACTATGATTCAGATTCTGGAAAAAATTCTAAACCATTTCATGGTACTTTAGTGATCACAGGATTCCACTGTTTGGATGTCTGGACCATCTCATGAATCTGTATGATTGTTTAGTTGGCCAAAAACATCTGGGGACCCCAGGTTGAGAACCACTGGGTTAGGCTAAGAGATGTTACTATCTTAACTAGTGAATATCATAGTTTAGCAGAAAATGGTAACTAGATTCCAGCCCCCAAGCCTAGTGCTGTGACCACAACATTATACTAACCAGTGATATCACATGATAATATTTTAGGCATCAATTAGGAACATTTAAAAATGTGTAAATATTTGGAAGCACTTAATTTCAATTGATATTATTCAATATTGAATTGCTCTTTTTCTAGACCCTCTTTCTATGTTGTGCTTTCTTTTATTAAAAGATACACCACTTTGAATTGTTTTTATGCACCAGTTCAATATTAGTGAAAAAACTGAATATACATATCTTAAATGCATAAAATAATTCATCCAAGCAAGTCAAGTTTGTCAGGAACCAACAAGGATGGAAATCATATGTCGTCTGGTAAATCTGCACAGTTATTGTCTCTCTGCTAATACACCATGACTGAAGTTAATACAACATGATGTTCCCTTTCCATGTTGAACTCACCTTTGCTCTGAGAAGCTGCTTCAAATATTCCTTCACAGATCTACCTCACAAAAGTTTAATAAATTATTTCTATGTAGCTATTTTATGCAAAAGTGTAACATGGGTTTTCTTAACATATCACAATGAAATGGCAGTAATTTAAATTGTTATGCAGATGAAATAAGCTAGCGGGTTAGGGGAACGGCTTTACATCCTTCAACTGTTTGCATCTGCTGAAATGTATTGTTTATTTACTCCAGTCGAAGTCCTACACCATCACATGCAACTCAGTTGCTGTAGCTATGTCTGATGATGCCACCCCAGCCCACAAACAAGCACATTTTCAGCCAGATAATATCCCAGCTGAAGGGGTTCCAAGGTGCAGTCAATCTGGATGCCTAGAAATGATAACTGTAGCATTCTCCTGAGCATGGGCTATATTGAGAACAGGGAACTGGAGAGACCTTTGGGATCCTACCAAAACTGCTTCTCTCAGTGTGCCGTACAATTGGGACAATGCTGCAAATATCATTTCCTAGTTCTTTGATCTGCAGCACCTTGGAAATCTTTCAGCCAGTATTCTCTATATGGCTGAAATGGTAGGTTTGGGGGTTCATGTTCAGTAACGTATACCTTCAACTATAGAGAAGTTAATTTCCATAGAATATATTGACATGAATGAATGGGATAGTATTTATATTTTCCAAAATATATATCCACAAAAGCACAAGCAGGAAGTTGGAGAAGATTTCTCTCTATTTCTGCCAAGCAAGCCAAGCAGACAAGTAGAACGAAGCACATACATGCAAGTCCCCACAGACCCAAATCAATATCTATGGCATTACACGCACAAAGAGGGAAACATAAAACCACCACATGAATATATCTTCGATATTAGCAAAGATTTCTTTGTAAAAAGAGCAGATAATTCAAACTTGAAAATGTATAGAATTATTTGTGTGATTGTACAGCCAGTTTCAAAAGAGCCAACTATAGAGCTTCTGGTCCCGAAACTGGGGGGGGATTCTACTGATCTTAACTTACCTCTTTTAATTCCCCTAAGTGATCTGCTCATGAATAAATACACTTATTAATGCTATGTGTTCATAATGAAAATGAAAAAGGATAGTATATTCTATTGGAATTATTTTCATATGCAAAATTTCAGATTCAAAATAGTTATTTGGGCTAGGAGATAAGAAAGGCTCAACGATATAATGGTATTTCTTTGCTTATACCACAGGATTCTCCATTGTCCTTGGTTTTTTGTTCTGCACATAAAAAGCATTCTAAATACAAAAACTGTCAACTGAGAAGACAATGACCTTGCAAAAGGCATCATTTTAGCTCTGTTGTACTTAACTGCCTGAAACCAACCTAAAAGTTCTTATGTTAAGTATAAAAACATATTAAAAGAAACAGAAGGAGAAAAGGCAATGGGTACTTACAGTAGGTAGCTGACTAGAAAGAAGATGTCCATCTTGGCTTAACATATTAGAGACCATGATGGCTGGAAGGTCCATATTCTGGTAGGAATAGGCTGGTATCAGACTATTTGGAGGGAGACTGTGGCACAGTGAATGATATCCAGTTTCATGATCCACCAAGTGAAGAAGGGAGGGGTCTGGGAGGTTAGGAGGAGTGATAGGAGGGATTTCATAGTCTTCGTTATTCTCATTCTGGCCATTGTATGTCTGAAAAAGATCAAAAGGCATTATTCTAAAACATTCTTACAGTATTTATTTTCAGCCAAAAAAGGCTCATTTGCTAGAGACACATATGCAGGCTGTTCATTGTTCTTTCTCTAAAAGCCGCCCAGGAACAAATATAATTTGGATGAACTCTTTTCATCAATACTATCTATAAGAATTAAAACTTCACCTAATTTTATTAGATTATTTCTGTTACTTATAATACAAGTCTCGTCTTGTAGCTGCTTAGCAGAAAGTAAATAACATCCCAGGGGTGGGGTGGGGTGGGGTGGGGGGAGGATAAAGTAGCACTTCCGTACAAGAAAGGGGTATCTATTAGGGCTGGGCGGTTTCGTTTTGTTAATTCGTAATTCGTTAAAAATTCGTTAATTTTTTTTGTTAACGAAGCGATAACGAACCATTCTGGAGCAACTTAAAAACGAAACGAACTTTTCAATTCGTTTCGTAAATGCTTCGTATTTTGTTATGTCTTCGTTTCGTTATTGGTTTGAGGTCGTTTCGTTATTATTTCCGCATGTCTGGGGCAAGTTTTATAGTTGTTTTTTGTTTAATTAGTGAAAAAAAATTATAATATCACACCAACAGTCAACAACAGAGGGAGAGGGAAGCTTCAGAATTTTTTTTTAGCGTATTGCGCGATCGCGGCCGCCATTAACGAATCGATTCGTTATTGTTTCGTTATTGTTTTGTAATTTTTTTACCATTTACGAAATTTTGTAAATATCGAACTTTTTTTAAGGAAAATTTCGGAATTCTTTTAAATATCGAAACGCAAAAAAACCCAAAAAACGAATTGATTTTAGAAACAATTTTTTCCGTTGTTACACAGGCCTAGTATCCATTAACAGGCATGTAAAGTTGTCCCTCCAGGTGTGAACATTCACACAGCAGACCTGTCCTCATGGGTTAACCAAGAAGGCTGTTTGTGAGGTAGGCACACTATTTGTCTGATCTGCCTGCTATCTCCTTTCTTTTGCCTGGTGGAAACAGGCAAAGGAACCAGAGTTGTTTCCAGATGGGGACATTGGTGGGGGAAATAACAGGAAAACAGAAGGAAATGGTTTTACACCTTCAACCCATCGTCCACCTCCATAAAATGGACTATCGTTCTCTGTCTAGTGCCCTCTATTGGCCTTCACCCAGATAATGGAACAGCACCATAACATGCTATATGCTATGGTGACAAGGGAACAACATTTATGAGGTTCCATGATAGGGAGACTACTGTTTGAAATATTAATTATCTGAATATAACATTCTTCTGAGAGTTCCTGTTATAAAAAAAGTGTGTAGATCACCTTGTGTCACATAAGGGCTGTGACACAGTAGTGAAAATACGAGAGATAATGAACACATGCCTATTATAATCTGAACATTAAGTCAGTAGTTTCTCCATATGAAAACAACTATGAGATCGGATAAAAGGGGGACTGGGGGCAAGAAGACACTCTCTTTTAGTTAATTATAAAGCTGTCTTTACCAACACATTCTTCAGAGCATTTCACCAAAAGGCTTTTAACCCATCCTCCCCTCGTTTTCAAGCACATGAAACCTACCACCCTTTTCATATTGTTAGCACATTTTTGCTATTTCTATTCAGTTCAAGGACAAAGAATCATAATGCTTTTCAAATGAAGAGAAGCTTTATAAAACTGGATCAAAATTAGGATCAAAGTTATTCACATCAAAATCAGATTAGGCAATTGCCAGACAACACAATGTATCTTCACACTGGAGTGTCCTTTCTGCTATGAAAACTTTTGACATATTACACTCAACTTCTTTTCATATTTTCAAACAGATACCTTGAAAAGAAAGGCTGGTAAGTGTCTGACATAATTTAGATTAAATCCTACAACCAGTTACCCATCCCTAACCCAATTAACTTTTAATGGGATTTAGCATATACAACTGTGATCCTTTGCATGTGTTGACAGCTCCATGGGTTTTGCAAAATTAATACAAAAACTATGAGGTTGCCATAGTTTGGGGGATTTTTAGGGAAGGCCCCTTCTTCTGCCATACCACTCTCACAAGCAGTCTGTTAGAAACACAGGACAGAGTGCGTTTGGAGACTGCTTCATGGCTCTCAAACCCACTTGAAAAACTAGACTGGTTCCTTCCATGGTGTTCTTGCATGGCAGATGAAAATATGCTGTGTTGTTAAACAGTATGCTGTGCTGTTCTTTTCTCCCAACTCATTTGGTCATTTTTTATTTCAGCAAAAAATAACACTTGTGTGTGTGTGTGTGTGTGTGTGTTGAATGCAAAGTCCTGTGCATGCCTCCAGTTGAAGGCAAACCTCTGTTACATCTGGAAAGGCAAACAATGGAAACCAAGAGCATAATTTTAACCTATATAAGTCAAATGAAATCAATTGATCTACCATCTATTTTCCCCCAAGGCCATTTACTCAAGCATTTTTAAATTACAATTCTTCACAACTCTGATCTTTCCCTTTCCATTGGATTTTCTCTCCTCAAACTGATGATGTGAATGAGCAATGCAAGCTGAATTGTTAGTTTATCTTCACAGGTGAGAAAACTTCAATAATTATTGTATCACTGTTTTTAAAAAAACTTCTTCAAGAGAGCTATAGCCTACAGAGTCTGAAAATTCATAAAACTTAACAAGAATGGTACAAGGAATACCCTTTTGTGCTGAATTAATTGAAAGTCTATTAAAATATATGTATCTCCATAAATAAAAGAATTAGAAATACCATCATGATACAGTAGGAGAAGTACCAAGGGTCAAAATACCCTAAAGGCACCCGATCCCATGAAATCTTAGAAGTTAACAAGGGCTATTCCAAGTTACCACTTGGATGGGAGACCACTAATGAATACCAGATGTTGTTGGTTTACATTTTAGAGGCAGAAATTGGGCAAACCATCAGATTTCCAATACTATGCATGGTTGTGACCAGGTAAACAGGGAATATGTGAACATGGAAGAAAGCTGACAGGAACACAATAAACTTTACTTAGTTTCTTTTATGTGTATAAACTCCGTGCTGTGTAACTGTAACAAGAATTCAACCACGTGACAAACTATATCATGGCCCATAGGGTCATAGCAGCTTTGCATAGTATTTGAATGCCATTCTACCTCACTGGACCTCATTTTTATAAATCCAAAAACCAAACATTTAATTTTCATATCAAACTATGGTGGATGTTTCGAAATTGATATCAACAATTATGTAATCTATAGATGGAAATAATGAAATGCATCACACAATTTGTGGTTCTTGCAGTTCACTTGTTTGTTCCCATTTGTATCTGCTGTCATCATATTTGTATTGACACATGGTTCCATATGCTCTATGGCAGGTCCGTAGAGCATCCGGCCCTCAAAAAGCTTCCCTGCGGCCCACAGAGGCTCTAGGTTAGGTATGGGCAAACGTCACCACCCCCAGGTGTTTTGGACTTCAACTCCCACAATTCCTAACAGCCTATTGGCAGCTAGGAATTGTGGGGGTTGAAGTCCAAAACACCTGGAAAGCCAAAGTTTGCCCATAACTGCTCTACGTGTAAGTCTTTTAGAAGAAGGTCACTAGAGTTCAGTTGCTACAAGGAGATTTTGGGCACCTTGAGTGCCTGCAAAGTGTTATCAGAGGTGGAGTCACCCTCTCTTTTGCTCAGCTGTTAACTCTGCCCTCATCTGGATTTGCCAGTGGCACATACTTCACTGTAAAGGAGTAAGTTAAAAAACATGGCAACAATAAGGGTGGCCTTTCTCTGGATAGAAATGAATTAAAAAGGGTGATGCTTTCCTGGAAAGAAGTGAGCCAATAAGAGTGGAAAGAAGCAAGTTTAAAAGGGTGATGCTTCCTTGAAATATGGTATGTGATGAAATATGTGATGAAATATGGTACTTCTCTTGGGTATATGGACAGCCAGTCAGATTAAACTTGTGTCTTACAGGCTTTGGATTTGGTGGTAAAGAAGCAACGGCTGACTGAATTATGTATAAAAGACAACTGAAATAAAATAGTTTTATTACTCAGTATCAGCCAACAGTACTGACAGAAGAAAAGATTCTCTGCACTGTTTTCTGAGGCAGAGAGTGTGACTCAGGGCTGAGAGAGTGTGACTCACTCAAGACAACCATTTATTAATTGCTAGATTATTTACCTAGCAATGCTAATTTTTAGAAATACTCATTGTTTAGCAGTATAATTTTTGATAGCTAAACAATACAAGCTTGAATGCATTTTTCAGGTTTTCTTACTGTTTACCTTTAGTTAATTAGCAAAGTATTTTTTCACATTAATGTGATTTCATAATAAATAAAATTTTACATTATACATTTAATATATTAATATTAATTGAAACTTGCCATTTTTTAAAAAAGGTTTTTTTTGCACAATAATTTATTCATTAATTATATTTTTAATTGGAAAGTGAGCTGGTGCCCGAAGAGGTTTTGTTTATTTCAGTTTCACCCCCTTAATACTGCCAAGTTGTGCAGATCTGATCTAGACAGAAGCACTGATTCTTTAGCCCCCAAAAGGATGAGGAGCAATATAGGGCACTGAAAGGAGCAAATCAAAAACATTTTTGAATGGCATGAGGAAGGGGGTGGGGGTCCTAAATACAATCCTGAAGAACAGCTAAAGAAAGGCAGTGAGAAAACAGATCAGAAACGGAACACTGTGAACTAAATGCAGGGTTGCCCCTGAAGCTTAAACAAGGTATCCTATTTAAAAAAAGAGAACAACAGTGCTCTGAACAAGCTAGATTTTAGATAACAAAAAAATAATAATTCAGGGGGAAAAATGTTCCTTGCTAGGGTAGAACAAAGAGGAAGAGTAGGAAGAAGATAATACTTTGAGAGAGTGAATAAAGACAAGTGGAATTGTCAAACATTGTTATGGTTTACGGGTTAATTTATTCAAAGATAATAAGAATAAAGGATCAAACCAATGAAGCATATCCTAAAGGCAGCATGACACATCACAGTGAACTCTGTTAAATTTCAAAGATGTGGTTTTCCCAGTGGCAACATTTTCCTATGACTCAGCACAAGACATGAATGCATCTTATAGTATTTTATTTTTACCACTGAGGCAACTCTCAAGCAACTAATAAAAAAAAGAAAAGAAATAATACTTCAAGTTCAAAAAAATCAATTTTTAGCAGAAATGTTACATTAAGTTAGGCTTGCCTTTCCTTGTCTTAATGTGCTTTTAATCATTGTATTTCAATATTATTATCAAATCAATACAGAATTTATGGTGTAGTATAGTATGAGGTAGAGTATTAGGCCTATTTTTAATAGTAACTCTCAAGCAACCAGAAACTACATTTATCCAACATCTACCAATACCCATATTTTCATAGGCATGCTTATTGAAAATTGAAGAGATGTGGAAAGGAGTCAAGGATGTGATATCTATTTGTAGAAGTAATGATACGTCAACACTTTAGAATCTGAATTTTAAATCTTCATCACTGTTTTCCACAATTCAAGACATCACACAAGTGTCACATAGCTACTTAATTATCTAATGTATAGATGACCAACTAATGCTTAAGATACTGAATGTAAACAGAAATTGCTTCTACAAAGAGCTGGACCAGTAGTTTTCCCTTTAAAAAGGAAAAATAAAGCAAGCTATGAGCAAATTAAAAGCAGCACTGAGCATTTTCACTATGAATGTCTAAGCCTGCATAAGCATATATTTGACAAAGGAACAGGGCTCTGTTTGTCACTTCCAATAGGCTGAAAAGAAACAAATGCCTCTCTGTTCTGGTCTTATCAGAGTGTTGTACAATGCCACTTCCGGGAATTAGGCAGGGAAGAGTTATAATGGAATCAACTCTCTCTTCTACACTGCAGAATGGACTATGGACTTCAACCTATTTCAGAATTATTCCACCGCAAGAGTTTTATGGCTGGCCTCCATAGGGCTGAGCTTGGAAAGCTGTTTTTTTATGAATATATTCCATTGGCAGAAGGGCATTGTTTGTTCCTTGAAGATTTGCAGAAGGGGCGAAAACGATTTTGGCAGGGCTTGTGTGGGAAAGGGGCTAGGCTGTCCTTGTCAGTGGCAGGTTTTGATGGGAAAACACCAGACAGTGTACACATTGGCACGATCTGAGTGAAGGGTAGGGCTCTGGAATGGCCTCTTTCAGTTTGGGGACCTGGAAGCTTGGAAGAGGCCTTCCCTAGGGACTGACATGGGGGTTTCCTCTCCCTTTCTGAGTTCTGGAACTTGGGGTAGATGGGTAATTCCCTATGTCTGCCTTCCAAAATAAGACTGGTCAGGGTGAGCAACCCACAAGATTTTAATGTCCCCAGGCTCAGGTGATTTTGCCCAAGTGAACACTGGGGAGAATGTCATACATCAGTGGTTCTCAACTCCCAATGCCACAACCCCTTAAGTGGTGACCCCCGATCATAAAATTATTTTCGTTGCTACTTCATAACTGTAATTTTGGTACTGTTATGAATTGTAATGTAAATATCTGATATGCAGGATGTATTTTCATTCACAGGACCAAATTTGGCACAAATACTCAGTGCACCCAAATTTGAATACTGTTGGGGTTGGGGGGTTGATATTGTCATTTGGGAGTTGTGGTTGCTGGGATTTATGGTTCACTTACAATCAAAGAGCATAAAGCAGCCCTTATTTAATGTATCTGGAATCATTATTTTACGGTTGGTAATCAAATGAGTGCCCCCCATAAGGTAGAGCTTAAAAGTTACTTATAAGAAAAAGGAATGTAGCACACCACTCACCATTTCACAAATGAAAACTGGGACACATACAGCCCAAAAAATCAATGTGGTCAATGTGACAAAAGTAATTAAAGAGGAACACACAGACTAGGAGAAACCACAGCAGTTTGCTTTTCTCCAAGGCTATTGGAAAGAACAAGATTCCACTCCTTTCACCTGCTGTGTTAATTGAGTACAAACTATTTTTTCAAGGTGAACTCAGTTTGCAGCTACTGAAGTAAGCTGTAAACAAAGGAAAAAATGGAAGGAGAGAAACATTTTTAAAAGCAGCTGAAAAAAAATCAGGAAAAGAGAGGATGAATTGGGACTGTTCCTGACAGGAGGAGGTTGTGATATAATGAAATGTTGAGTCCTTCCAATACTGACTAGTGCTGTGTTCTGGGTCAGAGAGCATCATTCTACAACTTCGCAGTTATGGATGGTTTCAGCCTGTTATTATGTACATTTATCTTCAAAGTAACCCTCCAAAATCTGTCAAAGGAAGTACATGGGGGTTATGTTTCTATGGTGCACTTACACTGTAGAATTAATGCAGATTGATACCACTTTAACTGCCAAAGCTCAATGCTATGAAATCATGGGAGTTGTAGTTTGGTGAGGCACCAGAACTATTTGGCAACACCTGTGATTCCACAGCAATAGGCCATGGCAATTAAAACAGTCTAAAACTGGATTAATTCTAAAATGTAGACGCACCCTAAGACCTCCTTCTTGACCCCCACTTAAAACCAAAGAGAAATGAGAGAGAGAGAGCTATGAACAATGTGACTTGTAAATTTTTCTTACCAGGAGGAGGACATTGTTGTTAAAGTGTGATCTGTGTGTCTATGTTCCAAAATCATGCCTCCATCCAGACATATGTATATGTTGGGTTATTAGTTCCAGTAACATCATGCCATAGTTTCGTTTTGGTAGTGTTGTATTCCAAGGTATGGAAGTATTGGAGGTGGAGGAATGTCTCTGCTTTTGCTGTAATGTTTTTGTAGTGGTCTAACAAAAAATGCTGCTATCTGTAGTTAATTTTATGTATTTTTAGTATGTTTTCCAACAACTATAATCCATTTTAGGAAAAAAACATTGTTTTGAGAACTGCCATATGAGCCCTTAAACAAACAAAACATTGTATCTTGCCTCTCCAAGGCTCAAGACAGCTTTTTACCATAATTAAAAACATAAAACATAAAAATACAATAAGGTAAATAGCAGCCAAACAATAAAACAATACTTTCTAGCTGCAGCAGCCTTAGCAACATACCACAGCAGCAAGAACAGGAAGAAACCTCATTAAAAGTCAGGCACCAAATGGCTCCCCCAAAAGTTAAGTTTTGCATCCTCCCAAAAGGTGATCAGCCATCCGTAGCTGTCACCTTTTTTGGTTCAAATCTTACTAGATTCAGAAGACTTTCTGGATATTATTAATCTTTATTCTGGAAAAAGAATAAAGAAATCCAGCAGTGGGTTTTGAGTTTTGTTTTTTTTTTCATGTCAGGAGTGACTTGAAAAAACTGCAAGTTGCTTCTGGTGTGAGAGAATTGGCCGTCTGCAAGGACGTTGCCCAGGAGATGCCTGGATGTTGTACCATCCTGTGGAAGGCTTCTCTCATGTCCCTGCATGAGAAGCTGGAGCTGACAAATGAGAGCTCGCTCCGCTCCCCGGTTTGGAACCACTGACCTTTCGGTCCGCAATCCTACCAGAACAAGGGTTTAACCCATTGTGCCACTGGGGGCTCCTATTTTTTGAGATGAAGTATTTGAGATGAACTAGGAAGAAGAAATGCCTAGCATAAGCAATACTCTGGCTTCTGAGGACATCTCCATACACCAGAGAATGAGTGACCAACCTAAGGGATGGGAAGTTTATTTTGCATTTAATACAGCTCTTGTGAGATGTGGAAAATATGTCTACTCAATGTTGTTATGCAACTATTACAAATACTGCAGCCTCTGATTTTTAAAAGTTGGCAATCCAGAAGATGTGAGATTTCATATATATATATATATATATATATATATATATATATATATATCCCACAACATGCTTCTTCCAAAGTTCAACTTTCACGGCACTATTTTTTAAATGTATGCTTTATACTAACTTTTCAATTCCCATTGGGGTAGTTGGCTACAAAGTGCATACATTGTGTAGAAAAGGAAACACCTCTCACACAGAGAAAGAAGATGAGCAGCTGCCCCTATCAAAATTCTCTCCTCTATGCTATTGTTAAAGGTACAGGACCTCTGATCTCAACACTCTAGGGGCCATGTGAATGTAATCTTGCACAAATCTTGCTATTCATGGCATCTCTTACTCAACATTTTTGAAAAGAATGTGCCTCAGTACTCCACACATGTAAAATGGACTGCAAATGAAAAAAGAGCTTTCAATTCTATAGATGAGCAACTCCATCAAGCCAGACATTGTATAGAATTGTTAATCACAAAGCACATTACTTGGCCAAGTAGGAATTCAAAGAAAATGCTCTCCTTAGAAACCTGACAAATATCAAGTGACCCCAATTCTCTGGCAAGTCATGTTCTCTGTGATTATCTGCTGGGATCCTGGAAGCTTCAGACAAACATTGATTCAAAGAATGTTATTCACAGTTAGCAGGATGGAGATTTTCATCATTATTGGAGGTAAATATTTGCCCTGTCAAATAACATTCAGAAGCAAACATAAGTTTAACAGAGAAAAGCAGCAGAGAAAT
Source organism: Anolis sagrei (assembly GCF_037176765.1). Classification (NCBI taxonomy): domain Eukaryota; kingdom Metazoa; phylum Chordata; class Lepidosauria; order Squamata; family Anolidae; genus Anolis; species Anolis sagrei. The sequence continues at coordinate 208,653,937 of NC_090024.1, read as the reverse complement.
TGTTTCTGGTGAACTGCAAGAAAAACAGGCAGAGCAATATACATTCACCTGTCAATGCAAAATGGGACAGGATGGGTGTTTGTATCCCTTCCCAGCTTTCAGAAAGTCACTATCCATACAACAATCTAAGCCTTATCCTACCTCCATACTTTCCAAAACAGATTCTGGCCATTTTACTATTAATTGACCACAATAGTTCATTTATGCCCTGTTGTCGCACTGTGCCCACACAGTCCATATATTCAGTTCTGAACTCATATCTGTTAGAAAATATCCATGAATGATTCTTGTTAGGCCCCCTTAGTTTCCTTAAAACTCATGTGTCAAATGCAAGGATTGCTCACCACATTTTATGTGGCAAAGCTTTCAATGGCAGGGCAACTTAGTTACATTTATACATTTATACACTACCACTGGCCTTTTGAAGACAACCATAAGGTTGATGTGGCCCTCAGTGAAAATGAATTTGATACCCCTGAAGGGCTCAATGTACTTTAATGGGACTACGTAATAGAAAGAATGAGTTAGAAATGCATCTCATAGTGATTATGCCTGTTCAGAATCAGAGGGAAAACATAGCTATAATAGACATTTGAAGATGTCCACATGAAGAAGTGAGATAGAAGAGCAACTGCAACAGTGTCAGGAATATAGAATTAAACAAAGATTCTTTTGCAGGCTGTAATCCTCCAGCTAGTATGGCCAAGGGATTCCAACCAGCACTCTCGTCTGAGTTGCTCCTGCAGAATTCTGGGAAATGTAGTTCAGGGCAGAGTCTTTGGAGTTCTCGGCTACATTGGTACTCGGCTTCCCTAAATTACATTTCCCAGAATTCTGCAGGAGCAGATCGGAAGATTTGCCTCCATTCTGTAATGCTGGAGGAGAAATGCCCTAGGACTTACAGTTCCTCTACCTCAAAAATATCCCAAGGTCTCACCAGAATCTGGCTTGGAGGTGAATGTTCTCACTAGTTGAAAAGGACAAAGGGCCTCCTGCAACTTTAATGGTAGTGCAAAAGAGGCTATTTTGGCAAGTGCCACTTTTCCCACCACATCTCACAGCATGTGATCTCCTCCTCAATCTGACTCTTCAGCTCTGATGAGTCAGGAGCAACCTCCCCATCCTAGGAAACATGACAGCAGTCACTTCCAGGTTCTTCCAAAGTGACTTTCACTGGAACTTAAACAGGAAAATTTGGAGAGCATATTTGAGATCCGCTATCTGCTACAAAATAAGGTAACATGTAAGCCTTTAAACAGCTTCCCAGTACCCTTCTCCCCAATCTCTCTTTGCCCCTCCCTGTTTCCAAAGCTGAAATCCTGTCAAATATAGTGGATAGCATAGGACTATAACTTCTTATTATGTGTACAGCGGTTTTATGAATTCAGTGGGGAATGAAATGCAATTTTGTCAGACTTGTCTGTGTTCATAATGACCGAGTCAAATTAATCATTGCGGATAATACTCCCGTGTCAGCCATTCAAGAGATTTTTTAATAGAATTTTTCTGATTCATGTCTTGCAGTACATCAGATCTGTAGTATTGCACCACTTCTAAAAATCAGGGCAATTATAGCTTCTTGTTGGCTTGTCATTTTCCTAGAATAAAAATGTCTCTGCAAAAATCACACACTGTACATAAACCAAAATGAAAAACCAAACTATAGTTACAATTAGGCTGGCCCGGAGATTTAATGTCTTTCAGAGATGATTATTTACAGGCAATGCATGAAAGTATATAGTGCAATGGTACTGACAGGATACTTTTTCATAACACATAACAATTGTATGGGGGAGGTGGTTGTCAGTTCTTTCCTTACATTTGTTCTGTGATTGTTTGAGATAAAGGAAGAGGGAGCAAACAAAGCAAACGCAAGATAGGCAGCCAGTATGGAATCATATGGTACTTTAATTGCATTCATAAAAAATGCATCCAGAAAAGACCGTCAAAGTCCCCAAGGACTTGTGCTCAGGAAAATCTCTATTCCAAAAAGCAGTTACAGTTACCACCATAGCAAGCGTACATGCCTGGAAAAGGCATTTTGTGTGCCATACTGTCAGTAATGTTACTGATTTACTTTGATATAAGAAATAACTTACATTCCACAGTGACGACAAACTGGAGCACTTCATCCCCAAATTTCACAAAGGTAACATGTGTAACGAGACCACATGAACTGAGTTATGTCAGTCCAATAAATGGATTTGCATGAATATTTTTTAAAAAATTGAATTTGTGTCCTTTTTCAGAGCAAACCTAAATCCAATCACTAGTTTCCACTAAAGTAGATTCCTTGATTCAACAGTAACTTGGCAAGTCAACAGGAATGCAAAGTTCATCACTTTAATGGATCTATACTAGTTGCAATTTAGAACTAAATTAAAACGCTAATGTCTCAACTTTCCTAAAACATTTTCCAAGCTTGGGATGAGTATTCAACCTGAATGTTCCTCTCTCTTCCTGCTTCAGTGCTATAAATCTTACCTCTTTCAACCAGAATTTCACATCTTATCAAATATGCAAGAGATTTAATCAAAATCAAATCATGTTTAAAAACTATCAGTAAGTCAATGTTCATAATAGAAAACTCTGATTTAAACAAAGACAAATAGTATTTTGTGTTAAAAATGTTGTTGAACAGCAAATACTGTTTCATGTACCCAAAAAAAAAAAAACTACAGGCAAATTTTGTACAGAATATGTCTCCAGATCTGAAGATTTCTCATTAGTCTGAGATACTCCCCAACAGGGTTTCCCGACATTGAGAAACATGTTTTCCAACTGTTTTTATTATTATTATTGAATATCCTGTATATTGTTTTATGTAACTAAACCAGTGATCAAAATAATCTATAGATTCCATACATAAAAATGAATAAATTTTGTACTCGTATTGCATTGAGCCCTTTTGTCAATATAAGTTTTGCACATTTTGCAGGATCTCCAGCTGAAGCATTCCCAGCTGGGAGCCAACCACACTCTTTTTGATGAGGTAATGTTTACCTCCTAGATCAGTGTAAGAAGCTTCTGGAACCTGGCTTTCATTTCTATGCTTAATTTAAGTCAATGAACTCATGTAATCATAACAAGTGCCACCAGAGTTACTGCAGTTGTCAAGGACAAACTGTTTTCTCTACCAAAACAAAGAAACAAAATCATTTCAAGTCTGAATTTTGTACAGAATATACCCCTGGCTACAGAATTTTCAGTGCCAGTAAAAGAGGTTTCTTACATACAAAATGTTATTTTGTCCAACTTCCCCATGTACAGAATAATTCCCAAATTGCAAACAGTCTAGGAAAATGGCAATTTGTTGAAGACATCGTGATAGCAAGAAGAAAATTGCTGAAATGACTTGTCACTTTCTTAGGAACTGAAATTAGTGAAGAATTATGTCTTCAGTATAAAACAAAATAGATCCATATGCTGTTTTACATTCCTATTCCTTTGCTGAAATTTTGTAACTGTGTTATTGTCTTATGAGTCCTTTGTCTTGAGAAGCTCTGTTAACATTCATTCTCAAATCACAGCTGTACTTCCACAACCAAATATTATCATACCAAGACATTTTTCCATGTCATCTGATGAAAAAGGTATGGCTTTTTAATGTCTTGAAGTACTCTTCTTAGGTTTCTTCTAATTGGACAAAAGTACATTGATCAGAGATGGAAAAAGTCTTTTTTTCATACTACAACAATCAGAATTCCTTACCTTCCTGGCTAAGAGATTCTGTCCAAAAAGGATTTTAAAGCAACTCTGATATTGATAAATGCAAGTTAAATACACACTTTTCATTCCAGTTCCTCACAGAAACTGTACGGGCACAGTGTACATATTGACATTTCCCCTTCAGCATTTAGAAAGCTTCTGAAGAGTCCATAATATTAAAATAGCTGAGACAACAATTGGGGGATGAGCAAGATACACAGGTAAGAGTCTGCCTATACTCAGCTTTGACTATCTTGGGAGAAATGTGGATTATAAATTTAATAAATAAACATTGTATTTATAGGAGGATATATTACATATATTAGAGAGCCCATGTGGTATAATGGCTTGGACTAAGGCTCTGGAGAATAAAAGTGAATCTATACTGTTGAATGAAAGCTGTAGTTTAAAAGATGTTTAGCCTTCTTTGCCAAATAGTGCTGATGCTTCATCAAACTGCAATTTCCATGATTCCATAGTATTGAGCCATAGCAGTTAAAGTGCATCTACACTGCATTAATTCCGCAGTGTAAATGCACACTAAGGTTTTGCTTAGCCATGGAATCCCACCTCATGACCTTGGGCAACTCATACTCTCTTTGCCTCATAGAAAAAGCAATGGTAAATCTACTTGGAAGAAAAAATGCCAAGAAAAGCCTGTGATAAGGTTGCCATAAGTCAGAAATTATATGAAGAAGCATGACAATGACAATACATATAGATACATGCAAATGTAGATTATGCATAGATTTTAAAATATTCTTACTTTAATGAAACCATAAGATAACAGTAGCTATACTAGATGGATTTATAACTAACACTTGCTCATTCATCAGGCAGTAGTGAGATTATATTGTTAGGAAAATAAACAAATACTATATTCCCTTTCACTAATTTGCAACGTTGGTAGCTTACATTTTACTGCACACATATAATTTGATTCTCCTTAATAGCTGTAGACAATTCTATACTCTGTGAATTTGTCTTGTACTGTTTCAAAAGCAATAGCATTTGTGTACACCCAGTGAAGCTTTAACCTACCACACCGCCTAAGAGCATTGTGTGAAATGTACTGGAAATGGCTTTTGAAATTCTGGCAGTTTTATGAAGTAGTTTCCAATGTGAGGGCTGTTGTTAGAGAGAGGTGAAAGGTGCAATTCCCCCTGGACCACAAATGGTTGTCTGGATAGCAGCTTATGAGCTGCAGATTTATATTTGCAACATATTTCATTAAAACCAAAATACATTTAAAATTAAAAAGTAGCATTTTCTCCTACAGGCTGCAAATTTTCCATAAACATATTTTGTGGGTGACATAATTTATATCTATTTAAACTACTTAAAAGGCTAAAGAAAAGACTATACTATGATGTTGATGCTCTTAGCAAATTTTCCTGTATGTTTCTTCCAAAAGGCACATGAAGTCGTTTTTGGATTATTTAATGAACAACAGAACAAGATATAGAATTAGGATCGAGGTTTTTGTTTTTTTTAATGAACTCCAAGATCACATCCGAACAAGAGCTCCCTATAGGTCTAGCCCATTAGCACCAAATCAGAGTTGTAAGAAGTAGGCAAAGCAGGTGCCATTCTTTCCCTCTGCTACATGATCATTCCAACTGTAGAAAACGAATGTAACAAGCAGTCTTTGAAACTGTTCCCATCCACAGCTGGAATAGGCGTTGGAAGTTAGGGACTACACAGACTGAAGCTGACAAGTGTTAGGAAGTAGTGATGATCAGACATACTTGCAAATCCTGTCCTCTTTGAAATCATCATTAGAAAGTGCCTGGAATGCATCAGACATTGTAAAATTCTGTCCACTGTGTTACATCAGAAAATCTACTTCTTCCAAAGGGTTCTAGTATCTTTTGAACTTTACAGCTGAACTATTCTCCTTCATGAAACGTACACTACCCTATATGTATAATTGTACTAAAAACAATCAACCCCCCAAAACAGTATCTGTTTATCCACGAGTCAGCATGAGTACTATACCCTAACATACCCTATTCTGAGTAGAGTGGAGAAAGGCCAGGGCTTAGTCTACACCAGAAGAAGCTAAAAGAAGTGCTGACCTACTCTACTGACTCCATCATGGTGCCATTCCTGACCTGGTCAGGGAAATAATGCCAGGGGTCACTAGCTTCCAATGCTAGCCCTAGCACACACCCCTTTCTTTGTGAATTGATGGTGGGTCGTTAACAAAATCCATAATTTTTGCCCCAAAACCAGCCCTTGACTTATAGAGTACGCGAGTATATGAGTATGTAAGGCATTTACAAAGGAAGCTGTTTTTGCCTTCCTGGAAAGCAGAGATGACAACTACACCTCCCTCGCCACCTGCCCTCCCCCACTGCTTTGCTGTCCCTTAAACATTTGATGGTGCCTGTTTAGCACTGTGTAGCAGATCTTGGAGTGAGCTTGCATAATGTGGCAGAATCTAGCACCTCCCCCAGGGTGCCCAGCTGCTGCAGAAGCAATTTCACAGCTCATCATCCATTATGAGATTAAAATAATTTTTTCCTCCCGTGAAGTATTAATAAATTGTGCAGGCAGCCCAGAGTTAGTGCCATTTACACAAATGGTAGTGAATCACCCACCTAGTTATTTCTTAATGGGTTGTATCTCTGCAGTTCTCCTTATCCTGTAATTTAAGAAACCAAATTTACAAACCATTGCCGACTGGCAATGTTTGTTTACATACATTTCTCTATGTTACCACAAGATGGCTCTTAATGTTAGGGGGATTGGTCAGGGCAAGGCGACGCAGACCCAGGTCTATATATATACACAGAGAAGAGATGATTTAGCCAAGTCCCACGGCCAGTAAATAAATCCATGGCACTTACTATAGAACAACACCAAAACATTCATGTCAATCGATACAAGAGGGGAAGTGCACTTATAAAATGAAGTCCAAGTCCATGTTCAAATCCCTTACAGAATTCACTTACATTCCCTTCTGGGGGCAAAATTCACTGAAGCAGCACTGATACAATACAGGCTCCTTTGAACATACAGGAGAGATGGGAAGCACAACGCAAAGCTCCGCTAACAACTCTTGCACCATCTCTGCTTTGTTCCAACATTACACAAAGCACATATCTTTAATGTTTAAACTTGCACTAGATAATGCCTCCAGCCTAAAAGAAAAAGAATGGGTTTTTAAAGAAAGCTTTATATGCTTCCAACTACATCTGCTGCTGCCTAAGCAGTGTTTTTTTTAAAAAAGAAGAAGAAAAGAAGCTTAAAAATGATAGCATTATGAATAGTTTGGTTTAACCTTTTAAAAGACATCTGAAGAGAAACAATGTGAAACTACTGAACTTATATTTAAAGCAACAGGAAGGGAAATGTAACTTTTTTAGATTATTTATTCAGTTTCTACTAGGCAAGCTTTTACTTTCAATAAACTTACCACATCTCTTTGAAGGAAGCAGAGATCATTGCTACTCTGGGAAGCATAATTATCACTATATACATTTCCATCAGACATATATGAACAATTACTAGAAATCATCACCATGCACTGCCTTTCCTGCCTTCCCCAAAACCTGGTGGACTGTCTGTCATTTTTATTTGCTCAGTAGTATTTGGTCTTCTTTTAAAAAAAATTGTCTTGTTTCAATTGGATACTTTTTTTTAAAAAAAATGTGTTTTTATTTATTTATTTACTGCATTTATATCCCACCCTTCTCACCCTGAAGGGGACTCGGGGTGGCTCACGAAAGAAGGCACAATTTGATGCCAAAAATCACAATGAACAGACTTCCCTGCTAACAAACCCATTTGTTTTAACTGGATTTAAAAAAAAAATCTTTAGAGTCAGTTGGTTTTCTTCCATGATCGTCTTCTTTAAACACAGTCCCAACTGTTGTTTTGTCCTCTATACAAGCCGACCCAAGGCGATCCTTAATTGTGTATTTTTTCTTAGATGGGATATGGAAAGTTTAACATCAACTGAACTGTTATGAGCAACAAGAGATTGCAGCTGTTATGAGCAACTTTTTCCAGCTCTTGCAGTTAGAGAAACTATTCCAACAGTAGCTGCTTGCAGTTGAATCTGTGGTCCCTCTGATGTTGTTGGGTTCCATTAGTCATACTGGGGAGACTGATGAAAGCTGGCACACAACACCATTTGGAGAGAAATTGGTTTCTTTATGCCCAACGTTATCGGCCATTGTGTAGAACGGGGGGGGGGGGGAGACGGACAACTGTGGTAGCGACAGGGACTACTTTCTAAGGGGCATTTATAAGATTTAATGGTAGCAACACAACCTCCACTAGCAATTCTGCCTACAAAAAGCTGCCCCACTATTGGTAATGGTGTTGCTAGTCTCATATCCTCCTTTCTCTCTCTTTATATGCACACACACATGCACATAATGTGCACTTTGTTTCTGGGTAATCCTATTTCCACATTTCCAGTTAATAACATGGATGGAAGACTTTTCTTCCTTTTTCTCAACGTGTTGATTGAGAAGGGTCAATCAGCAGTCAGTAGTATTCTCAAGATTTAATAATCTAGAGTAAGTACAGTCAACTGCTGTGGGCCTTAGCCCCTCCCCAAGAAACTTTCAACATCTGTATCATCCCCACTATAACCCCCACCATCCCCTCCAAAAATCAAATCTCTGCCTCCAAATGCTTTCCAAGAAATGAAGTATTTTTGTCATGGTTTAAATACCAGGTCTAGAAGAAGCCATTTTCAGCATTAGGAAGTGACTTGACATCATTTCTTGTTTTTTAAAGGCCTCTCCTGGATCAAAACGTGTCCAGGAAAAATGTGGTCAAAAAGCTTCATCTTTGAGAGTATTTAGAGGCATTTATTTTATTCTTGGGAACCACAGACCCCATTGTTAATCCTCACCAGGACAGTATTAAAGTAAATTAAATTTACTAAGTGATGACTTACTAACACTTGGATTTAAGCCACTATTTATATCTCTCTGTATTTGTGTCTGAGTATGTGTGTGACAAGAAACAGCAATAGTCAGATTCTGTTTTGGGTTCTTGACATTTAAAGCCAGTAGCATCATTTGCTTTAAGAGCTTTCTCAATTGTATGCAGTTGCTTTCCTTCTTCTGCGCCATGGTGTCGCTCGGTACATTTGACTGATTAATTTCCTAAATGCATTCTAATTTTCTTCCTTGATATGCGACTTCTCACTTAACACTTTTATTTTTTGATAGCCTTGTTTGCTTTCTTCAATTGGCCAATTTTTCCAGAGAAGCTAACGGAATTGCTCAACTGGTATTTGCCAGCTTTACATGCATAAGCATGCATTTCTTGCATGAAAATTTCCATGGCTGCTTCAGAATAACCTGTGGGCTCATGAGACTATCCCATCTGCACATGTAATTGGAGTATAATAGCGCTGGGAGACAAGAGACCAAAGAGGCCACTGTACATGTGTAGAAAGGAAAGGACTATACAAAAAAAACACCCTCCCAATGTACTTCCTGAAACATCTAATCCACTTCTAGTGTCTTTTTATCCTGAGAGACACTTTTGATGGGAAGGCTGGAGAACCTGACCTTCAGATTAAGGCGCACAACAAAGGCAGTGGCATTATTAGATCAGTGTTTCTCAACATTCCTAAAGCTACAACTCCTTAATACAGCTCCTCATGTTGTCACGACCCCCAACCAGAAAATTATTTCCATAGCTACTTCACAATTGTAATTTTGCTACTGTTATGAATCGTAATGTAAATATCTGATATGCAGAATGTATTTTCATTCACTGGACCAAACTGGACACAAATACCTGATATGCCTAAATTTGAATACTGGTGGGGTTGGGAACGGGGATTGATTTAATCATTTGGGAGTTGTCGTTTCTGGAATTTATAGTTCACCTACAATGAAAGAGCATTCTGTACTCCACCAACAATGGGATTCAACCAAACTTGGCACACAGAACGCCCATGACCAACAGAAAATACTGGAATGGTTTGGTGGGCATTGACCTTGATTTTTGGAATTGTAGTTCACCTACATCTAGAGAGCACCATGGACTCAAACAATGATGGATCTGGACCAAACTTGGCACAAATACTCAATTTTCCCAAATGTGAACACTGGTGGAGTTTGGGGAAAATAGGCCTTCATATTTGGGAGTTCTAGTTGCTGGGATTTATAGTTCAAAATCAATTGAAGAGCATTCTGAACCCCACGGACAATAGAATTGGGGCAGACTTCCCACGCAGAACCCCTCTGGCAACCCCTCTGACACCCCCTCATGACACCCCCCCCAGGGTCCCCCCCCCCCCGATTGAGAAATGCTGCATTAGATGGAGGGCTCCAAAGGATAGCATAAAGTGCTTTCTTCTAGCTATAATTGCCTTCTCAAAATGCTATAACTCTTTTCCAAATAGCAAAACAGAGGGAAAAGATATGCTAGCCCAAGTTTTTCATGTGTGAATTATTAAAATGACTACTAGGGATGGATGACAGAATTAGAACAGATATGAATTTCTTTGACCATTATTTCTTTTAACTGTTCTCTCTCTCTTTCCTTCTCTTTTCAAAAAAGAGGGAGAGAGAATAAACAGATACTTCCTTCTCTGAGCAACCTTTGGCAGATGAGCATCACCCACCCCCCTCTGTATAATGAGGGATGGGATTTACCATTGCTATAGGAGCAAAAGTAAACAGAGCACAGCTGTGCCTCCCAAATGGCTGGCCAAAAGCTTTACATTATTCACACAGAAACACCTCGTGCTAAATTTAATTACCATTTACAAAATCATGATCAACCCACATTGCTCTTACACAAATAATACACGGAAAAATGCTCTTTGGAGTCTTGTCGGCAGTATCCCTGTACGGAGCACATCCTAGCTCCATGCTTCATAGGCAGAGCTGCAGGGAAAATGTTCAATCTTTAATCACTACATGAGGATGTGCTTTGTTTATAAGCCATCTGAAGTTCTTTAAATAAATGTACTAAACTGTCTTTCAAAGACTAATGGCTCTCCCCAACACTATTTCCCCCCCTCCTCTGACTTCACCCACTCCATAAACTTTCAGGCATATCTTTATTGTTATTTCTAATTTTGGAGAAAAGTAACATTTCCTGAGATTCAATTTCACTCATAATTGTTGGAAGGAAACTAAATTGTCTACTGTAAACAGTCTCTGTATTGTGTGAAAAGAATCTTTATTATAGCCCACTGGGTATTCTAATAAAATTTCCAGTTGCAGACTTGCCTTTATTCTTTTCCTTTTTAAAAAAAAAAGTTTGCTCCTTTTTTCTTACAGGGCCATTAAAATCAGTTCAAATGTTCTGCAGACCAGATACAAGAATTTTTCACATATATACACACAGACAGAGACAGTTATATTTTAACAATCAATTACAGCCTTTCTACCACTGCCCTTTTTTCCTTTGCATCTTTCTACTCTGGAAATGAGAATGGCTATTCCATTTGCTTGAGTGCATGCTTAAAGTCAATGACCAAAAAAAAAAAAAAAACCTCATTAGTCTGGCAAATGCAATACAGCCCAAGTACATTTTTTTCCATTTTATTCCACAGCTACAAAATGGATGCTAAATTTCATCAGGCTGAAATGAACACTATGGTCTCTGAACATTTTTTTTTAATTTCAGAGGTCTTATATTTAATTCAAAATTCATGAATCATTTCCCGGTAATACTACTATAATTATTTTTAAACTGTTATGTTTGAAGGTTTAATATGAAATGCTTGCAGAAAGTCCTTTTTCACTTTGATAGTCAGTAATCTTCATGGTAATCAGATCAGTTGGTTCCCGAACAACAGCAGCCAGAAAAATACAATTTAATATGAACTTCACTTGGATTTTAATTCAAGTAATAAAAAGAGTCACATTTTGCAATTTACAACACACACAAACCTGAATTATGTAGCAACAATGTAGATATTTTTGATGAATGCTGAAAAGTTTATAACTTTGGGATAAATCCATCCTGGATGTTTTTAAAACTGTAGAATCAATGCAGTTTGACATGGCTCCATGTTATTAAATCCAGGAAGCTGGAGTTTGGTGGGGCACCAGCACTCTGGGAGACCTTGTAAAACTACAAGTCCCATGAATCTATAGACTTGAGCGATGTCTGTGGAGATGGACCCAGAAAAAGACAGCAAATCTGGCACAACAGGAAAAATGGATTGTATGATTCCTTTCTCAAGGCACAATGAACAGGTTGAGATACAACATCTCAGGCTCCTGCTACACTGCCATATGAAATCCAGGTTATCTGATTTGAACTGGATAATATGGCAATGTAGATTTATATAATCCAGTTCAAAGCAGATAATGTGATAATGTTAACTAAGGTTTGCATAAGACTTCTAGAAACTACTTCATTTCATTATTTAGCATCCTGCATTTGTCTACTTATTGTTCTATTGCCAATTTAAGCCCCTTTTACACTGCCATAAAATCCAAATTATCTGCTTTGAACTGGATTATATGGCAGTGTAGATTCATGTGTATCTCATATGGATTATCTGCTTTGATAATCTGGATTATATGGCAGTGCAGAAAGGGGCTATGGCTGTGAATGGTGGGCCTGATTTGGTCCAGACCAAATAAAATGCCTTCTTATAAACAGACAGTGACCCCACACAATTTGCAAAAGAGGAAGTCTCCCATGAGGTTAAATTCCAAATCAGTTATGCTTGGAACAGATCCACAGAAATCAATGGATCTACATTGCTTTATAATCCAGGATTTGATAGCAGATTATCTACTTATGCCAGATTATCAGGCGGTATGGTATAGACTCATAAAATCCAGTTCAAAACAAATAATCTGGGATATAGGACAGTGTAGATTCACCATAATTGTCTTAAGTCTAAATCATGTCATGAACTAAGGCTGGATATACACTGCCCTGTATCCCAGGATCTGATCCCAGATTATCTGCTTTGAACTGGATTATGAGAGTCTACACTGCCAGAAAATCAGGGATAAGCAGATAACCTGGTATCAGATCCTGGGATACTGGGCAGTGTAGATCCAGACTAGGTCTAACTGCAACTGTATATAGCCTCATGAAATGGGGTGGATGGGAGAGATCAACTCTAGGTTACTAATTGTTCTAGGTTCCTTATCTTAATTATTCATTTCGCATTTTAGGGTAAGACTGCAGAATGGCATTTTGCTTATGAAAATTACAAATAATTAGTTGTTGTGATTCTTCCCTTAAAAGCCATTTGTCTATTCAACATTAATTCCTGACATAGATCTGCCATAAAAATGAATCTAAGCAGACATACATCTGGCAGGAAAATGTAAAGGACTTAGTCTTCACTAATGATTCCACCCTCCAAAGGTTATTTTTCCATAGGGGGTTGAACAGTTGGCAAACATAACCTTAGAAGTATTGCCCATTCCCCAGACAGTTTGGCTTTGCTAATTCTTCTTCCTGTTTGCACAGGCCTTCATCCAAACAGTGAAGTGGAAAGTAATGTTTTCCTGTTTGAAGTAAATGGCTCCCAAGTAACCTCTTGAAAGCTAAGCATCCTGTTGTGAAGGAGGTGTAAACACAAACTCAAGTTATGGTTCCTTTTTAGTGAGCCAGGATTTCATAAGCTATGAAGACAGTATAATCAGTTTTGGGTTAAAACAACTGAAATGCAATAATATTGGAATTACATTTATATAAACACAATTAATTTTCTTTCATTGTCCATCTGCTGGCCTGCTTTTTTACAACATTGTGTGGAGCCAAATCAATGGATTTCCACCAAATTTAGAGAGTATGCTTCTGGTGGTCTTATTGTGTACAGAATATACACAAATTTCACTTGGGGACTTAAGAGCTCTTCCATTTTTTTCCAATTTTTAAGTTTTGCCATAACTATGTAATTGAATTTTATCTCTATTTTTCTGTTTTAGAGACAGATACATTTCACCAAATTTAAAGATGTCTGAAATGGTGTTACATAACATATGTGTATGTGTGTGTTTTTACATCACTTATTGACTTATAGTGACCCCATGGATTTGATAGGGCTTTTTCAGGCAGGCAATACTCAGAAGTAGCTTTATCAGTTTTTCCTCTGAAATATATTCTATAACACCTGATATTCACTGGCAAACTCCCATATCTGTGTACTATCCAAAGCTGACCCTGTTTAGATTCCAAGATATACAGAATTTGGTGCCTTTAGGTTATTTAGGCCCTGACCCAATATACAAACTATACAACATGCACTTGGGAGAGCTTAGATACACCAATGCTTCTGGTGATCTTATTGTGTACAGAATATACACATATAGTGTGTTTAGGTGTACCTCAAGGGTAACAAACTGATGAAAGGTGTAGGAATGTTGCACCATCTAAAAAGGATAAGCATTCATAGCTCAGAGCAGCTGAAACTGAAGGACAGATAACAATGCCTAATGATTTCCCCAAGCAACACCAGACATTGCAGCTACTTCTAAAATAAAATATAGGCAACAATGCAATGAGTCAAACCAGCACAATGATTAAAGAATTAAGCCAACTCACAATTAAATAGTTAAACCAACTTGCAATGAAACCAATCTACCAATTACAATCTGTAATATATAATGAATATATGTGCAGCAGTCCAAGAAGAGGTTTGCTAACTGGTCAAATTAATGCTATAATTGTTAGGCAGCAGATTTTCTAAGCTGGAGATATCTGGATACATCAATCTACAATGCCTATCACAGCATGTCAGCTGAGGATGGTAGACTATTACATGTGCCCCTGATACCTTAAGGAGAATCTTGGGAAATGGTCTCATAGCATCCAGAAAGATTTGGATAATACAGATTAAAGGGAACCACAAAAGGTATGGGACATCTGCCCAAAGTTATCTTTTGATTTTTTTTCTTATTGACTCTCCAAGATGCACTGCACCTCATAAGCACTGATGCAGATATAACAAAGTGCACACAAGCAGATTTCCTATCATCTCTCCTCCTACTCCTGGTGCCTTTTAAGTTTACCCTCTTGAACACTGTTTCCCTTTGAGGTCACCTGCCTACCATGCCAGTGTACACTGTATAAATTTAAGGTCTGTTTAATTTCAGAAATATGAGAACAAAGGAATGGTTGGAGAGAGTGTTCTTATTGACTGGAGAAAACTGGAGAGAGTCTTCTTGTGTTTCCATCATAATATCAAGAGCTCAACCGTACCCCCTCAGCTAAGTGTCAATGAGATTCCAATTATGTTATATATCAGTAGTCTACTATACAAATATTGTGAGAAAGCAAAGCATATGGGATCTGCAGTGAACACAATAAATAAAAAAAATATAATAGTATAAAAATAATTGAATTAATGCTAATTAAACTGTACCTCAAAAGAATAAGTGTTTTTTTTTATAGGCTTGGTAGCAGGTTTCACTATCCAGCACTAAATTTCTATCATCTTTTGAACTCCCCATCCTTTCCTAACAAATATGCAAGCTGAACATGCAACATATCCCAATACTTTCAGCAGATGGCCACATTCCTAAGCAATACAACATTTATATTGTTTTTAAAAGGTGCCATTTGGTCAGGAAGAATAGTTAGTAAAGTAAGCTACATTCACCAAATAAACCCTTCCCAACCAGCCAGACCACCTCCTGTACACAGGCCTGCAGACTGTCACCTATCCTTGTTCCCTTTCAACACTATGCATATACAAGCAATTAAAACATATGCACACACAACATGGGAGTGATCGAGAATGGAACAACCCTTGTAGGAAAGGTGAAGAATCAGCCTCCTGAAAAACAAAGGAATGGTATTAACAATAAGGTGACTGGGAGCATCAGCAGCCGGATGTAAAAGGTTTGATTCTTTACAGTGCTGAAAAACCTAATCTCTTTCAAATGCTTATTCATCCTATGGGATATTGCTGAAACTCATCTTCATTATAGTTATATCCTCTTGTTCCTAGAAGGTAGTGTTTCTGTGATCTGATTAAATTTGCTTCAAATTCCCAACTAAGACCTAGTGCAATTTTTCACCTACACTTTACCCTGGATTCACTGAGAAGCTTATTCAAACCATGCTTTGTTTTCCTGCAAAGAATTCACATTAACATTGGATCAAATGAAAGGCTAATTCTTAGTTCTGGTTAATAAGCTGGAAGTCTCTGCAAAATCCTGAGAGGAACAATTGTTTAAATCAAAAGAGGTATTTGGGGGCATGTTACGTAGGGCCCTTTTCTTTCCTAGTCAATACATCAGCTGCTTTGTTTGCATTTAAAATTATAACTAAACTCTCTTTTAGTCACTCAAAACTAGTCAAGAAATGTCTTATTTCCATGACTATTGTACCAGAAGCTAATGGTAGTCAGCCTGCCTCTCTCTCTCACACACACACACACACAACCCCTGATTGGATTATCACTTATATGTCACTTTCTACAACTCCTGAAACATATTTGTTTCAACAGTTGCTTATGACATCCAAGCACAAAGTCCTGCTTTCTGGAACCATTTGCATCCAGGGCAAAAAAAAGAAAGAATTTCATCAAACTGCTTCTTAAGTAATTCCCAGTTGTGTAAAATGTTATTTTGTTGCTCTACTGCAAACACAGAAGAAAGAGAAGCTATTCATTGAGACTCCAGGAGCTGTTAAGTTATATTATCTACATTTGTTTTTCACAAAACAAGGCTCTGTTTGAAAGAACCATCACAGCCATCACAGAAAATAAGGTTCATTCTTTCCAATTTAAACAATATAACCGCTTTACACCCAAAGATCTGTGTGCTTCTACTACCAAGACCTTCATTACATTCAAACTAAATTACAATAATGCCTTCTTGGCTACGTACTTCAAAAAATTCCCATTGTCAGATAAGAGCTCATACAAAATTCAGGTATGTGGATTTTCACTTGCACTCACATTCAGCTCAATATTACTCTGTTTTGAGGAGATGATGTATGTTGGCTCCTTATTCCATTAAACTGAATATAACATTATACTGCTCATTTTAAAATGGTACATGATAGTATCGCTGCGCATCGTAAGGAGAAAGGTGTTTAATATTAATCAGCATGTCCCCTGCAGTCCACTGATACCAGTCTCCTCTGTATTTCCTCTTTCAACATTGCATATACATTATATATATTAAAGTGTCATTTGAGAAAAGCTGGTCATCAGGGAACAGGATATCTTAATATATTGATATGTCCATGAGTAAGAGGTAGGGCTGCCATTCTTCCTTATCTTTTGCACACCCTGATTTAGCACTGGTGTTGAAGTTTTTAACTTTGTGTAAATATTAATAGAATACATTATATAAACATTAGTATTGGTGGTAGCACTTTTAAAAAAAATGTTTTCCTGCCCACTCCACAGTCAATAGGGAAAAAAATGAATTTGCAAGCTCTACAGATTTATCAACATTCCTTTTTAAGGCAGCATTTCTCAACCTGGGGGTCATGAGGGGGTTTCAGTGGAGTCGCCAAAGACCATCAGAAAACACAGCATTTTCTGTTGGTCATAGGGGTTATGTGTGGGAAGCTTGGCACAATTCTATCACTGGTGAGGTTCAGAATGGTCTTTGATTGTAGGTGAACTATAAATCCCAGCAACGACAACTTCCAAATGTCAAGGTCTATTTTCCCTAAACTCCACCAGTATTCACATTTGGGCATATTGAGTATTCCTGCCAAGTTTTGTCTAGATCCATCATTTTTTGAATCCACAGTGCTCTCTGGAGTATTTTCTGTTGTTCGTGGGAGTTCTATGTGACAAGTTTGGTTCAATTCCATCATTGGTGGAGTTCAGAATGCTCTTTGATTGTAGGTGAACTATAAATCCCATCAACTACAATTCTCAAATGACAAGATCAATCTCCCCTTCACACACACACACACACACACCCCACCAGTATTCAAATTTGGGCATATTGGGTATTTGCGCCAAATGTGGTCCAGTGAATGAAAATACATCCTGCGGATCAGATATTTACATTGCGATTCATACCAGTAGCAAAATTACAGTTATGAAGTAGCAACGAAAATAATTTTATAGTTGGGGGTCACCACAACATGAGGAACTGTATTAAGGGGTCGCGGCATTACGAAGGTTGAGAACCACTGTTTTAAGGGATTCAAACCTTCCCATATTTTTGCAAATGTAGCCAAAACCCAACCACACATAAGGAGGGTGCATTAACAGACTGCAACTCCACATTTTACTGCTGTATGAAAAATCAGAAGAAAAAATATTTTAAGAAGGGAAGAATATGCTCTCTTTAAATGGGTCCAATCATAATTTATTGTTAAATTATGGGAGGGGGCAGTAAATTGAAAACAATGAATATTGAATTGAAATGGGTGGACAACAAGAAGAAGAGAAAAGGGCCTTTCATACAAAGAAAATCACGTTATTTCTGGACGTATCCAGTTCTGTCAAGGCAGAAGACGGATCCCCTATACACATTTGGAGTACAGGAAGCTTCCCTAGTAGGTCAAGAGGGAATACAGGAAGGACTATATCTTTTCATACATGGAAATCCACAGTAGTGCTGCTCTCCATTGTCTGACGAGTATGAACAACCATGATTCCTTCTCATGAACCTCTTCAGCTGCCTAGTGACATCTAACATGGTCCTAATTTAAGACATCTTTCAACAAGCAGCAGCACGTCAGCCAAATACACAGGACAAAAACCAAGACTTCTTTCCAAGACCTCCCTCACATCTCCTGTAATGATTTATTTCAAGTCAAAACCATTGCATACCTAAGTATAAAACTGATAAAAAATAGGAGCACAAGCAGCTAAATAATTTTTGACCAAAACTGGGCAACAATGACCGCATACCTGTAGCTTTAAACAATTCTTCGGATGTACATGAGGCAGGGCATTGTGGACAAGCATATAGGTTCAGTGTTGTTTCCAAGAATGGTTCCTATAATGATGCACCAGAACAACATAAACTAAGTCTTGCCAAAGAAGGCAAATGGCAAATGAATGAGAAAAGGGAAAATTGAGATATCAGAGACACAAACAATTATTAGGATCTCCCCACAGTTGAGACTTAGGACATCCAAAATATAAGATTGTCTCTACATATTTTGTTGTAACATTAAAATAGCATTAAGGAATTAAATCATCTTATGGGAAGTTTTTTATGATTCCAAATTATTCATGTGGAGACAGTGGCAGATGAGATGAAGAGAAGAATAACTATGAATAATAACTATGAAGTCAACTATGAAGTAGAGTCCTACATTTTATTGACTAGCCCTGCAATTATGCTAATCCATTTTAGGCTAGAAGAGGCACAAATCCTACGAAGTACCTACATACATTTTTTTCTTCTCCAAATCACTGAACTGAATTCCCATTTTTAACATATTATATCATAGTCTTGTTAACACATTTAATATACTGTTCGCTCAATTATGTAACAAAACAGCAGCATTGTATACAGCACAGTTTATTCACTCCTAGCTAAGGCTGCAAACGGTAATTCTGGATTTATGTTGTTTGGGCAGGTGGCAACAAGTTCAGAGTATTGAGCCATTGCTCTTTAGGGAATAGACCTGAGTCAGATTATTTCTACTGGCCAAGTTAAAACCTAGCAGGGTGTCTAGACTGACACACAGAGAGATCTTATTAGGAAAGGCACTCACATAGTAACTGTCCAAATCATCTTTCTTCCTAGAAACTCCTCATGCACTGCCCTTTACTCTGTTCTTTCACAGTTTGACTACCTTCTCTTTACAGAAGTCTCACTTTCTGTACAGTTCTTGCATCTTCTTTCATGGCAGGATTTTCAGCTGACAAATTTGAGCAGTTACTTTTTATTCACTGCTCTTCTATACCAATCAGATACACCCTTCTTTTTAACTTATGGCTAACAACATGATGGTTTTGAGGCTTTTTCAGAACACGTTCCTAATTCTATATTGTGCTTTTTAATTATAATACATCCTGAACCATCAACTGATCAATTCTTTTTTACATAATGAATGTGGGGTTTTGTAATATATCGACTACACAGATCAAATATGTTCGAGGTAGAATAGGCAAGTGAAATACTAAGGCAGTTATCATAATTTGGCATAGATGGAGGTGAATTTGTGTAAACAAGCCTAAAGAATGGCTAAACAATCCACACAAATAATTTGGCACAAACAACTAAAAGAATTACATAAGACTTAAAACACAGGAGATGGAAATCTGTCAGTCCTGCTGTTTGTCTAATTCAGCTATTTAAATTGATTATTTATATTTATAAAGGGAAGGAAAAAACAAGGAGTTTCTTGCTTCTTTTCCATTCTTTCTCTTTTCAATAGAGAGAGGACTCATGAGGCCTGTCTGATGATGTCGCACTGCAGCTCCCAGCAGCCCTACAATGAAAGATACTGAGATCTGCCACATACATGATTCCCACTTCTGTTTTACATCTATGCGTCCAGCCTATGCAAGCAAATACTACTGCTTGAAATGTCTCCTTTCCAAACACAGTACCAAGCTAAATCTCTAATACACATAGTATTAGAGTCCTGTGGCAGAATGAAAATCACGTGTAGTTCACGTTTTTACCAGTCCACACACTTGCCAGAGAAAGGAAATATGCCAGGCTGATGATCAGTAAAGAACAAGGAGTTTACTCTTTGTAATGCAGAGCAACATATATACAGTCATGAGAAGAGTTGCATTGACTCACACAATGTCCTTTGAGAGAGATTCAAATGGTATTTAGATGTCCATGTGGAAGATCCAGCAGCCAAGAAGCAAAAATACAAACTGGTCTTGGCAAGCTCCTTCACAGAAAACAAACATTTAACTGTTGCCAAAACTCCCAGGTTCAGCTAGCTTCTGGGCGTGGCCCAACCACTCAGCTTTGTGCTTTGCATTTTTCAATTAACAAACTCACCAACTGATTTTTACATGCCCCAACAAGTCCTGCAGTCCTATAGATGTTGAACTCTTAACATTCCTCACCACTGGTTATACTAGCTAGAGATGAAGAAAGTTGTAGTTAAACACCCTGCCACAAATTCTCCATATAATATCCCCATTTATGGCAAGCCCTGTTCTCTCAGCCATCAACATTCTTGTACTGAGCACAGTTCCTTAAGGGAATCCTGCCCACCTTGCCTTTGGCAAGACTTGAAAAAAATAACATATTGTTCACATTCCCTAAACATAAGTTACAAGATGTACAAACTGTCATTATTAAAACCCATACACGGTTTCTTTTTTTAGCATGCATCAACAGTCCTCTGTTTTAATCATGTCAAAAATGCCTGACAACTATGATCAACATTCAGACTAAACTGAATCTCAGTTTAGCTTGTTTTACAGAACATCTGTTTCTCTCAGCACTCTAACCATTTTTGTTTGGGTTTTTTTTTTTAGAATAAAAAAAGATCCTACAAAAGCATCTGATTTTTGGCATTATTTAAAATATTAGTTAGGTAGATACTAACTTACAGAAACACTCAAATCCACACTCTGAGAAAGACTCCAAGTTGACTTCAAGGGACTTACTCAAATGAGACTCAAAGACTTAGCCTTTCCTTAGGTCCCTTCCACACAGTCCTTATATCCCAGGATCTGATCCCAGACTATCTGGTTTGATATGGATTATATGTGTCCTCACTGTCAGAAAACCAGGGAGAAGCAGATATTCTGGGATCAGATCCTGGGATATAGAAACTGTGGGGAAGGGCCCCATGAACATGTATTCCACCTCTAATCATTTTGTTCACCTTTTCAGTAGCTTTCCTGGCTCTACAATATGCTATTTGAATTGAATTGAAAGAATGGAACACAAAATTAGCTGTATCATACATGAGAACACAGTGGCAGGGGTTGGGGTTACGTGATCGTAAAGCTCCTTTCCAACTGTATATTGATATTTAGCATTACTGAATTAAAACTTCAACTTCTCTAGAGAGCTCAGGAGCCAACTCCAGTTATTCAACTTAACCTATCTCATAGGATTCTTATTAGGATAAATGTAGGGGTAAGGGAAAACAATGTACATCTTCAGCTCCACGAGAGAAAACGAATGAAATCAGCTAAAGTACACATAACTGGAGCAGGCCAAGAATGACTGATTTTTTTAAAGAAATTTATATTTCACACATTTAAAAGTGTCCCACTTTCTCATTTTTAAGAAATTCCCACCCCCTTCTCTGAGTATTATGGGCCACAGAATTTCACCCAGAACTTTCTTAAATGTATAGAAACTGACTTCTAAAAGCCCAAAGTTCACATCTAACTACATTCAGAGAAGTGCCCATGGGATTATCTGTCTCATGTGTCAAAATAACAAGGATAACTTGAGATACTATACACATATTGATTCACCTATGTGTTTGAGCGCCAATTTGTCCTCAACCTCATATAGCACAGAATCTTGGATCAGGCCTGAGTGAGATCACATCTCCTTTCCACAATAGCCAAACACTTTAAGCAGCTGAGGCCAATCGCACTTCCCTACAATCTCAGCTCCTCACATCTCCTTTTCATAGTACATAAGCAGACACAGAGACACACAAAGTCACAACTTAAAACCTACATAGAATCACAGCAAATAATTTAGCGTACAGTTCCCTTTTATATAATGTTTCTACTATTGCAATGTGTAAAGTGACCTTAAACCACTTAAGATGTCACTTGCCCAGTTCAGATACAACTGGCCTACTTAACGGCCCATGGTTTGTTACAGTATTATGAATGCTTCCTATTTTCTCATCCTTCATTCACATGTTTGTCAGGGAGAAAGGCTTCCAAATTTTGCAGATCAAAGCTTCCAGAAATTTAGATTTGCTGTGGCAATCTGCATTTTAAGGTCATCCCTTGTGACTAAAATGTCCTAGATTAATATACAGATTGAAAGGAAGTACTGTTTCTTCTACTTCAGGAAATAGCAAAAAAGTTCTCTCTCAAAAGAAATCTTCCAAAATGCACATCAAAATGCAAATATTGTCAAAAATGTATTGCATTTACTTGAGTAAATTTACTTGAATCTAATGTGCACCTCAATTTTCAGAACTCTGAAACCAAAGAATGTAATGTCTAGTGACAAAAAGGGCACTCTATGTAATTTGGCCAAAAAAGATGTGCATTACTGTTGCTGCCTGCTTGGAATTCCTTCTTTACAAACAAAAGTATTAGAACACCAAAGCTTCCAGCAATGGAAAGGAAAACCTTGGGGTGCATTTATGCTGTGGAATGAATCCATTTCAACTGCCCTGGCTCAATACTATGATGGGGTCATGGGGGCTGTAGTTTGAGATCACGGGGCTGCCAAAGAATGCTGATGCCTCACCAAACTACCCATCCTAAGATAGCATAACATTGAACCATGGCAATTAAATTAGAGATGGCGTCCCTCAAAGAGGAGTCCAGATACTTCTAAGTAACTTCCCCTTTTGCTTTGGCTCAGCACTGAGTATACCATAAGTTACTCTAATGCAGAGCTTAATTTTGGGAAGGTAATTTAGCCAAAAAAGGTGAGCATTAGATTCAAGTAAATATTGTATTCAACTGACTAACAATGCATCATCATAACAATAATAATAATAATAATAATAATAATGCAAAGACTCTGGCACAAACCAGTAAAGGTGGTCCCAGTGGTGATCAGCACACTGGGTGCAGTGCCTAAAGACCTTGGCCTGCACTTAAACACAATCAGCGCTAACAAATTACCATCTGTCAGCTGCAAAAGGCTACTGGGATCTGCACCCATATTTGCCAATACATCACACAGTTCTAGACACTTGGGAAGTGTTTGATATGTGATCCAATACAACAGCCAACAGAGGGACCTTATTTGCTGTGTACTAATCTTTTTGTGTTTCAAATAATAATAATGTAGAAATGGCACTTTTGCATAAATTTCTGCAAAATTGATATTAACTTATCTATCTGAATCAAAATGTTTTTGGTTAACAATGGTCTAGAAGCTATGATTTGTTTCCAATCCTGTCTCATTCCACCATAGAAATGGGAGATTCTAAGCCTTTTTGCAGCTAGGCATGTGAGAGAAGGGAGCAGAGAAGGTACATTGTAGTTATTCAGGCAAGCTCAAACTATGGTTCAGTGAGCAGTCCTGTAGCTCTTACATCTTAATCAGGTCATTCTCTCCTGCAGCATTTTGTGTAATAGCGAAGGAAGAAAAACTACTTGTATTTCCCAGCTCTCTTTGCCATCCTAAATCCTATGAAGTCAATGCCCTTGCATTTGTTGCAGCGCTGCTAGAGACTTTGGACTAGGTTCCCCAACCATTAGAAAATCTTTACTGTTTTCGGTATACTTTGGACTTTTCACAGCATAGATCTTTTCACAATCCACATTTTTCCACATTGCTGCCCTGGTTCTGAATGCATTTTTTTATTGTGATATAGGCTTGGTCTAGTGCTGAATCCTTGATGCAGTGGGTGGCCCATTTTAACAGTGCTCTACTCATCCACCTGGAAACTAGTTTTATTTTATATACAAATCTCTGTTGACATCATTGCAATACATTTTAGATGGATAATGAGAGAGAGAGAGAGAGCATATTGTATCTGCCAACTTATTTAAAATGTTTACATCTTATATAACCTGGAGTGCTAGGGGGAAAGGTCTAATTTGCAACAAACAGACCATCATTTTCCAGCATCCTCATTAGATCCTAATTGTGCTATTATTTATCTTTATGGTATTGGTAGTTTGCCAAATACTGTTCTATTGCAATGACCAAAGCTTCATAAATAGCAAAACTATTGTGATTACAAAATGAGCACCCTAAATGCTATTTATTAACAGATAAACCTTGTGTAACCCTGAATGAGGACATTTAACAGCAAAACACTACTTCAAAATCCCATTTTAAATAAGTCACTCAGACAGCTGTGCCTTTATAAAACACATTACAGCAGCACTCAGAGCCCATATGGCTCAGGGATATATACAAATTATACAATTTCTGCCATCTGATCAAATGAGAGGGACATTTTGACCCTAGAAATGAGTCAAATGCAAGTTGTAATTCAGCACCCAACAGAGGACATGGTGGTAATGCATCTTGACATCTGATCAAGCAATCTGACCATTTGACCTCATCTGCAGCCCCCAAGAGCTGCAAAGTACTGTATGTATTGTGGTTCCCCGCAGAACAAAATGCAAAGATGGGGAAAGATAAGATATGCGGTGATACACATGCTGATTTGTATGGAAGCATGCAGCATACAAATATGCACATAAATATAAAAACAGCCTTTGACTCCTTCAAGCCCAAACCAGTTTATCTAGAGACAGTACTTATGCAATGGTAAGAAACTTGTGCCTCCTGACACACCTAAAACTATTTTATATTTATGGTGGCTTGAAGGCCACAAATACATTTTTTAAAAATCTTCCTGTTCTTTCTGACTTCCTCCTCCTAAAACCTGACAGTGTTTATTAATTGGCACAAGTCTACTAAGTACTTCTCTTTGTCCATTTCCACTGACCTCCACAAGTCCAACAGAATGAAATAACCATCTTAGGTGGCAAATAGCGGGGAGAAGTAGAAACATCAGCAACCTATTTCTGGCCCATTCCTCCTGAGCCCTCAATCTATTCTGATTTTCCCAAGTTGGTAGTAGTCTGTTTCACTGAGCTGCTTTTTAAAAATGGCTCATATAAATAGTGTACTAGCAAAGACTTCTGGCCATGTGAGCAAGCAGAGAGGAAGTCAGCCCATGTCACACATTCTAGAATCCATTGCTCTGCTGCTGCTGCTGCACAACAAAATCAGTGTATCTAGCAAGTAGATGGTGAACATTTTAAGCCAGAGTGCTGAGCATGCACACAGTTTTACTTTGAACTCCCAAATGTTATCTTCTGGACTACATCTCCCAAGAATCCTTCAGCCAGTCTTGTTAACAGCTTATTTATTGTATCAGGAGCAAACCAATGGCACAATTGTAATTTATTTTAACAAACACACACGAAGTTTAGAAACTTGGCATTATATTATATGTCCTTTGACCAGTAGCTGGCCACTTGGAGTGCCTCTGGTGTTGCTGTAAGAAGGTCCTCCATTGTGCATGTGACAGGGCTCTGGTTGCATTGTAGTAGGTGGTCTGTGTGGTTTGCTCTTCTCCACATTCGTGTGTCATGAACTCCACTTTGAGGCCCCATTTTTTAAGGTTTGCTCTGCATCTCATGGTGCCAGAGCACAGTCTGTTCAGTGCCTTCCAAGGCACCCTGACTTCTGTGTGTCCAGGAGGGAGTCTCTCATTTGGTATCAGCCATGGATTGAGGTTTCGGGTTTTAGCCTGCCACCTTTGGACTCTCACTTGAAGAGGTGTTCCTGCGAGTACACCAGCTATGGTGGCTCTGGCATTTTGTAGGTTGTTGTTCAAAATAGGGAGGTTTCTAAGCTCTGGTTCTATGTTGTACCTCTGTTTATCCTGCTGCTCTCCTATGTCATAGAAGATGCTGCCACATCACCAGTGTTGGAGAAAGATGGAACTGAAATAGGTTGCAAGACAATCTTGTCCTCCCTCTTCAGAAGCAAAATTTACTTGGTTGGTCCAGGCCCTCCAGGCTACTCCTGTTAAAGCTGCCCTTTCTGAGAAACTTCTCTATGAACAACTAACCCACATATACAGATCCATGCCAAATTCAAAGTGACAGCGCAACTGCTTCCCCTCTCCCATTTCTTCTTACTAACTAGAAGTAAGCGGAATGCCAGCATTTTAGGTCAGAGGGAAAATGAGGGCCATACATTTCTGTGATGAACAACATGTGAGTGCCAAGGCAAAAATCAGTGCCCGCAAAAATTCAATGTATGAACATGTCACCCACTTGCGTCAAGGACTTATATCACCCCTAAATATTACTTGCCATTGATTTTCCTTCAAAAATTCTTTACAAGGTTGTTTTGTTTCTCTCTGATCATACTTTCTTTTTGCTATGATGCTAGGATGGTCTTGCTCAAGGTGTCTTGAGGATAGATTATCATTGCTATACTGAATTATATCATCCTCCTTCCAAAATGTGTACATAAATATATTCCAATTTCTACCTTACTGTCATTATAAATAACGACACAGAGTAGAGGAATACTCCTAGTCAGTCTACGTTATTTAGTTTCTCCTCTTTGCTTTTTTTAAAAGAGAGCAAGAGAGAAAATTGATTAGGGTGAAGAATGACACCCTGCCAATTTTATTAGGCACAATAGATCCCTCACTCATCTCTGGGGTCAAATGGCCATGGCTGTTTGATCACATGTCAAGTTCCATTAATACAGATGCCCCTGTTGGGGATTGCATTACATTTTGCATTTGACTCATTGTGAGGGTCAAATGCCCTTCTGATTTGATTGAACAACAGGAATTATTTCCATGCAGCAGTTGTGTGCCACTGTGACTAAGAGTCTGTCAGCATTTCTATTATGCTACAAGCCTCTGGTGTTCACAGGATTATTTCTCAGTTCAGACAGGCTGCTTTTAGCAGTGGAGCTAGACATCCATAGTCCAGGGCCACTTGTTTTAAAGTAATTCTGGTGGGAATGGAAGATTCATTGTCTTGCTATCTAATATTGGAAAAGTCTGTCTGGGTGTGAAGACCACTTCTTTCAGCTGAACCCGATTCCAAGCAACTTTACTCCTAATGTTGCAGCCTTAAAATACAATTTTTCAAATAATGCCTTCTGTACAATCAGCTAATGCATTATGCAGCCCACAAGAATGAAATAAGTCGGCCAGAAATAGATAGGAGAATATTTTACAAAGCTAGACCAAGCTATTTTAAAGTAACACATGACAAACCGTCTAGCCTACCTACATCAGAAAATTGATAAGAAAGTTTGGGCCCATTTATATCTTGGTATGCTAATGAAATCGTGTTTGATAAAGGATGTGCATCTCATTCCCTGTCCACACTTGTTTGATTCTTTTTATTGATGCAGCATTATCCAAATGTTGTAGCTCCAATTAGATTTTCTTTTTTTTTCTTTTCTTTTTAAAATACCTTTTCTAAGTAAGAATTCTGATATAGCAAACAGATTGAAATCTAGAACTTTGTTTCCATGTAGTAATTTGCTCTTTTGGACTAGCATACTTGATAGTGCATATCTGCATACAAAAAGTTGCAGGTTCAATTGATGGCAACTCCAGGTATTGAGATATAAAAGCATACAAAAAATCCAGAAAAAAGTAAGAATTTTTTTTAAAAAAAAACAAAAAAACAGTATTTCCCCCTGGAAAAACTGAACGAAAGTGGATTATAGTCTATAAATATTTCTAACACTGTATGCGAAGAAGACTAAGTAGCACTATGTACAGTAGCATGACAATTCTTAGATGAGCATGGATCCTTTACATAGTAAGTCTCTGAACTGCGGTAACAGTAACAGACGAATAGGAAAGTCTAGTACTAACCAATACAGTAAACAATGTAACAACAACAACTTTATTTATAACCCTCCTATCTCCCTGAGGGGACTTAAGGTGGTTTCCAACAAAGGATGGCAAACATTCAATGCCGTGAAACAATACAAAATGAACAAATAGCTCCATGAATAAAACATAAATAACAAATTATAACAACAACTTACAAAGTTTAAATAATTAAGTAAAACATACAAATATAATAAACCTACAAATTTACAAAACCAATAAGTTTCAAAAAAAATTAAAAACAGTCAAAATGACACTGTTATATAATTTATCCACTGCCAACAAGCCAGAGTAAGTTGCTTGAGACGGGGGTGGGACCAAGAGCAGGGCCTCCTCTGCAGACTGCAGTGCCTGGGCCAGTTTATATACAGAGGTGCGGTTCTGAAATGTATCCACCGAAATGAAATTATTTCCTTTTCCAGATCTTATTATGGTAATCAGTACATTGTATCAGCTTGACTCCAAAAAACTAGTGGAGGCAGAATAATTTTCTCTGTTTTACTAATGTTGATTATTTCCTCTGTTTTTACTGTAACAATATTCTGCGTGAAGTATACTATTAATATATAAAACTTGTTTATATATAATACATTTTACATTCGTAAAGAAACTGAAGTGCCTTTCCAGCTCAAAAACTGGCCACAAACCCACCCCCAAAAACCTTTTCAACATTTTGAATTCTGCACCATAATCCAGCCATGGCTGAAGGAAACTCTTCTGTCACTTGACAGCCACTGTCAAACAGTACAAATGATACTTATGGCCCAACAGACTCATTCAATATAGGGGAGTTCCCTATATTCTAGCATTCCCTTAAAAAGCATTTCAGTATTTCCATAATTAGATTTAGTATTCATAGGGTAAGACCAGGTTCATCTGATTACACAGTTTCAAGAATACAATTATTTCTATTACTACTGCTGATAGTATTTTGTATTTTCTTCTGGTTAGTTTTTCATAACAGAACATGGAACACTAACATGGAGAAGAAACAAATAACTATCCGTAAAAGAGGAACAATTACAGGCAATTTTTGCCTTGTCCACTGAGTTGAATCTGAAAAACATAGATCAATCAGTGTTGAACTTCTAAGGGTGTCAAGTTATTTAATCTTCAGCACATCTTTGGTGACATTGGTAGTGGACAGTGTGTTGTCTCCCAGAGAATAAGGGAAGAAAAACATACTACCCTGATGAACTGTAGTATAAGACTTAGCCATATGTTAAAATCCCCCAGGAAAGCAAGAGTGATATTCCAATGTGTACTGTAGCCTCGTATCTGTCATGGTTATTTACTCCCCTCTCAAATGAGATTCTGAAGATGTGTTCCTGACGTTTTAATGCAGTTATGCAGGCTTAGGCAAGCTTCAGCAAACAATAAATAATATCTAGAGTGCTCATTTTAATACAACATTTGCGTTATTAGCAATGATGTTATGACCAATGCAATAAAAGGCTCTTTGGTAAATAAACAGCAATGTCAAAGTAAATAATGGCAAGATTACAAAATAATGAGGGTGAGAAGAATGAGAATCGAAAGCCATTTTTTTCTCTCCGTGGCTGCTCTTACAATGAAAGGAAATGGCCCTTTTGTTTGTGGGGAAAGTGGAATGAAATCTAAAGAATTGTATTTTTAATTGCAGTTCCTCTTATAAGCAACAGTAATATTGTGGGAAAATTAAGGAACAAAGATAAGTCTTTCTAGAGATTAATTCAAATGCAAATCGGCAGGGTTTTTGTTCTAACTCTTTTGTGCAATGAATAGAAAGACAGAATATAAATTTTAAAAATAAATTAAACTAAACACACATATTTCATATAATTGTGCATATTAATGATGTGGCCTCAATGCACACCAATTCAGCAAATAGCACAAATGATAGAACTGGAAGCAGTAAAAGGTTAAAACAAATAACTTTGGAACTTTTAGAACATAGTTATCTCATTTCCTAATTCCTTAGCGTCTACTGTAGGAACACACTACACACGGTACTATGCTGAATAATACAGTACACTAGTACCTACTGCTCCACACAACATCTACTCTGGATGGCAGTGGATCACCAGGGTTCAAATAAGTTTCCCAGGCCTATCTTGAACTCAAGGATGTGAACCTGGACTTGTTGGATTCAAGCCACCTTCTTCCCAAATATGCTGTGGCATTCCCCACTAAAAAAAAAAGGAAGCATCAGGTACATTGACACCAGGCATGGGCAAACCTTGACCGTCCAGGTGTTTTGGACTTCAACTCCCACAATTCCTAACAGTTGGTAGACTGTTAAGAATTGTGGGTGTAGAAGTCCAAAAGATCCGGGTGGGCAAAGTTTGTCCATACCTGATCTACACTGTAAAATGAATGCAGTCTGACGCCACTTGAACCTTGGATCAACCCTATAGAATCCTAGGAACTGTAGATTGGTAAGGCACCAGCCCTTTTTGGCAGAGAAGGCTAAATACCTTGTAAAACTACATCTCCCAGGATTCTATAGGGTTGAGCTGTGGTAGTTAAAGTGGTATCAAATTGCATTAATCCTGCAATGTAGATGAACTCATATAAACCTGCTTTATACCAACTTACCATAGTGGTTCTTAGACTCTACCTGATGATGCTAGAAAAATCCAAGACCTCTTGCACATAAAGTTCTCCTGTTCTTTTTTACAAATGTACAGGAAACATACTCCAAACCACAGTCTCATTCAGGAACTGGAGCTGCTTATACACAAGTGAAATGCAGCTAAACTCTATACAAAATCTTTTGCCAGGCAAAGCTTCCTGTGCATTGTGCTCTCATGTCTTTGCATTACAAAATTTCACTGGTTTGTGTATAGCTGTAACCCTAATTTAGTATTCTGAGAATAAGGCTGCATCTACACTGTAGAATTAACACAGTTCGACACCACTTTAACCGTCATAGCTGAATGCTATGGAATCCTGTGATTTATAGTTTAGTGAGGCACTAGCACTCTGTAGTAGAGGAGCTAAATTCCATTGTTCTATAGCACTAATTGCATGGCAGTTTTAAAACGGTGTAGAACTGCACTAATGCTACAGTATAGATTAACCTTAAGACACCTGCCCCCAGGTCACTCTCCCAACTTATTTTAAGAAGTTCTTTTGAACATCTCTGTTCATACTATTTTTAGGTACAAAGACATGCCAAAAGAGTTCAAAAGATATTATTTTAGATATTAATAAATATTTGCATGAACATTTTAAATTGTACAACAGAGCACTGTTTCTGCTGATTTTTTGCCATTTAAAATAAATCTTCATACAGTAATACTATAAGCTTTCCAAAGAAAAGTATATTTTCACTGCCCCTGAGGCATTTAGAGTTTTAGCAAAAGAGATTAATGAAGAATAGAAAAACATTTTATCATCCAAAAAAGGCAGTCACATTACTGCAGCTGTATACTATGTTAAACTTCATCAAACATTTGTGCATATTATGCATGCCTTAAATACTTTTTATTAGCCACTTATTCTTTTCTCCCTTTTTGTCATTTTTATTTTCATATATTAAGAATAGATTCTCACTCACATGCACAAACAGTATTATCTTTTTACTAGCTTTGTAATTTTTAAAGACATTTAACATTTTTGTATTTCAAATTTGTTGTGGCTGCTATAAAGCAGAAAGCATTAACTAATTCTGATACATAGACCAGAGAAGGGGGGAGGGCAAATATTAAGGAAATGATTACAACCTTAAGTTTAACAACATCACCTAATCCTTTCCTAAAACTGAGAGAGAGCAGGGAATTGCAAGCTATTTTAATTTTACACTGTTTTTAATGGCATTGAATAGCTGCCTATATTGTAAAGCCACCTTGAGTCCCCTCCAGGGTTGAGAAAGGCAGGGTAGAAATGTCATAAATAAAGAAAGAAGAAAAAAAATAAGCTATAGCACCAAATCCTGCAAGATAGTGATGTAATAATTGGCAGTGGACCAATGTACCATAGTTCAATAGCCTGTATGTGCTTATACTATTATGGTAGCACAAGGCCTGTTATGCTACTGATTGTGCATTTCCAGGACAATGTAACAATGGGTGCATCTACACTGCAGAATTAATGCATTGTGACAATGCTACGGAATCCTAGAAGTTATCGTTTGGTGAGGCACCAGGACTCTTTGGTAGAGAAGGCTAAAGACTAGAGTATTGCGTTCCCTTTGCCTTGAGTCCCCTTCGGGG
Source organism: Anolis sagrei (assembly GCF_037176765.1). Taxonomy (NCBI): domain Eukaryota; kingdom Metazoa; phylum Chordata; class Lepidosauria; order Squamata; family Anolidae; genus Anolis; species Anolis sagrei. The sequence continues at coordinate 208,621,658 of NC_090024.1, read as the reverse complement.
TTGAGAAGGACAGGGTATAAATATGGTAAATGAATAAATAAATAATGGTTGTGTGTGCAATTATTTTCTCCATCGGTTCTTTCATGTTTATTGTTTCTTCAGGAGCACAGAACAGGAAGGTCCCTCTTGCTAAAGAAATCAGCTCGACACAAAATCAGCAAGCAGGAGCAAGTCCTGACTCCTGGCCTACTTTTCGGCATCACAGAGTAAGTAAGAGGCACTCAGCTGTAGGCGCTCTGGGCCTGCACACAACACACACTCCCTCTTTCCAAGGAAGTGCCTGCGCCTGTCAAAACCTGCACCTGAGCGCCTCCTCTAGAGTAGAAACAGCAGCTATGAAGAAACCTCCTTAAAGCGCATGCGGGAACAGAGCCTGAGAGCCCCCCCCCCCCCCATAATGGACAGATAGAAAGTGGATCTTTTAGCACCAGAGAGCAAAAATATATCTGCCCTCCCAGTTTCAGGATCCCAAAAAATGGATCAGGGACCCCACTGAAAGCCCAGACACAAAACGGGTCAGGTTTTACTCCAAATGCACAACCGTACTAAAGACCTTGTAAAACTACAGCTTTTACGGTACTGAGCCAAGGCAGCCACAATGGAGTCAAACTGCACTAACCCTACAGTGTAAGCTGCAACCCAGTGATTTTCAATTAGTGTCCTTCTGGCAACAGGCAATTTTTTTTTTGTTTCAACCAAATTTTGGAAACTGATTGCTTATATCATGCCATGTGGTGGTCTTTTAATTGATATATTATCAAATTGACTCTAATTATTTTGACAGTTTAATGATGTTTTAATTTTTGCATGTGTTTAATACTGAGAAGTTTTACCTGTGTCTCCTCCACTTTTAATAAGCTGCCTTGAGACCTAGCGCAGTCTCAAGGGAAAAATGTAATATAAATAAATATTTCAGAAATAAAAGTGTCAGGGTGGGGAATGGTTTGAGCCTTGGATTAAGAGTCTGAAGACCGGGATTCTAATTCCCATTCAGGTCATGGAAACCCAGGGCAGTTCCAGACAGGCAGTTATCCCAGGACAATTCACGTTTTTAAAACATGGATGTTCCTGGGGGCCTGTCCACACCCATCCCAAAAAGTACGTGCTTTCTGGGGTGGGTGTCTAGATGCTATCATGGGACTGGCCCAAGAGAACACCTGGAAGCCCTTCCCTCCTCCCCCAAAGCCCCCAACCCCCTTTTAAAAGTAAAGAAAGCTTACCCGGCCCCCAGTATAGTCTTGGCCTTCAGTAGAGTCTTGCAGCAGCTCTTCCAGCATGTAGAAATGATGCGCCAAGAGAGCAGGGGGGCAGAGGAAGGAGGAAAATTGCCCCCCCCCCCCAATCTCCTGGCACGTCATTTCTACATGCCGGGAGAGCTGCTGCAAGACTCTACTGAAGGCCAAGTAAGTTTTCTTTACTGTTAAAAGGTGTTTGGGGGCTCGGGGGGGGAGGGGGAATATTCCCATTGTTTTCCAGACTAATTTAGTGAGTTTATCTCGCACATTCCAAGAAGGTGCGGAATAAATCCACTATCTATTTAATTTGCTACAAACCAAGGTCTTCCTGGTTTGTGGCAAATTAATTTGGGATTGTCCAAGATGTCATCTGGACAGCCCCTTCTTTATTGCGGGAGTTACCGAAATAAAGGGGCTGTCTGGATGCGCCCCCAGGAGGTGAACTTGACATTGAGCCATGGCAGTTAATGTGGTGTCAAACTGCACTAATTCTACAGTCATACTACTTCAGACTCGAAGGAAGAGTAGAGGAAAAAACTCTCTAAACAAATATTGCCAAGAAAACACTCATAATACAGTAGGTTTAAATTATGGTGATAATTTGGAAATGACTTGAAGACACACAACAAGGAAGAGGATGAAATAATGATGATAATAATAACCACAACAACTCCATACTCTTGGTGGGGTAGAACACTCCATGATTATACATCTGCCCTCCCCCTCCCCCCTCCACATACACACATTTTAAGCAACTATTTGATGTAGGAGCCAGCTCCCCTTATGGCCAATTACAAGTGTGGGAAATTTTAAGTATCCAAACAGCTTCCAGCTGTGTTTTTACAGACAGGAACACAGAAATGATATTTTCCTGCTAGATCTGTTGATGTTTTTGATGATGATGTTTTTGGTTATTGCTAGATTGATATTTTAGATTGTGTCTTGAATTTTGAACCTTGTTCTTTCTATGTTGTACACCGCTGTGAGTCGCCCCCGGGCTGAGAACAGCGGTATATAAGCAAAGTAAATAAATAAATAAATAAATAAATAAATCTACATTGAAAAAAACTGGAGATTCAAGGGATGATAACGTTTCGGTGCCTGTGCTTGCAGAAACACAGAAAAATGTCTTTTGGAGCCAATGCTGAGCCACTAACTGATAATGGGAAAAGGCTTCAGTATCAATCAGGCAAGTTGTGCAAAAGAAGGCAGTCATTGCAAAAACAATACTTGAAACCTCAATGTGAAATGATCTTAACGAAGCATATATGGGAATAATGGGAGTTTACTCCTGCATTTGCCATCAACAGGGCACCAGCCTATAAACCCCGGCCCAAAGAGGCTGTACAAACAGTTATTCAAATGGCTGGTTACTGGTTGCACAGTTGTGTAAGGCGGTTGCACAAGAAGTTGCACAACCACTATGTAAAACTGTTTATGGAAAGCAGTAATTTGGTGCAAGCGTGTTTGCAAGGCATTAAGTTGGATGGAAACCTATGGTCACAGCCTGTAGGGAAACCCAGGATGGTTAATTCTGCAGGAGACTCAACTAAACAAAGATTTTCCTGAAAAATAAATGTGATTTGGGATCACTTCTCCCCCGTGAAGTTTGCCCTATCTATAGTCCCGATATACTTTACTGCACACCATATCCCTCAGGATCACTAAGGGTGGCTATATGGAAATGTTAAGAAGTTGATACGATGTTCTCTAGTGCCAAGCAAGTAAAAAATATGCCTTCTGTTTTTAATGACATACTTCGTATTTCAAACGAGTGTATGCTTGCTTTATTCTTGATTTTTTTTTAAAAAAAAACCTTAAAATTGGCTCAGGGATTTTCATATATCTTGGAAGAGCATTCCAATTTAACCAATAATTAACCCTGTTGCCTCATAGAAAGAAATAGCTTTCAAAATGAATGTGAAAAGTGCTGGGCATGTGGAGCCCAGAAGGGTGTTTTTTTTTTAAAAAAAATGTGATAGATACGTTTGAAATGGGTACATTTTCAAAAAAATGACTGGAGAAAGCATAAGGAAGATGGCAGGGTATACTTTACTTCTAGACCCTTTAATTTACCTTCCAATTACATTAAGAAATATATTGCCAAAGAGGATAAGGAATTAATTCTCAGTAGGACCATCACAGCACGACTCATTTTGGTCCAATATTGGAAGTCTCAGAAGTGCCCGTCTAAGGCAGAATGGCTAACCAAATTATGATATACTGCTGAGACAGCTAAATTAGCATCTTAATCAAGGGTTAGAGAAGGAAGCAAAAAACAGACATTTTCAATGTGTTTCTTTACTAATAAGAAGAAAAGAATTTGTGTCAGGGGTAGAGTAATGTATTATATTAAAATTATTTCAAAATACATATATGTTCTATGCCTTTAGAAATAATAGAAGTATTATATTCATCTTATTATGTTCTGATTTCCTTCTTTGTACTACTGAAAAGTTTCCTTTCTGCAAAGCCACTGAACAATGCTTGACATTTTGGATTCCTTAAAATCCACCCAGCAAAATAATTATTCAAAAAAGGTATTACACAAATTTCCTTCTCGATACCTTAGCTTTCCATATGTAGACATCCTATAGGATTATGATCCTGCTTATTCTGTTTCAATAGGCATTATGTGGACAGCATCATAATAAAGTTTAGTGACTATATGGCACTAGATTTGCACTTTTTCCTCAAAATATTGTCAGGATCAGGACTCTATTGATGTGTATGGTAAAAGTGGCAAGCCCTTCTCAACTAGCATGGATCATACACATTTTGTATTCCATTACTAACACCAAAGGGTTTTAAGAAGTGGTCCAAATCTATAGCACCGAACTATTTATTTATTTTATTTATTTATTTGGTACACTTGTATACCGCTAATATCTCAGCCTGTGCGGCGACTCATTGCGGTTTACAACATATTTAAAAATACAATATTCACTTTAAAAATATAAAATAAAATATAAAAATACATACATATACATACATAGTATTGGGCCACCAATACAGACCGGAACATCTCATAGTTAAAGTCGTAATCCAATTCGTTATCCTTGATTGCTAGTCCATGATCAAAACATCATCACATCGGAATTAGTAGAAAACTTGCTCGAACATCCAAGTTTTCAGTTTTTTCCGAAATGCCATTAGCGAGGTGGCTGATCTTATTTCAGTAGGGAGGGCATTCCAAAGCCGGGGGGCCACCACAGAAAAGGCCCTATCTCTCGTTCCCGCAAGCCGCACTTGTGAAGCAGGCGGGATGGAGAGAAGGGCTTCTCCTGAAGATCTTAGGGTCCTGGTGGGCTGATAGGCCGAGATACGTTCGGATAGGTATGTAGGGCCAGAACCGTTTAGGGCTTTAAAGGTCAAAACCAGCACTTTGAATTGGGCTCGGTAGCTAATCGGTAGCCAGTGGAGCTGGTACAGCAGAGGAGTTGTATGCTCCCTGCGCCCTGCTCCTGTTAATACCATGGCTGCCGCCCGTTGGACTAATTGGAGCTTCCGGGCCGTCTTCAAAGGCAACCCCACGTAGAGAGCGTTGCAGTAGTCAAGGCGGGATGTAACCAGAGCGTGGACTACCGTGGCCAAGTCAGACTTCCCAAGGTACGGTCGCAGTTGGCGCACGAGTCTTAACTGTGCGAATGCTCCCCTGGTCACCGCCGAAACCTGGGGATCCAGGCTCAGCGATGAGTCCAGGATCACACCCAAACTGCGAACCTGTGTCTTCAGGGGGAGTGCGACCCCGTCTAACACAGGCTGTAACCCTATACCCTGTTCGGCCCTGCGACTGACCAGGAGTACCTCTGTCTTGTCTGGATTCAATTTCAATTTGTTCGCCCCCATCCAGACCGTCACAGCAGCCAAGCACCGGTTCAGGACCTCGACAGCCTCCTTAGTAGCGGGTGGAAAGGAGTGACAGAGCTGGACATCATCTGCGTACAGATGACACCGCACCCCGAAACTCCGGATGATCTCGCCCAGCGGCTTCATGTAGATGTTAAACAACATGGGGGACAGTATTGAACCCTGAGGAACCCCACAAAACAAAGGTTGTGGGGTAGAACAGGAGTCCCCCAGTGACACCTTCTGAGACCGACCCTCGAGGAATGACCGGAGCCACTGCAGAGCAGTACCTCCGAGACCCATTCCCGCGAGGCGTCCCAGAAGGATACCGTGGTCGACGGTATCGAAGGCCGCTGAGAGGTCGAGTAGCACCAACAGGGACACACTCCCCCTGTCGAGCTCCCGACGGAGATCATCCACTAAGGCGACCAAGGCTGTCTCGGTACCATGTCCCGGCCTAAAGCCAGACTGTGCCAGATCTAGATAATCCGTGTCTACCAAGAATGCCTGGAGTTGTGAGGCCACCACACGTTCCATGACTTTGCCCAAAAAGGGAAGATTGGAAACAGGCCGATAGTTTACCAATTGAGTGGGGTCCAGTGATGGTTTCTTCAACAGCGGTTTTATCACAGCTTGCTTTAAGCTGGCTGGAAAAATGCCTTCCCGAAGGGAGGCATTAACCACCACCTTAACCCACTCGGCCAATCCCCCTCTGGCCTCCTTTAGAAGCCAGGATGGGCAGGGGTCTAGGATGCATGTGGTAGCTCTCATTCCTCCAAGCACCTTGTCCACATCCTCGGTTTGAACCAATTGAAATGAATCCATCGAAATCGGACAAGCAGATGCTCGTGTTACATCCTCAGAGACTGCCGTTAATATGGTGTCCAGTCCAGAGCGGATCAAAGCGACTTTGTCTGTAAAGAACCGAGCAAAAGCTTCACAGCGAGCTGTCGAGTCATCAGGGCACCCATCCTGAATGGTGGGTTTTAAAAGGCCTCTGACAACTCGGAACAGTTCAGCCGGACGGTTCTTTGCAGACGCAATAGTGGCCGCAAAGAAAGTTTTCTTTGCGGCTCTTATTGCCGCGGCATATGACCTTAAAAAGGACACAAACCGTGTTCGGTTTGGCTCGCTCGGATCCGAACGCCACACGCTCTCTAGTTCCCTCTTCTTTCGCTTCAACGACGCCAGCTCCTCAGTAAACCAAGGGACTGGTTTAGTTCGGCTACTTGAGAGGGGACGTTCTGGAGCGATCGTGTCTATTGCCCTGGTCATCTCCCCATTCCAGAGAGCGACCAGGGCATCAACAGGATCACCAACCGAGGTGGCGGGGAAATCCCCAAGAGCCATCAGGAATCCTTCCGGATCCATAAGCCTCCTGGGGCGGACCAATTTAATAGGTCCTCCACCTCTGCGGAGGTTAGGGGGTGCAGTAAGTCTAAAGCTGACCAGGTGGTGGTCGGTCCATGGCAACGGAGAGATGGATAACTCCTCAACACCGCCACCTTCCTCCCATCCCTTCCTCCCATATTTTCAGTCTCATCGAAGTCTACTTGTTCATTATATATTCTGCATCGTTAGATAAGTGTTCCTAGCTTTTGGATTGGGATTCTTTGACCTTTCGTTATGCATTAGTATGTAAAATTATTGCTTGTGTTTTCTCAACAATGAATGCTCAAAGCACCAATCTGCTTTCATTATTTATGCTGTATTAATAATAAAACTCCGAGTTTCATTCAGAGGCGCACTAGGAACTTTTGTCCTACTGACTTACAGAGATGCAGTTCTGATGGTAATGAATTTCTTTTATTTGCTCTGACCTTGATAAGCAACTAAACAAAGAGTACACTAGCTTTAATACACCCAACATTTGGGCATTTGGGGTGGGAGGTCAATATTTCTTCAAACCTTTTGTGTAGAGCCCATTAGAATTTTTATAGAAGCCACATAGAAATGTGTACCAATTTAAAAGAAATAATTCCCTCCTGGTACTCTTTTGCCCTCATATCCAACCCCAATGCCACTTTAGCCACCATGAGCTCATGTACCATATAATAAGCTTATAAGGGCTTATAGGGGGCTATCCTATCTATTATGAGGTCAGAGGATTAAAGAGCCAAGATGAAGTTAATGGGATTGAGTACATGTATAAGGAATAATATATAATTGGAGGAACTCACCTGCTCATGTCCACAGACATCCTTTCCATGGGAAACCCAAGTGGCTTCCTCTTTATCAACCTTCCAAGAACAGACATTACTTTTCTGTTGTGTTCAGAAGCTGAGACTATGCGCACACTTTGCTCTGCTGTGCTATTTACTTATTTGTTTTGTTTTCCTCATTTGGATATATCTTATATGTTTATTATTTATTCTATACTAGCCGTCCCCTGCCATGCGTTGCTGTGGCTCAGTCTATGTATATGTGTTTTGTGTGTATATATGCATATGTGTTTGTGTATATATATTTGTGTATATGTGTATATATATGGTTTTGTGCATGTGTTGTAATGCATTTTTGTTTTTTGGCTTTTTAAGTATCTTCTGCTGTGTTTTTCAGTGTTCTTATGAGTGATGGTCACTCATTAGCATGCTAGGTGTATTGTGTCCAAATTTGGTGTCAATCTGTCCAGTAGTTTTTGAGTTATGTTAATCCCACAAATGAACATTACATTTTTATTTATACAGATTGTGAATCATTGTGGAAATATGTATTTGGTATACTGTACAGAAGGATTCTTCTTCCCTTTTAACAAATATACAATGCAAAAATGTATTTTAGAAATTGATGAGAGGCAAGATCAGCAAAGCTTATCAGATCCTTTTTGGCAATGAAGAAGAAGGAGCTAAGGTCATCTTTTGTGCTTCCTTTTCAAAGTAAGCAGACTGAATATCCGAGATGTTGCAAAGTTTAAGGAAAATGGTGCAATGTGCACCTGCAGAATAGGATGCAAGTCTTCTTTTTAAAACAAAGTATTATTGGTTCCCTTTTTTTGGAAAGAACCAAGGCATTAGATACTTAGGTGTTTGACTTGTCTCTGCAGCACGACATTCTTATGCATCCTAACCTAGATGTAGCTATGCCAAACCCATTTTTAAATATCAAGGGACACAGTTGGACTTTACAGAAGGATTTGAAGGGAAATGTGTGGAAAGAAATGCAGCAAGCGCTTAATGGAATCTCTCCTTGGCATATCACCAAGGGAGGAGATTTACACACAAAGTGAAGCAAAAGAGGAGCAGAGACAAACGCTGTTAATCAGTTAGCGGCGGACTAACTAGGTTCTGGCTTCACCCTCAGAAGGGCACATTTTCTATGGGTTCTACCTTTATTTTCTTTGGTGTTTTTATATAAATAGTGGACCTGTGAACAGACAGTTTGTAATGGAATAGGCCTACTTTGCCAAGCTAGTGTGTAGGAAAATTTCTAGGTCCTAGGAGAAAAGGCCCAATCCAAGCAAAAGGAGGAGGAACAGCCCACTCTTTATATGGTGTGATGCCTGAGTGGTGGGGGAGTTAGAGTGTTGCCTAGCTACAGAACGTAGAGGGCGCCAGAGAGAGGGGTAATCTGGGGAACTGGGAAAAGTCAGAGGAGGAGAAAAGAGATGTTTGGAGGCCAGAGGGAATTAAAAATAGCCTCCAGGGAGAAGTGCTGTGGTGATGCCTGAGTGGTGGGGGAGTTAGAGTGTTGCCTAGCACAGAAGGTAGAGGGCGCCAGAGAGAGCGGTAATCTGGGGAACTGGGAAAAGTCAGAGGAGGGGAAAAGAGGTGTTTGGAGGCCAGAGGGAATTAAAAATAGCCTCCGGGGAGAAGTGCTACATTTTTAGAGAACCTCTAAGGGATAAGGTGCATATATATCAGGAGCCTCTGGAAGGGAGGACTGAGGGATTTTAAAAAGTCACTTATGAGTGAACATAGTTCTGTGGAAGACAAGTTAAGCAACCATTTTCTTTTAAGGAAACAGCTTGATAATCTTCTGAAACCACTAAGCCTCTGAACCTCTCCTAATATCTGAGAAGCCTTCTTGTTCTAGTTCAAATAAACTTCATAAATCTTTTTATACTTCACCACAAGTATTCAGTGTGTCTTTCTGTGCCTCAATAAAAGAAGGGGGGTCTATTTGGATAACAGCCACCACTCTTTAAGTCAGAGTTTCCCTCCATTTTTGAGTGGCTCTGTGAACTGACTCCGGTGGTCAGTGGGCCAGTAGGGCAGGGAAGAGTGAATGGTGTGGTCATAGACCAATACATTTAGAGTGGTGGCAGCGAAGTTATATCGTCATGTAATTGGCTGTGGGCAGGTGAGTTCGACCATTGGACAGTTCTTAAAGCTCATCTGTTTATAAAGCACATTTACCAATAATAAGAATAACTGTATAGCAAGTTTGGGAAAAGTCGTCAATTTTTAAATTTATTTATTTATCCTATTTATAGCCTGCCTTTCTCAACCCCATAGAGGACTCAAGACAGCTTACATGTATAGGCAATTATTCAATGCCATGTAAACATGAATATATAGTAAAATAAACAGATATATTAAAACAATCATTAAAAACCAACATAGCAAACTTTAAAACACTAATTAAAATCACGTTATCTGAAATCATAGTCCATTGCCACTCCACATTGTCATTGCACTATTCCATAGTTCTCTAGTTGGTTACTAACTGAATGTTTGACCCAACATCCATGTCTCTAGCCTTTTCCTGATGGTCAGGAAGAAGGGGGGTTATCTAATTTCGTTAGGGAGAGAGTTCCATAACCGAGGGGCCACCACTGAGAAGTCAATCGCAAAAGGTTTTTTGAGAGGGAGTGAATTCAACTTCAGAAAAATGGGGAAAGGACCCGTATCTCTTCATCCACAACACTTTGGCTCTGGATAAACCAATAACTGGATTTAAGTGACAAATGGGTTTTAAAAAACCCCAAAAAAACCTAAGGTTTAATTCTTGGTTAAAGTTAAAAAAAAATAAGGGTTTGGGTTTATTCTGATTAGTATTTCCTTAGCAAAATACTTCTGGTAATTATTTCAAGCAAAATTTTGTCACTTTAAAATTAATAGCTAAACCATTTCTTGCCTTGGGAAAAAAATAAATCTTTCCTTCAGAAGCAAAGTTCACCTTTCTGTAAAATCCACAGATTGGATATATATCTCAGTCTGCCATATCTGGCAAGCTTGTGCCTCTGAAAGTGAAAACCTGTTTTTCTTCTTGTCTTAGGTTTAAAATTAGTTTTAAATCACAGTCATTCTCTGTTCTACACGTAAAGCAAACATTTCACTTAAGAATTCAGATCTATGGACAAGACAAGATGCCTGCCAGGGTAGTCACAGTAACAAGAACTTATTGCAACCTTGTCCTTAAAAAAAAGATATCAGCTTTCAAAGAAAAACTATGACAATATTCTGTATCTGGAAACAAATCCTTATGCAGGATTATATTCTGCCAAGTATACCATAGTACACTTCAATGACAAAAACTGACATTAAACACTATATTATAGAAAGTCTATTTTGCAGTCTTTTTTTTTTTTTCAGCCTCCAATGAAGCAATCAAATTCTACGGGAGACAATGAAGCAGACTTCAAAAATATCTGCTACTTATCTGCTCAGCTATGTCAAATAGCAAACTGGGTAATTGGGGCACCCAGAGCCATTGGCAGTCATGCTATGGCACTTCATGTGCCACTTTTTTGGCCTGTGAGTGTTGAGCTCCAAAAAGTTATACAAACCTCATACAGTATAATTATATAATGACAGAGTTCTCACATTACATCTGGCATTCAGCAGTCTTATGATGCTTATGGCCTTTATATGTTGCTATCCCAAAGCCAAAAGAAAAGTACTTGTAGACTTGAGGCAAAGGAAAACTGGTCATTAAGATGTTTATTAAAAAATCACACCAGAAAGGTTTTCATATGCAGTGAAAAGGATGCAAGGAAATTTATGTCAAATTAAATCATTAATTCCCATTATAATTGGACTTTTTATGTAGTCAACATAAAAAAAATTGCAAAATAAATGTGACATCAGAGGCAGGTGAGTATCTTTCCTTCAGCATTGACTCACTTTTCATAAAAGAATTAGTTAAAAATTAAACAAGACTTCCTCCAGAAATATTCTACTGAATATCCGGTCTTACTACCTAGAGCCTCTGCTGGAGAATCATACTTATTTAGAGAATAAGGAGAAATTGCATATCCTCCTACAGGGTTCAGATAAAAACTCTATTTTAAAATTGACCCTTTTTACGCAAAAATCACTGGCCATCCACGAGAAGATGGAAGCAGAGAGAGGTGAACTTGCTGCCATTAACAAAATTCAAACTTAAAAACTTAATATGGATATGCCACTAGTTTTACCTACCCGCGCCCCTGCCCAAACCCTACTTTAAGGAATTAATCAATTTTTTATCTTTTTATCTTGTAATTGCACAATCATTTAGGAGTGGGTTGACAGGCCAGTAGGCCGGGATGCCTTGTATTCATATATGGTTTTACTGTATGTGTATGGGGCAAGTGTGTATGTTTTGCATGTTTTGATATAGTCAAAATTGACTAATCAATAAAGAATTGTTGTTGTTCTACTGAAATGGAAGACTTTGCATAATCTGTGAAGACATTTATAGGGGAACTGAGATCAGAAGTTCTATTTCACACATACATTTTACAACTCTGTGTTACTTTGCGTTTTCAGTAATGCACAGCAAAGTTGTCAGCTTTCATTGATACACTGCACATGAACAGATTGTTAGATTTACCTGATTTGGTGAAAGGAACTCTTGGTTATTGTCATTCATTCCCATATACATGTTCTCTCCGTCAAACTGTAAAGACAAGAAGAACCAGATTTTATTGAGGTGCTGAACATGTCACAAGAAAATGTTCTTTTGCAAATAGAAAACAAAACATTTCTTTCAGATGTAAAATACTTTATTTCATTGATGAGCATCCTGTGCCTCACTGGCTACAGAAGAACAGTATTTGATAAAACCAGAACAGCCATGTCCTTGTAGAAAATTGTAATGTACTGTGTCAAAGGCATCTTAAAACAAAAGCTGGCCTTGAAGTTAAAGAGCCCCTAGAGCATGGAAGGATACCTGTAAAAAAAAGTAATATTTTCCAGATACTGGTTACAGTGTTTGAACAGTAACTTGATGCTGTTACTTATTGAGATGGGGTAAAGCGGTGGGAACAAGGTAACTCATTATATTCCTCGTCATGTTACTTTTCAATTACTTTGCATGTTTTAAGAAAAGAGAAATGTAGAATTGGTAAGAGAATTATATACAATTTGAAAAATTCCAGTCAAGGGGCACACCAATGTGGGAGAGGTGCATCTGAGGCATTTGTGCCTCAGAACTGCCCCAGATCCCATCCACTTGTCCCTGTGTTGCTTCTCCTTACATGGAGCTCCCTGCAAAGGTTCCGCTACTGCCTCTGCTGAACTCATAACAGGATACCCATGCAATCAGTAGAGCAACTTCCCTCCTTCTTGTTGATCCCAACATTCTGATATGAGCAGAAGCAACCATGATGGCCAGGTGCTCGCAGGGAGCTTCGTGGTCAGAGGAGAAACAATCTTAACACATGGATGTCTTATCCCCTTCCCTGTGCAGATCGGCATAGAAAAAAGGTGACAGCAGTAGTGTGCATTTGGACAACAGATCAGGCTGAAACAAACCTGATCCATTTGTCCAGATAACCACAATCCTGTGAATAGTTTGGTGTTTCATGCAAATTCCAGAGTACCCCTCAGCTTTGGTTAGCAAAGCCTGGCTAAGGGCAAAAAGCTCTAGATACAGTAGAGCAGGGGTCCTCAAACTTTTTAAACGGGGGGCCGGATTACTGTCCCCCAGACCGTTGGAGGGCCGGACTATAGTTTTTTTTAAAAAAAAATGACCAAATTCCTATGCACACTGCACATGTCCTATTTTGCTACTGTTATGAATTGTAATGTAAGTATCTGATATGCATGATGTATTTTTATTGTTACAATCTGAACATAAAGCATCGTTTTAGCATTTCTGGAGATAAAATAGTTCCAATTAAAATGAGGAAAGCATTCTATTTTCTGTCTTTTTGAAAGTGGTTTTTGGAATATGTAAGCATGAGGCCCCTTTCAGGGGGAGACGGGCAGGGTATAAATATAGGAAATAAATCTATATAAATAAAAATGTAATGTTCGTTTGTGGGATTAACAGAACTCAAAAACCACTGGACACCTAATGTATGTCCTTCACTCACAAAAAATTGATTTTGTCATTTGGGAGTTGTAGTTGCTGGAATTTATAGTTTACCTATAATCAAAGAACAGTCTGAACCCCACCAACGATGGAATTGAACCAAACTTGGCACAGAGTTCTCCCATGACCAACAGAAAATACTGGAAGGGTTTGGTGGGCAGTGTCCTTTGGTTTTAGAGTTGTAGTTCACCTACATCCAGAGATCACTGTGGACTCAAACAAGGATGGATCAGGACCAAACTTGGCACTGATACTCAATATGCCGAAATGTGAACACTGGTGGCGTTTGGGGGTTGTATTTGCTGGGATTTATAGTTCACCTGTAATCAAAGCATTCTAAACTCCACCAATGATGGAATTGAACCAGTCTTAGTACACAGAACTCCCATGAACAACAGAAAATACTGGAAGGGTTTGGTGGGCATTGACCTTGAGTTTTGGAGTTGTAGTTCACCTGCCTCCATAAATCACTGTGGATTCAATGAAAGATCTGGCCCAGACTTGACACGAATATTCCATATGCCCAAATGTGAACACTGGTGGAGTATGGGGGAAATAGAATCTTGACATTTGTGAGTTGTAGTTGCTGGGATTTGTAGTTCACCTACAATCACAGAGCATTCTGAACCTCATCAACAATAGAATTGGGCCAAACCTTTCCAGAGCAGCGCGGGATGGAGAAGCCTGTGGAGGGAGAAGTGCTCTCTGCTCTCCCGCAGAGAACCGAGAGCGAAGCAGAGCGGACGCCATTCCCCTGTAACAGACGATCCCTGGTGGTAAGAAAGGCGTGCGCAAATGGTGGAGGCGGCGCCGGGTGGGCATGGCCAGGCTTCCAGGCCAGGGAAGCCAGCATCACTTGGCCACGCCCACCCGGCGCCGCCTCCACCATTTGCGGACACCTTCCTTGCCACCAGAGATCGTCTGTTACAGAGGAATGGCGTCCGCTCTGCTGCACTTCTCCCTCCACAGGCTTCTCCTTCCACACGGGATGGAGAAGCCTGTGGAGGGAGAAGCGCTCTCTGCTCTCCCACGGAGAACAGAGAGCGAAGCAGAGTGGACGCCATTGCTCTACCACAGAAGATCCCTGTGGTAGAGCAATGGCGTCCGCTCTGCTTCGCTCTCTGTTCTCCGTGGGAGAGCAGAGAGCGCTTCTCCCTCCACAGGCTTCTCCATCCCGTGTGGAAGGAGAAGCCTGTGGAAGGAGAAGTGCAGCAAAGCAGACGCCATTGGCGGCGGCGAGGGGCTTTGGACAGGCCAGGACAGGCTGCGCGGGCCGAATAAAGGCCCTTGGCGGGCTGCATGTGGCCCGCGGGCCGTAGTTTGGGGACCCCTGCAGTAGAGTCTCACTTATCCAACTTTCACTCATCCAAAGTTCTGTATGCAACAAGTCTGCCTCCTGCCCGGATCCACTGCTGTTTCAACACATTGTGATGTTTTGGTGCTAAATCGTAAATACAGTAATTACTAAATAACATTACCATGTATTGAACTGCTTTTTCTGTCAATTTCTTATAAAACAGGATGTTTCAGTGCTTAATTTGTAAAATTGAAACATAATTTGATATTTAATAGGCTTTTCCTTAATTCCTCCTTATTATCCAACATTTTTGCTTATCCAATGTTCTGTTGGCCCATTTATGTTGGATAAGCGAGACTCAACTGTATTTTTACTAATGTGGCCAAGCCCCAAACATATCTAAAAATGCCCTTTTATGAAAATATTTATGACACCTGTACATTGACTTCTTATATTACTTTAGAAAGGTAGCTTAATCATTTAAAAAATAAAACAGTTGTAAGTTAACTCCTGTGTTTGAAACTTATCATTTCAGAATCTGAGAGTCCTTGCCAAGGCAGTCCCTGAGAGAGAGCTCCTAGTGCTACCAGTCAATAGACTTCAAGGAGCTATTCTGCCTTTCCCTGTTCAATGAACTTTGCATGGTAAGAAGAAACAGAAGTAGCAGTGGGAAAACACAAGAAGATTACAAATGCAAAATGACAACATTGGGATACCATCTGATTAAAAAAGGCCTGACACTTCCACAACAAAATTTCATTCAGAAAAACCCAAAGACTCCAAGTCTCATGTACATGAGCAGTTGTGGCTGAGAACGATAGGAAAGAAAGATTCCTTAGTGTACGGCAAGGCTTTTTCACCTTCTAGTCAATGTCAAAAGGAAAGCCCTACTATGGGCACAGAAGGCTCAATAAAGGCCTGTGTGTTTTTATACCAAATACAGCATTGTGAAATCATCTCTGATGTATTATTTCTTACAAAACAAAGTGTAGATTACAATTCCAAAGCTAGAATTAATTATTAAAAACAGAGAATCCCAAAAGGACTGGCAAGGTCATTTGAGATAAAGATTAACTTATGCTCCTTCCCTTCCTCACTCCCCCACACCATGACTTGTGTTGACTGAAATCTTACTCCTCTGAATTACTATGAAGCAATGTAGCAAAATGAATATATACTTGGCAAGGAATGACATTACAAAGGCAAGACTGGTTAAACCACAGGGAACAAAAATCAGAATAAAGTCTTAAGGTTTTTTGCAGATACTTGTTCTTATTGTAAAAACCATTAGTCTCACTTACACACCCATATAGACCAATGAAGGCTATACAATAAGCTGAAAATAGGACTCAAAGAACCATCTCTTCAAAAATGGGAGTGGGACTTAGGATACCTTAAAGACTAACAGGTTTTTGGTTTGGAGTTGTTTTGTTTGTTGGTTTGTTTGTTTGTTTGTTTTGGTACAAGCTTTCCAACACTATCGGGACTAGCAGCCATTGGCTCATGGGTCAAAGAGGGGTCCTTGGGACACCTTTTTAGGTAGTACTGTTCTAAACCATACCTACAGTATAATGCACCAAATTAATTTTGTGGAAAAACTCTCACTCTTTGTGCTAAGAAGAATATTTTTAAATGTTGGCTGTGGCTCACCATTAGTGCATAAGATTCATTTCACATTCAAGTACAATCTAAACCAGTGGTTCTCAACCTGTGCGTCCCCAGGTGTTTTGGGCTACATAGTGTGTGCAATTCTGGGCACCACAATTGAAGAGAGATATTGGCAAGCTGGAATGTGTCCAGAGAAGGGCAACTAAAATGATAAAGGGTTTGGAGAACAAGCCCTATGAGGAGTGGCTTAAAGACCTGGGCATGTTTAGCCTGCAGAAGAGAAGACTGAGAGGAGACATGATAGCCATGTATAAATATGTGAGGGGAAGTCATAAGGAGGAGCGAGCAAGCTTGTTTTCTGCTGCCCTGGAGACTAGGACACGGAACAATGGCTTCAAACTACAACAAAGGAGATTCCACCTGAACATTAGGAAGAAGTTCCTGACTGTGAGAGCTGTTCAGCAGTTGAACTCTCTGCTTGGAGTGTGGTGGAGGTTCCTTCTTTGGAGGCTTAAACAGAAGCTGGATGGCCATGTGTTGGGAATGCTTTGAATAAGTTGAGGACCACTGATCTAAATCATTTGTGATTGAATATATATATATTCTAGAGGTTAAGTTCACAATGTTTCGAAGTTCTTAGTTTTTCAATCTTTCCAGAAACTCACTTCAAAGCATAAACTGTGGAAGTTGACTCTGCATCAGTTCAAGCTAAAAAGGCCAGCCGAACCCAAGAAGGTAGCACACCTCCATCAAGGAAGGTCAGTTGTCACTTAACAATATGGCACACTATTGCAGCATATTAAGTCCCATCATTTGGAGAAGAGAAATAAAAGCAAGCAAACAAAAATCCAAATAAATCGACTTTTTCTTGCATTTCTCCTTCATTTCTTTTACTGTATTTATACCCCACCTCTCTCACCCCGAAGGGGATTCCTTAAGGACAATAGTTTTGTAATGCAGGACAATAGTATGTAATGCATACTCTAATCTCAAGGATCTTTTCTTAAGATTTTTTAAAAAACATTTTTTCATCCTTAGCAGCACACAAATAATAATAATAATAATAATAATAATAATAATAACCTTATTTTTATATCCTGCCACAATCTCCCCAAAGGGACTCGGGTGGCTTACACATGGCACAGAATGTCCAAAGATATAAAAGCAAAACCTATCTATAAAACAACATATATTAAAATAAAAGTATCATAAAATACGACAGCCCAAATAAAACACACTAACATTAAAAAGTATAAAACAGATTATATTGTAGCTGCTAGTCTTGTTTAGCAGCCACGATGTAATATAGGTTGAGTAAACCTTATCTCAAATAATTGAGACCAGAAGGTTTTTGGATTTTTTCCCCCCAGATTTTGAAATACCTGTATTTCCATATATTTGCATAATAAGCTATCTTGGAGATGGAACTGAAATCTAAAGTACAAAAATGTGTTTCATATATACACACCATACACCCATAGCCCAAATGTAATTTTATACACATTATTTTAATACACTGGACCCTCAGAAACCAAAGATGTTATTAGCTCTGCCACCCATCTGAATGATTTTGGAGTATTTTAGATTTTGGATTTCCAGATAAGGGAAACTCAATGCGTATTGTGATTTTATGTAGGTGAAGCGCTGATCTATTGCACACACAATATGCACGTTCGTTTCTATATTCATTCAGCGCCTAGCACTTTCTACAGCTTGGAAAGGGGCTTAATTGCATCATCTCCATTCCAAAACTGGGTAGGAAATTGAATTCATTTCTATACGCACACATTTTATAAACAGTGCTGTTTCCTTGGAAGCAAATTCAAACTCTCTTTATATTATTTTGTAAAATGTGCTTTATGGTTTTATATATTCTTCTTGCCCATCTCCCTGTAACTAATGAAGCTTGTCTGAAAATTACTGTGCTTCTGATTGCCGACCAATGACATTGAAAATCAACCCTCAAAATTCAGTGACAACTTCAAAACTTCCATACAAAAGATTAGATTTTGTTTTCACCCTCCAGCAATATGGACACAAACAAATTTATTATAAAAATTATCCTGCCAGGGTATTTTTTTTTCAATTAAATCTTTCCCACTTATGCTACTGCCAGGTATAGTAGATAAATAATGTGTGCTATATTCCCATTATCATTGTACTGCAGAATGCAATTGAAGACAATTGGTTTCATCATTCCACATTGATTTACGGTTGAAACAAAACATTTTAATATTTTCCCTTTGTTAGGATGGTTTTCTTCCAGTTTCGATTAGATGCAGCTCCTCATGCATGTCGAGATACTAATCAATTCTCAGATATAAAGACATGCATTCATCATACCCTGTTTCCGATAAAAATTGATCCAATTTATCTTTAATCAGCTAAGTATGCAGCACAATGGAAATAGTTCTGTTAATTTGAAAAAAAAATAGTGTGGAACTATTGTCTTAATTATTTCTCTGCCCTCACGCAATTGATTTTAAAATAGTATATATTTAACTTTCTCTACTAAAGAAACAAAGAAGAATTTTAGAGCAGAATAAAATCCCTATACAATTCTCTATTCTGTTTTAATTGGTTAGTTATGTATCTGCACATACAGAAGTTACAACCAAAGGTCAATATACCAATATATCAATATACTGATACAAAATAGTTTAATATCAGGGATAGTGTCTTATAAATGTGTAATTATATACACATTTACTTCTATGAAAGCATTACTGAACTGTAGTTTATGAGTGCAGACAATTTTAAAATAAACAAATAAATTTGGTTCTTCTGCAAAATACTTCTCTTTAAAACCTGAGACTGCAGAAAAGCAGTAAAATTGATTTAAACATTCCTTAATGAAGGGCACATGAGCTCCAGCCATATCAAGATTTCACACTTTGTGTTTGATCTGTGCTTGATCTGTTGGGTGTGCTACATGGTGCCACCTATCAAGAAAGAGGTCCCTAAGATCTACAGAGATACTCGCTAGAACACCTCAGTAAGCAAGAGTCCAAAAGTAGCAGGCTAAAACTCAGAACCTAAAGCCATGGCTAATACAGAATAAGAGACTTCCTCCTGGGCACACAGAAGATTGGGCGACTTGGAACGCGCTGAACAGACTGCACTCTGGCACCACGAGATGCAGAGCCAGCCTTAAGAAATAGGACCACAAAGTGGAGTCCACGACATGTGAGTGTGGAAAAGAGCAGATCACCTACTACAATGCAGTCTGAGCCCTGACACATGCACACTGGAGGACCTTCTTATAGGAACATCAGAGGCACTCCAAGTGGCCAGCTACTAGTCAAAGGACATTTAATATAATTGCCAAGTTTTTAAACTTTGTGTGTGTTTTTTTTAAATACATTACAACTGTACCCTTGGTTAACTCCTGATATGAAAAATAAACCCATCTTCCATGAAACTCTACCAAAAAAAACCCTTTTTAAATTTGGAGTGTTTTTTACATTCTGTGTTCTAATATTGTACCTGCTTTCCTTAGTAGGCTGTTCTGTCATTTGTATGTAAACTGTTGTTGTTTTTGCTGCCACTGCTGTTGCTACTACTAAGTGCTTGTTAAGTATCTGAGAGAAATACTAAGACATGTACAAAACATTTTTAACCCCCACTTATAATAGTTATTCTCAAGAAGAAGAAGAAGAAGAAAAGGAGAAGAAGAGAAGAGATAAGCAAAAGAGTACTGTTACTCAGGCACAATATCACAGCATACTATGCTAAATGGCAACAGCAAAATAGACTTCCATGTAAGTGCCAAGATGAAAGGCTAATGGGGAAATAACTGTATCGAACCATTAATGTATGGAAACATGAAAAAAGAGACAAAGCATGCCAAGTCAAGAATGTGGCAAGTAGGAAGAGAAATGATTAAAAAGAAACTGAAGTTTTACAATGAGAGAACAAGAAAAACAAAAAGAGTGGGACAGATGTGAATAAAAGAAATTAGAGTTTTAAACTATTTAAAGGCTAAAAGAGGCCAGATCTGATAAAATATGAGGCCAAGGTAGAGGGTGGGACTCAGTAGAACAATGGCTTCAAACTACAAGAGAGGGGATTCCATCTGAACATGAGGAAGAACTTCCTGACTGTGAGAGCCGTTCAGCAGTGGAACTCTCTGCCCCGGAGTGTGGTGGAGGCTCCTTCTTTGGAAGCTTTTAAACAGAGGCTGGATGGCCATCTGTCAGGGGTGATTTGAATGCAATATTCCTGCTTCTTGGCAGGGGGTTGGACTGGATGGCCCATGAGGTCTCTTCCAACTCTTTGATTCTATGATTCTATGATTCTAGGACAACCTCTCCATTAGCTAGGATTATTTTGAGCCTTCTTTATTTGTTATTGTATTGTTAAACAATAGTTTTGGTTATCTTAGTGCAGGAGTAGGCAGATTCGAGAGCCCAGAGGGTCCTAAGCTGCTATTTTCAGTTTCTCCAGAAATCATGTCTTTTAAATCTGTTTTGAGTAGAGATTTTGCTGCTTTTGGGTGAGGCCAAAACAGTACAGTACAATCTTCTGACCTAAAGCCTTCTAATGTCATTTTTTAAAGTAGAGTGAAAAAAGGTATGCAGGATATTTAGGAGTGCATTGATGGGGTGCGGGATTCCAGGGTTTGGTGGCTGAATGGTCACAACTCATGTGCTACACCCTTCACTTTCACTTGCTGGGAACAGACAGGGCAATATAGAGCTACTATGAACTTCAGGAACTTTAATATCAGGCTTCTAGGCTGTCTGGATTAAATGGGACTAGGAGGTGCTGTTTTAAGGTGATTGCAATCTAATCCACTGAGTCAATTAGCCCTTTGGTTCAACATTTCCATGTCATTAATTGCTAGTCTGGATCTACATGAAACCACTTCCATGCTCTCCAACCAAGCCAAATCCAGGGTAATTGTGGAGGTTCTAAGCACAGGCATGGACCAAGGACAAACAAAATAAGACTTACCACAAAACAAAGATATTCTTAGCAGGGTATCTGAAGTTAGAGCATCCTTGCATGGCTTTGACAACAGCAATTTTTCTGATATAAAGCAGAACTGACAACTGCCATACATCTTTGTCACATTATAGCAACACAATCCATGTGAGGCTACACTTGAAGAGTATTCAGAAATTTCCACAGGCATGATCTGAAGGAACCAGAGTCCTGCTTAGGATCCACGACCATTCTTATTCTCATTGAACTGCACGAGACCATTTCATTTTAAGAAACAATCCCCTCAAGTTAGAGTTCTGATTTTCACCTTAAATGCCCTGTGCAATTTTTTAGCAGGTCAGTTAAAAAAATACGATGAAAGCTTGCCAGACCAAAGTATCTTCATATGTCATCTTATTATCATTTTAATTGGGAAGCACTGCAAAGTCTTTTCAGCTTTGACAGGCAAGCCCCATCTGCACTGCCATATAATCCAGTTTGAAATGCATTCAAATGGTCAGTGTAGACTCATATAATGCAGATTGAACCACACTGAACCAGATTATATGAGTCAACACTGCCGTATAATTCAGTTCAATGCATTTAATCTGCATTCTGAAACTGCATTATATGGCAGTGTAGATCTGGCCTCAGACTGAGAAACTCCTTCTTTAGGAAGCCAAATTGGCTCTTTATTTGTGGCTTTTTGAAGAATGTCTATAATTTTTGGCTTCTCTTTTGTGTGTGTGTGATTAGAAGCTGCTTTGGGGTCTTGTTATAATTGTACATCATCAGCGATCATACTTCAAGAGGTTGCACTGATAAATCCCAATATGACCATATTATTATTTTTATTAAACGACACTGAACAAGCTATATAGCGTTGTAGGTGTTGGAATGTGACAAGACTTTGAAGATATGGGTTTTGCTATGTCATGCTTCACACTCCTACACAGAACAGCTGAGAAAGCCCAAAGTCTCAAATGCCACAAAGATATTTGAGTATATCAGGGGAGCGACTTAATGGCTCATATTGAAAAGCCAAGATAAACAATGGCAGCTTTTGCACAGGCTTGTCTAACAGTGTGTAAGATTTAGCTAGCTAATACTCAGAGTATATCATTTGAAAAAGCAAGACTGTTTCTAACAGTTTGCACTCAAAGTTATGTTAATGATATTTCACTAAGAAGGTACATAGAATATCTTTTCATTACACTGCAGGTTCATCCAAAGTGTGAACTAAATTGCAATGATTCTGAGATATTTGAGACAGTTCCAAAATAAAGAAGCATTGTAAATGTAGATGTAAGCATTGATAACTATTTGGATTTGCAAGTACACAGAGATCCAAATCTATTTTTAAAAATAAACACACATCTTCCCAAGCACTCCACATATATTTAGAGGTTAAGGAAAAGGAGAAGAGGGAGAAAGAGTATCATCTGACTGAAAGTTATAGTTTCTAATCACAGCAGATAGATTTAACAGAGCTGCTCCATCGTATTTGTAGTGTACTTGAGACTCAAAAAGACTTTGATGGGTACATGTTGAGAAAATGTTTTTCATTTAACATAAATCTCTGGATTGTTTACCTGTACTTCCATAATTTCCATCTTTCTTGCAAAAGACATCTCTATGACATGTCAATTTTATAAACTAAAAATAAATGATGTAAAGGGAAGCAAATCTCTTTACATACACAGCTGTAGAAGCCTATCATAATGAACTTTTTTGCAGGTTTTTGATCAAGAGCCCACTTTCAGCTTTATTTCGTAACATCTGTACAGAAATATGTGACGGAAACAAAAGAACATCCTTCTTGAATATTTGCTTTTGCACAAATCTTTTTAAAAAATATATCTTTATTGAGATTTTGCTTACAGATATTTTAAAAAGGAAAAATCGGGAAGGATTGGGATGGGTAGTAGTGTATGGGTTGGGCGAGCAGGTTGGGGGAAAGGGAGGAGGAGATTAAGAGGAACGTTGTCAGGAAGGAAAGGAGGTGGAGGGGGGAGGATTGAGGGAAGGGAAGGTAAGAAAAAAATATAAATAAATAAAAATAAATAAAAATAAATGTTGATTCCCACATTCGTCTTCCCTGCATCTTAATCTTCCTTCTCTGCATCAATAACATTATTTACAATTAGTCACTTCTCTTTTATGTCTTCATTGTTCTGGAACCTATTTTTCCCTACTTAATCCATTTTCGCCTTTATGATTAGGAATCATTGTGAACTTTGTTGAGTTTTCATATATTCCTTGTACAATGTCCAGTCTGTAGGTTTCAGAGGTTTTTCCCCTGAATCTTTTAAGTAGAAAGTCAGTGTATCCATATCCATTATTTCCCTTACTTTGTTCTCCCAGTCTTCTTTTGTTGCTGTTTCTTTAAGTTTCTGTTTCCTTGTGAATACAGTCCTGGTGGCAGTGGTCAGGTAAGTGAACAGTTTGTCTTTGTTTTTGTCAAGCTCGATGTCTTCATCTGTAATTCCAAGTACGAAATATTCTGGTTTGAGTTGTATTGTTGTTTGTAGGATCTTGCTAGCTTCCTGTATTGTTTTCCAGTATTTTCTTGCTTTAGGGCAGGTCTGTTACAGTATATGATTTTGTAAGTCTTGACAAGAATCATCTCTTGCTTATATGTGTGTTGAGGAAGAACACATGGACAATGTAGCAATCAAGTTAAGGTGAATGTATATCAGGTGAAGGTTTTCTTGATGCAAGTAGTAGATGAGATGGAGTGATCAGAGATGGAACTACTCCACAAAGATTGCTGGAAAGAAGCAGATTAATACATTGTGTTGTAAGTTTCCTTTCTCCTGCGATGGACAATGTGTTTTCAATGCTGCTGTATTTTTCTTTATAAAGCTACATGTATTAACTACTCCAGAGTAAAGACATTTTTTCCTTTTATACTCTGTGTACTTCATCTTGGGGCCTGGAGCTGGGAAGACTGCTGTGTAATTTCAATATAAAAATTAACAAACCGCAACAGGTTATGGGCCCAGTCTGCCCAGCTTACCCAGTTTGCCCAGTTTGCCCAGTCTGACCAGATTGCCCAGTTGGATATTTTTTTTTTCTCCAGTTCCAGTTTTGAAGACATTTTTTGGTTTTGCATTGTGTGTTTTGTTGGCAAAACAAGAAGATGGATACTGGAATGAATTTTACTTTCCCTATGGCCAGATTAAATGGCAATAACTATTCCATTTGGAAGGTCAGAATGGAAAGTTATTTGAGGAGAGAATCCTTGTGGGAATGCACAGAGAACCCAGTGCAGCAGCCAGCTACAGCAGAGCAGCTGAGAGCTCTGGAAAGAGCAAGGTCTACTCTGATGTTAGGAGTTGACGATGACCAATTGGTTCATATAAGCAGCCTGCCAACTCCCAACGCAATTTGGGTGAGACTCAGAGAAGTATATGCTTCTAGTTCGGCAGCAACAGTGGCTGTACTGGCAAGACGACTTTACAGGAAGAGACTGGAGAAGAATGAAAGTCTGAAAGACCATTTGCAGATATTGCAGAGTTTGTTTTTGCAATTGGAGGAGAGAGACTTTCATCTCACAGAGCCAAACAAATGTTTCATTGTCCTGTCATCCTTGGATGATTCGTTTGATGGGATAGTAAATTCCTTGGAATCACTCCCACAAGCACAATTAAACCTCCAATATATTTGTGCTAGAATTCTTGCTGATTGCGAAAGGCGAAGAGATCGTTGTCTGGAGACTGCAAACACAGCAGGGCGTTCTCAAGGAAAGCAGTCAGCCGGAGTTGCACTCGAGGAGGAGACAGAGAAAGTTTGTGTGGTGAGAAGGTGCTTCAATTGTGGGTCTCCAAAACATTTAAAGAGGAATTGTCCAAAACAGCAGCAGAAGAAGCAAGGATGGAAGAAGGTGAACCAGAGGAGGAGTTCCTCGCATGTCAGCATTGTGAAGTCCCAAGGGAGTTCAACAGATGAAGACATATTTTATGTGGACTCTGGATGTTCACAGCATATAGTGAACAACAAAAGTTTGATTTGTAATCCTGTAAATCCTAAATGTTCAAATGTTACCCTTGCAGATGGAAAACAGTACAAAGTACAGGGACAAGGGGAAGTTTATGTTAAGCATTTGGGTAAAACATTAAGGAATGTATTTTTAGTTCCAGAGATTGAGTACAATTTATTATCAGTTGGAAAACTGGATAAAGAAGGTTATGAAGTTAATTTTTCTGGAGGAAAAGTCAGAATTTTGAAAGGGAATAAGTTATGTGGAACTGGTGTATTACAGGGGGATTTGTATGTGTTGACTTCAGGAGGTAATATAAGTGATGTAAATGTAGTAAGTAAGAATGCTCCATTACACCAGGGATGCATTCATGATTTACATAGAACATTAGGTCACCCAAGTTTCAAAGTGTTGTATAAAATGCCAGAGTTTAGTGAAGGTATAAAATTAAAACATTGCACGAAGTTTCTAGATTGCAATGTATGTAAGAAAACTAAAGCACAGTCAGCTCCAATTAGTAAGAAAAGTTTAAGAAATTCAGAGGAAAAGTTTCAGTTAGTACATGCTGATTTAATCGGACCATTTCAACCGAGTAAGGGTGGAGCCTGTTATATACTGTGTATATTAGATGACTATTCTTGTTTTTCTTGGTGTTTTTTGTTGAAACAAAAGAGTGAAGTTTTTGAGATTATTAAGAATTGGGTGGCATATGTGAAGAAACAATTTGGAGTAGGAGTAAAGGCTCTTCAAACTGACAGAGGAGGAGAGTTTACCTCACATAGTTTAGAAAATTTTCTGAAGAAAGAGGGGATAAAGCACAGAATCACATGTGCTTATCAAAGTGCAGAAAATGGAAAGATAGAAAGACTAGTAAGAAAAGTTCAAACAGTGAAAGATTCTTTGTTAGAAGATTCTGGATTATCCCAAAATCTATGGGGAGAAGCAGTAATGACTGCATGTTATTTAATTAATAGACTCTGGTGTGAGCCTATTCAGAACACTCCTTATTTTATGTTATATGGCAAGAAGCCTCCATTAGGGCATTTAAGGAATTTTGGGACACAGGCATGGGTGTTCATACCCAAACCATTGAGAAGGAAAGGCCAAGATAAAGCCAGGAGATTAACAATGGTTGGCTATGCACAGGGAGCCAAAGCTTGGAGATTTTTAGATAATGAAGGAAACATTGTTATATCAAGGTCTGCTAACTTTGCCTGTAGCCAGAATTGGGATAAGATTCATGCTAATCAGGAAGTTTTCTTTCCTATTTCAAAAGAGGAAACTCATGAGCAAGGTAGACAAAACACAAAGCAAGAAAGTGCTGCTACACCTCAACTCATAAGTAAGCCTATAATTAGAAAATTTAAGAGGCCTAGGCCCTCAGATGAGGATGATGAGGTGAATGAAGATCCTGAAGAGGGAACTAGTCAGGAAATTTTACTCAGAAGAAGTGAGAGAACCAGAAAGAAACCTGACAGATTCACAATACAAAATGTAAGAGTATGTTTAGTTAATTATGAGCCTCAAAGTTTTGAGGAAATAGAATGTTTGCCACAAGAAGAGAAAGAAAAATGGTTAGAGGCTATAGATGAAGAGCTGAAAAGCATGGAAAGGCTAAATGTGTATGAACCTGCAGATTTACCAAGAGGGAGTAATCCTATTGACACAAAATGGATTTTTAAGCAAAAGATTGATGCTAATGGTCAAGTAAGGTACAAAGCGCGTCTTGTTGCTAGAGGGTTTACACAGATTAGGGACATAGATTACACAGAGGTGTATTCGCCCACTGTTAGTCCTAATTCTGTAAGATTGATTTTAACTCTTGCAGCATGTTTGAATTTAAAGGTATATCATTTTGACATAAGTACAGCATATCTGAATGCTACTCTAAAGGAGAATATATATATTGTACCTCCACCAGGTTCAAAGTACAGAGATACCAATACGTATTTTAAGTTGAATCGCACCTTATACGGTTTGAAACAGGCCGGACTTGTCTGGAATGATTGTTTAAATGATGTTTTGACCAAAATGGGTTTCCAGAGAAGCAGAGCAGATCCATGCGTGTATGTAAGAAATGTACAACATGATTATCAAGTATTGTTTGTGTATGTTGATGATGTATCATTTTTGGCTGAAACTCAAGCAGAAATTGACAAGTTTGCAGAAGAGTTAGGAAAACATTTTAAGTTAAGAAACCTTGGTCCAATTCAATATTTTCTTGGTGTACAAATTATGAAAACTGAACAAGGTTTTGTGTTAAGCCAAAAAGGGAAGATAATGCAGATTTTGGAAAAACTAAACATGAAAGAGTGTAAAGGAGTTCAATCACCCATGATTTTAGGTTTTCAAAATGAAGTGGAAAATGCTGAACTATTTAAAGAGAAAGCCTTATACAAGAGCATTATTGGTCAGTTATTGTACATATGTAATTACACCAGAGCAGACATTGCATTTGCTGTGAATTTTCTAAGCAGGTATGCAAGCAACCCAACTATTGCTGCATGGAATGGACTTAAGAGGGTGGCAAGGTATTTAAAGCAAACACAAGATTTTTGTTTGGCATTAAGTCCAGATGATTCGCTATCCTTGCAGGTATATACAGACAGTGATTTCGGCAACTGTACTGATAGGAAATCGACAACAGGAGTTTTAGTTAAGTTTTCTAATGCTGTAATTGACTGGAAGTCGAAGAAGCAGAGTTATGTAGCTTTAAGTTCCAGTGAGGCTGAGTTTGGTGCACTTAGCTTAGCATATACAGAGATTTGTGTAATCAAACAACTGCTTAAAGACTTGCAAATACCTGTTGAAGATCCAACAACAATATATGAGGATAATCAGACATGCATCACAATGGCAACACAGGCCAGAGTAAAACAAAGAAGCAAGCATGTAGATATTAAATACAGTTGTGTAAGGGATGCAGTGAAAAATGGTGAAATTGATATAGTATATTGTAATACAAATCTAAATCTAGCTGATGTACTAACTAAGCCACTGAGTGTACAGAAACATCAGAATGTTTTGAATGATTTGGGAATTTTTGAATGTACCATGTAATTGTATTATGTATTGTGTTTTCCTCTACACACAAGGAGGAGTGTTACAGTATATGATTTTGTAAGTCTTGACAAGAATCATCTCTTGCTTATATGTGTGTTGAGGAAGAACACATGGACAATGTAGCAATCAAGTTAAGGTGAATGTATATCAGGTGAAGGTTTTCTTGATGCAAGTAGTAGATGAGATGGAGTGATCAGAGATGGAACTACTCCACAAAGATTGCTGGAAAGAAGCAGATTAATACATTGCGTTGTAAGTTTCCTTTCTCCTGCGATGGACAATGTGTTTTCAATGCTGCTGTATTTTTCTTTATAAAGCTACATGTATTAACTACTCCAGAGTAAAGACATTTTTTCCTTTTATACTCTGTGTACTTCATCTTGGGGCCTGGAGCTGGGAAGACTGCTGTGTAATTTCAATATAAAAATTAACAAACCGCAACAAGGTCCACCACAAATGATATAGTGTTCCCACCATTTGAACAAATATTTTTGTAACTAGATATTCCCTTGAAACTTACAATTGGTATCCCTATCCATAACTTTTTTCTAGTCAGTCCAACAATTATGTTTTACTGGGTTGTTGTATGCTTTTCAGGCTGTATGGCCATGTTCTAGAAGCATTCTCTCCTGACATTTCACCTGCATCTGTGGCAGGCATCCTCAGAGGTTGTGAAGTCTGTTGGAAACTAGGAAAATTGAGCTTATAATATCTGTGGAAAGTCCAGGGTGGAAGAAAAAACTCTTGTCTGTTGGAACTAGGTGTGAATGATTCAATTGGCCACTTTGATTAGTATTGATGGCCTGACAGTTTTTAGGTGTGGCTTGTTACTGCCTGGGGGAATCCTTTGTTGAGAGGTGATTAGCTGTCCCTGATTGTTTCTTGTCTGGAGTTCCCCTGTGTTTAAGAATTGTTCTTTATTTACTGTTATTGAGTTGTTCTTTATTTACTGTTATAATTTTAGAGTTTTTTAATACTGACAGCCAGATATTGTTCATGCTCACGGTTTCTTCCTTTCTGTTGAAATTGTCCACATGCTTGTGGATTTCAATGTCTTTGATTTCAATGGCATATGAAAATTATGTTTTAATATGTATCCATTCCTTTATCAGACAACCATACACAAAGACACCTATAACTTAAAATCCCCTCCGCTTGTTGCTCTGCAATTTGGCACACACAGTTCCCTCCGAGAAGTCCATCAACCACGCCTGAGAATGTCATTCAGTTCTGATAAATAAGAACAAAGCTAAAAGCCATTTCTTGGCTAGCAATAATAGCCAAGGCAGGCTTGAAGATCTGAATCTCTGAATCAAGATTTGGTATCAGCCTTAGAATCTGGCTAAGCTGAGTCAGGCTCTTTTTCAAATCACCAGACCAGAGTCCAAACCAGTGTTTAATGGTTAATATTCATAAGTGAACAATATGTTCAGTATTCAAAACTTACTTGTTATTGTCCTCATATGTTGATATATTTCTTGAAATTATACCACCACACAGGTTGGAATATAAATACTAATATATGTTTCTACAAATTTCTATTTTAAATATGATTCAAAATTGAAATCTCCCACAAACTAAGTTGCAATATTACATAATTCTCCCTTTTTCTTCTCACAAGGTACTAAGATTGTGGTCCCAAAGTATAAGCCATATGCATGAGTCTCAGGATTAGTACTGAAACAAACACCTCAGAACACTGTCACATCTACTTGGCCAGCACTCATTTTCATCAAGTCCCAGAGAAGCAATGTGTATGCTTCTGGCCTTCTGCCATCAAAACTTCCTACCCACAGGGCTGCCAATGTGTTTTCCTAAAAGAATTATTAAGCATGGGCCTCCTTCTGGGAATATATACCACTAAAGTTAGCTTAATCCCTTTTAACTGCAGTTTTCCCATTAAGACCTTTACACAAACTCTTGCCCAAAGTGATCCACTTAGCACTATTCATTTGACCGGTTGAAATGCATGTATTTCCCCTGAGTTGGTGATGTCAAAGAAGGTCAATGGTTCGACAACAGATTTATTTAAACCCTATGGAAAACTATTGAACTAACAACATTGTTTTTTCTCACTTTTACTCTATGAAACAGAACTGACCACTGGCTTTGTTTTTAACACTACCGTGTGTATTATTGTTTATTTTTTACTGTAGAAGCAAAACTGCTGCAAACGTAATTTAGTATTTAAGTAAGGGATAATATTAAGCTTCTGATAAATAACGTTATTAATTTGATGTTACTTTGAATAGATAACATCTGAGTGAATGAATCCAAGTATTTCTCATTTCCTTTCTTTTTAAAGGCACATATGCAAAAATTAAGTCTAAAAGAATTTTCAAGTGCATCTCTCTGAGAAACAAATTAGCTTTAAAAGGCAAATGGAACTTTAAAAATAAATTAAACGCTGATTATTTCTTTTAATTAGAAGCAAAAGGAGTAAGACTGTCAACGGGATCCTATATACATTTATTCAAAATGATAAACGGATTATTCCACATTTCCCCATACAGCAGGAAGGCAAACACTACAATAGGTTTGCTGTAATAAAAGCAAGGATGGTCCATGATAGGATGGCAGATCAACTGGGAAACCTAAATATAGTGTTTTGTGGGTTGTTGTGGATTTTTTCGGGTTATATGGCCATGGTCTAGAGGCATTCTCTCCTGACGTTTCACCTGCATCTATGGCAAGCATCCTCAGAGGTAGTGCATCCTCACTACCTCACTACCTCCCTAGTGAGGCATCCTCACTACCTCCCTAGTGACCTCACTACCTCTGAGGATGCTTGCCATAGATGCAGGTGAAACTTCAGGAGAGAATGCCTCTAGACCATGGCCATATAACCCGAAAAAACCCCACAACAACCCAGTGATTCTGGCCATGAAAGCCTTCGACAATAGTGTTTTGTATTCCCTAGGAAAAAAAGATAGGGCATGAAGAAGTCCAAGAATGTTTTTTTTTAATTTAAAAACTGTATACATTTATGTATAAATATGCAGAGAGACTAGTTAAAAGAAAGAGGATAAGTAGGCAGTGTTGATTGATCCTAAAGGTTAATCCTCACAAACCTAAGAATGGCTTCTGTTAGTCAGTTCTAAAACACCAATCTATTTCTATATCCAAATACAGCCTCCCACTATCAGACCCATCTTTCCCTAAGTATCGATTGGGGTTTGGTTCCAGAAGCACCTGTGGATACCAAAATTTGTGAATGCTCGTCCCATTATATACTATATTGTGTAGAATGTCACCCTTATATAAATGAGCTTGAGGGCATGTGAGATGATACTATGTGAAATGCTTACATATCAGGGTAGTATTCAGCATGCAGCAAAACCCAGGTTTGATTTTTGAATTCTCTCCCTCCCCCCGCCCCACATATATGTGGTTGGATCATCCAGGGATACAGAACCCATATATGGAGGGCCGAATGTATATGTTATCAGTATTCCAGTCAAATAAAATAGCTGAGGGTTAGACTGATGAAACACTGATTTGCTCATTACGGTGTAAGCTGATAACTGATTACTGAAGCAAAACTGAACATAAGACACCATGCTGAATAAAATTATGGTCAACATTCTGTTCACAGAAGAACCAATCTGCTACCTCCACTTCCACCTTGCATTCTTCAGTGACTGATACAGAGAGGCATAGTGCCTCTGGTACTAGAAGTGACATATAACTAGTAACCACTGATCACCTCAGCATCCAGGAATTTATCCAATCCCTTTTAAAAGCTATCCAAATTGCCAGAGATACTTGCAACTTCTGCCAATGGATTCCACAAGTTAATGATGTGCTATATAAAGACATACATCCTTCATCTGTCCAGGTTCTCTCACCATTGAGCTTCAGTTGATGGCTTACTTACAGAGCTATTACAAGCAAATGACTATGCACATTACATAACATTCCTGCCCTTCCTGTCTATTCGACCCAAGCAATATACCACTGAGTACTTTGTAAGTAAAACATGTAAAAGCACTTCTCAGATGTCCATAAATCATATCACATGAGATGATTCCTCTAGGAGTGAGGCGAAACGGAGAACCAGCATTTCAACACTATTGAACAGTATCTAAAGATTATTAAGCTGGATGTATGATTTATACATCCTGAGACTGTAGATATATTCAGCAGCAAACAGAATATGTTGTTCAAAATGGAAGGATTTCTGAGGAATATGTTTCAGTCACACAAATTGCCTTCTCTGGAATATTGCTACAAATACCGTATTTACACAAATCAAATGCTTACCTTTTCTGGCTAAATTATCTTCTCAAAATTAAGGTTCGCATTACATTCACGTCATACAGTAATCTTAGTGCTGAACCAAAGCAAAAGGGAAAGCTGATTCAGAAGGTGCACTGGGAGCTTCTCTTTGAGAGGCGTTGCCTGTAATTCAATGACCATGGCTCAATGCTATGGGATCCTGGGGTCTGTACTTTGGTGAGACATTCTTTGGCTGAGAAGGCTCAAGACTTGGTCAAACTACAGCTCCCAGGATCCATAGCATTGAACTAAGGCAATTAAGGTGGATTCATTCTACCGCATAAATGCATCCCAATGTTATCTTTTCCATTGCTGGATGCTTTGGTGTCCTAACACAATTGTTTATAACAAAGGAATTCTGAGCTAGAGGAAACCCTTTCTTGGCCAAGTTAGAAAGAGCCACTTTTTTGCCACTGTGCATTCAGCAACAAATACATTTTTTTTTGTTTTCAGGGTTTTGAAAATTGAGATGCGCATTAGATTCGATGGCACATTAGACTTGAGCAAATGTGGGAATGTTAGAATGCCTATTATCATAGCAACTGGGTCTACAAGTAAGCAAGCAAACAGTCCTGTTTAAGTATGGATGAACACTCTAATGGAAAGGAAGGGTTCAAAAAAACATATATTTAAAATAAGCATAAGTAAGGTGCACATTTAATCCACTGCCTATAACCACAGGATAAAACTCCCCCAAACCTTTCTGAATGTCAAAATTTAGATAAATCCTATTTACATATCAACATATATTTAACAACTACATTTACACTGCACATCTGCTCAGATATAAGCCACATGTTTTCAATGTAACTTGTTCCCTACTCAAAATGTCATTGGTTAACATGTTGGTAATACATCAATTTTTCTACTGTGTATAATACTGATTTTTCTTATGAAATATAGGACCAACTGAAATATTACATGTTTTTCTTTCATTGGCAATTTTCAGGAACTGAACCAGTTTTTAAAAAATGAAATAAAAGCAGACACTATAATAATATTTTACCATTTCATCATGAATGGAACCTATCAAAATACTTCTGTGAAGGACAATGTTATTTTCCTAAGAAATAACAGACTCACAATAAATCTCTAACATTCAACTCATGATGATAACTGCAGTTTTACACTATAATGACAGCGTTCTATCTGGACGTGTCCTTACTATACCTGTCCCAATTCTTTGATGAGATATGTATGATTTAAACAACAACATTGATAATACATTTATGGTACAAGCTACAGTCCACTTTAACACATACACAAGTGTAGACAGGAAAGGTTGTAACAACAGAGTCAAATTGGCGAAGGCAGACATAAATACAGCCTGTGACTTTCCACTCAGTAATCTATTCAAATTAAGCCCAGTGGGCATTAAGAACAACAATTAGTAACACAACACTATCATTTTAGGATTGCTAAATCAGCTTATAATGGTATTGGGGCTATTACCTCTATTCAACAAAAAACATAATGAACCAAACATTTTGTTCTGTGTTATTTGGCCAGCTCATACCGGAGTCTCCTTTTTAAATTCCTTTGCTGAAAGACAGAAATGTCCAAATCAGCAGAAGTGCTACAAGACTCTTTTTCTAGACTTCTTTAATTATTCCATGAATTGATGAAGCCAGTTGCCCTTGAAAAAAAGAGACATGACATAAAAATGGACTGGGTCAGCTGCATTACTTTTGGTGCATCTTTCAGGTCATCTCCCTCTTTGTCTTGATATCTTTCTTCCATGTCTGACTTGTGACTCATCAAGCCAAAAACATCTCACAAGCCACATGCTGTAATCATCCAATTATTTACAGCTCATTCGTTTAATCAATTTACACACATAGCAAACCACACTTCATTCCTTGACTGGTGCATATATTTGGTTGAACGGGCCACAAATTGTGCAGTTCTGGCTCAATCTTAAATTTCATGAATAGAATTTGAAACGAATTAGGTGAAGTGATAACTGTATGCATTGCATACTCTTTCATCATGTAATTCACTGGAAATGGGTGGCACAACTATCGAAAACAGTTGTGCTTTTATTCCCTTTCAAGATAAAATACAAATTGAAACTAAATTTGAACCTTTTAAATTATTTTCAGCGATAAGTGGCAATCAAAAGGATTCTGAGTGTTTCTGTTAAGAAAACCATGTACCTTTAGGTTCTATAGAGTTGGAACCAAAGCAGCAAAGCTTGTGGCATCAGATGCAAGGTTTGGAAAAGTTACTTTTTTGGATTACATCTCTAGAATCTTCCATTTAGACATTGTCAGTGGAAGTTATACTCTAAAAAAAGTAATTTTCCCAAGCACAAATGGCACAAATGGACAGCTACCAACAGCCTAGCATTAATTCCTTTTTTGTTTTCCCTTGGTACATGTGCTGCATTCCACTCCTTGCCCTTTTGTGGTGAAGTCCCGCTCCTTTGCTTGTCTCTTGATAGAAGAGTTTAATAGGTTGATGGTATACATAAAAACAACTGAGGCCCATTCTACACTGCCATATAAAATCCAGATTACCTGCTTTGAACTGGATTATATGGCAGTGTAGACTCATATAATCCAGTTCAAAGAAGATAATGTGGATTATCTACTTTGATAATCTGGATTATATACCAAGGTAGAAATGACCATAGTCAGCCTTACTTTGAAATCCTGGGACTTTGAACTGTGCCTCTTAACAGCCATCCGAAAGGAGGATGGTGCCCAAAGCTGTAGTTAAGGATTCTGAGATTCCCTGGATAACTCCAATTTCCCTTTTAGATACAAACTGGATCAAGAGTGAGGCATCTAGGAAGGATAATGTATGAAAAGGGCATAAGTATGGAAGTTTTCATTATTTTTTCAATTGCGTAACTGTTCATAAAACAAATATATTCTGTTTCACCCTAAAAAAAACTTCAAATTAAAGGCTGTGACAATGCTAATATGCTCTGGAATAGGGTGGGATGGAGTGTATATAGAACAGTGGCCCAAAACTAATGTTGGGACCACTCTCCAACATTAGTACCAAAAGGGTTTCAAATTGGTTTTTGGTCAGCTTTAGATTTGGTTTGGTTATCTGGGGTGCTGATTCAGAAAATTGCATTGGATAGACCACATCAGCTCTAGTTTCTGATACAGAACATATGCCATCCAGTAGTCGCCATCTTTTCGGCCACAGAAAACCATATTGAATAAGTCTCAGCACTATGAGAGGGTTTTGCGAGACCAGTCGCTCTTGTTGCAACGATGTAGTAATGGTGAGGCCACAGACCATATTTTAGTTATTGAAGACCACAAATTGGGAGCCACTGCTATAGAAGTACTATTATTTTCAAACGTCCTACACCTGATTTTGAGCTCTGCTTTAAATCCTTGATAGCTCCCTGGTAATACTACAGTTACAGAAAATATGGAACAATACAATGATGAGTATGTAGACAAATGCTTATCTATACTAATGGACACAGATACATTGTCTTTAAAACACTTATATACAAGGTGGGGTTCCTCCCGAAATCATAATAAGCTTCCAGAACAGCACAACCAGGCTCAGTTATGATGTAATACTAAACTACACAGCTATACCTCGACTAAAACTGGCTCACACAGTGATGGTTTATTTGAGATCTAAAATCATGGCTAGAAGCTGGCTTGGGAAATTCAATTGGTGCTCACTCTGATCTGAAAAGTGAGACACAGTGGAAGCTCCATCTGTTACACTGAGCAAATGCCATGCTTTGCATGTGAGTCAAATTGATTTTAAAAAATTTATGCAAGAGAAATACAGTATATTTCAAGCATGAAGCCATCCTAGTTCAAGGGCTCATGTTGATCATTTATGTCGCATATAGCACATTTTATTTTTCAGAACAAAGTTTGTAAGAATGTAGCCTCAGTGCCACAGTTCATTTCATTTTTTTTTAATTTGAATGTAGGGTCACATAAAATGGAGACTTAAAGAACTTCATCTGATTCTTTACCCATAAAAAGTTAGAAATAAATAAAAAAAATATTATTGGACCAATTGCAAGACTAAATCTACTCCTAACAAGGAACTGTTATTGTCGTTCCTTCGCTGCAAATATGTTCTCTCGGTGATCATTCCCAATATGAGTAATTTCTTCTGAAAGCCTGCATCTGTGCCAATTTTCTTCATGTTTCTGTTCAGCCAGACTTTATGCTTATGAGAAAAATATGGATTGTGCTCATTAGTTTGATCAACAAACCTTAAAAGAAACATAAAAACAGGACAATTTATTTAAATATTTTGTGTTATCTGGAATGGATATAAATTGATGAGAACACAGAAAAGTTAACAGACTTTATATGTTGCCATGATAATTACAAATGCAGTTGAATGGTAGTTATTATTTCTTATCAGAATGCTCCTACATATGAAACTGAGGCTCATCCACACTGCCATATAAAGCAGCTTGAAATTGCATTATATAGTCAATGTAGATTCCTATAATGCAGTTCAATGCAGTTAACCTTATATTCAATGCAGTTAACCGTATATTCAAAGTGATGGCTTTAGCCTATAAAGCCCTAAACAGTTCCGGCCCAGCCTACCTGTCCGAACATATTGCCTCTGCTCTCGGTCCCATCTTCTTCGCAAGCACGGTTAGTGGGGATGAGAGGCAGGGCCTTTTCAGTGATGGCCCCTCAGTTGTGAAACTCCCTCCCTAGCAATATCAGGAAAGCCCCCTCCCTCTTAGTGTTTAGAAAGAGAGTCAAAACCTGGCTTTGGGAGCAGGCGTTTGAAAAATAGAGCAGTACAGGAATGTTAGTATGGATTATGTGCAATTTGACTATGGGTTGGCCTTTAGACTATGACTCTAAATAATGTGATTCATTGAAATATATTTTTATTATACTGATGTTTTAATGTTTAACTTATGTTTTAACTGATGTGGTATGTTTTAAGGCACCATGGAGGTGCGAATGTAAACCGCCTTGTGTTCCCCTTGGGGTAGAGAAAAGCGGGATATAAATAAGGTAAATAAATGAAATAAATATGCATTGTATGGTAGTGTAGGTGGGGACTGACTGTCCTTAGAGCTAGCAGAATAACCTTCAAGAAAATATATTTTCATGTAAACCCACTTAAGTCTATGTCATTTTAAGTGACACATTTCCTTGAAATAAATCCTTTTAGGCTTTTAGACTCTAATGTTACATAACTACCTATACAACAGAACTAGACTTTCTGTCCAAACTTTAAAAGAAACTGTTGTCCAGCTTACAAAATCAAAAGAAAAAGCTCTTGCTTGGAAAGAGAACTTGGAAAAGTTACTTTGTTTTGATTATAATTGTATTTTTAAAAATAATTAAACTATTTATAATTATTGACTGTTTGTTTTTATTATGTATATATTGGGGCATCAAATTGCCATCGATTGGAAGCCGCCCTGAGTCCCCCCCCCCTGGGGGGTTGAGAAGGGTGGGGTAAAAATATTCAAAATAAATAAAAAAATATAACTCCTCAGATTCCATAATCAGTCTTCACACGCTACCTTCCCAAAGGCCTATATTTAACCATGAATACAAAGGCTCCTTCCTTCTTAGCTTTGGGGTAATGCTGTCCCTTTAGCAGTCCACAATCCAAACAAGTGGCACAAAGCTACAGTGAAGGAAACATCTCCCAGTGCTACTGGAGACTATGTAAAACATGGACTTGAAAAGACAATGTCCTCCTAACACAAGAAAAAACATATTCTGGGGAAGTTGGAAATGGCAGATTTAGGAGCCTTCACACTTTGCCCATCCCAATTTAAAAGACCACCTTTCTGTATAGACGTGCTCACCAAATACAGGTTTTCCCAGAGCCAATACACTGAGAGTATAAATTCTTGCAAAAAGGGAACTTGAGAGAGATATTTCTGCATGGTACTACACGCATTATAGAACTCATCTTATTCTTTCTCTCCTGTTGTTTCAATAACATTAACACTGGCGTGTATAGTATTAAAAATAATTGGTTTGTTTTAGTTGACCTTTGCTGTTTCGTGTGGTTTGTTTCCTTGTAAGTATTTTATATTTTAATCCACTTTACAGCCATTTTGGATGAATAGCCATGTATAAAAGCTACAAATAAACAAACAACTAAGTATAAGGCTCCTCAGGAATTATTGAGAGTCGGAGGGAGCATAAAAGTTTAAGGCTCTTATCGGGCCTTTTCATGCGTGATTCATAAAGGCACAGAATAAGGAAGTGTTAGCACACTGAGCAATTTAGACAGCCAATGAAAGCTTAAAGTATCCAAAAGCTTGCAACTTACTGTTTTCTGCTCTGCAAACCTTGCCTGGAACAATGAGAGGATTCAGACGGTAGGTTATTATCATTATGGGTAACAATAAATTTAAAACATGTTGATGAGACAGTGTAAAAGCAGCTTTGTCCAACTAATTAATAGCTTAGAGGAGGACAAAACTAAATTGATTCTGTGCTCTTTTCAGAGAATTGTACTGTTCTGCTCAACAGTTAAAACTGGGACTGACAGCTTCAAAGATAGTCAAATGGAGAGATAAGATAATTCTGCACAATGCACACCTGCCTGGTGCTTTTACCATCCTTTTCTGCAATACTTTTAGTTCATTCAATTAGAGTATTACTACAGATTTACAACAAAATTGCCTTTCATCGCAGCTTCTTTTAAAGCTATTTGGCATTTGCTGGTATTTTCTATTATAAATCTAATTGCAGATTCCAAACAGACAAGGGCTCATTAAGCCTTAATTATGCACATGTTGTTTTCAACAAACATTTTCATTTGGACTGCAGTGAGTTGTAATTGTTCAGAAGGCATCACAGCCGCAGAATTTAATCCTCTGCTGGGATGTCAGGAGCTCCTTTGATTGGGTTGTTACCTAAACGGCATGAGAGTCACCACTATTTCTTTCTTTCCTACTCAGCTAGCGTTACAATGAGAGACCTTCCACCTCGCAGGAAGAGGGCATACTATGGTTTCCCTCCTCTTCCAACATTACAGGTTAATGCAGACATGGAGAGAGACTAGTGCACAGGTGTCCCTTTGTATAGTCTGTTTTCCAAATGACCTTTGCACTGAAGGGGAAAATGGCACTGTGTCTGCCAAGGTAACATCAGAACCTACTACTGTTGCAGTGAAATTAGGATACTCAGTGTGGCAGTGCCCTGAGTCATACACAGTCCAAAAATGTAGACATTGGTAGATCAATAAACCCATTCTAGCACTGTTCATCCTCCACTAGGAATATAATTTTCTGATTTAGGCTGTATCCTCACTGGAGAGTTATAGCAAATTTGACATCACACTAACTACCATGGTTCAATGTTACAGAATTCTGGGATTTGTAGCTTTGTGATCTATTTATCCTTCTCTGTCAGAGGGCCCTGGTGCTACAACAAACTACAAATCCCAGGTTTCCATCATATGATGTGAAACTATAATCCTGCAGTGCAAATGAAGCCTATGCCATGAACCCTTCTTCCCGTGTTGATTGAAAGCCATGACTCTTCACAATACTTTGGATGACAACAGTATCAGCCTGTAATTATCCAATGGTGCTAGAAAAATCCATTTTCCCATCCCATTACTGTCAGAACTGTAGCAAAAATCAAATGAAACTCAAAAGCTAGATGGGGCTAACAGATGGCATCATCAAACCTTCGAATCCACAGTACTAGAATGTTAAACCCTGTGGGCTCTGGCTTTACTAGGAACCAGCACCAGGAGTGGTCTATAAAGAATACAACTTGAAACATTTGGAGTTCTAGTGACTGAGAAAAGCTGGCTGAATAAGAAAATATTCATGCTGATATTCAGTGCATGTGAATAAGCCGGAGGTGGGCAAAGTACAGCCTGTGAAGCTAAACCCCCTCCCCATATCTCAAGAAGCCCCACTTTTTAAAAAGTTTGGGTGAATTTTCAACAGCTCAAAATTGCTGCAAACAGTTATACACTCAAAATTATACAAGTTGAGCATCCTGAATTCTAAAATTCAAAATACAGCCTATAACACCTTGAATTAGTTGGTGGCTTTACTTACCTCAGATCAGATGGAATCTGGTGCCTTTAGGTTATTTCAGCCCTTAAACTCATTTAGAGTAGCATAAATATATGTCAGCACAATTACACTGAATCCCACAATTACGTAACTCAATAGTTCAATGAGCACTTTGGTCTTCAAGTCATGCACTGCCCAATGGTCCCTAAGCTCTACAACCACCAAATCAAAAGTGAAAGATAAAAGAATAAATGATTTGCTGCACTAGGAGTCAGAGTTGCTAGATTAAAAACCGGATAAGGCTCTTGTACAATTAATGGTTCTATAGAAGAAGGAATTTCTGCAGTTGTTACTTCTGAACAGTTTTCACAATAAGCAACACTTACTGAAATCCTTGTCTGTACAATCACTAAAGGCGCACAAGCCACCTCCACTTTTCATTCTGGCAATCCTATCAGTGACAGCATTTACACAACTAAAAACAGGAAAATGCTCATGCAATAATTGTTACCTAACAAGATTCTACCCATGTGTATGCTTACAAGAAACCTAGTAAAGTCAGTGATACTGAAGTAGGTCAAAATCTAGAAAGTCAGTTCATGATGAAATAAGTGTAGAAATGATCTACTAAATTGAATGGGCTCTCTTCCAGTTAAGTTCATACAGGTCCACAGTCTCAAAGCTCACTGGATATGAAATCCCTGGAAGTTACCAGAGTCCATGCAAGGACAGATGAAAGGAACCATAATTATGCTAAGGAAAAATATATCATACTAATTTTCCCCCCAAGAGGATGAAATAAGCCTTCAGTCATATATTTCTGGTACTGAATTGCCCTCTTGAAACAAAACAAATGTTTTGAGTAAGCATAAAATTGCATGGCCTTGCCCTTGGGTTGGGGGTGGAGGAGCCAGAGAAAAGGAAACTCAACAACTCGCTTTTCCATAGTTTGACCTAGAAAGGTTTTCTAGGTCACGTTTATGTTGCATCCTGGCCTCTGACCCACTAAATTCAATACATAAAAGCTACACGGTTCATTTTAGCTTGTCAGTGTCAGATCATTCATAAATTTCAGAATCAATATTTACAAACCGCTATTCATATATTCATAAATAAGATCTTATTAGGCATTTATTCTGAAGAATATTCACTTGTGCTGACAAAGAGAAATTTAAAAGCAGCTCTCTATGCCCTGATCTTCACATTTTCTCCACATACATATTTGTTAAACCCAAGTCGCATAGTTCATCATCATGCTTCCCAGACAGTGGTGGAAAAGTCATGCTACCAAATAAATAAAAAAAGAGATGAATGCACAACTAAGTCACTTGGTTTTATTTCTAGCAACACAAATTGATGCTCTCAATAGTGTTTCATTAGTGACACCATGGGGCCCCTGGATTAGTAACACTGGCTGAAGAATCCAAATAAGGCTTAACTGAAAAGACCACAGAAGCTATTTTGAAATACAAACTTTCATTTGTATTTTGATCTGATTCTTGAAAATGAGCAGAAGATTCACCTTTTTGTCAGTATAGTTTTCTGCCACTTCATGCTACAATTTTAATAGTCAGAGATTCCTTGCAGTATAATAATAATAATAATAATTACTATTACTATTATTTGTTACCCACTTCTCCTAATCACTTGAGGAGGGGGGTACAACAAAATCCAAACATATGAACATAAAATAGATATAATAAAATGCATAGATTAAAACACATAATTATATAAAAAATATGCACCAAAAAAAGAGTACAATAATCAGCATATAGTGGCAACAGAATGCAAATTCAAAACTCATGATTCAACATTGTCTTGGTAGGCCTGCTGGAAGAGATGAGTCTTCAATTGGATCTTAATTTTTTTTAAATAATTTTTAATAGAGAAAGTGGGAGAACAATATGTTTAAAAAAGAAAAGGGAATTAAAAAATGAGATGCAATAAAAATAGGAAAAGAGAAAAATAAAAAAATAAAAAAATAAAAAAATAAAAATGATCAGTGACTTCCATCTACTCCTTGGTGTTCGGTTTAGTCTTCATACTCTTTGCATTTTTATATTGCTTTACCGTCCCCAGACTGATACTCAGGTATCCTGAAAACATATCTTCTAATGTCTGCTTCTCCTCTACAGTATTCTTAATTCTAATTTTGATTGCTTAAAATAATATTTTACTAGGTACCAGCTTGACTGTTTCTTTGGTATCCCTTGGTTGGGTGTTATCCAATATGTTAGTGTTTCTATATTCATTATTTCTAATACCTTGTTTTGCCAATCTTCTATTGTAGGCACTTCTTTGAGCCTCAGGTTTATGCGTATACAATCCTCATTGCCATACACAAATAGTTAAAAATGATCTCTTTATCCCCTCTTTTTCAGGTCCAACATTCCTAATTGGAAGTATTCAGGTTCTAATTTCATTCTAATTTTTAGTATTTTCTGAATTTCCCGATGTATATCAATCCAATTTTTTTTTTGCTTTTTTGCACATACACCAGGTGTGGAAAAACATACCTATCTGGTGGTTGCACTTCCAGCACTTATTTGAGACATTTTTATAGCATTTTGATAATATTTGTGAAGTGATGTACCGTTGGTATTTAATTTTATAGTTCTAATTTTTTCCATTGTTCCAATTTGATTGGGTGTCCAATATTTGCCTCCCATTTTACTATGCATTGTTTGATTTGTTCTGTTTCAGTGGTCCAACCCAATATCTTTTTATATTTTTTGCAACAATTTTGTTTTTTGTTTTCATATTTTTTTTCCCCAAAACAAGTCCTTGTCTGCAAAACCCAATTGGGTCTTAAAATTTTGACAGCTTGTTTAGTTGTCAAAAGCTCTTCCAGCAAGTCATTCTAGTTTTGGGTCAAGTAAGAAAAGGTCCTCTGGGTGACAGTCCTCGGTCGGGTTCTGGCTGATTGGAGTAAGGGGCAGATTGTGCAGGAGACTGTAGGTAACCTACAAACCATGTTGGTTAAA
This sequence comes from Anolis sagrei, assembly GCF_037176765.1. Taxonomy (NCBI): domain Eukaryota; kingdom Metazoa; phylum Chordata; class Lepidosauria; order Squamata; family Anolidae; genus Anolis; species Anolis sagrei. Next base: position 208,578,223 of record NC_090024.1, on the reverse strand, counting down.
ACCAACACTATGCCCAGATGCCAATCGGCAGCCATCGGAGTGACTTTAATATGGGGGTAATATGCTCACACCTCTAACCAATCTGGCTGCCATGTTTTGAACTAACTGGAGTTTCCAAACTTGGTACAGAAGTAACCCCAATGTACAGCACTGCATTGCAGAAGTACAACCTTGAAGCTACCAGTGCATACACTACCATCTTTTGATCCTCAGATTTTAGGAAGTGGAGCGGCTGGAGTATCTATGACGTTTCTGTACAATTTTGGTGGGTGGTTCTTTTGTTATTTTCATTGCCGTGTTTCCCCTATAATGTAATAGGACAAACTCTCCCAACCTTGTTGACTTCACTGTGCCAACTTCATCATGACCCTTAAAGATTTCACAATTTAACAGTGTAAAAGAACTGATTTAAATTATCCAATTCCCAGCTTCCAAATTGCATGTAGTTTCTAAATAAGCATGCACAGGGGCATTTATTATTACCAAGTGTGTTTGGAAACAAAATGGACTTTTATCTCATTCTTTAGCATCATCAAGAGTATCCACTCATGCTACCCATATAAATGCTTGTCTTTGTAATTATCTGCTTTAAAAAGCTACTATCGGAGTTAAAACATTTCTGAATTAAAACGTTTCTGTTTGGCTATTTCTGTTTGGCTATTGTTGAGGATATGAAGAAAAACAAGTTATTTAAAGACTGTGCCATTTTTCAGAATCAAATTTTCTTTTTCACAGGTAGAACCATATTTCAAGATGTAATGGAAAATAAAATTTTATTCAGTTAAATTTATAGGATTCTAAATGTTCAATATTCAGAATCCAAACAGTAACAAAAAAAAAAGTCACCTAATGAAATAGATCACAAATAACAGCAGTTTTCCAGCTAGTGAAACAAACCAAGATATCAGCATCACTAGTCCATTTAACATTATTCTTAAACTGGAATGCCTGGATTGTCAGAAGCCAAGAATTAACCCTGGTTTCAGATTGCAACTTGATGGAAGACTGATAAGCTACACAAGTTAGTTACATGCAGAATAAGCTAGGACAATAAAAAAGAAGCTCTGAAGATCATTTAGCCATGTATGATGAGATGGTTAGCCTTGTTTAATCATATTTGATGAGACCCTGCTGCCAGTGAAGATTGATGCAATGGGCAAGGAGGAGACCTTAACCTGATATAGGAGGCAGAAAAAGATTTCTTCCAGTATGCCTTACACTGGTGGAAAGGAGAGGTGGTTTGTCAAAAACTCATCCTCTTGGCTGTAAGAAGGGCATCCATGGCTTTGCAAAATTTAGCACTGAAGAGGTCCTCTTAATTGAAGGGAAGGTACTCAAATCCACCTTTTCATGCCCTTGGTTAGACTGGCCAAGGCCTTCATCATCCAGTCAACCCCATGACAAGCAGCACTGATCTACCATGCAACCAGCCTATGTGCCTCTATGCAACCAAGGGGGGCACAGTTCCCATGAAAATCTACTTAGTTCTGGCACTATCTATAGACAGATCTCTGCAGGTGCAACACCCATTTGTGTGAGGCACAGAGATCAGACCAAGAAGCTGTGGTGTTTGGTGCATAAAACCACACCCATTTTCTGTGCATGGCCTTTTGACCAGGCACCTACAGATAGCTGCTTCTTGCAAGGTACAGTACCTCTTGTAATATGTTTAGACTGTCCAGAAAGTATCCACCCCTCTCACTACACCACCCATGCAAGCCAACTGCCCTCTACATGAGTAGGCCCCAACCTTTGGTCTTCCAGATATTTTGCACTTCAACTCCCAGAAGCCCCAGCCAGAGCTAAAGGTCACAGATTCTACAAATTTAAATCTAAAATACCTGTAGAATCTGCAGTGCCAAAGGTTGAGAACCACTGTCCACATTATATTTTATCTGTGGAAACATCCTAATGCAGGAAGCATGAGGGTCAGAATAGACACTTATCAACAAATGCAACAATACTATGTGTTTCTCATTCAAGAATTCATTCGGGTTATACTTAGCTAGCAGTCAAGGGAGGGAATGCTTATTAAAGTGTTGTTGCCACTCACCTTTCATATAACTAAGTCACTCACCACCCCTAAGGAAAAGTGTCCTACAAAACTTGAAACACCCAACAGTTAAACCACCAGTTTTCCCATGGCTGACAGTTAGAGCAGGGAGGGGGGAATGAAAATACATGGGCCCCAAGAAAGAATAGACTTGAATATCTGAACAAATGGCAAGGAATGCTGTGCCTACAAAATTTATTAATATTCATGGCCAAATCATTAAAACCTTTAATTCTGCCAGTACTTGGATCTGCTGCTGAATTCAGAGCCTGCTTTGTGCAAAGTCTTTAATAGAAGCATTTGGAATAGGCTGTTCTGCTCGAATTTGAATTAAAATAAATTCAGAATGAAGAAATGCCAAGTTAACAGATCATCCAACCTTGCAAGAGATTAGTGAATAGTCCTGCCAAACGTACATTTCCAAAAATACCGCTCATCCGAAATGTTATTTAAAAGTGAATGAATATATCAACCAATAATCTCCATTGCGGGATTCAAACAACAATATATTCTGAGCTTCAGTTCTACAACCAAGAGGGTATTTGCAAGGCAACAATGCTGCTGCAACACTGAAAGAAGCTTTTGCAAGAGTAAATGAGGTTATTTTGGCAGGAAAACGGATGTAGCAAACAAGCAAATTTAACTGAATATGGTAAACAGAGATGGAGTGATTACAGCAAGAGTACATGTAATAGGGTTCTGAGTTGCTTTGTATTGCTTTGACTGACCACAAGATCAGATAAAAGCAGTGGGGGAAAAAGTTCTGGTTTCCTCTCTCACATAATTGATTATCTTAATGCAATCTGCAGTTTTTCTTTCTTTCTGTTACACACGCACACATAAGGTAAATCCCCTGAAATTCAGCAAGCCAGAATGCTAACAGCAAAAGTTCCTGAGAGTTTTGTTGGTCTGATTCATAACACCTCATGACTGAGAATGATGCAAATCCGCCTTCCTATGTAAACACATAACATGTTTCTATATATTATTATCCATATACATGCACAAAAGAATGTATTTTTTTGCTTCTGGTAGGTTATTAGCCATTTCTTAAAATATATGTTTTTATTTTGTCCAGCGCATGTTGCACTCCATTAAGCAAACCTACTGGAGGGCACTGCTCCTTGACAAAAGAAGCTATGTTTTTTTTTCTCTGTTTGCTAAACTAATGTTAAAGTGCCTACAGGATCTCATCAGCCTGTCACAGGTAGATGACCAAGTTATGACCCTCAGATAATAATGCAGAAAGGGGACAAGTCAGCACTAGAACACAAAGATGATAAATACAGAAAGCTACAGGGGGAATAAGCAGCTGAATTTATAATCCCCTCTGCTGTCATCACCAAATTACTCCCTTGTTCTCAAGAGAAAACAAATTCTGTAGTTCACTGTTGCAAAAGCCTCACACTTCATAAAGGGAGGGGGAAGTTAATTGCTTAAAGTGCACCAGTGTACCTAGTCAGGTAAAAGTCCCATTTAATTTTTATAAGACATATTTCTTTGTAAATCTTATAACTAGCATGCAAACTAGGAAAATAAAATAAAGGAGTAGTTATCTCTGACTGCAGACTGAAAATAACATTAGGTTCATATTATTTAGGCTATATACCATAAAGGTATTAATATAAATTTGAACCATTTTTCTAATAGAGCTGCAAAACAGATGCTTGCATTTTATATACAGCGAGTTTTTTTAAGAATCCCAAATTCTTCATTTGTGTTTAATCCTTTGGTCAAAGCACACATTGTGGGCCCTCGTTGTGTTGACATTTGATTCCCTCAAAGGGATACCAAAATGTAAAAATGTTGAAGTCCCCTTATATACAATGAGATAATAAAACTGCATCCTTTATATAAAATAATCAACTACTCAAACAAGTGTCAGAGAGAGCCTGAAAATCAGTGAAATGGTGGGAGGTTACAGCACAGTATTCCTATACATTAGGGTAGCAAACTCAAGGTTTGCTTTTGGGATTTAAAAAATGTGGTTGGTTAAATCCATGTACACTGAATTGATTGTATGAAAGGGAACAAATCTATGCCCAAAGAACCCCAGCATTAAAGCCATAATTCTCCACAATCAACTTTGCTGGACTAGCCACATTGTTCGAATGTCCAGTTACTGTCTCCCAAAGCAGTAACCTCACCCACAGCTGAAAGGGAAAGCCCATGAAACTTGGGTGCAAAGTTGAATGTCCCTCAAAGAGGCCTTTAGTGGTGGGGCCGGTTGGCTTCACCAGCCCTGATCATGTGGGAGGGATGGAGTCAAGACATGTGGAGTCAGAATAGGTCTTCACAATTACTTATGGATCCACTGTCAAGACTGTACCTTTGGAAGACGATCGGTCATGAGTGATCACCTATGATGATACGACAAGACTATGGTTTCCTTAAATTCAGTGTTTTCCTCTTGATATATAGAATCATAGAATCATAGAATCAAAGAGTTGGAAGAGACCTCATGGGCCATCCAGTCCAACCCCCTGCCAAGAAGCAGGAATATTGCATTCAAATCACCCCTGACAGATGGCCATCCAGCCTCTGTTTAAAAGCTTCCAAAGAAGGAGCCTCCACCACGCTCCGGGGCAGAGAGTTCCACTGCTGAACGGCTCTCACAGTCAGGAAGTTCTTCCTAATGTTCAGATGGAATCTCCTTTCTTGTAGTTTGAAGCCATTGTTCCGTGTCCTAGTCTCCAAGGAAGCAGAAAACAAGCTAGCTCCCTCCTCCCTGTGGCTTCCTCTCACATATTTATACATGGCTATCATATCTCCTCTCAGCCTTCTCTTCTTCAGGCTAAACATGCCCAGTTCCCTAAGCCGCTCCTCATAGGGCTTGTTCTCCAGACCCTTGATCATTTTAGTCGCCCTCCTCTGGACACTTTCCAGCTTGTCAATATCTCTCTTGAATTGTGGTGCCCAGAATTGGACACAATATTCCAGATGTGGTCTAACCAAAGCAGAATAGAGGGGTAGAATTACTTCCTTAGATCTAGACACTATGCTCCTATTGATGCAGGCCAAAATCCCATTGGCTTTTTTTGCCGCCACATCACATTGTTGGCTCATGTTTAACTTGTTGTCCACGAGGACTCCAAGATCTTTTTCACACGTACTGCTCTCGAGCCAGGCGTCCCCCATTCTGTATCTTTGCATCTCATTTTTTCTGCCAAAGTGGAGTATCTTGCATTTGTCACTGTTGAACTTCATTTTGTTAGTTTTGGCCCATCTCTCTAATCTGTCAAGATCGTTTTGAATTCTGCTCCTGTCCTCTGGACTATTGGCTATCCCTCCCAATTTGGTGTCGTCTGCAAACTTGATGATCATGCCTTCTAGCCCTTCATCTAAGTCATTAATAAAGATGTTGAACAGGACCGGGCCTAGGACGGAACCCTGCGGCACTCCGCTCATCACTTCTTTCCAAGATGAAGAGGAAGCATTAGTGAGCACTCTCTGTGTTCGTCCACTTAACCAATTACAGATCCACCTCACCGTAGTTTTGCCTAGCCCACATTGGACTAGTTTCCTTGCCAGAAGGTCATGGGGGACCTTGTCGAAGGCCTTACTGAAATCCAGGTACGCTACATCCACGGCATTCCCCGCATCTACCCAGCTTGTAGCTCTATCGAAGAAAGAGATCAGATTAGTCTGGCATGACTTGTTTTTGATAAATCCATGTTGACTATTAGCGATGACTGCATTTGTTTCTAAGTGTTTGCAGACCACTTCCTTAACAATCTTTTCCAGAATCTTGCCCGGTATCGACGTGAGGCTGACCGGACGGTAGTTGTTTGGGTCGTCCTTTTTTCCCTTCTTGAAGATTGGGACCACATTGGCCCTCCTCCAATCTGCTGGAACTTCTCCCGTTCTCCAAGAACTCTCAAAGATGATTGCCAATGGTTCCGAAATGACTTCCGCTAGTTCCTTCAATACTCTTGGGTGTAGTTGATCTGGTCCTGGGGACTTGAACTCATTAAGAGCGGCCAGGTATTCCTGGACGACTTCTTTCCCAATTTGGGGTTGGATGTCCTCCAATCCCTCATCCACTCCATCTTGCTGAGGTTGAAGACTCTCTTTTTGTGAGAAGACCGAGGCAAAGAAGGCATTAAGTAGTTCTGCCTTTTCCCTATCCCCTGTCAGCATTGCCCCATCTTCTCCTCGAAGAGGTCCTATCGCCTCCTTGTTTTTCCTTTTTCTACTGACATAAGAATAGAAGCCCTTTTTATTGTTTTTAATGTCCCTGGCAAGTCTGAGCTCGTTTTTTGCTTTAGCTTTGCGGACCTTTTCCCTACAGGTGTTGGCCATTTGTTTGAATTCTTCTTTGGTGATTTCTCCCTTTTTCCACTTCTTGTGCATGTCTCTTTTGTGTCTTAGCACAGTTAGAAGTTCTTTGGACATCCATTCTGGCTTCTTTGCACTTGTCCTATTTTTTCTCTTTGTTGGCACGGTTTGCAATTGCGCCTTGAGTATTTCACTCTTGAGAAGTTCCCATCCATCCGTAGCTCCCTTGTCTTTTAGTATCTGTGTCCACGGAATGCTGCTCAGCGTTTCCTTCATTTTTTGGAAATCAGCTCTCCTAAAGTCCAAAATGCGGGTTTGACTTGTCTTAGTTTCGGCCTTCCTTTGTACCTCAAATTGCAGGAGCACATGGTCACTTGCCCCTAAGGATCCTACCACTTCGACCGCATTGATCAGGTCCTCCGCATTTGTTAGGATGAGATCAAGAGTAGCCAATCCCCTTGTTGCCTCTTCTACCTTCTGGACCATGAAATTGTCTGCAAGGCAAGCGAGGAATTTGTTGGACCTTGTACTCTTGGCCGAGTTTGTTTTCCAGCAAATATCGGGATAGTTGAAATCGCCCATGACTACTACATCTCTTTTCTGTGCCTGTTTGGTCAACTGTTGGCAGAAGACTTCATCAAGATCTTCCTCCTGGCTTGGGGGTCTGTAGTAGACGCCTACAACGACATCTTTTTGAGTCCCAGTTCCCTTGATTCTTATCCAGATGATTTCAAGCTGGTTTCCCAGATTGCTGTCTTGAATTTCTTCTGCAGCATAAGAGTTTTTGACATATAAGGCTACTCCGCCTCCTCTCCCCTTTGTTCGGTTTCTGTGAAAGAGGTTATACCCCTCGATATCTACATTCCAGCGATAGGAGTCATCCCACCAGGTTTCAGTGATGGCTATGATATCATATTTGTGGTGTTGTGCTAGAAGTTGGAGTTCGTCTTGTTTATTTCCCATGCTCTGTGCATTAGTGTAAAGACATGTGAGCCCCTGGGATCTTCCCTTGAGCTGTTTAATTGGGATTATTGTGCTTTTGGTACGTGGTCCTTGTTGTGTTTGTGCAGCCCTCCGTTTAGCCTTCTGGCGATTCCCAGACATTATGGGTAAAGTAGCGTTCGCAAGGCTGTTGTCCCCCTCCCCCGGTGGACCTAGTTTAAAGTGCGTCTAATGAGGTTTGCGAGTCTGTGAGCAAAAAAGTGTTTTCCTGCTTGTGTGAGATGCACCCCATCCCTTGCCAGTAGGCCATCCTCCTGGAATAGCAGGCCATGGTCGAGGAAGCCAAAGCGTTCCTCCTGACACCATTTTCTAAGCCAGTCATTGACCTGTACTATTTTTCTGGCTCTTGTGGGTCCGTGTCTTACAACAGGGAGGAGGGATGAAAAGACCACCTGTACATTACATTCTTTTAGCATTGCTCCTAGAGCTCGAAAATCATTTGTGATCTTTTGAAACGTATGCCTTGCAGTATCATTGGTTCCTACATGAATCAACATGAGGGGAGGACGGTGATAGGGCTTGAGGAGCCTGGTGAGCCTCTGAGTGATATGGTGTATTTTTGCCCCCGGTAGGCAGCATATTTCTCGAGCCATCCCATCTGGTCTGGAAATGACAGCTTCCGTTCCTCTAAGGAGGGAGTCGCCTACTACCAAGACCTGTTTACTTTCAGGAATGACAGCGCCCCTTTTGTGCAATGTGGTGTGTAGGTCTCCAGAGAAGTGATCCTGTTGGTGTGTATTGTGTAGGTGAGAAGTGTTGTCCTCCTCCTCGACATCCCCGGTGCATTCGTCAAGGACAATCCATTGAGATTCATCCGAGAGCCTATGGTTCTCCTGTATGTGTTCCTGTTGCTCATGGTCTATGGTTGGGGATGGTACACCTGCAGGATTGTGCAAGTGTGAATGTTGTGAAGTGTTGTCCCTGTCAGGGCTATCCCCCGCACACTGATCAAGGATGAGCCACTGATCAGTATCTAAGCCATTCTGATCTTCCCCAATATGTTGTGTTTCTTGGTCAGGTGCTAGTTGTGTGAGAATTTGGAATCTATTGTGTAACTGCAGCTGAGTGGAGGTATTCTGAGGAGGCTTCTGGGTCCTATGTGTCCTTCTAAGGGTGACATTTCTCCAGGCCTGAGGGTTGTCCACATCTGAGGTGCTGTTCTGTTGAGCCTCCCTGTAATGTTGGTGTGATATGGGCTGCGTGTCTAGGCCAGTGCGGTGAGTGGTGTCTAAGAAGAGCTCAAGTTCCTGAATGTCCTTAAGGGTCTTAATACGGTCCTCGAGTTGTCGTATCCTGTGTTCCATGCGAGTGATCTGTGTACACTTGGGGCAGATGTAATTGAGTAATTGTAGTGTGAAAAAGCTGAACATGCCACAGCTTGTGCATGAGATGGGAAGTTTCCGTGTTTGTTCCATCTGGAGGTTGCTAATGCTCTTTGGCGTGTGTTTGATGTTGTTGTCTGTATGCAGGGGTGAAAGTATAGGTTACTGAGTGTACGAGTTCACTCGTTTAAAATGGGTTCCTGCTTCCTCAACTTCTGTGGAAAGCCCAGCTGCCCCTTGGGTTCAGACACTGGTTTATATAGGATAACCAGGAAGCTCCGCCTCTCAGCAGTTAGTTTTTAAACTCAGGAAGCCCCGCCTCTCAAAGAAAGCAGCCCTGAAGGCTGTTAAATTCAAACAAAGCTTACCCTGAAGCAGAAGGAAACAAAATGGGTTCCTGCTTCCTCAACTTCTGTGGAAAGCCCAGCTGCCCCTTGGGTTCAGACACTGGTTTATATAGGATAACCAGGAAGCTCCGCCTCTCAGCAGTTAGTTTTTAAACTCAGGAAGCCCCGCCTCTCAAAGAAAGCAGCCCTGAAGGCTGTTAAATTCAAACAAAGCTTACCCTGAAGCAGAAGGAAACAAAATGGGTTCCTGCTTCCTCAACTTCTGTGGAAAGCCCAGCTGCCCCTTGGGTTCAGACACTGGTTTATATAGGATAACCAGGAAGCTCCGCCTCTCAGCAGTTAGTTTTTAAACTCAGGAAGCCCCGCCTCTCAAAGAAAGCAGCCCTGAAGGCTGTTAAATTCAAACAAAGCTTACCCTGAAGCAGAAGGAAACAAAATGGGTTCCTGCTTCCTCAACTTCTGTGGAAAGCCCAGCTGCCCCTTGGGTTCAGACACTGGTTTATATAGGATAACCAGGAAGCTCCGCCTCTCAGCAGTTAGTTTTTAAACTCAGGAAGCCCCGCCTCTCAAAGAAAGCAGCCCTGAAGGCTGTTAAATTCAAACAAAGCTTACCCTGAAGCAGAAGGAAACAAAATGGGTTCCTGCTTCCTCAACTTCTGTGGAAAGCCCAGCTGCCCCTTGGGTTCAGACACTGGTTTATATAGGATAACCAGGAAGCTCCGCCTCTCAGCAGTTAGTTTTTAAACTCAGGAAGCCCCGCCTCTCAAAGAAAGCAGCCCTGACATAAGTGCACACACAAATTTGCTTGGGAGGAAGTGGTAATGCAGAGATTAAGGATTTGAGGCTATCATTATGTTGATGATCCTCTACTATCTTCTCCTTTCCATCAAAACCCAGGGAGGTGTTCCAGTTTGAAATGACTAATTGATGTTACGAATGGATTGGTTTACATTGAAACAACTAAAGCATCATTCAAATAAGACAGAGGTACTTTAGTCGACTGAGGTTTTTGGTGAATACTATGGATTCAAACCTCACACTTGGAATGCTGGGTGGGGTTTCAAACTTAAGCCTAGTGCACCAACTGCATCTGCTCCTGGAGATGTCAGATCCAGTCATGACTATGTGCTCAACTGAACTATAATGTATTCAACATGGAGTTGCTTTTCCAAAGCACTCAGAAATTTCAGCTGATTTAGGATGATGTAGCCAAATTGTTGAATGGTGCTAGTTACAAGGAAAATGAACAACTCATGTTAGAACGAATTCACTGGCAATATCCTTTTGAAATATTGGAATGTGATATAATAATAGTGAATCTGTGCTCCTGGACAGAATTTTCATTTTTCAGTTTGATTTATCCATTTGGCGATTGATGTAATCTTTAGTACAAATGTTTTGTTTTGTTTGTTTGTTTCCATTTAGCTGTCACTGATCAAAAACAATGTTTTTTCCATGTAAGAACTACAATTGGTTGAATTCACTGGTGTGTGGGCCTCAAGCTTAGCTTTTTGTGCAATTTATCCTTCTCCCTTGAATTTCTATTTGTTTGCCAACAGAATTTGCTTGGATGAATGACCCTTTACCAACATCTGCTAAGATATATTTAGCAGCTGTCCATATTATTTAAGCACTCATACATGACCAATGTTGATTTATTGTATACAGTGGGACCCAGTCAAGAGCCTCAAATGGACCATGAGACTTCCAGTTCAGAAGAGGGAAAAAAATAAACATGCAAAAGTTTCTGTTTAGAATCAATCAGTTTACCTAGAGACATTGCACTTAGCAGCACCTGTGATTAAGATTTTCTTTTCTATAACAGTAGTATGACAAAACAATAATTAATGAAATATGATACGAAAGCTGAATCCCTGCATGTGTAAAAATATTGTTGTTTCTTTCAGTCCTTGTTCCCATCATTACTCTTGAAGGTGGGAGACAGGTAATAATGTGGGTAAGACAGATGAATTTGCCATAACTAGCTTCCTCCAGTGCTCGGTGTAATTTCTTTAATTAAAAATGTCACAAGTATGCATCTGTTTTACAGCTCATACTTCTATCTACCAAGGCATATTCTTCTACATCAGTAACATGGAGAAATGAGATGGAAGTAGGAAGATACTGGGGGGGGGGGAGCCCCAATAAGACACCCACACTCCTCTGAGTGACCTTTGTCCTCAGGCATGCTCTTGTTTGCATTATATTAATCATCAAGATTTATTACAGCAAGATGGGAAAGGTTGGCAGCACTGGGTTAAAAACAACATGGCCTTCTGAAAAAGTGTGGGTCTTGGTAGAAACGCTAAGTGATTTCTGCTGAGTCACAAGGTAAGGACTTCTTGGTAATGATAAACAATTTTCTAGAACAAAGATAGGCCAATTTTCTGACCTCCCCAACTCCAAATATATATTATATTACTCCCCTCAGGGGTCAAAATGAAATTTTGCAAATGTTTTTTCAAAAAAATATATTGCCTTAAAGTGCCCCAAATGTCTTCTAGGTGCCCTAGAAATCCCCAAAACATACCCCAATATCCCCTGCAGGGCAGAAATGTTTTTGATTTGTTTGTTTGTTTGATTAATTGCTTGTTTTGGGACCAGGTACATGGGAAGTATGGCCCTCCATGAGCTAATGCAGCCCTGTAGTCTTCTACTGTTGTCCCCTTCTGTTCTGAGGACATCAGACTTGCACACAGCAATTTCAAAGGAAAGACCTTTAAAAGCAAAAGAAGTCTGTAATAAATGTTATTCTTTATGGATCAAATTTCCCATCTCCTCCCAAATGGGAGAGAAATGACAGGTTGTGTCTATAAAGAGGGCCATGAGAAGCTCTGTGAATAGATTTTAGGATGCTAGTGACAGCAACTGTTAAAATGAATTACATACAGGAGCACTAAATATTTTACTTAATGGGAAGTCTCAGTCCAACAAAACTTACCTCCTGGTATACATGATTTCCTACTTTGTTTATTTCAATAACAAGGAAGTTGCCAGTAAGGGCTATCCACAACCACATCTAAATCATAATGCAAGGAAAGTGCCTAAATGTATTAATTTCCTCCCATGATCTATGAATGTAATGTTGCTATTTCTGTCTATGCTTTACATGTTTCCTGGAGTAGTGAAGCATGGGGACCGTGGAAAGGAGACCTCCCGAGACAAGAGATGAAGTCAACAAGTGAACCAAGGAAATAAAATACTGCTCATACGTTTAATGGACTCACATTACAAAATGTTTAGGAACTCACATCACACTTTGCACCTGAAAAGACTACCAGCAGCCTGAGTGTATCTATGTCTTCTCAGAGGTGTTAAATCAATTTTAGCAGAACGTACTCCAAGACCTGTTTGCACAGGATCACATTCTTACGGATGGGAGATCACACTGTTTGCTTCAGAATTTCCAAAATCACAATAAATTATTGGATGAAGAATAAATACAAAGAAGTCCTGTCCTGTCCAAACGTATCTCCTTCTACGTCCCACCTCAGAGTTTAAGATCTGCAGGGGAGGCCCTGCTCTCGGCCCCACCTTTATCACAAGCGAGACTGGTGGGGACGAGGGACAGGGCCTTCTCGGTGGTGGCCCCTCGCCTGTGGAATGCACTCCCGGGGGAAATTAGGACAGCAACATCCCTCCTTGCTTTCAGAAGGAAGCTAAAAACCTGGATGTGGGACCAGGCCTTCGGGTAAGCTGGCAGATGGACAAAGACAACCAATGACGACCAGAGTAGGAAAGGATAATGACAATGCTAGATGGATTACGGACTATGAATTGGCGAGCATTGACCACAAGATGATTTTATTGCTGCTAGTATATTGTTTGACTGTTTTAATTAGTTATAATTGTTGATATTATATGGTAAATTTCTGTATTGCATATTGTATATTGTATTGTATTTTGTGAATTGTTAGGCATCGAATTGTGCCTTTTTGTAAGCCGCCCTGAGTCCCCCCCCCCCAGGGGGTTGAGAAGGGCGGGGTAGAAGCACTCCAAATAAATAAATAAATAAATAATCCAGAAATAATCAGAAATAATAAGGCTTTGATTTCCCAGGACACAACACAAGCAACAAGCCACGCTCAATGTAAAACAAAATCTTATTCATAAACACTGGATTTGTTTATGACAAATCCAGAAACAGCTATGCAATTATAAAGACTTGGCAGTATATTCTTGTTAACTTTAAAGACATGCCAACAAAATCCAGTAAATAAAAATCTGTAAATATTAAGACGTATACTGATTCAATCACCTAACACACATCTTCTTTTTTAAAGTAATTTGAGCACAAATGGATGATCAGAAATCACGTCTTTCTAAAAACACGAGTCCAGGAAAGTTACATTTTATAAAGAGATGGAATAAAAGTTTGACAATTTCTTTCCATACTGTGGTCCTGATTGAAATTCAACTCCCTTCCTACATGTGTCTAATATTAATTGTTAATAAAATGAATATGGAGCTTGTATTGATATATTTAATGTCATATCAGGAATCCCCAAATTAAGTCCCGCAGGAAGTGTGGGCCTGCTTTTGGTTGATGCAATAGTCAAGTTAATTAGGATTGTTGCTGTTGTGTGCCTTCAAGTTGTTACAGACCTAGGGCGACCCTAAATCTAAAGTTTAGGGCAGGGGCTGGGTGAATGACCTTGGAGGGCCTCATCCGGCCCACGGGCCTTACTTTAGGGACCCCTGGTCTAGAAGAAGGTTTGTGAAACAACATGACAGTCATCTTCAAACATAAGAAATGGTCTCTTATGGCCTAAATATCTTAAAGACATTAGATACCATCGGATCTTGGATAAAAAACAAGATAAGACCCACAGTTAGTAGTTAAATGGGAGACTTCTAATGAATACAAAATGCTGTGGGTTATGTTTCAGATGAAGGAACTAGCAAAACCATGTCTGAGTATTCTTTGCTCAAGAATGCCCTGTGGAATCCATGAGGCTGTTTTAGGTTGACAGAAAACATGAAGGCACATGTGTGCAGGTACACAAAGAGAAAGAGAGAGAGAGAATGAAACAAGTTGGCTTTTTGTTGCACCAGAAGGAAAGACCCAAACAAATGTAGTGAAAGAAAAGCTTATAATTCACGATAGGACAGAACTTCCTGACTATAAGATCTTTTTAAAATGGAAATAAATATGCTGGGAGGTACAGGATTCAGGCACAGGATTCTCTGAAGAAGGTTTTTAAACAGAACCTGGATGGTAATCTGCTAGAGTTGAACTTGGTAATCCATTGAAACGCTTATCATTCTAGTGACTACAGAACATGCAAAAAAAAAAAACATACGCCAGGTTCACAGTTAACAAACTGAATCGACTTGTGTTTAATAGGCATGGTCAGACAATGCTAATTTCTGATGTATTGCTACATTTACAAATTATTCCTTTTGATGGATATGTGGTATTCAGCAGACATTATTCAGTACAGTGGTTTTCAACCTTTAGGTTCCCTGGGGTTTTGGTCTAAAACTCCCAGAAATCCCAACAAGTTTACCAGTTGTTAGGATTTTTGAAAGTTGAAGACCAAAACATCTGGGCACCCACAGGTTGAGAATCACTGATTTATTAAAACACAAAAGCCACTTGTTGGTTTCTTTATACCTATAGCAAGCTGTTTCTTTGTGACACCTTTTTCATCTTGTACTTTGTCATTTGGATGACATGAAGGATCCATATGGCAAGTCCAGTCCAGATGTTGTAACTGGCCAAAAGAAATGGCTTGCTAAGGAGGGAAACAATATGTAGACAGATCCTCAACAAAACTTTATGGAAAAATATCTCATTCATGTACTATTGCTTGTCAGATGGGGCCGGAGAGAAAGAATGGGTGGAGATCATGCTTGACAAAAAAAAAAAAAAAATACAATGGCATCCTTGCTTTTGCTTCAGGAGTGGACAGGTTCCAAAAGGTCCAATGTTAAAATAAGAGAAAGTATAACACATACTGCACTCCATCCCCAAGGCAAGACAGCTTAATGAACACAGTTCATGTCAGGTGATAAATCAGCTGCCCTTTATCTTGTGTGTCACAGCAGCATATACTGCAAAACTGACAGCCACAGCAACTGTAACCAACATTTTTACTGACAAGTGATAAATCAGGTGCCCTTTAACTCACGTGTATCAGTTGCAAATTTAGTTAATTAGAAATTCATGCTCACTTCTTTTTATGTATTATTTCCCAGAAGATTTACCATGAGCTGTCATATTTGACTACTTCCCAGGATTAAGGTTTTCAGATGTTTAGTAAGTACACCCATAAGACAGTACAGTACTTCACTAGAGAGCACTAAGTCCCTCGATATTTTGGAAACTGGATAAACTATTCTGAGAAGAGAGGATCAGCTGCCATTCTGTTGTAGATGAAGGTAACAGAAATGTTTAGCAGATATGTGAATGAGGATTAGGAGCCCTACTACAATACGGAGTATATTGGTAGCTAATGTAGCTATAGCATATAAAGCCCCCTGTGGTATAAGGAAAAGGGTTGGAGAAATTTGCAATTTAGGGCCCTTCCACACACCCATATAACCCAGAATATCAATGCAGAATAACCCACAATATCTGCTTTGAACTGGGTTATCTGAGTCTACATTGCTGTATAGCCCAGTTCAAAGCATGTGGGATTTTATTCAATTATAAGATCTATCAATTATAAGATCTATCAACCAAAAGGTTGCAAGTTCAAAGCTCCGGGTTGGCGTGAGCTACCAACTGTCAGCCTAGTTCATTTTTTACCTAAGCCATTCGAAAACAGTTTTAGCTAAAAGCAGGGGAGGTGTTTTACAACGCCATAAAGAAAGAAGATCAGAAAAAGAAGGAGGAAGTCCTGACAGCTCTTCGTCACAGACGATAGAGCAACAGCACCTCCTAGAGTGGAGCTCAACCTTCCATGGCACCAAAAACATCTGGACACCAAGTCAAAACAAAACCACCTCCTTCTGTTCTGTCTGTTTGTTTATTGTCTAAACAAAGCGGAATTGAATGTTTGCTGTGTATGTGTACTGTGATCCGCCCTGAGTCCCCTTTGGGGTGAGAAGAGCGGAATATAAATAAAGTGTTATTATTATTATTATTTAACTGCTGTGTCGCAATGCTATGGAATTATGGGACTTGTAGGATGATGAGCTACCGGCAGCCTGGCAGAGAAGGCTAAAGACCTTTAAGACCTATGGCACTTAAAGTAGTATCAAACTGCATTAATTCTACAGTGCAGATGCAAAAATAATCATACTGACTACTTTCCCTAACATCTATGAATCTTTCTCATTTATTTTTAAAGCTGTCCAAACTGATAGCCAGCACCACAACCTGTGATACTGAATTCCAAGGTTTTCACTTAAGGCTGTTAATATTATAATTAGATTCATGGAAGGTTGACTACTGTAAGAAAAAAAAATGCCTCCACTTCATAATGTGCAGCACTACAGCCACTGTATCCAAGTCCTTTTTTCTGCCAGTACAGACTCTAGTTAAAGGCCATACTTTTAGTAATGTTTGAAAGCAGCAACAACAACATCTCATCATTAACTATCTCCAGTGATTGTTGATTTTTCACGATGCAAAGAAAAACAAATTAAATTCAAGGCCACTGCCATCCAGAACCATTATGGTACTTGGAAAATCAGTTTTATTAAGAAGATCCATGTGACAAAATGCCTATGATGGTGAATTGCTATATTTTTCCCAAAGGCAGTGTATATATGTCATCATCATGAAAATAATTCGGGTGAGCCAAGATTGTGAGCTATTTCACAGGGTCTTTCAGGAATGAAATGAATGTCAGCACTTTGACAGATTAAACTCTAGGTTGACAAATGTGGAATATATATATAATAGCTTCATTGATGGGTTCTAAATTAACTGTAAGCATTCAGAAAATGGCAAAATAGCTGAAAGAAAATTCTCATCTTGGTGAAAAAGAAGATAAAATATTAGTAAGTATAAAATACCAGAAAACTATATTGACACAAGATAGACACAAAGATAGCAAAACAGAGAGGGTTAAAACTACCTAAGGTTCGATCTCAAGTTCACCAGGTAGGAAAGTCCACTAAATTCAATGACAATTATTTCTGAAAAGATATGTTTACAGTAGAGTCTGGCTTATCCAACCTTCACTCATCCGGTGTTCTGTATTATCCAACGCAGTATGCCTCCCACCCGGATCTACAGCTGTTTCAATACATGGTGATGATTTGGTGCTAAATTTGTAAATACAGTAATTACTACATCACATTAGCATGTATTGAACTGCTTTTTCCATCAATTTGTTGTAAAACATGATGTTTTGCTGCTTAATTTGTAAAATCATAACATAATTTGATGATTAAGGCTTTTCCTTAATCCCTCATAATCCAATATTTCCGCTTATCCAACGTTCCGCCAGCCCATTTATGTTGGACAAGCGAGACTCTACCGTATACAGTTTCAGTGCCAGGCACAAGATTAATAAAATGGATTTCAAAACTAAGTTTGGAAACCAAGTTTCTAAAACCACTGAGGTTGGGCAGAATTTTTCAGGAACATAACAAGCTAGCAGGTCATTACAGGTTTAAAATATAAGTCCATTTTGTTGTTGTGTGCCTTCAAGTAGACTGCCATGTGTTTTTCTTTGCAAATATTGTTCAGAGGGTTTTGCCTTGCTCTGAGGCAAATTGAGTATAACTTGCCCAAAACAACTCAGATGGGTTTCAAACCCTGGTTTCCAGAGGTGCAGTCCAAAACTTAAACCACTACAACACACTGGCTATTTTATAGGCAAAATACTAAGTATTGTTCTAAGCTTAGGACCTCATCACACCAGAGAATGAAGCCACTTTAAATCCAGTTTCTACCTCGTGCAGAATCCCGGGGTTTGTAGTTTAGGGAGGAGCCTTTAGCAGTCTCACTAAACTACAAACTCCAAAATTCTGCAGGAGGCAGAAATCGGATTTCAAGTGCATTCACCCCCCTGTTATGCCAGCTCCACTGGCTGCCGATCCAATTCCGAGCACAATTCAAGGTGCTGGTTTTAACCTACAAAACCCTATACGGTTCCGGCCCAGTGTATCTGTCCGAACGGATCTCCCTCTACATCCCACCTCGGAGTCTAAGATCTTCTGGGGAGGCCCTGCTCTCGACCCCGCCTTTATCACAAGTGAGACTGGCGGGGACAAGGAGCAGGGCCTTCTCAGTAGTGGCCCCCCACCTGTGGAACTCACTCCCTGGGGAGATCAGATCAGCGACTTCCCTTCTCTCATTCAGGAAAAAGCTGAAAACTTGGATGTGGGACCAGGCTTTTGGAAACTCTGGCAGCTAAAAAGAAAGACCATAATGATGGGCAAATAATGAAGAAACCTATTGGACCTATGGAATGCGAAACACTGACCATGAGACTGTTTATTGATGTGCTATTGTGCTATATATTGATGTTTTTAATCTGTTAATTGTTTAACTATTGTAATTGTTTTTATATTTGTATGTATTTGGATAAGGACATCGAATTGTGCCTTCTTTTTGTAAGCCGCCCTGAGTCCCCCCTCGGGGGTGAGAAGGGCGGGGTATAAGCAGCAGAAATAAATAAATAAATAAATAAATAAATAAATTCTCTAATGTGATAAGGTCCTTAACATGATTCTAATGACAGAGTTCTTTATTTGAAATGTTTACACGTTTAAGTGATCGTCTTAATTACAATATCTTGCAACATGCTATGTGTGTGTGGGGGGGGGGGGGTATATTTCTTTTCATCATTTTTATCCCACTCCTCAGCCAAAAGGTTCCTGGAGAGACTTACATGCAATCAATAGAAAAAGGCATTCCTTTCCCACAGGATTATCTTCATAAAAGGAATGACACAAAAGGAGAACTGGATGGAGAAGTAAAAAGGAAAAAAGGTTTTGTTTTGTTTTTTTCTCAACAGTGCTGGTGTAGTCTTGCTTCATACCTTATCTCCCTCTGTTGCAGTGCTAGAAAGGCTGGTGCTGACCAGAAGTTCCATGTGTAAGTAAAATATTAAAAATGGCATTCATATTATTTCCACATTATGCATTAGTCAAAAAATATGACAAAGAATATATAGATGTATGCACTTTAACGATTTTTCCCATTTCCAATGCATATGTACTATTTTTCCAATTGCTGTACCTAAATTCATTTTAAAAAGAAGGAAATTGACTATCTGCATGGCATACTGAATCATGCATGAAACAAAACAAAAATGCTCAAGTTATCTGCTACTGCCAACTATGTCCCTACTTTGGTACATTTCAATAATTAATTATGGATACATTTTCCACCATCAGTTGTTTTGTTTCCATGATGGTCAAAATCAATTGCCAGCAACTTCAACTGATTAAAATGTAATATGCAGAAGCTTAGAGGTAGCCACTGTTGCTCATGACAACATACACTAATCTAGGGTTTCCCCCATTCCCTCCCAAAACATGTTTTCTTTTGCTTAAACTGATGGCAAAGCCACAGTGTGTGCCCACAGCAGGTCAGTGTTGTAGATCTCCCTGCTATAAATGTCACCAAAATTAACTGGAACTTCTAATAGGTCACTCAATGAGCTTTACAATGCACAGAGGGCAAAATCAGGCTGTCTAGACACTTGTGATTAATGACAGCAAAAATTACTGAGTACATAGAGTTTGTGAGTTAGGCTGGAGGTGGGAGATGGGGGGGGGGCATGAGCCTTCCATGAAACATGCATACACATTCCTTGTCTTTCCCTAAAGAAAACAATGTCATTCTAGAAGATTTGAACAAATATTGTAAAAACATTAAACTGGGGGATGGTCAAAGATGGAGGGGCAACAGGGGGGAGGGGTTGAGGAGAATGAGATTTGCTGCCCAAAGAAAAAATAGTGGCCCCAAAACTCTAGTCAAAAAAAGATGACCAGTTTGACATTTTAGGGTTTTTCCCAAATACTGGGACCCTTCCCTATAATTGCAAACTGAAATGGTAGCAGCTCACAGTAATGAAGTAGAAATGTCGCCAATGAGAAGACACAAGCATTAGCACATTTTCATTTCACTTACAGATTTGCAAAAGTACAAAAATATAAAGCCTATAAGACAAAATGTAAAACCAGAAACAACCCAATCGGAGTGTGCATGCTCAGTACTGACAACATGTTGAGTATTAGTTGGGGGGGAAAAGGAAGGAAGGAGACAAAATCCCATGCCCGGACTCCCTTTTGATTATACTGTCCAGTAGAAAGACATGGTAGGCTATAAACAGGAATAGGTGCACTCCTAGAAGGGGAATGCTACCCTGCAAGATTTTTTATGAGTCCCAAATGTTTGTTGAAGTACAGATCTGCCAGTTAATATGACAACTAGGGATATTTACCATTTCTGAAATTATATAGATAATTGACCTGAACTTGGTCAAGAACAGTAATACTCACTTTAGCTTCACTACCAGCGTAAAACAGATTTTCATATTTTACATCACAGGTAACTTGCATAAAATCTGTTTGTTCAATGTTAGTTAAGGAACAAGAGTGATATGTTGCCCATATAAATATTAAATGACAATAACACCTAGGTAGTTACCAGACATATAGATTGGAAAAGCTGTGATCAAGTTTCATTCTTACAACAAATTGGGAGGAATTCAGAGGCTAAGAGGAATAATCAATTTGCAGATTCAAAATCTATGAATAGGCACAGATTATCTGTCACGATATGCAACCTATATAAAAGAACCAGCAATGTGTAGCAGCTTGAGCACTGAATCATGACTCTGGAGGCCAGGATTTGAATCCTTGATTGACTATGGCAAACCACTTGAGTGACCTTGGGCAATTCACACTCTCAACCTCAGAGGAAGGCAAAGACAAACTTTTCTCTAAATGCATCGTGCCAAGACAATTTCATCATAGGTTTGCCTTTAGGGCTTGAGGACATACAACACCAACATGAGGCTAATCATCTATTAATTTGCTCTTACGTAGATGGAATCCAAGCAATGTAAAATTTTCTACATCAGTATCAATTTTGTATAGCCAACAGTATGTGCCACAGCAATACTTTCATTACAAGGACATTCACATCTATAATTTCATGTACACAAGTCTTTCTAGATGTTGTCAATCTGCCATCTGTCAGTATATTATAATAGAAACACATACATCCACCGCACATAATATTCTTGGGCTACATACAGTTTTGTACACAAAGGCTATGTCCACATAGGTAGCATAACTGGAAGCAGCTTCTTGGCCATGAGTGACAGCTCCACAGAAAGTATAAGCATACATTTTCCCCCTTTGTTTATTAACTAAATAGAATAATTATATAGCCTAAAGAAGCAAACAGGAACCCCTTAGGAAGAATTGCTGTCACAAATCAATCCCTTAGCAATTGCAACTATATTATTCAGTTTATCTCAAGAGAGCATCAGCTTGACCTCTTGAAATAACTACCTTAAAATTTACTATGAAAATATCTATGAATGTTCATGGAGCACATCAACAACCCATTTGCATTACTTTCCACTTCCATTATGTTCAAAAAGACAACAGCTCCTTCTGATGCATGGCAGAAGCTCAAACTGTAATCTGGCTTTGATAAAGTAAACTTCAACCTGAACTTCTACATGAAATCTCCAGGGAGTGCATTAGAAACTGCCTTAACATCTCTCCTCATTACTCAAGCTGAGCAACCACCAACATAGGGATTTCTCAGTCATCTTCACAGAAAATCTATGCAAGATAGCACATTAGTAGAAAAGCAAAAGGAGAAATACATCTGCTGGGTAACAGTTCAAACTCTAAGATGGTGACCAGCACAACAATGGCAACAGTAATATAAGAAGTAAATCTGCTTGATATGCATTCTAGTGCTATGCAATTTGCCTTCAATCAAAACACAAGCTGGCTTCTCACATAAAATAAAAGAAGAACATACCGCTTCAGTACTGAACAACAGCTATACTGTAAAAGCAGATTAGACTGTAATCTCTTCCACGCCGTGTTCCAGCTGTGCAATATCCTCTGCCTCAAGGCTCAATCTTCATATCTACCTAAGACGCAATCAAGACAATCTTCATTTTTCCATAAGATAAAGTAGCGGCATTGGCACACATGGCAACCACAACACTTGACCCAGATTTTTAAAATTATAGCAGAAAAATGAAGTAGAAAACATCCACTCTGTCAAAGAGTACTGGTGCTTCACCAAACTACAAATCCCAGGAGTCCATTGCAATTGGAGTGGTATCAAATTGCATTAAGCCTACAGTAGCCATATAAGGACTGTTCCCCACCACACCACTAAGTCTACTTTAAGCCTGAAATAGTATTTTAAAAACCCAAGAACTGACCAAAAGGCTGCTTTTATAGTGAAAAAATGGGAGTAAGGAAGGTCCAGGAGAGAGCAAAAATTCCATCTTAACCCAAACATTCCCACCCTTCTAGAAAAAAAGCATATTTTCCTAATAAATGAGTGCATTGCAATTCAATCTCAATTATGAAGGAGCTCAAATTTATCATTAATAAAAAAAATCTGAATTCAATGCATGTAAACTGATATCTCATTGTTAAGGACATACACACTGTGTGATTGATAGGACTGTCTTTATTTAAAGTGAAACATGCAATTATAGATATAACATAGATTTCTAGTAATAGTTTTATAAGTCGTTTTTAACATACATACACGCATATATAATGATCAGGACTGAAAGGAGGAAACACTTCTGCCTTCCTAGGATTTGTAAGATTATACGATAGGAATGCAAGATAACCGATGAATGGGACAAAAAGGAAATATGTGGCACTTTTACATCAATGGTTACAGGTTAATTTTAAAATGAGTCAATACCATTTAACTTAAAAACAACAAAAGCTAGGAAAAGAAGCATTGTATCCAAGTTCTATTGAGAATAACTGGTGTATTTATTCCTTTAGCTTGTGAGGAATATGTGACTTCTCAAAACAGGCACAATTTTGCAGTATTAACAATGTCTTTAACAATAGAGGGATACATTTTGTTTAAGATAATCTGAATAGCATGCCAATTTACAGCATAAATGCAGCTCTTCCCTTCCACTTATTGTTCCACTGCTCAACTATGTTGCTTTCCTCTGGGTCCTTGGGCATCTCTCCATTTCTAGAAATGTAATTTTTGCTGTTGTCTAACAAGTAGCAAAACTGTGGTAAGTAAGATGAAAGCAGATACAGTCATATAAACAGAATTCACTATGCTAGACATAGTGGTCTGCATACCACCCCACCAAAAGTAACTGCATGGGACTATTTTCGTCATAGTATGCAATTACAGAAGTTTGTTCCAGTCTGGACAGGCAACTTAGCTCAGATGCACAAAAAACTAACCAATTGGGACAAAATCAGAATTTAATACAGACAGGAGACAATAAAACTGTGCAGGAATCATGGCCTCTATAGTATATGATTAAACTAAAACTCATTATGTATGCTTACTGTATTATTCAGGGTTGATTCTAAGGATGACATTCCACTTTGTGGAATCCAGTTTCACACAACTGACTTCTGCTCATGCACTGGAATGTTTTACAGCAATCCATCTCAAAATCTGTTCCCTCAATGAGGAGAAGATGTCAGGCTGCAAGGGAAGATGGAATTCCACACTTCCCTTAGATCTTATAACTCTAGCGGGTTCAGGACTTAAGTTATATAGGGGTTTAGATGTCATTACCAGCCTTTTGAGTCATGCCCAGAAATAAGCCAATACATGTGCAATCATTGGTATCCTTGAGTTTGGTTCTGGTCCCACCTCCCTTGGATACCAAAATACATAGATGCTCAAGTCTCATTATATACAATGTCATAGTAAAATGGTGTCCATTATACATCATTATGGTTTTCAATTTTCTTTTGTTTTGTTTTTGAAATGTTTTCAAATCAAGGATGGTTGATTGCATGTAAACAAAACCTATGAATACAGAGGGCCAATTGTATATAAAAAATATCCCATGGCTAGCATCAGGATTCACTACCTACAGCTCTTGTTAATACAATTCCGGAAAAATTGAAGTAATGAAGTTCACACAGTCTCACAATCCCCATCCTTGTATATGAATTGAGAAGAGTTCAATAAGACATATTTCCAGTTTTTTAAAAAAAAATTGCACAGGATTGCACCCTCTTTTCACAGAATTAGATCTGTGTTTGTATATTTGAGAAAGAGGGTGAATCTTTCACATAACTTAATTATAATTTTTAAAAATAAAATATCTATTTTTAAAATGGCCAGAATAAACAATTGAAAAGAAAGAGAGATTTCCAAACAGACCTCTGCCTTTAATTGCTTTATTAGGTAATAAATATGAAGTTCAGCTGTCACTCAAAAGTTTAATTTATCGAGGCAGTTGGCACACTGACAATACTTCAAGCTCCCTCCTGGGAAGGCCTCACTGGAAACCAGAGCAAAAACCTCCAGCCCCAGGCAAGCTAGGACACATTACAGAGATGATGCGTTACAGGCATGATGCCAGATGTCTCACTTTCTCCGCATTGCCACTGGCAGGTTGACAGAGCTGCGCTGGTGTCACCTCTAGGAAATGGGAAACATCACAAAATCGAGTCCACAGGGAGATGTCTTAGCAACAGAACACAGGCACATGCCTTCTGGAGGCAAGCTACTACAGACATCACTAACTAACATTATTTCCAATATCCGTGAACCATTTAAAAAAGCCGACCTTCTCTGAATGACAAACAATGTTAATAGAGCTCTGAGGGGGAATGGGTTAATAGCCTTATCTTAGGCCAACAGAAAAGCAAAATACACAATGCCTAGGTTTCCTGCTTTCTAATCCAGTGCCCTATTTATACCCTTCTTTTCACAATGCCAATGACAGCTTCTTCCTGGCTAAAAGGCACACTTCCTGCCTCTTGAGTTGTGATTTCTCCTATTCAGCCGATTCTCACTAACTTGTATATATTCTTTTCAAACTGTTGGTTAGCTCGGTAACCATATTGCATGCTATTTAAGTTAGGGGCAAGGGGCAAGGAGAGAAGGCTAAACAGCAGCATACAATGGAAAATCAGAAGGCTTTGCCCCTTTTCCATGAATACCCACATATTTATCTGAACACATGATGTAAAGCAGTGTCATTTGACTGAGTGACAAACAACAAAGCAGTTTTTCAGAATGCAAAACAGCAAAGCAAACTTTCAAGATTCACAACCTGGAATCAAGCAATGCAGTCTAATACATTGTATACCAAAACCTCAGTATTAGACAAAAATGGAAAAAAAACAGTTCGTTTTCCAATGTGGAGTGCTAACCCTTTAACCTCCTTGTTCTAGTTAGGACCTTTTCAAATGAAGGCCTTTCAGAATTAGTATGTAAGGTGGAAGGAAGAAGATAAAACACCTATTTAATGGAAATAAATGCTAAAGGAAGGCAAGGAAAATCTAATAATAAATTGAATGACACCAGTCATGCCAGTGCCATGGTAAAATCTGCAGCCAGAAAAGAAAGATAAGTAAAAATAACTAAGATAACTTTAAAAGGTTTAAAAACAGTGCTGTTCAGCAGGCATTTATTATACGAGTTCCAGGTCATGTTCTTCTTCCTTCGCAGAAAAAATACTGTTGATATTTTACAGCAACATGTTCAGATGAAATATGATGAAATATTAATATTAAGGAAAATAAATACATAAGGAATGCAAGACAACCTTATGCCCCCCATTAAATCAACAAATTCCTGACTTAAATCAACTTGCTTCTAAGTACACAGGGTTTTCTAAAGGCTGCGGCCTAATGCCATTTTCAATTTTTAAAAAATTGTTCAGGAGCAGATTTATGAAGGGATTCAACTGCAAGAGCCTTTATAGCATCTGCCAAGACTCACACCTCCTCTTCTTCCATGCTGAGAATCCTGAGAATGATGGAAATGTCGCCTTGTAAAGACTATTAATCATTCAGAAGATCAGATATAAGAAGCTGAGTTATACAGAAGGTCGGAGTGGGCCATTTGTCCACCTCTTCCAGTGCTCACTGCTACTCTCTCTTGGAACAGCTCTCCGGGGATCTTCAAACAAAGGACTTGCTCTGCTCCGCTCCCCAAAATCTCTTAAGTGGAGAGGCCAGGAACTGAATACATGCAAATCATGAGCACCATCACTAAGCTATTATTAGACTTCACTGCACAATAAAGTGCATTTTTGTTATAGAAACCTTTGCTAGAACCCTTAAAACTCTCCTCCTGCATGACCTTAAAGCTTCATGCTGTGCAAGGCGGGTGTCACTTAAGCGATTTTACTTTAAACCGGTATTCTATGCCGTTCATTTTTATAACACTTCAGCATATGCCAATGCTAGCAGAGCTAATAGTAACAGACTAATTTTAAACCTATGATTACTGGGGCTGATTTATATAGTAGCTTCACTT
Organism: Anolis sagrei; assembly: GCF_037176765.1. Taxonomy (NCBI): domain Eukaryota; kingdom Metazoa; phylum Chordata; class Lepidosauria; order Squamata; family Anolidae; genus Anolis; species Anolis sagrei. The sequence goes on along the minus strand of NC_090024.1, from coordinate 208,551,829 downwards.
CACAATACTGTGAATCATGCATGTGGTAATTGCCAAGTCCAATTTTAGTTCTGTCACACTGAAGCCTTGGTTTTTTATGCCTCAGCTGCTGCCTGTTCTATTCTACAGAGGTAAGTTGATAATGCAATGGGTTTTCTGAAGCTTAATATCAAAATATTATGATACCCAGTGTCAGAGCTGTGCAAGTTATGAGTCATCTGTGAACTAAATACTTTAGAGAACAAGACACATGATTGAAAAGGTACTTAGTGTTTCAGTTTGTTTTCTCTGTAGATGGCATACCTTTAAAATTCTAATTTAGCACTTAAGCAATGCACAAAATTGACTTGCTTAATAGTAGCACAATGCAGACACGCACATTCATCAAGGCAATCCTGCAAAAATGCAAAAATCAATAAAATTATTACAATATTTCAGGCCTCTCATAGAAGGGCTATATAAATCAATAAGCAAAAAGCCAAGAAGTCAGTCTTTCACAGATTCTACCATGTTGCTTAAGGAGCTTCCCTTAAATTTTTGAGAAAGGAGAGCAAGATATAAGAAAGATAAGGACAAATGTTCGTCTTTCATCCATTCTTTTGTGTATATAAGTCACAGCCTTGGAAATATAAGGAAGGACTCCCCAAGAAAGGAGTATTTGACATGTAATGTGGAGGGAAAGGGAGATCAAGAGAGTAATACAATACAAGCCTTGTCTTTTCTGAAAATGTTCTATGTATAAACCTATCTTTATTGTGTTTTCAAAATACAAACACAAAGAGTGGAGGGAAGAAAAAAAGAACAAAGATCACAGAAGAAATACATAGAATATAAACATGAACCAGGATTGCCTCAATGAATATTTGCTGCATTGTGTTACTGTTAATTGGTGATTATCACTTAAGTTCCACACTGAAAGTAGATGGTTAAGTACATTCACAGACCAAATCTCCAATATATTTCTAGTACAATAGTATGGACAAAATAGACTCACCTGCTGCCTAGCGAAGGGAAGAATAATAAAAAGGAAGATTCACATGTTGAAGAGCAGGGTGCCTGGGCTAAACTCTCAAAGGCAGCCCACCCCTTGGGTGTCTAATGTAGTGGGAACCCTGGCTCTGTAGCACTATACACCTCTCTCTGCAGTTCCAGAAATCTCAGCCAGTTTACCAGTTGTCAGGATTTATGGGAGTTGAAGGTCAAAACACCTGGGGACCCACAGGTTGAGAAGCACTGCTGTAGAGCTATACACCTTTCTCAGCCAAGAGGAATGCATCGCTCTGTGTAGCTGGACTTCCATTCCTTCTCTCTGTCAAGAAAGAAGTTCATCTGTTTCTTTCGCTGAGAGAAGCATAACCGACTTTCTGTCACTTCTCTTTCCTGAGAAAGTGTTTATGTCCTTCCTCTGATGACAGAAGTGTGGCTGGTCTCCTATTGCTTCTCCCCACCAAGAAAAGAGCAGTCTCCTTTCTCTGCACAATCAGAATTTCCACTGGAATTGGCATTGGGGGGGGGGCTTCTTTTTAGAGCTCAGTGCAAACCTCCAATCATCATCATCATTTTATTTCTTACCCACCTTTCCTCACGGCTTGAAGAGGGAACCCCCCCCCCTTTCTCCATGGAGTTTTTCTTTGGGTATAACTGAATCCACATTCTACAAGTTCGCATAATATGCAAACCTAGTGTATTTAACTGGAGAGCTGACTGATAGACACAAAAACTATGGTTAGTACCTGAATGGGACTAGCAGGAGAAAACAGAAAACTCAAAGTAGTGCCAGAAAAGGAATGTGTCTGAAACCCCGAGGAGTCAATGATAATGTGAACTAATAATGCCAGGCTAGATAACAGACTGTGCTCTGGCACCATGAGAGCAGAGCTAACCTTAAGAAATTGAGGTACAAAGTGGAATCTGTGACATGCGAGTGTGGAGAAGAGCAAACCACAAACCACTTACTCCAATTTATTTATTATTTATTTATTTAAAACTTTTATATCCCAATTTTCTCAACCTCCGTAGAGGGACTCAGAACGGATGCGGTCTGAGCCCTGCTCATGCACAATGGAGGACCTTCTCACAGAAACATCAGAGGCACTCCAACTGACCAGCATCTCGTCAAAGGAAATTTAGTTCAGTGTCAAGTTTTTAACTTTGTTTGTGGTTTTTCTATACATTATAACTGTATTCTCAATTCACTTCTGACACATTAAATATAAAAAAACAGGCTAGATGGACCAATAATGTGACTCAGTAAACATTTAAAGACTCTGTCCAGAAACCAGAGTATATTGATATTTTAAACAGGTCATGAATAGATCTATAGCCTGTTATACTAAGACTGAATCTGATTTATTTTCCATTTCTTTTATGACAGACTGAAGTTTCTTCTCAATGCTCCAATTATCCACCATAAATTTTGATTTGCACAGCTATTAGTAACACATATACATCAAACTCCTGAAACCAAGAACACATCAAAGAACCTCAAATGTCTAATATCAGCGCACTCCCCAGCCATTGCTGTCTGTGTGTGTTTGTGTGTGTGTATGTGTGTGCGTGCGCAAGTATATGGGTGAGTATCTTTTTTTTAAAGTCAGAATAAATATCTACTTCCGGTTTTAAGCAGGAAAATGGCTTGAAAGAAAAGGATATTTATTGGCAGACCACAGTTGTGGATTGAGATCCCCATGCCTGATTTTTGTAAAGAAAGAGATATGGCTGGACCCAGTCATGCAATTTAAATACACAAAGCCATGGCTATTGCTTACTAAATTTAGGCTGGTACTACAACTCTTCTTCAACTGCACAGTTATACACTTTTAAAGTTAATGGGCTTAACTGACCCTTTCATTAGTACCCACTCTTTCTACTTAAGAATCCTGGTTCTTCATTAAGGTAGCATCAAACAATCTCCAAACATCTTTTGTATTCAGTTTTATGAATGCAAGATCACTGACATATTTTGCTTCCTACCATAAGTTTTCACATATAACTCAAAACATCTATGCCAAACATGGGTCAAAAAATGGGTTGACACACAAAGGTCAGCTCTGTCTCCTCCACCACATCATCTTCTCTTTCATAATGCCTGTTTGAAAAATGGCAGCAGCAGCAGCTCTTTGTCACTTCCCTTCCATGTTGTAGACAGAAGAGAGGGCTGATGATCTCACATACAAGCACATCCCAGGAAAACCCAAAAGAAGCCCAGTCCCCTCTACTCCCTGTGCAGCTGTGGTGTCTCTTTGATGGTTCCCCACCGAGGTATGAAGATTAGAGGTATCAAAAGAAGCTGGAAAAAGATCCAATCCTCCTTGCTCTCTCAACCGCTGTAAGACTTTGGTGGTTCTTCACTGGAAAAAGGAGATTAGAGGGATTGGGGAAAGCTGAAAAAAAACCCTGATCAACTCAGATTTCCCTGCCACAGAGATAGTTGTTCTCTGTCTGGAAGAAGCCAGTGGCTCCATCTACACTGCCATATAACCCAGTTTCTGAATCCAGGTTATCTGCTTTGAATGATACTCAGGCTAGATTTACACTGCTATATAAAATCCAGATAACCTGCTTTGAACCAAATTATAAGGTAGCGTAGACTCATGCAATCCAGTTCAAAACAGATTATCTAGATCCAAAAACAGAATTATATGGCAGTATAGATCCAGCCAGTGAAGGAGGTCAGGAGAATCAGGGGAAAAAAAACCACTTTTCCTTGCCTAAGAAGTTCATGGGGTCATCATAAATCAACATGCCGCTTGAAGGCACGCAAACACACACACTCAAAATGTAGTACTACCTTTAACAGAGAGAATAGGAGAAGTATGAAAAAGAGGTTGCAATAAGAAAAAAATGAAGTATCTTATTTTTCATTTTGCCCATAGAGCTATAAACTTTTTATGATAATTCTAACATCAAAATGTCAGTTCCCAGCATTTAGTCTGATGGTGTCTTGTATTTTGTTCTGGAGAACAAATGAGCTCTGCACTTATATGATAACACAAACAAGCATACAAATACACACATTTCCTAATAAGGAGAATGATAATGTTGTTATTTTTCTTGCTGAAGTTTATTAATATTAACAAGGCAGATATAATGGTTGCACTCATTATAAATGAAATAACACTAGTGACAAAAGTGAATAATAAATACACCCCCAAGAAAATTTCCAATTCCCCTTCTATAAAGGTATTCATTTATTTGCAAAGGGATTTTTAACAACTAATGTCATACGTTCAAACATTACCTGCAAAAGAATTCTACTTTAATGATACAAGAAAATTCCTCTCAGCTAGCTCACCTTAATTCGAAACAGGCCTCTCTGTGTTGTAGAAAAGAAGAATTCTAATGAACTTCTAAAAATAATATTATTGATAAATTATAAAACAAAAGGTACTTTAAAAGAACATTTACACTTTGCTTTGAATTATCACTACCTTTCCTCCATTTCACCAAATACTGAATCAACTTGACGAGATTGTGATCATAAACATCCATTTATTCCAAATACAACCTGTCTCCATAACATTTCAGAAGTAGCAGATCAGATGGGATCTGGAGTCTTTAAGGGGCATATTGATTAAACTATTGGAACTCACGTGCATGCAGATTTACCAAATTTGTATTCATTCAGTGGATCTGTTCTAGTTGGAATGAACAACTGGATATAGACTATAGTTCAAAACAAATCTTAAAGAAATTACTTTTTTTTACTAAAACTATCAGAATCCCTTAGCCAAACAGGGGGATTCTGGGAGCCACAGTCCAAAAAAAGCATATTCCTGAGCACTACATTAGAATGAGTATTTAACTAGCACAGTGGTTCTCAATCTGTGGGTCCCCAGGTGTTTTGGCCTACAACTCCCAGGAATCCCAGCCAGTTTACCAGCTGTTAGGATTTCTGAGAGTTGTAGGCCAAAACATCTGGGGACCCACAGGTTGAGGACCACTGAACTAGCAGAAGTTCTTCAAGATAACAAGCAAGAGGCCTTTTCCAGCCCTGATAGTTTTTAAACTGAAAATGCCAGAGTTTTAAAGTAGCTGAAACTGGGATACAGTTTATTATTGAGCAGGTGTAATGACACAGAACACATTGCTGGTCAACTTCCGTGATGATTCTGTGATGAACTACGACTCCAGTAAGCAAAAACATCTGATCCTGGTGCATGTGGATTAATCTTCAAAGTTTCCTCCTTGTGTACACAACCATATACTCATAGGCTTTTATTACATTGGCATAGCTACTGGAAATACAACTCTCTCACACACAAAAACTAAGAAACATATTTTCCCTTCAAATATTTATTTATTTATTTATTTATTTATTTATTTATTAGATGCACTTATTGACCGCCATTCTCAGCCCTCACGGGCGACTCATGGCGGTGTACAGTACACATAAAAAGACAGTTACAGAGGCATATTAATAAAATAGGTACAAATGACACCAAGAACAGACCTGACAAACAAATTCAAGGTCTTTTGGCAACAAAAATGTACTTTACAGAGCATTTGACAAATTAATAAAATATGTTTGATATGGTATTTATTACCCAGCAACTATGACCTTGTAGAGATGTGGTACAGAATTATTCAGAAACACTCAAAACTCCACTGGCCAGTCTGTTTCGGTTCATAATTTCTAAATAAAATGAATTGTAACTGCAAGTGAGGATCTCCAAAGAACTATTATTTTAATAATTGAGAAAGGTTGTATTTATCAGATTAAAAAATTCTGATTCAGTAACCTCCATTAATAAAACACTGAACTAAATCTTCAGTTAATAGAAAGACGATGCCACTAGCATCCACTAGCTCAAATCCATATCATTTGTTTAACATCAAGAGGTAATCTATAATCAATAAACTCTATCAATGAAGGGTAACATGTTTGCAAAATGTGAACTGCTAGCACTAGACCAAATGCACCATGCTACAAATGTTTACCAACTCATCATTTTATCAACTCATCATTTCATAAAAACTGTCAAAAAGAAAGGAACAGTAGTCACAGAAAAGATATAGACTTACCACTAGCCCCAGGATAATATACAAGAAATCATTATCTTGGAGTGCAGTAGGATGTCAATGGAGTCATGAGCAACAATGATGACAGCCTGACAAATTGCCTACTTTGTGAGTTCTGGATGTGCATTCAGCAATCTATACTAACACACTGCAAGCAAATATCAATGTTGCAGAACTTAGCAAAGGAAAGGTGCCGCAAGCCAACTTTATCCAAAAGATATCAGTAGAATTGGCTGCCAATCAAATTTGCCAAAGGCAAAACCTACAGGTCTGAAGATTTATGAGTAACATAATCTAGCACTGATTTTGATGGAGTTATTCAGAAATCAAACAGTTTACACAGTGAAGGACCCACTGAAGCTTTGTTACATCTAAGGATATGGTGAACTGGGAAAAATTTGCACCACACTTTCATCCCATCAGGGGGCAGGAAGGCATAACTGAGAAGCTGGAGGCATAAGAAGAGCTCTGATTATAGGGAATGCAAACACTTCATACATTCTCTGTAGAGACTTCAGATCACTCATAAAAATGGACATTGCAGCAGAATGGGGGTCTACCACTTATCTATCTTATGTATGACTTCCTGTAAAGCAGTGGTTCTCGGGCAATAGTTTGTGTGCCACTGATATAAAACCAAAATTACTAAATTGAACTGTCATTTTTGTACACACTGTAAGATGATGTCAGATGACTGGAAAAACAATGAAGTTGGACATTCAAGAAAGATGACGGGACAAAAATGTGTTGAAATGTGTTGCTGGAGAAGAGATATATGGATACCATAGACAAATGAATGGATTTGAGGGCAAATCAAGCCTGACTCTCAAAGGAAGCCCATAAGACTAAACTGAGGCTGTCATACATTTGACATGTGTGTATTAAGAAGCAACAAAATTAATTGGAAAATAAGATAATTTTCAGTAAACTGGAAAGCAGCAGAAAAAAGAGGATCACTCCAAGAAGACATGGCTCTGAGTGATATATCATCTCCTACATAAACTTTCTGCCGCAAATTATGCAACTTTTTGACATGTTAGTAGCACCTTTGGACAGTGAGTAGCACCACTATGCCACTATCCTGCCAGAGATTATCCACTGTGCTTGTGTTCTCCCTGTCTTTTTCAAATTCTTAAAATTCCTTTAAAATGTGGTAAATATAACAAAGTGCCTATAAGCATACACATGTTTTTATTGGCACAAGGGATAGTTATGGTATTTCTAATCATAGATGTACCCAGGTTCTTTGATAAGAGTGCTGGTGGAACAATGGAAGGCTTGAAACTATTTCTCTGAAGGGCTGAGTAAGAAGAAGAGCTGAATGGATAGACCACAATTGTAAAGCCAGACATGACTGAGATACAAATCTAGGCACACCTGCCTCCTTAAAAAGGGATCTAGGAAGAATGAAGAAGGCAAATTCCTCCCTTATGATGAAGACCTTGGAGAGGCTGGGTCGCTGACAGATTACATTAAACCAGTCTCTTGAAATGTTCACTATCAAGTGCTTGACATAGTTTCAGCTCAAGGTCATGTTAAATGTTACAAAATCCCTTCACTGAAGTACTTGCCTATCCTGTAAGAATATGCAACATCAGGCAGTCCTGGCTTTCTTTCCACCAGGTTTTAGCATGAACAGTTAGTCTCAAACAGCAAGCACAACATTTAAGGCTGTACACACTGTTTCAGAAAAATGACCTGTTCACAAAAAGATGGTTTAATATTTATTACATTTTTATCCCTTTCCCTTTGAGACGCTACAAGCTTCCTTTCCTACTCCAAAGCCATTTCTCATCAGGAGTGAAATGAATTTCCCCACATCCCAAGTAGGTATCCAAACTCATTACAACCTCTTCCCCATACATCTCTACAAAGTTGATGTTCAGCTTCAAAAAATGAGAGTTCTTTCATAAATTTAAAACACAAAATTAATAATTCTGACGGTGAATTGGTGTGATGTATTTCATTTATGGCTACCATTTCTCTCAGTTTAAATTTTATTCCTCAGACCAGTATATAAAAGAGTGCCTTTCAGCTGACACATTGCTAAGGACTCGTTGAGAAATAAGCTTTCCGATAAAACTGTCTTTCTCAGGAACAATATATCTTTCATATGTCAACAAAAAATGGATTGTCACCTGGCTGTCCCTTTTTCCGTTTCAGTCTGATATTTCCAAGATTTAGGACTTTTTTAATTTCCATTTTCATAGACTATTTTTTAAAAACGAATAGTGCTCCCTGGTTACTAGAATCAAGCAGTCTCAACATAGCAATTCTAGAGACCATGAAATGCATAGCTATCATGTGTGTAACATGCCTGATTTTTGTCTAAGCATATACAGTATGCACTGCTACAGTTACTGAGAACTCCATAGAAATCTCACAGAATAGAGCAGTGGTTCACCAACCTTTGGTGCACAATAGGTCTGCTCTAAAGATACTTAAGCCTGGATCCAAGCCTTCCAACAGATATGCATCCAACTTTTTCTATGAAAAGGGAACTGGTCAGTTTGGATGAGCATGCACCACCCACACATAATCTGAGTAAGCATCTTAACCTCTATTTTCAAATAAAGGGTAAACACCAAAGTAAACACAATCTACTAGTGTTATTCATGAACTTACTGTATTTGCAGAGTGAGGAAATAAATTCAAAATGCAACTATTATAATGACAAAGAATATTTTGAAGCTATATGCTTGAAGCAGCTGCAAAGAAAATACTTACCCTTCTCCTCAGAGCCCATTACTAGAATGAAATATTGATTGATAATAACTCTCAAAAGGCCAACATTTCCATCTGATTTAAATTGAATATTGGAAAGCCACTACATGCTGCACTGCCAGGCAGTAGTATACAGACCCAGTTTCTAAACAGATGGTCTCCTACAATTAATTTGCCACCTTGAAATAGGAACTCACGATGTCAATTGAATTAATAGAAAATGCAGTGTTAAACACTGCAGTATTAAAGCACACTAAAGACTTTCCCTTCTCATTCCTTAGGTATCATAAGTTGAGTCATCTAGCAAAAGCACAGCTTATCTTGGCACTGAATCAATCTGGCCCTTGGTTTTAAATGATTTGTTAGGTTCAGAGGGAAAATGTCACTGCTGCCCAACAGCTACAATGGGACTAGATTATAATGTGATTTAGGAAGAACAATCACACTGACTAGCTTCTGGATGGATAAATAACTTAATTTTAGAAACTTTTTATTTCTTTGTGCATTTGGTGCTAATAATTAATGGCATTTATTAGAAGTCCTTATCATCCTTACTACAAATCCTAAATTCCTATTTTTTCATTAGAATACAGGGATGAATAAACAACTGCTCAGTAGATGCTGTTGAACTATAGCCCCATCATCCTTGACCAATGGTCATGCTGGCTGGCAGTGGCAGCTGGAATCCAACAAAATTCATAGATTTCTCAGCCATTATCTAGTCCTTTGCCAATGGATGAAGTGTCCTGTTAAAATGAGGGCACCAACATTGAAGTCACCAGCCCATGAAAGGTGGAAACATTCAAGAGGGGAACATGGTTTCTTGGATATTGCTGTTCCTCCACTGCCCAAAACAATCATAGTTGGAAGAGACCACAAGGCCCATTCAATCCAATCCCGTCATACAGGAATACACAATCAAAGCACCACTGACAGATGGCCATCCAGCCTCCATTTAAAAGTACCCAGAGAAGGAGACTCCACCACACTCCCAAGCAGCATATTCCATTGTGGAGCAGCTCTTACCATCAGGAAGCTTTTCCTAATATTTAGATGAAATCTCTCCCCCCCCCCCCCCCCTGTATTTTGAATCCATTGCTCTGTGCTCCAGTCTCTGAAACAGCAGAAAAGGCTTGTTTCATCTTCAATATGACATCCTTTCTAATATTTAAGCATGTCTGTCTTATCACTGATCACTAAACTACTTTTCTTAGGACATGGTTTCGAGACTTCATAATTCTTCCTAAAGTACAAAAGAGGTAAAAGCAAATTAAATTAGCCATCATTCTAACTCCAGGCAAAGACCTTTCCACAATTTTATCATTAATAAATAATAATTTCTACATTCTTGCCATTTATTTTCCAAGAGATCAAATTTTATTAAAATGAATTGCTACCTTGTAGACAACAACTAGAGAATTCATAGGATAACATAGAAAGCTACAAAAATGAGGTGCCTCTGTTGAAACAGGCATGTTTATAGCAAAAGTTATACTGTGTCAAAACCTTTCTTTGTTGTCTGAATGTTTGACCCAGAAAAAAAAAATCTTTGTGCATCAGTTCCAGCAGGGTATTCATGCTAGTATTCATGCTAGTTTATTCCAGTCAAAAAGCAGCCCTCTGATATTACAAAAATCAGGTTTTGTGACATAAGCTAAGAACATAACAACACTACTGGACCAGATAATTTTCCAATAACTTGTGGAAGAGAGGCCAATTTGCCAAAGTCTTTTATTAATATTTATGAAGCATAAGACTCTTTGTCATTTTTCATGTGCCTAAACAGGTCGGCTGCTTGTATGAGACCTTAAATGTTGCCATCCACACTGCTACTGCGAAGGCTAACTAATGTAGGTAAGACAACTGCCATATTTGTGTTCATTGGCTACAAATGTTTTTTTCTTTCTTTCCTGGAAACGTGCCAAAAACTACCAGCCAATGGTTGATGAACAGCAAAACTCCACTTAGAGTAGATTCTAAATCAAGGTGCTTATCTTGATGTCCCTGACATTGCATTTGTGACATCCATGTAGATGTGCAACCACATCCAAGTGAGAAGTCAATATGTAAACTCTGTTGCTCTGTGGAATTGAATGTTTGAGATATGATTACACAGTATAAATATTTGTGCCACGGAAAACAAAAAATGGAACAAAACAAACAAACCCGAAATGACTGGAAAGTCCAGAAACAATTCTGTCCACAAAACACTATGCATACAGTATAACCATATTCACTTGTCTCCAGTATCTTTCATCTATTTTACTTCTGTGTTACTAGTGAAATACATAAACATGGAAATGGGTTTCCACAGCACTACCAGGACTAAAACTAATATTTCTTCACCCTGACAACCCAATGACCTAGAGGCAGGGAGAACTGAGAAAGCTTACTGAAAGATAATGAATTCTTCTGAAGGGTAGAGAAACAAGTTTGGACTAAGGATGCACTCATCATCTCATGATAATAGACTTTATTTCACTTCAACATCTGTCTCATTTTCAAACACAAGGTTAATGCAAAAAGAGGGGAAATGAAAAATGAGAAAATGGAGATGTAAGCCTTCTCACACCCTTGAAAATATAGTAGTTGCTAAAAAGGGGGGTTTGTTTTGTTTCACACTGCAATAGCTGGACTGTGCAACTTGTCTACAGCAAACAACCCTGGGGCATGCCTGATTTTGACCAGATGGAATGGTGCAAGATTGGAGCGTGAAACTTATTGAATTAATAATTTACTCTTAAGAGGACCCCTTAAGCAAGATATTTTTCCTTACAAGAGTTTTCCTCCCAGGGGGAAAAAAGTATATCACATACTGAAATAATGTCCTATTAAAAAGACACATAAGAGCACATCCAGTACTGCCAGACGCATCTATTCAATTGAAGTCAGTACCTATTGGGCTGAATAAATCTGTCTCTGATACAATGATACAACAAAAGGAAGCCAGTATTCTGTATGGCCCAAAGAAAGAAATCCACAAGGTGTAATTAAGGACAGAGCTCCTGTACCTCTAAAAGCTACGTAGAACAAGGAATCTATGGAAGTAACCTGACAAACATTAATTATTCCCCACAAGAATAGAAAAAGAAACTAATTCAGAGCATATGCAGCCAGTAATTCTGATGTTTTATAAACACAAGGTTTTATTAATAGCATGCTCGTTCTTTGTGCATGGATCTCCATACAACTCAAACCGCATCAACTATGCACAACAAGATAATCTTGCATCATAAGATCTGGGCTAACTCTAACATTTGAAAAAGAGTATTCCTTTAAAAGAATGGAAAACCCAAAACAGTTCAGTATAACTGAACACAATGAGTGGCATGGAAGGAATGGAAAGGAATGGAACATTCTGGAAAAAGGTATGGCTGGCAGACACATTATACAGGACTACTCCATAAGGCAAAATTCTTTTCAAAGACCCACTTGTTTATGTGCAATAATCAAGTATGAAAAAGGCTATTTTGAGTACCAGAGGAAGAAAAAAAGCATTGTTTTATATAGAGTACTCAGACTGTTCAATTTTCTTGCAATCATGCTATAATTAGAGGTCAAGAAACCAGCTTAGACTAAAAGCTACCCGATTTCCTCTGATGAGGTTACTCAGAAAGAGCTTACAGTAGTTGCCTGTGCAAACCAAATTTCAAGTAATATCTTCACAGCTCCAATTACGAAACTGGGCCCTAATTCAGCATTTACTTAATAATTACACAATGTATGGAGCCAACATAAAATCATATGTCAGCAGTTTAAAAGTTTAAATACATGTGCAAAAGTAATCCAGCCTGTTCAATATTTTATAACTATGGATGGGTGATCTTTGATGTGATATAAAGACTGAGGCTGTATGTATTCCAACCTTTAAATAGTCACCCACCATAAAAGTGGAACTCCACATTAATGAAACAGTTAACCTTGGTCTCATAAGATTAAGCAAAGAAGTCATTTCAATAGTGCTTCAATCACTCTCATCACTGTCATAGTTGGACAACTGGTGTCACATTTTAACATTAAGATGGCTTCTTTAGAATACATCAACATCAAGTATTATGTATTTCCAGTGAAACTGACCAGCATTATTATATTAATGGTGTAGCCTGGAATGCAACAGACATTGGTCAAGAACATACTGAATGCTGATGGTTTGCGTATGTTCAGCAATGAACACATAGGGAAGCCACCAGTGGAGACAGAACTTTGACTTCATCGAGGAAGTCCAGGAATGGAAGCAATGGAAATGTTAAACCGATTGTGCTGCAATTGGTTATGAAAGCATTGACCCAAGGCTCTTCTAAACTATATAGTTATAATGCTATGAATTCATTTTAATTGATAAGGTCCCATCCTATGGAATCCTGAGATTGCCAATTCAAGGAGTAGGTACCTCAGCCAGAGAGCTCTAGTGCCTTGCCAGACTGCAAACCCATCAGATGCAGTCACGCAGTTAGAGTGGAATCATAATGTCATAAATGTGTAGTGTGAAAGGCTGGCCAGAATCCCATTGGCCATCCTTTCACACAACACAATTATGACATTTCTGAACCTTTGTCTTCTAGCCAGTGCAATCATATCATAAAAACAATCCATATAGACAGAAATCCTATTAACCACCAATTTAACCATTATGTATCTCAACTTTGTCCAACTGTTGCAACATCCCTAATTGTTTTAACTGCTAAAAAGCACGCTGAGTCCCCTTTGGGGTAGAAAAGGATGCAGTATAAATGAAGTTAAATAAATAAATAAACAAATAAAGGCATTTCTAGTCTCAACTTGGGAAAAGAGCATAATACACACAAACAAATGTTGTTTTCTACCTGCCTTTTTTTCTTTGGTACCTGCATGAGAAAGTTTGTCTTTAGGTTGACTTCTTGAGGATTGTTCTTATAGTTTTTTCTGTGCTAGAAATGCACAATCAGAATCTACATTTCAACCAAGAAATGCAGATGGATAGAAGAATAATGATACTGAGAACTATTTATCAAATTATAGAATGAACCAATCCATCCTCTTATTTGTTGCAACAACAGAAAATATAGAGTGGGATTACTGATTAGGTTTACATTCTGCTTTTCCACTAAAAGCAACATTTAAGGCAGTGAACAATAACAGGGAGGCTGAAAACATTGATGTTCATCAAAAATGAATTGACTGCCAATGGATAATAAATTAAATCCTATTAATGCAGTACACTGATGTACACACTCACATGCAGATGCAGAAGTGGGACTATGCTACTAATCAAACCCTTGCCATCCTGTTCCTTGTTTAGCCTCACCCTTCGGTGTACACACATTGACCTTTGATATCTGAAAAGCAACCCCTGCCCACCAGCAGCTGCTCACACATCTGTACGTAAAGCACAGCTGTCACAACAGAGAACACATTATAGAGTATGAAATCTGGCATCACAATACCAGTTTTACCCAGCCACAGGATGAAAACAAAAAAATATTGTTATATTAAATAGCTAGAAACAAAAGCCTGAACATCACCAGATGTAAAAAAAAATTATAGGAAAAACACCATTAGAAGAAAATAAAATGCGTTTTTCGTAATGCAGAGCTGTTAGAAAAGCACGATTATATGCTTCATTTATGCTGAAAGATATAATTAAACCCTAGTTTTAAAAAAAACACTTGGATCTTTATTTGTAGGTAGATGAACACAAAAGGTAAATGGGGAGAAAAATTCATTCCATGCACATTAGTCCGCCCAGTGAGTGCATAATAAAATGCTACAGTTAGAATAACCTGAATATATATCAAAACGGTCTGCACACATTTTATGCAGATTAATACTAACTAACAATAAATTCATTGGTTGGAAAGGCAAAAGCCCTAGATCTCACCTTAGATGAGTATTTAAAAATACAGGAAGTTTAATTTTTTTAAATGCAATGTAAACAAAGGGTCACAGATCAAAAGGGCCTGCTACACCAATAACAGTCTCACAAATAAAAATATGCATACAGAGTTTCATAACCAAATCGTTTATTCAACAGAAGCATGTTTCAATATGCAAATGCTGATCTATATTATTTGTGCTAGAATTAGTTGTGAAGCATCTTTCACTTTTACATTAGTGGTGTGGACTTCATGTTGATTCTGAGGTGGAACTATGCAATCTAGAAGCATGCGATGGATATCTAAGAGCCTTATTTTTTGTTGTTATGCTAAAATATGCCAAAATATTACATAATTAGAAACAAAGAAAGAAGTAATAAGCAGACTGATTTTATTTCTTTTCCATATTCAAGTCCTAATGTCGCAATTCTTCAGAAACTGTCCCAGATTATTTTATACTACAAGGAACACAACTGTACTAACATTTCTGTGGTGTATATATGGAACACATCTACAAATGTTATTGTGCACCAAAAGCAGGAAAATAATATGAAAGTTATGAACTTGTATCTTTAGTCCTTCCATCTCTTTTTTCATTCATAAAAAGTTACTTATCCCTACAACAGAAATCATGTTCTAGAGATCAATACAGAATGAAACATACTTTTAATTTGGATAGTCTTCTATACCATATTCCTTGCTTATTTTTTTCTTTTCTTTTTAAACTATTTTTACATACTTTAACAGCTCACAGTGTGAACAGAATATGAAACAATGAACATTTTACAAACTCATAACCCCAGGATCAGGAATTTTGGATTTGACATTTGGTTAATGGTTGACTCATATATGTATGGCAACGGAAAGGATACTTGTTCAGGCCTTGGTGGTGGGTTTAGGTGTTTGGTGGGGTTATATTCCTTGCTTATTAAATGCAGAAGCAACTTTAAGTGTATCGTCATTTTAAGAGAATTAATGAGAACTTGCTATGGCAGCCATATTGTCTAATATGATTTTCAAAACATCTTTACTATTCTAAAAGTAGCTAACAAAAAAGGCTCCTCTCCACACATAATGCTAGAACAACATTTTCTATGAATGAATGGGCATTCATTATTTAGTTCTGAATCCCTGATTTAATAAAGCCTTCGGCAAAAGAGAGCTTCAAACACTTTCTATTATGTAGATGGAATGCTCACGCCATCAAAGTCTATGCCGCAGGAGAGAGAGAGATGGGGCATCAAGTGACACAAACAATTCTAGAATGTCAAAATTTTTAATGACAAGTTTTACTCTATTTGACATAATTCAAAATCAAACACCAAATGAAATCTTCGCCGAAACAAAGGCAGAATTATCTGTTTTCCTTCATGCAAAAATGAGAAGAATCGTGTTTCTTTAAACCAGAAAAAAGCAATATTCTGTCTCCAAACATTCTGAAGTAATAAAATGTAAAAGGGAAAAGCTCAGTGTTTACTACTGCAATTTGCTGTGCACATAAAAGTCAAAAGAAAACAGAATGTTCCATAAAAATTTATTCATTACATTGACCCTCCTATACAATGACAGGTCAAAACCAATTTCTGATCAGTTCTGTTAAAAACAATTGCACACACAACAACAAATATTTGTACAATTTAACATCTACCTGAGCTGCAATGACTTACAGAACAACTGAACACACATCTACTCAAAAGAAAGTTCTACTGAAGTCAATGAGATTTACTCACTTGTAAGTATATAGTACATTTAAAGTCTACTTTTTCTGACTACAAAAAAAATGTGTTTGCATTTTTGTTAGATAAATGAAAAATATGGCCATAAATTGTCTGAAGCCTAAAAGAAACATGAGTTATTTAATCACATTGTTTGGCATATGCCTTTTGTTCCTGTTCATACAAAAATATTAACAAGTCGATGTGATTAAGAAATCCTATAATTTTTTTCCTTTCAGGGTACATTAGCAGTATGGGTACTCTTGCAATTCCTTTCTTCTGAATTTCCAGCTGGATTTACTGGACATATCTTACCTTGTCCTGATTGTAAAGTGGCAAGAAAACATGTTCATCTGACTATCTTTCAGCCTGGAATCTTTCAGCTTTCTTGAATTTGAAATCACTTTCTGTTTGTTCCAAGTACTGAGTTTCTCCATTTAGCTACATCTTGTGCAATGCTCTTTCTAATCTTCCAAGTGATCTGTTTGCTAGTGCCCGAACTTGAGAAGGTTAATTTTCTGGACTGGCCATGCTGATTGGGGAATTATGGGAGTTGTAGTCCAAAACTATTAATTTTCCCAAGCTAGTGGCTCTAGTGGATTGATTAGTTTTTCCTCACCATTACACACAAGCCACATAATAAGTAACAAACCAAAAGCAAAAAAGTATGTTTTAAAATATGTAAATGCCATAGTAATAATTATGGTAAACTACAATGAATGCTTAGAAACCAGAGGAGGCATTGAATGGAGAACTAGGGGAGCATTATACCTAGGCGTTGGTCAGTTGAAACACTGGGTAAAAATGGAAGTGCCCAGGGAATACTAAGGCAGTTATGGATACAATGATCTCATGGAATTTTTTTCAATGCACAAAACCATTCATGCACACAATTTCAATGAAGGGACAGAACAGAGAGACAGGAAGAAATTAAAACAGCAGAAAGAGCAAACTATGCATATGCCAATTCCAAAATTGAAAAGAATATATGTGAGCAACCAGAAGGTAAGCTAAGCAGAATATTGAGCTCAGTATGCAAAAAAAAAACAAACAAAAAACCCTCATGTGACAGCACAGAGGAAATTTATTCACTTTTTGGCAGTCAGATGCTATAAGCTATCTGACTGAAACCACAAATAGTTAACATTAATTATATATAACGAAAGAAATCTTTCATACAGAAAATAGATCTTTTTTTTACTCATGGGCACATGATCAGAGCTCCATATCCCATCCCCTATATATCAAAACGTGCCAAATCCAAGTATAGTGAAGCATCCATGAATACAGGAACTGGTATCCATAGTTTCATTTATCCAACAAAATATATCCTCTATAGGCATCTTCTAGGTCCTCCAGTGTCACTTTATGGTATTCTTGGCCCACAAGTTTAGTATTATATGCAGTTTCATCCAGGTTTGTACAGCCTGCAAATTTCATAGAGTGTGCACTGTAATAAAAAATAAATCCTGTAGCCCACTATAGCCCCACATATACTGACTATTTTAATGCAGTTCGGAGCTAGCTTCAAACTGCAGAAGTTAGACAACAAACTCCCATGAAAGCACATGAAAGAAAGACCTTAGTGTGTATCAGTGCTCTGTGGTTTGTGTAATCACCATCTGGGCCTCAAACTGATTCCAAGGCTTCCTTATGTAATCATCTGCACAGTGAAACTATTTTCTTCAACACCAGTTTGAAACCGACGTAAAGCCTATAATTCAGTTCAATCACAATGGATACCTGGCTAAACTCACCTATGCTGGCTGGTTAATCTGGGGCCAGTCCAGAGGCGGCCACACACACATTATTCTTAACCCATAGAAAGTTGGAATCCAGATGGTCCAAGATCACATTTGGCCTCATTGAACTGTCACCTTACTATCCATGTCACTGTCTTCACTTCACTTTATTTCTTAGTTAGTCACTCTCCACCAAGGTGCTCCAAGCAACTTACAATTTAAAATAGCATTTACACAATATAAAAACATTCAACATAAAACCATTCAACAGTGACTATTTGGCAAATTAGATCTGATCACTTTACTTAAATGCACATTGTCTCTGCTGCCAGATGGCCCAGACCACCTTGCCATCATGGGTGCTCTGCACTGACATCAGCCAAGGTAGGCATAAGACCAAAAAGAGAAAGGATGATTCCCCCTACATTCTTCCTGGTCACACAAAGTGTCTGCAACAACCAGAAGCTCTCATGAAGCTTTGCGATGGTGACATGGGCCCAGTTCATCCCCTCTTCCCTGCCATGGTGGCACTTGTAGACAATGGACCAATCCATATTACACTGTCCAAACTGTGCCAAAGTTGCATGGTTTCAGGTGATCTACACAGTATTCTCCAACACTTCTTAACTAAATAGGAGAAAAGGGGATTAATCTGGTTTACCTCTAATAACCACTGTAAATTGCAGAACGCCATGGGGACAGCCAGGAATGACTCCATATGCATTATTAAGCCTATGTAAACCTAAGTAACATCCTGGAAAATGAAGAAATACATACCACTCTCACTATTCAATGTGGGCATGTGTGTTGTTTTAAACATAACCATGCCTTACCATTTTTATATTTGAAAATGCAATATGAAATCTACATTTTCTACAACAAAAAAGCCAGTATGTTTACAAATGAAAAACCACAGACTTTAAGGCGACTTTTACAAGTGTTCTCTACAACTAATAATATTTTTTAAAAACAGAGCACCAACATAATACATTTACCACCATTCCCTGACCCTACATTCCTTAACCACACAAGAATCCTTCTATATTTCTTTCCTTCACGGGCACCTTTGGCCAAGTAAGGAATTTAGAACTGGGCCCTTCTGCTGTATAAACATTCAGAACTCACCATAAGTATCTAATGCATAATTTACCTGTCAGGATAATATGATTTATGGTATTGTGAGTGTTTTTAAGGCTTCTACTTTTTTCACTTTCTTAAAAGCCTTTTTCACAGAGGTTTTTTTTTTAACACAAAGGGTAAAAATTGAACATACGATCTATTGATTTTTATCGCAAGTGTTAACATATTAGACTTTAACAGAGATAAACAAAATCTCCCAGCATGCAGCATGTACATTGAGGAGACAGAGAGCCCAACAGGAATCCTAAATATAGTTCATAATATCCACATTAACCATTAGATCCATATTTTGACTTAAATGAGCCTAAAACAAAAATCAACATATATGGATGATTATCTGGAAAATAAAGGCTGCCTCACACATCATTATTATTGATGCTGTTATTATTGTTTTGTGGTTGTTTTCACTGTTGCTACTTTGTTACATCGTAATAATTTTCATGCAGGAGCAAGAAACACAAGCAGTGCCTGAAGAATATGAGAGAATCCATTTGCTTCACATAAATAATAAAATAATTAATGTTATTCTGCTTTTCAAAAAACAGTAAGTTCTCTAATATGACTGACAAAATAAAATACGGTACAGTCCCTGTATCTGCAAGGGATTTTTTCCCTGGACTTCATGTGGATACAATTAATTTTACTGAAATGAATACCATAGAGCAGTGTTTCTCAACCTGGGGGTCGGGACCCGGGGGGGGGATGACGAGGGGGTGTCAGAGGGGTCACCAAAGACCATCAAAAAGCAAAGTATTTTCTGTTGGTCATAGGGGTTCTGTGTGGGAAGTTTGGCCCAATTCCATCATTGGTGGGGTTCAGAATGCTCTTTGATTGTAGGTGAACTATAAATTCCAACAACTACAACTTCCAAATGTCACGATCTATTTTCCTTAAACTCCACCAGTGTTCACATTTGGGCATATTAAGTATTCGTGCCAAGTTTGGTCCAGATCCATCATTGTTTAAGTCCACAGTGCTCTATGAATGTAGGTGAACAACAACTCCAAAATTCAAGGTCAATGCCCATCAAACCATTCCAGTATTTTCTATTGGTTATGGGAGTTCTGTGTGCCAAGTTTGATTCAATTCCATCATTGGTGGAGTTCAAAATGCTCTTTGATTGTAGATTAACTATAAATCCCAACAACTACAACTCCCAAATGACAAAATCAAACCCCCCGACCCCACCGGTATTCAGATTTGAGCATATCGTGTATCTGTGCCAAATTTGGTCCAGTGAATGAAAATGCATTCAGCATATCAGATATTTACATTACGATTCATAACAGTGGCAAAATTACAGTTATGAAGTAGCAGCAAAAATAATTTTATGGTTGGGGGTCACCACAACATGAGGAACTATATTAAGGGGTCACAGCATTAGGAAAGTTAAGAACCACGGCCATAGAGTCTCATTGGAGGACCAAGAAAATGGACAGAGAGGGCATATTATGTTTATTCGTGTATAAATGAAACAGCATGATTCTTGTATCTGTTCCACAAATACAGGAGTAGTACTACATTAAAAAGAACAGACAGCTAATAGCACCACTAATCTACAATTTGATACCATTAAATCTTTGTCAATGCAATAAAGCTAATCATGCAGATGCCACTAAACACTGGGGGGAGGGAAGGGTTTTGCACCTAAATGCTAATGATGTTCACATACATCTGATCTTCCTGGAAAGGGAATTCTCACAATGAATGCCCTATCTTCTGTAGTCTTTGACTTTAATTCCAAAGGAAGAAACACCGGAACCAACGAAAGAATGTAAGGCATAGGAGACAGTCCTTCAAATGCTCTGCCCCCAGTTTGTAGGACTTTATAAGTCAATGCAAACACTTTGAATGGAGTTCAGAAACTAACTAGCACCTACAGTGATCTTTCATGAATGGTAAATTAATCTTGACTTTCTATGTACAGTAAGTTAAATTGGGTTTAGCACATAGTATTGAATGCCAGTACACAAACCAATAAAACAGATGCTTAACCTCATAGTCACCTATGCAGAAAGTTGCTACCAACATGTGACCTTCCAGATAGTTTGGACTGTAAACTTCCATTGACCCCAACCACCACAACCATAGGAGATGCAATCCAGCAATATTCAGTGAGCCACTTAGTTGGGACCTATTATTTGCAACCTCCAGTAAAAAATATAGGAGGACTTGTTTGTTTGTTTGCTTTAAAATGAGACTGTATTCACTTCTTTGAACCTCTCTGCATGGCTGCACTCAAAAGATAGGACTCCAATAACAATAACTTTGTCACAAATGTAATGCTTCTTTAAAAAATTAAGTGTAAAATACAATTAAGACTCAATTTTCCAGGTGTATAGCTCACCTCACTGACCACCATTGTTATACTAGCATCTCCACAACTGTTCCAAACAAAAACCTTACTGTACCCCAGAGCACAGAAAACAGTATATAACTGAATATTCATACAGACATTAGACAAGCCCTATTTGTAAACACCCTGATCCTTTTAAGATAAAAATGCTGATGTACAACAAGTACTTCAGTGGTTGTAAAGAGCGACTATGGCTTGCTGCAGTGCACAAATGAGATGGGAAATCTCATGATAACAATATCATGTTCGGTAAGTGCACAAAACAATTACATTAACATTTCAGGATGCTTTGAGCTAAATAGTGTTCCCTCTGCAAGCTGACTGGCTGCATCAGAAACATCAACTGGCTCATGGACAATAAATGCAGAGCTTCAGTTCTACCCTCCATTTTAGCTATTTATATACTGGGTGCCTGCTGCTGAACACAATCTTTCCTTCCATAGGATTTCTCCACCCACTCTCAAAAGAACCCATGGAGAGCTACTTCAGTTATGGGGCCTAAAAAATTACACTGTAACTTTTCCATCTTTGATCTTTTGAAGAAGGATAAGCAAATAAGTAGTTGTTCCTGCAATCATCTACTCCAAGCTGGAATTATCCTTTAATTATAGAACACTGAGGCTGCCCCGATTCTTCTAAACTCTCAAGTAAGTAAGGACAGAGTCAGCAACCACAAACACACCCCTAGCCTTTCCCCTCTTCTGTAAGATCTCACTGAAATATCTTATTTCTTTCATAGCAGCTGTCTAAAGGAACCACTGGATTCCTTGAGGATTTTCCTAGAAAACTCTGACCACCCAACTTCTTCCTGCAACACACACTCTGTACTCCCTAGATTTCTCAAACTATGATAAATTTGGGATGCAAATTATCCATAATCCATGCCTTTGGCATTTAGTAAAACAGGAACGTTTATAGTTGTTGGGAAGAAATCCACACCTATAAAATAGCTATGTGGAAAATACACCTTAGAGCTTCCCCAGCCCATTTCATGGGCAGGAGACAATCCCAGAGGGAAGGAAGGAAAAATAGTGAGAAGAGAAGCAAAGCAAACACAACAATAAAAGGCGGGTGAGAGGGAAGTCCTCTTCCAAACCCAGACCTTTGGAAAGATGAGCAATCTCTCCTCTGTTGGTCTGAAGGACACGGAAGAAGAACAGAATCTCAGAACGTTAGAGCTGGATGGGATCGCAAGCACCTTTTAGTCCAATTCCATGTCATGCAGGAATACATAACTGAAGCATTCCTGTAAGGTGCCCACCCAACCGCTGTTCAAAGACCTCCAAAATGGAAAGTCTTCCATCCACCGAGGAAAAACTGTTCAACCGTTTTTACAATAAAAGACAATCTTCTAATATCTTTTCTTCAAAGGCTAAACCATTGGTTCTCATTTTAGTTTCTGCAACAACAGAAACAAAGCATGCTTCATCTTCTACATGACATCTTCTACATCCTTTTAGATATACCTTTCATGTCACCCACCTTTCAGTCTTCTTCTACAAGGTAAACACTCACAGCTACCTTAGCTGTTCATCCCACCATCTGCATACAACTCATGGAAGATTATCCCTGAGCAAATGTAACCCTCTGCAAAAAGTATGTTTCCAAGTCCTGTTCTAGGACCTTATGGTAGCATCTCTATATAGGATACATGAATGAAAAATAACAGGGCTCTGAGATGGCACTGCAATCCTACTTTCTTTCCTTATATTCCATCAGCACATTTTGATTATCAAAACAGTATCTGAATGTATAGATGATGATGATGTGTGTGTGGATGCTAGTACTTATTTAACATTTTCCCTCTTTTCTGCCTCTTGTTTTAACACTTGGTAACAGTGACAACAGCAGCACCTGGTGGCAGTGGTCAGAATTTTGTATATGCTCATTCAGACTCTTCTTAGTCAATCATATTTGGAATGTATTTATCTGAGAAACTGATACAAGAACTTTACAGCACTCTCGCAGGCACTGTGTTTCTCCTGCCTTGCGGTCTCTGTGTTTCTCCAGCATTTTGCAAAAGGATAGATTAATGGTTTTCAGCAAATACCATCTCAGGATGTACACACATCTCAGTCCCCGCTCTGAGAAATGTTTTCTCTGGCCCCTTCCTGGCAGGCCCTATATCAGGCATGGGCAAACTTGGGCTGCCTGGGTGTTTTGGACTTCAACTCCCACAATTCCTAACAGCCTCAGGCCCTTTCCTTTCCCCCCTCAGCCGCTTAAGCGGCTGAGGAGGAAAAGGAAAGGGCCTGAGGCTGTTAGGAATTGTGGGAGTTGAAGTCCAAAACACCCAGGCAGCCCAAGTTTGCTCATGCCTGCCCTATATTCTAGGATCGTATTCCACATTTTCTGCTTTAAACTGAATTATATGAGTCCACACTGCCAGATAATCTGGGATAAACTGAAAACCTGGGATCAGATCCTGGGATATAGAGCCTGTCTGGAAGGGCCCTCAGTGGCCTAACAGTGGTCAGTTTTGGACAAGTGCATCATACTTCCAGCTTTCCATTAAGCACCATAGTTGTTAGACTTCTTGCATTTACCTCTTTCGGTTGAGAATTCCAACTGCACTGCTGATATGCCAACTTTTTGTGTGAACAAGTATCATATGAATGTAATAATCATTTTCAATATTTGTGCTTCTAAAAATAATACAGAATTTTAGAAGATTGTTAATTTTTCTCCAAGTCGGTTGCTGCTTGTATATTGCCAGAGATCCAATCTGTCATGGGTGTTAGCAACTGATCCTCTGAAAATGAAATGTAGGCATTTACTCCAATAAGAGTTAAGACACTACAATGTATTTCAAAAACTGCTACTGTTTCCTAACTATATTATATATATTCTAAAAGTCTTACTTTGGATGAATAGTGTTTTTTTTTGGGGGGGGGGGGAAATGGTGTAGTAATGTTTTGAATTGGCTTTAATATTCATTCTATCTACTCCATTACACAAGAGAATGAATCCACTTTAAATCTGGTTTCTGCCTCCTGCAGAATTCTGGGGTTTGTAGTTTAGTGAGGCTGTTAAAGGCTCCTCCCTAAACTACAAACCCCAGAATTCTCCAGGGGCAGCAACCAGATTTAAAGCGGATTCATTCTCTGGTGTGATTAGGTCCTTAATGTTTTCTTGATGTTATTTTAGGGTTGTTGCTCTTATTGTGGAACTGTTTTGTGTACTGATGATGTAAATTATGTTTTCCTTTGATATTGATGTATCTGTATATATTGCATCATATGTATTGTTACATTATGAGTGCTTTGTAAGCCACCCCGAGTCCCTTTTGGGAGATGGTGGCAGGGTAGAAATAAAATTGTTGTTGTTGTTGTTGTTGTTAATAGCTGTGCAAA
The DNA here is from genome assembly GCF_037176765.1 of Anolis sagrei. Taxonomy (NCBI): domain Eukaryota; kingdom Metazoa; phylum Chordata; class Lepidosauria; order Squamata; family Anolidae; genus Anolis; species Anolis sagrei. The sequence continues at coordinate 208,526,947 of NC_090024.1, read as the reverse complement.
TGTTCATATGATACTATAAGGAATCAATCACAATTGCACTTAATATGAAACTGTGACAAATGTTTATAAATGCATATATCGCTGATAGGGAGTCGAGATGTATTGTCAATGGTTTTCATAGCCAGAAGCATTCTCTCACAATCTCTGAGGATGCCTGCCATAGATGCAGGCAAAATGTCAGGAGAGAATGCTTCTGGAACATGGCCATACAGCCGGGAAGACTCACAACAAGCCAGAGTAGAGATGCTCCAGCCTTTCCAAGCAAGTTACCTTAAAAGAAAGCATGAAAATAAAAACAAAATATCCAGAAGATAAAACAGCCTGCAACTTTGACTACTTTTCCAAAACTGCACACTTGTTTAAAATGCCAACATAACACTAATGCCTGGTTAAATAAAATTTTAAAAAATCAGCTAAGTTATGAATTCATGAAAATAATGCAGCTCTGCAGTTCTCAAGCTTCCAAAGGTTGGGACTTGCAGGAAAGCTCTGACCCAGTGGCTGTTTTGATTCTCTGAGGGCCCCTTCCTTACAGCCCTACTATACCAAGGCAGAAAATCACACAATATCTACTTTGAACTAACTGGGTTATCTGAGTCCACACTCCGATAATGTGGGATTTTCTGCCTTGATATACAGCTGTGTGGAAGAGCCCCCTGAATATCAAGGCAGATAATCCACAATATCTGCTTTGAACTGGATTATCTGAGTCCACACTGCCATATATCCCAGTTCAAAGCAGATAATGTGGGATCTGATACAGCTGTGTAGAAGTGGCCTTATTCTTCTCTGCACTTGCAAATGTATCGTCATGGCCAGAATCACTGGGTTGTTGTGAGATTTCCTGGTCTCACAACCTCTGAGGATGCCTGCCACAGATGCAGGCGAAACGTCAGGAGAGAATGCTTCTGGAACATGGCCATACAGCCCGGAAAACTCACAACAACAACAACCCTCTTGCAAATGTTCCTCCCTCTTTCCACACACACACACACTCCAAAAGAGTAAGCTTCCTTTCAGTAGCAAATAGACAAATCTAGGTTAGAGAGGTTCTCATGCTGTGCCGTAGATCTTATGAAATATACATCACCCGGTTCCCTCTGTTGTATTTCACAGAAGTAATTGTGTTGGAGGGAAAGAGGGGGAAAGGCTTGACAACTCAGGGACGAGAACCTGCCGCTCGATTCTCGAGGGAAGAAGCCAACCAGGCATGCAAACATCTCTGAAGTTCCAACCACAATGAGAACAGGGCTTTGTGTCCCAGCCTGACCAAGAGAAGGATCAAGGAAAGAGGATATACTCACTCGGACCCGTTTCTCCCCTAGCCTATACATTGTCCAACACTGAGCATTGCCAAGCGGGCGAGCCAACAACCCCGCGAGATGGTCTTCCCGAGTCCACGCAACTCTTCCTCCACAAACACATGCGCGCCAAGCAAGGGCTGGGTTCGGACGCACACTCGCTCACTCCCTCGCTCACGCACGCGCGCGCGCCCTCGCTCACTCCCTCTCTCGCTCTCCCTCTCGATCAGGATGTTTGCCAAAACGGAGAGGTCTGATCCGGGGTCTGGAGTGACGCCGCGGTGGGGAACCAACTGCCTCTCTCCTCCCCCCTCTCCCCCTCCCCTCCTTCTCCCCTTCCCCACACCCCTCTCCTCGTTCTTCCAAGATGGGAACCAGGATGGGCTCCTCAAGCCAGCGAGGAAGCAGCAGCCTGGGCGCCCTGAAGTTAACACACTTTTGAAATTCCCTCCTGTCGGATCTGCTGCTGCTGCCGCTCTCTAACTCTCTCCCCTTTTCCTTCCAGAGAAGTTTCAGACTCCCTCCTCTTTGGATCCAGAGACCTCGCTCTCGTCCATCCCCTCCCCTCCCTTCCCCTTGCCTATCGAGAACTGGGGCTCTCGTCCACCCCTTTCCCTCCCTTTCCCTTCCTCTCACTCTCCGCGGGACTTTGGGGGAGACAAGTTTGCGGCGGGAGCGACTCTCTGACCCGTTTTAGCGCTCCCTCCTGACTTTCAAACCAGGGACGTTTAGGAGGCAGCCAGTGACCAGACCGAGCCCCAAAGCAAAGGCCTGGGTGAGAAAGCCAGTGAGTGAGTGAGTGAAGGAGGGAGTGAGGGCGAGCTCCCCCCGCGCGGGGCCAAAGGTGCGCCAGTCCCGGAGGAGGGGAGCCGAAGAGGGAGGGCCGACTGTGGAGAAAAGGGGGGGGGGCGCTCTGGCTCTTGCTCCCGCTCCCTTCTCCTCCCTTCAGACCCCATTCACCCACCCACTCCCCTCCTCCCGCGCGCTCTTTCTTTCTCTCTCTCTCTCTCTCTCTCTCTCTGTACCTTGTTGCAATGGTAATAGTCCAGGGGGCCCAAGCAAGTGGGGTCGGCCCCAGGCAAGGAACCAACGGCGGTAGGGGCGGAAGGGTAAAACCTAACGTCCATGCCGGGACGCAGCGCCGAGGGTGAGAAGGAGGAGGCGGCAGCAGGAGCAGCGGAGGAAAGAGGAGGCTCTGGCGGGCATGGAACCGGCTCCTCCGGCGGCGGGCGGCGGATCTGCCTCTGGCTCAGGGCGCGAGGCAGGCGGGGAGGGAGGGAGCCAGCGAGGGAGGGAGGGAGGCGGGGAGAGGAGGAGGAGGAGGAGAAGGGCGGAGGGAGGGCGCACAGCCCAGAGCCGGCTCCTCGCTCGCTCGCTCCCTCGCGCGCGCACTCTATTGTTCCCGGCACCAAGGCAGGGGGAGGGCAGGGGGAAGGGGAGGGCGAGCCCGGGACCTGCCTGGCCTGGCCTCCCGGGCTAACACCCACCCGGGCTGGCACAAACAGTCCCGCAGAGAGAGAGACAGAGGTCCACGCCGCGCCTGGGACTTGCCTGCCCCCCCCCCCACTCCCAAGAAACGCCCCCCACTCGCCCCTTGCTCCCTTCCAAGCCGGGAAAGGGATCCTCGGGGAGATTCCGCACATTCTCGCCTCGCTCCTCACGGGGACAAGGAAGGGGCTTGGAATCGTCCTTCCTTCCCTTAGTCCTTTCGTACCCACATACACCCCTCCACCAACACCACTGCTGGTCCCACCGAAGAAGAGCTACAACTCCTGAAAGAGAACATCAACACTGAGGAATTAATGCCCTTTGGCATCCCTTCCTTCCTTCAGTCCTTTCGTACCCACATACACCCCCAATTGCTGGTCCCACGGAAGAAGAGCTACAACTCTTGAAAGGGAGGGGTTCTTGATGAACATCAACACTCTGGGGAATTAATGCCCTTTGAGATCCCTTCCTTCCTTCAGTCCTTTCGTACCCACATACACCCCCAATTGCTGGTCCTACAGAAGAAGAGCTACAACTCTTGAAAGTGACCTCACAACCTCTGAGGATGCTTGCCATAGATGCAGGCGAAACGTCAGGAGAGAATGCCACTAGAACAGGGCCATACAGCCCGAAAAAATCTACAACAACCCAGTGATTCCGGCTATGAAAGCCTTCAACAATACAGAGCTACAACTTCTGAAAGGGAGAGGTTCTTGATGAACATCAACACTCTGAAGAATTAATGCAGTTTGACATCCCTTGATGTCTCAGTGTGTGGAAGCATCCGGCTGCAGTTTGACCAAGTCTTGATTGAGGTCCTCCCTGCCAAGAGCCCTGTGCTCCAGTCTCGCCAAAGGACAACCCCCTGATTCCATCACCATTTAGACCTGGCAGCTCAAGTGGGATCAAACTGCATACATTCCATACCAGGCATGGGCAAACTTCAGCCCTCCAGGTGTTGGATTTCAACTCCCACAATTCCTGGCCTCAGGCCCCTTCCTTTTCATATTTCCAGCTCTTACCATCAGTGCCATAGCCAGAAAAAAATGGGTGGGGGGGGGGGGAGGTTGAATTTTTTTTAGCAAATCATGAAGATTAATTCCATAAAGCAAAATAATTTAAATACTATGGTTCATTCCATATTTTATATAGACTTAATTAAATCAGTTTAATGTTTGCTTCACATAGACTTAGCATGGGGATTTGGTTAACCAGTTAAAATCATAAGCAAACCAGATTTTTTTAACATGAAAAAAACTGGGGGGGGGGGGTTGAACCCCTAACCCCCTCCCTGGCTACAGCCTTGCTTACCATCACAAAGTTCTTCTAAATGTTCAGGTAAAATCTCTTCACCTGCCGTTACAATCCCTTGCTCCTTGACCTGGTCTTAAGCTTGCCCCTTCCCCAATAAGACATCCTTTCTGATACTTAAATACAGCACTCATGCCCCTCCCCCCACCAACCTCCTTTTCTCCAAGCCAAACATACCCAACTCAGTTTTCAGAAAAGGAAAGGGCCTGAGACCAAGAATTCATAGAATCATAGTGTTGGAAGAGACCTTGATGGCCACCCAGTCCAGGAAAATCGCATTCAAAGCACCCCTGATAGATAGCCTCCAAAGAAGGATCCTCCACCATACACCGGGACAGAGAGTTCCACTGCAGAACAGCTCTCACAGTCAGGAAGTTCTTTCTAATGTTCAAGTTGAATCTCCTTTCTTGTAGTTTGAAGCCACTGTTCCACATCCTAGTCTCTAGGGCAGCAGAAAACAAGCTTGCTCCCTCCTCCCTATGACTTCCCCTCACATATTTATACATAGTCATCATGTCTCCTCTCAGCCTTCTCTTCTGCAGGCTAAACATGCCCAGCTCTTTAAGCTGCTCCTCATAGGGCTTGTTCTCCAGACCCTTGGTCATTTTAGTCTCCCTCCTCTGGTTACATTCCAGCTTGTCAACATCTCCCTTCAATTGTGGTACCCAGAAGTGGACACAGTATTCCAAGAGTGGCCTGACCAAGGTGGAATAGAGGGGTAGCATGACTTCCCTGGATCTAAATACTATACTCGTAAAATTCAAATCCTATTGGCTTTTTAGCTGCTGCATGACACGCATAACAATTGTGAGCGTTGAAGTCCAAACACCCAGAGGGACAAAGTTTGCCCATGTATGTTCTACACAGTGTGGAGTCTTTGACTGAAGAAGAAGGCTCATGTGGCCCTTGATAAATATTAGTTTGACACTTCTGTCCTCAGTGCTGGATTTAGGACAAATGAAACCCCGTGCTAATTGTTAAGAGTCCTGAAGGAGGTAGGCCCCGTAGGTCTACACTGCTTGTTTTGTGGCACCCTCCCATAGGCTATCAACTCTATCATCATGTCCGGAATCACTCTGAAACAATGCCTTCAAATTTAGAATTGCTCCACATAAATAAAATCCATTGTAATTTTCTTTTTTGGAAGGAAGATAGAACCCTGTGCTTAAAGCACATCTAGGCATAATGGTAAATACAGCATTGCCTGCCCTGAGACCAATGGTGCCTTCCTCAACTCAGTGGAAATGGAACTAGAGTCGCACACAGGAGGCAAAGCAGAATCTGTGGGCAGCCCCAGTCTCACAGAACCAGCTGAGTTCCACCTCCTATCCTCCTCAGAAATAAGATGGTGGACAGGAGATTCCTTCAACCCCATGACCTGCCCCAAATCGCACAAAGGAAAGGGATTTGAATCAGATTGCCTCTTCTGCCCTTTAATTTGCTGTCCTTAAAACTAACAGTGTTCTTACAATGAGTGGTTGGGAGGCAAGCAGTTCAGGGAGAGCAGAAGTCAACAGCAGCTTGTCTCTCAGCAGAACAGATATTTTCACTCTCTACTGCAGCTTCATAGAGTTCCTAAAGTATCTTATGTGGAGGACTAGCAAGGTATTCTTCCCACTGTGTTTGAGACTAGCAGCCATTTTTGTGCTTCTTAACTACAACTCTTTCTTTCCTGGAAACTTGGGGTGGCAAAGGCTCACAAACCTGGTCTACAGACAATCTCTTTAAGTATCATTTTTCTGCATGAACATTGGAAAAGAGGAAGAGCCCAAATCATCTTATCTTCAAGAACCAACAATGGAAATGCCAAGTTTTTTATCATGCCCTCTCCAACAGCTGGATTCAGTCTTGCCCACAAGCGACCACTGAAGCCATGAGAAAGTCTTAAAGTCACCACAAAAGTTCAGAAATGATAACAATAGTCACATTCATAAATGTTTTTTTTATTCAAAACAGATTAGAGCTGATGGGGAAAAATTGCCTTCAGAAGGTGGAATGATTGATATGTTCACTGCCAGTTTAGGTTTCTCAGAAAACTGTGCAGTCATAGTGAGGGGCCTTCATCTGGCAATGGATTGCGACAGAAAGTGAAAGAGGAAGAAGGTATGTCTGATGAAATAAAAGGCACATTCTACAGTCAGATAACCTGCTTTACAGTGTGTCTGTATAGGGAATTCTTTAGTCTTGTATACTGGTTTCCAGTTCCTCTGAGAGTGTTGTAAAAGCTCTTTTCTATTTTCAGGAACATGGTGCAGAAATATGAGTATGAGCAAAACAGCTGAAATTGGGAACTATTTATGTGTGTTGGCATGTGGCAGGAATGAAGTGGTACCTGCATTTTTATTATAACTGACAAGACTTCATATCTGGTGCCAAAAAAGGAGTGGACAGAAAATGTTTTCAAAAGCTTGATCAATACAGGACATTAGTACTTGTTTAGTTTTGCCTTAGCTATGGAGAAATCAGTCTTCATGGAACAAATAAATAAAAAGTGGGCTATAAAGGTGTACTGAATGAGAATATGAAAGATGGGGGCAGGGAAGAGTTCTTGGAACATTGCAGCAAAGAGATACAGCTGTAAATCTACTAAAGGAACAGAAGCTTTGCCTCAGAGATAAGGAAATAAATGTACCAGCAATTAACAACAGAGGAAGGCATGGAAGATGTTTGTCAAGAAAAGGAAGTCAAAGTTTATGCCATGGAAAGGATAGAAGCTTTAGCTTAATCCAAGGTATTGGCTGTATCAGTCATAGAAAATATACTCCAGGAAAATGTGAGATTGGATGAAGAAATAGGATCTAATCTTAAAGTAACAAACTCTGGATCAGTGGGTGAGTGGCTGTCACAAATAGTTACCAATTGAAACAATGAATTTCATGATTTTTTAATACCTGAATCAGCTTGTAATGGGGTTAAGTATATTAGGTGTCTTCAGAGATACTTTAAACATTATTATTATAACTGCTAATATATATTCTAATATATCTTTAATGTCTATTTTTAATTAAAGAAAATGTAGAGGGCAAGGATAATTGTGAATTGCAACTTTCCTAAGAAATTTACAAAGATATGATCATAAACCTATTGCGCAGAAATAAATTGATTTTATCCATTTACACTGTGTGACTGCTTATGTACAATTAGAGGACCATAACTTGTCTGTTTGACTTTATGCTGTGTAACTAAATTGGCAAAGAGAAAGCCCAGCTTCCTATGTAAATTAGGGGCACACAAGAGCCTGCTCCTAAAATACAGTGAATTGATTCATGTTTTGGTGTGGCTAACATGAGCTAATTTTGTGATTCATGTCGATCTTGAATAGTAGAAGGCAACAGTGTTAATAACTGAGATGTAGATTGAATAGATATATACAGTATCTTTCAATCACTTGTATTTTTCTCTACTTAGACTAGGTGAGACTGGGATTTGGAAAAGCAGCTATGAGAACTAGACAATATCCTGAAATGTAAAGATAGAACATTTAATAATAAAGTCAGATTGTCCATACCATCATATTTCCAATTTCTTCATAAGTTTGTGAAGGCTGAAGAAACTTAAAAGGAAAAATAAACTCATTTGGAGGTGGTGCTAAAAAAGATAAATACCATGGAGTGCTAATAAAACTAATAAATGGGTTCTAGAGTCAATCAAGCCTGAACTTTTCCTAGAAGCTAAGATAACTAAACTGAGATTGTCATACTTTGGCCATATCAAGAGATGTCGGGACTCACTAAAAAAAATGCAATGCTTGATAAGGTAAAAGGCAGCAGGAAAAGAGAAGGACCACATTACAAGTGGATAGATTCAATCATGAAGTCATGTCCCTGAATCTGCAATAACTGAGCAGGGCAGTTGATGATATGATGTCTTTGAGGTGCCTAAATCATATGGTCACCATAAGCTGAAGTTGACTTGACAGCAGTTCACGACAATAAGAATGGGTGAACAACCTGTGGTAAGGAACTGAATGCAGCCGTTGACCTAATTTCTTGAGGTGCATAACCTAATTTCAAACATCCTCAGCACATCAGTATTCAGACTTTTGGCAAGAACAATGTGTCTCTCCCTTGACATCCTAAAGAAAGATTAGGGGAGAAAAGGGTGGTTTAGACACAGTAATTCACCACTCATATAGGTGCCTCAAAAATGTGACCCTTGGCAGATTTCAGCTTCCCTATGAATGGCTGGCTGAAAACAAAGAACACAGTGCTCTCCCCACTCATGTAGTACGTAAAGCAAGGATGGGAAGGTATGTGGGAAACATATGCATTCTCAACCTCTGGTAGTCTTTAACCACCCTAAGCCTTCCCCTTTAGTTTGTTTTGGAGGGAGCATCTTTCAGTGACCCTTTTTCACATGAAAAATTCACAAAGCAGAAGAAAACACCTTGAAAAAGCAATGGTTTGACATTTCCACCTCACAATTCACCTATACACCAAATGTCTTTTTTTCGTTGAAGACCTGATTAAAAATTAGCAATCAAAGTGATGTGACATCATTTACAATGTGTCACAACATTATGGTACTGCCTGTGAGGGGAGGTGTATAGGAAACCCAAGGGACTAGCTGATGAATTTTACTTCATAATTGGCAATGAGAAAACCTTACCTACTGCAGCAGAGAAAATGATATTATCTTAGGACCTCATCACATTGAGGTTCCAAACATGGTGAATCTATGGGGCAGCAGGGGAAACCGTCGCCCCACGTTCTGCATCACCTTTCCCCATCACCCGAGGAAAAACATCACTGCCCTGCTTTCCTCCTCCCCACCCCATTCTAAGCCTTCCCTGTTATTTGGGCTCTAGAAGCATCCTAGGACAGAGCCCTGCTAGAAGTATCCCTGCGTGGTGTGAAGGGCTCTGGTGGCTCCATCTTGGATCCATCCTGGAACCTTCCTTGGATGGAGATAGTACTCAATGTGATGAGGTCCTTAGCAAATATCGTATATGCCACATTGTGTAGAACATGCCACACTGCCCTTCCATTTCAGAGGAACCACTGGACACACCAGTTAGAATAATCCAGAGGGTGCTGTTATCACTTGATCTATCAAATCAATTTGCCTGACTTTCCTTAATAGTTGGGTCACCCTTGTTCCCTGTCTCTACCTTCGAATTCTTCTTCCATATAAAATTCACAAATTTATTTCTCTAAATTTAGCATCATATTTTCTGTTCAATACACTCCATACTTTATAGCCTTTTATTGATTTTACTCTTCCTGGTTGCCTTTTGGCACTGGATTGAAAGACCTGCCCTATATATGTAAAAACAGAAACTGAACCTTTGTTATCCATCGATACAATGGAGGTGTGAGGCACTGTCACAGCTATTCTGTGACAATGTGCTGTCTGAAAATATTGATTGTAAATGGGAGCGTTTGTGAGAACCCCACTTTTCCTGTTGTAGCTGTGGTGTTCTTTTCAGGCAACACGGGTATGCCTCAATGAACGCAGAGTAGATGAAGAGCAGGAGAATGTTTCACATAACAACAACAACAACAACAAAACAACCCATCTTTTAATCTAAAACTAACAATATGCACATGTGAAATAAAGCAACAAGATTAGGTAAGTCTTTTCTATGGTAAGTAAACAACAACAAAACAACCTTCTAAGCACCACTTCTTCCAAAATCCACCAGCCCTTTCATTTTGCTGGCCAGACTTAGCTATCTATGCTTTGTTTTGCTTTTAAGGGGGAAAAGCACGGTGAGTGTAGTATGTGAGGAAGGCTTTTACCTGTTCCTTTCATGTTCATGAATAATAGATTCTGGAAATGGCTGCTGCTTACCTTGCCTGTTACAGGCAAGCACACAGGGCAATAGTAGGACTGATTAGATTAGAATCCCATTCTCTCTCAGCAAAAGTTTATCATCAACTGGTGCTGTAACCTGACACCTAAAGTCTATGTTTCTCCAGCCCTCTTTCACTATCCTGTTGCTGCTAAAAATGCTTCCAGTTGAAGTGAGGATAAGGAGGGAATAAGGGCTGACAAACCATAAAAACAGTTTTTTAAAAAGTTTTTGTATTTTCTATTAATTTTACTGTGTAAAAGAAGAGATTCTTTGCCAGAAGCTGTACTGCCTCGGGTATGCTACCACAATGAATGCATGTGCATTAGATGGGACCCCCTGCACCTAAATTCATTATGTACATGAATAACAGATTAAAATGGCTCAAATTACAAGTTAGGCCTCAGGTCAAATCATTCCTGTTGATCTTTTAAAGGAAAACCTTCTGCAAGTTTGTAATCCCCACCCCCTACTCTGCCAATTCATAACTCAAGACCTTATGAGTTATGAATATATTACAGAAACTGTAATTATTATAATTATAAACATCAGTCGAACTAAAGCTAAAATCATACACCAAACAGAGTCTTAACATTTTTCTAAGTGTAGACTCTCAACATTCTGCAGCATGGATTATATGCTTATCTGATAACTACAATCATCCCCAAAAGATTATTTGGGTCTCAGTCTCTTCTAAATAATATTTTGCTCAGAATTCAGTCTTCAATTCTTTGGAGTAGTTGTTTAATCTTAAATTTTATAGAATGGGATGTTGAGGAGATTGGTTATATTTCAAACCATATCCTGTCACAACTGACTGGAACGGATGTGGGAAACCTGTTGCCCTTGAAAGAAAAAAAAGTTCCCTAGCCTAGGTAGAAGAAACTCTGTTTCCTGCATTGAATCATAATTTGAAATGATATTGGAAAGTCTCAATATGTGATTTTGTTGTTGAGCCAAACCACGGCACTCTATATGCATCAATGCTGAGATTTTAATTTGATATACTATTTTTATACAAGCCACAAATACATTCCAAACAAGCCAGACATCAGTCTATTGTATAACTTTAAAATCTTCAACCTAAAGCACAATGAAATATATTTTCCCCATTTCTTCTTATTTTTTTCAACCATACACTTTGCTTATCTTTAAACTATTCACCAAGTCAATATTTACAAGTCTACATTGCTGGCTTTTTTGTTACAGGTGGATTGTATCATCTTTACATGGAGATATCACAACAATATTCATTTTATTTTTAAATCAACTTTAAATGCCTTTTCTAAATCATTTTAAAAGGAGAATAATTAAAACAGTACCAGAACAATCAAATTAATTGAAAAAAAGTATTTTCTGATGAAGTACTGTAGATTGTTTATGTACAAAATGATTGATTTGTGATTAACCTTTCATTATCACAATTCTGAAACATTAACTTAATGGTTGGTGATGGTAATGATATTACACATATCTTCTGGGCACCAACAACAGCTCCGTTATTTATGAATACACAAATTCTTTTTTCTAATTTAAACAGGATTCATTCCCTTTATAACTCATGAAAATTAGCACATTTCATTACCAAGACCAGAATATCTTTTCTCCAACTGATACAAAAGAACTTTTATAAGCATTTGCTAGGCTGAATTTGTCGTTTCTGCACATTGACGTACTGCTTCCTTTAAATATGTAGAAATGTTTGCCTTCCCCTTCATTCCTTTCTAAACATCTGAAGTATAAACAACATCAAGCATTGGCCATGCATTTCTATCTATTTTATCTTTTGTAAAAATCAATACGAAGAAGCAAAGTACTGAAAAATAAAAACCTAGGGCAGAAATCATCCAAAGTTAAGTAATTTGGATCCCACTGTGTTTAATGGAAAAATTAGGAATGTGCTCAATTCTTTCTAACTGAAATTAATGAGACTTAAAATGCTTAATGTGGGCTGGATCATATCCTTAATTTTTCATTAACCTATGACCCAAACTAAATTTGATGTTATTCACATCTTTAACCTTTATCTGGCTTTTTCAAAATAAAGAGAATGAGGTCCTCTGAACTACATCTAGCTCACAGGTGGGGGATTTCTCCCCACTGCCGCTCCATTTAAAAATACCAGTCCTGGCTTGCTCTTCATGATAGTTTTTTCTCCTATCTTTGATACCTACACACAGGCCTAGCATCTCTCATATTTAAGTTAAAGATTTCCCCTTGACATTAAGTCTAATCATGTTCGACTCTAGGGTGTGTTGTTCATCTCAATTTCTAAGACAAAGAGCTGGCATTGTCCGTAGACACCTCCAAGGTCATGTGGTCGGCATGACTGCATAGAGTACCATTACGTTCCTGCCTGAGCGGTACCTATTGATCTACTTACACTTGCATGCTTTCGAACTGCTATGTTGGCAGAAGCTGGGGCTAACAGCGGGAGCTCACCCCGCTCTCCAGATTCAAGCTGCCAACCTTTTGGTCAGCGAGTTCAACATCTCTGCACCATTGGGGGGCCCTCTCTCATATTTACATACATGCATATTAGCCTCTTTTTCCTGAAAATCATAGACTGCGCCTATTTCACAAGCAGATTCACCAACTAAGGTTAACACACAGTACTTCCTATGATTTGGAAATCCTGAGCATGTCGTAAAGACTGGGATTACATGTTCAGGCTTTCTCCCTGTCTTGATAGAGAAGAACATTTAGTGGACAAAAAAGGCTAAAGAAAAGAGATGTAAAGATGAACTTAAAGCTAACCTTAAAAAATGTGGGATAAACACAAATAATTTTTTTCAGAATAAACCCAACAAGAGTTTTCGACTTGTCCTTTGGAATTTCTTCTGTGCAAAATTTGCATGTGGTTGTTTTAAGCACAGAGACTTCAGCAACTTTTGTAGATAGCAGCATTACACTGTGCAGAAAATAATACTTCCATACAGGAATACTGTTTTCTGCCTAGAATATACTGTTTTCTATGCAAAATGATCGAAAGGTCGCAGGTTCGATTCCGGGGAGCGGCGTGAGCTTTCGCTGTCAGCCCTAGCTTCTGCCAACCTAGCAGTTCGAAAACATGCAAATGTGAGTAGATCAATAAGTACCGCTCCGGAGGGAAGGTAACGTTCCATGCAGTCATGCCGGCCACATGACCTTGGAGGTGTCTACGGACAATGCCGGCTCTTCGGCTTAGAAATGGAGATGAGCACCACACCCCAGAGTCAGACATGACTGGACTTAATGTCAGGGGACTACCTTTACCTTACCTTATGCAAAATGGTAATTTTGTGCAGAATAAACCTTGAATTGCAGATCAGGTACAAACATTGTATGGTTTTCAATTAGTTTCTCACAATGGGAAGAAAATTGCTCGATTTATTGCATGCAAAAAATGTGGTTAAACTTCTTTTAAGAAGAAACTTAGTAAAGAATTACATCCTTAATGCAGAAGTTTTGATCATTCACTTCTCCAAGTAGATCTGAGGGAGGTAAATATTTTCAGAAGTTCTGGATAACTATTCCCTTTTCAGTGTAGACAGCACTACACGAGGAAAGAAATAGGTTTTCATGCTTTAATTACATTTCATTCATATGAGAAAGCTTTTTAATTTTTTGTGAACTGTGTATGTAGTTAATTGCCTTATACTAGTTAGTACTAACTGGTATAAAGTAGCTAACTACGTACACATTTCACAAAATTAAAAAGCGTTCTCGTGTGAGTAAATATAATAAAAGTGTGAAAACTTATTTAATTAATTAACAAATGATCTTCTTAGTCTATAAATGGATCACAGTTCAAGCTATGACTGAGAAACCTAATTTTACGGCCATTCTGTGTCATTTTCTTTTTTGAATGGGTTTGTGCCACACATGGAGTTGTTCCATTTCAAAAGCAAAGAAGAGGTTAATTTCAGCAAAGCCATTAAGAGCTCTTCCAGGGCTGAGGGTTGCTTGCTTTGTTTGGATGTTTTGACTGTTTAAACCTACCAGTCACATTAATTACCAGCAACTGCTTTGCTTTGCCTTGGTTTTGTGGGGGAAATTTCCTTTCTTTGTTTAAACAGATTTTCACACAATAGGTAAGCGTCATTGTGTATGTGTTATGTTGCTTGTGTTGTGAGATAATATGTAGACAAAATAATGTTTTTCCTGTCAAATATTGAGTAGGCATCAATGGCAAAGTGACAGGTGGTTAAATAGCTGGCACTTATAATGATTTCATGAAGATGTTTTCCTTTTTTTGGACAGGCATCAAAAAACCTGATCTGAAAAGAAGAGAAGACTGACGCAATCTGTTTTGGAGGCATTGTGCAATTTTATCTTCAGTTTTAATTTGATGTAGAAAGACATAAAAATACAAGAACAGCTTTACTGGGTCAAATCAGTGCTTCCACTAGAACATTATATTGCTTGCGGTTTAATGTATGTGTGTGAGAGAGTTTGTGTGTGTGTGTGATATGCAATTATATGTAATATAATATATATAATTTTAGAACCTATATTCCTGATCCTTTAACCAAAACCTGGTGTACAAAGAAATAATACACATGCGCTCTTTTCCAATACGGTAAGAAAATCTTCACTAAATGTAATGTTCACCAGTAAATTATGAGCCACTAATTGTTATGTGTGTCAGGCTGTTGTGAGAGGCAAAGGACCAGGACTAATGAAAAGCTGGCAATTCCATTCTAGCTGGAAACACTTCCAAATATTTTAACACCGAGGCTGCTATCTCATGAAATTCAACCAGCTGCTCCTATTCCCCTCTTGAGTTCTCTCCTTGTAATGTCTTCATATTCGATAGCAAATCAAATATTTAATTTGAGGAGCCAGGCCCTTGTCCTCCGATAGATTATAATCTCAACATCTACACTACATATTGCAATCTACACCACCGATTACAATGCAGTCTGAGCCCTGCCATATGCACAATGGGGGGCCTCCTTATAGAAACACCAGAGGCACTCCAAGTGGCCAGCTATTGGACAAAGGATATTATTTAATATAATGCCAAGTTTCTAAACTTTGTGGGGGGGTTTTAAAAAAATGCATTACAATTGTACCCTTGGTTCGCTCCTGATACCATAAATAAATACACTACATATGCTAATTTTTTTTGCAAAGGTCCTAGACTGCCCTGTTCCCTCTGTAACAATCAATGAGATCAGATCAATGAGATCAATATCTAACATAGACAAGCAGCTACAGTGGATGTTTTGGGATAGGTTTCCCACCAACCCTGTTTTTTATATTGAAAGACTGCAGTTTGTGGTAAGGCTCCCCAACATCAGCCTCTGGCTCTCTTTACTGGACTTCAAGGTGAAGTGAGGAATCTCAAGGAGAGAGTGCTGCCTTAAAAAGAAAAATATTTCCCCCCAAATAGTGTTTTTTTATGCTGCTTCCAATTGCTTCAGAGAACTTGCTGTAGACTCTCCAGAGGGTCTACACATGACCACTTCCTTTCTCTTTCTCAACTTATCTCAGACTATAGCTGGCACCAGAGCACAATGAAAGGAAATGGTCAGCGTGGGAGGAAATACTGATCTGCTTCATTTTTGGCTGCCTACAGAATCAATGGATTTGATACTACTTGACTACCAACTTTGGTTTCTCTTAGTGTTGATTTATCCAGTTCTGTCCCTAACTTATATTTTCAAATTCCCAGTACAATTTATTTTCTTGGTTTGAGGTGGATTACACTGTAAACAAAAAGTGTGATTAAAAGGTCTTTCTTTTTCTGCTCTGCCTAGGCATTTGATTAATTTCTCTTTTAATTCTTGATTTCACTGTTCTACTTTTCCTCTCTATGTCTTTGTTCCACCTCCTCCACTCAGTATTTGGTGAAGTCATTCAAATGGGACTTTACATATTGACATGTATTCATAATATAGCTAGTTAATACTGTATAATGAAAGAAGAATTAAGGTAGATGATTAGGATTGATCCTCCCAATGTTTGTAGTCACCAGGGTGTTCTGAAAATTTCCAATCCAAAGGAATGTAGTTCAAAAATAGATGACTCTCAATTAATTCTCTTAAACAGAGTTAATATGCAAGCCAATTTCCACTGCAAAAGGTACAACTATAGGATCTGCATACACATCACATGTGTGACACAAAATAATAACATAAGATGATAAAATAATTTTTTCCAAAATTGATATGACATTAGCTATAATAAAATTAATAATTTCTTATAAATTTATTTGTGTCCAAATAATAGAAGTGAAAGCAGCTCTATACTGCTCATTTATGCATGTGTTACTAATGACCTTATCATTCGGGGTTAGATCTAGCCCCGGTCACCCATGGAGCCGATAGGCTTCCATTAAATGACATTATGCTGACTCTGTGGGTGTAGATGGGTGAAACTGGCATGCCCCATAGCCCTGGCAACATGGGAGGCTTCCCGAGTTGCCCAATCTATGGGGGAAGCTGCACGTTCCACACTCCCCACCCCCATGTGATTGCCCTCCCAGCAAGGGGGACAATGCAAGGCATGGGGCACCAGATTCCTTATGCCTTGCAACAAAGCAGACTGCCACCTTATGTCACCAGACATCTGATGAGGTGGAAAGTGTTGTTGGATTTTTTTAATCATTGGAAATTTACTATCACTGACAAGTAGCATTTGTTTTGTAAATCAGAATTGTTGTGTCATATTTCATAATCTGTCCAAGAACAGTGATCTTATACCTAGTCCATTTGTTTCCAATCCTATTTTGAGTTTGATGCTGCATTGCTTTTGGCTTCAGTATTGTTAGTTGCCTTGAAGTGTTTGTGGCATAAAAAGCAGAATAAAAATATACGCTTGGGGGGGGGGGGGGGGCAAAAAGAACTCAAACTATAAAAGCACTTGGCAAAAACAAAAGTTAGGGTACAAGGTATGTGCAAATTTTCAATTTAAATTTTAAAGTGTAAATTGTTTTTTCTATTTTTTTAAAAGTAATACATTTTTTTAAAAGCATGTCTGTGTGGACAGTTAATTGTAACTGCTACTTAAGAACTTTTTGTTTGTTTGTTTGTATTGGAATATTTATCAGCCTTAGGCAAATCACAAGTCTCCCTAGCTTATTTGTTATTCAAATGTAATCAATACTTTTGAAACTATTAACATAGTAGTTTGCTCACAAGCAGCCTTTTCTGAAAGCATGATTTGATAATCAAAATGCAGGATGCAAAACTGAAAATGGTCAGGCATGTCACGTGACCGTTTCCTCTGTTGCTGGACCAAATGCACATGCATGCAATAGCAGTGTAAATATTTGCATGAGTTTTAAATCCAGTTTTCCTGAATATTCATGCCTAGTTCTTTGAAGCTTACTTGTTGGTTTGTGAGTATGGAAAGCCATAGATAATTTAAACACAGTTAGTTTGCATTTCATTAAATATTTGTTACCCTTATACTTTTTGAACAGAAATTTTCTGAGCAACAGTTCTTTAACCACTAGGGATATTAAGATTGTATTTGATTTTATTCTGTAGCCATAATGTCCCTATTCTTGTTTTAGGAGACAATATAGACCACTGTCCTTACATCCCAGAATCCGATCCCATCAACATATTTTGCTACAAATACAATTTGTTGTTAAATAATATTATAATAATAGAGGCGAGAGAATGTATACCTTTGCACATATATCTCCTTCAGTTCTGAGAACATGAAACATAATTACCTAAAACTTGGCTTGCATGCTAAAGGAGTGCACTTTAGACTTACTATGTTTTCTTACGACCTCATCAGACAAACCAAATTTGACAGCGTATGGCAGTTCCTCTTCAGTTTTGCCATGGAGCCCACCAGTTCCCATCCCACGATGTAGATCTACTTCTGGCGGGGCTCCCTGGCCAAACTGAAGAGGAACTGATTATAGAATCATAGAATCAAAGAGTTGGAAGAGACCTCATGGGCCATCCAGTCCAACCCCCTGCCAAGAAGCAGGAATATTGCATTCAAATCACCCCTGACAGATGGCCATCCAGCCTCTGTTTAAAAGCTTCCAAAGAAGGAGCCTCCACCACACTCCGGGGCAGAGAGTTCCACTGCTGAACGGCTCTCACAGTCAGGAAGTTCTTCCTCATGTTCAGATGGAATCTTCTCTCTTGTAGTTTGAAGCCATTGTTCTGCGCCCTAGTCTCCAGGGAAGCAGAAAACAAGCTTGCTCCCTCCTCCCTGTGGCTTCCTCTCACATATTTATACATGGCTATCATATCCCCTCTCAGCCTTCTCTGATGTATGATGATGACACAGTTTACTATATAACATTAGGATCAATGGGGGAAGCTGAGCAGCAGATGCTTCCTCTGTGGAATAGGGTAAGGAGGAAGCCAGGTGATGTGGGACTTGGGGCAATGGGTTCCCCATGCCCCCCCACTGGGCACAGCTGGATTCATCATGATCTGTGGCAATTCCAGCAACAAATGTGATGAGGTCCATAGTAGGTTAATTTGCTTTAGTTAACTTAAATCTGCTTGTAGCTTCAATATGACCTTTAGCCTTCAGATGGCAGATTAACCTATAGTTAATTTCCTATAGCAGAGGAGAAGCAATGGACTAGGCAGTTCCATGTGGACCAGTTTCAGGATAGGGTAATACGCTAATTGTCACTTCTGCTTCTCACTGCAGAGTCCTCAAACTTTTCATAAAATTGGGGGTCTGACTGGCAGTTTGTAAGAGAAGGAATGAAGTGAAAGGAAGTCTGAATGAGACCTGGTGTGGAGAGAGAAAGAGGGAAGGATGAGAGATGAGAAAAAGCAGAAGGAAACAGCAGTGGGTTGGGCAGAAAGCTCATATAGAGAAGAGCACCTAGATAAGTAAGTAGTGAAGTGACACAGAGCTCAATGGGACAGAAAAGAGAATGGGAGAAGAGTTAAATGTATGAAGGGAGAGGATGATTGCTGGGAATGGAAGAGAAAAAGCACCTAGATGAATTAGAGTGGAAAAATACAAGAGTGGGAATAGGGCTATGGAGTTTCTAATCCTTGTGAAGGTGGTTACATCTAGTAGTCTAAGAGTAATCTAAGAAACCACTCTGCCCTCAGCTATATCTGGCTGCATCATAAACCCTCTTTGAAACCAGTATGACTTAAGTGACAAACATGCTCCATTGCTGTTGATAGGATGTGACTTACAAATTAGTTGAGCCCCAAATCTGTCTTTGTTTAACATTCTGGGAAATATTTTTATATTTCAAATCCTACTGAGGCATATGAAAGGAAAATGCAATCCAGTAACTCAGAAAACAAGCCAAGGAGAGTAGAAATATAATTTATACTCCAGATTAACCATTGGTTTTCTATATGATCAAGAGCACACCATTTTAATAGTTTTGCTTTCTTAATTTGTAAGGTAGAAATCATTATCCATCTTTATTCTCCTTTGTTGAAAAATTTGTGTTTATTTAACTAATGTTCATCAGGCAACTGCTTTTGCATTTAAAATATAATATAGTATCACTGTGCACACATCTCCCCAGGAATTCTCAGTATCAACTGCAATTACATCCTGAAGAATTGTTTTGCAAGTAAAACTGGCATATTTTCCATTCCCTGTTCCAGGACAGGTTTTGTCAGGTTTACATTTTTGCAATCTGAAATACAATACTGAAATTAATAATGCTCTTTAAAAACAGTTCAAACAGAAAGGGTTGCTTCCATTTATCAGGAAGGAAACAATGTAATCCCTAATCAATTTTTATGGTCCCCAAAATCTGCCCCCAGGACAGTTATTTATTTTTTTCACATATTTGTATCCCGTCCTTCTCACCCCCGAGGGGGGCTCAGGGTGGCTTACAGCAGGCAACCATTTGATGCCATCAAACAGATTCGTAAATAACAATTACAGTTAAAACAGTGAATTAAAACATTAATTATTAAGACATTAATTTACAATCACGCAAATTCAAAATCATAGTCCAAGTCAAACCATTGTCAGTCACATAGAGTCAGTCTCAATCTAGAGTGCTTCATCTGTTGTTTGAACGCTTGGCCCCTCAACCATGATTTAAGGTTTTTTTTCTAAAAGATAGGAGGGAGGGGGCTGATCTAATGTCACTGGGAAGGAAGTTCCACAGACAAGGGGCCCCCACTGAGAAGGCCCTGTCTCTTGTTCCCACCAGTTACGTTCATGAGGATGGTGGGACTGAGAGCAGAATCTCCCCAGACAATCTTAACCTTCATGGTGGTTCATAGCGGGAGATACATTCAGACAGGTAAACTGGGCCAGAACTGCGCAGGGCTTTATAGGCGAAAGCCAGCACTTTGAATTGTGCTTGGTAGCAGACTGGCAGTTAGTGGAGCTGGCGTAACAAAGGGATTGTATCCTCTCTGTATTGACATTTCCAATACCTGTGAAAAATCATCCCTTAATGACTGAAAATGGCCCAGGCCATGACAAAACCATGGAGGGTAGGGTTGGTTTGTCCTGCTCTATCCTTTCAATCCAGAAAAAAATGGCAATTTGGCTTAAAAGGAAACTAGATGTGACATGGCATCACTTCTAGTTACTCTGAATGCATTACCATCACCTGCTGCATTTGTATAAGGCCAAAAAATTCCCCCATCCTGGGGGCAGTGGCATAACAGTGATCTAACATAAGTTCATTTGTGTGATTAGTATAAACTTACCCAATCTGTGTGCATGAAATAGAGATCAGACCAGCAGACAAATTCACATTGAACGGGAATGCTCAAAGAAACTGCTATTCCTTTCTCTGGCTCCTTGCAATCAGATGTTTTTCCCTTTGCATAATTTAGAAGTACGTTTATGTGTGTGTGTGTTTATGTGTATACATACTTTCAATGTTTTTAAGGTTTCCTGTACACTTACATTGAAATCCTGATACCTAACTCTGACTCAGGCTCAAAAATACTTTCTTTTCTATTTAACTCTCAGTTTCCCACTAAAGGCTAAGGAAACTGTTTGCTATGATATTGATGCAAATGAGGCCAAAATTCCCAATAGGGTTTTGTGGGTGTTAATTAATTTTTCATTTGTAAAGTATTGGAGAGACTTGGCAGAAAGTCATGTTATTGTAATACAAAGAATTCCTACATAGCCACATCATTCAAGGTTATCAATGAATAATGGGCTCATTTTCCAGTTCAAGAACATTAAGAGGTTCCAGTCATCCATGACATAATTCAACTGGAATGTACTTAGTCTATGATAGCACCCTATGCTCCATTATCTGTTA
The DNA here is from genome assembly GCF_037176765.1 of Anolis sagrei. Lineage (NCBI taxonomy): Eukaryota > Metazoa > Chordata > Lepidosauria > Squamata > Anolidae > Anolis > Anolis sagrei. The sequence continues at coordinate 208,505,865 of NC_090024.1, read as the reverse complement.
CATTATTTGCACATCTAGTTGAATAGTGTTTATTCTGACTGGAAGCAATTCTCTAAAGCAGGGGTTCTCCAACTGTGCTCTGTGGAGTCCTTGAGGCTCTGTGGGTGATAGTGAGGGGCTCTGTGGCACCATGCTGCTTCCTGCCCCCTCCTCTTTCCTCCTCCTGAAAAATACAGGGAAATTAAAGCTTTGAGCTGCTGAAAACAGCAGTAGCATCCTCCCAGGGCACAGACCTTTCTCCCCTCCACTTGCTGTCCAGCCCCCTTCCCCCATTTTTTTTGTTTGAAAACATCTATTTCCCTCCCACTGCTCATGAGTTGCTTTGATTGTGTTTTTCCTGCATGGCAGAAGGTGGTTGGACTGGATAGTCTCTGCGGTTTCTATTATTGTGATTATTATTATATTACTACTACTAGAATGGCCATCTGTTGGGGGAGCTTTGACTGTGTTTTTCCTTAATGGCAGAAGGGGGTTGAACTGAATGACCCTTTTGGGTCTCTGCCATTAAATATGGTATATTTTTATTTTTGTACTGTGTGAATTGGTTCACATAAATGCTCTCCATCCATCTGATACTGGCCCAGCTCATCCCTGATATATATACATTATATACAATATACAATATATAATATAATACAATACAATTTAATATTTCTTAGGGCTCCATGAGAAACTTTTGCTTCATACAGGACTTCACAACTGAAAATCTTTGAGAACCCCTGCTCTAAAGTCTTGGGGCCTTTCAAATCTATTTATTACTTTCACTTTAAAAAACTGACACACTAAAGATGGAAGTTTTCCATGCAACATTTTTGTAGCACCATTAAACTGTAGTCCTTCCAACAGGAAATCCTTAGTTTTCTGTTTGCCTAGACTGGACAATATTAAATTCTTTCTTTTTTTGTTCTGACAATAAAATTTCTTTGATTTACTACATTTTTGGACTATTCTTCCCAAGAACTCACTCAGAAAGACAGTGGGTCTATCTTTGGGGGATATCAGTTGTTCATTTGCATTTCCTATACTTGGGACTTCAGTTCCCAAACATCTCAGCAGTATATATATATGCTTAAAGGTAAGGGATTCTGGGAGGTGAAATCTCAAATAATCTTGAGGACCAAATCACATTAATACATTAAACTGAGAAGGGGCATTTCACCCAACATTGTGCAGCTTCATGGTTAAATGAAGATTTGAACAAGATGTCACCTTGACATTGTAATGACTACATCACAGTGGTAAACCAAAAGTGCAAATCTCTACATAAGTTGAGTTGTTGAAGGTTTTTTGGGCTGTATGGCCATGTTCTAGAAGCATTTTCTCCAGACGTTTCACCTGCATCTATGGCAAGCATCCTCAGAGGTTCTGAGGAGGGAATGCTTGCAACTTCTGAGGATGCTTGCCACAGATGCAGGTGAAACATCAGGAGAGAATGCTTCTAGAACATGGCCATGCAGCCTGAAAAACCTCCAACAACCCAGTGACCCTGGCAATGAAAGCCTTCGACAATATCTACATAAGCTATTCAGATATTAGGCCCATTGAGTTCAATGGGACTTATTAACACTGTCCAATGGAAGGTAGTATACAGATATTTTATTTTTAAGACCATTATCAGCAATCTCCTCCAACTGCAGAAGGAACAGTCTCTTATTTATTTATTTATTTACTTACTTACTTTATTTATATACCGCTTTTCTCAGCCCTCAGGCGACTCAAAGCGGTGAACAACATCGATACAAAACATCATGAGACAAGTATAGGGCAATTAAAAACAATAGTAACAACTTCTGAGGATGCTTGCCACAGTACAAAGTACAGATTTGTCAGTACAGAGAAGACTGTATTTCAATCATAATAATTAATAATAATAATAATAATAATAATAATAATCAAACTTAATGTTTTTAAAAACTTAGTAATATACTGGTGTCCAAAATATCTTGCATTTAATTTCAACTTATTGGAAATGCTGTTAGTTGAACTTTGGAAAATAAATCTAATTTTTGAAGCAGATTTGCTTATCATCATTTGCTACAGTGACAAGACAAACCATCTGTTGTGAGATACACCAATTGATCTAGGATTAAATGTCAAAATTAATTTATTTTGTAGCACAATGGCTGGAGCTATTTCTGATCTTCTTCCTCATGTTGGATTTTGGAGGAGGGGGCAGGGGGTTCAATTTGGTTTCCAGGTGTCATCGCTATTTCCTTTTAATCTGTTTTGTAAAAATGTTCTTATGATTGTGCCCAAGCACATTATGCTAGTTTCAAAGCATACCGCTATATTCATGGACAGATACATAATGTGCAAACAATAAATGACTGAATAACAACAAAATCAGCTCAAAATGCAAAACTTTTTATGACAATATGAATTTTCCAAACCTAAAAGATTATTCTGTTTTGCACATAGCAACCAATAGCTCCCAAATCAAGGTACAGTGAATTTGCTCTGGATTTCATTCCAGACTTTAAAGAAGAAGATACCCATGTGCTGAATACAGTCTCCTTTGAGAGAATCATTAAGATCTGGAATAAATCAGAATAAGCAATTTCACTACATCCCTGACGTGTCTAAACCATAGTAAGGTTTTAAGAAGGTCAGAAGAGCTTTGATTGGTCTAAAAATCAAGTTTGGCTTTCTTTTACCACAATAACCCATCATATATGACAATGGACTTCAACTACAAGAAGCCTCAATGGCCTATGTGCATGAACATGACAGTATCTCACGATCAGCATGCTTCCAGTAAGTGGCATGAGAAAAGCATTCTGATTATCCATTATGCTAAACAACCTAAAGTATATTAAGTGGTATTTAAATCCCATAAATAAATTATCATCATAATTGGTCTACACAACTATTTGATCAATTGATTTACTTTTATTTATATCCTGCATGTCTCTCAAAAGTGGACTTCAGGACCAATAGGAACAAGATTGATAAACAAATTCAAATAAAACCACAAAAAACTATAATATTAATACTCAAATAAATTATACTCCTGGAATGCAACTGGGATAAAAGGAAATTAGTTTTAAAAAATTTAGCACCCTCTTGCTTAAAGTTCCTTCTGTGGCAGTTTATCAGCTGTTCCAGACCCACCTCAATAAAAAAGTGCTGTGCCCATCAGCAGTGGGAGACCAGAGAGCATAGTTCCTCTTGAAAGGCATTGCCATATTTTACATTGTCCATTAAGATGGGAGAATGGATTAGTTTCATCCAATCTGCCTTACTTCCTGTGGCAGCCTATGACAAAATACAAAACGCCATAAAATCAATCAATCAATATTGTAGCCTTGTTATGTTTACATTTAGCTTCTTCCTGGTGACAACTTTTAAAATGGGCTAATGTTAGATTACTGCTTCATTAAATTTGTACTTTGGGCTTCTCATTTTCATTTACTTTCTTTTTGACAATACTATTGCTTTGATAAGCACAGTGAGAAGAAATAAACCCCTGTCTACTCTTTGTCCACTTTGCCCAAAAAGGGATGGAAAATGATCAATCAAAAACTGATGACTTGTTTCTTTGAGCAATGAAGGATGCAAAAGCCCTCTGCCCATCTAGCTGTCAATTTACTTAGATGGGGAAATAATTGTAATGTGCACATCCCTTATGATTCTCAATAGATTTTTAAAACATCATAACACATCTGCAAGGTAAGGAAAACAGACCACTTGACAGCCAATGAAATGTCAAAATTAAAGCTCTCTTGAAGTTTAAAAAATCTTAATTGAGTATGAATTGGAAACTACACAGAATCCAACTATTCTCACGAGAATGAATTTATTGCACAGTATTTCAGTGTGTCCCTACCCCATAAAGGTTGTGCTCTTGTTTAGTAGTGTAGACCTAATTGTACTTCTTCAGGGCTTTTTATGAAGTGGCAGATTAAAAACTCAGTGGGTGATCCTGGCCATGTCAGAGGTAAAGGCAAGTGCAAACCTCTTATGAACAAATCTATGAACCCAGGTTGGCAGTCCCTCTGGCCCAGGTTGGCAGTCCCTCTGGGTTGAAGATGGTGCTGCTGAACGCCAGATCTGTCAATGGCAAAACATCTTTCATCCAAGATCTAATCTTGGAGGAACGGGCAGATCTGGCGTGCATTACAGAGACCTGGCTGGATGAAGCTGGAGGAGTTAATTTGACCCAGCTTTGTCCGCCAGGATTCTCTGTACAGCACCAGTCGAGACCTGGAGGGCGGGGAGGCGGAGTTGCGGTGGTCTATAAAAATTCTATCCCTCTGACCAGAGGCCCCATTCCACAGTCAACCAATTTCGAGTGTGTCCACCTGAGGGTGGGCGACCGGGACAGAATAGGGATTCTGTTAGCGTACCGCCCACCTCGCTGCACTACGGTCTCCCTACCTGAGCTAGCGGGGGTGGTCTCGAGCCTGGCATTGGAGTCTCAACGGCTTCTTGTGCTGGGGGACTTCAATGTACATGCCGAGACTTCCCTAGGAGGAGCGGCTCAGGACTTCATGTCATCCATGGCAACCATGGGGCTGTCCCAACAAGTATCTGGCCCCACCCACTGTGCGGGACACACATTAGATTTGGTTTTCTGTCAGGGATGGGAGCAAGGTGGCGGTGTTGAGGAGTTATCCACCTCTCCGTTGCCATGGACCGACCACTATCTGGTCAGATTTAGACTCACCACACCTTCCAACCTCTGCAGAGGTGGGGGACCCATTAAGATGGTCCGCCCCAGGAGGCTTATGGATCCGAACGGATTCCTGACGGCTCTTGGGGATTTTCCTGCCACCTCGGTTGGTGATTCTGTTGAAGCCCTGGTGTCTCTCTGGAATGGGGAGATGACTAGGGCCATAAACACGATTGCTCCGGAACGTCCCCTCTCAAGTAGCCGAGCTAAACCAGCACCTTGGTTCAACGAGGAGCTGGCAGCGATGAAGCGAAGGAAGAGGAGACTAGAGCGCGTGTGGCGTTCGGACCCGAGCGAGTTAAATCGAACACGGTTTGTTGCCCTATTAAGGGCATATGCCGTGGCAATAAAGGCGGCAAAGAAAGCTTTCTTTGCGGCCAATATTGCGTCCGCAAAGAACCGTCCGGCGGAGTTGTTTCGAGTTGTCAGAGGGCTATTGAACCCCACCACTCTGGATGGGAACCCTGACAACTCGACGGCCCGCTGTGAAGCATTTGCTCGGTTCTTTGCGGACAAAGTCGCTTTGATCCGCTCTGGCCTGGATACCACGTTAACGGCAGTCTCTGAGGATGTAACACGAGCATCTGCTTGTCCGATTTTGATGGATTCATTTCAATTGGTGAAACCCGAGGATGTGGACAAGATACTTGGAGGAATGAGAGCTACCACATGCATCCTAGACCCCTGCCCATCCTGGCTTCTAAAGGAGGCCAGAGGGGGATTGGCCGAGTGGGTGGAGGTGGTGGTTAATGCCTCCCTTCGGGAAGGCAATATTCCAGCCAGCTTAAAACAAGCTGTAATAAAACCGCTGTTGAAAAAACCATCACTAGACCCCACTCAATTCGTCAACTATCGGCCTGTTTCCAATCTTCCCTTTTTGAGCAAAGTCCTGGAACGTGTGGTGGCCTCACAACTCCAGGTATTCTTGGTAGACACTGATTATCTGGATCCGGCACAGTCTGGCTTTAGGCCGGGACATGGTACCGAGACAGCCCTGGTCGCCTTAGTGGATGATCTCCGCAGAGAGCTCGACAGGGGGAGTGTGTCCCTGTTGGTCCTGCTGGATCTCTCAGCGGCCTTCGATACCGTCGACCACGGTATCCTTCTGGGACGCCTCGCGGGAATGGGCCTTGGTGGCACTGTTTTACAGTGGCTCGGGTCCTTCCTAGAGGGTCGTACCCAGAAGGTGTTGATGGGGGACAGCTGCTCGTCCTCACAACCTTTGTCTTGTGGGGTCCCGCAGGGTTCAATACTGTCCCCCATGTTGTTTAACATCTACATGAAGCCGTTGGGAGAGATCATCCGGAGTTTCGGGGTGCGGTGTTATCTGTACGCAGATGATGTCCAACTCTGTCACTCCTTTCCACCTACTTCTAAGGAGGCTGTTCAGGTCCTGAACCGGTGCTTGGCTGCTGTGTCGGACTGGATGAGGGTGAACAAATTGAAGTTGAATCCAGACAAGACAGAGGCACTCCTGGTCAGTCGAAAGGCCGAACGGGGCATAGGGTTACAGCCTGTGTTGGACGGGGTTACACTCCCCCTGAAGACGCAGGTTCGCAGCTTGGGTGTGACCCTGGATTCATCGCTGAGCCTGGAGCCTCAGGTCTCAGCGGTGGCCAGGGGAGCATTTGCACAGCTTCGGCTCGTGCGCCAGCTGCGCCCGTACCTCGGGAAGTCGGACTTGGCCACGGTAGTCCACGCTCTGGTCACACCCCGCATAGATTACTGCAACGCGCTCTACGTGGGGCTGCCCTTGAAGACTGCCCGGAAGCTCCAGATGGTCCAGCGCTCGGCAGCCAGGTTGCTAACAGGAGCAGCTCTCAGGGAGCATACCACTCCTCTGTTGAGCCAGCTCCACTGGCTGCCAATTCCCTACCGGGCACAATTCAAGGTGCTGGCATTAGCCTACAAAGCCCTAAACGGTTCCGGCCCCACCTACCTCTCCGAACGCATCTCCTCCTATGAACCGACACGGACATTAAGATCGTCCGGGGAGGCCCTGCTCTCGGTTCCGCCTGCGTCACAGGCACGGTTGGCGGGAACGAGAGACAGGGCCTTCTCGGTGGTGGCCCCTCGGTTATGGAATGCCCTACCAAGCGACATCAGACAGGCCCCTTCGTTGCTGGCATTTAGGAAGAAGCTCAAAACCTGGCTTTTTGAGCAAGCGTTTGGCTAATCAGCGCAATTGTACACAGAATGACGGTAAACTGAACATAGGAACGGTATAAGGATATGAGACTGGATCTTGGTTGCGATCGAGGCACTGTATGAATGGTTGTGTGTTTGTTATTGGGTATGCTGTGTTTTAATTGTTATTGTTGTGGCAATTAATATTGTGTAAACCGCATTGAGTCACCTATTATAGGTTGAGAAACGCGGTATAGAAATAAAGCAAATAAATAAATAAATAAATAATAAATCTTGCCAAGTAAACACTGTGATAGGTTCACCTCGGAGTGGCCATTCATTGGGAAAAACAAGGAGTGGGGAAAGGATGCCAATAACCTACCCAAAACTTCTTTTTCGCAAGGGTAAAGTTCCCAGGTTAGAAGTATCCACTTTCTTGAGATTTCAGGTCCAAAGGCTGAAACTAAGGGGTGACTCCTTGAGATCTCCTGAGAACAAACCCTCATAATGTCACAGAGGTGGATCCTTGTGATGTCACAAGAAGCAGCAGATAAGGGTTGGAACAGCTTCTAGGTATGCTGAGTGTGGAAATGGGTCAGAAGAAAATCTGGATAAATGATTTCCCCCAAAATCTAGGGGGAAAGTTGACTTACCAGACAACATGGCAATGCAGAGATGGGAAGGGTTAGTCCTTAAACAGAAGACTTATCTCTGTAGAGTATGATAGATGGCCACACACAAAACCCAACATCTGGATAGTATTTTGTGAAATAGGACACTGCACTATTGGATTCTTTTCAAGTTTCCTCAAAGACTGAAAATACTATTTTTTTAAAAAATTCAGATCCCAGAAAATCTATAAATCCTGGACATTGTTGTCCAAAATGTTTTTGCAGCTCCAGTTCTCATTTGGTGAGAAAAATGCTTAACAAATTCTGTTTTTTAATAAAAGAAATATTGACAATCTTTGTTTCTGTTTTATTACAGAAACACATTTATCAATCTCATTTAAATGTAAATGGGTTTTGGAGTTTTTGATAGTTTGTTGTTGTGTTTGTGTTTTTTAATCTCTCTACCCTCCCTTCCCAGCCCACTCTCCCTGCACCTTCACCATCAGTTTCAGAATAGAGATTCAGCTGTCCTCTCTTAATGTTGTGTGGATTAAATAATAGAATGGGTTATAATGTTCCAACAAATAATTAAAAATAACACATAGCTTGTGCTTGAGTTATTTGCAGCCACTTCTACGAACTGTGTGCAGCCACTTACATGACCTTATTTTCTTTAGATTGGGGCACACAATAGCTCCTCTTCCAATAACTAACAGATTCCCTATTTCTACACTAACACTGTCATGTTGAAACTGACAGTCAAATAAGAGGAGTGTGTTTTTCCTTACTTATCCGCTGACACTTTAAATATTTGTATTTGGAAATTTTCATAGAGCCATGGCAAATGGTATACAATATTTGTTCCTGGCTGGATGACATTTACCATCCTTTCTAATTCTGAGATGCTGTTCTGAATTATTTGTAAGTATATTGACAGATAAATACACTCAGGCACTCTCTATTTGGCCATGATAGAATCTTAGAGAAGACAACAGCAGAATTGCAAATAAACCTGTAAGGGAAAGAGGAGGGAAAAAACACAATATCAAAAAGAATATGCCATACTAACAATTAACATTTAAGCAATGTTTGAAATTAATACATTATATAGATTGCATTCTTTGAATATGTGAAAAAAGAATTAAACTCTGAATAAAGCAGCATCTATGCGAGAATTGCTAGTTTTGTATTCACAGGAGGACTGGGAGGGAGAAAAATGAGAGCACACTTGAATCAAGAATGTGAAGGGATGCAGAAATCTTTAGATTTGCATATACAATATTGAGATCATGAGAATGTCAAATTTAAATGCAAAATTCACATGTCTGATGAATAAGTCATGAATGGTGGCAAGACTGATTTATTCTTTTCTTCCCAATTGTCATCATTCTCTCCATCTCCCCCTCCCCCCAACCACACACTCCTTCAATAGCCCCTAATCTGCAAAACAAGGCAATTTCTTCTTTCCTTCCACAGGAAATGCATTGACAGATATGACTCTGTGGGAAACCATGGTTTGCTTCAGTGCTTAAAGATGTGTGTATCTGTGTGTATTGTTTAGCCTTGGTTAGGGCGTAAAAAGTATTATTTCCCTCCCTCCTTCCCTCCTCCCTCTCTCCCTCCCTGGAGATACCTCAGTGCCATGGCAACAGCCTCCAACCCTCTTCACGTAGGACACAACTAGATTTGGGAAAGGTTAGATGTGTACTGTTGTCATCTTATCTGGAAGGGTAACCATGTAAGATGGTGACTTCCTATGCACTGGGGCACTATCACCTAATGACGTCACCAAGTATAGACCACTTGTCTTTGTATGTTGAGATCAATGCTTACAATGGTTTGAAGTAACCATACAAGTTTGCTTCCTTGGGTGGACCAAAAGCAAAGCTGGTACGAGAAATATAGAGAGAGTGTATGGAAATATGATCTAAATACAAAAATCACTATAATATCTATAGCAGTATCTCAGGTATGGAATTTATAGTCAAAAGCAGCCAAGTTTGAGTTGTTTCTAACCAAAAGTAGCTAAGGTTGGGCTGTTGTTTCTTAAAACCAAATTAAGGGCAGTTTGGGGAATAATTTTAATATCTTTGCTGTCTACATTTTTTAAAAAAAAATCTTTTAAAAAAGATTATTATCCACTGTGACATACCCAGAGGCCTGAGAAAAGGCCTACAAATAGTTAATTAATAAGCAATCCATTCTTTTATTTATATCACACTTTTGCCTCAATCTTGGACCTTGTGGTGGCTTACAAAATTAAAAAAGCAATTTACAATAATATAAATAAAAATATACACAAATATAGTTAAAATACAATTAACCAAGTCCCATAACTGAAGCTTTTGAAAGCAAATCTATTAAAAGGTCACATGGTAGCAGCAACAACAATAACAGAACAGTACACTTTTTAGAAGCCTATGCTTGAAAGCTTGTTGGAACAGGAAAGTTTTACCTGCTGACAGAAGGATAGCAAAGATAGAGGCATAGTAGACACTCTACAGGGGGAATTACGAGTCTAAAAACATGGCTATTTACACAAGCCTTTGATCTGGAATAATGTACTATGGTCATGTGATGACATCAATTGATGTTGTCCATTGTTTGTATTCAGTCAAATTGTGTAGTGTTTTGATGATATGTAATTCTATTTAATGTGTGGTGCCTTGAGTGCTGCCCTGAGTCCCTTCAGGGAGATGGTGGCAGGGTACAATTTTTTTATTATTATTTTATTACTATCATTAATTACAAAGGCAGCCAATGAGCAGACCTTTTCCAGGTTCCTACCAGGGAGCAGCCACCAGACAGCAGCCACAGATAATACCTTCTCCAGGTTCCCACCAGAGAGCAGCCACAGGTAATATCTTCTCCAGGTTCCCACCAGAGAGCAGCCACAGATAATACCTTCTCCAGGTTCCCACCAGATGTACCTGTGAGTGTGGTTGGGCAGAAAATAGGACCTCCTCTGATGATCTCAGAAGTCTATTTCACAAGAAAGAGGTTATGAGTAAGTCCTATTCTTTTTATGTGGCCCGAGAAAGTGAATTTCCTGATCGGTTTTGCTCACTGTGCCTTTCAAAACAAATATTGGAAGATCACACTCATGTCCATAACCTCTCTCAAGTCCCCTTTCAACAAATGTTATCTAGATGTCCTATATTTCTGGTTTAAAACCAGCATCTAGTTTGGCCTGATTTGAAATACAGTTTGCAATTTTTGCATCTGCATAATACTTGGATATAGAAACCCACTCATTTATTTATGTACTGCATAAATTCTTTATTCATTATTGTAACAACCATGAGAGATAGGTCATTTTTAAGATAGGATGCTGAAACTAAATATTATGTGTCTGTACGTTTAAGCCGGTCTACCAACACAGAATGTTGGTTCCAATAAACTGACTGGAAAATGCCATTGAGAGATGGTTCTCTTGGGTAGAAGGAAAACTTGAATGATAACAGATTCCTGAAAATGATAAAACCAGAGAATTTTAAAAAGAAAGATTAACTTTGAAGTAAAAAAAAAAAAGAATATCAGCAAAGCTTTTGAGTAATGGTATAATAATAAAAGCATGTATAACTTCTCATCTGGATAAGCCTTATCTTACTATTATTTGTAATAAAATTGTAAATTAGAGGTAAGTTAGAGGTAAGTTTTCTTTTCTTTTTTTTAATTAGAATTTTATTAATTTTTATATAGATTACAACGAAAGAGTGAGAACAATAAAGTATAGGAAAGTGAGGAAATAAAGAAAAAAGGAGGAAAAAGAAGAAACAAAAATATATACTAAAATCCCAAACAACCCCTAAAAAAAAGAAAAGAAAAGAAAAAAATTTAAAAAAAATTAAAAAGGGAAAAAAATAGAAAAATCTACAAAATTACACCAAAAACACACAAAAAAAGAAGAAAAAAAACTGACTTCCATTCCATCTTCTTGGATCATATCTTCTTATTATTCAAAAATATAAAATAAGTTCAAAAAGAAATTGTCTCTCTTGTTTCTTATTTTCCCAAATTGTCCAGATATTCATGGAGATTATCCCAATTCGTTCTTCTTGGTATCATACCTGTATTTTTCTTCAACAAAAAAATCAATTCATCCATGTCCTTTATTTCTCTGATTTTTTCCACCCATTCCTGTACGGGTGGTGCTGAGTCTTTCTTCCATTCTCTAGCAAAAACAATTCTAGCGGCAGTCGTCATATATGTAAAAAGTTTATCCTCTTGTTCCGTCAGTTGTAGATCTAAATCTGTAAAACCTAACAAATAATACTCCGGTTTTCTTATAAATGTTCTTTTTAAAATCTTTTGTGTCTCTTCATGAATTACCCTCCAAAACTTTACTGCTTCTTTGCAAGTCCACCACATATGGTAGAAGGAGCCAACCTGTTCCAGGCATTTCCAACACTTATCAGAAACTGTTTTGTACATTTTAGCCAATTGTTTCGGTGTGGTGTACCATCTGTGGAACATTTTTATCCAATTTTCTTTTAAATCCATTGCGTATGTATATTTTAATTTTTTGTTCCACATCTGTTCCCACTCCCTCATTTGAATTGGTCTTCTTAAATTTTGAGCCCACTTTATCATACAGTTTTTAACCTGTTCTTTTTCAGTCAGCCAGGTAAGTAATATGTTATAAATATTCGATATCACTTTCTTTTCTAATTTTAAAATTTTATCCCATGCTGTTTCCTCCCAAGAAAAGCCAATTTTTGTATCTTGATTGTAATATTCTTTAATTTGCATATAATGTAACCAAGTAATATTAGAAAATTTTTGTTTTAATTCCTCATAAGTCTTAACATTGTTTGTATCTTTATTTAACAAATCTTTGTAGGTTGGCCATTTTCTCCATCCTAAAAGTCTTCGCTGATTTGCCTCCATAGGAGAGACCCATAAAGGTGTTTTAGAATAAAGATGTCTTTTATATTTTTGCCATACTCTTAATAGGGATGCTCTCACAAAGTGGTTACCAAAACTCTTTTCTTTCTTTTCCCTTTCGTACCATAAATAAGCATGCCATCCTACTCTTAAGTCATTTCCTTCTATATTTAAGAAGTCTTCTTTGTTCAACAATATCCAATCCTTTATCCATATCAACGCACATGCGTCATGGTATGCTTTAAAATCTGGGAGGCCCAGACCCCCTCTATTCTTCTTATCAATCAAATTATCATACTTTATTCTTGGTCTTCCTCCGGCCCATATAAATTTCAATATTCCTTTTTTCCATTTTATAAAAAGTGTTTGGCTTCTAATTATTGGGAGGTTTTGAAAAAGGAACATCAATTTCGGTAATACATTCATCTTAATCAAAGATATACGGCCTAAAAGTGACAACTTCAGATGTATCCACTTTTGTAAGTCCTTTTGTATTTTTTTCCAGACTTCTTCATAGTTATTCTTTAGTAATTGTCCATTTTTTGTCGTGATCCATACTCCTAAATATTTAAATTTCTTGACTATTTCCAGACCTGTTTGCTCTTTAATCATATCTTGTTTTCTCTTTTCTACATTTTTCGTTAATAACTTTGTTTTTGACATATTGATTTTAAATCCTGCAACTGACCCAAACTCTTTTATCTTCTGCATCCATCTTAATATATTTTTACTTGGTTCTTCCATTATCCCAAGTACATCGTCCGCAAAGGCTCTTATTTTGTATTCATATTTACCAACTTTGGATCCCTGTATCATTTGGTCTTCTCTTATTGCCTTCATTAATGGTTCTAATGCCATTATAAATATAAGTGGGGACAGGGGACATCCCTGTCTAGTTCCCTTCAGAATATCAAACTCTTCTGTCGTTTGACCATTTATTCTTAGTTTAGCCTTTTGTAAATCATATATCGCTTTTATTGCGTTAGTAAATTTATCTCCCATGTCCAATTCTTGTATTAATATCTTAAAGAAATCCCAATTTAGGTTATCAAAAGCCTTCTCTGCGTCCAAGGCTAGTATGGCAAATTCTTTTTGATGATTCTGTTCATAATATTCTATTAGATCCAATACTAGCCTTATGTTATCCTTCATAAATCTATTTGGTAGAAATCCTGTTTGGTCTTCTTCAATCCAGTTTCTTAAGAAATTTTTTACTCTCTCTGCCAATATGTTCGCCAAAATCTTATAATCCGTATTTAATAAAGAAATTGGTCTGTAATTTTTAATCTCCGTCTCACAGGTTCCTTCTTTATGAATCAGTACTATTTCTGCCTTCGTCCAAGTTTCTGGAATTTTCTGTTCAGTCATCACTTCATTTAATACCTTTTTTAATAAAGGTATCAATTCTTGTTTAAATGTTCTATAAAATCCAGCTGTATATCCATCTGGACCCGGAGCTTTGTCTGGGTCCATCTTTTGAATTGCCTTCTCAATTTCCTCCTCTGATATCTCTTTATTCAATTGATCCCTTGTTTCCTCATCCACTTTCTGAAACTTAAATTTATTTATATAGGCCATTATTTCTTCTTTATCTATACAATCTTTTGAGCATAATTGTTTGTAATATTTCCTGAACTCCTCCATTATTTCTTTATCTTAGAGGTAAGTTTTCTTAACATTTTGATACTAAGTAGTAAGAAGTAGTAAGGGCATCTTGGAAAACAATAGTATAGTATACCTCAACATCCAGGTGGTTCTCCTGTTTTCCACACTGAACATCACTTGGAGGTTCCTCATTTCTTCTAGGAAACCAAATTTTGCAACTCTTAACCCATGGAATCGATGTGGCAATAGAGTAAGCTTTAGAAAATGGGTAAAGTGATGGATTTCTATAAAAGGGTGGAAGGAAAAGCAAGAGAAGAGTTTTTGTGAGGTGGATGAGAAATTAAGTGTTTACAAATTCATAGTCACTGTGATAAGTGTGAACAGTAAAATCACAGAAGGTATTTTTTGGCTTCATTTTGGAATTTTTTTAAAATGAAAGCATTTGCTTGAAACTGAAATGGCAAGTTGACATAAATGTAATAGTTACTATCCCATTCAAACATATATATAATTGAATATGATTTTCAGCTTAGTAATGATTGATACGGACTTTTTCTAATTCTCTACTCTCTCAATCTGACCTAATCTGTGGGTGTGTCTTTTTCGAGGAAAAAGTGGAGGGGAGGAGAAGCATACATGTATCCTTCTCATTGGAGGAAAGGCACATTACAAATGTAATGGTTGGGGGACATGTTGAAACCAAAACTAAACATCTAGAAAACTGTGAGCCCAAAATAAGTACTAGGCTTGTGCATAATTTCATTTTTAATTTGTATATCAGATCACATTCGTTAAATTTGTGCATATGAATCGATATCCAAAACATGCAGGAAAGGGGAGATTTCAAAATTGAAACATTAACCAATCATTTTCGTTAATGTTCTATAACATTCAGGTGTCTCCCAAGGTCAGTTTAATTTTTAGTATAACCATTAAGCAACTTTGGTAAAGCCAAGAGAACATAAAGTGCTTTAAAAACCAATCTTTTTTCTTTGGTCCTATCATTGCCATAAGCAAAGGCTAAGGGCAGGACTAAACTTAATGGGTGTGAGACTGAGAACACAGTCATCTTACATGTAGTTTGGGAAGGCAAGCCCCCCAGGGGCAGAGAATGCAAAAGGACCTGCCCTAAACTACATTTCCCAGAATGCAGTTCTCTCAGCATCTGAAAGACACAATGACGGCTAGCTGCTGCAGCCGCCATTTAGAGTCAGTGTAATAATAATAAATACAATTATTGAATCTGCAGAGAGGACTGAAGTAAGTAAGCAATAGTATACATCTGTGCTAAGTTGAAGTGATGTGGTTGTGTGTCATAAAGACAGACAGACATTCAAGAGGATTGCTTTTGTTGCTTTTGGGGGGATAAATTGTTTTTGTCTAAACTTTTAAAAATCCCCCCAAAAATCTGTAGATGCGTGAATCTTTCTGACACTTCTGGGGATTGATGCCCTGGTTATCTTGTGCATTGCATATAAAGTTCAAGAAGATAGCTCTTGTAGTTTAAAAAAAGTTTATAAAAAGTTTGAAAATTCCCCAAAAATTCATGGATAAGTGAAACGGACTGATATTTGGTGGGTTAAGAGTGGTAAATGTGTTCTACTACTGTAGCAAGTTCCACTCCAATAGCTTTAAAAATGAGGGGAAAATGAGCCCCCGAGGTTTCCCCAGTGGTAGTCATTGTTGCATTAATGTGCATGTACAATTACTGTAACAAAATAGTAATGAAATTTCATTACTCTCATTATAGTAATGGGTTTTTCACTAAGTATACTTTAGAACCACTTTAGAAACAAAGCACGAGCACCCCCTAGTTTTGTCAGTACTTTTGAACCATTTTTAATGGATCACACATGCCTAAGTACAACATAATGGTTCATGTAATGTGAAAAGGTCAGTATTAATTGGTCAAAATTGTATATAAAGTTTGCATAAATATCTGCATGGAAAGTTATGAAGAAATTATGTGATGTAGTCCTTGTATTGAATGGTGATATTGTTCAAGTAAAGTAAGAAAGCTAAACTGTAACTGAATGTGAAACCAAATGTGCGAATACATCCCTGCAAAATATGCATACATGTACAACTCTGCTTTTGCAATCTTGACTTGAGCAAAAGTGTTCAGCTTCTTCTATAGTGGAGCTTACATGTGTGTAAAACACCAACAAGATTTCATCTTCTTAAAATATCTGCAAACATGTTGACTAAAGGTTTCTAAGGTAGCTAATAAAAAACACAGTGAAACAATATGAACCAGCACTAAAAAAGAGAACACTTGTTAAAACATCCTGTAAAAATCAATTAGCAGCAACACTGAATTGGAAGAGAGGGAGGTGATCAAGGTAACCCAAAAGCTTCTCAACACTTGGAAGAGTGCCAACTTGGCTCGGCATCTAAAAGCCAATAAGGAACGTGTGAGACAAACAGTGATGCTGTTGATACGATTTCTTACTTCTCTAGCAAAGTGTGATAGACCTGTCTAAGTTTTCCAGACACATGAAAAGGTAATCACCAAGAGCTTCATCTTGTCATGTGTAAATCAACCAGACACAGTTCATGAATGGAAACAGCAAAGCTCCACTTTGAAGTGAGAAACGTGAATGTGATACGCTGGCTTCTAAATATCACCTTTGAGGCCACTTGATCATTTCTATACATTCTGACAAAGAGATGTTGTTTTATATTCTGTTCTGTTTTTTGTTTGTTTTTAATTTCATACATTTCAACTGTAATGCATCCCAAATCTTTGTAAGAAAGACACAGCAGCAATAGCACACTCCCACATATGCATGCAACACGCACAGTCTTGCAGACCAGTCATAATTAACGTACATACAAGAAAAGGGCTGCAGCACATTACTTTTGGGCTAGATTCCCATACATGCTCCATTGGAACACTTCTGTCACCCTCTCCTGCCCCCTTCCCCTGTTTGGCTGAGCGCATACTCTCCAACTCCCCCAATCTGGAAGGACCACCAATAAATCCTTTGCCATTTCACTTTTTCAGCTGCATTTAAAATGTCCCAGTTTCTCTCTTTTCAACCCAATGTTGCCCCTTTGTCCTCAAATTACTTCTATTGCTGTAAGCCAAGTTTAAAGTGAAAAGGTTGCTTGCACTCAGTTAACTCAATTAAGTTAAGAGGGAGGCCGCATGTGTCCTGGTTTTGATCTGTGAAATGTTAGAAGTCATGTGACCACTAGTCAGAGGCTGTGCATAATGATCTTTCAACTCTGCAAAGTGGGTTGCTAATTATAAGGTTAGACAGACATGTTGTGAAAATGAAGAAATCTTACACATTACAACAGGTTTATGTAACTTTTGTATGCAGTTCTTTACATCCCTCTCAGAGGAATTTAAACAAAAATACATAGAATGTGACCAAGGGACTATTTAAATAACTAGAGCCTGCTTTACTTATGGCAGTCATTGTCTAAGCCTAAGCCCTCCTAAGCATATTTTCTGAATTGAAATAAATTTTGATTGCTTGTTTATTTACATTGCCATTTGTTGACCTAGTAATAAATTAGTAGGGAAGCAGTTATACATTTTAGTACCTTTATGTTTTATATCTATCAAAAACACGCTGAAAATATCTTTTGATACTTGGAATAGTTTGGTGTGAGAAAGAAACATATAAACAGATACCTATATATGCTCGAGTATAAGCCGACCCAAATATAAGCTGAGGAACCTAACTTTACCACAAAAAACTGGGAAAACTTATTAACTCAAGTATAAGATGAGGGTGGGAAATGCAAAAGCTACTGGTAAATTTCAAAATAAAAATAGATACCAATAAAATTACATTAATTGAGGCATCTGTAGGTTAAATATTTTTGAATATTTACATAAAACTGTAATTTAAGATAAGGCTGTCCAACTCTGATTAAATCATTATTCTAACCTTCTTCAATATAAATGTGCTTAAATATCCTTCCAATAATCACCACAGTTTATTTTAACTATACATTTATAGTTAAATGGGCCATCTGTCGGGAGTGCTTTGAATGCGATTTTCCTGCTTCTTGGCAGGGGGTTGATTCTGCCAATGATTCTATTATTCTATGATTTTGGGGAAAATGCTGTGTGTATACGAATAAAATGGGGAAGGCTGGCACTGAGAGAGGAGCAGAGAAAGACGCGCGGTGCACCAAGAGAAGAGGAGAGTATGGCACGCACTGTGTGAGAAAGGAGGAGAGGAAGGTGTGCGCTACCCAAGAGAGGAGGAGAGGAGGGAGAGCTGGGTTGCTGTGCGGAGAGATGAGAGTCCTGGCAGGAAGGTGTGGGCTTTAAGAAGCCCTTCCCGCCAGAACTCTTACCCGAGTATAAGCCGAGGGGTTTGTTTTTTTTTCAGCCTAAAAAGGACTGAAAAACTAGGCTTATACTTGAGTATATACAGTATATTACTGTGATGCGGTTTATCAGTGAGAGTCAAATAGCAAAAACAAACATAAATGGTGTGTGAACTCCAATTATTGGAAGGGCTTCTGCAAATACATCCACACAAAAAGCAAGTTCCTACAGATTTATTATGAATGTAGCTCTGAAATAAAGGGGAACTTTACCCCAGCCTGGAGACAAGAGATGGCACCTACCTTGCCTGCATCATTCTGGCCTTTGTAATGTCCACTGTGCATGAAAATGAAAATAAAATAAAATAGACACTGTAATTCCAATTAAATGCCTAATTAAAGACACACAATATTCACTATTACCATGAGTCTAAATATTTGAATTATATATATGCACTGAAAGATTTAATGTTCATTTTCATGGCACCTTCCTATCATGATTTCAAATTGATCTGCAGTTAAAAGGTTCTTTGCAGGTAGAAGGAAAACAGGCTCTTTTAAGATCAATGATGGATTGTGGCCAGCAGGTAAAGAAGCCTTATAAAAACCATGTTTGAGGTTCTGACAAGACAGCATAGCTGTGAAAAGTCTGCAAGACTTTATCAGACATTTCACTTGTCCTTTCTTGAAAGGATGAAAAGATATTGGGCCATATTATTTCCTCTGGTTTAAGAGGTTGTCTGGCTTTTGCACTTAGCCAACATAAATCTGGCAGAAGTGATTTCTCTTATTTGAATGTACTTGAAGTTGAGGATTTAAAGATTACTTTCAAGCATTGGCCAGCTACTGTTAGCCTTGATACTTGGCATTCATCAATTGTGAAAGGTTATTTTCATTTTCTAGGCCTAGCGTTAACCAACAAACATTTCCTTTCCTTTTGAGGTATTGCCAGGAAATTAAAATTTTCTACACTGACATTAATACATATTAATATGAGAAAATTAGTACTCCACACCTTCCAACTCATACAGGACATGTCAAGGCAGCAAAAACCACTATCACCATACAACAAACAGAATTACAATAGAAACAGTTACCAAAAATTAAACATAGGATTTGGGGGGGGGGGGGAGGACAGGGATTTATTTTTTGGGGGGAGAAAAAAAACATTTAAACAGGGAATGGAGAACTGAACTGAAAATCACAAATGTGGGGGAAAATCTGAAGATAGAGGCAGTCAGCTTTCCCATTTCTTCTTCAAGCGCATCTCCCCCACAGTTACAGTTTTACAGGACACAGTCACTATGGCATGACATCATTTTTGTTTGGTACAACTAGTATCAGAGAGTACAATTATGAGATCTTATCTGGGTATGGAAATATCCAGCTCAGTGCTTCACGTACAGGGAGATATACTTGAAAGAGAAACTCGACAGAATGAGAATAATAAATATATATAACTAATGCCTCAGTCTAACAACAGTTCAATGATTCCTGGAGTCTTAGGGTGCATCAACACAGTAGAATTAGTAAAGTTTGGAAGCCTGGGGGTATAATTGGTGAGGCACCAGTGTTCTTTGATAGAGAAGGTTAAAGATCTTGTAAAAGTCCCAGCATTCCATAGCATTGAGCCATGGCAGTTATAATGATGCCAAACTGCATTAATTCTACAGTGTAGATGAAGTCTTAGAAACAATCTGGGGGCCTTTCCAGACAGTTGAATAAAATCCAACATTTTCAGCTTTGAACTGGAATATGTTGGCAGTGTGGACTCAGATAACCCAGTTCAAAGCAGATAATGTAGGATTTTCTGCCTTGATATTTTGGACACCACAAAAGTGTGTGGAAGGGCCCTAATAGGGCCTTCTCAGTGGCTGCCCCTCGACTCTGGAACTCCCTGCCTAGGGAAGCGAGAATGGTTCCCTCTGCTGTCCTTCCAGTAGCAGACTAAAATCTTCTTATTCAGGTAGGCTTTTAAAGATAAAGGTGTTTAAGATCAATTAAGGAGGTGCTGTGGTTTTTAACTTTGAATGTGTACTGGGAATTTTTAAAATACTGATTATATTTAATGTTTGTATATGTGTATATTTTAAAATTGTTATGCTGATGCTCTTATGTTAAGGTGCTTTGAGTCCTGTTCAGGGGAGATAAAGTGGAGTATAAATAAATATAACAAAAAACAACAATAATAAGACATCTGAATCTACTTTGCAGGGTTTGTCTTGGCACATTGTCTGAGGACCCTTGCATACAGCCATGTAATCCAGAATATCAGGGCAGATCCCACAATATCTGCTTTGAACTGAATTCTCTTTGTCCACACCACCATATAATCCAGTTTGATGTGGATTTTATACAGCTGTGTGGAAGTCACCTAAGACCATTTTACTGAAGATACCAGGGGCATGAGGTACTCCGCTACTACTAAATTATAGGGCTGTTCAAAATACCATCAAAGAGGTGTTGGGAAATAATAGCTTCTTCTTCTACCATATCCGTTTTTCGACAAAGTGCATTTGGAATTCTGATTAATAATAAAGTATGTCCAGGTTCATACTAAACCCTTAGATTTTCTTCCACAAACATGCTATGATATGGTGGCTTCCTTGTTTCCTACTATTGAAGATGATTTGATATTAAATGAGCAGAATCTGGATTTTTTAATTTAAAAAAACATGCCAAAGTAGAATTTTCTGTCTACTCTCATGGAAACGATTTTTGCTAAAGCATTTTTTTTCTTTTTCTGCTAGAGCATTCATGTGTTTGTAACCCTGATGCAAATAGTTCTTAAGCAGTACATCACCCTCATCCCTAGATTACTTTACGGGCTCTTGAATTAAACAAATCTGAAGTTTCTAGGCCAATCTATGTTTCAGATATGATGTGAGAGGGGAAAGCATTAGGCAATCATTCTAAATTGGAATAGCACTTACTCTCCTTAACGTTCATGCCTCAGAAATGCCTTTGTTGATTTACCACAAAACCTACTTACAAGTATGCACCTGGCCATCACAAATCTTACCTGTGTAAACTGAAGCATATCTGCTCTTTTCATGAATACATGATACCTAAGTCAAAAGTCTGCTTCATCAAAGGTTGATTTTACCTTAATCAATGGAAAGAGAAATGCCTCCATTTTCAAGTTAATGTTGGGTTAAGGAAAATCATGATACCCTAAAATAATCAAGGTACTGAGAACTAATTGCACAACTGACCAAAATTTGCTTCCTCTTCAATGGTTTCCCAGTTGTAGGTCCCTAAAGTACTTTATCCAAATGCTGTCTTTTGGTATAAAGACTGGGTAGCAAAGAAAGCTTATCAACGGGCAGAAATGAAGTTCATGCAAATGAACGGCCAGAGGAACAAGGCTAAATAGCTCCCCCCCCCCCCCCAACACACACACACACACTCACAGAGTTCATGCAAAGAGGTTTGGATGAAGCTTTAAATAAGTCAGGTCATATCTATATCAATCAGGATCTCTCACAGAGCAGGGGAATTGCTAAGCTTGCTCACTTGAACCTCAATTATTGCAAATTGTGATTGAGCCACAAAGCCTAGATAATGCTGTCTCATAGTAATTATGTGGAGGAAATGCCATTTATGACAAAACATACAAGTTCCATAGATCACTGCTGGAGAGGCCTCACATTGAAAATATCAAACCTTGTTGAGAAGGGAAAGTTATTTACCTTAGCTTGGGGTTACACATGAGTGCATGAGAGGCTAATTTGGCAGATAAATTATTGCAGCCCTACTGGGAAACTGGTGCTGAGTGTGGCATCGGAAACACAGTCCACAATAACATACAATAAACAACTTTCCTCACTAGAAGTATAGACCCTGTGACTTGACAACCTGCCTGCTGGGCTTTCCAGGTCTAAAGGCTTGGCCACTCTTCCCCATTCCTCAGACCAAGAGAGAGGAAATATTATTGCCTTGAAAGGTGTACACATTCCATATTTATTCGGTTTGACATGTTTTATTTCATGGTGGACTTTGCAATTGCATTTAATGCTTGATATATCATGCTTCATTGAGTCACAAGAGGCTTCTGCCTGTGGCATCACCACAGCCCACCTTTTGTGACATCACAACAGGTCATGGATCACATACAACCTGTTGATTTAGATGCTGAAAGGAACCCAAAGTGGCAGAAGTTGGATGCCACTGTTACTTGTGAATGTAATAGGTCATTACCAGGTTGGTCCACACCCCTAGTTTGGACATGTTTCTGAGTGCCTCACCCCAAGATCTTTTGATAATAGGATCTGCCCCAGACCTTCAATAATGGGCACATAGGTCCATTTCTGCCTCAGCTTGATCTGGTTCCATGTCTTAAACATCTAAAGTTGTGACATTTTGGTATTTGTAATATTATGTTCACTGGGACATACACACCTAACCCCAAAAAATGTAACAGCAATAAACTAACTGTCCTGTCACCCTTCTGCAGGACACAAATAAGGATTTCCAGGTAAATCTAGATACCCACATTGTGATTTCATGCATATGACATCCTAGCAGAATCACGTAGGGCTCTTCCAGGCAGAGCTTAAACCCTGCCTGGAAACCTGATTCAGTGTGGATTTAAGTCCCCACACCACCCGAAAAAACCTGGTCTTTCCCGGGAAGGGGGGTTTACATGCCATCCCGATAACTATCAGGATAGCACACAGCCACCTGAAGCCCCCCAAAATAACCTCCTCATGTCCCCCAACTCCTAACATGTCATTTCCTCATACCAGGAGAGCATCCGGGGAGGGGGATTGTATTGGCGGTCCGGTAAGTTTTATTTTATTCCTAGGGGTTATTTTGGGGCTTGGGAAGAGGGGGTGGGTGCCATCTTACAAGTTTGGGCTTCAGAAGCCCAGTAGGTGTGAGATGACAATGGGGACTCACCCCTGGGTAATCCCAGGACTCCCTGGTAAGAGTCCACACAGGCCCAATATCCCATTACACCAGGGCCTTTCAGGAAGGCCCAGATCTAATGGGGTATCTGATTACTTCGGAACAAAGCAGATACCCCTGCTTTGTTCCGAATTAATTTGGTTTTACCGGAGGCGTCATTTGGACACCTGGTAAAACCAAGACAGGTCTTGGTTTTAAGGCCTGTCTGAATGAGCTCGAAGAATATTTCAATGGGACCCATTTTTTGTGTACATCTTTTTTAAAATCCTACCCTCCAACAGTCCTGATTTGCTACGGACACTTTTGATTAATTTTCTATCATTCCATTTTTTCGGTGGCTTTTAAATTATTCCAGTTTCCCTCTCTTCTGCCAATTTCCCCCTTCAATTTCTGCAAACTGAATTCAAGGAGCAAAGGTACTCAATTAACTTAGCAGGCAAAAAAAAACCCGTGAAAGAGAAAAAACACGAATAAAATATAGTTATTTAAAATTGTATTTCTGGTCTATTGGTATTATAGAAGTCTTAATACATATGACTTTTTTAACCTGAGAGGACATCTCTACAATTTCTAGACCCTCCAGCATGACACTATGGCCAGCTTCTGTTGGAAACTGACTAGAGAATCAGACTGGAAGACGTAGAGACTCCTAGGGAGAGTGTTTAATAAAATACACAAATAATACAATCCGCAAAAGTCAAAACTGCAAACGTGAAGGGTTGTCTGTAACAAGCAGGAAAGGATTCTTATGTTACACTGTACAAGAAACCGATACTATTTGTCAAAGTTGCTACGTGCTTGTGCGATTGTAATAGTGATGTTTATCACTATATTATTACTATAATTCCATTCTATTTTTAGCTGGGACAAATTAATCCAAGTATGGGAACTTTCCATGCTCGCAGCCTGGCACAGAAGTACTGAACTGGAGGCTGAGGAAGTTCCTGCCGATGCAATCCAGAGTACCTGGGCTACATGCTTACAGTCATTACTTACTTCAGCTGGGTTCTTTTTCCTGCAACATAAAGCCATCACGTTACACTAGGAGAGGGTTAACTTCCCTCTGAATGCAAATGTCCTCATGGGAATGGAATGTGTAGTGTTTGTAAGTGGCTGTGCCCCAGAATGCTTTGAGAGTCTACTGACTACTGAATGTTAACAATCGGTAGTATTAAAGAACAATTGATGGCCTGTAACCAAACAACAGAAACTAATTACTGGAAAACTTTTATTGTACTTTAATTACTGGGCCTCTTTCTCAATTAGCAGGAGAGAGAGAGTAAGAGTGACTCATTTTATAGTAACAATAAATTTCCTCGAACTACAGTCATCAGCTGCTGAAAAAGTGAGTCCATTAATGCATAATATTAAGACATCAGCTAGCTACCAAACAAATGGGGAGTTGCTTAACAAATAAACACTCCATGAAGCACAATAATAATTTCTTCTCAAGCAGTGCTACTGCCATCTGATAGACTTGCATTATGTTGCAATGTGACTCTATTACTGGCTTAATGCATTCACTATATGAACATTTCCTTCTTTGAAAATAACAGAATGCAAGGGATTTTAGAAAGCAGTGATATTATGGACCAATCTTTTCCCCCTCCCTTTCAATAGAGTTAAACTATATTATATGAGTTTACACTGACCATGCAGTTTCAAACTGCTTTATATGATTGTGTAGATGGGGCCTTAGAGTGGCCACATAAAAATCAGGACAGGGTCCCTTGACCATAAACCTTGCAAAAGTATAAGAATTGCTTTTGGGCAACAGCATAAGTGTTGCTATAAGAATTTCAAGAGCTGGCATTTCTTCTTCTGAAACAGTTAGACCAGAAACGTTTTGCATTTTTTTCAGATTTTGGAATACCTGTATTTGCATATACATAAATATCTTAGAGATGGGCTGCAAGTGTAAATATGAAAATCACGTATATTTCTTATACACCCTATATGCGCAATATTTTCCAATAATTTTAATATAAAACAAAGTTAGTGTACATTAAAACATCAGAAAGCAAAGGTCACTAGCTCAGCTACCCAGGTCGATTTGGAATTCCAAATATAACACATTCATCTCTACTAAATTCTGTGTGAGAGTGGAAAGGAGAAGATTGTGTATATATGTCCCTGAAATATCCTTTCTGGTCCTTCAAATTGAGATGTCAGGATCAGAACAATGGTGTAAAGATGTTTGTAACTGGGGCCTCAAGTAACAGAACAACTTCCCTTTCTGTTGTTTCACCCCTGGTTGGCTCAGTTTTAATTTCCTGAGTATCCTCCATGCATTGATGTCAGTGTTATAAGTAATTTTTATGCTTGAGGCAATACTACTTCCTTCCAGCCTTTGGGCCCTCCATACCATACATGTTCAAAAGGTCTGTTTTGCCTTTAGGAATGCATTACATAATAGGCAAAGACACTACAGGTATAAAACAAGACTTATCAGAGAATTAGTTCCTGAGCCATTGTTCAATTTCTTGTGGAAACAAAGAAGCATGGTGTATGAATGTGTACCTTGAAAAGTATTGCAACTGAAATTCCACGTTCTTTTTTTTAGGACATTCTGCTCCTAATACTTGGCCAATAATTTGCAAATAAAACAAGTAAAACAAGAAATATCCATGAAACATGTGGGTGTTGTTATTACTGCAGTTCTGTGCCTTCAAATCATTTCCAATTAATGGTGACTAATAATAATAATAATAATAATAATAATAATACAACTTTTATTTCTAGCCTGCCACTGTCTCCCAGAAGAACTTGGGGCGCACACAGATAACTCACAGAACATTCAACAATCTAAAGGTCCTCATATGTATTATTAGAGAGTCTAACATAGTTGAAGGCTTGTTGGGAAAGTGTGGTCTTTAGTTGTGTATGGAAGGTTTGAAAGGTGGGAGCTAACCTGATCTCCCTCGGGAGGGAATTCCAAAGCCTGGGGGCCACCACCAAGAAGGCCCTCTCTCTCATCCCCACCATTGGCACTTGAGATGAAGGTGGGACCAAGAGGAGGGCCTCCCTGGTACATCTTAAAGCCCATGCCGGTTCATAGAAGGAGATGCTGTCTCAAAGATAGGTTGGACCTGAATCGTGTGGGTTTTTATAGGTAAAAACCTGCACTTTGAATTGGGTCTGGAAACTCATTGGCAGCCAGTGGAGCTGCTTTAGCAGAGGCATGGTGTGCTCTCTATAACCAGTTCCAGTTAGTAATCTGGGCACCAACCTTTGCACTAACTGCAGTTTCCGAGCCATCTTCAAAGGCAGTCCCAAGTAGAGTGTATTGCAGTAGTCCATTCTAGATGTAACTCAGGCGTGGGCCACTGAGGTCAAGTTAGACTTTTCAAGGTACAATTGCAGTTGGCACACAAGTTTTAATTGTGCAAAGGCCCTCCCAGCCACCGCTGACAACTGAGCATCAAACATCAGCGCTGAGACTTGTTACAGAATTTTCTTGACAATATTTGTTCAGATGTGATTTGCTATTCCCTTCCTTTGAGATTGAGAGAGAGTAACTTGCCCAAGGTCACCCACTGGGATTCCATGACCAAGTAGGGATTTTTACCCTGGTCTTCAGAGCCATAGTCGAGAACCCAACTGGCAACCATCACCCAGAGGTGATGGTTCATCAGCTGCTCTAAGAGTATAGAAGGATCTGCTGGAAGAGATCTTACAGCTAAATTATCTTTCCTCCCCTGGTACAGCTGGGGGAGGGAAGAGGTTTGCATCCTCCCCCAAGGAGGAGAGCATAACAAAGTAGTCCCAGCCAGAACTACTTTGCTGGGGGCTGAGCTTGGGAGGGACCAGCTGTCCCCTAT
Source organism: Anolis sagrei (assembly GCF_037176765.1). NCBI lineage: Eukaryota > Metazoa > Chordata > Lepidosauria > Squamata > Anolidae > Anolis > Anolis sagrei. The sequence continues at coordinate 208,478,938 of NC_090024.1, read as the reverse complement.
CAGCTCATTCTTTTCTGGATCATCAACCCACCACGCCCACCCTTTAACAGTATAATCCAAAGGTTGCTTTCAGGGCCCAGGTAGGAGTTTTCCCCTCCTATGCTCTGGGAGTGTTTTTCGTCTATCCTATACTGTTCCTCGGGGCAAATTGGGTGTTGGCATAGTCTTAAATAGGTTTCACTGGAAAACAGCTAGGAGATTACATCTTAGTAAACACCTAAGGCATCCCCTTTTGGGGTGATAGGTCATTTACGGAAATCATCACTGGTTGTTTAATAGCCAAGGTGAGAAGAAAAGATAAATGGCCTTGGAATGGGAAGCGTCTGGCCTCAACATCCTTGGGGAAGACTTTTCTATACGTTTCCTTTTAAGGTTGCTCGGGTTAGGTCCACAGGGGACTTGGTGTTTTCACCCTAAGGAGCCGAGGGGTAGACCGGGAAGGGACACAACCTCGGTTCTCTCACACCCAATTCATGCCATCCTTAGCTAATTTCACAGCCCACAGTTCTAATTAGGTAACAGTTAATAAAAGTTGCCCTTAGTTAAACCCAAACTCTTGTGTGGTCTCATCATTTTGGGGGTTGAGCTGTCAGAATTTAAAAACCATCTAAAGCCTTATCTCTTCTGGTAGGCCTTCCCAGTCAGTTTGATTCATGAATTTTAAACTTGCATCTTATGTTTAATCTTTTTTCTGTGTATTTTAATATGTATTTTGTAACAATATTTTTAATATGTGTATTGTAGAATATGTTAGATGATTGTGTGTTTTTAGCAATGTTGTAACCCAACTTGAGCCATGATGAGAGCTGGGTAAGAAATAACATGATGATGGTGGTGATGATAGTGATTAGCATAATTGCTGTGTGGAAGGTCCCTAAAACGTATTCCCCCAACTAGGTACTGACAACTGAATGTACTCTTTTGTGCGGTACATTCAGAGAGAGAGAGAGTTGTAGAGAACTCACCACTATGCTGAAGCTATTGTCTGATGTGTAAATTTTCCAGAGCTGCCCCCTGGAAAACAGATCTCATTGTGTAAATAATGTTAAAATATGATCGTTATTTTGAGGACCTTATTAGCATACTCTCATTAGGCTACTAAAGATGTTTGGTGGAATATCATAAATGCTCAAGTTACTTTGAGAGTATGTTTGCCTCCCTTTCTCTCTCCTTTTGGGCTGAAATCTATGACTACTATATTGTAACTGTTCAGAATGGTAAGTAAAAGTAAAAACAGCCCATTGACACAATTTACATGATTACCACAAAGTGATCAAAGGAAACAGGAGGGAAAGGGATGAATTTTCAGCATGTTCAACATACACTAATGACCTGAATTTGTGGTTGCACTGGGATAAGAAAGTAGCAAGTAGCTTATAAATTTGTCACAGCCTGTCTTACTTTATAGTGCATGAATAGATTGAGTTTTGAGCAACCAGGAGAATCCAGACTAGTGCCTGTAGGTGGCTTTAATAAGAGCTGTAATCTATAGTCCCTTGACACTTTCATACATATATGATGATGCACAGCAATAGTGAATCCTATAAAGATCAAACCAAACCAAATAGGATATAAATAATTTCTCATGGGGCTTTTAATAGACAAATGAAGTGCAAATACTTCAACCACAAACTTCTTTGTGGATTTGGCTAAGAAGGAGATGATTTCTGATGCCTATGTTGTCTCTCTGTGTGTGGTGTATAGACATGTGCATCCTGCTATACCTGCAGTTTAGCAAAGCAGTAATTATTAAAAATAATTCATACTTCTTGTATTTCGGTTATGCTTACTCCAAAAAAATCACAATGCAGTGCCAAAGGGTGGTGGAGAGAGAGCAGTCATATAGGAATGATTGAATTAGCCGGTGACTGCCTGCAGCATTTACTGCTAAAGGTTAATGGGATGCTTATATAGAAAATGGGGAAATTATGTAGGTCTGTGTACCAGCTAGATAGTAGACCTCTATATGCATACAAATCCAAACCAAAGTACCTACAAATGATGCCTTGCCCTCCTAGTTTTCACGTAGCCATTCCATTCCTTTATCAGTCCCAGGCCTCTTCCACACAGCTGTATAAAATCCACACTGAACTGGAAGATATGGCAGTGTGGACTCTGATAACCAAGCTCAGAGCAGATATTCTGGGGTATATGGCTATGTGGGAGGGCCCTAAGTTCTCTGTTAGCTGAAATAGTCTGTTTATTTTCTTTTCCAAAGGAGTCCTCGGTGGTGCAATGGGTTAAACCCTTGTGAGCTCCCTCTGTCAGCTCCAACGCCCCATGCGGGGACATGAGAGAAGCCTACCACAAGGATGGTAAAACATCAAAAACATCTGGGTGTCCCCTGGGAAATGTTCTTGCAGACGGCCGATTCTCTCGCACCAGAAGCAACCTGCAGTTTCTCAAGTTGCTACTGACACACACAAAAAATAATTTTCTCTTCTGCTTATTGCATATGGGAAATATTGTGGTGATAATGCTGTTACATCAGTTAAAGAGATTACCATCTTACCAGAGCTTTGCCTAGCTTGATTGATTGCTCATTGGTGGTAGGTGGCAAATGCCAACTCGGGATTTGCAGTTCATACCAATCAGTCAAGGGAAGCTGAAAGCAGTGCATAGCATGTTCACATATGTCTTGCAGTTTACTGGAAAGATACATTCTAGAGAAGTGATAGTAAGATGTTGGTTTCAAAGAACTGGAATTACTTTCTAGCAACCATCTGTAGCACCCAGTATTACTTGGGAGAATCTGTAGCCATCATTCAAGACATTTCATTGCAGCTGTTCTGAAGGATGATTGCCTATCACTTATAGGAGACCAATTGTTGCCCACGCATAGATTTCACTGAAGAGAGCTTGCATCTCCAAATCAGTTGGCAAGCACACAATTCTGTATGAATGAAAAATAATTAAGTTATTGTCCACCCACCAAAGTAAACTTCCTGTATGCTACGTAGCCTATATGGTAAGTCACGCCACACCAAACATCCAAATTAGTGAAAGACCATTTAATATGAAGTAGGGTCGAACTAAAAGACATTGAATTTTAAACAATTAACGCAAAACTTTTAAAAAAGTATTTTTGAGCCCATTTTCCCCAAATATTTGAAATAATGTGCCAAATGACACTAGAACGAAAAAAGAACTGGAGTGTGAAAGTAAATTTTGTGTTTGTCTCAAAGCCAAAACTGAGCTAATGCATCCCTTCTAAATGTGGTGAAAATCCAATTAAAAATAATTGGTATGCCCCTCCCAAGTGAGTTTCTTGTTCATCATGTAGCCTATGTTTTAAGGCAGGCTGTCCCAAACATAATTTGGTGAAAAGCCATCCAGCTGTTTTTACATGATGTGGAACAAATAGCTAGAAACTTAATTTGATTACTGTACATTTTTATATTGCTTTTTATAAAGATTTCAAAGCCACATTTGGCAATAATAATATGTACAATAGACACAATACATGAAATTAAAATATAATATTTATATTGTCCATGAAAAAGGTGGTAGGTAGGTCTGAATAAGGAAGTCTTAAAAATAGGTAAGTTTCAATATGCCTCTTTAAAAATTGTTAGAACATGTTGAATATTGACAGAATGAGTATTCTTTTTTTTTTTTTGGCCGTGTCAGGAGCAACTTGAGAAACTGCAAGTCGCTTCTGGTGTGAGAGAATTGTTAGTCTGCAAGGACGTTGCCCAGGGGACGCCCGGATGAATTGATGTTTTTATCATCCTTATGGGAGGCTTCTCTCATGTCCCCGCATGAGGAACTGGAACTGATAGAGGGAGCTCATCCGCCTCTCCCTGGATTCGAACCTGCGACCTGTCGGTCTTCAGTCCTGTTGGCACAGGGGTTTAACCCACAGCACCACCGGGGGCTGAATACAGTGGATGGCATAATGTGAGGTAGTTTTCTCCAAAGGACTGCAGAGCAGACATCAACGATGTACAGGACGATATCTTGAAATGATCTTGAGGCAATAAGGTTTCAAAGTTGTTTGATTCTATTGTAGATAATGATGAGGACAACTAGATACTCTTCCACACATTCTTATATCCCAGAATATCAAGGCAGGAAATTCCACATTATCCGAGTGTGGGTTCAGATAACCCAGTTCAAAGCAGATATTGTGGGATTTTCTGCCTTGACGGGCCCGTAGCCAGGATTTCGATTCGGGGGGGGGGGCTGAGTCTGAGTGAAAGAGGTCTACCCTAGCAAACCTTTTGTATCATTACCCCAATACCCCATGCATCCTTCTAGAACACCATTATCTCCTGACATTTCACCCCCATTTGTGGTAGGCATCTTCAGAGATTGAGGGGTCTGTTGGAAACTAGACAAGTGAGGTTATATATCTGTGGAATGTCCAGGGTGGGAGAAAGAACTCTTGTCTGCTTGTTGGCAGGTCTGAATGTTGCAATTTGCCACCTTGATTAGAATTTAATGGCCTTGCAGCTTCAAAGCCAGGCTGGTTGTTATCTGGGGAATCCTTTGTTGGGAGGTGTAAGCTGGCCCTGATGGATTATTGTCTGGAATTCCCCTGCTTTTTGAGTGTTGTTCTTTATTTACTGACCTGATTTTAGAGGTTTTTTAAAATACTGATTGCCAGATTTTGTTCATTTTCACAGTTGCTTCCTTTCTGTTGAAATGGTCCACATGCTTGTGGATTTCAGTGGCTTCTCTGTGTAGCCTGACATGGTAGTTGTTAGAGTGGTCCAGCATTTCTGTGTTTTCAGATAATATGCTGTGTCCAGGCTGGTTCATCAGGGGGTCTACTATGGCTGACTTCTCAGGTTGAATGAGTCTGCAATGCCTTTCATGTTCCTTGTGTCCAGGTTGGTTCATCAGGTTAGGGCGAAATATCAGGAGAGAATGCTTCTGGAACTTGGCCATACAGCCTGGAAAAGTCACAACAACCCAATGACTGGTAACATTGTTACATTTTAGTACAACATATTAATGCACAAAAGTTTAAGGTTTCTTACTTCTAAAACAATGCTTTTTGGGGAGTCATTCAATGAGGTTTGGAACTTTTAAATTTTCATTTAATTTTAATTAAATATAACAAATTAATGAGCTACTTTTAAAAAAAACCAAGAGCAATGAACAACCACTGCAATTTTAAAAATAACATCCCACACTCTGGAAACTAGGAGATTTGAAACAATAGTTTAATGGTGGGGGAAATGAACTACAAACAATGAGTCATGAACTATACAATGTTGTATATCTAAATGATTTTTTTAACCTTCAGGTCTCACATTTTCTCTGCAAAGTAGTCTTGGAAAACGATAAAGGAACTGCAGGACATGAGCCAATATGTCTGCCTTATACTTTGGTTCTCTATTGCATTGTCTCCCAGGGATTTGAGGAGTTTCATATTTCTATTTATATCTGATAATAATGATTATTTCTCTGTTTTAAAATCATCTCTGGGTTTTTAAAAAGTCATTCCAGGGTGTTTTATTCATCACGCAAAGCACCTTGGATCCCTGCTAGAGAAACCGAGCTCTAAATGGTAGAAATAAACCAAACAAATGTGATCAAACTTATTCTCATTATAAAATTATGATGATATACCACTTCAAGTGTCTTTTTCTAGTTGCAGCATGTATATCTAAAAAAATCAATTTAAAATATGTTCATTTCACTCTGCTTTTTATTAGTTCCTGTTGTTTTTATTAATTTCTACTGAAGTTTTAATGTTTTCTTTCTCAGTTTTAGGGGCTGTAATATGGTACATTATTGCATTATATTCTATAATTATTGTCCTATGTACACCACATTGAAGGGGAAATCATGCCCTGAAAGGTATAATGCTGGAGAAATACTTTGAAAGACTAGAAGCTCCAGGATCTTTCAGTGCTTGTGCTGATTACAGAAATATGGGAGCTGTAGTCTACAAAGTCAAGACTGCACAATAGCAGGGGCATGATATATAAACGATATACCTCTTTAGCCCTGTTTGAGTGGATTGTTGGAATCTTAATGCACAGATGTATGTAAAATATGTCACATGTTTAGGTCATGTGGCAGGAATACAAGAGCTTTGGAAAAGAGCCAAGGCCAAAATGTGTGTTGCAAACAAAGACTTATTTAGGCCTCAGAATCACTGGATTGGAAACTTCCACAACTCCTCTGGAAACACTATAATTGTGTATGGTCAGAAAAAGCTGTCCGTTTGGCTTTCTCCAACATCCATATTTTGTATATTTTGGCTTTTTAAATTCTTGAATGTGAAGAAATGAGAACCCCCGGTAGTGCAGTGGGTTAAACCGCTGAGCTGCTAAATTTCTTGACCAAAAGGTCGCAGTTTCAAATCTGGAGAGTGGCGTGAGCTTCCACTGTTAGCCCCAGCTTCTGCCAACCTACCAGTTTGAAAACATGAAAATGTGAGATCAGTAGGTAACGTTCCAGTGGTAAGGTAATGGTGCTCCATGCAGTCATGCCAGCCACATGACCTTGGAGATTTCTATGGATAACGCCGGCTCTTCGGCTAAGAAATGGAGATGAGCACCAACCCTCAGAGTTGGACACACACCACTGGACTTAATGTCAGGGGAAAACCTTTACCTTTACTACAAAGAAATGAGAATTGTTGGCAAATTCTTCAAAACAAAACTGGAACACACCTCATACCCATTTTTACCAGCAAAAATGTAACTGGGACAGCATTTTACTAAGACAGAGAGCTATTTGCCAGGATGGCTAAAGGTGAGCAGCCTCTCAGGAGAAAAAGGGGGCAGTAATATTCAGTTAAGACTAATAATGTTGACTTCACGAGGATTTTGGTAATGTTTATCTAAAAGTAATGAAAATGAAATTCTTACCCTTATAACCATGTTCAAGAAGGACAAAAGGGCTGTGGTGGCTGGTGCCTCAAATACCACTGTGGGTGTGAAACCGCTTTGGATTTTAATCCAAACTTCAAAGGAACTAACCAAGGTGCTAAATCCTGTTCTCACAATAGATTCAGTACCTGGGATAGCTCCTTTAGAATTCATCCCCAAACCTAAAGTGGATTTACCATTCCACTCCTACTGGTCTGGAAAACTGATAGTGGGTTAAGTGGCAATATTACTCCTGCATTCCTCCCTCCAGCAAATAATCCCATTCCACAGCACCACTCCACTTAAATTTGGTCAGACTGTGACCATTGCACCTGATTTAGCTGATCTGCAAGCTACACACACATGGTTTGGAAAAGGAATGGTCTTTTGGACCTTGTTGACTAGAATGAATGAATGTTTGGTGAGTGAAGATATATCCTATACATTGTTTGTCCCAACTTCAGTTTCTGCCCTCAAGATGCACTTCCCACCCGAATCTAATGAATGCCTACCACTTTCTGTCCCTTTTGAGCTCCACCCTTAGAAACATATTCTCCCTCAGACACACACTTTCCTTATCTCACCCAGGGTTTTACCAATTTTATCAATTTGATTCTTAGCACATTTGGCCCGTCCCGTGTTTCATTTCTTTATCATGTTATTTTGAAACTGTTTATTTTATTTTGTCATTTCCTGTGTTTATTTTGATGCTATTTTGTTTTGTTTTGTTTTTAATTTTGTTTTATTGTATTGTTATTTTTGGCTTGGCCTCATGTTAGCTGCCCTGAGTCCCCTTTTGGGAGAGGGTGGCAGGGTATAAATACAGATTATTATTATTATTATTATTATTATTATTATTATTATTATTATTATTTATAGCCTGCCCTATCTCCCTGAGGGGACTAAGGGTGGCTTACAACAAAATACACAGTGGAAGTAATGCCAGCAGTGATATATAAACAAAACAAAAACTAATCAATAAACAACTTAAATAAACAAGACATAACACACACCACATAATGATAAACATACTAAATCCTTAAAATCTTGTTAAACTCTCTAAATTAGACTAAAATTGTTGGAGGGGAGATGGTAAACAGCAGATTAACAAGATGGATGTTAACAGCTAGGTGAGGATGCATATAGAACTCTCTAACCATTAGATCTGTTGTGACGATTCTGGAATTAATGGTTTCCGAACTGGGACTTTTCTGAGATGTGCACGGACAAGTCAACTACATAACTCTTTTGCTATATGTGGAGTTCTTCTCTCTCCTAGTGAAAATGCACAGTCACTCTTGTTATGAGACTTTTTTCTGCCATTATTGCCTATAGGTAGTTTTGGCTTTAGAAATTGATCTTTGTGGCATTTCCTAAGTAAGCGCACATGATACTGGCACAGAGTCCTTTCCTTTTTCTGCTCTTTTCTTTTTGGCCACCCATTCAGTCATTCTCCAGATGAATCATAGCAATCTATATATACACTATCATCATGATCTTCACTTTCAGAAAATTCCCCCTTTCATCAAAGGGCAATGTTACTGTAGTGAAGTCTCTCTCACTTAAATGCAGGAAACGTGTTTCTTTCTGCTGTTGCCCTGTTTCCCTATACAGAGTACATTGTACACTTCCTTTTGTTGTAAAGATCTTTAATGATTACAAGTGCTCCGGCTAGTACTTTTGTGTCCAATACAAAGGAATAAAAACTACCGAACTGCTATTTGCAGCTGAAGGATTCATCTAGTCTCTTGGTCTGGCCTGATTGTGATGTTTTCTTTTCTTCCTTTTCCTCCCTCTTATTGCAGGATGAATACATTCTTTCCTTTGTGCACTTTCAGCCTACATATGCCAAGGCAAAGAAATTATTCCATTTCTTCCTTGCTATCTGTATGCAGAAATGATACTGGGAGTGTTTGCATGTTGACTTATGGAAGAACATCTAAAATTGGTCATAAATAAAACCACACAACTTACCATGTACAGCAGGTGGTCCATTCTGATGTGGCCTGCCATCTTCCCTTCAACAACATGTGTCTCATTTCCAGATTTCCTAGGCACTTGATTTGGCCTTGGATAAGATGGGAACTGTCAGTCAATGGAGTTGAACTGGTTCAATGTCATTGGCTGGTGGACCTGATCAAAGTGGCCAGATTGAGTAAGGGACATTTAGGATCTTGGCAGGTGCCTTCTGAATGCAATTCCACCTACCCTCTCTGTACTGTGGTTGTTACAGAGTTGTATTCATATGTTTGCTACATCTGGTTTCTTTATTGACATAACTTTCAAAGCTGGTTGCATGGGTCCTGTATCTGGGAGGAGAATTAACAGTGCCCATCAGTCAGGGGGCAGGTTGGTCAATGCCTGGATCCAGGACCCATTAAACGTGACCTCTCTGTAAATTCATGGATCTTCACAGTGTTTCTCAAACTCATCCTTCAATGGGTTGTTTTAAGTTTTTCAGGCTGTATGGCCATGTTCCAGAAGCATTCTCTCCTGACATTTCACCTGCATCTATGGCAGGCATCCTCAGAGGCTGTGAGGTCTGTTGGAAACTGTTGGAAACCTCAATGCCATTATATATGGTCTGCTGGGCTTTCAGTACCAGGGCAACATAGTTACCATTACAAACAACGCTTTGATGGCAGTCATAAGGCTGATGTGGCCCATGGTGAAAATGAGTTTGAAACCCTGGTTCTGGGTAACTCTACAGTATGCTGGGATTTGAAGTTGGGCAATTAAATGGTGTTTGATCATATCCACAGTTTCAGGTAACCACAATCTGGCTAAGAAACATTTTCCCCCATGCCTGTGTATTTGTGCAAGTGTATCAGAATTAATAGCAAATTGAACTTCTTAAATACATTAGAGAAATGTTTAGACTCTGGAAGGGACATATTTAAAATATAGTGTTGTTATTCACTCTAAGAAACTCACCACGTTACTTAAATTCAGTATCCTCCAACACTTTCTTGACACAGCCAGCATAGAGCCTGCTGGATCTCATCCCACGACACAAATCTACTTCCGATGGAGCTCCGTGGTGGCTGTGTTGAGGAAGCATGGTAGGAGGGGGAAATCTTAACATGAGAGACTACCCGTATTCAGGTTAGGAATCATGGGGACAACGCGGGATCATACTTTTCAACATGTGATGGGCAAGCAGGTGGTTCAGGAGATGCAAGGTGTCATGTGACAGATTATCCCCGCTGCCACACAATTGGCCCGCATGCCCTAGTGCCCCCCCCTTGCTGTCCCCTGTATCAAGGACAACAATGTGATGAAGTCCTAATAGATAGTAAGTTCATAAGCTCCCTATATTTGCTATTCCTATTTAACGTTATTTGGATTCATTCCGGGAATGGAGCACAGCAGCAGTGAACACTGATGACTGCTATAGCGATTTGGGACAGGGCATAGCTTGGGACTTTAATTTGCTTGTTATCCTAGGCAACAACATTCAAAGATGCAAGAAGAACAAGTTTCTGTGTTAAATAGCACCAGGGCTATATCAAGAGGCATATCATATTACACTGAACAGCAAAAGGACATTTGTTCCATGAGCTGCTTCCATTGTTGTCAATCTTTACTGATTAGAGCAGGAATCTCTATAATTTACCTAACAGTACAAAAGAATGACAACGTTCATTGTTATGCTCTAACTTGTAATACAGTCTGGAAATTTTTTAACAATTCTCTTCAAGATTCAGGATTTAGTGCACAACACCTAGTGGAACTGTTTCCCCTTTCCTCTTTTCCTTGAATGTGAAGTCTGAGACCCTTCCTCCAAAAGCTAAAACAATGTCAATGTTGTTGAGGCAAACTTTCTGAGAGAGGCCTCTGATTTTTATGTTCTTTTTTTCCTTTGCTGGAAAGGAAATCATTGATGTAAACTAAGAATCATCATCATAGGCCATCACTCGTGGTTGAGTATGATTACCTTCCAAGTGTAGGGTCTTGACGGTGGGTCCTATTCTTGATCCGCCTGTTCTTCCACACTGAGGACATCGGTTTCTAGGTGGAAGGGTTGGCTTGGTGTGTCTTTCTCTTGACACCTTTCTCCCTTTTGCCTCTTTGAATTCCACAGCACTGTTGATAACAGCTGACTTCTAGTCAGAATGCGTGAGGGCCAGGGCTTCCCAGTTTTCGGTGTCTATGCCACAATTTTTAAGATTGGCTTTAAGCCCAGTTTTAAATCTCTTTTCCTGTCCACCAACATTCTATTTTCTGTCCTTGAGCTGAGAGTATAGTAACTGCTTTGGGAGATGGTGATTGGGCATTTGGACAATGTGGCCAGTAAAGCAAAGCTGATAGCAGAGGAGATCATCACTTTAAGGCTGGTGGTATTTGCTTCTTCCAGAATGTTTGACTTTTGACCACTTGGCTGTGCCAAGAGATTTGCAAGATTTTCCAGAGGCAACACTGATGGAATCCTCTCAGAATCCCAGAATGGCTTCCACCACTCCAGAGGAATCGTGGATATGATCTTCATTGCACAACAGCTCCAAGAAAAATGCAGGGAACAAAATCAACCTCTGAACATAGCATTCATTGACCTTGCAAAGGCATTTGACACAGTGAATCTCAGTGCATTCTGGATTATCCTCCAAAAAACTGGATGCCCTGACAAATTTGTGAACATCCTGCGGCTCCTCCATGATGACATGATGGCAACAGTCTTGGATAGCAATGGCTACCAAAGTGACCCCATTAAGATGGAATCAAACAGAGATGTGTCAAACAGAGATGTGTTATTCCCCCAACCTTATTCTCCATCTTCAGCGCTATGATACTGCACCTTGTTGTTGGGAAGCTTCCTACTAACATGGAAATAATCTATCAGACAGATGGCAAACTATTTAACCTCAGCAGACTGAAAGCCAAAACCAAGGTCACAATGACATCTTTTATAGAATTCCAGTATTCTGATGATATTGTAGTCTATGCTCATTCAGAAGAAGACCTACAAGCTACTTCACTTCACTTTATTTCTTAATTAGTCGCTCTCCACCAAGGTGCTCCAAGCAACTAACACTACTCTAAACAACTTTGCAGAAGCATACAAAAAGCTTGTATGCTTCTGCAAAGTTGAACATTGAGAAAGCCAAAGTGCTCTTTCAGCAAGCACCAGCCAATCCCTCTATAATGCCAGAAATACATCTTAATGGTGTAACATTAGAAAATATTGACCATTTCCACTACATTGGCAGCCACCTCTCCACAAAAGTCAACACTGACACTGAAATACAACACTGGCTGAGCTCTGCGAGTGCAACATTTTTCTGAATTAAACAGAGAGTGTTTGAGGATTGGGACATTCGTAGGGTGCTTGTTTATAAAGCCATTGGCCTCCCAATCCTGTTATACACCGGTGAAACACAGACCATCTACAGATGTAACATTCTTCATATTTTTGGATTTAAAATTGCATTGAAATGTTTTTAATGTAAGCCACCTTGAATCTCCTTGTGGGGAGAAAAAATAGGGTACAAATAAACATAATAATAGAGAGCCGTTACCATTTTTCAGTTAGTGTGTTTTGGAGCAGGACTTCCAAACTAGCCCAATTGCACCCAATATATCCAGTGGCCATGGAATACTGGCTAATGTTTAGGTGCAGAATAGTAAATATGATAGAAAGGAAAGGAAATTTATTATGTGGAGGAGTAAATAGCTGGCTTACTGGAGTAGTGAACAAGAGCACCATCACTGCAACATTTTGATGCAGGGCGCCTAACACTGCTAAGTATGCCAAATCTTCTGTGACTCTGAGTCCATCTATAAAATGCAAACAGTACATAGTTTCCACAGTATTTTTTTCTTGCACTTATCTACTATTTTAATCCCAAGAATTTTATCCTTGAATCCTGTAGGTGACTTCCACTAGGATAGCCACATGATATGCCATTCATTGGAGAAGGAGATACCTCACACCTGCTTGAGGTACATTGAAGAAACCAAATGATATAACAAAAATATATTGAGGAAACAAAATGATAAACTAAAATTGTATGAGTTGTAGGTTTTTTCGGGCTATATGGCCATGGTCTAGAGGCATTCTATCCTGACGTTTCACCTGCATCTATGGCAAGCATCCTCAGAGGTAGTGAGGTGTATGAGTTGTATTGTATGAGTTTTTGATTTTTTGTATACAATCAAAAATTGTATGAGTTTTTGATTTTTTGGTGATTCAGAGACAAATGCAATTCATAAAGTTACAAGCACTAACTGCTATTTTATGATAAAATACCTTAAGGCCCGATATTCTACAATGGCACATTTTCCATTAGTCCCCACAAGATTCCAAATTCAAACTCTTCTTGCTTACAGGAACTTTACTTTATGCAACAGCCACAATTGTCCTCTCTAAAATACTGGAAAATACTGAAACCCCAAAAATGGAAAATTCCACTTTTATTTCAATGCTCTCAGAATAACAGCTCACAGTACAGTTCTTTGATTTTAAAGGATGGAAACACTTTCCTCTCTCTAACACAAAGGAATGCATTAGCTCTCAAATGTTTTGCATGTTATGATATTTGATTCATAATGTCTCCCTGGCATATAGCTTGGTTGTCTGTGGCCTTTGTGGAAGTTCTTTCACTCATTCCAATCAAAATAGGATAAATGTTTTGCTTGGACTTGTGACAAATTCTGCAAGTGGCCCAATTTTTTAAAAAATTGCATCCAACCTTGATAAGTCCGTTCAGTTTCCTTCTTTCAGCTCCATCCAATTGTTTAACTGTCCTGTTATGAGTGGTAAGAGTGCATGGTGGTATTATTTCTTTTTTCAACATAGTATGGGGTGTTCTAGTGTTCTCCTCTCCCTTCACCCTCTTCAGTTCATTGTCTCTCACCCCAGGGTGAAAGGGCAGGGTTTTTCTTTTTTTTTAGGAGATCTTCATCTGGCGAGGCTCCCCAGTCTTTGGAGAATTTGTCTTGCATTTACATTTTCCTAGCATAAGATGCTGCAGGGCTGATCGCATTTCTAAGGAGCCAATGCTGGGGCGGTTCCTTGCTCTCCTGAAGCGCTCAGCTTCAGCAGATACCCATTTGTAGAGGCACCTCACAAAAGACAGCATTATCCCTTTGGCCTTGACTGTCATGGACCTGTTCCCTTCCAGTTTCTGTAGAGTCTTGGAATTATTGTGGAACAGAAAGTTTAGTGTCCACCGGTCACTCATTTTGTGCTTCTTCACTGAATTACGCTTTGCCTTCCCCCCATGTTTGACATTGTGGTTCTTCCGTATAGGTCTAGACTTCTTATTCTTGAGCTTTGCCCTTCTTGGAGTTGAAATTTTCCTCTTCCTACTATATGTGGAAGGCATGGCTTCAGTCTGATTCTGTTCCACAGTATTGACTCCCTGAAGTGCCTTGGGTTCTACTCAGCACACTGCCTTATATTTTGCTAGATATGTAAATAACAGAACATTTCCAAGCTCAGTGATTGGCAGGGAGGAACAAAGGCATTGTGATGGTGCTTGTATCTGCCTCACAGTGAGAGCCTATGTAATATTTTCTGTCATTTCAAAATGAATGAGATTGTAACCTATGTATTCATTGGTTGTTAGATAAATGTTATGACATACCTACAGCTCTGGGAATATTTAGTTAGTTAGTTAGTTAGTTAGTTAGTTAGTTAGTTATAATGACATGTATTAACACTCTGCATCCATGGGGGAGGATCCTAAACCCACTATTTAGCAATACCTTTTTTTGAACTAGCAAAGTTATCACTAACTTGTGCCAGGTTTAGAATTCTACAGAACTATTTATTTATTTATTTATTTACCATATTTGTATGGTACTATTTATTTATTTATTTACTTACCATATTTGTATGGCAGTGGGAAGAAAAAGCAAAAGATTTTGGACACACATTTTCTTGGTAATATCAAACATTTTTTATTCAACAAAAATTGTCAAACAATAGTCCTGTAATTCATGCATGCTTTTTTATGATGAGACATTGAATTTTTAATATTTCTCAGCCCAAAGGCAACTCAGGGCAGTTCACAGTTGGCAACATATGATTCCTCAACAAATAAAACAATCATACAATACTGTTAAAACGTTTAGCATAAAATATCAAAATATAAAAAAGACCATACAAAGCCATAAAAACATGGAAATTTACCTCTCATGAGACATTTTCACGGCAGTTTGGGGATGGAGCCCACTGGATACCATCAAATGACATAGAGCTTCTTCCGGTGGGGCTCTGTCCCTAAACTATGGTGAAAGCGTTGTATGTAGGACCAAGAGCACCAGGGCTAGATCAAGAGGCATCTTGTGTTACACTGAACAGCAAAAGGACATTTCTTCCATAAACCTGCTTCCATTTTTGCTAATCTTCACTGATTAGAGCAGGAATCTCTATAATTTACCTAACAAAATAACCATAATGATCATTCTAACTTAAATCACAGCCTGGATTTGTTTTAGATGATTCTCTCCAAGATTCAGATTGTAGTGCACCACACCTAGTGGAACTGTTTCTCCTTTCCTCTTTTCTTTGAATTGAAGTCTAAGATCCTTCCCCCCTTAGCTAAAACAATGTCAGTGCTATTGAGGCAAACATTTTGGGGAAAGGTCTCTGATTTTATGTTCTTTATTTTTCTTTGCTGGAAAGGAAATTGTTGATGTAAACTAAGAATATGAGAAAAGTAACAATTGCTTTCCCCTTCATAGAGGGGGTGCTGTGGTTTTTAGCTCTGATTATGCTTTTAAGGATTTAAACTGTGAAATTCTTAATGCCATTTATATTTATTATGTTTTAATGTTTCTTCATATTTTTGAATTTTAAATTGCATTGAAATGTTTTTAATGTAAGCCGCTTTGAGACTCCTTGTGAGGAGAAAAAATAGTGTATAAATAAACATAATAATAGAGAGCAGTTGCCATTTTTTTCAGTTAGTGTGTGTTGAAGCAGGACTTCCAAACTAGCCCAATTGCACCCAATATATCCAGTGGCCATGGAATATTGGCTAATGTTTGGGGGGAGGGGGAAATTGTAAATAAGATGGAAAGGAAAGAAAATTGACTATGTGGAGGAGTAAATGGCTGGCTTACTGTGGACAAGAGCACCATCACTGCAACATTTTGATGCAGGGCCCCTAATGCTACTAAGTATGCCAAATCTTCTGTGACTACGAGTCTATCTATAAAATGCAAACACTACATAGTTTTCACAGTATTTATTTTCTTGCATTTATCTACTATTTTAACCCCAAGAATATATCCTTGAATCCTGTAGGATACCATATACCTGCTTGAGGCACATCCCTTCTCTCTCACGCACATGAAAGCAATTCTTGATAGCACATCACACTAGAGAATAAATCCACTTTAAATTTGGTTGCTGCCTCCTGCAGAATTCTGGGATTTGTAGTTTAGGAAGGAGCCTTTAATCACTTCTCTAAACCACAAATCCCAGAATTCTGCAGGATGGAGAAACCGGATTTAAGTGGATTCATTCTCTAATGTGATGAAGTAGTCAGATGTACCTGTAAAACTCAGTCCATTGTTATGTGGGGCATGGGTACTAGGCAGCATGCAACTTTTACTCCACAGCAGACAAAAATGATTGGTTTTCAGATTCCAAATCTTATGAATATTCAGATCTAGCCTAAGGCAGAAAATGTAGTGTTTTTATGTGCTCTGCCATCCAAGCAGAACAAAATATACACCACTTTGGGGCAGTGAGTTCACATCATCACATGGCTCCTATAGAACTTTTAAATGCTGGATTTAAATACAAGTCCTCAACTAACATGGCCAAAGGGATTGGAGAATTGTAGTAAAAGAAAGAATATTTCAGTCTCTAGTCTTCATAGATGAAAGATATCTTTAACAAGATTTTGGAGAGGCCAACATATATAAACATTAGCATTTTATTATTAAGATTTTATATTATTTTATTTAGGAGTCTAAGAGCAAGTGATTAAAAATTTAATATTAATATTAACATTAAACATTAGTTTGGTGTACATATATGCAGATCTGGCAGTCTGAAAACTACTGAATCATGTGTAGAAAAAGGAATTTCAGTAAGCGTTGTTTGTGACCTGGTTGTGTGGTGAGCAATATCTGTTGAAATTCCTGCTCCTGTACAATCACTGAAGCAAAAGGAACTCTCTCCAATTTCCGTCTAGTAACCAAAAAGTTAAGATGAATTCATATACTTCACAATTATGTTATCACTTTTAATACCAGAATTTCGGTGAAAATCAATTTAAATTTCAAGAAAAATGGAATATTGCCTGTTCAGACAT
Source organism: Anolis sagrei (assembly GCF_037176765.1). Lineage (NCBI taxonomy): Eukaryota > Metazoa > Chordata > Lepidosauria > Squamata > Anolidae > Anolis > Anolis sagrei. The sequence goes on along the minus strand of NC_090024.1, from coordinate 208,461,837 downwards.
CACGTTCAGTGTGGTCCATACTAAAGTTAGTGGCAAATATAAATTTAGATAGCATTACCAGAAATAAGGAATTAAGCCTTACTATGTACAGTGAGGAAGCCAAATGTGTGGCTTTTCTTTCATTTTAGGATTCAGAGCCAAATACAATTCATGAATTTATAAGCATTAATTGCTATTTTATGATAAAATGCCATAAGGCCTGATATTCTACAATGGCACATTTTCCATTAGTCCCCACAAGACTCCAAATTCAAACTCTTCTTGCTTACAAGAACTTTACTTTATGAAACAGCCATAATTGTCTTCTCTAAAATACTGGAAAAAATTGAAAACCCAAATATGGAAAGCTCTACTTTTATTTCAATGCTCTCAGAATAACAGCTCACAGGATGGAAACACTCTCCTCTCTCAAACACAAAGGAATGTATTAGCTCTGAAACGTTCTGCATGTTATGATATTTGACTCATAGACAATGTCTCTCTGGCATATAGCTCGGTTGTCTGTAGCCTTTGTGGAAGTTCTTTCACTCTTTCAAATCAAAGTAGGGTGAATGTTTTGCTTGGACTTGTGACAAATTCTGCACTGGTACAGTCTTTTTTATTGAATCCAACCTTGAGTAGTTCATCCAGTTTCCTTCGTTCAGCTCCATCCCATTGTTATGAGTGGTAAGAGTGCATGGTGGTATTATTTCTTTTTTCAATATAATATGGGGTGTTTCTAGTTTTCTTCTCTCCCTTCACCCTCTTTAGTTCTTTCTCTCTTGCCCCAGGGTGAAAGGGCAGGGTTTCTCTTTTTTTAAGAGATCTTCACTTGGCGAGGTTCCCCAGTCTTTGGAGAATATGCCCTGCATTTACATTCTCCTAGCATAATATGCTGCAGGGCTGATCGCATTTCTGAGGAGCCAATGTTGGGGCGGTTCCTTGCTCTCCTGAAGCGCTCAACTTCAGCAGGTACCCATTTGTAGAGGCAACTCACAAAAGACATCATTATCCCTTTGGCCTTGATTGTCATGGACTTGTTTGCTTCCAGTTTCTGTAGTGTCTTGGAATCATCATGGAAGAGGGAGTTTTCTGTCCACTGGTCACACATTTTGTGCTTCTTGACTGAATTACGCTTTGCCTTCCTCTCATGTTTAAAATTGTGGTTCTTCCGTATAGGTCTAGACTTCTTATTCTTGAGCTTTGCCATCATTGGAGGTGAAAGTTTCCTCTTCCTACTATTGGCAGAAGACATAGCTTCAGTCTGATTCTGCTCCACTGTATTGACTCCCTGAAGTGCCTTGGGTTCTACTCAACACACTGCCTTATATTTTACTAGATATGTAAATAATAGAACATTTCCAAGCCCAATGATTGGCTGGTATGAAGAAAGGCATTGTGATGATGCTTGTATCTGCCTCACAGCGAGAGCCTATGTAACATCTTCTGTCATTTTAAAATGAATGTTATTGTAACCTATGTATTCATTGGCAGATAGACAAAAATTATGACATACTGACAACTCTGACAATATTTAGTTAGTTAGTTGGTAATAATGGCATGCATTAACATTCTGCATCCATTGGGAGGAACCTAAACACATTATTTAGCATTACCTTTACTCCAGCTAGCCAAATTATCACTAACTTGTGCCTTTAGAGCTTTTCAGAGCTTTTCATCCAACTAGTTGTGGTGAACCTGAAAGTTTCCTCACTTTGGAAGCAACTTCCCTTAAAGTATAAATGATTTTTGAATTCTTCACTTGATAGAAATATCAGCTTCTAGACTTAGCAGTGAAGAGGGTATCCCATTAGAAGACCCTGCAGTTCCCCCAAGAACCTATCCTGAATTGTTTGAACGGCTGCATGTCCCAGTCCTTATATCAAAGTCCCATAAAGGGAAGTATTTTAGGTAATGTTGCAGCCCAGCTACCTACTTGATCCCCTTTTCACCCAAACACCACACCGATTAACAAGAATAGTAAGTTTATTAAGAAAATAATAATAATATCATCATCATCATCATCATCATCTTTATTTGTATCCTGTCCCATCTCCCCTCTGGTAACTCTGAGTATATAATTTTAAAACAGTTTCAAAATACATACATGAGTTAGATTTCCAGAAGCTTTTACAAAAGCAGAAGCAGTAGTAAGGAGAATGGGTAAAAGAGGGGAATCCCTGGACATCACTTATACTGGAAGTAGCAGAAGTAGTAGTAGTAATTATCATTATCATTATTATTTGTTACCCAGCTCTCCTTGTGGCTCAAGGGGGATACAGCATGAGTGATGACAGTCCAGCTACAATACTGGTTTGCTTGTCTTGTGTGATAAAGTCTTTAGACAGTTCCCTATTTACACAGTTCTCCAATTCTAACTTAATTTTAAATAGAAGTATAGCATGTGTGTCCTCACTATTCTCTCTCCATTTCCCAATAGTAAGAAACTCTGGATCCTTCCAGGAAAAACAAACTCTACCCCAAACAAAAGAGTACTTTACTGAGAATAAATGATGTGAAAAATTAAAGAAATATGGATTGGAGAAGACTCTACAGTCTGTAAGCAAGCTTCTCCCAAGAGCTAGGATGAACTCTACAAAGTGTTTTACTACTTCTTCATAACCAGGCACTTAACACAAGATATACTGAAGTGGGTAAAATATAAAAGAGAGTACAGTGTATGCAGCAACCGCAGTTATGGCTAAAGCAGAACTGTCACTACTCAAGAGTCTATTACAAATTGTTTTGTCACTCTCAAAACACAGGCCTTTAAAAATGAATTTCAGCATTCCTTTGATAAAATGCATGCATACATATTTACATTGCTCTGCCTCACTCTCATTTACAAACATTTCCATCCAATAGACTATTGAAAATGCTATGACATCGTCCCCTTCACTTTGTGATCCTTCATTGGATGGGATCAATAATGTAATAGATCTGAAAAGTTCTACGATACAGATCTAGAGCAGTGGATGCTTATACAGGGTTAGTCAAAATGCATAGGCCAATAAGCCATTGTACTTTGGATTCACAACCCCAAATGTGTTGGAGTCAATTGTTCTCATCACCAGAGAGTACTATCAAGGGCTGTATGTGTCTTGAGCATAATGCAATATATAGTCCAACACATCTGACGGGGGCTGGAGAGAGCTAATCTAGATGCAATAAATGATTGTGTCTTGGGGTGCTTACACATCATGGAGATGGTAATAACAGTTTTGACTGAATTCAAATCATGAATGTTTCTCCTTTGGATTAAATTAGATCTCTCATTACCATCTTCATGAAGATGTTTATGGTCAAAATGCCCTAAAGGCACCAAATCCCAATTGATTTTGAAAGCTAACCAGAACCAGTCCTGGTGAGTATGTGGATGGGAGACTGCCAATGAATAGCAAATGCTGTAGGCAATATTTCAGAGGACAGCACTGGCAAGCCACCTCTGAGTATTCCTTACCTATGAAACCCTATGAAATTCATGAGGAATTCATGAGGTAACCATAAATCAGCAAGCTACTTGAAGGCATAGACATACACATACACACACACACACACACGTGGATGTTTGCATTTCATGTAATAAAAACCTTAGAAGTTTTATGTCATAGTGAGGAAAAATTGCAGTTTCAGACAGAGATTTATAAAATGTCAGCATGAATGAAGCAACAAAAAAAAAACAACTTCTAAAAAGGGAACTATATATTCTGTAAATATTGATGGTGTGTATGTATTGAGTTAAGATACTTTTATGTTGACTTTGAGGGCAAAGCTTTCCCAAGACGATTTATGAAAAATAATTACCTGAAATACACAGCAGAGAGCAGATGTCTTGTCCAAGTGAAGAGATTAAAAAAACGGAAGGGCACAAAGATAATGAAGCAGAGGATATGAGAATATAGCTCGGTACGGAGAAAAACTGGCCACAAGTTTAAAACTAATATTTAAAATGGCAGCTCTAAATTAAAGGTCATTAATGCTTGAAGTTATTTTACCACTATTAGAAGTGGAGTTTTCTTCAAAAATTTGTTTAGTAGTTAATTTGCAATGCTCATCTGTTGCTGTCTGCATTTTGAATATAGCAGTTTGTATACAATACTTTATTGTTCATGTGGACCCAATTGATCATGTGAATTGTTGTAATACATCCCCATGGTTCAAGCATTTGTCCTTCTATTTTTATTCATTTATCGTATCAGAAGCCAACCGAGGGTACAGTTTTAATGTATTTTAAAAACCCAAAGTTTTAAAAAACTTGGCATTATGCTAAATGTCCTTTAGCCAGTAGCTGGCCATTGTGCATGTGGCAGGGCTCAGGTTGCATTGTAGTAGGTGGTCTGTGGTTTGCTTTTCTCCACTTTGGGGCCCAATTTCTTAAGGTTGGCTCTGCATCTTGTGGTGCCAGAGTGGTCTGTTTAGCGCCTTCCAAGCCGCTCTGTGTACCCAGGAGGGAGTCTCTCATTCGGCATCAGCCATGGCTTGAGGTTCCGCATTTTAGACAGCTAATTTTGGACTCTCACTTGCTGAGGTGTTCCTGCAAGTATCTCTGTAGATCTTAGAAAACTATTTCTTGATTTAAGGCATTGGCGTGCTGACTGATATCCAGGGGATGGGCTGGAGATGTCACTGCCTTGGTCCTTTCATTAGTGGCTGCTACTTCCTGGCAGATGTCAGGTGGTGCAATACCAGCTAAACAATATAATTTCTCCAGCGGTGTGGTGCACAGATATCCTGTGATAATGCAGCATATCACATTAAGAGCCATATCCACTGTTTAGCGTGATGAGTTGTTTTCCACACTGGGCGTGCATACTCAGCAGCAGAGTAGCAAAATGCAAGGGCAGATGTCTTCACTGTATCTGGTTGTGATCCTCAGGTTGTGCTAGTTAGCTTCCGTATGATATTGTTTCTAGCACCCACTTTTTGCTTAATTCATAAGCAGTGCTTCTTGTAGATCATAGAAGAGTACAGGGTGACTCCCAGGTATTTGGGTGTACTGCAATGCTCCAGTGGGAAATCCTCAGGTAAGCGACCAGAAGCGACTTGCCCTTGTATAGAGGATATAGAAAAAACATCCCAAGTTGTTATTCTGGATAATTTGTTTGTTCAATATAATTATCTTTTCTGCCCCAAAAGACTACTAAAATGGGCTCAATCGTACATTTTTAAAGACAGTGTTCTAAAATCAAGATGCTACCAGAGAAATCTCTATGCCACTTCCAAGAAATCTAATTTAGAGGAACATACAGCATGACTTCTGAAGAAGATTGTAGTTTATATATAGAGCTTACATTGAAGGAAGCAATCTTTAGGATATTGTCATGCCCCCACAGAAACCTCCTCTGCTTCCCTCCTTAGTTAGGAGTGATTAGCCTACTTATTGTAAATAGCCATTATGGGAGGGATCCAGGGCTAGCCCCTTCCTTCCTTAAAATATCCCCCTCCCCTTTCTGAATCTTCCTCAGGGGTGGAGCCGCTCAGGTAGACTCAATTGCATCTCTGGAAGTCAGGCACTAGACCAGCTGATGTCAGAAGAGTGAAGATGCTAAATATATTCCATGTCAAGGTTGATAGGTGGTGGTTGATCAAAAGAAGTTAAACAAGTAAACAGCTCAGCAGTTGGTTCTGTAAGCAAAGTGGCATTGCTGAAGACACAGGGAACAAAAAGGAAAAGACAACAGACAAGTAGGCAAAGATAACGGTTAAAGCAAATCCCCAACCTTTTAAGAGATTTTTGTCAGTTAGATCAGGAGTAGTTGGGGTCTGAACCTTGCTACTGCTTAATTAAAGTCTTTATCAACTGTTCCTCTGAGCATATCAACTCTTTTCCCAGTAAGATCAGGATATCTCCATGCAAACAGCTTGCGGGGGTAGAACAGATAGCCTGCCCTAAATGATTTAGGCCTTTGTAACAATGCTCAGTGAGTTAAACTGCTGAGCTGCTGAACTTGCTGACCGAAAGGTTGGTGGTTCGAAACCAGGGAGTAGGGCAAGCTCCTGCTGTTAGGCCCAGCTCCTCCCAACCTAGCAGTTCAAAAACATGCAAATGTGAGTAGATCAATAGGTACCACCTTGGTGGCAAAGTAATGGTGCGCCATGCAGTCATGCTGGCCACATGACTTTGGAGGTGCCTACAGCCAATGCCGGCTCTTCAGCTTAGAAATGGAGATGAGCACCACTCCCTAGAGTTGGACACAACTAGACTTAATGTCAGGGGAAACATTTACCTTTACTAACACGATGTACATTTACATTGGAGAATTAGTGCAGTTTGACGCCACTTTAAGTGCATGGTCCAATGCTATGGATTCATGGGATGCAATTTTACAACATGTATAGCCTTCTCTGGCCCCTTCTACACTGCCAGGTAAAACCCAGATTATCTGCTTTGAATTGGATTATATAGTAGTGCAGACTCATATAATCTAGTTTAAAGCAGATAATGTGGATTATCTGCTTTGACAATCTGGATTATATGGCAGCATAGAAGGGGCCTCTATCAAAGGGCCCTTGAACTTCACCAAACCACAACCATGATTCCATAGCATTTAGCCTTGGCAGTTAAAGTGGCATGAAACTGCATCAATTCTATAGTGCAAATGCACCTTAAGAATAGTCTTTATCATCATCATCATTATTATTATTATGTTTATTATGTTTATTTACATCCCACCTTCTCTCTCCACATGGAGACTCAAAGCACTTCACAATTTAAATATTGCAATACAACTTAAGATATACAATATACAAATATTAAAACAGTATTAAATATCATTCATATTTTTATAAATTCAAGTTAAAAACATAAATGTTGAGATCCATTTGATATGATAGACTGCAGCTCCTATCATCCCTAACATTGGGTTGAGGAAAGCTGGATAACAACCATTACCTTGACTAAGGAATGGAAACAAAAAGAGAAACCAACCTCATACGGTATACTAAGCAGCACATAACAATATTGCATTTTATACTGACCAGTTTTTGGAATTATTCTAGGGCAGCTCCACGTAGAGCAACCTGAAGTAATCTGATTGTGAAATTATTAAGGCATGGGTGAAGGTTTTAATAAGAATTACTGGACAAAAGTACTCCTGGTTTGTTTTTGGTTTATTAAAAGAATGCTTGGTCTATAAGTAAATCTGCAATCTCAACCCAGCAGATAGAGCTCAAACCCATCCAGAGCAAAATGTACCATTGGCCAAGCCTGAACTGAACTTCAGCCTTTCAGTCTACATCTAGTCCATCACTGTAACTAGTTGGTTGTTCAGACCTTCATAGTTTCCTTGATATAAGTTGAAAAATAGAGATAAAACTAGATATCATCCATACAGTGATGAGATTCAGCCCCAGAATTCTCTCAATAGCTTCAAATAACTGATGAATCCACCGTGACTTTTGCCCCAGGAGCCACATCTTGGAGTCAGTGATGAGTCAGAAGGCTGCACATTTGTAATACACACACAAAGATATATACACTAATCAGCTTCATCCAGGAAAACTTTGAATTGTGTTGTTACCTACCTGTTCTAGAACATACTCAGAAGTGGAAGATTGAAAAAAGGAAACTAATCATTTCGGTTGGTGGGATCAAATGATGGTTCCTGCAATAATAATCTTAGCTTTAGAGGCTTTGACAGTATCCTGTACTTTAGAATACAGCTAATGCTGTAGGTGAACAAGGAGAAAGAGCTGTTGACAAGACAAGGCTTGTTGTTGTGGTTGTTTGATACACAACAAGATTAGTACACAGCAAACAAGATCACTACGCTGTCTTTTGTATTGGATCACACATTGGACACTTCCCAAATGTCTAGGACTATGTGATGTATCGGCGAATAATGCATGCATATCCGAGTAGGGTGGCCTTTTGCAGCTGACAGATGGTAGTTTTGTCAGAACTGATTGTTTTTAAGTGCTGGCTAAGGTCTTTAGGCACTGCACCCAGTGTGCCGATCGCCATTTGGAGCACCTTTTCTGGCTTGTTATTATTATTATTATTATTATTATCATTATCATTATCATTATTCTTGGGGCATTTGAGTGGGTAAGGCAGAAGACACAGTGTTGAATTAGATGGATCATACCAATTATTTTTGTAAAGATACCATATTGATGTGTTTTTCTATTATTTAAGGGAGATACTGTTATTTTAAAACTAAACATTTTGTGCTAAACTCCCATCTAAAGCTTTAAAAATATTCACTAGCAACAGCAACCAGTATTTTAATTCTAATAAAGAGGCAGCAACCAAAAATAATAGGGAAATAGGACTGAAACTAAATGATAAAGCCTGTATTTGCCTCGCTTTGACGCTTTGTTCCATTCTGAAACTAGTGCAAGAGACAAATTCAAGTGATGTGCCACCAGATGTACCATGTTACTCAGCATGCCAAGTGCATTCTTTCGGAGAGATAACCATTCCAGCAGGTCTATTTTTAATTTAGTTCCTTGATAGAACATTTAGCTGTTTCTGTTAGAGAAGAATTTTGTAATGGGATCCTATCATGTCTATTGGAAAGAGTTCCAGCCTCCCACTACTGAGAAGTGTAAAACTATTGGCAACATATGGCATCCCTGTGGAGCTATTTAATTGCAGAAAGTGCTGCCAAGAGATTTTTTAAAAAAAATAAAAATAAATAAAAGAGCTTAGAAAGGGGAAAAAAAGTTTTGCACTTTCCCCATCTTCCCATTTCAGCATCAAACATTAAAACAAGTGTATATTCAAATTTTCTAGTTCCTTTCTAGAAGGAGAAATTAGTTGTAATAAATTATGCAGCCTTTTGTGAGTGGAGCCTAGCTCTTGAACTCTGATATACTGATAAGAGCAGGCTTCTAATGGCAGATTCAGATGTGCTTTTTACCAGAACAGTGGAAAGCACTTTTGTTCCAGCATGTATTTAGAGACCTTCTGTGAATATCGATTCTACTTGGCTATGCAGTACTGTGTAAAATAAAGGGATAGGCACATATGAGTGTATGAACAAGGAACATGAAAGACATTGCAAACTAATTCAACCTGAGAAGTCAGCCATAGCAGAGCACCTGATGAACCAACCTCGACACAGCATATTATTTGAGAACACAGAAATGCTGGACCACTCTAACAACCACCATGTAGTTTATATTTAGACATGGCCATCATGTCTCCTCTCAGCCTGCAGAAGAGAAGGCTAAGAGGAGATATGTTGGCCATGTATAAATATGTGAGGGGAAGTCATAGGGAGAAGGGAGCAAGCTTGTTTTCTGCTGCCCTGGAGACTAAGACGCAAAACAATAGCTTCAAACTACAGGAAAGGAGATTCCACCTGAACATGAGGAAGAACTTCCTGTTAGAACTGTTCAGCAGTGGAACTCTCTGCCCCGGAGTGAGGTAGAGCCTCCCTCTTTGGAGGCTTTTAAACAGAGGCTGCATGGCCATCTGTCAGGGGTGTTTGAATGCAATTTTCCTGCTTCTTGGCAGGGGTTGGACTAACTGGCCCACAAGGACTCTTCCAACTCCATGATTCTATGATTCCATTCTATGATTCTATGCCAGACTACACAGAGAAGCCACTGAGATCCACAAGCATGAGGACAGTTTCAACAGAAAGAAGGAAACCATGGAAATGAACAAAAACTGGCTACCAGTTTTTAAAAACTCTAAAACCAGGACAGTAAATAAAGAGCAACACTCAAAAAGTAGGGGGATTCCAGACAAGAATCAATCAGGGCAAGCTAACCCCTCCCAACACGGGATTCCTCCAGGCAACAGCGAGACAGGCATTGAAGCTACAAGGCCATGAACTGCTAATCAAGGTGGCCATTTGCAACATTTACACTTGCCTCCAAAAGATAATAGTTCTTTCTCCCACCCCGGACATTCCACAAATATGTAAACCTCACTTGCCTAGTTTCCAACAGATCCTTCAACCTTTGAGGATGCCTGCCATAGGTGTAGGCAAAACATCAGGAGAGAATGCTTCTGGAGCATGGCCATACAGCCCAGAAAACTCACAGCAACCCAATGCATGAACACCTGGTGTAACATATCTGTGGATTTAGTGGCTTGGTTTTGTCCTCTACACTTGATAATTAATTATGGTTTTAATTGACTCATTATGCTATATTTGATCCGCAGTTGAATGGACAAGAAGTCTGCTAGATGAACTTTCTTGTGGTCAGAAGAAAGGGAGAGACATGGATCACTCTTTCCTTTTGCATCCCACAATTTAAAATATACTGTTTGAAAATATGCTGCCTCTTGGATACCACGAAGCATTTCCCATCTTTTTCTCCAACAGCACCTCCAAGAGCTCTCCATGGCCTGTAGGTTTGTTTATGTGGACTTCAGTTACCTTCCAAGTATCTTATTTATTTATTTTTTCCAATTTTTATCCCCCTCCCCAAAAATGCCTTCTAATGGCATCAGTAACATTTTAACCACAAATTTGCCTCCTCTGGGCGGTTTTGGTTCTGGAAGATGACTTTTTCATAAACAGGGAGTGAGTTGGCAAAGAAATGGCAAAAATGCCCCCGTAACCCATACATTTGGGGATTATTTGGAGGGTGCATTTTAAGTGTTAAAGACAATCCTCCAAGGTCTCTTGCAAGAGTTTATGCTCCCTAGTCTCTCGCAGTTGTGCACCAACCTAGGCATGAAGATATAGAGAATTCATTTAATGAAAAAAGTATTTTGGTTGCTTAGATATTTCACCGAAACGTCTGCATTCAGGATAAAGTAACTCAGTGAAGAATGTTGAATCTGCAAAGTGTACACCTCAAACTAGCTGAAACAAAATAATCTGAAGTCAGGAAGAAATTCAGTATTTGAAAACGTGTTTCATTGCATGTTCCGTGACTTTCAGAATTAGTTTTTTTTTCCTATAAAAATGTATGCAACCAAATCTTCCAGGTTTTCATGAGGAAAAACTTGAGTTTGATGCAAGTTTGGTACATTGTGGTTTTATTTTATTATGTTTGAAGCTTGAATGTGATGATTGCATATTTGGAGATAGGCAGGATATATATAAAGTACATAAAAAAGAAAGCCATTGACATGTCAATGAAATTCCTTCAGCAACTGATTTCAATTCAAAATAGTACTCACACATTCCAGGATTCAGATAAAGAGTAAAGCCAGGGTTGCTGTAAGTTTTCCAGGTTGTATGGCCATGTTCCAGAAGCATTCTCTCCTGGTGTTTCACCCACATTTATGGCAGGCATCCTCAGAGGTTGAGGGGTCTGTTGGAAACTAGGCAAGTGAGGTTTATATATCTGTGGAATTTCCAGGGTGGGAGAAAGAACTCTTGTCTGCATTTGATGGAAGGTGTGAATGTTGTAAATGGCCACTTTGATTAGCATTTAATGACCTTGCAGCTTCAATGCCTGGCTGGTTGTTGCCTGAAGGAATTCTTTATTGGGAGGTGTTCGCTGGCCCTGATTTATTCTTGTCTGGAATTCCCCTGTTTTTTTAGGTGTGGCTCTTTATTTACTGTCCTGCTTTTAGAGTTTTTAAAATACTGGTAGCTAGATTTTGTTCATTTTCATGGTTTCCTCCTTTCTGTTGAAGTTCTCCACATGCTTGTGGATTTCCGTGGCTTCTCTATGTAGACTGACATGGTGGTTGTTAGAGTGTTCCAGCATTTCTGTGTTCTCAAATAATATGTTGTGTCCAGGTTGGTTCATCAAGGTTGAGTTAGTCTGCAGTGCCTTTTATGTTCCTTGATTCATGTTTGGACACTGCATTTGATGGTCCCTATGTAGACTTGTTCACAGCTGCATATTATACAGAGGTGAGAGGATCCCTCTTGTCGTTTGATGAACGTAGCATTTGTTGAATTTTCTTAGTGAGTCATCAGCATCCCTATGTAGTCAGGGGTTCCCTTGATGTATGGTAAGAACACTTTTAAAGCCACGGTTACACCGATAGAACACCTGCGTCAAATGTCAGTTTCTTGTCCTTCAGCACTTCCAGTAGAACCTCAAACTTGTACCTGGACTGAGATATATAGGATTTATTCATAGTATTTCTCCACTTTTTTGGTGATTAATGGATCATAGGATTGTAACCAATTGTTTTGGTTTATCTCTGTAGGTATCAATAGGCTCCAATTCACACTAGACATTCTATGAGATGTGAAAGCTTATGTATCAACCTTGTGAATTTAATAGAGAGCTCTAAAGTGCAGCGTTGCTTTACTGGTTACCTTAATAAGCAAAAATGGGAAGCTAAATGAAAGAAGACACTGTACTTTACTGTACCTGCATCAGGAATGGATTTCTCTGGAAGATAGTGAACTTGAGTCTTCATTATGGCAGCTTGTGGCCCTTTCACATGTAAAGTAGAAAAACTCCCTAGAAAGAAAGATTGTCTCACATCCTCAGAACTATGACACTTGCTAAAATTTTGAGACGATCCAAAGTATATGTTTGTTTGACATACAGCTACATAGCATGCAGACCAGGTGGTCTTCGGTTTTCTTAGGTACTGTGTCTGAAACCTCTGATATTCTGGGACATGTCTGGAAACTTGGTGGCAGCTTCAGACACATAAATTGAAAGGTTTATTGAATTAATTATGAAGATGAATAATGCAATCAGTACACCAGCTTTTCTATTTGTTTTGGCACTAAATTTAATTTATTTTATGCAATCCCTACATTTTCAATTTTCAGCTTGCTGCAGTGTTTTGCATGGACAATGAATACCCTTGCTGTATTGTAGTGTTGTATATTTCATGAACACTTACTTCAGCTTAGCAAATGCACTTTAAGTCCTTAACACTCTTTAACTCCTACACTGTTCACACAAAGATGAGTTTGAGAGAGGAAAGAACAAAAGGATGGGCTATTGTGACACAGAACCAGTATTATAAGACAGGCTTCTACCTGATACACCGAGAACCATGTGTTATGATGTACAAGTATGTAGTGCATTATAGAAAGCGACAAAGAAGCACTGGTCCCTTCTACTCTCTCTGCCATGGTAACAATGATGACCTTTTTGAATGCTTGGGCAGGAAAATGGCAACAGTGAATAGGGGCAGGTTGCCCTCCTGAGGCAGCATTGGTGTGTTCCCCTCTCCATAAAATGAGTCTTGACTAGTCATATCAAAATTCAGAATTTTGACCACGAAATCTGCCCTTGATTTATACTTGAAGTCAACTTATACATGAAAATTGTTCATGAGGTATACTGGCATGGTGGATTCAACCAGACTTGACGACTACTACGAAATTGTGGGAACTTATTGCAAACCCTTCGAGTGGCAAGAAGTACATTTGAGTTCAAACTTTCAGCCGGGATGCCAAAACAGTACTGGGCGCAGCTGACAATGCTGACCATGCCTCCATCAACATGGTTGGAGCTCACCATGTCTGCTGCTGCATGATTAGTTCCACAATTTGCATGTATCACAGTTGCAGCAGTCAGACAGTTGGTCTCAATAACATACTATTGAGGTTAAGAGATTGCAAGGTGCTAATAGTATTTTTAATTTTCTATTTTCTTCTCTCTTCTCTTTCTTTCAAAAAAATAACTACCTTCTTGACCAAAATACGTACTGTAAACTGCTCGAAATCATATTTCCCACACCACTATTTATTCTCCTATTGCACAGAATGTGTTTTGCTATATATTAGAATAATGTTTTAAATGAGGTGCCTTAGTGTTGAATCTATTTCTGCAGAAGACGGTTGTTGTCTGAAGGCCCCAGTAGCACTTATTCCTGGGGTTTTGCATTGGATATATAAAGGGCTCTTTGTGAAGACTGCTCCAAGGAAGAGAACCTGCCAAACCCTTTTCAGGGGATGATGTTTCAATATTGGAAGTAGGAGAGGGTAGCAAGGTGAGCATTAGGCTGTGCAGTAGTCAGCAGAGCCCTACTTAGGCCCCTGGTGTCACTGGTTTGATGTGCCTACTTGGCTTGGTTACCGTCCAGTTCTAAAAGAGAGCAAGAACAAGTTCTGTTCATCACCTTTTCTTCTTCAAGGTGGTGGTATATGCTGAGCCCAGAGGATAGCTTGGAACTAACTAATTACTAGTAGTTAATTCCTTTCTCTAAACTGGGTGGTCATCAAAGTGTGGAACACTAAGCTACTTGAGCCATGGTGGACAACACTACCACTGTTTCTTTTAACTACAGATTCTACAGTTAAGCTTGGAGATTTCAAATTCTCGATCCATCATTCTAATGTCAAAAAGGTGCCTGAACCTAACCATTATCTGGACCATTTAGTATTTCCCCATGATACAGGAGAGAACCTGTGCCTACTATTTTAATGACCACAGCCTGCTGAACTCTGCCACTCCAGATGCTGGCCAGGACTTCGAATCCCATGAAAGTAATAACTAGCCATGGGTGAAATATGAGGAATAAACCTTGGGTGAAAAAGGCCTCTGGAATTCCCTATTGAGTCAGTTTCAGTTCAGGACAAATGTGAGTTCAGAACAGTCAAAGAAAGTCCCTGGGGCATGAAAGGTTCTCACACCTTTAGACTGTGTTTTGCAAAATTGAGACAGGTTGAAGCATGATAGGAAGAAGAAATTGAGGAGGTACTGTACAGGAATATGGCCACAACACAAGGTGTGAAGGATAGATGTGTGAGGGATCAGTGAGATGCGAATGGAACAGTTAACATGTTGGTGTTGCAGAATTGGATAAATTAGATGGATGATGAAGATAAGTATCCCACTGATCCATCCTGGGCACCCAAAGCAATGCACTGATATTGAAACTTGGCCTATGCTGTAATCTAATGAGGTACAGTATAACCCCATTATCGATGGACTCAATAGCTATGGTTTCACCCACACTCCCAAAAGTACACACAGATACTACGAATGTTTGTTGGCCTCTTTAGGTCCTCTGTTGTGATTCTATGGTACGCTTCCAGCCCAAGTACAGTCAAAATATTTGCTATTATCCTCAGTTTCAGATATCTGTGGGGAGCGATGTATTGGAATATATTCCCCATGGGAATATGTTCACTATATACTCTCTCCTGTATAATCTGTAACTTAACTTTAGTTACTTTGACAGTTACCCGATGTGAACTCAATAGTGAGGGAGGGAATACCAGGTGGTTTTTATTTATTTATCATTTCAGAAGTGAATTGAGGTACAGCTAAAATTCAAACAAAGTCAAAAACTTGGCATTATACTAAATGTTCTTTGATCAGTAGCTGGCCATTTGGAATGCCTCTGGTATTTCTGTGAGAAGGTCCTCCATTGTGCATGTGGCAGGACTCAGGTTGAATTGTAGTAGGTGGTCTGTGGTTTGCTCTTCTCCATGCTCGCATGTTGTGGACTCCAATTTCTTAAGGTTAGCTCTGCATTTCGTGGTGCAGCTTGTTGAAATTCTTCCAGGTTGCTCAATCCTCTGTGTGCCCAGGAGGGAGTCTCTCATCTGATATCAGCCACTGACTGAAGTTCTGGGTTTTCACCTGCCACTTTTGGACTCTCGCTTGCTGAGGTGTTCTTGAAAGTATCTCTGTAGATCTTAGGATGCTATTTCTTGATTTAAGGCATTGGCTTGCTGGCTGATATCCAAACAGAGGAATGACTGGAGATGTCAATGCCTTGGTCCTTTCAATAACAGGCTGCTTCTTCCAGACAGATGTCAGCTAAACAATATAATTTCTCCAGCAGTGTTGGGCATAGATATCCTGTGATAATGCGGCATGACTCAAGAAAAACCACAACCACTGTTTTAATGTGGTGGGATGTATTCCACACTGAGCATGCTAGTTTCCATTGTGTTTCATGCTCTGTTTTATACATGTTGAGAAAAGAATGGAGATGGATATGAGGAACATGTGTTTCTATCACAAGCCAGCCACTTTTAGCACTAAAATAATTTCTTGTAAAATCATAACTAAGAAATTCTTTTTAGTTTCTTTTCAGATATAAGGAGGCTCTGGGATGTTTTATTGTTTAGCACATTGGCCATATCAAAAATATTTGGAAAACACATGCACACACATACAGCATACAGCCCACAGTACACATTTTTTTTTTTTTAGGTTTGTTCTTTTTTTTTTTTTGGCTTGGTTTTCTGTGAGTTTTTTTTCTTTTTTTTATTGATTTATCACATTTATTACATAGTATTACATTTTGTACATCAACCTCTTTAACATGTTGTTTTTTTGTTTTGCTCTAACATTTCCCCCCCTTTTCTCTTTTTTTCCCCCTTTTTTCACCACAGTGCTCCCCTCCACCCGTCTCAAGCCACCATTCTTACATTTCATCTGTCCAAAATTTCATTTCTTCTTGTGACGGTAATTTTCCTTCCTTATTTTTTAATCCATTTACCACAAATCTTCCCCATACAGCATCAAAATCGCTTTGTTTCCATATACCTTTTTTAACCTTTAATATACATGTCAATTTATCATTTATTGCTATTTTCCATGCTTCTTTATACCACTCCTCTATTTGTATATTCATTTCTTTTTTCCAATTCCTTGCTATAAGCAGTCTTGCTATAGTTAGTAAGTTTGTTATCGCTTCTTTATCCTCCTTTTTCAATTGCTTATCGTTATATAATGATAGTAAGGCTATACTAGGACTTTTATCTAATTTTATATTCATTATAGTTTCTATTTCTCTAAATACTTTCTCCCAAAAATTATTTACATATTTACATTGCCACCACATGTGTATGTATGTTCCTGGTTCTTGACACCCTCTCCAACAATTTATTGAGTTATTTTTATTCATATATGCTATTCTTACCGGTGTCAAGTACCACTTCCATATTAACTTGTAATAGTTTTCTTTAACTCGTATCGATAAATTTTTTAAATGTCTTTGTCCCCATAATTGTTGCCACTCTATTTCACTTATTTTTATCCCTAAATCCTCTTCCCAAATCTCTTTAAGGGTGCACTTTTTTGTTTTTTCATCCTTCATTTCAATTAGTATCTTATAAATTTTGCTAATTATACCTCTCAAATTTTCGTGTTCTTCTACAGCCCTTCCCTTCTGTATTATTTGTTCAAATTGATTGAGTTGGCTTCCACTTCTATTATTTTTTTTTCCAGTTTATTAACCATTGTTCTAATTGTATACAATGAAACCATGACAATTTTATTTCTTTAAACTCTTCCAACATCATTTCCCTCTTCATTTCCACCTTCATCCAATCCCCTATCCTATCTAAGTTTATTTCCCTTACCTTTTTATCCATTACTTTTTTTAAATTTTTTGGGAACTTCTTTTCCATCACTATTGGGGTTATAATTGATCCCTCCTTTATTAACCTCCCCTTATATTTATTCCATACTTTCAGTATGTTGCTCAGCATTGGGTTTCTAATTTCCCTCATTTCTTTTCTAGTAAACTGTTTAAAGAATATATTCCAAGTTTCATCTTCCACGTTTCCTGAATCATTGCTAAGCCAATCTATTCCCTCTTTTTTGACCAAAAAAAAAAAAAAAAAAAAAGAGCCCACAGTACACATAAGTTAAAATAATCAAGCTGTTAACAAGGTCCCAATCCAGATCAAATATCTGCATCACCTCTACAGTTTACCCCAATTGACTCTAAATATGCAGTTCTTAGCTGTGTTGCTTTCAATAGAAAAAGGGCTGTTCTATGTGTTATTGTAGCATTCTGGCCAACCAATAAAACTGTAGTTTTAATATATGGATCCCAGTGTGTTTTTTGCATAATGTATGGGACGAGGTATTGGTTTCCCTCTTTTATGTACAAGTTACAATTAAACAGTACATGTGCAATATCCTCTACCTCCGATGCAAAAATAAGGAAGCAAAAATATAACAAGTTGCTTTGGAGTCTTTGGAACTATTAGTGTCACCAGAACTTGTAAGTAGGAAGTGACAAGTAATAAATACACTTATTTGTCACAAATTACTTTTGTGTAAGAATAGTTACAAATCTATGTGACATTTTGAAAATAATGTAATGAGCAAGAACAAAATTGCTATATTGATTCAACGGTAAACAGTAACTTTTACATTTAAAAGTTATATTTAAAATGACTTCTAATTGAAATTTTTAGGCATCTTTTGAGCTTTAAGCCATTTTCTGGTCAGTTCTGAGGTGCTTGTTATTTTTTTTAAGGGAATGAACAGTAACACAAAGAGCATAAAAAGAGCACTGCAATCATTTCAAAATCTACAAATAAAAGGAAATAATTACTTTGAAAAAGTAACATCCACTTTTTGATTGTAAACAACTATTTTTCAAAAAATAACACTCCAAGCAGACAGATAAGATCCAAGAGAAGCCAGTGACACATGCAAGGAATGGGGCCCACTGAGGGTATCTTTCCCAAGCCTCCCCCATGTCCAACTTGGAGCTGGTACTGATAATAGAAGCCATCTGACAGAAAGTCTTTTATACAAGAACTGTTTCTATGGAACCCTTGGTATCTTATTTCTTTACTATATAAATTATTGACAGAGAAGCTGGTTAGATGTCACAACAGGGCAGAGCCTAGAGAAGCAAGACCTTGACAGCATCATGGAACTGCTTTCTGGGAAAGAAGAAAACATGAAATAGATTCACAAAGATCCAGTTCTTTTCCATTTCTCTTTAGGGCATATTTCTAATTTAAAGAATAAGAAAGATATATTTGGCTGGCTTAGCAAGAAGCTATCCTTAGAGATACAAAAGGCTGTCTTTTAAAATCTGTCGTAGGGTGATTATTCTGCATTTGAGTCTAGAGCTATTCAAAAGAATGACTTAAGATGCTCCAGGGGTTACAAAGTGAATGGGTGATGTTTGATTTGAAGGGAAAATTCCTGAGTTAAAACCAAGGTGGGGATGATATATGGAGAGGATTTGATTCATGAGAGCCGATGCAAATCATTTTCTCTCTTTTGCTGTGTTTGCCCCATTCATAGGTCTTTCTGTGTCTCAGCTTTTCCTAACCTAATACTCTCCATATGTGTAAGACTTCTGCTGCTACAATACCCCAGGTATGGAAGGTTGCTATGTTTTGACCATCTCCAGTTATGCCAGGGAACATTGGGTGAGGTACACTGTAGAATGAACGCAGTTTGACACCATTTTAACTGTCATGGCTCAATGCTATGGAATCCTGGGATCTGTAGTTTGGTGAAGCACCAATACTCTTTGACAGAAAAGGCTAAAACATTATAAAATGATAACTCCTATAAATCTATAACAGTTAAAGCAGTATCAAACTGCATTCATTCTACAGTGTAGAACACCCAATGTCTCACATAATCTAAATATGGCCTAGAATAACCCTTTGGGATGAGCGTATCAATGTATGATATAAATATGTTAATTCCAAAAGTAAACTGTGATGTGTAGAAGAAATGTGTAGCCAGACCTCAGCAAAGTTACTTATTTGTAATTTAGCTCCCATCATCCATGGGAGTTCAGTCAGTATGGCCACAGATTAATTTCCTGACATGTAAAGGCTGACTGAAGTTCCCTCAGCATTTCACAAATCTGTGAGAAGATGTGAACCTGAAACGTAAACTGAATAATGCTTTCCCTCTGTTCAAAAACTACACATTAGGGGTGCCAATATTTGTATTATATCATCCTTCCACATGATTTTATGTGTGTGTCAGGAGCAACTTGAGAAACTGCAAGTCACTTCTGGTCTGAGAGAATGGGCTGTCTGCAAGGACATTGCCCAGGGGAATGCCTGGATGTTTTGATGTTTTACCATCCTTGTGAGAGGCTTCTCTAGTGTTCCCACATGGGGAGCTGGAGCTGACAGAGGGAGCTCATCTGTACTCTCCCCGGATTTGAACCTGCGACCTGTTGGTCTTCAGTCTTGCTGGCCCAAGGGTTTAACCCACTGTGCCACTGAGGGCCCCAGTGATAATGAATAATTACAGTAGTTTTCTTCCCATAGCAGGAGAAAGCAAATATTTTGTGACTTTTCCTGCCCCAAAAGCACATTTTTTGCTACCTTTTTCTCTTCACAGGAAGAACTCCCAAAACACTCTATGTCATTTGAATACTGGGAGAAAAGTGCACAAAAATCACAGGATTCTATTATTTTCCTGAAGGAGCTTCTAAATTGACAGAGAAAGTATTTTTGATCAGAAAATGGGTTATAGAGATTTTTTTTATTCATAATCCAGAAGACAATCACAGCAGTCCCTAATGGATAATCTTCAGCTCCTTAACTAAACAGTGAATTCCAAGTATCTTTGGGGAAACTTATGGCCATTAAAGCAGCACATAACTATCCTGTTTTTAGTGTAGACAGAGCATTATTTAGTCTGTCAACACTGAAAGAGCCTAAGGAAGATGGATACGGGACAGAAAGGCTGTTTTCCCCACTTATTGGTGTGTTGCCAAAAGAGTTTAAGAGTTCACCTGTCCAGGGTATTTAATTAAAATCTAATTGGTTGAATGAATCTTCAAAAATGAGGGAAACACCAGATTTTTCTCTCGAGATGTTATGTACCTAATAAATTTCCCCAACAAGAGAAAAAAGAGAAATATGGATTAGATCTAGATTTTTTTGAGGATTGGAAATTAAAGTCAATAAGGTATAGAAAGAAATGACACTTGATGACTAGCATTTTCACTGTTTTGAGAACCATTGCAGGAAAAAAATCTGACCTTCAGCAAGGTTTTTGAGAAACAATGCACACAAGCTACTGTACAGGTTCTGGGGGCCCTTCCACACAGCCCTATATCCCAGACTATTAAGGCAGAAAATACCATATTATCTGAGTGTGGACCCAGATAACCCAGTTCAAAGCAGATATTGTGGGATTTTCTGCCTTGATATTCTGGGATAAAGGGCTCTATGGAAGTGCCCTGAAATGCAAATGCTACAAATGCACATAATTGAAAAATAATACATATTAACAGACTTTAATCAATGTTGGATAGTTTCATAAAGGAAACAAATTGTGCACATTAAGAGAAATGCATTTTAAAACTAACCAAATCTCAAGGGAGGAAGAAAGCACACTGTCATACAACCTAATAAGAAGGAGTGGGGTTTGCAAAAATGCAACAAAGACTGAGAAATTTCCACTTCCCTGCAGTGTGTTTTTCCCCATAGCAAAAACCAGTCTGGGATCCTGAGATATTTTTTCACGCCAACACAACTTTTTCCTGTTGGCTGAGTTGCTGAAGAGATGCAGGGTCTGGTCCCAAGAGATGCATGAGGCAAGCTAAATGCATTATCCCATTTAGGTGCATCATAACTCCCCTAACGCTATGTATTATTTATACAGATATTTCAATAGCTGCAAATTAGCATCCTGGTGAACTATGAAATTGGAAAAAATGCAAGCAAGAGAAATCATAGTTCACTGTCTATTGTATGACTTCAAACCTTACCAAAGATTTCTAAAGACTTATATGTAAAAATAGATGATGAATGGCTCTAAATGATATTATTTAGATACTCCCTAGTTAAGGTTAGCTTTCCATTTACCTGAACATGGGTTTTGTTATGTGAATAATAGTCTGAAGGCTTACATGATAAGGGTGGTGAAATCAGGCCAAAACAACCTAGAGAGAAAGAATCATTTCTTTAAAAGAAACTATTTATTTGCTTCTCTTTCTCCACGCAGTGACAAAGAGACTTCTGTTACATGTTCTTTTCTTTTCTTTTTTTTAAAGTTGGACTGAATTTGATTAATAAACCAAAGAGTTTATTCCAAAACCCTGGAAACCCAGAACATAAAGTAGAACATTGTGTAGCCTGGCCAATTTAATATAAAAATAATCAAGCACAGTTTGCTAGACCATTAGAGCCGAATAGTCATTTTCATGAGAGAGAGAGATTTATATCCTTCCCTTTAATGACTGAGATTCAGAGAGTATTTTTGAAAACCCTTTGGATTTGCCAAGTTGCATCATTTAGCTACAAAGGCCCAGATTATACTCATATCCCAGAGGCTCAAAAACCACAAGTCAAAAAGATACACAAAATCTATAACCTACCACTTCTCAGTCTACGAATCAAATTGAATCCATTCTCCCATTTTATAACAAATAGACAATTCATACTGCAGTCCAGACAAAGTGGTTAAGCACATATAAATTCCATTGACAGAACCTGATGGGTAGTTAAAAATGGATTTACCCATTTGGATGAATGGGAAAAATGTTTAGTATTGGCTGGATTAAGCCTTAAGTTCTAAGGTGCTAAGGTGTCCTTTTCAAATCCTATATCTTTGTATTTATTTATCTTTAACCCAAATGCCTGACTGTTGGGCAATGTAGAATACATGATTCATGTAGAATACATGACTTATTACAGCTCAGATCCAGGTTAGTTGGAGGACTGTATTCTCCCATATGAGCTTGGCCATGTTTTCAGATCTCAGGAGAATTTTTTTCTGTGGTCTACCACCCAGAGATATAACTAGGGAAGTCACAGGAAAGGGCCTTCTTGGTAGTTAGACCCAGGATCCAGAGCTCTTTTACCAGGAGAGTTTAAAACTGCATCTTCCATGCCAGGAAATAACTTTTTTTTATTTCAGCGGGACTTTGAGGCCTTCAAGAGCTCAGGAGAAGGGCCTTTCAGAAAATGCAGTATTAATTATATCTGCTGTTTTCTTTTATATTTGCTTTTCATTATTTTGACAATTAAATTCGATTTTAATGTTTATATTATGTTTATAACCAGAGTACTAAGATGGGCATGATCAGGGTATAAGAGGACCGTGCCTAGGATAGTGCAAAACAGCATAGTATGGGGCTTGGGAATTGGAAGAAGGTTTTTAAAATGCATCTGTTTTAACTTTTATAAGCCACTTAAAGTCTTAGACTGGGACAAAGAATAATCATTATCATCATCATCATCATCATCATCATCATCAGCCCTGCGCCAATACGAACTTGCTTGTCAAAACCTTCCAAAGACAGTCTTAGATATGTCCCTCCAACATCTGAATTGGGAAGACAATTCTATTCACAAATTCTGAATTACTTCCCCTGGGAGGTTTACTTTACCCATTCATTGATGGTTTTTCACCACTGGGTTAAAAAAATGCTTATTTAGGCAGGCCTTTGGTATGCGAGATTGTTAGTCTAATTTTTTGACACACTTCTGCTAATGTTTATGTTGTTTTATAAATATTTCAGTTCATCTTATGTTCTGCCACTTGATTGTTTACCTTGAACTCAAAAAGTTGTACAACAGCCTGTGGCACAGCTTGTGGAACAGACTTCACAGCAGTATGTGGCCTTGTGAAACAACTAGCACACTGGCTTGTGTATTGGCTTTAACTGAGACAGGAAACTTAGTCAAAAGTGTGTCACTGTATTACATTTACATCAAAAGCATTGAGAAACCCCTTCTATAATTTAGCCTACTGCATAGAATTACCGGATTGGATAAATAATGGGTCTCCTGTATCTATTGTTAACATAACCTGGATCTATCAGAACTTGAAGATGATGTTATTGCTGTACATCCAGGAACAGAGCTGGAAGCTTTTCTACATGTCCTCCTTGATCTTCATTGTCCAGTAAATAGCTATTTTAGGGGAGGAGATGCAGCAGCTAAAAGGGATATTTTGGGAGATGTGAAGTAGGAGACCTGTTATGTTTCTAACAGATAACAACAACAACAACAACAACAACAACAACAACAACAACAACTTTATTTTTATACCCTGCCTCCACCTTCCTGAAGGGACTTGGAGCGGCTTACATATGGGACAAAATATTCACAGAACATCAAAACAAAACAATCCAATAAAAAACATAATTAAAATAAAACATAGCAAAACATAACAATCAAAACACAATTAAATAAAACATAAGGGTATAAAACAGCAGCATTGAAACTCTCTCAAACAATACACAACAAAAACTAATAACCAGAATACAAAGATGGGCGACCAGGGTATAAGAGAACTGGGCCTGGGATAGTGCAAAACAGCATAATATAGGGCTGGGGAATTGGAAGAAGTGCAGAGAACAGAGTACTATCTGGCGAACTAGGGACTGGGCATTTATAAGTAGGGACTAATCTTTCTCAAATGCTTGTTGGAAAATCCAGGTTTTCAGATCCCTATGAAAGGAGGACTGTGGACTTGCCTAATCTCCCTGGGAAGAATATCCCAAAGCTGGAAATTTATGGTATCTTTTATTTATCCAGGATCTGCTAACTATCAAAAGTGCATGAACCCCACACTATATTCAACATTGCAGTCCTCCGGTTGCACTATAAATCCCAACCAAAATGCAGGTAAGAAATTCAATCTATAATTCCTCCCACAATCCCAATGTTCCAGCTTCAAAAAGGAAGAAGCAACTGGATGCATTTTGGAGAACCTCACCTATTCGCCAACTGAATTGGAATGCATGAGGTCAGAAGGACAGACATATGCAAAGGAGGGAGGTAAAGAGCTAAACATTTTCATCTATAAATATGATGTTGAAGCTATATCTACTTCACTCACTCCATCAGTGGTATCGTACAATGAAAATCTGAATCTATCTTACATAGTGCAAATGAGGAAGTGGTAAGACAAAATTGAAATACATCATAGAATTATAGGGCCATAGAATTGGAAGAGACCACACGGGCCATCCGGTCCAACCTTCTGCCATGCAAGAAAAACACAATACTCGTAAAACACTAAAATATGCCTAAAACAATGTCTTCTTGGTTGTATAAAAGCCAAGAAAGGAAAAGTTAACTATCAGGGCCCATCCAGATATTACCTATATCCCAGGAGCTTCCGCAGCAAACAGGAGGATGGCCAGACGCCGTTCCTTGTAAACATGGAAGAAATTGCTACAAAAGGCAAAAACACCACGAGATTTCCAGGTGTGAGAATATTGTGGTTTTGAGCTGAATATGCAGACTTTGCATGTCTGTATGTCTCTGCAATCGGAAATCACATGATTTTTTATCCGGGTTTGTCCCCAGGTTTTAGATGCTTGTTCGTGATCGGTCAAATCCTAAAAAAGGTGACACTTGAGTAGAACGCAAAAACTTTGTTTACCAGAATCTTCATGAAATATGTGGAGAGCACATTTTCTCTGGCCAGGACAAAGTTGTGCCCCCCTAGGGTGGATCTAAACTTCCGCAATAAAAAGGGGGCTGTCCAGATAATGTTCTGGACTCTCCCGAATTAATGTGCTGCTGGAGTTCTCCTGGTGCGTACAAATGACGCACCAGGAGAAAGGGGGGAGAGAAGAAAACTGCTCTCCCCCCCCCTTCTCCTGGCATGTCATTTGTATGTGCCAGGAGAACTCCAGCAGCTGTCCCAGGAAGGCCAGGTAAGTTTTTGTCTTTTTTACTGAGTTTAGGGGGGCTTTTGGGGAGGGGGTTAGTGTCCTAATGTTGTACTGGGAAATCCGAGTACAACATCTGGACACCCACCACAGAAAGCATGCACTTTCTGGGGTGGGTGTAGATAGCCCTGTTTTTTAAACGTGGATGCTCCTGGGATAAAAGGTTGTCTGGAAGCACCCCTAGTCAATGTTCTACATCTTTTCACAATAAGAGCAATCAGGAACAGCCAGGTATAACCCAGGAACAGCACCTTGTTGTTTGATGCCACAAGTACACAACCAAATCTGTATGGACAGATGGCTAGGCAGCCAGGTTCTAAAAAGTGTCAATAATGATAAAGTTCTGTTTCTGTTTGATTGTGCAGTGCTGACTTGGGCAGAAGTGGTCCATAAATTTTGTTTGTGTGGCAGATACTTTATGAAATTTCCGGAAGGCACAGTTTCTCTGGCCAGGACAAAGAATGGAACTTTTGTAGTGATCCTCCACAGAACTGCAGATCTGCATCTTGAGTGGATTTTTTTTTAAAAAAAATGCCAACATTTCTGGCAGAAGTCCCACGCTGGCCATCTTGGGAACCTCTAAATCTCACAACAAAGCATCAAATCTGGACAATGGAGGCAGAAATCCCAGGACCAACAGGTCTGTATATGGGATTTTTTGCCCCTGTTTAAAACCCGTGATTTAGTGCTGTCTGGAAACATCCCCAGTCGGAAGATTTATTTGAAAACATTGTTCCATATTAACTGAGGAGTTACTCTCCTTTTAAATGGATGTATTTATTTAGTTGCAGCAAGAAATGCGCTTCATCAGCAGATCTTTTCTGGGTAATAGAGTTTGTTGTTTTTGTATGCCTTCAAATTGTTTCCAACTTTTGGAAAACCTAAAGTGAATCTATCACAGAGTTTTCTAAGGCTGAAAGTGTGTGACTTGCCTAGGATTACCGAGTATGTTTTCATGGCAGAGTGGGGATTTGAACCGTTGTCTCCAGAGTCGTAGTCCAGCACTCAAACCACTGTGCCACACTAGCACTAGTGCAGAGTGATGGCCCTTCCATCTCTTGCTTGATGTTCTGTATTCAGTACAACAGCAGCAACATCCAACTTAGTACTCACTGCCACCCACCAGGGAGTAAAAAAACTTGAGTAAAAATGGCAGTGGAGAAACAAAATATGCCTCCTTCTGTTATCCAGACAATGTTTTGTTTGGGGTAGGTGGAGGGGGAATCTTGTGAGTTAAGTTTTTCTTTTATTAATGAGAAATGTAATCAAAGTAATTAATACTAACAGATAGGTTCCAATCTCTGTGCTTGAACAAAGAGAATCAAAGCACTGGGTTTGAGAACTGAATGGCGATGAAAACAGGGCTTCCACAAAAGCTTCCACAAGCACTAGAAGCTTTGTGCTATTTTAATGACATCATTGGATACAGCCCAGTGTTATTTTAATGGCATGTTTTCAGCTAAGCAGTTCATGCATTTTAGCACATTATGTATATTTGAATTATTATTAACTGCTAAGAGCCTAGAAGATAGGGCAAGAAAATTAAATTAGGGATGAAAATAAATCTTAGCCAAGGCATTTTTTCCTCTCCATCTTTTCAGGCATCGTGTTCTCTGGGAATTGTCCAATGTAAGCAGCCGTCAGAAGAAAAGAAGGTGTAAATGACGGATTGGAGAGTGTAGGATGTGTCATCCCAGCCTTTCCTAGAATAGCACAAAATCAAAACAGATTGAGCACCTGTTATGATGATGGTATATCTTAGCCTGAGTGTTCCAAAACAAGAGGCTATTGCTGAATATGGTCATTGATAGTGCACCTTTAGGGATTATATGAAGGAATGCATGTACAGGCAATGCTATGAGCCCCTCAAAAAATCCTCAGGACCAGCAGGGTACGCATTGTACTCTTCCTGTGTGGAAATGTCAGAAAAGGAGGAAATGTAATGGTTTGACTATTGGATTAGGGACCAGGATTTCCACCCCCTTTCAGCCATGGAAAATCAACGTGTGACCTTGAAGAAGGTCATAAGATCTAATCTGAAGAGGACAGAAATGGCAAATATCCTCTGTGCCAAGAAAACAGTTTGATAGTTTTACCATAAATCAGAATTGACTTGGGATTGTAAAATGAATGTAGTTTGACACCACTTGAACTGCCATGGCTCAATGCTATGGAATCACGGGAGTTGTAGTTTTACAAGATCTTCAGCCTCCTCTGCCAAAGAGTGCTGGTTTCTAATCAAACTACAGACTCCAGGATTCTATAATACTGAGTCATGGTAATTCAAGTGATGTCAAACTGTATTAATTCTACAGTGTAGATGCACCCTTGAAGACACATAATAACAATGGCAAGAAATGATAGCTGTTTAATGCTGGTGAACTTTTGATACATCTTTTTCCTTCCTCAACAAGAAAATCAACATTCTGCTTAATGAAAAACTGGCCACATTCCTTCTAGGATGGCCAAGAATGAATGGGTTTCATCTGAAAATGCAGGAAGATGCTTATACCAGGTCGAACGACTTGTCCAGTTTTCTTTCATTTCCTATTATCCTGATTGGCAGCAATTCTCAAAGGTCACATTTAGATATCTTCCCCATCACCTGCAAACATTTATTTAAATCAGGAATTGAACAGGTGCCCTTCTGACAACAAACTATGGTACATGATGCACCTGATCTTATTTACTTCACACGTTCGGTGAATATTTTGCAGAACTCTACAGAAATTGAAGTCCTTTTATAAAAAATCAGTTGAGACTTCCCTTTCTTAGTAAGCTAAATTTCTAAGAACATATTAGTATCCATACTAAAATGATCCATATTTTAATCTGATTCTTGAAATCATTTTTAATTGTTGAAGCCATGTAATTGTTGAAGTCATGTGACAATTGTAAATAGCCTCTGACTGTCTGTCTATATGTGTTGTGTGTCTTTGGCATTGAATGTTTGCCATATATGTGTACATTGTAATCTGTCCTGAGTCCCCTGAGGGGTGAGAAGGGCGGGATATAAATACTGTAAATAATAAATGTTAATTGTTTAATTTATTTAATTGTTTAATTGGGTAATCTCTCAACATTATCAGCCATCATGCTTCTTGGACATGTTTGAAAAGTGTTACGGCTTGAAACCCATCAAGATTGGCTTCATTACAATCAATGTTCTAAACCTGATTCTCAAAGTCAAGTCTGGCAGATGTTTTGGGTTTCAATTCCCAGAAGCTTCAGCTGCTTTGGCTAATGATCAGGGATTCTGGGAGCTGAAATCCAAACACACCTGGAAAACTAGAGTTTGGAAAACACTGCTCTAGACCAATCTTATTTGCAGAAATATCCAATGAGAAATCATTGCATATTCATTGTTAATTCCTTTTTTTCCAAAAATCTTGGTATAACTAAATGTGAGTATTTATTTATCGTATCAGAAGCGAACCGAAGGTACGGTTGTAATGTATTTAAATAACACAAAGTTTAAAAAACTTGGCATTATACTAAATGTCCTTTGACCAGTAGCTGGTCGCTTGGAGTGCCTCTGGTGTTGCTATAAGAAGGCCCTCCATTGTGCATGTGACAGGGCTCAGACTGAATTGTAGCAAGTGGCCTGTGTTTGCTCTTTTACACACTTGCATGTTGTGGACTCCACTTTGTGGGCCCATTTCTTAAGGTTGGCTCGGCATCTTGTGCAATCTGTTCTGCCCCTTCCAAGTCTCCCAGTCTTCTGTATGCTCAGGGGGGAGTCTCTCATTCGGTATCGAATTATACCAAATGTGAGTATAAGATCAACTTAATAAAGGATAATTTTATTCCTTTGGAGATGTAATGATAACTTTTAGCTAGTTCTGTTGCTATGTAGATATGGCATCATAAAATAACAAGGGGGTATCACATGATTCAAGTGCCTCCTCATGTTGCTGCTTTGTGGTCTGTTTTGGGTGTTGAGGAGACAACAAAGTGGACAGAAGAAGCATGTGTTTTTTTACGTCATGAACCAGTGCCTTATAGTCTGTTAATATGTGTGCATATAGTTTAAAGAGTAACTAAAAGCTAAGTATTGTAGTTATGTTTTAGAAATGGAAAAGCAGAGATATAGGTTTTTTAAATGGCAACTATAACTTTCACTTATTGTTGTGGTGTGATGTTGAAATAACAGTACCTACTTTGAAAAAATAACTTTCCCTGCTCTAATTTACACACACTGTACCAGATATATATGGAGGCAAAATTAATCTCAGTTTATTTTTATCTCAAATACCTAAAACTTGCATCCTTGTCACAACCAAATGCAGATTCTGATGCAATTTGCAATAGGAAATTCTGTATGTTTATCAGTCTATGATCAATCCATGCACCCTAAAAATATTTCCTGTAACCATGTGTTTGAAAATTGTGCATTAAAAGAAATGATTTAGTCAAAGAGAGGAAATGGTGTTTCAAAGCCTAGAATATTTTTTTAAAATCAGCATAGAAAAATGCACAATTTTATATGTAAGAAACTTCACCATCCAGTGATGCATGCATACCCAGTTAAAATGAATTTTGAAGAGAAATCTGAAGAATGTTAATGAGCATTTGCTCATACACATACCCATATAGTTATATAATCTATGCTGCCTTTAATTGTTATACATGATGGAAGATATACTGCTGGCATTTCATGAGTCCCTGGTTAAATTTACTATGATACCACCCAGAACATGAAGTGATCAGAGTCGGAGCATTTGTGGGGGAAAATAAGAGATGGGATGAAAAGAATCTCCAATGTAGTCGCATGAAAACCCTGAGAAGAGAGTCTTCTTATCTGTTTCCAAATTCAAATGTATGTGCCACTCACTCAGCATGCAAAAATATTCTTTTTTCTCCCTGTTCCAACCACATTTGTGCTGAGAAAGAGACAGAAATGTAAGGATGTGTCCTGGCTAGTCACATTGGAAGCAGTCTTTAGAGTAAGATGGTTCTATAACCACAACAGACCCTTTCTGAATTCAGTGTGAATGCAAAATAATTTCTCAATATCATTAAAAGATTTCTTTTGTAAGTGCCACTCCACGTCTCTTGATTTGATTTTCTTGTCGCTTTTTTCATCTGGTTTTAATAGGCTCCCCGATTTTTAATGGGCTTTAGAAATTTCTTTTCTCCTTCATGTCTATGTTGTTGATTGTGAGATTGGCTTTCGGATGTCTCCTTTCTTTTATGCCATAGTTGCCTAGGTCGTCTCTGCACTTATCCTTAAAACACATTCGGAGCTGATTTGGTTTACTTCACTGAGCACTTCTGAGAGCTCTTTCTTTGCATTTGCTCTCAACTCTATTATCCGAATAACATCTTAGGTAATTAATCAGTCCACCATTGATCTGAACACAAATTCCTAGCCTTTCATAGGCACTCATTATGGGTTCTGAATAGATGTTAAAAATGGCAGGTTGATAGAATGGGTCAAGATTGGATGGGTTGTTCATCAGGTACAAATTCTATCTACTAACACTCTATTCCTTGCTTGAAAGGTGAAAGCAGCTGTGCAAAAGAAGAAAATTCAAAGAATACACTCAATATAAAAAGGGCTCTTTGTCAGAATGAAGTTCACCTGTATACACATTCTTGAATGAAGTATGAATTGCAATAATTGGGTGGCTATTCAGATGTTGCTGCTGTTTCAGTTTTAATTTGTCCCTTGTTAATGGGACTATAAAGCAGCACCTTCAGGTTATGTCTACTTTGCATTCCCTCTCTTCTTCGTGTTTTCTTTTAGTAGTCCCTATACCAGGTGCAGTTTTGCCCACATGCAGTTTTTTCTTTTCTGAATTGCCACTTGGTCTCTGGTCAGATGTTTTAAACATATCTACTTACCTAATTATCACCTATCTTTCTAGTAAAGTGTTCCATATTACTAAGTAGCAAGATGTTCCAAAGACAGTGACACTAGTTTGCTTTAGATGAGAGAAGATTAGAATTAAATTATTCTTTTTACTACTGCTGCTTGGTAATCCCAAGATGGATTTGTCACAGGGTTTTCTTAGCAAGATGTGTTCAGAGGGTGTTTTTCATTACCTTTCCCTAAAACTGAGAGAATGTGACTTAGTTACCCAGTGAGTTTCCAAGGTCAAGATGGGATTGAACCCTAGTTTCCTTAGTCCTAGTCTAATACCCATACCACTATATCATAGAATCATAGAATCATAGAATCAAAGAGTTGGAAGAGACCTCATGGGCCATCCAGTCCAACCCCCTGCCAAGAAGCAGGAATATTGCATTCAAATCACCCCTGACAGATGGCCATCCAGCCTCTGTTTAAAAGCTTCCAAGGAAGGAGCCTCCACCACACTCCGGGGCAGAGAGTTCCACTGCTGAACGGCTCTCACAGTCAGGAAGTTCTTCCTAATGTTCAGATGGAATCTCCTTTCTTGTAGTTTGAAGCCATTGTTCCGTGTCCTAGTCTCCAAGGAAGCAGAAAACAAGCTAGCTCCCTCCTCCCTGTGGCTTCCTCTCACATATTTATACATGGCTATCATATCTCCTCTCAGCCTTCTCTTCTTCAGGCTAAACATGCCCAGTTCCCTAAGCCGCTCCTCATAGGGCTTGTTCTCCAGACCCTTGATCATTTTAGTCGCCCTCCTCTGGACACTTTCCAGCTTGTCAATATCTCTCTTGAATTGTGGTGCCCAGAATTGGACACAATATTCCAGATGTGGTCTAACCAAAGCAGAATAGAGGGGTAGCATTACTTCCTTAGATCTAGACACTATGCTCCTATTGATGCAGGCCAAAATCCCATTGGCTTTTTTTGCCGCCACATCACATTGTTGGCTCATGTTTAACTTGTTGTCCACGAGGACTCCAAGATCTTTTTCACACGTACTGCTTTCGAGCCAGGCGTCCCCCATTCTGTATCTTTGCATCTCATTTTTTCTGCCAAAGTGGAGTATCTTGCATTTGTCACTGTTGAACTTCATTTTGTTAGTTTTGGCCCATCTCTCTAATCTGTCAAGATCGTTTTGAATTCTGCTCCTGTCCTCTGGACTATTGGCTATCCCTCCCAATTTGGTGTCGTCTGCAAACTTGATGATCATGCCTTCTAGCCCTTCATCTAAGTCATTAATAAAGATGTTGAACAGGACCGGGCCCAGGACGGAACCCTGCGGCACTCCGCTCGTCACTTCTTTCCAAGATGAAGAGGAAGCATTAGTGAGCACTCTCTGTGTTCGTCCACTTAACCAATTACAGATCCACCTCACCGTAGTTTTGCCTAGCCCACATTGGACTAGTTTCCTTGCCAGAAGGTCATGGGGGACCTTGTCGAAGGCCTTACTGAAATCCAGGTACGCTACATCCACGGCATTCCCCGCATCTACCCAGCTTGTAGCTCTATCGAAGAAAGAGATCAGATTAGTCTGGCATGACTTGTTTTTGATAAATCCATGTTGACTATTAGCGATGACTGCATTTGTTTCTAAGTGTTTGCAGACCACTTCCTTAACAATCTTTTCCAGAATCTTGCCCGGTATCGACATGAGGCTGACCGGACGGTAGTTGTTTGGGTCGTCCTTTTTTCCCTTCTTGAAGATTGGGACCACATTGGCCCTCCTCCAATCTGCTGGAACTTCTCCCGTTCTCCAAGAACTCTCAAAGATGGTTGCCAATGGTTCCGAAATGACTTC
Organism: Anolis sagrei; assembly: GCF_037176765.1. Lineage (NCBI taxonomy): Eukaryota > Metazoa > Chordata > Lepidosauria > Squamata > Anolidae > Anolis > Anolis sagrei. The sequence continues at coordinate 208,428,987 of NC_090024.1, read as the reverse complement.
CGCTAGTTCCTTCAATACTCTTGGGTGTAGTTGATCTGGTCCTGGGGACTTGAACTCATTAAGAGCGGCCAGGTATTCCTGGACGACTTCTTTCCCAATTTGGGGTTGGATGTCCTCCAATCCCTCATCCACTCCATCTTGCTGAGGTTGAAGACTCTCTTTTTGTGAGAAGACCGAGGCAAAGAAGGCATTAAGTAGTTCTGCCTTTTCCCTGTCCCCTGTCAGCATTGCCCCATCTTCTCCTCGAAGAGGTCCTATCGCCTCCTTGTTTTTCCTTTTTCTACTGACATAAGAATAGAAGCCCTTTTTATTGTTTTTAATGTCCCTGGCAAGTCTGAGCTCGTTTTTTGCTTTAGCTTTGCGGACCTTTTCCCTACAGGTGTTGGCTATTTGTTTGAATTCTTCTTTGGTGATTTCTCTCTTTTTCCACTTCTTGTGCATGTCTCTTTTGTGTCTTAGCACAGTTAGAAGTTCTTTGGACATCCATTCTGGCTTCTTTGCACTTGTCCTATTTTTTCTCTTTGTTGGCACGGTTTGCAATTGCGCCTTGAGTATTTCACTCTTGAGAAGTTCCCATCCATCCGTAGCTCCCTTGTCTTTTAGTATCTGTGTCCACGGAATGCTGCTCAGCGTTTCCTTCATTTTTTGGAAATCAGCTCTCCTAAAGTCCAAAATGCGGGTTTGACTTGTCTTAGTTTCGGCCTTCCTTTGTACCTCAAATTGCAGGAGCACATGGTCACTTGCCCCTAAGGATCCTACCACTTCGACCGCATCGATCAGGTCCTCCGCATTTGTTAGGATGAGATCAAGAGTAGCCAATCCCCTTGTTGCCTCTTCTACCTTCTGGACCATGAAATTGTCTGCAAGGCAAGCGAGGAATTTGTTGGACCTTGTACTCTTGGCCGAGTTTGTTTTCCAGCAAATATCGGGATAGTTGAAATCGCCCATGACTACTACATCTCTTTTCTGTATATCATGTTGGTTTTCTAGTCAAAAGATATCTTGTCAATTATTTGGATTCTTTATGAGAATACAAGAGAACCACAGTGACAATCCTCCTTCAGATAATCAGAAAGCACTTTTGTCCTAGAGCTGTGATTCTCAATTTATGTGCCCCCAGATGTTTTGGTCTTCAACTCCCAGAAATCCTAACAGCTGGTAAACTGGCTGGGATTTCTGAGACTTGTAGGCCAAAACATCTGGGGACCACAGGTTGAGAACCACTGTCATAGAGTATCATGGCCAGCTCCAATAGTAAGGATGAGGAATTGCTGGAAGGGCCAGCAAAGGAGATGGAGGTCACCAGTTCCTAGTAGTCAGAGCAAGCTGAAGCAAGAAAATATGAACACGCTACAAAGGGTTCAACACATCCTCACCTTTGAAGTGCAAGAGAGCATGTGCAGAGTATCGCAGGTCTATGAGATTAGCAGAGAAACAAGTATTAAACAAGCAATCATAGGTTTAAAAGGCTCTCAGAATTTAATCTTGTTGTGGCCAACAACATCGTTGTTTCATGTCTTGAAACCTGACTCTGTGGCTTTTCTGCTCCTGGACTATGACCTTGATTTTCATTTGTTCTTGACTTGACTCTGTTGCTTCACCAGCTTTACTTTAGCTACTTTGGAACTGGACATTGACTCACCCCTGTTGTGGTTTGTGCTTCTGTTATTCCAGCTTGACTTTCAATGACTCTTGAATTTGGGCTTCCCAGGTAGCAGATACTTGACTTTCACTTATCATCTTGTTGTTTGTTGAAGGCTAAGCTCCTGATAATGTGGCCAAATTCATAACATAGAAGGTTACTTCTAACTTGCCCATTAGAAACTTTCAGTTATCTTCTTTCTTGGACTTTTATTGCTGTTGCTTTGAATGGAAATAATAACTTAAAAGGCAACTTTAAATAAAACCAGCAGTCATAGAAATAGTGAACATGAGAATAGTAAAGATATGCTTAGCAAATATGCCTCTGTGGGCTAACTTCCTTGAAACATCACTGTCATTCAGAGATGGGATCAACATTCTCCACTCTCTTTGTGGCTAAAGAAATTGGAAGAACAATTTGGTGGACCATTTCACCAAATATTCCCAGGACAAGAAGGAATTGGGGTGGGGCAGTAGTTCAGTAGGAAGTCCATGTTTGGTATAGAAAAAATAGCAATCCCAATTACATTGTGTTTTTACAGACAATGCAATTTCAGCAGGAGAAGAGGTTCATGCAATAAGGTTCTCAGTATAAAGCAGCTTATTGTGAGAATTTCTCCCACAGTTTTGCTAGGACAGGTCTCTTCCTTCTTGGTGGCAGTAGCACCTCTTCTTTTTTCCCTCCCCTCACTACTTTTTTGATGTTGCAGCTGCTATAGTGGTCAAATCGGTGACTGTGTTGATAGCCTAACCACTATTTTGCATTTCTGGTGTATTTCTGAGGCATTGTATTGCCATGGTGGCAAATATTCAGAGGAAAATTTGCAAATTTGTTTGGGTTTTTTTAGCAGCACAAGAAACATCTTAGAAATGTTATGAGGAATAAAAATTGTTCTGATAAATTTTAGCTCAGCTCATCTTTAGCCACACATCAAAACTCTTTAAAATATGGAGGCATTTACAACTGAAATTCTTTGGTTCTTTCCAAAAGCATCATGTTGTTTTTAGACCTGAAAGGGGACAGAAGTGTCATGGAGAGAAACTGAAAATGGCATTATGTAGAAGCCTCAGGAAAAGTGGGTGAAGAAAGCATGGCTCTTTCAGAGTAAATAGTAAATATGGAAGTAGCAAAATGACACTGAAAGTAAATGTTTATTGTTGTTGCCAATGTTTTTGTTGTGCTTGACCTACTTTTTCATAACTCATTCCACTTTTTTAACATAGAAAAACACATTTCAGTTAAAACCTGTTTGACAGAATGTGGTGCACTCAATTTTAAAAGGTTATGACTGTAGAGTTTAATATGTTGCTTCTATTACATTTAGATGTACAGTATGACCCCTGTATCCATGAGGAACATATTCCAAGATCCCCTATGGATACCTGAAACTGTGGATAATAATGAATCTTATGGTGTGACCATACTTGGGCTGGAAGCATACTACAGAATTACACTGGAAGATTTCTTGGAACATAAATAAGTGAAACCTATGAATATCAAATCTGTGGAAATTGGGTTATTTGTAGAGAACACTTCTGTGACAATGTGTAACTTTTATTCTTATGGTTATGTGTTGTTTAAACAGTAGTTAATAAATGGTAAGTATGTAGTATTATATTTTGTTAGAGATGGACTATCACTTCATGGCACAGCTTTTTTGAAAGTGGCAGTCTGTAAGCCGGAGAGCTACAGGAAGGGACTGATTTCTCTAGTGGGAGAAACAGGGAATTAGTCTGTGACCGTTAGTGTTACAGGGAATTAATTTGTGACCAAAGGGGTTACAGGAAAGGACCCGGTAGTGATAAAACTACAGGGAGTTATTGATTCTGGGTTAAGAATCAAGGTTTGGCTGGGAACCAATTCTGTTGAACAGGCCTTTTGGCTTATTTGTTTTGTTGGGACAGTTGTCCAGAAGAGATACATCTGCTTATAGAAACCTCTTGGAAGTCTGTGCCTGAGGTTACTCATGAAACCTTACTAATGTAACCAATCAAGATTCGTGCCTCTTGTGAAGAAACAATTAAACATGTTATACTCCTGTTAAAATAAACTTGTTACTGTTTTCCTCAAGCCTTGCCTGATACAGTTTCTCTTAAGTCAAACAGCCTGCAGAAGAAGTAAAGTCAAGCCAGGGACAGTAAACGCTACGCTATCAAATGAATAAAGCCTTCTGTAAATAATAGTCATTGGGTTTCTCTCCTGATGTTTTGCTTGCATCTATGGCATGCATCCTCAGAGATTGTGAGGTTGCAACCTCTGAGGATGCCTGCAATAGATGCAGGCAAAACGTCAGGAGATAATACTTCTGGAACATGGCCATACAGCCCAAAAAACTTACCGCAACCCAGTATTTGTTCTTTCACTTGAACTCACTAACTACAGGAACAGAATGTTGTAAGAAACACTGGATGCCAGGCACGTAAAGCAAAACAAAGACAGCAAAAGGTATGCATCCTTTCATTATACATTTTTTCAAGGACATCAGGTCTTCTGATTTTGCACCACATTCACTCCCACTTAATATAAAAAGTTGCTCACGAATTTTCCATTGCAAATCATCTTCCAAATATGCAGTGTAACACTTTGTGCAGCATGGTGCACTCTCCTTATGAAAAGTGCTTCCAGCTACTTATAAGGGAAGTACTGAACAGTGAATAAGGATGGATGACAAAGCACCAATGAAAAAGAATGACCTGAGTGGTGCATTTCAAGATTACATATGTACTTATGGGTGGTTAGTGTTGAGTACTTCATGCATGTTGAATCAAAATTTCCCTGAAAATAGCTTTCAAGGAAACAGAGGTAATATATTAAAACAAAAAATCACCCATTTTAGAAAACAGATGATGAACGTTAATGTTTTCATTGCATTGTGGTTTGGAAAAACCAAAGGCAATTGCATTCTACTATGTTGTCTTCTATTCCCACATACTAATATACAGAGAGGACTCTACACCTTATTATTACTGTTATTGTGTTTTTATTATTATCATTATTTAAATAGAAATAAAAAGCATTTCACTGTAAAGAGGAAGACTGGGCTATATCCCGTGACACTGATAGTGTAATTATGGCCTCTGAATAGAGCCTCCTGCATTATATCATGTGTATCCCATAGTCACATAGCATTTGAATCATTTCTGAATCATCTCTTTGTACCTATAAGAAAAACCCATCAGTGAATCCAGTATTATGGTTCTTCCACTCTTCCTGGTGTGATAAAACCAGGCAAAATAGAAAAAAAAACACTGTGCATGTTCTGTGTAAGACAAACATCATGGGAATTACATCAACAAAGTGCCAGCGTGCCACAATTACAGCAAAGTGTGGAAGTGATTGTTCCAATAACACTATGTAACAAAGTTTGGAGGGGGAAATCTATTCCTGGTTTGAAAGTGTTGTTTCTGTTTAATTGTGTGGTACTTTCTTTGAAAGTAGTAGTTATCCCCTAGGAGCTTCATTTTTGTGGCTGCCACAAACTATGTTGAATTGGTTGAGACTCGATTAGACATTCATTGAAAAACTATAGTCTGGTTTTTAAATATACCTTGGTGATTACCTGTTCTGATTATTCTGCCATAACTTTTGGATTACTGCTTATTCATTTTTGAACCTGTCTTTTCTATTATATATTCTTTTCTTAATAAACTTCTTACTTATTGTTGATTACCTTTTAACTGTGTGGTATTTTGGTGAGATGAAGTCACACAGGTGGCTGGGATACAACACCCAGGAACAAAAATCGTGTTACTTAGTGTAATAGTATATTTCAATTTGCTTAAAGAACATGGTTGCAAGAAGACCATAGGTTGGCGTGAGAAAGTCCTATAACAAAACCCATGTGCTTATTGTGTATCTGTTGTCTGTCCTAACTGTTCATGGAAAACTTTTTTCTCCTCCTGTTTTTATCTTTAGATCTGACTTGAATTCAGCAGTTTTTTAAAAACTGCTGTAACACAAGACAGAAGGCCAATTCAAGGTGCTGGTGCTGTATGTGGCCTAACTTCAGAATATGTTCAGTTATGTCCACTCCTATGCCTTCTCACTTTTCCTGAAATCAAGGGGGAAAGCTCTGTGTCATGTTCCAGCATTTGTCCATAGTATGGTTATCCTTCTTTTGTGGCATGGATGGAATTTTGTGCTTAAAAGAATATGAAAACCCTACCCCCCTCCTCCCCCAATCAAAGGTCTGCTGGCACATAAAGATATTTTTGTTTCAAGAGTTCTTGACCAACAGTGAATATTGTCTATTTTGTTGAATTTGATTGTCACCATGCATGTTTTCCTCTTTTTTCTATTGTTTTCAACATGACTAGCTGGTTGGAACAATAAGCAGGGGCACTCTGTTTTTTTCATATTTTTATGGGCCCTACTCATCTTTTTCTATTCATTATATTTTGACGTGCTAGCAATAGGGCAGTCTTTCCTCTCACTGAGATCATGCAAGTTCATTGAATTGTATTTCACAGTAATTTATTTATCACCTGTTGGATATCTACATTCCCCCCTCCCCTGCAGGACACATTTCAAGCACTATCACCATGATGACATATTGAATAAAAACACAGTTGCAACCCAGCATTCCTAAGTCTGGTCTCACCTTGGTGACTCAACTGTGGATAATGGTATGGATGGTGGCGTTTGGGGTGCAGAAATAATTCATAAGACCAGAAGGACTATTTCAAGGGACCTTCATAGTCAGTGGTCTTTTACTGGAAAACTTAAATACAGGAGCTGATATGAAAAATTGGATGTTGAGTTTCACTGAGAAAAATTGATCTCGAACAGGATTGGAAATTTGGCTTCATGTATCAGTCAAAATATCAGCTCTAGGTAGATAGGTTCACGGTAGTGGAATCACTGGCTTAGCTGGATACAGAATTCATTTCCATGCTAATCTGGTCAGAAGAAGCTTATGAGGATCCAGCTGCTCAGACAGAAATCTAGTCACGAGGATGCTGGTTATACAGCAGCTAGGTGGGAGTTAAGGAGAGCTGATTTTTAATCAATTTTAAAGTAGATTTTAAAAAAAAGATCTTTGTTAGCAGCTACAAGAGTCTTATGGGTTACGGGGCTGGGATACAAGTCTTATATAAAATTAATTAAATAAATACAATTCCCTGCATTTACTAAGCTTTGCTTTACTGACTTTGCAAACATTCCAAAATCCAGGACTATTAGGTAGAAGGGACTTGAACTTGCTGCTTTAATCAGTTGGCTCTTTTAACAAGTTCACCCCAATACTTCAATTTTACATACACTTATCTCAAGTAATACCCACTGAATGTGGCAAAGCTGACTTCTAAACAGACCTTCATAGAAGTGGGCTGTTGGGAGCATCAAACACAATAGTTTTACCCATGTTGACACACTAATACCATTGCAGCAGGAAAATATACTTGTTTAGTGGTGTCATGTCAGTGCTTTTCTCTTTGCAAGAGGACAACAGGTTTGCAGAGAAATTAAAAAATAATTTTAATATGAAAAACTTGGGCAATTTCAGCTGCTCATGGGAAATATAAGAGAGAGAAAAACAAGAGATGGTATCAGATATGTTGTTTTTCAGTCCTGCTGCATTCTCAAATACATTTTCCCAAAGATAATTCTTTGTGATATTTATGATCTAAGATGTATGCCAAGAAAACCATATCCTGAAAGGTGACGGAGCTAACATTTTCCTTGTATTCTTTTCCTTTTCTTCCCTCTTTTTCCAAGGGAGGCAGAAGACTGCTAGGCCTTCCTTTTAATTCTTAGAAGTCTTTAGAAGCGTCTCAGCTGTGTGATTTAATATGCCCAAATTGCATGATGGCTTAAGTGAAGAATGAAATATGTAGAAAGAGGTGAATGGCAGTAATGGATGTTAGTGGAGTAGGACATCAAGAAAAAGGTTGCTAGGCATGTGTATAAGACAGCCATAGAACTGCAGAACTGCTGTTTCCTTGATATTGCATGCAAAAGGAGATCCAAAATGAATATTCATTGCAGAAAAGGGTGTGATTGCCAAATTTCAACAACAAAAATATATGGTGAAGTTTTATGAATAGTGCAGCATTTCAAAGAAAACTCTGCTAAAATGGTTTATTTCTATTGGAGAGTCTCCAAGGTTTGACCTGAGAGATCTTAAATGATAAACAAAAAAATGAACACTAAGACTGTGTCTACACTACACCATTCCGGTAGTTTCAAACTGCATTGACAGTGGTGGCTCCATTCTATGGGATCTTGAAACTTTCAATTTGATATGCTATCTCTATTAAAGGAAAGGTTTCCCCTGACATTAAGTCTAGTCATGTCTGACTCTGGGGGGTGGTGTTCATCTTAATTTCTAAGCTGAAGAGCCGGTATTGGCTGTAGACACCTCCAAGGTCATGTGGCCAGCATGACTTCATGGAGCATCATTACCTTCCTGCAGAAGCTGTACCTATTTATCTACTCACACTTGCATGTTTTTGAACTGCTAGGTTGGCAGAAGCTAGGCCTAACAGTGGGAGTTCACCCCACACCCTGGATTCAAACTGCCAACCTTTTGGTAAGCAAGTTGAGCAGCTCAGCGGTTTAATCCACTGCACCACCAGGTGACCTCGCTCTCTCTGTTAGACAGGTCTTATTCACTGCCCCAAACCAGAGCACTAACACTCTCTAATAAGGAATTCCAAATACCTCACTAAATTACAAATCCCAAGATCTTTCAAGACTGGATCATGACAATAAAAGTAATATCAAACTGCCATGATTTAAGTGTAGAAGGCACAGTGTTACATTCCATATTTAGGGCATAGTTAGGGTTCTATAGGATGGAGTTATACATACCTTTTGAGCATTAAACGAATCAGGTTTCTTTTTGAAAGACTGAAGAATTATTTCACAAATGCAAATGAGGACTGTATATGCATGGAAGACAGAGGCAATGCATGGCTGTGAGAATGAGTACAGGGTTTAAATGAAGTAAATCATAATTATAATGATAATAATAATTGTTTTTGTTGTTCTTTTCATTCAGTCGCTTCCAACACTTTGTGACCTCATGGACCAGCCCATGCCAGAGCTCCCTGTTGGCCATGGTCACCCCCAGCTCCTCCAAGGTCAAACTAGTCACTTCAAGGATACCATCCATATATCTTGTCCTTGGTCGTCCCCTCTTCCTTTTTTCTTCCTTTCCCCCCAGCATCATTATCTTCTCCAAGCCTGCCTGTCTTCTCATTATGTGGCCAAAGTGCTTCATCTTTGCCTCTAATATCCATCCTTCCTTCCTTCCTTCCTTCCTTCCTTCCTTCCTTCCTTCCTTCCTTCCTTCCTTCTGACTTTGTTTCCTGGAGTTATGGACCGGTTTGATTTTCTTGCGGTCCAAAGGCACTCTCAGAATTTTCCTCCAACACCACAGTTCAAAAGCGTTTATCTTCCTTTGTTCAAATGATGGAGAACAAGGACAGCCAATTCCATCCACTCACATTAACTGAGTAACTTTACATTGTCACAGCATGAAAATTAATGGTATCTCAACTTCCAGAACCAGGTCCCAAATGCTTTTTTGCTCTGCGGGATATTGTCAAGGTAAAAGGCATGATGGGTAAGGTGCCTTGAAATATCACCCATGTTGTGGCAGAAGTCATCTCCCAGGTCATTCCATTCATGATCCTTGGCTCCAACAAAGAAGCCCTCTGGGCTTGGTCGGTCATGTGAGAAGTTAGTGACATTGCTGCTCTTCACAGAACTTGTCTCACCTTTATTTCATTCTAATAGTAAGGCAGAGGATAGGCAGATGTGATCAGGAGAGCATGGGCTGCTGGCATTCTGCTTTATGCCAAAGCCAATCTCATGGCTCTCTCTTCTCTTGCTCATGATCACACAGTCTATTGCTGCTTGCATCCCTTGGACTGCAGACTGGTTGTTCACATGCAAAAGGGCACTGCTGCTTGTTTGAGCCTGGCTCTCAGAATGCTCTTTCTTATTCTGCAAGCATGAGAAAATAACCTCCCTTAGCTGAGTTAGAGGGAGGGGGAAGACAAGGGAATGAAATGTTACAATGCTTTGTGATGGTGTTTGAGCACATAATTAGGCAATTAGATGTATTAGAAGATGACAAACCGTCAGACCTCGGGGAATTACATCTTTGCATGCTAAAACAGAAAACAGGGAAATCATAGCAGCTGCAGCTAGTAGTATTTGGGAAGGTTTTGAACACTTTCTAAATGAATAACAAAACCAGTTGCAGGATCAGACACTGTAAAGATGGCTGCCGTAGCTTGAAATTTTTAAAGCCGGCCTGCGTCCTGAAGGTGGTGATGACTAATCACAACTCTAGCAACAATTGTTTGACAATCAGTGAGTGTAACTACGCAAACAGCCATGTAAGTCAGAAGTTCCCCAAGCTGTGTTGCTCCCTGAAGGAAAGCATTGTATAGCATCCTCACTGTTCTACATACAGAAGATACTGATTAGTCATGAGCCCAAAATTTGTTCCATCTGTTTCATTCATGTTTCCGTTTTGTACTGTCCATTCGGATGACACAAAATGGAAAGATCCCTCCTGAAATGAAAATGCAATCGATACAAAAGACAAGCGGGCCTGCCTTTCAGATGGATTGCATGAGGTGTGATATATATATATATATATATATATATATATATATATATATTGTCCGTTATGTTTATTTTTGCCTCAGTTGTGGTCCACACTATACATTTTATAACACTATGATACCATAATGTGCAGTCACTGAAGTTAAAGTAGAATCATACTGCTATTGCTATGAAATATGAAAAGACCCTTAGTTAAGTAACAGTGGAAGGCATATAACTCCATGGTTAGTTAATGGTTCGTTCTAGCTCAGTGGTTCTCAACCTGTGGGTCCCCAGATGTTTTGGTCTTCAACTGCCAGAAATCCTAACAGCTGGTAAACTGGCTGGAATTTCTGGCAGTTGTAGGTCAAAATACCTGGGGAGCCACTGGTTGAGAACCACTGTTCTAGCTCTAAGTGCCAGGTCTAGCACCTTGACAGTCCCAAGCATCAGCTGCTTGTGGCACCTGCATCCGCCTGAAACTTGACAGTGTGATGTTTAATGCTAAAAATGAGGGCAGATAAGGTTCTCAAAGCTTGGTCACCATATATATTTGTCTTCCTTTTTCTGTTCGCAAATTTCTCCCAGGAGCCCTTGTACTTTCTGGCTGAGATGAATTGGTCTGAATGCAGCATTTGAGGGTGATTTGATATTTTTGGTTTTATTCCGGTTGTATTCTGACTGCCTTGGTGCAGGAGAACCTTCCTATCTTTTTATACTTTTAATGGCTGCTGCACGCTGAGCAGATGTTTATATCACTCTTTTCCACAATGACACCTGGCTTTTTACTGAACAGTTACAGTCAATTTAAAACCCAGTAATGTGCATGAGTACTCCAAATTGTCCCTTGCAATGTGCATTACCTTGCACTTATCAGCAGTGAATTTCTTCACTATTATGTTGCTCTTTTGTTCTTTGGTAAGACTAACTCAAGTTCTGAACAATCATCACCACTTGACTGTCCCACATAATTATGTGTTGTCCACATATCTCCCACTTCCCCACTCAAACCTCCCTAGGCTTGTCCACCTGACACCTAATTTAATGATTTCTTTTAAAGGCATTGGGCTAAATGTATTTTTTAAATGTTTTTTTTTAATTTAACTTCTCCCTCCCATTTCATTATACTTTTTGAAAGTTTTTCAATATAAATATTCTGCTTTTTCTCACTTTCTTTCTCCTGCTTGCTGGCTCACTTAGGGCCATATAACCCAGAATATCAAGGCAGAAAATCCCACAATATCTGCTTTGAACTGGGTTATCTGAGTCTGCCTTACATTCAGGTTCAAAACAGATGTGAGATTTTATTCAGCTGTGTGAAAGGGGCCACAGTCTAATTTTCTGGCTGGGGAAGGGTGTTCTGAGACATGTAATCCACAAATAATAATAATAATAATAATAATAATAATAATAATAATTCATTTATAACCTGCCATATCTTCCCAGGGGTACTCAGAGCGTTTTCCAGCGAAAATGACATAGTGACAAACATTCAATGCAAAAAAACAGCAAGTAATAAGTCAAACAATGGGTAAACAAACTTAAATAAAGATTATAAAACAGAAACTTAAATAAACATAACATACCACAAATACTCGAGCATAAACCGAGTTTTCCAGCCCTTTTTTAGGCTAAAAAAGGCTAATACTCGAGTCAATGTCATTTATTATTTTTTCTATTATTATTATTATTGACAAAAACACAATATGTCACAGCAAATAAGATATATATGCTGAATTTCGTGCCACAAAATCACAAGTCGAACACTTCCCAAGCATCTTCCCAAGTCAGGGTATAAAAATAAAATTATTATAGTTATTATTATTATTATTATTATTATTATTATTATGTTGTTGTTGTTCATTCGTTCAGTCGTCTCTGACTCTTCGTGACCTCATGGACCAGCCCACGCCAGAGCTCCCTGTCAGCCGTCACCACCCCCAGCTCCTTCAAGGTCAGTCCAGTCACTTCAAGGATGCCATCCATCCATCTTGCCCTTGGTCGGCCCCTCTTCCTTTTTCCTTCCACTTTCCCCAGCATAATTGTCTTCTCTAGGCTTTCCTGTCTCCTCATGATGTGGCCAAAGTACTTCAACTTTGTCTCTAGTATCCTTCCCTCCAGTGAGCAGTCGGGCTTTATTTCCTGGAGGATGGACTGGTTGGATCTTCTCGCAGTCCAAGGCACTCTCAGCACTTTCCACCAGCACCACAGCTCAAAAGCATCGATCTTCCTTCGCTCAGCCTTCCCTAAGGTCCAGCTCTCACATCCGTAGGTTACTACAGGGAATACCATGGCTTTGACTAGGCGGATCTTTGTTGCCAGTCTGATGTCTCTACTCTTTACTATTTTATCAAGACTGGACATTGCTCTCCTCCCAAGAAGTAAGCGTCTTCTGATTTCCTGGCCACAGTCTGGATCTGCAGTAATCTTTGCGCCTAGAAATACAAAGTCTGTCACGGCCTCCACATTTTCTCCCTCTATTTTCCAGTTGTCAATCATTCTTGTTGCCATAATCTTGGTTTTTTTTATGTTTAGCTGCACCCAGCTTTTGCGCTTTCTTCTTTCACCTTGATTAGAAGGCTCCTCAGCTCCTCCTCGCTTTCGGCCATCAGAGTGGTGTCATCTGCATATCTGAGGTTGTTAATGTTTCTTCCAGCAATTTTCACCCCAGCTTTGCATTCATCAAGCCCCGCACATCGCATGATGTGTTCTGCATACAAGTTAAAAAGGTTGGGTGAGAGGATGCAGCCTTGCCGTACGCCTTTCCCAATCTTGAACCAGTCTGTTGTTCCATGGTCAGTTCTTACTGTTGTTACTTGGTCCCTGTACAGATTCCTCAGGAGAGAGACAAGGTGGCTTGGGATGCCCATCCCACCAAGAACTTGCCACAATTTATTATGATCCACACAGTCAAAGGCTTTAGAATAGTCAATGAAGCAGAAGTAGATGTTTTCTGGAAACTCCCTGCCTTTCTCCATTATCCAACGGATATTGGCAATCTGGTCTCTCGTTCCTCTGCCTTTTCTAAACCCAGCTTGAACATCTGGCAACTCTCACTCCATGTATTGCTGGAGTCTTCCTTGCAGGATCTTGAGCATTACCTTACTGGCATGAGAAATAAGGGCCACTGTACGGAAGTTTGAGCAGTCTTTTGCATTTCCCTTTTTTGGTATGGGGATATAAGTTGATTTTTTCCAGTCTGATGGCCATTCTTGTGTTTTCCATATTTGCTGGCATATGGCATGCATCACCTTGAAAGCATCATCTTTTAAGATTTTAAACAGTTCAGCTGGGATCCCGTCATCTCCTGCTGCCTTGTTGTTAGCAATGCTTCTTAAGGCCCATTCAACCTCACTCCTCAGGATGTCTGGTTCTAATTCATTCACCACACCGTCAAAACTATCCTCGATATTATTATCCTTCCTATACAGATCTTCTGTATAGTCTCGCCACCTTCTCTTGATCTCTTCAGCTTCTGTTAGGTTCCTGCCATCTTTGTTTCTTATCATACCAATTTTTGCCTGAAATTTACCTCCAATGTTTCTAATTTTCTGGAAGAGGTCTCTTGTCCTTCCTATTCTGTTGTCTTCTTCCACTTCCATGCATTGCTTATTTAAAAATAGTTCCTTATCTCTTCTGGCTAACCTCTGGAATTGCGCATTATTATTTTACTGGCACAAAAACACAGTATGTCACAGCAAACGAGATATTTATGCTGGATTTTGTTTATTTATTTATTTATTTATTTATTTGATGCACTTATTAACCGCCATTCTCAGCCCATAAGGGCGACTCATGGCGGTGTACAGTACACATAAAAGACAATTACAAAAAAGCCAGTTTCAACAACATATAAACTATACAACAATTACAGACTACACTAAAAATCCACTTCGTCTCTTAGTGGAATCATAGCCAGTCTCATATTCCTTGTTCCATTCCAGTTCTCATTACCGTATTGTTTAGCACTTAATTAAATGCCCTCTCGAACAGCCATGTCTTAAGGCTTTTTCGAAAAGACATGAGGGAACCAGCTGAAGCTTCCGGGCCGTCTTCAAGGGCAGCCCCACGTAGAGAGCGTTGCAGTAGTCCAGGCGGGATGTGACAAGAGCGTGTACCACCGTGGCCAAGTCAGACTTCCCGAGATACGGGCGCAGCTGGCGCACGAGCCTGAGCTGTGCAAATGCTCCCCTGGTCACCACTGAAACCTGGGGGTCCAGGCTCAACGATGAGTCCAGGGTCACACCCAAGCTGCGAACCTGCGCCTTCAAGGGGAGTGCGACCCCGTCCAGCACAGGCTGTAACCCTATACCCCGTTCGGCCTTGCGACTGACCAGGAGTACCTCTGTCTTGTCTGGATTTAGTTTCAGTTTGTTCGCCCTCATCCAGACCGTTACAGCGGCCAGGCACCGGTTCAGGACCTCGACAGCCTCCTTAGTAGCAGGTGGAAAGGAGTGACAAAGTTGGACATCATCTGCATACAGATGACACCGCACCCCGAAACTCTGGATGATCTCACCCAGCGGCTTCATGTAGATATTAAACAGCATGGGGGACAGTATGGAACCCTGTGGCACCCCACAAGTCAAAGGTTGTGGTGCGGAACAGGAGTCCCCCAATAACACCTTCTGGGTGCGGCCCTCCAGAAATGACTGGAGCCACTGCAGAGCAGTGCCCCCAAGACCCATTTCCGCAAGGCGCCCCAGAAGGATACCGTGGTCGACAGTATCGAAGGCCGCTGAGAGGTCCAGGAGCACCAACAGGGACACACTCCCCCTGTCTAGCTCCCGGCGCAGATCATCCACTAAGGCGACCAAGACCGTCTCGGTACCATGCCCCGGTCTGAAACCAGACTGTGCCGGATCCAGATAATCCGTGTCTCTCAAGAATACCTGGAGTTGTGAGGCCACCACGCTTTCCATGACTTTGCCCAAGAAGGGGAGATTGGAAACAGGCCGAAAGTTGTCTAATTTAGTGGGGTCCAGTGATGGCTTCTTCAACAGCGGCTTTATGATAGCCTGTTTTAGGCTCGCTGGAATCTTGCCTTCCCGAAGGGAGGCATTCACCACCACTGTTACCCACTCAGCCAATCCCCCTCTGGCCTCCCTCAGAAGCCAGGATGGGCAGGGGTCTAGGATGGACGTGGTGGGCCTCATTCCTCCAAGTATCTTGTCCACATCCTCGGGTTTCACAAACTGAAAAGGATCCATCAAAATAGGACAAGCAGGTGCTCTTGTTACATTCTCGGAGTCTGCATCTAACGCGGCGTCCAGCCCAGAACGGATCAAGGCAACTTTGTCTGCAAAGAACCGAGCAAATGCTTCACAGCGCGCGACCGAATTGTCAGGGCTCCCACCTGCAGTGGTGGGAGTTAAAAGACCTCTGACAATCCGAAACAACTCCGCCGGACGGTTCTTTGCAGACGCAATAGTGGCCGCAAAGAAAGTTTTCTTTGCGGCCTTTATTGCCGCGGCATATGCCCTAAGAAAGGACACAAACCGTGCTCGGTTTGACTCGCTCGGATCCGAACGCCACACGCTCTCTAGTTCCCTCTTCCTTCGCTTCATCACTGCCAGCTCCTTAGTAAACCAAGGGGCTGGTTTAGCTCGGCTACTTGAGAGGGGACGTTCCGGAGCAATCATGTCAATAGCCCTGGCCATCTCCCCATTCCAGAGAGCCACCAAGGCTTCGACATGGTCACCTACCGAGGTGGCGGGAAAATCCCCAAGAGCCGTCAGGAATCCATTCGGATCCATCAGCCTCCTGGGGCGGATCATCTTAATAGGTCCTCCACCTTTGCAGAGGTTAGGGGGCGCAGTGAGCCTAAATCTGATCAGGAAGTGGTCGGTCCATGGCAACGGAGAGATGGACAGCTCCTCCACACCGCCACCCTGTTCCCATCCCTGGCAGAAAACCAAATCCAATGTGTGTCCAGCACAGTGGGTGGGGCCAGATATTTGTTGGGACAGCCCCATGGTTGCCATGGCAGACATGAAGTCCTGAGCCGCACCTGTGAGGGTCGCCTCGGCATGGATGTTGAAGTCTCCCAGCACAAGGAGCTGTAGAGACTTCAACGCCAGGCTCGAGACCACCACCGCTAGCTCAGGTAGGGAGACTGTAGTGCAGCGAGGTGGACGGTACACTAACAGAATCCCTATTCTGTCCCGGTCACCCACCCTCAGGTAGACGCTTTCAAAATTTGCGGTCTGCGGGATGGGGCACCTGGTCAGATGGATGGAATCTCTATAGACCACTGCGACCCCACCTCCCCGCCCTCCGGATCTCGGTTGGTGCTGCACGGAGAAGCCCGGAGGACAAAGCTGGGTCAGATTTACTCCTCCAGCTTCATCCAACCAGGTCTCCGTGATGCACGCCAGATCTGCCCGCTCGTCCAGGATTAGGTCCTGGATCCAGGTCGTTTTTCCGTTGACAGATCTGGCGTTCAACAGCACCACCTTCAGTCCAGAGGGTCCGCTCACCTGGTTACACCAATTTACCTTAGGAGACCGAGTTGGAATTGTTAATGTTTTGGATAAATGGTCCGAATTTGGCCGAATTTGAGGTCTCCTTTTCCCGCATCTCCTCCTTCCCACCACGACCTCTATGGGGGCCCCTCGGCTAGTGGAACACCTCCCCTCCTCCATGCCGCAGTTCCTGACCAGGGTCTTAATCTCTATTTCATCAGATGTTTGAAATGTTGGCGTTTTTTCTTGCCAATTACTTTGGTCTTCTTTGTCCCCCCTCCCTTCCTCATTGTTCTTCACAGGCTCCAGCCCACTTCCTCCCCTGCTTCTTCCACCAGTCAATAGTATCAGAGACAGTATACATAGGAGGGTGGGGGACCACATGGATGGGAACAATACACTTCGGTAGATGGTAAATACAGATGGTAAACGTTCAACCGCAAAATAGGGTGGTCCCTAGAGTGCTAGAGTCTTAAGTGCAACAGTAGTAACAGTAGCAAAATCCACGGCTACAAGGGTAGTTCTTAAAGTGCAGGAACTTAAAGTGCGACAAGATATTAAAGTGCAACAAGCCCAAAACTTGGCCCTCAATGCTACTAAAGTGCGGCAGGGGGACTCGGGGAAGGGACAAAGTGCAAAAACAGTTGGCGACAGAGGCAGGCGCCTGTATCACAAAATCACAATTGGAACACTTCCCAAGCGTCTAGGACTGTGTGCTGTATTTTCAAATGATGCGTGCAGATCCAAGTAAGGTGGCCTTTTGCAATTGACAGATCATGATTTTGTCAATGTTTATTGTTTCCAAATGCCCACTGAGATCTTTTGGCGCTGCACCCAGTGTGCCGATGACCACTGGGACCACCTGCACTGGTTAATGCCAGAGCCTTTGCAATTCGATTTTGAGGTCCTGATAACAGCTGAGTTTTTCCTGTTGTTTTTCCTCAATGTGACTGTCACCCAGTATGGCAACATCAATAATACAAACTTTTTTTTCTTTTCTACAATCGTGATGTCTGGTGTATTGTGTTCCAAAACTTTGTCAGTCTGGATTCGAAAGTCACACAGTATTTTTGTGTGTTCATTTTCCACTACCTTTGCAGGTTTATGATCCCACCAATTCTTCACTGCTGGCAGGTGGTACTTGTGACATAAGTTCCACTGAATCATCTGGGCCACAGAGTTGTGTCTTTGTTTGTAGTCCGTCTGTGGGATTTTCTTGCAACAGCTGAGGATATGTTCCATGGTTTCATCAGCTTTCTTGCACAGTCTGCATTTTGGGTCATCGGCTGATTTTTCAATCCTGGCCTTTATTGCATTTGTTCTGATGGCTTGCTCCTAGGCTGCAAGAATCAGGGCTTTTGTCTCCTTCTTCAGGGTTCCATTCGTGAGCCATAACCAGGTCAGGAGAAATGCCTCTAGAATATGGCTGTATAGCCCAAAAAAACCCACAAGAACCTAATAACCATATCTTCTCCTTTTAACATAGCATATGTAGATAAAATTTACATTTTTTTGTATTTGCATTCTAACATCCATTTGGATGTGCATGAGACATACACAGAGTGCCATATACAGAGTGGTCACATCCCACCTTGACTACTGCAATGCTCTCTACATGGGGCTGCCCTTGAAGACGGCCCGGAAGCTTCAGCTAGTCCAGCGCGCGGCAGCCATGTTACTAACAGGAGCGGGTCGCAGGGAGCATACAACGCCCTTGTTGTCCCAGCTCCACTGGCTGCCGATTTGCTACCGGGCCCAATTTAAGGTGCTGGTTTTGGCCTACAAAGCCCTAAACGGTTCCGGCCCAAAATACCTTTCGGACCGCATCTCGGCCTATGAGCCCATGAGGGCCTTGAGATCGTCTGGGGAGGCCCTTCTCTCGATCCCGCCTGCTTCACAGGCACGTCTGGCGGGGATGAGAGAGAGGGCCTTCTCGGTGGTGGCCCCCCGGCTGTGGAACACTCTCCCTGTAGACATCAGACAGGCGCCCTCCCTTATGTCTTTCCGTAAAAGCCTAAAGACATGGCTATTTGAGAAGGCATTTAACTAAGTGCTACAATAATTTGGTAAAGACGACTGGAACGGAATATGGATTATGAGATTGGTTACGATTCTACTTTGAGACGGAGCGGATTTTTTAGTGTAACTATATAACTGTTGTATTATGGATATGTTGTTATTTTGTTATTGCCTTTTGTAAATTGCCTTTTATATGTTGTACACCGCCGTGAGTCGCCCTAGGGCTGAGAACGGCGGTCAACAAATGCAGCTAATAAATAAATAAATAAATAAATATACACCAAGTAACAAAGTACACTTTTACACATGATCCTGTCACTTCATCAGAAAAACAAAGACCTACATACTAAGCTCAAACTCTTAAAATTAGATTAAAAACATTAAAACTAAGATGATATGTGGGAATCTACAGGCAAATGTAGGTGTCAAGTACCATTTAGAAACTCTTACTCAAGTTTTCAGTCTTAATATAGAGGCAGTTTTTATACTGAACTTTTTGCTGAAATAGTCTATTCCCTTTTAACCTTTTCAACTGTAAGATAGCAAACATATTTAAAGAAGGCAAAGAAAATGATAAAGGGTAGGCCACCTTTCTGATACTCCAGTAAATGGAAAAGGCCTTTCAGTACAGTGGAGAGACACAAAGTGGAGCAGTGATTCAGTATATTTAATATTCACCATGTGAGAAATTATTTTGTAAGAATCCATGACACTTGACCACCCTCTTCTTTCAGTCTTAATAGAGAGATTTAAGATGAGCCTTGTTCACTGGAAGGGGACATGTTTTTGTTTTTTGTGGATGCTCTTTGCTTTCATGCATAACCAGTACAGCACAGGTCACTGCAGAATGAAAAAGCAGGAGTCGGGGACGAGCTTGGTTGTTCGCTTAAAGGATTTCATTTTCATCTCTGATGCTAGGTTTGTCAGGGTCTCTGCTGTTACATAACTAGCCACATCTAAAGGCAATTTCTTTTGGAAGCAACATAGGAATAAAACCCACTGCTGAGATGGGAATGGCTGAGATTATGCAGTCTTACCCTGGAACTGCTTTGGTCAGAAAGAGAGAAGACAGCAGAGGGTCTTGATGAGGATATGAATTTGTCATGACAGGCCAATATTACAAACCCAGGACTGCTGTCTGGCAGGGATAACAGTAAGAGGTGTATTTAAAGGAGAAATTGGTACAGAAAGAACAGTACATCTCAGGGATTTTGAAGACCCCTTTCTTAAGAACAGGTTCATTTTATGGTGTTATGTGCAGGTAAGATCACTTACTAACTCCTGGTATTTATCTCAGCTATAAAAAGAAAGGATGTTTTCCATTCCGTCCTCACCAGTGTGGAAGCAACCATATTTTTTTTTTCTATGCCAGCATCAGGAATTGAAAAATGTGAGGATACAAGTGAAAGGAGACAACAATAGTACAATCCCTCCAGGCACCTGGAGTTATGAAAAACTATGGGTATCCCATACAATTTGATACCACTTTAACTTCAACAGCTCAGTGCTATGGAATCATGAGAGGTGTGGTTTTTACATGGCATTTAGCCTTTTCTGCTAAAAGATGTAGGTGCCTCACCAAACTACAAATCCCAGAATTCTTTAGCATTGAGCCATAGTAGTTAAAGTCATGTCAAACTGCATTAATTTTACAGTGTAAAGGCAGCCTTGTGTCCTGACCAGACAGTACCTTTATCCCAGGAGCTTCCGCAGCAAACAGGAGCGTGGCCAGATGTCGTTTCCTATAAACGCGGAAGCAACCACTACAAAAGGCAAAAACACGAGATTCCAGGTGCGGGAATATTGCTGTTTTCTTCAAATGTCTGTATGTTCCTGCAATTGGAAATCACAGAATTTTTTATCTGGGTTTGTTCCCAGGTTTTAGATGTTTATTCCTGATTGGTCGGTGCCTAAAAAGAATGTGACACTTGAGTAGAAGGCAAAAACTTTGTTTGTGTGCCAGAAACTTCATGAAACGTGTGGAGAGCACAGTTTCTCTGGGCAGGACAAAGACTGGTAATTGCAGTGAATGCTGCAGTGATTCTCCGAATATCTGCATCTTGAGGTATTTTTTTAAAAAAACACCAAAGTTTCTGGTGGAAGTCCTGAGTTGGTCATCTTGGGAGCCTCTAAATCTCGCAACAAAGCATCAAGTCTTGACAACAGAGGCAGAAATCCCAGGACCAATAGGTCTGTATGTGGACCTCTTCTGAAGTCCCAGGATTTTTTTGCCCCTGTTTAAAACCCGTGAATTAGTGCTGTCTGGAAGCACCATAGGTCATGGACCCTTTTTCTCATGTATCCCGAGGCTGCTACTATCTTACTGCAGTGCTGGAGGCAGTATGTTATAACCACTTCTTGCACATTAATGGAATCGAAAGAGGCTATAATGGTCAAGAATTCTTGTATGGTAGGTTATGGATGTGTACATGTACATGCATTAAGATCTCAACCATAGTATTATTGGGATGATATTTTTTTTTATCTTTGTTCAATCAATACTGATTTTAAGTGGTTATTATTACATCCCATATGCATAATGTGATTTCCTCTAATAAGAAACCCAGGGGGTGCTGACAGGATTGCAGATTTTAATAATAATAATAATAATAATAATAATAATAATAATAATAAACTTTATTTGTACCCCGCTACCATCTCCCCAAGGGACTCGGTGAGGCTTACATGAGGCCAAGCCCAAAATACATCAATAAACATCAATAAACAAAACATCAATAAAACACTCAATAAAATACAAATCAAATAAATCACATAAACAAAAAAATAAGCAATAAACAATCGAAAGTGACATATAAACATTTAAAACCAATGGCCGGACCAAATGTAATAGGTTAAAATTAAAAATGTGCTGACATGAACAAGGTAGGATATAACTGGGATAGAATTTTCAGAATGAGGGAACACAGTCAATCCTAAATCTGTGGTAAAGTGCATTTTGAGGGTATATTGCTGAGAGTTTTCCTTATTCTGGGAAGGCACACTGGAACAATCATGTTTTCAGGCTCCTCCTAAAGACTGCCAGCGTTGGGGCATGTCTGATGTCCCTGGGAAGTGAATTCCAGAGTCGGGGGGCCACCACCTTTTGCCTAGAGAACAGCACTGGTATAGGGACTGCTGCTATGAGTAGCAATGGGATAGATTACAAGCAGTCTTTATGATCCCTGAGGGAGATCAGCCACAGTTTCTTCATGTTCATTTAGGACACCTCTGTTCAGTCATTCCTGAAAAGGCACAACTACACAGGAGTCTTGGTGTTCCAATTTGCCTGATCCTTGGGGAGGAGTGGGCTAAGCTTGAGAATACACCTTTCTCCAATTCTGGAGTCCATGTCATTATTTATAGCACAAGCTACAGATGGATTCTGAGTTAATAAATAAATATTTTCTATAGTAATTTACCTAGTATTGCAGGCTCTTTCCTTTCATATTCACACAGGTTAATTTAATTTGTCAGAAACAACTGGGCTTGTTCACAGTCCATTTCCAATGACATGTCAGAACAACTCCCATTATGCCACAAAGCTGTAAACATTTGCTGACAGTATAGACGTGCAACACTGTCATCTTATTGTCTAGAGGCCTTTTAAGTTAAGTAGTACCTGCAACTATCATAAAAAGCTGCATATAAACACTGCAAGTGAAGAAGTAAGCAGGTGAATGGTACAGCCTCCAATTCAGATGAAGTTGGATCAGTTGCAGCTTCAGGAGTTATTTGACCTGTTGACTTAAGAGTGTGCATAGATGTGATAGGATTAGCATTCCCGGGCCCACTTGAATCCATAATGAAATGCAAATAGTGCAAAACAATATAGCATATGTAGATAACAATTACATTTTTTGTATTTGCATTCTAACACCCATTTGGATGTGCATGAGACATACACCGAGTACCAGATACACCAAGTAACAAAGTACACTTTTATACATGATCCCTGTCACTGCATCAGAACAATGTGTATTAAAAATCCAGAAGAATTCTAACACATTGTAAAAAGATTTTGTGTGTGTATGTCAGGAGCGACTTGAGAAACTGCAAGTCGCTTCTCGTGTGAGAGAATTGGCCGTCTGCAAGGGAGTGGCCCAGGGGACGCTCGGATGTTTTGCCATCCTGTGGGAGGCTTCTCTCATGTCCCCACATGAGACACTGGAGCTGACAGATGGGAGCTCATCCCACTCCTTGGATTCGAACCACTGACCTTGG
Source organism: Anolis sagrei (assembly GCF_037176765.1). NCBI lineage: Eukaryota > Metazoa > Chordata > Lepidosauria > Squamata > Anolidae > Anolis > Anolis sagrei. The sequence continues at coordinate 208,406,082 of NC_090024.1, read as the reverse complement.
ATAAAGGTGCAATCCAAATGAATAAATCAAGAAAGGTTTTTACAACTGCTCTATAAGGTTCTCTCTTAGAAACCTTTACTGAATGATTTTCATATGCTACAGAACAAGTATGTTTTGTTTCAAAATCTCTTTTTGGAAAGGCAAAGACTGGTGTAATTGTTATATTGCTGTTCCATACTGCATAGTCTGAATAGAGTGCAAAATCCCAAAGAAAGAATGGATCAGATCAAATCTACAAGTATAACTTGCAAACCCACCCTCACATGTACTGTATAAGTCGTGTTCTTATTTCAGTAAAAAGAAACTATGGCCTTTTGTTCTCAGAAAAAAAGACTGAGTTGTGGTATATTTCGCAACTCTTTTTTTCCTGTGAATTCTGCTGTTTTTCAAGAACTACAAAGCAAAATATGTTATACTCCCAACTGACACTATCCTGAAAACAGTTATTTTACAAAAGCAGTGTAAACGTGACACAATGGCACATTTAGATGGATAAGGTTTTTAAAAACAGCATTAATATTAGAATCATAGAATCATTGAGTTGGAAGAGACCTCATGGGCCATCCAGTCCAACCACCTGCCAAAAAGCAAGAAAACTGCATTTAAAGCATTCAAATTAATTACAATTATGTCTACATTGACAACAGGATGTTTACAAGAGGACATTAAATTTAATGTGATTATTTCTAACAGTGTCAAAATTAAAATGTGGAAGAGGAGAAAATAGATACAGAAATATCTAATATCTCAATTTCTTTACATTCTGTTCTAAAGGGCTTTTCTCCACACCCCTTAATACATCTAAAGGGTTTTCATGGTACATAATTTTAAGTACTTCCCAGTCTACTAATCCCAAGATTCCCTAGATTGTGGGTATACAGTTATAGAACTACTATAACTGGGTATTGCAAATATTGATATTCTCTGTTCTTTCACTGATTAAGAGGTGGAAAAGATAACCCACATCACCATTGGAATAACCATATAGAAGCACACAATCTTCTTTCGTTAGACTATGGGCAGATCCAGACAGGCCTTTATCCAAGGAGAATACACATTTTAAAAATGCGGATTTTCCTCGGGGCCTGTCTGGACACCCACTCCAGAAAGCACATCTCAGAAAGCACGTGCTTTCTGGGGTGGGTATCCAGATGTTTTCCCAGGACTAGCCCAGGAGAACATCTGGAGGCCCTACACCCCTCCCCTGAAGCCCCCAGACCCGGCCTCAATTTCAAGCTTTGAGCAGCCCTCCTGGGGGGGGGGGGGAAGCAATTTTCCTCCCACCTCCCCACCTTCCCCCCCACTCTTCTGGCACCTCATTTCTATGCACCGGGAGAGCTGCTCGAAGCCTGTAATGAAGGGCAGGTAAGTTTTTATTACTTTTCAAAGAGATCTGGGGGCTTGGGGGGGGGGCATTCTTGGAAAACTGTGGAAATACTGTCTGGACTGCAGTATTCTGCAATCCAGAACCCGAAATAGTGGGTTTATCATATGCTTTCCAAGAAGGCATGGAATAAACCCACTATCTAATTAATTTGCTACAAACCAGGGTTTTCCTGGTTTGTAGCGAATTAATTCAGGACTGTCCAGAACATTGCCTGGACAGCCCCTCCTTTATTGCAGTAGATACTACAATAAAGGTACTGTCTGTATGGGCCCTCATAAAATAGTTAATGGGCTAACAAAGGAAATCTACATAGTACCATGTAAGCAGCAACATCAGTGGGCATTAACAGATTAAAAGGCTTTTTCCTAACTTAGTTATTTTATCAGCTGCCTGTTTTTAAACTTGCCATTATACAACTTTGTGGGGGGGAAAGACCAGAATCCTGTGAGTGGCATGCCTGTTTCTTTTTGGTCAGAGTGCAAGGTGTGATTCGGCCGCCCTTTGCACAATGTTCCACACTCCCCCCACCCTGGGAAGCGCACCCCTGTTCCTAGTTACCAATGGGGAAGGAAAGGAATGGTGATCAATTCAACTGATGTAGATTCAAAGAAAGGGGATAGAAGGGTGCGCTCCATTTGTGAATGCACTCGTTTCCTGCCCCGCTCCAAAACACAATGAGCCACATTTTCAAGATCTGAATTTCCTCCCCTTTCTTTATTATTTATTTATTTATTATTTGAACTTATATGCCGCCACTCCCCTGGGGCTCGGAGCGGCTTACAAGAATAGCTAAAATCTAACAAAATTTAAAAGCAATTTAAAACAATTTAAAAACAGCGATATCAAACATTAAAAGCCTGTTGAAACAGGTATGTCTTACATGCCCTGCGGAAAGCTGGTAAGTCCCGTAAGGCATGGACTTCATGAATCTGCAGCAGTAAGCATCAGGGCTGGACCATTGGGGTGGGAGTACGGGGGTGTCTTAGGCAAGCATGGGCACAGAACTGCATAGACAGAATGTTACCTTCAGCATACTGAATGTAGGAACTCAGCCAAAGGGGCTGCCTCTGTAATGGAAGAACTTGCTAAACCAGACTTCCTTAACTTGCAGCCCTCCAGAGATTATGGACTACAGTACCTATAATCTTCAGCTAAAGTGGCCCTGTTGATTAGTGATGATGAAAGCTGTAGTCCTTCTTAACAATAGGATATTAGAATGGGAAAATATATGCTAAGCTGCCATCCTATCATGACACTGAGAGACACAATTTTCGTTGAGTAAGATCTGATGCTTGTTCTTGACTAGCTTTTGGCACCTGAATCCAAAAATGACCCGAGTTTTTTTTTCTATCACATCAACTTTTAAAGGTACAGGATACCTCCCAATAACAACAACAACAACAACAACAACAACAACAACACTTTATTTATATTCTGCTTTATGTCCCCGGAGGGACTAAGAGCAGATTACAGCACACATATAAGGTAAGCAATGACATACAGTACAAAGGCTAAAAGCCTTCCCTTTTCATCTCCTTTGTCCCAAAAATCATACAAAACTGTACATCCAAAGAAAATAAAGAAAAATTACCTGAGTATACTGTTTATTTAGAATTATTTTATTTACACAAAGGCTATATATTGGTAATTTAAGTCACATTGTGTACAAGCAGTAAAATTCTCCTTACCAAACATACATATTACAGTAAAAATGTATGCTTATAGCTTTTCCTGAAATGTTTAATCTGTGGAAAATCTCGCCTGACACTCCAACAATAGTCAGCCATCATATGTCTTTTTAGATACTCCCAAATCTTGTGCCAAATCAACTCATGCTGATCAAATCCCTTACGAACCAAGCCATCTTCAATTATAAAGTCTTCATTGTTGCTGTCACTAAGTTCTTCACCATACTCCTGATTTTTGAAAGAGGATAGTTCAGTGAAAACTGGCACTGGGATTTCAGTTGAACGAGGCACTGGGTGTATAGCTGTTGATAGACTAGAATACTATATTCTACATTTATTTTTCTTGTTATATCCTGACATTTTCACTATACAAAAGTAACAGCCACTTTAATGATCTCTGGGCTCTCAAAAATGATGAGTATACCACCAAAGTCCAATGTAACTGGAGGGGACAAGATGGAGGCAGGAAAGGTTGTGTTAGACCAATGGTCAAGGAAATGCTAAGTAGAACCTTACCAGAGTCATGTATGCCCCAAAATTTCCATATAAATATCCGTTGTATATTAATATATTCATGTATAAGTTGACCTTGTGTATAAGTCGAAAGCAGGCTTTGGGATGGACTAAGCTTTTGCCTTTCACCACTCTAAGCAGAAAAGGGGATGGTTCCTGTTCTGGGGAGAGTTAAACTACAGTATTCACACTAACTTATGGACAAGTCAACCCAATTTTTGAGGGTGATTTTTAAACAAAAATTTCTAGACATATACATGACTTTATAGGGTAGCATATACCAGATACTTCCTTGTAAGATACTTTGAGTCCCATTTCAGAATAAAGCAGGATATAAATCAAATAGAGATAGATGTGGGTGGACAGTAACATGAGTCCATGACTCACAATCAAGATATATAAACTGCTACAAATTTTGCATGTCTTATGATGTGCTGTGATTGGTTATTGAATAACTCACAATCCTACACCCCAACAGATATTCTGCATAATTAGTATTATTCCACAGTTGCATGTTAGGTATTGTAATGAGAGTGTACAGTTCTGTAGAAGGACACATGCTTTGCATGGAGAAGCAAGGTTTTCAGTTGTAGCTACTGCTGTATAAGTGCTAAAAAGTGCTAAAAACAACTAACCTCTCAGAAAAAAGAGGTGGCAACCTTCACTTATTGTTGAAGACAGACAAGCATTCAGACCTAGACTTTTATGAGGCAAGAACTTAAAGCTCTTTGCTCTGATTGATGGATCTGTCAATTTTTCCTCCATTTGTAGACTGGTTTTTTTTTTAAAAAAACACTCAAATGCAATTATTTCAAATATGAGAAAATGTATAAATCTAAGCAAAATTTGTCAGAAATAAAATAGTTTTCCCAGTTGCTTCCTCTGAAAGATAGTCTACATCACCTGCTATCCACATGTCTTCAGTGCACCTACATGTGGAAAAGTCTAACAATGGAGAGGAAACTGCTAGACATTCAAGCTAGCAGTAATCAAAGGTTTGTTTATTTCAAATGTGCTGCTCCCACTGATAAAAAGAAATAAAGAAATTTCAATCCTATACAAAAATTGTATAGAAAAATCTAATTATAGCTGAAGGAGAAAACGGGGGAAGAGGGAAGGGTTGATGTTTGTGAGAAGCTAGGGAATATGTATTTTGTACATCTCCTCCTATTAAGTTCTATTAAATATGCTCTTAGCTTGTTAGGCATATCTGATAAGTGTGCTTTGTCAGAAAATGTTGGATGTAATTTTCTATCTTGTGCACAAACAAACAGAATTAAAGAAATTGTGTCATATTTAATGCATTTCTCTCTGTTGAACCTGTTTTATGGCTGTGTTTCAAAGAATTTTAATGATCGCAACAAGGGCTGTGTAAATGTGTATATGTTTAACTATGTGAACCGAAGTTAAAACCCCAGGAAAGTCTGCCCAATATCTTGTGAGGCATTTTCTGGCAGGAGTTACTTGAAGGCCTGTTCATTATAGTTGTAGGACTGCATATCTAAGTGGAGTGTGTTTACCAGCATAGCAATAAACTGTTTTGTGCTCTCAATAATTGTGAAAGGGTTATATTTGGTCTATAGAAGGACAGTCTGTTTCTTGGAAATCTGTACCCAGGACTGAACCAAAAAAAAGGAACATTGTATTAATGCAAACCTTAACTGTATACCCTGTTATAAAAAGAACCTACCTGGTCTACTCTATATTTAATCAAAAACATTGAGGCCTCTACAACGCCTTTTTCTCCTCCTAACATGAATGAATTCAAGATGTAGTCTGTCTGAAAAAGTTACATGGCCGAAGTATTCCGGGACCCATCATTTTAAAAAAGGCATCCCTTCCAAATTCTGAATACAGTATTCACATGCAAAACCCCACTCTGTTTGCAGAAAGATATGTCCAGATTGGGATTAATGAAAATTTTATTTCAATTTGTTTTTGATAAAAACCTGCTAATATTTACACATTTCTCCAGATTTGAATGGAATGAATTAGAGAATTAATTTTTTTAAAATATGAGTGTGGGAGAAACCGAAACGAATTAATGACCTCACAGACATTGTATGGAAGCCAGAAGGATTCCTACAGGGACGTTCTTTCATGAAAACATTTGCTTACTTTGTCCATCCCAATTGCCACGATTCCCTGTTCTACATTCCCTCTTGTAACATTCCTCATAACCCTCGTCCTCATATGTGTTCTGGAATAACGGATGAAACACACAATGCTTTTGTTTATGTAAAATGACACTTAGCACAGACTGTGACCAAATATTATATTACCCTTTTGAATTTTGAATTTCTTTTGTATCAAAAGCATTGCATACATAAGTATCAAACTGATAAAAATAGAAGGAGCACAAGCGGATACATAATTTTTCACCAAAACTGGGCAACAGTGACCACATTGTCTATAGCTTTAAACAATTCTTCCTCTGAGCATGAGGCAGGGCATTGTGGACAAGCATACAGGTGCAGAGTTGTTTGTTCTGCTCCACAGTCACACAAGATGGAGGATTCGGTTAGGTAGTTCCATTTTGCCAGGTAGTCTTTTGATCTCCCCACTCCACTTCTAAATCTGTTCAGGGACTTCCAAGTTGACCACTCTTGGTTTGCCCCTGAAGGCAAACCCTTGCAAGGGACCATCCAATCCTGGTTTACCATTACCATTTTGAATGACAATCCCACAGACATGACCAATGGGGGATTTCATTTTACAACAAATCTATTTCATAGATTGATTTCAGGGACCAGGGTTGAAAAGACTGAAGAATCATTCTCAGCCGATTCATGCTGTACACCATGATTTTGTATATCTAGCAAGCTCAGTAGGTTGTACCACTTTTTCTTGGCAGTTCTGAAGGAATGAGGGAAGAAAAAAATATTTCACAGCTAATTCATTCCTGGGGATTGGAAACATATTATTTTTGTTTTAAGCACCGGCCATATAGGCTGGGAGAATGTAGTAACCGCAGTCTTAAAAACACATTTCCAAACTTTACTTACACCATTACAGAACTTTTCACCTAGATTTTCAGGTAAAGGCAATTTTTGGCCATTCAGATTTTCATGGAATTCAAGGCCCATCCGGCCAGCCAGGCATGTAGCCAGGGAAGGTGGGGGGGGGGCTTGAGGGGCTTCACCCCCCCCAAAAAAATTCTCATGGTGGTTCGCGAAAAGGCCTTACTGGTGCATTATTTAAACTGTTATGTTTATTCATATCATGATCTGATCACCATACTCATATCCCATATGCATGGGGGTATTGGGGTAAAGATACAAAAGGTTTGCTAGGGTAGACCCTCTTTCACTCAGACTCAGCCCCCCCCCCGAAACAAACTTAGCCCCCCCCCCCCGAATCGAAATCCTGGCTACAGGCCTGCGGCCAGCCATCACAACCAAGGGGAGGATAATAGAAACAGTAGTGCAACAACACATTTTTGTCTCTTGTGATCTTTTGCAAGTTTTACATGATAGTATTTCTAAATGTGTATTAGTTTATTCCATTACCTGGACCTCAACCCACACTTCTACAGTTCTCTCTGTGCCTCTGTTCAGAAGATTTCCCCTCCATTTCTGTCCTAGTGAAAACTGAAGTAACCATAGGGGAAAAAGAATAGCAACCTCTGCAATGACAAAAAGTAGAGATATGCAGGTATAGTTTGGATTTACACTTTTGTATATCAGTAACAGTATCTCTCCTCTCCCTCCCTCTCTCACTGTCTGAGGAAAATCAGGATGGTTATAAAAAGACGATGACATTGGAACCTCACCTCCAAATTCAATAAACGAAACACTGTGACTGCATGACAAAAAGTCTTCTTCACTCCCTGCTCATATCTCCTTGCCTCAAACGTATTGAAGTCTCTCAGTGCTCCCTTACCAAGCTTTGCCTTACTTGGTCTTTTGTCCTGATTTTTTTTAAAGGTCATCTATTCAAAACTACGCAAATAAATAAAAGTAATGCAGCCACAGTTGGCTTACTTGGGTAAATACAGAAGCAAAACAAATGGACTTCAATAAAATTATCCTGCAAAAGCTGCAATTGCACTGGCCTGCCAATATAATAGAAATAAAACAAATATAGTGGACTACACAAACATACTGGGAAGAAGTCAGGCAAAAAAATTGGAACAAACATGATTTTATGTGTCTGTAGGGACAACTACATTCAACAGCAGAGGTCCATATTCATCCTATTTATTTTATTTTTTTTAACTATGTATTCCTAGGTGTTGCTGGCTTCCACTTCCATTAATTCACCTTATTGGTTATGCTGGGTAGGGCTGATAAGAGTTGCAGACACAACAACTTTTGGAGGATCATCATTGCCCAACTCTGCTCTGAGTTTTTGGGTATCACAGGAGGCATCTCTTTCATGTTTGCATAAAACCAAATTGTTACAGAGAATAACTATTGTTCACAATGATACAGAAGCAGAGATATTGTATAGAATCATAAAGTTGGAAGAAATCAAAAGGGCCATCCAATCCAACCCCCTGACATGCAGAAACACATAATCAAAGTACTTGCAAGAGAGGGACATCCAATCTGTTTAAAAACCTCCGGAAAAGGAGACTCTACCAGACTCCGAGGCAGCATATTCCACCATTGAACAGCTCTTACCATCTTTCTTATATCCAAGTACAATCTCTCTTCCTATAGTTTGAATCCATTTTATTCCATGTCCTAGTCTCTAGAATAGAGCTTTCCAAACATTTCATGTTGATGATACACTTTTAGACATGGCATCATTTTGCAACACAGTAATTCAGTTTTAGTAGCAAACCAGAGGTTAAACCAACCCTTATAACAAATACGGTTACACACAAAAATCATAATAACAAAATGTATGGGGACATAATGTATCTCATGAAAACATTTCTCATATATATATATGTGTGTGTGTGTGTGTGTGTGATTAATTGCTTATTTCACATAACCTCAGAAGTTTCTTGTTATGTTAATGCCACACACCTACACACTGCAGCTGACACACTAATGTGTTGTGAGACAATTTAGAAAGCTCTGCTTTAGAGCAGCAGAAAACAAGCTTTTTCCGTCTTCAATATGACATCCTTTCAAATATTTAAACATGGCTATCATGTCACTTCCTAACCTCTTGTTTTCCAGACTAAACATGCCCAGCTCCCTGAAAATGGAAAAGGTGCAGAAAAGGGCAAACAAAATGATTAGAGGTTTAGAGGACCTCCATATGGAGAAGTAAAATCTGAGGGCTGGAATCCTGTGTCAACTTATATTTAACTATGTAACTTTTCCTGACTTAACCCCCAAAAACCAAGAGAAACAGTAAAGGATGGTCTTAGCACTAACTGGGCATTCTGGGCCTTAAAGCTACATTCATTATTGACAGATCTCAGTAAATACTAATTGAATTAGCTGATCTTGTCAACCATTTCCTTTTTTCCTCAAAAGCTATGTTTAGTTTATCCTAAAAAATTATATATAAAAAATAACTTTTAAAAAACTGAACATGAGAAATAAACAAGGCAAAGATCCCTTTCCACTGCCAGAATATTTTTCTGTGCATCACTTTTCAATCATCTCCATACTGTCAAAATAAGGGCTGACATCCTGTTTATTAATTATTGATAGCGTATGTTGGACTTATGCCATTGCAACTCACTTTTATTAGTTGTTTCAGAGGTCAGAATTCTCTTCCAACCACGCAATGACCAAACTCCCCTCCAAAATCTACGTTGTAAGAAGACAAGCACAATACAAGCATTTCCGTGCTGTCAAGAGAGTGAGGAGGATGAGCAGGAATGTGTCCACTTATTTTCCTGTTGCTGGATGCGCTGCAAGAACATCATACTCAGGACATCCCAAGGACCCAAGAGATCTTACAAATGCCTAGCACAGCATGTCCAGCTGCAGTAAAATATCTGGAAGTTTTCCCAAGCATCTTCTCCCCCTGCAACTCTAACAATATGCAAATGGTTGTGTTGTTGTGTTGTGCTGCTCAGTACGGCAGTTCAGCACTACTTCAATTGTCCTGGCTCAATGCTGTGGAATCCTGAGATTTGTAGTTTGGTGAAACACCAGCACTCTTTGGCAGAAAAGGCTGAAGAGTTTGTAAAACTACAGACCTAGGGTTCATTTGTAGTAAGCTGTTCTACTGTGTAGATGTTCCCATAGTTGTGGAAATGTAGCTACATGATAAACATATGTCTCCCAATACATGATGATGGCCAACGATTTTAGCATAAAAATATTTTGTTCAACAAGCACAATTTTACAGGCCCACTTCCTATCCTTTTAACAGAAGACTGACATAAATAAAAAGGCGAAACTTTCTCACTGCTTATCTCTATGCCACATCTCCTACCCACCCACCCTGCTGCTCAAACCACGAAACTTTTAAAGACAAGTCAACAGGAAGCGTGCAGAAAACAAACCAGTCCTAATTTTTATTATTAATATTATTATTAAATAAAATTTAAAGAACGCTTCATCCTAACTGATCTTGAAAGCTAAGCAAGTCAACGCTGGTTAGCACTTGGATGGGAGGCAGCCAATGTAGACTACATTTTCTGACAAAATCACTTCTAAATATACCTTGCCTTTCTTTCCAAATTTCTTTTCACCACAGTTCTGAAACAAGGCAAACAAAAAAATACTGGGCTTAGAAGAGCATTTTTTAAAATTATCTTGCCAGCTCTGATTTGTTAAAGTTTTCAAGAATTGTCTATTTTTTCCCTTTTCATTATTAGCACCAACAACATGAATTCTGAAGAACTGCCATTGATTTATTTGTTTTATTCAAACTACCTTTCTCTCAACATAGGACACAAGGTAGTTCACATCAAAATGGAAAGAATTTAATAGTGAGAATTCTAAAGCTGCTTTACAAGAGTGTTGATTTCATGAATTAAATTGTCATTTTTCTTAATGTTTAATATTGGTTTTCATATGGTTTTAATAACTGTTTTGATATTTGATGATGTACTGTTTTTAATATGATTTATGTTTAAAGTATGGTTTTAATATTGTAGTTGTAAGACATTGAATTTTGCCATTATCTTTGTGTAAACCGCTTTGAATCCCCCTAGGGGTGAGAAAAGTGGTATATAAATGCTGTAAATAATAAATAATAATAAATAATAATATTAGCAAACAATGAAATGCTATAACTAAAACTAATGTTTCAAAGCTTTGGTCCATATGTACCAGGGCAAGAATCACGTGTAAAGTCACCCTGAACCCCCTTTTAGGATGAGAAGGGGGGATACAAATATTTGAAATAAATAAATAAATAAAATGTGGCCTTTCAAACATTGTCCACCAACCCATATGGCTCAGCAGAGCACAATGGATACCCATGCAAAAATGTGCTAAGCTGGGCCATTTACTGCCCCCTGGATTGATTATTTATTTATCATGTCAGGAGCGAACCAAAACAGTTGTATTGCATTAAAAACAAGCAAGCAAGCAAAACAAAACACAAAGTTTGCAGACTTGGTCTCTATTAAATGTCCTTTGACCACTAGCTGGCCACTTGGAATGCCTCTGGTGTTGCTGCAAGAAGGTCCTCCATTGTGCATGTGGTAAGGCTCAGGTTGCATTGCAGTAGGTGGTCTGTGGTTTGCTCTTCTCCACACTCGCATGTCATGGATTTCACTTTGTAGCCCCATTTCTTAAGGTTGGCTCTGCATCTCGTGGTTCCAGAGCACAGTCTGTTCAATGCCTTCCAAGTCACCCAGTTTTCTATGTGCCCAGGAAGGAGTCTCTCATTGGTATCAGCCATTGATTGAGGCTCTGGGTTTGAGCCTGCCACTTTTGGACTCTCGCTTGCTGAGGTGTTCCAGCTATCTTAGAAAACTACTTCTTGATTTAAGTCATTGGCATGCTAGCAGAGCTGCTGAACATACAGATATACCTTGCTAGCCTTCCATGTGTGTTTAAGAGTGATGAGGAATGCAGAAACTTCTGGCTAGAGATTTAGGCCACTGAAGGATCTCAATGGACCTCAACAGAAGATGCAATTGCTATGTGTCTAGTTACACAGACATATCCAAATGCTACTAAGATTCTCCTCCACTGTATACCAGGCACAGAATGGTGCCAGGAGGAAAGCTCTGGGCCCTCTAAACTTAGTATTTTTATTGCACAGCATTGTACTGTTTTTATGCTGTTATGTTTTATTGTGATATATTCTTATGTTGTTTGTTTTGATTTGATTTATTGTGTTATGTTTAAATTCTGTGCTCTTTGGGCTTGTCCCTTTGTAAGCTGTCCCACGTCCCTTTGGGGAGATGGAGGCAGGGTATAAAAATAAAATTATTGTTGTTATTATTATTATTATTGTTATTATTATTATTATTATTATTATTATTTTACTGGCAGAAAAACACAGTATGTCACAGTAAACGAGATATTTATGCTGGATTTTGTATCACAAAATCACAATTGGAACACTTCCCAAGCATCTAGGACTGTGTGATGTATTTTCGAATGATGCGTGCAGATCCAAGTAAGGTGGCCTTTAGCAGTTGACAGATCGTGATTTTGTCAATGTTTATTGTTTCCAAATGCCCGCTGAGAACTTTTGGCACTGCACCCAGTGTGCCGATGACCACTGAGACCACCTGCACTGGTTTATGCCAGAGCCTTTGCAGTTTGATTTTGAAATCCTGATAATGCCTGAGTTTTTCCTGTTGTTTTTCCTTAATGCAACTGTCACCCAGTATGGCGACATCAATAATCCAAACTTTTTTCTTTTCCACAATCGTGATGCCTAATGTATTGTGTCCCAAAGCTTCGTCAGTCTGGATTTGGAAGTATTTTTGTGTGTTCATTTTCTACTACCTTTGCAGGTTTATGATCCCACCAATTCTTTACTGCTGGTAGGTTGTACTTGTCACATAAGTTCCAGTGAATCATTTGGGCCACAGAGTTGTGCCTTTGTTTGTAGTCCGTTTGTGCAATTTTCTTGCAACAGCTGGGGATATGATCCATGGTTTCATCAGCTTCCTTACACAGTCTGCATTTTGGGCCATTGGCTGATTTTTCGAACCTGGCCTTTATTGCATTTGTTCCGATGGCTTGCTCCTGGGCTGCAAGAATCAGGCCTTCTGTCTCCTTCTTCAGTGTTCCATTCATGAGCCATAACCAGGTCTTCTCCTTATCTATTATTATTATTATTATTATTATTTTATGGCTCGCTGTCTCTACAGTAGTTCCAAGGGGCATAGGTCACTTCAGAGAGCACCAGCCTCTGCCATTACCAAAATGGCATCACAGCTGCTCTCAATTTCTTGCTTACCTTTAAACTTCTATTAAAAGTTACACCATTTTCAATGTGGAACCATGATGTGTTTACAAATAGTAGTGACATGGGATAAGATGGCACAAGTGGTTATGTTGGTTAGCAATTATCTGAGTTCAGTCTACTCCTTCATTATTTTACCTCACAAGAAAGAGCTCATTTAGACTGCAATGTAGCCACTGTCCCAGGAATGTGCACTGATTGTCCATGGCTCAGCACAGGTTTAAATGGATGCTTCCCCTGTTCTAATATGAAATGTTAACCAACAGACCACACTACCTGCATGTATAGAAAACATGTATAGATAGGTCTTCCAAAGCTTTTTTGTGACCTTTTGGCAGTTTCTTAAAACATCCTGTCTTTTCCCCAGTCACTAGTATCAGGTTCTTCCAGCTTGTTTCCATAAACCATAAAAAACAGTAAATCACCAGCGAGCCTGAGATTAGACCTGACAGCCAAGCTTTTTAAGATGAGCTTGTTCCACTGTATCTAATTAACATGTCTTGTTTTCATCATTTATATTTTATTTATATGCTTTTATGTAGTGCGAGCATCTCCAAGAGGTTTTTATTTCTATGAATTATGCTTTGTAAAACCACAGCCCCGACATTGATGGAGCAATTATTACCAGCGAAGGACTCCTGCTTCTTCACTCTGCCTCTCTTTCCCGCTGCAGCTGGCCACCTGTCATTCTTAAATAAGAGCCAGCTATGTGTGACAGACAGAAGGACATCTCATAGGGAAGAAGAAAGAGGGAAAGCATGAGGAAAAAATTGAAAAGGATTCAGTTGCCATAACTCATAGGCACACTATCAGAGATGGAATTTTGCAGGGAGATATATATGGAATTGCACACCTACAAAGCTATTGCCTTAGGGGAGCTTTTACTGATTTCAAGCTTTTGTTGTTCAGATCAGTTCACTCCAGAAAGTGCTTGTACCAAGTTGATAGATGAACTGCAATAATGGAAAATGGTTCTTTAAAAAAATCCAGTTGCTTAGACAACCTTTATTACTTTTGGCTTTAAAACTGGAGAACAAAAAAGCATCTGGAATCTGATGAATTATTTAAAAATGGAAGATCTTCTCATCCCTACACTCTCACATTGCATTTTGCTTCCTTGGGGCTACAGGTTTTAGCAAATGTTTTTGGAATTAACCTCACTAATCCATAGAAAGTGGCTTTTACACCAACCCTGTTAATCTCAGTACAATCTAAAACAATGGTGAGGAAGATCTTTCAGAGAATAAAATTTCAAAGAGTTTCTCGGGAGCTTGATTCCAGTGACAGGACCAAAAATACAAGCATATTCTAGCTTAAAACTCTTCTCTTCAATAACAAATCTTTAGGAGATGCATTTCAACCTCTTAGAATGGTAGGGAAAACCATCCAAAAGTTGGAAAACTATCAAACTACAACTCCCAAATGTCAATGTCTATTTCTCCCAAACTCCATCTGTGTTCATATTTGGGCATATGGAGTATTCGTGCCAAGTTTGGTCTCGATCCTTCATTGTTTGAGTCCACAGTGCTCTCTAGAAATCCCAGCAACTATAAATCCCAGCAACTACAACTCCCAAATGATAAAATATTTTTTTTGAGTGATGGTGACTCCTTGGGTTAGCAGGTGACTTGTGGCCAAATTTGGTGGCAATTAGTCCAACGGATTTTGAGTTATGATGTCACTCAAAACAAACAGATCATTTAGATAGATAGATAGATAGATAGATAGATAGATGATAGATAGATGAAAACAATTTATGACAACCAGATTACAATACAACCAGAAAAGAAAGGAAAAGAAAAGGGACAAAAACGAAAGAACAACAGTCAACCAAATAGCATAAATATTGGTTTTAATTTTCTCTGTACAAAAATGACTAATTAGAATCCTTTTAACAACAGAAACACAAGACATGAGACCCAAAATATTTGTTGATGTGATAGCAGACCACATAGCGCTTCTTGCTCAGTTGTTGATAAAATAAAAGGAGATCAAATTGTGGTAAACTTATCTTTTTAAGCTTCCCTCTAGTCATTTAGATTCTACAAGCCAGTGTTTACCAGATTGCCAAAATTAAAGATCTTTCAATATTGTCCATGTTCTAATGATTTCTAACCTTGAAATAAAGCAATAAGTTCTTTATGCAAAGCATTAGCATTTCTCTCTGGTCTAGATTGATTGGCAGCAGCTTTTGGAGGTCTCAGACAAAAGTCTTTCCCATACCAACCAGGGATGCTACAAACTGAAATTGGGACTTTCTGTATGAAAAGCTATGGTCTACAACTTCAGTGACAGTTTCATAATGAAAGAGATTATACAGGTTGTGGAGCAACCTCCAGTTAGAGACAAAGAGTTGAGTGGTTAGTGTTAGGCCTAATTCCTATTCCTAGAGCCCTTCCATACAGCCATATAACCTAGAATATCAAGATAGAAAATCCCACAATAGTGTTGGGACTCAGCCTGTGATTGAACCTGAGCCTGTGCTTGAACCTGTGAATGTGTTTCAGTCTCCTGATGTTTCTGTGTCTGATGTGGATAATAAGGAGGGAAATCAGTCCCCTGTTGCTTCTGATGTGGGGGATGCTGGGACTGACTCTAAGGTGCAAGATGGAGACACTTTGGTCAATGAGTTTCATACAGACACTGACAGAGAGGTTTTGGGACAAAGGGCACATTCTCATGAGAATAGTTTTGTCAGGCCTTGGGAGAAAGGTTTACTCCCTCCCTCTGTGAGCCTTTCAGATTCTAGTTTGGAAAACAGTTTGACACCTGCTAAAGTTAATGAGGAGTCAGATAAGCAGAGTCGGCAGCCGGAGATTAGCCAGAATTGACAAGAGGCCCAATGTTTACGTAGATCTGAAAGAATTTTTCAATTAAAGTCAAAGACTGGGGGAAAACAAAACCAGTTCTTGGGATTTAAGGTTTGCTGGTAGAAAATCTTGTCAGATCAGGCATCGTTTGGAAACCTAGCACAATTCCTCATGGAATTCCTGTTCAAGTGATCTCGTCTTCATGGTTTTTTCTAGCTTTTCAACTTGACTAGTAGCATCTGGTCTGTTCTTGCTTCTTGGTTGATTCCTGTCTGGATTATCAGTGTCTTGGAATATTATTTTATGCTTTCTGAACATTGCTTTTAAATGCTACATTTGGACGCTGTGTCTTCTTCCTGCCTTTAAATGCCTTATTGCTTTTTGGAATCTTATCTATCTTTACAAGCATTTATTTTTACTGTGTTTTTTTTCCTAAGCTTTATTAAAAAGGATTGTTCCTTCACTCAACGTGTGGTGTGTTTATAGTCAGAGGGGCCAATTCATGTTCTGGAGTGCAACAAATATCTGCTTTGAACTGGGTTTTCTGAGTCCACACTGCCATACATTCCAGTCCAAAACAGATAATGAGGGATTTTATTCAGCTGTGTGGAAGTGGCCCAAGTCTCAGCTAAAGCAGAATCAATACCATGTTGACAGACACTTATGTAAATAGAATTTATTCAACAAATCTAGTCTAGTAAGGTTTAGCAAGTAGATCTAGGACATAAAATTTATATAGTGTTCACTGTAATTCATGTCCATTATAGAACCTGGAAAAATGTTTTTGAACCACAACTTCTATTGGCAATCTTAGATAGGGATTTGGAGAGGTATAATCTAACAAGTAACTTTTCAGAAATCTTGTCCATGATCAGTCTTTCTTATAACTACTTTATACAGGCTCACCCAGTATTATTATATTTTCACAGCTTTTAAGCTCTCTGATGGAGGCGTAGTTGCCTGTTTTAGAGAGTACAATAGCTGAAGAAAAAATTGAAATCCACAAATATATTTGCCAAACTTGATTTTGCTGATGCCTATTAGTAATGAATAGTGGGTGACAATGCTGCTGATATGCAACTAATGGTTAATTAATGAGAACCTATATGTTGATTACCTCCAAGTTGGAACTGCTACAACATGAAAACTTTTCCAGGAACGTATGCAAATACTGCCAGCAAAACACCTCCGGTTGTTCCACACTTTGATAAACAGATTAATCATAGAACCATCTGAAGACACAGAAGGACTAAAATAAATCCTATGGAAACATGATTAATCAAGAAAGAGAAATATTAACCTTGAAATAATCCTTGAAGAAAAAAATAACTCTTGGAAAATCACATTGATACACCTAACATGCACCCAAAAACTCCAAGGAAAAGGCAAATACTTTGTTGTTGCTGTTGTTTGCCTTCAAGTCATGTCCGACTTATGGCAGAATTAAAGTGGACCTATCATGGTGGGGTTCTTGGCAAGATTTGTTCAGCTGTGGTTTGCCTTTGTTTCTGATTCCTCTGAAAACTGCACTGACCACAAGGCACATGCCCCTTTACTCAAATGACAATGCAAGACATATGAGTTAGATGAAATAAGGCCACAACTGTATTAACCTCAAGAATCTTCAACATGGCAGCAAATGGATCCAAATGGATGTCCTTATTGGACATCTTATCAAAATTCTCAGAATATAATATTAAAAGTTGAAGGTGAAAGGAATAACTCAACAGCTGAGTTATTCTTTCTGCTATTCTTATGCTTGTTATTTTTCTCTTCTTATCCCAAAAAGATGTGGTTGTTTGACCTTATAGCATGGTGATTCACTTGCAATTCACCAGGTCTCTCCCATTTAACATGTAAGGATTGATGAGTAAGTTGGAGTTATCATGTTGACTGGTTGTGTAGATATTTCCACCTGATATGCTGCAACTGAATTGTTTTAAACACAGTCAGTTAGTATTGGGCACAGATTTAGCCAAACAATGTCACCAAGTTTCTACTTAACTTGTATTATCTCCAAAATGTAATAATTCCAGCGATTCTCCAAATGGACAGCTAGAGTAATCATCTCCTGAAGCTCCTGCCAAATCTCATTGTGCACAATAAAGCTCCAAGGCATTAACAGATTACAATAAGCCAGTAGCACATTGCTTCCTCTGTCACTTGCTTGTTGGTAAGAAGCATTCTTTTTAAGTTATCTTAGTACGTTTTTGAAACACAGTGATACTGCAACAGCTTTTGTAATGTTAGCATGGCCTCTTACTTGACTGATTTGCCAAGTCCTTTGTGAAATTCCCTGTTGTGCAAAAGGTCAGCAAGCATGAGCAGAAGAGAAAGTAAAGCTAAGAAATCAAGGATCACGGCGTAGTGGAACTTTGATATTTACTCTCATTTGCATTGTCAGATTTGACTTCTTGACATACAGTTGGACAAGTGGCAGAATTGTAGACATAATTCAGAATTGGTATTTTTAAATCCAAGTTGGAGTAAAGCTTGAAACGATCCTTTCAGTGGTGTTTTTTTAAAACATACATAGCCACCCAATGCAGAAGTGTTTCACTTCAATAAGCATAGGAAGCCTCATAATCTAGCCTACTATGGTCTTCTTGAGCAACAGATCAAGGTCCTTACTCTACAATCTGACCAGCTTTTTGATTTGATATTTATGTTACAAAAGTAAATTCTCATTGCCTGCCTTCCTACCTGCTATCCTTCCTCCCATTCATCCATCACATACTATACACAGTATGATGAGTCCCCTTCTTTCCACAGTCATGAAAGAAGATTTCTCACACATTCAGGGTTTGGGGTTTCTTTAAACATTCCTATCTTATTTGTAGACTGGAGTTGACTTCACTAAACACATGAAATATAATTATGTGTTTGA
Source organism: Anolis sagrei (assembly GCF_037176765.1). Taxonomy (NCBI): domain Eukaryota; kingdom Metazoa; phylum Chordata; class Lepidosauria; order Squamata; family Anolidae; genus Anolis; species Anolis sagrei. The sequence goes on along the minus strand of NC_090024.1, from coordinate 208,387,506 downwards.
AGATTTATACATAGGGATGTAGGGAACAGAAGAAAAATGTTAGTGATGAAATAAGAAGAGATTGAAATGCATAAAGTACAGTAGTCATTGCAGTAACATTTAGAAGCATGAGAAGTAACCAAAGACACCGTTTACAAAGCCATGCTGTTCCACTAAATTACATATTCTGAATTTTGATTCAAATCGCAGATCCTTACATTGAAAAGGGGAGATTTTTTTAAAAAAAACCCTTTGTTTTCCTGATGAAGAGTTGTTTAGATTGAAAATCCATTTGTACCTTTTGTTTATTTGGTCAAATAGCAGATCTGTGCACTCTCTTTCTCTTTATCTCTTTTGTATTATTCTGTGACTTTTCATTCTGTTTGAAAGGAGTAACATTCACTGTCCCTATTTGTAAAGTTACTGGAAATTTGTCCACGTAAAATGCACCATTCTAATTCAAACGTTTAGATTGTCTTTCAAGAAGTGGCTAATAAAACTTATCAAACTTCTAAGATTGGCCTAAACCTTTTAGTGAATTAATTGGATCATTTCAAACTACAGAGTGATATCACTAGGAATACACTTTGGGGGGGGGGGGGGGGGATCACTGGAATCCTGAATCTTGTAGTGTGGTGCGACACTAGAGCTCTCAAACTAAGAATTCTTAGACCTCCTCCCTAGACTGTAAATCCTCGGATTCCATAACATGGAACTGTGGCAGTAAAAAGTGGAACCATAACACTATGCCTAGGTTGTGTGAAGGAACCCACAATGAATGAACTGTGTAAACCAACATCTAAGGAAAACTGATGTAGTGGTAGTTTTAACTCCTCTCTTGTAGGCAGATAGCATACACCCCCCACTTATGAGACAGAGTGAATGGTGAAGCAATTATAAGCAAATTCTATCTCTGTTGAACTAGGGTAGGTCACAGAAAGGGCATACTATGCTATTGTGAGGAGTTCAATATACTCCAGTTTTTAATCCAAACTTTAAAGGAGGAATCCAGTGTGCTGAATCATACGCCCCCCTCGATGGACTGTCACCTTGTCGTGGTGAGGGGGCTTGCGTGTTCCGATGAACCTGTAGGCACAACAACTGGAGTCGTGCACTCCCAGGAGTGGCTGCGGGGGGGGGTTCCAGACCAAGCACAGTCCGAAGACCCAAAGACCTCAACGGCGGAGCAGGCGGAGGATAACATGGCACATGTTACAACGGCTGCGAAGGCGGAAGAAGGCTGCAACAGACTGAGAAGCCACGGTCATTGTGTTAAACTACATCACCAGTGGAACCTCACTCTGTGAAGTCTGTGTGTTGATCAGTTGTGCACTGACCTCCACACATTAAAAAAATCCACGCACAGGCGTCTTCCACAGAAAATAAAAACCAACCAACCAAAGTCCCATGGCGATCAGCGAGTGGCGACGGGGGCAGGACTGTGAAATCTGGAAGCCCCTAGTCACAGACTGGCACATGGGCGGTGGGTACGGACTCAGTCGTTCTACCTCAAGGTCCGAGGCAGTTGAGTAGTTCGGCAGCTGTATCCACGACTGAGCAGCCCTATTGAGGACCCACTCTGCTCACCCCACATGGGGAGGGGGCTAGAAAAGGTGCCCCAAACATAGTCTGCCTCACTCATCCCTGACTGGACTGCCACGTCCAGTGGGGTCACCACCCTGCGGCCAAAAAAGAAAAATGAACTTCGGTACGTGGAACGTACGGACTCTGATGGACAACAGTGGCAGTGAACGCCCCGAACGCAGAACTGCCATCATCGCAAGGGAGCTGGGACGCTTCAACATCGACATAGCAGCCCTTCAGGAGACCCGGAGAGCAGGAGAGGGACAGCTGAAGGAAGAAAAAGGAGGCTACACCTTCTTCTGGAAGGGACTGCCCGAAGAAGACCAAAGAATGCACGGAGTTGGCTTCGCTATAAGAAATGATCTGATGAAACATCTGTCCGAAGCACCCACTGGTATCAACGAACGTCTCTCCACCCTCCGAGTTGATCTTGCCAAAAACCAACGGGCAACCATCATAAGTGCCTATGCACCAACACTAGACGCTGATGAAGACATCAAGGAGAAATTCTACTGTCAGCTGGACACCGTCCTATCGGGGATACCTAAGGAGGACAAAATCATTCTCCTGGGGGACTTCAATGCAAGAGTCGGGCGAGACTTCGACCTGTGGCCAGGCACCATAGGAAAAGACGGGGTTGGAAACAGCAACTCAAATGGCATCCTGCTTCTCACCAAATGTGCGGAGCACAACCTTGTCATCACCAACACGCTCTTCCGCCAGAAAAACAAGTTCAAGACATCATGGAAGCACCCCCGGTCAAAGCATTGGCACCTCTTAGACTATGTAATCACACGCGCCAGAGACCGCCGTGACGTGCTCCTCACAAGAGCCATGATAGGTGCTGACGACTGCTGGACTGACCACAGGCTAATTCGATCCTCGATGGCTATCAAGATCGCCCCCAAGCGCAGACTCCAAGGAAGGAAGACAAGGCGCAAAATGAACACCCAAGCCCTTCAGGAGCCCTCCAGGCGAGCCCATCTCCAAACAGCACTCAAGGACCATCTACCCACAGAACACCCCGAAAATGTTGAGGAACATTGGAACAAACTGAAGACCTCCATCATCCAAGCCTGCGAAGAAACTATTGGATACCAAGCCAAGAAACATCAAGACTGGTTTGATGAAAATGACATCGAGATCCAACAGCTAATTGACAAGAAAAGGAAAGCCTTCCAAGCATGGCAGAGAGACATCAACTGTGCTGCTAAGAAAAAGATCTATGCTAGTGCAAAAGCTGAGGTCCAAAGAAGGACAAGAGAACTCAAGAACATCTGGTGGACAAAGAAGGCCGAAGAAATCCAACACCTGGCAGATACCCATAATGCTCAGGGATTCTTCAAAGCCACAAAGGTCATCTATGGACCAAGAAACCATGGCATACAGCCTCTACGCTCATCAGATGGAACCAAACTCCTGAAGGACCAAAACTCAATTGCACTACGTTGGAAAGAACACTACCAAAGCCTCCTGAACCGCAGCTCCAATGTGGCCGACGAGGTCCTCTCACAAATCCCACAACAACAAACCAGGGATGAGCTTGCAGCACTGCCTAGTTTGGAAGAAGTCAGCAATGCCATCAGCCAACAGAAGAATAACAAAGCCAGTGGACCAGATGGGATCCCTGCTGAAATCTTTAAAGAGGGAGGACCTGAGCTAACACACCAACTCCACCAGCTCATAGAAAAAGTGTGGGTGACCGAGAAAATCCCAGCAGATTTCAAGGACGCCACCATCATCACCCTCTTCAAAAAAGGGGAAAGAACAGACTGCGGAAACTATCGAGGTATCTCCCTTCTAACCTCCACTGGGAAAATCCTCGCAAGAATCCTTGCAAACCGCCTTCTGCCCCTCTCAGAAGACACCCTCCCAGAATCCCAGAACGGCTTCCGCCCCTCCAGAGGAACCGTGGACATGATCTTCACTGCACGACAACTCCAAGAAAAATGCAGGGAACAAAACCAACCCCTGTACATGGCATTCATCGACCTTGCAAAGGCATTTGACACAGTGAATCGCAGCGCTCTCTGGACCATCCTCCACAAAATCGGGTGCCCTAACAAATTTGTGAACATCCTGCGGCTCCTCCATGATGACATGATGGCAACAGTCTTGGACAGCAGTGGCTCCCAAAGTGACCCATTTAAAGTGGAATCCGGTGTCAAACAGGGATGTGTTATCGCCCCAACTCTATTCTCCATCTTCATCGCTATGATACTTCACCTTGTTGATGGGAAGCTTCCCACCGGAGTGGAAATAATCTATCGGACAGATGGCAAGCTATTCAACCTCAGCAGACTGAAAGCCAAAACCAAGGTTACAACAACATCTGTTATAGAACTCCAGTATGCTGATGACAATGTCGTCTGTGCGCATTCAGAAGAAGATCTACAAGCCACTCTAAACACCTTCGCAGAAGCATACGAGAAGCTCGGCCTGTCACTGAACATTGAGAAAACCAAGGTGCTGTTCCAGCAGTCGCCAGCCAATCCCTCTCCAATGCCAGTAATACAGCTTAATGGTGTCACATTAGAAAATGTGGACCATTTCCGCTACCTTGGCAGCCACCTCTCCACCAAAGTCAACATCGACGCCGAAATACAACACCGCCTGAGCTCTGCAAGTGCAGCATTTTCCAGAATGAAGCAAAGAGTGTTTGAGGACCGGGACATCCGTAGGGATACTAAGGTGCTTGTCTATAAAGCCATTGTCCTCCCAACCCTGCTATATGCCTGTGAGACGTGGACAGTCTACAGACGTCATATGCAACTCCTGGAACGATTCCATCAGCGCTGCCTCCGGAAAATCCTGCAAATCTCCTGGGAAGACAAGCGGACAAACGTCAGTGTGCTGGAAGAAGCAAAGACCACCAGCATTGAAGCGATGGTCCTCCAACATCAACTCCGCTGGGCCGGCCACGTTGTCCGGATGCCTGACCACCGTCTCCCAAAGCAGTTGCTCTACTCCGAACTTAAGAACGGAAAACGGAACGTTGGTGGACAGGAAAAGAGATTTAAAGATGGGCTGAAAGCCAACCTTAAAAACTCTGGCATAGACACCGAGAACTGGGAAGCCCTGGCCCTTGAGCGCTCCAGCTGGAGGACAGCTGTGACCAGCAGTGCTGCAGAATTCGAGGAGGCACGAGTGGAGGGTGAAAGAGAGAAACGTGCCAGGAGGAAGGCGCGTCAAGCCAACCCCGACCGGGAACGCCTTCCACCTGGAAACCAATGCCCTCACTGCGGAAGAAGATGCAGAGCAAGAATAGGGCTCCACAGCCACCTACGGACCCACAAGGAAATCCATAATGGAAGACCATCTTACTCGTCCAACGAGGGATCGCCTAAGTAAGTAAGTAAGTAAGTAAGTAAGTACGCCCTGAAATAACTTCAGCATTTTGGATAGCTCCTTTAGTGTCCCCAATAGATCCACTGCTCTCATCAGAGCCATCCACCTCCCCTGCTACTGCTAACTTCAAGAGCTATATTTTATAAACTGATTTTTGAGCACAATTCACTGTGCTACTTCTGACTTTGGAAAGTTCCTTACTTTTGATAATTCTAATGGACTATTTTCTTTCTTATCTCTTGCTGCAGTCTCTAAGATCACCCAATGTTAAATGATACCAGCTTTTCTTTTCAGTGTGGGATAATTAAACTTATTTTCAAGGCAGTTGAATAATAAGCCAGATTTCAGTTTGCTCAGAGGATTAGCGAAGGCAGCATTGAGTCACAGTAACACTTCCAGCTTCTTACTTGACTGTGTCCGTATCTAGCTATGGTAGGGAGGGAGCAGAAAAGCAAAGATATTGGAAGGCAGCAGCCTTTGTCTTGCTCAACAGCATCTCAGCAGGAGCCCTCGCAACAAATACTTGGGATTTCAGCAACAGTACTTTAAAACACTTGTAACCATTCTTAACAAATCCACTGTGAATTCCCACACTCCATAGAAAGAAAGACCCACCTGCTTGGAAAAAATTAGAGCCCTTACAAAACACCCTGTTTCTATCTCCCCACCCATTTTTCCACAATATTTTGGTAAGGGGAGGGGGTGGCATGAACAATTTAAACATGGAGACAAAATAGCAACTTATGCTTTTGAACTCTGGTGCTGGAGGAAAATTCTGAGAGTGCCTTGGAACACAAGAATATCAAACCAGTCCATACTCCAGGAAAAAAAGCCTGACTGCTCACTGGAGGGAAGGATATTTGAGGCAAAGAAGAAATACTTTGGTCACATAATGAGAAGACAGGAAAGCTTGGAGAAGACAATGATGCTGGGGAAAATTAAAGGAAAAAGGAAGAGGGGCCAACCAAGGGCAAGATGGATGGATGGTATCATTGAAGTGGCTTGACTTTGAAGGAGCTGGGGTGGCTACGGCCAACAAGGAGCTCTGGTGTGGGCTGGTCCATGAGGTGAAGAAGAGTCGGAAATGGCTGAATGAATAAACAGCAGCAGCAGCAGCAATTTTTTGCTGACTGCCAGCTGGTATCCAGAATTCCTAACCCTATAACTCAATTGCCCATTATCTGTAAATGACACTACTGTTGTCCCTCCACATTTGCCATTATGACTTTTGCAGATTTGACTATTAATGGATTTGATTTAAAATGTTATCTCTAGAAATACACCTCCAATGTGGTCAACCTCTTTCAGTTGAACATTTATGGAGAGAAAATTTCTTTAGGAATCCCTTGGCCCTCTAATTTGATTCTATGGTCAGTTTCCAGCAGAGGTTGACTACAGAGTCATGCTGAAAGATGCAGACATTCCTAGAGAGATATTCTTTCCATAAAAAAGGAGTAATTTTTTATTTCTGTTTTTCCACTTTTATGATATCCTGTGCTCCCAACTTCAGCAAATATGGAGGGATGAGTATACATCATCTTGTAACATCATGCAGATTCTTTAAATATGGTGGCCACCAATTTCATTTAAACTAACAATTACTCTTTCAATAAAATCATAGAATCATAGAGTTGGAAGAGACCTCTTGGGCCATCCAGTCCAACCCCCTGCAGAGAATCAGGAAAATCGCATTCAAAGAACCCCCAACAGATGGACATCCAAGCTCTGTTTGAAAGCCTACAAAGACAGAGCCTCCGCAACACTCTGGGGCGGAGAGTTCCACTGCTGAACAACTCTTATAGTTAGGAAGTTCTTCCTAATGTTCAGGTGGAATTTCCTTTCCTGTAGTTTGAAGCCATTGTTCTGCGTGCTAGTCTCCAGGGCAGCAGAAAACAAGCTTGCTCCTACCTCCCTATGACTTCCTTTCACATATTCATACATGGCCCTCATCATGTCTTCGCTCAGCCTTCTCTTCTTCAGGCTAAACATGCCCAACTCTTTAAGCTGCTCCTCATAGGGCTTGTTCTCCAGACCCTTGATCATTTTAGTTGCCCTCCTCTGGACACATTCCAGCTTGTCAACATCTCCCTTCAATTGTGGTGTCCAGAATTGGACACAGTATTCCAGGCGTGGTCTGACCAAGGCAGAATAGGGGATAGCATGACTTCCCTGGATCTAGACACTATACTCCTATTTACTCCTCAATATTGCTTTGCATGTACAATCTTTGATGTGACTAGAAATGGAGCAGCTAGTCACAGCTTGCTGAATTGGGGTTCAGGCAGAAACACATAAAATATGCATTTCTTACGTGCCTCAGTTGTGCAGAATGTGTTAACAGACATGATTGGCAGTCTTGCATACTAAATACTGAATCAATGCTTGTGCAACCTTGAAATCATATTTTTCATTTTATTTTCCCCCAGAAAAAAAATGAAATATAAGGTAAAATGGAAAGAAGAAGAAGAAAAAGAAAATGTATGCATGCTCAAGAAATCAGACTAGCACCTCCAGCAATTGTATTTGTCAATATCTTGGAGAGCAGCTCAAAATGATGTATTTGCAACATATATGGTCCATTGCCTGATTAACTCCAAATGAAAACCACCCAAGCCTTGCACTGAAATCAGTTAGCAATACAATATCTCCCAAAGATTGTGCAATTACTTTTATTTTTTTCTGAATGGTTGCCAATAACTGCAACTTTCACACAAGATAAAGATCTTTTCTGCTTCATTACTTTTGAGATGGTGCATTAGGATCAAATGTACCATCCTATTAAATAAAACTCCAGGAACTCTATATATAGCACCATATCAAATGCAGCCTAGAGAGCAGCATTGATCAGATCAGCCCAGATGGTTGTTTACATGTTGAATGGTTAAAATATTCTTGCTATTAAAAAAACAGTACAGAACATTTCTTTTTGCATACAGCACATACTCAAATGCACAAAAATCCATAGCACTTTGTTTCAGGTGAATGTTTTGGCCCAATGCAAAGCAAAGTTGCTACATCCTACCAAACCTAGGAGTGTCTCCATTTGTTCTACACTGAAGGGCACCATGGAAATAAAGTCATAAAACGAAGCCACTGTTGATTGGCATATTTTAATATACATAATGTATACACATAATAAATGACAGCCCACTTTTGGTGTGCATGTGTCTCTTACACATTTACATCCATGTAGTATATAGTTGAGTGGTTCTCAACCTGTGGGCTGCGGCCCAGCAGTGGATCGCGAAAATGAAAATCCAGTCCATGAACCTCCTTCCCCTTTATTTATTTTATTTCTCCCCCTTTCCGCGTATTTAACAAGTCCTGCCTCTTTTGGTACTAATGTTGAAGAGGGGTCCCTGGTCAAAGTGGTCCCCGGTCAAGTGGGCCCTGTTCAGTTGACCATGGTCAAAGTGGGCCCTGGTCAAGTGGACCCTGGTCAAAAAAGGGCTGGGAACCACTGATATAGATGCTTATATTTCTGCCATATGTTGCCAGACTTCTTACTTGCCAAACCTCTCATGCACCTGGTGTCCTTGGAAAGCCACTCCCAGTCAGGCTGTAATGTACAAAATTAATCTCATCCTGTGTTTCCATCCCCATAGTTGATGGAGAAACATGAAACTTGGGAATGGATGTACACTGCATACTGGTGATGCTCACTGTATTACTCCTAGATGTTACAATTGCAATGAGAATATCCACCAAAAGTGGGCATGTTTGGCAAAACTTTTATAACAAATTGTCATGAACTTATAACTTTAAAGTCCCTTATTTCACTTACTCCAAAATAGTGTTCCTGCTGCAATAATTTTGTTCTCTTTAGACTGTGGCTGAATGTGTGGAGAGCATATATTCCCTCTAGAAGGATATGAAAAGAGGTAATTCACCCTTCCTTCCTTCCTTCCTTCCTTCCTTCCTTCCTCCCCTCCATTTTGTTTCCAGAAAAGTGGTTGTTAAGGTAAATATGGGCACAGATTTGGAGTGCACAAAAACAGTCTTAGGGTCACATGCAACCCCCATCCATGCTATATCCATCCCTTTTAGAGGCTACCATTTTGCAAACCACTTTGACTGCATAGTTTTTCTTTTTTGAACTTGGATCACAAAGTATCATTTCTTTTTAACAGCAATCATTAAATGATGGTCCTCGTGCCCCAGTTTTATCTCTCCATAACTTAAAGAGGAGTACCTCAGAAACTCATTTCTGTCCAATAAAAATCACTCACACCCATATATAATTCAAGGTTGCCCTCTACATAAACTATAACCTGAATGTATTTTAAGATTGAGCTGGAACGACTCACTGTGTTACAGCAATGTATCAGGCGGTTTTAAAATGTATGTTCCTCTATGAAGAATTTGTCGGCACTCCTTGAAAAAATGGTTCATGATTTTATTTACATTTCCCTTGCTTTCAATCTTACGGCTAAACTAAATGCTAGCTTAAATACCTAGGCCTAAATACCATTGCTCATTTCAACTAGGACTAACTTGATACAGCAGTAGGAACTTAGTAAGCCAATGAGTCTACTGTTGTAGTAGGATGACAATAAAATTCAGGCCACAACATAGAAGGGAGGCTCACTTTCCTACTCCCTGTTTGAATCAGGACTACAATGCTTGGGTTGAGAGGATATAAAGAAATCAGTTTTCCCAACCTCTCTGCTCCAGTCAGTATATATTTTTCTCTGTCAAACCCCAGAAGGAGAGTACATTTTGATGGGAGAAAACTGGCCATGGAAAATGCCTTACATCTACCCTAAATGGTTATGGTGATCCTAAAACAAGCTCTCAAAAGCTAGATAGGAGACACGAAGGAAAGTGATTACAGTTCATCCCTTGGTGAACTTCATTTATTCTAATTTGATTGATTTGGTCTAGAGTGAATCTTGCTCACTACATGGTCCCTTAATATCTGGGATTATCTGAATCAATAATCCAGAAAGAAATAATAACTTGGTGTGTGTGTGTGTGTGTGTGTAATGAATGTATGCTCTACCGCTCTCCTAGAATGTGATCTGGTGTAGATGGTTGTCACTGGTAGAACAGCAGGATTGAGAAATGAAACTGGTGGAACAGTAGAACTGGGAAACAACGTAACCAAGCAGGATTGTAGTGAAGGGAGTATTCATATAACCAGAATGTTTTCAGGAAAACATTTCTGTCCCTTCTCCCCACCCAACCCATAGCTTTCATCCTGAGTCAAAACTGAATAGTCCTACATCCTGTTCTACACATTTCAGGTTGGATCTCCTCCCTCCCCAAAGCATTTTGGAGTATTGGCTGAAACTAAAAGTCAAAAGTGCTGGGTAGAATTTAATACCAAAACCTGTTCAAACTGTAAAAATGAATCCTGGATGAGGGAAAAGTTTAAAGGACAGCAAGCAGGAGTTAATGTACCTCAATAACATTTTTGTAGACTCATTACCTCTTTATTTACCCTTCAAGATATTTGCTTCTGCTTTATAGCACAGTATGTATTGAGGAAAGACATAAACTGAGCAGGGAGATGCCAATGAAATGAGAAAATAGAAAGTTAATGGTGAAACCAGAGTAGGCTAAATGAATTTACTGATTATATGACCATATCCCATCAGTAAGACATGAATTATTATGTTTACAATCTTCAGGTTGTTGCCTGGATCTGCTACCCTTCACTGTTTTCAATTTAAATGGCAGTGATTGTAAAAAGGAGAGAAAATAAACCAAATGTTCCCATTCCACTTATAAATTTTATGTTTATAATCTTGTAGCCATCCATGGAAACTACGCCTGTTATTCAAGGCCCTCCAACTCCCCAAGCAGAGCATAATTACTACTGATACATCTGGATGTTTCCCTTACCTTACTGCAGTCTCTTGAATTTTTTCCAGATTTGAAATATCCATTAATGGAAGGGGAGAGTCTCCTGGAAGGACAAGGGGAAGAAAAGGAAAGTAGGGTTTTTCTCCTGTCTCTCTTATTACTGTAAGGTTTGGAGTTTCAGTATTTATGACTTGCTTATCACAAGAGGCCCTTACTGGGTTATCTGAAGCATTATTTTTCTGCTGTAAGGGTGCAAAAGCTTGTTAGTGTGAGGCAGGAGTATTAGGAAAAGAAGGCACTCAAAAGCTTCCATGATACAACTAACTTTTGCATTTGGCTGCCATAGAGAACACACTTTACAGAAAACAGAAATGAGCAAGAGGGCACAGATATACAGCCTGGTCATACAGATCTTTGCTTGAAAATGAGCTTTTATTTAGGGGCTCAGGTGTTTATTTTTTATTTCTTAGACAATTTAACTATTCTGCAGAATGTACTGCTGGGATATTTTACCCAGACATCAATGCCAATTTGGCAATGGATACTCCAGACCATGTATACTCTATCAGTAAAGCCCAGATATTAGTTTCATTTCTTTTACTTTTTTGGAGAAAAGGAAACATAGTCTATGAATATACTGCTCATGACCTATTGCTTTAATATCCAGTCCTACACAGGCTGTGTAAAATGTGCAGGTGGTTCTTAAGGGTAAATGGCCAGGCAGGCATCAGGGTCATCTTAAATGGACAGATCTACTTGAATTGTTCTACTTGAATTGTTCATCAAGTTCCATTGCAAGTCATGCAACAACATTTTGCTAAATCAGCAGCTGCTGTCCAATCATTACTGTCATCCTTAGCAGAAGCTGTTTACTCACTACACAATTATAGCACAATAATCCTGTCTAACAGCTATGGCTGCATCCTCTGGGAATCTGGGTCTTGAGTCTTGGTGCTTCTCCCCACTCTTTATGCTATTTGCTTTCATATCAACTTTGACTCATGGTGACCCTATGAATCATAGACATCCATAGCCTCTGACATCAAATGCCCTGCTCAGATCTTGCAATTTCAGGTCCATGGCTTCCTTGACTGAGTCAATCAACTCATAGTGTAGTCTTTCTCTTTTCTTTCTGCTTTAACAAACATAATTGTCTTTTCCAATGAGTCACACAATTTCATGAAATGACCGAAGTACCACAGTCTCACTTGAGTCCTCTTGGCTTCTAGGGACAGTTTAAGCCTGATCTGCTCTAGGATTCATTCATTTGTACTAAAGCACTAGGCAAACACATAGCAAGTTATATCAAATTATATTCGCCTTGGGATATACTGTATCAGATTTTTTAAACATATGAGGCATACACCTTTGCAAATACATAACATAGAATTATGAGGACAATGTATTGCACTAAAAACCAAAAGTAAACTGCATCAGCTGAATGATATCTATCAGATATAAAGCACTACATCCACAAGAAAAATCAAAGACTAAGATTTGAAAAAGGAAAGCCCTAAGATTTATTTAAATGCCAACTAACATTTTTTGTTTAATTTCTTTATTTGTTTATCCCAATCTGCAGGGAAATAAGTTACATGTAATAACCCCGAGGGAAAAAAAAGAAACAATCAGGGAGTGATATATCTAGTTATCTAGGAGTGATGCAGTCATGAAAAAAAATGCATTGTGGATTACAGAACCATCCCAGTTTACAGTAATGTATTCTATGTGCAAAGAGCCACTCTTCAACATTATTCTTACAAGGCAAACACTTAGCAGATTACAGTGATCTAGTAAAATGCTCCAAACATAATGCACTTCTTACCAACCTGGGTAAGAGCATGCAACCCTTCCCTGGGGAATAAATGAAAGAGCCATATATGGCAGATAGGCCAAATATTTGCTTTATCTATTTTATTACATAAACTGTCTCCTACTTAAATCTGTCCTTTCCCCTAATCTAATGTTAGAGGATAAGGAGAGCAAAAATCTTCAGGAAGATCATGGGAATAATGAGTGTTCAGAAGGGAGCTGGCCAAGCCTATACTGATCTGGAGAGGTTTATAAATAAGGGAAACATGTTAAGACAAATGAGGTATTAAATAGATGAGCAGTCCTATTTGGATCTTAATACACTAGATATGTAAACATTTTAAGTAGTATGACTGAGGGCCTTCTACACAGCCTTGATATTATGGCTATATCCCATAATATCAAGGCAGAAAATCCCACAATATCTGCTTTGAACTGGGTTATCTGAGTCCATGCTCAGATAATGTGGGATTCTCTGCCTTGATATTTATTTATTTATTTATTTACAGTATTTATATTCCGCCCTTCTCACCCCGCAGGGGACGCAGGGCGGATTACAGTGTACACATATATGGCAAACATTCAATGCCAATTTTGACATACAACGTATACAGACATACACATAGGTTATTTAACTTTTCCTGGCTGCCAGGGGAGCTGTCACTTTCATCATCCATCTGCGACACTGATGAAGTACTTCCGCATTCCCTGCATGCTTTTTTGCTGGAGTGCTTTGCTGGAGTCTTTTTTATGGCCTCATAAATTAGTTAATTTAGCCTCCCCACACAAGGTGGTACCTAATTTTCCTACTTGACAGATGCAACTGTCTTTCGGGTTGCAAAGGTCGACAACAGGCTACACAATTGGTTGGAAACCCACTCCAACCCGGGCTGGCTTCGAACTCATGACCTTTTGGTCAGAGTGATCTTAATGCAGCTGACACTCAGCCAGCTGCGCCACAATCCCGGTGCAGATATTCTGGGATATAGGGGTGTGTGGAAGGACCCAGGGATCCAATGAAGTTGGGGAGGAGCCAGAGCTGAATCTTATGAAACATGCAATGGTTCTTCCAAGTTCTGCTCCCAGAAATAATGTTTTGCGAAACATGAGCACAAAGCATTGTAGCATGGGGGAAAGCAGAATTTTCCTGCCATCTGTGAACCCAGTCCATCAATCTGTGAACCACTGTGCTTTCTAATTGCCCCAACTCAGCAGGATCAATCTTGATAAATCCTGTTTTCCCTTTGGTTATTTTTTAAATGCCCCAGGTCTTTTTCCTCCTCCCAATTCCCCCCTTTGTGCTCAACTTACTTGAATCCTGCAAATGGAGTTCAAAGTGCACAAGTAGCTTGCTTTCAATTAACTCAGGATCAAGGGGGAAGAGAAGAGTGGGAATCTAGACCTTCCCTGTGTGTAGTCTTACTACCTCATCACATTGACTTCAGGAAGTATCCCAGGATGCTTCCTTGACTGAGCTTATGATATGATGTAAGGCTACTTCAGGTGGAGCTCCATAAAGGAAGCGTCCTTGCAGCATGCTAGAATGCTGCCCAGAGGACATAGGAGGCTTCTCATTGAAAAGAATGAGGAGAAGCCTGGTGGCAATGCTCAGCTGCCCTGGGCCCCTTCAGGAAGAAAGAGCGGGTTAGAAATAAAGTTTTATTATTATACTAGCCCTCCCCTGCCCCGCATTGCTGTGGCCCAGTCTATGTGTTTTGTGTGTATATATATTTGTGTATGTGTGTGTTTGCATACATATATGTGGTTTTGCACATGCATTGTAATGTAAATTTTTTTTGGGCTTTTTAAGTCTCTTCTGCTGTGTTTTTCAGTGTTTTTATGAGTGATGATCACTTGTTGGCCTGATAGGTGTATTGTGTGCAAATTTGGTGTCAGTTCGTCCAGTGGTTTTTGAGTTATGTTAATCTCACAAACAAACATTACATTTTTATTTATATAGATTATTTTTCTCCCATGTGATGGGGAAAGCTGGGGAGCAGGCAATGCAGGGCATGGGGCAACAGCTTCCCCTGCTGTCCCATGCATTCGCCACACTGCATGGTGAATCCCTCGCTGCTCTCCGGCTTCAGGACCTCAGTGTGATGAGGTCCTTAGGCAAAACCAAACTGCTGCAGTTTCTGCTAGATCTTGGCTACTGGGTGTATAGGACATGTCATCCTAGGCACACAGCAGTACCAGAATGTGCTTAGTAGGCTGGATCTTCAAAGATTTATGATTATATGAAACAAAGTAGCAAGGAAACTATTATTCATTCCCTCTGATAAAGACGCAGGTTACAAAAGAGGATCCCAGTGAATAAAACTTTGAGTTTGTTTGGTCTGACCCAGATATTTTATAACTAAAGTTCTCCAAATATTGCCTGAAGTTTCTGAAGCTGGTGCCTGGACAGGAAAGCAACTCCAGACTCCACTAAACAATGTAGATCCTAGAAGAAGAATGGTAAGTAAAGATGTCTGTCTGAGGAATGAAATTTGCTAGACTTTTTTGTGCTCCAATAGCGGGAGCAATACAGTGTGTGAGGACTTGGGAAAGGGCTGTTGTTACCATGGCACTCTTGTTGTGGCATGCCCTCCCCTTAGGAGCCCAATCAGCATCAATACTGGCTAGATCTCAACTTAAAGTTAAAACATTACCCTTTATTAACACTTTTGAGGCCAAATAGTTTTCTTTGTTTTCCTAAATGCATGGTTTTGACTGTTTCAATTCAATATATAGCTTAATCTGTTCTAGTAAATTATTTTAATATCCTCGTGTTTCAAGCCCCCAGTGGTGCAGTCAGTTAAAGCGCTGAGTTGCTGAACTTGTTGACCAAAAGGTCACAGGTTCAAATCCGGGGAGCGGTATGAGCTCCCGCTGTTAGCCCCAACTTCTGCCAACCTAGCAATTTGAAAACATGAAAATGTGAATAGATCAACAGATACTGCTCCGGCGGGAAGGTAGCAGTGCTCCATGCAGTCACGCCGGCCACATGATCTTGGAGGTGTCTACAGACAACGCCAGCTCTTCAGCTTAGAAATGGAGATGAGCACCAGCCCTCAGAGTCGGACATGACTGGACTTAATGTCAGGGGAAAACCTTTACCTAATCCTGTGTTTCAATATTGTTTGCATTGTTTAAATCTATTGTATTGTATCCCACCCATTGATCCTTTCATATAGGACAAGATATTAATATTAAACTAATAAATAAACAGTTGTCAGTGTTTGATGGTATTTCTCCAGATTTCTTTAGAATTAGCTTTGCTAGCTAAGCATGCTGGGACCTAAAGTGCAGTCACATCTGGAGGGTGACATGATCCCTACTCCTGACCTAGAATCTTGTTTTCCCCGCTTCATGTTGGATGCTGAAATAAATATTAGACATAATGTTTTGGATTGGACTCTAATATATTTTAACTGCTTTTAAAATGGATTCATTGCTATGTGCCTTTGCATATCGGTGTACTGGTATGGTGTGGATTTCATAGGAAACAACCTTGACTTTGTCTCAGTATCTTAAATTTATGAAGGAAGAGTTCAATATAACGCAATAGTTCTGCTTTGGGTTCTTCAGAATCAGATCTGTAAATATCTCAAGTAATACAATTACACAAACACTCTCTCTTTTTTCAGAGTGTACAAACATTTGCCTTTCAGTGAACTTTCCCCCTTAATTGAGCTCCATAAAATCCAAACATTTATATGTGCTCAATAGCAGTGGACACATTTCACTTTACTTCTTGTGTTGGATTTTCTTGGTGATCATATCCTAACCAAAAAGGCACATATTTCTCACTGCTTGGACATGATCTAACCATCTAGGATTTATAGTTTAATAATGTGCCAGTACATTTTGACAAAGAAGGATCTTGTAAAACTACAGTTCTCGTGAGTCCATAAGATTGTGTCATGGCAGTTAAAATGGTGTCAAACTGCATTAATTCTAAAGTGTAGATGCAACCTTAAGCTCAGATGGGCAGCAGAGCCTTTTCCCCCAGACCGATTAACTAGTGTGATAGCGCAGGATGAGTTAAATTGCTGAAGTGCTGTTGTTTTACTTTCATTTTGGTTCTTGCAAAACAAAATGCACCACATATATACTCTAGTATATACTCTAGTAGAGAGGAAGAAAGAAGCATTTGCTTTGTTTTGCTGTGACTTTCAGTTGTTCAAACAGAAGGAAAGCTGAAGAGCTACTTCTTATTCCATTTACGGTGTGGTGATCAGCACGTACTTAGATGAGCAGTAACCTTCTAGCTATTTTCTGCCGTGGACTACTGCACTGGGGCCCCTTCTACAATGCCATATAAAATCCAATTATCTGCTTTGAACTGGATTATATAGTAGTATAGACTCATATAACCCAGTTCAAAACAGATAATGTGGATTATCTGCTCTGATCATCTGATTATCCGGGCAGACACCAAAAAAGGGCCTAGGTAGAGAAGGATAGCCCATTTTATAGTGGGGGGGTTGAAGAAGGAAAAAAATCCCCATTTTTGCTGCCCCCCCCCCCCACATACACACACACTTCCCATATCATAAACAATGGTTGTTTTGATGACGCCAACATGGTTGGGGGGAATAACAAGAAAACAGAAAAATGGTTTAAGTCCTTCAACCCCCTTCTCCTGTAAAATGGACTATCCTTCTCTGTCTAGCGCAGTACCATAATTGCTATTATATGGCAATGTAGAAAAGGCCTGGGATTCCTTGGATGCACTTGGTTTACTTTGCCAACTATTCTGGCAAAGCTACAACAGACAAAAGAGTGGATTAAATGTGTATATGTGCGTGCCTTATCTTTTCTTTTTTTTTTTACATATTTTAAATTTTGTGTTAAGGAATACTAGACACATACAGTATTGGGGGGGGGGGACAGTAATGAGCAAGACAGGCAATGTTTCTTACAGGAAGACTTGGGGGTCATATGGGTTAGGATTAGTGATCCTGGTGAGTTGAGAAGATTTGAGGGGGCTATATGGAAAAGGTTGAAAGCGCTAAAAGAAACTCACCAGAAGCCAAGATTACTCCATTGAGACTCATAGTTTGGACATATCATGAGACAGTGTGATTCATTGGAAAATATGATAATGCTTGGGAAAGTGGAATGTAGTAAGAAAAAATTAACATTGCACTTCAGAAGGATCCATTTGAAGCCATAGATGCCCTGAGTTTGCAAGATCTGAGCAAGGCAGTTGATAGCAGGGGCTTCACTGGTCTCTTATTCATGGGATTGCCATAGATCAACCAGTGCTGACTTGCAACCAAATAACAGCAAAGAAAAGGACAGAAGTGGATTCCCAGGCTGTTGTGTTTGGTTTGCAATAACTTTGTTAGTTCTGTTAGACCTCTATGAGTAGCTTTTGCTCAATAAAGTTGTCTGAATCTTTGTGAACTGATGCACAACACAAGCATGCACTGTGTGGTGGGATTTATTTCTGAATAAAGCTAATCAGATGCTGTATTCAGTTTTAGTTGTTGTTTGTTTTGAAATATCATTCCACACTTCCCAGTACTAGATGTTTCAGTATTGTATTTACAACGGGACTTCTCATTTCCTCCTCAAGTGTTGAAAAAACATGATTTTAACTAATCAGCTAAATGACCCTCCATTGAGTAGAAATCAATGGATTGCAAATTGAAGCTAAAAGATTATGGTGATTTGCTATAGACTAACTAATAAGATAATAAAACTAATTTTTATATTGACCCTTTTAAAGATATATTTATAGGTACTTCTCTGTGTATTCTCTATCTTTTAAATAGTTTCTCAGTTGAGGGAATACACAATTATCAATCAAGTAGGCAAACAACAGAACAACAGAATCCTTTTATTCACTCCCTTTTCTCTTTGAAAATGGGATACAAGTGATATGTGCACACTTTGGAAAGTATAGGGAAGAGTTTGTTGGGGGTTTAAAATGTAAATAAATAGAAGCTTTACCACTGTTTCTGAAACAAAATATTCCTTGCAGTATAATAATGTGTCACTCAGATTTGGGTAACGAGTAACAGTAACTTTGCTTCAGTTCAAAAGGTCAAACAGAGCAACAATTAATACAGCAGTCTCTCTGAATTCTTACAGAGAAAAGAGGGAATAAACAGTTCTTTTAAACAGTCTTTAAAATATGCTTCATGCCTTAGAAATAATCAGGTTTCAGAGAGCTGGCAGCCATTTCCTTCCTGGCTGTTTCTAGTCAGCACTCTCTTCACTCTCTGAGGTGAAAATGGCAGTTAAAACTGCTTCTCTCAGCAGCAAGCTAGAGATAATAGCCTTTCCAGTCAACCCATTACATCATGTTGCCTTTTTACATATCCCCACAGAGTTAACACCCCTGTGGTGTTTATTTAGCTGTCTGTGCCCCTGTTCAGAGGATTTCACCTCACTCTTTCCCTGTGAGAACTGGATTTTGAAAAAAAAATGTCTTGTGAAAACAAGGACTGGTTATAAATCTTCAGTTGAGACATCTTTTCCCCATGGTAACTTTTTCAGGAGCAAATTTCCCTTCCTAGGGATAGATTGCTCTCACTTCCTGTTGTCCATTCTTAACTAACATTTGTAAGTCTGATGCTTGTAACTCAGGGACTGCCTATATGAGTGTTCTGAATGTTCTGATATTGGCAAAAATCATATTAAATTCATACCTGCTGACATTTAAGTAAAATTGAAATAGTTTATTCATCAATAGCCCATCCACTGCCCTGATAGAGAACCCAGCCATGGTAATTTTGTTACTCTTTCATTTACTGCAATCCATCTGAGCAATTTGATAAACTGAAGTGAATATGGATTTCTCAGATATAAGTCATCCAAGGGTTTACTTTCCCCCACCTACAGATCTACAGCTTAGAACATATTTAAGGAGTGTTCTGTTTGCAAGACCAACACTTAAGTATTAACTGTGTGATATATTTCTGTGGAACTATTATTTGCTTCCAAATAGAAGGGGAAATGGCATCACTGTGATCATAGTAGTTACGTTAAAAGTGACAGAGTGAGGGATAAGTGAGACAAATTAAATGGTGAGATAGTTTTCTGAGAAGCAGTTCACTACACTTGGTCGTGCAGTTAAGTATAAGGCTTTTAGCCCCTAATCATGGAGCAGCAGCTGAACCAAAAGAATCAGACTTAATACATCAGGTCAGATATAAACCACAGCTCCAAAGTCACTCAGCAAATACAAGACTTCTTCCAATATCACTTATTTTCCCCCCTATCCATCTGCCTAGAAGGCAGAGAGTTCCAAAGTAATAGTCTACCTTTTTGATATGGTCCAAAATGGTCTAAGATCAGCATATCACAATAATATCAAGCCTCTGAAATATTACTCAAGCTGCCTTTTAAGGCGGATGGGCAATTAGGGGATATTTCTTTATGACCAAATGGGACAAGTATGCCTTTAACATGTCCTTATCTATGTGTCCACATGCTTCCACACAACATACTATGTTTTTCAAAAAGTGCCAAGAATCACATTTTGTTCATCTGTTTCCTAATAGTTAAGCCTTTTAGATCTTTCCACCTCTTTGAAATCTCTAGCCTTGCACTTCCTGGTAGCAATGCTATCTTGTATTATGAATGTTAATTCTGGCTCTCAAAAATAATGGCTTTGAATTTTGGATAACATTGTTTATTATTTGACTCAGAACCTGTAAAATCTACCTCAATTATCCTGTCTACTTTCACAGATTTCATGGTAACATGGTGCTCCAGAAAGGCTGGTGACTGATAATAAAAGACTCAAGTCTTTTATGATCATCAAGTTGGCAGACAACACCAAATTAGGAGGGATAGCTAATACTCCAGAAGACAGGAGCAGAATTCAAAACGATCTTAACAGATTAGAGAGATGGGCCAAAACTAACAAAATGAAGTTCAACAGGGACAAATGCAAGATACTCCACTTAGGCAGAAAACATGAAATGCAAAGATACAGAATGGGGGACGCCTGGCTCAAGAGCAGTACATGTGAAAAAGATCTTGGAGTCCTCGCAGGCATGTTGTCCCCCCCCCCCCCCAAATTCTCATGGTGGTCCACGAGAAGGCCTTACTGGTACATTATTTAAACAGTTATGTTTATTCATATCATGATCTGATCACCATGCTCAATATATCCCATATGCATGGGGGTATTGGGGTAATGATACAAAAGGTAGAGTAGACCCTCTCTCACTCAGACTCAGCCCCCCCCCCCCCCAAATCAAACTCAACCCCTCCCAAATCAAAATCCTGGCTACGGGCCTGAGTCCTCGTGGACAACAAGTTAAACATGAGCCAACAATGTAATGTGACAGCTTTAAAAGCCAATGGGATTTTGACCTGCCTAAATAGGAACATGGTGTCTAGATCCAGGGAAGCCATGCTACCCTTCTATTCTGCCTTGGTCAAACCACACCAAGAAGATTATGTCCAGTTCTGGGTACCGCAGTTTAAGGGAGATGTTGACAAGCTGGAAGGTGTCCAGAAGATGGTGACTTAAATGATCAAGAGTTTGGACAACAAGCCCTCTGAGGAGTGGCTTAAAGAGCTGGTCATGTTTGGCCTGCAGAAGAGAAAGCTGTAGACCAGGATGCAGAACAATGGCTTCAAATTACAGAAATTGAGATTCCACCTGAACTTTAGGAAGAACTTCCTAACTGTGAGAGCTGTTCAACAGTGGAACTCTCTGCCCTGGAGTGTGGTGGAGGCTCATTCTTTTGAGGCTTTTAAACAGAGGCTGGGTGGCCATCTGTCAGGGGTGCTGTGAATGCGATTTTCCTGCTTCTTGGCAGGGGTTGGATTGGATGGCCCATGAGGTCTCTTCCAACTCTATGATTCTATGATTCTAAGTTCCTCTGGCTTTTGTGGCATTCTTCAGTCCAATATGGAGGCCCTTGTTCCTACATGGACAGTGTCTCAGGAAGAACCTTGTTCACTCCAAGCAAGAAGAGCAGAAACTGTGTTGGTTGGGGAAATTATGGATCAGTATCTACCAACTGAGCATTTGCTTCTCAAAGTCTGATTCATACCAATCTGGGAAGGCGACTGAATGCTCTGGTGAGAAAAAAGACATATGAGTGGGCTGCAGCTGTTTGGAAATAAAAATTTTCAATCTCATTTCCTGGTCAGACAAAGTGCCTTGTTTCAGAAATGAAACTCAAAGAGAAACCCAAGTTTCCCTATCACATACGATACCAAAGTGTTAAATGCTGATTGTGAACTTCTGTTTCAGGGAACAGAGCAATTAATACATATCTTCTCAGGGTGAAGCCATTCTCCCATTAAAGCCAATAGAAAAGTTCACTTTGTTTCTAATTGGACAGAGATGGCCTTCGATCTCAAAGTGCAAAACTATTCACTGACCTATATTTGTCAAGGCAGAACTTTGCCCTTAGTTCTTTCATAGCTAAAGAGGAAATTGTGGCATTTTTCAGTTGTGACGGATGGCTAAAGCAAATAGAGTGGTCTTCTTCTGTTGGAACATATATCATTCTGTTTTCTGTGATTATACAAATCTAGTGTATTTACACACATAAATTGATAATCTAATTTTGAAGGTGTTGCTGGTCTAATTTCAGAACGATTAAACATTATTTTGTGTTATTAGCATGCCAAATAATCATACCGTAGGTTATATTTTAGGAAAATATTAGTGATAGAAGTCAAAACAATATTTCCAATAATGTGCACCCGGGTTGAAAAGTTGAACACTGTTTTCTACCCATGACTGGGTTTCTCCAAGTAATTTTTACCGATTTGGTCACTTTTAGGTCTCAAATTTAGTCAGAAGAAACCTTAAATTAACAACAATTCCAGACACTCTACGCTTTTCAAACACAAAGATGCAACCGTGTCAGGCAACCAACTGCATAACGGAAGCACAGCGCAAATTCATTTTCCTTTGCGTCAATGGAAACTCTCGTACTTCTGCTGTGTCTCTGTGGGATGTATTTTTCAGTCAAACCGAAAAAGGGGGCTTTGGGGGATTTACAATTCCTTTCCAAGCCCCAGTCAATAGTTGCAGGGAGAAGGAGAATATCGAGTGCTGGATCAAAAACCTTGCTGAAAGTAAACCAGTGAATTAAGAACAGCTAGAGAACCAATTTGGGTCATCAGATAAAAGCAGTCACATATTTGTTCTATAGTGGGTTGAGATTTTCCCCCATAAAATATTTTATTGCAAGCAACATTATTATTATGAATTCAGACTTTTGGGATATTTACTATAGCATAAAGCATAGAAATTGGTCCTCCGTTCACATAAGGGAGAAATAGTTTCAGCCAATATTATTACAATATCCGTATTCTACACTGAAAAACATCCCTAAATGTCTATCAATGCTTCTGAGCAGATTTCCAGGAGAAGCACGAGGAATGTGGCAAGAGAGCCCCATAAAGAAAATTGGCCCCACTATAATCTAAAGCAGGAAAAACTGGATCCTGCTGAAAGAACATGAAGTTAGGTGCCATGTGGTATTTGTATTAAGTACTTTGTATTTTATTTGGATAATATTCTTGACTGCAACTGAGAATGGACTTTACTTGACCTGTATCTTGCCATGAACCATTCGAATAGACAAATAGAAAAGAGAGGTACAGGAGGAAGATGGGCCAAGGACAATCCACACACTTCCTAATCCCACACCCCTCTCCTGCAACCTGAAGAACCGGGAAAAAATTTGTCTGGCTCTAATTGCTGGGCTCAAGCCCAAGAAATTAGATAGATATTGTAGTTTTATTTGGACTCAATACAATCTTGAAGATGCCACCTGGCCACCAGGAAAGTCCACTTCCCATGACATCATTTTGGAGTTAAATTTATTTTTGACTCAGACTGAGAAATTAAGGATCTGATTGAGGCCTGTAGGTTGCTGCCATCAGATGGACCTAACATTCAGTCAGGGATTGTCCTTCCATGCCATCAGATCAGGACACCCCCCCCCCCCCAAAAACCGAAATGCACCAATAGCAAGCTGGACTTGGAAGGCGAAGATGAGGGAAAAGCCCCAATTCCATCTAACCCTTATGAAGGCATAATTTTAGAGGCCCAATCAGTGTCACAACTCTATGATCCATCCCTAGGCTAACAGGAATCAAGCAATGACTTCTCACAGGAGACACCTCCTCCTGCAAAATATGATTGCAGCCCAGATTGAATGAGCCAACTGCCAAAATAGTCCAATTCTGTGAGATGCCCTTGGTGGGTGTTGATGATACCACTTAGGTATATGTCCCCTTTGCCTCCACCAATCTTTTGAGTTAGAAATAAAGTCTCCTACCATATAGAGAGAGACCCTCAAGTTACATGGACCTTTTATCTGGCCTAATGGAGAGCCATAAGACCACCCTGGCAGACTTGAAAGCAATGGTAAGGTATTCTTCAGTTCTGACAACTGCCACCAGGTGTTGCAGACCACATAAGGAGATTGGATGATCAATCGTAGTGAAGTTCTGCATCAAGAAGATGACGAAGCTGAAGTAAAACAGGAATTTTCACGGGATCCTTTCAGCAAGGGAACACAGAATCCAAGTCAACATGGACATGGGACACTGGATTTTAAAGTGTCTATGGGCTAGTTTTATTAAAGGCATCCAAAGTAAAGTTTCAAGATGTCTTTTTTGAACTTCTTTAATATGATCTTACCCTCTAGAATGATTTTTACATTTACATTGTTTTAAACTGATTGCACTGATTTTAGTGTATGCCAACTAGCATCTTTAGCTAGAGGAAGTGATTTAAATATTTTAATAAATGAAATGCACATGACTCAGTAGCCCATTTCCTCTGAAAAGTTTTCAGCCAAAGTTATTGTGTGCCAAACTTTTGTTAAAGATTTATACTGTATGGAATAACTGGTTTTGTTCCACTGATACTTTGCCATCCCTTCACTCTCAAGACTTTCTCAGTTTTTTTGGAGTCACTCACTCACACCCGATTTTTTAATTCTGATATATTATATTATATTCAATTATATTTCATTATTATGTTTATATTTCAATATTAGATAAATGCTGAAATATTAATATACTTAGTATACTAAATATAGAAGTATACTTGGTGTTGCATCAGAACACAAAGTAGTTGCACATGAATTAAATTATACTTGTTATATTGTGTTATGCTGTTTTATTTTGCTTATGTTGCTGTTTTATTAATTTTAATGTGTTATATTTTAACTATGTTGATCGGGCTTGCCCCCATGTAAACCACCCAAGTCCCTTTGAGGAGATGGAGGTAGGAGACAAAAATAAAGTTATTATTATATTATTAATACGTTAGAACGAAGTTGCTTCTGGTCACTTCTGAACCTGGGGATCACAACCAGATACAGTGAAGACATCTGTCCTTGCTTTTTGCTACTCTGCTGCTGAGTATGCATATCCAGTGTGGAACATACCTCACCATGCTAAAACAGTAGATGTGGCTCTTAATGAGACATGCCACATTATCACAGGCTGTCTGCACCCTACACCACTGGAGAAATTACACTGTTTAGCCAGTATTGCACCACCTGACATCCACCAGGAACTAGCAGCCAATAATGAAAGGCCCATCCCCTGTTCGGATATCAGCCAGCACACCAATGCCATAAATCAAGAAGTAGTTTTCTAAGATCTACAGTTATAAAGTGGCAGGCTAAAACTCAGCAGGCTAAAACCCAGCACCTCAATTAATGGCTGATACCAAATGAGAGACTCCCTCCTGGGCACACAAAAGACTGGGTGACTTGGAAGGTGCTGAACAGACTGCACTCTGGCACCACGAGATGCAGAGCCAACCTTAAGAAATGGGGCAACAAAGTGGAGAAGAGCAAACTACAGACCACTTACTACAATGAAACCTGAGCCCTGCCACATGCACAGTGGAGGACCTTCTTATAGTGACACCAGGGGCACTCCAAGTGGCCAGCCACTGGTCAAAGGACATTTAATAGAATGCCAAGTTTTTAAACTTTGTGTTTTCTCATTTCATTGGTTTGCTCCTGATATGATAAATAAATTTAGAAAGAAAGAAAAGCCATACATGTAAACACCCCTAGATTAATACAGATGTGGGAAAACTTAACCTCTTTCTAATTTTTTAAAAGTAAGTACTTCTAGATGAAAAAATAGTTTCTTCAAATAACAATTTAATTCACAGTAACTTTATTCTCTCTGGCTGATTAAAAACTAACACATGTTGTTGAAACTTACATTGTGGGTACCAGATTTGTCATATCAGTTATATTTCTGCAAATCTTTGTGCCTCTGAGCTTTCAAACAATACAGGAACTGAGTGAGTCAGAGCTTAGCAAATGCCTTAACATGGTGTCCACATAAGGTGTGTGGGAGGAGGGCTGGGTATTATGGCATAGATTAATAAACCTCCATAAGTAACAGACAAAGACCGCAGCATTCACCATTTCAATGCATATACAGTAGAGATGAAGAATTGGAGAAATCTGTAACAGCATGGTGGTGCGGAAGGGCAACACAGAGAGTTCAATGCAGCTGAAAACAGGGTAGAATATTTCCGTTAAATAACTTGTTAACAGACATTGCTAAAGTCCCCAGACAAGTTGTTACAGTCTCTTCAAGTGTTGGACTTCTACCCTGTGCTGCACAAATCTATTCCTTAGTTAATGTACCTGAGCTCTTGGCGTATAGTTATACTATGAGGGCAAAAATCAAATAGCTAGGAGTTTATCACATGAAGCAGGGAAATTGCAATTACAGCAGAATTACAGCGTCTTTGCTTTAGACTAATCACATGACATTTCTCATTTCTCACTACTCTTCTGGTGGGAGACCATCAGAAGGTGTTTCTTCTCCTACAAAAGAGATGCTTTCCAGGATATTTCCCACCAGAACAGCAGTGGGAAAGGAGCAACATCATATAATGAGTCCAAGGCAAAGACACCGTTGTCCACCTGTAATGTTGAATTGCCTGCCCATATGATAAACTCCAGAGTTATGCCTTGAATAAGGTCATGTAATCAATAGGAATTGAAGTCAACAACATATAGGCTATGTGGGACAAATAAAGTGTAGGCTGATGACATAGCCTTCTGTAGCTGCACTTAAGTCTTTGGAGTTCCTTTTCAACAGAGATCCACCTTGCCAGATCCCGTAAAGCTTTTCACTAGCAAGTTAATGTCATACTTTTCTGGAAGTGGTTGAAAACGTCAGTATAATAATTTCTTTGATTCCTTTGCTACAACTTTCCAGACAAGGTGACCAGCAAATTTTAAGAATGTGATTAGCTCTGAACACATTTTATTGTCCATGTTATTTTTCATTTGTTGTTAGCCAGAATGAATATCTTTATAATGAAAATGTGGAATACAAATCAATCTGACATTGTTGCCAAGTGTCGCCTTACTGATCCTGTCCCCAGATATACAGAATACCACAAGACACAAAAATGTGAGCACAGACAGCAATCAGGACACAAAGCACAATGTTCCAAAGCAAGTTAACAAGAAAAAAATGAACCAAAAAAGAAGAGAAACAAAATGTTTTCTTCTGTCTGTCTTGATGGGGCTTGACACAGAGAGAAAATGTGTTCATATTAATGCAGCCTTTAGAATCAAGAGTTCAGTAATAATATCTTTATGGTTATCTGAAACCTCCTGGCTGTCCTTGGGTGAGTCACATACTCAGGCCCAGAAAACCTCATGAGAAGTTCACTTTAGTGTCTCCATAAGTCAAAACTGACTTGAAGGCACACAACACATCAAAAGATGTTGAGCCATGGGAGAGACCGTTTCCTGGTTGTGGGGGATAACATTACAGCAACATAACTATGCTGGATTGTACATTGCACAAAAATGTAGCTACTATTTACAGACATTTTGCATTCTTGTGTGTTGCTTTTCCTAGGAACTATCTTTGTACAACATTCTAGAAATGAAGTAGCTGACATATTATTTAAGCCAGCATAATACCTTATGAACATCTCTTATACAATGTTCTAACAGGCATGGGCAAACTTTGGTCCTCCAGGTGTTTTGGTCTTCAACTCCCACAATTCTTAAGATCACATAAGCTGGCAGGGATTTTTGGGAGCTGAAGTCCAAAACACCCGGAGGGCCAACATTTGCTCATACTTGTTCTAAAAAGTAAACCCTTCTGCATAATAGGATTTATACCTCTGTATATCTCCCATAGGATTGTGGCTTTTGAATCCTCCCAAAATTTAGGCAGGGCATTATAAAAGGGGGAAGGGGAGGAGAAACAGGAAAGTTCATACATAAAATTAGATGTTATGGCCATGACAGTCCCAAGAAAGATTGGCAAACTTGAAGAATCAGCTTGAGGTATGGTACTATAAGATTACGCAATTGCCTGTTTCTGTAATAGTGGCAACTGGGAACTTCCAAATCAGTGACATGATGAACCAATTCCAGCTTTTACTCCTAACTTCAAATGATCTATCCAATGTGATGAATCGTGGAATAGGTTCGTGATCTTGGAAATCTCCTTTAAAGTTTAAATTAAAGCTCAAAGTGGATTTACCACTTCACTGAGAAAGTGTCCACAAGCTGTCATTGCTGTAAAAACATAGAGCTTACAAGAGGCATTCACCAAACTACCCAAACTGCACATGACTCTCATGTTCAGAAGCACCAAGAAACAAAAAAAAAAGGATTGGAAGGACCTCAGGGATTATTTAGTCCAGCCTCCCACTGCTCATGAATATACAGTCCACAATATCAGCAAAGAGATTAAATGTTGGTAGCACATTAGGTAGAAAAGGACATTTGAACTCATATTACCCCATGAGTACAGAAAAACTGATTCCTCAATGTTGAGCAGTTACACTGATTGTAAACTTTCTTCTTTCAGTGATCCTTACTGAGTGGCCATTTCATATATCTTTATTAGATATTTCAAAAATAACTTAGCTATGAGAAAAAGAAGAAATTTCATCTTCTGTATTTTGACGTCATTACAGACCCTGTGTACCTAATAACAATTCTTTTCATTTTTCTGTTCCACCAACCCATGCTTTGTAATATCCAGACTTAGAAGGTTACCAAATTCAAAATCCTTTATAGCTCAATGAAGCTATTAGCCAATTCTGATTTTTTAACTTTATCCACAGAGCCCAGTTTCTTTCTTATTTACTAACACAACCTACCATCTTTTTCAGAATACAGACCCCTTAGTATATGATGTGCCTTATATAAAACAATATTTGCATTTTAGGAAACAATTACGACAAAATAGTTGAGGCATGACATTGTGCCATTGTACGCCGCCTTGAGTCTCCCTGTTGGGGTAGAGAAGGGCGAGGTACAAGTATGGCAAATAAATAAATAATAAATAAATATTTTCAACTCATCGATGGTTGAATCTGTGGATGACGATTCCATGGATATGGAGGGTTGACTGTACATTCAACTACTAGCCAGAACATGGATAAAGGCAGGGTTTTATGGGTCCAAGAGAAGAAGAACTGTAGTAAAATTATCATTGCCTGTTCAGTAAACTCTTCTGTTCTTGGAGGAACCAGGTAATGTACACTTGTGCTTGTCAACAAATAAATGTATAAACTTATTTAAACTTGGCTTTGAACACCTGTCCCTCCCTGAATACCTTGGGATTGAGCACTGCTTGAACATCCTCAAATAAATAGAGCAGGTCAAATGAGAGATGTTGCTTTGCTTTCAGAACCCAGACAGACTCAGTAAAGCCAGCAGTTAGGAAATCTGCATCCATTTGGAATCTGTAACCCAAGCCTGAGAAATCTGGTTACGCAGCATTGTCAGGTTCAAGTTGACTAAAATGACAAGCAGGCCTGATTTTTAAAAAAAAGTCCAAGTGAGACAATGCATTTAGGCAAATAAATAACTTCATCCCAGGGTAGAATGGATTTTGTCAAAAGCTTTTCTTCATTCTGTCAGAAATGAAAAAAGAATGAGCAGCCCTTTTATTCTGTCAGCACAATGGTATTTCTTGCTTCATTCTGTGTAAAAATGCAGTTGTCAAGCCCCATGCAGTGAACTGTACCCTTCTCAGCTAACAGAGGCCTTCACTGCCTTCTGGGTTTTCCCTCTTTATTTGAGTTTTTCTTCTTAATTTGAGCACAATTACCTTGTATTCACAGTCTGCTGATGTGCAAAACAGAGGCACATAAGAATACTATAAGAATCTGTATGTAGGATCCCTATATTATCATACCAATATCATTTTGAGATGTACTTTCCATTTTTCGAAAGTCTTTCATATTTCGCAAAGACCTAGGGGAGTGTGTAATCACAAAACTTTGGGATTCCATAAAAAATCAAACCGTGAACTTTCTTCATTGAGCAGATTATGAGTCTTGTCTAAAAATTCATGGTTAACAACAATAAACCAGGGAACATTTCAGTAACAGAACTGGCCCTACCATTAGGCAAAGTGTGGCAACTGCATCAATGGCAAATGCTGGAGGCATGGAAAGTGGTGGCAGTATCTTGTTCTTAGAGGAATCAATACAAAGTCGAGTGTGTGCCAGCTCCGGGCATCCAAAATTCATATCAGAGAATCAATCATTTTACTTAAAGATAAAGGTTTCCCCTTGACATTAAGTCTAGTCAAGTCCACTCTGGGGGTAGTGCTCATCTCCATTTCTAAGCCGAAGAGCCAGCGTTGTCCGTAGATGCCTCCTAGGTCATGTGGCCAGCATGACTGCGTGGAACGCCGTTACCTTCCCACTGAAGCACTACCTATTGATCTACGCACATTTGCATATTTTCAAACTGCTAGGTTGGCAGAAGCTGGGACTAACAATGGGAGCTCATCCCAATCTGCGGATTTGAACCACTAACCTTCTGGTCAGCAAGTTCTGCAGCTTAGCAGTTTAACCCACTGTGCCACCATGGTGCCCTTCACTTTACTTATAACCTGCCATTTCCCCAGGAGTTGGAATCAAGGCATCTTACAGAATAAAGAGAAATAAAAATAAAACCACATATAGCTTGCAAAAAAGCATACAAAAAGTTAAGATTAAGTTAATATTAACATCTGTAGAATTTAAATAATATAAAATATTAATTTTAAAACATAGATTAAAAATAGTACTGCCATTACAAAAAAAAATCAATTGCACTCAGCCTGCAATATCTATGAATTCAGCATGTACTGATTCAACCATCCACAGCTGAAACTATTCTTATGAATTCCAAAAACCAAACCTTGATTTTGCTATTTTATACAAGGAACATCATTTTACCATTTTACTATGCTGCTGTATGCCATTAAGCACCCACGGATTTTGGTATGCAGGTTTCTAGAATCAAACCCTGGCAATTACCAAAGATCCACTGCACTGTAGGTTGCTGTGAGTTTTCCAGGCTGTATGGCCATGTTCTAGAAGCATTCTCTCCTGACTTTTGCCCACATCTATGGCAGGCATCCTCAGAGATTGTGAGGCCTATTGGAAACTAGGCAAGTGAGGTTTGTATATCTGTGAAATGTTCAGAGTGGGAGAAAGAACTGTTTGAGGCAAATGTGAATGTTGCAAATTGAATTTTTGCAATTTGCCACCTCTAAAATCAGGACAGTAGATAAAGAGCAACCCTCAAAAACAGGGGAATTCCAGATAGGAAACAATCAAGACCAGCTAATACCTCCCAAGAAAGGATTCCTCCAAGCAGGAAACAGCCAGGCTTTGAAATTGCAAAGGCATTCAAATGCTAATCAAGGTGTCTAACTGCAACATTCACACTTGCCTCAAACATTTCTTTCTCCCGTTTATGAAAAAGAAGAATGTTTTTGGCATTAACAATCTGTACAAGATACTTTTAAACTAAATCATGCTGGGGTGATGGAGATGATGGTTCAAAATTAATTCAAAGGCAAGGTCTATACACAGAGATGTGAATTCTAGAGGAGAAGCCAAGGGAGAGAACTTATGTGGGAAGCCCCGCATAAGAGACACAGGGACAGCAGTTTTTCCCCTCCTCTTGGCTTTATCTGTTCTTTGGTTATTTATAATTTTAGAGTTGGGTACTGGATCTACTTTTTTAAGAAAATCCCCGTTTATTTTCACACATCTTATTTGTTAAATATCTCAGTAGATCTGCCCATTTCCTGAAAAACAATTCTGCTGAAGCAAAGCTTTGGTTTCCTCTCACCCTTTTTTTCAGACCTTCCTCACATCAATTCCTTGTTACCAATGCAGCTATTTCAGAGTCTTCACTCTCATCTCAATATCTTGGTATACTCTGATTAATCCCTCTCAGTTTCTTCATGTTCTCTCCAAGTTTGAAACTTTCCCTCGAGAATGTATTTTATTGAGGAGAGTTTTTGCCACTGTTCTCAACATTCAATTCTCGAAATCAACCTTCTCATACTATCTCTATATATACATGCCTTCCCATCGGCTGTATTGGAAGGGAGGTGTCAGAAAAACTCCTTCAAGGAAAGACTATGCCCCTGAGAGTCCGGACACATAGAAACAACTGAGCATGTGTTCTTCAATGCATGTTCTACAGAGACCTTAGAACTAATTGCATTACACCATCCAGGGCATGCCAAAAATATTACTCCACCTTGCTGCTTTTGGACTCTAGCACTAAGTTGCTAAGTTTTATGCCACAGCACTTAAAATTAGATGGATGATGATCGACCCCGCAAGGCAATACCCTGTTGGGAATGTAGTTAGAGCAACCTGTTACAGCTGAAATTCTACTTGACTTGTAATGTGCTCCTCCCATCCTCTTTAGTGAGTGTGGAGAAGAGCAAACCACAGACCACCTACTATAATGCAGCCTGAGCCCTGCCACATGCACAATGAGGGACCTTCTTATAGCAACACCAGAGACACTCCAAGTGGCCAGCTACTCGCCAAAGGAATAAAATGCCAAGTTTTTAAACTTTGTGTTTTCTGATACGCTCCTGATATGATAAATAAAATCCCCTTTAGTGCCTCCCCATTGCTTTGACCCTCCTCCTAACAGTCTCCCCCCCCCCCACCTTGGTTCCATACCTGTTACATTAACCTGTGTTTTTAAATTGTGATTTTAAACTGTTTTCTAATCTGTTTTTTAAACAACTGCTTCACTGGGGAGCTGTGTTTCCCCTTCCCAGAGCACCTTTGCCTCGCTTTGTGCTGACCAGTGACCGTAATAAAGTTTTGTATTGCATTTTATGTATACATACAATCTGTCTTTTAATTGTCCAATACTCTAGTAGTTTTTAATCACCCAGTACTCAATTTAGAACAGATAGGCTAGAATCCTCTTGATTACTTAAAAAATATTCAAAAGATATATTGCATACTTTACTGTGTAGACACTTAACAGTACTGCACAAGGAGATATAAAGTATTTCCTTGCACACTACCTTTCTTCTGGCTATGTGAATGAGAGGCATGAAAAATGTATACATTTATTGTTGGGGTTTGGGTTTGTTTTTTTTACAGTATTTGAGTGGGAAATTTGTTTTCTGCACAGAAAATGCCATTTTCTTGGTAAGTGAACATGCCTTTTTCATGCAGAATAAGCCTTGAAGCTGCAAGATTCTCAGCAATATAGAATTCTCCTTATAAGGATGTCCTGGTATTTGAGAAATACATATTTTTTACTGTTTTATTCTTTCCATTTCTCTGATTCTATATAGAATGAAAACACATAGGTTAGGCATTTGGCAAGGAGTAATAGGCAGTCTGTATAATACTGCTGGACTCCATGAAGTTAAACAAACAAAAGTAATCTACCCATGTACATTTACTGACAGGGAAATAATGATAGTATGAAAGCAACCATGTTTGCAACAACATCCCAGATCTAAACAGAAAGATTTCAGACCAAAAGGTGTATGCGAACAATGTCCGCTCCATGGTATCATTGTAATACGAAGCTAAAGGAGAAATAATAATGAGGCAGTTCATTCACAGGCAGAAAATGAATAATGGGTTCATTAGATGCCAATTGATTGATAAAGCACCATTTATTGAAAGGTCTAATATGTGTAGCCAAAATTAGTTTGTGATGTAATTAAGTAAAAAATTACTTAACCGAACACATACTTAATTATCTCCGTACAGCCAACTTGTAAGAAATTTCAAGCATTTAATTGCCATTTGATAGAATAGCTATAGCAACTTAATTTGGTTTCAAATTACGGAATGTGCTAATTGATATTAAATAAGTATGTGAATTGGTAACGAGCTAGCCAGTAAGCTATAGTTATTTCAGAAAGCGTTAATTAAGCACCCAAAGGTCTTTTTCCAAATAGATATTAAATGTAATGCATTAAGGATGTAATTTTCATCATCTAATTGTTGATTGTAACTTATTTGCTGCCTGAATACGCAATTGCGATTTGCAAGCTGGTACATACAATGGAAAGAGTCTCCTAAGGTACTGGTGATGACAGCTGTTATTCAACAACACAGCTAGACTGGGCTCATGGCTAAACAGTGTGTTTTAGCTACCCTCAGGGTAAAGAACAGTAATTTTGAATTTATCACGAAACTGCCAATATCAAGCAAAGCATCGATTCACAAAACCAAATTACATGTTTATTGGGGATGCTGTGTATGTTGTGAGCATGTCTTCAGTCAATCCATGCAGAATTCAGCACATGGCACTATGTAATCTTTCATCATATACTGGAACCTCCAAGCTAATGAATAATAGCTAGACAGTAAAAAGTGTATATCAATAGCAAACTTATGTGCATCTTTCAGCAATGCCACCACAACTTCACCAAAAGCCAAACTGCACTGATCCACCTGCAATTTGTTTTAAGTAAGCAAAACTTTCAACAAAGGGATTGTGGTTGTTCTGGATCCCTATCTTGTCATCATCTCCACGCCCAACTTCCTGTTTCCTTCCCAACAGTAAGTCAGTATTACATGATGACTGGTCACATTTTGTCCTTGTTATTCTGTTTTTTGGAGAGAGGGAATTCCCCTTACTAGTGGCTTTTACCCCTTAAATAAGCATTGTTCTTCCATAAAGTCTGTGGGCTCCCCCATGATTGCTATGTTTTGCAGCTGCCATTTTGGGATATAAACAACAGCATTCACCGCCCAAACTCAGGATAACGAGGAATAAATGAAATTAGACATCAATGGGGATGCTGTCTTTATGTACAGGATCTCAGAATATGCAAGCATAATATCTAAATCCAATTGCTAGTTCCATCTAGAGAGAAACTCATGAAATCAGTAGGGTTATTATAAATATTGACTCATTATTCGGCTATCAGTTCAATGGATATATTCCAGTTGGCACTAATAACTGGATTAGGGAATTCTAGGGGGGTTTTTTCTACACCACTCTTGAAATATAGTTCCAATGAGCAGGGAGAATAATTTCTGAAACAACAACATACTCAAAATTATGGCAGACTCAAAATTTATTGAAATGATAGACAAGATGGTGAAAAGTAATACATAATTTTGAAAGAGTGAGTAATTTAAAATATTTATTTATTTATTTATTTATTTGCTTTATTTCTATACCGCGTTTCTCAACCTATAATAGGTGACTCAATGCGGTTTACACAATATTAATTACCACAACAATAACAATTAAAACATAGCATACCCAATAACAAACACACAACCATTCATACAGTGCCTCGATCGCAACCAAGATCCAGTCTCATATCCTTATACCGTTCCTATGTTCAGTTTACCGTCATTCTGTGTACAATTGCGCTGATTAGCCAAACGCTTGCTCAAAAAGCCAGGTTTTGAGCTTCTTCCTAAATGCCAGCAACGAAGGGGCCTGTCTGATGTCGCTTGGTAGGGCATTCCATAACCGAGGGGCCACCACCGAGAAGGCCCTGTCTCTCGTTCCCGCCAACCGTGCATGTGACGCAGGCGGAACCGAGAGCAGGGCCTCCCCGGACGATCTTAATGTCCGTGTCGGTTCATAGGAGGAGATGCGTTCGGAGAGGTAGGTGGGGCCAGAACCGTTTAGGGCTTTGTAGGCTAATGCCAGCACCTTGAATTGTGCCCGGTAGGGAATTGGCAGCCAGTGGAGCTGGCTCAACAGAGGAGTGGTATGCTCCCTGAGAGCTGCTCCTGTTAGCAACCTGGCTGCCGAGCGCTGGACCATCTGGAGCTTCCGGGCAGTCTTCAAGGGCAGCCCCACGTAGAGCGCGTTGCAGTAATCTATGCGGGATGTGACCAGAGCGTGGACTACCGTGGCCAAGTCCGACTTCCCGAGGTACGGGCGCAGCTGGCGCACGAGCCGAAGCTGTGCAAATGCTCCCCTGGCCACCGCTGAGACCTGAGGCTCCAGGCTCAGCGATGAATCCAGGGTCACACCCAAGCTGCGAACCTGCGTCTTCAGGGGGAGTGTAACCCCGTCCAACACAGGCTGTAACCCTATGCCCCGTTCGGCCTTTCGACTGACCAGGAGTGCCTCTGTCTTGTCTGGATTCAACTTCAATTTGTTCACCCTCATCCAGTCCGACACAGCAGCCAAGCACCGGTTCAGGACCTGAACAGCCTCCTTAGAAGTAGGTGGAAAGGAGTGACAGAGTTGGACATCATCTGCGTACAGATAACACCGCACCCCGAAACTCCGGATGATCTCTCCCAACGGCTTCATGTAGATGTTAAACAACATGGGGGACAGTATTGAACCCTGCGGGACCCCACAAGACAAAGGTTGTGAGGACGAGCAGCTGTCCCCCATCAACACCTTCTGGGTACGACCCTCTAGGAAGGACCCGAGCCACTGTAAAACAGTGCCACCAAGGCCCATTCCCGCGAGGCGTCCCAGAAGGATACCGTGGTCGACGGTATCGAAGGCCGCTGAGAGATCCAGCAGGACCAACAGGGACACACTCCCCCTGTCGAGCTCTCTGCGGAGATCATCCACTAAGGCGACCAGGGCTGTCTCGGTACCATGTCCCGGCCTAAAGCCAGACTGTGCCGGATCCAGATAATCAGTGTCTACCAAGAATACCTGGAGTTGTGAGGCCACCACACGTTCCAGGACTTTGCTCAAAAAGGGAAGATTGGAAACAGGCCGATAGTTGACGAATTGAGTGGGGTCTAGTGATGGTTTTTTCAACAGCGGTTTTATTACAGCTTGTTTTAAGCTGGCTGGAATATTGCCTTCCCGAAGGGAGGCATTAACCACCACCTCCACCCACTCGGCCAATCCCCCTCTGGCCTCCTTTAGAAGCCAGGATGGGCAGGGGTCTAGGATGCATGTGGTAGCTCTCATTCCTCCAAGTATCTTGTCCACATCCTCGGGTTTCACCAATTGAAATGAATCCATCAAAATCGGACAAGCAGATGCTCGTGTTACATCCTCAGAGACTGCCGTTAAGGTGGTATCCAGGCCAGAGCGGATCAAAGCGACTTTGTCCGCAAAGAACCGAGCAAATGCTTCACAGCGGGCCGTCGAGTTGTCAGGGTTCCCATCCAGAGTGGTGGGGTTCAATAGCCCTCTGACAACTCGAAACAACTCCGCCGGACGGTTCTTTGCGGACGCAATATTGGCCGCAAAGAAAGCTTTCTTTGCCGCCTTTATTGCCACGGCATATGCCCTTAATAGGGCAACAAACCGTGTTCGATTTAACTCGCTCGGGTCCGAACGCCACACGCGCTCTAGTCTCCTCTTCCTTCGCTTCATCGCTGCCAGCTCCTCGTTGAACCAAGGTGCTGGTTTAGCTCGGCTACTTGAGAGGGGACGTTCCGGAGCAATCGTGTTTATGGCCCTAGTCATCTCCCCATTCCAGAGAGACACCAGGGCTTCAACAGAATCACCAACCGAGGTGGCAGGAAAATCCCCAAGAGCCGTCAGGAATCCGTTCGGATCCATAAGCCTCCTGGGGCGGACCATCTTAATGGGTCCCCCACCTCTGCAGAGGTTGGAAGGTGTGGTGAGTCTAAATCTGACCAGATAGTGGTCGGTCCATGGCAACGGAGAGGTGGATAACTCCTCAACACCGCCACCTTGCTCCCATCCCTGACAGAAAACCAAATCTAATGTGTGTCCCGCACAGTGGGTGGGGCCAGATACTTGTTGGGACAGCCCCATGGTTGCCATGGATGACATGAAGTCCTGAGCCGCTCCTCCTAGGGAAGTCTCGGCATGTACATTGAAGTCCCCCAGCACAAGAAGCCGTTGAGACTCCAATGCCAGGCTCGAGACCACCCCCGCTAGCTCAGGTAGGGAGACCGTAGTGCAGCGAGGTGGGCGGTACGCTAACAGAATCCCTATTCTGTCCCGGTCGCCCACCCTCAGGTGGACACACTCGAAATTGGTTGACTGTGGAATGGGGCCTCTGGTCAGAGGGATAGAATTTTTATAGACCACCGCAACTCCGCCTCCCCGTTGTGTACCTTCAAGTCATTTCCCACTTATGGTGATCCTAATTTGAACCTATCATGGGATTTTCTTGGCAAGATTTATACAGGGAGGGCTGCCTTTGCCATTATCTGAGACGGAGAAAGTGTGTAACTTGCCCAAGTTCACTCAGTGGACTTCTATGGCTGAGCAGGTATTCAAATACTGGTCTCCGGAGTTAAAGTCTGACACTCAAACCATTACACTGCATTGGCTCTCTCAATTTGGGAGAATCTTATTAAATGCAAATGTATTTATTATTATTTTGATGTGGATGGTGGGTATTATTTGGGTGGTTTTGGTTAATTTGTGCTTTGTTTGGTATTGTATGGCATTGAATTTGCTGTAAACCGCCCTGAGTCCCCACGGAGAGATAGGGCGGAATATAAATAAAGTTTTATGATTGTTAATATATATTTATGTGCTAATTTGTTTTCCCTTCCCAGATATATTGAATATATTCATTTGCTGATCAACAGCACTCACTCCTCTCATGATGCCTTGTGTAAGAAGTTCTTCCTCATTATTCATTACAGAAGATAGCTTCAAGAAGAAGCAAATGCTGGAAAGCAGTGGAGTTATCAGAAACGAAAAATGGCAAGGGTTGGTTTTGGAACTTCAAAATGAAAAATACATGTTCTAAAAAAGATCTTTAGTGACTACAGTTTTTATTCTAGATGAGTTGAGAGGTGGAGAATACAGTCATTCCGTGTTGCAGGAAAATGTTCTGTGAACGCTCTGCATCACTTGTAATTAAAAATTGTCCACTACAATTGATCTTTACAGTAACTGATTGCTCCATTGCAGTATTGCGGCTGTTAAAAACACTTTGCTCATTTTTTCCACTGCAAATAACCCACATTGAGGAGCGGAAAATAGAGAGTTGCAACTGTAACTAAGTGACAAAACTTAATTGATCAAGTTGGTAGGTCCCCTATTCTAGTGCATTTCCTCTTCTTGTCAGTTTCAGACGCACTGAACTGCCGCTCCACCATCAACCGGATTATAGGATTTGTAGTCCAGTGAAAAATGTCAGGCCATGGAAGGCAAATGACAAACTGGGGGTGGGGATACTTTTGAAGGACCCTTAAATAAAATTAGGGCAACAATGACATCTAAACATTCCATGTATTATAAGCTCCATAGTTTCTTTTTTAAAATATCGATTTAATTAACACAGTAATGAATGATAACACAATAAATTAAATCCTTAATAGAACATTTATGTCATTTCAAACTAAAGAGTAACAAATTAAATTCTGAAATCTAACATCCAAGCTGTGCTCTCCATACATTCAATAATACCACATGCACTTTGCCAATTCATTCGGCTCTTTTTCTTCAATCTGTGACTTCATTTTGAGCAGCATTTCTCAACCTGGGGGTCAGGACCCCTGGGGGGGGGTTGCGAGGGGATGTCAAAGTGGTCACCAAAGACCATCAGAAAACACAGTATTTTGTGTTGGTCATGGGAGTTTTGTGTGGGAAGTTTGGCCCAATTCTATTGTTGGTGGGGTTCAGAATAGCCTTTGTAGGTGAACTATAAATCCCAGCAACTACAACTCCCAAATGTCAAGGTCTATTTTCCCCAAACTCCACCAGTGTTCACATTGGGGCATATTGAGTATTCCTGCCAAGTTTGGTTCAGATCCATCATTGTTTGAGTCCACAGTGCTCTCTGGATGTAGGTGAACTACAACTTCAAAACTCAAGGTCAATGCCCACCAAATCCTTCCAGTATTTTCTGTTGTTCGTGGGAGTTCCGTGTGCCAAGTTTGGTTCAATTCCATCATTGGTGGGGTTCACAATGTTCTTTGATTTTAGGTGAGCTATAAATCCTGGCATTTACAACTCCCAAATGATAAAATCCATCGCCCCCAACCCCACGAGTATTCAAATTTGGGTGTATTGGGCATTTGTTCCAAATTTAGTCCAGTGAATGAAAATATATCCTGCCTATCGGATTTTTCCATTACGGTTCATAACAGTAGCAAAATTACAGTTATGAAAGTAGCAATGAAAATAATTTTATGGTTGGGGGTCACCACAACATAAGGAACTGTGTTAAGGGGTCACGGCATTAGGAAGGTTGAGAACTACTGATCTTGAGTATCATGACATTTTCTCGAAAAGAGGAACATCTCAGAATCTCTTAAAAGATAATGCACTGGAGTAAATATTTGCCGTCTTTCAAGATACAAATCAAGTTTTGCACTGTGATAAATTCAGGTGTGCAACGTTTATACCCGATCCTCGTGAAAGAAAGATCCAAAAGCTTAAATTCAACAGAGACACGGGGGGGGGGGGGGGGTGGAGAAAGAGAGAGGAGAATATGCTGCCACTCTTAACAGCAATACATTTTCAGTTACTAATAACAATGGTTGTCATGGCAACAACCGGTCCAGCGTGAATGTAAGGATTTGCTTTCAGGTCAGTGCTGTATTAGTCAGCAGCCTTCCACAACCTCCTTTCTCTCAAATACTGGAGGCTTCTGTCCAATTTACTTGCTACAGCACTTTCCATACATCAAGCATTACTGGAAATTAATTACATCAGTGACAGTTGTGTGCAGAACCCTTTAAACTTTGCTCTTCCTATGATTAATTGGAAAGGCATTTGAAATTTTCTGGAAAAGAAGTAATTCCACTTTTTTTTAAAAAAGAAGAAATATTGTGCAGACGAAAACTTCCAAATATAATCCTAGATAGAAAGAGTACAAATAGTTGGTAACAATCCAAAACATTATAATGGTCAAGGATGCGGAAAGCAGGAGAATATTTATAAGGCTTGCTCGCACAGAATCAAATATAGTTTGGGTCTTACCTCTTGGAAGAATGACTTTGGAGGAGGGGGAACAACTCCCGAAATGCCCCAGGCAAATACCTTCTCTGCCCCATTGCAGCCACAGACTAGGCTGAAATTCTCAGTGGATCTCCACATGATTATCTGAAGGAATGTATAGGGTTGCTATCATGACCTGATAGGGATTATATGTGAACGTAAGCTATGTGGGAGCCGACATTTATGGCTGTTTGATCAGTTATAATAACTGGATGGGGAAGGGTAGATAGATAGCAGCTATTTGGGAGTGTCAATACATCAAATTAGCACCTTTTCAAGATCCACAGGACTTTTTCACATTCTTAGGGTGCATCTTATACCAGTCATGAGCAAACTTCACCCCTCCAGGTGTTTTGGACTTCAACTCCTATAATTCCTAACAGCCTCAGGCCCCTTTCTTTTCCCCCTCAGCTGCTTAAGCGGCTGAGGGGGAAAAGGACGGGGCCCGAGGCTGTTAGGAATTGTGGGAGTTGAAGTCCAAAACACCTGGAGGGGTGAAGTTTGCCCATGCCTGACCGACACTATAGAATTAATGCCAACTGACACCACAGCTCAATTCTGTCGGATCCTGGGATTGTAGTTGGGTGAGCCACCAGGACTCTTTGGCAGAGAAGGCTAGAGACCCTGTAAAACTACAAACTCCAATTATTCCATTACATTGTCATGGCAGTTAAATTGCTGTCAGCCTGCATTAATTCTACAATGTACCTATACCCCTAGAGGAAACTGCATGACTGCTAACAGGAATCTAACATGAGGATCTGATTAGCCAAGAACACTGGTGTTATTTAATGCTTATTTATTTGTGGGGTTCCATGTAGGGTTGACACTCTTTGAGATCTAAATTTTATTTTATATATATTCATATACACAGAGAGAGTAGAGTCTCACTTGAAGTCTTGTACTCTGGCATCGATGCTCCCTCTGGCACTAGCACTTAACTCAAAACTCTGCTCATATGGTAAAACAAAACCTGGGCTGAGCAATGGTTCTTAACTCAAAATGCTCTTAAGTTGGGATGCTCTTAAGTTGAAGTTCCACTGAATTGAGAGAGTGTGTGTGTTTTAAGTTAAAAATGTCTTCATGGATATTAATTTATGCACCCCTGAATCTTGATTATCTGAATGTAGTTCTTATAAAGAATTTGCCATGTAATAAGATTTTGACTGACTGGGGTTTAGATGTATATTTCATCCTATTCCTTTTGTCCATGTCAAGTGTCCAACTTTCAGGGATGATTTGTGACTAATTTATTTGAACATGCAGTTCTCCCAGAATGCATACTTTGTTCATAACACTGATTTCTGTAGTCTTAGCACTGGCAGAGAAACAGTTTGTGCCATATGGACTTGATACACTAGCAGGTGTTCTTAAAGTTTTTAAAGTAATAGTTTATTTGGAGCATGAGCTATCAGAGTCAGTAGCCTTCACTGCAGAGTGCCCCTTCCATTTGGAGGATTCATGCAGGGAGAGCTGCTGCAGGAGTGTAATGGAGGCCGGGTAAGTTTTCTTTACTTTTCAAAGGAGTTTGGGGGCTTTGGGGGAGGGGGTGGGTATTCTCACAGTTTTCCAGACTAATTTACTCTGGAAAACTGTGGGAACGGTGTCTGGACTGTAGTCATTTGGAAGTACTTCACATTATATCAATTGTATGGAAAACCCTATGGCTAAATAGATTTTGATGATGGATGAATGGAATTTAGTTGCCTATTTTACCATTCTGAAAGGGGAATATTAGTTTCCTCACTAAACTACAATTCCCATGATTTGTTTTGTACAAAGCCATAATCATCACAATGTATGAAAACCAATATGTGTTTGTTGTGCTTTTGTTCTGCATTTTCATATAGCTTTCAAAGAGCTAATTCCTAAAATTCAACCGAGGGAAGGAAAGGTTAATGGTCGTAAGGGCTCCAGTGCTAAATGGGGTGAATTTATTCTACTATCATTAGCTCTGGCATCATTTCATAATAGCCCTAGAGCCCTAGAAGTAGGATTTATTTAATCTCTTTTCCATTTTATGCACTACTAAAAGAATTTACAAAGCAGAATAGAATATGAAAAAGGTATAAGCAAATATTGATAAAAATGTTGCCAAGGTTTTCTAGCATGAAATGTTGTACTCACTCAGACAGAATAGAAGAGGTGTCAAAGCTTAGATAACAATAATTGTCTATTGATTTCATATAGTCATTGTTTAGAAGCCTTGTTACTGATCCATTTTGAACAGATCACTTTTGAATTCAAAGCCGTGAGACACCTTAATCATCACATATTTCAGGACACACTGTATACAGCACACCAATACTGTAATTAGGATACATATAATTATAATGTGCCATCATTAGCTCTAATTATACCACTGCATAATAGCTCCATTATAAGGCATTATTCTTATTAATACCTACACACTTTAAATAAGAATGAACATTTTTTTGTTCTTGTTGCACACAGCTGAAGATCAGCTGCCAATACTGACTTCCCAATAACGTTTTCCTGTGTAAACCATGAAGACAAGTCAGATGAAACAGAGCTAGATCTTGCTAGAAGAACACTTTATGGGACGCAAGTGTAATCCATGTATGATAAAAAAATGTGACATTTTAATAGCATAAGGATGTGAGTGCCATATATTTCACTAGTATTGGCTCTCATAGGTTCAATAATTTGCTTTCTTGGGGATTATCATGATCATAGCTAAAGGACTGTTCTACTCAAGTGAGGCAAGCATTGGTAAGCACATATGTTCTCAGGTGCAAAGTTGAATGAACACACAAATATTATATAACCATTATTTATTTATGGATATTTATAATATGTTCAGATCACAAAAAAACACAGTGGTGTTCAGGAATAATAAGACATCTGCTAGAGAGCACTCCCCCAAAATACACAGAATTTTTAAAAAAAGTATGTACATTGTCCATGGATAGGTGGTTGGGTGGTGGGTTATGGAATCATGAAGACTGGCTAGAAATGCAAAAAGTAGATTTCCCTTGGACATCATACACATTATATCAACACATTTTCCATACTATAAGCACATTAATAATTGAGTTTCACAACTTGGTTGTGTCATCCTTTGCCCACAAACTACTGTCTTTTGTATTGGTGCTAGACAAATTCTACCAGTCCATGCCAATGGATCATTGCTTTATCACTGAGTGAATATGTGCCATTTTGTCACAGTAGCTTGCTAAACTGAAACTGTCATGGCTTCATCCTATTGAATTCTGGAATTTGTAGTTTATTGGGGTCCTTAATGCTAGAGAGCATTAATTCTGTGGTCCAGGAGAAAC
This sequence comes from Anolis sagrei, assembly GCF_037176765.1. Taxonomy (NCBI): domain Eukaryota; kingdom Metazoa; phylum Chordata; class Lepidosauria; order Squamata; family Anolidae; genus Anolis; species Anolis sagrei. The sequence continues at coordinate 208,343,561 of NC_090024.1, read as the reverse complement.
ATTCTCTAGCAGAGATTTCTAAATCAGTAACTCAATATCATATTCTATGGAATTCTATAGAATGGAAATATGACTTGTAAAGGTGATTATATAAAGGGATCATTTGAGCCTGCCTGAACACTAAGATCCTCAGAGAAGGCATTTCTCTGGTTCCCCAACCTTCACAGGCACACTTAGGCTGGATCCAGACAGGCCCTAATCCCAGCAGAACGCGCACCTGAAAACCGTGGATTTTCTGGGGGGCGTGCACTTTCTGGGGTGGGTGTTCAGACGCTCTTTCGGGACTATCCCAAGAGAATGCCTGAAGGCCCTACCCCCCCCCCTCCCCAAGCCCCCAGACCGCTTAGAAAACTAAGAAAAACTTACATGCTCTCCAGTAGAAGCTTCAGCGAGCTCTCCCAGCACATAAAAATGATGTGTCAGCAAAGCGGGGGGGGGGGGATTTTCCTCTCTCCTCCCCCCTGCTCTCCTGGCGCATCATTTCTACGTGCCAGGAGATCTTGCCGGGGCTTCTACTGGAGAGCATGTAAGTTTTTCTTAGTTTTCTAAGGGATCTAGGGGCTTGGGGGTGTGGGGGGGGGGTATTCCCACGGTTTACCAGGAATATTTAGCCCAGACACCAGAAATAGTGTATTCATCCCGTGCCTGCCAAGAAGGCACAGGATAAATGCACTAACAAATTAATTCACTACAAACCAGGGTTTTCCTGGTTTGTAGCAAATTAATGTGGGACTGCCCAGAACATTGTCTAGACATCCCCCTTTTTATTGTGACACAGATTACTTAGGGCCCCTCCACATAGCCACATAACCCAGTTCAAAGCAGATATTGTGGGATTTTCTGCTTTGATATTATGGGTTATGTGGCTATGTGGAGGGGCCCTACGTGATCTGTGTCATGCAGATACACTTGCAAGTTCTCTATTCCAATCTCAATGTTGTTTGCTACCCTTTTCTCATTACGGTTGTCACCAAGGAGCTGCTTTTATGCCATCTCTTTTCCCTTATTCTCTCCCTATTCCTCAAAATAGCAGGTAGATTTCAAAACATCTGTGTGTGTGTGTGTGTGTGTGTGTGTTGAAAACACTGTGTGTTTCTGTGTGCATGGTATTTATGCATATTTGAGGTTTTGTGATCCACAAGACATTTATGTGTATTCCTAGACCTCCCATCAAAATTTTTAAAGACCTATCTGTATTAAACCAAATTCTCCAAACTTCTGTCACACTCCAGAACGACCAAATGATAAATCCCAGGACAGGAGTATAATATAGAAGGATTGGCCTCTGCTAAGAACCCTATTGGGAGTGCAGGGCTTTGAACACAGAGCCATGCTACGTTCTTTGTAATACTACATCCTTCTAGCCCCTCTGCACACACTTCATCTGTCATAATGATGAGCCTTCTGCTAATATATCCCCAAGATTTTAAAGACAATTTTATTATTTAAGGGGCAGTTGGGGCTGATATTTCTGAAATGCAATAAAAGATTTTTGCTCATTCAAGCTGTAGAAATAATGTTTCTATTCTCCTTCCTCAAGAGAACTAGACCAAGTCTCATTATTAAAATCTAAAATGCTCTGGCAGCATTTCCTACTCCAGATTAGAGACTGAAACTTTTAAGAAAGGTAGTTTTTATAGATGGTACACTTTTCTATCCCCATAGATTTGTGTTCCACCTCCATGCCTTAGCTGGGGTGTCACAAATATGTGGGTGATCCCCAGCTCTGATACTCATCTCCTGTCATAGAATGTCTGTTGCGGGAGGTGGGGGGGCAAAGAAAAAGATGTAGATCCAGAAACCATAGTGGAGTTCTGCCTGTGGAGCTCTTACTTTTTTATTTATTTATTTACAGTATTTATATTCCACCCTTCTCACCCCGAAGGACTCTGGGCAGATCACAATGCACACATACATGGCAAACATTCAATGCAATTTTGACATACAAGACATACATACAGATAGAGGCCATTAAGCATTTCTTCCACTTTGAATCCGGGAGGTTGTTCTTCCACTTTGAATCCTGGAGGTGTTGCTTCATCCACTATGGCACCAAACCTTTTGATCATAGTATTTCCTCCTTGCTCTCCAGCATTTTTATGGTGTCATAAATTAACCTCCCCACTTTAAGCGGTCCCTAATTTCTCTACTCACAGCACAACTGTTTTCAAATTGCTTAGATGGACAGTAAGCTGGGCTATTTTTTAGAACAGCTATTTTTAAAACAGCTATTAACAGTCAGGAACTCAACCCCGACTTGGGCTTTGAACTTACCACCTTTTGGCCCTGGGCTGGTAGCACAGGCAATGTGCTAGGCAATGCAGAACCTCAGCCAATATGAGGTATCAGTTTCTCTGTCTTACTCGGATCACATCTCATTGGACTGCCAGTGAGCACCAGATGCTGTAGGCCAGTGGTTCTCAAATGAGAGACTCCCCCCTGGGCACACAGAGGACTGGGCGACTTGGAAGGCACTGAACAGACTGCGCTCTGGCACCACGAGATGCAGAGCCAATCTTAAGAAATGGGGCTACAAAGTGGAATCCTCGACATGCGAGTGCAGAGAGGAGCAAACCACAGACCACCTGCTGCAATGTAACCTGAGCCCATCCACATGCACAATGGAGGACCTTCTTGCAGCAACACCAGAAGCACTCCAAGTGGCCAGATACTGGTCAAAGGACATTTAATCAACTACCAAACTCACACATTTTGTATTTTCTCTGTTTGTTTGCTTTGTTCTGTTAGAAATGTAATATAATTGACTGGCTGCCCTGACACGAGAAAAAAAAAAAACCCTTAATATAGTTCCTCATGTGGTGACCCCAACCATAAAGTTATTTTGTTGCTACTTCATAACTGTAATTTTGCTACTGTTATTAATCATAATGTAAATAGTTTATATGCAGGATGTATTTTCATTCACTGGACCAACTTCGGCACAAATACCCAATACGTCCAAATTTGAATACTAGGGGGGGGGGGGGGGGGTTTGATTTGTCATTTGGGAGTTGGAGTTGGAGTTAACCTACAATCAAAGAGCAAGCAAAATTTATTGAATAGTCTATTGACCGCATCAACATTAAAAACAAAAACAGAAATCTGATATGCAGGATGTATTTTCATCCACTGGACCAAATTTGGAACAAATGCCCAATACATCCAAATTTGAAAACTCATGGGGTTGGGGGTGATTGATTTTATCATTTGGGAGTTGTAAATGCCAGAATTTATAGTTCACCTAAAATCAAAGAGAATTCTGATCTCCACCAATGATGAAATTGAACCAAACTTGGCACACAGAACTCCCACGAACAACAGAAAATACTGGAAGGGTTTGGTGGGCATTGGCCTTGAGTTTTGAAGTTGTAGTTCACCTACATCCAGAGAACACTGTGGATTCAAACAATGATGGATCTGGACCAAACTTGGCATGAATACTCAATATGCCCAAATGTGCACACTGGTGGAGTTTGGGGAAAATATAACTTGCTGGGAGTTATAGTTCACCTACAATCAAATATCATTTTGAACCACACCAATGATAGAATTGGGCCAAATTTCCCACACAGAACCCCCATGATCAACAGAAAATATTGTGTTTTCTGATCGTCTTTGGTGACCCCTCTGACACCCCTCATGTTCCCCCCCCCCCCAGGAGTCCCCACTTCAGGTTGAGAAATGCTGCTGTAGGCTGTATTTCAGAAGAAGGAACTAGCCAAACCACCTCTGAGTATTCCAGACCTAAGAAAACCCAATCAAATTGACAGTGTAATCATTAGTCATAGTCAAGAAACTTCCAAAAGGCATATACACACATTCAGCTCTACTACTTTTTTTCATCAAAATCAGTCAAGGCAACTGATATTTTAAACCAGTTCATGGCCATTGTGGTGGACACAATGAGACATGATCCAGGTAGGACAGTGATACCAATAGCTCATATTGGCTGAGGTGCTATATTTTCCAGTGAAATATAAGAGTTCCATCAAGCAGAACTTCACTATGGTTCCCAGCTCAGTAGCCCTGTGAATTTTCCTTTTTCTGTGCAGAAAGCAGATCATGGAACCATAGACTGCCAAAGCAGCATCATGTGTAAATGTGATATTGAATGTTCTAAAACCAATATGTTTCCATTCCCTACAAGCAATTGTAGCAAGACAGCAAACTGGTATGATAAAGCCCCTAGTCTCTGGAGCAGCAGAAAGCAAGCTCCACCTTCAATATAACTTCTTTTCAAATATTTAAACATGAGTATCTTAACCTTCTGTCTCCAAACTAAAGATATTCAGCTCCCTCATAGGGCATGACAAGGGCTCAGTACCCGCTTCTGAAAAGAGGAAACCATAATAAATATAATAAACTTTGAAGTAGTTTCTTTATATTAGAAACCATTTGTATTCTATGTATTGTATGCAATTGCTTAGATATGCTAGTGATCATCTATTTATGATCTAAAAATTAAACACTTTTTTAGTTTCCTATAGTATGCTCTTCTTTTCTTTTGAAATACAACTCGCATATCTTAAGATCCTAATTTATCCCAATAATGAAGTTTGCTTTATATATATCATTTATATAGCATTATATTGTTTCTACATTCTTTGGATCTTACATATATGGTTTATTGATTCTATGTTAAATTGAATTATAAATATTGTCTAATAAAAGTATTAATCTGAAAATAGTCCACAGACTTCAATTAGTCCAAAACAGGGCAGCCAAACTGTTAATTTGAACCAACTAACACAATCATAATATGTCAGTGCTTTGCCATTTACGCTGGTACCAACTCATTTTCAGATAATTATTTTTTGGAAAGCAATACAATTTCTTGACAATCCCCAAAATTCCCCATGTGCCATGTTGACTGAAGGATTCTAGGAATTTCAATCTAAAAATATACTTTGCTTTTCAATCTTTCTGCAAATAATGATTTTTCAGTGCCATTTCCACATTTGAATTTTAGGCCAGGATTAGAGTTAATAAAATGAAGATACAGGCCCTTCCACACAGCAATATAACCCAGAATGCATGCAGAAGTATGCAGAAACATACGAGAAGCTCGGCCTGTCATTGAACATCGAGAAAACCAAAGTCCTGTTCCAGCAGTCACCAGCCAACCCCTTTCAAGTGCCAGAGATACAGCTTAATGGTGTCACATTAGAAAATTTTGACCATTTCCACTACCTTGGCAGTCACCTCTCCACCAAAGTCAACATCAACAGCAAAATACAACACCGCCTGAGCTCTGCAAGTGCAGCATTTTTCCGAATAAAGCAGAGAATGTTTGAGGACTGGGACATCAATAGGGATACCAAGGTGCTTGTTTATAAAGCTATTGTCCTCCCAACCCTGCTATATGCCTGCAAAATGTGGACTATCTACAGACTTCACTTGCAACTCCTGGAACGAATACATCAGCACTGCCTCCGGAAAATCCTGCAAATCTCTTGGGAAGACAGACAGACAAAAGTCAGTGTGCTGGAAGAAGCAAAGACCACCAACATTGAAGCGATGGTCCTCCGCCATCAACTTCGCTGGATTGGCCACATTGTTCGGATGCCCGACCACCGTCTCCCAAAGCAGTTGCTCTACTCTGAACTCAAGAACGGAAAACCGAATGTTGGTAGACAGGAAAAGAGATTTAAAGATGGGCTCAAAGCCAACCTTAAAAACTTTAGCATATATACTGAGAACTGGGAAGCCCTGGCCCTTGAGCGCTCCAGCTGGAGGTCAGCTGTGACCAGCAATGCTGCAGAATTTGAAGAGGCATGAATGGAGGGTGAAAGAGAGAAACATGCCAAGAGGAAGGCATGTCAAGCCAACCCCGACCGGTACCGCCTTCCACCTCGAAACCAATGCCCTCACTGCAGAAGAAGATGCAGATCAAGAATAGGGTTCCACAGCCACCTACGAACCCACAAGAATTCTGATCCTGGAAGACTATCCTACTCGGCCAACAAGGGATCGCCTAAGCAAGTAAGTAAGTAATAACCCAAAATATCATATAACCCAGAATATCAAGGCAGATCCACAATATTTGCTTTGAACTGGATTATCGGAGTCCACACTGCCATATAATCCAGTTCACTGTAGGTTTTATACAGCTGTTTGGAAGGCACCTATATCTGCAATACACAGAGTTTCTTCAAGCATGCTGATGACCCCCTCTTGTTTCTGGGTGGCCCTATTTTGTTTTCCAATCTCTTGGTGTGGGTTGGAAGTGAGTTCACCAATAGAGGAAGCTAATTTGAAGAAGGGGAGGTCAAGCCCCAATAGTAAGATATTGGGCATGTGGCAAAAGCAATAAGGGAGGGTTATACACTAAGCTACTTAATCTTTAAACTGCTGTGGGCTGTTAACCATGATGCCCTAGTTTAGGGCTGTTAACTATAATGTCCAGCCAGTTTTTAATTCTAACGATTTCATTCTGCCTTCTGCTGACACCATTTCTCGTTTTGCAAGGGGAAAACGTTCTTCACTTCCTGCCTTGCACAGCTGTTGAATGTTGGCGTGCATCAGTGAATATGTTTCATTAGTGATCTGTGTACAGTGTGCTATTGCAGTTAATTAAGCCCGCAAAATTGTCTGGAATACTTTCAGACGGAAAGGCATAACAAAAGCATAAAATTACCATGGTTTTTAATGCAGAGTTAAGTGACTTTTAACTACTGACCTCGCCCTTTGCATTTCCTCTTTTCATCTGTTCAAACTTTACACAAGCCCCATACTGCAAAGTTTAATGATACCTATTCCAGAATTCAAAATGACACCGTCTCCAACCAAAGAGGGGAAAAGACTCATAGATTGAGAGATTCAAGAAGTACAGACAAATGGGAAGCAAAAATAGGTGACAAAAACAGGGTCTGAATCCTGAAAATAACTGGTCAGTGACTTGTGCACAGTGATAAAGAGAACGATTATAGTAAATAACGCAAAGAGGGGGAAAAGAAGATAACCAAAGGGTGGAACTAGAGACTTCTTGCACAGGATCCAAGAAACGACAGAGAGATTCAAAGCAAGAATAGGGATGATTTATAATGAATAGGGGAACATTTTATACAATAAGGACAAATAAAACAAAATAGACGGAAGCAAAACACTAACTATACTAGGCCTTTTCACACTGCCATATAATCAGATTATTAAATCAGATAATCCACATTATCTTCTTTGAACTGGATTATATGAAGATTTCACCTCACTTTCTGTCCCTGTGATAATTGGATTTTGAAAAATTTGGCCTGTTGTGAGATAAAGCTTCAATGGAGACACCTTTTCCCCATGATAGCTCTTTCAGGAGTGAATTCCTGTTGGGAAAAGACGCAATAATGACCAGGCGGGAGACAGGGTGTCAAAGTGAATGATGATGGCTTCTTCTTTATTGTTCTCCAAGCCAAGCTTATATAGGCTGAGTTGCTCTTTTGCAAAAGTCTGCATAGCGACAGTGGGTGATTACATAATGGCCAGGTGATTGGTTGGACTCTCAAGGGTGAGGTAATCTACAGGTGAGGTCAGCTTTCCTGCCCTCAAGGGTGATGTCCTTACATGGTCAGTGGGGTAGGAACCGTGTGTGCATCCGGGGAGTACGGCTTGCCGATGCTCTCCAGTGGCAACTGGTTTCCTACAAATTCCCTTCCTAGGAGTAGATTTCTCTCATGTCCTGTTGTCTCACCCCCATTCTTAACTATGAGTCATTTGTAAGTTGGATGTTTGTAACTTGGGGACTGCCTATACTTGAGATAAATCACTGGCAATAGATAGCATATTGATAGAGTTGCTTCAAGCTGTAGAGATGGAACCCATGCAAATTCTAACAAAAATCTGCCAATAAATAAGGTGTTGTGACTAGTGCTGACAGCAAAGAAGAGGGACAGCTGGAGTCAAACACAGAGCAACAGCACTGTCAGCCAAACAGTGAAGAACACACCACTTCTCAGACTATAGAGTAGGAACAACACCACCCTCAATTGGACACTTGAGGAACTCCCATTTTTCAGGTTACAGATCAAGAGCAGGATCAGGCCCCTGAGCTGGAAGACAAGGAGTTAAGCACTTCAGTCTGATTGCAGTTGAGGACAGAAAAAATACAAGTTCACAGGTCCAATCATTTCACAGAAAAGAGGGCCAGGAATTGGAAACAGCTGTGAAACCAGCATAAACAGCTGAAGTTTGGAGCAGTCAGTTGCTGGTAGCAATGTTGTTGTTGGGGCAGAGTCCTGGGGACTGTGTGTGATACCTGGTACTTGGAGAGACTGATTCTATCTAGGATTTTGTTTCTGGATTATACTTTGGACTGTGTTTGCTAGGATATCTTGGCTTTGGAACTTTAGAACATACAGTTTGTCCTACTGTTTATTTCTTGTTTTGATGATTGACTGATGATTTGATGCTGGACTGACTCCGGACTACTCTTGTGATCTGCTGACTGCTACAGACAATTAAGGGAGAAACCTGACATATGGAAAATAAAACAGTGTCTCACAGGCTGGTAATATTCGATATAAATTCCTGTCCCTATTCTGGACAGGTTGGTCAGCAAGGGCAATGAATTGTTAGAAGGGCCAGTGTTGGATTTGGAGATCAGCAGCCTTCAGCAACCCTCCAAGCCTACCTTAATCAGAGCAGGAGAAAAGCCTTCAGCAGAAGCTACTCCTTCCCAGCAGGAGGAGCAAACAGAGGCCAGTAAATCAGGGCAGGCTGAGGAAGGGTTAAGTGCTCCATCCCTTTTACAATTTAGATGGAAGTATGCTGATCTTTGCAACTAGCAGGAGAATGGGCTTTTCACAAGCAACACCTGAGAACATAGTATAATAGGTTCTCAGTTTGCCATCCTGTTGCTGGAGACAGTGTCTTGCTTTGTGGTGAAAATTGTATCCTTTGGATTAATGGGCTGTATTGACTTCGGACTGTATCTTGACATCTGCATTTGAATATTGCTTTTAGCCTTAGGTTCTTCGACCTGACCAGCCTTGTTGATTCTGGAACTCTCTCAGCATGACCAACAGCATTTGGACGTGGAATTTGAACCTTGTGCTTAGCCCAAAGGCTGCTTTATATGTAATATTTGATACTTTGTTACAATATTGTTTTAATAATTTAACCCGGGTTGGGCAATACACAACAGTCCCTAAGGAAGAGGACACAGGGGATTGTAGTAATCATCAGTTCATTACACTGATTTCCCATAAAAGGAAAGTGATACTCAAGATTTTACAAGGAAGGCTTTTATATGGAGTGCAAAATATTGTATAGTCAAGCTGAATTCCAAAAAGGAAGGGGCACCAGGATCATATTGCAAACACATGTTGGATGTTAGAATGCACTAAAGAATGTCAGAAGAAAATAAATTTATGTTTATGGATTACAGCAAAGACTTTGACATGGGGATCATGAGAAATAACGGTTCACTTGAAAAGAAATAGAAATTCCATAATGTCTGATTGTCCTGATGCTTAAGCTATGCTCTGGAAAAGAAGTCACTGCAGGACACAATATAGGGAAATTGAGGGATTTCCATTTGGGAAAAAGTCAGACAAGGCTGCATTTAATTACTTTATTTGTTTAATTTAAATATATGCAGAACATATCATACAGAATGCTAATTTAGAATTAGAGGAAATGGGTGTGAAATTAGAAGAAGATACATCAACAATTTAAGATATGGATTGCAAGATTTGAAACTGCATTATTTAGGATGTTGTCTGGATTGGAGAAAAATGTATAACATTAAAAATAAGAATCAGAATTTTAATTGATTTTGAAATGATGTGGTGGACATGTGAAAAAGCAAAACTGGATTCAGATTAATTGATGGGTGGAATATATTTCTAAAATTAAAATACAAATATAACTAGAACTTTTGGGGAAGATGAAAATGAGAAAAATTGGGGTTATTTGAACAACATGCAATTGCAGATAGATTGCTATATGTACAGAAATGACAAGATACTGAAATACTAACAACAGTGGACAGATTATTAAAATGTTATGACCTGATGGAGAAATTGACAAATTTAATTAAAGAAAAGACACTGGAAAATTCAAAGAAAAATTGAATTTAGTGATGGCGTACATGAGAAAAAATAGGATAGAGATAATTTTAGGCTTTGATGGCTAATTAAAACCATAAACAAGTATAAGTAATAGAAATTGCATATTTATGTGTATTGATATCATAGAAGAGGGAAATGTAGTGGGTACTATATAATCTCAATCTGACAAGTAAGAAGTCATGTATGTTTCCTTGTGCAATTATATTAGCTTTGGTTTTTTAGTTAATTTAGTAGGTATATATGTTTGTATGCTTTTTGCTTCGTATTGTTGATTGTGCATAATACATATTAGACCTTATATGTGGTTTTATAATATTAACTTTACCTTTATATATATATATATATATATATATATATATATATATATTGAAATCAATTTAAGATATATAGATGATGTCATAGTGCACACAGAAAATAGCAAACTTAGAAAAACTATTGGTGAAACTAAACAAGAGATTGCATAAGCAGGGTTACAGTTGAACATTAAAATAATGACCACAGATGATTTACGCAATTTTAAAGTAAATAATGGAGTGGCTGAAATAGCTAAAGATTTCCTATAACTGAGTTCAGTCATTTATCAAAATGGAATCTACAGTCAAGAAATCCTGGGAGGACTTACAAAGGCAGCCGTGAAGGCACTTGGTAAGTTCCTCAAGTGTAAAGATATATCATTAAACACCAAGGACAGAATCACCCAAGCCATTGTATTTAAGAAGTCTATGTATGAGTGAGAAAGCTGGATAGTGAAAAAAGCTGATTTTAAAAAATCAACTCATATAAAATATAATACTGGAGAAGAGTTCTACAGATAGAGAGGAAAACTTAAAAAGACAAATTAAGGAGTTTTAGAATAAATCAAGTGTAGACTTTCACAAAAACATAAATGACTAAACTGGTTGTCAATATTTCATTGTTGTGAAATATTGCAAGCTTTGGATATCAATGGATTTCTAAGGTAAGCTGCACGTTATCCATTTTCCAAATTTGTCAGGAGCAAAATGGATATTTTCATAGGGAAATGAGAACCCAATGGCTTTCCTTTTGAGCTCAACCTGGGAATAAGCTGTAGCAAAAAGGCTAGGACTTGTCTGCCTTTATTTGCAATGAAAATAGCATGCCTTGCAACACTGTAAGCATGTAGAAAATACCCTTCACCCCAACCTAAAATTTTGCACACCAATATTTACAGAAGACTCCTACATCTCCAATGTTGTCCCTTAAAATAAAGAAAAGGAGTCAAAAGAAGGAGGGGAGGAAAGTATGGAAGTTCTACCTTGTGTGAATTAAAGCATTGCTCCCCACCAGAAGAATTCAGTCCCCTCGAGGCTCCTCAAATTTCTAACATTACAGAATATTGTTCATGCCTAGAAAACTGGTATGTACGTTGGCTTGATCATTTTTCCCTTTTCTTTGGATACCTAAATTACGATACTAAATGTTCTACTGAAGCTTTTTAAAACTATTAATAGAATAGAATAGAATAGAATAGAATAGTAAGAAATTAATAGAATTTTTTAAAAAATAAAATAAAATTTGGCCGTCTGCAAAGACGTTGCCCAGGGGATGCACGGATGATTTGATGTTTTATCATCCTTGTGGGAGGCTTCTTTCATGAAGAGCTGGAGCTGATAGAGGGAGCTCATCCTCCTCTCCCCAGATTCGAACCTGTGACCGGTCAGTCTTCAGTCCCGCCGGCACAGGGGTTTAATTTCTTACTTTTCTGTCATTCCAATTGTTCTCCCTCTTTCATTGTTAAAGGAAAAACTCACAATAAAAATTATTATTAAAAAAAACTATTGTGCTAAAAATTTTGGGATGGAAAGAAAATTACACTTGGAAGGACAGAATTCTTACTGGGTGCAATGGCATCACTCTTTCTCACACTCCCAGCATTCAGGGTAGCAGGACTTGTTTCTTTTCTGAGCTGCTTGCAGCTCTCTTGTTTATGATCTTTGGGCAGCTCTACATGAACCCTTTATCCTGGGATTCATCTGGAGTGGTAAATATTCGATCTGCCCAGGGATAGATTTGAGCATTAGTCTCTCGACTGCTGCAGAGGTGAGGGGGATTTATGACACTCCACTGAACCCCATTTGGCACTGCCAAACAGCCACCCTTAATATTCCTCTTCCAGTTTCAACATAGTGGTAATCAACATGTGCAGTACTGTTAGTCTCCTTTCTCATCACCTGGATTAATGTCAGCTAGGGCACCAAAGCAACATGGGTGAAGAGGAGCAATTGCCCCCTCCCTCCCCCTTTGTCTGATTGCCTTGTCGCTCTGGCTAGTATCACTTCAGGTGATGAGTGATGAACATTAGCCATGTTGCATCCACTGACTGAGAATGGGAGGATAAGTGCCACCCCATATCCTCGGGCCTCCAGGGCCCAGGGATTACAGGATGGCCATGCAAACAGTTATGGCCAATACCATCTCAGAACTAGCCCAACTACTTAAATGGGCTCAAAGTTATAGATTCTCAGGGAAAATTCAGAGCAACTTTTGGCTTTTGTTAATGTGGTTCAAGGCCACATTAACCCTAACCAGCTCTGTGCATCAAGCAGCCACCCCAGAGCTGATTTGTACAGTTTTCAGGATAACAGTTCACTGTAGATGTGCCCTTCATGGAAGCATACATGATAGCAAGACAGCAATGCGACAAGGAGCTTCAGCCAACCCTATAGGGAAATCTTGCCAAATAAGCAAGATTGCAGGTGATCTTGGACAGGGTCAGTGTAGCAGCAGTTGAAAGCCGGGGGAGGGATTGGATGATTATACCACATGAATTAATCCTGTTCCTCATTCCACAGCATTCTTGCTGCATACAGTGGCTTGATATAAACCTTTCTGGCAGCATGTATGCAAGCAGATGTTTAGAGGCTAAATCCAGTCAGCAACATCTGATACACAGTATATTGAGTTTGCATTTGGACTCTTGTGTCTTACATAGGCCATCTGTGTGTTATGAATGCTCACATGTTCTGTCATGGTGATTCACTCTTTATTTAAATAAAAAAACATATATTCCTTAGTACATTCTGTATAACCCTGATTGCGATTGCAGTTATTGGAGCCTGGTGACTCTAATGAAGCCATAATGTGAACACAATTGTAGCAAAACAAATTAGCACGGCTGGGAAATAAAGAGAGTTCTCAGCTTTGCACTCTTATCTCCCTTGTTGATTAGATGATCTTACTCAGAAAAGCCCAGAACTCTGAATTGAATCCCTGCTTCAAAGAGAAGACAATTTTGAAGAGCTGTGTGTGTGTGTGTGTGTGTGTGTGTGTGTGTGTATGTGTATACACACACACACAAACATATACACATACACACTAACCTAATTCTTTAGCATTCAAAAATTATAGAAAGGCTATGTTCAGCAAAGGACAAAAGGGATCATCTCACCTCTGCAGGAGTCTACTGTATACCATGCAGCTGTTGACAAGTCTACATAGTGACCACCAAATGCAGCACTGCCCAAACACAAATCAAGAAACATGAAAGGCACTGCAGACTACTGCAGACAACCAGAGAAGTCAGCCATAGCAGAACACCTGATGAACCAACCAGGACATAACATCTATATATATAAATTTGTTAGGGGCATCCAACGAGGAAACAAAACTCAAAACCCCCCCAACCAAACTTAACCAAAATTCCCATGCCCATAACACAAACCACAAGGTACAAACATATCTACTCAAAATGAAAAACAACACAACAACACACTCACAAAATGGCAAAACAAGAAAACTCAAAAATCCCCCAACGAAACTTAACCAAAATTCCCATGCCCATAACACAACCCACAAGGTACAAACATATCTACTCAAAATGAAAAACAACACAACAACACACTCACAAAACGGCAAAACAACAAAACTCAAAAATCCCCCAACGAAACTTAACCAAACTTCTCATGCGCATAACACAACCCACAAGGTACAAACATATCTACTCAAAATGAAAAACAACACAACAACACACTCACAAAACGGCGCACAGCACACATGCAACCCCACGCTCCATCACTCCCCCCGCCACCGCACACACACACGCAACCCCACGCTCCATCACTCCCCCCGCCGCTGCACACACACACACAACCCCACGCTCCATCACTCCCCCACCCCAATCTTACCTCCTTTTACTTCACGCCACCTCCAAACCCCACCCCGCCCTTCCCGTCGAAATCTAGGAAAGACAGGAAGGAAGGAAAGAAGGAAGAAAGAGAAAGGGAGGTAAAGAAAAAGGGGGAAGGAAAGTTAGAGAAAGAAGGAAGAAGAAAAGGAAAGAAAAGGAAAGATGGAAGGAAAGAAAAGAGAGACAGCAGAAAAGAGAGAAATAGGGGGAAGGAAGGAAAGAGATAGAGAAAGAAGAGGAGAAGGAAAGATGGGAGGGAAGGAAGGAAGGAAGGAGGGAAAGAAGGAGAGAAAGAGGGAAGATTGGCCACAGCAACATGTGGCGGGTAAAGGTTGTTATTCCTATTATTATTATTATTATTATTATTATGCTATTGTTCCTATGAGACCCTTTTAGGGGGAATGGGAGAGGTGTCAGGTCCCAGAGGCAATGTATTGCATTATTGTTATTGTTATGGTGGTGGTAAAATAAAAGGAAATAAAAAGTGAAAGAAGGAAGCAAACAGGGAGGGAAGAAAGGCAAAGGAAGAAAGGGGGAGGGAATGAAGGAAAGAGAGAAGGATGAAACCAAGTAGTGAAAGAAAGAAAGAGGTAGAGAAGGAAGAAAGGAGAGAAAGGGGGAGGAAAAGGGGGAAGGAATAGGTAGGGACCTCTCTTTCATAATAGTCCAGATATCTACCTCAACTTTGATAAGTTTTACTATAGGCCACAGCAACGCGTGGCAGGGCACAGCTAGTAGTATATAAGAACACAGAAATGCAGGACTAGTCTAACAACTACCATATCAGGCTACACAGAGAAGCCATTGAAATCCACAAGCATGTGGACAATTTCAACAGAAAGGAAGAAACCATGAAAATGAACAAAATCTGGCTACCAGTAATTTTAAAAAAAACTCAAAAATTATAACAGTAAATAAAGAACAAAACTCAAACACGGAGGAACTCCAAAGAAGAAACAATGAGGAACAGCTAATCTCTCAACAAAGAATTCCCCAGGCAGTAACAAAGTACCCGTAAAAACTGTCAGGCCATCAAATGCTAATCAAGGTGGCCAATTGAAACATTCACTCCTATCTCCAACAGACAAGAGTCCTTTCTCCCACCCTGGACTTTCCACAGATGTATAAACCCAATTTTTCTAGTTTCCAACAGACCGCACAACCTCTGAGGATGCCTGCCAGAGATGTGGGTAATATGTCAGGAGAGAATATTTCTAGAACATGGCCATACAGCCTGAAAAACCTACAACAACCCAATTATAGAAATATTTGTACCATTTTAGTTTGTTATAATAAAGTTAATCTAATCGTAGGTTTAGGATACTTTTTCATGAACCAGTGTAGCTAAATTTACAGTATTGTTATTTTGTGAGTCTTAATTTTGTTCAACTCTGTAATGTAGTTTGTGCAGTGTGTTAGTCAAACAGCAGCATGGGAAAAGCGAAGATGTTTCAGGTTTGCAGTGCTTGTAGTGCAAATTAAACTTATATGAAAGCCGTGTGCTTATTATGAATTACAATGTAGCCTTTGATTTTAATTTTACTTTTTGAAATATTGCAGCTGTGTGGTGCAAACTGGACGCATAGCTCCCCCACAGAGTTCAGTGAGACTTATTTGCTTCCTAATGTATGTGTACAGTGTTGCAGCCTTAGCATTGTTTCTATAAGTAGAAGTTATCACATAAGCATTTTAGCAAATATACTTTATGTTACCATCTGTCCAGTAAACTTCCAGAAGAAAACATCTTCTCCTAGTCTTTTTATGTGTTGTACATTCATTGTGTTCATTATTATGCAAATGACAGGAAAACATGCTTAATAGTTGCATATCATAGTTTATTCCCGGTTGGAAGGAACTTTGCTAGATCATCAAATATTGGGCAGAGCTTTGTCCTAGAAGCTATCTACTTAATAAATTAAATTTTGGGATTGGAAACTCTTGCTTTCTCTTATATTACTCATGGTTTATTCAGTAGTGCTTATCCTCAGGAAATACAATGATCAGGATGTAGTATAATGCAGGAGGCTAAGTAATGCCCAAAAAGGTTCCTTTGGATGAAGTGCATCAGTCAAGAGGCTATATGTCTTACATTACTAAGATAGGGTAGTCCTTACTCAAGAGACAGTCTTCCAATTCAAGACGTCCTCTGTTTTAGGGTGTCAAGCAAGGTGGCCATGGGCATTAATGTTCCCCCAGACGACATCTGTAATTTGTGCTAAGGTTCTTCCTGATCTTGTTTTTTAATTTTTTAATCAATTTTAAAAACTTGGAAAGTTAGCACATTGCTTATGAAAGCACCACCCTCTACTACAGTGCTTCTCGACCTTCCTAATGCTGTGACCCCTTAATACAGTTCCTCATGTTGTTGTTGGTGGTGTTGTTTCATTCACTTGACCAAATTAGGCACAAATACCCAATACACCCAAATTTGAATACTGGTGGGGTTGAGGGGATTGATTTTGTCATTTGGCAGTTGTAGTTGCTGGGATTTATATTTAACCTACAGTCGAAGAGCATTGCGAACTCTATCAATGATGAAATTGAACCAAACTTGACACCCAGAACTCCCATGACCAACAGAAAATACTGGAAGGGTTTGCTACACATTGACCTTGAGTTTTGGAGTTGTAGTTCACCTACATCCAGAGAGCACAGTGGACTCAAACAATTATGAATCTGGATCAAACTTGGCACAAATACTTAATATGCCCAAATGTGAACACTGGTGGAGTTTGGGGGAAATAGACCTTGGTATTTTGGAGTTGTAGTTGCTGGGATTTATAGTTCACCTACAATCAAAGAGCCCCTTGAACCCCACCAACGATAGAATTGGGCCAAACTTCCTACACAGAACCCCCATGACCAACTGAAAATGCAGGAGGGATTTGGGAGGAATTGACAGTGATTTAGGGGAGATGTAGTTCAGTAGTTCACCTACCTCCAGAGAGCACTGTGTTCCTAAGACCATCAGAAATATGTGTTTTCTGATGGTCTTTGGCAACTCCTCTGACACCCCCCTCGTGAGCCCCCCCAGTGGTCCTGACCTCCAGGTGGAGAAACACTGCTCTAGTATAATATTCATTTTCAATAATGTTTCTGGTCCCCTTTTGAACCCCAGAAGAATTCTTACAAAATAAAAAGAATGGTTGACTGCAGTCTAATGCTTTATTTGGGAACTGTCTGGAAAAGGAAGAAAGTGATTGATGAATAGTAGGAAAATATCTGGGGAAGGAGGAAGAGGGGATGATGGAGAAATACTTTTGCTTTTACAGCTCTTTATGGTCCATCTCAGTCAATGTTTTCAGCATGGTGTTCACTGTGTTTTAGTGCAGGGAGCATTTCATTTCTGTGTGGGTGTAATTTGCCTGAAGGGGTTGTGTATGATATTGGTCTGTTGTTTTACCAGTGGGGAGCAGTGAAGGTGTGGTGTTTGTGGGTGTTTATCTCCGATGGTCACCAGTATGTTTTCTATGAACTGGGAGTTTTGTAGGGAAAGGCTTTGTGAAGGGAAGTACTGCATCTGATTTGTTATCTGGATATGTACCTGCTTGTGCCTTGTAATTTCTTTGACATGTTTTTGTTTCTATAATAATAATAAAATAATAAAACTTTATTTATATTCTGCCCTATCTCCCCAGAGGACTCGGGGTGGATTCGAAACATAAAAGGCAAACATTCAATGCCCGAACGCAACAATACACTCATAAGTAACAAAATTTGGCAACCCATCATATATAAACAAATTATGACTTAACAACTAAAATTAAATAAATAACACCTTCTGTTATATCGAACGTAAGACAAAACATCAAACACCTGAACAGAAAGCTGTAGGTTTAAAACAGTGGTTCCCAACCTGTGGTCCATGGACCACCAGTGGTCCACAAGAACTAAAATATGGTCCGTGGCCTCACCATTACTACACCGTTGCAACAAAAGCATCTCGTCTCATGAAACCCTCTTATAGTGCTGAGGCCTATTAAATATGGTTTTCTGTGGGCATGCAAATGGTGACTACTGGATGGCATATGTTCTGTATTAGAAACTAGGGCATGTGGTCTATCCAATGCAATTTTCTGAATCAGCACTCCAAATATCCAAACCAACCAACTAAAGATGACCAAAACCCGATTCGTAACACTTTTGGTACTAATGCTGGAGAGTGGTCCCTAGTCAAAGTGGTCCCTGATCAAAATAAGGTTGGAAACCACTGGTTTAAAAGAATGCTGTAGAGCTTTGGACCTACTGTCACACCTTTCCCTTGAGCTTCGGCAAGGTATTTTTCCTTTTAGCCTCTACACTACAAGGTGCTTCATGAAAAATGAGTATTTGTGATTCCATCTTGATAGTCATATCACCTTCAAAAGGGATAGGAAAGATGTCAACATGGAAAATATCCTGCTTAATGAAAAAATGTCATATACCGGTATGTCACTTTTACACTCAAACCATGTATATTGTATTTATTCCAATTGAAACGAGCCCTTTGAATTTAGAGCTAACATAACATTACTTGTGAATGTGATTTTTTTGCTTTACTCATTAGTTACTACTTTTTACAAATTTAATTCCTTTTTCCCCTTTCCAATATATTCTATACTGAACAACAAAAGAGCATCAATGTGTAAGGTTAAGCATTTGTTTGTTTATTTATTTTTGATGCCTTGTCTGCATAAAAAGAAATAAGTCTCCAAAATTATTATATAGATTTCCCTCTGGGCCATTTCTGCCAGAAGATTGACATTATTTAGCAGTAGCTAAATTTACTATTAGTGATAAATTTTCACCAGCCTCTCCCTGAATTGGCTTGCAGACAGTAATGTGTCTTTTTCCTGCTCTTCCTATTCCCTCCGTTCTCTTGTGCTTTCCCCCTCTCTCTCTATCCTAGGGAGAAATGAAGTTTTCCTGATATAGTGAGCATTTAAAGCTGAGAATTTGCCAGATGAGGCAGAGACTGCCTCTTATGATAAGAGGAGTTATTGTTATGAAGAATTCCTCAAAGATTCAATCTTAATCATTTTGCTATTGAAATGGAAGAATAAAGTAATATGAGGTTTGAATAGACTTGATTAAAAGAATAATTATTTTGCTTGGGTGAGTTAAATATATAAATTCATGGAAAGCTTGCATTCTTTTAGCATTTGCCTATTCAAACAGTTCCACTTTTCAATACTCATGAATCTAGCTTTTAAAAAACAACAGCAATTTTTTGTTTGTCAGGGTCTCTCTTTCCATCCCATTCTTCTTGTATGACAGTAAACCCATGCTAAAATTGTGTGCTGAATGTTAGGCACTACAGGTCTTTCATATATATATATATATATATATATATATATATATATATATATATATCTTTTTAATAGTTTTTTAAAGTGAATTAATGGCATACAGAATAAGAACAGGGAAAACACCCCCCAGGCAGGAATCAGTTAGGCTTTGAAGCTGAAATGCTATTAAATGCTAATCAAGGTAGCCAACTGCAACATTCATACTTGCCTCAAGCAGAGAAGAGTACTTTTTCCCACCCTGGACATTCCATAGATACATAAGCCTCACTTGCCTAGTTTCCCACAGACCTCTTAACCTCTGAGGATGCCTGCCACAGATGTGGGCAAAACATCAGGAGGGAATGCTTCTGGAACATGGCCATACAGCCTGGAAAACTCACAGCAACCCAGTGATTCCAAACATGAAAGGATTCAACAACACAAAAACATATAAAGATAATTGAATACACATAGTACAGATATGCCATTCCCCCACCCAGCTACCCATGAACCACCAACCATGACCTCCAGCACCACCCAGTGAGGCACTCCAGGTCTGGAACCAGAACTTAGTCATCTAAATGTTTTGCCTTGTTAATTACCAGGTTAGAAAAGGTACTCTTTCAGGATATAATTCCCAGAATCCATGTCATCATACCTTCTGGCTGAGGACTGATGGGAGTTATATTTTAAATATGTTTTTCACATATTTCAGAGGCTAGTTTAGATGGATATTTGCAGCCCTACCCCTTGTGCTATCTTTTGGTCTAACAAGCTTGGCCTTCTTTTTCCTTTGAGTCAGTAGTCACAAAGTTGAAGAACAAAGCCAATATAGTGTATCAGACCAGGTTTCTCAGGAAAGGTCTCAGCCTAGACAGAAAAAGACTGCTTGTTTATGTGATTGAGGCCATCACTAAAATAATGGGGGATGACACAGAATGACCATGAATCCTCCTTTACAGAGGACAGTCTTCTTCTTGAAGGACTGTCACACCACAGACTGCCAAAAAGACAAATACTTGGATGCAAAAGCAAATCAACCCTGAACTCTCCTTAGAAGCCAAGATGGCTAAATAGAGGCTGTCATATTTTGGATATATGAAGAGAAGAAATTATTCACTAGGAAATATCACATCACAGATGGATAGCATCAATTCTGCAAGACCTGAGCAAAGCTATTGACGACAGAGAGACTTGGACGTCTCTCATTTACAGAAGTGGCACAAGTAAAACCCAACAACAATAACAAGAGATCAAAAATCTGAAAAAGAAAGAGCAGCAGTGATTTCCATTTTTAATAAGTCCCTTGTCTAAAAAGAGAGACTATTGATAACAAACATGGGGTAGGGGAAAGGTGAGAAGCAATGCATTCAAAACTGATGCAAGACTGCATTATTTTGCAAATGAAATGTTGCTTGGTTGATAAATCCATGATTTTGCAGTAGCTGATGAACCGGTTAAATGTAATCAGGAAATACTTTGGCCACTTAATAGATAGTGTCATTATAATTAAAAGGGATTGGTTTGGATTCACTAGTGCTTAATATAACATGGAAAATTATTGTTAGAATAGTATTTTACATATACAGTGATGATAGATGGGATATAATTTTATATATGCTTACTAAGCAATAACTTGCAGCATTAGTTTTGCTCCAATAAAAGATTTCATCCTAAATATACAAATTATTTGTGATCACAATCTAAACAGATCGACGTTCCTGTGAGACTAAACCATGACAATTTTCATGTTGTTATTGTCACTAGGGAGTCCACCTCCTGAAGACTCACGTGTTCTGTCTTTTTCTTAGTTGGCCGTAGTCAAACTATTTCTGGATACAATTAAAAGTGCTAGTTATGATATATAAAGCCCTATACAGTGCAGGTCCAGGCTATTTAGCAGGTCACATCTCCCTGTATGAACCTTCCCAGGTCTGAGATCTTCAAGAGAGGCCCTTCTCTCAGTCCCTTTCTCCATTGGATATGACTAATTATAACTTATCATGATGGTGGTTTTATAGCTGTAGAAACACCAACTGGCTTGAACTGGTTTTGCCCTGATGCACAATATGTTTTTAAATCCAGTAATAATTTAATCTGTGAATTTTACTATGATATTGTTATAGTTGTTGTCATTGTTGTCATTGTTGTTGTTGTTGTTCTTCTTATTATTATTATTATTGCAAGCTCAATTGGTGGGAATGCAAGAGCGGGCCTTCTTGGTGGCTGTTTCTCAACACTGGAACTCCCTGCCCAGGGAAGCCAGATTGTGCCCCCCCCTGCCCCCCGCTGCTGTCCTTCTGGTGGCAGGCTAAACCCTTTCTTTTCAGGCAGGCTTTTAAAGATGACAGTTTTTAAGATTGAGCCAGGGAGTACTGTGTTTTATGTAGTTTAATAATTTGTTTAATGGTTTTATTGGTTTTAACTATGTATTTTAAATATTTCTGTGTTTACTTCTATCTTAATGTTTATATGTGTTAGGATATATGTTAGGTTTTGGCAGAGAAAAAGCAGGGGTATAAATACTTTTTTAAAAAGAGAGAGAGAGAGAGAGATCAGGGCTTTCCACACATGGTTTTAACATTAAAGTTTTGCCTCTTTAGGTTTTTTTAAGTCTCTTTCCATTTTTTTTTGTTTGCTTGTTTAATGCTGCTGAAGTAGCTTAATATCATTAAATGATATTAAGGTAGCTTAATATCATTAAAATTCGGTACCACAATGGCAAATATGATGGGTGTAGCAGGAGCCCCAAAATGGGGAGGGGGTAAATACATCCCACCAACCAAGAGTGTCTCCACCTTTAGTGTTTGTAGACTATTCAGTCATAGTGTTGACTATTTCACACGATACAAATTTGTTATAGCAGAGCACAGTCCACTCTGTTGAAACATAGAAACAGGACACTGTACTCTACCCATCTAGCTTTCCCATTCCTTCCAGCTTGTTTGCTAACAGCTGTTTGCGTTACAACCATCTTGGGCTGCAAATAATGCTGGTTAAGGATTTGGTTCTGTGTGCATATTTAAACAGCTTGGCCTGATTTGCACTTTCCAGCATATGAAGATCAGTGCATCTTTGTTTCTTGCATTACACATTTTTCTAAATTTTTGCAATGTAGCCAGATAACAAAAAATGTGTGTTTTAGGACAACATTCAGAGAGGAGTGTGCATTTTAGGATAACATATGTATCAATTTTAAGGTAATAATGAATAAATGTATTCAGGCATATTCATTATGAGCAGTTGGGTTTGTATTGCCTACAGAGACACCAGGGCATAGAATCATAGACTCACCACTAGAGGGAACTGCAATGGCAATCCAGTACAGTCCATTCTTCCATGCAGGAATATGCAACTAAAGCATCCCTGAAAGATGGCCACCCAGCAGCAAATAAAAATCCAGCTTTTAAAAAACCTGAGAGAATACTTCTCTAGAAATCTCTAGGTCTTCCAGCATAACTTTGTGTCAACTTCTACTGGACGTTGACTATAGACTTGCACTAGAGAATCTAGAGCTTCCTAGAGAATTATTTTCTCTAGGATCTCGAGCTAAATCGATGGTCAACTTCCAGTGAATATTGATCATAGAGTCGTATTGGAAGAACTAGAGAATTTTAGAGACAGCAATTTAGTTAAACCCATGTATAATCAAATCCACAAAAATGTGGAGGGCCAACTTTACTGCATATATGGCTGTCTTTACTGAGATGTAAGTTCAGTACCTTGGATAGCAACTTTCATTTTCAGATTAAAACCCAACATCACTTCATCATCACACTGAAATCATCAGAAGTTACTAGTTGCAGCTAGAGGACAAATATTAGATTGCGTATGTACATTAAGTTTATAGATCATTCTTCAGATATGAAATACCAGAGAGAGAAAGGAAACCACTGGCTTTTGCAAATGTGCTAAGTCTCTAAATATAGTGATTTGGACAGTAAGAGGCTATGTAGGCATAACCACCAGTTATACTTGTGTATGTTTTAAGTAGGCATACAATAAATCATACCCCTGATTCAATGTGCTCTACAGGAACTACAACAGAGGCTTGGATTAGTATCTTTGTCCTCTTGGCCACCAATTTGCAATTTGTTAGCCACTTACACATTTGAGCCGTTCTCAGCCATCCTGGAAAGAAGGGGCAACCTCATTCTTGGAGGTGAGTGCTGTTCTCTCTTCCCTAGGTGAACAAAGCCAACCAATTGTTGGCAATGAAGACAGTGTTGCTCCCGTGATCCCTCAGTCATGGTTGTGTACCCAAGAAGGAAGTGGGAAAGAGGGAGTAGTCTCCATCTCCACCAACTCCAGAAAATGGTATTAGTATCTTGGCATCTCACTCAGTGAATGCTCTAATTGGAGGGCGTTCATTTATTTAACCATTTTGCAGGCAGTGGTGTGATAGGAATTTTAGTCCTGACTATCTTTCCCTTTGTTGGAAGAGCAATGTTGCTTGCCATCTCAGGGACCCCTTTAGCCAGGCACTAGTACTGCCAAGTTTCCAAAATAGCAATAAGGGACAATCTAAATTTTGTCATGCAAGATTGACAATCTCGGAATAAACATTACTTTGTGTTTTACCTAAATAAAAAATGAAGTTATCAATTTCAATTAATCTAGCTCAGTAAAATCATCTGTTTGGGTAACAAAAACGCACAAGGGATGTTTGCCTTGGTACATGTGTATTCTGAAATCAGTATGTACACACCAGCCACATTTCAAATAGCTTGGCCAATGTCCTATATATTTAGCATTAAGCATTGTTTATCCACATGATCCTTAAGGCTTTTAAATATTCACAGGCTTCAGTTTCTGCTTTTGAGCACAGCAGCATCAATCTTTTGAGTACTGTAGACAGGAAAAAAAATTCATTGTTGCAATCTAACCTAAATAAACTCACTCAAAACCGATTGTCAAGAGAACACTCCTCTGCTGACACTTGTTTTGTTTCTCTTCCAAAGGCTACTTTTACCCTAAATGAGATTTCTCTGGTATTTTCTTTCCTCCTTCATATTTTATAGGTTAACCTTTAACATAAAAATGTTAGCCTCTCCATTTAAAATAAGAACATATTGCATAGATATTTATAAAATTGCTGAACCAGGCAAAGCAGGAGGTTAATGTCTGCCAGGGAAGTGTAAATTTGATTAAAAGGGAAAAGAAATAAAAGGCTATTATTGTGGAGGCCAAATACAGAGAGACTTTTGTACTGAAAGGGTTTGCAAAGTCATGCCTGTGTTTTGCTGAGGTAGTTTCTTTAGCAAGGCAGCAGCTTGAGGAGAAAGAATTCATCCCTTGCTTTTGATTAAAATTCAAAATCAAATGTTCAGGCATCATTCCAAAAAATGAACATTGTAGTAGGGAGAGCACTCAAGGAAAAATAATGAAACCATTCCACGGCATCTTACCTTTTTGCTTTTTGCTAACAGTTTGGAAGAGAAAATGTAAACAAACGATGGGTTTGGATCCAAATTGAGTGCAACTGGATGGATGCTTATTTCCTCGCCCCTTTCACCCCACAGCAATATAACCTCCAACATTTCACAGTAGAAAGCAAGGATGGATGTGGCAAAATAATACCAGCAAGTGATGAAAATAACCAAAGGTTAAGAGAAGTTGCAGCCGTTTACTTTTGCAGACTCAGGTCCATGGCTTCCTTGAAGGACTATCCACCTGTTATGCAGTCTCACTTTTTACCAACCACAATTGTCTTTTTTGTTTTCCAAAGTATGACAGTCTCCATTTAGTAATCTTGACTTTTGACTGAGAGTTCGGGCTTAAATTGCTCTAAGAGCCAATTATTGGTCTTTTCGAGCAGGTCATGGTATTTCTTGAATCTTCCTCTGACCTCAAATTTCAAACAACTTGATTTTCTTAATGTCACGTTTCTTCCATGTCCAGCTTTTATTCCAATGCATAGACACAACAATGGCACAGCCAGCCTTGACTTTGGTATTCAATTATATATCTTGACACTTGATGATTTTGTCAAGTTTCCATCTTCCCAATTTTTTGACTTTAATTTATAAGGATAACAGAGAAAATCTTTTAAATTACACCAATGATTTCTTTATCCAGTTTAAATACATATAAATTATCTCTGGACATTATTTTTGTTTTCTGAATATCCAACAGTAACCCTGCATTTAATTTCTTGACTTTCATTAATAATTATTCCAAGTCTTAGCTGTTTTCTATAAATAACAGGATGCCATCTGTGTATCTTAAATGTTGATATTCCTTTCTGCAATTTTCCATACTAACAATAGTCTGTTGTTATTCATTATGACAATCAAATGATGTGAGACATACATTTATTTTAGTGATCTATACTGAGCACAAAATAACCTTTTTGTATGCAACTAAATATCTGTTAAAATTTGCTTATGATACTGACAAGGATTCTAAAACCCATCTGTTTGGTGCCAAGGGTCAGACCGACTGCAGTCTCCCAAATGACAATTCAGACCATTCAAAATGACCCAAGTACTTTATGTAGCATTTGCAGGGTGAAAAACCGCAAGCAGGAAGGAGGCAGGGAAGTATGTTTCCATTAGCCAAATGGTGTGTTACTAAATCTAGTTCTAACCCCAAATTTTTGGGTTCTGTATAACTTCAAGGCACATAGTACACATATCTTACCAGGTTTCAAAATGTAATTCTAAAATGAAATTTGCCTGAATAAAATAGATTTATTTATGTGACCTTCCATGATTCCCCACCACCACCACCACCTATTGTTAGGCTAATACATATCCTTGAGGAAGTGCTATGCAAATAAAATAGGTTTTTGCACTAAAGAAGCTGGATGAATTCTGTGTATAAATATGGAGACCTAATATGCATTGTTGGATATTGTGGGATTTCTGAGTGATACACTGATGTAACGGTGTCAGCTATCAGCCTGGAAGTCTTTCATTCAAATCTCAGTTGAGCTGTGAATGTATTCTGGTTTTAGTTCCTTCAACTTCTCCTGTTCCTTCCATGCAACTAAACACACACACACAGTACAGTAATAACAAATAACTCTGACCTATCTGACAGGCTGATACTGTTTGCTAGAGATAGACAACTTGATACCGCCTGCCTCCAATAGTTTGGACTATCACTCCTATGCTAGCCAGCATGATTAAATATGGGATTGTGAGAATTGTAGTTCAAAAAATCTGGAAGATCTCAATATCCAGTGTGATGTGAATATGTGAAATATGCAATTTTGTTAGAGTTAGCAACATTACCATGCCTATACTCACTGCCTGCTAACTTGTCTGTTTCCTGACTTCTTATTTCTGTGCTTTTGTATTTATTTATTTGTTTATTTACAGTATTTATATACCGCTTTTCTCACCCCTGGGGGGAACTTAGAGTGGTTTACACAGAAATAATGGCAAAATTCAATGCCTTACAAGCTTAAACCAAATCACAAATCAACACCACATAACAGTATAAAACAATAGGACAATTCATTATAAAATAAGAAAAAATGACATTTAAAACATGAAATTTTCTATACCTACTCTCTTTCTGTGCCACATCAACTACAGCCATTTCTTTTCTTTTTTTTACTTTTTCTCTTCCTTTAGATAATATATTTTATTATGTGAATGTATCTGCAAATAAAGTTTTTTTTATATATGTTTATGGTGTTAGGGACATAGGACCACTGAGAAAATGGAGAAAAACACTAATGATTTTGGCACCCCTCACCCCAACCATATTTAACACCAAAAATTGCCTGTACTGGTGAGGTCATTTATCCAGGCCATGCACATGTGCCCTCGTGCATTCATATGCTTGCTTCATGGGTGAGGAGAAGGGGATGGGAGCAGAAGGCAAGAGGGTGGGTGGTACATAGATCTCCGGAGCGCATGAAGAAACACAACTGCCATTAAGATAAGCAGCTGAAGGCAATTCCTGCTATCCTTGACTTCTTCTATTCTGGTGCCACTATTCTGACAGCTTGCCCTGGCTAATTCCTACTCTACCCCCTCTCCTGTATTCTGTCCACCCCAGAGACCTATGCATCATCTGCCCTTCCACCTCATGTTCTCCCTATCCCAACTCCTTCTCCTATCCATTCACCAAGGTGAGTGTATGGGAATGTACATATGGCACTCCCCTGTCCCGTTCCCCATCTGGCACCCCCTGTCCCATTTCCTACACCTCTGACCACTTGTCCACTTCCGCAAATGAGTGACTGAGGGAATGCACATGTAAACTCTCCCACCTCATGCCCAGCCCTGTCCCCTTTCTCCTCTGCCTGATCAACCATCTGATAAAGTGAATGAATACTTTAGGGAATACATACCTGTATCCTCCCTCCTCACAATCTTCCTATTCAACCCCTTCTCCTCCCATACTGCCCACCCACACTGGAGAAAGTAGTTTAAGCTTCCATCTTTCACTGCAAGATTCTGTGTGTGCCTGAGTGAGCATGAGATTGGTTGTTGTTCACCCTCTGCTTTGCCAGTCTGATTACTTTGCTATCTTTTACATCTTCCAACAGATTTAAATGCAAAGTATTTTTATTGGGTTATATCTAGTGGTGGCCTTCGATTACTACTTCAAAACTGAAGAACATTTATGCTTCTCCCCATGTTTTAGACTTCAACTCCCACAGTTGAAGTCTAAACCATCAGACATGCGGGTGAAATCCAAATATTTGATAGGCCCAAGATTTCCTGAACCTGAAGTAGTAGAAAGTGCTTATATGGTTGTACAATGCAAATTGTTCTATTTGTTACTCCCCTCTGCAGCATATTCTTCTGTGAAATGTGCTGGAGAGTCCTCCAACCATCAGGAATACATTTTAAGTAGGGAGTAGGGTCAGTTACATTGTGGAAGGGATTATGAAAAGTCATATCTAAATGCCTTCTGCTAATGCAAATTCACCAAAGGATATAGCTTAAATTACTATGATACATAATCACCTGCACAACCACCATCAGCAGCATTGGCATATTTTTATTTCAGTGGCACTTTGCGAAGGAGACATTCCCACGCAACTATGGCCACCAATGCTTTTCTGTAACTTGTTGCCTTATGACATTCAGTTATTAATTTTCACCACTGCTTCTTGGTGCTGTTATTACTGTTTTTGAAGAAAAAAATGGAATACATGGTTTGCATGTGCGTACTATTCTGAATTCAGTATTACACTTCACATCTGCTTTTTTAACTTTTTAAAATTGTGTTGTGTTCATCCCCAGGAGACAATGTAAAAATACAGATCGCACAATCTTGTGCAGATTGTTAGTCCCACTAATTTTGACAAGGCTTGCTTCCTGGTGAGGCTGCAGAGGTTTTGCAACAATCAATCAATCAATCATCAGTGTTTTCATCCTAGCTTTGTTGTGGGAGCAATGATGCCCAACAACCTTACCTAACTAAGCTGCAAGAATCCCATTGCCTCTCCTCCATCTCTCTTTTTCTGTCTCTATGTGTCAGAGAGAGGGAGAGAAAGAGAGAGCGGGAGAGGGAGAAGGCACACATCTTCCCTGATGTAAAATGATTTCTAGGACAAAATGCCAGGAAGTGAGGCCTTGTACATCTCTTCAATTACTATTGTTCTGCTCTCCTCTTAGCTACTGGATAATAAGTAGCTTTCAGAGAGGCATTAAGCAGATTTGCCCTCCAGGGTTTGCATTCCAGTGGAGTGACAGTTATTTTCATAAACAGAAAGATGCAGGCGGGCGGAGGGAAGCTGAAAGGGACCAACACAATCCCAAAAAGGAGAGACAGACCCTGGTTAGCCAAACTACTTATTATTGCAGCATCTTGATATAGACAGGAAAATACACAGTTTTTAATATCTTCAAATGTCATTGCATTCTGATTTATATCAGTGTGCAACATGTTGACTTTATTACCAAGCAGCAAAAAAGACAGGAAGAATTATCGGAGCGAATGCCTCTCCCTTTTCATATTCCCCCAAAAGCTCCTTTTCTACTTTGATGACAGAACATACATCATTAGAGATTTAAAGCACATCTCTAATGATGTAAAATAACAAGAGTGATAATAATGACAATAATGACAATAAGGCATGAAACCCAAACTTAACCAAACAAAAATACAAAACGCAGCATTTTACAGACTTTACGTAAACATAATGTGACAATGCAGTTTCTTTCATTCTCTGCTATGACAGTTAATTCCAGACCAGGAAAACTGTCAAAAATGTTTAGTTCTGCTTGGGTTGAGTTAATTACAGGCCCCGAGGCTGTGCTGACTTTTTCCCCGCTAATGGCACTGTGCTACAGGTAAAAATCCATTTGCAAGAATGTTTTCATAGCTACAGATCTAATTTACTGAATATCAAATATTTATGCCATTGCAATTAAAGTGACAGCGTTCCAACCCCCCCTCTCTCCATTCCCCCTCCCCAAACCATGAAAGCTTGAGCTTTTTAATAGAATTTATTATACAGTAAACATTTGGTGAAAACTTTTGCTACAGCATATAATGTGAAAGCTTTGAATATTTTATTGATTTTATTCTCTTGCTTTCATTTCCTTATAAACACTGGAACATTATGAACTTCTGTGCTGTATTGCGATAGAGCCCCCCTTCCCTATTTTACTGTCGTTCAGTCATTGCCTTGTGGGTTGGGAGCTACTTTATCACTACAACTGTTGCAGTGATTAGGGATGCAGGAGGACACTGAGAAGGGGGTGAAATGTCAAACAGCATTTAGTAATTCAGGAAAAGGAGAGGAAGAGAAAGAGGGGAAAATAAATAGAAAGAATAATGAGCGCCCCTTGGCTCATTAGGAAAAAGGCTGGGAAAGTGACTGTTGGACAGTTACTGGGTTCACCTACATCCAACTAGGGTAATGTGTGGACAAAGAGCTCCATTTCTAAACATGCAACCTGGGCAGAGGGAGGTGTCATGTGGACAAAGGAAGCCTGTGTACAAATAGTTCCCTACATTAGATCATGATATACAGCAAGGGTCATTCTCCACATGTTTGTCAGATTGCAATTCCAATCATCCCTAGCCAATGTAGCCTTTGGTAAAGGATGATGGGTGTTGCAACCCAATAATATGTGGCAGGGCTGACATTATTTCTCTCTGTTATACAGCTGTATCAAGATCCCATGTTTAAGACCTCCCATGTTTAAGATTATGATGTGTTTGTGCTCTTATGCCTTATTGATTCTGTTATGCCTTACAAATGTGTCCATGCTGTAATATCTTATTGTCATGGATAGCTTGGAAAGCAAGGATAAGGAGGGTCTGGTGGAGGGCTCAGTGGTCAAGCCAAAATCCAGAAGTGCCCAGCAACTCCCTCAGTCACAATTTGAAATAGCACCCATGGAAGTAGCTGCTACTTCTCAGCCTGCAGAACAAGTGCAAGCCAGTTCCTCTCCACAGGCTGAGGAAGAAATAACTGTTCCTGTCTTTGTGGGCCTGTGTCCTGCTTTACTCCAGAAACAGCCTTACAATATGAGTAAAAGTAACTGAAAAAGCTTTACTTCAGCAAAATAATAATACTAGTAGTAATGATGATGATGATGATGATGATGATGATGATGATGTCAACAGACTTTACCTGCCCAGAAAATCAGGAGGCAGAGGGTTTCTGCAAGTGAAACAAACGGTAGAAGAAGAGAAACACGCACTGGCAGATTATATGAAAGGCAGTCAAGAAGTAACATTGAGGGAAGTCAATTGTAGTAAACTGCTTAAAGTGCAAAAGACAAAGAGGGAATACCGTAAAAACACAATCCAGAGTAGAAGAGAAAACTGGCAAAAGAAAGCTCTCCATGGACAGTTCCTGAGAAAAATTGAGAGCCAAATTGACAAAGAAAAAACATGGCTGTGGCTCACAAATGGAACTCTGAAAAAGGAGACGGAGGGCCTCTTTCTGTCAGCCCAAGAACAAGCCATTCGAACCAATGCCATCAAAGCCAACAACAGATCCCAAATGTAGACTCTGCAAGGAAGCAGATGAAACAATAGATCACATCCTCAGCTACTGCAAGAAGATTGCGCAGCAGACTACAAGCAGAGGCACAACACCATTGCTCAGATGATTCATTGGCACTTGTGCCACAAATACCATCTGCCTGCGACAAAGAACTGGTGGGATCACAAGCCGGAAAAAGTTACAGAGAATGAACATGCCAAACTCCTCTGGGACTTCTGGGTTCAGACAGATTTTTGAAGCATAAT
Source organism: Anolis sagrei (assembly GCF_037176765.1). Taxonomy (NCBI): domain Eukaryota; kingdom Metazoa; phylum Chordata; class Lepidosauria; order Squamata; family Anolidae; genus Anolis; species Anolis sagrei. Next base: position 208,311,912 of record NC_090024.1, on the reverse strand, counting down.
ACTCCTGACCTCACAATCGTGTTAAAAAAACAAAGTATGGATCGTTGATGTCGCAATCCCAGGTGACAGCAGGATTGCAGAGAAACAACTGGAAAAGCTGACACAATATGAGGATTTAAAAATCATACTGCAAAGACTCTGGCACAAACCAGTACAGGTGGTCCCAGTGGTCATCGGCACACTGGGTGCCATGCCAAAAGATCTCAGCCGGCATTTGGAAATAATAAACATTGACAAAATCATGATTTGTCAACTGCAAAAGGCCACCTTACTTGGATCTGCACACATCATTCGAAAATACATCACACAGTCCTAGATGCTGGAGAAGTGTTCGACTTGTGATTTTGTGATATGAAATCCAGCATATAGATCTCATTTGCTGTGATGTACTGTGTTTTGTGTCAGTAAAATAATGATGATGGTGGTGGTGGTGGTGGTGATGCACACAGCAGTAAGGAAACAGAAGGTAAGGTCCAAAAGCAATAAGGTCTTACAGCAGAAACAAAAGTGTTTGGCAACAAGTTTTCACAGCAGACAGAAGCCAAGAGCTTTGGACAAAAAAGCTTTCAGTATACCGGAATAAGAGTCTTTTGCAAAGCAGATGCTGAAGCTGTAGCACAGAGAGGAATACAAATGCACCAAGTAGGTCAGTTGCTGCCAATGCTGACTGCTGGTTTTGCTGCTAATTTATAGTCCTGGGCTCCCAGCATGTATGCTTCTAGAGTAAGGTATGATTGCTCAGTGTTTTTGCCATGATTCTAACTGACCTTCTTCTTTCTTATTTTGCCCTTCGTTGTTCTTGAAATGTAGGGACTTGTAATATGTCTTCCTTGCCTTCTCTTTCATCCTCAACACGTGGGCCCAAATTCCCAAATGCTATCTCTACAGCCTCCTGTTCTACCCTCTCTTTAGGAGCAGAAGAGTAGTCCACAATAACCTGTGAAGAAAGAGGTCTCAACTAAGCAGATCCTCAAGATTAGCTCAGAAGCAAACCAGGAACAGGTAACACCTGTGAATTTAGGATTTAAGGAGCTCAAGGGTGGTCCTTTGTTGCTAGCATCACTTCTAGAAGCTACAACCTTTTCTCTTTCTATCTTGTATTCCTGAACTCTGGACTTACCCTTGTACCTCTGGACTCTCTGGCATTCGACCCTGGAATGAACATTCAGCTTCTGTTTTGCATCTCTGTTGGACTGTCAGCTTGACTTTGGGCTGTTGATTTATGCTCTGCTGCTTTTTGAAAGTTGAGAATTCTGACACTTATTGATAGTATTCATTGTAAGCAATAGATATTTCTTATAGATAGGCACTTGAAGCTTCAGAGCTACAACCTTGGACTCTTGCTATCTTGTGTTCCTGAGTTCTGGACTTACCCCTGTACCTTGGCTTATGGATTCTGATGGGAATTGGAGTAACGTTAGAAACTGCCAGCTGCAACTAATTGTTATCTGCAGACAGGTACAGCTTATTACAGTCGCAAGGCACCTGGTGGGAAAGGGGAGTTTAGACTGGTCTGAAGAATGTCTTAGAATGCAAGGCCATTCTCATGTGAATCAGGAGCATGAAGTAATATTTAGCTAATTAGCCAATGGAGTCAAGAACACAAAAAGTGTAATGGATGGGGTTCTCCAAACCAATGGGATTTATGCACACAAAATGTTTAAATGCCAAGCTTATACATTTTATATTCTGGTAGTAGTAGGCAGTTCTGACAATGATGGACTATAGTAACATGTACTGCACTTTCTAAATAAAGTTCTTCTGTTTTCAAGTTGAGATTGTTTTTTATATAGCCAGAGTTTGCAGTCTAAATGCTAGCAGATCAGGGTGCAAATTATGACAGCTTGACAATATTGTTTAACTGAAACACACAGCATCCTTCACTATTGGCTATGCTGGGACTTAGAGTTTGACAACATAGAGAAGGCTACACCATTTAAACACATGATGCAGCAGCCCATAGAATCTCATAAAATCAGAAGAACATTAAAAAGAGTCCCAACTTTACATCCAACATAACTAAAGGTAAAGGTTTCCTCTTGAAATTAAGTAGTTGTGTCCGACTCTGGGGGGGTTGTCCTCATCTCCATTTCTAAGCCGAAGAGCCAGCATTGTCCATACCTCCTAGGTCGCGTGGCCGGCATGACTGCATGGAGCACGATTACCTTCCTGCCAAATCAGTACCTATTGATCTACTCACATTTGCATGTTTTCAAACTGCTTGTTTGGCAGAAGCTGGGGCTAACAACGGGAGCTCACCCCATCCACAGATTCGAACTGCTGACCTTCCAATCAGCAATTTCTGCAACTTAGTGATTTAACCTGCTGTGCTACCATGGCACATATCTAGTTTGAAATATTATCAGGACTAAAAGTTCTGTGCATGTCACCATGGAAAGCTATTGTTAGTCAGAGGAGAGTACTGGACCAGAGTTTTATAGCATAGAACACTTAATTTTTTGGATTACTACATCTTCCACATCCCACACCTTTATGGGCACAGGCTGTACTAGCTGTGAGCTTCATGGGGTTGTAGTGCGAAAGGTAACTTTCCCAAGCTTTCCATTTTATAGAGCTGCACTGAGTTGACAAGACTTGTTTCTGAGCCATTTCGCATACTCCAAAATCAGCTCTTTTGTTTCAGTTGTAATGCTGTAAAATTTCATTGGGGGGGGGGGGGAGAGAATGGCAGTCAGCAGAGCTGCCATTTTGTTTTTCCAAGAAAACCTTGCTCTAAAATACTATCTGGGTTTTTGAAATTTTACATTGCTGCCTTCATAAAAATGGTTTCTTTCTTCAAAACACACAGGGGCCCACTAGATTATGATCACCATGACTTTATGGTCCACAGCAGCATATCCACAAAAATAAAATATACTTTTACAGGTGAGGATATCATTCTTTCAGCAGCTCATTTTATTTGAAAGTGGCTATGTTAAATGCCCTTCCAGAGGAAAAAGCAGACTTTTAAAAATATAAAATCATAGAATGCCATTCAATGCAACTGTATTTTAAAGCCCAGACGACTACAAAAGCCTTATTAATACAAATATCTCACAATCCCAATCACTGCCAAAATTTAAGGTGTCTTACATCTTTGTTCATACAAACCTATGTATCTCCAATCTGAAGGAATTCCTAGTGATTTCAATGGGAAAAAATCTTAAATAAGAGTTAAAACCCATTCCTGGGTCAAACTGCTAGATTAAATTCACAAATCTTTGTCTGAATTGTTTCTCCACAGCTGTAAACTAGATTATTGAAACAAGGTAAATAGGTGCAGATAAACACAGCGAACCAGAGACATATATTCATCTTTGAATCATGGCTCGTGAGTTTCCCCTCAGGGCTCCATTTTATTTCAACCAATTCTACTGAAACTGCCAAGAAAGAAAGAAAAATACTTGTCCTCTGCTCTACCCCCATGATGTATTGAGGAGTGAAAAGTTCAAATCTTATAATTGTAAGACAACAGGAAGAAGAGCTGGGGCATTTCAGAGACAAGCAGGCTCCTTGTGGCTTAGGCTTTTGTAGGCTGCAGAATGAGCACTCTCTTCTCTAGGGGTTAGATCAGGCATGGGCAAACTTGGGCTCTCCGGGTGTTTTGGATTTTAACTCCCACAATTCCTAACAGTCTCATGCCCCTTCCTTATTCCCCTCAGCCGCTTAAGCATGGGCAACTTGGGCCCTCCAGATGTTTTGGACTTCAACTCCCACAATTTCGAACACCCTCAGGCCCCTTCCTTTTCCCTCTCAACCGCTTAAACTTAAGCTTAAGGAAAGGGCCTGAGGCTGTTAGGAATTGTAAGAGTTGAAGTCCAAAACACCCCTAGAGCCCAAGTTTGCCCATGCCTGGGTTAGATGGTAGTAGAACAGGAAGTTACTGCTTTAGACCAGGGCTTCTGAAACTTTGTCTACTCACTACCTCTTTCTGTCCAAGAAATCTTTACATGACTCCAGACATATAAGTACTGTATATACTTGAGTATAAGCCTAGTTTTTCAGCCCTTTTTAGGGCTGAAAAATCCCTCCTCGGCTTATACTCAAATGAGAGTCCTGGTGGGAAGACGTGGGGCTGAAAGAAGCCCTTCTTTCAACCTCAGGCCTTCTTGCCAGGACCCTCACATCTCTGCACAGCAATCCAGCTCTCTCCTGTCTCTCGTGCTTGCCTTCCTTCCTCTCCTCTCTCTCTCCCTGGAAGTGTGAGGTAAAGGGACACATTGCCAGCGCCCTTCTCCTTGGCAAAGGCGTCGGCTCCTCAGAAGTAGTGTCTGATTCTGGAGCATGATATATGGAGTGTTGGCATGGGGTGTTGGAGGTAGAAGGGGAGAAAGAAGGAAGGAATGGGGGAGGGGGGGAGGGAAGGAAGGAAGGAAGGAAGGAAGGAAGAAAAAGAGAGGGAGGGAAGGAGCAAGAAGAGAGGAAAGGAGGTGGGAAGGAGGTTAGGGGAAAAGGAAAGATGGGAAAGAAAGAATAGAAGAGAGGAAAGGAAAAGGAAGGAAAGGAAAGGAAAAAAGAAGGAGGAAAATAAATTCCCCCCTTAACACTCCCCATTTTCCCCCCATTTTTCTAGTCCCCCTTTCCATCCCAACCTTTTTCAGTTTCCAGCCCCCCTTTTACACCTCAGTCATTCCCCCCTTCCCCAGTTGCCTCCTTCCCACCCTAATATGTCCTAGTTTTCCAGCTTCCCCTTTTCCACTTTATTTCCCATTTTTTCAACTACTCCTTCCCATTCCAACGTTTTCATATTTCCAGTCCTCCTTTCCCACCCCCTTCCCACACCAGTCTTTCCCACTTTTCCTTATTCATATACATACAGCATTTTCCCCAAAAAGTATAGTTATAATAAGCTATGGTGATTCTTGGAAGGATATAGTTACATTGAAGAAGATTAGAATAATGATTTAATAGAAATTGGACAGTGGTATCTTAAATTATACTTTTATGTAAATATTCAAAAAAATGTTTAACCTACTGATGCCTCAACTTATGTAAATTTATTCATATCTATTTTTACTTTGAAATTTACCAGTAGCTGCTGCACTTCCTACCCTCGACTTATATTCTAATCAATAAGTTTTCCCGTTTTTTGTGCTAAAATTAGGTGCCTTAGCTTATATTTGGGTCAGCTTATATTCAAGTATGTACAGTATATAAAACAGATATAAAATCAAACATTTACTGATAATAAATCAGCATTTGCAAAGCATGGTAAGCAAACTGACTTTCCTTTTTGTGAAGTGCAGCTGAAACATTTTCTGCATAGTCCACTGTCAACTTTGCACATTGTGGCTATCAGATTAATGTAAACGGGTGGCATTACTATTGCCAAATTTTTCATGATCCCAATATTGAACTAAGGAGACCCATTTGGGGTCAGGACCCACAGTTTAAGAAGCAATGCTTTCGACTAAAACCCAGTGAATTCTTCAGCTCTACGAGTTGTCATTCAAAAAGTGTTTCAAGCACAGTTCATTGTGGGCGCATCTACACTGTAGAATTAATGTAGTTTGATTCCACTTTGGCTGCCATGACTCAGTGCTATGGAATCATTGGAGTTGTAGTTTTACATGATTGCTAGCCTTCTCTGCAAAGAGCTCTGGTACCTCACAAAACTACAAATCCCATTGTTCCATAGTATTGAGCCATGGCAGTTAAAGTGATCGCAAACTGCATTAATTCTACTGAGTAAACGAACCTTCTGTCAGTGATCTAATCTTTCTAATTATTGATAACATATGTCTATACAGTGTTAAGTCATAACAATTTGGGCTCTTTCATGCTACACCATAATTCTACTTTAACTGCCAAACCATATCCTATGGATTCTGGACATTTGTTATTAGGTGAAGCACCATAACTCTCTGGCTGAGAATTTTGCATTCCCTCCCCTCACTACAAATCCAAGGATTTCATAGGATGGAATCATGGTACTTAATGTAGAATCATACTACTATAATTATGTAGTGTGAAAAGGCCAATAATAATCAGAATCTTATAGGTGCCATACAAACACACACACATTCCTTGACACGTGTTTCTGTTCTTTTTTTAAGCAATGTATAATGAACTATTCAGTTCACAGGCAAAAGGAATTCCACAGGCGTAACCCTCGTGCATGGGATTGCATGTTCTCAACAGGTATGAATTATTTGTTAGTGCCTTCAGTATACCATTTGATTCTCTGAGATTTCAGAAGCAGTTATTTCACATTCTGTGTTGTATACAAGACAATAAGCAAGCACATTGGCAAATAGAACACTTTGTTATTCAGAAGAAGAAGGTTGCATAGCAGAACCACCAAAATGCTCTGCGAGTGTACATTTGCACTACGCAAGTGCGCTCCCGGTGGCACAGTGGGTTGAACCGCTGAGCTGCTGAACTTGCTAACCAAAAGGTCACAGTTCAAATCCGGGGAGTGGGTTAGCTCCCACTGTTAGCCGCAGCTTCTGCCAACCTAGCAGTTCAAAAACACGCAAATGTGAGTAGATAAATAGGTACTGCTCCAGCAGGAAGGTAAAGGTGCTCTGCGCAGTCATGCCAGCCACATGACCTTGGAGGTGTCTACAGACAACACCGGCTCTTCGGCTGAGAAGTGGAGATGAGCACCAACCCCCAGAGTTGAACACAACTGGACTTAATGTGAGGAGAAAACATTTATCTTAACCTAAGTGAAATGTAGAATGAAGGCAGTGATCGATGGTCCAGAATGGAAGGGTCAGTATGGGGACAATCCAAGACATTCGGTCGCTTGAGATAAACAACATATTGTGACTTTCTCCTATAAGGTGGATAGAACTCAATGAGAAATCATAGTATCCAAGCTTTGGCAATTTGGGTACGTCTCTCTCACTCTAACTCCCCTGGCATGAAAAAAAATACAACAGTGAAATTATAACTTAACAACTGGCAGTTCTTTTGTGATAGAATCCTCTCTGCCGAATGGTAGGGCCAGCCCTGTACTCTTGATAGCAAAAAGGACAAAGTCCTTTGGCAATGTAATGATTAATTTATTATGGCATGACCTTTTCTAAGCAAGAGTGTAGTCTAACAGATGGATGACAGAAACAGAAAGAGATACAAATAGAATGTACATGTGAATAGAAATAGGGTGTGTAAGGGAGAGTACTTTTCCAAGATAAGAAAAAGGAATCCAAGCATTAAAATGGTAAAGATATTGTTTTGCACTCAGTCTTGTATTTAAACTGTTTATTTAAATTGTTTCTGTGTTGACTTCCAACTTACAAGGGCCCCCAAGGTAGTGAACAAATAAAGCCATATCATGATTTTAAGATTAAGAAAGACATTCTAATAATGCTGTTTAGAAACTCCTACAAGAGTGCTACAATGTATAAAGCAGTTAAAACAATGCAATTCTAGCATTCAAAGCCATGCAGAACAGCACTGTTTTGGCTGTCAAATGGAGGCTTAAAAGAGACGGACCTCTTGGGTAGGTACTACAGAGAAATCCACTTTTAGCAATAACAACAACAACAACAAAAGGCATAAAGAGATTTTGGAAGCTTCATGTAGTTCAATGGGCAGCAGCCAGGTTTCTAACTGGAGCAACACACAGGGAGCATACAACGCCTCTGCTGAGCCAGCTCCACTGGTTTGCTACCGAGCACAATTCAAAGTGCTGGCTTTAGCCTATAAATTCCTAATGGTTCCAATCCAGCTTATCTATCCAGACGTATCTTCCTATATGAGCCAGTTAGAGCATTAAGATCGGCTGAGGAGGTCCTGCTCTTGGTCCCGCCACCCTCACAGGCTCGACTGGAGGGGATGAGAGTCAGGGCCTACTAGGTGGTGGTACCTTGCCTGTGGAGCTCCCTCCCCAGCAAGATCAGATCGGCCCCCTCCCTCCTGACATTTAGGAAACTACATAAAATGTGACAGTTCAAGCAAGCATTCAGGGAGTGAAATGAAGTATTCAAGATAACTTTGGGATTGGTACAATGTCAGGTGTCCTATGTTTTTTGTTTGTCTATGTCCGATGTGTTATAGTTTACTGGTTTTAATCTATTGTTATATGCTATTTTAGTTATGTGATGTATTTTATGATCTTCCCAACTTACCGGGCGGAGATGTTGCAGCAGCGGGACATCCTCCCATCTGCCATGGCATCCGAGAAGTTCCCACCAGCTGGGCGACTGACCAATCAGAGGCAGCCCCTGCTTGCCCCCTGCTTGGCCTGGGCTGGCCACCCTTGCGAGATTCTGGTAGCCTCAAAAAGAGTGTGAAAGGCCACACTGAACAGCTCGCCTTTCCTGTGTCCCAGCCCATCCATCTTTTATAAATGTTGTTTAAGTTTCATGGTTTTTGTTAAGTTTTGTTCCTTTGTCACAAGTTTATGGCATGCAGCATGGGCCCTGGATCTGGCTTGCTTATCCTCCACCCCCCATTGGAAGGGGAGGAAGGTCCAGTGGTTCTCCAGGAGTGCAACGATGTCAGGATCCCAGTATTGTGCTGGTCAGTAACAGCAGGACCTCCTGGAGTGGTTAAGCAGTATCATACAGCAGCGGGCTGTCCAATCCAGGACCCATGCATGGCTGCCAACCCTGAGTTTCTTCTGTAAGCCATAAACAAGTTGTGGCCATTTGTTATGCCAACATGGTATGTGTCTCATACTTAGGTTTGCTGGCGGGAGGCTCTAGTCGCACATGCCCACGCAAATATTTTGTAATTGAATTTTGCCATTTACTTTGTTGTGAACTGCTTTGTGTCCCCCCAGGAATTGAGAAAAGTGGTGTATGAACAAAATAAATAAATATAATCCAATGTTATATTATTTAAGACCCATTCTTGTATATTACCAGCAGCCTAATAGACAAAAACAGTGTTCAAAGAAGTAGGCAAGTCAATTCTTGCAGTATAAAAAGAAGGGAGAAGAAGAGGGGGAAAGGAACGCAGCAACACCTTTAAGATTAACTGGTTTTTTATTTTTGCATGAGGTTTTGTGCATATAAACCGAAGATACAAACACATTTCTTAAGTTTATATCTGCAAAAGCTAATGCAATTTTTTAAAAAAACAGTCTAAAGGATGTAGCTACATTCCATCTCTCTTCTTTTGTCCTTTTTAGACAAAATTGGTTGTTTCCTCCCACTAAAGAGCTTGGGATAGTTGCTCTAGGCCTGACTGGATATTCTGGGATCATTGGACAGAACAGCTATGTCTTTCCATCATTTTCTTTTAGGTGAAGGAAATGTCATGCTCCAGCCTCCAAAAGCCTGCACCTCTTCTTTCTTTGAAGGTCTTCTTTGGTTAAAGTACTGTAGTAACTTTTCCCAGCAATTTAAAATTCCCTTCTAGAAACTTCTAGAGAACTTGCCGAACTATAGCACAAATCCCAGCATTGTGCAGAATGGAACCATAGCACTTGAAATGGCATGAATCTGCTACAGCTGTGTGGTGTAGCTACAGTGGTTGTCACATTGAATGGAATCCAAAACTGAGAAAAACTATAGTAGGTAGAAGCATAACCCAGAGCAAAGAGGAATTCAATGGGAATTCAGGAGCCGAAGGAACCTGAAACTCAACAACTAAAATCTTTGCTCAAAATTACCTCCTGCTTGTGTTATGAAGATTTTACTATCCAAAGATGCCCATCAAAAACATATCCCTGCTTCAGCAGCCCAATATTCGGGCACAACTTTTTATTACACATGAATTCTATGACATCAACAAATGTTCAGTGTGATCAGTTATCTGCAAAGTCTTCATCCGTGGGAGCCTTCTGAATACTACCTCAAAATGATTGCTACAAAACAACCTGAAATAATGGAAATATTGGTATGTCCTCCTGGACTGACACAAACATTTCCAGCACAGTTGCAGTGGAGCAGCAGAGTCACCCTGTGGCAATGGATAATAATAAAGGATCACTATGCATGAAAATATCCAGGCAGGCAGAAAATTTTTATAGCTTGATGTTGTTGTTAGAAACTAAGCAGGGGACAGTGACATTTCAAAATGTGTATTTAAAAAGTACATTCTACTTCCTTTACAAGAAATAAGTTGAAGTGATCCTATAGGAAAAAAAGTATCTTAGTATGGGGGGAAAGGGAATGAAGAGGTTCCCCTGCTGATTTGTTTTCATAGATGAGTGAAAAACCCATCATGAGATTTCTCAACAACCCGAATAGCTTATAGGTTATTTATTTCATCCTTTTACTACTCCATGAGAGTTACTTATTACACTCTCCAATACTGAACTCAGCACAATATGCTGATAGAACTAAGACCGAAATGGGGGCCCCAAGGTCTAATTTTTGTTAAAGATGTCTGCTTGTGATCGTATGTGGTTGCCCCCAACTGTATGCATCTATTGTTTTGTGATTAGTCGTTGAAACATGGGCGCAGTTTGCAAATCTGATTGCTGAAGCATATATTTCTGAGAAAATTCCACTGAAATGAAAATGCATTTGCCATTATGTTTAAATCTGAACCTGTGAAACAAAATGCAGTTAACAGGGCTAAAGAGTGGAGAAGAAGACAATCCAGCGAGGACTTGGCATAGTGGCCTGAACTTAGTAAAGTTACACGTTGGACTACAATTTCCAGAACCCCGCAGCCAGCTTGCTTAACTTTTTATACTCCAGAAAAGTAACATTTTCCCATGATGTGTGTCAGATATAAAAGAAAACTGGGAAATCAGGAAGTGGAAAATATAATTAGGCTACTGGAGCACCATATAGCGTACAGTAGCAGTGTCCATCTGATAGCCCTCCAGAGAATGATGGACTATAACTCCCTAGTTGTAGTTAACAGTGAAGAACAAATGGGGGTGCACATCTGCTCCTGGCCATAGCATAATGGAAGATGGCATGGCTGGTTGCCTGCAGAGAGGGGATCAGTCCAGAAGGTACAACTTAGTTAAGTAAAGAAATCATGACAAAAGTCATGACTTAGCATAGTGGATTTTCATGAAGGTAGGAGCCCCCGCTGGCACAGCGGCTTAAACCACTGAGCTGCTAAACTTGTTGAATGAAAGGTTGCAGGTTTGAATCTGGGGAGCGGCATGAGCTTCCGCTGTCAGCCTCAGCTTCTGCCAACCTAGCAGTTCAAAAACATGCAAATGTGAGTATATCAATAGATACCGCTTCTATAGGAAGGTAACGGTGCTCCATGCAGTCATGCTGGCCACATGACCTTGGAGGTGTCTACAGACAACGCCGGCTCTTTAGCTTAGAAATGGAGATGAGCACCAACCCCCAGAGTCAGACACAACTGGACTTAATGTCAGGGGAAAACCTTTACCTTTACCTAAATTTAGATAATGCTCTTTTTCCTTCACAACAATACAATGACAAGGTTTAGATAAAAGCATAGAGCAAGGTTAGAATTTGAGAAAGTGTTAATTGGATCCTAACAATATGATATTTAAATTACTATGTGAAGTGTATCACATTTCTATGGAATATTTAATAAATTGATAAATAAACTGTCTTAATTTGGAGGACCATGAAATCATGTGGATTGCCAGAAATCCAAACAGATTCAAAAGATTTGTGTGAGCACAGGATCTTCAATTCCATTTGAAATTTATTTAAAACACTGTTTTATGCCTTCATTTTATCTCTGCCTATTCATTTTCAGTCACCTTTTTCATCTGAGAAAATAGTCATATTTATTTCAGTTGAATGTGCAATGTCACTTAATTACTCAATTTCTTTGCCTTTGTCAAGTTCTTCACTATATCATAAATAAAGCTGATAAAACAACACACAACATCAAGATCTGGATTTGTTGTCACAGTGAAATTTACGAAGGCTTTATTCTCTACCATCACTACCATATTACCATAAAAGATATTTCAACTATGATATTTTGCCTTTTTGTTATCAAAGGGTTTACTACTACCTTCTCTTTTGAATCACTGATAATCTTCATTAAATCTTCCAAAATACAAAATCTAATAGAAGACGCTGTGTGGGATCTTCTCTGGATGAATATCATGTTTGTGACAGGTGATCTTTGGTATATAAGGAGGGATCAATAATGTCACTTGCTCAGGCTCATCTTCCTAAAGCAATTGTTGTTGTTGTTATTTGCTATTTTATATCCTGCCTTTCACCCAATAATGAAACCCAAGGTAGCAAACAACATGCTATATTTTAAAACAATACAGATTAAAAACTATACAAAATCTTTGAGAAAATTAGAATAATAAAAGCTATTTTGAAAGCAGTTAAACAATGTAAACAGTTAAAACTTTTAAAACTTTAAAATTTATTAAAAGACTACACAAACCATAAATTCACAGCATATCATTAGAAATTCATCCCATTCAATCAACATTAAATCCAATATAGTAATATCAAAAGCAAAACAGAAAAGAGTCAATTATTTTGATTGTCACATTTACAAACTATTATATTCCTGTCTATTAAAAATGAAGAATACATATTTACACACATGATTTAATGACATGTTAATGCATGCACCAATGATCAGGCTATCGTTCTGGCCAAAGATAACTCAGAATCTCCTCGCTGGGAGCTATTTAAAGGAAGCTAGTTCCCAAACAACATCAGCAAAGACTTACTTGCAGAGGATGTATGAGGCCCCTTTCCACATTCACAGTCTGGAAGTAACTAACTAGTGGTAATAAATAGTGCATGACCAGAGACTTGCAATTCACTCCTTTTGCTAATAATCAAAGTAGAGTTATTACAGTTGTAACATAAGTAAGAATAAATTGTTCCTTTTTCAAAGCAACTGTAATTATTTATTTCTGTAGGTGTGAGGATATGATCTCAGTAAATGATTAAAGATTACAAGGGTCAAATGCCAGTTTGTACTGTGTCTCATGTTGTGTTGCAGGTGTTGCAGCGATAATGAAGTTGACAGGCCTGGAATGTTATTTGCATAACAGGTCAGGAACATGTAACATTCAGATGGGGCTTTGAAAGTACCAATAACTAAAAGCAATAATTTTAGTAACTTTTGGAGAAGTGTTAAAGTAGGCAGTTGTTTTTACAGTGATATTATGGAATTAACTTGATACTTTTTGCTTTGGAAATCTTAACTAATCACTTTTCAAGTAAATCTACGGTCTACACAAATTTAACTGGTGTTTCCATAGTTTTCAGTTTTTGGTTTGAAAAAGCTGTTTTTAGATTATGTAGTATTCATAGAAGTTTATAAGGCTCCAGATAAGTGTGATCTCCAATTATAACGTCCCTCTATTTTCCCATCAGTTTTCTCATTTCATTTCTACTTAGACATACATTAAAAGAGGAAAGAGAAGAACAGCTATGTAACCTCTGCGGATATAGGTAGTCGGAGCCCAAACCATGTAGAACTTTAAAGGAGAAAACCAGCACTTTGAATTCAGCTGAGAAACAAACTGGTAGTCAATGGAGCTGTTTAAAGTGGAGTTACACTTTAAAAATGTATCTGTCCTGATTTACAAATAAATTCTCTTTAAGAACAAACCTACAGAATGAATCTTGTTTGTAACTTGGGAACCACATGTAATCTATTAGAAATTGTCTTCCATTTTTCTAATGCAAACAGAGCATTTTGGATTCAGAGTCAACTAACAAAGAGGATAAATCAAGACAGCAGATTTTCTGTCCTGGTTATGAAACTGCCTAGATTACACTGAAAAACCAACTTGATTATGTTGGCTAATTAAATTGGGTTGTAAAATTAGCTAGACTAGAGATGAGGCATTTGGCAATCCAATCAGTGGGAATTAGCCTGAACCACAATCCTTATTTACTAGGAAATAATCTTATTTGCAATCCTCTTGCCCCACACTGTGGGATTTCTTTTTAAAACAACAACAAAAAACATTTGACTCATCCAATCATAATCATCCATTTAATGAAGACTTCATCTTGCAAGAGTCAAGTAAAATGGGCCAACAAAGAAACCTTTTTCATAAAATATAAATATAAGACCATTAGAAAACAGGACAAAAGCAACCAACAGTAGATAAATTCACTTCAAGTTACCCTAATTTATCAGGATGACCTGTGATGGTGCAAACAAGAAGCTTTCAGTAATACTAATGTGCAGCAGAGTGGTCTTGTGCCCAAATATTTACTGAGTGCTGTCTTCTATTGGAAGATATCTTTCACGTGAAGGACTACGAATCCCATAATCATTTTAAAAAGGAAAAGCCAAAAGAAAGGAATGCGGAGTCCCTGAAGTTGCACGCTTAGCACTTGGCAGAGCAGCCTTTTCTAAATGTTCATCTACATATAAGTATAAAGACAAACATATGCAAATTATATTCTAATTTGTGTCCTATTTTGCAGGTGTAGTTTCTCTTGTTGGGCAGTGCTCAAATGGTTTAGGGTCAATTGGATTGCAGATTAAACAGGCTGAAGAAGCTTAACCTTCATCACAGCCAAATGGTTTAATTTTTGCCCATTTCCACCAGCTGAGATTAAAGGATGGAAATAAGACCAATGTGAAGAACATGCCAGTTCTTTCAAAAAAATGTACATCACTTGGGTTGGATACTGCCTGACATCATTTGTGATCTGTTGGCAGAGTATTCAAAATCCATCACACTCAAAGTTGCCTAACATCCTCATCAGACGGGATGATTTAGCATTCTAGGACACTTTCACCCCATCTGGGGGGCAGAGGCAGATGCCAGACAACACACAACATTGTGTGACTTCCGGTGTAGGCCCCACCCCTTACTGGGAGCTATTAGGGGGCCTCCCCACAATGGCAACGCTTTTCCCATGTAATGGGGAAAGCATGCCAAGAGGGAGCTGCATGTGGGGCGACACATTCACCCACTGCACCCTCTTTCCTTGCAAAAGCCTGGCGAAGCAGGACACTTTACCTAAGGACATCAGCAGTGGATTGCAAAAGGGATGAGTTGTGGTAGCTACTATTATTATTGTTGGATGATTTTTTATTAAACAACTTATCATTTTGTTCCTATAATTTTTAAAAATCCTTTTTATGATTTCCTTGTTTAATGCAGATATGTTAGTTTCAGAATATTTTAATAGACATTATGCCACAGATAAATAAATATTCCAACACTTGGAAAAGTAACTTTGTGGACTATATCTCCCAACATGCAAACGCTGCCAAAGGGATCCTGTGTGTTGTATTCCAAAAAGATATATGTAATCTGATTTGAAAGGTTGCAACCTTGCAAGACAGCTAAGGAATGCATTAAAGAAATAAATTCAGAGAATAGCATGTGCCCAGAAGTGGAAAAATACAGATTCACCAACAAAGAAAGATTGATTGGAGAAATTATGTAAAAGGCTGAAATGGACAAACGTACTATATTAATTAAGGAGAATTTTTTATATAATTTTAAGAAAGATTGGGCTCAATTTTTCACATTTTTGAAACATAAATATAGAAAGATATCAACTTTTTAATTTGAATTTAATTTGAACTACGCATATGAGCACTTTTCCTCTATGGGACTGCAACATTCAACTATTATGGGAAAGTAAATCACTCATATAACCATCTGATGCTTAGTTTACATTGTGTCATGTTGTGTGTGTTAGTTATGTATTGCACAAGTTTTTTTAACTGTGTGTGTGTGTATGTGTGTGTGTATATATACACACATACACACACACACACACACACACACACATATATATATATATATATATATATATATTAATGAAAACAATTTTAAAAACTAAATACAAACTGATATAAAAGGTAGCATAAAATGCATTCCCACTAATCAGTACTGTCCAAGACTAGTACTGATGAAAGTGTATTTAGCTGCAAAAAGATGAAGACAGGACAAGGCATTTTGAATTACAACACATCCGTTGTTACTTAACTCCTGCCTTTCTGAAAATGAAGTATTCTCTTGGATTGCAGTAAAGTCCTAAAACAAGCTGGGCACTATTGATAGAGAAAGAAGTACAAGCAAATTGATTTTAGAAGAATTCGTTTTATCTGGAGCACTACCACAGAGCCCCTGATGGGGACATAGTCAAATATAAGCATTTTTTTAATGTTCCCAGCTAACAATGGTAGTCCCTGAGTTACAAATATCGAACTTACACATGACTCATAGTTAAGAACAGGAGAGAGGCAACAGGAAATGAGAGAAGCCTACCCCTCAGAAGGGAAATTCACTCCTGGAAGAGTTATTATGGGGAAAAGGTGTCTCAACTGAAGCTTCATCAGCACTCCTTGTTTCCACAAAAGCCATTTGTTTCCAAATCCAAATCTGACAGGGACAGAAAGTGAGGGGAAATCTTCTGAATAGGGGCACAGGCGGCAAAAGGAAGGAAAGAAGGAAGGAAGGAAGGAAGGAAGGAAGGAAGGAAGGAAGGAAGGTTTTGGCTGGAGTTACACTTTTTAAAATGCCTGTTCCGAAATACATGCAAATTCAGCTTTAGAACAAACCTACAGAGCCTGTCTTGTTCATAACTTGGGGACTGCCTATATATAGAAATTAAGTAGGAAAATAAACCATGGGTATCTCTAACTGTTAATTACACTCACAATCTGACAATTTCAATGAAGCATATCAAAGACAATTAAATTCAACAATCTGGACAGTAAATTCACTGAATTTTGTAACCTGGCACTCAAAGGTTCATAATTTTGGGATATACTATACTAGAATTTCAGTCAGTTGTGAATTTCAATACAGGTGGCCAAGATGGACTCTAATTATTTATTTAAAATATTTTGACCCCATTCTTTAGCTGCAAAAACTCTCAGAGGGGCTTACAAAATGTTAATTTGCCCTCAGGCTTACAATCTAAAGATGTGCTGATCTTCTTGTTATAATGTTGTGCTGTTTAAACTTTATTGTAGCTGCCTCTACATTTGCAGACTTAGCACTCACTGAAATCCAGCATGAAACACAGCCCCCTAACCACCTAAATTAAAGATCAGAGTTCCTATTATTATTATTATTATTATTATTATTATTATTATTAGGAGCATTTCTATCCCATCCTTCCCGCCTCCATAGAGGGACTCAGGATGGCTACCAACAGACACCATTTGGTGCAGAACAATAAACAAACATAATATACACTTAACCTACATTAAAAACAGTTATAAATACATTTTAAAACTTTGCCATTTCACATTGTCTTCCAAATCAATCCACTGCCATCAGTTCAAAGAGTCCATTAAAACTATCTTCAGTCCATTGCGATCAGCTAAAAACAGTTGGTTAAAACCATCTATTCTGCGAACGCTTGATCCCAAAACAAGGGTTTGAGCTTCTTCTGGAAGTTCATGAGGGAGGGGGCAGATCTCATCTCATTAGGGAGGGAATTCCACAGCCGAGGGGTCACCACCAAGAAGGCCCTTTATTTGAACCCTGCCACCATTTCCCCAAAGGGGCTCGGGGCGGCTCATAGAATAATAATAATAATAATAATAATAATAATAATACTTTATTTATATTCTGCCCTTCTCACCCCGAAGGGGACTCAGGGTGGATCACAAGTACACATACATGGCAAACATTCAATACCGTTTGTATAGACAGTACACAGACCGACAGCACAGAAGGAGGTGTTGTTTCGGTGCCATGGACGGTTGGGCTCGAGTCCACAGGGGGAGCTGTCACTCCATTCTCTATGGCGAAGAGCCATCAGGACTTCCTCATTCCAGCATTTTCTGATCTTCTTTTTCTTTGTGGCATTGTAAGACACCTCCCCGCTTTTAGTGAAACCTAATTTCTCTAATTACAGATAAAGCTGTTTCAAACAGCTTAGGTAAACAATGAGCAGGGCTGATGGTCAGCCTCTTACACTAACCCAATGCTTTGAACTTGCAACCTTTCGGTTGATAGATCTTATAGTTGCTGATGATTTACTAAACCTCCGGCTAAACCATGTGGCACTTGGAGAAGCACTCCAAGTGCCACATGCAGACAACAATACAAAAGTATAAATACAATGGCATAAGTATAATAACAGTGCATAAAAATCTCAATAAAATAATAAAAATTTGAAAATTATAAAATCCTTAAAATTCAGTGGGATTCAATTATGTTGAATAGGGAGACTGGCTCCATTATAGTGGCACTATGGACTCATCCACCTGCATGTTCACATTTTTAGACTTTGGTTTTTCTAATCCTTCCGTATGCAAAGACAATGTATTGCTATATGACACTTTTGTGTGAGGGAAGGCAATTACCATAGGCTGGCATACTAAGATGTGGACTCCTGCACTCATGGCAATCACAAACTGTGCACTAAAAGAGTCCTCATTTGCAGGCTTCAATGGGAACACAGATGCTCCATGACCTGTACTCACTCTGAAGCAAGCAGATAACCGGTCCGGTGCACATACAATCACCTTGAGCACATTAACTCATATTACATCATGCCAGAATGAGTGTGTGAATTGGCCCCGACAGCACTTACTGATGTGAGCCTGGGGCAGAAAGCATCGCATGGGAGGAGAGGAAATTAATGCAAGCACACTTTCTTGCGTTACTTTAAATGGGGGAACAGCCATCTGGTGGCAGTTGGGACAGAGTTGGCCCCTGAAGCAATTTTATCTGGCCTCAAATATTAATCAAGACATGATAAAAGAAAATGTTGCCTGTAGTTTTACTAATAAGGGGGAGGAGGGAAGGCATTCAAAAACTGTAAGTGATAAGAGGCATCCCATACTTTCAATGTTACACATCTCTTTGGTTTTTGTGTGCAGTCTTCCAGCAAGACGTGAGAGCATTTGCTCCATAACTGTGAAGATTTTACTGCTAGATAGTACCAGTTTTATTACAGAGCCTGACAATGTATAATGGAATCAAGCTGTATTGTAAAAATATACATCTGGTGCCAGATCCCTAGAACAAGAGAATAAAACAGCCGCTGAGAATAAAGATATTGGTCATCCCTGCTTGGATATTGCTTGCAAATATTATTCACACTCCAGAACTGGAGTGTTGAAAACCCTTTCATTGCAATCCATTTCCCAACACCAAGAGCTGCATGTGTTTTGAAACAGACACCCAAGTCAGTCTTGCCTCTGGTGATTCACAGCTGACACAGTCAGTATTTATCTCAATTAGGTTAACCCTAAGGCCTATGTAAGTGATAAACCGACACTTATCACTGCATGCATGTACTGCCAGCTTGGAGCATGAGGGAATATATTTTTTAAAATCACTGCAATTTTCCCTCGGGATTTCTAATGTGAGTAAGTGTTGTTTAGGAGTCCTTCTACCAGGCTTTGTGGTAGCTGTGCGGTCAGCCTGTGACACCCATTCCAGTGAATCCACACTGGGTTTTTATTCCAGATATTAAAAGAACTGTTTGAAATATTGTGTTCTCAAAAACAGGTTAAGCTACTTTGATGGTTCATTTAAATTACTGAATGAAATCGAGACCAGATCTACTGCACCTCTGATATGGAAGACATCATCCACCACAATACATCTGTAGTCAGCAATGATGAATACTAAGTATGCCTGCATGAGCTTGCAGCTGTAATATGCCTCTGTCTAGAGCAATATTAATCCAAGTATCAACAGTTTATTTAAACAGATTACATGTTATTGTTTTTTATTATTTTTATTTATTTATTTATTTGCTATATTTATATCCCGCCTTTCTCGACCCCGAAGGGGAATCAAGTCAGCTTACAACAGAGACAATAATTCAATGTCTTTAAACAATTCAACAGTAAATAAATATTCAGCTAACAATTTAAACAAGATTAAAAACAATTAAAATATAAACATGCATAATATATTTGTATTTTATATGTTTTTATGTTGTAATGAGGCATTGAATTATTGCCAATTTGGAAGCCATTCTGAGTCCTCTTCAGGGTTGAGATAGAGCAGGGTAAAAATACAGTAAATAAAATAATAAAATCTGTTGCTCACATTCTGGAAAGGTTGGATATGGCCAAAGAGCAATAGAGAGAGAGACAGAAACATGGGTTGCTGTGAGTTTTCCGGGCTGTGTGGCCCATGTTCCAGAAGCATTCTCACCTGACATATCACCCACATCTATGGCAGGCATCCTCAGAGGTTGTGAGGTCTGCTGGAAACTAGGCAAGTGGGGTTTATATATCTGTGAAATGTCCAGTGGGGGGAGGGAAGACCTCTTGTCTGTTTGAGGCAAGTGTGAATGTTGCAACTGATCACCTTGATTAGCATTTAATAACCTTGCAGCTTCAAGGCTTGACTGCTTCCTTCCTGGGGGAATCCTTTGTTAGGGGGTGATTAGCTGGGCTTGATTGTTTCTTGTCTGGAATTCCTTTATTTTTTGGGTGTTGTTCTTTCCTTACTGTCCTGATTTTAGAGTTTTTAATACTGGTAGCCAGATTTTGTTCATTTCCGTGATTTCCTCCTTTCTGTTGAAACTGTCCACATGCTTGTGGATTTCAATGGTTTCTTTGTGTAGTCTGACATGGTAGTTGTTAGCATGCTCCAGCATTTCTGTGTTCTCAAATAATATGCTGTGTCCAGGTTGGTTCACAAGGTGCTCTGCTATGGCTGACTTCTTTGGTTAAGTTAGTCTGCAGTGCCTTTCATGTCCCTTGATTTGTGTTTGGGCCTTGCTGCATTTGGTGGTCCCTATGTAGACTTGTCCACAGCTGCATGGTATACAATAGACTCCTGCAGACAGAAACGTGTATTTCCATGTTTGCACTAGACATGTCTAGCATTCAAAATGATGCATAAGAAATTTGCAAAAGAAATTTAGGAGCTTAAGGGTTGATACAAAATACATAGATGTTTCAGATTAGAAGCATTCAATATGTTCAACACATACTTTTCTCTTCAAAATCTACTCTGTCTCACCCAGTCCACCCAATTTTTACAGTTTCTACTGCAGCATCTTTGACAACTGCATATATGAAGTGACAACAAAGGTAGACAAAATGGTCGCATGGTCATGCCTTTAACAATGCAGAGCTCTTTATATTATCAAGATATCAAAAATGTTGCATGAGTAACAAGGTTGGGGACATAATTCATCTGGACAGGGTCAAGACTACTTATTCTGATATAGCTCAGCAGGGTCACCTCAATTGCCTGAAATAACCACACCATGCTGAACAGGCAAATTCCTGGATTTTTGTTTTCAAAATTTAAGCGTTCTTTTTGCAGTGATGCTCAGAGTTGCAATTGTACAGCTCTTTATTATTCAACTGTGGAAAATAACATCATTAAATCAAGGATGGGAATAATTTTCTGTTTGTTTACCTAAACCTCTGATTTGAGAAAAAGATGTTTCCTCACAACTGAATGAAACAGCCTATGTTTGATAAGAGGCTGGTGTTCACTACAAGTGTATAGATGACACGAGACTGGAGAAGTTCATTCTTCTGGGATGCAAGTCAGCAAGGGCAACCAGAAGCCACTGGCCCTATTCCTGTGATCCTTCAATAGAAGAAGAAAGAGGAAAGAATGAAAAAAGAAATTCTTAGATCCCAAGAAATAAGGACTTCACCACTGACTTCTTTCTGTCTACCTCCTTCCATGGCAAGGAGTGTGCAGCAGTATAGTTGCATGTATAAGGGAGAGTGTTTTACAGCTGCCCTGGGTTCAGAGAAAGCACATGTTGGGGTGCCTCTTTGCTCTCCATAATAGAACTCTCCATAATACGGGTTGAGCAGTCACAAGATTGTAACTGGTGCAAAGATCAGCGACGAGATTACTAAATGGAGCAAATTACAGGGAGTGGTCAACCCCCTTGTTTAAACAGCTCCACTGGCTGTCAGTTTTCGGTCCCAATTCAAGATGCAGGTGATTACCTGCAAAGCCCTAAATGATTTGGGACCTGCCTATCTTTGCTATTGCATCTTCCCCTATGAACCAACACGAGCCCTTGGTTTTGTTTTTATTTTAGTGCATTATGTTTTAACTTTGTGCTTTCTGGGCTTGTCACTTTGTAAGCCACCCCAAGTCCCTTCGGGGAGATGGAGGCAGGGTATAAAAATAAAATTATTATTGATACAAAAGCACTAATAATTTTATTTTTATACCCCGCCTCCATCTTCCCAAAGGGACTTGGGGTGGCTTACAAAGGGACAAGCCCAAAGAGCACAAAGTTAAAATGTACTGCAATAAAATTATTATATAATTAATTAATTAATTAATCAAATAATAATTAAATAATTAATTAAATAATTAAATAATCAAATAATTAATTAAATAATTAAATAATAATAATAAATAATTAAATAATTAAATAATGTTAAATAAAAATTATTATTATTATATTGTTATTATTATTATAGAATGAAGAAAGGTGTAGCAACCATCTCTCAGACATTCACTCATGGGAAATAAGCCATCACAGAATAAAAAGAAGTAAAAAGACCAGACATCTACATTGTAGTCCTTTGACGATGTCAGGAATACAAGAGGCAAATGCATGAGAGAAGAAGTTCATGAGGTTCTAGGTAAGTTGACTGCAGTAAGAATTGCTGTCTATTACTGGGAAATGTATTGCTGCCTGACAGCTAGGTAGCAAATTGCTTGGCATCTGGTACATAAGTCTGTGCAAGAGGCATTACCTCCATCTCAGATCTTGTTTCATTTACCATTGCTGTAAAAAGGAAAGAAGTATTTCCTCAGCATTCATCTGTTGTGACTGAAGTGTGGACATCATTCAAAGGATATGTGTTGCCTGTGTCTGGTCTTGATTGTTCAGAATGGCCCCTAGGATAGCCTCAAACAATCAGAAGACAGTCCTAGAGGAAGGGGTATCTTCTGATTCTTCAGGCTTTTCCTCATCTGACTCCTAGCTTTCAGATTCCTCAGACTCCATAGGATGAATTATGACATCAGCACTAAAAAGCATATTTTCTTGGGGTGACAATAGGAGTGTGCTGGTAATCTGGAGGAAATTTATGGTTTTTGTCTCTGAGCCATCAGCCGCTAAGCATCACTGCTGTTTCATAGAACACAGATTCCCATAGAAGTTTTCCTTTAGCCTTTGGCCCCATCTGCATAGCTGTATAAAACCAGATTATCTGCTTTGAACTGGATTATATGGCAGTGTAGACTCAAATAATCCAATTCAAAGCAGATAATGTGGATTGTCTACCTTGATATTCTGGATTACTTGGCAGTGTAGAGGGGGCCTTTATCTCATGGAACAGTCACTGCTTTACTTCTGAGTAGCCATACATAGCATTGCACTGTTTTAAAACAATTGAAAGAAGTGGATAGAGAAAGAGGATGCTTCTTACAGAAAACATAAAATAAAAAGAGGCCACAAATGCTCTGAAATTTGATGTTGATGAATCCATACTGGGTATGTGTGTGCACACATGTGCATATGTGTGAGTATGTGCATGTTGTCTAAGGCCCCTTCTACACTACAATATACATCCAGATTATCTGCTTTGAACTGGATTATATGTCAGTGTAGACTCAAATAATCCACTTCAAGGCAAATAATGTGGATTATCTTATTTGATAATCTGGATTATATGGCAGTGTAAAGGGGGCCTAAAATGGTATCTTTATTTTGTCAGTAGGGTTCAGCACCTTGGAAAGCTCCTATAAAACCAAGAGTGGCTCCTATAAACCCAGCATTGATTTGCTGCCCTGAAGTAACTAAGTTATTGACCAACGCTGTACAAAAGAATGCCATGTTACTTTAACAGCCAATTTTTCCTTCTACCTGAACCTTACAAATAAATTAGTTAGGAGGTTAACAGCTGGAGGAAGTCCCTATTAGCTGCCACTGAGCCTCTCTAGCTGATGTTCTCCTTTTATCACTGGCTTGTTTTCATTAAAGTTTAATGTTTTTTTCTTCTTCTCTTCCTTTGAGTCAGTTGGTTCACTCATTCCTGTGGTGGTAGATAAAGACTGTGCTTGCCTATAACAGCTCCAAAGTACACAACCAATTTTTGCTTTCTATGATGCCTCTCCCCGCCCCACAATGGCAGTGAAGATGCTGGGATTGAACTGCTGAGATAAGAGGGAAGATCACTGGTTAAGTTCTTCTCCCGGGTGAACAGAGCATCTGACAAAAAGAGAAGCAATGGTGCTCCTTTAAACAGCTCAAGGCTCGGGGGAGTTGGTCTGTGGTCTGACTGTGCTTCGGGAAGCAGGCAGAGTTAATGAAATCTTTCATTTGTCAGTAAACGTCACCGTATGAAGTGTAATTAATGGATTTACTAAAGCTGGAAGTAGCCCAAGCTGAAATCTAAGCGTTTAAGTAAGCGGGTTCTCTGAGCAGTGTCCTCTACACTGTTTAATTATAAGGTCATTACCTCTGTGTGCAAAAGCGCCTGTCTTTTTTGAGTCCAAGAAGGGAGGTTGCTGTTCAGAATTCTTCTCCAATAAGCAATTGCTGAAAATGGCCACATCACAGTTGTGGAGCAAAACCCTCCTTAAAACTCCAGCAGGAGCAGCAGCAGCAAAGCAGCCTGTAGATGGTGCTCACAAAAATATGTCCCATCTGAGCAGCAGCCTCTCGGGCCCCTTCTACATGGCTGTATAATCCAGATTATCCAATCAGATAATCCACACTATCTGCTATTAATTTGATTATTTGAGTCTACACTAACATTTAACCAGTTCAAAGCAGATAATCTAATGTACTGTCAAAGGTTTTCATGGCCAGTATCTCTGGATTGTTGTATGTTTTTCGACATTCCCCCAGGCAGTAAGAAGCCACACCTAAAAACTGTCAGGCCATCAAATGCTAATCAAGGCGGCCAATTGAAACATTCACCCCTAGCTCCAACAGACAAGAGCTTTTTTCTCCCACCCTGGACTTTCCACAGATATATAAACCCAATTTTCCTAGTTTCCAACAGACCTCACAACCTTTGAGGATGCCTGCCAGAGATGTGGGTAATATGTCAGGAGAGAATGCTTCTAGAACATGGCTATACAGCCCGAAAAACCTACAACAACCCAGATAATTGCTAACTAAGCTGAGTTTTTTCTTACTAAGTTTAGGGCCCTTCCAGACAATCACATAACCCAGAATATCAAGGCAGAAAATCCACAATATCTGCTTTGAAGTGGGTTATCTGAATCCACACTGCCATATATTCCAGTTCAAAGCAGAAAATGTGGGATTTTATTCATCTGTGTGGAAAGGGCCTTGGAGTTAGACTTCCAACGCTTAACCAAATGGAAAAATATGAGCTCATATGTATTATTTAGGCTATTCAGAAATCATGGTCATCTTGCTGAACCATCAACTATAAAAGGAACTAAGGAACTTCTTTCTTTCTTAATCAGCATCCTTAAAGCCAAAAAAGCAACTTTTTAAATTTTATCCCCTCCACCTCATCACATCACATTTCTCTAAGAATCCTCTCTAGAATATGTTAAAGGAGCCAAAGCCCATTGTGAAGAACAATCACAGCAAATTTTAATAGCTGCAGTTACACTTAGCTGTCACCATCTGCGTTCTCCCATTAGAAATGCAGAATGAACATATTTTACAATTGCATCTGGAAACAGTATGACAGAAGCAACTTAAAGCAATGATGAAAGGACTAGCTGGATGCAATATATTTCTGCATGTTTTTAATCAAATACTAATTAGCAGAAATAACTTTCAGATATCCATACCTTGACAACTTTTTCCTTGGAAGACCCTTGTGTACAGTGACACACTCAAGGAAGTTTACATGAAAATTTTCAAAGTCTTCTGGCAGACTGCTGGAAATGAGGTTATTCAGTTAACATGATCAATGAAATCAAAAGAATAATATATAGTACAGCTCCTGTATCTGTGAGGGATGTATTCTTGGACTTCACATAGATATGCAGAACCATGTATAATAGTGAGCCCTATTGAAATGAAGGACTTCTGGCGAAAGAGTCACACTGGATCTAAAAAATATCAAGAGAGGGCACACTTGTTGGATGTTAATTTTTTTAAAAAGGATATTGGTCCCACGGATACAGAGGTTGTACAGTACATAAAATTATAAATATATATACATAGTGAATTATACTGGAGGACTTCCATGGGCCCACCCAACCTAACAATCGGGGGAATGGTTGGCTCTTGCGGTCTCTTCCAGTTCTAGGATTTTAGGATTTTAAGACTGGTTCTGCACAAGAGTGAATTTGTTAGAGAAACCAGTCTACCATAGGTTGCCATAGGAACTAAATAGTTGTCTGATTGCTCTTAATAGCTAGCAAATATCTGGAATATGTTCCTTTCTCTCAACCCAGCTGAGGATGTTGTAGTGTCTGTGTGCAAACAATAGCCAACTCTGTGGCAAACCAAGGAGAGACAGTGAGTTGTGTTTTTAGATTCTTTAGTCACCTTATGGTGCTGACTGTCTCTGGAAATATGGCACATACTTGGAATCTCTGTAGGAGTGTACTGTTTATCATGATAAATTACCACACTTGACTTTAAAAGAATTGGAATATTACCTAAATCAATGGCAGCTGTCAAAGCTAAACATACTTAGTAGCAATAGCATGTGCTTATGGAAATCCTGTTACATTCATAGGGTTTTCTTCAGCAAGGAATATTCAAAGTTTTGCCAGTTCCTATTATTATTATTATTATTATTATTATTATTATTATTATTATTATTATTTGAAACACCACATGATGAGTGTTTCACCACATGATGAGTCCACAGCAGACACTCAGCTGGCTGTTGTATTGGATCACACATCGGACACTTCCCAAGTGTCTAGGACTGTGTGATGTATCGGTGAATAATGCGTGCAGATCCCAGTAAGGTGACCTTTTGCAGCTGGCAAATGGTAATCTTGTCAGCACCAATTGCATTTAAGTACAGGCCAAGGTCTTTAGGCACTGCAGCCAGTGTGCCGATCACCACTAGGACCACCTTTACTAGCTTTGCAGTTTGATCTTTAAATCCTCATATTGTGTCATCTTTTCCAGTTGTTTCTCTTCAATCCTGCTGTCACCTGGGATTACAGCATCAACAATCTATACTTTGTTTTTTAACATGATTGTGAGGTCAGATTATTATTATTATTATATCCTATCTTTTTCTCAAGTTGATTTACAACAGCTAATTTTTGGCTAATATACATACCAACTACAAAAGTTAAAAATATCATTAAATTATCCATACAATTAAAATCAGTTTAAAAACCATAGCTATTTATACTGTGCCACCACCTTTTGTACAGCCAGGTTCCTACTCTGAAAATAATCAAGCCCAGTACAACCAAAATCTCAGTTATTCACTCTGTGTTAGAACCTTGTCCTTTTTTCCCAAGGGCCAACAACTCACATGCTTGAAATGCATTAATTGTTAAAGGAGAGTGAGACACTAGGAATAGAATGTCCTTGTCCTTCTCTAATAGTTCATATGTGATTGTGGCTCAGAATTCTCCAAATGCATGGAGAGTATGATGGAGAAAGTGGACTGACAAGAGAGCATAATAATTACTTTTTAATCAAATCCTTTAAAGGCATCTAATTTTATTACTTTATTCTTCCATTTCAATAGCAGAACAATTAAGATGAAATCTTAAAGGAATTCCTCATCACAATAAAATGTCTCTTATCATGAGCAACCGTCTGCCTGTCCTGTCCTACAAATAGTCTTTGTTTTGAATATTCATTGTATCAACAAACCATTATTTTTTCACACAAAAATTAAAAAAGAAAAACTGTCTTGTGTGTGGCTGCCTCCCCTTTCTGAATTCTTTGCTTTCTCCTTCTGCTTGCTGCCCCGTCTTCATTTAAGGCGTGAATTTCATATTAAATAGTTCTGACTATGTATTTATGTTTTATAAGGTTTTGCAATTAGCTATGATATACAAATAAAATTGCTCCTATATTTCTGCATGGAAATTTCAATTCTTCCTGCTAAAGTTTCCTGCTAAAGTTTTCCACTGCCCATGAAAGGTGTCTTCCAGAGATTGGGAAAATAATTTTATACAGGCACGCTATCATCAGATGACTTGCTCTTGGAAAAAGGACTTCTACTGGATTGGCACCAGATTTAATGTGCATTTGTTCTTTTTTCTTTGATAGTTCAAAGATGCATTTTAGTGTTATGATTTCTTTTTCTGTTGTTACCAAACTTGTTTTAATCATTTTGTGAAGTGGCTTGAACCACAAACTTGGGGGGGGGGGGGAGTGATATGTTTTCAATATGCTGAAGATCTCTGTAGATGGGGGGTTAATAGTTTACATCCCCCAACAATAAACTTTAACATCAGTGCAATTTCTGATGTTGGAACTCTTAGAAAATGTTAATTGTACAATCTATATGTGAAGACTTGGCTCTGCCTTTTCCTCTCCTCTGCTTTGGTCCCCCTGTTTATAGGTTTTCCTAATAGCGTAGATACTTTCCTTTGTATTACTTTTTTGGGTGGGGCATAAAAACCCCCAGAGACCAGCCTTAGTTGGTCTATTCCATTTGCCTGTATAGAGCTCTCTTGCTGGACTCCTCCTCTTTCTGCAGCAGAGCTATGACCAGAGACTTGGGCATTGTCTGGTAATCCTAGGCCCAAGCAATCCAAAACAGACATCTTTAGCACCTGCATTCAGCCAGTATATATATATATATATATATATATATATATATATATATATATCACCAATCCCAGAGACAACAGAAGCTTTTGATCAACTTAAGTTTCACAAGGAAGAAGATTGAGACAGCTTATAAGCACCAACTTGTAAACCATCACTTTGCACCAGAGGCAGGAGACTTTCAAAGACTCCAGAGAGATAACTGCAGCCAGCAAAATCTCCTTTTGTAATGTATTATATTAAGTTATCTTATAATAGTCCCGGGTAGAGTTAACCGTTTATTCATCATACTTTCAGTAAACTCATTTTGTTATTTTTTCAGCTTGCCTAAAGTGTCTCTGTGTGTCAAAGGTCTTAATCTTAACTGAAGGTATACAGATAGCCCCCGAGTAAAGCCAGACGCTATAGTTTTTCCCAAAGGCTCGGGCGTACCATCACACTCTGTCTTTTTCTTATGTTTGGGTTTTTGTTTGGTTTGGTTTGGTTTGGTTTTAAGTTTCCAGTCTGGTTTTAATAAAGTGATAATGAATTGTTGAACTGTCAATGTTATATTGTAAAACTAATGAACTATGGCACTTGTAAGTAGTGATGTGTGCTGTTATTGTATCCAGATTGTTGTCAATTTATCTTCTGTGTAACCCTGTGAGCATAATGTATTTCTTCCAGTTATGGCATATAAATAAACTGACTATGACAATGATTATTGGGGGGGGGGGGGGGGAGAGAGATTAGGACTCATGACTCCAGTAACATATCTGAGTTCAGACTTATTGAAGCATCAACATGTACAACTGAAAGAACAGCACACTGTGTATATGGGTGCATCTACACTGTAAAATTAATGCAGTTTGATCCAAGGCTTGAGGCTATGGAATCCTGAGTTTTGCAGTTTGCTGAGGGGCCAACACTCTTTGACAGAGAACATGAAAAAACTACAACTCCCATGCGTTAAGCCATGGCAGTTAAATTGATGTAGAACTGCGTTGTTGTTGTTGTTGTTGTTAATAATCATAATGTCTACAGTGTAGATGCACTCTAAGACTGTAGTGCGCATCAGCCCTAGTAGTCAGCATAAGGATGAGAGTTTGATGACATCACAATGAATTGGACAGCCAAATGTTCTCCAATGTTTCCCTATTTGACCCTGCTTCTACTTCTCTCTCCTTTCTTTACTTCATTTGTGTTGAATTTCAGAGGAGCAGAGAGCTGGCCTCTTGCACTTTGGAAAAATCCATACATGCTGATAGCACAATATTCAAAATAGAATAATAGAGTTAAATGAGACCACATGGGGCATCTAGTCCAGCCCCCTGCCATGCAGAAAAAGCACAATCAGGAATGATCATCAGTTTACAGCAATGAGAAGTACTTTGCAGCAATTTTTTTATAAAGTTTCATTCAGATTTGGAGGTATGGATGCTTGATCTCCCATTGTATTAGTATTACAAGCCTAACTATCCTCTCATTACAACAGCAAATACAATGATAAGCCTTTCATACAAGTACACCACACACATATACACACACAAGCCTGCAGCCTTCTACTTAGAAATGAAACAGGTTAGTGATACTGAATTCTCACATGGTAACTGAATAGCCTAGCAAGAAGCAATTAGAAGATGCTGAACATCAGAGCAGTGAAGCATAAATGATGACTTGCCATTCTGAAGGGGGATGATGCACCCATGACTATCACCAGCTTTGAGTACCTGATCTTAGTGTTTCATAGCCTCTCCATGAATTATCCAAGGCCCTGGGAAACTAAAGAAGTAAGATGGCCTTTACGTTGCAGTGAGGATTCCTAGAGCACAGTAAAAAAAATTAGAATGTACATATGGACTCAATAATAACTCCTTTTCCACCCTTCTCATGGATTCTACTACTTGGGGTGATGAAGAGGAAATTATATACAATTGGCCAGATACAGTATGTCCACTGGGATTTGGTTTTAAGATGGACACACACACACAACGGATACCATAATCCACTTATCTTCAAGTCCCATTATACACAATGGTAAGTTAAAATTGTCTCCCTTATGTAAAGTGGCAAAATCAAGGTTTACTGTGGGGTTTATACTTTTTATTACTATTTTCAAGTCATGATAAAGAGGAATGACTTTATATATGATGTGTCCTTGGTGTCAGCTGAGCTCCTATGTATACCAAAATCCCTGGATGCTTAAATCCCACTATATACTCTAGTAGTAAAATGATGTCACTTATATAACATATCAAAAATCAAGGCTCATTTTTTGATATATATATTTTTTTAAATACAGTTTTTCAAGCCATGAATGGTTAAACCTGTGGATACAGAAGACCAAGAATAGTTTGCAAGGTTGTCTCAAATGTTAGGCTACCTGTGGAAAATAACAAAGTTGTACGCTCTCCAATTCTAGGGGCCTCATCACACTAGAGAATGAATCCAGTTTAAATCTGGTTGCTGCCTCCTGCAGAATTCTGGGGTTTGTAGTTTAGGGAGGAGCCTTTAACAGCCTCACTAAACTAAAACCCCAGAATTCTGCAGGAGGCAGAAACCAGATCTAAAGTGGATTCATTCTCTAGTGTGATGAAGTTGTATTAAGTCACTATACAAAGGCTACATGGGAAGAAGACTATTTTTATTTCTGTATCTTTTTCATCTATTTAAGAAATAACCTTGTTCTTAACTAAAGACCATACTGCCAACTGCACAAACTCCTATTTCCTATTGCACCTGTTATTTTTATTTTATGTTAGTACTGTGCAAAAAAAGTGTTTGGCACCACAATAATTCCACAATGGTATCAAGCACCTGGGAAGAGAGGGAGACTATTTCTCTTGCATCCACTATGACTACAGCAAAGCAACAGCAAGAAGGCTGATAAGATTATTTTGTCCTTAATGTCCCCAACAGGAGCTGCCTTTGTGATTTTCAGGAGGAGCTGCCAATAGTATTATCTATCTAATGAAGACTTTAAGATGTAAGGAATGCCATTTTCAAAACACAAACATGAACTGAAAGGACTTCTGTGAAAATTGAGATATTTGGGATACATTAATGGTTGTCCAACATGACTGTTTAAACTGCTTTGAGAAATTTGAGGCACAAGGCAAAAACGTGATATAAATAGGTAGATAAGTATTCTAAGATTTTTCCATGCAACCCACACAAACTGCCTAAATCTGAATATTCATAAGATGAACTTCTGAGTAAACCAAACTTTGGGGCTAAAATCAGAACTTCTATCATCAGCAGCATTAACCTACATATTAACTATAAGTAGGGTTGTGAATGAAAACTGTACCTTTAATTGTGTAAAAGAAAGAATTTCATCATAAAATCATAGAGTTGGAAGAGATCTCATGGGCCATCCAGTCTAACTCCGTACCAAGAAGCAGGAAAATTGCATTCAAAGCATCTCTGACAGATAACCATCCAGCCTCTGTTTAAAAGCCTCCAAAGAAGGAGTCTCCACCACATTCTGGGGCAGAGAGTTCCACTGCTGAACAGCTCTCACAGTCAGGAAGTTCTTCCTCATGTTCAGGTGGAATCTCTTTCCTGTAGTTTGAAGCCATTGTTCCACGTCCTTGTCTCCAGGGCAGCAGAAAAACAAGCTTTCCCTCTCCTCCCTATGAATTTCCCTCACATATTTATACATGGCCCTCATCATGTCTCTTCTCAGCCTTCTCTTCTGCAGGCTAAACATGCCCAACTCTTTAAGCCACTCTTCATAGGGCTTGTTCTCCAGACCAGATCAGGAATTGTTTGTCATGCAGCCAAGCCACATTCAGTACTTGCTGGATTTCTGTCTACACGACCACTAAAGGTACAGAAGCCGTCTCTAATTTTCACTCTGCCAACCCAAATTGTGACAGATTTGTTCTAGAAAATAAAATAGGAGAAGAAGAGAGACCTTTCCTCTGCTCTACTGAGAACTTCCCTGTCATTTACACAGACATTCCTTTCACAAATAATATTTTCTACATGCTTCCTCATAAGTAAACCCAGCTGAGTCCAATTGCACATATGCCCAAGTAAGTGGCTATTGAAATGCATCTTACTGAAATAGACACTTATGTGCAATATATTTTTAAAAGGAAGGCCCTGAATTTGTTTCGGTTCCTTAATGAAAAAGTTTGTATTCTGCAGTTGTCTCAGTGCTGCATCAATATCCCTAAGATAAGTAATTTTAAATTGCCGCCTATCTTCAGCAGCTTTCTGCAGGTTCTTCTTGCATTCCCAATCCTGTGTGTGCTAGTTGGAGATTAAACTCCACTGATGCCAGCCCAACAGTAATTTTTCACTGACGGTTGTTTCATTAGTTGATGAGAACTTGCTTAAAATAAATTTTAATTAAAGTGAGAACTGAAATAATACATTTCAGAATACAGATTGTTCCCATACGGAGTGCTTTTGTTCCCCACGCTGTGCTTTCAGCCCAGTTACTCTTTAGTGTATATAGATGCATAACCAGATGATGCTAACTAGAACAGACATTTCATGAAAGGTTTGAAAGCCTCCCACAAGACAGAAAATACCATATTGCAATACACAGGCTGCTGAAGAAGTTCACCTGGTAACATTCTTAATGGGACTCCAGATGACAAGAATAAACTCAGGGAAGCATAATGCTAAAAATTGGCATCAAACAATGGAAGGTAAAAGCAGGCTTGTAATCATCCTCTGTCCAGGTCATTTTTCCTAAGTAAGCATTGCTTCTAGGCAAGCAAAAGAAAATGTATATACTAAAAGTGTGTTGCTTATTTTCTGATTTTTCAGTCTTCAGTGTCCTACCGAGACCTAAAATAAGAATGTGAAAGTGCACAAGCTAACAACCACTGTGAAATTATTTCCAAGGCACAAAGAAAGAGAGGCCTTGCATGACAGTCATGTTATTTGTCCATTCAGCTCAATATGGTGTAATGGTGAGTACTAGATGGAGACTTGCAAGATCCAGCTTCTAGTCCTTCATTGATGATATTGGATCGGTTACGTTTTCCAAATCTGATCTAACACAATATTGATGCAAGGAAAGAACAAGAAGAAGAACCATTAATTGTGCTTAGACTTACCAGAGGAATAAACATACAGTACAATCTTCTTATCCATTGATTCAATATCCATGGCTTCACTTACTCATGCTCCCATAAAATATCTGCCCTTCCCCCCTTTTCCATGACGTATTTTTAGAGCCTCCAGCGCAATTCAATGGTCCCAGTCAAAATAAAGGTTTCACTAGTACCCATGACTTCAGGGGCCTTAAAACATATCCTTTATGGATACCAGGATTGCACTATTAGTGGATGAAAGAAGGGTATCTCTCTTGGGTTTCAGAAAGAGACAAGTCATTCATGTCACCCATCACCAGAGCCATGGAGAAGCCAAGGACTGAAAATAATGCCTACTGTATAGAAAGCATGTATTCTCTCACCTAGGATCCCTGAAAAGGTAAAGGCTACATTATAACATAAGGAAGGGCTAGCTTGCTATACTTTATCATGATGGCTGGTGAGGTGGTCATCTCAAGCAACTAGTGTTAAGAGTTGTAATTCCATCATTCTTCCCAATCATCTTTATTTTAAAAAATGCATCACCAATTTAGTGGGCCCTCAGTATTTGTTGGGTTTTGGATCCAGGATCCTCCATGAAAATCAAAATCTATGGATGCCCAAGTCTCATTATATAGTATAGTAAAATGGTGTCCATTATATAAAATGACAAGCAATTCAAACAAGTGTGAGAGGGAACTAGAGAATCTGTTACATGGCTGGAGGCTACAGCAGGGCATGTCTACACATCAGGAAGATGTGTGCAGGAAAATCAAAGTTAGCTTTTTTTCATTCCACCCCACCACCACCACCACCCCTCAATATTTTAGAGAAGACCTTCCTGATGGAAAGAGTTGTTTGGCAGTGGAATATGCTATCTCAGAGTGTGGTGGAGTCTTATTCTCTGGAGGTCCTTAAGCAGTGTCTGGGTAGCTTTGATTGTGTTTTTCTGCATGGCAGGAGGTTGGACTGGATGGTCCTTGTGGTCTCTTCTAACTCTATGATTTCTATGAGCCATAGCGGCTTGAATCCGTGGATGCAGAATCAGTGCATACGGAGAGCAGACTGTAATCCTAAGAAGTGCCAGGGGGTGGGCAGTGATTCTCTTCCAATACCTAACAAGTTTGTCGAGGCAAGGGTGGGACACAGTATTTGCTCTAGCTCCTCCCCCCCCATGTTATTTATCTCTTTGGCACCACTGGACAAGACATTTGTAACAATTCCAAGCTGCTAGCCCAATCCATTTGTATGTCAGGGAAATTAGAGCCCTTTGGATTCTGTGGCCTGAAAGAATTTTCTTGCAAATCCAAAGATGTCTGTGTTTGATGCACTGGCAGCACATTTATTTCCATGGAACATTCTGCATGCATAACTAGATTCTCTGGGTCAGAAGCACCATTTCATTTACTGAGCTTCTTTCCATCAGTAGAATACCATGCCCATATCACTTCCAATAGTTCATCAGACACCAATGGCTCCCATCACACCCTAGAGAACTATGGGACTTCCGGGGCAGCTCTGTGGCTGAAGTTGAAAACTCCCATCTCTGCTGCCAAAAGATTGGTGGTGGATAACAGCAGGCTCTCCATCTTTCCATAGATGGAAAGATGGGGAGCCACCGAAAAAAGGCTTCCCCCCATGTGATGGGGCAGGGGGGAATCATAGAATCATATAGTTGGAAGAGACCTTGTGGGCCATCCAGTCCAACCCCCTGAAGCAGGAAAATCACATTCAAAGCCGCAATGGAACAGGATGTGTGGCGACAGGTCACCACACCCCCTGCGCAACCACCAACAGGAAGCAGCAAGATGCCTTCATTCCAGCAGCACATCTGACATGGTCCTAGGTGTTGCACATTGCATAGCCAAATTGATTGCCAAAGTATGCTTAACAAAAAAATAACCAGAAG
The DNA here is from genome assembly GCF_037176765.1 of Anolis sagrei. Classification (NCBI taxonomy): domain Eukaryota; kingdom Metazoa; phylum Chordata; class Lepidosauria; order Squamata; family Anolidae; genus Anolis; species Anolis sagrei. The sequence goes on along the minus strand of NC_090024.1, from coordinate 208,276,549 downwards.
AATTTAAAAAGTATTAAGCTAATAATAATATTAACTAAATAAGATACTGTTGTTACAAAATATTTGCACTGACAAAGAGAACACTAAATGAACAAATAATTGAATAATTTGTATACAGAGCTGAAAAATAAATATTTGACTATATACAGTATTTTAATATTTCATTTAGATGACAGAATGTTGCAGCATTTTAAAAAATCCTACTAACGGTTATTTTACCAGCATTTGATTCCCCTAAAAGGCCAGAATGCCAAATCAAGTCAGCTTTGAGGCCAATATCTTATACTCTGACTATAAATTTAGGAAATTAATGTGGCTCAGTCCAAGTTCATGTTAAGAATTAAGCCTGTTGTAAATTGAGCTCCAAAAGTATTTAAATCTCTAAATGAACTGTTCTGAGATTTTCCTTAACAGAACTAGCAAGTGTTCCTCATATAGAAAATAATACATTGGACTCCATTTCCATTCCAATATACTTAATGTGTTTAGGGGACAAAATCCTTTTGGAATATAGAGAGTATTGTAGTAACTTCTTACTTACTAGACTGGAAACATACATTAAAAAGTTGTCACTTATCTTGCAAGGGGGGAAAAGATTAAGAACCATTCCATACTTTACATGCAGCTGCACTTCCTCCATTACTAAAATGACAATTGATGCACCAGCCCAAGAAGGAATATGATTCCCATTATGATAGGCAGGAAATAGATATTCTAACACCCCCTGTCCTGAAGTAGTAACATAGTTTGTGACCAGTGCAAGTGAATGAAGGCTTCCATAACCCTTGGTAGGATTTGACCTATGTGCAGATGAAGATGGGATCAAAATTATAGCTGTAACCTCATTGCTGACCTCCATGTATTCATGTTCTCTGATTCTAAGGGTCCTCACCAGCCTTAAGAATACACAAGGCAATGTGGATTTCTGTGCTTCTGGTCACCCCTTTATATGATTGTCTTGTCTAAGGGCATTGCCTTCTCTTCAATTTATCTGCCACTACCCTCAGACATAAACCAGATCCATGAAACTTGCAGACTGTGAAAAATCATTTAAAAACTGCACTCATCCAGTATGCAACATGGGTGAAGCTATAGAAGAACACCATTTGCAAGCCCTTTCAAGGCTTCTGGTGGCTACAGTCTTTTCTTGGGACAGTGAAATAGGTGCCTTTGACTGTATGCTATCCACGGCCCTTAAAGCCCTATTTTGTGATCATGACTTGCACTGATTGGCTTTGCTAGATGTGAAAAAGATCATTTGCCTCCAAAATTATTGTTAAAGAGCCATGTGTTATTTTGATGGCAAAATGAAGTTAATGTTGGTATTAATCTGGCCTGCAATGGGAGGATATTCCACAAATGGATATCACATTGGAAAACTCCCTGTTTTCTTATTGCCTTCCATATAGCAACTTAAAACTGCAAATAGTAGAAACATAGTCCTAGGTGTTGCACATATACTATACTATACTGTAATGGGAGGTTGCATTGGTATTGGTATAAGCCAGAATTATAATCTTATAATCTTATAAAATCTTATAATTCTGGCTTATACCAATACCAATGCAACCTCCCATTACAGTATAGTTGGCAACCCATATCCACGGGTTCTGTATCCATGGATTAAGCTTACCAAGACTTGAAAATATTTGAGGGGAGAGATCCAGAAAATCAGTTGATTTTGCCATACACTGAGTACTATACTGATGTGCTGGCATATCCTGTTTCATAGATCCTCAGGCTTTCTCCAGCACTTCTTTGAGTTGTTTGCCATTCTATACAAGGGACATCATTTTACTACATCATTGTATATAATGGGATTTGCATAACGAGATTCTTTTCTGCATTTGACTGCTAAAGAGGGCAGAAGATTGTGTTTCAGAAGGAGTTGTTTGCCCCACTTTACAGAAGATAGCCCTTGTTTTAAGAGCTGTGAGTGAGGACATTGCTGTTTGAAGCTCTTTTTATGATTGTTTTAATACTGAAGCACCATAAGATGGGAGAGCAACAGCAGACTTCAAGATGCCCATTAATACCACAGCTGGACAGCAGATCAACAGAGGCCATAATCTTCCCATTTGTGATGAGCTGTAAAGCATTTCTGTTTTAATATTGAGTACATTTTCTCCATTTGCACTGATATATACCCAAATTAAAGGATGCTTTTTAAAAATAAAATCTCCCCTTCCCTTATTTTGTGATGCCTTTCCTTTCCTTGTGAAGTGTATGTGGTTACCCTATAATGAGACTATAGATAACTTCTATGTCTGGTGGGATCCACACAATAGAAGCCACAATGTAATGCAGAGGCTGATTCCTTCTGTCCATGGAAGTATTTGCAGGGAGGAATTTAATCAACAAGCAGCAGCCTTCTAAGTTTCAAAGTTTTTAGACAAAAACTCTTTAAGGACTGACAGGACTGAGCAGCTTTCCATTAAACTTGCATTAGTTAAAAACAAACAGTTTAGAGCCATTTATCTATAGTTGTGAAAGCTCCTATTTAAAGTCCGGAAGTGGGGACCATGTGTTGCGGGGGGAGGGTGGCAAGGAAGGATGCATCTACAACCCTGGATTTTCTGTGCACTGCTTAGATCAAAAGACATCAGGATGAATGTTTTGTGCAATGATCAAAAGATTTAGCAGAAGCCGCACCTGTCAGCAGAACAAGTTCAGTTTTGTATAGACAAAATCCAGAATGGAGCTGGCATAGCATGAGAGACAGGAGTCTGAAGCAGCCAAGTGTTATTGCAGAAAGTGTATTTAGAGCAAGGATATGTAAATATAGGATTAAATGCTAATGCCAGCTGATAAAATTCTAAGGTTCTTTCATTAGACCATTTCGAGTTAATAGTTCCTTGATCAGTACACCCCCCTCGAAAATAAATGGCATGAGAAGGTGCTTTATCCCTAAATACATAAATAGCATATCAATGGTTTGTTAAGATGTAATGGGATGGACTGCTTTTTACCATGAGGCTCCCAAGCATTAGTGGAGATAGATAAAAGCTTATCATCGTACACCCATAGACTCGCTCTTATGGCTATTTATATTAATAGATTATCCACATACAAGGAGTCCACTCTCAGAGAGGTAATTATCTATATGGACTCATTTTGGCGAATTGACTGGACACTAACATCTACTGCAAAAATTATAATTCAGAAATATATTTTTGCAGTAGATATTGGTGTTCAGTTGTTTTGCTCCTAATCTTGTTACTCAGGAGGGAAGATGTAGAGAAAGAGAGATGATTCTGACTTGCGCAGAGCTTCATTGCTTCCACGTTAGAGGCCCAATCTAGAATTGCCTCTCGTCATTATTTTAAGGTGAATTCTGATGACATTGTTGCCAAATGACTCCACCCCAATAGTTCTTGTTTTTCCTCAAACCTATTTGTAGAATGTTCCCCTTTATAATCTAAACTACAGTACTACTCTGTACAACACGAACTAGCAAAATGCTACTGAAATCTTTCAGGACTGCAGTATCTTTAGCTGAAAATTTACAATTTCTGTTTTTTAACATTTCCTGTTCAGTGGAGTAATGGTGTTACTTATGAATTTCTTGCTTAATCATAGGACCTCATTACATGGGGAAAATTCCCCATCGTAGGTCACTTCGCCCATACAGACAGCACGTAGCCCACTGGATCTCATCACATGATGCACATCTACTTCTGGTGGGGCTCCATGCTGGCTGCATCAGCATGGAGCATTTTCTGAAGGGGAAATCTGAACATGGGAGACTACCTGTGTTCAAATAGAAAATGATGGGGACAACATGGGCACATACCAGAAAGGTACACTTTCCAACGTGTGATGGACAAATGGGCAATGCGGGGCACTGGACGACGAATTCACCCCACTGCCCCACAATTTGCTCTGCTGTCCTACAGGTCCCCCACATCAAGGACCCCCATGTAATGAGGTCCATAGAATCCTAGAGTTGGAAGAGACCCCAATCAAAACACTCCTGACCGATGGCCATTCCACCTTTCTTAAAAACCTCCAAAGAAGGAGGCTCCACCATGCTCAAAGGAAGCATATTCCACTGCCCAAGAGATCTTACTGTCAGGAAGTTCTTCCTAATGATTAGGTGGCATCCGTTTTCCTGCAATTTGCATCCATTACTCCTAGTCTCTACAGATGAAACAGCTAGCCCCTTTCCCCTACAAATACAAGATGGAGAGAGGCTTGCTGATTTCCTTTATTATTGTTGTTTTGCACTAAGAGGGAAAACAAATAATGAAAGAACACTCCTCATGAGAAGAGAACTTGACTTAAGAGCAATTATCTGGCAATTCATCAGTAATGCTACATTCTTGCTTCATAGGAAGCACTTATGGGCAGAAATTACAAGGAGAAAATGACTAAGTAAAGTTTTAATAGATCTTTGCAACTGAACAGACATTACATCTGAGTAAATATTAAAGATCTTCACAATGAGGGTAGACGTTGCTGGATAAGTGCTATATTTAGTGTGACATTAAGTGCTATGTGGAGTTTATGCTTTAAGGCTGCTTCCAGCTGCCTACAGAAAAAAACATCTCATTGGTACTGCAGGTTTGTGTTATAGAGGGAATACCAGAAGTCTATTTTTCCAGGAACCTTGCAGGCCCCTACTAACTGCTGTGGTGTGGAAGCTGCAGAAAGCAGTCAGGAGCTTTAGGCATTGTAACACCCTTCTCTACTCTTGTCACTATCCTGTTAAATTAGTTTGAAAACAGTATCTGTAATGCTCTATTTAAGTTCTCTACTAATACTGCTATTGAGTTAGTGTTCTATTCCACAGCCCTTGTACAGCTGGAGAGGTAGAGCTGTATAAAACACTATCTACTGTCTAAACTTATTGATAAGTCAATAAATTTTAGTGAAGAAATCAAACACAAAAAACCTAGGTTGACATGCACAGGTCACTGTGACTACTGTAGCTTAACTGCGATCAAAAAGGAACCATCCCCTTCTCTCAGTAGAATGGTGAAAGGCAAAGCCATAATCTGTCTTGGGAGAACCTAAAAGAAGACCCAATCTCTAATCTCTCTGGTGTAGCATTTCTGGGCTTTTCGAATTCCTGGGTGGAAAATGACAATGACTAAGGGCAGCTGGCCCCAAGACAGAACTGGCATGCTCCCCTCTCCACAGAATGACCCTTGGTTTACCTACAGGTCATATCAAAACCCATAATTTTGGCCACAAAACCCTGCCCTTCACTTATCCGTGATGTCAGAAACATATAAGATACTTGTTTGTCAAAGAAATCACTGGTAAACCAAAAGGTTCAGAAATAAGGACCTAAATCCAACTAGAGTAGGCACACGCGGTGTTATCGTACAATTATCCTAAAATGGGTTCTATCGTCATAAACCCATCTTGCTTGAATTGGGGGCATGCCAACCTAGCCCCTCTTCTTATCACACAAAGCATTTTTGAAAATGCTTTGAGATAGCTGCAGCAACATAACTCCTTCCAGTTTGTACATTCCTCATCTTCATACATTCCGTTTTTTTCTTAATTTGTTTGTTTTTATACAATAATTGTGAAGCACCAAGTCCAGAGGTTTGAAGCTGTGAACTTCTGCACATCTGGATTTTCAAAGTACTAAAGCACCATTCACATGCACACTTAAAATAGTAATTAAAAATAGTACTTTGCAATTTAAATACTCTTCCTATTGAGTTTATTCTGCAAGTGGGATATGTAGTTTGCACTTTTGTACCTTTTGTAACAAGGGAAACATTATTGCCCTACAAGAAAAAGAAATGTTTAACAGGGAAAAGGAAGGGATTGGGTCAATCAGGGAGAAAGGATTAATTTACTGCTTTGCAGATGAAAAGGACAACCCACAATGAACTCACAATATACATTACAGCCCCTCAAAATTGATGGCTGAAGCAAATAAACAACCTTATCACAAAGGGTTAAATTTGGCGGTATGCGCCAGTTAGCCCAGGTCACCCACTGAGCCTGCTGGCTCCCATCATATGACATTTGCATAGCTCCATGGCTTAAGGAGGGTGGAGCTGATGCATGCCACTGCCACAACAACATAGGAGCCTTTCAGTGTTGCCAATGGAATCCAAGGGGGAAAAGCCACACACTCCACACTTCCCTCCATGGGATCAGCTGGAAGAGTATGCAGGCTCAGTGTGGAACACATCTCACCATGCTAAAACAGTGGATGTGGCTCTTAATGAGACATGCCGCATTATCACGGGGTGTCTGCGCCCAACACCACTGGAGAAATTACACTGTTTAGCCGGTATTGCACTACCTGACATCTGCCGAGGAGTAGCAACCAATAGTGAAAGGACCAAGGCAGTGACATCTCCGGCCCACCCCCTGTTTGGGTATCAGCCAGCATGCCAATGACTTAAATCAAGAAATAGTTTTCTAAGATCTAGAGACACTCACTGGAACACCTTAGCAAGTGAGAGTCCAAAAGTGGCAGGTTCAAACCCAGAACCTCAATCAATGGCTGATACCAAATGAGAGACTCCCTCTTGGGCACACAGAAAACTGGGCAACTTGGAAGGCGCTGACCAGACAGCGCTCTAGCACCACGAGATGCAGAGCCAACCTTAAGAAATGGGGCTACAAAGTGGAATCCACAACATGTGAGTGTGGAGAAGAGCAAACTACAGACCACCTACTGCAATGCAACCTGAGCCCTGCCACATGCACAATGGAGGACCTTTTTGCAGCAACACCAGAGGCACTCCAAGTGGCCAGTAACTGGTCAAAGGACATTTAATAGAATACCAAGTCTGCAAACTTTGTGTTTTGTTTGTTTGTTTGTTTGTTTGTTTTCAATGCAATACAACTGTTTTGGTTCACTCCTGACACAATAAATAAAAATAGCTGGAAGAGGGGGTGGCTGATGTGGGGCATGGGGCGCCGGCTTTCCCATGCCCTCCAACAAAGCGGAGAGACTCTGGCAGCCATGTAACAAGGTTGTTACTGTACTACATGACAGGAACCACCCTCTAAAGCTCTTTGAATGCATGTTTAGAAGCCTTAAGATACAGAAAGATGAAGAAATACCATTATCATTTACTACAAGTTTAACACACCTTGAAGGTTGGTTTGAGTGGGTTTAGGACAACATCATGCAGTAGTAGGTTTTTCAATCCATGTCTAGGCAGCCTCCAATGTGGTTTACATCCTTGAGTGATAATCCGAGATGTATGTGAATGCTGATTTATCACTCAGAAACTCATTTACAAGTGGGACTAGCAATTAGATTCAACCCATTGAATCTAATTTCCATTGCCCCAATTAGGCAAGAACAGCCCTTATTAATCCTCTGGTGTCCCTCTTTATACAAATCTCCCAATTTCTTTCTCCTCCTTCCACTTTCACTTTTGTCCTCACCTTGCTTTGCCTTCAAATAATTTAGAAGTGAGGGGAAAAGAGAAAGAGACAGAAATTTCTCTTTCCCTGTAAACTCAAGCAAAAGCAAATTTCTGCAACCTCTCCTTGTATGTGTTCCTCTTTAGTAATAACTTTTGGCATTTCAACCACATTCTGTTGCTGTTGAACACATATGGATGTGTCCAGCAGCAACAGTTTTCGTAGATGATATGTTGGAGAATATGAAAAAAATAGACACAATATGGATGCTGCTAAAAAATCCCTCCCTTGTGTCCTGGTGATAATCTCATCCTACTAGACCACTTCTGGACAGGTTATTACAAAATGAATCAAGGCTTTAGCAGTTCACTGCTGCGAGTGATTGTTTTCTCTCAATAATCATAACAACAACAACAACAACAATACCTTGCAGAAGTCATGCCTTGAACCCTGTGAAGGCACAGCATATTCAGGAATGAAGTTTACTCACTCTATATAACTGCATTGCAGATCAGGTGGAAATGTAATATAATTGCTAACTGCTTTGTAAACTGCCTCCTCCTGTCTTCTTTAAATTCTTAGAATGTGACTTTTGGTCACTGAATCATAGCATTAATGAATTCCAGAGAACAACATTATATTTTTCAAGACAGTTTCCCCCCACATTGATGGGTTGCTTTGGAGACAAAAAGAGAGGACTATTTGTGGGCTGCATTTGGCATTAAAATGGTGCATTGTAAGGAATCCGTATGCATTGTGTGCTTCATTTCTATGAGAGCATTCAAATTGGATTGAGGGAGGGCACAGTATAAAAGGGTGGCAGTGAATGCACAGGGGAATTGAAAAGTTAGAAAGGAAATGGTAGTATTTCTTCTTCTGCGTGTGTTATATAGTATACTTCAATCAGGTTTTTAAAAAATACAAACATGTTACAAGGATTGGTCAGACTGTTCATTCCTATTACAAATGCAACTATTCTATATTATCTGTTAACAGATCTTTTTTCAAAAAGAGAATAGTATGAGAGAAGCGCAGTCGTGATGTGAAAGCTGGGGATGTCTGATTCCTGGCTTGGAAATGGGAACGGCTGTGGATATTCCATTGAGCTCTGAACTCCATTACATTTCTAAGAGTAGATCGTTACTTCCTTCGGGTTTTCAGGGACTCTGGTGATGAGGTTATCAACATTGTCTCCTGCAACAGAACCTCTGTTTTATGATTCCAGACTAATAACTCTCCATATCATATATATTCCAACAAAGAGCCTTTGCAGAAGACGAAGAAAATCTTTAATATACTGTGTTCTTTACAAACTCTGGTGTATTAATTTCAGAATGACTCATAAGACAAGAGCTTTTGAACTGTTCCCAGACTTTTTGCTGGGTGCATGTTATATCAAGCAACATAAACACTCATCAAGCTGTTCTGAGTTTGGTTATGGGATACAAAGCAATAGATGTAAACGCATCTTTGACAATATCCTTTTCCCCCATGAGCTTTTCCTTTTCCATTGCTTGACAGGAAACCCAAGACATGCCAACTATACAACATTAAGTATTGCATCGCCATATGATGAAAGTCATTGTTTGTAGTCCATCATGTAATGATTTCTATACACTAGAAAATAAATGATCCCTCTTAAATTAAAGAGAGTGCCCTACATTTCTAGGAATATCATAAATATACCTAAAATTCATATGCAAACAAGGTTCTCTTCAAGATCTCTTTAATATGAACTTTCCCAATGAATAAATATCTTAATGAAATACAAGTAATTAAACTAAAAGCCCTATCAAATGTAGCTTGTCACTCAGCATACAACATTTAATTCAACCGTTTTTCCATTCCATGGTCCCTTTCACTCCAAACCCCCATAAACAAATTCATTCACAGAAGATCAAGTTTCGTTAACCCAGAAAGCAGACGATAGTCAATCAACTAATTGACATGGCAAAGGCTTTTATATAAATGTTGACTAATTAAAGCTCATATAAAATTTAATATTACATGAGCTTCCTGTGTTATATATTACCCTGTTACTAAACATTGCCCTATAGTGCTAAAGACTATAAACGCTAGAAAAGCCAGGAAAGCTAGACATACATTTAGTCTTTCTAAAAATAGAAGCAATATTCAGAAGAGATATCTGTGCATACATATCATACATCATGGGTAATGCCACTGAAACTGGGGATGATGAGAACAATAATCCGACACATGGAGGGCAGCACCAGATTGGAGAAGATTGAAGTGTGCTAATAGTAAACTCAAGAAGTGAGTTAGAATCACTATGTGTTCAGATGACACAAGTTTGGGGGGAAATGTAGCTGGTAACTGCCACAAAATAGCAATTTACAATAGAAATATTCTTTGGATTGGGTTGTTGTAGATTTTTCGGGCTGTATGAACATGTTCTAGAAGCATTCTCTCCTGACGTTTTGCCTGCATCTGTGGCAAGCATCCTCAGAGGTTGTGAGGTTTGTTGGAAACTAGGAAAATTGAGTTTATATATCTGTGGGAAGGTCCGGGGTGGGAGAAAAAATGTCTTTATTTGGTAAAGGCCAAGAACTACAGCAACAAATAGAGTTGTATTGGCCCAGAGGTTGAATAGTGAAAAAAGCCTAGTCTTTAAAATACTCTCTTAATAATAAAGTTTGGGTCTTTTATCTGTGTATATTTTTATAATCTAGCCACTCAGCACCTTTTATTTCCCCAATATCTGGAATCACGGGCGCACCTGTGACAGCGCAGGATAAAGGCAGCTGGAACAGATTGTTCTAATTCAATTAAAGTGAGCCTGGCTCAGGGGTTTCAGGTTAATCAGCGCTTCCAGAGACAAAACAGTGATTGCAATACATAGTGAAACTATTAAACCCAGAAATATAGCATTTCTCAGCATGAAGGGCCATTCAGATTAATTGGATCTTATAGAATTCAAGAAGCACGTATACAGATAATGCAAAATAAAACCATGGTAATATAAAGAAAAAGTGGACATTAATTCAGAGCACATTCTTTGCTATTCAACAATATTTTGCATCAGCTCAGACAAAAGTCCTATAGAGAGCTTTTTCTGGAAGCTCTTTCTAAGACTATACATAAATATAGGAAGAGGGTAACCAGTAATTTCATTGTCAAAGGTACAGTGAATTAACTAGAGTTTTATTCTAGGATCTATCCAAGGTGCTGTACCGTATCCCAAAATAGGTTTAGTTCTTTGAATAGCTTCCTTAAAGTCTGGAATAAAACCTAAAGTAATATAGGCACTGATATCATCAGCCTCTGCCAAGGGGATACAGTTCTGGCCCAGCTTACGTGTCCGAATGTATCTCTCCTTATGAGCCATCTAGGAAATAAAGATCATTTGGGGAAGCCCTGCTCTCAATCCCATATTCTTCACAGGCGTGTCTGGCTATTCAAACAAGCTTTTGGAAATGCAGCATAATAGATAAAATGGAACTATGAAAGAGTGAATATGTAATGGCTAGACAATGCTACTGGAAAAATGAGTTTAATAGGAAGACACTGGCGATTATATGTTTTTTATGGTTTTTTGCATGGATTTTTATAATGTGCTAAAAGTTTTTAATTGTATTTTATGACTGTTGTAGCATCAAATTGCTGCCAATTTGTAAGCCACCTTGAGTTGCCTTCAGGCTCAATGCAATTGATTCAAAGTGCAAGAAAAAAGATTCCACCTAAGCATTAGGAAGAATTTCCTGACAGTTTTTCTGACAGCTTTTCACTAATAATAATAATAATAATAATAATAATAACAACACATTTTATTTACATTCTGCCTTTCTCCCCTAGGGCAGATTACAGCATTTACATACATAGGCAAATATTCAATGTTGTTACAGTCATATACAATGAGGCACACAAACACAAACAAAGACAGAGGCTTCTCCTTTCATTTCTGGCTTCTGGAGGTGGTCCTCATCTCTGGCTCTGGGGACCTGCTTTCTCTATTTTCAAGCCGAGGAGCCTGCGTTGTCACCTCCTGGTTGTGCGGCTGGCAAGATTGCTTAGAGTATCTCTTTGCCTTTTCCTGCTGAAGCAGTATCTGTTTATCTACTCACATTTGCATGTTGCTAGGTTGGTCAGAGCTGGAACTGACAGAAGGGAGCTCACCCCATCTCACAGATTCGAGCTGCCAACCTTCAGGTAAGCAGTTCAACCAACCTTCAGGTCAGCAGTTCAGCAGGACACGGGTTTAACCCATTGCACCACCACGGCTCCCAATAGTGGAATATGCTGCATCAGAGTGTGGTAGAGTCCCCTTCTCTGGAGGTTTTTAACCAGAAAATGCATTGCCATCTGTTGGGAGTGCTTTGATGGTGTGTTCCTACATGGCAAGATTGGGTTGCACTGGGTAGCCCTTGGGTCTCTTTCAGTTCTATTAATCTAAATGTATTAGCTTTAAATCACAATATGCCTGTGAACCTAGGAGAACCACCATGGTGTAGTGATTTGAGCGTTGGAATATGTGTCTGGAGACCAAGGTTCAAATCACGACTCTGCCATAGAAACCCACTGTGTGCCTTTGAGCAAGTCACACTTTCTCAGCCTCAGAGGTTACCCCCTCTGAACAAATCTTGCTCAGAATGATACGGTTGCCTCAGGGTCACCATAACTTGAGAAAGATTTGAAAACACTGTAAAACTTATCTCAGAGTCGTCTTTGAAACTAAGCTATTCAGCATTTTGAGATAAAATCTGAAACAGCACTATTCCCCACTTTTACAATTTGAGCTAAAGTTTCAGAAGCAGTTGGTACTCAGGGCTTTCCGAATGTCTGGAAGGTTATTTTTAAAGTGATTACCCTAGAGTTTATTAATAAAATCAGGATTTAAAGTACCTGAGCTACATACATTATCTCTTCATTCCCATGTATAAGACCCTGTCAGTAAACCTGCAAGAGCCAACTGTTGTGTACCTTTAATCTTAGCTGGGCTTAGCTACCTGCTTTCTAAAACACTGAATTGTTTCACAAGTCAAGAGATGGATTTTTAAATCCTTCAAATCTTGCGACAAATATACAGATCTTCGTCTAGAGTTACAAATCCGATCAGAAGGTTTGTAAAGCTCCCACAAAAGATTTAATGGGGAAACGCTTCCATTTACAAATGTGTGCTTTTGCCTTTGGGGACATATACATAAATGACTGGTGTATAAAGGAGGATTCCAAACTGCTGTCTCCTATTTGGGTTAGATTGATAAATCCTTCTCTTCCTCTGTCACACCCAATATCCTAAGCCCTGATCTAGTTATCTGCTGTCTGCTTAGAAACTCAGGGCTAGGAAAAGACTGAATAAAAGGAAAGCGAATGTTCACATCTTCAGCAGTCGAGCTGGGAGAGAGCATAGTCTTCCCATCCCCAGTTGTTGTCTCTATTTCCCAGTGAAAGCTCAAGAATATTTCGGAAGGGCTTTGTCTCTCAGGCACAATGTAGTGTGCACAGTTTAACATGTCTCTATTAAGGGGATTTTTTTTCTGTGAGAGGTTCACCTTAAGGTCGTCTTAATTCAGAAATGACTTGGAGACAACAACAACAACAACAACAACAACAACAACAACAAGGCAAATGGGACAGACAAGGGACATGGGGTCATACACACACACATTATTGTTCCTGCAGTATTCTACCTACCTGGACTTCCCAGACCCCAATTTCCAGGCCAAAAAAATTGAATTGCCTTGTCCATAAACAATTCACCTTAAAGATAGGTTGCCTGTGGACACTAGCATTTTTTATATTGTTCTTTTTCCAAAAGTATTAAGGTTTTGGTATTTTTGCCAATCTATATAGTTGTCAGAAGATCCCAGAGACAGATAATTACACTGGATCTCCCGTTGTTGCCTACCCATGATTTAGAGATGATCATTCAACACATTGAAACACTGCCTTACAAAATCCAGATAATCTGCTTTGAACTAGATTATATGGCTGTGTAGACTCATATAATCCAGTACAAAACAAATAATGTGGATTATCTGCTTTGATAATATAGATTATATGGCAGTGTAGAAGGGGCCACAGTGATGTTCTAGTGTACTATCCATTCTTCTACTGCAGGTGTAAGTGGAACTATTTCCCACATGTAATATTTTTATGCAGTGTGCATGCTGTATCTTTAAAACTTGATTGCTAAACATACAGCACACACATTTTAAAAAATCAAAAGATGTTGTAATACTATAATTTGATGTTTATTGCCCAGCTTCCAGCTTTATCTTGTCAGGAGAAAGGCGGCTTTAAATAAAATAAATAATATGAAAATGGTTAAATTCTAGTATTGTTACCTACTGTTAACCTAAACCAGCCCTCTTACTTCTGGAGACCCTGAATACAAGCTGTTGCAAGGCAGGAAGCATTGTCTTCTCTTAGACAAGGGATGTGAAAAATGTGGAACTGCAGCGGTTTTTGGCCTGCAGCTCCTAGGAGTGAGGGATAATTGGAAGAATTCAGCTTAACAACTTCTCGAAGGCTGCCTGATTCTTGTCCCAGCTTTTGATCTTGGTAACAGTGGTTTGAGTATCTTGACTTCAGGGGCAACTTCAGCAGATGCTTTAGTTCACTCCTGAGCAGAAAACAAGCTCCTGTAATGGTTTCAGGGTCAAGGGTGAGGAAGCATGTCCATAGATATATCCTTCATCCCCCCCCAGATGTCACTGTGTCCTTCTTCTGGAAGTACCTCTTCAGCTAGCTATTGCTCTCCTTGGATTGGTGGATCAAAAACATAGGAGACCTCTTCTGAGTTGTCTCTTCAAACTAGTTGCTTTATGGTCAAACAGAAGACCTTCAACATCTGCTTCTAGAGCTACTGGAATAGCAGTGAGCAATGGAGAGGAAGGATTTAAAAGGGTGTTTCTTGCTCTCCCTCCTCCCAATTGATGTGTTTACTGTATTGCACAGAGTCACCCTTGTTTCTCTCAACAATAGAACTGGGCATACATTTACTTCCCTTATTCCAAGAGAAGCTGTCTCCTAAACAGTGATTTTTGAGGAATTCTGACATGACTCTCAGGTGGAATAAACACACACACACACACACACACACACACACACACACACACATGTGTTGCCGTGGCCCAGTCTGTGTATATGTGTTTTATGTGTATGTGTGTATATATATATATATATATTTGTGTATATGTGTATATATGTGGTTATACACATACGTTGTAATGTAATTTTTATTTTTTTGCTTTTAAAGTCTCTTCTGCTGTGTTTTTCAGTGTTTTTTATGAGTGATGGTCACTCATTGGCCTGATAGTTGTATTCTGTCCAAAATTGGTGTCATTCATCCAGTGGTTTTTGGGTTATGTTAATCCCACAAAGTAACATTACATTTTTATTTATATTGTGTGTGTGTGTGTGTATATATATATATATATATATATATATATAAACGGTCAATGACCAGCACCAAAAATGTACAAACATCAGAATAAGAACATATACATTTAGGCATTAAGAAACAATGTCAAAAATGTGTGTATATGGGTATTTATGTGGTTATGAGGCATTTTTGTTTTGGGGTTTTAAAGTCTCTTCTGCTGTGTTTTTCAGTGTTTTTATGAGTGATGGTCACTTGTTGGCCTGATAGGTGTTATTGTGTCCAAATTTGGTGTCAGTTCATCCAATAGTTTTTGGGTTATATTAATACCACAGTGTATTACCACATATATATTAATACCACTAGCATTGCATTTTTATTTATATATTAGATAGATAGGTATATACACACACACATATACACACACACTCTGAAAGACTATCACATTTTAAATATAGGGTTAAATGTTGATTTAAATCCATGCTTTCATGCAGATCACTACAGCAATAGACTAAAAGATTTATAGACAAATGTGCAAGTGATACAGATTACATTGATTAGCTTACTTCTCATTTCTATTAATGATGTTTAGTACTGTAGGGCAGAACATGGGAAAGGTGAAGGAAGAGGGCCATTTTTTGAAAAATGAGTAGCTAGTGACATGAGGGTTAATTGATGGCTGGCAGGAGAAAAAGGATGACATTATAACAATCTAAGAAATGACACAGAAGTAGCAGTTTTTAAAGAACAATTGAAAGGGAGTTTCAGAGGGAAATGGCTCTGCTTTTAGGCAAAGTAGGGCAGTGATGAGGAAATGTGAAGGAGAGTGCATTGGTAGAATGCATTTTCACTGCATTGCTCTCTAGTCACCAAGCTGGAAAATATAATCATTGTACTGACAGTCCCTTTACAGCAGGGCTATTCGGTTTTTCTTATTGCAAGCTTATGCAAGTGTAGAATAAAACATTTTTCAACCCCTTCCTTACTGGGGAGGTGAAATAAAGATAACTTCTGCTTCCCTTTAAAACTCTAGGAGATGGGTGGAACATAAATTAAATAAGTGTTTATTATATGACAAAGATTGCGTATTCTCTCCTTTTATATCACTGATAAAACTCTAGGAGATGGGTGGGACATAAATTAAATAAGTATTTATTATATGACAAAGTTCAGGTACTCTCTCCTTTTATATCACTGAGCCAGTCTATCCAGCTGAGAGAGACTAAATGGTTCTAGCTCACCCAGTGGACTTCAGGGCAAAAGTCCCTGCTATAGTCCTACTCCAGTGCTCTAATCCAGAGGTCCCTAAACTAAGACCCATGGGCTAGATGTGGCCCTCCAAGGGCATTTACTCGGCTGCACCTTAAATCTTAGATTTAGGGTCACCATAAGTCTAAAATAACTTGAAGGAACACAACAACAGTCCTAATTAACTTGACTATCTCATCAAGGAAAAGCAGGCCCATACTTCCTACTGAATTACTGGTAAGTTTATGTTGGTTGAAATTGTTCCTCATTTTAAATATTGCATTGTTCTTGCATGGGTGGGGTTTTTTTGTTTTGTTTTTTGTTGTTTGTTTGTTTGTTTGCACTACAAATAATATGTGTTCAGTATGCATAGGAATTCATTTGTGTTATTTACAAGCTATAGTCCGGCCCTCCAGCAGTCTCGGGGACCGTGAACTAGCCCTCTGCTTAAAATGTTTGAGGACCCCAGTTCTAACCACTCCACAAGGCTGCCTTTTTCTGATGGCCCATCCCATCTTGAGAACCATGAGTCATATGCAATAGTGTTGTTCCATTAGTGGGAGGAGTTCCTCTTGACCTTTGGGAATCTCCCTATCCTGTTGTTTCCCTGGACCACAGCTCATCCCATTCAGGACAGTCCTCCAACCTGTTCTGTAGCATTTTTGAAAGATTCTAGGTTCATTTTAATCAAATTCATAATTTTAAAAGTCAAAACTGCAAATGTGAAAGGTTGGCTGCAGCTGAAGACTAGAGTGAGGGAAGACTGTATTTTTCTGCCTCTGCTATGGGCCACACCTATGGCTTTTGCCCCAAACATGTGATATAACATCCAAGCAAAGGCCAAGGCAGGTATCACAAGGTTACTTACTTTCCATTCATGTTGACATGCTATAATATCAAAGATAGCCTAATGGAATATGATGTATATCCGTATGTTAATTACTGAAAGGGAAGCACATTCTTTAAAAAAAACTTATTAAACTAACCAAGAACAGATGCAGCTTTAAACTTTGGCTTCAAATAGAAGGAAAATAAATAGCTTTCTTCTGCATTTCTATATGCCTGTAAATCAGCAATGCTCTCACCATTTCATACTGCTTCTGTTTGGCCATTCTCCCTGTCTCTGTTTTCATGTTTTCATTTTTCTATGGCTGTATAGAACATATTTCTCAGTTAAGTAGTTGCTTTTGAGAGTTGTTGCCATAACAACCGTTTCAATTCACGATATGCACACTATCTCTGAAATACAGAATTTCTCCTTAAAGGAGCATGTGCCACACACATCAAAAGGGAATATGCACTCATTATTCTTACATTATTTTGCAGGAAAATAGATTTTTTTTTCTCCAGTAAATACATTTTCGAACTTGATTTTGTTGTTGTTGTTCACTGGAACCAAGGCTGGTTGTTAGGGGGAAGCAGGTTGAGCTTGCCTATCATACAGAATCTTATTGTTTCCAACCCCAAAATATTATGAATCCTTATTTTATCCCCCTCCCCCTGTTTCCTAGATATTTGAGTTAACTGTGCCACAGTTAATGCATTTTAAATCTATCTACAGCCGATAGTGCATTTTGATTGCAAATTTTAATAACTGCTTAAGCAGCCTTTCACTCCAGTTTTGAATACATTCATATATAAATCTTGTGGTTTTTAATGTATTCTCTCTTCCAAATAAGTTAGAGCTGTCAGATTCAGACCTTCTGGTGACACCTACCATTTAAAGGCTGCAGTTCTACTCACAAGTATTTAGGAGTAACTCACATTGAAATCCATAAGATGGGTCTTATTATTGTGTAAATATGCATAATGGCTGAAACCATTACTAAGAAAAGAGAATTTTCCCATCAGAGTCCTTTAGAGATGGAAGAAGCTATCCCTTAATATTCCTTTATTTAAAATGCCCCATGTACCTAGGCAATACAAGCACACATGCACCCTGATGCCCAATAAAGTCTTTCTTTGCAAAAAAAATATGTTTAAATGTAGGAAGTACATATGCCCGCTTGTTATTCTCTGAATGTTGAACCAGGTTCAAGAGAACCCAAGTTCATCTTTCATAGAAAGCCATATGCACTGCTACTCATTCTCTGTCTGCAGCCCTTTAGGCCAATTGAAGTTTGTGTGCACATTTAAAAGGCAACACCACATCGAGTGTATTACAGTAATCAAAGGGGGATGGAACCAAGGTCAGATCTGACTTCTCCAGGAATAGTTTCAGTTGGTTCATTAGTTTTAACTATGTAAATGGTCACCATTGAAACTTGGGTCTCTAGGATCAGGGCTAAATCCAGAAGTACCCCCAAACTGTGGACCTGAATTTTCAGGGGTAGTGTAGCACAGGCTGAATCCTTAATCCTAGATCTTTCGGCAATAGTATGATAACTGGCACCCTACGCTATGTTGCTTGTGCAATGCGGGTCTGAATTAGGGGAACACATGCGCAAGTAAGTGCACCGAGTGAGAGACACAGCTGCGGTGGAGTCTTTGCTATGGAAGGAAGGAAAATAAGGAGGGGGAAAAGACGACCAATGGAAGGAAGGATAAAAAGCAGGAGGGAAATACTGTTACATTACCTCGCCCTTATCCTGTTCCTCCTGAGTTAAATTACTTCACTGCTATCCTGTCGCAGCTGCGTCTCTCACTTGCTCCACTGTCTCGTGCACATGTTCCCTTCATTAATGCTGACCCGCGTTATGCAACTAGCATAGGGTCCTATACTATTGCCAATTTGTCTTTCAGATGTCCAGGAACACCTCTGTCTTGCCTGGATTAAGCTTCAATTCATTTATTCTCATTCAGTCCATTGGAGTGGTCAGGTACCAGTTTAGCACAGATACAGCCTCCCTGAAATGGAGTAAGAAAGCTTAGTATTGGTGACACCTAACTAAAAACTCTAGATGACTTCTCCAAGTGATGTGTGTGTGTGTTAAATGGCACAGAGAGAAAGACTGGATCCGGAGGGACTCCACACAAGCCAACAGCCATGGATCAAGTAGAAATCTCAGAGCAGCACTCTCTGAGGACTCACATAGAATCATAGAGTTGGAAGAGACCTCGTGGGCCATCCAGTCCAACCACCTGCCAAGAAGCAGGAAAATCGTATTCAAAGCACCCCCAACAGATGGGCATGCAACCTCTGTTTAAAAGCCTCCAAAGAAGGAGCCTCCACCTCACTCCAGGGCAGAGAGTTCCACTGCTGAATGGCTCTCACAGTCAGGAAGTTCTTCCTAATGTTCCGATGGAATCTCCTTTCTTGTAGTTTGAAGCCATTGTTCCACATCCTAGTCCAGGAAAGAACTGAACCAATATGTACAAGTCACATTACAGTGAGGTAACTCAAAATAACATCATAATCAACTGTATCAGAAAGTACTGAAAGGTACAGCAGAACCAACAGAGATATATGTCCAGTCCCTGGAATAGGTCATTCACTAAGGCCACTAAAGCTGTCTCCATCCCATAAGCAATCCTGAAACTTGACTGAAGTTAATCTAGATAGTTTGTCTCATCCAGGAACCCCTGAAGTAATGAAGGCAACACATGCTGCAGTACCTTGCCCCAAAATGAGATGTTTCAGACTGGATCCAGGGGGGAAGGCTTTGTTTAAAAGAGGCCTTACAACAGCTTCCTTCAGGAGAATTGGGACCATGCCTTGTAAAGAAGCATTAATTCTTCCCCTTACCCACTCAGCCAATCCCCCTCTGGCCTGTTATATAAGATGGAAAAAGGCAATGGTGGCTCTTAGCTCTCCAAGAACGCTGTCCAAATCATTGGGCTGCATAAATTGAAAAGTATCAATCAATAACACTAGGCTTGTATGTCCAAGTAAAAGCAACTTTGAACAATTCAAAAAACCGTTCAACTCTTGGGTGGCTTAAAATTTTCCTGTTGCATTGTATTATCATAGATTCCTGACCACTTGAAACAGCTTTGCTGAATGGTTTTGTGAGAAACCAATGGTCTTAGCAAAAAAAAATGCTGCCCTTTTTGTCCCACCATAAGCCTTCATCTGGGTTTTTTGCCAAAGTCATTTTAAATCCCAACAATCCTAATCAGCATAGCCAATAGCTAAGTAGTAATGGTAGATGTTGTTCTTTAAAACAATGAAGGTTGGAATAGCAATGACCTTATAAATTCAAGTTCTATAGCCACATCACACCAGAGCATGGATCTACTTTAAATCCTGTTTCTGTCCCCTGCAGAATTCTGGGGCTTGTAGTTTAGTGAGGCCCAGGACCTGCCTGGCTGAGCAATTTAAAAGCCTCTTCCTAAACTACAAGCCCCAGAATTTAGTATTTTCAGATTGTTTTTGAGGATATGCCCAGCTACAAATTCTTGTACATCTATTTTTTACATGAATATCTTTGTTCGCATATGTTTAATGAACCCAAATTCACAATTGTATCTGACAAACCCAGAAATATAGGGTTATTTTGAAAGTTTTCCACAGAGTAAATCCATGCATCTCCTAAGTCTCATGTAGGAACCAATGATACTGCAAGGCATACGTTTCAAAAGATCACAAATGATTTTCGAGCTCTAGGAGCAAAGCTAAAAGAATGTAATGTACAGGTGGTCTTTTCATCCCTCCTCCCTGTTGTAAGACACGGACCCACAAGAGCCAGAAAAATAGTACAGGTCAATGACTGGCTTAGAAAATGGTGTCAGGAGGAACGCTTTGGCTTCCTCGACCATGGCCTGCTTTTCCAGGAGGATGGCCTACTGGCAAGGGATGGGGTGCATCTCACACAAGTAGGAAAACACCTTTTTGCTCACAGACTCGCAAACCTCATTAGACGCACTTTAAACTAGGTCCACCGGGGGAGGGGGACAACAGCCTTGCGAACACTACTTTACCCACAATATCTGGGAATCGCCAGAAGGCTAAACGGAGGGCTGCACAAACACAACAAGGACCAAGTACCCAAAGCACAATAATCCCAATTAAACAGCTCAGGGGAAGATCTCAGGGGCTCACATGTCTTTACACTAATGCACAGAGCATGGGAAATAAACAAGACGAACTCCAACTTTTAGCACAACACCACAAATATGATATCATAGGGATCACTGAAACCTGGTGGGATGACTCCTATCGCTGGAATGTAGATATCGAGGGGTATAACCTCTTTCACAGAAACCGAACAAAGGGGAGAGGAGGCGGAGTAGCCTTATATGTCAAAAACTCTTATGCTGCAGAAGAAATTCAAGACAGCAATCTGGGAAACCAGCTTGAAATCATCTGGATAAGAATCAAGGGAACTGGGACTCAAAAAGATGTCGTTGTAGGCGTCTACTACAGACCCCCAAGCCAGGAGGAAGAACTTGATGAAGTCTTCTGCCAACAGTTGACCAAACAGGCACAGAGAAGAGATGTAGTAGTCATGGGTGATTTCAACTATCCCGATATTTGCTGGAAAACAAACTCGGCCAAGAGTACAAGGTCCAACAAATTTCTCGCTTGCCTTGCAGACAATTTCATGGTCCAGAAGGTAGAAGAAGCAACAAGGGGATTGACTACTCTTGATCTCATCTTAACAAATGCGGAGGACCTGATCGATGCGGTCGAAGTGGTAGGATCCTTAGGGGCAAGTGACCATGTGCTCCTGCAATTTGAGGTACAAAGGAAGGCCGAAACTAAGACAAGTCAAACCCGCATTTTGGACTTTAGGAGAGCTGATTTCCAAAAAATGAAGGAAACGCTGAGCAGCATTCCGTGGACACAGATACTAAAAGACAAGGGAGTTACGGATGGATGGGAATTTCTCAAGAGTGAAATACTCAAGGCGCAATTGCAAACTGTGCCAACAAAGAGAAAAAATAGGACAAGTGCAAAGAAGCCAGAATGGATGTCCAAAGAACTTCTAACTGTGCTAAGACACAAAAGAGACATGCACAAGAAGTGGAAAAAGGGAGAAATCACCAAAGAAGAATTCAAACAAATAGCCAACACCTGTAGGGAAAAGGTCCGCAAGGCTAAAGCAAAAAACGAGCTCAGACTTGCCAGGGACATTAAAAACAATAAAAAGGGCTTCTATTCTTATGTCAGTAGAAAAAGGAAAAACAAGGAGGCGATAGGACCTCTTCGCGGAGAAGATGGGGCAATGATGACAGGGGATAGGCAAAAGGCAGAACTACTTAATGCCTTCTTTGCCTCGGTCTTCTCACAAAAAGAGAGTTTTCAACCTCAGCAAGATGGAGTGGATGAGGGTTTGGAGGACATCCAACCCCAAATTGGGAAAGAAGTCGTTCAGGAATACCTGGCCGCTCTTAATGAGTTCAAGTCCCCAGGGCCAGATCAACTACACCCCAGAGTATTGAAGGAACTAGCGGAAGTCATTTCGGAACCATTGGCAACCATCTTCGAGAGTTCTTGGAGAACGGGAGAAGTTCCAGCAGATTGGAGGAGGGCCAATGTGGTCCCAATCTTCAAGAAGGGAAAAAAGGATGACCCAAACAACTACCGTCCGGTCAGCCTCACGTCGATACCGGGCAAGATTCTGGAAAAGATTGTTAAGGAAGTGGTCTGCAAACACTTAGAAACAAAAGCAGTCATCGCTAATAGTCAACATGGATTTATCAAAAACAAGTCATGTCAGACTAATCTGATCTCTTTCTTCGATAGAGCTACAAGCTGGGTAGATGCAGGGAATGCCGTGGATGTAGCGTACCTGGATTTCAGTAAGGCCTTCGACAAGGTCCCCCATGACCTTCTGGCAAGGAAACTAGTCCAATGTGGGCTAGGCAAAACTACGGTGAGGTGGATCTGGAATTGGTTAAGTGGACGAACACAGAGAGTGCTCACTAATGCTTCCTCTTCATCTTGGAAAGAAGTGACAAGTGGAGTGCCGCAGGGTTCCGTCCTGGGCCCGGTCCTGTTCAACATCTTTATTAATGACTTAGATGAAGGGCTAGAAGGCATGATCATCAAGTTTGCAGACGACACCAAATTGGGAGGGATAGCCAATAGTCCAGAGGACAGGAGCAGAATTCAAAACGATCTTGACAGATTAGAGAGATGGGCCAAAACTAACAAAATGAAGTTCAACAGTGACAAATGCAAGATACTCCACTTTGGCAGAAAAAACGAAATGCAAAGATACAGAATGGGTGACGCCTGGCTCGAGAGCAGTACGTGTGAAAAAGATCTTGGAGTCCTCGTGGACAACAAGTTAAACATGAGCCAACAATGTGACGTGGCGGCAAAAAAAGCCAATGGGATTTTGGCCTTCATCAAGAGGGGCATAGTGTCTAGATCTAAGGAAGTAATGCTACCCCTCTATTCTGCTCTGGTTAGACCACACCTGGAATATTGTGTCCAATTCTGGGCGCCACAATTCAAGAGAGATATTGACAAGCTGGAATGTGTCCAGAGGAGGGCGACTAAAATGATCAAGGGTCTGGAGAACAAGCCCTATGAGGAGCGGCTTAGGGAACTGGGCATGTTTAGCCTGAAGAAGAGAAGGCTGAGAGGAGATATGATAGCCATGTATAAATATGTGAGAGGAAGCCACAGGGAGGAGGGAGCAAGCTTGTTTTCTGCTTCCTTGGAGACTAGGACGCGGAACAATGGCTTCAAACTACAAGAGAGGAGATTCCATCTGAACATGAGGAAGAACTTCCTGACTGTGAGAGCCGTTCAGCAGTGGAACTCTCTGCCCCGGAATGTGGTGGAGGCTCCTTCTTTGGAAGCTTTTAAACAGAGGCTGGATGGCCATTTGTCAGGGGTGATTTGAATGCAATATTCCTGCTTCTTGGCAGGGGGTTGGACTGGATGGCCCATGAGGTCTCTTCCAACTCTTTGATTCTATGATTCTATGATTCTATGATTTTCGGTTTTACTATAAATATTCACAGTAAGATAAATGAGGCTAAGCTACCCAACTCCCTATTGTCCATCCTCTCACTTGCAGCCAAAGACGGTATTCATAATCATATTCAGGACCTCCTTGCAAGAGGGTATAATTGTGTGTCACTATCCTCAAAAAGAAAGCACAAGTCTTCAACAGAACCTCCATTGTTCCCATCTTACAAAAGTCAGACTGCAAAACCAAGCAGTGACCTCTCAGAAGAAATGTGTGTACTGACCAATTCAATTATAATTATACCTATTTTGCTTAATACCCCTGGTGAAACAACATCCTCTTGTAGTTATCCTAGTAGGAGAAGAGTGTGTCGGCTAGTAGAGCACACTTGGAGATTTCCAGTGTCCTGCTTTTATCTGCCTCTGTACATAAGGTAACTTTTCCTTTTTGTTTACTGGGAATTGATTTTGCCTACCTTACATTGACTTTTCCAACTCTGAGTTGACCTTGCCCAGTTTGGTTGGACTTTGCTGTTGTTGTATGCCTTCAAGTTGTTTATGACCTATGGTGACCTTGAGGTGACCCTATTATTGCGTTTTCTTGGAAGTATTTGTTCAAAGGAGGTTGCCATTGCCTTTCTCTGAGTCTGAAAATGTATGACTTGCTCAAGGTTCTTAGTGGGTTTCCATAGATGAGTAATGCTAGAAAGTCTGGTCTCTCCAAGTCATAGTCTAACATTCAAACCACTACACCAAACTGACTCTTAATTTGACTTTAAAAGGGCAGATGTAGGGTCAGAGAAGAAATTTGTAGAGGAACATTAAGTGCATGGAAATACTCTGCAAAAGAGTCACCATTTTGCAAATGGGAGTCGTAGAAGACTTTTCCAGTGGGGCATTGTCAAACTTTATAGGATTAAAAAAATGTTATTTGCAATGCCAAGTTTATTTCTCAAAATAACAAAAGAATTCTCCCTACTTGCTAAGATTGTTGTGAAGCCACAATGCCATATCCAAGCAAATGTAAAAACCATCAAACTATTTTCTACTTGTTCCATACTATAAATTTAATTCTGATGTTTTCATAAAGGCATATCCCTTTAAAAATAAAAAGGAGGTAACATAAGCTCCATCTCAAACAATCAAAACAATCAGGAGACATATACTATGTTGACCAGCTTGCCCCTGTGTAAGCTGCCCCAAGTCCCTTTGGAGAGATGGAGGTGGGATACAAAAATAAAATCATTGTTGTTAGTGGTGTTGGTATTATTATTATTACATATGGGATTGCACTTCCTGTAAAAGAACCAGCTTCACAGCCTAGAGAAGCTCATAGATCTGGCATTCCTGCTGAACACATAAGCAGTATGCGTGGAATGTATCCCCTTCTAATTGAGCATCTAATTGGAAATGATCTGCATGCTGAATACTCTCCTGGACAAAAACTGTTGTCCATACACTGGAAACCTCCACATTGGACTGTTTCAATTGTATCATGTGCCTTTGAAGATATCTCAGAAGATCCCATCATTATAGAACAGTTGTTTCTGTGGTGATAGGGGTGGAGTATGCTATTATGTTGACTTTGACCTGTGATGACCCTATAAATAGTATGCCTTGGGAAGTCTGACTTGGCCACGGTGGTCCACGCTTTGGTTACATCCCGTTTAGATTACTGCAATGCTCTCTACATGGGGTTGCCTCTGAAGACTGCCCGGAAGCTGCAGCTAGTCCAACGCTCGGCAGCCAGACTACTAACGGGTGCTGGGTACAGGGAGCACACCACTCCGCTGTTACACCAGCTCCACTGGCTGCCAATTAGCTTCCGAGCACAATTCAAAGTGCTGGTGTTAACCTATAAAGCCCTAAGCGACTCCAGCCCTGTTTACCTCTCCAAACGTATTCTCCCCTATGAACTATCAAGATTATTAAGATCGTCTGGAGAGGCCCTGCTCTCGGTCCCACCGGCTTCGCAAGCGCGTCTGGTGGGGATGAGGGACAGGGCCTTCTCGGTGGTGGCCCCTCAACTCTGGAACTCTCTCCCACTGGAGATCAGAACTGCCCCTTCTATCCTGACATTCAGGAAGCAGGTGAAGACGTGGTTATGGAGACAGGCATTCGACAAGTGAGCCAACACCCTGAGATATGGATGGAGGATGATGAACACCGATTTTAGTGTGACGACTGACCATTGTATTTATTGAACGTAATTGCTGTTTTAATGTTTGTAACATGAATTATGATGTTTTATTGACTGTATGTGATATTATGGTTGGAAACCGGTCTGAGTCCCTCAAGAGACGTGAGAAGGTCGGTATACAAAACTTTTAAATAAATAAATAAATAAATATGCCTCCAAGATACCCTATTATGAACAGCCCTGCTCAGGTCTTGCCAACTCAGGGCCATGGCTTTTTTAATTGAGTCTATCCACCTGTAATGTGGTCTTCCTCTTTTCCTACTACATCCAGTCTTTCCGAGCATTATTATTTTCTCTAATGTCATCTCATGATATCTCAAAACTACAATAACTTCAATTTAGTCATTTCAGCTTTCAGGTAAAGTTTGGGTTTGACTCTCTCTGGGATCAAATGGTGCTATTACATTATTAACTGGAGTCAGCCTTTGAAGCCATATCTCCCCAGTTCTTTGTTCTCAGCACTGTTCCAAATGGTGAATGCTACCTCTAAGCAAGACTCCAGTTGATGGCTTGCACTGGTGTAACCCTGCTAACATTAGGATAAAAATACTTATTTAGGCTTTTCAAAAGTAGGTATCTAGTACCTCCTTTCACAGTGCCATGGTAATGGGTACACAAAGGCCTCCGGAGGTCCCCAATATAGCATTGATTCAGCACAAGTTAGGTCCGGATATCATCCCACTTCCCTTGACTAGCCAGCAGACAGATATCATCCCACTTCCCTTGACTAGCCAGCAGAGAAGGAGTAGACTTTGGCACTTCCCCTCCTCGTGTCCTGCAATGCAGAGAGGCAGCCATAACGCACCTGCATGCACCATAACAAACACTCAGTGGTTAGAGACAAAACTGAACTTAAGAGTCCTTGGGCTACTCTTGCACATTCCCAAGACCCTACTCCATCTTCACCTTAAAGGCCCAAAAACATTGATTTCTATTTCATGAGGCTGCCAAAATCCTGCAATATTTATCAAACCTGTGCTTACACATCTCAAGGTTATCCAAGGTTAGGTCAGTGATAAAGGAGAAAAAAGCCATTTAAAATCCTCTTCTCAGAAAACTTCATCTGGCATCAGGATCCTTTTTCCATGTCACATTTAGAGCTGGGACAGAGAATTTCTGTGAAGCAAGACAGATTTTTAAAAAGACACAACAAACCGCAGGGACTCTATCAAATGGGTTAGGAATGAAATCCATAAAATATTCCCATGAGATTGATTGTGGAATGCCTAAAAGAAACAGAGAAGTTTCATAGAATCATAGAATTGGAAGAGACCACAAAGACCATCCAGCCCAACCCTCTGCTATGCAGGAATACACAATCAAAGCACTCCTGGCAGATGGCCATCAAGCCTCTGACAGGAAGTGGCTGAATATTAGAACTGCCAGATATTACAATAGTGCTGATTTATTTAGTTGTTGAAAGCAATAGAATCAGAGAGCTTGGATGAGATTTCAATTTTGTCTACCCCAGATTTATTCAGCAGATGGCACTGCTCTTAACAGCATCTGGATGGCATCAGGAATGTCCTGTTGCTTCACAGAGATCACAACATCCTAACCCATGTTTCTCCTCTAAACCCTCTGTGATATTTATCCAAGGAATTCGGCAGGTTGAATTGCATATTTTGTTATTTTATTATTTGACCCATTTTATTCAATGAATGCTGATGTTCCTATGTGTCATGTTGTTTTCATTTTTATTTTTTTAAAAAATACCACTATTATTTAAAAATGCTTCTGGAACATGGCCATACAGCCCAAAATACTTACAACAACCCAGTGATTCCGGCCATGAAAGCCTTTCTCAACACAATGTTTTATACTTTTAACTACGAGCCAAAGAGCCGAAGCTCAAGGACTGCCTATCCTGTTGCTTCTCAGCTGCTCAGAACAGACAGCAATATGAACCTTGCACAGAGTGAATTCCAAATATAATGAAGTAGCAAAGCTAATAAACAGCAACTAGGGACAGACAGATAGTGAAATGGCAACCGGCAGATATAAATGAGATGAGATTTTAATATAGATTGGTTTGACAACGATAGACCTGGGGAGCTGGCATCCTGATTAGAGAATATCACCTCGTCATATGGATACTGAAGGTTTTTTATTGAGAATTTAGGGATTTTTTGAGAAAGTAATGACAAGTAGCCTTCAGAGATAGGCTTCAAGAAAGGATAAAGAAATAATAATGGGGGAAATTATAGGAATTATTCACCTAATAATGACACTAATAGTGAAATCTTCATACATGTTATTGCCTCCTTTAAAATCTTAGACTTTTTTTCAGATTACACAACTATAGCACTATGATTCCAATCCAACTGTCATGACACCATCCAGTGGAATCCTGGGATTTGTAGTTTAGGAGCGATTCAGAATTTTCAGATCAGGAGCTCTAGTGCCTTCTCAAACCACAAACCCCACAATTTCACAGAAGTCAGCCACAATAGCTCATTTAGAATCATAGTGCTAGAGTTGTAATGTATGAAAGGGACCTCATGCACTACCAACTTAAGGTCCTCCAAATCCAGGAAGGGGTGCTGCTGGCGTATCAGCCGAAGCTGATAATAAGCACTCCTGACCATTGCATTTATCTGAGCTGACATTTGGAGAGATGGATCTAGAAGCACTCCCAAGCTGCAGTTACAGTCCTTCAGGTGGAATATAACTCCATCCAAGACTGCTTGACACCGCCCCCAGATTAGGACCCTTGATGGCAAGCACCTCTGTTTTGTCTGGAATCAATTTCAATTTGCTTTTCCTCATCCAGTCCACTACCTCCTCCAGGCATTCATTCAGAGGAGACACACTGTCCTTAACTGAAGCTGTTTTTGAATGCATGGAGAAATATATTTGGGTGTCATCAGAATACTGATAACACCCCACCACATGCCTACAGATGATATCTCCCAGCGGCTTCATGTAAATATTAAAGAGCACTGGGGACAGAATGGCATCTTGTGGGACACCACATAACAGCTCCTTTTTTGAGGAGCAGCTATCTCCAAGTGCCACCATCTGGAACCTGCCTGGGAGGTACAGCGCCTCCAATTTCCAGCCCCTCCAGGCATTCCAGAAAGATACCATGATGGTGGTATTGAAGGCCGCAGAGAGGTCTAGAAGCGCCAACAGGGACACACTCCCCCTGTTGATGTTGAGACAGAGATCATCCACTAAGGTGACCATAGCAGTCTCAACTCCATATCCTGCTCTGAAGCCGGTTTGAAATGGGTCAAGGAAGTGTCAGTCATCCAAGACTGCCTGGAGTTGGAGGGCAACTGCCTTCTCAATCACCTTGCCCAAAAAAGGAAGGTTAGAGAACTGGTCTGTGGTTGTTAAGGTTCAGGGGATCAAGGGAGGGCTTTAAAACTACAATTCCCATGAGTTGTAGTTTTAAAGAACTCCAATATGCTGATGGCAACGTAGTCTTTGTGCATTCAGAAGACCTACAAACCACGCTTAACACCTTTGCAGAAGCAAACGAGAAGCACGTCCTCTCACTGAGTATTAAGAAAACCAAAGTGCTCTTCCAGAAGGCACCAACCAATCTGTCTGCAATGCCAAAAACACAGCTTAATGGTGTAACATTAGAAAATATTGACCACTTCTGCTACCTTGGCAGACACCTCTCCACAAAAGTCAACACTGACACTGAAATACAACACCGCCTGAGCTCCGCAAGTGCAGCATTTTTCCAAATGAAGCACAGTGTGTTGAGGACTGTTTTAATTTCCTTCTCCTTTTCCTTCCTTTCTTCTCCTACTTGGCCAACTGTCTATCCATCAATAACAGAGTTTCATAAGATGGAGGAAGGAAGATCAGATGTAAAGTATGTCCTCCTGCCTCATATTCAATGCGAAAAGAACATGCTAAGGGACTCCACAAATCCAGAGCTGGTCTGTATTCATTTCTTCTGCAAAGGTTTTCACACAGTAAATAATGTATTCTCTCCATTACAGAAACTACAAGTGTGAAAATATTAAAAATGAAGAACCAAGCCAACTCATTGTTTGCTTCTGAAACTAATGTTTCTCTGACTTTGTGGGCTGTAATGTCTTCCCGGTGAAACAAAGACAGAAGATAATAAGTACATAAATTCTCAGCAGTTGTATCATTTTTATTCCTTTACATGACTAATTTTTCATTGTTATTCTTTTGCTACATATAACTAGCTTTTTTAGTTTACCATAGTAAAGAGCAAATCCATATGTAACTTTCAAGACCTTTAATGTGACATAGCCTGTGTGGTTTACTTTCTGTTTTAATGTCAGAATTTAAGACAGCAACCATTCAGAATTGTGATCTTCATCCCAATACATTCAATAGTGTTACAGCTTACTTTGAGAATTACTCATTTTATTCAGCTATGATTCCAGGCCAAAATCTTGCTCTATAAATCTCAGGAAAATGTGATATACAAAGAGATATTCTGGCACTAAAAGCCACCTTGTGGACATCAAAATCTTTTCAACAGATAAATAAATATTGTTCAATCTTGAGTTTATTTCAAACTGGCACCAATAAGAATATGCCCACTCTATGTTAATTAATGTGGGTTGGGGTCAATTTCTCTAAAGCAGTAACTTCCTGTTGTGCTAATTCCAATCACATAAATACACCTACATTGCCCACCAATTACTTACTTTTTTAAAAAAAGACATAAGCCATGCTTGCTAATCGTGCTGTTAATGCAACCTAGGTATATCTGGAAGACTGAAATAATTCTATTGCTGTTATTATTTCATATACTGTGATGCCTTCTAACAATGAATTCTTTGTAGAGTTTAGTCTGAACAATAAACCCAGTGTACTGAATCTTATACCCCCAAATTTGGGTCATTACAGTATATGGCATTCTCCTTTGGTCTACAGATAATTCAGAGCAGGTTTTTTTAGACTTCACAGTTATAATGCTAGGATTCCACTTGAATTTCAATGGTTCTGGCATACTGAATATTAAGATTTGCAGTTTAATGTCTAGTACCCAACCGAATCACAAACTCCAGAAGTGCAGCAATGGCAGTCAAAGTGGAATCAAAGGCCTATAACTGTGTCACATTTAAAGAGTTAAAGATGCACATTTACCTAAGATTAAGTCCTGCTGTGTTTCATGAAGTTTCTTTTTAGACTACAGCAACCAAAATCCCCCAATCAGCTTGCTCATGGAGCCCACAGTGGTGCAATAGGTTAAACCCTTGTGCCGGCAAGACTGAAGAGCAAAAGGTGGGCAGAGAGCAGGGTGAGCTCCCATCTGTCAGCTCCAGCTCCTTATGCAGGGACATGAGAGAAGGATGGTAAAACATCCAGGCATCCCCTGGGCAACGTCCATGCAGACGGCCAATTCTCTCACACCAGAAGCGACTTGCAGTTTCTCAAGTCACTCATGACACACATTAAAAAATAGCAACCTCATCCTACTGTTAGAATGAGGTTACTATCTCAGAATTGGACATGGACACCGTATTCCAGGTGTGGTCTAACCAAGACAGAATAGAGGGGTAGCACGATTTCCCTGGATGTAGACACTATTCTATTTATGCAGGCCAAAATCCCATTGGCTTTTTTAGCTGGTGCATTGTTGGCTCATGTTTAGCTTGTTGTCCACTAGGACTCCAATATCTTTTTTTTCTGTTGAGAGTACTAAGCGTACATATGCTACACAACCTTTTTAGTCTTTTAAATTAGACAGCTTCATAAGATATAGAGGAGAGTCCTGCGGAAGTAAGATTCAACAGTTTGTTGAGTCTACACATGAAAAGGGAAGGGATGCTATCTTGTTCTTTGCTCCAGGCAGCAAAATATCCTGGTTTAAATGAACAATCTGAATGGGATTAGCATCCTACATTGCAGGTAAATATTCATAACTTAAAATTACAGACTTGTAACAGGTCAGTCTTCACAGAGATTGTGTGCTTTTATTGTCATCGTCATTAATACCACCTTAAACTTGTGGGAGCTGCTCTGAGTAATAGAGGTTTGAGGCATGGATGAAAAGGGTGTTTCGTAGGGGAGGCTGGCTGTGTCATCCTAAAGCACCCAACTCTCCCGCATTGATCATTCAAAACACTGTTTACACAGTAATGAATGTTATATTGGTTCTTAGCTTGAATTTCCCAAATAATGAATTTCACTGTTACAACTAGCTGCTATTGCTCTGCAAACAGTGAAGAGTGTTCTCTGTCCAGACTGGAAAAGAGAAAGGACATAATTTCTGATTATATTAAAGAGCATCAAATAATTAAAATCATTTAACATGTTGTTGTTTTTTAAAAAAACTATCAGATGCAAGACTATGATTGTGCTTGAGAACAGATATGGGGAGGCCTAAAATTAATTTTGCAAGTAATTGCACTTACTCAGTGGTTGTATAAGCACAATATCTTACACACTTAAGCATGTCACAAGCACTTAAACTTTTGACTTTGTGTATGCAGGGATATTTTACCATTGTACATGGATAAGCTCAGGGTCTTGGCTTTTATTTTTGTTTTGCTTTTTTTTCCATGTCAGGAACAACTTGAGAAACTGCAAGTCGCTTCTGGTGTGAGAGAATTGGCCGTCTGCAAGGACATTGCCCAGGGGACACCCAGATGTTTTTGACATCTTACCATCCTTGTGGGAGGCTTATCTCATGTCCCCACATGGGGAGCTGGAGCTGACAGAGGGAGTTCATCCACATTCTCCCCGGATTTGAACCTCTGACCTGTTGGTCTTCAGTCCTGCCGGCACAAGGATTTAACCCATTGCGCCACCAGGGTCTTGGTACCACTTGACTATAGAATCCAGTATAACTATCCTACCATATAATTTGTAATAGTCATGTTATAGGTGTGCCATAAGTGTTCCCTCTATGGAATAATTATCAATGAAAACCATCACAACTGCCTTGGTAGCAAATGGACACCTCCATTCCTATGTGGGAAAGGCCATTCTCCATTGCTCCATTACAGATGGAGTTGAAAAGATTAAACCTCTCTCTTGCTTTCTTGGCACTATACCAAAGCTTTAAAAAATTACAGGTCCCAGGATCCCCTCTGCCATCACAGCTACATTTTCCAAGATCTGATATATTTGCCAAAGAGAACTGCCCTCCATACATTACTTAATTTTCTAAAATGCACTACAAATATGACTGCTAAACATAGCATTAATAGAACATGTAGTTCAACTTCGAATCGTTTTAGAGAGCTGATTTTGTGAAATACTCCAAATGTCTATGTGGCCTCTAGCTAAGCTTCTATCCATGGTGAGGGATTTGCTTTGGCATCAGTTTCTTGTTGAAAATAAACCTGTATTGAGGGCAGGATGTTGCTTTTAACTAGCCTGAGATGACTAATTATTAAACTCATTTTCTAAAGGTTAGCATATACAGAAAAGCAATTATACGGAGATTAAAACAAGTTCAGAAATCTGATTCATTCTGAAAGTATGGTAAACCTAAGTCTTATACTATTTCTGAGTTTCAATGACCTCAGGAACATTTCTTTTTAAAAAATCTAGATGTCAAATGCAATCTCAAAATGAGAGATGAAATAGTTTTCATGCCTATTTTTTGCCATATAGTACAGAGCACAAATTTCACTGGCTGATTCTTCTAGTGAATTCTGGGCACTTAGGCCACTTTCATACTCCCTCTATATCCCAGGATCTTATCCCAGCTTATCTGATTATCCCAGGTTATCTGGCAGTGGAGACTCCCATAATCCAGTTAACAGCAGATAATCTGGGATCAGATCCTCGGATATAGGGCAGTGTAGAATGGGCCATAGTAGGAATGTCAGACATGTCATTTAACTCTTTGGTTCCAACACTCTTGAAAGCATTGTGCCCATCAGAATGATCCAACCAATACTTATAGTCCTTTAGAGAATTTAGAAACATTACTCCTTTGGACCATAATCTCAGAAACCCACAGAGGATTGGGTGTAGGGGTAGTCCCCAAAGGATTTCCTTCTCCAGTTCTAGGTCTAAATCAGGGGTGGGAGTATTACAGCCTTCTAGGTGTTATTGAACATAACTAGAACTCCCAATATTCCTTATTGTTGGTTATGCTAGTTAGGACGAATGGGAGTTCTAGTTCTGTTCAACAAAACAAGGAAGATCTTGCTTAAATCTAATTTATTCCCATCCGGTGGGGGCCCATTAAATCCAAAGTGATTTTGTAAATTGATTTATTAGGTATTAGTTTGACATTGTTTTGTAATGCAATATTTTGATTACATGTATTGTCAGTTTGTTTTGTTTTATATTGTATTTTTATTTGCATTTTTTCTGGATTATATACTTTGCAATTGTATTGTATAATTTTGGAATTTTGTTTTACTGTCCCTTCCCTTGTCATGTACGCACATATATTTTTCGACTATGTGCATTTGGCAGATTCCATTGTTTTTTTTTATGGTGCTACATAAATAAATGATCCCCATCATCATAATCTGTTCTAATTAGAACAAAAGCTGCAGTAGAATTGAAAAGAAGACAGAAAATGAGTCCTGACATGGAATGAAGTCATTTGCTTGCTTAGCATGATACTTTGAAGTAGCCATCGCCAGTACCAAATGTTGAGTCCTTTAGGCCAGAAAATTAGTATATCCTCTCTAGCTTTACTGGCCTGTATAGAAGTTGTTGCAATGTTTTTGGAGATGGAGCCAGAGTTGTGGCTCTCTTCAGTTGCCTTATTCTATTTATTTTATTCTAGTTCCTATTATACATTATTGTATAATGTGCAGTATGGCCTAATGTATGCCATTATTATTTGAGATGGTTTGGAATGAATCCCTTTCTCCTCCTTACTGTGCTTATTTTCCCTTCTATTCTTTGCTGGACACTTGGATAATGAAGGGAAAAACTTTTCTCAACTCCCTCTCAGTTTCTCCTTCTCTTTCCCTGTCTCCTCTCTTCTTGGTCTGCTTTTTACCCACTCCCTTCTTCAATGAATCACACATTTTGATGGCACTAGTAAGGCTGAGGCTTGAAGCCAAAAGATACAACTAGCTAAATCCATGCCC
This sequence comes from Anolis sagrei, assembly GCF_037176765.1. Lineage (NCBI taxonomy): Eukaryota > Metazoa > Chordata > Lepidosauria > Squamata > Anolidae > Anolis > Anolis sagrei. The sequence goes on along the minus strand of NC_090024.1, from coordinate 208,241,591 downwards.
TCCCACTCTTACTTAGAATGGTAAAATAGTGGTTTTGCCAGAAATCTGATATTTTAAACAGGGGGTGCTATGATTGAACTTGGGATCTTTGACTTCTGCACACAAGCCATGTGTTCCGCCATCGTTCTTTTCAGATCAAGTTTCTAGATTGGAAATGGCAGTGTTATATGAATTTCAGCTTCTACCAGAACTGCAGGTTCAGGGCCTGGCAAATCAAGCTTCCCAGAAGGCCTGATGAGACTGGTTGAAGGCAAAATAAGAAGCTTTATTCTAATAGCCAATGTGGATGTCAGCAGAGGCATCACTCCAAACAACTGACACACTGCAATTGCAAATATGGAGCATATTTATTGTATTTTGACAGTTATTCAAAACTCCCACACCAGCTCCTGATTGGTTGAGAAAGTGTCCAGCTAGGGTCCAACAGTTTTCAGAATAGATCATGGCATTTAGAAAGCATGGCATACAGGCACACTTTGTTATTGGTGCATTCAAACATGTTCTTTTTTGGTCAGGAGGGAAGAGAGGTGGAGATGAGTAAGAAAACCTAATTGAACAGTTGCAAGATGAGATCACATGCTTCAGGAGGAGCTTCCCCAACTTGACAGTTTCCACGTGTTTCAGACTTCATCTGCCCCTTTCCCCAGGCAATTTTATATTATGGACCTTTTAGTCCATCTGGAAAAAATCAGGCTAGAAAAGGCAACTACTGACCAAAAAGGAACATGTTTGAATGTATCAATAACAAAGTGTGCTCCTAGCTGTCCATAGCGACAGCCTGTATGCCGTGCTTGCTAAATGCCATGATCTATTCTGAAAACTGTTTTAAGTAGCAAAACAGGCACCACAAATGGAATCACTCAGTAATTTAATGAATTTATTTATTTCACTTTTACTTTAGCTAATAAAGAATTTACCTCCTAACTCCTAATATTTAACAGTAATGAATTCTATTCCCTATCTAGTGCTCCAAGTGCTGTGTTATACACAGTTACTCAGATTTGCTTGACTGTGTACACTCTATAATGTGAAGGCATTTTTGCTAGATGATTCTAGCATTATTATACAGTCACATAATCTGTCTGTAAAGAGATCCAATTCAGTAAAAAAAATCAAATTCTTCACCCAGTTTGCTGTCTCCTGAATAAGCTAGATGCTGACAACACAAATGTTGGGTATTTATTGCCTGTAGCACATGCTGCAATTAGAATCACACAATTTCTTTTTCAGTTTATTATCAAACAGGTATCTTGCTCCATCCCAGCAAAGTCCACAGATGCTCCCAACAGACAGATATCTGAGCCACTTGGAAGCCAGATGGCTATTTAAAACTCTGTGCACAGACAAGGATCTACCCCACATCATTTTTGGTGATTTTTTTTCTGTCTACTATTCTCTTTGATACAGATACACAGCCCAAATGTCATTGAAACTTCTGCTTCAGTGGAATGTACTCCCTAGTAAGGGAATGTAGAATTGGTCTAAAATATTACCTTATCCTCAAATAGTTACTGTGCCTTAAAATCCTTACCTAAAATGGAACTGCATCTAAACATGCAAGACTCCACACAAATAATGGGGGAAATATTAGTTTTTTGAAAAGGAAAAATATGTTGCTGTAAAATATTCCTCGCAGTTCGTGTCCATCAGCCAAGATGGCCAGTGTGTGTTTTCTGCAATGCTTGGAGTGTAAGCATTCATGTGTCTTTGGAACAATAAATGTAATGTTTCTCTCCAGCCAGTAAGGAAATATTCTTTATAGTACAAAAGGTACTGCAAAGAAACTTGATTCTATTTGGTAGTTGTTCCCAAAGCTGCTTAAACATTACAATAGCTAGCTCCACTTTTGTGTGCATAAGAGATACAGATCAGGGTGAAGAACCAAAGTCTGTATTGCTAATTTTGTTTTACATATTGTATATTTGCATCACATGCAACTTCAAGCAGATAAAGCAGGGGTCCACAAACTTTTTAAACAGAGGGCCAGGTCACAGTCCCTCAAACTGTTGGAGGGCCAGAGTATAACTTGAAAAATAAGAATTATTTTCTTTGCACACTGCACATATTTTATTTGTACTGCAAAAATCACTTTAAAACAATACAATAATTAAAATGGAGAACAATTTTACCAAATATAAACTTATTATTATTTCAGTGGGAAGTGTGGACCTGCTTTTGGCTGATGATATAGGATTGTTATTGTTGTGTTGTGCTTTCAAGTTGTTTCAGACTTAGGTTGACCCTGAGTGAGGGCCGGGTAAATGACCTTGGAGGGCCACATCCAGCCCCCGGGCCTTAGCTTGAGGACCCCTGAGATAAAGTTTTAGACACAAACCAAACAATTACATAATACAAAATTATGAATATTGAAGTTATGGGTAAGAGAATGAGGCAGAACTGCAGGTTTATACAGCTGATTTCTGTTTGCTTAGACTCTTCTGAATCTCATAGATCATTAATATTTCAGCTTTGTGATGCCCTTCCATCTTTGGCATAAACGTGTACCAAGATAACTATAGTATATTTTAATGATAAAGTCAATTTAAAAAGAGTTCTTTTGAAGAAAATACATTCAAACAATATATTTAAATAAATACCATATAAAACATATTTTGGTGTGTGTGTGTGAATGACACCAAAGCAGAAGTCCTCCATGGAGTTCTACTGTGCCGTTTCCACATGGCTTAAAGATGAACCTGAGCTCTTGAAGGATATTACCATCCGCCACTAACTTGTGAAGGGTTGGTAAATGTGAATAAGCAGAATAAGTAGAAGCCTTACTACACCAAGGTATATCCTGCTGTATAATAAAATGTCACTCAGGCTTGTAAAACAAGTAACAGTATCTTTATTTTAGTTCAAAAGTTCAAACATGGTAACAATATATATAGTGGTCTCTTTTAATTCAGGCAGGGAAGAGGAATAAAATAGTCTTTGAAATATGCCTCATGCCATAAAATGATCAGTTGGCAGCCAACACTTTCTCTTCACTGTCCAAAGTGAGAACAATGGCAGAAAGACAGTTAGAACCGTTGGTCTCAGCAGCCAGTCAAAGGCAGCAGCCAATCAGAACCCCAGCCCCTGGCACATTCAGCCAATTGGCTGCTGACACATTTCTCTCCAGTTATCCCACCATATCATGCCATTCTTTTCAAATCTTCATATAACTGATACTATAGATTATGCCTTAGTGGTGGATCATATGTCTGCCACCTGAAGAACAACCTAGATAAACGCAGAAAGGTTCATTACCAAAGTGCCAAACTAATCCATGGAACAAGTAGCACACATGTTCCTATTTCATTTGTGCAATCTGTAGGGTACTTAGGAATTCACATAAGCTGAAGAAATGGTATGTGCCTTATGATGTAATTATTAGATGGTAAGTATAGTTAGAAACAAGTGGCAGGTGTAGACCGATGAATGAAACAAATTTGCATATCAATGATGATTGGTTAAGAGAAAGAGGGTAGGAGGTAATGTTAAGATGATGTGGCGAGAATACGGGTAAGAGGTAGAATTAAGATTTCAAAGAAGGCAGAGTAAAAAGGGATAAAAATTTTGAATTTTTGATGGGGATAAAAAGAGAGACCAACTGATGAACTGACTATGCGAGGCAGGATTGTGCCAGATATTTAAGATGTCATTTGTTAGTATCAACAATCAAAGGAAAGCAACGTTTACGTGCAAGAGATTGCTGAGTGAAATAATATCAGTGTAACATTCAGTGTTATATTAAATAAAATGTACATTTTTATGTTTTCTTTTGGCGTGGTAAAAAAAAATTCAGATGGGAAAGAAACTTTTCTACAAAGTTCATGGGCAACATTTAATTACGTTTTTTGTGCCAAAGACTGGATGAATACAATTTAAAAAATTAGTTCTCTTTCATATATAGACATATATAAAAACCCAAAAGACAACTGTATTCTGATCCACACATTGAACCAGGATAAGGCTGTATTCCCTTTCAAAAATATTTTGCATCTCTCATACATGGAATTCCATCATATATGAAGTTTCAACGGAACAGAAGAGGAGGTGCCTATAGATTTCCCCATCTGTTCCTGCCCAATTCTCCTCTAGAATCTCTCCAAAAGTCAATGAATATGGTTTAACCAGGGGCTTTTATACAATTATAGTATTCTGATTGCCATAGTTCCATTTTATGGAATCCTACGATTTGCAGTTTAAGAAAGGGTAAAGCTATTCAAGACATGGGTAGCTTTAAAGTGGTAAATGGAAGGAGTCTGCAGACATACTGAGGCACTTAGGTTTAGGGTGTACCAAGGAGCCTTTCCAGGATATACCATTGTGACATTATAATTCTGTTTTAACTGCCATGATAATATTATATGCAATCCTGAGATCTGTCTTGGAGGGGAATTTAGAATAGCCAATCAGAGGGCTCTAGTGCCTCTGACAAAACTACAAATCCCAAGATTCTATAGTAGGCAGCCATGACATATAGAGTAGAATCATAGTGCTATAAATGATTGGTGTGAAAGGGCCCCAGGAGCTGGTGTCAAAAAAGAGAGTCATCTAGAAAGTATGCAGCATAGCAAAAAGAGTAACGTACAAAGGATTTCCCCTCAGATTTTAAATTCCTGATCAAAACTGTTTTCAGATCACTGCTTTTATCCCACTATTTTATATGCTGCTATTTTTGTTTATAGTTGTAGCGCTGTTTTTATACTGTATTTTCTCTTCTTAAGCCAAGAATTCTTAAGCTATAGTCACAGATTTTTCTTCAGGGAGTCCATGAGTCACCCACCAAAATTATATTTTCTTCACTTTCCTTCCTTTTATTCTTCAAAGTATCAGGAAGAAAACTGAAGAACATTTCAGTAAATTTATCTGCATAAGATATTCGTTTTTGCAAATATACAACCCAAAAAGTTAAGAACTACAATTAGAAGAAACAATGTATTTTAGAGTTGAATTAGACTTTGGAATATTTCTTCTAAGATTTAGCCAAATGTGATTCCTTTCTAAGTCTTGCTGCCCTTAGAAGTAGCAAAGAAATCTATTCCATCTTTTGTGTGACAAGCTCTAATATGTTGAATACGTTTGGACTTCATCACAAGGAGCTGGAGAAAACTAGGGAAAGTGGGGGAAAGGGTGGAGTTTCATGGGCTTCTGTCTTTAAAGAAGACGAAGAATCTTATCAAACAAGATTGCCTCCTCCAGCTTCTAACTCAACTATCCGATTAATTTCCATCACATGGGCCCGCAATGACTCAAAGATACCAGACATTTTAAAACAGGCATCCTTTAAGGCAGCACTGCCTTCAAGACTTTTCCACCGAAGCAGATTTAAGGCATTGTTTACATTGAGATTTGTTTCCTCCCATTGTTCCTCCAGAATTTTGATCATTTACCTTTTGTAAAAAAAAAAAAAATCACCCCAGATCATAGAAAGTGGTATTCAATTAACCCTCATCTTTCCCAGAGCCTTTAGAATCATTGAACCATGGAGTTGGAAGAGACTTCGTGGGCCATCCAGTCCAACTGCCTGGAAAGAAGCAGGAAAGTCACATTCAAAACACCCCCTTTGCATTAGTGATTGTAGGAAGTGGTTTTAAAATAACTCTGATCTTTCCCTAAATTTCTGCATTGGTGATATGGGAAAATGGGCTTTTCGGCTCCTCCCACATACAGCGTCATCGTTTTATTTACAAGCGGGCAACAAGGATTAACATCACATAGGGAAATTGGCCATTTTGCCCATCTCTATATGGGGAATTTAAAAATAAGTCAATAGCCAACTGGTATAGGAATTGTTGGAAAAGGCAACACTTTAGATATGGCACAATACCTCAACCCCACAGTTGAAGCTTGTGTCATGTGAAGGGCATGAAGAGATGCAGTTTCTTAAATGTGTAGATTTTACTGCATGTGATAAAGTCATTTGTTTCAAATGTAATGGTTTGTAGTCAGGATATATGAAAGACTGCCATATTGCTGCCCTGTGGAAATGTTATCTGAAAAAGCAACTTTTCAAACTGGTCACATCAAGTGGATGGAGAATCCTGGGAATCATAATCCCCTAAAGTAACTTTCTAGGCTCTGGCACTGAAAGAACCAAAGCATCTGGATGGATGTCATGGTGAGCTCTATCATGTTTGCTTACAGGAACCCAGGAACAACGATGGCAAATTACAGGTATCTGATTGCTAGCTAAAGTCCACAACAGAGGAAGATAGACCCTTTAATATTACATCAAATATCTTTGAACTTCATTCATGATAAAGGAACCAACTCTTTTTCAGAATCCTAATGATAAAACAGAAATAGATGGGACAACAATAACCTCAATAAATATGTTTACAGCGGGCTCTGGTGTTCACTGGGGTTTGGTTCCACGACCCCTCCACACACCCCATAGATACCAAAATTCATGGATGTTCAACTGCCAGTATAGATAATGGTGTGTTAAAATGGCAATCCTCATGGTTCCATAGCATTGAACTGTGATAGTTAAAGTGATGACAAATGGCATTAATTCTACAGCGCAGATACACCCTAACTAAATACAAGTGGCATAACATTGAGCATGAGCAAATAATTAATTGGTGCATATAGTCTCTCTTTCTTTAGTGTATGCTGTGACCTCTAGTGGTAAGAGAAAAGCCATCTCTAACTTCAGTAGAGGAAGCTATGCCCTGTATTCTGAGAGATAGGCAACCTGTTTCCTCCAGGTGCTATGGACTTGAATGCCCATCAGTTCTGACCACCACCCTTGCCTTTCAACCTTTTCACATGAATTGTATCTTTTTTCACTGTTTAAGAGAAAGAGGCTGCAAGTGGGTAAGAAATGCTGTGGAAATATCACAGCTGCAACTATCCTGTTCCATCTTCCTATTTTTTGGCTAGGGCAGTAACATAATTTGAGTCAGCCTTGGCTGAACTCTGTGTACAGTATCTGGAAGACATTACCTTAACAAACAAACTTGGCTTCTTCATAGATAAGATGTCCAAGGCTTCCTTGGAATCCAACATATATGGATGGAAGTGTAGTCTGGACTGTGGGTATTGAGCATTGTTGGCAGGCATGTATCCGGGGGGGGGGGGGCTTCACCCCCCCCCCAAATTCTCATGGCGGTCCACGAGAAGGCCTTACTGGTACATTATTTAAACTGTTATGTTTATTCATATCATGATCTGATCACCATGCTCAATATATCCCATATGCATGGGGGTATTGGGGTAATGATACAAAAGGTTTGCTAAGGTAGGCCCTCTTTCACTCAGCCTCAGCCCCCCCCCCCCCCCCGAATCAAACTCAGTTCCCTCCAAAACAAAATCCTGGCTATGGGCCTGATTGTTGGAATCTGCACAGATTCTTCTGAAGGAATAGTATGCATCTTGCCTAGTTAATTGATGCTTCCCCATCATTTGTTCACAGCATATAAATATGCAAGTAAATGGGCTTTTCAAAGAGCACAGCATTCTCTCCTTTAAAGAAAAACCTGGAATGGCTGCCTTGGACTTGCCACCTTGCGGGAAAGGGCAAGCAAAGCATTGCATCCATATTTTTATTGTTCATTGGTTCATGAACAAAACTAGGTTATTCTGCTGTTAGCTACTGTGTATGACAGTTCACTGGAAACACTTGAATCAGATAATTGGAATCCAGCTCGCCTGTTGACAACAGCCGTATGAAGAAGAAGAAAGAATTGAATATGTAGAAAGAAATGATCTGATGGCTTTCATCTGCTCTCTGTTGCTAGGGCAAATGCTTTATCATTTGTCTATATTGGAGGCAGCCCCATTCTTCATCAAGGGTAGGCTCTTGCCTTTGTGAAGGAAGCAGAGAAAAATAATGACCATGCAGAAATGGGAAATGGCATTACAAGTCATCTTACTGTTATACTCAGTCATGTTAAGGCAGGTTAGGGTCACAACTCATCATAACCTAGTGGGAATCTTTTCAAATGTGACCTTGTTTTAAAAATGTGGGCAAAACTCTAATTTCTGTGCAAAATTAATTAGGACAAAATGTACCAAATACACTGTCTTAGTCAGGTATACTTGCCCCTAGCTATGGGCAGGTATACTTAGCTCTACATTGATCACTTATTCCAGGGCCAATCCAGAGTGAGGAATTCCAGATCAGCCCAGGATGATTTTGACAGCCACCACAAACACCCCAGTCATCGGGCAGAGAGGGGAAGTCCTGACTATCCAGCAGCACCAAGCCCGATTTGGCACTGGACAATTCCTGATTGAGAATCAGATGACCATTCTTACTATCCCTCCCACTGATTGCAGTGGCCAGCAATCAAAACATGGCTAGTGTTACTTGCAAGTCACCTGGAGTAACAGCTAGGGTGCCACAGCAATATGGGAGGGGGAGAAGATTAATTGACACCCCCCCCCCCCTCTTCATTCTCTGTTCACCTCATCACTCCCCTAACATCACTTCAAGTGATGAGCAACCAATACTAGCTGTGCCACTGCTGACTGCCACCATGAGGAGAACAGATGGGATGGCGACTGCCATCCTATGCCCATCCCCAGGGAACAAGAATTTGCTGTGTAAACAGTTGCAGATGGTTCTTCCTCAGAACCAGTCAAACTGTTTACATGGGCCAAAGTCCCTACTTTGGTTAACATGATTCAAGGCCACGTTAAGGTGGCTTTGCCCTGCATTAACCCTGATCAGCTCCATGTGTGAGCACCCCATAACCCACCCTGCTGGACACAGATGGCCTTGATAAGCCAGAGGCTTGCTGGATCCTAGTCTGCCCATTCATGTCAGCACTAACCTTGTACATGGTTGGTTGGAACAAAGGTTTCCTATTGCTTTCTTTATCATGTCAGAAGCGAGTTGAGGGTACAGTTAAAATGAATTTAAAACGCAAAAAAAGTTTTTAAAAACTTGGATGATGCTAAATGTCCTTTGCCAGAAGCTGACCACTTGGAGTGCCTCTGGTGTCAATATGAGGGTCCTCCATTGTGCATGTGGCAGGGCTCAGATTGCATCATAGGAGGTGGTCTGTGGTTTGCTCTTCTCCACACTCACATGTCATGGACTCTACTTTGTAGCCCCATTTCTTAAGGTTAGCTCTTCATCTTATGGTGCCAGAGCGCAGCCTGTTCAGTGCTTTCCAGGTCATTCATGCTGCTCTGTGCCCAGGAGGGAGCTTCTCATCCAGTCTCAGCCACTGATTGAGGTGCTGGGTTTTAGCCTGCAACTTTTGGACTCTTGCTTGCTGAGGTGTTCCTACAAGTATCTCGGTAGATCTTAGGAAGCTGTTTCTTGATTTAAGGCATTGGCATGCTGGCTGATATCCGGAGAATGGGCCGAAAATGTCAATGCCTTGGTCTTTTCATTGCTGGTTGCTACTTCCTGGCAGATGTCAAGTGGTGCAATACCAGCTAAACAGTGTAATTTCTCCAGTGGTGTGGGGTGTAGACATCCTATGATAATATGGCATTCCTACTGATGAGAACTGTACACAGGAAGGCTACAGGGCAGGGAATATGGAATATGATGTGAAATAAATTGCTTTATTGTCTTTTAACCAATTGAGCCCAAAAGGGAGTCACACCATTGTGAAACTATAAAAGCAAATGCACTGACACTGCTCGGGGTTCCTCCATTTTAGTGGCACTACTGAAGCTCCAGTTCTCAGTAACTTTTTTCTACCTCAAAGTAACTCCTGGTTACTTTGCTTGCCATGTCTCTAAACTGCACATTTTAAAAGATTGGAGTGACACATGAATCATTTAACTGCCACTGAGCTTAACCACTTTGGGATAAGTGGTCAGTGTAGATGTACTCCGTGTCATTTTGCTTCCAGGATTTGTTCTGAGCAGAAGAGAGAGTAGAGGGAAATGGAAGCCAAGAATGCAGTTTTCATTAGGAAGTTAACTGCTCTCTCTGCGGATTCTTGGACATCTCAACCAAATCACCTTTGATTTGTGGTCAGTCAGGTAGGACTGACCCTGCCATTAGGGAAAATGAATGAGACATCTCAGGTGTCTGAAGTAATCCAATAGCAAATAATTTTTAAACAAATTGCTACTAAAATAGTAAAAAAAAAAACTCCATCCCACCCCTCCCTTGTATCAATATTATTGTACAAATTCAATGTTTGCTGTAGGTTTTACGGGCTGTATGGCCATTTTCCAGAAAAGGTGACCTCACAACCTCTGAGGATGCCTGTCATAGATATAGGCAAAACGTCAGGAGAGAATACTTCTGGAACATGGCCATACAACCAAAAAGACTTACAGCAACCCAGTGATTCCAGCCATGAAAGCCTTCAACAACAAATTAAATGTTGTTTGGGGAGGGGAGTGAGTTCATAATTCCATTAATACAGCATACATACACAGAAAGGCATTCAGTTTCAAAGGTCTGAAAACCAGTTCAGGCTTTTCTGTAAACCCTGAAGCAAGAAAAAGCCAGCTGTTGAAAGTATCTATGGGTGAGTATCGGTGACAAGACACCTCTTTCCCAATCCCTAAAGTCATTTGGCAACTGTTTTGTACATGCTCACATTTTTTAAAATTAAAGGATAAATACAGAAGGAAATATATCACTTTTTAACAGCTTACATGAAATATGAGGCAAGAAACAAGCCGTGACAAATGAAACAACATTCAGCGTGCTGGCACGAATGTGTATCAGAGAAAGTTGCAATACACAGGTGAAGATTCTGCTATGTTCCCTATTGAACTGTTCGGTGTGTCTTCACCTTGGGACTAGAAGAACATCTGCTGATACACTCTTGTTTTGCAATAGTCTTCTGAGTGCTGTGATTCAGCAGCATTCAGGCCAGGCAACCCTAGTCATACTGTGTTTCAGCACAAGATCGTGATTGTACCAGAAAATCCTGCAAGGCTGCTCATTTTCTATATTAAGCTCACTAAATTGTTACCATCTCCTTTCCCAGCCCAAGAGAATAAATGAATGCACACTGATAATCATTTAATTGCCTTATAAACAACAAGCAATTAGCACTACTTAAATGCTCCAATGGCACAAATGGCCTTCTAGGAAGACATGATAACAGGTCATTAGATTGCGGGGTTATATACTAGGGAGCCAGACAATGGAGAGCGCCTTAATATATTTCTTCTCTCTGCATTACTGTGTGCACTAAACAAATAGAAGGCATGAATGTCTTTAGCAGTGTAACCAAAGAACACTGGATTAAATAACTCAAGTGATGTTGATTTATGGATAGAACACGATCCAAGTGTAGGTAAAGGAGGTAAATTCTGCACACCCGGGTTCTTAAGCAGCATGACCAACCACTTCAGTGCAGTTCCTTGGTTCCTTAACCTAAGCCAGTGGTTCTCAACTTGTGGGTCCCCAGATGTTTTGGCCTTCAACTCCCAGAAATCCTAACAGCTGGTAAGCTGGCTGGGATTTCTGGGAGTTGTAGGCCAAAACACCTGGGGACTCACAGGTTGAGAATCACTGACCTAAGCATACCTTTACCTGAGTTTCCCAGATCTCTGGACCTGGACTCTCCTCTAGTCATCATAGGAGGGGGAGGAATCTGAGGGCAAGAGCTCTGCCTTGAAAAGTGTGTGTACTTCCATTTGTTATACTTTTTTTAAAACAACATATTCCATCTAATTTTGATTGATGCTTCATGTATTATGCATAATAAAGTCACCAGAGCTCACCTCTGTTCCATCCTAGTGAGCCAATCCTAGGTTTCCAGATTTCAGCTTGCAAATCTAAGAACCCAGTAGAATCCAGACCTAAGAGCCCTAGTCTTATTTCATTTCAGTATCTCTAGGTAGACCAATATATTATCTTCAGATAGCTTCACTCAATGGGCCATGATATCAGACAGCATACTCCAATGGGAGGCTTGCTCCCCCACATCTCTGAGCATTCAAAATGAGAAGTATGGGGGACTGTGGCATCAACAGGGTAGAAAGTCTGAAAGAAATGTGGGTACACTGAGGCAACTGTGGACTTTGGAAAACATAGCCATGGATAGGTGTTCCAAGAGTAGACAAAACATCTATCCTTAGAATGACAATTCCTATCATGGGGTTGCACATTCTTTCTATCAGTCACATGTGGCTCTGGAAGAATGGGAAACTCTTTAGTTTAATGAAGCATCAACAGAGGGAGGGGGAAGTCCTCTGGTCTGTGACCTCAATCTTACATTTATGTGTATTCTATATCACTTAGGCCTTATAGGTAGCAAAATACTTATCGCCTAAATTTTCAATCTGTTGTGGCAAACCAGAGTCACTATAGAATAGGGTTGGGGGACAGAAATTGCACCAAAGATGTTTTGTTTTCCCAGCCCTAGGTTTGTTTGCTGGGGCCATTATTTAAAAAAAAAAAACCCTCCCCGCTTCCTTCCAATATCAAATCTAACTCTACCTCAAGCTCTCTTTCCTTTCTAACAAACTCCCCTTTCTTCTGAATTTACAGCCAGCTGAAAGCACAGTGCTTTTAGTTAAAATAAGCATGCTGTTCAAATTCTCCTCATCAAATATAGATGAGACACTTCAAAACCAAAAAAAAAAGCCTTGCCATTAATCCATGAGAAAGAAAGACCATTTTTCCCAAGAGTCTGGCCCTGAAAAAAAAAACCTGTGATAACACAAGGATGTTTCTGAAAGCACTTGAGTTGATCTTAAATAGAATGCCCACAATGTATTTCTACAAAATGAATTGAGCATTCCAGCATTTCTACACAGCTATGTAGCCAGCACAGAGTCCACAAAACAGTGTTGCTACAGATACTTCTTACCATCTCGGTGATAAGTTTTCTGATGCCACTTTTTGATATTTTCATGTCGATTCTTCTTAACAGTGTGAACGAGAAGTCACAAAGCTTTGAATTATTCACCCAGTAATGTTTGGATGTTAAACAAGAAGTGTCTGAAAAGATACCACAGCGACAAACGGCTTATAGAAACCCATCCAAGCTTTCATAGATATGCTTTTTGATCGTTAGTGTCTGTTCTCCCTCTCATTGTGAACAAGTATCCAGTCCAAGAGTGGGCAAAATCTAGCTATCATTACAATTTCATTTATTTCAGTGGGAAAGAGTCCAACTTTACAACTGAAATCAATGGAACTTAAATATTCTTAACATTGGCAGGCTTGTAATCTTCATATCTATTTAATACATGGTTATTTGGTTTAAGCAAAGCTTGTACTCTTCATAGATGACCTCTGATACTGTATTGCCAGAAATAATTGTAAAGCATTGTCACCTCTGCCATGCTTCCCCACTGATGTCAAGTGACACTGTTTTGGTGACTCTCGCATATACTGATTTGTAGAGGGAGGAAATAGTTATGGTGTTAAATACAATGACTATATTGTATGAACTCACTATTCCACTGCAGTTACACTATAATTGATAGTGAGTACATGCTGGACCAGGCAGCTTCCATGTCACATCTCTCATCAGTCGCACATTTGCACTGATTTGAAAATTTGTGTGCCATGAGTTATATATCCTCATAACTCTGGCTTCCTGTACTTCTGCTGTTCTGAAGTTTTTAATTTTTATTTTAAAGCAATTCTTCAATTCCAGGTTTGAAAAACAGAAAAGGGCAAATATAAACAAAAGGGGGGGGGGGAGGGGGAGAGGAGGGGAAGGAGAATCCTGCCCTCTGGTGTTGCCTATCTACTAGCAAGTTGACACGTCAGAACAAAAGCAGAATAGATCCATCATACCAAGAAAAGAGGATGGGAATGTTGCAGGATTGCAAGAGTTGTGGGATAATTACAGGGAGGAGGCAGACTAGCAGCTGTAATGCTGGTTTGCCTGTTTTGTGCAATAAAGTTCTAAGACAAGGGTAGAGATCTTGTGGCCCTGCAGAAGTCATTGGGCTACTAGAATTCCCTATAATTCACTAGTCATTAGCTAATGCTTATGGAAATTGCAGCTCACATTACCTGGAAAGTCCCTCCTGGCTGATACATCATCCACAATGAAAAGAGAAAGGCATGAATCCTTGCAGTGGCCTTTCTGTAACACACAGCTGCTGTTCACATAAGTTAGTGAATGTACACATTGACATAATTGGTTGCTGTGAGTTTTCCGGGCTGTATGGCCATGTTCTGGAACAACCCAGTGACTCCGGCCATGAAAGTCTTTGACAACACATTGATATAGTTATCTTTATATAGTAAAGATATTTTAGCAAGGAATTGAAAGATTAGTTCAGTTATTAGTCCCAACTAAATTTGTTGGCTGAGATCTTACATTGCTTCACCTTAGTTTAGATATCTGCTAGTAGAGTTATGCTGTTGTTATTATGTGCCTTCAAATCATTTCTGGCTTATGGAGACCCTAAGACATATCTATAATGAAGCCTTCTTAGCAACATTCATGCAGAGGTGAGTTACCACTGCCTTCCTCTGATGCTGAAGGAATGTGATCTTTACTCAAGTTCATCCAGTAGATTTCCAAAGCCGAACAGGAATTTGAGCCTTGATCTCTAGAGTCATATATAGTCCAACACTCAAACCACCAAACCAAGCTTGCATTGAACTGTAGTGTGATATATGTGGATCAATAATCAATTAATATGATTCACAATCCATAATGCAATTGCAATGTGCTGTGCATAAAAGCAATGTATAGAAGCAATGTGCATTCACATGTTACTCTGTGTATTTCAACATGTAATACTTGGAAGGCATTGAACAGACTGCGCTCTGGCACCACGAGATGCAGAGCCAACCTTAAGAAATGGGGCTACAAAGTGGAATCCACGACATGCGAGTGTGGAGAAGAGCAAATTACAGACCACCTGCTGCAATGCAACCTGAGCCCTGCCACATGCACAATGGAGGACCTTCTTGCAGAAACACCAGAGGCACTCCAAGTGGCCAGCTACTGGTCAAAAGACATTTAATCAACTACCAAGCTTGCAAACTTTGTGTTCTGTTTGTTTGTTTGTTAAAAAATGCAATGCAACTGTTTGGTCTGCTCCTGACACAATAAAAAAAATAAACATGTAATACAACATGTACAACAGTCCCACATATCCAACTGTATTTAAACAACTCTCAAACCATACATGACCATTGTTCATTGTCCAAAAAATCACTCCATAGGTATCATGCAATTTACACATACATATGTCATTAACAGGATGAATGAGATTCCTTAAATCAACACTTATGTAAGTCCCATTCATTCAGTGATCAATTCTAGTTGAGTAATCATTGATTTAGACTTCTGCACTTACCATATAAACCAAATTTATTCCCCATTTTTCCTGTGAATCATGAAAAATAGTTATTACTGTATATTAGATTGCAAGTCAGCTGCTATAGGAAACAACCCAAATTCCTGGATCTGAATTTCTACTGCCCATACCCAGAATAAAAAGTTATTTTCATTGCTTTCTACAGGAGCCTCTTCTACATTGCCCTTATATCCCAGGATCTGATCCCAGATTATCTGCTTATCCCAGATTATATGGTAGTGGAGACTTACATAATCTAGTTCAAAGCAGATAACCTGGGATTAAATCATGGGATGCAAGGATGGTGTAGGAGCCAGAGTTACAACCACAGCATACAGAAGTTCAGACTACCTCTCTTGAATTGGATGGATGATAAATAGTGGACAACCCTCCCATCTCGGATTCCTAACCAAATTCCAATGGAATGGTTCAAATGCTGTCTGGGACAAAATCAGGAGGATTTTAAAAGGGGCAAGTTCAAAAAATTCTAGTTAAACTGTGAGCTGATTAAAACTCAACACTTATTATTGTAGTTCATCATTAGTATCTTGGTGCTTAATTACAATGCAGTGTTCTACTCCAGATGATGCAATTTAATTAAGCTCTAAGCTGAGCAAACTAAATAAAATTTAATTAATGTGACTCCTAAAGGTCTCTTGTTATGTCTCCTAAATGTACAACATATTGCAGGTGCAAGTGCCATTTCCCTTGGGAGACCTCATTGAGTTATTTTCCCTTCTTTGGTATTTCACAAGATAAAACACAAATGTGCACACCCGCCCCTATTAGCAGCAGAAGGGTGTTTCAGTATGCACATCATGGAAGAACAACAGCGCTGACTCTGTATGTACAAACTGTGTCAAAGCAGTCAAACTGACAGCTTTGTTTAGTAGCAATCCATTAATTGACAACTGGATTTACGTGGCTTCCGAAACCACCGAGGGCTCATTTGCCTTATCACTAACAAAGCAAATGTCTCCAGTCTGAACAAAATGCTCAGATGAGCCACTTTAAGCTAAACAACCTCAAATGAGCTGTGACATATTTAGGAAGAACTCATTGAACACAATTTTATAATAAGGGAGATTGCTTTCATGCGCTGCTAGATTTGTTATGCAAGCAGCTGAAAAATCAAACACAGAGAAGGCGGCATTTGCCAGAGTGCTCCTTCTGTTGTTCACAGTAGCCTTCTTGCACTACATTTCTGGGAATCCACAGCAATATTGTTCACTTAATAATAAAAAAACCCTCTTCCCTGCTCCCAGTTTTTGCTTGTAGTTATAACTGTGCAGTGGACAAAAGCAGTAGCCTTTGAAACCATTTAGGGAGATGAAGGCCATTATATGGCACTTAGCCACTAGTTTTCAATAATTATCTCTGCTTGTACTTTCTGCATGGCAATTCCCCCTTGGTCACATGGATTCTCCTCTTTGTCACATACATACACATACACACAGATATATACACATATACTCAGGAGACATTTCATGCATCTGATGAAGTAGACTGCTAAAATAAATTTAGTTAGTCTTCAACTATGCGATTAAGTGCGATTTTCCTGCTTCTTGGCAGGGAGTTGGACTGGATGGCCCATGAGTTCTCTTCCAACCCTATGATTCTATGATCAACACATCACAGAGGGCTGTGCAAACACTTTAACTATTTCCCAAATAATTATATGACAAGGCTGTTTCAGACTGATTTGTACCATCTGCAAAGTATTTCAGTTGGCTCAGTTTGTTTCCAGAGCAGAACAGCACATTCTTCAGTACTTCGGGCCAAGTTCAATTCTGGATATCCAAAACACACGGGAAAACTTGGGCATCATATCTCTCTTATATGGACATATAAAAAAGATACCAAGGTGGTATGATACTGCAGAGGAGAGGGGCTGTGTTGTGTTTATTGACATCTCTAATGTGCAATCTGGAGCATGAATCACACTTTCACACTAGCATACGCCAATACTAGTGTTTGCAGAGCCATTTAAATTATGTAGTCCATCTCCTCAAGTGTCCGTTCATTTTGTGTTAGTGGCACATTGTGAAAGAACTGTGCTGAGGGATAGACAGTTGTTAGTCTTGATGAGTCTTTACCTTTAATTTTCTTTTGTCTTTTTGGATAGCCTAACTTAATTCTCTGTAAGTCTTGTTAATTTCCTTTTATTCACTCTCACTCCTCCCCAATTTTCTCAGAGGGTGGTGGTTGTACTTACCTAGGAAGGTAGGAAATCCAAGTCATCACAAAAAGGTAGAGGATTATTTGGGACCATTTCCTGAGCTGAGACTAGATTGTAAGATTGCCATCTGCTTTCAATTTAGCTATAGGCGGCAAATGTTAGCAATAATCAGGTCCAACACATTAACTGACAGCACCACATAGTCTTGTTTAGGACTGAGGCAGAAAAATAATGTCAAAACACTCAAGCAACAAGAGTAAAGCCCATAGGGCAGGTCTCAGGCCTCTTTCACACAACTGTATAAAATCCACATCGAACTTGATTATATGGCAGTGTGAACTCAGATAATCCAGGTCAAAGCAAATATTGTGGATGATCTACCTTGATATTCCAGGTTATATGGCTGTGTGGATGGGTCCTCTGTCTCCCTGCCCCTTGTAAGGCTTGCACGGGCAATTCTGGATTACATGGTATAGTCTGGGGCCATGGGAGAGTAGCTTCCAATACCAGCCAAGATCATCAAATATTTTAAAGAACATCACAGGACCTCTTGAATTGCTGGCAATTCAGCATGACCCCAGTATCTGCAGGGGACATGAACACATACCATGGATACCTAAAACAGTGGGTAATAGTGAGCCCTATATTTTAACTATATTTGACATACCATAGAACCCACACCAGAGGACCTAGAGAGACCCACAAACATTTCTGGGAAGGTAAGACAAGCTCTGATCTCAAATCTATTTTAAAAAGATGGTCTTACTATAATAAGCACGGTTTTATCACCCTCCTACTTCCTTTTGTTATTTCCTTGTATCTCCTCAACTAGTTTCCTGATGGAATAAAGCAAAAAAGTATTCTTTCTTTAAGTATACTATCATCATTACCATTATCACAAATCTTATTTAAACATTAACAGACTTAGCTGGCTAGAGCTCTAGAGAGGCAGTCAGTGCCAGGATAAAGCAGTATGAAAGTAATTGCCAGGACTAAGAAGTGTGCAGCAACTTCTGGGTGTAAAAATAGCTCAACTGGATCCCACAAAGGATCAGTTTAGTCCAGCATTTTGCTTCCAAAAATGGGGACTCCATTTTATCCACAAAAAGGGCATAATGAAAACTTCATGATTCCTCCGTCTCCCCAGGGTAATCCCAATTTCTGCATTGCTGGAGAGTGGAGGGGAAACAAGCCAAGATGCAGCTACCCCTTTTCCTGTAGCAGGATGCATTACAATGATATTTCTCTACTCATCCTTCCTCCCATGCTCTGCGACAACATGTAAATGGCCATGGGGTGATGAGGACTTTACTGCTTAAAAATAGGGATGGATTTTGGTCATTGTTAGGTCAGAAGAGACTTCTGACCTTTGCAATGAAAATAAATTGAACTGCAAATAATTCAGAATTATGAGTCATCGACAGGATGACAGCCCATGGCTCCTTAGCACTAAAGAAAGACCTTTCTATTTGCCCAGACCTCCTAACATGTCACCTAAGCTGGACTTTTTAAAAGTTCACAATTATGTATGTTTTTATTCTTTTGACAAGTTCTATAGTTTTCTGCTGCTTGTCGGATTTATTTGACATTGCGTTCAGTGTTCTTCCTAATGTTTGTATTTTATGATGCTTTTCTTTAAATGTACTTTATTTTATGGATTGTTTATGCTTGTATGTTTTGTGGACATTCTGTCCCATATGTAAGCTGCCCCGAGTCCCTTTGGGGAGATGGTGGTGTGGCATAAGAATAAAGTGATTACTATTATTAAAGAAAATATATAGCTAATAAACAAGTAAACATGTAAATACCTTATAGGCATAAAAAGAGCTCAGCTGGATCCTCACAAAGCATCGGTTTATTTCAGCATTTTGTTTCCAAAAGTGATGACTCTAGGAAACTCACAAGAAGGGCAAGATGGATATTTCCACTTCCGGTAATTCTTGTCTATTGTCTCTGAACTACCATGTGTAAACTTATGCCAATGAAAGTGTCGGACTGAACCACAAAGCCACTATGATTTGGACCCAGGAACACATGCAACTATCTGAAGAAGATCTGAAATGCTTGCTTCTTCTTGGTTAACCACATTTTAGTCATGGAAACAATTAAAGTTTCATAAAACAACATGTGAAGTTGTCACCCATGGGAAAATGGCTAAAAATTAACCACAAATAAATGTGATGCCTGCCAGAAATGACTGCTAGCCATTTTCAGGTCTCATGGAAGATAAAACCTACTAAAACAACTGACTCATAAACATCAAACAATAAACAGAAATGATAGCAGAAAAAAAATGAAGTAACAGCAAGGATTGATTGACTGAGTGATTGCCCATTTAGGAGCTTATCACAGGCAGATCACAATTACAGCAGGACATATCACATGGTAAGGGATGTATCACAAAGCATTGCTCCTCTCCTGCTGCTCTCCTGGTGGGAGATTGACTGGGTGTGATAAATCCTATCCTAGTTATCTTCCCATAATTGTGATCCACCCGCCTTGTGTGATAAGGTCATTAGATTCATCAATAACTAGCGTTCTCCAGGCAATATCCATTCCATTTTTAAAAACATGCTCAAAGCCATAGTTTTTTTGATATAGCCATGAGAATATAATCTGAAAACATACATCTCTCTACTTAAAGCAGATTTAATTGTACATAATCGGAGACTAATAAGGACTATCTTATTCTAGACAAACCTCTTTTTTTCTATTGACATGAGGCATGAAGTATCTCTAAGGTAAAGGTAAAGGTTTTCCCCTGACATTAAGTATTTTCATTTCCCCTTTCCAATATTTTATAATTAATAATCTAGCTGCTGTTAATAGCATGTCTATTACATTTTTCCCTCTTTTCTTTCCCATCCTCTTTTTTAATTAAAAGTGATATTTCTACTGGATTCCTCCTAATTTTTATATCCATCATATTTTCTATTTCCATTATAACCAATTCCCAAAAATCTTTTACATATTTGCATCCCACCACATATGCATGTAGGTTCCAATTTCTTGGCACTCTCACCAACATTTTTCATTATTGTTCTTATTTATAATGTTTAACCTTCTCGGTGTTAAATACCATTTCCAAGTTAATTTATAATAATTTTCTTTTATTCTAATTGACATTTTTTAATTGTATTGCTTTCCATATCTTCCCATTCTTTTTCAGTTATCTTTGTTCCTACTTCCTCCTCCCATAATTCTCTTAATGTTAGTATTTTCTTTTTTCCTGTGTCTTTAATTCGTATTTTATATATTTTATTTGTTCCTTTTAATTGCTCACTATTTTCTCTTTTTAATCCTTTTATTATCAATTCCTCAAATTGTGCAATTTGTTTTCCAGTTTTATTTCAGATCCACCAATTATTATTCCATTTTTCTAATTAAATCCAATGGAGCCAAGAAATGTTTATTCCTCTCAATTCTTCTCTCATTTTTACCTTTTCCATTTTTTGTTCTATTCAATTTCCTACCCTTTTTAGTTCCCTTTTTTCTAATTATTTATCTAAAGTTCCATTTAGTACCTTTGAGAAATCTTTTTTCATTATTATTGGTGTTAGGACCGAATTCTTATTAATTAGTTGTCCTTTATGCTTGTTCCATATTTCCATTATATTTCTTAATGATATATTTCCAATCTATTTTATCTCTTTCTTTGAAATTTCTTAAAGAATATGTTGTCCTTTTTCCACTCAATTGCCTTATTCCCTGCTTCCATCCATTGCAAACTTTCTCCATCCATAATATTTTCTACTACATATCTTAATTGCTTTGCCTCATAATATTTTTGTATATTCGGTAAGCCTAATCCTCCTTCTTTTGGGGACTTGTACCAAAGTTGTTTGTTTAATCTGTTCTTTTTTCCATTGTTACAATATTTGTTTATCATTTGTTGCCATTTATTTATTTCCTTTTCTGAAATCTTTAATGGAATCATTCTGAACAAGAAATTTATTTTAGGTAAGACTTTCATTTTTACTAAGGCTATTCTGCTGAACCATGATAATTGTAAATTATTATATTCCTTTAACTTCCCTTCTATGTCTTTTCTTAATTCTTCTAGGTTTTTTTCTTTCTGTAGCTTTTTAGATCTTTGGTTATGGTTATTCTTAGATATTTTATATTGTCTTTTACACATATTTTCCTATCTTTTATGTCAATTAGCTTCTTTAAAGCTAACAGCGACAACAATATATTGGGGTACCTAATTCTACATTTTAGCTATGCCTTGAACCTGTTTAGAGGTCTCCAGTTCTGAAGTCTAGATTGGTGATCATCACAGACAGAATTTTTTATTCTTTCTGTGAAGACCCCATGGTTGTAAAATACTCTTTCCAATAGCATTTGTTTTCCATCTTCTGTTTTACCTTTAAAGCACTAAATCAAAAATATTTTATTCTCTTGATCCTTTGATCAATATTGACATGGAAATTGTGTTGTTCTTCGCTCCTCATACAACCAGAATTCATATTTATTTATTTTTAAAAATCACTAGGCGAAATAATATCTGGCCTATGTGTTGTGAGAACAATTTCCTTTCTTGGATCAATATATATATTGCAAATTTCCTCTTTTAAATCAATGTGTGTGAGAGAGAGCCTGTAGCTGAACTTACTTTTTGACTGAATAACTGCTGTTTTTGTTCATGTGTCACTAGAAGAAAGTTGGGAGCATTATGATCTGTCTTTGGGAAGGGTCAGACATATCAACACCAGTGCCTGACACTGCACTTAACCAGTCCTTAAGAAAAGAATAAGCAATTGACACAGGATAAATCCCCCCTTATAAACCTTGAAGACACACATCCCTGTATCAGCAGCCCTGGCTGACATATCAGCTCAGACAAGCATTTAAGAAAATTCATTCGTGCTGTTTTTACAGCAATCTTCATGTCACAAAATCAACAATTATTTAGTAGCCCAGTGATTTTCCTACAAGATAACATTTTATTTCTTTGGACAGATTACTATTCCAAGTAAAATATATGAAACAATAGTATAACAGGAAAACATGCTATTTACAACTGTCAGATATACGGGTAGGGTATAACATCAAAACAAACAAGGTACTCTCCTATTGTCTTAATATGGCAGACTTCATATAGTCAATCAGGACAATTTCTGAAGGGAAAAAACACCATGCTGACCCAACAAACTCAAATTCAGACCACACTATATTCAAGTCAATTTTGATTTGCTCACTAGCCCCCAAAACTGTGCAATTTAAATACAGCATTTTTGCATTCTCTTGACAAAATAATCTCATACAATTCATTGATTTAAGTTAACATACACCAACAAAAGCAAAGCTGGCACAAAGAAAAGTTATGTCACAAAACTTCCTTACTTATTTTAACCATCTTTCAGAGATGTTCAAAGGTGTGGTGCGCTTTACCTGGTGTTTCCGAGCCTATCTCAGTGAAGTGGAATCTCGCTATGAAAAGAAAATGCAGCATTCTCGTGAGCTCTTTTTATCTCAGTGTTCAGCTTCATCACAACATCTGAAGATCTGAAACCTTACTTATCTGAGAACCATTACAACTGCAAAATGTAAACTGAAAAACTGAAAATTAAAACTAAAAAATTCATATTTCTATACATTTCTCAGGTCTGTGAATCAGAAATAATACTGAAACAATAATACATCCTTTGTATTAAAACTCTTATGATGCACAAGTTGTTTTACTCATTTTCTGAAATCTGTCTTGATCTTTACCACACACTGAATTCTATATAGCAATTCAGACTTAATTCAGATATGTGCCAGCTATAAGAGGTTAGAAATAGGCATCATCGTTGTTGTTGTTGTTGATGATGATGATGATGATGATGTCAGAAATGCCCTTTACTGCCAGTTGAGTTATGAGGCCCATCACTGTCATATAATCCAGTTTCTGAATCCAGATTATCTGCTTTAGTGTAGACTCATATAATCCAGTTCAATGCAGATAATCTGCATTCAGAAACTGGATTATATGGTAGGGTAGATTGAGCCTTAGATTCCTCTGAGTAAGTGATGTGCCAGCAGAACTACTCTGCCAACTAAAATCTGCCAACAGAAGAGCTCAAATAAATAGACAGAGAAAAGAGCAGGATGGAGGAATGAATCCAAGTTACACTAGATCCAAACTTTTTCATTTCAGGGTGTAGTCACAACACTGGCAAAAAGTTGAGCCAAGGTGAAAATAGCCCTAGGTCAGTGGTGTACAACCTGTGGCCTCCAGATATTTTGGACTTTATCTGGCTACAACTTTTGGGAGTTGGAATCCCAAATACCTGCAGGACCATAAATTGTGCGCCTGTCAATACCTTTAAACTGGACTTAATATTAGTTTAGTTTATCTAGAATTGGTTCATCTGCTCTTTTGTCAACTCGGCCAGTTAAGATTAAACTCTAGGGTTCAGCATGTTTTTGGAGATATATTGCTTACCATTGCAGTAAAGTTACTTATATGTTGATGTCTTGCTGGGGTTTTTTCCAAAAGAAAGAGGCAGCATTTTCATGGATTCATCAACAATGACCATCTAAAGCAGTGGTTCTCAACCTGTGGGTCCCCAGATGTTTTGGCCTTCAACTCACAGAAATCCTAACAGCTGGTAAACTGGCTGGGATTTCTGGGAGTTGTAGGCCAAAACACCTGGGGACCCACAGGTTGAGAACCACTGATCTAAAGATAGCTACCAAAGTGTATTGCAATACAGCTTAAGAGAAATAAAGTGCATCAAGCAAAGTCAGGAAAGTCCAAGCTAAAGTTCTAAATGCACATCAGCAAGGCTAAAATGAAAACCACATTGCTCAGCAAAACTGGCTCTACAGGATACAAACTTCAAAGCACATTGTAGACATCCACACACAGTGTAAAATTTGGAATATGGCAGGGGGATTCCCCCCCCCCCCCCGCAAACTCAGGGGCATAGTTGGGCAGCAGGGGTTACTGACTCTTTGGGATGGACAACTGACACTGCTAAAGGTCACTTTTATTCTTTCTTTCATGTCTCTGGAGCCTCATAAGCATCTCTCCCAGAAATGGAGAAAACCCACATTTTCTGGCAGCTGTCAGGTTGCAGATACTGCAGATTCTGGAACTAGTTTGACGCTACCCTCCATGGTTAATGTAATCAACTTCTTGGCCTCAAACCTGTTCCAGATATTTCAGTTTCATCATCTATGCAGCAAAACAGATTTCTCCCAACTCGGTTCCAAACCAATCTAAGTCGTCAGTGTGAATGTGTCCCATGTGGGGCTTTAATGGTAATAACCAACAATGTTAACATCACATGAAAATGGCATACACATTTTGGCAAAAGAACTACTGCCCATGTACACACCTTTCTCCAATCCTCTTCATACATGTTCCATAAATTATCGTTTTTATTATTTTTTATCATCATCATCACCACCACCATATGTTGTAAGACAAATGATGACTCATACAGCAGTTGAAACATTTTGGTTAACGTTTATGCTTGAAGGTAAAAAGAATAGTTTGAATGACACCCCTTCGCAAAATCTAATTTAAAAATCTACAGTCTCCGCCCCTTTATCATGTTAAGGCTGCATGTGTCTTGAACTCCAGACACTTTCCTCCTCCTCTCTCCTTTTTCGTTGTTCTCAAAACCTTGCCTCAGACCTTTGAGCTGACATAATAAAAACATAACACTGAGGTGTGTACTGCTATTTTTATTACTTCCTTTTATATTTTGCAAGGGTCACACAGTTGCATACATGGATCTATATCCTCAACAACAATCCTTTGAAGTAGGTTAGACGGAACAACTGAATAGTTCAAGAACAAGCACCACGGCTGAACAGAGTATTCAACACAGTTAATTTCCAGATCTTATTTCTTTGCTGAATTCTTGCCATTTGTGTGTGTGTGTGTGTGTGTGTGTGTGTTAAGAGCAGTTTTCTCCAAAAGCTGCCTGATCTTACAGTGCAACATTGGGACACCTTGTCATTTCTGTAGAAAGAGCTGTGTAATGTTCTTTCCCCGCCTTTAATCTATGGTGACATAATTTCAAAACTGCTTTTTTTTTTCAACTGTCTGCCTTGGCATTTGGCTGTATTTCTTTTCCTTTCATTACGTTAGTAAGGTGCTAAGCAAATAAAATCAATTCTGAAGTTATAAAAAGCAATTGAAAAATGTCTAGTCTTTTATAGCAAAAATCGTGGCGGCAGCCCACAATGCTTTGGGGAAAAAATCAATCATCATTCCACCCTTCTACCTGTGCTACTAAAATTAAGGATTTATGTTAGACTAGTAGAAGAAATTATTTTTAGAGAACCACCTTGCTAGATTTTTTTTTTTGCTGTTCATAAAACCCCTGTTTATGGTTTCCTCCTATAACAAGCAATCTCCTCTGTTCCGACATGAATTATAGATATTAATGGATAATAGTGATTTACATAAACTTTCCATCTTAATGGGCCCCAAAATTGCAAGCAGGGCAACAAAACCACTTATGGCAAATCATGTATAGTAAACAAGCCATCATTGACTTTAAAATATCATGAAACAAAAGGCCAGTAACATAATAATTGCATATTATCTTCACCACTATCACTACCATTGCTCAAAGAAATTTGTATTACTGTATCAGCAAGGCCTGAAAAGAAGAATGCCTAAACTGGGTAGGAAAATGGTTCGGAAAGTACCCAAGAGCCAGGTGGCCTAAATATTTTAGAGAAGTCTCTTGGAAAGTGGAAAGCAGCAGCTTCAGCATTTAGTTTCATATATATTACATTAAGACCTATAGTGGTATCTTGTTGGGAGCTAAATCATAAACAACAATGGACACAATTCAACCAAGCTCAATCACTTTTAAGGCTATGAATATGTCCTCAATTACCTTGCTAAACATGCACAGAATCAAACTACACATCCCATTGGTTTCAATAGGAGAGTTAAGCATGTGCACTAAATTTTTCCCAATAAAAAGTTGGATTTCAGTTGTGTATGTCTGTATCTGTAAAGAAAAGGGAGAAGAAGGAGAGAAGAAATAGACAGGATATTAATGTGGACTAGGTAAATATAGTAATGTAAGCTGATCATGTGTCCAAAAATATTTGCTTGATTCTGACATCTGTAGAATACATATTCATGCATGGTTAAAGCAGTAAGATGTTTTGACTACTGAATGATGAATGGTGAATGCTTCTCTTTTCACTCTTGGAACATGAGTTCTGTGGCAACAAGAGCACAGAAATCCAACCATGCACTTTAATTCAAAGGTACATATGCATTTACAAATATCATTTTTTTCTACTGCAAACATAATACATTGCAATACATCTAGCCAAAAAAGGGAATGACCACTGGGTCCTTCTATATTGCATACCACAAGCAAACATTTTCTATGTTACATTGCCAATATTCATCTGGAGTAGTTAGCTTTTATTTTCTAAAGAAAAGATGTAGTAATATCCAATACACTCAAAATATCAAGCAAATGTAATTTTATGTCTATAGAGATTTTATATATTGGGACTGGGGCAATTTTCCATGGATTGATTTGCACATGACAATCTAATTTATTATTCCAATCAATTGGAACTTTATTGACATCCAATTCAATGCTTTCTAACAAAATTTTGTTTGCCTCAGTTTCTCTGAAGATGATGTTAGCGATCAGCACTCTCAGCTGACAGGACATATACTGATACCAAAAAGTGTTACAATTGTAGATATTATCAAAAGGTGCCATAGGGTAAATGGCGTATACAGCCTGTAAGTCTGAAAATGGCAAAACACTTGATCATGTCCTATCAATAAATCTTGCATGTAGTTCCCACAATTGGACTAATATTTTTTTCAACAAAAAATATTGCCTCATATTTTTTCAAACTGTAATTGAGAAGAGACCATACACCAAGCATGTCCACTAACCCTAATACAAAGATTTTTAGAATCCCTGAATTAGACATGCCAATCAGGAGACACTACCCTATTAAGCATTTATTTTTTGAGAAGCTAATATTATATTATTATCAAAATATTACATTATTTTCAAAATGATTATTATGTAGAGGCCAGTATTTCCAAAACCTTTTTTTGCTAATAATGGCACCCACTTCTATTACAGGATAGCAGGCAAATTTGACCATTTTTGCAGGGTGAGGGATAGGTCCCAAAAAGTAGTCTTGACCTTGTGCCTCATTTTGCCTAATGAAAAGGTTGCCTCTTCTCTGAAACTACAGTCCATAGCATCAAATGCATGGAGTGTTGTTTTTGTTCTGTGTGAGCATATCTGTGCATACCTTCAAGACACCTGTCGTCTTACAGTAACCCAAAGGTGGCTCTATCATGGGGTTTTCTGCGTTTGAGAGTATGTGACTCACTCGAGGGAATCCAATGGATTCCCATGACTGAGCAATGACACTATTCTTGTTTTCCAGAATCAGAGTCCAACACTCAAACCACTAAACCACACTTGCTCTTATGTAAGGAATATTTAAAGGTAGTTTCTAGTTCCTTCCTCTGAGACACAGAGACACATTGACAGTCTCTCACGGTTCAGGTCCTGTTTACCTTCGTGACCATATTTCTCTCTATGAACTGATGCAAGTGCTAAGATCTTCCAGGGAGGCCTTCTCTCACTCCCACCTCCATCACAAGCACAGTTGGTGGGGACGAGAGAGAGGGCCTCCCCGGAAGATCTTAGCATTTGCATCGGTTCATTTATTGTTTTATTTAGCTGTTTGTTACATGTTTTTAACAGTATACTTTGTAACCTTGTTTATATTGGGCTTGGTCCCCATGTAAACCGTCCTGAGTCCTTTTGGGGAGATAGAGGCAGGATATAAGAATAAAGCTGTTGTTGTTGTTATGTATGAACCAGGGCTTACCTTGTTTAGCTTTCAAGAACAAGCAGGATCCAGTGTCAGTAAGGTTTTGCTTTGACTTTTGTTTTTGCTAGCAGATTATTATTATTATTATTATAACAGACCTGCTTGAATTGGAGATATAATCAGCAAGGAGAAAAGGAAGTGAAATATAAAAATGGCAAACACTGATTATTACTTTAATTGTGGTAATTAACAAACAGAAGCTGAGTGATAGCACTGACATCCTAGCAGATCCTTTGAAAATTTAGGGGAAGGGGCATGCACAATTTACACCTTTCTGAGTCCTATTACAGTCAACCCCTCTCTCACAACAGTATAGATATAGCTTGTAACCTAAGGCTTTAATATTACTCTGTGGTTTATATCCACAAATAATCATTCTAAAATTTAAAAAAGCAATTAGTCTTAACAGTGCTGCAATATTCCTTTTTTTCTCCCCTTCCCTTCTTTCTTTTTGCAGTGCAAGACACTAACACAGATACTTCATTGAAACCTAAGACATGAAATGGTTGTTCCATTTATTGTTATGATAACTCAAGAAAGATAAAGGAAGCTCAAACAAAATATTTTCTAGTCTAGTTAAAGTAAAATATTTAATTTGATCCCTGATGAAAATCATATTGTATTTTCTTCATTGCAATGCCTGGATTTTGCCCTCAATTTACTCTGCATTTTCCCCTGTGACAATATGCCATCTGTGATGCTCTCATAAATATGTAAGTAGGCAAATAAGTTGGCAAATTTGTAAGAGGCCAAGAACTTAAAATGTTGTTGGTACTGTTACATGCAATGCAGGTTTTACTGGGATCTACTTACTAGCCTAAGGTCGTCTTTATGGTTTGTTCTCACTGTTCAAGGTTTAGTACACACAATACTGGTTCGCTCAGATCAATGCTGATATAAATTATATCAAGGCTGAAACGTAGTGCTAAAAACAATAGAACTGTTGATTTACTTACTCTTCATAATATTAAAATGTTACAAAAGTTTTAAATAAATAAATAAATAAAATGTGCACAATTGGCTTGATTTGCCTGTCAAATATATTTGCATGATATGCAAACTAGACATCTCCATTTGGGAAACTGAACTATGGCAACCCTACCAGTAATTGGTAGCGGTTCTCCAAGATTTCAGACAAGGTTTTCTTCTATATCAGCCAGGCAACTCCAGAGATTGGATTCAGGACCTTCTCTGTTCTCAACCAGAAACTTCAGCACCTTCATTTAGAAAAACTATAGTTTTCTTTTTGTTTTTGCATCTCTTAAAACGTTGGAAGCAGGGAACATTGTTGGTGGGGAGAGATAAGGCCTTCTCAGTGGTGGCCCCTCGCCTCTGGAACTCCTGTCCTTCAGAAAGAAGCTAAAATCCTGGTTTAAATCCAGTTTCTGCAGAATTCTAGGGTTTGTAGTTTAATGAGGCCCAGGACCTGTCTCACTGAGCAGTTTAAAGCCCCCTCCCTAAACTGCAAGCCCAAGAATTCTGCAGGAGGCAGAAACTGAATTTAAAGTGGATCAATGCACTAGTGTTCCACATTTTATATAAAAACAGTGCCAGGGGTCAATTCCCACAGTGATCCCAGTTCTTCAGACTCCTGGAGCTCAAAGGAACAGAATGGTGCCGATCCCCTCCACTTCTCTACCCCACCACATCTCCTAAAGCACCATTTTCACACATCAGGAGAGCGCTCTGAAAGGACCTGCATTGTTGGCAGGCCCCTCAGGTTAGTTTTTGAGGGGAACTGGGGGGGCTGGAGGAGAGGCATGACCACAACCACCCCACCCCACCACCACTCCCCATGAAATCCCAGGGTTGTAGGAGGGTGTGGGGACAAAATCCCAGGAGGAACTGGATTAAAAGAACCCAATTCCTCCTGGGATTTCAGGCAGTGTAGAAGAGCTCTGAGACATGGTAGTTAAAATGATGTCGAACTGTATTAATTCTACAGTGAAGATGCAACCTTAGTTATACCTCCATTATTGCAAAGAGGAATTGGTTTCAAATAACTAGTAGTTTCCCCCAAAATAACTGTTATACTTCAGGATTTTTAGTTGACCTCAGGGACCTTGTATGGATCCTCATCCTGCCTTTGATTCTACAAAAACATTTTATATTTTATATCAAGAGAGCACAAATCTTTTTTCTCATATTAGCATGTATTATCTACCAGCTAGAATGCTATATAGATTTCATATATTTCTTTGCCTCATTAAATCCTTGCCTATATTATTTCCTTTTCAAAAATCTTATTAAATATATCTTCTCTAATGTTCCTGCTCAGTATACCATGCTCATGATACAGCAGCTGGAAAGAACAATTCTTCCCGCTGGAAGATATCTGGTCCTCCTATTTTGCTTTCTGGTCACATACTTGATGTGTTTCAAAAATACTTTAGTCAACTTTTAGAATTCAATAACTGACTTTGATAGAGAAATTACTGTTCCAGCGTATGGCAAATGACAATGGTCTAGAACATTGTTAAATTTAAGTCTTGAAAATGAACTTTAATAAAATGTGCTCCAATAATGTACTGTGACAGCTTTTAGAGAAATCAGCTTCAATACTCTGATTCTCCCAGGAATGCAGTGAGATATACTCAAGCAGCCTTGAGCCATGGAATAAGCAAGCAGACAGCTTTATGATAAATGGTCCTAGAAACCTAAATTACAACTGCACCAAATGAACAATATGTCCAAATTATTTGGTGGCTTTTTTTGTTGCAGAGACAGCTGGCAGGAATATAGCTGGCTGTCATTTTAGTCGACAAACCTACAGTGACATCTAGTGGGCCAACAACCTTCAAGAAACCAGGCCTTGGCTCTGAGGTTGCTGCGGGCTAAATGTCTCTTGTCTAAACAACAGAGTAGATACATCAAGGAACAGCAAAATGTCATCAGGTTGCCTGCCAGAAATGGAACATGTGAGAAAATCAATGCTCAAAAAGTAGTGCCACACATCAGTGGAATGAATGCAGAATGTGGTCCTGCTGTGACTTTCCTTTAAAGATGTGCAAAAAATATTGCACCAACCCAATATTTTTTGCACAAGAAAAAAGTGAATTTGTTTTTTCAATTCATAATGATGATGATCAAACATTGTTGTTATTATTTTTTACTTTCATGCATGGGGAGAAATCTCATGGGGTCAAATCGTTTTTTAGATGGGACATCTCAATGTGGCGTTTCTTGTCGAGATTGAGGAAATTTATACATATTCTGTACTTTTGCTTCTCAGTTCAGATTTTCCAGTAGAATACTGTTGTTATTTTGTAGCCGTTATTATTGTTTCACTATAGAATACCATGGAGCCCCCATATAAGATCCACAGCGAGTTAAACCTCTGAGTTGCTGAACTTGCTGACCAAAAGGTCAGCAGTGCAAATCCAGAGGGCCAGTGAGCTCCCACTGTTAGCCCCAGTTTCTGCCAACTTAGCCGTTCGAAAAGATGCAAATGTGAGTATATCAATCGGTACCACTCCCATGGGAAGGTAATGGCACTCCATGCAGTCATGCTGGCCACATGACCTAGGAGGCATCTAAGGACAAATGCCAGCTCTTCAGATTTGAAATGGAGATGAGAACCACCCCTCAGAGTCAGATACCACTACACTTAATGTCAAGGAGAAACCTTTACCTTTATCTTTTATAGAGTGCCAATGCTACAGGTCCACGTCAAGCAACTGATTGTCAACTAATTGTTAATTAATCCGTTTGTTAATCTTGTATTTACACAACTGGAGAGGGTGTTTTGGGATTTTCTCAGTTTAATGCCAAAATAGCTTGGCTGGCATGGAGACCTATCTACCTGGAATTGAGTAGAGACAGTCCTCAAGTTACGAACAAGATAGGTTTGTTCTTACGTTGAATTTCTTTGTAAGTCAAAACAGATACATTTTAAGCGTAAATTCAGCCAACAATATATATGTTTTAGCTTTGGGTAGCATAAGAAATGGTTAATATCCCTACTGTGCTCGTTTGGTATCTGTACCCCTGTTCAGAAGATTTCCCCTCATTTTTTTTCCCTGTGAGAATTAGATTTTGAAAAAATTGTCTTGTGGTGGAGACAAGAATTGGTGAGAAAACTTCAGTGGAGACACCTTTTCCTGATGATAACTCCTTCAGGAGTGAATTTCCCTTCCAAGGGGCAGATACCTCTCACTTCCTGTTGTTTTGCCCCATTCCTGTTTGTAAGTCAGATGCTTGTAACTTAGAGACTGCCTGTGGCAGGTTTGCTGCTCTGCCTCAAGCAACAAAATGTCTTGGATCCAGACTTGTACATAGTGCTTTATACTAAGGTTGCTTAAACCTTTCCCACTCATAATCTCTTTCCACCTGAGAATTTTTTATGCAGCTCTGGGTATATATACATATATAAAATAGGTATAAAATCAAACATTTACTGATAATAAATCAGCATTTGCAAGGCTTGCTAAGCAGGCTGATTTTCCTTTTTATGAAGTGCAACCAAAGCATCTTCTGCAGAATCCATTGTAAACATTGCACAACAGATCTGTGTAAATGTCTAAAACAGTTATTTTTAGAAAACTTTTACTGTTGCCAAATTTTGGGGGAACTCAACATTGAGCTAAAAGGTATCCTGTTTGGGGACAGGACCCACAGTTTAAGTATTAGTGCATTATACAATTCCATTTGTGAATCCTCCCTCAATTATATAGTATTGAGTCATGGCAGAAAAGGTGGTGTCAAATTGTATTAATTTTACAGTGTAGGCCAGGCATGGTCAAACTTTGGCCCTCCAGGTGTTTTGGATTTCAACTGGCTGTTAGGAATTGTGGGAGTTGAAGTCAAAAACACCTGGAGGGCTGAAGTTTGACCATGCCTGGTGTAGACACACCACTGGTCACAGAAGGATGGTGTAAACAGCACCAGCATTTCATTTCCCTCCAAATGCAACTGACTACAACTCCCACAATGCCTCAGGGTACCTGAGAATGATGGGAATTGTGGTCTGGCCTCTCTCAAAGAAAAGCTGGAGTAGGCAAATGCTTCCTAACCCAACCATTTACAATGGTCACCTTCCGCACCTAGCTTGCGTCTACACAGTGAAATAAATACAGTTTCACCCTACTTTAGTTGCCATGGCTCAGTCCTATGGAATCCTGGGAATTGTAGTTTGGTGAGGAACCGATACTCTTTGGTAGAGAAGGCTAAAGCAGGCCTATCTCAAAGGAAAGCTAGAGCAGGCAAGTGTTTCCTAAACCAACCATTTGCAATGGACACCTTCTGCACCTAGCTTGCATCTCATGAAGTCTGACTTGACCATGGTGGTCCACGCCTTAGTTACCTCGAGACTGGACTATTACAATGACTCTACGTGGGGCTTCCCTTGAAGATGACCCGGAAACTCCAACTGGTCCAACGTATGGCAGGCAGACTACTAACTGGGGCGAATTACAGGGAGCAATCAACCCATCCCCGTTTAAGGAGCTCCATTGGCTGCCGTCTATTTTCCGGTCCAAATTCAAGGTGCAGGTC
Organism: Anolis sagrei; assembly: GCF_037176765.1. Taxonomy (NCBI): domain Eukaryota; kingdom Metazoa; phylum Chordata; class Lepidosauria; order Squamata; family Anolidae; genus Anolis; species Anolis sagrei. Next base: position 208,207,870 of record NC_090024.1, on the reverse strand, counting down.
ATCACCTATAAAGCCCTGAACAGTTTGGGACCTGCCTATCTTTGTGACCGCATCTCCTACCATAAACCTACACAATCTCTTCGATCTTCTGGAGAAGCCTTCCTTTTGCCCCTTCCCCTATCACAGGCACGGCTTGTGGGAACGCGGAAGAGAGCCTTCTCCGCTGTGGCCCCCAGCTTTGGAACTTGCTACCAGTTGAGATTCGGCAAGCCTCCACCTTAGCAGCTTTTAAGTAATATCTGAAAACTTGGCTTTTCCTTCGGAGAGTGACCATCTAACCCATTTTGTTAGTTTTTCATCTACAGTTGTCCACATGATGCACTTTCCCCTACCCTTAATGAAGACCAAACCCCACTGCTCCTCCTTCTCGGACTCTTCCCTTAGAAATACACTTTTTCTATTTCCTATCTCACCCAGGGTTTTAACGTTTTTATCATTTTATCTTGCACATTTATCCCCCCCCCTTCATGTTTGATTTTATTATGTTATTTTGTACTGTCTGTTTTATTTTGTTACATTATGTATTTTGTTGTGTTTAATTTTCGCTGTATCTTATTTTGTTGTATTATTTTTGGGCATGGTCTCACGTTAGCCACCCCGAGTTCCCTTTGGGAAGATGGTGGCAGGGTATAAATAAAGTTTATTGTTATTATTATTATTATTTTACTGACACAAAAGCACAGTATGTCACAGCAAACGAGATCTATATGCTGGATTTCGTATCACAAAATCACAAGTTGAACATTTCCCAAGCGTCTAGGACTGTGGGATGTATTTTCAAATGATGCGCGCAGATCCAAGTAAGGTGGCCTTTTGCAGTTGACAGATCATGATTTTGTCGATGTTTATTGTTTCCAAATGCCTGCTGATATCTTTTGGCATGGCACCCAGAGTGCCAATGACCACTGGGACCACCTGCACTGGTTTATGCCAGAGCCTTTGCAGTTCGATTTTGAGGTCCTGATTACAGCTGAATTTTTCCTGATGTTTTTCCTCAATACGACTGTCACCCGGTATGGCAACATCAATAATACAAACTTTTTTTTCTTTTCCATAATTGTGATGTCTGGTATATTGTGTTCCAAAACTTTGTCAGTCTGGATTCGAAAGTCCCACAGTATTTTTACATGTTCATTTTCCACTACTTTTGCGGGTTTATGATCTCACCTTGTGACATAAGTTCCAGTGAATCATCTGGGCCACAGAGTTGTGTCTTTGTTTGTAGTCCGTTTGTGCGACTTTCTTGCAGCAGCTGAGGATATGGTCCATGGTTTCATCAGCTTCCTTGCAAAGTCTACATTTTGGGTCATCAGCTGATTTTTCAATACTGGCCTTAATTGCATTTGTTCTGATGGCGGCAGAAATATACAAGGCCAGAAAACCGCACAATTATTATTATTATTATTATTATTATTATTATTATTATTATACAAAAGTTTGCCCCAGGTGCAGTCAGGCCATTGTATGCTAATCAAGGTGGTCAGTTGAAACATTCACACCTAGCTCAAGCAGAGAAGAGTCCTTTGTCTCACCCTGGTCATGCCACAGATATATAAATCCTTTTGCCTAGTTTCAACAGACCTCACTACCTCTGAGGATGCTTGCCAAAGTGCAGGCGAAACGTCAGGAGAGAATGCCTCTAGCCCATGGCCATACAGCCCGAAAAAAACCTACAACAACCCATTATTATTATTGTCATAATCTACACCAGGGGTCCTCAAACTTTTTTAACAGAGGGCCAGATCACAGTCCCTCAAACTGTTGGAGGGCCAGATTATAAATGCAAAAAACCCACACAAAAAACCAAAAACATGAATGAATTCCTATGCACACTGCACATATCTTATTTGTAGTGCAAAAAACACTTTAAAACAAAACAATAATTCAAATGAAGAACAATTTTAACAAATATAAAGTTATTATTATTTCAATGGGGAGGGCGGGCTTGCTTTTGGCTGATGAAATAGGATTGTTGTTGTTGTGTGCTTTTCCCTGAGCAAGGGCCAGGTAAATTACCCTGGAGGGCCGTATGCGGCCCCAGGGCCTTAGTTTGAGGACTCCTGATCTACACAATGGAATAAATACAGTTTGACCCCACTTTAGTTGCCATGGTTCGGTGCTGTGGAATCCTGGGAGTTGTAGTTTGGTGAGGAACCAATACTCTTTGTAGAGAAGGCTAAAGACCTTATAAAACTGTAGCTGAGCCATGACTGGTGTCAAACTGGACTGGCGTAGTTGCACACCTGGAGTCGCAGCGCCCTCTAGCGGCAGACCCATGCCAAAGCGCCGACTTGCACTGGCCAAGCAATGGAAGCCCTGCCCACAACTTTTGAGGCCCCGCCCATAGCTGTGCGCAATCGCATTGGAGCGGGTCGAGAGCGCCGCACCAATCCGCGCGCTTCGCGTCAGCCCTCGGGTGGGCGGGGGCGGTGCCGGCGGCCCTGATTGGAGCGTGGAGGACGAAGGGGGCGGAACCCGGAAGAGAAGCTCCCGGTGGGTGCATGGCTGGGCGGCCGTGGAAGCTTCCTCCTCGGCGGCGCCTTTTAGATGCGGCGCTCACTCCACCCGCTGGGCTGGGTCTGGCTGTGGGTGCTGCACCTGCCCCTGGCCACGGGGAAGGCCGTCGACGTCGCCCACTACAGGTGAGCTGGGTGTGGGCGTCTACACTGTAAAACGAATGCGGTTTGACAGCCCTTGAACTGCCCTGGCTCAGTGCTGTCGTATCCTGGGAGCTGTAATTTCCCAAGGTCTTGAGACAGCTCCCAGGATTCCATAGCATTGAGCCAAGGCAGCTAAAGTGGTGTCAAACTGCATTAAATCTGCAGTGTAGATGCACCCATGCCCAGGAGAGGAGGGAGATGGCACCAGTAGTCCTTCTCCCAGAAGGAAATGGGAGGCTGCAGACAGAAGATCGGTCAAATGTTTGTTGACAGGAGAATTCATTGACTTGCATATACCAGGCATGGGCAAACTTGGGCCCTCCGGGTGTTTTGGACTTCAACTCCCACAATTCCTAACAGCCGGCTCTCAGTGAGGATGAAATGAAATTATGGTTATTATGCTTTATGCTTCTGGCAGAGATTTTCAATAGACAGATGCCACAGCAGTGGAGAGGTTTTCAATAGACAGAGGTTTTCAATCGACAGATGCCACAGCAGTGGAGCCTTGGGAATTACTCTCCAGAGGATCTTGAGATAGGTCTCATCCCAAGATGACACTCAGCAATTCCGCATCTTAAAAACATACAAAAATGCTGCAGTTGTGCTGCTGTGAGGAATGTCCGTTCAAAATTAAATCTGTTGCATGGGTGCTGCTTGAAAACTAGGTTTAAGTCACCTAATTTAACTATTTTTTGTTTGGTTGCATGCTGCAAGTTGCTTCTGAGCAAACCACAGACCAGCTACTACAATGCGGCCTGAGCCTTGCCACATGCACAATGGAGGACCTTCTCACAGTGACTTCAGAGGACCTCATTTGTTTTACACAAATTGCTTTTCAGCAGTGCTTCTGACATAATCCTCTTTTTCCCCTTTAGAGAACGAGTCAAGTCCATGTTTTATCATGCTTATGATAACTACCTAGAAAATGCCTTCCCGTATGATGAACTGCGTCCATTGACATGTGACGGGCAGGACACTTGGGGAAGGTACTCGCTCTTACTCTCTTTGCTCACAGAATTTTAAGCCATTACCCTTTTCTTATAGAACTGTGTTGTACCAGATTACACTTTTCTTATAGAACTTTGTAATCTGGTACAACACATTGAGCTTGTTGCCAACATAAAATAGTTGAGAGAAAATAAATCAGTCTATACAAACCTGACAACACAGGTTAATTTTCCCTTATCAATAAATCTAAAATATTCCAAAACCCAAAACTACCTGCTCTCTTCCAGACACATTAGCCTTCCTCCCAGTCAGTGAGCAACCTCGTTAACTGCAACTTGTACCCAACCCAGAGTAAATGAATATGAATCATTGGTGGGGGATTTTCTCTTCCTTCCCGCTTTTTTCCTTAAAGAGTGGAAAGTATACTGACAGCCCAGGGAGCATCTGGAATGCCTCCTTTTTGTAGGGCATTGTGTTAGAAACGTCTCCCGCCTGCTTTGCCCTCTTCTTTCCTCCCATTGGGTTTCTGGCCATGGTGAGCTGGGGACTCTTTGGGCATCAGAGAACTCAGCTGGAGCCCCCGATGGCACAATGGGTTAAACCCTTGTGTTGGCAGGACTGCGGACCGAAAGGTCAGCAGTTTGAATACGGGGAGCGAGATGAGCTTCCTTCTGTCAGCTCCAGCTTCTCATGCAGTGACCTGAGAGAAGCCTCCCGATGGTTGGTAAAACATCTGCGCGTCCCTGGGCAACTTCCTTGCAGATGGCCAATTCTCTCAAACCAGAAGCGACTTGCCATTTCTCAAGTTGCTCTGATGCATATAACTCATCAACTTTGTTCCTAATGTCCTAGAAGCAGGAAGCCCTTGGGTTCAGTGTCAGAGTGTGCATTTATCCATGCCACTGTTGTTGATGTAACCTTTCCCTCCACAAGACACTGCTTTATTGTCATTTGTTCTTTTTCAGTTTTTCTCTTACACTGATCGATGCACTGGATACCCTGTTAGTAAGTAAGAACCATACTTTCAGTATCAGCTTCTTTTTTCTTAAGTTTCTTGTGTGTTGCCTATTTGTCAAGTATGCCCTTTGCAGATAAAGAATGAGTTCTGTTTCTCATCCTTGCCATTTCAGTTTCTCCATTTGTTGAGAGATTATGCAAAATTTCTATGTTATGTTTTTGAACATGTTCTGCATTAGAATTAGAAGTATAATCATCTCTTTAACATTTTGGTACTTTTTATTTGCTACTCTCCATTATTTTGTATTATTTTGCCGTGTCTGTACCTATTTAAAGGCATTGAATGTTTACCTTTTTATGTGTAAGTTTCCCCGAGTCCTTCTGGGGAGAGAGGGTGGTCTAGAAATATATTATTATTATTATTATTATTATTATTATTATTATTATTAGTGCATTGTCAGGCAGGGAAAATAGTTTCCAATTCAAGCAAGTATGTAGGTTAGCATCTTTGTCATTTGGGTTTTTTTGAGGGGGGTTGTATTTTAGAATGGATCTTTTGTCTTATTGTAGATATATGCTGTATTATAAACAATCCGTTGTGAATTCAGTTTTTAAAATTTTATGTCTAGATTTTGGGTAACATATCTGAGTTCCAGAGAGTTGTCAGTGTGCTGCAAGAAGGCGTGAACTTCGATATCGATGTAAATGCTTCTGTCTTTGAAACCAATATCAGAGGTGAGCCTAACTCTTTAAAATGGAGGTGGGGAACATTAGCTTAAACCCTTCTATTTGTCATAGCCTAGATCAGTAATTCTCAACCTGTGGGTCCCTAGATGTTTTGGCCTTCAACTCCCTGAAATCCTAACAGCTGGTAAACTAGCTGGATTTTTTTGGAGTTGTAGGCCAAAACACCTGGGGACTCAGTTGAGAACCACTGGCCTGGTTGATAATGAGTGGTAACAGAAATATCTAATATCATCAATACCTAAAAGGCTACATGTTCCTCATACATGTATTTTGGGGGCTACATCTATGACATGAATTTCCTTGCTTTGCAGGATGCAGTTACAACCATGTTTTGCCTTAAACCAAGTATATTTTGCTATCTGAGGCATTTCTGTTCTTCTTGAAATTTAGAGAAACATAAGAGGGAAGCCATAACTTTACAGTGGCCAGAGCCATAAATATGAACAAATCTGTCAGAAAGAACAAGACAAACTGGATTCACTGTACAAAGCGGACCAGTCTGTCCCATCTAGTTCTAACTGGATATTAAACAAAACTACACTCACATTCAAGAAGGAAGGAATTGCTATTGCCATATAAGCCTGTCTTTTAAAGAGATCATCCCTGTATATAACTCATAAGCATACCTCTCCTTGTTCCAATGAGGTCTTGGTGTGCTCCTCTATTTTCCCTGGCAAACACATCTGGGATCAGTTTCTGCTACAGCTAGTGCTGACTGAGAATTAGAGTTATGAAACCAGCATTTCCACCTCCTAATTGTCACTGGTTTGTCTAGTTGGATTTCAGGCAGAGTCTACGTGCTATATGAAGGCAGAAGCCTTGATAGGACTGCAGTGTTAGTGAATGATAGTCATAAATAATAGAATTCCTTAAAGAGGAGAAGAGCTTGTTATTCTATTATGTGAGGGGGATAACATGGAAAATCCTTCTGTTGTAACTACAGAATTAGAGCCTCTGTATAAATAAAGCTAATGGAATTTCCTTGCTGAGCTGTAATATACCTCAATACCATATGCAAGGATGAAACTTCTTGTCTTCATGCCCAGCTTATATGCTCCCTGAATGCTTCTAGCTGGCAGAAACACGGAGCTGGCAGTAGATGAACTATAGGTCAGATCCAACAGAGCTGCCCTTGCGTTCTTGGGATTATGTGATCTGTTTGTTCTTTGGTTTGAGAGTTTTCTGGAATTTATTGTTAAGCCACTGGTTCTTCTTTCTCCATCATAGTGGCTTAGTTTGCATGCCAAGATGGCCAATCATTAGGGATGACCGTACTAGGTTAAGGAAGACTGCTGCTTTAATTAAATCTTTAATAGCTTAAATAATATATTTCTTACAGTGACTAAGGGCAACATTGGAAATTTATTTTGTATCTCTGGAGAAGCTAAATAGAATGACTGGCTCTGAAAAGAAAGTGATCGGTCATGTTTGCACACTTGACAGTCTTACTGTGATTCTAAGTTAGTGTTGTCTGCCTCTTGCAGTGGTTGGTGGTCTCCTGTCTGCTCATTTGTTATCTAAGAAAGCTGGTGTTGAAGTGGAAGCAGGATGGCCATGCTCTGGGCCCCTGTTGAGGATGGCAGAGGACGCAGCCCGAAAACTTTTACCAGGTGACTGTTCTTAAAAAGACTGAGAATTAATCTCCCCCTGCCTTCTGTAGTACTTCAATTTTGACTGGCTTAATTTCTTGATGGTGTATTAATGGAATCATAAACAGAGGAAGTGTATATCATGGCTAGAATTATTCTAAATGAAGAAATTAATGTGGACTTCAGAGTCTACCATTTGTAAAAGTGTATACAAAAGAAACAAAAAATAGTTAAAAGAATGGCAGTGTATTGAGTAAGATTATGGCTTTCGTGTGCATCTAGAGATGAACTGATATCAACGAATGGCGTGTATAAGAGAACCACCATAGTGTACTACTTTGAGCATTGGACTGCGAGTCTGGAGACCAAAGTTCAAATTCTGCTATGAAAATGTACTGGCTGACATTAGGCAAGTCATAAACTCCCAGCCTTAGAAGAAAGTAACAGTCCTCTAAACAAATCTATTCTCTGTCCCAAAAAAAGTGATATGTTTGCTTCAGGGTCACCTTAAGTCAGAAACAGCTTGAAAACACCCAACAACAAATGCAGTATATAATTTAACCAAGAACAAAAAAGACACTACTCTTGATGTGTGAGATAGATAGATATATGCAAAATGTCCTTAACTTCACTTGTTTCCAAGTATGAAAGTTGTGTCAGTTGGTTGCATGATTTAATGGGAAACTGGAAGCAAAAGGTGAAATATATCTAAAAATAAAGAACTGGCAGGAAAAGGTAGCCCTACTGGGCCATTAAAGACATTATCACACATGGCTGGTAGCATAGGTTTGAAGCTCCCCAGCCATGAACGGAATCTCTTATGATTCCACAACATTATTCTATATTCCCACCTCATACCACTCTTTCAACCCATGCTGAAGGAGTGCTTTTCAAAAAAACAGGGATCTCTGTGTTGTCGAAGGCAAAAAACAGGTTTCTGTTTTTAGGCAGCTGAAAGTGCTTAAAAACCATTTTCGAAGTTTATTCAGTTGATGTGATAATCCAAAAATGTTTTAGCAGTGAGTTTAGGGACTGTGATAAATCATTTGGGCTTGCTGGGAGAGTCACTTTGAACAGTTTCATTTCCCCCTGACCACAATGCAAATCATTTTACTTGCAGAAAGAGGAGCTCAGGCTGCAGAACCACAATTGTCCCCTTTTGCCCCATTTGCTTCCTTTAAAAACACACACACAATAATTTTACAATAGAGGCAGTGCCCGAGTTACAAACATCTGACTTACAAATGACTCATAGTTAAGAACGGAGGTGACATAACAGGAAGGGAGAGAAATCTACCCCTAAAAAAGGAAATTTGCTCCTGGAAGAGTCATCATGGGGGGAAAGGGGTCTCCACTGAAGCTTTCTCACCAGTCCTTGTTTTCACAACAAGCCAAATTTTTCAAAATGTTGTCTGTGCGCATTTAGAAGAAGATCTACAAGCCACTTTAAACACCTTCGCAGAAGCATATGAGAAGCTCGGCCTGTCACTGAACATTGAGAAAACCAAGGTGCTGTTCCAGCAGTCGCCAGCCAATCCCTCTCCAATGCCAGTAATACAGCTTAATGGTGTCACATTAGAAAATGTGGACCATTTCCGCTACCTTGGCAGCCACCTCTCCACCAAAGTCAACATCGACGCCGAAATACAACACCGCCTGAGCTCTGCAAGTGCAGCATTTTCCAGAATGAAGCAGAGAGTGTTTGAGGACCGGGACCTCCGTAGGGATACCAAGGTGCTTGTTTATAAAGCTATTGTCCTCCCAACCCTGCTATATGCCTGTGAGACGTGGACTGTCTACAGACGTCACATGCAGCTCCTGGAACGTTTCCATCAGCGCTGCCTCCGGAAAATCCTGCAAATCTCCTGGGAAGACAAGCGGACAAACGTCAGTGTGCTGGAAGAAGCAAAGACCACCAGCATTGAAGCGATGGTCCTCCAACATCAACTCCGCTGGGCCGGCCACGTTGTCCGGATGCCTGACCACCGTCTCCCAAAGCAGTTGTTCTACTCCGAACTTAAGAACGGAAAACGGAACGTTGGTGGACAGGAAAAGAGATTTAAAGATGGGCTCAAAGCCAACCTTAAAAACTCTGGCATAGACACTGAGAACTGGGAAGCCCTGGCCCTTGAGTGCTCCAGCTGGAGGACAGCTGTGACCAGCAGTGCTGCAGAATTTGAGGAGGCACGAGTGGAGGGTGAAAGAGAGAAACGTGCCAGGAGGAAGGCGCGTCAAGCCAACCCCGACCGGGACCGCCTTCCACCTGGAAACCAATGCCCTCACTGCAGAAGAAGATGCAGAGCAAGAATAGGGCTCCACAGCCACATACGGACCCACAAGGAAATCCATAATGGAAGACCATCTTACTCGTCCAACGAGGGATCGCCTAAGTAAGTAAGAAGTGTCTGAACAGGGGCAAAACAAATACCACAGGGGCGTTAACCCTTCCCTATAATTTCCAAAACTAAAAAAATACATATTTTGGCTAAAGTTAAACTTTTTTAAAAAATTACCTGTTCTGACTTACAGACAAATTCAACTTAAGAACAAACCTACAGAACCTATCTTGTTAATAACCTGCGGACTGCCTATTTGCTGTTTTGGACTATAATTTCCAGCATCTTCCAACCATATGCAGCTGGCTAACAAGGCTGGAAATTCTGAAAACTATAATCCAATGTTTTTTTTCCATTCATGCCACTGAGAGCACTAAATATTTATGTGCCCAGTTAGTAGTGACATATTGAACATTTAGAACCTATGCTGCATCCTTTCTAATAAAGAGGCAATGGACCTGGAATTCTTAAATAAGGAACTGGCACTAAAAGAATATATAGAAATAATTTATTGACTATTATAGGTTGTGTCACTGTTGTTCTGGGAAAAAGCAAAGTACCCATTATCCAAAAAATGCAGAAATTATTGTGACATTGTTTATTAGGTGCATCTATATATTATTAATAAAGAGTCAACATGTTTTGAAAGCATTAAAATACATCAAGTTAAAATGCATATCTATAATATACAGCTCTGATAAATTCACAAAGCAGTGGTTTTGAGCCTTTATTGGTCTGTTCTGCAATTTCAAGAACTTCTGTGCAACCAGGAAGGAAAGAAACATCCTCATTTTAATTAGTTTGAAGGTTGAGGTTCTCAAGATGTCTTTTTTGTGCCAGAAAACAATTTGCTGTGTTATGTGCCAAACCTGTGAATGTATGGAATACACGCTGTTTTAATAGTAGTTCATATGTATAGAACCAGAGTTTATGTTTTAATTTTAAACCACTTAATAGCAGAACTGTTATCACCCAATAATTCCCCCATAGGATGTGAAGATGGCCTTAGTGATACCTATTGAAAAAAACAAACTGATACACTAAAAAATAGAATAATTTGAGGGACACAAAACCAGCCTCAGGGGCTGCATGCAGCCCAAGGATCATCATTTTCATTTGCCCACCCCTATTATATATCTTTCTTTTGAAGCCTTCCAGACACCAACCGGAATGCCCTATGGGACAGTGAATTTACTACATGGAGTAAACCCTGGAGAGACACCAATTACTTGTACTGCTGGTATCGGTACATTTATACTGGAATTTGCTACACTCAGTCATCTCACAGGTGACCCAGTATTTGAAGATGTTGCCAGAAAGGCTCTTAAGACCCTTTGGAAAAATCGGTCAGACATCGGCCTGGTGAGTGGAAAAGCTCCCGTCACACTTTGTTGTTATTAATTGTCATCAAGTTGACTTTGACTTATGGTGACCCCATGAATGAAAGACCTCCAGACCACCCTTTCAGCAACATCTCTGCTGAGATCTGGCAGATTCAAGCCATGGCTTCCTTGAGCTTATCCATCTGTAATACAGTCTTGCACTTTACCTGCTGCCTTCTATCTTACCACACATTATTGTACCTTCTAGTGTCTTCTCATGGTACGTTCAAACTACAACAGTCTTGGATTAGGTTTTTTGGCTTGATTTGCTCTAGGAACTATTAACTTGGCTTTTCGCAGTCTACGATATCCATAGAAGTCTTTGCCAGGAACACATTTCTTTACTTCCTCTCAGTTTTCTTCATTGTGCAGCTTTCTCAACCATTACATAGAAATTGGAAATATAAAGGCATGGAAAATCCTAACTTTAGTATTCAATTATATATCTTTAGGCTTCAGGATTCTTTAGTTCCTTCATAGATGCCCTTCCACCTTTTAGTCCTCTGATTTCTTCACTGACTGAGCCAAAGTATGGACAATCTTGAAATATTTCAGTGCCTTCACTGTCTGCTTTCAAGTAATGTAAATAGTCATTATTTTTGTTTTCTTAATGTTCAGTTCTAAATTTGTCTTTGCACTTTCTTGCTTTGCTTCTTTTAGTAATGTTTATGTCTTTGTGATTTTCTGCTAATAGTATAGTATCATCTGCATATCTTAAATTATTGTTTCTTCTTCCAGTTTTCCTGCCTTCTTCCTCTAAGTCTAATTCTGCTTTACATCTGGTATTATGTTGAATGTATAACTTAAATAGATAGAGTGATAAAATGCAGTCTTGCCTTACTCCTTGCCAGTTGGAAAACATTCAATTTCTCCACATTTTGTCCTGGCAGTAACCTCTTGTCCTGAGTACAGGTTATGCACCAGGACAATCAAATCTTGTAGCACACCCATTTCTTTCATCCATACTTTTGCTCTACTCCATAAAGTATTTTTCCCCCTGAAATCCTTTGGTGTGCTCCATTAGGCATTGTATGCTCACAATATGAACCCTACTGCCTCTTCTTTTCCTGAACCCAGCTTGGACATCTGGCATTTCGTATTCCATATATGATAAACATTTTTGCTATATTATTTTGAGCATCACTTTTTTCCATGGGAAAATAATGCAGTGGTCCTGTGGGTGCTGCAGTCCTTAGTGTCCACTTTCTTGGACACTATATTGAGAGTGGGCTATTTTTTTCTGTATTTATTGATAAGTTTTATATAGAACTAGAGTAGTCTGTGGCTTTGCAGCTTCAAGCAACTCTTTTCATATGCCGTCTGTTCTTGATGATTTAGTTCTTCACTTTCTAAAATTGTGGGTGCTCTTTGGGTGGCACATCATTGAATGAATCTGTCATTCTTCTGTCTCATTTATATAGTTCTTCGGTGTATTGTTTTCATTTTAAAAAAATTCTACTCAGTTATGTAATATAACCCTTTGCTGATTGCAGTGCATCCCCACTCTTGATTTAAATTTCCCTTTGTTTTCTCAGATCTTGTAGAAGAGGTCTCTTGTCCTTCCTTTCTGTTGGCATGTTCTATTTCTCTGAATTGATTATTATAGTAGTTCTCCTTCTCCCTGTGTACAAGCAGCTGAACAGTTGCATTCAGGGTTCTGGTTTTGTTTCTGCCACCTTTTACTTTTGCTTCTAATCTATTCTTTATTGCTTGAATAGTTTCCTACATGATCCATGGAGACTTCTCTTTTGTTTTCTCTCCAGTGTCCTTTTGTCTTCCTCCCTGAAAATGTCCCTGGGTTCCTATATACAGTAGCCTTTCTAGTTACTTGAAGAGTGTATTTGCAGTGAACAAACTGTTGGCCTCATAGAATTCCTTCTGTCAGTCTCCTGCTTCATATCTTGATCCTAGGCCAAATTTTCATATGATCTTTGTTTTTTGCCGTATCTCCTCCCTTTTGCATTCCAGTGGCCTATTAGCAATAAATTCTGTTTTGCTGTGTGATCAATTTCCTCCTGTATTACATCACTTAACTTTTGGTTTCTTCTTCTTCTGCCTCTGTAGCTGGAGCATAAACTTGATTACGGTTATATCGATGGAGTTTCCCTGAGGACCTAGTGATATTATTCAGTCTAATTTTGTATTATATCTTTTGAGTGCTTTGGCTACATCTCTCATCATTATTAATGCTGCCCTATTTTCTTCAAAGCCTTTAACTTCCAGAATAAAACACTGTAATTTTCTGACTCAAAATGTCCCATTCTTATTCATTATAGCTTGCTCCCCCAATATACTGCAATGTTTATATTCTCTATTTCTTATTTACTATGTCTAGCTTCCCCAGTTCATGTTTCTCACACTCCACGTTCCTGTAATACATGTTGTGCAACTTGTGACTTTAATTGCAAAAAAACATCAACAGCTTAAACATCTTTTCAACTTGAGTCTAGTTGCATCATTAACCGCAGCACTATCATAGTTGTCCTCTGTCTTCTATACCCTGGTAGCTTGTTGAGCTCACATGTTTAGTTATCATTTTATAGTTCAGTCTCTATTGAAAATTGTACCTGTGGGACAGAATACGGGTAAAATGCACTCACTGAGATTTATTTCATTTTTTAAAAAATGTAATTCTTTTTTATTTTACAAGATTTCTGGACAGTGTGCCACTATAAAACACAATATGAAGGACAAAATACATTCCTTCATGTAATATAACTGCAAGGTAGCAAAATCATAAAACTTCAAGCAGGAGTAGTAAACCAACATAAAATGTCTGGATAGGCAGATATTAGATGTCTTTGTGTTTGCGTTTAGGAACCATTAATTTTCTGCCTTAGGGATAACTGGCCCCATGCTTACAAAAATCTTTCCTTTTTTTAGTGAAGATACAAACCTTAATGGTGTGTACGGCACAAAATTTATACCCGAAGTGTAAGACGGTTACACAAGATGTTCAGCTATTGATGTTAAAGGTTTTTTGTGGCCATAACGTAATGTTGTACTTATTTACATCCCCCAATTGTACACATCTCTTATAAATAAGCTAATTGGAATCTGTTTGATATGGTTATAGAAATGTACATTTATACTAGTTACAAATGAGTCTTAAAGGCATGATTTTTTTTTCCAGGTGGGAAATCATGTTGATGTAGTAACTGCCAAATGGGTAGCCCAAGATGCTGGGATTGGAGCAGGAGTAGATTCTTATTTTGAATATCTTGTTAAAGGAGCCATCTTATTACAAGATGAAGAACTCATGTCCATGTTTTTAGGTGAGACGCACATAAATCCTTATCTAAGAAACTTACTAAGTATGATGTGAATGGATGTAGGAACCTACTTATAGGGCTGCATTTAAAACAACATCTTTGGATCAGCATGAGAGCTCACTCTTCATTCTCCTATGATTTCTTGGATTGAGTGCCTGAGAACTAGAAATGTTCCTTGCAGTCCATAACTTTTATTGTTGTTTGCTTCTCAGTCGTCTTTCTCTTTAAATTTACAACCATATAGGCATTTTGAGTAGTTGATGCCAACACACATATATAGGGGGTAAGAAGTCTTATGTGTCCCAGCCTTTTGCAAGAAATCATGGATCTGGTTTTGCTAAGAAACATTTCTGAGAGGCAAGTAGTCACTGACAGCCCATTCTTGCTTGCCTATCCATCAGCTTTAATGAGACTTTTGCATTTTTCCCTGTGTTGCAGACAAATTTCATGCCTTTAAAATTGTTATCTTCATGTTGCCCTCATGATTTGTTCAAGCATAATAGAGATTTGGTTGATACGTTTTCCAAAAGGATGACCCCTTGAAGTATTTGCAGGTGGAAGGCATTATACTTTGCTCTAAATTGTTATGTTTCTCATCCGATCTGTTTTACTGGCTTTGGCTTGCTTTTTTCTATAGACTATAACAAAGCTTTAAAGAATTATACAAAATTTGATGATTGGTACCTCTGGGTTCAAATGTACAAAGGGACTGTCTCAATGCCAGTTTTTCAGTCCCTGGAAGCCTACTGGCCTGGATTACAGGTAAGGACTACTCTTGGATCATAGTGTTTCAATTGGGGATCAGTACTGTAGAAAATCAAAATAGGCACTGGACAAAGTAGAACGTCCAGTGAGAACAATGTGGATCCAATATTCAGCCTCTATTGGATAATGCTGTATTGTGAGCTGGAGCAGGTTGACCCACCAAACCTATTCATCTGACACAGTCTGGTTGCACCTCTCCTGGACTGTCCACAGGGAGGCTTTGAGAATATTTTTCTTACCTCTAGCCAAGAAGCAAGTTTATTCTGTGCTTCTCTTATCTTCTTAGGCACAGCAAGGCATTTCCCTCACTTCAAGGTGTGGGGCTTCCATAAGCCAGATGTTTCCTTCACCCTCCTCATAAATAAAAAGCTTAAAGAAGATATTGGTATAGAGGAGGAGGACTAGTACAACTTTCTATATCTACACCTGGATATTTGACACCTACCTCCACCTGTTGGATGCTGGAAACCATTTTAGCTTTAATGCCTTTAAGTCTAATGTGTTATGTTTAAGTTTTTCAGTTTTATATTGAGATTACCTTATCACTGTTTTGATTTGTCACTTGTTTGTCTTCAGCAGTGAATGTTTGCCACTTGGTTATTTTTGTTGGAAACCACCCTGAGTCCCCTTGGGGAGATAGGGCAGGTTATAAGTATATTTTTTATTATTATTATTATTATTATTATTATTATTATTATTATTATTGGAGGAAAGTTAGTGTTGTCAAAGGCAGTTTGTCAAGAATGGTTGTACAAATACAAAATCTAGGAAGCAAATCTTGCTGGCCAATCTGTAAGCTGCTCAGAGTCCCCCTTGGGGACTCAGGGAAATAAATAAATATTGACTGTGTGAGCTGCTACTCCCATTGAACATCTGGGAAAGTTATTGTTGTATTGAAATGAAAGGATTGATTTCTTTAAAAGAAATAGTTATTGAAATGAAAATCTAAAGCCATCCTATCCTGTTATAATTCTTTGTTCTCCTGTCACTTAGAAGAGAAAATTTGATGTGAAGTTTGGTGTGGTTAATTCCTTATTACCTCATTGGTTCTCTTCCCCATCCCACAGAGCCTTATTGGAGACATAGATAGTGCGATGCGGACATTGCTCAATTATTACACCGTTTGGAAGCAGTTTGGTGGGCTGCCTGAGTTCTACAATATCCCTCAGGGTTATACAGTAGAAAAGCGTGAAGGATACCCACTGAGACCTGGTAAGTCTGTAAACAACCATCTTTGTAATAGGTTTCTAACCTTCTGTCTAATAGTTTGACATGGTTTTAGACACAGTCCTTTAGACAGGCTCCAGAGATTCAAGGACCATTATTACAGGTCCAGCAGTCTCTGGCAGCCACACTAGCCTTTCCATATAAAATCAGTAGTGATAAAGAAGTCATTTTCAATTTGCAAATTAAAAAGATATTAGGAGCGCGGATTTTCTGCTCAAACAAGAGCCCCTTTCACACTCCTCGATTCTAGCATTGTGATTCTATTTTAACTACCATGGTTGCATCCTGTGAATTTCTGGGCCATGGTAGTTTATGGAGGCATTAAAATTCCTCCATAAGAATGCTAAATTCCCTTCCCTAAACTGTAGATCCCAGGATGGAATTATGGTGGTTAAAGTAGAATTGTAGTAGCAACATAGTACTGTGGAATTGTAGAATAATGATACTAGGGTTGGATAGGTTCACTCGGAAATGACTGAAATTGGGGGGGGGGGGGGGGGGACATACGAATTTGGACATCCGGAGCAGTTTTGAACCATGCAGGAAAGGGGTGGGGGGTGGATT
This sequence comes from Anolis sagrei, assembly GCF_037176765.1. Classification (NCBI taxonomy): domain Eukaryota; kingdom Metazoa; phylum Chordata; class Lepidosauria; order Squamata; family Anolidae; genus Anolis; species Anolis sagrei. Next base: position 208,191,423 of record NC_090024.1, on the reverse strand, counting down.
TGAACCACTTACCTTTTTTTAAATATTGTATAATGTTCAGATATCTTTCAAGATTATTTTAATTTTCACAACCATTAAGCAACTTTGGTAAAGGCAAGGGAATTTTTAAAATCTCATTCTTTCCGCCAGTGCTGCAAGAATGGCATGGCTAATCACAGCCATCGTAACTGTAGTTTGTGAAGGCCAGGCCCCCAATGGTAGGGATTACAAAAGGTCCTTCTGTTAAACTACATTTCCCACAATGCACACCTGCTTATTAGCCAAAATTGCTGAAGGACCCAAAAATAGCTGTAGCAGTCTTTGTCTAATTATAAAATAAAGTGATTGAATCTACAAAGTAGTCTAAAGAAGGCAGCAAAGCAATAAGCAACTTATGCAAAGCCAAGAGAACATAAACTGCTTAAAAAACCAATCCTTTTACTTTGGCCTGATTGCCATGAACAAGGCACTAGGGTAGCCAGCCTGGGTCTGTACTATGATTTCTGTTCTCCACCTATTTAACATAGTTTGTGCCACACAAACAAAGTTTCTGGAGTAGAACAGCTACTTTCAAAGTAAAGACCACCAAATGAAACAGGAAATAACTTTCAAACCAGGAACAGGTTTTCTTTATTATTAAAATGTTTTTTTATAAAAACTTTGAGAATTTGCCAAAAAAATCCATGGATAAGTCAAAGGTTATGAAATTTGGTGAGCTAACAGTGGTTGTCTCTCTCCTGAGGAATCTGTACAAGGACCAAGTAGCAACAGTCAGAACTGACCACGGAACAACAGACTGGTTCAAGATTGGGAAAGGTGTACGGCAAGGCTGCATACTCTTACCCAACCTTTTTAACTTGTATGCAGAACACATCGTGCAATGTGTGGGGCTTGATGAATGCAAAGCTGGGGTAAAAATTGCTGGAAGAAACATTAACAACCTCAGATATGCAGATGACACCACTCTGATGGCCGAAAGCGAGGAGGAGCTGAGGAGCCTTCTAATCAAGGTGAAAGAAGAAAGCGCAAAAGCTGGGTTGCAGCTAAACATAAAAAAAACCCAAGATTATGGCAACAAGAATGATTGATAACTGGGAAATAGAGGGAGAAAATGTGGAGGCCGTGACAGACTTTGTATTTCTAGGTGCAAAGATTACTGCAGATGCAGACTGTGGCCAGGAAATCAGAAGACGCTTACTTCTTGGGAGGAGAGCAATATCCAGTCTCGATAAAATAGTGAAGAGTAGAGACATCACACTGGCAACAAAGATCCGCCTAGTCAAAGCCATGGTATTCCCTGTAGTAACCTACGGATGTGAGAGCTGGACCTTAGGGAAGGCTGAGCGAAGGAAGATCGATGCTTTTGAGCTGTGGTGCTGGAGGAAAGTGCTGAGAGTGCCTTGGACTGCGAGAAGATCCAACCAGTCCATCCTCCAGGAAATAAAGCCCGACTGCTCATTGGAGGGAAGGATACTAGAGACAAAATTGAAGTACTTTGGCCACATCATGAGGAGACAGCAAAGCCTAGAGAAGACAATTATGCTGGGGAAAGTGGAAGGCAAAAGGAAGAGGGGCCGACCAAGGACAAGATGGATGGATGGCATCCTTGAAGTGACTGGACTGACCTTGAAGGAGCTGGGGGTGGTGACGGCCGACAGGGAGCTCTGGCGTGGGATGGTCCATGAGGTCATGAAGAGTCGGAGACGACTGAACGAATGAACAACAACAACAGTGGTCCATATGTTCTACCACTGTAGCAAGCTTCATCAGGATTGGTCTAAAAATTAGGGAGGGAGAATCCTCTGAAGTTTCCCCAGTGCCAGTGCTATTTTTCTCTACTGCGCATGCATGTCCGTATTAACAAATCAATTTGGAAGTTTTGGAAAGTTTCAAATTCGGAAGTGACTTTAGAACTGAACCACCAGTGCCCCCTACATCCAAAACAAGTTTTGAATCTTTTTTTGGGGGGGGGGGTCAACCAAGCCTAAGTAATACTATAAAAATATAGTCTGAAAGGGCTCAGGATGTTGAATGCTCCTTGTGGTTTTGTTGGGGGTGTTTTTGTTTGGGGGGATGTCCTTATAGTCGCAAAAACAGCTGGGAGGTGCATGATTCTTCTCTATGGTGTTAGACCAATCTACTTCTGGGTTGTTGTAGGTTTTTCCAGGCTATATGGCCATGTGCTAGAGGCATTTTGCCTCTATAACATGGCCATATAACCCGGAAAAACCTACAACAACCCAGTGATTCCGGCCATGAAAGCCTTCAACAATACAATCTACTTCTGTTTCATATTTCTTGAAACTCCCTTGCTAATTGCAGGGTGAGGAAATCTCACATAGCTAAATGGTTGAGTAGATCTTGAATAGTATTTTTCTTTAGTGTTAACTCAGATTAGATTTTACACAAACTGTAATTAATTCAACACTTAAGATTGATATACTAGAAGATGATGGCATTGACAGTATAAGACAGAAACCGGTACCTTTGTATTTTATGTCAGGCAGCAGGAGACCTCTCTTCTAGAATCTCTTGTATCCCGAGTTTTGAAAGACTAATCAGGTACATTCTATGTGTTGCATACCTAACTATGCAAAAGAAAAAAGACAGCTAAGTATATTTTCCTTTGTTTTGGATTTTACAGAACTAATAGAGAGTGCCATGTATCTCTATCGTGCTACGGGAGATCCCACCCTTTTGGAGCTGGGCAGAGATGTTGTAGAGGCAATAGAAAAAATCTGCAAGGTTGAATGTGGCTTTGCAACAGTTAAGTGTTTCTCTTGAACTTTCTAGTAGTGAGTTGGCTTTCTCAAGCTTTGTCACCAGCAGAAAAAGAAAAAAGCCAAAGACATTTTGCCACCTGGGGCAAAAAACATAATGACACCTCCTTCATCTGTTCCTATGATCGAATCAGGTTTTGTGACACTCCATTTTCTCACAGATAAGAGTGGCAAGGAGACTTACTATTCACTGTTTTATATGATTGCTTCTTTCTACTTAATTCTAAGACCAGTCCTGCTCAGCAGATTATATAGGTTTGATTATACCAGAGCATTTCCTGTTGATGACACATTTTTTAAACATGCATCATTTTGTGACAGTAATTCGGGTTTTTTGGCAAACCAGAGGTTAAACCAACCCATTATAGGAGATATGAACACATACATAAATTGTAATAATGAAATGTATGAGGAGATAGTATATCTTATGAAAATTTTCCATTTATATTTTTTTAAAATATATTATATGCTTATTTCGCAAAAACTCAGAGGTTTCTCATTACATTTGTGTAACATACCTATGCACTGCAGACAACACACTAAGGTGTTGTGACACACAGTTTGGAAAGCTCTGGCCTAGGGCCTCCAAAAACCTTTATGCAGCCTTCCAATTGACCAAGTCGGCAGAATTGCACCAGAACCAGTCCCCTGGTTCTTGCTTTGATGTGATCCTCCAATACAGCTGACAGGTTATTTCTGAAATTGTTAACAGTCTAGCTTTGGCATGCAGTGTAACCACTCCTTCCTTTCCTTTCTTTTTTAAAAGATCAAAGACCTGCGAGATCACAGACTAGATAACCGCATGGAGTCCTTCTTCTTGGCAGAAACAGTAAAATACCTGTATCTCCTGTTTGACCCTGAGAACTTCATTCATAACAATGGGTCATCTTTTGACGTCATGCTGACTCCCTATGGGGAGTGTATTCTTGGCGCCGGTGGATACATTTTCAACACTGAAGCCCACCCAATAGATCCTGCCGCCCTGCACTGTTGCAGGAAACAAAAGGAGGAGCAATGGGAGGTGGAAGATTTAATGCAGGAGTTCTATTCTTTCAAAAGAAGCAAGAAGTTCAGTTTTCCAAGAACTTCAGATCAATGGGAAGAGGGGAGGCAAAAAGATTCTACTGATACTTCCTCAGAAAACTGCAAGGAACAAATATCCTCCAAACGAAAAGAAAAAAGGAGAACTCCACTGCTGAGCTGCCCCACTCAACCCTTCAGCTCAAAACTGGCTGTTCTAGGCCAAGTCTTCTTTGACAATACATGATTCAGAGTTGTTGAATTTAATAAACATCTATTTTGTTTGCACCTTTCTAATGCTGTTTCCTTGATAAATACTTAGGGGGCACTGTCATTCAAAGAAAGCAAGGTAGTTCTTGTTTTGATGAACATTCACAGTGGAAGGAAGAAATATTTGGCAAAAGAAAGATCAGCTACTATCCTTTGTTGCTGTCAGCGTCCACCAGTCCCCTCTGCACATCAGTTTCTTTCACTTCCCTCCCCCCACAACATTTTTAAACAAAGGATTCCCTCAGGCAGTAAGAAGCCGGACCTTGAAACTGCTAGGCCATTAAATGCTAATCCAGGTAGCCAATTGAAACATTCACATCTACCTCAAACAGATAAGAGTTCTTTCTCCCACCCTGGACTTTCCACAGATATATAAACCCCACTTACCTATTTTCCAACAGACCTCACAACCTCTGAGGATGCCTGCCATAGATGCAGGCAAAACATCAGGAAATAATGCTTCTGGAACATGGCCATACAGCCCAGAAAACTCACAATAACCCAGTGATTCTGGCCATGAAAGCCTTCAACAATACATTTTTGGAGATTTCCTGTGATGTTGAACTAAGTTGAACAAAAGAAAAAAAGAAATGTTTATTGGATATTAATAACCATGTTGGCCTCGTGGAATTAAAAATTTAGAGCCTTTTATTATTAAACTGCTATTAATATTGCAGGAAAACTATTCTTTGGACAGAGATGTTCTGAACAAAGATGAGGGGAAAATGTTACATATCCAGGCTGTGAATACCTGGATTCTCTGAAAGCTCATGTGGGAGCTATAGATTATTTTATTTTATTTATAAATCACTAAGTTCTATAATTAACAAGGATGTTGGCAGGAGAGATCTTTCAGAGAAGCCTAACATATATGAGTTGCTGGAGATGAAAGATTAGATTTGACTGTGTCCTACCTATTTAGAGAAAGTATTTGGCTCCATGCAGATATGACCGGTATTGATTTTTCCTTTCCTTTTGCTCTTGAAGGGACATCCAGCCCTTCAGGAATGCTTTTCTGAAGGATGCATGAGCAAGATGATCATAACACTTGCATCCCTACCTCTTTCTTCAAGTGGTGCTCTTCTAAGTGTTTGTCAGGATTAAATGTTGAGTGCCCAGTATCTCGAAGACAACTGAGAAATAGCTGGTTGACGTTTCAGCCCAGGCAGGAGGCTGCTCATGTTGAATACTACTATAATGAATTTACCTTACCTTTCTGTTAATTTAGAGTCGTGGCTTTTCTTGATATTATTAAACTTGACCAGGACTTTGAGAAAAGACTGAGCCTGGGCATTTATTTTGGGTTTCTTAGGTCTCTTCTGAGTAGGCTGAACTCAATAAAGCAGAATTTGCTATAATATTTCTAACTAGAAGGTAACACCAAATGCTCTGTGCTCTCAGAGTTTGCTTCCTATCTACAAAATGAAGATAATATCTTCCATCACTATTGTTAGTAGCCAAACTAGGCTAGACGTTAAAATACAGCTACCAAGAAACAACAGAGGGAGGAAAGAGAGCTTTAACCTTTTCCTTAATTTGTTGTGGCCCCAGTCTGGAGGACCATTTTTACCACCAGAAAGTGATCTACCTGCCAGATAAAGCCATTATGATTATCCCATCCCACCACCTCATTAGGGCATGCCATTGTCATTCTTAAAGCAATTTTAAAATATTAATGAGCTGACTCATCAGCTATCTAACATAGCATGAAACCACAAGCGATACATTAACATTCTTAAGGAAGCCTATATGACCCTATCTGATATGGGACATCAGCAGTTTGTTTATGTCCATTGCCAGGGATTAGTAACTGATTATTTGTATTGTGGACTGGCACTGCCCTATTTAATAACTGCCAGTAGATGGTCCTCTGCTTGTCTGTTTCCTCTCTTTGAAGAATTATCTCTTCTGTTTATATTTTAATGAGCAAGACCCTTAAGAAGGGCATTCATTATGATAAGTAATAGGTTTGCCTTAGGGTCATCATAGATTGGAAATAACTTGATGGCACAACGTTTAATGAGTCAAACTAGTGACCCATCAAGCTTAATATTGTCTATGTTGACTTTGTCTACTTTGACTCTCGGTGGCTATTTAGGCATACTTCTTTACTAGCCGTAACTAGAGATCCTTAGTATTGCCTGCCAGTTCCACAAAGAATTAATTGGGTTAGAATGAAGTCAAAAGAGGAAGCATTTGAAGTGGAAAATGCCAGGTGGAGCTTCTGATACATGTATACTTGATCCTGAAAAAAAACATGCTTACCTATAATTTCACAGTTGGCAATATCTAGGATTTTTGATGTCACCAAGGACAGCTTCCTAGACCAGCAAGAGCCAGTTCTGGGCAAAGTAGAAACCACAACTTTCATGTTATTGAAGTGAAGATAGGAGTGAAATGCGGTTTTTCTGTGAAAACTTTTTCATAAGGGTTAACTGACTTAGAACAGACAATGTAATTGAATGTATTATTAGTGATATGTAGCTGGTCTAAAACATTCCTAATAACCAATCCAGTAGAAGACAGAGAACAACTATCACATTTTGGAGTTCTATTTATCCCAGTTGATGTTGTTAAAATTAGTTGTTTCTTTGCCCAAAATATTTCTGATGCTGAAATAGAGAGAAATGCTGCCTCTTAAACAAGTAGGAAATTATGTTCATCAAGAAATGTGTTCAAACCCCTTTTCTATCTCTGCTGATATTCTAATTGATTCACTTTTTAAAATTCGTTCTTGCTTCCAAATTAAAAGTTCTATATACTTTTTAACCTTTTCCTATCCCTTTCTCTGTTGTCCCAAAACTGGCAGGATTCCTCCCCCCGCCCCCCCCCCCCATCTCCCTCGGTTTTCCTTTTTTTGTCTCAAGTTCTTAAATTGTGGCCCTATTGGCAAGGACTTGTCTTTCTATTTTGGTATCATGCCTACTGCATATTAGGCACTTTTTATAAATAATAAATGATGAAAAATGGGCTAACAGGAGGGCTAAATCCTGAAACAATTTCAGAGAGACTTTGTGAAACAGAAGATCCATGTTGGCAATTCTGTCCCTGCCTTTTCATTCCAATGAGACAGTTTGTCTGGAAGGAGCAGAGCAGTTCCTATTTTCTGACACTAATTGTAGAGAAGGGATTTGTGTTTAGTTTATTTTTCTTTCCACTACCCTATCCTTCTCACATCAACACAGAGAAACAGTGAAGTCTGCATCTACAGTGTGCTCTACAGAATTGCCAACATGGATCTTCTGTTTCACAAAGTCTCTCTGAAATTGTTTCAGGATGTCACCAAGAACTCCATGCAAAAAGGCTGAATTTTTACAGCATTTGAAAATGAAGCAGTCTGCAGAATTGGAAAGAGGAGTAGGATTCATCTGTTTTTGAAGCAGTGATGTTGACTGGATTCAAAGACCTCCCTTCGCACTCCCTTTCCCCCATTTCTCTCTGCAGTTTAGCCAAAGAAGATCTGATTCATTATGGCATAAACTATGAAATGTACTAAACCTCCCAAGCTGCAGTATATAGGTTGATGCCAGCTTTCTAGGTTTGTGAATGCTCTCCTTAAGCCGATCTAGAACTCTTTCTAGATCCATAGAGATGCGGAAGTCACACAAAGCTGCAAATTGATCTGTATCATTCCTTTCTAGAATTGGATAGCAGTTCTTATAATGATATGCTTCTGAATAAATAAAGCTAGGATTAAAGTATAATTAGTTGCATCTTAGTGGAGCATAAATATGACTCCTTTTGTAGACCCTGATCTGAACCTCTGGCCCTAGAGATGATACAGTGGATACATCCAACACGCTGAAACATACACAAGTCACATTATGTTTCATTTATACATTTTACCTCCATAAGAACACCAAATAAGAATCCATCTTGCCTGTTTTCTATCAATTGTTTTATTACCAAAAGGTTGGGAGGGGAGGAAATCCAATATATTCTATCATATAGCTTTTCACAAGCTTGAACTTCCTTTGGCCATTTTGTTCTAGGACCCTAACAAGGCACTGAGCAAGTGGCTAAGTTTCTTGAATGAGGCTATTTTCACCAGATATATTATTTCATAAATGTTAAATCCGCTCTAGATATATTGATATATTTAATGCGATGTTTTATTGATATGTTGACTGCAGCTAACACTGAGGAGAAATATACATGCATCACTAGTATGCACATTCCAAAATGTTCGGTGTGGCCAAGTGTGCATTTTGATTAAATTCCACAGTCTAATTCCCAGAGACAACTTTTTGACCAAATTCACAAATAATCAAACCCACAAATGTGAAATGCCAACTGTATACTGTAAGCTGGCTTAGTTCCTGTGTTGGGAGAAAGGTGGGATATAAATGAAATAATAAACAGAAGTCTATCTCAGTAATACTAGTACCAGAGAAGCTGCAAATCCAGTCATAATATAATGGCTAAAGCTTCAGTTCACTTCCCACCCTCAGGGCCTCCTGGCACGGCTTGATGCTTCATCTTATTGACGCTTGACTGTTTTCTTGGTTTCCAAGTATGTGAGCAATGAATAGGAACAGAGCCTTTTTTCAAGAGGATACTGAACAAATTGGGCCCAGAAGGAACCGAAAAGCAAACTGTGACAATGACAAGAGAGACAAATTATTGAGACAATTTCATCTTTTAAAACAAGATCCTGCATTGAATCCTATATATACTTTCCAAGGAATTGAGTAGGGGTGGACAAGATATAACCTTTAAGAGCCTGAGTTGTGAAGCAAAAAGGTCCTGCTCCAATTTTCATCTCATGAACTGATCATATTGCAATTTGCTTGGCCAGATAGTTCCAGCTTTCATCTGTTAATGATTGAAGGGTGTGAAATATCATTCCTCTTACTAACACTACAAAACTATGGCAGGGTCTCAAAAAGACATGAACAAAATACAGAGGAGAAAATTGTTCATTTTATCATCTGTGTTGTGTGCCTTGAAATCATTTTTGACTTATGGCAGCCCTAAGGCTATCACAGAGTTTTCTTAGCAAGATTGGTTGAAGGGGCGGGGGGGGGGGGGGGGGTTGCTATAGCCTTCCTCTAAAGCAGAGAGAATGTAACTTTTCCAAAGTCACCCATTGGGTTTCAATGGCTAGGCAAGGATTTAAAGTCATGGGCTGCATCTATACTGTGGATTTAGTACAGTTTGCGACCAGCTTCACTGGCATGGCTCAATGCAAGGAAGTATGGGAGCAGCAGTTTGATGAGGCACCAGCACTTTGGCAGAGAAGGCTTGTAAGACTATAGAGACCATAGCATTGAGTCATGGCAGTAAAACTGCATTAATTCTACAATGTATATGCACCCTTGGTCTCCAGCAGCTAATCCAACACCCAAACTACTGTATTATACCACATTGGCAGCCTTTCATTTGCCAGTTTGAGGTGAAGATTTCATACATATATTTCAGGACTTAGATTCTATGCAAATGAATATTTTATTGGACTTTGTTTTTCAAGCTGCCACGCACTAAAATTGCCATTCCTCTGTAAATTACCTAATTGTGTACATATTTAGGTTTGTTGGTATTTAATGGGATTTACTCTCAGATAGAAAAGTGCATACGATTGCCATTTAAGTACCTACTCTGCCTGCACTTCAGAGGTGACACAAGAGAGTAATAATACAGTTTAACTTTATTTACAAGGTCTTTATGAGAGGTTATTGAGATAATGGATGTGAAGTGCATCAAATATTCTAGAGTGCTATATGAATAATAAAAATGCTGTACTACGATATTTTTTTGTTAGGATTATTGCATTATATTAGATATCACATACACTCCTGCTGCTTAAGTTTCTGTTTTTGTGTTCCTCTATTGTTCTTGTTAGCAGCAGCAATATAGCCAATGTGGGAGTCGTGGAGCAGCACTGGACTGTGCATTTGCGCACTCCTCACAGCTCAAGGAAGGGTGCAACATGGTTAAAACATAGAGATAAAATATACTATCATTGAAATGCAAATATGGAAATAGATATAATAACATAGGGGTTAAAATTCAAAGTTTAAAACTGACTGGGTAGGTCTGCCAGAAGAGATAGGTCTTCAATTATGTTTGGGATTCTGTCAGCTTATTTAGCTGTTGGAGCTCTTCTGGCAGGTTGTTCCACAATCTTGGGATGGTCGATGAAAAGTTGCTGTGGTTATTGCCACTCAGGTTCTGGCTGGTTGGAGTGTCCCACAGAGAACCTAAGTGTCCTAAAGGGCGGATGGTACAGGAGAAGGCAATCCTGCAGGAAACTTGAACCCAAGCCATCTAGGGATTTAAAGGTCAAAACCATCACTTTGTACTTTGCCCAGAAACTAATAGGCAACCAGCGAAGTGACTTGAATATGGATGTTTTGAACCCAATGTAAAGCACATTGCAGAAGTTTAGCCTTGAGGATACCAGCGCATGCACTACCATATTTAGGCCTTTGATTCTAGGAAGGGGTGCAACTGATATATTAGCCAAAACTGATAATAATCGCACCTACCTAAGCTGATATTTAGAAATGGATCCAGGAGCAAGCACAAGCTGACTTTCAGGGGGAGAGTAACCTCACCCAGAACTGGTGGGTACACCTCCACCCCCAGGTTAGGACACTTAATAGTAAGCAAATACTTCTGTCTTATCTCAACTGAGTTTCAGTTTGTTTTCTTCATCCAGCCATTATGTCTTCCAGGCATTATACATGTCACACATTCTCTGCCCCAAAAGGAGGCAAAAATTCCTCTGAACAAATCTTGCCAAGAAAACCCCATGACAGGGTCACTATACATTGGAAACGACGTGAAGCCACACAACAGCAGTGACAGTACAAGTTGAGTATCCCTTATCTAAAATTATGAAATCGAAAACATTGGCAGTCTCTGAGCTACGAACATCCAACTTACAAACGACTCATAGTTAAGAGCAGTTGTGGGACAACAGGAAGTGAGAGGAATCTATCCCTAGAAAGGGAAATATACTCCTGAAGGAGTTATTGTGAGGAAAAGGTGTCTCCGCTGAAGCTTTCTTGCCAGTCCTTGTTTAAGCAGCTGAGGGGGAAAAGGAAGGGGCCTGAGGCTGTTAGAAATTGTGAGAGTTGAAGTGTAAAACACCTGAAGGGCCCAAGTTTGCCCAGAACTAGTCTAGACAGGAAGTGTCCTTTGTTTGATCTCAGTTTTGTGTGTTTTAGTATGTATTTTATAGAGATACATTTTAGTGTGTAACTTTTATGGGGGTACATTTTAGTGTGTGTGTTTGTAGTGTTTTTGCTGTGTTTATGTATTTTAATTGTTTTGTAACCCACCTTGAGACTTGAGGAGAGGTAAGAAATAAAATTATTGTTGTTATTATTATTATTATTATCATTATTATTATTATTACATATTGTTCTTTTAAAAACACAACAGTAGAAGGCGGCAGCACAAAATGATAACATTTGAAACCTATGTGGTAAGCCACCCTGAGTCCGTTTTGGGAGAGGAGGAAAGATATTATTATTATTATTATTATTATTATTATTATTATTATTTGAAACACAACAAGATGAGTCCACAGCAGACACTCTGCTGGCTGTTGAATTGGATCACACGTTGGGCACTTCCCAAGTGTCTAGGACTGTGTGATGTATTGGTGAATAATGTGTGCCGATCCCAGTAAGGTGGCCTTCTGCAGCTGGCAGATGGTAATTTTGTCAGCACCTATTGTGCACCCCGGTGGTGCAGGGGTTAAAGCACTGAGCTGCTGAGCTTGTTGATCGAAAGGTCACAGGTTCGATTCCGGGGAGCAACGTGAGCTTCCGCTGTCAGCCCTAGCTTCTGCCAACCTAGCAGTTCGAAAACATGCAAATATGAGTAGATCAATAGGTACCGCTCCAGCGGGAAGGTAACGGCGCTCCATGCAGTCATGCCGGCCACATGACCTTGGAGGTGTCTACGGACAACGCTGGCTCTTTGGCTTAGAAATGGAGATGAGCACCACACCCCAGAGTCAGACATGACTGGACATAATGTCAGGGGACTACCTTTACCTTTTATTGTGTTTAAGTGCAGGCCAAGTGCAGGCACTGCACCCAGTGTGCCGATCACCACTGGAACCACCTTGACAGGCATGTGCGAGAGACTTTGCAGTTCAATCTTTAAATCCTCATATCGTGTCAGCTTTTCCAGTTGTTTCTCTGCAATCTTGCTGTCACCGGGGATTGCGACACTGACTATTGTGAGGTCAGGAGTATTATGCTCCAAAACTCTGTCTGTCTGAATCCGGAAGTCCCAGAGGAGTTTAGCGGGTTCATTCTCTATAACTTTTTCCAGCTTGTGATCCCACCAGTTCTTTGTCACAAGCAGATGTTATTTGTGGCACAAGTTCCAATGAATCATCTGGGCAATGGTGTTATGCCTCTGCTTGTGGTCTGTCTGCACGATTTTCTTGCAGCAGCTGAGGATGTGATCTATTGTTTCATCTGATTCCTTGTAGAGTCTACACTTGGGATCTGTTGTCAACTTTTCAATTCTGGCTTTGATGGCATTGGTTCGAATGGCTTGTTCTTGGGCTGCCAGAATCAGGCTCTCCTCCTCCTCCTCCTTCTTATTATTATTGTTATTTGAAACACAACAAGATGAGTCCACAACAGACAAGATCACTCCGCTGGCTGTTGTATTGGATCACACGTTGGACACTTCTCGGCGAACAATGCATGCAGATCCCAGTAAGGTGGCCTTCTGCAGCTGGCAGATGGTAATTTTGTCAGTGCTGATTGTGTTTAAGTGCAAGCCAAGGTCTTTAGGCACTGCACTCAGTGTGCCGATCACCACTGGGACCACCTTGACTGGCTTGTGCCAGAGTCTTCGCAGTTTGATGTTTAAATCCTCATATTGGGATGCATCTAAACCAGGCTGGGCAAACTTGGGCCCTCCAGGTGTTTCGGACTTCAACTCAACAGCCTCAGGTCCTTTCCTTTGCCTGGTCTACACTGTAGAATTAATGCAATTTGAGGCCACTTTGACTGCCATGGTTCAATGCTATGGAATCTTGGGAGCTCTGCTTTACAAAGCCTTTCTCCCTCTCTGCCCAAGAGTGCCGCCAAGTGCGCATGCGTCCCCTTCCCAACCACTGAGCTGGCGTTGGGAGCATCGCGGCCGGTAGGGGGCGCTGTGGCGGGACCGAGAGGGAGGCGTTGCTACAAAGCGGAGGGGCGCTTCCTGTTTGCGTCTGGCCAGAGGCAGGAGCGGCAATGGCGGCGGTTGGAGGAGGAGGAGGAGCAGGAAAGGGGGCCCTCACAGCCATGGCGGCGGCTGGGCCTGCTCCTCCTGAACCGGGCCGGTGCGGGGCTCGGAGAGCGACGGCGAATATCCTGACTCAGCTCCGGCGGGCGCAGCTGAGCGGCCGGGGCCTGACGCGCGGGACGCAGGTATACCGGGCTGAAGGGAGGCTGGGCCTTGGCTTCTCTTGGGGACGTTAGGCCGCTGGGGAGGCGAAGGCAGCCGCCGTTGAGCCACGTGTCCCTTTCCAGCCCCCGTAGCCTCCCCTCTTCCCACTCCAGACGTGGCAGCCTCGGCGGGGTGGTTTCTCCCCCCATTCTTTTCTTGTGACAATAGGAACCTTCTCACGGCTTGCAATGAGCACCCTCCTCCCCGCCCCTTCTTTTCCTTTTTTTCTTCCCCTTTTTTAAAAACGAATGCAGTTTGACACCACTATAAATGCCAAGGTTCAATACTATGGAATCCTGGAGTTGTAGTTTTACCAGGGCTTTCGTTTTCTCTGCTAAAGAGGAATGGTGATTCTCTAAACTACAGATTCCAGCATTCTGTGGCATTGAGCCATGGTAATTAAAGTGGTGTCAGATTGTATTAATTCTGCATTTCAGAAACGCCCTCACCGCTCAGCAATTAATAATAATGAAGAAAACTGCATTTTTATCCCACCCCCTCAGGGCACCTTACAACAAAAATACAATATACATAGTAATAATCAGCAATCAAAGCAACACAAATCAACAAATCGTAGTACAAAAGCAACCATAAACATATTAAATTATAATTTCAAAACATCACAATAAGTACAGCTACTGGCCAGTGCTAACTGAGGGAGTTTGGGAGTTGGAGTCCAAAACACTTGAAGGGGCAAAGTTTGCCCATGCCTGATTTACACTATAGACTTAATGCAGTTTGATACCACTTGAACTGCCAAGGCTCAATGCGATGGAATCTTTAAGAGTTGAAGCTTGGTTGTGTACCAGCAGTCTTTGGCAGCTAAGGCTGAAAGTTTCAATTATTCAATAGCATTGAGCTGTGGCAGTTAAAGTAGTGAAAATGCACCCCCCCCCCCAATTCCTAAACTCTAGGTTGAACTATTTCATGGTCAGATTGGAACAAAAAAGTTCACTCCCACTATTATATAAACAATGCTGTTGCAACTGGAGAGAGCCTCTTAATAGAGATTGGGGCCATTTCTCTTTACACACCCAGTATGGCTGCTTTTTCAGCTTCTAGGAAAGTTTGGGTTGTCTGCTGGGGCCTTTTTTCTGCTTGTAATTTGACAACTCTCTGGAACAGGACAGTGTCTCAATAGTTCCTGAAGCTTGACTCCTCCTTCTCTAGTAGTTAGGTATCATGTACTTAGTAAAGGTGGCTTCTCTCAGTCTCATCACACAGACACAAATATCCATGCCAGGTTATATGTGACTAATTGTATGAATGTGATTGAAAGCTGCCGTGGAATCCTATTTTATATTCATGTGTTAACAGATCATAAGTCTGCAGCCGTGATAAATGCTTGGTGATTACTTTGACAGTTGCTTGTAGAGTACTGCTGCTATATTCAGTTTTTTACTATATATGGTCTGACCCTTAAATTTGTGGGGTTGTGATTAAAGTATATACAGTAGAGTCTCACTTATACAACCGTCACTCATCCAACATTCTATATTATCCAACGCAGTCTGCTTCCTGCCTGGATCCACAGCTGTTTTAATACATTGTGATGTTTTGGTGTTAAATTTGTAAATGCAGTAATTACTACATAATTGAACTGTTTTTTCTGTTGATTTGTTGCAAAACATGGTGTTTTGGTGCTTAATTTGTAAAATCATAATGTAATTTGATGCTTAATGGGCTTTTCCTTAATCCCTCCTTATTATCCAACATTTTTGCTTATCCAACATTCTGCAAGTCCATTATGTTGGCTAAGCGAGACTCTAATATAACAGTATTCATTATCAGTAGTTTCTTATCATTCCCATGTTCCTGATCTAGTGTCTGCCCAGTGCCCAAATCATCTCTTTAAATACTGAGGCGATGCAATGCTAATATTAAAGTAGAGCAGGTTTCTTATGATTAAAAAATATGTACAGCTTTTTATGAGCTTTTTATGAGACAGATTTAAATTGTGGAAGTTTGAGGTTCTGTTCCAAGTTGAAAATCTGGCTTTATTACCAGAGTAGTTTAACTCCAATTGATTTTTTTTCCAAAACTGTTCGGAAATAAAGTATATTATTATATGCTGGTTTTGTAATTTCTTATCAATACTAGAGAAGTGCTACTGTAACTGGTAGACCATTGATCAATGCTGGTTCATGGTACATTTTCAAGAAGAAAAGAGTTGCAGCCAATGGGCACAAATATGATACTGACACATTAGTGGGGAGATTGCTGGTATCCCACATTAGTCAAAGAGGATCTTTGGTTTTATATCTTATCTTCTAGTTCTTAATGTGACTACACTAGAAAAAAAAACAGTGTTGTCCTTTAGCAGTACTGAAGTTGTTTGAAACTGAAGAAGGAGAAAGGTGGGATATAACTCCAATAAATGAATAAATACTAAAACAGTAACTGTAGTCAACTTGAATGGTTTTTGAAGCTTCAAAATGGACTCCTTCCACTATATACATTTTCTCAGTTTTCTTGTATTCTTCTTGGCACAATGACCGGTGGCAAATGTGCTTGGGAACCTGTATTCGTAGTCTTTGCCAGTGCACATGCAAGCATTTATTTCTCTTAGTGGGGCTACAATCTTTTTAAAATGTGAACACAGATTTTCAGGATATTAAATCCCTGCAAAAAAAAAGATTCAAGAAAAGATTCAAGGTGACTTAATGTTACCTAGGCATATTTTAACACTCTATTGTACAGAAAACTACTTGTGGTAACTTATTGCATGGAATTAGAATGTGAGTGCAATTGCTTTGTTGCATGACATTGCTATAAAATCATTCAAACTCAGTATAGAAATAGCCCATAATTCCTATAATCGTTGACTGCTGGCTGTGTCATTTGCAGATGTGGTTTTTAAAGTCTTTTTTATAATTGCATTTTGTTGTTACAGTTTTTGAATAGGAAAGGCAAGTGGAAAAATTAGGGACTGAATTCTGAGTGCCTTTAATACTAGTTATTGTGCTAGTCAAGTGAAGAAAACAGTTGAAGATGAGGACTAGAGAATATTTTCAATTCCTCATAGACGCGCCCTGATTCAAGAGTCTCTAGAACATTCAGTTATGTAAAAGATTTTTCTTCAGTTGTTCAAAATCATAGAAGTTATTTTTGAACAGTTATTTTCAAATTGGAGTGTTAAAATCTACCAGAGCATTATGAATTTTAGCATTAAAACAAAATGGGAAGGGAACGGGGATCTAGCAACATCTTTGAACATGATATTTCAGCATTAGTTTTTCTGGACCTTTGTGCATTTCTTCAATCTATGAAAATCTTATGTTGAAATGTATCTCTTAGTCTTTCCTCTTTATGCTGTCTCCATAATAAGTTTGAGTTATGCAAGAGTTCTGGGGCAGTGTGAAGTACATACTTAAATTCAAAGATTACATATATTATGTTGTGTGAAGTTAGCTGGAGCCTCGCCCACTTTCCCCATTGCCTATCTGATTGTCTGGAAGGACAAAAATACTGTTCTATTTGTGCTGTTATCTCTACTAGGGCAGCAGTCTGCTGGGCATCAGTGTGGATTGGAAGAAGTCTTTGTCTCTCCAGCCCTCAATGGTCCTGCCTTTGAGACTGCTGTTTCTTTGCCATTGTTAGTGATAGCAAAACAGTACTCAGTGGTGATCTTTGTGGAGTGAGAAAGGCTTTCATCTCCATCTTCTCCCAGCAATATTTAGATCTTTAAAACCTTACCATTTCAAGATACATAGACAGAAGAGTGTTGTGTGCCCTTGTCATCATTTTATGTAGCTTTTGAAGCCAGAATGGTTGTCTAACATATTCTAAGCCTAGAATCTAAGGCATACTTGATGAGTTGGAGACACAATAAGACCTAGATTTGTGTTTTTAAAGATGAACTGGAGATATAAGTGTTCTCTTTTTAGAAGTTGGAAAAATTGTGTCATGTAATTATAGGCGTACGATCTGGCTACTGCCACTTATGGCATTTTAGGATAGTAAATACGTGCTAGAGTAGAGGCTTGGCATGATAATTCTACAAGGCTTTAAAATCTGCTTTGGCATGAATAAGGACATTTGGCACTCACAATTGTAATGACATATAAATAATAAGAGAAGCATTCTAGCGCTAAAAGTAAGCATCCATTAAGGTATGCAGACAAAAGTTATAATTTTCAGAAGAGTATGAACATGTTTTATTTTCTTGTTAAGAGCTTGAATAAATATCAGTGTCCCTCTTCTGAAAGCCATTACAATCTGCTTGGCACTGAAGAGCTGTTGTAATTAAGGTCACACGGTGTAGTCTGTCTCAGTATACAGAATCTTCTTTGTATTCAGATTTTGACATGAATGATAACTAAATTTTCAAATCTTGCTTTGTGTGAGAAACATTCTGTTCTTGTGAATGCATTGTTAGCCTCCTGTCAAGTATGTTTGCTGTGTATTTGCATCATCAAGGTGAAAAAAAAAACCTTATAATGTCAAAAATATTTCGAATGTTTATAATCCTTGTTAATAAGACAAGCTTTTTATACCTGAGTATTGCATATATCATGTTGGCTTGCTCTTCTCGTAAAAATGTTTTTGTGTTTATATATTTGTGCTCATTATGTTGCTATAGGAGTGGGAGTGTTTCACTTATAAGTATTTGTGGATTTGACTGTTTATGTATGAGAGTGGACTGTAGATAAGACACAGCTAAATTCTAAGCTAAAATGTTACATAGTAGTAAATTTTCTGTTAGTGTGAACTGTGCTCCCAAAAGTTTTTTATGTGGTGGTGGTGAAGAAAATATAACTCATTGGAAAACTGGAAATGCAGACAAGATTCAGAAATCTGTAGTTCCTTCACGTTTTTCTGAATTTTGTCTTTGTGAATCTTTTTCACTAAGTTTAGGGCTCATTGGAGAATCACCAGAAGCAGGAAGTGCCCATTAGCTCACCGGACTTACTGATGACAAAATGGTGGGGCTGCCAAAGCCAGTCTTCTTCCTCTCCCAGAGATAAGGCTGTTGGGGAGGCAGAGGAAATTCCAAAAAAATATTCTAAACGTTTGACCAAAATCATTTTTTCCCAAAACTGAAGCTCCCAAAAGGGTGTGTTTGTGTGTGTGTTGAAATAAAAAAAATCCATTTTTCTAAATTTGAAGCTCCAAAAAAGGGGTGCATGTTGGCATTGAGGTTGTTCTAGATTTAGTGCATTATAGTAGTTAAATGCATTTCAGTTAATTCATATGTCAAGTACAGTTGAAATAATTTTAAAATCCAGGTGTCTAGTAAAAAAAATCTAGCAGTATATTTCAGGAGATTTCAAGACAGTCCTGCATCTTATTGATAGTTCCAGCCAGACTACACTGATGTAATCAATGGAATTCCCATATATACCTCTTGATTAAGTGGATCTGTTCTAGCTTGGGTTAACCAGTAGGGTCAGACCAAAGTTCACAGTTGACTGAAATGACATTTAAAAAATCTTATCTTCTTACTGATGACCTTCAAATAACAGCCTTTTGAATTATATACGGATTTGTTTCTTATAGTGAAATGTGATTTCTCATTCAATTTTCAGTACTTTATTTTAACAATGGTTCTAAAAACTGCTGATACTGTATTAGAGTCTGGCATTCGAAGATATCAAGCAGGTGCTGCAGTTCCACAGAGACATAGGCTTGATCTAAACTGCTATAGAATGCTGTTTAACTGCTTTATGCTGGTCTGTACTGACCATAGCTCCAAACGTCTATGACAGTGTAGATTTAACATGTTGGCCCAAGAATAACTCAGTGGTAGTTTTGTCAGTTCCTTCCTCTGAAATATACTCTATAGCACCTGGCATTCATTGACAATCTCTTATTCAAGGGCTAACCAGAGTTTTGACCCTAATTAGCCTCCAAGTCCAGACAGGATCTGGTTAGAGTATTTTGCTACAGTATCCAAAATTCTACTATTTGAAAATTTTGTTGAAACCTATCTCTCATACTTAACTGTCCAAATTGAGATAAATAAAAGCTTTTTGATCTTTCTTGGGGAATACCAGGTATTTTTGATACTGATATTGACATTTTGCATGTGTTGGTCATCATACTATCATAGTTGAAAAGAAACATATCAGTCTATTGCTGTGATATCAGATGCTTGATTGATGGTGTCTCTGATCCAACTTTTGATCCAATTGTGTGTTTCTACTAGTAACAGGATGTGACATTTGCCGATTTCCCTCCCCTCCCCTCCCCAGAAAAGTCTGCATTGCCTTTCACTCTGTTACTGAGGGTCATCCCAACCTCCAGATCATTTCAAGACAGGCAATAAGGGGAAATAATTCTATCCCTTATCTTGTTCTACCAGTAGAAAAATCCTTTGAATGAGCCTCTGTTTCAGGATAGTCTTACATAGGTGCTTCCCAAGCTATCTGATATGAGGAAATGGCAGGGTTTTTTTCCCCTAATGTACCAGGGGTAGGTACCACATTTGTTACCCATTAGCTGAACCTATTTTTCTTTTCTGGAAATACAGTGCAACTCAACAGTTAATGGTTCAGGAACTGGAAGTGGTCTGTGGACCACCACTTTGTTTAGCACTGCTCTAAGTCAGTCTTATACTGTATATAGAACAGAAACAACAATCTGCCTTCAGTTTTAAAACATGTATTTTTATTTTAAAAATCAGGTGTTTCCTTGATTCTAAAATCAGTTGTAAGGCACACACTAACTTCAGTACCACTACCGACAAAAAAATGTGAGATTCATCCATGCTTCCTAAATGCACCCCCTTTTTAGCAATGTTTGAATTGAGAAAATACAGTAATTATTTTTGCCTATTCTCATTTTCATGAACGTTATAAGAATTATTATAAAGAAGAAATCTACAACTTTGCATGTCCAGGGAAAGCTGGTAGATCCATTCCTGTAGAGAGTGCAAATACCTTCGCAGTTGTATACTTGTGTCTCTTGCAGTTGTTCCAGATGCTGGACCATATTTCTCACATAAGATTTGCACTGAGAGGTTTCCTGTACAAATCAAAGCAACTGTGAGAAAAATGACCATAAAACCATTAGTAGAATGCGCATATGGCAACAGATCTGCCAGTTGCACCTGAGTATGCTGTATTTCATGCCTAGTATTTATTGACAGTGATTTTGGTTAAAAATTGAACAATATGTTCGCCAACATTTAGCATAATAGTGTATACATACAACCAGATAAAATAGCTTTCAGTTGAGAACATATTGACTATCATCAAGCATGGACAAGGTGTAACATCCTCTAAAAATGTATTTGCCCTCTTATCTTGTAGATTACAGAAGCATTATTAAAGGAAAGAGATAAACAAGCAAAATGGAATGGCATTCCTTTGCTTCTACAAAAGCTGTATGAAAATAGCCACCCCAATAGTGACTTTTCCCAGTGCCAAAGCATCTTAAAGGTAAGATTTCTGAATCATAAATAGACTGTTGTATGAAGGCTGATATATTGTTTTAAATTCATTTTCTTGAGATGTATTAAACCAGTGTCCTTATAAATTGCACATAATTCACTGATTCTGAAATGAATGAGATATCCAGTTCATTATTTTCACCTCATGGTTTCCATAATTCTGTTAGAATTAATCTGAGAAAGAAAAATGTCAGACATCCAAGCTAGGTTGAGGAACAAAAGAACTAGGCTTCATATTGCAAACATATGTCAGATAATGGGATCCGTGGAAGAATTTTAGAAGAGAATCAATTTGTTTATTACAAATTACAGCAAAGCCTTCCATGTGTAAATTATGAGAAACTATAGTATGCTCTAAAAAAATGGGAATTCCATAATATTTGATTGTCCTGGTACATAAACTACTTTGGACAAGAGGCCACTGTCAGGACACTAGATGGAATAACAGAATGGTTTCCCATTAGCAACAAGGTCAGACAAGATTGCATTTTATCACTCTATTTGTTTAATTGTTATACAGAACATGTGGAGAAACCAAAATTAGAAGGAGAGGAAGCAGGCATTAAAATTGTGAAACTGATCACTCATAATTTAAAGCATGTAGATGATGCCATATAACTGGCTGAAAATAGAAATAGAAAATATTTGGAATGACTATTGATGAAGACCGTGGAAAACCAGGGTTACAACTGAATATTAAAAAGAAGAAATAATGACCGCAGGTGCTTTGCGTAATTTAAAATGCGTAACAAAGAGATTGAAATAGTCAAAGAATTCCCGTACCTTAGGAAATCAAAGTGAAGACTTCAGTCAAGAAATCAGAAAACAGCTAAAAGTTGGGAAGGTGACCATGAAATAACTTGATGAGGTCCTCAAGTGTAAAAACCACAATTAATACCAAAGCCAGAACCATCCAGTTTGTAGTATTTTCAGTTGCTAAGTGTTGGCATGAAAGCTGGGTACTGAAGAAATCTGATGGGAAGAAAATCAACTCATTTGAAATCTGCTAGAGCAGAATTCAGTAGATATTATAGAATGCTAAAATGATCAATAAATGGGTTTTAGAACAAATCAAGGCAGAATTTTCACTAAAAAGAAAGATGAGATAGTAAAACCCATTAGAAAAAAAACAATAATGTTCATTTAAGTGTAGGAAATAGGGGGGAAGGAGAGAGGACCCCCCCCCAAATTAAAATGGATTGAATCAGTCAAAGAATCCATGATCCTGAATTTGCAAGACCTGAGCAAGGCATTTCATGACTGGGTCTCTTGGAGGTCCTACATTCATCAGGTTACCATAAGTCAAAGTTAGCTTGACAGCAAATAACAGTTTCAGTGGTTTTCTGGATCCCAAAACATTCTCTTTATGGAAGTCCCCTTGATCATTTTTGTTTCCATTTTAGTAATATAGACATGGATGTTTAAACAAGCATTCGGTTAATCCGTTGTAACGAATTGTGATGACTAAAGGATTGGTTATACACGGACGATGAATTTTGGATTACGATTCCAGTTATGAGATGCATAGGATTGTTATTGGTGGCCCAATAATTTGTACTGTATATGTGTTTTATGCTTTTAACTGAATATTGTTTTTTAAATGTTGTAAACCGCAATGAGTCGCCGATTTAGGCTGAGATATTAGCGGTATACAAGTGCATAAATAAATAAATAAATAAATAATATAAGTTGCTGTAGGGTCAGAATTGGATATTGGCACAGAGGTTACTCATTTGACATTTCCCCATAAGCTTGTATTATTTGGAAGTTTCACACGTCTAGCTTGACTGACAGCATATTTTGTTGGAACAAGACTCGGCCATTCTTAAATTAGCAGGCTGAAACCAACGGGAAATGTACATTTGTCATTACAAACTAGCTTATTGATATCAATATGGGTATACTCCTAAAATGACTAAGTTGTGATCCATTATTTGTACTTTTTATTTATGTTATCTTAAACTGATGCATTTACTCAATCTGCCTTTGTTGATGAAATAGACCATCTGGTGCTGCAAATTGGTGTTCTGAAAACGCTATAAGTATCATCCACTCAGTAACATTTGCCTGTAACTTGACTAATTATTTTGATATGAAATGTGGTTCAGCGTTGGAACTCTATTTTTATTTCCTACCAGGAGATTTCTCCCCTCCTTTCTATGGAAGCCATGGCATTTGTTACAGAAGAAAGAAAATCTGCTCAAGAATCCACTTTTCCAAATACATACACATTTGACTTATTTGGAGGAGTTGATGTAAGTGATTTGTGGGTTCTGCTTTGCCAACATCTTCCTCAGAAATAATCAGTGTGTGGGTTTTGCTCAAGATTGAAGTAAGCTCTTTCTTGGCTATTAGGAACGTAGTTCCCTCTAGATCAGTGGTTCTCAACCTGTGGGTCCCCAGATGTTTTGGCTTTCAACTCCCAGAAATACTAACAGCTGGTAAACTGGCTGGGATTTCTGGGAGTTGTAGGCCAAAACACCTGGGGACTCACAGATTGAGTGCTACTGCTCTAGATGAAGAGTGTTTATCTTTGGGAAAGAAAAATGTTGTCTCTCTTAGACATAGACTACTGGTAGCCCATGGTCTAAATGTGACCAGAAAAGCAGAAGAGAATGAAGGCCATCCTTACCAATGCAAGAGCATGTCTTTAAACTGAGCTAAAAATGCCGCTGCATTTTAAGCAGTATTCTTCATCAAGGTGTTATGCATTATATTATTTATAGCAAAGTACTTGGGGGGGGGATCTATAAAATACAGAAACGGCACACTTCTAATACACAATAAAGCAGAGGTGAGGGATCTGCGATCTGAAATAGTGTCCTAATTTGGTAAACTACCCAGATTTTGTTCTTAGTTGCTTTTATACTGAGTGGCAATTTCAGTTTATAAAGTAGCAACTTTTTTTTACTGTAACAGGAAAAAGGACAGCCCTATGTGGTAACTGAAGGGTATATTCAATTCTGTGCTTCACTGGATAGCTGTTGAACAAGATTACATACCAAACCATTACCAGTGGCCAATGTTGCTTTATATTTTGGTTTTGTGTCAGAAAGCATTGCATTTAACTATGCCAGCTGCTACAGTAAGGAGGAAATGATAACTCTGACAAACTGTCTTTGCCTCAACTGCTTTCTGAATAATGCTGTTTTCTACAAGAATTCTACATTTTTCAGTCCAGCTCCTCTTTAGTCTGGTATCAAATTTAAAGAATTAAAAGGTTGCATTTGCAATTTAAGGGAAGGTTAATTGAAAAAAGAACCAGCATGGAATAGCGGTTTGGATGTTAGACTAGAACTGTATGAATCACAGTATGAATCCCCACTTGGCCATAAAAACCATACTCTCTGAACGTAAGACAAAGGCAATGGCAAACTTACTTTGACTAAATCTTACGAAGAAACCCTTAGGATCGCCATAAGTTAGCAATAACTTGAAGGGATACAATAGCAACAACACAACACATCCAGAAAATGCACATCCAGATCTTTGTTTTCCTAAAAGGGATTGCTAGGTTATAGTTCTCTGCATTTTTTTTCAGGTGTGTTTGATGGGAAGAAGGCCTATTTGATGGTTGCTCTCAGACTTTGTAGCTCTTTTCTTTTAGAGGCTAGCTTAGTTCCTTTTTGCTGTCTTCTAACAGCAGTTGAAACTTTTTATATTCCAACACTATTTACTAAATGACCGCAGTGAGCTTTTTAATGTGTGTGTTTTTTATTTGTATCTTTTAATTTAGTGGATTTTAAACGTTTTTAATGTTATAGATTTTTTTCAATTTTGTGTATGTGTATCTGGTGTTTTTCTATCCATTTTATTGTATTTGCTCAAGAATTTTCTAAATTAAGGTCACATACGCTTAAGCTGCTGTATGTGAACATAGTCACTTCGTTCCTTCCTTTGTGCAAGTGATGAACCAAGCCAGGAAACTGATTGACCATAGCTTCCTGTGATCTCTTAAACTGGAACTTTGATGATAGAGAAACCATTATTATAGCGGAGGTGGACATAGTATGATACCCTTGATTTCTTGCCTTTATTTTCCATAATTACTATACTGGCTAGGGCTGATGGGCTTGGAAGACAGAAAACAGCCATAAGACCACTGTTGCCTTACATCTTGGCTTGCTTAGAAGACATTGCCCATAGTTCCCAACTTAGATATAATAAATGTTTATGTTGTGAATCAGTATGGGGTTGTCGTTTGAGTCCTGGACTAAGTCCCTTTGTAACCAGGTTTCAAATCCCACTTAACCATTGGATGGCTGTAGGCAGGTCACAATCTGTCAGCCTTGGAGAAAGGCAATAGGAAATCAACTCTGAACAAATCTTCCCAAGGAAACCATAGGATAGGATCACTAGTATTTGATATCAACTTGAAGACATATCAAGACATCAACTATATCCTTGCCAAAATAGCAAGTAGTAGTATACATTGTTAGACTGGTGTAGCCTTCATGGAATCGGATAAAATTAGTCCCTGACTTTACACAGTTGTTCACCTCACCCTGTGAACACTGACCACATACATAACAAGAAAACAAACATTTTGGCCTCCTTGTGCATACCTTATGAGTTCACAAGTTTAAGACTTGTGTACAGATTGCAGTTATGAGTAGGTTATGTTTGGACATATCCATTTTATGCACCTGCTCTTGAAATATGACTACTGTTATGAGGAGAAACAGCAGAGAGACACTGGCTGTTTTGTGTGGTATGGAAAAAAGGCACATTGTGTACTTAGTAGTTCGATTAATGCTGAAAGAAACCACTCAAAGTTACTATTTAAATAATAGTTACACCATTTTCTATTAAAATATCTAAAGTAATTTCATGTTTCATTCACAGCTACTAGTAGAAATACTTATGAGGCCAACTCTTATTACACAGAAGAAAAAACAGAAAAGTAAGTAAATGCATATCGTCCATAAAGCGATATTTTGATTCTTTTATTTCCCCTTGTATCTTGAAAGATGTATTCACTTATGTAGGATCATATGTTCTTAACTATGTGTAAATATTTCAGTGTTAGGTCAGAATTTCTATGATGCCTTGGGAGTGATAAATTTTAGATACAAGCCATGTTTTACTGAAGGTTTGAAGAATAAATCCAGTGACTGCATTTTATGTCAGGTGTGGACAGATTTGTACAAATGACTTATATGCAAAACCCTTTAGTGTAGTGGTTCTCACCCTGTGGGTCCCCAGATGTTTTGGCCTTCAACTCCCAGAAATCCTAACAGCTGGTAAACTGGCTGGGATTTCTGGAAGTTGTAGGCCAAAACACCTGGGGACCCACAGGTTGAGAACCACTTCTTTAGCGGAATACCTCATGCTTAGCTCTATAATTTTAATTTGAACAAAATTGGCTACCTTCTATAATAATGATTGACATATCTTTAGATGTTAGCCAGTAATGCTGAAAGGTAATGCAATCCTGCCTTACCACCTGTGTACTGCATATGGCTACCCACCCAGTATTCATTCTTTAACTGTGATAATATTAGGTTTTGCCAGCTGATCTACTTGTTGTTTTATGATTCTTGTATGTATTGACTGCTGTGTGCATGCTTGCATGCACAGACATCAATTAGAAAATATATATTTTTTAAAAAGTGTACAGATATAGATGCCAGTTTCAGGGAGTTTTAGGAAGCCCTAACTTGTGTTTCTATCTCTTTCAGTAAGTGATGACCTCATCAAGGATTGCTTAAGTATATTGTACAACACTTGCATATGTGTAAGTCATACACTATGAATCAAAAAGCACTTTCGCTTCATGTTACATGTAGATTTAGACTAGCAGTTCTCAATGTCTGCTCCGTGGAGCATACTGAGAGGCTCCTCAGTTTTCTCCTCTTTCTCTCTCCTCCTCCTTTCCCTCCCCTTTCCTGCTCTTCCCCCTGCCTCCCTTGCCTCCAAAAGCCTTTTTCCTTCACCTTCCTTGCTTCCAAAACCCTTTTTCCTTCCCACCGCTCAGAGGGTGCTGCTTGGGCTTTTCCTGAGTGGCAGAGGAGGATTGGACTGGATGGTCCCTGGGGTCTTCCACTGAAAAACTATACAATTTATGTTGGTTAAAATTGTTCTTCATTTTAAATATTGTATTATTTCATTCAATTTCCTTTTTTGTACTTTATAAACGAGATATGTGCAGTGTGCATTGGAATGTGTTCATGTTTTTTTCAATTACTTCATCCATCTGCCACGGGCCTGGCCTGTCTTGTCAAATTTCAAAAGGTTTGCCCATGCCAGATATATCTACATTGTATGTAATAGAAGATATAAACATTTCTTGGGACTCCATGAGAAACTTTTGCTTCAAAAATGACTCCGCGACTGAAAAAGTTTGAGAACCCCTTGCTTAGCTATTGAACCAATTGAGTAATGTGATACACATCAGTAATCCTGATATGAACCCTTCAGTAGCATTTCATTTAATTCAATTTATCTGTAAAATTATTACTAATTATTTTTATCCAAAGTTTTGGAGATATTTTAATAATGATTTTGTTGTTAATTGCTGAAATCCATGCTCAGTAATATGGTGCTGGTCTATGGCAATTTGATAGCTTATACCAGGGAGATCAAACATATATTAAACTATATATTTATAAAATACGTCTTTCATACATCCAGTGCTTTGTATGTTTATCATTTTAGTATTTTAGTTTGTCCTTTTAGTATTTAGTATTGCTGTGTGTTCTAATCCCATTAAAGATTCTCATTCAGACTTTTTATTGGCCTAAATTTAGCACTGACATTTTGATCCACTTTTAGTTCTGATCTGTAAATACAGTAACACCCCCATATGTGAGGATTTACAACCAGACTATGGTTACCTGAAACCATGGATATGAGTATACACTTATTAAATTACCCGACTTCTAGTCTGGGCATACAATAGATCAGCTGTCAAGAACCTAGGAATTTGTGAGGTTTTCTAGGGCAGCTGTATGGTAACATTTTGGAGAAGCATACCATATAACTGCCAGGAGGACCTAGTAAATATGTAGAGATATTTTTCCCAAAGTGTAGGAAAGTGAAATTAGAGGTATGGGTTCTGTGGTACAGGGGTCCTACTGTATTACGTAACAGCAAAAGTTGGTATATTTATATGTCATGTCTTCCTTTCTCATTTGTGCAGACGGAAGGAGTCACTAAACGATTGGCAGAAAGGAATGACTTTGTATTGTTTTTGTTTACATTAATGACAAACAAAAAGACTTTTCTGCAAACAGCTACTCTTATTGAAGACATTCTGGGAGTGAAAAAGGTTTGTTAATAAGCGTATATGACTGTAATTAATCTTGATAATGTGACTGTTTGAAAGGACGTGTAAAGAATTGTAGACATTTACCAGGCACATCAGATATTTTTATCAAGATTTGCTTGATAATTCTCCACATTCACGGTTGATAAATTTAACTCCCAGACTGAGATCTTCTGGTGTGAAAGAGTCAAAATTTTATTAAAGACCTCAAAATAAGATTATCAAACAAGCATAAACTTTCTCGTGGCTTGCCATGTGTTTTCTTAGGGAAGAATTAAGTTTGTCATACTGTCAGCAGTGTATTACAGCTACTGTTCGAAGCTGAATGGAATGGATGATGTTTTGGATTATGTTTATTTTGTCAAGTAGTGCTGACCTTAATAAATGAGGATTGGAGGTAAAGCACAGCATTTTAAAATGGGAGAAGAGGGCAACATGAATTTGTGGGGAGGAGAAAAACATCATGATTGGGTCAAGTCCATATAGACAGAAATATATTTTGCTGGTATAACTTCCTCAGATATGTACAAAATATGATCATTGAGTTGTAGATTTTTCAGGCTATATGACCATGTTCTAGAAGCATTCTTTCCTGACGTTTCGCCTGCATTTATTGTGAGGTTGTGAGGTCTGTTGGAAACTAGGAAAAACTGGTTTTATATATCTGTGGAGTGTCCAGGGTGGGAGGAGGGACTCTTGTCTGTTGGAGTTAGGTGTGAATGTTTCAGTTGGCCACCTTGATTAGCATTTGGTGGCCTTCGACAATACAAAATATGATCAATGTATTGTCAAAGGCTTTCCTAGTCGGAATCACTGGGTTGTTGTAGGTTTTTTTCGGGGTGACCTCACTACCTCTGAGGATGCTTGCCGTAGATGCAGGCGAAACATCAGGAGAGAATGCCTCTAGAACACGGCCATAAAGCTTGAAAAAACCTACAACAACCCACAATAGGATAAGTTTTTAAGAGAATCTGTGATGGCTTGAAAGTGCATAACAAAGAAAACTGAAATGAAAGTGTTTATTTTAAATTTTGTTACCCTCCTCTGAAGATCTTCTAAAGTATAATCAATTTAAATCTAGAGCAGTTTTAATAAATAAGATGAATTAACCATCAGCATGTAAAATATCTCATTTTAGGAAATGATACAACTGGAGGATATTCCTAGTCTCTCCAGTCTAGTCTCTAGCTTTGATCAACAGCAACTTGCAAACTTCTGCAGAATCCTTGCAGTTACAATATCAGAGCTTGACACAGGCAGTGATGATAAGCATACGCTACTAGCAAAAAATGCTCAACAGAAGAAGAACTTAGGTCCTTCTCGGGCTGAAATTAATCAAGGTAAATATCTGACATTAGATTTTTGATTTTATTGTGTTGTATCATGTTATTGTTAGCCACCTTAAGTCTCTATTGGGAGAAAGGCGAGATAGAAATAAATATGATGATGATAATTTGAGAACTTTTCTTCTCTCTTGGGCTTAATTTGTTTCCAGTATTGTCCCATTTCTCCTTGTCCTCCCTAGAAACTAAGTGTAGAAGCTGCACATGAAATCCAGTCTCCAGTTCTCAGTATTCAAAGCAATGATACACTGAAAAGTCCTGAGTGTTAGGGAAAACTACCCTAAAATATAGCCGAGCATCCAAAACAAACAGCATACAAAGTTGAGAATCACCTCATTAGTGAGCAAAGCGTGAAGTGCCATGTGATGTGGCTGTAAAGCATTTAGAGCTTAAGTAGGCAAGAGACAGAGTTCTATCTTTAAAATCACAAAAGGTTTATTTGCAATAATAAAGAACTAATTACATTTCTTCATGGTAAAGAACTGAGTCTGAGCTACTCTAACACCCATTTCTTCAAAGGTTTCAAAGAGAGGGAAGAAACACCAGTCACTACATCCCTCTGACACATACGCAGAGAGAGATCTCAAAGCACATAGCACATATTCTCCATACAAAAGTGTAAGAAGGCAGAAGGCAGATTCAAAAAAACTTGCAGTAGAAAAGTATCCATTCTACACAAACAATCAGAATGAGGGCAGAAACAAAGAGGTGAGAGCAAATGGATTCATTCCCAACTGTCATTCAGGAGACTTGGTGGAAGGGCAACTCACAGACTATTTTAAATTGTTCCTCATTGAGGACTTGAGACTTGAATTCCAACACTGAGAGTATAAATTAATATCTACTTGAGAAAAAAACTAAACTTGATATTGTTAGTCATATATAGAGTTCCTAACAGTTTAGTATGTTAAAAGCAATGTTCTTTATTTCCTGTCATAGCTACACTTCTGAATATACCAGGCTTCATTGAACGATTGTGTAAACTAGCAACCAGGAAAGTATCAGAAACAGCAGGAGCTTCCAGTTTCCTCCAGGAATTGGAAGAATGGTACACCTGGCTAGATAATGCACTCGTCATTGATGCATTAATGCGTGTGGCAGATGAAGAGACAGAGCAAAGCAGCACAGGTATCTACTTTGAAATTAATGGGCTAGAACAGCTTTGAATATAGAAGAGCAAAATCATTTAGTTTTATTACTTTCCATCTCATATATGCATCAAGTTTTGAAAAGAGGATCTATGATGCATTAAAAAAATTAAATCAAGTATTCATAAATCATATTGAAACAAAAAATAAAGGAGTTGAGTGACATTTTGCCATTCAGTAATTATTCTCCATTATAATGTATGTTTTGAACAACTGCTTTAATTTTCTCATTATGTTTACATTTTTTTTTCTCTGTGTAACCACACTTTTTATATGTCTAGTTTTCCCTGTGATGAGAGCCAGATTTGTATCTCAATGATCAGGTTCTCATTTAATTATGTCTATTAGTTTAGATGTTTAAATAATTAATGTGGGCCTAAGACACTATGATTTTTTTTAAAAGTGCATTTGATATACAGTTGTATGCCCAAATAATTTGCCTCTGTAGGCAGAGAAAATTAGATACATCTGACGTGGGATTTTATTATATCACCGCTTTGGTATTTTAATACTTACATGGGAGCATATACCTATTTATTTATTTATTTATTTATGATATTTATAGCTGTTGTCCACAAAAAATTTCTGGGTAGTATGAGCCTTTTGTATTTCATCCAATAAAGAAATGTTTTGAAGCTATCAACTTCTTGTAAAAGCTGCCAACCTGAATGTTTTCGTGTCTTTTAGAATCTTCAGATGAGAGTGGATTTCCCAGCACCCCGACAAGGAATCAGCTTCCACACTCAATGAAGATTATGCATGAGATCATGTATAAACTGGAGGTTTTATATGTTCTCTGCGTGCTTTTAATGGGCAGACAAAGGAATCAGGTGAGAATCAATTCTCAAACGTTCAAATACATGAAGTAAAGTGTAACAGCAGCATTTTTGGAAAGTCAAATGGTGGTCTGTTTAAAATGTACATACATATTGAGATGCTTGAGAAACATCAAATACAGATTTCTAAATGTCTGCATAGTTTTGAACTATTAAGAATGTACTGTATTAATAATTCATTCTTAGGCATAAAGAATGCACTCTAAAGTCAATAACTATTGATGTATTGCATACCTTCTTACACAACAGCTTGAATGCTGTTGTTTTGTTACTTGTGAATGATAGTTTCAGGCCATTCATTTGCCACTGGAAAGGGGTATAAAATAGACATATGGCAATACAAGTATCAAGTTACTGTTTTATCCAGTGAGCACAATATTATAGTTTATGCTTACATATGTTGGTGATAGGAGTCATTTTGGAATTAATAAATCCACATTAGAAAACATCAGATTAAAATACTGAATGTGATTGATTAGTGTAAAGAAGTGAGTAGAAAATGTTCTCTTAGGAAACCTGTACATGTTTCCCATCTATCTGAGTGAAACGTGCAGAACAGGAGTGTGTATGTTTTATCATCCCAAACTGAAAAAAGATATTTTAAGGAGATAACTGTATTATATATTTGTTATTTATGTTTGTATGTCCCAGGTGGGTCTTTTTCTAGAAAGATGAAGGGGAAAGATTTAATGAATACATTGCCAAAACGTTGGGAGCAAGTTCAAAGAGTTTATCTGCTAGCGAATCTTGATAATCTTCCTTGTAAATGGGACACCTGCAAATGTATTGAAAAGCTTAATTGGTTTGAAGAAAACTGTCACCTGTACATGTGCAGGGTTGTTTACTCTAGTGACAGATGATGCAGATGTGGGACATTAACGGAACATTCCTTCTGCCTAGGTTCACAAAATGATTGCAGAATTCAGATTAATCCCTGGCCTTAACAATTTGTTTGATAAATTGATCTGGCGGAAGCATTCGGCATCAGCTCTTGTTCTACATGGGCATAATCAAAACTGTGACTGTAGCCCGGTGAGTATTGGTTATATGGATGGTATTGGGAAAAGATCCACAACCTTTCTAGGTTTGTGGCTGCACTTCGAAATTTCAAAAGCATGGACACTACTTCAAAAATTCTGGAGGCCAAGAATTCTTAGCTTTAGAAATTAGGGTTAAATGTGGTGCAACCTTAAGAAGAAATTGTGCTCTGCTTGTTCAGTATTGTCTCATGATTAGATAAATTCATTTTAAACTTATTTATTGTAATTTATAGGCCTTTATATCTGTAAATGTTTCTCGTCAGGACTGTTCAAAACTTCTTACGGCTCTCTTTCACTCTTTCAATTCTGTGCTTGTGTATTTATTGTCAAGAACACATTCCAGGCTCTTATCTACATAGGTGTAGATTCATGAACCAAAGCTCCTGGTTTTAGCCCACTTTCTGCTAGTTCACTGTATTCCCAAACATAAAAAATGAATATACTCTTGTGTATACTCTTTATGGGCTTCCAGTAGGAACGTCTTAGTTTTGTACCATGAAAAGTCTTAGTTTAATCCAGTTAAGCTCTTCCTATCTTCTTAGAAAAGGATGCAAAAATAGCACCCAAGCAATAGCACTTGCCCCTACAATGTTTTGCAACGAAATAATCATTGTGCGCTTCTGGCTCTTGGAGCCACCACAGTGGTGCATTGTTGCCTTCAGGAGAAGCAATGTACATTCAGGATTGAGAGGGTACATGTTTCTACCTCCCACGTCCCCTTCTTATTCAGCAGGTGCATGGGAGCCACTTGGCTCTCATCTTCAGGCAGCCATTGGAGAATCAATGGCTGCCGATCCAGTTCCGAGCACAATTCAAAGTGCTGGTTTTGACCTACAAAACCCTATACGGTTCCGGCCCAGTGTATCTGTCCAAATGGATCTCCCTCTACGTCCCACCCCGGAGTCTAAAACCTTCTGGGGAGGCCCTGCTCTCGACCCCGCCTCTATCACAAGTGAGGTTGGCGGGGACGAGGAGCAGGGCCTTCTCGGTGGTAGCCCCCCACCTATGGAATTCCCTCCCCGGGGAAATTAGATCAGCGACATCCCTCCTTTCCTTTAGGAAAAAACTGAAAACATGGATTTGGGACCAGGCATTCGGACAATCGGGCAGATAAAGAAAGGAATTTGACAATGGTTAGGAAATGACTAATGGAATGGAACTATGGAACTCTGAAAGACGAAACGCTGAGCATGAGAATAGTTTTATATGATGTGTTATATACTGATTGTTTTAATTGTTTTAACTATGTTTTGTACATTATGTGTAATTTGTATAGGCATCAAATTGTGCCTTTTTGTAAGCCACCCTGAGCCCCCCCTCGGGGGTTGAGAAGGGCGGGGTAAAAGTACCCAAAATAAATAAATAAATAATCATCAGATTACACTACTCAGATAGCAAGAGCCCTTCAAGGAATACCAAATATAAAGTATGCCTCTCAAAATACACATTAACAGAACAACTGTCCAGTGCTATATTGTAAGGATATCCATAAAATATTTCTTCTCCAGTGGCTAGTGTCAAACACATCAGGCCCTGAATTCCATACATATTTTTAAAATAGTGCTTTATAACAATTTGAGTTTTCCACCAAACCCCTAGTAATGATATCCTATAAAAGGTCTTTTAATTGTCGTTCCTTTTCTTCTTTAGGATATTACCTTGAAGATCCAGTTTTTGAGATTGCTTCAAAGTTTTAGTGATCATCACGAGTGAGTATAAAGGGTGTTCACTGTAAATATTTTTATATACTTTCACTGAGTAAACATCAGACTTTATTTGAATATGTAGAAGTCCCTATCCCAAAATACATATAGCTAAATGTTTGCGCTAGGCTTGCAAGGAACAAAGACATTTTTAAAAGATCTGGATTTATGGAACATGTTTTTGAAGATGATCTCTTGAGACAAAAGGACATGTGGAAGCTACTGCCTCATAGGTGTAGCTCAAATATAAATAGAGACCAGCAACTATATAGAAATATGCAAGAAAGAACACATTGGAGTCTTTGTGAGCACTGAATGCTTATAGGGAATATTGTCAAAAATGATCTAATGTTAGGCATATTTTTTTCTGTGACTGTTTATTTTCCCACACCCCACTGCCACATCTCCTACTTCTAGTAAAATGACCAAAGACTCAGAGTGTTCAGAAGTAACTGAAATGGTATGTGGCAAGCAGGTTTGAGGTACCGTTGGTACTGCTGGGAATTTAAAAGTCTGTACATTTGCTGAGCTCCCTCGTTGAGCCAATGTGAAGTAAGAGCTCTAAATTCCTAGGAACTCCTATCAGCCATGGTGACATTGACTCCAATGTGTTCTTCCTGTAAAATGAGTTTTTATACCATGGGAATTTGACAAGGTTAAAGGGTTTTTTAAAGGACTTTGTGAAGAGACTTAGATGTGCTCCATCTTCCTGTTCTGATTTTCATAATAGGAACAAGTACCTGCTTTTGAACAGCCAAGAGCTTAATGAACTGAGTGCAATTTCCCTCAAAGCTAACATTCCTGAAGTAGAGGCCGTTGTGAACACAGACAGGTAAGGAGATGGGCATGCATGCCCATGTACATTATTATTTGTTTCTGAAAAGGCCATTGCCTGTATTCCATTTTGTCATACCTGCCTTCTCAGAGTCCTGTGATCACTTACTAAATTTAGATAGTATGTTGAAATCTTAATGCCCCAGATAAGAGTAAGTAGCTGCATCTGTCAGAGGTGCATATCAAGTAACTAGATAGTCCCTTAGATTGTTTATAGCCACCTATATTTTGTCCCCTGTTCCCATTACTGAAGTATAACAAAGATAAAATCCCCAATAACTTTAAACTCCCAGCACTTTAAAATTAATTAGGCTGATTATTCCTCTGTTGTCTTCTTTGCATGTCTTTCATTTTTGCAACAAGGGAGTTTGGAGCAATAGTTTTATGTGACTTTAAAACAAAAACCAACAGTAGGTAAAACAAATTTCTTACAGGACCAACTTTGAGAGGTTGCATATTAGGTGCAAACGAAAAGCAACAAGCCCAAATATATGCTTGCACAGCTAGCCCTCTATTCATTTGGAGTCCTTGTTAGATAAGTGTGAATAGGACAGCAGACTAGACCTGTCTGAAAAGAAACATGTATATGAGGGTCTTAAATTCAAATGCTCTTAAGATTTGGGCCTGCTGAAATTGTTTTAGAGATTCATTTAGAATAAAATAACCAGCAGAGGGGGCTAGACTGCTGTGTTGTAAGGATTACAGTACATTGAAATATAAGAGCTGTATTTTGTCCTGGCTTTGCAAGAGCTGATAGTGTGTTTGATTTCTGTGTAAAACTGGGCAATGTGTTAAGATTAGAGTGAAAGCACTAGACCTTTGAGTTTCCCAATATAATCAGTTGTGATTTATTCTCTGAAAATTCTTTCCATATTTTAGAAATTTAGTTTGTGATGGAAAAAGAGGCTTGCTAACAAGATTACTGCAGGTAATGAAGAAGGAGCCAGCAGAATCCTCATTTAGGTGAGTTTCCATCCTCGAGCCTTAAGGAATGTGTTGCATTGAACCTGATCTTCAAGGCCAGAGAGAGAATGACTCATTACTTGCTATTGGAAGATTTCAGACACTCTGTATTTTGGTCACTGAAGCAAAGAAAATGGATGCAAACAGTACCTAGGAGCAGGAACTCTCTGTTCCTGTTCCATAGCACTCAAGATCCATGGTCTCCAACGATAGTTCTCAGTTGTCAAACCTTTGCATCCAAAACATTGATAAGATCCAAGTGTGTGGACAGAACCCCCGCCCCCCGGAAACTGATAAGGCATTTAAATTGAATAGCTCTTATGTATTGGAACTGCTAAGATAATTAATGAAGTCCTGCATACAAACCTTCCTGTGGATGCTCAGTATCTCCAGTATATGCTCATTATTTCTGTGAATGAAGATTGAAGAAAGAAAACTTCTTTTTGAAATAATCTTCCAGAGATACCAAATTTATTTTATTCAGTTCTGAGGAAATATAGATAGAAAGGATATTTTGTTACTTTAACCTGTAACTAGCCAAATGACCTGTTCCTAACAGTATTTAATTTTTTTCTGCTTTCCAGGTTTTGGCAAGCAAGGGCAGTTGAGAGCTTCTTAAGAGGTGCTACATCCTATGCCGATCAGATGTTCCTGCTAAAAAGAGGGCTTCTAGAGGTAAGATAATCCAACCTTGGACTTTTTATACAGTGTGTACTTTATAATTTCCTGTGGGGTGGGAAAATGTTGACCTTCCAGATCTTGGGCATTGTAGACCTTGGTTTGTTGGTTGAGGTAAATTGGATTCATTATATTTTTGGAGGGTTACACGTTTCCTGCTCCTAATTTGACTTAATTTTTGAAGTTCATCACTTTTTGTTTGTTTATTTATTTACCGCATTTATATTCCACTCTTCTCACCCCAAAGGGGACTCAGGGCAGATTACAGTGTACACATACACGGCAAACATTCAATGCTATTTTTTACATATAAGACATAGAGACAGATAGAGGTCATTCAGCAGTTTTTCCACTTCCACTTTGGATCCTGGAGGTTGCCCAGGGGAAGCTATCACTTTATCCACTATGACACTGAGCCTTTTGATTGTAGTATTTCCTTCTTGTTCTCCTGCATTCTTATGGTGTCATAAATTATCCTCCCTGCTTTAAGTGGTCCCTAATTTCTCTACTCTTAGCACAATTGTTTTCAAACTGCTTAGGTGAACAGTAAGCTGGGCTATTTAGCAATTGGGAGCTCAACGCTAACCCAGGTTTCAAACTTGCCACCTTTTGGTTGGCAGTGATTTATTGCTGCTAGCGATTAACCAGCTGTGCTACCAGCCCGGCTTAACTGTGTTTTCTCATTTCTGAAACTATAGTTATAAATGGTCACACTTTACATCTGTGAAAACATAGTACCTTCAAGTAACAAACTTTGGTAGGGAAGGCTGCTTGATTATCAGTAAAATGTGAAAGTTAGATATCCAAACAATGAATTCATCTTTATTCTATGTGTCGCATTTCACTTTTTACCAGCATATTCTCTACTGCATTGTTGACAGCGAGTGCAAGTCACGAGATGTGCTTCAAAGTTACTTTGACCTGTTGGGGGAACTGATGAAATTTAATATAGATGCCTTCAAGAGGTTCAATAAATACATTAATACAGATGAAAAGGTAAAATGAAAATCCCCCAAATCCCACTTGTGAAACTTCAGTTCTGTATTAACTTTGTATTCTGGACAGAATCTAATGAATGCTCTTCCTTCAGTTTCAGATATTTTTGAATCAGATCAACAGTTCACTGGTTGATTCCAACATGCTAGTTCGATGTATCACATTATCCTTAGATCGATTTGAGAGCCAGTCAGATATTAAAGGTAATACCACAATCATTTTTGAGGTGAAGAAAGAATTTCAAAAATAAGAGCAAGTATGTTTTTAAAGCTTTCTTTGCAAGGAATGTTTAGGCCAGCCCTCAAGGCTAGATGCCCCAGGTATGCCTTGCAGTATGTTTTGCCTGCCTTTAACCCAGACCTGTACATCATTCAGGCTGGGGGCCAGATGTGGCCCTCACAAAGCTTTGGTGCCATCCGCAGAGACTCTGCGCCTAAGTCTTTGAGCGGCGGGTTGCATGCAGCACTACAGCAGAGTAGCAATTGGAACCTGTCATTCCCTTCTCCAGGTATATTACCTCAACATGTTTCCTTTCTCTATGCATCGAAGTCACCAAACTAACCTGTGGCAAAGGAGACGCCACCAGTCAGAATGCTTGAAGTGCGGGTTTTAGTTGGAAACGTGTCCTCGAAAGGTTATTGGACTAAGGGTAGCGTAGCGGGGAACAGGAATGAAATTTTCAGGGCTATCGGATTTTTTTAAAGAATTTTGAGATCCAAGTTACATTAAAATTTAACATTAGATTGGCCATTTTAGAGGGGGGGGGGTAGTTATGAAGAAGTTCCTCGGCTCTCACCTCCGACATTCTTCCTTTTTCTGTACCTCTGGTTGCCCCTTTCTCCTCATAAAATCATAGAGTTGGAAGAGACCTTGTGGGTCATCCAGTTCAACCCCCTGCTAAGAAGTAGGAAAATAGCATTGAAAGCACCCCTGACAGATGGCCAAATTTGCTTCTCATCCAGCAGCAAAACCTCCAACTCCACATCATTCATTTCATGAGGGAGAAACATAGCTTCACCATGAAGTTGTTGCAGCACCTTCAGGGTGAAGCTAAGTTTTCTCTCACATGCAAGGGAAATAAATGGTGCAGAGTTGGCAGTTTTTCCCTCCGGAGGAGAAGGAGATGACCGAGGCAACCAGAGGCAAAGAGAAAGGGAGGGCAGAGGAGGCAAGAACTGAGGCAGTTCTTCTTTCCCTCAGAAAAGGATTATAACCTGCCAACATGCTGAGAGGAGGCAAGGAAATTGAGACTATTCTGCTTTGCTGCTTGCTCTGATGGAAAAGGCGTCCTCTCACAAACCGGAGTGAGGCACTAAAAACCTATCTGCAGCCCCAGGAGGTTTAGCTTGTTTAATTTCAGCCCCTTACTACTGCCAGGTTGTGCAGTCCTGTTTTAACCTTTCCTGATACAGAGAATATCAAACTGTAGGAAGATTATCAGCCATTTCCATGTGGCCAAGAGATGTGTAGAGATAAGTTATTTATATGGTTAGTATTTTTTAGAAAATGTTGCAATGTCAAGGGTATTCTTCAAACCTCAAAAGCACAAGGTCTGCCTAACATTTAATGCTAATATGGGGAAGTGTTCAAACAGGACAATCCAATTTTCTTCATTTGGCTGTTCAAAACCTAATAATTCTTTGTTTTGTTCAGTTGCAGAGGTCTTGTCTGAGTGCCGCCTGTTATCCTACATGTCACAGATGTCCATGAGGATGTCCTTCCTTTTCCGGCTCATTAATATTATTCATGTACAGACACTTACACAGGTAAAGACCTGGCACTGAGGTCCCATGGATCACATATGAATAATTCATAGCTTGATATTACACAAGTCAATATCCTTTGGAGTCTCGAGTCCAAGACAGGCCCTGGAAATTCCTTTTAATACAGCATTGTATCTTTACTTACAAAAGTTTAATTTTATTCTTATTTTATTTTGTTTTTCATATAGGAAAATGTAAGCTGTCTGAACACCAGTCTAGTAATTTTAATGCTGGCCCGAAGGAAAGAGAAGTTGCCATTCTATCTGCGTACACTTCAAGAGATGGAATACACAAAGAAATACCCCGGCTTCATCCTCAATAATTTCCATAGTCTTCTTCGTTTCTGGCAACAGCATTACCTCAATAAGGACAAGGATAGCACCTGCTTAGAAAATGTATGTCTGCAATCTTTGCCTCAATCCATTTTTGTTTTCTGATTGTGACCGGGTATGCTTTTGGGGCCATTGCAAATATGTTGGCAGATTAGTTTGTCAAGCTGTATTTTGCAATATGATAAGCAACCTTATCACATTGCAAAGAAGCTCCTTCTTTGGAGGCTTTTAAACAGAGGCTGGATAGCCATCTGTCAGGGGTACTTTGTGCTTTTCTTGTGTGGCAGGAGGTTGGACTTCATGGCCCATTTGGTCTCTTCCAACTTTGTGATTCTAACCATTTTAGATGGATGTGTTTTAGCTCTCAGTAACATAGAAAGACATGTGGGGCATTTCATTTTTTCCCTGTGGTAGCCAGAATCATTCTAGTGCTTATCCTGAGAATTGTTAATAGTGACTAGACCATTTTCATTCCCAGACTTATGTGTTGTCCAGGTGGAAAGCTTGTGTTAAATATAGGTCTGAAATTTGTTTAGCAGTGCAAGTATTAAAAAGAAATTCTTGAACATAAGAGCTGTTCAGCAGTGGAAAACTCTGCCTCGGAGTGTGGTGGAAGTTCCTTCCTTGGAAGCTTTTAAACAGAAGCTGGATGGCCATCTGTCAGTGGTGTTTTGATTGTGCTTTCCCTGCATGGCAGGAAGTTGAACTTGATGGTCCATGTGGTTTCTTCTAATTCTATGATTCTCCTATTTTATGAAGTAGTAACTACTTTGTCATGCAGCAGCCTGATTAGCCTGGAAGGTGCCTTATGCCACATGGCACAACATTTTCCATGGAAATGTATTTTAAGGCCATTTAAGTTGCCTTTCAGAGCACATAATCAATATAAGGCAGCTTTCAAGACCATAAAATAAAATTTACAGGTATCTTCTCTTGGTAATGGTATTTTTCCTTTGGTGGAAAAGATACAGAAGGCATTATTATTATGGGGTTCATAATGGCATGTGATTGGTCATTATAGGAATTGGATACTTTCTAAGTGGATATTCCAGTACAATGCTGCAGGTGTCTTCTATGTGATCTTATCAACAATAAATACAGACTGATGCTGTTTGCAGAATTTCTGCATCCCAAGAAGCTTTGCTTTCATTTCAAAATACAAAGTCAAATAGTAGCACCGAATAGAAAGGAAAACAAAAACATTAAATGTAATGATATGCTGAAGTGTAGCAAGAAGAGTCTAGAAACATGTCTTTAAAAGATTATTAACTGAGCTGACTTGAAAAATGTTGGATCTGATTTTGAGATGGAAGTAGAAGTCATATGTGATTTCTAAGGTTGCACCGGGAATTAGTGCAGCTGGATATAACTTTATTTGCCAAAGCTCAATACACTGGAATCATGGGACTTGTTGTTTTACAAGTTCTTGAGCCTTCTCTGCCTAAATTTCCTGGTGCCTGAATTCCAGAGCATTGATCCATAGCAGTTAAGGTGGTGTTCTGAGTTCCACAGAATTCTTCAGGGTCCTGTGTTAAGTATTGCTGTTCTTGTCTTTCCTACCACCAGTATCTCTGCTACTCATTTCTATTATAACCAGTTCTCTGACAGTTCTTGTAAATGCTTGTGTACAGCATTTTGAAAGCAGAATGGGTTTAAAGTGTGCTTGCAATTGCCCCTGGTCTCTCTTTGTCTCTGAATCACACAACTGGGGTTTAAATGATATAATATGCAGAATTTTCTGTATCTCTAGGCAAAAGTTTTGGCAATAACCCCACTCACCCTCTGAATGAGTTTGATCTCAACTTGATAAAAGATGGGCATAGGATTTGGTATCCATTTGGACTTCTTGGTCTTTTCTGTGGTTCATTTATGCTTTGTTATAGCCTAAATTTTGTGTTTTCCTTCAACAGAGTTCATGTATTAGTTTTTCCTACTGGAAAGAGACTGTTTCTATACTGCTCAGTCCAGACCGGACATCACCTTGTGCCATAGTTAGCTACATTGACGAGGCATATATGGACATTGACAGAGAATTCACTGAGGAGTGATTCTTCAGCTTCTGGCTTCCAGTGGACTGTGCTTCAGAAGGAATCTTGCAGACAGACTGATTTTTCAGGGATATGCTACATGCACAAGCTTTGGGGCTATGGAATGTCACCATGTTGAGTTTGTTTTCCACCCCTCCCCGGCTCCGTTTGGAAGAGCAAGACGTCACAAACTTCCCCAGCAACATATTCAGGGACACTCACGTGCTGCAAGAAACTTTGCAAAAAAAAGCCCAGCCTTTCCCTGCTCATTGAGGCTAGAACTCCACGAGTCTGAGAGATGGGATCCTTGAAGTGTGCAGTGGTTAGCTGTGGCTTTTCCTTCCAATTGCCAGAATAAGATGTTACAAGCAACTTTCTGGGCAATTCAGACAAGTCGGTTTTATGGTATGGTACATACCAAATGCACACCAGCCACATCTCGGCCGTCCTTGAAAGGTTTTTTCTCATGGGTTTCTTTTTCCCTTCGGATGGGATTTTGAGCTGCTTGTTTGTAGGTTTTGGTTTAAAATTCATGATGAAAGTGGCTGTCTGAGCCTCAGCATACTACTTCCAGACTGTTTGCTTCCTACAAAACTGTGTTTGAACACCTTTTTCTG
The DNA here is from genome assembly GCF_037176765.1 of Anolis sagrei. NCBI lineage: Eukaryota > Metazoa > Chordata > Lepidosauria > Squamata > Anolidae > Anolis > Anolis sagrei. The sequence continues at coordinate 208,149,026 of NC_090024.1, read as the reverse complement.
TGCTGTGGTACTGCGAACAGAAGTACCTATTTGTGTCTGATGGAACCACCCCCCCCCCACCCCCCCGGTTAATTTTACAGTGTTGTCTAAAGCAGGCATACATTGTGGTGATGGATTTAATCTGAAAGCCTAGTTTTAACTAGGTACTAATAAATTAAAACTTACTCAACATTTTTAAAATGCTGCAGCCTGACCATTTTTGTCAGTAAAGAACCAATAGAGCTTGAAACCCTCCTTCCAAAATCTTACTTTAACGGAAGAGTCATGCTTAACCTCAGTCTGGGAACCTGATGCCATAGCCTCCAATGACTAAATTATTCTGATGTATGTCTTTTATGTTCCTGAGGTATAATAGCTACTGGAAGGTTCCATTCTTTTTCTATCGACACCTGTATGAGATGCTGCATGTTGTATTTTATAAGAGATGAGGTACTCGGCAAAACTGGAGCTTGCTCTTGTAGCCGCCAGCATTTAAACAAGGCACTGATTTTTGAAATCAGAAACTTTCTGGAATGAACATTTCATTGCAATACTGTGCTAAAGCACTTTATAGGGTTTATGAAGCATTATCAATCCTATCTTCTCATTTTGAATTACTCTGATCGTCCCTTAATTGTGTACATATATAGTTCTGAAGCAATTTACATACCACAAAATATGGCCCTGCAAAGCCTTGTGTTTGAACGTTAAGTCTTTGTGGTATTTTTATTCTGACACAAAGCTTTTCCCTAAAGAAAAAATTCAATGGCAGGATCCGCTTAGTTACGTCAGCAATTTTCAGTCATCCACATGAAACTGGCAATGGCTGGAACTGAGTGCTATTTTGCCTCATCTTTGTTCTTCCAATGTTTTATTTATGGTATAGCTATTGGAAAGAAGTGCTATTGTTCTTACCCAAATACTGTCTTCATTACCACAGTATTTACCGAGAGGAAAAACTAAATATTCTCACCTCCAAGATAAATTATATATTACTATTCTATCACACAGGCCTAGTTGCTCTTTGGTTTAAAGAGTCCAACTGGTTGTTGATTCATTGATACAACAAGGCAGCACTTTATTAAAGACTAAAATCCACGTCTTATCCATTTTTGGATTTTTTGAACAGTACATTGGAATCCTGGGGGCTAATCATGTATCTGCAACTGATGCTTGGACAAAATCTCAATGATAAATTTATGTTTTTACTATACAGCTTAACCACGTGCATCAGAAAAGGAATTAATCTGGACATCTTTGAATTAATAGTAATTATTACAACTAAACAGCACTGCCATAAGTTTGCAAACTAAAAACCTCATTTTCATTGGTATATATTTCTTTGCCATTCAATGGTCAGGCTGCTTTTGTTCTCAATACATTTGGCTTGTGTGAGACTGACCTCACTAGTGAAAATTCCTCACCTGCTCCTAGGACATCTTTGGAGTTTTAGCCATCATGGTCTTTATTTCCAAATTACTGACATAAGCAATTCCAAAGGATGGAACTGATTTTTTTTTTACTCAGTTTGCATTCCTTGCTTTCTAATTCTTATGCGGGAACCTGTGCCCCTGAGATTTCTTGCCACGGCTTCTCCTGTGGAACCTTCTCTGCAGATGTTTAGAGACTACAGCGATGGGCTTGGATACAATGCTAACTGGTCCAAGGTTTGTAGCAATGGTTGATACTTATCTGTTACTAAACAAAAAAGAAAGAGGTCACTAATGGCTGTGTGTTGGTGTTACCTTGGATTTGAAATCATTAAAGTAACATAATTGATGTGTGACAAAAAGGTGGACTCCACCAGTCCAGAAAATATTCCTGGAATTTTTAATGTTTATGCTGCCCAGATTAATGCTGATTTACTAACAGCACATAAATGTATTAAATGGAACCTATTAAAAGAACTTTATTTTAAAAAATATACCCTGAAACATGTTTTTTTTACTTTTGTCAGCAGTGTACATGGTGAGCTTTGTACAGAGGATGTCGGCTGGTTAAGTGGTGGTGTGTTTCTGATGTAAGGCAACCATATCACATCATTTTCTTGGCAATATTTGTTCAGAGGGGGTTTGCCTTTGCTTTTCTCGGACATTAAGAGTGTGACTTGCCCAAGATTACATACTGAGTTTCCAAACCCTGTTTTCAAAGTGCCCTAGTTCAATGCTCAATCCAGTATACTATGCTTGCTCTTGGGCTTAGGTATTAGAGGTTCAAAATAATCAGGTAAACTTTTCAGGCCCCTTGGTGATATGTGTTGATGTAAGCACTAGTTACACGAGTATAGGGAATTTTAAGTTTGGAGCAGTGCAGAATGAACTATCAAATAACTATTTCAACAGTGCCCTCCTCTAACAACTTGTAAAATGAAGACTCAGCTTCACTGACCTCAGCCATGGATCAGCAATGGAAGTACCCCCAGAGGCCTTCCAGCTGTCCTTGAGCACTCGGGGACTAAGCAGCCCCTACAAACAGAGGCTGCTCTTTCTTCAAGTGTGCAGTGGCAACTGGACCATGTCTGGGCACACCCCTGCAGCCAATTATTGGCCAAGGAGTTAAAGTTGCACTGTGGAGGGAGTTCATCTGAGGAAAAAGCCTGAGGTGTCTCCTAGATAATGGCCACACCAACTATGCTGGTGGAGAACTATATTCTGCCATGTGGATCTTTGCTATGAAATACAGCTCACCTTTCCCCCACTGCTCTAATATTTAAGAAAGCTACCTGTGTATATGTGAATGGGAGCATGTACCTGTCCTCTTAGAAAAAACCAAGGCCTTTAAAATAGCAGAGGTATTTTTTAAAAAAAAAATCATTGTGAGAAAAGTATTTCAATTGCCTCTAGTACTTAAAATGAATCCAAGCCAGTAGACTTTCATGAATGCTAGATTTATTTACTACTAGAATTGCAATGGCTGTTGCAGCCATTTACATCTATACAGTGGCAGACATGACGGTCGTAGAGGTTGTGCTGTAGCTTCTTACTCTTCATGCTATAAATGGGGGGAAATCAAAATTGATTAGTAAATACACGGACTTCCTAAAATCCCTTTTTCCCTGTGGAAATACTTGCACAATGTGTTGTCACAGATGCAGCCCCCCAAGAATTGCCCAAGGGGATGCAACCCTTAATGAAATTCTCCACCAATTAAAGAAGTACAGCCCTTACCTTCAGAGTCACAACATCTCTCGTGCGAACCCGTAGCTTGTTGACTTGTGTCTCTGCAATATCGGCTCTCTCTTCTGCATCATCCAGCTCATGTTGTACCTTACGGTATTTCACCAGGTTGGAGTTGGCTTGTTGCTCCTAAGTATAGAAAGATGGAATTTCATGTAAATGGAGAGAGAGTTCGTAGTACTCCCTGTTGAGTGTCATGGTTGGAGAAACCAATCGTAGCATGTGAAAAGAAGATGGTGAAAATAGTGATGCCCCAGACTAGAAATGGGTTGTAGAGCAACCAGGAAGGTTTACTTAACCAAATGAGTCTACTGAATACTGCAGAAGTAGCTCACTATTCTGTTTATATTGCCAAATAGTTATTTTGGGACTATGGATCCTGGCTGGAATAATTATGATAGCAGACATAAAGATTATTAATGGTTTCCCTAGGGTCTGGGGGGGGGGGGGGACAATGAATAAAGAAGGGCCGTTTCTGCGGCCCTTGCAGGAATGCCTTTACTTACAGCCTCCTCAAACTGGCGCTTGTAGCTCTTGACTTTGCTCTGCAATTTGTCAATCAGCTCCTGCATCCGTGCCAGGTTCTTCCTGTCCTCTTCAGTCTGGAAAAAATGGTTTCTATATGAGCTGGCTCAACAACTGCCGGTGTATACTTTGCATACTGTAGTTTAAACCTTTCTGATCTGACATATTCTCTTACATGTCAGCTTTCATATAGTATATTGGGAGGATATCTATTAGATAATGTTATAGGCTGTAAAATGCTAGTTCTGAATATAAATTTTTCATCAAAAACTGCTTTCAAAGTTTTCTTTTTTGCACAACACCCTCTCTTGGGACTCCTTTTTGGTAAAGTTGGCTTTTCATAGTTATGGGGATAAATAAATGGACTGAAGATCCTGAGGTTTGTACCTGGTAAGTCAGCTCTTTGATCCTGCGCTCATATTTCCGAATTCCCTTCTGAGTGTCCGCATTTTTCTTCTGTTCTACATCCAACTCACCCTCCAGTTCTCTCACCTAGAAAGAGTAAATTGTAATTAAGGTTTCATGCCATCTGCCTGCTTGGCTCAGAACTGTGACACGGGACAGGATAGTGAGGACTTCAGGGCATGTTGGTGTAACCCACCACATCACACATTGTGTAATTGCCTTCTAGAGCCTTGCAGTAGATATTCCGTGTATCCTAAAACCTGGGTGACATAGTTCCCTTTCCCCCCAGAAAAGTGGCTTCCACAGCTACTGCCCAGAGTCAGACTTATTTGTGCCATAACCTAAGCTGATCTTTAGTCAACTCCTGTTGAATAAGGCCAGGCTCTCAGGCAATGAGATGGCTTAGTTTAAAATTTTGTTAGTTTTTTACATCAATATGAGAGTCAGAACCCTCACATTCTAGGGATATTAAACTCAATGCCAGATGGTAGGCCTAGATGCAGAATCCACAAAAACCAAGCTGTGATGATACGTCCTTGGCAAACAAAATATCAAACATCAGAACTCAAGATTGGATGACTACTAGAGATTTAAGAGAAGTCTGCTGAAGGTTTGGCTCAAAGGAACATTTGTGTAATGGTTAATATAGCTCCAAAGACACCAGGAAGAGAATGCTATAAGGCAAATGATGTAGTCAGTAGTTTTAAGATCAGTTTTTCTATTGATCTCTCCTACATGTAGGCTTGATTACAGCACTTACCCTAGCCTCTAGCTTCTGGATCTGCTTCTTGCCTCCTTTGAGGGCAATCTGTTCAGCCTCATCCAGTCGCATCTGTAGATCCTTGATGGTTTGTTCCATATTCTTCTTCATCCGTTCCAGGTGAGCGCTCGTGTCCTGCTCCTTTTTCAGTTCCTCTGCCATCATGGCTGCCTGATGGGATAAAGGGAAATGGACTATGCATCATTGTTTAACCATGCAAAGAGTTGTGTGCCAGTGTGATTTACACTTACCTAACCACATGAGAAATGAGTCCACTCAATTTGCTGCAGAGCTGTGCTTTAGATTCAACTATGTATCTAACCAATTCAACTATCCATTTATCCAACAAAGCCTTGTCAACCACCACAATGATACTGAGCCCCTACTTTCCTATCTGTTTTGGTTCTGTGTCTCACTGGGTTCTTCACACACAAGGTAGTTTTAGCAATCATCTATTCCTATAGATATTAGTGCTTCATAAGCTATTATTGCAGATCTCTTGCCTGTCTTATCTTGCTGCCTCAGGGGTCTAGGAGTAAATATTTTGGTAAGCCAAGAATTGGATCATGTCACTCCAGATATTATTCATTTGCATTCCCCACCAACTCTAACCTGGATAACCAACGGTAGGGAACACTGAACAATATCTGGAAGGCCATGTAATTTCTCCCTTACCAATGCCTGTTTTTCTCCTTATGGTATTTACATGACTTGCTAATTGCTAAGCCTGAAATCTTTTCTATCCATTTGGGCAGCAAAATACGATGTCCTGGCAGCAAGAGTAACAGAGGAGCAGTGCCAACCCTGCCCAGTCATTACAAAAAGGGAAGTGGGGTAATCCAGTGAACATGTGAAAGTGAAACCTCATGCTCTCTCATAATAAAGCTGATCTATTTCAAGAATTTCTCATTAATCCCAAAGTTAGAACAGGAGTGCAGAACTTTTTAGTGCAGAGGAAACCGCCTCCCCCATCTCCATCTGGGAAATTGTGCTTGCAAAAGTTACTGGGGAGACCTAAAACTTCCAAAATTCCCCAGGCAGCATGGCTATTATCAGTGGTCATGTTGGCTCGAAGACTTTTCAGTCATTTCCCCTCCCTGCAGGAATGCCATTTTTAAATTTTTCACACAAATACACTCCAGGCGCCTTACATCAGTAATGGCCTTCTTGGCTTTTTCTTCTGCATTCCGACACTCCTGAACCGCCTCCTCCACCTCTGTGCTCAGCTGAGAAATGTCTGCTTCCATCTTCTTCTTCTGGTTAATCAGGCCTGTGTTCTGGAAAAGAAAAGAAACCAGAGAGATATAACTCACAAGGGCACAAGAAGCTGATTTGACCATCTAACCAAGTATTTTCTTTGTATACGGATGGTAAAGAAGTCTTTTACTATCTCAGACAGAGATAGATGTTTTCCAACATTCTTAACCTGAGATATTCTATATACAGTGAAGTGCCTTATTACTGAGCTAGTGTTCAAAGACGTGCATTCATCTATTTTAGCACAAACAAAGAAACAAAGGAATCCAGCAGCACTTGAGACTAACTGGAAATAATAAATTTCTAGCATAGGTTTTTCTGGATAAAATCTACTTCAAAAGATGCATGGACCGTATTCATAAAACTATTTCTTCCCAGTAAATCTCAGAGATACTACTGGATTCTTTTATTTATGTGTTTTGATTGCTCAGCTGTTATCCTTCCAGAGTGATGGAACAGAGGTGGGAAGAGTCTAGGGGACGTGGTGCTGCAATCACAGAAAGCAAAAAAGAGATGCAAAAACGGTGTGCCCACACATACACAAACCAATCACAAGTGCTCTTCTGTGCAATCTATAGAGTTGCTTACTGATTTCAGTGCAACAAAACACAACAGGCTACTCCATGTTGCCTGGTATTTACCATTCATCTCTGCTGGTTTATCCTCATTGAGATCCAGGATGGCTTTAGAAATAATACTGTGATTTGGAGAGACCAAATAATATTGATAATAGCAACATAACAAAATCATATGTTTTGATTCCAACTCAGTTATTCCAGAAATACTATTTCTTGAGGTTTTGCAGATACAACTACATTACAATATACAGAGGTGCACGCACATAAAAAGAGCCTTGAATGGCAGTGCCTAGAATCCCCAAGGTACAATGGCTATGGAGAGTTACAGTCCAAAAAGTAATTTTCAAAGCTTGATTTATGAAGTTTGAATTAAAAGGCCAGGACATGGTTTCTTTACATACTTGTGAATTAAAGTCCATTTGAAATGGCAGTTGTACTAGTTTTGACGTAGCTGTTTGTCCTTACATAAAGGAGAGACAAATCAATACTGTACTTTCTGTGTTTATCAGGGATCAACGTAAACACTCCATTTCAGTGTATGATTCAATCTTCATCGGACTAATTTATTTATTTATTTTATTTTATTTTATTTTATTTATTTTATTTATTTTATTTATTTTATTTATTTATTTAGAGTTTTTATACCACAGTCTTCTCACCTCCAAGGAGGGACTCAGGCCGGCTAACAACATAAGATACAATGCAATAAGAAAAACATTATAGATCATCAATATAAAAATACATTAAAATACAATAAAAACAATTCATACAATTCATACAAATTACAGCAAAAATCAGTTCGTCCAAAAGAATCACAAATTCACAAATTCATCGCCATTCGCCAGAAAGGTCAGCAGTTATTGATTCAGTCATTATTCTGCAAATGCAGTATCCCAAAGCCATGTTTTTACCAGCTTTCTAAAGCTAAGATGCTATCCCTCATGTAAAATCACCATCTTCCCTCTCACCTGGGAGTGCAACAAATTGACTCTCTCCGTGGCCTCCAGGAGCTCCTGCTCAGCCAGCTTCCTTCCGCGCTCAGCCTGTTCCAGCGCTGCACGCAGTTCCTCCACCTCAGCCATCAACAAGTTGTTGCGCCTTTCCAGAGCAGCTGCCTGTTCCTTCAGGTCATCATTATAGCGCAAGGTATCATCCAATTCTATCTGCAAGTCCTGTCACCCACAAGACAAGAAGAGCATGAAACAGAAGTAAGATGCCTACTGTCTTATGACAGGCCATAAAGAAATTTGGGCAAGATCTTGGGAAAGTCACTTCTTTGGAAAAATAGCTCCCAGCCCCCTAAAGCAACGTTTTCAGTCTCTGCCTTCAAGGATCCTCAGACAACAGACTTAAGCAAGGGCAGTGCCCCATGTCCTTTACAGATGGTCAAGCGCAACCTTTTCTTAAAACCAAATACTGTACATTTGGCACTTTGTATTTGCAGATTTGCCTTGTGCAGCTCTGGTTATTCTTGTATCTGACTAATGTGGTCCCTAGGTCCTACAGTGCGACTCCATGGTTAACCTCTGCCAGACATTGAACAGGCAGTTGTGCTTGAAGACCTAGAGGTTCCTAGAGAGAACATCTCTAGGAATTACTAGATGCTCCAGCATAACTATTACAGTCTATTATTATTATTATTATTATTATTATTATTATTATTATTATTATTACTCTGCTTTATCTCCCCCGAAGGGGACTCAAACTACCAGCTATAGAATTGCACTGAAGAACCTATTATTATTATTATTATTATTACCTCACTTTTTCTCCCCACAAGGAGACTTAAAGCAACCTAGAGATGCCTAGAGAAATGTTCTTACAATATGTTTTTTAAACTGGCTGTTTTTCCACTTTTGCTGAGGTCCTGTGCCCCTAATCCCAGTGAATACGGAAGTCTGACTGTAGTAAAGGAGATAGTCGCCATGAAGAATGTCAGTAAGACAATAGAGCACCATCAGATCCAGCAAGAGCATTTGCCCATCTCAATAGAAGGCTAAACTGACCTTCATTTGGGCCTGGAGCTGCCGCACCAGTTTCTGAGACTCAGCAGCCTGGCGATTTGCATGGCTCAACTGGATCTCCATCTCATTCAGGTCTCCCTCCATCTTCTTCCGCAACCTAATGGCCTCGTTTCTGGCCTTGGCTTCTGCATCCAGAGAGGCCTGCATGGAGTCCATGGCTCTCTGGTGGTTACGCCTGTAAACATAAAAGCGGCAATTTACTCAAAAATGTGGCAATGGCAGGCAATAATCTTGATACTATATTTTCAATTGTGTTTCCAAAAGGGAGAATTCACTCTATGTCTGATCCAAAAGCCTCAGAAGACCCAACACATTTAACATGGCTGGCTTTGTATAGTAACCTGACCATATTCATACCTCAAGTTCTCAAACTCTTCATCTTTTTCAGCCAGTTTCCTATCAACGTCTGCTTTAATTTGGGACAATTCCAACTGGATGCGCAGAGTCTTGCTCTCCTCGTGCTCCAGGGCTCCCTAAAGGCAACAGACAGGTGATTGCTAGAAGCTTCATTTTTGTCAATTGGGTTTGTTTGGAACATGATTTGAAGGTTACTCTATGTGCCCTCAAGTTGCCTGGTGACCTACAGCAACCTCATGAATGTCTTAGGGTTTTCTTAGACAAAGAATACGTAGATATGGTTTTGCCAGTTTCTTCCTCTGAGATATAGCCTACAGCACCTGGCATTCCTTGGCAGTCTCACATACAAGTACTAACCAGGACTGGCTTAACTTCCAAGATCATACAGGATCCGGGGCCTTTAATGCACTGACTAATCAAAAATGCATTTGTGATGTCTTGTGTTTAGGAGGTAGTATTTCAAGCGCAGTCCTGAAATCCACTTTTCTGATCACTAGATGTCACCGTAAGTCCAGTTAGATGATCTGCTTTCACTCTCATTGTTTTCATCTATTAGTTGACAATCAGAGGAATCAACAAAAATAAACTATGAATGTAGATCGGCAGATGTAAGGAAAAATTTAAAAAAGCATAACTGAAGATTCATGCTTACAAAAACATTGATGCTGAACACTGTAGCTCTTCCATCCACTGCTCTTCACATCTTTCACATACATGATGTCACACAGTACATTTTCTCATGTATGTACACATATACATTAATCTCTCAACAGGACTGGCTCAACCATTAGGCAAGAATGAGACTGACCACTTCCAACCACTGATTTCATTGCATGATATTTCATCTCTTCTCTTCTAAGTGTAGCAAATAGCTGCCTAATTTGCTTTAACCACATTTTTACTGTGGGAAAAAGCTTCATATGGGACTTTTTATCTGTATGTCAAGATTTGTATGTCAAGATTGGCCCAACTCTAATTGAGCGGTAGAGTCATAAGCCACAATTCACTCTTATCCTTCAAATTTTGCTCCTGTTCACCCTCAGTGGCCTCCTCTTTGACTGGGATGCCATTTGGATCCCCTTTCACATTGTTCCCTGCCTACACCTTAGTGATCTCCTTCCTCTCCTCACCTCAGCCTCCTCCAGGGCAGCCTGGATGTCATTCTTCTCACTCTCCAGGCCTTTCTTCAGCTTCTCCAGCTCATGAATGGTTTTACCACTCATGCCAATCTGATCAGTCAGGTCAGTAATTTCCTCTAGTTAGGAAGAGACAAAGACAAAATGACAAACTTATTTTGAACGTGCATACACATTTTAGTTGTACTGTTTAACTGGTTCTGCTTTGTCTAGTGATGAGGAAGGCAAAAGGTGGAATCCAAAGTTATCCTCTCACCCTTGAATGCCATATTTTTATCAATTTATCTCTTCCATCTTGCACCCTTCAGTTCTAAAAACTTCCTAGTAGAAGGAAGGTAGAAAGAAGGAAAAAGAGAAGGAGCACCCGTACCCTGTAACCCAATTCCCACATTTATATGATGCAGTCACAGGACACACAGAGCCTGGAAAAGGTACTTTGGGGACTAGAAATCCCAGAATCAAGTTGGCAGGTGTTTCTGGGAATTTATCTAGCTAGCTACTGATAGTTCTGATTATGTTACCTTGCAAGTTCTTGTTTTCCCGTTTGAGAGTCTCTAGATTCTCCAGTGACTCCTCATAGGCATTCTTGAGCTTGAATAGTTCTGTGCTTAGGCTTCGGGACTCCTTTTGAGAAGACTCCAGCTCTGACTGTGTCTCCTCATATTTCTGCTTCCACTCAGAAATGATCCTGTCAAAATTGCGCTGTTTTTTGTCCAAGGCAGCAGCGGCTGAATTAGCTCTCTCCAAGTCAATTGAGAGGTCCTCAATCTCCGTTTGCAAACGGTGCTTGGTCTTCTCCAAAGAGGAGCACTTGGCATGTGCTGATTCCACAGCTTCCTCTGCCTCTTGCAGACGGATGGCCAGCTTCTTCCTACAAATGATGTTAGTTAGCAAGGGAAGTAGCAACATACATAACAAAAGACCCCAGAAACACAGCTAAGACTACACATCTCTTCAAATACTTCTCACTATTATGATGGAAAAGCAATTTTTAAAAAAACCAAAAGTGACCAAATGAAAGTGAAATTAGAGGAAACAACCACAAGATATGATATACTCCTCTTTTCCCACAATGCTTTTTTACAACATATCCTTTACACAACATTTCCCATTTTCTGTGATATTCCATTACCAAGAAGCCTTCAAATATCAGCATAAGAAAGGATTTCACATGGCTGTCCATTGTAGGGGCTAAGATTGTCAGGGGAGACCTTGCTCTTGGTACCACACCCCTCGCAAGTGCGACTGGTGAGGGTGAGAGACAGGGCCTTCTCAGTGGTGGCCCCTTGTCTACAGAACCCCCTCCCCAGTGAAATTAGATCAGCCCCCTCCCGTCTGGCCTTCAAAACTAAAACTAAAACTTGACTTTGTGATCAGGCCTTTGGTCAGAAATTGGAGCAGTGCAATAAGAGATAAATTAACATTGATGACTCAGACTGGCCTTGAATTATGACCTAGATTATGTGATTTTAAATTGCTGTTTTAATATACTGTTTTTAACTAGTTGTTTTTAATGTTTTAATGTTTTGTTTATTTACCAATAATATGTGTATATTCAGCATCTAGTTGTTGGCTTTGTAAGGCCGCCATGAATCCCCTTCGGGGTCAAGAAGGGTGGGATATAAGTGCAATAAAGAAACAAACAAACAAACAAACTTACTTGGCTTCCTCTAGCTCTTCCGTCCTCTGGATGGCATCTGTCTCATACTTGGTCCTCCACTGGGCCACTTCAGCATTGGCTTTGGATAAAGACCGCTGGAGTTCCCCTTTCGCTTCTACCTCTTCTTCGTACTGCTCCCGCAGAAGGTCACAGTCATGACGAGATGCTTGCAAAGCATGAGCCAATGCATTTTTGGACTGGACGGTTGAAAAATATATGGATTAGAATGATAATAATCATTTACTTGTGTTCATTCATTAAGAATGAAAGCTTATTCCACTCACTGCCAAATAAGGCAGGTATCATCTACATCATCACAGATAGATTCTAAAAATGGTTTTTCACAGGAACAGGGACAGTAATTTCTGCCGGTAAAAGTGTCTGTCCACCTTTGTGGCTGCAGATCAAAGCCAAGGAAAAATAATTGAGAAACTTGTTACCAAAAGAACTTGCTGAAGCTCTAGTCTGCAAAGTAGACTATCCTTATGGACACTTGAAAAGAAAGTTGGTTAGATGCATCTGTCCAAGAAGCATTCTGTGACTTCAAAACAGATTTGTCAATGACTGAAAGAGTTACTCATTTCTTCAAGTTTGGACAAGTTACTTTTCTGTAGTACCAATCCTAGAATCCCTGCATCAGCAGATCCATGAAAAAGCTTCCCCCTAGCTATGATAGAGATTCTGGGAGTGGTAGTCCAGAATAGTAGTTTGCCCAAGATCTCCAGTTTCCAGACATGGATCACCCAGTTTAAAACAACCATATTGCTTTAAACTCTATTAGTTTACATTGTCGTATAAGTCATTCGTGCAGTCATGTTGGCCACATGACCTTGGAGGTGGCTACAGACAACAGCAGCTCTTTGGTTTAGAAATGGAGATGAGCACCAACCCCCAGAGTCGGACACAACTAGACAGTGTCAGGAGAAAACCTTTACATTTACCTATAAGTCATCCAGGCCTTTACCAAATACATTCAGCCCCTTCCTTGATCAACTCCTTTTAAATGTATTCTGAAGCTTGGCTTGGCCACTCAATCAATATGGAAACAATGTGTGGTTAAATATAATACGTAGTTTAGTCTATTAGTAAAATACAAACTACAACAACTGCAAGCCGTGTCATTTTCTCAGGAAGCCCTTCTAAAGGTGTATACAAAAAAATCTATCGTCATTTCACTGTTAGGGTGAAAGTGGTCTGAATATTCTTGGAACACCTCTCTATAGTATACTGCATATATTAAAGAATTTGGCTTGGTTACTAAACAATAGTATCAGGCTGAGCCCAAATGAGCCTTTGGAGAGAACAAATCCATTTCCTTCTACAAGCACTTTTTTTTACTGAAGATTGTAACCCCAACCATATAAATACTCACTTTGGTCTCTTCTTCTAGCTGTCTCTTGAGTTCTTCAATTGTCTGTGTGAAGGAAGTCTTGCCTCGACTCAGCTGGTTTATAAGCGACTCCTTCTCTTCAAGCAGCCGGCTCAGCTCTCCTAATTGTGTTTAAACAAACCAAAGGTCTCAAAGAAATCGTTCACTGGGAAACTCATGTTTTTATACTACTTTGGCATCTAAATAATCATATGCCAGCTTTCAAAATATATCTTCATGACACTACAACTCCAGATCATTTCAGCACAGAAAGTATCTCACGTCACCATCGAGCTGATACAGTGCAGATACTGGCCTCATCTACACTGCCATATAAAATCCAGATAATCTGCTTTGAACTGGATTATATGGCAGTGTGGATACAACCTCTGGCACCTGCTGGTGGTATATCCAGAGCTGAGGTGACCAACTTCATTGTACCGTACTTAAGAGCTATGAAGTACAGCCCAATACATTTTACTTTTATTAATGCCTTTGTTTTGCTTTTAATTTGTAGGGTTGAAAATATGTTGTTAGCTTCTTGGATCATATTTTTGGGTCAAAGTCTGGATATAAATGAATTAATTAAATAAATAAATGCAATTCATAGTCTTAGTTTCCCTTTTTCTGTTACTTTAATAGGGATGGGTAGCTTATGTTTACTTTGCACTATGAAAGAGTAGAGGAGACAAAATAGTTCATTTTTTATGAATGCTGATTATTTATTCTTCTTTTATATAGAGGAGGCCGTCTCCTCTTCCTAAGTTGGCAAGTTACACTTTCACTATACTTCAGGACCTTCTAGCTCTGTTCGGAAAGAATAATGCATTTAAAAGTTTGTAATTTTGTTGTGATCAAACTGCGCCTTTTCAATGTCAAACATGATATGCCTAGGCTGAGCTGAGTACATAATAATGTAACTGTAAAGGGTGGGAATATTGTGCGGGGCTTTCTTAATTTTCTGAAAATGTCTCTTTTTTAATGAAAATAATGTAAAACACAGATTTTTAATCTATAAGCTTCACATTTTCACATCTCCGCACCTGCTCACTCCATCTAGACATTTTGCAGGTGTTAACCTGATATACTACAGTTAAAGCTTGCCACAAATCATTGGTTACTATTTGAACAGAATATTGGCCTGGTTATTCACAGGCAACTGTGGCCGTATTTCTGGACACAATAGCTTATCAAACATAAGATATATAATGCACAATCATTATGCCACAAACCTGTTTTACTGTACTAATCCCTCCTTGTAGAGTTCCAATGTGCAATCAATTAAAGCAAAGTGGATTGAGCTTAGTCTTCTATCAGCTACTTTTAGGCTCAGCAAAACAATTGGAGCAACGTACCACTTTCAGTCTGCAGCCTCCCACGCTGGGTGCTGACTTCAGCCAGCTGGCGTTGGAGCTCATCCACCTTTGATTTGGCTTCACTCAGCTGATCCTCATATGTTCGGCAGAGTTTTTCAGCATTTGCCTACAAGAGCAATGAAACTTTGTCAATGCAACAACCCATTTCATGACTAGGGCTAAGTTAAGTCCTCCAACCATCTGCTGTGCTGCTTCATATTTAGATCTAAGAAATACATTCAGACTGAGGTGCACAACTAGGAATGTTTTAACTGCCTTCCTCACTCACCCAGTGAAAAAAATGATTCTACAACAAATGCACATCAGTGGTGGCCCTCGTCAAGGAAGTTAGGCAACATCTAGCACAGTGGTTCTCAACCCGTGAGTTCCCAGATGTTTTGGCCTTCAACCCCCAGAAATCCTAACAGCTAGTAAACTGGCTGAGATTTTTAGAAGTTGTAGGCCAAAACACCTGGGGACCCACCAGTTAAGAACCACTGATCTAGAGAATTTGCACTGGAAATTATGAAACTGTTCTTTTGATCACCTATCTTAGAAGCATGTGATGAAATTCCAAGTTATTATATTACTTTGTTTATGTAAAAGGTGTCAAATTACGCCAGACCTGGATCCTGCACATTGTGTAATGCATACCAGTGAAAAATAAAATAATAAAAAGTTGTGCATATTGATATAGCTTTACAGCACTGATTCTCATTGTACCAGTCAGGATAGGAGGGAAAAGTTAGGCAGATCGGAATCCTTATTAGAAATCCTATTATATTTTTCACAAATTATCTGTGCTTTTACCCTCTGCATATACTTGTAACCAATGAAGGCACAATTGTTGTTCTGTGCCTTCAAAGTAATTTCTGAACTATGCAGATCTGTCACGGGGTTTCTTGTCATAGTGAGAGTGAAAGAGTGATTTGCTAAGTGAAACAACTGTGGCGCAAAAATACTACATCAGCTGGTAACATCCATGAGGCACTTTGTCTTTCTCTGTCATTCTGGTTTAGAGTGATAGCACTTTAACTGGATCCAGGAAAAAAACTAGATGTGTTTGTGCATGAAGTATACCACTCTGCATATGTAAAGTTCCTAATTGTGTCTGGGGGCTCCCATATCAGTGGGGCCCCTTTCCACATAGTTGAATAAAATCTCACATTATCTGCTTGGAACTGGAATATTTGGCAGTGTGGACTCAAATAACCCAGTTCAAAGCAGATATTGTGGGATTTTCTGCCTTGATATTCCAGGTTATATGACTGTGTGGAAGGAACCTAGGATAGTGAATCTTGTACAGATTGTGTTACAGGTATAAAAGGAATTATACCAATTGCTGAGCTATATGTTTTCGTAATTGGATCTGCATTTTAAATAGCTCCTTAAAGGCTAGCTAAAGCCAGGAATGGAGTCACCACCATCTTCCTCTCCTTTCAACATCCTGGTACAAATTGCAAAACTCAACCATTCACCTTATTCTTGGTGAGGTAGTCAATGTTGGAAGACAGATCATCCACTTCCATCTTCAGCTCACTCTTCTCCTTCTCCAGCTTCTGTTTGACACGCTGCAGGTTGTCAATCTGTTCCCCCAGTTCAGCCACAGAGTCCGCATGCTTTTTGCGCAGGGCGGCAGCAGTTGATTCGTGCTGCAGCGTGGCCTCTTCCAGATCCCGCCGCAGCTTTAAGAACTCTGCTTCCCGCTTCTTATTCAGTTCTATCTGACAAGCTGTGGCACCACCCGCCTCCTCCAGCCGTTCGCTCAGTTCCTCCAACTCATGGGCCACCTCTGCCCGCTGCTTCTCCACCTTGGCTCTTGCAGCTCGTTCTGCTTCAAGCTCCTCTTCCAGTTCTTCAATACGGGCCTGCAAAGGATGACAGGAATTATTAGTTAACCCTGATCTGAATAAAAATGGGCAACCTCTTGATTCTGTCTGGGGCATAGGAATAGAAACAGGACATCTTCAGCTATTCCAATATGGGTCTCAGTCTTCCTCAAACTGTTTCTATCTGAACTTCCACTTAGTATGTGGACTGTCTCTATATCACATCGCCAAAAAATCTATATCACAGTTGCCCTGCACTTTGAACCATTCTGTTTCAAAATACAAAAGGTATACTTAGAGCAAGGCAAATGTTTCCTAGTTGAACTAGTTGAACATTGATTGCATAACTGGCCTCATTGTATTGCATTATTTGACCTTTCTTTAAGGCAGCTCCAGGAGGGAAAGCACTTTGCTTGACCCTTCAACAAACAAAGTGACTTTCAAACCTGCTGAAGATCTTTGCTAAGCATTTCTATTGTGTCTCAGCATGAAAAGGATGCAGACGATTGCAAAGATCACAAAAGTCATGTTCATACAATACACAGCTAGAGGCAGTGTTATAGGTACCAAAAATGAGGACATTGCCTCCCATAAGAATTCTGCTCTGTCAAATCACTTTTTCTTCAGTCCAAAAATTTCTGTTATTTTAGAGCATTTGAAACTGAAAATAGCTCCCACCTTGAAGTCATGTTTGATGTGTTTACCTTCCCTTGAGTACTCTTCTGCCCATTTTCTTTGGACAACTAAAAGCTATTTCTAAATACCCAACTTGAAGTTTTAAGTTGCTGCAATGATAGAAATTTGGGGATTGAAGGAAAATTTCATTCAGGGGTGCTCCCCTAGTACCTAAACCTCTGGCCAGAAGTATATGAGATCCTAAGACAATGCCATTCTCCAGAATGTACTTCCTTCTGAGAGTTTCCATGTACTGAAGGAATTCATCATTTTCGAGCCAGAATTCCAAACAATGGTTTCTCATGGAATAGTCCATAAAGCTTTACCTGCAGTTCTTTAATTTTCTTCTGCAGCTGAGTTGCAAGGATTTGCTCATCTTCAATCCTTGAATTTAACTGATTCATTTCAAAGTCTTTCCTATGAAAGAAAATACAAAGCACTTGTGTTCAGAATGATCAAGACTGAAATTCACAGGATTCTCTATATTTTTACACTGTGAGGAAATAAGGAATTCACCCTGGTACAGGTTATTTTCTTGGTGAACATATAGTATAGTCTTGTTGCTTAGTAAATTGAGTAACATAATAGTCACTGAATTGAAAGGTCTCATGAGAAGGCAAATTCACCACTTACTATTATTTTCCTTTCTGGAGAACAAAGTTCTGACTGAGTCCCATGTTGCTTTCCAATGTGACTCCTTCTCTTACCCTTTTTTCATGTCTCCCATCTGCCTCTGTAACTGAAAGTTCTATTTGGACATGGGAAAATCTTAAGGTAAGAGGGGTATATCCTAAGGCAGCCATTACCAACCCAAATAAATCTACTTCAAGCATGCAACTCCTTCTATCCCAAACCATTGATTCTACTGGCCGAGGTTGATGGAAGTTGTGAACTAAAAGAGAACTCCATCTTAGCCTTTCAAAAGCAGGGGAAGGAGAACCTTTGGTTTTCAGCAGGTCTTTGAGGGCTGCTGAACACTTCTATTTGTTTCTATTTTTCTATGGGGGGTGGCATTTCTGGCAAACCAAAGGCAGGAATCCCCCCCCCCCCCCATGTCTCACCTTTGGTTTCAACAAACAATATCCAATTGTGCCTCCTATATGTCATCTCTGCTATTAGGATTTTATTAACTTGATTTGATGTTTATCACAAACTGCAATATTTACTTTTTGAGTTTCTCCTCTAGTTGTTGCTTGTCATTCTCCAGATCCATCACAGACTCTTGAGTCAGCTTCAAGTCACCTTCTAGCTTGCGCTTTGCCCTTTCCAAATCCATTCGTATCTTCTTCTCTTGCTCTAAGGCACTTTCAAGCTGAATAATGGACAGAGAAAGATTTTTTTTAATCCACATGACATGTTTTGCTCATCCCATTCCACTTGCTTCTCCCTTCCATTCATATTGTATTCTGCTCCAGAAGTCAACCTTCTTAAATGGATGCCCTCTTTTTTTATCCTCCACAAATGCACAAATGTTTTGTTTGTGCAAATATCAGCATTCATCACTATAGGTCCCGCTGGCTAAGATCTGCAGTTCAACTACACCTGCAAGTTGCATGTTTCCCATTCCTGGCTTACCAAAACACCTACCCCTGACATGTTTTTTAATGACAAAAACATTTCTAAACAAAGCATTTCAAAGAACCCATCAAATAACTATTGTTTAAGCCACCAATGTTGATAATTGTACTAATACAGCATTGCTAATTCCACTCTTGCATCCACCTGCTCTCTAGCAAGGGTCTATCAAAAACGTTTTCACTGGTAGTCCTCCTACCAGATGTTTTGTACTTAATTTCCCATAATCCTAGACAATTTGACATTCTGACTACAGCAAGAGTATAGCAAAAAATGTCTAGGGTACATCTTTTCCTACTTTTAGTTGTAGATCACTATATACCGGTATAAAGTGGATTAAGCAAATTATTCTGTCAGCACAGGACTCTACACTGCCATTACAGAATTTTAAATACATCCACTCACATCATCCACTTGCTGCTCCAGCTTGACTTTAGCTTTGGTCAGAGTATTGACTTTGTCCTCTTCTGCCTGAAGGTCATCCAGAGCTTGCTGGTGGGCTTCCTGCAGTGCCTTCTTTTCCTTGGTCAGCTTAGCAATGACCTCATCCAAAGCAGCCATTTCTTCAATCAGGTTTTTAACCTAGGATAATATGGCAAGCTTGTTTAAATTGTTATATAGATGATATGATGTAGTGGACACAAGTGAGCCTTTTGCATATCATAGTGATAATAATGCCAGTCACAAAAGATAGAAACATTCAATATTAAAATCTCAATAAATGAGAAAGGAAAAAACAGAAAACAATACTGTCTTGCTGATCCATATTTCCCAAATGTTCTATTCATGTTAAAGAGAACTGAAGATGCTGGTTTCTCTCTTTGTAATGGGATTTAATTCTTCTGGGGTTTTTTTTTAATGAAGTAGCCATTATTTCTTAGAAAACACTCTATTTGCTGCTGTTTCTTACAAGTGAATGTAACAAGCAACTTTAATTGGTGCAGACTGGTGGAAATGGGATGCATATACATGGAGTGGAATTTATCTTTCCAATCAGCAGAATGATCTCACTAAAACAGCTTCTCCACTTGCAAGTGTAGTTTTACCTTGTTTTCTGTGGCATGCTTTTCCTTTTCCACCTTGGCCAAAGTGATTTCCAAGTCATCAATGTCCTTCTTTAGCTCAGCACATTCATCCTCCAGCTTTCGCTTCTTAGAGGTCAGGTCTGAGTTCATCTCTTCCTCGTCCTCGAGACGCTCCATTAGTTCTTTCACCTTAGCTTCCAGCTGGATCTTGGTTTTGATCAGGAGATCACAGCGCTCTTCAGCATCTGCTAAGTTGTCTTGTTCCTGCAAAGCATGTCCAACACCAGGATTTGACCATGAAATTCAATCATCTGATACATTTCTAAAATGTATACATATAATTAAGGTAAAGGTAGTCCCCTGACATTAAGTCGAGTCATGTCTGACTCTGGGGTGTGGTGCTCATCTCCATTTCTAAGCCGAAGAGCCAGCGTTGTCCGTAGAAACCTCCAAGGTCATATGGCCGGCATGACTGCATGGAGCGCCGTTACCTTCCCGCCGGAGCGGTACCTATTGATCTACTCACATTTGCTTGTTTTCGAACTGCTAGGTTGACAGAAGCTAGGGCTGACAGCGGAAGCTCACGCCGCTCCCCGGAATCAAACCTACGACCTTTCGATCAACAAGCTCAGCAGCTCAGCAGCTCAGTGCTTTAACCCACTGCGCCACCGGGGGCTCCCATAGATATAATTAGATATGTAAATAATAGATTTTGTTCTCACAAGCATTTTTTTTCCTTGCTGTAAGAAAGCTATTAATAACCATGCAGTTCCCAAAGAGTAGCCATTGTTTGCAACTTGTACAAACAATGTATATGCTTCTCTGCACAGACAGTATTATCTGCACAGAAATAGAATTTACAGGATAGAAAATACTGTTTCCAGATAGGAAACTTGTTTTCTGTGCAGAAATGTTTTCTGTGCAGAAATATTGCTTTCTACTCAGAAGCCAACATTTTCCCTACAGGAAACTTGTTTTATGCAGATAAAGGTTCTTCTCTATACAGAAAATATTGCTTTCTACTCATAAAATGTCATTTTGAGTAAATAAACCCATGTGCATTTTTCACATAGTGCTAAAAAGTGAAGATTTTTGTTTCTCTAGTAGTCGTGTCATCACGTTTTATTGAATGACAGAAACTCATTTTTCAACAATTTCACAATGTTTTTGTATATTTTTCCATCCCTAAATGTATATGGTGATTAAGGTAGTAAAATAACTCTTATTTATACCTTTGAAAATGAAAATGTTAAGTCTCACTGCACTTGACCACTTCCAACAGTGGTTTTGTGAATCCCATCATCTGAAATATAACCTGTAGCACCTTGCATTTGTTGGTGGTCTCCCCTACAATTCAAAGCAGTGGTTGGAAATATAAGACACTCCACAATCTGACTTCTCTTTGGATTGTATGTGGCTTTCAAGATGTTGTGCTACACATCCTAGTATGCTTCACCACTTGCTAAGGCTGATAGGTATTACAACCAACAACATATGGAAGACCAATTATTCCTATCTCTAATTTAATGGATTTCAGTGGAAAATATCAAGGGCAGATATATATCCAACCTTCTCATGCAGCACCACATGCCCATACCATATCTGGAGGGATAATTATGAAGATTACTCACTGCTTGAAGTTGCAGTGATAGGTCATTCTTCTCCTGAATAATGCTGACTTGCTTCTCTTCCAGCTCTTTCCTTTTTGCCTCTGACTTCTCCAGGGCCTCCTTTAGCTTCTGCATCTCCTCTTTGAGGATTGCCATTTCTTTTTCTGTCTGAGCTGACTTTAGGAGAGGTTTGATCTTGAAGAAAAGTTTCATCCAGGACCAGTTCTTCACAGCATTGAATGCACGAAGATTCCACTGGATGGTGTAGAGGGCATCCCTGTGGGAAACAAACAAAGCACATTGCGAGGGATGTTCTGCTCTACCCTTACCAAGCCGCTTAGATTCATGCTCCAACTGAAACTGTGGCTAGTTAGCTGAAGACTTCCAAAAGAAGGGATAGACAGAACAGCTCAATATATTAGGCTGTAGCTTTTGTATAAATCATTTCTGAAAAAGTGATCTTTAATTCTGGATTTTTTTCCAACTTCAAATGTAAAATGCCAGACATTGTTTCTAAATCAGGGTGGGCAACATATTTCCCATTGGTAATTCACAGATCCCCCGAAGTTGTTTTAGTGGCACTTGAGCCCACCCAGAAAACTATGCTGCCTAAATGGCCAATTAGGCCTCTGAAATTTAGTAGCAAACTGGTAAAATATATTTAAAACATGCAAGCCATCAGCTGAAGGTTGCTTAAAGAGATTTGCTGTCTGTTGGCAAATTTTGATAGCCAAGTGTAAAACGTTGTGCTTATTGGTTTGCTTGTTCTGCTGGAACAATGTTGGCAATGTGACAGCAGCAAGAATGTGACCCGCAGCTCGTTCCATGAAGGTAAAACTGCCTACCCCTCCCCCCAAAACCACTGCACTTGCATGCCTCTGCTGCAAATTAATGACAAAGATCAGAAATGGGACAACACTCAACAAGTGTGGCAAACCAATCAACGGGGGTAGTGCCTTTGTTCTAACTGGGTGAAAGAAAAGTGGAGACAGCCTATGGCAAAGTGTACATATTGCTATACCTTCTGCCAATAATCCAACCATATTCGATTCTCATAATGCGCCCTCGCATCCTAGCCTGCAGCAAGGTAATAATCTTGGCCAGACGTTCATCCCGCATCTCCTCCAAATTACCCAGTAAGCCTGCTTTGAAAAACACCTGGAAAGGAGGAAGATTTGTGACAGTGAATAAAGATGGTATTGGGTATTACATTTTCTGTTTCAAACATTCTGAAGATTTTCCTCTTGATCCCATTTTTAACCTATTTTATGATACAGTACTCCGAAATTAAAGAGCACGAGAAAAGCTATTTTATCCTTACAGGACTATCATATGAGTATATCTCACTGTTTTCAACAGGGCTTATACTCAAGTAAGCATATATAAACTGTAGCCTTAATACAAGATATCAGTTATCTTTTTAATATAACTTTGTTGAAATGTCTAAAATGTGTTTGCACTCTATCAGTATGTGTTTTTATTTTATATGAGCATTGGCTTGGACAGGGCTGTACTTAATAGTTGGGTTTAGAGGGGGGGGGAGAGAGAGAGCTGGAGAAGAACTGAAATTGCCTATTTCACTTTGAATATGATAATGGCATTTTCTCTTGTGCATTTCATACAATCACAGAGCTGGAAGACCATACAGTCCAATCCTCTCCTGACAGATGGACTATTCAGCCTCTATTTTAAAACCTCCCAAGAAGGAGACTCACCACACTCGGAGGCAGTGTATTTCACTGTTGAATGGCTCTAACCATCAGGAAGTTCTTCCTAATGTACTCCTGGTTAGTCAGAAGGCAGACCAGGGAATAGGGATTCAGCCTGTGCTACATGAGGGTCACACACTCCCCGAAGACACAGGTTTGCAGCTTGGGGATCCTCCTGGACTTGGCATTGAACCTGGAGGTCCAGGTATTGGCAGTGGCCAGGAGGGCCTTTGCACAATTAAAACTTGTGCACCAACTGCGCCCATTCTTTGAGAAGCCAGATCTGGCCATGGTGATGTATGTCTTAGTTACATTCTGTCTGGATTACTGTAATGCGCACTATGTGGGGCTGCCTCTGAAGAGTACTCGGAAACTTCAGCTGGTCCAAAGAGCTACAGCCAGGTTGCTCACTGGGGCTGTCTACAGGGAGCACACAACTCCCCTGTTGCAGCAGCTCCACTGGCTGCGAGTTTGTTTCCAGGCACAATTCAAAGTGCTGGCTATGACGTTTAAAGCCTAGAGGGTTCAGGTCTAGATTATTTGGCTGACTGCATATCCCTATACAAACCTTCCCAGGTTCTGAGGTCTTCAAGAGAGGCCTTTCTCTCAGTTCCACCTCCATCTCAAGCTCAGTTGGTGGGAATGAGAGAGCAGGCTTTTCGATGGCTCTAGAACTCCCTGCCCAGGGAAGCCAGAATGGCCTCCTCCCTGCTGTCCTTCCGGCGGCAGGCTAAAACCTTTCTATTCAAACATGGCTTTAAAGATGAAGGTTTGAAAGATCAATTAAAATAAGTAGAATCTCTTGATTCCATGAAAGAGGAAAGCAGATAAATGACCATTTTGTAGGTATTTAATAAGAAATGTGAAACAAGATAACACTTGAGAGTAAAGACAAAGGGGAGAATTTATATGCACATGTATTCTTCCCAGTCATAGCCCTCATTTCACATCCCATCAAGATAAGTCAACTCACAAAATTATATTTGCACACCACATACCTTAGTGTGTCCAAATTTATACTGAGAAGGGTCAAGGTCTAAGGAAGTCAGCAGTTTCTCTGTGGCCTTCCTGCTATCCATAAACTTGTCATCAGGAATGGCAGCAGGGTTCAAGATACGGTAGCTGCAAAAATACAGAACACGAATAGACCCAGGAATAGATAATGAGAATGAAAAATCCTTCCTTCTTTGAAACTTGTCTTCTGTGACCATTTTGGGAAAGTATATTCAGCACAGGCTTGATAAACAAAAACCTCAGGCAGCTGAGTGCCTTGGAAGTGTAATACACCGTTATGTAATTTCTTATGATTGTATCTTTAGTATCTGGTGGGAGGAAAGGTGCTTATGGTACCTTCAGCCCCAGGCCTCATCTACACTGCCATATAAAATCCAGATTATCTACTTTGAACTGGGTGGATTATATAGCATCGTAGATTCATATAATCCAGTTCAAAGCAGATCATCTGGATCATTTGATTTAATAATCTGGATTATATGGCAGTTTTGATCCAGCCTCAGGTGCAAGAATAATATGGTTGGCTTTAGCCACTATACATCTTGACCTGGGGTATGGGCATTCACTGCTCTGTCTCTGGCACAAACTATTTTAGCAAACCCTGCCTGCATGACTAACATGGCAATGGTACCAAACCAAGCTATGTTAGAAGATAAATGGTATCTGACACCGGAAAGGATTGCTAAATCCCCTTCTACACTACCAAATAATCCACATTATCTGCTTTGAACTGAATTATATGAATCTACGCTGCCATATAATCCAGCCCGAAAAAACCTACTACAACCCAGATATCTAAATTACTTTCCATCCTGAATATAAAAAATATTTTCAAAGACAAGTCAAAATCAAAAGGCAATTAAACTGGTTTGAAATAAGTGAACATTTGGAGTACAGATCTACCTTAGTGGAGTTATATTCTGTGGCAGAAATTAGGTTCCACAATAGGTCCCTTACCAATGCTCAATTCAAGCGAGAGGAAATATGACTTACCGTTGCCTGAAGTCAGCATAGAGAATCCTGTTTGGAAACCCTTTCCGACAGATTCGGATGCCTTCCAACACACCATTACATCGCAACTGATGAAGAACTAAAAAGGGGTCCATGGCACCTGCATAGGATAAAAAAAAATGTCCTGATACTTCTCACCAACTTTCAGTGCTTGTATTTTGAAAATAATACTATAATGTAATAACAATTTCAGGAACATTTTAAGTGAGAAAATAATATACTTATTGAATACAGAATAACATTGATTAGTTGTATTGATGGAATGCAAAATAGATGGAAAATATAACAAATGAGCCTTACTCTATATGGATTTTTAATTTAGAAGTAAGCTATGATTTTTGTTGCTATTCCCAACTAGAATTGACCCTCATATCAATCACAGGTTTGTGAGCTGATTCAATGGATCTACTGAGGGTGGAACTACCAATAAGTTTCAAGCCTAAGTCTCACTGTACTTAGGTGTCCATTAAAGTTGCCAGTTTTAATATTTAATGAGATTCCTGTAATATTAATCCTTAGCAGATCTCAGAGGGTTGAGGCATAGTAAAACTCCATCAAGCTATAGATGCCTCTCATTTTCAAACCCCAACTTCCAAAGACATTCATTCCCACTAAACAGCTGTGGCCTCAACTGGTGGAAGCAGGGAGATATAGAGGAGACCTCAGCTCTGCTCTTGTCACCAAAGGCTCTGCCAGCAAGGCAATAGTCATGTTGGGAGATGATATCTATAACTGAAACTAGATACTGTTAGGAGGGGATGCCTACAACTGAGATTTAGATGGTAGAAAGGACCATACTGATCTTCATATTCTTCATAAAATTATACCTGGAGTCTTTGTTTCATTGGGGATGATACAGCGGACAAAATGGGGCTGGGTGGCACGTAAATTGGTCATCAGTTTGTTCAGGTTTTCCTGTAAGGCAGACATCAAGTGTTAAACAGCTCTCCCTGGCTATATTTCCAAACCTACATTGAATAATGATTTTATTTTTTTAAAACTCTATACAGCTTTGGTATCCAAACAACCTGCTTCTCTATCTTACAAACTTGCCTCGTGATAGCAATCTTCATCTATGGTCATCCTCAAGATATTACTGCAGTCAAAAATCAGGCTACTAGGTGACTAGAGGGAAAGCTTCCCCTTCCTTAGAAAATTCTCACTTGCACGGAAAGAGGGAAACTAAAGAAGAATAGAACAAATTCAAGAGAACTAGAAGCTACTCAAGCTCCAAATAAAGCCAACCTTTTAAAAAAGCATGACTGGAAGCCTCCTTGAGATCTGGTTTTAATTGCTTTACTTAGTTTGGTGAGGCAGAGAAGGCTAAAGACTTTTATGCCCCTTTCATGTAACTTGTTAGCTATAGGATCCATAAGTGTGTGTACCTTCAAATCCCTACCCTGGACAAAGGGGAAAAATACAGGGCTATTTGAAGCTCCCATGCTCTGACCTAGGTCACTAGTTAGCTGACTCCTCCAGTCAATAATGGATGCTCAATCTGGAATATTTTACATTTATTGTTTGTGCCCTACAAGCAAAGGAAGCTCCCCATAGATTGATGGCTCCTTCCCCTTGTGGACATGGCTCTTTTGCTCTAAAATCTGGATCTTCCCCCCACCTGGTAGAGAAGCAGAGATTAAGAGGAAGAGAGAGAGAAAGTAATAGGTGTAGAAATATTTTGGGCTAACATATCACTGATTGTATGTACATTGGTCAATCAAATCTACAAATCCCCACTTTCCCTTTAGTGCTTTTGGATAATATTATTTTATGCTCTCTGCATATCCCAAATGTACTTGTTTTTGCATAGCAGAATGTATGTGGCTCTACTGCTCATTGTTTTCTGATTGTGAAAACTTGGTTCTCTATCCAAGGAACATAAGAATGAGATGGGTTTTACTAACTGGAACAATATGTGACAAGTTATATCCAGCTAATTCTCTCCTAAGAACTGAAAGGCAGAGGCCCAGTTACATTCAGCCATGTGAAATCCACATTTTTTTCTTCTTACCAAGGGTTGTCCTTCCCGCAGTCAAGATAAGGAAAGAAGTAGCACAGACTTAAAGTGATGTTCATGTAATAAATTCTCTAAACATCACTGCAAGTCTTAACTGCCTCTCCCTCGGTAACAGAGAAGAAGCAGGAATCATGTAGCCCAGTCATCATCGGGGTTGTTATAACATTTCCATAGCACAGAGAGAACCAGATTCATTCCCATGTTGTTTTTCTTTCATATTCTTGAACATTAAGCATTAAGGCAAATCTGTCCATTTTGGAGTCTCCCATTTGTAAGTTTTGTAATCTTTGGTAAATTTTGATAGAAAATGAAACAAAACATTCACCCACATCTGGAGGATGAACAAATGTGTCAGATTGACTTTCTCCCTCATTTGATTGTTTCGGAGTTTGGTAAATTCTGAATAAAACAAATTAAAATGAAATCCTGCACAAAAGGGGCAATCACGGACATAAATTCTTGAATAATCTCTCACTTAATAAAGAAGAAGATTCTGGATCAACTGAGGAGAAAAGCCAAGTCCTTGGTATCTGTCTGGAATTCAAAACTTTATAGCCAAATTAAGGTCAGATTATTGTCATGTCTATACATAGAAATGGAATTCTATAGGAATTAGCTTGTGATTATGTTTAGAGGTGAACAAGACACTCACCTTATGCAGCTGGGACACTGTTTGGAATGAAGCTGCCTTCTTACGTTTCTCTTTCCCTGTCTTAACTCCTTCATCTGCCAAATTAAATGTCAGTTTATTACCATGATTGCATCCATTTATTTCAGGCACTCATGTTCAGAAAATAGGAGACCAACTCTATTGCTTGAATTATTAGGCAATTCATAGTTCAGTTCCCTCACAATACTCATATATCTGTTGAACCATCTCAACAAGACACTTAGAGTAGTTCTATCCATAGATAACAAGCATCTGACCATACTCTTTGTTGCCATTAATTGAAATGGTGGTGCTGTACTGCCTTGATTCTAGTTCCAATAATGATATTGGGGGTGGAATATGACAATGGAATATTCTGCCTTGAAGTGCAGTGGGATCTCCTTCTTTGAGTGGCCATCTGTTGGAAGGGCTATGATCGTGTATGATCTTTGTGGTCTCTTCCAACTCTAACATTCCTGTGTTTAATCTAAAGTAGTTTCCTACCTATTATGTACCCACTTGTCAGATACACACATTTAGTTTTCTTAATTATTTCAGTCACCAAAGTCCCACAGCACATAGGATCACAGAGTTGGAAGAGACCATATCCAAACCCCTGCCACCCAGTCCAAACCCCTGCCATGCAGGAAAAGCGCAGTCAAAGTACCCCCAACAGATGGCCAAACAACCTCCAGAAAAGGAGCCTCCATCACACTTTGAAGCAGTGAATTCCACTGTTGAACAGCTCTTACAGTCAGGAAGTTCTTCCTAATGTTCAAGTGGAATATCCTTCCTGTAATTTGAACCCATTGCTCTGAGTACTAGTGTCCAGGGCAACAGAAAACAAGCTTGCTCCCTCTTCCTTATGACATCCTTTCAGATATTTAAACATGCTGATCATTGCATGTTAATTTTACTATCTGGTCCATCACTTTTGCTATCTAAGGGAAAACAATCTACTCTAGAACGGATATGTTTGAAGTATACTGGAACTAGTGTTTTTAACTAACATACAAAGCTTTAATAGTACCATTGCATAATACCAAAGAACTGTGAAGGAGAGATAGGTTTTCCTGGATGGATCCAACCAGTCAGATTTAGAAACAAGATGGAATCTAAACCCTTGGTCTTATGCAGCATTTCTATTCTCATGTTCTAATAGAAAGGCTAGGGCCACTCAGGTGTACTGAAAATAGAGATAACGCAACTTGCATGAACCATGTGGAATAATAGGAATCATATTCCAAAGCATCTGGAGAAGGCTATTCTTCTATATTCAAAAACACATTGAATGTGTACAGCTGAGAATGTGCCTCACCTGATGAAGAGCTCACATAGTTTTCATATAAAGTAGCCAATAGTTTGTTTTGTGATTTTTGGAAAATGGCTACCACAGTCTCATTCAAAGGGTCTTTATTCTTATCTAGCCAGCCAACAATGTTATAGGGAACCTGTTAGGGAGCAAAAAAAAATTAGGTAACAGAGGCAAAGCACAGTAAAAATGATACTCGAAAAGAATATGGAAATCCGGGAACCAAGACATACCACTCCTGCATAGTGCACCAACTCAAAGTGGGCTTCATACTTGCGCTTCTTATCTGGTCGGGGCTTTTGGAAATTGGGTGATTTCCCAATGTGGTTATCATACAATTTGGCCTTGAATGATGTATCAGAGGCTTTGGGAAACATACACTCTTCCTCCAAAATTGAGAGGATTCCCATTGGCTGCAAAGAAAATATCAAAACACAAGAATCAATCTTAGTGCTACTTTTGTCTGATATAGCCATGACTAAATAATCTGGTTCAGCTCTTTTGGACAGCAGTTCCCACTGGGCCAAGGCCACATGACCAACGATGTTTGGGAATCCAAACAGGCAGTGGGCAGCAGCTTGAAAGACTCATAACTTTAATTTGAGTTACCAGTCTTTGACTACTTCATACATATATAGAGTTCATATATGAGAACCCTGCAATGTGGAACTGCCCACACACCCCCTTGCAACATTTGGAGGACAAAAGAAAATTTAAAATACTTTTCAAGCAAGAGCTCCTAGAGAGCCAATATAGACCCCAAAGAGCTCCCTAACCTATGTATGTATTGTCCCATTTTATCCCCAGTTGTTTACCTTTTCAATCAGATCAATACAAGCCTGCAGGTCCAACCCAAAATCAATGAAGACCCATTCAATCCCTTCTTTCTTATATTCTTCTTGTTCCAGAACAAACATGTGATGGTTGAAAAACTGTTGCAGCTTTTCATTTGTGAAGTTGATGCATAATTGCTCAAAACTGTTATACTGGAGACAAAAGATAAAATGAAAACTTAAGTGCTAATTCATTGTTTAATGCATCTATTTTTTAATGTACATCTATTTAAAAAAAAGATTGCCACTTGACTTTAAATAAGGGTATCTTGAAAAACTATTGAGACATCTCAGCAACTTCATCTATTAGGCATTGGCATAGACAGAATATTCAATAATATTTGAAAAATCACTGAAAAAAAGCTTCTTTTTTCATAACAAGATGTTCTTATGGGCCTGGCTATAAACTCACCTCAAAGATCTCAAAGCCAGCAATATCTAGAACTCCAATGAAGAACTGCCTGGCTAGTTTAGTGTCCAGGGTTTTGTTGATACGAATTACTAACCACTTGAACATGCGATCGTAGGTGGCTTTGGCTAAGGCTCCCACTGCATAGACTACCTGCAAATGGCAATAAAAAAAACAATTTGTCAGAATAAATGCTTGTTCTTTTCTTGTTGGATTATGTATTAGTATGTCAGCTCCACTGGCTGCCGATCCAGTTCCGAGCACAATTCAAAGTGCTGGTTTTGACCTTTAAAACCCTATACAGCACCGGCCCAGTGTACCTGTCCGAATGTATCTCCTTCTATGTCCCACCACGGAGTTTAAGATCTTCTGGGGAGGCCCTGCTCTCGTCCCCACCTTTATCACAAGTGAGGCTGGTAGGAACGAGGGACAGGGCCTTCTCAGTAGTGGCCCCTCGCCTGTGGAATTCACTCCCCAGGGAAATCAGGTCGTCAACATCCCTCCTCTCCTTCAGAAGAAAGCTGAAGACATAGATATGGGACCAGGCATTTGGGTAATCTGGCAGATTAACAAGGTAATGATGACTAGAGTTGGAAAGGACTATGGCAATGCTAAATGGATTGACGGATTTTAGAACTTGATGAACGCGAGCTATAGAGTGGTTTTTAGTTGATTGTATTGTATTATATTGCACTGTATTAATTGTTTGTTTTAACTATTGTGTTATTGCTATTGCATTTTATTGTAACTGTTGGCATCAAATTGTGCCGAATTGTAAGCCGCCCTGAGTCCCCCCTAGGGGGTGAGAAGAGCGGGATAGAAATGACCAAAATAAATAAATAAGTATGGGAAGATAGGCAGTTACTTCTAAAATTGAATTAATATGGGTTTCAAAATTCCAATTGAAATTATATTTTTGGTTTACATCTGGAGTCGAGAGCTAAGGCAAAGGCCCAAATCAAGTTTCATCCTTGTAGAGAGCCAGGCTGAATAGAAAAAATGTCTCCCCAAATAGATGGAAACAGCAAACAGGTGTGATCTCTGTATCTTCCTGTTGTCATTTCCAAGTTCAATATAGGGATTTTTTCTCTTTAGTATATGAAGAACACTTGGGGTGAGCATGGCAAACATCTTTCTTTTTTTTCTTTTTTTGCTGTATTTGAAGAGCAGTGCTAGAATCCAGAAGCAAAAAGTAGCTGAATTTTTTACAGGAGTGGATTTGGGGGCTCTGGGGTTGGAGAAAGTCTGGGGTTAAAAAAAACCAAACCACCGATTGAGACTGTGTGGAGTTCATGGGCCACAGGAATCCCTCCCTTGGTTTACTTGATGTACTTGGGGCCAGAATACTGGGCACACCTATATGATCACGCGTAAGATCTGGGGAACTCAGTTGAGCTTTCATTTGAGCAACGTAAAGATTGGACTAGGAGTAGAGTGGCTATTGTAAGTCAAATCAGTGGAGCAGTAATGATGCACAATGTAAGGGAAAATAGACTGTGGTTTTCAGACCAAGCAGTAAACTACAATAGCTAGACTAAAACTTTCTTGTTGTGTTCAAATCATTGCTGGCGTATTACGACCCTAAGGTGAACCTACCATGGGGTTAGTAAGATGTCTTAGTAAGATGTGCAGCTTTCCATGGAGAAAAAAAATATTACATTGTTCTTCACTGTGGAATTACTGGAGGTCAATGACCAAGCCATAGAGCCTCAAATGCTCACCTGATCAACAGTCTGGTTTTTGGTCACATATTCATTTCCAACTTTCACCCTTGGATGGAGCAGCCCCTTGATTAGATCACCTGAGCTGATTCCCATAAGGTAAGAGGCTTTATCAGCACCTGCAATATAATAAAGAATAATAAATTTATTAGAATTATGTACTGATAATTTGCTTGATTTAAGTTTTCCCCTCATAATTGGGATTTCAGCCAACTTACAATTGAATAAAAACAATATGGATTAAAATAAACAAAATATTATATTTAGATTATCATTCTCATTGAAATGTAATTTAAATTATCAAATACATTAAATTAATCTAAAACATATGTGTCTAACTGGAAAACTCTGTAGGTGATTGACCAACAATGAGAAAGGGCAACCCTTGAAAGTCTCCTGAGGAAGTAATATGACCTTCTAATCTTCCACAGTTGTCCACCCTGATGTAGAATTCAAGTTGATTTGGCAAAGAACTTCCAATAATCACATGGTGCTGGCTGACCCACATCAAGTCCTTAAGGAGAAAGCCACATGAGAAACCCCAGTCCAATTGTACTTTGGACTGGTGAAATTAGTTCCTCTTGAACTGGGAATTTAAAGGTGGGCACATCTCAGAACATTAGCTCAGTTCAGGAGCATTGTTGGAAAAGTTGGGTGAGCATTTTAAAATGGGTGAAGGGGGAGAAGTGAGCATTAATAGTGGACTCTGAAACAGCCCTGGCTGCTTCCAATGATGTCTACTGGTTCTACTATGTCACAAGGTGCTGCAATTTTTATTATACCAAATGAACATAAGTGTCTCATTTAAATCTGATCCAAGTAGATGCCACTGTTAACAGTTCCCTTACTTTCAGTGCCTTCAGTTTCTGCTTGTTCCTCACGCTGTTTCTGCTTGAACTTCATGTTGCCAAAGTGCATGATGGCGCCTACTATTTTATAGCAGCCATATTTCTCCTCGGGGCTGAAGCCTAAGATGTCCATGGCATGCTACAGTAGAAACCAAGCAGAACGAATATCATATGACATAACAATAGCATCACTTCACAAGCAAAAATGTAAGTAAGAACCCAGGATATGCTTGCTTAGATCTAGAAGGAATGTTGCACAATCCCAATGACAAATACACCAGGGTGAATGACAAACCAATACCATGGATTTTAAATGCATTAAATTTAGATTTAAATTTAAATTTAGATTTGTACTGATATATTTTGCCTTTGATCATCATAATGAATCCTCCTAAAGAAGTTTCTAATTTGCAGATAGTCTCCAAAAAGGGCAAATTCAGTGGCCCATAAGCTCTTAGCTTGTTAACCAAATTTTATGTTTTCAGTCCAATAAGTGAATCTAAGGTACCCTTAAAATCAATAATCAAGAAGCAGAAGACCTCTTAAAATGATGGGGATCTGAGATATATTGCTAAATAATAAATGAATAAAAATAACTGTGGTATGTCGCCCCCGGGATGAGAATTGCGGTATATAAGTGTAGTAAATAAATAGTATGTAAGAATGCACATTTTCCAATGTAATATGTTGTTTTCCAGCCTTCTGTAAACAGGGTAGTATTCAATCAGTGGAACTGTTCAAGAGAGATATAATCCCTATCCCTACTGTAGTCCCAAAACCTGCTTTACAAGGCAGGGAAATCCACCCAAGTTCATTTGGGATGGTGTGGGGTATTCTAGAGCAGTGGTTTTTTATCTTTGGCCCTCCAGGTGTTTTGGACTTCAACTCCCGGAAATCCCAGCCAGTTTAATAACTGTTAGGAATTGTGGAAGCTGAAGTCCACTGTTGTAGAGGTTAGAACCAATAATGCCCAGTCATTAATTTCAATGGGAAAACGCAAACAATTTTCTAATTTAAATGAAAGGGAGTTAAAACTATTGATATGGCTAAATTGCGTCTTTTTGCCCTTGTTGGACTTCACAGTGCATAACTACATACATCTGTAGCTAAGAGTTCTTCTCCATCATCCAAGTTGTCCACAGTTGTTACTCCTTGTGAGCAGAAGTGATAGTCATATGGATTGGAAGAGAGCAGAAGCATATCTGAAAAAAATACAGATTGGAATTACAGATGTGTGTTTACATGTATATCCTGCACTTCCAATAAACTCGACCAAAGTACATGGCTCCTATGTTACCCACTTGATTCTAACAACACTGTAATATAGGTCAGGATGACAACTAGTGATTGCCACAAAGTTTCATGATCCACTGTGGACTAGAAAATGAATCTCCAAAGCCCCAGTACAATGTTATGCCTTTCTCACTCTATGTTTTGGCATATTGAAGGCACAAATCAGATTTAAACTATGAGAATGAAGGAAAAGGAGGTGAAGTGTGCAATGTGTTTAACTTTTGCAGAAAATTAACATTTTCTGTGAAAGTAAAATCTTCCAATTATCAAACAAAGGTCTAGTGAAACTAATTCTAGTTCACTAAAACTAATAAATTAGGTAGCCATTAAGATACTACTAGATAATTTATCTTGTTATTCTAGACTGCTCTAAAACTGTTAAGGAATTTTTAATCAAATTACAAATATTGTCGCTTTACTGGGCTTTTTTTAAAAAAAAACAGAGCTTCTGATAAGAAGTGTAAAGTTTCACATTTCCATAGAGAGAGAAAAGGAAATAACGGGATGCTGCCAAGAACAAGAGTAAACAATATCTATCACACTTTACATGTCTCAACATACAATACTGTCTGCAAAATACAGAGGAATCACAATTAGTTTCAGACTGATTCATGTGTATGATATATACATAAATTATATTATTTGTATGCCACACATTTGTTTTTGAGCAAAACTATAATTATACAAATAATGTCAAATTTCCCCATGTATCTCCTTGGATATGCCTTGTGAACAAAACTTTTGGGGTGTATAAAAATATTTTTTTATCCCAGTTGGGGCAGGGGGGGTTGTGTTGACCTTTTTTTTCAGGTATTGGACTTTTAAAACATCCCAGTTTCTCTCTCCTCCAATCACTTTCTCCCTTTGTTCTTGGCTTACTTCCGTTGCTGCAAAATGAGTTCACAATCTGATGAAATTAACCTGCAATTAACTAAGCTGAAGGGAGAAAAGAGAGTAGGGGGCAGAATCTTGTGCTTCTCAGTAGACTCCGGAAAAAGCAACTTGGTTCAGCTTCTCCTAGCTGGTGTGTTCATCCTCATTAGTAACTTACACCATCTTAAATTACACTCCGATGTTGCTTGGGCATACAAATGTTGGAGGCTTTATGCTATTTTGATTTTCATGTCCTAACAGAAATCGTCATATACATTGCCACTCTTCACATTTGCACATTGAAAATGGATAGACTCAATCAAGGAAGCCACAGCCCTGAGTCTGCAAGACTCAAGCAGGGCTGTTGATGACAGGAGACTTAGAGGTTTGCCATTCATAGGGGTGACCATAACTTAAAGTCAACTTGAAAACACTTAACAACAACAACAATGTTAGGCAACAGGTAGTTTTAGTTTGTGTGCATATGCACCTTCAAATCACTTGTCAACTTATGAAATGCAAACAACATTGTGAGGAAATGAAAAGTGTTTTCATCCTTTGTGGCAGATTTTCTGCCCAAGAAATTAGACAGAAACAGACCAAAGCACACCTCCCAAAAAAACTCCCAACTGTTTGCCTTGAAAGCAGGATTATTGCTTTGAGGCTACAGTCCAGAAGGCTATGGAGTCTGGATTGTGTGGCTACTGGAAAGGCATGTACAATACATTGTATAGTTCCATCTCCTGTTAGCTATCTTAGAAACACCCTAGGGCTGTTGACCGATTTAGAAGTGGTCAGCCTTGGCCTTGTGACCACCAGATAAGATTACTATTCTCCCCGCAAACCTCTCCAGACCTACCTAATAAGGCATTGTTTGTTACTCAAGTAAAGCAATAGCAGCATGGAATAGCCAAGATTCTTTCCTGCCACAAGACATTATGCTAAACAACATATCTCTCTCTCTGGTCAGAAAAGAGTTTGCTTCCCTAGTATACTTCCTGTTGCATACCATGTGGTCCCATGCAACAAAGATCCTCGAGGGTATAACATTGCATGGATGTGTTGAATCATTCTTAGAGAAGTTAGCCTTCCTCTTTCTAAGAGGTCCTGTGGGTATAAGCTCATAAAGTACCTCTCTGGTCTCATGTGTTATATAATATTACTTTCATTGGTGTGAGGTTTGTAGAAGCATATAATAAGAAAAAGTGTGGAGGCAGAGACATGCACGCTGTGATCTGACCATAATCAAGCATAGTTCCACCAAACTGTGGATGGAACTTGGATGTCCATCTAGTAAAAAATAAAACAGTAATACTAAATGACATCTATCATCAGGTGCAAATGTGCACCAGAATGATCCCTTCTAGTGCCTGTGGGCACATATGAGGACAGAGCAGTTCTCCTATTCAACAGGTTCATTAACAAAAGCTTATCTACTGCATGCAGTCTTGACATTTAGATTGTGTTGAAAGTAATTTCTTTCATATAACAAAAGGTGAAAGACAATAAAAACTGCAATGTTCTAGAAATATTTACTATCATGGAATCAGAGTTAGAAGGCACCCTAAGGGCCATCAGGTCCAACTTATTGCTCAATGCAGATTCTCCAGTTTCAGTTTCTTACCTCTTCTAGAAAGTATCTACCCACTCTTATTTCAGAGCTGAAGTAATATGGATGGTGTCATGATCATCAAAAATCTACAATTTCTATGTACCAACAATTGATATTTGGAGCTACTGGTGCAAATTTTGCCCAAATGGAATAATTTTGCAGCCACCCTCAAAAATGCAGATGGTTGAGATGTGTTTGAGATCTTCCAAAGTGCTTTGCAAAAACATTTGTTCCTGTCCTGAGGATTAGAGCCACATCCTTTGCATATAGACAGCCATGTTTCCCCAACTCCCATATTAGATTACAGCAGTGTTCTCTATACTGAATGGCACTCAAAGATTGTGAGAGGCAAGGAGTGGCTGAAAGAAGAGTTTCACAACAGGAGAAATTTGCCCTGGGGCAGTGATGGTTCTAATGTCCCTCACTGCCTTTAATGAACCGCAGTTTTAGATGGTTGTTATCATAATGTGCTACTGAAAATGGACTATGCATCTGTAGTCAATGTCAAGTGGAAGACATTGTGTATTATACGTTAAATTGCCATTTGTATAGTGACCCAAGAGAACGATATTTGAAACCTTTGCTGATAAATGAAAATTGGAACTCTCATATAGACATGGTTCAGTTTTTGCTGAGTGACTCAAATGAATATGTACCATATAAAGTTATTCTTTTTACTTTGGCTGCAAAAAAAAAGGTCAGAAAGAGAGAGCTAGATAAAATTGCCATCAACTGCCACTGAGACTCAGGGCCCTTCCACAAAGTCATATAACCCAGAATATTGAGGCCGAAAATCCTACAATATCAACTTTGAACTGGGATATCTGAGTCCATGCTGCCATATATTCCAGTTCAAAGCAGAAAATGTGGGTTTA
The DNA here is from genome assembly GCF_037176765.1 of Anolis sagrei. Lineage (NCBI taxonomy): Eukaryota > Metazoa > Chordata > Lepidosauria > Squamata > Anolidae > Anolis > Anolis sagrei. The sequence continues at coordinate 208,111,555 of NC_090024.1, read as the reverse complement.
TTGACCCTCCCCACAAAATGTATCTGTGATTATCAATAATTGACATGGTTTTTGCTCTTTGTGTGAGCATGATGATGGCCTTTGCTTGGTATCTTTTGTTTCCTCTGAGGATACTATTCTGTGCATTTTTGTTATGGCCTATGGTTTGTACCATAAAACTATTTGATGGTTCAGCAGTGGAACTCTCTGCTCCAGGGTGTGCTGGAGGCTCCTTCTTTGGAAGCTTTTAAACAGAGGCTGGATGACCATCTGTCAGGAGTGATTTGAATGCAATATTCCTGCTTCTTGGCAGGGGTTGGACTGGATGGCCCATGAGGTCTCTTCCAACTATTTGATTCTATGATTATATGATTCTATGGTTCTGATGTTAGTGGGGCAGTGAATGTACTCCAGGTTCAACTTTTCACTGCCCTGTCGGAGATGTTCTTCTTCTAATATCTGCATGAACATTCACAGTCATCAATATCAGACTATGGATAAAACTAGATGCTACATTAAAGGCATAGTATCTGGGTGTCAAATCAATCTTTCTTTTGCATTAGTAAGCCTATAAGTAGTTTAGACTAGATGAGAGCCACTGTAGGTAGAGAATTTTTTTAAAAAGATCAACGAATAGAAGATGTCTGGGTGTATGGAGCAAGGAATTCAGTGTTTAGCACTTGCTAGGGGATTTTTGACATAATCCCGTCTCACATGGTGAACCAGTCCAGATGTATGTGCCTGCTTATGTATGAGTGAGAAATAGAGAAGCTTACAGATGTGTGCCATGCTTTTAACAAGGTGCCTAATTTGTTCCTGTGGTGCACGGCTCTTTTGTGATTTTGTGGATTTCATGTTGGCAACTACTATAATAACAATTATATTTATATCCCACTTTTAATTCTTAATTGAGATACAGAGCAACAAATTCCTCTGCAAATTTTATGATTGCATTTACCTTGGAGCTCTGGCTTCTTTCCAGAAAGGATTTGATAGTAGATGTGGTAGCTTCTCTCTCCTGGCTGCTGGAAAATCACTCTTGATTTTTCCAACAAGTCTGGAAACAAAAGACAAGTTACTGTGTCTCAAATGACAGGAAATCTGGGGTTTTACATGGTAACATCTGCCATTTAAGGATATAAGAAGAGCTGCACATGATCCGAACAAAGTCCTATCTTCTCCGACATCCTATTTACCACTGTGCGAACCAGATACCTATGGGAAGCCACAAGCAGCTGATGAATTCTCTAGCATGCCCCTGTTCCCATTTATGTTTCTGAACAACTAGTAACAAGATATTGAAGGTGATATCATGACTAAAAGTCACTAAGAGCCTTATCCTCCATTAATATAATCTACATGCTCATAGCCATTTTTTACTCACAGATGTCAATGTCCGCAGAAGCCAGCTTTCCTGATGGACCAAAATGAATGCGGATGAACTTGCCCTGAGATAGGATAAAAAAGGAAAGTGGTTCATATGATGAACAAATGAATAAAGACACTTACTGTCTTCAATTGGCTCTTGCAAATAAATGGCTTATAATACAAATTGGTGGAAAGGTAACTCACCTTGTAATTTATAGGCTTTCTGTGCCTCCCTTTCTTGGACCATAGATTGCCATGGTCCCATAGCAGAAAAGTTATTATAGTATTTATTTAATATTTATGTATTTCTTCCCATATAACCCAATACTTTTGCCTGTTCTCACTAGTAACAGCTCTCCACATTATCAGCTCAGAACTCTCATATCTTCTAGAGATCATACAGAGATTGATCCTGGAACCGTCAGGGTACAAAACAATGTGCTGCACCAATGAGCTATGACCAATCCCTTCAAACCTCTCAAGGATTTTTCTTTGCATTTTATTTTGTTCTTATATGGATATATTACCCCTGCACTATACATGCTACCTCTTAAGCTTTTCTCAGTGTAGAGATGTATTTAAGCAACCACCCTATGTGACCAGAAAACTTGTTCTGTGTTCCAGAGACCACAATACCATTACAGTTTCTTGTTGCTATGTACTTTCATGTTGACTCCAACCTATGGCAACTCTATTTTCATGGCAAAATTTATTCAGAGTAAGTTTGCCACTTCTTCTTAGGGGTCAGGGTACAGCACAGCTGGTAAATCACCAGCTGCAGCAATAAGATCTACCAACTGAAAGGTTGCCAGTTTGAAGCTTGGGTTGGAGTGAGCACCAAACTGTCAGTCCACCTCACTGTTTACCTAAGCAGTTTGAAAACAGCTAAAAAGCAGGGGAGGTATTTTACGATAACAAAAGAAAAAGACCAGAAAATGCGGAGACCAAAAGGAAGGAGGAAGTCCTGATAGCTCTTTGTCATAGAGGATGGAGCGACAGCACCCCTTGTGGCTGGATTAAGCGCAACCTCCAAGGCTGGATGTTGACACAACATACCTTCTTTCTGTCTGTTCTGTCCTTGTCTGCCCTAACAGCATTGAATGTTTGCCGTACTGTGATCCGCCCTGAGTCCCCTTGGGGTGGACTCAGGGCAAAATATAAATAGGGTGGAATAAATAGGGTGGAATATAAATAAAGTGTTGTTGTTGTTGTTGTTGTTGTTGTTGTTGTTGTTGAGAGAATGTGACTACTGCAAAATCACTCAGTGGTTTATGTGAATGATTGAGGATTTTAACTGTGCTCTTCTGGAGTCTTGGCCAATGCTCAACCCATTCCACTAATGTAGTCGATGTGGAAAAACAGTCAGCTCTCCACTTCCATCAAAGCATGGCCATAGAGTCACACTGGTGAACTTAGAGATTCCTAGACACTTTAATCAAATAAATAAATAATCAAACCCACAAATATAGAAAGCCAACTGTAGTTCCTGCATATGTAAATCATTTATAACATAAACATTCCTATATGCTTACCAATAGATGCATGTGTGTACTGTCTGCATAAATTCTACAGAATTTAAAATATACTTACAAACCGTGAGGAGTTGTCATTTCTCAGAGTTTTGGCATTCCCAAAAGCTTCCATAGCTGGGTTAGCCTCAATGATTTGATCTTCAAGGGTACCCTAAGAGACATGCAACCATAGAACAATTCAGATCTCATGCCTTACAGAAACACAGATTTACTCTAAAGTTTGCTATTTCAAAAAGAGGAACATAGTGCTGGGAATCCTGTATCAGCACACCCTTTCCCTGGGGTCAGTGTCAGCTACTGTCAAAACATAAAATTTCAACTTGACAAAGAGTCCAATACAGAACTTGGAAACATTACTTGGCCATGCTGGATGGAGTATTTTGTGACATATAGTGCCAAAAAAGTAATATTTCCAAGTTTTGTTTTAAAAACCGTCGATCTACATAAACAAGGAGTGCATCTACACTGTTGAATCAAAGCAGTTTGGCACCACTTTAAATGCCATGACCCAATGCTATGGAATCATGGAAGTTGCACTTTTACAAGATCTTTAACCTTCTCTGCTGGTGCGTCACCAAACGATAACTCCCAGGATTCCATAACAATGAGCCATGGCAGTTAAAGTGATATCAAACTGCATCAATCCTACAGTATAGAGAGGCTGAATGCAGAAAATTCTTGACTGCGCTACTTCCAGACTGCAGGAAAGGGAGGCTAACAGTTTTGAATGCTCACTTACACAGTAAATGTAACGTTGTCTTCCAATTTCCTTATGATGAGCATAATGTCCCTGCTAAGCATCTCATATACTTATACTAAGTCTAAACTCCGTATAAAGGTGTGTGCAGGCAGAATGAAGCAACCAAGAGCCAAAGAAGACATGGGGTTTGTTGCATAGCTTGAAGTATCACCATATTTAAACAGCAAGTGCCAGGTTAGGATTGTGGCATGACGCAAATGTGTGCGTCTTAACCTTTCGGTCCCTATAAAAGTCTCAGTCAGAATCCATGACCAATACCCTAGTATGCCTTATGTATGAAAAACCCATATTTGTAGCTTGAAGTCTCTGTAGAGTATGTGATTTACTTGCCCATGTCTACCCACATAATTAAGGTACAATTTGAGTCAGATAGATTTTGGATCTCACAGCACTGTTGCAGCACAAGGCTCCATCTCAGGCCCCATCTACACTAACCATTTAATGCAGTTCAAAGTTAGCTTCTAACTGAGATGGCTAGAAAACAAACTCCCCCCAAAAGCATGTGAAAGAAAGCTCTTAACGCTTTCGTTTGTGCCCTGTGGTTTCTGGGATCACCACCTGGGCTCAAGGCAGTTCCAGGATTTCCTATGTAATCATCAGCACAGTGAAATCACTTTCTTCAATACCAGATTGAAACTGCATTAAACAGTCACTGTGGATGGGACGTAAATTATGATCGGGCCACACAAAACAGTTGGATAGGTGTTGTTTCTGGCTAAAGAAAGGAGAGAGAGCATGCTGAAAGCTATGTTGGCAGATGACAGAATGTCAGAAAAGAAACATTGGATAGTTCTGGATAGTAATTCACATTGTTAACACAACAACAGCAACAGAAGATTTCTATGGCCCCGTCTACACTACTATATAAAATCCAGATTATCTGCTTTGAACTGGATTATATGGCAGTGTAGACTCATATAATCCAGTTCAAAGCAGATAATGTGGATTATCTGATTTGATAATCTGGATTATATGAAGTTGAAGAAGCCTTAGTTTTCTAATTGTCTCTGCTATATCATGTTTTCAGCTTTATAAGAAAAAAATCTTCTCTGTTCTACATTTCATATTTTCACAGTTAAGAAAGCATTCGCCTGCTTTCCAGATGTTGTTGGACTACAATGGCCCATAGTCTCTGGCCACTGGACATGGATGATAGAATCATAGAATCATAGAATCAAAGAGTTGACCTCATGGGCCATCCAGTCCAACCCCCTTCCAAGAAGCAGGAATGTTGCATTCAAATCACCCCTGACAGATGGCCATCCAGCCTCTGTTTAAAAGCTTCCAAAGAAGGAGCCTCCACCACACTCCGGGGCAGAGAGTTCCCCTGCTGAACGGCTCTCACAGTCAGGAAGTTCTTCCTCATATTCAGATGGAATCTCCTCTCTTGTAGTTTGAAGCCATTGTTCCGCGTCCTAGTCTCCAAGGAAGCAGAAAACAAGCTTGCTCCCTCCTCCCTGTGGCTTCCTCTCACATATTTATACATGGCTATCATATCTCCTCTCAGCCTTCTCTTCTTCAGGCTAAACATGCCCAGCTCCTTAAGCCGCTCCTCATAGGGCTTGTTCTCCAGACCCTTGATCATTTTAGCCGCCCTCCTCTGGACACATTCCAGTTTGTCAATATGATGAGAGATGTTGCCCAGCAATATCTGGAAGGGTGGCTCCAACACCACCTCAACAGAAAAAAACAACAACACTTCTTTTTGATACTTTTAAAATTGAAAAACATGGGGGATTTTAAAAGCATTAAAAGAAGGTTATGGGCACAAGAATAGAATTAGAACCATCTAAATATCTAAACATTGCATAAAATTCACCAGAGCTTTTCAAATGCAATTTATTTCTGATACCTGCTATAGGGGATGACTGCCAATTTGTGCCTACTGATAGTTATACTCTTCAGAAAGAAACATTGTATAGCTTATTATTTTTGTATTATCTTTTTGGGGGAGAAAAGACCCAAGGAACTGAAATAAAATTGGAAATGAAATAAAATTGGAACAATCTTACAAAATATCTCTAATGATGGTTTAAACCAGCGATTCCCAACCTGTGGTCTGTGGACAACCAGTGGTCCGAAAGAACTAAAATATCGTCCGCAGCCTCACCATTACTACACCATTGCAACGAGAGTGACTGGTCTTGCGAAACCCTCTTGCAGTGCCAAGGCTTACTAAATATGGTTTTCTGTGGGTGAGCAGATGGCAACTACTGGATGACATATGTTCTGTATCAGAAGCTAGAGCTGATGTGGTCTATCCAATGCAATTTTCTGAATCAGCACCCTAAATAAGTAAACCAAATCTAAAGTTGACCAAAAACTGATTTGTAACCCTTTTGGTGCTAATGTTGGAGAGTGGTCCCTGGCAGGCATGTAGCTGGGGGGGGGGGGGGGCTTGAGGGGCTTCAGCCCCCCCACCCGAAATCCTCATGGTGGTTCGCGACAAGGCCTTACTGGTGCATTATTTAAACTGTTATGTTTATTCATATCATGATCTGATCACCATACTCAATATATCCCATATGCATGGGGGTATTGGGGTAATGATACAAAAGGTTTGCTAGGGTAGACCCTCTTTCACTCAGACTCAGCCCCCCCCCCCCCGAAACTCAGCCCCCCCGAAACCCCCCTGAAAAAAACTCAGCCCCCCCCCCCCTGAATCAAAATCCTGGCTACGGGCCTGGTCCCTGGTCAAAGTGGTCCCTAGTCAAAACCAGGTTGGGAACCACTGGTTTAAACATAACTTTTGAATATAATGAGCAGTCCCTTTTTCAAAAAAAAAAAAAAAACAAAACAAAAAAAGGTTTCTCTTTGCAGAAACAAATTAACATTGTTCCCACTCATTGCATTACTTTGGAACAGTAACTTTATTAAACCTTTGTTACTGAAAGCAGATAACTTGTTACAGGAAACTTATGTTACTTGTAACTTGTTATTTCCAGGCTCCAAAGTATATGAACACTTCAAGATTTAACAAATTAAGAGAAAACAAAAATCTGTATGTTAATAGTGTTTTTGAGCAGATTTTTGTAAACGTTCTACGATTTTCCGATATTTGGACATTTTACGTTATATATTAATTAATATATACGTTTATATTTCTGGATACGTCAATGAAATTACAAAGGCTGATCCATCCAACCCTTTTGCTTGTGGAAGCTGGATGAAATTCCTGTGTGTATCAGCAACCCAACTTTTGCCAACTGATTCTATGTAACTAAATTTCTGCTTGCTGCTCAGGACTCTTCTACACAGCCCTATATCCCAGAATATCAAGGCAGAAAATCCCACAATATCTGTTTTGAACTGGGTTTTCTGAGTCCACACTGCCATATATTCCAGTTCAAAGCAGAAAATGTGTGATTTTATTCAGCTGTGTGGAAGGGGCCTCACTGGTCCATAAGGGAAGTCTGTTTTTGGCCTGCAAAACACTGAATCAGTCGCTGAAAATATATGGTCAGCTGCCCAAAGGTAAGATGTTGACAAACACTGTTTGAGTATTTAACCACATTACCTGTTCATTTAGCAAAATGTTCTTGGACCAACAACTATGTCTTTAAAATTGAAATTCCCTCTTTCTTTCTAAATACTTACCCCAGTTTTAGTGGCAGGAGCTTGCTAGAAAAGGGTGAGAAAATAGATTTATAATTCCAGAAATATAAAATCAGTCTGAAAGAAAGTGCCAAGCTGAGGACATTCCAGTTGTGTCCATAAATATATTCAAAATCATCAACAACTTCAATTTAAAAAAAACATTTAAAAATACAACAAAAATAGGTTAAATAGATTAGATCAAGAAAATGAGCAGCACCAAGAAGCAAGAATGTTAAAATCCAAAACCAGGAAGGAAACTAAATGCTGGGTAAATTTCTTTTTTTGTAACTAAAGTTCAAAAATTACCCACAAGAAATTGAGCATCTGCAAGGATATGTCAAAAAAGGAAAAGGAAAGAAAAAGGAAAAAAGGAATGCAAGATGAAGAAGAAAGAGAGTAAGAAAAGGCACAAGACCAAAAAGAATCAAAAGGGACAATAAAGATAATGGGGATGGGGAGACCACAAAAAGCAAGGCTTAAAAGAAAGAGTTACAAGATTGGAGAACTTCCCCCCTTTTTGGAAAAGAAAATGTATGGAGGTGAAGAAAATAAGCCAATGTCTTAAAAAATTAAAAGCAGTCACCACTTGGGTTTCAGCACCCATTTTATGAAACTCTTTTCCCAAAAGCAATTTTGTCAAGCCTTGCTTGTGTCAAAGAAAAGCCCATATCCAAGCACTCTGCCAAACACAAAAAGAGTCCAAAATAAAACAAAACAAAACAAAAATGAACAAAAGAAAACAGCAAAAAATGTTCAAACAAGGGCCTTACTCCTTTCTTCCCTGGAGAGTCACCCAGGGCTGCGACAATGGCAAAGTACTGAATGACCCGCTTGGTGTTTACAGTCTTACCAGCACCAGATTCTCCGCTTAGAGTAATAAAAATACATAGGTCAAGAACATGAAGCAGCTCCTATCAAAAATTATACAGGCACAAAGAGTCAGCCAGCCACTCAGAAATACGTAATAGAGTTGGGAGCAGGGGGGGAGGGGGTGATGAAACAATGTTCTTGTCTACACTCTACATAGCCCTTGGCTCTGTGTTTATTTGGGTTTGATAAGTTGTAGCGGCTTACCATTTTCATGCAGAAAGAACCCAAATTCATTACCAGGCAGTTCCAAACTGAGCAAGGAAAACATCCTGCCCTTTAACCTGGAGAATTGTTAGCCATTACTGTAGTGTCAGCCACAACAGTGTGCTAAATGTACCACAGGGAGTTCCCTGTGATCCCATCAAATAACCCAGGAAATATGTCCCTTAGAAGATAAAAAAGGTGTGGGGAATTATGCCCATGCTGGTTCAGTTGCCAAGAATTATTCAGGGCGAAAGCTGTGGACCAGATGAGTACAGTGAAAACAGTTTTGCTAAAAGATGGAATTTGACCTCTGGGGTGGGGAACCATTTAGATGCAGCCAAATTGGACAGCTAAAGTTTCTGGAAAGGCTGCAATATTGGGGCTCTTATCAGGTGAGCTTTGCATTAGAGATCGAAGTGGGAACAAGGCTGATGTCCCTGTTCACCTTTTTCCAATGCCTCTGTTTGCCATGGATAAGTCTGAATAGCCTCACAGGTGATTAACCATCTTCTAGGAAGGAAGAGAAGCCTTCCAGAAAGATCAAGGATATGCAAAGAACTTCATCATCACCTTCTATTCATATCCCCACTATCTTGAAGACTATTCCACCATCTTGAAGAGTAATGCCATTACATTATTCAGTTTGTCTAAAGTGAGCCTTTAGAGAAGTCATGTTAATTGGGAAGGGGCAGAATCTGAGAGTTGTAGTCCAAAAAGGTAACTTTTCCAATCTCTGGTAAAGAAGTTTTAGGATTCCCCATCCTACCCTGGCATATGCTAACACAAATAGATACATATTTTTAAAAAAGCATTTGTTTAAATCAAACAGAATCAACTACACTTCAAATTATTGCAGAAGCAACTGGAAGGGGGTAGGTCTTCATCTCTTTATAACAGAAGTTCCCCTCCACCCAAAAAATAGTTGAAGTGCATTCCTTCAACAGAAGCAGATCCTCAAAAGAGAGAAATTCTGGCTGAGGTCCAGCAGGATAGCTCCAGGGTCTAGACTTCTTTATCATTCAAGCTAGTATCACTCTACCATCCTTCCTTGCTTCCACAAAGCCCTCTGGCACTGGCTTGGCATTGATTTCATGCCTATAGTTAGCTGTTCTTCCATTGTAATCCCATCACACAAAGAGCCATGTTCATGGGGGGAGAGGGGGGAGAGGCTTCTGCAGGACAAGAGCCAAGCATCTCATGCCCTCAGCCTCCGCTTTACCTAATTAGGCCATGGCCAAGGCCAGAAACGTCAGGAGTTTCTGGCATCAGATTAGGCTTTATATAGCCTCCTCATTATGGCTGTTCCAGTTAGCATGTCTTCATGCTCATTCCCCACAGTTGGGCTTCAACTGACTCCATCCCAGAGACCCTTTGTTTGCCCATCTCTGTCCATTTCTCTTGTCCTGCCAGACTCACACTCTTTCTGCATCCATATTCCGCTTTTGCCAGATCTTTATCTTCTTTCTTCAAGTTGTTATTACCCATCATTGGGGGAAGGTTTTGGATTTTTTGGGCTACAACTCCTAGGCTGGTCAATGGATATAATGGCCAAGGAATTTTCAAACACTTCTCATGCTATTTCTTAATAGCACATACTATTTCCATGATCTCCAACCACTACATAGACACTGCTGTCCTGTCTCCTTGGAAATGACACATAGTTCCATGTGTCACTCTCACACTGTCATGTTTTCTCTTCAAGTTCTTGATCAGGTGACCTGCATAATGTGCTACTAATGAAGCCAAATGCAGCCACCAACAATGTCTGCTAGCTTGCCTCTACTAGGGAACTGATAAAGTTTGGCTCTCTTGTGTGCTCATGACTGCTGAATGAGAGGAGCTGTTGTCAATGCATAGTATCTGATTGTTGGAACTAGGTTAACAATTCACAACGAAGATGTGTATGATTATTCTGATTCTCTTCCAACTCTATGATTCCATATCCTGGCAAATTCGTGGATACTTCAGGAACCCAACTTTGGAAATTTAATTGGGGGGAAGGGGGTTATAGATTTTTACCACAGCTGATACAGATAGGAAGTAGAAATATACAAAAGTATGAGCAATTTAACCACACGCTGATTTTCTGTCCCACATTTTTGTTGGCAGTGGAATCCTGGGATGGCTTTAGCAGCTGTTAGTTGATATATAAGAGCCAGATAATATGTCCTCTGTGTGTGTGTGTGTACATGCACACTTCAGGAATAAAATTGAAAAGTGGGAGAGGGCATAAACAGACACCACTGACCAATAAATATTCTGCAGTATGATCAAGTAATTTCTTTCCTTTCTCAAAAGAATGATATGATAAATTCTTTCTGCTTAATATTGTTGTTGCGTGTAATCAAGACTGCCTTGAGCACAAGAATTTAACTCAAATACAGAGGCAAAAGACATGAAATAATGGCATAAATTAAGTACTTACGTGATGAGCATAGACTGATTCTCCCGATCTGAAAAATAAGGACCAACCATGAGCCTGAAATCCTTAGCATATACATTCGGATTATACTCAAACTAGCAACCTAGTTTTTGTCTCAGAGATTCCTACTGAGAAATGAAATTAACATTGCAATTTGCTCACTTAATTGACTGCAGTTCGTTTATTTTTGGCCACATTCTGGTAGCCTCATAAGCTAATGAAACTAATTGTAGAAAGCACACTTCCTGAAGCTAAGCAGGTCTAGCTGTGATGAGTGCCTAGATGAGAGACTTTGGAATAGTTTGTTATAATTACACCATAGAAGAAAGAAACAAAAAAGTAATCAAATCTCTGCTCCTGATTCTAATTCACTCATTCCAAGATCTTAGGCTATGTGTTACGTGAATGCTGGCCATGCTTAGCTGAGATTTACACACACACACACACACACACAAACAGGGTCTCTGACTATGAAGGTCAGGATCCCAATTCACACAAACACAAGTTCACTGAACAAACACATACACACTCTAAAGAAATATAGGTCTATCAAATGTAGAGATCCACCTTGAACCATTTGATATAATCATATTTTATGTATTTTTCATGGAGAAACCCATTAAAATATGCACAACACATCTATTTCTGCATTTTAGGGCAGGGTGCAATCCTGCTTCTTCTGAATATTTGGCTAGGGAGTTAGCAAACAATTGAACACATACATAGCCTAGTCTTTTGAGCAGTGTGACATTAGATGTAGCAATGACTGAAAATTGTAGCTAATTCTATGGCTAGCAGGGCACATTTTTCTCATCAGAAAATCACTGTTAAGACGTTTCTACATGTACATGCTTCATATCATTTAAACAAAGTGTGTGTGAGAGAAATTAATATGAATGCTATATCTGCTTTGCTTTTGGGCAGAGCTTGGATAACTAATTTGAATTAATATAATTTCATGCTGGAGCCGACCATAACCGAGCAGTGGCAGGATGAAAGTATGTGACTATGGTAATTCTTGTTTAAAGCCATTTTTCAAATTGTACCTCTGGGAAGAACTCTTTTTTTCCATGAAGAAGGTTGGCAAGAGAAGATCTCATTTTGGTATAGATACAGAGCATCTGAATATGGAATTCATGTGTTGGTATGAGTTCAAAGTAAATAATTTTAGTAACATTTTTAGTTGTTTTGATTCCTGATTTAGTGTGTAAGGGAGATGTGAGCTTTCATTGCATCTTTATAATTATTTCATGAGTATAGATATGATACTTACTGCGCAACATGTCATTGTAGGCATTATCGGCAATGGAGTAGATGTGAGGTGGGACCTCAGATCTCCGCTTGCCCTTATAGGCAGCGACAACAGGAGGAGTATAAACTGGAAGCCATTTATATGGGTTTATGGTGACACAGAACAAGCCCGAATAGGTCTGAGGGGAAACAAAAGGCATAATTATAATGCTGGTAATCAGGGAAGGCACTGGAGGTAGGCATGTTTGGGTACCTGCTAAGGCCCCTACTCTGTTAGGAACCCACGGTCATTCCTTGGATCTCTGATCCAGCTTATCATCCTTCCTTGCTTTCAAATCTTACTTTCACCTGTGTCCTCTAAGAAAGGGAGCAGTGACAAAAGTGAAGAGATGCAACACATCCTCCACGTGACTTTCTGTCTCCCATTGCTTGGGTGGTGTCCAAAGATATATCACTGACTCCAGTGAGGAGAAGGTGGGACTACAAGGAGGGGATCCAATGAGGGCACCTGGGCCTAGAGTTCCCAAAAAGCTGGAGCCCATGCTGACGGTCATAGAAACACCACCATTTCCTGCCATTAGTGATAATACACCATTCAGTAAAGTCAAAATATCCACCTTTACGGCTCATGTACAATTATTATTCAGGAATATAATACATATGCCTACCTATCCTGAATTTAAAGGTGTAGTTGCAATCAAGGGTAATTAAAATGGATTTTGCATGTGTAGATGACTTGTCCCACTTTCTAAGTAGAAGTCTAATCAAAGTTCTCAAGCAGCCAATCGCATTCACAAAAATGCCAACTGTACCATGGAAGTTAAAGATGAAGATTTTAACATGTCAAACTTGCTATTTGGGCTAATGTAAAATATATAAGAAGTAATGCTGCGCATGAAAATAAATTTCATGTGGCTGGTGCAGTCAAATTCAGATATACACCATAGTCAATTCAAGAGCATTATTTTACTTACATAGATCATCCATTTGGCATAACGCCGTTTCAGGTTATGCAGCACTGAAGCCTCATTGAGGTGAGTTAACATGGCCATGTCCTCAATCATATCAAATTTGGGAGGATTCATTTGTTGAACGTCATCCTCTTTAACAACAAGGCTCTGCAGGGGATAAAAAGAAGAAAAGCTTTTCCTGAAAAGATTCTTCGAAATACTGCAAGGCATAGATGAACTTGAATTTTCACTTTGTGGGGGTCCTGGAAGAAACCCAATTATTTATTTATACAGGGTACTGTATTTGGTAGGAGCCCTTGGTGGTGCAGTGGGTTAAATCCTTGTGCCGGCAAAACAATGTCTGAATTTTGACATAGGACAGGCTTCGGACTGAATCGTCGATCACTAAATCAGATCTGGATTTGATGATACAACGAATAATAATAATGTTTTAATGTATTTTAATTCAATGTTTTATCACTTGCATAATGTTGTTATATTGTATTTTATATGTTGTCAGCATCAAATTGCTGCCATTGTAAGCCACCCTAAGTCCCCCTTAGGGGGTTGAGAAGGCGGGGTAGAAATGTTGGAAATAAATAAACAAACAAACAAATAAATAAATAAAGACTGACAGGTCTTAGGTTCAAATCCGGGGAGAGCACGTATGAGCTCCCTCTGCCAGCTCCAGCTTCCCATGTGGGGACATGAGAGAAGCCTCCCACAAGGATGGCAAAACATCAAATATCTAGGTGTCCCCTGGGCAGCATCCTTGAAGACGGCCAATTCTCTCACACAAGAAGTGACTTGCAGTTTCTCAAGTCGTTCCTGACACAGAAAAAAAACTGTATTTGGTAACAAATGTGAGAAGCATACTCTCACAAGGACAAGTAAAACTGGTGTGCAATGTGAAGAATGTCTGACCACCCAGAAAGAAACACATTCATCCTCCATAGCAGTTGAAAGTAAATAGTCTCTACAATGGACAGTGATTCGTCTGAGCAACTCTGACTACCATAGCTGCTAATTGGTGTGAATATAGATGTGTGTGTTTGTGGGTATACTCATACACAGGCCAGACCAACTGAGAATGACTACTTCATGTATCTGATGATGTGGGATGTGGCTACCAAAATGTATGCCAAAATAAATCTGCTAATGCTTAAAATACAGCAAAAAATCTACCTATCAAGTCGTCCCCCCCTTTCCCGGGCCCCATATAAATTTTGGCATTTTATTGCACTGCTTTTATTATCCCCATACCTACAACCTCAAAAAGATTCAGGTTAATATCTTTTAGCAAACTTAGCAATTGAAAGTTGAAAGTGGAAAAACACAAATAAAAAACAGCTCTTCTTTTTTACCTGAGAAAACAGCTCTCTAGGAATCCGTAGGTCCTCCAGGGTGACACTATGGTCAATTTCTGCCAGAAGTTGGCCAGAATTATACTGGAGGACCTACAGATTCCTAGAGAGAACTGTTAATCAAATCCACAAAAGTTAAACCTGCAAATGAGGAGGGCTAACTATACATAAAATAAATGGCAAATATAGCACTTTAGTAACATAGGTACTCTATCTAATAAAGTTTGCCAAAATAGGCAAAACTATGAAAATAGTTTGATCATGCCATATTCCTTGAAAGGTGCACAAATGTCTTCCTGACATTTTACAAAAAAAGGGACTGGTGATCACTGATCCACAATATGTTTTATACAAAGAATTCTAATGGGAATCCTTCCAAGTCTCTAATCCCAGAATTTCAGTTCCACCATTCCCTAAAATGTATTCCCTTTATGGCATTAGCCATGTTCAAACTGAAGGCTAGACTGGAAATATATTAAGCCAGACTGTGGAACTCGGTGCTTTATTGGGTGATAAGTAGCAGCCCACTCCCAGATAAGTTTATGTGGAAGTAAATCCCATTGACTTTCAGGAGTGGAGCCTTAGGGATTTAAGGCCTTAGCAAAGCCTTTTCGTGACTCCTGTAATTAAACTGCAATTGCTCCTATGGTGTAATGTGGCTGCTGCCGTCATGGGTTTGTGCAGATAAATATAACCTAAACAAAACAATATGCCACAGGGTTTTAATCAGAAAGGTTTTAGGTTATTTAGACAAGCAGCTGAAGTGTACAATTCATTACTTATAATAACTGGATTTAGATTGATCCCATAAACCCAACCCAAGAATGGAATAACTATCATATTACACATCTGTGCCCTATTTGAATGAACTGTATTTAACAAATGCTCTCATATTAAAAAAAACAGGCTTGCCTATAAAATCTGGAACCTCAAAGAAACTGGGTTATAGCCCATCATAGGATTGAAGGGATATTAGATATATAGATTGATTGACAGAAGTGTGCTGAGAGTGTTACAGGTTCCAAAGATCGAATACAGTATTATTTGTGTATGCCTTATCTATTTATTAGCTTTAAAATATATGCATTTTAATCTATACACCGCTTTTATGGCCTGGATGGTTAACGGTGATATTAGAAACCATAACACACTAGAGACAAGGGCTATAACCCAATAGTAAAGTATATGCTTTGCATACCAAAGGTTTTTTGTTTAATCCCAGGCATCTCCCTGTAGGACTAGGAAAGATCCTTGTCTGCAATCCTAGATAAATGCTGCCAGTCAGCAATCAGTTCAGAATGCAAGAGATCTATGGTTTATCCCAGTATATGGCAGATTCCCAAGACAAAAATATATATTCCTGGTTATAAAATAACTAAAATTCCTAGAAAACATGCATCCAAGTTGAGGGTGGGAATCATGAAGGTCTCTAAAAGTTGGTGGACTGAAACTCTCCAGTCTCTTTCTGCACCATTGTCTATATAGGCTAAGGCTAATCCCTGGTCTAAGGTATAATCCAATTCATACTACTAACTAGAGCAGTGGTTCCCAACCTGTAGTCCATGGACCACCAGTGGTATGCAAGAACTAAAATATGGTTCGTGGCATCCTCGTTACTACACCGTTACAAAGAGAGCAACTGGTCTCCTGAAACCTAGAAAACATGTATATAGTGCCAAGGCTTATTAAATATGGTTTTCTGTGGGTGAGCAGTTGGCGACTACTGGATGGCATATATTCTGTATCAGAAACTAGAGATGATATGGTCTATCCAATGCAATTTTCTGAGTCAGCATGCCCAAATAACCAGACCAAATCTAAAGTTGACCAAAAACTGATTCGTAACCCTTTTGGTACTAATTTTGGAGAGTGGTCCCTGGTCAAGTGGTCCCTGGTCAAAAAAAGGTTGGGAACCGCTGGATTAAACCGTTCTTGCAGAAGTACTGCTGACCAAAAGGTTATTGGTTTGAATCTGGGGAGCAGGGTGAGCTCCCATCTGTCAGCTCCAGCTTCTCATGCGGGGACATGAGAGAAGCCTTCCACAGAATGGTAAAACATCCAGGCGTCCCCTGAGAAATGTCCTTGCAAACGGTCAATTCTCTCACAACAGAAGTGACTTGCAGCAATCGATTACATGAGTCTGGTATCATTGGGAGTTTACTGTTGTTATGTACCCTTGTTTCCAACTTACTACTACTCATCATGATGTTTTCTTGGCACGATTTGGCCAGAAGGGATTTGCTTTTGCCTTCCTCCAAAGCTGTTGCTTTTGCTATTGTTGTATATATAGCAGAGTTTCTGTGTTCATATTTCATGATAAATGCCATGATTCAATGCATTCTTTTCAACTTGCTTCTTCTTCTATGTGATTACATGCAAACGGGTCATTTCTACTTCCTTCCAGTCATGTTTATTATTTGAAAAATCATTTACCTTTTTATCTTTGGTTTCCACAGTGACTTTGCCACCAGAGGATTCTTTGATTTCAATTTCAATATAGGCTTCCTTTTCATCTGGGATCCAGGCCCTCTTCTTTCCTGTATGATTCCCAAAAGATATAACAGAACACTTAGGAGGAAAGTGAAATATAGTTGGGAGGTTTTAATCATTCTCAGTAATTTTTCATATATTACAAGATTTAACAGTATTTGACAAAACATGCTGTATATTGCATGCGTCCTTATTTGTTTCAGGATTTCGGTGGACTTTTTGTAATGATGGTACAGACTTTTATTAATTTTTAAAATACATTTTAGACTGTTATAAACAAGTGATGTCTCAAGAGCTACAGCTAATTGAGTTGGGCAAAACATAAGCAACTTTAAGTGAACTTTCTGAATTCAAATCTACAAAACTTTGAATAATTTTTTCTGCTTCATATTTTTATAACTGAAATTCATAAATAAAAAAACATTTTGGATAAAGGAAAAGCAAGTTTTAAAGTAATGTTTTGTCTTAAAATGTATCCAGAACTCAAGATTTCATTTTGTAGCAATAGTCTTAACAATCAGATTTAAGTAATAATATTTCAAATTAAACTTCATACCCATTTTTGATAGTTTGATCATATTTTTATTTTTTCCATCTCTAAAGCACATTTGCAATTGTTTGAATCCACATCAATAGCCCAATATCCAGAAAATAGTAGAATTCACATTGACTGTTCTTATGAATTTATCAAGTCTGATAAAATTCCATTGACTTTAGTGGGATTTAAGTAGATTTTAAATATTTCTAGGACTGAAGAAGATGACTAGGGATTTCTTGACTGTCCATTGCATTGTTCCTTGAATGAAACCAGAATTGTTACATTTATAGACGAAGCTTCCAGAGATGTCAAGATAGAGCATGCTTTCCTAGAATCTGCTCATCAACATGTTTCTGCATTGTGTCCTCAAGAGTCAGCGTCAGGTGGAAAATGTATTTTAGGAGAAACAAAAGCATTATCTTCTCGCATTCCTTGTGCATTAGCCTAGAGGTATTTGTTCTGAAACGGAGCGGATCACTCTTGTAAGCTGTGGTAATGGCAGTGGCATGACCCACGTGTAACACGATAATGGCAAGGGTGGAAAGGTACTTGTAAAGAATGTAGGATCAATTCCCATAGTAAACCTTGATTATCCCTAGTATGGCAGAAGGATGAGAGGCAGCTTCCTGAACCAGCATTCTCCATGTGTTTTTAGAAAGCATCAGGTATTTCTATTTCATATCACTACTTCCAGTAACTTTTTTTTACCTGCCCAGTTTACACATTGCTGTGATAGTATAGCTGTGCCATGGTATGACCACAATTCATATCGACATCTGTCTCTGCAAACCTATCAGACAAAAGGCAATTCTAACCCTGCCTGGAAGGTCCCACAGATGAAGTTACTCCTACCCCTCCTAAGTATAGTTATAACTGTCCTGGTTATAAGATACAGGTAAGCAAGCCTACCATGGGACCTTGATATAATATGAAATCAAGCCAACAATCTCACCAACTGGACTTAAAAGGGAAGAGTGTGTCCAGAGGAGGCCGACTAAAAGAATCAAGGGTCTGGAGAACAAGCCCTATGAGGAGCAACTTAAAGAGTTGGCCATGTTTAGCCTGCAGAAGAGAAGGCTGAGAGGAGGCATGATGGCTATGTGTAAAATATATGAGGAGAAGTCATAGGGAGGAAGGAGCACGCTTGTTTTCTGCTGCCCTGGAGACTAGGATGTGGAACAATGGTTTCAAACTACAGGAAAGAAGATTCCACCTAAACATTAGGAAGAACTTCTTAACTGTGAGAGCTGTTCAGCAGTGGAACTCTCTGCCCTGGACTGTGATGGAGGCTTTTAAGCAGAGGCTGGATGGCCATCTGTCAGGAGTGCTTTGAATGCAATTTTCCTGCTTCTTAGCAAGGGGTTGGACTGGATGGCCCACGAGGTCTCTTCCAACTCTAGGATTCTATGATTCTATGACTGAGGCAGGCAACAATAACTTTCTTGTCTTTACCATTAATGATGGGAGGGAATTATAATTTAACTAGGCTAAGTTTTCAGTAGACAAAGCAGCTTCATGTCATAGAGTTTCTATGCAAAAAGACAGGAACTTCAATCCTTGTTAGTCTCAATTAATTACAATTAATTAAAATGGATTTGCTCCCCTAAAACACAGGGATTACATAGAATTATACGTTTTTGTATGTTCTCACAAAACATAGGAAAACATTATCAGGCTATGTATTCCCTAGACAGACCCAAACTACTAAGAAAGCATGTTTAGAACTTTTTTCCTAACAGCAAACATTGCCTCACCGTCAAAGGGCATAGTGTGATATTTCATCAGCTCCTCATAACTTTTGCGGAGGTACTCAGCAGCCTCCCCAAACTCCGCCATGTCCATCATATGACCAGCAGACATCTTGCCTATGGGATGGAGAAATCCCGGGTGACAGCAAAGAGTTAAGATGAACACTCTAGACCCTTGAGAAGAAGGAAAGAGAACATAATAAAAACATTGCTCCGCCACTTTGCCATCAGAATCAACCTGAAGGCACATGACAACAGAAATTATACGACATAAATTCAGACGTCACAAGGAAATGCTCTTCATTCTCTTTCTGTCCTGTAAAAGTTTCCCTGTCACCCTGACAGATAAGCAACATATTTTATAGAGCATAAAAGACAATTAAGCAACATAGAGAGTAAAATACAATTATGTGATGTAAACCTATGCATGCCCCAGATACGTTGAGAAACACCTATATTCAAAATCATCATAATAAACCTAACATTTTTTCCAATTTAATCCTGCAATATAGAGAGAAAGTGGTTTACCCTGCAAAGTCCTCTTTTTAAATAATAAATTAATAAATAACTTTATTTTTGTATCCTGCCATGATCTCCTCAAAGAAACTCAGGGCAGCTTACATGGGGACAAGCCCAGTCAAACATAGTTGAAATATAACACAGTACATTTTATAAAACAACATCATAAAACAATCATAATTTCCTTTTAATTATTTTAAAATGGAATTCATCTGTGCATTTGAGAGAGAGAATATTTATAAAGTGGGAGAATATATGTTTTCTTCATGCTTTCTGCAGGAATTGTTTAAGAATTATAAGGAGCAGCTTGCTGATTAGACCAAATTTCAAGAATAACACTTTGCAAGAATCCCAGACAAGGTGGCTATGTTAATCTGTTCAATATAAAAAGTGAAGGGAAAAGTTTTACTAACATCTAGCCACTTCATTTCAGTATTGTCTGCAGAAATAACTAAACACTACACCAGGCATAGGGAAACTTTGGCTCTCCAGGTGTTTTGGACTTCAACTCCCACAATTCCTGGCCTCAGGCCCCTTCCTTTCCCCCCTCAGCCGCTTATGCGGCTGAGGGGGGAATGGAAAGGGCCTGAGGCCAGGAATTGTGAGAGTTGAAGTCCAAAACACCTGGAGGGCCAAAGTTTGCCCATGCCTGCACAAGATGGTCAATTTGAAACTGACTAGTGGTCTACGAATGAGCTAGGATCTTTATCTTCTGCCCATTCTGCTTCAGGAGACCTTTTGCCCATCTCAGAAAGTCCTAGTGCTTCAGTTCTAAATTAGCAGCTGTAGACTTTTCCTGTATTAACAACCAAATGCTCTTTGTGTGGTTTCAAACATAAGTGCATCCATTAATTTTGCACCCCCTCCCCAAACACAAACTCCAAGAGCCTAAGATCACAAGTTTCCAGAATTAAACTTACTCAAAAAAGAGATTAGTACAGATTTTAAAAACAAAACTCTTGAAACACAACTCTTTATTTACTGCTGCAGCTGAAGTTCTGAGAAACATATAGCATCACAGACCAACTGCATTCAGAATCCATACACATCAACACAACATCAATAACAGATGCAGTTGCTGGTGGCTTTCCTCAATCCACCATCCATTAACATGTCCCTAGGGGTTAGTATTCCAGCTCAGACTTCCCATCCCATTTCCTTTGTTTCTTTTTTTTTTTAAGTATATGCTAAGAGAATTAGGGTAATAGCGGAGGACAAACGTGCAAAACAAAAGGCATGCTCTTTGCTACCAACCTTAGCTACGGGGCTGAGTGACTGTGTGTGTGTGTGTACCGTGAAGCCCCCTTTTATTGTATCTGTCAAGGTCAGAGTAGGGAGAGATATGTCAGAAATTCCCATGTGTCATATCCACACAGCTCCATTGGTTCTGCTGTCCTACTGCCCATTAGAGACACAAAAGGCAAAGTTTTATCTCTCTGCAGATGCAAGCTGGTTATTTTTACTCTTGTATTGTCAGGCAATTACAAAACCAGAGAGAGGGACTCCAGATCGGAGATACTGTACAAACCCTCTTAAGAGTCATCCTGTTTCAGAAGAAGAGCACAACAAAGTGTAGTCAAACAATCTGTTTATTCAATTCTTCCTTTTGTCATTGTTTCAAATTTTTGTCATCAACATTTTCAGTTAGCTGCTGTTTATCAACCTTAGTCAATTCTGTGTCCAGTGCCACCGAGTATCTCAAAACTAGCTCCTAACAATATTAGTGATTGTAGAACTCGTGGCAATTTCTACAAGTGTGTTTGGAATCAAAGTTTCTTAATTTAAGAGAATCTGATTTTTTAAAATCTAAGAAATCAGATGTTGGATGAAGTGAAAGTGATAGAAAGAAGATCCAGTGCCACTTCTATGTTATGACTAGGATATTAAGATCGTCTGGGGAGGCCCTGCTCTCGGTCCTGCTTGCGTCACAGGCGCGTCTGGCGGGGACGAGAGACAGGGCCTTCTCAGTGGTGGCCCCTCGGCTATGGAATGCCTTACCAGTAGACATCAGACAGGCACCTTCGTTGCTGGCGTTTCGGAGAAAGGTCAAGACTTGGCTTTATGAACAAGCGTTTGGCTAAACAGTGCAACCGAACATAGGAAGACGGTAAAATGGAACATAGGAATGGCACAAGGATTATGAGAACGGATCTGATTTCACTGAGGCGCTATGTTTTGACTTGTTAATTGTTGTTGATTTTGTTGTTGTATATGTTGCGTTTTTAATTGCACTGACATTGTTGTGATAACCTGTACCATGTAAACCGCATTGAGTCACCTGTTTGGGCTGAAAAATGCGGTATAGAAATAAAGCAAATAAATAAATAATAATGACTGCCATCTTCCAGGTATTTTTTTTATAATTAGTGTTCCAAAAATATAACTAATCATAATGTTTATTTAAAATTTGACAAAGAAAGAGAATATAACATAAGAGAGAAAAGGCAAAAGAAATAAGTGTAGGACATTTTTCACTTCCAGTAGATCCGGTTGTCAATTCAATAAACTATGGATTTAAATCACTCCCATAAAGTAATAGCCAGGACAAATCAGACTTGGATGTAACATTATTGATGCATTGTTCAGAAACTTCCCATGCAAGTGAGGCACTATTTCTACACTGTTCTGTAGGGGGGGGGGGGGACTTTGCCCCTTCTACATTATCTAGACAACTTGTATATAAAAGAGCTCAGGCTCCTTAAGAAGGCACAACATAGTAGGCAAAGAATGGGCAGATTTTGAGAAGACAAAATAGTGACGCTGGCTCAGTACAAAGTACGAACAGAGACTGAAGTTCACTGAAGGCTGGATTTGCACTGTGGTTTTGGATTTGTTCAAAACTTGCTGATGACAGCTGCCAAGGAAGTTTTGTGTCAAGGGAAAATTGATATGCCAGTGGCATGGGTCCGGTGCTCATTGGGATCTAACCAATCACATTAGTTCAGTCTCCTACTTTGCAACCATAATATTACGCCCTAAACCAGGATTGGAAGTGTCAGAGCAGGCATGGTCTCCATTTTTTATTTTACCTTCTCCAGCTATTTCTGGTGATCTTATGTATAAAGAAACATTATTGGGATTATTAAAGTGCTTGCAAACTCTTTCCCCCTGAATTAAACCTAGGTATCTTCTAGAAAGATTCTAACACTAAATTTGATGAATCCATTGCCATGGGGTTGGATACCCATGCTTGGTTATATGTCCATCCCTCCAGAGTTCAGAATTTGTCCTAGTGCCAAATTTCTGTCAGCAGGCCCGTAGCCAGGATTTCGTTTCGGGGGGGGGGGGGGGGGGGTAATTTTTTTCGGGGGGGGCTGAGTTTCGGGGGGGCTGAGTCTGAGTGAAAGAGGGTCTAGCCTAGCAAACCTTTTGTATCATTACCCCAATACCCCCATGCATATGGGATATATTGAGTATGGTGATCAGATCATGATATGAATAAACATAACAGTTTAAATAATGCACCAGTAAGGCCTTTTCACGAACCACCATGAGAATTTCGGGGGGGGGGGCTGAAGCCCCTCAAGCCCCCCCCCCCCCCCCCCCTGGCTACATGCCTGTCTGTCAGGAACAGAACCAGCACCTGGATTACTCCAGCACAACCTAGACCAGCTTCAGGAGGAGTGACCATAAAACCAAGAATTCTCACTTCTGCAATAATGGATTTAATGGTTGCCCCTGATTTCCAACCGGATGTTACTTTTGTTGTCTACAGCAGGATTGGCAGGTGGTGGCCCCTTGATCAGGACTTTAAGCAAGCCAGTTTTCTCACTGAGATGAGAAGGGGATTGGAATGAACAATATGGGTTGCCAGTCTTCAGGAAGAAAAAGAAGAATCCCACATGAAAGTGTTTTTAATGGAACAGTAGCTTCTTCCTACCTATGAAGACCAAAACAATGGCTTTAAAATGAACCAGAAAATTCTTATATCAGAGATGCTGTATCAGTCATAATGTTCTTGTTTCATGCAATCTTGCTGACTTCTATCCATAATGATACTGTGAACAAGAGCCATCCACTCCCGAGAAAAAGATATTGTAATTAACAGCCCTGCTTGGATCTTACATATTCAGGTTTGTGCCTTCCTTTATGAATTCACATCTTAACACTTGTGATTTTTATCTAATTTTACATCAGTTGTCTTTCCATCCCTTAATATTTTTCTGATCTCTTGACTGCAGTTTCCATTTGGACTGATAAATCAGCCAATGTATAGAAAATACTTTAACAATATGAATGTCTTCATCAACAATTTCAGAATTATATAAATTTTGGCAGCCATTATTTTAATCTTTTTAATATTCTGCTTTTGCTCTTCCTTCCCTGACTTTCATCAGTAGTCATTCAAAGTCTTTGCTATTTTCTGTCAGTAATACATTGTTATCTGCATATCCTAAATTATTTATGTTTCATTCTCCAGTTTTCACACCTCCTTCATCCAAGACTAATCCCACTTTCCATATGATATTGTTCTGCATTTAAACTAAACAGGATAATAAAATCTTTTAACTGGAAACCTTTTCCGTACCTCATCCCAACAGTGACCTCTTATTGAGATTAGAGGTTACATATCAAGGCAATCAAAGGTTGATGCATATCCATTTATTTTCATCATCTTTGCAGTCAATAGCTTTTTAAAGTGTTTGAAAAGCTTAAGCCAGTGGTTCTCAACCTGTGGGTCCTCAGGTGTTTTGGCCTACAACTCCCAGAAATCCCAGCCAGTTCATCAGATGTTAGGATTTATGGGAGCTGAAGGCCAAAATATCTGGGGACTCACAGGTTGAGAACCACTGGCTTAAGCTATAAAGCTCAAGCCCTGATATTCCTCAGTGCTCTCCATTAGCCAATCATTGTGACTCATTTATAGGACTTAATTAGTTGCCAAAAGTCCCAAACTCTGGCATCCAGACTCTCAATAAAAGGAATCTCAGACATTGCTCTAAATCTTTTGTTGAGCCCTTCATGTGTTTTGGGTCAAAAGCTCTATAGTTCCTTATCAGTGACTACAGTGGCTATAGTAGGTGAGCTTTAGACAAAAAGCATTAGAGCAGTGGTTCCTAACCTTTGGTCCTCCAGGTTCTTTGGACTTCAACTACTAAAAATCCCAGCCAGTTTAGAAGCTGTTGGGAATTGTTGAGCTGAAGTCCAAAACCACTGGAGGACAACTCCAGTTGGGGACAACTGATTTAGAGGCTGTAGTTGCCCATTCATTGTTTAAACCAGTTATACATTAAGGGTTTCTGGGTTGCTGTGAGTTTTCCAGGATGTATGGCCATGTTCCAGAAGCATTCTCTCCTGATATTTCACCCACATCTATGGCAGGCATCATCATAGCAACACGGTGATTCCAGCCATGAAAGCCTTCAACAACACATATAAAGGGTTTGATTGTGCCCAGCTCTTTCTTACTTACAATTTGTATTCTCAGCACTTTTCTCCCTAGCAGAGTTTAAACCCAACCTGCTCTCTTCGGATGTGACCATTAAAATTAAATGAGGCAATCATATACCCTCTAACTATCCCAGTTTTGGCAATGACAGTCCAGTTAATCTTTTCCACTTTTTGGCTGCTTTTAAAAAGTTCTACTTTCTGTTTTCTCCCATTTCCCCTCTTTGTCTCCAGTAGCTTACTTCCATTGCTGCAAACTGCGTTCAAAGTGCAAAAGTAATTTGCACTTAATTAATTCAGCAGGAAGAGAGGAAGCATAGGAAAAGAAGTTTGCCCTTCCCAGTAGTCAAGCAAAAACAAACTACTCCAGCATTTCCTCGCTTGTGTGTGCTTTCTCTTTCATGTTTATCTACGACACTCTGATATTGCTTGGCCACGTGAGTCCTAGTTTTCAACCATGAAAGGTCAAAGCATATGTGGATGGGAAATTGTTGGGAGTTCCACATTAAAAGAAAATATGCATATATGGCAATTGCTTTCTAGTCAAACTTTGTGAAGTACATAACGCAAGGTGTTGTGTAGCTTTTCATGACAGCAGAATTCAATCTCATGTTACAAAAACTCCCAATGAAGGGGATAGCTATTGTGGTACTGCTAATTACCAGAGTCCCCTCTAGAGAAATATTTCTCTGTTAAGAAGCTTTGATTAGAGACAGGAAGGGAGATGACTACAAGCTGTTGAGCCATTTGCTGAAAGGTTCTTCACTCAACACCATCACTTCTTTCAGTTGGTGGGAGAAGTGAATGGAATATAGAGGGCTAGGTCACAGATTAGATAGAGACAATCTGCAGAGTAGCTATTTCAGGCATATTTCCATTCTGCAAGTTGAGCCACTTATAGGGAAGTGTTTGGGGTTGTTATATCCGGGTGCTGATTCTACCACTTTGGGCTCTGCTAATGGCAACAATGATAACAATGGCAGCAACATCCTTATAGCTTTTTGTGAGTGCTCAAAGCCAGAATATATATATATATATGTTCTATCAGTCATGATGACATATCTGAGCTGAATACCTCTGATTTTTCTGACTGAACACAGCTTCTATTTTTAATGCTAGATTGGAGACTGCAATACAGCCAATCACCCAAGATTTCCAGAAAAAAAGTATGTCTAAGGAGAAGACAGAGGAGTATTATTTGATTATTATCATTTCAGCAAGAGAGACTCTCAAGGAATGCAGCACATGGGCCTGGGAAAGTCACGATCTTACTACTGGCTTTTTCATTTTGAAAGATAACACTAAAAGGACAAGGTGGTTCCACAGTTTGGTAGTAACCATTGAGGGTTGGGGATCGTCATGACAATGCATTTTCCCTCAGGTTCTTGACTATTTCACTCTGCTACAGGATAGAGAAGTATGTGCCTCATGACCTGTCTTCCATCCCTTAAGATAGCCTGCTGCCCTCAAGCATGGTGAAGGACACTGTCCTTTTGAAGATTTGGTGATCACTCCTTGGTGTTGCATAATTAATTAATGGGTCTTGGTTTTCATCTATGAAAAGCTGGAGATCACATATTAGTGATCAAGGAAGACTCAAGCACAGATCCAATCATTTGCACATAGATTAAAGAGTGGGGATCTTCTTGTCCTTTGCATCAGAGAACAAACATTTTGGGCAAGCTTTGCATATTTCTTACAATACCTTCTGCTTTGAGTCCCCCCAGGGGTGAGAAAGGCAGCATACAAATACTGTAAATAAATACCTAAACATTGTTGTTGTTTTAGATGTGGTGATTGCCTCCCACTGCCTAATGAAAGATGTGGTCCCAATCCTTGGATTTGAAATTGCTGGGACATAGCATGCAATGCTCTAGAAGCACCAAGAATAACCAGAAAGGTTAGGAGATCTTTTTACTATGAAAGAGGACACGGAAGTGCCTTGTAGGGTGGTGCTGTAACTGAGGTCTTCTGCACCTCGTTCAAACCAGATAACTGAGATGAGCCTTTCTGTATCCCTCCCCAATGTTTCAATAGGCGATGGAATATTTTCCTCCCTTGTTTATCTCAAATGGATGCCTGGCATTTATTTGCATTGTGCGTCCTAACAGCTGCTGCTTTGAACTGAAGAGGTGACTGCATTTTATGTATGAGTGAAATAATCCCTTGCATTGTGCACATATCATTTTGGCAGTCTTGGAAAGCATTGTGGTGAAATACTGCTTCGTAAATTAGATTGTGAACTATTGCTGACTGTAACCTTGCTTTTTTTTCTAGGATGGCTCCCTCCTCACACAAAAAAAATCCACCTCCAAACCTCAGGAATATGTTTGATTTGTAAACATTTCATAATACAAAATTGGGTGTGAAATTGAAAGATTCCCCTTTTTTCAGCATTTAAATTTTAAAATACAGCAGATAACAAAAGTAATGTCTAATATAAAGACTCTCACATTTCTAAAATTATCCTAGACAATAAACTAGCATAGCCCAGGAGAGTTTAGCACATTTAAGTCCCATTGGCTTAAATGGAATAGAAATGTGCCTAACACTCTCTAGTTGAAATCAATGGCATCTAAATGAGCTAAATGGCCAAACTAGAAAGGAAACTGAAATCATTTCAACTTTGTCCAGACTTTAGCCTGGGCTGATCTATGCTTTTCTTAATGAGGTTGGCAGGGATGAAGCATTAATCCCATTTCCACACAGCAATTGTTCTGATCTGATGCCTTCATTCATAACTTCTATGATAAAATTTAAAGGCATGAGAGATGCTGTCTTGGATCTCCATTGACAATTATGCTTTGGCCCTTACTTTAGCCACAACAGGCCCATTTTTTTTAATAATAAAGAAATGTTTGTGCTTATTCAACATTATACATCCATTGCCCAGGCAAAGAGTTTCAGGTGGTGTCGATTTCATCAGCCTTAGCCAGCACAGCCGATGGTGAGAAATACTGGGGTTGCTGGAGAGCCATTTGATTCCAGCCCTGCTCTACAACATGCTCTGATAGGCTGGCCAGCTTTCTATATTACACAACCGGAAAAAGTGGTATAATTGTGCAAGTGGACTGCTATCAAAGGAATGCGCTATCAGAGAAAAACTCAGTTTGTGGAAAAAGCTGATTTAAAAGAAAAAGCAGCTTCAGCAGTATGCTATTTTTATGCATATGGAAATTTTAACTCATGTTTTTCATCTCTTGACAAACTGACTGTGCCAACCCCGTGATGAGTTATGCAGTCAGACAAATTTATGCAGAAGCTAGTTCCCACTGACGCATCCTCAAATTATCTTAGTGGCTTTTTAGTCAGCTTCTTAGCTGGGCATGTCACTGCTGATTCCCCCAGTCTCCAAAAGCAAAACAGCCATTTTGGGGGATGGGCTTGTGTGGGCTTTGGATTACTATAATTCCAACCCATGCAATGACCCAAAAAGTTAGTTCTAATGGCATATGTTGGACTTCTATACATTTATGTACTTTCAAGTCACCAACTGACTTATGACAATCCCATGGAGTTTTCTTGGATAAGGAATACTTAGTGGTTTTGCCAATTTCTTCCCCTGAAATATAGCCTACAACACTTGATGTTCGTTGATGGTCTTTTATCCAAGTACTAACCAATGCTGAACCTGGTTAGCTTCTAAGATCAGATGGAATCTAGTGCCTGATTCATTAAAATCTGGAAGAACAAACAGGCTAGCTATTGGTTTGTATACTGAATCGGTATTCCAAAGATGGAAGCATCATATTCACAGAAAATGTCTTCACCTGATTTTCAGGAAACTTCTCCATTGCACTACATCTCACCCCATCCGGAGACACCCCCTTATTCACTATATAGCATTTTCAATGACTTGGAGCAGCTGCCATTGAAAAAAAGAGAGGCATGTGACTAAAATTGAACATAATTTCAAAATGAAAGTAGTGTTTGACATCCAACTATTTTGTCTCTGAGTACTTCCTAAAACTGGATGTCTCACACAAGGTAGAGACGTGTAACAAAGGTAATTTTATGCAGTTGTTAAGACTGGAGTAGGTACATAAACAAAAGAAAATATTTGAAATAAAAATACCTTAATTTAAGTTAGAAACTTTACTTTGGGGTAAACCCATGATGAGCAATATTTGTGGGTCCAGGTGACATTTTTGGGGGGATACAAACAGACAAAAATGTGCGAAAAGAAACCAGAAATAGTCAGAAGCAAGACAAAACAAAACAAAATACCTGGCTTTATTTTTGCTAATCAGAGCACTGGGTATGATTCACATAAATATTTGAAAACTTAATTCTTGCTCCTGGAGGTTTCTGGGAAAGAGAATTCTCTCTTTTGCTCTGGGAAGTAGGGCTCGTGTAAAAATAAATTTACAAGGCTCAAAAAGCCCTCCTCTGGAGTAAATAATGTGTGGATTACAGCCCTAGACTGTAATCCACACATTGTGGGGTCCCGCAAGGCTCTATTTTGTCGCCCATGCTTTTTAACATCTACATGAAACCGCTGGGAGAGGTCATCCGGAGTTTTGGAGTTGGGTGCCATCTCTACGCGGATGACACACAACTCTACTACTCCTTTCCACCTAATTCCAAGGAGGCTTCTCAGGTGCTAGACGAGTGCCTGGCCGCTGTGTCGATCTGGATGAGGAAGAACAAGCTGAAGATCAATCCCGATAAGACAGAGGTCCTCCTGGTCGATCGTAAACCGGATCGGGGTATAGGGTGGTCACCTGTGTTGGACGGGGTTACACTCCCCCTAAAGCCACAGGTCCACAGTTTGGGTGTCCTCTTGGACTCTTCGCTTACACTTGAGGCTCAGGTGTCGGCGGTATCCGGGAGGGCCTTTGCGCAACTGAGACTTGTGCGCCAACTGCGACCATACCTCGTGAAGGCTGATCTGGCCGGGGTGGTCCACGCCTTGGTCACCTCTAGAATGGACTACTGCAATGCGCTCTACGTGGGGCTGCCCTTGAAGACGGCTCGGAAACTTCAATTGGTCCAGCGGGCAGCAGCCAGGATGCTAACCGGGGCTCATTATCAAGAGAGGTCTACCCCTCTGTTTAAGGAGCTCCACTGGCTGCCATTTATTTTCCGAGCCCAATTCAAGGTGCAGGTGCTCACCTACAAAGCCCTAAACGATTTGGGACCACCCTACCTGCGTGACCGCATCTCCATCTACGAACCCACACGCTCGCTCCGGTCATCTGGGGAGGCCCTGCTCGTGATCCCACCCACATCGCAAGCGCGCTTGGTGGGGACACGGGACAGGGCCTTCTCTGTGGCGGCCCCCCGACTTTGGAACGCCCTTCCAAAAGATCTCCGACAGGCCCCTACTCTAGCTGTTTTCAGAAGGAATTTAAAAACTTGGCTGTTCCGTTGTGCCTTCTCAGACTAGGAATCCCCACCCCAAGTCCTAGTAGCACCTTAGCATAACTAATCGTCGCTGCACACCGCACTTTTAATCCTACGTGCCTCCTGCCATTTCAGCACTTTTAACCCTTGTACCCCATTGCACCGGCCAAACCAGTTTTAATAATGTCTTGATGTACTGCCATTGTTGTTATTTGCTTACTGTTTTGATTTGCTTTGTTATTGTTGTGTTATGTTTTCTATTGTATTGTGTTTTGAGGCTTCGGCCTGTGTAAGCCGCATCGAGTCCTTCGGGAGATGCTAGCGGGGTACAAATAAAGTTAATAATAATAATAATAATAATAATAGACAAGAGAGAATAGGATAAGAGATGGAATAAGTCAGTCTGAAACAGGCATTTGTTTCTTAGGCCCCTTCCACACAGCCATATAAAATCCACAGTGAACTGGATTATATGGCAGTGTGTACTCAGATAACTCAGTTTAAAGCAGATATTGTGGATTATCTGCCTTGATATTCTGGGTTATATGGCTGTGTGGAAGGGCCCTTAGTCTCCTTTTGGAATCAGATGATCTCCATTGATCTCTGACTTTTCTGCAGCTCCAGATTTTTGAGAGAGGTAATACCACATTTAATAAAAAGGAAATGTCCTCTTCGCAGTTATTGTAAATTAGTGAAGGACAAAACAAGAGGAAAGCTTTGAAACCGAGCGATATACCCCTGGGATTGCTAGGATCCTGTTTAGTAGAAACAAGGGGCTAAGATTAACTTTCTTTTTAAGAACGTGATACAGAATGAAAGTTAGCCGCTAAAGCTCTTCATTCGCTGGTAAGAAGATGACAGTTAAACACCTTCAACTCCCGTCTGGCCGGTGTAATTAAGGCCTCTTTTGCAGACACTTGCAGCAACGGCTACCGATTGTTCAGAAGAACCGCAGTTATTCTAAGGTCTTCTTTCTCAAGAGCTATTTCAAATAGCAGCACGTGTCGGATTCCGGGAGTGCAGTCGGATGTCAACCGTGTAAAACATACAGTTGTTGTAGATTATCATACGTGCAATGCCAAAGCATGACTTAATGGGGCCTGAGCAGCTTTGGCCTCTGAGCAAACAACAGACAAGGTGAAACTGACACAATTCCTTTAGCTTGTCTATCTAAACTCACACACCAGCAATCAAACAATGGTGCAAAATGCTGGGAGCTGCAGCTCGACAATTTCTGGAGGGTCATTTGGTCACCACCTTTGACCCACAGAAATGCTGAATACTGCAAGTTACTTTTAAGAAGTCTTTGAGGATAGTACCACACAGTCTTGGGAGTGGACTCCCTAAACTAGCCTTCTTCTCTAAGAAATGGTGAAAAATGTTTTCCTATTGAAACTGTTGAGGTGCGATTCTATTGTCAGACTGATCTTTGTGGAAAAACATCAGGGAGGACATCATTTACCTTTACTTTGGACAGCAAAATGTATTGGATTGGTTCTCATATGGTAGAAAGGCAGAATGTAAATTGAAGAAAGGAGAAAAGAAGACAACAGAATGTCATCTGATAGATTTCATGTGTGAAAATATCCTGTGATTCTTTCCATGTCTCATTCACTCTACTATAAATGTAGCCACACAATGGTAGTGATTATCATCATTACCAAACTTAATGTTTAATACTAAAGGCTAGTGAAGTACAATGACTTTGCACTGGAGCAGAGAAGGGTATGACATTATCCATGGATAACTTGCTGGTCCGTCCCATTGGTCCTTTGGGAGTAGTTCCAATGTCACTACTCTAATAATGCAGACAATACTTAAGCATTGTTTTATTCTCAGTTGCTTGGATATGGACAGCAGCAGCTGCTTTTTCTATTTTTAGCATGCCAGAAACACCCTCCAATTGTTGTTCTGTACTTCAAACAATAAGTAGCAGGCATTTCAAGATTTAAGCTTTGCTGGCTTTGCCACAACATTTTATACTGAAAGAATCTTAGAGACAATAGAGTTTGTCTGTATGATTGGTTGTTTAATGCCTTCTCTCAGGTTGACAGCTATATGAAGGCAATTATAGCCATTGTTTTTCTTTTGCATTTCAGACCAAATAAAGACCCAGAACATTGTGGCGTAGCACTGATATGAAATATCTCGCTCAAAAATAGCACAATTGTTTCTTCTTTATTTAGCTACTGCTCAGCATGATATCATCGTCTCAGATGATATGACAATTTTAATGCATTTCAGAACAAATCTCTGCTAGTTACAATCAACATTAATGTGCTGGGTACTTCAGGAATTAGCTATAATGCAGAGCAGTTATTAAGTCATTTCAGTCAGTATCTAACCTGTGAAATGTAGGAAAAAAACTTGGGAAATTAATACTGGTACCACAATATCCGAACTCTACACGGCACCACTTATACATCTTTTTAAAATGACAGGTGCTTTGAAATAAAGCTTCCAAACTCAGAATACCTGTGTTAAAGCAGACATTTGTTGCTTGTCCATTTTTATATGTATAACTTTTGATTACTCAATACTTGATGGTTTGTTGTTCAATATTTGCACTTATTCAATTGAGAATCATAAATCAAAAATCATTTAATGGCTAGACTACAACAGATCAATCACATATGTAACATTCTGGTGCTGCTACCATAGCCATTGATACTAAACAATATATTGGTGTCTCCTACATTTTTCCCTTTGGAGCAAATAGCATGAGGAGCCATGTAGATTTGGAAAACAGTGCAAAAAAGGAGGACATGCTGCCACATTGAGTATCATAGTCCCAATAACACCCCCCCCCCCCATATCTACATTTATGGTTTTAATAACTTATGAGAATTCCAGTGATGGATCTCCCACCATCCTATCTAATACAAACCAAGTAACATTCTTAATGGATATTAGCTGGTCCAGAAAAAGAAGTCAAAGCATCTTTTGGTGCCAGGAAATCAGAATTAATAAAATTTTCTCACATGCGCACTATCATTTTTACTCCAAAATCATGGTGATTCAATGTTTATGTATTATGACCCCCATCCTGTAAAACCTTGGCATATGTAGTGAAGCGATGCACTTTGATTTGTTTTACCGAAGAGCTTTTATGCTATAATTCGGGAGGAGTGAACAAGACATGTTGAGCAGAGAATCCTACTTCACAGACTGCAGTTCCTAAGTTCACATAGTCATGACAATTAAAATGATATCAATCTGCTGTAATTTCACAGTAAATATACCCAAAGATCCATTTACCTTTGTATGAACCTATAGACAGTTATCTTTAATCTTTTGCTGTCTCATTTAGAAATTATTTGCACATCATTGTTAAAGAGGCTGTATGAGCATTTTTCTGCCTTTTTTTCTGTTGACTTCATCGGACCTTCTAGGCCAAAACATAACTGAATTTCAGGAATTCTACAATTATGGCACATTTGTTATGTGCAGCACAATTCTTTCAAATGTGTGTTTTTGTTTCTTTGTGCATTTGTGTATTCCTCTGTTTCATTTCAATGAGAATTTTCTGTAATTCTCTGAGACACTTTTAAATTTCAGTTGTTTCTTTATTGAATGTAAGTTCCATTAGATGTCCATGTGTGATAAACATAGAGACCTTCGAAGATAACAGGTAATGGGCTGGTTGAGGAAAAACAACAGAAACTGAATCCAGACAAAACAGAGAATCATAGAATCATAGAATCAAAGAGTTGGAAGAGACCTCATGGGCATCCAGTCCAACCCCCTGCCAAGAAGCAGGAATGTTGCATTCAAATCACCCCTGACAGATGGCCATCCAGCCTCTGTTTAAAAGCCTCCAAAGAAGGAGCCTCCACCACACTCCGGGGCAGAGAGTTCCACTGCTGAACGGCTCTCAGTCAGGAAGTTCTTCCTCATGTTCAGATGGAATCTCCTCTCTTGTAGTTTGAAGCCATTGTTCCGCGTCCTAGTGTCCAAGGAAGCAGAAAACAAGCTTGCTCCCTCCTCCCTGTGGCTTCCTCTCACATATTTATACATGGCTATCATATCTCCTCAAGCATCCTAATCTGGGGATGGAGGTGTGTCAACTAGTTCTGGATGAGGTTGCAGCTTAGGAGTGCTCCTGGATACTTCTCTCCAAATGTCAGCCCACATAGATGTGATGGTCAAGAGTGCTTACTATCAGCTTTGCTGATATGCCAACTGTGCCACTTCATAGATTTGGAGGACCTGAAGATGGTAGTACACGCACTGCTAACCTCAAGGTTGGACTTCTGCAAGGTGCTTTACACTGGGCTACCTTTGTACCAAGTTCAGCAACTCCAGCTGGTACAAGGCAGCCAGATTGGTTATGGAAACATCCAGGAGTGACCCTATCACATCTATCCTAAATTCACTCCACTGGCTGCCAAATAATGTCCGGGTATAGCACAAGGTGTTGGCTTTGACCTTTAAAGCCCTGCATGGTTTGGGTCCAGGTTACCTAAAGGATCACCTTCTCCTGTACAATCCACCCCGCACACTGAGGTCCTTTGGGGGGCATCTTCTCCAGTTTGCCAGAACCCGAATTAGCAATCATCATCCAGAAGAGCTTTTCATTGGCAGCCCCAAGACTGTGCAATGATCTGCCAGAAGCTTTCTGACAGCTAAATGAGCTGCTGGAATTTTAAAACAATCTAAAGACCTATCTCTTCCAGCAGACCTATCCAGTCAGTTTTAAAGTATGAATTTTAAACTTGGGTCCCTTTTAATCTGTTTTGTGAATTTTAACCTATATTTTATAGAAATACATTTTAATATGTATATTTTATAAAATACATTTTAACATGTGCATTTGTGGTATTTTTACAATGTGTATGTGTTTTAATTATTCTGTAACCCACCTCAAGCCATGAGGAGAGGCA
Organism: Anolis sagrei; assembly: GCF_037176765.1. Lineage (NCBI taxonomy): Eukaryota > Metazoa > Chordata > Lepidosauria > Squamata > Anolidae > Anolis > Anolis sagrei. The sequence continues at coordinate 208,076,346 of NC_090024.1, read as the reverse complement.
GATAAGAAATAAAATTATTGTTGTTATTATTATTATTATTATTATCATTATCATTATCATTATTATTATTGCATATTCTGCTATCTCAAGAGTCTATCAACTTATCCTACTACATTTGTAGACCGGAATATGAAGTGGCAACGTTCATTAGCAATTAATTTTAACTCATATCAGACATAGCAAATACAGGATGTGTGTGCAGGGCACTATTCACCCTGCTGCTCCAGTCACTAGTAATAAAAGCAAGATCATAGCATAGCTATTTATTATCTCTCCCCCTCCCTTTTGTTCTGGGGATGTATTGAATTTCAATTGTCTACCATTGGGCAAGCCTTGAAAGGAGATGCACCATCCTAATGCCATAAAGCCTGTCTTTGAAGGTTCTGCAGCAGATACAGGAGAGGTTAACAAGCATAATACACTTTTCTTTAAACTCTGCAAGATGCTATTTTTAGTTAAAAAAAAATGATAATGTCACAGTTGCTCTTGTTCATCTCTTGTAGTATGTATGTGCCAAATACTCACTGTGTCTGCTATTTCAAAAAAAAAAAAATCTACCCTTCACTAGGCAGTCACAAAGCTCCCAAGATGTAACAGAGAGGGAAATAGGATTCGTTAATGGACTCACCATGCACAATTATAACATGAATAACTCCATATAAAGCATCTCTTATAATATGATGAAATACTTTTCCGTAGGAATTATATAAATGCATATCCATCTTTGGTTACAACTGTTTAAACTAAAATATTTTGAAGAAGATTTTTAACATCGTATCTTTTTAACAAAGTTATGATTCTTTTTAACAAAATACGATGGAAGGAGAACAATAGTGGTTGTATAAGTAGGAGCAACTACCAAACCATATTTTAGTTACAGTCTTCCTTAATATTCCATTTTCATTTGATTAAGTTAAGAGAGTGTATATAGCTTTCATCTCCCTAACTAAGAATTGTATTATCAGAATTGGAATTATTATGTTTATGTTTATTTATATCCCACTTTTTCTCTCTGCAAAGTATACCACAGCGGCTTACATTAAAAGCATTTCAATAATATTTAAAATATAAAAATATACAAACATTAAAACAGAATTAAATATCAATATTAAAATCACAGTTTAAATCCATAAAAACTGATTAAAACATAAAAAGAAAGACACCACACAGGCTATCCAGTCAAAACCCCTGCCATTAAGGAACACACAAACAAAGCACTCCCAACAATAGCCATCCGGCCTCTGTTTAAAATCCTCCAGAGAAGGAGACTCCTCCAAGGCAGCATATTCCACTTTCAAACAGCTCTACAGCTCTTAATGTTTAGGTGGGATCTTTTTCCTTGTAGTTTGAATCCATTGTTCCATGTCTTAGTCTCTGGAGCATCAGGTTGTTCCATCTGCAATGACATCCTTTCAAATATTTCAATATGACTGTCATATTTGTACATTTTCTAGAGGTTGTTCCCTTGTGGAAACAGAATGCAGAAGTAGATTGAACTTTTGGTCTGATACAACACCATTTCTGGACACAATTCAGTGGGTAATTCTTCTGACTCAAATTAACAGAAACAGTGCATTGTAAATACATTTCTATACAGAAGTGTATCTGCAGATATAAAACCAGTTCTTTAAACAGAGAAACTGAAAAAGTCTAAAGTTTACCACAAATATCATCAAATTTGTTAAAGGAGATGAGGCAGGGTACAAATAAAGCTTATATTATTATTATTTGAAACACAACAAGAGAAGTCCACAGCAGACATTCTGCTGGCTGTTGAATTGGATCACACGTCAGACACTTCCCAAATGTCTAGGACTGTGTGATGTATCGGTGAATAATGCGTGCAGATCCCAATAAGGTGGCCTTCTGCAGCTGGCAGATGGTAATTTTGTCAGCACCGATTGTGTTTAAGTGCAGGCCAAGGTCTTTAGGCACTGCACCCAGTGTGCCGATTACCACTGGGACCACCTTTACTGGTTTGTGCCAGAGTCTTTGCAGTTCGATTTTTAAATCCTCATACTGTGTCAGCTTTTCCAGTTGTTTCTCTGCAATCCTGCTGTCACCTGGGATTGTGATATCAACAATCCAGACTTTGTTTTTTAACACGATTGTGAGGTCAGGAGTATTATGTTCCAAAACTCTGAATCCGAAAGTCCCAGAGGATATTATTATTATTATTATTATTATTATTATTATTATTATTAATTTACTTTTGACCTAATATAGGATCTAAAGTCATAGATTAAAATAAAATGCAGCAAAAACATGGCAATTAATTGAACTTAAAAGGTAATTAAGCTACACTTTTTTGTAATGTCAGGAGTGACTTGAGAAACTGCAAGTTGCTTCTGGTGTGAGAGAACTGGCCGTCTGCAAGGACGTTGCCCATGAGACGCTCGGATGTTTTGATGTTTTATCATCCCTGTGGGAGGCTTCTCACGTGTCCCTGCACGAGGAGTTGGAGCTACACTATTACAAACTATATTTTGAAATTTTACTTCTATAAGGGGCCTAACAAATTATATTTTCCTATACCCAGAAGTTTATTTTCTTGTGCTCCTACACTACATTAGAATCTTACAGCATTCACATAGAACTACAAAAATGGTGCCTAGATCAACTTTCTTCCTCTTTTTAATAGCCTCATCCTCAATAACTCAACTAAAATTAGTTTTGCAAACAATGCTAGGCACCTTGTCTGCTTCTCTTAATTGCTTCTAATCTTTACATACTCACTTAACAATATCTCTTTGTGTATTGTTCCCACCCCTAAAGAAAGCATATGAGAGGTCTCCATGTCAGCTCTCTAAGGATATAGCCATGTCTATTTATAGACTTTCAATCCATTTACAGCTTCCCTGAAGATTATATGGATTAGGAACATTTCTTTGTACAGAGGAACAGCCTGCAGCCAGTATCACCCATAAGTGAAACTTCTCCTGGCAAATCAACAGGATTTTCAAACACAAATGACAACAGTTGAACTAATATTGAAAAATGTTTTGTGCTGTTTAGAAATGTTAGATATCTTTTTCTGTGAAACAAGTTACTGGGCTATATTGTGCTGATGTTTCCCCAAAGCAATTCATCTCAATATGTTACAGGCTTCACTCATACTGTTTAACATCAAAACAAACCTGTTTTTCAAACCAGAACTAGACTTCTGCCCTTTCCTTGTTTGTGGAATTTTTGAGAGTCCACAATAGTCTACATATCATTCAGGACACTCCCAAAATATCACAAGGAGAGAAAAATTCCCCTTCAACCCATCACAATTATTGAATGAAATCATATACTTTTAGCACAAGAGAAATACATACATACCAGATACAAATGGACTCAAAGTAAAATGACATTCAGAGATTGATATGTTTAGATGTCAAAGTCAAATCCAAAGTTGTACAACACATATAATAGAAATATGGACTGTGAATCATAGGAAGCTATATATTGTAAAATAAGAAATGGGATGTATAACATAGTGACTAACCTTAAGTGGACAAGAATGTGACGTCTTCAATCAGCTAATTACACTTTTATGCAAGAAATAAAAGTCAAAGAAAAAACAGAGTAACAGTAATCATGAGAGATGTAGCAAAATCAGTCAGGAGATAAAATGTGGATAATATCAACAAGACTCCAGGGAAAACGTATTCAAGTTTATATTCCCACCTCAGAGGGAAATGAAAATGAGATATTTTTTTGTGCTGGAGTCCAAAAGGCAATTGATCACATATCAAAGCAGAACATATTTATAATTACAGACATTGGGATTAAAAGTAAGAAATGGAGCAAACCAAACAATGTTGGAAAATTCTGCCTATGATCACGAAATGAAACAGGAACACAATTTATCAGATTTTGTGTTTTTCATTGCACATACATTCTTTAGGCAGCCAAACAGACAACTGTATATGTGAACAACACCTGATGGCCAATATAGAAATCAGACAGAGTTAAATAATTGGAAGCATAAGATGGAGAATCTAATCTCCATTGCAACAAGACCAAGAGCAGATTATAGAATAGCCCATATATTACTAATAAAATATATTAAAGCTAAAATAATACACTAAAGCAATCACTGTGTCAAAATACAACTTGAACAATATCTCTGTAGAATTTAAAGATCAATTAATTTATTCTGTTCTGCACCTTTAACTTTCACCTCAGGTATGAAACCTTAGATTTCTTATCCCAATGCATCATTCTGCAGATTTGCTTGCATTGAACCATATCTGCCATTTTAACGCTTCTACGCCAAATTTGGAAATATATTTTTAGGTCTCTTTACTGTCTTGTTTTGTTTCAATCAATATTAAGATTTTAACAATGTAAACAGGAGCTAAAATGTTTCGTAAAAATTAAATTAAAATAATAACCTCCAGAGAGAACAATGCCAAAGAAGCAACAATTCTGCTTTAACATGCTGCCATCGTGTGGATGATGAAAGATCATGCAGAGAAGCCGTGTGTGGTTTTTTTTAGACTAGTATTGACAAAAAATATTCACTGTATCAAAGTTGCATGAATTGGGTATTGCTACATAATGAAAACATATAGGATTCTTACACTGAGATTGGCAGGCTACAATGATTGAGAACTTAAGACAGAAAGAAATAATTATTTCCAAACTGATGCACTTTTACAGTATTTCGCTAGTGAGTCAACAAGGTTAGAATTTTTTATCCAATAGTCTTATTTATGGAGATGTACATGTATATTACTTTGAACTAGCTACACCAGAACCATTCTGCAGGGCTAGTGCAAAGCACCTGTACAGTCTACTCCATGAATCTTACACTTGATGTTGCTTTTGCTCTTACAGAGTATCACTATAGTGTTTAATGTGGAGAGGGCCTGTTATGTCTAAAATACATTAAATAGGATTTACTTATAGGTGGGTGGAAACCGGATTGCCATGTTACTGTTTGCTGCAGAAACAGTGAATCTTCATCTGCCTGTGATGAAAATTCTTTTTTTAATATTGTGGCTTTTCATATTTCTTTCACAAGTTCGTATTTATATCAATTTAGTTGTTACTCAGTTTTGATTAAATATAGATGTTGAGGTTCAATGCAATTTCTTTTAGTGCTTTTGAATGGATTTTTGGTTACAGATCAGTGAATTAAGTGTTTTGAAAGTCTACTCTAACATTTTTTACTGTTTATATTTTACTCCCAAAATACATCTTACTCAGTTATGTATTACGAAATAAAAATGTCGAAGCACCTCGTGAAAAGATCTATAAGTGACAGAGCAAATCTGAGGGTGTATTTGGATTTCAAATGCAAAATTCCTATAAAACCACTATAAGTTTTTGAAAAAAAATTATGACCCTCAATTTTGAAGGTTTGTGTAATGTATCCATTTAAGATTGATTTTCTCTCATTGCAAGGAGTGAGAATCGCTAGAACCCAAAAAAAATTGTATTTCAGCGTGCTTTATTTGTTGACATCCTCTGAAGCAAGCACCAACATTCATGAACATTTCAACATGCCTTCTCACTGCAAATGACCATACTGAACACTGCTGTGGCAACATCTGTGGTTCCTTTTCCAGTCATCATTAATATGTGATGAATCCTAATTTGAAGGAGGGGAGAATGAGAGATGGAAAAGAAAATACCTGCCATCATAAGACATTACCTGCCCTTTCATTATTGGTTACAAAAGGAGATATTTAATTCTTTCATTGGTAGCAGACAACAGGAAGTATTTCAAAACCAGCATTTAATGATGAGTTCCAATTGTACATTTTAATAATTTCCAACTGACCAAAAGGACAGGGGAAAAGCAAATCAGATCCAAATGCTAAATGAATGTATCAGAATGTATCTGTGCATAACAAATAGTTTTGGAAGTAAAACATTCTGAATGTGGACAGGGGGACACTTGAGGGTGAAATCCAACATTGTGCACAGAGACTTCTGCTCACTCAACAAGAGCCCGCATTTTTCTCCTCCCTGTTGCCTTGACCACCCATCCTCTATTATTGTTATTACTATGTTAGTCACACAAATATCAGCAGTAGTATACATATGAACTGGTACAAACCTGACAGTCAGGTTTCTTTTGTGTGGAAACTGCAACTCTGTTTCCATTATGCATATCAATATGACCGATTCTGAAAATAGGGATTTCTTGGGAACACTTGCATTGGCTTCTGATCCCCTGACCACAATCCACTAGAAAAATACTTTTCCTGTTTATGCAGTTGTTCTGTCTTTTCTGTTCTTCTGATGCTATAAGATGTTCTTGAGCGGCAGACTGGCAGTATGGGCACTCAGGGTGGTAGTGTTTCAATGTCTCAAAGCCATCATTCTGCGGTGATGAAGGGTATGTGGTACATGGGCACCCTTGCAAAAAACCTGACCCAACAGGGAACTTGACATTTTTGCTTTCATCTGGTTTCATTGCTTTGCTCTTCCTTACATCATGTTTCAGATTTGTTGGGGGAAATTCATTCCCAAAGAAGGATGCTACTTTAACGATTTGATTTCTTGAAGGTCCTTGTCCTTTTGTATTGTAAAAAGAACAGGGTGGGAAACCATGATGGCAGCTAGCACAGCAGGCACCTCTTGTGTTAAAGCTTCCCATAGGTGATCTCATCCTGTCCAATTCAGTCCTACTGGTTCTTCGGCGAATATCTGGGCTTGCTCTAGTTTTCTCCTTAATTATCTCTGAAATTTCTTCACTAGGGAATAAGCCACATTGTAACATAGCTCCACATGAGCAGACTGGGGGCTTCTTGGGAGCTGAACCTCCAGAAGACATATGATTAGCTCCACAATACAACTTTTCCACACCTGTATTTGTAAACTTATTTCTTTCTTTTTGTGCTTTAACAGTATTTTCACAAGGAAAGTAAGACCTATTGCATATGCCATCTGAAGATGACATTCCAGGACTCCAAGTGGGTCTGTTAGTTTGCATGCTGGTGGCATATGGCTGCCGCTGGTCCTTTGGAAGAAGATATAATGCTCTGGGACTCCTCTCAGTTTGCAAACATGGAGGAGAGCTTCTCTCATTTGGAAGAGGCACTGTAGGAGAACGTTGCTCTGAAATATTCCTCAAGTTTGGGAGAAGTGGAGCAATAGAAGTCCTTCCATCAGCTGAAAAATATGGACTTTTTGAACTATTTGGAGTGGGACAAACCTCTCCTCTAGAGTTGTTCTCTGGGCTCTGTCCAGTCCACCCTAACCAATAGTTCAATATGTTCTGCATCTTCAAATTATTTTTTCTTCTTATTGGAGAAATGTATTGGAACCTCTCAAGTTCATTTATAGGAACTAAAAGACAATGAGAGGAAAATCTAGGAACTACTTTTACACCTCCAGTTCGCTTGCGAGGTTTTCTGCGAACACGTAGATGCTTCTCAGAATATCTCCCTGCAGAATTCAGGTTAACAGTCTCATCAAATAATGGACAATAGTAACACTTAGTAGCTTGTGTTAGAGGCACATAATACAGTTCACTTACTTCTTTTGCCTTTTGAGTATCTTTGTTTATAGAGTCAAAGTTCAATGCCTTAGATCGATGAAATTTGCAGATATGTCTAAATCGTTTACTTTTTTGTGCTTCTTTATTTTTGGTAAACACAACAGATTTTACACATCTGGAGGCCTTTGGATCCTTTTTCTTAACTTCAGAAGCAGATGTAATTTTATAATCAGGAAATGACCACACACAAAAGTGGGGAGAATGATATGCATGTATGTATTTAGTGGGTGGAAAGAACTGACAGGGGCCCCGAAGTTTATGTGTAGATAGCCCTTGATTAGAATGAAAGCTTGAACAACTGGATTTGGAAGATTTTGCCAGAGACTGGCTAGCTTCATGTGATTTTGCATCAACAGCTACAAATTCCTTAGTTTCAGCACCTAAGATATCTGAATTCTCTACCTGCTTTGTAGAAGGTGTGATGTGCTTTTGTTTTCCTGCATCTACTTGAGCAGCACACGGGACAATAGAAATATTCAGTTTCTTTAATGGCTGGTTTTGTTGGCCACCTTTACATTTAAAGGCTAAATCATGCTTCTGCGATTCTTCTTTTCTCACTCTGTCTTCTGAAGCAATAACATTGCCTGCTAATGAAGCATTGGGATCTATATAATCTGCTTCCAAAGTGAGAGAAATTACAAGTTCTCCTGAAGTGGCAGGGTAATAGACTTGCTCAATAGTTTGGGGACTGTCAGTTTTGTAAGAATGGTTATCTGCTAGTTGGCTTTCAGCACTGTGAAATGTTTCAAGTTTCTTGACTGATGTTTTCTTTACATTGGTGTGTGATGATGATGGTTTAAAACATTCACTGACAAAATTTTCTCCAGCTTCTGTTTCCCTACAAGGAAAAGAAACTTGCACAGCTTTATTGTGCCTGGAACTTCGGGAATAATCAACTGAAGATTGCTTCTGATATAGTTTATCAAATCCAGCTTTCTTTACTGAATGAAAGTTTTCTCCAATTACTGAATTGTCAGCAATAAGCACATGAGGGATTTTAGGGAACTCATCTCTAGATCTGTCAGGTTCCGATTGGGGTATTTTAGTTGAATAAACTTTTGATGAATGACCACTTGTATCACTGTCCTCAAAATATAGATGCAATACAGATTCTGGAGGTAATTCCACCTCAAACTCTCCAGCGTTACTAATGTTTTGTACTTGCAGCAGGGGACAGTGTTTGCAACAAACTGTAAAGTTGGTTTCGTTGGTTTCCAAGGTCAGGACTGCCTTCCCAAGTTTGCTTTTTCCTTCCTGTTTTTCAAATAAAGTGTGCTGACTTTTTGGATGAAGAAAAAGGTCACATTCACTACCAGAGTCAACCAAGTCTACAAAAAAGAAAGGAATATCACCATCAACTCAAGAATGTTATTTGTAAATTTTTAAAATAGGGCATTTGTTTTCTAAAAACTGGCTCAAAAACCTCAGTCCTAACACAATCAACAAATTCCATTCTAAAACATATCAAAAATTGCTGCTGTTGCATGCCACTAAGCAGTATACGACTTATGCTGAACTCTAAGATGAAACTATCATGGAGTTATCTCACCATTATTTGTTCACAGTGTTTGTTTTTGCTTTCCTCTGAGGCTGAAATAGACTACTGACTTGCCAAAGATAATCCAGTGGGTTTCCATGGCTGAGCTTTGGGCTATGACTGTTCTCCAGTCATAGCCCAAAGCTCAAATCACTACAACCGCCCTGAGTCCCCTCGGAGAGATAGGGTGGAATATAAATAAAGTTTTATTGTTATATTATTATTACATCACACTGGCTCTCACATTAGTAGTGATTAGGAAATTAGAACAAGTAAAGAAAGTCCCAAAGTACTGTTACATATGCCTCCAGTTACCTCTGCTGGTATGTACAGTACTTTCTTCTCCATATGCAGAATGAAAATCCCATTCGCTTTCTGTCTCAGATGCTGCTGAATTCTTGCTGGACATATCACCTAAAAATAAAAATAGTATACACTAGTATGAGAAAATACATGGATTTTAAGATATCTTGCTATAAACTTCTGTTTAAAAGAAACATATAATCATACAAAGAAACTTATAATCATAAACGGTTCTGGCCCAAGCTACCTATCCGAACGTATCTCTGCCTATGAACCCACCAGGACTCTAAGATCTTCTGGGGAGGCCCTGCTCTCGATCCCGCCTGCATCACAGGCACGGCTGGTGGGGACGAGGGACAGGGCCTTCTCTGTGGTGGCCCCTCGGCTGTGGAACGCCCTTCCCAGGGACATTAGATCAGCTCCTTCGCTAATGGTGTTTCGAAGAAAACTAAAAACCTGGCTGTTTGAACAGGCATTTGGACAAGCAGTGCAATGAATACGATGAATATAGGAACGGAATTATGGCTGACGAATTGGATCATGACTCTAGTTATGAGACGTTAATGTGTTGTTATTGATGTGCCATTATTTTGTATACTATGCTCTTAATGCTTTTAAATTGTATGTTGTTACGATTGACTTTTGCTCTTGTTGTGAACCGCGTTGAGTCGCCTACGGGCTGAGAAACTGCGGTATACAAGCAAAGTAAATAAATAAATAAATAAATACCTTAGCCTCATCTATACTGCCATTATAATGCAGATTGAACTGCATTATACAGCAGTGTAGACTCATATATCCAGTTCAATGCAGTTCGAACTGCATTATATGGCAGTGTGAATGGGGCCTTAGTATTGCAAACCTTTCAGATAATTTAACATCAGAGATTGGGGTCCTAAATATATTTTTGTCCAAAGAACTTCCACAGATTAATTGTGGGACTTCTCGGTGGTGCCCCCCCCCGACCCTCCCCAGGGAGATTAGGCAACACCCCCCCCCCCCCCGTCTTCCTTTCACAGGGATTTGAAAACCTGGATGTTTCAGCTAGCATTTGAAAATGGCTAGTTCCTAGTTATAAATGTCCAGTCCTTAGGTTGTCTGATAATATTTCGTTCTCTGCAAGTCATCCAATACCCCAGCCCTATGGTATGCTCTTTTGCACTATCCCATGCCCGGCCCTTTCTTATTGCCTGGTTATGTTTATTGTATTACTGGTTATTGGTTTTGCTGAGCATTGTTTTGAGTTTCAACGTTGCTGCTTTACATTCTGTATTATTTAATTGTGTTTTATCTGGATTGTTATGTTTTACTATGCTCTTGTTTTAATTGTGTTTTTGTTTTAATGGATTGTTTTGCTTTTCTGTTCTGTGGGCATTTTGACCCATATGTAAGCCGCCTTGAGTCCCTTCGGGGAGATGGTGGCAGGGTATAAGAATAATGAATTAATGGTTTATTGTACTAGCCATAGGCCATGACATCAGTAAGAATAAAGTAGTAGTAGTAGTTATTAATAATGTTATTGTTGTTGTTATTAATAATGATGGTAATAATTATAATAATAATAATTGAACCGTTGCCTGCTAACACTTGTATATTCACCAAAACAATCCAATACTTTCATATGTGGCGACCCTAACATCTATCATAGTTTCCTTGACAAAATTTATTTGCAGTTTGTCTTTGCCTTCCTCTGAAGTTGAGAGAGTATGACTTGCCCAAGGTCATCAAATGGGTTTCCATGGCTTAAGTCCTAGTGCAACACTCAAGTCACTACAACACAGTGGCTCTGCATGCACATATACGTAGAAGTATATTTCTTCCTGAAATATACTGTTATTTGAGGGTTCATGTTTTTATGATCTTATCTTAAACTTCCTGGAAGGGCACAAGTATGAATTTGTTTTTTAAGAGCAATCACATCACATTGTGTGAATTGTACTGCAGGCAAACCTTTTTCACTTGCCCAATGAGAAAGTGATTGAAACACATTTTGCAGTAATAAAATGGGCAACTGTATACATCAGTGGTTCCCAACCTTTTTGTTTGTTTGTTTGTTTTTACCAGGGACCACTCTCCAACATTAGTACCAAAAGGATTACAAATCAGCTTTTGGTCTGCTTTAGACTTGGTTTGGTTATTTGGGGAGCTGATTCAGAAAATTGCATTGGATAAACTACATCAGCTCTAGTTTCTGACACAGAATATATGCCACTCAGTAGTCACCATTTGCTCGCCCACACAAAGCATATTTAATAAGCCTTGGCACTATAAGAGGGTTTCGCGAGACCAGTCACTCTTGTTTTAACAGTGAGGGTGCCCATATTTTAGTTCTTGCGGATCACTGGTGGTCCATGGACCACAGGTTGGGAACTACTGGTATATATGGATATGAGCTGCTGGTTTATATATGAATCAAATAGAAATGGAAGCAGAAGATAGAGGTCCCTCCTACACAGCTCAATAAAATCCCACATTATATGTTTTGAACTGGAATATATGGCAGTGTGAACTCAGATAACCCAGTTCAAAGCAGATATTGTGGGATTTTCTACCTTGATTTTCTTGGTTATATGGCTGTGTGGAAGGACCAGGAGAAGTTCAATTGCTTGCAAAAGCAAGACTAATTGCAGATTGTAGCACAGATCATATAACTGTTGTGTGTCTGTGTGTGTGTGTATACACAAATATATATACATATACATGGATAAAACTTAAGAACACTAAATTGAACACTGTACCAAAATACAACTTGAAGAACATGTAATATAATTTGATATTAAAAAACACATTTGCCCCTGATGATTTTACAACTTTGAATTACTGAAAATAAAATGATTCCTAAACAATTAAAACAGGTGTCTTAGAGGTAGTGTATATGACCTATGTTTTCATACTGCAGTTGAAGTATTTTTGTCATCATGGTATTTGCAATTGCACATTTTGAAAATTATGAAAATAAATGAAACTATTTTAAAACATAGTAGACTGATATCTCTACCTCAGAATTGCAAAGGTTTTGACCTATAAAGCTTTATACGGTTCTGACCCAGCTTACTTGCCCGAATGCATCTGCCTCTATGTCCCATCTCGCAACCTAAGATCATTCGGGGAGGCCCTGCTCTCGCTTCCATCAACGTTGCAAATGTGTTTGGTGGGGACGAGAAACAGGGCCTTCTCAGCTGTGGTCCCCGCCTATGGAATGCACTCCCAAATGAAATAAGATCAACTCTATCCCTCCTGACCTTCAGGGAAAAAAAATCGTGGTTTTGGGACCAGGCCTTCAGGCAGCAGATGTAATTTGCACCATAATGGACATTGACTGGAATGGCGTTGCAGCAGATGACATTGTGACTTTGTTTTATTGTTTTCATTCATGTTATATGTATTGGTTTTAATGATTGTTTGGTATTTGATTGTGTTATATTATTGTAATAGTGATGCAGCGGTCTTGCACCGTTACTAAAGTAAGCCGTCCTGAGTCCTTTGGGGGTTGAGAAGACACGGGGTACAAATGCCAGTAATAAATAAATAATGTATAGAATGTAATGTTTAAACAAGCCAGCCCAGCACAACTCGATTGTCAACTTCTTAATTTATAGTGAAAAAGCCTCGATATACGTGCAATTGATCTTTGGAAGGGCCCCAGATTATGACTGAGGATGGCGTGATTTTAATAGTGACAACCTGGCAAAATGGCACTACCTAAAAGAATCGCATACCTTGTGTGACTGTGGAGCAGAACAGAAAACTCCACATCTGTATGCTTGTCCACTGTGCCCTGCCTCATGTACAGAGGAGGAATTGTTGGAGGCTACAGACAATGCCAATGCTGTTGCACGTTTTGGTCAAAAGACATTTAGCCGCCTGTGCGCCTTCTACTTTTATCAGTTTTTTTACTAATTTATGCAATGTTTTTGATACAAAATAAGAAATAGTGAATTCAATGATTTATATGTTTTAATGTGTATTTAATTTTAAACTTTGATTGTATTCTAACTGTTTGTTGTCCAAAGGCACTGAATAGTTGCCTTGAGGGTAGAGAAAGGCAGGCTACAAATAGAGTAAATAAATAAATAAATATTCTGGCAGCCATTGACCATAGATTCTGTACAGCAAAATAGCTTTCTTCAGTACCAGGAAAAGGCAGGGGCCTCAGGGGCCTGAGGCTGCTAGGAGTTGTGGGAGTTGAAGTCCAAAATGCCTGGAGAGAAGACCCAAGTTGGCAGAGGGGGAAAAGCAAGGGGCCTGAGGAGCCTGGTGCCATTAGGAATTGTGGAAGTTGAAGTCCAAAATGCCTGGAGAGAAGGGCCAAGTTGGCTGAGGGGGAAAAGGAAGGGGACTGAGGCTGTTAGGAATAGTTGGAGTTGAAGTCCAAAACGCCTGGAGAGAAGGCCCAAGTTGGCTGAGGGGAAAAAGGAAGGGGGCTGAGGCTGTTAGGAATTGTGGGAGTTGAAGTCCAAAACACCTGGAGAAAAGGCCCAGGTTGACTGGGGTGGGGGGGAGGAAAGGGCCTGAGGCAGTTAGGAATTGTGGGAGTTGAAGTCCAAAACACCTGGAGAAAAGGCCCAAGTTGGCAGAGGGGGAAAAGGAAGGAGCCTGAGGCAGTAAGGAATTGTGGGAGTTGAAGTCCAAAACACCTGGAGAGAAGGCCCAGGTTGACTGGGGGGGGGGGGGGAGGAAAGGGCCTGAGGCAGTTAGGAATTGTGGGAGTTGAAGTCCAAAACACCTGGAGAAAAGGCCCAAGTTGGCAGAGGGGGAAAAGGAAGGAGCCTGAGGCAGTAAGGAATTGTGGGAGTTGAAGTCCAAAACACCTGGAGAGAAGGCCCAGGTTGACTGGGGGGGGGGAGGAAAGGGCCTGAGGCAGTTAGGAATTGTGGGAGTTGAAGTCCAAAACACCTGGAGAGAAGGCCCAAGTTGGCTGAGGGGGAAAAGGAAGGAGCCTGAGGCAGTAAGGAATTGTGGGAGTTGAAGTCCAAAACACCTGGAGAGAAGGCCCAGTTCGGCTGAGGGGGAAAAGGAAGGAGCCTGAGGCAGTAAGGAATTGTGGGAGTTAAAGTCCAAAACACCTGGAGAGAAGGCCCAAGTTGACTGAGGGGGGAGGAAAGGGCCTGAGGCTGTTAGGAATTGTGGGAGTTGAAGTCCAAAACACCTGGAGAGAAGGCCCAAGTTGGCAGAGGGGGAAAAGGGAGGAGCCTGAGGCAGTAAGGAATTGTGGGAGTTGAAGTCCAAAACACCTGGAGAGAAGGCCCAAGTTGGCTGAGGGGGAAAAGGAAGGAGCCTGAGGCAGTAAGGAATTGTGGGAGTTGAAGTCCAAAACACCTGGAGAGAAGGCCCAGTTTGGCTGAGGGGGAAAAGGAAGGGGGCTGAGGCTGTTAGGAATTGTGGGAGTTGAAGTCCAAAACACCTGGAGAAAAGGCCCAGGTTGACTGGGGTGGGGGGGAGGAAAGGGCCTGAGGCAGTTAGGAATTGTGGGAGTTGAAGTCCAAAACACCTGGAGAAAAGGCCCAAGTTGGCAGAGGGGGAAAAGGAAGGAGCCTGAGGCAGTAAGGAATTGTGGGAGTTGAAGTCCAAAACACCTGGAGAGAAGGCCCAGGTTGACTGGGGGGGGGGGGAGGAAAGGGCCTGAGGCAGTTAGGAATTGTGGGAGTTGAAGTCCAAAACACCTGGAGAAAAGGCCCAAGTTGGCAGAGGGGGAAAAGGAAGGAGCCTGAGGCAGTAAGGAATTGTGGGAGTTGAAGTCCAAAACACCTGGAGAGAAGGCCCAGGTTGACTGGGGGGGGGGAGGAAAGGGCCTGAGGCAGTTAGGAATTGTGGGAGTTGAAGTCCAAAACACCTGGAGAGAAGGCCCAAGTTGGCTGAGGGGGAAAAGGAAGGAGCCTGAGGCAGTAAGGAATTGTGGGAGTTGAAGTCCAAAACACCTGGAGAGAAGGCCCAGTTTGGCTGAGGGGGAAAAGGAAGGAGCCTGAGGCAGTAAGGAATTGTGGGAGTTAAAGTCCAAAACACCTGGAGAGAAGGCCCAAGTTGACTGAGGGGGGAGGAAAGGGCCTGAGGCTGTTAGGAATTGTGGGAGTTGAAGTCCAAAACACCTGGAGAGAAGGCCCAAGTTGGCAGAGGGGGAAAAGGGAGGAGCCTGAGGCAGTAAGGAATTGTGGGAGTTGAAGTCCAAAACACCTGGAGAGAAGGCCCAAGTTGGCTGAGGGGGAAAAGGAAGGAGCCTGAGGCAGTAAGGAATTGTGGGAGTTGAAGTCCAAAACACCTGGAGAGAAGGCCCAGTTTGGCTGAGGGGGAAAAGGAAGGGGGCTGAGGCTGTTAGGAATTGTGGGAGTTGAAGTCCAAAATCCCTGGAGAGAAGGCCCAAGTGGGCAGAGGGGGAAAAGGAAGGAGCCTGAGGCAGTAAGGAATTGTGGGAGTTGAAGTCCAAAACACCTGGAGAGAAGGCCCAAGTTGGCTGAGGGGGAAAAGGAAGGAGCCTGAGGCAGTAAGGAATTGTGGGAGTTAAAGTCCAAAACACCTGGAGAGAAGGCCCAAGTTGACTGGGGGGGGGGGGGAGGAAAGGGCCTGAGGCAGTAAGGAATTGTGGGAGTTGAAGTCCAAAACACCTGGAGAGAAGGCCCAAGTTGGCTGAGGGGGAAAAGGAAGGAGCCTGAGGCAGTAAGGAATTGTGGGAGTTGAAGTCCAAAACACCTGGAGAGAAGGCCCAAGTTGACTGAGGAGGGAGGAAAGGGCCTGAGGCTGTTAGCAATTGTGGGAGTTGAAGTCCAAAATCCCTGGAGAGAAGGCCCAAGTTGGCAGAGGGGGAAAAGGAAGGAGCCTGAGGCAGTAAGGAATTGTGGGAGTTGAAGTCCAAAACACCTGGAGAGAAGGCCCAAGTTGGCTGAGGGGGAAAAGGAAGGAGCCTGAGGCAGTAAGGAATTGTGGGAGTTAAAGTCCAAAACACCTGGAGAGAAGGCCCAAGTTGACTGGGGGGGGGGGGGAGGAAAGGGCCTGAGGCAGTAAGGAATTGTGGGAGTTGAAGTCCAAAACACCTGGAGAGAAGGCCCAAGTTGGCTGAGGGGGAAAAGGAAGGAGCCTGAGGCAGTAAGGAATTGTGGGAGTTAAAGTCCAAAACACCTGGAGAGAAGGCCCAAGTTGGCAGAGGGGGAAAAGGAAGGAGCTTGAGGCAGTAAGGAATTGTGGGAGCTGAAGTCCAAAACACCTGGAGAGAAGGCCCAAGTTGACTGAGGAGGGAGGAAAGGGCCTGAGGCTGTTAGGAATTGTGGGAGTTGAAGTCCAAAACACCTGGAGAGAAGGCCCAAGTTGGCAGAGGGGGAAAAGGAAGGAGCCTGAGGCAGTAAGGAATTGTGGGAGTTGAAGTCCAAAACACCTGGAGAGAAGGCCCAAGTTGGCTGAGGGGGAAAAGGAAGGAGCCTTAGGCAGTAAGGAATTGTGGGAGTTGAAGTCCAAAACACCTGGAGGGAGGGCCGAGGTTTGCCCATGCCTGGAATAGAAGCTATAAGGCGGATCTTAGCCAACAGTGTGAAGCAATACTGTCTCCTCCCAGCGCCCCCTTCCTCACCCTGAGGCCTTCACCCTGCAGGTTGTGGTAGCTCCTCCTCCATTTCCCCCCAAAAGTTGACTGCCTTGGGATAGCAGGAGTGACGTCACAGGAGCTTACAGAGCTGCTGAGTGACGTCATGGCACCTCTATGACTGGCCTTTGTCCCAATTAGTGGGTACACCGTTTCCCCCATTGAATTAAAGAGGCGGGTGAGATCATCCAGATATAGGCCCTTCCCCAACTCTTCCCAAGTCAAGCGAGGGTTAAATATGACTTGTGCAACCTTCCCCCTCTGCCTCCAGAGGCTGAGCACGTCACATTCAAAAATGGCGCCCGCTTCCCAGGTAAGTCAATCTTTATAGATTGACCGGAGGCGGGCCGGAATGACGTTGCGAGAAGTCCTATTGGCCACCTACTGCACTTCCCGAATTCGATTGCGTGAGGCGTTTGTCAATCAACGGCAGAGGACCGCCTCCGTCCGTTGATAGGCAGGCGGAGTGGCCAATCTGTGAGAAGGTACCTGATTCTGAGGTTCCTGAAGTGCAGCGCCTTCACGGTTGGGGAGTTTGGCTTGAGAGGCTCCAGGTAACCAGGTGTTTTAACATGGAGGGAGGGGGAAGGAGGTATTGCAAGAGTCCTCTGCGGGTTTAAGGGCAGCTGGGCTCTGACAAGAGGAAAGGAGAGGGAGTAGAGCCGCTTAAGCGGCTGAGGGGGGAAAGGAAGGGGCCTGAGGCTGTTAGGAATTGTGGGAGTTGAAGTCCAAAACACTTGGAGAGAAGGCCCAAGCTTGCCCATGCCTGTTCTACAGTGTAGATGCACCCTGAGAGGACTAGGCTGTCAAAATCCTAGTGGGATCTGGTCTAAAAATGCCCTCCTCCCTTTCCTCAGAGAAATCCTGTGCCCTTAGGAGAGGCTAGTTGCATAATGATTGATTACTCAGCATTCACTTCCTTCTATCTGACACTTGAGACTATTTTTCTTCTTCAACCTTAAATCCTTCACTGTGTTTTGTTTGAGTGGTTCAAAGCGCACAGAAGCCCTACTGTTTCCAAGGGAATCTTAAATATGTTCTCTGGTGGGATTTTCTGCCTTGATCTTCTGGGATGTAGGGCTGTGTGAAAGGGCCCTTGGTCTTGCCTTTGCCAGAGATTTCCAAGCCAAGTAGATTCCAGAAATCATTCCAAGAGAAAACGGAGGCTCATTGAAAACGTTTCTGTGTCTTTGCTCTCCCAATTTCTCATTGTGGTACATGAAGGAGTTCCGCAGTTACAGTTTGGGCCCAGTTGTGGTACAAAAAGGGGGATGCCTGGCTCGACAGCAGTACTTGTGAAAAAGGCCTTGGAGTCCTTGAGGACAACAAGTTAAACATGAGCCAACAATGTGATGCGGTAGCTAAAAAAGTCAATGGGATTTTGGCCTGCAGAAATAGAATCATAGAATGAAAGAGTTGAAAGAGAACTCATGGACCATCCAGTCCGACCCCCTGCCAAGAAGCAGGAATATTGCATTCAAATCACCCCTGACAGATGGCCATCCAGCCTCTGTTTAAAAGCTTCCAAAGAAGAAGCCTCCACCACACTCTGGGGCAGAGAGTTCCACTGCTGAACGGCTCTCACAGTCAGGAAGTTCTTCCTCATTTTCAGATGTAGTTTGAAGCCATTGTTCCGCGTCCTAGTGTCCGAGGAAGCAGAAAACAAGCTTGCTCCCTCCTCCCTGTGACTTTCTCTCACATATTTATTTATTTATTTAAATAGGAATATAGTGCCTAGATCTAGGGAAGTCATGGTTCTCTATTCTGCCTTGGTTAGACCACACCTGAAATGTTGTGTCCAATTCTGGGCACCACAATTGAAGAGTGATATTGACAAGCTGGAATGTATCCAGAGGAGGGCGACTAAAATGATCAAGGGTCTGGAGAACAAGCCCTATGAGGAGTGGCTTAAAGAGCTGGGCATGTTTAGCCTGCAGAAGAGAAGGCTGAGAGGAGACATGATGGCCATGTGTAAATATATGAGGGGAAGTCATAGGGAGGAGGGAGCAAGCTTGTTTTCTGCTGTCCTGGAGACTAAGACATGGAACAGTGGCTTCAAACTACAAGAAAGGAGATTCCATCTGAACATAAGAAAAAACTTCCTGACTTGAGAGCCGTTCAGCAGTGGAATCCTCAGCCCCGGAGTGTGGTGGAGGCTCCTTCTTTGGAAGCTTTTAAACAGAGGCTGGATGGCCATCTGTTGGGGGTGCTTTGAACTCAATTTTCCTGCTTCTTGGCAAGAGATTGGACTGGGTGGCCCATGAGGTCTCTTCCAACTCTATGATTCTATGTCCAAATTCTAAACACTTACAAAACACCACCATACTGTATTACGAGCCCAATTCTAGTCAACTTGTAAAAACCTGAGAGTATTAAAAGGTATTTAAAAGTTGTGACATGCTGACAGGAGAGAAAGGATCCTGGCCTCCCTAAGGGTATTTCTAGGAGCATTGTTACACCCTGGCATTACAGCTCTATAGTGATTCATTACTCTTGCTGGTACTTTGGCGTTATTGCATTGTTGTTGGTATTCTACTGGCGTTATTGCATTGTGGAGTAATTGAAAAAATAACAATGTTGGGTGCAGATTTCTCTTAAATCCTTCACTTTGTTTTGTTTGAGTGGTTCAAAGCACGCAGAAGCTTTACTGTTTCCAAGGGAATCTTAAATGTGTTCTCTAGTCACATTGTTTTTGTCCAAATTCATAAGAATATCCTCAATTCAAACAGTATAATTTTTGGAACTCTTTATTGGACACAGGAAGCATTTATTAAAGGAATGCACACAAATATTTATATTTCACCCAACATCCTTTGGAAAGAAATGTGGATTCCCCCTACCCCAGATGTGTAGTGTGTATTTGGAAAAAGCTATTGCTTTTTCTTTTTTGTAACAAGAAAGGGAAGTGGCCTAGGAATTGCTCTAGCACGCTCAGGGCCCTTCCAGACTAGCTCTATATCCCAGGATCTCAGGTTTTCTGCTTTAAATTGGATTATATGAGTCCGCAATGCCAGATAATCTAGGATAAACAGAAAACCTGGGATCATATCCTGGGATATAGGGCCTGTCTGGAAAGCTCCTCAGTCAAATAGTTGAACATTTTGAAATGCACTGTGACTGTTGCAGATACGTTTTTTCACATTGCAGTTTGTATAGCATCTGTTGAAAGAAGGCGAGTGGTGTTCTGATATACTTTGTCAAGACTTATGCCCTGAGGGATTAATTATTCTATTTATTTTTTTTGGCACATTAACATACTTTATAGTCATGCCGCATTGCTAATGAACCGCAGTCCTACCCAAGAGGTATAACTGCCATGTTTCTTTAGAACTACATTGAAAATAATTGGAATCTGACTGACTACTTTGAGACAATTAGATGCCTGTATCCATATTACATCATCTCTCTTGCATGTGACTGCTAGCTTGTGTAAGATGTGCAAACATAAATGTCTCATTGCATTCTGGCAGCTCACCCTAACATTATTGACTGCTGGATGCAGGTTATACAGACATAGCCAGGCAGCTGTTACAAAAGGACATCAGTTGATAAACTGATGACCATGTGGAATTTGCTTTGCAGCTTTGTTCTCACAAATAAACAGTAGCGTGTAAGCTGCATTCTCAGGAAGGCTAAAGGAGCAACCCATAACCATTGAAGTTAAGGTAATGACAACTGATCAAGGCAGAAAACCAAAATCATAAA
This sequence comes from Anolis sagrei, assembly GCF_037176765.1. Lineage (NCBI taxonomy): Eukaryota > Metazoa > Chordata > Lepidosauria > Squamata > Anolidae > Anolis > Anolis sagrei. The sequence goes on along the minus strand of NC_090024.1, from coordinate 208,055,733 downwards.
CTGATGGTGATGATTTTGGTTTACATTCCACCTTTCTCCTATAATGCAAATTAAAGGTATACAAAAACATTAATAAAAGTATCAATATAATGTTTAAAAGCAATTAAACAACTTTTACAGAGAAAACTATTAAAATTAGTTTTATTTATTTATTTGTCGCGTCAGGGCAACCAGTCAATTGTATTACATTTCTAACAGAACAAAACAAACAAACAGACAAAACACAAATTTTGCAAGTTTGGTAGTTGATTAAATGTCCTTTGACCAGTATCTGGCCACTTGGAGTGCTTCTGGCGTTGCTGCAAGAAGGTCCTCCATTGTGCATGTGACAGGGCTCAGGGTGCATTGCAGCAGGTGGTCAGTGGTTTGCTCTTCTCCACACTCGCATGTCGTGGATTCCACTTTGTGGCCCCATTTCTTGAGGTTGGCTCTGCATCTCTTCTGTGTGCCTGGGGGGGGGGGGAGTCTCTCATTTGGTATCAGCCATTGGTTGAGGTTCTGGGTTTGAGCCTGCCACTTTTGGACTCTCACTTGCTGAGGTGTTCCAGCGAGTATCTCTGTAGATCTTAGAAAACTATTTCTAGATTTAAGTCGTTGACGTGCTGGCTGATACCCAAACAGGGGATGAGCTGGAGATGTCTCTGCCTTGGTCCTTTCACTATTGGCTGCTACTTCCCGGCGGATGTCAGGTGGTGAAATACTGGCTAAGCAGTGTAATTTCTCCAGTGGTGTAGGACGCAGACACCCCGTGATAATGCGGCATGTCTCATTTTAAAATTAGTTTTAAAAACTATATAGAACTTTTACAAAACAGCACCATATAGTATTACAAACCCAGTCATAAAAGCCTGAGAGTGTAAAAGGCTGAGAGTATAAAAAGTTGTGACTTGCTGACAGAAGGAGAGAAAGGATCCTGGCCTCTCTAAGGGCACTATTACACCCTTAGGGAGGCCAGGATTACAGCTCTATCGTGATTCATTACTCTTGCTGGTACTTTGCCGTTATTGCATGTTGTTTGTGCTCTACAAGTATTATTGCATTGTGGAGTAATTGACAACTTTTTTTTTGCTGCCACAGATCTATAACAATTTTGGGTGCAGATTTCTCATAAAACTTTCTTTTAATAATCCATTAATGAGAATAGGTGTGGTTATTTCTTCCGCAAAGATTCCATAGGCAATTTCTGCAGCAAAGCCACAGATCACTTCTGGTGCTCTTTCAGGGAAGATGCCTTTTTTGTATGTTTGAACACCTCTTAATTCATTTTTCTGATTTCTGAGGGTTCTTCTTTGCTTTTGTATCATCAAAACATAGTACATCTTATTGTGTCATTGCAGTACTATCATAGTTGCAATTTCTTTTTTTGAAGTAGATGAACCAATTGTGAAGTGAGACACAGGAAATAAGAGCTGGTAATGACATCATTGATGTGGATAAAAATATATGCAAATTGTGTTTTGAAAGCACAAAAGTGGCAGGGGTGTGATAGAGAGCGTCAGCAATTAACTACCCTCATAATGGAATGGCGTAACAAAGCCTTGGGACAGCCAACAAGAAAGCTCACTTCCTTGTTCCCACCAGATTAGTTTAAGAAGATAGTGGGACAGAGAGAAATGTCTCTCCAGACAATCTTGGAGTTCTAATGGGCTCATAAAGAGAATGAGGTCCTTCAGATAACCTAGACCCAAGCAATATGAGGCTTCGTAGGTCAAATTCAGCAATTTAAATTGTGCCTAGAAAATGTGCGCTCCTTATAGCCAGCCTCAGTTAACAATATCAGGGCAGCTGTGTTGATCTTTCTCTCCCTCTTTCAGTTTTTCTTCTCCTTTCTTGCCAGCTTGTCAAAAATCACTCTCTCATAACAATAATTTATTTTAACATTTATAAAGCATATATACTTTGCTATTATGGCTGTATCATGAGACTTGGTAGAAAATAAGAGAAAACTTACTGAGATGAATGAGGACAGAAAAGAGGCCTTGCTCAATCAAATAAAAACAAAATGCTGGATGAAGAAAATACAAAAAAGATTGCTCAAATACTTGCAAGAACACAAGCTTTGGTGTATGAAAACACTAATAAAAGCAAAATTGACATTCAAACCACTCAAATATTTGTAAGCATGCTGGGTTTAGAGTGTGAAAGTGCAAATAAAAGGTCTGTTGCTGCTCAAATAGGGTATCAGAGTATGGAAGCATAAACTGGTATTATCATCCACTTATAACAGCCCTGTGAATGAGAATCATCCATGTCACTCTATCCATAACAACCCTGCTCAGGTCTTGTAGGCTCAGGAAGATGACTTCCTTGATTGAGCCTACTCATGTGGAATGCAGTCTTTGTCTTTTCCAGGATGGTACAGAGGAGTGATCCACTTTCACTGGGGTTTATCTCTGTTTGCCGAATAACCAGACAGGAGCATGTTCTTTTCTCATAGCAACAATTGGGACTCTCTCTGTGTGTCCGCTTTATTTTCCTATCCTGCCTAACCTGACATGGAGCAACCCTTCTCCAGAAATGAATAAATAAATGCAAGAGTTATAGGCATTATCTTAACAATTCACTCTTACTCAGCTACAATGCCCATAATTTCTAGCCAGTTTAGCAAGTTGGGTGGGCATGGTTGAAGATATAGTACAATATATCTGTAGGTTTATTTTAACTGTTTAGTATTGATTATTGTTATCGCTTTTGTTTATTGATGTGCTGTGGGCTTGGCCTCATGTAAGCCGCACCGAGTCCCTTGGGGAGATGGTAGCGGGGTACAAATAAAGTTATTATTATTATTATTAGGTTTCCAGGTTGGCAAAGCTGTATGTTTACATAGGGGATAGTGCCCTAAAAAGCAATCTAAAAATTGATATTCTTATAACTACTAGAAATATGCTCGATAAATAATAATGCCCTTCCCTTTATTTTTAGCATTGCTACTTCTTTGTCTTCACAATGACTACTCTTTGGAAAGACATTTTGCGCAATGTCCAGCTTATTCAGTATGTGGCTCCAATTGCCGTGGATGCAGCACTCCTTGAAGGGGTTCTAATGAGAACCAAAGATGACCCAAATGCATCTGATGTAAGCTCAAAATTAAGTTTTGTGACACAAGATCATTTGCAATAATCATATTCACTCAGGTGTGATCTTACAGAAAATGGGAAAGACAGGCCATTACTCCAGAATGCTCTACCAGCAAGAATAAATTGCAGTACTGCGAATAAAGCCAATACATAACTAAAATTCTTTGTAACATCCTAACATGTGCACCCATTGTAATCTATTATGTTCATATTTATACCCTACCTTTTCAGGGTGTAATATGCTCCAGATAACAATAAAATCCACAACTGAAAATATCTGTGTAAGAAACAATATGAAATAATGTAAAATAAATGGGACCACACAAAATATTTTAAACTTAGTCAGTTAAATATAATTACATTAAGACATCATTACATTAAGAGATTAAAGCCAAATTTCTACAGAACTCTGAACAGAAATCTTGCTCATTCTATCCCAATACTGTAATATCAACTGTGTTTGGTGGCAATGTGATTAGATCCACATTTGCTTTCATGTGAAACAATCTAACGGTGTATAAGTGGTCCAGCATGGATGTCAGTGTTCTGCGGTATCCCTGGAAATCTCTAATTTTTTCCTTGAAGTCCCATTTCCTTCAGCCTCTCCTGCCTGAAATAGCAACTTACTGTAGGTATAATTCTGCTAGTGCTGTCTGCCCTGTATTCATCCTATACTGTATGTTCTCATGAGTGGACTTTGATTTTTGTGAATGAATAGTAATGAGATTTTTCTGCACTCTTATTGGCAGGCAGTGAATTATGCCCCTTTTACCCTCCTCCCATCTGCAGTCCCAAGTGATCTGCTTGAGCAAGCCTATTCCGTTCAGCAAGATTTTAATCTGCTGGTGGACAGAGTTAGTCAGGATACAGAATTTCTGGAACGCACTCTTGCAAGGTATATGTATCACATAATATTTTTGTTTAACTATTTGAATTAAAACTTTTCATTATTCATGGATATTATTATTCTTTGTACTAATACTAGTTTTATCACAACTCTCTGCATACCTGAATGTCTTCTGATATGTTACACTTGATGTTATATCTGGCTGTTTATTTTACTTATTTATTTAGTATATTTATATACCACCTTTCTCACCCCTGGGGGACTCAAGGCGGTTTACAACATATTAATGGCAAGAATTCAATGCCAACATACATATAATAAAATAAAATCACAATAACTGAACACTGACACATAACTATAAATTAAAATTATTAAAACTATTAAACATAGGCATGTAAACAGTAAGACAAAGTTTTAAAAACATCCTAATATAAATATTAAAATCACATGATAGCTTGTACATAGAACATTAGAAAATGAAAGCTGGCTTTTACTTGCCTACTGCAATGTAAGTACATGCATTTAGTGTCATATTTATTTGGAAATCAGTCAATTTCACAAAATAAAGTCCACCTGGGTCTAGAAACTGATGTAAATGGGGATGAGATAACCATTGTATTAGGAGCTGCTACCTTCTGCCAACATTTCTCTATACCACACAACAATAACCAGATGGATCTAAGCATTATTTTTCCTCTGCTCCAACCCAAGAGTCAGTAATTGCCCAGGAGGTGCCAGAACAGCTAACTCGCCCCCTCCATCATCCAAGCCTTTTCTGCTGTCCTTTTGTAAACGTCTGCCTGATTTTTACATATATATGTAAGCACTGATATAAAGCTAAATCAACTGGCCATTATTTATGAGACTCCAACATTCAGATATGACAAGAAGTATTATTTCAAAAAGTATTAGGTAAAATATCATTTTTATTTATTTATTTATATTTAAGTATTTATTTATAAAGACATTTACATACTGCCTTTGTGCACCTCCTACATAGGTGTCCTCGAGGTGGTTTATAAGAATAACACAAAACACAAGAAAGAAAAATGAGACCGTGGAAACAAACAAAAGATAGCACAGTTAACAGACAAATAAAACCCATTGATAACCTGGCAGAATATATATTGGCTTCTCTGCCCACCTAAAAAAAAAGACCACTAGAAGGTATTAACTATGGTGAGCATTACAATTATTGAAAGCAGAAGTAATTGCACTGCAAAAACCAAGGCATAGTTGAACTGTTATGGGTCTGGGTTAGAGTCCTTTTAAGAAGGGCAGAGTCTACCTTGAGAAGAGAAAGATGATTGCAAATTAGGGATTTTCGAAATGTTAGTTTTTATGCTGGTTGATACCTGCTTCAACCTTTACATCTCACCAGATAATTAAATAAAATATCATTTTGATAATTATCTTGTTTAGTTATTGCAAGACTGAACATTATTTATGATATTTGTTCCTTTGTTATTTTTCCTAGCACAGTCAAAGTGGATGAATTTACTGCTCAACTTTTTAATATTTACAAGCAAGTTTTGAAGGAAGGAGTGGCTCAGGTATATTGTGAGAGGTCCTCTTACTAAACAATGAACAGTGAAGGAAGTTTGCATTATTCTATAGTTCACAACCACCATCTACTGTCTCGGTATATGAATTGTTGAATAAGTCTTGGAGTTCTAAAATTTCCTGAAATGTTGAAGATACTGTAACTTTGCTGTTTTAATCTAAAGTTTTTATCACCAGACAGAAGTTAACCTTAAATACATTTTAAAAGAATTCATCAAGACTCTGAAAGAGGCTACCTTCCGATTCTAGCTTTCCCTCTCAAATGGAGTCAGAGGGTGAAGCAAAAGGGTTAAGCTATAAGTATTTTAAGAATTTAAGAAGGAGGGAGGAGATTATCACATTGCCCAGCACTTCTTAATTAGGGCTGTTGAGAAAAGTATTCCAACATTGGCCCTATCTACACTGCCATATAACGTAGTTTCAAACTGCATTATATGGTGAGTGTGGACTCATATAATGCAGTTAAACAGCATTGTATGAGTCTACACTGGCCATATAATGCAATTTCACGCTGCATTATATGGTAGTGTAGATGAGCTCCCAGTGGTGCAGTGAGTTAGACCACTAAGCTGCTGAACTTGCTGACCGAAAGGTCACCGGTTCGAATCAGAGCGGGGTGAGTTGCCGCTGTTAATCTCAGCTTCTGCCAACCTAGCAGTTTGAAAACATGCAAATGTGAATAGATCTATAGGTACTGCTCCGGTAGGAAGGTAATGTCTCTCCATGCAGTCATGCCAGCCACGTGGCTTTGGAGGTTTCTATGGACAAGGCTTGCTCTTCGGCTTAGAAATGGAGATGAGTACCACCCCCCAGACTCGGACACAACTGGACTTAATGTCAGAGGAAAACCTTTACCTTATAGATGGGAGCATTACCTTGCTTTTGCAGCTGGGATTCTTGTAAGGAACATGTGCTTTCAGCTAGTAAGTAGAAGGGGCATTCAGACATTCCACCCTCTTATTGCTCTACCTGGGCTATTATGCAATCACATCGAGTTTGACTTACGGTAATCCTAGAAATGAGAAATCTTCAAATCACCCTGTTACCAACAGCCCTGTTCATGTCTTGCCACTGATAGAACCATAAAATCTATTTCTTTTTAGAATGAAGGCTGCTACTCCTTATGCTATCTTTTTGTCATCTTCAGACAGTATTTTTAGGAATCAATCGCTCTGATTACATGTTTGACTATGGTACAGGTGGCTCTCCAGCTCTAAAACAAATTGAAATAAACACCATTGCTGCCAGCTTTGGAGGTCTCACCTCTCGAACCACTGCAGTGCATCGGTAAGGCTGCCAGTAAACTAGAATTGGGGTTTCACTGTCCATATGTTCACCAGGAGCACCTTCTAGTTTGCTTTAAGCCAATTCTGGCCACTGCTTGATGTCTTATGGGATTTGCTGTGATAGGAGATGCAAAAAACCATGTAAAATGATGAAGGCAGGTCCCTTATCTATTGGAAATGTTTACTTTCACCTCTGTCTTTTGAGACATGTGACAGCGTCCAAATATTTGTAAGACTTTGTGGATTGGCAGAACAGTCTTAATGGGGATCTCTGGGCAGCATCAGATGCATCTACAGCCTGGTTCCTATCCTTGCTTGTCTATGCTGGCCAGGGCAGAAGGGGAAATTTCCTTTTACCAGAATATTTAGCCTTGTGGATTTATGTATTCAGTTCTATCATTTTATGACACTGGATGGGGGAAATATTAATTCTGTTTGGCTAAATGGACATCACTTTTTATTCAAACAGATGCAAAGCCAGCTCCTCTGCATCCATGTGATTTCCAGATTTGGGACTTCCTTCTGCTACTGCTGAAGGGAGATCTCCCAGAAGCAGATTTTGGACCACACAGGCACAGCAGAAAGCTTCTGTTATGACAGCACTTGCTTCTGTTAGCAGAGAGAAACCAATCCCCTTGTCACCATGATCAGCAGTATTAGGATTGCTCTCTGATCTACATACTGTGAAGAAAAATGAAATCTGACCTTTTCAAAATACTGAATTTTGCTCCAGTTCTAATATTTGCACCTGTGCAGTGCTATTGTGGAAGATGTGTGGCCGATTTATAGCATGTTGCTTTGTTTGAAGGAGTTTTATCTATGGTATCCTGGAATGTATAGTTAACTATAAAGCATTTAAATTTCCTTCATAATATCAAACATATATGAGTTCTGGCTTTTGTTGCAAAACATCTAGGAGTAGTAATTTGTTCCTGCTGTTACCTGTTTTCCAGGTTTAAAACATTTTTGAGAGTCATTCATAAACAATGATTTGCAATATTTTGTTTGAATCTTCATTCTTTGGAACTGTGTATTCTTAATTCTGTAATATCTATATGTTCCTCCTAATCACAGGCTTGTGTTGAATGTTTTGGGAAAGACGAAAGAAGCCTCAAAATTATTGACTAATAATCCATCCAAAGGGATTGCCATGGGCATCGCAAAGGCTTGGGAACTCTATGGCTCAGATAGGTATGTGAAGAGAACTACCAGAAAATGTACACAGTTCTGTGCATATATATATATATATATATATATATATATATATATATATGAGATGCTCTTGAGCATTTGTTTTTTTAATGTAAACTTCTTGGAGAATTAATAAATGATCCACCTGTGCTCTTTCCTTTTTATTCTGTATCTTTCTCATTTAAATTTGATTGTCTTTGTTTCTGTGTTTCTGTTATTACACGTCATCCAGAGACAGAGGTCAGCTTTTTGAGATTTACAGACTATTGAGGGAAGCAGAAGATAAGAATAGGTAAATCCAGGAAAAGAATATATGTAGAATGATTATCAGTAGAAACTAGGAGGTAAAGATTCTGGAATATTTTATGCACTTTAATATGCTTCCATGCTTTTAAAAAATGTTATGAAAAAGAGGCAACGAGACTTTTTTCAAAGCACAAGTTGGAATACATTTACTAACAGGATAAGATAAGGAAAGCTTGTGGAACTAAATGTACGTACTAACCATGGTTTAAGTTAACTGGTAATATTGCATATTATGTTCTGTATTTTTCAATTAAAATAATAAAATATATCCTTTACAATAACTGATAACATATGATATATAAAATCAAACTACAGGAAAACACCTCCACCCCACCCATGTTTATGCAAGACATTCTTTAGTAGTGACAATATACTGTCTCTACTTGTATAGTTTTCTTTGCCAGCTTTCATGATATCAGGAAGTAATCTTGATTTTCCCTGCTCACGTTTGCTAGGCATAACAGTCACTAATGTGGCTAGTAGTATAAAGTCTATTGTTGGGAACTATTGCTTATTTTATTCCATTTCTATATAAACACAGGCCTTGAGACAGTTCACAAAATAGTGGTTAAAACTATATGTTTGCATCTTTACCCATTTAATCTATTGAATTTATATGTTGATTTGTCAGATTTCTGTCAATTCAATTATCTGCTCCAGGTGGGATTAACAGATTTATGCCACCACACAAATCTAGTTGTTAATGCCAGGTGAGCCTAAAAATTACAACATAATATAACTTTTAAAAATTAGAGCATCTCTAGAGTAAAGCCATTAGCAGAAGACTGCAACAGTTTTGCAAAAACACTAGCATGGTTTCATTACTGTAGGCTTCCTATACTGTATCTGTATTCTGCACTCGTCTTTGAACGGGACAATGTGTAGAGGCTGGGTGCTGCAGGAGGAAGAGGAGGAGAGAGCAGCAGCTTTAGGCAGTCCTCTTAAACTAGCCAGTTCCAGTGATCAAGATCTGTCTGCCAGTGCTGTGGAGTCAGAAGTAATTTCATGTGGACTCAGAGTCCATAGGAATATGCTAAGTTTAGATATGACTTCAAAATATAAATATATCATACCTCCCATTATAACCATATAGTTATCATTACATTCCTATGTACTACCTTTTAAAACTGGGAGACTATCTGGTTGGATATATAGCTTTGTTCCACAATATGCAAAGGTTTTAGTATACTAGTTGTCCTTAAAATCCAGAGTACTAGTTGTGGTGTCATCAAGTGCATAATTGTCAGGCTTGTAGTTTTTTTGAATCCAAAAGTTGTTCTTTAGTGAAATGTTAGTAAAAAAATGCAACAAAAAGCATTATAGCCCAGCTCCAGACTATCTGAAAGCCCTTGTCTCCCCATATGAACCTCCTCAAATCCTACAGTGTTTGTGGGAGGAGACTTTCCCTCCAACTCAGCATCCTTCCCCCAAACTTGGCTAGTGAGGACAGAAGAGAGCTTAAAGGAGGTTCAATCGCCCCCTTTCTGCTGTCTTTTCTCCAACAGGCAGACCTTTTCAGTCAGACAGACTTCAGCCTTGGCTGTCCACAATGAAGTGATGTGGCACTGGGTGTGCTGTTTTTAGTACATAATGTGCATTCTAATTGTTTTAATTTTTAATGTCTTGAAAAGCAGTATTTTAATTTATTGTCTGTTTTGAGTCTTTAGAGCTTTTTACTCTGCATTGTTTTAGATTTTGTGTCTTAATGTATATTGTAAGGTGCTTTGAGTTTTTTGAAAGAAAAGTGGGGGGAAATCAAATAAATCAACACTTGGTCATTATTATGTCCCTTTGGATATGTTCCTTATAAACCAAAGTTCACCTCAGCAGACACTAATTCAGAAATAAATCAAGTAATAAACAGTTAATTGTATTTTGAAATGAGGAGGCAACTGCTAGAGCTCCCATATTGATATATGTTCTATTTTTGTTTCAGAGCAGTGGTTATGTTCCTGGTTGAAGAGGTTCAGAGAAATATTTTTGACCAACGCTGTATAGAAAATGAACTTTGGAAGAGGTAATTGTATCCATAACAATTGTTTATTTCCAGAGATCACATAGTCTGTTAATGCATGAAAAAGAAAAGAAAGCGGTAAAATAACATCCACTTTTAAGGTTGATTTATTTCAACAGGAGCTTTTTTGGAAATCACTTTTTTCACAGGTACAACACCAGAGGCACTCCACGTGGCCAGCTACTAGTCATAGGACATTTAATAGAATTCCAAGTTTGCAAACTTTGTGGGGTTTTTAAAAATACAATACAACTGTTTGGTTTCCTCCTGGTACAATAAATAAATACAGGCACTGATGAAGTGCACAAAAGTTACTGCTGAAATTAATTAGTTAGAGTAATTATAAAACATAATAAACAACTGAACATAATAAAATATCAATAAAATCATGAAAACAAAAATAAAGTAAGCCGACCAAATATACTCTGTACATGGCACCTAAAAGCTAGAAGAGTTTTCAACCAATGTGCATCTTTGCAGAGAAATTTCAAAAGTGAGGTGACACTGAATAAGAGTTATACCTTATTGCATATAAACTGAACCACTGGAAGATCTGTGATACAAATAATTCAGAAATAGTATTGCCAAGCTATGTAGGGCCTTATCACGTACCTTTAATTTTACCTGGAACAAGTTGGAATCCACCTTTTTAGTACTATAAGGATGTATTTCAAATATATGCTGCATTTTGAACAAGTAAAGTTTTAAAAAACATCTCCAAAGACAGGCCACATTTAACACAAGTTTAAAGTGCCCAGTTTAAAGTGCAATGTCTTTTGTCTTAAAGGAATATCCGGGTGATTCGAAGAAGATTTAAAGATGTGTTTGAAAAAGCGTCTCTGGACAACGACAGACGATTATACATGTAAGTATTCTCCAAATGTTGGCCAGTGAATTTGGACATTGTGTGCAGCTGCAAGAATATTTCTGCTATTTTATTGTTAGCATTTGTCTAAAAGAATAACAAAACAAGTTGCATAATTAAACCTAAATAGTGTCAGATGCTTGAGCATATTCATTAATTCGTCTTGATATGTATTAAACTATACAGGTGGATTAATTATGTGATAGATTTCTGATGAACATATGAGTTTTTTAACCATTTAATAAAAAATGCATTTTAGGTTATCATGACATAACCAATCCTCTTGCTTTAAAAGTGTTCTCTCACCATTACAACATTATAATTCTTAAACTTTCGGTTGTCCACTTTTGCCCTGAAATGAGATTATGGGATGTTACCGCCAAACTATATTGAAGAATTGAGGAAATAAATTAATCTGTGTATCCATAAGATGGAGTTTGGACCATGAGCTCATTTAATTGTCTATTTTGATTCACTAGATAAAAGTCCTATGTTTATGTATATTTTGGAAAACAGTAACATTCATAGCTTTACGTCACTTTAAAAATATTTGAGAAACACTTCTCAGTGTTAGATTAAGTTCTGCTACAATAGAAAAGACCTGCAGAACAATATAATATTAATATTCACTGTGGTATCCAATCTTTGGTCCTCCAGGTGTTTTGGGCTCCAGCTCTCAGAATTCCTGACCATTGGACAAGTTGGCCAGGCATGCTGAGAACTGGAGTTTAGAGTGTGGTTTACTGGTTTAGAGTGTGCTGGTAAATAGTAGAAAGGAATGTTACTTTTTTATATCTTCTTTATTCCAGAGATGGAGATGAGGTTGCAGTGGTATATTATAGAGAAGGTTATGTTCCAAAGAATTATAATAAACAGGTTGGTATTAGTGTTTCACAAACATAACTGCAAGATATTGATATAGCTTATTTAAATCTTTTAAAACCACCCTCCATCAAATTCCAGTTTCAGAGGAGTGTGTAATAAAAAAGTAAAACCATCATAATAATGCAGAAGCAAATAAAACTACAACATAAAAGTATTACATATATTCAATTAACACTTCCCCATATAAAAATTGACTTCTGATTTGCATTGATAAAGTATGTGAAAGAGGTTTTCAGTTAATACAGGGATGTATTCATTTCCAAAACTTTACAGTAATGCTGACTTGCAGTACGGCAGCTGACTTTTATAAAGCACAAGTGATGTCTTCTGACTCCTGTTTGAGGTCATACTCTGGAAAGTATGCATTGAGCTGACGATGTTTTCCTCTACCCTGAGTTGAATGGTAGTGGCACATATGTTTGTACTCAAGTATGCTTACCTTGTAGCATACAATCCCACTCCTCCAAGGAATTGTGAAGACAGGTGTCAACCTTGGAGTTTATTCTCTCCGCTTTTTTTTTTTTTTTTTTGTCGTGTGTCAGGAGCAATTGCTCCTGTTGTGAGAGAATTGGCCGTCTGCAAGGACGTTGCTCAGGGGATGCCCGGATGATTTTTGATGTTTTATCATCCTTGTGGGAGGCTTCTCTCATGTCCCCACATGAGGAGCTGGAGCTAATAGAGGGAGCTCATCCGCCTGTCCCCAGATTCGAACCTGCGACCTGTCGGTCTTCAGTCCTGCCGGCACAGTGCTTTAACCCACTGCGCTACCGAGGGCTCCATTCTCTCCGCTGTGACCTTGTATATGCTTCATATTGTAACAAGCTAGACTGAAATTATATTTTTATATCCGTCCTAAAGAACTGGGAGGCCCGGTTGTTGCTGGAACGGTCTAGAGCAGTCAAATGTCCAGATATTGCCACTCAACTTGTTGGGACCAAAAAGGTTCAGCAGGAGCTCAGCAGACCAGGAAGTCTAGAAAGATTTCTGCCAAATAAACCTGAAGCTGTGGATCAGTTAAGAGCAACATTCACAGGGCTATACTCTCTAGAGATGGTAAGTAGCACTGTATTGTAGGAAATACATAGCTTTGTACTTACGGTAACTTATGCCAAGGTGTAACAAGGAAGCAGAAGTCTCTTCCTGAAAGCTCCTTCTTTGGAGGCTTTTAAACAGAGACTGGATGGCCATCTGTTGGGGGTGCGTTGAATGCGATTTTCCTGCTTCTTGGCAGGGGGGTGGACTGGGTGGCCCACGAGGTCTCTTCCAACTCTGTGATTCTATGATCGTTTTGTCTTGAATTCGTTTTTAACTTTAGTATTTCAATTGAGGTTGCCAGCCTGTTTTACTATGTTTTAATATAAGCATGTTTATTTAAAGCTTTAGTTATTTGGTTTTAAAATTGCATCAAATACATTTAACAATCTACTCCCCCCACTCCCCACACACAGCAATTAATGCCAAGAACAAAGAAGTCACAAGGGAAGGGAGGATGGAGTGGAACGGGCTCTTGTTCAGACCTATACTTTCATATAAATAAAGCTGACAATTTCATATGATGGAGGTCACAAATGTCATACCATGTCCTCCCTTTTTTCCTACAGGATGAAGAAGGTGATAAGATGGTTGCCATGGCTATTGCAGACCCAGATCAGTTTGTATTAAAACCACAAAGGGAAGGAGGAGGTAACTGGTCTTCTTTATCTAACATAAATCCAAAAGAACTATATCAGGGCAGTTCTATGATTCTGTAGTGGAGTGTGGGTTGGACTATATCATTGAAGGCCTGGTTTCAAATCTTTATGCCATCTTCACTGGGTCACATTCACTCAGCCTGAGAGGGTGGCAAAGGCAAATCCCCTCTGAACAAATTATGCCAAAAAAAAAACAAAAACCAACAACAACCTTTTGGACATGACAGGAAGGTACACAACAACAAATGTAACATGAGTCAGGCTTTTAATTAAAAGAAACAAAGCAAGTCTATTTTTATAGCCTATTTGCTTGTGACATATAATGTCCTGTCCTTAATATGGTAGCACTTTATTAAAGACTTGTTTTAAGCTTTCGCTAGCATTGTTGTTAAGCTCTGATGTATATTATTTTTCAGCGTAACAAGGCTAGTTACTGGTCTCCTTAACTCAGATACTCTAGATAACTCTTATGTTATCAGACACATTTTCCCTCATAAATGATGGATGGAAGGGTCTTTTTATTACAAGAAATGTCATTCATGGTTGCTTTAGAACATTCATCAAAGGAAGATCTAAGAGTGAAAAAAAAAAGCTATTTCCATGATAATTTCTCCTCAGTGCTGCAGGAATCCAGGCAAAAAATGCCTAGTATAGCAACAATAAGGAACTGTTGATGTATTCTGTTTGGTAAGGAAAGTCTAGCTGTCACTCAGTGTGCCATCTTTTCCTATTCCTCCTTAATTTGACTTTGTTTCAATAAATGTCTCATGAGCAGGGATTTCCATAAAATTCTAGGATTTATTTGCTAGTCCCAACTACAATAAATACACTGAACATAAATGAGCAGTTGTGCAAATTTCATTATTTGAATACTCAATATTAGTGATTGTATTTCAACTTGGAGCAGAAATACAGAATTAGACCAAATGTGATCATAGACCCATAGCTAAGAAATACCTGAAATGTTTTATGGCTGGGAAAACTCAAGGTAATACTACTTCTCATAGGAAAACCTGTCTGTATCCTCAGAGTAAGTGGCTTTTCTGAGTGTCTACAATATTGCCAGCAAGCAGTTGCCTTTTCTTCATGTCCTTTACTTTCTGGGCTTGGCTTCAGGGGTCTGACACGCATCTTTATTTATCACCTGCTTTTGACATATTCAAACTATTGCTGTGTTATCAGGAAACAATCTCTATGGTGATGAACTGAAGCAAGTTTTGGAGAAGATTAAGGACAGTCCTGAGAGGACCTCCTACATTCTTATGGACAAGATAAAACCTCTTCCTGCAATGAATTACTTATTGAGGGCTCACAGTCAATTGAAAATATCAGAATGTGTATCTGAATTAGGAATTTTTGGAGTCTACGTCAGGTAAGAAACTCGTTTTAATTTACCTTTGCTCATGGGAGCGGTGCTGGGAAGAGAGGTTACATGGCAAATTTACGTGCAGTATTTCAAAGGGCCGTTCAGTGCTAATAACAGTTTAGATAAATTCTACACTATGTAGTTATTGCAGTTTAAGGAATAAACAACTCTTCGGTGATCCAGCAGAATCAGTTGTCTATATTTAAGAAGCATTCTGGAGTTGTAGGAGAAATGGGCCAGAACTCAGGTTGTGTCTAAAACACCTGCAGTGCCACAGGTTGTGCAGGCCTGACCCAAAGTATTACGACAGGAGTGCTTTTGATTGGCAGGGGATTGAACCAGTGGTGCTCCAACTTTTTTTGTTTTTGTTGTTGTTTTAATTTTCAAAATTATTGTGTATAGTGTTACACATAATTATACAAACATTCAAAATACATCATTTTCCTCTTTCTTTCTTTTTTTTCTCCCTCCCTCCCCTCCCCAGGAACAGTTTATGAATTTTGCTGTACTTATTATGATTGTTTGATCCTGAGGATAATCTTGTTTAATTCCTTGTATCTTCCCCCTTTATTCTATAAATTAAACCTTTCCATTTTGCCTCTCATGACTTTCTGATTTGGCCCTTCCTGTAGTAACTTTTCATCTTGCTGATATAGTCTTGGAGGTGGTAGTCTGCTAAATATTTATACCATGTTTTTGTGTCCCATTTTTTTTTTGGTCCTTCCAGCCTAAGGCAACTAACATGTAATTTATTATTCCCTCCCATTCTTTATATCCCCCTTCACCCTCAATTTTTTTGGAGGAAAAATTGTGTCTTATTCAATCTATTTTTATCACTAATAGTTCCTTCATTTTCTTCTTAATTGTTTTATGGAAATTTTGTATTTTTTCACAATCCCACCACATGTTCTGATTTTCCTGCAGTTCTGCCAACATTGTTTTGGGGACGTGAGCCAATTGCACAGGAATTCTATACCATTTTGTCTGGATTTTTCAATATTCCAACTTTGTGATTCTAATAGAGAACCGCAGGTCAACTCTTCGTTTTCTCTTGCAGACAAGGTCAGGATCTTGTGATGAACAAGCACGTGGGCCATCTGTTGCGAACAAAAGCAGTAGAACATGCGGATGGTGGAGTAGCAGCCGGAGTAGCAGTTCTAGATACTCCCTACGTGATATGAAAACAATACCTCAGTAACATCACTACTTGAGATTGATTTTTCTGCCTTTTAGGCCATGATTGCCAAAGGGCAGCAATGATCAGATTTATATTCAAAGCCCTCCTCCTATATGTGATCCCAAGATACAAAGTAGCAGAGTTGCACTGATTTATTTTTAAAGTAACTGCTGCCTCTTGATCTCAGAGAATATTGAATTCCAGCAGACCTTCCCTGAAAACTTCTTCCTGCTTGATGCACCCTTTCATCCAACACGCTTCTTCTGGACCTTGTGCACTTTTACTGTTCTGCCATCTTAGATGTGTTAACACTCTGATAAAACTTTCCCTATAGTATCACAGAAAATGCATCATTAAGTGCCTTGTAGTAGATTATATTACCATGATAATGTGTTCTCTATATTTTCCAAGAGTATTTCGATCCTGCTTCAGAAACACTGGAAGATAATTCATTCTGGATGTCTGTTCTTTCAATACTATTTTTTGTTGTATACTTGTCCACAATGATACAGCACCCTACAATAATTGTGCAGGGTATTACATTCAAAGGAATGATTGTGGCCACATGTGGAATGATTACCACACACTACTAAATGATAAAGGGACAGAATTACTTCACCTTTATCTTGAACTTAAATAAGTAATTGTGTTATGTTGCATTTGATGAATGTGTGAGAGAAGAGTTTCACTACTGCTTTGACGAAGGAAACTGAAATAGTATACAGTAGAGTCTCACTTATCCAACCTTTACTCACCCAACGTTCTGTATTATCCAACACAGTCTGCCTCTTGCCCGGATCCACAGCTGTTTCAGTACATTGCAATGTTTTAATGCTAAATTTATACATACAGTAATTACTACATAACTGTACTGTGCACTGAACTGCTTTTTCTGTTGATTTGTTGTAAAAAAATGATGTTTTGGTGCTTAATTTGTAAAATCATAACTTAATTTGACATTTAATGTTCTTTTCCTTAATTCCCCCTAGTTATCCAGCGTTTTTACTTATCCAGTGTTCTGTCAGCCCGTTTATGTTGGATAAGCAAGACTCTACTGTATTTGCAAACAGAGAGTGCATGTTTGAAAAGGATATGTCTTCAACATGCACATATTCTTTAAAACCCTAATCAATGCTGATGTCAAACAGATTGAAACAGCAGATGATGGAATTTCAGATATTTGTTTAGCTGAATTGAAGATTAGAATGTACTCATCTATCGCACCAAGCCATGTGCCATTTTAAGAATTGGGAACTTTTTTTTCAAATTCAGTTTTGAAACAGCAGCTTGCCATATTGCAATTACATTTATTTAAAAAGATCAAGTTCATATATCTTGGTTGGCATCAGTCTTTTTAAATAGCAGCTTGTCTTTACACATTGATATTTTTTCTTAACCACGTCATTTCTTGTAAAAATAACAGTTCCAACTTGATGCCGTACTTTAGAGGAGAGGTTTAGAAAATTAATTTGACTTAAGAGTACAGTATTAGGGACCAACATGGTATAACAAAGCATTTTTCTCCAGTAGCCTAAATGAATTTTCTAAGTAAATTCCTTTCTTAAAAAAAAACCTTAGTGCTTATTCATTTTTCTTCCCGTCTACTCTAGTCTTGTGTCACCTTTGTCTGAAAAACTGCAGTAGCAGATTGCAAAGAAAATGACTCCAAAAGTTTGTAAAAACAGACTGATTAATATTTAACACACAGTTAGCCTCTACAGATTTTGCCTCTATGGATTGAACCATCCAGAGCTTGAAATAATGTAGGTTTTTTAGAAATCCCAAAAGCAAACCTTGATGGGACTTGAGCATGGATTTTGATGTCCATGGGAGTCCTGGGCCCAAATCTCAGGAAGTACCAAAGGCTCACTGTACATACATATATGTACACTAAGTCCTGTACTGGTACTCAACCTGCAGAGTATTTTATGAAATTTATATGTAGCAACTTATGTTCTTCCACATGCCTGTATATTATACCTAAAGCAGATAGTCGCAGATAGCTTAATTTCATGAGCTATTGAAATAGAGTTCTAAAGCTAGACAATAATGACTATTAAAAAGGAATAATTAGAAATCTGAAATGTTGACTTAACAGAAATGCAGTCCAAGAATACTCCTGTCTCCCATTCAGAAGTTACATTTTGCAGGGCAAGTGTAAAGTCAATATATTTCATATAGTTTTTATCGATATGAGCACAGGCTCTAGTTCCCTGGCAGGTTTTAGCCACAGAGTACATGAATTAAGTTGATCATAGCTTAGGGCAGTGGTTCTCAACCTGTGGGCCCCCAGGTGCTTTGGCCTACAAACTCTCAAAAATCCCAGCCAGTTTACCAGCTGCTGGGATTTCTGAGAGTTGAAGAACCACTGGCTTTGGGGGTAAATGAAAAATTTCAGTCTAGAGGGGCTTTACTGTCTAGCGATCACTATTATATGTAGTTCTGAATTTGAATAAGGACTCCAAAGCAAATCTTACTGGGAAATCATCCAGTTAAATTGTTTAATGTAAATCTACTCAGAGTAGACCGGCTGCTGAATGGCAAGTCAACATTTCTATCCTTACCACAATTGACTCAATACTCTAGCTGGAGGCAATAAAAGAAGCATGTGCCAGAACATACAATTCAAAGAGTATGCATTTGAAAATGAAAACCAGATTGGAAACAGAAAAACAATGCAGTCCACTGGTGTTGGTTTATAGGTTTTATTTCTTTGATTTGTTTCAATTAAAAACAGATTTCTAGCCATTTCTGAACCAATATTATGTCAGACCAAAATTAAAAGTAGGATTTCCTGTTAACAGCACATAGCAAGCCACCGGCCTACGTGTAATGCTGTAGGACGTTAGGTTAAATATACACCAATGTTGCAGACCACACACAAGTGCATTTCAAATTCTAACAGCACGTAAGAAATGAGAGATGTTTAGCCTTGAGACAATGCCAAAGATATGGTCTAAGGGGCATTACTTTTAAATATTCCCAATTCACAAACAGTCATATGGACAAAGGTATCTTGGGACACCACAGCATGGACACTAATGCCAAATATAGTACCCATTTTCAAAAAATGTTGGTAATGACAAAGGTAAGTTGATTTTAATACAAAATGTACAGAGAAACATTTCCAGGCCAGCAGCCCTGAAAAAATGTACTAGAATTGAGAAAAATGTTTATTTTTATTTGGTTGTGGAATCCAAACATGTTCGAAAGTTTCCCCACTATTAGATACCCAACATGATGTCCACCTACATCTGATCCTTTGCTGCTGCAGTGAAGAATGCCTTGAAACAGTTGAATTTATTTAGTTACAATCACTTCAGTTATGAACAATGAATTCATCTGAATGTGAGAAAAGACCTCAGCACAATAGTCTGTAGGCCAGTCACATTATTTTTTACCCTCCATAAGAGCCATAGTTCATTTTTGGTCACACAGATGTCCATGATTAGATGGAAAAAACAACACAAGTCAATTAAATATATAACGAAAAACCATTTTCCCTATGGAAGCCACACTTTTTCTGGCCACCACAACCAAAGATGGGAATCACCCAGAGCATTTATTTTATGTGACAAATATGATTAAAGAATTGAGTTAACTTAATAGTTGGGTGCCACTTTCCTTTATTATCGATAGCACTCACTTTTCAACCATCGAACATATCAAAAGAAACCCTCTCCCTACCTAAATTTAAGATACTGGCATTGCACTAAGCCAGCAGAGCAAATTAAAAACCTCCCTCTGGAATATCTGGGCACCGATCACAGTTTTTTCTCTAGAGAATAATGTACATGACAATTTAGCTGTGAATCATGTACATACACGGACATGTTAAGACAGCTGAAATACATGGGTACAATTACTCCTTTTTAGGATGTAAATTATCACCACTAACAGCAATTTCAAGCCTAACATGCAGTACAGATGACATGGAAAAGTAACTGTATATAAGTGGAGTTGCCCATTTCCCTAAAAAACTTTCCCATTTCCCATAATACAAAGCCAAAATAATATGCAGACTTAAATATATATGATGAATGCTGGATTGTTAAAAAGATGTATTTCAATAATTCTACCTCAACATGAGGATTACTGCTCAGTCTGCTCATTTTCAAAACCTTTTGAAGGCTTGTAATGACTGCTCAGAAGCCACTACCTATGTATTATAAATGCTAACCATTGTCGTACATTGGAAAAAAATAAAAATAAAATAGAAAATCCATGAAACAAACTCATGAAAAATAAAATGTTTTCATTCTGTTTAAACCGAATGAGGCTGGAATTTCAAATATGCAGAATCGGTCTACAACATAATGTACACGGTTTTCCAGAGGCACAGACAGCTATATCTACAACACAAGAGGACTGGATCTCGGAGCACCAGTTTCTTCTCTTCATCAACAGCATTTTTTACATTCAGCTCAGCAAAGGGCAGTTCTCCTCTCAAGGGACAATCAGTCTTTGTCTGGATGGGACCATCTTCTCTCCAGTTCTTGCACTGCTGTTGTTGTTTTTCAGGATAGTCCAGCTACATTATTGTCTCACATCTGTTGCTGAAAAGGTGGTTTATAACAGCTGGGTCTGCCACAGTTGAAGTATCTCCCAGGTCCCGGTCATTTTTTGCTATCTTTCTTAATACTCGCCGCATAATTTTACCTGCAAAGAAATGATATTGGTTATGATAAAGCAAGCCAAGATGGGAGTACTCAGGTAGTTCATGGTCTAAATATCTAAGGGCACTAGATCCAAGTTAGAACTTGAATGAGAGACTAGTGATAGTGCTGTAGGCCCTATTTCAGAGGAAGGGACTGACAAAACTACATTTGAACATTCCTTTCCTAAGAAAAAAACTTATGAAATGCATATGGTTGCCACAAATTGAGAGGTGACTCAAAGGTACACATACAGACGGGATTTGAGGATAGGAGAAACTTAATACTCTTCACTATATGAACTAGATTCACAAAGAATATATACTGCAAGATTCTGGATCCCTAAGATATGAGAAATTCTAACTTAAAGATTAATTCTTGCTTGTCTAGTTCTTTCACTAGTGAAGTCTCCTTCTCTGGAGGATTTTAATCAGAGGCTAGATAGCCATCTATCAGGAGTGCTTTGACTGTAGTTTTCAACATGGCAGGGGGTTGGACTGGATGGCCCTTGTGGTCTCTTCCAACTTTTACACAGATAGGATATTGCAAATGTGGCCAACATAACTGTAAACAGGAAGGTTTATTATTTTTTATAAGTCTATGTTGGCATATGGTCTACAGAGCACAAGTGATATGTTGTTTACTAGATTTCCAAATTCTTAAACTACTTACTTTCAAGAAGGAAGAAGAGAATGGAAATTTAATAGTAACAATAAAAATGGAAGAAACAACTTTGATATAAAACAAATGATATTCGCTGTACAAGGAGACAGGTTTCCTGAAATTAAATTAAAGTGTACCTGAGCGGGTTTTGGGCAGTCCAGGAGCATTCTGAATATAATCTGGAGTTGCAATAGGTCCAATTTTTTCTCTAACTGCAAGTGAGAGAAGAATTATTTTAGTTCTAGCAAACAATTCAATTGGGAAGTGGCTTCAAAAAACTTTGATACATTCTTGTCTCTCTCTGATTCAAGTGTGCCCATGCTACATAATTACAACACAATGGAGCCATTTTATCTGCCATAGATCCATCCTAAGAAATTCAGAGATTAGTAGGTTCATGAAAAAAATAGATTCACCAATGCTGTACTTCAAGGAAAGACAATTCGAAGTACTCCACCAAACCACAAACCCCAGGATTCCTAGAGAATCATAGCAGCTGAAGTGCTATCAAACTGCTGAAATTGTTCTGTGTATACTCTCAGCAGGCAAAAGTAACTCAGTACTAATATCCCACTAAGAAATTATTTTAGTCACTTATCCACAGCACAGCAAACACCACTGGAGGATGAAGAATACAGGTCAGGCAAAGAAACTTTCTGACTGTGAGTATCATGTTGTCATGCATAGTATCTGAAATGTAGAACTTATGTAACCAAAATGCTCCCATTCACCTAAAAGAAGGAGCCAGTACCGATTGCTGTAACTTATTATTTCTATTTTTGCAGCTCTTCCTACATTTAATACTTTCTTGAAGCCTGAGTACAATTTTAAAAACATACATTTTAGTATTTTAAATATACTAAAATGGAAATGGTAAAATACAAAATGTTAATCATTTTTCAAGAATTATATGATTTAAAACATTTCACATCAGAGGCTCAAAAATATTACTCTTAAAGTGGGCAGCATATTCAGGATTATTATTATTTCCACATTATTTCTGCCTGTGGCATGAAATGTTCTGTGAAAAAATTGCTGGATAGTTCCCAGGTTGCAAACAAGATAGGTTCTTAAGCTGAGTTTATATATAAGTCAGGACAGGTACATTTTTAAAGTGTAACTCCTGGTGTACATATACATATACATGTGTGTGTGTGTGAAGCTTTGGATAGCATAGGGAAGGGTTAACACCTCTGTTGTATTTATTTTGCTAAGACCAAAAACTTCCTATCCTAATCAAAAGTTCTGACAAATGCCTCGTCTGTCTACTAAAAATAAGCCCACCCAATTTCTTTTATGTTGCTCAACCAGGGACCAACAATTTGAAATCTAACTAGTAATGCCAACCCACTCTTTTCTCCAACAACATTGCTGTCAATCAGTGCTGGATGGCTGCTGTACATGCATTTCATTTGCAGAATCCACGTCCCTTCACGAGACATGCAGCCTGCTCCTGCGTGTCCAAACTGGGTGCCAGCTGGCACAGACAACATGGCATGGGAGCAACAAGGCCAGAGGAGTTAAATTTAGGTTCAGGGAACGTTAGTTATGACCCTTTTATCTGAAAACTGCCTGCCAAACAATCTGAAAAGCAAAGCCAAGATGGTCACGGGAAAGCAGATAAACTTTCTCTTCTCTAAGTAATTTTGTTCTACAAGCTGACACAATATGAAATGTGCAGCGAGCATAGTTCAGTGCACACTTTCACCATTATAAGCAGTCCCAGATGCAATGCCCAAAAACTCAAGCGTAAGAAGGATCAGGTAGCAAATGACAGGAAAGCTCTTTGTTGGGAATCTGTGGAGAAGCTTTAGGATGTGTCATGTTCTATCTATTCATGTTGTTGTATCATATCATTACTGCATGTCTGTTACGTAATATGTAGTTTGCTATGGAGAGTTAACACAATTGCAAATGGGGACCTGAGCAGCTTTTAAAAACTGTTAGCTGAAGCTAACTGCCAAGCCAGGTGCTGATACAGCCTATCAAACTGACAAGGCACCTGATAATAAACAAGATGAGCTATAGATTTGTTTTGAGGACAACTTGACACCCAAGTTACTTGGCCAATGACGAAAAAGACCACAAAAAGCGTAACAGACAGGATCTTTAGAGCAATGGGATCAATGTGTTGAAATAATAATAATAATAATAATAATAATAATAATAATAAACTTTATTTATACCCCGCCACCATCTCCCCAATGGGGACTCGGAGTGGCTTGACCTGAAGAAGCTTAAACATATTGGAAACTGTCACTTCAGACAATAACTTTTTTTTAGTGTCAGGAGCAACTTGAGAAACTGCAAGTCGCTTCTGGTGTGAGAGAATTGGCCATCTGCAAGGACATTGTCTAGGGGACACCTGGATGTTTTGATGTTCTACCATCTTTGTGGGAGACTTCTCATATGTCCCCGCATGGGGAGCTGGAGCTGACAGAGGGAGCGAATCCACACTCCCCCCGGATTCAAACCTCTGACCTGTTGGTCTTCAGTCCTGCTGGGGCTCCTTATTGTTGGGTTTTTTGTTTGTTTTGAGACAGCAAAGGCATAGAGCTGACATCATCAGACTCAGTAACAATTGCCTAAAAGCACAAACAGGTATGGTTCTGCTTCCTATGTGCCACGTGTGGCATCCCACTGTCCCTCTATCCATAAATTTTCTAAAGCTTTGGCCTCATTTTTAATGCAATGCTTTCAGTGTATCTCTCAAGCAGCATGAGAAGGTCTACCAGCCTTACCTTGTTTCTTCAGCTCATCCATCAAAGTCTTTGTGAAATCATGACCATCCCTTAGTGTTACAAAACAGTAGAGGCACTCTCCCTTCACTGGATGTGGGTGGCTCACCACGGCTGCCTCCGAGATAGCGGAGTGCTCCACCAAGGCAGACTCCACCTCCGCCGTGCTCAGCAAGTGCCCTGCAAGCAAGGGGAACCATAGCACATCTTGAAATGACTCTCTTTATATACATAATTTTTCTGTCATCATGAAAATATTTTTGCACCCTCTCATCCTCCAGTAGTTTCTTCATTTCATTTCTGCATAAAATGAATGCAAATAAAGGCAGCCGAGGAGAGGGGGGACCAACCGACAACTTTTCTTCATATGCAATAGGACAGGGATGGGTAAACTTCACCCCTCCAGGTGTTTTGGACTTCACTCTCTCAATTTCTAACAGCTGGTAGACTGTCAGAATGATCAAAGTGATCCTACAGCAGGGCAATCTGACACCAAGCCACCAAAACCTATTATTATAGGATATAATAAATTACATTTTACAAATTAATTTTTTCTGACTCTATATTGGATGCATCTAGATATTTTAAAAAATCCTCTTAACTGAGAATCCTTTGTTGTGAGGTGATTAGCTGGCCCTGGCTGATTCTTGCAGGCAGGAAGCAGCCAATCTTTAAAGCTGCAAGGCTATTCAATGATAATCAAGGTGATCAATTGCAACATTCATACTTGCCTCAAACAGATAAGAGTTCTTTCTCCCACCCTGGACATTCCACAGATATATAAACCCCACTTGCCTAGTTTCCAACAGACCTCACAATATCTGAGGATGCCTGCCATAGATGAGGGCAAAACATCGGGAAAGATTGCTTGTGGAATATGGCCATACAGCCTGGAAAACTCACAGCAACCCTGTGAGTCTGGCCATGAAAACCTTTGACAACATATCCTCTAAATCTCTCACTGTTTGTCCACTAGATGCATAAAACCTAGTCTTGGAATCCTAAACATTACTTAAATTTTCTTTAGCACACAATAAGCCTGTCCAGTCACAAACACTGGGTCAACTTTGCTTTATGTTGGCTGGATCTTTATTACTACTTGGCTACAAGGTGTCTTCCCATTTGCCCTAATTTACACACTTCGATAATAACTAGGCATAGATCCAAACAGTGTGAAGGAAACACTTCATATAACTAACCAAGACTTGGTATAAAATTGCTACTGTATTGCGTAATAAAAAAAGAAAATATTTCAGGGAACTACATATTCTTGTTCCCAAAAGCCTTTCCTCTTACCAGAAACATTCAGCATGTCATCAATTCGACCTGTGATCCAGTAATAACCATCTTTATCTCTCTTGCAGCCTGGAAGAAATCCAACAAATCTGTCATTTAAGGAAATCATTAGGAAAAGATATACCTGGATTTTGGAATTCTACCAAAATAGGGGTGCAGAAGGTGGATAAGAAACATGCATCACAATGAAACCTGCTCAAAATGCAGTAAGCATAAAAAAGAAACTAAACTAGCAAGAAAGAATATATTTTTTAAAAAACTGAAATGCATCTTTCATGAGGACACTATGGAAAATATCCAGAGCTAATATATTAAATGGGATGTGCCACAGAAATTATCTGCATGCCATGATTTGCCACCCAGAAGCCTTGCACTCTAATTCTGAATATAGAGGAGATGTATGAATAGTTAAAAAAACGGGGCAAAAGCTATGCAATGTTATCAGTTCAGAGCTTCTCCCCTTCAGATTTCACATTTCATGGCTGGCCTCCAATATGTAGACCAAATACCAGAAACTGCTTGAGTTTCAAGGAATCCAGAGGGAGACTAGCCACTTACTCTATATGGTATTCCCACAGCTATCGTTACAGGAAAAATAGGTTAGGAACTGTACATTTTAACCTTTGTTCTCAATATTCCCGCAGTGATCCCAGGATTACAAAATTCTTGTTGATCTGTCCCTTCAAGTCATTTATGGCTTATGACAACCCTAAAGTGACCCTATCACAGGGTTTTCTTGGAAATATTTGTTCAGAGGAGGGTTACCTTTGCCTTCCTCTGAGACTGAGGGAATGTGACTTGCTCAAGAACATTCAATGGGTTTCAATGGGCAAACGGGGATTCGAACCCTGGTCTCTAGGGCTGCAGTCCAATGAACACACTGTACTGGCTCAATTATGAAATGAGCTTCTTACAAATACCAAAAATCAATCTATCCAGCCAACGTATATGTAAAAACAAGGCCACGTTAGAAAGAGAACACAAATGTAAGGGCTATCTCAAGACACAAAATGGAAATGGGTTACACCGCTGATGACTTATATATTTATATCCTGAATTTACCACCTCTATTATTTATTTATTTATTTATTTAGCGCATTTGTACCCTGTCCTTCTCACCCCCGAGGGGGGACTCAGGGCAGCTTTACAACAGGCAACCATTAGATGCTGAACATTATTTAAACAATCATAATTGAAAAAAACAGTTGCAAACAGTTATAAGATAACAATACAGCTCTATGTCAAGATTATCATGTGGAGTTTTACCATCTCCTGTCACATAGTAACCAGGGAACTTTTTGAAGTAAGTAGTTTCGAACCGCTGGTGGTTTCTGTACACTGTGCGCATTATTCCTGGCCAAGGTTGCTTAAAAACCTAAAGGAGAGAACAGGTATGACAAGGTATGACACACAGGGCCAAACAGAAACACACACAATGTTTTGAATATTTTGCATTGCATCATTGCTGTGGATTGCTTCTAAACTCTAACAGAACCCTTGAAACCTTACGTGGCTATGTGCATTATTCTCTTTCTGGTAGTTCTACTGGTGTTACTGTCAGGACCACGAGGCCAGATGAGGATGATGAGGAAGAGGGCTTCCTCTCAGCAGCAGAATCTGAGCCTCAGGACAAGGAACACCCTGATGCTACTAAGGCTGAGCAGGATCAGGCCTTTCCAGGAAAGGAAGCACCTGAGCCGGATCAGAAGGAGAAGGAAGAACAGGTGTTGGCTCGCCCTGCCCGGCCAATGCCATTTAGCTGCGACTGTCTAATCGACTGGCTGAAAGAAGAAAATAGCAGCTGCAAAGGTTTATCAGGAGCTGCATAAAAGGCTGATGTTTGGAATAGTTGACTGCTGGAGGCAATCGTTGTTTGGTGCTACAGCCATGAATCCTGCATATTCTTGGACCTGAAACTTTTGGGAATATGCTTGTAGATATTGCATTTGTGCTTTGGAGCTTGGACTACTTTTGGCCATTAGACCTGTGTTTTGAACCCTGGACTACGCCTTGCATATTGGACCTGGACTTGCAGTAAACTTCTGTGTATTTAGACCCCTTGGAATGGACAATGGAATTGGCTTGCTTGCTCCCGTTTACTGAACTGCCTCAGATGTTAAATCCTGGACTGCCTCTGACTACTCTTAGGAGGAAGGCTGCAAACTGCTGATAGTTACATCAAGATAAGGCAGTTGATGGACCGAATTATTTCAGCCAGAAATACTCAAGTTCAAATCTAAGAAGCTGGATTAGACAAGTTGCTATCTCACAACTTAACTGGGTCATGTCAGTGTAATTAGGTCAAGTGTAAATTTATTGAAAAACAATCGGGATATGTACCACCATTGTGGAATTACGCTGAGAGCAATGCCTCAGCACAATTCTACAGAGGCCAAGATAATTCAGTACACTTCCAAACCTTATAATGCTTAAAGTGTAGAGTGGTGAAAAGCTTTCCATTGATATTTCCCCCCAGGTATTTTCCCATTTTTAGATATTGTTTTATAATATTAATAACACAGAGAAGAAATATGGCACATGTCAAATGGAGAAGCAATGCCAGTCAAATCTAAAATCAAAGCTATAACTAGCTTCCTTTCAGGGAAATCTCCCTAGGAAACATAAATATTTATGGTCACCAGATGTCAGGCACAAGAAAACGATTACACTATTTAGCACAATTTTTGTTCCTGGATTATGAATGTCATATCCTAATTGGTTCTATTATAAAAACATGAAAAAGGTTTATTAAAATACAAAAAAGTTTTTGCAGGGCATCCTGCAGCACCCTTTGCTATAGTTTTTCAATAAATATCTCATCAAATCTCAACCAATTCGACAGTTTGTTGCAGCCACAAAAACAAAGTTTCTGGAGTATAACAACTACTTTCAAAGTAACTACTGCACAATTAAACAGGAATAACACTTTAAAACCAGGAACAGAAAATGTTTCAAATTTTGTTACATAGTGTCATTGGGGCTTTCATCCCCAATTACTTAATAATCTAAATAATATAAAAGAATTTGATGTCATTGTCTTATATTAACAAATTTTTCAGAAAAAAACAATTACCTAGGAAAGGCTAAATTTGTATCAATGTAGTATTTAGGCTGATGGCTCGAATCCAGGAAACAGGGTGAGCTCCCACATGTTTTTGAACTGCCAACCTAGCAGTTCGAAAACATGCAAATATGAGTAGATCAATAAGTACCGCTTCTGCGGGAAGGTAACAGCACTCCTTGCAGTCATGCTGGCCACATGACCTTGGAGGTGTCTACAGACGTCTGCTCTTCAGCTTAGAAATGGAGGTGAGCACCATCCCCCAGAGTGGGACATGACTAGACTTAATGTCAGGGGAAACGTTTACTTTGTTAATATTTAAACTGATATTTATGCTTTATTTAGTTTTCCTCCCAACCAGATATCTCCTTTAACTTTCTTGGGGGGGGGGGGGTCCTGAAATAGTTACATAAAATGTTAGTTTATTTGTTAAGTATTAGTAAAACTATTATTATTATTATTAGTAGTAGTAGTATTTTCATCCTGTCTTTCTCCCCATAGAGATTAAAGGCAGCTGACAGTGACATGACACAATACAATAAAAAAATAAAAGGGGGAATGCATAAACATGTGAATACAAAAAAAATAAAACCCAAATATTTGTGTCATGAGTGTAAAAGTTAAATACAATGGAAAATTACATTTACAAAAATATACTAAACTAACATTCTAAATGAGATCTCAAGTGAAAAGCAACAAAGAAACTGGAGTCAAATTTTCTGAAAGGCTTATGTCAATAGGAAATGGAGTCAGTAATACTAGATCACTGCACTGAAACCACAACCAAAGCTCTGAATAGCCCAGTGGTTTCATATGCAACTTGCTTTCCCCTCTGCAATATGAACAGACAAAATGGCATCATCTTTCATAAACAGAAATGTAGTGATCAGACCAAGAACTTGGAGAGTGTCCAAGCAAATCAGTCACCTTTCCCAAAGTGTTTTTTTATAGCCACTGAGACTTTATTCTGAGCACTACTCCATTCTCCAGTTATGGTTCTATACTGCTGATTCTGCTTATTATTATTATTATTATTATTATTATTATTATTATTATTATTTATACCCCACTTTATCTTCCCAAAGGTAACTGAAAGCGGGGTACTTGCAAATCTTAGGCAATATCTGTTCTGATTAAATAGTTCAAATCTTCTTCACTCTCCATGAGAAATGTAATTGTTACCTTTTGGAATTGGAATGCAATTGTTACTTTTTGGACTACAATGCTTAAAATCCACCAATCATGCTGGGTGGAAGATTCTGGGAGTTGTACGCCAGATAAGCAACTTCTCCAAGCTTTCATGAAATATGATCTGATCTGAGCCTGGCTCAAACTCTATAGTGCCAAACTGAGCAAAATCAGCTGTGATATGGAGCATCTGTAACTAGATATCCCGATATTTGTTGCTTTTTGTTGCCACCCACCACAAGCTCACTGTTTGATTGGACGGTGGCGGGAATCCCTTTGTTGTACTTTTCCAAATATAATCCTTGACACAGTAGTCCCTACACAAAATATATTTATTCTGCTGCAGTAAAAAGAAAAATATATGTATCATGCTGGACTTTTGCCTTTGGCAAGAGTAATTGAGCTACTTCTCTAGAAATGTTGTGCCAAACAAAGCCAGTCTCCAGTAACTGATAGTAAGGCATTTTTTCAAGTTCAGTCCAAAACATCACCTTCCATCTTAATCCTCAAAGTATGAACAAGTTATGCAGTGCAGAACAAAGTCTCGCAGCAGGGAAACTCACTTAAGAGCAAGATCTTCAGTGCTCAGATTTTGCCAAAGGAGGCTCTTGCGATCAATGAAACTCTATTGCCTGGGTTTATACAGCAAGAGATTTAGCTTTTTCTTACCAGGTAACCTTCGGCTTCTCCTTCCAGCTCCTCTCCAGACTCATCCAGCACTGCAGGGACCACTCCGAAGAAGGGAAACGTCTGCCAAGAAATATTTATAAGAGAATTTTGAGTAGGTGGAAAATGAAAAATAAATTCTCCCCATGACTGATGGTTACTTAAGCCCAGAGATTAACATAGCCCTCAAAATATTCACCTAAGAAATTTCCACAGCTCTCAAATTATGTCTAAAGATTCTGATTGGCATTCAAGATGGATTTCAAGATGGAAAGTTCTCTTCATCTCCAGTGGTTCTCTACCTGTGGGTCTCCAGGTATTTTGGCCTACAACTCCCAAAAATCCTAGCCAGTTACCAGCTATTAGTATTTCTGGGAGTTGAAGGCCAAAACATCTGGGGACCCACAGGTTGAGAAACACTGGTCTAGACACTGTTGCTCTGAATTGATGTTGCCTTAGAAAAAATATTCCAGTGGGCTTTCAGATTTTGTTGGAATTTAAATCTCACTCCCTTTGAAAACTAGGCATTATGAGCTGATGGGAACCAAAGGGCCACAGGTTCCTCAACCTCCCTTAGAGAACACAAACAATGCTGCTGTTCATAGCTATCTGATTATTTGTGAGATGTTAGCAGAACTAAAGTCTAGAATCAGTTCTTGAGTCATCAGGAAGAAAACCTGCACAAACAGGAGAGAACAAGGAGGAAATGTACTTACAGCTGAGCCTGGCTTCATTGGTGTGGCAAAAGGGAGTGGAGTCAACACATGGCCACCCTGCAGGAGTAAACCAAGCAGACAATGAGTACACTAAAATGTTCCTCTAAAGAGAACAGCAATGCTCTCACCATCTAGCTTAAGCAAAGAGCTCTGTTTCCATGTATAGGATGAATTAAGGTCCTGAAATAATGTAAGCTTTATTGATTGACAAAAGAAAATAAGACTAAAGCTGAGAAAGAAATGTACAAGAAAAGGTTCAAAACCTAAGGCTTAGTGAGGTTTTAGATGGTCATAAAGCCCATTACTTAGCAAAGTTAACAAGAAAAAAAGGTTTATCTCTGTAACAAAAATGTAATTCAGACTCTGGACCAAACTGAGACACCCCAATGATTTTCAGTGCTTTCCTCTTTTATATGCTGTTCTTCTCATGTAAGCACGCAGAAGAATTTAACACTTCAGATGAGAGCACATCTTTTTAGTTTAAAAAACATCATCTTCTGTCATGCATTAATAATCCCAAATTATCCAAAGAAATTGCTCTTTGTTTTGACCTACTTATAGCAAGAGACAGCATGATCAATGGATGTAAAATACAATCAACAGGAGCTAAGTGAGCTGCTTATATTCAGAAAATCTGTTACTTTAAATATGGTGCTTTAATTAACACTTGTAGAACAGAAGGGGAAAATTAAAACAGAGAGGAAGCTCCCTTTTCATCCATTTCCAAGAGGACCCTCTCTCTTCAAGTAATGGAAATTTCAATGAGGTTTTATTCCTTTAAATTATTATTTCTATCACAATGCACCATGTTGAATAAGCAAAAAAGGAGCTGAAAAATAAATAATGCCACACATTTGGCAGTAAAGCTAAGCAGTAGCAACATGGAATTAAGTTACTAGTTGCTTTTAACAGCGAGAGATGTAATTCAGGATTTTTCAGTAGAATGGATTATCCACTGAATGATTACTCATTAATCTCATTAATCTCCATGTGTGTGGTGGCTCAGTCCGAAAAAATACGTGGGGAAAATGAAGGGTCCCATGGATCGCTGTCTTGCACGATACCCAGGAGAAAAAACTTTGCCTTTCACAATTTTTTCTCAGAATGTCCTACATGTAATATTTGAATTGGCCATTTGGGGGAACCAGAAAGCAGTCATGGCAACATAATAAAATGTATATAAAAACCTTTTGTTTTATATTTTTTTAATTCACAGTTCTGCTAGATGACATGAATATATTGCCAAGGAAGAACACTTGCATAATAAAACACACCCATAGCAAGTTTGTAAGAAGAGCACTTGTGTAATAAAATACTTATAGTAAATTTGTAGGTGAAAGCTCAACATCCAAAGAATGAGAAGAATGAGAAGAGAATGCTTTAAATGTGCCACGTATGCATGCACATACAGAAGCATGTACACACACACACACAAATAATTTATTCAGAAGGCAGAGAAGTAGCAAAAAACTCACCGTCTCTGTCTGCCAGAAGGTATCCACGATAGGACATCGCTCTTCACCAACCACCTTGTAGTACCAGAGCCAGGCTTCAGGGTTTATGGGCTCCCCGACGGTTCCTAGCACCTTCAAGGACTTCCTGCTGTATCTGTCACAAAAAGGAAAGTGGATTTCAAAAGAGAGAACCTCCAAACAGAAAACTGATCTCCAGCTTCATGCCTTTTAAGGCTAATGCTATACAACACAAGAGATAATTGGTAAACACATAAGGATATTTCCAGGAATCCAGAGTATGTATGTGTCACCAAAGAGTAATGTCATATATTGATTCTGATTACAGCTCAGTATAGCCAAAAGCTCTCCACAATCCAAAACTGGCTACCAGAAATGCTGAGAAATGAACACAACTTCTTGCATTTGCATTCAAATGGCATGCTCTTCCAGTGAGCTACATCCAGAAAGCAGGTGGGAGGGACGATGGGATCACAAAGATTTGACACATACAAATATCAATCCAAAGTATTAACAATAAAACATAAGAAAAATTAACCACGACCATCTATCTTACTTAGGCGATCCCTCGTTGTCCGAGTAGGATAGTCTTCCAAGATCAGTGTACCATATATACTCATGTATAAGTCCATCTCTTGTACTAGTTGAGGGCAGGTTTGAGGTCATAATTATGGATGTTGATATAACCTGTGAATGACTCGGAAATTATTCAACCAAGGGGGGAAGACCACCAATGCCATCTTGAGAGATGGAGGTTTCAACCCTTTCCCCATCCAGGCATTCAAAAAGGCTAGAAATGGGAAGAGAGGTTTTTTAAAGGTTCTCCCCGGATGCACTAAGCCCTTGTTTTTTGCCATGAGAAGGAGGTGGTTCCTTTATTGATAAGAGTTAAGAATCGAACTCAAAATGCTCCATGGATAAGTTGACCCAGGTTTTGGGGTTGATTTTTTTGACTAAAATTTCTAGAAAGTATACATGAGTATAGAGGGAATTTACAGTATAAGCAAAATTTTTAAAAATCATAAGGTCATGTTCTAACTATAAATGACACAACCAGGAGGCAGGCTGTCCAATACACTGCTCAGATTGCCAAATTATAGTCAATAAATTTCTAACATACTGCAATTGCCACAGTCAAGAACAAACAACTATAAGTGCAGCTCTCTAAAACATATTCAGACATTTTCCAGAAGCCACTAACGTGCAAAGAAAGCAATGAGTCCCCACCAAGCTTCATTCCCTCTCCCAGAAACCCACTCTTCCTGACAAGAGCACAGGGTTTGTTTTACTTCATGTTCAGTTCCAGTTCTGAATTTCCATGCTGCAAAAACCATGCTTACTTCTTAACAGGCTCATCTCCATACTTCATGAGGAGTCGGATGGCAGTGGGTGCTGTGTAGAACTTGGTCACCTTGTATTTGTCAATGATGTTCCACATACGGCCAACGTCTGGGTAAATGGGAAGTCCTTCAAACTGTGTAGAAGATATAGTTACTGAAATGGGTTCCCACCACTGCTACGTCTAGCACATGGCATATTTCCCCCCACCCTACAATGCTTATATGGCCCACCAATGGTGCTTAGACCAGATGCTTTCTTAACAAAACTGAAGTAGAAAGAAGAGAAGGCTGACTTGTTAGATCAAGAAGACATTTTCCTTTGTTCTAATTAGCCCTGAACCATAATACAAAAGATGGATTTGGGAACCACATTCATTTCCAATCAAATACTTTAGCTACTTTCGTATTAATGAGGTCATTCATTGCACATCACACAGATGTTGTGGGATATTCAGACTTGAAGTATGAAGATGACAAAAACTTCTTTAGTTCTATTTTTCACATGACAACATTTCATCACAGAACTCACTAAGACACTGGTTGCTCCATTTGCCAAAGGCCCATATGTGAGATAGGAATGGCCGGTGATCCATCCAATGTCAGCTGTGCACCAGTAAATGTCCTCTGGATGGTAATCGAACACATATTTAAAGGTAGCAGCAGTGAAAATCATATATCCACCTATCGTATGTACAACACCCTGAAACACAGAACACAGGAAATCCACTGAACTACTAGGGTTTTGGTGTGGTTTTTTGTTTTGTGAAAATGTCAGTGGAGGAAGAAATACCACCACCATGTATTTCCCCAAACATTTTAGTATTGGCCAAATATATGAATAGCTTGGCAGAATAAGAGCAGGAAACGTAAGTAAATAACTTGATAACCAATCACATTGCATTTCACTCAAACAAAGGGAAATCGATTTACCTTGGGTTTCCCAGTTGACCCACTGGTGTAGAGAATAAATAATTCATCTTCTGCATCACACCAGACAGGATCACACTCCTTGCTGGTATTTTTAATAACATCATGCCACCAAACATCAACTTCTGGATCCCAAGGTACCTAAAGAAAATCAAACAGTAAAAATCATAATATTTAAAGTCAGAGAAACTGGATAAATGTCCCGGAGCTCTTGATCCTTAGCTGAAGACTCTCCCGTCAGAACCTGTGGACTATTTTGTCTTCTGAAGTAAAGCCATACATATATCATTTCCCCTCTTAGCGTAATTTTCCTCCTTATTGGCTGCAGCAAGAAGAATCTTCAGCAGATTTTAATAAAAGGTCTCGTTCATTTGGGTTGTGTCCCTAACACCAGCCCAGCTTCTTCTACCAACACTAGCATCATCCAATTTGCTACAATTTGTTGCCATTATATTGTAGTTATAAAGCACACAAATACTCATTCGAGGAAAATCTAAGGACATGCCCGCATGGCAGTCAAGAAGGTTTTGGAAAACCAAATGCTTCTAAAAAAAACATGCAACAATGACAGCATGCATTTCAGCTCCTCATTTTAGCAAGGCAAAACCAATCAGCAGCTGAAGATATCAGATGTAGATGATATCATTTCATCATGTGCTTTCTATACATCTGCCATACAATGTCTTATTGTAATCCAAACAACAGTGACTTGTACAACATTTATTGTCAGTTGTTTTGATTTTCTTGTGGTGTTTTCATTCACATTAGCTATACTGAGAACAACTATGGTAAGAAAGTAGGATATATAAATATGTAAAATTTTAAAAAATCTACATAGTTGAACACTATTATCAGTCCATATTGGACACTTGTGTGCGTGTGCATGAATACATGTATACACTGAGGCTCAGAGACTACCACATGAGGATTCAAATTAAAGATTTTAAATGTAAAGGGCAAGCATAAAAGCAAAAAAATATATAAAAAAATCAACTAGGCAGGAACTTCCCCGTTTTTGTAGTTCAGTCTTAGCCAACATATTAAAACAACTCTAATGTTCAACTTTCAGTTAGTCCAAGAACTACCACCCTCTAACTGGCAGGACAACAAGACCACTAGAAGCTTTGGTGCTTGCATGCAGAGACATGCATATCTGTATGCTTTCCTACGTAAATTAAATGTATAAAGCAAGCACTTATGCTTTACATTTCACTCAGGTCAAATAATAGGCCAACATGATGCAAATCAACCAGATTTGTGATGACTGTATTAGGCCATGAAGATAATCTTCTGGCCTAAAATGCTAAAGGCCTGTCTACAGTCCAGTAAGCACCTATATAGCCTCACTTCTTCCAGCATTCATCCCACATTTTAGTTCTCAACCTGGGGTCCCCAGATGTTTTTGGCCTACAATTCCCAGAAATCCTAACAACTGATAAACTGGCTGAGATTTCTGGGAGTTGTAGGCCAAAAACATCTGGGGACCCCAGGTTGAGAACCACTGTTCTAGCAGGACAGAACTGCAACTCTGCTATCAAGACATATCCATAAGAACACAGAAAGTTACCCTGCAGGCTCAGGACAGGGCTCCTTGGATTTATTCAGGGGAAGTGAAAGTCCCTGGCTGTCACCACTGCCCTAGTATATATGGTATTTTATTCCAGTCTCATTCATGGTTACATCTGATTATTATATACCAAAAATAATAAAAATAAAAATAAGGCAGTAGCACAAACTCCAGTTTGGGTGTAACTGATTCTAATAAACTGAATTAATTAAAAAAAAACCAAGAAAGAAACAAAGGAATCTTCCTGAAAGGAAACAAATGCATTTGATTTTAGCTGAATTTAAGAATGCATAGATGAAAAATGACTTAAGCAAAGCTGCTGGTAAAAAGTTGTCATAAGCTACCATAAGTCGAAGTCGACTTGACAGCAGATAGCATCAAGTCAACAGAGCAAAACCTGACTTGCTTTAATAGATGGTGTGGAAAGTTTGTGCAAGGTGCAAAACTACCTGCTATCAGGAACAGGATATCCTCATACATATCTCTCATATTTTCGTACCACCTTTAAATGAGCTTTAATGTTCAGTGCAAACACTCATAAAACTTTAGAAAGGAGGTCACAAAGTCATCTCTTTGAAAGGGAAATGATATCCCTTACCATTCCTTTTTTTTTTTTTTTTGGGGGGGGGGGGGGGACTGACTGATTCAACACTATAGTGAATTATAACACTATAGAACAAGAAATACTACACACACACACCCCAACTCATGCAGAATAGTAATTAATACTAAAACACGTACAGCATGAATATGTAAGAATCTTATTCTTAAGTCCTGCTATTAGGAACATGCTTCTTTAGGAACATGATATTGCTGTCAGGTATAACCAAATACTGCTATTGTTTACATTCATATCACACCTGCATTACACTATATTGTATCAATATATTAGCTATTCATTTATAGGCTTTTCATTCTTCATGAAAATGTTTGGCAATCTCTGTCAACACTAATTGCTTGATTACAGATTGGTAGGCAAGGCCCAATTAATTAATTAATTAATTAACTTATTCAGGCTGATTTATGGACCTGATATTGGAGCACTATGGGAGTATAGAAAAGAAACCAAAGTTGTTTTAAATGCATGGCCCATGAGGAAAAGACTGCAAAAGTGTAATATTTACTACATCTTGGCTAAAGGGCACACATTATTTTGCATTCTAGACAACTGGATGGAGATGATAGGGTTCATTCACAATAGTACAGGGCCTTATGAGTTCCTGAACTAATGTTATTTCAACAGTAACAACTTGGCTTAACATAAATGGAGGAGCCACCTGGGATAGTTGTTGAAGATACTATTGCCAATACATTATGCTGGAACAGAAACCTTCCAGTCTGGTTCTTGATCCATAGCTGTTCCTTTGCAGAAAACTTTATGATGCAATTTGAGAAGGCTGCTGTCTCACTGAGGCACTTCATCTGTTTTTGCTGATGCTGCTGGTCTGGAACCACCCTCTGAGCACCTGTGGTGCTGGACGTATAATCTTGTTTGGTCTCAGACATTGATCTTGCTGTGCAACCCTACCAACCGCAGTATTTCTCCTATTTCATGTTCTCCTTTACTTGAGGAGGAAACCACTTTCATTTTACAAAGCCCCAGTTTCCTTCTGCAGTTCCAGTTGGCTGTTGTGAAGAACCACCTTCTTGGACTTCTTTCAGATCCACCTTTACCAACAATAGTTTCTGTTGAAGCCCTTCTTTGTCACCCTATGAAGTTCCATAAAGTTTACCTCTTCATGGAACTTTAGTTGTTCCTTTACTCTATAATGCCAACCTTCACCTCAGCTTTGTGTCTATCTGTCATGGCTTACAAGACAGCTGGAAAGAAGCAGTAGAGATGAGAGAATACCAAAGATATTCTGGCAGCAGAAATTGGTTCTCTATCAGATTTGTAATACAGTGATACTGAAGAGTTGAGGACTTTTGGAGAAAACTGCCAGACTACCAAGACAAATCTCCAGAACATGCAAAACAGAGTACAAGTATATTTCAGACTTAATTGTAAGAACTCTGGAATGTGTTATTAATTATATTTGGAAGCTATAATCAACAAATGTAAAAAACTAATTGTGTTTAGCAATAACTCCTATCAGTTTGGATAAAAAAGCAGATGGCAAAACTACTATTTCCATAAAAATCACCTTTTAAGACAACTTTATTGCAAAGGAAATAGTGAGGCAACTATTTTAATCTGATTATGGTTTGTTAGTAAATAAGAGTGAAATAAATAAGCCTAGATGTAAACTTCAGACCATTCATACAAACAAACAAAAATGGTTATTTATATACCTGTGAAATAAAGAAATTGGCTCAACTATTAGGACAAAAGCATGAGTGTGGCCACTCCACGAGTCCTCAAAGCTGTTTCAATTGATGGCATGGATCCAACAACAAAACCCATGAAAGGTGCATCAACCCATTGAGCGTGAACATGCTGTACAATTTCAAGGCCTCAGCTGGCAGTTCCAGATCTAGTCATTTCCTAAGGGAATATTTCTATTTAGAAGCCCAGATTTCCTCTGACACATGCCTTTTCCTTTTTCTTCTTTTGTTTGCCTTTGTGTGTTGGTGGAGAAAATTCTAATGATACTTTAGGTAAATACAAGAGACACTAAAAGTTGTTAGTGCTACTACAACAGAGTCACTGTCCCACTCCAACAAACCCGAGTTGGTGGCATGTTGCATGACACTCCCCTTCCACCACTTGGGACAGTGAGGTCTATGACTAACATGCAAGTACTGGAGTTAAAAGGCCACACATCGCCGTGCAGTGAGAGAGAAAGAGCAGACTAGGAGGAGAGGACAGCAGTGCTGGAAAGGGGAAGCAGAGCAGAGAAATGCTAAAAGAAAGCTTCTGCTACACAGTAAATACCTTAGGATGGGCTTTCTTTGAGCTCTCAGTCTTTTTCTCCTGTTAAAAATCCATACAGAGAGGATATGAGGTTTGAAAAGCAGAAAAAATGCACTGGGCTATTATTTAA
Organism: Anolis sagrei; assembly: GCF_037176765.1. NCBI lineage: Eukaryota > Metazoa > Chordata > Lepidosauria > Squamata > Anolidae > Anolis > Anolis sagrei. Next base: position 208,016,192 of record NC_090024.1, on the reverse strand, counting down.
TACCATGCTGGCAAGGAAAAGCGAGTGACAGGGACAGCTGCTGGATGGCAGAAAAGCTCTCCTTTTGAAATACAAAATAAAGTCTCAGGACCACAATAGTCTTCTCAGCTGGCTCTACTCCAGAGCTTTGCCATCCCATGGAAAGAAACCAGGGCCACCTGCATGTGTGAATGCAGGTCATCCTCTTGCTTTAAGAAATTACTCTGCCAATCAGCTTCCGGATGGAGAGTCTTACAGAAGACCCTGCCATGAACAAACAAAAAAGGTAACACATAACTAAAGGGCTAGGAAACAACACTTGTGGAGGTGCTATAAAGCCATCAAACACCCTTGTCCCAACAGAGATATTTATTTTGCATACTGTAGATTGCATCAAAAAAGGACAAAGGTTGCTGTCACTTCCCTAATCAAGTAGCAACCCCATTTGTTTACAAAACTTTACTGGCTCTTCCATCACGTTCCTGTTCAATAAGTCTGAGGCACTTCGCTTAACCCACACAAAATGCACACACAGAGCTGGCAGAGGTCTAGTCCTAGAACAGAAATGAACAGATGGATATGTGAATCTACTAGAAAATCTTGCATGATCTGTGGTAGATCTACAAAGATCCCAAACTCCCAATTGGGAAACCAGAACTGACGCTGAATGGGAAAGGACTCTGTGTTACAATAACAAAATGTTAAGAATGTACTTAGAGGAATCCTGTGTTTTAATTCAAAGTATCGTTTTTATCTTACACTTTGTTTGCATTAGTATATCTCAGGCCTCTTCTACACTGTCCTATATCCCAGAATCTGATCCCAGATTATCTTCTTATCCCATATTATCTGGCATTGTAAACTCAATATAATCCAATTCAAAGCAGATAACCTGGGATGAGATCCTGGGATATAAGGACAGTGTAGAAAGGGCCTCAGGCTTTACTAAAAGAGTAAGGCATTGCAGTGATGACCTTTGCCCACCACACCCAAAAAGAATGGTGGAGCTATGAACAATAGGATTTGGCAATACAGATCATTCTATTTAGCCGACTGGTGTACAAGTGGACTGTAACGAAGTCTTGATTGATTGAAGTGCTGGATATGCCAACAAGTGATGTAATTCTGCAATGATACTAGTAATCCTCTGTACCAACATTATTAGTGGTAATAAAGCTGAAAATATCTGTTTCAGATGCCCATTTCCATTTTTCAGTTGCACTTCCTTACCAGATTCTTTATGAAGTAAGGATGGAACACTGATGATACAAAGAACTGATACGGATGTAGAATGATAGAAGGTAGTATGCAAACATACTTTATCATACCACATACAATGCTGACTCTCAGTGTGGTGACATATGCACACAGAGAGACCCTTTTTAGTTAATGCAAACTTCTTATAGGTGCTCTCCCTCTGTATTTCCAAAGAAATGAGTACCCTCTGAAAATGTCTCTACCATTTATAATAAATGAAAATGTGGAAAAACACTAATTGTTCATCCTTTTGCGAGCACAATCTGTTTTTTAAGCAAAAACACAAAACAAGAGGCAGGCCCATAGCCAGGATTTTGATTCGGGGGGGGGGGGGGGCTGAGTCTGAGTGAAAGAGGGTCTACCCTAGCAAACCTTTTGTATCGTTACCCCAATAACCCCATGCATATGGGATATATTGAGTATGGTGATCAGATCATGATATGAATAAACGTAACAGTTTAAATGTTGCACCAGTAAGGCCTTTTCGCGAACCACCATGAGAATTTCGGGGGGGGGGGGTGAAGCCCCTCAAGGCCCCCCCCCCCCGGCTACATGCCTGACAAGAGAGCTTCTTCTTATCCTTATTTACAAAAAAACTGCACTGTCTTAAGAGTTACTCTGAAATCCTGGCGTCTGCCTTGAGCTCTATTTGTGGAAGAAGAAACGGGGGAAATCCAATGAATAAATAGCTTCCACAGGAGAGGCTGTAGGAGGCAGGGAAATAGGACTGGAAAGATATCACCAATATAGGGTGACTTCAAAAAGGCAATTTATTTACATACCAACTCAGATTTCCACATTCCTTTCTACAGCCTTACTGCACAAGAAAGACACTGGTTGTTGTTGTTGTTCATTCGTTCAGTCGTCTCCGACTCTTCGTGACCTCATGGACCAGCCCACGCCAGAGCTCCCTGTCGGCCGTCACCACCCCCAGCTCCCTCAAGGTCAGTCCAGTCACTTCAAGGATGCCATCCATCCATCTTGCCCTTGGTCGGCCCCTCTTCCTTTTGCCTTCCACCTTCCCCAGCATAATTGTCTTCTCTAGGCTTTCCTGTCTCCTCATGATGTGACCAAAGTACTTCAACTTTGTCTCTAGTATCTTTCCCTCCAGTGAGCAGTCGGGCTTTATTTCCTGGAGGATGGACTGGTTGGATCTTCTCGCAGTCCAAGGCACTCTCAGAACTTTCCTCCAACACCACAGTTCAAAAGCATCTATCTTCCTTCGCTCATCCTTCCCTAAGGTCCAGCTCTCACATCCGTAGGTTACTACAGGGAATACCATGGCTTTGACTAGGCGGATCTTTGTTGCCAGTCTGATGTCTCTACTCTTTACTATTTTATCGAGATTGGACATTGCTCTCCTCCCAAGAAGTAAGCGTCTTCTGATTTCCTGGCCACAGTCTGCATCTGCAGTAATCTTTGCGCCTAGAAATACAAAGTCTGTCACGGCCTCCACGGTTTCTCCCTCTATTTTCCAGTTGTCAATCATTCTTGTTGCCATAATCTTGGTTTTCTTTACGTTTAGCTGCAACCCGGCTTTTGCGCTTTCTTCTTTCACCTTGATTAGAAGGCTCCTCAGCTCCTCCTCGCTTTCGGCCATCAGAGTGGTGTCATCTGCATATCTGAGGTTGTTAATGTTTCTTCCAGCAATTTTCACCCCAGCTTTGCATTCATCCAGCCCCGCACATCGCATGATGTGTTCTGCATACAAGTTAAAAAGGTTGGGTGAGAGTATGCAGCCTTGCCGTACGCCTTTCCCAATCTTGAACCAGTCTGTTGTTCCGTGGTCAGTTCTTACTGTTGCTACTTGGTCCTTGTACAGATTCCTCAGGAGAGAGACAAGGTGGCTTGGGATGCCCATCCCACTAAGAACTTGCCACAATTTATTATGATCCACACAGTCAAAGGCTTTAGAATAGTCAATGAAGCAGAAGTAGATGTTTTTCTGAAACTCCCTGCCTTTCTCCATTATCCAGCGGATATTGGCAATTTGGTCTCTCGTTCCTCTGCCTTTTCTAAACCCAGCTTGAACATCTGGCAACTCTCGCTCCATGTATTGCTGGAGTCTTCCTTGCAGGATCTTGAGCATTACCTTACTGGCATGAGAAATAAGGGCCACTGTACGGAAGTTTGAGCAGTCTTTCGCATTTCCCTTTTTTGGTATGGGGATATAAGTTGATTTTTTCCAGTCTGATGGCCATTCTTGTGTTTTCCATATTTGCTGGCAAATGGCATGCATCACCTTGACAGCATCATCTTTTAAGATTTTAAACAGTTCAGCTGGGATCCCGTCGTCTCCTGCTGCCTTGTTGTTAGCAATGCTTCTTAAGGCCCATTCAACCTCACTCCTCAGGATGTCTGGTTCTAATTCATTCACCACACCGTCAAAACTATCCTCAATATTATTATCCTTCCTATACAGATCTTCCGTATAGTCTCGCCACCTTCTCTTGATCTCTTCAGCTTCTGTTAGGTCCCTGCCATCTTTGTTTCTTATCATACCAATTTTTGCCTGAAATTTACCTCCAATGTTTCTAATTTTCTGGAAGAGGTCTCTTGTCCTTCCTATTCTGTTGTCTTCTTCCACTTCCATGCATTGCTTATTTAAAAATAGTTCCTTATCTCTTCTGGCTAACCTCTGGAATTGCGCATTTAACTGGGCATATCTCCCCTTATCCCTGTTTCCTTTTGCTTTCCTCCTTTCTTGGGCTACTTCCAGTGTCTCAGCAGACAACCATTTTGCCTTCTTGGTTTTCTTTTTCTTTGGAACGTACTTTGTTGCCGCCTCCTGAACAATGTCTCAGACTTCTGTCCATAGTTCTTCTGGGACTCTGTTTACTAAATCTAGTCCTTCAAATCTGTTCTTCACTTCCACTGTATATTCGCTAGGAATGTTAGTGAGATCATATCTAACTGGTCTGTGTATTTTCCCTGATCTCTTTAGTTTTATTCTAAATTGGGCAATAAGAAGTTCATGATCTGAGCTACAGTCAGCCCCAGGTCTTGTTTTCACCGACTGGATGGATGTCTGCCACCTTTGGCTGCAAAGGATGTAGTCAATCTGATTTCGGTGTTGACCGTCTGGAGAGGTCCATGTGTAAAGCCGTCTTTTAGGTTGTTGGAAGAGAGTATTCGTTATACACAGCGAGTTTTCCTGGCAAAATTCTATCAGCCTGCGTCCCGCTTCATTTTGTTCTCCCAGACCATGCTTGCCTGTGATCCCAGTTGTCATTTGACTTCCCACCTTGGCATTCCAGTCTCCTGTAATGAAAATAATGTCTCTTTTTGGTGTATTATCCAGTAGTTCCTGCAGATCCTCATAGAACTGATCTACTTCTGCTTCTTCAGCAGCTGTGGTTGGGGCATATATTTGGATCACTGTAATGTTGAAAGGCTTTCCTTGCACTCGAATTGAGATCATTCTGTCATTTTTTGGGTTGTATCCAAGCACTGCTTTAGCGAATTTCTTATTAATTATGAAGGCCACTCCATTTCTTCGATGTTCCTCTTGTCCGCAGTAGTAGATCTGGTGGTCATCTGATGTGAAGTGGCCCATTCCAGTCCATTTCAGTTCGCTGACCCCCAGAATGTCTATCTTTAGTCTTGACATCTCACCAATAACAACATCCAATTTGCCCTGGCTCATAGATCTTACATTCCAGGTTCCTATGGTGTGTTGATCTTTAGAGCATCGGATTCGTCGTTCACCTCCAGTACCGTCGGCCGCTAGCCTTCCTTTCGGCTTTGAGCTAGCTGCGTCATCACATCTGGGGCTAGTTGAACTTATCCTCTGCTCCTCCCCAGTAGCATTTTGGCCATCTTCCGACCTGGGAGTCCCATCTTCCAATGGCATACCGGCATATCTCTGGTTGTACTGGTCCATTTAGTTTTCTTGGCAAGGATACTGGAGTGGTTTGCCATTGCCTTCCCCAGGGATCACGCTTGGTCTGACCTCTCTGCCACAACCGTCCCGTCTTGGGTGTCCCTTCACGGTTTCGCTCATGACATCATTGAGGTGCTCAAGCTCCAGCGCCCCGACAAGGCGGTGATCATTTGCTGGAGACACTGGTAACTATTACATAAGGCAGATAACTTTATCTAAAGAAGCTAAATGTCAACAAGGATATGGCTGTGTAATTTATAGCTATATCATGGGGGTAGTTTTTCTGTAGCTATATCTCATGAAGGTGCATTTTAAAAGCCACATTAGGTAGGCAGTCAATCATGTGAATCCATTCCATCTAGCTGTTAACCCTAATTTCAGGGGGCAACAACCACACAGAAAGCCTTTAAATGTTAGAAAACATGGAAAGCAATGGTTGCACTCCACTTGTTAAAAATAAAGAGGATTTCCATCCAGATCACAATACAATACTATAATTTTAAAGTCTGAACAAAAAAAAATGCCTCTAGACCACATCACTTCAATCTACAAATGAAGATGGGATTTTTTTTCCAATTCAAACTAATAGAACTAATACAAACCTAAGCCTGTTAAGGAGAAAGCTTTGATGAAGCTTTTCACTCTGAAATCAGTCTTGTGAATTTTATTTTTACAGAAGATTAATTATATGACACATACAAACACACCAAATATATATACAGCTCTTGAAGTCTCTAGCAGTGGACTCATACATATTAATTAACTAAGTGAGAACTAGGCCACAATAAACAGCAAGAACTTCCACTTCTATTCTGACCATTATTAACACTAGACAGACAGATTGTGTGTGTGTGATAGTCAGTAGTACAGGGTTGCCTGGATTTATGGGATTGTGACCATGTTATCTCCATAGGAATAATCTCTAGTTGGAATGTAAATCTTTGCTGATTTGATATTTGCCTGGAAGCACAAGTCATTTCTAATAACTTACTATATCAGAACCTTTCTGCAAGAAATCTGTTTGCATAAAATGCATTGTTTTCTGCATATTGATATATATATATATATATATATATATATATATATATTTACAGAAAAAGATAGTTCTTCTTTGCATGTTCTTTTTTTGTGAGGGAAAGGCCCCAAGTGCAAACCATCTTGCAGTCACAGACCAAATTCATGAGGATCGGAAAATCTGTGATTATTCTTTCTAGCCTCCAATGTCTAGCCTCCAATAAAGATGCTTGGTTCAGGGAACTCTTTGCTCCTGGAAACAATAATGGAAGTACATACAATTGGCTCTCCATACCTACAGATTCTGTATACATAGCTTGAAAAAAACCCTCCAAAATTCAAACCTTTATTTTGCCATTATATACACCATTTTACTAATGGGTCTTGAGCATCCACTGATTTCAGTAGCTACAGCCAGGGCGGAGGCTGGAACCAATTCCCAGGGCATAACAAGAACCCTCCCCGCCCCCTCTCTCTATATATATGAACCTTATTCTCCTGCAACGGTAATATTGGAAACAAGTTACCACTTGATATGAATAAAGCAGCATAGAGTTGAGAAGGGCAGTGGAAATACTTATTAATTGGTATGAGATAATGACAATGGAAATAAGAATATATCAATATGATATTTGTCACATGTGCAAGCAAGAGTGGGAAAAGTGAATGGTCAAAGAAAGCATGACTTTACAACGTAATGCCATTCTAGAAGATTTTAACAGGACACAGGAAAAATATTCTCAGAGCTATATTCAAGCTAGTAAGTCCAGGCCTTCTCAGATCTAAAAGAGGGCCCTACAAATGAAAATGAAGGAAAATGAAAATGAAGGAAAATGAACAACAGTGCCTAAAATGTGGAGAGAATAATGTATATCTTGTAAAGAAAATGAATTAAGTACAGTAATAGTAAGTACGATCTCCATTCTGTGTGCTTTTCTGGAAATAACCCTCAAGGTACTAGTTTCAGAGCACAGTGAGGAAAATACCTTGTTTTTCAGTTTCATCACACATGCTGACAAAGCGGCTATCCAACTCTACTACAATTTGCTACTCACATAAGAGAGAACTATGCCCCATGATTCAAGGAAAGATATAAACGAATCCTGCTACTTCCACAGAGATCTAACAGGATTAAACAAAACACTTGATAGCATTTACAGTTGTATATTTGCTAACTATGCAACTAAGGTTCAGCTGTCTTTGACTATATTGTTGGTATTTAATATATTAAAAGTATTTTATTCAAGTTTTCTGCTTTTATGTTGTTTGTTAAAGGACCACATAAGAATCATAAAACTTATTTGTCTCCTCTCATCAGTAACATCAAAATAACTACCCAGGGAGTGTCACTGATGGCTGGCTAGTGGGTACCCAAACATGTTACATATAAAACTCTCAACAGCCACATAAAGGGGGCATTTCTCTATGCCCCCAGAATGATTGAAATGATACTTGATTTTCTAAATATAATATAGACTTAGTCTTGAATTGCTAATTTTCTAAATATCCTCTTTCCAAAGAATCAGAAAACTACAATTAGCTCTCTGTCTCTCAGAGAAAGTGTTCCAGGAATGATTCCTTCGCATGTTTAATACAGGAAACTTACCTGCACACTCTGGCAGAGTCTTTTTAGTGGTGGGGACTTGCTGCTTGGCCCATCTTGTACCAGTTCCTCTCTTCCTATATGCTTGACCACAATGCATCTTCGCAAAGGGTGGTCCCTAAAAGAAGAGGAGAACTGAAGCCTGGACATAAAGCAAATAGATCTTAGATTACTTTGTTCAGGAAATGAAGAAGCACAGCTGTCCAGCCCTACAAAAAGCTGATAAACAGAGTATTTTTCAGCATAACTTAACCTCTAGAGCAGGCATTGGCAAACTTCAGCCCGCAGGGTGTTTTAAGATTTCAACTCCCACAATTCCTAGCAACTGGTATGCTGTTAGGAATTGTAAGAGTTGATGCACAAAACACCTGGAGGGCTGAATTTTGCCCATGCCTGCTCTAGAGGTTAAGTTATGCTGAAAAACATAATATTCCATTGCTGAATATTTTCTTCTGAGTCTGGTCCCAATTGGAACAGGTATCTTAAATCAACAGCGGCTTTGGGAAGCAACCAATTTTCATTTTCAAAGCACCTCACCAGAAAAGAAAGAAAATGTGAAAAATAAAGTTCCAAACTAGATTATTTAGGAGGAAAAAAACAAGCATTTCTCAAAAGGAACAGATCTAAACTGCACATTGTCTCCAGGTTTATGTATGTACACTTCTGTTTTGGAAATGTTGTTTTATTTTTAAGACCACAATTATAGCACATTTCAACTTACACAAAATTAAAAAAATACCAATGGGAACCCCCTTCTTTCCTGGAGAGATTAAACTTACTTGTCTCTACATTTCTGCAAGGCATCGTCTGCTATTTGCTTCAGGTTAATCAGCTTATCACCTCTATAAAAGGCATCTACAAAACAGCAAGTGAATGGTTGAACTGGTTCACTAGATCAGCCTGTCAAGTACTTGAAGGTCACAAAAAGAAAAAGGAGGAATTCACTTAATGTAAATGGACTACAAACAATGGAATTAAATTAAGGAAAATATTTGCTAAATCAAAGACTGATTGAAGTAATAACAGTATCAACAAAGCAAACAGCATTCAGTAAAACAACTTCTGGAAATGGGAAGGCGTCAAAGTTAAAAGTAAGCAATACTCTCAAAAGCATCCTTGAAGAATGCTCAAAACAAAATGTAAGTGTTTTAGGTCTAATAACAGCATCCTAGAAACTTCACAGAACATTATGAAGCAACTGGCTGGGGAATTGTATGGAGATCTTGATTCGTTGTGTTACGAAATTCTGAAGATGCAATTCCAACAGTAGAGTTCTAAGATGTTGAAATACATTGATTTCACTATTTATTTGGAGCTAGAGCCACATGAAGATGCAAGCCACATGAGAAACATAGCACTAAAAATGCAATCCTTTGCAAGTCTACTCAGAGAAAAGTTCTGTATTTAGTATGCATAGAACTGAAGCCTTAAAATTAATATCAAGGAAAGTTGCGTAAGGGATTTAGTTCATCATAAATAGTTTGGGATTTTGTTTACCTTAAGAAATGGGGAAAATGTCAGGTCAAAGGCTTTTACCATGAGAGATAGAAAATACATTCTAGTAAGACACATATAGAGTGCAATGTTGCAAGAAATAGTTAATTCTTTAATTTCATCCTCATGACTCTCTAACAGCTTGCTGTAACCAAAGCCATCAAATAAAGTATTAGAAGAATAGCTACATTCATGTATCACAGGTCACTGATAATAGTTGTATCAGGAAATTGTGACTTATTCCCTCATATGTTATGTCCTGTCTAGTAGCTGCTCCTTCCTCTTTCTGAAAAGAGGAAGAATATAAAAAGTTGCCATTCGCTTGCCTTGATGGGTGAAGTATTGTAGTTTATACGGAAGTGCTGTTTTACCTGCAGTGATGAGAAGGGAGCAGTGGGAATCAAGGATCCTCTCACAAAGGGATTCTGCTGAGAAACCTGCAAACTAAAACACCACAAACTCAGCATGTGGCATTCTGAATTATGCTCATAAATGTGAATGGAGACAAAATCAATAAATTGCAATTTTCCGATGGAGTAGTCAAAATGATTTTTCAAAAAATGTTTCCAATGTGCCTTAAAGTTCTTTAGAAGATTATCAGGACTTCCTCGGTGAGAAAATCAGCAACTATGTGGTTTTTCTTTTGCCACTGAATGATTGCCATATTTGTTGGAAACTGCACTGAGTTCCTTCGGGGAGATAGGGTGGTCTATAAATAAATTTGTTTGTTTGTTTATGTATTTATTTATTATAACTGCATACAAGCTTCACTGAAAGCCAGTTTCGCCATAACTACTAACCATCTCTTGCAATGTGTGGTTCTGTGAGCCCTTTAATGCTTACAATATGTGGTTCCCGCCAGCCTCCCAATGCTAATGGGGGGATATGGCAAACATACAGATACTGACAAATCAGTGTACAAAGGAGTTCACACATCACTTTAGTAATCTATAGTCAAATGTTATTTCCCAAAAAAAGGGGGGGGGGGAGGAACTAATCCAACATTTATCCTCACAACAGTCAGATTATATGGCAATTTAACCAGAAAGCAATTCAGAGCCACAAGGAAAGCAGCCACCTTCTTTCAAAAACCATATACTAAAATTGCTGTTCATTTCAATCAGGGACTGTGATACACAAGAAAACTCCTTAGAATTAAACTAACTGTTCCTTCTTACCACAATGGAATGAATTGCTCCAATTCTGGCACATGCCAGCATGGCCACCACCAGCTCAATGATCATTGGCATGTAGATAGAGACTCTGTCTCCTTTCTTCACACCTATGGAAGAGAAAGAAGAGGTTTATATGCCACTAAGCCATTTTCCCTGTACGCTGGTAATCCAACAGAAGAAATGATGCATAAACAGCAAAAGGCAAGAATAAACTTTAATATCAGAATTCATTAAAGATTGAACATGGATGCCCAGCAATGAAATTGATAAATTCCAGCTCTGCCCTGGAGTGAGCAATGAAGAAAAGACAGGATGTGCCTGCACTGAGTAAACATCTTCATTTTGGTTTTGTACAAATGACTATCACAAATACATATGCTGTACAAATGCTGTAACATTTCATTTTCTGAAAGATTTTGAGAGAACATGAACATCTTATTATCATATCTCAGGAGTAAGTATTGTTATCCCAGCAAAGAAACCAGTTACAAATTGGGCTTTACACACTTATCATCACAAACAAATCCTGACATACTTTATTGACACTGTTGGATCAGATACCTTGTTCCTGAAGAACATTGGCAAACTGGCAGACCTTACTGAGCAGCTCACTGTATGTGATCTTCATGGAATCGCCTGGTTCATTTCCCTCCCTGTAAAGGAAAAAAGGGACATAAGATAATTCTGCACAAAAATAAATCCCTAAAGACAAAACACAGATTTCTCAACTGTCACCTTTTTAGACTTAGATTTTAAGACAAGTAAAATAATAGAATGCTGTTTTCATTCCAGATATTTAGTTAAGTATTCCTATATGACAAGGAGTTGGACTAGTGGGCACTTGTGACTCCCTCCAGATCTATGATTCTAACAATAAATATAAGGAAATATTGTAAGCTATTATGGAAAGACTGGGCCCAATAATAATAGTTTAAAAACCTAATCCAATTGCTATCCCTGAAACAGTAGATCTATGTAATCAATAGGATTGACACAACTGTCAATTTATCATTTGGCATATAACTGAATATATAACTTTGAAAAGAGCAGCTAGATTAGTTGTGGACAATCATAAGCAAGTATTACTTCCTTCTTATTCCTATGATCTATGCCTGTAGAATGCCAGACATAGATCATAGGAATCCTGTCCTCTGTGGCACAGAGATGGTCATAAAGTTTTTCCTGTCATTATTCCGCAGATGTGAGAAAATTGTCCACACTATATGTATGTACCTACATTTATCAATAGTTGTCCATACTGTTGTACTGTGATTAATCATGTCAGATGGGCTAAATAAAGGAATTTCTAGTTATTTTGTAAGAAGACATGCACTAACAAAAGTACACGAAGAAAAACTGACAAATATAAACTGCTATGGTTGTCACAATATCTCAAAAAGACATTTCTTCTCAATTATTAACAAGTACAAGTCAAAAATCTTATCTTGCCTATGTACACAGATGCAATAAAACTTTCGAGATCAGACGCTTTCCAACTTAAAATAGAACTTGTGAGTAAAGCTTAAGACACTATAGTTACAGATTAGCCAGAGAAAGAAAGTTAAACTGCTGGCATAAGATACATAAGGTATACTATGTGCCCTAAAAATAGTGTTCTTTCAGCTGTCGCCATTTTTGTTAAACATAAGGTAAATAAATGCTATTCTCTATACATTAGATAGAGAATAATGGTGGCACAGTGGGTTAAACCGCTGACCTGCTGAACTTGCTGACCGAAATGTTGGCAGTTCAAATCCGGGGAGCAGGCTGAGCTCCTGCTATTAGGCCCAGTTTCTGCCAACCTAGCAGTTCGAAAACATGCAAATGTGAGTAGATCAATAGGTACCACTTCTGTGGGAAGGTAACAGCGTTCCATGCAGTCATGCCACCCACATGGCCTTTGATGTGTCTATGGACAACGCCAGCACTTTGGCTTAGAAATGGAAATGAGCACCACCCCCCAGAGTTGGACATGACAAGACCTAATGTTAGGAACATTTACTACACATGAAATTTTTACATAAAGCTTTTCATGTATTATAATAAAACATTTAAACCAAATGTAGTAAATTACTTAAAACACCAGACATTTTCTGGGAATTTTTAAACAAAAGTTTCCATTTATACGTTTTCTGGAAACCTCTACAATGCATTCTTCTCAATCTAGCTTCTCTGGATTTTAGCATTCAAGCATAGATTACCAAAACTTTAAAAAATGTAAAATATAATCAGTTGACTATCCACAGATCCAGCATCCACCAATTCAAGCATCCAAGGCTGGAAAATGTTTTAAAGAACATTCAAAAAGCTATTTTATACAGCTTTTTGATTTTGGCATTTTTTTTTTATTTATTTGCTGTATTTATATACCGCTTTTCTCACCCGGGAGGACTCAAAGCGATTAACAACATACTAATGGCAAAATTCAGTGCCAGACAGACATGTAAAAATTCATAATATCGAAACAATAACATAGCTATAAACAAAAATAAACAACAACAATGTGCAATTGACAATTTGGAATGACTACAGTTTATGATTTTGGATCATGTGATTTGAATGTTTATACTAGGATGTTTTAATGTTTAAATGTTGCTTATGTCTTATATTTAATGGTCTTAATTGATCATTATTCAACATTGTTGTAGTTTATTCGTTCAGTTGCTTCCGACTCTTCGTGACCTAATGGACTAGCCTGCCAGAGCTCCCTACCGGCCATGGCCACCCCCAGCTCCTTCAAGGTCAAGCCAGTCATTTCAAAGATACCATCCATCTATCTTGTCCATGGCGAGCCCCTCTTCCTTTTTCCTTCCATTTTCCCCAATTGAACACATTCCCTAATTATTTCTTACACTGCATTACTTTACTAGCCAAAGGCTTGGCCCCAAAACCATGTCTTTGTTTTTATATAAGGAACACCTTTTTACTTTGTGATTGTACATCATAAATATTGAGAATCCACGGATTTTGTTATAAAGGGCACTCCTAGAACCAACTTCCAGGGGATATCAAGGGCCCACTGTATAATCTCAACATCCTACTATTATTTATAATTAGCTGATGTTTATTTCAATTTTAAATAAACCTTTTCTGTATGTGTTTTTCAAAATGAAAGTGACTAAAATGCTGTTATCTTTTTTAAAAAAGAAATCTGAATTCTGCAGGCTTCTTGCCGATGATATAACATATACTTTCTCCTTACACACTTCATCTTTCATAGCAGAGCATAAAGTAGCAATATAAAGAATAAAATGAGCAGATCTAAAGCTACCTGATATCTCACAATTACTGTTTAATGAAGCTACGCCCTGCAACTATAAATCTAAAACAATTGCATCACAAAAGAACTGATGTTATCCCTGATTGATTCATCACTATGATGTAACGCGCTCATTATTTTACTATTTCTAGAAGGAATTAAATACAAGCAACCAACTGTATGTACATATTTATTTCAAAGCCTCAAATGAAACATTCTGAATTGTATATCATGGGGCCAACAAGGTAAAGTGACATTTTATATAATCATTTATTCTATTTCAAGTTTTTTATGACAGCAATACAATTGGCCAGTTACAATTTACCTCTATATAGGTGACAGCATGACTAATCCCCTCCCATTATATGAACTGCACCTCCTTGAGCTCTCCATATCTCATACAGCATGGCTTGTACATTCTTGCAGAAAGTTTAATAACCACAAATCATGAGGTTCCTACAGCCACCTACTGTGGCATCAGCCAGGAGGACTAATGGTTAGAAGTAATACATTAAAACCTGAAAATCCTCAATTACTCAGTGTCCCCTCATCAAGTCACAGCTGGAACACTCCAGGATTGCTTGGCCTTTGAAGCAAAACATAACTTATATTCTTGTGTGATTTATGTGCTATTGCACAATACAATTAGTACACAATTAGTATCATACAGTCTGTCCAATCCCTTCCCTAGGCAGCATGGCCTGAAGCAACATATTTGCTCAAAGCTAGAATGAGGGTTGGTGGTGTAAGATGAGACCATCTGGGCAGAGTGAGGCAACCAATGAGAAATGGGTTCCACCCACATCTCTCGAAAGAGCCAACTCAACACAAAGACTGAGACACTGAGTTGGTGTTTTTTAAAAAAGAGAGAGAGAGAGAGATAGATAAAAACTGGACTTTGTATGAGTATTCTTGTCAGGACACTTGCAATGCAATGTCTACTAGCCATATCTACTGAAAAGGAAGCCCCATCAAGTTCAATGAGGCTTACTCCAAGGAAAGGGAGCACAGAATCGCAGCATTTAAGAAGCAATTCTGCCATTCACTAACACATACGCATGAAGATATTTTTTGTTCAAAATGAAAAATGTATTTTTAGATCTCTACTATAATATGGATATTTATTTATTTATCCAATTTGTCATCGATCCACCCTGCGGGTTTCACACTAATCTACCATCTGTCAAAATACACGATCCTTACTATTCCCTTCCATTACTGGCTGAATAGCTTAAATTTGGATAATATTTTGACTCTGGTATTTTAGCAATTAAATATACCACATCCATATTACCAAATACATATTCTTGTACACAAGTGTTGACTTGCAAGTATTAAAATACAACAAGGCCTGAAATTTTGGAAACTACAAAATATGAGATGCATTGTTTTTGTCTTTTTGTGAAAAACTAACAGGAACAAATCTTTGACCAATAATGTGAGGGGTGCAGAAAACATGCCTGGGCCTTAGTTGCTTTTCCAAAATGTGTTCAGCATAGATTTACTGAACTATCTAGGCTCTGTCAGTATTGTTTGGAACCACCACCAGCTACACTCCAAATATTAAAAAATATACTCACCTGTTCTTCTTTATTCAAAATTAATACAATCTGAAAGCTAGGCCAGAAAGGGGCACTTAGTTCATGCTGTGATGCTCAGAGCAAAAAATGGGCTAGCAAACTTCTACAATGATCTTAACATTAAGTATCTCAGAAATTACAAATATGCTTCAGTTATCTTATAATGCTGTACAAACACTTTTCTGAAACCAAATGCATTTGGCTATGATCAGTGTCTAAATGGGAAACCACTTGAGAATTCATTGCAAAATTCCACCGTGTTAAAGGTTAGGATGTGTTGGTAATAAAATAAGAAGATAATATTTAAGTTCTTGTAATTCTGCATTACTGCACAAACAAAAATGTTTGGGGGGAAATTACACACATATCTACTAAATAACATAATTACCGTATATATATTATAGGCCATAAGCTATCTGCTGAAGGAAGGAAACTTTTGCCTAATTGTTTCTGGATAAAGTGCATTCCATCCCTATGTAGCTGTGGCAGAAAAACCGGTTTTTCAGTTCCACAATCCACTATTTTTGTAGATATGAAACGTACAAACTAGAACATGTAGCTACGGGAAGTAGAACGGTTCCAATATCTATATTTGAACAAAAGCCTCTATAATACATGGACATTAAGTAAATATACCAACACCTGTTATACATTCCCAAGGAATGTTTCATGCATTCACTTACACATTACTCTTACATTCAAAAGTGCCTCATGTTAACCATAGACAAGAACAGAGGAGACCTGCAGCGCCGTTCACAAGGCAGCAATGATTTAAACAAATATTTTGTGGCAGCATGCAAAAAGTCATAGCAACTATTTACTGTTACTTATTACAGTTATTACCGGTATGTCAAGTGCATACTTCAACTTACAAATTACACAAGTAAGGACAATAAGACAGCCATAGACATAGTTGAATATATACTACAGATTCCTAGGCAGCACTGTTAGTACTGCAGCTGACTCCTGCAAAATTTCTGTAAATCTATTAATTTTAGGATGCAGGAAACAAGTGCATATAAGCTCACAATTCTTAACATGACGCTCCATGGTAGCATTAGAATTTAGCTCTTATTAATTCCATAGCTGTTCCACTCTCCTGCTTGGTGCTACATCCATTGTGATTCAGAGCATCATACCAGAAACGACTTGCAGTTTCTCAAGTTGCTCCTGACATGAAAAAAAGGGCATCATATAGCAATCATGTGTTCAGTTAATTAACTATGTGACTTTAAGGAAAAAACTCTTTAATAGGAACATTGCTGCACAAATGCACAGTACATACTTTTAGTAATTGAATTGGACCTCCAATTTAATAAACACACCAGCAATCTACTTCTCTGAGCTTATTGTGCAAGTCTGTCTGGCTTTCTTACTCAATTACTGTCTTGGCTGGCTGATACAGCCACTGATGAAATGAAATTTATGAAATTAAATCTTTCAAAACTACAGAAAAGGGGAGGGGGAGAGAAAAAGGCAGTATCTATATACCAAAACTATGAATTAAAGCTTTCAGTTTGCATTTATATCCCTTCAGCATCCCATTGAAAAGCATACCCAAAAAATATTTTGATTAAGCATTAACTAAAGACAACTATTTGAAAACAAATCAAAGTTTGTTTTCTACTTTCCCATCTCTTTCTCCTTTGTCAGATTCTCAGCAACAAAGTCAATCCAACATCATGCACTTTTGAAATACTCTGGAGAATACTAGCAAGCAAAATGTGCAACAACTACTCCCTCATTCCTAACTGATTAAAAGTAAAATCTGGAAAAGGCTCATGTCAGCAGTCCAGAAACACTAGATAAACGTCAACACCATTCCGTGTCTCTTAAATTTACAAGATCAAGTAAACAGAAGAAAGCCGAAATAAACATCTGACATACAGTTCTGGTTACAGACCTTTTTACTGTTATAAGAGTGCATCCCATATGCAAAACAGACTGCCAATATGTGCAATTGAGGAAATATAGAATTTCATTATGTTAGAAGGATTAGGTATTTGATATTACAGGATAGAAGGTCATCGGAGAAGGCTCTTCTCAAGTAACCCAGGTGCATTTTCTGCCAACAAGGGAGAGCACCTTCTCAATTGTTTAACATCCAAATTGTGAAAAACCATCCCTTGCATTCAAAGGTGCAACTAGTGTCAATGTTGCAACTGCTGCAGAGGAAGATGGCGTGGGCAGTTTTTATATCCATGAGAGGAGAGACACACAAGGTTACACACAGTTCTGGTTGCCCTGAACTGTCCTCCACTGCAAATAGCCTGGATGGCATTGACAACATATCCCCATAGTCTGAATATTCTGCTCCTTAATGCCAGGAAAAACATCTTTGATCCAGGATTTGATTCCGGATAAGCATGCCCACCTGGTTTGTAATTTGGAAATATGGCTGAAGCTGAGAGAATAAACCTGAATTCTCTATACAGCAGCAGACAAGGCTGAGGGGATGGAAAGGTGGGGTTGTGGTGGTCTATCTGAAACCAGACCCCCTCAAGACAATTCTACAAATTGTAGCCATAAAAAAATGTTTCTAAGTTTACATTGCGCCTTTGTATTAACAGCCCTTTCAAAAGCACTGTGCAACATAATAAATACAACATTACTACTCATTATGCATTCCCATTGACCTGTTTATAAATGACACAAAATTTTTAAATGTCAATTAATTTCCAACAATCTTTCTGTACTTTTAAAAAATGTTTACTCTCTACTATATGGCAAACCTTTGGAGTCCAATCTAGTATAATGGAAGTATTAGTTCAAGGCAACATTAAAGGCAATTAGAAATGACAATGTTGGAGTAACTGGATTTAAATCTGTGAGAGATACACAGCAACATTTAATAAGCCTGTGGTATGTGATAAGCAAACAGTATTTCCTTTTTAAGCTAAAATTGAACCCATGCCTGGCAAAATGAGGGAAACTACTGTTTTCCCTTATATGCTGTTTAATGACTCAAATGAAAATAGCTCTAAAGTAATGGCCATTTCATACTTTAATCATACACAAATTGTGTACATTAGAGATGGGCAATTGTAAGAGACAACCATCTATACTGAATTGTATTATACTGCCTGATAGCTAGCTGAAGATCACTTTTGGAAGTGTCCAGAAGTCTACTTTCACTCTTCATTTCAGTCCTTTGTCTGATTTTCAGACTTTAGTCTGGTTATTTCAACATTGAGAATATTTTGAAGGAAATTGCCATCACTATGGGTGGTATTTTGAGGCAATTAAATTGGAGTTTTGGGGAAAATGCAAAGGAAACTTGGGGACTAAAAAAATATCTTGGTGCCAACTTTGTTTTGCAAGCTGCCTTTTCCCCACACCTCATGTAGATTGTAATGTGACATTGACGCTATGTACAGAAGAGATATTTACATCCAATTTTATCTTTCCAGCATGTTTGTACACATAACAAGAATAAAAACACAAGCAGATCACTATGTGTTACACTCTTACATGGGCTTCATATTGATTATTTACCCAGAACTAAACATACCTAGTGAAGTATATTTCCTGAAGCAACTGGAAACTGAAATAGCTCTTTGGTGATTACTCCAATTATTCCTACAAAAAAGAAATTTGTCCTTCACATATTGTAATTTGTGCATGATAGAGAGGGAAAGAACATTTGATTCTCAATCTCTTTTTCCCCATTAAAAGAGAAAAGTTACAGGGGCTATGTATCTTCTCCTTGCATAATTAAGAAAGCAGCTTGGGAAGGGCTGAAAAATGCAGAAACCTCCTTCTCTTCTCCTATTTGCTCCTGATTACTGCTTCTAATGTTGTTTTTCCAGATATAAGAGCTGATTAGGATCACAAGGCTGCTTACCTTCTGCCTGTGATCCTAAAAGATTATGGTACCTTCATGTGTTTTCAGAACAAACCACAAGCCCGTAAATCTATAAAGTGAGTTACGGTACTTCATTAAGCAAGATCTATCAATGCTGTTTACAAGCACAGATGTTTTGAGCAGGTCATTTTCTGTTGCAAAAAAAACAAAACTGATTCTGTGACCAGACCCAAAGATAAATACTGACTTCAGCTTCGAAACTGCAGTGACGATTTTCCTTCCAATCCCAAAATATTAAATTCTAAGTTTGTAATATAGTAAAATAGCATTGTGGTAAATTGTAATTTTTGCTACCAACCATCTTGAGTAGTATGGGGTGGGCCAAAAATCACAAAGGCATATGTTTTAATAACCTTCTGAATTTTTTAAAATTTCACATGTAGTATAATATACTGCAATTTCCTATATATAATGCATATGATGCTATGGTATTGTACATTAAAAACCAAAAATAAAGGAGTTACTATATACTGAAACCTCTTTATGACTTTTGGACCACTCTGTATATTCAGAAGCATTGTAAAAGTATGCATTGATGTGTACCATGTCAATAAATTGTGGCATTCCTCCAAAGCACCATTAAGGTTTCTGACTCATCTCCATCCAACCTTCTCAGAAAGGGAGGACTCACATATCAGTATTAATAAAAGACAATGGTCCTCTTGCTTAGTCCCAAACACAATAGATTTCTTGAATAAACTACTGAGTTATGAGTCAACGCATAGGTAAATCCCAGTGATCCAATGACACTATTGTTAGTCAGGAGGAATAAGGGGATTTAAATCAATGTCTGCATGTCCATGGTGACTATTACTAACCAGAATATCATGCTAGACGCCTTTAAATTTGACAGTTTCTTTAGTTGTTCTTGGAGTTGCAGTGCCCAGTTTCAAATAAAATGTGAAAATTCCAAATGGAGAAATAAAAAAGAGGGGTTGTAGTAACTTATGGAGAAATCATGGCAGATGCATCAACTTCTGACTGAGCATTTTTAGCGGTTGCCCAAGTTGCAGTGGTTAGTTTCCAGTAAAAATTACGCAACATGGATCTTCTCAGAAGCAAGAGAGCTAGCGCAAACACAGAAAATATTTTTAAGAGATCTAGAAAAAGAAAGAAGCCTCTTTTAGGCAATCTTCCTAGGACCTCTGAGCAAAGAAAAGCAAGTAGAAAAACAAGCGAAATATTAGATATCATTGCTAAGATTTTTGATATTAAAACATGAGTGAGGAAATGGGAAAGGGTTCTCTGATAGATGGGAGTCACAATATGCTGCAGAAAACAGGAACCCATTTGGACCTTAGGTATGGACAGGGACAGTTCTGGATTTATTGAAAAGGTGTTAATGAAAATATCTTCTGCCCTTGTATTTTATCTAATTACATCTGGCAGTAAATGTCAACCTTCTCAATAGTTTTAAGAATCAATGGCCCTGTGCATTTTATCTTGCAAACCCTTACACCTGGAAGTACCTCCTACTTTCCTTATAGCCCTTCTTGAAACTTTATTTTATTGGAAAATCTGTGGCTTATCCCACGTTTCTGAACTTTAAAGAATGTGTAATTGAATTAACCTCACATTCTTTCCCCTGCTTATCCAGGCCTATATTTCCTCCTTCATCTCTTGTTTATCTGTGTCTACTTCAAACACAGAGCCCTTGGGGTACTATGCAAAGGACCATTTACACATATGCTAAATAAGCACTGACTGTGTTCATAACACAAATGAGCTTGTTGGGGCCTTTATTAAACCAAAAAGTGAGGAACTTCTATGATCTTATTTGAAGGTCATAGGAGCAGCAAGAAGGAAGAGGTAGTAGTAAATTCTCCAACTAAAATTAATTTGGTGGTCTCATTAAAAACCAATGTTGCTCTAAAATAGTGGTTCTCAACCTTCCTAATACCGCAACCCCTTAATACAGTTCCTCATGTTGTGGTGA
Source organism: Anolis sagrei (assembly GCF_037176765.1). Classification (NCBI taxonomy): domain Eukaryota; kingdom Metazoa; phylum Chordata; class Lepidosauria; order Squamata; family Anolidae; genus Anolis; species Anolis sagrei. Next base: position 207,995,147 of record NC_090024.1, on the reverse strand, counting down.
CCCCCAACCATACAATTATTTTTGTTGCTACTTCCATAACTGTAATCTTGCTCCTGTTATGGATAGTAATGTAAATATCTGATATGCAGGATGTATTTACATTCACTCGACCAAATTTGGCACAAATACCCAATATGCCCAAATGTGAATACCGGTGGGGTTGGGGAATTGATGTTGTCATTTGGGAGTTGTAGTTGCTGGGATTTATAGTTCACCTACAATCAGAGAGCAATCTGAACCTCACCAATGATAGAATTGTTCCAAACTTCCCACAGAGAACCCCTAAGACACACAGAAAATACCGTGTTTTCTGATGGTCTTTGGCGACCCCCGGGATCCCGACCCCCAGATTGAGAAACGTTGCTCTAAAACATGTTATATGTGTTTTTGTTTCTTCTTAAAGCCTGTTAAATAACATATGCATCAGTCCAATCAAATTAGGTAGAGTCTACTGAGCAAACTCTACAGGACAAACTCAATGCAGACCAGTGCTCCAAATGGTTAAAGTATACTCAAATATGATGTTTGTACTCAAAGAGCTTTTCTACAGACAATGCTGTATACCATTAAAATGAGGCTCGTTCCATTTAAGAATAGATTTTGTGATAAATCCATTTCTAGTATGTTTATCTACCTTTAGTAAAAAGCACTTAATGACATGTAATGCCTGCAGCCACTAGAAACTAAAATAGCTGCGACGTCTTTGCACATTTCTCTAACCATTTCTACCAGCAAGGAATAGATAGTATAAGCTGTCTTATATAGCTCAATGAATGCCCAGAATGGAGAAATAAAGATGGGATATAAAAATGAAGCCTTCAAGCAAAAACCTAAAAGGAAGAGAAGCAACTTCTTAATACAGCAAAGAAGTACAAAACGGCAACATAATGAAAAGTGACTCAACAATCGCAATTCAATTTTACTATCCTGGCCCCCCAAAGATATCTGAAAACTGAAGCAAAACCTGGACCTAGATGAAAGCTTCTTTCGAATCTGTAAAGTTTAGTTTTGTCTATCCATATCTGAGGAAGAAGTGATTCTGGCTCTGACCTCCATGTAATGCAAGTCAATGAAATCAACTGGGATAAAACTTTGGAAAGAAAGCTACCTTAGGATTGCATACGGTGGAAATGACTTTAAGGCTCACAATAGCAACAATCTACTTGCAAGTGATATTAGAACATCCTAAATATGCTAAAGCGGGCTTGGGGAAATTTCGCCCTTCCCTGTGTTTAGGACTTCAACTCCCCCAATTCCGAACAGCCTACTTGCTGTTAGAAATTGTGGGAGGGAGGTGAAATCCAAAACATCTGGAGGGTCAAAGTTTGCCTATGCCTGCACTAAAGGAACTAGATCCCATCTTGCCATAAGTCCACAGGCAACCTGAAGGTATGTACACATACACACACATTATGTAAAGGATAGAATATTCAAGGAAACTGCCTCACAAAATGGAAAATTGTATTCCCCCACCGCACCCCAAGATATTGTTGGACTCTGACACCCAATAGACCCAACCAGTGTGGCCACATGTGAGAGGCAAAGAAGTTGTAGTGCAACAATTTTTGCAGCGTCAAAGATTGCCCAAGCCTGAATTAAGACTGTCATTCTGCTTAAATGAAAAGGTCCTTAAAGAAGCATTAAATCCGTGTTTCTCAGGGTGGAGCACGTTTCCCACAAGGAAATACTAGAGAATAAGGGATTTTTTTTAAAGAAAGGTCTAGTCTTTTTGTAAGGAAGGTGGAGGCTTATCGAACACATCGAATGGAGGCAAAAAGAATACAGAAATAATGGAAAACTGAGTGTAGTGCTGTGTCCACACTCCCCCCACATACAATCCAGAAGATACAGGACAAACTAAGGAAAGAGCTTCTGCATACAAAGTACTATTAAAGTTATGAAATGCACTGCCACAATCCATGACAATTGTCCAAGACCTAAACCAATCCATTGACCTGTCAACAGCCATTTATTTAGCCACAATATTGAAAAGGGCAGGAGAGAACTAAGGAAGTTCTCAGAAGGATGACTTTTTGGACTATAACTCCCAGAATCCCCAATGGCCATTCTGTTTCATTCATTCTTCTAGAAGACATGCAGTCTAACTTTTGATAGTCCAAATGAAAATATACCAAACTTGAAAAATGTATCACCCCATTGCTAAGCCAAACTCTTTGTCTCCCAAAGCTCATTTGTAATCTCCTGGCTTCAGAAAGCCAGACTCTTTTGTCATCTTGGCTCCTGCTCAAGAAGAAAGGCACACTCCAAATAAAATAAATGATAATAAATCTTGTTGGCCTCAGTAATTCATTCCCTATTTTTGGGCCAGAAGACTTCTGGTTTAGAGGACTTCCATTTGCTTTAATAGATCATACTAGCGTCTAGAAAACAGTAAACATAGCTCACAGAACCATACATTTCAAACTGCAATATTCATTCCATTTCTATATAATATCTGATACTATTACTTAAAATTCTCCAAATCTCAAGAGACCAACTATGCACAGAAATGGGGTTTTAATATGATTTTTTTAAAAGAAAAAATATATGTGTACATTTCATATTCAGAATAGGGATGAGAAACTGGCAGATCTGAGGGTGATTTCAGTCTCATGGACTTATAAAAATAACTCGAATTTGCAATAGCCCAAAGTTCATTTCTTGTTTTGAAAAATAAAGTACAAACATATTTGGGGGCTACATTTGGACCCAAGACTGTACTTTGTTTTCTCTATCTTCCCTTTGGGGACATAGGATTGTATATAAATAAAGTATTATTATTTGAAATGTAACAAGATTAGTACATAGCAAACAAGATCACTATGCTGGCTGTTGTATTGGATCATTATTATTAGTAGTATTAGTATGTATTGTTTAGTATTTATTTATTTATTTATTATGATGTTTAACGAACTGCTAGCAATGAACTCCTTCTCCAGCATTGGACTGGTGTGAAATTAATAGGAGTTAATGTGAAGCATAAAGTTTACAGGATGATATAATTCCATCTCTTATTCTTTTTTTCTCTCTAAAAAGCAAACGCTTACCTGCTATCTTACCTTAAACTAAGAAATAAAAATTGGTTTGAGACTCTGGGCTGCTGTGGTTAGCTCAAACCAGTTTAACACTGCTGCTAACTTGAGTGTGAATGATATCTGGGAAACCAAGCAATCTTACTACTTGCACCTGAATGACCTTGGTAAAGCAATTAACTTATTACAATGTAACCCTAAGAAAACTCTATGAAATTCATTGTTTTGCCGTAATGCAACTTGAAGACACACACAAAGCCCCATTTCCTCCTACTAGCTCAAGTCAGAATCTCTTTCTCCTACGTGCCATTTTCACAACAACACCTTGAAGGAGAATGATCAACATTACATCTGCATTTGCCCTCAAAATTACAAAATGACAATAAAATCCCCCAAAGCTGGCAACAGTTGTCAGTCCAATGTCTGCTTAAATAAGTTTCACTGTCAAGTTCATGCATAAATAGATACACAATATTGAATCTACAACAAAAGGAACCTCTGTAACATCCAAATTGTCAATATGCAGGGAAACATTTTCCAGTTTGCCCCCACATCCATTACCAGACATGCATTTCCCCAAAAAGCACAGCAGGAGAAGCCATGCTTTTAGCAAAGACTCCAAAAATCCATTCTTTCCTTTAACAAAACATTTCTAGCAGCTTGTTTCTATCTTTCAAACTGATAATGTTGAAAAGTCTCTTGTGACCAAACCACAGCGATAACCCCACTTGACTACTTGAACTCTGAAGGATGGTTAGGCAATAAAGACTCGTAGCTAAGACGCTACTACAGTGCATCCCAAAAATGTATACACAGCTACCCAAAGCGGCTTACATTAAAAGCATATACAATTTAAAATCCAAACATATATTTAAAATAGGATTAAATATCAATGGTACAGTTAAATCCTGAAAACAGATTAAAAACATATTCAAAGCTAAAATCACACCATTCCCTGACTTGATCTTAATTTTTTTTCTTCTATAAAAGCCTGTCTGAATAAAAGGTAACAAATTCCATGTGAAATTACAATTTTATTTAAAGTTTTCAAATAGTCATTCCTACACAGCAAGGTTTGCAAACCTTAGGTTTCTCTGCTAAGGGATCTTTAATCCTGGTTAAAGGCATACACATTTTTGGGAAGTTATTAATAATAAAAACATAATGCTATTGAGGATGTGCACATTTTGGGAGGACATCTTACGTCTATTATGACTACAAACCCAGACAACCATTTTTGGAGGCTTACTTTCTGGGAAATATAGATAGGATTTGCATCATGTTTCCTGATGCTTTTATAGTTCTATAAAGTGTGTTTGCACTAACTGGAGGAAGGAGGAACTGGAATAATCAGGAAAAGAAAAGAAAGGATACGAATGTCCCGGACTACAAAAAACTTGTTAAGTAATCATGGCCAACAGGGGAAAATGATGTATTGGCCTACTTGTAAAAAAGGACAAAAAACGAAAGGCATCATGCATGTTAATGAAGTTAATAATATGGGGAGAGGGGTTCTCCCTGCTGCAGACATCCCTTATCCAGTTGGTACTTCATATACAGGCTAGTACATACTGATGAATTCTGGTCAAGTATATTAATCTCAGAGCAACAATTTGGAGGTGAATTTGGGGGCCGGAAGGAGCTGGCATTTTGAAAGCACACTGGTGGGGAAAAATCAACCATTCATCAGCTATAAATCTAGTATGTTGCCACTACAGGCCTTCAACTGAGGCATCTTCTATTTCGGAAAACAGTAACTACTTGTTGTAAACTATGCACAAGGCTTTTTGAAGTATGCATAAGCCACTAGTTTTGTCCTATTTTTCAAAGTACAAGAAGCATTACAAAGATTTGGAAATCACTGCTTCCATCCCAGTATGAAATCAGAGAAACCACAATCATTTACATGCATTTTCCCATTTTAAAACCATGTGCCTTACACAGAAGCACTCTATAAGGCCCTTTAACACTACTCAGTTAAAGTGATGTGAATCCACTTCAAATCTTAAGACAACATCCCATAGAATCCTGGAATCTGTAGTTTAAAGAGAATTCATAGAATTCCCAACCAAGGTATTATAATGCCTCACCAAACTACAAACCACTAGATTCTGCAGGAGGTAGCCATGACAATTAAAGTGGAATTATAGTGCTAGTATGAAAGAGCTAGTGCTGAAAGTAAACTATAAGGACAACTAGGCAGTCCACGAGTTACAAACATCTGACTAACAAACGACTCATAGTTAAGAACAGGGGTGAGACAACAGGAAATGATAGAAATCTAGACCTAGGAAGGGAAATCCACTCCTGAAAGAGTTGTCATGGGGAAAAGGTATTGCAACGGAAGCTTTCTCGCCAATGCTTGTTTCCACAACAAGCCATTTAAAAAAAAAAAATCCAATTCTCACAAAAAGTGAGGTGAAATCTTCTGAACAGGGGCACAGACAGCAACAAACCCCACAGGGATGTTAGCCCTTCCATATGTTATCCAAAGCTGGAGTCACACTTTAAAAGGTACCTGTTCCAACTTACAAACAAATTCAGCTTAAGAACAAACCTACAGAACATATCTTGTTCATAACTTGGGGACCACCTGTACTCTGTTGACAGTACAAAATAATCCAAAGCTATAAAGAAACATTTGCAATAAAGTAAGATTACCAGTAGAAAGCTATTTTGTCTCCAAGTTTTTTCTCATAGACATTTCTATCCAACAGATTGTAGCAAATGTTGGTTGTAGCCCCTTTCATCCATTCAACAAAGATTTTCCCTTTGGTGACATCAAAGTTGTACTGCAGAAATGGTCCATTGTGTTGGTTTCTCCAGTGAAAGTCTTTGGCAATTTCACTCCAAAATTCTAAGCAAAAAAAGGGAGAGAAAAAAACATTCAAAGATAAAAACAAAGGTAAAACAACAAGACAACAGTAAATAGATAAAAATGAGCAGCTCTTATATTTATTATTCTACAAATTTTAAAATCACATTCTATGTCGACTGTGTTTTAGACTTTTGTTTCATGTATTTTAATATGTGTATGTTTTAATATATGTTTTATGGTTGTATTTTAACTATATGTGCTTTTTGTTGGGATTCTACCCCACACTGCCCAAGTCTCAAGTCCTCAATGAGGAACAAGTTAGTTAACTTAGAATAGGTTGAGGGTTTCCTTTCCCCCATGTCTCCTGTATGACTTTTGGGAATACAGTAGAGTCTTGCTTATCTAACATAAACGGGCTGGCAAAATATTGGATAAACGAAAATGTTGAATAAGGAATGATTAAGGAAAAGATTATTAAACATCAAATTACATGATTTTACAAATTAAGCACCAAAATGTTTTACAACAAATAGACACAAAAAGCAGTTCAATAGATGGTAAAGTTATGTAGTAATTACTGTATTTATGAATTTAGCATCAAAACATTGCAATGTATTGAAACAGCTGTGGATCCAGATGGGAGGCAAACTGCGTTGGATAATACAGAACACTGGATAAGCGAAGGTTGGATAAGCGAGACTCTGTTTATCTACTACCTCTCTCTGTTTCTGATTGGTTGTATAGAATGGATACTTTCTATTGCAAGCTTTTACTTTCAACTTTAGTTCATTATATCTTGGTATATGCTAAGTCTCTGCTTTGTCAGAGAGATGAAGTGCGTGATGCTTTTTTCCTCTCTTTCAAACCTTTGAAGAGATAGGTATTAGAGTAGCTCAGACCCAGTTCTTAACTATTGAGAAATGCAGTTTATTTCTTATTTTTGTAAATTAAACATTTTGTGATTTTTAAGATTGAACTCTGCATCTTTGTCTGCCTAAGCTCTTTACAGCTACATCACACGGCACTTCATGCTTTGCTTGCTGTGAGCTGAATGCGCAACTTTTAGTATCCTGTTTGTATTTTGGGTATTCAGCTTATTTTGGGTAGTTTTCCCTAACACTTTTGTAGATGTATTTGACTATGTTCTGCCCTGTCTCGAACCAAAAGGAGAGGTGAGTAATAAATAAAATTATTATCATCATTGCCATAAGGTCAGATTTTATATACTGCATAGACGTATGAAATGTCAAAGGCTTCGCATACTATCATGTTCAGTTGTTTGCTTCCCATTTTTAAAATTGCAAAACAGTGCTTAAAACCACTTTTTTGCATGTATTACGATTTATTTTGTATCAAATGCACTGCATAAAAATAGTATAAAACTGATAAAAACAGAAGGAGCACAAGCGGCTAAGTATCTTTTGACCAAAAATGGGCAACAGCGCCCGCATTATCTGTAGCCTCAAACATCTTCCTCTGTACATTAGGCAGGACATTGCGGACAAGCATACAGATGCAGTGTTTCTCTTCTGCTCCACAGTAGTACAAGGTGGAGGATTCTTTTAGGCAGTGCCATTTTGTCAGGTTGTCTTTTGATCTGCCCACCCCACTTCTGAGTCTGTTCAGGGACATTCAAGTTGCCCATTCTTGGTTTGCCCCTAGAGGCAGACCCTCGTTGGGGGGGGGGGGATCTATTTAGGATTTCCTTCTTTAACTGCCCAGAAGGATACTCTTGCAGTTGCTGGGGAAACGTTAAGAGGAGTGGTAGTTCTCATGAAGCTTTTCCTTGATTTGATTCTACTAAGAGGAGGCTGATAGCTATGCAGTGGGTGGTTTTTGAAATGGGGGACATGTAAAGAGCCCCTTTGAAGACTGAGTAAATACAGTTGGGCGTTCCCTGTGCAAAGTTTCTTGTAAATGTTCTTGTAAAAGTTTCTTGTACCTCTGAGGATGCTTGCCATAGATGCAGGCGAAACGTCAGGAGAAATGCCTCTAGAACATGGCCATATAGCCCGAAAAAACCCACAAGAACTGAGTTTCTTGTAAATGGCTAATATTTCCAAACCCAAAAGCATTGCTTTTAAACATTTTAAATTGGAGGTGTGTTTTTTTCCTCCACAGATGGATGAACATCAAAGGTCTTTATCAAGACCATTGCTAACCATTATGTCTATTAATATAGAGGTTTGTCAATTGCTAAGGAAGAGCTACTGGCCAAAATATCTGAGGACATTTTGTGTGACATCTTATGTTTACAGGAAACACACAGAGACATCACAATGAGAAGACCAAAAATCCTCGGAAGGCAACTGGCAGTGGAACGACCACACAGACAATATGGCAGTGCCATTTTTGCACCATCCATTAAGATATCCACTGCTAATCACAATGTATTCCCCATGTTTTTAATGTAGTTGCCAAAATACACAATACTTCTGCTTTAATGTAGAAATTCTCTGACAATGGTATTTCCCAACTTCCAGAAACTTAAACAAATTAGCTTGTTGCTAGAAAGACAAAAAGATCCATGAAGAACCTTAAAGATAACAAAGGTGAAGCACATTTGGGCCAACAAAACGTTATGCTATCCATGACTAATTTGCTACCTCCAAGGTGCGAAAATATGTTTTTAATGTGTCCAATATTTCCTAAACATGCTAAAATTATGCCAAATAAATTCTGATTTATAAAGTGCCCTTCACCAGCACTGGAAACATATCCCAGAACTGTCAATATCAGTTTGAGCAATAAATCTATGTACAGAAGAGCTGTGTTCAATCATTTGACAGATACTAACAGAGAACACCACAACTTCCACACTAGATTCTATCAAACAAAGGGTCAATTATATTTTCTAATGTTGAAATTCAGAAAAATGTCACAGATGGAAACTGGACTAAATATTTTCTCTCTGAATACACCTGGATGCTTGAGGTATGGACAGATGGAAGGCACTTCCATGTAGTTAATTCTGAATCTACTGGGATGTACCCAGAAAAGTCTTCTCACAGTACATAATTTCTATCATAATTCCTCATAAATGTTGAAAGGCACAGTGCTAAAAACTACAGTTAAACATACTTCCTCATTTCTGCAATCACTTAAAGGAACACTTTCATTGTGGTATTTGCATTAATCAAGGAAATGACAACAGCTATTGTACGGCAGTACTTCCTGGTACAGATAACTTCACATTTCCAACTTATCCAAACAGAACATCACACCCATAATTTTTCTTTATGATTTATTCCTAATGACTCATTTGGTCTCCACTAAATCAGCACGGCAGAATGGGATCTTTTTTAAGTCATTGCAAAAATCCAGTGTCCTCTAAGCTAGCAATCAATGCCCGTGTTGCTAAATTATGGGGATAGAAAATAATCATGAGAGCCAGTGTTGTGGTTTGATTATTAGACTATAACTTTGGAGAGCAGGGTTCAAATTCCTGTTCAGCTATAATAAACCTCTGAGTGACCCTGGGCAAGCAACAGTCTCTCTCAGAATGCATCAACACCAGGCATGGGCAAATTTCGGCCCTCCTGTGTTTTGGACTTCAACTCCCACAATTCCTAACAGTCGCTGGAGGACCGAAGTTTACCCTTGCTTGGCATAGATGCATTCTTTTCCTCCCTCCTTCTTGATATTGTTGGACTGCCACTCCAATCATCCCTATCCTGTTTGGACTACTGCAATACTCTCTAAGCAGGGATGCCTTTGAAGACATTTCAGAAGCTGTAATTAGTGCTGCATTGCTGTGGCCCTCAGAAAACAGAGGAATTCCAGGCATGAAACAATAGACAGAAGAAACAGATGGAAGAGACATTGATAGATGGAACAGAGGGTAGATAGACAGACAGACAGACAGACGCACATCTTTAAGATCAAAGGGGGTTGGACTGGATGGTCTTTGGGGCACCCTTCCAACTGGTTGGCCATTTGTCAGGTAGGCTTTGATGGTGTCTTCCTTTACCACCCAATGAGGTTTGACTGGATGGCCTTTGGGGCTCCTTTCTAACTTGATGGCCATCAGCCAGGAGGGCTTTGATGGTGTCTTCCTTTAATGCAAAAAGTGGTTCGGCTGGATGGTCTTTGAGGCTTCTTTAACTACCATGGCTCAATGTTGTGGAATAATTCCATGGTGTAGACCAGGTATAGGCAAACTTGGGCCTCCAGGGGTTTTGGACTCCAACTCCCACAATTCCTAACAGCCTTTTGGGGTTGGAGTTGTTTTTGTCGCTTTTCTAAGTGATGGTCACTTGTTGGCCTGATAGCTGTATTCGTCCAATGGTTTTTGAGTTATGTTAATCCCACAAACGAACATTACATTTTTGGGTTGTTGTAGGTTTTTTTCGGGCTATATGGCCATGTTCTAGAGCAGTGGTTCTCAACCTGGGGTCCCTAGATGTTTTTGGCCTTCAACTCCCAGAATTCCTAACAGCTGGTAAACTGGCTGGGATTTCTGGGAGGTGTAGGCCAAAACACCTGGGGACCCATAGGTTGAGAACCACTGTTCTAGAGGCATTTTCTCCTGAACATATATATCCATATAGCCCGAAAAAACCTACAACAACCCAGTGATTCCGGCCATGAAACTCTTTGACAATACATTACATTTTTATTTATATAGGTACATAACATCTGAATAAAAGAACATAAAAACATGATATCAATATATAGGACAAGCATTTAGGGAAGTGTCTGTGCTTCAGCCTGACCCACAGAGAGCAATAGGGAACGCGTGGAAATTTACAAGTAAAGGCATGCCATGTGCAGCTGAAAAATAGCTGAGGATCCTGGACTGTCAACAAGTTCCCTGCTTGCTTCACGTCCCAAGTTTTGCAAAGACAGAATAAGCATCTACCCTGAATATTTTGACATAGGATGCCTTGCAGAGTTAAGGTTTGTGGGGTAGACAGGGAAGAGGGAGGGAAAGGATGCACCTAGTGTCAGGCATGGGCCAACTTGGGCCTTCTCTCCAGGTGTTTTGGACTTAAGCGGCTGAGGGGGAAAAGGAAAGGGCCTGAGGCTGTTAGGAATGGTGGGAGTTGAAGTCCAAAACACCTGGAGGGAAGGCCCAAGTTGGCCCATGCATGAGCTATCTCAACCTGCTAATTTGCATATGGTTTCTGATTGGCCAGCCTCAACATTCTAACACAGCGAGGAAGGGGCCTGGAGGGAAGGCCGCCGCCTCCACCACTCACCCTGGGGCTCCTCCACAGAGCGGCGGTAAAGCTCCCGGTACTTTTCCAAGGAGGGGACGTGCGCCTCCCGCGCCTGCTCCGCCGGGGCTCGGAAGAGGAGCAGGCCGCCGCCAACCACGCCGCGCTCCTCGTCGGGAAGCACCATCCTGCCTGTCCTTCGAAAAGGAGGACTGAAGACAAGCCAGGCCGGGCCGCGGCTTCCCTTTGGCTCTGGAGGCGAGGGAGGGGCAGGCGGGAAAGGGAAGAGGAGGAGCCGCCAGGCGGCACAAGCCCCGCCCACCAGTTCGACCCCGCCTGAACCTCAAAATGGACACGCCCACCAGCATAGCCACGCCCCCACTGCTTCGACCTCCGTGCGCTTATTAGACTGGCCACGCCCTCGCGCGCGCCCCGGGCTGGTCCCGCCCACCGACCCTTCCACGCCCACTTCCACCAAAGGCCTTTGCAAGGTCGTAATCCCTTGAGGGAGGGGAAGGGAACCTCATCTGAGTATAAGTGGATGAGGCTCGGCCTTAAAGGAAAAGCTTTCTTTTTTAAAAAAACGTATTTCAGTATAATAATAATAATTCAGCAAACAGGCCTTTTTTACCTCAGAAAAGGGCACTTTTTGCTTCAGAAAAGCCATTTTTACCTCAGAAAGGCCACTTTGCCCCACAAAACCCTTTTTTACCTCGGAAAAGGTCATTTTGCATCAGAAAATCTTTTCTACCTCAGAAAAAGCCTTTTTAACTTCAGAAAAGGCCACTTTTGGCTGAGAAAAGCCCTTTTTTTTACTTTGGAAAAGGCCACATTCGGCTCAGATAGGCCTTTTTTTACCTCAGAAAAGCCTTGTTTTTAACCTCACAAAAGGCCACTTTGCCTCAGAAAAACCTTAACTTCAAAAAAGGCCACTTTGCTTTAGAAAATCTTTTCTACCTCAGAAAAGGCCTTTTTAACTTCAGAAAGGCCACTTTTGGCTCAGAAAAGCCTTTTTTTTACTTCAGAAAAGGCGACATTCAGCTCAGATAGGCCTTTTTCTACCTCAGAAAAGCCTTTTTTACCTCAGAAAAGGCCACTTTGCCTCAGAAAAAATATTTTTTAACCTCAGAAAAGGCCACTTTGCTTTAGAAAAACCTTTCTTACCTCAGCAAAGGCCTTTTTTTAACCTCAGAAAAGGCCACTTTTGGCTCAGAAAAGCCTTTTTTATCTCAGAAACGGCCACATTCGGCTCAGATAGGTCTTTCTTATCTCAGAAAAGGCCACTTTTTCCTCAGAAAAGGGCTTTTTTACCTCAGAAAAAGCAATTTTTGCCTCTAACTCCACAGAGAGAGGGGGAGAGAGAGGACACACTTCTCTTTGCAGATTGAGTGCCATTTGGGACCAGGCTTTTGGACAATAGATGAAAGCAGCACTTTAAGGGAATGTGACTGAAAGGACGATATGGCTGATGAGACAGTTTTACTGTTTTAACAATGGCTTATGTATTGTTAATTATGCTTTTATGTCTACTTGTGGTTTTAATTTTGTAATTTGTTATGTAATGGTTTTGGAATGGGGCCCATTGTAAGCCGTCCTGAGCCCCCCTTCGGGGGTTGAGAAGGACAGGATAGAAATGCGATAAATAAATAAATAAATAAATAAATTTGATACCTTGAACTTCCATGGCTCAATGTTATGGCATCATGGGTGTTGTAGTTTTACAACGTCTTTGGCCTTCTCTGTTACAAGAGTGCTGTGGCCTCATGAAGATACAACTCCTAGGATTGCATAGCATTGAACCATGGCAGTTCAATGGTGCATCTACACTGTTAGAATTAATGCAGTTCAGCACTACTTTACCTGCTATGGCTCAGTGCTGTGGAATCATGGAATTTGTAGTTTGGTGAGGTACCAGCACTCTTTGGCAGAGAAGGATAAATACCCTGGAAAACTACAACTCCCATGATTCCATTGCATTCCATTGTGTTTAAAGTGGCATCAAACTGCATTAATTTTACAGTGTAGATGCACCCATAGAGAGAGGGAGAGAGGCTTTGGAGAAGGGATCCAAGCTGAAACACGAAATTTGTGGATGTTGCCAAAATACCTTATACATACAGCCTGAAAGTAAGTTTATATGCAATACAAGTCAAGGATCCTTTATCCGAAATGCTTGGGACAAGACGTATTTGGATTTCAGATCTGTGCTAATTGCATATACATGAGAGAGAAATCTGGAAGATGAGTCCCAAGTCTAAACATGAAACTCATTAATGTTTCTTATAAACCTTAAACAAATAGCCTGAAGATAGTTTATATGCACAATGCAAATCACGTGTTACTTATCTGAAATGCTTGGGGCTAGAAGGAAATTGGAATAAATTCATATACATAATGATTGCTCTTGGATATGGGACCCAAGTCTAAACATGAAACGCGTTTATGTCTCCTATATACCTTATTCACATAACCACATATACACAACGCAGCTCAAGGATCTTTTATCTGGAATGCCCAGGACCAGAAGTGTTTTGAATTCAGGGATACCTATATTTGCATATATTTGCATAATGAGATACCTTGGAGATGGGACCCAAGTCTGAACATGAAATTCATTTATGTTTCATAGACAGTTTATACCAGGCATGGGCCAACTTGGGCCCGCCAGATATTTTGGACTTCAACTCCCACCATTCCAAACAGCCTCGGGCCTCTTCCTTTTCCTTTCCCTCCCAAGGAAGGAGGGAAAGGGCCCGAGGCTGTTAGGAATGGTGGGAGTTGAAATCCAAAATACCTGGCGGGCCCAAGTTGGCCCATGCCTGGTTTATACACATAGCTTGAAGGTATCTGATCCCAGATTATCTGCTTTAAACTGGATTATATGAGTCTACAGTGCCATATAATCCAGTTCAAAGCAGATAATATGAGATCAGAAGCTGGATTGTATGGCTGTGTAAATGGAGCCTAAGAATAAAAATAATAATAAATAAACTTTATTTGTATACCGCCCTATCTCCCTGAGGGGGCTCAGGGTGGTTTTCAACAGGCAAAACATTCAGTTACATCCTGTATAGACTACTGCAACTCACTCTACGTGGGGCTGCCTTTGAAGACTGTTCGGAAGCTTCAAATGGTCCAACGGGTGGCAGTCAATTGCTCACTAGAACGGCGTTCAAGGAGCATGCAACTTCATTACGCCAGCTCCACTGGATGCCGGTTTGCTACCGAGCACAATTCAAAGTGCTGGCTATAGCCTTTAAAGCCCTAAACGGTTCCGGCTCAGCTTACCTGTCCGAACGTATCTCTTCCTATGAACCATGTAGGAGTTTAAGATCATCTGGGGAAACCTGCTCTCGGTCCCATCTTCTTCTCAGGCGCAACTGGCGGGAATGAGAGAAAGGGGCTTCTCAGTGGTGGCCCCTCGGCTGTGGAACTCCCTCCCTAGAAATATTAAATCAGCCTCTTCCCTCCTGACCTTCCGCAGAAAAGTGAAAACATGGCTTTTTGAACAAGCTTTTAGGAACCTAGTGCAATAAATGGAACTATGTGAAATCGAATACTGTAATGGATTAGACTATGTTTCTAGATGATGAGGTTAATAGTGAAGGTAGTGGTTTTGTATGTTTTTTAAAAGTTTTAATGTATGTATTTTATAATTCTGTTTTAAATGTTTATTGCAATCTTTACATTCATTTAATGGCATCGAATAGCTGCCTATGTTGTAAAGCCGCCTTGAGTCACCTTCGGGTTCAAGAAAGGCGAGGTAGAAATATTGTAAATAAATAAATAAATTCCCACAAAAACATACAGAATAACCATTATAAAACATAAACATAATACTATTAAAACAAGTCATATACATTTAAAAGCCAGTTCCAATACTATTCCATTGGGCAAATTTGGACTACCAATGTCCAAAATTTCAGAGTGGGCCTAGTCACTATGAGAGTGTTGGGCCAGGCTAGTGCAATGAAGTAACATACGACTGGAGGAGTGGGTAAAGTGCAGAGCAGGGTCCTAACTGATGGCCAGGGCAGGGCCTGAGGCTACTTATTTCCAAGGCCCGCTGGACAGCTATCAGGGGGCTGAGCCAGGGCTAGTACCACAAAGTAGCATAGGCTCTGGGGCTAATCACTTCCAAAGGCCTGCTGGCACCACCAGGTCTTTAGGTCCCGGTGGAAGGTGGATAGGGCCTTGCAGTTCACAAAACCTTATGTTAAGTAAAAACAGTGTCAGTCTTTCAATGATATACAGTAACAGTAATAATAATAATAATAATAATAATAATAATAATAATAATAAATAGCCCACCACCATCTCTTAAAGGGAATTCAGGGAGGCTTACAAGGCACCACAAGCGTAGTATATAAAATAAGTGGTACAATATATATATATTGGGGGGGGGGGCATGGTACCCAAATCAAGTACACTTGGTCCCCAATGAAATAAGTGGGACTAAAATCACTACAGGTTATTCGCACTGGTTTCAGTGAGTTCAAAATGCAACTAAGGAAGGCCAAGGAAATGAGAGAACAGAGCTATATGTTTAATATATGTGGGACGGGGAATTTCAGGAGCTCCAGTTCTCATGGCAAGCTGCACCTGCTGAAATTCCTGTTTCTTCATGTACATTACAACATATCTGCCTAAAATACTTCTCAGTGTCTACTCATGGAGCCTTTTATCTTAGGTAGCCCCACGGTCAGTGTCCTCTGACCGGTCATTCAGGAACAGCATGATTCCTTTTAGGATGGGAATTCCCAATCATGCCACTTAGGCTGGATTTTTTCATCTCTTTTCATAGTGGAACGTTTGGCATCAGTTACCCAGAAGTCAAGGCCAGGTTCACATTGGACTGTAATACTGGCCAGTGGGGCAAGATCCAGTCACCTCATCATTTTTGGCACAAAGAGCAGAATGCTTGCATCTGTCAAAAGAATTTTATCCTGGCTTCCTTTAAATCTCCCTTTCTCTACTCTTCTTCAGTGCCATGCCCATTAGTCAACACTTTCTAAAGCTATTAATAGGTAAAATACCAGGCCATCTTTATGCAAAGTGAACAATACTTCACTGAGCAGTATAAACTACAGAGAAGAGAACTATTAACCATGTGATTGCATTTGCAGCTATTATTATGTGGATAGTTTAAAATAGCATGGTAGAAAATGGAAGGAATTCTGAAACATTTGTCCAAACATTGTCAAAGTCTTTCATGGCCGGAATCACTGGGTTATTGTGAGTTTTCCGGGCTGTATGGCCATGTTTCAGAAACATTCTCTCCTGACATTTCACCTGCATTTATGGCAGGCATCCTCAGAGGGTGTGAGATCTGTTGGAAACTAGGAAAATTGGGTTTATATATCTGTGGAATGTCCAGGGTGGAGAAAGAACTCTTGCCTGTTTGAGGTAGGTGTGCATGTTTCAATTGGCCACCTCAATTAGCATTTAATAGCCTAGCAGTTTCAATATCTGACTTCTTGATTAACATTTAATGTCCTAGCAGTTTCAAGGCCTGGGGGAATCCTTTGTTGGGAGGTGATTAGCTGGGCCCTGATTGTCTCTTGTCTGGAATTCCACTGTTTCTGAGTGTTGTTTTTTATTTACTGTTATGATTTTAGAGTTTTTTAATACTGGTAGCCAGATTTTGTTCATTTTCATGGTTTCTCCCTTTCTGTTGAAATTGTCCACGTGCCTGTGGATTTCAATGACTTCTCTTTGTAGTCTGGCATGGTAGTTGTTAGCATGGTCCAGCATTACTGTGATCTCAAATAATATGCTATGTCCAGGTTGGTTCATCAGGTGCTCTGCTGTGGTTGACTTCTCTAGTTGAAGTAGTCTGCAGTGCCTTTCATGTTTCCTTGATTCGTGTTTGGGCAATGCTGCGTTTGGTGGTCCCTTTGTAGACTTGTCCACAGCTGCATGGTATACAGTAGACTCCTGCAGAAATGCTGCAGCACTCTAACAACTACCATGTCAGACTACACAGAGATGTTTCATTGTCATTCCCCAAGACTTTCAATGAATGCCAATGTCTATAAAATGTCTAACTGTTGATGCAAGGATGTCACATCTGGGAGAACTTTTGCCGCTCACATCCACTTTGAACAAAGCTGAACTAAAGATCCTTCTTGCCTTCGATCCTGTGTGTGAGCATTTCGTTGCAGCTGATTGGGAAACACGTCGGACATCAAACCCACTGTAGGGATAGCAAAAATGCATTAATTCTATAGTGTAACTGCAGCTTAGGTGACCTTAGGCCAATCTCTACCTCTTAGACGGATCCGCTTAATAGTGTGAAAGAAACCTATGTGTGCACCTCAAGCAGGCTGGAGGAAAAATGAGAAAGAAATGTACCAAATACTAAGTAGGTAAATTAAACAGCAAGGAAGTTATATCTGAACCACTCACTTGCCAACTGGAGAGTGACTCAAATGGCATGTAGACTCCTTTCAACAGTTGGAAGGAGAGAGAGGTGATATTGCAGTGTGGAGGGAAGGGGATGTCAGGAAACTAAGAGAAGTTTTCACTCTGCCAGAACTGTCTTGCTCTGATCACGCACAGGACATGGTCCAAGCATCTTTATTCCACATGGCTCATAGAGGGGTCAGGGCAATTGAGGACCAAACAGACACAAAGTATTTTATTACACTCTGTGGAAATGACCACTAATATGCTTTTTGTAACCGGTGAGCAGGTACGCTGAAGAAAATCAGAGAAGAGGAGCTGAGAAGAAGAAGAAAATATTCAAACCCTTATAAAAATCCTCAGCACAGATGATAATTTTTATTAAAACTGGCAAGGTTTTGTTGCATACTTAAGAGATTATTGGAGTAAGTAACAGAGTCTGAAGAATAGAATATGTTGTTATCAATAGAAGTAAGCGTACCACATCTAGTTTAGAGGATAAATAATAAGGCAAGAATGTTTGCATTAGAAGAATGCAAACATTAAGTTGGATAAGAGAACAAGTATTACCATCACTTGGGACGTTGAAAGTTAAGCCCTGTTCTTTTTAAATATCTGTTTTGTCTTTTTTTAGTATTATTTTGTAGTTAATGTGCAAAATTACTTTGCAGACACTTTGTATTGTTCCATATGTGTGTTTTGTATAGTATAAAATATTATTTTTGAGTGTGTTTAATTAAAAAAAATTAATCCTCAGCATTGTATCCATCTAGGATCTCTTCTTGGTAGTCTTATTTGGGCCTGTACTTTATAATCTTAGTCAATTTGCTCTAGGCTGTAAATTTACCTTTCTTTTTGTCTTCCTTTCTTTCACTTATTCTGTTCATCCTCAGATATCTGATAGAAGAAGCAGTATTACAAGGGTTACATGTTCTTGGTGATAATGCACAGAATCTGAACATACAGTGCTGAATATTCCTCTTTTTAATAACTCACTATTAATTTTGCACATTTTCCAAATTGTAATGAGCAAATGGGGAGAGAGGGCTTCTGAGCTATTAATAATACAGATTAAAATTATGTCTCTGAGACTATATGAGGACTATGCTAATGTATTCATGTATACATGCATTCACTGAATTTTAAGGTGCCGAATCTGCTGCAAAAGTATACAGCATGTACAGGTTGAATGTCCTTTATTCAAAATTCCAAACTCCAAAATAATCCAAAATCCAAAATCATGCATGTGCATTGCTAAGTTAAAAACATCCTTATTTTCTGATGATTCAATGTACACAAACCTTGTTTCATGAACAAATTAAAAAATATTATGTACAAAATTATCTTGGAGTGAAATGGAATGAGGACACTTATCCAGTCAGGGAAGGAATACTCAAATGTTATAGGTATCTATGCTTTTCCCAAGGTAAACAGAAAGAAAGAGTGGGTTAGGTAACTGACTAATTGGCTAGGCAAATATAATCCAATTATTTTGGTATCCTTTGTTTAAAACTAATTAGTATAATTATCTGTAGTGGACTTCTCATAATAAAACAGAGGCTTTGGGAGATGGCGGGGGGGGGGGGGGAGCAGTATGAACAGTATGAACCCAGCTAACCCAATTTTCCCTCTACTATCTAACGTTAAGTGACACAACTTGCACAAAACAGGGCTATACTGAACATTTGGAAAATGATGCCTTACTGATTCCCTTAAAGTAAAAAATGGGGTACAAATCAGCAAACACTTTGTACTAATTCTAAAGTAAAACATACAATTCATGTTTTCCTTGCAAAATGCCTCCCTTAAAAAACCAGTTTGGTTTTTATGTTTATGGTAGACAACTTAGTTTTATATCTAGACATCAACAGTCATTTTAACTGACATGAGGTTGATTGCATCGCTCCACTCAGTGTTGACATGGCTGGTGGGCACTAGCAAATAGGACACCTCTGGATGCCCTTTGAGTTTTTAACAGAAGCGAAAGAGCTGCCCTGGGGCTGGGAGAGCCTATGTGGCTTCTGCAAACTAAAAACTTACATGGTGAGATGTTTTTTTCTTTGAACCAGAGGCCATAAGAAAAGTGCGGCATACATTTGAGTGAGCAGAAGAATAAAGAATCAAAGGAACTAGAAGAAATTCAGACTGACATCGGCAAATGCTTGACATGCATCCAAAGTTGGACAGTCCTGAAAGGTCAATCTGAGCCTCTCTGAAATAGTATCAAATTCAATTCTTGGACAGTGAAGATAAAAGGACACTGTCAAGGTTAGTTCAATGAAAGAGATGGGATTCCATTGTGTTTTCTGTATGTTTCCACTTATACGTTCTACACCAAGAGAAACATATGAGAAAATTTGAAGCAAGTTGTAGTGAACTCAGTTGAGTGAGAACAATTTGACATCACTTTAACTGACATGGTTCAATGCAACAGAATTCTGGGAGCTGTAGTTTTACAAGGTCTTTAGCCTTCTCTGCCAAATAGTATCAGTATGTCACCGAACAAATAGGTTGTAGGCGGTCCTGCACTACTTACTTTAAAAGTACTGAGAGATTTTTAAATTGAGAAGTGGGTGTCTAGTCACATTCTTTTTTCAAAAACATTGGGGCTTTTGCCACTTTACATGGCACCTGACAGCTCCAAGAGAGAAAAATGCGGTTTCCAGACCCACTGTGGTTTTTTGACTGAGCCATTTTGACTGAGCCATCACTTTCCCCAGGAGGACTCTTGGAATAATTATTTCTCCTGAAACCTGAGCCTTCCTCAGAGGACAAAGCCAAAAGTCCTAACAGCTGCCTCTTGCTATCATATTATACTTTCTGCTCATTGTGTTATCATTATAATAGATTTGCAGTGTTTAAGGCCACCATCTTTTCAAGTAGAAATTTGTTTTCTGCCACAGAGGATGAATATAAGATGGGGCAAGGGCTTGCTGTATGCTGCTTTACCTTAGAATTTTTGGGGATTTGGGAAAAGACACCATGATGTGGTGGGTTGACTGGAAAGACATATGTCGGCAGTGGATTGGCTGAGCATACCAGGAGCCAGAGTTCTGATTGGCTGCTGTCACTGGCTTGCTGCTGAGACAAATGGTTTTAACTGCCACTTTGGAGAGTGAAGAGAGCGCTGGCTGGAAACAGCCAAGAAGGAAATGGCCGCCAACTCTCTGAAGCCTGATCATTTCTAAGGTATGAAGCATATTTTAAAGACTTTTTGAAAGGACTGTTCTCTGTGCATTCAGAAAGACTGCTGTATATATTGTTGCCCTGTTTGATCTTTTGAAAGGTATTGTTATTTGTTACACAAGCCCGAGTTATTCTTTATTATACTGCAGGGTATATTTTGGCGCAGAAACTGTGGTAAAGCTTCTGTTTATTTACATTTACACCCCTCCAACAGAATTGGCTGAGATGGTTGTTGTGATTGCATGCCTTCAAGTTATGATACTGAGCAATTTAGGGCAGTTCACAATAGTGAGATCCAACACAGAGATAGCAAGATCCGACATTGGGCTGCAGAGTCCATGCCTGGTGAGACCTAAAGCTAAAACCCAATGTTCCCCAATCAAAGAAGTCTCACCAGTTGAAGCAGAAACCACTGAGGTAATTTATTCAATCCGGCTAGAAAGGATGACAGCCAGTGGTAAACCCCTCAAAGAAGCTGACATGCATTGTAAAAATAAATCACACATTTTATACAGTTTAGTCTTTTGTCTTTTGTGCACATGGCTAGCTGGGGCCAGCTTTGTGCTGATTGGCAGAGCCGTCTCTGACATCACAAGCAGCTGGGAAGATTCCCTCCATGTGGAGAGGCCGCAGCACCTGACAGCCAATCAGAGAGCTTTCTCCACTTCCTATGCAGATTTTTGCTCTCCAATGGCAGGCAGGGGGCTGGATGGTCAGGAAAAAAGTAAGGAGAATATACAAATGGATTACAGTGTCTCTACCTCGAGACTGACAAATTGTGGTTGGTAGGAATTCTGGGAGTTGAAGTCCAAAACACCTGGAGGGACAAAGTTTGCCATGCTTGCTCTATATAGTATAGGTATGAATGCATTTTTTTTAGAAAGAATAAAAAAATACAAAGATGCAATTATCCACAATATCTAAAACTAAAACTTCTAAATCTTGTCATTGTGTTTGTGCTTATTGTATTTTTATATTGTGTTCTATTCACATGTTTTATGTAATTATTATGATGTTGTTGTTTATTGTTCGCGTTTTCTGTTTGCGTTTTTGATTTTACTCTGTTGTAATTTGTTGTTTGGGCTTGGCCTCATGTAAGCCACTCCAAGTCCGCATCAGGGAGATGGTGGCAGGGTATAAATAAAGATTATTATTATTATTATTATTAAATCTAACACAATTAAACCTTGCAGTCACACTAATGTAAAACACACCTACACTGAGAAACACATATTAGACACACAACTGCTGGAACTTCATACTCATGATCTATGTGCATGTATAACTGCACCAGGGGCTCCAATTTTGTTTGCTTTGCATTTAATATTTGTTATAGTCTTAAGTTTCAGGGACTCTGCAGATAGGTGGCTTCTTTTGGCTGCAATCATAGGGCAAGCCACCTGTCAATTATAGTTAGGTTCCCTGGTCCCGCCTCCTTTGGGTTTTTGGAGGGAATAGGAGCCTTTTTGGTTCAGTCCACACAGAGAAGCCTTTCATGCAGGACATAATACCAAGAGCTCCTGTAGAAAGCTTCGTCTTCTACAGCTTGGCCAGGGTTATACAGCCCTCAGCTTGGCCGGGGAGATACAGCCCCACAGCTTGGCCAAGGATCATACAGCCTTACAGCTCCTTTGCTGAGGGACGTCAGCCAGCCATCACCGAAACCTGAACTCCTTTTTCCCTGGAAGTCTACAAAGCTCTGCTTGGTAAGGGTCTCTCACGGAAGCCAGAAGCAATATGGGCTCCACACCAACAGAGGCAAAGACAGACTGCCCAGATTAGAAGTTAAGGATTTCCCCATTAGTTACAGTTAAGAAGATAGTGCCTGTTCCCTGTGGACAAGATTGAAAGAGCCTATAGACTGTTAAGAAAGCTTTAAAGTACCTGTTTGTTTTCATCAATAAAGAACTTTGTTGAACCTTTAAGCAATCTAAAGACTTTGTTTTAAGGAAATCCAAAGGCCTTTAATCTGAGGCAGCCCCGGTGTCCCATTGGGCACACAGAATTTATGTCCTGTCTACAGTCTTATGCACAGGCCCAGCGTGCGACAGCACAATCTATGATTTTTACTCTTTGTTAGACATCTCCCTTAGATAACACTAATATACCCACACTTAATAACACTCCTCTAATCCTCTGATCCATAAATCTGATAGTTGGAAGTCTATTGTTTGCCTCCAATCTTGGACCCTATTTATTCACTCTCTTTGTTTTAATTGAGCTTTTGGTGGGTTTTCCAACTTTTTTATATATAAAAAAAGGATTCCAATATGTGTGCAGGTGCTGATAATTCATGGATTTCCAGATGTTGTGAGTGTACAACTCTCATTAGACTTGCCCAGGTATTTATGGGAGAGCTATTTGGAGGCCAAGATGTTGCTTACCCCTAGGTTGAATGGAAAGTGAAAAAGAATCCTTAAAATGCTATGGTTTTTTTAAAGGCACCTTATTGCTTTTCTGGCCTTTGCTGATAGTGTAGAAAATGCAATGGGAAGAGCAATTATTTAAACTATTAGGAACCACTTACCTAGAAGCAGCTGCCAGATTCTTTGTTCGTTATAATGAAAACCTGAATTGGGAGACTGAAAAATAGAGAGAGAGAGAACCTAGCACCACATAAGCCTCCAAAACATGAACTCTATGATTAGAAAGGTTTTCCACAGCTGTACAGAAGGAACGGCGCTCCATGCAGTCATGCCGGCCACATGACCTTGGAGGTGTCTACGGACAACGCTGGCTCTTCGGCTTAGAAATTGAGATGAGCACCATACCCCAGAGTCAGACATGACTGGACTTAATGTCAGGGGACTACCTTTACCTTTACCTTTACAGAAGGAAGGTATTTGAAAGGCATAGGTTTCGGATTCTGACCAGCAGAAAAAACATGCCACACTGCCCTCTATTGGAGAAACACAGGTCGTGCAGGAAGGCAAAATATGTGATGTAGAGTACAATGCTGTAAATTGCTGTTGTTGTGTGTCCTCAACTTATTTCCAAATTATGCTGACCCTAAGATGAACTTGCAACTGGCTTTTCTTGGCAAAATTTGTTTAGGGAGGGTGTCACTGACTTCCTCAGGGAGCAAGAAAGTCTGTCTTGCCCAAAGCCAGCCAAAGAAACCCCCTTGGTTTTCCAGAGTCCTTGGTTTTCCAGAGCCCTATCCTCAAAACCATCCCAGCACACTGACTCACAGCCTAAGTACCTGAAAGGCACCAGATCATGCCTGATTTTGGAAGCTACCCTGACTGATACTTGGATGGAAAACCATGCTGTCAGCTGTATCTCAGAGGCAGAAACTGAATAAACCACTTCTGAGTGAAATTCATGGGGGTCACCATAAGTTGATGGACAAGTTGAAGACATGTATGAGGGTTGAATTAAAAGTAATGCCTCCACCTTCGTTACTTGGGTTTGGATGGGAATATTTTAATAAATCAAACATAGAAATAATCCTTAGAATGTGTGCTTTAACTACCACTATTCTCTTTTCGACATAATCACCAGACAATTGAGTACATTCCTGCCAACAATGAACAAGTTTTCTAAAGCCGTCATGGAAGAAGTCGACACCCTGTTTCCACAACCCATCGTGCACAGATCTTCTGATAGCCAAGCAAAGCAATAATGTGACCCACATGTTCTTGTGAAATGCTGATTATGCATGAAATTTCTCTCTGAGTGATACGACGATTGTCCTGAATCAATCTGTCAACCTTTTGCTTGTGAAACTTGGTGGTTGCTGTCACAGAACGTCCAACTCTTTGTTTGTCACACAAGTCAGATGTTCCCACCTCAACATCTTTAAACGTACGCACCCAACGACGTGCAATACTCACATCAACACAATCACCATAAACAGCTTACATTCTCTGATGAATCTCCTTTGGGGTGACAACTTCTGCTGCCAAGAATTCAATGACTGCCCATTGCTTAAGTTGCATTGACCGACTGTCTGCGCAAGGTTCCATACTTCGCACTTTTAACAACACAACAGCTCAATGCTAAGGCTTCCTGCCAAAATGGAACTGTAGAGAAGAGTCTACTAAACAAGCCAGCACCTGCCGCATACCAGTACTGCCATCTGTTGAGTTACAAAGGTGGAGGCATTACTTTTCATTCAACCCTCGTACATATACACATATTGGATAAATGCAAGCATGGGGAGCTCTTTGAATCACTGTCTCCACCACAGTCCCACTCTTGGCCTTTCAAAAATTTCTGGATGGAATAATTGTGGTGGCAGCTCTTGTGACCAAAATGATCGAAGATGTGGAAGCCAAGCCCTATGAGGAGTTGCCTAGGGAGCTGTGTCTATTTCTCTTGGAGAAAAAAAGGCTGAGAGGGGACTGATAGCCATGTTTAAAAATCTGAAAGGATGTCACGTTGAGGAGAAGCAAGCTTGTTTTCTGATGCTCTGGACATAGGGCAATGGATTCAAATGCAGGAAAAAAGATTTCATCCAAACATTAGGAAGAATTTCCTGATGATAAGAACTGTTCCACATTGGAATATAGTGCCTCAGAGGACAGTGGAGTCTCCTTCTTTTGGAGCTTTATAAGCAGAGGCTTAATGGCCATCTCTTGGGAGGGATTTGATCACGTGTTCCTGCATGACAGAATGGAATTGGACTGGATGGCTCTTGCGATTTCTACCAACTGTTTGGGATGGTGAATATTGACCTGAACTTGCAAAATTAAATGTTGAAAATTGTTCATACTTTATATTTTTAGCTTTTATGGTAACATTTCCTTGGTAATTTCACCTGTTTCTTTTCTTTAGACAGCTATATTTCTAAATAGTCAAAAGTAGTTTAAAGTTGCCAGAAATCAAAGGACTGAATTAAAATTTCATGGGAGGGGGCATAATTCTTTTTTGAAGGTGAGGCAATGATTTTATTTGACCCCAAAGCTGCACCCATTTGCTATACGGTTGGTTGTTGCTGCAAACAACTGACTTCCTGTGAGGCTACAGTGATTTTACAGCTGCCATTTCAATTCAACGCTTTGCTAGTGAAGACATCTGCCCTTGCGCTTTGCTACTCTGCTGCTGAGTATGCATGCCCAGTGTGGAACACATCCCACCCATGCTAAAACAGTGGATGTGGCTCTTAAAGTCTGCACCCTACATCACTGGAGAAATTATGCCGCCCTGAGTCACCTTCAGGCTGATATGGGTGGGATAGAAATAGTGTAAATAAATAAATAAATTACACTGTTTTGCCAGTATTGCACCACCTGACATCCGCTGGGAAGTAGCAACCAATAATGAAAGGACCAAGGCAGTGACATCTCCGGCCCATCCCCTGTTCAGATATCAGCCAGCATTCCAATGCCTTAAATCAAGAAAAAGTTGTATATGATCTACGGAGACACTTGCAGGAACACCTCAGCAAGCAAGAGTTCAAAAGTGGCAGGCAAAACCCCGTAACCTCAAGCCATGGCTGATACCAGATGGGAGACTCCCTCCTGGGAACACAGGAGACTGGGCAGCTTGGAAGGCACTGTGCTCTGGCACCATGAGATGCAGAGCCAACCTTAAGAAATGGGGCCACAAAGTGGAGTCCATGACATGCGAATGTGGAGAAGAACAAACCACAGATCACCTATTACAATGCAGCCTGAGTCCTGCCACGTGCACAATGGAGGACCTTCTTATAGCAACACCAGAAGCACTCCAAATGGCCAGCTATTGGTCAAAGAACATTTAATATAATGCCAAGTTTTTAAACTTCGCATTTTCTCAAACACATCACAACTGCACCCTTGGTTCGCTCCTGATACGATAAATATAAAAAAACACAATGCTGAATCAAAATGAGCCTTTTGCTAAAACCACTAAAAATTATGATGGCCACATGACCTTTTGAATTCTTCATTATGATGATACAAAATTGAACTGAATAACGATCAGCCCTAGTTTCTGTGCATTCTGCAACACTTGCTTGGAATAAGGTTGTTTGTAGTTAAGGACACCAGAGGGCAATATATAGCTATAGATCTGCTTTCTATGCAGCCTTTATTGCAGTGGGTGTCCAAAATTCAGCAATATAAACATGAATTAGCGTGTTCGTTGAGCAGCATTTGTGACTTAATTTTTTCTATTTCTGGCTGAACATGTTTTATGTGGAACAATAGTATATCTAGTTCCTTAGGTGACATAGGAAACTTCTAAGAAATAAAGTGGCAATTTAGTGAATAGTGACCTTTATACATATTTGTGGTTTTCTAGCACATTGAAGCTGATATAGCTGATATTAAATACTTTGTATACCACCAGTTTATTTATTTTGTGTGTTTCCTTGTTTACAACAAGGATATTTTCACCGTGGACAGGAAGCTTCCCGCTCCGAAATACACAGATTTGTAATGTGATGCAAAATTGCAGCTTCCGCATTTGCCCAACAGTCCAAATTATATGTTTGCTGTGAGCAAAGGAAACATTTTTCACTGTATCTGCCCCAAACAAGACGGTTCAGACTCACATCTCCATTTTGCTTTGCAAGTTATTTATATAGTATGACTCACCCTTTTCAACATCATTTTCTTTCATTTTGGAGGTTTCATTATACTTTCAAGGTCACATTTCAAGTTTTATTCACTGCCTGTGCTCTCAGGGAGCTTGAGTATAGTGGAGTGGCTTGAGCATTGGGCTGTGACTCTTGAAACCAGGGTTCAAGTCCCCACTCAACCATGGAAATCCACTGGGTGGCCTTGGGCAGGTTGCATTCTCTCAGCGTCAGAGGAAAGCAAGGGTAACACCTATAGTAGGTTTACCTTAAGGTCTCCCGAAATTCAAAATGACTTGAAGGCATACAGCAAGAATTGGTCACTGTAAGATTAATTTCACAATAAAAACCTAAGAATTGCGGAGTTGTTTGGCTTGTCTTCTTCCTACTCATCCGTTTATCTTTTTTATCATGTCTTTCAGATTTTAAGCCAGCACAAGGAGACTGTCTTTGTTAATAAATAGTCTTCGATATGCCACTATGGAAGCCTGTTCAGGTAAGGAGTGGCTTACAATACTTCAAAGGAATAATACTTCCGCAACTAGGGTCTTGATCACTCCATCTAAAATGCCCCTTCTCACCTCTAGCAGAGTATAAATCTTGTTATGGATTCCTTCTGACTAATTTGAGATATATTGGATCACCTGGTGATGCAGTGGGTTAAACCACTGAGCTGCTGAACTTGTTGACCGAAAGGTCGCAGGTTCAAGTCTGGGGACCGGCGTGAGCTATTGCTGTTAGCCCCAGCTTCTGCCAACCTACCAGTTTGAAAATATGCAAATGTGAGTAGAGCAATAGGTAGCACTCTGTCAGAAAGATAACAGCACACCATGCAGTCTTGCCAGCCACATGACTTGGAGGTGTCTACAGATAGCGCTGGCTCTTTGGCTTAGAAATGAAGATGACACCCCCCCCCCCCAAGAGTCAGACACGACTGGACTTAATGTCAGGGGAAGGAGCCCCCGGTGGCGCAGTGGGTTAAACCCTGCCGGCAGGACTGAAGACCGACAGGTTCGCAGGTTCGAATCCGGGGAGAGGCGGATGAGCTCTCTCTATCAACTCCAGCTCCTCATGCGGGGACATGAGAAAAGCATCCCACAAGGATGATAAAAACATCAAATAATCCAGGCGTCCCCTGGGCAACGTCCTTGCAGACGGCCAATTCTCTCACACCAGAAGCAACTTGCAGTTTCTCAAGTCGCTCCTGACATGACAAAAAAAATGTCAGGGGTAAACCTTTACCTGGATCCTGAGGGATCTGCCACAAACATTTCCCCTGGGTACAAAACCTGACACATTAACAAACTGAACCTGTAATTTGTGTGCTGTATCAGCTCCCTCCCATCAAAAGCGTCTGAATATCAAACCAAAGGGCACTTTTTGCTGTAGTGACATTGACCCCATTTGCCACCAGCAGGGTCATGTCAGGAATTGTTCACACTGTATCATGTTGTTGTTTGCTGTGAGTCTAAACCAGATGGCTTGTACAGCCTTGCAATTACTTTTTTCCTCCAACATGCTGCATTAAAGCCACATAGATCTCCTAGATACCCCATCTCCCCCATGAAAGTATAGCAAGGCAAGCTGGTGAGCAGAAAGATTCCCTTAATATCCTTCCTTCTGTCTTGCTGCTCTTTCTGCTGTCCAGCCTAGGCTGGCCCTCCCTAAACCCCTCTTTGGATTATTTCTCCTTTGCTGCAGGCTTACCATACAGAGCCTTTTCAATTGTGTCGATTCTCCCCATTTGTTTTCATTGCGCTGAACTCAAAACAATCACCATCATCTCCATGGAAACAGATTTAGTGGCTTCTATGGAAACAGGAGTGAAGGAGAAACGGAAAGAGGCAAGAGGGAGAGCCCGGAATCCCTGCAGAGTAGTAGCAGAGTAGTAGCGTTTAAAATTGCTCTCCCTCCCACTGGGCAGGCAAGTCAGATTGAATTGGTGGGGCGGTGTCCTCATGCCTACTACTAATAATCACTGTCGCCTGGCCCATTTATGTGAGGATGCTAAAGACCTAAAAAACGCCTACCCATCCCTTCCTTTCTGCCTCCTCCCTGCACCTTTTTTTTGTGTTCTCTTTTTGTGTTGTTCTCTTGCATGCTGGCTGCTTGAATACTGGCTGAATGTCAGGACCAAATTGCAGATCTCTTTGTCAATATACTGCAGGGTACAGGTGTTATTCATAAATTGCTTTCCTGGAGACACACTATAAAGGAATGCTCAGTACAAAGCTACAGTCCTCATCCAGGGCAAGATAGTAGATAGAACATATGCCATCAAGCAAAACTAAACGTGCTTTCTGGATTTTTAGTATAGTACAGAGACTAAACTTCTATCAGGGCCAGAGGCAATTGAGGCCACCACCCCAGAAAAACAAGTGTGCAGATAACACTAAAATGCCTGTGATGGGCATATGATTATGATGCTCATCTGATAATCAAATACACGTTATAGCAGATACAAATAAATATTGATCCAATGATAAATAAGCAAGACTTCTCTATATAAGCCAGTGGTACTGTGGGCCGCAGATCACCAGTGGGCCGCGAAAATCTGATCCTCAAGCCTACTTTCACTTTATTTGTTTTTATTTCCGCTCCTTTTGGGCTACCCACTACTCCTTCCCTGTCCCTGACCATGACATATGTTCTGTATCAGAAACTATAGCTGATGTGGTCTATCCAGTGCCCTTTTCTCAATCAGCACCCCAAACTGAATCTAAAGTGGACCAAAAACTGATTCATAACCCTTTTGGTACTGATGTTGGAGAGTAGTCCCTGTTCAAAAAAAGATTGGGAACCACTGATGTAAACAATAACACCTATAGCAACCAATTGGCACCTAAGGTCTTCAGATGTGTGACTTTCTGGTACATTGAGATTAGTTGTTTTGTTCCAAGGTTGTACTTTTCAATGGATAATTTACTAATGGACTCCATACAGGTCAGAAAGCTAATGATATTCCCTATCTTGGTTTCACGCATGAACTGATAAAACCCTTCAGGTTCTATGAGACATTTACAACAGTGGAAGATTAATTAACACAATAGTATGATGGTTGTAGCTTCAAATGACAAAGTGGAGACAGTTATTTTTTTTAATAATTTTTAAATGACTCAACAGATTTTAGATTCTCATTTTTAATCTACAACAATTCAGTGTAAAAAATCCAAATACAATATACAAGTGTTTGAGAATTTGGAGTTAAAAACCAAAAACAAATCCAGTTTGGGGGCACTGAGTGGCTTCTACAATTAGTAGCATTTGTCTTTTCACTTAGTGAGCTATCCCAAAGTAATTGACCAGACAAAACATTTCAGACAAATGACCTGAGGGGAAAAACAACCCCTCCCCACAAATCCTCTTGCCATTACAATGTAAGAGATGCTCCAATCCATCGTGAATATTTATAAATCTCTTGACATGGGAAGGCTTTCACTGACCATATGGCTGCCATGTTCTCGGACTCTCAAAGCAAAATCAGGGGGATGTGCAACCCTTAGGAGGAACAATTTAAATGTTTGGAATACAAAGTTCAGGAATATGATCATGTATAGACTGTTTTCCAGTTTCTCCATGGCTCAACAGAGGGAGTAATTAGCATCAAGACACTATGCCTTACTCCACTTTTCATGAAGAAGTATCTGTGCTCAAAGCCATATAAAAGCATGGAAAGGCACAAAGCACGAATATCTTGGAAGCATCAAAAATATAGCAGGAGGTCCGGCTGCTGTTTACAAAGAAAATGCTAGGATCATCTGCAGTCTATTCTTACAGCACAGACAACCCCATTGTTTCCTGAACTGTGTAATTAAATGTCTCTGATTTCACCTCTCTTTAAAAAAAAAATACTTGAAAAAGCAACCAGGAAATATTGGCACTATATCAGCGTGTATGTGCAAAGGCATACACATCAATTTTTTCATGTACACACTCTTCACACTTGATAGGGTATGCATGTATTTGGTACTTGGTTATGCACATATGCACACACAGCCTAGTTTTGTACTCATTTATCAGCCTTATCTGTTAACTCTGATTATAAGAACGTGGCTGTTCAGGGAGAAATGAATGCCTGCCTCCTACATGAAGAATATGGACAAAGGACCCTTGAACAGTGGTGCAAAATATTAACAACACGTTCCTTTGTACATGGGAGATGTATAATAAATGCTTCCCCCTCAAGCGGGTCCACAGAACAAGATGTGACTAAATATGGATTAACATCAAACAACCTTACTGTTAAATGTCATTAGAGAGCCATATTACTTACTTCAACCAAGGGTTACATTGGTTAATGGCGAGGATATGAGGAAAGATAGAGAAGTAGATAATAGTGATGGAGGTGGAAGAAAGGGGAAGAACATGCAGTACTAACCAGAGGTCTCTTTTGAAATGGATGGGGAAAATGACTGTCATTACAGTTTTAGAGAGCCAGCATTAGCTCTGTAATAATGGGGAAATGACCTGATCCAAAAAGGTCAAGGAGGTATGCACACATCTGGAAGACTATGTAGTTCTTCTTTATGTGATCACTATTCATGGAAGTGAAGAAGCAAAGTTACCAGCATCAGAGTAGCAGTAATTAGATGATGATGACGATAACTGTTACCCACCTCTCCTAATGGCTCGAGAAGAGAATAAAGCAAACAATGAAAATCTGAACAAGGTGACTAGTATAGGTTGAAAGAAATATTGGAAGCAATATGGAATGATGGCAGTAAAGATGAAGCCAGGCCAATGGGAAAGCAAAGAAGTAAACAAAGACCAAATAATAAACGCTTCAAATGCATGGAAGAAGGTGCCACATGAGGAAGTGAACAGGAGATGTTGTGAAGTTATACATGAGTCATGTGGCGAGTCATGTGGCGTGAACAAGATGGGTGACTCAAGAAGAAAGAAAAGGAGAAATATGGGGATATGTGAGAAAGGACTGAGAATATTTTCAGAAAGAACTCAGATAAATAGAAGAGCAATAGAGTGACAATGAAGGATTAGAGAGCATGGTGCCAATCCAGAGCATCACTGGATTGGATTGAAGATAAATATGAAGTGAGAAAACCAGTTAGAACAGAAAGTCAAGCAAACATAAATAATATGCAAAGTTCAGCAAAGGACAAAAGAAATAACTAGGAACAAGGAAGAGATGAAGAAATATTTGAAGGAGATGGGGCAGCACAATTACTCTCTGAGCATGCAAAGTAACCAAGGGAACCACAAAGCTCAAAAGGAGACAATGACACCCCAAAGCAAATAATCTCACATGGGAACATTAGCCAATAGCACAGACTTTCATGAGGGTAGAAAAAGGACAATGCAGGTCATGCTAGAAGTAGCAAGCAGAAGGGCACACCAAGAGTATGTGGGCCTTATTTAGAACCATACATGTAATACCAAGAACTTTAGTTGGAGATCAGGAAAATATATGAATGCTCAAGAACAAACAAAAGGCAGAATAAAAGAGGAAAAGCAAAAGATGTGTGGGAAAGGGGCAACGGAATGACAAGAAGGTAATGATGAAGCATGGGAAGCTGTTGTTCCTGGACCAGTTTGGGAGGATGTGGAGGGAAGAAAGTAATACATTAAAACTGGGTAAGTAAAACAGCCAACTCAAAGGCACATGTGAAATAAAAGCTTAATATATGAAGAGCTGGGATTCCAATGCCCAATATATTATGTTGGAGAAATGTAACATGAGTCTGCTCCCATATGAAACCACAGAATTCCTTCTCTTCTGAGAATGATAGACTCCTTGCTAATATTTTGGCAGATGGGTGTAACTCAAAATTTGGAAGGGAAGTGTAAGCACCTGTTCTCATTTGGCTCTCTGTGATTAAAAGGAAGGGGGTGGTTTCCCTATGAAAGCCCAACAGCTGTGAGCTCCAAGTACTACCAACAGGAGGCAGAAAGCCTAGGGTACCATTGACTCGCAAGAGCTATATAAGGTATTATGCCAAATAACACAGGTATGTGGAGAGGAAAGGGCCAGGGCCCAATGTCAACAGCCTAAAGGAATGGAAATATTATGTAAGTTCCAACACTGAAGATCAGCAGGGAAAGATGGCCCTATCAAATTGACCAATTCCTGAATCAACAAAAAATGGCTGCTTTGCCACACATTCTGCCCGAGGCTTGCTGCTGCTCATGTATATAGTATTAAAACTATCATCATGTTTGAACAGTCATCCATCTGCAGCATTTCACACTAGTTTGGCTTATCTTGCAGCACTTCATACATCTCCAAAACCAATTTGATTAGAATGTAGCGGGGCGAGGGAAGACTGATGTCTGTAATGCTATCATATCAATATCTTTCATACTTGTGAAAGATGCCTAATGTATACACTTACATAAATTCATTTCTGAGATGGCAAAGATATCTACCATTTCCAGAGTAATCAAGCCCACGTTGCCAATTAGGGATTCTGTTCTGAGGGGTGTAATCCTGAAAAATAAACTTTTACACATTCTAGAATTTTCTGCATTTCAGATGGGAAGCTGTATGTTTGTGTGAAGATGATGATATTAGGTAAAGGGGGAAGATTACTTATTGCAACAGAAAGGACCCACTAAAACTGTATTTCTTTTTGATATTTAAGAATAAGAGGTTTAATATTTATTTAGGGCAGCTTGATTGAGGTTACTGAGACCCCTTCTACACCAGTGAATAAAATCCACATTATCTACTTTGAATTTTAGTGTAGGCTAAAATAATCCAGTTCAAATCAGATAACATGGATTTTCTGCTTTGACAACCTGAATTATTTGGCAGAGTAGAAGGGACCTGAGAAGACCATCAGCTGGTTATAAAAATAACAGTTTTCTCTTACTACTATCTTCTTCATCCCTGGGATTTTGAGGAAAAGACTTGTAAACATGATTTCATTTAGCTGCCATGGCCAATATTCTCTAATATTCCATTAATTTTTCTAATTCCCTTTCATATCTAAGTCAGTAGTCAATCCACTATATTGAGGCAAAGAACTATTGTGTATTGAGTCTATTAAATTTCATTCTCAGATGAGATAGGTTTCAGACCCTTTCTACGAGGTGAGTGAGAAGGTAGCCAAGGCATAGTAGGAGAATTAGACCAGATCAGAAATAAATGGTGATTCTCTAGAATTTAAAAAAGGCAGAATTGCACATGTGGACCTCTGATAGACAATCCCATGATCCCTTTTCTTATGCCAAAAGTGTTGAGTACAAATGTGTGTAATGATGCTGATCTCATAACCTTTAGTCTCAGCAGGTCCACTGAAAACATACAACACAGCTACCCTGGCAAGATGTTTCAATGTATGTTTCAATCCTTGCAAATATGCATCTAGTACCCCCACCCCACCACTGAGGAAATCCAGAAAGCAGTGATGAGCTAGAAAGTATTTATTAAAATATTTATACCCCACCGTACATCAGGGGATGTCATCTGATACAAAAAGGACTAAGTATCTCTCACGTCTCTTCCATGCTCAAAATTCCACCTTGTAGATGTTCCTTTTTGTAAGAATAAATCCACTGTGGTTTTGTTACACACACCTTAGTTTGAAACAAGTATTTGGGACTCCTTACCATCAGCCCCTGTCCCCAGATATATTCTTGCCAGAATTATGAGAATAAGGAGTGGATGTTGGACAGGTTGACTTCAGCAGGAACTGAACAAACTATGCACAGAAGTTGTATGAATGCGATGTTGGATTTTACAGTACTCTCTTGTGTGATAAAAGGAAGTTGTAGGCTGAAACCTACATGGGATGCACAGGAATGAAGAAAGATTAGCACCTTAAGAGACAGGAAGCCTTCCTTATAGACTAGGGAAACAGAAAATAGGTCATGACTGACTTAGAGCCTTTTGTGTAGGTGGAAAGCTTAACAGTTGAATTAGCTCATGTTGATATTTAATTTTGTTTAGAATGGCCAGCCTTGTGGGGAAAATGCTCATCACAGCCTAGTATTTGTTCAGAGTGTGATCTTCCAAAGCATTCTATGAAAAAGTTGTAGAATTCGCGCAGTTCACATCTCACTATATGCTCAGTCACAAAGCCCACTTGCTTTGCAGACTGAGACCCATCAATGATTGGAGCATTGCTGGCAAGGAGGATGGTGCAGGATACTTGCTAGAGGCACAGTGCTGCTATGTGTTAATCACAAAATGTCCCATAAACTCCATTCTCAGAAATATCCAACATAAGTTATTTACAGAGTAAGACAAACAGTAAGAATATACAAATAATTAAAAGGCATTTGTAACAATGAAAAACAAAACACACACAATCCGAAACATAGAAGACTCTTTAAAAAAAGTTCCCAATGAAAATGCTAAAAACCATCCCAAAAGGAAGTATTTACATCAAAAGTTAGCAAGCATGTTTATCCCCAATCCCTGCCCACCCTAAGCCCGTGCAAGAAATAGAAAGGGGCTGACCCAGAAAAGCTGTCCAGCCCTGAGCTGGGGACCAATAAACGCTGCCAGGATCTGTTTTGCATTCTGTTCTTCCAGTGAGAGCAAGCCCAGCCTCAACCTGACTCTGTACATGGCAGACAACAGGAAAAACGGCTGGGCTGAAAGTATCTCTGTTTCCCTGGCAAAGTAAGGCGCTTGGTGGAGACAGTACAGCCTAGTTGCTACAAACCACTTATTTGCTAGTGGCAACTGAAACACTCACACAGTGGGTATTGACCGAGTACAAGGCCACAGGTGTGATATTTGGACAGATTTTGCTGGCCGGCCAAAATGAAACAGCTCAGTTACTTGAGGACAAGATGTAGAAGTTCACTGGGATTAAAGCTAAGCAGGCCGTACGGAGTATCATGTGAGTCTATTACCCTGAATGCTGAATCCCAATAACCCCACAGCAACCTTAGATTGTGGTTTGCCAATGTGCTTGCTGCAGCTCCCTACTGTTTCCCATTGGTTGTACATTATTCTGGTTTTGATTTCCAGCCCATCATGAATAGTCGGTTATTTCTCTTTAAGAATGCGTGCCTGCAGGAGGAATAATACCCAGGTTTCCAATTCTCTGCAATTGAATCACAGATGTGGAAGGCCTGTGGGCTTCCCCAACTGAATGCAATGAAAGTAATGAAGGAAATGACTCTTAACAAAATCCTAGAAATATGATGCTGTCATCTCTTGCTCGCCTCCATTAAACAAAACATGTTTATTTGGCATTAGCTACCCATATCCAGCAGAATTGATTTTATTGATGACAATCAGAAGGCAATGGGCACTTTTTGTTCATAAGATTTTGCAGCTCCCATTTTGTGCAAATTAATTGAGCATATAGCCATAGACTGTCATGAAAGGACAGCTGCACTATACCTGCAATCCCATAATCTTGGCAGTATTTTTATCTCCGGTACCTGCCTCCCTACTTTCAAATTTAGAGTTTCAGTATTTCAGGAAACTCCTCTGACAGAGATCAAGGATCTAAATTTAGATTGATTAGCCTACTTCTTGGTCTCAAGATAGCCTCTGACTGCATAAAGAGAGAGAGATGTTTTCAATTAGCAATCACAAGGCTTCATCTCAACCCCATGCGTGGCTAATACATTCTGAAGATTCCAAGGAAAAGGAGAAGGCTTGATATTCTGTTGTGAAGTTTTTGTTTTGTAGAATTGTTTCAAGTGCCTTACAAAAGCTAAGCTTGGCGGGGGCGGGGGGATGGACGTTTCCCAGAAATCTTTCTTTAAAAATATCTGAAAGCCATTTGAGACTCCCTTTGTAACTCTGGGCCACTTTGACCTACCTCACAGAGCTGTGGTGAGAAGAGGAGTAGGGAGGGCAACCATATATGCTGCCTTCAACTCACTGGAAGAAAGGCAGAATATAAATATACCTAATCATAAACAAGCTAAAGTAGGCAGGGTGAGAATATCTTTTGACCCAATTTGCTTGTCTTATTTTTAATTCAGGTCAGAGAATTCTTGGCTAGAAATGCTACGGGCATGAAACTAAGATTTCCCTATGTCTTTTTCTATCTCCCTTCAGCTGCAACTCTATGCATATTTGCTTACATAACTAAGGATGGGATGGATTATTTTTTGAAGAAATACAGTACATACAAAGCTGCAAGTCTTCCTAAATGATCTCCCTTGTATGAAATGGCAAGATAACAAGAACAGAGAAGAATACTTCAAGTGTCTTGTCATTCTGTGCCCCCCACCATGACCAAAAAACATAATATATTTGCAAAATAAGCAAATATATTTAGCATGGTACAAAATTCATGTTGTAAAGTTCAGCTTAGCTTGCTGGAGAATGTAGGTTTCTTTTTTGATTCTATGCTCTTTTCAACTCTAAGAATGTCACATAGTTTGCAAGAAAAAAAATGATAGTTTTTTGTTGGAAGTTTCAAAAATAGGACACTTCAGACATTTTGATTGCCACAATATAAATTATTTTGATAATTGACTGAACTGGAAACCCCTGAATTATTTGACTCTACTGACTAATACTTAATTCAGATAGAATTCACAGAGGTTCCAGAAGGTCAAGAAGAAAACTGTTCAATGCAGCAATATATAAATTTGAAAAATTCTGGCTCCATATTTATTTCAAACTTTTACTGTGATTTCAATGATCAGGATAAATTAGATTCAAATTATTCCAAATTAACGGAGTAGAGGGCATGCCTATCAAATCTGTAGATGTTGTGAAATTAGATGAGGTACCTAATACCCCAAAGGAAGAATCAAAATTCAGAAGAACTTTAACAGATTGCTGGAACAAATTTAACAAGTCTAATTTCAACAGACATAATTGTAGTAGGGAAAATTCGATGCACAAACATCAGATCGGTGACACCTGGCTTAATGGCTTAATACAGGAGCCCCTGGTGGCACAGTGGGATAAACCCTTGTGCTGGCAGGACTGAAGACCGACAGGTTGGACGTTCGAATACAGGGAGAGTGCAAATGAGCTCCCTCTGTCAGCTCCAGCTTCCCATGCGGGGACATGAGAGAAGCCTCCCACAAAGATGGTTAAACCTAAAAAAAAAAACATCCAGGCCTCTCCTGGGCAACATCCTTGCAGACGGCCAATTCTCTCACACCAGAAGCGACTTGCAGTTTCTCAAGTAACTCCTGACACGAAAAAAAAAACCTGGCTTAATAACACAGGTGAGAATATTTTTGGGGTAGACCATAAATTAAACATGAGTGAACGGTA
Organism: Anolis sagrei; assembly: GCF_037176765.1. Classification (NCBI taxonomy): domain Eukaryota; kingdom Metazoa; phylum Chordata; class Lepidosauria; order Squamata; family Anolidae; genus Anolis; species Anolis sagrei. Next base: position 207,956,875 of record NC_090024.1, on the reverse strand, counting down.
TGAGCCAGCAATGCAAAACTCCCAGGCTAAGGGAAGTAGTAGTACTATTCCGTTCTGTGATGGTCAGACTTCACCTCAAATACTATGTCCAGTTCTGGACATTAGAAGTTAGGAAAGATATTGACAAGCTGAAGGGCAATACATGATAAAAAGTCACAAAACTAAACCCTCTGAGGAATGCCTTAGGGAGCTTAGAATGTTAAGCTTGGAGAAGACTGAGAGGGGAAGATAACAGTCAGCTTTAAATACCTGGAGAAATATTATGGAGAAGATGAAGCAAGTTTGTTTTATGTAGTTCAGGGACACAACATGGACCAATGGATTTAAGTTGCAAGAAAAGAGATTCCACCTAAACATTAGGCAGAATTTCTTGATTAAGAACTGTTCAACAGTTGAATAGACTGCCTTGGAGGTTGGTGGGCTTTCTAGTATCTAACAGATGCTAGATAGCCTGGTAAGCATGGGGCGGGGGGGGGGGGGGGGGCTCCTGTAATCAGAGTTAAATTCAATTCCAAAGAAAACATCTTGTCTTTAGTTTGGCTTGCGATTTACCTAATGGTGAAAATATACACAACAGGCAGTGTATGATGCTGATGTAAGCAAATGACTTCCCACTCTTCCCATACAATTATTCCCTAAACTAGGGGTGGACAATGTTTCCTACAGCTCATATCATTCCTATTGGTTATGCTGGTTAGAACTGATGGGAACTCCCTAAATCCCTTGGCAAAGGAGGAGATTCAATGAATAGACAGATCTTTTTTGCATGACTGGAAGCTGAGGAATCACCAACTCAATAGATAACCTTGCGCTGCAACTGTGTTGACTCACTGGAACTAACTGAGCACAAGCTGCAACGGGTGAGCATGACATTGGAGAAACACTGCCCTGAGATGTGGAGTTGGTAGACCAATTTCCCAGGAACATGGAATGTTCAATACTAGTCAGTTATACCTCTTCTACCTATTCAATGTCTCCCTGATATTTTTACTCCAGAGATACTGACTATGGTGGCTAGGAATTTTAATAAGAGGTTTTTCAAAGTTCTGGACCTGTGCTTGTTCATGTAGCCATCTCCCCCTGAAAATAATCCTTGTTATTCAGATATGTGTTGGTCATTGTATTTCTGAGGTTCCTATTTAAAAAAAAAAAAACCCAGATGTAACTCTCCTTAAGCACAGCTATGTTGTTTAAGAGCCAGGGAGAAGTGAAAATGAAACTAAGTTCAGCGACATGAAGGAATTTGCATTTCTGCTCCATGAACTCCCTGACAACAGTACCCTGGCTTTTTACAACAAAACATCAATGGTTCCAAACTATGGAGATGACATTAGTGCCCTAAAAAGTGCCCTATTTATGCCTTTTGGTAACAATGGGAAGATTGGTGCAAGTGGATAAGAAGATAACTCAGGCCACACAAGCACTGCTGTTGTCTCCTGCAGAAGAGAGGTAGAAATTCTAGTACAATATAATGACCTTGTTTTATCAAGAGCTAACACTATAGCCAATATCACCCCCACAGGCCGATTCAGTGAGGCAGTATGTAAGCACAGAGCAGAGAGGACACATCAGAGGAATGCTGCCCATGCAAACATGGTTAACGAAAATCAGTCTATTCCAGATGACTTGTACAGTCTAGGGAGCCCATGTTATGGTGACACTTTCTTACCAAAGATTTGATAACACCCTCCCACCCCAATCTTTTCCCCCTCCCTCCCTATGTACAACAGTGTGAATGCCTCACCAGGGAGTGGGAGATCATTGAGTAAAGCTGTTCTTCTGTGGTTTTTAATGTTCCCTGGTGTTTCTCTTTCCCTCGGACCAAGGCAGGAAGGCATGGCCAAGCAATGTCATTGCACTCCCTAATGCCTCTATAATGCTTGTTAGAAAGGAGAGATGAACCTCCTCATATTGGAAAACACTCACTCACACATATGCGCGCGCACACACCCAATGCCATGAAAACAGCACAGACCACTTCACTAGACTCTGGCAGCTCTTGGAGATTATGTTCCCATGGAAGGTGGGCAAAGGGACAGAAAGGTTTCTAGTGAAAAGAAACCACACCTCCACAACAAGACTCCCATTCTGTCCCCTGGCTACACAGCACAGCTTCTGTGTGGCAGCTATCCTTGCTGAGCTAAGATAAGACCAGGGCTGCTGCATGTTACTGCTCTGAGTATCTAAGAGCAGAGCCCCCCAGCTGGGATGGGCTCAGACGGGGCCAGTCCTTGAGGTGCTGAAGGGACTGGAGGCTCCAGGGCAGAGTTGCTCTTCCACCAGGACCACGGTTAAGTGCAGCCACCTCTCACTCACTCGAGGACCCGGCTTTCTCTTCCATCCGACTGGCATCAGACGGGTGTAACTTGCATTTGGAAGGGGAGTGGCGGACGGTGGATCGTGATGGCCGAGCAAAGCAGGAGGTCAGTGACTGGGAGCTGCAGTCACAGGCAATGTCCTATAAAGATAGCAAGATAAAGAAAAGGTCAATGGAGAATTTGTGGTCTGACTATGTGGTTATGCAGGGTGTGAACAACAGAACAAACAACACTACCAAGGTGACGTAACTGGTCAATAACAGTATAGTAATAGCTTAGGCAGCATGGGGTGCCTACTCACTGCTATGCTTCTCCACTGGTCCAGCTGCATCCTCCTGCCTTCCTGGCCTCTATTGTTTGGGAAGATTCCTGCAAACATATCAGCTGTTCATGGACAGCGGTTAAGTGCAGCCACCTCTCACTCACTCAAGGACCCAGCTTTCTCTTCCATCCGACTTGCATCAGAGGGGTGTAACTTGCATTTGGAAGGGGAGTGGCAGTGTTCTGGCTAAGAAAATAAACACTAACGTTTCTCCTAAGGAGCAAACCCCTTGCCTTAAGGCACACTACTTACTCTTTCTCTGACCTAGCCACAAATCCAAAATAAAGTTATAGTAGCAGCCTTACATGACAAGACAATGTAATTAGAGCATTCTGATCAACTAAAATGCACTACACAAGCAAGTAACTACTATGGAGGCAATTCAGACTACGCTGGTATCATCTTCAACATTATTTTAATGCTCTGAATGTGAGATTTTAGTTTATAATTCATCAAGGAGATCTTTACAATCTTTCTGCAATTTTACTGCTAAAGCTCCAAAAAGAAGCAGGAACAATTCCTGAAGTCAATATTACTTTTTTCTATTAATAACACACTGTAAAGCGCATGGTTTCTATTTTCAATAACTCCTTTAGCCCTGTACAGTGAGAACAGGATATTTCTCATCCTGCCAAATTTGAGTACTAAACATATTTGGATGTTCTTCAAAAAGCTATGGTAGGCAGTAGGCACAGTGGAGTTTTTAAACATTTTGGCCTCTGGCCTTTCAAACAGCCAAAGCTTGGAAGATAGTTCACTTTAATTTTTGAAATTGTAAAAATTGTTTAATGCTTTTAGAATGTTTGAATTATTTTATTATTTCAATTTATTATTATACTAATTTTTTATTATTTCAATGGGCAGCAAACTGCCCAGAAGCCCTATGATATTAATAAAGGATATATAGGCAATCCCTGAGTTACAAACATCTGACTTACAAATGACTCATAGTTACAAATAGGGGTAAGACAACAGGTAGCGAGAGAAATCTACCATTAGGAAAATTCACTCGTGAAACAGGTATCATGGGGAAAAGGTGTCTCAACTAAAGCTTTATCACAGATCCATTTTTTTTAAGTCCAACTATCTTAGTGACAGAAAGTGACATGAAATTTTCTGAACAGGGACACAGACAGCAAAACCAACACCACAGGGGTGTTAACCCTTCCCTAGTTTATCCAAAGCTTTAAAAATGTACCTGTTCTGACTTACATACAAACTCAACTAATAGATGGTCAAAGAAGGTTACAAACTGAGAACCATCTATTTCTAAGGGCTTGAAACAAGCCAATATTACCTCATTGGCAATAGTAGTAGAGATGACATCTGGCTCTTTTAAGGCTCTGTCCTTGCCACCTTGGCTTGGGATGGACAGCTTTGGTTCCTCACTGCAGCTCTGCTTCAAAGGTTTTTTGTCCAGGAGCTTAGAGGTGCTTTCAAACTGCTGGAGCACAGCTGTGGAGGAATGATCTGGTTTCTTGCTGCTGTTTTCTACAATAACCAGGTCTTTCTTCTCGGGAGTCAATGTGGGGCTTTGAGTTCTGCCACACACATTCCGGAAAAACTCTTGGACGATTCCATATTTAGGAGCCTCTGGCTTCGTTTTGGTTTCCTGACATCCTGGCTTCCAAATGGATTCAGTACTCCCAGAATGTTCTACTACATTGAATAAGCTGGACAGACCATCATTGATGTTGCTGAGAACTGGACTGTCTCTGGTTGTGGTGGACCGAGCCCAGGCAGACCCATTTTGCTTACTCTGATGGAGGTTCCAAAGACTTCGGTCCTTGGAGTTGTCCAACTTAGAAGATGATCTTCTTTGGAGTTTGGGCGAACCATACTTAGGGGAGCAACAAGGCCGTTCGATCCTAGAGTGGACTTTGTCTAAAGATGTTGAGATCTGCTTGCTGCGCACAGACATTAGGGAAGAGCTTCTTGGGGACCAGCTCTTGCTGCTGTGGATGCTGCCTCTGGGCATATCTGTCTGCAAACCAATGCTAACCGTCTGGATAGTCTGTGTACCAACACTAGTTAATCCCACTGTCTGGCTAGAAGTGCTCTTAATCTTTCTCTCCAGAGAGCTGGAGCGGATAGCTTGCCGGACACAGTTGGTGATCTCCTTCATGTCGTCACTCATGTTGCCAGAGATTTCAAGGTCATGCAAGGATGGCGGAAATCTGGGGACAGGGGGCACCACTTTCTCACTCACAGTATCATTGTCCAGCTGCTCTCGACGCTGTTTGGAAAAATTGCAAAGCCACTGGCTGTATATGCTCTCTGAGCTATTTGACTCTTCCTTAGGCTTGGCCATTGTGAACAGGAAACCAGGCTCAACCATGATCTTCCCCTCTCTATTGTGGACCAAGGGTGGCTCCAGTCTGCGTACCACTGGGGGACTATAGTATATTCGGATCCCAGTCTTATCTGGGGCTGTATGGCTCCTCTGTATATGCTTCTGGGTCTGGTCCTGCAAAGAGAAGCTGCTTGTCCGAGTGTAGTCACATACTGAGACATCAATCTTCTCTGTGTTCAAGGTCTCAGAAGAAGGTCGCTCACTATTCACATAGGCACCGTTTTGAGAAGTGAGTCCTGTAGAGTCCTTCAATGTGTCAGGCAACACCTGGGTAGCTGTAGGCCCCTTTTTGCTGCGAGCATTGTCAGGACTGGTTTTGCCAGGAAGATAAGGAGAACACTCAAGCAAGCTTTCAAATTCAGACATTGAGGAAACTGACTTTGTCCTGGATAGAAAGAGAAGATAGTGAGCACAGCACATACTATTGGAGATGGCTTATTGCCTTTTTAAGTAGAATTTCTCCCTTTGCTGGGTTATATCTACTTTCCTGCTTGTCTGTACAGGCAAAATCATTTTCAAATTCATCTGCTAAGATGCCTGGGAAAGTAGGGAAAATATGGCGCATCTTGAAGAATGTCAAAATGTACAGAATTTGTCGGGACTGTTTCAGTAGTCCTTGACATTATGAGTATACCTCAGTTAATAAGTAGACACATGCCAGGACTTTGCTTCTTCAACAGAAAATTTGGTATTTGGTAAGATAAAAAGAATATATGTTTCGATAAAACAAAGCTGACAGTAACTATAATATGTGCACTGCACACATATACAGAATGCAGAGAATCCCAATAATGTTAATGAATCTGTTTATATGGAGCAAGATGTATTACATGGATTACAAGAGTGCAACATTTTTATGGGGTACAACATCCCAAATCCTCAGTCTCAGTCTGCTGAAGAATTCCAAAGGAGAAGTGGTGTCCCCTATACACCCAAATAGGTTTAAGGAAACATTTCAATTTGCCGTTTATTGGGTACTCTTTTGTTCAGAGTCAGATTGGATGAATCCATTACCATTTTTAGAGCTGCCCTAAATATCAATTACATGGGACACAATGAAGACTACCGGTTAAATTAAATAATTGATGCTTGAAAGACAGCAGTGCTAAAAAGAAAACATTTTTCCACATTTAATCAAGAGGATGCAAATTACAGTCCCTGTAGCATCATCTGTCTAAGGAATACAGGTAGCTTACACTTTAATATGCTACTGAATATGCAATCTATTTGACTAAGAAAATCATTATATGTTAATTGTTGATGTGAATGTGGAGTTGTAGTCACTGGAGACTGAGGTTTGGATGAAAAACCATATAATTTGACATACATGAGAATAATCCACTATCTTCTCATATGTACCTATCTTCATATAAGAGAACCTTTCTTCAAGTGACCTCTCATTCTAGGTTTCATGAGGATGGCAACAACAGAAAGGGCTTCTTCAGTCATGGCCTTATAATTCTAGAATGCTTAACCAAGAGAAGACTACATGTATTTTCCTTACTCAAAGTTTATCAAGCTGCTCCCTGCACTGACATGTGGTCCTTCCACCCAATTGTTTTGATTTTTGTATCCATATTTTATGCTTTGTCAGTATATTGTATTTCAATGTTTTTCTTGTATTACGTATTATTTCTCTGCCACTCTTTTAAATTGCCCAGAGAAATCTATTTTATGAAGTAAATAGGTAAGTAAGTGATGAATTTTTCAGTCAGTTATAAAGTTGATTGAAAATTCTCTGTGATTTCAGGTACAGCCAACTAGATGCATGAACAGATGAAGTCACTGCTGCGACATTTCAGGGCCTGGATGTACTTCTATCCAAAGTCATGCAGGCAGAGATGCCTACTGACTATTTTAATCTCTTTTGGAGAGGAACAGAAAAGGTATGAACTGGTCAGTATACTTTGCAAGCAGTTCTACACACATCTCACCTTTTTAAGTTACTTGCTTTCATGTCAATTTCGGAAACAGTTTCTTTGTCAGTGATTTTCTCATTGAGAGTCTGAAAGAACATCAGAGAGGCCTTTATCATCAGTTGTGCCTTGCAACACTGTGACAGATCTAAACATCTCAGATAAAGAAACGGGAATGTCACCTTCACATGTGAATTCTTTGTCTAAATGTTTAAAAGAATTGTAAATATAAAACAAAGAATTCAATTCCTGCTTTTTACTCTCATGGTCATCATAAAGGACAGAAAGGTAAGATACTTTAGCTCAATCCAAGAGCATACCATACTTGTTGAAAGTGAGGATATCAGTAAATACTACAGGGAAAAGAACATGTGATCTTCCAGATGTGGCTGAATTTCAATTCCTATTAGCCCCAGTGAGCCCAATCAATGGTAAAACTCAATGCCATAGGTTCCTCACCACTATTGTAGGGTCCATCCATTTGGAATGCCTTATCTTTTAGCTATGGAATTCAACTTTTCTCAAGGTCAAACTAAATGGTCCCATAACAAGCAGTTACAGAGAAAAAAGCAGGAACTGAAGCGCTAGTATGGACCAGGCACAGAAGAGACAAAGAACCTATCTCTTCTGTGTTTGGGCCATACTGGGGTTTCAATCCCTGTTGTTTTCTCTGTAACTCCATGTTATGGGACCACTCTAGTTTGACCTTTAGCTTTGGTCCCAATCTGTACACATATAAACATGCTACCTATCTGCATCATGAGAAAAGGGCCCAGTTGGATCTAGCGCCAACTACATTTTCAGTAAAAAAAAAAAGACTCAAAATAGCTGCATGTTCAGCATTTTCTTGACAAAAGCTTTGTGCCTTTAATTTCAGATACATTCAACAGGCACTGCACTTCCCAGAAAAGCCGTAGACAGAGTTGAAAAGCTGGAGACAGAGTTGAACCTCACAACCCCGGAGGATGCTTGCCACAGATGCAGGCAAAATGTCAGGAGAGAATGCTTCTACAACATGACCATACAACCCGAAAAACCTACAACAATCCAGTGATTGCCATGAAAACCTTTGACAATACAGAGTTGAATTTGTTTTAATTCCCTGCAGTTTTTAAAACCATTCCCGTCAAGACCAAAAAAGCCCTATCTTGTTTCTCCTTGCCAGACATTTTAGAGGCATCCAGGATGACATCTGCCTCTGAAGGAATTAATTTTCTTGCCTCAGATTAGTAACTCTCATTAAGGACACACCTTTCTGAATCTGGAACAAGGTCTGTCTAAATTCTGGGTCCAACAGCACCAAGTCAAATGTCACAAGCACTGCAGGTAGCCATTGTCTTATGTTTGTTCCCATAATAATTCTATAATTTCCATCCACCCACCCTTATTTCAGTCCCAACACTGATCATCTTAATCTAAACTGATTAGCCATTTTAGATAAGGTCCAATTCTTTAAGTTTACCTCTTTCCAGTTACTGCTGTGCTTCTCCATTTCAGAGTTTTTCAGAGCCCATCGGTCAGTTCCCTTCTGCAGCCAGAAAGCAGAATATAAAAACAAAATTCAAGTGAAATAGGCCTACATGAAAGAGTATATTTGTCCTCAGAGTGTCATTGAAACAGAAAAAAAAACTTTCTGAAACATTGCGAAGTTCAGTTGCCTCCAGGGACCTCCCACTGACATGGCAATACCAGGTGATTATTGGTTGTCCCTTACAGGACCTATTTATTTCTGGCAGTTATATTATTCAAAAATCAATCTGTAGTACAAAAATGAGCTTAGGGGCAGATATCTAGATTTGGATCTATTGTGACTGAGGGTCAGGTTGAGGGTGCATCAATAGAACATTAGCGGCTGGCAAAGAAGTATGTTTAGTGTGCTACCAGAAGGCAAATGGCTCTACCCAGCCATTGGCAAACATGGAAAACCTACAGAGGGTGGGATTGCTGTGATGGAGGGTCTCATTTAATTTAGATGCCTCACATATAGTCTACTGAGATAAACAATACATACTGTCATGTGTACATTAGTTGGAATTTGGGTGCAATTTTTTTGCAGCATTTCAACTTTTCTGCTTTGGTTCTTTTTTCATGGAACATCTATGTCTATATTTCACTGTTCAGATTCACCTGAATTCTCTTATTTAATGAAAGCATGTGTGAAGGAGGTTGTTGAGTTGTCCTGTGTAGCCCAGCACCTGTGACAACGATCCTTTAAGTGGCTGTGTGAAGAGGGATTACAAGTATAGAAGATCCTAACTGGCTCACTGTTTCCACTTACAGAAAGTATGTGTGCAAAAGGTCCCCTTCACACAGTCATCAAAAGTGCTGCTACAAAGCACACACATGGCCAAGTGTACCCCTTTACTTCATGTATTGTATGTATTAATCAAAGCGTGGAAAAACTCATTTTTGAATTATATCTCCCTGAATCTACCAACCAGCATGACCAATCAATATGCTGATTGCGATTCTGTGAGCTGCATTCCCCAGCTTACTAGGAACATTAAGGTCTATGGCACGGGCAGGGAAAACAGACTTCCTCAGATGTTGAATTGGGACTCCTCACCAATGGCTAATGGCTATTTTGGCTAAGGCTCACAGGAACTGAAGTTCAACATCAAGAATGCTGCACATTGCCAACCTGGGGTCTACAGGTTACATATGCCTCACTCTATGCATGTGCTTATTGGTCACTTGTTTTATCATGCCCTTCCTCAAAGGAGCACGGTTTTGTTCCTCCTCAAAACAATCCTGGAAAGCAGATAACTCAGAGAAAGACAACTATTGAACAGTAGAGATTCAAACTCTTCAGCCTCAGCCTAGTACTCTGGCAACCACATCACCATGGTGGCTAAGTAGGTCTGTCTATCTAACTATCTCTGTTGACACTCACGATGCAACACATCAGTACAGTACATCTTCGTATATATAACACACAAGATGCACACTCAGTTCCAACCTGGTTGATTTTGTTCTGCAGTTCCCGCACTTGTTGCTCCATTTGCTGCTGTTCATCCTTAAAATGGCTCAGGAGCTCCAGCTTCTCCTGGTCCCAGTTCTTCTCACTAATCTGCAGCTGCTTGGTCAAGTCCATAACAGCACTGTATGACTCAGCCAGGAGATGTTGATGCTCCTCTCGCTCCCTCTTCAGAGCTGATTTCCAGTCAGAGGGTGCACGCTCTGTCAGGCTTTTCCCAGTCTTGGATTCCAGCTGTGAAAACAAAGAGAGTAACAATATGAAGAAAAGCAAATCAAAACACTCTAGGGTCTGGCAGCTCACATATGACCTGTAGACCACATTTTGCCCTGCCTCAGAGTAGAAGAAATAGTACAAAGAACAACGTAGACAGCCAAGGAACAGCAGGTGCTGTAGGTTATATTTCAGAGGGAGGAACTGGCAAAACCACTTCTGAATATTTCTTACCAAAGACAATCCTATGAAGTCCATGAGGCTGCCTTAAGTTGACAGGCAACTTGAAGGCATATGCACACAAAATTATCTTTCCTCTATGCATAAATATATTAAACCCAAACCTACATCAAAACAAATTGTTATTTGCTTCATGCCTTTGAGAGGTGCTGTGAGAATAAAGAACATCATCTAGGGGATATTTCCACTGGACTAGCTGGAATACATCTCTGGAAATTTACCTGTCTGAACATATTCTCCCCTATGAACCATCAAGAGCGTTAAGATATTCCGGATAGGCCCTGCTCTCGGTCCCATCACTTTCGCAGTCGCATCTGGTGAGGATGAAAGACAGGGCCTTTTCTGTGGTATCCCCCCCCCCCCCCGGCTATGGAACTGTCTTCCAAATGAGGTTAGGTCTGCCCCCTCCTTCCTGACCTTTAGGAAGCTAGTAAAATTATGGTTGTGGAACGAGGCATTTGCAGAGTGATGGCTGAGACCGGTAATTGACTAAAGTTATTGACCACAATGTGCGGATTGAGTTGGACATGATTTTATCTTGGCGAATGGTTTATATGCATTTTATCTTATATGTATTTTTAACTGTATGATGTTTTAACAGGTTTTTACCATTAACATTGAATTCTTGCTGTTAGCCGATCTGAGTCCCTCTACGGAGGTAGAGAAGATAGGGATATAAAAGTTTTAAATAAATAAATATAATAATAAATAGATATAATGCCAGGCACAGCATTAAAAAGTTACTTTTTGGGATTACAAAAGTAGTACTGACTATGGAATTCTGGTAGATGTGGTCCACTCTCCCTGCAGACATCAGACAGGCGCCCTCCCTCATGTCCTTCCGAAAAAGCCTCAAGACATGGCTGTTCGAGAAGGCATTTAATTAAGTGCTATAACAATGTGGTAAAGATGACTGGAATGGAACAAGGAATATGAGATTGGTTATGATTCCACTATGAGACGAAGCGGATTTTTAGTGTAGTTTTTGTAATTGTTATGTAGTTTATATGTTGTTGTAATTGCCTCTTTGTAAATTGTCTTTTATATGTGTGTACACCGCCATGAGTCGCCCTAAAGGGCTGAGAATGGCGGTTAATAAATGCATCAAATAAATAAATAATAAATAAATAAATAAAAAATACAACTGATGCTAGATGTTCCTGAAAGCAATAAATTAAGAGTTTTTGTTTATCTGTTTGTAACAGTTTCCAGGATAACAATTATCACCTCTCTCACCTCCCACTGATAACATGTTTCTAAAGCATGTAATGCTCATCATGGTCTGAAAATAGGTTTGATCTATGATGATAAACATCTAATGAGTGAAAAACAGGAAGAAGAAATATCAAGTGTGAAATTATGTAGATTACTGTGAGGGAAGAAGTCAGAACAACTGAGCAACTCAAAATTCATACAATCCTTATAAGAAATTACCAAGTAAATCACCCTGGTATGAATGGGATATTGTTGTTGCAACAACATTCACTTGCAAATCTGAACAGATCCAACAGCTTATCTGAGACTTTCCAATTATAAACAGATTCAAAAGGGGGGGCCTAGGGGCTGTTATGACTTGCACAAGACTGCACCATAAGAAATAACAATAGAGATCTCCAAATTAGATGAACAAACCTGGTGGCTGGGGAATTCTGGGATCTATAGTTCAAAAAGTAACTTTTCTAAGCTTTGGTTTTTAATTGTGAATATGCTTTGATGGATTTTAACTGTGAATTTTTTTAGTGCTGTTTGTGTCTAATTCTTTTTTATTGTTTAAAATATTTGTATATTTTAAATTGTATACTAATGCTTTTATGCCAAGCTGCTTTGAGTCCCCTTTGGTGAGATAAAGAGAGGTATAAGTAAATACCACAATAATAATAATAATAATAATAATAATAATAATAATAATAATAATAATAATAATATTTGACCTAAAATCCCAGGAAGAATGAGGTCAGGAATTCAACTTGATTTTCTTTTAGGCAGGCAGAGCCTCACAATCATGATTCTCATAAAGTATCAATTTACAAATATAAAACCAAGAATTACAAAAACAAAACCAAGAATTATGGTCATCCAGAGTACACAAAAGTCCTCTTTGCAGATAGTGGATTAAAAGTGAGACAGCAGCTTCTGCCACAACTGCTTAAGAGAGGCTAGTAAGAGGCTAAACTACATGCTAATGTCAAGGAAATCTTTTGCTTAATTTGCTGTCTGGAAAGATTAGCGTTAAGAGCAAGAAGACCCCTTGGGGGTAACATTCTTGAGCATTGCCGATTCAGAGATTGGGAAAGCACAATAGCATACGCAATTTAAAAATGAAGAATTAGCCGAAGTCTCTTTCTTTGTGGCCTACTTGTGCAACTACAGTGAGGGAGAGGTTAGTTGTCTAAGGACAAAATCAAGTTAAACAAAGGCTTCAAGTAAGAAAAAGCATCACATTCTTGCAAGAGCTCCAGAGAATAGTGAGCTAATTCCAGAAGTCCCTATTCCCAGGCCCCCTGGCACCTGACAGTTCAGACAGCTGAAGAGGAAATGATTATTCTAATCAGATAATAATTGGGACATGTTTGCTGCATTTATGCATAACAGCAGATCAGTACAGATGCCATTCTGGGTGAGTAACTAGATAATGGGCATCTAGGGGGATCCATGGAAGATCTAACAACGGCATCTCCAGAGGAAAGTACCAGCAAATGGGCTATTTGTTGAGACTTTATTGTTGTAAACTTGACACAGCCCTTGAAATCAGGCCTAAACTCCCATCTAATTCTATAAATCATGTGAGAGATTATTACGATGGCAAGGGACTAATAATTCTGGAATTCTATCCCCCTTTCTCCCTGATTCAGTCAACGGTACACTGAAGAACCCAGATCAGGGGAGGAAAACTAACTGAACAGTAACCTCTGAACTGATAATTTGACAAAAGCACTATCATGCTATCTATGATCTCATCCAGGTAGCAGCCTAAAGACACGAGATCCTGTCTGATCTTGAAAGATAAACAGGGTCAGATTTGGTTTGTACTAGGATGGGAGTTGCCAATGAATGCCAGATACTGTAGGCTATATCTCAGAAGTAGGAACTAGCAAAACCATCTCTGAGTACTCCTTGCCCTATGAAATTCATGGAGTCACCATGAGTAGACAGGCAACTTGAAGGCACATATACACACACAAGCCTGAAGAATCCACCATGAACATTACACAGCCCAATTCCTGCCCTATAATGTGTACTAGCAAATGCTAGTATAAAATGAAGTATCTGACACAGCAGACTGGAAGAAGGCCACAAACTAACATAGCAATATTAATGCTTAAATCCTATTGCCATTTGAACATGCCCATGACAATTACTACAATAGATTCAGTGTTTACTTAAAACATGCACCAGTAATTTCATTTCTTCTTGTTAACAGAAGCTTATCTGTCAATCTACATCACTGCCTATTTGTGTGAACAGCTAAAAATGCTAGCTGACACGGGGGCCGTGTTCTAGCAGCATTTTCTCCTGACGTTTTGCCAGCATCTGTGGCTGACATCTTCAGAAGACACAATTTGACAGAGTTTTGAATTTAGAATGCCAGATTTCTATATAACCATTATAATGGAGGGGGGGGGGGTTGCTTCTCAATTTTTCAGAAATGTGAATAATTTCTGATGTAAGTTAATATCTGTTAATGCAAATAAGCAACTCATGTACTGTAACATGAAATAAGCTTGCAAATAAAAGCCTAATTGGCAACTTCAATTACAAGAAAACGTTGAGAAGGAAATTCCTGCTCAAGGAAACCGCTTCTCCCATCACTTTCACATTTTAGTGTTTATTTATTTACTCTATTTATACCCCATCTTTCTCAACTCCATAGGGAGACACTCAAGGCAGCTTACATATATAGCCAACAATTAATGCCAAAAATACACATAATAAAAACATAAGCATCAAAACACAATAAAACCTTTAAAACCAATGATTTAAAATCACGCAATTTCAGCATTCATAACATACAAAATGCAGCACAGTATGCCTCAACTTGGTAACTATCTCTTGACTGCCACAGGATTACCATTGTAAGTGTAATGAGAAAACAGGATCAGGGAGAGTCAAAATAAAGAAGTATATAATTTTAATTGACCAGATGCCCATTATTCTTTAAGATTTTGATTGCTGCGGTTATTTCAAATGCTTTTATACTGTGGTTCTAGTGAGTTGTATCTTAATTTTATCTGGCGGACTATGCTTATGAATCACAAATTGGTTGACTCTTCAAATGAGATTCACATTTACTTCAGAAGGTAAAACAAATGTAATTCCTATTCTCAGCTAGAAGATATACATCATGCTCACATTATTTAGTCTGGTTCAGGGCAGGTTCAGCATCTCCCAATGGTGCAAACCATGAGGCAGCCAGGTACATTTCTCTATGGCAGTTTAAACCAAGATATCATTATTTATCCCTATAACCCTGAACAAGGACAAAATGCCTATTACTGGCTTCCCAACATTTCCCTAGAGATCCCAGGTGTAACACAATGCTGCATATCTTTCCTTTCATCTGAGGCAAAATAGAAGATAGTGGTGGTGAATCAATAAAATGCAGTTTCCGTTGCTGCTATTAAGGGTCTGCTTATGTCAGTAATCTAGGCTGAAATACTAATGGCTCAAAAACTGCACCAGGATTCTTCATGAGGTACTGAACACTTGGCTGGCTATAAGAGGAATATTTATAGAAAAGAGGAATCAATACTAGAAAATAACATGGGGTCAAGTGTATGCATTGCTCTTCAGGAAAGCCCCCAGAGAACAGACACCATTTGACATTTCTATGACAATGGAATAGCTTTTGCCCACCTAACAAAACGGATCATCAATACAGGGCTGAACCATCACTATGGAGTCTTGCAGGATCAATCATCTTGATGAAATCTCTGAATAGGCTGGGAAAGGGAACTAAAAGCCAACAAAAGGGGGTCACTTCGAATTCTATCTGAGAAAACTCATTGTAAGGATTGTTACAAAGAAGTCTTGGAAATACTTCATTGGAGTCTCTTAGCTGGCTGCTCCTTGCCTTCTGAGATGAGATGGATAGTGACAAGAGAAACAGTGGAGACACCTCAGTAGTGGCTCCAGTCCCTGTATTATGCTCTGCTCAGGAATACAGAATTGATGATCTATATCTTTGCAACTTTTAGACATGGAGTTAAAAGATTACCGTTCTCCCAAATTTTAAATCAGACCATTTTATATTTTGCTGTTCCATTCATATTTTACTAATGTTGCTTCTGTTATTTTAAATTATGCTCTTACTCTTCCTTTATTTTGTTTCTGTTGTCATTTTACTGCTATTATTCTGTTTTAAACATTTTTCTTCTGTTATTTTAACATTCTAAGGTGCAATATTATCTTTTAAAGCATCCTACATTGTCTATAGCTCTTACAATCCCCAGTGAAGAACATGGGCACAGGCTTTATATTCCAACATATCTGGAGGTTACACTACATTTGCAAAAGTTACTAAGGAAAACCACATGCTAGAATAATCAAATAGCATCAACAGGCAGATGTGCTGCAGGAAGGGAAAGGCAATGTTACTCCGCTGGAGCTCTTCCTTTTCACACCTTGTTGTGTCAACCTAAAAACCTTTTGATTTATTTATATTGGATCCATGAATGCTGTTTTCTGAAAATAAAGGCTGTCCCTCCCTTTTCAATTCTCAGTCTCTGGCCTCACCTCACCTTTCACTTCAGCAACTTTCTTTAAAGTGTGGTTCATCTATTGCTTTCCCGAATATACAGAGTGAGACTGAAAAGTTTTCCAAAGGAAGTCAAGTTTTACATCTACTTGTAATTATCAACAAAGAGAAGTACACTGAAACTCTGTTGTCCAGAACTCTCACAAACCTGCCGTACTGCCTCAAGCCAGTGCATGCGACCTGAATGTTTTTCCATTAGCACCTACAACAGCTTGTCATTCCACTGTTTTGGACTACAACTTCTATCATATACAGCCAACATGGCCAAGGGATTGGAGTCCAACAAGGCTTTCTCTGTGGTGGCACACCAATAATGGAATACCATTGGCCTTGGAGGCCCAAACAGCACCAACATCACTGTTATTTTGGCATCAAGCGAAAATGTAGTTGTTCACTAAAGTCTCTGCAGCCTAACTGACTTATTTTCTTTAACAAATCCCCACATGTATATGCTTATTAATAATAATAAACTTTATTTATACCCCGCCACCATCTCCCCGGAGGGGACTCGGGGCGGCTAACATGATACAATATACAAACAGCAAAATAAAATTCAGAATGCAGGCAAAAAATTACATCAGAATAAAATACATACAGTAGCAAAATAAAATAAATAAAGCAAATTAACACAATATAAAGTCGAACAGAATTGGCAGGCCAAATGGATGAGGTAGGAATAGAAAAATGTAATTGAGAGGAGCCCAAAAAGGATAAGCATGATTGGCGAACGGCTTTTATGTAATGTATCCTAAATGTATTAGTTAATTTACTGTCGATGTATAATGTTTTAGATGTTTAGTGTTAGCATTGAATCCTTGCTGTCAGCCGGTCTGAGTCCCTCTACGGAGGTAGAGAAGATCGGGATATAAAAGTTTTAAATAAATAAATAAGCAGTGGGGTAAGGCTTTCAGTGGGGTAAGGAAAGTACATCATAGGGGCAACACTATAGATGGAACAAACAGAAATGGAATAAACAGTCACTCTCCAAAGGCATTTTAAGCCATTAACCATTTTAAATTATTTGAATTTGAATTGGTTGTATTTTTTTCACTTGTTAAATTGTTTCATATGTTTTAACCTATTAAAATTGCTCTTATTGTTTTCACTGTTTTCAATTAATTGAGTTAGTTTTACTGTACACCATGGTGAAATATTTAGTCAGAGAGCAGCATATAAATATTTTGATAAATTAAAATAAATACAGACGGGAAATTGAAAACTTTATTTCATTTATTGGAGAGGAATTCATGTGATGTCTCTGATGCTATGCTTGAAATGTGATAAAATGTTCAAGTGAGATCTGAATGACACTATGGGGCCAGAGTCTGAGCTAGAAGTATTTTGTGTATATGACTGCCAAAACTGACAGTGTTATTTGCATAAACCAAGGTTAATTTAGATCTTCCTGAGTTACTTCTGTGTGAGGAAAATTAAAGTGGGGGAGGATGACTCACTATTTAACATGAGTAATGTTGTTGTTGTTCATTTTAGCCACAAACCAGCCAGGATGTAGACAAAGACTTCTCACTTCCCTTTACTTCAAACCCTCCAGGGCAACCCATAATACTGCTATGAAAGCAGTCTGAAACAGAAGTGTTGGGCACCAATAATGCAGAGACACATGAATAAAACATGCACTCTGTGATGTAAAAGTAAGTTTTCAGTATCTCTTCCAACACATATCAGAACAGAAGTTATTGGATACCAAGATAAATGGATTACTATCATCCTATCAGAATAGGAAAACTCTACCTATTTTTTTATCCAAAGAAAAACTGATGGATGCAAGAGATGAAAAACAATTTGGGCAGGGAAGGCAGAAAAGAGAACAAGAGATTCTTCCTCCTTCATTCTTACTAACACATTCCTTGGAAAAAGATATTTCTTTGGACTACAGTTTCTTGAATCTATCTAATGAAACCAATTGCCATATTGGTTTGGGGATTCTGAGAGCTATTATTTTAAAAAAGCTAATTTTTCCAGAGTTTTAGGAGGGGTGTGGAAAATATTTCTTAGGACTCTTAAGCAATGCCCTGCACACACTCTCCTCAAACCCCAAACATTTACTCATATAATAACAGTCAGTCATGAACCAGGGACTTTTTGCATCCCCAGCAGCTCCCACGGCAGACATTGTGGACTCAACTGTTGCTTCAACAAAAGAAGTAAATAAAGAGAACAAAACACATTAACAGGTGACTATGCTGCAAGTGAATACTCAGAAATTCCTTTCATATGCAGAAGCAACCTTTTAAAACCTTTAAAAAGCCATAGGATCTGTAAACAATCCCTCCTTATGAATCAGTTTGCATGCAGGGATGGTCTTTATAAAAAGTGAATGGCCAAGATCAGGTTTTACAGCCACTTCTTTGTCCATAAAGCTGGATGTTTCCTCATAAGCATCATCAGAGCCCGGGGGCTGGTGTGCAGCCTCCTTTGAAGGGAGCTCTTTGTTGGCCACAAACACTGTAACTCAGCCATTTCCAAGGCAGGCTCCTGCATAACCATAGACAGGGGAGGTTGGGGTTTACTGCATTTTCATGAAGCTACAGTCCAAGACTGAGTGCTAAATGAAGTTATCCTTGGTATTATGTTGGCTGGCAAGGAGCTTTTCATGCTAAATGTGTGATACGTAACACACATGGGAAGAGATAGAAGAGAAGGAAAACACAATAAAGAGCAGGGTACCACAACTATTTCTAGACAAACTTGCGTGTGTACTACCTGTACAACCTCCATTAAAGCGGATAACTCCAGTGGCATTGAAGGCCAATTTTCTGCCCCTGTAACCCTCTATGAGTCACTCAGATACATGTATTACACTATAACAAAGATAGAGAGCATCCCCGAGTTTCTGTTTCCTGTATTTCTGCCTGAAGCAGACAATATATGCACACTGCTTAGGTATAATTTTTCAGGTAATTAGGATCACACAGGAGAGAATTGGCCTAGACCTGCTGGCTCCACCCACATGTTCTGCAATAGCTTCCTTCTCACTGAACAGGTTTGTGCGCTCCATGTGTACTCATGCTTCCTCATCCCTTCCTCTCTTCATTTCCTACCCTCCTTGGATAGGCAAGCCACAGCTTGATACTACATCCAATCAGAGAAACTATGGCCTTCCAAACCTCACTCTGAGATCATGAGTTGAACTATGCAAAAGGAAATGGAGAATGTTAACTGAAGGATCAGCCCTAGTTATGAAAACATCCGAATCTGGTGGACAACTTCTTTGAAGGTAAGCTACATACAGAGATTTGTGAAAATAAAAAGTGTTTCTTGGATATCTAACCTGTGTAATGAGACACTTAAGTTCAGTTCTCTCCATCTCCCAGGTAGCTTTGGCCTTGGCAAACTGCTGCTGTAACTCATTCATTCCTCTCCTTTCTTCCCGCAGCTCTGTGCACAGCTCCTTCAAGATCACCTTCATATCTGACAGAGTCTTAATATACTCATTGGGCTGTAAGAGACATAAAAGGGAAAAAATGTATGACAGCCATGCACCTATGCCTACAATATTTTGGACAATGTAGACAACTGTTATCACCTTTCATAAACTATATCAAATACAATTTTTTAAAGAACTGTGTACATTGAATTAACAACATTAAGAACCAATGTGTTAATCATTACTGTACCAAACTAAGTGTGGGGATACACAAGCTAAAATCCATTCAAAAATGGAACAAAGTAAAATAAAGTAAAAGTATAAAGAACAGCAAGTCATTTAAGCGTGAATTTAAAAAGTAGTCAAAACTGTCCCTCTGATCTCAAAATGTACTCTAATGAACAAGTCGGAGAGAAAAGAAATAGATACTCTTGCCCCTCTCCTCCCATCACAAGGTACCCCTCTCTTATTTGCTGGGTGCGGCCAGCATAAAGAAGCAACCCAGGTGAAAAGGCCCCATGTGACACAGAAAGGATGTTGAGTTAGCAGCACAAAAATGCAAGCGAAGCACTTCTTTCATGATTATTTAAGGCTTTGTGGCTGTGAAAAAATGAACCTCAACAATCCTGCTAAGTACAGAGCTCAGTTTCAGAAATCCAGGTGTAGTTATATTGGGTAACTCCCAAAAGAAGGTAAACTTACTCTGAGCTCAGAAAAATTATATCTTGGACTACAGTTCTCAGAACCATGTAGGCAACATGGCAATCGTAAATTTTCCAAACTCAGCCTCCTTTTCTTACTGCTGTTCAAAAAATTAAAGCAGCTCAAATTCCAAACCAGCAGGATTAATTTCCTTTTGACTGATTTATTGGGCATTATTGATTGCTCATCCATTCTATCTTACCGTGTTCTGAGACCAGGTATCTCTTGAACATGTCTTGTTATCTGCTTGCTGTTGGGGGTTCAACTCCTCTTCTTCAATCAGCAGGTAGAGTTCTTTCATGCTATTCACCTGGAGGGAACAACAGACCAGTAGTAGTAAGGTGTCTGCAATCACATATTTTATGCATAAAAATAACTTAAGTGTACATGGACTACTACAGTGGTTTCTCAGTCACTGGCCCACTTGATTTTTGGACTTCAACTTCCAGAGTATCCAACAATTGGAGTTACAATAGTTCCTCCAATATATCTGGAAAAAGAGTGAGAACCACTGTTCTAGTACAGTGGTTCTCAACCTGTGGGTCCTCAGATATTTTGGCCTTCAACTCCCAGAAATCCTAACAGCTGGTAAACTGTCTGGGATTTTGGGGAGTTGTAGGCCAAAATACCCAGAGACCCACAGGTTGAGAACCACTGTTCTAGTAGAGTTGATAAAAAGATAAAATTGATAAAAAGAGAGAATTACAACACAAGATGAGCTTCTAAGACAAGTGTAGGAATTATGTGGCTCTCCAGACATTGCTAGCCTGCAGCTCCCAGAATTCCTCAGTATAAGCTATGCTATCAGGAACTCTGGAGAGATGCAGTCCAACAAACATAAGGAGGACCACATTATTCCAACCCAATGCTAGAACATGAACCTTCATACAGATGCCTCAGTATCACATCATTACAGCTACTTTCATTGTCACCCTCTTCTTTGAATTTCTGTGCCTGGTACCTTTCTGTACTTTTGTGCCCAGACAGAAACATCATTTGGATTTCACATCAGGCTGTGAATTATAAAAGAGGCTGTTGTTCCCAGGTCTTCAACTGTAGTTCGTGCACTCTACTTTAAAGAGAAATGAATTCATTACCCTTGACAGTGGAAAGGGGTTCCACTGATTTATTCATCCATATGAATAAATCCCACTTCTCACTGCTGTCTTAATGGCAGTGAGATTAAAACAGATACATTCAAGAATGGGGCTCACCAGCTGAAAAAACAGGTAGAAGTGGCACTCCAGAAGACTTTCTTAAGCACCTTTCTCTACATTTATTATTTCAAACATTTGTACCCTGCCCTTCTCAACCCCCAAAGGGGGACTCAGGGCATCTACACAAAGAAATTTCACTACATATCTATTTTAAAACAGATTTGTCTGTAGCACTGAAAAGACTTTTCAAGCCTCTCTTGTGTTATGTGCATGCATGTGTGTGATTTGTGTGTGTGGTCACTGTAGTAAAAAAATCATCATAGAAGAAACATAATGATTATTTCAGTCAATGCAGACTTCAGGTATATGTCAGGAATCAACATTTGCATTAGATAGTTAAAAGTAAGTTGACTTAAGCCTCAAATGAAGAATTGTGTGGGTGATCTTTAAGATGTACAAGACGTACTATAAGAAAAACATTTACATGTTGGAGTAGGCTAAACATCACCTCTTGCCTCCAAACAGTGAAGGACACACAGAAGTCAGGAGACAATCGCCAAATTTGAGTTGACAAGAGCTCCGTTCTTGGGAGACCATGAAGTTATAACATATCTTAACACAACCAAAGCTATTGACAAAAACAAAAATACAGGCTCATGGTAAAGGCCTTTGTTGCCTGTTTTAGTATTCAGTAGGATATCTGAGTCCTTTGCAGGGAAGCTGAAACTCAACATTTGCCATACCTCCAAGAAGTCATTGCCTTCATTCTGTAGGATCTTCCCCTGCCTCCAATGCTTCAGGAACCATTTCAGTTTCATGAAAAGGAGCAAGAAATTCTGCTTAAATTGCTGGGATTCTTTTACCAGAAGATTTTTCTCCTGGCTCCAAAACTTTTGCTCCAGTCTCCTCTGAAGGTTTAGACTCTGCAGCTCAAATTCTCGCCTCAGGAGAGCTTTCTGGTGATCTTCCTTCAGCTGAAAAAAGCCCAGGACACATGTGGAATGACGTAACAATAGAGCCATTAACCCATTATATGAATACAATCTCAAAATTGTAAGGGACCAAGGAAACCTTTGGGTATGCAAGGCATTCATATTTTCTTAAGTTTCCTGTGGCTAGTATTTATTTTAAAGGGATATACAGTTTGAAGAAATAATTAACTACATTGATAAGGACCATGACAGAGAAGGCTGAAAGTATCATGAGTGTGTGAACACAGTACAGTAGGAGGAGTGTCAATTAAAAGACATAAAGAAGACTTCTGGCCTACAGTGCCATCATCATTATCCCCATACCCACACATGCCTGATTTATTAAATTTCTTTCCTTTGACACCATACATATTTTGCCATTTTTTCTGCAATCAGGGATTTCGAAATTCGATTCTTTATCTTTTTACAAATGTGACAGAAACTCTCAGGAGGTTGTATTTCATACCACACCTGATTGCTGAATGCTAGACAATGAGATGCTCAAAGACAAAAACATTCAGTGGTTTGATTAAAAGCTTCAAAGAACTGCCCTTAGTTATTGTATTCTGCCTACATGTATTGCCCTGGGATTTCATCAGACAGGCTAGGAAAGCCAAGTTATTCTTAATTGCTCCTACAATCATAGGTCCTTTCGGTTAAACCCTATTGTTGATACTATTTCTAAGCAAAAGGCAAATTGCAGCAAAATAAACTTTGAGGAAGGAAGAAATTACAGTCAGTCTCATACAGAAGTTTTCCAAAATGGCTATCTTTATTTGGAAAAAACTGCGTCCACAACTGATTCCATCAGTTCCGTTAGGCTATTATAAAACCACTAATTACCAACCAAGTATGTAATTTGGGCATGTTATTGCAGTATGCTTGTTGCAAATGGATAACGAGTAATGTGGTCCCAACACCAGAAGTACAGAGGTACCAGCTACGGGCAATACAAAAGAGAACCATCTAGAAACAATCTTCCTTAGCAACCAAAGAAGGCAGTATAGTGGGCTTTGTGTTTCTGTAAATTGCTGCAGTTGTGAATGCCTGAAGCAGTCGTAGGGACTAAGGCTTGTACTGAAGTCCACATATGCATTTCCTGCCTGTCTCTCACATAGCCTGGAGAGTTGCCTTAGGCAAATTTCACTGACCTGGCAAATTTTCTGGGTGAAGTTTTCTGCTTCCTCTTTCCTCAGTTGCCTCTCCTGGGAGAGCTGTTCCTGTTGCCCCCTCAAGCTCTCATTGGCCTCGGAAAGGACCAGTTGCAACTCCTTGATCTGCAAGGACAATTTAAAGTCAGCACCATCAAAGGGGGCATCCTCATATATATATTACTCTTTCCTTGCCTTTCTGGAGAAGACAAAGGCAGCAATCTTGCATACCTCATTGTAGCTAAGCTGAACCATGCACCAACACATTTAATTTACTGAACAGAACCTGAACCCCCTTTCACCCTGATCCACAAGGCCATTCCTTACTTCATCAGGAGTAAAAAGGATCGCAGAATCATCTGATTATGACCCTGTACTCAAACATGAAATGATGACATCAACACTAAGATCTACTGAGGTCAGAACTGATGTCATCATTTGTTGTAGTAGTAGTTGTTGTTGTTCAAGGAAACTCAAAGCCCTTTAAGACTTCATTTCATATCAAGCTTCAGGAAGATGATTCTGCGACCTTGCCTGTGCCCCAAAGTGTTAAATGTTCAGTAAATCAGGTGGGGATTTGGCACTGCAGAGGAAGAAAGGAAATACCAACTCCTACAAATCCCCCAAAGGACATTAACATCTGTATGGGAATCTTATACACATGCAGTTTAGGATTACAGCCAATATGTAAAGTACAGCCCATTGTACTCCAAAAGGACATTTCTGTTATGGTCCATTGTATTACGTTATAAAAATAAGTTGGTTGTACATATATCTGTTATCAACTGATCAGATCTGACACCTTGTGCGTATGTTTGATTAGTTGTTCCTCCCCACCTCTGGCTTTGTCCTGCTCAGTTTTTGTTTCTTTCTCCTGTCTTGAAAGGCTTTGGCCACTTATCTTGTATACCCACTCATCCCACTATTCTTTACTTCCCTTGTTAGTTCCTGATGTGAGCTGGATGTCTAGATAGATATATAACCAAAGACAAAATCTGCAGAATCCCAGCACAGCCAATTTTAGGCTGAACATAACCTATGTTTTTAACACTCCTTTTCAGGTATCCTTCTGTATATGTCCAGCATACAGGAATTCAATTTGTTTGGTTGTGGGAGTTGCACAAATATGTGAAATGTTTTAACATATAAAGAAGAGCAAGGCATATAAAGGTATTCTAAAAACATTATAACAAGCTGTTGATTGTTGTTTTGACCTTATAGCCACTGAACATACGTAACCCAATAAACAAGCAATGTAATTTCATTTTGAGAAATATATTGTTAATACAACCTGGTGTTATTTTACTTTTGTTCATCAAAATTGTAAAACAAGAGTACATTGTTAAGTGTGATTTCAAAAAAAAATTATCAAGGTCTCCAGTAGCCATACAGCCATCTCATATAGAAACATGTAAACTAAATGAGTATTTGTACTTCATCTGGACATTTTTTATTTTAAAATAAGAGTACATTGTTAAGTGTGATTTCAAAACATTTTTTCAAGGTCTCCAGTAGCCATACAGACATCTCATATAGAAACATGTAAACTAAATGAGTATTTGTACTTCATCTGGACATGCACCAGCAGCAGCTGCAGTGAGACAAGTGGGCCAAAGGGAAATAGCAGTGATAATTCAACAGCAAATCAATGAGGTGGAAGGGAGGGGAATAGTCGGTGGCACTCAGGGACCCTGACTTCAAATTATATTCATACCTACCAACTTACAAGATGCAGTTTTCCTAAGGTTCATATAAGTATCCCTTCAAATCCAACACCTTGTAATCATCTGCTTGAATATGACAGAAGGTATCAAGGTGGATGCAGGGTCCAGACAAAGGCTGTCTTTTTTGTGTCTCATGGGGATTTCCTGACTTTCTCGCTTTGGGATGATGATGAGAACATACCTCAGACACATAAGAGTCCTTCTCATCTGGCTGATACGACTTGTAGCTCCGGCCAAGTTCCACGTTGGGATCTACATCAATGACGGTGGTGTTGCTGCTGTTGCTACTGCGGTACAGATCGGAGGGCCTGCTCTCCCCAACATCCCAATCCGGGGCCTCCCTAAAGTCAGACTGCTGCATGCATGGGCAAGTTAATGAGAACAAACCAAAAGAGCAGAAAAGAAAAGAAAAAACAAACAAAACTATGGGTCTCAGGAACAATAAAGAGAGCTACAAGACAACAAAAAGGATGAAGAGGAAGAGGAGCTTCACTACCGTGGCAGAAGACAACATGGAAAACAAAAGGAGACACAAAATGAGCAGACACGTGGGCTGGATTGTTTAGGGAGGGGAGAAAGAGAAAGAGGGAAAAAATGTGCAAACACCAGTTATGGTGCCATGCAGTGCCAGGGGTGGGACTGGGGCTAGTTGGGTTTGAGGACGGGGCCAGGGCATGCATAAAAATAGAACTCTGAAAAATCGGAGTGTGCTTCAGGAGGTTGCAACCCAATCAGAATCCCTTTCCTTCAAAGATGAAGCCTCTGCTAGATCTCAAATCATGTAGGATGCTGGTTTCACCCACATTCTGAGTTAGATTTTCCCTCCCTGCACAACAGTCATGTTAGCCATCCGGGCATCCCCTGGGCAACGTCTCTGTAGACGGCCAATTCTTTCACACCAGATGCGATTTGCAGTATGTTCTCAAGTTGCTTCTGACACGATAAAAAAAGACATGTTGGAAAGTCTGGAAACTACTGGATGTGTAACCAGTTTGGGCAAGATACCAAACACACCAATTGTTTGCGGAGGCAATCTTCTAGCGCCTGCTCATGGGTACACTCTCTAAAGCAGTAAATCTCCAGGAAAGGTAACCGCTACCGCATGATGCTCCAAAGCAGCTGAACTAGGCAAACTAAGACAAAATTCAAAAGCCCTGCGCAAGTGCAGGGATTACCGTGTGCGAATTTACAGTTGACCAGAAGGGAGAAATAGCTAATCCTTCCACATATATCCTTTTAGCCATAAACATTTTTACTTTCTTGCAGACAAACTGCTTGTATGAATGTAAAGAAATAAATAATGCCTGCTTCCATATACTTTAGTCAATTTGGAAAATCTTCATTTGTGCTACATCCAGCATCTGCAGGAATAGTTGTAGCCTACCTAAAAAGTATTTCTCCCTATTCTTTTCAGTGGAACAGAGTTTACAGCTAAATTATACTACTGTTATAGAATCATACAATCACAGAGTTGGAGGAGACCTCATGGGCCATCCAGTCCAAGCCCCTGCCAAGAAGCAGGAATATTGCATTCCAAGCACCCCTCAGTTATTAGCTATTAGTATTACTTGATCTGTTGCCTTGTGTAAATCAAAATATCATTTTCATGTTAGAAATAGCAGCCTTTGCAACCAATTCAAGTTCAAATTAATGAGACAAGAGATGGAAGAGTTTTGGTTTTTTTTTTTTTAGACTATAACTCCTAGAATTCCCAAGTCAGCATGTCCACTGAGCGGATTCCAGGATTTTTCTAAGCTGTAGAAAAGATCCATGAAGAAAGCTCTATGAAAAGGTGTATAACACTTTTACCCATTTCCTTTCCATAATGCAAATCTACCACTCCAGATGTGGGGAACACCTAGGTCAAAATAAAATGCTTTTCTCTGACAACCTAAAAGAGTTAACCCCCCCCCCCCCCAACAAAACCCAGAAACAAAACAGCTGTGGATAGGATTGACACTGCGTATGAAAACAAATAGTTAAAATAATTCTTTTTCCAGAGTACCATTTCTCATCTACTTTGCAAAACCTTCAAGGATCCTAGCTACAGTTTTTACAATTCATGGGAAATCCTACATCTAATTCATTATCTAGTTTGTTGGTGGAAGCTCAACCATATGTATCTAGTTTGGACCTCATTTATATTTTCACAATAGGACTGATACTTTTTTCAGAAGAGAAGTAAACCTGAATGAACCCCAAGTGAAACATTTCCAACATCATCCAACAAAAGAAACATCTTCAGATCTATCTAGTTCACCTAGAAAACTTTTGTGATGAGAAAAGGGAGCCTTTCATGCCAATACACTCCACCTATAAAAATGACTTGGAAACATCATTGTGAGTTGGTTTCCACAATAAACGTGAGAGCCCATGTATAAAAAGTAAGTTCCTGTGACATTCCAGTGTTCTATACTACACCTGCGATATATCACAGGTGTATATAAATTTTCCTCATTAGTTGAAATGTAGTATTATTTTCCAGGCAATTTCTCTCCTGACTCATGCACACTCCACTAAACCAGAGTCCTATCTTGTCTTTGGCCTCAATTCCATGCAGTGAGCCAGTTGTTAGTTTGTCATTTCACTCTAAAGAGGCAGAAGAGGGAAGTTACATCAACAGGGTCAGGTTCTAATCTGTTAAAGCAGGAGAAAACAGTATGGCAAATAAAGCAATAATAACTGGTAGAGAATCACTCTCAAGAGTGTAGGGAAACCTCACCTGGATTTCAGAGCCATGCCCTTTCCGTAGAGTTTCCTTTGTGGAATCCTGGGAACTGTGGCTTGGTTGAGATTCTTTCTGGTCCTTCATGCAATCTCCAATACAGTCCACCTTCCTCATAAAAGTGTTTAGCTCCTGCTGAAGAACTCCAAGCCTCATCAAAATGGCACTGATTAACTTAGAATCAGTGGTGCTCTCATTATCCATGGCCTCGTTCAGCACTAGCTCTGCACAATCGTTGTCCATGCACAGTTTGAGGCTAGAGGTAAAGCCATTGGCATCTGATATCAGGACATCAATGGCTTTGCTGACAAGGGCAGCTTGGTCCCTGATGTCAAGGAGGGTCTCAAAGTCCTTAGACCTGTAAAACCGTATGGGGCTGCTTTCATGAGATTTGCTAAACCCATTGCCAGGCACTCTCTCCTTAGCATCATTCTCTCCTCCAATGGGCATCTCTCTCCAAAGTGAAGTTGGGATGCACTGGGCAGAATCACCTGCCTCAGCATCTGTCTCCAACATGGGCCGTGTGGTCTGGCAAGAGGCAAGGTCACAGCGCTGTAGGTT
The DNA here is from genome assembly GCF_037176765.1 of Anolis sagrei. Lineage (NCBI taxonomy): Eukaryota > Metazoa > Chordata > Lepidosauria > Squamata > Anolidae > Anolis > Anolis sagrei. Next base: position 207,928,402 of record NC_090024.1, on the reverse strand, counting down.
AGAGAGCAGGACACGGTTTTCATATTGCAACTTTTTCACCTTTCCACTTAGCTCATTGATTTGGACCTTGGCAGTGGCCAGTTCTTCCTGTGAGGTCTCACTTATCACTGAGCAGCTGTCCTCAGATAAAGTAATATCCAAGTCATGGTCTGACTTGTACTTATTGAGCTCGTTCATGAGGAGCTTGTTCTGGTCCTCTAACTCCATCAGTGAGCGCCTCAGCAGATCTGCCTCCTCCTCTACAAACTGCAAATGCCGCCTGAGTTCGCCCACACTGTCCCCAGATTCCCCACAATTTGTCATAGAAAAGGCAAACTGGACATCTTGGCCCAAAAGTTCTTTGTCTCCTTGCCCTTTCATGTCATCCATCTCTGCTCTTAGCCCTCGGTTTTCAACCTCAAGCTCCACTATCCTTCGACTCAAAATGTTGGCTTCTTCTTCTACAAGTTTTAAGTGAACTTTCAGCTCTGCTTCTCGGGAATGTGGGGAATCAGCCAATTCTTCTATGGAGAGAGAGCTTTCCAGGTCCCCATACAAGGAATGATATTTTGTCAGCTCTTCCTTCATACTGTCATTCTCTTTGGCTAACTTTGTCAGCTTCTTGCACATCAGAGCAGACTCTTCCTTTGCAAAATGCAATTGACACTTGAGATCTGCACTGTCCTCCTAGGATCAAGACCAGAAAAACAATACAAGCATTACAAAAATTGGACTTTTGAGAACCTACTCTTTGTTTTTAGAGAAAAGAAAAAAATACTGTTAACATCTCGTAAAAGTTACAAAGGTTGAAACATGCTAACTATATACAGTGTATTGCACTGACATCCACATCACACAGAAAAAACAAGTACAGGAACCGGCTGCCCATTATTACTTCCAAGTATTCACTCCTTTATCTGACACAGAGCATTGTCATCCTGCCTCTTCATTTGAGCAGCTGAAATCTGATGGATAGATTTTACAGATCGAAACCAGGTTCAGTGTATATACCTGTGATATAACTCCCTAAGAACGTATCAGTAGAGTATTTAAGTCAGTGCTTAAGTTGAACTCACACATGAAAATAGTGAGCCTTCTTCCTGGCATGCTGGGTTTATACGATGTCTTTCACAGAGATAGAGGAAAAAAGACAGAAAGATAAAAATAAAAATGAGGGGCCTTCAAACAGTTTGTTCCATTTATTTCTTATGCACATTTTAATTTGTTCTGACATTATGTAGTTTGATCCAGGGCAGTGGGGGGCATACATGGAAACTGGAAGTAACATACTACTTTGAGGGTGCATAACTGACCTGTTCAGGGGGGTCTTTTTGTTTGTAACATTTGCTCCTCAATAAACCCTGAAGAAACCGTGGCTAACTCCAATGTTTTGGAATACAGCCATTAAAATCCACTGGTTAGCATGGAAGTAGTCACGATACAGACCAACAAAGTCACCTTTCTAAGCCACAAGAATCAAGACATGAAGAAGAAAGGGAAATGGTTGCTTATAAAAAAAAACCTCCTGAGCATGATGGAAAAGCAATAAGTCTGCTTTTACAGTTGCAAGTACTTTCCCGCTCATTCCAAAAGAGCCAGGGGACTGTGATTAAAACACAATGCTAACTGTTAGATCTGTTCACTTTCTGGCAAAAAAATGAGGACAGAGAGGAAAGTCTGCTCTTTCTAACTCCTCCCCAACACCAGCCGCTCCAAACTGTAGAGAGCGTTAGGAAATACGATACATTTTGGAAATATCTTTGCTTAAATTCTCAATGGCACTATGGGGATTTGAATTTTTTCCCCTCAAGGAATATTACCTCATAAAAAGTGACCGTTGCTTATAAAATTAGTTCATTTCCTGTTTTCATAGTTCAGCGAGGGACAGAAAACTCTGACAATTCCCATCCCGAGAGGAGAGAAAGCAAACGTTCTCCACCAGGCACTCAGGACCTCCTTTCCAGATGGCCAATACAAGTGAGAGCATTCAGTTGCAACGGCCTTGCCTGATATTGCATCAGCCACAGTTGAAAAAGGCAGCTATTATTAACTCTCCAAAATGCCCTACATTGTTGTATTATGCTTTCAAAAATCCACTGCACAGATTCAGGCACAGCATAAAGGGAGAATCAGAAACTCACAATCCTTTCAAAGGGAAGAAGACAGGGACTGTTATCCTTCAATGCAAGCAAATGGAAAATTCATACCGTCTTAGAATTTTAAGCACAGCCTTGACACTAGGGTTCAATGGAAGCCTCTATAGCAAAGCAGCTTAGAGCCCATGATGCTCATGGGGACTGATTTTCAAATTTTCTGCATCTTTCAAACACTTATAATTTTAGGAAAACTTCAGACTGAGAAGGGGAAAGAGATAAAAATTAATGAGTGCTCTTCAAGGAAAACTTCATACTGAGAACATAAGGATATGAACATGGGTAGTTCTTATGGTCCTCAGCTTGATGCTTTAATTCTAACTGGGGCATGTGGAAGAGAAGGTAGTATAATACGATAGTGAAGAATCCTTTCCAAAATATATACTGGGAATCATGTATATGGTCAATATTGGCCTAGCTAAGATTTTCTACAGACTCCTACCACCATACAGACAGTATGTATATACTATACGTATGTTAATGAGCAAACACTCAACTCAAGGGATTTGTTACTAATAGGCACTGGACAAGCTCTGTAAGTAATTGTAAACATTCCTCCAACATTCCTCATGTTGATGAACCCTGGAAAAATAAGGAAGTGTCTTATGACTGTGGAATCTATCATATAAACTGAAACTACAACCATACTATCCATGGACCAGTTGGGAAGGGTAGTGGAAGCCTTAGCTTTTGCCTATATGATTACATACAAGAAATGTAGAAATTGATATAGCGTGATCACAATACTAAGGAAGAAATATGGCCTCTTTGTCTGGAGCCATAGGGAGTAAATATTCCACAAAAGTATATTACCTGCATCTTATCTCAATCTTGTATTTGCTTGAGGAAATTTTAGATTGCCCTGTGTGTGTGCACACCTCCCAGTCACATGTCAATTTATGGCAGTCTATTTATTTATTTATTTATTTATTTCGGTTGCTTCTGCCCCGCCCTTCTCACCCCGGAGGGGACTCTGGGCAGCTTACAAAAGCAAGGCACAATTCGATGGCATAACAACAAAGACAATAACATCAGTTAACAAAACAGCAATTATGGCAATAACACAATTAACAGAAACAGTAATTATCTATTAATTTGAATGCTGCCCAAATTTGTAATATTTGTTTAAAAAATGAACAAAATTCCAAATTTTTCAAAATGAAAAGTAGAATTACAGAGAGAGTTTAAATATAAAGGTAAAGTTTCCCCTTGACATTAAGTCTAGTTGTGTCAGACTCGGGGGGGGGGGGGGTAGTGCTCATCTCCATTTCTAAGCCAAAGAGCCAGCATTGTCCATAGACACCTCCTAGGTCATGTGGCCATCATGACTGCATGGAGCATTGTTACCTTCCCGCAGAAGTGGTACCTACTGATCTACTCACATTTGCATGTTTTCAAACTACTAGGTTGGCAGGAACTGGGCTAACAGCTGGAGCTCAACCTACTCCTTGGATTCGAACCACTGACCTTTCAGTTAGCAAGTTCAGCAGCTCAGCAGTTTAACCCACTGCGCCACCATAAATATAGTTGTTCATTCGTTCAGTCATCTCCGACTCTTCGTAACCTCATGGACCAGCCCACGCCAGAGCTCCCTGTCGGCCGTCACCACCCCCAGCTCCTTCAAGGTCAGTCCAGTATACTATACTATACTATACTATATTTACTATATACTATATAAATATATACTATAAATATATACTATACTATATTTAGGCCAGAGCTAACCATCATGGAGATAGCATCTAGCTTCACACAGAAAATAAGAGATCTTGTAATTTCATGCTAAGATTCCTTTCATTAATGAAGTACAGCTGACAAATATAGATAAACAGGAAGTCTAAGAAATTTTAGGAGGAGTTGTGGGAATTGGGAGGTCAAAATAAACTGATGCAGATCACACTATTCTCCTGGTACCTCTTATCCTTTTGTCATAACAGTGGGGAATAAACTAATTCAACTCTAACAAGGTAAGCAGACAGTATCTTCTCAAAATGAATGGATGATTTAGAAAAGCTGCTTCAAACACAGCAAAATTCCTTATGTGGACGTGTTTTATATTCCCAACTAGAATACACTCACGGAATTAAGTGTAGTTGGGACTAGCAATGACATTGAGGAGTAAATATTAAAGATTTATACATAGAGAGAGAGAAAATGAAGAGTTAGAAATTTAACAACCCTTCCTAGGATGTGGAGTCAAAAGGGTGCAGACTTGTGGTCATTATCTTTTCGCAACATCTAACATTGCATAAAATTGGAGAAATAAAAAAGGATATGACAAATCCATATATAAAATATTGAACTACAACACAAAGGATTCCCAGACAGGACTCCATCTCCCAAGAGAACTGTGGGAGATGGAGTCCAAATAATAGCTTTCCAAACTTCTACACAAAAGTCTGAAAAAAACGTTTTTTTCAAGAGTCGCATCTCTCTATTATGTATGCTACAAAAATAAAGCTTTTGATGCTTCAATCCATTCTGTTAATATATTCTGTGCTACAAAGATGCAGATCAGGCATGTAGCCGGGGGGGGGGGGCTTTGGGGGCTTCAGCCCCCCCCCCCCTGAAATTCTTATGGTGGTCTGCGAAAAGGCCTTACTGGTACATTATTTAAACTGTTATGTTTATTCATATCATGCTCTGATCACCATGCTCAATATATCTCATATGCATGGCGGTATTGGGGTAACGATACAAAAGGTTTGCTAGGGTAGACCCTCTTTTACTCAGACTCAGCCCCCCCCCCCCCCCCGAATCAAAATCCTGGCTACGGGCCTGATGCAGATGTAATTATCTATTCTGAAAATTTCTGAACAAATTATGAACGATATTACCAAAGCTACAGTCAAGCCAAAATCAGGAAGGTGTCATCAATTTCACAGAATTATATAATTTCAATTAACTATTGATCAAACGAATGGCTATGTACAACATATAAGATCACTTTTGGTCTCAACACTGACATGAAAGGGAACATACACTCAGTTAAAAATTGATAATACAGTGCAATGGATTGGAATTTTTTCCAGTCTTCATTTTGCCTGCCACCAACCTATTTCCTTTGCACCATTGCTTCTTTCTAATCATACTCTTTGGCATTGTTGTGGAGAAATCAGGTTAATGTATTTCAGATATTCCAGTGCTATTCAGGGTCAGTCATTGTGCTGCAGAAAATTTATCCAGTAAAATTCAAATGTCAAACCACATAACATTAAAAGACTTTGTCAGCCTATTTTTCTATTAATTCAGGCAGCAGCTTTCTTTTCTTTTTTTAAAAAAGAAAAGAAATGCACAAAGAACAAACCAAAAAGTTCACTGCTGTATGGTTCAACATTTAGCTTCAGTCATTTGCATCACTGATCCAAATGGTTCCTCTTTAATTCTTTTAAACAATAAAAGTATGTTGATTCATTGGCAAAAGTTGCAATTGGCCAATGTGCTTACATGCTGGAATATTTCAAATTGTACAGGCCAGCTGGTTATTGTTAACCCAGGGCGTAAAGTATTATAGTAAACCATCCTGCCTGAATATGAATAACTAAAGTAGCATGAAGAGCTAGGGAAAGTCAATTTTTTTGGACTACAATTCCTGCAATTGCTTAACCAGCATACCCATGGCCTCTCTGGTCACTGTAGCATAAAAAGTAACTTTTCAATGCTCTGATCTATGGAAGGTAAATAAGGCCAACCTCTCTGTTCTGTTTGCCTGCAAAAAAAAACCTCCCTTTAGGTCCTCTCACCCTAAATATTTGCAGGATAAGGCCACTTCTCTGATACACACTGGTAACATTTTGTTTATAACTTTCTTACCAGATGACATTGGCTCCTCATTGCAAAGCTGAGGTTAAAATAACATGAACAAATCTAATCAGGGAGATACATTCAAGTTGTTATTTTCATAGCAAACACACACATACCTTCTACTCCTTATAACTTGAAAGTTCTACTTTACCTACTGGCTCAAATCAATCAACCCACCAATCAGTTAATTCATTTAATTTGTTTCCTGCTTTTTCCTTAAAGGTGGGACTCAAGGCAGAAAATACACCCATGGTGTTGCAAGACACAAAGGTCAATGAAGCCTCCTCTGACTAGTATTCATTCTTCCTGATTCAGATTACAAACTTCTGAGTCTTAATTCCATTTTTTTCTTTTTCATTTTAATCTCTGTGTTTGTTTTGCTCTGTTAGAATTGTAATACAATGGTTGCTGATGACACGATAAATAAATAATTCCATAGATACTAAGGGTTGAACCTGTAAGTTATGTTTCTGTCTCATTGACCTGCAAGGCCTACATTCTTGAGCTTAAGACTCTGAACGCTGCCCCAAAATCCATGGTTAAGCAACTTGATTTTCAAACCAGCAGGGCAGTCTGTAAGCTAAACACATATTGCCGGTGCTCTGCACAAGGTATCAGTGATGGCAAATCTATACAAGGTGATTCTCCCTTTTCCAGAAATCTGAAAACCTCCAAAAATGGAACCATCCCCTTTGAGGCCATAATGGTAGCACTCTTACTTGATTGTCTCTCATATCCTCAGTCCCCCCCCCCCTCTCTGCGACCAGCTGCCTACTTCCACCTCAGTCTATCTCCAGCCTTGCATCTCATTCATTCGATACTTGAGTTGTGTGTGAAGTTAGAGAGAAATTTGAAGATCTGTGGGACTGAATGAGCTGGAGCACCACAGCTGCCGCATCAAAAGTAGAAGTGAACAGCTAGTGGCCAAAACAGAGACCGAGGATCCGTGAAACTGAATAAGGAGTTCTGCAATTGTTCTCTCAAAGGTAGGAAGTGGACAACTGCCAAAAAGTGTTGGCTTCCTGTCATTTTATAGATTCCTAACTTCTTTCCAACCTCATGCCTCATACACATCAAGCAAATAAAAGAGACTCAAGTTTGGAAGGGCATGAGGCTAGAGAGAGGTGCAAGCACGCACTCAAAATGTAATGAAATAGCGTAAGTGCAGACAAGGTGTGCCAAGTTCAATGTACAGGTACCTGGGTGGATGGCTTTTTGTCTGCCTTTCCAAGGGAACGTGATCCTCTTTTCTTCAAAGAATTCTGAAACCAAAGAGAAAACGGATTAATGCAAAATGACTGCCAATGGCCACCATCACTACTATCATTAATATTATTAACATCTGTTTCAAAAGAATTGAGAAGGAAAGCAAAGAATGTAGGAAAACAGCAAAAATATTATCAGAAAGAGCAAAACAGAACAATGCTGTCTCAAAATGATCACCCACCATGTACTACATCATAATGGATCTTAATTCAAATCTAGTTTGAGGATGGGCCAGCATTCAGGGTAAACAAGTGTATTATTACTGCACACACTCAAGTGCCAAGGATGTAGGAAAAGCAAAATTTGTGTAATAAGGACATAAGCTATATTGTGTGAATAAAAAAGGAATATTTCCAAGTAAATAAAATCTTGAAGTCAAACAAACAGATCCATTTAGCATAGGAACCAACACAGATCTACAGATAAGGAAGACTGTCTTAACATTCATGGAGTAAAAGAACTCCAGCACCCTTATATACAAAGAGACAGAGATAATGGAAGTTGGGGGAGAAATATGATGCCACATAATAGAGGCTACAATTTCTTTGTAGCAAGTCAGATTGCTTTATGACTCCTTAGTCATACAGGCACAGCCTAAAGGTTCACATCTAAAGGATGAGCTCTCATCCTAGAGAAAAACATAACTCAGTGCAAGGACCCAAAAAGAGATTACATCTTAATCACTTCAGCTGCAGCTTTACAGATGACCCATCTTTGTAAGGCAGACAAAGGCAGAGCATTATTTCATGCAAGCAGACAATCACACCCTCATCTTTCCAAGTCACTGGGTTCCCCATAACGATTAGGGTCTCTTCTTCCCCAACGATTTGTGCATTAAAATGATGGTTTGAAAGAATATCTTGACTCTTGTAGCAGAATCTTGTTAGTTGCTTGGAGGGGAAGGCAGCTATGTTCTCTTATCTAAAACCTCTTCCTACACAGCTGTCAAGCCCTAGGAGGGACCACTCCAGCTAATAATATTATAATAAATAATAATAAAACTTTATTTATAGACCGCCCTGTCTCCCCAGGGGGACTCAGGGCAGTTTATACACAAAAAGGAAAACATTCAATGCCCAACAAATACAAAAACATTAAATCAATAAAGCATAATGCTAAATAATAATGACATTGAGCTAATCAAATAAAAATTAAATATCAAAATGAAAGACATAAACAGCTAATCGCTAAAACAAATACATTTAAAAATATTCCGAGAGCAACATGAAACAAGGGGATTATTTCTTCTCACTTATGAAGGAAGAGAGCATAAGGCATTTTCATCTCTAGCAAGAAGATGTAAAGTAGAGTGAGCTCTGACTCTATGGAAACTGAGAAGAGAAGGAAGAAGCTAAGTAAATGCAGAGACCCTTTGAAGATTCTCTGCAAGTTGCAGCAATAAATAAATTAGCCCATGAAAATTGTAGTAAAATGCTGCTTTAATAACTAAGGGCCCTTCCATTCAGCCACATAACCCAGAATATCAAGACAAAAAATCCCACAATCTCTGCTTCATACTGGGTTCTCTGAGTCCACACTGCCATATATTCCAGTTCAAAGAATGCCACATTAGTCTTGAAAGCATGGGGAATCACTGAGCAGAAATAAGTACATTGCTCTCTCCAAGTCTCATTCCTAACCAGCATGTCTAAGACAACAAGTCCCTAAGTGTGTTGTAATCCTGACTAGTTCAATTCATCTGATGAACTCAGATGATTCTATGACAGGGTAAAGCAAAAGCCTTTACTAGGCTTCATTTCTGACGCTTGTGAAAGCTTTGTTTCTCCTCCCCCAATTTATGCCCCCCCCCTTCCTCCACCTCTCTGCTGCATGAGATTTGGAAAACAGCCAGCTGCTATTAAAGAGCTCCCTATAATGAAGCACTGAAAAGGGAGTCTGTCTTCCCCACCAACACTCCCACAAAGTGGTTAGTAAACCAAGCAGAGAGATACACATCAATAACTCGTAACACGGGTCAGACCAATGCCCCTTGGATGTTGTTCTTTCCATATAAACTAAGCCAAAAACATTCACAAGCTGGTGCTAGAGCATCATAGCCAAGAAATGCAGCTGTGAAATGTGAGCCTGGCGCCTGTGCCAAGGCTCAGAGAGATCCAGGCCACTCCTATTAAGGACAAACCTTATTCTTCAAAAGCCACAGCTTCTCGTAGCAACTTGGCACACCCCAGGCAGCAAGCAAGCAGGCTATATTCTGACAGAGGGTTATGATATGGAACATAAATGGGCTGCTTGTTCCCAGCTCCAGCAGAAATCCTACACGTTTGCACTGCAGCTGTAAATGATCCCTGGTATGGTAGGGTTGGCCAGTCATTTCATCTCTCTTCACCACTAAAGCCAAAAAAAGAACATCAGAAACACTACACACATCAAGTAGCCCTGAAGTGGTGCCGTTGTATAAATCTGGTGGAAGCTTAGTGTGCTGAATGTATTAGGGGGGAGATGAGGAAGCTTTCTTCAACAGCACAGAATGTGATATATAGTGTTTTAGCACTTCCAGCTAACAAAGTATTGCAACTCTTTCTAGCAGTCTCGTCAGGGCTATGGATATTCTGTTATTGCAAAAGAAGCAAAAACTAAGGAGCATCCAAAGGAATCCACTGAAGAAATAGCATACATGCTTCAATATGATCAAAACAAGATGCTCAAAAAAAGCCTAACACATTTTGTTCTGTGTATAGTATACCTTTTAAATTTTTTGGTTTTCTTCAGGGGCTGTTAAGACTCAAAGTACAAGCATTTTGAACAAGGAAATCTCCAGTCATTTACTGGATGATCGTTTTTACTTGTCCACTAAATGGTGTAAGATTTTGTGATGCAGGGACTATTGAATTCTAAATAGCCCCTGAAGAAGGCCTTAGCAGCTTGAAATTGATATGATCTTTTAAAAAGTAACAAAACAATTTCATTTTATATTGTTGCACTGTTAGATTGCATTTATTCATTTTTATGCAAATGGCCTATAGTCTAAACATTACTAAACAGTTGCTAATAAAATTAATCATTTTTTGAACATCACGAGAAATGTCTCTAGTTTTATATTTTATCATTGCAGGATGAGGCTGAAATTATATCATGGAGGCATAGATTCTAGAAACCTAAGAATCCCAAATCTGTCACCCTAACAGATGGGCAAGGGAAAGCGTGATCCTAAATGTTGATGGACTGCAAATCCTAACAGTCCCAGCTGACAGAGCTAATGGTGAAGGGTGCTAACAACTAAATTATAATAAAACCTAAATAGCAACAAATTCCCCTCAAATTTACTCTAAAGACGTAGAATGTGTGGGTCAGGCATGATGAAATATTAGAAAAGACAAGAATATTTGCCTTTTATGTTATGAACAGCCCTAAGTCCCCACTGGTAGATAGGGCAGCATAGAAATAAAGTTTTACTTACACGAGCACACCCATTTCTAATTGTTAGAATCACATCTTTGATGTTCTCTAAATCTCAGATGTCATCCACCCATAGCTCTCTGAACTATGGAAATCAGTGATCATATGACATGCAAGTACAAAGACGACAAAACAGGTTGTAGAACTGATGCTTTCCTTCCACAATGGCTTGGATTTTTAAAAAACTATTTGTTATCACAGATAATACGTCTTTGTTCTTAGCATCCATAAACTGAGAAGAACTTAGTGAAGGCAATGTGTAGACAAAAAAAGGGCTTTTCAAACTTGTCTGGGGGTGTCAGAAGGGGAAATAAATGAGACGTTCCATCCAGCAACATGCATCAACACTGATGTCAGGCAACATACTTTACACAGAGATAGCTTGTGCTGATCACAAGATAAACTCCAAATCCATTTTCTGACAAAGATGTTATTAATCCAAAGGAGGAGCCACAAAATGATGTGTGGCTTTCAAAAATATCCAGCTCTTTTAATTGGGAAAGATGGTACAAGGAAGGCAATACAATCAAATGGAGGAGAGGGCAATATAATGGTTATGGTCACGATCCTTTCAGCTAGTACCATGATTAGGATTACTGTATGCTGCTTGATTGGTTGCCAGCAGCATCAGATAAACTGGAGCAGAGTTGGTTATTACTGCTCTGCTGCCCTGCTGTTTCTAATATGTTTTAATGCTCTGATTTGTTCTTATTTGATAGCGAATGCTAACAAATGTGATTAGATTTGACTGCCACCATGTTGATAGCACCAGATACAAATATAAGATCATTTTCAGGCCCACTTCCTAGCTCAAGCATAAACAAGTCCTTCCGAATCATCTCCCTGCAGGACAAACCAAGTCACAGGTGCAAACAGGCATGAGCGTGACAATTAATTGGCCTTTCCTATACTTATCCAATTATGGGAGATGCCCTCTCCAGCTGGAGAATAATCAGCACATAATCCCCTTAGGAGCAACTGCCCCCCCCCCCATCACCGTGAGCCCTCCCACTGTTTGGCCGCCTCATGAGTGGGTGTGTGCCTTTTAAGAGGCAACAGGAAAGGCCAACGGATCTACTTATTGAGAGGCACTAATTGGACAAGTAAAAAATACCTGAAGCTGCACTACAGGCAAAATAGACTAGAAAGGCCTCTTGGGGCTCTATCTCACAGAAATGCAGCTCCTCTCGACTTCACACCAGACACTGCATAAATGCAGCAGTTAACTGCTTCTTTAGAGCAGTCTAGGGCATTGCCACAATTGGGATCCCTGCCAATGAAGAGGGTATAAATAAGTTTGCTGAAAGGTGAGAAATTTCCAGGGGCTGCCAACTGAGTTTAATGGGCTGTTATCCCCAAATATTGGTACTACTTAACTTTTTAAAAGAAACATAAACTGTTATGTTATTGAATACAGACTTCTTGAATTCTATGGCTGTTTTTGCGTAGAAATTATAATCATTTTCCAACAAGCCTGGGAACTATCTTTCTCTCATAGAACAAAAACTAATGTTGCAGTTGAAAGAAATTGAGTTTAAATGGATAATCATCTATTAGAACTAGCAAAAATCATTACCCTACATTATCTATATAAATAAAATGTAATGTTCGTTTAAAATAACTCAAGAACCACTGGAGGAATTGACACCAAATTTAGCCACAAGACACCTAACAACCCAATGTATGTCCTTCACTCAACAAAAATTGATTTTGTAATTTGGGAGTTGTAGTTGCTGGGATTTATAGTTCACCTACAATCAAAGAGCATTCTGAACCCCACCAACGATGGAATTGAACCAAACTTGGCACACAGTTCTCCCATGACCAACAGAAAATACTGGAAGGATTTGGTGGGCAGTGTCCTTTGGTTTTGGAGTTGTAGTTCACCTACATCCAGAGATCGCTGTGGACTGAAACAATGATGGATCTGGACCAAACTCTACACGAATACCCAACATGCCCAAATGTGAACACTGGTGGAGTTTGGGGAAAATAGAATCTTGACATTTGGGAGTTGTAGTTGCTGGGATTTATAGTTCACCTACAATCACAGAGCATTCTGAACCCCACTAATGATAGAATTCGGCCAAACCTCCCATACAGAACCCCCATGTGGGCCACAGCAACGCGTGGCAGGGGATGGCTAGTATGAACATAAAACTCCTGTGTCAGTGCTGAGAAACGTATACCTCGCAAAATGTTGCTAAACTGCAAATCTCATCTGTTGTAGACATTTTGGCCAGTACATTGGCATGATGGTAGTAGCCATTCATCAACGTCTGGATGATCAAATCTTCTGTCTATTTTGTAGCCTGTCAGGTCATTGAACCTAACACTATACTATTTATCCTGACAATCAGTGACTCTCCAAGGTTACAGGAGAAGGCCTTTCCATCATCCTTTTAACTAGAAGTTCTGGGGACTGTGGAATAATTTTTTTATGTCCCATGCATGTAGCATAATTTGCTTAAACGATGCCAACATTCTGCAAGTACCTCTATACACACTACAACATGCCTACTTGTATTCGTTTTCTCACACCCTAATCCTAACTGTAACCTTGTTATGAACACAAGACCAGATGAATATCTGAGTATCAAGAAACATGTCACAGAGCATGCCCTCAACATTATTTATTACATTGATATGATAAGAGTCTTAGATGACACAGATCAGATCTCACCATCTTCCATCCAGGCACTTAACAGCTTCATAAAACTTTAGGAAATTGCTTCAACTTGTAAATTTAGTTAGTGTCCTGGATTGAGTCTATAGCGTGGTTCCCCCTCCACACACGCATGTGTGTGTGTGGCGCTTGGTATCCACCGGGGTTTGGTTTCAGGACCCCCGTAGATTCCAAAATCCATGTATGCTGAAGCCCCATTATGCATGATAGCATAGTAAAATTATGTCACTTAAATAAAATGGCAAAATCAAGATTTGCATTCTGGAATTTTATTTTTAAATATTTTCAAAGCAGGAATAGTAGCTGAGGAATTTGGTAAGCGGTTGTCCAAACAAATAACTTTTCCAAGTTCTGGATTTTCTCCAAGTATTTTGGAAAGCAAAGGGATAGTCGGTAGAGATGGCAGCATAGCTTCTGGCTGACAGCCTCTGTAGCTTTACCATCCCAGCCTATGTGGTACAGAATATTTAACTCAAATACTGCAAGATATCTACTTCACAGTTCTCTTTTCTTTGTATAATTCTAAGGAAGTACAAGAAATTTAGCAGTTTGTTTGACCCAGGGATTCTCCCTTGATTGTTCTGCCTTTCATCAATAGTTTTATTTATTTATTTATTTATTTATTTGCTTGCTTGCTTGCTTGCTTACTTACTTACTATTTTTATACCTTGCCCTCTCTCACCCCGAAGGGGACTCAGAGCAGTTTATTTCTTCCTGGCATAATTCTGGGAGCATTGCAACTAATGTGGGAAGATGGGAGATTGGCCATGCATTGCTATGAAATACTTGAAAGCTTTCATAGCACATTGGTGCTATGCAATTTGATACAGAATAGCTAGATCTTTGTTTAGATTTTTGTTCTCATTTTTCACAATATGCAGTATTTATAGGAGCAGATAAGAAAGAAAGGGGAATGAGGAAGGAAAGGAAGGAAGGTAGATCTGGCAATCCATGCTGAAAACACTACACAAAAATTAAAAGTAAATTGTAAATACTGAATCCAAGTCATCTATATGCAAACTCATTGCTCAGAGCCCAGTATACACACATCACGTGAAGCCTGCTTGGCATGTAAGCCACAGAATGGATCCTTCTTTGCCTTCAACCCCAATCATTCACTGACAGCCACTGCACTTCTTTTCATTAACTATTCAGATCATGTGCTGAGGCTTCTCAGAAACCAATCTCATGCACATTAGTCCTGCTTGTTGTGTGGCTAAGCAGGACTCAATGCCTGGAGTACAATAATGAATGAGAAAGCTCCAAGTTGTTTCCAACACAGCCAGGGAAAGCTGAATATCCTAAGCTGTGTGCCCAAGAATTTGCTTTCTAATTTGACACCACAGCTGGAATATACACTCATTTTACATTAGGAACACTTTTCCATAAAACTGCACAAGTGGATATGCAATTCCGTGGTGGGAAATCAGAACTCTATAAGGTGTTCCAGCTCCCAATTCATCAGCATGACTGAATCTTTTCACTTGCCGCAACTGGGAATATGGATGTGGATTTGAAAATATGAAGGAATTTAGCAACATAGGTCTGCTGAAATTCCTGGGCACTCAAATCAATAACAGCAAAATTCCTACCCATCTGTAATGAGAAAAGGGAAGCTCTTAGAAAGAACTCATGTATCCTGCACAGCATTTTGTTTCTTTTTTATAGTTATGCATCACCTTTCCTGCAACAAGCACAAAGTAGAGCCCTTGTGGTCTCTTCCAACTCTATGATTTCATGTCCCAACTCATCTCTATCTTATGCCTACAAAAATCCTGAGTAATATGGCCTGGCTTAAATTGACCTCTATGAGTGGAACCTGAATCTGCATTCTTTTTGAGGATTGAAACTTGGTTCTCCCAAGTCCCAGATAAATACTGTACTTTAGCCACTAAAAAACCCTATACCAAAGTAATGAAGCTAATAATTTGCATCACCTAGAAGGCATGGCCAACATGCTCACCAGCAAGGCAAGGCAAAGTTTTCTTAGCTATTCATTTTATCTGCTACGAGAATAAATTCAGTGCAGAAATCATGTTCCAAATAGCAATGAAGCATTGCTCTGCAACAGTTTAATTTCATAGGAGAGGCCTTGGATTAGGAAAGCTGTCCATGATTTTTTTTAAAATGCAGAAACAATCAAAATGGTAACGAAGGCTGCCTGGCCCTGTCCCAACTAGGGTAATTCCATGCTGCAGACACTAAACTCTTGCTGTGTCTGCAACTGGATACCGATTCATGTAGCCTCATTTTTTGGCAATCCAGTATGCTTCTCTCCCTTAAAAATCTACTAACTCCAGTATAGGGACTTCAGACATTCCAAACTTCTGGATTTCCATTCCAGAAGGCCCAGCTATCATAGCCACTAGCAAAGGGATTATGTGCACTGTAGCTGGAAACACCTAGAATATCCTGCTCTAGGCTTGGGGTCTGCCAAACATGCATGCTTTATAAACATCATTTCTTCAGCAGGCCTCTGCCATTCTTCTTTAGTACCTTTAGTTTATACATATTTTAAAGTGATAGACCTGGATGGTATCACAGCACAAGAAGAATGTTATACCTTTAGATTAGTTAGAGAACATGACACATAAAAAAATTCTTAGTATTTTTATATAAGATCTTCTCCACTTCCATGGCAAGATATTTATCAAAAGGAATTTGGGATATTCCTAAGTTATCTATATTGTATTTCGAAGGAGATTCCTCTCACCGTTTAAGCGCAAAAGCCAAAAGAGAACAGAGTGAAAACAATACTATGGAGATGAAGCTCTCAATTGCCCCTCCGCCTTAGATCACAACACTAACATGTCCCTTTCTTCTTTCATTTTGGAGAATTAGCCAACCTCATATAGCTCTGTTTTCTTGAAGCTGTTTACAATTGCTTCCCCAGAAACAATGGAACGGCTTTCAGGAAATTCCAAATACCCAATGAATACATTCCTAGAGATATTGCTCTCTACGATCAGGATATTGAAAGAAGATCCACTTCTCTATCAATGTACCCACACAATCTCAATTCTTGCCCACAGCCCCTGTCTTCAGAGGTTTGGCTGCCTAAGACAGGCAATAAGACCTTTGCAGTAGTGACTTCAAGATTATAGAATATCTGCCCTTGGAAACTCCAACTGGCAGTGAAGAAAAATTCCATTTAACAGGTTGTTTAAATTACTCTTCTCCTGACTCTCATGGTTTGCTTAATTGTTTTTGCTGTTTCTTTCAAGTCTCTATTTTATTAGCTCTATTACTGTGTTTTACTGTGTTTTACTGCTATTGTTTTACATTTAATAAGTATCATTCTGAAACTCTCGTATATTTATTTTAAGAACAAAACATTCCTCATAGATTATGGGCACAAGTTCTTTTTCACCTCAAGAACTTCATTCCCTTGCAGTCCACCTGCCAACTAACACATGCCAAGAGTGAACAGGCCAGGGAAGGAAAGTTTAAGTTTCCCCACCTCACTCACTATAACCTTCAAAGTCACACAAAGTAATGAGGCTTGACAAAAGGACTCATGTTGGAACTGAATGCTCAAGTGAAGTGTGTGCACACATGTGTCTGTGTGTGATAATGAGAGTGAGATAAAAGGTTTGCATTATGATTGTGTTTTATGAATGGGCACAATTGACGAGAGGAGGGCACAGGTTGCATGCAAGCACTGAGCCACTGTTTGCCTATCCATGCCATAAGCTCTTTCCATAGAAGCTCCATATAATGAGATGTAAAGAGAGGGTACAATATAGCTTCAGAACAAATGTAGCAAGAAAAGGGCTATATTGATTATTATATTTCCCTGTTTGTATGCATTCTGAATTAAGTCCAAAAAGAAGGGAAAATCCATATAATAACCAAAGATGCATGTCTTTATTCTGTGCCAGCATCCGGATGCCAATCTGGTGGCACAGTGTAGAAAGCCTTGCATCTTTGTTTCTTCTTTAGTTCTTTTGGCATGTACCCAAGATCTTCTGTTCCTCTGATATACTTTCAGAACTTCAGTAACAACATCAAGCAAAGTGGTAAGCCACACTGTCAAGACTGATGGGTGGCAATGTTATGAGTTTCAGGAAAAATGAAAAAAAGTTCCACCACCCATCCAAGACCTTACTTTATCAACAAAATTTGTATGAGTAACTATAATCCACATTAAACTATGTAAATCATGTTCTGGTTTTTCAATTTATAACCATCTGTTATGGTTTCCCAAATGTATCCTTTATGAAGTGATCTTTTGTATTCACTGAACTTTGAAGCTATGGAGATGGCATGTCTGAGGAATTTAGGCAAAACAACAGATTGTTGGGATATCAGAGGGAGTAGTCTATGTGGCTGACACCGAGATGTGCAACACGTAAGTTGCCACCACCTTTCAATTATGAAGCTCCCTAAGACAAATTGAAAATGTTACTCCTTCTCTATGCTTTTTATGAGACTAATCTGATTCCATTACTCCAGAGTGTTGCAGGAAAAGTGCTGACTCCAAGTATGTTACATCTGTAAATGTTTTTAACTGAGATTCAACATGCTTTTATGTTTTACTTGTATTTGTTTACTGCTTTTAGGTGCTATTTTTTCACACGAAGTCAGGACATGAGTTCAACAGATGGACTGCTAGACAGACACATAGTGAAAGGAAGTAGAACAAAAAAATAATACAATAATACCCCCAAAACATGGCACTTACCTCCCTCAGCTTGTCCATTTCATTCTGAAGAACTTGCTTAGCCAACTCGCTCTCAATGAGTCGCTGGCGCAAGTCCTCATTCTCCTCCTCCAGCTTAATTCGCTTTTTCTCCACTGCCTCAAGTTCATTATGGAGTCGTACAGAGACATCTTTTGCTACCTGCAAACACAACAAAGGATATCATGGAGATCCACCCTCAAACCAAAAGCATAATGGCCAAGTTCATTACCATGATACAACAGCAGTATATAGAGTCAACCACCTTTAGGTTCATTGTTTTGATCCAGGGTATATCTCTACTTCTTGAGTACTTGCACTAGGACAATGATAGTTTTCCTAATTTGTGGCCTTTAAAGACTGTTGGACTGCAACTCCTCTCTTCCATCACCACTAGTTCTGCTGGCTAGAACACATGGGAACTGCAGTCAAAGATCATCTGAAGAGCTGTGCATTCTCTGTATTAATTTATAAAGATTTTCTTCCACAATATGCACTTATAGGACACACTTACATCTTAAACAGAAGTGAACAAATGCTTCACAATAATCTACTACTGATGGCTGTCTGTGACAGATTAACATGGGTTCCTATCTTTGAACCTCTGAAAAGGAGCAACCCCAAAGCCCTTTCAAGCTTTCTCAAAACTAGATTACTGAAACAAATAAAAGTTGGGGGTTTTATATAAAAAGTACCCCGAGAGCTTAGCTGTGATAGTAAAAAAAAAAAATCCTGGGTGACCTTGTACCCAGAAGTACCCTTCACCCTTATTCCACGAAGCACACATCTCCCCAGTGAATCTTCATACAAAAGCATAACACTATAGTTGTTGGTTCTTACATATACAGGTCAATTTAAAGCATGTTAAACATACTAACATGTGCCCACTGCTGTTTTAGAGCATGCAGTGCAGTAACTAACCAAACTTTACTCCATTTGTATGATTTTAAACCCAAGTCTTTAATTAATTTACACCCCATTGTTAGAATAGAACCATTTTTAAAGAAGACAAACTGCCTCTGCCCATAGCCTAACACAGGGGTTCTCAACCTGTGGGTCCCCAGATGTTTTGGCCTTCAACTCCCAGAAATCCTAACAGCTGGTAAACTGGCTGGGATTTCTGGGAGTTGTAGGCCAAAACACCTGGGGACCCACAGGTTGAGAAACACTGGCCTAACAATTTACAAAGCACAGAGGTCAAGAGAAGGAAGGCTAAAATATATCTGGATTAATGACATTGAATTAATACAGACAGGTTTAAGATTAAAATATGAAAAGGCACCTAGACAGAAATTCTACAGGTTCCATGGAAGCTTTTCTATCCACCATTACCAACCCGCTTCTACCATGATTACAGAACTGTTTTTCTCTCTTTATGAAGGGCTGAAAAATCTTGTGAATATACAGTGCCTTACACATTTTAATAAGAAGCAAATGCTGAATGGAGTAGGAGAAGTGGTTCATATGTTGTTGTTGTTGCGTGTCTTCAAGTCATTTCCAATTTATGGTGGCATTAAGGTGAAACTATATAGTGTTTTCTTTGCGAGGTTTGTTCAGAGAGGGGTTGCCATCACCTTCTGAGACTGAAATAATGTGACTTGCGCAAGGTTAACCCAGTTGGTTTCTGTGCCCAAATGAGGATTCAAACTTTGATCTCCAAAGTCATGGTCCAATATTCAAACTACAATACCATGCTGACTCTTAACTCATGCTTCTAGATAATACTGAAAAAGGTCATGGAAATCACCAACAGGGGAACAAATGAGCAGTGCCTACACTTAATATTTGTATCTTGCCAAATTTGCACAATAAACCAAAGTATGGAGAGAAAAAATCACTTGTACTTCCACTTGGTTCTCTCATCCCTGCAGTACCGAAGTGCCCATCAGTATTCTGCTGAATTATTCTTTTATGCTTTGCTGCACAGCCTAAGAAGAAAATGAGAGCCTTTCCAGAACAGATCCTCTGTCTACAACAGTGCTATAAACATCAGCAGTTCTGGTTGTGGGAGATAAAATAAGTGTCATATACATGATATGCTTACTGTGGCACCAGAAGTTTTCAAATATGCGTGTCAGCATGCTTCAGAAAAGAACTCTGACCATGAATTATGGGAAATATAAATGTAAATCTCTCTCATCAATGCATCAAGCTGTGTCAAGGTCACCTCCCATAATTTCTTTCAGAATCCACAAGCAAAGAAGCAAGGGAATGAAAGCTGGCAGTGCCACATTACCCTCTGATTAAAGGGAAGAATATGGACCAAAGGTTAAAGGGGGTTGTTCAAAGGGAGGTTGCCATCACCTTCTTCTGAGGCTCAAAAAATGCGATTGTCCAACGTTAACCCAGTTGGTTTCTGTGCCCAAACAGGGATTCAAACTCTGGTCTCCAGAATCATTGTACTAGACAAAATAGCCTAGACAAAATGCTGTTCACAGATGCTAACATCAGCAGCCCCAAAAGCGGATTTTAGTGTCAATAGCCACTGCTCTGACAGCAATGACTGGGTGCATAACAAAACACACCTTGTTGTGAAAGGAAAAGAAAATTCTAACAAAACTTGGTAACAGGGTATAGAACAGGGGAGGCAAAGGAGTGCTTGTGAAGGCCTTTGCAGTCTCTCAAACACTAGTTCCCATGCAAATATAGTGTCTTGTTCTTGTATCACCAATCTAAACCTGTCCAATATGCAATCAGGCATTTTTGAGCTGTTTTCCAGCTGAGAAAGGTGGCCAAAAGCAATGTCACTTGGCAAGTCAGGCATGTAAATAGAAGCACTTTCTAGTGTGACTGAGGACTCTCAGTAGTAAACAATGGTTCTCACCACTGCTCAGTTGTAACACAATATGGAGTGTGTAATTGAAGCATAGCCAGAAAACCTACTCAAGTCACCTTCTACGGCAATTCCCTTTGAGAACCTTGACTTGTATGGACTCATGATAATCTAATATGAACAGTCATTTAGACTGGAGATGATGTAGTTCTGGTGGCATGCAGCGCCCTCCCCCTGGTACATGCACCATTGCCTGCCCCCTACTCACCCACCTGCCCCTGCTGACTCACCCATTTGTCCCTTGTTCACTCTCCACTCACTCCCCACCTCCCCACCCCGGTTTGGAGCACTCCATCTCTAAAAGGTTTACCATCAGTGGTCCAGTATATCTGGAAGCCAATTACTACAAAAAGAGTAGGCTAATGTGACAACTGTTAAATATTCATTTCTTTATTTCACTTTTATGCTGCCTTTCTCCCAGAATGAGACCCAAGGCAACTGGCAAAAAAAAAATCAATAAAAACACACAAATTATATGGGAGGAAATTAAATGAATGCTGAGCAGTTTGAACTGAACTTCCAGGCATCTGGATCTTACTTGGACTAAGAGGACTAGATAAAAATGTCAGAATTGAGGCATGGTACAATTTTAAAATTTGTTCTGTGAAGTCTGGAACCCTGGAGGAAGTCCCTTCCTTTAACAGCACAGATATCTCCAAAAACATATGTAAACACAGGAAGCTGCAAGTAATGCCACAATGCTGATTAACTCAAAAACATCATTTAGCAAAATCAGAGGAATGAATTCTAGCCTCCGGGGGCAGTCAGCGCTTGACCTTTTTAGTAATAATGTGCTCACAATATGGCTCTGTTTGATAACTGGAGTCATGGGTATTATTTTATCACATCCTATGGAAAAAAAATAGAGATTGAAAAAATGTAATTACCATAATTCCCCCTTTCTCTCTCTCTAAAAAAAGCCAGGACATTTCATTTTATCATATTGGGGGGGGGGGGGGGGGAGAAGGGAGGGAACAAACAGGAAAATTTTAGCCATATATGGCATCGAATTGTGCCGACTTTGTATGCCGCCCTGAATTGCCTTCGGGCTGATATGGGCGGGATAGAAATAGTGTAAATAAATAAAATAAATAAATAGTAATTGCTCAGAGGTGGTTATGTCAGGTTTCCCCCCTGAAATGTAGACTATACTACCTGTTATTTATTGGTGCTCTCCCATCCAAGTACTAACCAGGCCTTACCCTTCTTAGCCTCACAAATACAGCCTATAATTGACTGTTACTGTTTCTTTTGCTTTATTCCCCTATGTAATATGCCATTTCTCTTATTGTACATACCTTACAAGTTTTTCATATTAAATATTTTTGCTGTTTTATTTCTTTTTACAGAGCTTTCTTCTCCATCTGATTAACTACTTCAAGTTGGTGAGTTAAGAGTTGGTAAACAAACAAACAATGCACAAGTATCTATAATGACACAGAACAAATACATTTTTGTTCTGAGTTAAGAGTTGGTACCTGATCCCTTTGAGCGTAAACCAGGCTTCCTCTAAGCTCAATCTGGGGGGAGGGGTCCATTTATGACCAAAATACATCAAGAGTTTTTCCCAAGGAACAGGAATTAAAAAAATCACTGATTGCCAAACTATTAACAATTGTTTAATAAATACAGCTAGATCTAGGAGATTTCACAACCCAACCATTCTAAATCAACTGGGGTTTAATGGTTTAATAAACTGTTTATTGCAGAAATAGTTAAAAAGGTTTTAACATCAGGATGTATAAATGACCAAGCATGAGTTATTAGTGTATTATACCATGTCTTAAATATTGTGTTCCAGTAATTCATGCAAACAAAATTTGAGCCACATTATAATACAGATTTAACCCTGATGCACCAGAATGCAATATTTTAGTTCCCCGGAGTCACATTTTGTTACAGAATCCAAACAAAACTAGACCTATAATGTAGACATTCTGTGATACATTTGTTAATAGTAGCATGCTTTGGCATGAGTCATGAATGGAAGAAAATTCTACTGAAGAGCACTTATAAGCAAATGTCCAAATATGATAGAAGTCTGAAGAAGCAGGCAATAAGGGTAAAATACCCAAGCCAATAATCAAAATTATAATATTTGAGATGGTATTCTTGTTAGCATTGATATTATAATTCTCATTTATCTTTAAATTTATTTTAAGGATTACTATGACTATTGCAGAAGTGATAAATAAGATATTATAGTACATTCCTTGGCAGGTCAGAAATATATTTATCATTGTTGTTGTTATATTTATTCAGAAATGACTTTTTCTACTACAATACAAATATGGCAGAGGAACAACTTTAAAGGTATGGTTCTGCTTCCTAGCAAATTGAAGGAAAATAGACTTTTTCTTTCTCTCTCTTTTTCTTACCTTGTCATATTACTACATTTACTAAGATAGAGGAGCACCACTGAACTTTTACTTACAGAATGAGATCATAATAATTTGTCCAAACCTCCATTGGTCTTCCAGCAGAAGGCTAAAACCTTTTTATTCAGGCAGACCTTTAAAGAACATTTTTAAGACTCAGCCAGAGGGTGCTTTGTAATTTAACAGTTTTCAGTGGTTTATGTGATGTTGATTATTTGTTTTTAACCATTCTGTGTTCAATTCTACTTTTAGTCTCATTTATGAGGAAAGTGGGGTTTAGATAAATATAACAGCAATAATGACTAGTAATAGTAGTAGTAGTAGTGGTATGTTGTATTTGGGACAATACATTGGCAATGGTTTTGCACCACAGCAGATGTGAAGGTCAAAGGGCAGGGACCCAGCATGTTACCAAAGCAATTATGATTGACAGAACAGGTTGAATAAGTAAAGATGCTATTGTAAAGTATGGAAGATATACACACATTGACGCATGAGAAGAGGTTGCCGATGCTTTATCTTTTGCAATTATTGATACAAATCCCAGCTGCATCCTCACTATGTGAACTGTAAATTAGCTAGCAACCAAGATTTATTCAGAGCAATGATTTTAGCAGGAAAGGCGGTAATAGCATGATGGTGAAGAAATAAAAAAATCAAATATGGAAAATTGGAAGAATTACCTGTTTGATCAAGTCCAATCACACATTATAGCATGTATAGTTCATAAGGATATGAAGGAAGATAAAACAAAAGAAATTAAAGAGAAACGGGTGACCTACATGGAATGGATAGAAAGTAGTGAAGCCAATATAGATATTGTGCAAAGATTAAGAAAATCATCTTCATTGTTAAAAATAAAGAAAGAAAAGGAAAATGTGGTAGCAATATGGGGTGGAGGATGGAGAGAGGGGAAAGAGGGGGAAGTGAAAAGAAAAATAACTTCATAAAAGAGATGACAGATAATATAGAAATGTTTCATTATTTGCAATGTATATATACAATAGCTGTCTATTACCTATTCACAGATTGTGTTATTATTTACTTAATAAAAATATTTTAAGAACCTGTAAATTAGCTAGCACAACACCACAGCGGATATTATGGAATCAGCTGTGCTTGAAGCTCTACCAACACCATTGGGGGGGGGGGGGGAGCCCTAGTTATTTCCCAGTTCCAGCAAGTGAATCACTTTATCCTGGCGAATGCTAAAGCAATCAGGAGGCAGCTGTTGGTGGCTTTAGGGTATGAGAAGAAAAATGCAGCCTGACAAACATATGGAAACTATCACACCACATCCAGCTCAGAAGACAGATAATCCATGTGATGGCCCATATGGGCAATTCCAAAGATGTTGAGGGAACACAGTAAGCACCATATTTTATATCCCCAATCTTGCTTCTAATCAAAGCCTGCTCCCATATTCCTACTATAATATCACACTGCATACTACTAATGCTGGCTAACAAAACCGGTAACATTTGTAATGAATCTAATGATCTCAGTTTGATGTAGCGTAGCTGGGGTGGTAATACGTTTTGCAAGAATTCTAATATTTGTAATGTCTTTTGGAATTAATAAAATTTCCAATGTTATGGTTTATATTTTATAGTCTTTTATGTTACTTTTTTAAAGCTCCCTAGTGGTGCAATGGGTTAAACCATGGAGCTGTTGAACTTGCTGACCAAAAAGTCAGTGGTTCAAATCCAGGGAGCGGGATGAGCTCCTGGCTGTTAGCCCAGCTCCTGCCAGTTCAAAAATATGCAAATGTGAGTAGATAAATAGGTACCGCTTTGGCGGGAAGGTAACGCCAGTCCATGCAGTCATGCTGGCCACACGACCTAGGATACATCTATAGACAATGCCGGCTCTTCGGCTTAGAAATGGAGATGAGCTCCATCTCCCAGAGTCTGACACAACTAGATTTAATATCAAGTGGAAACCTTTATTTTTATGCCACTTTTTAGAAACTTTTTATTATTTGCCAATTAAAAAGTAAATCCAGTGCTGTGCATATACTATAGTTCAGGATGTCTACAGCTTGGGTACAACTGGACTCCACAACAGCTCCCCCAAAATAGTGCTTGCCCTCCAGGTGTATTGGGACACAAACCTTATCATTCCCAACCACTGTGGTCTGGGAGTATATCCTTGAAACATGGGAACTGTAATCTAGTACATCTGGATAGAAAAATTCCCTACAGACAAGCATCTTAGTTTTGTGTGTGTGTGTGTCAGGAGCGACTTGAGAAACTGAAAGTCGCTTCTGGTGTGAGAGAATTGGCCATCTGCAAGAACATTGCCCAGCATGTTTTGCTGTTTTACCATCCTTGTGGGAGGCTTCTCTCATGTCCCCACATGGGGAGCTGGAGCTGACAGGGAGCTCATCTGCACTCTCCCTGGATTCGAACCTCCGACCTTTCGGGTCTTCAGTCTTGCTGGCACAAGGATTTAACCCACTGCGCCACTGGGGGCCCAGCTTCTTAGTTCTTAACAGTGAAGCTGCAACACAGAGACTTGAATTATAAGGAAAACTAACTACAGAAGAGGAAATCCTGCATAATGTGCTATATTGTCTATTGACTTTTCCCCTTTTTTATTGCTATATTTTTAATTGGTTTTGATTTTAATTGTTTAATTGGTTTTGATTTTGATTGTTTAATTACATGGTTAACATTTATGAGGTGACGCTTGAGCTATGTTTATTTTTACTGTTGTAAACCACAATGAGTCCCAAATGACAAAAATAGGTGGGATGGCGATAATAATGATAACAGCATCAGAAAGGCAAGCCATTAGGGACTAATAAAAGGAAGCCTGAAAAATGATATACATGAAAACAAAAGGATAATTAACATAGCTCCCAGGTATAGTTCCGCATAGTTTCAAGCAAATCTAGAAGAAAAAGAAAACACATGTTTCATCATTCCTATTAAACACTGTATAAAGCAAAAAAGATACTTTGTTATTTTTTTCTCCAATCCTGAAAGACATGGCCAAGAAACATACCCAGGGGTTGCTGAAACACATTTTGGGGCTTCTTTTAGAAATGAGGACCCAAAACTTTCAGCCTGATACTGAAGCCTTTACAATGGCCAGGTAGTACCATTTGTAAACCATGTATGGGTGGGTAGTCTCCCCATAAGACTCTGCTTTGTTTGGAATAGCAAACACCTCTCATCCATTGGAAACATCTCTAGATAGAACCAAAAAAAAAAAACTTCTGCATGAAATCCAGCAATGCTAATGTCAACAGTATTGGGCTAGCTAGATGGAACAATGGTCTGAATCAGTTTAAGGTAACTTCCCATATTTCTCTACACTTGTGGTTCTCAACCTGTGTGTCCCCAGATGTTTTGGTCTTCAACTCCCAGAAATCCTAATAACTAGTAAACTGGGTGAGATTTCTGGGAGTTGTAGGCCAAAACACATGGGGACCCACAGACTGAGAACAACCACTCTACACACTCCTATGGAAAAATAGACCTAATTAAGATTTTCCCACTCCCCATGTTCTCCTTCTCTATAAGACATGGATCTGATAGTTTTCACAAGCCAACACTTCTAAATTAACAGTGGGGGTTTAGTGGTATTGTGGTGCTACTTTGCACAAACAAACAAACAAAAAAAGCACAAGAAGACAGGTTTCTATGACTCAATACCACTTAATGTTACAATAAAAAACACATTTTACAGGATCCTAGCAGGTGTGAATAGCAACTATATTTACTCTTAAGCAACCACACAAGCACATCATCTTAATTACAGAGGCAGAGAGTGCTGGAAGCTTGGGTGGAATTGTCTTCAGTCACTTGTGGCTTGCTTCATTTCCAGGATCAGTTGATTTTTTGGTGCCTGGGGCACTTGGCAGAAGAGTCAGCCCTTTGTGCAATGGCTTCTCTTGGCTTAACTTTAAGTTTTGCTAAGCGTTCCACTGCAGTAAAGCAAAAGCAATTTATAGCTAAAGAAGAGTGGCATGGCAATGTACCCGAAGAGGCCATCAGTGAGATGAGACCAATTCAAGTACACTGTCTGGTCATACGTGGATTTACAAGTAAAGGGAACAATCAGCAGTAGTGGGCAATGCATGTATGTATTGGAAAAACCCCATAACCATGGAACCCATATCCACAGTTTCATTTACCCATGCTGGAGAGGGCCTGGATGAAATTTTGGAAGGGGGGATTGGGTTCCAACTAGGAATGTATCCCTCATGGATAAGAGGCTCTTGCTGTATTTGAAAATAATGGTTTAATGGTTGATTTTATACCAGAAATTGCACATTTCACTTGCACTGACTTTCTATAGAAGTCTACCTCCATGTCATGGATGGAAAACATGTAGCCCTCTAAACAATGTTGAAATATAATTGCTATCATGCATCCTTTATGGTCATGCTGACTAGGTTTGGTTGAAGTTGTTGGATTAAAATATCCAGAGGGCATACTCCCCCCCAACTCTGATCTACATTTTGTAGCATTTTGCTTTCTCTCTCTCTCTCTCTCTCGGTTAACTAAACTGCTGCAGGTAGGGGCTATCCACAGAAACTGGTTCATTTATTCACATGGGCTGACAAAATGAGTGGTATGTCTCTTGTTGTCAGCCTAGTAGAGCTATGATATAAACAAATTCTTACACCGCACACTTCCAAAGAAACCATCTTCATTTTCTTACTGTGAATCCAGAACACAAAAGGCCAGAATAAGACATGTTAAGGCAGCTCACTTCCATCTTCTCTCAAGTAGATCTAATATATGCACAACTAGGTGATTCATGCAAAACCTCAACAGACATGGCAACTTCTTGGTGAAATTACAAACTCATGATTTATTAGAAAGTGACTATTCAAAACCATGCAGAGATTATCAAGGCTAGCAAGGGTACTATTTATGCAGGATGTTTATCAAAGCCACCCTTGCAGAATGTTCAAGCAGCTAAAATTAAAATTGTCCTGTGCTTGTAATAATGTGAAATGGAGTCCCCAAAGATCACCGTGGTGTTAAAAGCCAAATCTACTTCTCAACAGAGTTCTAATTGGCCTGCTACTTTCTTCTCTCATGCCAGCCACATCAGACATGCCAAACACATTACGGTATTACCGTATCCTTTTATACCCCAGTAGCTTGTGTTTCCATCTCCTATTGAATATCTATACCATTAGCTCAAGATGCTGTAGCCAAGAGACCACGGCAACAGAGCAAGCCTTACAAGCATCCAAGAAGAGACAGGGTTCTCCATGAGGCTCTGTTGGTATGCAATGCCAAGAAAGTGCCATACTAGAGCAGTATATGCCATCCAGCTGGCCTCTACAATCATCCTGAACTAGCTAAGGCCTGCAGGCAGCTCAAGGGTGGGGCTCAGCCTCTTTGGTCAGCTGCTTAGTTGTCATGACTGTAAACTGAGCTGACAAGAAAGCATATTCTTATAGCTAAATCTTTTCTTGTCCCTGTACATCTTTCAGGAGCCTGAAAACTATACAATGGAAAAAGGCTGCTGGCTGGAATAAGGAACAAAATAGAATCAGAAGCAGGGTGGGAACACCTGTGCAGAGAAGCTGTAAACTGAAAGTATGCTATTTTGTTTGGGGGAAAAAAACCCACATTCAAATTCACCTGAAGCTATGAAACCTTCTGGGTGGTCTTGTTTTTCAAACTAACCACACCTCACAATGGTGTTGATGATGGTAACATGATTCTATGGAAACCATCATGTTTGATCTCTTCTCCAAAGAGAAGGGGCAGGCACTGCTCTAAAGCTCAGCAAAAGAAAATGCAATGTGACACCACTTAAACACAACTTTCCCCTAGCAACTACAGGATTGGCCAGTTCAAAATCCCAGAGTAAACAAGCAGGAATGAAGAGCTGCAGGAGATGTACTCTTCTAGCACATTTAAAATACAGCTAGTTGCTTGCTTGCTGGTCATTCACACAGAAGTTTGAACTAAAAAAAAATCCTTAGTATGTTACCCATGCTTTCAAACAAGAAAAATCAATTTAAAATTTCTACACCAAATAATATCAATCTCAGAATGCAACTCAATAGTTTTTGCTATTATCTTTTTAATTTTAAAAATCAGCTTCTCTTCATCTGAGTGACAAAGTACTTTGTCAGACACAGAAACCCTTCCCTTCCCATTTATTTATTTTCCAAGATTTCACTTAGCATGAGGATATAGAATATATGATTCTCAGATGATGTTCGGCTGCAGCTTTTGACTGGGAAGAGATATATTATTTGTTGTGCAAAAATTCCAAGTCTTGTGGTGCTTTCTGGAAACAAATTAACCTGAATTCTTAACACATATGCTTTTTTGAAGACTTGGATGTTTGGACAAGCCTTTGAGAATGTCTAGCCTCAATAGGCCACAATTAATGACACAGCAGTGCACTTTCATCCCATGCCCTAGTTTATGAGCGACAACTTGCACTATCTTATTCCCTTGTTCCTGTGTACCAGTGCTTCTTAACCTGTGGGTTGCTGACCACCAATTTTATATACCATTGACTTTATCTTTTATTGTATTGTGTGCTTATTTTATGCATTGTTTTAGGCACATTGTGCCATATGTAAGCCTCCCCGAGTCCCTTCTGGGAGATGGAGGCAGAGTACAAAAATAAAGTTGTTGTTGTTGTTAGTAATATTTATATAGAAGGTCCCAGGATCTACTGACCCCCTCCAAATAATAATAAAAATGATGATAATAATCATAATAATAAAAATAACTTTTATTTCTATCCCACAACCATCTCCCAGAGGGACTCAGGATGGCTCACAGAATACTCAAGGAGTGGCACGCAAAATACTACAAGTACAAAACAAAAGATATACAATAAACAGTTAACACAACATCATAAATTCACAATACTCCTTGGTAAAAACAATAAAATACAGCAATTGCTGTAGATAAAACAGCAGTGTTAGATGGCCATGGTGGACATCTGGGCCACTTCGAAAGTCTAGAACAGCTCAGGAATAAGCAAAACATGGCAAAATTGTCTAAAATACCCGTTAGAATATGAATGATACGACAGAGGGAAAAGACCTTGTAACCCCATGCTTACCTTGACATCTTGTTCAAGACTGTGGATGAGCTCTCCGTCCACCTGGCCGGTCTGTGCCACACGGAGACTGCGTCGCTCTGCCTTGCGGAGACGGTACTGCAAGATACGGCAGGTCTTACTGGCCTGATCCAATTGCTGCCGGAGTTCCTGTAGTTGGTAGACATCTTCCTCCATATAGACGTCTCTCATCTCCAGCATCTCAGCACGTAGTTCTTCAATCTCATCCTGGGGAAGACAACAAAGTTCTCAATAGATGGCCAGGATAACTGTCATGTGAGGAATATTGTCTCTCTGTCAAAAATGACATGAAATCTAGAAGGAAAGGGGCCAGTGCTTGTATGTGTATGTGTTTATTAAACATTCAATAAGTTCAAAATTGTTTGAAAGAAATGTAGTTCTTTTTCCCATACAATGTGGCCAGAATATATTCTTGGACACATTCCTACAAGCATGGTGGGGCAAATAGCAAATCATAAGCTGTATGCGACAAACACATTCAACTCTTTTTGGCTATCCTCAGAATTTCTTTTAATGAACTGCTGAAATCTGGCTGCAAATTACTAAATGTTGGATGTACTGGTCAATGGAATAGTCAATATCAGTTCAATGAGTTCCTTTTAGTTGCATGTGTCTTTATCTCTTTAAGTGTAAATATGAGTGGGCTGTTGATATTAAGTGAGGAAGAATTTAATGAATGATGAATAATAATTTAATTAAAATTAATAATATTTAATGAATTTTATTTTAATTAATTCCAGCTAATATTTAATATATTTCATATATATGCAAATGTAACGTTTTTGAACAATAAAAACCATGGGGTCCTGAGCTTTCCAGGCCCACCTGGAAAGGAGGCTATCCATTCTACCTATGTGTTAAACATACAAGTGACAATGATATACCATTATTTCTTATTCATGATTCTGTATTTATTAATAGTTTTAAAACAAACTGACATACCTATATTGCTATATGTATAAATAAATACATATTTACTATTACAGTATTTTTTTCTGTTTGTATGCATTCTCAGCAACAAAGCTGGCAATATATACATACATTAATGAATTAGGATTTCAAAATTTTCGCATATGTATTTCTTCCTCTGTCTCTGGGTAATTCATGCTAAAGACAAAATAATTCCACAAATTATCTAGTTTTCTGGTAAAAAGCTATTACCCTCTATAGACACTGATAATTACCATTGTAATAAAATCAACTGTCACTATTCCTATAAGGTTTCAAATGCAACTCTCTTACTACATGGCAATACATATTCAGAACCGTATTTGTGGTATATTCATTCATTTTTTATCTTGTCTGCTTTAACATGCAAGTGGGGAAGGGTCTTCGGTTCTGACCACCTTCACTCACACCATCACTTTCCATACATGGAAAGCATTGCATCTGAAAAGGAGATGTTCCTATTTGCATGGTAAGCCTAAAAACAAGCAAAACTCCCAAAATATTGGAATTTATGCTCAGATATATAATACCCTCCTCTGCAGACACATTCCTTTTCATATTAAAAAAAAAAAAAATGACGGAGGAGGAAAAGCAAAGCATTATTCAGCTCAAGCATTGAAGAATTCAAGAAATAACAACTGAACACAGCTTCTGGCAAACAGAATCTTCATTCACAACAGTGGTGCACAACTTCATGTAGCAGCTACCCATTTTACATGGGTCTCCAAAAGGTGATGGAACCTTATCCGCTACAAGTCTATGTCAGGAAAGCATGGGTCCTAGCATCTAACCTCCACAGTTCACTTCTAATACATCCTCCAGGGCTGAAAAGTATGGTCATTCCTGTTGTACAGAGAAAAATATGGGGTGGAAAAGCCTTTATGTAAGACTCTGAAATCACATAAGACTAGTTTGCCAGTGCCAGTCCATTAGCCCTAGTAGACAGAAGCAAATACACCAACTGGTCAACCGTCGGTTGACCAGCACTCGTGGGTATTGGTAGATGGTGAATAAATGTAATTTCTGGTTGCTTGAGAATTACTATTAAAATAGGCCTAATACTATACCCCAACCTATACCATACCATAAGCTCAGTATTGAATTAATATTCATATTGAAATACAACAATTAAAAATAAGTACAGTCAAACTTAACAGAGTGTAACATAGTTTTACTTTTTTTGTGTATTATAAAAACAGGGTTTTTAAAATTTAAAATGTTATTTCTTCTATTTTATTTTTGCCAGCTGTTTGAGAGTTCTGGTTGTTTAAGTTCTGGTTAACCGAGTCCATTGTATAGAACTAGGTTAAAACACAGCATATAAAGATAAAAGCCACACAGCACCAGCCGCAAGGGCTTTATCGCCCTGAGCTATAACAGAAACTGTCGTTATAAATGCAGCAATGTCAAAATGGGTCATATATTCTTTCTGGGATTCTGACTTCCTCAAATCAGAGGAGTTCGTAAGTGCTCTGTGTCCCAATGAACCAAACCTTCAGTGAACTGGAAAGAAAATGCAAGTTTAAGACTCTTTCATGCTCCACTAAAATAACAATTTACTTCCCATAGTTTCATTGTTTAGTGAGGAACATTTAGAATTCTCTGCCAAAGACCAGCTTAAAGATTAAAAGCTAATAGTACTTGATGACTTCCATGTCAAAGGGCCAGTGAATCCTCTCTAGATTTTAGGCTGTAGCTTTAAGGAGCTATCCAAGATCAATTTATTTGGGAGACATAGTCCAGCACTTTGTATAGTAACTTTAAAGTTCAGATTTTGAAAAAGAGAATTAAACCCCCCTGCTCTACATGGAAGCCACCAGACAACCCTGATTAAAGAACAAACAGGATTTCCCTGTTCACTCTCCCATTCCAGGATACTTTGAGAGACTCTCTTGATATCTTGGCACATGGCCATTTTCTTTTGTTTCACTGAATTTGTTTATATAATTCACTGGGCAGATCTCACTGGGTTTCCATGACTGAAGAAATACAACTTTGTGGCAATCAAGCATCTTCAGTAAGCATCTTCTTAAACCAGTCTTGGATTTTTGCCTATATTTTCATGGGCTCTGTTCACACTACCATATCTGTGAGCTACTTCTTTCCATCTATATCAGAAGGGGTTAAAGGATACTATCCTGTGTTTCATCACCTTAATTTCCAATTATTAATGCAACCAACCATTTCTATTAAAATAAACATAACTAACATGGTCTTCACATCTTCATGTACAGTGACACTTTTGATCACTTTCAAGTCATTTCCAACTTATGGTGACCTTAAAGCAAATCAATTCTGGGTTTTCTTGGCATTTGTTCAGAGGGGATCGGCGATTGCCCTCCTCTGAGATTAAAAGCGTGTGACTTGTCCAACGTTACTCATTGAGTTTCCATGGCTGAGAAGGGATCTGAATCCTTACCACACAGAGTTCTAATCCAACACTCAACCCACGATACTACACTGGCTCTTTATGCCACACTGCTTCTCTAAATCGATGCTTCTTAAATTGTGGGTCCTGACCCTAAATGGAGTTGCCATAGCTTTATGTTGGGGTTGTGACAGAATTCTGGCAGGGCAGGGCCAAAAGAAGAGATGAGGGAGGGAGAGAAGAGGCATCCTTTTTTTTGGCCCTGGAATCTTGTTGCCTCTGATTGCCTTGGAGAAAGAAAAGGGAAGGGAAAAAGGAGAGAAGGAGGGCTTTATTGGGGACCCCAGCCTTGAGGTCTGTGTGACAGAAGGAGCATCCCTCCTGTCTGTGTATCTATATCTTCCTTTCCATCTTTTAAGTCTTCTCTCTCCCTATCTTATGAGGCTTTTCTACAGATGAGGCTTTTCTACAGATCTGGGAATCTGGTGGTATTTCCTTCCCATCTTGGGCGTCTGGTGAGGTCTCTCTTTCCCTCTTCTCTCCATCCTTTTGGGTCTTTGTCACAGTGAGAGAGATGTGGTATGTAGACTAGATTCTTCCTCTCCTCTTTCATCCAGTTTGCCTCCTGACTCGGGTGTCCCATTTATGCTTCATACTTCTCCCTTCCTCAACAGCTTAACTGACATATCTGCCTGTGAGGGCACTGGCTTTTCTCCTTTGAATTCTTTGTGTGGAAGAGGAGAGAGATTGCTTTTTAAAAATACCAAGTTGATTTAAGATAAATTTATGATTTATTATCAGTAAATGTTTGATTTGTATACATATTTTACACATATAAATTTCACAGATAAAATGGGTTTGCAACTTGAAAAGGTTTATGAAACCCTGCTCTAGATAGAACTAGGAAAACCTGCTTCAGGAATGGACTAGAGGCCACATCATTCAAACCAGACTAATCTCAATTGCTTTCTACTCTTCTATTGTAGATGCCACGTTGTATAGTTTGGCCTTCATAGCCTTCACACCTGTCCTAAATGGAATTCTGCTACCCAGAATTCTATATTCAGTACTATCCAATGCTGTTAGCACCCTTGAAGACATGAGCTCTTCTCTATATAATATGGTATAGCAAATGATTAAAACTTGTTTGGCACTAAGAAGTGGGGAGATCTAAGGCGGAAAGCCACAATGATATCCAGTTTCCTGCTAATTAACACAAATCACATTCCACCAGGAAGTTCTGAGTAAGAGCACAAGAATTTCCACTGCTATTCATTTCAGTGAGGCATATGGAGAACCATCCTCATGGATTATTCCCATCACTGAGGTTTATCTTTCTGTAATGCCACCCATAATTTGCCATCACATTCAACCTCAGGAAATGGCCATAAGACTGGACTATGGTCAGAACTACTAAAGCTAGCCCCCAAAATATGAAATGCCACTAAGCTTCAAAAACTACTTTCCTTCAGTCATTCCAGCACAGTACAGGTAATCTCCAGGTTAAAAACAAGAAACGTTCTTTAGATTTGTTCTTAAATTGAATTTGTATGTAAGTGGTAACAGGTACATTTTTAAGTGTAACTCCACACACACATATACACAAACACACACAGAAGCATTGGAGAGCACAGGGAAGGGTTAACACCTCTGTGGTATTTGTTCTGCTGTCTTTGCCCCTGTTAGAAGATTTCACCTCACTTTCTGTCCTGTGATAATTGGATTTTGAAAATTCTGGCTTGTGGTGGAAACAAGGATTGGAGATAAAGCTTCAGTGGAGACACTTTTTCCTCATGAAAACCCTTTCAGGAGTGAATTTCCCTTCCTAGGGGAACATTTCTCTCACCTCCTGTTGCCTCACCCCCATTCTTAATTATGACTAATTTGTAAGTCGAATATTTGTATCCCATTTACAAAAAAAAACAACACCCTAAATAAAGGCCTGAATCTTTTAACCAGTTAAAAAACCAACACACCATTTTTCTTCACTAGGCTCAGTCAATGAAACATAAACAAGCTTGATAGTCGGGAAGAATAACACTAATATCAGAAGGAAACTCACAGAGCACAAAGAGCCTGGAGCGAGGGTGGTTTGAGACAGATATTCTTCTATAAATATTTTACTGGGAGATAAAGAGGAAACTGTGGGTGGAGATAGGATTCTCCTCACTGTGATGGCAGAAACAGTGAAAGCAAAAGATTAGAGTAGGCACAGTAGAGAATCTCCTTCCTAGTGGATATATAACTAGGTTATGAAGAAAAAGAAGCACTTCATGCAGAAAGACAGTAATCAAAAAGAATGCACAGAACACAATTTGAAAGTCAAACCACAAAAGAGTTATGCCCATTTTTAAGATAGATTAAATTCAAACTGAATAGCATGTACTTTATTGGCAAACTAAGCATCTTCTGAAGTACTTCGATTTAAAAACAAGAAATAAGTGTTTTGCTTTATATGGGAGCTACTATCTATGGAACAATAAAGTTTAGGAGAAGCACTTTCAAAAAGCAGCCAAAGTTGATGAATACACCTACTCATAGAGAACATGGTTTTATCATGCACTAATATCGGTAATACTACCAACTATGATTATATCTGTCTTCCAGCTCAACAATGTAGTAGACTTACTGATGTTACTATATTCCACTGCTGATGGGGGTATATTCAACTATGTTGTTGAGCTGGAAGACAGGTATAAACCAGTTGATGTTAATTCTCTAATTTTACTGATATCTGTGCATGAGAAAACATGTTCTCTATCAGTAAGTATATCTATATATCAACTTTGGCCGAGTTCACTATATCTTGTTCTATTTCAGACTTCACCAGTACCTGGCAGTACTGATGCAATCAGGTCACCTGGAGCTACAGTACCTACTTGCTGGTTGGCAGAGCAACAAAGATGATGGCTCATGTAAACAAAAGGAAATGAAAATTCAGAATAACTTCCACATACTGGTGTCACAAAATAACACCAGATGGAACTTTCAGGAAGCTGAAGTGGAGCCCAAGGGAAGATTTAAAAGCCCCCATTTGTGATATCTCCAGTCAGTTTGCCTACTGCTAGTAATACAGGGAATGCTGCAAGTATCCCAGTGTTTAGCCATCTGTTGCTCTCTGTTTCACTGGCAGAGGCTCTCCTACAAGAAAGCAAAGCTTCCTCAATCACTTCCTCTGCTGGCTGGTCACATACTCTGCTCCCTCTGGGAAGCTTTTGTCCGTTTGAATTTGGAAGGGGAGAGCAGGTAGATTCCCTCTAGTCTTTTACGGATCAGTGGTTTATCTACTTACAATCCACAGCGGAAAGCCAATCACTGAATGGCATCCATTAGGAAGCCTTTCCATTGAGCAAAGAGAGTACAGAAACAATGGCTTTGCAAGCCTGCCTCCCAGTCAACATGTCAAATCCGATGATGAAATGAGGCATCATTTCCAAGGGCACCAGAGGATTCGGAGTTCTCTGTTACATCCCAGCGAACTGAGGCCACAGGGCCAGCTTCTTCATGTTGCTCTCTTCTGATCCGAATTAAATTACAAAAAATAGCAAAATCTCTTGGGAATTCCCTAGTAGCAGCAATGCGTTTAATTTATGGAGTGAGCTCATGCAAAAGAAATTAATCCTTTTTTAACAAATTGGCTCACACGCACTGAAACCATACTGCAAGCACATCAGCTGCAGAACTGGATTATAGTATTGTCTCACTATATCATGGAAAACATTTTCCGCATGTTATATCCCAACAATTTCAGAATGTGCTGGATCACACTGTGTAGGA
Organism: Anolis sagrei; assembly: GCF_037176765.1. Lineage (NCBI taxonomy): Eukaryota > Metazoa > Chordata > Lepidosauria > Squamata > Anolidae > Anolis > Anolis sagrei. Next base: position 207,891,032 of record NC_090024.1, on the reverse strand, counting down.
ATGTGGAACTGTTAAAAGAAAATCTGAATTTTGCATCTGCAGTTCAAATACAAGTCTAGCTTTACCAGAAGTAAGTGATAGGGAGAGACAGATAGCCCATTTTTGACTTGAATTAGATAACCGTCTAGAGTTTCACTGAAAGCCTCTTCCAAAATGCATTCCAGGATAGAAGTCGAAGTACAGCTTAAGATGTGCTAATTGTCAGAAAAGACATGAGAAACAACTACTACTTTTAAAGATCCATATATAATGCATATATATATATGTTGTACAGAGCCCATTACAGGTGAGTCACAAACTTCAAACTACTCATAGTAAGGCTACAGGAACTGAGAGAAATCTGCCTGTCAGAAAGGTAATTCACTCCTGGAAGATTAATCATGTGGAAAAGGTGTCTCCACTGAAGCTTTATCACCAGTCCTTGTTTCCACAACAAGCCAACATTTTCAAAATCAAGTTCTTACAGGGACTGAAAGTGAGGTGAAATCTTCTCAACAGAGGCACAGGCAGCAAAGCAAATACCACAGGGGTGTTAACCCTTCTCTGTGCTATCCAAAGTGCATAAGTGTGTGTGTGTGTGTGTGTGTATGAAGTTACATAATAAAAATGTACCTGTTCTGACTTACAAACAAATTCAATTTAAGAAGAAACCTACAGAACCTATCTTGTTCATAACTTGGGGACTGCTGGTATTACTGTTCTACGGCTATCTCAGCAAAAATGCCATACTGATCAAGTTTCAATTGGCGGCTATCATTAAAGCCCCTATAATAATGATGCTTATCCTCTTCTGAAAGGAACCATTATGGGGATACATATATCAAAGCAGATTCTGAAACCATTAAAAAGGAAAAGAAAAGGAAGAACCAGAGCAAGTCAATCCATTACCCTAACAGTGTCAGCATCAAAGCACTGCACTCAGGTGCTTATTTCTATAAAGGAAGCTGGGGTAAGAGTGGAACAACCCAACTCTAACAGCTGCAACAACAACAACAAAAAGGAAGCAAATACTATTACAAGAGTTCAACCTGGGCAGAAAAACTTAGCGTCAAAAGCTAGACCAGTTCAGACAAGTACAACATAGCTACTTGTGTCCTTCCCTCACAAAAGAAAATCAGCAAATATTTTAATGCTAAATAACAATTACACAAGTTTGCCAATAAAAGAAACTTTAAAATGCATATGTGTGGACAATGTTTATTTCAAAATGGTTGTTGTTGTGTCCTTCAAGTTATTTCCTACCTATGTCAACCCTAAAGCGAATCTGTCAGAAAGTTTTATTGGCAAGAATACATCAGCCTTTGCTTCCTCTGAGGCTCAAAATGTGTGACTTGCCCAAGGTCATCCAGTGGGTTTTGTGGTTCAGTGGGGCTTTGAAGCATTGTCTTCAGAGTCATAGTCCCAATGCTCTAATCACTATACCACACTGTCTCCTTCAAAATTTATTTATATATTTATTTACCACATTTATATCCCGCCCTTCTCACCCTGAAGGGGACTCAAGGCCGCCTCACAGATAGGCAACAATTCAATGTCATATAAAACAACAGTCAGTTAAAATAAGAAATTACATTAAAAATGTGGAGTTAAAAACATCTTAGCAGCAACGTTTAAAAACCCCACAGTTCAAAACCATAATCCGGAGCCATTTCAATTACTAAAACATAATTACTATTGTTGAAAAAGTAGCATCTCACCATTAAGAAATGAGAATGTGACCAAGTCACCCGGAAGTCTGCTCAGGCCATGCACCCCACATGTGTGTGAACACAGGTTATTAACCTGGCTCACGTAGAGGTTATATGCCTTCACATCCTGTAAACTGGGATTTGGATATGAAGATAGCCATCAGCTAATGGAAAGTCAGCTAATAAACTCAAATTCCACACATCAATGTGTTGATGTAAGTAAGATTGCACAAGGTAGGTGTTAATGTTGTTAAAATTAGTAGAAAAGCAATAAAGAGGGCAAATAGCCCATTTGCAGGGGTTAGAAAAGTTACCGTTTCATCTTTTTTTAAACACAACCACAATACAATTCTATATATGTTGCCCCAGAAGCAAATCTCATTGGGTTTATTCTCATCTAAGCAGATATAAGATTGTTGCCTAAGATAGCTAAACATTCTGATTTTATCTCAATTAAGAAACTCCATGAGTCTGGGAATCATAATAAAAAAAACTTTCTAAGCTCTAAAACGTTGAAAATGAACTGGCTTCATTAACTGTCACACTAGCAGACTTCAGCGTTGTGCAGTGGGACTTTTTCTTCTCCTCCTCCTTGCACCTTCCTAAACCACTCTAAAGGGTCCCTCAATCCCCTGTAGTACTAAGGGTGGTATACAGACGAACAAGAATGATTCTATTAATAAGTGTCCTTTGGCTGGCAGACGGACTAGCGACCATAGCTTACAATCTCAAGGATAAAGACATATTAAAAAGTGGGAGTAGTCATAATTCAAATATTATACACTATGAGTCATAAATATGTAATATATTCAAATAATGACTATCCACCACAAAGACTTGAGTTTGTGTATTTACATAATAGTCACTTCAGCAGTAAGATATCAATAACCATGTCATATGATGGACTTATGCTTCTATTATGGGAAGTAGCACAAGACATGGTTTGAAGAGTATCATCTGGCTACTCATGAAGGATGCATGTGCATAAAAAGCCAATGATCACACGCCATAGCAATGTCAAAATGATCTGTATAGAGTGACTACTGCCGATAACTAATTGCCTACATATTAATGTTCTTTGCTAATGTATTAGGACGGAGAAAACTAACCATACCTCCTACTTAACTCAAATTTCAATTCACAATTCCTAATGGTAAGGTTTTACTCCCAATAAATATGTCAGAAGGTTAGACCCACTTCGGGTTCTGGCTATCTCAAATATAAAAACCTATACAGATGAGGAACATGGACTTATGGGTAGTTAGACTGTTTTTAATTACCATATTACCATTCATAGAATCATAGAGTTGGAAGAGACCTTGTGGGCCATCCAGTCCAACCTCCTGCCAAGCAGCAGGAAAATCGCTTTCAAATATACTGTATAGACCAGTGGTTCTCAACCTGTGGGTCCCCAGATAGTTTGGCTGTCCAGTCCCAGAAATCCTGACAACTGGTAAACTGGCTAGGATTTCTGGGAGTTGTAGGCCAAAACACCTGGAGACCCACAGGTTGGGAACCACTAGTATAGACATAATGCAATCCTATACATGTATACTCAGACTTAAGTCTCACTCAATAGGATTTAATCATGCCAATATAGATAGAAGACTGCAACTTCAGCTATTTAAAAATCTAGAAGTTATTCCAATTAAGGAACTCTCGCCTTCCAAAGTCTAAAACTGAAAAAGCATTAAAACATATTTTTCTAGGGGCAAACATTTACAAGCATATAGGTGCATCAATTTCCTGGCACTGATTTCTGTAACTCTCTTTTTTCTTTTCTTTTATGGAATCATAGTGCACTTTACCAATATTAAAAAAAAACTGAATCACATTTTCATTTCATTTATAAATGTATACAGTATTCTAATTACTTGTCTTGGCATACTGTAAGAAGAAGCAATGTAGGTCACAGGTTTTAGAAGTTTAATATGTAACTCTCATTTATTTGTATATCCAGGTTTGTTATAGATGCTAAACTAGTCCAAGGAATTAAGAATTTCAGAGCTGCCCCCTTAATCCACCACAGTTGGAAGCATCTTTGGTGGAGAAGTGAAATTACTATTCCCAGGCTCTAGAACTCTTTGTAAGGAAAGTGAGTCTCTCTTCCTCTCTTTTATTCTTCTGATAGCAGTCAAATATCTTTTTATTCAAGCAGGTCCTTTCTTGTAAGATATTCTGTTGTTGAAAGGGATAGATTGGTTGAGTTTACTTCTTTTGTTGTGTTCTAATTGATCCATTTTATGTTACAAGTTGGTTTATTTTTTAACTTGGATTTTGATATTGTTACTTGCTTTGATTGCCATTTCTAGTCAAAAGGTATAACTCAGTGAATATATGACTATTTTGATTGGCCATGATCCTGAAGGATTTTTGTCAGGTATCTCTCCCAACCTTCTCTCACAAAAATAATCCAAAAATTACAGGAGCAATATTTCTGCAAGAATAAAATGCAAATGGGGAAAATAGTCTATAAGATACTGTAACCCCTACCTCTCATTCAGGGATTCAATATCCATAATTTCACTTATTCACGCTCCAAAAAAAATCCCCTGGAGATATCCCCGCCCCCCGAAAGTGTTTGTGGGCCACTCTAGCTCCACCTGTGCAATTCTATAGTATAGTTCTGGCTCAAGTATAGTTAAATATAGTTCATTCCTATCCACAGTTTCAGGTATGCACAAGGGGTCTTGGAACAGATACAGATATCATATTGTAGTAAGATCAAACAATTATGTTATCAGGTTAGATATTAAAAAATACTGAAAAGGAATGTGAGGCAAAGGAGGGGAAGGGTAATATTATTCTGAAATCTTCATAGTTAAGATAGAGTATGTGAGGGAGAAGATTGAAGACATCTAATTTGGGTTCTACCAGGTGTTGTAACCATTTTAAGTTGCACCTGGAACTATCCCTGTAACTGCCGGGATGAAGAGACACATTTTGAAAAATACGATATCCAGGTGCTTCTTAAAACTATTTTCCCCAGGCAAAAAATACAAGTTATTCAGTAGATAAAAAACAAATATAATACAGTTTTTTATACTGACAAAGCAAGATAGAGTTTTAATGTCAACAGAAACAAAATTAGATAATTTAATCTTTGAGATGCCCTTAAAAAGGTACCATCCTAATATGGATTTTAGAATTTCTCAACTCTAACAGTTAAGGTCCTTTAATCTGGAAACGCAAAAACCTGACTATACTTCAGGCTTTTTTATTTGGAAAGTTTGTGCCCTAATGCTGGGACTCCTGGCCACAAAGAATGTCTCCCCAAATTTCTGGAATAACTGAATATTGGCCCTGTTTTATTTTTAGTATCTAATATTTAATACTTAAATGGGATTATGGAATACTCCCCACCCTGACTCCCGCAGAGCAGCAAAGTTATTCAAGAACCTTAGTGCTATTAACCGCTGCTGGCTAGTCATTTGAGAAATATTTATAGCAAGTCTTCCTTCTTTGAATGAGGGCTTAGGCAGAAGCTGGCATATTGGTTTTGCACATGTTATAATCTATGTACATATGCACACCCTAGAGGTATTTAACACATTATATCCTACTGCCATAGGCAATGTTAGTGTGCTTCTTACAATTCTGAAATAGCTGTACTGTACACAGAAGAGCCACCCAAAATTCTAATTCGTTCTACGCAAGGTTAGCTTTGCCCCAGCATGTGCTCCCAAGGGGTCATTAGAAGGACACATTGGGAGGAATTAACCTCCTAGCAGCATTAAATTGACTGGGGATCAGAGTGTGTTCCAAAATGTCAAAAATAAATCCATCAACCTGTCTACAACCCCAGCTCTCTATAATTCCCCTCAGTAGATCTCTAGAGGCCATTTGCTTTTTCACAAATAAGTGGGCCATAATAAATGACATTTGCACAAGATACTAAAGAGGGGATGATGGAGATGAATTAGGTCATGGCAAATTGTACAGTTATTCATAGAACTGGAATAACCAGTTGCTCAGTATGCACACCAGAACTTTGGTTTTAAAAAAAAAACTGTCATGCTAGGTGTGACCGGAGCACATATAGCTCAGCATTCTCTGTTCTGATAATGGGATCCTATTTGAGAGCCATCAGTAAGATCTAAATGCAACAGGCAGCTCTCTTTGGATCAGATTCTTCCAAATCTCCCTACCAGTACAGTACTTGGGAAAGTGTTTTGTTGTTTTGCTTTGTTTGACAATGGCTTGCAGAATCTCCCAGCAAGTATGACTAGTGGCTGGAGGATTTGGGGCATTACAATCCAAAAAGTAACTTTTCCAAGTTCTACTCTCTACATTAGTAATTTTACACTCACTGAAAGTACCCATCAGATATAAGTTAATGGAGAAATGAGGGAGTGAAATGTTTCAGTCCAGATTCCCAGGCAAGAATGGCCAAAATGCAACCCCCAATGCGATTTTGATGCCACTCGAGGCCACTTAGCATTAAAAAGCTGGCTTCTTCAAAACCAACAGAAAACATCTGCACAATTTCAGTGGTGTTGCTTTTGGGTATATTTGGCATTTTTATCAGTGTCTACAGCCTGGAGGGTCCCAAAGAGAGAACACTAGGCCCTGTTCACACTATAGTTGTCCCACTTTAAGACATGAATAGAGACTGAGGTAGCAAGTGAGGCTAAGCGAGTAAGTACATAAAGGTTAAACATCCTACAGTGATTCCTCCAAGTATTTTGGACTTCAATCCCCAGAAGCTGCAGCTACATTTGAAAATGATCAGAGAGCTGAAGGCTAGTTTGGAAAATACTGCTTTAGCCACCTGAGGTCCAGTGGACTGACTTTGCACTTGGTAGCTCGCATCTTCACCCTCAGAAGCCCTTATGTGCCCCATGGTCTCCCACTCAAGGTCACAACAGATCACAAATACTGTAAAAGTGATACGAGTTACCTTCTACCCTCTGTTCGAAGTGGATGCTATTTTTCACCAAAATATGAAAACAAACTGGATTCATACAGAAGTTGGCTATTTTTATTTCATAATGTCAGTGAAAATTATACATCATTAATACGACTAGTAAGACATCTGAAAAGCATTTCTTTGTTGTGAGTTTTATAAGAGTTGTTCTTTATATGGGTGATATTTCAAAGAAGCCACATTTTAAAAAGCATAAAATTTGAAAGGCTGCATTGATCTGACCCGAAAACAGCAAGAGCTTAACTGGTATCCTTATGATCTCTTACAGTAATATGAAAATCTGCAACAGGGAACAACAGCAAAACATTTCCTTTGAGATTAAAAGGAACAAAAGTAGCAGCTTTCAATTAACTCCAAGCCACACACTGACAGAAGGAACACTGCTATAATTTACCAGGACAAAATAAGAAAAGATTTCCACAGGGAAGTCCTAAATGGGGCTCCTGATGGGTACAGTAATTTCAGGATCTCCAGGCTAGGTCAGTTAATGTAACCTCCCCATCCAAAACAAACAAACAAACAAAAACAGACACCTTCCAAAACAGAAGCTGCTGGAATGCAACTTTATGACTAATAAATCAACAGGAGGAGTAAATATAGTATCAAAGCACATACTTTTTCATTCAAACAGCCCCAATTCTATCCTTACCTGAAACTGTGATGAGGAACTTCTAATCAGTGTAGGCCAACCTGACTTTTCCCATCTTTTCCTTCAGATATGCCAGACTATATCTTCCATCATCCTTAGCCCACATGACAAATGGAACTGGCTCTTAGTCATATTAGCACAAGATGAGAGATATAGTACAACACATCTGAAAATTACCAAATTAAGGAAAGATAGTATGGATAACACTTAGCGAGAGAGATCAATGATGCAACTCAAAATAAGGCCGCTTGCTTGGTTTCTAAGGAGCACGAATCATGTGGCCTTCTCTGCTAATATCCAAATCATTATATATATTTAAATAGTCATTACTTCTCTTGCAAAAAATCTCTGTTCACCTCCAAGTGTAAATTTCATATACACACAGAGAGAGGGGGGGGGGGGAGGGAGAAAGATTTCAATATATACAATGTATTTTGGCTTCTTGTATTTTTATTTATATAATTTTTACAATCAATTGGACATCAAGCTATGGTAACAATATTTAATTTCCAAAATGGAAGTTATCCAAGATGGAGAGAAAGAGAAGGGGGGTCAGTTTGGATTGTCTACCCTCAAATATTTGGGGGGGGGGGGGGCGATACGAATTGGAACAGGGGAGGGTGAAAGCCATGTATAAATATGTAAAAGGATGCCATAAGAAAGAGGGAGCAGGCTTGTTTTCTGCTGCCCTGGAAACTAGGACTCTGAACAATGGGTTCAAGTTATAAGAAAGGAGATTCCACCTGACTGTAAGAGGTATTCAGCACTCTCCGCCTCGGAGTGTGGTGGAAGCTACTTCTTTGGATGCTTTTAAACAGAGGCTGGATGGCCACAGAATCATAGAGTAAAATCACAGAATTACAGCGTTGGAAGAGCCCAGTACAACCCCCTCCCAAGAAACAGGGCCATCTGTCAGGGGTACTCTGATTATGTTTTTCCTGCATGGCAAGGGGTTGGACTAGATGGACTCTGTGGTCTCGTCCAACTCTATTATTCTTTTCTAATTTCATCAGACCTCACTTCCACCCATTATTCACTGGTGAAAAATCTTCTCTTGATTTCTACATTTAGTTAACTGAAAGAGTTAGTCATGCTTACTTCAGATTGTTATTACCAACCTGTGTGTCTGACTAATTTCATTGAGGCAAATCTAAGCATTATTAAATGCAGATTCAGAATTATGATTGTCTTAGGCCCCATCTACAGTGACCAGTTAATGCAGTTCAAAACTGGTGCAGCTAAGCAAGGAACTCCTAAGAAACTGCACAAAAGAAAGCCCTTAATATGCATCAGTCCTCTGAGAATTATCACTATTCGGGGTTTAAACTAGTTCCAGGATTTCCTATTTATTCATCGGCACAGTGAAACCACTTTCTTCAATGCTGGTTTGAAACTGCATTAAATGGTCACTATTGATGGTTTCTTAGGCCTCTTCCACATTGCTCCTATATCCCAGGTTCTGATCTCAGATTATCTTCTTATCCCAGATTATGTGGTAGTGGAGACTCATATAATCCAGTTTAAAACAGATAATCTGGGATCAGATCAGGGGCTATTGGGCAGTGCGGAAGGGGACTTAGTATACATTGAATTACTATAAATGACAATGGGCCATGAGGTCCTGTTAGTTATGGATGCTCTAGAACCTAGTGTTCCTAAACCCAGCTGTGAAGCCCAAACAATTAGATCCTCTAAATCAACTACTGAAGTCAGCACTTATGTAAATCCCACTAATTCAACAGATTTACTTTATTTGTGTCTATAATTCAAAATATATCATGACAAGTGAAGCATGTGATGAAGTAGACAGTCCATTACAGAATGCTCTGATGTTAATGCAACTGCATTTCAAGTTTTTACATTAAAGTTATATGCATTTATGAGCATTACTAAAATGCCCTCAACTTTGTATGCATTTATGAGCATTACTAATGTGCCCTCAATTTTCAGAAAACCTGGCACAGAACCCTGAAGAGTGGTAATGCATGTAAATCAAATCAACAGCAAAAATCTCTCGTTGGCCAAAATTGGGATATTTAATCTCTGAATTATCAAGGATAGGGCAGAGAAAATATGAACTGTCTCCAGTAAATAGAAAAAGGTCCCTTTCTCATAATTAATTCATTCCGGACTTCTATAGATTATTACCACCTCAGAAATTTTACTACTAGCTTTCTTAGGCTATGTGTATATTACTCAGGTTACTCCAGTGTAAATCTAGCCCAGACAGGCCCAGATCCAGTACATGCATGCTGAATCTGGACTGTTGCCCAGAAAAGCCAGAACCACATTGACCATGCTAGGCTGTCACCGAGGCTCTTGGCTCGCCAACCATGGAGCTCCATGCAAGTGCCTGGCCACTGCTGGTGAGTCTGTGATACCAGAAAGGTGCACCTGAATAACAAGCAACTTTCTTACCAATCGTGCAAGTGTCTCATTCTGCCATCAGCAGGTGTAACACATAATGACCATGCACTCACACATTATCATGCTTGAAACAAGCCAGAAACTTACATTATGGTTTATAGTTAATTTAAGATCTTGTTTTTGCAATTATGATTCAATTCAAATTTCATGGAAAGTATGGTTCAGGAAGTGTTGGGCTATGGCTTACTAAGAAGCAAGAAGCGACATGATAGCATGTGGATAATGCAGGTTGTATGCTCATATTGGCTTACTATACTCAGATACGTATAAATTAGGTCATAGATTCAATTCATACATACCAAGCCATAATTAAGGAAGCACAGCTATGGTTTAGTGCAGTGGTTCCCAACCTGTGGATCCCCAGGTGTTCTGGCCTACAACTCCCAGAAATCCCAGCAATTTTACCAGCTGTTAGGATTTCTGCGAGTTGAAGGCCAAAACATCTGGGGACCCACAGGTTGAGAACCACTGGTTTAGTGTGATGTCAGAGTTGGCAAACCATGCTTACAACAGCCTCTGCACCTCCAAGGTGAAAATCCCCTAAAATATGGAGCTTTCAGTTACAGGAAATGAAAGCAGACAAAGAATCAGAAAATATGGCTTGCCATAATTGAAAGCTTAAACCAAGATTTTTTATTGTAAACTATTATTGCTGCAAACAATACTTTCCAGAATGAGTGAAAGAAATACTATCTTCCACCTTGTAAAATATAAAGCAAAATGAAAACCACTAAGCCCTGCAATGCAAAACACTGGCCCTGTCCTTTTCTTGCCAATGAAACAGCAGATGGCTCAGAAGTTACTAAGAGCAGCAGAGAGGAAATGGAGGAAATAAAGTCACAGGTTTACACTTTCCTATATAAATTTGCAGCTCAACTATCAGGAGCTTTCAAGCAATACTAATGCAGATATACTGCATCTCAAAAATGTTTTTTTCCTTCATTTCATGCTACATTAGGAGCATGCATAATCCACACAGCAAATTTTACACCAAATAGATACTGTATATTACCTGCATCACTAAAGTCCAGATATCTGCATGATGACATATAGTACAAACTTGCAGTAAATTCCAGCATGCATTTTCCCACAAAAATCATAGGCACACTTTTTGAGCAGAGGGCCACACCTTTTATTACACCTATCATATCTATCAGGCTCTGATTGGTCATGTTCATTAAAATAAATGGCAAAAACATAACAGCTAGTGTGAATTGTAAGCTCAGAAGTCATAATATTCTTGAGGGCAAAAGCATAAGTACTGCCATTAAAAAAACAATATTGGCTATTTGCAGACAAGTATTTGCTATTGCTTTTTTGTAACACACTCAGGAAAAAGAAAAAAAGCAAAGACCATCTGTAGCCAAGTTTTGCTTTTTAGCAAGCAGAGGATGGGGGAAAAGATGTGAGCCACGAGATGATCAACATTAATGCAAGAGTACGGGAAGAGACACAGTAGGCGGAAAAAGACAGAATCGGAAGATGAGCAGACGGTCAGTTGGAACCCCTGGGCTAAGGCCAGTCCAAATCCCATCTGTCAATTACCAATGGCATATGTGTTATTCTGAAATCTGATTGGCATGAAGATTTCTCCTCCTCTATAGCAAATGGAATCTCTAGTACTCACTCTTTGTCTTTACCTCCCTCTGCAGCTGCTGCCATATCACATCTCACATTTTCCATTCTGCTGAACAGGGACTCAGAGCTCTTGTTCCCCACACACTGAGATGACAAGGCACGCTGCTCTGGTCTTAAATGCAGAGAAGCTCCCAAGCATAGAAACTTAGCATTCAGCAAGGCTAACAGGTCGTCCAATTGAGGAGAGACCAGAAAGGAAAGGACAAATCAGACACTCATCAACACCAGCATGGATATTGACCACAACAGCCAAATGAAGCAACTTGTTCTTCCTCATGAGTACAGCTGTTCAGAGACAATAAGCTGCACAGCCTCCACATTACTTTCAAACACTGCACTGTGTTCTGAAATCAATTATACAAAAGCAGGCACATAAGACAGGCATTTCTGACAACTTCGGGCATTCTTCCCAGAGGGAACCAAAATTCAAGCAACTGCCTCGGAAATTAAAAGATTTCCAGAGTTAAGGGGCAGCCACCAAGAAAGCCCTCTCTTTCTCTCGTTCCCACCAATTGAGCCTGAGGTGGAGATGGGACCGAGAGAAGGGCCTCTCCTGAAGATCTCAGGGCCCGGGCAGGTTTGTACAAGGGGATGCGGTTGGCCAAATAACCTGAACTTTCTAGGGTTTTAGAAGTCATCATCAGCACTTGTGCACTGCCCGGTAATAGACTGGGAGCCAGTTGAGCTGCTACAACAGGGGTTATGACATGCAGGTAGGGTATTTGAGTGGTTTGCTTTTGATTGGTTTCCCTTCCTGCTGAAGGCACCCCCAAAAAGGCAATACATAAATTGTTCTTCATTTTAAATACTGTATTCTTTCTTCTTCTTCTTCTTTTTTTTTTTTTTTGGCAGTACAAATAAAATATGTGCAGTATGCATAGGAATTCGTTTGTTTTTTTCAAGCTATGGTCCGGCCCCCCAACACTCTCAGGGTGCATGAACCAACCCTCTGCTTAAAACATTTGAGGACCCCTGGCCTACCATAATCCACTGCTGGTCCCATTTTTTCAGTCGCTTTTTAAATATCAGTTTTTTCCCCTCTTTCTTCCACTTTCTCCCTTTATCCTTAGCTTACTTCCACTGCTGCAAATTGAGTACTATGTGCAAAAATAACTTGCACTCAGTTTACCCAGCAGGGGGTAAAGAAGAGATGTAAAATATCTTTCCCTTCCCAGTAACTCAGACAAAAGCAACTGCTGCTAGCTGATGTGTTCTTTCTCCTTTCCGCTACTACTACTATTACTACTACTACTACTAACAACAGCAACAACAACAACCTTTATTTATATCCCTCCAACATCTCCCAAAAAGGAATCGGAGTAGCTTACAAGACAATGCAGTGCAGTATATAACATAACAATACATGAGTATAAAACAGTATCACACAAAAATTATAAAACAACCATTATCAACACATAAAATAACACAATTTAAAACGCAGAACCATCTGTTACTAACCTCTGAACACACCCTGATGTTGCTTTGCCACACATGTTTTTTTTTTTTTAATTTATGAAAAGTTGGAGAGCATGCTTCAATCCTCTTAGGCCCAGAAAGGAAGACTCACTAGCAACATGGTATTGAAAAAATACATCACAAAATGCTAAGAGCTCACATTTTTTAGAATGTTAAACATCTGGATTTAAGGTACTTGCTGATACAACATAAGGAGGAGAAGAAAGTTCAGTTCACCTTCTGAACAACACAGAAAAGCTCCTATTCGCCATAGGTGGTGGGATTTTGCACTATAGAGCAAGGGATCCAGTAAAGATGTTACTTGCATGTTTAGCTTAGGAGACTCCCAGAAAGTAGGCAGAACAAGGAGGAAATTACATTTATAGTCATCTTCCAATCAGAAGCTATTGTAACTTGTAAGTGCTACATACTTCCTCAGAAAGAAAAATGCTATTTCAGATAAACACAATTTTCAATGAGAGCAGCTGTGCTAAAATGTGAAGACAAATGGCTTTTACTGATCTGTCTGAAATAAGAGGTTCTTTTTCTTTTCTTTTTTAATTACAAGGATTACATTCACATTTCTCCACTTAGTAAAAACAAGTGCAAAAGTAAAGCACTTGGCCTCTGGAAATATTTCATAAGCCCAAGATAATATGTCAGCTGTGACAGGGTGATTTATCAAAAGCAAGGGGGCCAGGAGGAGAAGGTTAATCTTCAAAAGAAAGTTTAAAAATGTCTCCAGATCCTTCCCCATTTTAAAGATAAATTTACCAAATGGTTCCTTGGAGCTTTCTTCCTTTTTAAAAAAAAAAGATGAGTAAATTCCTCACTCTGTTTACTTTCCTTTCTGATGCACAGTAATGCATTTCTGTCCACCTGGAGAGTCTTACCAGCTGGCAAAGGAATGAATGCCTTGAGTTTTGAAACGTTAGCTACACCTACAATAACAAAACATGGGCTTTTCCAAAACACAAAATTGAGGACAAAAAGCACATACTGTGGGGTAGGTTACTTACCCTTCTTAATTAAGTCAAGCAGCAACACCAAGACTAGCCTTGGCAAATAAATTAAAAAGAAATGCAAAATTCTACTAGCAGGCTTTCCTTTGTTTAGTACCACAATGCTATTTCACTAACATGGACTCAAACATGCTGGCCTATACATGGCTAGGAGCAAACAACAAAACAACAAGAGGAGAGTCCACTGCTGAGCATAGCCTTCATTATAAAATCTTTCAATGTATCCAGTCCACACAGTTATCATCTGAATTTTTGATGTAAACCTTGTTTAACCATGAACAATGTACTAGTTTTGACAAAATGTAGGTTCTTCCCATAATCAGTGAAACAAGAGCGGCTACAACCACACTGACTCCTAGGATATACTGATTTTGTGTGTGTGTGTGTGTGCATTGTGTGTATATATGTATCTTCAAGTTGCCTACAGACTTGGGATGTCATGGCTTTCATAGGGTTTTTGTAAGTAAATAATACTCCAAAGTGATTTGGGCAGTTCCTTCCTCTGAAAGCTAGTCTACAACATCTTGCACTCACTGGTGGTTTCCCATCCAAGTACTAACCAGAGCTGAATCTGGTTAGCTTCCAAGATCAGGCAGGATCTGGAACCTTTAGAAAAGTGGTTCTCAATCTTTGGTACCCCAGATGTTTTGGATTTTAACTCCCAGAAATCCCAGCCTGTTTACGGGCGGGCTGTAAGGAATGGTGGGAGCTGAAGTCCAAAACACCCGGAGAACAAAAAGTTGGGAACCATTGCTTTAGAGTATAGAGATGTGCCCAAAGAACACATGCCGGATGAGAAAGTAGCAACACTCCTTTTCATGCCACTGCTCTCCCCCAAACTGACAACAGATTAAGATGAGAGAATGTATTTCTTACAAGGGAAGATGCGTTTTCGACATGCCTATAAAATATTTCAATATCTATAAAATATTTAATATTATTTTCTCAGGCAACAGAACAACACTGGCTGATTCATATTTATCCTCCTACTAGAGTCTGCAGAAATTTTTATTTGTTAGGTTCAAGCTATTCTTATACACGATTTCTTATACACAGATGCCTAATAAAATAGACAAGTCACTATATAAAAAAGCAAGTGTGTATTAACATTTACAGATTTTCCTACATGATTTTCACCCTGTTGGAGGATATCAGACTCTGCCTCCACTTTTGTTCTGATCTATCCAGGACCACTCCTACAAATCAAGAGTTCTGCCTTCAATCCAAGACTCATCAAATAATCTGCCATATTTTCTCAAAGTCTGTTCAGAACAATTCTAAGGGAGCAATATGTTTATGTATATGCAAGAAAGCATAGGCAAGGAAAATTACCTAAATGACTTAGAAAATCTATTCCCCTAAACAAGGACAACAAGTCACTTAACACAAGTAAGGTATTTGATTGATATGTGCCTTCAAGTCATTTCTGACTGCTTTTTTGATATTAACTAAACAAAGGTTAATACTTGCTATGCTTCATTCTTCCAATGTTCATGGTTGTACAGTATTTGTATATAGAACTGTAACAAACGAGAGCCTTAGATTCATCTTGTACAAAAGAGGCACAAAAGTAAGGCCAAAAATAAGAAGCAAATATAAGGTCAGCTTCCAGTGCCATGGTTGACTGTTCAAGCTTACTTGACTTAGAAATCCATGCCTTCCTGACCCATGCTCAAAGTAAATCCAATGGCTTGTTCATCCTGATCTCTTGAGATAACATAAAAAGCAAAAGTATTATTATGACATTTTGTATTGTCGTATTTAAATCCTAACATGAAGGATTTATATTACTCCACTTCTATAATCTAATATATTTGTATAGCTATTGTGATCATGTCATTACTGTATGCAGAAGCTGTATATTTCTGCTTCGATGCCACAGATTAATTCTTGCAAAGTGTGTCTTACTCATCCTAGATAGCAAGGATATTACTAGATTTTTTTTGCAAGGAGGGACCCTATTTCACTTAAATTGACCAGAGCCAAGGCCATAAATAAGAAGAAACAGTAGTAAGAAGACACATTAGTAGCAGGAAGATAAATTTGCCTTTGTCATAAGATACAAACATCAGAAATGTGGAACTGGCAAGTTTGAAAGACAGAAGTATAAATAAAACCAAAAAATGTTGGTGAGAAGATTAGGAACATGTTTAAATCTCTTCAGCTACATCAAGGATACTTGCATTATAATTCCATACTCACAGAGAAATATACTCCACTAAACAAAATGAACCTTACTTTTGAGTAGCAACGATGGAGAGGGAAACAATGCTGGAAGGATTTCAGGAAGTACATTCTTAGCTATAGTAATAGCAGCAACAAACAAAAATATGCTGGATATAATTCTTAAAAATAAATATTTTACTTTCCAAACGCAGTTTGACTTTTTGCATGACAGTCCAAATACAAGCCAACAAATAGCTTGACTTTTTGCATGACAGTCCAAATACAAGCTAAGTTTGCCATCAACAGCTTCCTGGGCTGCAAACCAAAATTGAATTCCATGGGGTAGCTTCCTAGGCCTCACCTAGCCTCTTATTGTTAATGGCTGAGCTAAGATACTAACAAAAGAAATATATGGGTCGGGGGAGGTTTCCAACCACCATTCCACAGGACTACAATGTTATTAGAAGGTAGTTATTACCAAGTACCTTGAAATTTACCTCCTGGTAGAAATATAAAGGATTGCACCAATAAACACATTCACCTCTGGCAGGATCATGGCTCATTTTTTAATAAAGCTGTCCTTGTATATTTCTGATTAGTGTAAAATGTTGATATGTTGCCATGGCAATTTTGAATTGCTGCAGCCGTTTTCTATCAGAATACTGAGAAGGGCCGGTCTAAATAAAGTCTTGATTTCTTGCCAATTTTCCTTTAGTAAGCGATGAGAAGGAAAGGAGAGGGAGGAATAACCAACTACATTATTTGGAGTTGCATGAACCAACTCTGCATAAGCAGTTGAAGTCTTTAGTCTAAACGTTCACCCATCTAGCTAATCAGATCTAACTAGTATTATTGTAAGGGGTTCACCCTCAAAACCTGTAATTTCAGTATGACCAGAATTATATTATTCAAAATCCTGAACTCCAGGATAATCCATTGAGGACAAAGGTTAGAGGGCCAGCCTCAAGGCAAGGTGAGGATGTCCATGGATTGTGTCATCTCTGCAGGGGGTAGATCAAAGCCTCGATTTCTGCCATGGCTCACAACCCTTCAAACATGCCACCCTATGAAGTTGCCTCATTCTGTGGGAGACCTGACTCTTTTTCCTCCTTGCACTGAAATATTTACAATAGTTAGGACAGGGAGTATGTTAAAAATGAAGAAAGTAAAGCTGGGTGTTCCATGTTTCAAGCCATGAAAAAAAATTGTTTGCACTGCAAAATGGGCAAGTTTGATCTTTATGGAGTCAACATTTCTCTAAATGTACAGAATGCCTACAGGCAGAATAGGGACCAAGACCTGGTATACAGAACTAGTACGAACAATACAAACACAGCATATAGACTTTGGAATTCTGGGATTTACTTTGAGCTTTTTTACTAGATCGTCTTCTACAGTCAATACAAAACAGTGGCTGGGGGAGTCAGCTATACACCAAGTAGAATGAACAGCAGGATGTCGCTCAGGCCAAGAACTTCTCACACTTGAAAGGAAGCTCCACAGCCAATTTTTCATTTTGAAAATACATGGAAGTGCATCTTCTTTGCTGAGAGAATTTTTCCAATGTGTCACAACTGAGCTCAGTTGTTTCATCCAAAAATCCCTTTCCCTGCTCCCACTTTCTTAATTTCAAAATACTAATTTAACAGATTGAAAATAAACTATTACTGGTTGTTATTGTTAAACAACTGGAAATCAAGAAAGATTTCCAGATATCCTGCAGAGATGCACCAGTAGATCCTCATCTACATTCTAGTTTATGCATTAGATTATTATAGTGACTTTCTTTCTGCAATATACATACATACTCTGTTTTCAATCCTGCAAAAAAATGTCTCAGAGGCACTAAGCACCTCTGCTTCAGCTAGGAACCTAATCCATCATCTGAGTTAGCAGCCATTCAATAAACACCTACTGCTGTTGCCATGCCAACACTGTCCTCTAAAATAAAAGCATAATCACAACTCAGTCATACTAGCAAAAGAAGCAAAGCAGCAACTGAATCTAGCAGAATCCCAATCAAGCCTATTCCAGAAACCAAAGGAATACCTGTCAAAGAATATTATTGCATCACCAGAACAGTACTCTAATGGTTCCTTCAGACCACTCTTTAGGAGTTTAAATCAGCAAGGCTACCCATATAGGAATTTCAGAAAATGAAAATACGCAATAGAAAGATTTCCTCAAGAACATAGGTACGTTTTCATGCACTTTCAAAATGAAAAGGCTGGCTATGAAATTATCTCCCAAGGTAGTTTCACAGCCTTCACCCTTTCCCTGTTGTCCTTTCACTGGTGGATCTTTGAGGAGATTAACTGTCCTTTATTGATGCGAATTTATTCCACTGTGTTTTAATATTATGATATGTGTATATGTGGTATACCTTCAAGTCACCTGTCAACTGATTAATTTCATAGATTTTTTTAAAGCAAGGCACTTGTGTTTAACACCCAATACTCTGTGTTGTTGTCTGTTCCTTTTTTTCCAAGTTACTTCTGTTTGAGTCATACTGTGTCGGTTTTAGGAGAAATGAGGGAGATAAATCAAATAAATAAATGTACACTGTGTCTACATACACCTTCAAGCCACCTGTCAACTTATGATGACTCCATGAATTCTATAGTTTTTTTAGGCAAGGAATACTGTAGTTATGTAGATTGGGTGGCTGCTGTTGATATCTAACTACGCTGTCTCAGTTACCTATGGACACCCAGGAACATCAGAGTGATTGGTACAGTTCCAGGAACAACACATTAATCTATGGAAGAGTTCAGATAAACAGGTAAAACATATCCAACCCTCTCAAAAGTATACATAGTTCAAATGTCTGGAACTTTCTGAGACCAGATCAAACCTTGCAAAAAAAGCTTATTACCTCCAAAAACTGAAAATTCTCATAGCCAAGGATAAAGGCAACTCTGTGCTAGATTGTCTTAGTGATTGCCAGGTTGGAAATGTTAATATAGAACTGGGAAGTGTCCAAGAAGTAAAACTATTTAAGAATATATACCGTAGTCGAAATATGGTTTTTGCAGCCACAGTATATTGAAAACAGTGCAACAAGGGTAGGGGCAACTGGAAGATTCAGCATGTTAAAAAGTGGGTGCTTGTAGAAGACATCCATAAATTATCTCTTAAAAATACCCCCCTTTCAATGCCCCAAGCATTAATCAGACACTGAGGGTTTATGTTTTTATTGGTTTGTACTGTTTTATCTGATGTTATTTATGCTAAATATTTTAATTGCTTTTATGTTATTGGGGGCATTGAATTGTGCCATTTATAAACTGCCCTGAGTCACCCTCAGGTTGAGAAAGGCGGTATATAAATATGGTAAATAAATAAATAAATAAATAATTTCTTTCCCTTGCAAATGTCCACTCTTCCTCACTTTTTCAAAAAAGGTTTTGCCCAGTTGGGACTCTAAAACCAAAAGAAAGTCAGGTTGAAGGGAAGTAGGAAAAAATCTGGGGACCTAGGCATAGAATATTAATACTCATACACACATGTCAATTGTAGTATCTTACAAATCAAAGATCTGGGACAAATATACCACTATTATGTGCATTTCAGTCTCAGATAATCTTGCTATATAAATTGCACTACACCTTCACCCCACTTCAGTACAGCTTCATCCTCCATTTGCCATAACTAGCAATTTATTTTACAAACTCCCCATATTTTGCACAGATTTTTCATGCTAGTGCCAGGTGTTCACGCAGCAACACTATAGAAAATCTTTGTACAATCAGGAAGGGCATTAAATAATATAACAGACACCACAGGGGAGCAGACTCCTAAGGCGATAAAACAATGTGCAACCTGCCAAGAGCGGGTCTATAACATCCCTAGAGGTTTTGCTTATTAAGGTATTAAGGTTAGTGTCTCCCTTTCTTGAAATGCTTGGATGACTTGGGAGATAGAACTGTTTATTACATAGGAAAATCCTGAGGTTCTTTAACATGATGGTAACACCTGAGAATTTTATTCTGGTATCTAGGAATTTGGAATATATGCAGAGATGAAGAGGAATTGGTTCCAATTTCACAGAAGAAGATACCATCTCTGGCTGCGATGTATCTGTCTGATGGCACTGAGGGATCTGTATTCCATGGGGATTTATAATGTTACCAGATATCTTCTTGGGGAATGTGAAGCATCGATGCCCTGGCAGTTTTCTATACTAAAGAAAGAGGGTCTTGTGTCACTATGTGGTATCTGATTCTATATGCTTGGCCTCTGTGATGCAAGGAGCGTATTCTAGTGATGCGAGACCTCCTTACATATGATCTTTCCCATTTGTTCCTAGGACAGAGAAGAAATCTATATTACAGAGCATCTGTTCCTAGGACACAATTCTGGTCGAGGGAGGAAATCTTCCTTAAAGACACCTGTGTTTCCCACAAAGCAAATGAATGTGAATTACTGGCATTTTATGATAAAATGTGTTTTTATTGATGTAGGTTTCTAGGAATTGAACAACCACTGAGGACTGGGCTTGTTACCATTTAAGACCTGTATCTGGCTTATAAGTGGGGAGGTTTTTTTACATTGTTTCATTTATTTATTTATTTATTTATTTATCAGTTTTGTATATTGGTCTTCTCACCTCCGTTCGAGGGACTCAGGCCGGTTTCCAACATCAATATTACAAACAGTCATTAAAACATCATATTCTAAATCACACTAAAACATTAAAACAGCAAAATACAATCATATAATTACAGTGGTCAGTCGTCATCAAAAATAAACTGTGTACAGGCAGTCCCTGAGTTAACTGACCAAAATCCTGAAGATGTTATGAAGGAGATATCATTGGTTACAACAGTAGAATCTATTGCAAGAAAACACTCAAAAATTCTCAGTGCCAACAGGTCCTTGGTAAGGAATGCAACTTATTTGACCCATGTGATTTTGTGGGCATTTCTTGAAAAGGGGAGGCAGTGCCAACCTTACAGTGTGCTCAAGCAAAATGGCCAGAAGCAGGGATTGACATTCAAATGGTACAGCAAATTATTAGTCTTAATATTAATATTTTGCTCTTCTTCAGGAAGCAAAATATCTTGGGGCAGAACTGAAATAAGATAATTTTGTATGCAGAGTAACGTGTTCCTGAAGGGCAAGTGCTAACAATGCTGTATTTACTACAGAATTGAGCTCAATGTTTTAGGTGATTGAAAGACATCTGTTTGCCAACATGGGAGAAGGGGATAAAGCACTCAAAATTCACCCCGTGGGACTTGTTTTGGAGGGAGTTCACACCCAAGCCAGGTGCCAGAGCCATTATTCTAAGAAGCCTGGAGCTTAATCTAGAGAGAATGGGAGTTGGCAAGAGAGAACCTGTTGCTTGGAGCTGCAAAAAACCAGACGGAAGGCAGTACTATTTTTTGGTGGAAATGCATCAACGCCCCACTTGCTGCCACAAAGGTCTCCATCCCAGATTCAAAGAATCATAGAGTTGGAAGAGACCCCAAGTGCTATCCAGTCCAACCTCCTACCATGCAGGAATATACAATCAAAGCACCCGTCACATAGCTACCTAGCCTCTGTTTAAAACCCTCCAGAGAAGGAGACTCCACCACACTCCTGGGCAACATATTCCACTGCCAAACAGCTCTTACTGTCAGGAAGTTCTTCCTAATATTTAGGTAGAATCTCTTTTCTTGAGTCCACTGTGGCCTTGTCTTTGGAACAACACAAGCTTGTCCCCTCCTCAATATGACATCTATTCAAATATTAAAACATGACTATCATGTCCCTTCATAACCTTCTCTTCCCCAAAATGAAACATACCCAGCTCCCTCAGACACTTCTCACAAGGCTTGGCTTCCAAATGTTTGATCATTTTGGTCACCCTTCATTGGACCCATTACAACCTGTCTATATCCCTCTTGAATTGTGGTGCCCAGAACTGGACACTACTGAATTAAATTGGGTTTTTTTAGCTGCCACATCACACGGTTGAATCATGTTCCGCTTGTGGTCTACCAAGACTCCTAAACCCCTTTCATGTGTACAGTTTTCCAGCCAGGTTTCTCCCACCCTATATCTGTGCATTTCATTTCTTCTGTTCCAATTCGTGGTTCTAATTTTGGTTCAGTTCTATAAAGTCATTTTGGATTCTGATCCTGTCATCTGTGGAATCTCCCTCCTTGCACACTGTGGCCTAGTCTTTGGAACAACACAACTGATCCCTCCTAACTTGGTGTCATCTCCAGATATGATGATGAGCATGCCTTTTATTCCATTATCGACATCACTGATTAAGATATTGAATAGCACTGGGTCAAGGAGAGAGCCCTCCAGCTCCTCCGCTCCATCAGGAAGCACCCTTTGGGTTTGGCTGGTTAACTGGATCTTTGACAAGATTCCCAGAGACATTCTCAAAAAGAAGCTAGTTAAGAAGCGGGCAGATTGGGTTGCTGTGAGCTTTCCAGGATGTATGGCCATGTTCCAGGAGCATTCTCTCCAGACGTTTCACCCACATCTGTGTCAGGCATCCTCAGAGGTTGAAGGGTCTGTTGAAAACTAGGCAAGTGAGGTGTATATACTTGTGGAATGTCCTGAAGTAGGGTGGGCGAAAGAACTCTTGCCTGCTGGAGGCAAATGTGAATGTTGCAGTTGGCCATTTAATGGCCTTGCAGCTTCAAAGCCCGGCTCATTGCTGCCCGGGGGAATCCTTTATTAGGAAGTGATTAGCTGGCCCTGATTGTTTCCTGTCTGTAAATCCCCTGTTGTTTGAGTGTTCCTCTTTATTTACTGTCCTGATTTTAGAGGTTTTTTTAATACTGGTATCCAGACTTTGTTCATTTTCATAGTTTCTTCCTTTCTGATGAAATTGTCCACATGCTTGTGGATTTCAATGGCTTCTCTGTGTAGTCTGGCATGGTGGTTGTGAAAGTGGTCCAGCATTTCTGTGTTCTCTAATAATATGCTGTGTCCAGGTTGGTTCATCAGGTGTCCTGCTATGGCTGACTTCTCTGGTTGAAGTAGTCTGCAGTGCCTTTCATGTTCCTTGATTCGTGTTTGGGCAATGCTGTGTTTTGTGGGCCCTATGTAGACTTGTCCACACCTCCCAGCAAAGAATCCTCCCAGGCAGCAACCAGACAGGCTGAGAAGCTGTAAGGCCATTGAATGCTAATCAAGGTGGCCAACTGCAACATTCACACCTGCCTCTAACAGGCAAGAGTTCTTTTTCCCACCCTGGACATTATTACACATATATATATAAACCTCATTTGCCTAGTTTCCAACAGAGCCATCAACCTCTGAGGATGCTTGCCACAGATGTGGGCGAAATGCCAGGAGATAATGCTTCTGGAAGATGGCCATAGTAAAAGTTTTTCCCTGATACTTTTCTATTTCCTATCTCACCCAGTGTTTTAACATTTTTAACATTATCTTGCACATTTGGCCCACCCTTTGTGATTGATTTTATTATTTTTGCACTATCTATTTTTGCACTATCTATAATTTTGCACTATCTATTTTATTTTGTTACATTATGGATTTTAATATGTTTCATTTTCTTTTGTTTTGTATCTTATTTCGTTGTATTATTTTTGGGCTCGGCCTCATATTAGCCACCCCGAGTCCCCATTAGGGAGATGGTGGGGTATAAATAAATTTTATTACTATTATTATTATTATTATTAAGCACAGTCGTGTCAGACTCTGGGGTTTGGTGCTCATCTCCATTTCTAAGTCAAAGAGACGGCACCTCCAAAGTCATGTGGCCAGCATGACAGCATGGAGTGGCGTTACCTTCCCGCCAGAGTGGTACCTATTGATCTACTCATATTTGCACTAGGTTGGCAGAAGCTGGGCCTAACTAGGTTGGCAGAAGCTAGACCTAACAGCACGAGCTCACGACGCTCCCTGGATTCAAACCTGTGATCTTTCGGTAAGCAAGTTCAGCAGCTCAGCGATTTAACCCGGTGCCACCAGGGGGGCTCCAAGATGGGCCATACAGCCTGGAAAATGCACAGCAATCCAGTGATTCTGGCCATGAAAACCTTCCAAAACAGATTGGTTGGCTGGTCAAACCCACAGGATGGAGTGGGGTGCTGAAGTGCTATTTTGTCAATTGCAGCAGGCAAGGGCCAAATTCAAACCTCCTGGTGTTTTGGACTTCAACTCCCACCATTCCTAACAGCCTCAGGCCCCTTCCTTTTCCCCCTCAGCCGCTTAAGCGGCTGAGGGGGAAAAGGAAGGGGCCTGAGGCTGTTAGGAATGGTGGGAGTTGAAGTCCAAAACACCTGGAGAGAAGGCCCAAGTTGGCCCATGCATGAGGTATCTCGACCTGTTAATTTGCATATGGTTTCTGATTGGCCAGCCTCAACATTCTAACACGCTGAAGTGGCTGAGGGGGAAAAGGAAAGGAAGGGGCCTGAGGCTGCTAGGAATGATGGGAGTTGAAGTCCAAGGTCTACACACACACACCCCTCTCCCTATCCCACCTTGAGGTAGTCGTTCTCTGCGCGCAGCTCCTCCATCTCCCGGGCGGCGCCGGCGTCGAGCATCTCCTCGGTGAGGTCGGAGAAGGCGAGCGAGGCGCTGAGGGGCAGCCGGCTGCTGGCCAGCGAGGAAGAGCAGTCCTCGGGCGGCGGGGAGGCGCTGGGCGGAGGGGCCTCGGGGCTCCCTCCTCCTCCTCTTTTGAGCAGCGAGCGCAGCTTGGCCTCCTCGCAGCCGCTGCATTCCGAGCCTTCGGAGCTGCTGCTGCTGCTGTCGGAGAGGCTGGGCGGCGGCGGAGGCGGGCGAGGCCCCTTCCCGACGGGAGAGGCGCCCTCGGCGGCCAGGCGGCTCCTCCCTTTGGCCCTGGCCTTCCCGCCGCCCCGCGCCGCCCCCGAGGGAGACGCCCCGGCCCCGGCTCCCACCGCCCTGCCCTTCTTGTCCCCGCGGCCTTCTTTGGAGCCCGACGCCCTCCTCGCGGAGCCCAGCCTGGCGGAGAAGGCGGCCGGGGAGCCGCGTCGGGTCTTGGCCAGCGACCAGCCGGGGATTTCCTTGGGCCGGGCCGGAGAGGGCGCCCGCTGCAGCCGCTTCTTCTCCGGCGGAGGGGGAGGGGGAGAAGGAGGGGGGTCCGCCTCGGATGGAGGCGACGCCGCGGCCATGGCTCTCACTGCATGCCCGCCGCCGAGGAGAGGAAGGAGCAAGGCGAGGATGCTCCTCTCGCGAACAAGGCGACGACGAAGAAGAAGGAGGAGGAGAAGGACCTCTCTCTCTATCTCGCTCCCTGGCTCCGCCCTCCTCGCGGCCCCTCTCCCCGCCCCGCCAATGACGCGCCCGCCCTGCAAACAAAAGGCGGAGAGAATTGAGAAGAGAAGGGCCAGCAGGGGTGGGCGCGCGCGTGCGCGCGTCCGCGGGCTATCATCCCCAAGGCAACAGCGACCCCCTCCCGCCAGAAAGGAGCGGGCAGGCGCGGGAGCGCGCGCCACCCCTGCAGCTCCTTCCCCCCCCCCGCCCATCCCAGAGCGCGCTCTTGGGACACCCAGGAGAACAACCATCAAGGATCATCATCATTTGTTGTTGTTCATTCGTTCAGTCGTCTCCGACTCTTCGTGACCTCATGGACCAGCCTACGCCAGAGCTCCCTGTCGGCCGTTACCACCCCCAGCTCCCTCAAGGTCAGTCCAGTCACTTCAAGGATGCCATCCATCCATCTTGCTCTTGGTCGGCCCCTCTTCCTTTTGCCTTCCACTTTCCCCAGCATTATTGTCTTCTCTAGGCTTTGCTGTCTCCTCATGATGTGGCCAAAGTACTTCAACTTTATCTCTAGTATCTTTCCCTCCAGTGAGCAGTCGGGCTTTATTTCCTGGAGGATGGACTGGTTGGATCTTCTCACAGTCCAAGGCACTCTCAGCACTTTCCTCCAGCACCATAGCTCAAAAGCATCGATCTTCCTTCGCTCAGCCTTCCCTAAGGTCCAGCTCTCACATCCGTAGGTTACTACAGGGAATACCATAGCTTTGACTAGGCGGATCTTTGTTGCCAGTCTGGTGTCTCTACTCTTCACTATTTTATCGAGACTGGACATTGCTCTCCTCCCAAGAAGTAAGCGTCTTCTGATTTCCTGGCTACAGTCTGCATCTGCAGTAATCTTTGCACCTAGAAATACAAAGTCTGTCACGGCCTCCACGGTTTCTCCCTCTATTTTCCAGTTGTCAATCATTCTTGTTGCCATAATCTTGGTTTTTTTGACGTTTAGCTGCAACCCGGCTTTTGCGCTTTCTTCTTTCACCTTGATTAGAAGGCTCCTCAGCTCCTCCTCGCTTTCGGCCATCAGAGTGGTGTCATCTGCATATCTGAGGTTGTTAATGTTTCTTCCAGCAATTTTCACCCCAGCTTTGCATTCATCCAGCCCCGCACATCGCATGATGTGTTCTGCATACAAGTTAAAAAGGTTGGGTGAGAGTATGCAGCCTTGCCGTACGCTTTTCCCAATCTTGAACCAGTCTGTTGTTCCGTGGTCAGTTCTGACTGTTGCTACTTGGTCCTTGTACAGATTCCTCAGGAGAGAGACAAGGTGGCTTGGGATGCCCATCCCACTAAGAACTTGCCACAATTTATTATGATCCACACAGTCAAAGGCTTTAGAATAGTCAATGAAGCAGAAGTAGATGTTTTTCTGAAACTCCCTGCCTTTCTCCATTATCCAGCGGATATTGGCAATCTGGTCTCTCGTTCCTCTGCCTTTTCTAAACCCAGCTTGAACATCTGGCAACTCTCGCTCCATGTATTGCTGGAGTCTTCCTTGCAGGATCTTGAGCATTATCTTACTGGCATGAGAAATAAGGGCCACTGTACGGAAGTTTGAGCAGTCTTTCGCATTTCCCTTTTTTGGTATGGGGATATAAGTTGATTTTTTCCAGTCTGATGGCCATTCTTGTGTTTTCCATATTTGCTGGCAAATGGCATGCATCACCTTGACAGCATCATCTTTTAAGATTTTAAACAGTTCAGCTGGGATCCCATCATCTCCTGCTGCCTTGTTGTTAGCAATGCTTCTTAAGGCCCATTCAACCTCACTCCTCAGGATGTCTGGTTCTAATTCATTCACCACACCGTCAAAGCTATCCTCGATATTGTTATCCTTCGTATACAGATCTTCTGTATAGTCTCGCCACCTTCTCTTGATCTCTTCAGCTTCTGTTAGGTCCCTGCCATCTTTGTTTCTTATCATACCAATTTTTGCCTGAAATTTACCTCCAATGTTTCTAATTTTCTGGAAGAGGTCTCTTGTCCTTCCTATTCTGTTGTCTTCTTCCACTTCCATGCATTGCCTACCCTATAATAACAGTAATATAATAATAACAATCTTCTATATAAATAAAAATGTAATGTTCGTTTGTGATGCCATCAGAACTCAAAAACCACTGGGGGAATTGACACCAAATTTAGACACAAGACACTTAACAATGTCCTCCACTCAAAAAAATTGATTTTGTCATTTGGGAATTGTCGTTGCTGGGATTTATAGTTTACCTACAATCAAAGAGCATTCTGAACTCAATGATGGAATTGGGCCAAACTTGGCACACAGTTTTCCCATGATCAACAGAAAATACTGGAAGGGTTTGGTGGGAAGTGTCCTTTGGTTTTGGAGTTGTAGTTCACCTACATCCAGAGATCACTGTGGATTCGAACAATGATGGATCTGGACCAAACTCTACACGAATACTCAATATGCCCAAATGTGAACACTGCTGGAGTTTGGGGAAAATAAGAGTCTTGACATTTGAGAGTTGTAGGTGCTGGGATTTATAGTTCACCTACAATCACAGAGCATTCTGAACCCCATCAACGATAGAATTGGGCCATACCTCCCACACAGAACCCCCATGTGGGCTACAGCAACGTGTGGCAAGGGACGGCTAGTAACAGTAATATAATTGTTGTTGTTCATTTGTTCAGTCGTTTCTGACTCTTCGTGACCTCATGGACCAGCCCACGCCAGAACTCCCTGTCGGCCATCGCCACCCCCAGTTCCTTCAAGGTCAATCCAGTCACTTCAAGGATGCCATCCATCCATCTTGCCCTTGGTCAGCCCCTCTTCCTTTTTCCTTCCATTTTCCCCAGCACAATTGTCTTTTCTAAGCTTTCCAGTCTCCTCATGATGTGGCCAAAGTACTTCATCTTGGCCTCTACTATCCTTCCCTCCAATGACCAGTCAGGCTTTATTTCCTGAAGTATGGACTGGTTGGATCTTCTTATGGTCCATGGCACTCTCAGAACTTTCCTCCAACACCACAGTTCAAAAGCATCTATCTTCCTTCGCTCAGCCTTCCCTATGGTCCAACTCTCACATCCATAGGTGACTATGGGGAATACCATTGCTTCAACTATGCAGATCTTCATTGCCAGTGTGATGTCTCTACTCTTCACTATTTTATCGATATTGGACATTGCTCTCCTTCCAAGAAGTAAGTGTCTCCTGATTTCCTGGTTGCAGTCTGCATCTGCAGTAATCTTTGACCTAGAAATACAAAGTCTGTCACTGCCTCCATGTTTTCTCCCTCTATTTCCCAGTTGTCAATAATTCTTGTGGTGTTGGAGGAAAGTTCTGAGAGCGCCTGGGGCCACCAGAAGATCCAGCCAGTCAGGAAATAAAGCCCGACTGCTGATTGGAGGGAAGGATAGTAGAACCAAAGATTAAGTACTTTGGCCACATAATGAGGAGACAGGAAAGCTTAGAGAAGACAATTATGCTGGGAAAAATGGAAGGAAAAAGGCAGAGGGGCCGACCAAGAGCTAGATGGATGGATGGTATCCTTGAAGTGACTGGATTGACCTTGAAGGAGCTGGGGGTGATGACGGCCGACAGGGAGCTCATGAGGTCACGAAGCATCGGAAACGACTGAACGAATGAACAACAACAATAATAACAATATAATAATTATAATATAATATAATATAATATAATAACCTACCTAACAGGCAGCAGCTAGATTGCTCACAGGAGCATCATACAGGGAGCATACCACCCCCCTGTTATGTCAGCAACTCCGGCTACCAGTTCAATTCCAAGCACAATTCAAAGTGCTGGTCTTGACCTATAAAGCCCTATACGGTTCTGCCCAGCGTACCTGTCCGAATGTATCTCCCTCTACATCCCACCTTGGAGTTTAAGATCTCGCCCCGCCTCTGTCGCAAACGTGCTTGGCAGAGACGAGGGACAGGGCCTTCTCAGTGGTGGCCCCCCACCTGTGGAATTCACTCCCCAGCGAAATTAGTTTATCCACATCCTTCCTTTCCTTCAGAAAGAAATTAAAAACATGATTGTGGGACCAGGCCTTCGGGTAACACACTGACAATGACAATGGTAATGATAACAATTTGCTATGGAAATGGACTATGGACAAGTTTCTGATAGAGTCTCTGGTCACAGAATTCGGCTTAGATTAGGCCACCAGAGTGTAATATTTTAAACAGTTATTTTTTTAAAATTGAATTGATTTAATGTTTTATTTATATTTAATTATTGTGTTTTTATTATGTGTATATAGGGGCATCGAATCGTTGCCGGCTGTAAGCTGCCCTGAGTGCCCTCCTGGAGGTTGAGAAGGGCAGAGTACAAATATTTGAAATGAAATGAAATAAATACCCTATAATAACAATATAATAATATCATATATATATATATATATATATATATATATATATATATATATAATAAAATAAAATATTGCCTCAGAGGCTCCTTTTCCCCTTCATCCCTGAGCTCACTCTTGGAACATGGAGAACAACAATGAATAATAATAATAATAATAATAATAATAATAATAGGAATCCATTCACCAAAACATTAAATCCCTGAGCACACTCTTGGGACATGGAGGAGAACAACAATAAAGGATGATTATTATGATTATTATTATTATTATTATTTATGAGGATTTAAAGATCGAACTGCAAAGACTCTGGCACAATCCAGTAAAGGTGGTCCCAGTGGAGATAATGATAATGACGATAATAATAATAGGAATCCATTCACCAAAATGTTACCTCAGGAACTCCCCACCCCCAATCCTCTAGTGCATTCATGAAGGAGAATGACAATAAATAATACTTAAGCAGCTGAGGGGGAAAAGGAAGGGGCCTGAGACTGTTAGGAATTAAGGGAGTTGAAGTCCAAAACACCTGGAGGGCCCAAGTTTTCCCATGCCTGGAACAGATCCACCCCAAACATACTTGAGGCCAAACACGTTAGGCCCTATCACACTACACCGTTGCAGCATTATTATGCCACTTTAACTGTCATGGCAACATTGTATAAAATGTGGGATTTTCAGTTTATGGAAGCGCCTTTAGGATTGTCACCCAGGGAGCTCTTAGGCCTCACAAAACTACAAACACATGTTTTCCTCAGATGTTGCCATGGCAATTAAACTGGAATAAAAGTGCTACAACACTGTAGTGTGATAGGACTGATATCGCTTCCCTAAGCAGCTCATACTTAAAAGGCAATACAATTAAAACATACAACATGATATAGAAATTGCAAGATTGAGCCTTCCATATGAACAGCAGAAGAGTTCAGAAAATTTGGAAGCGGATGGAGATACATGAGTAACACAACACAGGCAGCCTTTGTTTCTGAGGAAGAAAACAGCCTTCATTATATTTTAATTTCTTAAAGT
Organism: Anolis sagrei; assembly: GCF_037176765.1. Classification (NCBI taxonomy): domain Eukaryota; kingdom Metazoa; phylum Chordata; class Lepidosauria; order Squamata; family Anolidae; genus Anolis; species Anolis sagrei. The sequence goes on along the minus strand of NC_090024.1, from coordinate 207,860,424 downwards.
AGTGGAATATTAAAGCATAAGAAACAGAGCCCATTGTGCTAATTCTTTTCCATACACATCCTTCCTCGGGCTCCCAGTATTGCCCTTTATGATCATGATGCAAATCTGCCTTCTAGCCTTTCCTAAGCCAGTCTTGCATCAAGCTGAGTATAAAAGAAAGGGAAAATAATTAATATTACAAATCTAAAGATGTTTATTGCAATAATTAGTTCAAGGGCCAGCTACACAGCAGCAGGACACGGAGAACGGAGCTCCTTGGGGCTTTTTCCTTCAGTAGTTTCAACAGACCTTTCCCTGAAGAAAGGCATTTTAAATGCATCTCGGTAATCCTTACATCAAACCCACAAAGTCGGTCATTATTATGATGCCCCAATTATATTACACATGGGAGTCTGAAGCTGAGAGATAATGTGTTTCACAATGCCACCTAGTGAGTTAAAGCCCAAGCAGAATCAACTTCAATCACATATTTCCTAAGAAAACCAGAGATGAATAGAAGGTAGATCTGAATTTCCTGGTGGATCTTTTGTGATGGAATAAGTCAGCAAAGACTTCTGGCTTCAGATAGATCAACAACAGAAGCATCAAAATCACTCCATCCTCACTGTGCTAAATTTATACATCCCTTATCTGGATCTCTGAAATCTAAAATACACCAAAATCCAAAACTGTCTATATGGGTGGCAAAGGTAGTGATACCTTTGCTTTTCTGATGGTTCAGTATACACACACTTTGTTTCATGCAAAAAAAGGCTATGTGTATAAGACAGGCATGGGCAAACGCTCTAACTTGGGGATTGCATGGCGGGCCGGAGTGGGTTGGGTTGGCTGGGAGGGAGAGAGAGGGTTCTCCCCAAGTCCCCTCGCTGCCCTTCCCTTCCTCTTCTCTTTTCAAGGCAGAAAGTGAAGGAAAGATGGAAAACATTTGGATCCCAAAAAGGTTAGCCTTGGTCAGGATGAGATGGTGGATGGGAGAGAAAAAGAGTATCCATTAAGCCCCATATTGCCTACTCCTGATATCCTAGAACTGGAAGAGACCCCCCAAGGACCATCCAGTCCAACCCCCTGCCATGCAGGAAGATACAATCAAAGCACTCCCAACAGACAGCTTATGCCACTCTCCAGGAAATTCTTCCTAATATTTTCAGTCAAATCTCTTTCCCATTGCTCCCTTGTGCCCTGGTCTCAAGAGCAGCAGAAAAACAGTTTTCTCCCCTCCTCCTCAATGGGACACCTTTTTAAATCTTGAAACATGGTTCTCATGTTCTCTCTCTCTCTTCTCCCAGCGAATCATCTCCAAAGAGGAAGGAAAAAGGGAAGGGAGGGAGGAAGAGAAGGATGGAAGGAGAGATAAAAGGGAGGGAGGGAGAGGAAAGGAGGAAAGAGGAAGGAGGAAAGGGTAGAAGGGAAGGAAGGAGGGAGGGAAAAAGAGGAAGGTTAGGAAGGAAGTGAGAGAGGGAAGGAGGAAGGAAAGAGAAAAAGAAAGATAGGATTGTGTGAGAGAGTAAGGCAAGAGAAAAGAGCCCATAGTATATGATGTACACAAAACATTTCTTGTTTAGACTTGGGCCCCATGCCCAACCTATCTCATTTTGCACCCATAGACAAATGCCACTATTTCAAGAATCTGAAATCCAAATATGTCTGGTCCTAAGCATTTTGGATACAGAAATGAGGTGAGCTTAAGGCAACCAGAGGTACATCTACACTATGGAATCAATGCAGTTTGACACCACTTTAACTTCCATAGTTAAGTGCTATGGGATTATTGAAGTTGCAGTTTATGAGGTCTACATAGCCCTTTCTGCCAAAGAGTTCTGGTGCCCCACCAAATGTCAAATTTCAGAATTCCACAATATTGAGCCATGGCAGTTAAAGTGGTGTCAAACTGCATTGAATCTGCAGTGTAGGTGTCCCTCTGGCTGTCTCAAGGTCCCATAATTTCTATAGTACCCCAAGACTGGATATTTACATGGAAGAGTTCTATGCTGTTCTATCACTCAAAGCAAATTCCTAGAGTCAGAATTCTCCAATTGTTTGCTGTGTTTCTTTCAGCGGGCTATGATTGGTAGATCAGCAGCACACACTGGGAAAGCCTTACAAGCCTAATTTCTAAGATTTCAAAAGTCTCACGTCTCTCCCTATGTGCACCAGACTATAGTACTTAGTGAAACACCTTGTTGCTAGTATCTTGGTTTAAATTGCCAGCACACTGACCTACTTTTGTTCTTTCTAATAATACTTATTTTGAATTACTGTTGCACAAGGCAGATATCCAAGCTGAACACTTTTGCAAGCTGTTTCTGTTTTCTTAGTGTTACTATGATGTTATTAATATCTGTTTGAGGTCTTGCTAATTAAAACAGGGGCAGTCTTCAAACTACTCAACAGTGAATAATCTGATGTGATTTGCATTATTCCACAGTCCTTTGAGGATCACAGTCTAGCTTTGCAAAATGTATCCCATGTCAGCTCAATACGTCTCTCTCTACAAACCTTGGGTACTCTTGCCAGAGTTTATTCTATGAAGCACTATTTATATCCAGGAATATTTTAGTCAATTGCCAAAGGTTCATTCCTTCAGCTTGTTTTTTAAAAAGCCACTCTGGCTCTTTTCCAAAATAATAATTTATTTCCCTGCAATGTTCCATCCTTACATTCCATAAGTCACTTCAACTAAACCTGATTTTTTTTCTAGCTTTATTAAACTGCTTTTCATTTTCCCAGATCTCTAAACCTCAGATATTTCAGCAGCTTCCTGTTTCAAGTGTATATTGTCTTTTATTTATTTCCAGAGAAGCAGTCTATTGTAATTTCACGCTGATAGTCCTTCATGAGTGGAAATGCCACTTATGTTAAAATTGTTTCTGAAACTACAGAAAACAATGTTTATAAAACAAAGTAAAGGCTGTCTTATTCTAGTTTATGTTAACAATTGCATTTGTAGTTCATCTTTCTTCCACAGAATGTAGGGGAAAAGCAACATAAATAGAGCTCCCAAGTGGTCTCCCATCCAAATTCTCTCCATCACTAGACCTTATTGGGTTCAGGAAAATGGCTACATCCTATCCCCCATAAAATGCTATGGGCTTTGCTTTTAATGAAGGTAAATTAGGTTTGGCCAGCTTCTTCATCTCTGAATAGCTCATGTGGATCCTTGAACTGGGCACTTTGTAGAGAAGAAAGCTTTGTGGAGAGAACACCATCAACATGTATCATGAGTGGCGCATTGAATGAGGGAGATCTATGTTCACTTCTTTATTCAAGACATGAAACTCATTGGATACCAATACCATTGAAATCAGAAAAAAATTACTGAACTAAGTTGTTAGGAGGTTGAAGTGAGGAGAACTATGTATGGTACTTCTTGAAATGAAGATGGTGGTGATGATTATGATGGTCTTTGTACTGGAGATTTATTTATTTATCGTATCAGAAGCAAACCAAGGGTACAGTTGTGATGCATTTTAAGAAGACAAAGTGTAAAAACTTGGCAGTATATTAAATCTCCTTTGACTAGTACCTGGCCACTTGGAGTGCTAGAAGAAGGTCCTCCATTGTGCATGTGGCAGGGCTCAAACTGCATTGTAATAGGTGGTCTGTGGTTTGCTCTTCTCCACACTCGCATGTCGTGGACTCCACTTTGTGGCCCCATTTCTTAAGGTTGGCTCTGCAGCTCATGTTGACAGAGCGCAGTCTGTTCAGTACCTTCCAAGTCGCCCAGTCTTCTGTGTGCCCGGGGGGAGTCTTTCATTTGGTATCAGCCATGGATTGAGGTTCTGGTTTTTAGCCTGCCACTTGTGGACTTTTGCTTGCTGAGGTGTTCCTGCAAATATCTCTGTAAATCTTAGAAAGCTATTTGTTGATTGAATGCATTGGTGTGCTGGCTGATATTTGAAAAAGGGATGGGTCAGAATGTCAGTGCCTTGGTCCTTTCATTATTGGCTGCTACTTCCAGGCAGATGTCAGGTGGTGTAATACTGGCTAAGCAGTATAATTTATCCAGTAGTGTAGAGCATAGACATCCCATGATAATGTAGCATGTCTCATTAAGAGCCACATCCACTGTTTTAGCATGGTGAGATGTGTTCCACACTGGGCATGCGTATTCAGCAGCATCTTCACTGTATCTGGTTGTGATCCCCAGGTTGTGCAGGTCAGCTTTCATATGATATTGTTTCTAGCACCCACTTTTTGCTTGATATTCAAGCAGTGCTTCTTGTAGGGCAGAGCACAGTCCAGGGTAACTCCCAGGTTTTTGGGTTTGCTGCAATGCTCCACTGGAATTCCTTCCCAGGTAATCCTCAGAGCTCGAGATGCTTGTCTGTTCTTAAGAGGAAAAGCACACGCCTGTGCTTTTGGATGGATTAGGAACCAGCTGGTTTTCCCTATAATAGGCAGTAAGAGTACCTAAAGCTTCAGAGAGCTTTAGGTGCTCTTGGAGAAATGGTTGATTTCAAAGCTCCCTGCTTGAGTGGGGATGGCGCGATCGTCAGCATAGATGAAACTCTATGTCCCTTCTGGCAGTGGCTGGTCATTTGTGTAGATGTTAAACATTGGTGGAATGAGCACACTCCCCTGAGGCAGTCTGTTCTTCTGTTTTCGCCATCTGCTTCTCTGGCCCTGGAATTCAGCAAAAAGGCATATTGAAGATAACAATAATATTTTGCTCAAAAGATAGCATTGTCAGTGTGGTTTTTTTAAAAAAAATAACTACAGTCAGAACAAATTGGTTTTAGCTTTATTCTATAAAGATCTGTTGAAATTTTGAAATATATTAGTGCCTAAAACATTGATATACTTGGTTTTTAATACATTTTTCAAGATCCGTCTCCAATAGACCCAATTGTTCATATTTCACTCAGAGATACATAATTCCATGCTTGTAATATTTTTCCTTTTTTCTTTGATATTTTGTCCCTTGGGAGAAACATAAAATGAATACAGTCCTACATCTGGCCTTCTAGATTTTTTTATTCTTTCGTGTGTTATTTGCATTTACAGTGATATTGAACATTAAACATACAGTTTAACTGAGCACACCATGATAACAACCCCAAAGTCTCCTTCAGGATGTCATTATAACACGATGTTTCTTTAGCACGTGTTTGTGTACATTAATTGCCAAGAGCTGTGGAGTCTCATGTTTACTTTACTCACAATTATAACAAAACATAATTAATTGCTATAAACAAAGGAGGAAGAACTAGAACAGGGAACGAGACAACAGGCATAAGAAGCAACTTTCTTTCCAACCTTTTCCTAATTGCCACAGATGTGTCTTTATGGGATTCCAAACAATGCAATTTCAAGGGAGCAGCAAAGGGCACCTGTTAAGGCTGGGCTTTTGAATTTACTGATCATGAGCACAGGGCAGGCAAAAGGGACACACAGAGGAACCAACAGTCTGTAAAAATTGAAAAGTGCACCTTTTTCTCCATGTTAGGAGCAACTTCAGAAACTGCAAGTCGCTTCTGGTGTGAGAGAATTGGCTATCTGCAAGGATGTTGCCCGAGTGTTTTTGATGTTTTACCATCCTTGTGGAAGGCTTCTCTCATGTCCCCGCATGGGAAGTGGGAGCTGCCAGAGGGAGCTCATCCGCACTATCCCCGGATCCGAACCTCCGACCTGTCAGTCTTCAATCCTGCCAGCACAAGGGTTTAACCCATTGCACCACCGGAGGCTCCTAGTGGAGCGCAACTGACCAGTAGGGGAGATTATGTTCACTGGAGGAAAATTCTGCAGGGCTAGTGGGGAATTTCTCCAATAATATGCCATTGTGAAAATGTGGATAGATGGGCTTGTAACATAGTTCAGCAAAAAGACAAAACACCCCACCTCCCCCCAACTTTCTCAATTTGATCATATCAGAACCAGAGAGCTTGTTGGTCCTCTTTGCACTGAGGATATAATTTTTCTGATACTATTCATTAACAGTTTCAGTAATATTCATCTTGACAAATGAAGGGCAGAAGTGGAGCCAATTCTTCTGAATTTGAATATGTATTTGGGGATAAATCTCTTGCTTTCCCTGTCTTTTCTATTTGGCCAGCTCTCCCCCTGTCTGTAGAGTTTTGTCCCTCAGTATCTCATAAAGTGTCACATTATCGGTGCATAAATCAAAGCTGGCATTCAACGCTTCTCAGGAAGTCATGTGACTTGCACACAGCAGCTGCAGACAGAGCACACTAAAGCAATCAATGGAGCTGTCTACGTTGCCATTGTATTGTCAGAAAACCTGGCAGCAAGGCAGTTGACTCTTACTCCTCCTGCAAATTGATTTAAAACTGCAGTTTAAGCCTGGACCATTTGGGGAGAATAGTTAGAAGGTAGGGAACAGACTTACATAGGAAGATGGTGTCACAAACATAATCCAATAGGTGCCTCGAAACATTGCGCAACTACATTCCACAAATGGGGTGGGATGGGATGGCAATTGTGTGGTTCTTCAAATATTGTTGAACTGAACCTGTTATTGAACACCCAGCATATTTTGCTATTGGGTACACAATCTAACAATCTAGAATACAATTCAATGACATCACCATGTTAGTCTGTAATACAGATTGAGTATCCCAGTATCACCAATTTCATTTGAAAAATGAGGGAAACAAAAACCACCTGGCCACAGTAGTCTGGTTTCTTTGACCTCCAACTATAAGGGAAATAGGGCACCCCACACTGCTGTATTACATCCTGAAGATCACAAATCACAAAGACTTAGGAAAGGGATTGTTAACAACCAGGAAGGAGAGAGTAATAATAATATCCAGCAGGTGATAACAGCACGGAGTGAAGTATGTACAAGATATTGGTAAAATGTAGCAGTGTCAGCACAAACTGCTGGAACCAAAGAATTTGATTTCTGGTGTGCACTGCCATCAAAGCCGGTGCTCATTTGTGTTAGTTTCTAGTGATATTCCATTGAGGTATTTTTTTTTCTAGGAGAGTGGCAATAAGTCTGAGTTTTCAAATGCCTCACAATGCAACATAATCTAACTCAGTAAGAGCATAAGAACATACAAGCAGCCAAGCAATTGCTCATGGAAATTCCACAAGCATACCATAAGGACATCTGCCTGTTCATGCTCCCAGCATGTCGAGAGGAACATTGTCTCCCAAAAGACAGGGTTTCTCAACCAGAGTTCCCCAAGAAGTCACTAAGGATTCCATGAGAAATTGTTGTGTGGGGGGTTTGGCAGGGGATTAAGCCATTTTTCAGCTCTAGATATAATAATTCGGTGAAAATTATTTCAGGGATTCTTCCAGAATAAACGTATTGAGAGAGGCTATGTGAGAGGCTCTAGCGGCATAAATAATCATCAGAGGCATGAATAAACTAGTCAGAATAGAACAATGCATGAAATTGAAGCCAACCATCACACTAGAAGAGTTGTTCCTGTTGATGTTATGTGCCTTTGTTTCTGACCTATAGGGATCCTAAAGCAAGCCTATCATAGAATTTTCTTAGAAAATGTTGTTCAGGGGGACTTTGGCTTTATCTTCCTCTGAAACTGGAAGAGAGTGACTTGCCCAATTTAGTTCAGCAGGAATTCTGGTCTCCAGAGTCATAGTCCAATGCTCAAACTACTGTCCCACACAGGTTCTCTGCAGGCAAGTCAAAAATCAAAACAACAGGAATTCATCAAACAAACAGGAATTCAGAAAACACCAGCAGCTCTTAAATGATATGAAAAAAGAAATAATTAGCTAGATAAATGTATCAGGGGCCTAATTAACCAAAGCAGCTTTCATAGGAAAGGACTCTTTTGAGTCATCTGGGCATACACTTAAAAATACGAAAGAAGTTTAGTTATAATGACATGATGCTCTGGGTTCCACAGCATCATTGTGCTGCAGCTCAATTATTATAGGCACTAGTGTGCCATTATATTCATTCTTCTGAAGTAACTCTCCAAAATGTCTATGTGAAGACAAAAGCTGATTATTTCAAAGCAAATGTTTTACTGCAGGGAAGAAGGAAGTTCAACAGCTCCCAGACAAGTAAAATCAGACCAACCAGTCAACAGCCTTGGATAATCTGGCTATTCAGGTCATTTTGTATGATTGCAACAGACTGAAAGAAGCACAGAAACACACATTGATCTCTATAAATGTCTTCAGGAAGAGTGAGGATTTTTGGGATTGATTGATTGATTTTGGTGCAGACACTACTATTAAATGTGAGAGGATGTTGGACCCACAGGGGCAGCTCAACCCATTACCCAAAGTAAGCATTTGCAGTATAGTTGATTTTGCCCAGGGGCGCTCTTGAGGCGCTTTTGGGGGAAAATAGACCTTATATATGCGAGTTGTAGTTACTGAGATGTATAGTTCACCTATAATCAAAGAGCATTCTGAACTCCACCAATGATGGAATTGAACCAAATATGGCACACAGAACTCCTACGATGAACAGAAAATATAGATCAGTGATTGGTTGGGGGGGGGGGGGGTGTGCCAAAATACTGTTTGCTTACCATTGAAAATTACCTAGGGCCGCCTCTGTGGATCCAGTAGGGATTTATGTTGCAGGACCAGAACTAGAAACAGAAATGAAAGGAGTTGATTTTGGGGCTACAACTCCAAAATCCCTAGCATGAGCACTGCCAAAAGTAATTGCTCTGAACCCACAGGTAGACGAACAGTCTGCACTTTGGCCAGAAACCTGTCAGAGATTTATATATGCATCAACATCAGAACTACGATGCTATGAAGTTAATCCCACCCTGATCCCCCTAATTTCAGGAAGAAGCTGACAGATGTTTCTCCCCACTCAGATGAGCAACCTCTGATGTGATATGCAGAAGCAGGACCCTTGTCGCAATTCCCCCGCACACTGGAGATTGCTCATCTGGGTGGGTAGAAACATCTGTCAGCTTCTTCCTAGTAAACAGTGGAACAGATCCCTCATTATCACAGTGACTACTTCTTGGTAATGGTGATTTCACAGTCCCTACATAGCCCCATTAGAGCACAGAACTGTCACAAGTGTGTATTGGAGATTGGAGGACTTTCACAGTGCCCACACAGCCCTTTTAGAACACAAAATACCAACAAGTGTGCAGACAGCATTTATAGCAAGGACTCATCTCATTCCAAGCTGCCTAACAGGATTCTAGCCTTTCTCTGCAATTTGCCCAAATAATTCCAGGACTTCATACAGAGTGAGCAGAATATTTTTTAAAAAGAGCAGAGCAGCTTCCCAAATGGTGTCCGTGTCAGTCCTCCGGCACAATTAGGTTCCTGTTCAATGAATTTGAGCAACCAATTACTGCCACAATTAATTTTGTCTCCAAAAGCAGCCAGTGAGGTGGAAGAAAACGATGGGCACAAGGGTAATCTATAACTGTTTGCATCTCTCTTGCTGTCTTTCCCTTTGCCAGTTTATGAAACTGGCAGAAGAGAGCTGGGTTCATAGGGAGCTTGGGAGCTCAGTGGGGAAAGGGGAATTGCCAGATGGCCATTCATTTCAAGGCTTGTCCTGAAGCCCAAGAAAGCCACAGCATGAAAGAAGATAATATCAAACTATTACTTTTGAATCCTACAGACCCATAATCAGTAACCAGAAGACAGAACCCGTGTTTCTAAACAGTTTATATACTGCTTACATGTGAGTAGATGTGTTCCTGGATATTAATTTTGAAACAGAAAAAATGGGGAAAAATAAGTCAGAACAGTAGCTAAATTGGTGCTACTGAAAAATCAAAGGAAGGTATTAATATCCCAAGGTATCCAGAAATATTTTTATTTTATTTATTTACTATATTTGTATACCGCCTTTCTCAGCCCATGGGGGACTCAAGGCGGTTTACACAGGCAAAATTAAATGTCCAGCAACATGCAACATTCCTGCTTCTTGGCAGGGGGTTGGACTAGATGGCCCATGAGGTCTCTTCCAACTCTTCTATGATTCTATGATTCTGTCAATACATTAAGGGAGAGAAGATTAATGAGGCAAAAGAGGAATATACAGTAAGGATGGAAAAAGTATTCAAAAATATTTTTAAATATTCATAATCCCAGGTTTGTCATGTATCAGGAAATCTTGAAGAGAGGAATCCTGGACTGATAAGAACCTTCACAGTTTATGACTTAGCTTATGCAAAACTCACATGTTTTTCACCGAAGGACTTTCTGCACAGAAAATAATATTTGGTGCATAATTTTTTTCTGCACAAACAATGCTGCTTCCTGCACATAAAATTCAGTTTTCTGTTTAAAAGTATCACATGCAAATATTGAACCAAATCAGTACTGAACCACAGACAAAATATTCTCATAGCTGGAAGAAAGTTACAAAACTATTGCTTTTTTGATGAAGCAAATTAGTGAAGAATCATTTCCCTATTGGGCACACACATAACCCAATAGGGATATACAGAATACCTAAGGAGGATGGAAATGGCTGGAATATCATAGGAAAGGACATGGCTGGTTGGCACTGCACTATGGCATGTTATTGCTGGAAACAACAGCTGGAACCACAGTGCTCCATAAAAGCACCACGTTGGGCAAGCTGTAAAATGAAGCAGCAGCTAAGCTAAAGAACAGAGACAGCCCCCACTCCTCTCCACCGCCAACGCTAAACTTCACAGTATGCCAACATATGGTTTAAGAAAGCTTTAGTCCGGTACCAGTAGCTGAGGTTACACATAATTCCAAGACATTTGGGGAGCTTTGGGAGACAGAAAGGATTTATGCTGCAATCTGACCTAAGCACTTCCAGAGCCTTTGCACATCTTGCAGATCAATAGGAGCAGCCCACACCTTGCACAATATTTCCTTTCATTGCCAGCAGATGGGAATTCACTTCAAAGGCAGAGAGGTTAGACAAAATGCTCTGCCTTAAGCAGAGATCATTGTGCCTCTAGAGATCTTGTATAATTGCATGCTGCTCATCACACTTCTCTATCTAGATAGGTGGCATTAGTCAGGGTGGAGGGGTGCGCAAGAAAGTCAAGAAGAGCCTTGGATGATAATACAATCCTGCTATTGCAGTAACTTCAGTACTTTGAAGGAAGGTGATTTAGTTGGTTCCCTGTCTGTTGAGCATTGCACCAGAATGTGGACTAGTTGCTTTTTTAGATCACAATTCCAAAACTGCTCTAGACAAGAACGGCATTGTAATTGTATAAATGCACAAGGCAGCTAGTGATGGGCATTGTATAACATATTCCAGCAGGGAAGAAGGACTGATGTTTTGTTTATTTGTATCTCAGGCTGTCTGTATGTGGATGTTAGAGTCTGTTAGCCTTCTAGTTCACCCCAGCTTTCAGCTAAAATCCATACTTCTCAAAGAAATTAAATCCAATCTGCATTTTACTCTTCTGTTTCTTCAGAAACGTTTCTGCTTTTTAGTTTGATCCTTGAATAAGTCACAGAAACTGAAAGGATGATGACAGAAGGTATGATGCAATTCACTCACCCACCTACTATCCACATCTGTCTTGCAGATACAAAACCCAAGATCAAAGGATCAAAGGACAAGCATAGGCCATTGCAAAAATCCTTTTTGCTAACACAACATTAAATCTGTAAAAATTAAACATTAGGTGGTTAGCTCTTACAAAATAAGGAATTAGAGATCTATGCAGTAACCATGCCATAAAGAAGGGAGCTGATGCACAGGAAGAAACTACATTTTTCTGAATTTAATCTAATTAACAATTGCATGGCCTCTGTTTAGGTGGTAGATCAATTTCTTCCTGAAAATGACTGAAAGTATTTCATACCTGCTTAATTTAGGCTCGCTCAATGGAGGCAAGGTCCCATCAACCAGCACTGCCTTTTGCTTAGTTTTGTCTTGTTTCATCATACAATTATTAAAGATAAAAGACTTTCATAAGGGAACTACAGTGTCTTCTTCTGTGGGAAATTAAGTAGAACCCTAGCAATGTCACCTTCCACTATTGCTACTACCTAGTTGCTTTACTTTGGGGTGTCTGCCAGCCTCACCACTAGAAGTATACATTTTCTTCTGTTAATACAGCTGTTATTTCCCAAAGAAGGTGACTGCATCGTAATTTGATATCTCAATTTTTAATATTCCATCTTGGATCCTTAACAGAGTCTAGTGTCTAAATGGTATTCCTTTCCTCCTCTCTGACGCACTCAAAGTCCTCTCACCACATTAAGATGCATCTCCAAGAGAGGGATACAATTATGGTATGATTATTTATCTTTAAAGTGGTCTTCAATGAGGTAGCCCTTCAAACAAAGGACTCTATAGTACTTGAACAAAGAGAACTATCCTTTTAAAAGCAGGACATAACCATTAATTCGTAGGCTTTCCTAAATCAGAGGGTTTGTTGTTAAACAAGAATAATTAACCAATGAAAACTCGCATGAAGTCCAAACAGCCCCATTCACTTAGAATTAAAAGATTTTGAGCCCAAAATTATTATTTTTCTTAATATCAGCAAGCCAAGGTTGCCACAGAAATCTTGCTTGTCATAACATCCAAACTGAGCACATCTGATTGATAGATCTCAGTCCACTTTTGCTTTAGAATATATTATCATTCTATTTCCTTTTTTTTCCTGGGATTTTTTCTGATCCAGATTCAAGGTATATTGTGTCTCCCTTGTCATGATCCAAAAGTAAAATAAAGGAACCCAAGGCTAGTCTGGCCAAAATAAACACACTCAAGATAGAAGCCACAAAGAAACTGCAAGCACTGATAAAAGCATTTGCTATCAGCATAAACAAGAGGTTTTAGTTGGAGCAAAGGTTCTGAAAGTGCACGAACCTTCTTGAATTCTGCTTCCATCCAGGAGGACCAGTTATCTGAATCTATCAACAGCTTCTAAAGCCCTTCCTAAACTCCATTGTCCTCCAAAATGCCAATTTCTTTTCATTTTACTCACAGGACCATTCTTGCACTACCTTGAAAGTCATGTACTATTCCCACTACTTATATAAAGCTAGAGCTAAAATATTGGTTAGTATAAATGGCACAATTCTCCATATATTCAAATATACATAATATACACATGTGCATTATGCTTGTGTCAATGCAACAATACAGTTATCTATTTCAGATATAATGCTTAACTCTGGTTAGGGGGAGGGGTGGGAGAACACACAGTCCCAAAACTCTAGGTTGCTAAATCATGGTAAAGGTAAAGATTTTCCTCTGACATTAAGTCCAGTCGTGTCTGACTCTGGGGGTTGGTGCTCATCTCCATTTCTAAGCCAAAGAGCCAGTGTTCTCAGTAGACACCTCCAAGGCAATGTGGCCGGCATGACTGCAAGGATCATTGTTACCTTTCCACTGGAACGGAACCTATTGATCTACTCACATTTGCATGTTTTCGAACTGCTAGGTTGACAGAAGCTGGGGCTAACAGTAGAAGCTCACGCCACTCCCTGGATTCGAACCTGTAACCTTTGGGTCAACAAGTTTAGCAACTTGGCAGTTTAACTCACAGCACCACCAGACCACATGGACCACAAATTAAAACACTGCTTTCTTCTGAGTACTGAAAGGCAAATGCACACATATAGTGCTTATATTATATGTTCACCTTCAAGAAGCCTATCACAGGATGGGAAAATATCCAGGTGTCCCCTAGACAATGTCCTTGCAGATGGCCAATTCTCTCACACCAGAAGCTACTTGCAGTTTCCCAAGTTGCTCCTGACACAAAAATCCCTTTAAAAAACCCTTCAAAGAGGACCAGAACGTTCCTGGATTATGGTGAAAAAAAAATGACACATTCAGTAAGTGAGTGCACCTGATATTTAAAAAATGGTCCAAGAGCACCAAATGCATCTATGAACCAGAGTTTGGGAAAGCAATATATTTGAATTATAAGTACCACATTCCCCACTAATGTTCTCTGTGATACCTGAGAATCAGTCCAAATAATACCATTTCTAAGTTGTGGATATGAACTGATCATTCTATTCCTAGCCCAGACACTGACATAAACATTTTTCTGATCATTCTGTAATTCAGATCTATTCACTAAACACTGGGATCCTATCCTTGAATCAAGGAGAATAAGCAGTCAGTTAGTTTGTGGCACTTCTCTGTTTGATAACATAAGGGCCCCTAAATGATCCAATAAAAAACAAGTAAAGGCAAACCGGAGGGCCTGTAAAAGGGAAGTGAATTTCAGTCCTATATGACTGGCATTGTTCCCACTATTCCCTGGAGCTCTTCTAACACACAGTAATTGCCTATCTGAATCTCATTTTGACACCTGCTGGGAGGAGCAATCCAAGGAAGTGTCAGAAACAATGAGTTGGTGCTGATGGGAAGATTTAAGATGCTTCAGTAGCCAAGAGAGAAAGGCAGCATCCAGGAGAGGAACTGTCCTACACACCATTTAACAGACATAAAATCCATATCTATATTACAGAACCCACACTGAGTGCTGATTAAGGAGTGGTCATGCTCAAATAACACTGCAGGCTAAGAAGGGGCTGGCATCTCTGTAGAAAGAGATAAAGTGTGATGTTCATCTTCTTTGCAAGAGCCACGGTGGTGCAATGGATTTAACCCTTGTGCCGGCTGAACTGCTGACCTGAAGGTCAGTTATTTTAGTCTGCGAGATGGGGTGAGCTCCCATCTGTCAGCTCCAGCTTCCCTTGCAGGGACATGAGAGTAGCCTCCCACAGGATGGTAAAACATCCAGGCATCTCCTGGGCAATTTCCTTGCAGATGGCCAATTCTCTCACACCGGAAGCAGTTTTTCAAGTGACTTCTGACACAATAAAAATCCTTTTTGCAAGATATCTGCAAGAAATCAGCTCAAGAGGCACACTGGTTAGGGAAACATGGGAGCTGTAGTCCAAAAAAGGATATTTTCCAAGGTCTGGTCTAACTAGAATAGAAGTGGGGAATCTTGAAACTTAGTTCACCTCCCTATTGACCACACTGGCTGGGAGTCCAAACAAGAAACTTCTCCAGATTTCTATCTCACAGAAACAGAAGTCAGGAAGCCTGGATGACAAGTCCTACATGCCCTTATCAGTAGACATGCTGTTAGAGGCTGATGGGAGTTGAATTCCCATCCGCAGTAGGATAACCTAAGCAAAGACGAACCCTATCAAAGCCTAGCAGAGTTTCAAATATCTCCCTTTATATCCCTACCCACCCATTGATTTTGAACGACCAGTTTGGAAAAGTCTGTTCCTCATAGTATGACTAAATTGGCATGGATTCAACCCTGGTGGACAGCTTTCTGAAGAAATTGATGAGAAACATTTAATTTAACCATCTCCACTGAGTGACTTGTGGATTGGGCTGCTGAATCTAGAAGGCTGACTTTATTTGTTTGTTAGCAGCTGTTGGAAATGCCGAAAGGCTTCAGTAGGTAGACAGTCACATAGCTTTGCTTATCTATCATCTTCCTTCCATTAAACCTCCAGCCAGACTAATCTGTGCTTGCTTTCAAAGACTGTCTGATGTTTTCTTTAATTCTTATGAAAATATAAATATAGACGTTGAGTTTCTGCCTGCATAATTGTGCCATCTATGTATAAATGATGTGAGCCCAGGTGACTTTACATGGCTCTATATCAGAGAATGTAATCCTGTGTTGTTTGGGATTAATATGTATTTCAAATAAGCTGCTGAGTTTAAGCCATTTCCAACTAGTGCTGCTTGAGCTTTTAAAATGTATTTTAGGATTATTTTAATTGTCTGGTGATATATATACACACACACACACACACATATACGTACACACAACACAACACAACGCACATCATTTGGATTTGTCAACAGGATAATAAATATGGGGGAAGACTACCGTTTTACGCTTCCCTCTGCATTTCATTTTTCTTTATTATGACACAATGAAAGCAGAATTGGAAGCTCTATCCTATTATTGCCCCATAGTGACACAATGACTCTAACTTGGGTACACTAAATCCCTTTTCTCCTACACAGGATGCTTATTACCAACCTGGCCGCTTCAACACATAAGCGCTATTGCCATGGAAACCATCCAAGGCTCAAGGGTGTCTGGCTGAGCAATAAATGATTTAACTATTGCACGGTGCGATGGTGGGATGATGTTAAAGAATTTGCCGCCGTGACAGAGGGGCCCGCTTTTATTGAACCTTTCCTGACCATTTTCCAAGATAGTTTCTGGTGTCAGTGATACTATGCAATACCTACACATATAGGATTTGCTGCTACCTCTGTAACCCTAATATTTGGATTTCCTTGCCCTATTTCCACTGCAGTCTCATATGCAGAATTAGCCAAAATAATCTAGCACTTGCACCTGTATCATCATTATCTTCACCAATATCATACCTTTTCCTCAATATTGGAATATTAAAGCCCTACCAAATTAAAAACATCAGAAAAACATATAAAAATCTTTCGGCCCTTCCACACAGCCCTGTATCCTAGAATATCAAGGCAGAAAATCTCACAATATATGCTTTGAACTGGGTTATCCGAGTCCACACTGCCATATATTCCTGTTAAAAGTGGATTATGTGGGATTTTATTCATCTGTGTGGAAGGGGCCTTTGTAAAGCAATTAAGCCATCTATAGCATTTGCATCACTTTAAAATCTTAAAAGATAGGAAAAAACAAAACAACCATAAAAAACGCATTGCAGTTCATTTTAACAGCCTGCTGGAATAGGACAGTTTTCACTTGCAGGCAGAAGGAGAGGAGGAATGATTATTTTGCAACCGTCGGCCCCATCTACACTGCCATATAATGCAGTCTGAAACTGCATTATATGGTTAGTGTAGACCAATATAGTGCAATTGAACTGCATCGAACTGCATTATACGAATCTACACCAGTGGTTCCCAACTCATGGGCCGTGGCCCACTCGTGGGTTGCAAGACCTAAAATAAGAACTGAGGTTGGGGTGCGTGCCGTCGTTGGAGAGTAAGACAAAAAAGGAGAGGAAGAAAAGGAAGAAAGGACAAGAATAGGGTTCTAGAAGCAAGGGAGGCTTGGGGGAAAGGGTCTGCATGGCAAGGGGGTGCAAAAGAAGGGGTCTGCACTTGGAGGGGGAGGAACAGGAAAGAGGAGGGCGGGAGGAAAGCCCCCATTGCATGCACTTGGAGAGGGAGGAGAAGGAAAGCATGGAGCCCCTCAGTATGCCTCCTGGAGCCCTAAGGTCTCTACGGAGAACACTTTAAGAACCGCTGCTATAGGCGATGACTCGTGATGGAGTATGATGGTCTTTCAAGGGTAGAATCTTTAAGTGACTGTGGAGTCCTATTCTGAATCTGCATGGTCTTTCTCAGTGAGGACATCGATTTCCAGATGAAAGGAGGTCACAACAGGAATTTGCTTGACATGCTTGTAACCTACAGCTAACATAACCCACAATGGAAATTTGCAATTTATTCTTCAGTAGCCATTGTCCTACCTTTCCCATCAATGCAAATTAACTGGATATTTACAGTATTTTTGAGTTCATACTCTCCAATGCAAATTATCAGTAAATTTACATATTCTTCCTGGGATTGGAAGCTTGCAATTTGCTTAAATAATCTGCATCCTCTTCACCGTTTTTTCTGCTGATGTCATGTGTAAACTACTTAAAAGCCTTTGCTTTGTTGCAACAAGAGATGAACAAACTAGACCTGCCTTTAAAGGTTTTTTAAAAAGAAAACCAAGCAGCTAAAGTGGTCAAAAGCATGTGTAACCATTACCAATAAGAAGTGATGATAACCAAGTATGGATTCAATTAAATACAGTAGTATTATACTATAGAACTGATTAACTAGAATTGCATACAGCTTGCTGAATCTCCAAGAAATCATCTTTCTTGTCTGTGATGCCATGATATTTATTCTGATGTAAGCAACTTGATGTCCTCCAGATAGTTCGAACAATAGTTCTCAGGATTCCCAAAAAAGTATGGCCAATTATCTGAGATTATGGGAATTGGAGTGTTGACCATCTGGAGAGCACTTGTTACCTATTTATTTTTGTAGCATTCTCAAACATACATTTTTTAAAAACCCATAAACCTTAAATCACTATATGTATTCCCTTCTCTAGGAAGGTTAACTAGTTCTTCAGGCATTTTCTTCTGATAACAGCCATCAACCAATAAAATTCCAAAAAGATTTCGTGTGTTTGGGCAGAGATGGGGTTAATGTGTTAGGAGAACATCCAATGTGTACCAATTCCTTATCTTACTTTTCACAGACAGCTAAGCATAGCATTTTATCCCGTATGTTGTTGTCTCCCTGCAAAGGAAATGCAGTTTTTTTTCCATAAAATGGCTGAAGCTTTATCTGGAGTTCTGCAGAACTAAGTTACAGACAACAGAATTTCATTCTAAGGTCAAGAACCCTTGATACTTATCAGTTTTTACAATTGGCCACTCAGGGCACTGAACAGAAATAACAATAGATGCGACTTCCAACAAAACACTGACATTAGTAAAGAACCATAACAATCAAAAACTTGAAATCAACCCAGTGAAGGCAACAATTAACACAAAAGAGCCAAACAGAGCTGCCATCAAAACATTCTGATTTACTCACAACACAAGACAAATTGGAGCCAGTATTTCAAAGACCTATGTAAACTATTAATGGGAACAAGATATGGGACCAGACAAGAGTCTCTGAATGTAGAGTATTACTTCTCTCAGTTGAGATTCAAGTATGTCCTAAGACTGCAATCAAGAAATAAGTACACTCCAGCTTGGAAGGAAAGTGTTGAATGAGATCGTAAAATGTAAATATGTATTATTAAATATCTATATCAGGATCAATCAAGCCACGCTTCTGCAGTTTTCTACATAAGGTTGTGAAAGTTAGAAGTAGCTGACAAGAAAAGTATCCATTTAATTTAAATGTGGCGTTGGAGGAAAATTCTGAAGACAGCAGAAAATTTTAAAAGACAAACAGGGAGATGACAAACTCATTAGACAAAACAATAAAGTTTGGCAAAGTTGAAGGCAGCAGGAAAAGAAAAATTTTAACAACTATAAACTTATTAGTATTTCAATGGGAAGTGTGGGCCTGCTTTTGGCTGATGAGATAGGATTGTTGTTGTTGTTATTGTGTGTTTTCAAGTCATTTCAGACTTAGTTTGATCCTGAGTGAGGGCCGGGTAAATGACCTTGGAGGGCCGTATCTGGCCCCCGGGCCATAGTTTGAGGACCCCAGCTTCAAAGGGAGAGTTACAAATACCTGATTATTATTAAATATGATGTGAGACAGTAAACAAACAAACAAACACTCTTTTGTGATAAAGCCACTTTAAACACAATAAATTTCCTTAATGTGTCTCGCTTTTTTCCAGAAATGAAAGCAATAAAGTGAGTGTTGGTTCACTGAAGCTCCTGCTACTGTAAATGTTCATTTTTAAATTGACAGGCAAATCATGTTTTGCAGTTTAAAGTTAAACATATCTAGGTCCTTGGTGTGTGAACAAATTTCCTCTGCTTTTGAAGCTCAGAATGCCCAAAAGATACCCTTTAATTTTAACCATATTTTACTGAATGTAATAGTGCAAGGAAACCTGTGAGCACCACACCTTGCCTAGTTAATGACACCTGTAATTTCTTTTGTCTGTCCCCAATACTTCAAAAGACCAGACTGAGCAGTTTTATTTCACTTCTGTCAATCTTAACCATACTTTACCTCATGTAATAGTATGAGAAAAATCTGTGCCCTTCACACTTGGTTAATTACATCTTTAATCCCTTTATTCTGCCAGAAGTACTTCACTAGAATAGCTCTTGTACCCACCATATACGACAGGACAAGCGCCTTAGGACCAGTAACACCCAAAGAGGTAGGAGAGAGTCCTTTTCATGAGCACAGAGTTAAAATTTTACTGCGTTTTGTCTCAGAATGCGTCTACACCGTAGAATTAACTCAGTTCGACTCCACTTGAACTGCCATGGCTCAATGCTGTAGAATCCTGGGAGTTGTAGTTTGGTGAGGCGGCAGCACTCTTTGGCAGAGAAGGCTAAAGAACTTGTAAACAAATCCCATAGCATTGAATTTTGGCAGTTGACATGGCATCAAACTACATTAATTCTACAGTATAGATCAGGCATGATCAAACTTGGCCCCCCCGGGTGTTTTGGACTTCAACTCCCACAATTCCTAACAGCCTACTGGCTGTTAGGAATTATGGGAGTTGAAGTCCAAAACACCTGGAGGACCCAAGTTTAACCATGCATGGTGTAGATGCATCCACAGTCACCACAGAGCCAAAAAAAAAGGGGAGTTGTTTCTGCATGCATTTTGATCTATCCAGATCAATTGAACTACAGCAGATAATAACTGATGGAAAATGTAGGCCTGTGATGACTCTTGCACTGCCACTTTCTCCTATATTTTTATATATTTTGCTTGATGAAGAAGCCAGTGGTTTTAGGATTTTATTTATTTTTTCTGTATGGCCAACACAGCTGCTATGTAGGTAGGCTTATTTCTCATGAGGAAGATTTATTTCAGAACCTCAGAGGAGCTACACCTGAACTTGGGAGGAGTCCTGGCCACTCATTGCAAGAAAAGCTCCAGAAAAAGAACATCTCTGCACCAGATGCATCACATATATATTGAACTCCTGTTAATACGGTAAGTTTACACTGTAGGAATATTTAGTGATTATACTAGCAGAGCACAGTAAACAAATGTTGTAACTTTAGGATTCTAAAGCTGGAGTAATTACCTTTGTGCTTTTCAAAAAAGAAAACATTTTCAGGAAACCCTGTCAGGAGGCGGGAAAACTCTTAAGATTTGCAAAAGTTTCCAAAATTGGATTTCTGGCATACAATCTGTTCCAACATCTGTTATGGAGATTCTGTGTGCTGTCTGCCTCTTTCTAATAGGGAAAGGGAGTAGGAAATATACTTAGAGAAAGGAAAAAAGGACTCAAAAGCTCAGAGAAATCTACATTCAGACCTAGAAAAAAATAAAAAAAATATCAGAAATAATCTACTAATTTTTACCCTTTCTCCACTTCAGGTTACTTGTGTTTGTGCTTTAGTTTTCATCATGCCTGCAACCATACCCATACCTTGGCTTAGAGAAGAATATATAGATATATAGAGTTATTAAGCAGAAACGTGTAGTCCCTACAGGTTGAGTATCTCTTATCTGAAATGCTAAGGACCAGAAATATTTTGGATTTCAGCATCTTCTTTCTTAAAAATACCTATATTTACACATATGGAAATAGATGTTATTTACTGGTGGTGCAGCAAGTTAAAGCGCTGAGCTGCTGAACTTGCTGACCAAAAGGTCGGTGGTTTGAATCTGGGGAGCGGGGTGAGGTCCCACTGTTAGCCCCAGCTTAATGTCAAGGGGAAACCTTTACCTTTTTTACACATATGTACATAATGAGATATGTTCGATATGGGACTCAAGTCTAATCATAACATTTATGTTTCCTACACAGGCAGTCCCCAAGTTACAAACAAGATAAGTTCAGTAGGTTTGTTCTTAAGTTGAATTTGTGTGTAACTTGGAACAAGTCCATTTTGAAAGTGTAACCAGCCATATATATATATATATATATATATATATATATATATATATATGTCTTAGTTTTGGATCACAAAGGGAAGGGTTAACACCCCTGTGGTGTTTGTTTTGCTGTCTGTGCTCCTGTTCAGAAGGCACTTTTGGTCCCTGTAATAATTGGATTTTGAAAAAATTGTCTTGTTGTGGATTGCCTATACACCTTATACTCATACCTTGAAAGTAACCATATCCACAATATTTTTCATAATTTTCTACATGAAAACAGTTTGTCCAATGAACCATCAAAAAGCAAAGGTCAGTTTCTCTGACAATTTTGAAGTATTTCAGATTTTGGAATTCAAGATAAGGGATGCTCAACCTGTACTAACCTGAGGATTCCCATAATATACTAGCGGTCCCCTGCCACGTGTTGCTGTGGCCCAGTCTGTTGATCTGGAAAATAAAGTAATGAGAAAGTGTTGGTTTCTAATATATGTAATTTCTTTATGCTTGTGGCTAAACAGTATTTCTTGCTGTTTCTTTGTCAGTGTTGATGTGGAGAGTGTCTGGTTTGCCCACCCTGGAACATGCAACATATAATTTTCCTTCTTTAAGGGTCCCTTTGAAATCTATGATACTATATCTCTCTCTGTGTGAGTCATATCTATCTCTATCTATCTCTATCTATCTATCTATCTATCTACCTATCTATGGCTGGATGGCTCTTTGTCGGGAGGACTTTGATGATGTTTTCTTGCCCTGATGAAGGGAGTTGGATTGGATGGCCTTAAGTATTTTCTGTTGGTAATGGGGGCTCTGTGTGGGAAGTTTGCCCTGATTCTGTCATTCGTGGGGTTCAGAATGCTCTTTGATTGTAGGTGAACTGTGAATCCCAGTGACTACAACTCCCAAATGTTAAGATCTATTTCTCCCAAACTCCATCTGTGTTCATATTTGGGCGTATTGAGTGCTTGTGCCAAGTTTGGTCCAGATCCATCATTGTTTGAGTCCACAGTGCTCTCTGGATGTAGGTGAACTATAACTCCCAAACTCAAGGTAAATGCCCACCAAACCCTTCCAATATTTTCTGTTGGTCATGGGAGTTCTGTGTGCCAAGTTTGGTTCAATTCCATCGTTGATGGAATGCTCTTTGATTGTAGGTGAACTATAAATCCCAGCAACTACAACTCCCAACTGACAAAATCATAATTTTTGAGTGATGGTCACTCCTTGTGTTGTGAGACGTTTTGTTGCCAAATTTGGTGTGATTTCGTTCATTGATTCTTTTGTTTTTAAGGTACTCATTATGCACAGAGCATTTTATATATATAGATTGACATGGCAGTTAAGGTGTAATCATAGTACTATAATTGTGTAGTGTGAATAGCCCAGGGAAGTAATTTTTAATTTTCTGTTGGATTTAAAAAGCAACTTTGTTCCTAATTTACAGCTCATATTGCACAAAACCCCATTTCCTGCTGTGCATTTTATTTTCCCACTTCAGAAAATGTGTTAGTTTACACATTAGAATGATGCTTAGATACTATCAAGCTCTGCCTGAGGAAGGTGTTATCATAATATCATGGGCAGACTTTGGGACAGACTTTGTCTCCATGACTGAGGGGACTGATTGGTTTTACTCTGGACTTAATCATTGTACCGGAAACTCATCTCTTTAGATGTAGAGTCATTTGTGAGTTTGATTTTTGTGGATTTGATTATTCATGGATTAAAATGTTCTCCCTCAGAGTCTCTAGGTCTTCTACTGCAATTAGATGGTGATCATTCAGTGGTGGGTGACCAGAGGGCTATGCCAGAGGACCTACAAATTCCTAGAAATATGGCAATATGTGGGTTCAATCAAGAGAGAAAATTGGGGCATAAATAAATACAATAATATTTTTCACTTTCACAGGGTCCTGTGTTCCTAACCCCAGTGACTCTGGAGCAGTGGTTCCCAACCTTTTTTTTTTTTTTTAACCAGGGACCACTTGACCAGGGAACACTCTCCAATATCTGTAGCAAAAGGGTTAAGAATCGGTTTTTGGTCAGCTTTAGATTTGGTTTGGAGTGCTGTCTCAGAAAATTGCATTGGAAAGACCACCATCAACTCTAGTTTCTGATACAGAACATGTGCCTTGGTCAGCAACAGAGGGAGTGGCAGGTGGCGCGAAAGGAGCAGAAATAAAATAAAATAAAATAAAGAGGAAGGAGGCTTGCGGACCAGATTTTTGTCCTCACAACCCACTGATGGTCCGCTGCCACAAGTTAATAACCACTGCTGTGGAGAGCTGGCTGTACATTATTTTGCTTGGTTTACAATTTAGTGAGTAAGCCTTGCCATCATTGGTGGCCCTCTTGTCCATTATGTTGAAAGAAACCCTGATCTACTACCCAAGAGACCTGCCTTGAGGTTACCTCCAACCCAACAGCTGATGGTTGAAGTACATGTTCAAGTCCTTTTCTGAACTTGAGGTGCAAAGCTCTGTCAATGTTAATAAATTGGACACCTTGATCTTTCCTCCTACATTTGTGTCGCAGTTGATTTGTGTCCAGTGATTATATATCCACTGACACATATTGGGATCTTCTCAATATGTGTTGCCTTAGCACCAAGCCTATTTTGTATTTTTCAGAGGGCATAGGAAGAACAGTTGTTTTGGAGCACGAAACATATACCTAGGGTATTCCAAAGCTGCTATGACCTAGATAGCAGCACATCTAAAAAAATGAGTCAGTGAGCCATGAATTTCTGAAGGAGAAATCTCTGTGTAGGTAAGAGTTGTTTCCTGAAACACTGACAAGAAAGCGTGATGGGGTGGGCAGAGAGATGTAAACGCAACATGCCTGATCAGACAGCTGTAACCCACATTTTAGAAATGTTTTAGAACATTTGGGTCACCCAGCAAGCTCATATGAATATTAGGTTACTACTGTTACTATGAGCTTCCTTTTCTCTTGCCCTAGCAACATCTATGCCTAGCAACAAGACTGTATGTGCTACTACTACAGATTCTGCACACACTTCATTCTGTCACAGCAACATCTGTGCCTAGCAACAATGCTCCGCATTCCCTGAGTGTTCTCGTAAAGGATGTGCCGTTTTTGAGCCAGTGCAACACTTCAGAATCATAGGCTTTACAGATTAAGTTCAGTCCAGAAACCCAAATAATTTCCACAATTGTTTAGCAATGTTTTCTTTATACATATTTCAAGGAGCACAGCTAAGCTTTCATAACTCCCTGAGGATAAGCAGTGATTCAAGCAGGGGTCACTTCGTCCACTGCAAGGTTGGGAAAGGGAGATGAGATGGAAGCATCCACAGGTTCATCTACATTGTAGAACAGTGGTTCCCAACCTGTGGTCCATGGACCACCAGAACAAAAATATGGTCTGCGGCCTCACCTTTGCCTTGAAACCACGCAGCTATGAGAGCAACTGGTCTCACTGAACC
The DNA here is from genome assembly GCF_037176765.1 of Anolis sagrei. Taxonomy (NCBI): domain Eukaryota; kingdom Metazoa; phylum Chordata; class Lepidosauria; order Squamata; family Anolidae; genus Anolis; species Anolis sagrei. Next base: position 207,835,537 of record NC_090024.1, on the reverse strand, counting down.
CTCTTATAGTGCCGAGGCAACAGGGATGTCAGGGGGGGAGAGGCTAGCTACCCACGAAAGATTACTACTATGACATCAGCTCTAGATTATTAAATATGGTTTTCTGTGGGTGAACAGATGGTGACTGCTGGATGGCATATGTTCTGTATCAGAAACTAGAGCTGACGTGATCTATCCAATGCAATTTTCTGAATCAGTACCTAAATAAACAAATCTAAAGTTCACCCAAAAATGATTCGTAGTCCTTTTAGTACTAAGGTTGGAAAGTGGTCCCCGGTCAAAAAAAAAAAAAGAAAGGTTGGGAACCGCTGCTGTAGAATACAGTTTGAGCCTACTTTAACTGTCATGGCTCAATGCTATTGATTCATGAGAGCTGTAATTTTCCAAGGTCTTCAGCTTTCTCTACCGAGGGCTTATCAGAGTGTCGAGGGCTCATCAAACTACACATCCTAAGATTTTGTCGTATTTAGCCATGGTAGTTAAAATGGGGTCAAACTGCATTAATTCTACAGTGTAAATGTACCCTGAGTAGCCACATCTGGCCTGTGGATTCCTTGCTGCAAGGTGAGTCAGTGTTCAGACAGATGGGTTGTAGGGAAACAGGGATTGGTGATCAAGCTTCAATAGAGACCCCTTTCCCCCATGATAAATTTTCCAGGAGTGCATTTCTCTTCTGCAGAATAGATTTCTCCTTCTTCCTGTTGTCTCATCTCAGTTCTCAACTGTGAGTCATTTGTAAGTTGGATGTTTGTAACTCAGGGACAGCATCCACTACAGTTCAAACTCTGATGACATAGTTTTGCTTTTGTAAGAGTAAAAGAAGGACTGCTTTTACTTACAACAATCCATCTTCCCCATCTTTCAATATAGTAGGTTTAATGTAATATGCTGACGGTTCAAAAATATATTTTCCAGCATAGTGAAACTTTTATGCCTCTGGACTTGTAATAGAAGAGAGAACATGAACATGTAATTAGAGATGTTATCATCATGCCTACACAAGACCGCCTAGATAAGATTACATAAGCAACTGTAATGCTAGCGTTCGTTTCCTAATTTGTTTAAAATGAGTTTGTCACGGATCCAGAGAGTTTTCTAGCTGAGCCAAATTGCCTCTTACAGAAACAAGAAGTCAGTGTATTAGGATCCACAATTTTACCACATTTACCTCCAGGTAGGTGCAAATACTGGGCATATTTGCTCAAAATATTGATATTCTGCTCCTTTCTTTTCCCACATTTCTCTCATTGCAAAAATAAAACTCTTCTATTTGCTATGTTTTGATTTCCTTGGTAACTTTGTCTGCCGCTTTTCTTTAGATGTTTAAACTATGTTTCTAAATAATCAACTGAAGATTTCAGTTACTGCAATATTGGAAATTTGGGAACTGAAGGAAGATTTCAAGGCGGAGAACAAAAATCTTATTTTGGGAAGCAATGCTTTAATCCTACCCACTGCACAACCTCATAGTCTCATCTCTGCACCTGTTTCTTTGTGTATGAAAGGTAGCTCACCAATCCAGAAGAGCTGAACTAGTAAAACCAGTTTTTTTCAATATTGGGAGCTTTCTAATGTCAGTTTCATGTGTTACTTTATGCAGTTTTTTAATTCTTTAGGACAACGTAGATAAAAGTAAAAAAGTAACAGAAGATAATGTAAAGCAAACCCTACATACATAGAAATAGGATGCTAATAAGAGAGGGGGCCAGGAAGACAGTTTTATCTTGTCTCCTACACTGTTCTAATAATGTAATATAATATAATATACCTATATTGATAATATTATAATGTAATACAATATAATAATAATGGTAATAATACCATATTATAATTATATATTTTACATTACATGTAATATTCCTAATAATATTACAGTATAATGGTATAGTACAATATAGTAATATATAATACTAATATTGTATTATGGTAACAATATAATATATTGTATTTACATCATATTTGTAAGCTGTTCTGAGTCCCCTTCAGGGTGAGAAGGGCGGCATATAAATGCAATAAATAAATGTTAGTTAACCTACTGACACACAGTTCAGTCACATATACATTTCCTTGTAAGGGGTTTATTAACATATGAAAGAGTTTATCATATTGTTAACAACTTACTGTCGAGCAAGGATGTTATGAATCTCTGATGAACTTTATGGGCTTGTACAGAAGACGTGTAAGGGGAGGATGGAATATATTGATGGAATGTGATGGAGATGGATGTTGTAGTACAACACATCAGAAGGGAATTCAGATTGAGAAGGTTGCTTTTCTCAAAAGAAAAGATAGAGTATCAGTTTAATATATTATGATTGATAGTGTTAAGCGCTGTCTATCTGTAAGCATCCTATTTATTAGTCAGCAGTTCATCTGAGGGTGGAATGTTGGGCCAGCAATTGCAGCAGCATTTTTGTGCCTTGTGATTTGTAACACTTGGCAGTTTCAAGCAGATCTATATCCTTATGAATGCTTCAGCGATGTTTTGTAGAGTCACTCTGCTTCATGTTCCAATGGGCCTTTTGTATCTTATCGGGGTGTGATTCCAAGGGCCTCTGTCGATACCAAAATCCTTGGATGCCCAAGTCTGATGATATACCATGGCGTAGTAGAATTGCATTCTGTTTTATACAATGGCAAAAAACAAGCTTTGCTTTTTGGATGGTTGTGAGGGGTTTTTTTTTTTAATGGGGGGGGGGGTATTTTTAAGCTGTGGATTGTTGAATCCATGGATCAAACTCTGTGAATACAGAGGGCCAACTGTATCCCTGAAAAGCCCCAATCTAGTCTAATCTGGGTCATGGTGCGATCAACAGGAGGAGAATTATTGCTCATTTAAAGCAATTGTGATTTATTAAAGGTCTCTTCTTGACTTTTATGTTCCCCCAAAGATTTTAGTGCCTTTAACACTCCAAACAGCCAGCTTATTGGAAAAGCTGAACGCTACCAGTCAGTTACACAGGGCAGGGCACACATCCTTCCTCTGGCCTGGAGCCTGGCTATTTGTTCAAGCAAGGCAAGCTGGATATACGAATCAGTGCTTTGCTTCCTAAAAGTAAAGTGAAAGTGATTTTAAATGGCTGGACCAAGCTGCATTTCAGCTCTAGCCCAGAAGGGCTGTAACATCCTGTTGGATTTCCTTTTGTAATTGTAGGCCAGTATCCCTAGCGTAATTCAAAGGTCAATGGGCCCCATACAGAACCATATTTGGCCTATCCTTTTTTAAAAAAATATTAAAAGCATATAGCATATCCTCCAACTCTCCCAACTGGGCAGGAACAGATGTAATTAACCTTATATTTCGGGTAAGTTTTTACCTGCCTCTAACTTGTCTCGGTTTTTATCTCCTCTTGCTTTCCTTCTTTGTCCTCAATTTACTTCCATTGCTGCAAATTAAGTTCAAAGTGCCAAATAGTGGGAGGAAAGGACAGGATATAATATTGCTCTTCCCTGAAGGGTCAGGCAAAAGTAAACTGCTGCAGCCTCTCATAACAGAATGTAACAACCTTTCAAAAATTTTCTTTTTCTAGTTTGAAAGTGTTATTATTGTTTAATTGTGTGGTACTCACTCACTTTAAAAGTAGTTGTCATACTCCAGAAACTTGATTTTTGTGACTGCCAGAAATTATGAGACTTGATGAGATATTCATTGAAAAACTGTAACAAAATGTGCTGCAGGATATCACACAAAAACAAAGTTTTTGCAGTTTAATAAACTTTTTCCATGTTTTTGTGATAGAATTAATTAGGAAATGACATTTATAACCCAGGAACAAAAATTGTGTTACATTGTAATTTGTGTGCTCTTTCTCATTAATAATATTTGCTGTGATGTCACTTGTTGGAAGGTATGCTAAAACATTTCTCCATGAATCTGGGATAAGGTCCTTTCTCTTTAGTTCTGTGTCAGACAAACAGAGAAGACAGAAAAGGACAAGTACTCAGTATGAACTTTTGCCATATAACATAGTTCTTGTGGGGCATCTTGTTTACAGTCTTGATCCAACCATCCAGCTCGTTTTTACAAACTAATACAGGTCCATCTCTACCATTGAGCAGAGTGAAGCAGCTGCCTCAGATAGTGTCTTTTGAGTGTGTTCTCAGAGGACTCACTGTCTTCTGCCTATAAAGTATAGCTTTGCACAGATATAAGCTATATTCAAACAACCTTTGTCTCCAGACAGGTGGGGGATGCGGATTTTACTGCCTATCTTTTGTGTCCAAAGGCTTCATGGTCAGCAAAGGCTGTGGCTTTTATTTGGATCACACCTTCCCCAAACCAACTTTAACATCTCAAGAAAGATGTAGCTCTGATCCTACATCTTGACATTTATTCCCTAAAGTAACATCCATGCCTGATAAAGAAGCCTATGAGCTTTGAAAACTTGCATAACATGTTTTGTGCCTTTTGCTTGGCCTAACAAAGGCATTATGTGGGGGGTTTTTTCCTACTGTTACATTTTGCTCTATGGGCAACACATGGACATATATTCATTACTTTATTCAATGTTACTCTGTTTTGTAAACTCTTGGGCAAAGAAGCTTGTGGAGTTTTCTATCTCAAGGGCCAGGTGGGTCCTTTTTTTGCTCACCAATTGCAAAAAGTACTTCTTCCCATCCCTGCCAGGTAAAATACAGAAGAATAGATAATTGCTAGTTATCTTTTTTTTTTTTTCATGTCAGGAGGAAATTGAGAAACTGCAAGTTGCTTCTGGTGTGAGAGAATTGGCCATTTGCAAGGACATTGCCCAGGGGACGCCCAGACGTTTTACCATCCTTGTGGGAGGCTTCTCTCATGTCCCCGCATGGAGAGCTGGGACTGACAGAGGGAGCTCATCCACATTCTCCCTGGATTTGAACCTCCGACCTGTCGATCTTTAGTCCTGCCGGCACAAGGGTTTAACTCACTGTGCCATTGGGGGCTCCTATAGTTATATAGTCCTATATAAGTTTATTTAATGTTATGTTTTTATTATGTTTTGAACCAAAAACCTGATGCCTGGTGCAGTCTCTTTGTCCTATTTAAGAGAGGGACTTGTCATGTTAAAAGCTGCAACTCATTACATGGGATATGTGTGAGTGTGCATCCCTTTCTCTTAAAATACATACAGTTATTCTTATCCTTTGCTTCTGTTTTGACAACATAGGCATTGCTTAGCCAGCAGTTCTGTACCATCTTCACTCCCCAGTCTCCTGGCAGGAACAGCTGGTATTGGTTAATATGGTTATCTATCACAAAGGCCTCACAGGGTATTCCTGGACTAATGCCTGATTTAGATTAGTTCCATTTCTTCTGCTTTATCTCTTTCATTTGAGAAGAGTAGCTGTTTTAATCGGGTTTTTTTACCTTCAAAGTCCTGGATCCTCCAGCGCTTCTCTGCTTTCAGTGCTGCTTGGCATTTTCTCCCAGCAGAGAATTATCTACACCACATTGTACATCCTCCTGAGATACTTTAATACAACATTGTTGGCAGTAGGATTGTGTCAGTGCTCCCTGCAGGAATCCCAATTTCCAAAAATTTCTACCACAGTTTTGAAATGACCTTTCTTGGGCAAAACTATAATTAGAGCCTCCTGCTGGTACCATACATCTCTGCTTGCTCCAATGATTATTTGGAGTTATCTGCTGAACAGGGGTATATTTAGAAAATGCCTTTAAAAATGTGTAGCTCTTAATTTGACATCCCTAGCTATTTTCTGTAGCTAGATTATCAACCTGCTGTTCTGAGCAAATTAATGCAGGGATGTGCCATGATACTGACTCCTGAGTTGTTGTCAGTGGTCTCTTTAACGTCTAAATCTGTAGTTTTCGTGGATGTGTTGGAATAACAATTGGAGAGTAAATATGGTTGGTACATCATATTATAATCAGGATTGCTTCTGTCTCAGGTCTGAGACTCAAAACCTGGAATGGTTCGACCCTAAACAGTAATTTATAGCATTTTCATACCACTTTAGTTTTCAAGACTGCATCTTTCAGAATCCTAGGATTGGTAGTTTGATGAGGTACTAGAGCTCCGTGATAGAGAAAACCACAAACTCCAGATCTAATTTTAAATTTACCCCCATAGACTTGAAGTTCCACTGACGAAAGCCCATGAAGTATCATATCACATCTGACTTGGCCACGGTGGTACACGCTCTGGTCCCATCCCCGCCTTGACTACTGCAACGCTCTCTACGTGGGGCTGCCCTTGAAGACGGCCCGGAAGCTTCAGCTAGTCCAGCGCGCGGCAGCCATGTTATTAACAGGAGCAGGACGCAGGGAGCATACAACGCCCTTGTTGTTCCAGCTCCACTGGCTGCCGATCTGCTACCGGGCCCAATTTAAGGTGCTGGTGTTATCCTACAAAGCCCTAAACGGTTCCGGCCCAAAATACCTTTCAGACCGCATCTCGGCCTATGAGCCTACGAGGACCTTGAGATCGTCTGGGGAGGCCCTTCTCTCGATCCCGCCTGCCTCACAGGCACGTCTGGCGGGGACGAGAGAGAGGGCCTTCTCGGTGGTGGCCCCCCGGCTGTGGAACACCCTCCCTGTTGACATCAGACAGGCGCCCTCCCTCATGTCCTTCCGCAAGAGCCTGAAGACATGGCTTTTCGAGAAGGCATTTAATTAAGTGCTACAGTAACTGGAAATGACAACCGGAACGGAATACGACTACGAGACTGATTATGATTCTACGATAAGACGAAGCGGATCATTTTAGTGTAATTAGATGTTTGTGTAGTAGGGATATGTTGGTTACTGTCATGTTGACGCATTGTAAACTGTTTTTTTATGTGTTGTACACCGCCGCGAGTCGCCCCAGGGCTGAGAGCGGCGGTTAATAAATGCATCAAATAAAATAAATAAATAAATAAATATAGAACCGATACTTAATAAGCCTTGATAGAAGAATAAAGGCTCTAGTTTCAGCCAGAGAAGAAACAGAAAATTCTCACCACTGTGTTAATTGAGTGCAAACTAAGAGCCCTTCCAGACAGGCCCTACACCCCAAGATCTGATCCCAGGTTTTCCACTTTAAACTGGATCACATGTGTAACACATTAGCCTGGTGTACAGACAATCACAGACCTGGGTTGGTAAAGCTAAGGAGAGCAGGTGGGAGGAGAGATCAGGCAGCTTCATAGCTAGAAGTGCAGTCTGATTGGCGGATGAAATTGGAGGGAGTAGTTTAGCAACTGGAGATGGGCGGAGCCAGCAAGGGGGAAGAAGAAGCTAAGGCAGCCATAGTTTATCAGTTGGGAGTTGAAGGATTAGTTAGGAGATTTGAAGAAGGAAGGAAGGAAGAGTTTGGAAACTGTTAATTAGAAAGATACCTCTTTGAAGAGAGTAATTAAAGCCTTTAAGGAGAAGGAGAATAAGTATTAGTGAGCCTCTGTAGTTTTAGAGTGCTGGTGTGGAAAAAGGATTCAAAAGGTTTAAAACAACTTGTTTGTATTCCTGTGTGTGGAACATTGTACTTTTAAGAAACTCAAGATATAAGACCATTCTCTGTAAAAGAGGGATATAGAAGATAAAGGGCGTGTCTGGAAGGGCCTCCAGTTAGCACTTTTAACTCGGTTTACAGCAGAGTTAGCAGATGACAAAGAGGGTCTTGGCGAGAGAAACTGAGACAATTGAAAAGCAAGTGAAAAGTGGATTGGCAGAAGATTAATTGCAACTGTCCCATATAGTTGAAGGATATGGGATTATAGCTTGAAAAGGAATTCTGAGAGTTGGACTTCAACTCACAGAATTCCACAGCCAAAAATACTCTAAAAAGGTAGCATTTCCCTTTTAAATATGGCAAGTTACAAGTCCTGTCATTGTCTAAATGAACCCTTCATCTGTCCTGCTTTTTCACTTTCTCTTTTGTTTATAACATGTCTATTTTGGTCTATAAGACTGAGATCAGGGCCTGTGTCTCATTTCCATCACTAGTGTAGCGCTTGCCACAAGCTTGATTTTATTACTGCAGATTTGACTAATTCCAGCTGTTTTAGGTGACAGTATTTATGTGAAAAGTGTGTTGGAAACATAATATTAAAAATGACTACTGGTACTAATCCAAACACATCAAAATCCACAAAGCCCAGAGCTGGAGGCCTGGAAAATGTCATTGCGACAGAAAGGGCAGGTTGCTAGTGATTTTATTAATATTTGCACTTCCCTAAGCTTCCAAAGACCCAATATGGAATAGTGGCTTGAATGTTGGAGATTGGGAGACTAGGGTACAGATCCCGCTCTGCCATGGAAATCCACAGTACAGATACATTGAACAAGAAAAATAGTTAAAACGTCTTTAAAGGATTTTAAAGTATAAATTGGTCCCCAAAGACTAATAAGATTGCACTACATGCCATGAATCCTATGCCTGCTTTCATGGGAATTAATATTTAAAATGAGACAGCAAATTAGAGGAGGGGAAGTAACACATATGTGGTCTGAGAAAACCACTCAAACCAGTGGAAGTGCAGGTGGGCAGTGAGAACTGTAGAAAAGGCTATTTAATTATGCAAATATACATGGCAGCAGCAACAACAAAAAGCCCTGGATATAAACTGATTTGAGGAACATGTACACACAGTAGAAACATCCCCGTATATCAATATGTATATGGTAGCAATCCCACTGGGACATTCCAAAGTGATTTCAGTTTACGTGGGTGTGTGGCAGTAAAATGGCTAAACTGGGGTAGGATAGTATTTGCAGAGTTGGGAATCCATCTTCTTGTGGATTCAGCCTTGGATAGCAGCTTTAATATTTTCCAGAAATCACCCACTTGTAGATTTGCTAGATTTCCAGGTCTTGCCTTGAGTCTCCTGGCATTGATCATTATCTCTGGCTGCCAAGGAAAGGGAAAATAATCTGGGAGCCAAAATTCTGCTTTGAAACCTGTATTTATGTACTGTACTTTTCCCTCATTTGTATTTGAAAGGCTTAAAATTGCCTGTTGATCTATGGCAGGAGTTTCCTAGGCAAGGAATACTCAGAGGAGATTTTGCCAGTTTCTTCATCTGAAATATAACCTAAGCTGGGTTGTTGTAGGTTTTCTCAGGCTATATAGCCATGTATATAGCCAGGCATTTTCTCCTGACGTTTTGCCTGCATCTATGGCAAGCATCCTCAGAGGTAGTGAGGTCTGTTGGCAGTAGGAAAGTGGGTTTATATATCTGTGGAATGACCAGGGTGAGACAAAGAACTCTTGTCTGTTGGAGCTAGGTGTGAATGTTTCAACTGACCACCTTGATTAGCATTTGATGGGCCTGGCAGTGCCTGGGGGAATCTTTTGTTGAGAGGTGATTAGATGAGCCTGATTGTTTCCCCTCTTTTGTTTTGCTGTTGTAATTTTAGAGGTTTTTTTTAGTACTGGTAGCCAGTATTAAACAGAGGGGAAACAATCAGGCACATCTAATCACCTCTCGACAAAAGATTCCCCCAGGCACTGCCAGGCCATCAAATGCTAATCAGGTGGTCAGCTGAAACATTCACACCTAGCTCCAACAGACAAGAGTCCTTTGTACCACCCTGGTCATTCCGCAGATATATAAACCCACTTTCCTAGTGCCAATACACCTCACTACCTCTGAGGATGCTTGCCATAGATGCAGGCGAAACGTCAGGAGAAAATGCCTCTAGAACATGGCCATATAGCCCAAAAAAACCTATAACAACCCAGTGATTCCGACCATGAAAGCCTTCGACAATACATATAACCTAATCACCTGGTATTCCTTGGTGGTCTCCCATCCAGATACTAACCAGGACTGACTCTGCTTAGCAGTTAATACATAATTGTACTTAACCATATAATAAGGCTCTCCCTGTGACACCAGGTATCCCTAGATCTCAGTTATGGTACTGAAAAACTCAGGGTTTGGGATAATCCTGACCTGGCAACCCTACTGACCCTTCTGACACGGAGCTGTCATTTGCTTGCTAAAGGATGATGAACTACAGATCCTGCAGGGAGCATTGTTGACATTTTCAGAATATAGGATTGGTCACTGCTTTAAACAAACCATCTTGAATCTAGTATTACCTTGGGAAGAAAGGCTGATTCAGTATATAGTACGTCCTGAAAGTCTCCATCCATAGGAAAAAAAACTCATATGATGGAATGTCCTGTGAGATCTCTTGATCTTTCCCCACTCGACCTTGACTTGTGAGGCCACTTAAAAGCTGTGGTGTACAAGGAAACGATTAGAAACATGGATCATGTAAAATAATGCATTTGAATTGCAAAATATATCTTGGAACGTGTTTGCCATGAATGGGGGAGATGACTGTGTGTGTAGAAAGAGGTGGCCAACATGTAGATCATATTTTGTAATTTTAATACATTTTGTAATGAATATTTTTTAAATAAGGGTACGTTTAGCTACAGTTTCCCATTTCCCCAGGTATGGTGACTTTTGGGCACCCTGTAGTTGTATTAGTGTTGAAATAAAGCTCCTGTTTTCCTTTGCTGCCCTCTAGTGAAAACCCTATAGATCTGCTTTAGACATTCAGCTAAATTGAAGAGGTGTTCACAGAGAGGTAAAATTTCAAAAATTTTAAGTTAAATAAGCTGATTGCAGGTAAGGGAATCACCCTTGTAATGTTCCATGTTGTGTTGTTTTTTGCCTTCAAGGTGAATAAAATTCATAGCTGAATAAAATCCCACATTTTCTGCTTTGAACTGGGATATATAGTACTGTGGTCTCAGATAACCCAGTTCAAAGTAGATATTGTGGGACTTTCTGCCTTGATATTCTGGGTTATATGTTTATGTGGAAGGGCCCTGGCTTATAGTGACCCCAAGGCAAGCATATCGCAAGAGGTGAGCTTTATTTTCTTTTTGCAAGATTAGTTCAGTGAGACGTTTCTATTGCCTTACTCTGAGGTTGAGACAGTGTAACCATAATGGGGACATCTATTCACTTTTTTCTGACAGTGTGGCTGCTGTTCTAATTGAAAAGAAGCATCTCCACTGCCCACTTCCTATTCAGCTGCCTCAATAGTTACCATTATATTTTATTACATGTATAAATAGATGTACAGGCCAAGCCATATTCAGGTTACATGGCAACAGCCAGTGGTGGTGATAAATCAAATTGGAGTTCCCTGTTTCCTGAAACCTACCTTATTAATGGATTTTTAGATGTGCATGGTATATCTAGGGTGTGGATGTCTTTAGTTGTATGTGTACCTACCCCAGTAATACAACTGCAACCAACGTTTGCACATTTGTTCTATAATGTAACATTTATAGACACAGAACTGTGCTACGTTGACTTTAGAATAAGCAGAGTCCAGATTGTATCCAATAATGGAACTGAAGCTGATGCTTGCATGTTTTGAAAGTGACAGTGGAGTGTTCCTCCACATTGGATATACAGGTTTGTTTTTCACAAACAGCCACAGTCTCCATAGACTTGAGTGTGTCCCAGGTGACAGTTCTGCACACCTGCATATGAATGAAAATCAGCATTAATAGAGGCTGCAGATGGAACAAGGGAAATACCAATCTTTGAGTTCAACTCTAGAAACATCATGGACACACTGTAAGAGTTTGTGCAGGGAGCTGAGGGTCCCAGAGAACGGGAGATTCTACATTTAGACCACAAAGGCCAAATGTACATACATAAAATGGTGGTAGCATAAATACCCTACAGATCTTAGAAGCTACATAGGGTCAGGACTGGTTAGTATTTGGATAGGGGATCACCATGAAATCCCAGGTGCTGTCAGCCATCTTTCAGAGGAAGGAAATGGCAAAACTACCTCTGAATATTCCTTACCTCAGAAAGCCCAGTGAAATTCAACAGGTCACCGTAAGTTGACAGGCAACTTGAAGGTGCATACACACACACACGGCTCAGCAGTGCTGCATATGAACAGGGCCTTAGGATTATTGTTGAAGGCTTTCATGGCCAGAATCACTGGGTTGTTGTAGGTTTTTTCAGGCTATATGGCCATGTTCTAGAGGCATTCTCTCCTGACGTTTTGCCTGCATCTATAGCAAGCATCCTCAGAGGTAGTGAGGGTGCTTGCCATAGATGCAGGTGAAACATCAGGAGAGAATGCCTCTAGAACATGGCCATATAGTCCGAAAAAACCTACAACAACCTTTAGGATTATTGTTGCTCATAAATTGAGCATGACCCAGCACTGTGATACAGTAGCAAAGAAGGTGAATGCTATGTTATCCTGCATTAATGGATGCGTAGTTTCCAATTTTTGGAAAGTAAAAATCTCACTAAGTTCTGCACTGGTCAAGCTTCATCTGGTGAACTGCGTTCAGAATTGAGTATCTCATTTTAAGGATATAGACAAGTTGGAGCAGGTTCACAGGGCACCAAGGATGATAAAGAGGTATAGAGAACAAAAGTTATGAGAAAAGTTTGAAGGAGAGAAATATGTTCAGCTTGGTGAAGAGAGGACTGAAGGGTGACATGACTACATTCTTTAAATGCTTCAAGGGCTGCCATAGAGAGGAGGAGCAGGCCTTAACAGGTAGAACCAATTGCAATGTTTTGAAGTTACAGAAGAGAAGATTTTGACTGAACATTAGAAGGAGCCGCTTGGCAGTAAGAATGGTTCAGCAATGGAACCAATTGTCTAAAGAGGTGGTGGAGTCTCTTTCTCTGGACATCTTCATAAAGAGGCTGGGCAGCTGGAGATCTTGAACTGAGCAGGGGATTGAATCTGATGGTCCATAGGGTCTCTTCCAATTCTATGATTCTATGATCTAATTGACAGGTTGGATGCAAAATGTTACTACAGTCTTTGTTTTGGTCCTACTAGATAACCCACCAAGTTTGGGAACTTTTTGACAAAGCAAGTGGATTTGTATAACTTAAGAGACAAAGAGAAAGGCAGGTACTCTACAATATACAGTTGCCACTCCATGTATATAGAATGAGCTAAGGGTTTATCAGCACTCAGGTGAGTACTAGTGATCTTGGCCTCCTCTGACTTACTCTCTCTTACAATCCCACTTGCTGCTGTCTTGATGCCATTCTTCCATCTGCACTGATGTCACAGTGTGTTTGTGTTATGCTTTCAGTTGAGTCAGTAGCCTGCATTTCTGTTTTCCAACCTCTTGGATGGTAATAGCAAAAGACCTGATGGAGGCCCAATGTGGTCGAGATCTTTTGGCTGCCTTTGATACAGGTATTAAGTTGCATGGGGTGATTACAAGGCCAAATAACTGATTGGGGATCTGAGAGATTCTGTAGTAGAACATTTCAGACCAGTGACTATCTTCTGTGAAATTCAACCCACTCAAATATCGAGGTGCCTTTTGGGATCCATCTAGTTCAAGGGTGAGAAACTATGCCTACAGCTCCCATCAGCACAGACAATAGTAAGGTATTGTAGGAGGTAAAATCTAAAAACATCTGGAATGCCAATGGTGCTTTCCCCTGATTTATTTGCATCACTACAGTTTGTTTCTCGAGCGAAGAACATTTGGTTCTCCGTTCATTACGGTATGCGATTTCAAAATGACCAACCCAGCATGGCCAATAAGAGTTGTGGTAATTGTAGCCCCAAACATTCAAATCATTCCACTACTAGTTTGTTTCAACTGGTAGTGATTCTCCAGGGTGGCTTTCCCAGTCCTCTTGTCTTTGATCTCATTATGGACTGAAACCTTTCAGGTTCAAACTGAAAACTCCAGGAGTCGTATTACCAGAAAGGGACATACATACAATATCTTGCTGTCTGTTACAGAATGGGATAGTAAATAGCTACAGTAATATGTATAATTTGCAACATATTTTACAATCCTTATCTTCATCTCTTCTCTCTTTTCTTGGGGTGATGGCTATGGACATTGTCGTAATATCGCTTTCCAAAAAAATCAGATAAACATATTTAACATGAAAACAAATAATACACTATAAAAGCACACACAAAGACCAACTAAGGTAGACACTTCTAATACCCTTTGTAATGGGTCAACCAAATGTGATTGTACTACACATTTTTGTATCTTAATAATTTCTTCAAGTGTTATCACTGCCATTGTTTGGTCTTATGTCTTTAAAAAAAGATGCAAATCTTGTTCTGTGAATCAAAGTCCATTAAGACAGGTTTTTGGCAGTATTGTCCCATTAAGGAGGGGGGGGGCTGACTTTCTGCTGCTCTAGGGACTAGGGCACAAGGGAGCAATTGTTTCAAATGGCAGGGAAAGAGATTTGACTGAAAAGATTTGGAAGAACTTCCTGGAGAGAGTGGTACAGGCTGCCTCGGGGTGTGGTGGAGTCTCCTTCTCTGAAGACTTTTCCACAGAGGCTGTCTATTGGAAGTGCTTTGATTGTGTCTCTTTGCATTGCAGGGGATTGGACTGGATGGCCCTTGGGGGGTCTCTCCCAGCTCTAGGATTCTATGATCTATATCAGAAGTAGGCAATATGAGGTCTCGTGGATACACCTTTTCTCTCCCATCCACCATCTCATCCTGACCAAGGCTAACCCTTTTGGGATCCAAACGTTTCCCGTCATTCCTTCACTTTCTGCCTCTGAAAGAGAAGAAGGGAGGAAAGGGCAACAAGGGGACTTGGGGAAACCCAACTCCCTCCTGGCCCACCCACTCCACTCCAGCCTGCCATGGGGCCCCCAAGTTAGAAAGTTTGCCCATGCCTGTTATCGTTAACATTTTGTTTATGGTTGTCACATCCCACCAAATGACCAGGACACACTAGCCAAATAAGAATTCATAAGCTATGAGGATATGCACCATGACTGCTGCAGCTTTTCTTAGTGTCTCAGATGTAGGCAGTATCTCTAGCTGAAAACCAGGGAATTTTAACAATGAAAGGAAGTGAGAGTTTGGCACTAACCAACTTCTTTGATTATGTTAAGTCATGCATACTCCTGATCATCTATTAATTCTACCACATCAAAAAGCATTAACAATTTGCTGCCTGACTTACTCAGTGAACATCCATGTCGTCACCTGGAGACAAGCAATGATATATTGAGGCCGAAAGGGTGAGTTAAGAGGAGGAAATGTAGCACCAGACCTTGGCCTTATCGCAAAAGTAGGTTTACAGACAATATACCCATTGCAACATCACTGTTAGAAATAGCAACAGTTACAGCAACCTAACTGTTGATCCCCAAATAATAGATCAGCTTGATGCGTATGTTGTGAGTGATGTAGTAGTCAGACAGCTGGCAGGCAAGGATGAAGGATTTGACAGGATGATCTGGACTGAACTAGGTCTAAGATCATAGTCCATATAAACTTTTGTGACTATTCAGAGGCATCTTTCCAGAGAAGCCCAATCATTTCCTAGGATTTGCAGCGAGTTTCCTAAACAACTCAGCATTAAACAAATGGTCTGTGTTGAACCTTAAACATTGACTGTTGCTCTTTATAGGTCTTTCCTAGGAGCGCTTTAGAAGAACTCTTCCAAGCAACCCTGTTCAGACCAATGTGAGTATTTTGTAAGTAAGTCATGATATCTGGGTGCATATGGTAGTCTGCCTGCCTTCTTGCAACAACATGAAGTTGTGTAGCTGGCCCTTTAAGTTGAACAGTAAAAGGAAGAAAGTGGGGACAGTATCTGATCTTTGGAAGGAGAACCTATACCACATTTGTGGTATTGATTTGAATCTTTAAAAATATTTGTGCTGATTTTTAAGACATCTTTATAGAAAAAACACCAAGATCGCAGAAGAATATATTTTTTAAATTATTTCAATACAGTTTCTCACCATTTTAATTGTAATGGCTTAATGCTATCAAACCATGGTAATTGTAGCTTTACAAGATCTTCAGCCTTCGCTGCCACATATTGCTGGTTCCTCACCAAAGTACAAACTCCCAAGACTTGTATAGCATTGACCCATGGCAGTTAAAATGGTCTCAAATGGCATTAATTATACAGTATAGATGCGTTCTCAGAAAAAATAAAGCAGAAAATGAAGGTGACAAAAAATATAATTGTGGCTCTGAATTCCCAACAGAAGGCAGCTCTTGAAGTTGTGGGTTTTATTTTTCAGTTAGCCTTGATTCACATATCTGGTGGTAGTTGGCTCTGGCTAGTAGACTTCAGGTTTCTAGTTTGAAGGTTCCAGGGGCATGGGTTATATGCTTTTCAGTTTTGGAGCAATACTTTTTGGACCCATGATTATGGGAAATGCTCAGTGCTGGTTTTAAGGGCAACATGGGAGGAACGGTAGCTTTGTCTACAATTGTCATAGGATCTATGTTTATATAGGGACTTTTGTTTTTGCTTTCCTTTGTTATGCTGTCCTCTAGATTTAATACAATTGTGCCTGAAGGCAGATGACTGCTCTTTTGTTTATAGGGGAAAAATACTGTGTTTCGTGATAATCACATCTTAATCATGGGTGTGGCAGAGGAAGGGATCCATGATAACAGCACAGGAAATAGAGTTCTTCTGCGTGGTACTGTGAAATCCACACCTGTGGTATTTCCCTGCGTCCACGCAGCTGACTCGGATCTTTCTTGAAAGCTTTTCCTAATTAGGGACTCCAGCCCCGCCCATCTACTCCTAATAAAGGCCAGGCAGTGGGGCTTGGAGCCTTAATTCCTTTTGTCCGCGAAAGCAGCAACAACTCGGTGTTCTCATCACAACGCTACGGCTAAGCACAGCACCGATACAGTACTAAAGGTGTTTGCTGCTGTTGCAGCAGCCATCCACCAGCATGTGTAGATCCTCTACCCTCTCCAAAGAAGGCAGAGCAATGGCGGGATAACTGCCCATGGCAGAACATAGCCTACTTCTAAGTTGGCTTTTTACCACAATCTAGCCTAGATTGTGGTGGCCAGCCCCTCAGCTTAATTATCCAGGGGTGACAACAAACTAAAGGGAAGAAGTAGATCAGGGCCAATCGTTTTTTCGCATGCATTTTCTCTTCTTTCATAGCCTCCAACCCTTCAGCTCCAGTTTTTGGAGCTCCACCTCATCATTTTTAGATGCATGGCATTAGATCTCTTCTCACTCATGGGTGTTGGAGATTACAGAGCATGTTTATGCAATTGAATTTTTCAAACTGTCCCCAGTAGGGACTCTACGGGCCACTCCTCCTCCTGTGTTCTAGCAGGAGGTAATTACTTTGTTTCAAAAGGAGCAGTAGCTTCTTTACATCTTTCTATGTTTCCTTCTTTTTCCTTTTCCCCAGCTGTTTTTTGGTTTCCAATAAAGGCAGTGGGCTTTGGCCAGGTTTGGACCTTACAGGATTTTATGCATATATTGCATATTGCAAATTTCAGGTATTGTCATTACCAACCATCCTCCCTCTGTTATCCAGCAAGACATGGGTCAGGCTTTTTCATTTCAAGTTCTTCATTCTGGTATCTCCTCAGCTCCACAGGTGTTACTAAGGAGATGGCTGTATGCCGGTTCATCCCTGGGTGCACGGGGTAGTACTTTACCCCTATATTTATGGCTGGTTGCTGGTGCACAGTCCTGTGAGTATCTATAGAGGAACATTCACTTTACTCTGTCTTTCTAGCAGACGCTTGGTCTTTTTATCAACAAGGTAAAATCTCTTCTTCAGCCTATCCAAACAACCAATTCATTGGGCCTGTATTGGACTCTTGGCATGCAAGGGCCTACTTGCTAGCAGACAGGTTTCTGAATCTGCATTCATTAGCTCTTTGAGTCTGGCAGATGCCATACATCCATGCCAAGGATGTCCAGTGCTTTTTGGGACACATGGCATTCACCACAGCTGCCACTCCTTTCTCCTGTTTGCACCTTCGGCCTCTCCAGAATTGGTTTCTTCGGGCACTTCATCCCATGCAGGATGAGCCCAATGAATGTGTCATTGTCCCTCTAGCCATCCTCAGGTCTCTCAACTAGTGGACTCATCGCTCCAATCTCTGTGTGGGCGATGTTAGCAACCGACACTTCCCTCTCAGTGTGGTGAGCTCACCTTAAGGGTCACACCATCCATGGTCCTTAGGCGGCCATAGAGGGCATGGAGCACATTGGAGTTACTCGCAGTAGAAATGGCACTGCACCTTATCTCTCATTTGCTCATGGACAGTATTGTCCACCTTACTACCACCACCACGATTGTGATTTGCTTGCCCTCATCATCAGAATCTGGGACTGGTATACCATAACCATCAGTGCCATTCATCAAGAACTCTCTTGCTGGCTCCCTCAGTCAGACAGTTTATACTGACCGCTAATGGTCCCTTCCTCCTTCCCAGGCATGGGAACTCTTTGTCAGATGGCACACTCCCCTTCTGGACTTGTTTGCCTCTCCCGCCAACATGAAGTGCCAATTCTTTGGAGCACGTCTTGCCTCCACCAGACAGGCTGTTGGGAGATGCCTTTCTCCTGGATTGGACATCCACCCTCCTGTACATCTTTCCACTATTGCCAGTGCTGTCCAGCGTGGTCTCTCGTCTTCAAGCAGAGCAGGTAGATTGCATTCTCATCACGCCATGGTGGCCCCGCCAGCCATGGTTTGTCATTCTGCTCCAACTTGCAGGCAGCTGTTCCATTCAGTTGCCACTCAGGCCAGACTTGCTGGCTATGGGCAACAGCCCAGTCCCGTACTCCCAGGTCACTCAGTTCCGGTTGACGGCGTGGCAGCTCCAGCCTCAGCCCTCTCTCAACCAGTAAAGGGCACTTTGGACCTTGACCTGAGACCTGCCACTAAACATTGTTACATTTGTAAGTGGTGTCATTTTTGCATTTTTTCACAAAAGCAAGGGGTTCAGCCTCTGTCTGCTTCCACTTCCCTCCTCCTGGATTTTTTGATCTCTCTGTCAGATTCAGGACTCTCATTATCATTCTTGAAGGTCAATCTGGCAAATATAGATTCGTTTAGAAGCGAGCATTCTCTTCCCTCTCCTTTATCCGATCCTCTTGTAAAGAGATTTCTGCAAGGCTTTACAAATTTCTGGCCCCAAGTAGGCCTGTGCCCCCCTCTTGGAGGTTGGAGGTTGTTCTTTTCGCCCTTACGAAACCACCATTTGAGCCAATGGTCACTTCTGACATGTTCCATCTATCATGGAAAACGGCATTTTTAGTGCCTATTACTTTTGCTTGTCGCGCTAGCGAGCTTATGGCTTTTGAGTCGATAGTCCTTACCTGAAATTTCATAAGGATGTCATGCTGGGCACAGACATTTCCTTCTTACCTAAGGCAGCATCATAGTTTCATATGTCTCAGGACATTGTCCTTCCAACCTTATTTCCAAATCCTTCTACTCCCCTGGAGCAGTCTTTGCACCTTCTTGATGTGCGGAGGGCTCTTGCTTTTTATGTCCACCGCACAGCTCCATTACGGAAGTCCCTACGACTTTTTGTTAAGTACCGTAGGGATACTGTGGGCCTTCCTGTTTCTACCCAGAGGTGGCGGCCTGGATAGTTGCAGCTATCCGGCTAGTTTGCGAAATGGCAGGACTGGACTTACCTGTTCAGATCCATGCTCATTCCACTAGAGCATTGGCACCCTCCATGGTTTTTTTGCACAGTGTACCTCTGCATGATATCTGTCGAGTGGCCATATGGTCACCACCGCATACTTTTGTCTCCCATTATAAATTGGATTTAGCTGCCAAGAAGGAGGCGGCTTTTGGGAGAGCAGTACTTTTTTCTGCACTAGCATGACACCCGCCATCCGTGGGACTGCTCGCTAGTCTACCACAGGTGTGGATTTCACAGTACCACGCAGAAGAAAGTAAGGTTGCTTACCTGTAATCATGTTTCTTCTAGTGGTAACTGTGAAATTCACACAACCCGCCCATCCTCCCCACATTCTGTCATGCCTTTTATCTCCGACTGTCTTTCGCGGTACGGAATTAAGGCTCCAAGCCCCACTGCCTGGCCTTTATTAGGAGTAGATGGGCGGGGCTGGAGTCCCTAATTAGGAAAAGCTTTCAAGAAAGATCCGAGTCAGCTGCGTGGACGCAGGGAAATACCACAGGTGTGAATTTCACAGTTACCACTAGAAGAAACATGATTACAGGTAAGCAACCTTACTTTCTTTAGAGTATTTACAATAAACAGCAATATAATTTACAGCACAATCCTATGTATTTTTATTTACAAATACCACTGTTGAGAGCCTTTGTTTGAAAGTTGGACCAGCACTTCAGGAGACCAGCTTTCAAAGCCCTGCTCAGCCATGGAAACCTAGTGGGTGACCTTGGTCAAGTCTCACACTCTCAGCCTCAGAGGAAGGCAAAGACAATCCTCTTCTGAAGAAAGCCCTGTGACAGAGTCACCATAAGTTGAATTAACCTGAAGGCACATAATAACGGGAACAAAATAAAACTATATTAAATGGACTTATGCTCAAGTAAGCGTGCATATTATTGCATCGTATAATGCATCTTTCTGCCAATAGTAATAAGTGTCAGATCTTAACCGGGCTGTTAATAACAGGGTGCCTTGGAGGTCTTTTGTTCATAGAGTCACCAGAAGTCAAAGTTGACTTGACCACCAATTAACAACAAACATGTAGTCCAATAGTTTGTCTTCAGGAAAGCAGTAAGAGGATTGTAGCTGCCCAATTGCCATAGCTTTTTCAGCTAATGTGACTCTCCATCAAACAAAAGCCACTTAAATGAGTGAACAGCAAGAAGGGGAGGTGGCAGCAGGATATATTGCAGGATAATGGCTATAGCATATATCACCAGGGAAAGCATTGCACAGCTGAGGCGCTACCACTAACAAAGTCCTGTCCTAAATAAGCAGATGTCTCACCTCATTAGAGAGAACCTGATGTTTCTCTTAGGGCTAGGGAGATATATCTTTAAGGAGACTTGCAACTGAATCCTACTCAGGTTCACATACAAAGCAGACACAGGAAACAGAGGGAACATGTCCAGAATATTCATCCACAGCATAAGTGCAAGGGAAAGACAGATCATTAAGAATATAAAAACTTCAAACTGTTGATCTACTTGTTGCATATATTGACTGGCAGTAGCTCTCTAAGGTTTCCTCCATCTTTCTCTAGAGATGCTAGAAACTAACACCAGGAGCTTATGTATGCAAACATATTTAAACCGCACTGGAGAAATGTGGGTAATTTGTAGAGAGGAAAATTTAAGTGTCTACTTCCTGTGCATCTATGTTCTAACTTCTTATATTCAAAAGTGAACGGTGTTTTTTTTTAAAGTATTGGGTCTCAGCTATGGAAGCTTAGATCTATCATGATGTTGACCCCTAGGGTTAGATTTTTCTATAGAGCTAAGCAAATATTTCAGTTTGTGAATTCTGAATGCACAGTCACATGTACAAGTCCAAGCCCTGAACAGTTCTAGCCCACATTACCTGTCCGAACGTATCTCCCATTACGAGCTTTCACAAAGTTTAAGATCAGCTGGAGCGGCCCTGCTCTCGATCCCACTACCATCGCAAATGCTACTGGTGGGGACAAGAAACAGGGCCTTCTCACTGGTAGTCCCTCATCTGTGGAACTCTCTCCCCAGTGACATTAGATTGGCAACCTCACTCCCGTCCTTTAGAAAGAATTTCAAAACCTGGTTATGCAACTAAGCATTTGAACAGTAGCAGCAGCAATCAGGAATAAGACTCAATGTGATATGTATGACAGTGACTGTCCCAGACATTGATTTTAAACTGGCATGATTTTAATCTAATGTTTTTTAATGTAATGTATTTTAGTAAACTGTTTATAAATATGTTGTATGATTGTGGTTAGCACTCAAATGAGTGCTTCTTGTGAAGCCGCCCTGAGTCCCACCCCTCGGGGGGGGGGGGGGGGATGAGAAGGATGGGGTACAAATGTACGAAACAAATAAATAAATATTCTGGAAACTAATTCTAGGATGAGCCAGGCTGATTTAATGATTTCTGGTGATCTTTTGATGTGACCTGGAATGAGAGAGACTTGAGTCCTCATTAAATATTTAAAATTACATATGGGTTAACACCCTGACTCATGCATCAGCCATATCCTCTCTGGACAAAATCTCTTCCACGTGGTTGTCATGAGAATTAGAAAATGCAAAATATACCCTTAGAAATTTTCATACATGTCCATAGAAAAAAGGATGAAATACAAATATAACTAAGCTTACCATTTTAACTTTGCCACAGGATGATCCATGGGACATTCATCTAACCTCGCAAGACTTTTTGCATCCCTCTCCTTTCTGGAAGCTGTATAGCTAGTAAAGAGCTTCTGCAGTCTATTCCACAGTCAAACAGCTCTTACCCTCAAAAAGTTCTCTAATGTTGAAGTGGGATTTTTTTCTCATTCCGTTCATGTTCTGGTTTCTGGAGCAGCACCAATCGAGCCCACATCCTTTCAGATATTTAAAGTTGGCTAAATACAGAGATTTGTATAGGGAGTATATATTGGAGTTATATAATGTCTTTATAATAAATAAATGAGCCATGTTCTGAATGGAAGGCTTTGCTTTGTGCTGATATCTCAGGTGACAGCAGCGGAACAGCAATAAGAGATCCTGCTTATAGAGAAGCAATAAAACACAGTGTTTATAAGGGAGTGTTCTCCAGCGTCTATTGGCAAACACCTGCTCTCCGCTCCCCTGTTTCCTTGCTGTCTGGTAAGAGAACCTGTTTTGGTCTCACGCTGGAGATTCACCGAGAAGATGAAAACTCCTCGGCGATATCATGGCTACATTCTTCTGGTAAGAACTGCAGGATTTCTGAATTGATAATTGGAAAGGGAAGGATAGACCAGGAAATGTCAAGGGTAGGCTAACACCACCACTTCCCCTCCAGTATTTTGTGTCTTTTGCTGAAATTATCTGCATTTATCTGTGTTCAGGGGTGCATTGTATGAATTTCTGGTGAAAAAGAAAAAATCTTGGAAAGTACTCTCAAATGTGTAGGAGAAACAGAGCTAATAATAAAAAGTCAAGGCAGAGAATGGAGCAGAGGAAAGAAAAAAATGTATCAGGGTCAGTGTGGATTAAAGCGGAAACTGAATTAATGGATAATTGGTTTCACTCCAGAAGATAACTGCTCATATAATAATTAGCTAAAATGTAGTAAGTGAACAGAAATCACTGTTGGCCCGTAGCCAGGATTTCATTTCGGGGGGGGGGGGGGCTAAAAAAATTTCAGGGGGGGTTTCGGGGGGGGCTGAGTCTGAGTGAAAGACGGTCTAGCCTAGCAAACCTTTTGTATCATTACCCCAATACCCCCATGCATATGGGATATATTGAGTATGGTGATCAGATCATGATATGAATAGACATAACAGTTTAAATAATGCACCAGTAAGGCCTTTTCGCGAACCACCATGAGAATTTCGGGGGGGGGGGGGCTGAAGCCCCCCGAGCCCCCCCCCCCCCCGGCTACATGCCTGGTTGGGTTATAGCAAAGTACATGTGACAGCCTGGTGTATTAAAGCAAAATACTTTTCAGTGTATGATCTTTCTGAGAAGTTTTTATTTTTATTTTTATCAAATGCCTAGCCACAATGGCTGAGGAGCATGTAGGTGTGGACTGGAATAACTCCAGAAGCTAAAGCAAGAGGACGATCCTAGTAAATGACTAAAATCAGTACAATAAATAATGAGAAACACTAAAAAAAAAAACAGGGGAATTCCAGACAAGAATCAATCAGGGCCAGCTAACAACTCCCAACAAATGATCCCCCAGGCAGCAACCAGCCAGGCTTTGAAGCTCCAAGGCCATTCAATGCTAATCCAGGTGGCCAATTGCAACATTGACACTTTCCTCAAACAGACAAGAGTTCTTTCTTCCAGCCTGGACACTCCACAGTTATATATAAACCTCACTTGCCTAGTCTCTAACAGACCGCACAATATCTGAAGATGCCTGCTAGAGACGTGGGCAAAATGTCAGGAGAGAATGCTTATGGAGAATGGCTATACAGCACAAAAAATTCACAGCAATCCAGTGATTCCGTCCTTCGACAGCAAACTGACTAAAACTTCAGAAGCAGGACCAGCTTCTCGCCTCACCTCTTGGCTAGCAAAAATAAAAGAAAATTGAGTCAAGTTGTTAACTACATATGCAAATGATAAAATCCATAGTATTCATTGTAAGAATGTAGGATATTTCTTTAAACTCAAAAGTAGTTTTCCTTAGACTGCACATGTGCTGACTGTGAGTACCATTGTTTATGCAGTCCTCATGAACGAGGAACAAGTGTCAATATTTTTGTAGGAATCCAGAGTTGTGCAGAAGTGCAACTAATTTAACTGAGATCTGTAGTCCTAAAAAGCTCATCCACACTTAAACATGATAGGTAGTACGGATCCCATTGATTAATTACTATTCCTCACAAAATAATGCTTGTTCTTAAAAGTTAGTCCTCTTTACGTCACATGGGGGGAAAGTGATGTACAAATTAAATAAGTAAAAAAAATCAGTCAACAAGTAAGTAAACTGGGGAGGCAAAATGAGAGCATTGCTCCCCAGATAAGAATTTTGCCATCACAAGTTAATTTTCCTAATATCCCGAAATTTCGGAAGACACCGAAAAGCATTCATATCTAGGCCACATGCTCTTGCAAACTTTGGATGCCTCTTTTCTTTGAATTAGTAATCTCTGCTTTCTAAGTACTCAAGCAAAAAATTAAGCTACTACAATGTTTCTAATTTAAGGAACTGAAGGGGCTGAAGGAAAATTTATTGAGGGGTTGGTTTTGTTTGTTTTTTGTTTGTTTGTTTGTTTTGCAGTTTTATAGGATATCTTTATCTTGCT
This sequence comes from Anolis sagrei, assembly GCF_037176765.1. Lineage (NCBI taxonomy): Eukaryota > Metazoa > Chordata > Lepidosauria > Squamata > Anolidae > Anolis > Anolis sagrei. The sequence goes on along the minus strand of NC_090024.1, from coordinate 207,810,893 downwards.
CTGTGCTCCATGAAAGCTACATCTCTGATCCCACCTTCATCATTCCCAACATCCATGTGTGTTTCTAACATGTCTGCTGTTACAGGATGAATAATTACTGATGCTTCTTTGGCACCAATTTTGACATATTTTTAGCAATTGTCCAAGACCCACATCTTTAGCCTGCCCTTTCTGAACTGATTTTACTGACTATTTTGTTTTACATTTTTGAGTGATGGGTTATTTTAGTTAGCTCTTGGTGTTTTTGGTTTCAATACTGCCATTTAAAATATGTTAATGCAATTTTAAGAAGTATTTGTTATACCATTTGATGTGTCATTTGATATGGAGAGTAACCACAACACTGCCACCTTGAATATTCTGATGATTTATAATTTTGTCTTTGCGGCTATTTCCACCACTGGGGCATATTGCATCGAAGTTACATAATTATTGTACTTGTAGCTGTGAGTCCAGTTCATTACCTGAGGGCCAACTTTTTTCCTTTCCATATTTAGCAAAGCTGCTCTTTGGATTACAGACCTATAGCCAACTATTGGGCTTTTAAAAATCTTTCCAACTTTGTAGAAGCTATGCCCCATTCACACGGCCTTTGAAAATCCTGGATTACCTCCCTGTCTTGACCAGGTGACAGATGTGGACTTTGTTGTTGCTGCCATCATCATCATTACTATTTGAGACTACTTCATGTCCCATTCAGTCATTGTTGCTGAGGTGACTTTTCTGCTTCCTGGATAGAATATTTATTTACTTTGCAATAGCTTGCTCTACACTGTGTAATTATTAGAAGACTGGCCACAACTGTTCACTTTATTTTGAAGACTAACACATCTATAATCTAATTGTTGTTCTGGTTGCAGTTAAAGATGGGAACGCCTGGAAAAAAATACAGAACAATTTCCCATTTCCCCCTAATTTTTCTGGTCTTTCCCCCAAATTTTCAGTTTTTTGTTCAAGTCTTCCCATATCTAATTGTAGTTATTAAGCAATTGCTGCAGGTTAAACATATTTTACAGCATTTAATATCTGGATAAGCACTTGTGGGAAAGAGATGGCAGGGAAGTTATGTGTTGACTTTCAGTCCACATGCAAGCAAAAAGAGTAACTATCCTTATCAATAAGGTTCAAGAATACCTGCATAATCATTTACTTCCATACCAACCTATATGCTCCCTAAAATCATGATATCGTCTCTGTGTCCCACCTAAAGCTGGAGTACAATTGATTAGAAGTGCGATAAAGGGCTTTCTTAGTGCCCTTCCACACAGCCATATTATCCAGAATATCAAGGTAGAAAATCCCACTATATCTGTTTTGAACGGGTCCACACTCAGATAATATGGGCTTTTCTGCCTTGAAATTCTGGGATTTAGGGCTATGTGGAAGGGCCCTTAGTGGCTGCACCAGTACTGTGGGAGACTGGAGTGGGACTGTTCTCATCTTTGGATCTAACTGCTTTGTGAAGACATGTCTTTTCTAGCTTTGCAGTTTTATTTAAGGATTCTGTCTCTGAATTGTTTGAAATCAGTTAAACTTGTGACTAGCTAGTTGTATTCATTTCAGCAAGTCTCTCTTGGAAGAACAGATTTAACCATTTGCGTATTTAATTTTAATTGTATTTAATTTTAATTAAACATATAGACTTACAGAATCACACGGTTAGAAGATATCCAAGGGCTAGTGAGTTCAGTCTCCCTTTATCATTGTTTTGAATTGCTGTGACCTACAAATAAACATGCATCTTTTACCAAGTCATGGAAGCCTCAGAGGACAAAGAGGTCAAGCAAAAGGTAGACAAGAAATTTATTACCCTTTTAAAAAACAAGTCAAAACATCAGCAGTGAACTCCTGACTCCACCCAGATGATGTGATATTCTTCCTTCGCTATTTAGGGAGACCATATCTCTTCAACTGTAAAAATAACTATAAAGTTACAATTGCAATGCTTGAATTTAGGGTGATGAGAAGCAGAGAACATGAGCAAAAATCATCAAACTACAGACTCCCGAATTCCTTAAAATGTATCCATGCTAGTTGCAATGGAATACTGCTATTATTATGTGGTCTGAAAAAATATGTAGTTAAATTTATGACTCTTAACAAGATTCTACTTAATTAGGAGAAGGTATTTAGAATCTTGGTTAAGAGTCATTATTTATTTATTTATTTATTTATTTCCAGCATTTCTAACATGCCCTTCTCAACCCCCAAGGGGGGACTCAGAGTGGCTTACACCAGGCAACAATTTGATGCTGCAACATAAAACAGATATAAACAAATATAACCACAGTTTAAAACAATAAATAGAACATTAAGTTAAAACAAGTTAAAGTGTTGTTAGCAAACCATATAGCCATTTCCAGTCCGATTCTATTTCCAAAGTGCTGTTATGCTTTTGCTGTCTGAGACATAAATACAACTATAGTTTAATTATTTTAATAATGTCATTTTCACTATATTACATTACAGTAGTAAGTTAATGGAGGATAACGTCAATCCTTTTGCAGTGCAATTGTAACTTTATAGTTATTTTTATGGTTACAGGGATATGGTCTCCATAAACAACAAAGGAAGAATTCACATAATTAAGAGTGCTGTCTATTGCCCCGTGTGGTATTGTGTATTGAGGGGAAGACACATGCAAAAGGAGAGGATGTTTTGTATCAAACAAAGCCAACAATCTGTAACATTTTTCAAAATTGACTACAAGTATTTAATGGGCACTTAGACAAACATGAATGAAACTAGACAAACTTAACTAGTTTTGGGGCTTTGGAATTATGAGTCCCCTTCGGTATATGAATAATAATAATAATAATAATAATAATAACCATACAACTCACTTTTTGAAAGGAACTTTCCAAGCTGAAGGCAACTCCTGAACATGCCCACCATACTGTACTGTTTGTCGGACAAGGATTTATGATTGGGATGATAATTTTATGGGAAGGGAGCAGATTTGGTTGAGGGCTCTGATTGCCCTTCATCTCAGCTGGTTTTTGTTTAGTAAGTAGTTATACACAACAACAAGTGGCATGCTTGACAGTTTAGTTGCATTGACTGCTTTTGACAGCTATACTCTAAGGTTGTTATATATTAAGGAAAATATATAACAATCTTTGTTTTTAAAGTCAGATAGCAAGAAAGTGGAGTTGCTACAGAACTGGGTGGTATATTGCCATACTTAGACTGCTGCAGTAGATAAGAAGGAAAATTGCAGAAATGAGGGAGCAAAAGGGAATATTATATTGATAAGGACAAGCAGAGGGCAAAGAACCATGTTGATATCATTGTCTATGTGTTTGCATTTGCATGCATATTTCCTCCCAGCATTACTGTGCTTTCAGAATGAGATTCTGCTTTTTCTTTAGAGATTAGAAATGGTGTGTCTGAGCTACAACTTCCAGCATTCACAGACAGCACTGACTGGTCTTGGTGGCTGAGGACATGGGAGGTCTGGCTCAAAAGTAACATTTCCAAGCTTCTCTCCTAAGACAAGACACCCCCCTAGAGGGGAAGGGGGGATTTTGAGTTTTAAATGCTATTTTAAGTGTGTTTGTTATATTTTAATTTTTTACCTTAATCCACACTATTTAATTGCTTTTTAAAATTTTGAATTGCGCTTTTTAAATTATGACTAAAGTGTGGGATTGTTAACTGTCTTGAGTCCCCAAGGGAAGAAAGGAAAGGTATAATTAAAGTAAATCATCATAACCAGCTGAGCTGTAGCCAGCTGGCTAATCATCAGCAACAATAAATCTTACCAATTAAAAGGTTAGCAGTTCGAAGCCCGGAGTGAGCAGCTGACCTTCAGCCCAGCTCACTGTCCACCTAAGCAGTTCGAAAACAGCTGTGAGTAGAGAAATTAGGCATCAGAAAAATGAGCAGCGATTTTAGTGTGACGACTGACCATTATAGTTATTGATTGTAATTGCTGTTTTAATGTTTTACTGTAATATGTATTGTGATGTTTTATTGATTGTATGTGATATTATGGTTGGAAACCAGTCTGAGTCCCTCAAGAGAGGTGAGAAGGTCAATATACAAAACTTTTAAATAAATAATAAATAAATAAAGGAAGGAAGAAGACTGTGATCAAGAGCTCTTCATCATAGAGGATGGAGCAATAGCACCACCCTGTGGCAAGAATCGAGCACAACCTCCAGGATGCCGAAGCTGGGAAAAATGCTGACATAATACCTCTATCTGTTGTCTGTCCTGTTTGTTTAACGGCATTGAATGTTTGCCATGTATGTTTTGTGATTTGCTTTGAGTCCCCTTCAGGGTGAGAAGGGTAGAATATAAATTCTGCCAATAAATAAATTGTTATAATCACACCATCACCTGTCAGTTTTTCAGCTCTGCCTTGCCCTTGTGAATGTTAATTCTTTTCTCCTACTTTCTCTACTTCTGTTACTCAGTAACTTTTTTATATTTCCATTTTTAAAGGGATTTTGGAAATTCACAATGAAAACAAAGAGGGCAAATATAAATTCAAAATATTAAATAACAGACAATGGCTTGGGAATAGAGGGGGGAAAGTGGGAGTAGGGGAGAATCCTGCCCCCAACATTACTTTACCTGATACAGAAATGGAACAGACCCCAAGGCACCAATATAGGAGATGGGAAAATTGAAGGATTGCAAGCTACTGATGTTAATTGTGAGAGGAAGCAAACCAGCAGTGGGATAAGCACAGTGTCATGGTGACAGCTTCAAGACCACATTGCCTGTCTCATGCAATAAAGTCCTTAAAGACATTTTCCAGAGAGTTTTAGTGCTTCTGTACATTCCAGACTGCTGTTAAAGTTCCATTGAAGTGTTGCCGGCACTTCTGACTCACAGCATTAAAGCATTAAAGTACAAAAGAGACCTTTGGGGAAAATGTAGTACTTTAATGCTTTAATGCTGTGACTTTTCTATCATTGTACTTGCTTATTTTGATGTCCGGTCATAACAGAGACACAGATTGACATTGTGACGTATTATATTTTGTTCCAGGAAGTGTGTGTCCATTATCTTTTGGCTGTATTGTGTTATAATGATAAAATGGCCGGTTCTCTCACAAAAGGAGTCAGTCCACAGTCAATGCACAATGCAACTGATGCAGTAGGGGTTTGCTGACAGTGTAAACGTAGCTATGTTGAAATCATTGGGTTGATCAGCTGAATGTGTCCATATTCAAGCATTCACATGAATTGGATCATCATGCTTATGGCATAGTATACTTTGGTTTTAAACTTCCGTCTTCAGCTTAGTTTTAGATTATTTCTGCAGTTTTAGGCTGAGGTTGTGGCTTAAAAGACAAATCCTGCATTTAGGATGTTTCTGTCAGATAAAAATGATTACTGGGGACAGGAGGGGAGCTCTACCCCAAGATCTGAATCCCCACTTGGCCATGGAAACCCACTGAAGACCTTGAGCAAGATTGCGGCTAAAAGCATCAATATGGAGCAAAGATATAACCAACACTTAACAAAACCTCTTGTTTCTTATGACATTCCAAAAGAGTCTTCTTATAATGTAATGACCACATAAACAATAAAGAGGAACCCCTTAAATCAAGAGGGCCATTTGGATTTAGATGTGTACCATACTTAATAGATATGGGCATTCCAGTGCAGGCCAGATTAAAAGGTGCAAAACACCAGTATATTTTAGGTTAAAAATGTCATGCCAGTAGCTTATCCTTAGGAGAAACATTTCAGCTTTTTAGAATTGTTTTTTTTTACAAACTACTAAACCACAATATCATAGCCATTTGGCTGGCACTGGATGGTTGGAAGGCCAGATTTGGTATCAAGTTCACAAATAGCTCTGGTAGGGAGAGGAAAATAAGAGCATTGCCCCCAGATAAGAATTCTGTCCACCCCATGACATACATTTTCCTTCAACACTCAAATTTGTAGCATAACAAAAAGGGAGATATTGGAAATCATTTAGTCAGAACTCACATATTTGCAGTTTGCATTTCCCTGGTACATTTACCTGCCCTCTTTTTTAGGTCCCTGAATTGTCTTTCTAAATATTCAACTTGAAGGTTTAAATTACACCAATGCTAAAAATTAATTTGGTAGAATAGAATTCTTAGCTACACCTTTGGCCCTGAAACCTGAAGTTCACCACTACCAGGTTAAATATTTCCCTTTATATTGCGAGATATTTTTGTGGATTGAGCAGGAAAACAGAGTTGTTGTTATTATTATTATTATTATTATTATTATTATTATTTTCTAACAATGTGTGTAACCTTACACTAGCCCAACCTGCTAGAGGAAGCACTGTCTCTAGAGTCAGAAGATTCATCTGAAGAGGAAGAGGACCCAGTCAGGACAAACCCAGATAACCCAGCCTTGTTCACAGAAGAATTTCATCAGCCTGTGCTGAACGGACAAAGCAACATCATGCACTTAGAAGAAATACAGAAGGTAAATCTATTGCCCACTGGGAAAATGTATCTAACTGGGAAAAGCTTTGATGGACTGCATGAGATGAGCTCTTCTACAAATTTCTTGAGCATTTCTGTCCCTTAGTACCCCAAGAGACAAGTGTTTGGTAGGATAGAAATAGCATTTTCAAACAATGGCTCACTTGTGGATAAACAGCTTCCAGAAGTTGATAAAGGTGTGAAGGGGACTTACAGCCAAAATATTTTGCTGTTTGAAATCAAGGACAAGATGGCCTGTGGTCCCGCTCCAGGAGTCCATACATAAAAGCAGTTGATCAGCAGCTGAATTTTATTTCAGTATGAGTGACAAGACAATATATTTCTCTGTAATGAAGAGTAAATTTGAAGGCATTGGGCAGGGCATGTTGTTCATGCAGGCCTATCCAGTCTGCATTTTTTCCATATCTACTGCCTGAGGTGTCTGCCTCATTCTTCCTAATGGAATGGGCCTCCTAGCCAAGGACAAAGCTGTTCAACATAAGATGAGCTGAGTTGTGGAGTAGAAGAGACTAAATGAGTGGGTGGAGTATGCTGTGATATATGAATAGGCCAAAGGAAGCGGGGCCCTGAGACTCTTGTGGCCCTCAAGTCTGTTTTTGTGTTCCTCAATACTTCCAGATTAGCCTTAAAGAAGTTTCCTCTCCTAAACAGCAATTTACCTTTTGGTAAATTTACCTGTATCATTTAACCTTTTTTCAAAACCAGAAGTAGATTGCTGCAAATTTCCAGAATTGTTTTATTTTTGCATTGACAGTTCCTGCAACCCCTAACAGGGTTTAGGGGCAGAAAATTATTCCCCAGTCCTGTTGGTGTTGTCCACCCTGGTATAAGAAGTAGGTAGACTATCAAGAGGATAAAGTGAGGTATATGATCTTCTCTATATGATTTCTTTAGCTTGCACCACATTTACCTGTACGAGTGATAGGACACCCGTGGAACCTCATCTACTGTACCGCACGGGATGGGTTTAGCCTGAAGTCTATGTATCGGAGCATGAGTGAGTTGGCTTCCCCTGTGTTGTTGGTTATCAGAGATACTGATGGCCAGGTAAGCAGGAAGAGGACAACAAATCTCAACTGTTTCCTATATGATAGTCATGTGAAAGGAAAATAATTAACATATGCAACTATGAGGTTTTTGCCCAAAGCTTTTCCCCACTTGAGCCATTATTTTGCACCTGATTTAGGGTGGTGGACCTTGAAGTTTCAGTAAAGAACTAGATTGCACAGTCTCAAAATCTGGCCATGCATATATTGCTATATTTTTTATTTCTCTATCTTCCTGTTTTCCTGTCTTCTGCCATTTCTCCAGTCCACCCAGTGGCTTACAAAAGTTAATACAGACATAGTTAAAACTTTGCATCATACATTTTAAAAATTTAGTTAATCTATCAATAGAATTGAAACATATGCATTAAAAAAGAAATTAAAAATTATCACAGACAGTGCAGCCCATTGTGTTAAAGATATTGCACCATGAACAGTCAGTCCTCAAGGGTCTTTACCTGCCTATGAGGTTGTCCCTTTCTAGGAAGAGTGCCAAAACTAAGCAGAGCAATCACAAAATATATGTATTTCTCTGCTGGGTGGTTTAGACTAATGACCAATAGTGCCCTTTATTATCACAATTCTCAGGTTTGCTAGAATTTGGAAGGAAATCCTTGACTTTTGGGTAACAACCTATGCCAGAAATAGCAAGTACTGTATTGTAGTTAGTTATGGTTGAGTAGCTCACTATCTATGCATGCTTTTCTGCCATTTGAAGTACCTTTCTTTTGCATCTTTTCCAGATATTTGGTGCCTTTTCTTCCACAGCCATTCATGTCAGCAGCTGCTTCTATGGCAATGGAGAAAACTTTCTCTTCTCCTTCACTCCACAACTAAAGGTGACCAAAACCATGCTATTTTCCCAAGTGTGGGATCTGCTAGGATGTGTTCATAGTTTACTAATGTTGCTTCCCAATTATTTGACATGATAGTAGACTGGCCACCTCATAAAGATCCCTTATCACTGTAAGGTTCTGAACCACCATTTGGCATCACTTGTTATAGCAAATCATTACTTGGGATGCTTCTATGTTAGAACCGAGACATTGCTTTCCTGCAACATGGAACTCTGGCACTTTGCAGCTTTATCTTGTTCCCAAATCAGATATGTGGGAGTTTAATACAGGGATGAGGAAGAAATATGGGTTGCTTACCTGTAACCGTAGTTTCCTGAGTAGTCACCTGTGAAATAGCACTTATGGTATTCCTGCGCCCGCGCAGGCCCAGCTTTCGGAACCTTCTAGACTTAAAAAGAAACATTTTGCTCCCCAGTCCCGCCCCCCCTCCCCCCGAGTATATAAGGTCCGTGGGTGGGACCAACCGTCAATTCTCTTCCGCCGCACAGCAGCCAGAAGGAACGCAGCATGACACTCGAGGGGAGGAAGGGAGGGAATGTGCTATTTCGCAGGTGACTACTCAGGAAACTACGGTTACAGGTAAGCAACCCATATTTTCCTGTCGTAGTCAACTGCGAAATCGCACTTATGGTAGACTAGCAAGCTACAGTCAGGATGGAGGGAGTCATGCCACTGCAGAAAAAAGTATATTCCTGCCAAAGCATACATCCCTCCTGGATCTCACATCAAGCTTGTAATGGGATACAAAGGTGCTTGGGGACGCCCACGTGGCTGCCCGACACACCTCCTCCAAGGGAACTCCTCTCAAAAAGGCCACTGAGGTGGCCATTGCCCTTGTTGAATGAGCATGCACCTGCTGCGGCAATTCCTTGCCCGCTAAACGATAGCAAGTGCGAATGGTAGACACAATCCAAGCGGAAAACCGCTGTGACGTGACCGGCAAACCCTTTGTGTCCTTCCTATACTTTAGGAACAACCTAGGAGACTTCCTAAATTCCCTAGTCCTCTGTATGTAGAAGGCCAGTGCCCTTCTGACATCTAACAAATGTAAACTCTTTTCCAGCGATGTTTCCGGATTCTGAAAGAATGCCGGAAGAATTATTTCCTGCGAGTTATGAAAACGCGTAGATACCTTGGGCAAAAACGCCAGGTCTGTCCGTAAGACCACCTTGTCTTTATGAAACTTCAAATACGGTTCATCCACTCTAAGAGCACACAATTCGCTCGATCTCCTGGCCGAAGTAATAGCCACTAGGAAGGCTACCTTCCAAGTGAGTGAAGCTAGGTCCGTTGACGCTAAGGGCTCAAATGGAGCCTTCATCAGTGAGGAGAGAACCAACTCCAGACTCCAAGAGGGAGTAACCGGAGCCGTTGGCGGTTTGACATTTGCTAGCCCCTTCAGAAAGGCCTTGACCGACAGGTCAACAAAACAGGACGGAAGTCCCGTCTTCCTTCTGGCCCATGAAATGGCCGCCAAATAGCACTTTATCGAAGAGTTAGACATGCCTGCCTCTGAGAGGGACAGCAAAAAATCCAAAATCACTGAGATGGGTGCGGACTCTGGCTGCACCCCATTTGCTGTTGCAAATCTGCTAAATCGTGCCCACTTGTATGTGTATGAGCGTTTGGTAGATGGTCTGTGAGCCGCGTCAATAATGGCTAGAACAGGCTCTGAAAAGGAAGCCTCGCGGCTTACTCCCGTGGAAGAATCCGCCACGCGGTCAGCCTCAGAGTTTGGACGTCCGGATAGAGAACCTGACCCTGTTGGGAGGTTAGAAGGTCCGGCTTGTTCCTGAGTCTCACAAAGACTCTCCCTGACAACTGAAGGAGTGGCGCAAACCACGGTTGACGTGGCCACCACGGGGTCACTAGGATGCAGTGCGCGCTGTCCGATTGTATCTTTGCTACTACCCTCAAAAGAAGAGGGAATGGTGGAAACGCGTAGACTAGGGGACCCCCCTAGTTCCTGAGGAATGCATCCCCTAGACAGTCCCCGTGTAGGGACGGCTGAGTCCTCGCGCAGAATGCTTTGCATTTCCTGTTCTCCGTGGATGCGAACAGGTCTATGGTCGGATATCCCCATACCTGGAAGATCTTTCCTAATTCTTCCAAATCCAGCGACCACTCGTGGTTCCCCATTGGGCTCCTGCTCAGAGAGTCCGCTAGGGAGTTTTGTTCTCCCGGGACATGAGAGGCCCGTAAGAACGTTCCCCTCTGGATGCACCATTCCCAGATGCTGATCGTGAGTTGCAGGAGCTCGTGTGAGTGGGTGCCGCCCTGTTTGTTTAAGTAGTACATGACGGTTGTGTTGTCCGTCAGGATCTGTACTACTGTGCCTCTTACCATGTTTTCGAAGGACTTTAGAGCTTTTCCTACTGCCATGAGCTCTAGAACGTTTATGTGTAACGTGCTTTCACTTGGGGACCACCTTCCCTGAGCAACAAGTCCCTGTGCATGGGCACCCCACCCCGACAGGGAGGAATCTGTTGTGATGGTTAACGTAGGAGAAGGGGGGTGAAAGGGAAGCCCCATACAGACCCATTGGGGTTGCGTCCACCATCCCAAGGAGCGCCGGACCATTTCCGGAGGGGACAGCCTGATATTTTGGCTGTCCCTGAGGGGGTTGAAAACTGACCCAAACCATGCCTGCAGGGGACGCATCCGGAGCCTCGAAAACGGGATTACCGACGTGGTAGAGGCCATATGGCCTAGCAGGATCTGGACTTGTCTGGCCGACACCGTGGAGGACTCCAGGAATCGGCTGATAAGCTCTCGAAGGTTGGAAACCCGATCGCCAGGTAGGTAAGCTCTCTGCGTGCGAGAGTCCAGCAGGGCTCCAATAAACTGGATCTGACGGGACGGCGTCAGGGACGACTTCTCCATGTTGACAATCAATCCTAAAGACTGTAAAAGATAGAGAATGATAGAAATGTGGTGACGCAGTTGGTTGTGTGATTGGGATACAATCAGCCAATCATCTATATAGGGGTACACTATAATGCCCTGAGTGCGTAGATGTGCCACTACCACTGCTATGCACTTGGTGAAAACCCGCGGGGCTGTACTCAGTCCGAACGGGAGTACGTTGTAATGAAATGCCTGCGATCCCACCATGAATGTCAGAAACCTTCTGTGATGTGGTGATATTGAAAAATGGAAGTATGCGTCTCTAAGATCGATGGTGGCGAACCACACATCTTTCGTTAATAGAGGTAAGATTGAAGCCAAAGTGACCATTCGAAATTTCTTTGGAATGATGCATTTATTCAAGTTTCTTAGATCCATAATAGCCCGAAAACCTCCTCCGCGCTTTTCAACCACAAAATAACTGGAGAAAAAACAATGCGGGAACATAGACGGCGCAACAGGCGAAATGGCCCCTTTGCGTAGGAGCGTATCTATCTCTTGCAGGAGTGCCGGAGACGGTTGCGTGCTCGTAACCCTGCCCGTTCCCGGGGTCTCATTGAATTCAATGGTGTAGCCCCGTCTAACAATAGCTAACACCCAACTATCAGTAGTAATGCTTTCCCAACAATTATAAAACATAGCCAGTCTATCTCCAAACACCGGAGGAGAGTCAGCTAGAAAACTCGGGGAATGAACATTAACAACCGGGGTAACTTGGGCTTCAACGGGTTCAACATTCAGACTTGCGGAGGAGTTGATTAAGGGGCTCTCAATAATAGGGTCCCTGTCATCAAAGGCGCTTCCGTGAGGCGCCCTGCTTCGGTTTATTTTGGTAGGGTTGGAATCGTGGTTTAGAGTTATAGGAGGATCTCCTATTTCCCTGATATCTAGGTGATGATGAATTCCTTCCCCTGAAGGGCCCTGGGTAAGAGTTATTAAAGTTTTTACGGAAATTACCTGCAGGAGGTTGCCATCTTGCGCGTTGTTGGTTGTAGGGCTGCCAGGTGTAACCGAATTTATTAGCAGCCTGGCGTACTTCCTGCTTCTCCTTTAATGTTCCGTCCGTTTCCGGATTGAACAAGCCCTCCTCGTGTAGGGGCAGGTCCTCGGCTAAGGCCTTTCCTTCCTCAGATAAGTTGGCAGCCCTAAGCCAGGCATGCCTTCTGATTGAAGTGGCCGTAGCAAACAGGTGGCCCGCAGTTTCGGCCAGGTGTTTGGCAAAATCCTTTTGGATTTTCGACAAAATCAACGCCTCCGTGTGGAGAGCCTTAGGAAAGCGTTGTTCCTCTTGGGGCAGCTTGTCGAGGTATGGGAGTATTTTATTCCAGAGAAAGCTCTGGTACCCGCTCATATAAGTCGCGTAATGTGACATCCTAGTTAGCAGACCGGCCGTAACGTGAGCTTTCTTCCCCATGGCATCAACTTTTCTGCCCTCCTTGTCTGGGGGAGCAGAAAGGATTCCCTTCGGGCGTTTTGATTTAACCACTTCGGCTACTACCGTATTCGGTTTGGGGGGATTTGTCACCCATTTTGCTTTGGCCAAGTCGATTTTATACATATTGTCTACCCTCTTGGGGACTGCTGGCACTGCGGCCGGTAGTACATCTAATATTTTAGCTAACTTCAACAAATAGGGGAGCATAGGTAGCGCTGTCGAAATAACCACATTTTGCTCCTCACTAGGAAACATCGGGTCCTCGACATGCTCCGGGGCTTTAGGTGCCGGGATGTCGAGGGCCTTGATCATTCTGTCTACAAGACAGGCAAACTTATTGAAATCTGGAGGCAAGGGGCCCGGTTCGGAGTTGCTGGGGACCGCTGAGTGGTCAGGAGTGTCTGAGTCGGAGTTGGATTCCTCCGGTTCTGTGGCCCTCAGCTCCGTACTGGGAGCATGGTCCTCAGGGTCCCCTACAGGAGTCAATATTTGACAAGCGGCCGTTGGCACCGGGGTGGGGTCACCATTATCAATATTAACAACATTAGAAGGATCAACATACAGAGCTTGGTTCATGCAATTAGAACGCTCGGTACATATATTTTGTCCCACAATGAGTTCTTGATTTGCCCTGGGGGCTCCTTCAGGGCGCGAAACAGTTTCCTGCGCTCTGGCAGTTAAGGCAGTTGTTGGTGGCGGCATTAAGGCTGGGGCCGGAAAGACAGTTGTCGATGTGCCCAATCCCCTTTGAGGAATTCCGGGGATAGCCTCCATGCGCGGTATGGGCGCAAAGGGAGGTGTGTGCTGAAACAGCATTTGCCCTGATGGAGCCATTTGCCAAAACCCCGGGTAAGGGTAAGGGCTCGGTGCAAACTGGGGCCGTCTGGATGAGGAGGAGCAGGATCTCCGGGCCCGACGTGCCCTCCTGGCTGACCTGGAGGCGGGGGAGGAAGAAGACGACGACGAGGACGAGGATGAGGTGCGCCTGGAGCGGCCCCTCGATCCCCGCCGGTACCGGTGGCTAGATGCCCTGCTCCTTCTGGAGCGCGATCTGCTCCGCCTGGAGGGAGACCTAGACCTGCGAGGCCTGCGGGTTCGCTCCTCCCTCCCAGGCGAGGTCGGCGTTGGAGTCGGGTTGGGGAGGGATAAGAGGCCTCCCCCCGGGCTCGTCGAGCTCGCACGCCCGGCGGTCTCGAGCTGCCTGTAGCAAGCCTCGGTATCGGCTCCTTGCTGCGCTCTCGCGGCCCCTCCTTCCCCAGGAGTAGCTCTTCCTGCCTCAGGCGGGGCCAGCTCAGTGAGGGCGGAGCCAGCTGGTGCGCCGACCCCCGCCCCTCTCAGTGAGGCCTCGATCTTGGGCGCCCCTCGCGCGTCCGGGGAAGGAGAGTGCACGCCCGCCGTCGCGGGCGTCAGAAGAGCCTCCTCCGATGCCGGGGAGGCTAGAGGTTGCGCAATCTTCACCCCCGCACCACTGGAGGCGCCACTCTCGCTGGCGGGAAGAGAAGGCTGGCCGTGGGTTGCGCCTGCGTGGGGCGCCGCTGGCCGTCCAAAGGCGATTTCCCAGCCTTCTTAGAAGCACTGCGGCCTTGCGGCTTGGTGCGGCCCTCCTGTGCCTTCTCCTTAGGCTTCTTGGCCTTTTTCTTCGCGGCAGTCTCTGGAGGTAAGGAGATTGGGCCAGGCCCCGGCGCTGGTTTCTGGGGCGGCGGTGGCAGCAGGGCCCTCTCGTAAAGGGCCGCCTTTAAACGCATCTCACGGTTTTTTCGTGTTTGCGGAGTGAAGGCCGCACAGATCGTGCAGGCTTGGGAGAGGTGGATTTCCCCCAAGCAAGCGAGGCACAGATCATGCCCGTCCGTGTCTGGGAGCACGTTGGGGCAGCTGCTGCACTTCTTAAAAGAAGTGGTCGCCATCTTAGCAGACACTCGCGCCAGCTTATAAAAGAGTTGTCGATCAGTCCAAGTCGGGGGAGCCAGAGATAGGAAATAACGTAGTCAAATTCAGTCCGATTCGAAGCCAGATATAGTCAAATATAGGTTCACGATGCTGATGCCTATTCTAACGGCGGAAAAAAGAGAATTGACGGTTGGTCCCGCCCACGGACCTTATATACTCGGGGGGAGGGGGGGCGGGACTGGGGAGCAAAATGTTTCTTTTTAAGTCTAGAAGGTTCCGAAAGCTGGGCCTGCGCGGGCGCAGGAATACCATAAGTGCGATTTCGCAGTTGACTACGACAGGAAATTTATGGTCATAAGATGAAAGGTTTTCAGTAGATGAAACAAAGGACAGAAGATGAATGTAGTTCTTATCAATTAAAAAAGTTCCACACCAAGCATATAAAATGCAATGTTATGCTTGTCTTCTCAGGAGAAAGTGCTAAGAATATCAACTTGAAAGTTTGGCTCCTACTGTGCAACAACCCAACATTTCGACGTCCACTTATTTGGTATCACTAATCAGAGATAAGAGCAAAGAAAATGTTGGGTCAGATAGAGATTTCCCACATTGTTCATTCTACTTAAAGGACATAGGTTTTCTGTTTCTCACCAAATTTGTACAAAACGCTAGTATAATCTTGAAGGAATGGTGCACATTTGGAAGTTTCATATGTCTTCAAAACATCTGAACGTACCATAACAATTGTTTCCTTCCTTTAGTCTGAAGAAGCTTATCTCAACTATTTGCTTTTTCCCCTCCCTTCTACTCCAGGTATTTAAATGGACAGGTAAAAATACCTTCTTCATGAAAGGAGATGCAGATGCTCTAGCAATTGGTGGAGGCAGGTATGTACTTTGAAAGGTGGCTAATTTTGTGGGGAAAATAGTTTGTTGAACATGATAATAATTTATGTCAGATACAAGTGGGTAATCCAGTTAAGCCATTGGGATTGTTTCATATTCATGATCCCCGTAAAGCCCCTATTTGGGGACTGTAATGTAAAAGTCCTCCAATCCTTACTCTGTGGGCGGCAGCCAGTGTGATTGATAGGATTTCCAGTCCAACCCCCTGCCAAGAAGCAGGAAAATCACATTCAAAGCACCCCCGATAGATGGCCATCCAGCCTCTGCTTAAAAGCCTCCAAAGACAGCCCCCACCACATTCCGGGCAAGAGTTCCACTGCTGAACAGTTCTCATAGTCAGTAAGTTCTTCCTAAGGTTCAGGTGGAATCTCCTTTCCTGTAGCTTGAAGCCTTTCTTCTGTGTTCTAGTCTCCAGGGCAAAAAACAAGCTTGCTCCCTCTTCCCTATGACTTTCCCTCACATGGCCATCATGTCTCCTCTCAACCTTCTCTTCTGCAGGCTAAACATGCCCAGCTTTTTAAGCTGCTCCTCACAGGGCTTGTTCTCCAGACCCTTGATCATTTTATTCGGCCTCCTCTGGACACATTCCAGCTTGTCCATCTACCTTCAATTGTGGTGCCCAGAATTGGACACAGTGTGATTCCAGGTGTGATCTGACCAAAGCAGAAGAGAGGGGTAGCATGACTTCCCTGGATCTAGAGACGCCTATTTATGCAGACCAAAAAATCCCATTGGCTTTTTTTGCTGCTGCATGACATTGTTGGCTCATGTTTAACTTGTTGTCCATGAGGACCCCAAGATCTTTTTTATACGTACTGCTGTCGAATCAGGCATCTCCCATTCTGTATCTTTGCATTTCATTTTTTTCTGCCTAAGTGGAGTATCTTGCATTTGTCACTGCTGAACTTCATTTTGTTAGTTTTGGCCCATCTCTCTAATCTGTTAAGATCATTTTGAATTCTGCAGCTGATGTTCCCACCCATCAAGCAATCTCTGGTATGAGGAGCAATTGCAACAGGGTTCTGCTACTTGTTGTACCAGAGATCACTCACATCACAGATGACGGAAATGGTAGCCAGCTATTTCTCAAGCAAATGGAGAACAGACTATTAATAGCAGCAGCTGCTTTTTCTTGGAGATGAGGAAGTCAGGCTGCAATTAATTGTGTAGCATTGTAACTAGTTACACATAATATACCTGCTATGTAGGAGATATTTCTCTTGCCATGATATCCCAACATATATATTTGGGATGTTTCGTTATCTCTTTTGGGATCAAGAACTCACATTTTGAGTTGGTGAAATATTTCACCAGCCTAGAAGAAGTAACTTAAGCTATAAAGGAAGTTTCCATAACCTATGCTCCCTATCTTTATTCAGTTCTAATGCGACTGTCATAAATCACAACCTTTTAATTGCTTTAATTTGCAAAATTAAAATGTGATTGATTACTCCAAGAATAGAGGCCATATTTGGGGGGGGGGGGGGGGAGAGAATGGAAGTCTTTTCTGCATTTTTAAAAAATCCCTTTAAAATCCATCATTGCTGTTTTGAAAACCTGTCAACCTTTCCCCGGGAGAAGTCACTTGGATCATTCACAGAATGTGTATATAACCATCGTACCATGAATAGTTATATGCACAGTTGGAAGAGCCATCATAAAGCCTGTCAGAATAAATGACTGAAGCAGTACCATTTAAATCAGGTCCCAGCACAAACTAGCACCGTCCACTACCATCTCTTCTTAAATCAACCCAAGCAATAGAGCAAGTGGAGAGTGAGGAGATCCTTCCAGAAGAATGCTCTGGATGACACAAGCAAATGAGTTTATGGATGAGATCTTGTGTTTTATAAGAATACCTCATACAATGTTTTTTCCACTTATTTTACAGTGGCAAATTTGGATTGTGGCTAGATGGGGATCTTAACCATGGAGGAAGTCATCCTTGTGAGACATTCAACAATGACGCTCTATCTCCTAAAGAGGAATTCCTCATCCAAGATTTGGAAGTTTGGGCACTCTCTTAAACCAAAGGGAAAAATGTCTCAAGCTTCCCATGGTGTGGACAATGTGAGTGCAATGGGATCAAGGTTTAATGAAGTATTCCTCTTGGTGTGGATTCACAACTTCCCTTCAATGGAGCATCAACCTGTCTCAGATTTCCTGTCTGTCTATAAATTGACCAGGAAGCAAATATTGAAACATCCCACAAATGCTCTCATAGTCTAGTCCCTTCTCAAATATTCTCCCTTCCTCAAGTTAGAAATGCTATTTTCTAGTGTTATGGCCCTAGAAAGATGGGCTAGGTGGGTCAGTTGTTTCAATGCCTCAAAGTTGCCGTTTGGTCTATTCATTCCAGCATAAGAATGGCTGATAATCCGCATAAAATCAAGAAAAGCTTTTCTAATAGTTACGTTGTACACTATATAAGTATTCGCAATCCTTTATTGGAGGAAGAGCCTGGACAGTTCATTGCCGTACATGTTACCTACCTTACTGAGGTGCAGATCCAACCTATCAAAGGATGGACTAAGCTTCCTATTGTTGTTGCTATTATGTACCTTCATGTTGACACTGACTTACATCAACCTTATTGTAGGGTTTTCTTGACAAAGCTTTATTCAATGGAGTTCAATGGAGTTCTGTTAAGAGTGGCAGGAAATATAGGTTGCTTACCTGTAAACATAGTTTCCTGAGTGGTCACCTGCGGATTTGCACATATGGTTTATGCCTGCGCGAGCGCAGGAATAAACCATATGTGCAAATCGCAGTGACCACGAGGGGAAAAATACAATATCCTGTGATTACTACAGGCACTAGAATGTGAAAGCTCTGAACAAGTTTTCTTAGGAGTACTCTCTAGTTGTGTGATAATATGACTCTGTTGCTCAACAAATGCAACTCATAGCATAATGCTATCACTGAAGAATACTGAGAGTTGCATCTGGTGGCATATGATTCTTCTTTATATCATCCTTGCCCTAAGAGAAAAACAGAACTAAAATACTGAGCTTGAGTATAAGGGACACATACATCAGCACTTATTGGTATGATTCCAAACTTAAATTGGTTCATTAGAATGTACTTCCTTTTCTTAAAATGCCTATCTCCTCAATTGTGGAAAGAAGAGAGACCCTAAAAATACCTCTGTTTTGGAGGTCACCTTAACTGATTTCACAAAGGACAACATACTGCAGTTCTAATGATGGATCACAGGAGTTTCTATCAAAGCAAGAGACACTAGAAATGTAGCAAGATATATTTCACAGTAATTCTTTCAAGAAAGTGAATTCAAACTTCAAAAAATATATATTTACATTTTTAGCTTACATAGGAATATGTGTTTTTTTAAAAAAGGTTTAATATTTAACTGGCTAAAGCAAAAGAATAATTGATCAAGAGGTTCAGCAATGGGGGTGGAGCACAGATCTACAGGCCAAATAGGATTCTTGAACTGCATTTGTGCTGCACTCACCACCCAGTCATACAATTTCTTTACTGGGAAACAAAGAAAACAAAGAAAATGTGCCTTCTATGTTTGTTTCCTGCTGTGGCAAATGCAGCCATGTCAGGGAAGCACAGGTTGGCAATGTGGTTTGAATTGGAAACACATTCAAGATTTTTTAAAATCCATGAAAATTCCATTAAAAGGAAGATTTAAGTATTGTATTATCCGTCCTTAAGAATGATTCTATTACGTAAAATTCTCAATGAGAACACACAATACATATAACAATCAAGGAAAGGAGCTATGCTGTGAGAGATCACCTATCAACTAAATGTACTATTCTGAAGCTACCTGAAGCAGAGAGCAGAATCCTGAATTTCCGCTCTCCATTCTGAAATGAAGAAAAATGCATGGTGGATGAACTGTTTTTCTGCCTCTGATTTCTTGATGCACTGCTTGCGGAGTTCTCACAAGATCTACTCAAGCACAGCCTATCATGCCACCACCTGGGTAGGAGAGATATTATAATAATACTTGGCACTTGTGTACCTGTTTTTGGAAGATTGTAAATAATATCCTATCAAAGATCTTTGAAAAGTCACATGTTATAGAATTCTACACATTCTCAAAGACAGAGCTCAATAAATATTGTAAGCTGATATTGCAAGTTTTCCCATAATATTCCAGTTGGAGACTTCCTGATTTTCTTCAGGTTTGAAGTTGACACAACACACATTTGTTCGGTTTTATAATATATGCAAGCAGTAAACTTAACTTCAACCATTAGAGAGCTTTTATTTCTGTGCTGTAAGGGTCACAGACAAGGCTTCATATTCTGAAATTGCAAAATGTAGTTTCTGTAACATAAACAGGGATAGCAATTCAGATTGTTGTATGTGTAATCACCTTGCCCTCTTCATTTGAACCGGAGCATAGAAAACTTAACATGTAACTAAGGATATATGAATAAGATTTCTCTCTAACTGTGAGCCTCAACTGATATACCTGAGTGTGCAACTCTGGCAGAACTGTGAACCATTTTTGCCCCAGTAGCTGCTACAGTAGTCATAAAAAAGGGGGAGGAGGAAAAAAAACTTTAAGTGACCACTCACTCACTTCCATTTTTTACTTTTCTGTTTTTGAAAGGAGGTGGGAGACTCTGTCATTCTTAAAGGAAGCAAGCCTAAACCACAATTTTTGGAGCTTCCAAGAATAGGAAAACGATACCTCGTGGTTTTTCCCCTAGCTCTGGAGTGGTACTGAAAGCTCTGAGTTATGAGGCACCAAAACAGGCTCTTGGAGAGCTATATGAAGCCCTTGGGCTGCCCTTTGACCATGTAATGCTGTACAATTCTTGGTACATGGGTCCCAGTGGTGTATGTGTCAGTAAGGGGAAATTCTAGCTTCAGCTGGTCCAAGTAAAGCTTTATAGAATTGATGATTTGCCATGTAGACTTTTCCATTTCTCTAGAATGTTGGAAGCAAGTCACACTTCCCTAATAGCATAAATCTTTGTTTTATCTGTGAATGAGCAAAGCCCTTTTACTCATAGAAGACTGTCCCTGAATTTGACCTAAAGATGAAAGTTGTCTTGAAGCTAACTAGACGATATTAAACTGGAGTTGAATGGGGGAAAAAACTCTGCAAAGATAAAGACGTGCATTCTCACACTTAAGAGCACGCGCTTCACATATACAAAATCATGTTTGTCAATATAAAGTGCATTATCACAGATTTAAAGGAATATGTTATTCCATACCAATACATTCAGATTATCTGGGGAAATAAGAGACAGTAAGAATACAATCTATGTCAACCTGAGGTAGCCCCAGTGCTATCAGAATAATCCTTTTCTATGGGCTGAGAGAACTGATCTCAGGGCCCTTTCGCACAGCCTTATATCCCAGATTATCAAGGCAGAAAATCCAACAATATCTGCTTTGAATTGGGTTATCTGAGTCCACACTCAGATAATGTGGGATTTTCTGCCTTGATAATCTGGGATATAGGGCTGTGTGGAAGGGCCCTCAGAAAGAGCAGATTGTCCACTCCCATTAAAGCCTCCATAACCTTTCCCCCTCCATCTTTAAAGCTCTTTGCAAAAAAGGTCTTTGCAAAAAAGGAAATGGAGTTGGGAGTCTGATGTCCATGATTCATGAAACTAACACATGGTCCCAATGAAAGGGATTTTAAACAACCCTGAAAAGAAGTGCCATTCCTCCCTTTTCACTCCATCAATATGAGCCAAACTGGGCTCTGGAGTTTCCAATATCTGAGATCTGCTTCTTTCCATACCTGATCTCCACCCTAACAGGACTCCAATACCTGAATATATTGTAGTGACTTTGAAATATAGGAAGTAAAATCCTATAATTAGACATGTCCTTGTTCCTTTTAGATTATTTTATGTTTAGTAGACTTGTTGTTGTCAGCATTTTCTTTGGTTATTAAAAAAATAGCCGCGAACTCTGCATTATTGTATATTCAGCTCTATCGTAATCTGAGAAAAAGGCTTAGGGTCTTAAAAAAAGACTGTGAATTAAGGAAGTGGCACAAATTTTCCCTCATCTTCCTTGACAACATTATATATATATATAGTGTTGCTTCAATTGCAAACTAGTCAAGTTTAAAGATCTTAAGAAAATTAAATAAGGCAAGGCTAGAAAGCCAGTCTTTTAAAAATATATGAGATTTCTCAAAAGTATTTGAAACTGGCTTTAGAAACGACTTACACTTATTTCTTTAAGCTGGCAGTAATTATCTCTTGAAAGTTAATTAACTATTTTAAGAAAGCAATGAAGCATGATAAAATG
This sequence comes from Anolis sagrei, assembly GCF_037176765.1. Lineage (NCBI taxonomy): Eukaryota > Metazoa > Chordata > Lepidosauria > Squamata > Anolidae > Anolis > Anolis sagrei. Next base: position 207,789,147 of record NC_090024.1, on the reverse strand, counting down.
TATATACCAAGACATTTCCCAATGCTGATTTCCAGGGGCACACTGCAGATTCAGTCTGTAGTTTTTCAAAATATACTTTAAAAAAACTTAATATTAAAAAAGTCTGCCCATCTTATTTTTATAACAAAGCAATTATATTTAAAAAAAAAGATATAACAAAACTCAAATCATACAACAGGCATTAACGTTGATTCAGTCACTAAAAAGTTTGTGTCTGGGCTTTAAAGAGCTACTTGTCCCCACTGAACTGTGCTTTTCACCATCTTCATTGAGAGTCCAGTCTTTTTTCAGTGGAGTCATTTCTGGGGCAACCACATCCACATCCTGTGAAAGCATCAAAATGAGGGAGAGATCATTCAGTCTTGCACCAACAGCTGTCAGCACATTCTATCCTTTTTCTCTGAGAAGCAGCATAAAAGTAAAAAATTCAGAGGTTTCCCACACAATATATTCCATGGAGAAAGTGCAATATGGCATCAGTTATCAAAAAAATACTGAAAAATAAAAACAAAACTCATTCAAAACAATTAATTGAAAACCAAGAGTGCTGGATAACACAAATAAATCAGGAAAATGTCTGGATCAGCATTTCTTAACCTGGGGGTCAGGACCCTTGAAGGGGTCGCGGTGGGGGTTTCAGAGGGATCAACAAAGACCACCCAAAAAACGGTGTTTCTGGTGCTCTTGAAAACCTCTTTAGCAAAGAAGGCTGAAGATCTCTCCGCCCGTCCTTCTCTTCGCTTTTGGAAACATGGCGAATCCTCCCACCAAAAACCCTCCTCCTGCTTTGATTGGCTGGACCCTCAGCCAAGGGAGGAACTGTTTCTGAGACTTGAAGCGGGGAGGGGAGAGCAGGCATGCTCAGAGCATGACAGCATGGTGCGCATGTGCAGGCAAAGAAGAGCGTGCGAGGCTGGAGGGAGGCTTGTGCCAGCGAGTCCCTTCAAGGCAGAGGAGAAAACACCCGCGCGACATGAGACTGACATCATTAATGGGGTTCAAGGGGCTCTTTGTAACTGAACTATAAATCCCAGCAACTACAACTCCACCCCCCCACCCCCACCCCATATTAAAATTTCGGCATATCGGGTATTTGTGCCAAATTTGGTACAGTGAATGAAAATACATCTTGCCTATCAGATATTGACATTACGATTCGTAACAGCAGCAAAATTACAGTTATGAAGTAGCAATGAAAACAAATTTATGGCTGGGGATCACAACATGAGGAACTGTATTAAGGGGTCACGGCATTAGGAAGGTTGAGAACTACTGGTCTGGATGAACAGGTAGGTTTTAGTTGTTGGCAGAAACATCCAATGTCAGATTCTTCCTTAATGTAACTTCGAAACCATTCCACATAATGGCTGCAATAATGCATCGCTCTCTGTATATATACCATGATATGATAAACAGGCCATGTTGCCTGCTAAAAACACTAGTAAAGTAGCCTATAGGGGGGAACCTGGATTTTCACACCCCCCCCCCAAAGTGTTTTCCAGTTAAAAATCTGGAAAACACTTGGGGGGGGGTTTCGGGGGGGGGCGGTGGTTCTGTGGAGATTCCAAGGGTCACATGCAAGCCATTTCTTACTTTGGCACCAGAACTATTGAAAACTGACACAGAATACAGAAGATTGACCAGATGTAGAATAAAAAGTATTCTGAGAAATAGCCAGATAAGTGTCTCTTCAGGGATATGGGGCATATTTTACTGTAGCCTTTATAATTTAATTTGAAGATAGTCTCAACATAAATATCTGATTACTTAATACTTTCTTACCTGTGGTTTACTGAAATCATTGTCTATGCACCATTGATAAAAGTGTTTTTTGGCAGCATAAATAATGTCTTCATCGGTTTTCTTACAATAAACCCTGATCACTTGTTCAGCAAATTTTTCTGGCAGAAGCTGTGAAACCTTAAGACAGAAGGCAAACAGAATTAAAACATGCATCCTATTCCTTTATCAACAGGTCAGAGCAAACTCCAATAATTTTGTAATCTTTCTACCTTCCTACAAGCAAAAGAACATAACATTTTGAACAAATATAAAAAGACAGAGCTTTCAGTTTTTACAGTGTGATGCACAATAAATTTTGTTTTAAAGTGCAGTCAGCACTTAGAAAACAGATCATTCTGAAAATGTGCTGATACATCATGCCATTCTTGCAAATATTCAAACCCATCAAAATAGCTTTTCAAGCTTCTACTTACTTGTTCCTTAGAAATTTGGATCGCCTTAGTAATGTCAAACTTACAGTAGAAACGAACATTATTGATAGGATTTTTCTCTTTCATTCCATAATCCATATTGATAACCTTCACAGAGGTAAACCAAATATTTAGTGTATTTACATATATTGTAGGCATGTGCAAAAAAACAAACAAAACAGACATGTATTTATTTTAAATAAATCATGCTTACATCAACAATAAAGTCTTCAGCGTTCAATTCAACACGGTTCAATTCAGTAAATTTTGGCTTAGCTTTAACTATTTCAGAAGGTAGGCTATCACACAGTTCCTGAAAAGAATAAAATGTTTTATTTTTTAAAGTGTAAGAGTAAAATAATAGTAACAACAACAACAACAACAGAGTAAAATAATAAATAATATTGACTTGAGTATAAGTTGAGGGGGGATTTTTAGCCTAAAAAAAGGCTAAGTATATATGGTACTTTCAAAGTACCGCACAATTAAATAGAAAATAACACTTTCAAAGCAGGAACAGGATTTTTAAATTTTTTTTACATTGTGTTATTCATTTGGAAGTATAAAATCAATAGGTAAGGTAATTAGAATGCAATGATTGGCATTGTTAGGGGCATATATAAGTTTCCCTTCTATGTGCATACGTTCTTTTTGGGGTGCTGTACAGAGAAGTAGACCATCCGTCCCTCGCTCTGTAACACCTAAAATCTGTACTGTACAGTCTCAAAAGCCACCCCCCCACCACCACCACCACCACAACCAAAGGAACCTCCAAAGCAATGCTTACCTTTTTAATTTCCTTGCCCTCTGGAGGCTGAGTCTGTCCAAGGAATTTATAGAGGTCACGACGCTCTATTTTACACAAAATGTTTCGTGCTGCCTCCAGTTCTGGTCGATCAGAGTGTAGAATATTTAGAAAAATCTCATCTGCCAGAATTACAGAAATAAACCAGAAGTCATCAAAGCTAGATGGGAATTTTCCCGTAACTTCGCTTTTCTCAAGGCTATGGACATTCAAAGTTCTTGATCTCCACCATTTGGTAGGGAAGCAAGACTTTAACTCCCCTCCCCCATCCCAGTCTATGAAGATGACTACAGAGTTTCTTTGAGTGCAGGATACCAAGTTTAAAAATGGGAGGTGTGGGTGGGGGGGGAGGTAATGCTTTGGGTTCCCAACACAGAATAATAATTCCCTGAAGAAAAAATAGGAAAACCCACACACATCAAATACCTTTTCCACCAACGGGAGCGTTCTGTAACAAACTTTCCTCAGAGTGCTTTTATAAATGGAACAAATGCAATATTTGGATTCAATCTCTAATATTCCAATGAATTGAATTTTAAAGCATTATTTATGTGTCTTATTAGGAAACCAGAGGTCCGAAGGAAACACTTCCAAAACCTGATGACTGATGAGCAACATTACTAGCAACTAATACATATGTCCATAGCCCATACCTGTTAGCTTAGTGTAAGCTTCCATATCTTCCATTGCTTCAGATATCTTATATCCTTTCCCATCAGAACCCCTTATAAAGATATAGGGATCAGCTTTCAAAAAGGCCTCTGTAATCCTGAAAAAGAAAAAAATATCACTACAAACTTTTATGGGCTAATTGGTTAGCTCAAATAAAACGTAAGCTTTCTTGACTACCAGAACAACCCTAACTCAAATATATGTTGGCTGCAAAGGATAAAAACCAGGCATACAGCTTTTCTGTCTGGGAGGAGAAAATAGGCCAAGGTAGGATCTGGGTTACACCAAAGTAAAACTTAATCTTGTGCAGGAATGCAGTTGTAATGTCTCTATGACTTTAAGGCCTATAGCTGTGTTTGCACCTTCAACTCAACTGTCAACTTATGGTAAACTCATTAATTTCATAGGTTTTCTTAAGCCAGAAATACTCAAAAGGGTTTGGCCAATTGCTCTGAAATACAGCCTAATGCTACTTGGTAATCACTGATGCCTCCTGTCCAAGTACAAACCAGAACTGACTCGGCTTAGCTTCCAAGATCAGACAGGATCTGATGCATTTGGATATTTAGATCTACTGGCAATTTAAAAGCTCTGTATTGGGAGATTTTGTTCATGCTGCTTCAGCTGGTTTGTGATTCGCTCAACTGACCTTTGGCCTTCTTGGCAAAAAAGAGGCATTATTTTAAAGTACAAATGCTGGAAGCCATCGATAAGTATTTAGTCTGCTTTTAATCAACCAATATGATCACTGAAGCCAGTTAAGCTTTAATTTTTTTAAAAGTCAGAAAATACTTAACACAAAAATATAACTTAAACCAGAATACTTTTTTTATTGGGAATGACAGATATGGGCTGGTATATAAACAAAGATACGTGTATACTGTTTAATTACATGACAACAGCGGTCAGAATAGTATATGCTAGAACCTGGAGAACAAAAGACAAACTCTCTGTAGATCAATGGACAATAAAAGTACTGGAAATTATGAATATGGACAAATTGAACCAATTAGTAACAAAATTTCAAGGTGAATACAAGAAAATAACAGACTCTTTAAAGACTATATGTCAAAGAACAAAGGGAACATGATAATTTAATCCAACTGTTTCAGAAAAAAAATTATTACCCCACCTTAATTTGGACCGAAGAGGGGGATAGTTTGAGAAGTAACTCCAAAGTCAATTAAATAAACCACAATGCAAATGATTCAAACTGCCGGGGTTTTCCCCCCCTTTTCCATTCTTTGTTCACCCCCATTTATCTATTCCTATTCCTCTCCCCTTCCCCAGTTCCTTCCCCCATCCATTTTCAAACTTTTCCCCTTTTTCCCCTATTTTATTATTTTTGAAAAATACATATTTTAATTAAAAATATTTATTTAAGAAAACAATTAAGCCCATATGACTACATGAATATTAAAATGCCTTTAATAAATGACACATACATACATGGTTTCAATGATGTTGCCAACTTTGTGTTGGTATGCTCTCCGGTGCAGGCAATTCCTTGTGTGGAACATGTCATAAAGATTTCCAACCTCCTAAAGTTGAGGAGAAAAAACTGGCTTTAAACTTACCTATTATTTTGATCATTTAATTTAATTATCAGAGATAAATATACTATAATAAATGCTTTTGTCTTCTGAGGATAACAGGAATCTGAAAACAATTTGAATGAAATCAAATCTATATATATAAATTTGTTAGGGGCATCCAACGAGGAAACAAAACTCAAAAACCCCCCAACGAAACTTAACCAAAATTCCCATGCCCATAACACAACCCACAAGGTACAAACATATCTACTCAAAATGAAAAACAACACAACAACACACTCACAAAACGGCAAAACAACAAAACTCAAAAAAACCCAATGAAACTTAACCAAAATCCCCATGCCCATAACACAACCCACAAGGTACAAACATATCTACTCAAAATGAAAAACAACACAACAACACACTCACAAAACGGCAAAACAACAAAACTAAAAAAAAACCAACGAAACTTATCCAAAATCCCCGTGCCCATAACACAACCTACAAGGTACAAACATATCTACTCAAAATGAAAAACAACACAACAACACACTCACAAAACGGCAAAACAACAAAACTAAAAAAAAACCCAACGAAACTTAACCAAAATCCCCGTGCCCATAACACAACCCACAAGGTACAAACATATCTACTCAAAATGAAAAACAACACAACAACACACTCACAAAACGGCAAAACAAAACTCAAAAATCCCCCAACGAAACTTAACCAAAATCCCCGTGCCCATAACACAACCCACAAGGTACAAACATACCTACTCAAAATGAAAAACAACACAACAACACACTCACAAAATGGCAAAACAACAAAACTCAAAAATCCCCCAACGAAACTTAACTAAAATCCCCGTGCCCATAACACAACCCACAAGGTACAAACATACCTACTCAAAATGAAAAACAACACAACAACACACTCACAAAACGGCAAAACAAAACTCAAAAATCCCCCAACGAAACTTAACCAAAATCCCCGTGCCCATAACACAACCCACAAGGTACAAACATATCTACTCAAAATGAAAAACAACACAACAACACACTCACAAAACGGCAAAACAACAAAACTCAAAAATCCCCCAACGAAACTTAACTAAAATCCCCGTGCCCATAACACAACCCACAAGGTACAAACATATCTACTCAAAATGAAAAACAACACAGCAACACACTCACAAAACGGCAAAACAACAAAACTCAAAAATCCCCCAACGAAACTTAACCAAAATCCCCGTGCCCATAACACAACCCACAACGTACAAACATATCTACTCAAAATGAAAAACAACACAACAACACACTCACAAAACGGCAAAACAACTGAGCATGCGCATTGGCGCCCAGCCGCAAGTTCTCTGGCGCGTGCACATGGCCTTCCGGCCAACGTTCCCTCTGCGGAAACCATGCCCACTCCAAGCCCCGCAGCGCCGCTTCCCGCACACCCCACGCTCCATCACTCCCCCCGCCACCACATACACACACACAACCCCACTCCCCCCGCCGCCACACACACACACGCAACCCCACACTCCATCACTCCCCCTGCTGCCGCACGCACACACGCAACCCCACTCCCCCCGCCGCCGCACACACACACGCAACCCCACGCTCCATCACTCCCCTGCCCCAATCTTACCTCCTTTTACTTCACGCCACCTCCAAACCCCACCCCACCCCTTCCCGCCCTGTCAAAATCCAGGAAAGACAGGAAGGAAGGAAAGAAGGACGAAAGAGAAAGGGAGGTAAAGAAAAAAGGGGGAAGGAAGGAAAGATAGAGAAAGAAGGAAGAAGAAAAGGAAAGAAAAGGAAAGATGGAAGGGAAGGAAAGAGAGACAGCAGAAGAGAAAGAAAAAGGGGGAAGGAAGGAAAGAGATAGATAAAGAAGAGGAGAAGGAAAGATGGGAGGAAGGAAGGAAGGAAGGAAGGAAGGAAGGAAGGAAGGAAGGAAGGAGGGAAAGAAGGAGAGAAAGAGGGAAGATTGGCCACAGAAACATGTGGTGGGTAATGGTTGTTATTTCTGTTATTATTATGATGCTATTGTTCCTATGAGACCCTTTTAGGGGGAATGGGAGAGGTGTCAGGTCCCAGAGGCAATGCATTGCATTATTGTTATTGTTATGATGGTGGTGAAATAAAAGGAAATAAAAAGAGAAAGAAGGAAGCAAACAGGGAGGGAAGAAAGGCAAAGGAAGAAAGGGGGAGGGAATGAAGGAAAGAGAGAAGGATGAAACCAAGTAGTGAAAGAAGGAAAGAAAGAAAGAGGTAGAGAAGGAAGAAAGGAGAGAAAGGGGGAGGAAAAGGGGGAAGGAATAGGTAGGGACCTCTCTTTCGTAATAGTCCAGATATCTACCTCAACTTTGATAAGTTTTACTATAGGCCACAGCAACGCGTGGCAGGGCACAGCTAGTATATGCTATAAATGTATATGAATAGAAGACAAAGCCCAATCAAATATCAAGAGCCTTTACAGTAATACTCTATTTATATTTTGTCAGATGTTACGTCCTCTTACATTTAGTAAATTGTACACCCAGTAAGCAAGTTATTTAGATTAAATGTTTTTATTTGTTACTAAACAACTATAAATGAATTATAAAAGGTCATGGACAACACTCCCCCACCACAAGATTTTGAAAGATTACAAAGTTACCTTTGGAATTTGAATTGACATCAAACTTAGTGGACAACCTCGACAAAGCCATTATCTTACCTACCTAATAATAATACCCATTATCCATCATAGTTCAAGGACAAAAACAGACAATGTTTCCCCAAGCTTTCAAAGGAGCAGGAGATAAGATCTGCATGAACAATAATTTGCTGAAGATGTCATCAAGTTGCCACTAACTTCTCATTTTTCTTCAAAGCATCTTACCTTGTCACGAGTACAAATATGCTTCTTATTCCCCACTTCACAAACTCGGGCGAATTTAATGAATCGCTGATAGTCAAAATTATTCTGAATTCCAAGATGATGACAATCCCTAAATGTAGTCCAGAAAGAGACAACTAAGATTATTCAGTTATGGAATTTGCAGGGCTAAGCTTTAATTTTTTTGTAGGAATATAGGGAAGTTTCCATTTTTTAAGACTAAAAACAAACATGGTTTTGCTGAATGGACTATTTGTGCACCGAGGGAAAGAACACTAACATTTACCATACCACAGTGAACACAGGTAAGGGCATTTTTTTCATATTTCCTAAATGTATGCATACTTGGAGTTTTTCATAATTCCTTCAACAATGTGTTAAAACAACAAACAATTGCTATGATTCTCAATATTTGAGGCGCTTGATGTTTTTGACTTCAACTACCATAATCCCTGAGTACCAGCTGAATTGGCTAATGTTTCTGAAGATTGAAGTCCAAAAAACCAACTGAGAGGAGACATGATAGGTATCTGAAGAAATGTCATGTAGAAGGAGCAAGCTTATTTCTGAAATCAACACATTCAAATCATAGAAGAGATTCCACTTACACATTAGGAAGAGATGTCCAACAGTGGAGGATAGTCTCTTCCAACATTAGGATTCTAAGAAATTTGGATAACCATTGCTCCATTGAAACCTCTTTCAAAATCACAATTATTTCAGATCTACTAATAATATTCTCTTATAAACAGTGTCATAAACAGACCAAAAAAGTTTTAGAAAATTTATGAGTTAATAGTTTTGAATTAAAGTAGAAAAGTGTATAACTTCAAGAAGGTTGATACTTATAGACACATAAATTTATATAAGAAGATTTATTATGTGTAGATCCTACGTGAATGATAAAGGTAAAGGTTTCCTCTTGACATTAAGTCTACTTGTGTACTACTCCGAAGAGCCGGCATTATCTATAGATGCCTCCAAGATCATGTGGCTGGCTTGACTGCAGGGAGCACCGTTACCTTCCTGATCTACTCACATCTGCATTGTTTGACAGAAGCTGGGCCTAACAGCAGGAACTCACTGTGCTCCCTGGATTCGAACTGCCAACCTTTCGGTCAGCAAGTTCAGCAGCTTGGCAGTTTAACCCACTGAGCCACCAGGAGGTCCTTAGGTGAATGATAGATAATTATAATAAGTATTTACATGTTACTACTCTCTTAACAAAAGAAATTAATATTAAGGTTTTATAGAGTTGGCTGCCATAAAGAGTAGAAAAAATAGTTTGAATTACTTAATTGTTAAAATAAGGCGAAGGAATACTATGCAAAGTTGGAAGAGAAAAGAAAAAAAAAGGGAAAATATAAGAGGAAAAAATCTATGCAGATTCAGAAGGATAATCTGTTACTCTTATTAGAAAAGATGTCATAGTTAGAGGTTTTTTTTTACTTCGTTTTCTTCCTATACTAAGGAATATGTATAATGATACTCTGTCCTCCTCTATGTCATGGCCGATACAATAGATTAATGTGTAGAATTGTTTATCTAACATGGCTCCATAACTTACATACTATATCCTTTTATGTTTCCCAATCTTTCCCTCGTTTTTCCTTTTTACTGCTTATTTATTTTCTTTTAAAAACAAAAACATACTTTTTCTAAAATTACTGTGCACTCAACCCAGGCTGTTCATGATTACAACTGATTCTACTAGATGGGGAAAGAATGTATAGGCTGCTATCTCTTATTTTGGATTCTGAAATACCTGTATTTGCATATATGTATATATTGCAAATATACGTATGTGCATTATATACATATATGCAAATACACATATAAATACGCAATCTATTTACATTTCATATAACCCCTGGTGGCACAGCGGGTTAAACTGCCGAGATGCTGAACTAGCTGACCGAAAAGTTGGTGGTGTGAGTAGATCAATAGGTACTACTCCAGTGAGAAGGTAACGGTGCAGTCATGCTGGCCACATGACCTAGAAGGTGTCTATGGACATCGCCAGCTCTTCGGCTTAGAAATGGAGATGAACCCCACCCTCCAGAGTCGGACATGACTAAACTTAATGTCAAAGGGAAACTTTTACCTTTACCTATACCCCTAACTATACTTTAAGCAATCTTAGATATTTTTTCCTCCTATTCCCACATATAATTAGCACAAATGTACCATATTTAATCTACTTTATATTAAGCAATACCTAAAAATAATATATATGAGGGTCTTTCTCCTTGCAGAAAATACACATTCATATTGAGTCACTGATTTTAAAATATTTGCAGATAAAATCCTAGCAATTCATTATTTTTCAACAGCAAAGTATTTCCAAACACTTTAAATTAGCATCAAAATTTCTATACCTGGCAAAGTAATCCCATTTGTCAACATCAATGCCACTTCTTTTGTTAGCCACTATCTCATAAAGAAAACTTTTTTCTTCAGTTCGCCCTTCATAAGACCACTGGACAAAGAAAAGGAAAAAACTAAGTAAATCAATTGCAAGAACCAAAATGCTACTGAATGAGGGTTTGTAAGAAATAGTTTCCATATAGCTTTGTTCTTACTGAAAAATATTAATTTGTGGTGCCAATAATCTGATCATGCGGACTAGAAAAATGTTGAAAACAAGAATTACAACAAAGTTTCCACTACAAATCTGAATTAAAAACTCAATACTGTTTCTTTCTTTCAAAGGACGATCTATTGTTTTGCTATTTGAATCAATCTTTTGGTTTGTATTCCATCTCCATATTCCAAAAGCTTGGTTCAGAGTCCGCATCATTTCCACCCAAAGAAATACAATCTTTTAAAGCATTATTCTGTTTTTTACTCTCTAATTATGGCAAATGTGTTCAAAGTAAATAAAATGTCTCTCACACATGTGCTACCTTTCCTCTTGAGATCCCTATCCTAAAAAAGAAATGATCTACTAGTCATTCTGCTAGACTTAAACAGCACTTAAGTAACATGCAAAGATGAAAAATGGGACTCACAGAAGAGTCATCTTTTTTAGATTCGATAGGTCCTGCTATCTGTTCTTTAATGAAGGGTATGTCTTCATTCAGCTTTAGACCATAACTTTCCATTTCAGGCCTTAGCTTGTTGGAAGAGATCAAGTGTTCAAACATCTGAACAGAAGCATCTTCATGCTGCAAAGAAGACAATTCTAATTATTAAGCCAAGCATATGCTGTCAACAAAAACACTACAACTGAATGCAAGAATATTCAAACAATGACTTCCTTCACACATCAAGGAAATAAATAATATGTCTAATCAGTATGATCCACATTATTGCAAAGAAGTTTCTTGTTACCAAATTGCACAGGCAGTAAAATGAACACTAGAAAGCTGTAATTGACCACAACACCCAATACACAAATTACTCCCACACAGGTATTATTTGTAAGACAGTAATTTTTGGCCAAAGTTGAACTGCTAGTGCCAACTAGACTAGTTCAATGAATAATACAAATGTATATCAATGTTGCCCCCTGGTGGCACAGCAGGATAAACTGTTGAGCTCCTGAACTTGCTGACCGAAAGGTTGGTGGTTCAATTCCAGGGAGTGGGGTGAGCCACCGCTGTTAGGTGCAGCTTCTGCCAACTTAGCAATTTTAAAACACACAAATGTGAGTTGATCAATAGGTACCACTTCTGCAGGAAGGTAACAGCACTCCATGCAGTCATGCTGGCCATGTGACCTTGCAGGGGTCTACGGACAACACCGACTCTTCGGCTTGGAAATGAAGATGAGCACCTTCCCCCAGAGTCTGACACAACTAGACTTAATGCCAGGGGAAATCTTTATCTTTACTATACCAATGCTCACTTACAATTTATCAACTGGCCAGAAATGGATACTTCTGTGGCTATTTCGCACGTATATTCAGAATAATTATATTTAGAATAAAAAAACTTCTATTTTAAACAAATTACAGTAGTCACAATCCTATATATTCAAGTCTTAAAATATCACTAACCATATATACTCATATATAAGTTGACCTAATGTATAAATTAAAGACAGGTTTCAGAGCTAAAATTACATAGATGTCTTGGCTTTTAGGCCTGTTCCTGAGGTCATTTGGAGTGCATTGGAAAGACTGCATTAGCTTTAATTTCTTATATATAGTTATGATGGTTTTCTGTGGGTGAACAGATGGCATAGCTTATGTATCTCAAAAACTAGAGTTAATAAAGCCTCATTTTTGGAATCAGCAGGTCAAATATGCCCAGAAACAGAACTAACACTTGAGACACCAAAATGTGTGTTGGCCAGTGTTATGGATTTTGATATGATCTGTGACAGCACAATGCTGTCTCAAGGGGGATGGTTCCTTTTTTATATATAAAAGTTAAGGTACAGTATTATAAAAAGGGGGACCTTCTCTGAGCTTAGTTTATTCTCGGAGGAGGGTGGACCCTCCAATCCCTCTATTCTCTTGGTACTCCTCTGAGGGAGAGCAGTAAAGGGTTACTGCCATTTCCCCACCCAAACATTCAAAAACATCAGAAGCAGATCAATGCTTCTTGCCTTCCACCAATCTACTCTGAGAAAAAAGGATGGTTATTTTTTTTTCCAATACAAGTTAAGATATAATACAGTACTTACACTCAGTCATGGATAAGTACACACTATTGGGGGGGGGGGGTGTTGACTAAAATTGTCAGCCCCTGGAAGGTTTTAGAACAAAAGCACGCTCACAAAGGAAGGTCCTCGGAAACAGCTTTATTATTCCTTCTTGCCAAGGAAAATCAAAAGCTAGTTGTGACAATTTCCCACCAAACTAGTAAGATATCATTTAGTTGACCCGTGACCCCTCCTACTATCTATTTCTAACAGCTGCATTCCATTCCCACAAAACATGCTACACTTCTCAGGTTCCCCTCCTCCAGTCCAGATGGCTCTTATCAGAAGCCAGAGTTCTACTCCCAACCAAACTGGCATGGAGTGGACGAAGCAGCTTTTTGGTTCAGCTGGTTACGGACACATCCTGACAAAAATTTCTACTCCTATACATGAGTGTGTGTTGTTGCACACTTTTAATTTATTTGAGGATCACACAATAGTTCTATTATTAACCAAATGAAGACAATATGAATATTATTTTGCATATAGCATACACACCTTCCATTGGAATCCAGGACGAGCCCGTGGGATGAATCTTCCATCAAACATATGTGAAAATGGTCCATGACCTAAAAGGAAAGAAACTGTCATATATAAACCATAGGAAAATGACAGGTACACATATTCATCATTCCTTTTCATTTATATGTACCTCTCAACCAACGATTTCAGTACTATTTCACCCAAGAGATAAACATTTAATTAGGTTGTCAGACTGTATTCCAGCTATGGACCTACGTATTCCAACTGTGAAGCCTTTATTCCTTGATTCAAAATGGGAAGCATGCTTCCAGATCAGCTCTAGTTACACTGCTCTTTTCTGCCTAGATGTATTTTTTATTAGCCCACATGAACTCCTTCACTGATATCAAAAAGCTAACATACGATATGCAAGACGTTTTCCATCAGTAAATATTCACGTAAGGATCCTTTCCCCTCCACACCCTTCAGTGAGGTACACTGCATGAACTTAATGATATGAACCTGACATTTATTAGCTAGGCTTTTAAAATTTTAAATAAAATCTTTTAGTTTTATCCTATCTTTCTGTTATAAACTGAGTTAGAAATTACTGGGCAAAGTAGTATACGAGCATATCTGCTAAGTATTTTAGTGTGGAATAGTAACTTTATTTTCATGTCACATATTCACTTTGTTAAGATATTTAAGAAGCATCTTACCTAAATCATGACAGAGTCCAGCAATCTGAACACACAAAATATCTCTGTGGTTAATATCCAGTTCTGGTTGTCGCTCTTGCAGTGCCCGGACCAAGCAGCCTGCCAGATGGCTAACTCTGTTGCAAGAAAGTAAGGTTTCAATTCTGTATTATCTGAAATTTTGTTTACAAATAAAACACCTATTTGCCAGTTCATCACTGTGGCCAATTGTGAAATGTCACCAGGCTTATTCAACAGTAACCACACTCACTGTAGATGTTATTTACAAAGATGACATTACTATAATCAATTATCCCACTCCACACATCCCAAAAAATGAAATGGAAACAGAAGACCAGATTTTCTCTTTTCTGAAAGGGGAGACACCATATATTCATTTTCAACTGTATTGCATCTCACAATGTTTAGAACCAACTTTTATTTGGTTCATCTGCAATAAGTGGGTTTTTAATACTTTAAACCACTTTTATCCATGCATATATACTTTCCCATAAGTTCAAAAACATTTAAGTATTTTCCTGAATAGGGTTTCCCTATAAAAGAGCTATACTCTTATTAGTAGCAATTCATACTGCTCCGAGGCGCTGCCTTGTACCACTATTACCAAGTGGCCCAAAACATCCAGGGTCTCTGTCTAATCAAAAACTGGAAGCAAGGAGATCGTTCAACAGGTTAATTTGAACGAATCACCCTGTTGGATGAAAAAAGGAAAAAGGCCACACTGAACTGTGACACAGCTCAGTTTTATAGACAACTCCTTGAGCATGCACACAGGCTCTTTCTATTTGAACCGTGCCTTGTCTTTATCTCTTCCTTTTTTTCTCTTTGGTGCCAACTCTTTATCAGAAATGATGCCATGCATATACACTACTATGGAATTTGCATTTGGCATTTGCTGATGCTCACTGGAACCGCTTTCATTTCAGTATACATTAGTGGCAAAGTATTCTAGCTCAATAAAAAATGGAAAATCTCTTTACCCAAGTGAATGCTCAAACCGATTGTGTGATGCTCCTGGGAAAACATAGTAAGTTCCACCCAACTGTTTAATGTATCGTAAGCGCTGAAACTGAGGTGTGTCGATTATTTTAACAAGCAGAGGGTGCATTTCAATGTGACCATGGACAGGATCATTAAATACCTGAAAAAATATAAATAAAAAAAGTATAACAGCTGACCTGTACAAACAAACAAAATGAATGTATTTTATTTTTAAAAAATGAATTTCTAAGACAACCAATACTGTAGGGTTTCCTCATCTCTGTGATAAAATCATAGAGTTTATTTATTTACTATATTTATATACTGCCCCTCTCAGCCCAGAGACAACTCGGAGCGGGATGACCTCATGGGTCAACCAGTTCAACCCCCTGACAAGAAGCAGGGAAATCATTCATAGTCACAGATAGTTATCAGAAATAAATATAGATATATCACCAACAAAAGTGTTAAGTATTTTTATTATTTGACAATTCAACTGGTATCAACATGACGCATATTTAGAGACTGGAGGAAAATATTTGCACTGGTTTTCAGTATCTCTTCGGCAACTTGCTATGGTGACCAAGCAATTCTGGAAGTTGTACTCCAAATAGCAACTCCCCCACTCTAGCAAGTATGCAAAATTCATTGTGATATATTTGGCCTGTCTTAACAGGTAATTTGAGAAAAAATAATTTTAGCTGGCAGAATTGGCAAAGGATGCTTTTTCTTGCTATCTATCCCCAAACCATTTCAAAATTTGTGAGACTGCAGGAAGAATCCTCTACCACCACAAGTCTCATATTTATGAAATTCGATTCATATTTGCTCTTACACCAAATAGGAAATACCAAGATGCTGAACTGGAAAATGTTTGCCAATCCCATTGCAGTTGCTCAGTGCTGTTCTACAGCAGTTCTATAAGTTGTTTTAAACTGGCACCATCTCATCAGGGCCCAGCAGTCAATTGCTCAAGGACCAAAGTATTTGATTATTTACATTTTCCCCTTTGCTGCCTATGTTGTTATTCATTCAGTCACTTCCAACTCTTCATGACTTCATGGACCAGCCCACCCTGTCAGCTGTCGCCACCCCCAGCTCCTTTAAGGTAAAGCTGGTAATAAGGAAAAATTACTTATTAAGCACCCTCTTAAAATCTGATCTCCAACACATTGCTCATAATATTCATCCGAGTTTTACTTCTTAATTGGAGAGCATTTAAATTTAAGCCCACGTTTCCACTTAACCTGATTACAACCTTAAGCAGCTAAAATTATCTTCCAAATGCTAGTCCATGCAATTTTCTCATATGAAGAAAGAACATGCACTGATCTTATTCCTTCATTTAAAATAAATCAAACTAGAGCCAGCTCACAGCCTATATGCAAGCCTTGTTGGCATCCATACCAAAACTGCCCTGCCTGATGCTCTGCTCCTAGTCAGCACTGATGGGGAGAAAACACAGGAAAGACATCACAATTCTCACAAACAACTGCTGGGTGCACTGGGAGGAGTGAGATGGGTTCTGTAGCAGTGGATAGAAGTCTGAATTTTAGAAAGCCAGGATCACACTGGTGTCCTTGGTGCAATCACTTCTTATAAAGGAATTTTAGAATGGAAGGAAAGTGGATTTAAATCTCTTCCTTGTATACAAGACAAGACAAAAACAAAGACAGTATCTCTGGATTTTTACTAAGGGAAAGAAAATAGTGTATGCATATGGTTTTTCAGTGGGTGAGAGGTTGAGGAAGAAGGTTGTGTGTGTGGTTCCCAACCCATGTCCACGCTTGATCTAACAATCATCACTCTCCTGCTGCAGACCTATATTCCTTGTTTGGCTCTATGCTCTTTGAAGTGGGGAGGGAGCCATTCACTACTGTCCACAAAACTTCCCTTCAAACAATCAATATGCTGTAAAAGTTTATTTCCTTTCTGCTCTTCCACCCCTAATGGCAGCTACTCTTTGTCTGGCTAATTAGAAGGAAGATCAGAAAGAAAAGGTTAGAAAAACAATTTTAAATCAGTAAGTATTCAATATATTTGCATCTAAAATGTCATCACTTACAATAAAAGTTGGTAATGTAGAAATCATCCTTATGTTAGCAGTTTGGGGGTAAGGTGTTTCTTTTAGTCTCACAGACAAAAAACTAAACTTGCTTTCACATTAAAACAAGTGCTTCTCTCACCTTCATTTTATCAGCATCACTTTGTGCCAGTTTGCGTAGGCAATCTAGAATCTTTAGTCTCATATTCATCTCTCTGAAAATTATTAATAATCACACAGGATTAAATTGACACTTTACAATAAACTTATATTAACTGCTCTACCATAAAAACTTCTACAGAAGCTTTCAATTAAAGATCTTTCCAAGAGAATGAAGCTACTTGTTTCCATAAAGAAGACCAGAACAGTGGGCCTTACCACATCATAAAATACTCTATCATGTATAAATTTTCAAATTAACTTTAATATGTTCATCTAGTGACAACAATGAAGATTTTCTCAAATCAAAAAGCAATCAAATGCAGTTTTAATGAATAACTTAATAGTTCTTGTTAAGTGCTGCCCATTCATACAGCTAGGTGCAACACACTGTAATCATGAACTTAGTTTATTTAATTATTTATTTATATTTATTTATTCTATTTGTATCCCGCCTTTGTCTACCCTGAAGGAGTGAACAGTGTTTGAGGTGAACAGAAAATGTGTTGGTTACATAACCTATACTCTGATTCCTTACACTTGTACTTTCACAAAATTCTGTTGTATTTGACACTGAAAAGATCTTCGTTGATCGAACTTTTTCCTAAGTACATCTGTTTTACTTTCTACTGCATAATATAACCTTCTATTGTGAAATCCCGATAAATACAAAGCAGCATCCATCTTTGTGATCCTTGAGAACAGGATTCCTTTTTGTAGTATAATAAATGAAATGAAATTTCTTTTTAGTTTTGTGAGTCAGTAATTGTCTGCCAATATATCAATAGGTAAGATTTGCTTTCAGAACTAGAAATAATACTACAATCATGTATAGACTCCTACACTGGGTTGCTGTGTGTTTTCTGGGCTGTATGACCATGTTCAGTAGCATTCTCACCTGACATTTTGCCCACATCTATGGCAGGTTATCTTCAGAGGTTGAGGGGTCTGTTGAAACCAAGACGAGTGAGGTTTATATATCTGTGGAGTGTCCAGGGTGGGAGAAAGAACTCGTCTGCTTGAGGCAGGTGTGAATGTTGCAATTGCCCACCTTGTTTAGCATTAAATGGTCTTGCAGGTGGCTCCTTCCTGCCTGGATGAATCCTTTGTTGGGAGGTGTTAGCTGGTTCTGACTGATCCATGTCTGGAATTCCCCTGCTTTTTGAGTGTTGCTATTTATTTATTGTCCTGATTTTAGAGTTTTTTTAATACTGGTAGCCAAATTTTGTTCATTTTCATGCCCCCCCCCCCCCCCCCGCCTTTCTGTTGAAATTGTCCACATGCTTGTGATTTTCAATGGCTTCTCTGTGTAGTCTGACATGGTAAGAGTTAGAGTGGCACACGTTTCTGTGTTTTCAACCAACCAGGTTGAGAATGATTGATTGGACTGACAATGGACTGACCTGGATTATGACATGAACTTGCATAATTTTAATTGTATGTTTTTATATGTGATATTTTAATTATTATTTTAAATGTAAATTGTTATTATAACTGTCTTGTTTGGGCATCTAATGGTTATAATAATAAATAAACATGGCCATACAGCCTGGAAAACTCACAGCAGTTCAGTGATTCCAGCCATGAAAGCCTTCAACACGCCTACATTGATTCTGCAGTCACAAATAACAACTTCTTCTTACATGCATTCAGCTAACTGTAACACTACTAGGTCAATATCAGGGTCACATTCCTTTTTCTTCAGCAGTATGCAAATCAAAATAGGCACTAACTGCACAAAATATTAATGTAGGAATTATCACACTAATTTTCATAACTTCCTAAATTAAACAAAATTCCTCTTACCGAAATCCAATTTTTTCAAGACGAGATTCTGTAAGGTGAGGCAAACATGAACCAGTGATATCGTTTTCTAAGAGGTAAAGAAAACAACGGTTAGTTTCCTACCCCTATATGTTTCTGAAATTCTTGGTATTTCAAGAATCATGCAAATTTCACAATAAAAATGTATGAAATATTAGGCTGCTATCTTATTCTGAATTATAGAGTGCACCTACATAACAGAATGAATGCAGTTTGGCACCACTGCCATAGCACCATACAATGGAATTTTGTATCTATAACCTGCGCACAAACTATAATCTGCAGAATTTTCCAAATCAGCGTGTTACAATTGCAAATACTGCTGTTGGAGATTTTAATCTTGATAAATTTGGGCAACTGTTGGCCAATCATGATGGAAATAAAATACTGAAAAATAAAACAGTAGTTTCTGCACGCACAGGCAACTCCCACCCTGCACAAAATCATACTCAGTTGGGAAAAACGCATTTTAAACCCAAAGCAATGTAACACTGAACCTCAAGAATACACAGAGCACCTCAACCATCCATAGAGTACTATAATACAAGAAAGAGGTTTAAAAATGCCAGAGATATGGAAGGTGTACAGAAGTGTTTATAATAATATGCTTATAACTGTATTTATGTTTGCATTGGTTGCCCTAAGGCTGGAGCGGCCTAGCTGTGAGAGATGTGTTACCATGGAAACGAGGCAGAAGAGGAGGTGGGAGGAGCTTAGAGAGTAAAGGTTTTAAAAAGTGACAGTTAGAGTCAGTCAGGTGGGAGACTCTGAGAGAGCAGCAGAGTCAGTTTTTTAGACTCTGAGGAGTGAAGAAGTGAAGAGTCAGGTTTTAGTGTTCGTGAATAGTAGAGATTTCTTCAGCTAGGAAGCTGAAGGGGAAAACCTTGTTAGTTGCTTTAGTTAGAAAGAACTAACAGAGGCTGGTTAGGATCGCTAGTCGGGGGAAGACTGGAGATCTGTGATTTGATCAAGTATAGATCAAACAGAAAGACTATTCATTGCAGGGAACACTGGTTAATAAAGCGCTTCACTACAGCAAGAGTTCATAAGTGGTAACATCGAAAGTCTGAATTGTATCGCAACCAAGTTACATGTAACCATCAAGTATTTGCCAAGCTTAACATCTTCATACTGCAACCATACGCTTTGTTTAAAAATAAACTTGTTCTCTTTGGTTTTTAAAACTGCCTCATCTCCATTAATTTTACGTTCTGTGCACCCACTCTACCAAAATTACCTCACCACACAAACAGAGCCTTTAATACTAGAGCCTTTTACAAATCAGTGGCTCCTCTCTCCTAAACCTAGGCGCTTCCTCACTAGTTGGTAGCGTCTCTTTACACTTTGGTGGCAGCTTCATTACCATTGGCGGAGATCCTTTACAGAAGGAAAGGAATCATGTTGCTTAAGTCTCTAACAAGAATAAGCGTCATATCAGGGGAAGAATGAGTGATACGTGAATCTCAGAGCTGGAAGAGACATTTACTCCAAGCCCGCCATGGAGGAAAAGCATAAACAAAGTACCCTCAACTGATGGCTATGCAGTCTCTGATTAGAAGCCTCAGCAAAGGAGCCTCCACCACTCCCTGAAGCAGTGACTTTCACTGCTGAACAGCTCTTATGGTCAGGAGGTTCTTCCTAATGTTCAGGTGGAATCTCCTTTCCTGTAGTTTGAACCCATTGCTTTGAGTCTCCAGGACAATAGAAAACAAACCTGGTCCTCCTCCTCTATGACATCCTTTCAAAAATTTATACATGGCTATCATGTCTCCTCTCAATCTCTTCTGCAGCGTAAACATACTTGGTTTTTAAAGTCACCTCTCATAGGGTATGGCTTCCAGACCTTTGATCATTTGCCCGTCTGTACTACAGAAAACTACTTCAAATGGAAATTTCAGGAAGCATCCTTTCTTTATTCCTCACTTCTCAAATCTCTGAACAGTGCTACAAGGCTCCCATACCAAATACCTACAGCTCAAACAGGATTATTCTTCACAAAATTCTTCACATGCATCCTAGACCCCTGCCTATCCTGGCTTTTAAAAGAAGCCAGAGGGGGATTGGCTGGATGGTGAAGGTGGTGGTTAATTCCTCCCTTTTGGAAGGCAATATTCCAGCCAGCTTAAAACAAGCTGTAATAAAATCGCTGTTGAAAAAACCATCACTGGACTCCACTCAATTTGTCAACTATCGGCCTGTTTCCAATCTTCTCTTTTTGGGCAAAGTCCTGGAATGTGTGGTGGCCTCACAACTCCAGGTATTCTTGGAAGACACGGATTATCTGGATCCGGCTCAGTCTGGCTTTAGGTCGGGTCATGGAACCGAGACAGGTCCTGAACCGGTGCTTGGTCCTGTGATGGTCTGAATTAGGGCAAACAAATTGAAACTGAATCCAGACAAGACAGAGGTACTCCTGGTCAGTCGCAAGGCCAAACATGGCATAGGGTTACAGCCTATGTTGGACGGGGACGGGGTTACACTCCCCCTGAAGAAGCCTGGAACCCCAGGTCTCAGCAGTGACCAGGGGAGAGGGCATCGAATTGTGCCAACTGTAAGCTGCCTTGAGTCGCCTTTGGGCTGAGAAAGGCAGTATATAAATACAGTAAATAAATAAATAAAATGAGTCTAACCCTTCAATCTAACTTCAAACCCACAAGAACCTAACAAATATTTGAAGGACAGTTCACTGATCTATAGTTTTGAATTGGTTCTGATAAGATAAATGTAGATTCTGATTTTTCTTACTTGCGTTCTTTCTAATGCACACAGGACAGCAAACTGACCTCTGAACTGACAACACGGCTAAATATGCCAACACTAACAAGCAAATAGAGACATGTGCATTTCATCACTTGTCATACCTCTAAGCCTTTATCTAACAGAGCAGGACATAATGGCATTCCCTGCACAGGACTTCATTCCCAGATTATTTCTCTATGTTGCACAAGTCAATTTTCTTGACACAGATCTCAAAATTATATTCTTGATCTAAACTTCAAAACAAAGGGCTATCTACGTACAACTGACAACATCAACAATCCTTTTGTGTAGTTCTCTCTCCCAAATACGCCTTTTCTCAGTTATCTTGTCTTAAGTAAAGATTGATCTGGTTAATTAATGCAACACAGTCCTCTATCAGGTAATCTACAAGAATTATCTCACAATCTACTAATGTATTTGATGTATATATACAAATTAATACTTCAGATTATAGGTATAATCCTTCTTCAGTGGGACTAAAGATGGCTAATAAGTACCATATTTGGATGGCAAGTGTTTCAGTAATTTATGAAAAGCAGTATATGATTACTGAGTAGATAATTTTTGTGTATATGTGTCAGGAGCAACTTGAGAAACTGTAAGTCGCTTCTGGTGTGAGAGAATTGGCCGTCTGCAAGGACGCTGCCCAGGGGACATCCAGATGTTTTTGATGTTTCACCATCCTTTTGGAAGGCTTCTCTCATGTCCGTGCATGGGGAGCTGGACCTGACAGGGGGAGCTCATCCACGCTCTCGCTGGATTTTAACCTCCGACCTGTCGGTCTTCAGTCCTGCCAGCAAAAGGGTTTAACCCATTGCGCCACCAGGGGCTCCAGGAGACATGATGAAGATCATATCACTATGTGAGAGGAAGACATAATGAGGGAGCAGGTTTGTTTTCGACTGCCCTGGAGACTAAGCACCAGGACTGTGGCGCAGCTGGCTGGGAGTCAGCTGCATTGAGATCACTACTGATTGAAAGGTCATGAGTTCAAAGCCAGCCCGGGTAGGAGTGAGCTTCCAACCAATTTGTGTTGCTTGCTGTTTACCTTTGCAGCCCAAAAGACAGTTGCATCTGTCAAGTAGGAAATTTAGCTACCGCTTATGCGGGGAAGCAAATTAAACTAATTTATGAGGCCATAAGAATCTCCAGCAAGCATGCAAAGAATGAGGAAGTACTTCATCAACGTCACAAATGGTCAGTGAAGGGACAGCTCCCTAGTGGCCAGAATACCCTCAAGAAAAGCTGAAATGTTAAATGCCTCTGTGTCTGTTTATATATGTTGTGTGTCTATGGCACTGAATGTTTGCCATGTATATGTACATTGTAATCCACCCTGAGTCCCCCGTGGGGTGAGAAGGGCAGAATATAATTACTATAAATAAATAAAAATAAGATGTGGAACAGTGGCTTCAAACTACAGGAAATTAGATTCCACCTGAGCATTAGGAAGAACTTCCTAACTGTGAGAGCCGTTCAGCAGTGGAACTCTCTGCCCTCTCTGAGTGTGGCGGAGGCTCTTGCTTTGGAGGCTTTTAAGCAGAGGACGGATGGACGGCCATCTGTCGGGGGGGTGCTTTGAATGCAATTTTCCTGCTTCGTAGATGGCCCATGAGGTGTCTTCCAACTATATGATACTAAGAAGGTTTTCAAGATCTCGCCAGGGGCTAATGTGGTTTTTAGCTCTGCGGGGACATGAGAGAAGCCTCCCACAAGGATGATAAAACATCAAAAACATCCGGGCATCCCCTGGGCAACGTCCTTTCAGACGGCCAATTCTCTCACACCAGAAGCGACTTGCAGTTTCTCAAGTCACTCCTGACACGACAAAAAAAAAGAAAGAAAAAAGCTCTGACTATGTTGTTATGGATTTTCACTGATTTCACAGGAAGTCACAGGGAGGAGGGAGCAAGCTTGTTTTCTGCTTCCCTGGAGACTAGGACGCGAAACAATGGCTTCAAACTACAAGAAAGGAGATTCCATCTGAACATGAGGAAGAACTTCCTGACTATGAGAGCCATTCAGCAGTGGAACTCTCCGCCTCAGAGTGTGGTGGAGGCTCCCTCTATGGAAGCTTTTAAACAGAGGTGGATGGCCATCTGTCAGGGGTGCTTTGAATGCAATATTCCTGCTTCTTGGCAGGGGGTTGGACTGGATGGCCCATGAGATCCCTTCCAACTCTATGATTTTTAAAATGCCAGTGACATTTAATTCTGTTTTAATGTGATCTGTAGATTTTAAACCAGGTATGGGCCAACTTGGGCCAAACAACTGGAGGACCCAAGTTGGCCCATGCATGAGCTGCCTCAACCTGCTAATTTGCATTTGGTTTTTGATTGGTCAGCCTCAACATTCTAACACTCTGAAGCGGCTGAGGGGGAAGAGGAAGGAGCTGATAGGAATGGTGGGAGTTGACGTCCAAAACACCTGGAGAGAAGGCCCAAGTTGGCCCATGCCTGGAGTGACCGGCATCTCCGCCCTCCTTGAGAGTTCTGCTCCCGCTCGGCATCACTGCCCCACAGGCTCCCCACTCCTCACCTCGGAGCCTTCTCAGCTGCTCCGCGTCGCCGAGGCCCCTGGCGCGAAGGAAGGCACACAGCTGCGCCGAGTCCCACTCCCGCGGGCGGAGGGGGCTCGGAAGCCTCCCGGGAACCGCCGAGACGCGCTTCTCCGGCGTACGCAGGTCTTGGTCTTCGGACGGGCTAGAGGGGCAGGCTCGTTTCGGCGCCGCATCCTTGTCGTTACGGTAATCCATCGCCACCCGGGCCGGGATGCACAGCAGCCACCGCGCCGCCTCCTTCCACGCCGACGGCTCGAGGGCGACTGAGGCGGGCCAGCCGCGAGCCAGAGGCCACCCGGCGGGAAACGGCATCACGTGACGGCGGTCCTCCACTCAGGGCCGCGCAAAGGGGGCGGCCAGCCAATCAGCTTCGCCGCTGCTCTGAGGGACGCCCGTTCCCTCTTCAAACTAATGGGTCTCTGGCTGGCTGCTGCCTCTGAGTGGTCCCTCTGCGCCTCCTCAGCCTGAGGCCACGTTGCCTCGCTTCTCTTTCCTTCAAAGACATGGACACAATTTACCATAAGGACTGAGGGCCCTTCCACACAGCCCTGTATCCCAGAATAGCAATCCCACAATATCTGCTTTGAACTGGGTTATCTGAGTCCACACTCAGATAATGTGGCATTTTCTGCCTTGATATTCTGGGATATAGGGCTGTTTGGAAGGGCCCTGAGTCCACACTGCCAGATATTCCAGTTCAAAGCAGATAATGTGGGATTTTATTCATCTGTGTGAAAGGGGCTCAACCACATCAAAACAAATATACCACAATTTGTACCACACAAAAGTTTCATATAAATAAATATTGTCATGCATGCTGGACATGTAAACTAAGGCAACATATACACTTCTGCATAACTGAACAGCATTATATTGTAGTGCAGACTCACTCATGTAATGCAGTCCAACCTCCTTATATGGCAGTGTAGATCGGGCATGGTGAAGGGATTGGTTTCTCTTTTTCCTGTAAATTGAATTTGGCTATTTGTATTCCCTTAAAATAAAATGGCTGGGGTAAAATTTGCTGGAAGAAACATTCACAACCTTAGATATGCAGATGACACCACTTTGATGGCCAAAAGCGAGGAGGAGCTGAGGAGCCTTCTAACCAAGGTGAAAGAAGAAAGCGCAAAAGCTGGGTTGCAGCTAAACATTACAAAAAACCAAAAGAGTAAAGAGTAAAGAGTAAAGAGTAGAGACATCAGACTGGCAATGAAGATCTGCATAGTTAAAGCAATCGTATTCCCCATAGTCACCTATGGATGTGAGAGCTGGACCATAAGGAAGGCTGAGTGAAGGAAGAGAGATGCTTTTGAACTGTGGTGTTGGAGAAAAGTTCTGAGAGTGCCTTGGCACTGGATGGTTGGAAGGCCAGATTTGGTATCAAGTTCACAAATAGCTCTGGTAGGTACGAAGAGGCAAATGAAGGCATTGCCCCCAGATAAGAATTCTGTCTACCCCATGGCATACATTTTCCTTCAACACCCAAATTTGTAGCATAACAAAAAGGGAGATATTGGAAATCATTTTGTCACCATTCACAAATTTGCTGTGTTTGCATTCACCTGGTACATTTATCCCCCCCCCCCTTTTTAGGTCCCTGAATTGTCTTTCTAAATATTCAACTTGAAGGTTTAAATTACACCAACGCTAAAAAATAATTTGGTAGAATTCTTAGCTACACCTATGGCCCTGAAACCTGAAGTTTACCACCACCAGGTAAAATATTTCCCTTTATATTGGGAGATATTTTTGTGGATTGAGCAGGAAAACACAGTTGTTGTTGTTATTTTCTAACAATGTGTGTAACCTTAACACTAGCCCAACCTGCTAGAGGAAGCACTGTCTCTAGAGTCAGAAGATTCATCTGAAGAGGAAGAGGACCCAGTCAGGACAAACCCAGATGACCCAGCCTTGTTCACAGAAGAATTTCATCAGCCTGTGCTGAACGGACAAAGCAACATAATGCACTTAGAAGAAATACAGAAGGTAAATCCATTGCCCACTGGGAAAATGTATCTAACTGGGAAAAGCTTAATGTTGAGGCTTCGATGGACTGCATGAGATGAACTCTTCTACAAATTTCTTGAGCATTTCTGTCCCTTAGTAACCCAACAGACAAGTGTTTGGTAGGATGGAAATAGCATTTTCAAACAATGGCTCACTTGTGGATAAACAGCTTCCAGAAGCTGATAAAGGTGTGAAGGGGACTTACAGCCAAAATATTTTGCTGTTTGAAATCAAGGACAAGATGGCCTGTGGTCCCGCTCCAGGAGTCCATACATAAAAGCAGTTGATCAGCAGCTGAATTTTATTTCAGTATGAGTGACAAGACAATATATTTCTCTGTAATGAAGAGTAAATTTGAAGGCATTGGGCAGGGCATGTTGTTCATGCAGGCCTATCCTGTCTGCATTTTTCCCATTTCTACTGCCTGAGGTGTCTGCCTCATTCTTCCTAATGGAATGGGCCTCCTAGCCAAGGACAAAGCTGTTCAACATAAGATGAACTGAGTTGAGGAGTAGAAGAGACTAAATGAGTGGGTGGAGTATACTGTGATATATGAATAGGCCAAAGGAAGCGGGGCCCTGAGACTCATGTGGCTCTCAAGTCTGTTTTTGTGTTCCTCAATACTTCCAGATTAGCCTTAAAGAAGTTTCCTCTCCTAAACAGCAATTTACCTTTTAGTAAATTTACCTGTATCATTCAACCTTTTTTCAAAACCAGAAGTAAATTGCTGGAAATTTCCAGAATTGTTTTATTTTTGCATTGACAGTCCCTGCAACTCCTAACAGGGTTTAGTGGCAGATAATTATTCCCCAGTCCTGTTGGTGTTGTCCACCCTGGTATAAGAAGTAGGTAGACTATCAAGAGGATAAAGTGAGGTATATGATCTTCTCTATATGCTTTCTTTAGCTTGCACCACATTTACCTGTACGAGTGATAGGACACCCGTGGAACCTCATCTACTGTACCGCACGGGATGGGTTTAGCCTGAAGTCTATGTATCGGAGCATGAGTGAGTTGGCTTCCCCTGTGTTGTTGGTTATCAGAGATACTGATGGCCAGGTAAGCAGGAAGAGGACAACAAATCTCAACTGTTTCCTATATGATGGTCATGTGAAAGGAAAATAATTAACATCTGCAACTATGAGGTTTTTGCCCAAAGCTTTTTCCCACTTGAGCCATTATTTTGCACCTGGTTTAGGGTGGTGGACCTTGAAGTTTCAGTAAAGAACTAGATTGCACAGTCTCAAAATCTGGCCATGCAAATATTGCTATATTTTTTATTTCTCTATCTTCCTGTTTTCCTGTCTTCTGCCATTTCTCCAGTCCACCCAGTGGCTTACAAAAGTTAATACAGACATAGCTAAAACTTCGCATCATACAACATTTTAAAAATTTAGTTAATCTATCAATAGAATTGAAACATATGCATTAAAAAAGAAAATAAAAATCATTACAGACAGTGCAGCCCATTGTGTTCAAGGTATTGCCCCATGAACAGTCAGTCATCAAGGGTCTTTACCTGCCTATGAGGTTGTCCCTTTCTAGGAAGAGTGCCAAAACTAAGCAGAGCAATCACAAAATATATGTATTTCTCTGCTGAGTGGTTTAGACTAATGACCAATAGTGCCCTTTATTATCACAATTCTCAGGTTTGCTAGAACTTGGAAGGAAATCCGTGACTTTTGGGTAGCAACCTAAGACAGAAATAGCAAGTACTGTATTGTAGTTAGTTATGGTTGAGTAGCTCACTATCTATGCATGCTTTCCTGCCATTTGAAATTGAAGTGGCTGACCCCCTTTCCTAGGCTGCAAAATCGGCGGGCGCAGGAACAACAAGACAGGCAGTCAGGTTCTTTCAAGAAAGCAGTTTACTTAGAAGTCAAGCAGCTGCCTGGGTCGCCTCCTACGCAACATGGCGCCTGGTGGAAAACGACACAGGCCTCAAGCCATGTGGCCTTTTTATACAGTCAAAGGGGTTCGGTTTAGGACCGCCCATTGGTTCAAAGTTGTGGTGCAGTTTAATAAACATCCAATCATCCCCTGCCACCCAAACATCCAATCACCACCCGCCACCCTTGCCAAGCCCCTCCCTAACCCCATACTGCCCCCTATCCCATGAGTACTGGTAACTTCCCCAACTTCCATTTTGTAGTTCCACCTTATTCCCCCATTTTTTTTTTTTTTTGTTATCCCAAAACCCGTCCGACCTCGGAAGTCCAATTTTCTAGGGAAATTGGAGAAGCTTCCAGTAGACCATAATGAAATATCAAACAACCATCTTAACAGTTCTACAAATGTGAAAATGACATTATCATTTGAGTAAAACAATATAAACATTTTATGGATCCCTCCAAGTCTTACTGGGTTGAAACATAGCAACTTTTTCCACCGTTGGGGTCTGAATCATATATTTGGTACACATTTGCATGACTATGGGAGAACAACATAGTACAATGAAAAATACAAACAAGCCTAGCATAAAAATCATCAATATTTCTTTTATCCATGTTCCTGAGGGCAACCAATCGGTTAACCACGAGAAGGGGGACCATCCCAGATCTTCTTTTACATTGTCATTTATTAAGTTGTGTAACGTTTCAAGATCATCCTGAATGGTAGAGTTCAGGTTATGGAACCTAACTATGCACTGGGGCCCCACCATCTTACAGAAACCTCCTTTTGCAGCCAGCAAATAGTCTAGAGCTACCTTTTGCTGCATAATCATCTGGCTTAACTCTTCAACTTCAGTCTGTAAGGCCCTTACAATCTCCCCAGTGGCGTTTACACTCTTCTCCAATCTACAGGTGAGGCCTAAAATACTCCTCCTATTTTCCTGAGAGATGATCCCTGGATAGGACCCGAGTGTCAGAGTCCCAGTGAATGATCCTCCAATCACCCTTGCCCCCTCTGAATAGGACAAACCTTGTCCTATTATAACCTCGTCCGAGCACCCTGCCCCTAGAGGCCCTGTTTGGTAAGTTGTCCTCTTTTTCCGTGCTCGGGGTCCGGCGGATATCTTTCCTGTGAGGTGTAAAACCCGGACTGGGAAAGTCAGGTATCCTATGCCGGCACACTGATATTTCCCGGGATGGTATTTAGTAGCCCATTTATCAAAGAAAAACCATAAGTTGGGATCTCTTATCCACCATACATTTATGGGGTCCGGAAAGATTCTTACTTGGGAAGTGTACTGAAAATTTGGATATATCTCTTTCCATTCGGACTCATTTAGAAAATCCGAGAGATTATTAGTGTCATTAAGATATGAGTAATTGTATGTACCATGGAGAAAGAAACGATCTCTACAGGCACTATAGTTCCCCATCTCATCAAAAATCTTTTGTATCCCCCTGGCAAAATTCGGTTGTTTTTCTTTTGTGCCAAAACAGAAACACAAACCCCTGGTGGCTTTTCGGAATCTAATCAATGTACTCCTATCGTTTCCCGCCCTATTGGAAACATTAGTAAATAGCCCTGGGGGCCAATTATTGTTTATTCGGTATAAGTCGTCTAAGACTGGTTGGGGTTCATTAAACACATCAGGGAGAAAGGCAAAATCCCCCACCCTCCGGGGGTGCTCATAAATCAGTGTCACATTTTTCCCATGTACCTTGAACATTTCGCTGGCATGGAGAGTAAACCAATTCCCAAGGGTCGGTGCAAACATGCTAAACAACACTATAAACCCAAACACCGTTCTCCGTCCCACCGGCCCTCTAGTCTCCCTCCTTCCCATGAGGACATTTTTCCACCAACTCCAGGAGAATGCTTTCGGTGGGCCACGCTGGGACATACTTGACCAACGGCGTTCTGTTGTTCCCGAAGGGGTCAGCTTCATGGCCTTGTTGTCCCCTTAGGGTGTTGCCGGACAATCCTGAGTCTTAATCCACTCGGATCGGTTCCTCCTACCCTCCACGTAGGTGGGGCTTGCTTTATGCGGGTATAATGAATCCAGGGTTTAATCTCCCTAACTTTTACTGCGGTTGGGGTTGACAATATCACCATATATGGCCCTCTCCACTTTGGCCCCAAAGGGTCAATCTTCCATTCCTTTACTAAAATCTCGTCACCTGGTGAAAAACAATGCAGGGGTGTGGTAGGATAAGGAGGATGGAGATCTGCAACATATTGAGCTAACTTTTCCAATTGCTTTCCCAAAGCTCGTAACTGTCCCTCCGTTTGCTCTTCTCCTACTACATGGGCCTCTGCCCCTTGCATTAAAATGTTTCTCAAATTGAGTGGAGGTCTCCCATACAGCCTTTCATAAGGAGACAGTCCTGTCCTCCGGTGCGGAGTACACCTGACTGTTAGCAATGCCATTGGCAGGGCGACTGGCCATTGTAGCCCAGTCTCTTGGCAAATTTTGGAAATTGCTGACTTTAAAGTCCTATTCATCCTTTCAACCTTAGCTGATGATTGAGGTCTATACGCGCAATGCAATTTCCACTTTGTTCCTAACAGGACGGCCAATCCCTGTATGGTTTTATGGACAAAAGCTGGGCCATTATCTGAGCCAATCTGCAGGGGTATTCCAAATCGAGGAATAATGTCTCTTAGGAGGGCCCTGGACACCTCGACAGCCTTTTCAGTTCGGGTGGGGTAGGCCTCTACCCACCCGGTATAAGTATCTACAAACACCAGCAGGTATCGGAGCCCCCGATGAGAGGACATCTCCGTAAAGTCAACAACCAGTGCCTCGAAAGGGGTTCCCCCAGTATGCTGGATCCCAGGAGGTTGCAAAGGTCCTTCTCTTGGATTGTTTTTGGCACATGTCCAACATCTCATGGCGGCTGCCCTGGACAGACTGTGTAGCCCGTTGATGTATAGCTGTCTCTCGAGGAGTTTCGCTAGGGCACCTTTTCCTAAGTGTGTAGTATGATGTGCCTGTTGAACTATGTGCCATGCCATGTTTTTAGGAACATAGACACGGTGGTCTGGCATCACGATCACTGAATCTTCCCATTGTCCTCCTTCTGTGAGAGCCCACTCCTCCTCCTCCTTTGTGTATTGAAATCTTTCTAAAGGGGAAGTATCGGTTCTACATACTGCCACCCTTCCTTGTACAGTACCCTGCCGAGCGGCTTCCTTTGCGGCTAAATCCGCCTGGCGATTTCCTCTTGTGACCGCATCTTCCCCTCTTTGGTGGCCCTTACAGTGCATCACCGCTACCCGATCCGGATCCCAGACCGCCTCCAGGAGAGCTACAATCTCACCCGCATACTTTACGCCCTTTCCAGCCGACGTTAGGAGTCCCCGCTCCTTGTACAATGCCCCGTGGGCATGCAGTGTGGTGAATGCATACTTGGAATCTGTGTAGACATTGACCCGCTTTCCTTTCGCCAACTGTAGAGCTCGGGTCAAGGCCACAAGCTCCGCCTTTTGAGCTGAGGTCCCCGGAGGTAGAGGCTCTGCTTCCAGGACCTCCCCTCCCTCCTGGACAACAGCATATCCTGCTCGCCTCTCACCACTCTCAATGAAGCTGCTACCATCAGTGTATAGGGTCAAGTCTACTTTAGACAACGGCACATCCTTTAAGTCTGGCCGGCTGGAATATACCTGTTCCATCACTTGAGTGCACTGGTGAGTTGTTTCATCCCCTGGGACAGGTAACAGGGTGGCCGGGTTTAGGGAGGCACAGGTTTCAAGGGTCACCATTGGATTATTACACAGGACCCCCTCATACTTAGTCAATCTCTCATTCGTGAGCCATCGAGGTCCCTTTGTATCTAGTAATGCCTTAACATGGTGTGGTACCCTTACGGTCAGCGGCTGTCCTACGGTCAGTTTACTAGCTTCCTTGATCAGGTCGACGGTTGCCGCCACCGCCCTTAGGCAAGGGGGCAACCCTTGGGCCACTGTATCTAACTGCTTAGACAAATATGCTACCGGCCGCTGCCAAGATCCTAATTTCTGTGTAAGGACACCCATAGCCACTCCATCCTTTTCAGAGACGAATAGGACAAAGGGTTTTTCCACATCTGGCAGTCCGAGGGCCGGCGAAGTCATCAAAGCCTCCTTCAGTCTCTCGAACGCCTCCTGGCACCCCGGGGTCCATTTGAATGCGTCTTCTCTTCCCCCTCTCGTAGCCTGATATAGAGGTTTGGCAATTGCGGCATACCCAGGGATCCACTGACGACAGTACCCTGTAGATCCCAAAAATTCTCGCACCTGTCGCCTAGTGGTGGGGGTGGGAATGGCACATATCACTTCCTTCCTTTCTGTTCCTAACGTACGATGTCCATCTGCTATCTCGAACCCCAAATATTTTACTCTTGTCTGGCAGAGTTGAGCTTTCCTCTTCGAAACCTTATAGCCCTTTTCCTCTAAGGCTTCCAACATCCTCAAAGTATAGTGCCGACAACCCTCCTTACTGCGACAAGCGATCAGAAGGTCATCTACGTACTGGAGCCACACCCCCTCTGTGGCCGGAATTTCAAAGTCCTCCAAATCCTTGGCCAATGCCTGCCCAAAAATCGTCGGACTGTTCTGAAAGCCCTGCGGCAAACGAGCCCAGGTAAATTGGGCCCTCTGACCTGCCTGCTGCAAGTCCCATTGAAAGGCGAAAATTGGTTGTGACACTGGAGCCAACCGGATGCAAAAAAAACGCATCTTTTAAATCCAATACTGAAAAGTAGACAGTCCATGGTGGGATCAAACTCATCATAATATATGGGTTTGGTACTACTGGTGTCAATAGGACTGTAGCTTGATTAACTGCCCTTAGATCTTGAACTGGGCGGTATTCCCCCGGCACCCTGGATTTTTTAATTGGAAGAAGAGGAGTGTTCCACGGAGAACTGCAAGGTACTATAATCTTATGTTGAATCAAGCGATCTAAGTGCTTTTGTATTCCTAATGATGCTTCCCTACTCACAGGGTATTGGGGTTTTCTAACGGGTCCCATTCCTCTCCTAACTTCCACCACCACGGGGGTACGTTCTTTGCCAGCCCAGGTGGATTGTCCTCGGCCCAGACCGCTGGGGTCCTATCCCATGGCCACTCTTGTATACTGGAGCTGCCTCCGGGGTTCCCCTCCTTTGCAACCATCAGTCTCCATTCCTCTTCCATTGGCAAAGTCAATTCCATCTGGCCCCCTTCTAAAAACTGAATCTGCGCTTGGAGCTTACTCAAAATGTCCCTTCCCAATAGGGACACTGGGCAATCTGGGTGGTACAATAGTCTATGCTTTACTTCATGACCTGCTAGGTTACAGGTCCTTTCCTGCAGAAACGGACACCTCTGCATCTTTCCAGAAAGACCCACCACTCGAGTGGTGTAATCTGTGGGGGGGCTCACCATTTGGTTTACTACTGTCCGTTCTGCCCCAGTATCTACAAGAAAGTCCAATTGCTGGTTCCCGATTTTAACCTTGACCATCGGCTCCCCGGGATCCAGCAGTACAAGAGCCTGGCCGCTTCATTCCTCCTCCTCTTCCTCCATGTCCACCCACTGATTCTCTTCTGAGACTATGGCGGCTGCTATCTCCTTCCTGGGGAATGGGACGTAGCTTCCGCGTCCCCTTCCTTGACCATTCCCTCTACCTCTTCCTCGACCCCCCATATCCTTCTGGACTGGTCCCTCTACCTCCTGTCCCCTGCATTGTCCCTTCCAGTGCCCATATTTCTTACATCTGGCACACTGGTTCCAGTCCAACCGTACTCTGCCTCTCCCACGCCCCCGCCCCCTGGGCGCCTCAGGCTTCTCCATCATATTAACCAAAACCTTGTACCCTTCTTTCCTGTCCTTCTTTCTTTTCTCCTCCTCGACTTGATCTCTGGCCATATAGACTTGGTCCGCTATGGCCAGGAGCTCAGTCATAGATTTACCTATGAACCCTGGCTGTTTCTGTATCTTCCTTCTAATGTCATCCGCTGCCTGAGTAATGAATGACTGTTGTATCGCACGTTTCCCATTATCATCGTCCAGATTGTATGGACTGTATTTTCTATATGCTTCTTCTAACCTTTCAAGAAATGCTGTGGGCGATTCAGACTTCTCCTGGCGTATCCCCTGGATTTTTAAAATGTTGGCTGGTCTCGGGGGCCCTCGCCTTACGGCCTTCACCAAAATCCCCTGGAAAACACTCAACCTCTGGCGATGGGCTACCTCCTGGTAGTTCCACTGCGGGTCTACCTCTTGGGGAAACTGCTGACGTCCCCATTCGGCCACGTCAGTAGCGGCCGGCCTCCCCTCTACCTCTTGGGCAATTAGGCTTGCCTGATTTAAAATCTGCCTCCTTTCTTCATTAGTGAAGAGGACCTGCAAAAGTTGTTTGCAGTCCTTCCAAGTGGGATTATGGGTGGACATTATTGTCTCTAAGAGATTTGCCATTGCCATCGGCTGTTCTGAGTAAGGAGGTGTGGAATTCTTCCAATTCAAGAGATCACTGCTAGTAAATGGGACCACCTGAAAGAGGGATTGGACTGCGTCGTTTTGTCCTAAGGCGTAGACTTCCCTTATCGGGAATTCTCCCAATAAGTCCCCAGTAGGCATATCTGCGCCTATTCCTTTTTTCAAAGCCTCCCTTGCTCGTGTAAGAGCCGGGCTTGCATCACTGGGCAGTCTCCGATTCACATACTTCTGCAATTCTTTAGAGAGGTCCCCATGAGGCCCAGATGGAGTAGGCCTCAAGGGAGTGCTATCATAAGGTGGCAAAGGCGGCGGACCCATATTTGGCGGAGCAAGAGGGTCAAATTCTGCAATTACTGACTGTCCTGGGGACAAGTTGTGGGCCGCCGGAGGGGCCGTAGGAGGAGGTGGAGGACCTGGAAGTCCCGCCGGGATCCTCCTTCGAACCGCCTGGGGCCATTCTTCTTCTGTATCTGCCTCCAAGATCTTGGCTGGTTTTTGGCCTCCCTTTTTGCGTATAGCCATACACCTAAGCTTCTTACACTGCTGCACCCAGTCCGGATTCTGAGTCACTACAGTATCCCACGCATCTATGTAGATGAGCTGATCCGGATGATGTTCAGCACAATAGGCCTCAACCTGCCTAATCTTTTTTATATCCCAAGTTCCTTCTTCTGGCCACCCAAATGGAAAAGTCGGCCACTCATTAGTGCATAAATTCCTCAACCTATAGTCCTTAAAATCCTCTGGATCGGCCTGGCTTGAAGCCGCCACAAATTTGTCAAAATTCCTCAACATGCATCCTAATGAGGTGTCCTTTTTAGAACCTCCCCCACCCATGGTTCCTACGCGGACCTTCCACCTTGGCCTGAGCACCCGGACACTCAACGGCATACGTCAGGAACCGCAAGGTTTTCAGTCCTTCCTCCCTTTTCCCTCCCTCAGGGAAACTTAGTGATCACCCTTCCTTTCCCCCGGTACCGGCCCTATGTGTGTGTTCCCTAGTGTCTAACTTGACCACTATACTTGCCAGATTTCTGAAGACGTCGGAACAACCTTCGCCCCTGGACTTTCCACCTGGATCCTCCCTGGACTGGTTTCTTGCGAACTTTTCGACTGCGATTGTCCTGGTTCGGGCCCGGCCCAAAGAGGGAAGCACCGCAACCGGTTATGCGGCGGTCGGGGGCCCCCTTCTTCTCGGTTCACGGTGGTTGCCTCCAGTCCCGGTCCCGGACCAGCAATCGGCCTGCCAACAGGGCCTGCCTTGTTGTTATCGGCCCTTCAAAGTAATCACGTCGGGGTCACCAAAAATGAAGTGGCTGACCCCCTTTCCTAGGCTGCAAAATCGGCGGGCGCAGGAACAACAAGACAGGCAGTCAGGTTCTTTCAAGAAAGCAGTTTACTTAGAAGTCAAGCAGCTGCCTGGGTCGCCTCCTACGCAACATGGCACCTGGTGGAAAACGACACAGGCCTCAAGCCATGTGGCCTTTTTATACAGTCAAAGGGGTTCGGTTTAGGACCGCCCATTGGTTCAAAGTTGTGGTGCAGTTTAATAAACATCCAATCATCCCCTGCCACCCAAACATCCAATCACCACCCGCCACCCTTGCCAAGCCCCTCCCTAACCCCATACTGCCCCCTATCCCATGAGTACTGGTAACTTCCCCAACTTCCATTTTGTAGTTCCACCTTAAAATAATTTTCTTTTGCATCTTTTCCAGATATTTGGTGCCTTTTCTTCCACAGCCATTCATGTCAGCAGCTGCTTCTATGGCAATGGAGAAAACTTTCTCTTCTCCTTCACTCCACAACTAAAGGTGACCAAAACCATGCTATTTTCCCAAGTGTGGGATCTGCTAGGATGTGTTCATAGTTTTACTAATGTTGCTTCCCAATTATTTGACATGATAGTAGACTGGCCACCTCATAAAGATCCCTTATCACTGTAAGGTTCTGAACCACCATTTGGCATCACTTGTTATAGCAAATCATTACTTGGGATGCTTCTATGTTAGAACCGAGACATTGCTTTCCTGCAACATGGAACTCTGGCACTTTGCAGCTTTATCTTGTTCCCAAATCAGATATGTGGGAGTTTAATACAGGGATGAGGAAGAATTTATGGTCATAAGATGAAAGGTTTTCAGTAGATGAAACAAAGGACAGAAGATGAATGTAGTTCTTATCAATTAAAAAAGTTCCACACCAAGCATATAAAATGCAATGTTATGCTTGTCTTCTCAGGAGAAAGTGCTAAGAATATCAACTTGAAAGTTTGGCTCCTACTGTGCAACAACCCAACATTTCGACGTCCACTTATTTGGTATCACTAATCAGAGATAAGAGCAAAGAAAATGTTGGGTCAGATAGAGATTTCCCACATTGTTCATTCTACTTAAAGGACATAGGTTTTCTGTTTCTCACCAAATTTGTACAAAACGCTAGTATAGTCTTGAAGGAATGGTGCACATTTGGAAGTTTCATATGTCTTCAAAACATCTGAACGTACCATAACAATTGTTTCCTTCCTTTAGTCTGAAGAAGCTTATCTCAACTATTTGCTTTTTCCCCTCCCTTCTACTCCAGGTATTTAAATGGACAGGTAAAAATACCTTCTTCATGAAAGGAGATGCAGATGCTCTAGCAATTGGTGGAGGCAGGTATGTACTTTGAAAGGTGGCTAATTTTGTGGGGAAAATAGTTTGTTGAACATGATAATAATTTATGTCAGATACAAGTGGGTAATCCAGTTAAGCCATTGGGATTGTTTCATATTCATGATCCCTGTAAAGCCCCTATTTGGGGACTGTAATGTAAAAGTCCTCCAATTCTTACTCTGTGGGCGGCAGCCAGTGTGATTGATTTCCAGTCCAACCCCCTGCCAAGAAGCAGGAAAATCACATTCAAAGCACCCCCGATAGATGGCCATCCAGCCTCTGCTTAAAAGCCTCCAAAGACAGCCCCCACCACATTCCGGGGCAGAGTTCCACTGCTGAACAGTTCTCATAGTCAGTAAGTTCTTCCTAAGGTTCAGGTGGAATCTCCTTTCCTGTAGCTTGAAGCCTTTCTTCTGTGTTCTAGTCTCCAGGGCAAAAAACAAGCTTGCTCCCTCTTCCCTATGACTTTCCCTCACATGGCCATCATGTCTCCTCTCAGCCTTCTCTTCTGCAGGCTAAACATGCCCAGCTTTTTAAGCTGCTCCTCACAGGGCTTGTTCTCCAGACCCTTGATCATTTTATTCGGCCTCCTCTGGACACATTCCAGCTTGTCAACATCTACCTTCAATTGTGGTGCCCAGAATTGGACACAGTGTGATTCCAGGTGTGATCTGACCAAAGCAGAAGAGAGGGGTAGCATGACTTCCCTGGATCTAGAGACGCCTATTTATGCAGACCAAAAAATCCCATTGGCTTTTTTTGCTGCTGCATGACATTGTTGGCTCATGTTTAACTTGTTGTCCATGAGGACCCCAAGATCTTTTTCATACGTACTGCTGTCGAATCAGGCATCTCCCATTCTGTATCTTTGCATTTCATTTTTTTCTGCCTAAGTGGAGTATCTTGCATTTGTCACTGCTGAACTTCATTTTGTTAGTTTTGGCCCATCTCTCTAATCTGTTAAGATCATTTTGAATTCTGCAGCTGATGTTCCCACCCATCAAGCAATCTCTGGTATGAGGAGCAATTGCAACAGGGTTCTGCTACTTGTTGTACCAGAGATCACTCACATCACAGATGACGGAAATGGTAGCCAGCTATTTCTCAAGCAAATGGAGAACAGACTATTAATAGCAGCAGCTGCTTTTTCTTGGAGATGAGGAAGTCAGGCTGCAATTCATTGTGTAGCATCATAACTAGTTGTTACACATAAATATCTGCTTTTTGTAGGAGATATTTCTCTTGCCATGATATCCCAACATATATATTTGGGATGTTTTG
Source organism: Anolis sagrei (assembly GCF_037176765.1). NCBI lineage: Eukaryota > Metazoa > Chordata > Lepidosauria > Squamata > Anolidae > Anolis > Anolis sagrei. The sequence continues at coordinate 207,750,571 of NC_090024.1, read as the reverse complement.
TTATCTCTTTTGGGGTCAAGAACTCACATTTTGAGTTGGTGAAAGTTGGTGAAAGTAATTTGATCTATAAAGGAAGTTTCCATAACCTATGCTCCCTATCTTTATTCAGTTCTAACATGTGACTGTCATAAATAACAACCTTTTAATTGCTTTAATTTGCAAAATTAAAATGTGATTGTGATTTCTCCAAGAATGGAGGCCATATTGGGGGGGGGGGGGGGAGAGTGGAAGGCTTTTCTGCATTTTTTTTAATTCCTTTAAAATCTATCATTGCTGTTTTGAAAACCTGTGAATGTTTCCCCTGGGAGATGTCACTTGGATCATTCACAGAAGGGTTTGTCATCTACCATGAATGGTTATATACACAGTTGGAAGAGCCATCATAAAGCCTGTCAGAATAAAGAAGATTACCTCATACAGTGTTTTTTCCACTTATTTTACAGTGGCAAATTTGGATTGTGGCTAGATGGGGATCTTAACCATGGAGGAAGTCATCCTTGTGAGACATTCAACAACGAGGCTCTATCTCCTAAAGAGGAATTCCTCATCCAAGATTTGGAAATTTGGGCACTCTCTTAAACCAAAGGGAAAAATGTCTCAAGCTTCCCATGGTGTGGACAATGTGAGTGCAATGGGATCAAGGTTTAATGGAGTATTCCTCTTGGTGTGGATTCACAACTTCCCTTCAATGGAGCATCAACCTGTCTCAGATTTCCTGTCTGTCTATAAATTGAACAGGAAGCAAATATTGAAGCATCCCACAAATTTTCTCATGGTCTAGTCCCTTCTCAAATATTCTCCCTTCCTCAAGTTAGCAATGCTATTTTCTAGTGTTATGGCCCTAGAAATATGAGCTAGGTGGGTCAGTTGTTTCACTGCCTCAAACTTGCCATTTGATCTATTCATTCCAGCGTAAGAATGGCTGATAATCCGCATAAAATCAAGAAAAGCTTTTCTAATAGTTACGTTGTACACTATACAAATATTTGCAATCCTTTATTAGAGGAAGAGCCTGGACAGTTCACTGCCATACATGTTACCTACCTTACTGAGGTGCAGATCCAATCTATCAAACGATGGACTAAGCTTCCTATTGTTGTTGTTGCTATTATGTACCTTCATGTTGACACTGACTTACATCAACCTTATTGTAGGGTTTTCTTGACAAAGCTTTATTCAATGGAGTTCACTACTGTCCTTTCTTTACTCTTCCTGATTCTGTTAAGTGGCAGGAAAATACAATATCCTGTGATTACCAGAGGCACTAGAATGTGAAAGCTCTGGACAAGTTTTCTTAGGAGTGCTCTCTAGTTGTGTGATAATATGACTCTGTTGCTCAACAAATGCAACTCATAGCATAATGCTATCACTGAAGAATACTGAGAGTTGCATCTGGGGGCATATGATTTTTCTTTATATCATCCTTGCCCTAAGAGAAAAACAGAACTAAAATACTGAGCTGAGTCTAAGGGACGCATACATCAGCACTTATTGGTATAATTCCAAACTTAAATTGGTTCATTAGAATGTACTTCCTTTTCTTAAAATGCCTATCTCCTCAATTGTGGAAAGAAGAGAGACCCTAAAAATACCTCTGTTTTGGAGGTCACCTTAACTGATTTCACAAAGGACAACATACTGCAGTTCTAATGATGGATCACAGGAGTTTCTATCAAAGCAAGAGACGCTAGAAATCTAGCAAGATATATTTCACAGTAATTCTTTCAAGAAAGTAAATTCAAACTTCAAAAATGTATATTTAGCTTACATAGGAATATGGTTTTTTTTTATTAAAAAAATTAATATTTAACTGGTTCAAGCAAAAGAATCAAGAAGTTTAGCAATGGGGGTGGAGCACAGATCTACAAGCCAAATAGGATTCTTGAATTGCATTTGTGCTGCACTCACCACCCAGTCATACAATTTTTTAATGGGGAAACAAAGAAACATGTGCCTTGATTCTCTCCTGAGTTGCGATCTTAGTTTGCCAAACTATGTTTATGTTTCCTGCTGTGGCAAATGCAGCCATGTCAGGGAAGCACAAATTGGCAACGTGGTTTGAATTGGAAACACATTCAAGATTTTTAAAAATCCATGAAAATTCCATTAAAAGATTTCAGTATTGTATTATTCGTCCTTAAGTATGATTCTATTATGTAAAATTCTCAATGAGAACACACAACCCATATAATCAAGGAAAGGAGCTATGCTGTGAGAGATCACCTATCAACTAAATGTACTATTCTGAAGCTACCTGAAGCAGAGAACAGAATCCCGAATTTCTGTTCTCCATTCTGAAATGAAGAAAAATGCATGGTCGATCTACTGTTCTGCCTCTGATTTCTTGATGCACTGCTTGAGGAGTTCTCACAAGATCTACTCAAGCACTAGTGATCCTTGCTACAGACTATCATGGGTGGGAGAGATATTATAATACTTATTTGGCCCTTGTGTACCTGTTTTTGGAAGATTGTAAATAATATCCTATCAAAGATCTTTGAAAAGTAACGTTATAAAATTCTACACATTCTCAAAGACAGAACTCAATAAATATTGTAAGCTGATATTACAAGTTTTCCCATAATATTCCAGTTGGAGACTTATTTATTTAGCGCGCTTCTACCCTGCCCTTCTCAACCCCCGAGGGGAGACTCAGGGCGGCTTACAAACGGCACAATTCAATGCCGACACAAACAATAAGATAAAAATCAAACATATATAAATCCTGATTTGCTTCAAGTTTGAAGTTGACACGAAACACATTTGTTCAAATTTATAATATATGCAAGCAGTAAACGTATCAACCATTAGAGAGCTTTTATTTCTGTGCTGTAAGGGTCACAGACAAGGCTTCATATTCTGAAATTGCAAAATGTAGTTTCTGTAACATAAACAGGGATAGCAATTCAATGCAGCTTTACAGATTGTTGTATGTGTAATCACCTTGCCCTCTTTATTTGAACCGGAGCATAGAAAACTTAACATGTAACTAAGGATGTATGAATAATATTTCTCTCTAACTCAAATATATGAGGCTCAATTGATATACCTGAGCATGCAACTCTGGCAGAACTGTGAACCATTTTTGCCCCAGTAGCTGCTAAAGTAGTCATAAAAAAGGGGGAGGAGGAAAAAAAACTTTAAGTGACCACTCACTCACTTCCATTTTTTACTTTTCTGTTTTTGGAAGGAGGTGGGAGACTGTCATTCTTAAAGGAAGCAAGCCTAAACCACCATTCTTAGAGCTGGCAAGAACAGGAAAATGATACCTCGTGGTTTTCCCCCTAGCTCTGGAGGGGTACTGAAAGCTCTGAGTTATGAGGCACCAAAACAGGCTCTTGGAGAGCTATATGAAGCCCTTGGGCTGCCTTTTGACCATGTAATGCTGTACAATTCTTGGTACATGGGTCCCAGTGGTGTATGTGTCAGTAAGGGGAAATTCTAGCTTCAGCTGGTCCAAGTAAAGCTTTATAGAATTGATGATTTGCCATGTAGACTTTTCCATTTCTCTAGAATGTTGGAAGCAAGTCACACTTCCCTAATAGCATAAATTTTTGTTTTATCTGTGAATGAGCAAAGCCCTTTTACTCATAGAAGACTGTCCCTGAATTTGATCTAAAGATGAAAGTTGTCTTGAAGCTAACTAGACGATATTAAACTGGAGTTGAATGGGGGAAAAAACTCTGCAAAGATAAAGACGTGCATTCTCACACTTAAGAGCACGCGCTTCACATATACAAAATCATGTTTGTCAATATAAAGTGCATTATCACAGATTTAAAGGAATATGTTATTCCATACCAATACATTCAGATTATCTGGGGAAATAAGAGACAGTAAGAATACAATCTATGTCAACCTGAGGTAGCCCCAGTGCTATCAGAATAATCCTTTTCTATGGGCTGAGAGAACTGATCTCAGGGCCCTTTCGCACAGCCCTATATCCCAGAATATCAAGGCAGAAAATCCCACAATATCTGCTTTGAATTGTGTTATTTGAGTCCACACTCAGATAATGTGGGATTTTCTGCCTTGATAATCTGGGATATAGGGCTGTGTGGAAGGGCCCTCAGAAAGAGCAGATTGTCCACTCCCATTAAAGCCTCCATAACCTTTCCCCCTCCATCTTTAAAGCTCTTTGCAAAAAAGTCTTTGCAAAAAAGGAAATGGAGTTGGGAGTCTGATGTCCATGATTCATGAAACTAACACATGGTCCCAATGAAAGGGATTTTAAACAACCCTGAAAAGAAGTGCCATTCCTCCCTTTTCACTCAGTCAATATGAGCCAAACTGGGCTCTGGAGTTTCCAATATCTGAGATCTGCTTCTTTCCATACCTGATCTCCACCCTAACAGGACTTCAATACCTGAATATATTGTAGTTACTTTGAAATATAGGAAGTAAAATTCTATATTTAGACATGTCCTTGTTCCTTTTAGATTATTTTATGTTTAGTAGACTTGTTGTTGCCAGCATTTCCTTTGGTTATTAAAAATTAGCCGCAAACTCTGCATTATTGTATATTCAGCTATATCAGGGGTCCACAAACTTTTTAAACAGAGGGCCAGGTCACAGTCCCTCAAACTGTTGGAGGGCCGGATTATAATTTGAAAAAAAAAATGAATGAATTCCTATGCACACTGCACATATCTTATTTGTAGTGCAAAAAACACTTATACACAATACAATAATTAAAATGAGGAACAATGTTAATAAATATAAACGTATTAATATTTCAATGGGAAATGTGGGCCTGTTTTTGGCTGATGAGATAGGATTGTTGTTGTTGTGTGCTTTTAAGTAGTTTCAGACTTAGGTTGACCCTGAGCGAGGGCCGGGTAAATGACCTTGGGGGGTCGCATTCGGCCCCCGGGCCTTAGTTTGAGGACCCCTGAGCTATATCATAATCTGAAAAAAAAGGCTTAGGGTGTTAAAAAAAGACTGTGAATTAAGGAAGGGGCACAAATTTTCCCTCATCTTCCTTGACAACATTATATATATATATATATATATATATATATAGAGAGAGAGAGAGAGAGAGAGAGAGAGAGCGTTGCTTCAATAGCAAACTAGTCAAGTTTAAAGATCTTAAGAAAATTAAATAAGGCAAGGCTAGAAAGCCAGTCTTTTAAAAATATATGAGATTTCTCAAAAGTATTTGAAACTGGCTTTAGAAATGACTTACACTTATTTCTTTAAGCTGGCAGTAATTATCTCTTGAAAGTTAATTAACTATTTTAAGAAAGCAATGAAACATGATAAAATGTATATACCAAGATATTTCCCAATGCTGATTTCCAGGGGCACACTGCAGATTCAGTCTGTAGTTTTTCAAAATAATCTTTAAAAAAACTTAATATTAAAAAATCTGCCCATCTTATTTTTTATAACAAAGCAATTATATTGAAAAAAGATATAACAAAACTCAAATCATACAACAGGCATTAACGTTGATTGTCACTGAAAAAGCTTGCGTCTGGGCTTTAAAGAGCTACTTGTCCCCATTGAACTGTGCTTTTCACCATCTTTATTGGGAGTCCAGTCTTTTTTCAGTGGAATCATTTCTGGGGCAACCACATCCACGTCCTGTGAAAGCATCAAAATGAGGGAGAGAACATTCAGTCTTGCACCAACAGCAGCCAGCACATTCTATCCTTTTTTTCTGAGAAGCAGCATAAAAGTAAAAAATTCCCACACAATATATTCCATGGAGAAAGTCCAATATGGCATCAGTTATCAAAAAATAGTGAAAAATAAAAAAAATCATTCAAAACAATTAATTGAAAACCAAGAGTACTGGATAACAATAATAAATCAGGAAAATGTCTGGATCAGCATTTCATAACATGGGGGTCAGGATCCTTGAGGGGGTCGCAGTGGGGATTTCAGAGGGAAATGGAGTTGGGAGTCTGATGTGCATGATTCATGAAACTAACACGTGGTCCCAATGAAAGGGATTTTAAACAACCCTGAAAAGAAGTGCCATTCCTCCCTTTTCACTCAGTCAATATGAGCCAAACTGGGCTCTGGAGTTTCCAATATCTGAGATCTGCTTCTTTCCATACCTGATCTCCACACTAACAGGACTTCAATACCTGAATATATTGTAGTTACTTTGAAATATAGGAAGTAAAATTCTATATTTAGACATGTCCTTGTTCCTTTTAGATTATTTTATGTTTAGTAGACTTGTTGTTGCCAGCATTTCCTTTGGTTATTAAAAAATTAGCCGCAAACTCTGCATTATTCAGCTATATCAGGGGTCCACAAACTTTTTAAACAGAGGGCCAGGTCACAGTCCCTCAAACTGTTGGAGGGCCGGATTATAATTTGAAAAAAAATATGAATGAATTCCTATGCACGCTGCACATATCTTATTTGTAGTGCAAAAAACACTTATACACAATACAATAATTAAAATGAGGAACAATGTTAATAAATATAAACTTATTAATATTTCAATGGGAAATGTGGGCCTGTTTTTGGCCGATGAGATAGGATTGTTGTTGTTGTGTGCTTTTAACTGGCCTGCAACTCCATCTGGAGCTTCTGTGTTGACCGAGTGCGTTGTTTGACATCTGGGCTGACCGACTGCATATTCCAGCCTCCTGTGCCGTCAGGCTGCTACCGGAGGACCACCTACGTCATATTCTTGTGCTGACCGACCATTGAGACTCCCCATCTGAACTCAGCTGAGTGTTGTCATTCTTGTGAGGGGGGTGTGTGTGCTGTCCGCTGTCGTGTATGAGTCGCCCACCATCGCGGCCATTAATTCCATGCCGGAGGACCAACATTAACCACCCATTGTCTCACATCCAACATCCATTGTTCCATATTGTTCTATATTGTATGCCATAACAACGTCATCAATAACAACTGTGTTTAATTTTTGCACTATCCACTGCACTTTAATAGTCTGTAAGTTTGCTTAAGGTAGCACTTTGTCAACCTCCCTATTCCTATCGCTGTTAAATTGTATGCTGCTATATTGTATGCTGCTATACTGATCCATCTTAGCACTTTACCTCCATGCCGCACTTTAACTAGTACTGGTTAAATACCAACAGCACATTGCACATTGCACTTTAAGAACCTCGGAGACAAATATCCGCTGCACCTTGAGATTGTGAAGCGCTAGTAAGTGTGCTAATAACTATTATCCATGTGCTCCCCCATCCCCTTGTATTTATTATTTGTACTGTCAATTATCTGTGAAAGGGACAGGGGACATAGCGGGCTGGAGATTGCGGGAAACAATGGGGCGGGGGGGGGAGACAAAAGGAGTGGAATTGCGAGTCGATTTAAGATCTTAACAAATCAAATAACTAACAATGGAACGCAAACTGAGGTTACAGAGATGGAATGTGGCATGGAGGGGGGAGGGTGTTCCACTAGCCGAGGGGCCCCCATAGAAGTGGTGGTGGGGAAGGGGAGATGCGGAACAAGGAGACCAACAATTCGGCCTAGGGATCATGTAGCAACATTAGTAATTCCAAACCGGTCTCCTAATATGGTAAATTGGTGTAACCAGGATGGCGGTCCCTCTGGATTGAAGGTGGTGCTGTTGAACGCCAGATCTGTCAACGGAAAAACTACCTTCATCCAAGACCTAATTTTGGATGGCGTGCATCACGGAGACCTGGTTGGATGAGGCTGGAGGTGTGAATCTTACCCAGCTTTGCCCACCAGGCTTCTCCGTGCAGCACCAACCAAGATCCGGAGGGCGGGGAGGCGGGGTTGCAGTGGTCTATAGAGATTCCATCCCTCTGACCAGGGGCCCCATCCCGCAGTCTACAAATTTTGAATGCGTCCACCTGAGAGTGGGTGACCGGGACAGAATAGGGATTCTGCTAGTGTACCGTCCACCTCGCTGCACTACAGTCTCCCTACCTGAGCTAGTGGGGGTGGTCTCGAGCCTGGCGTTGGAGTCTCAGCAGCTCCTTGTGCTGGGGGACTTCAACGTCCATGCCAAGATGGCCCTTTCAGGAGCAGCTCAGGACTTCATGCCTGCCATGGCAACCATGGGGCTGTCCCAACAAGTAGCTGGCCCCACTCACAGTGCAGGACATACATTGGATTTGGTCTTCTGCCAGGGATGGGAGGAAGGTGGCGGTGTTGAGGAGTTGACCATCTCTCCGTTGCCATGGACCGACCACTACCTGGTCAGATTTAGGCTCACTGCACCCCCTAACCTCCGCAGAGGTGGAGGACCCATTAAGTTGGTCTGCCCCAGGAGGCTTATGGATCCGGATGGATTCCTGATGGCTCTTGGGGAGTTTCCCGCCGCCTCGGTAGGTGATCCTGTCGATGCCCTGGTCGCTCTCTGGAATGGGGAGATGACTAGGGCAATTGACACGATCGCTCCGGAACGTCCCCTCTCGAGTAGCCGAGCTAAACCAGCGCCTTGGTTCACCGAGGAGCTGGCAGCGATGAAGTGAAGGAAGAGGGAACTAGAGGGTGTGTGGCATTCGGACCCGAGCAAGCCAAATCGAACACGGTTTGTGTCCTTTTTGAGGGCATATGCCGCGGCAATAAAAGCCGCAAAGAAGGCTTTCTTTGCGGCTACTATTGCGTCTGCAAAGAACCGTCCGGCCGAGCTGTTCCGAATTGTCAGAGGTCTTTTAAATCCCACCACTCAAGGTGGGAACCCTGACAACTCGACTTCTCGCTGTGAAGCTTTTGCTCAGTTCTTTGCAGACAAAGTCACTTTGATCCGTTCTGGTCTGGACACCATATTAAATGCAGTCTCTGTGGATGTAACAAGAGCATCTGCTTGTCCTATTTTGATGGATTCATTTCAATTGGTGAAGCCCAAGGATGTGGACAAGATACTTGGAGGAATGAGGCTGACCAAGTCCGTCCTAGACCCCTGCCCATCCTGGCTTCTAAAGGAGGCCAGAGGGGGATTGGCTGAGTGGGTGGAGGTGGTGGTTAATGCCTCCCTTCGGGAAGGCAAAATTCCAGCGAGCTTAAAACAAGCTATAATAAAACCACTGTTGAAGAAACCATCACTAGACCCCACTAAATTTGACAACTTTCGGCCAGTTTCCAATCTCCCCTTTTTGGACAAAGTCCTGGAACGCGTGGTGGCCTCACAACTACAGGTATTCTTGGGAGACACGGATTATTTGGACTCGGCACAGTCTGGTTTCAGACCGGGGCATGGAACTGAGACAGTCTTGGTCGCCTTAGTGGATGATCTGCGTCGGGAGCTCGACAGGGGGAGTGTGTCCCTGTTGGTGCTTCTGGACCTCTTAGCGGCCTTCGATACCGTCAACCACGGTATCCTTCTGGGACGCCTCGCAGGGATGGGTCTTGGAGGTACTGTTTTGCTGAGGCTCCGGTCATTCCTGGAGGGCCCTTCCCAGAAGGTGTTATTGCGTGACACCTGTTCAACCCCACAACCATTGTCTTGTGGGGTTCCTCAGGGCTCAATACTGTCTCCCATGTTGTTCAACATCTACATGAAGCCGCTGGGTGAGATCATCCGGAGTTTTGGGGTACGGTGTCATCTGTACGCAGATGATGTCCAACTCTGTCACTCCTTCCCACCTGCTACTAAGGAGGCTGTCGAGGTCCTGAACCGGTGCCTGGCCTCTGTGATGGTCTGGATGAGGGCGAACAAATTGAAATTGAATCCAGACAAGACAGAGGTACTCCTGGTCAGTCGCAAGGCCGAACAGGGCATAGGGTTACAGCCTGTGTTGGATGGGGTCACACTCCCTCTGAAGACACAGGTTCGCAGCTTGGGTGTGATCCTGGATTCATCGCTGAGCCTGGAGCCCCAGGTTTCAGCGGTGACCAGGGGAGCATTTGCACAGTTAAAACTCGTTCGCCAGCTGCGCCCGTACCTTGGGAGGTCTGACTTGGCCACGGTAGTCCACGCTCTTGTCACATCCCACCTAGACTACTGCAACGCTCTCTACGTGGGGCTGCCCCTGAAGACGGCCCGGAAGCTGCAATTAGTCCAACGCGCGGCAGCCATGATTCTAACAGGAGTGGAGCGCAGGGAGCACACAACCCTCCTGTTGCGCCAGCTCCACTGGCTGCCGATTTGCTACCGGGCTCAATTCAAGGTGTTGGTATTGGCCTATAAAGCCCTAAACGGTTCCGGCCCAAGATACCTATCTGACCGCATCTCGGCCTATGAACCCACCAGGACTTTGAGATCTTCCGGGGAGGCCCTGCTCTCGATCCCGCCAGCCTCCCAAACACTGTTGGCGGGGACGAGAGATAGGGCCTTCTCGGTGGTGGCTCCTCGGCTGTGGAACACCCTTCCTACAGACATTAGGTTGGCACCATCTCATGGCATTCCGAAGAAAGTTGAAGACCTGGATGTTTGTGCAGGCGTTTGAGTAATTTAGTGCAATCTGGTAACCGAACATAGGAATGGAACAATGGACGACGAACTTGGATCATGCATGGATGATGAGGCGATTGGATACGGGGTTTTTTTTTGTAATAGTTGTGTATTGGGATTGCTTATTAGTTATTAATGGAAAATGTGTAAGTTAACTGTCATTGTTGTATGGAACTATTGCTGTTTTTATTGTCTTTACTGTTTGTGAACCGCTGTGAGTCGCCCTCGGGCTTGAGATACTGCGGTATATAAGCATAGTAAATAAATAAATAAATAAAGTAGTTTCAGACTTAGGTTGACCCTGAGCGAGGGCCGGGTAAATGACCTTGGGGGGTCGCATTCGGCCCCCGGGCCTTAGTTTGAGGACCCGAGCTATATCATAATCTGAAAAAAAGGCTTAGGGTGTTAAAAAAAGACTGTGAATTAAGGAAGGGGCACAAATTTTCCCTTATCTTCCTTGACAACATTATATATATATATATATATATAGAGAGAGAGAGAGAGAGAGAGAGAGAGAGCGAGAGCGTTGCTTCAATAGCAAACTAGTCAAGTTTAAAGATCTTAAGAAAATTAAATAAGGCAAGGCTAGAAAGCCAGTCTTTTAAAAATATATGAGATTTCTCAAAAGTATTTGAAACTGGCTTTAGAAATGACTTACACTAATTTCTTTAAGCTGGCAGTAATTATCTCTTGAAAGTTAATTAACTATTTTAAGAAAGCAATGAAACATGATAAAATGTATATACCAAGATATTTCCCAATGCTGATTTCCAGGGGCACACTGCAGATTCAGTCTGTAGTTTTTCAAAATAATCTTTAAAAAAACTTAATATTAAAAAATCTGCCCATCTTATTTCTATAACAAAGCAATTATATTGAAAAAAAGATATAACAAAACTCAAATCATACAACAGGCATTAACGTTGATTGTCACTGAAAAAGTTTGCGTCTGGGCTTTAAAGAGCTACTTGCCCCCACTGAACTGTGCTTTTCACCATCTTCATTGGGAGTCCAGTCTTTTTTCAGTGGAATCATTTCTGGGGCAACCACATCCACATCCTGTGAAAGCATCAAAATGAGGGAGAGAACATTCAGTCTTGCACCAACAGCAGCCAGCACATTCTATCCTTTTTTTCTGAGAAGCAGCATAAAAGTAAAAAAATTCAGGTTTCCCACACAATATATTCCATGGAGACAGTCCAATATGGCATCAGTTATCAAAAAATAGTGAAAAATAAAAAAAATCATTCAAAACAATTAATTGAAAACCAAGAACTGGATAACAATAATAAATCAGGAAAATGTCTGGATCAGCATTTCATAACATGGGAGTCAGGATCCTTGAGGGGGTCGCAGTGGGGATTTCAGAGGGAAATGGAGTTGGGAGTCTGATGTGCATGATTCATGAAACTAACACGTGGTCCCAATGAAAGGGATTTTAAACAACCCTGAAAAGAAGTGCCATTCCTCCCTTTTCACTCAGTCAATATGAGCCAAACTGGGCTCTGGAGTTTCCAATATCTGAGATCTGCTTCTTTCCATACCTGATCTCCACACTAACAGGACTTCAATACCTGAATATATTGTAGTTACTTTGAAATATAGGAAGTAAAATTCTATATTTAGACATGTCCTTGTTCCTTTTAGATTATTTTATGTTTAGTAGACTTGTTACCAGCATTTACTTTGGTTATTAAAAAATTAGCTGCAAACTCTGCATTATTGTATATTCAGCTATATCATAATCTGAAAAAAAAGGCTTAGGGTGTTAAAAAAAGATTGTGAATTAAGGAATGGCACAAATTTTCCCTCATCTTCCTTGACAACATTATATATATATATATATATATATAGAGAGAGAGAGAGAGAGAGAGAGAGAGAGAGAGAGAGAGCGCGTTGCTTCAATAGCAAACTAGTCAAGTTTAAAGATCTTAAGAAAATTAAATAAGGCAAGGCTAGAAAGCCAGTCTTTTAAAAATATATGAGATTTCTCAAAAGTATTTGAAACTGGCTTTAGAAATGACTTACACTTTTTTCTTTAAGGTGGCAGTAATTATCTCTTGAAAGTTAATTAACTATTTTAAGAAAGCAATGAAACATGATAAAATGTATATACCAAGATATTTCCCAATGCTGATTTCCAGGGGCACACTGCAGATTCAGTCTGTAGTTTTTCAAAATAATCTTTTAAAAAACTTAATATTAAAAAATCTGCCCATCTTATTTTTATAACAAAGCAATTATATTGAAAAAAAGATATAACAAAACTCAAATCATACAACAGGCATTAACGTTGATTGTCACTAAAAAGGTTTGCGTCTGGGCTTTAAAGAGCTACTTGCCCCCACTGAACTGTGCTTTTCACCATCTTCATTGAGAGTCCAGTCTTTTTTCAGTGGAATCATTTCTGGGGCAACCACATCCACATCCTGTGAAAGCATCAAAATGAGGGAGAGAACATTCAGTCTTGCACCAACAGCAGTCAGCACATTCTATCCTTTTTTCTGAGAAGCAGCATAAAAGTAAAAAATTCAGGTTTCCCACACAATATATTCCATGGAGAAAGTCCAATATGGCATCAGTTATCAAAAAATAGTGAAAAATAAAAAAAATCATTCAAAACAATTAATTGAAAACCAAGAGTACTGGATAACAATAATAAATCAGGAAAATGTCTGGATCAGCATTTCATAACATGGGGGTCAGGATCCTTGAGGGGGTCGCAGTGGGGATTTCAGACGGATCGTCAAAGACCATCAGAAAAACGGTGTTTCTGATGCTCTTGAAAACCCCTTTAGCAGTGAAGGCTGAAGATCTCTCCGCCTGCCCTTCTCTTCGCTTTTGGAAACAGATGGCGAATCCTCCCACCAAAAGCCCTCCTCCTGCTGTGATTGGCTGGACCCTCAGCCAAGAGAGGACCTGTTTCTGAGACTCGAAGCAGGGAGGGGAGAGCAGGCATGCTCAGAGAATGACAGCATGGTGCGCATGTGCAGGCAAAAGAGAGCGTGTGAGGCTGGAAGGAGGCTTGTGCCAGCGAGTCCCTTCAAGGCAGAGGAGAAAACACCCGCGCGACATGAGACTGACATCATTAATGGGGTTCAAGGGGCTCTTTGTAACGGAACTATAAATCCCAGCAACTACAACTCCCAAATGACAAAATCACCCCCTCCCCCAAAAACCCCCCATCAGTATTCAAATTTCGGCATATCGGGTATTTGTGCCAAATTTGGTACAGTGAATGAAAATACATCCTGCTTATCAGATATTTACATTACGATTCGTAACAGCAGCAAAATTACAGTTATGAAGTAGCAATGAAAATAATTTTATTGCTGGAGGTCACCACAACATGAGGAACTGTATTAAGGGGTCACGGCATTAGGAAGGTTGAGAACTACTGGTCTGGGTGAACAGGTAGGTTTTAGTTGTTGGCAGAAACATCCAATGTCAGATTCTTCCTTAATGTAACTTCGAAACCATTCCACATAACGGCTGCAATAACGCACAGCTCTCTGTATATATACCATGATATGATAAACAAGCCAAGTTGCCTGCTAAAAACACTAGGAAAGTAGCCTATGGGGGGACCTGGATTTTCACCCCTCCTAAAAAACAGCTAAAAATCTGGAAAACACTGGGGTTTTTTTTTGGGGGGGGGGGTTCTGTGGAGATTCCAAGGGTCACATGGAAGCCATTTCTTACTCTGGCACCAGAACTATTGAAAACTGACACAGAATACAGAAGATTGACCAGATGTAGAATAAATATAGGTTGCTTACCTGTAACCGTATTTCTTCGAGTGTCAATCTGTGAAATTCGCACCTATGGGTTTTCCTGTGCGCCTGCGCAGCAATCCAGAACATTCTAGAGTTTTAATCAATTTTGTAATGATTATTTTAAGAATATATGTAAGCCCCCCCCATCCCCCGCCCCCCCCAGTATATATGCCGCCAAATGCGGCTTGGCCGGTAGTTCCCCGGCGCTAAACAGCAGCCAGGTTAGAGGCATGACAAGTGGGGAGGACGGGCGGGTTGTGCGAATTTCACAGATTGACACTCGAAGAAATACGGTTACAGGTAAGCAACCTATATTTCCTCGTCGTGTCATCTGTGAAATGCGCACCTATGGGTGACTTAGCAAGCTACTGGCCTGGAGGCGGGTCATGCCACACAGGAAAAGAGAACAGCTCTGCCAAAGGCGGCGTCCTTTTTCGCTTGTATGTCCAACTTGTAGTGAGAAGGAAAAATAGATGGTGTAGACCAGGTAGCTGCTTTGCAGATCTGTTAACGAGACACTCATCGCCAAAAAGCCTGGGAGGTGGACACAGAGTAGGTTGAATGGGCCACCAGGTGAGTAGGTGGATCTTTGCCTGTCAATTGGTAGGCTAGGCGGAATGTTGAGACACTCCAAGGGGCTGACCCCTGAGAGGTAACAGGGTAGCCTAATTTGTCTTTCCTGTATTTTAAAAAGAGCTTAGGGGATTTTCTATATGTAGATGTCCTATGGAAATAAAAGGAGAGAGCTCTTTTGACATCTAAGGAGTGAAGGGCAGTTTCTAGGAGAGATGATGGGTTAAGAAAAAAGGCTGGGAGAGTTATGTCTTGTGACATATGAAAAAAAGAGACTACTTTCGGGAGAAAGGTAACATCGGTATGGAGAACAACTTATCCTCGTGAAACCTAATATAAGGTGGGTCAGACCGGAAGGCTGTAAGCTCGCTAACCCTCCTGGTGGAAGTGACGGCCACCAGGAATGCCGTCTTCCACGAAAGGTGAGAATATGATTGGAGGCCATGGGTTCAAAAGGTGGTTTGATAGTTGTGACAAACTTAATTACAGACTCCACTGGGGGGAGGGAAAGGAGGTAGGAGGGTGGATGTTTTTATAACCTTTGAGAAACAATTGAATTAAGTGGTTTTGAAAAAGGGACGGTAAACCCAATTTCCTTCTAAACGATGAGATGGCTGATAGGAAACATTTTAGAGAGGAGAGTGAGGAGCACTTATCAGAGAGATGGACTAGAAAATCTAATATCATGGGTATTGGGCCTGTATTTGGGTCATGCCCAGATGTTTCTGTGAATGGCTTGAAGAGGGACCATTTATAGTTATAGGACTTTTTGGTTGCTGGTTTGTGGGCAGCGAGGAGTATACGTGATACTTCCTCGGATTGGTTTAATGCGGTCTGATCATCCACGCCGTCAGGCGGAGGGATTGGAGGTCTGGGTGAAGTACCAGTCCGTTCTCTACAGTGAGAAGGTCCAGAGTTGGTTTGAAGTGGAGAAACTCCCTGTTGGAGATTTGGAGGAGTGGTGCAAACCAGTGTTGCCGGGGCCACCAAGGGGTGATTAGCATGTAATCCGAGTTGTCCTGGATTATTTTGGCTATGACTGGGGATAAGAGGGGGGGGGGAGGTAGAATAGACCTGTTGTCCAGTGGAATTGGAAGATGTCTCCGAGACAGCCTGGGGGTGCATGGGGGCGGAATCTTGTGCAGTAAAAGGGCAGTGATTGTTTAGTGGTGATGTAAAGAGATCTATTTTGGGTTTGCCCCATTGACTGTGATGGTTTGAATTGTTTGGGGTGGAGGTGCCACTCGTGATTGTTTTTGGATGACCTGCTCAGGGAGTCTGGTAGTGTATTGTCCTGTCCTGGGAGGTGAATGGCCGTGAGAAGGACATTTCTCTGAATGCACCATTCCCATAAGCGTGTCGAAATGCAGAGTAGTGTTTGTGAGCGTGTTCCCTCTTGTTTGTTGATATAATATTTGACCGCAGTGTTGTCGGTTACAATTTGGACCATGCAGTTGGATATAATGCGGGTGAAAGTATGAAGAGCTTCTCCACCGCCATCAGCTCGAGGGTATTGATGTGGAAAATGGCGGTCCTGAGGGGACCAATGGACACTGACTTTGAAGTCCTTGAGTGAGTTGGAAGCCTGAGTTGGAAGCGTCTGTTGTGAGGGACATAGAAGGACGGGGTTGGATGAATGGCATCCCCGATTGAACATTGTATTCTTTTGTCCACCATGATAGGGACTGGAGGACACTGTGTGGGGAGTGTAGGACTTGGGACTGGGGGTCGCGGAGAGGATCAAATGTTTTGGGACCTCATCCAAAAAGGGGTGTATGGAGTGACGTTGGTAGTAAAAGACATGTGGCCAAGGATAGACTGGATGGCCCAAGCGGAGGAGCTTGGGAGCGTAAGAAGTTGAAGATGGCTCACTGTAGGTTGGAGAGGCAGTCTTCTGGGGGGAAGGCTCTCTGCATCCTGGAGTCTATGACAGCTCGTATGAATTGGATGTGTTGTGCTGGGCAGAGAAGAGATTTTTCTTGGTTTATGACCAGGCCAAGGTCCTTGTAATAAGCGAAATGGAAGAGAATTGAATGGAAAATTGTTATGTTGAACTGTAAAAGTTAGGAATCTGAGGTGTGACTGTCTATTTGGGATGCGAAAGTAAGCATCCTTGAAATGCACCGTTGCTAGGCAAGACTCCTCTGGATTGAAGGGGAGTATGTTGGGAAGAGTGACCATGCGGAATTTACGTGGTGTTTCCCAAGGTCGAAAATGGGACGTAGTCCTCCATCTCTTTTATCTACTAGAAAGTAGCGAGAGAAGAAACAAGAGGTGGCTTCATGTGATGGTATGGGGAAAAATAGCTCCTTTGTGAAGTAGAGAGTTAATTTCTTTCCAGATGGTATGGAAAGGTTGGGTGAGGAAGATGCTTCCTACAGAGGTGTAGGTATCAAATTGTATAGCATATCCCCTGTCAATTATGTCCAGGACCCAGGTGTCTGTAGTAATAGTCTGTCAAGCCGGTAGGAAGTAATGTAGTTTGTCTAAATATGTAAGTGGTTGAGTTGGAGTGGGGAAGGGGGGTGGTTAACGTTATAGTAAAAATGATGTTTATTGTTGTTAGTGGGTCTGATACCACGGTACTGACCTCTGGAGGGAAGAAGGGGTCGTGTCAAAGTTGTAGAGGGGGCATATGGTGTTTGCCGTCCTCTATAGAAGGAAGTGTTGAAAGGTCTGTTGTAGTATTGGGGACGGTAATAATAAGAATCCCAGCGTTGGCGTTGGTAGGTGTATGGCTGCTGGTCATACTTGTAGACTATTTGTTTCATCTTGTGTTAGTGTTGTAGTTGTGAGTCAGTTTCAGGATTAAAGAGTCCTGCTTCATCCATTGGGAAGTCTCCAATAAGTGTGTATTGAGAAAGGGAAAAAATAGCAGCTCGAAACCAGGCATGGCGACGAAGGGCCACTGAGCCTGCTATGAGTTTGACTGAGGTGTCAGCTGTGTGCTTTGCAAGGTCTTTGAAGGCCAGATAACAGGAGAGCTTCCTGTTTAAAAGCTTTAGCCAAAGGTTGTTCAGATGGAGATAGTAAGTCTAGATAAGGAGAGGTTTTGTTCCATAGAAAAGTTTATAGACACTCATATAGGCTCCATAATGGGCTATGCATGCAAAAAGGCATGCTGAGGAATAAATATTTTTATTTATTTGTTTATTTGTCATGGAATGCAATTTTTTCTTTTTCTTTTCTTTTTTCTTTATTAGAAGGGAAAGTCTGGTTTTTCTGTATAGGCTTTGGTTGAGCATCAGTTAGTATAGAGTTTGCTTGGGCATCTTAGATAGCCATGAAGCTGAAGAGAGATCAATACAATAAAAAAAAATTTTAATTTAAATTTTATTTCATTATTATTATTATTATTGTTCCTTTAGGAGTTGCTGGAACCATAGGCACAGCAGCTCCTGTATTCTTAAAAATTTTGAGAAGATAGGGCAAGGTGGGCAACACAGTGGATGTGGGGGTTTGTTGCTCAATAGAGGAGAGACATGGGTCTGCAATTGTATCTGATGGTTCTAGTGCAGAAAGGTTGAGGGCTCTGGCAAGTCTTATTAGGAGGGCTGAGAATGTTTGAAATCCTCTAACTGTTGGGGAGAGGGGTCAGGGTCTGGGAGGGGATCCTGAATAAATGGCTGAGGTTCTGGTTCAGTTTGTTCTTCTGGAGGATGAGAGAGTGTGGCAGTAGGAGGTGCATGTGGGGGCTGTGGGTATTTATCCGGTGGATGAGCATTAAAGCCTTTGTTGTGATATATAGTGATCAGGGGGAGAGAGAATGAGCCCTCTTGGGAGGAGGGATGGGGGAAGTTTTAAACAGAGGCTGGATGGCCATCTGTCAGGGGTGATTTGAATGTAATATTACATTTGAATGTAATATTCCTGCTTCTTGGCAGGGGGTTGGACTGGATGGCTCATGAGGTCTCTTCCAACTCTATGATTCTATGGGGGATGGTTTGCCAAAGGAGAGGGAGAGCAATAACGGTGCCGGGAGGGCTGTGCTGACGAAATGGGATGGATGGAGGGAGGAGTCTCCCGCGGTACCGGGGACTCTGGCAAGTCTGGGAAAAGCGGTGGGGAGGGCTGAGAGGCAGGAAGGGGAGGGGGGGAAATGGAGGTATCGGCTGTAGGCTGAGTTTCTAGCTCAAGATGAGGAGCCAAGAGTTCAAGGGGGAGGAGGGGGGAGGGATCCTCCATTTGGAGGATAGTTGGGGGAGGCTCCTGTAACTGGAGCATGGAACCGGGAAACTGGGGCATCGGTTCCAGTGCAGGGGGACTCAAGGGCTGAGCGCCAGTGAGTTGCCATCCCTTTTTTTATTTATTTGCTTTTTCCTTTGATTTAGCAGACCTCATGGTTTGTTTGAGGTTTTTTTTTTCCCCTTTCTTTCTTTCTTTCTTTCTTTCTTTCGGCAGCTCCGCTAGGGAAGCACTTGCCGTAGTTGAGTCACGCCTATCCCCAGCATGTGGGGAGGGAGGCTGAAAAGGCTCTTGCAAAGGGGAGGACTGGGTGAGGAAGGGAGCCGTTTGCAGCGGCAAAGCACATTCATACAGGAGGGCTTTAGCAGAGTCTCTCCCAAATTTTGAGTCTCTCCCAAACAAAGGAGGCATTTAGTATGCCTATCAGCCTTCGGGAGATTAGCTCCACAGGCTGAGCAGTTTCTTTCTTTCTTTCTTTCTTTTTTTTTAATAAAATAAAGGGAAGATATTCTAGCCTGAAAAGAGTCGTCAGCCGGTCCGTGGTCGGAGTGGAGAAGGTAGGCAATCGAGGAAGAACAATCCAATAGGTCAAATAAGTCAGAGAAGAAGTTCGTAGATGCTGCAAGTTTAGCGCGGAAAAAGGAACTACCGGCCAAGCCACATTTGGCGGCATATATACTGGGGGGGCAGGGGATGGGCGGGGCTTACATATATTCTTAAAATAATCATTAAAAATTGATTAAAACTCTAGAATGTTCCGGATTGCTGCGCAGGCGCACAGGAAAACCCATAGGTGCGCATTTCACAGATGACACGACGAGGAAAAAGTATTCTGAGAAATAGCCAGATAAGTGTCTCTTCAGGGATATGGGGCAAATTTTACTGTAGCCTTTA
Source organism: Anolis sagrei (assembly GCF_037176765.1). Taxonomy (NCBI): domain Eukaryota; kingdom Metazoa; phylum Chordata; class Lepidosauria; order Squamata; family Anolidae; genus Anolis; species Anolis sagrei. The sequence goes on along the minus strand of NC_090024.1, from coordinate 207,730,783 downwards.
TAATTTAATTTGAAGATAGTCAACATAAATATCTGGTTACTTAATACTTTCTTACCTGTGGTTTACTGAAATCATTGTCTATGCACCATTGATAAAAGTGTTTTTTGGCAGCATAAATAATGTCTTCATCGGTTTTCTTACAATAAACCCTGATCACTTGTTCAGCAAATTTTTCTGGCAGAAGCTGTGAAACCTTAAGACAGAAGGCAAACAGAATTAAAACATGCATCCTATTCCTTTATCAACAGGTCAGAGCAAACTCCAATAATTTTGTAATCTTTCTACCTTCCTACAAGCAAAAGAACATAACATTTTGAACAAATATAAAAAGACAGAGCTTTCAGTTTTTACAGTGTGATGCACAATAAATTTTGTTTTAAAGTGCAGTCAGCACTTAGAAAACAAATCATTCTGAAAATGTGCTGATACATCATGCCATTCTTGCAAATATTCAAACCCATCAAAATAGCTTTTCAAGCTTCTACTTACTTGTTCCTTAGAAATTTGGATCGCCTTAGTAATGTCAAACTTACAGTAGAAACGAACATTATTGATAGGATTCTTCTCTTTCATTCCATAATCCATATTGATAACCTTCACAGAGGTAAACCAAATATTTAGTGTATTTACATATATTATAGTCATGTGTGCAAAAATAATAATAATCAGACAGACGTATTTTTGAAGTGCATTTTAAATAAATCATGCTTACATCAACAAAAACATCTTCAGCGTTCAATTCAATAAATTTTGGCTTATCTTTAACTATTTCAGAAGGTAGGCTATCACAACGTTACTGGAAAGAATAAAATGTTTTATTTTTTAAAGTGTTCAATTGATTGATAAGCACATTTTTTTCAGAAAGCGATCAAATAAACCAACAACTTTATGGCAAGTGCAACCACTTAAATGTAGTTTGTGGCAGTCACAAAAACAAAGTTTCAGGAGTATAACAACTACCGTATATACTCGAGTATAAGCCGACCCGAATATAAGCCAATGCACCTAATTTTGCCACAAAAAACCTGGGAAAATGTATTAACTCAAGGATAAGCTGAAGGTGGAAAATGAAGTAACTACTAGTAAATTTCAAAATAAAAATAGATACCAATAACATTACATTAAGTATGAACCAGTAAGTTAAGTGTTTTTGAATATTTACATAAAACTGTAATTTAAGATAAGACTGTCCAACTCTGATTAAACCATTATTCTAACCTTCTTCAATGTAAATGTGCTTACGTAGCCTTCCAATTATAATAAAGTGAAATAATATATGTAATTATAATAATAGAGTAAAATAATGTAATTGTATTAACAATACTAGAGTAAAATAATAAATGTAATAATGACAATAAGAGTAAAATTATAAATGTAATAATAATAAATAGAGTAAAATAATAAATATAATAACAACAACAGAGTAAAATAATAAATAATATTGACTCGAGTATAAGCCGAGGGGGGCTTTTTCAGCCTAAAAAGGGTCTGAAAAGCTCAACTTACACTCTAGTATATATGGTACTTTCAAAGTAAATCATGCTTACATCAACAATAAAGTCTTCAGCGTTCAATTCAGTAAATTTTGGCTTAGCTTTAACTATTTCAGAAGGTAGGCTATCCCACAGTTCCTGGAAAGAATAAAATGTTTTATTTTTTAAAGTGTTCAATTGATTGATAAGCACATTGTTTTCACAAAGCGATCAAATAAACCAACAACTTTATGGCAAGTGCAGCATCGTTTTCAAAGTAATCCCTGCTCTATTATTGTTATTATTATTAAGTTTCTGGAGTATAACAACTACTGTATATACTCGAGTATAAGCCGACCCAAATATAAGCCAAGGCATCTAATTTCACCACAAAAACTGGGAAAATGTATTGACTAAAGGATAAGCTGAAGGTGGAAAATGAAGCAGCTACTGGTAAAGTTCAAAATAAAAACAGATGCCAATAAAATTACATTAAGTCAGGCCCGTAGCCAGGATTTCAATTCGGGGGGGGGGGGGGGGGCTGAGTCTGAGTGAAAGAGGGTCTACCCTATCAAACCTTTTGTATCGTTACCCCAATATCCCCATACATATGGGATATATTGAGTATGGTGATCAGATCATGATATGAATAAACATAATAGTTTAAATAATGCACCAGTAAGGCCTTTTCACGAACCACCATGAAAATTTGGGGGGGGGGGGGTGTGAAGCCCCTCAAGCCCCCCCCCCCCCCCCCGGCTACATGCCTGCATTAAGTAGGCATCAATAAGTTAAATGTTTTTGAATATTTATATAAAACTGTAATATAAGATAAGACTGTCCAACTCTGATTAAACCATTATTCTAACCTTCAATGTAAATGTCCTTCCGTAGCCTTCCAATTATAACAGAGTGAAAAAATATATGTAATTATAATAATAAGAGTAAAATAATGTAATTGTAATACGAATAGTAGAGTAAAATAATAAATGTAATAATGACAATAGTAGAGTAAAATAATAATAATAATAATAAAAATAATAACAACAACAGAGTAAAATAATTAATAATATTGACTTGAGTATAAGTTGAGGGGGCCTTTTTCAGCCTAAAAAAAGCTGAAAAGCTCAGCTTATACTCTAGTATATATGGTACTTTCAAAGTACCGCACAATTAAACAGAAAATAACACTTTCAAAGCAGGAACAGGATTTTTTTTTCATTTTTCTACATTGTGTTATTCATTTGGAAGTAGAAAATCAATAGGTAAGGTAATTAGAATGCAATGACTGGCATTGTTAGGGGCATATATAAGTTTCCCTTCTATGTGCATACGTTCTTTTTGGGGTGCTGTACAGAGAAGTAGACCATCCGTCCCTCGCTCTGTAACACCTAAAATCTGTACTGTACAGTCTCAAAAGCCACCCCCCCCCACCACCACCACCACCACAACCAAAGGAACCTCCAAAACAATGCTTACCTTTTTAATTTCCTTGCCCTCTGGAGGCTGAGTCTGTCCAAGGAATTTATAGAGGTCACGGCGCTCTATTTTACGCAAAATGTTCTGTGCTGCCTCCAGTTCTGGTCGATCAGAGTGTAGAATATTTAGAAAAATCTCATCTGCCAGAATTACAGAAATAAACCAGAAGTCATCAAAGCTAGATAGGAATTTTCTCATAACTTCCCTTTTCTCTCTTCTCGTGCATAGAAAGGAGAAAAGAGGCAGAGCAAATAAGCTTCCATCTCTACTTGAAGCTGGTTTACTGTTGGTGCCCATGAACCCTTGGTTACAACAGCAGCCTCCTCCTTGAGAATCCCTCCTAATTCAGGAAATGTGAAGGCTCACATCTATGTGCTTCTCAAGGCTGTGGACATTCAAAGTCCTTGATCTCCACCATTTGGTAGGGAAGCAAGACTTTAACTCCCCTCCCCCATCCCAGTCTATGAAGACAACTACAGAGTTTCTTTGAGTGCAGGATACCAAGTTTAAAATGGGGGGTGGGGGTGGGGGGGAGGTAATGCTTTGGGTTTCCAACACAGAATAATAATTCCCTGAAGAAAAATTAGGAAAACACACACACATCAAATACCCTTTCCACCAACGGGAGCATTCTGTAACAAACTTTCCTCAGAGTGCTTTTATAAATGGAACACATGCAGTATTTGGATTCAATCTCTAATATTCCAATAAATTGAATTTTAAAGCATTGTTTATGTGTCTTATTAGGAAACCAGAGCTCTGAAGGAAACACTTCCAAAACCTGATGACTGATGATCAACATTACTTGCAACTAATACATATGTCCATAGCCCATACCTGTTAGCTTAGTGTAAGCTTCCATATCTTCCATTGCTTCAGATATCTTATATCCTTTCCCATCAGAACCCCTTATAAAGATATAGGGATCAGCTTTCAAAAAGGCCTCTGTAATCCTGAAAAAGAAAAAAAAAACCACTACAAACTTTTATGGGCTAATTGGTTAGCTCAATTAAAACGTAAGCTTTCCTGACTACCAGAACAACCCCAAGTCAAATATATGTTAGCTGCAAAGGATAAAAACTAGGCATACAGCTTTTCTGTCTGGGAGGAGAAAATAGGCCAAGGTAGGATCTGGGTTACACCAAAGTAAAACTTAATCTTGTGCAGGAACGTAGTTGTAACATCTCTATGACTTTTAAGGCCTATAGGTATGTTTGCACCTTCAACTCAACTGTCAACTTATGGTAAACTCATTAATTTCATAGGTTTTCTTAAGCCAGAAATACTCAAAAGGGTTTGGCCAATTCCTTTGAAATACAGCCTAATACTACTTGGTATTCACTGATAGCCTCTTATCCAAGTACCAACCAGGACTGACTTGGCTTAGCTTCCAAGATCAGACAGGATCTGATGCATTTGGATATTTAGATCTATTCGCAATTTCAAAAGCTCAGTATTGGGAGATTTTGTTCATGCTGCTTCAGCTGGTTTGTGATTCACTCAACTGACCTTTGGCCTTCTTGGCAAAGACTGCTCTCTAAAGAGGCATTATTTTAAAGTACAAATGCTGGAAGCCACCGATAAGTATTTAGTCTGCTCTTAATCAACCAATATGATCATTGAAGCCAATTAAGCTTTAATTTTTAAAAAAGTCAGAAAATACTTAACACAAAAATATAACTTAAACCAGAATACTTTTTTTATTGGGAATGACAGATATGGGCTGGGATATAAACAAAGATATGTGTATACTGTTTAATTACATGACAATGGCAGTCAGAATAGTATATGCTACAACCTGGAGAACGAAAGACAAACCCTCTGTAGATCAATGGACAATAAAAGTACTGGAAATTATGAATGTGGACAAATTGACCCAATTAGTAACAAAATGTCAAGGTAAATACAAGAAAGTAACAGACTCTTTAAAGACTATATGTCAAAGAACAAAGGGCACATGATAATTTAGTCCAACTGATTCAGAAAAATAATTGCTCCACCCTAATTTGGACCGAAGATGAGGATAGTTTGAGAAGTAACTCCAAAGTCAATTAAATAAACCACAATGCAGATGATTCGAACTCCCAGGGTTTTTTTTTCCTTTTCTATTCTTTGTTCACCCCCATTTATCTATTCCTATTCCTATTCCCCTCCCCTTCCCCAGTTCCTTCCCCCATCCATTTTCAAACTTTTTCCCTTTTTCCCATTATTTTATTATTTTTGAAAAATACATATTTTAATTAAAAATATTTATTTAAGAAAACAATTAAGCCCATATGACTACATGAATATTAGAATGCCTTTAATCAATGACACATACATACATGGTTTCAATGATGTTGCCAACTTTGTGTTGGTAGGCTCTCCGGTGCAGGCAATTCCTTGTGTGGAACATGTCATAAAGATTTCCAACCTCCTAAAGTTGAGGAGAAAAAACTGGCTTTAAACTTACCTATTATTTTGATCATTTAATTTAATTATCAGAGATAAATATACTATAATAAATGCTTTTGTCTTCTGAGGATAACAGGAATCTGAAAACAATTTGAATGAAATCAAATATATGCTATACATGTATATGAATAGAAGACAAAGCCCAATCAAAAGCAAGAGCCTTTACAGTAATACCCTATTTATATTTTGTCAGATGTTACGTCCTCTTACATTTAGTAAATTGTACACCCAGTAAGCAAGTTATTTAGATTAAATGTTTTTATTTGTTACTAAACAACTATAAATGAATTATAAAAGGTCATGGACAACACTCCCCCACCACAAGATTTTGAAAGATTACAAAGTTACCTTTGGAATTTGAATTGACATCAAACTTAGTGGACAACCTCGACAAAGCCATTATCTTACCTACCTAATAATAATACCCATTATCCATCATAGTTCAAGGACAAAAACAGACAATGTTTCCCCAAGCTTTCAAAGGAGCAGGAGATAAGATCTGCATGAACAATAATTTGCTGAAGATGTCATCAAGTTGCCACTAACTTCTCATTTTTCTTCAAAGCATCTTACCTTGTCACGAGTACAAATATGCTTCTTATTCCCCACTTCACAAACTCGGGCGAATTTAATGAATCGCTGATAGTCAAAATTATTCTGAATTCCAAGATGATGACAATCCCTAAATGTAGTCCAGAAAGAGACAACTAAGATTATTCAGTTATGGAATTTGCAGGGCTAAGCTTTAATTTTTTTGTAGGAATATAGGGAAGTTTCCATTTTATAAGACTAAAAACAAACATGGTTTTGCTGAATGGACTATTTGTGCACCGAGGGAAAGAACACTAACATTTACCATACCACAGTGAACACAGGTAAGGGCATTTTTTTCATATTTCCTAAATGTATGCATACTTGGAGTTTTTCATAATTCCTTCAACAATGTGTTAAAACAACAAACAATTGCTATGATTCTCAATATTTGAGGCGCTTGATGTTTTTGACTTCAACTACCATAATCCCTGAGTACCAGCTGAACTGGCTAATTTTTCTGAAGATTGAAGTCCAAAAAACCAACTGAGAGGAGACATGATAGGTATCTGAAGAAATGTCATGTAGAAGGAGCAAGCTTATTTCTGAAATCAACACATTCAAATCATAGAAGAGATTCCACCTACACATTAGGAAGAGCTGTCCAACAGTGGAGGATAGTCTCTTCCAACATTAGGATTCTAAGAAATTTGGATAACCATTGCTCCATTGAAACCTCTTTCAAAATCACAATTATTTCAGATCTACTAATAATATTCTCTTATAAACAATGTCATAAACAGAGCAAAAATGTTTTAGAAAATTTATGAGCTAATAGTTTTGAATTAAAGTAGAAAAGTGTATAACTTCAAGAAGGTTGATACTTATAGACACATAAATTTATATAAGAAGATTTATTATGTGTAGATCCTACGTGAATGATAAAGGTAAAGGTTTCCTCTTGACATTAAGTCTACTAGTGTACTACTCCGAAGAGCCGGCATTATCTATAGATGCCTCCAAGATTATGTGACTGGCTTGACTGCAGGGAGCACCGTTACCTTCCTGATCTATTCACATTTGCATTGTTTGACAGAAGCTGGGCCTAACAGCAGGAACTCACTGTGCTCCCTGGATTCGAACTGCCAACCTTTCGGTCAGCAAGTTCAGCAGCTTGGCAGTTTAACCCACTGAGCCACCAGGAGGTCCTTAGGTGAATGATAGATAATTATAATAAGTATTTACATGTTACTAATCTCTTAACAAAAGAAATTAATATTAAGGTATGTATAGAGTTGGCTGCCATAAAGAGTAGAAAAAATAGTTTGAATTACTTAATTGATAAAATAGGGCGAAGGAATACTATGCAAAGCTGGAAGAGAAAAAAAAGGGAAAATATAAGAAGATGAAAGAAATCATTGCAGATTCAGAAGGATAATCTGTTACTCTTATTAGAAAAGATGTCATAGTTAGAGTTTTTTTCTTTTACTTCGTTTTCTTCCTATACTAAGGAATATGTATAATGATACTCTGTCCTCCTCTATGTCATGGCCGATACAATAGATTAATGTGTAGAATTGTTTATCTAACATGGCTCCATAACTTACATACTATATCCTTTTATGTTTCCCAATCTTTCCCTCGTTTTTCCTTTTTACTGCTTATTTATTTTCTTTTAAAAACAAAAACATACTTTTTCTAAAATTACTGTGCACTCAACCCAGGCTGTTCATGATTACAACTGATTCTACTAGATGAGGAAAGAATGTATAGGCTGCTATCTCTTATTTTGGATTCTGAAATCCCTGTATTTGCATATATGTATATATTGCAAATATACGTATGTGCATTATATAAATATATGCAAATACACATATAAATGCGCAATCCATTTACATTTCATATAATCCCTGGTGGCACAGCGGGTTAAACCGCCGAATGCTGAACTAGCTGACCGAAAAGTTGGTGGTGTGAGTAGATCAATAGGTACTACTCCAGTGAGAAGGTAACGGTGCAGTCATGCTGGCCACATGACCTAGAAGGTGTCTATGGACATCGCCAGCTCTTCGGCTTAGAAATGGAGATGAACCCCACCCTCCAGAGTCGGACATGACTTAACTTAATGTCAAAGGGAAACTTTTATCTTTACCTATACCCCTAACTATACTTTAAGCAATCTTAGATTTTTTTCCTCCTATTCCCACATATAATTAGCACAAATGTACCATATTTAATCTACTTTATATTAAGCAATACCTAAAAATAATCTATATGAGGGTCTTTCTCCTTGCAGAAAATATACATTCATATTGAGTCACTGATTTTAAAATATTTGCAGATAAAATCCTAGCAATTCATTATTTTTCAACCGCAAAGTATTTCCAAACACTTTAAATTAGCATCAAAATTTCTATACCTGGCAAAGTAATCCCATTTGTCAACATCAATGCCACTTCTTTTGTTAGCCACTATCTCATAAAGAAAACTTTTTTCTTCAGTTCGCCCTTCGTAAGACCACTGGACAAAGAAAAGGAAAAAACTAAGTAAATCAATTGCAAGAACCAAAATGCTACTGAATGAGGGTTTGTAAGAAATAGTTTCCATATAGCTTTGTTCTTACTGAAAAATATTAATTTGTGGTGCCAATAATCTGATCATGCGGACTAGAAAAATGTTGAAAACAAGAATTACAACAAAGTTTCCCCTACAAATCTGAATTAAAAACTCAATACTGTTTCTTTCTTTCAAAGGACGATCTATTGTTCTGCTATTTGAATCAATCTTTTGGTTTGTATTCCATCTCCATATTCCAAAAGCTTAGTTCAGAGTCCGCATCATTTCCACCCAAAGAAATACAATCTTTTAAAGCATTATTCTGTTTTTTACTCTCTAATTATGGCAAATGTGTTCAAAGTAAATAAAATGTCTCTCACACATGTGCTACCTTTCCTCTTGAGATCCCTATCCTAAAAAAGAAATGATCTTCTAGTCATTCTGCTAGACTTAAACAGCACTTAAGTAACATGCAAAGATGAAAAATGGGACTCACAGAAGAGTCATCTTTTTTAGATTCGATAGGTCCTGCTATCTGTTCTTTAATGAAGGGTATGTCTTCATTCAGCTTTAGACCATAACTTTCCATTTCAGGCCTTAGCTTGTTGGAAGAGATCAAGTGTTCAAACATCTGAACAGAAGCATCTTCATGCTGCAAAGAAGACAATTCTAATTATTAAGCCAAGCATATGCTGTCAACAAAAACACTACAACTGAATGCAAGAATATTCAAACAATGACTTCCTTCACACATCAAGGAAATAAATAATATGTCTAATCAGTATGGTTCACATTATTGCAAAGAAGTTTCTTGTTACCACATTGCACAGGCAGTAAAATGAACACTAGAAAGCTGTACTTGACCACAGCACCCAATACACAAATTACTCCCAAACACGTATTATTTGTAAGACGGTAATTTTTGGCCAAAGTTGAACTGCTAGTGCCAACTAGACTAGTTCAATGAATAATACAAATGTATATCAATGTTGCCCCCTGGTGGCGCAGCAGGATAAACTGATGAGCTGCTGAACTTGCTGACCAAAAGGTTGGTACTCCGATTCCAGGGAGTGGGGTGAGCCCCCACTGTTAGGTGCAGCTTCTGCCAACTTAGTAATTTTAAAACATGCAAGTGTGAGTTGATCAATAGGTACCACTTCTGCGGGAAGGTAACAGCACTCCATGCAGTCATGCTGGCCATGTGACCTTGCAGGAGTCTATGGACAACACTGACTCTTTGGCTTGGAATGAGCACCTCCCCCCGGAGTCTGACACAACTAGACTTAATGCCAGGGGAAATGTTTACCTTTACTATACCAATGCTCACTTACAATTTAGCAACTGACCAGAAATGGATACTTTGTGGCTATTTCACACATATATTCAGAATAATTATATTTAAAATAAAAAAAAACTTCTATTTTAAACAAATTACAGTATTCACAATCCTATATATTCAAGTCTTAAAATATTACTAACCATATATACTCATATATAAGTTGACCTCATGTATACATTGAAGACAGGTTTCAGAGCTAAAATTACACAGATGTATTGGCTTGTGACGATTTCCCACCAAACTAGTAATATATCATTTAGTTGACCCGTGACCCCTCCTACTATCTATTTCTAACAGCTACATTCCATTCCCACAAAACATATACACTTCTCAGGTTCCCCTCCTCCAGTCCAGATGGCTCTTATCAGAAGCCAGAGTTCTACTCCCAACCAAACTGGCATGGAGTGGACGAAGCAGCTTTTTGGTTCAGCTGGTTACGGACACATCCTGACAAAAATTTCTACTCCTATACATGAGTGTGTGTTGTTGCACACTTTTAATTTATTTGAGGACCACACAATAGTTCTATTATTAACCAAATGAAGACAATATGAATATTATTTTGCATATAGCATACACACCTTCCATTGGAATCCAGGACGAGCCCGTGGGATGAATCTTCCATCAAACATATGTGAAAATGGTCCATGACCTAAAAGGAAAGAAATTGTCATATATAAACCATAGGAAAATGACAGATACACATATTCATCATTCCTTTTCATTTATATGTACCTCTCAACCAACGATTTCAGTACTATTTCACCCAAGAGATAAACATTTAATTAGGTTGTCAGACTGTATTCCAGCTATGGACCTACCTATTCCAACTGTGAAGGCTTTATTCCTTGATTCAAAATGGGAAGCATGCTTCCAGATCAGCTCTAGTTACACTGCTCTTTTCTGCCTAGATGTATTTTTTATTAGCCCACATGAACTCCTTCACCGATATCAAAAAGCTAACATACGATATGCAAGACGTTTTCCATCAGTAAATATTCACGTAAGGATCCTTTCCCCTCCACAACCTTCAGTGAGGTACACTGCATGAACTTAATGATATGAACCTGACATTTATTAGCTAGGCTTTTAAAATTTTAAATAAAATCTTTTAGTTTTATCCTATCTTTCTGTTATAAACTGAGTTAGAAATTACTGGACAAAATAGTATACGAGCATATCTGCTAAGTATTTTAGTGTGGAATAGTAACTTTATTTTCATGTCACATATTCACTTTAAGATATTTGAGAAGCATCTTACCTAAATCATGACAGAGTCCAGCAATCTGAACACACAAAATATCTCTGTTGTCAATATCCAGTTCTGGTTGTCGCTCTTGCAGTGCCCGGACCAAGCAGCCTGCCAGATGGCTAACTCTGTTGCAAGAAAGTAAGGTTTCAATTCTGTATTATCTGAAATTTTGTTTACAAATAAAACACATATTTGCCAGTTCATCACTGTGGCCAATTGTGAAATGTCACCAGGCTTATTCAACAGTAACCACACCCACTGTAGATGTTATTTACAAAGATGACATAACTGTAATCAATTATCACACTCCACACATCCCAAAAAATGAAATGGAAACAGAAGACCAGATTTTCTCTTTTCTGAAAGGGAGACACCATACATTCATTCTCTACTGTATTGCATCTCACAATGTTTAGAACCAACTTTTATTTGGTTCATCTGCAGTAAGTGGGTTTTTAATACTTTAAACCACTTTTATCTATGCATATATACTTTCCCAAAAGTTCAAAAACATATTTAAGTATTTTCCTGAATTGGGTTTCCCTATAAAAGAACTATAATGTTATTAGTAGCAATTCATACTGTTGCGAGGTGCTGCCATGTACCACTATTATCAAGTGGCCCAAAAGTGGCATTGGCTGATGCTCACAGGAACCGCTTTCATTTCAGTATACATTAGTGGCAAAGTATTCTAGCTCAATAAAAAATGGAAGATCTCTTTACCCAAGTGAATGCTCAAACCGATTGTGTGATGCTCCTGGGAAAACATAGTAAGTTCCACCCAACTGTTTAATGTATCGTAAGCGCTGAAACTGAGGTGTGTCGATTATTTTAACAAGCAGAGGGTGCATTTCAATGTGACCATGGACAGGATCATTAAATACCTGAAAAAAAATTAAAAAAAGTATAACAGCTGACCTGTACAAAGAAAATGAATGTATTTTATTTTAAAAAATGAATTTCTGAGACAACCAATACTGTAGGGTTTCCTCATCTCTGTGATGGAATCATAGAATTTATTTATTTCTTTATTTACTATATTTACATACTGCCCCTCTCAGCCCAGAGACAACTCGGAGCGGGATGACCTCATGGGTCATCCAGTTCAACCCCCTGACAAGAAGCAGGAAAATCATTCATAGTCACAGATAGTTATCAGAAATAAATATAGATATATATCTGATCACCAACAAAAGTGTTAAGTATATTTATTATTTGACAATTCAACTGGTATCAACATGACACATATTTAGAGACTGGAGGAAAATATTTGCACTGGTTTTCAGTATCTCTTCGGCAACTTGCTATGGTGACCAAGCAATTCTGGAAGTTGTACTCCAAATAGCAACTCCCCCACTCTCAGCAAGTATGCAAAATTCATTGTACTGTGATATATTTGAGCTAATTTGAGAAAAATAATCTTAACTGGAAGAATTGGCAAAGGATGCTTTTTCTTGCTATCTATCCCAAAACCATTTCAAAATTTATGCAAGAAGAATCCTCTACCGCCACAAAGTCTCATATTTATGAAATTCGATTCACATTTGCTCTTACACCAAATAGAAAATCCCAAGATACTGCACTGGAAAATGTTTGCCAATCCCATTGCAGTTGCTCAGTGCTGTTCTACAGCAGTTCTAGAAGTTGGCACCATCTCATCAGGGCCCGGCAGTCAATTGCTCAAGGACCAAAATATTTGATTAATTACATTTTCCCCTTTGCTGCCTATGTTGTTATTCATTCAGTCACTTCCAACTCTTCATGACTTCATGGACCAGCCCACACCAGAGTTCCCTGTCAGCTGTCGCCATCCCCAGCTCCTTCAAGGTAAAGCCGGTAATAAGGAAAAATTACTTATAAAGCATCCTCTTAAAATCTGATCTCCAACACATTGCTCATAATATTCATCCAACTTTTACTTCTTAATTGGAGAGCATTTAAATTCAAGCCCACGTTTCCACTTAACCTGAATACAACCTTAAGCAGCTAAGATTATCTTCCAAATGCTAGTCCATGCAATTTTCTCATATGAAGAAAGAACATGCACAAATCTTATTCCTTCATTTAAAATAAATCAAACTAGAGCCAGCTCACAGCTTATATGCAAGCCCCGTTGGCATCCATACCAAAATTGCCCTGCCTGATGCTCTGTTCCTGGCCAGCACTGATGGGGAGAAAACGGGAAAGACATCACAATTCTCACAAACAACTGCTGGGTGCACTGGGAGGAGTGAGATGTGTTCCGTAGCAGTGGATAGGAGTCTGAATTTTAGAAAGCCAGGATCACACTGGTGTCCTTGGTGCAATCACTTCTTATAAAGGAATTTTAGAATGAAAGGAAAGTGGATTTAAATCTCCTCCTTGTATACAAGACAAAACAAATAGAAAGGCAGTATCTCTGGGTTTTTATCTAAGGGAAAGAAAAGAGTGTGCGCATATGGTTTTTCAGTGGGTGAGAGGTTGAGAGGGAAGGTTCTGTGTGTGGTTCCCAGCCCATGTCCACGCTTGATCTAACAACCATCAGTCTCCTGCTGTAGACCAATATATTATTAGTTTGGCTCTATGCTCTTTGAAGGGGGAGGGAGCAGAAGAAGAAATTGTGAAACCTCCCTTCCAACAAACAATATGCTGTAAAGTTTATTTCCGTTCTGCTCTTCCACTCCAAATGGCAACTACTCTTTGACTAGCTAATTAGAAGGAAGATAAGAAAGAAAAAAAATAGAAAAACAATTTTAAATCAGTAAGTATTCAATATATTTGTATCTAAAATGTCATCACTAACAATAAAAGTTGGTAATGTAGAAATCATCCTTATGTTAGTAGTTTGGGGGTAAGGTGTTACTGTTACGTCTCACGGACAAAAAACTAAACTTGCTTTCACATTAAAACAAGTGCTTCTCTCACCTTCATTTTATCAGCATCACTTTGTGCCAGTTTGCGTAGGCAATCTAGAATCTTTAGTCTCATATTCATATCTCTGAAAATTATTAATAAACACACAGGATTAAATTGACACTTTACAATAAACTTATATTAACTAATCTACCATAAAAACTTCTACAGAGGTTTTCAATTAAAGATCTTTCCAAGAGAATGAAGCTACTTGTTTCCATAAAGAAGACCAGAACAGTGGGCCTTACCACATCATAAAATACTCTATCATGTATAAATTTTCAAATTAACTTTAATATGTTCATCTAGTGACAACAATGAAGATTTTCTCCAATCAAAAAGCAATCAAATGCAGTTTTAATGAATAACGTAATAGTTCTTGTTAAGTGCTGTCCATTCATACAGCTAGGTGCAACACACTGTAATCATGAACTTAGTTTATTTAATTATTTATTTATATTTATTTATTCTATTTGTATCCCGCCTTTGTCTACCCTGAAGGAGTGAACAGTGTTTGAGGTGAACAGAAAATGTGTTGGTTACATAACCTATACTCTGATTCCTTACACTTGTACTTTCACAAAATTCTGTTGTATTTGACACTGAAAAGATCTTCGTTGATCGAACTTTTTCCTAAGTACATCTGTTTTACTTTCTACTGCATAATATACCCTTCTATTGTGAAATCCCGAGAAATACAAAGCAGCATCCATCTTTGTGATCCTTGAGAACAGGATTCCTTTTTGTAGTATAATAAATGAAATGAAATTTCTTTTTAGTTTTGTGAGTCAGTAATTGTCTGCCAATATATCAGTAGGTAAGATTTGCTTTCAGAACTAGAAATAACACTACAATCATTTATAGACTCCTACACTGGGTTGCTGTGCGTTTTCTGAGCTGTATGACCATGTTCAGTAGCATTCTCACCTGACATTTTGCCCACATCTATGGCAGGCATCTACAGAGGTTGAGGGGTCTGTTGGAACCAAGACGAGTGAGGTTTATATATCTGTGGAGTGTCCAGGGTGGGAGAAAGAACTCATCTCCTTGAGGCAGGTGTGAATGTTGCAATTGCCCACCTTGTTTAGCATTAAATGGTCTTGCAGCTGGCTGCTTCCTGCCTGGGTGAATCCTTTGTTGGGAAGTGTTAGCTGGTTCTGATTGATCTATGTCTGGAATTCCCCTGCTTTTTGAGTGTTGTTATTTATTTATTGTCCTGATTTTAGAGTTTTTTAATACTGGTAGCCAAATTTTGTTCATTTTCATGGTCCCCCCCCCCCCCTTTCTGTTGAAATGTCCACATGCTTGTGAATTTCAATGGCTTCAATGTGTAGTCTGGCATGGTAAGAGTTAAGAGTGGCCCACGTTTCTGTGTTTTCAACCAACCAGGTTGAGAATGATTTATTGGACTGACAATGGACTGACCTGAATTATGACCCGAACTTGCATAATTTTAATTGGATGTTTTTATATGTGATATTTTAATTATTATTTTAAATGTAAATTGTTATTATAACTGTCTTGTTTGGGCATCTAATGGTTATAATAATAAATAAACATGGCCATACAGCCTGGAAAACTCACAGCAGCTCAGTGATTCCAGCCATGAAAGCCTTCAACACGCCTACATTGATTCTGCAGTCACAAATAACAACTTCTTCTTACATGCATTCAGCTAACTGTAACACTACTAGGTCAATATCAGGGTCACATTCCTTTTTCTTCAGCAGTATGCAGATCAAAATAGGCACTAACTGCACAAAATATTAATGTAGGAATTATCACACTAATTTTCATAACTTCCTAAATTAAACAAAATTCCTCTTACCGAAATCCAATTTTTTCAAGACGAGATTCTGTAAGGTGAGGCAAACATGAACCAGTGATATCGTTTTCTAAGAGGTAAAGAAAACAACAGTTAGTTCCCTACACCTATATGTTTCTGAAATTCTTGGTATTTCAAGAATCATGCAAATTTTACAATAAAAATGTATGAAATATTAGGCTACTATCTATCTATTTTGTATCTATAACCTGCACACAAACTATATTCTGCAGAATTTTCCAAATCAGCATATTACAATTGCAAATACTGCTGTTGGAGATTTTAATCTTGATAAATTTGGGCAACTGTTGGCCAATCATGATGGAAATAAAATACTGAAAAATAAAACAGTAGTTTCTGCACGCATAGGCAACTCCCACCCTGCACAAAATCATACTCAGTTGGGAAAAATGCGTTTTTAAACCCAAAGCAATGTAACACTGAACCTCAAGAATACACAGAGCACCTCAACTATCCACATTGAGTGCTATAATACAAGAAAGAGGTTTATAAATGCCAGAGATATGGAAAGAAAGGAATCATGTTGCTTAAGCCTCAAACACAGCAGTTCTCAACCTGGGGGTCGCGACCCCCCGGGGGGTCGTTTGTGGAAAGTACTGCAATACCCACATGTCTGAATGTATTTTCCCCAAACCTCTTCAGTGCCTTTTTTTTTTTTTTTTGGTGCAGGATCAGTGAAGCTTTGCGTTGCTCAAGAGCCATATTTGGTTATATTAGCATGACAATGGATCCGAAGAACATCAAGAAAAGAAGATATACTGAGGACTTTTTGAAGTTCGCACTGATGTTGGCGCAAAGACTGCCCCAAGAATTTCTGATTTGGTGAGAAAGAAGCAAGCACAACTTTCGCACTGATGTTTTGCAGCGTCCTGCTGCAAAATGTAGCAATGTGGTTTCCTGTTGTTATATTACTAGGTTACAATGTGAGTTGTATGTTGTATGTATGTTAAATCTATTTGCTGTTATATTGAGACTGTTACCTATGCTATGACATGCTTCTAATCTAAATTTCATTTATTTGTAATTAGAAATAAATATTTCACAATATAAAATGACATATTGGTTTTGTGATTAATCACTATGGTTTATGTTCACTTTGTAACAATGAAAATACACCCACATAACCGATATTTATATTGCGATTCTTAACAGTAGCAAATTAACAGTTACAAAGTAGCAACATATATAATTTTATGGTTGGGGGTCACCACAACATGAGGAACTGTATTAAGCGGTCACGGCATTAGAAAGGTTGAGAACCACTGCTCTAACAAGAATAAGCATCTTATTAGGGGAAGAATGAGTGATATCACAGAGTTGGAAGAGACATTCACTCCAAGACTCTACCATGGAGGAAAAGCACAATCAAAGCACCCTCAACTGATGGCTATGCAGCCTCTTTTTAGAAGCCTCAGAGAAGGAGCCTCCACCACTCTCTGAAGCAGTGATTTCCACTGCTGAACAGTTCTTATGGTCAGGAGGTTCTTCCTAATGTTCAGGTGGAATCTCCTTTCCTGTAGTTTGAACCCATTGCTTTGAGTCTCCAGGACAATAGAAAACAAACCTGGTCCTCCTCCTTTATGACATCCTTTCAAAAAATTATACATGGCTATCATGTCTCCTCTCAACCTTCTCTTCTGCAGCGTAAACATACTCGGCTTTTTAAGTCACCTCTCAGAGGGTATGGCTTCCAGACCTTTGATAATTTGCCCCTCTGTACTACAGAAGGCTACTTCAAACGGAAATTTCAGGAAGCATCCTTTCTTTATTCCTCACTTCTTTAATCTCTGAACAGTGCTAGAAGGCTCCCATATAAAATACCTACAGTTCAAACAGGATTATTCTTCACAAAATTCTTCACATGCATCCTAGACCCCTGCATATCCTGGCTTTTAAAGGAAGCCAGAGGGGGATTGGCTGGATGGTGAAGGTGGCGGTTAATTCCTCCCTTTGAGAAGGCAATATTCCAGCCAGCTTAAAATAAAAAAAAGCTGTAATAAAATTGTGGTTGAAAAAATCATCATTGGACCCCACTCAATTTGTCAACTATAGGCCTGTTTCCAATGTTCTCTTTTTGGGCAAAGTCCTGGAATGTGTGGTGGCCTCACAACTCCAGGTACTCTTGGAAGACAGGGATTATCTGGATCCGGCTCAGTCTGGCTTTAGGCCGGGTCATAGAACCGAGAACTACACAGGGGGAGTGAGTCCCTGTTGGTTCTCCTGGACCTCTCAGCGGCCTTCGATACCATTGACCAGGGTATCCTTCTGGGACGCCTCGCAGGAATGAGCCTTGGAGGTACTGTTCTGCAGTGGCTCCAGTCCTTCCAAGAGGGTCATTCCCAGAAGGTGTTATTGGGACACACCTATTCAACCCCACAACCATTGTCTTGTGGAGTTCCTCAGGGCTCAACACTGTCTCCCATGTTGTTTAACATTTACATGAAGCCGTTGGGGGAGATCATCTGGAGTTTCAGGGTGCGGTGTCACCTGTACTCAGATGACGTCCAACTCTGTCACTCCTTCCCACCTGCTACTAAGGAGGCCGTTCAGGTCCTGAACCGGTGCTTGGTCCTGTGACGGTCTGAATGAGGGCTAACAAATTGAAACTGAATCCAGACAAGACAGAGGCACTCCTGGTCAGTCGCAAGGCCAAACAGGGCATAGGGTTACAGCCTATGTCGGACAGGGTTACACTCCCCCTGAAGACGCAGGTTCACAGTTTGGGCGTGATCCTGGACTCATTGCTGAGCCTGGAATCCCAGGTCTCAGCAGTGACCAGGGGAGAGGGCATCGAATTGCGCCAACTGTAAGCTGCCTTAAGTTGCCTTTGGGCTGAGAAAGGCGGTAAATAAATAAATAAAATGAGTCTAACCCAGGGGTCCTCAAACTTTTAAAACAGAGGGCCAGGTCACAGTCCCTCAAACTGTCGGAGGGCCGGATTATAAGTTAAAGAAAACATGAATGAATTCTTATGCACACTGCACATATCTTATTTGTAGTGCAAAAGAAACTTTAAAACAATACAATAATTAAAATGAAGAACAATTTTAACAAATATAAACTTATTAGTATTTCAATGGGAAGTGTGGGCCTGCTTTCAGCTGATGAGATAGGATTGTTGTTGTTGTTATTGTGTGCTTTCAAATAGTATCAGATTTAGGTTGACCCTGAGTGAGGGCCGGATAAATGACCTTGGAGGGCCGCATCCGGCCCCCGGGCCTTAGTTTGAAGACCCCTGGTCTAACCCTTCAATCTAACTTCAAACCCACAAGAACCTAACAAATTTTTGAAGGACAGTTCACTGATCTATAGTTTTGAATTGGTTCTGATAAGATAAACATAGATTCAGATTTTTCTTACTCGCATTCTTTCTAATGCACACAGGACAGCAAACTGACCTCTGTCTGAACTGACAACACGGCGAAATATGCCAACACCAAAAAGCAAATAGAGACATGTACATTTCATCACTTGTCATACCTTTAAGCCTTTATCTAACAAAGCAAGACATAATGGCATTCCCAGCACAGGACTTCATTCTCAGATTATTTCTCTATGTTGCACATGTCAATTTTCTTGACACAGATCACAAAATTATATTCTTGATCTAAACCTCAAAACAAAGGGCTATCTACGTACAACTGACAACATCAACAATCCTTTTGTGCAGTTCTCTCTCCCAAATACGCCTTTTCTCAGTTATCTTGTCTTAAGTAAAGACTGATCTGGTTAATTAATGCAACACAGTCCTCTATCATGTAATCTACAAGAATTATCTCACAATCTACTAATGTATTTGATGTATATATACAAATTAATACTTCAGATTATAGGTATAATCTTTCTTCAGTGGGACTAAAGATGGCTAATAAGTACCATATTTGGATGGCAAGTGTTTCAGTAATTTATGAAAAGCAGTATATGATTACTGAGTAGAGAATTTTGTGTGTGTGTCAGGAGCAACTTGAGAAACTGCAAGTCGCTTCTGATGTGAGAGAACTGGCTCCAGGAGACATGATGAAGGTCATGTCACTATGTGAGAGGAAGACATAATGAGGGAGCAGGCTTGTTTTCGACTGCCCTGGAGACTAAGCACCAGGACTGTGGCGCAGCTGGCTGGGAGTCAGCTGCATTAAGATCACTACTCACTGAAAGGTCATGAGTTTGAAGCCAGCCCTGCTTCGTAGATGGTCCATGAGGTGTCTTCCAACTCTGATACTAAGAAGGTTTTCAATATCATGCCAGGGGCTAATGTGGTTTTTAGCTCTGACTATGTTGTTATGGAATTTCACTGATTTCACAGGAAGTCACAGGGAGGAAGGAGCAAGCTTGTTTTCTGCTTCCCTGGAAACTAGGATGCAAAACAATGGCTTCAAACTACAAGAAAGGAGATTCCATCTGAACATGAGGAAGAACTTCCTGACTATGAGAGCCGTTCAGCAGTGGAACTCTCTGCCTCGGAATGTGGTGGAGGCTCTCTCTAGGGAAACTTTTAAACAGAGGTGGATGGCCATCTATCAGGGTTGCTTTGAATGCAATATTCCTGCTTCTTGGCGGGGGGTTGGACTGGATGACCCATGAGGTCCCTTCCAACTCTATGATTTTTAAAATGCCAGTGACATTTAATTCTGTTTTAATGTGATCTGTAGATTTCAAACCAGGTATGGGCCAACTTGGGCCAAACAACTGGAGGGCCCAAGTTGGCCCATGAATGAGCTGCCTTAACCTGCTAATTTGCATATGGTTTCTGATTGGCCAGCCTCAACATTCTAACACATTGAAGCGGCTGAGGGGGAAGAGGAAGGGGCCTGAGGCTATTAGGAATGGTGGGAGTTGACGTCCAAAACACCTGGAGAGAAGGCCCAAGTTGGCCCATGCCTGGAGTGACCGGCATCTCCGCCCTCCTTGAGAGTTCTGCTCCCGCTCGGCATCACTGCCCCACAGGCTCCCCACTCCTCACCTCGGAGCCTTCTCAGCTGCTCCGCGTCGCCGAGGCCCCTGGCGCGAAGGAAGGCACACAGCTGCGCCGAGTCCCACTCCCGCGGGCGGAGGGGGCTCGGAAGCCTCCCGGGAACCGCCGAGACGCGCTTCTCCGGCGTACGCAGGTCTTGGTCTTCGGACGGGCTAGAGGGGCAGGCTCGTTTCGGCGCCGCATCCTTGTCGTTACGGTAATCCATCGCCACCCGGGCCGGGATGCACAGCAGCCACCGCGCCGCCTCCTTCCACGCCGACGGCTCGAGGGCGACTGAGGCGGGCCAGCCGCGAGCCAGAGGCCACCCGGCGGGAAACGGCATCACGTGACGGCGGTCCTCCACTCAGGGCCGCGCAAAGGGGGCGGCCAGCCAATCAGCTTCGCCGCTGCTCTGAGGGACGCCCGTTCCCTCTTCAAACTAATGGGTCTCTGGCTGGCTGCTGCCTCTGAGTGGTCCCTCTGCGCCTCCTCAGCCTGAGGCCACGTTGCCTCGCTTCTCTTTCCTTCAAAGACATGGACACAATTTACCATAAGGACTGAGGGCCCTTCCACACAGCCCAGAATAGCAATCCCACAATATCTGCTTTGAACTGGGTTATCTGAGTCCACACCCAGATAAAGTGGCATTTTCTGCCTTGATATTCTGGAATATAGGGCTGTGTGGAAGGGCCACACTGCCATATATTCCAGTTCAAATGTGGGATTTTATTCATCTGTGTGAAAGGGGCTCGAGAGATTGGATACAACCACATCAAAACAAACATACCACAATTTGTGCCACACAAAAGTTTCATATAAATAAATATTGTCCTAGTCGTGCATGCTGGACATGTAAACTGAGGCAACATATACACTGCCACATAATTGAACAGCATTATATTGTAGTGTAGACTCACTCATGTAATGCAGTCCAACCGCCTTATATGGCAGTGTAGATCGGGCATGGTGAAGGGATTGGTTTCTCTTTTTCCCGTAAATTGAATTTGGCTATTTGTATTCCCTTAAAATAAAATGGCTGGGGTAAAATTTGCTGGAAGAAACATTCACAACCTTAGATATGCAGATGACACCACTTTGATGGCCAAAAGCGAGGAGGAGCTGAGGAGCCTTCTAACCAAGGTGAAAGAAGAAAGCGCAAAAGCTGGGTTGCAGCTAAACATTACAAAAAACCAAGATTATGGCAACCAGACTGACAAATAGAGGGAGAAAACGTGGAGGCAGTGACAGACTTTGTATTTCTAGGTGCAAGGATTACTGCAGATGCAGACTGCAGCCAGGAAATCGGGAGACGCTTCCTTTTTGGGAGGAGAGCAATGTCCAGTCTCGATAAAATAGTAAAGAGTTGAGGCATCACACTGGCAACAAAGATCCGCATAGTAAAAGCAATGGTATTCCCCATAGTCACCTACAGATGTGAGAGCTGGACCATAGGGAAGGCTGAGTGAAGTAAGATAGATGCTTTTGAACTGTAGGAGGAAAGTGCTGAGAGTGCCTTGGACCGCCAGAAGATCCAACCAGTCCATACTTCAAGAAATAAACCCTGACTGCTCATTGGAGGGAAGGATAGTAGAGGCAAAGATGAAGTATTTTGGCCACATAATGAGAAGACAGGAAAGCTTAGAGAAGTCAATGATGCTGAGGAAAATGGAAGGAAAAAGGAAGAGGGGTTGACCAAGGGCAAGATGGATGGATGGATCCTTGAAGTGACTGGCTTGACTCTGAAGGAGCTGTGGGTGGTGACGGCCAACAGGGAGCTCTGGCGTGGGCTGGTCCATGAGGTCACAGAGTCAGAAGCAACTGAATGAAAGAACAACCACCCTTCAAAGAAATGGACACAACCATTAGGACGGAAACACTGAGGTACCTTCCACACAGCTTAATAAAACCCTACATTATCTGCTTTGAACTGGAATATACAGCAATATGTGGACTCCGATAATCCAGTTCAAAGCAGATCTTGTGGGATTTTCTGCCTTATAGGATATAGGGCTGTGTATAAGGGCTCTGAGGCTGCATCTACACTGCCCTATATCCCAGGATTGGATCCCAGATTATCTGTTTTGAACTGGATTATATGAGAGCCCTTCCACACAGCCTATATCTCAGAACAGAGGCAGAAAATCCCACAATATCTGCTTTGAACTGGGTTATCTGAGTCCACACTCAGGTCATGTGGGATTATCTGCCTTGATATTCAGGGATATAGGGCTGTGTGAAAGGACCCTGGGTTAACTGGTGGCCCTTCCACACAGCCATATATTCAATTTAAAAACAGATGAGGTATTTTATTCAGCTGTGTGGAAAATAAGTAGTGGTTGTGTGTCTTCAAGGTGAAATACCATGAGGTTTTATTGCCACGACTTCGGGCCCTTCCACACAGCCCTATATCCCAGAATATCAAGGCAAAAAATCCCACAATATCTGTTTAAACCATTCAGATAATGTGGGATTTTCTGCCTTGATATTTGGGGTTATAGGGCTGTGTGGAAGGGCCCTCCGTTGTTATCAGTTAAGATGGCCTGGAGGGATATCAGAGCAGGCAGAGGTTGCTTTCCTTCCATGTGGACAACAAGAAGAATAAAAGAGCCATCAAATCCAGGCAATAAACGTTCAACTCCATTAGCAACAGAAAAAAAGCAGATTCCTTTGAGAGCAATGCTGTTTTTGTCATGAGAAAGGCAGTCCTGCCCTTTTCTTAGGCAGAAAACCATACATTTCTGCATTGTTACAACTAGAAAAAACTTTTTAGTTTCTGTATAGGTTAAAAAACTATATTATTTATTTAATTACTTGATTTATTGGTCACCTTTTGGCCCAAAAGGGATACATCTTCAGGTTCTTAGTATTGCCCCCAAGTTTGTAAACACCTAGAGAAGCCAAAGGGGGTGACTATAGATTAAAAGATGATCCACGAGCCTCTTTTTCCTCCTTATTGTATTTATTGTGTGCCTTATCATTCTTCTCAAATGGCTCATTTTATTTATGTATTATTTATTTATTTACTTCATTTATATACCGCTTTTCTCAGCCCTTAGGCGACTCATTTTCCGCTCACTGAGGGGAAGTAGGACCAGGGAAAGGTATCTGCTATTAAGAGATAAACAAAGAAGAAACAAGGATGGATGGAAAAAGGGCAAAACCAGCTTTCCCCTTTGCCTCCAACTTCAGAGACTTACACTACTTCTACACTATGTAAAATCCTTCTACACTACTATGTAAAATCTGGATTATATGCTTTGAACTGGATTATATAACAGTGTAGACCAGGCATGGGCAAACTTTGGCTCTCCAGGTGTTTTGGGTTTCAGCTCCCACAATTCATTCTGGCTGTAGGAATTGTGGAAGTTGAAGTCCAAAACACCAGGAAGTCTGAAGTTTGCCCATGCCTGGTGTGGACTCATATAATCCAGTTCAAAGCAAACAATGTGGTTTATTTGCTTTGAGAATCTGGATTATATGGCAGTGTAGAAGGGTCCTTACTCTTTTGCTTACTGTTCTGCATTTCCCTCCAACCTCATTGCTTTCAATTTAGTACAATCTCTGCCCATTTAGTATAATGCATCTGATTAAATTAAACCTTATCCAAAATAGTTTATGTCCAAATAAAAAAATATTTATTTTATTTATAAACTACCTATCATTTCCAAAGAATTTCAAGGCAGTATATACATTTAGAGAGAGAGAGAGAGAGAGAGAACAAGAACTACCAGGTCTCTCGAAATAATATCTATTTTTCCACAATTCCATTGTTCTTATATAATAAGAAATATAAATGTTTAGTTACAAAACCATTCAGTTAGCAAATTAACAACAGGATATCATATTGTAAAATTGAGGTAGGCCAAATTAAATAGTTTGTTTTATTGAACCAATTAGTTAAGCCATTCTATGCTCAATCATATTATTATTCCACAGGAACTTACTCAGTAATATAACATGCTGGGTCTTCCATTCATCTCTGCAAATGCAGAAAGACATATGAGACTTGTTAATATATATTTGATGAGAACCCCCTACATTTAACCTTGTATTTGTGGCCTGATTAACCTGTGAGGTAAGTGGGCTACAGGTGATAATTTACACTCTGGGGAAGCTAACAGTTAGAATAGGCTCCTACTTTTAAATCAGAAACAAGATTCTAGTTAGTTTTTCAGTAAGTTTTTTTTTTAGTTAGCTGTATAGCTAATTAATTCTTTTTCCAGTGCAAGTATTTTAGCCAGTATTGTGGGGAGGTATCAATGAATGCATCTACACTGCAAAATCAATGCAGTTAAACACTCCTTAAATTATCATGGGATCTGTAGTTTGGTGAGACACAGCAGCTTTTGGCAGGGAAGGGTAAAAACTACAATTTCCAGTACATTGTAGATCAGGCATGGACAGACTTCTGCCCTCCAGGTTTTGGACTGCAACTCCCACAATTCCTAACAGCCTTGGGCTTAAGCGTCTGAAGGGGAAAAGGAAAGGGCCCGAGACAGTTAGGAATTGTGGGAGTCAAAGTCCAAAACATCTGGAGGGCTGAAGTTTGCCTATTCCTGGTGTAGATGCACCCTGTGTGTATATCATGTTCCTTATAAAATATCATCAAAATAGTTTATTGTATGGGCCCAAGGCCATGACAAAAAGCACCTGAACACAATAGTACCAAAGATGCTAGGCAGTATATTGCATTAGCAACTCTGATTACAGTAGGGTCTCCAATTCCCCTCCACAATTTGTATTTTGGATACTGGCAAACTCCTGTCCAGAAGCACAAACTACTGCAGATTAAGAAGTCATTTAAAGAGAGATTTGATTGCAGCACACAATTGTTATCACTGAAAGCATTTGATACACAGCGTATTTAAGCTTTATGCAGTTTAAAGCATGTTTATGGCCTTTCCTCCCACTTGTCCTGAGAGCAAAACATTCACTCTTGGTCATAGACTCTGTATCTGGTGTAGTTAAGACACCTGAACAGCTCCATGCCATGAGTTGACAGCCAAGGCTGAGGAATTAAAGAAGAGTGGAAACATCTGGAGTTCTGTGTGGGAAAGAACCTCATAAGGCAAACTGGTTCAGGCTGGAAGACTTGGAGGCTGTACAAATTAATATTTGGGAGTTGAGGGGGTGGACCTTTTGGCGGGCATTGAATTGGGAACATGGCCACATATTTTCTTCATTTGTAACTAGGATTAAAGAAATTTCAAAGATTTCCTTGTGAGTAACTCTATGATCAAGGTTCTGCAGTCATCACACTTTTCCCAGCTCACACCCCTTCTCCTTCCCATCACTCACTGGAATGACTTTGAAGCAGGCTTTGCCAAGCTCAGCTGTCCTTTAGCTTCAACTTCCGTGTAATAATCTAGCACAATTGCAGTAGATAACAGCATAATCAGAAGCATTGCAGGTCCCATCATTCTGATGTAAAACTCTTAGCAGGATTTGTACATTTTGACAACATTGTCCTCTATTTAAAAATGCAGAAATTTTCTCCCTTTCTTTTGCATCTCTTTTGTCTGTTATCAGCAGAACTGATTTATACACTAATTCAAGGTAAGGAATCTAGGGAACCCCTGTAATAAAGTATTAAACACTAAACAGACAGCAGTTTATTCTTTTTGATCTGTAAGTATCACTGTAAATAATTATTTATTATTCGTTTTGGCCCTCACTGGTAGGTTGCAAAATTCTAACAGCAGGACAATGTTTACCACCAAAGTAGTTTGTTGCTCATGTCCCCTTTCAGCTTCTGCCAAGTATTTAAAAAGAGTTTTTAGTCACAGATATTATTTTTAGGAGAGAATGCACATGTGGGTGAAGGGTGTCATCTCTTACAAACATTTTAACTTTTGTGTGCTTTTATGTGTATGTGGCCTACATAGAGACCACAATTTCCGTTAGTGATAGAAGCAGGGCTTCCTTGATCACATGTCCAATATACGTGTTTACTGTGCCTCGATTTGTGGTCTTGACATTTTAAAGTGCCAAGCATCCAGATTCTGTGTCTTGGACACTCATAGAAGTGAACACAGTCCAATAATGTGCTCTTTGCCTACCCTCCTCTATTCAGACATGTAATTACTGTTCAAGGTTTGACTATTTCTAGTCCCACAAAGTTGAAGGGAGCCTCTGAGTTGTGCCAACTAATGGGCAAATCTGTCATTTTTTGCTCTAGTGCCTGCCTCACAATCAATGATAATTTAAGACATTTGTCGATTATTGAACTGATGTTGTATTTTGCATTCATTATCCAGAATCCCGCTTCTTGCACTGCTCCCCGGTAGTATCCGACTTGAAGTTTAGCTCTTTCATGGTAGTGCCATATGAGCAGAGTAGTAATGAGATGTCTCCCAGGACTGATGAGTGGATTATGTTCACATTGACTAAGATCAGCACTATGTAGGCAGTTGCCAACTTTTAAGTGAGCCATCTTGAGAATATCTTCCTTCTATGCACTGAAGGGGATGGGGACAAAGGACACCTATTTAATTTGATTTAACTTGATTAATAAACAGCTTTAGTCTTTAGCATTAGAAGGAAATCTGCCTTAGTTTTAGTCTTAAGCCATGAGAAGACACACACAGGAAAGGGCTCACATAAACAGAACAAAGAAAACATACACCAAATGAGACAATGGACTATTACCTTCTTTAGAGATGCAAAGAATTCTGTGTGACCCAGGGAAGTCATACAAGCAGGCAATGGCAATAAAACCTTAGAGACAGCAGCCTTAGATGCAGGAATCAGAAATAGCATGTTGATGTATTTTTATTTTGATAAATTGAATTTGCTTTCCTGAACTGTTTTGATAAGCATTTGATCAAATGGTGTCATGTGCAGGATTAAACAAGATGAAAGGAAGAACAGGCGTGAGAACGAAGATGTTGTAAAGTGAATTGTACCTGCAAAACTATAAGAATCCTATGTGAAATGTCAGTCAGTGTGCCACCTTCCTTTCAGGACCGTCATCCACAGCTTATTTGCAAATAGTTTTTTTTCTGTCTCCTCTGCCTTCTACTTCCTTATTGAAAAACCAGAACTAGGGCGTTTCACAAGGTTTGCCTTCTTAAAAGGGGGCATTGTATCTGAGCCTCTTCATTATTTCTGATCTTGCCCAAATATGATTGATGTGGAACAATGGGAATGTTTTTTTATTTCCTTAAAGGTTAATCCACTGGGTGTGATCTGTTGCACAATAGAATATGATTCTTGTTAAACACCATGAAATGTTTACTGTTTGCAACAGTTAATCCACTGTATGTGATCTGTGCCACATGTAGCAATGGAGACAGTAGTCATAGGGATCTTTTGGCAACTGATACAAAGTGAATGAAGCCTGCTGCAGTTTTCAGGAGTATTGACCACTGAGGAAGAACTGAAATTGTGAACCCTTGGCTAACCTGTTTGTGTAATGGTGGTCCCCTCTGGAGCAAGGCTTTCATTAGTGTAGGTCTGTTGCTGAGGTGCACAATCTGTGGCCTTGGACTTCAGCTCCCAGAATTCCTGACCATTGAAAAAGCTGGCTACAGCTTCTGGGGGTTAAAGCCCCAAACACCTGGAGGACCACAGGTTGTGCACCACTGCTTTATTGGATGCTATTTTGTGAAGTTAGTATATGTGTTGAGTAAGCGGATTACTTTCTCTGATGTAGACAATGACTTTAGACCAAGATCTACATAAAAGTCTTTCTACAAACTGCCTTACATCCTGAATATACTTTCCCTTCTCCTCCTCATCGGCCTTACACATACCACTTCTGGCCACCTGCATTCAGTACTTCGCTACTTCTGTAGTGCCGTCTTTCTCACCGGAATATAGAAATCTTGGCTCAATCAAGATCAATGAGACCATTGTTCTGAGAAATAGAGGTTGCTTACCTGTAACCGTATTTCTTAGAGTGTCCATCTGCGAAATTCACACCTATGGGTTTTCCTTTGCACATGCGCAGAAATCCGGAACATTCTAAAGTTTAATGAAATTAAAAATGATTATTTATTAGGCTCCGCCCCTCTCCCCGCCCCCTCGGTATATATGCCGCTGCATGCGGCTGAGATCTAGTTCCCCAGCGCTAATCGCAGCTAGGTCTAGAGGCATGACAGAGGAGAGGAAGGGCAGGTTGTGTGAATTTCACAGATGGACACTCGAAGAAATACGGTTACAGGTAAGCAACCTCTATTTATTCTTCGTGTCCTCTGCGAAATCCACACCTATGGGTGAATAGCAAGCTACTGACCTGGAGGCAGGTCATGCCACGCAGGAAAAAAGGACAGCTCTGCCAAATGCAGCGTCTTTCTTCGCCTGAATGTCCAACTTGTAGTGGGAGGCAAACGTGGAGGGTGTAGACCACGTAGCTGCTCTGCAGATTTGATCCAGTGGGACTCCTCGAAGAAAGGCTTGAGATGTGGACACCGAGCGAGTCGAGTGAGCCACGATGTGAGAAGGAGGTTCCTTCTTTGCCAATTGGTAGGCTAGCCAGATCGTTGAAACAATCCAGGAGGCCAGTCCTTGTGAGGATACAGGATGGCCCAACATGTCTTTTCTGTATTTCAAAAATAGCTTAGGAGACTTCCTATAGGTGGAGGTCCTATGCAGGTAAAAAGAAAGAGCCCTCTTAACATCGAGGGAGTGTAATGCTACCTCCAACGGGGAGGATGGGTTGGGGAAAAAGGCCAGCAGGATAATATCCTGTGACATATGAAAATAAGAAACAACTTTGGGTAGAAACGTGACATCAGTCCGAAGGACTACCTTGTCCTCGTGGAACCTGATATAAGGAGGGTCGGAGCGGAGGGCCGTCAATTCACTCGACCGTCTGGCCGACGTGATGGCCACAAGGAATGCTGTCTTCCAAGACAAATGGGAAATGTCACTAGAGGCCATAGGTTCAAAGGGAGGTTTTGATAACTGGGATAACACTAGCTCTAGGCTCCACTGAGGCGAAGGGAGGGAAGTAGGAGGGTGGATATTTTTATAGCCCTTGAGAAACAATTGAATCAGGTGGTCTTGAAAAAGGGACGGCAAGCCGGATTTTTTGCGATAGGAAGAGATTGCTGCTATGTAGCATTTGACTGAGGAAAGGGAGAAGTTTTTGTTGGAGAGGTGCACTAGGAAGTCTAGTACCACCAGAATTGGTGCTGATAAGGGAGTGAATCCCGCTGCTTGTGTAAACTTCCCAAATGATGACCATTTATAATGATATGACTTCTTAGTGGTTGGTTTATGGGCCGCCAATAGTATTCGTGATACTTCCTCAGGGAGGTTCATTGCGGCCTGATCCTCCACGCCATGAGGGAGAGGGAGTGGAGATCTGGATGGAGGACTAGACCGTTCTCCACTGAGAGAAGGTCTGGGGTCGGATCGAGGCGGAGGAATTCTTTGTTGGAGATATGGAGCAGGGGAGCAAACCAGTGTTGGCGTGGCCACGAGGGGGTGACCAGGATGCAGTCTGTGTTGTCCTGAATTATTTTGGCTATGACGGGGGATAGGAGAGGAAGTGGTGGAAAGAGGTAGAGTAGGCCTGGGGACCACTGGAACAGGAAGGCGTCCCCGAGACAACCTGGGGATGCGCGAGGGCGGAGCCTTGCGCAGTAGAGAGGGCAATGAGTGTTCACGGGGGATGCAAACAGGTCTGTCCTGGGGATGCCCCACTTGCGGGTGAGAGTCTTGAAGTGTGTGTGATGTAGTTGCCACTCGTGATTGTTTTTTGAGGATCTGCTTAGAGAGTCCGCTAGTGTGTTGTCCTGGCCTGGTAGATGGATAGCAGTGAGAAGGACATTCCTCCAATTGCACCATGCCCAAATCCGTGTTGATATGGCTAATAGTGTCTGAGAGCGGGTTCCCCCTTGTTTGTTGATATAATATTTGACAGCGGTGTTGTCTGTTACAATTTGGACTTTGCGGTTCGAGATGATGCGGACAAAGGCTCTGAGGGCCTTTTCTACTGCCATCATCTCGAGCGCGTTGATGTGGAATTGGTGGTCTTGGGGAGACCAATGGCCGCTCACTTTGAACCCTTTGAGGTGTGCTCCCCAACCTGAGTTGGAGGCATCGGTCGTGAGGGACATGGAAGGATGGGGTTGTATGAAAGACATCCCTGATTGAACATTGTAATGCTTTGTCCACCATGAGAGGGAGTGAAGGACGGGGTGTGGCGGATATAGAATACGAGATTGAGGTTCCCGGAGGGGGTCGAATGACCTGATGAACCAGCTTTGTAGCGGCCTCATCTTTAGACGGGCGAATGGGGTGACATTTGTGGTAGATGACATGTGGCCAAGGATAGATTGGATAGCCCAAGCCGAGGATCTCCGGGAGTGCTGGAGGGTTCGGATTGTTTGCTGAAGTTTGAGGAAGCGGTCTTCTGGGAGGAAGGCTTTCTGGAGAGTGGAGTCTATCACGGCTCCTATGAACTGGATTCGTTGTGTCGGGGTGAGATGGGATTTTTCCTGGTTTACAACCAGACCCAAGTCCTGCAAAAGAGACAAGGTGTAATGAATATCGTTGCGTAGTTGCGTTCTCGAAATAGAGCAAAATAACCAGTCATCCAGGTACTGAAAAACCATGATGCCTTGTTGGCGGAGGTGTGCAGCTATGACAGACATGCATTTTGTGAACACTCTGGGTGCCGTGGACAAGCCAAATGCGAGAGAATTGAAGGAGAAGTGGTTGTCTTGCACCGCAAAGGTCAGGATCCTGCGGTGGGCCTCCCTAATTGAGATGTGGAAGTAGGTGTCTCGTAGGTCCACTGTTGCCAACCACGATCGTGGTGGAATGAAAGGGAGTATGTTAGGAAGTGTAACCATGCGAAATTTGCGCGGTGTAATGAAAGTCTTGAGTCTGCGTAGATCCAGGATGGGGCGTAGACCCCCATCTCTTCTGTCTATCAGGAAATATCGAGGAAGAAGCAACTGCTGGCATTCTGTGAAGGGTTAGGAGATATGGCGCCCTTTTGAAGGAGAGAATGTACTTCCTCCCAGATCTCCTGGTAGGGTTGAGTGAGGAGGATTTTACCCACAGGTGGGTAAGAGTCGAATTCTATTGCGTATCCCCTTTTGACTATGTCCAGGACCCAGGCATCTGTAGTGATAGACTGCCATGTTGGAAGAAAGGGTTGTAGTCTGTTTAGGTATGTAAGTGGTTGTGTATGTATGGAGGGATGAGCGGTAATGGATACTGGTGTGCTAAAAACGACATTTGTTGTTATTGGCAGGCCTGGTACCACGGTACTGACCTCTGAAGGGGAGCTGTGGTCGTCTTGGGAGTTGTAGACTGGGCGTAGGATCTTTGACGTCCCCTGTAGAAGGAGATATTGTAGGGTCTGTTGTAGTAGTGGGGGCGGTAGTAATATGAGCCCCACCGTTGGCGTTGGTGAGAATATGGTTGTTGGTCATATTTGAAGACCGTTTGTTTCATTTTATGAGAATGCTCAAGTTGTGAATCAGTTTCAGGATTGAAGAGTCCTGCCTCATCCATAGGAAGGTTTTCAATAAGGGTGCATTGTGATTGGGAGAGGATTGCAGCCCTTAGCCAGGCGTGGCGACGAAGGGCCACTGAGCCTGCAATGAGTTTCCCTGAAGTGTCAGCTGTGTTCCTTGCAAGGTCTTTTTGCAAAGATGCTAAAAGGAGGGCTTCTTGTTTAAAGGCCAGAGCCAGTGGCTGGTCGGCTGGAGGTAATAAGTCTAAATAAGGGGATATCTTGTTCCACAAAAAGGTTTGGTACACACTCATGTATACTCCATAGTGAGCCATGCGTGCAAACAGGCATGCTGAGGAGTAAATTTTTTTGGCCATAGAGTCAAGTTTTCTTCCCTCTTTGTCAGACGGGGAAGTCTGGTTTGTTTGTACAGGTTTTGGTTGAGCATCCGTTACAATAGAATTTGCTTTAGGCATTTTAGATAGCCATGAAGCGGAGGATAAATCAATACGGTATAAATTATCTGCTCTTTTGGGAGTTGCCGGGATCATAGCTGGGGCAACTCCGGTATTTTTCAAAATCTTTAGTAGAAAAGGTAAGGTGGGCAACACAGTGGATGCAGGTTGTTGTTGTTCAGTAGAAGTGAAGCATGGGTCAACCACAGTGTCTGTGGGTTCAGGTGTAGCGAGATTCAAAGCCCTGGAAAGTCTTATCAGCAGGGCAGAAATTTTTTTTAACTCTTCCAAATTTTTAGGGGAAGGGTCAGAGTCTGGAAGAGGGTCATGGATAAGTGGAGTGTCATCAGTGGATTCAAGATCCACTGTGTGAGAGTCCTGGTGCTCCTGACTGAGGGGGTCTTGAAAAGGTTGGGGAGGGGCCAGTTCAGTTTGCTCTTCTGGAGGATGGGAGAGTGTAGCTGTTGGGGGTGCATGTGGGGGTTGTGGATAACTGAACTGGGGTGGATAATGGGTACTGTAGTCTTTGGGATGGTTAGGGGGGGTGGATAGTAGAAGGGATATACTGGATAGGGAGGAGGAGGGGGATAGAGATGGTAAGGGTAATCCTGGGGAGCATAAGGGTGGTACTGCTCAGGAGGGTGAATTCTAGCCCTCTTGGAAGGGTGGGGGTTAGGAGGGGGTTGAGGGGAAGGAGAAGGAGAACGGCGGCGGCGGCGTGGGGCCTGCGCCACAGAAACTTGCTGCCCTGAGGGAGGAGTTTCCCTCGGTACCGGGGAATCTGGTGGGCTGGGAGAAGGAGGGGGTGAAGCTTGGGAGGGAGGGAGGGAGGGGCGGAGGGGAAAGCTCCGCAGCCGGCTGGGCTTGCAAATCAAGCTGCGGATCCAGGAGCTCTAGAGGGGGAAGATAGGAGGGATCTTCCATGTGCAGCATGGGAGGGAGGGGCTCCTGGAGATGGAGGGCGGAACTGGAGAGGTGAGGCATCGGATCCAATATAGGGGGACTCAAGGGCTGTTCACCAGTGAGTTGCCGTCCCTTTTTTTGCTTGGAGGGTTTTTCTTTCGATTTTGCTGCCCTCGTGGTTTGTTTAGAGGGCTTTGATCTTTTCTTAGGCGGCTCCACTGAGGAAGTGCTTGTCTGGCCCGAGTCTCGCCTATCTCCAGCACGTGGAGAGGGAGGCTGAGGGGGCTCTTGAGCTGGGGAGGAGTGGGAGGGGGGAAGAGGCGCCTGGGGAGCCAAAGCGCGCTCATACAACAATGCCTTCAAACGGGCATCTCTGCCTTTACGGGCTCTAGATGTAAAACTCAAACATATCTCGCAGGATTGGAGATTGTGGGTTTCCCCCAAACAAAGTAAGCATTTGGAATGTTTATCAGCCTCAGGCAGGGTAGCCCCGCAGGCCGAGCAATTTTTGAAATAAGGAGAAGACATGCTAGCCTGAATTTTAAGAGTAGTCAGCCAGTCCGAGTCAGGGATGGAGAGGTTGAGCCAGAGAGAAACAGTCCTTGAGTCAAAAGCCGGTAAGTAGAGAGAAGAACGTTCCGAGATGCTGCCGGATTAGCGCGGAAGAAGGAACTAGATCTCAGCCGCATGCAGCGGCATATATACCGAGGGGGCGGGGAGAGGGGCGGAGCCTAATAAATAATCATTTTTAATTTCATTAAACTTTAGAATGTTCTGGATTTCTGCGCATGCGCAAAGGAAAACCCATAGGTGTGGATTTCGCAGAGGACACGAAGAATAAACCCCTTGACACTTTAGTCAAAGACTACCTTAATATTCCATGGCTTTTTGGAATAGTACAACTTGAAGCTAAGAAAGTTATAGAATTCTTCACCATCGTTATGAGATGGCTTGTGTCCTGAAAGATCATCATTTTTGTTGGACTTACTAAGAAGGAAGCAATGTTTAATAAGGTAGAAAACAACTAGAAAAGGGGAAGGCCACTTTACAGATGGATAGACTCAACGAGGCCACAGCTCTGAGTCTGTTGAGAAGAGATCTCACACTCATAGGGCTACCATATCTTGAAATCTACTTGACAGCAGTCAATAAACACATCTACAAGTTTTAGATTAGGTGTACTGTATCTACTTTGAACTACTTTTTAAATACATAAACAAATACAGAGTACTTGGGTATGCTGCTGTTGGCTATGGACATTCTTCAAAGATACTTACGGTTGGAAGAACTGCTAAAGTTGTCTAAGAATAAGGGAAGAAAGGCTGTATGGGTGAACTGGAAAATAGAGCAAATAGGCCTTAACAAAACCTGTATTAAAATTATTTACATAGTAGGCAGTGCAGGTACAAAAGTCATTTACCCATATTTCACACAGTGGTGAATTGCACTGTTAGTGAATTAACAAATAGGATACCAGTCTAGGTTTATTTCCGATTAATTTCTAATTATACATTGGCAGAAAGGAAGCTTAAACAATTAAAATAAGTCTTCTGATCATCTCATCCAAACATGCTTGTCATATTATTTCAATCTGATTATCCCTCAACTTTTGAGTACTCCCTGCCTTTTGGGTGAAATGCAAATTACGTTTCTCTTTTCTACTTTCGTTTCTCCAAAACTATATTTCAGTTTACTGGAAATGCTTAGAAAGTTCTGGCTGGCATCCATAGATCCACCCTTAGAGATTGTTTTCTTTCAACAGTGAATTACTATATAACCCACAGATTAACAGCACAAAGATTTATATTTTATAGCAGAACTGGGAAATTTAAGCATGGCTTGACAATAGCCCTACTTGAAGGAACTTTTAACTGAATGGATGCTTTATTTTTCCATTAGCTTGTTTTAAATTGTATTTTACGTTTTTGTATTTGTTATTCATTATGTGTTTAAAATTTATATTACACTTGCTCATATTTCACACTATGCTGAATGGTATTGTTGCTCCACATTAATTATGTTGATTCAGTCACACCTTTCCAGATTTACTCATGGTATGGTTGTAAGTCTAAAGTGGTGAGCTGGAGAGTAATGTATGTGGTTTTGAACCCACTGGAGGAAAAGTTGAATAGAAATGACATAAATGAATGTGAATATACCTAACTAGCATATGCAAGTTTTAATAAAATGTCTTCCATTGTTTGTTTTTCTTAGTAAATTATTTCCCCATTAAGTTATCTTGAAAAGCTTTTAAAAAAGCAAAGCATAGCTCTATTTTGTGATTGTTCTTTCTGATAAAATTAACTGTGATACCAGGAAATAGATTTTTCAATCTCTATGGTTGGGAAAATATCTAGCCTTTAGCATTACTAAATATAAGCTTGTGAGTGTTGAAATGGCTTGTTTTGTTACTGAGTGGAAGCCCGGAAAAAAAAAAAAAACCACTTTGAGGAATGAAATTTATTAACCCACGAAATTAATTCCTCACCCTCTTCTAGTACTTTCAGTTTTGTTTTTCTTGAATAGAATGGGGAAACTGAACAGAAACCTATTTTCTGTTGTTCTCCAACTTGGTCCAAGTCACTGAATAATTTGGAAATACATCTGAATTAATTGATGAGTAAAGACGACACAGAGAATTTTCCTTTTTAATAAGCAGAACACATATACTATCATAATTTGTTCAGTTGTTTGTTCCAGGTTCATGCAGAAATAAAGTTTGGAAACTGATTCTGTTTCCTAATACAGGTGGTATGAGAGGAACAATGCTTTGGACTCCCAAATAACAAACCAATAAGTTCTTCATCAATCCAGAGATGATAGGGACTGGTCCTGAATTAGACTGGAGGACAACAAAACAAAGCACCCCCCCCCCCCCCAAATCAAAGTCAACATATCAGAATAAAGATGTTTTTAATGAAGACCCATATTTACAAGAATATTTCTGAACCATAGCAACATTTTTAAAGAAAGTTGCTATGGTTGCTATGTTGTGGGCAACTCCAATTTATTCAGAGCATCACTAGCTTTTTTTTAGAGCAGATACATTATTAATATAAATAATAGAAGTTGTCACATTAGTATAAAATCTAATTAATATAAACTATTAAAATTGTGATTAAGAACTTCAGCACCAGTTCTTTATTACCAAGACCTGAGAATCTATTTGGAGAACAGATATGTATTTGGAAATGTATTGACTTAAAAAGCAACTTGGAAAAGTGGGCTGAAAGTCTTTTTACACCACAATGTATGATAAGAGATATTTTAAAAGATAAGATATTCCATTTTCAAAATAACCATGTTCAGTGTGCTACTTACTTTATGGAAAGTCCTACATGTAGGTCTTGTAGTATTTGAGAATTTTTCTTTCACAGTGAATTAGTAAAAATAAAATATACAAATTATGCTGTACAACATAGTTTTTCAGTTATATTTTAATATTTGACCTCATGACCTCTTATGCTAATTAGAGTACTAAATATTGGAATACTGATCAATAGTTCTAAAATCCTTTAGAACTGACTAGCTCCTTATGAAAGTAGTTTTTAAAAAACCCTACAAGAATTTCTACACATGAATTAAAGCAACCCACAGCACTAGTAAGGAAGCTTCAGCCTCAATATAATTGTGTATTCTCACTAGTTTCATTAACTTATTGTTTTTTTTCTATCAAAACTATAAAGTAAGACCTTATATTTCCCATACTATCACATAATCAAACCTTCTGAAACCTTCTGTTTACAAATATTTCTGAAACAAGAATCAATGGTTTGGTACCCACACCGCTAACAAAAAGCATAGGCCAATCACATAAAAATAGTTATAGAATACTCTTATGTACACATGCACTTACTTTGATAAGACTTATATTTTGTGTAGATACTACACAAGCGAAAACATGATTTTCAAGGAAAAAAGTGAATAACCAGAAGGTACGAAAATGGTAACAAATTACAGCTCCCCATATGAGAGCAGCCAACTGTGCTTTGAATCCCAAGGAGTCTTTCGCCACCATGAAGTCCATCACGAAGAAAAGGCTGAAGTAGCTTGAAGTACTGATAACCTTTCCCCTCATGCCCTACTAAGAATCACAGCTAGTCATCAAAAAACTGCATTTCCAAGGTAATATCTCCTCTTGTTGCTAGCTGGGCATATTGTGAATGGAAGAGCAGTAACACAAGTTCTCAATTTGCAAACCATTTTTGCTCTTCCTATTTCAGAAAAGTCCAAGGAGATTTTTGAGTACAACCACCAATGGGACAAGGCATGATCACTTCTTTTTCGAATTCCTTTATCTGAACTATTTCTCTTTTTTTGGGGTGTGTGTTCAGATCACTTCAACCTTTCTTGACTGTTGTGGGAGGCTGGCATTGAGATGACAGACAAACAGACATTGCTTCTTCCTATACTAGCTATGAAAAAGTGTGGCCAGGCTCAACATGTGCATCCTCTTTACTGATGAACTGACATAACATGTTAGGCTTGACATACTTTATGCAGTTGAGATATACTATGATGTCATTTATGATGGAACAAAAACACCCCTATAAGACTTGGATAAGTTACAAGGAATATGTCTGTTTAACAACAGGATTCATTGCCTCTTTATGAGACCAAATTCAAACGAGATAGCAAGAGAACGCAAGAATTTCCCCAATATGGGCAATGACAGAAGATTGCAACTACTTTCACTCAGCAGTTGTACCAGTAACAACAAGAACAACAAAACCTTCTGGGACCATCACTCCACATCTTGTTCAATTCCTCCTGCAGGATATTTACCATTCAACTGGAACCTAAGACCGCATAACTTTACATATAAGCTTATGTATAAAATAAAAATGTTAACCAAGTTTCTTGATAAAAAGAGAATGTCGCTTCAAAGAGAGAAAAACATCTGGTTAGTTGCTATATACTCTACACTTTTTTGGCCTTACAACACATTAAAATAATGCATAGAAAGTCATCAGTTTCTTTTAAAGAATAAGAATTAAAACATTTTTTTGAAGAAAAGCAACGATCAAGAGAATAAACAGGCTTAACTTCTACTGCTGTATGCAGTAGTTGCAGTCTGAGAGCCAAGATAGCTGAAGTGGCTTGCACTTTCAGAAAACAAGTCCAAAAGTATATAAAATCCATTAAAATTTATACTTTCACACACAACTGATCCAAATTAATTTTACAGTAACTCTGCATAAAAGTATAAACTGCAAGAAGAAATTTAATAATTGTCCCATGCTCCACTTTTAAAAGGTGGCATCATAGAACAGTGTATACTTTGATTGGCTCACTACCTGTCTACTGTAAGAAAAAGAAAATTGAAGTAGGAATGGGATTTGCGTTACAGAAGAAACATCTGAAGAGCCTTTAGTCCTCGCAGCGTTCCATTTGGCCTAGTGATTTGCTCTTTCACTGACCACATCCTGAAGACGTTTAAGTAAAACATCATCATTTTCCTGACACATTCTCTTTGCTGGTGATTCTGTGTCACTGTCAACAGATATGGCTCTCTTCTTAGGTCTTTGCCCTTCTTGTTTTATCATATTGTTGATTTCCTTCAAACTCTGTAAGATTAAAAGCATTTGAGAACCAAAAATAAAAACAATTAATTTATATTGTACCCATTGTTTTCTTAAATTCTCAGTGTCTAAAAGACGTTAAGATAAAGTTATGGATTTACTGATTGCATTCTATGCAGAAACCCTTCCCATCCTCACATCTGCCCTCCAAAAAACCATATGCACTATTAGAATCTTTCAGAGATGGTTAATAAAGCTTTCTTGAAGTCAACAAATATGAGTGAGATTTTAAATTCTACAATGTCAAAATGAATATATCTTACCTTGGAAGGGCTTCCATTAAATTTATATAATAGTGCAGCCTTAGGTGTTGTGCAAGCACCATTCTTATGCGGTGAAACATAAACAGAGTGTTGCTGAGATATCCGTCGAGGAGAGACTGGTTGCTGTTTAATGCTTGGGAACGGGGAAAGCGGAGGTGCCTCCACCTTGAAAGGGAAAAATTCAACATTCAGATGCAAGAAATCTATTACTCCTTCTTCTAATAGTGCAAATAGGATTTCACTGAAAAACACAGGCCCAAGATGAAAAATGCCAAAGTATATTATTCTGTCAGCTTGATATATTACAATTTCTGGAGAAGGTATCTTTAATTACCAGGGAAATGATCAAAGGTTGAATCTATAATTTACCACCAAAATATAAATTAATCATTGAACAGCTATATAAATTCTACCTCCACACATTCACCAGAAACCTACATGATGTATTTTTATGTATACCTAGCTATGTAGCAGAGGTGCAGATAAATTCCTTTATTGGATTTCAAAGATGTGTAATTGGACACCAGAAAGAGTTCTCATCATGCATTGGTGCCCAGTGTACATGAAGACGAGTGCAAAGTATATTGAGGCTGATGTAATTATTTCTGTGGGCTAAATCTACTTATTTTCTTCTTAAAATCTACAGGGAAGCATTACCTCTTTTTCAGTCAATCGCTCTTGTCAGTAAACCCCTGTGAGACCATTCACCAAGGGAAAGTTTATATTTACCATTTTGTTAGACACTCTAAACAGCTTTCCTGCTTTGAGATACTTTGTATTTTTTAAACAAAAGCATATCTCCTATTTAGCCTTTATGCTGTAGTAAACCTTTTTGAAACAAGAAGTAATTTCAGAAACAGGAAGGTTTTGATATTTTGTTGCTATGGCCAAGTCAGTGTTTTGCCACTGAAACTAATGAGCACCTCAATTTTCAAAACCAAGAAATAAAAAAAGGATTTGCTGCCAAATGTCATGCACATCAGCAAAAAGTCCCTTCTTTATAATTTGG
Source organism: Anolis sagrei (assembly GCF_037176765.1). Lineage (NCBI taxonomy): Eukaryota > Metazoa > Chordata > Lepidosauria > Squamata > Anolidae > Anolis > Anolis sagrei. Next base: position 207,690,386 of record NC_090024.1, on the reverse strand, counting down.
CTATTACAGATGCTGCATGCTTAGAATTAAATCTTTAAAAACAAAAGTGTGAGAACACCAAAGCTTTCAGCAATGGAAAAGAAAACTTTGGGAGCCATCTATGCTGTAGAATGAATCTCTTTGCTCAATGCTATGGAGTCATAGGGGCTACAGTTTTACAACATCTTGAATCTTCTCTGCCAAAGAGTGCTGATGCCTCAATAAACTACAAATCCCACTACTGCATAATAATAATAATAATAATAATAATAATAATAATAATAATAATACTTTATTTATACCCCGCCAACATCTCCCCAAGTGGACTCGGGGCGGCTTACATGAGGGCAGCTTACATCAATACAAAAAACACAATATAACGCAAAAACAAAACAAAAAAATCAGAAAATAAAATAACATAAAATACAAAACCAATGTAAATAGGCAACACAACAATATAAAATCACAATAACATTGAACCCTGACAATTAGCAATGGCCTCCCTCAAAGAGGAGCTCCAAGCGCTCTTGAAGCAGGTTCCCCTTTTGCTTTGGCTCAGCACAAAGATTACTGTATTATGTGAATCTAATGCGCACCCTAATTTTGGAGACGTCATTTAGCCGAAAAAGGTGATAATTAGAATTGAGTAAATAGGGTAATTTCCCATTGAAGCAGTCCACAAAATGCTCTAAATTGCCCTCTTTCACCCTCTGGTGGCTACTGATGTTAATTGTTTTGATTTCATAGGTGGGCACAGTTGGCAAACAGGGATTAAACTCAATCATAGTGGTTGCTCCTCTGTGCCATCCTGAGAATAGCAGCAGAGTAATTACGTCACATGGCTACTAAGCCACAGGAAGATGTTGCTTACTATCAGATATCTCTTTTACCCATCAGAAAGAACTGAACACTAGAATAAATTCTCACACTGGCCTCAGATCAGTCTGATAAGACTGTTAAATTCTAATCCTCACCCTGAGCACCTGAGCACCCCTACCTGTCTTTTACTCATTCAAACTACAGGAAAAGAGATTCCATGTTAGAAAGAATTTCCAAATGGAGTGTGACAAGAGTATCCTTCTTGGGAGGTTTTTAATCAGAGGTCATCTGTCAAAAAATCTTTGATTGAGTATTCCTGTATGAGAGGGGGATGGACTGGATGACCCTTGGGGTCTTTTCAACTCTATGACTCTAACAGTGTGCTTAATCTCAGAGCTTTATGTCTGATTGCAACCCTATGATAAAAAAAAACCCACTAACAGTAAATAGGTACAGCACTGCAGCTTTTTTATTCCGAATATCAATGAAAAGTACATGACTACGTAATTTCTAGTTTTTGGAGGTACAACATTCTATATTGGTTTCATTCATATCTGACATGAGTTGCAGATTAGCAACTGAAGTATATTATTGAATACAATGGAAAATGTATGTTAGCTAGCATTTCAATTTGGAAATTCTTTTTGTACTCAAGGTAAGAAAACCACAATAGAACTATTTGTACCACTTCCTGAAATTCGATATTAACATACCACATGATCATGGCTGGAAGCATCATATTTCAGTGCAAAGTTTTTCACTTTTTCTAAGTAGATGGTATTATAAAATTTAATTAGATCTCCTCTTTCTTCCTCTTCCATATCTCTGGAATCTATTGAAATGAAAAGATGAGTAAAACATAGTAGGGTTGCAATTTAGATAATGTTGCAATTAACATGAGGATATGATAAAAGAAGCAGCTTATCTGATTTCCTTTCAATGAATTAAAATTAATTTTACCCATTTTATTTATTTTAAATAAAAATAAATGACTCAAGATATACTTTGTCCCACTTTGGAGGCATGATTAAAGCAAACAAAGGAAGGAATGTAGACATTAAGAATTATGGAAAATTTAAAACATGCACATTTGGGGGTATGTTAGTTGGTCATAGTTGCATAACTGTGGCTCTGAATTCAGTAACCATTTATTCGGAGCATACATCTTTGGATTGATCATCATGTCAGGCTACACAGAGAAGTCATTGAAATCCACAAACATGTGGACAATTTCAACAGAAAGGAGGAAACCATGTCAATGAACATATTCTGGCTACTAGTATTAAAAACTCTAAAATCAGGACCGTAAATTTAAAAAACCACACTCAAAATGCAGGGGAATTCCAGACAAGAAACAATCAGGGCCAGCTAATGACCTCCCAACAAAGGATTCCCCCAGGCAGGAAGCAGCCAAGCTTTGAAGCTGCAAGGCTATTCAATGCTAATCAAAGCGATCAATTGCAACATTCACACTTGCCTCAAACAGACAAGAGTTCTTTCTCCCACCCTGGACATTCCACAGATATAAAAACCCCAATTGCCCCACTTGCCTAGTCTCCAAAAAACCTCACAACCTCTGAGGATGCCTGATGTTTCATGAAGGTGAAACTTCAAGAGAGAACACTTCTGGAACATGGCTATACAGCCCGGAAAACACAACAAACCAGTTATTCCGGCCATGGAAGCCTTTCACAACACACTAAATACTATTGTTTGTCTCCCCATCCCCCACCCACAAAAAACCCAAGCATCAGGTTGTAAATGCTTTACATTCAAAAAAGCCTTTCATCTCTCTTTATAACATTGTTAAAAATGTAAACATCCACTGACCTTCTTCTGACATTTCTTCTTTTTTAATATCTAATGCTGCCTCTGTGGGCATTTTTTTCAATAAGACACTTCTGTAGACCTATAACATGGAAAAATGCGGATTTTGTAACTTTTGAGAAATTGAATGGCAATGCTAGATCTGAAAAACGCAGGTATTGTATTCACTTATATTGCATTAAATATATTAAAATTATGATGTAAGTTACATTAAATATGTTGAAATTATAAAGTAAGTGGGAAGAAATATACTTACATGACTATTTGCTTGTGGTTGGTTTCTATAGCTTTTCATTATGTCCTGGAAAGTTCTTTCTTCTTTAGAGACCTACGTTGATTATACACAAAAAGCATTTCGAGATACATGCTTGGAATCAAGGCCTGTGTGCATAACTGAACTTGCAAATGCTATCCTTTCTGTTGCCTCACAATGTACTCCTAAAGCTAAAGAAATCACCAGGAGAAAACTCTGAATATCTGCATTAGGAGCTGCATTTAGAGAAGGGAAATAAGCAAATACTGTTGGATGTGAAAACCTAACTGCAAATATTCCAAGGAAGCATTTACATTCTAGCTGAAGTTTCATAGAGTCATTGTAGTAATTAAAGCTGGTGGTGCCTTAAACAGTCATTTCATATTAGCACTGTTTTGAGGTGTTCAAATTAATGCCTTTTATTGCAATCCAGGCTCTTGTTTGCAGTTTTTTTTTTATACAAAAAATGGATTCAGTTCTTATAGGCAGCTTACACTTGAAGTGTGTTTACATTAATTCTCTGCTCTTATTTTTCCCTCCAGCAACTGCTTTGAATGAGGCACCACAGTCAAATCTATCCATTCTTCAACTTCATAACTAAAATAATCAATTCTACAAAAGACTGTATGCCTAGTATACTTGTTTCTTAATTTCTCACAGTACGCCGCAATCTTTACTTCCCAATTCATTTGATAGTTTAAAAATATAGTAGAATAGCTTTAAGTATAAAACAAATACTAGTTTGTTCTATACAACAAAAATGATTTGGGTAATAATTGAAATGTTTTTTAAAAAGGACCTGTACTGAGACAGAAACAGTATGGACTTGAAAGAAATGGTCACTATGAGTGACAGGGTCCTGAAAAAGAATTCATCGTGAATAGTGAGATTGTTGAAAAAACACAAGAGCCTCTTATGAAATTAATTCACAATCCCTATTATGATCGCTCACTCTCTAGAAAAAATTTGGAGGAAATAATTAATCTGTTTCGAGCAATAAAGAATAGATTGCCATCAGTCTTTGGATTCTATTGAGTTGACAAAAAGGAAAACAAGTACTCATATTTAAACTTGGGGTAAGACAGAGACATCAAATTTGTATTTCTGTCTTTATGCATCTTATTATGCATGATGAGGAATGCAGCTGAAAAGTTGTCATGAAGTACATTCCTGAACACAAAATAATATAGAAATTGCTTTCTGGTGGATATGCCTTTACCTTTGCCATGATGTAAAAAGCACAGAGGAGGAGCTGATCCAAATGCCTGTCTTTCATAAGATCAGTACAATGAACTAATGTGAATTCAAAACACGTCCATATCTTCCTGCGTAACTCATTAGAAACATCCAATTTTAGGCAAAGATCACGTAACCGCACACTTGCAAGATGATACACCTAAGATGAAGCACAACATAAAATTACATAATAAAATAATAATAATAATAATAATAATAATAATAAACTTTATTTGTATTTCGCCCTTTCTCCCCTAAGGGGATTCATATAAAGCTCATATATTTTGGAAGTTAGAAACAGACAGGAAGGGAGAGGGGGAAGTTTGCAAAAACTGAGTTGCGATGTATGTATAAATTAATTTCATCAGTTTTAGTGGGCTCTGAAAAAAAAATTAGAACAGCAGAAATGAAATAATGAAGTCACTACAAATATGCAATTCAGTACTTTTGTTTCAGTGAAACTACAAACAGCAAATAAAAATTGTTTTAAGTTTTTTCTAATGTACTACTGTAAATTTCTGTGTAATATATATTTTAGTTAGGTTGGCTGTAAATGATGTATACACTGTGCATCATTTCCCACTTAATTCTCCCCTTTCCTCCATGTAAAAAAAATCTACATTGCTTTTGCCCTAAAAAGGTCCAGCTATGTGTGCCCTTGTCAACATGAGGGTGGTAGGTTAAAAAATATTATAAGGTTTCCACTTCCACCCTTACAAAGTTAATACATCATCCTAGCTTTCCACTACTGTCTGTTCTAAACAGTAGCAAAGTGCAAAAGATCCATATGTATGGAAGGAAGAACTTCGGTTTCCATGTGATAATGGTGTCTTATATCTTTCCCGTCTTCCTGGGTACATATTGTTATTCCTATGAATTCCTTTTCTTATGGTAGCAACATGGATTTTACTAACCTTTCTGAAAAACAGTGCCAGAGATCCAGTTTTCTTTGGTCTACTTCCTGATGCAGGATAAACCTCTTGGGTTTGAGCCATATGATGTTGTCCGGGGGACATGTTCAATAGAGCCTGAGCGCTTAGGGGCACTTGTCCATGGCAGTCCATTTTCGATTCTTCAGATACATTGATTGAAATGGGTATCAAAGTTATCCCTCCTGTATCATTTGCAATACCTAAGTTGCATTCACAAGTTTAAAATATATTTATCTATTTATATAGACATACATAAGTGAACTGCAAACAGAAGAATTGTGAAAGAGACATTTAGGAGATAATATGTTTTGTTTTACATTTGGATATTGATGTGCATGATGTTTTATTAACAAATTGTCTCACAATTTCTACACAGGGCCTATGACTGAGCATTCCAAGGTGCATTTTCCACAAAAGTGAAAATATTCAGCAAATAAAAGGACTGGTTGTATTTTGCTGCCTGATATGGAGCAGGATGTGGCCCTTCCTGTCAAAGGGCCCAAAATAAAAGCTCAAGTTGTTTTAATAATTAAGACAGCAATAAGAAGATAATAAAATGTTGCTGCTCTTTCATATTACCCAAAATAAACTGCCTAAAATGGCAACCTCACCCTGAAGTGTTAGCTCAGTTTATGTCCAAAACTCTTCAGAACTAAGAGTAAGAATTAATATTAAAAACCATTGTTACTTACCATGCAATGGAATTGTCATTTTATTTCCTGTTACTGAAGCTGTTGCCATGCTGAAAACTGTCTGTTCAGGTGAGACAGACACATTTTCATCAATAAAGTTTGAAACTGGGGCAATTTTCAGCCTGGTCCCTTCAGTGAGCTTTTTTTCTGAAAATTTTTCTCTTGGGCTTTCATCCCCAAAAAGTCTTCTCTTAGCACTTCCAGCCATAGGAGAACTATAGCGATCATGAACAGAGATTGGAGACAATGTCTGCATATCTAAAACAGAGGGGAGAAGGCATCTCTGTAAAATGCAAAAGGTCACAGAAGCATAACTTTAACATTTCAGAAATGAATGTTGAAATAGAATACTAATTATGATAAATTTGAAGTTTTTATTTGAATAAAAATATTTTCCAGAGTTCACACTAGGACAAAATGAACTCATCCAACTCTGAATTTCAGTAGCCTGAGCCAGAAAAACCAGTGATGAGGAGCTCTAGAATGCACTGCACCAACTGGAGGGTCATACTTGATAATCTCATGACTTAGTTGAGCCCTAGTGGAACCAAATCAGATATATTTGGAAAAGAGCCAATATTTTGATGTAGTAATTAAACCAACACTGAAACTATTCCTTCATTTCAGAAACAAAGAGAGAAATACTTCTCTTTCAGGCTTTATGTAAATTCAGATAACACAAGGAGACACATTTAATACTAGATCTTTTAGACAGAGAATGCAATAATTAGATCAAACATACCCCGTCTAATATTTCCTCCAAGATCTGTCCGAACCTCTTTTACTCGTGGATGCACTATAGGAGACACTGGAATCATGGGAAGATGTCCTAGTCCTCTGACTCCATTCCCTATTTCAAAATTACATGGAAATATTACCTAGGAAAGAAAAGGTGGCAGTTTCAAGAGATGGGAATAATATTGTTTTACTTTGTTTACATAATTTATAAAATAAGGGGCACTGAATTATAATTAGATAATTGTTTTTCTAAATTCCAAATTCAGAAGAGTTCTGTATAAGAATAATGCTCCTTTCTTTTGTTATATTTGCCTGTTAACATACTTCTTCACAGGTAGGAGCCTTGTTTTCAGACGCTTGGAGGGCATCCCACAGGGCAGAGTCCTTGGTCCATGCGAGGCTTTCAAGAATTTGTTCCTCAATGCTGTTCAGATGTTTCACCATGTCTCGAGAAAGTCCTTCTTCTGATCGAATCAAAACTTCAATCACCTTGAATGCAAAAGGTGGGGTCACATCTGTCCAGTGCAAACCTACATCACTGAAACATCGTCTCTGTTTTCTTTGAAATGATTTCCACAATTTTTGTTCTTTCCTGCATTTTTTTTCTGGACCCCCGATGGAACATTTTCTTTCTTTTTCCCCCCTGTAAGTTTTTATTATGCATTTCAAAAAAACTAAAAAAAATCCCACAAAATTAGTACATTTGTATCTTCAACTTAAGTACTATTATACACATCGTCTAAAGTTTTTAAAGTTTCAAATGTCCTTTATAACAGAAAATATACTCTTGTCATCCAATGTCAAGACTGGTAGCTATGTCTTTCCATACATACTGATGTTCTTCCTATCTTCTTTTCCAGTTCTATACATGTATTTTATCCAATTTTAACTATTTTTTTCTAATCTTGTCTCTACTAATAGTCTTCATAAATATAATTTATCTGTCAATTATCTCTGAATCTCTCAGTCACTTTCCACAAACACTGGATTTCTCTCAAACTTTATTTAATAATAAATGCAAAAACACTGGGTCAACTGTATATTACATTAAAATGTTTTACACATTTTAATGCAAAACTATGTTTGAATGGAGGAAATAAGCATCATCCAGGTGTATCTGCTAGGAGGTTGGATTAATGCTGCTATCTCCTATCAAATGTCCAATGGCCAAAGCTGGTTTGCTGTCGTGTACTGTTTGCAATACCCTTCTGGCAACTTTAAATACGTAACTTCACTGCTTTGCTTGTGCTTACCTTATAGAAATAGAATGGCCTGAGGTTAAGAACTTCAATGATCCAGGGGAAAGTTCGTGGTGAACTGTATGCAAACAGCACAATCTCTAAACAACATGCCAAGAGGGAACAATGGAAAATATCTTGCTCTAAAAGAGCCTGCAAAGTAAAAACAAACAACACAATCTTAACCAACACCTGTATAACAAATTGATGAATTTCTTAAAACTCTACTATTCCCCTATCAAAATTAGGCTGGTTCCTTCTTTCTTTTCCAGCAGGTTTTTGGAAACTTATTTTAAGGGGGGTTAAAAACAATTTTATGGTGCTGTACTTGTATTAATCTATTTCAAAGTAAGGATTTAATTGGTTTTAATTTTGTTGTCATTTAATCACAATTTGATATGGCTTTAACGATATGTGTTTTATCATATTCTGTCTTTCTGTAAGGAGAAAGAGCAGAATATAAGTAATTGATGGGCAATAAACTGAGAATTTGGAACTTATTTATTTATTTTTTATTTATTTGATGCACTTATTAACCGCCATTCTCAGCCCATAAGGGCGACTCATGGCGGTGTCTTAAAGCTAGGTGTAGCTGCTCTGACTGTTTTAAATGTCTTTTGGTCATTTTAATAAGTTGTTCAGTTGCTTTTACACTATTTTATCACTAATGATTATTTTACTAGATAAAATAATCACTAGATAAAATAATCTGAAAAAATAAGGACTAATTCAGTTAATGAACAAAGACTTTCCATCCCACCCTATTTCCCACTGTCCTGCAGTTATCTACTTACAGACATGTCTTTGCCATGAAGTCTTCGCATTTCTTGTACCATTATGGTCTCCAGTATTTTATAATAAAGGATTTCTGCCAATTTTAACCGATTCACAGCAAAATCTGCAATTTAAGACAAAACATCTATAATGTTGATTTTTGAAAAATGTACAAATTATATTTAGCATAAAACATTAAACAATTCAGGCATTAAGATTGCAACTGTATAGCCCTTTCACTGGAGAAGAACTCCTGAACTCAACAGGTAACAAGTTGCACAGTAAGAATGCAGTTCTACACAAACTGTTTACAAATAAACCCCAATAAATATCCTAGAACATGTTTCTAAGTACACATGAATGAAATAGAGCTACAAATGTAACAAAGACATTTCATTCTAGATAAAAAAACTCCAATGTTTGAGAAAAATTTGGATAAATGTTTATTTTACTTAAAACATTGTATAAACACACATACTATTCTCAACTATTGTTCATTACACTAAGAACATTGTGCTTTTAAGAGTTGGGTCTTGTCTTCCCAAACCTTACAAGCCCTTTCCCTCCCCTACCCCTTCCCTCACTCCCCCCTCCCCCCATTTTTACTGTTTTTAATGTATCACTGTTAAAACCTCAATAAAAACTTTTTAAAAAATAGAGTTGGGTCTTGCACTTTTACAAAAACATCAGCTTTTACCTATGTGAGATCCTGGCTGATCATCAGTAGACCGGGTATAGTTTTGACAGAAGATTTCACCTATCTCTTTCACTCTGTTCATGATGTTTTCAATAGGATTTCGTACGCAAGACCTACAGGAGAGCACAAATAAATGGTTCTTATTTACACAATAAACATGAAGTTTATATGTATGCATGTGTAGACATGCATACTTCTTTTATTGCACATTAACTACCAACAGAAAAAAAAATCAAGGGTCCAAACAAGAATTCTTTTTTCCATAGCAGCCTGTCAGAATCAAGTCCAAGTTTGCTTGATATTAGAACTAGAAAAAGCAGGTGCCTGTGATGATGTTTTACATTTATATCCCATATTTTCTCCAGTAACTTCAAGGTAATATATAATGTTCTCTTCCCATTTTGTCTTAATATTACCCTATGGGATTAATCAGGCTGAAAGACTGACTGATACAAGATTAGCCTAATTCAGTCTAAATCAAACATAGGCAAACTTGGGCCCTCCAGGAGTTTTGGACTTCAACTCCCACAATTCCTAACAGTCAGTAGGCTGTTAGGAATTGTGGGAGTTGAAGTCCAAAACACCTGGAAGGCCCAAGTTTGCCCATGCCTGGTCTAAATGTAGTCCAATACTCTCATCATTACACTACTCTGGCTTTATGGGGCATAAAGGCAGCTTGAAATTTATAAACAGTGAGGCAGGCCGATAAAGGCAGAAAAAAAGGAGAAAGACTTACAAGACAAGGAAAGATTGTGAAGGAGCAGGAATAGCAATGAAAGCATCCGAGATGATGTCTCTGGGAAAGGTTGACTGCTTTGTAGAAGAGAGGGATAGACAGTCTTTAACCCTCTGCTATGATGAGATGTAGCATCTTGAACCAGTTCAGGGTTGAAGCCCTGTCTTCTAATGCAAGAGGGTTCAAAGAATGCTCTGAGGTTGGGATCTTATGCAGAGCCCCACATTAAACAATTTGACCCAAACTTTTCCTTTGTTACACTACATAATTTCTCACAATAAGAGTCAGAAATATGTTAAATAAATAAATATGTATATTGTATAATAAAAGCATGTGTGTATCTTATAAATCTAATTCAGTTACAATTATGTTGAAAAGAGTCCTTTAAAACATTCCGTATTTTATTTAATGTCCTGCCATTCTCTGAAGACAGGAACCCATACGACAAGATTAAAGCAAAGTAACACGAATATGAAAGTAATATTAATTTTAAAAGCATATAATAATTTAGAATAAAACAAGGAAAAATGCAGCCATCTCCCACAACCCCCCCCCCTTTGTACAACCTATCATTAAATGCCTATTTAAATAAAGTCTTAAGTGGTTGGTGAAATGAGAGTGGGAACTGAGAAAACTCTCTATAGGTACATCTAAACTGACTTTTAGAAAGAACTTCCTAACTGTGATTGCTGTCCAGCAGTGGAACTCTCTACCTCGGAGTGTGGTGGAGGCTCCTTCTTTTGAGGCTTTTAAACAGAGGCTGGATGTCCATCTGTCAGGGGTGTTTTGAATGTGATTTTCCTGCTCCTTGGCAGGGGGTTGGACTGGATGGCCCACAAGGTCTCTTCCAACTCAATGATTCTATGAGTTGTTATCCTGAAGAGGGTCTTTGTGTGAATCAGCTCTGTGGCAGCTAAGTGATGAAAGGAGCTGATTCAGGTTTATACGGCCTTCAGATTGTTTTGAATGGTTCCTGAGAAACTCGAGCAAACAGTCCATGTAGCAACTGTGTCGATGGTTCTGGGAAACCAGACAGAACTGTTTACACATCCCCAGACTTCCCCAGAATCTTAAGCCTTGGGCATGCTCATACAGGGAGATACAATTTTCAACTAAGCCATAACCACCAGCACTTTGAAATCCACCCTGAAATAGTTATCAACGAAAGTTGTTACGAGGGTGCTGGATCAGGCACAAGGTTGTTTGTAAGGAGAGTTACATTCTGCCCATACATTCTTGGATCTTGGTCCTTATGTTTCTCAGATATTATTCAAATAGCTTCTCTAGACATCTAGAGAGATTTTAAAGGATTTTATTTGTATCTAGTCAATTTTTATTTGATGTAAATTGCTCTCAGAAAACCTCTACACTTCAAGAAGCATACTGGCATCTAACAACATGTTTTGCACTTCAGGAAACACAGCATGAGCCTCTGGACTTTGGTACCCTAATCTACAACTAATAGAAATAAAAGAAGATGGGACAAGAAAAAAGATCTCTAGATCTAAGTAAAAGGGAGAGATGGTGCATACTTACTCAAAAATAGTTAGAAGCTGTTCACTTGGTCCATTTTTCTGCCCTGCTACAATGCTTTGTAGCCGGCTTACACTCTGTGTTGCAGAAGCAACTGGAGTAATGACTGGTTCCTTCTCTCTCAGGTATCTTCTGCCAGTCAAGGGAGTAGAAGGTGCAAAGGATCTTTTCTAACAAGCCAAAATTAAATTTCTTTCAGTTATTTTGACCACTTTAACTACATAATACTAAAAAGATTCAGATCATAGCTGCAAAATACAAATGAAAAAAACAACAACTAAGATCACTCAATGAAATTGCATGTTACTTTTTTGGGGGTGAGGGAGGCTATACACAAACAAAGACTGCAGTTTATAGCACAAAATCAGTGTAGGGAAATGAAACCCTGGAACTTAGCATTCTGCAAGGGACAAATTCAGATGAGTTGGGGTGTAAGCTTATAAGCATCATTTTTTCTTAAGTTTCAGTTCAAGAGCCTTATCTATCCACAGCATCTGATCAGCATATCGATAAATTTCAACACCCATGGAGAAGGTCTTATGGTCCTCAGTGCCAACACCACAATTAATGCTCCTGAGGAAGCTTCAGAATCAAACATCCTGAGCAGTCTGCATTGGTGGCCCAGTTGAAACAGGCTTCATAGCAGGAAGTAGTAGAAACAAGGATAAATAGGTGGTTGAAGCTCTGAAGGTGGAGGAAGATGCTCAGACACTGTGGCAGAAATAGGATGTCAGAGAAGCAACCATCTAGAATAGGCATGGACAAACTTTAGCCCTCCAGCGGCTTAAGCAGAAGAGGGGGGAAAGGAAAGGGCCCGAGGCTGTTAGGAATTGTGGGAGTTGAAGTCCAAAACACCTGGAGGGCCAAAGTTCACCCATGCCTGATCTAGAATCTTTCACTCATATATAGGGTAGGCATCATTTCCACAGCTATAATATTGAGGTGGTGAAAAGCATTTGTAATAGCAAATATTTTCAAGAACTTAAAACTGTTTCAAAAACTTTGGTAGTGTTCCTTGTCACCTCAGACTTTTTGCGGAGATGGTGCAACTTAAATGATGACGGATTTATTTTTTCTGATCTTAGTTTACAGAATTAGTTGAGAAACCTGTGGATCTCGAGATGTTATCAGATTTTCACCATCAGCATACTTCACTTTTGACCAGAGTGACTGAAGCTGATGGGAATGGAAGTTCAGAAAGAACCAGAGCGCCACAAGTTTTCCAACTGGCATGGGCAATCCATGGTTCTAAATGGTTCTAAAGGACTTACAAAACTAGGGGGTGCTGGTGCTTTGCTTCTAAAGTGTTGCTAAAGTTCTGGTGGTGAAAATTTCAGAACTCTAACAAAACTTTCAAAATTTCATTATAAATTGCAGTTCCTAATTGGTTCTGTCATAAAAATCGCCAATAACGAAATAATGAAACTTTGAAAGTTTTGTTAAAGTTCTGAAATTTTCACCACCAGAACTTTAGCAACACTTTAAAAGAGAAGCACCAGCTTTAGCAACACTCGAGAAGCAAAGCACCAGCGCCCTCTAGTTTTGGAAGTACTTTAGAACCATTTAGATAGAACTATGGATTACCCATGCCTATTTTCCAAATTAAATTAATTTTACTACTCTAGGAAAAGTGATGTATTACCAAATAAAATGCATAAGTAACATGCTAGTCTTAATGTGAATAAAACATTTGCTTTACCAATTGGGGCTAACATTAAACAATGGTGTACAAAAATATTATAGTTCCTATGAGGCTATTATTTGTGGGATTGCTTTATCTTGAAAAAAATCTTACTACAGCTTTCTATGTTCATTGATCAAAACATGCAAATTCATTACTATAACTGGAAAAAATAACACTTGATTTTCCCTGAAACCATGACACTAGGCATTCTATTCTAAAGGACAACAGCATCAATTACCTTCTCAAAATGCTGCTGAAGATGGCACTCCACATGGGCCCTTGTCATTATCTTCCCAGATGGCACATCAGTGGAAAACTTTTGAGGAGTTCCAATTTCCTCCTCTGCATCTGCCCCTAAGAAAACCCTCTCATCAAAGTCACCTTCTGTCAGAACATATTCTTCATATTCTTTATTCAGTGCTTTGCTGAAAAACAAGATACACCATCAGGCATTAAGCATAGTTAACTGATTTCACTCATTACCATGTTCAAGAATTATCTCCCCAACATCTCCCATGTTTTTTTTCTATTTCACATTAATGCAAGTTGAATATACAGGCAGTCCCCTGAACAGCTGCGCATGCGCAGAACAAGACCCATTATGTGCGTCTTTCACAGACTACACAAAGGGGAAAGTGAGAGAAATCTACCTTTCGGAAGGGAAATTTACTCCTGAAAGCGTTATTATGGGGAAAAGATGTCTCAACTGAAGCTTTATTACCAATCTTTTTTCCACATCAAGCCAAATTTTTCAAAATCCAAATTAACACAGGGACAGAAAGTGAGGTGAAATCTTCTGAACAGGGGCACAGAAAGTAAAACAAACACCACTAGGGTGCTAGCCCTCCCCTATGCTATCCGAAACTAATGTATTTATACATTTGGCTTGAGTTACACTTAAAATGTACCTGTTCCGACTGACGTACAAATTCAACTTAAGAACAAACCTACAGAACCTATCTTGTTCGTAACTTGGGGGCTGCGTGTATTGTGAAATCCAGTGATAATGGTAAATTGGATGATGTAAACACAATGAATCAGCAACCTATAACTTTTAAAGGGTTTTTTTTTTAAAGTAAATGATTTATGACAAGCATGACTGAAATAAAATTGCTCAGGTCTGTAAATGCTCTCTCTGGAATGCAAATTGCCCATCTCTACATTTGCCACAAAATGAAGTTAATTTACTAGAGATGACATTGTGACATTAATCAGAGCTGTTCAGTGTAAGGATGGTATGATCACAAAACATTCTTCAGGCTCCAATGTGAAAACATTCCAGAGGTTCAACTCCCAGTTTTGATTCCTACACAAGAGAAAATAACTTATTTTTAAACACTCACAAGCATTTATTTCAACAGCTACTGTACTGGCCATTCACTATTACTGCTACTCACTATTGCTGTCATAAGCAAAAGACAGACATTTAAAAACACTGAAGGCTACACAGTAAAACACCTAGTAGTAGACAATAAAGACTGACACATCAGAAAATGACTTAATTTATTTCATGCACTTACTTGTTGTCTAAAAAGTTATTAAGATCCAAAAGACAGTCTCCTTTTAAAATCTACAAGGACAAACATGAATTAGAAAAGGAACAGTTAAAAATATGCTTCTGAGAGCATATCTGCACAAATGTTTCAGTGCAAGTGAATCTGCTTATGTCAAAAACAAGCAGACAATGTCACCAATAAAATCTTTATTTTTTTTCATCAGAATAAGCACTTTTCTTGTACTTGCCAAAATACATTGCTGAATTTTATAACACTGGGCTTGTTAAAATACCCGGTCACCTGCTCCTCCCTTCTCCAATCACTCTGGCACTCCAACCAGCATCACTACATGAGTGACAATCACCATCAATTTTGTGTCGGGTGATTGCCGCTAAACCAAGGACACAAGAATGATAGTAAGTGCTGTCACTATTGTCCAAGTCCAGGGAAAGTGGGATGCCTGGTTCTGAATCAGAACTGGCCAAACTTTTTGCACTGCCACAAAGTACAAAAGTGCAGGTGAGTTCTGTGGCTCCCTGACTTTATGTAAAGTGGGACAAGGCCACATTAAGCTACCTTCGTGGGTATTAGGACAAAAATCATGAGTGCAAGCAAGGCAGAAGCTGCAGATAACAGCATACAATTAATTGATATCATTATTCGTGAAGATAGGATTTATGCTTAAAGTAATGTGGAAACACAACTCAAGAGAACATTTTTACAACCCCAATACTCTATTGAAGAACTGTACAGACACACGCTTTGGATTGATGGGATGGACACCCTACCATCACCCCCCCCCCCCCCAGCTTTACAGCAGTGATGGGAATCATGTCACCTTCAGATGTTGTTAGACTATTCCAGACACTCTATTTAGTACAACCAATTGTGAAGAATGCTGCAAGGTGAAATCCAACAACATCTGGATTGCAGATCCCAGAAATCCCAGCCAGTTTACCAGCTGTTAGGATTTCTGGAATTGAAGGTCAAAACATCTGGGGACCCACAGGTTGAGAACCACTGTTCTAGAACATTTCTAAATATGTTCTGCCCAGGTGCAGGTATCTCCATTCGGGTGCCGGAACTATCATATTTTCTTTTTTAAAAAAATCAATATTCAATAATCTATATCAGGGGTCCTCAAACTAAGGCCCGGAGGCCAGATACGGCCCTCCATGGTCATTTACCTTGGAGGTAATTTACCTTGACGCTCAGGGTCAACCTAAGTCTGAAGTGACTTGAAAGCACACAACAATAACAATCCTATCTCATCAGCCAAAAGCAGGCCCACACTTCCCATTGAAATACTAATATTTGTTAAAATTGTTAATTCTAATTATTGTATTGTTTTAAAGTGTTTTTTGCACTACAAATGAGATATGTGCAGTGTGCATGGGAATTCATTCATTTTTTTTTCAAATTATAATCTGGCCCTCCAACAGTTTGAGGGACTGTGACCTGGCCCTCTGTTGAAAAAGTTTGAGGACCCCTGATCTATATCATAATGCACTAACACTGAGGCTGTTGTTGAAAGACTGCTGGCAACTAGCTGAACTGCAGCAGCATCACAGATACTAAAAGCAGGCAAAAGGTTATTAGTTGTCACAAGTTGTGTTATCATGATCACACAAGAGGCAAAACTAATTGGTATTTAAGGCAACAGAAAGGGGAATGAGAGAAGGGAAGGCATCTTACAGCAATACCTCTCAGTAGTTGGTCTTTGGGACATTTTTGACTCAAGTACCTAGACTCCATGACCACTGGCCATGAGGGCTGGAGTTTCTCAGAGCTCAAGTCTAAAAGATCTCAAAAACCAAAGCTGTGATCCACTGACTGAGGTGACAAGAGTGCACAGAGGTTCAAAAGAATTTTCTAAAAACAAAACCCCCCAATTTTCAATAAGACCTTTTCATTCTTTGAAAACAAATACAATAGAAATCCAGCAAAAGAATAGTCTCCCAAACACGAGTCTTTCAATTGCCAACAGAGAATAAATTAATAGCCTTTACCTTCCTATCATAGAGCTTGGAGATATATGGCTTAAAATAATGTTCCTTTATGCCCTTGGCTTCTACTAAAAGGCCATCATGTAATTCACAGAGTGTGGCAATAATGCATGGAGGTCCTTCAGAGATCCTGAAGTCAGCTTTGTGAAAGTCTTCTGGCAAACCTTTTATTTAAAGCAGAAAGTGAGAAGAGTTTTTCCCCCCACAAAGATACATGTCTTTCAAAAGATATATGAAAATGGTATTTTAGTGAGAGAAAATCAAGATCATACCTTTGAAAGAGGAATTCAGTAAATCTATTTTATGTGGGCATAGAAGTGCATTTGTATAAATCAGATCTAAGCAGCACAGAAGTAAATGGTATGAATTCACCAGATCATCTCCGATCATACTGAAATTACCTTTAGAAGAAACAATATTAGGTCAATTAAATCACAATTAAAATCACATTCAAAATGAACATGGGGGAGGGATTAAGTTACCTTTGGTGTAAACAAATAGCGTCCAGCAGAAATTGAACAGATCTTTAGCACTACAGGGTATCCGCCTATTGGAAGAAAGACAAGTTTCAGTTAAACTAAAGATAAGCAGGTCTGCCCATGTTTCCTGCCAGTGTGCTGTACATGTGTCTGTCTCCCTGTTCCCCAGAGGCAATTAAATCCATCTGCCAACCCAGAAAGTTTGGGAAATATGCACCAATTGGCTGGCGTGGGAGAAAGAAGATGAGGAGTAACAACAGAGAAGGGAAAAAGAAAAAAAGTAAATTAGAAAAAAACAGCCTTTTATAAAAAAAAATCTAAAGAAAATCTAAAAAAAACAAGGGAAAGAAGAGAACAGGAGAAGAGATTCAAATGCCAGAGAGAAGGAAACACAAAGCTCTCTTCTCCAATATTTGAAAAGAGAGGAGGCAAATAGCAGGCCAGGCCCCAAAGTGAGTTCGTATTCCCCATTAGTGAGGGGCCAGAGCTTCAAACTGATCAGTTGGAGAACCTGTCTATCAGAAGGAGTGGGAGGACAAGACTACTCCTGGATGCCTTCCATACACCAAGGGAGAATAAACAATCTCTTTTCTTTCATACTATATGAAATCCAAGTATCCAAGTACCCCTGGCACAGCAATTACCTCTGTTTTCTACTTCTTTGTAGCTTTGGTTGTTCTTCATAAGGATTTTTAAATATATCCAAAAATATTGGTGTGAACTTCTTGAAAATCACAGTGGACACTTCAAAGTTTCTCTCTAGTCTTTCCACTCTCTCTCGAAACTCATGAGACAGATTTGACATGTCCATCCATTTTTTCATTTTACTAAAAAACTGAATTAAACTTAAAAGAAAAACAAAACATTAAAGTGTATTTTCCTCCTAATAGTTCTCTAGATTTTTTCAACATACAAGGTTCTTTAATAACTCTCTGTTTTGGACCAATATAAATGTGCTCAAGCCACTTACATCACAGGACTATGAAGAAATTTGGATCTCTCTCCTCCAGATACATTGCACAATTCTTAGGACAAAAAGTCAAGTGAAAAAAAAAACCTAGATAAGGCTAAATTAATTTTTTTGCCTCAACTAGAGCAGACATATCTAAATGAATGTGATTGCATCTATACTAATCAGTCTCATAGTTTTTCAATAGGTTTGCTGTAGATAACAGCAAGTGTTTCCAATTCAACTGC
This sequence comes from Anolis sagrei, assembly GCF_037176765.1. Taxonomy (NCBI): domain Eukaryota; kingdom Metazoa; phylum Chordata; class Lepidosauria; order Squamata; family Anolidae; genus Anolis; species Anolis sagrei. The sequence continues at coordinate 207,672,070 of NC_090024.1, read as the reverse complement.
GACTTTAATTTTAAAAACAGTATTTAAATCATGTTGGTTTTTCTGAATGTTTACAATACCAGGGTGAAAAACAACCATGAAATTTCTCCACTTTTTAAACCTATCATTCTTCATAGTAATAGTTGAGCAAAAAAAAGTGTATATATTGCAAATGATGTAGTAATCTCACTCAATCAAGGGTTTCTTTTGTGATTTGGGGAATTACATTGAATAACTAAGTTAATTTTGCTTGTTCCAAATGATACCTTTGATGCTATCACGAACGTTCTTTAATTGAGTTGGGATTTTTACTACTGAGCCGAAGTTAAGAAGCTAGAAAACTAACATTATATGATCACTCAGTGAAGTACCTTTCATTTGTTCAATCTAATTTTATCAATTGTTTTAGTAACAGAGTCAAATATAATTTAGTTATATAATATGAAACTACATTCACTACACCACTTTGAATCCCACCCTTGGGAGAAAAGTGGAATAATAATAATAATAATTCACTATAATGTGATTGGTTTTATAATGTATTATGATAATCCAATTGTTATTGCTACACATTCTGCAAAACACACATGCATACATATATTGCTTGGAAAGCTAATAGGAAAAGGGAGCTGTTAACCTAAAGGTATTTAATCTGCAAGTATCTTCCAGAAGGACAATAGGTACCATTCTTCATGATGCTTCAGCACCTGCTAAATGCATGTGTTTAACCAAGCAGTTTCATTTTTAATAAATAGCTCAGTTCAAATACTGTTTTGACCATGAATGTGTAATTGGCATACAAATATTTCAAAACTTCCAGTTTCAATTTTTTTTGTCTCTGAGGCTGTACTCTTCTCCACATTAGCTAGTTTGCTTTGATTTCTTTTTTTAAAATAGTAAATACATAACTTGTTTTCATTCTAAAGATTAATAAAAAATCCAAGACCATACCTTAATTTTGCCGTGCGCAATATCCGAGTCAGTGAGACACAATTTCCTTCCATCAAACCACTTCCTACAGTGGGAATAATACTCTTACGGCAGGCAACATACAGAGCACAAGCCAGCCAATGTACAGTTTCTCCCTGGAAAAATAAATAACTAAAAGTTTTCAAGAGTAACAGCACTCAACCCGTATTCTACCATTTAAACTCTACATGTGACAATATCTGCAAAATGTTTTAGAAAAAATACAGTTGACCCTTCACGTTTGTGGATTTAACTTTTGCAGATTTGAATGTATAGGTTAAAATCTCACTTCCTTTTTTTCTTATATATTTCTTTTCATATACAAACATTTTCCAAAACAATGATTTTGGACTTAAGCAAAGTCAACACTGGAGCTTCCAGTGGCTCAGTGGGTTAAGCTGCTGAACTGCTGAGCTTGCTGACCGAAAGGTCGCAGGTTCAAAAACATCCAAACACCTTCTTCTAAAGACAGCTTTCCCAATGATTACCATCAAAAGCTTCTTCTTAGGATATGTTCAGGCCCAGAGTATTTGGCAACCCGCATCCCTGTCTACAAATCTGTTTGGACCCTGCAATCAGTGGAGGGAGCCCTCCTCTCAATCCCACCCACCTCAAGCACAACTGGTGGGAATGAGAGAGGGCCTTCTCTGTGATCACTCTTATCCCTCTGGAACTCCCTTTCGAAAGAAATTAAAACAACCCCCTCTCCCTCTCCCCCAAGAAACAACTACAAACCTATTTCTGTTCATTAGCTTATTGAGAGGAGGAATAACATACATCAACTCCATTCTAGTGGACGAAGTTGTCAACAACAATGACTGCTATTTTATCGAAGAGCTATATATTTTATACAGATTTTAACGGCTTAATTCTATTAGTTACGATACTTGTTGGATCGATTTATATGCTTTTAGCCTAAGTCGTTCAACCTGCTTTAATCGTTTAAATATCTTCATTTTATTATTGCACACGGTACTGAATGTTTGTCGTTTCATTTTGTTTATGTAACACACTCTGAGTCTCTTCAGGGAGAGAGGGCGAGTTAAAAATAAAGGTTCTTCTTATTATGTTACCTTATGATGTGCTAATTTAAGATTTGTTACACACCACAGTAAACACCAACAAAACCCAAGGGAAAATTATTATTATTATTATTATTATTATTATTATTATTATTATTATATATTTATACCCCTATTTATCTCTCCTGCAGGGGACTCCATACATAAAAACATCAGCACACAATTTAAAATATACAAATATTAAAACAGAATTATACATTATTCATATTAAAAACAATTCAGATTAAATCCATAAAAGTAAAGGTTTCCTCTTGACATGTCAGTTGAGTCCGATTCGGAGGGTGGGGGTGCTCATCTCCATTTCTAAGCCGAAGAGCCAGTACTGTCCATTGACACCTCCAAGGTCATGTGGCCGGCATGACTGCATGGAGTACTGTTACCTTCCTGCCGGAGCTGTACCTATTGATCTACTCACATTTGCATGTTTTCAAACTCCTAGGTTGGCATATAATAATAATAATTTTTATTTGTAACCCGTCCTATCTCCCCAGGGGGATTCAGGGCAGTTTCCAGAACAAAAATGGCACACATTCAATGCCATATCAAACAAGCAAAACAGATCAACAAAAATAATAATCAATAAACTGATAAACTTAAATAATAACCATTTTATCATAAATACATCTCATCATACACATTTAACATAATAAAAGAGTCTGAGTAGTGTAAATGCATTGGAAGTATGATGAGTGATGTTGTTTAAAATAGTTTAAATTATGATATACAACATAATTTTAATTTGACCTGCTGCACAATCACAGCCACCTTAAATCCATAAACATATAAAACCACAGCATTCCCTGACATGAACGTAGAAACCTCCTTCTTGAAAAACCTGCCTGAATTTTTAAAAAAATATCCAAATCAACAAAGTGGATGTAAATATGATCTAAAGCACATTATCGGTTTACAGAGAACGACGTTGAAATCTCAAATCTAAATAAATAAAAATGTAATGTTTGTTTGTGGGATTAACAGAACTCAAAAACCACTGGACTAATTGCCGCCAAATTTGGCCACAAGACACCAACTAACCCAAGGAGTGACCATCACTCAAAAAAACCCTGATTTTGTCATTTGGGAGTTGTAGTTGCTGGGATTTACAATCAAAGAGCATTCTGAACTCCACCAATGATGGAACTGAACCAAATGTGGCACACAAAACTCCCACGACCAACAGAAAACACTAGAAGGGTTTGGTGGGCATTGACCTTGAGTTTGGGAGTTGTAGTTCACCTACATTCAGAGAGCACTGTGGACTCAAACAATGATGGATCTGGACCAAACTTGGCACGAATATTCCATATACCCAAATATGAACACAGATAGAATTTGGGGAAAATATATGTTGACATTTGGGAGTTGTGCTTACTGGGATTTAGAGCTTGCTGAACCCCGCCAACGACAGAATTGGGGCAAACTTTCCACACAGAACCCCCATACTTAAGGCCATCCAGTCCAACTCCCTTCACCAGGGCAAGAAAACGTAATCAAAGCCATCCTGACAAAGACCCATCCAGCCATAGATATAGATATCTATGATTCACACGCACACACAGATATAGTATCATAGATTTGAAAGGGACTCCTAAATTAGGACAATTATATGTTGCATGTTCCAGAGTGGGCAAGCCAGACACTCTCCACATCAACACGGACAAAGAAACGGCAAGAAATACTGTTGACCCATAAGCATAAAGAAATTAAATCTATATAAATAAAAATGTAATGTTCGTTTGTGGGATTAACAGAACTCAAAAACCACTGGATGAATTGACCCCAAATTTGGACACAAGACACCTAACAACCCAATGTATGTCCTTCACTCAAAAAAATTGATTTTGTAATTTGGGAGTTGTAGCTGCTGGGATTTATAGTTCACCTACAATCAAAGAGCATTCTGAACCCCACCAATGATGGAATTGAATCAAACTTGGTACACAGAACTCCCATGACCAACATAAAATACTGGATGGGTTTAGTGGGCAAAGTCCTTTGGCTTTGGAGTTGTAGTTCACCTACATCCAGAGATCACTGTGGACTCAATGATGAATCTGGACCAAACTTGGCACGGATATTCGATATGTCCAAATATGAACACAGATGGAATTTGGGGAAAATATATCTTGACATTTGGGAGTTGTAGTTGCTGGGATTTAATAGTTCACCTACAATCACAGAGCATTCTGAACCCCACCCATGACAGAATTGGGCCAAACCTTCCACACAGAAACCCCATGTGGGCCACAACAATGCGTGGCAGGGGAAGACTATAGTGTATTAGAAACCAACTCTTTCTAATTACTTTATTTTCTAGATCAGCTGACTGGGTCACAGCAACACGTGGCAGGGGACGGCTAGTACCAAATAAAGACATAATTTGATAATATTCAAAGAGAGTCAAATTCGGCCCTCCAGGTGTTTTGGACTTCAACTCCCACCATTCCTAACAGCCTCAGGCCCCTTCCTTTCCCCCCTCAGCCGCTTAAGCGGCTGAGGGGGGAAAGGAAAGGGCCTGAGGCTGTTAGAAATGGTGGGAGTTGAAGTCCAAAACACCTGGAGGGCGGGCCGAAGCTTGAGACAGAGACAGTGATGAGGCGCTAGGCCCGGTGAGGCCTTGACAGAGGCAGGCCGAGCGAACCTCGAGGCTGTAGGTGCCCCTCAGCGCGGAGAAGTCCCGAAGGGCCTCGGCGGCGCTGCCGGCGTCCAGGTTGAGTTCCTGGCAGAGGTGGGCGAGGGCGGCACGGGCGGGGCATGGCACAGCGGGGCCCGGGCCTCCTCCTCCCCGCGGCATGGCGGCCGAGCATCCCCTCACGGCTCCTCCACTCAGCCCAAGCCATGCCCCACAGGCCTTTGCGCCAAACGCGGGAAAAGGGACTGCGCGTCATCACCGGGGGCGGGGCCTACCCTGAGCTCCTCCTCTTCCGCTCTGAGCTGAGTTCTATGCAGCATGCTCCAAAATAGTCTCTAGTAGGCTTGGGCAACCCATGGTTCTAAATGGTTCTAAAGTACTTACAAAACTAAAGTTCTGGTGGTGAAAATTTCAGAACTCTAACAAAACTTTCAAAATGTAATTCTTATTTCATTATTGGCGATTTTTATGACAGAACCAATTAGGAACTGCCATTTATAATGAAATTTTGAGAGTTTTGTTAGAGTTTTGAAATTTTCATCACCAGAACTTTAGTTTTGTAAGTACTTTAGAACCATTTAGAACCATGGATTGCCCAAGCCTAGTCTCTAGGGATGGTGTTGAAGGGTTGGAAACTTAATAAAATGTGGGCTATCCTCGTGTTTTTTTGGAGGGACAACAGACTAATGTAGATAAAGTACATTAGTACAATGGGCTGCGGTGAGATTTCCGGACTGGTTGGCCATATTCCAGAAGCACTCTCTCCTGACGTTTCGCCTCCATCTATGACAGGCATCCTCAAAGGTTGTGAGGTATATTGGCAACGAAGCAAGGGAAGGTATATATATCTGGAAGGTCCAGGTTGGGCGAAAAAACTCTTCATCTGTTGGAGGCAGGTGTGAATGTTGCAATCAATCACCTTGATTGGCATTAAAAAGCCTTGCATCATCAAGCCTGGCTTGGAGCCCCCGGTGGCGCAGTGTGTCAATTTATTTATTTATTTATTTACAGCTTTTATATTCCGCCCTTCTCACCCCACAGGGGACTCACACATATATGGCATATATGGCAGTGTACACATATATGGCAAACATCCAATGCCAATGTTTGACATACAAACATATACAGAGGCTATTTAACTTTTTCTGGCTGCCAGGGGAGCTGTCGCTTTCATCGTCCATCTGCGACGCTGATGAAGCACTTCCGCGTTCCCCGCATGCTTCCCCGCTGGAATACTTTGCTGGAGTCTTCTTTATGGCCTCATAAATCAGTTAATTTAGCCTCCCCACACTTTAAGGTGGTACCTAATTTTCCTACTTGACAGATGCAACTGTCTTTCGGATTGCAAAGGTTGACAACAGGCTACACACAATTGGTTGGAAACCCACTCCGACCTGGGCTGGCTTCGAACTTATGACCTTTTGGTCAGAGTGATCTTAATGCAGCTGTCACTCAGCCAGCTGCGCCACAATCCCGGTTAAACCCATGCTGGCAGGACTAAAGACCGACAGGTCGCAGGTTTAAATCCGGGGAGAGCGCGGATGAGCTCCCTCTATCAACTCCAACTCCTCATGCAGGGACATGAGAGAAGCCTCCCACAAGGATGATAAAAACATCAAATCATCTGGGCGTCCCCTGGGCAACGTCCTTGCAGATGGCCAATTCTCTTACACCAGAAGCGACTTGCAGTTTCTCAAGTAGCTCCTGACACGACAAAACAAACAAACCTTGATTGGCATTAAAAAGCCTTGCATCTTCATGACCTGGCCGATTTCTGCCTGGGGGCATCCTTTGTTGGGAGGTGTTAAGTCAAACTAAAACCAGGATAGTAAATAAAGAAAAACACTCTGAAAACAGGGGAATTCCAGACACGAAACAATCAGAGCCAGCTAACACCTCCCAACAAAGGGTGCACCAGGACTGTGGCGCAGCTAGCTGGGAATCAGCTGCATTAAGATCATTACTGACCAAAAAGTCATGAGTTCAAAGCCAGCTTGGGTCGGAGTGAGCTTCCGACCAATTTTGTGTGGCTTGCTGTTGACCTTTGCAGCCCGAAAGACAGTTGCATCTGTCAAGTAGGAAATTTAAGTACTGCTTATGTGGGGAGGCAAATTTAACTAATTTACGAGGCCATAAAAATCTCCAGCAAGCATGCAAAGAATGAGGAAGTACTTCATCAGTGTCACAAAATGGTCTGTGAAGGGACAGCTCCCCTGGTGGCTAGAATACCCTCATGAAAACCTGGAATGTTAAATAGCCTCTGTCTGTATATATGTTGTGTGTCTATGGCATTGAATATTTGCCATGTGTATGTACATTGTAATCCGCCCTGAATCCCCTGCAAGGTGAGAAGGGTGGAATATAAACACTGTAAATAAATACATAAATAAAATTCTCCCAAGCAATCAGCTAGGCCTTGAAGATGCAAGGTTTTACAATGCTAATCAAGGTGCTTAATTGCAAAATTCACACCTGCATCCAATAGATCAGTTCTTTTCTTCACCCTGGACTTTCCACAGATATATAAATCTCTCTTGTCTACTGTTTAGCCGTGCTCAACTGTGGTCAGCTGTGTTAGCTGTGACCAGCACTGCTGCAGAATTTGAAGAGGCATGAATGGAGGGCGAAAGAGAGAAACATGCCAAGAGGAAGGCGCGTCAAGCCAACCCCGACCGGGACCACCTTCCACCTGGAAACCAATGCCCTCACTGCGGGAGATGATGCAGATCAAGAACAGGGCTCCATAGTCACCTATGGACCCACCCGGGAGGATTATCCTACTCGGACAACAAGGGATCGCCTAAGTAAGTAAATAACTGTTTAGCCGGTACTGCATCACATGATATCCTTCAGAAAGTAGCAGCTGGTAATGAAAGGACCAAGGCATTGACATCTCCGGCCCATCCTCTGTACAGATTATCAGCCAGCATGCCAACATCTTAAATCAAGAAATAGCTTTCTAAGATCTACAGAGATAGTCGCAGAAATGCCTCAACAAGCAAGAGTCCAAAAGTGGCAGGTTAAACCCGGAAGTCAATCAATGGCTGATACTGGTTTAGAAACCTCCTCCGAAGCACACAAAAAACTGGTTGGCTTGGAAGGCACTGAATGCACTCTGGGACCACAAGATGCAGAGCCAACCTTAAGAAATAGGGCTACAAAGCAGAGTCCACAACCTGCAAGTGTGAAGAGCAAACTACAGACCTCTTACTACCATGCAGTTTGATCCCTGCCACATGCACATTGGAGGACCTGCTTACTGCAACACTAGTGGCACTCCAAGTGGCTAGCTTCCTGTCAAAGGAAATTTAGTATAATGCCAAGTTTTAAACTTTGTTGTTTGGGTTGCAGCTAAACATAAAAAAAAACCAAGATTATGGCAACAAGAATGATTGACAATTGGGAAATAGAGGGAGAAAACGTGGAGGCCATGACAGACTTTGTATTTCTAGGCGCAAATATTACTGCAGATGCAGACTGTGGCCAGGAAATCAGAAGACGCTTACTTCTTGGGAGGAGAGCAATGTCCAATCTTGATAAAATAGTAAAGAGTAGAGACATCAGACTGGCAACAAAGATCCGCCTAGTCAAAGCCATGGTATTCTCTGTAGTAACCTACGGATGTGAGAGTTGGACCTTAGGGAAGGCTGAGCGAAGGAAGATCGATGCTTTTGAGCTGTGGTGCTGGAGGAAAGTGCTGAGAGTGCCTTGGACTGCGAGAAGATCCAACCAGTCCATCCTCCAGGAAATAAAGCCCGACTGCTCATTGGAGGGAAGGATACTAGAGACAAAGTTGAAGTACTTTGGCCACATCATGAGGAGACAGCAAAGCCTAGAGAAGACAATTATGCTGGGGAAAGTGGAAGGCAAAAGGAAGAGGGGCCGACCAAGGACAAGATGGATGGATGGCATCCTTGAAGTGACTGGACTGACCTTGAAGGAGCTGGGGGTGGTGACGGCCGACAGGGAGCTCTGGCGTGGGCTGGTCTATGAGGTCACGAAGAGTCGGAGACGACTGAACGAATGAACAACAAAAAACTTTGTGTTTTTTTATACATTATAACTGTATTCTCTATTCGCTGACACAATAAATATTAGTACAGAAAGTAGCTGGTAATTACTCAGTTGCTTACACTCCTGTGTAAGAAGTATACAGTCACATGCAATTCAAAATAACGAAACCCATTCCAGAATTCCATAGCATGAACTTGCTGCAAAGCGGTATCAAAGCGTTATAATTGTGTGGTGTGTAAAATGTGATTGAGGAAACCTTATATCACCAAGGATTTAAGTTGATATGTGCCTCTCATGTTAACCTGAATTACCTATCTGGACGAGCCTACAGGGTGCTTATTACTGACAAACTTATAAGCAATAATGGAGCATACAGGGATGTGTTTACACTGGAAGATTGATGCTGTTTAACACCACTTTAGCTGTCATGGCTCAATGCTATGGAATCATGGGAGTTTGTAGTTTTGTGAGGCACCAATGCTCTGGTAGAAAAAAAAGGTTGAGATCTTGTAAAACTACAACTCCCAGGATCCCATAGTCGTTTGACAGTACTGTAGTTAAAAGCGGTGTCAACAGCATTAAACACACCCCGAGAAGGTATGGCTGATATTCAGTTCTGTATACTCTGCTGATGATAGGATGACTTGGGAGGTAGCTCATTCAGAATGTCGTCATAAGTCACCTCGACAACAGTTAACAATGTTCTTACATATCTTAGGATAGCTATAAATCAGTTTCAGAAGAACTACTGCATATTCCTTTATACTTGGTTTGTTTGTTTTTTAACACTAGCTCTGATATGCTCACATCACAATTACTTATCTATTTCACAGGCGTATGTTTTTCCAATGTAATATACTGGAAGAAAAAAAGGTTTCACTCTTGGTTTGTTTTTGTTTTTTAAATTGGTTCTTTAGCTGTACAGGATGCTTAATTTTGAAATTTATTATCCCATCAGGGATTCCATACAACCAAAAGAAAGTCTCACCAATCATCTGAATACACAATGGATTTTAATTTAACAGCCACACCTTTATGCAAAAGTGCTCAGGGAGTGATGAAAAAAGTATGATAGTAGCACAGAAATATATCTGATAGTCTTGGTCTTCAAGGAAATGCAGGTCTGTGCTTTGTTTCAATAGATTTGAGCAGCTCACTTCACTTTTGCATTGCTGTGCTCTTCAAACCCTTTAATGTGCTAATATGTATAAGGTGCTCACTTCATGGCTAAATACAAGCATGCATACCTGCCACTTAACTATTTCCTGATATCATGCAGTTATTCATTCATCTAACTGAACAAATAGCATGTTTGAAACAGCATTTCAGAAGGTGACCATCTCCATTAGAAACTGGCATCACTTACCGGGGATGTGTGACTCACATCTGAATGTGCCATGGAGCTGCTTCTAGTTTAAAATACTCTGCAGGCTAGGTCCAGCTGCAGAATTTACACAGTTCACCTGCAGTGTTTTCACTTAAAACACTGTAAATTATTTCACCAAATCGTTGTTTTCAAAATGTATGTCAGGACAAAAGCAAATATTTTTTATTTTACGGATGTGCTTTTTAATGTACTGGAACAAAAAAAAATCCATGCTATTTTCTACTGAATCATGGTGCAGCACAGTAGGGACCCTGAAATTTCCCCTTAAATCAGAAAAAGCAAATATTCATACCCTGACTCTAACTTTTTAAAATCCTGATGTAATGTTAGATTGACATATTAATCAGTTAGTGCTTTATTTGAGCTGTAAATCAGAAAGGCAATTTAAACTCCACTTAAGAATTAAATATACATCTGGAACTCTTTTGTTGGGTCCTGAAAAGTTGAACTGTTATAAAAACAAATGATCTTTGAAGAACATAGAAACCTGTAAAATTGTGAACTTTTGTTCCTCATTGTAAATTGGCTGGGCCGTCTGATATTTCCTTAAATGTCTCAGTTAGAATTGTTGATTTGAAAATTAATTTTATTATATAATCAATCAATTAATCAATAAAGAATAGTCAGCAAAATAATTTAATCAATTAGCCCTTGCAACAAAATAATAATTTAGGCAATTAGCCTTTGCAACAACCTGTGTAAAACTCAGTATCATGCTTCCAAAAATCATAGAATTATAGAATAACAGATTTGGAAGGGACCACTTGGGCCATCTAGTCCAACCCCCTGCCATGCAGGAAAAGCACAATCAAAGTATCCCTAACTGAAGGCCATCCAGCCTCTGTTTAAAAGCTTCCAAGGAAGGAGCTTCCACCATATTCCAAAGCAGAGAGTTCCACTGTTGAACAGCTTGTATGGTCAGGAAGTTCTTCCTAATGTTCACATGGGATCTCCTTTCCTGTAATTTGAAGCCATTGTTCCACGTCCTAGTCTCCAGGACAGTAGAAAACAAGGTTGCTCCCTCCTCCTTTGAACTTCCCTTCACATATTTATACATGGTCATCATGTCTCCTCTCAACCTTCTCTTCTGCAGGCTAAACACACCCAGTTCATAGGGCATGGTCTCCAGACCTTTGATCATTTTAATTAATTTCTAGAATTTTGTCATGGTTCCCCCTCTGGAGAAAGTCATTTGGTCATCTTCATTCTTCTTTTATATATATATATTTTAAGGAAATAGGATCTACTGATCAAAATTACCTAGAAATTACTGCTATCATTCTCTGCTACCACAGGGCTACCATAGTGGAGACATGGACTAAGGGCTCAGTCCAAAATCTGTATTTTTCTCTGTAATAAGGTGTACAGAGGTGAGAAGTACATTCATCTCTGATAAATTTCCATTTTTCTGAGATGGCAGAGAAGACAATGATACGTTTCTTGATTTGTGGTACTAGTGGTAAATGAAAATTAAGGCTTAAAGGAACGCGGCATGTGCAGCCTAATAGGATGTCTCGTTCCTATGTTGGCCAAAGTTACTCAAAGGGTCTCTAGACCTCATGTTCAGTCATGTCTCAGAGATATCCTACTTCCCAAAAAGAAAGGACATTTATCAGAGAAGAGACAATTCACAAAGCTGTAAACACTGAGGATGATTGATATATTAAATTATTATAATGGTTTCTGGACAATTAAAGCTGTTCACAATGTACAAACATCGATATGGTGAAATTATAAGTTGCTTACCTGTAACTGTAGTTTCCTGAGTAGTCACCTGCGAATGCGTACATTTGGTAATTGCTCCGCAGGCGCAGAGATTACCAAATGTACGATTCGCAGTGACTACGACAGTAAACAAAATCTCTAGAGGGATTTTTTCTCTCTTGTGTACCAACACATTTGTTTGGCTGTTAAGATTACTTTACATTCAACAAACTGGCCAGCATCTGGATTTTAGCTCCTTGTATGCTGGTCGGTTTGTTGTTCACTATAATTATTTGAATACCCAGTACCCTGATACTGAAGTATAATGCAAATGTACCTGCATTTTCTAAAAAAAGAGAGGAGTAGCAGACTTGAGTAATAATGACACTTGTAGTCATTAGAATATTAAAAGGATGACCTCTTAAGGAACGTTAAAGCAAATTATCAGAAGCCTAATTTTAAAAGCATCCTCTCTCACAGCAAAAAATAAATTGATAATCTGAGGGTCTAAAAATGTGACCATAGGTATTTAATTTTGCTAATTACACATATCAGCAAATTTACTATTTATGATATGCATAAACTGTTAAGATTGTAACAGAGAACTTTTTGAGAGTCTGCTGGCCTTGGCGATGGAAACATGTTGACAGTAGTTGTCTAGTATGGATCAATTAAGACAATTGTACCTAAGTAACACAGAATGTTACACTACATTTGCATCCCAGTGTTGGAGAAAGATGGAAAATTAAAAACAAAAACAAAAAATGAGAGCACTGTCTGATATTTGGGATGAGCGAAATTGTATAGTGGACCCCTGGTATCTGCTGTGGTCTGGTTCCAGGTCCCCTTGAATACAAAAATCTGTAGATATTCAAGTCCCATTACATACAATAGTGCAATAAAATTGTGTCCTTTATATGGAATGGCAAAATCAAAGTTTACTTTTGTGGATTTTTCTTTCAGGGGAAGAAAGAGGAATATTTCCAAGTTATGGATGGCTGGATTTTGAATAAATAATCTGTGAATACGGAGAGCCAGTTGTACTGCAGTAATTCCCATATGGTGCTAAAGTGATGCATAGTTCATACAGCAGTAGCTTCTTGGGTAAAAGGTATGCAATATGAAATAAAGTTAAGCTACAGGCCAAAACAGTGCTCATGCTGAGAAAAAGGCAAATCATGTTTAGTTGCAAGTCAAGCAAAACAATCAGAAATAGATTTCCTAGAAAAAATATTTACATCTCTTGCAAGGCTCTGTGAAAGTTTCAAAAACGCATAGCATAGGCACTAAATTAAAAATCTGATTTTAAAATCTAATTATCAATTTTTACAAGCACAGACAGTTTTATTTTAATAGCACATTAGATGAAGCATCTATGTGTGTTTATGAAATAAATGTGAAATTTGTGATTGTTTTTGAAGATGGTTATGGTTTCAAAAGCCACTGATGTCTCACTGTAAACAAGCTGAAACAGCTCCATCACTGCCAAAGGATCACACGTGAAAAGTCAAAAAGAATCCTACATACTCAGACACACGTTAAATAAAGAACAAGGAATATAGAACATGCTGACAAACTAAATTTCATTCTCAACCCTGTTCCTTACAAGTCAAACCCTGGCAAGTAATCCTTATTTATATATTACAAATAGACTCAAGAGAGAGAGATCTGCATCCATTCACAGTAAGGCTTTCAAGATATATGAAGGTTTATAGCATTTGTATTTTAAGGATTTAGGGCAAGTACATGTTCTTCTGCTAAATAAAAAGTTAGTACTTAAAAGGTTCAAAAATATATCAAGTGATTTTTTTTTACATAAATAAATTATATTGATTTTGGATTCAACAGCTGAAAAAACCTTTCTGCTTCCACTGGAGGCAAAACTGAACAAAACGTTAGTTAACAGAGATAGCAGCATGAATGAATGAATGAATGAATGAATGAATGAATAAATTTTATTGCACTAGCCATAGGCCATGACATCATAACATACAACCTTTATAAACACATTCCAATATAAACCGAAACCCATTCAAAATTTAAAACTAGATCTTTAAAATTTTGCTGGCAGAAACCTAACAGTAATATGTGTCCTCCTTAACCTTCTCCCTTTCCCTATCTGGACTCCAACGAGGATTTTGCTACTCTGTCTCTGATCTTTTGGGCTGCAATTGCGAATGTGGCTACTTTTAGTGTTACATTTTTGTCATAATCTGCCAGCAAGTCACCGATCACGGCCGATTCATGCCATGCTGCCCTTTCTTCCAGGAGTGTTCCCAGAAGATTTTTTCTGGGATCATTATACAAAGGGCAGTGTAATAGATAGTGTGTTAGATCTTCTTTAACCCCAGAGCCACAAATGCAAAGCCTTTGGGCATGGGGGATCCCTTTGTATCTCCCTTCTAACCAGTTTGAGGGCATTGTTTGGAAGCGCAGGGCTGTAAAGGCTTTCCTCAACACTGGTGACGTAAGATCTTGAAGATATTGTTGGCAGTATTGGTCACTCTTTAGTCTGGGATACCATGTAGAAAAACCTTGCTTTTTACTAATCTCCAAATTGCCAGCTGCATCCATCTCAAAGATTTTATCACTAATCTCCTTCTTGTCCAGCTGCATTAGAGTTGTTATTGACCCATCAAAATACTGATGGAGCAAGGCTAGCCAAGATTGCACCCATCCTCCCCGTTTATACTGCTCCCTCAAGCAATGCTTTGCTATGCTCGCCTCCTCCATTCCTAGCAGTCTCTTCCCATATGAGATGGTGAGTTTATGCATTCTTGCCTTAATTGAGGGAAGATCTAATTCCAGTCTTAACAAGGCAGCTGGGGTCCCAGGGGGAAGGGCTAGAAGAGCTCTTGCGAACTTGTTCTGAATGCGTTCAACCTGTTCTGTGTTACGTTGCCCCCAAATTTCCGCTCCGTATAACATTTGGGGTAAAATTTTAGCGGCAAAAATCTTTACTGTGGGACATACCAGGGAACCTCCCTTTGTTTTTCCAAAGGCTAGGATTGACTTCGCTGACCTCCAGGCAGATAATTTGGCTGCCTCTATGTGGTTCTTCCAGTTTCCATTATGTGAGAAGTGTAAGCCCAAGTATTTAAAGCTATCACACTGCTCTATTGTGTGACCATCCAATTTCCAAGTGTGTCTTTGCTTCCTTTTAGAAAATACCATCACTTTGGTTTTTGAGTGATTGATTGACAGCTTCTCTTGTCTACAAATTCTACTTAATGACCTCAAAAGTCTCCTGAGACCTATTTGCGTAGATGACAGGAGCACCATGTCATCCGCATATAATAGGATCTGGATTCTCCTATTACCTACTAATGGCGGAAAGTGTTCAGGGGAGCTCAACTCGGCCACTAGGTTGTTCACGTAGAAGTTAAACAGAAAAGGTGCTAGCAAGCATCCCTGCCTGACTCCTCTTTTAGTTTCAATATTGTTCGATAGCTTGCCTGATAGCCCTAACCTCACTCTTAGATCCGTTCCCGAGTATAGCTGGTGCAATAATAACAGCAGTCGTCTGTCCACATTCGACTTTGCCAACTTTGCCCACAAACGCTGTCTGTCAATTAGATCAAAAGCTGAGGTAAAATCCACAAATGCTGCGTATAGGCAACCCTTTGGTTTCCTCAGGCTATTTTGGATTATGTGCGACAGTACAAAGCATTGGTCTATTGTGCTTCTGCCATGTCGAAATCCCGCCTGTTCTTCCGCAATAATATTATTTTCCTCCGCCCAACTATGTAATTTGTTTAACAGAAACCTACCATAGATTTTTGATGCTACATCCATCAGGCTAATTGGTCTATAATTGTGTGGATCCGTCCTATTGCCTTTTTTATATAGGGGGACAATTATACTAGTTTTCCACCCATTTGGAATGATTCCTGTCTGGTTGATATATGTAAACAGTTTGGCCAGGATGGGGGCCCACCAGGTGATGTTGCATTTGAACAATTCTGGGGGAAGCATATCCTCTCCTGGGGCTTTTCCAGATTTTAATTTTTGAAGTAGGTCTTCCATTTCCTCTAATGAAACTGGAGGCCAAACAGGAGCATCAACATGTTCGAACACCTCCCCCACAGCCTCCGGGTCTCCAAAGACCTCTCCAAAATAGGCTTCCCAAGTAGGAGCTGAAATTTGGGAATCTAAATGAGGATGCATGGACCTTAGCCCGGAATGCACCATGTTCCAGAATTTGCCCTCATCCTTTTGTCTAACTGCCAGCTCCAGTTTCATCCAGTTTTGCCTGTTAAATTCAATTTTCTTCCTTTTTAGTAGGGATTTATACTGTGAACGGATTTCACTCAGACTTTTATAGGATTGTTCGGTTCCAGTTTTGTTGGCTACTCTGATGGCCAGGGCAAGGGTCTTTTTTTGGCTCCTGCATTCTGCATCAAACCAACTTTCTTTATAATGCTTGATGCCTTTAGCTGGCTCTGAGTGAATCAGATGAGGTTTGAGGGAGGTAATAATTTGCTGATAACCTTCTATTGGGTCAATAGTGCTTTTGAGTATCTTGTCTCTGCAAGTTTCGAGAGTTGGTCCATTAAGTAGGTCTGTCAACTTATCGCTCATGGGCCCTGACCATTTAAGTCGTCTGGGTCCCCTGCAGACCAGGTCCAGCGGATAATTATTTGGCACTCTGTCCTGCTCTACTTCTGTTTTTATAACTAATTTGATTGGGTAATGGTCACTTTCTGGGCGCATGTCCACTATAAAAGTTTTGACTGCTGGTAACAGCCTAGGTGAGATTATAAAATAATCTAGGACACTTCCCCGCCTTGCGGAGTGATAAGTATATAGTCCAGATGACTCCTCTAAGTGGCTCCCATTCATAATTAATAAAAGATGCTTATAAACCAGTAAGAATAGTTCTAACCCATTCTTATTAAATTTCACATCTCTTGAGTTTCTGCCAAGCGAGAACTGGTTCTCTAGATAAAGCCCAAAATGCTGCGCTAGATCCTCATTTGATTTCCCCATCCTCGCATTAAAATCACCTCCTAAAACTATACTCGTGTTTTCCACGCCTACAATAATATCTCCTAAGGCTGAGTCTAGATGCCGCCAAACCTCTTTGGTAGAATATGCTGAGTTTACTGGGGGCACATAAACATTAATACACAACAAAACCTGGTTATCCCTAAATTTTATCTCTACTGCTAATACACTTTTGTTCGTATAATTAATCATAATTTGACATTCGGCTTCTAACTCGACTGAAACAAGAACTGCTAAGCCCCCACAACAGCGCCCCCACTTATGTCGCCTTGTAGCAGCCACTGCAAAACTCCTAAAACCCTGTAAACTCAGATTTGTGGTTTCCTCCACCCAAGTTTCTTGTAACATAATAATAGAAAACTCCTGTAGATATTCTGTGAACTCTTTGTCCACTAGTTTTCCCGACCATCCCGCGATATTCCAGGACAGGATCTTTAACTCCTTTGCTGTTTTCATTTTTATATGGTTGTTCGAGCCTGCATTGGTTAAATATGACTGGGTGACCCAATTTTTGTGTGGATATATAGGGTTCTCCTCTTTAAGGGCCTTTACCTTCTCTTTGTTTCTAGACACTATAGATGGGAAGAATTGGGTAATAGGTGTCTGTTTCAAACCACCCTTTCCGCTAGGTGTTGTGGTTTGAGTCTGAGGCCCTACCTTTTCAGCCCTCCTATCTGTCCTTCATGCCATTTTGGTGATTGGCCCCTTGTCCTCTTTTTCAGTACCCGTTTGAGTATCCCATGGACCTATAGTAATATCATTGTCGTGGACCACACATGGGTTAATAATTTGGGGTTTCACCACTATCACCTCTGGGGACAGTGGGGAGTGATTAAAGGGTGGGTCTGCTCTTTCCTCTGTGTTCAGGAATCTCATCTCCAGCCAGTCAGTGTTATCCTGCACTGCTCTTTGCCCGCCCCTTGATCTAATACGTCCTTCATCGTTTAGATACCGCCTTTTGGAGAATATTTCTCTCAAGTGTCCGCTTAGCGCCTGCAATCTATCTAAAATAGCCCCTTGCTCCTTTCCTGGCAAGTTCGCATATGTCTCTACCAGTAGTTGTTCCTCTGGGCAAAACTGGTTTTCCTGGCCGGCGTTATCTTTTCCCTCCATTGAGGGGCTGGCAGTTTGGACCACAAGGGGGTTCCGCAACTGTTCACTTCTCTCCCTCATCGCTATTTGTTGTTCTTCAGATTCCATTTTGCCCTCTGGAAAACCTTGCTTGAGGGTCTTCTGGAAAAATCTTGTTATTGTGATGCCCTTTTTTGCAAATAGGTCCTTAGCTCTTATAATGAACTTAGCTATATTTAGGTCTATAAAAGAGACAGTGGCATCAACATACGGTGTATCGTTATACAAATAATCAATCTGGTCTATATCAGTATTATACAGCCCCCCTGGTAAAACATTATTCACCAGGCTTATCACATGGGCTTTGCGATCATCCGGACTTGCGAGTTTTCCTGGCTTAGGAACTTTAATGAACACAATCTTGTTTGGAATGAGGACCAGGTTCCAAATGTTCCTAGAATACTCTCTGTCGCTGGTCTTTTGACTGCAGTTTTGTTGGTTGGTCCTTAGCAAATTAGGTCCATCTGCATTCCCTATTTCCTTTGAATTTCTGTCATCCTTCTCTCTTATCATATTGAAGGCCTGCGATTCCCAGTAAGTTTGTGTTGCTACATTTATATTTTGGGGGCCTTGATTGATTTTTCTGGGTCTATCCACTTTTCCAACTTTGCTAACACTGTGGCTCCACTTCGAAGGATCTTTTTTATTTGCCTTCTTTTTTGTTACTAAAGATCTTGAGGGCGGGATTAATGTTAAGAGTTTTTTTAATCCACGTTTGCAATTCCTAGAGCGTCCTGTTTGTTTACAGGTAGTTTTTTGTTTCAACTTTCCTTTAATGTTCCTGGGGGGTTTTTTACGCTTGCAGCTGACTGTAGCATGTTTGGATTTTTTTAGCTTTGACTGTTTTGTTATTTTAACTTTCGGGCTAGAAGAAACTGAGTCCTGCCTGGTTGCGGCTAGCTTAGCCTTGTTTGAATCACAGGTGCCGGGCGACTCTTCCGCTTTAAGTAATTTTGCTAATGTGTTTAAGAGCCCGGTACTTTCTTGTAGGTACTTCTTTATTACCAACAAATCATTTGAAAAGGCGTTAAACTTGGATTCCAGGTGTAAGTATCCATCAGACCCTTCCTTTCCTTGTTGTAAATCTAGATGGGGAAGTTGCTGTAGGAAATTCCTGGTAGTAGAGGGATCAAAATGCCCCTTTTCCAAGCATGATCCTGGGAGTTTTTCAGATGTTGAGTTCCAACTCGTGTGTTGTTTCATTGCAACATTGGGACTCTCAAACTCAGCCATCTCCTCTGCCAGGCTTCTTCCGCTCCCTGATTCCACAACATGACTCCACCTTAGCAAAGGACCTTTGATGTTTAACGGCCAGTCTATCAGGTCTTCCGCAGGCAAGGCCTCTTTGCCCACCCTCGCGTTCCCTGGAACCTCCTCGTCAGCAACCTCCTGCAGCCCCTGGTGGTGAGGCTTTTCCAGGGGGAAGAATTGGGTCATCTTGGCTTGTCTCTGTTTCTTCTCCGTTATAAGGGAGTGTAATGTCAAG
Source organism: Anolis sagrei (assembly GCF_037176765.1). Taxonomy (NCBI): domain Eukaryota; kingdom Metazoa; phylum Chordata; class Lepidosauria; order Squamata; family Anolidae; genus Anolis; species Anolis sagrei. The sequence continues at coordinate 207,652,679 of NC_090024.1, read as the reverse complement.
GCTTTCTCATTATAGTTTTTTCTTGTGTGAACCATCCTTAAAACAAGCAAGGTTCAGCTTTTCTGACAACTCCGACGTTCCTCCAGACTCCTCCAATGCAGTTCCCCGTCGGTGCAACTCAAGGAGAACGCCGATAGTCTTTCTGTGTGTCAAAGTAGTTTGCTAAATTATCACCCCTTTTGTGGCAATTTTCAAGAACTTATCTTGTCTGCATGCCTCAGCCCACGGGCTTTGGGATTCTTAGCTTGCTAGCTTGCTAGCTTGCAGTAGATATCAGAGGAAAAACAACTCAGAAGAAACACCGAGTCTTCTGATAAAAGAGTCCCTTAGGGTTTCAAAATAGCTTAGATAAATTGTTACTCCCTTTTTGTAGAAGTCAGCAAATTATCTGGCAAGTTATCTTGTTAATATGCCAGACCTTCAGTCTATTTTGGATTCTTAATTGTAGTTTTTAGAAGTTCTTAGTAAGAAACTCACGGAGCGACGTTATCAGGGTGTTTCACTCTCCGCCATCTTCCCCCGATCTCCTCCGAGATAGCAGCATTTCTAAGAAATCTGTCAATAACAAGACAGTATCTGTGCTACAAGGTGGTATTAAACAGGGCATATGACAACCATTTATATATATTTTGAAATAATATAACCAATTGTATAAATTGTTGAAAATGATGTGTAACCAAAAAATGAAACTTCATTGCAACATAGAGACTCACTCTATGAGTAACAGACTTCTTTGAGATGCTAATTTTAACATGTACATACTTTATAATCCCAATGTATAAAAGACAATGAAAAACGCATCATAAATAAATAATGCAAACTGAAATAGTTATGTCAAAATATTTGGACCATTTGATAAATTAGCAAAAACTGTAACAGAAAAAAGTAAAAAATACAGTAAATTGTGACACACCAAATGTGAAACTGAATAATAGAATACACTCCCACAACCTTCTAATGGTCTGCCATTTAAACATCACACCACAAAGTGTTTTTTTTTTCAAGTCTCGAACCATGAGCTGTAAATTAGTACTAGCCCAAGTAAATGAAAAAATAAAATGAGTGGGAATAAAGAAGACTATATCAGAATTGCTCGTGGAGAGTGTATAAGCACACTGGGCTTTGGAAACCTTTGTATGTCTTTTTAAAAAATCCACTTAAAAACATTTACACAAATGTATATGCAGAGTTGTTGGGAAGTAACATTTAACAACGAAAAGGGATCAAGAATAATAGAAACAAAGAGAAAAATGTTTTCACAGTCTAATACTAGAAATGGATGATAAACTCAAGCATTGACTCAGTCAACACTCCTTGCCAAAGGCCACCTAAAATGAAAAAGCCCATCCTACAGCTTTTACAGTTCTGTTTTCAAAAAACATTTCTCAGAGAAGGACAAGAATTTGTAAGATTCAGATCCATTTCCTACATAAGAAAATTAGACTCCATTATTTGTTCTTCCCAGGAAAAATGTCTCTGTGAAAATGCAATGACAACATGATAAAAAAGTAATTGGTAGTCTGAAGCCCCTCCCCTGAAACTGCCCCCCCCCCCAGTCCCCAAATTCCTGTCCCCCAAATCATGCAAGTGTGCGTCAGTATCTCAGCCGGAGTTGGAAATGGCCTAAAAATCAAAGAAGGACAACTGAAATGTACCTTCAACATAAAAACAAAATTTGGTTTTAGAAATATAAAAGTTCAGGTAATCTTTTCACTTACAGCAGTTTGTTTCCAAAACTTTGTAGTGTGAACAGGAGAAAATTATATATCTACTATTAATGCCTTTTTAAAAAAGAAATGAATATATGTATTTTCAATCCTTAGTTATATACTTTTGTCTATACTACTATTCTAGTACCCATGATAAAATAGGGAAATACTTTAAATCAAAAAATACACATTAGCACTTACTATAACTGTGCTTTTTACCCCAAAATACAAGTTTCTTTTAAATTCAGTGTCATAGTAAAAACATCTATCCTTTTCTGTGTTCTTCTGTGTTTCCATCATAACAGAAGCACTTTTCCAAATTTTCCCCTCTTCAAACAAACAAGCAGTTTGGGGATGACCAAATACTTAATATACTACTGTTTGGGTGAAGGAAGGGATAAACAGCTGGACAAATGAACAAGATTTCTGCACCTCTCCTACTAATTATAGAACACTGCTTATCTCTATGGCAAGACCCTGCAACTATTAACATGCCACCATAGTTTTCTTACTGGAAATTAGGTAGATTATATTACCTATAGAAACACAGGTTTTTTATGAAGGTCAAGTGGGATAGAGGGCAATAACATAGATTTATGGGATGAGAATTTACAAGCCACAACATTATTATTATTTTTCAGAAAGAAATAAAAGTTCTAATTGATATCTTTAACTTCTTTTGACTCCTCTTCCTCCTCCTCCTCTTCCTCCTCCTCTGCTGGTATGTTACTTTCCTTCTCTGCTGACACATATGTTTGTTCTCTACAGTTTTGATTGTTTGCATGTTCCTTGTCAGACAGTGAAAGAGTTTCTGGTTCTGGATTTGCTAATTCCGCTTTAGGTTTCTTTCTCTTTCGTTTCTGGTTTTCTACATTTGTTGCTTCTGAGTGTCTGGTTTGCTGAAGGCCAGGCAATGCCATACCAATACCAGGAGAAAGAAACATTGAGGGATAGAGCAGTCCAGATGACATTCCTGGAATAAGAAATGGGTTAAAAGCTACAGGACTACTGGTAGTTATTGCAGGATCTGATTGATCAGAAAATGAACTAGGACTTGACTTATCTTCAGAAATAGTTTCTGGTTTTGCACCTTGGCCACTTTGTTTGTCTTCAGCATCTTTGTTTGCATGTGATGTACCACTTTTAGCTGTACTAGCTAATGAATTTGAAACAGATGACGTACAAGTTGTTGTCATTGATGGATTGAGAAGTCCTCCAACACCAAACATTTGTGGTACAGCAGCCATTCCTGGCAGCATCATTGGCAACATACTCAGAGTGCTTTTGACATCATCACCAGCTGGCACAGCGGCAAATCCAGCTGGAAACCCAACTAGCCCAGCTAAAGGAATGCCTTGCATGTTCCTCATATTCTGAAGCCCTACTAAATCCATTCCAGCAATAAGTCCATTCATGAATAATGGTCCCATTCCAGAAGATGCGTCTGCTATTATCCCAGGAGCTTTAAACACCTCACTTCTTGGCCTTCTACCTCTCCGCCGTGGCCCAGCATCCCGGAGTACAGGCTCAGTGAGAATACGATTAAACTTGCTTTCAGGTAAAAACCCCTGAAAATGTAAGAAACAAAACAAAAACTCCAAATGTTATTTATTTATTTATTTACCGTGTTTATATACTGCCTTTCTCAGCCCAAAGGTGACTCATTACCCTGTTAAGAAAGTTCAGCCATATGTCAAATCTGTAGACCAAACTCTCACGTCTTAATCTGTTACTAAAAATCAAGATGGATGTGGATTGTCTCCACAATTCACTAAATGTGCTTAACAAATGGACACTGAAATCATACTAAGCACATCCACTGAAAAGTAGTTCCCATTGTGTTCAGTGGAGCTTCCTCACAGGCATAGAACTGCTTAACACAATTTCTATTGAGAAAGTGCCAATGAACACAACTACTACTACTACTACTACTTTATTCTTATATCTTGCCACCATCTCCCTGCAGGGACTCAGGGAGGTTTACAAATGGCACAAAGTGCCTAAAAACAAACATAAAAGTGAAAACAATATCAAATACAATAAAATAAAACACATGCACATATAAAAACATCAACTCAGACTTAATCAAGCTGCGATTCTCTAACCGTGGTGGTAAATTACTGGCAGTAAGATTTGCATATGATAGTGGTTTGACTGTTGGATTAAGATCCTGGAAGACAAGGGTTTGAATCCCTGCTGTGACATGGAAACCCACTGGATGACCTAGGACAAGATGCCCTCTATCAGCCGCAGGGGAAGGCAATGACTAATCTCTCTGAACAAATTTTGCCAAGACAACCCCATGACGGGGCTGCCTCAGGGTTGACGTAAGTCAAAAATGACTAGAAGGCACACAATAATAACAACAACTTTAAAATAGTAATTTACACTTGAATTGAAAGGATTGAAACATATTCACTCTGAGATTTCTTATCCTGTCAAAAGCCAGAGATTAGTGAGAAAATAAGCATTGGAGTTTATTATGAATGATAATTTGTTTGTTCATAGAACTGACATTTGATTGCAAATTGCAATTCGATTTGATTGCATTGTGCCTTATACTAAATAAATAGTCCTACAATTGTGTATGCTAGTTTTGCCACCTATTCAAAAACACATTTGGAAAAAGGGATACAAAAATACAAAAAAGGGGAAAAATAATGATGGTACAAGGGATTTCTCCAAAAACTTACTGAAAGCTTAACAATATCAGACCAATCTGCTGCAACTGCATACTCCATATTTGCCTCAAGCCACCTCGGCAGTTCCTTCAATGCTGGTGCCATAGCTCCTCCTAACTATAAAATACAAATTGGAGAATGACGTTAGTTGCAGAAAATACTTCACACAGCATCTTAAACTTTCTCTCTTTCTTGCTCATTAATTGTCTGTTACCAGTCTAACATGCTTTTTCATTATATTTTTCTCAATAATGGATTGGCTATGGCTAAATCATATATTTATGAAAAAATGAGTAGGGCAACATAACTTTTATTTTGTGTTTTATAAAATAGACTGAGAAAACTGATGGATATGACAGCACATTCTTCAGAACAGCAGGCTTGAACCTTTCACTATAAGAAGATTTGCTTAGAAGAAAAGAAATTTATGTGCAAGTAATTCCAGTGATGCTCTTTACACATGTGCAGATCACACAGAGAGCAAGGCAGCACAAGAGGACTTAATAGTGGAAAGCATGAAAAACAACATTGGTTCTCTAAAACAAAATGAGCTCATGCAGACCCACACACGAACAATTAAATGTATGTTTATTTGATTGTTCAGAACTAACACCATGCCAAATCATTTTCAAGGCAAGTAGAATAAATGCTTCTGCTTACCCGCCGTCCTGTACCCTTATGGACCACAGGCACTCGTTCTTCTCCCGTGAGAGAATGAATGTCCAATTTACTAGGGTCCTTACAGCGCTGCCTTCTTTGTTTAGGCTTTTCTGAAAAATTCTGAAGACAGTAAGAGTGAAATGTAAGTGGGAGTTACTTCCAAACAGACATTTGCCAATCTAGCACAACTGATTTGTACTTACTGTGCCAAAACCAGGGATTTCAAGGGTATAATCAGACTGTTGTCTCAGCCAGTCCAGAAGACTCTTGTTTGGAACAATCTTCTCTTCCTCAACATTAGTGGATGGAACTGTTTGTTGACTTGAGGTAGTAACAGCTGGCTCATCAGGATTAGGGTTACTTGGTACAGGTGGCGTTTGATCTTCCTGAATTATGTGAGGGGAATCAATTGGGATGGGGTGGTTATAAATTGTAGGAAGAATACTAGATATTTCAAATAGGATCACTACAATTAGATCAAAAATTCTAGGCACATGACTGATGGGCAATATGAAGTCCCAATCACATTGTTTTGGGTACCTCTTTTAATCAAAAATGTTAGAAACACAATGTATCAGTTGATGCAAAATGCTCAGGGTGCCCCTTGAGTTGAAAATAGGCACTCCATGTAAAGTAAAAGAAAATACCCATGACATTTTGCAAAGCAGCAAAGAGTCTAGAGCATCCTATCACTTAATGAAAGATACATATGAATCAGAAATCATGCTTCACAGGCATTACTTGTTATCCAGTGTTCTCAACCTTTGATCCTCCAGGTGTTTTGGACTTTAACTCCCAGAAATCCAAGCCAGCTTACCAGCTGTTAGGAATAGTGTTACATGCAAATCATTGAACAACATTCTAGAACAGTGGTTCTCAACCTGTAGGTCTTTAGGTGTTTTGGCCTACAACTCCCAGAAATCCCAGCCAGTTTACCAGCTGTTAGGATTTCTAGGAGTTGAAGGCCAAAACATCTCGGGACCCACAGGTTGGGAACTACTGTTTCAGAAGCATTTTTCGTAGAACAGTGGGATCTGATTCTAGAGCATCATCTTGCTCTAGCTGAGCATCATTTTGCTCATCTGGAAATGTATTACTATCAGAATAGCTTAAAACCTGGTGGGGCCAGTTACTTCCAACTTTTGGATGGTTGGTGATAGCAAATGCAGCCAGCAATTCACTACCTTGCCTTTTTGGATCTCACATACACCAATAATAGCAATAATAGCAATAATAATAATAATAATAATAATAATAATATAATCTTTATTTATATCCCACCACAATCTCCCAAAAGAGACTCGAGGCGGCTTATGAAAGCACACAATAGTGCAACAGAATATACAAGTACAGTAAATACTATTAACAGTGTCAATTATGTAAACAAAAATATATAAAAACAGCATATAAATCCCCTCTAGTTTAAATACTCAATAAAACACAGCAATAGCTGTGGATTAAAGCACAGCCGCATCAATGTCAGTCACTTAAAGGCAAACAGTTCACTGATGTTTTAATCATGTTTGAAGGCCTAGTTGAAGAGCCACATTTTCACGTTTTTCCAAACACATTGGAGTGTGGGGGCTAGCTTAATTTCTCTGGGGAGGGAGTTCCAAAACTGAGGGACCACCACTGAGAAGGCCCTATCCCTAGTCCCCACTAACCACACTTGAGACAGAGGTAGGACCGAGAGAAGGGCCTCCTTGGCAGATCTTAGAGCTCATGCCGGTTCAGAGGGGGAGATGCGGTCTCGAAGATAGGTTTGTAGATAATCACCTGTACTTTGAATTGGGACCCAAAACTTGTTGGCAGTATAACAAAACAACTTGGTCATCTCACAGTGCCTATATATCGCAAACGAGATTCCTGTATTGGATAATCCTCTGCCACCCCCAGGCTAAGCAAGGGACATGTGATAGCAAATGAAGACGTAGTTGCCATTACTTGCAGGGTAAAAATCTGCTAGTGTTAGTGCTGCATTCTATTTTACTGTTTATAGGCTGTTGAGTTTGCTTCTTTGTTGTTACTTTTTATTGTAATGGACCACTGTTAAGTAATTACTGACTGTGGACTATTTTGAAATGCCTACTAAGATGAAATATATTTTAAATAAAATCAACTAGTGAAAAACTGATATTATTATGTGTTTCAATGTTTTTCAAATGTCCCTGCCAACCCCCAGTCATTTAAAATGTGACAATAAGAAACCTGAAATAAGCCCAAACATTTTAACATACGAATAGGCAAGTGAGAGAGTGGAAGGACCAATTACTTTATAAATTTATTACTCACCGACAGCCCTGTCTGGGGGCTTCTGTCTTTCAAAAAGATGAGGTCTATCCCTTCCACATTTTTTCTCCTACCCCGCCTTCTCCTCATGGCCGCATCATCTCTCCGTAAACTCCCATTGACAATTTGTCCTGTGACAGGATGAATTAACCCTGCCTGAAGGATACCAGATAAATCCATGCCAAGGGAGCCTTGCAGGGCACTCACTGTCCCTAACTTAGGTATATTTGTGCTCAGGGAAAAGGGAGAGCTGCTTGCTGGGGATCCATCAGATACTCTTGAGAGGTCCACTGCTGCATCCCTCCAGCCATTCAACACAATTGAAGGATGGGGATGGGATGTAACCAACTGTTCAAGGCTCTGTGGCTTGGCATCTCTCTCCATTTCAAATTCGTATGGTTGCTGATTTTTGGGCTCATCTTTAACAAAGGTGGGGGCCAGGAAACCATCCTGTGTTTAAAAACAAGATCAAAAATATGGTTATGATAACCTGCATATGATTTCTAATATTCTGATTCTTCTGAATCCAGCATTTATTAAAAGGAATACTTCGTGTTGCTAAGAGCTAAGTTTTTTTCAACCTTTGGTCTAGCACAGCTTCTATTTATCCACTGAAGAGGGCAGACATCCTGATTTGTAATTATTGATCAATAACACAGAACTATGGAACCATAACTGCTTCATAATTGGACAAGCTACAAATTCATGGTCATAGCAATATTGCCACAATGATATCCCCCAAAATGCACCTTAAAACCAAGGACATTGCTCCAAGCAATGGAAGTTGTTGTCTGGATGAATGGGGCACTTCAGTGATGGAGCCAGTCCCCTGTCATCCCCCATGAGCATAAATTTCTATTCATACCAACAGGGCTCAAGGGCTGATCACACTGCAACTCAAGGGCAGGAAGGACCATGTGGTCCTAAAATGCTCCTCTCACCCTCCTTTACTCAGAGAAGCTGCCTTAGGTCATTCATAACTGTGTAAAGGATCTCAGCCAATATCAAAAGGATTTGAAAAAAGTGCTAACCTGTGCCACAGCAATAGTTTCCAATTCAAAGATTGAACAAATACTTCCAAAAAGGAACAGGATCAACATCTTTCTGCATTCATTTCCTATGGCTACTTCTTATAGCTCTAGTTGAACCTGCATCTTACCCAATTTCTCAAAAAGATTATCTTTACTAATAGACATGCCAAAATCAGTGTTATCATTAACAGCATCCTACAGTAGGAGAAGATGTCCAGCCAAGCTCACCTTTGGGGCCTGTGTAGTTGTCATTCCATTGCTGAAGCAGGGTTCAGGAGTTTCAGGCTCATTGTAGCTACTCCTATTGCCAGTATTGGTGGTTAATGCAGGAGTAGGCATCATGCTTTGTACTTCATATGGCTGACTAGAACAAGGCCACTTGCCCTTTAAGATGGCATGACATATGTTCTCTATCCTGTTAATGATCACTCGATCCTACAAAAGAATCAGATATGTGTCACCTGGCTGCATATGTTGGCAATCTCTCACATTATAATTGTGTTGTCGAAAGCTTTCATGGCTGGAATCACTCACATTATAATTCTTTGGGGAATGGGAATGAAAGCTAACATGCTTACTTAGTATCAGGACTTCTGCTGTTGGTTGTACAAAAACAGCCTGACAATTTACTATTCTGTCACGTCCCTTCTACGTGGCCATATAATCCAGATTATCAAAGCATATAATCCACATTATCTGTTCTGAACTGGATTATACAAATCTACACGGCCATATAATTCAGTTCAAAGCAGATAACCTGGATTTTATATGGCAGCATAGAAGGGGCCTCGGTCTCCCTCAGGATAGCTGGCTTCAGAGATAACTGGCCTCAGCCTTGTACATATCAGGTAGAGACACTTGGTAAGCTAAGTGTAGAGGATTCTTGTCTCATTATTTTTCATAACTCGTAACCAAGAAAGTAATATTTATTTATTTATTTATTTATTTATTTATTTATTTACAGTATATTCCACCCTTCTCACCCCGAAGGCGACTCAGGGCAGATCACAGAACACATATATGGCAAACATTTGATGCTGTTATACACTGACAGGACAGACACCAGTACATACATAGAGTTATCTAGGTTTTTCCATCTTCGGGGTCTTATCTAGGTTGTGCTCGATTTCGGCCATTGGGGGGGGGGGGGGATACTGTTGCTCTATCTACCATGCCGAAGAGCCTTGTTCACATACCTCCTCCTTTTGATCGAATTGCTGGAATTTATTTGGTATTTCTATATGGTGCCATTAAAATACCTCCCAGAATTAAGTGGTACCTATTTATCTACTCTCAGCTGTTTCAGATCTGCTAGGTGGACAGTGAGCTGGCTGAAGGTCAGGCACTCACCCCCAACCCCGGCTTCAAACTGCCAACACTTTCATTAGCAAAATTTATTGCACCTGATGGTTAATTTGCTGTGCTAAAGCCTGGCCCTGATATATTGGCTGATATAGGTATTTCTACTGTCTTTTTATTTAAAAAACTCTTTGGGGATATGAATGGGCATACAGACATAACCAAAGGAAGAAGCTTAAAGATAAACCTGTGCAGTGCATACTGCTATCACAAAATGCTTGCTCCTTTGCCTCCATAATAAGTTATCCTTAAGTTCATTATGTTTTATTCAATTGTATTTACATAAACAAACTAAGAAAAGATTTAATGTCAAAAATATTCCAGTTGAATTATTAGCCTCTATAATTTTTCCAACAATGACTGATAAGTAACGGAGTCTGGGATGCCACACTGTTCAGAAGGAAATGCCCAGACCTTTTTGTAACACATGGAGCTAACCTCACCGGCATCACACATACATATTGAAGACACAGAATACTTAAGTAGATTAACATCCCGTCTGGGAAAATATGAGAATAGAATGTAGTAAGTATAAACAAACAAATATTCAGTTTAGGAATGCTCCCCAGAGCTGCTTTTAAAATGTTACTAGGTAAATATTTATTTTAGAAACAAACACCTGATTTCTAATTCTCACATTATATTTTCAAAAGAACCCAGAGACCTGCCAGGATTCATCTGTGTCTTCGGGAGAAAACATACATATCATGACAACTGCAATTCCTACTTTGCATCGCTCAAACACCCTTATTCATGCATACTTAAGCTACCAAGCCACCTTAGGCCACTCTGAGAAAGAGTAGAGTGTCTTTTCCTGCAAAAGCTGGGCTATGGTGGGTGCCCGGACATCTTGTAGTTCATCAATCTCTCCTGGTGCAACACATATGGAGCTTTTACTTTCATCTTCTGAAAATTTCTCAAGGCAATCTAGAGAGTGAGAAACAACGTATTAGTTAAAACCCCAAATCACTTTTCCTTTTATCCTGATCTGTGGTATCAAGAGCACTAGAGTGGATAGGAGCTTAAACTGAGAATCTTGACTGCCTGGGATCCTTCAGTAGTTCCTATATTCCCAGAAGGACATGTTACTACTTCTAATGGCAAACAGGCATGAATTATTGTGTGGAGTACTCATGACAGAACTTTGCAATGGGATACTTGTATGGGCAGAAGGATTCTGTCCTATCACAACTGTCTTGACCCAAAGAAGTAAAACAAGAAAAGGCTATTTCAATGACAGTACAACCCCTATATCTATGAAGGTTATTATTATTATTATTGGTTATTATTAATTTCAGTAAGATTTTTTTTTATGTCAGAAGCAACTTGAGAAACTGCAAGTCGCTTCTGGTGTGAGAGAATTGGCTGTCTGCAAGGACATTGCCCAGGGGATGCCCGGATGTTTTACAATTCTTTGAGAGGCTTCTCTTATGTCCCTGCATGGGAAGCTGGAGCTGACAGATGGGAGCTCACCCTGCTTCCCAGATTTGAACCGCTGACCTTGCGGTCAGCAGTCCTGTCGGCACAAGGGTTTAACCGATTGCGCCACCGGGGGTAAGATTATTTGGTTGGCTCTATAGTGGTGGAATAATATTTTCTATTTTTATTTTCATTACAATCAGTATTGGGGGTAGGGTCAGAACCCGACAGTGTATGAATTATATGTCTTCTCTTTTTCTTCTTTCTGTTTCTGTATTTTTTGATTAAATATTAATTTTAGTATAAACTAAACTGTTTGTGTCAAAAATCAGTAGTGATTACAAAACAGTCATGCTAATTCTTCTCTAATACACAATTCATTAAATACATTTAATAACCTATGTGACAGTTATAATTTCCCTTTGGATTACCCTGCCATTATGAACTGTAAGTTGGCATTTAAATACACAGGAATGCTTAATAACAGAAAGCTATCCTTAGAATATTCTACCTTGATTTTGGGTGATTTCGTCTTTCTTCTCTAGATCTTGAGTCTCACACTCTTCTTCTCTCTTCATTTCATTCTGAGAAATAGGACCGTCCTTCTTCTCCTCAGTGCCATCTCCCCAGGGGTCTTCCTCTATGCAGACAGGATGTGACTTAAGAAGTTCCATTTGAATTGCTGAAGCCTGGTTTCGTGCAGAGTGTTGATAGTGATGGGGACATGTCTGGATCTCCGGCATGGCTGGGATGTGGTCCTCAAGGCTCTCACATTCAGCTTGATCATCCTCTCCCACCCCAGGTTCACTATCACATTTGGATGCAGCCTGCTCACTTGAGATTGACTCAACCAACTCCTTATTCCTCTCCACCATGAACGCATCCAAGGTAGAGAAAATGCAAGGACCATGCTTCTGCATCTCTTTCATATTGCATTCAACTTTGCCACCATCTAGGGTTTTTAAGCAGCTTCTCAAATCTTGTACAGTATTAGCTGCTGCCTCCAGATGATTATAATCTTCCTCATCGTCCTCCTCCTCCTCCTCTTCACTGTGGCTCTGACTCTGCACTGATTTCTCTTCCAAGCCCTTTTCATGCAACATTCCCATAAATCGCTTTTCAGGATTGACTTTGATATCAAAGTTAGGAAGACTTGGGCTATATACTCCTATACTTAGGACCCTTTCAATTCCATCTCTTTCAAATGGTACTGATCCCGGACTATCATACTGACTGTCTAAGTGCTGAAGATTGTTACATGATTCCACAGGAAAGTTTTCAGCAAGCTTTGTCTCTTTGACTGAAGGCTCTTGCGGTGCATTCTGACCCTCCATCTGATCACTACCAAGCTGCAAATGATCCAAATAAGGCTCTCTTGTGGCCTCGGCATCACAGCTAGATAGATCTTCATCTCCATCCATTTTACTGTCAGCCATTTTGGTAGTATTGCTGCTGATGTCTGTGCAGCTGGGGCTGTCACGGGCAAGGGAGCTGTGCTCACTGTTGCAAACCTTCTCATCATACATCATGCACACCAGAGAGTCAGGCAAAGAACTCTCATCATAGTTAAGAGAAATCATACCCTGGATTTTAATGTTTTCACAACTGCCATCCTGAGAAATATTTTCTGTCTGCAAGAGACCGTTGCCTGAGTTCATTAGCTTGATACAGCTTTCGGCTTCAGTCTCGGCAGATGCATGCTTACTTTCCATTTGATTGTATGCGGGAGAGCAATATAGTTTTGCATTTGCTTGATGATGGCAACACAGATTTTCTGTTCCAAGGACCCCTGTCCTTTTGTGCTGTGCATAGTTTCTGTAGGCATCCAGAAATGACAACTGGGGGTCATTCATGATATAATAGTCTGTGCGGTTGAGCCCATGTTTAGCTGTACCAATTAGCAGATCCCGGTCATGTTTACCGCACTCCCACCATACAGGAAGGTACAGACTTGGGCGGCAAAGTTTGAGCCGTTCATGCAGCTGTGGGCACCTCAATACCTGCTCACGGACTTTACGGAGGAGCTCAATTCGGTATAATGTCCTTGCAGCTCGCTCCTCTGTGATTGGTTCCACATAGACATTAGGATCTACTGGACCTACAGATATAGAAAAAAGGGAAGACTAGGTAACTCTAGAATGGGAGTCGATGTGTTTACAAATGGGTTGTATGTATCAGGGCATGAAGGATTTCACTGGCTGGTTTAGTGTTGAAACGTGCGGATGAAACTTGACAGATTTTTTAATTGTTCCCACTCACCATCATCTTTCCAATGGGGCAAGCGACAGACGTTCCTGCACATTGCAACAAAGCTATGGAAATATTTTTCAAGACTCTCGTCAGTTTTCTTTTCCAAGCGTGAAATAGTTCGGAACTGGGCCCAGTCAAAGACTTTCTTCTCTGGATCATAAACAACTCCAAATGAGGAGACTGTGCGGTAGAAATCTGCTTGTTCTCTCCTCGTCCACCTGTAGGATGCATAAGGAATGCAAAATTTTCTTAATATTTTAAATGCCTGCAATAATGCATTTTATTTTTCTGTATTACAATTCATTTGTAATAGGCACAATGTACAAAGTCAAATGGAGCATTGAAACAGCCAAGGATAGCAATTATGAACAATTCAGCTTTCCATGGTAAAGTTAATCAAAATAAGTTTATCAGAGACTTATTACCAGTAAGCAATTGCTGGCCTCCTCCTTCATACACTAAGAGGAAGAACACCTTCTGCCTTTTCATAAAAAGTATATTAAATGGAATCATTCTTCAAAATTCAGTCTCTTTGCAAACTACAAAGGAGCAACCATTTATTGGCAAATATATCTGGTTGTTTGTTACATAAAGGATTTTTCTTTGTTTATTTTTACACATTAAGGTGTTTCAAATATTTTTTAGCATGTAAAACATTTGATGCACTAAAGTCACAAAGTATTTTAGATACCTCCTCCCTCCCCACCCCTTTGTTCTTTATAAGTTTTACAGTCCAATTTGAAAGTTTTCTCTGGGGCTTTGTGGCTGGATTTTATCACTCTCTTTGCTTGTTTTATAGTCTGGCCACCTTCACAGGTCTGGCTGGTGGGAACATGAGAGAGGGCCTTCTCAGTGGCTGCCCTAATACATTGGAAGGTGGCTCATAGGAGTTAAAATACTCAAAATTAGCAATTTATAAAAAGTAAAAAAGCAATTAAACCATCATAAAACCCGACATCAATTAAAACAACATGAAAATAGTTTGAAAGCATTTAAACCATAATAGTAAAGACAATGCACAGCACACCTGCAATAGCTAACTAAGTGTTCCAAATTAAAAGATCTTTGCCTGATACTGGGAAGAGTGCCTATCTTTTAAGAGAGCATTCTCCACTTAAGAGAATGTGTTGGTGGTTGTGTTGAACGAGCAGAAATCAAAAAATGAATATTGATTTGTAGTAATAATACAGCCTCTAGAAGAATGTGATCAAAAAGATATCAGGCACATGTTTTCTGTAGATTTGGGCCATTAATGAAAAATGAAAAATTGTGCCAACAGTGCTCAATGTTCTTCTATGTTTGTTTATTTATTTATTGCATTTATATTCTGCCCTTCTCACCCCTAAGGAGACACAGGGCGGCTCACAACAAGGCACAATTCGATGCCATAAATACATATATAGAATAAACCAACATATATTTTGAAACCACATAATTAAAACATATCAGTCTTAAAACAATTTCAAATCACACAATCCAAAAGCATATCCTTAGAGCTATTACGGTTGTTACCTTTTCTGCATCTCCTTATTGATGGAATCCATCTCATTGGCTCTCCTGAACATATCCTCTTGCAGCCAATAGCCATGGTTACAAGTCCCCATCATCTCAGGTCTAGAAGGGAGCTCTTTACGGTTGCAGCGCTGATAGACTGTGACGAGACGCCTCAGTCTAGCTGTGAGGGCAGATGATACAGGCCAGCTGGATTTGTCTGGATCCGGGCCATCCTGGGCTTCAAACATCAGCATAGTCATTAGTATTTAAACAAATCCCTGCAGACTCTTTAGACAAACATTTTCTGGTTCACTAAATACTTCATCCCATACAGTAGATATAGTAGTAATGGGAGCTTCAACTATTCTGATATTTGTTGGAAAACAAGCTCTGCTAAGAGTACAACGTCCAACAAATTCCTCATATGCCTTGCAGACAACTATATTGTCCAGAAGGTGGAAGAGACAACAAGGGGACCAGCTATTCTGGATCTGATCCTAGCCAATACTGAGGACCTGATAAATGGAGTAGAAGTGTTGAGATCCTTACGCAGGAGTGACTGTATGTTCCTGAAGTTTGTGATACAGAGGAAAGGGGAAACTAAGAGAACTCAGACATGCATTCCAGACTTTAAGAAAACCAACTTCAGGAAACTGAAGGAAATACTGAGTGCGATTCCATGGGCTGGAATACTGGAATACTAAAAGAGAAGAGCGTTAATGATGGATGGGAGATTCTTAAAATTCAGATACTGAAGGCACAACTGCAAGCAGTGCCAGTAAGAAGAAAAAATATGAAAAGTGTAAAGAAATCAGAATGGATGTCCAATGAACTTTAAGCTGAGAAAAGATTTAAAGGAGACACATACAAGAAATGGAAAAGGGGGGAAATCACAAAAAAGTATTCAAAAAATAACTAACATATGTAGGGGGAAAATCTGAAAGGCTAAAGCACAAAATGGGCTCAAGCTTGCCAGAGAGATTATTAAAACCAATAAAAGGGGGGTTTTTTTGGTTATGTCAGCAGAAAAAGGAAGAACAAATAAAAAGTAGGACCTCTGCGTGGACGGGATGGTGAAATGCTGACAGGGGAAAGGCAGAATTACTCAACACCTTATTTGTCTCAGTCTTTTCCCAAATCTCTAAGCAGTCACAGAAACTAAAGTTCTCCCAATGTGTTGTAGTATAATCAGAAATATGTTTGCATAGTCAAATAACAGATTAAGTCTAGTATGAAACTGCAAACAAGACACATGCCAATATGATATCTGCTAGAACTCAGACACACTGGGAAGTTTACAACATACACATTTCCCCTTTATATCAACTCAACTCACCAACATGTCATTTTCAAGGCATACTTAAGAGTGCATCTATACTGTAGAATTAATGCAGTTTGACACCACATTAAATGCTATGGTGAGTCTTTAGACTTCTCAGCCAAATGGTAGTGGTGCCTCACTAACTACGAATGCCAGGACTGCATAGCATTGAGCCATGGCAGTTAAAGCTGAGACAAACTGAAGGGTCTGTTAAGACCCTTCAAAGGTATGTCAAGAAATATGCATTAAAACATTTATAATACAAAGAAACATTTGCAATCACTCTCGAAACTCTGATCTGATTCTGTAATTTTAAGTTGCAGAACATCTGAAATGATAAGCACTGCCAAGACTTTTTTAAAGTGGTGTTTCATTAATTATCTTTTTTGCAAAATAAGATTCTAGCAATATAATTTATTTTATTTTCTCTAGTGTGAACTATTATTCTAGCCTATAATCTTACCACTCTCATGTTTCTTAAAACATCCAAATGTACAGCCTCACCTGCCACATTGTCATCCTTCTTCTCAGCGGCTTCCCCACAAGAATCTGAGGTCTCCTATGGGAGAAAATGCATTATCAATGTGACATTGACTTCTTTGAAACAGCACAAGATACGTAAAACATATAGTCAAGTACAACCTGACACACTAGCCCGTTTCTAAAGATGTTTGAAATAGCAATGAAACCAATCTACCTTTCCTTCACTATTTCACGGCTTACAAGTTACTATAAACCCAACTGAATAATCCAAAATCTAAATTTGAGGGATGTGAAACTGGCAAGGATGACATTTCTCCCCTCGTAGCCCTATAGTTTACAATTTGCAAAATGTCACCTTCTGCAAATGAACCTTACCTCTTGTTTTTGCACCCCATCCAGCTTGTCTGCACTGTTGTCTTCTTTATCGATGTTCCCTCTAAAGAAAACAGTCCAATAAGGGCTCAGTGTACAGAAACTTCATAACAGAAGGTAATTCCAGGACAGCCCTCCATATATTTATGTGATAAAAAGCAGAACATTCTACACTACTTGTGCTGTAAATAAGTGTCTGCCTTACAACAAACATACCACAAACCTAATTCCATCCTCATATTTTGTAGATTTGATGCAGAAGTAAAACTTAACTTTGAAACATTATGGTTATGACCTCTTGTGGTTGAATGAAAGCACAGTCCCATATGATCTATAAACGTTTATAGCAAAAGTTTCTTGTGGAGCCCCAATAATTATTCTATTCTATTCTATTCTATTCTAGGTGTATATTTGTATGTGTACGTATGTGTGTGTGTGTCTATCTATCTATCTATCTATCTATCTCAGGAATGGGCAAACTTTTTGACACACTGTGTTTTAAAATCTGATAGATGGACCAGGTCAGTGGCAGATGGATGAAGGGTGTTTGTGTGATCTAATTGGGGAAAAAAAGATCAAATTCCTAAGCACACTGCTCATATCTTGTTTGTAGTACAAAAAAATGAAAGAAAGAAAGAACTATACAATATTTAAAATTAGGAAAAAAATTTAACCAACATAAATTTAACAATATTTCAGTGGAAGACCCCAGGGGCCATGCAGGAAAAGCACCATCAAAGCACACCCAACAGATGGCCATCCAACCATTGTAATAATAATAAAAGTAATAAGAGCAACCCTAGGGCCACCCATTCCAACCTTCTTGTGCCATGCAGGAAAAAGCAGGAAAAAGGTTTATGGAGGCAAGGGATGTGAGGAAAGAAGGCTTTTGGGGGCAAGGGGGGGGGCAAGGGAAAGGGACTTTTGAGGGAGAGGGAGGCAAGGGGAAAAGGCATTTGGGACAAGGGGGCTGAGAAAAAGGCATTTGCGGGCAAGGAAAAAAGCTTTTGTGGTGAGGGGGAAGAGGGGAAAGGTTTTTGGGGTGAGGGAGGCAGAAGAGCAGGAAAGAGGAGGGAAAGCTTGGAGGAGGAAGGGGAGGAGGAGTAAGAAGCACGGAGTCTCTCAGTATACTTCATGGAGCCCCAAGGGTTCAACGGAGCACACTTTGAGAAACACTCATCTATAGAAAGAACTGTTCAAGTATATGATATATAATTAATCCTTTCTACCAGCTTAAAGCATTGTTATATCTAGATACAGCTTTTGCAATCACAGACATCCTTTAGGCCAGTTGTTCTCAACCTGTGGGTCCTCAGATATTTTGGCCTTCAACTCTCAAAAATCCTAGCAGATGGTAACTTAGTTGGGCTTTCTGGAAGTTGAAGGCCAAAACACCTGGGGACCCACAGATTGAGAACCACTTCTTTAGGCCTTTATTCTACAGTGGCATGAACATTTAGGTGGCCAGTAATGCCTTTGGTGAAGTCTTGATTGTCTTTGCCTCGAAAGAAATCTTGTTTGTACATGTTTCTGTTCAGTATTGTCTTACCTTTCTGGAGCATCCTGCACTCCATCAACAACACTCTGGTCTGCAGACAGTAACATCTCATCTGGCATGCCCACCTTCTCAAGGAAGCACAGGGCTGGATCAGCTCGCATAGCATTGTACCGTTCGTAACCTGACAAAACCCACAATGATTAGTAATACTTTTTCAAGCTGCAGTCTCTCCTAACATTCCTGAATGTCCACATAATCAGCCAGAAATGGTAGAAGGCAAAATAGGTGCCCTGCCCACTTTACATTACTGAATGTTGCTGAAAATGTAGACATCATTGTGGCATATAAAAATTAGACTATAACCCAGTGAGCAGGATTCATTCCTGATATGTTTTCTGACTACAATGCCAGCGTTTTGGGGAGAAAGTGGGTAAAAATGTGCTTAAACAAATTAAATAGGCAAAATACATGGACAGTGTACCTCCAAAACAAGTGGAAGGCCCAACAGGATGACATGTATTTAGTGCTGCAAATGATTCATTGCTTCTCACCATAGCAAGTTTGTGTTAAGAAAAAAATACAAAACTGATCACTTACTGATCACTGACACTTTAATTGTTATCCATAATTATATCTTAATTTAATGTACCAAATATAAAATTTACTCCAGGATGAGGAAGTGTCTCAAAAACCATGGAAATTTCTCAAAGATTTCATACAAATAATGGGCATGATCAGAATCCTAAATCCCTTCATGTTTGCCTATACAAACTGGGAAGTATAAATTTATGAAAAGAAATTACACTCTGAAAAAAAGCATAGCATGCAATTTCTCTCCAGCTCTCCATTCCCCAGAATCTTGAACAGTAGGAATGTATGAAATTGAATACCATGTTTGAAAACTCCAATGAGGAGGGATTTGTCTGCATCAGCATTCCACCAATCTATAGGGACCTCCACATAGTCAATGTCTGGCAAGAGAACATCCAAATCTCTGTGAAGGACAAGCAGAGGTTACGTTCCTCTAATTTACATAAACTACATAATGTATTTTAAAAGGCATTAAAGCTATGTCTATTGGCAGAAAAAAAGAAATTCCATGACCATGTAGCAAATCGTTGAAAGTGTTCTGTCTTGGGAACTTCAGCACAATAAGAAATAACATATTCCATTGTTGAACAGCTGTTACTGCCAGGACATTTTCCCTAATATTTAAACTGAATCTCTTTTCCTGTAGTTTGAATCCATTGATCCCATTGATCAGGAGCAGCAGAAAACAAGCTTGATCCATCTTCAATACAAAATCCTTTTACCATTTTGATCCCTCTCTTCCTCTGTATACATTCCAGTTTATTAGTATCTTTTTTGAATTGCAATGCTCAGACACAGTATTCCAGGTAAGTTCTGACCAAAGCAGAATAGAGTGGTAGTATTATTTCTCTTGAAATAGATACTATAATTCAATTAATACAGCCTAGAATTGCATTGGTTTCACACTGTTGACTCATAATCAACTTGTGTTCTGTTAAGACTCTTAGATCCTTTTTAGATGTACTGCTGTTAAGCCAGGTGTCACTTATCCTATATTTGTATATTTCATCTTTTGTGCATAAGTGTAGTACCTAATGTTTTTCCCTGTTGAAATTAATTTTATTAGTTCTGGAATGGCTCTTAAGATCATCTTGCGTTCAGATTTTGACCTCTGGAGTATTAGCCACCCTCATAATTTGTTGTCATCTGCACACTTGACGGGCTAGTCACTGATAAAGATGTTGAATAGCACTGGGCCTAGCGCAGAACCCTGTACAAGATGAAGAAAAGTCTTTGGTGAGCACCTTTTCAGTCGTTGGTTAACCAACAGAAATCTACCTAAAGACCAATGGTTCTCAACCTGTGGGTCCCTAGATGTTTTGGCCTTCAACTCCCAGAAATCCTAAGAGATGGTAAACTGGCTGGGATTTCTGGGAGTTGTAGGCCAAAATACCTGGGGACCTACAGGTTAAGAACCACTGCTAAAGACCAATGTTTGGGAAATGTTGATGTAGCAGTATCTGAGACCATGGGCAATTTCCCCAAACTACTTATTTATGTTTTTACCCTCTTACTGTTTGAATTCTTGCACTATGCACCCAATTCTCTCTATAACAGTCAGGTTATTATCTCTACATGATGAACTCTCTCCCTAAAGAATACTGTCTCTATCACCCACATAACTCAGTTTAAAGACCTTCTGATCAGATTTGTGAGATTCTTAGCAGAAACATACATGCCAAGAGTTATTTCTAGGATGGTAATGCAACTTACTTGGCTGAAGTTCCTTCAAAGGCTTTGTCAGCGGCCTCTCCCAGCACTTCAGCTTTCAAGTAGTAGAGCATCCGCACTCGCAACAGCACCCTGATGAAAGGGAAAGTAGCCGATGATTCAGAAAGTAAATGTGAGCTTCCAACATTCTGTTCAGCTCCACTGACACAACAAAGCAGATCCAGAGGATGTATTAGGTCATTTGCTAACAGTGGGAGCTGCTACAGAAACATCCAAAAGCTTACACTACATGGGCCAAATCTGACTTTTAAGGAGAATAGATGTAGATTAGTGGGTCTCAATCTGTGGGTCTCCTCAGATGTTTTGGCCTTCAACTCCCAGAAATCCTAACAGCTGGTAAATTGGCTGGGATTTCTGGGAGTTGTAGGCCAAAACACCTGGGGACTCATAGGTTGAGAACCATTGATGTAGATGAATAAAGGGAACTGATAATGTGACACCTCATCTGCTGTACCATGACTCCACCAGAATGTTAAGCTAGCTATCTAAAGCCATAGAGCAGTGGTTCTCAACCTGGGGTCCCCAGATGTTTTTGGCCTACAATTCCCAGAAATCCTAGCTAGTTTACCAGCTGTCAGAATTTCTGGGAGTTGAAGGCCAAAAACATCTGGGGACTCCATGTTGAGAACCACTGCCATAGAGGAAACACAGAATAATAAAAGGGCATGTAAATCCAATGCCTATCAGAAGATCACCTAACTGGAACTGTTACCAAACATACATGTACAAAAAGATAAAGGAAAAACCAATCAGAATGTGGAATTTGTTGATGAGATGGTGTACAGACAAAACTAGAACAAACATAATATAACCCAGAAATTTTACATAAGCACAAGGTTTGCAGAAAGCAGCCAGCTAACAGCAGAACACATTTCTTTGCTCTTTCCATACTGATTACCCAAGGCTTTTAAGATAAGAGGGAATAGAGGCTCGCAATCATACTGGCTAAGTACTAGCAAAATCATTAAAAAATTGCCAGTTGTAAAACTCACCACAAAAACCATGAAATCTTGCCTTTAGGACAGACCACCACAAAGCTTTACTTTAATCTGTCCCATATGAGAAATGGCATGAACTTATCTCAATAAGATGCCCCCTTCCTGATGAAGATTTTTAAAACTACAATCTCAGATACTGGGGGCAGAGGTAAGATTACACTCCTGGTTCCAGTAAATTGAACACTGCAGTGGATGTGAAGATAATTATTTGAGACATCTCTATAACATATTCCCAGAGCTGTTCACAGTAAATGAACATTCCTTGAGAGGCCCGCATTTGCTCACTTGTTGCAATGTTGTTTTAGATGCTTTTTGTAACTGTCATCATGTAGGACGATTTCAGGATTGCAGGTGGTGAGCCAATCAGCATTCTTAAACTCAGGGGGAAGAAGCTGGTTCTTAGTTTTCTTTCCCTTCCTTCCTCTTGGCACTGGAGCTGATAAGCCTGCAAACAGGCAAAGGGTATCACATGAGCAACATTGCAGGCTCAGGATGGTTCTGTATATTTGAAAATCCACAAAGAACAAGCAATCAAGAAATTCTAGGAGCTGCCAAAACAAGGTGAGGATAAATCTTCTTGCTATGTAACACATAGCCCAATAAGGAACTAGGACTATTAGATGTTCTTTTAATGGAGCTCTGGCATGGGCTGGTCCATGTGGTCACGAAGAGTCGGAAACGACTGAACGAATGAACAACAACAAAGAAGAAGAAAGATCAGCGGCAACTACCTGTCACCCCAACACCACCTGCTGAAATTTCCCCTTCCTCTTAACCATAAAGCGATAGAATCTCTGGCCCCCGATTCACTTACATGGAATGGGGGGTGATCAACTGTAACAACATTGCCCATGTTTAGCATAGTTGAGTTGGCAGATACTGTGCCAGGACAATGATAGTGATGAAGTATCATTGTCTTTATCACTATCACTGACTGTGCCTGAAAATAGGGGTGGGAAACTAAAACAGTCTGGAGATTGGATTTTTATATTTAAGTTCTCTGTAGTCCAAACAACATCATGGAATATGGTCACCTCATCTTGTGGCAGTCATTAGGGAGAAAATAATTATAATTATAATGAATTTAAGAAACAGAAGGTCCTACCTTACTGCTGGCGCTTGAAAAGGAGATTTTTAGGGTAAGGGAAATTCAACAGATGGTATAAGAGATCGGGGTAGCTTGCTCCATAAACAAATATTTGAAGAAGCCAAGGCTAAACATAGAAGGCCTAATGAGTAAGGTAAATCGATAATATTGATCCAAGACTGGAACATCTAAGGTCATATAGTAAGAGAGCACCATCTCCTGTCTATTTGATGTAAATAGCAGGCAATTTCAGACACATTCTATAATATGATCGATTCCAGTAAAACAAGATTATGAAAATAATTACAGAAGAATTAATAAGGAAATTACTTTGAATAAGTTTATGTTAAAAGCATATATATGAAGTTTTAAAATCTAAGAAAATTAGGAACACATCATCTGGGAGTAAGGCTAAAGGCTAATAGAAAGACAAATATTTGGGGTCGTGATGATTTGCCAAAAGTGTTCTTATATAAGAATTCTTGTTAATGATTATGTATTGTGTACGTGGCAGAGTTGGTATACGCACGTGCAAACTGGTAATTCTCTCTATAAATACCGGGCTAATTTGGACAGAGCGATGTGCTTCATCAGCCATCTTGAGGAGCTAAGCACCCTTACCTGGGTAAGAATAAATACTGGAAACTTGCCTTATTCCTTCCCCAACGAAACCCATGGAATCCTGGTAAATGGTTACCTTGCTGCAACAATCTAGCTGACCTCACTGTGTGTGTTTTCTCAAATGCAGAAAGCATGCTGCAAAGCCTAACCCTAAGAAAATAATAGCTCTAGGAGCATTCTTACAGCCAGTGGGAGTATGCATATTCAGCTTCCTCCATTGGAGAACACAAAGTTTTGGGAAACCATCTAATCCTATGACTCAAGCATTTCTGCACCTGGCATTTTGGTCAATTGTTGATCAGTTGCTTTTGGATCACCACTAGAACTCATTTTCTATGGACAGAAGAAAGAAATGAAAGGCAATCTACTCTCCATTTGCCCTCTTAGGAGCTCCATCTGAGAGGCTACTGGGTGCTCCTGCTGAGAAATGTCTGCTGCTCCTTTCCCATTCAGAAAAGCAGCAGAAGGAACTATGTACTCTCTCCCAGCATGTCTAATGCATTCATTGAGAGTAGGCAACATACTCATTGCTGTTACCTGCAACCATAGTTTGGACATAAGAGCAAGGACTCAGAAGGAATGGTGTTTTGGGAAGGAGAAGAGATTGACAGAGATTCTCCAGCAGGCAAAAATCTGACCCTCCATGAGTCCAAAGGTAGGAGGATCCCTTCCTGATCTTTTAATAACATTCAGTCAGATTTGCCTCACATTTGCTCTACTGTTCTTCTACCTATCTTCTCCGCTGCTTCACCACATCAAATATTTGAAAATATCAAACCGTGTTCTAGCGATGAAGAATGAGAAGATATATCAACCAACCAGATATTTCTTGATTCCAAAGCTCAGATAAATAATGAAGGTGTCATCAGACTGAATGGTAGGAACATCTCCCAGAACATCTAACAAGATCTATTAGTCCCCAAAGGTGGATCATTTCAACAGCCCTGCTCCCCTACTCCAAACCCTACAAAGATTAGGAGCTTCACTAAATGTAAAACCTAATAGGTCTGTGGAAACTGAATTATTTCAATCCCCAATCCCGATCGATTGTGTTCCTATCCAGATAAGGGGCAAGTCAAAAGTTTTCCTGTGGCCTTCGATTCAGTCGACCACGGTATCCTTCTGTGATGCCTTGAGGGAATGGGCCTTGGAGGCACTGTTTTGTAGTGGCTCTGATCCTTCTTAAAGGGTTGTTCCCAGAAGGTGTTGTTGGGAGGCACCTGCTCGACCCCACAGCCATTGTCTTGTGGAGTCCCCGCAGGGTCCAATATTGTCTCCCATGTTGTTTAACATCTACATGAAGATCATCCGAAGTTTTGGGGTGCGGTGTCATCTGTACGCAGATGACGTCCAACTCTATCACTCCTTCCCACCCGCTACTAAGGAGGCTGTCCAGGTCCCGAACCGGTACTTGGCCGCTGTGACGGTTTGGATGAGGGCGAACAAATTGAAATTGGATCCAGACAAGACAGAGGTACCTCTGGTCAGTCGTAAGGCTGAACAGGGCATAGGATTACAGCCTGTGTAAGACGCAGGTTTGCAGCTTGGGTGTGATCCTGGACTCATCACTAAGCCTGGAACCCCAGGTATTGGCGGTGACCATGGGAGCATTTGCACAGTTAAAACTTGTGTGCCAGCTGCGCCCGTACCTTGGGAAGACTGACTTGGCCACGGTAGTCCACACTCTGGTTACATCCTATATAAACTACTGCAATGCTCTCTACGTGGGGTTGCCTTTGAAGACTGTTTGGAAGCTTCAAATCATCCAACGAGTGGCAGCCAGGTTGTTAACAGGAGCGGCGCTCAGGGAGCACACAACAAGGAGGCGATAGGACCTCTTCGAGGAGAAGATGGGGCAATGCTGACAGGGGATAGGGAAAAGGCAGAACTACTTAATGCCTTCTTTGCCTCGGTCTTCTCACAAAAAGAGAGTCTTCAACCTCAGCAAGATGGCGTGGATGAGGGATTGGAGGACATCCAACCCCAAATTGGGAAAGAAGTCGTCCAGGAATACCTGGCCGCTCTTAATGAGTTCAAGTCCCCAGGGCCAGATCAACTACACCCAAGAGTACTGAAGGAACTAGCGGAAGTCATTTCGGAACCATTGGCAACCATCTTTGAGAGTTCTTGGAGAACGGGAGAAGTTCCAGCAGATTGGAGGAGGGCCAATGTGGTCCCAATCTTCAAGAAGGGAAAAAAGGACGACCCAAACAACTACCGTCCGGTCAGCCTCACGTCGATACCGGGCAAGATTCTGGAAAAGATTGTTAAGGAAGCGGTCTGCAAACACTTAGAAACAAATGTAGTCATCGCTAATAGTCAACATGGATTTATCAAAAACAAGTCATGCCAGACTAATCTGATCTCTTTCTTCGATAGAGTTACAAGCTGGATAGATGCGGGGAATGCCGTGGATGTAGCGTACCTGGATTTCAGTAAGGCCTTCGACAAGGTCCCCCATGACCTTCTGGCAAGGAAACTAGTCCAATGTGGGCTAGGCAAAACTACGGTGAGGTGGATCTGTAATTGGTTAAGTGGACGAACACAGAGAGTGCTCACTAATGCTTCCTCTTCATCTTGGAAAGAAGTGACGAGCGGAGTGCCGCAGGGTTCCGTCCTGGGCCCGGTCCTGTTCAACATCTTTATTAATGACTTAGATGAAGGGCTAGAAGGCAGGATCATCAAGTTTGCAGACGACACCAAATTGGGAGGGATAGCCAATAGTCCAGAGGACAGGAGCAGAATTCAAAACGATCTTGACAGATTAGAGAGATGGGCCAAAACTAACAAAATGAAGTTCAACAGTGACAAATGCAAGATACTCCACTTTGGCAGAAAAAATGAAATGCAAAGATACAGAATGGGATGTGTCCAGAGGAGGGCGACTAAAATGATCAAGGGTCTGGAGAACAAGCCCTATGAGGAGCGGCTTAGGGAACTGGGCATGTTTAGCCTGAAGAAGAGAAGGCTGAGAGGAGATATGATAGCCATGTATAAATATGTGAGAGGAAGCCACAGGGAGGAGGGAGCAAGCTTGTTCTCTCCTTCCTTGGAGACTAGGACGCGGAACAATGGCTTCAAACTACAAGAGAGGAGATTCCATCTGAACATTAGGAAGAACTTCCTGACTGTGAGAGCCGTTCAGCAGTGGAACTCTCTGCCCCGGAGTGTGGTGGAGGCTCCTTCTTTGGAAGCTTTTAAGCAGAGGCTGGATGGCCATTTGTCAGGGGTGATTTGAATGCAATATTCCTGCTTCTTGGCAGGGGGTTGGACTGGATGGCCCATGAGGTCTCTTCCAACTCTTTGATTCTATGATTCTATGATTCTATGATTCTAACTCTTCTGTTGCGTCAGCTCCACTGGCTGCCAGCTTGCTACTGAGCACAATTCAAAGTGCTGGCTTTAGCCTATAAAGCCCTAAACAGTTCTGGCCCAGCTTACCTCTCCTTATGAACCATTTAGGACCTTAATATCTTCTGAGGAGGCCCTGCTCTCGGTCCCACCTTCTTCACAGACTCAGTTGGCGGGAACAAGAGACAGGGCCTTCTCAGCGGTGGCCCCTCAGCTATGGAACACCCTCCCTAGGGATATCAGATTGGCCCCCACCCTCCTAACATTTCGAAAAAAAGTTAAAACCTGGCTTTTTGAGCAAGCTTTCCCAAATGCAGTGTAGCAGACAAACTCTGATCTTCGGAACTACTGGACAATGTGATTGGGTAATGATTTTAGTAATGAGATGCTGTGGATTTATATTTTTATCGGATTTATTTTATTTTATCAAATTTATGCTAAATGTTTTAATTGTTCTTTGTTTTGTAGGCATTGAATTGTGCTATTTGTAAACCACCCTGAGTCGCCTTCGGGCTGAGAAAGGAGGTATATAAATATGGTTAATAAATAATAATAAATAAATAATTGAAATATGACCACACCATAAATGGGGATATGAAATCCTGAGCAATTTCAGACAAGAGCGTGAACCTGAATGTTGAAATCCCTGTGAATTGAAAACCAACAGTGACTTGTCAAGACGATCTTCACCAGTTCAGATAGGAAGGACTACTGCTGAACCGATCTTCTCCAAGTTCCATATTTTGGAGCAACTATATACACAAATGACCTTTTATCACAACTTCTTGACTGTCATGTCTGTCTCATCAGAGAACTGCTGGAACTTTTGATTCAATTATGGCTTTAATGTCATATGAGGTAAAACATCATCAAGCAGTATCCAATTAAAAAAACAGCAAAATTAGTCTGTTGTACCTGAATGGTTCTGAAGGGCCTGGTTCTGTCCATCCTTAGTTGGAGTGATCAAATCCCAGATAAAACTCTTAATTTTCTCATCTCCCTTATAATGTTTCACACAGTAGACCAAGAGTGCTCGGCAGATCATTTCCATATCTTTTTCATTGAGATGCCATTTAAATCGGCCGTGGGTCAAGATGTCCTTCCAGCGCCCCCAACTTGAAAAACAAACATATATCCCATATGCTTATAAGAACTCTTGCAATTTCTCCTCCATTTTCACACATTATACTTTTACCGGTATTTTTAAGCAGCAAGGGAAGCCACCCAAAAAACAGGAAGCTAATCAAAATGAGCACCTGAAAATAAACAGCAACTGAGTGAAAGAAGTCATTCTGTCATAGAATAGTTTCTCCCACAAATTGCCTTCTAACTATCACAAAAATGTCACCTAATCTGGGGGTTATACAATTAATCTGATGTTAACACTCCAAAGACTGCTAGGCAAAAAAGATCCCACTTGTAGCAAACACCACCACCAAAAGAAACTAATTATCCCAGTATATTGCTAGTCTGAGCTCCCAGCAAAGGCTCAACAAAAGACACACCCAAATATTAACAGGTTCTTCTCCACACGGAAACATTCTGCTCGTAAGTAGCGGCGGGTTCTTTCACTGAGGCGCCGAGAGCGTGTGGGCCGCTCATCAGAATCACTGTCTAACTCAGAGAACTCCATAAGTTCATCCTCCTCAAAGGAATTGTAGTGTTTGGTCTGTTTTCGAACACGGGGTCTGTCAATCACTAGGCTCTCCTGTAAGTTTAACAAAACAAAAACAAAGCAGAGATAACTGTTCATTCCTATATCCAGAACTACCTAAGAAACTTAATTCTTTCAATTTTCATGCTTTGGTGCTGGATTAATTTCATGATTTGGGACATTAGAACTCCTTTATGGGACTGTATTCCAATTTTGGACTTCAATTATAGATACTGTGCCTCAACTTGCACTGTCCTGTTTGTCGCAGTGATTTTTTATTCTTTTCTAAAAAAGAGAGAATTCCTTTATAGTTATTTTTTATGTAGTTAGTTATATCCTGCCTTTCTTCCAGCATAGGATTTATGTGAAGATTTTGTTATTCTGCGCCTTCAAGTCATTTCTGTCTTATGAAGACTCTAAAGATAATTCATCATGAGATTTTCTTGGCAAGAGAGGGTTTGCCCTTGACTGAGTCTGAGAGTGTGGCTTGTGCAGATCATCCAGCAGGGCTCCATAGCTGAGTGTGAATTTGAGCCAGGGTCTCCTAATATCTTAGTCCAAGACTACAACCACTATGCCGTGTCTGCGCTCTGTGAGGATTTACCTCACTCTATTGATATGAAACTCACTCTTACAGCAGCAAAACAATAATAAAAATTCCTTTTGATTTGTTACTGAGCAATCTTCCTTGTGCTGCTCTCTAAGTCCCCTTCTGCCGCATCAAGTCTGTTGCTGCATGAGTTGGAGCTTTAGAAGGCAGGACCCCAAGGGTATATGCCGAAGCAAATGCCACAGATGGCTGCTTTGCCAGAGCAGAGCAAACCAGCTGTTTGACTGAACAAACAGACTGACTGACTGCACGTTGGAATAGGAGGAAGAGACCACATATGTTTTCTTTTTGTTCCAGGTAGCTTAAACTGTTCAGATGGCCACCCTCCCCACAAAATATGTAGCATCCACATTCTTTTTTTGTTAGTGCTTCTGGCTAGAAAGACCCTACATAAATTTAAACCGCCTGATACCTTAGAGAGTTACTGCCACTGGCAAATAAAATCTCACATATTTAGATCTGAAGTTGAAGAAGAGAGACTCACTGCTTACAATGGCAGCAAATGACTTTTAGGTAAACACAGGAGGGGAAGAGAATGGGGAAATGGTATTTTCTTGGGGATACAACAGTCTTGCCTCTGACAGAACGCAGATTGTGAGGGTGGGGAAAATTGAGTTGATTTGAGCAGAACAATGTGTGTAAGGCTGCCAAAATCCAGAGGTTGGATCATTGCCTACATTTTGTCCTGGCACAATACAAAAGGGACTAATTCCTTTCATTCCCTCCTGTGGAAAAGCTGCAGCTGTTGACTTGAGCGTCAACACACAAAGTGTAAATGTTCACTACAAGAATGTTAAAAATGCTTTTTAAATTTATTAATAGCTAATTCCTCAGTGCAGTTTCTGAATTTTAAGTAAGACCTGAAAGTGGCAGTATTTCTACTCCAAGTAATGAATGTCTGCTAAAAATGTAACAAACTGTACACAAAATGTAATATTGCTGCAATAATGAGGCTTCCCTCTGGCACCTGCTGTTTTCATTGCCCCATGCCAGTTTATCACTTTAAAAAACAGTAATATTGAAGAAATCAGCAAATGAAGAAGAAAAAAGACATTAGAACTGTTTTTCAAGGAAAAAGTGTTAATTCTACGAGTCAGTTGACTTGATTTGATTTTTAAATCCTCTTTCCTCCTTCTGATTCTTAAATGGTAATACTCCCTATTCTGACACTGAAAATATTTATGTAAGTCAGAGCATGCACATGCATGCATGTATGTGCATGTGACTTACAGAAACATTTTCCACATTGTACTCCAGAATGCTGATTTTGGCTACTATCCTAAACAAGTTGCCTTGTATGTAAAATCAATGAGATTCCATTT
The DNA here is from genome assembly GCF_037176765.1 of Anolis sagrei. NCBI lineage: Eukaryota > Metazoa > Chordata > Lepidosauria > Squamata > Anolidae > Anolis > Anolis sagrei. The sequence continues at coordinate 207,622,148 of NC_090024.1, read as the reverse complement.
CTGAAGAAATATGCCCAGTTAAATTATCTATATGGCTAAATTTTCTACTGATAGATGAACTAGAAGGATGGTTATAGATATGTGTAAATCGTGCAGTTCAACTGGATTTCTTAAATTTAAAATACACATGGAAATTGAAGAATACAGTTGAGGTTGTGTAAACTCTGAGAAGTTGGTCCAGTGAAGGATGGAAGCATCTGATGTTGTGGCACTGCTGAAGTTATATCAGTGCAGACTTCACCAGTTTGTCAAATTGGAAATTGCTGCAATACCTGCGTCAGACCAGGACAAATGTATAACAAATAACACTTTCAACAGTTACGTTGTGCTCTAAAAGCTTTACATGATTCAGTCAATAACACTGTTTCCAAAATAAAGGTTGAACTCACAATCAGAATTTGGTTTCTAAGAAGCTTCAGGAAAAAAAAACCCGACAAAACCAAGAATTCACAAAGAACAAATTTTCACACTATCGAGCTCTTCTATCCTGAAATATACCAGCAGTGGCTCAAGGCCTCTGTTATAACAATTACTCCTAGCACAGAAGTGAATACAGCAAGCTCCAAACAGCTGTGTGACTATGTTTGTAACCAAAGACACTGTATTTTTATTTCCAAAATAGTAACATTATAATTACCTTTTCATTATTTGCATCTGTATCCAACTCTGCGATTTTTGCCCATTTTTGCCAGAAGTTGGGATCATCTAAGGAAATGTCAGTTCTGTTTCCAGAAGCAACAAAGCTGGCCTAGGAGTAAAACAAAAGTTAACATACTGCACCTTACACAGCAGAAGAATAAAATAACCATAAGATATTTATGCAAAATCATACAAACACATTTCACTTGCCTTGAAGTCATTACTGATTTATGGCCATTCTAAGGCAAACAGATCAGGATTTTCTTGGCAAGGTTTGTTAAGAGAAGATTTCCCTTTGCCTTCCTCTGAGGCTGAGAGTGATTAGCCCAAATTTACCCAGTGAGTTTCCAGTGCCAAGCTGAGATCTGAACACTGGTCTTCAGAGTTGTAGTCTAGTGCTCAAACTGCTACACCACAAAGGACAGTCAGAAAATTTGGTAGGAAAATTAGAAAACAAGAGTGGTGAATACTGTTGGCTTTAATTTATTCCATTACTTTTAAATTTAATATAGGTCGATATTTTAACTCCTACTCAGGAATGAAAAACTGTATTGGGCCTGAGGCCAATTTTTTAGCTCTGGGATCCTTGAGGAGTTGTAAAGACTACCACAAATATAAGTAAGTAATAAAGGGGAGAGAGTGGGAACAAAACACCAAAATAAAAGTGGTCAGAAATCCATTGTTGGTTTTGAGAGACAATGCATGACAGAGTAGGGATGGTACGCCATTTGAAGGGTGAATTGCTTTTCTTGGAACCTTCCAAAAGAGCTATTTTATTCTTCTAGAAGTGTAAAAAAATGAGAATTTGGGGATTCTGGAAGGATTCAGGGCCAAAACAGCCTTGGATGCCACATATAATGGGATATCATGGCAAAAAGCAAATACCTGTCAAAAATGGAGAGGACTCACATAAAACAACAAAACTGGGAAATTTTGCCATCCTGTTCTGCCTAAAGTCATATTTCTTTTTGCCTGTATTCTACCTTTAAAAAATATTAATTTCTCTTCATATCACCAGAGAAAACATGCCAACCTTGGAAAATGTGGACCCCTTTCCTTCAGTTTGGATAGTGATGGTTTGGGTTCTGCGCTGCAGGATTTGGTCAATATCCTCCTCACAGAACTTGGAGCCTTCATCTTCCTCATCCATCAGAGCCCCATAAGCTCCTTTGCGCAACAAGTCTTCGACTTCCATCTTGGAGAGCTGCTGTACCTTCCAGAGACAGACAGAGAGACACACCCTGAGTCTGGCTGCAGAACAGAAAAAAAGCAGGAACTCTGGCAACTTCTGAAAAGAACCTGCCATGGATGTCTATGGACAGGAAGTTAAATAAAAAGAGTCCAAGATCCCGACTCCAGAAATCCCCTGACACTTACCCCATTTGTGCTCCCTTTGCGGTTAATGTCCTGTAGAACAGCTTTGTCTAAGCCTAGCTTCAAACTGGCCTTGTCAAACATCTCCCGTTCATAGGAATTCCTAGTGATGAGTCGATAAACTTTTACTGCTTTACTTTGTCCTATCCGATGACAGCGAGCTTGTGCCTGTCAGAGAAAGACATCACTCAAAACGAGTTGACAAAAAGAGTAGAAGAGTCTGAGCTACCTTCATAGAAAGCTTCTTTCTCCCAGCCATTTGACTAAATCCCTCAAAAAATGGGTAGGCAAAATGTAATTCATAGGGCACAGGTTGTCCATAAGCATTTTTCCTCACTGCTAAAATACCAAAAAATGCTTCTTCATGTGCCTCAAGAGGCACAAAATGCTCTATAAAGATAAGTTTGTCTCCCTAGCCATCACCTTTTCAGCCAAAACAGGCCAGAGAGCTTGTATTTACAAAGGCCACCACTTGGTGGACTGCAATTTGAAATTTTTAGGAGTACTTTCTTCCAGAGTTCATAGGGGATGAAGCGAATGTCATGAGGGTCCATGGGAAAGTAAACATCAGAAGCTGTAGATTTTCTATCCCAAATCCACATCATTTAATGTATTACTCAATGTATTACCCATTATAATGGATGCCCCTTATTTGAGGGCCACAAAGCTTGTCTCTTGTAGCAAGTGTCCCTTACTATAAAAGATGCCCCCATCTAAAGGTTAAATGAAAACCCAAAAAATCTTACTATTTTTGTGTATGGGCCTTGCAAGATGGAGGGGCATACACTGTGTAATTTATGAATTCTAAGGCTCTTGACAGTACCTGGAGATCATTCTGCGGATTCCAGTCAGAATCAAAAATGATGCAAGTGTCAGCTGCCGTAAGATTGATACCCAATCCCCCTGCCCGTGTACAGAGCAGGAAGACAAAGCGGTCTGAATCTGGCTTGCAGAAGCGATCAATGGCTGCTTGACGTAAATTTCCACGAACCCGCCCATCAATACGCTCATAAGTGTATCTGTGTAAACAGGAGAACATGGAGCAGTTTAGGACTAATACAAATGGAAATCCCTTTCCTCTCCAACTGTGCCTAAGGCCACAACAGAGCTGTAGTGTTTATGGTAAATTGAACTTAAGCAACAAGTTTACTTGAGTGCCTAATGGCATAAGGCATAGCATGGTCATCTCTGCATTAAGTTGCAGGACATCTATGTTATATCTACATACTGCAGGACACATATACCCAATCTTTCCTCCAAAACTGCAATTTAAGGTGGATTACAAGATCAAAAGAAAGCTCACTGGGAGGCCTTTGGCAGGGCAGGATTTTTTTTAACCTCAACTCAACATCTGCAACATGAGAAGAATGCTACGGAACTTCTTGACAAGAATCCTTGCTACAAGGATTACTGTAATTTACTGATAGACCATGCTTTCGAGATATGCAGGAAATGCCCCAATATTGGTAAATGCTCCTTCTATTTCAACACTAACACCTCTCTTTGCAATTCCATATGAGGCTAGCAAATTTAATGTCTCCAAAATGAATTCCTGGTTTATAGTACTTTCAGAGCTCTGACCAAAGCCCCTATTTTTCTTCAGGATATTGCAAAGTTCTACAGTTACAGAATTATATGATTTTGAGCCACTGCAAGATGTGAGAAAGCAACAACTTCCAAGAGATTTAGTATATCAGCACAAAAGAGTACAGTTCTAGTGAGTAAACTGGCAGTTCTAGTTGTTCCACAAGGTAAGTTGTTTTACCTCCCAAAACCAAAATTTTTCTCACTCATTGAGAAGATATCTATTCAAAAAGTAGTTCTGTTATCAGATTACACAATTAAAAAGAGGTGGAAAATATTTCAGTTCTATCACTGTTTAGCCACAAGTTATATGTAGGTTGAATTCAAGTCTCAGAATCGAGTTTCTAAGCTGCCAGGAAACCTAATGCTCAGAGATTTTTCGGCTACCACACTGTAACTTGTGATGCTTCTGACAGAACTTCTGGAAGTTAGATGGTGAGCAGGATAAGGCAACTGGTTGGACTACAAGTCTTATCATCATCTATCACAGGGCTACTGGGAGTTGAATTCCAATGATATCTGAAGGACCCATCCCTACCACCAAAACAACGTTGCCCAGAGATTAGGACTGATATAGAGCCAGCTTTGAGGTAACAGTAGTTGATCTGCATACAACTAAAAGTGTACTCTAAAAATAATTAATGAAATCCAAAATGGAACACTGTGAAAGCCATCTACATTCACAATGGGGAACAATATTTGTGTTAAATTGATTTTCTGTGGATAGCAGCAAAAACAAGATAGTTGCGCCTGAAAGACTAATGAATATATTATCGCAAACCTTTCATGAACGGAGTGGATTTTAGTCTAAGAAAGATTATGCCATAATGAAGTCTCAAGTATGATGCATGGCTCTTTATTCCTTTAGAGAGTGGTCAACATGATCCTCATGAACTGCAAAGGCATTGAAGGCATATAGAGGCACCCGTATAGAAGGGGACATTTGGGGCCTCGGGGGTCTTAAATCTTGAGAACCTTTCTCATGGTGTTGAGGAATTGCCAGGGACACCTGATCCACATGCCAGTGGTGTAGTGGTACCAGGGGCTTCTGCTTATTATTATTATTATTATTATTATTATTATTAAAGTAGAGCACAACCTCGGTTGTACCGAGCCTGTTTGTACCAACTCAGTTTTATAGTCAGCCAGAGGAGCAGTTGGGGAAGCCTCAGCAACTTCCAGGGGGCTTCGACCTCCTCACCCTCAGAGTATGGCTCGCCAGTGTCAGGCCTTCCTGTCAGAGGCAAGGTAGAGGATTCACTTCAGGGAATGCCTTCTGGGCCCCTGGCCATTCAGCGGTTAGGACCGGCAGTTCAGTATAAAATGCCTGAGATTCACCTTGTTAAGCCACTTTTTTGGTCTTTTTCTTCCTGGCCTCCTTGGCTTTGTGTCAGGGGTTTCTCTAATAAAGGAATGGGATCCTTAAGACTTCGTCTTCTTTGAGTGGGAGGCAGCTGCCTCCTCAGCCAAATGTTTCATGGAGGTCTTCATCAAAGACGTTGAAGGAGGGACAGGTTTCCCCTAAGTGGATGTGGGGATGGATGTCAACGAGCCCACGACTGACTGCTTCAACCCCGTCTGGGACTTCAAGGTCGAAGTCAAAGAGGAGGATGAAGGTGAGAGGGCCTATTGGTACAGGGAAGAGCAAAGCCTTGCCTCCCAATTTTTCCTCACCTGAGGCGTAAAGGCCTGGCAATGAATACATGAATTGATGGAATGTCCTTCTCCCAAGCAAAGAAGGCAGTTAGAATGCTTGTCTGTGTTGAAGATTTTACTCGCACATTGCTCATACTGCTTGAAGAGAGTCATGGAGACCATACTGGACTAGGCCGCAGGCACTGTACTCATGGAGCAAGATGACTCAAAAGCTAGAGCCTTCACTACACAAGATTGGAACAGAAGAAGCTCTTGTCAGAGAGTAAAGCAGTCCAAATTGCTGAAGAAACAAGAAAAGTCCAAAGAACTAATGAGCTTGATGAGCCAGGGTCCCGAACTGGCTGCAGCTCAGACAAAAGGAACTGAAGGATTTCAGTGGCAATCGGGCGTTATATAGCCTTGAGATGGTGGGCGAGGTTACTACCAAAACATTTCTGCCTAGTGATTCTAAAAGGTTCTGAACAGTGCTTTGTGCCTGTGCAGATAACCCAATTGTATGATTCACAGAGACCACTAAGAAGAAATAACATTATCATAATTGTATTTCACATCACCTGCTATCTTATTCTTTCTGAGAAGACAGCAACTAAATATGTGACCTCCTGCACTCAAGGCATTCTATTATTAAGCTATGGTCCCTGCAATCCACAGACATGGAGCTGTCTGCTGACCTGTACTGCATTGAGTCAGGAGAAAATTATATATATACACAAGAGCAGCCCTTCACTCCCCCCCCCCCCCGAAGATTAAAGGGAAAAGGTGAAAGTATGTATACAGGGGGGAACCTGAGGAGACAAGAAAAAATAAGAGTAAAATGCTATCTCTATGTGTGCATCCTATCCTATCAGCTTAGCATGCTCTGGAACAATGTCACTGATTCAGGTGATGCTCTCTGTGGTGCAAGCTCCTGGACTGTACTGACCGCCTCTGGATAAGATAATCCTCCAGGATATCAAGGCAGCGCACCATCTGGGAGAAGATCAGCACTTTGTGGCCGCCTGCAATCAGCTTCGGCAGCAGCTTATCAATCAGCACCAGCTTGCCTGCTGCCTGGATCATTGCCTGAAGCTGGAAGTCAAGGGCATCTGGGCTGTGTGTTTTGCGGAAATCCTCCAGGATCTTCTCCTCTGCTCCTGGCCCGGAAAGAGAAAAATCATTTCACTGAGGGCTCAAATTGTACAAACAACATGCAAAGTAGTAGTACTAGCAATAAATGATTTTATTACCACCTCTCTGTACTATTACCATCATTGCAATTGGTACTATTTCATATTGGGATTTGATAAAGAAAATAGAAGATAAGTGCAGGACATAATCCATAGCCTTTCAGAACACACACATATGTTTTCCATGAAAATACCCATTCTAATATAATTTTCAAACATACACACAGCACTTCTAAAAATCACAGACACTGATTGATATCACCGCATCAGTGCTGCCATCTATACAGATACAAATAAAGTAATCATGACACCACAGCCTTAATGAACACCTGGAGCACAGTCTCCAACTCTGGCAACACAATTCAAGAAGAATTCTGACAACAGGATGTGTTCCGAGAAGGGTGACCAAAATAGTGAAAGATCTGGAAGCCAAGCACTATGTGGAGAGGCTCAGGGAACTGGATATATTAAGCTTGGAGAAGAGAAGATGGAGAAAGACCATACCTAAAAATTTGAAAGGCTGTCATATTGAGAAGGGAGCAAGTTTATTTTCTGCTGCTCTAGAGACTAGGGCAGGGGTCCCCAAACTACGGCCCGCGGGCCGTATGCGGCCCGCCAAGGGCCTTTATCCGGCCCACGCGGCCTGGCCTGGCCTGTCCAAAGCCCCTCGCCGCGCGGCCCGTCCAAAGCCCCTCGCCGCCGCCGCCAATGGCGTCTGCTCTGCTGCGCTTCTCCCTCCACAGGCTTCTCCTTCCACACAGGATGGAGAAGCCTGTGGAGGGAGAAGCACTCTCTGCTCTCCCGCGGAGAACAGAGAGCGCAGCAGAGCGGGCGCCATTCCTCTGTAACAGGCTTCCAGGCGAAGGATGCCAGCATCGCTTGGCCACGCCCACCCGGCGCCGCCTCCACCATTTGCGCCATCAGGGATTTTCTGTTACAGAAGAATGGCATCCGCTCTGCTGCGCTTCTCCCTCCACAGGCTTCTCCATCCACAGGAAGGAGAAGCCTGTGGAGGGAGAAGCGCAGCAGAGCGGATGCCATTCCTCTGTAACAGACGATCCCTGGTGGCAAGGAAGGCGTGCGCAAATGGTGGAGGCGGCGCCGGGTGGGCGTGGCCAAGCGATGCTGGCATCCCACGCCTGGAAGCCTGGCCACGCCCACCCGGCGCCGCCTCCACCATTTGCGCACGCCTTCCTTGCCACCAGGGATCGTCTGTTACAGAGGAATGAATGGCGTCCGCTCTGCTGCGCTCTCTGTTCTCCGTGGGAGAGCAGAGAGCGCTTCTCCCTCCACAGGCTTCTCCATCCTGCGCTGCCCTGGAAAGGTTTGGCCCAATTCTATTGTTGATGAGGTTCAGAATGCTCTGTGATTGTAGGTGAACTACAAATCCCAGCAACTACAACTCGCAAATGTCAAGATTCTATTTCCCCCATACTCCACCAGTGTTCACATTTGGGCATATGGAATATTCGTGCCAAGTTTGGGCCAGATCTTTCATTGAATCCACAGTGATTTATGGAGGCAGGTGAACTACAACTCCAAAACTCAAGGTCAATGCCCACCAAACCCTTCCAGTATTTTCTGCTGTTCATGGGAGTTCTATGTACCAAGACTGGTTCAATTCCATCATTGGTGGAGTTTGGAATGCTCTTTGATTACAGGTGAACTATAAATCCCAGCAAATACAACCCCCAAATGCCACCAGTGTTCACATTTGGGCATATTGAGTATCAGTGCCAAGTTTGGTCCAGATCCATCCTTGTTTGAGTCCACAGTGATCTCTGGATGTAGGTGAACTACAACTCCAAAACCAAAGGACACTGCCCACCAAACCCTTCCAGTATTTTCTATTGGTCATGGGAGAACTGTGTGCTAAGTTTGGTTCAATTCCATCGTTGATGGGGTTCAGAATGTTCTTTGATTATAGGTAAACTATAAATCCCAGCAACTACAACTCCCAAATGACAAAATCAATTTTTTTGAGTGGAGGACATACATTGGGTTGTTAGGTATCCAGTGGTTTTTGAGTTCTTTTAATCCCACAAACGAACATTACATTTTTATTTATATAGATTTATTTCCTATATTTATACCCTGACCTTCTCCCCCCAAAAGGGGACTCATGCTTACATATTCCAAAAACCACTTTCAAAAAGACAGAAAATAGAATGTTTTCCTCATTTTAATTGGAACTATTTTATCTCCAGAAATGCTAAAACCATGCTTTATGTTCAGATTGTAACAATAAAAATACATCATGTATATCAGATATTTACATTACAATTCATAACAGTAGCAAAATAGGACATATGTAGTGTGCATAGGAATTTGGTCATCGTTTTTTTAAAAAAGCTATAGTCCGGCCCTCCAACAGTCTGGGGGACAGTAATCCGGCCCCCCATTTAAAAAGTTTGAGGACCCCTGGACTAGGGCATGGAGCAGTGGATCCAAACTGCAGGAAAAGAGATTTCACTGAAACATTAGGAAATGCTTCCTACAGTTAAGAACTGAAATATGCTGCCTCAGATTGTGCAGACATTTTCTTCTTTGAAGTTTTTTTTAAAGAGGCTGGATGGCCATATGCCAGAAGTGCTTTGATTGTGCATTCCAGCCTGGCAGCAGTTTGGACCAGATGTCCCTTGTGGTCTCTTCCAACTGTATTTGCCTTCACAGGGTCAAATGTGCTTCCAGGCCTGCCTCTTACCATTGATGAGGTAGGGGTGGTTGCAGCACTTGCGCAGTTCCATCATGGTGTTGATGAGGTTGGGCATGTTGTGCTGGTTAGCACCCTTTGACAGAAAGCTGAAATTCTTCTCCAGTATGGCCCGATAGTATTTCTTCTGGATGTTGGTCAGCTCTACCTCAATGATGGTCTCCTGTTTGGGTGCCAGGTTCTTCTCCACATCATCCTTCAGCCGTCGCAGCATCATTGGTTTTAGGAGGGACTGGAGCTTCTTTACCTGTCAAGATGAGAAGAAAGGCTACTGTTAGATAGTCTCCTGGGTTTATGAACTGAAAGAGTGATTCTGGGAACTCACCCAGAAAGAACCCATGAATGCCAGGCCCAGCATGTTCTTGAAATAAATTACTACCCAGAACTCAGACTTGAAATTCTAAAAACTACATAAGATCAGATCAACGCATTAGCCTGCTTCCTTTTCTTTTTGCTAGGCTTGATCAGGAAAAGCTGCACTGATCACTAATGTGCAATGGTATCCAAATATGAAAAAGAAAAGTGTCATATATATGGCTATGCTTTTTGAGGGGTTTGTAATTGCTGTTAAGTGAGAATAAGAAGAGCAAGTGAATAGAGTACATGTGCAATTAAGGAAAATGGTTTCCAGTATAATGTGAATATGGAGATTTGTTACATGGATGGTAAACACATAAGGTGTATGTTGGGTTGATGCGAGTTTGTATGGCCAAGTTCCAGAAGCATTCTCTCCTGACATTTTGCCCACATCTATGGTGGGCATCCTCAAAGGTTTTGAGGTCTGTTAGGATGCCTGCTATAGATGTGGACAAAACATGGCCATACAGTCCGGAAAACTTACAGCAACTCAGTGGTTCCAGCCATTAAATCCTTTGACAATACAAATGCGGATGTTGATGAGGGATACAGTATTTGGACAAAAGATGTAATGATATGTTCAAGTGGATATTGAACACATGTGTATGTTTACAAATATGTGCAGATGTACCCTGATGAGATGTGCACCATTCAGGAAGAGAACACAAAAGCAATCACTAAAAAAGATCTGCCATACCCAAAGAAAGAAGTGCTGAACCACAACCTGGACTTCTCTCTGCTTCAGTACATTTTAGTTTATTTTTATACTATTTTTCCTGATCACAGAAAACAAATATAATGACACGCTGGGATCTAAGAACAGTGAGCTACTACTGTTCTATTATGTGTGGATTTTGCATTTCATTAGATTCATTCTTCATAAAAATGATTTTTCATGTTTTGCTGCTTCCAATGCAGAATGCATCGCTAAGACACTACCAATTGTACCTTCCTTGCATGACAAAGCACTTTCTAATAGTAAATCCATGTCAGTACTGTGAGTCTTCCTATTTACCTGTTCCTCTGTCTTGAGGTCCCCAAACTCTTCTAGGAAAGCTGTCTCAGATGGGAACTGCTGTGGTTCCAAGAAGTTCAGAAGGCTAAAGAGCTCTTCCACTGAATTCTGCAGGGGTGTCCCCGTTAGCAGCACTTTGTGTTCCTATTTATCAAGCAGAGACAGATTGAAACAGAACAGTTGTGAGGCAATATGGTGAACTAGGTACTTCTCCTGCATTTTAACCTGCAGTATTTTGGATTCTGAAAAAGTGGCAACTGGCCACAGGTCACTCTGTCAAACAAAGTGTCTGCTTTTAGCTCTGAGAGAAGACACCTTCTGATTGACTATTCCACATCTTTATATTGCCACAAATCTAACTTTGCCAGCTGTCTCCTAAGTCATACTCCTACAATCAGAATTAAAACGTTTGAAGGCTTCTGCTGTAAAGGCAATCAGAAGCCACATGTTTTGACTGATGGTTTCGTCAAGATGCCGTCTTTGCTTTGTTTATATTCAAGCATATACATATGGAATTTAACACAATGCTAGTCAGACAACAATTAAAGAAGTTTCACTTTAGGGTCACTGAGAACTAGGAAACAATGACACAATGTATACAATGGAACAGTGTCTTGGATACAAGCTACAGAAATACATTCAAATACAGAAATGAATGTACACACACACACACACACACCACACAAGTCAGCACTTATCATGCATTCCTGTCAGAAGAGCAATACAGAGGAAATTCTCACCAGACACATAAGCTTCAATCCTTCCAGCAATTTACAATTTCTGTTTTTCAACCGATGGGCCTCGTCAATGATCACACAGCGCCACTGGATCTTCTTCAGCTCTGGGCAGTCTGCCAGGATCATCTCAAAAGTGGTGATGACTACATGGAACTTGAAGACACCAGGAAGTGGGTTGCCCTGAGGATACCAAAACAAGAGATGCAGAATTTACTCCACAGGCACAGTTTGTTAATGTTACTCTCTTGATCACTGTAATGTGATTACAATTGGCTCCCTGTATCCATAGATTCTGCATCCCCAGATGCTACCATCCATGGCTTAAAATTTTCAAAATGAAATTCCAAAAAGGTAACCTTGATTTTGTCGTTTTATATAAGGGACATCATTTTACTATGTTATTGTATATAATAGGACTTGAAAATACATTGATTATGATGTGGATGTAGCATATCTTGATTTCAGTAAAGCCTTTGACAAGATCTACCATGTTATTCTCACAAAGAAGCTAGTAAAATATGGGCTAAACACTGCTCCTGCTGGTGAATTGGGATTTGGTTGACAGGCAAAACCCAGAGGGTTCTTACCAATAGCTCTTCTTCATCCTGAGGAGAAGTGACCAGTGGGTTTCACAGGGTTCTGTCCTGGGCCCAGTACTATTCAACATCTTTATCAATTACTTGAATGATGGAACAGAAGTGTGCATATCAATTTTGACATCAAATTGGGAGGGATCACTAATACCATAGAACAGGGTTGTTAACCTTTTTCTACTCATGCTACCTTTCCTCCTGATAAATCTGTACATGACCCCAGGCATATAGATATAGAAAACTGGTATAAAATCAAACATCTACTGAAACTAAATCAGTATTCGCAAGGCTTGCTACACAGGTTGATTTTCCTTTTTGTGAAGTACAGCTGAAGCATTTTCTGCAGAGTCCATAGTAAACACTGCACATCAATTTTGGAATCCATGTAGGGTCCTGGAACCCCATACAGATACTCTGCAAAAGGAAAGTGTACATTCCCAATTACAGTTGAGGTAATGGAGCGACATAATACTAAATACAACTAGTAATCTTCTCATCTCAGACATTCAGCTGCAATTTGTATCCAACATACCTCCACTATCCCTAGAATGCACCAGTGCTGAAAAGGCATCACTCAAGGCAGTCTTAATCCATAATCAGGACAGTGGAACAAGCAGCCCTTGCCAGTAAAGCTTCACCTGAAGGTTTCCTGGAGGCAAAACTCCATTCTTTGCTTTCTGGTCCCCCAATAAGCAGCAACCATAGACTGAAAACCACAGAATATTACAAACCTGTGCATCCCGGTACACCATTTCATACTGATGGATCATCTGGCGGCTTATTTGACTGCCATGGTATACAATGGCATTCATCTCTGTCCATGTGCGGAATTCCCTTTCCCAGTTTGTAATGGTTGAGAGGGGGGCAATGATGAGGAACGGACCCCGAAGACCCATCAGGTAAATCTCAAATAGGAATGTAATGGACTGGATAGTTTTCCCCAAACCCATTTCATCAGCCAGAATGCAGTTCTTCCTGTAGAAATACCATGAGCAGGCATTACAAACCCTGGAAAGAACCCTATTGTTTAAGGTGTTCTGCTGATTATACCTGGTTTTAACATCAACATAATGTGTTACCTAGACAAGATGCATTTGACTTTTCCCCTCATCTGTCTAGTTTGATATAGTATTCTCTGATCCTAGCCTTCACATCCATGTGCTATGTTGTAAATGCTATATGTCAGCAGGGCAACAGATAATAATAATAATAATAATAATAATAATAATAATTATTATTATTATTATTATTTATTTATTTATATTCTGCTCTATCTTCCCCAAAGGGACTCAGATACACTGACTACTGGAACTATTTCTCTTATAACATGTAAGGGTGTGAAGGAGTCAGAGGGTCCCACCCTTGGTCTGAAGATAGCATGCTCCCTTAATCCTATGGGATGAGAAATCGGCCCTGGACCAAGGCTTGTTGATTAATGTCAGCTTGGTGACTGGGAGGGTGTGTGTGAGTGTGAAGGGGGGTACCTCGGGGAGAGACAGAAGTCTGTTGGATCTGACTGTGACATGACAACAATACCTAATTCTTGTGAGCATTTTAACAGCTTGCTAGTTTCTGCTTGAATACCACTCTCTGGTGTTTATCTTACCTACGGCAGAGGAAAAGCTTTTTGGAAATGTGCATTCCCATTCTATGCCATGCCTCTGCCAATAGAAGAAGAAAAAACTCCCACTCATGTTCATAACATTCAAACATTTCTCCAAATTACTAGTATAAGTTATAAGCACATTTGCACCAGATATCCTGCTAGTTACTAGGAAGGTAAACCCAACTATATTCCCAAACCCCAGCTCAACTCTTGTCATTTCTGGAATCTATAACATTAGCTTAGCAATAATCTTTATGTCAATTACGACAGCCATGGAAGATGCCTCTGTGCTATCTGCAACTCACATGTTGTACCAGTTAAAAAGCAGCCAATTCATTCCCTCCAGCTGGTATTCTCGCAGTTGGTTGTTGTTCCTATAGCCCCGGGATTTCTCTAGCTTTTGCCAGGATTCAGAGGCAGGACGCTCCTGGAAGGACAACCAGTAAGGAATAAGTGACTGGTGAAAAGACTACTTTTGTGGTCAAATTACACAAGCCAACAAAATCAAACTTTTTGTAATAATCAGAAATTAGAGTAGAATGGTTTAAATCAATTTTATGCTGATTTAAATATGTCTTTTTTTTCCCATCACATTCAATAGAATTTTTTTTATATCAGTGCATAAATGCATTAATTATTCAATTAGCCTCATTGCAAAAACTATACGTGATAGAGAGAAAAAATAAACACAGATCTGAATTCAATACTAAAAACTAAAACCTAAAATTAAATCTGATGAAAAATACTTGTTGGCTTGTGTTATCACCAAAATCGATTGGAACTCTTGATTAGTTTCTCATTGTGTACCTGGGTGAAGGAGAGTCAAGAAGGTTCAATAACAAATGAAATGTGACTATTTATAGAAATAAATACCCTCAAAAGAAAGCAGCAGGAAAAGATTCAGGTAACAGTACAAGCATAAAGGAGAACAAGTGAACATTTCATTAGAAAATAACTTCGCCCCTCCACTTTAAGAAACAGAGCATTTTCTTATTCTCACCAATGATTTGATCTCTGGTAGGATTTGCAGAACTTCAAATTCTTTGATTTTTCCAGGATCAACATCTTCTTCCAGCTCCCAAGTACTTTCTTCATAAGGCAATGAGCACCACTTCACCAGGTAGTGTGTCACCTCCTGCATTCCAGGAAAAACAACAGAGATACCAGAAGAGATCACAAAAAGTGACAAAGAACAAGTGACAAAACTCCCCAAGGAAACATACATTTTGTCCACAGACTAAGAAATACGGTTAACCGAATCAAGAGTGAAGCACATAAAAATCTTCTGCAAAGATATGGGAAGGGAATTCAGGTGGAACACACGAGTTTGCATCCAAATCAATTTGAATCAGGTGCAGATTAATAAATAGGCAGAACAAAATCTGAAGCCCACACATATCTTTACTCAGATGAGCAGAGATACCAGATGGATTATCTGTACCTGTTGTGGATGATAGCTAGAGCTTCCTTAATTATTTTTTTCTGACTTGGTATTATTTGATCTAGTTGCCATCTGATATTCTCAATTTCTCTACACTAGTATCACTCTGAGGCATAACAGGACATTAAAAGGGTGGCCAGACCGAGCCATCAGTAGCTACTTGGAGAGTTGCTATTTCAGGGTGTTATGCTCTACAAGGCTCTCAGAGAATAATTTGTCCAGAGAGTTAACGCTGCATGTGATCTGCTACTAAACTGCATTGCTTTCCTTAAACCAGCACAATCACAATATAGTGAAAAGGAATTGGTAACTGGATGTTCCCAGTATTAACTTAGAGCCACATGGGATTACATGTCTCCCCAGCAGTTATGCCTCAGCTCGAAATAAAAGCACCAATGCTGAATCAGGGAAAACATTACATCACTCATAATCAATAGACGTAAAGGGATTTAAAAATCTGTTGAGCTATATTTATGTAAGAGTTAAAGCTACTATGTGCAGCTTTCAAGCTTCTTTCCTGCCATCTGGTGTCTCCTCCATTCACCTACAGGTCTTGAGGCTCAGTTCACAGTATTTACACATATCAAGACCAAACTGTCAGGAATTCAGTTCTTCATTTTAGCTACAATAAAAATAAATATAGCCAACAAAGATGTGGTGCTATACTTAGATAATTATTGCATATCATTTCTTTTTTTTCTGGCAGTAGGCTTGCTGAGTCAGCAGAACAAACTGCATGGCCTTGTGAATTTGCCAGGCTGTAATACTCTTGGCAACTCACAGAAGGTTGATTGGGAGGGGGCTACATTTCTGCATTTTACTAAATAGATTCCTCTACCTCTATTCTACAGTCTACAATGGAAATGGACTGGGGAGCTGTGAATGTAACATAGCTGAAAATTATGTAGATGTACACTGATGGCACTGCATAAATAAAGACAGAAGAAAAACAGCAGCATACCTACCTCACCCGTGTCAGAATCCTTAGTGTGAGCCACTTCCAAGATTCTGTCAACCTCCACATAGTCTGGGTTGAATAGATCTTCATCAGGCTAGCATAACAGGAAATAAAATGATAAACATACTTCAAAAACAAAAGAATATCATGCTGTACTGAAGAATAATGGATTTTCTGTAGCATAAAATTTTGTGCACTAGAGGTCACTCAATGATGTTGCCAAAAGAGGGCTTTTTTGTCAATGAGAGATTACAACCCCACATGACTAAATTTATCACATTTGTAATAATTTTCAAAAAGGCTCCCATGTTAGAAAAAGTAAAGGTTTCCTCTTGACATTAAGTCTAGTTGTGTCAGACTCTGGGGGGTGGTTCTCATCTCCATTTCTAAGCTGAAGAGCTGGCGTTATCCATAGAATCTCCTAGATCATGTGGCCGGCATGACTGTGTGGAGCGCCATTACCTTACTGCCGGAGTGGTACCTATTCATCTACTCACATTTGCATGTTTTTGAATTGCTAGGTTGGCAGACATTGGGGCTAGCAGTGGGAGCTCACCTCATTTCCTGGATTCAAACCATCAACCTTTCGGTCAGCAAGTTCAGCAGCTCAGTGGTTTAACCCACTGCGCCACTGGGGGCTCCCCCATGTTATTATGTTGCACTAAAATACTACAGCATCTTATGGCACCATAAAAACTAACAAGTTTTATTTAACATCAACATTTGTAGATTACAACCCACTTCATCAGATGCCTATGGATTTCCACACCACATTGCTAAATTTGGTCTCTCACAATTTCTAGTGGAAGCACCAAGTGTTTGGTGACAAAAACATTGGAATAATGTTCCTTGCACCCTTCACCTGCCAAGTCTGGTACATTAGGCAAAATATTGGCAACAGAAGTATGCACCTAAGATACATAAAAGTAGAATTTTGCCCAAGCCTTTAAGTGTTCATGATGGGCAGGGGGAGAGTCAAAAACAGTTCTTTGCCTACATTTCTATACAGATATGTGAAACTTCATAGGTGCTGATAGAGACCATTTTCAATTCTGAAACTACTCCCTTTTCCCAGTAAAAATAAAAGTGAAGAAAATAAAAATAAATCATAATTTCAGCAACACCTCAACTTTTCTACTTTTCCCCCCAGCTCCAGGCTTCCACATTATAAGAAATGTGAAGGTGCATAAATTTAAATCAAGCAGAAGGGGATTTGGATGGAAAACAGGAATGACTTTGAACACAAATAACTCTTAATACAAACTAACTTCTGTTTTACATGTCCCAGAGGGTCAATTAAAATTACCATAAT
Organism: Anolis sagrei; assembly: GCF_037176765.1. Taxonomy (NCBI): domain Eukaryota; kingdom Metazoa; phylum Chordata; class Lepidosauria; order Squamata; family Anolidae; genus Anolis; species Anolis sagrei. The sequence goes on along the minus strand of NC_090024.1, from coordinate 207,604,997 downwards.
TAGAAATATAAACTGCTGCTCAAAATATATTTAACTGGTATTTATCAATTACATTAACAAATTTCAAAATTCTTACTGAAATTCTTCATAAATTATAGCTAAGGAATTATCTTAAATCTGAGATCTCTGCTCTAGATTGCTAGCAATATTTGTCTCTGTGTATGTTTCTTCTTTTGCTATTTCGGCTGTTGATATATTGATGAATGCAATAGCATAATTGCTTAACACAATAGTGCCTTAACCAATGTGTTTCAGCATGAAGGAATTCAGAATCCAGAGACAGAATCAGCTTGCTTACTAGAAGGCTGGCAGAGAGAACATAAGTCTGTCAAACAGAAAAGGAACTGTTCATCCTAGACTATAGAGAAAACAAATTTCCCCCAGAATCATTTCACATTTGTGCCAGGAACATCAGTAGAAAAAGAGTTGAAAATACTGAGGATTTATGGCCTCAGTTAGGAAGCAATTTCAATTTGATATTGCCCTGATTTACATCAACCAGGGATGTACATAGAAAGCTGTAGGTAATGAGCCTGTTAGGAAAACAAGATTAATACTAAATTTGATATTTAATGAGACCAATCTTCAAACAAGATTTATACGCATGTGCAAGCTGTCTAATGAAACTTTGGTCATTCATGTAACTCTTCCCTGTGGCAGACATTCCTGTATCATAAAACAGTGGTGGTCCTGCCTACATGCATGTCATTGCTAATGCTGGAAAAAAGTGTCCCCAGATAATGAAGTTCTGTGCTCACCTCTGTGAAAATGTGCTTCATCTGGGCTTGCTTATTGCGGAAACGTTTAATCTTTTGGGCAATGCGTGGGTCTTTCTCCAGCTCCTCCATTGTGGCCCATTTACAGTGCAAGTAAGAGCTGTGAATTAACAGAGAAGCATTAACAGTGTCAATGAATGGATCGTGCTCCCCAAATTAAATGAGACACGACACTTCAGACATCACTAGGACCAAAGTATTAAAAGACTTAACCAGAAATGGAGGAAAGGAAAATGACAGAAATGATAGGAAGGAAACTTAATGTTATACTTATTTCTGGTGGCAGAGATTACTAAAGTTTGGAAACATTACTTTTTGGACTACAGTTCTCAGAATTCAGGCCAGCATTGTAATCCAAAAAAAAAAAAAAAATCCTTTCCAAGAGGTTGAAAGGACCCAAGATGACCCATACAGTTGAAGGGAAGTTCAGGTAAACTAGTAAGTAAGGAATTTAGATCTAGGCATCAGTTTTCAACCCAAGCAAGAGCCAGAGAGGATATAAACACCAGAGGAAAATTAACTCTTGAAGCTGGGAAAGTGAAGGCAGGAGTGGTAAGGTGTACAAGCTATTAGTAATTGCTACTTCAGATACACTGAGTATCTGGAGGGGAAATAATCTGAGTAGGGGAGGGTGAAACAATCTATGTATTATGGGCAGCCAACAAACAACATCCACATAGTAAGAAAAGAATATACGTACAAATTGCGGTATTTTACATAGAATAACTCCTGTTCATACGTTTCTCCTCCAGGAAAAGTCTGGAACAATAGTAAGTGCTCAGTAAGAAACATTTTTACACACAGCAAGTGCAACATAGTCAGTGTGATTTCACCTGAAATGGGCTTTGACCTACACAACAGATATGATTCAGGCTCCGTATTACATTTTCCCCATGTGTTTGTATACATCAAGGGACCTTGGCTGTTTACTAAGTCACCCAATATTTGCCACTTTTCCATTCAGAAGTAACTCTATATAAAGCCCTTGATAAATCTATGTCAGTCTAGAAACTAAAAACTTAGGATTCGTGAGCTAAGCTCCTAGAGAGGTTGTTGATTTTCAAGATAATAATTGCTTCAAGATTTGAATTGAAGTTTCTATAGTTTTACACAGACATGTTGGTTTGCCATAGTGTAAATCTTCTGGTTGGTGTGAGGGAAGTCAGGCTCTGATGAATGTGATGTGCCTGAATGAAGATGCAAAGAAGTGGCTGCACCACACACCCTCCTTCAGCTCAGAGATAAAGTGTACAGCTGCATGGACTTCCTTCTCTGCCTTGGTATATTCTGAAGATGTCACATTCATGAGGTGAATGTGATATCTTCACCCCCTCCCTCCCCATCTTCAAGGAGAAGACCCATCTCTTTCCAATATGTCTTTGGATCTCAATGCATCCTTTAATCACAAAAGTAGAGCATGTCAAACTCTGGGCTGAAGGGGGAAAATACTCATTGTAATCAGTGCTCTACTGTTAATACTAAGTTATGGGGTTTTATTGGCAAGATTTGTTTACAAGGGGAGTTGCTATTGTCTTCCTCTGAGGGTAAAAGAGTGTGACATGCCCAAGGCTACCCAATGGAGTTTCCATGGCTAAGGATTCAAACCCTGCTGACCAGAATCAGAGTCCAACGCTCAAGCCACAAAAGCAAACTAACTCTCTCAGTAATAATACTGAACATATGTTTAGACAAATAGTATTCTGGAGATCCAGGCCACAAGGATCCTTGCACCAATGAAAAAAGCCTATCATTGCAGACAAGTGCACATCAGACATTTCCCTCTGCCACCCCCAGGCAGCTCTAGAGGTTCTCCTGGACCTCCAAAACAAAAAGCAAAGGTGCAAAAGGTTCAGCAAGGAGATCTGCTAACAGATTTCTTTCCTCCTGGCCAAGTTCTCTCAACCTGCCTTTAGTATAAAAAAGCTGTGACCTAAATTTTCACTTTATTATACTTTCATCACTTATTGCAGCCTTTGGTTAGGGCGCCAAAGATAAGAAAGGCATTTACCTCCTTCTGAAACATTCTGGAGGCAAGTATTTTCTCAATGATGTTGGCATCATCCTCAGGAGGCTCCTGTGAATCCCAAGACAAGACAAAGAGTGGTATAGCAGAAGTATCGATGTTACTACAAATCCCAATCAAGATCTCTTCTAGAATAAAGTCTGACATCCACCTTTACTAAATCTTGAAGAAAAAATAATACATGACTGTCAAGCTCCAGATTAAATCCTCTCCCTAGTGCACATAAACAGTCACTGTCTGTATTCACACAAAACTACAGGAAGCAAGTATGAGGAGACAGAATTTCCAGAAACAAACTGGGAAAGTTTAGCATTACATTCAAAACTGTACAGTCTTTCTTCAAATAACTTACAGCCAGCTTACACATCTTGGTATATCAGGGTCTGGATTCAGACATAGCACTATGTCTTCCCAATAAAGTAATTTCATTGTTATTTTAGCCACTCTTCCCTGCACAAAGGGCCATGAGGAGTCAACACCCCTGGTTATGTGAACCTGAGCATTTATTGACTAAAGATTAACCGTTTTAATTGAAGGTGTATGTTATTGTTTTTACTGTTGATTTTACCGGTATTGAATTGTACCAGATTTGTAAACCACCCTGAGTCCCCTGAGAGGGAGAAAGGCGGGTATAAATGAAGTAAATAAATAAACACAAACACTTGCTTCTGGTCATAATTGTTTATGGGAACATAACCACAGTGTGCTTACAGGGAGTTACAGCCTATGTGAGCTCCCAAGTAAATGCACCTATTATATATATATATATATACACACACACACACACACACATACATACATACACACACACACACACACACACACACACATAAATATGTGCTTGCCATATCAAGCTTAACGTTCTGTTCTATCTACCTGCTATAAGTGATGTGTGAAAGCAATGATTGCTTACTGTTACCTATAGATCTTTGACATAATATTTTAGGATATGTTAAATTATGACATGTAATACTCTGTGATCTTAAAATTAAAACTGGGGTCTGCAACCATTAATGACTATATTTTTGGATCTGACATAATGTACCAGGGTATTAGTGTACAGTAGAAAATTCTCAAAAGAATACTAAAGAATATTGAGAAGGCAGACTAGAAGTCAAAGACCACTGCAATACTAAGCCCAATTTGAGAGAAAAAATACTTCATCAGGACTTGGTTCTCACTAAGTACACAGTTGTACTCTATTATGTCAGGAACAGTCAGCCGCATCTGTATTTTTTGAATATAACCCCCATGAATCCCAGTCAGAATTGCCAACAATTAGGGATTATGAGAATGATAAGCCAAAAACATCTGGAAGGTGCCAGGTTGTTTATTCCTGATGAATCTACTGACTTCTCCTTCAACTGTACCCTTTGAGAAGCTTAAAAATCACAGAGCTTTGCTGACAGTCTTCATTCCTGATATATAGCTACATTCAAAGAATCCTTGCCTGATAGACACAACTGACTAGCTTGCATGCTCATGAGAATGAAGTTGGCAAAACCCATGGATTTCTCCACAACATCAGTGTATATGCAGTTCTCTTTCAAACCTTTGCAAAAAATTATTCATACCTTAATGTCAGTTATGCAGCCACTGCTGTTTTCCTCCACATAAGACAATGTTTTCATTACAGAAATTCAAGAGGTAAGCTCTGTCATCCCACCCCCAATGGCTCCAGCCGTACCTCTGCCTGCCAGGCCAACGTAGATGCAGAGAGTGCAGAAGCCCGTCCAGCTCCCAGTACTGCTATCGTTTCACCATCATCATCCACCACCTTGAAATCCAGGTCTTCATTGTACTTCCTGCGCTTCACCTGACGGCCAGAGCGGCGCTTCTGCATATCAGACACAAGATCAGGTAAGATTCCTTGACTGAGACCTAACATTGCAAAGCCAATACAAAACCGCCCTGAGTCTCTCTTCGGAGGTTGAGAAGGATGGGGTAAAAATGTTCTAACTAAATAAATACAAAGAGGAGACAATATGGTTCAGTACTTGGCCAAATGCCTTCCAGCTCTTGCATGGGCAGAATAAACTCAGAAGAACAATACTAGTAATTACCCCTAAGTATATCACACTTCTGATCCCCCAAGGCCAAAAATAAAACACTTACAGCTAATTTCTCTAGTCATGGTTGTGAGTATGGAAAAGGAATTCATATGTACTATAGATTCAGTTCTGCAGAAAGTGTAAATAAATTCTAGACAGATAAAATAAATCAAATTATAGCCCAGTCAAGCAGGGTAATTAATATGACTCTGAGGGGAAAGAATCCATGCATATTCTTGCACTTAAAGAATATTTTTAAAGTACCTTGTGAGTGTCAGTGTTTACATTGGTGTGAAAGTTAAAAAAGAAAAGCACTTGTTAAATACTGCTTTTTTTGTTCATATGCTGTTAATAAATCATCTTTTCCAATTGTAGTCCATATGCTTGTAAACTACAATTTTCATCTTCCATAACAATTGGCGCCAATGTGTGGAACTGACAAGCATTCAAAACTAACAACTTCTGGAAGACAGTAATGTATTCTTCCCTATGCCATATTTCTACTGGACATTTGCATTCCCTTGTAAACTTCCATACGGAGATCCTATGGCTGGATCAACCGAGCAGTGGGGATATCCAGCTGCCTACCCTGGATGGCGAGGCACTATGCCCATCATCATTGGTAAAGAGTCTGGGAGTCCTTTTGTACCCTCTGCTGATGATGGAGGCCCAGGTCTCAGCCGTTAGCAGAACCGCCTTTTTTCATCTGCGGCAGGCTAGACGGCTGGCCCCCTACTTGTCCAGGGACGACCTAGCTATGGTGATCCAGGCTACGGTCATCTCAAGACTAGACTACTGTTACGCCCTCTACATTGGCCTTCCTCTGTCGGTGATCCGGAAGCTCAAGTTGGTACAAAATGCAGCTGCTCGGCTTCTTGCGGGAATTCCGATGAGATGCCACATAACACCAATAATACTAAAGCTGCATTGGTTACCAGTTGAGCACCGGATCACTTTCAAAGTGATGGTACTTACCTTTAAGGCCTTGCATGGTCTGGGGCCGATGTACCTGAGGGACCGCCTCACCCCCTACCAACCCCAGAGATCCCTCCGTTCTGAGGACTAAGATCTATTGGAAATTCCCAGTGTCAAGACCTTGTGTCTAACAGCAACCAGACGCAGAGCCTTTACAGCAGTGGCACCATCACTCTGGAATACTCTGCCACCTGAAGTCCATGCCTTGAGGGACCTATCAGCTTTCCGCAGGGCATGTAAGACATAACTGTTTCGACAGGTCTTTGATCTCTGATATTGTTGTTTTTAAATTGTTTTTAATTGTTTTTATATTGTGTTAGATTTTAGCCTGTTCTTGTAAGCCGCTCTGAGCCCCAGGGGAGTGGTGGCATATAAGTTTGAATTATAAATAAATAAATAAATACAAGAAAGTGCTTCAAAGACACAGAACTGAAAGAAAACCTGAACGTGTGCGGGCTTAATTTTTTATTCATAAGCTGCCATTTGGATTCATCCTTGAAGATCATACCAAACTCCCATCGTATCAAACTCATTATAAAAGAAGACATTCTTAATCAACCAACTGAACATAAAGAATCACATATGCCCTTTAGTAAAAGTACATGTCCCTCTTTTGAAAGAGGGATTTTCGTGTACTACCAAAGGTAAGAGGTCCAAGCATACCTGGCTATCAGCTGATTCAGCAGACTCCTCTGGGCTCTGCCCAGAAATTGAAAGAAGACTTTGATCTAGTTCTAGGCTGTCCACTGGAGTGTCACTTTTCCTTTTCCCTTTTTTCTTCTTTTCAACGGGAGTTGGTCCTTGCTCTGTGCTGCTGATACAAATGGGAAGCATCAGAATATCAGAGCACATATAACTGTAAGTGCAATCTTGTGATTAGTGCTTCTGACTAAAATGACACCCTGAGAACTTCTCCCTTTGTGCAATTGTTCCTTCAGAGCACTCCTGATGTCAACAGCCATGACCCAATCCCACTATTCTTGAAGCCCCCTTCATACAACCACCTCTTCTCCTTCACAAAAAAGCAATTCTAAATGTCAAGGGGATTGCTCTCCTCTCTACAGAACAATATTCAGTGTTGAGCAAGGGATGCAGTTAGAAGAGAGAACAGGTAAAATATACATGTGAACATAAAACACTTACAACGTGTGCACTTTGGATCTCAACAAACTTCCTTTTAATATAAGTATAATAATTATAGATATATAATTTCTATAAACAAAAATAGTGACATCTTCAAATTCCTTTTCACAACTACAAAAGATGAAAGCTGTGCTGGATTTGTTGATATAAACTGCTTTTCATGAAGCACATCTGACACAATACGGAGTCTGGAAAAGTTTTGCTAGCATTCAATATGTAAGCTATTGTGAATTCATAATTGCTTTCTTCTATTTAATGAGATTGCTCCAGTTATTGCTAAACCTAAACATTTACCACAAGTGTCATGAATCCATAATTTTTCATGTTTTTCTAACTGATAATTTTAAACACATATGGAGACAATCCTTTTGCTCTCATGTCCCTATTATCCTGAACTTTAAACATTGTTAAGACCTTGGGGCACAGACCTTCGAAAAGCACCATGCAGTGACGATGCTATATAAATAGCAATAACACCACCAATCAATCATTACCATTATTTTTAGAATATGAGCCTCTGAAGAATTTCAAGTTTTTTATTAACTTCAGAAACACCAATGTTTTGCCATTTAAAAACAAGAGTAAGCCTTTTATGCAGTAACATAACATTAGACACTATGGATCTTATACAAACATAAAAACAAGGCCAGAATAAAATGTGACTTTTCCAATAGGTTCCCCTGCTTCTGCCAAAAGAAGTGGCATTTTACCCTTCTGAGGGCCATCCCACTTCCTGAGAAACATAAAAACCTAATTCAGAGAGGAAGAAAACATATTTTGGCACTACGGAGATAGAGAAAAACTCCAGTTCTACAAACACTGGATAATGACATGTTGGATTGTTAGATTTTGGCCGTAAGATTTGTGTTTGTTTTTTTAAAAGACACAAATTAATTTTGAAGGCCAAAATATAGACAGAATGGCTCTCTCATAAATGAAAAACTGAAAAAAGGGAATCAGATGAGGCATTGGAAGTTGTAATACAAAACAGAGGGTATAAACTAATTTAATTCCATGATAGGCTGTAAAAATATCTCTCGGCCTGCCCTGCCTGGTCCCTAACTGTATACAGAATGGCAAGAGTGCTATGCTGGCAACCACAGCAATCATGTCATAGCCTGGATTCACCTTTTACCCCAAAGAAGATCTGGGTCAATATTTTAATCAGAGATGATCAGCTGGCAGCTTGAAGTTCTTTTATTTAGTTCACAGTAGTCCAAACAAAATGATAATTGAGATGTTTTAAAAAAAGAAAACTGCCTGGAGTTTTACTCATTCGAATTTTTCCTAAATTGCAAGAAAAAGAATGATTTGCATATTTATGTTACATCCCTGCTCAGATTTTATATGCAATGCGACAGCCACCCTGAAAAGCAAATGAGACACTCTGTGTTTTCCACATAGGTTTCTTTAAATACTCTCGCATACATAAGAACCACAGCCAAGTTGTTTCTTAAGGAGATCTTTGGGGAGATAAATTTGTTCCACAGTCCTGCCACCCTTACAATTGTTATATGATGTTGCTTCTCCTAGTTGGGCCCCAAGGGAATCGGGCAGTGTAAAACACCTTTAACCCCCATTCCTTTGTCTGCAAGTTCTGAAAATATAGTTCATCTCTGCTTCAAGATTCCTAAGGGTACATACAGAAACAAAATATCCCATAGATGCTGTCTAGATTGAGGTTTCATTTCCATTCTATAAAAGAAAATATGTGGGCACAGATTAGTTGACTGATCAACCTGGCTGCTACTACAACAGGCTTTCTGTAAGTTTTAAAAATACAGAACACGAAATAGCCCTATTTTTTCTTGAAGATCATTTCTTTGGTGGCAGCACAGGCTCTGTGTATATTAATTACTTGTAAATGGGCAAGTCATGCCATGTTCAAAATGAAGTGATGTCGTGTTATAAGAAGCTCTTCTATAGTAATCAATGAGATTTTAAAAACTGAGGTGGAGGAAAATGGATTGGACAAGATGAAAACATGACAGGATGAGCAGGTGGTCTGGCACAGTTGGGTTTTGTTCAAACACAATCAAGGGGGAACAAGAACAATGTTAATTGGATTTCAACCTACTCTCAATGGCAGGATCAGGTTACAACTTCTCTCATTCAATGAACAAGGTAGCAAAAGATGGCTAAAACAATTTCCAATAAGATGCAAAGAAAAGAATTCTAGCAAGGAAATACAAATATGCTTGCACAGAATAAGAAAACAAGCTTGCCCCTGCCTCAATATTTCAGTCTTTCAGATTTGCCCTCCTCCAGTCTGCTGGGACTTCTCCTGTTCTCCAAGAATTCTCAAATATTATTGCCAGTGGTTCTGAAATAACTTCTGCTAGTTCCTTCAATACTCTTGAATGTAGTTCATCTGGCTCTGGAGATTTGAATTCATTTAGAGTTGGCAGGTTTTGTTTTTGTGTCAGGAGCAATTTGAGAAACTACAAGTCACTTGTGGTGTGAAAGAATTGGCCGCCTCCAAGGACGTTGCCCAGAGGACACCCGAATGGTTCATGTTTTATCATCCTGGGGGAGGCTCCTCTCATGTCTCCACATGGAGAGCTAGAGCTGTCACAGGGAAAGCTCAGCCCACTCTCTTCAGATTCGAACCACTGGCCTGTTGGTCAGCAGACCTGATAGCACAAGGGTTTAACCCACTTCGCCACTGGGGGCTCCCAGTTAAGGGGTATTTCTGGACTACTTCTTTACTTATTTTAGGTTGCATTTCCCCTATTACCTTGTCCGCTCTTTATTGCTCAGATTGAACACCAATCTCCATTTGGGAAAAAACTAAGGCAAAGAAGGTGTTGTTGAGCAGCTCTCCCCTGTTAGCATTTCACCACTTTCTCCCCACAGAGGCCCCACCGTTTCCTTTGTCCACTGACATAACAAAAGAACCCCTTTTTATTGGTTTTAATCTCTCTGGCAAGCGTGAGTTCATTTTGTGCCTTAGCCTTACAAACCTTCTCCTTACATATGTTGGTTATTTGTTTGAATTCCTTTTTAGTGATTTCCCCTCTTTTCCATTTCTTGCTCAAAGTTCTTTGGACATTCATTCTGGTTGTTTTACACTTCTCCTATTTTTAGTCCTTGCTGGCACTGTTTGCAATTGTGCCTTCAGTATCTCACTTTTACTCTGCTTTTCTTCCATGTAGGACTGACCCAAAGCAGCTTATACTGTACATTGAAACAAATTAACTAAAACAATCTGTAATACAAAAAATAAAACCATTAAACACTAATCCATTTAAAAACATTAATTTAGACCAGTTAAAATACATTAATGCCTATTGCATATTAAGAACCAGCACATCCATTTCACTAATCCAACAACTTAAAAGTTTAAGGCAAGTTTAACTAAGGAGGTCTTTGCCTGCCAGCAAAATGAGAGCAGGCCTCCCTCAGAAAATAGTTCCATAATCTGGGAGCAGTTTTCTGACCAAACATTCAAGTGATTGTGTAGGACTGAGAGAAACAAGGGCAGGCTCATATAGGAAGTAATTGCCTTTTCAGACAGCATTGAAGTAAGCCATATAGGACTTTATAGGTCATAACCTGCACTTTGAATTGTACTTGAAAATGAACCAATAGCCAGCAAAGCTGTTTTAGCATGGGAGTTTTATGCTCCCTATAACCAAAACCTATCTCTGAATTAATCTTACTGAGAAAACCTTGTGATATGTCCTTTTTAGGAATGCCATATGTCAAAAATGTTTTGAAGGTACACAACAAGAAAACTAATATATAGGTTCATTTTAATAGTGCAAACAATAACCCTACACAGTCATTCTATGCAGTAAAGGATGGAGAACATGTCAAATGACACCATTCAATATGCCTGTGACATCTCTGTGCCTGACTTATACTCAAATATTGTAATACAGATTGTGCAATTTAAAGGACATCTACAGCGCTGTGTAAGTGTGTATTCTATTAACAGAGCCCAAGGCAACTGTGATAACATTAGCATACAAAGCAGGTCTAGGGGAACAGTAGGTTTGCTAGCATTATCCAGATCCCTCAAGGCTTGCTGAATTTAACATCTAGATGGGGTTTTTGTAAATTAAAGCTATAATTTCATTCTTTAACATCTATGTATGATGGACATGACCAAACTAAGTGCCTCTAATTATATTTTCCTTTACTTTAATTCCTCCTTGATCTGAGATCAATTGGAGATACATAATATTCAGTGAGATTCATTTAGGACACTCTACTTACGAGAAATTTAAATAGCTTTTTTGTTATAATCCATGGAGTTGATTAAAAGCCCTAGAATACTTAAGCAAAGCCAGCGCTAAAGAAAGCACTACCTTATGAATATGAAAATCATGCATTTGTTCTGTTTCCACCACTATAAAATAATGAACAAGTACACAACCAGAGAAAAGCCATGTCCTACACTGTTTCTCACATTGAAATTCCAAACAAAGGCTTTTTTCAACTTAATCATAAACACTGTTTCATTTAATGCTAATTAGATGATATTAAGATTTTAATATTATTTCCTTAAAATAGCTTTTCATCCTAATATTCAATTTCATTGGTCAAAGCTCTTCAGATGGTGGATGCCATTCATTTATCAGAAGAAGGAAATTTGATCTTCTGGAATATCTGCACAGTTCCTGTGGTGAGACTAGCAAGTGGTTGAGCACCTTATTGATTATCGTGGTTGTGAAAACGGACTAAGTAGATACCTGTCCCTTCTCTGTAGCAGGTAGTGGGGGCAGAATATGAGACACCAATGTACATACTGGCACCCTCTGAGAGGTTGCCAGTGAGTTCTGGAATATCTGTACAGTTCCTGTGGCCTGTGAGGTAGCAAAGGAATATCTTTGCAGCTGACCTGGGGTGATTTGCTCTCACTTATAAGGTCCTAGAACATTGGTGAGAATACCTTGAATTTACCTTCCAGTACATGATTGGCCAGGAAGCAATCCAACTATTGGATTACCCTCAAGGCTTCACCTAAAGGAAGGCCAAAGAAGTAGCCTAGGTAGACACTTGGCCTCAAGTAGACCATATCAGGTAGCTCCCTGCTCTTGCTTCTTTCAGATCTAAACAACTTAAATAACCCTTAATTAATCCAGCTTTTAGTGTCTGGTCTCATTATTGCATAGTTTATATCAAAAGCAGGAACAAAATATTCACAGACAAAACAGATAACTGATTTTTAGAATATTGCTCCTCACTCAGTATTTCCCATCTTTCATCTGGAAAGGTTTATCTTACTTTTTTGTTTTAATATTTGTTTATACTAGGTCTTTGTGTCTCATTTTCATGAGAAATTGCTCTTATTTGAAGGTTATATTAAAAACAACCACCCAAGCAGCTTTTCAGGGCATATGTGACCTGAATGCATGCCTGCGATTCAATCCGAAGCCCTGAAAATGCACTCTATTACCAATTCCCTAGGCATTAATTTTTCAGTCACAATTAACAACTATTCCATTCATGAATGTTGGAGTTAACTGTGATTAGAAATAATTTAGAAGAGATTATGCCACGATTAGCAACTGCTTAGAGAATTTGCAGCAATTATTGCATTTGCATGCAGGTTTTCCCCTGCCAGGTTAGAATGAACGAACATTCCTTAGCTATCCAGTCATCAAAACATATCATGAACCAGCCAGTTGGCTTGAATCTGAGTTTCTGAGAGTGGAATCACACAAAATAATGGCTTGCCCGACGGTCCGTCTACATGGCCACGGGAAATAACACAGCACGTGACAACGACAACTGTAATCAAGATTCATTCACAGTTTTAAAATTTTACTTCCCTTTTTTGTATTTATTCCTTCATTATCATCATTCCACTTAAATGAACATTACTTTCAAACAATGTCCCTTTAAAGTTGCTGTTCCTGTTGCCCACCTTTGTAAAATAGATAAAAATGTACCTTCTGATTCATTTATTTAACATATATAGACGCTCCTTCTTCTTTAAAGACCATATGCAGTATATAAACCTGACTTTTCAATTCTGCCCTGGAATTATGGTAGCTGTGATTCAATACAGCTGGAGATGGCTGCAATATATGATTCCTGATCTGCTCTTTCCTGAACTTGATAAGAAATTTATAAAACACAACATAAAACCAAACTAACCAGACCAAACTGTAATTTCTAGTATTTAGCATAGGCTTTGCACCTGAATTTTTAAAGTAAATAAAATACAGCTATGCCACTAGGTACACACCTCTGCCCAGTTGAAGAGAATCCCACTCAAGAGAGATGGATTTTTCCCTGCAGGACAGCTTATTAATTAAAGGAATGAAATCAGGCAATAACACAAAAGAACTCCAAGGCCTGTGCTTGTCTTCCACCATGTTAACACCACAATAATAATAGTAGTAGTAGTAATAATAATAATAATCTTTATTTGTACCCCGCCACCATCTCCCCAATGGGGACTCGGAGCAGCTTACATGGGGCCAAGCCCGAAGAAGAATTACAATATAACAATACAAATTGCATTAAAATAACAACATAACATTAAAATAAAACATCAAAGCATATAAAACAATATACACAGAACATAGGAATTAAACATAATAACAAAATGTGGTAAAAGAATAATTATTAGCCGTTTGCCAGGTTGGGGCCTCCAACAAAGAGCAGAGAACTGTTTTCTATTCCTGACTCTACCATGGATAAAAGTGAGCAACTTGCATGCCTTTGGAGTTTTCATATCTGCTCAAACACTTTTCCATCCCACAATTAAATGTTTAGTATTTTAAAAAATCTGATCTCATGATATATTTAGAGATTCTTGTAAAAAAAGGTTTCCACAGAAAGCATGCTTCAACTATTCATGTTATGCATCACAATCATCCATTGGTTCGTTTAAATCACATTTAAATCAAGAAGCAAGAATGGTAGCAAATTGCAACTCAAACTTGACATTTTTATTCAGAGAAATGCTTCTGATTATGGCAAACTCATGTAGCTCCAGAGTGAGTGTATGTGCCTTCAAGTCACCTGTAAACTTATGGAGACCCCATGAAGTTCATAGGGTTTTCTTAGACAAAGAAATGTCAGAGATGGGTTCCTTCCTGTGAAATATAGCTTAAATTACTTGATGTATAATAGTAATGATAAAAAAAATTACAATATGGCCCTGATCAATTCTGTAGAACTTTCCCATGGTGGCTATGTATGAGATCAAGGGAAATGAGCTCCCATGCCACAATTACTGTATATGATGTAATTTCAAACAGAAAATGTGGAATTTCGTTCAATTCTATCTCAAAATACCCAAACATGTTTCCACATTTCCACAGATATAGGAGATTGATAAATTTAATTATTAACCCTATAAATAACTACAAATTCAGTGAAACTCCAAATACAAATGTACTTTTCATATGGCAGACCTCTACAAAATCTAAAGAACAAGGATACTAGAAATATTTCCAAAAGTCAAATAATCTCTGTCTCAAACCAGCAAACTGACTCTATTCTGCAACAGAACAAAATTATTTCTTACTTATGATTGGGATATTCCCCTATACATAATTAAATTCAGAGAAAAGCTTTAGGAAAGGAATCTATCATTTGGATTTAACATATACAACAGTATGATTTCGTTCAAAGGTATTCTATTCAATGCTATTTGGAGGTGGTTCCTTATCTAATATTACCACAATATTACTTTTTCAGAAATGTCCAACAACAAAGCAAAACTATGTGACTGACATACAAGGAAGCAAATGGCCAAGCAAAAATGAGCATTGAGGATTACCAACCTGGTCTTCTTGGGCTTGGCTTTGGGAGGGGACTCTAAGTTGCTCTTCTTCTCTTTAGGCTCCTTTGGGACTTTGGACTCCCGTGGCTTCCTGGGTTTCTTGGCCCCCTCTTGTTTGGGCTCCTTGGGCTTTTTAGGCTCCTTGGGCTTTTTGGGTTCTTTTGGTTCCTTAGGTTCTCTCTTTCTCTTTGGTTTTGCTTCTTTTTCACCACCAGGCTCTTGCTGACCCAGTTCTTTTTTTTTACGTTTCTTCTTTACCCCAATACACCCACCCCCAATATCCTCCATCCCATTATGGGAAGTCACCATGGTCTGCAGAATCTCATTGGGTATCTCCACAGGTACCACATCCTGCTGGTCCTTTTGAGCCAGGCTCACGCTGGCCAAGTCAGAAATTGTCACCAGGTCATGCAAATCATCCTCATCTGTGTTGTCAGCAAACAGAGATTGTGGCTTGCATTCGAACGTGATAGAGGCATCAGACATTGGGGAATGACTCAGCACTTCAAAATGCGGCAGCTACAAAGAGAGAACAGAAAGTACTGTCATATATGTACACATGCATGTATCTTGTTATTATGAATTGGTTAGTTTTCTTAGATAATAAAGAAGAGTGGTTTGTCTGGCTTGCATAACGTTTGAATGTAAGCTAATGCATACATATTATCTGGAAAAATCAGAATACTTAAATAGATTTATTCAGTCTGTAAATCTACAATTATTTCAGAGTCAACAGAGATCCTAGGATGTCTACCATGTTACTTCTTCCAACATTTAGATTTTTTTTTTTCTGGACCAGAAATACTGTATTTCCCAAAACATACGCACGGTGTTGCCAGCAGTCTTCTCCTACCACAATTCCATCAATCAGAAAGTTGATAAATATAGATATCAGGCCAAAAGAAAGTGAAGAAGGACACTGGTAAACAATACCTCTCTCCAATACGTAGCTGTCATTTCCCCATCAATTCAAACCTCCTAATATGGTACAAAGCTAATCAAATTACATGAAAAACAAAAGAGCATGTACCAATACTGCAGTATGTGTTAAATATTATATATTAGGCAGGATTTGTAAGATAAAATAGATAACCCTATGCATTTAACCATGAGAAGGGTCTAAATTTAATAAACAAGATAGTACTAGTTTTCTTGTTTGGGAAGATTAAACCAATGCCACACTAACACATCTACCACTGCTGTTAAAGGATTTAATATGTGACTGCAAATATGTATAGGATATCAGAGCCTTATACATACATTTTGGAGATATAATTTCCAAAGCTAAGTAACAGTCTGAAGAAAATACTCATGACAAGAAATAAACTTGCTGTTTTATAGTTACTTGAAACAGCCACTGTATTCTTCTTCTGTTTACATTTACAGTATATTTGATTTACAAATGAGAAACAATAGGTGGCTTGATCCCACAATTACAAAATGGAAACAATGAATTTAAACCCTGCACAAACCTTAAAAATGAACATAATTTTTACACCATTTATATGAGACTGGAATAACCACAGGGAATGAGATACAAGTGTTTTAGCAACAATCTCAGAGTTAATGGTCTTAATTATCACAATTAATGGTCATAAATGTTCAAGTATAGAACAGCTTTTGA
Organism: Anolis sagrei; assembly: GCF_037176765.1. Taxonomy (NCBI): domain Eukaryota; kingdom Metazoa; phylum Chordata; class Lepidosauria; order Squamata; family Anolidae; genus Anolis; species Anolis sagrei. The sequence continues at coordinate 207,588,658 of NC_090024.1, read as the reverse complement.
AATAAGCAATTAATGAAACATTGGTTAATGTACTCCACTTTTGTAATAGAAAAAAGCCTTCAAATATACTTGTTTCTAAAATACAACTCAATTTTAACAGTAGAAGTAGGAGGAATAAATAAACCAACATTATAAGCCATATTCTTGTATAGAACATGTTTATCTGTTGGTTCTGTGAATTATCCTGTGCTTCTCTATGTATATAACTACAGTGATGTTTTTGTTCATATTGATTTGCTAGTTCTTTTTGACATGGGTAATGTTATTTCTTTAGCTAATTTGTGTATGTGTATATTGTTGTAAGAGAACAAATGTCTGATCAGGCCTTCTCAGAAGGAAGTCCTGTATATTCAAAGGTATGTGTGTATATTTGTGTATACACATGATTTCATCCAAAACTGTTAGTTCAGTTTCTAAATATTTCTATTTTAAAATGGTTTTGCATTTTTTAAAAAAACATATAAAATGTTATGAAAATGTAAAAAATTGACTGCATGATCAAATGTATAGTAGGACTACCATTTCAATTAAAAGTATATGTGTGTAGTTTTTTTTAAAAAAAAACTGAATACATTTTTAGGAGCATATACTTGTTTCAGCCTATGTTTTGGCTATTGCAAATATGCACACATCTAAGTAAGAGGCAAGGGGGATCATTTTATAAGAATTGGTTCAAGCCAAAAATGCTAACAGCTTACATTTGTTGCATCTCTATCCATATTTAAACACAATAATTATAATGATTCTTTAGTGCTTATTTGCTTTGTAGTCTTTTCAGATCTGACAGATTAGGTTCCCTACTGGAAAGAACAATTTAAAATGTTGGGATTATAATGATAATGATAATAATAATACAATAAATATATAATTGTTTACATTTATAGTTCTTAACACCAACTAGAACTATGTATTACAGTAATATTTTGCTATATATAGCTGGCATCCTGTTCAATAATTGCAATGTTTTAAATTTGACTTATGAGGAATTTGTCACCTGTTCCAGATATTAAATCTTAGCTAAAATAATGGGCACAGGCACCACAGTTTACTGTCTTAAAATGTTTCATCAATAAATAATTCTAACTATCCCATTTTCAATAAATCTGAATCAAAGGTTGCAGCAAAGCAATCTCTATAGCCCAAAACTAGCATGTGCTGCTGACAAAAATATCCTCAGGGCTATCCCCATTATTAAGGACAGTGAGGAAAATTCCTCGAGGAAACAGATGATTCGGGGAATCACAGCCCTCCTGTCTTATCTTCCTGAGCTTCTCCTCTGAATTGTTTCCTTCCATTGAAGGGCAGAAACTATATGCCACACAACTTGCCCTGCACTCTCCAGACTGGCCTGCTGTCCTCACGTATCATGACAGATGCTATCCCATCACCAACGTTAAAGAGATTCCACTGGCAGTAGTGCTGTCAGCTTCTGTATAGGTAATGTGGAGTGGGCAGCCCATCCATCACTCCAGTCTTCTTATTTTAATTGAGCCATAACTTAAGCAACATTTAGCACAAGTTCTGCTTATGTTGGAAGAAGGGACTGGGGAATGTGATATCTCCTTTTCCATGCAGTCCACTGTACCTTCTGAAAAGATGCCCTAGAAGACTTTCTGAAGCAGCAGAAGAGATTATTACAGAAAGTGCAATGAGAAAGAGAAATAATCAAATCTCCCTATATGGGAGGGGAACCTCTGCTTCATTGGTGTCTCCCATGAAAAGGAGCAGTCCTCCGATTCACAGAATGAGCAATCTAGATCCAAATGTATTGGATGCAATTAAGCTACCTAAGTATATGAAAGCAGTGGCCAGGTATGAAAGGTAGACTGGATGTTAACAGATAGTGAATGGCGTCTCACCAATCAACTGCAGTGGGACAAGGAAACACGGTTACTGCTTCTGATTGTTGCACAGTACATCACTGGAAATCTCATCCTGCTGCTCACTAAAAGCCAGCAGACCAGACCCCCATCATTCAATGTGATTGCTGATTGTTAAGGTAGATTTTGGGGATTGGATCAGGATATGGTAAGTACTTAACTATGTCTGTGAGGTAGAATCTTTGCCAGTATTTGTATTCATTACAATAAAACAAAGATTTGTTGTCCTTGTGACACTGCTTTGGAAGGAACACAAGAATAGAAATGTCAATCAGAATTATCATTTGTGTGAAGTACAAAGTTACAAAAACTGTACTAGTTCTAGCACTGCACATCCCAGATAAACCTAGTGGGAATTCAAGTACAACCACAGCAGGTAAGAGGAGCAGAAACTATATCTACTTCACCAAGAGCTGCCATGAACACAGTGAGAGTGCTGCACTTTAAAGGCAAGCTGTCAAGGTTGGTAGGCCTCAAATCCATGACCTACTTTCTTTTAAACTGTTTGTGTATTTGCAGTTTCCACGGTGCTCCCTGGGAAGACTCTGAAAATACTTTTAAAAAGAGGCTACTAAAATATAATCAATCCAAAAACTAATGTGAACATTCCAGCTTCATACCCACATATTATATCCCATGAAGGACTTTATAGCAGGAGTAATTTTGCCACCTCCAGTCCTATTCCGGAGGAAAGAAGGGGTGTCAACCTAAATAAATAATTCTGGGGAGTCATACCGTTTTCTCTCTAGGTACTATTAAATTAATGTCTCATTATGGTGTAATAAAGATAAGGCAACATCATATAACATCAAACTGTAAAGGTCTATGCCCTAGATTCCAAAGAACTCTATTGAAAGGGATATACAAATATGCAACAGAACTGTTAACATGACTATATGTACACACTTCAGATTTCCTTACATTCATATGAAGGAAGTTGTTGTTTCATTATTTACATCCAAACCTCTCCCTATAATGGGTCTCGAGGTCTTTACAAATCATTAAAATCAAGAGAGATTAAAACATACAAAAACACCAAAAACCTCTCTCACACACAGGGAGAATGTGTATTGAGAGAGTGGAAAGCCAACTTGGTGTAGTAGTTTGAGAACTGAACTACAAGTCTGGAGACCAAAGTTGTAATTCCCACTCAGCCATGGAATTCCATGGAAATGCTGGGCAAGTCATACTCTCTCGGCCACAAAGGAAGGTTAAGCAAATGCTCTCTGCATTGCTGTCTTTCTGTTTCCTTGATAATGCAACTGCAGAGATTTGACAGGTCACTTTTTCCAATGAGAAGTGGTCATTGGCTGTGGGATTATCAGAGTGGCAATCCTCCAAAATTTTTTTTATAAACTCTGTGTAACTATTTTGCTGCTTTTTTAAAATAAATCTTGCCTTCCCAGTTTCATTAAAGTTTGGCATTTAAACTTCCAAAATAACTAAGTGTGAAATGTACTGTAGCATCAGGAGCAGGCGATAGCTCCAGGTGGGATTTTTTAACAGAAAAAAACTAGCACCATATAACTGTGATGTAGATGGGGGACCCAATGCAGCTATTTCTTGTTAAGAAAAATGTATGCTCAATTCTAGTCATGCTATTTACATAAGTTAGCTTTGCAAGCTATAATTTGAATTTCAAAATTTCTATATTTTTAGTATTTGCTGGTATATTATGAAGAATTACACTATGGCGAAAATACAGTCTAATACTTCTGAGTGGTATAAAGCATTCCCATTCTTGTCCTTGCATGTTATGTTGGCTTGGTGCTGTATCTACAATCTATAGAGGCATTTCTGCCACAGTTCCAAAGCTAGAGGTCAGTCTTCCTTATTCACAGACCTCATAATCTCTGAGGATGCCATCATAGGTGCAGGCAAAATGTCAGGAGAGAATGCTTCTGGAATATAGCCATACAGCCCAAAATACTTACAGCAACCCAGTCTTCCTTATTATTTCAATGCCTCCAGAATATTTTTTTTTCTGTTCCAAAGAAAGAACACATTTTGCTCTTCCTTTTTTCCTAACCCCTCCTCAAAGCTAGAGTTCTCAAGTTAATCAACAACTGAGGAAAAACCAGTGAAACAAGAATGCCTCTTTGCTCAATGAAAAAAGACAGGTAGATGTGGAAACAAAAACCTTTCAGGAGAGTCAAATACTATGAAGGACAGAGTGGGGGGACAATGACTCCTCTGTGTAATACTACCTTACTTGCAGCACAAGTCTTTGAAATTCGTTCAAGTACATCTTACATCAAGTCAACAACATTCAACTGAACATCTCTTTCAGAAAAATAAAAATAAAATAAAGAACAGTTTCACTCCCAAACAAAATTTACAACAAGGAACTGTACAAGGTCAGAGCAAAATTGTGGGTGTTGTAAATATAAAACACAACAAATTGCTAGTCCTCTCTCCACTCCCTCATTCTCATAGGTGAGGAGTTACTGCTTTTTTATCATTTAGGTTGCCCCTTTCTGCACCTTTTCCAGTTCAAGGACATTCTTTTTGGAGACACAACAAGCAAAGATGATAGTATGGAGGTCAAAATCCCACATCTCTATTGGCAGTAAAAAATGGAGGATGGTGGCGACAATGAATAAGAAAAAGTCAGTGACGGCTTAAAAAGCAAAAAAACTGCAGTACAGGGAACTGTCCAGACTATATCTCCCATATTGCACTGGCTCCTAGGACTCCTGTGACCAAGGCTTTCAAGATAACAGGCGCCAGGAGCCTGCCTCCTGCTTTGGTCATCTCCTTTTGCTGTCTACATGCATAGGGAATGCCAAATTCCTCATATAGTTGACCACTGCATAAGGATCCTGATCTGATTGTCATTCAAAAAGAAATGGAATGTGCTGGAAATATACATCCAATACATTATATGAGATGGGTGGGTTAAGTCCCTTAAAAAAATAGCAAAGATCAAATTCTTCAAGCATCTTTAATACAAAAACTATTTTGACTAGTTTTCTCAAAAAGAGAATATAAAGATCATCCAACAAAATCCATGAAAGAAAAAGATGCATCTTGAGATACTGGAAAGATGGGCTTCTATTAGTTAATTAAACACTATTTTTCCAGCATCTTGAGATGTACTGCTTTTTCCCCTTGGAAATATGGTATTTATTATGCCCCTCTTTCAAACAAGGGCAATTTGAGTTGGATGGGTAAAAGAAATAAAACTCTTACTTCATGGCTATATTCTCTGGCATGTATAGAAGGCAACAGACAAAAAAATCAAATCACGGTTGGCTTTGGAAGTATCCAGAAGCAGCCATAACATTAACTGCTCCCATGTGTCACTGAAGCCCAGTGGGAAATCAATTTTACTTCTGTCACAATTTCCAGGTCAGAAAAAAGGCAATAATTTCATACAGAGCAAAAAGGGCTAGGGAATCATGAGACTATTGGCTGATTATAGGTATTTCCAAGACCACAAACAAGATCCCAACCCTTTCCAAATGAATCTGTCCTATCCAGCACAAAGAGAGAGAAATATACCAATCTCCTGGTCTTCTTTGTTTTAATATTTATTTAATATTTATTTTATTGCATATTCGTTAATAACATCAAATTCCTGCCTATTTTGTAAGGCCACTTTGAGTCCCTTTCGGGGTGAGAAGGGTGGGATATAAATGAAGTAAATAAATAATTTACTGGAAATTTCTCACTTTATACTAGCCAGACTGACATCAAAATCAATGCTGTGTTTGTGTATAGCCTCTATATTTGTGGACTCGTATGCAAATGTATCATTTGCTATAGAACCGCCTCAGCATCTGTATCTTTATATCCATATACACACATTCTGAAGTTTACAGATAAGGACAAGACATAATCTCAATTTTAAAAAAATAGTTTCCAAAATTGGTAGATTTTGCCCAAAATAGAGGAAAATGAGCAAGATAATAAGTAAGTTTTCTATTCTTGTTACAGGAAAAAAATTCACATTATATCAGATTCTACTTTATTTAACTGAATGCAAATTGCAATGAATTCTAAATTGTGTCTCTAAAGCTGCATCTTTTAAGAGAATGGGGTGACATAGAGGTATATGACACAAATTTTGGGATCTCCTGAAACATATATAAACAGACTCAAATGCCTTGTATCTCACATAGCTATTTATCCTGCTGTGCAACTGAGATGTAAACTAATCTTATAGATTTTCACCCCCCCACCACCACACACACACACACACACACACACAAACATTGACATTTCAAGTAACAGAGCTTGTAAAAGGACAAAATTGCACAACCTGCAAATTGAAGCAGCCAGAATAAAAAGACTAAACTAGCCAACAACAGTTTGTAAAAGAACAAACAAAAGTTGGCTTGTTATGAAATGGTTAAATGTATTCTGCTCTGTGGATATAAAGAGTTGGGGTATGGTGAAACCTACAATGAAAGTGGTAACCTTAGAAGCAGGATCAGTGAGTGGAAAAGCATGAACTAAATTTGTTTCTTGTAGTTCCTCTGTGATTAAACCCCATTAGAGAAATGAACAGTTGGTTAATGTTGCTTCAAACTTTGTTTCAAAGGAAACCCAGAAAGGCAGATTTATTCCACTCTCAAATTTCCCATTACAAGGAGGACAGAGCACAAATCAATACAGACTATATTGGTTTATGCTTTGCTTCCAAACACATTTCAGCCAAGGAACAGAACCTTTAATATATGTAAGCAGACTTCTTTTTATCGCTGAGGCCACAGTCAGGTATGTCGTGTGCCTATGCGGAAAATAAAATGGATGCTTCAATAATCTCTCAGGCATAATTAATTGGTGTGCACTCATATATCAAAAAGAACAGCAGATCCATATGTATAGAGAAAGGACAGGGGATTCTGTCTAAAACCATCAACAGACTGAAGCATTTTGTGTCTTTTAAGGAACTGATTATATTTGAGTTTAGAAAAATGAACGTCAATTGTGTGGTGTAAGTTAATAAAGTTGAGCACCACTTTACTATTTTCTTGCCATAATAGTCATGACAACTTTTAAGGAGAATGCATTATTGTTCCAATATTTAAGATTGATGTTTTGAAATTGAAAACTGAGAGGGAACTCATAATTGCCAAGGGAACTACTTGCCAAGGGCTACCTGCTCAGTTGATAAGAAAAGTAAAATCAGAACCAGATAGCAGCTACTTCATTCATCGCTCAATCTCTAACAGTTCCAATTGAACATGCATCTAATTCAGAAGTATGCCCCATTAAGTTCAAGGAGATTTACTCCCAAATAAATGGACACAGTATAAAACTGTTAGGCAAACTCACCAGGTTACTCCAGCTAGCTGAGAGTTGCATGATCAAAACCAAATTTGGTACAGGCAGTCCCCAAGTTACGAACAAGATAGGTTTTGTAGGTTTGTTCTTAAGTTGAATTTATATGTAGTTCTGAACAGATACATTTTTAAAGTGTAACTCCAAAGTGTAGCTTTGGAGACCATAAGGAAGTTTGTTTTGTTGCCTGTGCCCCTGTTCAGAAGATTTCACCTTACTTTCTGTCCCTGTGATAATTGGATTTTGAAAAATTTGGCTTGTGGTGGAAACAAGGATTGGTGATAAAGCTTCAGTGGAGACACCTTTTTACCATAATAGTTCTATTCAGGAGTGAATTTCCATTCTAAGGGGTAGGTTTCTTTCACTTCCTGTTATCTCACACCTGTTCTTAACTATGAGTTAAGTTGGGTGTTTGTAACTCAAGGACTGTCTGCAATTCCTTTTTAATGTCCCTCTTATTCTATGACACAACAGAACCAAAATTCATTTTTTTAAAAAACTAAAGATCTTCATTTATCTTGAAAATACAATCTGCTTTGGACAACTAGCTCCTTCTGGTTAAATTAACATTTCTGATTCATCTTCTCCAATTCCCCCACACTGTTTTTTGAACTACATTTCCCGTCACCTTCAGGCAACATGGCCATGAAGGAAATATAAATAAGTCAGCCAAAGACCATGCCAGCAAGTGATAAACAGTGAACTAGTTCAACATGCCTAAAGGCCATAAAAAGGCTGCTTTAAGCTCCAATTTGTTTTCCTGGGTTTTGTATTTATGGTTCACTATTTATACTGCAATAACTCTTAAGAAATTGAATTGCATTATAATTATCTTAGACCATGTAGTTCAAAATTTGTATAATATTCCAAATTTGTACTTTAATTCCCAGAAGCCCTAGGCAGGAAGAAAAAAAAATCATAGTGAAGAATGCTGTATATTACAGTTCAGCAATTTTTGGAGGTGTTCAATGTATTGTCGAAGGCTTTCATGGCCGGAGTCAGACCTCTGAGGAAGCCTGCCATAGATGCAGGCGAAACGTCAGGAGAAATGCCTCTAGAACATGGCCATATAGCCCGAAAAAACCCACAAGAACTGAATTTTTGGAGGGCTGCACAATTCCCATCCCACAATTAGACGTAATTAAGTAATTCATACAATGAGCACTAGAAATTCTATGGCCAAAAAGAGTAAATAGGAAGCCTCAATCACCACGTATCAAACAATCCAATCTCTATAATTCTAAACAGAGATAATAGAGCTGGACTGATGAGCCACATTGTACAAAGAGTGTAAGCACCAATTTGTTGTAAAAAGGAGAGAGTTACCAACCTGTTTTTCTTTCTTCTGTATTTTCATTATCATCAATTTTGAGATTTAAATTACTTCTGTAAAACACAAGTTCACGGAGGAGAAAAAAACAAACACATAAGAATCTATCTGGAAAGTATTTCAATGTAATGCTGTATTTGAAGAGATCCTATCCAATAAACATATTACTCAAATGTAAGAGCCTTTGGAATCGAAACAAATGTATGATGGCATGAGATCTCGATCTATCTGTTAGCCTTTAAGACAGCAAATGGGGGAACATGTTGCCATTTAGATGTTATCATCTCTCATCCTTTAGTAACCGTTATACTAACGATCATGAATGCTACATCCAAAAATATTGAGGTAGATAGATACACATTCCCCACTCCTGCTTTAAACTAAACTATCACAAAACGCTTTTCTGCTTCAAAAGACCAATAAGGAGTTATAATTGAGCAAGTTCTACTGAATGACCACTGTAAAGCTCCGAAAACCTATGTGACCTTTCATACCTTGAAAATTTAGGGCAAGGATAATGATTTGTATCTTTCTGGGTCTATCCTACAACTGTATAAATAAGCTTTATGTGTTATGCCTTAGTACCACTGCATCAGTTTGCATCCATGAAAGCGGATTTGGGGGTGGGAATAGTCTTAAAGATCCTGCCACGTTTTTCCCCACTCCTTTCCTTCTTTATTATTATACTGAGAAAAACTAACATGGCTACTTCTTTGAAAGCTATTTGTGTTTCCCCTAAAGAGAATTATAAAATAGGTAACCGTTGTGTAGTTTTTCATTAAAATTTAAAATATAAAATTTTAATAAGAAAAAGGAAGCATACATTTGAAAGGAGGAATAGAATTATTAAGGAAGCATCACATCACTAAGTGCATAGACTGTTTATAACCATTCTTCAGAATGTCATATTTTCAGGCGGGTTAAGTATTGCTTCATTTGTGTACAATGGCAGTAGTGCTTCATGAATAACAGCTTTTCCTTACAAACCACTGCTGTACAAATATACAAATGTGAAAAGAGTTGTTTCCCCAGGAACCATACACAAGCACTTAATAACGCAATTGACATACACAGATAGGTATTTAGAAATACTCTTAAGGTTAAACAACAATGTTCTGCATGAACAAAACTACCAGATATGCTGTTGACAGTTGCTTTCTCAGTAAAAAAAAAAAAGGAATAAAGTAGAAGGGAATTAATTAAAAATCCACAGATACAAATATGTTCCCACTCATTCAACACTTCTACTACTGTCAAATGACCAGAGTATGCTGCTTTCTATCAGATCAGTGGTCTCTTCAATTTTGTACTGTCAAAGAGAAACATCTAAGAGGATGAAGTGATGATCATCCAAACTCATGTACTGTATATACTTGAGTATAAGCCTAGTTTTTCAGCTCTTTTTTAGGCTGAAAAAGCCCCTCATAGCTTATACTAAAGTCAAGGTTATTTATTATTTTACTCTGTTGTTGTTGTTACATTTATAATTTAACTTTATTATTATTGTTACTATTATATTTATTATTTTACTCTATTATTATTATTTCACTCTCTTTATTATTATTGGAAGGATATGTAAGCACATTGAAGACGGTTAGAATAATGGTTTAATCAGAGTTGGACAGTCTTATCTTAAATTACAGTTTTATGTAACTATTAACAACATTTAACCTACTGATGCCTCAATTAATGTAATTTTATTGGTATCTATTTTTTATTTTGAAATTTACCAGTAGCTGCTGCATTTCCCACCCTCAGCTTATACTCAAGTAAATAAGTTTTTCCAGATTTTTGTGCTAAAATTAGGTGCCTCGGCTTATATTCAGATCAGTTTATACTCAAATATATATGGTAAATCCTTCAAGGGCTACATAGCACAATATGCAGCCTTGACATTCAAAATACTATTCCGAGGGCTAAAGTTAACAAATTAAAGCATCCTGCTAACAAACAATATCCTTCCCACCTGGAAAATTTATACTTTGCAGAGATGGGAAAAGACAGTTCCAACAATAAGTACTGGTAATGGGTGAGGGCTATAGCCCACCTTATGCCCACACTTTCATAGAAAATACATTTACCTTCTCCAGGAGCAATACATTTCCTTTTCTGTACAGGAACAGAGGAATGAAGAAACTGGTTCAGTTCAAGTGGGAGGAAGAAGATATATACTCTACAGACGAAACCGTATTCTCTTCATGTTGATACCCTGGAGAAAGGAGAAAGAAAGAGTCTGTACAAAACAACAATTAAAAAAGGAAATATCACCTGTTAAGGAAGAAATACCACATGTTTGGTATAGTGGCTGGTTTGTTGGGTCAGGACTATGGCATTCCAATTCCAAAGTCCCACTTAGCCATGAGACACATTAGGTGACCTGGCCAAAATCACTAGTATTTTTGTTATCTTACACAGTACAGTAGGACTCTGAGCTCTTTAGGCAAATTGCTCTTTCTGCCTGAAAAGAGTGGTCCCGGGAAATCAAACACAGGAAAAACAAACTGGGGGTTGCATGCAGCCCCAAGGCTACAAATCCCCCTTTTAAACAGTAAAGTATGGAGGAGATGCATATAAAGTACATTATATTAACAGTCCCGACACATCACCAGTCATCAACTAACCACAAACTAACTTCATGTTCCTTCAATTTGCCTGTACAACTCCATGAATTCCATATGGTTTTCTTAGATAAGAAATACTCTAAGGTGGGTTTCCCAGTTCCATTCTTTGATAGTAATAATAATAATAATAATAATAATAACAAAACTTTATTTCTAGACTGCCCTCTCTTCTCAGAGGAACTCAAGGCAGTTTACACATTTAAAAATGTGCCTCGAAATGAGTATAAACATATCAAAATAATACAGGATAATGGATTTTAACATGGATAGCCTATAGCACCTGATATCCAATGCCAATTTCTCATCCAAGCACATCTCAGTGTTGTCCTTGCTTAACTTCCAACATCAGACAGGAGCTGGTACCTGTAGAATATTTACTACGTACTATAACACGAGGACAGACAACAAAGCAAACCCTTCTTCGCCAAGAGTAGGGACGTACAAATCTACAGGTTGTTTTTCCATTGTACTTCTTGAACTGCTATTGTATTTCCCATTATCTTTCTTTTCTCATTGGAGATTCATGTCTATATCAGAATGTACCATTCCAAATATATTTTTTCTATATTTTTCTAAATGGATACATTTATCTCATTGACATAATTAATGTGTGTATATTTTCAAATATATGCTTTTTTTAGTCATGTACACTTGCTGGTGCAAAATTTAAAACAGACATAAAGAACAGAAATGTGAACCCAATCATGGGAAATACTTGGGAAGAGGGGTAATAGTCTTTCAAATTTCAAATTAAGAGTCTTTGCATTATTAATGGTTTGAGAATTGGACTACCTCTCTACAGACCTGTGCTTCAGGTAACGAAATAAGGATTCTACACAGTACAGGTAAAATAATATAACTCTTAAGCTTCACAAGAAATAGCCATGTTCATTCTCAGCATTTGGAGATTGTTTAGTCAAGTGGCTTCCATAGGGCAGAATATTTCATGACAGCAAAAACGAAGAGAACCTCAATGAGGTTGAGAAGCTCGGTATAGAAAACTGTGAAATAAATAAATAGCCACCAAAGAGCTGGTAAATTGTTTTTCTGGAATTTTAACTTTTTGTCATATAGCCTGGGAACCTGCTGAAAGACAGATAATTTATCTATTACGTTAATACAAATAAAAATGATCTCAATATGCAAGTGATAAGAGCACCTGGAAGAACATTATCTCTGAATAACTCTTAAACCAAGCTCAGCCTTTGGCTAGGTTGAGATCCTGCTCCCACAAGAGCTCTTTTGTCTCTTTTGCTTTCTTGTTCCAAAAGTGGTTACTGTCGCATAGAAGCTCTTTAGCTAGGAGGCAAAAGTCATGTGATAAAGAACATCACAAGGATCAACAACACAGCAACAGCCAGGACAAGCTGGATAACAAGCAGCAGGCTAGTTAAGCACAGCATGCTGGGAATTTTCTGCGGGTCAAATTACACCATGCAAACATAATGTGGAATTTGTTACTGCCATCCTAATTTACAGGAGAGGGGATTTCTTATGAAAATAATGTTTCAAAAAGACAAAGAAAGGCGGAGTCAGGGCAGGCAGGAGAGCACAAATTTGAGCAAAGATATAATTATTTTGGCTTGTCAGAAAAAATGCATTAGGCAACTTCTCCAACTTTCTAAAAATCTGTTTACCTGTCTGCTTGCCTGTCACTTTATTTATACCTGACCTTGGCTTCCCAGTAAAACTACATGTAGCTAAAAACAGTCAGTTCCCCAAAGTCTGCTGGAATAGACATCTGCCTAAAATGGATGACAAAGAAGGCGTCAGACTAACCTCCCTAAAAGAAGGAGTTAAGAAGTGTAACAACGCCCATGAAAAAGAAGACCCTCTTCTGCTTTGTTTCCCAATAGCTGTCTGTGAGAATGATAGAATGGAGAGCCGCCCACTCCACCGGATCTAAGAGACAGGTCCATACACTAAGACAACAATCCATCAGATAGTATGGACCTGAGCCATACAAGTTTATATCTGTCTTTATCAGCTCTTTGAACTGTGCTTAGGGGGGAAAGCTGTCAGCCATCGGAGCTGTTGTAACAGTTGTGAGCAGCATTCTTTAACAATCTGTGTATAATTTGCTGGAGAGGATTACAGTAATACAAATGGCATGTAAAAAGGCAGGTGTCACTCATGTGAATTATGAACATCCAGGCCCATGGATCAGTCCACCGATACCCCCATATGATGAACCAATCCCCCCAGAGGAAGCGTAAATCAAATTAAGTGACAAAAGTATTCACTCAGGTAAATAATTTTTCTTAGAAATGCTTATGATCTGCTAAAATGGCTTGGGGGTGGGGGCACATGGGAACTCTCCAAGGGCTGTATGTGATCCACAGGCTCCCATGATTCCCACCGACGATCACAACACTAACTGAAATTACTAGTCTCAACTGGGTTAGACCTACATACTAATTGGGATTTGTATTACTGCCAGTTTACGAAAACCTACTCATTTCTGTGGATCTACGCTAATTGGGACTCATGGCTGGATTTAACACTTAATTGTTTATTAACATTCTCAAATCACATTGGTCACCCACAGCACTTGAAAGTGAAAGAATTATATATTTTGCCAGGGGATGAAGTCAGTTCTGGTGTCAGTTCAGCAACACGTCACTGAATATACCTTAAAGATGGCAATCTAGCATTTATTTTAAAATCTACAGGGAAGGAGAGGCTACCACCATCTAAGTCAGTCTAATCCTCTGTTAAACAGCTTTTACTTTCAGAAAGTTTTTTCAAATAATTACTTGGACCTTTAAGGCATATACTCTGAGACTACTTATTTGACACAACAGCTCTTCAAACATTTCTTCAGGCTCAATATATCCGATCTCACAGAGCTTAATTTCCACACTCTTGATTATCTTGGTTGCCCTCCACTGGATATGCTTCAGATGGTTGATACTCTTTTAAAACATTAGTATCTATGGCATTATTCTAGGTAAGATCTGAACAAAGCAGAATAGAATGGAATTGATACTTCCCTTAATAAGGACACTATAGCACAAGCCATTTCTGCTTGTTACCTACCAAGACACTACCTACATTTCACATGTTATGTTATAGTTACTAATTATAACATAAACTCTCATCCGCTTCATAGGAAATCTGCTACAAAACAGGAATTTTTTTGTTGAGTTCCAGGGTCAGGAAGCAGATGGCAAGAACAGAAGAACGGCTTGCTCCAGGGGAGCATGCTTTCTCCATCAATGTTTAATATTTACACAAATGACCAGCCACTGCCAGAAGGGACAGAGTTTCATCAATTGCTGACAATCATGCCATCAACGCTCAAGCAGGGAGCTTTGAAGTGGTTGAACAGAAGCTCTCCAAAGATTTAGGTGCTCTCACTGCCTATTACAGGGAAAAACAGCTGATTCCTAATCCATCTAAAACACAGACGTGTGCTTTTCATCTTAAGAAAAGGCAAGCATCACGAGCTCTGAGGATTACCTGGGAAGCAGTCCTACTGGAGCATTGCAATATCCCAAAGTACCTGGAAGTTACTCTGGACAGTGCTCTGACTTACAAGAAGTAGTGCTTGAATATCAAGCAAAAAGTGAGTGCTAGAAATAACATCGTATGAAAGCTAACTGGCACAACTTGGGGATCATAACCAGAGAAGACATCTGCCCTTGTGCTTTGCTACTCTGCTTCTGAATATGCATGCCCAGTGTGGAATACATCTCATGCCAAAACAGTGGATGTGGCTCTTGATTAGACATGCCACATTATCACAGGATGTCTATACCCCATACCACTGGAGAAATTATACTGTTTTAAACTTTTTGTTTGTGTTTTCTTAAATACATTATAACTGTACCCGCAATTCACTTCTGACACAATAAATGAACATAACATAAGCTGAATCAATGTGTAGGTTTTCTACAAAAAGTTTGAATTTACTGAATTAAGCCTTCTGCTCTGCACAAACCCAATGTTAACCTATTCCTACAGTAAGTGGGAACAATGAGGCAATGTCTACAGCCATGGTGTGCTGTTCAACCATCTTCACCCAAGTTTCCCATAGTACACTTGTATATCATAATATCCAAATCCAACCTTAGGAGACCTCCACAATGTCATCTTCACAAGCCATCCCATGATCAACACAAATCTCCCCACCACCATCTCCTTTCAAAATGCGCACACACTTTGAACTGTGAAAAGCCTGCAATAGCTTGTACCCATCCTCACAGTTACACTTTATAATTGTCATTTCACAACCAGTAGTTAAGCAATTATCAGCCTATAGTGACATAAAAAGGCTGATTCTCAGACTACAGCAATTACATTGTAATTGCTAAAAATGTATTTGCAAAATATATTAGGGTTTTCTCGACCTCCTTACATCCCAGCATCCTACCTCCCAGCATCCATTTCTTTACAGTGCTCTTTCTACCTGACAAATTTCCCAGCATTCCAAAGTAACATTCATCTGAACACTTCCACACTTTGACAGGCAGTTATGCCAACATATCTATTCCTGTATTTATAAAATATTAATAGATTAACATCTATGTGTTTAATCTCATATGAGGCTGCCGAGTTTTCTAAATGAGCTACATCTTTTGTGGAAATAAGGGATGTTTTGCTGGTGGATGACTTAAGTGTTCTGATGTTTAATTTTACATTGTTGTTATGATTAGAAATGGACAAGATTTATGTTTCACAAATATTTTATATTTTTGATAACACAAAATATGGACATATCTTATTATCTTAAGATGCAGAATCTTCCTGAATGCAGAAATAGAAATACAAATATATCCCCAATTTAGACAAAAATAAGTATTTCCTAACAGGTGGGGCTATCATAGTGGGCAGCTCTAGGTGATACCTCTTTTACCAGTACTGTTAATGAGAAGCATTTGCTTGTTACCCTGCTCTCTTTGATTTATTTTCATTTTCCCAAGCATGACACATTCTTCCAACAAGCTGAGGAGAAAAAAAATCAAGTTCCAATGATGCATCCTTTCCGTCTTGAGTTCTCTAGGGAATTTTCAGAGACACAGAACACACATAGGAGGAAAGTTGTTACTGAATCCACAAAATCCACTTCAATCTATTTGAGAACAGAGATTATCCATGCTGCCTACAAGCCACATCGTGACACAATAAATATACAATGACCACAAATGCTCTACTGTACAGCTGTGGCCATGTTATCTTAGAGAAGGACTCTTACTATTCAATCCTTTTCACCTAATTAAGAAATACTTATATATACAGAGGCAAAAACTGCCAGGGGCGGGGGGGGGGGGGTTGAATGCAGTAGTAGTAGCTTTTGTACAGCAGCAGGAATCATAACAATGCTACAGCAACCATCTTGGTGCTACCAGATTGTGTATTTATAATTACATACCATAAAAGCCATCAAGGTGTTTGCCCAATTTTGATATGGAAGCCATGAATCATGGGATTTAGGTGAAGTGTGAT
The DNA here is from genome assembly GCF_037176765.1 of Anolis sagrei. NCBI lineage: Eukaryota > Metazoa > Chordata > Lepidosauria > Squamata > Anolidae > Anolis > Anolis sagrei. Next base: position 207,572,090 of record NC_090024.1, on the reverse strand, counting down.
TTCTATGCTTTTGTCAGGGTTATTAGGGGCTTCACAAGTTGGAAACCTTTGGGTCTTATGATGGGACCCTAGCAATTACTGTGGATCATATGTGCTAAGGCATCAGATACCTCTTAAGGTGTCGAAACAAGTATACATAATTAGATACTGAAATTGGAAAGCATAAAGACCTTTCTGATTTTATTCTGCAAACAAAGCAATGTTTTCTGCTTCTTTATATCTATGGAAAAAGTTCTCACCAAACAAAAAACCCACAACTAGACTAGGATACAACCTCACACACCTCTAGATGAGTGTTCACTATATGATCACATATCTATTATAACAAAACCTTAAAACACGGCTAAAATTTGCAATAGTGATAATCCTTACTAATATGCTGCTACAGCAATGGCCAAATTGTATAAGCATGGACAAACCTTTTTGCTTTGGGCCCGCATTGAGGGCCCAGCCAGAAGAGAGGACAGCTGGGCACATTTCCTCAGCTGCTGCAAGCATTCTTTCCCCGCTTTTTTGGCAAGGATGCGGCAGGCCAAGAGGACAGGAAAAATGAGGAGGGCCTGAGGTAAGTGCCTAGGGGGCCGCATCTGCCCCCCGGGCCTTAGTTTGCCCGTACCTGGTATAAGCTGTACATGATGGACAAAGCTCAAATTTGAGCAATGTTATTCTAAGTCAAAAGGGCAAACAATGATGTAGAAGACTGAAAATCAGTTTTGCAGACAGCACATCCACATGGACAATCCACAACTAGGTAATGCACTCTGTTGTGTCACATGAGCAGAGAGCAGCAACGGGGCCAGGCACACATAAGGTTCTTCCGAAAAGCAAACCATTTCTTCTGGAGGCAACTTACTTCTACAAGGAAATAAAGCAAACAGTTGCTCTTAAGCCAAATAAAAACCAAAGCTGATAAAACAAAGTGGGAGGGATAATGGTTTAAAATTTGTGGATATTAAATACCATTATCTGCCTCAAGGCCAGGAATAGGCAACCACCCATTCCTTGTTGGTTGCACATGTCTAATTTTTGCCATTCCCTGAATCCAAGCAAACCATGCCTCTATGATTCTAAATAGATTCCTGCTCCAAGAAGCTTACAGTCTTAAAGTGGGCACAAATTAAGAGGCAACAGAAGGAAAGGAGAAAAAGGTAATTCAAAGCAAGATACCAACAGCCAGATACACAACCCTACTATCCAACTCCAGCCAAGGACATCAAAAATCTGTCCTTGTTACTTATCTAAAGCTTGTATTCCCACTGAGTCAATAGAGAGGCTTTGGAACAACATGAACCAGTTACATGCATTTCAGCAACAAATATATTTTTAAGAAAGAAAAACATCATTTTTACACATACTGTACCAATGTCTATCTAAAAATAACATTTTGTTAAACCTTCACTGATGAACACTGAGTAGCCCATTGCTTTCGACACTTCTAAGAGATAAAATATTATTTTTGAACTCTTTTCTTTTTGTGAATTTTCTCAGCTGCTTTGAGGATTGGTAATTCTTTGGATTTCACAAAATACAATGCCTTTTGCTTCATTTTGTGTATAACCTGGTTTTTTTACTTATAGCCTGATGCCTTTTCATCTGCTATTTTGCCATATATTTGCACTAGGTGCCACTATATTTTAAAAATGACGATATATCTTTAGTGCTGCATCTCATTGCACAACTGCCATGTTTCCAATTAGCACAATGGCATTGTGAGACTTGAAGTGTTAGAAGTTTCCATAAGAGGTCAGCTGTTGAATACCTAGGGATTGTTTAAAATAAAAAGGCATTTAAAACTGGAAGATAAAACTTTGTGTTGAATTCATTTATACAAATTATTACAAATTTGTCATCTAACTTCATTTTCATTCACCGTCTTGCAAAAAGGTGTGACTGTTGTTAGGTCAATAGCTCTCCTGTGCCAAGATAGAGCCAAGTTCTTAACTGTTCTCTTGAGATTCCCGTATCTCTTTCTCATACACACTACATCCAAAATATCAAGGCTATAACCACAATGAACTCTCTTGGATACAAACCAAGTAGCAAAAGGTACTGGAGAAAAAAATATATAGTTAGACAATACAGAATGAGGCTCTTGGTCCATTCATTCTTACTGGGAACAAATAAACCAGGGTCTCAGGTGAGGTCTTTTACAGTCTAAGATGCTTCAAAACAAAGCAAAAAGAGAGGAGCCAGAAGGTCTGTAAAGCTTTACCCACCTCATACCTTGAAACAAAAACCATTTATACACAGACAAACATTTTACATCTGTCTAAAAACTAAAGGAGCTCGCCAATCCCAAATGATATCATGATTAGATAAAAGTAATATAGATTCAATAGAATTTCAAAGGCTGGAATGACTTTGGGGTTGAAATCCTATTCCAAATACTTCAAATTTTCTATTAACTCCTTCAACTCACCTTAAGAACAATCACAAGAGCAGTAAAGCCTATTTTTACAGGCTGCAAAATTAGTCATGCCCATAAAACTGTTGACTTTATAGTAACTATTTTAGTGCCAATTCATGGGCTCCCAGATGCATGCCATCCAATCACTAGAGAGTAGCATACTTTTTGAATTGCAACAAAGCATACTCATTTCCCTCAAGTGCCAAGGTGCCCTTTCAAAACAGAGTACCAATTTCCACCTGGAAACCTATGTCCTCATTGTGAAAGACAACATGGATGCAGAACAGGTCTTCACAGTCACTTACAGGCCCACCACCCAGTCTGTACCTTTGGAAGACAGTCATACTCGGCCACTAGTGATCACCTATGATGATGAGCAATTAGTGATAATATTCAAATATACTCCTGACCCTTTCTCAGTCATCATGCCGCAAAAGCATTGGGTTCACCACCAGGTATGAAGCAAAAGTGATATTTTACAAACACACTTTTAAAGTGCTTCCACATATCCAACTTGTCAGGGTGTAAGTAAACAACTAATATAATTAGGAATAAGTAAACATGAAAAATAATTGAAAATAAACTATGCCAGACAGCAGGCCAAGGTGGGCAACTTGTACACTAACTGCACTGGCATTCTTTAAATCCACTGGAGATAGCAGGACAGGAGCAGAATTCAAAACGATCTTGACAGATTAGAGAGATGGGCCAAAACTAACAAAATGAAGTTCAACAGTGACAAATGCAAGATACTCCACTTTGGCAGAAAAAACGAAATGCAAAGATACAGAATGGGTGACGCCTGGCTCGAGAGCAGTACGTGTGAAAAAGATCTTGGAGTCCTCGTGGACAACAAGTTAAACATGAGCCAACAATGTGACGTGGCGGCAAAAAAAGCCAATGGGATTTTGGCCTGCATCAAGAGGAGCATAGTGTCTAGATCTAAGGAAGTAATGCTACCCCTCTATTCTGCTTTGGTTAGACCACACCTGGAATATTGTGTCCAATTCTGGGCACCACAATTCAAGAGAGATATTGACAAGCTGGAAAGTGTCCAGAGGAGGGCGACTAAAATGATCAAGGGTCTGGAGAACAAGCCCTATGAGGAGCGGCTTAGGGAACTGGGCATGTTTAGCCTGAAGAAGAGAAGGCTGAGAGGAGATATGATAGCCATGTATAAATATGTGAGAGGAAGCCACAGGGAGGAGGGAGCAAGCTTGTTTTCTGCTTCCTTGGAGACTAGGACGCGGAACAATGGCTTCAAACTACAAGAGAGGAGATTCCATCTGAACATGAGGAAGAACTTCCTGACTGTGAGAGCCGTTCAGCAGTGGAACTCTCTGCCCCGGAGTGTGGTGGAGGCTCCTTCTTTGGAAGCTTTTAAACAGAGGCTGGATGGCCATCTGTCAGGGGTGATTTGAATGCAATATTCCTGCTTCTTGGCAGGGGGTTGGACTGGATGGCCCATGAGGTCTCTTCCAACTCTTTGATTCTATGATTCTATGATTCTATGATCTACAAATTATCACTAACTCTACTGTGGCCACTGTGTCAGCAACAAAATCCTCATGGTTTTCCCTTTAAAATAAGATGAATGCTTAATTCAGGAATTTTGAAAAATAGAATTGTACTTTGGAAATACGACTGTTCTTGAAAAAAAGGACACAAAGAAAATAAGGTGCACAAAGAACACATAAGTCACTTCTACAACAGCTACCATAAACGTAAACTCAGACCTATAAAGTATATATTACATTTATGCCTATATCAATTTTGCTTTCTTTTGACTTCACTGATTTTTCATACATTTCATCACCCTCTTCAATGTTTCTATTTTCTCCACGAAAGCAAGGCACCTCATAACTCCCTAAGTCACTGCATTCTGAGGTCTAAATCCAACTAGAATAGACCACTGTTAACTAGAGCAGAACTCGCTGTCTTGTTTATTTCTTTTATCTTGCATTCTCTTTTGAGTATTTGCACTGCTCTTCTGTTCTGCTGCTGTCAGTGTTTTATTGCCTTAACATTTTAATAATTTGAATTTGCTCGTGTTTCATGTTTATATTTTTTAGCCATTTTGATTTGGAGGACAGGTATCTAGGGGAATAGATTGAATGTGAATAAACTGAAAATATTGCAGAGAAAACAGAGATGCTCTTATTCAGCAGAATTTGTGATCTGGAAACAAGGATCTTATCTGTGTTAGATGGGCTTCCACTTCACCTATGGTACTTTTGTTGTCTTGGACTGGTCTCGAATTTGTAGCAATGGTCAGGCGTGTCTTTCCCTTGGCTGCACTTGGTTCAGACATGGCTATAATGGGTTCAGATTTGCTTTCTGGTCCAATTCAAATTGCTGGCTATATGCTATAAGGTCCTTTGTAGAATGGGTCCAGGAAACATCAGGCTCATCTTTTGAAACACCTGCACCCAAATTTTGGCCATCCTTCTAGTGGAAATTTCTCATTGACTCAAAAGATCAACTGGTTGGTTTAAGTACAGCAGCATTGTTCTTTTTATTGATCATGGTGCCGATATTTTAAAGATTTTTTGTCTTATAATGCTGCTGTTTCATCTTACTCTTTTAACTTTTTAGTATTGTGTTTCAATATTTTATTATTGATTATCCACCTTATACCTTTCTGGAAAAAACAGGAGAGATGCTTACATTACATTCAAAATTAAAATCAATTTATTTTACTTACATAGATGTGAATGAGTTAAATATATAAAGTGGGATCTGGGGGACTAATGCTTTACAGTATAAACCATGTATCCACAGAACCAAGATGCACAGTTTCACTTATTCACTTAGGATATCCTGTACAGGTTACACCCTCTACTTGGCATCTCCATAATTCATCCCACTGAAAACAATAGGAATCACTATTATTCAGTTTCACATGGAAATGCATTCCCTATGGATATGGGAGTCGTATTATATTTCCAATGCTGCCTACTATATTAAAAATCATGCCTAAACTAGGTCTGCATATACAACAGGAATTTAGCTAGGTTAGTAGTAATGACAGAGGAGACAGGCAAAAACACTAATTAATGTACAGGACACGAAGCATTGCTTGTTGCTTTTATCATATGCCCTTCTCGGATCCCCTAAAGCAAGCTGAGATGCATGGATAGAACATCTCCAGTCTGCAAAGAAAGCCAGAGTTATCAGCTTTTGTTTTCAGCTAGAGATGTTCAGTTGGATGCCAGCAAAAAATGGCTGAAGCTTGAAAGCAATGTATCTGTGGTGCAATCCAGTGGGAACTCAAACAACAACATTCCTGTGGTTTGAATGGGAGTGGGAGGGGCTTCTTTTGAAAGAGGCAGCAGCCAGCCATGCCAGGCAATTTCCACAGAGGAATGTCTCCTCCCCTTCCCTGGAATTTGCTAAGATGCTTCAGAGGAGAGAGGGACAGGTGCATTTTGCAGCATTTAAAGAGAGAATTTCAACGCCTTCAAATGAGAGAGAATGAAACCTCCTTTTCACAGCATTCTGCAGCAATTTCTGTTTATGTCTATACTGCAGTTGCTTGGCTTGTGTCTGTGTGTGCGTGCATGTGTACGCGTATGTATATGATCGCAGTGAGAATCCAAGGATTTCCAGCACAGCACAGCAAGAAAGCAGCTTTACTATGTTCTCACTTCACTGCCTCACAAATCACAGAATCATGATGTATTAGACAAAGGCACAGGATGTGACCCAGGCCTCCTAGGAAGCAGATATGCTTCATATTCTCTGCAGTTTCTTCCTCCACACTCACCTTTCACACAAGATTATTGGAGCACAAGAGAGATGTGGTGATTTGTTCCAACTCAATAATATAAAAACAGCTTCTCAGTAAGATGACCAACACCCTGGACTTGTACACAGCCAGCCTGCACATTGAGTTATCTTGCTCCAAAGGGAAAATGATCTGGAACAGTGTGACTGTGTTTACATTGCTGCTTAATATTCATTGGGAGGAAATGCAGCATCAAGGCAACCGAAACTCAGTATAAAGAGATGTAAAATATTATCACTTGTATAGTTTGTGCAGATTTACTTTATATTTAATTATTAAACATTTTGCAGAAAAAAAATAATAATCTGGATTTGCCAATATGGGGAGGGGAAGCACTATATATATGAGAATTGCAGTCAAGAAATTAGAAGACAGAACTTGGAAAGACAGCTGTGAAGAAACTAGACAAGATCCTAAAATATAGACATATAATTGAGTACCAAACTCTTGGAAAGTCATACTCTCTCAGCCTCAAATGCTACCCCTCTCAAAACCAACCTTGCCAAGAAAATCCTATGAAAATTTAATCTTAAGGTCACTATAATGCGGAAAATGGATTTATGAGTTAGATTCTGATTGGTCTAAATATTTTGTGTAATAGGAACAGAATTTGTGGCAAAGATGCTTGGAACATAAGTAGTATGGCACAATTGGAGAAAATGAGATGAAACTATATTTCCTTTACTGTTTTGTTCCAGTGTGCCTTCCTGGAATAATGATCCCATAGCACTTTGTCCTCCAAGTACTTTATATTTTTTAGGTCTGCTCATATGCCCTTCCACAAATGCCACTATCACCTTTTCGTCCATGTCCTAGCATTATTCCTAATTTTAACTTTACATTTGGCCTTCCCACTGTTTTTAATTCTGTTTGTCTTATTGCTAATGTTGTACATTTTATTGTCTATTTTTTATTTTAATTGCTTGTACTGTTGTTGTTATTATTGCTTGTACTGTTGTATTCGGCCTCGGCCTCATGTAAGCCGCACCGAGTCCCTTGGGGAGATGGTGGCAGGGTATAAATACAGTGTTGTTGTTGTTGTTGGCACACCTATGTATTATTGAGGCAGCCTTATTGTTGTGGAAATGGGAATAAGGGATATGCTGCCAAATAAGGAAGGTGAAGGGGGGGTGTCCCGTGTGCAAAAGATGAGTGTGGGGCTCTGTGCAAAAGCTTGAGTGCGGGGTGCAGACCATCACCTGATTTCCCGGAAATCACCTGATTTAAGGGAAATGGGAAACTTTCGTTTTTCAAAAGGTATATATAGAGTTCAGTCCACCAGAAAGGGGTCGCCTCTACAGAAACGCCTCGTTGCGTGAGAGGCGGCCAGGCAGCTGCTTTTGAAACTTAATAAACTGCTTTTCCCTTGGATGAATCAAGTTGTCTGTCCCTTTGACTCCTGCCTGCGCTCGCTTTGAAGGTTACAAGATAAGCTTTGGCAGAGGGGCCCTATTTGGGCAAAAAGGTCTGCTACATTTCTGGTGCCGTGACTCGGATCGCAGACGAGCCAAGGATCAAGGGGGCAGATCCTGTTGCCAGGACGATTCCTGGTCAGCGGCGAGGACTGGAGATAACCACCGTGAGCCGAGAAGGGGGCCCCCAGCTGATCCGGTTGCGGTACTTCTCTCTTCTGTCCACGTCTCTGGATCAAGGTAATCGCAACGACATAAATCACCAGAGAAAAGCAGACGGGAAGGCCAGGAGGGATACACAGGAGGAGGAAGAAGTCCAGAAGGCGAAGGTTGTTCCGACGTCTACGATAATCTGGCAAGTATTAGTGGTTGAGAAAAGACACTAAGGGAACACACACATACCGGCGCCGGGGGAAGGGAACCACTAAGTCTCCCATTGGGTTGGTGGGAGGAAAGGAGGAGGCTCTGCGTTTTCTGACGCGTACTGTCGAGTGTCCAGACGTCCAGGCCAGAGCCAAATCCCACCTAGAAGCCATGGGAGGGGGGAGTTCAAAGCCAATTTCCCCATTGCAGTGCATGTTACAACATTTTGACAAATTTGTGGCAGCATCTAGTCAAGCAGATCCAGGAGATTTTAAGGATTACAGGTTAAGAAATTTGTGTACAGGCGAGTGGCCCACTTTTCCTTTTGATTGGCCCGAAGAGGGAACTTGGGACCTGAAGAAGATTAGACAGGTAGAGGAATATTGTGCAAATAAACATCCAGATCAACACATATATATTGCAACTTGGGACATTGTGGTCTCAGAAAATCCAGACTGGATAAGAAAATGTAAACAAGGACAGTGTATGGCAGTCAAGAAGAGAGGAGGCAAGGAAAAAGGGAAGGTTTGGTCACAAGAGGAGGACCAACCCGAGGCAGCAGGGAGAATTGTTAGAAGACCAGCGGCCCCTGCAGTGCCTAATGCCCCTTCACTGCCAGTCGCTCCTCCATTACCATCACCATCACCCCCACCTTATCAGGCACAGGGGGAAAATAAAAATTCATCTTTGAGATACCCAGACTTGTCGGCCCTTCAAGTTGGAGAAGGAGGACAGATTGAGAAAAAGTCCAGCAGAATGCCGAGTGATGCAAGCCCGGCCCAAACCAGGAGCCGGGGCAATTTGGCCCCTTCGTTTGGGTCACCTATAAATGCCCCACTGGTTGAGATGCCCATCCGGGAAGTTCCAATCCTCAATAGCCAGGATCAGATAGTGAGAACATACCAAGTGGTCCCATTTACCAGTAGTGATCTGTTGAACTGGAAAAATTCCACCCCTCCATACTCGGAGCAGCCCCAAGCAATGGCTAACTTATTGGAAAGTATTATGGCAACCCATAATCCCACCTGGCAGGATTGCAAACAATTGCTCCAGGTTTTGTTTACTACTGAGGAAAGGAGACAGGTGATCAATCAGGCGATACTACTGGCTCAGGCACAGCCCCCGGCGGGGACAGATGCAGTGGTTTGGGGGGCCCAACGTCTCCCGATGGAGGTGGATCCCCAATGGGACCCCAACAATCCACAACATAGGGTGGACTTGAAAGTATTTCAGGGCCTTTTGGTGGACGCTATAAGACACGGTCCACCACGCCCTGCAAACATACTCAAAATACAGAGTGTTAAACAAGAAAAGACAGAATCCCCTACAGCATTCTTGGAAAGATTAGAAGATGCCTATAGAAAATATAGCCCCTACAACTTGGAAGATGACAATGGAAAGAGGGCACTGGCACAGTCTTTCATTACACAGGCAGCAGATGACATAAGAAGGAAAATCCAAAAACAACCTGGGTTTTTAGGAAAAACCATGAATGAGTTATTAGCCATAGCTGACCAGGTCTATATGGCTAGGAACCAGGTAGAAGAAGAAAAGAAGAAGAGGGATAGAAAGGAAGGATACAAGACTCTCCTATCCATGATGGATGGTAGAACAGGAGAAAAGAGGGGCAGAGGACGTGGAAGAGGAAATGGTAGAGGAAGAGGAGGAACTGGAAGATTAGAGTGGAATCAATGTGCGAAATGTAGAAAATTTGGGCACTGGAAGGGACAATGTACAGAGCAAGTAACTAGTGATCGAGGAGGTCAAGAAAATGGTAGAGGAAGAGGCCGGGGACGTGGCAGAGGACGAGGAAGTTATACACCGTACCAGGAAAAGGAGGCAATAGTGGCTGCAGTGGTGGAGGAAGAAGGATGGGAGGACATAGAAGATGGTGAATGAAGGAGCCAGGCTCTTGTTTTGTTGGACCCCGGGGAGCCTATGGTCACTATGGAAATCGGGGACCAACAAATTGACTTTTTGGTGGATACAGGGGCTGAAAGATCAGTAATAAACAAGCTAACGAGCCCACCAAGTGCTGAAACCACTCGAGTTATAGGGGTTTCAGGAAAAGTCCAAAAATGCCCCTTGCTCCAGGAAAGGACTTGCAATTTGGCTGGACATAATGTGAGTCACAAATTATTATATCTCCCAGATTGTCCTGTTCCCCTCTTGGGGCGAGACATTCTCTCTAAATTAAGGGCACAGATTCAATTCATTAACACTGGCCAGATGGAATTGACTATTCCAGTGGAAGAGGAATGGAGGTTGTTTCTCATAAGGCAGGGAACATCAGAACCACCGAGAGCCCAGTGGCCGTGGGAAAAGACGCCTTTGGTATGGGCAGAAGATAACCCACCCGGCCTGGCTAAATATGTGCCCCCAGTAGTGGTGGAAGTAAAGAAAGGAATGGGGCCGGTAAAGAGGCCCCAATACCCTGTCAGTCGGGAAGCATCAATAGGAATACAAAAACATATTGACAGGCTACTGGAACATGGATTAATTATACCTTGCAGCTCACCCTGGAACTCTCCCCTGTTGCCAGTCAAAAAGCCAGGAGGCGAATTTCGCCCTGTTCAAGACTTAAGAGCAGTAAATCAAGTCACTGTTCCTTTGACCCCGGTAGTGCCAAATCCACATATCATGATGAGTTTAATACCCGCATGGACGGCGTGGTTTACGGTATTGGATATTAAAGATGCGTTCTTTTGTATCCGGTTGGCTCCGGTGTCCCAGCCGATTTTTGCGTTCCAGTGGGACACCCAGCAAGCCGGCCAAAGGACCCAATTTATGTGGACCCGTATCCCTATGGGCTATCACAGTAGCCCCACGATATTCGGACAGGCACTGGCAAAAGACATGGAAGAATTTGAAATTCCGGAGAGTGAAGGGGTGTGGCTTCAATACGTGGATGATTTATTAATAGCCTGTAGGTCAGAGGTTGGGTGTAGGCACTACACCCTGAAAATGTTAGAAACATTGGAGGAAAAAGGATACAAAGTGTCCAAAAAGAAGGCTCAATTGTGTCAAAGAAGCGTAAAATATCTGGGATTTGAAATAACTGAGGGACATCGGTCACTGGGAGTTGAAAGAAAAAAAGTTATTTGTGCAATACCAACCCCGTCCAGCAGGAGGCAGGTTAGGGAATTTTTAGGTTCAACAGGGTATTGTCGGCAGTGGATCCCAGGTTATGCTATATTGGCCAAGCCTTTATACCAGGCCACCCGAGGGAATAGGGAAGATCCATTCCAGTGGACAGAAAAAAGCCAACAAGCCTTTGAGGCTTTAAAAGAGGCCCTGATGTCATCACCAGCCCTAGGCCTACCTGATATGGAAAAACCCTTCATTCTGTTCGTATCGGAGCGAGAAGGAGTAGCAGTGGGTGTACTTACCCAGGCTTTAGGGTCATGGCAAAGACCAGTGGCATACTTGTCAAGACAACTAGACACAGTAGCCCAGGGAATGCCACCATGCCTGCGGGCTGTGGCAGCAGCAGTAGATTTAATAAAAGAAGCAAGCAAATTGACTTTAGGGCAGCCACTGGTCGTAAAGGTACCACACCATGTGAAGGCGCTGTTAGATACCAAGGGACCACGCTGGCTCACAAACGAGAGACTGACAAAATATGAGGGGGTGTTATGTGACAACCCGATGGTAACCCTAGAAACTTGCGCCACCCTGAATCCGGCTACCTTGTTGCCTGCCCCGGGGGAGGAAATGGTCCACCAGTGCATTCAGGTGATGGAACAGGTATACTCCAGCCGACCCGATTTAAAAGACGTACCAATATCCAACATAGACATGACCCTATTCACTGATGGCAGTAGCTTCGTGGAGAATGGTGAGAGGCATGCAGGGTATGCGGTGGTGCAGGGGGGGGGGAGAGATTTTGGAAGCAGAGTCGCTCCCCCCGGGAACCTCCGCTCAGCGGGCCGAGTTGATAGCCCTCACCAGGGCACTGCAGTTGGCAAAAGGAAAGCGGGTCAATGTCTACACGGATTCAAAGTACGCTTTTACTACGCTTCATGCCCATGGAGCTTTGTACAAGGAGCGGGGACTCCTTACGTCGGCTGGAAAGGGCGTTAAGAATGCAGCTGAGATTGTGGCCCTTCTGGAGGCGGTTTGGGAACCGGATCGGGTTGCTGTAATGCATTGTAAGGGACACCAGAGGGGAGAAGATCCAGTTACGCAAGGAAATAGGTTAGCTGATTTGGCCGCGAGGGAGGCAGCCAAACACCCCCACAATAAGCAGTGCCTGCTCACTGCAACTGCATTAGAGGACCCCCCATTAGAAAAGTTTGCATATACACAGGAGGAAGAGAATTGGGCCTTGGGGGGAAAAGGAAAATGGAAGGGAGAGGTCATTGTGATGCCAGATAACCGCGTCTACGTCCCTAAGGACATGGCGTGGCACATAGTCCGACACATGCACTACACTACACACCTGGGTAAGACGGCCCTGGCAACATTGTTGGGACGACAGATGTACATCGATGGGCTCCATAGCTTAACAGCAGCGGCTGCACGCAGGTGCTGGACCTGCGCCAAGAATAACCCTCGAGAAGGACCCTTAAAGCCCCCAGGAGTTCAACATATAGGCAACACCCCGTTCGAGGCAATTTTGACTGATTTCACTGAACTGCCTTCGCAAAAGGGCTACAAATATTTGCTTGTTTTTGTGGACACTTACACTGGGTGGGTAGAGGCATACCCGACCCGTACTGAAAAGGCGGTAGAAGTTTCTAGGGCACTGTTGAGAGACATAATCCCAAGGTTTGGAATACCATTGGAAATAGGATCTGATAACGGTCCAGCTTATGTACACAAGATAGTTCAGGGATTGTGCCAAATATTGGGCACCAAGTGGAAGTTGCATTGTGCCTATAGACCCCAGTCATCGGCAAAAGTTGAAAGAATGAATCGGACTATAAAGAATGCTATATCAAAAACCTGCCAAGAGACAGGGCTGGGATGGACTGTAGCGCTGCCCATGGTGCTATTGAGAATAAGATGTACCCCCCACAAAAGAACAGGTTTGACCCCCTATGAGAGACTGTATGGAAGGCCACCACTAAATTTGAGGTCAATAATAAACAAAGGGGGAGACCAGCATGTGATTGGAGATAAACAGACAATTCAACAAGTGCAAGCTCTGGCTGGACAGATAGAACAAATTGCTCAATATACTTCAGAGCTGAATCCACCTTATCCTACCACACCTTTGCATTGTTTTTCGCCAGGTGACGAGGTGCTCATCAAGGAGTGGAAGATTGACCCGCTTGGACCAAAGTGGAGAGGACCCTATACTGTGCTGTTATCAACCCCTACCGCCATCAAAGTGAAGGAAGTCAAGCCTTGGATACATTACACCCGTGCCAAGTTGGCGCCCTCCGTGTGGAAAGTGGAAAGAGCGGATCAGAGTGACCTGAGACTCAGGATCGTCCGGCAACCCCCTACGGGGTCAACAAGGCCATGAAGCTGACCCCATCGGGCACAATAGAACGTCGAAGGTCAAGTATGTCGCAGTGTGGCCCAACAAAAGCACTGTCCTGGAAGTGGTGGAAAGACATTATGATGGGAAGGGGAGGAGGAGACACCAGAAAACCAACAGGAGTTCGGACTATATTTGGGTTCCTAATGCTCGTAAATATGATCACTGTGATACAGGGAAATTGGTTAAAAGAACATGCAAGACTTATGTTTGCCCAACATGGTAAAGATGTGTCTCTTATATATGAACATCCAGAAAAAATAGGTGACTTATCTTTCCTCCCAGCACTAATAGAAGACCCTCAGGTGGTACTTGGGGGATTACAAGGAAGTATTCAAAATCCCACTATGTTTTCCCAGGTTCCTGATGGACTAAATCAAGCTAGGTTTAGACGAATAAGATACACTGCCACTACGCGAGGAATGTGTTTTTGTTGTGGAAATAAGGGTACATGGAATCAAAGGTGGAGGGATTGGGAACGCAGAAAAGCCTTCCTAATAGGGTTAAAAAATTATACTTACTGCACAGATAGGTTTTATTTACATGGTACCCATAACTCCACCTATACTAATAGACAAAATTTGGCAGACACAGATTGGAAAGAATTGTACCCCGAATATCCAATGTTTGATTCAAATTACACTACCTTGAGCAGTGGTGGTAGTATTTGTTCAGGATGGCAAATTAGAGATCCTAATATGTGGTTTTTCTTTGACAAATGGGCCACCAATTACCATCCGGGAAGATACCAGTGTGTTGGGGTAGGATATTTAACATTCCCTGTGAGAGTTCTTAGACACCCCAAAACCCTCACAAGGCTTCGAAGGTCCCTACAACCCGTGGTGCCTTTAGGACCCGAGTGTTCAGACGAAGTGATCATAAACTCTGCCTTGTCTGACACTGAGGGCTCACGGGTGGGGGGAGGATTGATAACAGGAGTCCTGACTCTCGGATCCTACCCAGGTATAATTGCCCAAGAGAATAGAAAAAGTATTCTAGGGCTCACGTGTAGGTTAGAAAAAAGCATAAATGCCACTGGAAAGATAGTTAAACAATTACAATCCGAAATTGAAGAGCTGAGTCAGATGTTATTGCAGCACAAGTTGGCCCTGGATTATCTGCTGGCAGCAAAAGGAGGATTTTGTTCCATAATAAAGGGCCATTGTATTGTTCAATTTCATAATCTCAACCAAACGATTGAAGATGATTTAGAAAAATTACAAGAATTGGTAAATCATAATGTAAAAGAAGATGGGTGGAAACCTTTCTCGTGGTTGACTTCCTGGCTTCCTTCAATAACATGGCTCAAAGAGTTGATGCTTATAATCATATTATGCAGTTTTACTTTTCTATTGTTAATATGTTGTTTCCCAATTATGCTTCAAGCCTGCCAAAAATATCTAATGCCGGTAACGCCAATGAAAAAGATAGGCCTCATCCAGAAGAAAAGTTGGAGAGACCCATAATAACCTTTGCTGATTTGCTTTCGCTTTTGTAAAACGCTTAGCAAAAAAGAAAATGGAGAAATGAGGCAGCCTTATTGTTGTGGAAATGGGAATAAGGGATATGCTGCCAAATAAGGAAGGTGAAGGGGGGGTGTCCCGTGTGCAAAAGATGAGTGTGGGGCTCTGTGCAAAAGCTTGAGTGCGGGGTGCAGACCATCACCTGATTTCCCGGAAATCACCTGATTTAAGGGAAATGGGAAACTTTCATTTTTCAAAAGGTATATATAGAGTTCAGTCCACCAGAAAGGGGTCGCCTCTACAGAAACGCCTCGTTGCGTGGGAGGCGGCCAGGCAGCTGCTTTTGAAACTTAATAAACTGCTTTTCCCTTGGATGAATCAAGTTGTCTGTCCCTTTGACTCCTGCCTGCGCTCGCTTTGAAGGTTACAAGATAAGCTTTGGCAGAGGGGCCCTATTTGGGCAAAAAGGTCTGCTACATTATTAGTTTCTATGCTGGTTTCTTATGAACTGCATGGGATACTATGATGACATTACCCAGCAGTGGATAAACTGAACTTATTGGTTACATTTACTAAATTATTGAATGACAAATCCACACTTTTTATATAGGAAATACAATGACTTTCCTATCTGTCCACACCAATATTCTTTGTTGTAATCCTCCCAAGTCATTCACATTTTAAAGAGGCAAAAAATTGCCATAACTTATGTGATTTTGAACCTTTGGGTTCAAGGGGAGAATATACTAAAAACAGTGCTAAAACCTTAGAGGACAAAAAAGTTTTAACAAGTTTCATATTTTTCACATTATAATTTGAATTAAACCTCAGTAACATATATTGTTGTTACTGATGTTTAAATCAAAATGTGCCAAAAACAAAAAAGAAAAAAAAACAATTCTTATTCTTAAAATAGTATAGACTTTTAAAAATGTATGCCATAAAATATTATTAACATACTAAATATGTAGAATCTCATGTTTCCCATTGGAGAGGAATTTTTATAATGCAATTCTCACAACATAAGCTATACAGAAGATGAGGGAAAAGGATATTTGATAGGAAGTAGACAGACTACCGTGTTTCTGTAAGGGAACTTTAAATATGCTAGGGACGGATGCATTAGTAATCAATGTTTCTGAAAAATCAATAGGAGATTAGCTTGTTGTATATGCAGAGGAAAATTCCACTGAAGTTTCTCAATGGTGGTAACAAAGCCAGAATGCTACCAGCTGAGTATTCTATCTCCTGGGGAGTCACAAGAATACAGAGAAAAACAGACTAAGCAACTAAGTACCAGGACAGGGAACTGAAACTAACATCACTGGCAAAGTCCTCTTTGGGACAAGAAAGAATGTGCTGCTACAATCAAGTGCCCAAATGAAGTGTTTCATTTGGTAGCCTCAATTGACCTGGCTTTTATTCATCAGCCATCTGATTAATTTCTTTTATATTATTAAACTGAGCTTCTTTTACCTTCTGTATGTCTTCAAAGATACTGCAACATCAAGCTCATCAGCTCAACTGCAACAAACATCATGTCTTCATTTAGCAAAACGATTTGCGATCAAGCAACATGGATAACTATAACTGAAAAAAATGACACACCAAGGCAATACAAGACTCCACATGGAAGCAAATGGAAAAATCAAAATCTCTTCCAGCATAATATTTTTGGTATACAGTAATGTAATAAACCAAAGGAGAAAGGAAGCAGTATCCCAAGGAAAAACATTAATATATAATTCTCTGTCCCACTCTATTAAGATGTGTTTCTCAACTAACAACTAGCGAACACCCAAAAATGAGAATATACTGCAGCTTAACGAATAATACGTAAGGCACATATAGTAAGATGTCCATAGAAAGCCCTGGTTTTCAACAATGCTAAAGCAGAAATTTCTTCAAACCCAAGTGTATTTATTAGTTATTCCCCGATTCTTTCATACACTCTTTCTGCCAAGGACCAATCTCTCGTAACACCTCTTTTTACAACAAGTTTTTTAAAGAGATGCAGATATCTGTGCAGCAATTGTTCCCTTAATTTAACTTAGTTCTGCATTTCATCAGGCAGTCAGGACTCTAAGCCAATAAGTAGCTCATTCCTGGATATAGTTTAATTTCTGCCCACATCAAGTAAAACCTAACAGTCAAGTACTGAGCTTGGAAAATGGAAAGGAATAGGAGGTTTTGTTGTTTGTATCTTGCTTCAGATCACAACCAGACTAGTGGCCAAGCTGGATGATACAGTAAATGTGTATGTCTACATTCTCAGTGCACTCATTTAGAACAGAAACCATTACAAAACGATATGTAGATTTTGCCCCTTTACATTTTGAATGGTACCCCCCCCCCACTGCAAAAAAAAAAAAGGCCTCAGAAGCTCAAACTGTTATCAAGAAATTAACTCCCCTCATACCGGTAATTAAATACAAGAGAGAGAGATGAATTGGAAATGAATTTATTTTTTATTTTAAACTATTTTTGCAATGTTGAAAGAACACTCCCCCTCAACTCCAGAAAAATTTGGTCAGCTATATCTTCCCTTGTTGATGAAATCTGCCTTTAATAAATCTGTAATAGATCTGTAAAACTGCCTTGCTTAACCCTGAGCCTTGGGAAAGGAAACGGGTTAAAGTCAGCTGATGTATGAAAGCCTGAAGGCACCTAAATCCCATTGTACCTGTTACAACTTGCAAACAAACCCAACTAAAGAACAAACCTACAAAACCTATCTTGTTCGTAACTCGGTGACTGGCTGCATACTATTCTTCCTTTTGCTGTTAAGATTTTTTTTTAGACTTATTAATATACCACCTCAACGCCATGTTTACATACAAAACATATGATAACATTTAATGTGCACATCCACTGTATTTCTGTGAACCAAAATTCCTTACTATTGACAAATCTCCTTCCTATTGATAAATCCTTTTAGGTGATGAGACCAGGGATATCTGTTGCAGGTGAGACCAGCCCATTATTCCATCAAGTAATCCCAATCATGCTTTTGTGTTTTCTAGACTATTTTTGTTTACCTGGACTGGACATTAAGTCAATCATGGGATTATCAACATTTGAATTCAACACATTCCTGGTTTCTCACAACTCATGGGGGCGGACCTTTAAATGAACTTGGACTTTAAACCATCTAGCTACAGATGTTCCTTGCCCCCCCGCCCCCTCCCCCGGGGTAAATTCCCATAGCCCGTGACATCAGGAGGAATCCCCAGCCAATGGGATCATGGATCCCTTTTCAGCCAATAAGGAGAAGGTGTAAGTGTTTTGAATGGCTGTCAAAGTGGATTAAATGTTCTGTACCTCCATGCATGCCTTATGTCAGTTGTTTTGAGCGCAGAATCTGTACTGACATCCTTTCTGGTTGGAAATAATAGATCTCTGTTTGATTACCTTCAAACTCGGTTCATGTTTTTAATCGGGCTTTTGGAGTAGCGAAGCGCACCAGACTCCAAATGCTTTTTAGCGGTTAACTAAAACTATTCTTAGGACTAGGATGACTGGTCTGAGAAAGGGCAATTTTGGTCAAAATCATGGAAAGTGGGAAAAGACAATCTCTGTACTGTGCAAAGTAACCTGAATCAGCACTATTCTTTCCTTGTGCATCAAAGTTACTATTTTAAAAGTGAAAACATCATATGCACACTAAATGTTATCACAGGTTTTGTATACAATTTAGCGTGTTCTTGGGGTGGTATATTGATAAGGCTACAAAAGGAATCTAACCGCAATAGGAAGAATGATATGCAGCCAGTCACAGAGTTATGAACAAGATAGGTTTTGCAGGTTTGTTCTTAAGTTGAACAAGCCACGAGAGTAAAGACAAAGATCTACCCAGAGGAAAAGTGCTCTTGCCATACATCAAGGGAACCATTGATACATAAGGAAGCTGATGAGGAAACATAACCTACAAACTATCTACAGCCCCACTAAGAAAATCCAACAAATGCTACGTTCAACAAAGGACAAGAGGGATCCTCTCATCTCTGCAGAAGTCTACCGTATACCATGCCACTGTGGAAAAGTCTACATAGGGACCACCAAATGCAGCGCCCAAACACAAATCAAGGAACATGAAAGGGACTGGAGAAACTACTGAAATCCAGAAGCATGTAGACAATTTCAACAGAATGGACGAAACCATGAAAATGAAGAAAATCTGGCTACCAGTATTTAAAAAAACTCTAAAATTATAACAGCAAATAAACAACAATACTCAAACATAGGGAAACTCAAAACAAGAAACAACCAGAGACAGCTAATTGCCTCTCAACAAAGGATTCCCCCAGGCAGTAACAAGCCACCCCTAAAAAGTGTCAGGCCATCAAATGCTAATCAAGGTGACCAGTTGAAACATTCACAACAAGCTCCACCAGACAAGAGCTTTTTTCTCCCACCTTGGAAATTCCACAAATATATAAATCCTTTTTTTTTTTTTTGCTTCTAGAACATGGCCATACAGCCCAAAAAACCTACAACAACCCAGTGATTCCAGCCATGAAAGCCTTCGACAATGCAATTTTCCTAGTTTCCAACAGACCTCACAACCTCTGAGAATGCCTGCCACAGATGCAGGTGAAACATCAGGAGAGAATGCTTCTAGAACATGGTCATATAGCCCAAAAAATCTACAACCCAGTGATTCTGGCCATGAAAATCTTCGACAATACGTTAAATTGAATTTGTTTACAAATTGTAGCAGGTACTTGTACATTTAAAGTATTCTCCCATCCATACACACACACAAACACACACAAGCTGTGGATAGTAAAAGGAAGTGTCAACGCCCCTGTAGTGTTTGCTTCAGAAGGTTTCACTCCACTCTCTGTTCCGGTGATAATTGGATTTTGAAGAATTTGGCTTGTTTTGGAAACAAGGATTGGTGATAAAGCTGCAGTGGAGATACCTTTCTCCCATGATAACTCTTTCAGGAGAGAATTTCCCTTCCTAAGGGTAGATTTATCTCGT
Source organism: Anolis sagrei (assembly GCF_037176765.1). NCBI lineage: Eukaryota > Metazoa > Chordata > Lepidosauria > Squamata > Anolidae > Anolis > Anolis sagrei. Next base: position 207,552,184 of record NC_090024.1, on the reverse strand, counting down.
TTCCTGTTATCTCACCCTCTTTTATAACCATGAGTCATTTGCAAGTCTGATGTTTGTAACTTGGGGACTGCCTGTACCAGCAGCACTCAAATTTAAACAGAAACTTTATGCAAAGATATGTTGTCGCTGCATTTTCAATTCTAATTACCCACTCTTCACAAAGATATTACAGAGCTGGAAAAGTTGCAGAAAAGAGCCATGGGACAGGATGCCTACCTAGATGCTAGGCTAGACCTTTGGTGTGATATAGCATGCCTCTTATTGCTAGTGGATAATAGATTATAATGTCTTCTGCCAGCAATGGCTGCTTCTGTAACTTGTTGAAAACCAGAAGTTCTAGTTTCCCTTGAGAGCAACTGCCTGTGTGGTAAAGCATTGAGTATTGTTCTTAATGGACATATGTGTTTATGTTCTGGATGCACAACCCCTAAAAAATTCTTAATCCTACTCATAAGTTGCACAAACTGTCTTACCATATTAAAACAAAAAACAAAAACAAACAAGGCAGTTCTTTATTAAGAGCATTCCATCATATGTTTGTGTAGTTTTAGGGTGGGAAAATTATTTTTCATCAAATGCCATTAAATTATGTACCAAATCAAATCAAAATAAATCTGACACTAACAAATGAAGTGCAGCAGGCAGCAATATTCCCATGGGCTGCAGTTACTTGTGATAGTTCAATAACATACAGGTGTGTTGTATATATATTTGAGTTTAAGGCTGCAGGGTCCATCCTGATGTAAACATATCCAAGAGGGAATACTTCTAATACACTGGGATGCTCAGTGGTATTTGCTATGACTCATGAAAGCATGAAAAATCAAGCATGATATTAATCTTTTGCTATAAAGCCACAATCCTTCGATATATGACAAAATGATCTATATTTATAAAAATTGACCTTGAAATCTAGTTAAAGATGTTCCTCTCTATCTCCCGAGTACTGTATAAGAAGGAAAAACACCAGCCTGAATATAAAAATACATTAAAGTTTGATGAAGGCTCATTGAGTCAGCATATTTTGAAACTTTAGTCAAGTGATGTAATAAATCACAGCAATTTTAAGGTTTAACCCTGGGTGATACAGTGTTAATTTCAACAGATTTTTGAAGCCCTGACATTTTTCTTGGATAAAAAATAAATTGAAACAAAACTATTCAATCATTTATTTGCTTCTCTGTTGTACTGTAAAACCCTGTAAAAATGTGGCAATCTTTACTGTATGAGCCCCTGGTTCTTGTGCCAGTCCTATTCACTTCACTCAAAATTCTTCAGAAAACATGCTTCTCGATTGCACCTTTTATGTTTGGGAAAACATAGATATTACTGTGCTAGAAACTCTAAAAATGTCTAAACATAGATCAGTGTTCCAAGTGATCTGAAAAATATTTGTTATAACTTGCTATTCAAAATTTTTCATCATTCACTGCATTGTTTGATATTGGGGAAGAAACTCATTTTAAAAGTGCTTGAAAGTTGAAGAAAATGCTTTAAAATGCACATTAAACTCGACTGCCTAGAAGAAGAAAAAGGAAGAGTAAACATTACTCCTTAGATTGGGGGTGTGTGTATATTAATAGCTGCTACATTATTTTGCAAATTAACCATTGTCACACCCTTATAAATTATTCCAGATAACATTGTAATTTATTAGCTCTAATAAATGACTTCCCAGTTCTGACACTAATCAGCATCTAAACTGTGTAAAAGTGATACACAATGCCTCAATTCACAGTTAAACACTATAAAACCATAGATTATCATTCAACACAGAAAACTGCACTGGGCATGTTTGTGCGTCACATTTGCTGTTTAAGCTATAAGCAAACAACTGAGCAAGCAAGCCGTGAATTGTCTTCCACATTGCAGAGGTCCCCCCCCCCCCCCCGCCTTGATAAAATTCATCTGGTAGGCATGTATTTACAGAACTGCTACTCAGAAGCAATCTCTCTGAATTTCCCAGGTAAAAGTGGGCCAAAGAAACAAGCTAAAGCGAACTACTGTTGTGGGCTCAGACATTACAATTTTTTTAGCCAACATTTTAAACCTAGCCAAAAACAAACAAACAAACAGGGGTTTGTGGTTTCTCACCAGAGCAGGTGTTTGTGGTTTGTTACCTGCCTCTGGTAACAAACCACAAAACCCCTGTTTGTTTGTTTTTGGCTAGGTTTAAAATATTGGCTTAAAAAATTGTAATGTCTGAGCCCACAATAGTAGTTTGCTTTAGCTTGTTTATTTGGCCCACTTTTACCTGGGAAATTCAGAGACTCCACAATTAGTTAGATTTTAACAAATTATACCATGGCTTGTCGAGACATGTAAACATAGCCAAAGCATTCCATTTTATGACAGATATGTGTTTGTTCACCTAGAAGCAAGTTGTTGTTGGGTGCTTTCAAGTCATTTCCAACTTGAAGCAACTCTATCATGGGATTTTCTTGGCAGGATTTGTCCACTATGGGTTTGCCTTTGCCTCCCTTGGAGGCTGAGAGAGTGTCACTTGCCCAGGGTCACCCAGTGGGCTTCCATAGCCAAGCAGGAAATCAAACCCTGATCTCCATAGCTGTAGTCCAGTGGTTCTCAACCTGTGGGTCCCCAGGTGTTTTGGCCTACAACTCCCAGAAATCTCAGCCAGTTTACCAGCTGTTAGGATTTCTGGGAGTTGAAGGCCATAAACATCTGGGGACCCCAGGTTGAGAACCACTGCTGTAGTCCAACCCTCAACCCACTACATCATGCTGGTTCTCCATGAAAGTCATATCCCAGGTTTCATGTAGGAAACAGAAATAAACAGAATTTCCTTTAAAATGAAAAGTTATCTTGAGAAATATACTAAGGTCATTTGTGGATATTAACCACAAGCACACTTAATGGCAAGGATTGACAAGACAGATCATGCTATGCTTTGATATAAATGTATATTTCAAAATATGAAGTGCTAAGCTTATATCAATAGTGGAACAAAGGAGAAACTGACTAGGAAAACAGGAGTACAATTCTAAGCATAGTGTATCATGATAAAACATCAAACCTCCGGGCATCCCCTGGGCAACGTCTGTTCAGGCGGCCAATTCTCTCTCAACAGAAGTGACTTGCAGTTTCTCAAGTCACTCCTGACATGAAAAAAAAAATCATGAAAGGTTTAAGATTCAATTTGGAGTATAAAACAATTAATTCAAATAGAGTTAATATCTGTCTGATGGTGTCAAGTAATCTTGTTCTGAGTAAGATGAGATTACAGGACCAGTGCTCTTAAAATGTTGCCCTCCTAGTTTATTAACCATGATTACCAGGAAGCTAGCAACCACTCCCCATCCAATACCTGTGCATCTGATTTTCTTCAGCCTGATATTCATTTGGTTAGTTTTGGCCAAATTCTGCATTCAATACAGAACTAATTGGTTCTCCAACTGTCAGATATTTTGTACTACAAATACCATGAGCCATATGTATTATGGTTAATAGTCATGGGAGTTGTAGCCCAATATACTTAAACAATCTCACATTGAGGAAAGATATTAACACAGATACTAATAGCAGCTCAACTATCAGCTATAAAAATGAGCATCTGACATATTTTTGTTTAAATAAAAGGTTCCACCTCATCCCACTTACCAATGATTCTGACATGTTTCCACTTCTCGTCTACTGAGTAGAATGGTTTGATCTAATCCAAACACTAAACTATTTCACAGTATTGCGGGACAGTTATGTATCTGCATGGTGCCCAAATCAAATAAAACATGTTATATACAGAAAAGTAGCCTACAGGGGCATTAAAAACATCAAACTTTTCTCCTTTATATGCTAGCTTTTAATATACAAAAATGTTTTCCATGGGAAGCATCAATCACAAATTCTTAACCATTACAATACCTAAAACCTATGTCATGCAAAACTTTACATCATTGAGGTTTAGTTGCTGAAGGCATTCAACTGGCTGTTAATGTTTTTTAAAATGTTCAGCCGTCACCTCTGGTATGTCCTCATAAGTATGGAAACACCAGCACCAGTCTCTAGGGAGACATGAATAGAACACATGCTTTTCATGCAGATATTCCCAGGTTCAGATAAGAGTCCTGACATCTCCAAATGCTGCAAATTAGGATTCTGTAAAACCAACCCCCACCCTCCAAAAAACCCCAAACCAGATTTTTGCTTCTGCACTGGCTCTTGTCAGCCCACAAGAAAAACCAACAAGGCCAAATGGTCCCATGGGACACCTTTAAGGTCCCAATAACACAGAAGTACAGAAAAAAATGATGTCTAAATAACTAAAAATAAGAGAGCTATAAAGTGTGAGCTGAAAGGATGGTATATCATGCCTTTAGAACATATCACCATCACACTGCCAAAATATCTCAACTGATATTTATGTTTTTTACCAATGGCCAAGCTCTTACATGGTTAAATGCAGTGTAAGAGTTCTGCATGTGGATCACCGCCGTAAGTCTGATACTAGAAATCAGACAGACTTTAAGTACATAAATTAAATAAAAATAAATATATCAAAGGAAAATAAACTCTACTATGAGCCTCTTGTCACTATGCAAGAACTCACTGTTGTGCTGGTAGTCCCCAAGCATTCAATTCCAGAAAGGATCAGATAAACCTTTGTCTACGTTCCCATGGACAGATTCAGACATCTTCCACTAAGATCTACTGGCATCCTCTGGAGGTCTAAGCAGTTGATGTCATGTTACATCTGGCTACAAGGAAAATACTGCCCTATGTTCCAGTCAGCAAGTGGTGACTGGGGGGTAAAACTTGCCAGGGAGTTAATTCAGCCAAAGTTAGTCCCAAGGTATCCAGTAGGATGAAGGGAAAAGCAATAGAGTGGTCATCAACCAGTCCACAAGCCAAAATCAGCAAGATGTAAAGCAGGTGTAAAACACCAAAAAGTATTGCTAGTCACCTTAGGAGGGTGGTTAAAAAAGCAACAAAATTGCCAAGGAGTAGGTGAGCCAGCTGCTTCAAGACACTGGGTACCTTTTATGTCACTGTCTCCAACTTAATAACCACAGGGAACAATGCAATTTCTCTTTTTTTTCTTCACCAGTCAATAAATGATGGCAGTGGGTCTTCAACATGTACAACCTCCCTCAGTTGGCTCCTCAGACTCAGAGAGACCATTGTTATCAGGAGCTGTACATTCCTGACAATCTGCCCCCTCCTCTTCATCTCAATCTTCCAACTCTAGAGGGTGAATTATAAGACACATCCATGTGCTTCACTAATCTCTTCTGCTCACCACCAGCAATAGAATGGGAATAGGGCTACTGGTGGTGACCCGATTGGATTTTGGATGCTGTGGAATGAAGAAGAGGATATCAACCTCCAAAAATACAAACAAAATGCATATGCAAGCATGAAGTAGACTTACATGTGTGTATGTCACTAACAGGATCTTGGCCATGAATTGGCTTTCATGGGATTCTGAGAAAGAGATAGGTAGACAAGACAAATGGAGGGATAGACAAACATCACAGAACCTGCACATCAGCTAATCATTTATCAAACCATGGCTATGGCCTGTAGAACCTTTTATTTCTTTCAAAACCACTACTAACATACACACACATACTAAGAGGCATTACCGTACTTCATGGGCAACAAAAGCACAATATGGAACTGTCCAATCTGAGGGAATGCTTGCTTAATCCCTGCAAGATATTCAGACAGGGCTGTAAATTTAGACTGGCCAGTTGCCATCACTTTCCTTTCACAGATTTCTATTTACTGTTAATATGTTTCTACAGTGTTGTGCTACTTGCCTTTTCTTCCAGGGACAGCCAAAGCCGGCTGCTTAGAAACAAATACATTCTCCTCCTGTGTCTAAATTAATGGAAGTATTTCCCATTATAACTGCAAGACTGAATAATGAAGATTTAAAGCACTATTGTATACACCACATTGTTCTGGTAACATAAACAATAAATTGTGCAACTATAGAATCCTCTTATGACTATCAGTATAAGTACCCACTCCTGGACTTACTGTAAAGTTCTATCATCTGCTGGAGTGCTAGGATTTAACATGCAAATACTCTATACATACATACACACACACACACACACACTCATGTATAAATCCAGAAAGTTAGTTAAAAAACAACCCAAAATTTATCCACGGGTCAATATAAATACTGTATCTAAAGTCTTGTATAAAAAGGGAACCATCCCTTCTATGAGTAGAGCAGCAAATTAAGATCTTAATCCACCCTGGGAAAACTTTTAAAAAAATAGTAATAACAGGAATGCAGGAGTTATAGTCCAGCATCTGGAAGAGGGCCACATATGACATGGAGGGTTAGATTTGGCTCATGGGCCTTCAGTTTGACATAGGCATGTGCTTTAGGATCATTAGGCCCTGTATTTGCCAAACAATCACGCACACACACTTTATAAAATGAATGATAAATCCCCGAGGTTGAAATTATGCATGTATCATAATCAGGCCTAAAGTAGGAAGCATGGGGATCTGCTTTATAAAACAAAGGGGAACATTTAAAGGAGAATAGAATCCTCTCCATGGAAGCATGGATTTTATTTTCCTTTAAAAGTGTTTGTTCCTCTTTATTCTGAAAATATCCCCAAGTCAAGCTCCCTTCCAATATGAAAACTGGTTTCATACTGAGAAAATATCCTTATTAGGTGACAGACAGGTGGATGTTGAGAGATGTAAGCAGCGCAGGAATTAACTCCCCCCACTATCATCACTTTATCTAGTTTCTATGTGATAGGGACAGGCATATATTTGACCCAATGCTCTTATAATTTGTACTCAGGAGTCCTACACAACACAAATGCCTCAAACTCACTGGTTACTTCTGCTGTGACTTTGTGACGTGATTTTATATGCTTTTATGGTTTTAACCTGGATTGTTTTAATATTAATGTTATTTAACACTGTTTTAATATTTGTATATTTTGTTGTTTTTAAATGTTTTTAGTTGTGAGCCATTTGAGTCTCTGTATGGAGAGAAAAAGTGGGATACAAATAAACATAAACATAAACATAAACATAATAATAATAATAATAATACTAAAGTTGTATTTTTTAAAAAGGAAACATTTTGATAAAACACGATAGGCCATTTTTTACTTTGCATTACACCTGTATTTTCCTATATGAAGATATAAAGGGGGGATATGAAAAGTCAGAAATATTCTTCACATATGTTTTATCAAATTGAAAATTATTAAGAATCAAATATAATGACAAAGCATCTCAAAACAGGTGATGTAAAACTCCCCGTTCAAATTCTATATAAAAACTACACAAATACAATTCCAGATACAAGGAAGACATTCTGAAAGCATGGAAGGTAGGAAAATTGAAAATTAGATAACTAAGTAGGCCTATACGGAACACTATGTCAGACTGAGGTTAAAAGCTGCAACTTAATAATGACTTACACTGGAATCAGATTTTGACCCTGTATATCAACATCTGTATCCCATTCTTCATTCAATTAGATTAGATTACATGGGGTTACCTCAGAAACCACAAGAGGTAGGTTTGGGTTCCCCCAAGGCCAAAAATAAACTTGATATGAAATACCAACGCCAATCCAAATCAAACATTCTACCCACAATAGCAAGGATAGGCAGAAAGCAGATCAGTATCTACTGAATGATGCCTGAATTATTTCCAGTATTTCACAGGTTTCTGTTTAATAATGAAAAATAAAATAAAAGGTTTATCCCAAGAGCACCAGAATCACATCTCCTCCACTCACATCTAGATATATAAAAAGATACATTATACCGAGAAAATATCTCAGTTTGAATTGTGGCTCAAGTTGATGGAACAACTGTATCAACATACATTGTAATCAGGAGGAGAATAAAATGTCTGCATGCTGTAATAACTCCTGTTTCTCTGACTGTCCAACAACTCAAAATATGTTAGTTTGTATTATTATGAAAAGGACATTCAATGGTTTCTCCCTTCCCCAAGCATATGTCCAAATAAGGCTGTGAGATGAAACAAAACCTGGGAGGAAAATCTGGGAGTTAATTTCAATGTAAGAGCTCAATTATGTCTCTTAAAGCAAAGTCTTCAAGTGAGTATGTGCTCAGAGACACTCTTGTTCTTTAATACTAAGAGTACATCCTTATGTTTACTACTCAGCCACTGTATAGCACCACACTGTACTTAAAGGGCATTTAGGTATTACTGAATAGCAAAGTAGAACCCATAAACACCACTTCTATACAGCACTTTAATATCGTGGGTAGGTTTTCCAGCAGATTTTAATAGCATGATCTCAGGAAGATCACTGTCATTGTTTAGCTGGTATATTAAGCTATGTGTAGCAAGAATGTGTAAGAATATATCTAATAAATGCTTAGTATATGTTGTAACTGGGATCTCAGGCAAGCATGGTCTGGGACAACAAAATGAAGCGGGACACAGGTTGATAGAATTTTGCCAAGAATACTCACTGTGTATAACGAACACTCGCTTCCAACAACCTAAAGGACGGCTTTATACATGGACTTCAACAGATGGTCAATGCTGAAATCAGATTGACTACATCCTTTGCAGTCAAAGGTGGTGGACATCCATCCAGTCAGTGAAAACAAGACCTGGGGCTGACTGTAGTTCAGATCACGAACTTCTTATTGCTCAATTTAGAATAAAATAAAGATATCAAGGAAAACACACAGACCAGTTAGATATATCACTGCACAGTCGCACGCACCAGTTGTACAGGTGCAATTCCAACAATAGACAGGGTATAGGGACTCTATCTTCAAAGGTCCCACCCGCTGTCACCAATTGTACAGACTGTTCTTAAATTCTGCCACCAATTATACAGGTGTGGATGATTATGGATGTAGTTTATCTCAGGCCTCAATTGTTGATAATAATTTATTATAGGGGAGGCCAATTATTACTTGTAAATTAAGGTAACTGCCACCAACGTGAGGTATTGGAGGTACCAGTGATGAGATCTGGCTCCACAGACGCAGATTAATGGAGATGAGACGGTCTTCAACAAAAGTTAACAAGCGTATGGTTGCAGGCTGTTAAATAACTTTGAATAACTTATAGAACTTTGAATGTAACTTGGTTTGTAATACAGTCCACTCTTCTAGATGACACAACTCGTGATTAACTTTTACTGAGGTGAAGCACTTTAATAAACAATGTTTCCTAATGTGAATAGCCTTCCAATTTGATCTTTTCTTGATCAAATCCCTGATCTCTAGTCCTTCCTTGACTAGTGATCTTAACGAGCTTCCTTTAGTCTACTTTAACTAAAGAAACTGGCTAGGTTTCTCCCTTCAGCCTTCCTAGACTGAAAAACCTTCAGCTATTCACACACACTGCTCTCCACTCTCAACTGCCAACTCCGACTGCCCCTTTTCAAAGACGCACATAACATTTTCTACTTGGTTCCGCCCACTTCTCACTCTCCTGCCTGGTCTCCTTGGCAACCTCACTGTGGATACAACCAGTTAACTCTAGTTTCAGCTACTGTTACCAACACAAATATATTCTAACAGTTAAACATATACATAGTATCAATGACTTCTGCACAATCACTAAGATTCCTAGCGAATATGCAGTGGAAGTGAATAACAGATTTAAAGGACTAGATTTAATAAATAAAGTCCCAGAAGAACTATGGACAGAAGTCCAAGATATTGTTCTGGAGGTGGCAACAAAGTACATTCCACAGAAAAAGAAAACCAAGAAGGCAAAATGGTTGTCTGCTGAGACACTGGAAGTAGCCCAAGAAAGGAAAAAAGCAAAAGGAAACAGTGATAGGAGGAGATACGCCCAATTAAATGCACAATTCCAGAGGTTAGCCAGAAGAGATAAGGAACTGTTTTAAAACAAGCAATGCATGGAAGTGGAAGACGACAACAGGATAGGAAGGACAACAGACCTCTTCCAGAAAATTAGAAACATTGGAGGTAAATTTCAAGCAAAAATTGGCATGATAAGAAACAAAGATGGCAGGGACCTAACAGAAGCTGAAGAGATCAAGAGAAGGTGGCAAGATTATACAGGAGATCTGTATAGGAAGGATAATAATATCGAGGATAGTTTTGACGGTGTGGTGAGTGAATTAGAACCAGACATCCTGAGAAGTGAGGTTGAATGGGCCTTAAGAAGCATTGCTAACAAAAGGCAGCAGGAGACGACGGGATCCCAGCCGAACTGTTCAAAATCTTGAAAGATGGTGCTGTCAAGGTGATGCATGCTATATGCCAGCAAATATGGAAAACACAAGAATGGCCATCAGACTGGGAAAAAATAAACTTCTATCCCCATAACAAAAAAGGGAAATGCTAAAGACTGCTCAAACCTTCGTACAGTGGCCCTTATTTCTCATGCCAGTAAGGTAATGTTCAAGATCCTGCAAGGAAGACTCCAGCAGTACATGGAGCGAGAGTTGCCAGATGTACAAGCTGGATAATGGAGAAAGGCAGGGAGTTTCAGAAAAACATCTATTTCTGTTTTATTGACTATTCTAAAGCCTTTAACTGTGTGGATCATAATAAATTGTGGCAAGTTCTTGGTAGTATGGGCATACGAAATCACCTTGTCTCTCTCCTGAGGAATCTGTATAAGGACCAAGTAGCAACAGAAAGAATTGACCATAGAACAACAGACTGGTTCAAGATTGGGAAAGGCATACGGCACAGTTGTATACTCTCACCCAACCTATTTAGCTTGTATGAAGAACACATCATGCGATGTGCGGGGCTAGACGAATGCAAGGCTGCGGTAAAAATTGCTGAAAGAAACATTAACAACCTTAAATATGCAGATGATACCACTTTGGGAAGGCTGAGCGAAGGAAGATAGATGCTTTTGAACTGTGGTGTTGGAGGAAAGTTCTGAGAGTGCCTTGGACCACCAGAAGATCCAACCAGTCCATACTTCAGGAAATAAAGCTCAACTGCTCATTGGAGGGAAGGATAGTAGAGGCAAAGATGAAGTACTTTGGCCACGTCATGAGAAGAAAGGAAAGCTTAGAGAAGACAATGATGCTGGGGAAAATTGAAGGAAAAAGGAAGAGGGGCTGACCAATGACAAGATGGATGGATGGCATCCTTGGATTGACCTTGAAGGAGCAGGGGGTGGTGATGGCTGACAGGGAGCTCTGGCGCGGGCTGGTCTGTGAGGTCACAAGGAGTCGGAAACGACTGAATGAATGAACAACAACATATGTAGTAAAACACTGAAGAGAACAAAGATTTTTAATGTAAACATTCGACAACATATTCAATGATCAGTTTATAGTACAGGGGTCCTCAAACTTTTTAAACAGAGGACCAGGTCACAGTCCCTCAAATTGTTGGAGGGCAGATTATAATTTGAAAAAAGCATGAATGAATTCCTATGCACACTGCACATATCTTATGTGTAGTGCAGAAAACATTTAAAAACAATACAATAATTAAAATGAAGAACAATCTTAACAAATATAAACTTATTAGTATTTCAATAGGAAGTGTGGGCCTGCTATTGGCTGATGAGATAAGATTGTTGTTGTTGTTGTTGTGTGCTTTTCAAGTCATTTCAGACTTAGGTTGACCTTGAGCAAGGGCCGGGTAATGACCTTGGAGGGCCGTATCCGGCCCTCAGGCCTTAGTTTGAGGACCCCTGTTATAGTACATTCCAGCTAACGTATCTCCTTGCAACATGCTGAGCTAGGATAGAATGGCAAACTTCTAAGCTTCTCACACCATGATTATATACAGCATGACAACAAAAACAAATGGAAACATTGCTTGCTAATTTTATAAGGCCACCTTACTTATTGATTATGCTGGAAATGATTAAAATATGCTCACAGTGCTCAGCATCATTTCAAGTAGGACTTCTTCTTGCATAGAAAACATATCCAAGCAACCTACATCTCCACAATACAGTATCAAACTTGGTTGTTTTTAGTTCTGTGTTTACTGGTGCATCCGTTTTATATCTATACCAGTATTTTTATATCTATACGAGTATTTTGGCAGATGGAAAGAACATAAATTATGGAAATAAATAGGAGGAAGACATGCTAAACAATTACACAAATATATATTTTGCTGCTAGTTTACATATTGAAAAATCTCCACTGAGTGATGTCTCTTAGCATGTGCATATCATATGCAGATCTAGAAAGAAAGATGCACACAATTTACATTTGGCCCATTTGTCTTTTTTTTTGTCTACACAGATTCCACTCATTCAATTCAGTAAATGTACAAGAAGCATTTGAAACGTAACAGGAGATGAGTAAGAAACTTATTTCAGCTAAGCCAATTATGATCACATTCTAATGGTTGGAGAAGCCAAAAAACACTATTACTGTAGCTTCAATTTTTAACTTCAAGTGTGTAAACCTTAGGACAAGAATGTCAGTCTTTTACAATTGTGGAGAAGGGATGTACAAAGCTGGGAAACCAATAATTCAAAAAAGGGCTTGACCATCTGGGAAGTTCAAAAGGCCAGAATGAGAATTATAACAGGTCTAGATAAGGCCCAAAGGCCGAAGATTCTCCACTCCTGCTATAGAACCATATAAATCAGGTTCAAGAAATTTGTGATCTCGATGTTACTGGACTGCAATTGCCATAAGTATCTAGCCGCCTGGCCAATGGTGCATAATGCCAGAGATAACAGTTAATAGATTCCATCTGATGAAAGTTAAACAGGTTCAGATTTGGTTAGTACTTGGACTGCCAATGAATAACAGGTGCTGCATTTCAAAGGAAGGAATTGGCAAAAGCACCTGAGTATTTCTTGCCTAAGAAAACCGTATGAAATTCATGTGGTTGCCATAATTTGACAGAAGGCTTGAAGGTATATATATACTAACTTCATCTGAAAAACGGAGATGTTCAAGTTCTATTTTCAATGAGCCATGCAATGCACGGTGTGAACTTGGGTAGTCTCTCTCTCTCTCTCTCTCTCTCTCTCTCTTTCGGTCTGACCTACCTCACAAGTCTGTTGTGAAGAAAAAGAAGAGGAGAAAGCCATGTATATTGCTTTGAGCTCACAAAAGGAAAATCATGGTATAAATAAAACTAATAAATAAATAAGGCATCTAGAAGTACACAAGACTCCTATATCTAATATAAATGCTAGGTATTGTATTACTACAACTCTAGATGCAGGAGGAGTATTGTGTTTGAAATGGTTTTTAGAAAGAAACAATGGGTGAGCTCCCAATCCAGTCCATGTTTTAAAAAAACAATGTCAAGTTATACCATGCAATTTTTTTCAAAGGAGATCCCACACGGTTCAATTGGAAATTTATTCCCAGATAAATTGGTATAAAATTGCAGTCTCAAACATATTAAAAAATAATTTTGTTATCATGCAAAAATACTGCTGATTCAGAAATGCACAAGATTTCTGGCTTCTTCCCTTAACATTGCAATACTTCATAAATGTAGTAATCTTTTTGCAACTAAAGTAAGTGTAAGCTGAAGCATTCAACACACATAGAAAAAATGTCTGTATCTTCTATATATATATATATAAATGCTCTGTGCGTAATGAGTACCTTAAAAACAAAAGAACCAATGAACAAAATCACACCAAATTTTGCAACAAAACGTCTCACAACACAAGGAGTGACCATCACTCAAAAAATATGATTTTGTCATTTGGGAGTTGTAGTTGCTGGGATTTATAGTTCACCTACAATCAAAGAGCATTCTGAACTCCATCAATGATATAATTGAACCAAACTTGCCACACAGGTCTCCCCTGGCCACAGAAAACACTAGAAGGGTTTGGTGGGCATTGACCTTGAGTTTTGGAGTTGTAGTTCACCTACATCTAGAGAGCACTGTGGACTCAAACAATGATGGATCTGGACCAAACTTGGCATGAATACTTAATATGCCCAAATATAAACACAAATGGAGTTTGGGGGAAAGAGACCTTGACATTTGGGAGTTGTCGTTAATGGGATTTATTATTCACCTACAATCAAGGAGCATTCCGGACCCCACCAACGATGGAATTGGGCCAAATATCCCACACAGAACCCCCATGACCAACAGAAAATACTGTGTTTTCTGGTGGTCTTTGGTGACCCTTTTGACACCCCCCGGTAACCCCCCCCCCGGGTCTTCCCGGGTTGAGAAATGCTGCCTTAAGGCCATCCAGTCCAATTCCCTTCACCAGTGCAAGAAAACATAATCAAAGTCCTCCTGACAAAGGGCCATCCAGTCATTCACACACACATATATGTATATGACAGATGCAGTATCAAAATTTGAAAGGGGCCCCTAAAGAAGGACAATGATATGTTGCATGTTCCAGAGTAGGCAAACCAGACAATCTCCACATCAACACTGGCAAAGAAACAGCAAGAAATACTGATTACCCACAAGCAGAAAGACATTACATATATTAGAAACCAAAACTTTCTCATTACTTTATTTTCCAGATCACCAGACTGGGCCACAGCAACTCATGGTAGAGGACCGCTAGTATATATATATATATAGACACGAAAAATATGATTAAAAAACTAATACTAAAACAATGACCTCTAGAAAAAAAACTAGGAACCACTATGACAGACAGCATCTAATTAGCCATTTAACAGTCAAAGAAACCTCCTGCACAGACCATTGTTGTGACCCAAGGATGAAAGAAAGAAAGTCTGAAAGGTATTTTTAAGCAGGAAATTCAAGGTGACGGAACTCTCTGTTCAGCAACTTAATCAACCAAACATCAACATCACAGACTTTTTCTAAAAATTATTTTCAAACCTTCAAAACATTAATTTACAGGTGAGACAGCAAGAAGATGACAAGGCAAAAGAAAAAGAATTAAATAATACTATAATGTTAAAATGATTCTTTCTCAGAAAAGTGCTACACAGTTCTACAAAAATAATAATAATAAATACTACATCTTATTTTTACTGACCACTGGGATGATTTCTGCAACATCATATTGAAATAAAAGAGGCATGTCTTTCATACAATCTTTCAGTTATCAGGTTATAGGACTCTCTAGCAAACATACTTTTGTATAACATGTTGAAACAAGGTACAGTGGCAAAAGTATGAACTATACACACTTTAATTATACACTGCATGACATGACAACAAATAAATACATTTTATACTTCAAAAGTCTAAGTTAGACCACTTTTCATTCAAAAAGACAAATCAGACCACAGTATCTTAATAATTACAGTCTGGTTACTGTTTAATTGTTCAATGGTGGGTCAACACATGTGTAAATTCCGCTAATTTCATTGATCCCTTCTAGTTGGGACTACTAAAATGATTGATACTAAAAATTAAGACACAATTAGCACCCTGGAAGTCTTTCCAGATATACTGTTGTGCCAATTTGAAACAGTATACCATACTGATCATCTGAACAGTAAAGTAGTATTGACATTTAAAAACACTGCTCCCTTTGTAAAATCACTGAGTGATTAATCGACATGACATTATGTTAAACATCAAAAACTTAACACTGTATCTCAAAAGTTCACATAGGCCAGAAAAAATGAGATTTCTCAGTTACAGCTCTTCAAATTATGCAATTCCCTCCTCTGAGAATTTCAGTCAGCCCCTTTATTTGAAAAACTTCTGCTTAACTATTAAAACATTTTCTCTTTCCTAAATTCTTTGATCAAATATGAACCATTTAATCACCTTATAATAAATTTACCAACTACTGAATTAGCTCTCTATTTGTTATGGCACTAAGTTATTATTTCACAATTTAGTATTTTGCACTATGTTTTTCATTGCTATGTTTGAATTGCAATGTTTTCAAATAATTTTAAAAACCACATAGGATTTTTGTTTTGTTTGTTTTTTTCAGAAGGTTTACCATTGGAAGCCGGGGGGGGGGGGGTAGGGGGGTGGTTTTGATGGCTAATCTGGAAGCCAGGAATTATTTAATTGTCATATTCATTAAACTCATGAAACCAATTTTCTAGGTATAGAAGAAATTTAGAACATAACAATACAACTAAATTCCAAATAAAACATTAAAATCTAGAATACCATTTAATCCAGATAAAAACAACACCACTGTTATTAACATCTGTCAAGTCATTTTCAATTTATGGTATACCATACTAGAACCAAAAGAAGAACAATGTAGAAATCAGTCAGGCCACCCAAAAGAAAGTATTCAGTACAATCCCAAACCATCCTTCACAGGGGAAAACAAGTGCTGTCAATCAAGTCTGCCTTTCTATTGTAGTATGAACAGAGAATATTTGTTTGTACAGCAAAATTCAGACTTTCAAACATGCAGAGGAAAAACAATTGCCATTTGATTAATTGTGCAAATAGACTTTCAGTAGCTTGAAATGGCAAGAGGATTCAACCTTTCCCCATTAAATATGTTCTCATCTATTAAAACTCAAGTACAAATGTCTGCAGCCTCAATTTCTATATCTATTTTTCTTCATATTTGGTACTTTTTATCTAATGCCCTATTTTGCAAATTTCAAAACTTTTGAGGAACACAGCTCTTATAGACATTTTCAATATGTTAATTCAGTGTTTTCCAGACTTTGGTCTTCCAAGTCCCAGGATTCCAGGGTCATTGACAATGGTATGAGCTGAAGTTCAAAACATCATGGAAGACTCAAGTTTGGGAAGCAGTATGTTACTTGGTTAATTAAGCAGCAGGAATACATCAAATAAACATTTCCAAAATGAAATAGGAAACTAAAAACTTTTCACTGGAGAAGAATAGACAGGAAAATATTTCTGCTATCCAAAGGAAATAATCAGATAATGAAGAATATACATGTGAATGATGTTTGTTAACAAAAATCTCACATCAGAAATGGACAGCCCTCCATCACCAACCATCCCTAGTGTGCAGCACTTTAAAGATATGACACAAGCAGCACCCCTTGAGATCTGTTCAGTTACTAAAGGTCCCACTAGAATGACTATCTAGAACAGGCCTAAACCTGTGTTCTTCCAGGTGTTTTAGTCCCCATCTTCCAGAAGCCCTAATCAGCTTGTCCAATGGTCACAAATTCTGGTAGTTGAAGTACAAAACACCTAGAGGACTGCATGTTGTGCAGGGACATTACATTCAATTCCTATTTTATACTATAAATCACACTTGCTCAAACTTTCCCTACACTGCAAGTCAGCTAGCTTTGGAGCTTTGAAACTATCCTTTGGAGCACTCAATAAAAAGTCATCACTAACACTATTCCTCATTTGGGACACACTACAATCAAAATGGACAGCCAGCATTGCGTAGTTTGAGTGCTGAACTACAACTCTGGAGACTAGGATTCAAATTCCCATTCAACCATGAAAACCCACACTCTATCAGCCTTAGAGTAAGGCAAAGACAACATCCCTCTGAACAAACCTTACCAAGAAAACCCCATGATAGAATTGCCTTAGGATTGCCCTAAGCTGGGAACAACTTAAATGCATACAATAGTCAAAATGACAGCAGGGTGTTTGTATTTTAAAATGCTAGCAACACCCTATAGCTGTTATTCTGTGCACACTTATCTCTGTAAACCCAACTAAACATAGTGGGACTTGCTTCCGAATAAACATACAGAACTGAACTCCATGTGAGTCATTTGAATAAAATCACAATAAAATCAATAAAATAATTCTAAATAAATGACAGTCTAGAAGTATAAACTGTAAGTAAATGTCACATGAATAAAGGAAGACACCTCTGGGTTTGATAAAATGGTGCAGATATGTTTTTTAAAAAAATCCAAAAATTATGATGTCACATTCAGAATATCTGCTTGGAATATCAGATTAAAATTTCTGTAACGTCATCAAAGCTCATAATTTACTGTTACACTCAGAGCAACAGCCAATGCCATGCAGTTGGTACAACTAAAATTTAATTTTCATGGAGGTGAATAATCTGCCTCTGAGCTGTGCCACTTCAGACAGCAGATCACAATAATAAATGGTTCCCCAATATAAAGAAATGTCTCCACAGAGAGGAAGCAATATCACCAAAAAGGAATTTTATCTTGTCCAGGAACAAAGTTTACAAGTACCATAAAAATGTGCTTCAATCTATGAAACAAAATATTAAGTAATGAAAAAAAACATTAAAAAGGTATGACGAAAGTGTAAACATTGGGCTACAATTCCAATTGTTCCTCACAAATGACTACGTTTACTGAGACTACTGAGAGTTGCGGTCCAACAATGTCACATGTTCCCCATACTCACTCTGCACAGGCTAGTCAATATTTATTATTTCTTTACATATTCATTCCCGATTTCCTCCAAGCTGCTCATATATTTATTACTAACACCGATCTATAACAATGCTGTGAGGTTTGTTGATTAGTCCAATCCAGTCAAAGATTTTTATACATTACACCACACATACTGCCTCTCAATATTACTCCTACAAGAGTTGACCATAAAAAATAAAGGTCTCATTAGTCTCAGATCAGTTCCTAATTTTATTTAAAGTTAAGAACAATTGTCAGAAATATAAATCAATACAAAGAAAAATGCTTACTATTGATTTTAAAAACATAGCAACCACATATGATTTATTTTTCACCCTTCCATTCCATTTGCAAGTATGCAGGTTTCCTTCTGACTTCTTACAGAAGTTAGACCTATTGATCAATACTAAGAAATCTATTCTGATTACCAATAAAAGTCGTTGTTACAAGACATAAAAATATTTCCAAAATAAGCAGTCAAAATGATGAGCATTAAAACTATGCAACATGACTATAAATTTGCTACTAGATAACACCAACAGAATGAATGAGATGTGGCTTTTCTCATGCCTTTTCTATTTTGACTACCACTGCAAAGTCACAAAAGATCTGTGTCTGCTCTGCTCATAAGAGGAGAGGAGGAATGGATCAGCTAACAGGGATGTTAATTTTGTGCACATCTGCTTTTACAGCGCAGAAAACCTTGCTCATTAATTGCTTTCATTAGTAGATTTCACTTGTGGTTTATAATCAGTTTAGGGATAAAAGAAGCTCTTAGGTGCCCTAGGACAAAAACCCTGAAAATTATATTCTGGATTTCAAATTAACAAATATTACTAACTGCATTGTGACAATACAAATCTGTGATAGGAACTGATACAATACTGAAGGAAGTATAAAATGCCACCAAATCAGCACTGTTCATGTTTTGACTGAAAGGTACCAGAGCTGGTTTTCATATCTCCAATGTTTTCAAATATCTCTGATAGCATTACTAATACATGTACAGAGATACATGCCCATTCTGTTGTTTACAAATTTAATACACCATGCAGAACCCAAAAGGTTTTTTAGAAAACAATTAAACAAGGATGGGTTGGGTTTCCAACTTGAATGTGTCCAGAGAAGTATGACCAAAATGATCAGAAGTCTGGAAGCCAAGTACTACGAAGAATGGTTTAGGGTATATTTAGCCTGGAGAAGAGAAGGTCAAGAGGGGACGTAATAGCCATGTTGAAGTATTTGAAAGGATGTCACATTGAAAAGGGGCAAGCTTTTTTTTCTGTTGCTCTGGAGCCTAAGGGCCCTTCCACACAGCTGAATAAAATCCCACATTATTTGCTTTGAACTGGACTATATGACAGTGTGGACTTAGATAACCCAGTTCAAAGCAGATATTGTGAGTTATTCTGCCTTAATATTCTGAGTTATAGGGCTGTGCGGAAGGGCCCTGGGTTATATGGCTGTGTGGAAAGGAACTAGGACACAGAGCAAGAGATTCAAATTGCAGGACATCATTAGGAAGAACTTCCTGATGGTAAGAGCTTTTCAGCAATGGGATCTGATGCCTGGGGGTGTGTCCGTTTTCCCTCAATGGAGGTTTTTAAACAGAAGCTTGATGGCCATCTATTGGGAGTGCTTTGATTGGGCATTCTGCCGGCACACGGGTTTAACCCATTACGCCAATGGGGGCGCCTATGCAACGTGACTATAAATTTGCAACTAGACAACAGCAACAGAATGAATGAGATGCGGCTCTTATCGTGCCTTTTCTATTTTGACTACTACTGCAAAGTCACAAAAGATCTGTATCTGCTCTGCCCATGAGAGAAGAGAAATGGATCAGCTAGCAGGGAGTTGGAGTCCAAAACACCTGGAGATCGGAAACTTGTCCAAGCCTGCTATAGTGCTTCTCTTAAACAACAGTTTTGCATTCTTAACATCGAGGCTTACAATAAAAAAAGAGGCAAGAAAAATGCTTTGATTGGGCATTCCTGCATGGAGTCGGACTGGATGGCAACAGGGGTCTTGTTCCAACTCCATGGTTCTATGAATCCAAAGACCACCATCCCCAGGCTATGGGAATTACTGCGTGACAGAATGGGGTCGGACTGGATGGTAACTGGGGTCTTGTTCCAACTCTAGGACCCCAAAGACCACCAGCCCCAGTCTTGTGACAGAATGGGATTGGACTGGATGGCAACTGGGGTCTTGTTACAACTTTGTGATTCTATGAATCCAAAGAACACCAGCACAGGCTATGAGTATTACTGTGTGACAGAATGGGGTCAGACTGGATGGCAACTGGGGTCTTGTTCCAACTCCGTGATTCTATGAATCCAAAGACCTCCAGCACAGGCATTACTGTGTGACAGAATGTGGTCAGAATGGATGGTAACTGGGGTCTTGTTCCAACTCCATAATTCTATGAATCCAAAGACCACCAGCCCCAGGCTATGGGCATTACTGTGTGACAGAATGTGGTTGAAATGGATGGCAACTGGGGGTCTTGTTCCAACTCCATGATTCTATGAATCCAAAGACCACCAGCCCCAGGCTATGGGCATTACTGTGTGACAGAATGTGGTCGGAATGGATGGCAACTGGGGTCTTGTTCCAACTATATGAATCCAAAGACCACCAGCCCAAATCTAGTGACAGAATGGGGTCGGACTGAATGGCAACTGGAGTCTTGTTCAAACTCCATGATTCTATGAATTCAAAGACCACCAGCCCCAAGCTATGAGCATTACTGTGTGACAAAATAGGGTCAGACTGGATGGCAACTGGGATCTTGTTCCAACTCTATGACCCAAAAGACCACCAGCCCCAGTCTTGTGACAGAATGGGGTTGGACTGGATGGCAACTGGGATCTTGTTCCAACTCCATGATTCTATGAATCCAAAGACCACCAGCACTGGCTATGATCTTTACTGCGTGACACAATGGGGTCGGGACTGGGTGGTAAGCGGGGTCTTGTTCCAACTCTATGAATCCAAAGACCACCAGCCCTAGCTAGTGACAGAATTGGGTTGGACTAGATGGCAACTGTAGTCTTGTTCCAACTCCATGATTCTATGAATCCAAACATCAGCAACCAAAGGCTATGGGCATTACTGCGTGACAGAATGGGGTTGGGACTGGGTGGCAAGCAAGGTCTTATTCCAACTCTATGAATCCAAAGACCACCAGCCCTTGACTAGTGACAGAATAGGGTTGGACTAGAAGGCAACTGTAGTCTTGTTCCAACTTCATGATTCTATGAATCCAAAGACCACCAGCCCCTAGCTAGTGACAGAATGGGGTTGGACTGGATGGCAACTGTAGTCTTGTTCCAACTCCACGATTCTATTAATCCAAAGACCACCAGCACTGGCTATGATCATTACTGCGTGACACAATGGGGTCGGGACTGGGTGGCAAGCAGGGTCTTGTTCCAACTCTATGAATCCAAAGACCACCAGCCATTGACTAGTGACAGAATAGGGTTGGACCAGAAGGCAACTGTAGTCTTGTTCCAACTTCATGATTCTATGAATCCAAAGACCACCAGCCCCAGGCTATGGGCATTACTGTGTGACAGAATAGGGTCAGACTGGATGGCAACTGGGATCTTGTTCCAACTCTATGAATCCAAAGATCACCAGCCCCTAGCTAGTGACAGAATGGGGTTGGACTAGATGGCAACTGTAGTCTTGTTCCAACTCCATGATTCTATGAATCCAAAGACCACCAGCACAGGCTATGAGCATTACTGCATGACACAATGGGGTTGGGACTGGATGGCAAGCGGGGTCTTGTTCCAACTCTATGAATCCAAAGACCACCAGCCCTTGACTAGTGACAGAATGGGGTCGGACTAGTTTTGTTCCAACTCTATGAATCCATAGAATACCAGCCTCAGACTAGTAGGGATGCTTTGCAGGATTCCTAAATGGCCTTTGGGGTTTCCTTCCAACTCTACCCTCTTCTCTTTCATTTCTCGAATTGCACCAAACTTGGTCATGGTTGCAGGAATGCACATGACTCACAGGCCTGTATTGGGGATGGATCTGCATTAGAGGCAGGTGGGCTGGACTGGCTGCGTGTGTGAGAGGGAGGGGGGTTAGGGAAGGGAAGAGAGAGCAAACTGCAGTGCCTGCCCACTGTTTTGGCTGGGGGGCGAGCGGGAGGAGGCGCCCTCCAACCCTGGATGGGGCTCCCCTGGGCCCATAAGGGCCCAGGGGAGCCCCATCCAGGGTAGGAGGGCGCCTCCTCCCGCTCGCCCCCCAGCCAAAACAGTGGGCAGGCAAAGGGAACTTTCAAGGGGAGAGAGAGCCACATCCAACGCCTCCACAGAAGAGGCGGAGCCACAGCTCACCTTCCCTACCACCTCTCCTCCCTCCCTCTGCCCCTTGGGCTCCACAACTCCCACCAAGGGCAGCCTACGCAGCACTCCCCCACCCCCTCCTCCCAAGGACGGCCTCCCCAACGCCATGACAGTGTCTCAGGGAGGCCAAGCCCCCTCCCCGCAAAGAGCCTGGCCCGCCCGCCTCCCTCCCTTCCTTCCTTCCTGGCCGAGGCGGCCACCCACTTCATTCATCCCTTTCCCCAGGCCTGTCTACACACACTCCCCACCCGCAGCCCTTTCCCCAGTCGACTCCCCTGGCCAATAAATAAGTTCAGAGCCCAACTTACCTAAAATGGCTCCTGCAGCAGCCAAAATACAAACAGCTATTATTTGGTGAAGTTTAGCCCCAGACACCCCTGCAAGGACAGCCTAGCCTCGGCGCAGGCACGCCCCCGCTGCTTATGGGATTGGCCGGCGGAATCCCCCCGGCGTTCGCGATTGGAGGGGAGGCGCGTCACTCACGGGCAGCCCCGCTCCAAGCTTGGCTGCGGCGCGCTGCTTGCCAGCTCCATTGTGCTCCTATTTGCATTGATGTGATGATCGAGGCTCGGATTGGCTGCGGCTTCGTCGTGTCCGTCCCCCCCCCCGTATCCCCCCTCCCAACAATTCCTTGAGGTTCTCCGTATCCGCAGCCCCTCTGCCTCTCTCTCTCTCTCTTTCAAGGCCCCTCCTTTTCTCCCCCCAACTCTGTTACCTCAGGCAACTTTCTCAAGGGCGAAAGAGAGCTCTTCTCTCCCACCACACACACACACATTAGCGTCCTTTTCTTATTTTTTTACTTCAGTATTTTTTTTTTTCAAAAGGAAGGGGGGGAGTTCTCCCCCTTTACATTCCACGTCTTTGCTCGCTTTTCGTTTCCCGGATGTGAAATTTCCTGCATTTAAAGCTCAGTGTCTGGAGGTGGGACACGCAAGCCCTCCACGCAGGACGCTGCGGCGCTTTGCTGTCGTGCCTAGGAAGAGAAAGGGACACATAGTCCTCCGGGGGATGTCAAGTCCCCTTGGTTGAAAGGGCTCCAAGCTGGAGAGACAGAGACAGACTCTTCCTTCCCCCTCATACTTCACCCTCCCAAAATATTCCCTCAACTAAACCTTAATGGAAGCACTTTTTGATTTTTCTCACTGGTTTCAGTCTCATTCCATTCCTGCCTGACTATTGTGCACACCTGAAATCCCACTTCAACATTGGTACTACCACACAGAGAGGGAAAGTACAGAATTTTACCTCAGAAACCACATCCTTTCCCCCCCTCTCTCACTAGTTTTAATATTATTTCACTCCTCCTGAGGTAGTTCTGCCTGCACCTAGAATGCCACTTCAATGACACAGATTTCTAGGAGGGAGAGTACAAAATTTTACCTCAGAAACCACCATGTTTTCCTTCCCACAATCTACTTTTCTCTCACACACTGGTTTTAGCATGATTTCACTTGTGCACCTGAAACGCCACTCAAAAACTAGTTATATGACACGTATTTCTCGAAGGAATAGAATTTTATCTCAGAAACCACCGCATTCTCCTTCCCACATCCTTTCTCACTGATTTCATTTGTGTGTGCACCTGAAACGCCATTCAAAAACTAGTTATAGGACACATATTTCTCGAAGGAACAGAATTTTACCTCAGAAACCACCACGTTTTCCTTCCCACAATCTACTTTTCTCTCTCACACTGGTTTTAGCATGATTTCACTTGTGCACCTGAAACGCCGCTCAAAAACTAGTTATATGACACGTATTTCTCGAAGGAATAGAATTTTATCTCAGAAACCACCGCGTTCTCCTTCCCACATCCTTTCTCACTGATTTCATTTGTGTGTGCACCTGAAACACCATTCAAAAACTAGTTATAGGACACATATTTCTCGAAGGAACAGAATTTTACCTCAGAAACCACCACGTTTTCCTTCCCACAACCTATTTTTCTCTCTCACACTGGTTTTAGCGTGATTTCACTTGTGTGTGCACCTGAAACGCCACTCAAAAACTAGTTATATGACACGTATTTCTCGAAGGAATAGAATTTTATCTCAGAAACCACCGCGTTCTCCTTCCCACATCCTTTCTCACTGATTTCATTTGTGTGTGCACCTGAAACGCCATTCAAAAACTAGTTATAGGACACATATTTCTCGAACAGAATTTTACCTCAGAAACCACGTTTTCCTTCCCACAACCTATTTTTCTCTCTCACACTGGTTTTAGCGTGATTTCACTTGTGTGTGCACCTGAAACGCCACTCAAAAACTAGTTATATGACATGTATTTCTCGAAGGAATAGAATTTTACCTCAGAAACCACCGCGTTCTTCCCACATCCTTTCTCACTGATTTCATTTGTGTGTGCACCTGAAACGCCATTCAAAAACTAGTTATATGACAGATATTTCTCGAAGGAACAGAATTTTACCTCAGAAACCACCGCGTTCTCCTTCCCACATCCTTTCTCACTGGTTTTAGCATGATTTCATTTGTGTGTGCACCTGAAACACCATTCAAAACTATTTATATGACACGTATTTCTCGAAGGAACA
Source organism: Anolis sagrei (assembly GCF_037176765.1). Lineage (NCBI taxonomy): Eukaryota > Metazoa > Chordata > Lepidosauria > Squamata > Anolidae > Anolis > Anolis sagrei. The sequence goes on along the minus strand of NC_090024.1, from coordinate 207,527,055 downwards.
CAATTTTAACTCACAGATCAGTGGGTTCCCATTCCCACATCCTCTCTCACACACACTGGTTTTAGTGTGATTTCACTTGTGTATGCACCTGAAACGCCACTCAAAAACTAGTTATATGACACGTATTTCTCAAAGGAACATTATTTTACCTCAGAAACCATCGCGTTCTCCTTCCCACATCCTCTCTCTCTCTCTCACTGGTTTTAGTGTGATTTCACTTAGTGGCCAGAAAATGCCACTCCAAAACTAGTTATATGAAATAAAGCAATTTAGGGCAGTTTGAAGATAGTGAGATCTGGACTGCAGATAGCAAAACCCACATCGTGGACACCAAGACCCATTAAGTAGGTGACCGGCACCAGCTGCAGGCCACCTGTGGATCCATGCCTGGCAAGACCAAGAAGCTACAATCCCAGTGTTTCCCAATCAAAAGATCTAACCAGTTGAAGAAGAAAGCCACTGAGGTATTTTGTTTCGATCCAGATGGAATGATGACAGCTCATGGTAAGCCGCTAAACGCAGTGGTTCTCAACCTGTGGGTCCCCAGGTGTTTTGGCCTACAACTCCCAGAAATCCTAGGCAGTTTACCAGCTTTTAGGATTTCTGGGAGTTGGAAGCCAAAACATCTGGAGACCCACAGGTTGAGAACCACTGTGCTAAAGGAAGCTGAGATGCTTCATACAAGCAACACATACATTTTTATACAATGAAATCCTTTGTATTTCCCGCTCACATGCCAGCCAGAGCCAGCTTCACGCTGATTGGCAGAGCCGGCCTTGATGTCACGGCCAGCTGGGTCCACCAGCCAATCAAAGAGCGTTCCCCATTTCCAATGCAGATTTCTGCTCTCCAATGACTGATGGAGAAGGATGACCAGCTGGATAAAGGAATGTAAAGTGTCTTGAGAGGATTACCATGTCCTATCATTGGGACAAAGAAAGGAGGGCATCTGGGTCCCATGGGTTTTATTGTAATGCATCATGAGTCCTCAGTGAATGAGTCTAATGCCTCCGGTGCTAGAACCCACTGAGTCCAACAGCAGAATATTGTCCATGATGTCAGGATTATTATTTCCCTGCTCCTTGGAAAGAGGAATTGGCCTTGTAGGTGACTGGGGCAGGACCTCCTGGCGTAATGGAGGAGTGCTGGGTAATTAATGTTTCTTTTATGTCCAGGTGACTGTGACAAAGGGCGGGCGGGCAGTCCAGCTTATAGATCTTGTTGTCCTTTGCACAGTTGGAGTTATGGGGATCAATATAGTTATACAGATGTCTGAGAAGGGGAGTACATAATTTAACTTAGAAACCACTGATCCACACACACACATCCTTCATATTCAGACTGTGGTTTTTGAGGAATATGGAACACACTGAAATGGCAGGGATTTAATATTCCAAACATTGATATACAGATAATGGGTCACTGAACTAAACTGGGCTCTGTAGACCAATGGGTATTCTACGACAAACTTCAGAAGAGCTGAAAATCCAATAACAAGCCATGAAAGTAAGGATAAAGATCTACCTAGAGGAAAAGTATTCTTTCCATAGACCACATAGGGAACCACTGACCACATAGAGATGCTGATGAAAAAACACAACCTACAAACAATCTACAGACCCACCAATAAAATTCAAATGCTAGGTTCAGCAAAGGAAAGAGGGATCCTCTAATCACTGCAGGAGACCACTGTTTACCATGCAGCTGTGGACGAGTCTATTCAGGGACCACCAAACGCAGCTCTCAAACACGAATCAAATAACATGAAAGGCACTGCAGACTAATTCAACCAAGGACGTCAGCTATAGCAAAGCCCTTGATGAACCTACCTGGACACAGCATATTATTTGAGAACACAGAAATTCTAGACCACTCTGACAACCATTATGTCAGATAATACAGAGGAGTAATTGAAATCCACAAGCACATGGACAATTTCAACAGAAAGGAGGAAACCATGAAAATGAACAAAATCTGGTTACAGGTATTGAAAAACACCAGAATCAAGACAGTAAATAAAATAAATCACTCAGAAATGGGAACTCCTGACAGCAAACAAGCAAGTACCAGTTAACACCTCCCAAGCAAAGGATACCTCCAGGGCAACAGAAGCAAAGCTACCTCTATGCAGATACCCTCACTGATTGACTTTGCAGCTTCGTGGCTATTAAATGCTATTCAAGCCGGCTAATTGCAACATTCACACTTGTTTCAAACAGACAAGGGTTCTTTCTCTGATCGTGGACATTTCTCAAAGATACACACACAAACTCCATTTACTTCACCTCCAACAGAGCCCCCGGTGGCCCAGTGGGTTAAAGTCCTGTGCCGGCAGGACTGAAGACCGACAGGTTGCAGGTTCGAATCCAGGGGGAGGCAGATGAGCTCCCTTTATCAGCTTCAGCTCCTCATGCGAGGACATGAGAGAAGCCTCCCACAAGGATGATAAAACATCAAAATCATCCGGGCGTCCCCTGGGCAACGTCCTTGCAGACGGCAAATTCTCTAACAACAGGATGCTCCTGACACGACACAAAACAAAAAAAAAAACTCCAACAGAAACTTTGAAGATGCCAGCCAGAGATGCAGGCAAAACTTGAGGAGAGAATGCTGCTGGAATATGGCCATACAGTCCAAAAAATGCACAGCAATCCAGTTATTACATATAGTTGGGATGAAGGTATTGAGGATTTGCTTTTCAGTTGTACGGGTACAATAAAACATGGAGAGATAGCTAATATCACATAAGAAAAAAAATCAGGATGACCTTAATTTACCTTATTCGTGGTGTGGTGATTGCCAATGGGTCCATGGTGGGCTGAATGGTTGGGCTCCAGTGCACACAAAGGATTAATCCAATGTACATGATATGAGCTTGAACGTGATGACCACTTCCATGGGTATTGTAAGGGTGAGGCTGGCTTTGGGAGAAACAGCAGAAATGTTCTTACACTAATAAAATAAAAGTATTATGATCATTTTACCAAGATACTTTCAGAATGCAATGTAAGATAGAATATTATAGAGCATAGAAATATAGCTTGCAAAAGTTGAGGGAAAATGCAGAGTAGGAGGGATTGGCCTGTTTTCACACTCTTTATTGTTGCTGAAGTATTGCTTCTTATTTGTATTTTTTTAAATGGGTTTCAGCTTCTAGTTTTTCCCTTTTCAGCTAGTTCCTGACTGTTAATCTATGTGGCCTCAAATTGATTTGGGTTTGAATCAGCCAGTTCCTGTTCTAAAGGGAATACTTCTGACTTTCTTTTTTCATCCACTAGAATTGCTCATTAACTTTTTAAAGTTACGCATAACAAGAGATTGCCTTTTTGGTCTATTTACTTGACTCAACTAAAACTCTTTGGCATGCTTCAAGAAACGGAATGCTATGGAATACTGGGAGTTGTAGTTTTACAAGGTTTTTTAGCCTTCTTGGCCAAAGAGTGCTGGTGTCTAACTGAATTGTAACTCCCAGGATTAAATAATTGAGCCATGGCTGTTAAAGTGGTGTCAAAACGGCCTTCATTCTACCATATGTAGAATGTAGATGCACCCAATGAGGAATCTTTAGCAAGGGTGTAGTAGAGGTAAGAAGGCTTGCAGTATCAAACATCATTGGTTCTTTCTGATTGACAGCTGCAGTTAAATTCTCTGTTCTTTTCACCTTAGCTGCACTTATCACAGTTACTTTGGAACAGCGGAATGGAATTTCTTAGCAATAATATATTTGCTGTGAGCTATTCCTGAAGTACAGCTGTGTTCTTGTGTTAGCACGTTAAAATGCAGCAGCTTTCTGAGAGATCTGGTCATTTAAATCTCATTGTTAGACCCAATTAGCACAGATACATTAAATCAAATTGTCCCAAGTGTTGATTTATCACATTCCCATTGATTCAATGGGTCGACTATAGTTGAAACGAACAGTTAGATATACTGTCAGGTAGAAAATGCTAAAGGTTGTTTTGTGACCTCTTTGGATTATATATATATATATATATATATATATATATATATATTCCCTGTTTGGGGGGGGGGGAACTTTTCTGAAAAGTCTTGTAGAGATCATTTTATGCAGTTTGGAGATGTGTTGCCTACTCTTCTCTTATCTCTTTGATTAATAGAATTGGGAGGGACCACATGGGCCATCTAGTCCAACCCCCCTGCCATGCAGGAAAAACACAATATTTTCAACCAAAATTCAACATAATAGTTACTATACTTCTCATTGCATCCTTCTATTCTATTCTAGTACTATCAACTCACCCTAATGAACAGGACATTATGCTAATCATAATTGTGCTAATCATAATTTGCTTGTGGATATGGATCAACACAGCTGTCTGCATTTTTTGCTTGTGGGTGTGGCTGTGCGAACTGTCACAATGAACACCAGTGTTCAAAATTTATTACTGCGTTGCTCAAGGAGCAACTTTATTAGCAACAGCTGGAGATTATCTACAATACCACAAACTGCAAATTTTATTATCAAAGCTCCTCATATAGATTTAGTTTCCTGTCTGCAACTAAACAAAAATAAAACAAAGTAGCAATCTTGTTTGTTTTGTAAAAAGCCAAAACAACAATAAATAAAGTAAATATCCCTGAAACTGACACTGCCTTTAGCATGTTTCATCATTGGGTACTTTTTAACAGCTGTGCTGTAAAAAATTAAAAATATTACTCTGCAATATATGTTAATCCAGCACTTGCATAGAAACTGGATCAATCATACTGTTGTTGCTCAGACAGTAAAAGCAACCATAACTTCTGGGAAAATATCAAGTTCTAAGGGATATTATTCTGTATTATTAGCAGTACAATTGGAATAAGGCATCACAGAATTTCTCCTACCTATAGGGGGAGGACTAGTTATAGAAAAATTAATTTAATTGGTAAGCATAGCCCTGCAGATCTTTTCCTTGCTGACAATTTCCTACTCCCAATAATGACTGTATGCTTAAATTTATTGCAGAGTAGGGGTCCTATTGGCAAGAACAATAAAACTAGTGCCCTACATTATATTGTTCTGGACATAATCATATCTTGCATCCAGAGTTATTCAGCACACAATACTTACATTCAGATATAACAGTATTTTTCAGTAATCTTTGTAATGTCATACCTTTTAGATGGACCATCTATATTTCTTAAAAATAATTGTTTCCCCTACTTTCTGTCATAAGAGAGGGACATGTTATGTTACTTTTGATACCTATCCCACAAAATATGTGGACATTTTCTAAAAATTTGTCAAAATTTGAGCCTCATTTTCTAAAAATAGTCAAAGGTGACACCTCTACACCTACTTGGGGAAAAGAAGACTGGCCAGGTATGCATCATTCAAAAGGGAAGACCTACAGTAGTTTGCATACAATTTCCATGCACAAATAAATTATAATGAAAAAATTAATAAATGCAAATGGAAAAAACAGCCAATGTCCCATATTACAGGAGGAACATAAAGTTCTGCCAGGCATAACATTGTTTCCTACCCCCACTCCTCCCACGTACACATCCAATGCAACTTACCTCTCTACTGCTAGGATGTCCTACCACACTACGTAGTGGCTGGGGGTGTTTGGGATGGCAGGGCAGATGGATGCACAAAGAAAAATAAATCTTCCTTAACAACTGCATTTTTCTGTTGCTGTGAGGCCTAGTTCACATGTTTCTTTTTGTCCAGCAAATGGAATGAGATTCCTAGCTTCAAAAATGCCAGCAGTATATGTGCAGGCTCATATTTATTATGATTTATTTATGTTATTTATTTACAGTATTTATATTCCACCCTTCTTACCCCGCAGAGGACTCAGGGTGGATCACAATGTACATATACAGACAAACATTCAATGCCATAGACACACAACACATATAGACAGACAGTCAGAGACTATTTAACATTTTAACTTTTTCTGTCCACCAGGGGAGCTGTCACTTCACCGTCCATCTGCGACACTGATGAAGTACTTCCTCATTCCCTGCATGCTCGCTGGAGATCTATATGGCCTCGTAAATTAGGTAAATTAGCCTCCCCACATAAGTTGTACCTAATTTTCCTACTTAGAGATGCAACTGTCTTTCGGGCTGCAAAGGTTGACAACAAGCTACACAAATTGGCTGGAAGCTCACTTCGACCCACCTTCGAAATCATGACCTTTTGGTCAGTAGCGATCTTAATGCAGCTGCCTCCCAGCCAGCTGCACCACAGTCCTGATGATATGTATTTTATGACATAATTATGAGTAGTTCTTGTAAATTTATACCTAGACTTATTTTTATGTTTTATATAGACCCTGAAGAAGGCCATAAAATATACATATAGATTGAAATGCATTGTGCTTTTTCCATAAAGAAGCAGCCATAAATCGAGCACTTTGAGATGTGTCCGAATTTTTTCCCCTGTGGATTTCATTGTGTGCTCTCAAGTTTTCATCCCTCTTGTGACTCCTCAATGGCCATCTAATGGCCAGGGGATGGCAGGGATGGCCATCTACCAGTCAGGTGTGGACACACAAATCCAACACCATACTCCTAGATCTGTGATAAAATCTCTAGGAGCTCCAGGAAGATGCTGCCTTCATCTTCCATCCAGCTGCAGAAACATAGCTGGATAGTGCCTAGATACCAGTTGTATCCATAGACCACTAAACAGCAAGGGGGTTGCACCTCATCAGCCGAGCAGTAGGTTGAATGAATAGTGCAGAAACAAAATTAACTTAAGTGTTTTGGATTCCCAGCTATCAAATCTATCAATCTTTAGACTGTTTAGCATTTTTAGTGAGTGTGATATTAACAGGGTCAAACTGGGGCACGATACTGCACACTAGAGGTAGGATATAGCCCTCATATGAATTTGGCCTAGGGCTCTTTAGCATTGCTTTCCACTGCAGAGCATCTGAAGTCTTCAAATAAAAAAAGAGAGATAGAATATCAAGTTGCTTAATAAGACCAGGAAGAATGAACAGAGGGAAACGCTGAGCAACCACCCATGTGGACATAGAGAAAGAACTCTAAGAAAAACAAAGATAGGAAAAGAGAGAAGAAAGTGGAGGGAAAGGACACTGTGATGAAGAAACCAAGCGTGCAATGAAGCTCAGATACATACACAAGCAGGGTCCCAGACTTACTTAAGGTGAGTTCAAGGGCTTGGGCTTTAATTTTGTCTCAATTTCCATAAAGAGGTGAGAGGTGTAAATTTTGTCCAAAGAAACACAGACCCTTAGATGTACAGAATCTGTTGTGGGTTTCTTTGGGACTATGCTCCAGGACAAGAATTTTATAACTTGAAGAGGCTCGTATTAGTAGACTCTTTATATACATAGGCTGTTGTGTTCTTTTAATGCTGCTATTTTCCGAGAATGCTGCTACTTTTTTGACAGGAAAAGACAGGATCTTCTCTCTGCAAGTCAAGGGAACAATACTGTACTTAGAGTATATTTTTGTTAATATGGCTTGAGAATGTAAAAATAATGTGCTGTTGTTTTTCAACAGAATGTTACATTCAGCAGAAAATTTTGATAACTGTATTCCCAGATTACTTAGGCAGAGAGGCTGTTGGTATGAAGTCTGCTTTTATCTGTGTATAGCTCTGAGTTCATTTTAGGTGCTTTATAAAAAAGAAAATGGGTATGGTAAGGATTATGGCAAGCACTTTGATAAATGAGCTTCCACTGACCGTTATAAAGGGTGAAAATATTAACATAGTCTTATTGATTTTTTAATTCTCATGAATAAACTTCTAGTGTAACATAATTTCAGATGTATATTGGATATTTAAACAACCAAGACGTGATGTTTCACATACTTGTTATCAGACTGGTAAGTCAGACCATGACAAAATTTATGAGGTCTACATTCCTTGATATGAAATTGATAAACAACCGCAAATGCCTTTGCAATAGTGGCAGCCTGCTTTCATTAAAGATGTATGTGCTATAGGTCGTGCCCAATATGTGCAGTCTCCATTAGGAACAGTTAGTGACATCAATATCAGTGAATCCATGGTTAATCTCAATTTTAGGTTCAGCAACTTGGACAGCTCCTGTAAAGTATCGACTAAAACTTGGAGCAGTTTTCCAACTTCCTGACCTAGAATGATTTTTGAGGCACCACTTACCTGCAGCCCAGCCCAGCTTCCAGAGTGGTTTTAATCTTAAACAGTTAAACCAAATAATTGGCAACACAACAGCACTGGAGAAGGAAACAAAATTAAAGGGGAAGAGTGCTGTATCCAGGTCCAAAGTCATTTTCTCTTGGCCTCTTGAACTTCAACTCCCTATGTCACTAGTGGCAACCATGTGGCAAATAGAACATACTTTTCACAAGAGTCAGACCTCACAGAACAATACAGATTTTTTTTTCATTTTTGTAGAAAGAATAGTTTAATTGTATCTAATTGTACCTTGGATCTTGCATAAGGCAATATAATTGAAACAAACAGATAAACAAATACTGATTATTTGCCTATGCTCTTAGCATTGGGAGTTGACATTTAATCAGAATAATTCTTAGTAGCCTGTATAACATTCTTCTAATAAATAAGCAAACATAGCATGTACATAGTTTCCAATTTGGTTTTCTCTTTAGAATGGTACTGTCCCTACACATATTGTAAAATACATGAAAACTGGATTGAGTTTATCATTTTGAGTGTTGACAGAAGCCTCCCACACCCAGCTCCCCATCCCTGAATTAATGCAGTATTCATCATTCACCAGTAGACTGCTGGGAAATAACAAATGCAATGCTCGTTTGGGCAAGAACTCTGGGGACTTGAGATATGAAATTAATATTCAACATACATATTTTCTGAAGTCAGTACAGATGTCTAAAGCTTCCCTCTCAATATGAATCCCTGCTTGATTTTATGGCCTTATTTGTGTCTCTTGCTCTGCATACCATGCATGCAAGAATTGCAGCAGCCTTCAGAAAGGCTGTATATGGCAATTCCATTTTGCTTCACTGGTAAGGTGGAATTCTCAAACTGTGTTGTGGCAACTCCAGTATCCTCAATGTTAAACAAAAAGGGAGTTCAGGTTGCCATTGTAGGCAGAGAAAACTTTGATGCTGTCCACAAGATAATTACTTTGGGCAAAATTTTCCTCCAGTTTTCCAATTTTTCACTAAATTAGTGGCATAATAAATCCATGACATACTATAGTGGCCAGTTATGTTGCATACCAGCTGAAATTCAGACTTATTACTTAAGAGCATGTTCTACTGGACTGGGTGGTCTTGTTGATGACCCGTGTGGTCTCTGCCAATTCTATGATTCTATGAATACAACTGAGTATTCTTCTGAATAAGCAATAATAATAATAAAAAACTTTATTTATACCCTGCCACCATCTCCCCGATGGGGACTCGGAGTGGCTTACATGGGGCCAAGCCTGAACAAGAATTACAATATAACAATACAAATTGCAATAAAATAAACAACATTAAAATAAAACATCAAAGCATATAAAATAATATACACAGAACATAGGAACTAAACATAATGACAAAATGACAAAGGGCGGGCCACATGTACATAAAATGATTTTAAAAACCATGGGTGAGATAAGGGGGCAGAACTAATTGTAAGGGAGAAATTGGACTGATAAATTTAGTACCTGTATATGCTGAAGTTTTGAGTAAACCAAATATGTTATTTTTATCCAACAATTATATAAAACAAGTTGTTTTATGGGAGAGTATATGTATGTGTGTGTGTGTTTGTTTGTACACACACACACATATATATAAGGCACTGAAGAACACTTCTAAAGCTTTATGCACTAGCAAATCTCTGTTTTCCCAACAGATCAGAGATAACGAATTATCTAACAGCTGAAACCACTGCCTTACATAATTATATCTGGTTTTATACCACAATAGAAGATTCTACTCTAAAGGTTTTTTGGTCCTTCTCTGAAAGGTCATGCTTTTCTACAAAGTTTATGATCTTCAAAAGGTTATGAATACAATTTTCCAAAACTTTAAACATGGTTTGGGTCCAGGTTGCCTACAGTTTCAACTTCTCCTGTAAAATCCGCCCTGCACACTTAAGTGTCTACTCTAGCCTGCCAGAAGCCAACCGGCTACTGTCACCGAAAGGACATCAATTGCCCCTAAACTAGTGGTTCTCAACCTTTTTTTTTTACCAAGAACTACTTGACTAGGGACCACTTTGACCAGGGAGACTTTGACCAGGGACCACTTTCCAACATTAGTACCAAAAGGGTTACAAATCAGTTTTTGGTCAACTTTAGATTCAGTTTGGTTATTTGAGGTGCTGATTCAGAAAATGCATTGAATAGACCATATCAGCTCTTGTTTCTGATACAGAACATATGCCATCCAGTAGCCGCCATCTCACCCACAGAAAACCATACTTAACAATCTAGAGCTGATGTGGTCTATCCAATGCAATTTCCTGAATAAGCAGTCCAAATAACCCCAGAAACAGACCTAAAACAAAGACATCAAGGCACCCCCGCTTCCAGGCTCCACTCAGGAGGAGGGAGGAGGAGGAGAAGCAGCAGATGAGGAAGTAATGTTTTATGTTTTGGGTTGCTGTAGGTTTTTTCGGGCTATATGGCCATGTTCTAGAGGCATTCTCTCCTGATGTTTCACTTGCATCTATGGCAAGCATCCTCAGAGGTAGTGAGGTCCTCACTACCTGTGAGACCTCACTACCTCTGAAGATGCTTACCATAGATGTAGGCAAAATGTCAGGAGAGAATGCCTCTAGAACATGACCATATAGCCCAAAAAAAACTACAACAACCCAGTGATTCCAGCCATGAAAGCCTTCGACAATACGTTTTATGTTTTATTTGTGAAAATGAAAAATTAGTACAGATAAAACACAGAGTTATAACATTAAAACACAAACAACTTCTGCTATTCAAACACTAACAGATTTTTTAAAAAAGTTAAATAGTCATACATTAAAAGCCATTCAGCCATTCTAGCATCAGAAGCCCACCTGAATATAAATGTTTTTGCCTGACAGGAGTAAAACAACAAGGAAGGGGCTTGCCTTGCCTCCTTTGGAAAGGAGTCCTACACAGTACAAGGAGTCACCAGAAAGGCAATAAGTATATTGTCACTTGTCATAAGTAGGTGTATTGTCCATTCATTTGCATAATCTCATTTTAAAACTGTCTAAACTACTGGTCAATGACCCATCTTCTGGCAGCAAAGTTTATTCATTAATTATGTGCTGTATTGAAGATGTACATCTTTAATCTTTCTTTAATCCATTGACAGTCTATTTCATTGCATCCCCCCACCCCAAATTTAACTATATGAAATAAGAAAAAGTTATTTCAAGCTCTTTTCCCACATCATGCCCCCATTACTGTTGTGTTTTTGTCTTTTTTTCACTAAAATGTTTCACTTAGCATTGCCATATTTTGTAGGGAAACAGGGATTGTTTGAGTCTCCCAGTCAGTTGGGCATCTCTTTTCCACATTTTAAAAATAGCGCTACAATACAATTTTTGTGCAGGGATAGTGGTGATTAGAGTTATAAAAAAGATTTATCCAAATGCACTACAATTCTGCAGTTTTATTTTTGTGCCCTTTTCTAATTCTCCATTGCATGATATTAACCTATTTCACAGCTGCTGCAAACTTGGATGCTTCCAGACAAAGCTTTTGTTGTGCAATTGCTCTACCTGATTCATAGGATGTTATGGTGGATCCAGGAGAGATCTTCTTCCAATTATAACTTTTGTGTGTTTTCCCATAGCTTCTCCTCATTTTTTGTAGAATACAAAATGTGTTGAAATGGAAAAGACAGAACACTTGTATAATATCTTTTGAGTAAGACTCTCTTGGTTGTATCTGGTTCAGATTCCCAGTGAACTACCTCTGTCTTTTCCCCTATTAGTCATATCTGTATTTGTCATCTATGATGGGATAATGCCTATAACTATCATCACAGGAATTGCATTAGGTAGGAAATGTGTGTGCTTTGTATCCTTCAACATTTTGTTTTGCCTGAGCTGGGGTTGGGAATCCCCTATGAGGGATGCTTCATCTTTGTGAGAACATTTTAAAATAATGTTTGTATTTATAAAATTTAAACAAGAGAGAGAAAGAAGATGTATATGTGCAGCAGATGCACAATCCCATCATCAAATTATTACAAAATAAAATAAAAATTTGGGGAGGAAAAACACAAATATATATAATAAAATAGCCAAATGACACATGGTATCTCACTCTGTACAAAATTATCCCCTTATTAATGTAGTCATGTTGACGATCATTTCATTCACCTCTGTTAACATTTGTGACTGTTTTCTGCAGCTAGCTGTCTTTAGACAGGAGATTCAGGGTCTTGTAGCTGCCTAGGAAAGACAAAGCCACATGCAAGCATTGACATTTCTTCAGCAGTCAACAACAGCAGCTGCCTCCCAGCGCCTTCCCTGCTAGAGAGAGAAATTTGGTGGAAGTGCGGGGAGGGCAAGAACATTTTACCTCCTCTTTTTATTCTCTGCTGATCTCAGAGTCCAGATGTTCCTTTGTTAAAAACAGACAGGTACCTTTGTACACTGAGAATTCATGAAGTAATTACTGCTAAAAAGTGGGGAAACAAAACATCACAAGAGTATCAATTTACACCTGCTTGTAGCTGAACTCAGGGCTAACACAAAGGGAACAAACCTGTTTAACCTCTACCTGGACTGGCTTGGTTATGGAGAAAAGGTACTTTTTTATATGTATGAGAGAAAGAGACAATAGCATAATAAGGCTTCTTACCGATGGGATGAAATGGTGCTCCACTTGAAAATAAGGCAGTAGAAGTAGAATTCAAGGTTCGCTTAAGTACACTCAGTCACAAAGTTCAAGCAAACAAAGACTACTGAGTTAAAAGGGAGGCAGGGGAGAAATGAGGGAGTGAACACTACAGAAAACAGGATATATGTTACATTGTATATTGGAAAAGTTAACCATATTTTCATAAAATTGTGAATCTGGAGAATATGACAGAACAGATTAAGCTTCTGTTATGCCTAGTCTGTGCAGTGATTATGTATATGTACGATGTACCCTGGAGAAAAGCATTTGCCATGTTTAATTATAGGTTTTATGCTTCTTTCCCCCTTCCAAAGAACTGATTTCCTCATAGGAAATAAAGTCAGGGGTCCACTAAAAACCCATTGGTGGTTCTTCAACCATAAGTGCTAAATTGCATTACATTAAGACATTAGCCATAACTGCACTCCTAATTTTAGTCATATATTACTGTGACTATAGATATTTCCTCCCTGCTTCTAACCATACTGAGAACATGCATGAGTCAGCCTTTATACTGAGTCAAGTAACTGATCAGTCTAGTTTACTATATACTCCAACTAGCAGCAGCTCCCAAGAATTCAGAAGGGGGCTAGTCCAGTCCCACTGTCTGAGAGCATTTTTAAAGTAGAGATTAGGGAATGAAACTAGATACCATCAACTGTTGATGGTACTTATGTCATTATATTTATACTTATGTATTGTTGTCTGTATGTGACACCTGAAGTGCTTCTGTGAGCCACCCCGAGTCCCTTTGGGGAGATGGTGGCGGGGTTCAAATAAAGATTTATTATTATTCTATTACATGCCAAGCTAGCGCTCTTACATTGAACGACAGGCCCACACTAAGCCTTATCAGACCAAGTTCAAATGATTTTTGAACACACTTCTACATTTCCTTAAGTGTAATAATCCTACCTTGTAGTCAATATTAATGGTTGCTAGGGCTGCCAGGTCATAACTATCCTAGTCTCTGAGATTTCAGGGTCTAAACTGAGATGCAAGAATGAATCCTTGTGATGTAAACATCAGGCCCTCATGCTATTGAAAGGATGATGTACATGAGGCAGCACCTGATGGTGTCGGTATAATGCCTTAAGCATCAGACTTTACTTACCTTTTTTATTCTGGAGGAACATTTGTAATAATTTTCAGGGATCAGGAAACCCCTGAATAAAAATATTATATCTGCAAATTAAAAAAAAGTTTATTTGTGCATTCACAATCTCTCATGGAATCCCTAGCAATCTCATGCAGAACTGTTAGTTTAAAGCAGGGGTCCTCAAACTAAGGCCCGGGGGCCGGATGCGGCCCTCCAAGGTCATTTACGCAGCCCTCGCTCAGGGTCAACCTAAGTCTGAAATGACTTGAAAGCACACAACAACAACAATTCTATCTCATCAGGCAAAAGTGGGCCCACACTTCCCATTGAAATACTTATAAGTTTATATTTGTTAAAATTGTTCATTTTAATTATTGTAGTGTTTTTTGCACGACAAATAAGATATGTGCAGTGTGCATAGGAATTCATTCTTTTTTTTTTTCAAATTATAATCCGGCCCTCCAACAGTTTGAGGGACCATGACCTGGCCCTCTGTTTAAAAAGTTTGAGGACCCCTGGCTTAGAGGGAAACATGGGTGATAAACCCTGGAGTACACTATTCAAATAAAAAGCACCAAGTCTAACAAATGAAGACTACACACACATCAATTTTTCAAAGAAGTACTCTCACCTCAAGATTCCTCACCCTCATCCAAAAGACTGAAGAAGAGAGGCAAGCTCTGCGATTTGCCAACTCCAAAAAGCTCCAGAAAACCCAGGGCTTTCCCTGTCATTGCTTTAATATTATCAATTAGGCAAGATAAGTTCTAGATTTGCACAATGCCAAATGTGGTGCTAACACTGGGTTTTCCCCTGCCATGTCTGTTCTTGAATAGCGAGACTCAGTCTGTAGAACAATAATTGTTCAGGAATTCTCACATTCCGAACCTAGAGGAATCAACAAAGCCGATCTGTTGTTTTGACCACTATAACAGTCAAATTAGTATTTGTGATGTATCCTGTTGCTAGTGTAAAACATATAGGATCTCTTCTAGAGATATAAATGAGATACATATGAATACAGAGATTTGTTGTCGTGAAGTCTCATTCTTCTAGCATGCATTTGAGATGTAAAGCTGAAACAGCACCTGTTATCTTCACAAAACAAAACAAAAATGGGAAAAATGGTTGTGGTTGTAGTTGTTTGAAACTCTGATTTAACAGTTGGTCTTCCATGGTTGGAGTCCTTGCTGATAGAAGACAAGAAAATCTGCTAAAAACAGCACTGAGTCTGATAAACCAATCACTCAGTAGCCTAGGCATTAGAGAACCAATGGCCCTCCAGAGGTTGATGGGCTACAGTTTCTGCCTGAAAGGGATCTTACAGCACCTTAGAAGTTACTGAGAAAGAAGTTTGTAGCATAAACTTTTGTAGATTTCAGTCTACTTCCTCAGAAACAGTTTCTGCCATCCTTGATCATTGCTTGCAGTTTGGAAATGATGGGGTTGGAACCCAACAACAGCTGGAGGACCACAAATTCTCCATTCTTGAAGGAAGCACTTCTAAATGTTGAATCTGGAGTCAGTTTAGTATAAGAAGACATAATCCCATTTCTATCTTGGTTTATGACACTAATGTTATTTTTGACAATGCCCTAGCTAGAGAGACAGATAGATAACCTGAAGTGCCTATATACTCAGGCAAAATATTTTCTTGTCTCTGTGGTACAATTAATTGGCTTTAAGGAAGGGTATGCCCTGGGATTGTAGATAGCTGGGAAACTACCATGTCTCAGCTCTAGAACATCTGGTCTTAGCAATAGGGGATAACAGGACACCCTGGCCTAACCTTAAGGCTGATTACTTATGGAGGTCTTGGAAACTTCAGCCAGTCACAAGGTGCTGCTTGTGATATAAGCATGACCCACTGTGGATGGAATATGCACCTGGCAACACAATTGATTGAAGATGATGCCTGAATCTGAAAAGAGAAGCAGGTGCTGGAGCAAGAAGACCTGCTGTTTGGTCATTTGCATCTAATTGGCTGCCAGGATACTGTATCAACCTGGTGACGGGCCTGATTGGATAAACTACAGTCTTGCCTTAGAGCAGCAGGTGCTGAAGAAAAAAAGCTTTCTTGCTAGCCATCTGGATTATAAATTGGTTGCTGAATATAGCGTTCCCTGAAATGTTAGGTTTAAAGATGGGGAAAATGCTATTTAGGAGCTCACAAGCATTCAGAGGGCCTAAAGGGAATTGTTTAATTTCCATATTTTAGTTAGAGATTTTTCATGTTATTATTTTATTGGCAGAAACAGACACAGGAAAATTAAAGCATGTACCATGGGATATTTCCAGATCCTTGAAATTTTTAAAAGTGTATTTTATATAGAGATTATGCATATTTTAACATCTCCAATAGTTATTTGGAGTTTTTTTTCTGACAACATGACTGACATTTTAAAAGATAAGTACACAAGCTGATTTTGGTTTGGATGTTAGTCATGTTTAGAAAAGGCATTGAAATAATTGGGATGAGTTAGACTTCACTAATTATAAGACATATGATATGCACTCTTCTTACCCCACAAAAAGAACAGCAAGCAAGAGTGAAAAATATTGGAAATGAAATTCTACTTAAAACAAAGCTGATTATAAAAAAAGAAAATATTGACAATGCAAATTTGTTTCACTCAGGATTTTCTAAAGCTGTTCATCAACAAAATTCAGCTTTGTTGGTTTTTACAGAATATTAAAGGAAGATAGCACTGTTTTCTTAAAATAAGTCTTGCAGATTAGTCATGGTCTGAGCTGAGCTGAGATTCTGTACATAAGAATTGGACCTCATTTTCTAATTATTATTTAGAAATCAAGATGTAGAATTGTATCTGATTATGGTGTTGAACGACTGCAAAGTTATTTTCATACAAGGCATTTTTTCTTCATTTACCCTGCCTACTGTGGCTTACTGTTTGGGACAGGAGCAATGGATTTTAGTGGGCGTGAAGTCTTAGCTCTGACTTTTCCTCTCCTCTGCTTCAGTTCTCCCTGTTTAGGTTTTCCCTATAGTGTAGATACCTTACTTTGTATTAGTTTTGGATGGAGCTTAAAATCCCCCCAGAGGCCAGCCTTAGTCTATTCCATTTCCCTGTATAGAGCTCTCTTGTTGGACTTCTTTTTCTACTGCAGAACTACTGTGATTTAGGCTTGGGATTGTCTGGCAACCCTAGGCCTAGCAATCTAAAAACAGGCATTCTTAGCACCTACATTCAGCAGTATTTTTATACCAGCAGTCCAAAGGACAACAGAAGCTTATGACCAGCTTATGCTTCACAAGAAAGAAGATTGAGACAGTTTATAATCATTGCATTGCACCAGAGGCAGAGGACTCCAGAGAGATGCCTGCAGACAGCAAAGGCTCTTTTTGTAATGTATTAAGTTACCTTATGATAGTCCCAGGTGGAGTTAACCCTTTATTCATCTTGGTTGCAGTAAATTCATTTTGGTTATCTTTTCACCTTGCCTAAAGTGCCTCTGTCTGCAAAGGATCTTAATGGAAGATATACAGCTAGACCCCAAGTAAAGCCAGACACATTTTCTATTCAGCCAAATTCACCACTAGATAGAAACCACTCTATTTTAAATCTAAATCAATATTTATAATTTGACCATGTCTGAGTATATGGGTGTGAAGAGGTGCCTAGAGTAGTTTGACAGTCACTTGTGAAATGTGATATCCTTCTAGGCACTTTCTTTTATAGGGAGACTTCTAAAACCTTTCCTGCCTTAAAAAATCTTCACAAAAACTATGGTGCTATCTACTGGCAATGCTCAATACTGCATAATACAATGAAATTCTACATTCTAATAGTGGTGTTACTACCAGCTGAGTTTCTTAATGCACCAGGAAAATGATACAATATATAATCCTTCCTGTTACAGCTGCTCCAGGCTGAATAATATGGACAGGCAACTTTTGGAACAACAAAGCTAATTCCCCAACAACATTTTGAAACATGTATGAGCAACACTTTGTGTATTTGATCACATTAATTTATTTATGCTTCCAATAGGCTCCCTTTGAAACTTAAGACAAAAACCTTTCCAATGCAATTTCTTCCTGACAATGTGCTATGTTTGGTCCACAATAGTACTGTAATATTCCTATTAAAAAGATAGACTCTTAAAGTAGGAAATGAAATCTCCAGTGGATACTAGTTTATCTCGCTTAACAAAACCTCAGACTAAGGCTGGATCTATACTGCCCTATATCTCAGGATCTAATCCTAGATTATCTGCTTGTCCCAGATTATCTGGCAGTGTAGACTCAAAGCAGATAATCTAGAATCAGATCCTGGGATATAGGGCAGTGTAGATCCAGCCGAAGAAGCTCCTTTTTACAAAGGGTGCCTCTACATACACTGTAAAATTAAGGCAGTTTAACACTACTCAGTTCTATTAAAACATAGGGTTTGTAGTTTGGTGAGACACGAGTACTCTTTAATAGAGAAGGCTAAACACATTATAAAACTACAACTCTCATTATTCCATAGCATAGAGCCTTGGCAGCTTGAAGTGGTAGTGTGGTGAATGAATGGAGAAACACACTGAATTTCCATGCTTCATGAGCATATTTTCAGTAACTGCAATCAAGTTTGATCTGGGAAATAATGGGATATTTCTCAGCCAATCCTGCTTGCTGTGCTTGTCTACAACAGACAAAGTAACATTGGCTGCTTCAAGGGTCCCTTTCTGAGTGTAAGTAAACAGGAAAACAGAAAGAAAGGAGGAAAGTGAATTAACCTGCCTCACCAGCAATCCCTAGCATGTTAAAAAAACTATGGACCTATGAGTTTGGCAATGGAAATAGAAATCACAAATCAGTGGGGGCTGGAGAAAGAAAAAGTCATCCCTGGCTGCAATTTGTATGAAGCGGTGAAGTGATCTGTAGAAGAGACAAAATGTTTTTGTTTATTTATAGGATGCTTACCTGACGTTGTTGTTTCATTTCACGTATGTTAGAGCCCCCGGTGGCACAATGGTTTAAACCTTTGTGCCAGCAGGACTGCTGACCAAAAGGTCTGCAGTTCAAATCCGGGGAGCAGGGTGAGCTCCCACCTGTCAGCTCCAGCATCTCATGCAGGGACATTAGAGAAGCATCCCACAGGATGGTAAAACATCTGGGCGTCCCCTGGGCAACATCTTTGCGGGCGGCCAATTCTCTCATACTGGAAGCGACTTGCAGTTTCTCAAGGCGCTCCTCATACAAAAAAAAATCACATGTGTTCTTTCTGAATAAAATTCTTGATGGAAAGTATTGAATTTGCAGCACAGAAATTTATCCCTATTCTTTCATTTGGTATCAAATTTTCTGTTATATTTGGCACCAAATTATCCCTTTTGCTTCCTTTGGTACCAAATTTTCTGTTAAAGAAGTACAATACTGTCCAGGATCACGTCTCCTTTGAGGGATACCTGTTTACATATTTCTCTTAAGCCAGTGAGAACATATATCTTTAGAAGAAAGGAAGCCTCCTCAGTATTGGCCTACATTTCATTATCACCCATCTATCCAAACAATAGACGAGACAGAATTCCTGATTAGCACTGCTATGGATTGTTACCAAAAGCCACTTCAATGCTCACGGTCTTTTCTGATATGTGCGTGAGAGAGGGTAGCAAGAGGGAGGAGGGAGGAAGAGAGAGAAACATGCAGCATTCTGGTGCTCTGTTTCCTCTGCTATTTTTAGACACGGCCCTCAGTATTGTAGACAAGTCGATTCACTAGAGGTCCAGCAATCTCAGCATATCTGCCTCCCAGTATGTGCTGTGTTAATTTCTTGTACGTTGTTTCTGCACAAGGCTTGCCTCATTAAAAACCAAGAATACGGTATCTCTTGCCAAGTGAGTATCTTATGTGTACAGCTTGACTGAGTAACACCTTAGTATCAATCAGTCCTTTGTCTAATTTGTTCTTTCCAACAGTCTCCCATAGTTGTATGTAGCTACTTAGTGTGTAAAGGCAGCTCAGAAGAAAATATGCTTGATGTCCTTCCTGAAAATAACAATTCCTGGTCTTGGATTCTCCTTTGATTTGCAAATAGTTACAAAATCCCATGTTTATGTGCTTTCTTCTTAATTTCTTTCAGATTGATAAGTACAGAAAGGTTTTGCTACAATAGTAGTAGCAAAGGTTTTGGCATTTTTAAAAGTAATGTCATATTATAATGATATTTTGTCATGGTACAATTTAAGTAGTATTCCATTTATTCACATACAATTATGGGAAAGCAATGTAAAACAGTCAAACAAAGTAAATGTGCTTCTGGGCATTTCTTCTTTAACAGAAAATGTGGTACCAGAGGCAGAAATAACAGAGAAGGAATTGGTATAGGTTCCACACTACAAAAAAGAAAAGGGTTATTCAACATAACTAACAATTTGCACATGTAACATGAAACAGCCAAGTTAAGTAATTAAAAATATTTGAACTTTCTAGAGACCATCTGAAGGCTCTTCCAAAATGCACCAATTTTCACTTTCCTTTTAAATTCCACTTCACTGAGGACACTTCAGATCAGGCATGGCCAAACTTTCTAACTTAGGGACCACATGCTAGCACTCCCTGCTAGGAGGTCTGGCTGCCCAGTGATTTTTTGTTATGTCAGGAGCAACTAGAGAAACTGCAAGTCGCTTCTGGTGTGAGAGAATGTATCATCCTTGTGGGAGGCTTCTCTCATGTTCCCGCATAAGGAGCTAGAGCAGATAGAGGGAGTTCAAAAGTGGAAGGGAATGGAGGGAGGGTGGAAAGAGAAGGAAAGAAAGGCAAGGGGGAAGGAAGAATGAAAGGTTGGAAGGGAAGGGAGGAGGGAGGAAGAAAGAGGGAGGGAGGGAAGGAAGGGAGGAAGAAGAAAGGAGAGGAAGGAAGGAGAAAGAGGGAGAGAAGGAATGATAGGATGGTGAGAGAGAGGAGGGCCTGATAAAAGAGCTCATGGGGCCAAATCTGGCCCCCGGGCCTGGGTTTACCCATACCTGCTTTAGATCTGTGCTCTTTAAGATGATGGGAATACCAGTGAAGCAGGTTTATCTCCTCTTCCTTTCCTCTCTGTTTTGCTTTTTATGTGTGATCAGTAATAGTACAAATGTCTGAAGGAGAAGTACAAATGTCTGAAGGAGAAGCCTTACGCTATCTTCCCAAGCTTTGTTAATTGTGTTGTTCACTGTGGACATGCTGCTGCAAAATCTGTGCATGAAAAATCTGTTTCTCCAGCCCTCCTTCAGCATACTTCTAATGGTGATGCTTCCAAAACGTATACCAGCTAAACTGAGGATGAGAAGGAAAAGGGACCTTTGCTCTCAGAAGCTTTGTTTAACAAGGCATGGCTGTTCTTCTAAAACTTCAACTTTTAAATACATTTAAATTATTAAATGTATACTGATGTTAGTCAATAACTATTTACTTTGCAAAAACAAGTTCCCAAGCTCATGGCTTAAAACCACACCAAACCTCACTGCCAGGGCAACAGTGGCACATTGAGTGCGTGTTTGTCCCATAGAGTAGAGATAAATGATTAAATACACCTTCCCACATGTAACAGACCTGATCATCCCTTCCATCTGTCTCAAAACATTTTGTAAAATCTTGGTTTGAATTCCAAAAGAGCCCCTCAAATTTTTAGACTTGATTTACTTTTGCTATTATCAGAACTATCATTTCCTTGGTTCACTTGAAATATGTATTGCAAAGAAATACAGTATTTCACATTACAATTGAGGTTTCTTAATGCAATTTTCTCCATCTGGGAAATCTGTATTAATATGAATAAGCCTTGAGCAGCTGAATTGCTATTATTTATAGTGAGTAATAGAACTACCACTTAATTACAAGAAATTGGATTACTGAGCAAGAGCAATTTTAGTCAAGCAATTAAATTTGAATTGCTGACATGAATAAAATAACTCTTCGCAGCTAATATCCTAGCAGGTTGGTTCTATTGTAAATGGGCCACATTCTGATCCTATGATCACCAGAATGACCGGATGGCAGAATGCCCATTGAAAGGAATGAACTTTGTATTGACATAGTGCTTTGAATACTGAGGAAGTTATTCCTTTATATTTCGAATTCCACGAAAATTCATCTTTAACAGTCTTGGACATTTTTTTCCGCAGAGTATGGAAAAGTTGCTTTTTTCAACTACTGTTCCTAGAATCTCCAAGCTAATGGTGCTACAGGCCAACGCTTTCTGGGAATTGTACTCTAAAGTGTAATTTGTTCAAGCTCTGCATATTAGCTGCACAAATACAGACATCATTAGCCGTGTATTATAGCATGCCTCATTACATTTAGGCATTTGACAAAGGAGGTCTGAATCCATAAAAATGTATGCCTCAATACATCTGTTAGATGTTTTATGGTGTCACATAATTGGTATGTGTTTGCCTATCTGTCTGTCGGCCTATCTATCTAAAAAGTCAAAGTATGTCTGTTTATCTGTCCATCTGTCTGTTTCACAAGGCTAAGTGACAATACAGTTGCCTTCTGTGATGTCACTGAATTGACTTCTGCTAGGTGAAGTGACCATCTGTGTTGTCACTGGGAAAGAAAGTGACATGTGTATGAGGAGAAGGAAGGAAGGAAACAACCACTATGAGAGCCATGTTGGCATGGAAACATTGTGAAGTAGACCCTCTTAGAGCTGGAGAAAGGATAGTGGCAAAGGGAAAGAAAGAAAGAAAGAAGGCAAAAGAGAGGAAAAGTGAGCAAGAAGAAAAAGGGGGGAAGGAAATGAAAGAGGAAAGGTATGAGGGGAAAGAAAAAGAGAATGAAGTGATAAGAGTAGGGGGACAGCTTTTGAAATGTCCGATTTTCTCTATCCTCCTTACACTTTCACTCTTAACTCTCTCACTTTCCTGTAGTTGTTGCAAAGTGCAGAATCATGCCTTTCTTTCTAGGCCCAAGCAAAGACAAATAGCTACAGCCTCTTCTGTCTTGTGGATTCCTCCTCATCAGCAACTTTCAGCATTTTAGCCACATTCTGATGTTTTTAGACCACATTGGTCCCAATTTTCACTAATGAAACATGAGAGTTTCTGCCAAAAGGATCTGCCCAAGGTCGCCTTCCAAAGCCTGTCCATTGGCTATCCCATCCTATACTACATTGGATTGGGCACTTCAGAGTATTCTTTAAAACTATATTGTCAAGTCCAAGGCTCACTTAGGTTGTTTCTACCCCTCTTGCCAAACAAAGGGATCCCACACCAAAAGCGAGGGTTCATCAGGGAGCACTTTCTCAAATCTGGACTGCCTTTGATGGCAGAAACAAAGCCAATGTTTGCATAGGTAAAGGTTTTCCCCTGACATTTAGTCCAGTCTTGTCCGACTCTGGGGTGTGGTGCTCATCTCCATTTCTAAGCCGAAGAGCCAATGTTGTCTGTAGACACCTTCAAGGTCATGTGGCCTGCATGACTTCATGGAGTGCCGTTATCTTCCCACCTGAGTGATACCTATTG
Source organism: Anolis sagrei (assembly GCF_037176765.1). NCBI lineage: Eukaryota > Metazoa > Chordata > Lepidosauria > Squamata > Anolidae > Anolis > Anolis sagrei. The sequence goes on along the minus strand of NC_090024.1, from coordinate 207,503,712 downwards.
ATCTACCCGGAGTGTGGTGGAGGCTCCTTCTTTGGAAGCTTTTAAGCAGAGGCTGGATGGCCATCTGTCAGGGGTGATTTGAATGCAATATTCCTGCTTCTTGGCAGGGGGTTGGACTGGATGGCCCATGAGGTCTCTTCCAACTCTTTGATTCTATGATTCTATGATTCTACTCACATTTGCATGTTTTCATATCTAGAGTTTAATTTGAAGAGTGCTATTCTGAAATTATTGCATAGAAGCAACTTTTGCATCTGGGCAATTAATTCTACACACTTATTGTACTTATATTGCACTTTAGCTGCCATGGCTACATGTTATGGGATCCTGGGATTTTTAGTTTCATGCATAATTAATAATGATCTGCTAGAATGCTTTAGTAGCTCACCAAGCTATAAAACCTATATTTCCATATGATAGAACCATGGCAGTTAAATTGGTACTATTACTGTGTAGTGTGATAGAACTCTTGGTAACATATCATACTATTTAAAAGCCTTCATTTCCAGATATCACATATTTTGGGAGCATATGAGTCATTTATAAAGGCTCTCCAAATGCAAATAATAATAATTATCATAATGCCATAACTGCAGCAGAGTGTTTCAAAACCGTATTCCTCTTCTCTGTGGGGGCTGTCAAAACAAGATGTAAAAATAAACACTTAGGACAGATGATATATTAAATCAGCAGTTTGATTCCAGACATACAAAGACAGGATGCTATATGGATATGTCATTTGTTAACATGAGATCAGTTACCATACCTATAATGAAAGGTGCATTATTACAAATGAGGTATTTTTGTCTGTTTTTCTTGTCATCACAAACATCCTCCTGCTTCTCTGCATGGTACAGTTCTTTAAAAGAGACAACCAATAATCACATCTCTTTTGAAAGCTGCAGCTTGGTAAGCTCCGCAAAGCATTAATTCAGCCTAGCAACATCCCCCACTGGGAATGAAAGACCACACATACTGTGGAAATGCAGCAAGGAGAAACTAGCTGTCTTGGAATTGCTCCAGCGCTTAGCTCGGCTAAACAACAGCATATATAGGAGGGGGAGTGCTTCAGATCTGTCAGGGATAGTTTATGCTTTTCCTCCATGGCGGGGGTTGGACTAGATGGCCCAGTGGTCTCTTCCAACTCTATTATTCTATGATTCTATGAAATGTCTGCATTCAGAGCCTCTCTATTTGACAGCTGACGCTGCCGGTAGCCCAGCTTTTACTTTAATTTGAACTGCAGCAGGGAGTTCCGCAGTTCCTGGGCCGAACTTTGAGGCCAGCAGATGGAATGTGCCTCAGCCGCCAGCTCCAAGACCAGGAATGCCTGCAAACCTCAGCTAACTTTCCCCTCTCCTTACTTTGTATCGTTCCCTAATAAACCACTTGAAACTTGAAACTTTTTGTCTTTCCGCATGATACTTTTGTATCCCTTCCTGGCTCAGCACTCCATAAACGTTTCCAAAAACTCCTTTCTGGGCTCCGGAGAGCCGTGGGCCCGCGGGGGGCACCTCCAGGTGCTCCCCGGACCCCGAATCTGCGTTCGACCAAAACGCGGATAAGGAAACCGCCATTTCGGACCCCGCTATCCACTAAACATTTAACATGGCGGATCGCCGCCGTTCCAATTTTGCCTTGTTCAGTGACTAATTCTAAGTCTATCTGCCATCCCAGTTTCTCTGTTTTGGGCTGCTCCTCCCGGGAAGAAATTAGGTTTGTTTTTAGAACTTCTGCCTTGCAGAGAAACAGCTGATTGTCAAACCGGGGCTCCCCGCTTCTCCGCGGCAGCCCTCGCTCCACGTGGACTCAGGCCGCCTGGGACCTGCAGCAGCCGACCGCAGCGGCCCCGGGGAGGGAGGCCAGATGAGTCCCAGGTCTTGGCTGGGAGATGCAGTTCTCCAAAGGACATTGGCCCGCCTGACACCACTCACAGATTCTTTTACGGACTTTTTCTGCCTTCTCTGACTGACTTGGTGCCCTAGCGCCACGGACTTCCTCTATGAACTCCAAACCAGCCGCTTGAGAAGCATGGCCCCCGCTTGTGGGTGCATGCCCTTGTTGCAAAGGATCATACCTCAGGAACTCTGATGATTGCCTTTATTAATTGCTGTGGGGTTTCCTAATAAACTTTGCTGGGATGGGGATCTTTCCTATGAAATCTGTGAATTATGATAAACTGTAAAGAATGTATGTATGAAGTATGTGTAATATGAAATGAAATGAGATGTATCCTCGCCTTCCCCTTCCTTGTCTTTCCCCTCTTGAACTTTACCCTATAAAAGAATATGCGACCAGGGGATTACAGTTAAGGAAATTCAATTTCCTTGGAAGGAACTCCATCCATATTGACATTGCATGGAAAATACTGGCAAATCTGTGGCTTTGTTTTTCAGAGTTCAGACAAACAAAAGCCAGAGATTTGATCAGCCAGAAGCCGGAAAAACAGACTGATTGCATCAATTACGGTGTTTGTGCATGCTCCCTTGTGACAAAGGACCCTTTGCCCGCAAGGTTGAAGATCCAGACACCACCTATAGCCACCCTCTTTTGCCTATACACATCTTTTATCAGGACCCAGGAAATCCCTTGTTCCCCCATCCGCCTCCCCTGCTGTGAGGAGACAAAAGGTGTTCAATCAGCTGGCGGACGCCTCTCGGGCGTTCCGCCCTCCTGTACTGTCAAACCAGAGCCCGCCTCCCGGCCGCTGATTGGACAATCTCTGGAGGCGCTCTGAGGGCTCTGATTGGCCCTTTAGAGGCGGCAGCGGCCGGCGATTGGCGGGAGGGTGGGACCAGCGGCCAAGCCTCCTCCCAGCTGTTCCGGAGCCGGCCAATCAGGACAAGGGAAACTGACAGGAGGCGGGCGGGAGATTCAAACCAGGATTTCTTTGTTCTGACTGTATAAATATGCCTGAAAATCACTGTATTGCATGCTTACTTGAGGATCCATCCCTGTAACGCATCCTTTTCAGCTGAATCGCAAAAATAAACGCTTCGGTCGCAGATCTCCTCTTCAGCCTTGGTGAGATTGATTTTCAACGTTTTTGCGTCTTTTTTGGATTGGCCTCCGCTGGTCGCTCGCCAAGGTCAGGACCCCATTTGCGGTCCTTTGGGCCTCCCCTCGCTGGGAGAACCCCCCAAAAGAGCTCGATATCATTTGGCTTTACCACGAAGGGACTGCTGCTTGAGGTTCCAGACCAAATTATAGCCTAAATTCTCAAGCAGGCGCCTTGGACTGATTCTTTGGGCCAGTGGCGGCGGAGGAGCGGCTCGGGAAAAGAGGCACCTCTCCCAATTTGGACTTCCATTTGACCAGCTAACCAAAACTACAAATTCTCCCGCAGCCATCTCCTCCTAAGCCCTGACCTGGGGTTTCAGCACAAAGGAGCGCCAGGGAAGCCTTGATCTAAGGACTTCCAGGAAGAGGAGCGACCGACGCGAGAAGGGGGGAAGAAAACGTCCGGACGGGTAAGAAGCCAACCGCGGGCTGCCTTGGCTGCCAGGTGGGAGGGGATTCTAGGCTTTCTGAACCAGCTTCGGAGTCGGCCCACTGGGGAGGGATTCTCTAGGTCTCGGTAACAAATTTCTGGCGGGAGGTAGCGAACATCCACGTTTGAGGTCCAGAATAGCAACTCAGCTCGCTTTTGCGGCCTTGGCTGGAGCTACGCTGGAGAGGGAGCCCTTCCCTTTCGGACTGCCTAGCTGCCAAGGGCTGATCGCCTCGGGCTCTCTTGCTAGGGGACCGTTCAGGCTCTAGCCTACCAGCGGTTGGGGGGGCTACCCTGATTAGCCACTTCAGTGTGGGGCTATCAAGAGAGATGGGCGCATGTTATTCAGGGGTCAAACGTACTGTTCCATCAGAAACACCTTTGGGAAGGATACTGGCGGAATGGGACAGTGTCGCGTCACGGTCGCTGACGCAGGCCAGTATGGTGAAATTTAGCATGAGGAAGTGGCCTACCAGGCCCTTAGAAGGCGGAGCTTCGTGGCCCCCTCACGGCAGCACTGATCCGGAGCTCATCTTGAAGCTCCAGCGGGACTGTTGTGCCAGGGCCAAATGGGCCGAGCTAGCCTATGCCTCGTGCTTTTTCGCCCTGCACCGGAAGGAGGCGGAAGGGGGCAGTCGTGTCCAACTCCTCCCATGCAAGGAGAAGGGAACGAAGCCCCAGCCCCCGGGAAACCTCCCTCCAGACCCTTTGCCTCCTCCCGAGGAGGACCTCCTTGACACACTTGCTTATCCCCCTCCTTACCGCCCCAGCCTTCCCTTTTCCCCTCCTGTAACCTCTCCTGAGCCCTCCTCTACAACCCCTCCTTCAGAATCTCTCCTCCCAGGGATTCCTGCCCTCTTGTCTTCCCCAGCCCAGGCACCCAGCCAGCCCCGATCTTCCCCAGCAGGGACATCTCCCTCTGCAAAGTCTGGGCCCTCTATCCAGAGCGCCTCCACCCCCTTGTACCCTCCACTGCCATCTGCCCCTCTCTGCAGCCCCACTCCTACCCCATCCTCACCCCCCAGCTCCTCCAGGACCCCCTCGCTGAGCCTCAGCTGCCCGCCCTCCTCCTCCTCTTCCTCTTTCGCCCCGGCCAGACACAGCACCCCTCTTGATCCTCTCCCACTTCCCGCTCAGACCCCTAAAAGGTGCCCCAGCCTGCGGCTGGAGCCCCTTTCCCTGAGGGAACTTGACCCCCTCGCCCCCTGTTTCGCTCCCCAACCCAGGCTCCCTGCCATCAGTGCCCCAGCACCTTCCCATTCCCCTTGCGGCCACCAAGGCACTCCCAGGGCCCCTCCTCCTCCTGAGCAACCCTTGGTCCCCTCTCCTGCCCCACCTGTAGCTTCCCCAAGGGTCCCCACAGACCCTCAGGATCCCTTTGAGCCCCTCATCACCAAGGGCAGCTTGCGTAGCCACCCTGCTCACATCCAGGCTCCCTTGAGGGAGACAGTGGGGCCGGGGGGCACTTCCTTCCTCGTGCATGTTCCCTTCACTACCTCAGACCTCATCAATTGGAAGAGGAGCACAGCTCCCCTTTCCCAGGATCCCACTGAAATGTACGAGCTGCTCAAAACCATTTTCCTAACCCATCGCCCCACATGGGGGGATGTCATGACCCTTCTGGGTTCACTCCTCACCCAGGAAGAGAAGCGCCGCCTACTGGCCGCTGCTCAGGCAGAAGCCATGAAGGGGGAGGTGGACGATGGGGAGGACAGGGAGGCTGTTTTCCCAATCAAGGAAGACCCTGGGTGGAATTTCAACACGGAAGATGGCAGGAAGGCTCTAAAGAGCTTCCATCGCCATATCCTAGTGGGTGTGCCTTTGGTATACCCTCGCCCCTTGAACCTCTCCAAGCTTCTTGACATTCAACAGAAGCCGGACGAGAGTCCTTCGGACTTCTACGACCGGATGTGTCGAATGGCCAAGAACTGGACCAACATTGACCCCACTGACCCCGACAGCCAGCGCATGCTGAACACCCTCTTCATTGGGAAGTCCACCAGGGACATCAAACTTAAGCTCCAGAAAATTGAGGGAGGGGAGGCAATGCCCATCTCCCAGCTCATCAACATAGCTTTCAAGGTCTTCCACAACCGGGAAGACGCTGCTGCACAAAAGGAGGAGGATGACAGGAAGGCACAGGCTGAGGTTCAGGCCACTTGCATGTTGGCTGCTCTGGCAGACAGGGATAGGGGCAGGGATGGAGGGAGGGACCACAGGGACAACAGGGACAGACAGAATGGGGGAAATCGGAACCAGGGGAGGCAGAGGGACTACAGGGATGTCCAATGTTATGGGTGCAAAAAGACAGGACACATCAGAAGGGACTGCCCAGAGGGAAGGGAAAGGGGGGCCCACGAGAGGGTCCTGTGACTAGGAAGAAGGATCTCCCTGGCACCCTCTGACCCCATTGTGCCATTGAAGTTTGGGAGGAGGACTGTCGACTTCCTCCTGGACTGTGGGGCCACCCACTCAGTGCTCACAGAGGGGTTCAGGGGAACAGAATTGGGGAACAGGAAGGCTCAGGTAGTTGGGGTCTCGGGGAAAGAGGCAGAGCGTTCCTTCATGAAGCCCATGGAGTGTGAAGTGGGGGGGAGGACCTTGTCTCACGAGTTCTTATATATGCCAGAGTGTCCTGTCCCCCTTCTGGGCAGGGATATCCTTTGTAAAATCAGGGCCCAAGTTGCCTTTGGGCCAGAAAAGATCATCCTAGCAGTGCCTGAGGAAGAAGGATGGAGAGCTCAGGCCTTCCTTCTCCATCAGCCCAGTCCAGAGGCTGATCTGATTCCTCTGGCAGTCCTACAGCAGGTGGATCCCATAGTTTGGGCAGATGGGGTCCCGGGAAGAGCTAAGAACATTGCCCCTGTCTCAATCACCCTCAAACCTGACATCACTCCCCCTAGGATCCCTCAGTATAGGATTCCCATGGAGGCTAGGAAAGGCCTCCAGCCCATTATTGATAATTTCTTAAAGCACTCTCTGCTGAGAGAGTGTGCCTCTCCATTCAACTCCCCAGTCCTCCCAGTACGAAAAGGTGATGGTTCTGAATATCGTTTTGTTCAGGACCTGAGGGCCATCAATGCTGTAGTGGTGGATCTGCACCCTGTGGTGCCCAATCCTTACACTCTACTCTCTACTATTCCTCCTTCCTGTTCTTGCTTTACTGTTTTGGATTTAAAGGATGCCTTTTTCTCGATCCCTATTCACAAGGATAGCCAGGAGATCTTTGCATTCGAGTGGGAGCATGTGGGCACTGCCAGGCGGGTGCAACTTTGCTGGCAGGTTCTGCCCCAAGGCTTCACGTCGAGCCCTACCATCTTCAGCCAAAGCCTCGCCTCTGAGTTGGAGAAGTGGCCTGATCGCGACCAAGGGGTCCTGCTGCAGTATATTGACGACCTGCTGCTTTGTTGTGGGGACAAGGATACCTGTGAACGTCTCACCATCAGCCTCCTCAACTTCCTGGGGGAAGCCGGCTTCAAGGTATCCAAGAAGAAGGCCCAGATCTGTAAGGACACTGTGAGGTACCTGGGGTTTGACGTCAGCCAAGGGCAGAGGGCATTGGGACCAGAGAGGAAGGAGGCCATCTGCAGGGTCAAGGAGCCTAGGACGAAGAAACAGCTGAGGGGCTTCTTGGGCATGGCTTCATTTTGTAGAATCTGGGTTCCAGGCTTTGGACTGATCGCCAAGCCCCTGTATGAGGCGACCTCGGGGCCAGAGACGTTCCTAGTCTGGTCAGCTGAATGCAGGACAGCCTTTGAAGCCATCAAGAAAGCCCTGATGTCGGCCCCTGCCCTGGGACTCCCTGACATGACCAAGCCCTTCTTCCTCTATGTCCATGAACGCCAGGGGGTGGCAGCAGGAGTGCTTACCCAGCCACTGGGCAGCACCAAGAGACCAGTTGCTTACTTTTCCAAACGCCTAGACAACACCAGCCTTGGGTGGCCTGCCTGCCTGAGAGCCGTGGCTGCAACTGCCCTGATTGCTGAGGAGGCCAGGAAGCTGACGTTGGGCCAACCGACGACCGTCTACGTTCCCCACAGCGTCTTGGCAGTCCTGGATGCCAAGGGGACCAACTGGCTGTCCGCCGGCCGGCTCACGCGCTACCAGGCCCTGCTCATCGACCAAGGAGACCTCACCCTGGCCACCACCAACTGTCTCAACCCTGCCACCCTGATGCCCATCGACCTGGCTGAAGGAGACGACCAGGAGCCCCATGACTGCATTGCCACCATCGAAGAAGTCTACTCCAGCCGCCCTGACCTCAAGGACCAGCCCCTTCCTGATGCTGAGCTTGAGTTCTTCACCGACGGCAGCAGCAGCTGTCATCAGGGCGAGAGGAGAGCCGGGTATGCTGTGGTCACTCTCTGGGACACCATCGAGGCTGAACCACTCCCTCCTGGCACCTCCGCCCAGAGGGCGGAGCTCATCGCCCTCACCAGAGCCCTGGAGCTGGCCGAGGGAAAGACTGCCAACATCTACACGGACTCTAAGTTTGCCTTCCATGTGCTCCACGCTCACGGGGCTATTTGGAAGGAGAGGGGGCTGCTGACAACAGCTGGCAGCCCCGTGAAGCATCAGGCTGAGATTCTGAGACTCTTGGAGGCTGTCTGCAAGCCTGCTGCAGTAGCCGTCATCCACTGCAGGGGGCACCAGGCCGGGGACCAGGACACAGCTAAGGGGAATCGAAGAGCAGACGCTGCAGCCAAGGCGGCCGCCAATCGAGAGCCCATCTTCCTTGGTGCCTTGATCCCAGACACCACTGTGACCTCTCTCCCTGTGTATGGAGCCATGGATGATGAGTTCGCGAAGGGAGAGGGTCTGAAGCAGGAGGAGGGCTGGTGGAAGGACAACCAAGGCCGTCTGTTGCTGACTGATCCCCTTATGCGTGAAGTGGCCCTGCGCCTCCACAAGAGCACCTATTGGGGCCATGATGCTATGCTGGAGCATCTCAGGACTCTCTTCATCGGCCCTCGCATGGCCCAGCAGTCCATTTGGGCTTGTCGTCGGTGTCTCCTCTGTCTTAAGAACAACCCCAAGATCCAGAAGCGGCCAGAAGTGGGGCATCTCAAGTCGGGCCTCCAACCAGGGCAAGTGTGGCAAGTGGACTTCGCAGAGCTGCCCTCTAGCCGGAAATACAAATATCTGTTGGTGTTTGTGGACTGTTATAGTGGGTGGCCTGAGGCCTTCCCTTGCTACACCTGTGCTGCCAAGGAGGTGAGCCATGCCCTGCTCAATCACATCATCCCCCGTTTCGGATTGCCCCTCTGCCTCTCCTCAGATAACGGAGCATCTTTCGTCTCCAAAGTCACCCAGCAGGTCGCCCAGGCTCTCCAGATCCAGTGGAACCTGCATACCAGCTGGCACCCTGAAGCAAGCGGGAAGGTCGAGCGAATGAACCAGACCATCAAAAGGCAATTGGCTAAGATCTGTCAGCAGGCGAGCCTGCCCTGGCCAGATGCTCTCCCACTAGCTCTCACTCGAATCAGGGCTGCTCCTAGGAAGGGCTTGAAGTTGAGTCCTTTTGAGATCCTCTATGGTAGGCCTTTCCCTTCCTCCCGGGTCCCCCTCAAGGCTGAACACTTGCATGAGGTGGGATCCGAGAGCATCAGGGAGAGACTGTCTCTTCTCACTTCTATCCTCTCTTCTATGAATAGGTACCTGCTTTCTCATCTTCCTGTTCCTTTGGATGCTCCTGTCCACAACTTCTCTATCGGTGATTGGGTCCTGGTCCGTACGTACCGACCGGAGGCATTGACCGAAAAGTGGGTCGGGCCCCACCAGATCCTCCTCACCACCCACACTGCGGCTAAGGTAGCGGGTATCCGGTCCTGGGTCCACCATTCCAGGCTGAAGCTCGCCCCAGAGCCACAAGTGGGGACCACTGAGGGAGGAGGTGACGACGAACAGTGGGCTGTAGAGCCAGGGGAGGATCTGCGGCTTCTATTCCGGAGGTTGCCGCCGAAAAACCCTTCGGCTCCTGAGCCCACCGATCCACCCCCTTCCAGAACATCCAGGAGGAGGAGACGACGTGCCTCTGGTCGAGGAGGGCCTCCAAAAGATCCCCACCAAGTTTCAAGCCGATAGCCCCACGGGAAGCCACCTTTTCCGCCTACTTCCGGGTTCAGAAGTTCCACTGACAGCTCTTGACGGCTGTCAAACTCACCATCAGCTGATTTTGACAGGCGCGTTTGAGACATCTCTGCCGCTTTCGCCTCTCCATTGCTCTATCAAGACCGCTGGGAGCTGTCCAGCAATTCAGCACTCTCTGCAAACAGTAAGTCTATTTGGCCACTAGGGGGAGGAACTGTCCAACACCTTTCAGCATGATTTTTCCCCTATTATTTTGCCTGCTTTTCCCTTCCCAATGCATGACTTCCAGCCCTGTACTGTATGAGTGGTTGTCAACTAAGGTTAACTTTTGGCAACAGTTGGCATACCGAGTCTTAAATGTTTCCGATTTCTGTCTGACTAGTGGGGCCTCAGCCACTGATATCTTCTCTTCCTGCCTAATAGGGGTTCCAGAGCCCCTGGAGATTTTTCGAAATTTTACAGTTTTCCAAAATATCCCATCGAAGGCCATGTCCTATAGAGACATTTCTGTGTGGGGCAGGGCCGTCAGGGAAAGGGAGCCGGGCATGGTGGTCATTAAATTGGCACATCAGCCACATGCCCATCACTGCTTCCAAATCCCCAAATGTGTGGGGAAGTGCCATGATTTGCCCAAAGAAAATCTTTTAAATTGTTCTTCCGTTGAAGTGCTGCCTTACATGAATGCCCATTTGGTGTTGCCCCCTGGATGGTTCTTCCTGTGCGGGCAGACAGCCTATAGCTACCTCCCAGCCAATTCCACCATTGGGAATTGTGCCTTGGGCAGGCTGTCTATCTTTTTGCCTTCCAAAAACGATCTGGAGCTGGCACACTCCCTGGATCGGGAGGCTAGGTCCATTCAAAACTTGGACCCAAATTGTGATCCCTCTATGGTAATTAAGGGCATTCCCCAATTTGTGGCAGCGGCCCTGTTTACCCCTGGGGTTGCAGCGGCAATGAACTACAGGGCCGTTAAACATCTGGCCTGTGCTCTGGTCAAGAACATCAATTACACCTCACAAGCCTTGGCCTCCATAGCTACTGAGATGCATGAGCTAAGGGAGGCCGTGTTGGACAATCGGGCTGCCATTGATTTTCTTTTGTTGAAGAACCACTACGGCTGTGAGAGTGTGCGACACATGTGTTGCTTTAATTTGACAGACCGGACCCCTGTAGTCAGAAAAGCCATAGAGGGCCTGAATGATTTGGCGGCGGGGATAAAAGAATCAGTAGGCTTTGATCTCGGTTTTCTGACAGATTGGCTTCCTTCGCTAGCATGGCTCAGAAAGGGCTTTCTAGTTTTCCTGGGTCTTGTTGTTCTTTTGCTGGCCTTGAGCTGCTGCTGGTCGCACATTCCCTCTCTGCTCAGAATTTGCCAAAAAAGGGGACGTGCAGATCCGTCTAGGCAGATGGCCATGCTGCCATTAGCGGGCTACCGTGCGTGGGCGGAGGCTGTAGGAGGCCGCCTCCCTCGGCCTCCAGCGCCTCCGAGTGGGGATTTGACAGCTGACGCTGCCGGTAGCCCAGCTTTTACTTTAATTTGAACTGCAGCAGGGAGTTCCGCAGTTCCTGGGCCGAACTTTGAGGCCAGCAGATGGAATGTGCCTCAGCCGCCAGCTCCAAGACCAGGAATGCCTGCAAACCTCAGCTAACTTTCCCCTCTCCTTACTTTGTATCGTTCCCTAATAAACCACTTGAAACTTGAAACTTTTTGTCTTTCCGCATGATACTTTTGTATCCCTTCCTGGCTCAGCACTCCATAAACGTTTCCAAAAACTCCTTTCTGGGCTCCGGAGAGCCGTGGGCCCGCGGGGGGCACCTCCAGGTGCTCCCCGGACCCCGAATCTGCGTTCGACCAAAACGCGGATAAGGAAACCGCCATTTCGGACCCCGCTATCCACTAAACATTTAACATGGCGGATCGCCGCCGTTCCAATTTTGCCTTGTTCAGTGACTAATTCTAAGTCTATCTGCCATCCCAGTTTCTCTGTTTTGGGCTGCTCCTCCCGGGAAGAAATTAGGTTTGTTTTTAGAACTTCTGCCTTGCAGAGAAACAGCTGATTGTCAAACCGGGGCTCCCCGCTTCTCCGCGGCAGCCCTCGCTCCACGTGGACTCAGGCCGCCTGGGACCTGCAGCAGCCGACCGCAGCGGCCCCGGGGAGGGAGGCCAGATGAGTCCCAGGTCTTGGCTGGGAGATGCAGTTCTCCAAAGGACATTGGCCCGCCTGACACCACTCACAGATTCTTTTACGGACTTTTTCTGCCTTCTCTGACTGACTTGGTGCCCTAGCGCCACGGACTTCCTCTATGAACTCCAAACCAGCCGCTTGAGAAGCATGGCCCCCGCTTGTGGGTGCATGCCCTTGTTGCAAAGGATCATACCTCAGGAACTCTGATGATTGCCTTTATTAATTGCTGTGGGGTTTCCTAATAAACTTTGCTGGGATGGGGATCTTTCCTATGAAATCTGTGAATTATGATAAACTGTAAAGAATGTATGTATGAAGTATGTGTAATATGAAATGAAATGAGATGTATCCTCGCCTTCCCCTTCCTTGTCTTTCCCCTCTTGAACTTTACCCTATAAAAGAATATGCGACCAGGGGATTACAGTTAAGGAAATTCAATTTCCTTGGAAGGAACTCCATCCATATTGACATTGCATGGAAAATACTGGCAAATCTGTGGCTTTGTTTTTCAGAGTTCAGACAAACAAAAGCCAGAGATTTGATCAGCCAGAAGCCGGAAAAACAGACTGATTGCATCAATTACGGTGTTTGTGCATGCTCCCTTGTGACAAAGGACCCTTTGCCCGCAAGGTTGAAGATCCAGACACCACCTATAGCCACCCTCTTTTGCCTATACACATCTTTTATCAGGACCCAGGAAATCCCTTGTTCCCCCATCCGCCTCCCCTGCTGTGAGGAGACAAAAGGTGTTCAATCAGCTGGCGGACGCCTCTCGGGCGTTCCGCCCTCCTGTACTGTCAAACCAGAGCCCGCCTCCCGGCCGCTGATTGGACAATCTCTGGAGGCGCTCTGAGGGCTCTGATTGGCCCTTTAGAGGCGGCAGCGGCCGGCGATTGGCGGGAGGGTGGGACCAGCGGCCAAGCCTCCTCCCAGCTGTTCCGGAGCCGGCCAATCAGGACAAGGGAAACTGACAGGAGGCGGGCGGGAGATTCAAACCAGGATTTCTTTGTTCTGACTGTATAAATATGCCTGAAAATCACTGTATTGCATGCTTACTTGAGGATCCATCCCTGTAACGCATCCTTTTCAGCTGAATCGCAAAAATAAACGCTTCGGTCGCAGATCTCCTCTTCAGCCTTGGTGAGATTGATTTTCAACGTTTTTGCGTCTTTTTTGGATTGGCCTCCGCTGGTCGCTCGCCAAGGTCAGGACCCCATTTGCGGTCCTTTGGGCCTCCCCTCGCTGGGAGAACCCCCCAAAAGAGCTCGATATCATCTGTGAGTAATATTAGGTACTGTACCTTGCATGTAGAGAACCACATGGGTCTAGATAGGGGCAGGGTCTGGCACCCTTAGGCCCCAAGACCCTGGCAAGTCCTAATCGTTCACACTTGCCCCAGAGCATCTCTGCAATGTCCACACCCCATTAGACATTATGCCAGACTTTTCCTACCTGCTGTCCTCCAGATGTTTTGATTATTATATGGCTAATAACCATGGATGATAAAGCTGTTTTATAAAACATCTGGAAGTCAAAAGAAGGATGGTAATGCCAGATGGTTGAATCTAGCACAGCACCACCAACTAAGCATTTTTGTGGGGCACTTAATGGAAACAAAAGGATGACTAGAACTAGAAAACATTAACTGCTTGGAAATCTACATCTGGATTGGACATATGACTACAGGCACTCTTTTTTATCCATCTTTAACTCAAAGGGTACATCTGTCTCAGTGACTCAATATACAAAATGTTGGCTCCAACTTGTAGTTAAAATCAAATTTCTCAAAACTGAAATACTCCCCTCTCCCTGCTTTCTTATGGCATTAATTGTGGCAACTAAGCAGTTATACTAATTTTATTTTGTGAGGGACATGGAAAGAGCCTTCTTGAAGACTGAGTAAATACAGTCAGGTGTCCCCTAGGCAACATTTTTTTTTTTTTGTAAATCTAATCTTTCCAACCCAAAAGCATTGCTTTACAACATTTTATGCAATGCTTTTGACACAAAATAAATAATAATTTTACTTTGTCGTTGCCATATTTATTTATATTATATCTATATCTCTCTGTATTTGTATTCTCCAGTTCGGGACTCAAGGTGGCTTACAAAAGTTAAAACAATAATAGTTAAAATTAAGAGCATAAAAAGGTTAAAAAGCAATGAAACCATAATATGTGAAACTAATTAAAACAGGGAGACCAGAAATTGGCTGCTGTAACATACTAAAGTAAATCACCTGGAAAGGGTTCAGAAGAGAGTATGAAGAAGGCAAGCTATTTAAAGCAAAACCCTGTGAGGAAGGTCTTGATATATGTTAGAGTTATTTTTCTAGGCAAAAATGCAAATGGAGACTGATGTAAATGAAGAGAGTCACATCCAAAGGGAATAATTGGAGATACGTTCCAACATAGCTAAAATAACAAAAAAAAAAATTAGAAGTTTTACTCTATCGACCATTTAAAGAAGCTTACAGCATAAAATCTGAGTGTACCTTTTCCAGGTTAGAGAAATGTGCAGATGCTGATCCCAAGGGGGCTGGGTTGGTCTGAGCTAGTTCGGTGTTAAATTACAGTTTCTCTCCAGATAGAAAGCAAATGCCAAATTGTGTTCTTCCCATCCTCTCTCCATCAGGTTTGCATACAAAAGGAAGAAAAGAAGGCTGAAGTTGCTCTTCTGCCATGTAAGCAAATGCTTTCCAGCCACAGAAAATGTCAAGATTTCATTTTTTTCCACCTAACACTCCAACCTCTAAGCAGGTAAAGAAAATTCCTTTCTTCCAGCCACACCTGGGATGTAGTTGCTTTTACCGTTTCCCAATTCCCCCAAGATAAGCAGATAAAAGAAAACCAATCCAATCACCCTTATACCTCATAGTCCCATGCCAAAGCTGCAAACACTGGCTTCACCTTCATCACTCTCCATATTTCACTTTTTCTTTCTTCTTTTCCCACCTTTTTCAAATGTACACGTACTCCAGGAGAACTATGTATTATGGGTTTATTTAAGTATTGCATGCATATTGTTCTGAATTTGAAATATTGTAAATTGAGGCAATGTAAGTCAGGACTCATCTTGATCCTCTGTTTAAAAATACTGAAGATTAGGTGGCAAAAGTATGATAGCTGGGACCAAGTGCTGGTTGTGCAACACGGCTCTGATTTAGAGAAGGGAACATGTGCACGAGACAGCACACCAAGTGAGAGACGCAGCTGCAGTAGGATACCAGTGAAGTAATGTAACGCAGGTGGGATAGGATAACAGTGAAGTAATGTAAGAGTGACTGGATTTCATGCATTTTTCATCACTGCTCCTATTTCTCCCCTCTTTTCTATCTTTCCTTCCAATGCAACAATGTTTTTTAATATGTTAGCCTACATCAGTATGTTTGGCTGTTTCCCCTCCCCCTTTCTACCGAACTACCTTGCATAGACTCTCCAGATAGCCTACATCAGTACGCTTGGCTGTCCCTCCCTGCTTCTATCGTAGCTGTGTCTCTCACTGCGTGCGGTCTCTCGCGCACGTGGTGCTGTGTCTGGCGCATGTGTTCCCTTCTCTAATTCAGAGCCGCATTACGCAACCAGTGTAGCACTACCAGCACTGGGTCCCAGCTATCATACTTTTGCCAATTAGCTCTAAGTGGGATTTCTTAAAGAATAAGGTTTGTATCAAAATTGAAGATATCTTTTTATTTATAAATATGCATTTGTGGTGATCTAATGTGACCTCCTAGTGATTTGAGATTTGATGGACTATGATTCATAAAATAAATTTAGTTAATAATATACAGTAGAGTCTGGCTTATCCAGCCTTCGCTTATCCAACATAGTCTGCCTCCCACCTGGATCGACAGGTGAGGGAAGTGGAGTGTATATTTACCTGTGGAATAATGTGAGGGTGGAAGAAAGGAAGAACCCTTGTCTGTTTTGGTGCTAAATTAATAAATACAGAAATTACTACATAACGTTACTGTGTATTGAACTGCTTTTTCTGTTGATTTGTTGTAAAACATGATGTTTTGGCGCTTAATTTGTAAAATCATAATATTACAGGCTTTTCCTTAATCCTTTCTTATTCGACATTTTCGCTTATCCAACATTCTGTCAGCCCGTTTATGTTCGATAAGCGAGACTCTACTGTAATAATTCTTGTATACCCATAGCATCTACTTAAAAACCATTTATGTTTCTAGATTCATATGAGAGTACCTAAACTCTTAGATTTTCAGCAGATATTTTGTTGTTTGTCCCAGTGTCTTAAGAGGCTCATCTAGTCAGTAAGCAAGACACAGCTTTATTTTTCTCATTCTCTAAATTGTAGAATTCCCATTTGTAAGAAATCAACATCTCTCAATTCCTGCTAATTTTTTGGTAGAAGGTCAAAACAATCTATATCTATATATCTATATATATAGATATATTCATGTCTGGAGTGACTTGAGAAACTGCACATTGCTTCTGGTTAGAGAGAATTGGCCATCTGCAAGGATGTTGCCCAGGGGACACTTGGATGTTTTAATGTTTACCATCTTTGTGGGAAGCTCCTCTCATATCCCTGCATGGGGAACTGGAGCTGATAGAGGGAGCTCATCCACGCTATTCCCAGATTTGAACCTGTGACTTGTTGGTCTTCAGTCCTAGTGGCACAAGGGTTTAACTCACTGTGCCACTGGGGATCCTAAACTATAGTGTTCTGTATGGATTTTTAAACTGATTTTTACTGTGAAAATAAATATTCTGAAACGAGTCCCCAAGTTAGGAACAAGATAGGGCATGTAGATTGGTTATTAAGTTGAATTTGTATGTAAGTTGAAACAGGTACATTTTTACATGTAACTCCTGTCTGTCTGTCTGTCTGTCTGTCTGTCTATAGCTTTGGAGAGCATAGGGAAGGGTTAGCACCCCTGTAGTGTTTGTTTTGCTGTCTGTGCCCCTATTCAGAAGATTTAACCTCACTTTCCCCTGTGAGAATTGGATGTTGAAAAGATTTGGCTTGCTGTGGAAACAAGGATTGATGATAAAGCTTCAGTGGATACACCTTTTCCCCATGATAACTCTTTCAGGATTGCATTTCCCTTCTGAGGGGTAGATTTATTTCACTTCCTGTTGTCTCCTGTTTGTAACTATGAGTTGTTTGTAAGTCAAATGTTTGTAACTTGGGGACTGCCTGTACATTGTTTTGAAAGGCCTGATAGGTAGAAGTGATCAGCCAATATGATAGATAGAGAGATAGAGAGAAGTCTGACCTTGGGAAGTCTGACTTGGCCACGGTGGTCCACGTTCTGGTTACATCCCGTGTTTACTGCAACACTCTCTACGTGGGGTTGCCTCTGAAGACTGCCCGGAAGCTGCACTTAGTCCAACGTTCGGCAGCCAGATTACTAACGGGAGCGGGGTACAGGGAGCACACAACTCCTTTGTTGTGCCAGCTCCACTGGCTGCCAATTAGCTTCCGAGCTAATTTTAACCTACAAAAGCCTATACGGTTCCGGCCCGGATTACCTGTCTGAATGTATTCTCCCCTATGAACCACCAAGACAATTAAGATCTACTGGTGGGACCCTGCTCTCGGTCCCGCCACTTTTGCAATCACGTCTGGCAGGAACAAGAGATGGGGCCTTTTCTGTGGTGGCCCCTCGGCTATGGAACTCTCTTACGGTTGATATCAGATCTGCCCCCTCCCTCCTGTCCTTCAGGAGGCTGGTGAAATCCTGGCTATGGAAGGAAGCATTCCCAGAGTAATGCTTGAAACCGGCTACAGAACAAAGTTATCGACCACACATAGGGACTGGGTTGGACATGATTTTATCTTGGCGATTTGGCTTATTTGTAATTTTAATCAATATGTATTTTAGCTCATTATTATATGATGTTTTTAGATTGTACAATTAGCATTGAATCCTTGCTGTAAGCTGGTCTGAGTCCCTCTATGGAGGTGAGAAGATCGGGGTATAAAAGTTTTAAATAAATAAATAGATAGATAGATAGATAGATAGATAGATAGATAGATAGATAGATAGAATTCCTCATAAGCACTAATGTTATAAGTAGTGGCAGATCAAATAAATTAATAAAAGGTTACTGTAATTAATTTAGTTCAGGTATTAAATACTCATCTTGGTTATATATTCTAAGTTTTATGGGGTGAGTTTAATTTGGATGAATCATTGTTATTAGTGCATCACTATGATTTTTGCAGCCAGTGTTTTGTTTTTAAATTGAGGAATCTTTGCTATATTAACAGAAGCATTAAGTAATAAAATCATATTTAGAACTATCATAATGTTTCTTTATTTGCATAGAAAAATGGCACAATAAAGAATAATTAGCAGCATGTGCCCCAGCTCAACTACTCAATTTCCTCAGCTTAGATAATTAATTATTGTAGTGAAATGCATCATTATGGCTAATTTTAGAAAATCCAGCAGCTGCGGGGTCATAGTGGTAACAATTTCAATGTGTAATTGGGGGGAAGAACATGAAAGCAAGTCATATAATCTTTTATTAGATAATAATAATAATGAATCAAGCCCACATATGTAGTGAGTAGTGTAATGAGAAAGGAAATTAATTGCATAAATTAACAATGTTAGTAAATAGATCTTAGCCACAGAACAGTTTCTTCTCTACAGTTACTCTCTTCTGTGAGACATTTACCACTTTTCGTTAAAAGCAGAGCTTTTTCGCATTACAGCTTCCAGAACTGCCCAGCGAATTACGCAGTTGGCTGGTGGTTTCTGAGAGCTGCACTCTAAAAGGGTATATTTACAAAGCTCTGTTTAGAACAATAAGAACTTGGATTTAGTGTTTGTACATTTACACATCAGTTCTCAGTGGCTCAGTTCCATTTCCCTGTTGCCAATCACATATTTCTTCCTATGGTACTGAGCAGTTACTAAGCCTTTTGTTCTAAAAATGTATTTTATCACTAGCCGTCCCCTATACACATATACACGTTGTATATCTGTATATGTGTTTTGTGTGTGTATATATATATGTGTGTGTGTGTGTGTGTGTATGTGTGTGTATATATTTGTGTATATGTGGTTTTGCGCATGCATTGTAATGTGTTTTTTATGCTTTTAAAATCTCTTCCACTGTGTTTTTCAGTGCTTTTATGAGTGATGGTCACTTGTTGGCCTGATAGGTGTATTGTGTCCAAATTTGGTGTCAATTCGCCCAGTGTTTTTTGAGTTATGTTAATTCCACAAACAAACATTACATTTTTAATTATATAGATTGAAATGGAACACATTTCAACGTTGTTTCATACCTTATCAGTTGATAATTGCCTACATGAGGAAAATTATTGACTTCTAACATATTCAGGCCTGAAGGAGGGCCATCTAGGAATGATCTAATAATGGAAAAAAATTCCCCAAAGGACTGAGACTAAGGTTCTGTACTTTTCTGCAGAGAGGGGAGCCATATGGGGACAATGTCTTGGCTTATAATCTAAAATATCTCTCTCTCTCTAGTTGCTCATGCCAGGTGTGCTTCTGGTTCAGGGTTCTTGGCCTCTGAGACTTTTCTATTACATCTTTTGGGGTATTGTTGTCAGTCACTTCCAACTCTTCGTGACCTCATTGACCAGCCCATGCCCGAGCTCTCTGTCGGCTGTGGCCACCCCTATTTCCTTCAAAGTTAAGCCAGTCACTTCAAGGATACCATCCATCCATCTTGCCCCTGGTTGGCCCCTCTTCCTTTTTCCTTCCATTTTCCCCAGCATCATTGTCTTCTCCAAGCTTTCCTGTCTTCTCATTATGTGACCAAAGTACTTCATCTTTGCCTCTAATATCCTTCACTCCAGTGAGCAGTTGGGCTTTATTTCCTGAAGTATGGATTGATTGGATCTTCTTATGGTCCAAGGCACTCTCAGAATTTTCCTCCAGCACCACAGTTCAAAAGTGTCTATCTTCCTTCGCTCAGCCTTCCTTATGGTCCAGCTCTCACATCCATAGGTTACTACAGGGAATATCATTGCTTTAAGTATGTGGATCTTCATTGCCAGTGTGATGTCTCTGCTCTTCACTATTTTATCGAGATTGGTCATCGCTCGCCTTCCAAGAAGGGCAGACTTAAAGAAGATGCTAAACCTTCTCACATCCAGCACCTTGGACAGATCCTTGGACTGAAATTCAGAACAAGTTCATCTCCCCACTCCAGGTGCTATGGGTGCTCAGCTCCAACGCTTCTTACATTGGCACTACTTGCCGCTCAGCCTCTGAACCTATGTCCAGGTGGGTGCTGAACATTGGGGTAATGACAAATTTGACAGCACAGTGCTTTGGAGATCCCAATAACGAACGAATGCCTGCAAAAACAAAGCCTAACCCTACCTTTTGAGTTAGTTACATGTGATAGCACTACAAAAAATTGTCTTACATCATGATCTTAAGACTTAATGTCTCTGTCTATCTAGCTATCTAGCTATCTCAATGTCTATTTCATTCTAAGTAAAAATAAAATGAGGCAAAATCTCTTATGCCTGGCTACTGAATATACTCAAGTATAAGCCTAGTTTTTCAGCCCTTTTTTTAGGCTGAAAAAGTTCCCCTCAGCTTATACTCGAGTCAAGGTTATTTATTATTTTCCTCTGTTACTATTTTTATTACATTTATAATTTTACTCTTTTATTATTACATTTATAATCTTACTCTATTATTATTATTATTATTATTACATTTATTATTTTACTCTATTTATTATTGTTATAACATTTATTATTTTATGATATTATTACTGGTATTTTTACATTTCCATTATTATTATTATTATTTTATTATTATTACATTTATTACTTTACTCTCTTTATTATTATTGGAAGGATACATAAGCACATTTACATTGAATAAGGTTAGAATGGTTTAATCAGAGTTGGGCAGTCTTATCTTAAATTACAATTTTATGTAAATATTTAATTTACTGATGCCTCAATTAATGTAATTTTATTGGTATCTATTTTTATTTTGAAATTTACCAGTAGATGCTGCATTTCCCATCCTCGGCTTATACTCAAGTCAATACGTTTTCCCAGTTTTTTGTGATAAAATTAGGTGCCTCGGCTTATATTTGGGTTGGCTGAAACTCGAGTATATGCGGTATATATTTTTTCTTCCAGTTTAAACTATGGCCTATTTATTTATGTATTGTTTCAAACAGCAGGTATCTTGATACTGCTAGTAAGATGGTGGCCATCCCCTAAGTGTCTTTTCTGGGTTTTGTGCTCTCAGAGATGCACTATCTCATGACACTGATCTGTAAAACAAATGAAATCAAGAAAACATTTTGATCAGCAGGTATATTCTACTACTGTTAAGGTGTGTGAACCCACTGTCAATATGGCATGTCTAGAGCAGAGTTTAGAAAAATCGCCTTGAATTACAGGTCGTATCTAGCTCTGTGAATATTTTTAAAAGGGACTTTCCAGGCTGTGCTCTAGAGGAAATCCTCATTAATAAAGGAAGAAAGATAATCAACATTTTCATCCAGAAATGACCATGTGGCAGACATATGGTTACTTGCTATTCGCAAATGTCCAGATATTTGGATGCTTCATCATTGTTTATATAGACAAAAGGGGAAAAGAGGAAGTCTTTATATTTTTTGTCTTTTTTTCTTCTTGCATTTGCCTCAGGCAAGAGCTTCAGATCTAAAAAAAAGTAGTTTGTGCTCCACTCCTCTCTCATTTTGAATTAATAAATGTGTTCCTTATGCATTTATTAGATCTAAGGAAGTACAATGAAGGAAAGAAGAACATATAGACTCTATGAAAGTCTTTGATTTTAATATAAGACAAGATAGCTTCCCTAATACAACATTAAGAAGAATCATTGAGTCATAAAGTTGAGAGAAACCACAAGGGCCATTTACTCCAACCCTCTGCTATGGGGAAACGCATAATCAAAGTACCCCCAACAGATGGCCATCCAGCCTCAACTTAAAGACCTCCAGGGAAGGTATATGCATAAAGAGATAATTGTCTTGATCTGTAAGGTTGTACAGATGAGTGTATTGCATCCTGTGTAAACTCATAGCCTTTATCATTAAAGACATTTCTTAAACAATTAATGCCATCACCATAATGCTTTCATTTGAGACTTATTCCTATCAGTCCTTTGTTTCTATATTTTTTTCAAAAAGAGTTAGATTAATTTCACAAGGGTCAAAATCTTGGCTCAGTAAACGAGTTATAAAGTTCTGGATAGGAATGACACATCTCCCTTACAAATCCACCATAGTTGGATGCCCAGCAACAAGCATCCTTCAAGATCTTACAGGGACCCTTTAGGAGTTTTGCAGAATGCTGTCCAATGGTAGGAACATAGCTCTATGGTGCTCTGCTCCTCAACTTCACTCTCCATCAACTAATAAATAATGGGGAGAATTAAGCACTTAAATGTGGGGAATTTTGTGATAGTCTTGCTAACAGAGTATTTAAACTTGTGACAGAATTTAAATGTGTGACATATGCCTTTGAAAGTGACCAACAGGAGGCAGGCTAGAGATTGCTGGACACTATTTCTATACAGCTACTTTTTGTGAACTTGCTTAGCTACCAAACAGATTTGGATTTGGAAACCTATGTTTGATGTTTAGTACCTGCTGTATAATCAAAATTCAGCCAATTACTGAATTTTGAATTCCGCTGTTAGCCCCAGCTTCTGCCAACCTAGCAGTTCAAAAACATGCAAATGTGAGTTGATCAATAGGATGGAAAGGTAATGGCGCTCCATGCAGTCATGCCAGCCACATGACCTTGGAGGTGTCTACAGACAATGCCAGCTCTTCAGCTTAGAAATGAAGATGAGCACCAACCCCCAGATTCAGACACAACTGGACTTAACATCAGGGGAAACCCTACACGTGCAGATTTCAATTTTAGTATAATGGATCCACATATGGACTTAATCTGGGCCTAGCCATATTCCACCCTCAGCTTACTGAATAGCCTCTGAAAACTGACATAGTCTTTGCTTTGGATAGAACATGTCAAGTCTCAGGCCCCATCTACACTGTGCATTTAATGCATTTTGAAGCTGCAAACTGCAGCAGCCAGACAACTAATTCCTACAAAAAGCATGCAAAAGAAATCCCTTCATGCGCATCAGTGCTCTGGGGTTTGTGTAATCACCACCCGGGCCTCACACTGGTTCCAGGATTTCCCATATAATCATCAGGGAAACGACTTTCTTCAATACTGGTTTGAAACTGCATTAAATGGTCAGTGTAGATGGGGCTTCAGACACACCTGGTTACATCCTCATCGTCAGGTATGAGAAAATTATAATATTGTATACATATGTTCAGATTTCATACCAAGTGTGAAGCACTTCATATAGGGAAGATGTTTATATTTTTAAAGACTTATTCAGTCTTTAATATAAGCTATAAATAATTTCCAAAGCTAAAAAGCTTGGTGGGAAAAAGCCAATATGTTGCATTTACATTAAATAAAACCCTCTCTAAAACTACTAATTATATGTATGTTGCAAAAAGGACATTTATTATTATGTTAATTATAGCTTAACATTTCAATTTAAGTTATATTACTACACCAGCAAAGGTATAGGAATTAACATGAATAGCCACATTAATTAATCTGTCTTGCTACTTTCCCCTGTTATGAGCTTGAAAGAGAAGAAGATAATTGCATGGGTTCTTCAGAAATTCACTTATTACTTACCTACTGAAAGAGAATGAGCGAGGTTAAGGAATAAACCCACATAGGAATGAGTCAGAAAACAAATATTTTTTCAATACGTATAAACAAAAAGCTAGCCCATCGCACACCACATCAATAATACCTCACAATAGAGAACAATCTTACAACATGATTGATATTATTTTTCAGAAATAGAAAAACCAATAAAGAACAATTTTGTTATTCTCAGTCTGAACTCAGCTGTGATACTGCTAAGTATCTACAACTTCAAAGGTTGAGATCATCTCTCTGCTATTGTTCAGCTCTCCTTTTCTGTCACCATCCTCTTCCAATTAACTCCATGATTTCCTTCCAGTTTTGAGAATGTGTTCTTTGAAACACAAAGATTTTTAAAAAACAAATCCTATGGCAAGATAGAAAAGAAAGGCACTCCAAATTCACAAGACATTGAGAACTCTAATAGATTCTCTTACATTAAAAGCCAGAAGCAAACTAGGGAGAGCATCACTCCAATATCTGAACTTAAAATTAGTTGTTTGTTGTTTTTTCGTGTCAGGAGCGACTTGAGATACTGCAAGTTGTTCCTGATGTGAGATAATTTGCCGTCTGCAAGGACATTGCCCAGGGGACGCCCGGATGTTTTGATGTTTTACCATCCTTGTGGGAGGCTTCTCTCATGTCCCCGCATGGGGAGCTGGAGCTGACAGAAGGAGCTCATCTGCACTAGATTCGAACCTGTCGGTCTTCAGTTTAACCCATTGCACCACTGGGGGCTCCACTTAAAATGAGTGATTTTGGATTATAGCATTTAAATCTTTATGGGATTAGTGGATTACAGTTATAATAAATAATGTTACAGTTAAACACTTCTTAACTCTCACAAAAACATGACTCAAATCACCAACAGAGTTCTATGCATTAAAAATAAATGCAGAAAACAAACAAAATATCTAAAATTGGCATATTTATCTGAAACTAGAATAATGGGGGAAAAATAGTTAATACAGTATACTTTTCCTTATTTCTGGCCAAAAATAAACCTGCTAAAATTGAATTAAAATGAATTAATCACCTGCAAAATATCTTTGATTGTATGACTTCTGTTACTTTTTGTATACAGTATTCTTTTTACTACTGTTCATTCCTTTCAGTTTTTCATTCCTTTACCCGCCACGCGTTGCTGTGGCCAAGCTTCTCTCCCTCTTTCTCTCCTTCTTTCACTCCTTCCTTCATTTCCTTTTCTTCTTTCCTTTCTTCCTTCTCTACCTGTTTACTTCCTTCCTTAGCTTTTTGCTCCCATCCTTCCTTCTCTTTATTTCTTTCCTTCCCTCCCTCTTTCTCTCCTTCTTTCTCTTCTTCCTTTGCTCCGTCTTTCCTCCCTTCCCTTTTTCTTTCCTTCACTCCTCCTTCCTTCTCTTCCTCTTTCCTTCCTCCTCCCTTTTTTCCCTTCCTCTTTCTCTCCTTTCTTCCCTCTCTATCTCTTTCCTTCCTTCCTTCGCTCTTGACTTCCAGACTTCCTTTTCTTTCTTACTTTTCTTTCCTTTCCTCCCTTTCTCTTCTTCCTTTGCTTTTCTCCCTCTCTTCCCCTTCCCAAATTCCCCTTCCTTTCTTCCTTCCTTCCTTCCTTCCTTCCTTCCTTCCTTCCTTTTGACACCTTCCCTTCCCCTTCCCTTTCTTCTTTTTTTCTATCTTTCTTTCCTTTCCTCCTTCCTTCCTTTCTCCCTTCTTTCCCATCCTCCTTCTCTCTCTGTATTCTTTCTTTCCTACCTTTCTTCTTTCATATACCTTCTCAACTTCCCTCCCTCCCTCCCTCCCTCCCTCCCTCCCTTCCTTCCTTCCTTCTTTTCTTTCCTTCCTTCCTTTCTCCGTTCACGCAGCATCCTGGCCCCCAGCGAGCAGGCCGCGTTCTAGAACTACAGTTCCCAGAGTGCATTGCGTGTGTACTTCCTCCCCTGGGCACTGTGCATGCTCAGTTGGTTTTTGTAATTGTGAGTTTGTTGAAATGTTGTTTGGAATTTTGATGAGTGTTGTGCATACCTTGTGGGTTGAGGTATGTGCACGGCAAATTTGGTGAGTTTTCGTCAGGGTTTTTTTGCGTTTTGCTGTCCCGTTGAACACCCTTTCCATTTTTATATATATAGATGAATACGAATGCTAATAGTACATTTGTGTCATGATGCCTTTGAACTGCCCCAGATCCCTAGGATGAATCTATACTGTACAATTAATGCAGTTTGACACCACTTTAAAGGCCATGGAGCAATGCCATGGAAACTTGGGATTTGTACTTCAATGAGGCCCAGTATTCTTTTGCAGAGAAGGCTAAAGGCTTTGTAAAATTAGAACTCCTGCAATTCCATAGCATTGAGAAATAGCAATTAAAGTCGTATCGAGCTACCTTAATTCCACAGTGTAGAAGTACCTGTTGATTGTGGGCTTTTCAGCACAAAGAGAGACAGCAAAAATACTCGGACTCAAGCAGTATTCATGTAATCCCCCCCCCCCCCACACACACACACACATGCAAATTATACGTACAATAATAAAACAGCATGATTTGGTTTGGCCCTATGACACATTTTTTAAAGCAAAGCTCATACAGAGCAGACCTGAGGAAACCTTATGAAATGCTGTGCTGACTGTGGTAGTCAGCTGGAAATTACATTAAGTGTTAGTGACAGGCCTTTCAGAGCAGAGAGGGATGCCATCAGCCAGAGCCAGGAGCCAAGCTACTATCAGTCTTTCTGTCTGTCTGTCTCTCTGTCTGTCCATCTATCTATCTAAGCATAGGAGAAACTCGGCCTCTCATTGAACATTGAGAAAACCAGCAGTCACCAATCCCTCTGCAATGCCAGAAATACAGTTTAATGATGTGACATTAGAAAATATTGACCATTTCCGCTACCTTGGCAGCCACCTCTCCACAAAAGTCAATATTGACACTAAAATACAACACCGCCTGAGCTCTGCGAGTGCAGCATTTTTCCAAATGAAGCAGAGAGTGTCTGAGGACTGGGACATTCGTAGAGAGACCAAGGTGCTTGTTTATAAAGCTATTGTCCTCCCAACCCTGTTATATGCCTGTGAAACATGGACTGTCTACAGATGTCACACTCAACTCCTGGAACGATTATCAGCATTGCCTCTGAAAAATCCTGAAAATATCTTGGGAAGACAGGAAGACAAATGTCAGTGTGCTGGAAGAAGCAAAGACCACCAGCATTGAAGCGATGCCCCTACGTCATTGAAATTGAAATGTTGGTGGACAGAAAAGAGATTTAAAGATGGGCTTAAAGCTAACCTTTAAAATTGTGGCATAGACACTGAGAACTGGGAAGCCCTGGCGCTTGAGCGCTCTAACTGGAGGTCAGCTGTGACCAGCAGTGCTGTGAAATTTGAAGAGGCATAAATGGAAGGCAAAAGGGAGAGATGTGCCAAGAGGAAGGCATGTCAAACCAACCCTGATCAGGACCACCTTCCACCTGGACACATGTCCTCACTATGGAAGAACATGCAGGTTAAGGATAAGGCTCTACAGTCACCTATGTATCCACTGCCAAGACACTATACATGGAAGTCCATCATACTTGGACAATGAGGGATTGTCTAAGTAAGCTAAGTAAGTAGTATCTAGCTAGGTAGCTTAAGCGGTTGGGGGGGAGGGCTGAGTCTGTTAGGAATGGTGGGTTGAAGTCCAAAACATCTGGAGAGAAGGCCCAAGTTTGCCCATGCCTGCTCTAAATACATTTCTGAATGATCAGTCATGAATTAGTTTTAACCCCATCATTTCCAAAAAAAACCCCAAAAAAACAAAAAGGTTTTCTTTCATCTTTCACATTTTAGACTAATAGTTTATTCCATGTCTGTAACTTACTATACTTTTATTGGAAAATATCTCTAGAAATGAAGATGTTAAAAGAGGAATCCTGTATTTAAACTTTGCTAGAAACCCACTGCTATGATGGCTGCGAAATGCATACACAGCAACGGTTGATTTCTCAACTCCATTGTGTAACCCTTTGAATAATTCCAACGTTAATACTGTTCTGCAGGAAATAATAAATTAGCATGTCTGCTTGGGATTGGATTCTTTGAGGAGTATTTTCTTTTTGAAGGGTTTACAAAAACCAGAATGAAAAGGGTTTCCTATTAAACCATTGCCAATTTTTTTTTAAAAGGCAGCCACAGAAAAACAAACAAGCAAGTGAGCAGAGAAGTTCAGAGATCCTATCTCTGATTGTGGTTGCCAGGCAACAACTTTCTTGGTTTCCATGTGTTCCTGTCATGTGACCCCCCTGTTGCCATGGAAACGACTCCCTTGATATCCATGTGCTCAGCATGTGTATTCATTCCACTTTGCCGCTGGCTCTTGGAGGGAAGGAGCCAGCGATGCGGCAGGAAGAGCTAGACAGACAGTGAGAAAAAGAGAGCCATTTTCTCGGAAACTGGCTAGACGAGCGCCATTTCAACAGGTCTTGTCTGCGTCCAAAGGGACTCAGACTTGCTGATCCAGCAAGACTTTTCATTGTCCTTTGAATGGGATTGTAATCAGAGGTGACCCCCCCCCCCCCCCCAGGTCTCTGTAAAAGATAGTTCATAATCAGGGACTTCATAGTTTTGCCAGGCTGGAATGATCCCATAATCCCCTATCTGTCCCCCACGCGGGAACCTAAGGCTCTTTCCATGGTCCCACATGGTAACGCCCGTTACCCAAACCAACATCTGACCAATATGTTAGTGTTCGATCTAAGGTGACACCGAGATATTTAGGATGGAAACCATGTTTAAGCTCTTGACATTCCCAGGTGACTTTCAATTTCCTGTTGGCTTCACTTGTGTTTTGACAGGGTTAGTGTGAAGTCTCGGCCTAGTTTTTACCCCTCTGTTTATTTCCCTAGAGGTGGACTGTTCCATTCTGCTAAGTTTTAGGGTAGGAGCTTAGGATCCCCCTAGAGGCCGAGCCCTGTTGGTTCAGCCCATTCTGGCTCAGAGCCTGGTGGAAAGACCTTTTATTCCATTCTTCTTGGTCATAGCTTTTTAGTAGTTAGCCAGAAAGTGTCTGGTCTGGCTTAGCAGTCTGGAACAGACAATCCTTAGCACATATTTGCCTCATAGATTAGAAAGTATTTGCCCAAAGAATATAGATGTACATGCCATAGTTAATAGTTGTATTTGCCTCGTGTATTTGCCTTATAGATTAGATAGTACATGTATATGCCATAGAATGTATCTATATTTACCTCAGTTATACCATATACCTGTTCCTTACTATTCTGATTCTATACCATCAAGATTCAAACTGCACCTTTGTATACCTTGTTTTGATTCACCTTGATTGTTCAGTAAACTTCATTGGTTAATTTTTGTCTCGTCTCTAGAGTTTTATTTTGGAGGTATTAAAGTATATTTAGCCTAGAGAAGACAATTATGCTGGGGAAAGTGGAAGGCAAAAGGAAGAGGGGCCGACCAAGGGCAAGATGGATGGATCCTTGAAGTGACTGGACTGACCTTGAGGGAGCTGGGGGTGGTAACAGCTGACAGGGAGCTCTGGCGTAGGCTGGTCCATGAGGTCACGAAGAGTCGGAGACGACTGAATGAATGAACAACAACAAAAAGTATATTTAGGGCATACCGATGGCCACTGGGATAATAGTCGGACACATATAGTTTTCTCATCAAACCTTCCCGGTGTGCCATCATAGTTAGGCTTCATCTGGTTACCTTTGAAGTAGCTGGAGAGATCTTTCAAGGCATTAGTAAGTTGGATTTCAACTGTTTCAAAGTCTTTTGCTTGTGTTGTCAGGCCAAGGTCATCAGTATATAGAAAGCTCTTTGTGAGTGGTGGTTGTGGCTGATCGGTAGTAAAGATAACCCACTACATGGCTACCAGACTCCTCCCTGTAGACTCAAATCAAGGAAAAGCTTTATGAGAACTACCACTCCTCTTGGTGTCCCCCCAGCAACAGCAAGGGTATCCCTCTGGGCAGCTAAACCAGGAAATCCCAACTGGATGGCCTCCCATGAGGGTCTTCCTCCAGGGGCAAACCAAGAATGGGCAACTTGGAAGTCCCTGAACAGACTCGGAAGTGGAGTGAGCAGATCAAAAGACAACCTGGCAAAATGACACTACCTAAAAGAATCCCACACCTTGTGTGACTGCGGAGCAGAACAGACAACTCCACATTTGTATGCTTGTCCATTATGCCCTGCCTCATGTACAGAGGAATAATTGTTGGAGGTTACAAACAATGCCATTGCTGTTGCCCGTTTTTCATCAAAAGATATTTAGCCACCTGCTCTCCTTCTATTTCTATTTTTATGCAATGCTTTTGATACGAAATAAATAAATCTGACCAATTTGGCTATTATTTATGAATTTGATTCCTTTTTTATGAATGAAACTCCTGTTATATGAATGGCTCAATGCTTCAATGAGCTTTACATCATCTTACATGAACTCTGGGTGACCAAAATGAATCTTCCCTTGACACAGCATGCCCCCCCTTCCCAAATAAAACTCTGTATATGCCCCATGTCCCCATCAATTATATGTATGTATGTCTCTATAAAATATGAAGCAAGATGTAACCCTTTCATGAACTTTGCCAGCAACTCAGGGCTCAGGAATTTCCAAAGTTCCTGAGCCGATAATCCCCTTAACAAAAGTCTTGACAGAAACCCATTTGCATGGACAATAAGTAAATGGCCCCTTTTCCTGGACTTCAGAGGTCCTTGTTGGCCAGACTATCCAGGACAATGGAACCTATGGACATATGGAATCACCCAACACAAAGGACACTTCCGAGCCATGAGGAAGCGGGGATGTGTTACTGCCTCCCCCACTGTGCTTCTCTTCGTGACCGTATCTCTCTCTATGAACTAGCACAAGCACTAAGATGTTCCGGGGAGGCCCTTCTCTCGCTCCCACTTCCGTCACAAACACGGTTGGTGGGAACGAGAGAGAAGGGCTTCCCGGTGGTGGCCCCTTGGCTCTGGAACCTTTTCCCCAGGGACATTAGATTAGCCCCAACACTGTCCACCTCCTGGAAAGACTTGAAGATTTGGATGCTCCAATGTGTTTTTGAATAATGGTTTAGTTACTGATTAAGTCTGCCTAGTCCTAATTTTCTAGTTGGATCTCCAGCACTTTATTCCCAGTCCCGGCCCTACAGTTTGCATTTACACAAGCCCTTGTCCTGCCCTATTAATCTCAAATCTGCACATGCTCACTTTTCTTGGTTACCAGTTGTTTGATGTTTGGTTTATGTTTTATGCCTTATATTTTGTTGGTTTTATTGTTTTAATATATTTTATTGTTATACATTTTTAATTGTGTTACCAGGTAACCTTTGTTTATATTGGGCTTGATCGCCATGTAAGCCACCCCGAGTCCCTTCGGGGAGATGGAGGCAGGATATCAGAATAAAGTTGTTGTTGTGGTAACCACATGACTACAATGTGCTCCATATGAGCTTTATGGGGAAATCTGATATATATATTGTGTTGAACAGGCAGGTTGGATATGAACTGGACCTCATACAGAGATTGTGAGTCTGAGAAAAAGTGATCATTCTGAATAGGGTCTGATCAAGTTTATATCAATTTTATTGATAGCCATGCTGTGGATGTGTGGATTTGTACATACACCTACACACACACATTGAAAAGTCACCATCCTGATAATGACAGACACATGTGCAAGTTGCATTATGCATGTAAGATGAAATGTTTGCCCCTGTGCAATAGATGCCTTACGCTGACACCAACGGAAATGGAGATATACATATAGCAAGGTTATGCATACAGACTGACCCAGTCATTGAAACATATTGTTTATTGTTGCTGTACTATATGGGGGCTACTTAGGCTCCCATCTGTAAGCAAGTATTTATGCTATGCTGAGGGGATGTTGCACTGTGGCCATTGTCTAGCATCCTGTTAAGATTTTTTTTCAATCTTCACCAGCAAAAGAATAACCATGGAGTGGGGTGGGTGGCTAAAAGGTAAGTATTACATGGACAGATATAGCATAGTTCCTGAATCTGGAATCATTACATTGTACCAAGATCTTATATATTGTGCCATATAGGATCTTTACAAAGTTGTATTTATATGTCCTCCCTCCCCAAATACAAATACTATAGCTTGTCAGTTTTTCTTCATCAGCCACTCCCTCTTGACCACACTCTCATGTCACTCAACCACATGACTTTCACATGGGTGTCTTTATATTCACCTGTGAAATGTTGGAGGGAATGCTATTCTGTGTGACCGAAGGAACTAAAATGCCCTGTCCTGATGTAGGAGAGTTAAAAGATGCAAACCCTACACAACTGTATCAATCAGAATATTGTTCATAATACATAGTTCCTCAGAGCTCTTAATGCCATAGCCACCTGAATTCCTTCAATCAAGGATAATACTCAGATTTTGCTTCAGCCAAACAAACATCAAAATGTTATTAAGTGAATTAGTACAAGCGTTGCTCGATTAAATCTTCCAATTATATTACCAGCATGTTGGCTGTATCTAAATTTATATTAAATATGATTCAAAGGAGCCAGATGGTAGCACTCTAGGCATTCCTGAAGCCCAGATACTAGCCTGGGTTGAAATCTTAGAAGAGGTATATCACTAGACACTCCTAATGTTTAGGATTTTTTTGTCCTTTAGAAGGATGGTAAAAACTTGGCTGTGGGACCAAGCTTTCGGGACAGGGCAATAAAGCGACAATAGGAAAGATGACCAGGCCAAATAGATTTGATGCGGATGACTAGGATGGTTTTAAATTGTGTATTTTAAAATTTTGATAAATGTTTTTTAATGTTTATGTATTGTATGTGAATTTGTGTCCCGGCATTGAATGTTTGCCGTGTCTATGTTGTGCTCCGCCCTGAGACCCCTTCGGGGTGAGTAGGGCGGAATATGTTTTAAATAAATAAATAAATAATAACAATCTGCTTCGGAATAGAATGGGATTGACTATGGTGAAAAGCAAAAGTTAACTAAAATTGTATTTTCTTGAGTGGAGGCAGGAAAATATAGCTCCGAGATAAAGCACTTTAAAAATCTTCAGTCCTAGGTATCTCCAGGTAAGACTAAGAAAGTTTCCTGTTGCCTCCTGTTTCCTGTTGTGGTAATGCCACTTAATGCAGATAAGATGGAGGTTTAGTCTGGTTTTTCTTGGAGCCATTTTCCATTTCCTCATTGCATATGCAAGGAAATGTTTGTGCCAGCCACCTGAGCCTTCATCTTTTTTGTGAGCTCGGTGGTCATGCTTCTCCTTCTCCCAGCAGCTCTGGAGGGCTTGGCTGAACCTCAAGATAAATTGGGGAGGGACTGGGCTGCTTATGAGGCATCTGCTCAGATGTTCTGCTTCATCCTTGGGTGATGAACTCTCAAGTTGGGGTGTATAAAGCCTGGGTGAAATGCTACTTCTTAGCATTAGACCTGGACTTGAAATGAGGTAGCATATTGTAACAAAAGCACCAAAGCCA
This sequence comes from Anolis sagrei, assembly GCF_037176765.1. Taxonomy (NCBI): domain Eukaryota; kingdom Metazoa; phylum Chordata; class Lepidosauria; order Squamata; family Anolidae; genus Anolis; species Anolis sagrei. Next base: position 207,470,785 of record NC_090024.1, on the reverse strand, counting down.
AGAACAATATCCATTGCTTTTCCATGTAATTTATAGCTTCCAGCAATAGAACATGGGAGTCAACACTATCATGAAGCCCAGTGAAGCAATTGCTTCAAGTGATAGATTATGGTGTACAGCAGTGCCTCTTAGACCATTCCTCCTGAATCTATTGTTTATTATATATTGACAAATCTATATGTGTTCTTCGGCTGCCCAACTGTGGTGTGCCTCTTAAGTTAGATATCAGTCAAGTTATTTTTTGTAAATTTAACTAAGCATCTTGCCTTTTTCTTCAGGGCAAAAAATATATAGAGTCAATAGTGATAGAGCTCAGATGAGACCTGTCTCAGCAAATACTAATACTTATGCGTAGTATATGAGCATTTCCACAGATACTCCATGGGTTCGTTGATCAAGGCACTGAAATAAATGAACATAATACTGTTTCTTTATATTATGAGTAGAGTAGGAAAAAATGGTAGATAAGATAATTCATAGAGAAAGAGCTTCCGTTAAGTATGGTACTTTTAGTCTTGTCTGTTGCTTACAATAGAGAATACCTGACAAGTTACATATAAATATGAGGATGGCAGATGTTTAACAGACATACTGCAAACAGGCAAACAGTCTTCTCTTCAAATCCCAGCCAGGTCCAGATCAATTTAGTTTTGTATAGGTTGTTGTACTATGTCTTCTTCAGTTTGAATACCAAGAAAATACATTATCTGTGGTTTTTGAAGCAGCAAATGTGCAAGCATCTATAGATTTGCTGGGCTTGATACGAACGCGGAGAAAACCCTTCGATAGCAATCCATGCTTTCTTGCCCAGAAATATCTTTTGCTCCATTATGCCATGCATTATTCCATGATAAATATCCTAACTTCACAAGTGGGAATGCAATGATTTGAGAAGCCTTTGGCCTTACCCCAGCATTGCCACCAATGAACAAGAGATTCAGAAACAACCGAGAGTTTCTCAGCTGTCACATAACAGCAACATTGGAGAAAAGCTGCTTTCATGAACATGGGGTTAGGTGCATGCTGAGAATTCAAATGCAGAACTGCTGCATCTTGGCACTAAGGTTAGCAGAAATGAAGGAAAAACAGGGGTGGGCTATAGGCAGCATGGGAAAGCACTTTGCCATTTGTGCTCCTAAGGCAACTACATCTGTGCCGCAAAGATGTTTTCTTAATGGCTTTGGCTCTATGAAGAACTAAAAAGCAGCACTGCACAGTAAGCCTCTCTCTAGTTATCCTTTCATGTGATACATATTATTCTCACTTCTAACACCTGGTAGAATTTAATTACACCTGTCTGTTTAGAGTGGATCACAACAGTTGTAAATGTAGGCGGAAAGTGTTAAATAAACAAGCAGAAGTAACTGCGGATAGATCGCCAAATGTCAACAGAATCATACAGAATATTTACAGAGTGAGAAACAAGTCTGGCTGTGCCTACCCATCTGCACAAGAGAGGAATGTCCTGGAAAGTTCAGTGTTGGTAATTATAAATGTTGGTCATGGACTATTCAAATGCAAGTATCTATAATGCTGTAAAAGGACAGTGACTCACAGAAGCAGGAAACAACAAAGTTGTGGATTCTAGCATACTAGTGGATACTAGCATAGTTTATCACATCAAAGATTTGATAAGTGCAAAAGAAATATGAGATAAACTAAAGACATTATATGAGTTTTCAGGCAGCACTAATCAAACTGCTGTTAGGATAAGAGTTGTGAGTACAAAATTATCCCGACTCTTGATTTTTGAATGAGCATATAGACTCCTGCCGTAGATTCTTCAGGAAAATATCAACTTCCTGGAGAATCTCAGAGCCCATGGAACTGGGCTGTTTTTTGATAGTTTTCCAAAATATTACACTCCAAAATGAATGCTTTGCAAATTAAGGGAGAGGTGAGTTTGCAAGATGCTGTTGTTGGAATAATAGAATAACAAAACAGAATTTAATGGAAGGCATCCCTAAAACAAGGGCCCACAGACAGAATATTGGCCTTAAAGAAGATTTGCATATCAAAGCCTCCTTTTCCCCTAGCTAGAACAAATGGGAAGAAAATTCATAAAGTCCAAACAGCAACTAAATGTTTCAAAAGGGCAACTTTTAAGAAAACAGCTTTTAATTTTGAATACAAATCTCCCACTGATATTAACATTGGCCGGATTAATGGCAAACTGCTCCAGACTGCTGAATGTCAACAGCACAATGCAATTTTTATTGACAATGATGCTACTAGTCACTACTCTAATTGCAGTTTGTTTGTGGACCTTGATATAATCTTGAATGTTGCTGCTTATCTTGCTGATGGTGTGCAGGGGAGAGGCTCTGCTCTTGCTATCAAAACCTGGCCCTAACAGGATAGCAAATTTTACAAATTTCAGATGCCAAAAGTCTGGCTCTGGAAATCCTCCCCTATGAGGAGTGGCCCAGAAAAGAATATCATGTAACAAAGCATTTGTAGTGATATTAGCATTACCATCCCTCTTTACATCAGGTAAGACAGGCAGATCTGTTAAGTTTCGAAGAGACATATTATCTAAAGCAGTGACTGCCAACCTTATTTTGACCAGGGACCACTTTGACCAGGGACCACTCTCCAATATTAGTGCCATAAAGGATTATGAATCAGTTTTTTGTCAACTTTAGATTCGGTTTGGTTATATAGGGTGCTGATTCATAAAACTGCATTGGATAAACCATATCAGCTCGTTTCTGATACAGAACATAGGCCACCCAGTCGTCACCATCTGCTCACCCACAGAAAACCATATTAAATAAGTTTCGCAAGACCAGTCGCTCTCATTGCAATGGTGTTGTAATGGTAAGGCCGCGGACCATATTTTAGTCCTTGGGGACCACTGGTGGTCCACGGACCACAGGTTGGAAACCACTGATCTAAAGTAATTGTATGGAATATTTTGCTAGGTATCTATGCCAGCAGGGGTAGTGATAGCAATGATGAAACAGTTGAGTACTGCAGCAAGGAGCACAGCTGAGAACAAAAACCTTTTCTGCCCAGGGAGAAATATGAACTTTTGGCTCCTGGGATGAAACCAGGCAGGTTTCTGTGCCATCTCCCTTCTGCTGCTACCCACAGCTTCCAAAATGCCAGAATAGAACAATGTTAAGTGGTGGATTCTTGCCACAGATCCCTAATGCATAATGTAGCAGAGCAAAATGTGAGAGGTTGCAGATGTTTGCCTCATCGGGCAGGGGGAGGGGGGAATAATGTGAATATAAATATACAGATAATTCAATTTTTAAAAATTAATTTGGTTGAGCCATTCTCCATTTGCTCACAGCCTTTATCATCTCTCCAGCATGCCCTCCTCGGTGAGCTCACTATTCCTGTATTTAATTGTCCTGTTAGTTTAGCCTTAGTGTACATCCTTAGCAAAATGAAAGATACTGTAATAGGCATTGTTCATTATGATGTTAACATTTTACCATGTTTGAGGAGTGCAGTCCCACCACGTTGTTCATCTTTCTCTTGCTTCAGACCTATCTGAAAAAAACAAAAACCCTTTCATCGATCCTTGCTTGCCTAGCCAATCTTGGCTCATACCTGCATGATCTCATAAACTGAGGACCACTAGGTTCAATACATAAGAATATCTTTTAAATTTATTTGACTAGTTGTGTTGTGTTACATTCATTATCTGGTGTTTTTTTTTCAGGGCAAAGGATTGGCATAATAACAAACAAGCCTTTGTGCCTCCCCTAAATGAGAGATAAAGTACTAGAGACAGAGGAACGTAGCTTCACATCTCTGTATTTACAGTCTGCCTTTACAACTTAGTGCTAGGAATATTTACAGAAAATACAGTAAGAACAAAAAGATCATGTCTTGGCAACATACAGAACTTTATACACAATTGTACATGATTTCAAGCACATGGTATACAGCCACCTCCTTCTAAGCACACCTGCAGAATCCAGTTGTCCTTCAAAGAGATTTTCTTTGAAATGTGCAACCATCACTGAGCCAGTTGTATTTTTGTTCATTTATTGATGTTGAATTAGTCCTGTAATCCTCCTTGACTAAATATTCTGGACCCTGAAGGACAGCTGTATAACTCCCTGCCAGGAAGTGACTATGAATAATGGGGAGCACAATCCTTAAGGCATTCCTATCCGTTCCTCCTGAAATAAATAGGGCTCGTACTGAAGACTGGAAGTAAGCTTTGTTTCCTTCAATTGCTTTATACATCTCTGCATACAAAACGACGACTTTTCCTTACATGATTGCCTTCATTTCCTTTCTCAATTGAAATTTTTTGGTTTACATTTATATTATCCTTGAAGGGTTTGCTTAAGAAAGGTACTTTATATTTCTTAAATGAAAACTCTTTATTATAAAGATACTAAAATGGACACTTGTCATAGTGCTGAAAAAATGGCATTTTACTTCCTTGATTTATCATCAGCATAATGCTCTCTTTTAAAGAGGACTGCAAGCATAACAATATTGATGATAGAAAGAGACTGGGTAAGTGTTCATAGCCCTATTGTCTCTCTTCAAGAGACTAAAATGAAAACAAACAATACATAGTAATTATAATAGCCAGACAAAATAATCAGAGGAACTATTAATGTAAATGGTATGAAGCAAGTATGTTCTACAAACTTGATTCTTTTCATTATCCTGCAGCATGCTATTCAAAACAAGAGCTGGAAATGTATAGAGCCCCCTCCCCTCGGATGCTTCCTCTATGCCAGCCTTCTTCAGCCTGGTGTCCTCTACAACTTTCCTGATTCCTAGACTGAATGCCAGTGGCCATTTGGTCTTGAGAAGTGGGGACTTAACAGTGCAACACATTTGGAAGACACCAGCCCAAGGACTGCTTTATGTCTTATGAGTCTCATTTAACATAGAAAGAAACAATTTTTCAAATGCAACTGTGCTTAGAGAGGCCTAGACAAAACATTTTATTGCAGTCAAGTCGGTCAACAGCTCTGCACACGTGAGACGAAGTTATCAGTGCATTTGGAAGCCTTCTCTTTTACATATGTATAAAACAGACAACCAGCATCTGTACAGAAAAATCACATAATATACAACATCTGGGAGAACGCAGTGAAAGCGAGCCCTTACACGTTTTCATTAATTACTCAGTGCTGTTTGGAGAGATCACTGCTCAATTTACCTCCTCCGCATTTTTTGAGCAGAGTCAAAAGTAGTAAACACATACAAATTTAGGATTCAATTCTGAATCCACCTGTGTGGTGGATATGTAAATATGAAAATACATATTTGAAGTTAGGATAACGTGGATTTAGAACATCATGCCTAATTGAGAACTTATTGAAATATAGACTAAATTAAGGCTATTTCAAGCAAAGTATGAAATCTGGTCAAGTCCTGGAGAAACAAACCTGGAAAGGAACACCTGGAGGAAAAGACTTCTACACAAGTAATCTTTGAGGTCCTATCACAATTAGACAAACAGCATTTTTTTCTTGAAGGCCAGATAATTAAATTTGAAAGGATATGGTAAATGACAATTTATTTCAAGTCTTGAATAACAAATTTGGCCATGTCTGTAGACCAGATCAAACAGCCAGTGTAAATTTAATAAATTCCCTTCCCACCTGTTTAACTTTAGCTAGTTTGGCAGATCACTAGTTTCAAAATATTTTTCCTTACTATCTTGGTTCAAAAAACCAACTCACTATTGCATTTTCTGTTGAGGGCTATTAGGTTGTTTCCTTCCTTCAAATATCTGTGTATCGAAATGTAGAAAGATAATGCTCTAAGCCAGTGGTTCTCAACCTGTGGGTCCCCAGGTGTTTTGGACTACAACTCCCAGAAATCCCAGCCAGTTTACCAGCTGTTAGGATTTCTGGGAGTTGAAGGCTAAAACATCTGGGGACCCCAGGTTCAGAACCACTGCTCTGAGCCAACACCTTTGCATTTTGTGTGTGTTATACAGCTAGCACACACATTCAAGTTTTTTATAGTGTACACAGGAAAGGCTGGATTAAGCAGAAGGCAAAGGCAAAAGATTTTAAATGTTGTCATTAAGAGCAAGAGAGCAGGCATTCACACTCTGGTGCTATAAAGGCTATTTGGGCATAGAAACTTAAAATGCCGTATTTATTAATTTTAGATATATAAGAAACAAAATAACCTTACTATCACTGGGAGAGGGATTCTTCCTGCTTTAGAATACTGGCCACTTGCCCTTTAAGGAAAGACAGTTTGTGCTGCTTTAGAAGAGATTACAAAATTAAAACAGAAACTCTTAACTAGTTATCTGCATATGTATCAGTTCTGTCCAATAGTAAACGTTAATTATTCTCACCCATATATCAGCTTTGTTCCAGATGCAGATTATGTATATAGCTCTTTTAGAATCCTCTCCACAGATCTCCACGCGTAAAACACGCAGCTTGATTTTATCAGTGTTTGCTGAATGTTGTTAAAATAATGATATTTTTCTCTATGTGTAAATAACACTAAGAAAATACTCAGTCATCTAATAATTTATTAAAAACCAGAACTAGATGTTAATGTGATTGTCACCATCAAAAACTTGCAGCTCTATATTTATTACTATTCTGCTCTCTTAGTATACTGCAATACAGAACAGAGTAGCCAATGAAACAGAAATCGTGGAAATAGGAAGAAATATGACTCCCCCGCTGCTGGGGGAGGGAGAGGGGGACTGCAACGTTTCCAGATGTTTTGACCAAGAAATGGCAACTCTTTTTAACATCTACTTCAGACTGATATATTGTCAACTAATGAAAGAAAAAGAGGGATAAAACAATTTCACTGAGAGGGAACAGACTCAGCAGATAATTTCAAGTTCAAACCTCATGGCCTGACATTACCTAACCATATTCTTCCAAGACTTAAGCTTTTTAAATAAGTCCACCACTTTACTTACAGCGAATGGATGAAATGTGGGACCAGTAAGGGAAGTTCTGTTTGGTTCTTCAATGAGTGTTTCCATCTCAATTACTTTTTGTTCAGGTTTCATAGTGAATTGCTATCACTACATGCAAAGATGGGGCTCTTTCCACAACCCCTACTTTATGATAAGGGCTGTTGCTCCTCTTTCTAAAATGGGTGCATAAGATGGGACACTGCTAGACAGGCATGCACCAGTCCCAAACCAAGAGTAACCTTGGTCCAAAGGTGCAGTCTACTCCTCTGCTGCCTCCTCTGCCAATAAATCAGGAGAAGTAGAGAGTGGCAACATTTTCAAAGGTAACCCAACTTTGAGTAACAGGCTTATTGGACATACATTTTGTGTCTGCAGACAGAGGGAAGAAAGAGCCAAATGGAAACCGCTGTCTTAACACTAAACAAAATTATACCAGGCTTGTTTACAAGTATGAAATAAAAACAGACAGTCACACAATGTATCTCGTTTTCACGAGATGTGAAAGATTTTGCTCCTGAATCTTCTACAGATACCCAGAACAGACCTTGAGGTCTTAACCTTCTCTGCTCAAAAATCAGAGACCTCGTGGAAACACTGAAAACTTCAAGGCGTGCAGTTAACCCTCTCTCTCTGCTACATATTCCTCTGATCATTACTATATAATAAATGCTGACGAAAGCTTGTTTCTGCAGCAGTGATGGTGTGAAGCTGTAGTCAAAGGGCTTGCAGGGCAGGAGACTATAGTGTGTTTTCTTGGCTCCCTTGCAACAGAAGCAGAAGTCATGCTCAGGTTGTGGTAACTTTATACAGGAGATCCAAGATAAGGAAGGTATTCTCAATGCTGTAGATACCAAGTTCTGATCTAATTGTTCAGTGACGACATGGTCTAAGGATTGCAGTTGTTAAGTCCAACCTCCTGGAAAAGTGAAGTATAAAACTCTGGCTCCAGCTGTTTGTTCCTGTATTTATTGACAATGTCAGCTATTTTCTGTTTTCGACGGACATGAGGGGGATTGTACGAATCACTTTCCAGCCTTTTTCTTCGACATATATTTATTACTGTTTGTCTCACTAAGAAACCTTAAATGAGAAAAAGAATGAAGTTAATACTGGTTATTCCTTCCAGGACATTTGCTAAAGGTTATTTGAGATCACCATTCAGCCACTTGCACACCAATCATGGTCTCTTCTTGACACTGTTACAGTAGTAGGGACCCCAAGGAAAGCCTCCCAGATCACCTACTACAATGGAACGTTTCCTGACAAAGATTTCTTTCAAAAAGGGAAAGAAAGCTACTTTACTTTGCAGGCAGATAGATATGTGCTGAAATTGGAAAAAGTAAGCATTTTGGATGACCCTCTAGAATCTTCCAGCAACCATGGCTAGTTGCATAGGACCTGTGTCATTCAGCACACTGCATTCACACCTAATTGTGGTAAGTTAATGATCACCTGCTAACTTCAAAGACTTACCTAAAGCTCTCCTACTAACAATCATCCCATCCACCAGTGGGATGACCATGCTGAATTTCCCAGTAGCTCCTTGCACTTTTACCCTGAATAATCCTGTGTTTAGAGGATGGATGAAAATCACTGCAACTTCTTTTTCAGGAGTAGCGGACCTTCAAATGCACAAAAAAGTCAACAAAGTCAATGAATATTTAAAGACAACAATACAGTATACATTTTGGGCAGGTTTCAATTTTTTTGAACATACCATATTGAATTGTTACATTCCTAACCACCAACAGAAATAGACAAGACTACAGCAATATCACAAAAATTGTAGTGGCGATACAAAAGATATACTTAATTACCCCAAAAGTCAATAAACAACTGGTAATGACCAAAATTGAGATGAGTGGTCATGATGTGATGCTTACCCACAAATTACTGAGTCATTACACAGAAAAGAATCTCAAAGGAACATTAACTGCAACGCGTTCATGAAATATTAGGATAATGGTACATATTTACTGTTGTAACTGTTTCCTGAGTTTACTCCATGAGTAAAGCATCCCTGCCATCCTTGCCATACTTGAAAGAATGTGCTGTGCTGCTGTACTTCATGGTTATCATTCTCTTCCACAGCAATTTCCACCATCCCTGAAGTGCCAATACACTCTCACAGCTGCTGGAGCTAAAATCTACAAGCAAGTAAGCTTACATGTAGTGTGTCGGTGTATTGCTTCCAGGAGTAAAGGAAATAACAAAAGGTAATGTGTAATCCACATGTAGAAGTGACCTACAAGCAGTACAATGGGAAAAAAAGGGAAAGCCATACCTTAATGAAGTGCTGCTATTTGTTGTGGTTTCTACTCCAGTACTTGTCTCTGAAACCAAGTCAGACAGAGGGAAGTTCTCTGCAACATAATGACATTCAACATAGGTTTAATTGCCAAGTGTGTTTCCTTTTGAGACACCAAGAACAGTTGTTAGAAAACTTAACTGGAAACAAATTAAATTACTGATATTTAAGTCTAAGCATAACATAATTGGACACAAAGCCACTTGTTCTCATCCAATCTATCCAACAGCAAAAATGCTTCACATACCTATATCATCATAACGTTCAACCCAAACCACATACACCTTGGTTTCAGGTCCCAGAGGAGGAACAGCTCGGCCTTGCGGCAACTTCTTTGATCTGGAAGTTGGGCTGAGCTGTTGACAAAATATCCCAAGAACAAGCATTTGCTAAATGATAAAGTAACGGTGTGCATTCAGTCTGCACTGCACAAACATTTCAAAGCAAATCAACAACTCATTGTAGAAAAAAAATAAATATTGCATTGTGGCAGGCCCAAGCTTGAACATTTCCCATAGGATTAGATTTCTTTATCTTTGTTCCACATGCATAATATACATGAAATCATTACATTTACATTTTTCCGATCTCCCTTTGTTAGAGAAGGTTCCTCAAAGCCTAAATTGTGTACTTTCAACTCAAATCTAAAATGGTATGCAGGGCTAATGTGATGGGGCATGTTGTTATTCTCCTCCTCCACTATAGCCATCATGAAAACAGGATCCAAAGGGTTTCTCAGCCCTTTGGAGAAAGTCTTTTTGAGGGGTAAACAAGGCACAGTGTTGGGAAAAGGGAGCTTCCTCTCCTCCTAAATCTGCTGGAGCTTCCTATTGCCCCAGGGAAAAATCTGGCATTGGATTGCAAATGAGACAATTTTGCCATAAAACCTCAGAAAAACAACCTTGGGTGAAGGACAGGAACAGCATGTCTGTATTGGGCTTAAAAACCTCATGAGAAAGTCCTTAGTTACTGCAGATAATAAAATATGTGGTCCTAAAAAGCATTCTGAATTCTGAGTTAAATATTTTCACAATCTGTCACACAATCCATATTATTTAATTGCAGGGGCTGACTATTCTGATTTTTTTTTTTTTTACTGTAAGCAGCTCAGACAATTTTATGCATAGGGCAGCATACAAATGTTAGAAATAAAATTAATGGATAAACGAGACCACTACTTGCATATAAACTACAGTCCTCCCTTTATAAATACAGGATACACTTGCCCTCTGAGAAGAGCTAAGATTGTCTGTATGATTGGGGAAGAGCTCAAGTGTCAGCGCTGGCTGCTTTAGTATTCCAGGTAGGAGATCCATACTGGTGTCACTTTCCTGGTCTGAGGCATTGCTTTCCAGTGAATCTGCTAAAAGACAAAAGGGAGATGTTTCTGTCAGGAAATACTTGCAACACTTGGTTTGCAGAAGGCAGAAGGTCTCATATTCAATCTCTGGGAGTTCCAGTACTGCCGGCTAAACTCTTGCCTGAAACTTCAAAAAGCTATTGTCATTTAGGCATCTATAATAACGAACTAGATGGACCACTGGTCCACCTCAATAAGACACTTGCTCTGTTCTTACGCCAACATTTTTCTACCAGCAGGAAGTAATCAACTGCGAAGACTGAATGATCATTGCAGTTAGGATCATTCAATCTTCGCAGTTCCATACCAAATATATTTACCAATCACATCTGGTTGCATTGTATCAATACATTTTTAATGCCAATATAAAACTTATAAGCAGAATTTATTATACCACAGCTAGCATCTATCTTCATTACATCAACCATAATCAGCAGCAGGTATTTAGGTTCTTTCTTTTTCTGCATCTTCCTTTTAACTAATAATGTTAGGGATTCAGTGTTTTTCCAGGTACCTTAAAAGTTTATACCTACATTTACTCAAGTCTAATGCACCATCGGATCTAATGTGTACCTCAGTTTTCAAAACCTTGAAACCAAATTTGCTGACAAATGGAATGTGCAGCAGCAAAAGGTGCACTCTTAGAAATGTTAGATCACCAAACCTTTCAGCAATGGGATAGTAAACCTTGGGATGCATCTATGCTGTAGAATGAAACTATCTCAGTTCAGTACTATGGAGTCATGGGGGCTGTAGTTTTACAAGGCTTTGAGTCTTCTCTACCAAAGAGTGTAAATGCCTCACCAAACTACAAATTCCAGGATTACATAGCATTGAGTTATGACAATATTATGGGTGACACCCCCCAAATAGGAGCTCCAGGTGCTCCTGAAGCAGCTTCCCCTATTGCTTTGAATCAGCACTAAGATTACCGTATTACCATATTTTGGCGAGATAATTTAGCCAAAAAGGGTGAGCGTTAGATTTGAATAAATACAGGATTTGAAATCGCTCCAAGACTTTGGAAAATCCTTATAGGGCCATGTCACTTTAAAGTAAAAGTGGATAAATATTAAGTACATAACAGGCAATCACTTAACACTTAAATGCAAACTATTTTGATAAAGCATAGACAGCAGAAACATGCAGAGAAAGCTCAAACCAATTTGGGTTCTCTACAACACATCTCTGAAGACTTAGTGTGTATCTAATTCTGTTTTGCAGTATATCACCCTTCCCACACATACATGTATGTGTGGAAAGGGTGATATACTGCAAAACAGAATTAGATACACACTAAATTGTACACAAACTGTTGCAAATCATGATGTATTCCTAAGGTAAACACTGAAATCTTTATATTGGTCATAGACTCAACAGACACAAACACAGCATACTTACTTAAGGACTCCACAGGGGAAGGGACTACAAAAGCTATCTCTGTAAGAGCATCTGCATAATAGAGTGCTTTCTTCTGCCCATTAAAGAGACTGGCTCCAACATCTTCTGAAGAGATGATTTCATCTAAAAATGAAGGAAACAAAAAATAAATGGGAAGATGTTCATGACGTTTAAGCATAAGTTTGGAAAGTTACGGTTTACAGAAATTATACTGTGTAACTTATTATGAAACCCACCTGCTGCAAAAGAAACATAACTGTTTTAAAAACTTCTGTATATGTCCCTTACTTCTCATAGTCCCTTTTCAGGAAACAAACATTTGAAAATGTCTCCTCAAAATGCCTCCTATGACGTTTTTGCCTCCACCAAAATAGTGAAAAAGTAATAAGAAAATATTACTCATGGCATGAGATAAAAATATTTGCAAAACACACTGTCATAACAAACTTGTCTCCTTTTATGGGCCAACAAGAGCTTGAAGATTGTCTAGGGAGGCCCTGCTCTCAATCCAACCCTCTTCGCAACTGTGATTGGTGGGGACAAGAGACAGGGCCTTCTCAGTGGTGGCCCCTCGGCTGTGGAACTCCCTCCATAGTGACATTAGGCAGGCCCCATCCCTCCTGGCCTTTAGAAAAAAGCTTAAGACCTGGCTTTGTACACAGGCGTTAGCGAATAGGATATTACAGAATTGGACTTCAACAACCTGAATAATGACTATGGACTTTAGAAAATGACTATGGAAAAGTATGAGATCAAGAGTCAGCACTTTATATGGTTTTTAATCTGTTTTATTGTTGAATTGTTTTGATTATTCATATGTTTTAACAATTTTATAATTTGATGGGGCATGTTTTATTGTTATGTCCATGTGGCATTGAATTTTGCTGGCGTTTGTAAGCCGCCTTGAGTCCTTTGCAGGGTGAGAAAAGCTGGGTAAAAATGAAGTAAATAAATAAAAAATAAAATTATAATGTTATTGTTCTAAGAAGTAAACTGGGAAACTGTCGAAGTAAAATGCGACAGGCAGTCTTGTTACTCGTAAAACATTGCTTCCAAGGTCTGCAACAGGAGCTATATTTTTCTCATTTTCAAACTTACTATTAACTTCTAGGCCAACATCCTAAAACCATGATAAATCATAGAGAGATCAAAATCCATGCAAAGCAAAGCATTAAAACAGGAATGGACAACAGCTGGAGACAAGGTGGCTACATTTCTTTTACAGGTTTTTTTAAAAAGTGATTTTGATATGTTTTAAAATGTTTTTTAAATCTTTGTATTGTTTTACTTGATTTTTATTTGTTCATTGCTTTTGGAGACCTTATGGGTTGGAAGGAGATACAGAAATACTTTAAATATAGTAATATAATCTCTCAAAGGACTTTGGAAAGCAAAATCCCCATACATACACACAATTCTGCAAAAAAAAAAAAAGTAATTTCAACCATGTTGGAAGATGGTCTTCCGATTCCCAAGAGAGTTCTCTTTTACAACAGGTAGTGACCGAAGCATCTCCAATGACTACAATAACCCAAGAATACCCCTCACGCTCCCACTTCACTCCTGAAGGAGTCTTGACTACAAGAAGAAAAGCAACAATGTGAAGGTCCTCCTTTCAAAATTACACTGAAATGATGGTAGCAGCAAATGTACAGTCTTCTCATCTCTTCCAATGCAGCAAGTGTTCACTTCAAGGGGCATTTTAACCACTGAGATCTTGAACAGAGGATGTGCTCTAATACTGGAGGATCTGCATGAGCTAACTCTCAATTTTATCCTCCTCTGAAACATGAAAATCAAAACCATGTAAATGACAGAAAGCATTAAAGCAGAAAAAACTCTGCACCACAGCTTCGCACCTTGCTCAGATCCCTCATCATCGCAGAAGCTGTTAATGGACCAGCTAGTTGAAACATGCCCTGTCCAACCAGGGTGCTTTCCCACATCAACTGACCATCCAAGTGAGAGCAAGAACTCTAGGAAGTGCGGCTGAACATTTCTGGAAGACTCTACATTCTTCAAAATCTGAAAGGAAGGAAGGAAGGAAGGAAGAAAGGCAGCCAAGCAGGAAGAAGACAAGCATTGCAGAAAGAAATGGAATTTATATTAATAATTTTACATTTCAAAAACCTTGAAGGTGTTCATAAATGCTGTCCTGATGTACCAAGCTTTATAGTTAGCACAAGAAAGGAAGAGAACTGTGTAATACAAAGAGTTTATAATGAATTCTTTTGTGAGAGTAATAATGAATGTATCTCTTAAAAACAAGGCCAGAAAGAGCTTTAACTACATCAAGTTGCAAGGACAGGAATGAAAAAAAAAAAACTGATGGCGAAGAGAAGATATGATAGCCATGTGATGCTGGACCATGGCTTATCAGACCAAAAATGAGCCTTCTGCTTTTTCACTCGTTCTTTGCCCTGTTTCTGCACAGATATAATAATTTATTTAAATATTCTCATAATCAACTAGTAAACTATTATTTAATCTTTGCACACCAGCTCGGATCAGCTTCTGGTCTGCATCTGACAAAGTAGACTTCAGCCTGCGTAAACATATGCCAGAAAACTCTTGTAAACCTTAAAAATGCCACAGCGAAAGCAACTGAAAAAATCCTAACATGGCACCATTTGTTTCCTTTTTTTTTTTTTAATAATTTTTTATTGATTTATCACATTTATTACATAGTATTACATTTTGTACATCAACCTCTTTAACATGTTGTTTTTTTGTTTTGCTCTGACATTTCCCCCCCTTTTCTCTTTTTTTTTTCTTCCTTTTTTCACCACAGTGCTCCCCTCCACCCGTCTCAAGCCACCATTCTTACATTTCATCTGTCCAAAATTTCATTTCTTCTTGTGACGGTAATTTTCCTTCCTTATTTTTTAATCCATTTACCACAAATCTTCCCCATACAGCATCAAAATCGCTTTGTTTCCATATACCTTTTTTGACCTTTAATATACATGTCAATTTATCATTTATTGCTATTTTCCATGCTTCTTTATACCACTCCTCTATTTGTATATTCATTTCTTTTTTCCAATTCCTTGCTATAAGCAGTCTTGCTATAGTTAGTAAGTTTATTATCGCTTCTTTATCCTCCTTTTTCAATTGCTTATCGTTATATAATGATAGTAAGGCTATACTAGGACTTTTATCTAATTTTATATTCATTATAGTTTCTATTTCTCTAAATACTTTCTCCCAAAAATTATTTACATATTTACATTGCCACCACATGTGTATGTATGTTCCTGGTTCTTGACACCCTCTCCAACAATTTATTGAGTTATTTTTATTCATATATGCTATTCTTACCGGTGTCAAGTACCACTTCCATATTAACTTGTAATAGTTTTCTTTAACTCGTATCGATAAATTTTTTAAATGTCTTTGTCCCCATAATTGTTGCCACTCTATTTCACTTATTTTTATCCCTAAATCCTCTTCCCAAATCTCTTTAAGGGTGCACTTTTTTGTTTTTTCATCCTTCATTTCAATTAGTATCTTATAAATTTTGCTAATTATACCTCTCAAATTTTCATGTTCTTCTACAGCCCTTCCCTTCTGTATTATTTGTTCGAATTGATTGAGTTGGCTTCCACTTCTATTATTTTTTTTCCAGTTTATTAACCATTGTTCTAATTGTATACAATGAAACCATGACAATTTTATTTCTTTAAACTCTTCCAACATCATTTCCCTCTTCATTTCCACCTTCATCCAATCCCCTATCCTATCTAAGTTTATTTCCCTTACCTTTTTATCCATTACTTTTTTTAAATTTTTTGGGAACTTCTTTTCCATCACTATTGGGGTTATAATTGATCCCTCCTTTATTAACCTCCCCTTATATTTATTCCATACTTTCAGTATGTTGCTCAGCATTGGGTTTCTAATTTCCCTCATTTCTTTTCTAGTAAACTGTTTAAAGAATATATTCCAAGTTTCATCTTCCACTTTTCCTGAATCATTGCTAAGCCAATCTATTCCCTCTTTTTTGACCATTCCTTCTATAACCAAACTTAATCTACTTGCTTCATAATATTTTTTTATATTAGGTAACGCCAGTCCACCCTCCTTTTGCGATCTGTACCATAATTGTTTATTTAGTCTGTTTCTTTTACTTCCATTACAGTACTTATTAATCATTTGTTGCCATCTAGTTAGTTCTTCTTCTGTAATTTGAAGTGGTAGCATCCTAAATATAAAATTTATTTTTGGAAGTATTTTCATTTTTACTAATGCTATTCTTCCAAACCAGTATAAGTGTATACCTTCGTACTCTATTAATTTTTTCTGGACTTCTTTCCTTAATGTTACTACATTTACTTCCTCTATCTCTTTTAAATCCTTAGTTATTATTACTCCCAAGTATTTTAGTTTGTTCTTAATTCTTATTCCCATTTTGCTCTGTTCTATAAAATCTTTTTCTTCTTCTCTTGTATAATTAAGTAGCATCATTTCTGACTTGTTCCAATTAACTTGTAAACCTGTTGCTTTCCCAAATATCTCCAAATGTTCTTTTATTCTATCCATTTTCTCCACTATATTTTCTATAAATAACAATGTATCGTCAGCGAATAAACTCACCTTCTGTTTCTCCTTTTTTCCTAACCCTTCTAAATTTTTATCATTCCTTATGTTATTAGCAAACAGTTCTATCACCATGGCAAATAGTATCGGAGACAAAGGACACCCTTGTCTGGTTCCTCTAGTCACTTTTATTTCGTTTGTGACTCCGTCATTTATAGTTACCACTGCTGAGTTCCTTGAGTAAAATTGTTTTAGTACTCCTTTTATTCTATTTCCCATTCCAAATTTATTCAATATTTCCCTTAATGTCTCCCATTCCACACAGTCGAACGCTTTAAAAATATCTAACGATAATATCCCTGCTTTTTCTTTCCCCTCTTTAGCCCAATGAATTTTATTTAATACTCTCCCTATCAAATTTGACATTTGTCTTCCTTTTATAAACCCGCACTGATCTTCTTTTATGTACTTATACATACATTTATTCATTCTATTGGCTATTATCGCGGACAATATCTTTGCATCCTGATTAATTAATGATATGGGCCTATATGACCCTGGGTCTGTTAAGTCTTTATCAGGTTTAGGTATTAATATTATTAATGATTTCCTCCATGATTCGGGTATTTTATCTCCCTTCATTATTCCATTGTACAATTCTAATAATTTTGGGGTTAAAACTTCTCTAAAGCTTTTATAATATTCTGTCCCTAGACCATCCAAGCCCGGAGCTTTCCCTACTTTTAATTTCTTAATAACTTCCTCTATTTCTTTTTTCTTAATAGGTTGTTCCAGTAACTCTTTATCTTTCTCCTCCAGCTTACTCTCCCAATTTTCCTCCACATATTTCCTTATTGCCTCTATGGGGCTTGCTTTGGTTTGATATAGTTCTTTATAAAATTCTTCAAATACTTTCAATTTTTCTTTCATAGCTCTACATAATTTACCTGTTTTATCTTTTATCGTATTTATCATTCCTTCCATTTTCTTTTTCTGGGTTGATTTGGCTAGCATCTTTGAATTCCTATCACTAAACTCAAAATATTCCCTCCTTAAATAAATTAAATTTTCTTGAACTTCGTCTATTTCCATTTTATCCAATTCCTCTTTTTTTGCTCTTAACCTAGCATAAATTCGTATATCTCTCTTTATTACATATGCTTTTTCAATCTCTTCTATTTCTCTTTCTAAATTCCTTTTCCTTTCTTCTTGCCTTCTTTTTAAGTTAATTGTCTCTTTTATACATAACCCTCTGGTCACTGCTTTCATAGTGTCCCATAGAACTCCCTTTGTCACCCCCTTTTCATTAAAGCCCCATATTTCTTGCCATTCTGCTTGCACTTTATCTACTATCTCTTTGTGATTTAGTATTCTTGTATTTAACCTCCACCTTTTCATTTTGTCATAATCACATTTCAACACAATCTCAATTGAAACCAAAGCATGATCCGAAATCTTAATCATACCTATATCAGCATTTAGTACTTTACTTGTCATATTTTTGGAGACAAAAATATAATCAATTCTTGTATATACCTTATGTACCGATGAATAATATGTATATCTACTTTCATTCCCTTTTACCAATCTCCTCCCCATATATTATTATATATCTTCCCTCTTCATCTTTCAATACCTTGTTTGTGACAAAATTACATTTCTTAGCTATTATTATTGCTACTCCTCTTGACTTTGATGACCCAAAAGGTGTTTCATAGTTCCTTATCCAGCTTGACTTTAGCTCGTTTGAGCCACGCCTATTTTGATGTGTTTCCTGTAGGAAGATGAGGTCCGCTGCGTCCTTCTTCAGTAAAGATTCAATCCGCCTTCTCTTAATTACCGTCCCCAACCCTCTCGTGTTAAGTGTTGAGATTCTTAATTTATGGGACATCATTTCCATTTCCCTTTAAAAGCTTTTTTGTGGCTTGAAACAACGTGAACCCTTGTCCCTTTCCCTCCCCTACCCTTACTCCCCATTCCCCCCTCCCCCCCAATCCCCCCACTTCCCTCGTTCCCCCCTTCCTCCCCTTCCAATCTTCGGGACTGCTCGTCCCAATCATGGCCCCCGGCCTTCCCAATTGGGGAGGGGGGGGCGAAGTCATCCCGTGGCCCAGAGTCTCCCTCCCCCCGAGTGCTCATTTTAAATCAATAAAAAGCTTGATTGCAGTGTATAGTTTCTTCTTACATCTCGATTCCTCCAACGGCACCGATTAATTCCTCCAATTCTCCTCCATCCGGATCCTTCACCTCCTCTTCCTTTCGATCTCTCTCTTGTCTTCTTACTATGCCAAGCTCCTCCAGTAGTTGATAACCTTGTTCCAGTGTGTCGATTCTATATTTCTTGCCTTTCCATTGAAATTTAAGAAAGATAGGGTATCCCCAGGTGTACACAATTCCAGCTTTCATTAACTGCGTCGTAATAGGCTTCATTGAGTATCTCCAATTCTTAGTTTCAGGACAGTAGTCATTAAATATTTCCAATTTTGAGTCGCCCATCTTTAGGAGATCTGGATTTTTCTTTAATATTTTCATCAAATCTTCTTTCTTTGCGAAATTGTGAAATCGAATTATTATGTTCCTAGGAATTATTCTATTTCTTCCAGCCGGAAGGCGATGAACTCTCTCAATATCCAGTTCTGACCAGCTTAGTGTTGGCGAAATCTTTTGCAACCATTTCAAGATCTCAGATTTCAGATCTTCTTTCTTGTTTCCTTCTGGATAATTTTTTATGATTACGTTGTTTCTTCTTTGGTTGTCTTGCATGTACACAAACTTTCTTTCCACATCAGAGAGCCTATTTTCATTTTTTTGCGTTTGTTGTTTGAGTACCAGTTGTTCCTGTGTGCTTCTTTCAATTTCTGCTTTGTTTTTTCGTATTTCTCCCTGTGCAATCTCCAGGGCTTCTCTTATTGTCTGAAATTTTCCATCTGAGCTTTTTCGTTCCGCGTCCAACTCTTCTCTCATTTCTTTATTGCTGGTCAGAATTTCTTGCTTCAATGCCTGAATTTCGCCCTTCCTTATTTCTCTTTCTTTATCAAACATCAGGTTCAAATTCAAGTTCATTTCCTTTATTTGTCTTTCAGCCGTTCCTTTAATCATTTCTGCTATTTTACTTAGCATTTGACTACTGCCCATCCCCAATTCTTCACTCTCACTGCTCATCCTGCTTTCTTTTGGCTCTGCTGTTAAACATGGCAGCGAGGTAGAAATAGTTCCTCCCCCTTTTGCCCCCCCTTCCATTTGAGGGGGGGTTTGGGGGGGGTGTTCGTTTTAGCTGGTTTCCCTTAATTGTGAGGAGGGGAGGACTTCTCCTGACAGTGCTCATTTCCTCAGGGGCCCTTTCCAGTCTTTCTAATCTTGAAAGCGATCTGTCCGAAGGTTTGGAACGCAACCAAAGAGGTTTTGGCTTTGGCTTTGAGGTATCCTGACTGTTTATTTCTTCTCATTCAACCTCAGCTTTACTCCTCCTGCTTTCATCAATTTTTTGATTACTTACTTAATTTTCCCGTTCTACACAGCACACAGTACAAGAAAGTCCCACTCAAATATGCCTTGCAATGCCAAGAGGGTTCGCCTTTAATATGACGAGACTAGCTCGATCCTTCTTCAAGGGAGGAATCTGCCTCTAATCTTTATTTTGCCTTCCTGGATCATTAAGTCACTAAGTCCAATATTTCTAGTATTTTAATATTGTATTTAAATTGCAAGCTGTTTTATCTTCTCCAAGTCAGTGCGCAGTTATAATTAGCAAGTTGGTTTCACTTTCATCAGCAGCTTCCGAGCAACTTTCGCTATCAGGCAACTTCTGCCAAAGCTCATAAATCAAAGCAATTAATTGGTAATAAATTACCTTCTTAGGCTTTTCCACATGCACCAGACTTTCGCCTCCCTTTTGATCCAGAAAGGACAATTATCCATCCATTTTCACTGCTTGTTTGCTTATATTTCCACAAGAGCTGGAGGAAAGACGTCTGTTCAACCGGCCATGGTAACTCCGCCCCCCCGGCACCATTTGTTTCCAAGCGGACTCAAACTAGTTTCCCAGTTTAGACACCATGTGAAAGACTGGTTTAACAAGAACATAGTATTATTCCTAAAGTCAGGCACATGAAGGAAGAGGGAGTAAATGAGCACAGAAATAGTTTCAACTGAACTGAATTAATGTGTTGCTGGGTTTAATTTTTTAAAAGCATTCTTATGAAAGAAACGTCTCGCTGTTATAGTAATAAACATATAACTAAGAGAGAGAAGAACCTGGTGGAACTTTAGAGGCCAAGAGAGTTCTGGGACACCGTCATCAACAAGGCTTGAGGGTTTTTTATATCTCATTACTCTTAGCATAATTGGGAGAGAGTAACTTAAGCAAGAATAATACCAATTGTGAATGAGCACACCACTTACTTCTTGGCTTGTTTTTTGGCCTGCCTTCATATAGAAAATGAAAACTGTATCGAAAGGACGACATGGCAACAAATCCAAGTAACCAATGTCATCAAAAAAACCAGGCAAAGAAGAATCAAGTGCAATCAGGTGAGGAGGTAGTCTGCTGTTAGCAGGTTCCTAAGCAAACAAAGAAGACATATGAATGTTACATTTGTATTCAAATGTATTACATATTTTATACAATCTCTATTTATAGTGTGATGAGCTAGTTAGGTTTATTAATATACAATGTACTCGATAAATCAGGCACATGTATTAACACTAGCTGATTGCAAGAGTATGGTGTGGAAATCGTCCTGAAACTAAGTGGATCTGGATCTGGTCAGTCCCTGAATGAGAAACTAGGTGGAAATCCTATTATTATATATTGCCTTGAATTGTATGATGGAAGAATAATGAACATAGCTGATGAGCAAGTAAATAAATCACAAAGAACATAAAGGTCAGTGTTTCTCTGGTTGCATCCAGGCAGATTAGGCTAACATAGATGGGCTGTTTTAATGGGGCCTCTTTTTAACAGAATTGTTTAATTAATAACCAACATTTGTAACACAAGATTTTAGCCGAATTTCATTGTAAATTATTGTAAACTGCTTTTGGTCCCATGCTATAAAAAGATGGGAGGTAAACAAGTAAACAAAAAACAAATATAAATTAGGCTAGTAAGAATGTATTTTTTTATTTTTTTATTTCCAGTATTTATATACCGCCTTTCTCACCCCTGGGGGGGGGGGGGGGAGTCATGCCAAAGCACTATGAAATTGGAGAGGAATGATAGTTTATGTACCAGAAAAAGTATTCTTTCAGAACTTGAGTATAATAGTTATACAAAATCAGTAACAACCCAAAAAGGAGGGGGGAACGTTGCTGCTGCAGCAGCAGCATTTATGTGTGTCTGTTGTTGGAATTCAACCCCACACTGCTCAAGTCTGCAGTCCTCAATGAGAAACAGTTGGATAGCTTAGGAATAGGCTGAGGGAATCCTCCCCCCAATTCCTGAATGACAGTTGGACTGTACCTATTTGTTATTGTAAATAAACCTTTTTATGATGTTTAAGATTGGACTTAAACATTGCAACTTTGCCTGCCTAAGCTCTGAATTCTTTACAGCCACATCACACGGCACTTCACACTCTGCATCTTGTGAGTTGATGCTCAACTCTTGAATCCTGTTTGATTTTTGGATGCTCCGCTATATTTTAGGGTAGTTTTCCCTAACATATGTATCTTTAAGTCACCTGTAGACTTATGGCGACTCCAAATTTTGAAGTGTTTCCTTAGGCAAGGTACTTAGACCCCTCCCCCTGAAATATAACTTGCAGCACATTGTATTCTTTGGCAGTCTCTCAAACAAGTTCTCATGAAGGCTGACCTTGCTTAGTTTGCAAGATCAGACCAGATCTGGTACTTTCATGATATTAGTGATGCCATAATAATTCTGTCATTCTATTATTTATTTATTTATTTATTTATTATGTTTAT
This sequence comes from Anolis sagrei, assembly GCF_037176765.1. Lineage (NCBI taxonomy): Eukaryota > Metazoa > Chordata > Lepidosauria > Squamata > Anolidae > Anolis > Anolis sagrei. The sequence continues at coordinate 207,448,360 of NC_090024.1, read as the reverse complement.
TTATACCATTTCTCTCTCTTAAAGGAGGCTCAAAGCAGCTTACAATTAAAAGTATGACCACATAATTTAAAATATACAAATATGCAAACACCAAAACAGAATTAAACATAACAATATTTAAAATCCATTAAATTATATACAAAACTAAAATTCACTGTAATAGATTCAAAAATGCATTTGCAGTTTTTATTAGTATTTCAGTAGTGGTATTGTTCCTTATTGTTCCCATCTGCCTGCTTACAAAGCAAAGAACTACTGAGCAAACAGTAGGTCAAAGCTGAAGGAACAAATAAGCTATAAGAAGAGAACCAAGGCTTGCCAATGGTTAGCCTGCAGCAAGTGCCCAACTATGCCTACACAGCTCTGTTCAAAAAAGTGATTCATCGAAACAGCTACTGCACTAACATAGTGAAAGTAAGAAACACACAACATAGAAAAATGAAAAGGACCTTGCTTTAAAATCTAATGTCTCACCCCTCTGCCACATACGAATCCATTTTTCAGAAAGCATTTATACTAAAACATATATCCACAAATGGTACAAAAAGGGCAAACTCTTTATGAAACTAACTTACATAACTCTGGTATTATTGTGTTTTTATCATAAAGCCCTGCCTACTGCAGACTGTAAGCGTTGGAACTAATATTCAATAACAGTCGCCCTGATTTCAGTCATGTGTATAATATCAAATGAAGTTGAGTCACCTTCAGTGCTTCTAGTGACAGAAATCCGAAGTGGGAGAGGAAGAGGCGGGCCGTCTGGAACTCCTGCGCAGGAGACGGCGGCTTACATTCCGTGACAGGATCAGGGAAGTTCTTCTTTCTCCAGTCTTCTTCCATCTGCTGATCTATAGACTTCTCATAAAGAACTTGCTGATCCATACCATTTCTCAGTTTCTCATGCTTTGCCTCCAGCTAAAATGTATAGAACAGCTTCATTTCAGACATGTTGAATGCAATCCCAGCTGCGGAAGAATGGTAGCAGCAACTCTGATAAGCTAAACGGCAGCAAATTTGAGTGCCAGAAAATGTTGCTGCTTTTTTGTTCCAGCTTTTTACCTAATACAACTACTAGATTACAAGAGATTTAAGCCACCTGCTGTTCCACACCTGCACTGTGGCATCCCAAAGTCTATGCCTGACACCAATGAACAGCTGCAAGGAATGTTAACTGCACAGACTGACCAGCCGACCTTTCACCTACAGAGGATATGGCAGGAACAAGAACAATAGCATACTCTACTGCAATCTGGCATTAATTTCCTGTAAAACATCTGCTCCAGCAATGTTCAGCTTCATCTGAATGTCTAGCATGCAGGGAATGTCAATAGATGAGATTTCTCAAACACACACAGTGCATCAGGTGCCTTCTTTTTCTGAGATGCAAAAACAATAAAAGTGGCTAAAAATCAATGTCCCTATCTCTCATTGAAACGTGGTGTTTTGTTTGTTTTTTTGCATAAAACACAAATAATAAACCAAAATACCAGAAACCTCTTACCTCCTCAGTAATGATTTCGTGCAAGTCTGGGATGCTCAAGTCTGCTTTCACAAAAGGAATCTTGTCTACTTCCTCTGGAAATGGACGGTGTTTCACACTATATTTCAGACCAACATCATTCTTAGGTGCAGGACGAGGCTCTGGAACGAATGTCTGTTTTAAGAAATTGAAAATAAGTATTGTGAATGGAAAATGTTACACAGTAATGCAAATGTAATAATTTAATGTTGAAGCAGATCCCAAGGTAGGGTAGAGTTGCAGTGATTGACCAAGACACAGCAATTCCTCAAAGCTATTACTGAACCAATACTTTAAGAATCATTGATAGCTGTTTCCTTATTGGTTTATTTCAGCCCAAATTAAAGATCCTACTTTTAATTTGGTTGTTAGTTTCTATCAGCAACCAAACTGATGTGTTTTGTACCAACCTCAGTCTCACAATGCTTTTTCAGGGCAAACACATAAAAGTATATGATGAAAAATATTAAAAATTAACTAGGTATTTTTAATTATAAAAATGTGAGTCAAACACTGAAAGGGTTAAATAGATGCATGACTGTGCAAAAGTAGTTCAAAATAAGCAGGTGTGCCTGTAGCTTAGTTGTCTCAGTCTGTGAGAGGTCTCTGTAGGAAGAGGGCCTCAGTGTGTTAGTAGGTCTCAGTATGAGAAGGCGTCAGTGTTCGTTTGCCTCAGTATGTGAGAGTCATCAGTCGGAGAGAGCCCTCAATGTGAGAAGGCCTCAGTGGAAGAAAGGCCTCAGTGTGAGTACACCTGGTGTGAGAAGCTTCAGAGAGAGAAGCTCCAGATTGAAGGCCATTGTGTGTGACAGCGGCTGCGTGTAAAACGCTACTGTGTGAAGCTCCTGTGTAAATTCAGTCTGAGAAGAGGCTCTGTGAGAGTGAAGCTGTTTATCTGCATGAGAAAGAAGCCCAGCGTGGAAGCAAAGAAGGGGGTATAAAGAACTTTATTTGTGTTAGGGAACGTTATTCTTGTAAATATACAACCATATTATTGCTATAAAGAAAAGCCTCCTATGGAAGGGATAACATTGGCCTGTGTGATTTTGTTCTTTTTATCACTTTGGGCTACTGGTGCTGGGTCATGCTGCTGCTAATAAGTTACTCTGCTGTACATTTATGAGAGTCTTTTGTTAATAAGCCCACTTGTCCAACATATGCATGGGTATTCTTACATTTGTATACACTTTCCAACACAGATGTTAACTTGAAAGGGTGCAACTTCTAATTCTAAACCACATGAAAGGAACTCTAAAAAATCCTATGGCAGCTTGGTTTACACCCTTGTTTTACAGCAGTATACAATAAGCCTTCCACTTTTGCAGGCCATAAGGGCATAAGTCCCCCACAAAAGTGGAAAAAGCTAGAATTTAAAAACATTTCTTTTACCTCTCTAAGAACCTCTAGGGTCCTCCAGGGTGATTATTATCAACTTCCAGCAGAATTTGACCACAAAATCACCTTGGAGGATGTAGAGATTCCCAGAAAGAACATCTTAATCAAATCTGCAGCAAAAGCTGAACCCACAAATGTAGAGGTCCAACTGAAATTAGTTCTTCCAAAATTATATCAGCAACAAATATTGACAGTTTACTGCATATTAAGAAACCTTTTGGAACAAGGATGGGTGGTGCTCCCATATGCAACTGAATATTAGTAATAGAAAAGCTAAGCCAATGAGGAACATTTTGCTTTAGTCTGCACCCGCTTGATATTTTTTTGGCACAATATGGCAATTATTACACAAAAAATCCAGTTCATGCTGTTAGTGGAGTTATTGTTGTACACCACTTCAGTGATGTTTGTAGAAAAGCAATATATAAAAACTACAGCATCAGAAAAAACCAAAAAAAAAAAAAGAATCTTTATTCTGCCCTTTTCAGTGAGTAAAATTAGCCATCTTTATTGCCCATTATGGAAAGAATTAGGACTGGAATTGTCAATGCTGCACAAAGTCTGTACTATAGGAGTACTATAAGAAATAAAGGAACAACTCATTGCGTCAAGGAGGATATAATATTTCCACAACTCTGGACATCAGAGAGTTGTTTGGACATGCACGTTTAACATTGCAAGCCGTTTTCATGCTGAGATAAAGACCTTTTGGTTTGCTTTGGCTCCTCTTGGCAAAAGGCAGAGCTGCTGGGCCCATGCATGCCTTCCAGACATCCCACGAATCAGAATTGTGACTGAAGGGAAGAAATCATCTGAAGAAGAAATACAACTGCATGAACCATCTTTTAACATACTGAGAAATTAAATAACATATCGATATTGAGAAGGGAAAAATGTATATTCTATTACCAACAGATCTACAAAGTCATTAAAGTAGTTGAATCTGCAAGTTAGGAGCATAAGCCTGTTCTTCATGTTGGTCAGAAGTAGGACATGGACCTCTTCCTTGGAGGCTTTTTAAACAGAGGCTGGAAGGAAATCTGCCAGAGCTACTTTTCCTGCATGGCAAAGGGTTGGACTAGATGGCCCACGTGGCCCCTTCCAACTCTAGGATTCTATGGTTTGTGACCAGAAGACTAAGAAGGAGTAGTATGACTACAAAAGCTGCAGTCAGAGTAATAACAAAACATGTCTTGCTTGTATCACTTATTCTGACTGTAAAAGGAAACATGGAAAGTTTATTCTACGGAGAGCTTGATTTAAAATAAAGAGATGTAGTTGCCAACATTCACTATAACATCATTCCAGCTTTTACTTTCAAAAGAAAAACAACGCTAAAACATGCATTTGAAATTTTTCAGTGGTTCTCCCAATTATATAAACACACACTGTATATTCAGATTTCTTTACATTTTAATTGAGGAATGCTCTTTCTAGAGACTCATTTTGTCCTGTCAGGCTTTAATGATTTATTTGACTCATGAGTCGTCATTGTATTTACTAGTGTTTTTTGTTGGTCCTGAATTAAGTTTTAATTACTGTTTAGTACAGCATTGGTTTATACTATTTTAATATTTTAACATTTGCGTTGAAAACTGCCTTCCAGTTCCTGAGAAGTAAATATATACATATTTTAAACCAAATAAATCAAAAGAACAACCATCTAACTAGATATTAATCTACAGAGTAGCAATACCAAAGATTCCACTATTAACAGAATTCCATCTGGAAACAACAGGAATGTTTTAACACACGTTTAGAAATCCCATGCAGTATGGACAAATATCTGACAGGACTCTGTACAAGTAGTCCCTGGATGGATTCAGGTAATCATATCATTGTTTAATTATCTTTCCTTTAAAAGATTTTAAATTCATTTTTAATGTATATGTTTATTTTATGTCTGTTGTAAATATGACATTGAATTGTTGCCTTTGTAAGGCCACTCTGAATCCCCTTCAGGTTTGAGAAGGGCGGGTATAAATACCGTAAATAAACATACAAACAAATTCAGAGAATCCCACTAATCAGGAAATCAAGAAGTCGCTGGAATCAAAAGTTACAGTTGTCAGTTTGAGAACAAGTCAGGATATCTAAATAATTCAGATCAAGATAGGATTGTGTTCACTGGACTAATGGTTTCTACAAAAGAGTTTCGTACCACTTTAAAGTTCTGTAAAATGCAGCATATAAAAACTACAGCTGTCCTGATATCTGACATACAGACATCAGAGAAAGTAGAAAATGGATTTACTCACTTTGCTCATTCCCGAGAGGCTGCTCCAACATTGCAAGGATGACACTGTTGTCCAGGACAAAGTAGCGAAAGCTGAATTTGTTTATAGAAGGCAGACGGGAATATTTGATTAAGGTGATCTCATTCACTAAGCTACAAGGGGAGGCAGGACCACTGGGCGAAGGAAAAGCTCCAAGTATTTGCATGATGCTACAAACCAAAATAATATTAGCTTAGTCAAAATACGCATAGCAGAAAAATCCATTATTACAGTGCTGAGGATAGGAAGAGTTAGCTTTAGGGCAACTTGTCACATAAGCTAGTATTGTAAGTAGTTAAATCTACAGTTCCTAATACACATAAGCAAACAAATGAGAGTTTATAAAAATGGAAAAAACAGGAGCCTGGCTTAGATGTAAAGTATTTGAAAAAAACACACATAAACATTAATTTTTCAAAGAAAAGTTCTTAATACTATTAAGCCTTAAGCAAATCAGCATGCTGAGCAACTTGGCTAAAGAGAATCTGAACTGTTAGATTAGACCTGCAATACTTGTGAGTAGGAAGAGGCCAAAATTAGATAGGCTACACCTCTTGGGGCCATAAAAAGGTTTTTAGCACCTCACTTTCCAAAGGTAAGGTATAATTAATGATTAATTAGGATTGTTTTTATTGTTGCTGTGTGCCTTCATTTCAGACTAAGGGGAACCCTAAGGTCACCCTATCACACAGTTTTCTTGTGAGGATTTGCCTTTGTTTTTCTCTGAGGCTGAGAGTTTCTGACTTGGTTAGTTACCCAGTGTGTTCAGTCATAGTCCAAGGTTCAAAGCATTACACCACGCTTTCTGAATGCTGAATTCATTCCCTCTTTTACCTACCCACCTTCCTTTTCTCCCTCCCCTCTTCTTCCCTCTCCTTTTTCCCTTCCTCCTCTTTCTTACTTTCTTCCTCTCCTCTCTCCTCTTCCTTCTGTTCTCCCCTTCCTTCCTTTCTAGGGGCAGCTAGGGTTACAGGGACAAGGAAAAGGGGCTGGGGCAGAGGCACTAGGCCAGCCACATCAGTTGCATTACGGGCTGCATGCGGCATGTTGTTGTGCAGGCGTGTGCTAGAGTAACAAAAACTGGCTAATGGCTATCACTACTCTGACCTAAACATTTTACCATCTATTCACTAGCAAGACAGCTGAATTATCGTCAGTAACTTTCCATACCACGTGAGGGTAGCTTCAGCTGCATCCTTTACCCTCATAGAAGCAGGATTTGGCTCCTTGTCTCCTTTGTACTTGATCTCTTGTTCACTATTTCTGGATTTACTTCCTGAGATGCCCAATTCCACAATCTCCAACACTTCTTTTAAACAGTCCTAGAGATAAGGAACCATACCAATCAGCTGTCAATTCCCTACAACTACATACAAGTACAGCATAAAGCAATTAATAAAACAAAAAAGACTAAAGTCTCTGTGTGCAACTTTTGTGCAAGCTTCACCAGTTATGTTTCCACATTGTAACCAGCCTCTATCACTAATAACCACAATTCCCTCAGACTATCTTTCCACTGAAAACTTAACATTTATTTGGAATATGCTGCTTCTTATTCACTTAAAAGAGCAGAGCCATTGTATAATCAAGGGCTGAGACAATGGTTCACTAATATAACTTCTAATAGAACATGAACATCCAAAGGGGAAAAAATGCAGTGTTAAAAACTACAGTGATTCAAGGCACATTTGCAACAAAGCTCCAGAGGAAAGAAGAGATTACAGAGTACAATAGCGGCATCAGATATAAGGATCTGAAACTTTATCAGGCCTGACCTGGTGTAATGCAACATAGCTCATGCTATTTGCAAACACACATTGTTTGGATGGTTGTTGCTGTTAACTACTGTCAAGTCTACTTTGAGTAATGGTGATCCTATGATTGACAGTCTTTTCAGTCAACCAATCATCAGCAACCCTGCTCAGGTCTTACAGACTCAGCAATGTGGCTTCCTTGATTGAATTTATCCATCTTGTGTGGGGTTGTCCTCATCTTGTACTGCTTTCTCCAAGCATAGTGGTCTTTCCTTGTGACTCATTCTTATCATGGTATGTCCAAGGTACAACAGCCTCAGTTTAGTCACCTTGCCTTCTAGGAAGAATTCAGGCTTAATTTGCTCTAGAACCCACATTTGTCTTTCTTGCAGTCCAGGGTGTCTGCAGAACTCTTTTCCAGGATCATATTTCAAAAGAGTTGATTTTCTTCAGCTTCTTTACTATCCAACTTTCATTACCATACATAAAAATTGGAAACAGTGTAAAAATATATAATTGAATGTTTAAAGTCAGGATGGTATGGATCGTACTGACTTTAAGCATTCAATTATATATCTTTACACTGTCTGATTCCTTCATTGCTGTCCTTCCAAGTTGTAGTCTTATGATTTCCTGACTGCAGTCCCCATTTTGATTAATGGCTGCGTTAAGGTATGGGAAATCCTTAATTATGTCAATATCTTCATTGTCTACCCTAAAGTAATAAAAATCACCTGTGGTCATCATTGTTGTTTTCTTAATGTTCAGCTGTGAACCTGCTTTTGCATGTTTTTCCTTGACTTTCTTCAGTAAACATTCCATGTATTTGCTACATTCTGCTAGTAGTATGGTGTTATCTGTGTATTTTAATTGTTGGTGTTCCTTTCTCCAATTTATATGACCCCTTTTTCAGAGTTTAATCCATCTTTGTGTATTATATGTTCAGCATATAAATTAAATAGACAGGGTGATAAAATGAAGCTTTGTCTGATCCTTGCCAATTGGAAGCCATTCCGCTTCTCCACATCCTGTCCAAACAGTGTGGTCTCTTGTCCTCAGTACAGGTTATATATTAGGATAACCAAAGAATGAGGACATCCATTTCTTTAAGAGGAATCGATCCATAGTTTTTCGTCATCTACACAATCAAAGGCTCCTTACAAACTCCTTTGAGAGCTAATGCCTGATGATCTTTTTATTTTTTCATTCACAGAAAGCCATCTTGTTACATTTTAGTTGAGTCCATTTGAACACATTTTATATAGTTTTGGGGGGGTTGTTTTTATTTTATTTTAATGTCATCCCCCCACTCCCCCTGGACACACAATTTATACAATAAACTACAGAAATTACATTTGAATTTTCCACTCCACATCTTAATACAGTCTCTAAATAATTCCTAATGGACCCCACATACTCTTAATTATTCTAACATTTTCTATTTTGTCTATATTGTTCAATTTACAATTTGTTATTTCCACATTTAACATATTTACTATATAATTATACCAATTTGTCAGAGTCTACTTTGTTCTATCTTTCCAATCCCTCACTAAAACAATTTGCGCACATGCTATTAATTTGTCAACCACTCTTTCCTTTTGCACATTATAAACTCCTGGTATCTTGCATGTAATACATTTCTTCTATTCCATTCCTTTAATATTATTTCTTTTTCTTTAATGTTATTATTTTTTACATATTTTTTCCCTAGTGTACTGTATTTCTAACAATCCTTAGATTTGAAATGCACCATGATATGCTTCTAAACTTGGTATTCCCCAGCCTCCTTCTTCCTCTTTGGCAGTTAACCATTTATCTCTTATTCTGGGCCTTTTCCCTCCAACTGCCCATTTTTTAATTCTTCTATCCTATGCCTACAGAGCTTAAGACTAAAAGGTCCAGCCCATAAAAGGCAGTCCCCGAGTTACAAACATCTGAATTGCATACGACTTGCTACAAACAGGGGTGAGACAACAGGAAGTGAGAGAATTACCCCAGGAAGGGAAATTCACTCCTGTAAGGGTTATCATGGGCAAAAAGCGTATCCACGGAAGCTTTAGCACCAATCCTTGTTTTCACAACAACCCAAATTTTTCAAAATCCAGTTGTCACAGGGACAGAAGGTGAAATCGTCTGAACAGACAGCAAAAAAACATTCCCTATGCCATCCAAAACTTTTTTTAAAACGGCCAGAGTTACACTTAAAAATGTACCTGTTCTGACTTACATACAAATCCAACTTAAAAACAACTTAAATTGTTGTTAAGTTGGATTTGCACGCCAGAAGAAACCACTGATGAGTTCATTAGCTTCTGGGGAATAGAACTGCATTGCGACTGGATACAGCAAAGGACATTGTGTATATAAAAACATTAAGAACATATAGTCTGTCACCGAAACTATTTCTAAACTCCATGCTACAATTTTATTAAGAAAAACAGAACTAAAGATGTGCTGTTCAATTGGCATTTTTCAGTGGTTGGTTACGGAAATTGTTTCTACTGGATGATGAAAGCTGGTTCTCTAAGTTGGATTTTATATTTCTGCTGTTCAGGTTTCAAAATGTGGCTTTGAAAAACGTGGGAACACCTTACAATCTAATGAAATTGCTTGTCACAGTACAATTTTAAATGATTAATGGGAAAATAATTCAGTTTCTAAGAGGCAGAGGACAGTGTTTCACTCACCTTTTCATCAAGCATGTCTGGATGTTCAGTAAGCCAGACACAGAGGCACTGAAATGCTGCCACTATCATGGAGTGAAGATCTCTGGAATGGAGAGGGGCTGGGCGACTACACTGGTACACAATGTAAGAGCACACAGAACTAATTGCTCTCTTTCTGTCAGAAGAATCAACACCAACCTTCACCTGAAATGAATATTACAGACCGATATTCAGCTTAAACCTTTTCAGAAAGTCACACCATCCCTGTTAGTTTCGTTGTCAGCTTAGTTTAAGAAAAAAGAATGTAAATTATGGGAATGTTACATGATGTGCAACATAAAGGAATTATTAATTTTGGCCCTCTTCCATTTACTTTACCTATTTGGTATGAAAAGTCTTCTTGACTTTTATCCATTTATGTTGCCTCCATAAATATGCTACTCCATATGGATTGTTCAACCAATATAATTTCCTTTACCAAACAGAGAAGCAAATATGCCTTTACAAGAAGGGGGGGGGTGTATCATACTCGTCAGGGTAGTGATGGTCCCTTAGCACAAAACAAATTATTTTTCCAGCTGAGTCAGATATTCCTCGAGAATAAAAGCTCTCCATGATATCATCAGGCATGAAATTCTGGCTGTAAAGGATTGAAAGCATGAGCCCAAATCCCACAATCTAACAGAAACAGTCTCTGGAAGGGAACCTGGCTGATACTCACCTTTGCCAAACCAGACAGAAGCTCTAATGCAGCCAGTGATATGCTCATTTCCTGTTTCCACTGAGTGTTGACTCTTTGTGTTACCAAATGAATGCTGCGGATCAGGAGCCCAGCTGCTGTATCTGTATGAAGAGCTAGGATATAAACCCCAATACCACACACCAAGGGGGAGGGAAAACAACTAAGCATTAGTAACAATCAGCAAAGCAGTTCATCAGGCAGAAGCTAAAGCGGCCACAATACACACAGAAAACAAAATACGCATGTTTGGGAAGCGACATGTTCAACGTCTCACATACGTCAAGTAAATAATAAAAGACTGGGGGTTCGAGAACCTGTGTCATAAAGTGGTTTGAGTATGGGACTAGTGTTGGCTATCATATAGTGCTTTTAGTGTTAAAGTATGGATACATCTGCATTGTAAAGTTATTTGACACAATGTAACTGTTATGCTTAATACTATGAAATCATGGGAGTTATAGTTTTACAAAGTCTTTAGGATTCTCTGCCCGAGTGCTGGTGCATCACTAAATTAAACACCCTAAGATTCTATAGCATTGAGTCATGGCAATTAAGGTGGGGTCAGACTGCATTAATTCTACAGTATAGATATACCCTTATGCTCAGTAGACCAGGGTTCAAATCTCTACTCAGCTATAAGAATCCAGTGTTTGAGTTTGAGCAAGTCACACATTCTCAACCACTGGAAGGTACTAGCAACCCCCTTCTGTACAAATGTTGCCAAGAAATTCCATGACAGGGTTGCCTTAGAGCAGCCAAACACTGGACACAAACCAATGGCACATTGATATCTGAGAATTTATGTACTGATCGAAGTGATTTCAGTAGAACTTAGTATGAATGCACTAGGAAATGTTTTCCAAATGTTGATTTTCAGATGTTCCAATCAATTATAGCTCTGTGTTTTAGACTGTATGCCTTGAAGAGAGTGGCTATACCACTGTTTATGATCGTAATGTAGACCAAGGCCCCTTCCATACAGCTGAATAAAATCCCACATTTTCTGCTTTGAACTGAAATATATGGCAGTGTGGACTCAGATAACCCAGTTCAAAGCAGATATTAGGGGATTTTCTGCCTTGATACTCTAGTTAATATGCCTGTGTGGAAGGACCCCAGGTTTTTACTTGGGGAACTATATTTTCCTGGTCCTGCCATAGTCAAAGACATATCTAGAAGAGTGTTTTCAATGGCCTTTGGCTGTCAATGGGTTGAAGCAGAATAATTTTTTATGGAGTCTGCTGTCCGTTTTCTCTTCTGACTATGTTCTTAATGTTTTAATTCTTTCAAATTAATAATAAGCCCATTGAATAATTTTTAAACTTGATTTTTAAACTCTGCCATTAGTTTTTTTTTAAAAAAACACACAGCACTTTCTTCTTGTCCATACTATTAGCCACATTGAGTCTCAAGGTGGGAGAGAACGTGAACATAGTAAAAGAGATCGTTGTTGTTCTTAAAGAGACAATGTGATTTCTCCTGATACATCCCACTTTGTACCCCAGGATCCCTGTCAGTGTCCACTTGCACACATTACTTTTTCAAGGTTACTGTGAGAAATGTAGCAATGCCACTGCTACACTTTTGCATTATTAAATCAATACTGATTTCTATGCACCCATGCTTTTTTTTTCATGCCAGACGCGACTTGAGAAATTGCAAACCCATACTAAAAGTAATTATCTGGAGACCAGTGCCAGCCTCTGAGCCATATCCTGCTGGTCCCAGGAGAACTTCAAAGAAAGAAAAATCTGCAGCCAAAGAGTGCATATTTGGGGGAAATTGCCTGTCAAATAGCTCAAGAAAAACTGGCTACAATCATTTCAGTTTAAGTTCTGTTCTGATTTCAGAATGGGTCTGGCTTTCATGAGTCTGATTACATTTATTGAGAGAGAGACCGGGGAGAACAACTATTTCTCTTGCTTGATCTTTCAACGTCTTTTGATACCATCAACTATGGTAACAGGATGATAAACTGGAGCTGAAACATGGAAAGAAAATAGCTTGAGAGTGAGTGAACCCCATTTCTGGGGCAGAATCCCTCTTCTGGGCAGAGTGATACTCCATTTAAATGATAAATCTGAAGCCTGGGGATACTTCTGGATCCATCTTTGCCATTGGAGGCCAAAGAGATGTTAGTAGATTGAAGTGACTTAGGTTTTGCTAGTATGCCTGCTATGACTTCAATGGCCGATGGCAGCTTGACTATATTCTTCCAAGAAATGAGTAAAGCCAAGGCTGAGCTATTTACAGAACACTCTATGAAGGGCTGGTCCAGGAAATGGAATGGGTGCAGAATGCCTCCTTAAGCGGGAGAACATACCACCAGCACATAAACTCTGTTGAAAGAACCTCACTGTCGGCTTACTTGCTAGCAAGACAAGTTTAAATTCTGATTATCTGAGACACTTTCTCCTTGTAGTTCCATTTAGCCTTTAAGGTCATTTGGAAAGCACAACTGGGTACTATCCTAAGGTTTCCACTTATAGAGATGGGCAGGGAAGTCAAACTCATTTTCATTGCGGGCCACATCAGCTTTATGGTTGCCTTCAAAAAACTACTGAATCCATGACAGAGAATCCATGGAAACAGATTTTAATTTTTTAACATATTGGTCGGTGCGTTTTAGTTCCATCCCAATTTGGGAAAACATTAATGGACATTTTAAAGCCAGTCATCCGATATCCACAAGTTTTGTATCTAGATTCAAATTTGAATTATAAATTAGTTCTGCCCACTCACATCTGCAAAACTTCCAATCTTTCAAAACTGACTCTTTTTAAATGTTATGAATTCCTTTAAGAGCTTCCTCCCCATTTAACTGTTTTGCAGAAACAGCATGATACTAGTTAAAGCTATTTAATCTTTTCAGTAAGAAAAACTTGTTTTTAGTTACTGATATTCATGTTGTCATAGAACCTGGGAACACAGAAGTTTTCCATGCCTCAGGCTGACCTCTACACATAATATATGGACCTGTTGTCCCCAAAATTGTTTTTCAATGTTAATCAGGCAGGTTTTGCCAGTTAAACTATTGTAAGACTTTTGCGGTTTGTGAGGGAACATTTTTCAGTGTGGAAGACAGAATTTCGTACTTGATTACTAGCAATCTTCTTTAGTTTTAAGAAAATACTTCTGTACTCAGTTTGGTAACTCAGATTTCTTATGAAAACCTCTTTTTGTGAATTTAAATGCATTTATCTCCTAAAATGTGTACATGAATATTTATAGAAAAGTAATATTTTTTCTTTAACTTTCCAAGATATACCGAAGCGTCATTTCAATTGTGCACTGAACTGCAATGTTCACCAGATGAAAGGTGAAATGGTGGCAAATGTTTGCTTGTTTTCAGGAGATTTTTTTTAGTTATATACTTTAATTATAGGCTTGTATTGTGCCCCCCCCCCCCATGTGACAGAATATCATTTGGGGCATCCAACCTTTGTTCAATTAAACTGCTTCTAATTATCATGTTCTGTGCTCTTTGGTTTAATAGACTCAGAGGTCTACAAGAGAGCAGTCATGATGCACCCCAAACAATATATGAGATACCATAAAGCTATAACAACTCAGTACACATTTGAAAAGTACAGAAAACAAAAGTATTTCTAGTGAACAAGGACATTCCAAGTTAAATTTAGATGCTAAAATTATTATTATTATTATTATTATTATTATTAAAGAAATATATATATATATTGCTGCAAAGGAAACAGTACATTCGCCAATTCCAGAAGGTAATTCTAAATATTCTAATACTCATGCAGCACATTGCTTTTTAAATACATTTGCAGCACATAACACACACCAAATTTCAGGAACATTAGATTAATATCAGTTAATGTTGGCAACAGAATGACAAACAGTTTACAAAATTCTAGATTTTTCAGATCAAAACTAGAACATGGAACAGATTCAGTTAATACTTTATTAGCCTCCATAACAATATAAGCATATGAAACACATGAAACTCGAAGACAAAAACAAGGAACTGGGGAAAAAACAAGCATATGATCCTCCCTCCCAGATGAAGCATATTATCCTCCCTCTCAGATGAAATAGGGCTGAAGTACTTTGACACTGGAGCAGCTGAAAAGAGGATGAAAGTAATACCATCCCATGAAACCAAACTATATACTACTGAAAGGACTACAGCTTTCCCAACAGAGCAACCACAACCCTAGATCTCCTCTCCTTCCCTTTCTCCCTTCACTCTGGAGGGAGAACATAAACAACTCGGTTACATGTACTTAATTTCACCCCTGAAGCCTGCTGGATGTTTGGCAAATAAACAGCTCCAGAAGGCTTCAAGGGTGAAATTAAGTACATGTAACCGATTCCCATTTTAGGAAGGACTTAATCTAAACCAAGGACTGTATCCTCTCAGAAATAAAACCTGCTAGCCCTGGTAGCTAAACCAAGGACAATATCTTTCCTGCACAGAAAGTAAACAATAGTGAGTAGCTGCTGTGCTCATCTTGTGAGAACCCACAAGACACTAGAATGTTGAAGGCAGGTGTCCTGGCTGCATATGCCTTGTGGCTGGTTGTTTTGGGGAAATGATGGGCTCTGCACAGACCTCTCTAATAAGAACACCATGTGATACTAGCAATATTTGGAGCACCTCTGTTCTGCAGGTCAGACAGTGTCCACTATTGCTGCCATCCATACTTCTCCTCCCTATTCTTCTACATTCATAGGATAGTGGCTGTTCCCACTCTCTCATTTGAGCCAGCATGCCAGCTACTTTTCAGTTTCTCTCCTTTGGATCATTTAAAACTACTTCCCATATGTTCTTAATAATCCTCTGTATTTCAACACCATTGTCAATCCTTTTCCTTCCTGTCTCTTAATTGCTAGGTCTGATTAGCTACTACCGGGTTTGTCATGTCCTGATCCAGCATCTGGCTGTTTTGAAGAATTGCAGAACTTGTGAGTGTGCTGGTTTTCCTATTTGTACCAACTGATGCTTCCTAGTCTTCACCAGCTTTGATCACTGCCAGGGTCTTCAATAGTCACCATCATCATAGTGGTGATTTGATTTATTACAAAATGAAAACATTGTGCCTTCTTAATTTTTATACTGAGATCTACATATATTCCAAAATCTTACAGCTGAAATGTCTTTTATTTAAAAAATTGAGATTGTGACATAGGGCACTTCTGTAAATATTTAAGAAGTCCAATTGCTTACCATAATCCCGTAGGAGAGCCTGTGCTGGTCTCTCACTGTCAGGCGTAGTGGGCTCAGTGCTGCCTCCACTTGCTGTACTAATGCCACTGTTGGTGCGGCTGTGGCTTTTTGAGACCACATTCTCACCTCCATTCTGTTAAGTTAGAGAAAAGGACAGAATGATGCTGGAAGATGTGTTCTCTGACACCTCTGAGACAAGTATCCCTGGCATAATCTGCTATGATCAAAAATGACAACATGATTTCTCAAAACAAGGAAATAAACTTACTGTCTCCATCTGGCAACCAGTGACTTCTAGAAGTGCCGAGTCTTGAACAATGTTCAACATTGCACCTGCAGAATTAAAAATACATAGACTTTACATCTGAAATGTGTTGTGTAAAAAGATATATGACAAATAATTCTCAGGAATGTGTTATAAGTGCAGATAGCAAAAATTGGGATAAATATCCTAGATATTTTATTCTGACTAAAATATGCTTCAGCTGCTAAAAGTGACAAATTCCTTTTATGTCTGAATGGCCCTCATTTGAAGATGTGGGAGGGATGCTAAAAACAGTTTGTGAGGAAAGCACACACTCCAAAAGATCATTAATGTACTGAATCCTATGCAAACTTTTACATGAGGAAAATAACCAAGCTTCTAGGAAAACCAGTGGGACTTGCAACACAGAATAGTGTATACCTGTCTAAAATTCCAGCCAAACACATATCCTCTTTTTGGACATTTTTACTGTCTTTTACTATCATTTCTCCCCAGTTTGTCACTTTAATCTACCAGCAATTGGCCAGCAATCCACTGCTACTTTTGCTATTTTGGGGATGATTTTTTTTGTTAACTTTGGGGTTTTCCCATCCTTTTATGTTGATGCTTTGTTTTGCTTGATAAGCATCGAACATTAGTACATAAGAACCAGAAGAGGAAGCCTTACCAGGCCAATTAGATTTTAATGCGGATGATCGAGACAGTTTTAAACAGTGTATTTTAATGCTGAGATAAATGTTTTTAATGTTTATGCATGCATATAATGAATTCTTGTCCCGGCATTGAATGTTTGCCATATAAATGCTGTGCTCCACCATGAGACCCCTTCGGGGTGAGAAGGGCAGAATATAAATGATTTAAATAAATAAACAAATAAATAAGAGGGTGCATGCTATTTGTACACTTTGGATTTAACAGATTGGCATTTCTTAAATGAACACCTTACACAGCAAAATCCAACTTTCTTATTGCCAGCCAAAATGTTTACAGAAGTGTCAGAAAAAGAACTTTTATTAGAGGAAAACAGAGGAGCCTTAGAACAGGAAGCTGAGGTATTTTTATTTTTTTTTGCTTAGGAACTTTTTTATCTTGTCACCATATTGAATATGTGTATCAAGAATAGTGGCAATGATCCAAACTGTTTCCTGACAGCTAGAATGTTTGTAAAGTTGTTTTACAAAATGCTAAGATACTATATTTTGCAAGAATGCAGAACCCCACCACCTCTATAGCTCTTTACAGTTTCCTCTTCTCTAACATGTCAAATAGCAGTACTGTTGCTGAAATCCTTGTTTCCCAGCCTTTGGTCCTCCAGTGTTTTGACTTCAGCTCCCACAATTCCTAACAGCTGGTAAACTAGCTGGGGTTTCTGAGAGTTGAAGTCCAAAGAAAATGGAGGACCAAAGGTTGAGAACCACTGTTTTAGGGAATAAGACCATCTTGATAAACAAATGGAATTAAGCTTATACCCTATGTATTATGCTTCCGAAGTCCATTTTGTTAATAATGACCAATTGATTTATCTGAGTTTGAAAATATAGAAACAAAACAGGACTTTGCATAAATTTCCTCATTAACAATGATTGGGGGAGAATGCAGAGAGACTTTCAAACTGCACAGCACAGTGTTAATGTTGCTACAGCCATGAGAGGAGGCAAGATAGCCATGTATAAATATGTGAAAAGATATCATAAGGAAGAGGGAGCAGGCTTGTTGTCTGCTGCCCTGGAAACGACAACTCAGAACAATGGGTTCAAATGACAGGAAAGGAGATTACAGCTGAACATTAAGAAGAACTTCCTGACAGAGTTCCAGAGCTATTCAGCAGTGGAACTCTCTGCCTTGGAGTGTGGTGGAAACTCCTTCCTTGGAAGCTTTTAAACAGAAGCTGGATGGCCACCTGTTGGGCCTGCTTTGATAGTGCTTTTCCTGCATGACAGGGGGTTTGACAAGATGGGCCATGTGGTTTCTTCTAACTATTGTTTTATTATTATATGATTCTATCACACACATATATATAAACACATTATAGCATGGATGGGACCTCCAGATGTTGCTGGATTGCAACTTCCATAAGCCCTAATTAGTTAAGACAATGAGAGCAGCACTGCAACTATATCTGGAGGGCCACATTGTACCCACTCCTCTTGGAAAGAGTCATCGTATCGTGAATTTTGACTCACAACAATATGCTAAGAGTATCACATAGCACTAAGTGCTGGTGCCATACAGCACTCTCTCAATCTGGGTAACTCCTCTGATGCAGATAAGCAATCAACTGCCTGCCTGCATCAAAACTATTCATTGACTTCCTTCTAGCTGCCTGTTGCATCCTGTATCTGCTTCTTCATCAGGTCCATTCTCTCTCTGTTAAGCTATTTCTCTGGTACTTATAGCTTCAGGTTTGTTTGTGCCATAACCCACATCTACAGCCACCTGCAGTCTGTCCTAATCTGGGAAACAGAGCTGCCACAATTTAGGTACTTCTCCAAGTTATTGTGAACCCTGAATTACCAAGGGCAAGCAGTTTCAAAAGTGAGATAAACAGAAAATGCAACCTAGTATCATCTGTGTGTTGTTGGGATCTGTTTCTGTTTGCAGCGCTCCTATTAGTATATTCACAAGCCTCAGCTTCAAGGACAGGAAAGTTACTGGCTTATCATATGATGAACTGTCATCATTGCTGAATTTTCCTTCCAGAACAACCTGAAAAATAAACAGCTTTCATCATCTATGGTAATAGAAGAAGAAACTAGTAGGACCAGCATATATTTGTTCCACGGGTGTAACAGATACCTGAAATGTGTTTGTACCATTTTTCTAGCTTATTAACTCTTACCGACTCAAGAAAAAATTGACACAAAAAAAGAATTAAATGATGTCAACAAACAGAACAGAAAACTGCCCTTCATGCAACTCCAGCTAAATAAAAACAGCAATTCAATGATGTTTAACTATCTTCCCACTTAATATAAAGCAAACCAATTAATACCACAGATATTTAGGCTTTTAAAACTTGCAGTTACAAAGTCTGCACTGCCACTTTCCACACAAGAGAAATATACAAATTATCTAGTCTCATGAAGTATGCAAACTGTATGGCAGGTGATTTTCCCATTATTGGTATGTTCTATCTTAAATATGCATAAACTGGTGTACCAATATAAACTGATTTGTTAGCAGTATTAAAGTAACGGGATCAGTAATAATACTATACTATGTTCTATGAATCAAAGTTCCTCTTTGCTATGCTGAATTTTATTTCGTATTTCTATTTTACACAAGTGATGTATCTTAACTGCTGACTGGAAAGTACAAGTAAGAGACTTAAGTTAAAATTGTACAAATGGTTATCTGAAAACACTGATGTCAATTACCTCTGATTTTATTATTCCAAAATGATGAGGAAGAGGCAACAAGGAGAGTAAAATATTGATGGAGGCCCTTCTTAGTTCTGTGGGATTTACATATGTTTTAAATTTTGAGAGTTCCCTGCAAGTAAAAATCAGATTTTAAATCATTATTTTGCAATCAACTATTTCTATTTTTAAAAACCAAACCTATTTTAAAAAGAAAACTACTTTTGCCAAACCTGGTTTCCAATGTGCGTGCTAGGTTATTCTGATGCAAGAGTGTACCAAAGCATTAACTTCATGTTTGCAAGCAGACAACAATGGAATCATTATTCTGCTTTAAGATTTATAGTACCTGCATCTTTACACTGATAGCCAAAAAGTAAGACCTTCAATGTGCCAACACTAGGGGTGCCAGGCACATATCTCCTGTAACTTTAATCCTGAACAGATTGTGGAACAAAACCTGGCACCATAATGCTCTTTCAAGTCAGTCTAAGGCACCTATCTTCAATTCCCTTCCATACAGATAAATCTAGGCTTCGGACAAGCATTCATACAATGAAATTTGTACACTGCATGACATCTAGGCGACAAAGGAAGTTCACCACTAAAGAAGCATATTGACATTGTTTTCCTTCCCTTCTTTCAAACATAGTTTGCTGCTCCAAGTTACTTGTTATGTAAGTTACCAACTTGGTCTATAGTTTTAATTTTGTAATTCTTAAATATGGAGTAGAAAGTAGATTTCTTTTTTAAAAACTAAAATAAATATAAGCACATATATATTTACCTGTCAGGCAAAATAGTTTCAAGTGCTGAAATGAAATAAGGAACTAAGACATCAATCCCTTTCAAGTCACAGCAGAACAACGCAGGGGAGTTCAGAATAATACTAGCGAGAACTGGGTGGCAAATGGAATCTGCTATCTGCAAACCCTGAATTAAAAGCATATAAAATCTGGCAAAGAAAGACAAATTTAGTGAGTTATGAGAAAGAAACATCAGAATCCAATATTTATCAGCATTTACATTTAAATACAATAGCCATGTAAGGGTCTATCATGTTTTTGACTTAAAGAAAAAGCTATAGGTCAGACAGCATGGTCGTTTTTAGTCCTGCAGCCACTTTGATTAGTTTTGTGAACAAAAAATGCTCACTCTATCCCAGAGGCAAGATACTAATTCTTCAAACAACTTTTTAAAACAGTGTTTTAGAGCTTCAAACACAAAGGAATGTGCTCCATTTGGGCTATGCACAAACAATCCACAAAACAGACTGTAATATTGAGCTCTCCGAGGGCGTGTTGTAGAATCACAGAACTGATTAGATCTCTTGATATGCTTTTGTTTTGACTGAAGCTACAGTTTTATTTGCATCAGTAGCAAATACACTAGTTGAAAAAGTGTACAGACCAGTAGTAAGGAAGAGTGGCCTAAATAAGCTAATAGCAATAGATCCTATCTGAGAATGGAAGCTAAGCAGGGTTAGTCCTGTTTAGCAATTGGATGGGAGACTAGCAATGAATACTAGGTGCTGTAGGTGGTTTTTCAGAGGAAAAACTGGTACAACCACCTTTAAGTATTCCTTGCTTAACCAGATGCTCTAGGCCAGTGGTTCTCAACCTGTGGATCCCCAGGTGTTTTGGCCAACAACTCCTAGAAATCCCAACCAATTTACCAGCTGTAGGATTTCTGGGAGTTAAAGACCAAAACATCTGGGGACCCACAGGTTGAGAACCACTGCTCTAAGCTCATCATATGGTGACAGGTGACTTGAAGGAACATATACACATACAGTAGAGAAGTACTGAACATTTGAAAAAAAACATATTTACATGAAAAAAGATAGGAAAAACTGATTTGGAAGCATGTGGTAGCTGGTAAAACATTATTGCATGTCCCTGTTAAATAGGCTTCTCCTAATTAGTTTCAAGTGTGAAATGACACATTACAAGTAAGGCATATACCACTAAAATGGTACAATAAAGCAGAGTTTTCCTCCCCTCTTAGTATCATGAAGCAATACCACTGCGGTCAATAGGTAATCACGTTACATGTTATCCTAGCTATAGCAGACAGCATTGTGAAACACGGAAACTTCACAATGTTATGTCAACACAACATGATGCTGCATATTGGAGAACAGAAGAGTCCCTTCTACAGATATTCAACTGCTAATCCTTCTAATATTACACCATTAAAAATCAAGTCAGTACCGGGATAAATAGGCTGGCAATATATCTTCTCCAGTCTTCTTGCTACAAAATATCCTACAAAGGGTTCCACAGGCTTCTGCTCTGCCTGCTTCATAGTTGTCTGAAAATTCGCCTGCATCAAACATGGGATTGGAGGCCATAGTGTCAGCGGACATTTGCGATCCTTTCCGGCGAAACTCCACACTAGCTTGTGTTGCTATAGCTAAAATAAAGAATGAGAAGCACAGAGTTTCATTACGTTTGTCAATGTATTGAATAGGCTCATGGGATCCTAGACACAAAGATCAAGTCAAATTTAGTCATCATGAAAGCCATTAATTCATTACATTTGGATTGCTGCCTCTGTTTATAATGCATTTAGGGAATATAAGTATGTTTTGTAATTAATGAGAAATTATATGTCTTTATTATCTACACACAAGTATATAATTGTCTCCCTCACAGCTCTATGCTGCAACATCCCATGCTGCTCAAGCAGAGGTCTCTGGTTCATTAAAATTTACAGCAGTGTGCATCAGCAAGAGGTTCCTCAATTAAATACCTAAAACCCTTTACCACGTCTTTGCTTTTCCTAGCTATCCCTACAAATTCCTAATGAGCCTCAAAAACAGATTTCTGTCATTTAAATCATACAAGTTTCTATTAATTCCACAATTATTGCCCTTTATCTTGTTACTGTTGTGAAATCAGTCTATTATTTCTATCCTCCTGAAGCTAAAAGTAGTTATACAAGCTCTGGAAACAGGAAAATATCAGATGACAATGGAAAGTGGGTTTAGGGGAAGCACCGAGTAGTAAGGTGATTAGAATTTCTTATTGGGATGGTCTTTAGACTTTTTTTCATTAACCCTGCTTCAAAACATCTAAAAGGAACAACTTGGGATAAGGATTAAGCATTCTGCAAGAAAATGGATGGGGATCTATAGATAAAGAAAATAAATATTCAAGGACTCCACATCTGTGAAGCCATTTCTTAGGCCTACAACCTGGAATGGCATTTATAAGAAACAAGAGTGATGGGAGGGAAGCTGGAAGGTAACACTTCCTGTATGCATGTGGAATCTTGCCCTGTATATCCTGGTTGTCACGGGTTAAGGACAAGATCTGATAATTTATTAAATACACCAAGAAGCTAACTGGGTTGGCTCTTTCTTTGTCTTTATTTCTCTCAACACCAGCCAAGTTGTATGTATTTATACAGATCAAATATCCCTTACCTGAAATGCTTGAGACCTAAAGTGTTTTGGATTTTGGAACTGGGGTGGGATTTAGGAATATCTGTGAAAGGGCAGGAATTCAAGCACAGTGTTCAGCATGAGGTCTCCTCTCCCACTGTTTCATTGGTCCTTTCTCAAACCTCGCATCTTCTCTGTTCACTACTTGTTAATGAGACACAAGGCTGGAGAGAGACTGAGGATATAAGGAGCCTGATTTGAAGGGGGAAATACAATACAATCAGCCTCTACACATTCGTGGGGGTCCTGCCTACAGGCCCAGCCCATTTCAAAAGCATTTCCCTCTGTTCAACCTCGCCCCACTTCATTTGTTGCCCCTCCACCTCTCTGCTGCTATCCTGCAAACAGCACCAGCCTCTCATTCCCTTCCACACCACAAAGTGCCTCATCCAGGAAGGAAGGGATTCAAAATCTAGATGAGGCTTTGTGGTGACATGCTGTAATAGAGGGGCAGCAGAAGGGGGGGGGGCAAGGAGGTCAAGTAGATTGGGCAGCAGTTACAAACTTGTAAATAATTAAATATGTGAAAGAGACGCATGAGAATGTGTGTGTTGAGGGGCTGACTGTACATTTGGTACAGGAGATGTCTGTAGAGCCCACTGGCCACTCATTTCTGCTTTGTGAGCAAATATACCACCCCACAGGTGGAAGAGGGCAGCTGGCAAAAAAGATTCAGATTTGAGGGCATTTTGGATTTCCAGATTAGGGATGCTCTTCCTGTAATTCTGTGTTGTCAGTCTGTACAAACATACATTTGCTTCATTTCTTCCACCTCTCTCAATCAATAAGAGGATATTAAGAATAAGAATGCAATTTCCCTAGAAGTTTTGGAAAATTTCCAAAAGAAAGCACTGAGGTGATATCACATTTCTAGGAAAAGGTGAACAGTTTAGGATTATAATACAGAAAGATGTTCACAAAAAGTATCACCTCTTTCTGTCATTACTAAATCAACTAAAGTCTGTGATATAACTCTGTAAACAAAGGGGAAAGATCATTTGTAGACTCATCCTAAGCATTCTTATTCAGGAGTCTCATTAAATTCAATAAAATTTACCCTAAATAAGTGCACATAGGATTGAAGTCTAAACAACTACAGTCTTACAAACAGAAGCTCTGTTTACGTTTTGAATGTTCTTTGCAAATTGGATGGTTTTACAATTTAGAAGAATTAAGTCAAGGTCAATCATATTTTTAAAACAATTTCTTTACTGATTTTTTTCACAGAATAAGCAATTAAACCCAAATCTTTATGTGTTTTCCCATGAGCCATTTTTGTCCTGAATAAGCTATCCGGCAAAATTAGGAAATTAGGAAAAATACTACATGCAAAATGCATACAAATCAAAACACTAGTTTTGTATAAAATAAGCTTTAAGAAAAAAACACGGTTAGTGCAAAGTCCTTAAATTCATGACATGATCACAGACTAGAGTACAGAAAATGATGGGATTGATTCAGGCAGATTAACTTGCTTTTGCCAACAATCTTCCCCATTAAAGAAGCCACACACAGTTACTTTTCCTTCCCATGTAAAAAGCAAAAGCTACAAAGGATGGTGATGATACAAATTAAAAAATGGAATTATGCAAAAAAGGAAAAAAAACATGACTGCAATTAAAGAGAAGCTACTAGTTCCTACTTACAAGATTTATAAGAAAGAAGAATTTGGATAAAAGATGCTGCAAGATAATAGAAATAAAATGGAAACAAATCAAAGGACAGCAGTAGTTATAAAATACTTTAAAGATGGTGAAACTGTAATAACAAGTTAAGCAGCTTTTAGGTTTTTGAAAAACAGATTAAAAGCTTATGAACTAGCCGGTTTGCTAAACACACAGGAAACTGGCAGTAGGGTCCAAAAATTAGGATTTCATGCAGAACTATGAACAAAAGTTAGAAAAATGTACTGCCATAGGGTTAGGTTTGAAAATATAGTACATTCAGAGTTTTAGAAATATTGCCTCTTCCCAGTTTGAGTAGAAATTTACTTTATTTAATGTACCATCAGTTGGGAGCCAGAAGAGTATAGTGATATGAACATTGGATTATGGCTCTGGAAATTGGGGTTCAAATCTTCATTTAACCATGGAAACCCATTGGGTGACCTTAAACATGTCATACTCTGTGGGATTCAGAGGGAGGCAAAGGCAAACCCACTACATGATAGGTTTAGCTTAGGGTTGCCATACATTAGAAACTACTTGAAGATACAGCAACAACCATCAGCTGTCAATCTAGGGGGTGGCTAAACATGAAATGCCCTAGTAACAATCTTATCACATATCCTGTATTTGTCTGTTTATTTGCAGTTTCTCTAAAAGAAAGTAAAAGATGGCCCAACCTCTCATTCTTAGTTAGGGAGATGTAGGTAGAAATGTAACCATTGGTGGACAAATCTTAACTCAGGTTTGCCATCGTTTTGTTGAGAAGTGCAAAGTGGAGGAATGAAAATAATTTTGGAAACTAACAGAGCCAAAGGAGGAACTGGATAAATAATTCTGCTGAAGTTAGAATACAGCTAGGCGTCCGGTTTGGCACCAAGGAATACCCCATTATATAGCATATATTTTCACAGATATGAAAAATACCAACCTGTGCAGAAGTACAGGGTTTTAAATTTAAGTTGACCCCAGACATGAAGAGTTCACGTGCACACAACAGTTTCCACATGGATCAGGGAACTGCTCAAATCAACCACTATGGTGTTAAAATGAACCCCAAACATGTTGGGATCTACTACACAAAACTTCCCATGTAACTGCCTTCCGTAGATTTTGTTACCATTGCAGCAACCACACCACTTGCATAATGTGTGAAATGGAAGTCCCTATCTGTATTCTACCAAAAGAGTTACCTATAACCCTCCAGGTAAGTACCTAGAAACAAAAGTAACTGAGGCAAGGATACACTTCAAGGGTTCTGAAACCTGTAGCTGCTATAGGAAGGTTATTCAGTACATTCCATATTTTCCTTGAGAGATCTTTTTTAAGTGGCTTGCTACACATTTTACAGAAAAAATCAATTTTTCATTTACAGCCTTCTTTGCAGATTGGCAAAAGCTACAGGTGTGTATATGTATGTGTGTGTGTGTATGTATATGTATACGTGTATATCTCTGTGTGTGTATCTATCGATATCTATCTGCTTTCCAAAACATAAAATAAGGCTGGTAATTTTCCAATCTATTTCTGTCATAAGTATTGGTCCATTAAGGAAAAAGTACATGCAGACAATTAGACAACATAGCAAAGTGATGAAATACTGGACTATTTTCTATAAACAGAGTGGGGGAAGTTTTCCTGGATAGCTTAGCAGAAGTAAAACTCAACTCTTCTCACTAAGTTAAACTATCGGAACAACATACAGTTTCAGTTTTAAGACAGAAGGAAGATACTACTGCACACAAACTAATGCCAATTCATCTTATGGGAATATAGAGTTAAGTTACTTCTAACACTCCACAGTAATCCAGGAGCTTGCTGATGTCCAAGAATTGCTTCCAAACTCATAATGTGGTCTATTTACTAGCTGTCTACTAATAAAAACAAAACCGACCAAAGTGAAAGTGTGTTCCACAGTAGTTTGTTCTGCATGTATTAAATGTTACACAGGTGATCAAGGGGGGGTCCTCTCATCAGTTCCAGCTATACAGCAACATATTTCACCCATCCCTGTCACATATAAAAGGTAATCCACAGCATTCAAGTAAGATATCATCAACATGCTGATCTCAGCTCTGAAGCACTTTGCTACCTACTTCCAAGGAAGCAACTAGCATCCTTGAGTGTTGCCTGAGCTCAGCAATGGGTTGAATAAAGGTAAACGCGCTAAAATAAAATGCAGAGAAAATGGAGATGATGTTGGTCAGCAAAAAGTATGGTTTAGGTTGTGAACTTCAACGTGATCTTAATGAATCTGACAACACAGAAGCTATTGCAATGTGTCCTATATTGAGCTTTCCTTGAAGAATGTCCAGAAGTTTCAACTGGTAGAAAATGCAGCAGCTAGAATGCTAATCCATGACCAAATCACCATAATACAGGAAGTCCCCAAGTTATGAACAAGATAGGTTTTGCAGGTTTGTTCTTAAGTTGAATATATATGTAAGTCAGAACAGGTACATTTTAAAGTGTAACTCCAGTCAAACATATATAAGCTTTTGAGAGCATAGGGAAGAGTCAACACCTCTGTGATGTTAGTTTTGCTGTCTGTGCCCCTGTTCAGAAGTTTTCACCTCTCTTTCTGTCCCTGTGATTATTAGATTTTGAAAATGTGGCTTGTTGTGGAAACAAGGATTGGTAATAAAGCTTAAGTTGATAACTCTTCCAAGGGGTAGATTTTTCTCACTTTCTGTTGTCTCATCCCCATTCTTAACTATGAGTTGTTTGTAAGTTGAATGTTTCTAATTTGTAAGTCAAATATTTCTAATTTGCCTGTCCAAAAACTGTGGTGCTAGGCAACTATGTTCTGGGATCTACTCAAGATTATGCCTGGCGATCTATCACTCTTTTTCTTAGCATGAATCTACTATGTTATTAAAAATTAGCAGGACAGTCCCTTATGAAGATACCCCCTTTTTCACACTCATAAGAGTTCTCCGTGTCGCACCAGCTTGGGAATGCATTCCCTTTTTAGTTGGCACTCACTTCTCAACATTCAGGAAGAGAAACAAAAGCCATATTTCTAAGTTGCCTTTCTAACAGTTTCTAAACTGTTACTGTGGCTTTAAAAGTTGTTTTTGTATTACTATGTTTGGCCAATTACTGTTATGAATTGTTTTAGCTGGTTTCAAAATGACAGTACAGGATACAAAACATATTTTGCAGGGGTATAGTGAGGATACAGGAGTTTCTGCTATACTTGAATCTATAGCAGGGAAAAGCTACTCTTTGAAAAAATCTTAAACATTTAAAGGAAGAGGGCTAGATTATTGCAGTAGACCTTTAGCATGAGACCAACATATTTTTAAAAGTTGAGAGAGAAGAACAAATAGAGGCAAATTCTGTGAGCTGCCAAAGAAAGGAAAAGGGAGTGTGTTGAGGAAATAGCATGATAAAGGAATGTTGTAGTTGTACAAGGTCAGGTCATGTAGAGGCAGAAGAGAGATTTAGAACAGCACAAGGAAAAAATAAAGTCAGGGAGAGTTTATATAATGTTTTCAGAAGAAAGTGAATATAAACAATTACATCTTAATTGGCCACGGTGAAATTGGAACTTCCAGGAGTACAAGCCTGGACTTCAAAGCTTTTGTTCAAAGTAGCATAGTATTGCTGGGAAGTTATTGAAAGGGCATGGGGATAAATCACATTTTTGCCTTCCCTTAGAACTGAGCTAGGCATTCTTTCAAGAACAGATAATCTATTCTTTAAAAAAAAAAATCTCCACTTAAGCCTAAAACAAAGGGAAGAATTCTGGAGGAGTAGACCATCAGTTCCCGGAATGAACACAGGTATTTTTCAAGTTTTCTTTAAAAAAATATAGGATGGTACATGAAGGATCTGGCCTTGCAGATCTAGTAAAGGCACGTGCATCCTCCAGACCTGTAGAAATTGTCATCCCTGCTCAAGGTTCTCAGCTTTACCACTAAACATATAAACCATGGGATTTAAGGAAGAGAGTCTAAAGGTTACTTGTTCTGGGATATAACTTCCAAAATTCTCTAATGCTGGGTAACTAATTCTGGAACCTATGTTCCCAAAATTAATTTTTTCCAAGTTCTCCCAAAACATCAACAACTCAAGGCATGACACAATCTCCTGCAATGTACAGGCTCTCGAGACTTCAAGGAACCTATAAAACATCAGTGTCCAAAAGTAGAGGCTGCATATACAGAATGAGGGCTCATGGCTGTCCTAGACATGAAAAGCGATCTCATAGTATGGATTGTGCTGCAGAACGGAAGACACCTACAAGGCTTCAGTGAGTGCTCAGAAGCAACAAAGCCCAAGGACAGAGTAACAAGGTCATTAAAGGCAGGAGAATAAGAAACACTTTAGTCCAGGAAACATGGGCTAAGCTCTAGGAGTTCTATAAAACATTGCAAGGAACAGGCTGAGAGTCAGATAAACTCCTGCACATTCTTAGACCTGTGAGAATTTGTCCATGCTAAAACTGATAATTTAGAAGATGGGGGAGAACAAAGGGATTCAATAGTTTGACTCCCGGGGATTAAAAGAAACTTTAAGGAGATTTCTGGCTAATTGACTGAATTAAACAAAGCTGACTAAGCATCTCAAAAGCCAATCTTTGAGACGTAAAGAGGTTGGCAAGCAAGCTTGTATTCCACAAATTCTTATGCTGAAATAAACTGGCTTGTCTTAAAGGTGCCAAAAGACTCATTTTCCTTTCTCTTTTATACTGAAACAGATAAACACAATTTTGAACGTCTTCTGAGAGTTAAATTTAAGTATGCAGTATAAAATAAGTGCTTTAGGAAGTTTTTCAGTCTGCTGTTCTATTTTATGGCAGCAAAAATAAAGTACTGTAGCAACCTGAAGACTAATTTACTATAGCATAGGGTTTGGGAACACTTTAAATATCAAATGAAATAAACTGCATCATTTAAATGCCTATAACATAGGAGATTTGTTAGTCTTCAAAGGCTCTAGGCTTTTGCTCCTTTTAACAGTCAACATCACACAAGTTAATAAACTGAAAGGATCTTGTTGGTCCCAGTAACTACAAAATTGTATCTTGTGCTCCCTATCTAAGACCTGGAATACATATTAGACAAGATACTCTCAATTCTGTGTATAGCACATGTAAGCTGTCTCCAAATATCATTTTATGCCAGGTATCATTCCAAGTCCTACAACTTCTTTTTAAAAGTCTTATCAGGGATCCCAATTACAGGAGCTTGGTAGCTGCATTAAAGCACATATGGTCAGATATTTACCATGGTGGTAAAACGATGTTCCTATGAGGCTATGTTGACAGTAGCAGTATTGCTGGTGTGGTCTCCCATGTCAGATAAGCTTTAGCTGAGGAGTCAGACTAAATGTGCCAAACAGGTATTGGGCAGCATTCTGTGTGTCAGTGTGTGCACGTACACACTGGTGGAGGAGCTCTCAGAGAAAATGGCAGTGGCATCATAGCTAATACTTGTTAGTATTGCACATAATAAGACAATGGTAAACCACTCCCTAAGTCTTCCAAATCCTATGATGGAACAGTCCAAAATGAAACAAAAGACAGTGCCAGAAAATGAAACCCCAAGGTCAGAGAACACTCAATGAGCAACTGGGAAAGAGCAGAAGGCAAGTATGGGCAGCCCCGTTTCTAATGAGGGAGCTGGATGCAAGTCAAAAGAATGATGGCCCATGTGGTCTCTTATAACTCTATGATTCTATGTGCTCAAGGTAAAAGAAAAATCTGAAGCTCACCAAACATTATGGGGTGTGGAATGTTTGAAGCATGAATTGGGAAGTGGAGGAGCATTAGACTTTGTAGAACAAGAAATGTAACATGACAATATTTGTTGTTGTTATTATTATTATTATTATTATTATTAGTGATATTTACACACTCTGATTTGCTGATCGGAATTTTAATCTCAAATTATTCAAATATAAGTGTGTGAGTGTGTGTGTGTTAAAATGCAGGGTGCATGTAAGATTTTTTTTTGAAAGAATTAAAAGTTGCTAAAAAATACTGCGCCCTGCAGATATAAATTACAGCATGATGTATTAATTCAGTAAGACAACTTCAAGTGTCATGCTATTGCTGTATTGGTCTTCTTAAACCATCACAATTGAACGGTTCTGGCCCAGTCTACCTGTCTGAACATATCTCCTGTTACAAACCATCACAAAGTTTAAGATCTTCAGGAGAGGCCCTGCTCTCAATTCCACCACCGTCGCAAACATGGTTGGTGGGGACGAGAGACCCTGGCTATATGTTATCGTAAGATTACAAGACTCACTGGATGCGATGACAATGTTGAGAAAAGTTAAAAGCAGTTAGAAAAGAGAAAGAAATTGCAGGTGAACTGTTTCAATAATTATCTTAAGATGTGAATAGCACACTTGATAACCAGGACTCAAGAAGATCTTTCATTTATTGGCTCAACTTAAGTTCACAAATAACAGAACTTTAGAATCTAAGTGCCTATGTTCTGTCATTAGAGACATTGGATTGACTCTGATTTAGTCATATTCTATTGAAACCAAAAGGGACATTACCAATTTACATTACATTGATTCCAATTGGCCCATTATAAGTTGAACACAATTTGGTAACAAATAATTACAGTTAGTTCTAAGTATGGCTAAATCTGGAATCAATCTAGTAAATTTACATTTTTGTATAAGTCTTATATTTATATTCTGTATAAATTTAAATTTCTAAGTCTTTGACATTAGGCCTAGACTTTTTTCTAGACTAGACTATGCAATTCATAGTTGTTGTTTTTAAAATGAAGAGAAATGAGGCAGGAAATATTTACATGATTCTTTCAGAGAGAGGAAGATTATTTTTAATAGAAGTAAAAAGTATTGAATATCTTGCTGGCAAGTGATGGAGGAGAGTAGTCAATTCTCAGAATTTAAAATGAAGTGACTCCTGCCTCAGAAGCTAATACAAAAAGATGTAACCCTGTTCTTCTTCTGCATGCTCCACATAATTTGCAATTCAGTCTTATAATTTGACAGTATTTAACCACATAAGAAAGCTCTGCCTATTCACACATACATTCACTTCTTCACCTTTATGTAATACTAGCTTGGATTCCGGGCATTGCCTGGGTTATTTGAAAAACTCAATTCTTAATTGTACAAACTGGATAAGGTTGTGGGTGAGCTACAACTCCCATCATGGCAGGTTAACCCTGAGAAACTCCATCCATACTTAAAGTTTGTTATGTTGGGCAAGTCTGCTTTAGATGCATCATCGGTGGGGTTCAGTGTGCTCTCTGGATGTAGGGTAAACTACAACTCCCACTATGTTGAGTCATTCTCCTCAAACCCCTCCAGTAGGTTGAGTTAGTCATGGGGGTTCTGTGTGCCAAGTGTGAGCCAGGTCTATCATTAGTGGAGGTCACAGTTTTTCTGGTTGTGGGTGAATTAAAACTCCCAGAAAAGAAAGCCAGTTTCAATCAAACCTCTCCAGTAATCAAATTCTAGCATATCTGGTCTATGTGCCAAGTTTGGTCCAGATCCATCGGTGTTTGGGTTCACAGTGCTCTGGATGTAGGTGAACTACAACTCCTCCAAATCAAAGTGAATTTTGCCCAAAGACCTCCAGTATTTTTTGCTGGTCATGGTGGCTCTGTGTTCCAAGTTAGTTCCAGGGCCATTGGTGGAGTTCAGATTGCTCTTAGATTGCAGATGAACTATAAATCCCAGTGCCTACAACTCCTATAAATCATGGTGAATTCTGCCCAAATCTCTCTAGTATGTTCAGTTGCTGATCAATTCCCCTGTTTGCTGTGTGCCATTGAAAATAATAGGAAAGGGTTAAGGGAGAGGCAGTGGGCAGGTTCATGCAAATGCCACACTAATGGAAAGAGTAAGAAATACTGAAATGTCTGTAGTGGAGGAAACACATAAAATCTTGAATGGAACTGTCCCTATACGAAAACCTTCACTTGGGTGGTGGGCAGTATTGTGTTTGTGGAGGACACTGGCAGGGCTCTTATACATGTTCATAGCACTCACTATAACCTGTAATGTCATTGGAAAGAGGGCCATTGGTGTCTCCTGAGTAGTCAGAGCTATAGCTGTTTATGGAGGCAGGAACTTGTCTGTATAAGTAAACACTCCAGTCACATAAAAACATACATATTTCCACTTTTATTACGTGTGTAGATAGATAGATATAGTATACTGATATCATTTGGGTTTTTTTTATTGTGTAACTGCACTTTATCACCTTTAACTACTTTTATACTGCCCTGTCTGATATCTGAAGACTGTGGTGACCTACATCCAATCACTAGAAGAAACCCAGTGGAGTAATGAAAACTACATAATTTATCATATTGCAATTGGGACAAGCAACAGAATTGAAGTCAATATAGTTTGTACACATACATAAATTTTATATTATAAAATCTATAAAGTAAAAAATATATACTTTATACATACGCAGCACTAAAATATTCTATAAATTTTCTGGGTTCACAAACACCATTTACCAGGACCGACGGGTATTTTCTACATATATAAAAATAAGCTGGCCAAACAACTTGAACAGACACTAACCGGACTTGCTGATATAACAGTCCCAGCTCTGCCACCAGCCCTTTCTGTCATATATTGTTTTATTCAGATACAAACAATGCATATATTCCTGCAGTCAGGAATCAACCCTGACATAATATGCCAAGCCTGTCACCACAATACACATTTACTGCAGTTAACTCATTTATCCCAAACAAGCATCATTTCTGCCATATCTGCAGTTTTAGCTTGAAATATGGAAGCAAGGAAAACAATTTTAAAAGGGAACATAAAATTGGGGAGGCTATTAGCAAGATTACAAAGCTACAAGTTTACAGAACCCTTGAAGGAGGTTTGCACTCAAAAATAATTTTTAAAACACATAACAAAGACATTCTACCACCTTACCACATTTCCCAGACCTAATTTGCGCAATTATGCATCTTATCATATAATTCAAAGAAATAGCTGTTAGTCTGGATCAGTATGCAAAGAGATATTATAGGAGATTTAAGACTAACTGAAGGTGCATCTGCACTGTAGAACTGATGCATTTTATGGTACTTTAACATGGTTCAATGCTGTGGATCCCTGGGGTTTGTAGTTTGACACTCCTTTGAGACACTAGCAATCTTCAGAAGACAATGCAAAATACCTTATAAAGCAACAACTCCCAAGTTTCCACAGAATTAATATGGTAATTAAAGTACTGTAGTGTCAAACATCATCATTTCTACAGTCCTGATGCACTCTGAGAGAAAGAAATATGTAGCAGAAGTTTTCATAGATTGAGTCTACTTCATCAGATGCATGGAGTAAAGTGCCTATGGACAAACATTTATACCCATGAATAGGGTGTTTGTGTGAATAGCAATAGAAATGAAAATTTGATGAGGTGACAATTTTATTTCAGGATGACAGTTGTGGGATAAAGTTGGGTGTTTTTAAAAAAATAATCCTGGTTGATTTTCTTTTACTTCATATATGGCAGATACTGTAGTTGAAGGAATGTCCAAACAAACAGAACAGGAATGCCAAACTCATGGAATTACAGCAAGCATTCCCCAAATGTTGAATGTTTTTATATTGTGTAAATGCTATTTTAGATTGTAACTCGCGCAGAGCACCTTGGGTGGAGAGCGACTAATTAAGAAATAAAGTGAAGTGAAGTGAAATACAATACCCACCATAAAAAGGCAAGACTTGTACCCAGGACTAATCTATTGCAAAACAGACCAAACACATGAAATGGGAGAACCTCACAAGTGGTCATATAGAGCTTCTAGTTAAGACCACTCATACGAACCATCTATGAACTACACGTTATTCTGGACAATAACGCTGACCTTTACTTGCCCACAGATAACTTTCCAATCTCAAACAGCTATTTACCTACAGGAGTATACACAATCTAGATGGGGAGACAGGTACAAGACCTTGCCACAAATCAACACACCAAATCTCCCAACACATCTACTCAAAAACACATAATCAGAGGACCTAATCACTTAACCCACAACATTACAGGTAATTTGACTACCATAATATTCCCATTCTCTGTACATAATGCCCATCAGCATTCTAATAATAATAATAATAATAATAATAATAATAATAATCTTTATTTATACCCCGCTACCATCTCCCCATAGGACTCGGTGCGGCTTACATGAGGCTGAACCCACAATACAACAATACAAGCAATACAAGCAATAACAAATACAATGCAAAGCAATTGAAATAAATCTCATACACAAAAAGCATAAACATTAAACAGAATACAGTGCATATTTAAAAGCTATGGCTGGGCCAAATGTAATTAAAGTTTAAAAAATAATGCTAGGCATGAACAAGATACAGGAGGTGGGGCGTTGATAGAGACTTTGGGCAAATGGGTCGTTCTCTGTGCCAGAGGGCAAATGGACATAAATAACACATTGGGATTGGAAAAACCCAAAAACCAATTGCAGAACACTTCATCTCAGAGTTTAGAACAGTTCTTGAACAGAAAAATGTCAAAGAGAGATTAGAACAAGAAGCTGAAGAATTGAGACATATCCACAAATTTCAGTCCATTAACTGTGGATTGATCAGAGACACTGGTGTGCTGACACAATACACTTGTTA
Source organism: Anolis sagrei (assembly GCF_037176765.1). NCBI lineage: Eukaryota > Metazoa > Chordata > Lepidosauria > Squamata > Anolidae > Anolis > Anolis sagrei. Next base: position 207,413,452 of record NC_090024.1, on the reverse strand, counting down.
TTACCCCAGCCTCATGAGGACCCACTTGAAAGAGTTTATCACATATTTCTGGTTCCCAGCTAGGATCATACTGCATTCCAAGAACTCCATCCACCATTCATATGGTTATGTACTCATCTGGCCTTTAGGCATTCTTTCTTCCCAACTTTGTTTCAGAGTAAACCTTAAAACTGAACTTGCCACTTCACCACCTTATCCACACATTGTTGTATTTCTCTTACTATTCTCACAAACATTTTTACATAAGCACTTCACTCCATATATCTGATTAAATACTCAATCCATGCTCACTTATTCTATAAAATCTTAAAATATGCCTTTGCATATGTCCCTTATGTTTAGGATAAAATCATGTTATTAAATGGACATAATTATTATTAATTAATTATTATTAAGCAATCATGCTTATGTCATCAGATTTTTATTTTTTGTTAGCCACACATTAATCTTGCAGTTAGGAAAAGCCAGCAAACAAAGAAGAGAGAATACAAATTTGATAGGATATATTTACCAGTCATACTGCTGTCTCTGTTCAGTCCATTATGAAGCTTACAATGAACAAATGCTGCATCAAATAGCCATGATCCAAAGAGGTTCAATATGCTGTTAACCTTTGGCCTGTGTGGAGCAGGGAGAGGTCGAGGCTCAGAACAGGTCTGATTTGGGCTGGATAATGGAGAAGAGGAGGATGGCTGGTGTTGCACTTTGGAAGCATGGCCAGTGCTAGCCTGTGTGAGTAAGGAGAAAAATTACCACCTGATGATAACAAAAAATAAGTATTGTCTTTAATTGCATTAGGTAATGTAGATATCATCAGTATTATATTAAAATTCTATTGTTTACTAAGCATAGAGGCTTACTGTGCTGTTTTTCATTGTTCCCTTATTCACAGTTACAGCACGATGCCTTCGGTTGTGAGGTGGTGTTGTGTTGACAGCAGTAGTTTGTGGCATGCTCAGTCTATTTACTGGTGTGGGTGGAGCACTATCTGCTCGAGGCCTTGAAATACCTGAAAAAAAATATGGAGTACCTCAGCATCAAGCCCCTTTCAGACCCCAATGCATTGTGGATATTTGAACAAGATATTCACAAAGCCATTTCCCCCATACCAGCACCAGTGTTAAAAAAATCTTGCTTCAGAATTAGTTTTCTATTAAGATTGGAAAGTGATGAAGGAAAGCATTCAAAGTAACTACATATAAGATTACTTGTTACCTTTGAAAGGTGAGCAAAATGCATATTTGAATCTGAAAAATGGGGAGAGTAAGGGAAACATCACAAGAATTTTGAAAATATTTTCTCTTAATCATATTAATACCCATTTTTCCATTCACTTTGATGTAGCAAATATAGGCTTCAGTCAAGATACATACTCAGTTCAAGACTTGGAAAAACATGCTAAAGGCATTGATAATCCTAACGTAAGCTAAGAAAAACATAGCATTGATTACATTAGCTGATACTGTACATGTGGAAAAAATACTGAAAGGAGGTAGATGAAAGTGCTGAACCCTTGCAGATGCGTGTGTCAAAGCAGTGGCATCCCCCATCAGAGTGAAAAGGAGAGAGGAGTAATGAGATGCAAACTACATTACATGATGTCTCTGTTATATAACTTGTTTATAAGCCTCTTATTAATAAAAATGGCCAGTCAACCGCTTCTGCCTTACAAATACATAAGCAGAAGCATTGCAACTGCTGCCTTGAAGTCAAAAGCAGGCCATTGGCCTGCTCCTTGAAGGCAGGGAAGCCTAGAAAATGTGTACCTGGCAGCTGGGACTTGCAACTCCTCTGCTACTGCCCAATGCTATTTTATTAATAAGGACTCTAGCATCTGTTTTGTGTGCTCTTTGCAAAGAATCCTGGAACCAGTATCTCATGGATATCCAAGAACCATTGTAATGTAAAAAAAAGCAATACACAGCTCTTATAAAATAGATGAGAACAAGGTAAAAGCCACTGAAGTTTTGTGCTACTAATTCTGCAAACTGTACAAGCTAAGCCTCCTTGGAACAGAAATCACCCAAAAACAAAAACATTTTGGTGTCAGCTGCCCATTTCCGCCTTTGGAGAAAGAGGCCAGTTACATATCCAGCACCTAATAAGTTCTCCCTTAAGGAGCCCTTGCTCCACCAGTATTGGAAATGTGATGGGAGAAACTTGTGGTGTCAGGACAATAGAAGAGAAGGTGTGACCATCAACATGAGGAAGCACCTTCCACCAACAAAAATGGAAGCATCTTTTTCCTGCCCCTTTCTCCATACATTTCTTTGGACACAATATTTAATGTGCGACATCATCTTCAAAGGGAATATTAAACATGATATATCAGGAATTCAACTTTTTAGTAAACCACCTACAATTTCAATTATCAGATGCATGCTGTAATTTAAAGAGTTCTCAATTAACAGACAAAACACCAGGAAGAAGAAAATCTTAACCAATTGATAATCAAAGGACAGAATCAGTATACAAGTGTGTGATTGGTAGGACTATTCCATCTAATATGTTAGCACAACTGAAAGGGAACAATTAGCACAATTGAAAAGGAACTGCACTATTTGTTTCATAAATATAAAGAAGCAGTATTCTGTTATAAGGAAACATCTTTGCAAGAATATGTTTAACTTTTTAACGTTAATTATTTAATTTCTGCTTTATTAATAGTTCTCTCTTACTGCAACGAATGTTAAATATCAATCGCTAAAATATTTGAAACACATGATTCAGTAAACTGTGCTTCAATTACAGTCTATCTCCTTCATGTTTGTTTGTTTTTGAGTCAATTGGGTGACTAATGCAATATAAAACAGCAGAACAGTAAGGCAGCAGATGATGCAGAAATTGGCATCTATTTGAAATTATAAACAAGGTAGATGTACTACATCTGGTAAATATCTTGTTTTCTGCTTGTCAACGAACAAAACAGACATCTTCTTTTAATCTTTACCTTGAAAATATTAAGAGATTCAAGTTTCAAGAGTATTGCTGTGATTTGTTTTTATGATACTTTTCTTGTGTGTGTCTGTTTACAGATTCTTCAAGCATAATGACAGGACAAAAAAGGGAGTGCTGGTGTTATTGCAAGAAATTATGAGCTATACAAAAATGAGGCAGGGCCTGCATAGAGATGTAGTATCAGAACCTTTATAGTTGTGTCATAGGTTTTTTAAATGAAGAAGTGCCTTTAAAAATATACAACCTACAATTTTGCAAGCAAGCCCATTTTTCCAAGGAGTTTGAATGCTGAGAATTTAAAAAAAACACAGAGGAGTCTAAATGCAGTGTTTTAGTTTAAAGAAAAGGGATTGTTTTAATAGCTATTGTCATGACAGAATACTGCAGCTTTCCAAAATTTGTCTCTAACCCCAACCTCTTTTAAAATCATCACCCATCTCTCCAGATTCTTGCCACCCAGGAGAGTGAAACAAGCTTTAATACCATATCTGGGTAATCTTTCACACACACTGGTTGTAAAGACAGCAACTCCTAGAGAAGAAAAACATTATATTGCTACTATATTATGCGCCACAATTGAAAACACTATACCAAAATAATGTGTGGTAGTTATTAAAACATTTACAGTTTCACATAAAATATTAATTTAATTAAACAGACAATTCTTGAAAGAAAATTCTGTTAGAAGTAGTAAACAAGAATTTGACTGCAATGCATTCTGTTGACCGTAACTGTTCAACAGCAATCGGAAAGACTAGAGAGCCCTAGACATTGTTGGGTCATGTCAAAAAGAGAATAGGGGAGATTTGTGGGCAAGAATCTGGTAACTTATTATAAGTCCCATTGCTATAAAAACTCCATTACTGACAGCCTTTTGACTCTGGAACTTGATATACAGGAGGGGCAAGCAGCACCAGGGCTGGGCAGTCAATCTGATCAAGAAACAACCAACAGCCATCTGATGCAAACACATATCAAAAACAAAAAATGATAAAGAGAAAACCGAGAAGAATACAACCAGTTCTGCAAGTAGAAAATATACCAATATAGAAAGTTAACATCTGTTACTCTTTTATGATAATGCAAGTGGAAAGTGTTACCTAAGAATGCATCCACTAAGCAGCTGATCCCACGCATAGCACGAAAGAATATTTGAGGCAGATGTTTAAGGCAGGGATACTGATTCAATTCCTGAGCCATTCCACTCACATTTAGAAACTGTTCCTGAAATTTGGGGGTAGAACTTATAATTGCTGGATTGCTCAAATCCACAGGATTGCTATAGCAAAGGAAGGGAAAAAATAAAAACTGTAATGTATTTATATATGTTAAAGAATCAATTTATAATATACCAAACATTCCAAAGGAAAGAGTAAATTGGTACTGATGAAGCCTCCTTTAAAGGAGGACTGAAAAAAGTGCAGTCATCTAGGGACATGAAGAACACTGGGATTCCCAGTGCACCAAAAGAAGGAAATATATAAGAAGATATGAGAGTATTGATCCTGCTTTGATAAATGAATACTTGTTAACTGAGATCATTATCTGAATTCAAGAGAACTTAAGCAAGTTATAGCTCAAGAGAATACAGCGGATATGCATATAGATACTACCAACACTGTATTTTTTTTTCTTGTGCACTGTACCTCAACATATGTAAAAAGCGAAACCAGGTTTGGGCAACACATTCGTTATCCATTTCAGGAGGTATCAGGCTTGCATCTTCATCAGGTATTTTAAAAGGTGGAAATGATGGTCCATATGTAAAACGTAACAATCTGGAGAACAAGTCAGATAATTAGCAGTTTGTAGTTTTATATGGTTTAACACATCTATATTTTAATGGAAACATTTGCTAAATCATTCCCTTACAAATGTGAAGTTAATCAAATGGCAGATATCACATTTACCCTTCCTTCTATTCCTCAAAAAGTCAGTGTAAACTCTTGTATTTTAACACCAAGTATGTTCCTAAAGAGGATATTCCAAAAAGGATTCATAAATATTTTTCTTGTCACAGATTGCATGGAGACTTTTGGTTAACAACGATTTTGAAGTCTTGCCACACATTCTTAACAGGACAGAGGTCTGGACTTTGACTAAGATGTTGTGGTTTTTTTAATTAAACCGCTTCCGTCTTACTTTGGCCGCGTGTTTAGGGTCATTATCCTGTTAGCAGATGAACTTTTAGTTTCAGGTCTCTAGCAAACTGGGGTTTTTCTCTAGAATTCCCATGTACTGGCTCTACATCTCTTTCCTCAGTGCTGACCAGTTTCTTAATATTTACTGAAAAAAGGCAGTCCTGACATATGGTATTGCCACAATGCTTGGAGATGTTCTCAGGACAATTAACACTGCTTGTTTTTGCACTTTCTAGGAAGAGAAAATGTTTTGGTGTTATTCAACCAAAGAAAATTATTACACATTTGCTGTGTTTCCCATGTGCTTCTTTTGCAAAAGCTAAATGGGTTTATTGATATCAGTCTATTTCAACAATGGCATTCTTGGTGGAACTTTTCCATAAAACCCAGCTTTGTGGAATGTCTAGGTGATTACTGTGCCATGGATGTTGCTTCTCATCTCAACCGAGGGTCTTAACTGAGCTTCAGAGTTATGATTGGCCTCTTAGTTGCTCTCCAACTAGCAACCTCCTTCCCTAATCATTCTGTTTGAGCTGATGACCATCTTTAGCCATATTCTTTTCATTATGTAAGAATGGTTTCAGTGGCAGCAGGAGAGGAGAGTTCATAATCTAGCTCTATTGTTTTTCCATAATGTGATCCTGGATTTGTCTTGAGTGAGCTTGGCCTTCGCATGCCTACACTCCTCAGACACTGCAGGACACTTTTACAGTTTTCGAAGTAACTTGCACTATTTTCCCTTTATGCTGTCTAGCTGAAGCTAGGAGGAATAGTACGTTTTCACCTACCTAGCAGTAAGGGCACAGATGACTTTGCTCCACTGCTCTACTACTGCAGAATGATGCCTCCAGTTTGCTACCATCTCTTTGGCAGTTTTCCAGTAGGGTGGTGTGGGGAAGCAACGGGAACAGGCCAGTAACCAAACTTCAAAGAGCACACCAATCAACTTCTCAGCCAGATTCTCAGCAATACCACCTAGAACAGAAACAAGAAGATACATTGTTTTTCAACCTGTAGGTCCCCAAGTGTGTTGGCATAGAACTCTCAGAAATCCTAGCCAGTTTACCAGCTGTTAGGATTTCTGGGAGTTGAAAGCAAAATATCTGGGGACCCACATGTTGAGAACCACTGGTCTAATATAACAGGGCTGTTTCATTCTGATCCAAAATTACAGCACTAATTATTACTATAATACATATTATTCATAATTTTAAGAAAAAGACCAGAAACCAAACATCTATAGTTTTTTCCTAGTGTTATTGAGCTAGAAAAAAATTGCAGCTCAGTCTCTTGCCTGTAAAGTCCCTTCATCTCTTCATCTTTTTTTTTTTCTCTTCATCTTTAAATAAACCCCTCTCCACCAGCCTTTCACAAGGTTAAGGCAGGAAGAAAAAATGTGTTGGGTGGTTATTATTGCCAAATACCTTTATCCATCTATATTCAACCCTTTATGCCCACCTTTTTTTTCTGCAGAGCAGAACTAGCCAGTATAAAGATGTGGCAATGTCCAGACCAGTTTGCTCCTGCAAGCTCTCCATGTTTCCCGGACTCTGTTGTTCTCAAATTTTAGATGGAACTGAGCTTGCTAGAGTAGTGATCAAACACTTTCCAACCTGTTCAACAAGTTCAAAGGTGGAAGGAAGACTGACCACACTTGTCACATTCCCCAGAGGACAATATACTTGCCACAGTGAGCAAAAAGCTTGAAGCTTGGAAATCACTGCTAAAACAAAGTGAGTAAGAGGAGTACCAAGACCTCTGAAAGCAAAATTAAGATGAGAACACGGGCCCCTACTTATATGAGTCTAAAAATAAAAATGCAATACTGTCCCTAAGCTGAACAAAATGTGGTAGGGCAGCATTATAGGAAGAAGCTTATCACATTTACAGACAATAAAGAGGGAGGGAATGCTAAGAGACCAACCTGGTACTGTTGGAGCTGCCAGCAGAATATCATTAATTTGCAGCAGAAACAATAATAGCACCTCCCATGTTTCTCTAGCCATAGTGGTTGATTCACGAGCCAATTTCTGTACAGCTTTCAAAACTTGCAAACACAATTTAATTTGATTGGAGCTTTGATCCTGCCTGTTCACAAAAAAGTACTTACATGTTCACAATTATAATCTTCAAAAAGTAATCGCAAATATTAGTTTAGAGGTATTCTTATAGACATTTTACATCTTTAATGGGATTTCATTGAGAGAGAAAAAACTTTAACAAGTAGACCAAGTCCGGACAATCTATGATCTGCTGGGTAGAACACAGCCTACCAGTCTCATGGTGGGTCCAGCATAGGTCTGATATATAATATTGGTATTCACTGTCCTTGGCAGAAATACACTGATGTATCTATAAGTATATAAATTCTTCAAACGCTATATACAGTTTCAATTGTTTTGAAAAAAGGTCCTGTTTCTTCAGCTTTTTATCAGGTTGTCACAATTCTTAGTTATATTAAGAAAGCAGAATTGTATTAAATGATTTATTTTTTCAGGGGCTGTCCCAAGGACAAAATACGAGATATATAATATACTATGTTTTTTGGATAGACACTCTACTAGGCCTGACAGCTTCTTGCTATGTTAGCAAACTCCTGCTAATCGTGATAGTCTTTTAAAGGAATTTTTCTGTTTAAAAAAACCCCTGCTAAACATTTTGTGAAATACACAATCCACCAAATAAGATATGGGCACATAACATTCAGATTATTTCAAAATGAGCTCTTTTTCAACTTTAAAATCTTTTCAACATAGACTGAACACTTTAAGCCCATTTTCCTTGCAACTTCAATTATATATATAAAACAATCTTAGTTTAACCTACCAAAATCTATCTTCTAGATCAGAAAATGATCTATATTCCATATTGATTTAACAGCAAGCTCTTAATAGCATTTCAAAATAACTAAATTAATTAGTTACAGTTAGTGACATACTAGTTATGTCTGAAACTATTGGGTAAAAGTCACACTGCCTACATGGAGCTATCTTCTTACCTTGGTACAAAAAGATTTTGTAGATGTTTGAGAATGCTCTGAACATAAAGATTTGGTTCGTTTATAACAGGTAGAGGAATGGAGTCCTTGGGTAAAACGAGAGCCATAATCCAGTCTGTATATACATCAACACAGTGCTTTACAGTCTCTCCATCTAAAGGAAGGGTCAGTCCATAACAAACCACCTCCATGGTCCATTTTACCTTTGAAATAAAAACCACCATATTAACAAGTCTCTCATTTGGTTGCATCCTCCAAATTAACACCAGTAATACAGTATATATAGTTGCAAGTTGTGACAAAGTTGCTGCTGATCCAGAATTGAGAGGAGAATACTCATTATCTATCAAAACCTGACAGTAATGGATATACAGTGCAATAATGAACGATTTTCTACAATACAAAGGAAGTAATATTTCACCAAAATAATATTCATTTACAGATCCAATCAAACTGAATGGGCTAAAATAAATAATTCAATCAGACATATGAATATCAAGGAATAAGTCTGCTCTTTTTGCTGCAATTTAATCACGCAGAGCCTTTCTCATATGTCACACTTGAGTCCCTTTTGGGGTGAGAAAGGTGAGGTATAAATATGGCAAATAAACAATTAAATGCAATATATGAGGGTGAACTTACACTGTCAAATTGGTGTTTGATATTACGTTAACTACTATGGAATTATGGGAGCCGTAGTTTAACAGGGTTAAGAGTGCAAGTGTCTCACAACTACAGCTTCTTGGATTCCAAAGCAGAGAGTCTGGCAGTTAAAGTGATGTCAAACTGTGATAATTTATACATAGTACAATTTGCATACCCTTCTCCATTATCAAACTGTATTTATTCTACAGCATAGAGCAGGCATGGGCAAACTTCGGCCCTCCAGGTGTTTTGGACTTCCACAATTCCTAACAGCCTAGGAATTGTGGGAGTTGAAGTCCAAAACACCTGGAAAGCCGTAGTTTAACATGCCTGGTACACAGATGTACCCTAAGCCATTGACAATCACAACTGAATAAAGTCATAGAATCCAGTCCAATCCCCTGCCATGCAGGAACACACAACAAAAGCACTGTCGACAGATGGCCACCCAATATTAGAAGCACGAGAAATCTGCCAGGTAAATACGTACTTCTTTGTCAGTTTTCAATGAACTTTCTCCTCCGGCAATCAGGACTTGGCCGAGGGGACGGACCACAGCGTTGGCCACCTCCCTGCCCACGCTCTCTGGGTAGCTGTGAAGTACACTGGTGTGGCCCTTATCATTTTGGATGACAAGATGGAGGGACCTCCACTCCGAGTACATAATGCCTCTAGACTGCAGGACAGCTGGAACCACAAACAAGAGGAACAAAAAAGAAGTGAGAAGGAGTGGTAGACAGTAGGCTGACTCTTCCTTCACAAAAAAATCTAGCAACCACAACTCTGAAGCAACTGGCAAAAATATTGAAGAAATAATGCTAACAATTCAAATAAAATATGTGCATAATAAAACTCTTTTTAAGAGTAACTGAAGCAAGCAGGCATGGGTCAATTTGGGTCTTTCCCTCCAGGTGTTTTGGACTTCAACTCCCAGCATTCCTAACAGCCTCAGGCCCCTTCCTTTTCCCCCTCAGCCGCTTAAGCGGCTGAGGGGGAAAAGGAAAGGGCCTGAGGCTGTTAGGAATGCTGGGAGTTGAAGTCCAAAACACCTGGAGAGAAGGCCCAAGTTGGCCCATGCATGAGCTAGCTCAACCTGCTAATTTGCATATGGTTTCTGATTGGCCAGCCTCAACGTTCTACCACTCTGAAGCGGCTGAGGGGGGAAAGGAAGGGGCCTGAGGCTGTGAGGGCCCGGGTTGCCAGGGACGCCCCCGAATCCTTCCCTCGGGAAAGGCCTCCCGAAAAGGACACCCCCCTCCGCAGCCCTTCGGCTCGGCCTCCCCGCCCGAAGCCGCAGCACCTCCGCTCCGTTACCTACTCAAACGCCGCGGGGTCCGCCTGGGCGAGCGCAGCAGACGCCCGCTCTTCCTGCTCCGCCGCCTGACCTCGCGAGGGCTGCGGGCCTGCCATCGCGAGGCTTGGCGAAGGTCTCGAGCTCCGCGAGGTTTTGGGATCTCGGCTCCCGCGAGATTATGAGCTCTTTTCCCCTCCCCTTTCCCCAAATCTCGGGGAGGGTGGTTTGTTGACAAACTTCGTCCCTCCAGATGTTTTGGACTTCAACTTCAATAGAGCCATAGAGTGGCATCAAACTGCACTCACTCTGCAATGTAGATGCATCCTAAGTTAGGGCTCTTCCTCACAGCCATATAACCCAGGATATCAAGGCAGAAAATCCACAGTATTTGCTTTCAAGTGGGTCATCTGAGGCCCCTTCCACACAGCTGAATAAAATCCCACATTATCTGCTTTGAACTGGAATATATGGCAGTGTGGACTCAGATAACCCAGTTCAAAGCAGAAATTGTGGGATTTTCTGCCTTGATAACCAGGATAAAATTGCTGGAAGTAACATTAACCTTAGATATGCAGATGACACCACTTTGATGGCCGAAAGCGAGGAGGAGGTGAGGAGCCTTCTACTCATGGTAATAATCCACAATATCTGCTTTGAAGTGGGTTATCTGAGGCCCCTTCCACACAGCTGAGTAAAATCTCACATTATCTGCTTTGAACTGGAATATATGGCAGTGTGGACTCAGATAACCCAGTTCAAAGCAGAAATTGTGGGATTTTCTGCCTTGATGCCTAAGGTTTACCCCAGCAAGGCTGGGGTAAAAATTGCTGGAAGTAACATTAACAACCGTAGATATGCAGATGATACCTCTTTGATGGCCGAAAGCGAGGAGGAGTTGAAGAGCCTTCTAATCAAAGTGAAAGAAGAAAGTGCAAAAGCTGGGTTGCAGTTAAACATAAAAAACCAAGGTTATGGCAACCAGATCCGCTGGCAACGAAGATCCACATAGTTAAAGCAATGGTATTCCCCATAGTCACCTACGGATGTGAGAGCTGGACCATAGGGAAGGCTGAGCGAAGGAAGATGGATGTTTTTGAACTGTGGTGTTGGAGGAAAGTTCTGAGAGTTACTTAGACCGTGAGAAGATCCAACCAGTCCATACTTCAAGAAATAAGTAGGCCTTCTCTCCTTCATTTGCAAAATGGAGAAAGTTGTAAGCCACCCCAAGTCCCTCCGGGGAGATGGGGTGGGCTTACAGTTAAACATAAAAAAAAAAAAGATTATGGCAATGAGACTGATTGACAACTGGCAAATAGAGGGAGAAAATGTGGAGGCAGTGACAGACTTTCTATTTCTAGACGTGAAGATCACTGCAGATTCAGACTGCACACAGGGACTCAGAAGACATTTACTTTTTGGGAGGAGAGCAATAATCAATCTCAATAAAATAGTGAAGAGTAGAGACATCACACTGGCCACAAAGATCCGCCTAGTCAAAGCCATGGTATTCCCTGTAGTAACCTATGGATGTGAGAGGTGGACCATAAAGAAGGCTGAGCAAAGGAAGATGGACGCTTTTGAACTGTGGTTTTGGAGGAAAGTTCTGAGAGTTACTTAGTTACTTAGACCGTGAGAAGATCCAACCAGTCCATACTTCAAGAAATAAGTAGGCCTTCTCTCCTTCATTTGCAAAGTGGAGGAAGTTGTAAGCCACCCCAAGTCCCTCCGGGGAGATGGGATGGGCTTACAGTTAAACATAAAAAAAACCCCCCAAGATTATGGCAACGAGACAGATTGACAACTGGCAAATAGAGGGAGAAAATGTGGAGACAGTGATAGACTTTGTATTTCTAGATGCGAAGATCACTGCAGATGCAGACTGCACACAGGGACTCAGAAGACATTTACTTCTTGGGAGAAGAGCAATAATCAATCTTGATAAAATAGTGAAGAGTAGAGACATCACACTGGCAACAAAGATCTGCATAGTAAAAGGAATGGTATTCCCCGTAGTAACCTATGGATGTGAGAGCTGGACCGTAAGGAAGGCTGAGCGAAGGAAGATGGACGCTTTTGAACTGTGGTGCTGGAGGAAAATTCTGAGAGTGTCTTGGACCGCAAGAAAATCAAACCAGTCCATTCTCCAGGAAATAATGCCTGGCTGCTCACTGAAGGGAAGGATATTAGAGGCAAAGATGAAGTACTTTGGCCACATAATGAGGAGACAGGATACCTTGGAGAAGATAATGATGCTGAGGGAAATGGAAGGAAAATGGAAGAGGGGCCAACCAAGAGCAAGATGGATGGATGTTGTGGTGTAAGGTGCCTTTAAGACACATCCCCTTGTGAATATAGCTGCAGTGTATTTATACTTGAGGCAGTGTTTGAAAAGCAGCTTGTCAGAAAACACTCTGGAGGTAACCTATGCATGAAATAAATTAATACCTTACAAGATACTGGACTCTGTTGGGTTGCAAGTCTATCCACTGAGGGTTCAACAATTAACACCCTTACTACCTCTGAGGATGCTTGCCATGGATGCAGGCAAAATGTCAGTAGAAAATGCCTCTAGAACATGGCCATATAGCCCAGAAAACCTACAACAACCCAATTAACATTACAGATGTTATCCTTGAAATGACTATGAGCCCTTCCACACAGCCATACAACCCAGAATATCAAGTCAGAAAATTCCACAATATCTGCTTTGAACTGGGTTCTCTGAGTCCACACTGCCATATATTCCAGTTCAAAGCAGAAAAGGTGGGATTTTATTCAGCTGTGTGGATGGGGCCTCAGTTCAAAGCAGATATTGTGGGATTTTCTGCCTTGATATTCTGGGTTATATGGCTGTGTGGAAGGGCCCTGACTTGACCTTGAAGGAGCTGAGGGTGTCCATAGCCAACAGGAAGCTTTGCCGTGGGTTGATCCATGAAGTCATGAAGAGTCTGAAGTGAATGAATTAATGAATGAACACACATGTTTAAAGTGGCATCAAACTGCATTCATTCTGCAATGTAGATGCACTTTAAGTTCAGGTCCTTCCACACAGCCTTATAACCAGAATATCAAGACAGACAATCACAATATCTGCTTTGAACTGGGGTCTCTGAGTCCACACTGCCATATAATACAGTTCAAAGCAGATAATGTGGGATTTTATACAGCTGCGTGGAAGAGGTCTTAGAGATCAAATATGCTATATGTTTGTTTATTCGATTCACCACTTCATCCAATAAGGAATTCTATTCAGTATCTTTTATTTTTAAGAGGACTTTTACAGTATTTCTTGATGAGCAATAAGCAATGGATCTTGAATTAGGAATAAAAGTTCAAAAATGGGAAGAAATCATTTTTTTGTGATTATAAGAGAAACCAATGCACAATTTACAGACCGATCAGTGTCATTAGGAAGATCTTCTTTAAGAGTAGAAGATGTAGGGTGCATCTGCACTGTAAGATTAATGTAGTTTGGCACCACTTTAACTATAATGATTCCATACCGTGGAATCATGGGATCCTCCATTTTACAAGCGTCTCTACCAAAGAGTGTTGGTACCTCACCAAAAACTACAGATCGGAGAATCCCATAGCATTGAGTCATGGCAGTTATAATGATGCACTCATTCTACAGTGTAGATGCATCCCTTGACTCTTCTGCATTTCCTTATTCCCCTACGCCCCCTTTTCTCACTCAGATACAGAGAGTAGTATAAAGAAAATAAAATCAAAGCAAGTAAGAAAGAACGAAGTTCATGCACTACTCTTCACTCAATAATAATAAAATAATAATGAAGGAGTTCCACAATAGCTGGCTTTAATTTCTTTAATTGATTCCTTAGTTGGTCTCCTGCTGGATCTGGCATTAAAGGAGCTCTTAAAAGAGCTGTTCTACCTAATCATGGTAGAGCTCATCTTAGGAGAGTGTGGATTTTTGGCTGTTTTTGAAGCCTGAGTTGGATGAGCTCTTATAAAAGCTTCCTGTTATGAGTGGCTATGCAGGTCCATACACTGCTTCTTGTGTCTTCCCTCATTTCTTTGCCTACTGTTTACCTATTTATTAAATATTGAGTTCTTTTCCTTGTGTAAAGCACTTTATAGCCAATTTAATAGTATAGTCAAAAAGCAGATATACACAGTTTTAAAAGGCAGGAGTTTTAAAAGCCTAACCATTCACACGGAAGAGGAGATACACTTGTTTTCTTCTGCTCTGGAGACTAGGATATGAAGTAATGGATTCAAAGTGCAGGAAACGGGATTCCACCTAAACTTTAGGGAGAACTTCCTGACGGTAAGAGATGATTGGTAGAGGAACATACTGCATGTCAGAGTGGCGGAGTCTCCTCTCTGGATGTGTTGAAGCAGAGGCTGGATGGTCATCTGTCAGGGGAGCTTTGATTGTGTGTTCCTGCATGACAGCATGGGGTTGGACTAGATGGCCCTTGTGGTCTCTTCCAGCTCTATGATTCTATTAAAACACAAATTTAAAATGGTTTAACATATAAAAGATAAAAGTATAATCTCAATAAAATCCCCTTTGCTAAAGTAATAGCCGAAGGTCTGCGTGTATAAAAAGATCTTTGCCTGGTGTCAGAAAGCAAAGTAGATTGAAGTTAGATGAGCGCCCTCCCTCTTGGCCTTCAGGGGGGGAAAGCAAAAACATGGCTGTGGAACCAAGTATTTGGGCAGTTAGCAGGGCAAAAAATAAACACAGATTGTGTACAATTTTTATTTGATACTGGAACAGCCTGGACCATGCTTTTGGATCATGTGATTTTAATGTTTATATTAATATGTTTTTTCATCCCTTGTTTTAATGTTTAAATGTAGTTATGATTTAATTGATTATTTTTATATTACTGTTTAATGTTAGGTTTTAATGTTTTGTAAGGCATTTGATTTTGCCGTGAATATGCTGGAAACTGCTTTGAATCCCTCCAGGGGTGAGAAAAGCGGTATATAAATGAAGTAAATAAATAAATAATAAGCAACCTGGGTGCAGTCACCAAGAAGGCTCTTCTGACCTCACAAATATCTGTGGACTCAGAGAAAGTATTGTCCAAACTTGAAGTTGAAGCAGCTTTGTATAGAAAGAGATGGCCTTTCAGATAGTCTGTATCAAAGAGATGGCCTTTCAGATAGTCTGTATTAAGATTGAAAGGACCTAATCAGTACTTTTAATTCTGCCCAGAAATGGACTGTACCCAGTGAAGGAATTCCTCTGTCTAGTCTCATCCACCCTGTTTCGTTAACTGGCGTGTCTGCTTCTTTCAGTGGTATTAATAATAATAACTAAAAATCCTATTTAAGATCATTGGAGAGCTGGAAAATAAACTGTAAAAATCCTTTCCTAGATGTAATTCTGAGAGTTCACTTATTTCTCAGTATTAAATCTGAGTGTGGTGACTTTGGCAAAATGATGGTCAGTATGTTATTGTGCATGGACACTTGAGGGTGACAGGTTATCACAAGAAGAGAAAGTGACATATATAAGGCAGGAGACGAACTTGCCTTCCTCTGAATATTGTGCTTTTCACTATAGGTATTATTCAGAGTAGTGACTTCAGTCTTTCTCTATTTTAAACACTAGATGGCACTAGGAACCAAATGGTGGCTGGACTCCAGCCTCTTTGTCCTTTCCCTTTCTCCTTTTTAATCATGGCATGTCACTTGAAAGTGGAAAACAGGAAACAGAAAAAAAAAAGGATACATGCAAATCCTGAACTTGTAACCTACATGTAAAGATTTTATTGCCTGTGATTATCCCACAAAATAAACATAACATTGGCCGGAAAAAAAGCAACTAGCACCCCAAAAAAGTTAAACTGCTCAGTAAATAGAATGTACATATAATGTGGCTTTGCCAAGTTCTCAGCTACTCACTTGGCGTACTGTAGTGGAAACTAACAATTAGATTTTGGCTAGTGTTTCAGGTTCAAAATCTCTGCCTCCCTAAATCAGATGGTGGAGATTATACCTGTCTGCAGGTTAAGCACCCACATGGACAAATAATATCGCGGACTTGGATTTCCTACTTTGTATTATTAATAATAATAATTAATCCATGACAACATATTAAAAGCTAAAAACCAGGACACCCCCTTAAAAACCATATCCATTTATCTACAGTTGGCCTGCCATATCCATGGATTCTACAATTTGGTTATACTGGTATATTCTTACTTCTTCTGGTATAGCAAGCATGGGCAAACTTCGGCCCTTCAGATGTTTTGGACTTCAACCGGCTGTTAGGAATTGTGGGAGTTGTCCAAAACACCTGAAGGGCTGAAGTTTGCCCAAGCCTGAGCTATAGTCATACATCTGTCAATTAAATACTACTTTTAATGTATATTGCAAAGTGAGCTCCAAGTTACTGAAGCTTATTTTAAGTACCTGTAGTAGTATTTAAAGTACCACCTGACTTGGATTTGTTTTGCTGCTACAATATTCGTATGGATACCATTTTGGAATTTTTAAATTGAAAGAGTTACTTGTAAAGGACAGCCACTCATCTCTTTTGTACTTTTAATATATGGTAAGCAGAACCAGAAGTTAGTATTCTGTTAAGAACATTCCACATTGTATAACCATTTGGTGATAACAGCTGACATTCTTTCTCCTTTCACTGGTTTGTTTTTAGAAGTGATTTCTTCTAATTATTTAAAAAGCTTAAGTCCCTGAAGGAATCTATTATGCTCTAAGAGTAACCATGGTCTCTTCTACACAGTCATCTAACCCACATCATCAAAGCAGAAAATCCACATAGTCTGACTTAAATTGGATTATCTTAGTCTACACTGCCATATAATCCAGTTCAAAACAGATAATGTGGATTTTATACAGCTGTGTAGAAGGGGTCTGAGACGTTGCGATCTTATATGTGCCTGCCTACTCTGAATCCCACTGCATTAATTTGACTTCTGACATATTTCTGATTAGAAATGTAGGATATAGCTTTGCAAATTATTTAACTGCATAATTCAGATTGAATTAAGTATCAACCATTTATTGTAAAATGCAGATGATACCACTTTGATGGCTGAAAGCTAGGAAGGGCTGAAAAGCCTTATATCTAAGAACCTTATAACCAAGGTGAAAGAAGAAAGTGCAAAAGCTGGGTTGCAGTTAAACATTTTTTTAAAACCAACATTATGGCAACCAGATTGATTGATAATTGGCAAATAGAGGGAGAAAATGTGCATTTCTAGGCGCAAAGATTACTGCAGATGCAGACTGTAGCCAGGACATCAGAAGACCTTGGGAGGAGAGCAATGACCAATCTCGATAAAATAGTGAAGAGTAGAGACATTACACTAGCAACGAAGATCCACATAGTTAAAGCAATGGTATTCCCAGTAGCAACCTATGGATGTGAGAGCTGGACCATAAGGAAGGCTGAGCGAAGGAAGATAGACGCTTTTGAACTGTGGTGCTGGAGGAACATTCTGAGCGTACCTTGGACCGCAAGAAGATCCTACCAGTCCATACACCAGGAAATAATGCCCGGCTGCTCACTGGAGGGAATAATATTAGAGGCAAAGATGAAGTACTTTGGCCACATAATGAGGAGATAGGAAAGCTTGGAGAAAACTATGATTCTGGGGGAAATGGAAGGAAAAAGGAAGCCGGACCAACCAAAGGCGAGATGGATGGATGGTATCCTTGAAGTGACTGGCTTGACTGAAGGAGCTGGGGGTGGCCACAACCAACAGGGAGCTCTGGTATGGGCTGGTCCATGAGGTGACAAAGAATTGGAAAGGACTGAATGAATAAACAAGAACAACATAACTTTTTAAAGGTGCTAGCTTCTGAAACCCCTTTTTTGTACAGCTACCAAAGCTGTAGCATTCTACTCCCAAAAAGTAATATTTCCAAGCTATATTTTGAGCTGAATCAGGGTGCTTTTAACATGAGAGTTTTAGCTTATTTTAGCCTCCAAGAGGTGCAGAGTGACACAGAAAGGTGAAACATGAAAAGGAAGATTCAAAAACTATTTTTAGCGATGTGCTTCTTCTGTACTATCTCACTGTGGAAAAATCTTGCTATTGGCGATTAACAACGAACATGAAGGGAAATGTATAATTCCATAACATTGAGCTATTGCAGTTAGAATGGTGTCAAATTGCATTAATTCTACAGTGTAGATGCACCCTATGAAAGTAGCAGGATAAACGCTAAAAGCAGTCAGAGGGAGATGCTCAAGTTCTACAATTGGCAAAGACACTGATTCTCTTCCCACATCCCCACTGACTGCTACTGTAGTCAACAACTGATGTTCTGGAAGTGTTCTGTAATTTTCCATTGATCGGTTGCTAGCTCTCGGAGATTTAAAAATCAATTGTGCACTGGACTGTAATAAACTAATTTCAACAATATGGAATGTAACAGCATGCAACTTTTACAATTTTCCACATGATAAACAGATGCAAAAATATGCTTGAAAATTAGACAACTCTATCAGGGTCCATCTTGAGCCCTCTAACAATATTTTGTAGTCTTGTACACAATACATCAAACACAATACCTATCAGCAAATGAGAAACTGAAGTGTCAAAAGTCCCATTAAGATTTTGGCCATTGGCAAAGCCAGTCATGCTTAAGAAACCTTCACAGATCCCTAACATCAACAAGTATAAGTCCACGAGTTTCCTTGTTTTATTAGACATACTTGTTTTATTAATATTCACCTTCTCAAATGGTGTAACTATTTAGAGCTTTTACTATCAGAGGACTGGGAAGACATTTTAAAACAATTTCTGCAATTCTAAGGTGTTTGTTTCAGTCTGAAAAGTTCATAACATAACAATTACTTACAGTATATTGCCTCACTTTTCAAATCTATTTTCAAAATTAATTACTTTTCTATCGTCCTATAGGCAGCGTGCTAATTATACAATAGGCTACCAAACTAGGTTAATGTGTACATCACCACTTTCCACTTCAGCCAGCTCTAGGAAATGTTTTTCAGGATGGTTGAGATTGGTGTTGCATTGCTTTTCTTGTTTCATCATGAGTTTCTCAGTTTTCTTCAGCATGGAAGCAGATAACTCCTTTGCTTTTTTCCCACAGAATCTAATCTGCAAAAATGTTAATGCGTACACCGTTATTATTGTGAGCAAATACAGTTTGAGATTATAGCCTTTGCTACTAATTTGCATAATATCAAAAGCCCAAAGCATATTTGTATTCTAGTTTATTTAAAGCTAAAATAATAATGTTTAAGATTTACATAATAATTTGCAGAATGGAGGAAGGCCTTTTTTCCTTCATTTGTGGAATGGAGGAAGTTGTATGCCGCCCCAAGTCCCTCCGGGGAGATGGGGCAAGGCTACAGTTAAAGATTTTTTTTTAAACCCCACGATTATGGCAACCAGATTGATTGATAACTGGCAAATAGAGAGAGAAAATATGGAGGCAGTGACAGACTTTGTATTTCTAGGTGTGAAGATCACTGCAGACGCAGACTACAGTCAGGAAATCAGAAGACGTTTACTTCTTGGGAGGAGAGAAATGACCAATCTCGATAAATTAGTGAAGAGTAGAGACATCACACTGGCAACGAAGATCCGCATAGTTAAAGCAATGGTATCCCCCATAAGTAACCTATGGATGCGAGAGATGGATCATAAGGAAGGCTGAGCAAAGGAAGATAGATGCTTTTGAACTTTGGTGCTAGAGGCACATTCTGAGAGTGCCTTGGACCGCAAGAAGATCAAAACAGTCCATACACCAGGAAATGCCTGGCTGCTCATTTTTTTTATTTATTTATTTATTTATCGTGTCATCAGCAACCACTGTTTTACAATTCTAACAGAGCAAAACAAACACAGAGATTAAAATGAAAAAGAAAAAAAAAGAAAAAAAAAAAAAAAGAAAAAAAAACCACACAGATGTTGTAAATTTGGTATTTGGTTAAATGTCCTTTGACCAGTATCTGGCCACTTGGAGTGCCTCTGGGGTTGCCGCAAGAAGGTCCTCCATCGTGCATGTGGCAGGACTCAGGGTGCATTGCAGCAGGTGGTCAGTGGTTTGTTGGTGCATTGCAGCAGGTGGCTGCTCATTGAAGGGAAGGATATTATAGGCAAAGATGAAGTACTTTGGCTATATAATGAGAAGACAGGAAAGCTGGGAGCAGACAATGATGCTGGGGAAAATGAAATGAAAAGGAAGAGGGACCAACCAAGGGCAAGATGGATGGATGGTATTCTTGAAGTGACTGGCTTGACCTTGAAGGAGTTGGGGTGGCCACAACTGACAGGGAGGTGCTCTGGCATGGGCTGGTCCATAAGGTCATGAAGAGTTGGAAGCGACTGAACTAATAAATAACATTAACAATAAATAAAGTTTATTATTATTCTTATTCTTTGTTGTGATGCTCCTATAGTAGAACAAGATCTTGAGATCAGGTAGTTTCCCAATTACATGTTTGTCTGTCCAGGCATTCCTTGTTATATGGTTCATTTTGGTACCTGGTCAATTACCTTATTGTAATTACTCTTATCAGTGATAATTCCATGGCTTCATTTCCACTTCATTCTCTATTAACTGATTTTATTGTACTTTATGATTTCAACTTGCAATATCATAAACTGTTTTAGTCTTTTTAAAATGAAAAGTAATACTTATATCTCAAATCATTACATGTATGAAATAATGTGCTGTGAATAGTCAGGCAAACAAACCCAGAGCAGGCAGGCTGAGAATTAAAAGCAGCCTATTCCATAAATCTGAATGTATTAGTTTGAATTAACTTGTTGTTTTTCTCTGCACCAAATTTCTATTAAATATATTTAAAATTAAAATTATGATCTTTCAGAAGTCAACTTTCAGTATTCATCGTGTGCAACAGCACATACAGTGCTCCGTTCTAATTAAAAGCAACACTCCCCCTTTTGTGTTCATTAACTGTTCAATAAGTCAGTTGAAACATGACTGGTTCCAAATTCAATATAATCACTGAACCAACAAATTTATCTCCTAAGGCAACCCCTGCCCTTGGTTTTGTTTTGCATTTGGTTGCTATGAGTTTGGGTGACCATCAATTTTTACAGCAAAACATGTGGTGCAGCAGCTTTCTTTTGTAGTGCTGCTGGGCATGTTAATGTTTGTTCACGAATTTAACTGTTTGCATTCAAATTCGAGAAGGACTAAACTATTTTTCATACACCAACTATATCCCATATAATTATTCTGTTATCCAAATACTATTGAGATGGGGAATACCTTCTTTTCTCATATAGTTAATACTGTATATTAAGCTTCTCTTGTAATAATGTAAAGCATGGAGTCAAAATATTTTTAATGTTAACATCAGGCCTCTGACCTCTCTTTAGTACAGTTGTATTGTCTTGGTTTCATGTTTTCATAATAGTGTCCTGTTGCCTCTTTGCTTGTGAGTGAGCTCCAGTAGTCATGTTACTCTGTGCATGGTTTTAAATTTAACCATCTTTAATGGTAATCACTCTGAATAATACTGCAGCAGCTCAGCTTGTGACAGCAAAAGGCTCTGACCCACTAATCCTTTACAAACAATCTGGTTCTTTTTGTAGGTCAGGCAGTAACAGAGGCTTCCTCGGCACAATGTTGTTGCTGTAGTCTGCCTACAAGTAGATTCCAATTTACAGCGAACCTGTCTCAGGGTTTTCCTGGCAGGATTTGTTCAGAGGGGGTTTACTTTTGTCTTCATCTGAAACTAAGGGTCCCTCCAGACAGACCCTATATCCCAGGCGCAGATCCCAGATGTTCTGCTTTAAACTGGATTATATGATTCCACACTGCCGGATAATCTGGGATAAACAGAAAACCTGGGATCAGATCCTGGGATATAGGGCCTGTCTGGAAGGGCCCTAAGAAAGTGTGATTGGCCCAAGGTTTACTGTTTGTTGTGTTTGTTATCTATCTTCAGGTGCACTTTAACTTTTGGGCAACCCTATGAATGTGAGGCCTCCAGCTCATACTGTCCTCAACAGTCCCGACCAGGTCTTGTAGACTCAGGGCTGTGGCTTCCTTAGCTGAGTCCAACAATCTGTTTTCTATCTTGCCAAATGTTTTTCCTAGAAAGTCATATTTTCCCACAATATAGTCTAAGTGTCCTATATTTGAAATGCTTGGAACCAGAATTTCAGATTTTGCAAGATCTGCATTTGCACTTATATTGACGCTTATATGTAATAATAATAATAATAATAATAATAATACTTTATTTATATCCTGCTCCATTTCCCCCAGGGGGACTCGGTGCAGCTTACATGAGGCCGCACCCATCAATACAGTAAACACAACAGAACACAAAAGCATAATAAAACCAAAACATAAAATATATAAAATATAAAGCCAATATAATAAGCAACATAGTAAACACAATTTTTGTAACACAATTTTTGTTCCTGGTTTATAAATGTAATTTCCTAATTGGTTCTATCACAAACACCTGGAAAAAGTTTATTAAACTGCAAAAACATTGCTCTTGCGGGACATCCTGCAACACATTTTGTTATAGTTTTTCAATTAATATCTCAGTAGATTCTCAACCAATTCAACATAGTTTGTGGCAGCCACAAAAATGAAGTTTCTGGCGTATAACAGCTACTTTCAAAGTACTGCAAAATTAAACCGGAAAGAACACTTTCAAACCAGGAACAGAATTTGTTTCAAAGTGTGTTACGTAGTGTAACAATAATAACAACAACAATGAATTTATTACCTGCCTCTCCCTGTAGCTTGAAGCAAGATACAACATCACATAAAAAACTATTAAACAATATACAGCAAGATACACAAGAGTTAAAATCTACTGTTAAAATGCAGATTAAAATTAATACCTTGAAATTGGCACCTAATAGAAATAGGTGCGAAGTTTTATTTATTTATTTAGTTTATTTACAGTATTTATATTCTGCTCTTCTCACCTTGCAGAGGACTCAGGGCGGATTACAATGAACATATACATGACAAACATTCAATGCCATAGACATACAACATATATAGACAGACAAAGAGGCAATTTAACATTCCAGTTTTCCGGATTCATGAGGGTATGCTCGATTCCGACCATAGGGGGAGCTGCCACTTCACCGTCCACTTGTGAAATTGAATCCTCGATTGAGTACTTTCTCATTCTTATCCACACTGCTGGAAGGTTTTATGGTGTCATAAATTATTTGGGACCATCCTACCTGCGTGACCGCATCTCCGTCTACGAACCCACGCACTCACTTCGTTCATCCGAAGAGGCCCTGCTCGCGATTCCGCCTACGTCGCAGGCGCTTCTGGTGGGGACGCGAGACAGGGCCTTTACTGTGGTGGCCCCCCAACTCTGGAACACCCTCCCCAAAGATCTTAGACAGGCCCCTACATTGGCAGTCTTTAGGAAGAAATTGAAGACATGGCTGTTCCGATGTGCCTTTCCAGAATAGGAAAATTCCAACAACAAGTCCCAGAAGCACTTTAGTAGAAATTAAGATTGCCGGCACACTGCACTTACCCTATAATCCTACATATCACCTGTCATATCAGCACTTTTAATCTGTACCCATTACTCTGGCCTGGCCCAATTTTATTGTGTCCTGGTGAATTGTTTTATTGCTTGTTGTTTTAATATTGCTTTAACTGTTTTTGATTTGTTTTAGGTTGTGTATTGTTATGTTATGTTTTGAGGCCTTAGCCTTTGTAAGCCGCATCGAGTCCTTCGGGAGATGCTAGCGGGGTACAAATAAAGTTAATAATAATAATAATAATACTTGACAGGTGCAACTGTCTTTTGGGCTGCATAGGTCAACAGCAAGCTAGACTATTAATGGCCAGGAGCTCACTCCGACCCGGTCTGGTTTCGAACTCATGACCTCTTGGTCAGTAGTGATTTAATGCAGCTGGCTACTAACCAGCTGTGCCACAGCCCAGCCCAGTTTTAATTCATTCATTCATTCATTATTTATTTACTTTATTTTTATCCTGTCTTTCTCCCTATTGGGACTCAAGATATATATTTTATGCATCACTTTAAGGCAACTTTATATATTATTATGATGAAGGAGCAAAGTAAGTATTTGTGTACATTAAACCATCAGAAAGCAAAGATGTAATTATCTTAGCTACTTATGTGATCAGTTTGGGATTTTGGAGTATTTCGGATTTTGTAATTCCAGGTAAGTGATGCTCAATGTATATACTCAAGGTATGACAGCCTCTTCCAAGGAGAATTCAGGCCTGCTTGCATTAAGACCCATTTAAGCTGGATCTACACTGCCAAATAATGCAGTGTAGAGCAGGCATGGGCAAATTTGGGCCCTCCAGGTGTTTTGGACTTCAACTCCCACCATTCCTAACAGCCTCAGGCCCTTTCCAAGCGGCTGAGGGGGAAAAGGAAAGGGCCTGAGGCTGTTAGGAATGGTGGGAGTTGAAGTCCAAAACACCTGGAGGGTCCAAATTTGCCCATGCCTGCTCTACACTGGTATAGATGCACTTTCTGTTCTTTTTGCCCCACATAACACAGCTATCCCCTGGAATCCCATTATTACTAAGAATATATATACAATATCTTGAGTATTCACAAGATCCCAAAACAAAAAACACGCAAGTGTTTCTTCCTCTGTCCAGACATCCACAGATCAAGCTCTGTTTCCCAATCCTCCAAACTCAATTTCCAACCCAACCTTTCCATTAGTAGTCCTGGATGTTTGCAAGGGTCTGCGCATGCGCGGGTGCTCAGGCAGTCACCGCTGGGCTCGGCGCGCATGCGCAGTCCCTTCCCCGCACATGCTGGACGCTGCTCATCCAGAAAGCGGCGGTCGTGGTGGTGGTTCACCTGGGCGGCGGTGTCCTTGGATCAGGTACGTCCCGGGCCAGGATGCCTATTGAGGGCGGGCCCGCTGCCTTTTCTCCTTCTCTTCTGTCCCTCTGCCCTTCCTGATTTCCTTGTCGCAATGAGGTTGGTTTCCTGGGGCTTCATTTGGCAAGGAGTTGTGTTTGCATGTGTGTATATATCCCATAATACTTGTGATTGTCCTCCACCAGCAAGATAGATAGATAGATAGATAGATAGATAGAGTCGCCACGGAAGATTTTGGGAATTTCCACTCCTCCTTGCCAGACAGCCCTGCAGGAGGGAAGGTCGCAAGGTGCATCTACACTACAGAATTAACGCGGTTTGATACCACTTTAACTGCCATGGCTCAAGGCTATGGAATCCTGAGAGTTGTCCTTCGATGAGTTCCCATGATTGCATTGCATTGAGTCACAGCAGTTAAAGTGGTGTTAAAATGCATTAATTCTACAGTGTGGCTGCACCCTAAGGCTTATCCTATTTCCTTTACACCCTTGAGAGATGTTTTCCTTCTTCCTTCCATCACCTTGACTGGCCTTATGCCTTTGAGGGCTATCATATTACTGGAATGTTATATCTCTGGGTGCATCTGCACTGTAGCATTAATGCAGTTTGACACCCCTTTGACGGCCCCAACTCAATGCTATCGAATCCTGAGCCCCTTGTGGGTAGAAGGGCGGGTTAGAAATGTATTAAATAAATAAATAAAATAAATCCTGGGAGTTATAGTTTGGGCTAAAGCCCCCATTGACACCTCTTTGACAGCCATGTCTCAGTGTTATTAAATCCTGGGAGTTGTAGTTTGGGCTAAAGACCCTTTTGACACCTCTTTGACTGCCACGTCTCAATGTTATTAAATCCTGGAATTGTAGTTTGGGCTCAAGACCCCTTTGACACCCCTTTGACTGCCACGGCACAATGCTATCGAATCCTGGGAGTTGTAGTTTGGGCTAAAGACCTTTTTGAAATCCCTTTGACTGCCACGGCTCAATGTTATTGAATCCTGGGAGTTGTAGTTTGGGCTAAAGACCCCTTTGACGCCTCTTTGACTGCCATAGCTCAATGCTATCAAATTCTGAGAGTTGTAGTTAGGGCCAAAGACCCTTTTGACACCTCTTTGACTGCCATGGCTCAGTGTTATCAAATCCTGGGAGTTGTAGTTTGGGCCAAAGACCCTTTTGACACCTCTTTGACTGCCACATCTCAATGTTATCGAATCATGGGAGTTGTAGTTTGGGCTAAAGACCCCATTGACACCTTGTTGTCTGCCACGGCTCAGTGCTATCAAATCCTGGGAGTTGTAGTTTGGGCCAAAGACCCTTTGACAACCTCATGATTCCATGGCCTTGAGCCATGGCAATCAAAGCCATGCAAACCGCATTCATTCTTCAGTGTAGATGTGCCCTCTTGCCCTCAAATTACTGTCAGGCAGAGGGGTATATGAAATATACATGAATGTCATGTTTAGGCTTCAGTGCCATCTCCAAGAGATCTCTTTGTACGCAGCCTGAGAAACAGGAGAGAAAAACAATCCAGTGCAGGGAAAAGGCAACTTGCAGATCCGGTGACTGGTTAATTAAAGCATAGAGCAAACGGTGGTGCAGAGGCTCCCTATGGAAGGCTTACCTTCAGAGAAGAGAGTGAGTCTGTGGCTGCAGAATAAATGCAGCTCTACGCCACTTTAACTGCTGTGGTCAGTGCTGTGAAATCCAGGGATCTGTAGTTTAGTGAGGTACCAACACACTTTGGTAGAGGGTGGTGAAGGTCTTGTAAAATGACAACTCCAGTTCTCCAGAATCTAAAGCAAGCATGGGCAAACTTGGGCCTTCCCTCCAGGTGTTTTGGACTTCAGGCCCCACAATTCCTAACAGCCTCAGGCTTAAGTGGCTGAGGGGGGAAAGGAAGGGGCCTGAGGCTGTTAGGAATTGTGGGACCTGAAGTCCAAAACACCTGGAGGGAAGGCCCAAGTTTGCCCATGCCTGATCTGAAGTCATCCACATAGTTGACTAGAACAAGGACAGCTTTGCAAATACAGGTAATCCAAAACCTAAAATATCTATGGTCCCAACCATTGTGGGCCCCATATACACTGTCATGTAATGTGGTTTGAATCTGCAGTATAGCATCAGTATCAACTCTGTTAAGTAGATTGTTATTACAGTTGGACTTTTTGCATCCAAATCAGACCTGGTTAATGTCAGAAATGAGTTCTCTAATCTGTTGTGACAGAGACCTCTGTTTTTAACTGGAAGCTTACAGAAGGACAGCTGATAATATCCCATATTTATTGCAATTGTCCTCCATCAGCAAATTTAGTGCACTTTTAAAAGACTGCTGCTCGGTGTTAGTGTATTTATGTGTTTGTAAGAAAGAGGTAATTTAACTAAAAAGGAGCTGTTCAGCAGTGGAACTCTCTGCCCCGGAATGTGGTGGAGGCTCCTTCTTTGGAGGCTTTTAAACAGAGACTGGATGGCCATCTGTTGGGGGTGCTTTGAATGTGATTTTCCTGCTTCTTGGCAGGGGGTTAGACTGGATGGCCCACAAGGTCTCTTCCAACTCTACAATTCTGTGAAGTGGATGTTGTGATTGTGGATTTTAAGAACAGCTTTCTTTGTGAACCCAGAATTGAAACCACTTTTCAGCTCAAACCCCCAAAAAGCACATTCTATCAATAAATGCAGTCTTGTTTAGGTTTGTTAATGAAGATATTTCATATTGTAGAAAGCATTGCTTCCATACAGATAGGTGAAAAAGAAAAAGGAAACAATTTTCCCCTTGGCTTAAGTTAAATTAAAACCCAGACTGCGTTGGATAATACAGAACGTTGGATGAGCAAAGGGTGGATAAGCGAGACTCTACTGTATATCTATCTTAAGATAAGATTAAGGGAAACACGATGGTGTTTTTTTGAATATGAAAGACTGTTGTTTCTTGCTTTAGAGCAAAGCCTCTTAAAGATGGGGTCGCGACCCCAAATGGGGTCATGGGAAAATGAGTGGTGGGGCTCACAAAGAAAAAGGAGGAATTGGGTTTCAGGTTGAGGAAAAGGATAAGTGGTGCACCAATGGTTCTCAACCTGGGGTCCCCAGATGTTTTTGGCCTACAACTCCCAGAAATCCCAGCTAGTTTACCAGCTGTTAGGATTTCAAGGAGTTGTAGGACAACTCTGTGGACCCCAGGTTGAGAACCACTGACCCTAGATGAAGGAGAAAGGAAAATTGGGCTCTATGTTTAATAAATCATTGGTTCTCAACCTGTGGGTCTCCAGGTGTTTTGGCCTACAACTCCCAGAAATCCCAGCCAGTTTACCAGCTGTTAGGATTTCTAGGAGTTGAAAGCCAAAACTTCTGGGGACCCAAATGCTGAGAATCACTGCAGTAAATATTTGAATTTTATACCTATTTTATATAGGTCCATGTAAGCCACTCCAAGTCCCTTTTGGGGAGATGGTGGCAGGATATAAATATAGATTATTATTATTATATGTACTGGGGTCACATAATGTTTTCACGGACAGAAAGGGGTTGCGAGCAGAAAAATTTTAAGAAGCCCCGCTTTAGAGGGCAGAAGTAAATCCATAGGATGGAAATCGTAGAGGATCAGATTTAGGCTCAACATCTGTCCACCGTTCTCCATGGCTCAACAGATGGTGGACTGCCCTTCGCTGGCAGTGTCTCAGTAGTGACTGGGCAGTTATCCATCGGGGATGTTGTAGTAGCATTTTATGTTGTTGATCGTGTAATTTAGCAGAAGGTTGGACAAGGTGATGACCAAGGGCCTGTTTGATTGTAACATCCCTGTCACACACATATTGTAAGTAAATTGACTTATAGAGTTAGCCTTGTTTTGCATCACTATATAGTAGGCATGGGCAAACTTTGACCCTCCAGGTGTTTTGGATTTCAACTCCCACAGTTAGGAATGGTGGGAGTTGAAGTCCAGAACACCTGGAGGGCTGAAGTTTGCCCATGCCTGCTATATAGTGTATACTTGGTTATACTCTTACATCTATGTCATTGGAAATAAATCCCTACTGGAATAAATAAAAGCAGTATCAGTGCATAGAGCAGGCATGGGCAAACTTTGGCCCTCCAGGTGTTTTGGATTTCAATTCCCACAATTTCTAACAGCTGGTAGACTGTTAGGAATTGTGGGAGTTGTCCAAAATACATGGAGGGCCAAAGTTTGCTCATGCCTGGCATAGAGGGTGGTAGGGAGCATTTGGAGACACGAAATGGGGGGAGGTTCTCTTCCAAGGTCCCTTTCCAGGGTCAGTAAGTACACAAACGTCTGATATTTGCCCAAATGTGGTATAAAGAGTATTTTGGATCAGTGTATATATTTATCTCACCAATATTTAGGTCTTTTTTAACTTTACACAAGTTGTAACCTGTCTCAAGCCATAAGAAGAAGCAAGTAAGAAATAAAATTGTTATTGTTATTATTACTAGTGAGTGCTCTGTCGTGGATGCTGATGGCTTGGTAATAGAAAGGGATGGAGAAAATTAGTTAGGGTTTTCTTAGGAACTGAGGTTCATGAGAACAGACAAAAATAATCCAATGTTGTGATGATCAGCAGTTCATTTTTAGCACAAAATGTTCCTAGAGGTGTTAACAAATTGAGCGGAATGCTTGTCGAGAATAAGGGATGATGCAATGAGCTTTTAAATACAAACAACAAAGTCTAATGTATACCTGTTCAAAAATAAATCCTATTGGTGTTTCTCATAGGTAAAAACAGGTATACAGTCTATGTAAAGAAACTAGAAATGTAATACCTAGTTGAGAAAACTGTCCTACCTCTGGGCATCTTATAAACATTTGTTACTACTAGGTAAGGAAAAATACAGAATGCTAATTTTAGACAGTAAAAATGAATTCCTTTGGTAAGATTTGTTTGTTCCCACATGCCAGCTTGTGTTTTAGGTGTAGGAAGTTGGGTTTCACTTCTGGACAGCAATGAAACCTTTCAATCTTATTTGATTGCTTGCATAGGACTTGGAACAGGTGCCATCTGGCTGCTGTTCAAGCAAAATTTTGTGGGAAATTAAAACAACAATTCATGAACATAATCACACTTCATTAGGTAATTGAGCTGGATTCTGTACAAATTAAGGAGCTTTTTCTTCCTACCTCTTGCTGAGTGGGGAATTTTCATAATTACTGTTGCACTGAACACTTAAAGCCCTGTTCCATAATCTCTTTATATTTGACTCTTTCTAGTAAGCTCAAGGATGTGTACAGATTATGGTTCTAAATTTTTTGAACTAGAAATTTGCTATTCAGATGCTATGTTACAGAGATGATTCAATGTAAATTATTTAGCCAAAGTACACTTTCTTTATTGTGAAAAGGATAATCTCATGAGCAGTTTTTCCCTATTGGTCTTTCGCCTAGTATGACCTTGATACTAGTCATAGAAGCATATTAGTCATTTTCCTTTCTCTTCGTGTTTTCTTCAGGTCTTCCTCATAGTTGCATTTTGCACCTTTATTTGTGGTTTTCTACCTTTAAAAGCAAATTTGACAACATTTAGTAGATTTCTGTAGAGCTGTACTAATCACAAATTCACTATATCACTACTTCTTCTGTTCATTCACTAGAGAGTTGCTTCATAAATAGACTTCATAGGAATTTCCAAATAGATATTTATGCATTTTCCTTCAAATATGGCTACCCGTGAGTATTTGTTTTCTAGCAATATACCGTATATACTTGAGTATAAGCCGACCCAAATATAAGCCAAGGCACCCAATTTTACCACAAAAAACTGGGAAAACTGATTGACTCTAGTGTAAGCCGAGGGTGGAAAATGCAGCAGCTACGGGTAAATTTCAAAATAAAAATAGAAATAAAATTACATTAATTGAGACATCAGGAGGTTAAATGTTTTTTTAATATTTACATAAAACTGAAATTTAAGATAAGACAGTCCAACTCTGATTAAACCATTATTCTAAGCTTCTTCGATGTAAATGTGCTTAAGTATCTTTCCAATTACTTATTTTATTTATTTACAACATTTGTATCCTGCCCATATCAGCCTGAAGGCGACGCATAATAATAAAGAGAGGAAAATCATAAATGTCATAATAAAAATAATAATAATAGAATAAAATAATAAATGTAATAATAACAATAATAAAGTAAAATAATAAATGTAATAATAAGAGTAAAATGATAAATGTAATAATAATAATAAATAGCGTAAAATAATAAATGTATAATAATAACAACAACAAAAACAACAACAACAACAACAACAGAGTAAAATAATAAATAACCTTGACTCAAGTATAAGCTGAGGCGGATTTTTTCAGCCTACAAAAAGGGATGAAAAACTAGGCTTATACTTGAGTATATGCAGTATTCCTTTTTAAAATGTATACAATTATTTAGTACCCCACCTCTGGTCTCCATCTCACAACATAACAATGCCTACATAAAACAGTAAAACTCCTACCAGGTATGCAGATCAGCAGCAAAACCACCTTTGGATAGTCTTTGCCTAAGGAAACATTCTCAAATTCATGTTATTGCCATACATTGATAAACAGCTTGAGGGCACATAAACTGTTGGCTATCCATATCAATGGATACAAGCAACCATGACTTGAAAATATTTTTATATAGAATAGAATGCATTTTACTATTATATCTAATGGGACTTGAGCAATCAAACTCAGTGGGTACCAAGGGCCCACTGTACACATATTTTTGGAATTGTGTGCCAAGATTCAAGGAATAAAACTAAATCTATATTTGTGTGGTATTTATGTTATTTGTCATCTTACCTCTTGAATTGCCAGACGCAACAGTGTAGTTTCAGAACTACTACCATCCATTTTTCTTCAGGTACCGGTGAGAGGGACTCTTCTGCTTTCTTGTTTGGGGCTTCTTATTACTGACATAATAATAAATTTAAGTCTTTCTATGTGTTATACCAGACAGAGAAGGTGAGAGAGATGAAGAAACAAAAACCTTCTGTCAAGTAAATTGGTAAACATCATGTATGTTGTGAGCTTGAAAAGAGCAAATACAAGAACAAAACTGTTGCCTTTTCAAGACAACTTTTACAGGTGGAATTTTCTAAGTCCATAGTATTAGCTGATCTTTTTACCAGCATATATTAAGTTCCAGCTTTGGTTATGTTACTTTCAGATTGGGAAGAGTACAGCCAGTCCCCAATGGGATATTGCTTATTTAGTGACATAACATGTTCTCTAGTATGCTGACTTTGGCATGCTCCTATTGCTGTACTAGACCGTGTTGCGCTCCGCCCTCAATTGTGTTGGCGAAGATAATACAGGATACTAGAAATTTATCTTACATAATGAAACATATTACAATGGACTGAAACCGCTTTGGTCACCTTTGTGAATGACCTATGCAAAGTATTGGACAGGGGGAGTGTGTCCCTGTTGATTTTGTTGGACTTTCCAGGGGATTTAAATACCATCAACCATGGTATCCTTCCAAGGCGCCCCTCTGGGATGAGGCTTCAACTGCAGTCAAGTGGACTTTGACATATAGCAGCTCTATGAATGAGAGACTTCCAAGTCACCCTATCAGCACCCTGCTCAGTCTTGCAGGCTCAGGGGGATGGATAGTTTCCGTGACTGAGTCTATCCATCTGTGATGCAGCCTTTCCCTTTTGCTGCTGCCTTCTTCCTTACCAAGCATTATTGTCTCTAACTGAGCTGCATCTTCACAAGATATGCCAAAACAATATCATATGAAAGCTGACTGGCACAACCTGGGGATCACAACCAGACACAGTGAAGACATCTGCCCTTGTGCTTTGCTACTCTGCTGCTGAGTGTGCATGCCCTGTGTGGAATACATCTCACTACGCTAAAATAGTGGATGTGGCTCTTAATGAGACATGCCACATCATCACAGGATGTCTACGTCCTACACCACTGGAGAAATTATATTGTTTAGCCGGTATTGTACCACCTGACATCTGCCGGGAAGTAGCAGCCAATAATGAAAGGACCAAGGCAGTGATATCTCTGGCCCATCCCATGTTTGGATATTAGTCAGCATGCCAACACCTTTAATCAAGAAATAGTTTTCTAAGATCTACAGAGATACTCACAGGAACATCTCAGCAAGTGAGAGTCCAACAGCGGCAGGCAAAACCCCAGAACCTCAGGCCATGGCTGATACCGAAGGAGAGATTTCCCCCTGGGCACACAGAAGACTGGGTGACTTGGAAGGCGCTAGTCCGGCTGTGCTTTGGCACCACCTGATGCAGAGCCAACCTTAAGAAATGGGGCCACGAAGTGGAGTCCACGACATGCGTGTGTGGAAAAAAGCAAACCACAGACCACCTATTACAATGCAGCCTGAGCCCTGCCACATGCACAATGGAGGACCTCCTTATAGCAACACCAGTGACCAACTCCTGGTCAAAGGGCATTTAATATAATGCTCAGTTTTTAAACTTTGTGATTTTTTAAAATAAAATCAAACTGTACCCATGATTTGTTTCTGATATGATAAATAAATAATTCTTGGCCTCTAGGGAGAGTTCAGACTTGATTTGCACTTGGAATCATTTATTTGTCATGTTAGCAGTAAACAATATCTATAACATTGTCTAAAAGACTGGTCTGACTGTGACTTTGCAGCTTCTTTTGGTAGTTCAGATCAAAATAGCACCCCTTGTTTACCTTGCCTTTTGGCAGTTGGAGGGTTTCGGAGGTTCAGGATATTAATCCTGTTTCTTATTTACTACTGACACACAAAATGCATTTAGACCTTTGATTAGGTTAATCTCACAATGTCCATTATCTCAGATTATCTGCAGATAAACCTGTAACAAACCTTTCTGTTGCATAGATCCTCTTAAAAATTGGATAAGATTTACCTTGGTTGAATTTCACTTACTAAAAAGAGGATTTCTAAATTGAAGGCAGGAAGAAAATAGGACCAATTTTTTTGAAAAAGCCATCCACTTTAGATTAATGTTAAACAGTGTAAAGAAGACAAGCATCATAGTAATGTCTGTGTTGTAGGTTGGTTCTTTCTTCATTTTGTGCCTTTGATGTGATGTGTCTGAACAGTTAACAACTGAGATTTTAAAAATCCTGAAATAGTCTTTGAAATGTTTTTGTTATATGGGACAGACATCATGTCACATGCATGCTTCCTGTTGAAACAATCCAAATATTTCTAAGTCAGAATCCTTAGTCTGAGGGGATTTTGACTTGGAAGGGGCTGCAAGGGCCATGCAGGCCAATCACCAGCCATGCATTTCCAAGAAATGACCATCCAACCTCTGTTTAAAGACTTTCAAAGATGGAAAGCCTACTTCCTTTTGGGGTAGCCAATTCCACCATCAAACAATATTTAGGTGGAGTCTCTTTTCGTGTAATTTGATTCAATTGGTTCAAGTATCTGAAGCCGTAGAAAACAAGATTACTGTGCTTTCTATATAACACTCCTTCAAATATTTAAAGATGACTATCATATCATCTCTGTGCTCTCATCTCCAAACACAAGTTATCCAGCTGCCTAAGCTGTTCCTCATAGGACTTAGTTCCGAGACCTTTGACCATCTTGATTACCCTTTTCTGAACACTTCCCAGCTTGTCAGTGTCTTTTTGAATGTCGGCACCCAAAACTGGGGCACAGTATTCGAGGCGAGGTATGACCAAAGCAAAATAGAATTGTATTGTTTTCTTTAGTTTGTATGATATATTTCTATTTGCCCTTTTCCATCTGTTGGACAACTCCTGTTTTCCAAGAATTCTCAAAAAACATTGACAGAGGTTCTGCAATTATATCTCCCAATTCTTTTAATATATCCTTGAAGGCAGTTTATCTGTCCCTGAAGATTTGGATTAATTTAGAATTGTTAAATATACCTGTACTATCTTCGTATGAATTCTGGGGTGCGTCCCATCTAAAAATCCTTTTTATCTCCACCGTAATTGCTTTAGATGCATCACAATTTTTCCACTTTGGATCCCCCCTCCCCACAATTGAACCTTCATTGCTATTGTGTCTTCAAGTGATTTCTTATGGCGACCCTAAGGCTAACTTATCACAGGGTATTTTTGTTGTTGTTGTTGAGAGGGGATTGACTTTGCCTTCCTCGGAGGCTGAAGGATTGTGAGTTGCTCAAGGTTATTCAATGAGTTTCTGAGAGGAAATCAAAAACCCTAATTTTCATAGTTAAAGTCCAATGCTCAAACCACTCCATCACACTGACTCTCCTTTAAAAAAAATCCTATGTATCATGAACTCCCTTTTGCTTTGAATGTTTCTGACCATGGGATCTGAACCGGTATTCCCTTAAGCCTTCTGAAATCAGCTTACTTAAAACTCTAGAGCCTGTGTCTAATTACATTTGGCACAGGAGAATGTTGTTACTCTGCCCAAGGATCCTATGACTTCCACTCTGTTGACCCACTCTTCCCTGCTGGTTAGGATTAAATCCAGAGTAGTTTATTATAGCCTCCTCCATCTTCTGAACAATAGGATTATCTGTAAGGCAATTGAGGAATTTATTGGACCTTACATTCTTGATAAAGTTTGGTTTCCAATAAATATCAGTTCCCCAACTACTAAATTTTCCTTTGAATATTTTGTCATTTATTCCAGGAAGGCACCATTAAATTCTTCAGCCTGGCTTGGGTGTCTAGGCTGACCACTCACAACTGTAATTTTCTGCTCATTTTATTTGTACCCACTTGTTTCTATGCTTTAAGGTATGGCTCTCCCCACAGGATCTCCCCTCACCTGACATTTCACCTGCATCTATGGCAGGCATTCTCAGAGGTTGTGAGGTCAGACCTCACAACCTCTGAGGATGCCTGCCATAGATGCAGGTGAAACGTCAGGAGAGAATGCTTCTAGAACATGGTCATATAGCCCAAAAAACCTACAGCAACCCACCAACTAAAATTGTTTTATACAGTAATCGGTGCTCTTTAGTATTTACCCAATTTTTGTCCCCAGATATTATTGAACGACAACTCCCATGACGTTTGATTGTCCACCATGCAGTCTGGGGGTGATGGGAATTGCAATCCAACAGCATTTGTGGCTGTGAGATTGAGGAAAGGTTAAAGGACGTTTTAAAGCCAGACATCACATCCACTAGCCTTGTATCTAAATCCAAACCCCACTATCCTGACTAAACAGAAGAAACTGCAGCCTTCTGGGTGTTACTGTATCGCAACTCGCATCATCTCTAGTCGTGCTGCCTAATGATGGGGAATACAAGAGTTGTAGATCAGCATCTGGACGGCCACATAAAATGGCAAGACAGGCCAGAGTCAGCCCACAGGTCTTGAGTTTGACACATGTGATCTAGCCTGTTGTGCTGTATCTTCTAGAAATAAAATACCAATCTCTGTTTTAAAATTGGATTCTATATGTTTTTACTCAAAAGCTAGTGCACTAATCTCAGTCGGCCTTGTTCCTAAGTCAGTTAGCATGGCATTGTGTTAAAAGGCCCCCTTAGAAAGAAAGTCATTATGTGTCCTGTCTGCATTGCTCTCAGGTGGTTTGTCCTGTTCCTGTCCATTAAAAGGCGAAAGTCTGCTGGTTGTTTGCCTAATCCAAAACATCTACTGTTGTGACATTTCAAAATGACACTATACAATTATATAATCTCCACTGGAACACTTGCAATGGATTTAACATTAAAAGGATCAATGAAAGCCTGTAGGAAATACACAGAAATCCATGTACTGTAGTACATTTAATTAAAATATAGCATTACAAAGTCCAGTCCAGCAGTTTTTCTTAGGAAAGGGAGACTTAGAACCTCATTATCTATATACAAAAAAGGATTATATATTCCTAATAGCTTTTACCTAACTTGAAGAGTAGTTAGAATCTCCCTCCTCGTCGCAATTTTGACCTACTTTATATATCCAAAACAGGATAATGTAAAACCCTTGGGCAGATCTGCTTTTCTTAAACAGCCATAGCAAGCAAGAATTATGATTATTATTTTATTATGCTACTTATATCCCACTTTTTCTCTCCATACGGAGACACAAAGTGGCTCACAACTAAAGCATGGCAATGCAACTTCAAATATATAAATATACAAGTACTGAAACAGTATTGAACATCATTGAAATAATTTAAAATCACAGCACCCTCTGACAATCTTAAAAAGCTTCTTCTTTAAAAGCCTGCTTGAATAAAAAGATTTTGACTTGATGCCTGAAGGACAGCAAGAAGGGGGCCATTCTGGCTTCCCTAGACAGTGAGTTCCAGAATTGAGGGGTGGCCACTCTTGTTCCCACCAGTTGAAATTAAGATAGAGGTGGGATCAAGAGAAGAGCCTCTCCTGAAGATCTCAGGACCCGGGCAGGTTCATTCAAGGGGATGTGGTCGGTCAAATAGCCTGGACCTCAAATTGTGCTCCTCCAGATGTTTTGACTTCAGCTCCCACAATTCCTAACAGTTGGCAAGCTGGTTGGGATTTCTGGGAGTTGAAGTCCAAAACACCTGGAGGAGCACAGTTTGAGAAACATTTATCTAGGGCTTTAAAGGTCATAACCAACACTTTGAATTGTGCCCTGTAACAGACTGGCAGCCAGTGGAGCTGCTTCAACAGGGGAGTTGTCTGCTTCCTGTAGCAGCCCCAGTGAGCAAAATATAAATACATATATCAGGTGTGTTGAATCATAGACTTTTTACTAAATTCTGCCAGGTTCCAAGGAGCTTCCAAGCAGATCTGTACTTGCTTCTCCCCTCTGCATTTTGTCTTATCATGTTGATTTCAGGCTCACAAAAATCACCCATTACTACATCTGTTGCTGTTATTACATTTACTGACATCCTGACTTTTAACATTTCCGTTATAATTTTGCTTGATCCCTAGTTTGTTTTCTTGGAACCATGGTATGCTTTTTTTTTTACCGACATTTCTTGGGGCTATTTTTCTGTCCCTGAGATTCTCCAAAGACTTTGGGAATTGCCAAAAATGCCAAAAGACAAAAACAAAAAGGATGGAGCCGAAATCACTTCTAGTTTTGAAAAACATATATTTGTTGAATATTAAACAGTGCAAGGGAAATTACAGAACCTCCTTGCTCTCCTTTTGTAGGCAGCTGAAGGGCCTTTTGTTTTGGCAGGACCTCGAGGACCGACTGCTCAGGAGGGACTGTGTTCTTTAGATTTCTTCTTTTAATGGTCTACTTTTAACTGCTCTTAATTTTATTGATGCATTAAATATATATTTATATGTTGTTTGATGGGTTTTTAAAAAACTATGTTTTAACTTTTGTAAGCCACCTTAAGTCACTAAATGCAATTACATTCAATGTTTTAGTTTTACAATTATAATATAAACACATTAACCTTTTCTGTTAACATTTCTTCAAGTCACGTCTGACTTACAGTGACCCTGAGGCAAACCTAACGTAGGGTTTTCTTGGCAAGATTTGTTCAGAAGGAGATTGCCATTGTCTTTGCCTTCCTCTGTGGCTGAGTGTGACTTGCCCAAGGTCACCCAATGGCTTCCATGGTTGAGCGAGAAATCAAACCTTGGTCTCTAGAAGTCAAAGTCTGAGACTTGAATCACTATAACATGCTGACTCCCATGTAAAGAAATGCATGCAAGAGAAAAGACCAGAAGTGTTGTTTCCGGTGTGTAGCAGACTGAGATAGTGATTATCAGATGTTTTCCTAAACAAGGAAGTTTTAAATTCCTGTTTCCCATGGTTATGCATGAGTTCACTGTCAGAAATTAGCATAATCCTTGTTCCCCAGGGAGTGCATCACATGCACCCACTTGGGGAACAGACCTGTGTGCTTAGCTCCCCTTCTGGAAGCAGATAATCTCCTTGAGCTACATAGTGGAAATTTGCATTCTAAGGACAGATTGCTTTCCATTTACTGTGGGTATTTTCAAATAGTCATGGGCTTCCCTCTTCACAGATTCAGGGCATAAAATTAAGTTCAAGCCATACTATGTTTGGCCAGATAAATAATGTGTATAAAACACTTTTTTGCAGTAGAACGTAAGGATACATACATACATATACACATCCACACATGCATATATACATACATACATACATATATAGCAGGGGCACACTAAAGTGCAACCGTTAAATGTAGTTGGGCTGCACCTTCCCGCATTCCCAACTATGCTGACTAGATTGGATAAGAGGCGTAGTCTAACAATATCTGAAGGAATACACATTGCCCACTCAGATAATGGAATCACGTTATATTACATGATTAAATCTGTGTAAATTGACCTGTCCCTTCACTCAAGCAGTCTTGCGCTATTGGTGCTATTAAGTTTATTTAAATGGTAGCAATTTGAAAGAGGATGCCTTATTGTAGGTTTCAAGGTTAAAGCCGAGTTTCAGATCTGGGTAGGATAAAGGCCACCGCTACTGCATTTTTATGTAGCTGAACTATGTTGTCAAATGGAATTTTCCATCCAGTGCTGTGCTCTCCATTCCCTTGTAAGGACTGTGTTTACACTCTGTGAGTGGAACAGAGTAACAACTAGAGCTATTAAGTTTTTAAAATAGCTGTAATAGTAAAAATTGATTGTGCATGACACGGGTCAACGATTAGGAAGGGACTATTAACAATATTGCGAATAAACATATTCCGACTTCCATCCCCCTCTGTGGACCCTGAAACAGAGAAGAGGGCAGGGGACTGTGTCCACTAAAGTTGGACCACCAAGACTCCTGTAGTTTGAGGCCCTTCGGCAGGAATTATTATCCTAAAAGATTGAAAAGCAACCCTTGAAAAGCAACCAATCAGTCAGTGCATTCAGGAGATCCCAAAGGAGATTCATTTTCAAGCTCTCCCAGGGGTTGCCAATACTTTCATCCCAGGAAAGCCTCCCCCCCCCCCCCCAAAGGAGAAAGCTAGCAAAGAGGGGAGGCAAGCACATGAAACAGCTAAAGTAATTGCAGAGATAGGAACACAGCTGTAACGATAGAATCCTGCTCTTCCATGGATGAGTTGGCTTGCAAAAGAGAGATATACTAGATAGCTGTTTAGCATGCCCCTAGGCTCTAAAGGGGCAAGCTTGGGGTGGGGTGCAGTCTCCTTCTTGACCAGCTCAATTCTGAGATTCAGGTGGTCCCCCCTGAGGATTCACCTTTCCTGCAAAGAAGGGATTATATATTAGATGGTTCTTACATGTGTTCCAGCTTCTGAAACCTTTGAAGCAAGGAAGGCAGAAGATCTGCCTCAATTAGAGGAACTAGGAAGCAGGGGTGAAACAGATAACGAATTGTTCTTTTAGTAACTGGTTGGCTGGCTTCACTGTTTTCCTGGGCCTGGTCCAAACTGCCTGTTCTGAGTGCGGATGGCATCTTACAAACCATATGGTGTATGTACTTTGTGCTCGGGTGCTGGCAGAGGCTGCAGCGGCCATCAATCGCAGTGTAGCTTTGAAAGAGGCAGTGACTCTTATTTCATATGATAAGGCACACATGGCAAAATGGAAGAGGCTGGTGGAGCCTTTGAAAGCCCACCCCAAGGCCAGGTTTTCCATCATCCCCAAAAAAGCACCTCTAGAATGCAGACTTACACATCTTGAGTTGTTTTCAATTCATATGCATTTTTGGCCATGCAGTAAACATTAGAACCTGTGACACTGGGGCCCTTATGGTTAATAGCCATAAGGCTAAATGCAGCATCCAGTAAACACTTATGGTGTTATTCATTAACTCAAATGACCTTTGTTTGCTAGATTTGATGACAAATGTTATGTAGATAGTGAAATGCCAATGGGACCCCTAGTGAAGGTTTGAAGGATTTATCTCTTAATGTATGTGAAAGTCGGAGCAGATTCTGCTATTGTGACCTGCTACCTAGATGTACAGGAAAGAGATCTAAGCACCAAAATCCTAAATAAAGAATGGGAAAATGCTAAGGTGTCCTTTTAAGTACATTTCAGCCCTGAGAACAGAATGTACGTGCAAAAACATTATAGGTCACATTTATGACTTTCAATGATGTCCAGATTTTGCAAAGGAATGTCACTAATGAGCTAGTGCAGATGTGGAGAAGGTAGTGCTCTTACCTCTATGTGGCATTATTATCCAATTGTACGTACATTTTGGGATGGGATTATGGAAATTATAGGCAATATCACACATCAGGTCTTTAGAGAAAGATGCCTACTGCTCTTGCTGTTTAGATACAGTATATGGGGGAAATGATCACCAAAGGAGAAGCATCCTATATTTTACCTGTTAACTGCAACTGAAAGGAAAGAATTGGAAATATGCGGAGGAGTGAGAAAATCAGATTACTGTATTGAACAATGGTAGTCTTTCATCAAAATGGAGGCTTAATGAGTGTCACATTGGAACAGTATAAATCCTGGAGGGGGATTTTAATGGAAATGTATAAGATCATGTATGTATTTATACAAGTTCAAAAGAGGGTTCAAAATCTTCTGCCAATAATTACATCTGCAGCAAAAATGGCTCTGTGTTACTTTAATGAAGTTCAGCGTGTTTCTGTTTTTTGTTTGTTTTAAAAGTTCTTTGTCACATTTGGCTTGAAACATTGAAAATGCAAAAAACACTAAATAAAAGTATTGTTTTGATTTCTCATGAAAAGCCAGGAATATGAAAAGGCATATTTAATGCAAACACGTGCTGATCAAGTCTTCAATCCTATATTGTTTCATAAAATATAAAATTTAATGCTACTAAAATCATTAGCAAATTAATCTGAACAGTGTTGCTATGAGAATAAACTGGAACTAGAGCAAATAAGTGTGTGAATCTATTCCTTTTATCAGGAGATCAAAGCTCCATCTGCTTTTGCTGAAAATAACACAAAGAAGAAACGATGGGTCTAAAACTCTGTTTTTCTGCAGACAAATCCTAAATATGTCAACTCAGAAGTACCCACACACAAGATTAGTGGAGCTTACTGGGTGTAAATAAATGTACATCATGGTGGCAGAACATAATCTAGACAACATCCTAATTTCAAGATTGGCTGATGACCATATTTGTAGCCCTATGCCTAATAGACAATCATAAAAGTTCTGGGATATTGTCAGGGAGAAATGCAAAAATACATTTTCTGTAGAAAAAAAGGCAGCGGGAGAAAGAAGAAAGACAAGAAAATCTATTTGATGACTGATAAATCTCTTCAAACAAATAGACACCAAAAGGCACCAAAATACTGTTCAGCAACTTGTATGTTGGCACAAATATGAGTAGAATTATTAAAGTAATCAGTATAAATAAATAGAAAACAATCAGCATAAAAGAAAAAGAGAACTCTTCCAGAAGTTCTGAAAAATCAAAGGGAATTTTAAACCAAGAGCTGGGATGACATATGATCGCCAAGATGACACTTACAGAATTTGGACAAAACAAAAAGACAATGGAAACAATACGCTGAAGAACTGTATAAAAGAAGAACCAGAAAACAGATTTTGTT
This sequence comes from Anolis sagrei, assembly GCF_037176765.1. Lineage (NCBI taxonomy): Eukaryota > Metazoa > Chordata > Lepidosauria > Squamata > Anolidae > Anolis > Anolis sagrei. The sequence goes on along the minus strand of NC_090024.1, from coordinate 207,371,177 downwards.
GAAAAGGAACATTTTCAGAATGAACCCACAATTTTAAAAAGTGAAGATGAAAAAGGCACTCAAAACTCTTGGAAGAAATAAACTATCAAAATCAGATGCCATACCAACTGAGCTGTTTCAGGCTATAGTGTCTCTTCAAATTCTGTCCGAAATATGCCATTATATATATATAAATATATAAACCCCATTTTCCTAGTTTCCAACAGACCTCACAACCTCTGAGGATGCTTGCCATAGATGCAGGCTAAATGTCAGGAGAGAATGCTTCTGGAACATGGCCATACAGCCCGGAAAACTCACAGCAACCCAGTGATTCTGACCATGAAAGCCTTGGACAACACAAAAATGAAATTGATTATTGTTGTATTAGGGCATTGATCTCTCTTAAATTTGTTTCTTTCTCATCCTTGAACTTCTATTTCCAATCCATGGGTCTTAAATACAGAGAAAACTACCTAAACTGTCAGCCACTTTTGCTCCAGATTCTAGAAGGAAAGCAGGATACAAACAAATATAATATTTATGCTAATAATCACCAAATTGATTGATTTGCTTTAAGAAGTGGTACTTTAAGTTATCTTATAAGCATATAAAACACATTGTTTACATCCGAGTGCTGAAACCTGCATTCCAATTTGTGATCAGACACCCCAAAACCGGTGTCTTGTTGTCACTTAAATATGTATAAATATTTTGACTATTTCTTTGAACCTGTATCCTCAGCTAATAATCCAGCAATAATATAAATATGTCTAAAAATATACGTGCCAAACAAATAGGATTTCCAGTGGTGCCTGGATTTCTTTCAAATAAAAGTATATGCATTTGTTTCAAACAGTCCCAGTTTGAATGAATTGCCAGCTCATTGCATGTTTGTATGCACCTCCCAAGTTGTCTTGTTGACTTGTGACGGTCCCATGAATTTTATAGGGTTTTCTTAGGCAAGGAACCCTCAGAAGTAGTTTATCCAGTTCCTTACTCTGATAGGATCTGGTGTATTTAGGTTATTTAAGCCTTTCCTATTTATTATGCATCCTTAGAATCTGAACAGTTCTTGCCAAGAAAACTCTGGATTGGAAACAACTGAAGGCAAACAACAGTTTATATGCTTTAAGTGCTAACATTTACACATTGTTTCAATTTTTAGTGTTAGTTGCATTGAGTCTCCTTTGAGAAAAAAAGTGGGGGATATAAATACATTTGTATATATAACTAGCCATCCCCTGCCACGCGTTGCTGTGGCCCAGTCTGGTGATCTGGAAAAATAATGAGAAAGTGTTGGTTTCTGGTTGTAGGTGAACGACAACTCCCAAATTCAAGGTCAATGCTCACCAAACCCTTCTGGTGTTTTGTGTTGGTCAAGGGGGTCCTGCATGCCCTGGTTGGGTCAATTCTATCATGACATTTCATTGTAGGTGAACTATAAATCCCAGCAACTACAACTCTCTCTCTCTATCTATCTATCTCTATGGCTGGATAGCTAAAGAGGACTTTGTCAGGAGGACTTTGATTACGTTTTCTTGCCCTGATGAAGGGAGTTGGATTGGGTGGCCTTAAGTATTTTCTGTTGGTCATGGGGGTTCTGTGTGGGAAGTTTGCATCGATTCTGTCGTTTGTGGGCTTCAGAATGCTCTTTGATTGTAGGTGAACTGTGAATCCCAGTGACTACAAGTCCCAAATGTCAAGGTCTATTTCTCCCAAACTCCATCTGTGTTGATATTTGGGCGTATTGAGTGCTTGTGCCAAGTTTGGTCCAGATCCATCATTGTTTGAGTCCACAGTGCTCTATGGATGTAGGTGAACTACAACTCCCAAACCCAAGGTCAGTGCCCACCAAATGCTGCTAGTATTTTCTGTTGGTCATGGGAGGCCTGTGTGCCAAGTTTGGTTCAATTCCATCTTTCAGAATGCTCTTTGATTGTAGGTGAACTATAAATCCCAGCAACTACAACTCCCAAATGACAAAATCATATTTTTTAAAGTGATGGTCACTCCTTGTGTAGTGAGACGTTTTGTTGCCAAATTTGGTGTGATTTTCTTCATTGGTTCTTTTGTTTTTAAGGTACTCGTTATGCACAGAGCATTTTTATATATATAGATGCAGGCAGTCCCTGAGTTACAAACATTCGACTTACAAATGACTCATAGTTAAGAACATGGGTGAGATAACAGGAAGTGAGAGAAATCTAATCCTAAGAAGGGTAATTCACTCCTGAAAGAGTAATCATGGAAAAAGGTGTCTCCACTGAAGCTTTATCGCCAATCCTTATTTCCACTACAAACCAAACGTTTCAAAATCCAATTCTCACAGGGACAGAAAGTGAGGATAAGTTTTCTGAACAGGGGCAGACAGCAAAACAAACACCTAAAGGTGTTAATCCTTCTCTATGCTATACAAAGCTTGCATATCTGTCTATCTATTTATCTGTCTGTCTGTCTGGTGTTACACCTTAAATGTACCTGTTCCATGTTACATACAAATTCAATTTAAGAACAAACCTACATCCTACCTGTTCAACTTGTATGCAGAACACATCATGTGACATGCAGGGCTTGATGAATCCAAGGCTGGAGTCAAAATTACTGGAAGAAACATTAACAAACCTAGATATGCAGATGATACAACTTTGATGGCTGGAAGTGAGGAGGAGCTGAGGAGCCTTATAACCAAAGTGAAAGAAGAAAGTGCAAAAGCTGGGTTGCAGTTAAACATCCAAAAAATCAAGATTATGGCGACCAGACTGATTGATAACTGGCAAATAGATGGAGAAAACATGGAGGCAGTGACAGACTTTGTATTTTTAGATTACTGTAGATGCAGAGTGTAGCCAGGAAATCAGAAGACTTTTACTTATTGGGAGGAGAGCAATGATCAATCTTATTAAAATAGTGAACAGTAGAGACATCATGTTCGCAACAAAGGTCGGCATAGTTAAAGCAGTTGTATTCCCCGTAATAACGAATGAATGCGATAGCTGGACCATAAGGAAAGCTGAGCGAAGGATGATAGATGCTTTTGAACTGTGGTGTTGGAGGAAAATTCTGAGATTGCCTTGGAACGCAAGAATATCAAACATGTCCACACTCCAGGAAATAATGCCTGACTGCTCAATGGACGGAAGGATATTAAAAGCAAAGATGAAGTACTTTGGCCACATAATGAGAAGACAGGAAAGCTTAGAGAAGACAATGATGCTGGGGAAAATGGAAGGAAAAAGGAAGAGAGGCCGCCCAAGGGTAAGATAGATGGATGGTATCCTTGAAGTGACTGGCTTGACCTTGAAGGAGCTGGTGGCCACAGCCAACAGGGAGCTCTGGCGTGGACTGGTCCATGAGGTCACAAAGAGTTGGAAGCAATTGAACAAATAAATAACCTATCTTGTTTGTAACTTGGGGACTGCTTGTAATAATAAAAATAAATTTGCTTCTAAAAATAAAGGGAGTCAGTGAGGTCTGGTATTAGATCGAGAAGACTTGGGTTTAGATCTTCTCATCCATTGAAACTCATTGTTTGATTTTGGGCAAGCCACTCTCAAAGGCAAAGACAACCCCCACGGAACAAATCTTGCCAAGAAAACTCTGATACGTTCACATTAGGGTCCCTCACAGGCCCTATATTCCAGGATTTCTGTTTATCCCAGATTATCTAGCAGTGTGGACTCACATAATCCAGTTTAAAGCACAAAACATAGGATCAGATCATGGAATATCAGGCTTGTCTGGAAGGGCCCCAAGTCAGAAATTGCTTGAAGGCACACAGCAGAGGGTACATCTACATGGTAGAATTAATGCAGTTTGGCACCACTTCATGGAATTATGGAATTTGTAGTTTGGCATGGGCTTTTTCCTAAATCTAAAACGCCCATGATACAATAGCATTGAGCCATGGCAGTTGAAGTGGTGTCAAACTGCATTGATGTTACAGTGTAGATCAGGCATGGGCAAACTTCGTCCCTCCAGGTGTTTTGGACTCCAACTCCCACAATTCCTAACAGCCTACCGGCTGTTAGAAATTGTGGGAGTTTGAGTCCAAAACATCTGGAGGGCCGAAGTTTGCCCATGCCATTATTTATTTATTTATTTATGACATTTATATGCCGCCCTTCTCACCCCGAAGGGGACTCAGATTGGCTTACAAGATATATATACATACAATATATCATTAGCATAGTACAGTATCAGTATTGGGTTGTTGTTGGTTTTCTCGGGCTATATGGCCATGTTCTAGAGGCATTCTCTCCTGGCGTTTCGCCTGCATCTATGGCAAGCATCCTCAGAGGTAGTGAGGTCTGTTGGAACTAGGAAAAAGGGATTATTTATCTGTGGAATGACCAGGGTGAGACAAAGAATTCTTGTCTCTGAGGATGCTTGCCATAGATGGAGGCGAAACGTCAGGAGAGAATGCCTCTAGAACATGGCCATATAGCCCGAGAAAACCTACAACAACCCAGTGATTCCGGCAATGAAAGCCTTCGACAATATCAGTATTATGTTATTATTATTTTGTACTCTACCATTATATTGTAATATTACATGTAATATAAAATATATAATTATAATAATATTGTATTATTACTCTTATTATATTGTATTACATTATAATATTATAAATATTATATGTATATTCAATATATTACATTATTTAGCCTTGTTTAGACACTACCTATCGGTTGAAGCCACATAACAATGAAATAATACTGTCTGAAGAGGAATAAATCTAGTGAATAGAACAGTGAATGGCTTGATTCTTCTTAAATCAATGCATAAAACTATTTTACTTCCCATCTCCTGATTGAATCTTCCTATTTGTGAATGCCTGGCTTGACTACCACACAAAAAACACAGGACCAACACCAACCACTCTTGCTCAAACGGCAGCCAGGCCAAGACTGGCTGGGGACAATGAACAAACCTTTTCTCTGTTCTCGCGAGAACACCGAAAAGGGCGACATCTCGCGCTGGCAAATTGCAAGCTGCGGAAGAGAGAGAGCGCGCGCCCAAAGGGGAAGCGCCTGTTGCGCGCGCACCGGCCAACGGGACCCCCCCCCTCCCCCGCCCCTACCGCGTGCATTTGGTATGTAACGAGGCCACCGTTGCCCTGGCAACCAAGGGTACCTCTCTCCTGCTCAGGGCCTTAGCCAGGCAATTTGGGAGTCTGTACAAAACAAGACTCCTGGCAAGAGATAGTCTTGGTGTTTAAACTCTGCTATTATTATTGTTATGCTGACATTGGGGGGAGGGGTTGTGTACACACTGGATTTACAGCAGTTTGGCATCGCTTTAACTGCTTAACTCCCATGGAATCCTGAGGTTTGTTTTGCAATTTGTTTTGCAATTTCTCTGAGAAAGAGTGCTGGTGCCCAGAGTGTAGATGCAGCCTGAGGATGTTGAAATATTATAGTGTGAGCCCTGTTTGTTTGTTTGTTTACAGCATTTATATGCTGTCCTTCTCACCCTGAAGGAGAGTCAGAGCGGCCTACAAGTTATATGTACATTATTATTATTAAACTTTATTGGGTTGTTGTAGGTTTTTTCGGGCTATATGGCCATGGTCTAGAGGCATTTTCTTCTGACGTTTCACCTGCATCTATGGCAAGCATCCTCAGAGGTAGTGAGGATAAATAAACTTTATTTATCCCCCCGCCACCCTCTCCCGTCAGGTACTCGGGGCAGCTAGCATGAGGCCAAGCTTAACAAATACAATAAACAAATGAAATACATACAGCAAAATAATAGCTAAAATTAAATTAAAATAATATACCACAATTAAAAAGACCAATAACATAAAAACAGTAAAGGAAAGTTAACACAGTGAAATATAACATCAGGTATGAAGTGAAATAACAATTGCAGACAAGGAGTAAATCAGGATTGTCTAGGCCAAATGCACAGATTTTTTTTTTAATCGTGTCAGGAGCGACTTGAGAAACTGCAAGTCTCTTCTGGTATGAAAGAATTGGCCGTCTGCAAGAATGTTGCCCAGGGGACGCCCGGATGATTTGATGTTTTTATCATCCTTGTGGGAGGCTTCTCTCATGTCCCCGCATGAGGAGCTGGAGCTGATAGAGGGACCTCATCCAAAAACAGTGGACATAGGATGGGATAGAAAACTGGAGCAATTTATCTGGTGGGAGGTACAGGAGGGACAAGCTATGGGGCTTAATAACTAGCTGGGAATATGGAGAAGTGCATCAAGAGGAGTATATGCTATATGTTATTAGTATAGCACAATATTAGTATTATGTATTACTGTATTGTACTATGCCACTATACTGTATTATTAGTAATGTTACATGTAATATGAAATATAAAACTATTTTATTAATATTATATAGTATTATAATATTATCAATGTTATATGTGTATACAATATATTATTAGCACAGCACAATGTTATTATATATTACTATATTGTACTATACCACAATACTGTAATTTTATTAATAATATTACATGCAATATAAAATATATAATTATTTTATTGCATTATTAGCATTATATTGTATTACATTATATTATTATCACTATTATATATGTATACTATATATTATAATATTAGCACAGCACAGTATTAGTATTATATATTACTATATTATTGTTGGGGAGAGGGGCTCCCAACTGATGATCCAGGGAAGGGGCTTCAGCACCAACTGTTGATTTTCTCATTTTGTATCTTGGTCATTGTTATAGTAATACTTCAGATATTTTTGTTTCATGCTTTTGCAAAAACATGCCAGCAAACCAAGAAAAAATGCTAGGTTTGTATTAATTTCCTTTATACAGTACTTTTTGAAACAGAAGGTTTGTTACACTTACTGGTAATTATTTCCATCATTATTCCAGCTTGTGAACTCAGTAATTTTTCTCCTATGATTCTGAGAAATAAATACGCAGAGAAGTTCAGACAATTTTGGAAAATACCTCAATTTTTATATGGAGGTATCAATCAATCTCATCCTGCCTTCATTTTGCAGAATTGGCTACACGTCAGCTGTGTCCATTTCTTTTGCAGAAATGCATTTATGCCAACACTTTAGATCAGGCATGGGCAAATTTGGGCCTTCCAGGTGTTTTGGACTTCAGCTTCCACCATTCCTAGCAGCATCAGGTCCCTTCCTTTTCCCCCTCAACCGCTTAAAGAAGGGGCCTGAGACTGTTAGGAATGGTGGTAGTTGAAGTCCAAAACACCTGAAGGGAAGGCCCAAGTTTGCCCATGCTTACATTAGATCCAATTCTTAGAATCATGATTTGGATTCATGCTCATCCTCTATGTTTGAAGATAAGTTACTTTAAAATTTCTTAAATGTTTCCTTCTCAAGAATAGTGGTTATAAATTGGAATGCTTCCCATTTTCTCAGACTTTGGTGTCTAATATGATAATAATTTAATAGATGACACATCCGTTTTCAATTCTTTCATTTTACATTTGTTCTCGGTTGTTTACAATCCTTGATAATGGGGCTTCAAGCTGAAAACAGGATTAACCTGGGCTGCTCCCACAAATCTTTTTAACAGATGCAGGCTTGTTCTCTGAAAAGAAGAAGCTTTTTAAATCTACTTCCAATATTATCCTCATCTTATCCAGTTCCTTAGTTGATGCTGTTTAAGAGCCACCTGCTCTTTTTAATTATTTGTTACACAAACCCCAATTATTTAGTTGTGTGTTCTTTGCATACTTTCTCATAATCTTGACATCCAAAGAGTTCAGTTGCATTCCAAAAAATTGGCTCTTGTGTTATTCCTGCTACACTAGGACTACGACTCAGCTTTCCTGATGTCAAAAAACAATGTATTTATTTAATTTCCTTGTTAAACTTAAAAGAGATTTATCACTATTTTAAAAATGTGATGTGAGAGGTAGCAATACTGTCCCTGAGAAGTAGGCTATAGCAGTAATTCTTTAAACAAATGAATTGTTGTTTTACTACTAAATATTGGCTAGTCTGTAATTCTTCTAAAAATATGCAAAATAAAAATTCAAATTAAAAAAAGGGAGATGCAAACAAATGTACAGCGGGCCCTTGTTATCTATTGGAGTTTGGTTCCAGAAACCTTTGTGGATACCAAACTCTGTGGATGATCAATGACCATGTGGTCTCTTCCAACTCTATGACTCTACAAATCCATGTGTTGTCGATCAAATTAGAATGGCTGTGGATAGAGAGACCCAAGCCATTGTGGGTTGCCTGGTGAGAAAGAGAAGCCAGTATTCCAGAATAAATTTCACCAAGTTGAAGAGAAAGCCACTGAGGTTTTATTTCTTTCCATCTGGAATGGATGACGATTGCAGTAGCCTGCCAACAAAATCGACATGCTCACTGGGCAGAGAAATACAAAACATATAGCTTTCAGATTAAAAAAATTCCCATTCCCCGCCCCGCCCCCCAAGCTGGCTTTGTTATGATTGCCTGTGACATCAGCAAGCCAGCAGGAGATCCAATGAGGGCTCTGGCCCTGCTTTTGGCCATTCAGCCAATGAGATGGAAGAGAGGCGAGCAACATGGATACAGAGGGCCAACTGTGTTAGTAATTTGAGATATAAATGTATTACTATGACTGATAATAACCTTCTTAAATATAATGCTCATTTACTTCTCAAAGTTTTGGAATTAAATTATTGCATTTTGGATTACATTTTTGACATTAGTAGTGCTGTGTCAGTGACATCCAGTGTGTCTTGAAATCTGAAATTTTTGATCAGTGGGGTTATTTTCTGGTAATTCCTTCATGTACCGTTAAGAGTAAACAACGCTTCTTTATGGAAATGACACTTCTTTTGTTTTACCATGTAGCAACTAGAAAGTTTATACAATTCATTACACTATACAAAAGTAACAACTAGAAAAGTTATACAAGGACTTACTGATCTAGGTAAGTGTGGTATTTAGTTGCAGCCCAACTCCTTGTATCATTTCCCAGTTATATATTTGGATATTTAATAGTGAATATTAAAAATACCAGTCAAGAATAAGGGATGTTTAAGTTTTTGTTGAAGATCTTCTTTGTCATACTTATGGCCATTTTCCTTTCCATATCCAGAGAGCATGCATACAGTTACCTTGGAAACATGAGCCGACTGTATACCAGTTGTGACAAATAAGGCTTGTATCCTTCTGGACACTGCTTTCTTCAATGCTGCTAGCTTTCCTTGATCCTTAAAGCAATTAGACTGTGGAAGTATTAATCATACCTGTAAAGGCAAAACAGTCTGTCATTACTCATGTATATACATGAGAAGTATGGAGGGTGTTGTTGATTTATGGGAGAATTTACAGCTTTTATATGCTCCAGTATTAAGAGGGCTGACCCGGGACATTTTTGCTGCCTGGGACAGCCAAGGTAAAACACAGTGCTTGTAAAATTAGGATTCAAAACTAATTTGTTAGTGTTGGATATTAGAAGTGAGTAATTAATTAGTTGTCATTCAGATTGATAAGTGAAAGTGATTGTGAAATATCTGTTAATAAATTACTTAAGCTGTTAGAACAAGACATGGAATTGAGAGAGAACATGGAGTCATCATTGTTGCCCTTAAGGGCAAATTTTGATTGGTTCTTTCAAACATGTTTTTAAAAATAATTTTAAAGTTGGCTTTCTCACTCTGACACTTTTTCCATATTTACTGAAAATCCCATAATATTTCTTGGGTGGAGATTATTTGGTTGGGAAGTTCTCAGATTGGGAAAAGATGTTTTAAAACATGGGATTTTATACCCTTAAATGTTGACATTGATCTCTATCTTTCCACTCTACTCTCCCCAACTATTATATAAACATTTCACTCATTCTTCTAGTGACTTATTTATGAAAGGTTAATAAATAGTTATGTATATTGGCTAGATGACACTGATAGAACAGCAATAAATGTGTATCTTTGGAGATCAGTCAGTGACTTCTTAATCAGAATATTTTGAGTGTTTTTCTGTATATACAAAAATCTTTTTTTTGCATTATTAAATCCCTGCATTCTCTCTTCCTCCTTGTTTATAGGCTCCTATAGTTTCAGATGCCTGCAAAGATGCCCTCATTACAACCACACACACACACACACACACACACACACAAACCAAGAAGAGAAAGGAAAAATATTTTGGAGCTATGGCAGTATTTTCCGAAAAGCCACCAGATGTACATTTTCTAGAAAGGTGTGCTTTATGCCTATGGTAGTCAGGGAAAAGGTAGCTTATTTACTTCCCAATTAAATCCAATATGGCACTGTATTGCCAGGATAATATAATGTTGTTCCCTTCCCTTCATCCCTGCCTTCCCTTGGTGTAACATGAGGGCCGGAAGCGACAATAGTGGGGAAAAGAGATTTGGAAATTCTCATTTTTTAAATGAAAACAACTGAATCATTGGAAAAAAAAACATCCATAGTTCTCCCTTAATAAGAAACAGAAAAAATGCATCTTATCCTTACAATGGGATAAATACAGTTAACAGCAATTAAAGGTAATCATCATCATCGTAACTTTATTTATAGACTACCCTCTCTCCCCAAGGGGACTCAGAGCAGTTTACATACAAAAAGGCAAACATTCAATGCTGTAGTCAACAAAAACACACAAATTAAAGCAATACAAAATAGCATAAATAACTTATAATAACAAGAGAAAATAAAAATTAAATGACAATGAAAAATACTAATATTTAAAGAAAACATAATTACACTAAAAACACACGTGTCCTGAAAAGTTAAATTACTATAGGTAGTAATTAAAAACAGTAAAACTGTAATAAAACAAAAATATTTCACATAAATGAAGTACATTTGAACAATTTTTTCTTAGTATCGCTACACCATAAAGCCACTAATCCTAATTCTGTGAAGTTTCTTTTGGAGGGATGTTTTCATTTGTAGCTTTATGATTCAGCCAGTTATAAATACTGTTTGTGCTGCACTGTGAGCTGAGGAAACTGGAACCTATCCTATGGCTAAACTTGAATACCTGGTCAGTCACCTCAGTCTATGCTGTAGATATAGGATCTCTTGCAAAGTTGTGACCTTGTTTCTTTTGCTTTCCAACAGGAGCATTGACTGTTAACTTCAGTGGTCTCAGTAGACATGGAAGAATTGCAAGATGTCCAGTTGACAGAAATCAAACCACTTCTGAATGATAAGGTAATATCTGTGGTCAGGCCCGTAGCCAGGATTTTGATTTGGGGGGGGGGGGGAGGGGCTGAGTTTGATTCCAGAGGGCTGAGGATCTACCCTAGCAAACCTTTTCTATCGTTATCCCAATACCCCCATGCATATGGGATATATTGAGCATGGTGATCAGATCATGATATGAATAAACATAACAGTTTAAATAATGTACCAGTAAGAGCTTCTTGCTGACCACCCTGAGAATTGAGGGAGGGGGGCTCAAGCCCCCCACCCCCCCCACCCCCCGGCTACAAGCCTGTCTGTGGCTTAAGCATTAGCAGAAATCTAGCCATTTTATTCTCTCTGTTAGCTAGGCATAACTCCTGATTATGTTCTGTATTTCTGCATGTCAAGTTATTTGGAAAGGTCCCTGGTAATCTGTTATTTTTTAACGCATAATATGTAATGGTAAAAGATTGATGCAGTACTTTAAAAACTGGCAAAATGGCATTCCCTGTTTTCTACTAGAATCCATGTAATAAATTCATTTATAATGATTGAATAAATAACAGCAGAAAGGATTGTTTATAAATTGTCGAGCCAATGTCTAGTGATAATCAAAACCGGAGGATGGGATTTCAGGTTCAAAGCAAGGGTACAAGGCTTTGATGCCCCAGAGCTCCCAGTTCTAGAAAAAAAAGGTGGAATACAAGCCAGATTAAAAAATAATATTGTTCCTTGCCCCTTCCTATGAGTAGCATAAATAGCTTGCATTATACAAGATGGCAACTTTTGTATTTCACTTTGCTTTCAGTCTTTTTAAAGCAGAATTTGAAGATTGGTATAGAAATTGATTTTTAAGGAGTACAGGCATTTTTTCATAGATGTTGTAACCTGTCCGATTAACTGCTCTACATCAAGTGAACAAATGCACTAAAGTGAGGAGACTGAACTTTATGTGGATATGGGCATCCCTTGCTTATTTAACAGGTTAGGGATCAGGGTGCTGTTTTAAAAAAAGTATAAATGGTTGAAAAGCAGAACCTATTGGTTTCTTTTCAAATGCAGGATTGAACAAAAGATGGTGCTGAGTTGACTGAGAGAAAAAATAGCCTGCTGAGTAGACTGAAAAGGTTGAAGGAAAGCCAAGCATGGTCAAAAGAGCAAACTAGGGATTGAAATTGTGGTACATGGCCATAATTTAGATCTGTTGAACCAGTGGAACATCAAAAGTTGTAGAAAAGCAGGGGATGCCTGTATACATAGGTGTGTAATTTTTGTTTGCACATTGGTGTTTAACTTTTTTAGTTATTTGTTTAGGGTGAGATATAATCAATAACGAACTAGTTGATTATATCTCACCCTAAACAAATAAGGTAACTAAAAATACACATCTATGTGTACAGGCATCCCCTGCTTTTTTATGACTTTCAATGTTCCACTTCTTCAACAGATCTAAATTATGACCATATACCACAATTATCAGCTTCTTCAGTCCAATCCAGTTTGGTTTCATTATTCTCATCCTTTTAGTGGATCTTCCACTTTTTGTCATTTGTTGCCTTCCTGGAGCTGTCAGGGATTGAATCTGAGATCACTTGAATGCATGTAGTCCACCTCTGAATAACCACATCACCAAATACTTATGTGCACAAGATAAAATGTTGGCAGGCTGTTGTACATAGAAATAGCTGTATTTATGCATGAAAGGCATTATTCACAAATCATGGTGAAGACTGGAATGTTTATAGATTTTTGAAGTCAGAAGATCCCTCCTCTCACCAATAACACCAACATGATTACCATAAGTTAAAAAAGACTGTTTTGGGGGCCTACTTAGCTTGGAGGCTATCTGTTTCTGTATGTCTAATTGCTGCTCTAGTCCCTCTTCTGTTCTTGCAATTCAAATCACTGGTTGAGGAAGGAGGGAGTTTATTCTGTTCTGATTACTCCTGTGCACATTTTTTTCCTTGTTCTGGATATAAAGTTTCAGTTCCAACAGTAGTTTCATAGGTAGTAAGCTGAAGCAGATTTTCAGTTAACTCAACTGCAGAGCACAGTTCATTAGACTGTTCTGTAAAATGGGCTGTTCATTGGCTTCTATTCTTATTTTGGCAGAATTCGGCTCGGAATTTTCAGGACTTTGACTGTCAGGTAAGTGCTTGAAACCAGTGCTTGAAATAGGTATACATTGTTAGAGTTTTCATAAAAATCAGCAGTGGGCCTATCTTAATTCATTAGAATTCGTTAAGAAGATCGCAAAAAGCTCTTGTTTCTGATTTTCCATATCTTCAAAAACACATGTCTGCTCTGCCAGTATCCAGATCACAAAATATTGTTTTGAGCAGACTTTTAAACTGAAACGCTAAAATTCTTACAAGTAGTGTAGTAGTTGTTAATTGCAAATCCACACTGAAGTTTAAGGTTTCAGAAATCAGTGAAACGAAATGTTCCAATTGTAAAGCGTTGTTTTCATTGTCATAAAATGTAATGCATTATAGGCCAGTTTTCAGACTGTGGCATAGACTAATATTCCATCTTGCTTCAGCTGCTTTTGCTTCAGAAATGAGAATTTCTGCCTTATCTGTGGTTAAGAATTTGTATTCACATCTATCTTGGCATACACAAGAAGTAGAAATTGCGTAGCCTGCATTTAAAGTGTGATCCTTGGGAGCTCCTGTGTAGCCCTTTTAATCAGAACTGAATGTAGTAATCTGAAATGGCATTTAACAGTTACTGCTAACTTTGGGAGCCTGGCCTGCTAACAGTTTGGAAGCTGCTCTGAATTTGGAAGCTGCTTTGAGTCCTCTTCGGGGTTGAGATAAAGTGAGGTAAAATACAAGAAATAAAATAAATAAATAATAAACATGGCCCTGATTCTCAGCACAACTAAAATATCTAAGCTATCACACTTAATGAGCAGGAGTAGAAGTGGAGTAGCAGAGGTATTGAATCAAATCATATTTTGCAAAAAGAAAGCTTGTGTATATTTATGGGGATAAGGCGTCGTATGCTGGGAGAGCTGATAATTCTGTTGCCTGTCTTGTAGATTTCCTCACCCCTTTCCTAATGTGTGGCTCTGGTGTGCTGTTCAAAGTGATGCAAATACGAATTTAATTCATATCTTGCAAGAGGCTTTAATTTAAAATGGATTTGATAGGACCTATTTCATCTTGCTCTGTTTCTTTCCTCCCTCCCCCCCTCTCTCTCTCTCTCATACACACACACACACATTTTATCTCTTGCAAAGGACAGGCATTTGTCTTAGCATAAATCAATATAAGTATCTACACTGACAGAAAGAGATTGAACATGCATATTAGAATCGAAAGTATAGGTCACCTGCTCAAGGTAGATATATTTTAAGAAATGCCCCAAAAAAAAGCGAGGTGAAGTGAGCACAGACCAGATGATGCTTGCCATTTCATCTTCTCAGTAGTTTAGACTGAATAGTGAACATGTGTCCATAGCAACCAATGAACAGGATGTTCCCGGATATAGCTTTTAAATTTTTTTGCTCTTAACACTAAATTCTGTGGCAATCTTTTGTATTAATAATAATTGTTTTGTATCATTAAGAACCCTTGTAAAATACCTGTGGCAGCTTTGGAAGACTATTCAGTTTACCTGTAGGCATAGAAAAGCTTCTGAACTTCCATAACTCTAACTTCTTTCAGACTAGGATGCTTCCGAGAAGCTAAATAACATAAGTTATAATATGCCTTACTCAAAAAACAGATATATATCTTCTTTATAACACAATGAAATGGAATCAAAATGTTTTTTGCCATTATTTCAATTTAAGTGATTTTCACACTGTGCAGTTTACTTTTATATACCCCACACTATCACTTTAAAAAAAACAATTTCCTGCTTCTTGGCAGGGGGTTGGACTGGATGGCCCATGAGATCTCTTCTAACTCTATGATTCTATTATTCTAATTGTCAACACTCCTTGGCTTACATGAAGGGAATGTCTACAGTTAATTAAAAGTCAGCAGATTTTTAGCAGTTAGTGTGTAATATGGAGAAGAAATTTGTTGAATTTACAGATTCATTTTCCCAGAATGTTTGTTTGATGTTTTGTGAAGAGAGAAGCAAACAAAAACACACATTCCCTATCTTACTGTAAAATTTATTTATTTATTTATTTTTAGCCCACACCTCTCTCCCCGAAGGAATTTAGGGTGGTTTTAGTTATGTAATAAATATGTATATGTAGTGCATAACTAAAATGTTTAGCTTTCTGGAAGAAGCAAGTACTACTTGCATCGAAGCGATGATCTTCCACCTTCAACTTTACTGGACTGGCCATGTCCAAATGCCCAATCACAATCTCCCA
Organism: Anolis sagrei; assembly: GCF_037176765.1. NCBI lineage: Eukaryota > Metazoa > Chordata > Lepidosauria > Squamata > Anolidae > Anolis > Anolis sagrei. The sequence continues at coordinate 207,355,746 of NC_090024.1, read as the reverse complement.
AAGCAAGTACTTTACTCTCAGGTGAAAAACAAAAAACAGAATGTCAATATACAGCAAAAGAGATTTAAAGACAGGCTTAAGGCTAACCTTAAAAAAATGTGAAATTAACGCCAAGAACTGAGAAGCCCTGACCCTCAAATGTTCTAACAGGAGGTCAGTTGTTACCAACAGCGCTATGGATTTTGAAGAAGCATGAATAAAGGGCAAAAGGGAGAAATGTACCAAGACAAAAGCTCAAAGTGAGCATACTTTCATTAGAGAAAAGTAAGGCTCACAGTCTGATGGGATGGAATGCTGGACAGTGGCTGAAAAACTCTGAAAGATTGACAGATCCCCACAAGAATAATATAGTAAAAACTAGAGTGAAAGGAAATGTATTACTTCTCATATGACTAAGGTATTAGTACAGTGCTATTTAAAGATTTATTTTGGGAGCTATTTTTCAATGTCAATTTTATTGATGGAAGTAGAGGATCTTCAGTGTGTAGTATTACTATTGAGTAAACACTCCTATGACTAAAATTGTTTACATATAACTTACAAAGAAAGTAATAAAAGACGGAAGAAGGTAGCTGAACCAAGCATTGGGACTATGTTAGAACACATTCCGCTATCTAATACTAATCTAACTAGTGAATCCTCTTCCTCATAGATATGAATCAATAATCACAGCAAACATCTAAAAGGGACTTCAGTTTTATAGTACCAACTTCCCAGGCAGTTATGTCTATTAAATTTTGTGCAGAAATGTTTTGGTAATATTGGCCACCTGTTTGAAACACCTGTTATTTCTGCTGAACATGTATGCTTTGAAGACACTACTAAGTTTAGTTTGCAAGGAGCACTCTGAAGTTGCCTTTCGGCAACAAGTGAACATGGAAACAGGACACAGTCCCAGAATGTGGTCTTGAAAACACCTGAGGCAGTTTCAGCCTTGAAGATAAATTATTCTGCATGTGGTCAGTACCTAGATGAAGAACCATGTGAGAGTACTATTTATTCTGTTCCATATGGGTGAATGTATGTATATATAGTGGGGGGGGGGGGGTGAGTAGACTTTATAGAATGATGCCTTTTCATTGATAATAGTAACTATGGAACATATGATTATTCTGTACTGTAGTGAATGGCTGTATTGGATTAAGGTCAGACATTATCTGTTAATCTGTGCACCAAGATAGTTCTGACCTGAATCTGGAAATATATTGTGATTTACAATATATTTGTGTTACAGGAAACAGATGCTCACAGGGAAAAACATCAATAAAAGTGCTGCTTTCTGGATGTTAAGATAATATAGGTTAGGAAGGGCATCATAGCAAGAAAGATTTATGCACTGTTTCTACCTGCTACAGCTGAAGCACCCTCTATTAAACCTCTGTTAAAAAATGTCCCATGAAGATAGTCTTATGTAGTCCATTCCACTGTCAGGTGACTTTTATTGTAAAAATTTTCTTCCCTTAAGTTTAAGTGGAATCTTTTTTTTCTCAGAATTTGAAGATATTGGTTCATGTCCTAGTTTCTGGAACAGCTGAAAACAAACTTTCTCAATATTTTTACTTAACATCCCTGATGACTATCACCTCATCTCCAAACTAAAAAAAACACAAGCTCCTTAAGCTGTTTGTCAGGGCTTGAGTTCCTCACTTTTTACCATCTTGGTTGTCTTCTTGTGACTGTTTCAGCTTGTCCATAGTCTTCTTGAACTGTATGAGGTATTATCTTACCAAAACAGAATAGGTTGGTAGTTTTATTTCCTTTGATCTAAATGTTGATGCAGCCTTCAGTTATGTTGGCTGTTTTGGCTTCTGCTGAACATTGTTGACTCATGTATAGCTTGTGATCTACTAAAACCATTACATTTTTTGCATACATACTCTTGTCAAGTCAGGGGTCACCTATCTAATATCTAAGCATTTCATTGTTTTGATCCAAATGTAATTTTGGATCCCTGTTGGAATCTTAGTTAGTGTGAGCTCAACTTTTCGTCTTCAGGCATGGTTCAGTTGTAGTGGCTTACTTCAGCAGCTTCCTGACCATGCATGTTCAGTCCTATACAGGCAGCAATGAGATCACTCTTGACCTCCCTCTCAAACTGCCCTGTGAAACACTCCAAACACCTGTTAGCTGAGTTACTGATCATTGAGCTCCAGAGACTTTTGGAGCGGCTGTGTAGAACTTGTTGAGGCTAGCTCTGTCCTTAGACCAAGCGTTCCAGGAGAACACACAGTATGAAATACACAAATTGCACCCCAGACAATCAACCTTAACACAGATTATGTTAAGGTTGATTGTTTGGGTGATTGCTCATGGTGTTCTCCGTCTTTTACCACACAACCTGCCTCTTATCCTTATATTGTTGGCTGGGCGCCAGTTCCTTTAGACTCTTTTGAGATTGTAAAATACATTACATTTTCCAAAATGCAGAACATTGATGGCAGAATTTGTGCCACCAAAAACTATATTGATTTTTTGTATCTTATGGCCTATCAAGAACTATATCCTCATGCTTGTTGCCTGGCTGGAAAAAGAGCAGATGCATTTTTGTTGCTGCCTAATCCGATTGGGTCAAGAGAAAATAACAAATATTACAGTCACATTTGCCTGGGGGCTCACTATGAAATCCTCGGTCTACTGCAAGGTTGGGGCAGTTGTGGCCCACAGGGTACATGTGACCTTTGAGCCACTTTTTGTGACCTCTAACCACCCTCTAACACCTCTTTAACACTTGAAAAAAATACACTATTCCCTTCTGATTATCTGGCAATTTTGTACCTGAAAGTCGGCCAAATATGGTAGTTTCTTTCTCTTGCCTTCGCAACACCCCCTCAAAATACTTAGCATTGACTAAATCAGGCAGGGAAAACTTCAGCCTTTCAGGTGTTTTGGACTTCAACTCCCACAATTCATAACAGCTTACCAGACGGAGATTTCTGGGAGTTGAAGTCCAAAACACCGGAGTTTACCCATGTTAGGGTCGAAGTTTACCCATGTCAGGGCCAAAGTTTACCCATGTTTGGGCTAAAACCTAACACATATTGCCAGTAGTGTGGCCATGAGCAGGGGAAAGTTGGCTCCTGTCCCCCTACAGTTGCTGAATTTTAATCTGTAGAGGAGCATATTTCAGTACAGATCTAACTTGGGTAGTCGTTTTGATGTAAGCTATGAATTGTTAAGATCTTTTTGTATAATCTGAAGTAGCTTTTACTTCTAAGTGCTCTTAGGTTTTACACAGCATTGTGCCCATTCTTCCATTGAACATTCCCAAATTGAAGTCATTCTAAAAGTGCAACTTACAGATTTTATTGTGATATGAATATATGCTGCAACAAAATCATTTAATGTATTTTTTAAAGCCAGTGTAGTGTGGTGGGTTTGTGGATTGAAGTAGGACCAGGGTTCAAATCCCTGTTTAGCCATGGAAACCTACTGGTGACGTTGGACAAGTCAAAAAGAGAAAGGTTATGGCAAACCTCCTTTGATTAAATCCTTCCAAGAAAACTGCGTTATAGGGTTGCCATAGGTCTGTGTCGGCTTCAAGATACACAACAACAAAAAGCATTTTTCCAAGTGGGACATTCCATTCTCTTGTACTGTTCTTCTCCCAAAAAACATCACTTCATATTTGAAGTTGCAGAGCATGCTCAGTCCTCATTGTTCTGTTTTGTGCATGTGTGTATTTTGCCACAAATTTTAGGATTATCAGTAACATTGTTGATGCCTCCTAATTCATTGGCTCATTTTGACTAATCTTGATGGCACGTGCTACTTAATCTAATTAATGAATGTGCTTTTGAGTATATCTGTATGAGTTTAAACTTGATTCTAGTTAGCCTAATTCAGTTTACACTATGTATGCTCATTTAAATATCTTTTCTGTATCCTTTTTTACACTCAAAATATGAAAATATAGCAACTTGTCTTATCTCTTGAACAGATGGTCTCTAAACTATCTCTTGGGCTTGTCTGTAGATGGCAGATGGTGTCTGTAACTGACAAGCTAGGGAATCATAAGTGCATGTATATTATTGTCCTTTCACCCCTCAAAGAGTTTAATGTTACATTGGACTTCTATATCTGTTTCATGATTGCGCCTGTCATGTATTTAATTGGATTCAATTTCCTTATGCTCTTTTTATCATTGCTATAAAAGAGACAGCATGGGGTGGGGAGGCTACATAATAGACCCATAAAGCTTTTGAAGTATCATGTGTAGCATTTCTTATCAAAGGGATGTTTTGGGCCAAAGAAGCCGTTTTCCTCTCCCCTTTTCTTATTTTCTGGGGTGATTTGTATGAAAATGGCACATGACATAGAAGTAGTCTTAGTTCTGGAGTTTCAAATGAGCAGATGCAGGAGCTGCAGGAGTCATCATAGCTAAAACCAGTCTGAAGCCTTTAAAAATGTGGTGTTCAGTGAGACAACAGTCAGAGCCACTCCCCACCCATAATACAGTGATTGGAGAGTTCCTTGTAAAACACACCAATAGATTAGCAGATGAACCTGGCGACCTCCAAGTCCATCTGCTTGCATACCAAAAAAAGTTTATTTTTTTGTGCAAATATTCAAAGTCAGAAGCTTCAGTAAAGCTGTGGGTGACTCCTAGTCAGTTGTGCTGGCTTTGAGTGGCAGGATACTTTATCTTAAGGAACCCCCAAACCTGTCTGAAGGGTACTGAATCCATTACAAGCCTTGAAATGCTTAGCAGTGTTGTTAAACTTCTGTTAAATTGAATAGAATTTTAACACCTTCCTGATGATTAGACTGTGTCTAACAATTGTTGTAGATTTGCAGGGAAAGGAAAGGAAACTAAATGAATAATAAGAACCTGATATATTTAAACACATGGATGCACAACTTCGGAGGCTTCAAATAAAGATTATAGCCTTAACAATGTATCTGTCATATTTACTTCAAAGTCATAAACAAGGTTACGCTACCTGACAATTATACAGAGTAAAGAATTGGGTTTTTGTGGTTCTAATCAATTGTAATGATGCTCTATATTCCCCAGACACTGCTCAAATTGATGGGATTTTTTTTTTACAAACATTGGTTATTTTTTTCCTGCAGTGGCTTCTTAGACTAATACGTGTAATACCAGTCCTTTGACTGAGAGCAGTATCTTTTACATCTGACTTTGTAACCCTTCTAATGTGAAAGAGATTGTGTGTGTGTGTATATGTGGCAAGTTGAGGAGAAGGGAGACTGTTATGGTTATACTAAAATAGTCCTGTCTGAGACTGATAAATTGAATTTCTGTCCAGTGTCCTTGCCATTGCAGAAATTGATTTTACAGGGAGAAATACATAGAAAGGTGAAAAAAGAATTTGTGAAAACTCTGCTAGCATTTATATCAATTGATTACATTATGAAACATTGTCCTCAGTGTTTCAAAATAATTACAAATTGCTATTGGTATTTGGTGGTAACATTGTGACAACTGTTATTCAGAAACTGTTAGTTGAAAAACATGTCTAAAGCTACAAACTGGGGCAGGGTAATATGACTATTTCTAAATTGCAATTGATATTTCTAGAGATTTACTGGGTTCTGTTTTTAGAAACTCAAGGACACCATGGTCATGTCTTTAGTAGCTGCTGCTCTATGAACATCTGTAGTCATTTGTTAAAGTGGGAAAGACATAGTCCTATGTGGCTCATCTATCAGACTGAATGAATGTCAAGGCTTGTGAAAAATATTAGAAAGAATGTGTGTGTGTGTGTGTGTGTGTGTATTCAGGGGAATTAGAAAGACAAGAAAACCCTTATGTGAAAAAGATAAAATGCTAATAGTTAACAATAAGAAAGTAAAGTTGTCAGAACCCAAATTAATATCCATCTTCTTCCAAAAGGAAAATAGCAAAAATGGAATACAGTCAGCTCTCCATATTCACAGATGCAACCATCCATGGCTTAAAAATATCCCCGAAAATATACAAAAAGCAACCCTTGATTTTATATAGAGAACACCATTTTACTACCCCTTTGTAAATAATTGTAATTGAGCATTTACAAATTTTGCTATCCACAAGGGGGTCCAAGGCACTGCACTGCTGAGTGGTAACAGGGAATCTAGGTAAGAATTGATGTTGGCTTAATATCAATATCAAGAAAGCTTGCAGAATCAATAAGAAGTCAGTTCATGTGCATTTAGACCACTGTGTTCTGCTGACCAGAAGCCACAATTAATTTCTCAAAAACAAATTATGCCAGATTAAAGTTACATCTTGTTTTGATGGTGGTGCAATCTTAATAAATGTTATGAATGTAGTGGAGCTTGATTTCAGCAAAATTTTCAATGATGTCCACATTACATTCTGTTGGAACTTCTAACTGGGCTAAGACTCAAAAGGGACATGCACAAGAAGTGGAAAAGGGGAGAAATCACCAAAGAAGAATTCAAACGAATAACCAACTCCTGTAGGGAAAAAGTTTGCAAGGCTTAAGTGCAAAACGAGCTAAGGCTTGCCAGGGACATTAAAAACAATAAAAAGGCCATCTTTGCTTACGTCAGCAGAGAAAGGAAGAACAAGGAGGCGATAGGGCCTCTGCGAGGAGAAGATGGAGTAATGCTGACAGGGGATAGGGAAAAAGCATAACTACTTAATGCCTTCTTTGACTCAACCATAGAGTGGACGAAGGATTAGGGGAAATCCAACCCCAAATAGTGAAAAGAGTAATCCAGGAACACCTGGCCACTCTAAATGAATTCAAGTCCCCAGGGCCAGATCAACTACATACAAGAGTGTTGAACTAGCAGAAGTTAATTCAGAACGACTGGCAATCATATTCGAGAGTTCTTGGAGAATCAGACAAGTCCCAGCAGATTGGAGATGGGCAAATGTGGTCCCTATCTTCAAGAAGGGAAAAAAGGACGCCTCAGACAATTACCATCCAATCAGCTTCACGTTGATACCAGGCAAGATTCTGGAAAAGATTGTTATGAAAGTTGTCTGCAAACACTTAGAAACGAATTCTGTCATTGCTAATCAACACGGATTTGTCAAAAACAAGTTATGCCAGACTAATCTGATCTCTTTTTTTGATAGAGTTACAAGCTGGATAGATGCCAGGAATGCTGTGGATGTGGCGCATCTGGATTTCAGGAAGGCCTTCCTTCGACAAGGTCCCCCATGACCTTCTGGCAAACAAACTAGTCAGATGTGGGCTAGGCAAATCTATTAGGTGGATCTGTAATTGATTAAGCGAACAAACCCAAAGGGTGCTCACCAGTGCTTCCTCATCATCCTGGAAAGAAATGAGGAGTGGAGTGCTGCAGGGTTCCATTCTGGGCCCGGTCTTGTTCAACCTCTTTATTAATGACTTAGATGAAGGGTTAGAAGGCATGTTCATCAAGTTTGCAGACGACACCAAATTGGGAAGGATAGCTAATACCCCAGAAGACAGGACCAGAATACATAATGGTCCTAACAGATTAGAGAGATGGGCCAAAACTAACAAAATGAAGTTCAACAGGGACAAATACAAGATACTCCACTTAGGCAGAAAAAATGAAATGCAAAGATACAGAATGGGGGATGCCTGGCTCAATACTAGTACATGTAAAAAATATCTTGGAGTCCTCATGGACAATAAGTTAAACATGAGCCAACAGTGTCACGCGGTGACAAAAAAAAAAAAGCCAATGGGATTTTGGCCTGCATAAATAGGAGTATAATGTCTAGATCCAGGGAAGTCATGCTACCCCCCTATTCTACATTGGTCAAACCACACCTGAAATGCTGTGTCCAATTCTGGGCACCGCAATTGAAGGGAGATGTTGACAACCTGTAATGTGTCTAGAGGAGGGCGACTAAAATGATAAGGTTCTGGAGAACAAGCCAAGAAGAAGGCTGAGAGGAGACATGATGGCCATGAATCAATATGTGAGGGGAAGTCATAGGGAGGAGGGAGCAAGCTTGTTTTTTGCTGCCCTGGAGACTAGGACACGAAACAATGGCTTCAGACTACAGGAAAGGAGATTCCACCTGAACATTAGGAAGAACTTCCTAACTATGAGAGCTGTTCAGCAGTGGAACTCACTTCCTCGGAGTGTGGTGGAAGCTCCTTCTTTGGAGGCTTTTAAACAGAGGCTGGAAGGCCATCTGTCGGGGGTGCTTTTAATGCATTTTTCATGCTTCTTGGCTGGGGGTTATACTGGATGGCCCACAAGGTCTCTTCCAACTGTATGATTCTATGATTCTAAGAAAAGGTGCTACTGTTGGGTGGGTTTATTGGTAGTTGGTGGACCATACCAAGATAATTATGATCAGCATTTTTTCCTCATTATTATTCCTTATATTATTTTTACACTGCTTGGTTCTCATATCAGGCAGTCCCTGAGTTACAAGTATCCAACTTACAAACTATTCATCAGGGGTAAGTCAATAGGAAGTGAGAGATATCTACCACTAGGAAGGGAAATTCACTCCTGAAAGTTATCATGGGGAAAAGGTGTCTCCATTGCAGCTTTACCATCAATCTTTGTTTCCACAAAAAGCCAATTTTTTTCTCTAGAATTCTTGTGGTTCCCAATCATTTATATTTGCAAACCTGTTCTTTACCTGATCTTGAAATTAGAGCAATGTTCGGTAGTGTGTTTTTTTATCACTGTGATGTATATTTACTTATATTCAGTAAGTTCTATTGAATATAGGGAGGGATATTCTAAGTTGACCTATTTAGGATTGGAGTGTAAATAAGCAATGTTTGAGGCTCATCTTCTCTTGTCTTCCAATCAGTGCTCTTTCCAGAGAAAACAGATTCAGCTTTGATCTCCTGACTTTGATAAAAGTAAAAAAAATCATCCCTCCTAGTTGCCCTAGTTTTAGTTTATTCTTTTAGCTACATTGTTTTCAAATTAACATGCTGATTGTTTTAATGACTTTGAAATGGATATTTATTGAAAGAGTGCAGCATTTAAGATTCATTCAGATTTACTTGATTATAGATCCCTTGATACTCAGAAAAGTCTCAGTGTCAGACTACTCAAAACTACTTCATCTAAGATGTAATTTCTTGATTTCATAAACCAATGAACCCATGTTGTGTATTATGGGTTTATCTTTTCGATTTCAGCCGTCTACTGTGACAGTTAAAATTGATGTAAAATGCAGTTTTGAGGACCGGGCAAAATTAAACCAGAAAGCAGGTATACATGCTGACAAAACTGCTGACTGACTGTCCTTGGATGCATGCTAGATCTTTGAAGACATTACATCATTGGCTTGCATATTTATGTACCGATAATTCTTGAATTTCACAAACTCTCACTCCTAATTTACACCTTATTCTATTTATACAGAGTACCATAGAAACCAGTTCCTGCTGGCATACCATGGTGTTCTTCTATTAATATGTCTGCACTGTGTGGGTTTGAATAAATTAGATCAGTGTGCTTGTTTATAAGCGAACAGATAGCTTCCCTCATTTTTTTTTCTTTCAAAACATAATTTTTGGGACTGAAACCAACTATGAGAGTAATGGTATAATGGGTTTACATCTTTTTGGCTATGGGGGGAGAGAGACAGAGTGAATTGTTAGCTTTCCATTCTTTTCATTATCAGTAGAGAGTTTATAGGATATGGTCTGCTATAGATACCTTGCTTAGAGGAAGGTTTACTGAACTATTACCATTGACATGGGAATGGCACTGGAAATGCTTCTGCGGAGCAATTCCATCTGGAAGCAAAAATATTTGAAAAACCATAGACCATGTGAAGCAGTCTTCTTGCTTGGAAAGTGTCCATGTTCTGATACCAGTTTACATGCTGAGCAGTGTTGAACATTATGGTCTTAGCAAGGAGCTGCAGCCATAAAAGTATATTTCCAAGAGCATCCACGTTTAACAGAGTCTACAGTGGGTAGGACAGAATTGGTGGGGTAAGGTAGAAGGTAAGAAATTTGGAATAGGAAAAAATCAAGAAAGACATAGAGGAAACACAAAGCTGTGTTTGTTCAGAAAAGATTTTGGAGAAGGTATATTTTGCCCTGTGAGTACTAGATTGCTACTGTAGAATAAAAGCCTGGGATGCTGATTTGTGTGGGGTGATCCTTCTTTTCCTTAGGCAATCCCTTATAGCTCAAGGATGATGGTCTTCTAGATGTGGTGTCTTGGCAGTGGGTCTGTAGGTGAATGTGGAGTCCTAATCTTGATCCTCATGTTCTCCCACAGTGAGGACATTGGCTTCCAGACGGAAGGCGGTCCCAGTCAGGATTGGCTTGATGCACCTTTCTCTTGGGATGTTTCTCTCTTTCACCTTCCATTCGTGCCTCTTTGAATTCTGCAGCACTGCTGGTTACAGTTGACCTCTAGTTAGAGCTCTCAAGGACGAGGGCTTCCCAGTTCTCTGTGTCTACTCCACAGTATTTAAAGTTGGCTTTAAGCCCATCTTTAAATCTCTTTTCCTGTCCACCAACGTTCCCCATTCTTGAGTTGGGAGTAGAGTTGTGAGACGGTGATCGGGCATTCAGACAATGTGGCCAGTCCAGCGGAGTTGATGGCAGAGGAGCATCGCTTCAGTGCTGGTGGTCTTTGCTTCTTCCAGCACACTGACATTTGTCTGCCTGTCTTCCCAAGAAATATGCAGGATTTTTCGGAGGCAGCACTGATGGAATCGTTCCAGGAGTTGCACATGATGTCTGTAGACAGTCCACGTTTCGCAGACATATAGCAGGGTTGGGAGGATAATGGCTTTATAAACAGGCATCTTGATTTCCCTACAGATGTCCTGGTCCTCAAACACTCTCTGCTTTATTCAGAAAAAAATGTGAGGCAATATGGTGAATTCAACTAATGCCCTGTAATTTTTGCCAATGTTTGGAGGTCACCTAGGTTTTGAAAATTACTTCATTAACTGAATACATTGCCAAGCTGGATTAGTATGCTGATCAAGGGACTGTACAATGTCACAGTTTCTTCTTCTTTAATTGTGGTTGATTTTAGTTGCACTAGAAACATTCATTTGCTGATGAGGTGACAAAGATATATCATGTTGACTGCTTCCTCTTTGCATGATTTTAAAGCCAAACAGGTGAAAGAGAGCTTTAGGACCACTGAAATCAAGTGAGGTATTGGACTGTAACTGTGTATACATACTACTGAAATTAATGAGCTCTGGGACATTGTTGTGAAAAGCTAGGAAGATTTTGTATGGAGAGAGTTGGCATAGCACAAAAGAAAAACACCTTGGCCAAAGGGGGCATCATAAGAAAACATCTTAAAAATAGGAATTTTAGTTCTACGATAGACACTATACAAATGCAGCCATTCAGTGTGGCCATGAGTGATTTGGCTTGTCCTTGTATAGTACTGTAATGCCAAAGAAGCTGATTAAGGTCACACTTAAATTACCATGCACAACATAACTAAACCCCACCCCTCCACTCCAGTGCTTTTCTATGGAAAGCTTATTAGCAGAGTCTTTACTATAGAAGGATGGAAGTTTGTAGGTTTCCTGCGTTGTCAAGATAGAATGCCTACCATTTGAATTCTCTCATTTAATCCCCTTGTATTTTTCTCACACCATTTCAAGCTTGGTCTAGTATATTTCCAGATAGAAATATCAGTATTTCAGTTATTTGGCATGCTTGTTGATCTTCTTTTTAAAACTTCCTTAATTAAATCTTTTTTAAAAGTTATATAAATGTGGCAATCTGTAAGTCATATCAGTTCCTACAGAAAACTGAACTTCTTCCATCTTCCTCTGTGTAAGCAAGCACCCCTTTGATTATCCTTTGGGTGTGAAAGAAACACAGTCATCTGTTACAGACGTCAGAGGTGCCTCTCACTGGCCTCACGTGGCAGGCATGTGAGGCATCGAAGGCAGGCTGATCTTGAAAATACAATCAGACTTCACACCATATTCACCTAATGAATCTTCTAGGGCAGGTTTTTTGTCTCCCAGACAGAGAAGGAGAGGGAGGCGTTAAAAGGGAGTTTGGTGCCATCTGCTGTTTTAAATACGCTCCCAATCTGATTAAGTTCCTGTTAACATATTTGTCATAAATATTTTGGTGACATCAGCACAAACACTGTGTTTTTGGGAAACGCTATTTAATCTGCTCTGGTGTATTTCAATGACAAGTACATGTCAGAACTTATAAAGATGTTATCCTGTTGTATATTGTGCATTTATTTAAATAATTTGAGTTTGCAATAATTTACTTTAATTGAATGAAACTTTGTAAACTATGTTTGTAGAGGCAGTGAATTTTCATTTATTTAAGTATATACATTTCTTTTATCCCCCCCCCCCCCCCCCCGGAGTTCTTTAGATTTCATTTTCCAGGAAATGCATACTGTTTCTGTATTGTTTAGCTGCACTTCTCAGATACTAGGAAACAAATCAAAAGTTTATTTATATCCTTCCATTTTTTCCAACATAAGATCCAAAGTGACTGACAACAAGGTTTAAAAAAGAGCTAAAACGTGACAATAAAAAGAGCACAAATAAACAAGTATCCTATTATAATATCATTGATTTTTAAAAGTCTGAAGTCAGTTAAAGATATAACAATAACAAAATACATTATACACATCCCGTAAAGAAAAAATCCTTGTATCCAGTTATCTCAAATCCCATGTTAAAACAGCTATACAGTGAACTATATGTACAGTGTCCCTATGGCAATAGCCACAGCTGCTCTTTGCCTTCCGCCTCATTCATTTAAGTCAAAAAAAGGCCTCCAGGGAAAGCACTGAGCGTGATAGCTATGTATTTCGTGAATCATTACTATCATAGGATGAGCTGCACAAATCATGAATCTGTTTAAATAGGGACTTCATTGTATAAGGCAACATGAAGCCAGCCAGTGAGGTTCTGAATATGATGTGGTCGCCATTGTTGTGGCTATCTACAATACAAACAACATGAGCTAATTTCATGACCAAGCACAGTTAACTCTGCATAGTGATTATTATATAGCTGTGCTAGTACCAACTTGTACTAAAACTAAAATCTGTAGGTATGGAAGATCATATTGTGTTGATATTTATTTATATCCCGTCCTTTTCGCCATTGGGATTCCGGGTGATTTAAAACAAACAGTCAGAAATTAACAGTATATATAAAAATTATAAATTCAATATTACTGCCATAAAACTAAAAACACACCATTAAAAATAAATAAATAACCAAGCACATTATGCAATGCTATTATTATTATTATCATCATCATCATCATCATCACTACTATCATTATCGATATAATACAGTATGACCTTTGTGTCTGTGGGGGATATGTTCCAGGGCCTCCCATAGTTAGTGAAAATTGCAAATAATATGGAACTCTACTATATGAACTACTTCTGGCAGAAGCATATAATGGGACTCGTGCTGGAGAACTTTAGAAATGCCTATAATACCTCTCTTGGCATCATGACACCCTCTAGTGCAACTCTCTTGTCACCTTCTGGTGAAAGCATACCATAGAGTTGTGCAGGAAGACCTAGGAGATCCCTAGAGAAGATACTTATTTTCAGAGTAAATGAAACCATGGCTACTGGTCCCACAGATAAAGATATCATGCTATTGTTTAATTTATCCCTTTCTAGCACCGAAATTTTCTCTGGCTTTGTCCCAAAGGAAGGCATTTTGATCAACCAGTGTCTGTCATAATAGAAAGTCTGGGCCTAGTATAAGAGAACTGTTGGGCAGCATGGTGGACAGTATACCAAAAGATTACAAATTCTGTCCTGTGCACTTAGCTTAAGAAGCACATACTCAACTCTTGGTAAAAGCCAAGGCATCTGTCTGCTCATACAAGTGGTATTCTGGTGCACAATCTCTCCTTAATGTCTCTGAATCTGCTGCTGCACAGAGAAGCACAGTGTGCACAAGTGAGGCCAAAATACCCTCCCAACAATGTATCTTGATATATACGGTACTTGTATTTTCGAAGGCTTTCATGGCCGGAATCACTGGGTTGTTGTAGGTTTTTTTGGGCTGTATGGCCATGTTCTAGAAGCATTCTCTCCTGACGTTTTGCCTGCATCTGTGGCAGACATCCTCAGAGGTTGTGAGGTCTGTTGGAAACTAGGAGAAGTGGGTTTATAGATCTGTCCAGGGTGGGAGAAAGAACTCTTGTCTGTTGGAGCCAGGTGTGAATGTTTCAATTGGCCATCTTGATTAGCATTTGATGGCCTGGCAGTTTTCAGGTGTGGTTTGTTACTACCTGGCAGAATCCTTTGTTGAGAGGTGATTAGCTGTTCCTGATAGTTTCTTGTCTGGAATTCTCCTGTATTTGAGTTTTGTTCTTTATTTACTGTTATAAGTTTAGAGGTTTTTTTTAATACTGATAGCCAGATTTTGTTCATTTTCATGGTTTCTTCCTTTATGTTGAAATTATCCACATCCTTGTGGATTTCAATGGCTTTTCTGTGTAGCCTGACATGGTAGTTGTTAGAATGATCCAGCATTTCTGTGTTCTCAAATAATATGTTGTGTCCAGGTTGGTTCATCAGGTGCTCTTCTATGGCTGACTTCTGTGGTTGAAGTAGTCTGCAGTGCCTTTCATGTTCCTGGATTCGTGTTTGGTGGTCCCTATGTAGACTTGTCCACAGCTGCATGGTATACAGTAGACTCCTGCAGAGGTACTTGTTTGGCACATTTATCCCTATGATCGCTGATAGCAGTCACTCAGTAGCTGAGAGATTCTGGCCAGATGGCTGTTGGAGGGAAGAGCAGGCTTTGTGCATTAATCTGTTACACAGAAATGTTTTTCACTAAATCAGCAAGATATGAGTGTAGCCATGAAAGAACACTGCATTATAACTTGGAATCACAATAGTGCTTCTCTGTTCAAACTATAGATTTCATAAATATAGTGATAACCAGTCAAACAAACACAATCTGTTCTGCACCAGTATTTATAGTAAATGAGCTATCATCTTCCTTATCAAAGAGACATACAGTATCTGTTTTGTTTAAGACAATTTTATGCTAAAGATTACAGTAACAGATTACAGGCTGGGGATAGAAGCCAGCCATTTCTTAAGACTATGTTTCAAACTCCCCATTGTTGCTTTTCCCTCTGATTTCTTTGTTGTACCCTGAGGTCTCTTGCACAGGATACGCTGTCTGTAGCTTTCTGAACTGCTGTCTGAACTGCAGACAGAGAGATTCTATTATGTCCCACACCAGCAGTAACATTTCCTCCATCTAGCATTCACTCCCCTTAATAAAGATTTTGAGGAAGTATTCTAGGAAGCTTGAAAACTTTCTTATTTTTCTTTAATCTTAAAAATAACCATTAATCATACTGTTCCATTTTCCAGATTGGTCATACAATTGCGTACATTAATTTGATTTAGGGCCCCCTGGTGGCACAGCAGGTTACATTGCTGAGCTGCTGAACTTGCTGACTGAAAGGTCGGCAGTTTGAATCTGGAGAGCAGGGGTGAGATCCTGCAGCTAGCCCCAGTTTCTGCCAACCTAGCAGTTTGAAAACGTGCAAATGTGAGTAGATGAAAAGGTATTGCTTTTCTGGGAAGGTAATGGCGCTCCATGCAGTCATGCTGGCCACATGACCTTGGAGGTGTCTATGGACAATGCCAGCTCTTAGGTTTAGAAATGGAGATGAGCACCACCCCCAGATTCAAGCATGACTAGACTTAATGTCAGGGGAAACCTTTACCTTTACCTTTTAATTTGATCACTATCAGATTAAAAAAAGGGAAAATGGAAGACTGCTTTTGTCCACTGCTGTTTTTGATTTGTGTTTTTGGTCTGTATGGCAAAATGGCAATTTCCAGTACCAAGAGTCACAACTTATTTACAGGCCACACCTCCAGATGTAAGCTACTCCCTCCTTCCTCATCTCCACCCAAGAGTGACCCATTTAAGATAACTAAACACTATATATAGGGTTTTCTCATTCATTAAGATATTGGTAATGGGTTTTCTTAAAGACCAAGGTCTCTGTAAAAAGACGTATTTGTGTGTCAATGATATATAATTCAATGCTGTGTTTTTTCCTGCTCAGATACCTTCCATGTGTAATTCTCTCCCTTAATTTTTTATAGTTTTTAGATAGTCATCCTTCATTTGCCATGTCTGTTAATTAATGCTTCTCCAATTGCTTGTTAAGTAATACATCTGCTAGTAGTGAGTGATTGCTGCCCTTCAAGAATTGTTTCCTCTAACTGTCAGGTTGCCTTTGCCTTTTCCAGGAACATGATATCGAGACAGCTTGTGGAGTTGTTCATGTCACTATGCGGGGCACATCAAAGGGAAATAGGCCTGTCATCCTCACATACCATGATATTGGCCTCAACCGTAAGTTTTCCTGACTGCTTAAATCTATGTGTTTTTATGTGTGTTTGTTTATTCAGTTCCCCCATTTTTGCATTGAATAGATGTATAAGGCAGCTATCAATAACAAAATACAGGTTAAAACAAAAAAAAAATGCTCTCTTAGCTATGGGAATTAATGTTCAGGTGCTGGAATGGATCAATTGGTCATACTCAGCATTTCTCTTACAGATAAATCCTGTTTCAATGCTTTCTTTAACTTTGAAGATATGCAAGAGATCACTCAACACTTTGCTGTATGTCATGTTGATGCACCAGGACAACAAGAGGGAGCTCCCCCTTTCCCTTCTGGGTATGTATAGTTTATCCCTCTGGTGAGCTGAAATGCCCCACAGACAACAGATCCTGTCAGGTGGTATTATTATTATCGTTATTGTTAACATCATCATATAGCACCATAACTGTACACGACACTTCGTTAAAGAACATCCCACACTTCCTTGTCTTCAGGGTTACAACCTTACAATCTATGGTTTTGGAAGCTAAGCAGAGTCAGCCTTGGTTTGTACTTGGATACTAAGAGCTTGTAGACCACAATTCAGAGAAAGGAACTGGCAAACCAGCATTAACTATTCCTTGCCTATGAAGTTTATGGGGTTATCATCAGTTGACAGTTCAATCGGGGCCACATACGCACACATCCCTCTGCTCGTAAAAAATACAGACTGTTTGAATAGGAATGGCATTCATTGTAAACATGGCGTGATATGGTCTGGAAGTTATAAGAATTATGCCTGATTCCTCAGTCTCAGAATTCTGCTGTGATTTAGAAAAGGCAATTCTTGCCATATCTGCCTCTGCAGAAAGTCTCTAATGACCTAGGAGAGATGCGAATGCAAATAGGCACACGTTGTTATTATTGCACAGCACAAATCTTTTGTGAGCCACTTTAAGCCTGTAAATTGTATGCTTTCTGTTGTACAAGTACCTACTTTTTTGCCAAAATACAGTCAGTCCTCCATATCCACAGATTCTGTATCCACAGATTCAACCACCCATGATTTGAATATATATATATCTCCAAAAATCAAATCTTGATTTTCCTATTTTACACAAGGGACAGCATTTTACTACACTATTGTATATAATGGGACTTGGGCATCCATGGATTTTGACATCAAATCCCAACAGATACTAAGGCCTGCCATAATGAATTGGCTATCCTGCTGGAAGATAAATAAAATAAAATAAAATAAATATATACATTCATGGTTATGATTTTGCTGACATCTTTGTGATTATTTGACCTTGGAATAAAATATTCAGCTTTTGCGTTAGGGTTTGTGTATGTTAGCTCCTGGCAGCCGCAGTTTTAACTAACATTTCTTGCTTATGCTTTCAGGTACCAGTATCCCACCATTGATGAACTTGCTGAAATGCTTCCCGCTGTTCTTACACACCTCAGGTAAGTATGCTGAGTGATCCAGGGTTCTCCTAAATTATTTGCTACCAGTTCTAGACATCTTTCTGCTGGTTCTTCCCCAGAAGGAAGTGTGATTGGCCGGTTATGATTAGATTCCTTTTAATCTTTTGGTCTTTACCACAAAACATGTTGTGTTCTATTTGTTAGAAGGGAACTGCCATATGGGTTGGTATATGAGAATAGCACTGTAAGATGTTTTCATTCTGAACCTTTTATCTTTCAGCCTGAAAAGTATAATTGGTATTGGAGTTGGAGCTGGTGCTTATATCCTTAGCAGGTTTGCTGTAAGTAGTGTTTGCCTTTGTTCTAACAAATAAAGTCCTTCTGTGTAATAGGCCTCACAAAACAGAGGAGTGCAATAGTGATAAATACCCCAACAAGAAAGAATTTCATTAGACATTGGTTACAGGTATATTTAATAGAATTAGATCTTTGTGGTTCCCATTTCTGGGAGTGAATGCACTCTGTTGAAATTAGCATATTCATTGCTACTGGGCACAATTCAAAGTGCTGGCTTTTGCCTATAAAGCCTAAACAGTTCTGGCCCAACTTACCTGTCCGAACACATCTTCTCCTATGAACCAACTAGGGTGTTAAGACTGTCTGAGGAGGCCCTTCTCTCGGTCCCGCCTGCGTCACAAGTACGTTTGGCGGAGACGAGAGACAGGGTCTTCTCAGTGGTGGCCCCTCGGCTGTGGAACACCCTTCCTACAGATATTAGATTGGCCCCTTCCCTGTTAACATTTCAGAGGAAAGTGAAGACCTGGTTGTTCGAGCAGGCATTTGAATAGGCAGTGTAATGAACATAAGAATGTGGAACAATTGGATGATGAGACTGGATCTTGATTTTAACTATGAGACGCTAATGAGATGTTTTATTGATTTATATTGACTTTATTATGCTACTGTTTTAATTGTTTTTAACAGTTTTATGATGTTTTGAGCATTTAATTTTGCTATTGTTAACTGCTCTGAGTTGCCTGAGGGCTAAGAAGAGCAGTATACAAATATAGTTAATTAATTAATTAATTAAGTACCAAATATGTCTGTTGATCTGCCATTGTTATTCTGTCTACCAAGCGACATTAAGGAACTTGTCTCAGACAAAAGCCAAATACACTGGCCTGTTTTTGGCCATTTTATAATTACTGTAATCTTATACTAGTGAATTCTACTAATGTACCTTTTAAAATAACATATTTAGAAAAATATGGCCATCTTTTAATATACGACATGTTTCCCTTTTGTTTTTAGTTAAACCACCCTGACTTAGTTGAAGGCTTGGTGCTTATTAACATCGACCCATGTGCAAAAGGTTGGATTGACTGGGCAGCATCTAAGGTAGGATGAGAGTGACTCTTCCATTACTCAAATGAAAATTCATCTATATTATAGCACTACTTCCAAATATTTTGTGTGAAATATTTTGAAGTTCTGTAAAACAACACCTTTTGGTTAGTGCATTGCATTCTTATCTTTGCTTCCCTCCAACAGAAACCAATGGCAACTGTTAAGGATGCACATTGTATGCTAAAATGCATTTTTATTTCTTACAGTGTAACTAAAGATCCCTATCCATAAGCTGACAGTAAAGCAAAACATATGCTTTCCAAAATGGCAGTACACATAGATGCAACAGGCAGTGAACATGTCGAATGAAATAATGAGATATTCATCCATGAGCCATAAATTGTCACAATGTATATGAGCATATTGCTGCAATTTATGACCCATTCTTAAAGGCAAAATGAAGAACAGTAGAAGACTGAGTGATCATGTGTAGATTTTATGAATAAGATAATAAAAGAACAACATGTTGAGATTAGTCAGCCCTCCCATCAAATACAGGCAATTGAATTTCCTGCATTAAGTGAATTAAGAATTCTCTGCTCCCCTAAGCTTACTAAACTTGTAAGCACTACTGCTAAGTAGTGTTTTCAAGATTGTCAGGGGTTTACTTCACTATGCTTTGCTTCATATTAAATATAATATATGTAACATGATTGGAGCATATCTATTATATAATTGTAGCTATATAATTATATTGTAGATGCAAAGGAATGTTGTAACACCTTTGAGACTGAGAGAAAGAGGTTTGAAGCATAAACTTCCATAGATTATCTGCTTCATCAGATGCTAATTAAGTATTTTGATATATTTATTTTTGCTATAAACTAACACATATATATATATTGTCAAAGGTTTTCATGGCCGGAATCACTGGGTTGTTGTAGGTTTTTCGGGTTGTATGGCCATGTTCTAGAACAGGTGTCCTCAAACTACTGCCCGGGGGCCGGATACGGCCCTCCAAGGTAATTTACCCGGCCCTCACTCAGGGTCAACCTAAATCTGAAACAATTTGAAAACACACAACAATAATGCTATCTCTTCATCCAAAAGCAGGCCCACACTTCCCATTGAAATACTAATAAGCTTATATTTGTTAAAAATTATTCTTCATTTTCATTAATTTTTCATTATATTTTTTGCACTACAAATAAGATATGTGCAGTGTGCATAGGAATTCATTCATATTTTTTTCAAATTATAATCCAGCCCTCTAACAGTTTGAGGGACTGTGACCTAGCCCTCTGTTTAAAAAGTTTGAGGACCCCTGTTCTAGAAAATGGCCACACAACCTGAAAAACCTACAATAACACAGGTATGTGTTGCAACATTGTGTTATGTTTATATATTATAGTATGAGCATAAAAAACTCATGCTGCAATACATTTTTGCACTTAGAGATGTCACATGGGTTTCATTGTGTTACCTTTTAGGTTTTAGTTTCCATCTGTGTAAATGTAAATACCTGAAATGGAGGGTTTTATTTTCAGTTTTCAGGATGGACATCCAACATTGTGGACATTGTTCTGGCACACCATTTTGGTCATGTAAGTCCATTGCAAAATCTAATGCTGAAAATGCTAATTAATGAATGCAAAGAATCTGAAATATATCAATGAATTACTGTTGATCATGCCTTCCGCCGTTTGCAAGATCGTCCCTTTCTTAGTTTTTATGGATGAGTTGTGTAGAAGAAGTAGGTTGCCATTATTCCTCTCTGAATCTTCTATAATGTTCAAATACTGTTAAAGATTCCAGCAAGAGGATATTCTATTTATGTGTGAACAGGTTGCAGCTACAGTTTCAAGTGATCTTCTCTCTTCACATCAAACATTTTGTACAAACTCCATCCAACTCTGCTTTTATAACTTTATGTTATGAAGTCTCATCGTATCTATAGTGTGGCCTGCCAGAGACTCAGGAGTTCATTGCCTTTTTCTCTACAATGTCTGTTAAATTGTTTTCAAAATAGCATGGTTTAGCGAGGCAGCTGATTAGAGTATTTGTTTTTCTACTCTAGGAAGAACTGCAAGCTAATCTGGACCTGATTCAGACATACAGACTTCATATTGCACAAGACATCAATCAGGAAAATCTTCAGCTCTTTGTCACTGCCTATAACAGGTACATAATTGCATTTGTTTGGTCTAGAAACCTGTTTGCTTTCCCCAGTCCCCAGCTTTGAAAGTTTAACTAGTGATCCAGCAGTAGATGGTAAGAAATGTTGAAAGAGATCAATGTGCCATAAAATACCATTTAAGATATACTTCTAAAAAACTTCTCTTGTATAAGACACTTTAGAGAATTTTACTATCTATTGTCCTGTGATCCACTGCTGTTGTTCTTTTTGACAGACCTTTCACTTGTTTCATCAACATCTCCTGTGATTAATTATTTTCCCATTTTCAGTTTTTGGAAGTAGTGGTTACAGTAGCCCCCTGGTTAAGCCACTGAGCTACTGAACTTCCTGACTGTAAGGTTGACAGTTCACAGTTCACATCCGGGGAGCGGGGTGAGCTCTTGCTGTTAACCCCAGCTTCTGCCAACCTAGCAGTTTGAAACATCCAAATGTGAGTAGATCA
Organism: Anolis sagrei; assembly: GCF_037176765.1. Taxonomy (NCBI): domain Eukaryota; kingdom Metazoa; phylum Chordata; class Lepidosauria; order Squamata; family Anolidae; genus Anolis; species Anolis sagrei. The sequence goes on along the minus strand of NC_090024.1, from coordinate 207,334,079 downwards.
ATAGGTACCGCTCCGGCAGGAAGCTAACGGTGCTTAATTTAGTCATGCTGGTCACATTATCTTGGAAGTGTCTGTGGATAGCGCCAGCTCTTAGGCTTAGCATTCACTGCTGAGGAAGGGACAGTCAGGAAGAAATTGTATATCAATCCAAGGATGTTAGGACAAAAGTGAGGGTAACGCAGGAGATTCATAAACAGATTTACTTTTAGCTTCTTTTTTTAAGAGAAAGAGAGAGAGATGACTCACCCACAAAAGTACATGCGTGCAGACACAGCTTTCTTAAAACTAGAAACTACTATACATTATGCCCTATCTCACACTTGACTTCATAAAGCAGATTTCTGGATTCTCTGAACTGATTACTTGTCAAATCCCACATTTGTGTTCTTTTATTGAGCTGTTGGCTCTAAAGATGTTGATAAGAGCAGAACTTGGAGACATCTAATTTGTCTCGGTCAATTTTAAAAAATTAATTCAAACCCAGTAGCCATGGAGCTGTATACTTTGTGTGCATGCTAACTCCAGAAGTGTGTTTTCCAGCTACGTTCTTCCCAGTGTTTGACCACACTTCTGTATTTGTCTCCTAGCCGCAGAGACCTGGACATTGAGAGGCCAGTCCTGGGTGTGAATGGAGAGGCAGCAAAAACACTCAAGTAAGTTAAATGTTGGGTTCTTTCTGGAAACTGAGGAATTCCTTTTGTAGATTTAGAATACCTTATTTTTACAGGCTTCCCAGGAATCCCATACCTGGAACTATTGATGTCATCCGTCTTTTTCTCATGCACCATAAGCCTGTATCATATCATATCAAACAGCAATTGAGTCTTGCATCCACCTTCCTATTCTCCACACTCTTTAGGCAAATCAGTTACCTTTATTTTTATAAGCTGCCTCCCTTGGACATTTGCACACAATCCCCTTGCATAATTTTTGAAAATAAACTTTTAAAAGGTGGAAGAATTGCTACTGGAAGATGGGTGTTCAGTGTCACAAACCTTCCATGAAAGAAAGAATGAAGTGTCAACCTGGCCTCTGTCCTAAAACATGAACAAATAGTTCCTCCCTCAGAGAGATTTGTACACGAACAAAATGTGAATGTGTTCCCCATCATCTTCAACCCTAATCATGCATATCTTTGAATGTAGGCTGCTATCACATAGTGGTGCTCTAATACAGTGCTACAGCATGATGAAATATTTGAAGACCTTGTAGATAGTCATGTGGCTTGTGGTAGAGTATTGGGTCAGATGAGACAAACAAATATAGGATTTAAGTCCTCACTGAAATAAATTAAGACCTTGATGGATAACCATATGTGTCCATGAGCTTGGTTTAGAATTGCTTTATTGCAATGCTGTGCGGCCTTAATTACTGGTAAAACAATTGTGTTCTTAAGATTCAAACTGAGCAGCAATAATGATAAAAGAATATGGAGTCACTATTAAGTGTGCAGACTACAATGTGTATCTTATGTCTTTTGTATAGGTGCCCTGTCTTATTAGTGGTCGCAGTGGTCTATAGGGACTCCATCCATCTGACCAGGTGCCCCATCCCGCAGACCGCAAATTTCGAAAGCGTCTACCTGAGGGTGGGTGACCGGGACAGTATAGGGATTCTAGTAGTGTACCGTCCACCTCGCTGCACTACAGTCTCCCTACCTGAGCTAGCGGGGGTGGTCTCGAGCCTGGCATTGAAGTCTCAACGGCTTCTTGTGCTGGGAGACTTCAACGTCCATGCCGAGACGACCCTCACAGGCGCGGCTCAGGACTTCATGTCTGCCATGGCAACCATGGGGCTGTCCCAACAAATATCTGGCCCCACCCACTGTGCTGGACACACATTGGATTTGGTTTTCTGTCAGGGATGGGAACAGGGTGGCGGTGTGGAGGAGTTGTCCATCTCTCCGTTGCCATGGACCAACCACTTCCTGATCAGATTTAGGCTCACTGCGCCCCCTAACCTCTGCAAAGGTGGAGGACCCATTAAGATGGTCCACCCCAGGAGACTGATGGATCCGAATGGATTCCTGACGGCTCTTGGGGATTTTCCCGCCACCTCGGTAGGTGACCATGTCGAAACCTTGGTGGCTCTCTGGAATGGGGAGATGACCAGGGCTATTGACATGATTGCTCCGGAACGTCCCCTCTCAAGTAGCCGAGCTAAACCAGCCCCTTGGTTTACTGAGGAGCTGGCAGCTATGAAGCGAAGGAAGAGGGAACTAGAGAGCGTGTGGCGTTCGGAACCGAGCGAGTCAAACCGAGCACGGTTTGTGTCCTTTCTTAGGGCATATGCCGCGGCAATAAAGACCGCAAAGAAAACTTTCTTTGCGGCCACTATTGCGTCTGCAAAGAACCGTCCGGCGGAGCTGTTTCGGATTGTCAGAGGTCTTTTAACTCCCGCCTCTGCAGGTGGGAGCCCTGACAATTCGGTCGCGCGCTGTGAAGCATTTGCTCGGTTCTTCGCAGACAAAGTCGCCTTGATCCGTTCTGGGCTGGACGCCGCGTTAGATGCAGACTCTGTGGATGTAACGAGAGCACCTGCTTGTCCTATTTTGTTGGATTCTTTTCAGTTTGTGAAACCCGAGGATGTGGACAAGATACTTGGAGGAATGAGGCCCACCACGTCCATCCTAGACCCCTGCCCATCCTGGCTTCTGAGAGAGGCCAGAGGGGGATTGGCCGAGTGGGTAACAGTGGTGGTGAATGCCTCCCTTCGGGAAGGCAAGATTCCAGCGAGCCTAAAACAGGCTATTATAAAGCCGCTGTTGAAGAAGCCATCACTGGACCCCACTAAATTGGACAACTTTCGGCCTGTTTCCAATCTCCCCTTTTTGGGCAAAGTCATGGAAAGCGTGGTGGCCTCACAACTCCAGGTATTCTTGAGAGACACGGATTATCTGGATCCGGCACAGTCTGGTTTCAGACCGGGGCATGGTACCGAGACGGTCTTGGTCGCCTTAGTGGATGATCTGCGCCGGGAGCTAGACAGGGGGAGTGTGTCCCTGTTGGTGCTCCTGGACCTCTCAGCGGCCTTCGATACCGTCGACCACGGTATCCTTCTGGGGCGCCTTGCGGAAATGGGTCTTGGAGGCATTGCTTTGCGGTGGCTCCGGTCATTTCTGGAGGGTCGCACCCAGAAGGTGTCATTGGGGGACTCCTGTTCCGCACCACAACCTTTGACTTGTGGGGTGCCACAGGGTTCCATACTATCCCCCATGCTGTTTAACATCTACATGAAGCCGCTGGGTGAGATCATCCGGAGTTTCGGGGTGCGGTGTCATCTGTACGCAGATGATGTCCAACTCTGTCACTCCTTCCCACCTGCTACTAAGGAGGCTGTCGAGGTCCTGAACCGGTGCCTGGCCGCTGTAACGGTCTGGATGAGGGCGAACAAACTGAAACTAAATCCAGACAAGACAGAGGTACTCCTGGTCAGTCGCAAGGCCGAACGGGATATAGGGTTACAGCCTGTGCTGGACGGGGTCGCACTCCCCTTGAAGGCGCAGGTTCGCAGCTTGGGTGTGACCCTGGACTCATCGTTGAGCCTGGATCCCCAGGTTTCAGCGGTGACCAGGGGAGCATTTGCACAGCTTAGGCTCGTGCGCCAGCTGCGCCCGTATCTCGGGAAGTCTGACTTGGCCACGGTGGTACACGCTCTTGTCACATCCCGCCTGGATTACTGCAACGCTCTCTACGTGGGGCTGCCCTTGAAGACGGCCCGGAAGCTTCAGCTGGTCCAGCGTGCGGCAGCCATGTTACTAACTGGAGCGGGTAGCAGGGAGCACACAACGCCCTTGTTGTCCCAGCTTCACTGGCTGCCGATTTGCTACCGGACCCAATTCAAGGTGCTGGTCTTGGCCTACAAAGCCCTAAACGGTTCCGGCCCAAAATACCTTTCTGACCGCATCTTGGCCTACGAGCCCACGAGGACCTTGAGATCATCTGGGGAGGCTCTTCTCTCGATCCCGCCTGCATCACAGGCACGGCTGGCGGGGACGAGGGAGAGGGCCTTCTCGGTGGTGGCCCCCCGGCTGTGGAACACTCTCCCGGCACACATCAGACAGGCGCCCTCCCTCATGTCCTTTCGAAAAAGCCTTAAGACCTGGCTGTTCGAGAGGGCATTTAATTAAGTGCTAAGCAACAACATTACGGTAATGAGAACTGGAATGGTATAAGGAAAATGAGACTGGCTATGATTCTACTAAGAGACGAAGCGGATTTTTATGTAGTTTGTATTTGTTGTATAGTCATATGTTGTTGATACTGGCCTCTGTAACTGTCTTTTTATGTGTACTGTACACCGCCATGAGTCGCCCGTAAGGGCTGAGAATGGCGGTCAATAAGTGCATCTAATAAATAAATAATAATAAATACAATGTGTATCTTGTGTCTTTTGTATAGGTGCCCTGTCTTATTAGTGGTTGGAGACAGCTCACCTGCTGTTGAAGCTGTGGTAAGTGTACCAGGTTATTGTTCTCTGTACTCTGTTACATACATTTTGCTTTTTGTTGCATGCTGTGAAATGTCAATGAAAACAACTCCGTACATTTCCACTTGAAGTCGTACTTATCAAGTAGGAGATATGCTCCTCAACCGTAAATGAGGATAAAATCTTAATTGTAATTGATTATCCAAGAGGTTAGGATGTGGATTAGATGGTAACAGAGCCATGTAGCCAATGTATGTGAAGTGATTTCCCCTTTTCTCTATCCGTTTTCTTCTGCTCTTCCTACAGTGCAAGTAGGCAAGAGCCCACAGCTCTGAGAGATTTGGATGACCCTTTTTACTCTGACCTCTCCCTCTCCTTCTCTGTCTCTCATATTCTCTGTTGTTTGTTTCCAGATCAAATACATTATCATTAATATGGTTTCGCTTGCTGCTATAATTAGCAATTTATTTATTTATTTACTATATTTATATACTGCCTTTCTCACCCCTGGGGGGACTCAAGGCGGATTACAACATATTAATGGCAAAAACGCAATGCCAACATACAGTAACACAAAGATATCATAATAGCTAATTACTACATGTAACTTTGAATTAAAATAATTAAAACCATTAAACATAAGACATAAACAAAATTTAAACATTCAGATAAAGCATTAAAATGAATGAAATCTCCTTTTCCACTTTCAGGGTCAGCCCTGCATATTCAGTAACTTGTACAGCATGTGCTGTACCTGTTATATTTCCTGAAGATTATGCTGAAGATTTTTATTACATTCATATACTTTTGTTGCTTCAAGGAGCTCAGGGTGGTGTACATTGAATTCTTTTAATATAACCTTGCAGGAACCCTGTGAAGTAGATAAGGTTGTAAAATAGTGATTTAACTATTTAACTTCAAGGCTGAGAGGGAATGTTTATACCTTACCATATAAACAAGCTTTAATGTGAACATAAACTATAATATTGAGCCTGTGAGTGTGTTCATCCTTTAACTGAATGTTTTCTGCTTCAGAGAAGCAATTTTGCTTTGCTTAATAAGATGCTCAAGAAAACTTTTAAATCCTGCCTATATCATAGCTAGAATAGGAATTTTGTCATTATTAATGAATGGGATCTGTACAGGTTATTCACAAAATTTTCTGCATTTATATTTCTTATTCCCTTGCGTTTTTACAAACATACACAGTTGCGTTTTTACAAACATACACAGTTTTTTGCTATACCCACTGGATTCTTGATGTGGACTCTGAATTATACCTTGTACATTTACATGCATAATAGAGAAAATCTAAAATAATCCTGTGTCCTTTTTAGGTTGAATGTAATTCACGGCTGGATCCAATGAATACGACACTCTTGAAGGTAAATGAAAATTAGAGGCAGTATGTATTTTTATATATATTTTAATGTATGTATTTTATGTATTGTATAGTTTCTTTCTAATGTAGAGGCAGATAAAATTTTCAGACAGGCCACCAAACCATTTCTGTGACTAGCAATTGCTTGTTATTATCAAGAGAGTTATTTTTTTCTTTTGTCTTTCTCCCACCAGTATATTGCCTTTCCTGAAAGACTCTGGAAATAGTAGTTTATCTTTTCAAAACTTTGCATTCTCCTTCCCTGTTTATTGTTGCAGTTTATTAAGTAGAGCCAGTGTGGTGTAGTGGTTTGAGCATTGGATTATGACTCTGGAGACCAGGGATTGAATCCCTGCTGGGTGCTCGCATGGGGTTTCCCTGTGTGAGCCCTGTCTGTTAGGGCAATCAGAATAGAAGAAAGTTGTGGTGTGTCTTACCTAAGCTTTGTCTATTTAATGGGGCAAGCTGCATCGCTCAGTTGCATCCTGGCTCTAGAGAGAGGTGTTTCAGTCCTATTGCCTTGCCATGTGCTCTCAGCTTTAGCTTTTGACTTGGCTTGGTCTCTCTCTCTAGCATTGAATCTTTTTTATTTTCCTTTATTTCCCTTTATTTTCTTGATTCTTTATATAGTGGGACTGGTAGTTGGAATGTGCATGTGGGTGGGTGGGTGACGTTTGGGGACTTGTGGCTGAGTGTGCTTTTCTCTTAGGGTGACTGAGCTTTGAGTCACCTTTTAGCCTCTATTAAAGCCTTTAGCTTCCTCTCTTATTTCTCCTCCCACTTCTACTTCAGAAATTAGTACTTTTAAAACATTATTGTTAATAATCATAGAAATTCCAACAAACATCAAAGCCTCGTTCTCAGAAAAATTACCTACCTACTTATCTACCTAAACTTACCACCGATACCTAATAATTTATTTCCTTTGCATTCTCATCACAAGTTCTCTCAGATGTTTTATTATATTTCTCTCTGTGCTCTCTGCCTTCTTTATTTCATTTTGATAATAATATGTTCAAAAACATAGTTTTTTACAAGCATGGCTAGATTTCCCACAATACATTTTGATTCCCCCCCCCCCCCCCCAGTGGATCATCCAGGAGTGTTTTTCTAATAAGGGAACATGGATGGTGGGCTGCTGGCCTCTTCCAAAATACTGTGAGAAAAAAAATGCAAAAGCTTTGGAAGAAGTTGTTGTTTTGAATTAGTAAAGAAAGTGTAATCAAGGTTGTGTGATGTGGAAGTGCATCTTTGGCATTTGGTAGGAAAGAATGGTGCCCTGCTGCAGGGCCAGCGGTGGGATACATTTTTGGGAATTTTTAAAGGAGATTTCATTTCTAGAAAGAAAATAAATTCCTAAAAATCAGGGGATGACCCAAAAGTGGTGAAACTTAGTGGGCCAGCAGTAGCAGATGTGTCCTCCAAGTGTGGCCATTTTCATCCTGATAGTCCTAAAAATGACAGGAAAGGGGAGCCTGTGAAGCCCCCTCACTGCTGCCAATAGGAGGGATCTAGCCGCATTATATGGCTGCGGACGCAAAAACATATATGCAGGTCCCCCAAAATCCAGATGGCAAAAACCGCTTGAGGTTCAGATGAAATGCACAAGCCTAGTACACAGCAGTTTGAAATATGCATAGTTGCAAGCCTTGGGGTTTTTTCCCATTTCAGGAAACCAACTCCAGAAATGGGAGTTCATATAAGCTTGCATTTGTTGTTTTATTTGTTCAGTTGCTTCCGACTCCTGCCTGCTTTACATTTTTCTCTTACTTCACCAATGCCTGTGTTGGCTTTCTGTCTCAGCATACTAGAAACAATATTTCCCTGAGAAAAGTTCAGTTCTAAAGCTATATGTTCTGGGAGAAAAGAGGTTATGGTTTGTGCAACACTGCAGTCCTTCACTAAATGGACTAATTTTAGGGTTGGTTTGTAAGTTAGCTTTTTCAAAATCTGAATGTCATTTACCTTGGTTTGAAATTGTTTTCTCTTGTAGATGGCAGATTGTGGAGGACTTCCACAGGTTGTGCAGGTGAGCTCTAACTGTCTCCTGGTTCTTGTACATTTTATAGTTACAAATGTGCCACCACCTACACTTAGTTCTTTTTTTTTTTCCCTCCTAGCCTGGGAAACTGACTGAAGCCTTCAAGTACTTTGTGCAAGGAATGGGCTACAGTAAGTAAGGCCAATACTGTCTTTTTTTGGAAAGTGGTAGAACGGAAGTTCCTTTCCATTCAGATGCCACTCAGCCTACCACTATCTAGTATCTACTGCTATCTAGCATCTTTCATAGATATCAGTGGGAAGTGTAGTTCTTGGACCCCACAAGCAGCCCCTCAAGGTACTTGAACCCTACATTCTGTTTTTTTTAAAAAAAGGCATTACTTTTGGGGGGAAATCACCCAGAAATAATAACAACAACAACAACAACAACAACAACAACAACAACAACAACAACTTTATTTATAACCCACCCACCCTATCTCCCTGGGGGACACAGGGCAGTTTCCAACAAAAGATGGCAAACTCTCAATGCCATAACATTGCACATAGATCCCCCCCTGAATGCATGCAAACACATTAAATACCCCACACTGTCCCAGATCACCTGCCCTCTTTTAAATACCTTCTTATGAATAAATATATAGTTTCCCTTTCATTTCTTGGCATCATTTAATGAGAGTTATTATTATGCACATTGGGAGGCGTGGCCCAACAGGAGGGGGGCCAGGTGGACAATTGGTCCTGGCCCCCCTGCACAGTTGCCCACCCATGTCTAAAGTGTAGGGAGACATATCTGTTTATTATCATATAGGCACCATTGTCCTGAGCCATCCCATGTTACAACACCATGTGATAATCAACAGACAATATAAAGTCCTTAGTTTTTAAATTTGCCTCTCCTGGACAGATATGAATTCATTTGATTTCTTGCAGTTTTAGAGGTGTTGATGCTGGCAGAATTGCAGAGAGAAAGCTGTTAATTGCTATAATGTAAGCTATGATTGCAAACAAAGTAGTACAGTTAACCTAGTAATATACTTTCTCTGACATAGAAATTAGGGGTCAGAAAAAGTGGACCTGTTAAAACCCAAAGACTAAAAATTATGTTTTAAAGTCACCTGACAAATTAATGGGCCCTGAAGGCTTAGGATCATGAATGCAGCAAATGTTTAGAGGTTCACACTCAGTGGTCCCAGCCGTATGTTGTTTCTGGCATGTCATGACTGCACTAACTGTGTTTCCCATTCCCTCTCTTGTCTCTGTTTCCAGTCCCTTATGTGCAGCTCAGTCATCTGAGCACTGAGTCAGGTATCTACAAGTGTGTGTTTAGTTTGGCTGAATTACATTTTTCTTTTCTGATGTGCCACATTGCTTATGGTATGGCCTGGTAACATTCTGCAATCTAGGCCACCCCGTTGTACTTTTTTGCACCACAATTTCGTTAGTAGCTTCATCTGCATTCGGTTGACCGTTGCATGGTTTGCAATTCAGTAGTAATCCAAAAGTGAAGCTTGTAATTTCTAACTTTCTTAAAAAGTTAAATGAGAAACATGACTTCATTGCAAAGAGTTTGGCAGCTGTGCACTTCAGGCCATTTGACCATATACACTTTTATTTTCACATATGGAAGTGGATGACACATTCAGGAAAACACAGAGCTCTTGGCCCTGGGTTTTCCTACAGCAAATGTGGAGGGAAGGAAACCCCTTGCATGTCGAAGAGATGCAAACAAAGTCAAACCGAGTAGGGAAATACACTTGGAAGAGGGTTGTCTATGCAGAGGGGAAAGAGAGATGTGTTATTCCTTCAGCTCCACTTGCTGTCACTCCTGTACAGATACCTCCACATCTATGAGACTATGTTCATCCCTTCTTGTGACAATACCAAGAAAGCAATCTCTTTTATTTGTTTTTTTAGCAGCACCTCTCTTTTTCTTCTGCTTCATGCCTGTTGATTGTGAGAATGAACAAAATGGTTTTTATTCCGAAATTCACTGTCTCTCTCCTTACAGTGCCATCTGCTAGCATGACCAGGCTGATCCGTTCCCGGACCCAGTCATCTTCGAGCGTGGGCTCTGGAGAAAGCAGCCATACACGGTCTCAGAGCAGCAACCACGGAGAGGCAAAACATGGCATGCCTGAACCCGCTGGTGCCCATGGCACCCCTCAGACGATGGAGGTTTCCTGCTAAGCAACCTTGTGCATCCAGACAATCCCTTTCTTTCTTTCTGAACCCACCCAGAATCCAGTGTTCACCCAGACAAGTGGCATTAGCAGGTCTTTTTCTTCCTAATTGTGCCTGCCCCTCCTACCTGCCACCTGTCCCCCCCCCCCTTTCTGTCTTTCTGGCATTACCTTTGGTTCTCTTTGTATAGGCTGCATAAACACAAGATGCATAGAGACATTCTTGAAAACAGGCAAGGGGGGTTGTTTTGCTGCAGGCTGAGGTCTGCACCCCCTACCCAGCGGCCTTTGCTCTTTTATTGACCACAGGTACATGCACTGGATCAACAGTTGCCTCTCTGTTCTCCCCAGGCCCCCTGCTCCGCTGGCTTCAGGCAGGCTATCCAGTTTGCTTTTATACCTCCCCTTATTGCTTTCTTGTACCTTCATCTTTATCTGCTTGGACCCTTTGGTATTTCTGAAAATATTTTTTGTTCCTTTGTGTATTACTCTTCAAAACTAATAAAAAAACAAAAGAGGCAAGGGTTTCTGACTTGTCCCTCAGAAGAGAGAAATACCTTCATGAATGATACGCTTGTGGAAAACCCGCTTTGCCTCAGATTATTAAAATAGGCTCCCTGCACCCCTATGTGAAAAAGAAGAGAATATGTTTGTGTGTCACAATTCTGCTGTGGGCTTACTGCTGCAAATCTGTACCTCTGTATGCAACCCCTTAATTACTAACATTCCATTGGTGCTACTAGCGGAGAGAACTGTTGTATATGAAGGCAGTCATCCTTTCCCTTAGCTTCCTTGTGCTGTCAAACCATGTGAGAGTAGTAATTTTCTAAAAATTTCAAATACCAGTTTCTGTGACTTGTGCAATTAAAACTGCTTTCTAGTTGTGCTTCTGCTGAAGATTATTAGGCTAGAATGGAAATGTTTTCAATTTCAAGGTGGGTCTTGAATTCTCCATTGTCTAAACTCTCGAATGGATCCAAGCAAGCTGTATAGTTAGTTGAGCTTTCAAGATAGTTTAGGTCTTTCATAACTGAGCTGAGGAAACAAAAGTTCCTGTCTTATTTATCATGCAAAACGTAGTTGGACAGTAGATTAAAGAAGCCTTCCCCTACCTGATCTCCTCCGGATCCCTGGGATTCCAGCTCCCACTGTCCTCATTCATTATAGTGCAGTTGTGTTGGCCAGAAGTTATGGATGTAGTAATCCAACAGCTGCAAGGTAGCATTAGAAGGGTGGACTGAAGGGAAACCCCTAACTCAGAAAGGTGTGCTGTTGCACAGAGTAGCATTGATTTACACACTCCACAATAGCTAAAGGTTTAGTTTGAGTAGTGCTAGAGATCAATCTGGACAATATTCAGGATGGTCTTTTCCATGGAGGCAGAAACCAGTGCTTCTTCCAAACTGAAGAAAACTTAAGACCAAGTAAATGTGTATACAACTATCTTAATACAACTGTTCAGTTAAATTAATATGTGTGATTATTTGCACACAGTTGTTAGTCACTGCTTTGAAAATAAAGCTAAAACTGAAAGTTCAAAATTAATGTATTGTTGCAGTGAATCTAACCTCTGTTTCGTATCAAACAGTAGCATAGAATTCAGAATCACTGAAGGAAAGTTGAGATGTTTCAATCTTGGGTGAAATAGCCACACAGTATTTTGTAATAAAAATTCTAATGTTTGTGTAATAAAGAGGTTAGAACAAGCTCATGTATGTCTACTCAGAAATAAGCCTCACATAATTGAATGGGATTTACTCCCAGGTAAATGTGTCTAGAATTACTGTCTGAGTCTTTTTCATAATTTTGAGTGGATAGATACAAAACGAGGAAATACTTATTTTGGTTTTGGTAGAATAGCTTGACACTAATGCATTACCATTGTAATAGTAATTCTGTTAATGTCTATATAGATCTATCTCTATGATTCTTTTTTCAAATGTTCTGGGTTCAAAACTGGTATTTACATTTGCCCTGTCCACCTGTACTGCTGCTGCTACAAGTATGCCTCTCCTTCCTCCAGAAAGTCATCAAAACTTTAATGAATCACCCTTTCTAGAAGGGGCCTGAGATTTACAAATATTGCTTATTTAATCAAATGGTCAAAAGCTAATTATGAAATATGATCTTTGCCATTTGGGGGAATAATAATACAATGATCTCGTCAGCTGAGATTTCATCATGAATGAATCTTTGGGGCACCTGAATGGTCAATTATCAGTTTTGTAGCCTTTCCCCAAACAAGCATGTCTGCACAAAAACAAAAAAAACTTATGTTCTGCTTGCATCTTATGAGGCTTGTGAGCTTACATAAATACTGGCTAAGGCAATGCTTTCATGTACTTTATAGTGTAAAAATATGCTCGCTTTCAAGCCTAGTTTTTAAAATATTTTTCTTCGATACTTAACTCAGAAGCCTGACAGATCCAGTGTTTCTAGTGGAAGTGGGGATTTGTGCCCTGGGATCTAGGAGATTCTTAGGCTAAATGTAGGGGTTTATTGGGGGTGGTGGCTTTAATCTGGATCTTTGAATATGGACAGTATGTAACCTAAGAGGAGGGAATGTGCAGCTGACTGGTACATGGAATCATGGCAGTATGCTTAGTTTCGATGTTGTTCAAGGGGCCAGGTTCTTGGAGAAAATTATGTTCAGCTTTATTTCAGGAAGGAGATGGGACTGGGAGATTCTGCCTGAAGGGAAATTTGTACCAAGTAAATAAAGCTATTATCAAGTCTAATTGTCAATGCGCCTCTGTGTCTGTGTTTCTTCCCCTTCTGACTTGTCTTTTAAGTGCACATTCAGAAAGCCAAACGGCCATGCTTTATGATCAAATAAGACAAAATAGTAAGTGTCCCTTATCTTAAATATGACATAGGTGGACTGCATAGGAAGCATCCCTTTCTTCTCTGAAATATGGAATAAGTTAAAAAAAATGGTGTCTTGTTTCTTTGACATGCTTTTTAGGGCCGTGAAGGGAGATAGGGATATATAGAAACATTCAAATAGACATGAAATGTATAACCACATCATATAAATCTTATTTAAAATTTTGAGCAACAGTTACATCTCTACAAGTAACCAGTGCTGAGCTGAGTAATTACAAGCCTGTATCTAACTTTTTGAGGCAAAGGGAAAGATGTTGCATTCTGTTGGATAGGTACTTAAAACTTGGTACTGTCTACTGATTTCTTCATACTTTCAGTTTCAAGTCAAACCTACATGGGTGACAGGTGCAAAGAAGTTAATCAAATGTGATAGCTTTTTTGACATTTATCTGTAACTGCTGTTACATATTCTGAGTAGTTCAGAACAGTTTTTCCAAAGTGGCACACACAACAGTGTTGAACTACAACTGCCATCATCTTGAGCCAGAATAGCTGTGGATGACGATGATGATGCTTGCCAATCTGGTTGAACTACATCACCAGGTTAAGGAAGGGTTGTTTATCGATTCTGAGACTTCTGTGTGTGCCTCTGTAAATAAACAAGGTGTCTTGTTAATATATGTTTTGTTACTACCATTTCTGCTTAATTTTCTCTCTACTTTTGGATGTTGGTTCTTTTCAAATGCTTAAGTTACTTTGCCCTTCTCCCTGGAATGAGATTGAATACCTGTGCTGCCCTCTGCAAAGAATTATAAAGGCTCAGCATTTATCTACACTTCTCTACCACATCTGTGGAAAGGACAAAAGAAGATCCACAGTGGAGTAGTTATAAAAAGAATATTGGATTACACAGATCTTTCTAACAATGGTCACCCAGATATTTTGGGGAAATCTTCACCTTGATGCAGGAAATCTATCCTATTATTGTTGTCTTCAAGTGGTTTCCAATAATAATAACAACAACTTTATATCCTTCTACCTTCTCCCAAAAGGGACTCGGATGGCTCACATTTCTAACATATGGTGATGCTATCATGGAGTTTTCTTGTTCAGAGGGGGCTTGCCTTTGCCTCCCTCTGAAGTTGAGAGAGTGTGACTTGCCCAGGATACTATAATTCAGTGGGCTTCCATAGCTGCATGGGGATGTGAACCTGGGTCTCCAGAGTCACAGTCCAACATTCAATTCATGGATAGTACATGCCAAAGAAGAGGTCCCTTCAGCCTCTGCCTAAAGTTCTTCCAGTATCACTGGTAGATTTACTTTTTTTAACTGTCAAGTAGTTTCTTTACATTTTCTGCTCTTCTATACCCCAATGTACATCTGAACCCTCTCCTTTCAACCACTTCTACTTACTAGTTCACATTTTTAATTTGGGTGAATACAACTCATTATTAAGTTATTAAGCCCTTTAGTCCACCCACTACATCCGTTGCAGTGACAGATGGCAGAATAAACTGACAGAGATTCTCCCAAACCACTTGAAATTGCAAGTACTGCCGACAAAAGAAGTGCACGAGAAATTATTCCTTCTGTTCATTGCCTTTTATTTTATGAGGTGATCTTCCTAGCTAAGTAGAGGGCAGAAATCTTTAGAAACCTAGTGCTTCATTGTTTTCAATTTTGCTCATGGTTGATAGTGTATACATTCATCTATAGCAGTGGATCCCAACCTTTTAGAGACCGTGAAGCACTGAGACAAAAATTGGATACATCGTGGACTATTGAGATCAATCAACCCTTCACCCCACCACCTGGATAAAAATAAATTTAAGAAGTTTTAAAATAACCAGAATGTCTTCATCATATTAACAGTCACATATACATTTTTAATTTTGTGATATAAAGACAAAACACCATGAGACTTCATGAAAAAAAATGTGATTTTTTAGTTTGAATTTCTTTCAAGAGGCAGGGAATTCTTGGATCAATGCTCTTGCTCAATGCCATGCACATGTCATGGCATCGAGTAATAGTAGACTTGATCTTGATAGTAGTAGACTCCCAAACTGGCTTCTGAAACCCGAATGTTAGGCTCCTGTTCTTAGGCTCCAAGATCTGGGAGAATGGGCTCACAAGAGCTCTTCCACTGGCTCAGCCAAAGGGAGAAAGTGTGTCCACATGCTTCCTTTCCATTGCTTTCTCATGAGGAGCCAGTGATGGAGCTTCTCTCTGCTCTCACCTTCACTGAACTGCAGGCTTTGCCTCCTCCTCCTCCTCCTCCTCCTCCTCCTCCTCCTCCTCCTCCTTGCAATCCAGGGCTTCCTTCCTTGCTTCAAAAGCAAGTAAGGAATGAAGGATTCAATATCACCATTCCTGCTCCCTCCCTTTGCTCAGTGTTGGACCCTTCTTTACCTATGCTTGAGGAGACTACTGCCAGAGCCCCATTTGCAATCTCCTTGTAACCTAGCCCCCTGCCACCTGGTCCTGCAAATGTGGCTCTGGCAACAGCAGTTTCAAGCCCAGGCAAGAAAGGAAGGACCCAACACTTCCATTCTTCCCCCCTCCCTTTGCCCAATGTCGGATCCTTCCTTGCAAGCCCAGATAGCAGGGGACTGGGTTGCAAGGAGACTGCAAACATGGCTCTGGTAGTAGCAGCCTCCTCGAGAGCAGGGCAGGAAGAAAACAACATTGAGCAAAGGGAGGGGGTTGTATTTTTAATTCCTTACCTGGTCTTGTGGCAAGGAAGGAAGCCCCATTCATAGACTGGATTGCAAGGAAGAGGAGGCAGTTGACGCACTCAGGAAGTGAAGATGGGGGCCAGGGATAACTCCATCATCACTGGCTCCTTGTGAGGAAGCAATGGAAGCGAGCATGTGGGCACTCTCGCTTCCCTTTGGCTGGGCCAGGAGAGAGGAACACTAAGCCCGAATGCTAACAGGAGCCAGGGCTCTGGGATGAAGGAGAAGGGGAGGGCCAGCAGGAGAAGGGGGTGTGTTTGGGCGAGGGGAATTGTACCTCTGGGGCCACTTCCTCAGCAGCCACACTACGCCAACACAGTTTTTCTGGGAAAGACCCCCATGGAGCACTTTTCTGGTTCTTGCAGACCACCTGTGGTCCATGAACCACTGGTTGGGAACCACTGGTCTATAAGATATTTTTTTCTTGAATCTCTCAAGAGCATATTCTGTGTTTTCAGAAAGTTTAATAAACCATCAACAAAAGATTTACCACTGGCATTATGACTTCATAGAGACTCGGTTTCTTTCTGCCTTGCAGAGGCCACGATGTGACAGTGTGTTCCCCGTTTAATGTTCCCATTCTCAGTGATTTACCAGGAAGTCCAAGTACACTGAACAAAAAGTGCTCATGGAAAAACACAACCTACATCAGTCATGCCACCACTTTCTATGGGACTGATGAAACTACAACCTTTTATCATCTTTGCACATCATCTGAAAATAATTTGAAAGCAGTGGGATAAAACCTCATTACGACAGCAAGTATACCTAGACTCAGATGATTCTGAAATCTATTCCTTGAATTAGGGAGATAGTAAAAAGGAGAGAAAAATTGTTGCTGCTGTTGTCTTGTTTTCACTGTTGTTTTTTTTAAATTTTCCACCCATTTTTGCTTCTGTTTTTGTGAGGTCTTTGCTTGGTTTTGAGGTTAACGATTGTGCATACACAGGCATACTGTACCGTACAGCTGGAGATGGTGTTGATGATACTGGGTCTATTTTAAGCTGCCTGGAGAGATAAGATCTAAGCAGCAAGGAGGGACATAATACGGAGGCTTCCAATGACAATAATGCTTGCATTAGTAACCCCTTAGATAGCTTAGAGAACAGAGTAGAGACGGTGGTGTAAGATCCAATATATTTGCATAGGAAGTAGTGGATTTTAATCCCAGCTTTAAGAGTAAGGGACATTTCTTTATTTATATTTATTTATTTAGAACGTTTATATCCCATTCTTCTCTACCTCCGTGGGGGGACTCAGAATGGCTAACAGCAAAAATTAAATGCTATACAATAAATAACATCATAAAACAACATACACAATAAATAAGTTCTAAAATACATATAAAAGACAATTCATCAAGTTAAAAACATCATCTAACTCAATCCAGATGTTGTGGTCAAATAACTCTTAGTCTATACCAGGTCATCCATCTATCTGTGAATGCCTGATTCCAAAGCCAGGATTTTAGCTGCTTCCTGAAGGACAGGAGGGAGGGGGCAGACCGAATCTCGCCGGGGAGAGAGTTCCATAGCCAGGGGGCCACCACAGAGAAGGCTCTGTCTCTCATCCCCACCAAATGCAACTGCGAAGGCGGTGGTACCAAAAGCAGGGCCTCTCCGGAAGTCCTTGATGGTTTATAGGAGAAGATACGTTCAGACAGGTAAACTGGGCCGTAACTGTGTAGGGTTTTGTAGGTTAAAACCAGCACTTTGAATTGTGCTCAGAAGCTAATGGCAGCCAGTGGAGCTGATTTAACAAGGGAGTTATGCACTCCCTGTATCCTGCTCCCATGAGCAAACTGGCTGCCGATCGTTGGAGTAGTTGGAGCTTCCAGGCAGTCTTCAAAGAAAACACTACGTAGAGTGGGTTGCAGTAGTCTATTTGGGATGTAACCAGAGCATGGACCACCGTGGCCAAATACACTGAGGAGTGCAGAAGATGTATGGTGCCCCACTATGCCGCTGTTCTGCCCAGTCTCCGATTTGCCTTATCTGGACTCAGATATCTATTGAGAAATAAGCCCTTGTGAGGAAGTCTTAAACACACTTCCATGTGTTTTTTAGTTTCTTCAGCTGGATACACTACCTACCCCTCATTCTACATAATTTGAATAAGATGGATTCAAATATCTTAAACACATAATGTTTGTTGTAGTTTACCTGGAATGTCTAACCTTCTGGCAACAAGTTGGCATAGGTCAACATGTGACTTGGACATACACACATGCATGCACACACAAGACTACTGTGCACTGCTGAATATTGGTCATTTTATGGCTTATATGTAATCTGTATTGTGTGAAAAGCAGATCGCTGTCAGAGCAGCATGTCTTGTCCAAGCTGTTCCTGGCATCTGTTTTCTATGCAGAAAAAAACCTTATGACATTAACCACCTTTCCACTTACGTCAAAGGAAACTGATCAGTTTGTGGGTTCTCAGTTTTTAAGCACTTCTCAACAACATGCACTCAAAGGGATATGCATGCACACAGAGTCTCTGACTCTAGTAGTTAGGTTCAAGAATACTTCTGGCAAGAGGAACCAAGTGGATTTTACACTTTTGATTTTGATATTTGCACTTGCATATGATTTAGGGGCAACCTACTACCTGGAAGTGTTCACAGCAAGAAATTTAAACAACTGAAGACGACTTCATGCTCACAGAGAAGCTTCTCAGGTGTGTTCTCCTCCTTGGAGAGTCTTAATTCCTATCATAGACCTGGATTTGTTCTGCTACATCTATGTGGATCAAGGTGTGATCGAGTGTGCTATCCATAATTGTTTATGGTAAACCAGCTGTTAGGAATTGTGGAAGTTGAATTCCAAAACACCTTGGAGGGCTGAAGTTTTCCCATTCCTGGGGTAGAAGCTCAGAGGTGGGTAGCAAGTTTGAAATTCATGTTGATCATCTCTTGTGTTTTGTTTTGAAAGATCTCTCTTTTAGCTGTACCAGAAACCCATTACTGTGTAAAACAACCAGTTGGCAGTGGCCTGTGATGGGAGTCGTTCCCAGTCGGAGGAAGGACATTACAGTGGAGCCAAGGCCACAGCCAAACACACTGAACAACCAGTCTCTCAACTCCAACTTTGTTCTTACACCACCAGGTGGGATTTATGTTGCATTTCCAACCAATTAGGGTGCAGGAGCTTGGGACATGGGTTAGCTGCCATCTTGTGCCCAATTCCTACCAATAGCAATGGAAGTTACAAACCTAATACATGATTTCATGCTGGCATTTCAAATGTCTGGATGCTTTTCTACATTTTCAAAATTATGTTCGAATGAAGAATTTTTTAACTGCATAGCTGCGAGGTAATGCACAAGTGGTAATGTCGCATACCTTTCAAATCTGAGATTTTTTTTTATTATTATTATTATTATTATTATTATTTTGTTGATGGTCTGAAATTAACTGGCAGGACAGACCCACACATTGGCTGGGATTTCATTCCTGGGATCTAGGAGAGCACCGATTTTTCAAAAGTGTGAGAGTACAGAAACTACTAGAGCTTTACTAAGCCACCAGTTAGTAAAGATTCTCCCTTAACCCTCATTAGTCTTCTGGGAGAAAGCTCATCTGCAACATGACTAGAAGTTTCAGACATATGTTTGATACCAAACTTCACTGTAACCTTTTCATGTTGGACCAAATGGAGCCATAGAGTACTGTGTGGTTGACATGGAGGTATAAGTGACTTTCTTTGAAATGGACTGCCTTACAGAAAGGTTTTTGTTGTTCATTCGTTCAGTCGTCTCCGACTCTTCGTGACCTCATGGACCAGCTCACGCCAGAGCTCCCTGTCAGCCGTCACCACCCCCAGCTCCTTCAAGGTCAGTCCAGTCACTTCAAGGATGCCATCCATCCATCTTGCCCTTGGTCGGCCCCTCTTCCTTTTGCCTTCCACTTTCCCCAGCATAATTGTCTTCTCTAGGCTTTCCTGTCTCCTCATGATGTGGCCAAAGTACTTCAACTTTGTCTCTAGTATCCTTCCCTCCAATGAGCAGTCGGGCTTTATTTCCTGGAGGATGGACTGGTTGGATCTTCTCGCAGTCCAAGGTACTCTCAGAACTTTCCTCCAGAAAGCTTATTGAGGGAAATAATGGAGTATAAGATGAGGAAAATAATAGAGTATAAAATGGAGCCTCTTTTGTCAGAACTGCATCAATCTGTCTGTCAGAAACATCTGTATGGCACTGGTGTAGTCCCCCATCTATCTCTTTCGATTTAGGAACTGAAGGTCTCTTCTATTTGTATTAAAATTTGGATTCTGACTGAGGTCCCACTATCACCATCCAGCATGATATGGTGGTAAAAATCAGACAGACTTAACACCAGTATTCTTTTTAAGTATTCTTAAATTTGGGAATCTCATGATATATTATGACATAATGAGCACATTCTAAGATATGTAATAATTCATACACTCCCCTATAATTGCTTCCCTTAAGGAAAAACACAACCCAGCCATAGTGCTTGCATTCTATTCCATTCCATTGTATTGCAGAGAAGACATTAATTACAGAACCACATGTTGTAACTCATCTGTTATATTTTCATCTTAAGCCACATTTTGTCCCGTTATTTCTATCTGTTTAGTGAACTATATCTATCTAGCATGGACTAATTAATTTTATTAGCAGTATTTATTTATTTATTTATTTATTTCATATTGCCCTTCTCACCCCTGAAGGGGGACTCAGGGCGGCTTCACAGCAAGCACCATTTGGTGCCATCACAATAATAAAAACAATCAACAAATTCATGAAAACAGAACATTAAATAAACAGTTGTTAAAACACGCCAGTTAAAATCAGAATCTGGGTCAATTCATTGTCACTTATGCTTATGTCTTCTTTTCTCTAGCCACTATTCAATGGTCAAACGCAAGATCCCGCAACCAAGTCTTGAGTTGTTTAGCAGCATTTGTACATGATAGCCTTCTCTTCTCTAGACCGCAGAGTGGTCTGTTCGCCATCTCCTCTTGCCTTCTTTTACTCTCTCCCTAGCCTCTACTCAGCTTATCAGCCATTTCTCCAATCAGATTGTTGGAGATAATATAAACACATGGTGCATCGTTACATCTAGGCTTTTGTCTATTATCTATCCTGATTGCGCTGGCCATCACAACTGCTATGGGTTTATTCTCAGTCATGTCTGGGGGAAGTTATCTTGTTTACCATTGAGCAGCCATTCTGCCTAGAATTGATTTAGTGTTTATATATGTTTATAGTTTATTTTATGCTCCAGCATTTAATGTTTGCCGAATGAATGTTGTGCTCCACCCTGAGTCCCTTCTGGGTGAGAAGGGCAGAACATAAATGTTTTAAATAAAATAAATAAATAAATAAATAAATGTGGGCTCTCAATCATACACATATGCATACATTCATAGACTGGATTGCTCATCTCAATTTCTAAGCCGAAGACCCAGCATTGTTCATAGATACCTCCAAGGTCATGTGGCTGGCATGCCTGCATGGAGCACCATTACCTTCCCACTGGAGCGATACCTATTGATCTACTTACATTTGCATGTTTTCGAACTGCTAGGTTGGCAGAAGCTGGGGCTAACAGTGGAAGCTCACGCCACTCCCAGGATTTGAACTTGCGACCTTTTGGTCAGCAAGTTCAGCAGCTCAGTGGTTTAACCCACTGCACCACCGGGGGCACCCACTTGCCCAAATAAAACCATATTGAATAATCTAGAGCTAATATGGTAGTAGTAATCTTTCGTGGGTAGACAGCCTCTCCCCACCAGACATTCCTGTTACCTCGGCACAATAAGAGTGTTTTGCAAAAGCAGTCACTCTTGTTGCCACATGGTTTTGAGGCAATAGTGTAGTAATGGTGAGGCTGTGGACCATATTTTCATTCTTGCAGACCACTGCTCTAAATGATGACAAAAGGGGTGCAGCCATATTTGGCTATAACTGAGTATGAAACATTATCTTTGAGTTTTCCTGTCCTCTGGAAGGCCTCACAAGATCAGATGTCATTGTCCATACACTTCCAATTAAAATGCTTCCCCAACCAGGCCTTAGTGCAGTTCACACTAGCATGCCCACTAGTATGGAAATGGGTTTGATCCACTGCTTGATAGGAACCATAAGGTGTCCCTGAAACCGTCAGTCCTCTTATGACACATGCATTAGCCCCCACACACCTGTACAGAAGCTGTTATTCTGCTTTTCTGAGATAAAATAGCAAACGTGGCTGAATTCAGGGCAAACCCAGGCTCATTTTAGGAAGATGCAGTATGATGCTGATTCTATGAAAGTACATATTTTAATATCTATCCGTTCATGAAATCAAGGGTTCTGGAGAAAGAGTCTGAGTACCAATTATAGTTTCTAATCTTTAATTTCAAATCATATCCAGAATAGGTTCTCCAAGGGTAAAGGAGACAAGACAGACAAGAGATCAATGTGAAAATGGAAAGATTTGTCAGGTAGTCCACCAAAACAGGAAAAAAATGCTTTAATTGGGCGCCGAGGCAACAGGCTGGGCCCCTTATGTCCTCTTAGAGAAGGAGACTAACGCGAGGATGTTTTTATGCCCAATTTATCACTCCTTTCTTGCTCTCCAGATAGCTGTGCTTCTCAGAGAAAGGATATGGGGAAAAAAACCTTCCTTACAGAAGCAGATAGTGCTTCAGTAGCCTGAGCCTAAACCTTTTAGGGCTTTAAAAGTACACAGGGGTAGCTGAGATACGACACCTTTGCTTTCTGTGATGCAGCAGCTTAAAAAGCAAATGGGATTTTGTTGACACAACAAAACTCCTTTCTGTCTGTTTCCATCCTGTCTGTCCAAACAGCATTGAATGTTTGCCGTGTATGTGTGCTGTGATCCGCCCTGAGTCGCCTTTGGGGAGATAGGGTGGAATATAAATAAAGTGTTGTTATTATTTTACTGAAACAGCAAATGAGTTGTTGTTGTTGTTATAATAATAATAATAATAATAATAATAATAATCATCATCATCATCATCATCATCATCATCATGATGGCCTGCATCAATAGGAGTCTAGTGTCTAGATCCAGGGAAGTCATGCTACCCCTCTATGTTGCCTTGGTCAGACCACACCTGGAAAACTGTGTCCAATTCTGGGCACCACAACTGAAGGTAGATGTTGACAAGCTGGAATGTGTCCAGAGGAGGGTTATTAAAATTATCAAGAGTCTGGAGAACAAGGCTTGTGAGGAGTGGCTTAAAGAGCTGGGCATGTTTAACCTCCAGAAGAGAAAGCTGAGAGGAGACATGATAAGGGTCATGTATAAATATGTGAGGGGAAGTCATAGGGAGGAGGGAGCAAGCTTGTTTTCTGCTGCCTTGGAGACTAAGACGCAGAACAATGGCTTCAAACTACAGGAAAGGAGTTTCCATCTGAACATTAGGAAGAACTTCCTGACTGTGAGAGCTGTTCAGCAATAGAACTCTCTGCCCTGGAGTGTAGTGGAGACTCCTTCTTTGGAGGCTTTTAAGCAGAGGATGGATGGCCATCTGTCGGGGGTGCTTTGAATGTGATTTTCCTGCTTCTTGGCAGGAGGTTGGACTGAATTGCCCACAAGGTTTCTTCCAACTCTAGGATTCTATGATATGATGGTTAGATGCACACAAACTTTGTTTCATGCACAACATTATTAAAATGATGTGTATAAAAATTGCCTTTGTTCTGTGTGTACAAGGTGTATGTGAAGCATACATTAATTATGTGTTTAGACTTGGTCCCATCTCTAAGGTATCTCCTTATGCTCATATATGCTGATATAGGTATTCCAAAATCCCAAAAGAAAAAGAGGGAAAATTCTGCTTCCTCATCACCTTCTCCAGGATTCATTGTTCTCTTCCAAGGGCCCTGTCCACATCTGGTTGGTAGCTACTGAAGAATAAGGGGCAGTTGGCTATGACCCCATAGCTGGCTGCATAATGATTCAGTCACCCTCCAGCATCTCTGAGGTATGTTCCAGAAGCATTCTCTCCTGACGTTTCACCTACATCTATGGCAGGCATCCTCAGAGGTTGAAGGGTTTGTTGGAAACTAGGCAAGACATTCCACAGATATATAATCATCACTTGCCTAGTTTCCATATGGCCATACAACCTGGAAAACTCACAGAAACCTCTTGTCAACATTCTAGTTGCTGCATTTGGGACTAGTTCAAGTTTGCAGTTTCTCTTCAAGGGCAGCAAAAAAAAATTCAGACATAAGTAGATATGAAGTCCAAGGCACACTTTTTTTTGTTTCTGTACTTGTAGATACAAATCCCTCTATAGCAGTGGCAGTGTGCAATTTCCCTTCTGGGCAAGCAGAGCCGATACTCCGGATGGGAGAGCAGCTGAAGTTGCTGTCTGAGTGAGTACAAGGCATTTTGCTGACTGAGGAAAGCCCCCCATCCTACAAACACCATAGCATTTATGTTTGGTAATGTATTTAAGGCCAAGGGGGTGCAAGGCCAAGAAGCCTGGGCACACATTGTACTTCTATCAGAGGGTGAATACCAGGGTCCGGCTGCCATGGCAGCCTCTACGCCACTCAGCATTTTTTGCCCCAAAGGAATTGCTCCAATCCACCCAATGGAAGCAACCTTGGCTGACACAGACATGGAGGATTAGACATCTTGCTAATTTATTTATTTACGACATTTATATACCTATTCTCACCCAAAGGGGACTCAGAGCGGCTTACAAGTAATATGTAAATACAATACATTATATTAGTACCATATTATATATTACTATAGTGTACTATACTATTATACTGTAATATTAGTAGTAATATTTAATGTAATATAAAATATATAATTATAATACCCTATTAGTAGTATTATATTTTATTACATTATAATATTATCAATATTATATGCATATACAATACAATATATATTATATTATATTATATTATATTATATTATATTATATTATTAGCACAGAGACATGGTGTAACTGTCTTCCTGGCCCCCTCTCTTCACCCTGGTCCCAGAGCAGCAGGTGGTGCTGGGGGAGGGGCTCCCAACTGATGACGTGATGACACAGGAGGCTCCTTCATACAATTTTGAAAGAAACCGATGCTTGAATTAATGTCTTTGCATGATTTTGTTTCTGCAGAAAGGGTGAATGGTGGAAAGTGGAATCGGCTGTGACTGGCAAGAGCTGCTGTATTCCCAGCAACTACATAGCTAAAATTTCTCACAGGTAGGAGATTTTGTTTTAGAGAACATCAGTAAAAGACAGTCATGGGCAAACCCAGGCTCGGGGGACAGATGTGGGCCCTTGGGCTCTTTTCTCAGGCCCTCCTCTCTCATACCATCCTATCCTTCCTACCTTCTCTCTTTCCTTCCCTCCCTCTCTTACCTCTCTCTTTCTCCTTTCCTCCTTCCTTCTACCCTTTTGTCATTCCTTCCTTTTATCCCTCCTTCCCCCCTCTCTTTTTCTTTCCTTCCTTCCTTCCTTCCTTCCTTCCTTCCTTCCTTCCTTCCTTCCTTCCTTCCTTCCTTCCAATTTGTCTTCACTCTCTCCCTCTCTTCCACCCATCCATCCATTAATCTTTCTCTTCCTCCCTCCCTTCCACACTTCTCTTTTTCCTTCCTCCTGGGGGATATTTAGCTGGGAGAAGAGAAGGTAGAGAACCATGCCCCATTGACTTTCTGCTGTTCTAGAGACCAGGGTACAAGGGAGCAATAGTTTCAAATAGCAGGGAAAGAGATTTGACTGAAAAGATTAGGAAGAACTTCCTGGAGAATGGCATAGGCTGCCTTGAGATGTGGTGGAGTCTCAGTCTCTGGAGGCTTTCCGCAGAGGCCGCCTATCAGGAGTGCTTTGGTTATGCCTTCCTGCATGGGAGAGGGTTAGACTGGATGGCCCCTGGAGGTCTCTTCCAACTCTAGGATTCTATATCAGGAGCAGGCAATACAAGATCTAATAGATGTACTTTTTCTCTCCTGTCCACCATTTCATCCTGACCAAGGCCAACTCTTTTGGGATCCAAATGTTTCCTGTCATTCCTTCACTTTCTGCCTCTGAAAGGGAAGAGCGGGGTGCCCTAGCCTGCCCACCCCGCTCTGGTCCACCATGCGGCCCCCAAGTTACCCATGCCCAAGTTGCCTATGCCAAAGTTTGCCCATGCCTGGTATAAGAGAGTTGGGAGTGTTTTTGGCTGCAATCAGGCTCCTATATGTTAGGACACAAATCCTGGTACCAACACATGGGGAAATGTACACACTTCCCACACACTTTTCCAGATACAGTCTTTTGTCACTTCTGAAACTTCTATAGGGCAGGTTTTGAGGGCATTAACAATGTATCCCTCTTACCTTTTCAGATGGCTTTATGAGGGCATCAGCCGTGCAAAAGCTGAAGAGTTGTTGCTGCTGCCTTATAACCGTGAAGGCTCTTTCCTGATAAGAGAAAGCCAAATGAGGAAAGGTATGGAAATAATTTGATTTATAGAGAAGATAGTGGCCTAGAGGTGTTAGGGGTAATTCTAATTTATTTATTTAGCTTCATCTTGGGAAACTTTGCTCAGACCAATAGGCTATAATGCAGAAAGGATGACAACTGGTGGAAAAGCCCACATTGCTCCTAATTTTTTTGGAGAGGTGAATTGTACACGAGAGGTAGAGAACATATGGTCATCCAGAGGGTATGGTCATTTGACTCCACCCCTAGCCAACCACTTAGTTGTATCCTTTAACTTTTGTATGCTGTGGATGCTTAATGATGTTTACGATTTGCCATGAATTCCATATTAGAAAAAGGCAGGGAACAACACCTGGTGAGTTGTATTGCAGTTATGGTTTCTTAATCTAAACATATGGTTCCATAACTGCTCCATATTAATGAATGCTATGCAGTCACAATCATAAATATCCTTCCAATCCTGCTTTTATAGGAAGCAGCTGCACTAAGAAATAGAAGCCTGTTCTGCTGGCAAAAAGGACACGGAAGTAGGATTTTTCACCCCCACTCCTGCAGCAAGTGAGGCCACAACAAGGGGTTGCAAGGGAGGTCCAGTTACTTCTTGTTGCAGCCTCACTTGCTGGGAGGAGGAGGAGAAAGAAACATTACCTTCCAGCTCCCTGATTGCCAAGTTATCTGACCTCTGTTCCATGTCTTGGAGTGGTTGTTGTCTGGGAAAATAAGCTTGGGAGTTTGGGCTAAGAGGTGTCCCTTTAGTTATGCTTTTATAAATAAAGAGATGAAATAGAATGTTGCTTCTTCATATATAGGTGTTTATTAAATTTTAAATAAAACAATACAATAATGCTCGAATGGTGGAATGTTGCTTCTTAAACTGTGGGCTTCAACCCTAAACGGGGTCCCCTCTGCCCAATGTTAGAGTCACAAAAATGTGGTAATAGTAAAAGGTTTCTGAATGCCATCCATTTACACAAATCTCTTTGCTACAACATGCCGAGTTTACAGTGGACTCTGCAGAAAATGTTTTAGCTGAACTGCACAAAAAGGAAAATCAGCCTGTTTAGCAATTCTTGCAAATGCTGATTTATTTTCAGTAGATGTTTTATTTTTATACCTATTTTATATACCTACATACCTGGGAGTTATGTAAACATTCCTCAGACAGAAAGGGTTAAGTAGTGATAAACGTTTAGGAGGTCCTGGTGTAGAATATGGCGTCATCATAATTACCGGTAGGAGCCCCTGGTGGCAAAATGGGTTAAACCCTTGTTTAACCCATTTTGACTGACAGGTTGGAGGTTCGAATTCAGGGAGAGTGCAGATGAGCTCCTGGCAAAAGTATGATAGCTGGGACTCTATGCTGGTTGCGCAACACAGGTCTGAATTAATGAGGGGACACGTGCACGAGACAGTGCAGCGAGTGAGAGACGCATCTGCATCAGAGTCGTGGAAACATTGTTCGTCAGAAAGGGGGAGAAGTAAAATTTCTATCCTGTTTACCATCTTTGTAAGCCGTTGATTATCATTTTACATTAAATAACTCTTACATTACTTCACCCTTATCCTGTCGCACCTGACTTAAATGACTTCACTGCTATCCTGTTGCAGCTGTGTCTCTCAATCGCTCTGCTGTCTCGCGCACACCATCCCTTCATTAATTCTGACCCATATTGCTCATGTCTTCCCTTCATTAATTCTGACCCACATTGCCCAACTAGCATAGTGTAGGGTCCCAGCTATTATACTTTTGCTGAGCTCCCTCTGTCAGCTCCAGCTCCCCATATGGGAACATGAGAGAAGCCTCCCACAAGGATGGTAAAACATCAAAACATTCGGGCGATCCCTGAGCAATGTCCTTGCAGGTGGCCAATTCTCTCATATCAGAAGCAACTTGCAGTTTCTCAAGTTGCTCCTGACACAAAAAAATAATTGCCATCCTCATTGACTTTAAAAATTATAGAAGTCCATTGGTTTCCTAACTCTCCTCCAGAATTAGATCGTCTGCAGGTCTAATTATGTTTAAGAGGAAGAGAAAAACATGGTGCTACATCTCTCCTCTTACAAGACATCACAACAACCCAATGACTGCCTTTGCATGATAGGCCTAAATCATTCTCCTCCCTCTATGTATTGCCACAGATTTTATCCCTTGGGGTTCTTCCCTTGGCAAACTTGCTAAGGAAATTGTTGGCAATGGAGGTGGGGGTTTATTTGAATTAAGCTGCTGTAATGTTTAGTTTAGCTTTGAAGAATTTCAATTTAATTGTGTAAGAAATAAGACAAGTCAACACAAAATCTTAAGGATGATAGCTCAGCATGGAATAACAAAGAAGTGGGTCTGAATATCAAGGCTGTTCCATCAACCAGGCAATCCCACCAGTTTTCATTGTGGCATGGATGTGTGTAATTTCATGGCTGATGGTGCTCCTGACCTCTGTTTGCACCCAGGTTGCTACTCCTTGTCAATCAGACACACAAATCATGCTTCCTGGGATTGTGTGAAACACTATCGTATTAACCGCTTAGAGAATGGCTGGCTTTACATCTCTCCCAGTCTAACCTTCCCAAGCCTACACGAGCTGGTAGACTCTTATTCTGGTAAGATTAATATTTGTATATGACAAAATATGACAAAAGTATATGAAAAAATAGTTACTTGTGAGTTCTTCCCAAAGTACTGAATACTGTTGGACTTCTTACAGCTTGTGGAGCTTATACCTACACTTTGCACACAATTTCTGAGTTGTACAAGCTGTCATCATTACTAATGACAGTTTGTTTACTTTGTCTCTAAGGGGTTTGACAAAATTCACTAGGTGCCGTAATTGATCATGCCAGAATGAGTGAAGGTTGGCAATTGGTGTCTGTAGAGAAGTACTCCCACTAAGACATTTAAGACACAGCAGCTTTATGCAGTGTTTGTTCCTATTGTCATAGAACCTGATGTGGTTTGAATCCCATTTTGACTCTCTCTCTCCTTCTGCAGAAACTGGGGATGGCTTGTGTTGTTGCTTAAAGGAGCCATGTTTCATTCAAGGATCTGCTTCAGATTTCTGCCACAGCCTTTCCAACCCAAAAGTAGTGAGCAAGCCAGCTCTTAACTGGCAAGAGATCAACAGGTATTTTCCCCTCTTGCATTCTATCTTTCCTCGTTGAGTAATGTAAGGGAATTACCTCCAGTTTTCATAATGATCTGATTCAGGGAAGTACTAAATAAATGGATTAGATGAGCCACTGTTACATGTGCTGAGTGGCTGCACAAATGTATACCCAGGCAATCTATATAAATAAAAATGTAATGTTCGTTTGTGAGATTAACATAACTCAAAAACCACTGGACGAATTGACATGAAATTTGGACACAAGACACCTGCCAGGCCAACAAGTGACCATCAATCATAAAAACACTGAAAAACACAGCAGAAGGGACTTAAAAAGCAAAAAAGTAAAAAGATGCTATAGCGCATGCACGAAACAACTCCCCCTGGCAAACAAAGCACACAATAGCATATCCACACTCTCTTCCGGACTACAGCTCCCAGCATGCCCTAGACCAGGCTCTTTAGGAGAGGAGGATGATCTAAATGCACTGCTTCCTAGCTGCAAGCTTTCTTCTCCTTGGATTTCTTTGAGAGCATCCCTATCCCTGCATATTTCCAATTTCCTATTCCTGGACTGCAACTCTCAGCAATCCTCCAGATAGATAAGACAGATAGGTAGGTAGATAAGATTGATCAGGAGGACTGCTGGGAGTTGCGGTCCAAGAACAGGTAGAGCAGAAAGGGGAGAAAGGAAGGGAAAGAAAAGGCAGGGAAGAAAGGGAAGAAGAAGAGAAGGAAGGAAAGAATGAAAGAAAAAAAGGGAAAGAAGGAAAGAAAGAAAGGAGAGAAAGAGGGAGGGAATTTTGGTCACAGCAATGCATGGCGGGTACAGCTAGTATTATATAAAACTCTTAAGCATTATCAGGATATTTTGTCTACAAAGATGCAAATCTAGTGTTATACCAAACAAATACCAAATTAGTTACAATGTTGCAATAAACCATACAAGAATTTTTTGGAGTGACTAAATGCTGATTTTATTTTATTCACAGAACTATACAATTATGTCCCCTTATGTGTTTAGATTAAGTCTCATGGTCCCATTGTACTTTGTACTATGTCTGTTCCACTCTAAAGAACCAGAACAAGATGAGGATATCTACTTGATACAATCCTGGATCAATAAAACACAGGTTGCTTATCAAGTGACTGTAGTCCTCGCGCGGGAGACCCATATGTATGCATTTCACAGGGACCACGTAGAAGAACCATAGTTCTAGTTTTGTATGGAGTGAGGATACACATTATGTATTGTTTTCCAATGTGATTGAAATATTAGTGCAGGGATCTTTGTGTCTGGGAACTAAGCTTCAGTTACAATGGTCTAATTCAGGCATGGGCAAACCCTGGCCCTCCAGGTGTTTTGTATTTCAACTTCCACAATTCCTAACAGTTGGTAGGCTATTAGGAATTGAAGTCCAAAGCACCTGAAGGGCCAAAGTTTGCTCATGCCTGATCTAATTACACAGCCCAAACAAAAAATTATTGTTGTCTTGGTTTTTAGGCCTGTTTCTGTGGTTATTTGGGTTCAGATTCAGAAAATTACACTGGATAGATCACATCAGCTCTATCTAATTTCTTAGATATCGTTACCATGATTTTCTAAGGGCAAACAGATAAATACTGGTAGAAGCCATACGTTCTGGATCTCAAAAACTAGAGCCGATAGTGGAAAACCGGTGCCATTTGTTTTGAACCAGCAGGTCAGATATGCCTAGAAAGAGGGCGAACATTTGAGGCACCAAAATGTGTATTGGCCAGTGTTATTTTAGAAGAGGATGCTCATTCTTCTGCTTTACATGTTTTACACATATATACTTTCTCTTTAGCTCTGACCTGTTGACGGAAGGTCCACTACCAGAAGACTCTCCTATCAGCCTCGGCCTGCGTGAATCTGTGACAACTTATCTATTAATGACTGAAAACCAGCCCTTAGATGATACACTTGGGCAGAAGAGATCCAGAAATACTTGAGATTGTTAGTATTAACTTCTGGGACATGAAACTTGAACATAAGACTTTTTAATATTATCCCCTTGATGCAATATGAACTTACTCTAAGAAGCAGTGACCCTTCAACCCCAGAAAGTCACCCTGTACACTTTTTCACTCTTTTTAAAACTACTGTCGATTCTGGCTTCTATTCAGATAGACTATGTACATTTATGTGCATGTCTTTATGTCTGTTACTCCTTCAAAAATTTGTACCAAGTTGGTGTGAACATGACCAGAGAAACGTACAATGAATTTCCTTAATTTAAATTTCATAGAATCAAAGTTGTAAAAAATTACAAGGGCCATCCAGCCCAACTCCCTACCATCAAAGAATGCATACTCAAATCACTCCTGACAGATGGACATCCACCCACTCCCAAGAATGAGACTTGAGGACACTACAAAGCAGCATATTGCACCGCTGAACAGCTTTTACCGCCAGGAAGCGTTTTTGCAATGTTTAGGTGGAATCTTTTTTCCTGCACCTTTGAATCTGTTACTCCATATGCTATGCTCTAGAGCAGCAGAAAGCAAGCTTTCCCCCTCCTCAATATGACATCATTTTAAATATTTAAACATGGCTATCATGTTCCCTGCCAACTTTCTTTGCTCCAAGCTAAACATATCTAGCTCCCTCAGCTGTTGCTCAGTTTGGCCTCCAAACCTTTGATTGTTTTGGTTGCCCTTCTCTGCACATCTTCTAGCTTGTCAATATCCTTCTTGAATTGTGGTGCCCAGAACTGGACCCAGTATTTTTCCAGGTGAGGCCAGCACAAAGCAGAATAGAGTGGGGCTATGACATCCCTCAATCTAGACCAGACATGGGCAAACTTTGGCCCTCCAGGTATTTTCGACTTCAACTCCCACAATTCCTAACAGCTGGTAGAATTGTGGGAGTTGAAGTTCAAAACACCTGGAGGGCTGAAGTTTGCCCATGCCTGAATTAAGATGACAATGTCCCAAAAACTTGTTTCCTTGTTCTATATGGAATTTCTTTATCCCTATGGAATTAAACAAAGGCTGTCAATATGATTTTAAAAATACACAAAGACTAATTCAAACTAAGTGCCTACTACTCTAAAGCTATTGATAATATCCACAGAAGTAGAAATTACTAGTCTGCTTTCAACAATCCTGCCTCTTACCTGCAACATTTAACTAAATCGCATGCAAGGAAGTTCGAAAGAACATTGGACAAAACATATGTATAAAATTGTAGTTTGGGTGGTATGTGGTGAATTTCACCTTGACCTCTCAATCCCCACTTAGTGGACAGTAGTGGCTGCAATTGAGATTTTGTTCCCCTTCTGCTCAGGAAGCAGTTGGCTGCCATTTCCACCTTCTCCTCTGAACAATCCCCATTCTGAGCGCCCAAAACAGCATTGCTGCTGCAAATTTCCCCTCATACTAGAGATCTCTCTGAAGTGTGAATAGAAACGGTAGTTAGCTGCTTCCTGTTGATCACAGCAGTGGCTGCCTGTTACGTGTATATTGGAAGACTTTCTCCTAAATGAGGGGAGACGAAGGCATTAAGAATAAACACGAGTCATGAGCATCTGTGACTGTCATACAAGATTCCAGTCTTTATTTTTAAATTACAGCCCCTGAATGGCCCCTTGCAGTGTCTCATGCTTTTCTGGTAGCTAAACCATACATCTGACTCTTTGCAATAACAATTGCAATCTTCTTCCTTTGGAGGTCAAATAGGAGAGAAGAAAGGAAATGAAACTGTTTCAGCTGTCACTGGTGTTCAGAATAATATGCTACTTCTGCAAACTTTTGGCCAAAGATCCTACAACATCCTAACTACAATGAGAGCTCTGAAGTTATGTCTCATGGTCCCACCCTCCAATACCCTACTGTTTCAGCCTGTAAGTGCCCCAACTGAAGGGTTTCTGGGGTACTTGCAAATCAGAGGATGAGGACATTGCATTTGCAGTAAACTCCTTGCTGCAAGATGCACTTAGAATAGGCTGCTGGAGAAGACACTTTGGGTCTCTTTGTAGAGGCAAAGTGGGATATAATAAAAAATAATAATACTCTCTTGAGGTCCTGCCACAACTACTAGTCTTAATGTGTCCACATCCAGGAGTGTGATATGGACGTCATTTTCCTGCACCCCAACCTACAGCACCTCAGAAACCCGTTGACTGGGTTGCTGCCAGCTAGAGATGGCTTTTTGGGAACACATTCAGTTGTTAATGACAATAAGTAAGAATTCTTAGCAGTTATGAGAACACAGGTCCAACTAACAGTTTCATAACTACTGAACTTATTTTAAATGAATAATCAGTTATACTTCCAAGCCATTTTCTACTTTCTTAGCTGTTAGTCATCATCATTATTGTCATTTGTTAAAAAAATGCTTAGTTCTTAGAATAAGTTACATTTAAAAACTGGAATTTTGCAAGCTGTTGTGTTATTGGACAAAACACATACTCTTCTAGTCCACTTTATTACTTCAACACCAAAATATACCTCGTGGCCCAGCACTTGCAACACGTTATTCTTGTCTTGCAACATTTAGTGAGATTATGTCTCTGTAATGACAAAAGTAACTGCTACCATTGAAAAAGGATTGACGTGATCGCTCCTCAAGTTGCCGTTATATTGTAACATACAGTATGCATTCATTGTTGAAAAAGCAATCACAAATCACTCATCATTTGTAGCTACTTACTTCTAAGAGCAGGTAAGCGTAGAAACAACATAATTTGTAGGATTTTTCTCTAGCATTGGTGAGAATTCCTCTTTGCATAGCTAGTACTTTTAGCCTTTGCTGTGCTATATAGGAAAGCCAACAATCAAGTTTTTATAAGTCACTTCTCCCAGTGTTGAAAAAGTAAAGCAATCTCCCATTTTGTAGCCCTTGAAGTCCACAGAAGATGCAATTGCCTTACAAATAAGTTGCACACCCTTTTAATATTTTAAAAGAAATACCAATTGCTGACTGGGGGCAGTCAATGAAACTATTTTAGGGATAGTGTGATTTTAAATTGATGTTTTAATAATTGATGTTTTAATTGTTTGGTGTTAATTGTAATTGTTTATTTGATACATGTATGTATGTGGGATACAAATATGGGAAATAAAATAAAATAGAGTACTGGCCCCAGAATCAGTTGGGGGAATAATAAAGGAACAAAGAAGTTGACCAAACATTAGAAGAGCACTGCAAGCTTTACTCCTGCATTTGTTTACAGTCAGAAGACAGAAAGATGGGATCTAAATATCTAAATATTGCATCCCTGGATAATAAATATCACTGTGAAAATTCAG
This sequence comes from Anolis sagrei, assembly GCF_037176765.1. Lineage (NCBI taxonomy): Eukaryota > Metazoa > Chordata > Lepidosauria > Squamata > Anolidae > Anolis > Anolis sagrei. The sequence goes on along the minus strand of NC_090024.1, from coordinate 207,299,726 downwards.
ACAATGTAAGAACTACTTGACTTTGAAATAATTAGGTCTCATTTAACCATCACATAAGCTTTATTCCAAATTATTACAGCAAAAAAGTATATCTGCTGTACAGATGTTACACTCAAAACCAGTAAGTGCCAATAAACTGGAGACAAATTATTCCCTGAAATTAGTCTTGGCACAAAATGCCTTTGTTTCAACTTGGAATAGTGTAGTAATTCTTTCTGAAAGATCAGCTGGTCAAAATGTTAATTGTATGACAAACATTGGCTAACTTTAATTTACATAATTTTGCAGCATATGAACATTACAGATTTGTATCCATAATTATTAATTTGTACACTTAACAGATCTTCAACTCACAAATGTGCTTTAATTTCAAACTTTGGTGGTGTCCAAAACAGAATATTAAGGTAATATAAATCCAACATTCAAAACACCTTCAATGCAAAAATAGTCCGTTCCTGTCCCCCTCAGATGCTAACAAAAAAATAAAATAAAATGGAAATATGATCTGCAAGCATTTTTTAAATATACCAAATACTTACAATACACCAATGTTTCCAAAAGGTACTGGATAACCTAATTTCAACTTAAGCAGCATTTCCACTTGGATCTCACAAATAATACAAATAAAGAAACTAAAAATAAAGGTACAAAAAGGGATTTTGAAAACATACTGTTTAATATAATGTCCCATTGTCTTTTGGACAGAACCTCATGCATAGATCTTGAGGCTTCATTTACACAAATATAAAATAAACTGATCCCCAAAACCACACATTTACAAGTCTCTACAATGAGGAAGTTTATAATATTGAAAAAGACTACAATTCAAACTATAACCGGAATGCCAATCATTAACAGTAGGATAGAAAACTACACAGCATCTATCACAGACCATGGCTAAATCTGGATTTGTAGTACATCGTTTACTTCCAACTTTTCTGTTATGCCCTCCTCCTATGAGGGCGTCCCATTCGCACTCGGCCACGGGAGGTACCTCATGGCCAGGCTTAGAAATCCAAGAATGCACAGAAGTACAACATAAACAGGCTTCCCAGTACCATAGAAGTCATGCTACAATGTCATGATAAATATGAAAATGATAATTTACTAGGAAAAGAAGTGCAACCAAGTTGTGACCTTCTGCTTCACCTCTTTTAAATAGCAGGTCATCATCTGCAAACATCTTGTAACAGTATACAGTAAAATTAGACATTCATACTTGCTAGGCTTGAAAATAATATCTTCTATGGATTAAATATTGTGGTTATGCATAAACCATGAAAATAAAATATGACTGTGCCTGATGCACTTGTCACTTAAATTAACTATGCAGAATGTAATTTACAGCCTTGGTCAACTAATCATTTTTGGCTCTTATAACTTTGTTCTCCAGTGGCACAAAATTGTCAGTGTATGTCAAGAACATTAATGTTAGTTCAACAACTTGATACAAGGAGTGAAATGTCTGTTGCCAACTTGCTTCTAGCCTTTGAAGACAAGAACAAATCCCTTTTCATAATATTTTCATAATGTTAAAAATGCCTAGCAAAAGCCAAATGAACAGAAATTACTTTTCTGAAGAGTAACCCTTTTCCCTAAACAATTCCCTGAAGTCAGTTCTGCATCACATGCAACAAGCCTGTTATTCCACTGAAACAGAAGAGCGCTTGCCATGTGATAATTCTCCAGCCATCTTGCAGAAGTCTCCACTCCAGTATCATGTTGAACAGCAAAGTGCAATTTGTTGTACTTTGCCCAAGTCTGTAAGTAGTTGCTTTATACAATGTTTCAGTTGGGGGAGTCTAGCCAGTGGTTCAGGTGGTTCCAGTTCTCCGGTATAATCCAACCAGCTTTCTAGAACTAAAAAAAAGAACAGTAATTTTCACACATCTACACAATAGTTACTTTTCAAAAGGTTACATGTATTTCAGTCTTGAGCAGCACTAACAGCTTGTTTTGCTGGAGGTTCTGGGGTCAATGGTTCTGTTACAACTGTCGGAGCAAAGGAGGCAAAACTGAGGTTGGTAAAAAGATGTCAGCTGATGTAGAAGCCAAAGCCAGAAGAGGGTGGCATTTTTGCAGAATTTGTGACAGAGGAGACCCTTCTCCATTCCTTGTTCTACAAACTGCGGTGCCAGTTCTGCAGGCTTTCCATGTTCCCTTCTTCTTCCTCCCCCTTCCACTCTCCCACAAGTACATATGCTAAACAAAAAAGGAGCTCTAAGCATTCTTAAAAGGATTCTGAATGAATATAGTAAGAAGTAGCAACAAACTGAAAAATGAAAAATAAAGCTATTTACCATCTAGTTCTTTTTCAATTAAATCCATCCTATGAGTAACTTCATCTTGTAAAGACTCAACATGGGCTAAAAGATTAAGTTGCCACTGCAACTGAGAATTCACAACTCCTTCCTTGTCCTTCTCCAGCTGTTTCACATCACTGTCTTCTTCAGATGTGACTTTCTCTCTTATCTGCCAAAATATGCAAATTACTCATTCTAATAAGTATTGAGTTGTCCAATATAATAAAAGTTGCTGTTTACAGTAAAACTGAATAAATGCAAGTACGAATATTTCTGGATCAAAAGTAAGAGAAGACAATACATGAGTGGAAACATGGTTTTCTGTGTCAGATATTCCAAGCCTCTCAGAGCATGTTTTAACATTATAGATTCTTTTATGGAATGAACTGAAACAATAATATGCCTGTTTGAATAAGTTAGAAGGTTTAAGAAATGGTTATATAAAATGCATAGACAGAATCACCACAATGCTCTAAGGTAAGCAAATAATAAACTGTTTTAATATAGTATTTACTTTAGTTCTGAAAGCTAATTAATTAAATAAAATACTAACCTTAGTGCAAATAAAGCCTTTATGAAAAAACAATAGTAATTGTTCCCACTTTCCCTAGCAAATATTTTATAAGCTTGGACTTGGTAACTATTTTTTGGAAATATAAACGAAGGGGGTTCAATGTTTTGGTCTTTCCATTTTATCTGTTATAGTTAATTGGCAGTGCATTTATTTAACCCCCTTCTATTAATACCTTTAAAGAACCCCCAAACAATATGCTGAATCATTCAATGTGCTAACTTATCCTAGAATCCAACCTTAGCTTTTCACTATTCAGTCACACAATTTCCAGTAGAGGTGCGTTTGTCTCCCTACTACCAAAACCCAGGAAGACCCCAGTTCAACATACCTTAGAGTAATTATGTTTTGACTCGTTTTCCAACTTGCATATTTCTCTATCCAGCTCCCATCCTAACCGCTCCACTATTGTATCATCTCCATTCTCTCTTATCCTATTAACACTCTCATCAATGTCCGAATTTCTGGTTTCTACAACAAGTCTCTGTTCTATTGCAGGATAATAGGCTCGAGGTTTTTGGTAACAGTGTTCACTGGTAATATAAGATTCCTCTACAGAAGGAATGGCTGAAGGTTTGTCAATCGTTCCATTAAAAGTTCTGTAACTTGCAGTCTCTTCTTTGCAACAGTTTTCTTCAACATGAATGAGGCGCATAGTATGAGATTTTTCTTCTACATCAAGATGTTTCCACGGCTGACACCAGAGCTTCAAGTCAGGATGTTCTTTGCTTCTGATGAAAGGGTAAGTAAGTAAAAATCACACTCAATTTCTAAAAAAGTTTATTCTTTGCTTTTTTTGGAAATAATTATATATGACAATTGTCAATATTATTATTGACTTTGATATTATTCCATCTTTCATTTTGAACATCAGATTTCAGCAAATTCAGCATTAACCTATGAGTGTCTGCCATGCCAGTATTTTAATTACTTCATAGGCTATTCAACAGAAATAATAATACCAAGAACAATTTGGTCTGTAGAAAAAATAAAATCATAACTAGTATTCCTGAACAGGAATCTAGGAAGAATATTTTATAATTATATTTGCAGCAGCACTCAGATTAATTTACAGAGTTTATAACTAAAAGAGATAATCAGAGAGCATATAATACTTATAATAATTCATAGTTTTTCAGTAAAAAACAGACTTTGCCAATGACTGAAAGGATTAGCATAAGTACAGATTCTTGTACTGCAGAAATTCTAAAATTACTGACATAAAATGCAGAGCTCCCATTAAAAGCTAGTTATTCATCCATAAAGTAAGTTGTCACATGTATATGTATATCATTTAGAAACATTTTTTGAGCAGCAGACATATTCAGAGCACATACACAGTATCTGGTAGCTCCTACAATTATTCCTGTGCATTTAACATATGTGGAATAAAAATATAACAGGTAACAGTTTTTCTAGTATGGGAAAAGTGGAAGAAACATTCCAGAGAAGTTTAGATTAGCTGCCATATTAACTTTACATTTTTTTCTACCAAAAGAAAAGACTATTATGTGCTTACAATACTACTTCATGAATAATGGTTTGACAACTTGAGATAAAACACAATAAAAATTAACTACTTTTTGATCTGATACAATAAATACACTTTAATCTGTCATTAATCTACAAGCAATGCATGGAAGTGGAAGAAGACAACAGAATAGGAAGGACAAGAGACCTCTTCCAGAAAATTAGAAACATTGGAGGTAAATTTCAGGCAAAAATTGGTATAAGAAACAAAGATGGCAGGGACCTAACAGAAGCTGAAGAGATCAAGAGAAGGTGGCGAGACTATACAGAAGATCTGTATAGGAAGGATAATAATATCGAGTATAGTTTTGATGGTGTGGTGAATGAATTAGAACCAGGCATCCTGAGGAGTGAGGTTGAATTGGCCTAAAGAAGCACTGCTAACAACAAGGCAGCAGGAGAAGACGGGATCCCAGCTGAACTGTTTAAAATCTTAAAAGATGATGCTGTCAAGGTGATGCATGCCATATGCCAGCAAATATGGAAAACACAAGAATGGCCATCAGACTGGAAAAAGTCAACTTATATCCCCATACCAAAAAAGGGAAATGCGAAAGACTGCTCAAATTTCCGTACAGTGGCCCTTATTTCTCATGCCAGTAAGGTAATGCTCAAGATCCTGCAAGGAAGACTTCAACAATACATGGAGCGAGAGTTGCCAGATGTTCAAGCTGGGTTTAGAAAAGGCAGAGACCAGATTGCCAATATCCGCTGGATAATGGAGAAAGGCAGGGAGTTTCAGAAAAACATCTATTTCTGCTTCATTGACTATTCTAAAGCCTTTGACTGTGTGGATCATAATAAATTGTGGCAAGTTCTTGGTGGGATGGGCATCCCAAGCCACCTTGTCTCTCTCCTGAGGAATCTGTACAAGGACCAAGTAGCAACAGTAAGAACTGACCACGGAACAACAGACTGGTTCAAGATTGGGGAAGGCATACGGCAAGGCTGCATACTCTCACCCAACCTTTTTAACTTGTATGCAGAACACATCATGCGATGTGCGGGGCTCGATGAATGTAAGGCTGGGGTAAAAATTGCTGGAAGAAACATTAACAACCTCAGATATGCAGATGACACCACTCTGATGGCCGAAAGCGAGGAGGAGCTGAGGAGCCTTCTAATCAAGGTGAAAGAAGAAAGCGCAAAAGCTGGGTGGCAGCTAAACATCAAAAAAACCAAGATTATGGCAACAAGAATGATTGACAACTGGAAAATAGAGGAAGAAAATGTGGAGGCCGTGACAGACTTTGTATGTCTAGGCGCAAAGATTACTGCAGATGCAGACTGTGGCCAGGAAATCAGAAGACGCTTACTTCTTGGGAGGAGAGCAATGTCCAGTCTCGATAAAATAGTAAAGAGTAGAGACATCAGACTGGCAACAAAGATCCGCCTAGTCAAAGCCATGGTATTCTACGGATGTGAGAGCTGGACCTTAGGGAAGGCTGAGCGAAGGAAGATAGATGCTTTTGAGCTGTGGTGTTGGAGGAAAGTTCTGAGAGTGCCTTGGACTGTGAGAAGATCCAACCACTCCATCCTCCAGGAAATAAAGCCCGGCTGCTCACTGGAGGGAAGGATACTAGAGACAAAGCTGAAGTACTTTGGCCACATCATGAGGAGACAGCAAAGCCTAGAGACGACAATTATGCTGGGGAAGGTGGAAGGTAAAAGGAAGAGGGGCCGACCAAGGGCAAGATGGATGGATGGCATCCTTGAAGTGACTGGACTGACCTTGAAGGAGCTGGGGGTGGTGACGGCCGACAGGGAGCTCTGGCGTGGGCTGGTCCATGAGGTCACGAAGAGTCGGAGACGACTGAACGAATGAACAACAACAAAAATGTACAACAGAAAAGCTGTAGTGAACTCCAGTTGTAGTGGAGTGGGGAATGGTGCATAATTATAATGTAATGTGTTTATAAACCAGCCCATTATATACTTGAAGCTATTTAATACTATATTCAAAACATTTAGCAAATAACAACCACTCTTGACTCTGCAAAATACCACTATAATAAAAAAGAATTAAAAAAAACACTGCTTACTGCAAAATGCTCATTTTCAGTTGAAGGCCATGTAGTACTTCTATCACTTTTTGCACATCGCCAAGAAGTTGGTGTGTAGCTACTATTTTCTTAGCATTCTGGTGGGAATAGTTTTCTCCCAAAAATGCTAAGCCATGCATGTGACCGCTGCACAACCAGTCCTTTTCATACCAGTACTTCAAGCTGGATCGCTTACCTAAAGCAGCAGAAGTAAAGGCATACATGACATATACAAATAAATATACAAACATACTATTATCTTAATTCTCTACTCCATCTTGCTTAAAAAAATAATGACAATTTTGACTGCAGAACTCAACTTTAATAAGAGATCTCCAATGAATGAAAAACCTGCTGTGCGGTAAAAAAACATTTACCCAAATGTCACAGACGAATGGAGTTCAATACTATTCAAGTCCTTTAAGATTTCAAGAAACAATGAATAGACAAGTCTTTTATCTAATTCCAAGTAATATAATCCAAGTTTTGTAATGTCTACTTTCAATCTAAGTCAGAAGTGGCCTGCACAATTATTAAAATCATAATCTGCTACAGGAACAGAATTTTGAACTATGAACTGCTACTTTCCTACCCAAAATTTGGAAAGTAATCTGACACAATATACGTGCATTAAAAGACTGTCGGTTTAATATTTCATAAGCCATTGAGCACATAATCAGCAAAATGTACCCACAATGCAGCCTATTCTCATTGTTCTTGCTGTTGTTGTTATATCTACCTTTTCCCCAGTTCAACAGACTAAATGAATCACAATGGATTTTTAATGTAGTTAAAATCACTAAACACAAGCATCGAGAAATGACTAAACTATTAAAAATGTTTCTGAAGACAGTTAAAAACAAAAACAAAAACCTATTTTTAAAAGCATAACCTAAGTAACAAATAGAAAATACAGTTGAGTCTTGAGGTGGGATGGGCCCTGTACAATCAGGCCTGTTGAAACAGAAAGATTTCCATCTGATTACTGAAAAAGAGTGGGGAGGGTACAGAGTTAAATATTATTGGGAAGGGAGCTCCAGAGCCTAGAGACAGCCATTGAGAAGTGTTTCTACCAGGCTGTGGGACAGAAAGGCCTCTCCAGCAGATCTCACAGGCAGGTTTGTAATAGAGAGTATAGTCCTTCAAATATCCTGGACTTGAACAGTAAAAGGTTTTATAGATCAAAGCCAGCTCTTTGAATTGTACTTGGAACTGGCAGATAGTGGAGAAGTCGCAACAAGGGAGCTGTGTGGTCCCTGCAACTAGCCCCAGTTAATTGAAGAGAGATGTTGACAAGCTGGAATGTGTCCAGAGGAGGGAGACTAAAATTATCAAGGGTCTGGAAAATAAGCCCTATGAAGAGTGGCTTAAAGAGCTGTGCATGTTTAGCCTGAAGAAGTGAAGGCTATGTGAGGGGTAGTCATAGGGAGGGAGGGAGCAATCTTGTTTTCTGTGGCCCTGGAGACTAGGATGCGGAGCAATGGCTTCAAGTTAAAGGAAAGAAGATTCCACCTGAACATTAGGAAGATGTGAGAGCTGTTCAGCAGTGGAGGCTCCTTCTTTGGAGGCTTTTAAACAGAGGCTGGATGGCCATGTGTCAGGGGTGCTTTGAATATGATTTTCCTGTTTCTTAGCAGGGGGTTGTACTGGATGGCCTACAAGATCACTTTCAAGTCTATGATTCCATAATTCTATAATAATCTGGTGGTAGATTTTTGGACCACCTGTTTTCCAAACATTTCTCAAAGGCAGCCCCATGTAGAGTAAGTTACAGTAATCCAACCAGGAAGTAACTATGTCATGTAACACTATGGCCAGAATTGACAACTTGAAAAATGGGCACAGCTGACAGTAGGCTATTGCATTTCCGGTTATTGCTGAAACGTGAGCTTTCAGGTTCAGGGTTAAACCCATGAATATATTCTCTGTAGCTCCATCCAGCATAAAATGATTTCCTACTAAATTCAATTTATATAAAATATGTTTCATCTGGAGCTTGTGAATGACAAAAGAAACTCAAACAAAATTCCATGCATCATGCTAGATGTAACACATTTACAAGCTACCAATTAAAACAAAGGACGAGATCTCGCATTGTCAGATATAACTGTGATGTAGCTACACCTGACAATGTAACTCTCATAAACCTACCTTTTCAGTCAAGCAGAAGTTTCTGAGGCACTCCAAAGTGGTGTGCTGGGAAATGACATCTGTAGTGCTTCCCCAGTTACAGAGTACACTGAGAACTGGGTGCTGGAGAGGATCCCTTAGGCTGTGAAACCAGGAGAATATGTCATTCCCCAGCACCCCAACCTTGGGTCGGAGTAATGCCTGGCGGAAAAGGTAGTTTTGGGGGGTCACATTCAGTGGTTAATGACCATAATGTGAATACCCAAAATTACAAGAGTGCAAGTCTGGTTTACAAACACATAAACACTCAACAGAATGCCAATCAAAATTAAGTAATTTTTTGAAAGACATAAAATAATATAATTACTACATACTATTTGAAGATTCTGCAACTTTAGAAATCTTTGTACCTGGAGGATCTTGACAAATATAGCAGGTATATTTCTCAGGTACATTCTCTTCTAATAAACCCATACAAACTCCATGCTGCCAACAGAGACATTCTTCACACTATTGTAACACAAAATTAGATCAATGAGATACACATGTATTCTACTATTGAACAGTTTGAGCTCAAGTCCAATCTTGTCATGTGCATGATGATATTTTAAGGATATTACAAGGCTAAATATTACTGATATAACTTTGAGGAGACCTAAAAGCACCTGTCCTCCATCCACCTATTTCTACCATTTTATTATCTATGTCGCTGCTGTGGAAGCAGTAGGATAGTTTACATTGTAGCTAGGTACACTGGGGAAATACAGAACTATGTGAGTTCAGGAAATCTAAATTTAGCCATGCTCATGACTGGGATTCTACCTGCATCCTAAGTATAACAGACTATCCCCCATCCTACTGCTTATTAAACTGTTGGTTCTGACCCCAAGTGGGGTCCCCTTAGCTTAATGTTTGGATTGCAAAAAAATTGGTAACACTAAAAGTTTTCTGAACATCACCTAGTGACTGTTTTTAAACATCTACATAAATTTGTTCTGCAGTGTTTATAGTAGGCTCTGCAGTAGATACTTCAGCTGTACTTCATAAAAAGGAAAATCAGTCTGTTTAGCAAACCTTGAAAATGCTGATTTGTTGCCAGAAAATGTTTGATTTTATATCTATTTTACATACTTATATACCCAGTGTCACATAAAAATTTATGAAACCAAAAGGGGTCACAAATGGAAAAGTTTAAGAAACTCTGCCCTATCCTACTATTTCTACAGTTAGAACAATTAGCTGAGTAAGCTTGGGTTGCAGAATCCATTTCTTTTCCACCTCAGATCAATATTTACATTGGAGAAGACAATCCAGGGCTGTTATGCTCAACCTTTGGAATAATTAACTATGCTCCTAAAGTAACACCTTTCAAAACTGAAAAATAAAAAGTTTAAATGATACCACAATCAGAACTGATATAACTGTAAAGGCGAATATAAACACAAATGAATTACAGGAGATCTTTCTACTAGTTTGACTGATTCACTGCCTCCATGTGTAAAAGGTGCTAGATGGACTGAAGTTCTGTAATGATTTTTACAATCTACAAGACTAGTCAGAGAGGGAAAACCTAGAAGATGGCTATCAATCTAAAATAGTTAGAACTGATTTTAATATATTATTACCTTAATTTCAAAACATAAACATGAAATGCAGAAGATTTAAGGGTAAAAAGCTTTAAAATACCAGTTTTTTAAATAAAAAATGCACTTTCTATAACTTGATTTTAAAGAAAATAGTAAACAAAGGAATGGACAAAACACTTATTTAAATAAGTTATTAGTACCCTCCAATATATCTTTCATCAGAAAATACTTCCACATAATATTTAAATTTCACAGTACTACTGTAATAATGTATTGTTGAAGGCCTTCATGGCTAGAATTGCTAGGTTGTTGTAGGTTTTTTGGGCTATATGGCCATGTTGTAGAAGCATTCTCTCCTGACGTTTTGCCTGCATCTATGGCAGACATCCTTCTGAGGATGCCTATAACAACCCACTACTGTAATAATTTATTACTGAAGTTTCCTTGACAAAATCTATAATTGTACACATATTTTCAAAATATACAGAAACAGTCATCCTAAAGGCCGAGTATCTTGAGGTGACTCACAATATATTTGGAGTAACTGACTGTTTCCATTTACTTGGGAATTGGGAAAACTGCAACAACACATTTTTTTTCCAAAAGACAAAAAATACCCCTTCCCCTCTCCCTTGAAAAAGCCCACATCACCTGGAGCAGTGTTATTACCACAAAATATCCCTCTGATATCCCAATGTTCCTGCAAGCATGGATATTGACTGAAAAGCCTCGAAATGTAAATTGATAGTAGATCTGTTAACTTCTAAGACTCATTATCAGTTGGTTTCAGCTGAAGGGACATTGGTATAGGATAATGTAAAAAGCTGCTCCTCACTACAGGTATCCACCTCAGATTTACCTCATTACACATCTACAATCCACCACGATGTACCTGAATCATAAAATCATTTTCTTCTTCCACTTCACAAATGCATCGAACAATCTCAAAGCCACCATCATCATCATCTTCAAGATCCTCATCAGGATTTGTTGTTACATCAATATCCCGACTGCAGTCATCATCACTCCAGAGCAAACTATCTGCAGACGACTCACTCAAGGTATCATCCTCTGTAAAAAGAATTCAACTATAGTAAATCAGAGTAATTTCAGAAAAGTATCAAAGGCATTTTAATTTACATGTGCCCTGTCTCTTCTGGGGTTTGGTTTAGGGACTATATAAACAGATGTTGAAGTTCCTTATCTATAAGGTATCACAGGACAGCAGGGAGATAGTAGCAAGCCCTAGCTGCCAGCCATACATTCTTCTGGCTCTCCTGCCTCAAGGGATCCTGATGCCAGCCACATGTTTCTGCCTTCAAAGCAGTGGCTATAGCACTTCTGCTCATTAGTTTGCAAGCCAGAAGAGGGTGGCTAGTGAGCAGATTCAGGGAAGCCCCAGGAATGCATCCCTGGCAGTCATCTGCACTGCTCCCTATGTTATTTCATAACTAAGTATCTTGGTTGAGCTACAGCTCAAGGATATGGTGGGCGCACTGCAACATAAGCCAAGAAATAGCCATTAACAAGACTTTCACATCTTCAATTTACTTTAAATCCTGCTTCTGTGCCAGACTCAGATTTGTGATTAAATATAAGCTTTCCACTAAACAAATATAATATAAAGATACTTTATGTACCCTTTATTTTATATTTATGTACAGCAATATAGACAACAACAAAAACAAACAAAGAGCTACACATTAAAAGCTGGCACGCAAAGGAATAGACACTCTTTCAGGTACCCTGGTTCAAAATCACATAGGTCTTCAAAAGTTAGCACCAACACTTTAAATCAGGACTAGGAACTGCCTTGCTTTTCTAGTCTGCATTAATGGACCATCCTTAGAGATAGTCACACACACAATGCGCTGTTATCTGTGGTGCCATTACATGTCTGTCAAGTAAATATAACAAGTTTTATCACAACAGATTGTGTTTTCTATACGCCCTTTCCTAACTGTCAAGACTTTTACCAAAAATTCTGCAACTATATCAGCTTACCGTTTATTTTTTCTTTGTGTTTACGATGTCCAGAATCAGTTCCATGTAGCTGAGTACTCAAGTGTGCACATGATCGACTTGTTGAACTACATCTCGTTGTAACAACAGATCTTGGAGGAGAAAGATCTTGAGAAAATTGAATATTTTCTTCGCTCCCGGAAAGCTCTGTTCAAGAACAAGCATTATTACTTAAGAACAAATGTGATAGTAAATAGATACAAACAAAACCTCACAGTTAAGGACTTGAGAATATTATATTTACATTAAATCTTCATATTAAACCAGGGAACAGAAGGTGAAGAGTACAATGAATAGTGTCTCAGATTATATATACACACCTACCTACAGGCTTACACCTCATCCATACAATCTACTTCCTACCATCAAGTAGAGCCTATGCCTGTGTGTGTTATCTCCATATAACAGAAAGGCAGGCTGTTTTCTCCCAAAGCCCCTAACATTTTTCAGAAAAACTGGAGAGCTGGAAGGACAGTCTTTCAAAATTATGGAGGTTGTGTGTATAGCATCCAGACCTTGGGTTATTTCCCAAGCAATTCAGAAGAGAGATCTGCAATTTCTGATTCTCCACTAGAATTCACTGATGCCTGCAGCCACAGCAAATAGGCAGAGATATCTCTGGCAGACTGACAATTATCATATTAATAATTCCACTGTTGCCTCTAACTTAACAGTTTTAGGTAACATTTTCTGTTAAATAACAGCAGTTGGACAAAAGAGGCATAAAGCAAAATGAAAATAATTAAGTAATTTGCAATGTAAAAGTAGTACCTGATTTAGTTTTCTTTTTCTTCTTCTTTTTCTTCTTTGCTTTTGCTTTTGCAATATCTTTCACTTTTTTCTCTTTGTTCTTTTCCTTTTCTTTAGTAGCTTTAGAAAATAATTTATATTTAATGCCAATATTTCGTTAAAAATCAGAATGAAACTATCACAATTACATAAACATTTCCCATGAATATTTAATGTGTGATCTAGGTGAGTGCGTATTATGAATCTCTATAAAATTTGTTTTTGTTTTCCCTACAGCTACGCCTCAATTGACAAAGCAGTTAATAAATCTAATCATTAGTTCTTCACCAGAAAATTTGGTAGCAAGACAGAACTACCATGGAAGAAATGTTCATTCAACATACTTCAGCAACATTCTTATCCCAAACTAACAATACCAACTAGCAATGAAATAACCAGGTAACATTGTGTAGAAAAAATAGGGACTCTTCCAAAATGCATCCAAGGATAATTTCTTTCTTTCATCAGCCTCAACTTTACTTATAATTTCCATTTTGGCAGCAAATATTTGGCTTTTTTAAAATATGTCTTCCTGTTTTCTTTCTCTTGTGCTGTTTGCACATTATCAGACATTTATTCTGGAGGTAGCTGTTGTTTAACTTGCCCAATGTCGGCAGGCTAGCACAATAACACTGTAGGATTGAATAGAACAAAATGGCAAGGCTTCCCAGGTCAAGTCTAATTGATTCTTTTACTGCAATCCAACACTGTTAATGAAGAGCAAGAGCTGTTCAACAGTGGAACTCATTGCCTTGGTGTCTGGTGAAGGCTATTCCTTTGGAGGATTTTAAACAGAGCCTGGAAAGCCATCTGTCGGGGGTGTTTTGATTGTGCTTATCCTACATGGCAGGAGGTTGAATGGCTTACATGGTTTCTTTCAATTCTATGAGTCTATGATTCTCTAGCCCTTCTTCACCCCTTACTCAGTGTCCTCAATTCGCCCCAATTTAATTGTTAAAAAATGTCCCTTCAGTTAACCTCTATGGGGCCAAGGGACATTTCTGCGCTACTTGGATCTCTGGGCTGGTTTTCTATCCAAATTACCAAGTAATTGAGCTTGCAGTCACATTTTGTTAAGAAAACAGTAGTGCAAGGGGAGATGCTTATATTGGGGCAAAGCAGCACTCTAACCTCTCTAGCTATCAGCCCCTACTGTTATTCACGATACTTGAGTCCCCATACTGAGTGAAAGGTGAGATAAAATAAATAAATATATTAATAACTGAAAGGAAATGTTTCAGGAAACTACTTACATAAACAACCAGATGTTGTCCGCCTTCTGTTAGAAACGTCTTGATTACTTTTTTCAGAAGCCAAGGAACCTCTTGTTTGAATATTTCTTGTTGTTGGACTCTGTTGTGGTTCTGGTGATTTCTCAATGCCATGAAAATATTTCATGTGATAATGCAATAGCTTCGCTTTTCGAAAGGATTTGGAACAATCTAAGAATTTGCATCGAAACTTGGGTTCATGTTCAATTGCAGCTTTTGAAGCAGAAAAACCATCATTTCTCTTAGAAGCGCTGGCTACTGGAAGAATATAACAATTGATGGATTTTAATTATGAAATACCATGTTAATGTTGACATTAAGATCATACACAGAAAGTGAGCAGATCACTCCATTATAATTCCTTCAAGCTAAGATCTTAACCCCCACTCTCCTCCAAAGAAACAGGTGTGGCCTGAAAAATAAAACTAGAAAAACCAAACCTGGAATAGATGTCTCTGGAATCTCTTGTAGTTCAAGTGTAGAGGGCAATTCTGTTATGCTGTCTTCCTCTGCTTTACTATTATCAACTAAAGGCTGAGATGCTTCTTCTGAACAGGGAGGCAACTCTTCCTTGAGCTTTAGTTCTGACTCAATGCATACCTCTAATGGACCTTAAAGACAAAAAGGCAGATAGGAGTTGGATACAAGATACTAGAACACAATCTTCAAATAAAGAATTCAAAAAAAAAAAAAAAAGCCAACGCTGCACTGTCATCATTGAAGACGTATGTATGTTAGATGTCCACACTCTGCCCTCTTTATAAAGTCAACTTATACACGAGTATTTTCACCTATAAGATATGTTGATAACATCTAGTACCTTTTCTTTCTTATTAGAAATCAGTTTTCCTGATTCTACAGCAGCCAGACAAGATTGGATAAATGACTTCAAAATCAGTATAGGCAATACCTGATCTTATTTATGAAAATGTCTATAATTTAAAACTACTTGTAATAGTATTAAAGAACATGAAATCAAATCAGTCAACCACTGGTACCTAACTCCAAGCAAACTGCAATACCTGGGTGGTCCTCTGAATGGTAAACACTAGAGAAATTGTGAATCAAAGGTCACCTATTTACATATGTGGTGGGAATGCCCACAGGTAACACGATACTAGACCATTGGAAACTGCAAATCAAACAGTTAATGCTGACCTGAAAACTGGACTACTCTCTTTACTTGAAAATCAATACAGATCACTAAAATAAAAAGAATTGGCTTTTTATTAGTCACAAGGCTTGACATCATTTTGAAGTGGAAAGTTCAGTTGATTATCTATAGGATTGTGGATGAAACATCTTTGGACTATCACTCTGATAGAAACACTAACTTCTTGTTTTCAAGATATCCATGGCAAACACACACAATTTTGCCAGTCTGATTTTCTGTGACCGACTTTATTAATCATTCAAGAGACCTTTATGCCTCTTGAACCACATGTGAAAGTGTGGAAGATTATTATTACTAGGAAAGACTCATGGTCATTTCTTATATATGTTAAGGATTCCCTGCGTCCTAGATCATGAAAATTAATATTAGAAATATCTAGTGTTTTATCTTTGTGATAGTTAAAGCATAATGAAAGGTTTTTTAAATGATGCAAATAATATAATGACGGATAGGCTTGATGTCACAGCAAGGTAAGTTCATAAAGTTGGCAGGGTTAAAGCTATCTACACTGTATAACCCAATGTTTTGTATGTTACACGGTTCTGGAGGGGTTTACAGCTGCAATATGGAGAGAATTGCGCCATGCATCCCCACACTTCACAAAGATTCTCAAGAATTATCTAATTACTGGAGCACTAGTGGCAAACCCAAGACAGAAAAAGCTACTCAGTAGGAAAAGTAAATTATATTTGAAAAGGAGAGACTTAACTGTACTGTCTGTCCATAGTCAACACAGGAAGACAGATTTCTAAAGTACATTATTTACCTTCAGTCACTTCTTTGAGGGTTGAGTCTGGCTCTTTTGAAGGTTCAATTTCATCTGGCAGTGGTGTAATAATGTCTGTATCTAAAGTCTCATTATTACTACTTGTAGAATGACTTGACTGTCTCTTTATGGAATCTTTTTCATTGTCTGGGACAGTTTTCAGATTCTCTTGTGCTAAAATAAAATATAGAGCATTTTGTACACCAATTTATTAAGTAGATCTTAACATATCATATTCATTATAACTTCGTTTTCATTTTTATTTGAGATCTACATTGAATAAAAATTAAATAACACACATAGCAAATAGAAAACAATACAAACTACACATTACAAGCAACAAAATATATATACAGTAAAAGATAAAAGCCAACAAACTAGGAAAAAGAAAAATGGTGACTTCCAACAATCCTTTCTTGAACTGCATTTTAACACTTGATATCAACCTCACTGTATCTTATCTGTGGTTACACTTCATCTATATAGCAAATTCACATTAATTAGTAAAATCAACTATCACCAAACCACCCCCATTGATTTCAAAAAGTCAACAAGTGTTTTTAATTGTGAATCTTTTCTGAGTATACAGTATTCTTGTTGTTGTTTTCCTGCATTGAAAAAAAACTATTCCTCCTCTATTTTTTCATTTATCATCCCAAAAGGAAAAAAAGTTTTCATTTGAAATTAATCTTTAGGAATTTCAGTCATATTTTGTATTTGCTAGTAGTAATTTCTAGCTTTCTCACAAATTTACCACATAGGTTAGAAAGTTTCATCCTGCTTATTAAATTACCTTTACACATCTTAAGACATTTTCTCTGATGTCAAATACCAACAATACATCACGTTGAGAGAAATGTTTATTTAAAGCCGAAAAATCTTTGCTGTGATTATTTCATTATGGTGTGAAATCTCTAAAGGTATCATTTTGAACTTTAGGAGAACAGAAGTCAAAACTAACAGCTTATTTTTCCCTCTGAGTTTTCTTTCACAAACTTAAATGAGTAATTCTTTGCCCTATTTGGATTACCATGCTTTTAGACTGCTTAATAACCTCATGTGCTCAGCAATTTAAATGAAAAATCTAGTAATAATTACACTTTTCTTATGCATTTTTTTTACTGATGGGCATGTAAAACATATTTCAGCAAATACTTACACATGTTCTTCTGGAGCCGTGGACGTTTTGAAGGGAGATCACCTCCTTTTGTTATTTTCCGCCTTCTCAGTTCTAACGTTATTGGCTGTAACGTTTGAGAACCTTGCTCTAAATATGAAAACATAGAAATGTTTCTAGCTATTCCACTATCTCCACTTTTTAATTCAATTTAGGAATTGAATTCTGTACTCCTCCCTTCCTCCTGGGACCAAGGATTCCATTTCCCCCGTCAATGGCACCACCTTTTTGTGGTGGTGGGAGTGGGTGTGTTTATGTTAATTGTGCTGCTGATTGGGTCTCCAATGTCAGACAGGCTTTTGCTGAGGAGCCAGATCTGATGTGCCAAAATGTTACTGGGCAGGAGTGGTAGTGAAAGGTGACATTGGCAGAGGATTTCTTAAAGACAATGGCAACCACACCATACCTAACACTGATTACTACTACCCAGAAAGGGGCATGTTAAACTTCCTTTTGAATATTGTTTACCATCAAAACCCAATGATAAAAGACAAATGAAGCAATAGATCATGCCAGAATATGAAACTCCCAGGTTGGATGGGACTCAATGAGCTACTGGGAAAAAGCAGAGAACAATTATGAATAGCACTATGGCTAAAGACAAAATTGGACTAAAGCAGAAATGATGTTCACCTGTTGGATGTGCTCAGAAGTGAGAAGAAAATTTGATGTAGAATATGAGAAGCATGAATCTGGGGAAGCTAGACACAGTAAACCATGAAACAGAATGTGTAAAAATTGCAGTATCTGGGATGAGCAAGCTAAACTGGACAGGAATGGAACATTTTTAGCTGGACATTACACAGTGTTTTACTAAATAAAAGAAAATCTAAGAAATTAGGTGGCATAAACGGTGAGATATGTAGGAAAAGCAGTCAAATGATATAATGCAAAGTTTGAACAAATCATATCAATGAGACTACATTGAGACTACGAACCATCAAGATTACTAAGATCATCTGGAGAGGCCCTGCTCTCGGTCCCACCAGCCTCGCAAGTGCGGCTGGTGGGGACGAGGGACAGGGCCTTCTCGGTGGTGGCCCCGCGACTCTGGAACTCTCTCCCTCTGGAGGCCAGAACCGCCCCATCCATCCTAACATTTAGGAAACGGGTGAAGACGTGGCTGTGGAGTCAGGCCTTCGAGGAATGAGGCAACACCATAGGACTCTGGATGGAAGTGGATACCGATCCATCTTATTAGGACGACTGACCACTGTAGTTTTATATTTAGTGTTTTTAAAGTTGTTTTGTAATTTGTGATATATGATATTTTAATGAATGTATATGTTTTTTTGGCTGTAAACCGGGCTGAGTCCCTCGACGAGGTTGAGAAGCTCGGTATACAAAACTGTGAAATAAATAAATAAATAATAACCCAAGTTTTGTTCCAGCTGCAGAGACAGAAAAAGAAATTTAAAGAAAAAGAGAGTCCCCCAAAGTAATTATTATTATTAGCTCGCATTGCCAAATACAAGAGTTGTAATGGGAAAGCAGCCCTTTGTAAGACCCTTTTTAGTCCCCCAAAGTTGTTGTTGTTATTAAAGCCTTCCGGGGCAGTTTATTGGGTCTTGCGCTCCCCTTTTTGTATTTTTTTCAAACCTCAGCCCCCCCCCCCCTTTTAACATGAGCATTAATAAAATCTACTGATAAACACAGCCCAACCAAAAAAAATTTCTTGGTGTCTTCGTCTTTAGGCCTGTTCCTGGGGTTATTTGGGGGTGCTGATTGAGAAAATTGCATTAGATAGACCACATCAGCTCTAGATTATTACATATGGTTTTCTGTGGGCGAACAGATGGCAACTATTGGAATGGCATATGTTCTGTATCGGAAACTAGAGCTGATGTGATCTATCCAATGCATTTTTCTCAATCAGCACCCCCAAATAACCAAACTGAATCTAAAATTGACCTGATTCGTAACCATTTTTGGTACTAATGTTGGAGAGTGGTCCCTGATCAAAAAATGTTGGGAACCACTGTTCTAAAATATGGCTGAAACACAAATCTCTAAATATTAGAAGCCAAGCCATCTCCTAGAAGAAGGCTTAGTTTTACTTGTTACCACTGACCTGCTGGAGCCACAACAGGCGGTCTGCCACGTCGTCTTTTGGTTTCTTTGAGGTTGTCTGGTGGCGTCTTCACATTATCATTTTCTGGTTTTTTCTCAATCTGGGAGTCTATTGAGAATTCCCTATCATTTTCAGAAATATTCTCTTTGTCTTCTTTCCCATCCTTGGGTAAAGTCTTTTCAGATACCTTGATTTTTTCTAAAGGTATTATTAGCTTTCCTTCTTTATCAGGTTTAGACCTTCTTTCAATCTTTAACGTCTTTTCATCCTTGTCTTTCTTATGATTCTCAGTTGCTTTTCTCTGTTCTTTAAACTTTTCCCATCTTTCAGGAGATGAAGGGATTTCATTACCTCTCTCCTTTGGCCTTGGATTATTCACAATAGGCTAAAAATGAAGAGGAAATGTATGGCTTAATATTACATGCAAATTACAGTCACATAAGGTGAAAATTGTTCCAAAGACCCAAATTTAATTTTTAAAATGGATACAGAATTAAATGTACTACCTGATCTTTGGAAAAAGCTTTGACATGTATATTCTTGACTGTCTGAATCACACCGTCATAAAATTTCACAGTATAAGTACCTGAAATTTAAAAGAGAAAAAAATCACTATGAACTGTAGAAAAATAAACAGTGTCTTTGCCCTGCAGGTCTGATTCATTTGCATATAGCAATGTATATCTGAATATACCAATGGGTATTCATTCACAAATGTTTTCTTGCACTAAATTTCAGTCTTGTGTATCCAGAGGTAACACAGATTCAATTCTCCATAACATTCTTAAATGCTGTCATAAACAGAAAGAACAAGAAATATAGCTGGTCTTTATTTTCAACAAGAGTGATGAATGCAAGAATTCTACCACTATCATATACTACAAAATCAATAATTAATTCTTACCATCCTTGTTAACAGAAGTAACTTTGGCTGGATAAAAACGACAATCAGACCAGCAAGCCAATACCTGATCATTTATACGAAAACCCTAGAAAAAGAGAGAAACACTTAGAATTTTAAGTTATATAAAACAAGTGTATAAAATATATAATTGCATTATAGCTTTGAAATAGCCTATCCTGTAGGCAATAATACCCCTCCCATGGGAGGTTCAGTTTGTCCCTTCTCTTTCCACTGTCAGGAAAAAAGGATTTTTTGAAGGCGTGCTTTTGGTGGCCACAGGACATACACAACTCCTTTTTTTGCAACAGCTCCACTGGTTGCCAATCTGGTTCTGGGCACAATTCAAGATAGTAGTTTCGACCTATATGGTTCAAATCCTAGTTATGTAAAGAATTGTACTCTTCATTAAAATTCTTGCTAGGCTTTGGCATCTGCTGGGGAGACCCTTACTCCTGTCCCACCATTTTCACAGGTACCATATATACTTATGCATAAGTCAATCCCAGATATAAACTGAAGGCAAGTTTTGAGGCCAGAATTATGTATTTTGATATGACCCATGGATGAGTCAAGAGTTATTCTGTGGAGGGGGGAATGTACCAATTCCACCTTAGGGTGCCAGCAACTCCTGGTTGCCACCGCCATGATTTCCATGCCCAGGCAGTCAAAAAAGCCAGAAGCAGTATTACAGCAGCGAGAGTAGAGAGGGTTGGTGCATCTTTTAGATTCTCCTGGGATGGACTAATCTCTTGCCTTTTGCCATTCTACTCAAATAATGGAATTGTTCCTTTTTTGGTAGGAATTAAGGTACAGTACTCAAAATGACCCACAGATAAGTTGGGCCAGATTTTTTTGGGTTTTTTAAACTAAAATTTCTAGACTTATACTTGAGTATATGAGTACATCTAGTAGGAACTTAGAAGGCCATCTCAGGCTCTGGAGCTCGTTTCTTGGAGAGGTTAAACTGGCATCCTTCCTATTTCCTTTTCAAAGACATGTAAATACTTTTCTGCTTTGACAAGCATTTGAGGATTCATTTATAAGGTTCAGCCAAACGTGCTTCTAGCAGTTGTACTGGTGTGCTGTATAAAGGTTTACACTTTAACTGTTTAATTTTTTTATTGTTTAATATCTTTTTAACTTTTGCACTTTGTCCATTTTTAACTAAAATATGTGTTTTTTAATCTGTTGTAATGCGCTTTGAATTCCAAACTAAGAAAAAAAAGCAGGATACAAATCAAGCATCTTTAAACTGCACCCCTCCAGGTGTGCAGTTCTAACTCCCAGAAGCCCTAGCCAGCTTGTTTGATGGTCAGAAATTCTGGGAGTTGGAGGCCCAAACACCTGGAGGGCTGCAGTTTGAGGATGCCAGATATAAATAATAAGAGCAACGTGGCAGAAAGTAGTTTTCCATGTTGTGTGCAGCTTTTTATCACTTAATTTTGTTTGAAATGTGGTTTAAATTGTTTTAATTGGATTTTGACTCCTTTGCCAAGAGAAAGGCAGGTGGTGTGTGTCAAATAACTAACTCAATAACTGAACCTGGTACTACTAATTTTATATGCTACTTGTTGGTAACCACCTTGACATATGGTGCCCATATGAATGGCTGTCTTCCAAAAGAAGCTGTTATTAAGGTTTTATAAACTCAAGGGTGTGGCCTCCTTCATTGAGTTTTTGCACCTGTAACACAATCTTCCTCTATCCCTACTGCCTTCAAATTCATTAAATATTAGACTTTTCTAATGAGGCATGCCATCTCCAGAAATGACCAAAATAAGACAAGCTTTGATTTTGATTTCTAAGGAAAGCTGAATTGCTGTTAAGACTTATTTATTTCTCTTTTTGGCAGTTCATGGTATCCACAGAACACCCCTTCAGAACATTTCAAATGAATTCTTTCTCTCAGCTCTCTCAGTCAGAAACTCTAAGACATAGATGATCCTGACTTTGGTATTCAATGATACATCTCTCCACTTTGGAATCTTAGTGCCGTTCCTTCATAGTTGCTCTTCCAAGTCCTATTCTTAAAATTTTCTGACTAATCTCCATTATGATTTATGACTGAGCCAAGATATAGAAAATATTTAACTATTTCAATGTTTTCCTCTTCCACTACATATTATGTTGATCATCTATAGTCATTTTTGTTTTCTAAATGTTCAATGGAAGGACTTTTTTCTCTTTGGTTTCCTCAACAGGTGTCCCAAGACTTTGCTATTTTCTGCTAGTAACAGTGTCATCTGCATATCTGTAATTGTCCATGTTCCTTACCCCAATTTTCATGCCTCCTTCTTCCAAAGTATAATCCTGCTTTCCATATATGTTCTGCATATAAATTAAACAGATAGGGTGATATAATGCAGCTTTGCTTGATGTCATTTCCAATTGGAACCCATTCTGTTTATCCATGTTCTGTTCTGACAGTGGCTTTCCATATGCTATTGCGTAATATTCTGCTATACTCATTCTATTCAGCCTTAGTAGGATGCACTAATGTATTTTTCAGAAAGGGTACACCAAATACCAAAGCCCTAATTTAAGATTCAGAAGAGTATGTTAAAGTACACAAATCTGGAAACGTGCAATTGAAAAAGAACCAAACTATTAATAATTGGCGTGTACAGGACTGCAAGTGTATACTGTTTTATTAGGCTGTCTGTCTTGATGAAGACGATGGAACACATTTCTAGATAGCTATTACAGGATTGTACTCTAAAACAAACTTTAAAGCAGCAAGCAATTCTGACAAATTGCTAAATACCAATATGAAAGAAATTAATATTGGTTGCAATATTTATAATCAATCTAGCAACCGTCCATGCACAAAGCGAAAAGTAATTGTTGACTTCGACTAACTTTCAGGTTTACAAAGTATTGCAACTATAGTAAAGTAACTACGCTTGTTTTTACTTACAGAAGATGCTTCTTCCTCGTGTAATCCTTCTTTCCGTAACTGTATTTTTTCTAGAGGACGTAAATAAGGGCTATCCCAACAAAACCATTCATCATAACGATGATTCCAGCGTTTAAAATGGATAAGCACTTTTCCTTCCTCATAATCAATTTCTTCAATGTGAGCTGGATACCTATATAAAGAAAGTTAGTTTGAAACATACTTGTTAATAAAATTGGAATACATAATGAAAATGGACAGAATATGTACATTCCAAAATTATAAATAATTTCATAATCATGTTTTCTAGGGCTACTAAAGTAAAAAAGTGATAAACAAATGGCTTTATGTATGATGACTTTTACTGAATCCAAAATTAATTCTATAATCATCCATTAGTAAAGAAAAGAGAAAGTGTATTTTCTTTTTGGATTAAACTCTAGTAAATATTAATAAAGTGGAAAATATATAGAAATATAAAATTTGAGGCATAATTCACACTTCATACAAATTATACTATGTTCAGGTAATGATTTTTTTATCCATCCTTTTCCATAAATGCCCTGCGCTTTCTACCACAACTATTAGTTTAATAGTGCAATGAGAAGCATCTATTTGACCTCATCAACCATATAACATTCTAAGAATCATAAAGAGATGCTTGGAATCCTTAGTGTAATGAAACTAGGTGATAGTCATTTCTCAGTACCAACTGGAGCTGCTACCCCAGATAAGATTGTCAGCAAGATGGATGCATTTACAGTAGTACATCCATTGCAATATACAATGGATATATTGAATTATAAAATAACAATATTAATATTTCATTAAATATAAATATTATTGACATAATATTATGACCATGATCCAGAAGAAAATGACATTATTATATTTGATTCAATATAGATTATTGTACATGAAAAAATATGTCATTCCATGAAAATGAGCACTAATGCATCTTCTGGAGCAAAAATTAATGTAAGTCTTATTTTCAGGGAAATACAATATTATCACAAATGCTAAAATGTTTGTTTACATTAAGTGTTTACAAGAAGAATTATCCTGCAATAACATTTCCAGAGATTAACTTAAAATATTAAGACGCCTTTTCTCAAGGATACCCCAAATCCTCCAATAACCATCAACAACAGATAGTTTATTAATAATTTACAGCAAAAAGAGGTACCATACGTACTTGGATATAAGTTGACTTCATATATAAACTAGCTTGTGGACCCAGCAGTGCCTGGGTTATTTGAGATATTTATTGTTTGTCTGTGTTGCAGTTTTAGTCTACATCCAATGTCTGGTGGGTTCAGTGGTGCGGGTGAACTACAACTCCCATACGCAAGTCCCATCATTCATGGTCCATCCTCCTCCAAACTGCACTAGGATGTAGGGTGGGTCATGGTGGCTCTGTGTGCCACGTTTGATCTTGATCAGTCATTGGATGAGGGTTGAAGTGGTCTCAGGAAGTGAGTGAAGGTACTGTAAGTCCCATCATCCATGGTCAATCCTCCTCCAAACAGTACCAGGATGTACCTTTTCTGTGGTGGCCCCCCGGCTGTGGAACGCCCTTCCTATGGAGGTAAGATCAGCCCCCTCGCTAATGGTGTTCCGAAGAAGATTAAAAACTTGGATGTTTGAACGGGCGTTCGGTTAAACAGTGCAATGAATGTGATGATTACAGGAATTGATATTTGGACGACGGATTGGATCACGACTCCAGTTACGAGATGTATTGTGTTGTCTAAGGCTGTGTCAATATTGTATATTATGCTTTTATGGTTTTAAATTGTATATCGTTGATTGTTTTTTATCCTTGTTGCAAACCGCGTTGAGTCGCCTATTGGGCTGAGAAACTGCGGTATACAAGTAAAGTAAAGTAAAGTAAAGTAAATAAATAAATAGAGTGGATCATGGGGGATCTGTGTGCCACGTTTGGTCTTGATCAGTCACTGGGATGAGGGTTGCAGTGGTCTCAGGAAGTGAGTGAAAGTACTGCAAGTCCCATAATCCATGGTGTGTCCCCCTTCCCCAAACCACACCAGGATGTCAAATGGGTCATGGGGGTTCTTTTTGCCAAATTTGGCCCAGTTCCATCATTGATGGGCATTGCTGTGGTCTGTGGGAGCTGAAGCGATGGAAAGTGCTGCAAATCCCATCACCTGTGACCCGTCCTCCCCCAAACCACACCAGGATGTCAGTAATTTAAAACCAGTTGTTTTAATGTAAGTTTTCTCTAACATAGCTGAAATCAAAAATCAATTTCATTCTCTCAGTTTGTATGTTGCCACAATGGTAAGATAAATACTTCCCAGTTTGATCAAGATTCCTAATCTTTACCAGCTTACTTCAAACTGAATTAGCAAGCTAATAAAAATCATAAAATGATCTAATTTTTTTCAAGTATTGGGAAAATACACAGATTGGCTGAAATGCTTGAAACGTCTTTGTTTGATCAATTGTTTACACTCAGTTTTGTCGCTTACAGCAAGGGTCCTAAACACAAAACTCTTTCCAATTAAGTTCATAGCCTCTGTTGACGGTTCACTATGCACATCTAGGGCAAACATTTTTATTTTTTTTTACAAACTATATAAGGGACTGAAATCCAAGAGGTCTGAAACATTTTACTTGAACTGTCTTCTGATATTATGCCTTATATAAACATGGGTACTTTAAAGGTGTTTATTTTTTACTTACTACATTCAATTCTGTCAAATAGCCAACGCTGCTCTTTTTTTTCAGCACATAATCTCTACTTTGCATCTGTAGGTGAGTCTACATATAAGGCAAATAATTTGTATATTTCAATAGGGGACAGCCCTGGTGTTTTATAACATGACAATAATAACAGTACCCCTGTTTCCCATCAACTTTACATCTCAGACTAAAGCTCAGAAATTTTTAAAATGCACTTTCTGTATTGAAGTGTTTATTCAAATGACTTCTGTTTATATATTATTATTTATTCATTTTTATCCCACTTTATCTCCCCCAAAGGGGACTCAAATCGGCTGTGTAAGTCTTACTCTTAAGAATGTAATTATAATTCATGAAATCAGTGGTTCTCAACCTGGGGTCCAGGAACTCCTGGGGAGCCCCACAATGTTGAAATGACAATTGAAGAAATCCTACGATTGTTTGCAGTTAAATCTGAATGAATATTGAAAATTGGACAATTTTAGATAAAAGTATGATTGTTATTATTATTATTATTATTATTATTAATAATAATAATATTGTTATGACTATTGTGGTTATTATTATTATTAGTAGTACCAGTAGTTGTAGTACTGCCATTATTGTTATGATTATTGCTATTACCTTGCCATTATTACTGTCTATTAATGTCATTACTATTCTGCTTTCACTACTATTAAATTATTAACCATTATTACTGTTGACACTACTGATACTTTTATTTTTAAATTATTCTCTGCAGAAACATCTTCAGGGTTCATGTCAGTGTGATGGCTTTGTCAAATTGGATCACACAGTTCTTCTATAGTATTTTCTATAGCATGTCTTTCTTTTTCTTTTTTAAAAAGAACATGATGTTTGATCACTGGCAAAATACCAACTTTATTTATGAAATTGCTATTTTTTAATAATGTAAAAGGGTATCTTTGTCATCCTAAGCCTGCTTCACCTTCAGCAAACAGTAGAATGTCTCAAATATCACCTTATAGTAAATCTAACAAAAAGGCTGACATAAAGTGTGCTTCCAAGAGAGAAATACTCCTTTTTATGCACAAGTCTATAACTTCAGTTCAGACTTCCAAAAATGTGTCCATTGCCTGTTCCTCACAATGAAAACCCAAATATCAAACCTTTATGTAATACAAAGAAGTACTTTTTCTAGTCTTGTGAATCATTTTCTGCCACACAGTAACTAGCCTTTTATTCCTCTCTTTGGTTAGAAGTGTGGTGGAAGGTCCTTCTTTGGAGGCTTTTAAACAGAAGCTGGATGGCCACCTGTTGGGGTTGCTCTGAATGCAATTTTCCTGTTTTTTGGCAGGGGGTCGGACTGGACGGCTTATGAGGTCTCTTCTATCTCTATGATTCTAAAAGTGCTGAACTGGAGATTTTCTCTTACAGCCCATAGGGGCTAAATTTTGGTTTTACTTGAACTACTAATCACACATTGAAAAGTGTATGTATTATGCTTTATTTAAAAATTTCAACTGATACCATTATTTTATTGTAATCAACAGTACAGAAGATTCCCATGCCCTTTTCTGACTCTCTTGTGATGAGAGCAGAGCAGGAATGTCCTTGCCAACTGTATCTTTGCAGCCTCAGTGTGCTTCTTTTATGTGTGGTATGTCTACATTATTGAGCTACCTGGTCACATAGGATTTTAAATCAGTAAACCTATACCAGTAAAGCAGTATCCCCTAGTCAACTTTAGAATGATTCAAAAACTAAGACGGTAATCTTTTACCTATATGTATTAACTTAACAGAACTTGCTTCTAAGTTGGCATGAACAGATATGAACTCTACTACATATAAACATACAGTAATAGATTGCATGATGGAAAAGTACATTCAATACAGATAGAGTAAAAGGGAAGGCGATTGTAAAACACCGACAGACTATAAGCAACAAGTACTTTTTCTATAATTAACCCTGTGAACCTAATTGGAAGTTCAATATTACTTGGTCTATCACATTTTTCTGTTTACCTTCCTCATCTCCTCCCCACTACCACTTCTACCTCCCCTGCTTGTCCCTCTTTTCAATTTTTTTCTTTCTCTTTTTCTTTCCTTTCTTTTTCTTTTCTGTATTATGCCCAAAACAATGGAGACTGTATAATAAAGATGATTAAAAAAAGAAAAGATAGAAAAGTACATGGATATTACATGTACATTTTAAATAAGAACATATTCAATATCAGGGAGTCAAACCCAATCAAAACTTTAAATAAATAACTAAAATCCCGATCATTCTACCAAAGCTGGAATTTAATGTAATAATTTGTCTATGTTAAATTTGATTTCGGTTTTCTAGAAACAAATGAATCAAATATTGTATGTCTTAAATCAACCAGAATCCAATTTAGCATTTTTCACATTAAATCAACACATTTCTCTATATTTCACATTGATTTTAAATGTCATACAAACATCAATTTTTGTAATAGTCAAGACTAAACATTATTCATTTGGTTATTATTTAAGGCATGTCAATTCAACAATATATAGATGTTTATATTACTTATGATTTAAGAAAAATTCAAAGCACTGGAAATAAAACAATAATTTCAGCATGCTTAGAGCACTGTTCATGCACTTTCTAGGGATAGACATCTGAAATACACGTTAAAATTCTGCCCAATTTGATTATTATATCAATTCATTACACTCATAATTATGGGACAATGTACTTTTAGATATGGGAAACTATCCATAGAAAATACAGAAATGGGAAAAAATCGGTAAGAGTATTTTTTATCTCATATCAGTGATTGAACTAGATTAGGAAGAAAATCTGGAAAAACTGCAGAATATTAATGTGTAATAAGGGTATGACTAAAAAAACTGAAGTTGATAATCACTTACAGGCTTCCAACAAGAATAACGAGCTTGCAGAACTAATATCTAGAAGTATTTTCATATATAATAGTTTTATCCAGGTTTCTGTGGCAAGTAGGATAGAAATCTGTTCCTTAAACATTCAATCCAATGTAAGCAGACTGAACAGCCTTGGGGTGGAAAGAGGAGGAAAAGACAATATTTTTTGAGCACTGTAAAGTGCCTCTCTTCAGCTAGAATTTTCAGCCAGTTGCTATAATATTAGGTCTCATTCAGACATAATAAATACTTCCAGATGCCATGTCATGCTATGGTTAGTGAGGTGTGTATGAACCTTGTCTCTTCTAAGGCATGGGCACTCCATTCCTTTGCATAGCTAGAAGAAAGAGCTCAATAATTTTTGCTTTTGATTAACCACAGTACAGGTAAATATTGTTGGGAATGTGACTACTCTTAACTTAGTTATGATAATTTAAATCACAGTGGGCTTATTTAGAACTAAACAGAGTGTAGATTCAATATGGGAAGTTATGGTTGATCAAAAGTAGAAACCTTCTGACACCAATGGTAATGGGGGGAGGGGTTTACTGGGTTTACTCACAGTAAAGTAAGACATGTATTTAGACAATATACTTACTTATCTTGGTTTGGAGGAAATGTTTAAATTGGTGTTTCCCGATTCAAACATCACGTGAAAAATTTTTAACAAATTGAGAATTTTCTCTACAAGCCATATTTATGAAGCAAGAGGAATGAACATTTCAGTTCATTGCTGATTTCCACTCTAACAAATCACTATTTTTTAAGGGACACCAAGCCTTAAAACATTTTTGAAGCATTTTTTTTTCTAAATGTTTTTTAAATTTGGTATGTGAAGAGAGTTTTTTTTTCTTTTCAGTATATCTAACTGACTAGCATTAGGATAGATTGCATTTTGTAACATCATGAGAAATATCAATTTGATACTAACCACCTTATCATTTATGCAAATTTATATTATCTCATATGAACTATAACAGAATCAAGTGGATTCAGGTCTGTATCAGGATAATTTTGTTAACAGCTGAGTCAGAATCAGATGCAAACTGGAATGTGTTTTGGTTTGACTCCCTGTTTATAACACAATCGGACAGCATCACAAAAATGTATCCAAGTTTTATCATGAAATAAGAAATACCAGTTTTTTAATCTGTCTCGGGCTTCCAACTGGGCTCCCACTTCAAAGCTGATACCTCTTCTGTTTGGTGGATGTTTTCTCATTTTGTTATAAGACGCCTCTTTTATTCCCCTGAAAAATGCAAGTAAACATCAATTACCAGAACCCAAGTCATTCTGATTATTTTCTAACCTGTCTTAACATATTAAAATTTAACAATTTAACACTTCAAGAAAGTTATTTTTATATTCTTAGTATTATAAAGACATTTTGGTCTCCCCACAAGACCAAAATAGTTGCTGATGTATCCCAAATCTCAATAAAACTGAAATCTGATTAGTGAAACCAACAGATGTTCTACACCTTCTAGAGGCTTCTTCCGGTGTAAAAGTAGCAAGATATATCAAAAGCAGTTCAGTCCAATATTGTACAGAATTTTTGTTTTCAATCTTTTTTGAGGCACAACTTCCATTAGTAACATCATATGACTATGACCTGTTTCATGTTAGCAGTTTAAATAATAGTGCTGTGATTATCATGTGGCGACAGCTCACTATACTACTGTCACTTAAGAAGTAGCTTGATTCTGCTTGATTGGTTGCAATGCATGGTTAATCTTTGTGCCGTTTCAACCTGTGGTTATGATTAACATGTCTACTGGTATCAGGCAATTTCTAACAACCTCTATATGGCTATACTGTCTATATCTAAAACCAGTAAGGTTACAGACAAGTCTTTCTGAAAAAAATAACAGTATACCACAGCAATGTTACTTAATGAATCAAGTGTTTTAGGTGAAAAACTGAGTGAGCAAGAGATGTTGCTGAATCTTTATGTACATAATATGATTTTCTACTACATTTCCATCTGGTACTGCTCTTTCTCTGATTTAACAGTACAGTAGGATTTCATCTGGTGGTTTTACTGAAATGATTCAGTGATTAATGAACTGTCTACATACAGGACACAAATTACTGAGTAGTAGTGCAAAGAACCTCGCAAAGTCCTTCCAAAAGCACAAAATCTCAAAAGATTTTAGTGCATCAATAATCTGAAATATGAAATGGGTTGCTCAGTGGGCAATCTCAATACATTGGTTCTTTAAAACAATTTTTTTTAAAGAACCACGTCTCTGTCTACATTTTCTTTGCTCTCTTCAATTTCGACATATTTGTTTTAGGAAATTGTTTCTGGTTTCAGTTCTCAGTTATATTTACAATTCAAACATTAAGGAAGAATTTGAAAATACTATACAAAATCAAATAACTTTCTTTCAGAATTTGAAATTTTTACAACAGGAAGCTAATAAATGCCATACATCTTAGCTACAGCATTAAATATATTGTTAATTCTATATGGGGACAGGGCTATTTTAAGAGAGGTTTCATCTGTTGAATTTTCAACATTATGGTCAGTCCAACTGTAGTTTTTAAATTTCTCCATTAAAACATAAAATTTTGTAGGGCACATACTATTCTCAACACTGAGTATTTCAGTATTTTTCTGGTTTACATGGGAATCACAACATTGTATTAATTAGATTACAATCCACAACCATGTACACAGACAAGAGATTAACAATTTTTGCCTAGCGCTGAAAACTAAGGCAAAATTTGTAACTGCCAGAACCTGCCCCCCTCCTTTTCCCTGAGCCACCAGAAGGTCAAGAATGTCAAGTGCTTGGATGTATAACTGTGAAAACGGAGTTGCTGTAAGTTTTTTGGGCTGTATGGCCATGTTCCAGAAGCATTCTCTCCTGACGTTTTGCCTGCATCTATGGCAGGCATCCTCAGAAGTCATGACTATTTCCATCCCACTTCAGCTTGCAAGTTTAATAATGGAGCTGGGCTTCTGGCACATGACCAAACATGGCAAATCTGTTATTACCTTCCAAACTGGATGGGCAAGGAATTTCCTCGTAACTGTTCTGTATTTTTCCAATAATTTCCAACTGTAGATACGATATTTACTCCCTTTCATGGCTACAATAAAGCTTTGTTTTTTTCAAATATCATACCACTGAATATGACAGAATACCACCCAGTTGACAAAATTAGGAATCCACTGCCATAGACATTCCAAAACATTATCTCCTATCTTTAATTCTATGAAATCACTGTGCTGCTTACTCTTCTACACAAATGTAAAAAGCAACTTATCTATAGAAATCTAGCTTCCTATGTGTGTGTGTATGGACAAATAAGAACAGAAATTATGACACACAAGAGGAAAGTAAGGTGACATAAAGCCAGACAGTTTATGTGTTATTTAAATTTTCTCCCTTCATATGATTCAAGATAACCCAGTCTATCATTAAGCTAAACAAATATTCACTTATATTTCTTGGTTAATTTATTGAAATGGCTACTAGCAAGAACTACAATAATAATAGTAGTGCCCTGAATTCTCAAATAAATTAGCCAGACGCTTCTCAAACACTATGATACAAATCCTTTATCCAACAGTGAAGAGATAAATTACAACTTCTTATTAGAAGTGGATAGTAAGAAATGCAATACGTCAGAAGTTTTTGTAATCTCCTTAAATGAATGGCCAAAACATATTTTAAAGCTTTCTATGAAAATGGAACTGTGATTAATTTTTGTGTGTGTACAGCATATAAGTTGCTTGTGATTGGTATCTTGTCCTTTGCTAATTCTTTCTCAACAGAGATCCATTCAAACAATTTTTTTACTAAGCAGCATTAAAATATTTCACAAATACATATTTACACACTTAACATACCACAGAATCATGAGCTGCTCTGATTGCAGAGTAGAAAGAATGAACAATGTGAAAGAAATTTAGGTTTTCACTAAAAATGAGATCTTAGTACTGAACATGCAACCCCTCTTTCACCAAACACATATCCCATGAAGACCATTTTTATAGTACTGATCATGTATTTATTCTCAAGTACCACTGTCAGACTTGCACTACCCCACTATTAATTTCAGACAAATGCCCAAAATGTCTGAACAGCACTGAAAAGTAATCAAATATTTTCTTTAAGTTGTTGAGTTACTGCATTCAAGTGCATATTCTAAGCATACACCAATGACCAATACTTGCCTGCAGACTGCTTAAACATTGAAGTCCAATAGTACCATCTCACTGAAAGCAGCTCTGGACAACAATGAGAGCATCTAAATCAGCTTTCTCACCCAGACAAACAAGCTATATTTTTGCCACTATAGGTCTACATTAGCCACAATCTGCTCTGCTGCATTCAGTGAACACAACTTCGATGTCTCATCTTTGTAATACAGTGCTACAGCAATTCTATGTCTCTTTCTCAGGGCTATTAGGGGTTTAAATATCTGTTACAACAGGCTTTGTTAAGAAAAAGCTTCCAGGGATCCTTATCTGCCAAAGCATAGACTTAACAATAAAAACAAAGATAAGATCACATTGTTCCTGCAAATTTATTCATTATGCAGTATGTAATAATTACTTTAAGAATCAAGTGCACAAGAAGCAAGGCAAGATGCAAAACAAATACATATGGCACCTTGTAGTAATACTAGGGCTCTACAAGAATTTGTTGTGCTTAAAATTACTATCTTCAAATATAAGAATGAAGCTTAGTTGATCTCCTGTTCTCTTAGACCTCTTGTTGCTGAATATTAACAAGTAGGCTTAGCCTGGAAAATTTTCTATACCATATAGTACATAGAGATGTGCATTCAAAATTCTAAAAACTGGTGATTCTCACTTCTAACTTAGAATCATAGATTCTTAGAATCACGACACTTAGTTTTTTCTGTTGTTGTATAAGTCATTTGTCACTTATGGTAACTATAAGGTAAACCAAATCCCAGGGCTTTATTAGCAGAATTTGTCCAGGAGTTTGCTCTTCCGTCCAAGTTGTCAAAGGCTATCTAATAGGCTGCAATGGAAGAGCAGAGAATTTGAACCCTGGTCTCCCAGTGTCCTAATCCAACACTCAAATCACTACACTACACTGGCTCGTTATTTCGGTAAATGAAACAGATACAATTTTTTGGGAGAAATTTATTGACCATATACAGTATATGTCAGCGTTCTCCAATTTGGTGTTCTACGGATATTTTGGACTTCAATTTTACCATGTTAGCTGTTGCTGATGGGAGCTCCTGTACAAGACATCTATGAGCAGTAGATCAGAGAAGGCTAATCAATTCCTATATTTAACCAACATTAGAAGGGGGCGGGGTCAACAGACCAAATAGCAACTACCTTATACAGCAGGGGTCCTCAAACTAAGGCCCGGGGGCTGGATACGGCCCTCCAAGGTCATTTACCTGGCCCTCGCTCAGGGTCAACCTAAGTCTGAAACCACTTGAAATCACACAACAACAACAATCTTATCTCATCAGCCAAAAACTGGTCCACTTTCCATTGAAATACTAATAAGTTAATATTTGCTAAAATTGTTCTTTAATTATTGTATTGTTTTTAATTGTTTTATGCACTACAAATGAGATATGTGCAGTGTGCATAGCAATTCATGCATGGTTTTTTTTTTCAAATTATAATCCAGCCCTCCAACAGGTTGAGGAACTGTGACTCAGCCCTCTGTTTAAAAAGTTTGACGACCCCTGCTATTCAGTATACACATATATAAATCTAGAAACTTTAGTCAAAAAATCAAGCCCAAAAAACGTGTTGACTTATCTACGGACCAATGTATACCGCACCCCAACTCTTATTTTTAAAAAGGAACTATCGCCTTCTCTTAGTAGAGTGGCAAAAGACAAGAACTTAGCCTGCCCTGGAGAACCTAAAAGAAGGATTGACTGCCTCTACTCTTTCTGCTATAGTGTTGCTTCTGGCATTTGTGAATGCTTAGGTAGGGAAATGGTGTCAGAGGCAAGAAGCAACTGGCCCCATGAGGTGGCATTGGTGCTTTCCCTCTCTCCACAAATTTGCTCTCGACTTATCCGTGGGTCACATCAAAATCCCAAATTTTGGCAATCAACCCTGCCCGCGACTTATACATGAGGTCAGGTTATATATAAGTATAAACTTGACAACAGCAATTTTCTGAAAAAATTGGTTTCCCACAATTATTTAAAAAATCACATTTCATTTTAAGATTAATTAATCTAAACAGTGCAGTCTGTATCACACATGCCACAATACTAATAGGACTTTATAACTCATCTGGATAGGAAAAAGAAGCAGCATAAACCTGGCTACAGCAAATTGTTGATGTTACTCAAACCCCACTCACCTATTCTGTGCGGAACTACTGCAACCTTCTGAGTATACTATATCTGAGGTAACACCACATTGGGGGAAGTAGGGGAACTGCTTTATCTATCATAGTGTAGAGTAAATGGCCAGTATTTCATTGCTGGATGTAAAGTGATAGCAGTTATCTGTATCACATTATTAAAATCCTCATCTTCCCTAGTTATTACATATAATATAATAATAAAACTTTATTTATATACTGCTCTATCTCGCCGAGGGGACTCAGAGCGGTTCCCAGGTAAAAATCACAGAACATACAAAGTAAAAACAACATAACCATAAGATTAACAAAACAAAATATGCATAAAAATTGTTGCCATAACACACATATATTAAAAATAATCCTGTCTGTTGAAGGCAATTTAAATTTTTTAAAAGGCTGGGCCAAGATTTGGTCAAGCCCAAAAATTCTAGGGGGGCTGGGAATTAAATGCAATGCTATGGCAGGCAACAATAATATTAGGTACGGGTCTGTGGCTGTTCATTCCAGGGCCTACTGAAGGAAAAGATCTGGGTAACTGGTAGGAAGTAGAAGGCCATATTCGACAATGTATAGGGCTGAGTTAGAACTGGCCATTTTCAAAGGCTTGTTGAAACCACCAGGTCTTCAAGCTCTTACGAAAGGAAGGGAGGGATGGGGCCTGTCTTATTTCCCTTGGAAGGGCGTTCCAGAGGCGGGGAGCCACCACTGAAAAGGCCCTCTCTCTCGTTCCCACCAACCGTGCCTGAGATAATAGTGGGACTGAGAGGAGGGCCTCCCTGGAAGATCTTAGAGTTCGCGTCGGTTCATTGAAGGAACTGGGATCACGGAGATAGGCGGGGCCCGAACCGTTTAGGGCTTTATAGGTCATGACCTGCACCTTGAATTTGGCTCAGCAACTTACGCATTGCAATAGTCCAGTTTGGATGTAACCAAGGCATGGACCACCCTGGCCAAGTCAGACTTCACGAGGTATGGTCGTAACTGGCACACAAGTTTGAGTTATGCAAAGGCCCTCCTGGCCACCGCTGACACCTGAGCATCAAGCGACAGCATTGAATCCAGGAGGACCCACAAAGCTATGGATCTGCGCCTTCAGGGGGAGTGTAACCCCATCGAGCACAGTTGCCAACCAATACCCCGGTCAGCCCCGCGACTGACCAGGAGGACCTCTGTCTTATCTGGATGTTAGCACTCATCCAGTCCATCACAGCTGTCAGACACTGGTTCAAGGTCTGGGAGGCTTCCTTGGAATTCGGTGGAAATGAGTAGTAGAGTTGGGTGTCATTTGCGTACAGATGGCACCCAACTCCAAACCTCCGGATAACCTCACCCAGTGGTTTCATGTAGATATTGAAAAGCATGGGGGATAGAATGGAACCTTGCGGGACCCCACAGGTCAAAGGCCATGGGTCCGATCAGGTATCCCCCCAGCTTCACCAACTGGGAGTGACCCTCCAGGAAGGAGCGGAGCCACTGCAGTGCAATGCCCCCGAGTTGGGAGGCAACCACCTGCTCTAGAATCTTGCCCAAGAAAGGGAGGTTACAAATTGACCGGTAGTTATTTAGGACCAAGGAATCTAGGGACGCCTTTTTGAGTAATGGTCTCACAATTGCACTTTTTAGGCTAGATGGAATATGTCCCCATTCCAATGAGGCATTTATAATCTTTGAGATCCACTCGGTCAACCCACCACTGGCAAGCTTGATTAGCCAGGAAGGGTAAGGGTCCAGGGCACAGGTGGTCGACCTCACCACTCCAAGAATCCTGTCCACGTCATCAGGCTGATCAGGTTGAAATTAATCCATCAAAACCGGACAGACAGGTACCTCGATTACATCCGTGGACACTGCATCAAAATCGGTGTCTAATTCGGAATGCAGTTGAGCGATTTTATCTGCACAATGATGTGCGAACTCGCCACATCGAGTTGCCAGGTGGTCAAGGTTCTCGCCCGAAACAATTCCTAACCACCCGAAACAATTCCGCAGGTGTATTAGATACAGACACAATACGGGCAGTCAAGAATATGGATTTGACATTTGCTTGTAGTCCAAGAATGGTTTGCCCCTAGTTCTATATAATGGCCTTCTAAATGAGATTCATTATGCATCTGCATTTCTCTTGCTTAGGGTCTCTAATGACATGTTCCATAGAAAGTATTTCCTGAAGTACAATCACTACATTTTATTAATGTATTTGTTTTTCACTTACTGTAAGTTTCTCTATTTCTCTTACTGTATATTTCTCTATTTCTCTAAAGTGACAAATATGGGATTGTTAACACAAATTTTAAAAATAAAAATATCACTTACCACTAAGCTAGACAAAATTATGAAGAGTTTGTCATAACTATATAACTAAATGTTATCTTCAGTGAATTGGCCATTTAAATTTAGTTTTCTGAAGCACGAAGTATAGAAATTTACACTAACAAGACTGCTATGTTAACTTCTGCCTTCTAATTTTCTTCATTAATGAAAAGATAATGGTGTTATTCTGTTGGTCTACAGGCTTTTAGATGAGTTCGTCACTTTGTTGTTGCTATGTGCCTTCAAAACATTTATGCCATCAAGTCATGGGGTTTTCTTGGAAAAAAATTACAGATATTTGTCTTTTGCTTTCCTCTGAGGCTGAAAGAGTGTGATTTGCCTATGGTAACCTATGCCCTTTTACACAGCTATATAATCCAGTTCAAAGCAGATAATCTGGATTTTATATGGTAGTGTAGAAGGGGCCCCAATGGATTTCCATGGCTGAGTGGTGATTTGAACCCTGTCTCCAGAGTTATAGTGTAATGGTCACAACACCATTTTACTGCTATTTTATCTTGAAAGTGGTAAAGATTTAATTACAAAGAAACATTAACAAGAATGGAAAAGCCAACTATAAGCAGGTTACACCCCTTGCTTTCCAGTCAATTGCCAACTCTGGATAACTCTTCCCTAACCGTTCTGACATAGATCTTCCCCTTTAAAATTAAATGACTACAGGTCAACAGACATACAAGATGCTAAACATCTTCTCTTTTGTTTTTCTCAGCAAGGAAAATATACCAAATTCAGTAGAAAAGACAACAGTCCAAAGTTCCCAAATTTTCCCAATATCCACAATAATATTCTTCATTCCAACCTCTTTCAATAGGAAAAAGGTAAGAAAAGTGAATTGAAATAACACGCCACAGTACAAATCCTTTTAATCCTGACAACAGGAGATCCATTCAATCAATGTGATTTACTACTGTTGAGTCATCATTCAGCAATCAATTAAATAGGTCTACTTGGAGCTGACCAACAAAGATGCAAGCTAGTATTACTGTTCCATGAACTACTCATCAAAAGGTCTCATAAACAATGTCCCTAAACACATTAGGAGCACTGACCTATTCAAATGATAAGCCCTAAAGGTAAGCAACTGCTAAAACTAAGCATTATATAACCCGTTATGACTGTCAAAAAGATAATACTCTCCTGCAGCTCTCAGCAATTTATCATCACCACTCCCCTTTCCTTACTACAAAAAGCAATTGCTGTCAAAGGAGAGGAGGGAACAATTATTAAGTGCAGAGTGGCAAATCAATACACCCACTAAAATACTATTTTTTTACAGAAAATTGCTCTCAAACAGATACTGACTAAAGACAGCTACTACGCAAATGAAAATAAAACCCAGTGCTACAATTTTATCATATAAAAGAAAAAAGGTGGCCCCAATCTAAAGAGCCAGTGTGATAAAGTGGCTTGAATGTTGTACTAGAACATTGGGAGACCATAGTTCAAATTCTCATGGAAGCCCACTGAGGCCCCATCTAGGCCAGCCATTTAATGCAGATTCAAACCAGTACTGAAGAAAGTGGTTTTCCTTTCGGACCGCATCTTGGCCTATGAGCCCACGAGGACCTTGAGATCGTCTGGGGAGGCCCTTCTCTCGATCCCGCCTGCCTCACAGGCACGTCTGGCGGGGACGAGAGAGAGGGCCTTCTCGGTGGTGGCCCCCCGGCTGTGGAACACTCTCCCTGCAGACATCAGACAGGCGCCCTCCCTCATGTCCTTCCGAAAAAGCCTTAAGACATGGCTGTTCGAGAAGGCATTTAATTAAGTGCTATAATAATGTGGTAAAGATGACTGGAATGGAACAAGGAATATGAGATTGGTTATGAT
This sequence comes from Anolis sagrei, assembly GCF_037176765.1. Lineage (NCBI taxonomy): Eukaryota > Metazoa > Chordata > Lepidosauria > Squamata > Anolidae > Anolis > Anolis sagrei. The sequence goes on along the minus strand of NC_090024.1, from coordinate 207,260,416 downwards.
TCCACTATGAGACGAAGCGGATTATTTAGTGTAACTTTATAATTGTTGTATTGTTAATATGTTGTTCTGTAATTGCCTTTTTGTAAATTGCCTTTTTATGTATGTTGTACACCGCCATGAGTCGCCCTAAAGGGCTGAGAATGGCGGTTAACAAATGCACCAAATAAATAAATAAATAAAAATTTTGTTATGCAAATGCTTACAAAGAAAATCTTGAAACCAAGTTTGAGGTTATGATTATAGAAACCACTGAGCACTGATGCACACTGAGGAGTTAATGTGTGGGGTGTTAATGCAGAACCCACCCCAGTTATGATAAAAGATTTTGGAAGGGGTTAATGTGTGGGGTTAACACAGAACCCACACCAGTTGTAATAAAAGTTCTGAAAAGGGTTAATGTGTGGGGTTAATAAAGAACCTACATCAGTTATGATATAGGTTTTGAAAGGAGTTAATGAGAACCCACACCAGTTATAATAAAAGTTCTGAAAGTAGTTAATGCATGGGATTAATGAAGAAGCTACACCGGTTATGACAAAGGTTTTGAAAGGGGTTAATGCATGGGGTTAATACAGAACCCACACCAGTCATAATAAAGGTTCTGAAAGGGGTTAATGCAGGGGGTTAATGCAGAATACACTCGGTTGTGATAAAGATTTAGAAAGGGGTTAATGTGTGGGGTTAATGCAGAACCCATACTGGTCATAATAAGGGTTCTGAGAGGGGTTAATGCTTAGGGTTAACGTGTGGAGTTAATAAAAAAAACCTATACCAGGCATGATAAACGTTTAGAAAGGGATTGATGCATGGGATTAACACAGAACCCACAGTGGCCATAATAAAGGTTTAAAAAGGGGTTAATGCATGGGATTAGCAAAGAACCCACAAGTATCATGATAAAGGGTCTGATGGGGTAATGTATGGGGTTGATGCAGAACCCATATTGGTCATGACAAAGGTTTTGAAAAAGGTTAATATTGTGTATAACACAGAACCCACACCAGTTATAATAAAAGTTCTGAAAGTAGTTAACACATGGGATTAATTAAGAACCTACACCGGTTATGACAAACGATTTGAAAGAAGTTAATGTGTGAGACTACTGCAGAACCCACATCAGTTGTGATAAAGGTTTTGAAAGGGGTTAATATGTGGGGTTAAAACAGAACTCACACCAGTCATAATAAAGGTTCTGAAAGGGGTTAACGCAGAACCCACCTCGGTTGTGATAAAGATTTAGAAAGGGGTTAATGTGTGGGGTTAATGCAGAACCCATACTGGTCATAATAGAAGTTCTGAGAGGGGTTAATGCTTGGGGTTAATAAAGAGCCAAGAACCTATACCAGGAATGATAAAGGTTTAGAAAGGGGCTGGTGCATGGGATTAACAAAGAACCCACAGTGGCCATAATAAAGGTTTAGAAAGGGGTTTATTTGTCGTGTCAAATAACCCCCTTTCTAAACCTTTATTATGGCCACTGTGGGTTCTGTGTTAATCCCATGCACCAACCCCTTTCTAAACCTTTATCATTCCTGGTATAGGTTCTTTATAGGTTTAGAAAGGGGTTAATGCGTGGGATTAGCAAAGAACCCACAAGGGTCATGATAAAGGTCCTGGCTGGAAGGGGGGCAGGTTAATGTGTGGGGTTAATGTAGAACTCATATTGGTCATGACAAAGATTTTGCAAAAGGTTAATGTGTGTGGATAAGGCAGAACCCACGCTGGCCACGATAATGGTTCTGAAAGGGGTTAATGTGTAGGCTTAATGCAGAACCCACATTGGTCTAATCATAAAGGGTCTGACAGGGGTTGATGCCGAAGCGTGGCTGGTGAAGATCAAGGTCACGTTACGGCTATCCTCGAAAGCCATCATCCCGGAGAAGGCTCAAGGAAGGCGCAGCTGGTGCCGTTCCCCTTTGGCTGCGGGCCACCGTTGGAAAGGGAAAGGGAAAGGAAGAGGGCGGGACGCGTGGCGAGGAGAGGAGAGGAAGCGGCCTCTCACACGAGAGCAGGCCGCCGAGCCCTACGCCCACATCCCGCCCGGCTAGAGGCGCCCGCGGGCCCGCTACCCAGCTTCCCTCCTTCGCTTTCCCTGAAGAGCAGGTCGTGAGGGAGGCTCCCTTGCGGCACAAGTAACCCTTCCACCCCTCCCAGGCCCCGGGACTCCCACAGTCACAACCGCGGCTGGTCCCCGCCCCTCTCCGCCGCCGCCGCCTTTGTGAGGGCCGCGGAGGGAGCCACGCTTTCTATTCCCCTCTCCCTCCATCCAAACAACGACTTGGAAGATGATGAAGGAGCGCCATGTCCTTACCGGGGGTCTCGCGCGGGAAGAGGCGCGAGCGAGGGAGCGGGTCCTCCTCCTCCTCCGCGCGCGCGCTCCGCTGTGAGCAGCAGCGCCACAAAATGGCCGCCACGGCTGCTGCGGCGCCCCTAGCTCGCTCGCCCGCCTGCCTAGAGAGAGAAGAAGGAGGGTCCTCCAGGGGGCGTGGCCAAGGCGAGGGGGCGTGGCGTCAACGGGACGACGGTTGGCCTAAGAAGGGAACCAACTGTCAGTCACTTCACAGCCTTTTTCCTCTCTGAGGCAGAACACAGGGAGTTGGTGCTGACTTTTGGACGGCCCTTCGACGCTGCTGGATAAAATCCCACATGATTCTCTTTGAACTGGGATATATGGCAGCAGGGCCGCAGCCAGAAAAAATATTCGGGAGGGGTTGAAATTTTCGGGGGGGGGGGTTGAAAATTTCGCGGGGGGCCCTAGGTAATTCAGCGGCGGCCCTAGGTAATTTTCAACGGTAAGCAAACAGTATTTTGGCACCCCACCCCCCCAACCAATCACTGATATATATTTTCTGTTCGTTGTGGGAGTTCTGTGTGCCATATTTGGTTCAGTTCCATCACTGGTGGAGTTCAGAATGCTCTCTGATTGTAGGTGAACTATACATCCCAGTATGTATGTATGCTCACTGGAGGGAAGGATACTAGAGACAAAGTTGAAGTACTTTGGCCACATCATGAGGAGACAGCAAAGCCTAGAGAAGATAAAGGAGCGCCATGATCTTCTGGGGAGGCCCTGCTCTCGATCCCGCCTGCATCGCAAGCACAGCTGGCAGGGACGAGAGACAGGGCCTTCTCTGTAGTGGCCCCTCGGCTGTGGAACTCCCTTCCCATGGACATTAGATCTGCCCCTTCGTTAATCGTGTTTCGAAGAAAACTAAAAACCTGGCTGTTTGAACAGGCGTTCAGATAAATAGTGCAATTGAACGATGAATATAGGAACGGATTTATGGATGACGAATTGGATCACGATTTTAGTTACGAGATGCTAATGTGTTGTTATTGATGTGTCATTATTTGTATACTAGGCTGTTAATGGTTTTAAATATTGTATGTTGTACGATTGACTTTTTTGCTCTTGTTGTGAACCGCGTTGAGTCGCCTACGGGGTGAGAAACTGCGGTATACAAGCAAAGTAAATAAATAAATAAATAAGACAATTATGCTGGGGAAAGTGGAAGGCAAAAGGAAGAGGGGCCGACCAAGGGCAAGATGGATGGATGGCATCCTTGAAGTGACTGGACTGACCTTGAAGGAGCTGGGGGTGGTGACGGCCGACAGGGAGCTCTGGCGTGGACTGGTCCATGAGGTTACAAAGAGTCGGAGACGACTGGACGAATGAACAACAACATACATCCCAGTAGCTACAACTTGCATATGTCAATGTCTATTTTCCTCAAGAGCGCCCCTGGGCAAAATCAACTATACTGCAAATGCTTACTTTGCGTAATGGGTGAGCTGCCCTGGGGGTGTTGAAGCCTGCCTCCTAGCTCACGCTGAAGCAAAGAGCACAGCAAAGGGCAGAGCAGCCTTCAATAGCCTGCAGCTCCGCCCCTGTCAACCACCTCCACCAAGTCTGGCCTCCTTAATGAGAGCATTCAACACACACACCCCAACTTGGTTGCTTCACAACATTGGCTATTCCTGCAAGTAATGACAGTGTGAATAAATTGTCAATATTTGCTTGAGATAGTGCTTACAGTTCTGGAGGGACTCTTAATTTTTTGCATCTCATAGACTTAGCATGGGGATTTGGTTCACCAGTTAAAATTCATGAGTAAACCAGGTTTTTAAAAAAAATCTGAAACATTTCGGGGGGGGGGTTGATCCCCTAACCCCTCCCCCCTCGCTACAGGCCTGTATGGCAGGACTCAGATAACACAGTTTAAAGCATATATTGTGGGATTTTCAAACTACAAGAAAGGAGATTCCATCTGAACATGAGGAAGAACTTCCTGAGTGTGAGAGCTGTTCAGCAGTGAAACTCTCTGCCCCAGAATGTGGTGAAGGCTCCTTCTTTGGAGGCTTTTAAGCAGAGGCTTGATGTCCATCTGTCAGGGGTGCTTTGAATGCTATTTTCCTGCTTTTTAGTAGGGGGTTGGACTGGATGGCCCATGAGGTCTCTTCCAACTCTATGATTCTACGGACAATGCCGGCTCTTCAGCTTAGAAATGGAGCGCACCGGGATTGTGGCGCAGTTGGCTGAGTGTCAGCTGCATTAAGATCACTCAGACCAAAAGGTCATGAGTTCGAAGCCAGCCCGGGTTGGAGTGGGTTTCCAAACAATTGTGTGTAGCCTGTTGTCAACCTTTGCAACCCGAAAGACAGTTGCATCTGTCAAGTAGGAAAATAAGGTACAACCTTAAAGTGTGGGGAGGCTAAATTAACTGATTTATGAGGCCATAAAGAAGACTCCAGCAAAGCATTCCAGCGGGGAAGCATGCAGGGAATGCGGAAGTGCTTCATCAGCGTCGCAGATGGACGATGAAAGCGACAGCTCCCCTGGTGGCCAGAAAAAAGTTAAATAGCCTCTGTGTATGTCTGTATATGTTTGTATGTCAAATTGGCATTGAATGTTTGCCATATATGTGTACATTGTAATCCGCCCTGAGTCCCCTGTGGGGTGAGAAGGGCGGAATATAAAAGTTGTAAATAAATAAATATTAATAGATGAGCACCAACCCCCAGAGTTGGACATGACTGGACTTAATGTCAGGGGAAAACCTTTACCTTTGTGTTGTTCCTTTGTGTTGTACCTTTACCTTTATATGTGTTGTACCTTTACCTTTGTGTTGTACCTTTACCTTTATATGGCAATTAAAGTGGTTTCAAGCTTCAAATACAGACACACACATATTTGGACACACATTTGGATGGAGTTACGCTTAAAAAAATGAACCTGCTCTAATTTACATACAAATCCAATTTAAGAACAGACCTACAGAACCTAACTTCCTCATAACTTGGGCACTGCCTGTATTGTATATATGGGCATGATGGGATATTTTGGAGATGGGAGCCAAGTCTGAACATGAAATTCCATGTATGTGTCGTGCACATCTTATATACAGAACCTGAAGGGGTAAAATATTTTAATCCTTGTGTGCCTGAAACAAAGTATATGTCCACTGAACCACCAGAAAGCAAAAGCACCACTATCTTAAGACACTTAAATAGAGAATTTCTGATTCTGAAATATTTTCAGTCTCTGGATAAAGGATGCTAAACTTGTACTATAACAGTGTTGTGTCACAAGCACAAATAGGCAGGATTATTTTTAATATATTTGTGTTGTTTTGATAATATTATGTTTATGTATGTTTTGGTGTTTGTTACTTGAGTCGCCTTGGGGAGATAGAGCTGTATATAAATAAAGTTTTATTATTAGTTTTATTATTATTTTCCACCTTGATATTCTGGGTTATATGGCCCTGTGTAGTAAGTAGTTTTAAGGGGTGACTGGAAAGTGTAGGACAGGCATGGGTAGACTTAGGCCCTCCGGGTGTTTTGAACATCAACTCCCACCATTCCTAGCAGCCTCGAGCCCTTTCCTATTTCCCTCAGGCAAACTTGGGCCCTCAGGGTGTTTTGGACTTCAACTCCCACCATTCCTAACAGCCCCAGGCGCCTTCCTTTTTCCCCTCAGGCAATCTTGGGCCCTCTGGATGTTTTGGACTTCAACTCCCACCATTCCTAGCAATCTTGGGGCCTTTCCTTTACCCCCTCAGGCAACCTTGGGCCCTCCGGGTGTTTTGGACTTCACCTCCCACCATTCCTAACAGCCTCAGGCCCTTTTCCCCTTCAGGCAAACTTGGGCCCTCTGGGTGTTTTGGACTTCAACTCCCACCATTCCTAACATCCTCAGGCCCTTTCCTTTTTCCCCTCAGGCAAACTTGGGCCTTCTGGGTGTACTTCAACTCCTGTACTTCAACTCTGTACTTCAACTCCTACCATTCCTAACAGCCTCAGGCCCTTTCCTTTTCCTCCTCAGATGCTTAAGCGGCTGAGGGGGGAAAGGAAGAGGCCTGAGGCTGTTAGGAATGGTGGGAGTTGAAGTCCAAAAAACCCAGAGGGCCAAATTTGGCCCCTGCCTGGTGTACTAAATATTGTGGTGATTTTTCAAAACAATCTTTGAAACTGCATTACATTGTTTATGTAGATGTGGCCTTATTGGGTTTCCAGGACGGGTGAGGATTCGAAGCCTGGTCTCCCAATGTCCTAGCATAATATTCAAATCATTATACCACATTGGCTATTTAGATAAGAGATAACAGAAATGGAAAACACATACTTAGATGGCTTCTATTAGGCACAATGGCTGAGGCGGTAGTTTTGGGATGTCTTGAGAGGGCACCAAAATGTTAATGTATTAGTGTATGTTTACTCTTGTATAGACAGATTGAATATGTGGAATTTTCGGCCTCGGCTATTAGAAGGGCTAAGCGGGACATCCCTAGGGATACAAAGGTGCTTGTTTATAAAGCTGTTGTCCTCCCAACCCTGCGATATGCCTGCAAAATGTGGACTGTCTACAGACGTCACAATCAATTCTTGGAATGATTCCTTCAGAGTTGCCTCTGAAAATCCTGCAAATCTCTTGGGAAGACAGGCAGGCAAATGTCAGCATGCTGGAAGAAGCAAAGACCACCAGCACTGAAATGATGCTCCTACGCCATCAGCTCCTACGACTTCAACTCCCACCATTCCTAACAGCCCCAGGCGCCTTCCTTTTTCCCCTCAGGCAATCTTGGGCCCTCTGGATGTTTTGGACTTCAACTCCCACCATTCCTAGCAATCTTGGGGCCTTTCCTTTACCCCCTCAGGCAACCTTGGCCATGCTGTCCAAATGCCTGATCATAGTCTCACAAAGCAGTTACTGTACTCCCAACTCAAGAATGGAAATCTATGTTGGTGGAAAAGAAATTTAAAGATGGACTTAAAGCTAACCTTAAAAACTGTGGCGTAGACACCGAGAACTGGGAAGCCCTGGCCGTTGAGCACTCTAACTAGAGGTCAGCTGTGACCATCAGTGCTGTGGAATTCAAAGAGGCACAATGCAAGATGAAAGGGAGAAGCATGCTAAGAGGAAAACACATCAAACCAACCATGATTGAGACTGCCTTCCACCTGGACACTAATGTCCCCACTGTGTAAGAGCATGTGGGTCAAGAATGGGACTCCACAGTCACCTACGTATCCACCGCCAAGACATTGCATTTGGAAGGCAATCATACTTGGACAATGAGGGATCGCCTATAATAATCATCATCATCTTCTTCTATATATATAAATTTTTTAGGGGCATCCAACGAGGAAACAAAACTCAAAAACCCCCCAACGAAACTTAACCAAAATTCCCATGCCCATAACACAACCCACAAGGTACAAACATATCTACTCAAAATGAAAAACAACACAACAACACACTCACAAAACGGCAAAACAACAAAACTCAAAAATCCCCCAACGAAACTTAACCAAAATCCCCGTACCCATAACACAACCCACAAGGTATAAACATATCTACTCAAAATGAAAAACAACACAACAACACACTCACAAAACGGCAAAACAACAAAACTCAAAAATCCCCCAACGAAACATAACTAAAATCCCCGTGCCCATAACACAACCCACAAGGTACAAACATACCTACTCAAAATGAAAAACAACACAGCAACACACTCACAAAACGGCAAAAGAACAAAACTCAAAAAAACCCCAACGAAACTTAACCAAAATTCCCATGCCCATAACACAACCCACAAGGTACAAACATATCTACTCAAAATGAAAAACAACACAACACACTCACAAAACGGCAAAACAACTGAGCATGCGCATTGGCGCCCAGCCGCAAGTTCCATCGCGCGCGCACATGGCCTTCCGGCCAACGTTCCCTCTGCGGAAACCATGCCCACTCCAAGCCCCGCCACACCGCTTCCCGCACACACACACACCCCCTGCCGCACACACACACGCAACCCCACGCTCCATCACTCCCCCCGCCGCCGCACACACACAGGCAACCCCACACTCCATCACTCCCCTGCCCCAATCTTACCTCCTTTTACTTCAGGCCACCTCCAAACCCCACCCCGCCCCTTCCCGCCCTGTCAAAATCTAGGAAAGACAGGAAGGAAGGAAAGAAGGAAGAAAGAGAAAGGGAGGTAAAGAAAAAGGGGGAAGGAAGGAAAGTTAGAGGAAGAAGAAAAGGAAAGAAAAGGAAAGATGGAAGGAAAGAAAAGAGAGACAGCAGAAGAGAAAGAAAAAGGGAGAAGGAAGGAAAGAGATAGAGAAAGAAGAGGAGAAGGAAAGATGGGAAGGAAGGAAGGAAGGAAGGAGGGAGGGAGGGAGGGAGGGAGGGAAAGAAGGAGAGAAAGAGGGAAGATTGGCCACAGCAACACGTGGCGGGTAAAGGTTGTTATTTCTATTATTATTATGATGATGCTATTGTTCCTATGAGACCCTTTTAGGGGGAATGGGAGAGGTGTCAGGTCCCAGAGGCAATGCATTGCATTATTGTTATTGTTATGATGGTGGTGAAATAAAAGGAAATAAAAAATGAAAGAAGGAAGCAAACAGGGAGGGAAGAAAGGCAATGGAAGAAAGGGGGAGGGAATGAAGGAAAGAGAGAAGGATGAAACCAAGTAGTGAAAGAAGGAAAGAAAGAAAGAGGGAGAGAAGGAAGAAAGGAGAGAAAGGGGGAGGAAAAGGGGGAAGGAATAGGTAGGTACCTCTCTTTCATAATAGTCCAGATATCTACCTCAACTTTGATAAGTTTTACTATAGGCCACAGCAACGCGTGGCAGGGCACAGCTAGTTATTTATATATTGCTCTATCTCCCCTAGGGGACTCAAGGCGGTTTCCACAGACAAACATGAAACACATAGAGTAGCCATTAAAATATAACCTGTTAACAGATCCTATGTATATAAGTCCAATAAACCAATTTAATTTTGCAAACGCCCCACTTATATGTGGGCCAGGTCAGGTTGAAAGGGCTGATCAGGGTTCCTGTAGAAGTAATAAAGGTCAGGGGAACGAGTAAAGTGCCGGAAGTGGACCTGATTTCTGGACAGGGTAGGGCCTGGGGCTACTTTTTCCAGTGCCTTTTTGCAATTTTGAAGAGGAAGATCTAGGCCGGAAACCAGTGTCATGACATGGAGGAGGACGTGGAGGGAACGGACAAGGGCCTTAGAGGCCAGGGGCATCGGGCCTGGGACTAGTCTTTATCAAAGTCCTGATGAAACTACCAGGTCTTCAAGTCATTCCAAAAAGAGGCAAGTGATGGGGCTTGTCTTAGTTCCCTAGGGAGGGCGTTCCAGAGGTGAGGGGCCACCACCAAGAAAGCCCTTTCCCTCATCTCCACCAACCGTGCTTGAGACATTGGCGGGAGTGAGAGGAGGGTCTCCCTGGTAGATCTTAGATTTCGCGCTGGCCTAAGTAAGTAAGGATTTGATTACTATGCACCTTGACTTTGTGGAAATATTTTTTTTCTTCTTCTGCCTCAGGTAGCAACACTTATTAAGCTGGCATTTTTCAGCAGGAAGACCTCAGTCGGCCGAGTTACGAAATCAGGAAGAATCCTGCTTACGGTTACTATTTTCCACCCCCTCAGACCAGAGCATTCAGGTTACACGTTGCGCAAATCATAATTACATGTGTTATTAATTTGCATTGTAATTATGCAAATTTAACCCATTAACTGTTGCATTTATCCTACTAGTGTGTCTCAACCATGATGCCCTTTTAATAACTGCTTTGCAGAAGAAAAAGCGTTTAAAGTACTGGAATTGAAATAGACCCACATCCAAATTCCTGCCATCAGATTAATGGGATAACATATATAGAGGATTGTAAAGATAAATGTACAATCCACACCTCTTTTCTTTGCCTTTTTCTTTACCCTGTACTTTGTTCTTCTCAATATATTTTTATGTTTTATATGCTAAACTTTCACATAGTTTTATATTCCATGCTATTAATTATGACTAGTTTTATTTCTGGTGATTTAAATTGTTTGACTTGTTATGTGTTTTATGATTATTTATGTTATTGTTTCATTATAAGCCTCTCTGAGTCCCTTTGGGAGATGGGGCGGAATATAAATAAAGCTTCATTCAGTCATTCATTGTGATTCTAGGCTGCATCAATAGGAGCATCATGTTTAGATCTAGGGAAGTAATAGTCTCACTCTATTCTGTCCAAGCTTAGCTGTCTGAATGTACCTCCCTATATCAACCATCTCAGGCTCTAAGATCTTCTGGGAAGGCCCTGCTCTTGGTGTGGCTGGTGGGGGCGGGGGACAGAGCCTTCTTAGTGGTGGCCCTTCAACTGTGGAACTCCCTCCCCATTGAAATTAGATCACCCCCTCCCTCCTGTACTTTAGAAAGCAAGTTAAAACCTGGCAATGGAACTGAGCATTTCGAGAGTAGTATTGGACTATATGCAGCTATAAAGTTAATTGCAGTGTGATTGGAACAGCTTCTAGATTATGATTTTGGGTCCAGGTGCAATGTTTTTAACAGCTTATTTAATGTATCTATAGGATAGTGTTTTATGTTTTTCATGATTTTAATGCTCAGTGTATATTGTATCTGTATGTTTTTATGTTAATGTGGCATTTTGGAAGAAGCTCTGGGTCTTGTGTGGGGTTGAGATAGAGCAGGGTAAAAAGACAGTAAATAAATAAATAAATATTCCGCTTTGGTCAGAACAATTGAAGAAGGATATGGACAAGCTGGAACATGTCCAGGGAAGGGCGATTAAAACAATCAAAAGTTTGGAAACCAAGCTCTGTGAGGAGTGGCTAATGGAGCTGGGTATGTTTAGCTTGGAGAAGAGAAGGCGGAGCGGGGACATTGTAGCCATGTTTAAATAGTTGAAAGAATGTAAAATTGAGAAGGGGGCAGACTTGTTTTCTGTTGCCCTAAAGATTAGAACATGGAACAATGGATTAAAATTGCAGGGAAAAAGATTCCATGTATTGTCGATTCCACCTAAACATTGGGAAGAACTTCCTGATTGTAAGATCTGTCCAACAGTGGAACTCTCTGCCTCAGAGTGTGGTGGAATCTTCTTCTTTGAAGGCTTTTAAACAGAAACTGGATGGCCATCTGTTGGGCATGCTTTGATCATATTTTCCTGCATGGCAGATTGGATAGTTGCTGGGGTCTCTTTAATTCTATTATTCGGTTTATTCTATTATTCTTGTTCCTTGTCCTTCCATGCAGCTCTCACCCTCTTCCCACTTTCCTCTATCATTTTCCCTCTCCTCTTCGAAGTGTGCCAGGCCCCTTGCTCCCTGCTGGTTCCATCTCCCATTTTCCTTCTTCTTACCCTGTGACGTTGTTGTTGTTCATTCGTTCAGTCGTCTCCGACTCTTCGTGGCCTCATGGACCAGCCCACGCCAGAGCTCCCTGTCGGCCGTCACCACCCCCAGCTCCTTCAAGGTCAGTCCAATCACTTCAAGGATGCCATCCATCCATCTTGCCCTAGGTCAGCCCCTCTTCCTTTTGCCTTCCACTTTCCCCAGCATAATTGTCTTCTCTAGGCTTTGCTGTCTCCTCATGATGTGGCCAAAGTACTTCAACTTTGTCTCTAGTATCCTTCCTTCCAGTGAGCAGCCGGGCTTTATTTCCTGGAGGATGGACTGGTTGGATCTTCTCGCAGTCCAAGGCACTCTCAGCACTTTCCTCCAGCACCACAGCTCAAAAGCATCGATCTTCCTTCGCTCAGCCTTCCCTAAGGTCCAGCTCTCACATCCGTAGGTTACTACAGGGAATACCATGGCTTGGACTAGGCGGATCTTTGTTGCTAGTGTGATGTCTCTACTCTTTACTATTTTATCGAGATTGGACATTGCTCTCCTCCCAATAAGTAAGCGTCTTCTGATTTCCTGGCCACAGTCTGCATCTGCAGTAATCTTTGCACCTAGAAATACAAAGTCTGTCACGGCCTCCACATTTTCTCCCTCTATTTTCCAGTTGTCAATCATTCTTGTTGCCATAATCTTGGTTTTTTTGACGTTCAGCTGCAACCCGGCTTTTGCGCTTTCTTCTTTCACCCTGTGACACAAACCTTAATTTTCTTCGACTTTCCATCACTTTATAATGTCTTGCTCTTTCCCTCTCCCACTTTAACTCTTATGCTCCCTTGACATTCCTCCCTTACTTGCTTCCACATGAGCTCTGCGAGTGCAGCATTCTTCCGAATGAAGCAGAGAATGTTTAAGAATTAGGACATTTGTAGGGAGACCAAGATGCTTGTTTATAAATGTATTGTCCTCCCAACCGTGCTATATGCCTGCGAAACGTGGACCGGCTACAGATGTCACACCTAACTCCTGGAACGATTCCATCAGAGTTGCTTCCAAAAAAATCCTGCAAATTTCCTGGGAGGACAAGCAGACAAATGTCAGCATGCTGGAAGAAGCCAATACCATCAGCATTGAAACAATGATCCTATACCATCAACTCTACTGGACTGGCCACATTGTCCGAAAGAAAGCACAATTACTGTCTTTCAAAGCAGTTACTCTACTTCCAACTGAAGGACAGAAAACAGAAGGTTGGTGGCCAGGAAAAGAGATTTAAAGATAGGCTTAAAGCTAACCTTAAAAACTGTGGCATAGACACTGAGAATTGGGAAGCCCTGGCCCTTGAGCGCTCTAACTGGAGGTCAGCTGTTGCCAACAGTGCTGTGGAATTAAAAGGGGTACAAACTAAGAGCAAAAGGGAGAAATGTATCAAGAGGAAGGCACTTCAAGTCAACCCTGACTGGGCCACCTTCTACTTAGAAACCAGTGTCCTCACTGTGGAAGAACATGTGGGTAAAGTATAGGTCTCTGCAGTCACCTAAGGAGCCACTGCCTACCCTATGCTTGGAAAACTATCCTATTCAGACATGAGAGATTGCCAATGATAACTTGCTTCCAGCATGCCACAGTTTGCTTCTTTCCCCTTCCTTGTCCTCTCTTTGTGGTGCCAAACCTCCCTTCTCTTGCCAGTGCAACATGCATCCCCCCTTCTTCCAGTTACACTTTTATTTCTAGCTTTCTTCCCTTTCTTTCTTCAGACAGGTGGTGGTGCTGTTGCTGCAAGACAAGGAGCAAGAGCAGGCTAAAGGAGGGTAAACAGTGGTGAGGTGGTAGCATGGCCACTGCAAAGGGAAGCAAGGTGAGTAGAAAAAAACTGGCAAAGGCAGTCATGGCTCATTTCCTCCCACATCAGGTAGTGAAAAAAGCCTAACTGCCCCATTGAACTTAATTTTTCCCTGGTCATCTAATTAAGATGCATATATTATTATGTCATGTAAATCATAACAGACTTCATAGAATATAAATCATTATTTTGTTGATTTTCAATTGATTTGTTGCATTCTAGCTTCTTAACTCCAGTGCCTCCATTGCTTTCTGTGCAGTTTTTCCAAAGAGCTCTGCAAAATATTGGATTTCCCTCTGAAGGCTAAACTATGTTGTGGAGCTGCAATATTTACTTTGGGGATTGGAAATTTAAATTGAGAAGCAGTGGGTTATAAATGTTGGATGGCCATCTGTTGGGGGTGCTTTGTACTTTTCCTACATGGCAGAGTGTTGGACTGGATGTGGTCTCTTCCAAGTCTATGATTCTGTGATTCTATAGGTGTAAGTCTTCATTTAGTGGTTATATACACTCCAAGTACAAGAGGCAAAGAAAAAAATAGATATAAACATTGTATAAAATGCTAGCCTTAATCATATACACTCATTTTATACACTATACTTGTTTCAGCAGACCAATTTAAAGCTCTGTTATGGAACTACCCCCCCCCCCCCCATGCCTGCGTGATTATTTATGTGTTTAATTTCCATCCTCATAATGCCCTTTTCTATAAAACACTGACATGTACATATCAAGTTCCCATAGCCTTTTCAGAAAAGGCAGTTTTTTCCAGCTTCTTCAACATGAGAGAAGCTTCCCACAGGATGGTAAAAAATCTGGCCATCCCCTGGATAACATCCTTGCAGACGGCCAATTCTCTCACACCAGAAGCAAGTTGCTTCTGACAGGAAAAAAAACCCTGTTTGATTTGACAGCCTTTAGTGAGTTCTCGCAGTGGACATAAAAACATTTTCTACACATAGTCGTTAATAGGCCCAGCCCAAATGATTATATTGTCTGAGGCAAAGGAGAAAGCGACTTCCTCTGTTTGCTCAAAAACCCAAATTAATTGTTAGTTCAGTTGGTCTTCAGCACTGAGAGTGGGATAGCACCCGAGGTCAGCATGGCACACCCAGTTTGTCTATTTTGTCTCTAGTTCCTGTTTCCATGGTGGCTGACTCATTCTCCCTTATGGTAATGCCCAGAAGTAGGAACTAACTTGGTAAAAAAGTTATACCATCAACTACAGACTTCCCCCATGTATCAACTCCTTGCTTTCTGACAATTTGCTCATTCAGTGCATTACTTACAAGTTCCAGTAATGTGATTGAAGTCGATAGCAACTTTAGGAGGGTCTTCCCCAGGAGGAGGCACCCTGAGACCCCACCAAAGAGGGATCACTACTTTGGCGAGCTAGGAGAAGCCTGATTTCAGCAATTTTTATTTGGGGATTTGTTACAAAGTTGGGGCTTGGCAGGGAAGTGAAAGGAGAGAGCATATGGCTGTGCAGAGTCCCTGGTTGAGCTTGCTGTTGGGGCACATTTAATCAGTTTGGCCCAATTTTAGCACCCAGGAACTGTGGAACTCCCTGCTGCTGGTCACACCAGCTTGAAGGCAGGGGCCTGGGAGGCCCTCGATGACATGACAAGGGGTCCGCTCTTTTGACGGTGGTTCTTGCCTATTAGGTTCACTTAGGACTGCTTGCTCACATGTACATAGTTCCAAGAAAGAACCCCTTCCTGAATTAGTTTTGAATGCATGCAAAAGTTCTTTTAGGCTTTTTCACATGCTAAAAAATTATATTGAATTTGTTGTTTACACATTTCAGCAGTCAAAATGCAATTTCAAGATAAAAATCCTGGGTTCCACTTTTTAGCTGATTCCACTTTCTGACAGTGCTCCAGTCGCTAACCTGTCATACAAATGGGGACAATCCCTGTTTGCGTACAGTCTTTACCCATCCCACAAGCAACATACTCCACTGTCAAACAGCTCTTACTGTCAGAATGTTTTTCCTAATGTTTAAGTGGAATCTCCCCCTCCCCCCAATATTTTAGAAATATTCTAATAAAACAGAGAACTAAATTAAATTTATATCTTTTCCCCTTAAGTGATAGGTTTCGGCATTAACTTGATACCAGATTAGATTAACTACATTTTTAATTAGTGGAACAAGAAATCACTAAAGAGCCAATTTTTTATTCTTTAGATCTTTTCAAAGTTAACATTTTAAGCCAAAAGAGGCAGCCATTTTTGTATTGAAGTGCATGTATTGTGTTCTGTACAGACACTGTGTAGTCTCTTAATCTGTTCAGGAAACTGAGTTCTGAAGCTTGCCACCTGAGAACATTAGCTGGATAGATGTGGAATCAATCATAAATCAGGAAAAGGTGGTATTTTTCAGGTTTATTCTGGTGTTTTAGTGAAGTTATTTAACATAATTTTAAATGGCAAATTAGCGTGCTCTTAATAGCTAATATTTTCACCTCCTAAAAAGGGCAATTGCATGTTTAATAATATTAACTATTGGCTAATCACATTAACCTTTTTGATAATTTTTCTATCTCTGCTATTGATCGTAACCTCCACAAACCACCAAGGACCTTAAGATCATCTGGCGAGGCCCTGCTCTCGGTCTCACCGCTATCACAGTTGCGTTTGGTGGAGACGAGATATAAGGCCTTCTCTGTGGTGGCCTCTTGGCTGTGGTACTCCCTTCCTAATGAGATTATATCTGCCCCATCCCTCCTGACCTTCCGGAGGAAACTCAAATCCTGGCTGTGGGATCAAGTGTTTGCAGAATAGACTGATTTACTGGTGATAAGGTTTTAGTGGACCAGCAAACTGTTTTAATGTATATTTATAACTGTTTTTAATGTTTGCTAATTTATTTTTATGTTATGTTATTATATTGTGCCAACAACAAATAGTTGCCTGTTGGAAGCCGTCTTGAGTCCTTCTTCTGAGGTTGGGAAGATGGGGTATAAATGTTCTAAATAAATAAATAAATATTGCCAACCCTCAATATTAACACTGATTAATTCCCTAGGACAGTGGTTCTCAACTTGTAGGTCCCCAGATGTTTGGGCTTTCAACTCCCAGAAATCCTAACAGCTAGTAAACTGGCTGGGATTTCTGGGAGTTGTAGGCCAAAACATCTGGGGACCCACAGGTTGAGAACCACTGCCCCAGGATAAACTCACCCTTTCATTTTTGTTTTATGAATACATACCAATATATGACAACTAATTTAAAGAAATAATAGCTAATTTATCTTAAATAATATTGGTATTACACCACAGCTGTGAAAACTGAAGGATGATTGTACATGTATTACTTTCCTATTTAAAACAAATATAAGCAACTTATTGATCCATTATAAAAATAACCATCCGAAATTTGTTTATTATTTCATCAATATCCTGCCTCCCTCCCAATATGGGGCTCAAGATATCTTAGAACCTAAAATTAAAAGGTGATACTACTGAAGTATTATTATTTTACTGACACAAAAACACAGTATGTCGCAGCAAACAAGATATATATGCTGTATTTCCAATCACAAAATCAGAAGGCGAACACTTCCCAAGCTTCTAGGACTGTGTGATATATTTTTGAATGATGAGGGCAGATCCAAGGAAGGTGGCCTTTTGCAGTTGAAGTATTATTATTATTTATTATTACTACTGCTGAAATAAATCCTAATGGCATGGAACAATTACATAACAGTTACATAAATTAACAGTAATTAAAATAGTTTTGAATTAAAAACCAATTTTAAAATATTTAAACATACCAGCTGAGAAAAGAAAATACAAACTAACAACAACTAGTTAATTATACAGAGCCATTCTAAATAAAAAGTACTTTAGCTGCCAACCATTGGAGGTCAGAGTAGGGAGGAGTCTGACTTCTTGTAGGAGAGATATAATGGAAGTAAGGAATATATTCTTGAAAGGGGAAGAGAACATTTGAGCTTCAGTAGCACACATCACTGGCATTTTAATGTTAGATTATCTGAAAAGATACTAGACAAAGGCTAACAGAACTAATTATACTTAAAACCCGTTAGTAGCCAATCTTATCACCATCTACTACACCCATACATTGCCCTTTTACAATGTAATAGGTGTGTTATAAAGCCATGCCTTGGGCATATTTTTCAAAGATGTAGCTGTAGTACTCTCTTGCAGCATAAACAGGAGGAAAGCAAGGAAGGGAAAAAAAGAAACGTGGCAGAACCTTTAAGGATAACTGGCTTTTTAAAATTAGCTTTGTGGTACAACTCCATTTTTTTAGATGCAGTAATGTGTGTTGCTAAGGGGTCAGGTTTAAAGCATATTTATACAGTTCTGGAAGTGGGATATAATGTAGTGTGATTCAGAAAAATATAAATCACGTCCCTGCCATTAATTTTCAAAGGGCTAGATGAAGCCATAGAGGTCTTTTAGATCTTTACAGTGGTCAGCGTTATGTGTGAAAGCAGTACATTTGCTCACCAAAAATAATTTTATTGGGTTCATTACTCATAAGAAAAATGTTGTTATATGTGCAAGCTTGTATCAATATATACAATGGGCCATGAAGCCATTATCTTTGGTTATGTCTCTGCTAATGGGTTGGAATTTCTGCATATAATTCAATTCAGCACTCTCTTTCTGTAGTCTTCTTTTGTAATTTCCTTCTTCAAGGACCATAGCTATAACTCTCTTATTGTATGTATGTCTAGGAAGGTTTAAATATTCTGAATATGATTTTTAGGGATTGCCATTTCAAATGTCTGTTTTACACCCATTAATTCCCTTGCATACGGACTGTTCTGTTTTGTCTAGCGTAGGTTATTGCTGGCATAGGATGGCACGTATCACATTGGAGGTAGAGAAAGTAAATGTACCTCTCATATTGTGATGTAATTGTCCCCAGTAATATTGTTTATGTAGATGTGAGCACCCGGTTGGCATCTGGGTTTGTGGCAGGGTCTGTATCTCTGTTGTAAGTTCAAGATTTGGAAACTGTAGGCCAATCAAGACCTGTCTCCCAGAGCGTATAAATGGCTGTGTTATTTTCAGAATTGGTTCTAAGCCTCATCTGGGGACTAGAGGTGACCACTAGGGTGTTCTGCCATTTTGTGTTTTTGCTCTGTCTTGTAGGAAATGGTTGTTGTTTCGGTTATATGTCTTCAAGTTGTTTCTAATTAATGGTGAGCCTAGGGTTTCCTGGAATTTTGTTGGCAAGGATTTGTTTAGAGAAGTGGTTCTCAACCTGGGGTCCCCAGATGTTTTTGGCCTACCACTCTCAGAAATCCCAGCCAGTTTACCAGCTGTTAGGATTTCTGGGCGTTGAAGGCCAGAAACATCTGGGGATCCCAGGCTGAGAACCACTGGTATAGAGGAAGCCTGCATTTGCCTTTTTCTGAGAGAATGTGACTTGTCCAAGTTGGTTTCTGTGGCTGAGTTGGGATTTGAACCCAATTCTCCCAGTCTTTGTCCCAACACTTAAACTACTATTTCACACTGATCTCCAAAAAATGGTTCTTAGCTATTGATCTTGCCATTTGAGTTCTTTCTTCACTTTCTTATGGGTATGCCTGCTGGAAATCCAAGAGTTTTGAGTGCTTAGAAGACTGTCTTCTGAGCAGTTGCAGTTGTATCAGTGGGCTAGACCGTCAACAATAGATTTAGTAGTGTGTTCTGGGTAAACACTGAAGGTTTTCACCTTCCAATCTCTGGGAGTACACACAGTGGATGGCTTATCCAAAATCAGGGCCTACAACTACTGGGCAAAACTGATGGCCATGGAAAATGATAGACTCCCAAAACTGTGCCTGTTAGAGCAGATAAAAAATCAACATCAGACCTCTTGGTTAGTTCTCCTGACAAAATACATTAGGAGCTGTGGACTTCCGACTCGGTATCCGAATCTCTTAGAAGAGTTAGACCCAAAAATAGTTGCTCAACGAGTATTGGATATAGAAGGCCAAAAAGACATCGCTACCCTCAGTAAAGCTGGCTCACTGAAATGGTTAGGCCGCTTTAAACATACCTTCCAAACAGCTCGATATCTAAAAACAGAAATGCCTTAACACCTTAGGGGGGTATTTACCAGAGCTCGTTTTGAACAGCTGAATACAATGGACAAGCATGGAAGGTTTAATCAAGTCCCATACAACGAACGATTTTGTATTTGTGGAGCACCAGAGGTGGAGGATATCACACATGTATTGTTCAACTGTGAGCTGTATAAGAAAGAGAGAGACCATTGCCTAGGACCATACATTATTCAAAAAACACACTGGGACCCATATATTAAAACCTCATTTTTGTTGGCCGGCCAGAACCCTAAAATAACACACAAAACAGCCCTTTTTTTATTCAAAGCAACACAGCTGAGAATTGCACATTTGGAATCGATTGGGGTAAGCTGTGGACGTGACGCAGACATTTGACCTGAACGAGATCTTGTTGACAGCTTGTTTATTTTAACTTCTTTTATACCGAGGGTTGTATGTTGTATGTATGACTATGTATGACTATGTGTTAATTGTGTTATGTGTTAAATATTTTGATACGGCCAATAGGCCAATCAATAAAACGTATCTATCTATCTACCTTCCAATCGGGATTTTCATAATCTTGCCTTATCTTGCCAGAACTATTTATTCTCCAACCCAATTTTTAAACTCTTACGATGAGTTCCCCACATTGACCACAGGGTGGTAGTATTTCTCTTGCAGACATTTTTAAAAATCTAAATCTCAGCATTGTACCTAAAGAACCCAGCAGGTAGGTAGAAGTCTGGGTAGGATTGTGAATATAAAAATTGTGCTTCTTCTGAGTGGTATCTTAATCAAGACTTTCCAGATACATAACTGTGTGAATTACAGGAAATTTGCGTCCCTTTGTTTCGTGATATGTTTTGCTTTTTCAAATGCTAGCTGAAAGATAGTACAGGATGTCTGTTGAGATTTTTGGATGGTGTTATTTTCTGACACTGTCTTAAATGCCCTTTTGTATGTGATTTTCACCATAATTTCTATGATTTCCCATGTCAGCATGGGTTTAATTATAACTGTATATAGATTTATTTCAAATGGACCCTACTCCATCTGCACATTCCAACTTTTGAGCAACTTTCTTTATGCTAGTGGTAAAGTAGGTATGGATTTTCTATATCAATGATGATCTGATTCTTCAAGGATAAAGACTGTATTTATTCTAATATAATGCAGAGGGGTTTTTTTTTTTTTTTTTTGCTTAATTGCTTAGCCAAAATGTCGAGGTCCTGAACCGGTGCTTGGCCGCTGTGATGGTCTGGATGAGGGCGAACAAATTGAAATTTAATCCAGACAAGACAGAGGTACTCCTGGTTAGTCGTAAGGCCGAACAGGGTATAGGGTTACAGCCTATGTTGGATGGGGTCGCACTCCCCATGAAGACGCAGGTTCGCAGTTTGGGTGTGATCCTGGACTCATCGCTGAGCCTGGAACCTCAGGTTTCGGCAGTGACCAGGGGAGCATTTGCACAGTTAAAACTTGTGCGCCAACTGCGCCCGTACCTTGGGAAGTCTGACTTGGCCACGGTAGTCCACGCTCTGGTTACATCCCGTCTAGACTACTGCAACGCTCTCTACGTGGGGTTGCCTTTGAAGACGGCTCGGAAGCTCGAGCTAGTCCAACGCTCGGCAGCCATGATACTAACAGGAGCGGAGCGCAGGGAGCATACAACTCCTCTGCTGCACCAGCTCCACTGGCTGCAGATTTGCTACCGGGCTCAATTCAAAGTGCTGGCGTTGGCCTATAAAGCCCTAAACGGTTCTGGCCCAAGTTACCTATCCGAATGTATCTCTGCCTATCAGCCCGCCAGGACCCTAAGATCTTCTGGGGAGGCCCTGCTCTCTATCCCGCCTGCTTCACAGGTGCGGCTGGCGGGGACGAGAGACAGGGCCTTTTCTGTGGTGGCCCCCCCGGCTGTGGAACGCCCTTCCTATAGAGGTAAGATCAGCCCCCTCGCTAATGGTGTTCCAAAGAAGATTAAAAACTTGGATGTTTGAACGGGCATTCGGTTAAACAGTGCAATGAATGTGATGATTACAGGAATGGAAATTTGGACGACTGATTGGATCACGACTCTAGTTATGAGATGCATTGTGTTGTCTATTGTTGTGTCAATATTGTATATTATGCTTTTATGGTTTTAAATTGTATATCGTTGATTGATTCTTATCCTTGTTGTAAACCGCGTTGAGTCGCCTGTTGGGCTGAGAAACTGCGGTATACAAGTAAAGTAAATAAATAAAATAAATAAATAAAATGGAGATGCATATTTCAGTTGATGGCGCATTAGGATCACACGCCAAAAGGTGCCTGCATCCCTCCATTAGGCTGAGTGTAATAGATTCACCAGGCTCTGCCTGATGGGGGAGTGACAGCTTTCCAAGTGGCTTAATTCAGGTCCCATAGTTGAGCCTGACTTGGCTTAGTGGGGGCAGTCACTTCTCCTCACCTCCCAGCTGAGATGCGAAGAATGGAGCCCCCCCACCCCAGCTGTTCCCAAGCCGTTTTCCTTAGCCTCCCATTGAGACAAGGAAAAATCTGTTTTCCTTTATTTAGTGTTTTACAATTATATAGACATATTTATAAAACGTAAGTTCACCAGTCTTATGACTATACATTTCCCCACCCCACTCCTTTATTCTCTCTCATCTCCCTGCTCCTGTTCTCCAAAGCCATATATTCTTCTAAAATCTCACCAAAAGTTAAGTTCTTCATATAGAGGTAAATTCCCATTGTCTTTTTCCAATACTTTTTCTAAAAAATCTTCTCCAGGTGCTTTCAAAGTCATTTTTTCCATAGTCCCTTTACTTTTAAATTTGATGTTAAGTTTATCATTCAACATCATTCTCCAGACTTCCTTACACCATTCATCAATTTGTATTGTAATTTCCCCTTTCCAATCCCAACACATATGGATTATGATTTAGATGGCATGATTTTAATTGATGTTTAACAATTTATGTTTAAATTGTTGGTTTTAATTGTAATTGTTTATTTTTTAATATATGTATGTATGATATTGAATTGCTGCCTGTTGTAAGGCTACCTTGACTCCCCTCCAATGCGAAAAGGGTGGGGTATAAATATGGTAAATAAACAAATATGCATCTATGTTTGAGTTTCTAGACGCTAAGGAAAAGGGCATTTGAAATTAAAAAAAAATTATTGGAAAAAAAGAACCAAAATCCCCTATCCAGCAGGTGGGAAAAAGCTAATTTGAAATGGCCTTTTTTTTAAAAAGGAGAGAGAAGTTCTTGGAAAAGTTTGCTTCTTTTAGGGGCTGCATGTCCTAGAATCCTCCACTCAGCTATTTTATGTAGCCTTTTGGAAAATGTCAATTTTTACAGTGCAAATGCGAGAATGCCTCAACCAGCATGGCTTTTTAAAGAAGTAGCCATCTTGAAACAATCTTTATAATAAAAAAAGAGAGAAAAATACTTGGACAAGGCAGATGCAGCTTCTCCTTACTTCTCTGGCAATTTTTTTCTACTGTGTACTTCAAAACTGAGGTGCGCATTACAATCGATGGCACACTAGATTTGAGTAAATATGGGTATTCAGTAAGTAAACCCAGACTGAAGGCATGATAGCCAGCAGTTGTGGTACAAGTTTTTGTTTTTAAAATTGCATCTTTCTACAAGGACTGAATACCACAGAAAGAAAATAAACTGTACATTAAAGTCATGTTCTCATGTTTCCATTTGCTACCATGATTAATTTCTCTGATATCCATGTTGAAAATCCAGTACCAGTTTTTTTGTATAAAAACTGAAATATGCAGAATTGGTGATCAACTTATAAATATATAGGTTTAGAGCCAATTTTGGTTGAAATTTCTTTAGTGGGCACCCTCACTTAAAACTCAGATGTTTGGGTATAAAATACATCTGTTATGTTATGCTATTGGAAAAGTGCAGTCTAGGGCTCTTTTATATTACATAGTGGACGCCAGTTTCCAACTCCTGGAACATGCACAGACATGCCTGATATGAGAAGTCTGTCCAAGCAGCTATGATATGTTGCAAGAGATTCTGGCATACACGCCTGGAATGACATGAGGCTTCATGCAACCTCTTGATTTGCTTGTGCTGAAGAACCAGTTCTAATGAGGAAGAAAAAGGTGCTTTTCACATGCTAAAGAAACTTGATCCATTGCAGACAGAAACAGAGTGGTTTGAGTGTTAGTCTGGAATACTGGGATTCATATCCCTGCTCAGCAATGGAAACCTACATTCTCTCAGCAAATTGGGCCAAGAAAACCCTGTGACAGGGGCACATAATTCAGAAACGACATGAGGTCACATAACAATTGGAAAACCTGTTGAGGGTAAACAACAAACATTGCTTTCCATATGGTTATAAAAATAACAGCAATACTAACATTTTATTATAACTCCATATAACAACTGATCTTAAAATGGTCTGAATCATACTTTGGGCTCACGATGAAATGTTCCAATGATTGATCAACCACAACTATGCTTGGATCCTTTCAGTCAGCCTGGATTGGATAGGAAAAGACAGTTTTCCAAATATCGAAAGAGAAGTGTAGATCCGGCTGAGTCATGTGCATTCTGGCTTTGGCCTAGTCTAAAACTACATATAAATAACCACAGAAGACAATGATTAACCACAATATGTTTAATTATTCTTTAGCAACAATAAGGAACAGTATGTTTTGCAGATTCACATTTACAAAGAAATTGGCAAAAAGAAAAGAATATCCAGTGTAATTTTTAGCCTATCTTACAGCCTTTGAAAGAAAATAGAGCATTAATATAAAACAGTCCATCCATGTTTGTGTTATACCTAAGTGCCAGTGAGTTTTAATGATTAACCACCACTGTAGTTGGATGCAGTATATAAACCCGGGAAAGGTATATTCCCAGGGCACGTACTAAAACAAATTCAAAATGTCTACTTTTAGGGGTGGAAGGGTATATGACACCCTACGTATTACTCAAAATTTCTCATTTCAACAAGGAAATGCATAAACTGAAATAACTCTATCACTTAACCACAGAGATTTACCTAATTCCGTAGTCTGCTGTGTGAGCAAGACTAAGATACTAACATTATTTGTAGCTTTGTAAAAGAAGCAGACCCAATTTACTTTTGTTCTGGCAAATCTGAAAAAATCCTAAGAATAGTGTGTGTTTATAAACCAACATTTTAACATTCGGTCCGATTCATATTTAGTCAGAAGTCAGTCGCATTGAATTCAGTGATACTCCCAAATAAGTGTTATGGAATTCCAGTCCTAATCTTCTGGCACAACAGGTATAGTACCCATTTTAAATTTTATCTAAAGAGCACTGGACAAATTCTGACAGAGGAGCCTATCTGAATAGCACCCAACTCCTCGGAAATCTCAGGCTGATCTACTTCATTATATGTAGTTTTCCATAAGACTACCACACATTCTATATATGGTAAGAAATAGTTGAAAAAGCCATGTGATACTACACTGGACATGGCTGCAGAAATGCTAAGTCAAACCATCAGTGAAGTGGAGCAGCAAACTAATGAAAGTGTTATGCCACACCATCCATTTTCCAAAAATATGTTAAGGGGAGATGCATTTATTAACATAAAGTGTGATTTGATTTTCAGGAAATGGTCTTATTTAGATACTAGGAATTAATATTCCCAGATAATCAAGTTAAATTGTCTCAGTAAGATAAATCTCAAAAGACAACTGGAAAAGGCACACTATGAGGTAAAGAAAGAGCAGGGGCTTTGGCATTATCACACAGACCAAGTTAAAGGAGTTGTTTTTACAGCTGAACTGGCTCAAAAGTGGGAAACAGCAGTAACTTTTTATTCTATATAATAAGATGTAATAGTCTTGTAATAAGTGTCACAGTATCTGAGAATCAAAGGGAAACATGTATTCCTTCACTCACTCCTAACCTGTGGGTACTAATCAATCTCTAAGACTCATCACATTGTTACTGGCACAGGAAATGCCCAAAGCACTGATTTCACAAATTAACAGGCTTGACTGTTTCCAACAGATTTTTTCCCTTTACATTAAACCGGCCAGCCTCTTACGAAGGAGGTAAACTTTGTTCAGTCTTGTTAAAAAATCTGCACTCATTTCCAAAACGACGGGAGGAAAGGATACCAAAGACTCCTGTTTCAGAAGACCTCTTCAGAGACACCAAAACAAAGTAAGTCAGATGCATGAAAAGGATGGTGACTAAGTCCCACTGCCCTCCCATTTCTTGTCCTCTTTGGAAGACAGACTCCTATTTGTGGAGTGTGATCAAGAGCACAATGTTTCTACATCTTCACATGTGTAAGTTACTCTGCCTAACAATGCCTGAACAGGGCTAGCGAGTTGCCAATATTGTGAAAGGAGAAGGGAGAAGCAGGACTGAAACTATAGTAGTCCTTCCTTGATTAGAACAACATAGAGTCCAATTACTGTGGGGACAATAAGACTCCTGCATCAATGAGAATCCCAACATTTTAGGAAAAGGCAGAATTGAGTTACACAGGAATATCCCATTCTTGAGATGGCACATGAAATCCTCCACGTGTGGGTTTCTCTCATGTGCTACCAACTTTTCAAGTTCATTGTGACTTTCTTGGCCTCCTTTTCCCTTTCTATCTAGATATTTTAATTTAGGGTTTTCAGACCAGATGTATTGACTGGATATGACATGGGAAATTCCATAATCAGATCTTTCTATATTTTTTGAGGTTAGGGGGGGGAAATCAGGTGCTCGGGATGATGTTGGATTTATATCATGGCAATAGGAAAGGGTGTAGTTAACTCTATCTTCTTCATACAAGTTCTCCAATTTATATTGGGCACATGAAGCTTGTATTAGAGAGTGGGGGGAAAGACAGGTATAATATATGGATCTACTTGTTTTCCTCACTCCATCGCTAATGGCACCAGAAGGGCAATTAAATACCGGAAAATGATAAATAAAGGGTTAATCTCAGTGCTTTGGCCAAAAACCAAAGTTGCTGAACTCTTAACAGTTTGTTTTAACCCAAGTGGGAAGATACCAGAAGATCTGTATCATGTGAATAAGCCTGGGTGAGAAATGGGAGCACAGAAAACCATCTTGAGGGCAGCAGAGGTAGCTGCTCCTGCTTGGTTCCAATAGTTTCACAGCAACTTAATACTTGATTTTAGTCTATGTCGGAGAAAGGGGAAGGGAAGCAAGAGTCATCATGATTGCAGCCTACCATAAATGGCAATTTCCCGTCAGAGGGAATCCTAATCGTACAAACTATTTACATTGCTATGGCAGAAAGTCAACTTAGAAGGCCTCAAGGATCTCTGCAGTATGAGAAATCTAATCCAAGCACTGGGACAAAAAGTAGTTTGAAATTTAAACAGCCTCTTTCCAAGATACAATGGGTAACAGAAAGGAGAAGCAGCTTCACTGCTGAAACATTCTGCGGTATTCCAAACTCCAGCCCATGACTGTTTTTACTGTAAGATAGGGGTTTTCAAAATAGCACCCAGGGGCTTCATGTGACCCCTTCAAGGCTGTTTTTCTTTGCTCACACGTGTCATTATTTTGCTATGGTGAAAATGGGGGGCATTTTCACCATGCTTTTGGCCTGAGCTATTTTTTAACAGGACGTGAATAGGATGGGAGTGGATAAAATGTCTCTACAGGACATTTGGGGGCAAAAAATGTTGTGGCTATAGGAGCTGGAGTATTTTCTGGGGGCAGAAATATGGCGTCCTAGGCTTTAGCAGTTTGCTGACCCTGTTGTAAGAACATGTCACTGTACTTATGTCTCTAACACTGCATCCCACTTAGTTCTTTTAATGTGGACAGTGGTGAGAAACAACCCCAACATTAAAGAGATTCATCTAGTGTTTCATAAGCTGCGGCTGATCTGCTGCTAAGAAATGGAGTCCTGGGAATGGTGTCCAAAAGGACAGATGCCCTTTAAGGTGAAAAGTTACTAGTGAAGGATTAAGCCAATAAATGAAAATGTCAGAGCTGATTGTTCTGTTCTAAGGCCTGGCATAAACTATTGCAGCCTGAGAAGGCAATTCTTTCTGCTTTGGGAACAAAGCAGATGTAAAGCACCCAGTTTTTAGGAAGTGGAAGTAAAATTCCAATAATATAGATGTTCATTCTAATGAATGAGCATTTAATGTACAGAGGATTTCCCAGTGTAAAACGTAACAGGTTGACACATTTTGCTATGAAGCAGTTGCACCGACTGACATCCTTATTTGCCTAGGAAGCGGCTAGCAGAGGATTTCAAGAATGACTTCATACATAGTCTGGGATTTGGCTCCACAATGTTTCAAAAGTCCTTCCGATATGGGGCTTTTTCAGTCATCAACATCCTGGCTTGGGTTAAGAAATACCTATTAAAAGGAACAGAAACAATCCCAGGAGCCTAGAGGCTGTAAAGGGAGAGATCCAAGGCTCAAGGAAGGTATTATTGGCAAGAATTCCTTGCTTTCTTCACACTCCTGTTTGAAACCAAACCATCAGACCACTCCTTTGATAAAGTTGGTGTCCAAATGTACAATTAGCATACGTAGGAAAGACATTTCTTTGCGGGTATTTTCAAAAATAATTCTGGGGTCATCAGACTGGCATCGCAGACAGTTTGGAGCCATCACCATGGCTAAGTTGTTTACATCCATCTTGGTTTTGCCCACATTAATTGGCTGGGCAAAAATCTGTGAAATAAAGGTATGTAAAGCTCAAATGTAGCGGCAACAATAATAACACTGTAATAGAGATACAGCAATAGCATAGAAGATGTAGGGTGCATATACAATACATAATTAATACAGTCTAGCACCACTCAATGCTATGGAATCATGGGAGTTGTAGTTTTTCAAGAAGCACAACTACACTGACCATTTAAGGTGGGTGAGGTTGGCAGAGGAGGAAGCAATTTCAACCGTACATGAAAACTTAAAACCAGGATGGCCTGGGTGATGTCTATACACACCAGAGGCTGGCTCCAACCAGGATCTACAGTGTCTGTGGCTTCATGGTTGTGGAGGATTTGGGGTTGTTCTCCATCTTCCCCTCCCCAATGTGCATGTCTGATCCCCAGAACACCCACCTCTTAATCAATTTCACCATGTGATGCGGTTCCACCTAGTTTCGTCTAGGCGTGCTAATGCACATTACAAGCTCTATTTTGGAGTATCCCCTTAATTTTGGTTATCTTGGCTTAGAGACTTTAAATCATATTACTCTGTGAATTCTTGCTATTTGTCATTTAAACATTATGTTTTAGGTCTTTATCCTTCTCTGCCAAAGTGTATTGGTGCCTCACCAAACTACAAATCCCAGGACTCCCTAGCATTGAGCCATGGCAGTTAAAATTGTGTCAAACTGCTTTAATCCTACAATGTAGATGCACCTTTAGTTTAACTGCCCCTTAAAAGACTGACCTGCTTCTGCTGGAGCTAGTAATCTGTTCAATATCGAAAAGCAACTTTTGGGTGAAGATAATAGCTTTATTATGGCTATTTGTAAGAACTACAGGGAACACTAACTCTGTTATACATAAAGTCAATACAGACTGAAACTTCAAAATTATTTATACTGTGGAGCAGAAGATGGCACCTCAGAACAGAGCTACCATATGGGATAATTGTTTTGAAATGAAATTCTGACTGCATATACCTGCAAGAAGTGAATGAGGTAACACAAGACCAATCTGTTGAGATCTGGCAGGAGGTCCACTACTGCTACAGCAGCATCAGGGTTCTCATAGTTGCTGATACACTCTTTGTAGAATTGCTGTGGAATTACAGGCTCCTCCAGTTCCCGATACCACAACTTCAGCAAAGAAGCTTCAAGAACAAGAAGAAAAAACACACTTTTTAAAAAGGTATACCAGATGAACTCTCTAGCTTGGAGGATGTGTCTGCTGTTTGACAAGACATGTGGTAGTTACTGTTCCAAACTGGATCTTTCACAAAGAACGTAACATCATCCTAACTGACTCTGTTATTTCTCACAGGAAAGATACCATCATCTAATTTAATGAGAACTACAGCTTCAGACCTTTGAAAATTAAAGAACACAAATACTAAAGGGAAATGGGCAGCAGTTGTTCTTGGCTTCAGAAGCAAGTACTAAAAGTTCTGTAGAAGATGAAATGTGAGCAAAGAAACACAAGATATACAGATACATTAATCTAACAGCTCCATTCAAATTCTCAGGCTAAATGAATTGCAAAGCCTCTCAACATAGCTATGTAGCTGCTCCATACCTGGTATATTGGGATCACTCAAATTATTAGGAATCTTCCACTGATCCACCTGTAGTTTTAGAAGATTGACTTCATCTATGTCACCAGGAATTCTGTAAGAAGACACAAACAGCCAGAAATAAAATCCAGTAGTGAAAGCCCTGAATCACATCGTTCCAGAAACGAGGTACTAGTATAGATGAGGCTACATATATTCATTGGAGCACTTCTGACAGGCAGACACATACTGGCTTGATAAGAATACCACAGTTGGTGAGAAACAAATGAACCTGATAACAAAAAATTGCAGCTAGGAGCAATTCTATTCAGGATTCTACCCAGCATCCTTGTTTCATGACATTCTGGTTCCGCTTCCCCTGGACTTTCTCTTTTGTCCCAAATTTTGTTTTAACCCTTTCAATAGTCAGTCAATATACCATGGTAACTAAGCACATGGAACTCTCCATAGCCTCTCTGTGCTTCCTCTTATTCCCCCCTCCCAATCTTTACCATAATTGTGCAAATTAAAACAACCCCCATATTTTGCTGGCTCTTCCCTTTTGTACATCAGTGACATTGTTTTGATCACATAAAGATCAACACCAAGAATGCATTTATCAAAATAAGACACACTAGTATAATCAAAATGTTGGTGTGTGTGTGCGCGCACACACACGTATGTATTTTTCTGGGAGTGTTGGCAATAGCAGAGAGAAGTACAACCACAAAGTAATTCATTTTCTGTAACTATGATACTGATTTCTAGGCAGTTATTAATCAGAATCTGAATCAGAATAATGTAAGTGATCCTTTTTTCTTCGGATATGTTTGTAGCATTGCCACTGGTAGCCAATGGGCCCTGTAACTCCTGACACTTTTTTTGCAGTGCTATTTGCATTTGTCACTTTTTTCCAGATTTGGTTCCTTGCTCTGCATCTTAGGGACAGAATACAAACAAAAAACAAAACAACACATTCCTGATTTATTACTATTGCTCCTTGCTTTCTCAAACAAGAAGCCTAGAGCTATATCTATTTAGTGGAAGAAAAGGGAATGGGAGGAGTAGCTTCAGGAAACATCTATGTGTTTCCCACAATTTATCTTTCCCATCATAGCTACCTCCAGAGAAGATAGCAATAAATTGGATACTCATTGGTAGGGTTATAATACTGGAAAAGAAGGAGAGGCAAAACTGCTGATGAGTTTATAGCTTATAGCCCTTCCCATTTGAACATGCACTTGTTTAGACTAGTAGTTGTAGCGTCCTCTGATTTGGCTAGAAAGCAAAGAAAATCAATAGTCAATGGGAAGGGAAATTGAGAGACAGTTCATTTGCAACAGAGCTTCTCCCTAGATTGACCTGTTAACCAATGACTTCCAATCGATCATAGTTTTTTTTCACTCCACTGGGGTTAAGCTGGGCTTTGTGAAACTGTTTGAACTTTACAGAAAATGTCTATGGCAACTTCTCTGCTAATGCATATTTTCAACAAGTTGACCAGAGCTAACATGTCTAACATGAGGGCTAACAAATTGAAATTGGATCCAGACAGGACAGAGGTCCTCCTAGTCAGTCAAAAGGCCGAACAGGGCATAGGGTTACAGCCTGTGTTGGATGGGTTTACACTCCCCCTGAAGACGCAGGTTCGCAGCTTGGGAGCGATCCTGGATTCATCGCTGAGCCTGGAACCCCAGGTTTCGGCAGTGGCCAGTAGAGCTTTTGCACAGTTAAAGCTTGTGCGCCAGCTGCGCCCGTATCTTGGGAAGTCTGATCTGGAAACAATGGTCCACGCTCTTATTACATCCCGAATAGATTACTGCAGTGCACTCTACGTGGGGCTGCCTTTGAACACTGTTCAGAAACTTCAACTAGTTCAACGGACTGCAGACAAATTACTAACTGGAGTGACATACAGGGAGCACACCACCCCCTTGTTTTGTCAGCTCCACTGGCTGCCGATCCACTTCTGAACTCAATTCAAAGTGCTGGTTTTGACATATAGAGCCCTATGGTTCTGGCCCAGCTTACTCATCCAAATGCATCTCCCACTACATCCCACCTTGCAGTTTAAGATCATCTGGGGAGACCCTGCTCTCACTCCCGCCAGCGTTGCATATACGTTTGACGAGAGACAGGGCCTTCTTGGCTGTAGCCTCCCGCCTGTGGAACTTGATTCAACAGGAGGGATGATCGGCTTCATCCCTCCTGTCCTTTAGAACGAAATTGAAGTCATGGTTCTGGGACCAGGCTTTTGGATAGCAGACATAAATAACGCTTTGGATATAGAATTTGACTGGAATGGTGATACGGCGGTTAATACTGTTTTTATTGTTTTAATTAATGTTCTATTTATTGTTTTAATTGTTGTTATATTGCTTTGTTATATTTAATGGTATCAAATTGTGCCAAATGTAAACCATCCTGAGTCCCCCTTCGGAGGCTGAGAAGGACGGGGTAGAAATGCTGGAAATAAATAAATAAATAATCAATAAAAAAGGGTAAAATTTTGGTGAGGTAACAATTTTCACAAGCAATGTTTGCATTTCTGTAAATTTAAAGGGCCAGTGCTTTGAATGATAAAAGGCTCTTGCCATGCTCTACTATAGAACATCCTATCAAGATGGGAGTGTAAGTATTAAGCTAGAGGTGAAAACTTAAATGGACGCAATTGGCGCATTATGTTTTCATGGCTGGAGTTAAAATGGTCGCTGTTCACCTTTCACCCTTTCAGAAACAATGGCTCATCTTTGGGTTGTATCTGAAACAGATAATAACCACTCTTGTAACAGTGGGCAGTCTTGATCTTGCTGCTTCCATTTCAATCTGCCCTGATGCAAATGTATAAGCAGTAACATAAACTACTTAGAAGTAAATGTTGAGAAGTACAAACTGTCACAAATTCGTTTGCTGCAGTGGAGATATTGCTTCAAAGCATACAATTCTATGTGGATTTGAAGGAACAAATCTTGTGTGGCCAAATACATGCTAGATTTCACATCAATAGCATCAATAAGAAATAATCAATGTAGCTTCTTAGCTAAGCTCACCTGAATATTCCTTCAGTCTGTTCTCCGCCCAGTTCTAGAACTTGCTGAGATAGCTGTGTCTGTACCCAAGGCAGCTTGTGATCTGGAAACATGTCCTGCTGCCGTAGCATGATTTCTTCCAGAGAGCTGCCGAACAGTGAAGGTGTAACAATAGCATTCTTGGCATGTATTATCTCCTCTATTGTAGGCTTTCGGAGGCCCTGTACACAAAACAAACAATAAAGTTTAACTGGCAATTAGTGGACACTGCATAAGAACCATCAATCACAGGGAGTGCTCCCAGCACCATCTTCTACAGAAGTGATTAGTTTGAGCTCCAACTTTCTAGTTAGCTGAATCAGTTTAACCTTCATCTCTTTGAATTTTTCATTCAATCTTAAGTAAGAATCCAATAATTAAAGACAATCATAGAATCAGAGAGTTGGAAGAGACCTCATGTGCCATCCAGTCCAACCCCCTACCAAGAAGCAGGAAAATCACATTCAAAGCATATTCAAGGTTACATGCCAAGACTTGAAGAGGTTCAGGGATACACTGAACTCAAGGCTCTTTACAATCAAACATGTGGAGACAAGCACTAAAACTGCATTTGGACATCACAGTAAGTCATCCTTATGGCATTATCAAAGGGAGGAGAGGTTTGGAATCTTTCAGTTGAGGTTTGGATTAAATACAATTTCTTATTTTATTTGAACTAGCAAATTCTGTTTAATATTTACTATTATATGTTTGAAAGAGGTGGACATGTTATCACTCCTAGAATAAGTGCTTCATGTGTACAGATTGCAAGACTAGGTAAAGGTTTTTCCTTGGCATTAAGTCTAGTCGTGTCCAACTCTGTGGAGTGGTGCTTAGCTCCTTTCCTAAGCCAAGGAGCCAGCATTGTCCGTTGACACCTCCAAGATCATGCAGCCAGCATGACTGCATGGAACGCCATTACCTTCTCACCAGAGCGGTAGCTATTGATCTACTCACATTTGCATGTTTTCAAACTGCTAGGTTGGCAAAAGCTGGGGCTAACAGTGGGAGCTCACCCCGCCCCCCAAAATCAAACCGCCGACCTTTCAGTCAGCAAGTCCTGCAGCTCAGTGGTTTAATCCGCTGTGCCCAATTACAAGACTGGCATATCTTAATTCTGAATATTGGAACAGTTTCTCATCTATCTCTTATAGGACTACTCAAGACAGATTAACATTTTAAGGACTCATGCCTTTTAAAAAGACAAATAGAAGATTTCAAATAATTCATTTCCAGTTTACCACAGATTTTGAATGAATGTATGCATCTATCCAGACAATCTTTCTTATACCTATCAGAATAACAGCAACAAATAAAGAACCCTAAGGTAATAAGGATAAAGGAAGAGTTCACTTAAACAACTAGACACGAATATCATGACTGACTCACCTTTTTGCCTCCAGTGACTGCAACCTTTTGCAGTTTCCGGTAACAGTATCTGGCATAAGTGCTGATCGGCAAGCCTAGCAGACAGAAATGAATAAATGTAAACAGCCTCAGAGTGGCACTGGAAATTTTCAGAGAGGAGAACATGGTTGCAGTACACACATTTCTGAAGATTCTCTATAACTGACCCTCAAACTTCCCTACTTAGGAAAATAAATGTTAAGCAGAGTCTGTTACTGTTTTACTGTGCAAGTAACTCATCCTTATAGTAAATCTTGCATTTCTTTATAAAACACCACTTTTGTCAGCATAGCACTCAAAGTATTTTTCTATAACAACAATAAAATATTTTGCAGTGATAGAAGGTGCATTTTCCTTGCTTACAAACATTACTATCTATCCCAAAAAACTGTATCATTATCTATATTTCTTTTGTTGTTGTTTTCAATGCAAAACCAAATTAGAAGCCCTGATCTGTTTGAGAAAGACAACTTTTCCCACTGTGATTTCCATTCTGTGACACATTTCTTTTAATATTTGTATGGAGAGGTAGTTGTTTTTAAATTTTATGGTCGCTTTCTTTATCACAAATTTCTCTGGTTTAAAAGATAAACAAAAAAGCCATGAACAGAGAACAGTCTCTGCCCTACATTATGCAGAACTTTAATATAATACCAGCTTCTGCTGTGATTTCTACAAATAATGGTGACCCATTGATTTCCTTAGATAATTGTTCCTTAGTGGAATAACTTTCAACATTGTACTTCTGCAATAGCATATAAGCATTCTCCAGCCGGAATGCCCCATATTACTAATTGAATTTTACTGCCTGAGGCAATATGGCTCAAGAGTTTATTTCACTGATGGGATTAAGAACAGGAAACACTTTTAAAAACCTAATGCTTTGCTACTGAAAATACTTTCTCTTTCGGTTGTTATAAGTTTTTTCGGGCTATATGGCCATGTTCTAGAGGCATTCTCTCCTGACATTTCGCCTGCATCTATGGCAAGCATCCTCAGATAGATGCAGGCAAAATGTCAGGAGAGAATGCCTCTAGAACATGGCCATATAGCCCGAAAAAACTTACAACAACCCAGTGATTCCGGCCATGAAAGCCTTCGACAATACATATTTTCTATTTGCTGATACACCATATATAGGTTGTGTGTCTGACAAATGTGAAGCACAGTTGATGGAGAATGACATGCCAGCATCACTGAAAAGGCCATGGTGTGATTAGTATCTCAGGACATGAACATCTTACTTTGGAAATATGGATTCAACTAATTGTTGTAGTATCATATCAACTGATTCTTATTAATGCATTTTTATTCCATGCTGGAAATCAAAGGCCAGCCTCCTAAATCATTTATTTTCCAGTTGAAATCCAATTCATTCCAGCATGACTTTTGTTGACATAGTGCTTTCTTGATGGCATTAAGGAAACATCAACAATTTTTTCAATTAGATTGGGAATTCCATGTTACAAGAACTTTCTGTTCTTCTGCACTTCCAGAAACAGGGTTATTGTACAAAAGCCAGAGTGAAAAAGACTGAAGTAGACTGGGTATTATGAAAAACAAGGCAGCCAAGTTCTGGGGGACACAAAATTATTTCAAGATGGTAACAATAAGAAGAACTGGGCAGTGTTCCAAATGGATTCCCCCTAAATGACAAAATGGCAAATGCAAGTGTAAAATAGAAATTGGGCTACATGTGAGTCTTAAAGCCATTTTTGGGGACTCCTAGCCTCCATGCACAATTTCTAAAAAAATCAAAATGCTTCTCATAGGAGAAGGGGATATTTCATCATTTCCCCCCTGTTTTAGGTCCAGGAGATGCATCTTTTTAAAAGCAGGAAATACACTGGAAGTCACTTAGGTGATATGAGTATGCAGTGAAAAGGGTGCGTAGGTATCACAAGAACTGAAAATACGAACGCCAATTATAAAGTTATATATAAATCAGTTGTGCAACCATGGGCTTCATCTCAAAAAGGGTGTTGTAGAGAGGTCAATGACAGAGAAATGGACTAGCAAAAAGAATAGAGAATTGGAGAAACTTGCCTATGAATAAACGACCTCTGAATCTGGTAAAATGGCAAGAGGAGAAGAGAGAAACATGGCAGAAATGTATAGAATATGTATGATATGGATAAAGAAGAGAGAGAAAATTCTTATTCTGTTGATAATCCTAGAATCTGGTAGTATCAGAACTAGTAATGTAGATTTAAAGGCAGAGATTTAAGATAAACAGAAGAAAACAGAGGTAAATGGAGGAACTCTCAACCCTAAGATGTGATGACTGCCTACACAGATGGTTTTAAAAGAGGGTTTAGCACATACATGGAGAATAACGGTTATGTATTAGTGTCTACCAGTCACAATAACTACATACTACTTCTAGGATTAAAGGTATCATACTTCAAAACATCAGCTGCTGGAAGACAATATTGTGATAGGCCCTTTTCCTTCACTTCCTGTCTGTGGGAATTCTGGGTGGCAGCTGTAGGAATAAACTGCTGGACTTTATTATATTTTTCCTACCATTGAGGAAGTCACTAGGACATTCTGACTTGTGATGTTTTTTGGGGTTACTTCCATCAGAAGTCTTTTTTAAAAAACCAAGAGAGACAAACAGAAGCAGGAGCAAGTCAGTCTATATACGTACAACAATATTATTATACTCAGTGCCCAGATAACATACTGAAACGCAAAGCCACCTAAAATAAAGCAAGAAATGACTTCTATAGATTCTTTAAATTCTTAAACATTATTTGAATATAATTCAACTAATTTAAAAGAAAATGAAGAGTCCAGTGCGAAAAGATGCTCATTTAGAGTTAGGTAAGGTGGAAAAGTAACAGTTTGTTTGATTTTACTTCTTCTTAGTTGTTTTGGAATTAGTATCACCTACAGATTTAATTCAGACTGCTCAAGCTCCAAAAGGAGGGGAAAGCAGCTCTCTACTCTAAACACAGAGGAGAAATAAAACATATGACCCAATTAGTTCTTCTGCTGGACTTCCATGTGGTTAAGAGCCAATGATTAACTAATGCCACCAGGATGAAGGGATACAGATTGTTTCAACGAGGCTGCAACTGCATACATATTTATTTGGAAATATGTTCAACTGAAATAAATCAGACCTTAAACAAATTTTACCAGCAGCAATTTTGCATTTCTCTCCATTCCTGAAATGTTGGTGTTTGCAGAAGCCCTGGATTTGATTTTTCTACAATAAAACACATACAACTATACCTGAAATTGACAGTATACACAGACATATGTAACTGTGTCTCCTCATCATTAGCCCTCCTCATAATCCAGGGTGTTTTTACCTTCGTCCTCTGTGTTTTGCTTCCTCTTTTTCCTGGATTTTGAGTTCTTTTTGTTTTTCAGATCCAGAAGCTCCTTAATGCGGTGTGCAACTGAAAATCCAAAGCATCATTGAGTGATGGCAAAAACATAAATCCACCTTTACATGGTGAGACATGGCAGAACAAGGGCCTGTGTTTACTGAATTTACTCATCACAATGTTTGTGCCACACTTTTTTTTTGCTCTTTTGTTAGAAATCATCAAGCTCGGAAACATGGGGTTGAGGAGCAAGCTGAATACTAAATCAATTAAATTGAAATAAGTTTCAAAATAAGTTTCAACATTTTTTCATATACCATTTCTTTTACTAAACCTCAGTTGGCAAATTTAGAACTCCCAGCCTTTAATATTTTTGAAGATGATGGCTCAAGTCAGATAAATGGAGAGAATCACAAGCCATGTTAAAGAATGATAGCCAAAACAGCTTCATTACTAGTCTAGGATGTGGATAGTAGATGGAAAAGCACACAGATGAGTTGTATTTGTCAAGGTGTCCTTCAGCTACAGAGAGATGTTGTGAATCTTGGTGTGAATTCATTTTATATGTAGTTCACAACAAAATTGACTTATTCCCACACTTTCAAAAGTATATCTCTTTATGTAAAGATATCTAGGAATGAATTTCTTTGTGTTCTTTATCATCTTATAAATTCAAATAATTGGTTAATTATATATTGAAGTAAACTCCTTAATGTCAGGGAGCATGTTGATTTCCCCCTTCCCATAATCCAATAGGCCTGGCTTCTTCACCTGGTGGCCCTCCAGATGTTTGGGCCCCAAACTCCTTAACCAGCTTGTTCAATGGTCAGGAATTCTGGGAGCTGAAGTAGAAAACACCTGGAGAGCTGCAGGTTGAAGACCTATAGGCCATCAATCTATTCAAGTGGGCTATGAAACCCTAGAAAGGTTTTCAAGTTACATAATGGACTGTTGGTGACAGAAGAAGGGAAATAGAAGAACCCGCAGGGCTAGCATACTTTTACTAGGATAACACTTAATTTAATCCTTTGGTTCCTATAAGCTCACTCTATGAAGATAAAAAAGAATCTACTTTTCTAAATAGTTGACAAAGCATCCTAATTAATTCTATCCTTTCTAAAACAATTTATTTTCCTCAGAATACAGAATGCGTTCAGAACACACGGTACATGGTGAGAGGGGAAAAGGACCCATTACACTTTCTACAGTATTTTACTTGGAGAAAAGAGATTTTTCAGCTTTTCAACAATATAACATCAACTTCTCAAATGTATATTCAGGAAACAGAGCAACATAAAAGCAAATCTAGCAATGTTGTCACAGTTATGCGCTAGCTGTAATCTAGAAAGAAAGAGAAGTGATAGAAATAATTTATACTTATTGCCATGATCCTTAGAATCCTTATTATTAGTATCTTAGGAGGAATCTGCATATTTCTACTTGTTACTAAAAATATAAAGCTTTTTATTCATTTAATTTAACTGGACCTCTGCTACTTAGTCCGCCACTTGAACTAAGGTACTTTTATTATCTTAACCTTGGGCTATTAATGTCAATCTGCAGTACCAAATATATCAAATTATTAATAACATATATTACTTTTTTGCCTATGCTTTCTTGCAGACTGAGGTGAATGAAAGCAGAGCTTGAACAGAATCGATATTTCATTTATATCTGCTGTTGCATTTCCTCCTTGCTGGGGAAGGAACTTACTGTTTTCATCGTTGACCTGGCTGAGGTGACGATAGATGTAACCTTCCAGATAAGACTGGAACTTAGGCGATGGTGAGAAAAAGGCCAGACTGATGGCCATGAGTTCCCAGCCCCATGCTAGGCCGCGATAACACATATTGTCTGTTGTTTGTCTGATTAGCTGGATATATAGCTCATCCCGTAAGCCTTGAATGGTCCAGCACTTGGTGATGGTGATCAAAGCCACATGTTCTCGGTCCATCCGGGCTTGCCGATCCCCCATGTAGATCTGTACCAGTTTAAACATTTCACAAGCTTCTTTTTTGATAGTATGGTTGCTGGTGATGAGCATTGGCTTTTTGATGGAGCCGCCATTCCAAGAGAGCATGTTGGCGATGGAGAGCCTTCGGCGAAATATACCCTGAGTGTGCATATTTAAGTTTTTGGAAGCCCAGTCAGCCATGCTACTTTGAGAAATGGGCTTCCTTATGGTGTGGAAGGGAAATTGGTAGCCCATGTTTGTAGAAGGCTGGTCATTGTTTTCTTGCTGGGAATCAGACTCCATTGTGCCAGACTGCAATGGAGAACAGATAGAATATTACAGGGAAAGAAATCATCTTGGCTGTTCACTTTTCACATGCAGAATAGCTAACAACCAATCCCTCCTCAAGGGAGAGTAAAACCATTACAGAAAGCTTTGTTTATTTCAGGCTTAGAAAGTCTAATCTCTTAAGTAAAATATTGTTAATCTAAACAATGCATTTAATTCCCACTTCCACACTTCTGGTTTCACCCTCTGCAAAATTCAACCCAAATCTACCCTACTTATTTCTAACAGGTTCTCAGAAGCTCCAACCTTTCCTCCAAAAGGGTTCTTCTTGAGTATTCATCATGGTACTGAACAGTGACTTGAGAATTCTACATAAGCATATTAATGATAATTATATTTCTTCTGCTTTGCTTATGTGGAGCTATAGTCTCTGTGCAAAGCTAAAAATGGCAAATGACTTTAATCTACAGCCAATATGGAAAGTCAACTAGCTAAGAAAGTACTTTCCATCTTGCTTTCTGTAACATAACATGCATCCATGTTTATTTCATTTATTGGTGGGGGGTGAGCAAGAATGGAAATCTATCTTTCTGGTGTAAAAACACCACTGAAAACTTGAAACCTTAAAACACAAGAGGTTGGAGACAGGATAGAAACCCAGAACGAAAGCACAATTTGGAAGCAGCCGACAATGGTGGCTCAACATAAGGAGAACAAAGAAGTAGTGGGAATATTTCAATTCTATAAAGAATTCAGTATGTTCCACTGAGTATCATTGCCCACCAATTTCTCTCCAGCCCAATGACATTCTAATGCCCAGAGAGGTGGCTCTTTCAGTAATCTAGAAAGATGTCAGATCTACTCCCAGCTTCATGAATTTATACAATAAGCACTCTTTTCTAAATAATGCTAACAGAGTCACAGTGACCTCTTGATTAACTAAGATCTTTTTCATTCAGTTCCCACCGCCACCACCACCACAACCATCCAATCATTGTTCAGTGACACTGGAACAACTCAACCAACTTAGTTACTTACTTAGGTGATCCCCTGTAGCCCATAAGTAAGTAAGTTAGTTCTGTGATATTGGAACAACTCAACCAACAACTTCCAGGGGTTTCATCCATCTCAATAAACATTGAACATCTTTCTATCCAATCAGTCTAATTATGATAAAAATATACCTGGGGTGATGTTTGTGTTCTGTCTGATGAAGACAGGTTTGTCTGACTTGCCTTGTTCTTTTCTAAAGAATCTATTTTTTCATAAGTTCTCTTTTGCCTCACAGTATCTTGCTGTACAGTTGGGTCATTTGAGGCACTTGCCCTACTGTCCATTCTAGGCCTGTATAAGGACCTGTTACTAGAAGTCACATCATCTCTTGAACTCCTGCTGTTACACTTTTTCAAGCGTTCTGATTGAAACTTAATTTTATTGACCTCTGGCAAACTAGCATTTTCCAGCATTTCTGCATCTAAGCTGCCTTTACTCCCTCTGCAAGCGGCAGACCTATTCACCACAGCCCGCATCTCTGCAATTAGCTTATCGTTCAGAGCACTGAGTTCACTGCTACTGCCTACAGAGCCGGGCCTTCCCTGGCCTGGAGCTTGCCGTCTCCCTTTTCTCTTTCTCAGGCTTGGAGAAGGTCCTGTCGAGTAGCCTGAATCTTGCTGACTTATAACTGTAGGATATTCTTGCGCTTGAAGACTGTTTTGCCGACAGTGGTGAGCCTCCATATTTTTGAGAACATTTGCTTCTAAGACTTTCCAAGACTGCTTGAAGCTGTCTCTGGAAATAAGCTGCCCTAGCTGTGGTTTAGCAATGCCTTCAATGTGCATCACTGGAGAGTGAGTGTTCTTGGATGTTTGATCAATGTTGACCATATGTTTAATATATTCTCTTCCAACAGGGCTGTATTCTGTTGCAGATGGGCTTCTCACATGTTTTTTCCCAGCTTGGTGTTGCTGCATACTTGGATGCTGTAATAATTTAACTGGTTGGGGCTTCTTTTTCAAGCTATTGCTTGGTGACATTTGTGGTGTTATCCCATTCACATTTGCACTTCCAGTGTCCATATCTACAGGAGGTTCATCATAAATCGGGGAGTCAATTGATGGCTCATCATATATTGGTGCTGGCGAAGCATACTTTGGAGATGCAGGCTGTGGTGTTCGTGTCTGACTCCCTGAAGGAGGCTGAGAAGGGAGTCCATTAGTTAACACTAGGCAAAAACCACCATTCTCCGTCTTCTTAATTTGCATGGACTGCTTTGTTTCAACTGGAGCTGCAGGTTTTGGAGCCAACGAGCTTGGTGTTACAGACTGAGGTTGGGCATATACAACTGGTTTTGGCTGCAGAGATTTCTGACTGCTGGTTTCTGCATTGCTTTGCATTTGAAGTAAATTGCTTGAAGAAGAATTCACTTGTCTCAGACTGTTGACTTTGACCAGCATGGCTGCCTTAGTGCCTGGTAAAGGCTGCCACCGAGTAGGAGTATCTCTGCAAAAAATTAAAACACAATGCTTAGAATAATAAAACAAAAACACTACACTGGATTCATATATAAAATTTATATCTGAATTCCTAAGTGTTGTATGTCTATATCTTGCCTTTTAGCGACAGTGGTGCTCAAGATGGTTAATACATTGGAAAATAACTTTCTAATTTGCCCACCAAGTTATACATCTGGTAGGTTTCTTTTAGTAGTATCATGTAATTTATTATATTCCCCAATTAACACAGGATGAAAAATATCATTTAGTAAAATAGGTCATTGGAATTCACTAGAATGGGCACCTTCTCTCTTTCTCAGATTCAGTGAAACAGGAACATCTGCTTGATTCAGAAAGAGGAGGGTTAGGAATGGAAGAAATACATTACATAACTGTTGTTAGGCAAGTGAGCAAGAGAACGATCTTCCTGGAGATCAGGTCAAGAGCTCAAGAAACAACAAATGTAAAAAATGTACAAGAAAGAGGAAAGTGAGTCTTGGAAGGGGGGAGAACTTGATTTGTCTTGAGACCAGGGCTATTTGGCAGCCAGAATCCTTCAAAACAGAAGGGCCTTTAGACTTGAAAGGCATGTTTCCCTTGAATCCCATGGAATCTTGGGAACTGGAACGGGTGCATTGGTTTTTTTTTTTTTTAAACTCCTTCTCTATTGATTGTATCCTGGACTGGTTTTC
Organism: Anolis sagrei; assembly: GCF_037176765.1. Lineage (NCBI taxonomy): Eukaryota > Metazoa > Chordata > Lepidosauria > Squamata > Anolidae > Anolis > Anolis sagrei. The sequence goes on along the minus strand of NC_090024.1, from coordinate 207,217,436 downwards.
ATTCATAAAGCTCTCTCAATTGGGAGACAGTTTGGGAGCAATTAACAACCCATTGTATTTCCATCTCCACATAATTATCCAACTGCCACACTGTAGCAAGTCTTTTTTTTTGCCTTCTGTTGTTACAATGACCAATCTTATTTCCATTTGTCTTCTCCCTCTTTTAGAAATCACACCTCTCTTGCTCATTTAGTTAATTTACTGTATTTAGTAGTTGCCTTATAAACATAAACACACCCAATAATAAATATATCCTGGTTTAAAACTATTTAGGCTTTTCCTATGTTTATGTCAGGATTATTACAGTCGCGAGTGGAAAATAACCAATCATAATAACAACAGGAAAATGCAGGTGTCAGGACATTTGTCTCCTATCAGAAATACAACGTAAAGAAATACAATGTAAAGGTGAGTTTTGGCAAACCCCTCCTCAGCACAGGTGTGATTCTATAAAGCACCAAAGTACCAAGTTCTGAAATTCGGAGCACTAAGTATGTTTTACTGCCCTATTTTCCAGTGGTCAGTAAAGAAAACAAAAACAGATTTTTGCCATCCATAGATAACTGGGCGTGATGTGGGCGAAGAGATGATGACAATGATTTTGGTCACTTTTTTCAAAGAAAAAAAAACTTGGTTGCTGTGAGTTTTCCGGGCTATATAGCCTACAGCCCAAAAAAATTCACAGCAATCCAGGGATTCTGGCCATGAAAGCCTTTGACAACACACACACACACACACACACACACACACACACAAAATCTACTTGTAAAGGTGAGTTTTGGCAAACCCCTCCTCAGCACATGCTCCCCTAATGAACAAAAAACACAGGTGTTCAACACCTGCGTCCTTCCCTGTGTACATAGTAACAGTTATCTATTTTATTTCTATACATCTTTGGTAGGGACTACAATAAAAGACAGGTAATTCAGCTTGGCAAAGGTGAGTCATTGGAGAAAGTCAAATTGCTGGCAATAAACTATTTTGTCTTTCAGACCAACAAATCAGAAACAAAGAAAATTATTTCACAAATCTCATGTCATTGTGGTGGGTTTGAGAGCAGGGAGGAAGGGAAAGTGAAATATTGATTTCATTCTGGACAACTGCTGTACATTTGTCCAAAGAAGAATACCTAGCAATAACTAGATGTAAACTTTCTCTTCAAAGCTGCCAAATATGTTTGAACCTAATATGAATTATAATATCCCTAAACTGTTTTCTATCTTTAGTATAAGTATTCTCTCAAGAAGGCACAAAAAACTACATCTCTATATTATGACAGTATGCATATAAAATAGAAGACAAATAAAAACCACAACCTAAGGTACATTATATAGATAAAATGAAGGCAATAAGATTAGACTTGTTAGTATGTTAGATAATAAAGCTTGAAGTCAAAATGATGGCAGCATCAAATGTAAATATTTGATCACATATATACCACTAAGGAGTTCAATTGAGTTCTGTATCTTGGGAGATCATGAAATCATCATTTTTAAAAACAATGACCCATCAACAGCCCAGGGAGAATCTCAAACTTTCCAAAACCACCAATAAAACAAATAAGCTCTGCAGCCTTTAGGACAAATTCCTAAAATGTTATCTCTCCAAAACATTCTAAAGAGAACTACGTCTGTCTCGATGGTCAGGGAATTCCATTGGTCTGTTGAAAGCAGGAAATTGGAAAATTAGGTGGAGGAGGAGCTGAATAGTCTGAAACCTATACCGAGGTCCACATTTGCTCGGTAAACAATATTACCCGACTAAGCAATTATGTCAGAAAGGATTCATTCTAATCAGATATGCACACTAGCAAATAGGATAGTTAAATAAGAATTAATCTAAACATCACTGGAATACACGTCAGCATCAAAGTAGCATAAGGATTTCCAGGCAAACAGCATCTGCAAATTCTTTAATGAAGTGCTTGCACAACAGAATTATCCAGAAACAAAACTCTCATGTCAAAGCGGCAGAGGATTGAAGGAAGGACTTCAATATGCAGTTTTTATCTTCTGAAACATTAGTAGTAACGATGATGCAGAAGAGTTAATTTGATTGCTCCTAATAAGTATTTTTAGCTTTGTCAGTTATGAGCGGAAGCATTTTTATTTCAAAACAAAGGAATATAGGGAAACATACAATGCTGCATCCTGCTCACAAAAGGATACAACTGTGTTCAGGACAATCACAATATCCTTAATGGAAACTGGCATGGCAGTTTGAGTTTGGTCAGGAAAAGCCTATGGAGATGTAAGAAGCACTGTTTCCAACACAAAGCTTTTTATTACTCAAAACTGTAATTGCCACAGCTCCAAATGGCTGAAAAATACAAAGCTACTCTGGAACAATTCCTCTTAACTTGATATGTCATTCCCTCCTTTCCTAATAAATCTTAAAAAGTACATAATCTAAAAAAGTGGGGACAAAGGAATGGACTTACGTATTCCGAACCTTCAACTGATGAATTTTCTTTAAATCACAACTCTTTGACTTGACTACTAATGCAATAATGTTAGAATTTTGAAAATTTGGGAGTATAAATCACAGAATCCTCAAGCAACCTGACCAGTGGCCATGGTGACTGGATAGTTCTGGGAACTGAAGTCAAAAATAACTTTTACACACTGTGATTATTGTCCTCTGAAAGTTGGTCTGAAGATGAAAGATAGTGCTTAAGAATATCACGTATATTCATCTGAGATCCATAAAAGAATGGTAGAATAAAATATAGGACTTATTAAAAAAACCACATATTTCAGATGCATCCAGTCCACAATCTCTCCAATGAACAATTCACATAAAGTTTTGCATTTCAAATGTAGTTTATATAATATGTTATACAAACTGTTTTTGAGTAGTGCAGTCTTTGGATGCTGTTCAGACAGAGGGTTCCCAAAGCTCAAAAAGAACACACTGTTCAGCTATTTTGACTTTTTTTCAAACACAAACAGAAAAACAAAAGAGGGAAAGCAATTGCAACAAATGGGAGGATGACAAATTGAAGATAATACAGCCAACCTCCTGCAAATGTTTATGAATGAAGTACTGTGACAGCAAAGTAAAATTCTTGTCTGGAAGATAAATTGACTGATCTGATTCAAGTTCCGTTCATTTAGAAATCTTGAAATTAATGGTACTCAAGCCACACTTTAACTCATATAACATATAAGCTCTCACTGAGCCCAACCAAATTACTCATACAACATGTTATACGTGTATTTTAAAAGATATGGGGGAGATACACTATAGGCATGAAAGGTTGCTCAACACCTAAATGCTCCAAACATGGTTTCATACGTTTGAATAAATGGTCTGGATTTCATTTGCATTTGGGACACTCACAGTGGTCACCATCCCGAATTTAGTATTAACTCTTTGTATATTGTGTGCAAGTCTGAACCAAGAAAGAATAGAACTTAGAAAGCCCCAGGGAGATGGATTCCATTTCCACAAGTTAAGCTGGACCTTTCTCTTCCCCACATGCTCCTCTGAAGTCACACAATTCACTTCGTTCTGCTGAACAGATATTCTAGCCCTCAGAAAGGCATTTTCAGGGTTCTTCTGGAAAACTGTGTGAAAACACAATACTCTGCAGGAAAACACATCACTCTGCAATGTCAAAGCACAGTAGCTTTCTAACAAAACAAGATGGACTTTTAAAGAAATCACACAAGTGTGCATGTGTCAAGACTAAACTGTAGGAAATCAGTATGTCTAATTGAAAGCTGTTGCCTTGCTATTTTAAGCACCACTTTCTTCCTCCCTCTGTGAAAGCTGCTCTTTGAACATCTCATCCACCTGCCATGTTGTTGAAACTTGAGAACTCTAAATGTAATAAACTGATAGGTTAGAACAGATGCATCCCAATACCACCAGAGGAAAAGCAAGCCTGCCAACTTGGGCAATTCTATTACATCTTACCAGCTTTCAGTTAGAAAAATAGCTGCATAGGTGCCAACTCTACACATGTTTGTCAAAACTGCAAAAGGGCTTGTGTTTTTCACCATTATTAGACAGGTGTTCCATTGGTTTTGTATAGTTGTCTTTGTTCATATCAGAAGATAATTTTAAAAACCTCATAGGCAGCTGTTCATACAGGATTCAGTGAACTTTGCAAGCTATGACCTCATAGTATTTTGTCTGCACTTCTGTCTCAATGTGCTTTATCAACATTTTGTGTAGTTATTCCTATTTATTTTCCTTTAACTACATAAGTTTAGTATTCTCAGACCCACTGCTATAGACAGAAGAATGAACAGAAAGGGTCTGACCAATGACGCCAAATTTTACCATAGTTCAGATAAGATTTGTTAATGACAGATACTCAGTGAGTGGGAAAGCAAGAACTGCCATATAGCTTTTAAGACTGGATCAAGAAACAAGGTCAGGAAAAGCCTATGAAGATGCATAAAGTTGGCACTCCTGCATACAGAACTTCTCTTTTAAAAAGTATTTTTTTAAAAAGGAATATCATTAATCCAGCTAGCAAATATTTATTCTGTCATCCTGAAATATCTTCGCAGAAAGAGATCACTCTGGAAATAACAACTTGGTATATTTAGATTTTTTAAAAGAGATTATATGCCTAACACTGGGAGAAAATATTGTTTCTTGTCTTTTGGTCAATGATACTATGGATAGTTTTCTTTTCCTGTGAACAACCAACAGAAACAGGCAACTTCACTCAAACTTTGAGTCACAAGGAACTATGTCCCCTTAGTTTCAAGAACAGAGTTGTCTATACAATACTGATCAGAAGACAATGACTGGAGCTCTTGTCTTGTTTTGCAGTGTTGAATCTTCAAATGGGTTGCAATTAAAATAAATCCCTTGTGTCGATACACTTTGGAAACAATCAATGTTGGTGAAAACGCCCCAGAAGAGACCACTTAAGACTCAGCCTGGGAATAGGATTAAGAGGCTACTATTTATAAGACAAGAAGGTAAAATATTATCCATTTTTATTCTGGTAGAGCCCCAATGCTTCTGTATTACTGTTAAATTGCGGGACTTACCAGCTTTCCGCAGGGCATGTAAGACATACCTGTTTTGACAGGCTTTTAATGTTTGATATTGTTGTTTTTAAATTGTTTTAAATTTCTTTTAAATTTTGTTAGATTTTAGCTATTCTTGTAAGCCGCTCCGAGCCCCAGGGGAGTGGCGACATATAAGTTTAAATAATAAATAAATAATAAATAAATAAATTTCATCTGTTACTTATTATCTAATCTATTGTCCTTAAAAATGCAGATGTGCCAAGGATAAAAAGCCTGGCAATCTTATAAGCACATTGGCGTATGATATTAACAAATGAAATTTGTCAAAAAAGACTCAAGGCCCGAATTAGATGTAAACTTGTTATTTTTTTACTTGTACAGTCAATGCTACCCAGCAATCAAATTATGCACCTCTACAACATCTCACATAGAAGACAGTGCCCTAAGCAAGGTTTAGCAGACCTGCAGGAGCCAATAATTAAAATGATTGTGAGTAGATTACAATGCCTCTTCCTCTTGCAGGGTGCTCATTCAGATTTAAAAACATGTTATGTCAAAGAAAAAAAAAACAAGGACCCATTCAGTCCTTCATTACAATCACTATACAGAAATAATGCCATCTTTCACCACCAGGGATGTTAAAATAACTTCACATGTCCCATGGGTTGCTCTTTTGAACTTAATCACTAGATAGGTCATGCCCAAAAAATAAATTGCTCCTGACTCTTTCATTATGTCAACATATAAGCCTGTAAGTTAACTTCCAGATAGAGGGGTAAAAAACATGCCAACTGTGCTCATAGCTTCTGGCAGTACCTTACACATAATTTTTACAAGCAGATGAAAGGCAGGAAACTGTTCCTGGAATGCCTAAATTCACTATAAAGTGGGAGATTTCAGAAATCTCTTCCTCTGGTTGGTTAGCTGAAAGTCAAAGCACACACTAGAAATCTGAGTGCCCACCTGCAAATTGTGTATATTATAAGTATTCAGTTTAAAATTGTGATAACAGAAGGAATTGTTACTTATCTGTAACCGTGTTCCTTCGAGTGGTCATCTGTGAAATCCGCATATCGGGTAGCTATTGCCATATGTGCCATTTTACAGAGACAACGATGAAGAAGGAATGGTTGCTTACTTGTAAACTTTAAGTGGTCATCTGTGAAATCCGCACACATGGCAATAACAACCATATGTGGGGTTTCAGAGACCATGATGAAGAAAAAGGAAAGACAGAAGTTATTTTTTTAAAATCAGAAATACTGTTTTGACTGGATTGTCCTGAGGACAAAAAATGCAGAAAAATGCCTAGACAGGACCAAGTGGTGTGCTACTTCTTACAAAATACCTCACATCAGTTGGCAAAGAATGTAAAAGAAACAAAGCTAAAGTGTGGACTAATTAAATGAGAATCCATTTATTGTATCCTTAGTAAGTTGTTGATATGCTCAAGGATATGACTTTCAGCACTTCTCTGCATGCCTCTAGAGAAATAGTCCAACAAAGCTTATCCAAGAGAACGAAAGAAAGAATCAGGCTGACAGCTGCAGTCTGAAAAAAGGATTTTGTTGTTCTAAGTTACAGCCAAAAGCTGGGAGCTCTGCTTTAAGGAATGTCATCTCAGTTTTCAGAGTGTTATAGCTATGTTAATCAAACTAAATAGGGAGCAGAAGAAATGAAGGAGACAAGGTAAGTATTAAAAACGAATCAGTGATAGCACACAACAGTCTTGTCATAGCTACCAAGACATTTTTAAAAAAAATCATGACAGATGCTACATTTGTGCACCTAATTTCTGTACCCTTTTTATGGTAAACAATAAACATATCTTTATGAAGTTTGGCTCTAATTATAATCCTTTACATAAGAACATGTAAAGAGCACAAATTACCTATCTACAAAATGAGAATTTAAGACTGTAATCTTATACACATTTATCTGGGAGTAAATATCATTAAATAAAGTGAGGGTTACTTTTGGTAAGCACCCATAAATTTGGACAGCAAAGCTCTTATATCCATGGTAATCTCAAGAAAAATATTAGAAAATTAGATCTTCATTTATATTGTGCCACATTTCCCAAACTAAAAAAAACAAAACACAAATCTGATGAAAGTGTGTTCAATCTATATGTATAAAAATGCTCTGTTCGTTTTGAGTGACATCATAACTCTAAATCCTCTGGACAAATTGCCACCAAATTTGGCCACAAGACACCTACTAACCCAAGGAGTGACCATCACTCAAAAAACTTGATTTTGTCATTTGGGAGTTGTAGTTGCTGGGATTTATAGTTAACCTACAATAAAAGAACATTCTGAATTCCACCAATGATGGAATTGAACCAAACTTGGCACACAGGACTCCTCTGACCAACAGAAAACACTAGAAGGATGGGCATTGACCTTGAGTTTTGGAGTTGTAGTTAACTTACATCCAGAGAGCACTGTGGACTCAAACAATGAATGATCAAGACCAAACTTGGCACAAATACTCCATATACCCAAATATGAACGCAGATGGAGTTTGGGGCGGGGGGGGGGGGGAGAGAATAGACCTTGACATTTGGGAGTTGTAGTTACCGGGATTTATAGTTCACCTACAATCAAAGAACATTCTGAACCCCACTAACAACAGAATTGGGTCGAACTTCCCACACAGAACCCCAATGACCAACAGAAAATACTGTGTTTTCTTATGGTCTTTGGCGACCCTTCTGACACCCCTTGCAACCCCCCAGTGGTCTTGACCCCCAGATTGAGAAGTGTTGCCTTAAGGCCATCTAGTCCAATTCTCTTTACCAGGGCAAGAAAACATAATCAAAGCCCCCCTGACAAAGAACCATTCAGCCACAGATAAGAGATAGATATGATTCACACACATACACACATATGTATATGACAGATATGTTGTCATAGATTTGAAAGGAAGCCTATAGAAGGACAATTATATGTTGTATGTTCCAGAGTAGGCAAACCAGACAATCTCTACATCAACACTGACAAAGAAACAACAAGAAATACTGTTTACCCACAAGCATAAAGAAATTACATATATTAGAAACCAACACTTTCTCATTACTTTATTTTCCAGATCACCAGACTGGGCCACAGCAACATGTGGCAGGGGACGGCTAGTGTTTTATAACTGCATGTTTTAATTTTGTAATTTTGTCTTTCACACATAAACTAGGTTCAGTTTAATGTCTTCTGATAACTTATTATTAGACTTTTTAAAAAGTAGTGACATTCCTTATCACAATGAACAGTCAGACTGACAATAAAACTATTCTTGACCTATTTTTTTCCTGAAACTAGGGATATGGATGAACATATTAAATAGCTGCAAAACTGTAATATGTGGAGGTCATTTACCTTCCAGTCTCTGATCTTTTCTCCAGGCTGTTATTTTCTTTACCCTTCTCCATTTCTTGAACAAGAGCCATTTGGATAGGAGTGTTCCGCCCATCGCTACTTGTGCTGCTCCGGTGCTGGGATGTCCTGAAGTCAGACTGGGAGTTGCGTTTCATGGCTTGGAGCTGAGCCAGAGGCACAATGTCACAGCCCTGTGGCCTGTGCCATACTGTCTGCTGTGTAATGGCATTATAGTAGTAAAAGCGGTTGTTGTTTTGGTCAAAGAGCTCCCACCACTGGTTCTCATCAGATTGGCGAACTCTGAGGTTGGCTGGAGCATCCCAACCACACTCTCCAGTTGTCAAGTTGACATACATTCGCTCCCGAGAACGGGGTTCAATGATCTCCACCCAATCTGAGCTGAAATAACAAAAACAGGGCACCATTAGTCTGGTCTGAAATAACAGGGTAATCACATCAGAACTAGGTTTGGTATCTGTGGTCACCTACACATCAGATGTGAAGTTCTTGATTGCAAACACCTCTTATATATTACTATGACTACTTCTACTATTGCTGCTACTGTCTCTCAATCTCTCACTTACACACACACAGACACACACTAATGGCTGTTTAGACAAGCTACAAAGATTTTCTAGCTTTCAGAAAAAAATGGTTTATTACATTTATACCTTGTCTTTCCATTGAAGTACTGGTCAATATTATTAAAAGCATAAAACAAAGTGAATAATAAAGCTATTATACCTCATCCATGTAATTTCAAAAAAACCCTTTTACTGAGTGACTTTTGGTATTATTGAGCATTCCAATGAATTTCAGGGATAAAAGCGTCCCTCTTTCTACATGAGTGAGGATCTATAATAAAAGATATTCCTCAATATAAAAACATCAGAAGATTTATTCTGAATATTGTATTTGATAGACCTCATTTTCTGCAAAAATATTCATGCAACATAATTTTTGCTTTAAAAGTATTAGTTATTTCCCAATAAACATAATATAAATCTTTATAGCAACGTGCCCAAATCAGCAAATTAACATAAATCCAAAATAATCAGTTTATTTATTTGCAGAAAGGCCTAGCTGTAGCATTAATGATATTGTGGAGTAATTTTCTATCTCAATAACACAATTATCCCTGCTGAGGGAATGAAGGATCATTCTCTGTGCCTGTCACCCTACAGACAACAGTATGTCACTTGGATGCTGTAATGATCCTAATAAACTAATTCCCCACATGTGGTGTACTGTCTGCTAGTTTTTAATCTGCTGCCCAACTGTACAAATAACAAAGGCGGTACGGGGGGGGGGGTGTGTGTGTGTGTGTGTGTGTGATATAGCTTATTTTCCTGAATAATGCTAATATACATCAGGTTTTTCATTAGCAAGCCTTCTGTCTGTTATAAACCAGTGAAGAAACACTGTTTCCCACCTTTTAATCCAGTGCAGCAATATGGGTCAATTAATATGTCATCTGACGCCAATAGAGAGAGGATTCACAATGTATACCAGGTTGTCTATTCAGGTAGCTGTCTCATTTCAGATGAGATGATCTCTTAGTACTGCAGCTCCAGAGCACTTTTTGCAATCTTCCCCTGGTTTATCTAGTATGTACTATGAGAAGGAGCAATTATCTATGAACTCAAACAGGTACCCCTTAATTATTACATATGTCCCTGGTGTGTGTAGCCCATTTGAAGCTGCTCAGTAAACACAGTTTATCAGTAACTCTACACTTCACATATTTTCCTGTCATTGGACTTCAGTAATTTGTGAGTAACAGCTTCCGACTCATCATTGCTCTGAAATAGCAGTACTTGAGACTAGATGCTACACTTCTATATATCAGTCTCCAAAACAATAGACAAACATATGAGTCTACTTTTGTAGAGAGAAAAAGTGGTATAATAATAATAATAATAATAATAATAATAATAGGGCTGTGACTCAGTAGTGTCCCTTTCATTCCATGTTCTGAATACATACTCTTTTTCACTATTTGCACCACAAATTATGTACTAAAGAATGCTTTCTCTTAGAAACAGTTCCAAGATTTCTAGCATTGCTTGTTTGTTTTTTGTTCTGGCCATTTCTGAATTTTATCTCTATTTGCTCTATGGTCAAATGTCTGTGATGTCAGTTTCAGGTTCACAGCAGCATCTCTACTTCGTCATTCATAGACCATATCAAATGAGCATGAGCTTGTTGCCCTTCCACCTTTGCTTCCTCACTTTTTAATGATCAACAAAGCATTCTAAGCATCAGGTTTTCTGTATCCCATTTCAAACACAAATGACAGGAGAATGTATGTCTCAAGACATGCTTGTACTTTGTAGGGGGAAAAAGTGTCCCAGTAGCAAATGCAATAGATTTGTTGGAATACATTTTGTTCCAGCTGTTCATTGTCAGTACATAACACAATGGCAGGTGACTGGAACATTATTTTAAACACTTCAGAATGATGTTCTAAAATACAGTGAATTATTTGTGAATTCTTCAACAAAACATGACATTGGGGTACTGAAACATTTAATCTGGAGGGATTAATTGATATTAATGCATTAGGTAATAAAACACTCAAGAGCAATATTCTACAGGTATCAAAATGATTTAAAAAGCTAATCTGAATATGCTTTATCTACAACAGGTCATCTTCTGTTTAAAAGCCTTGAAAGTAGGAGCTTCCACCACATCCCAAGGCAGTAAGTTCAAGTCAGTGTAAAAGGATTTGTTGAGATGTGTCATTCAAATCTGTAAGCAGAGACAGACAGAGAAAATGCAGCACAGGAAATTCAACGTGGCATGTGATTCATTTGAAGTAGATAGATATACCCACGTGGTTTGCAGAGCTCTTACCATGTGGAGTGATTTCAGACAAGTTCCTTGTCACATGGATTTTCTAAAACAAAGCTTTTTTAAAAACATTACACTCCACATATGGGTCACTGCCTCAAAGTATTTGCATTAGAATGTTATAACAGTTCAACACCACTTTACTTATCATGGCTCTATATGAGAGAAAAGTTTGGCTTTGTAGTGTAGAGGCATTTACAGTTCCCTGCAGGAAAACCAGTGCCCTCCCCTGAACTACAATGTTCTATAAGTCCAGCAAAGAATTGCAAGTGTCTTGCCAAACTACAAATCCCAAGATTCTGTAGGATGAAGCCATGGGTATTAAACAATATTACATTGCTGTAACTATGGAGCAGAGATATACTCTCACTTAACTTTGGAGGACAGAAAAGCAATACTGTTTTACTACATGGGAATTTTGCCACAAGAAATGACAAAAATTAACTTTTGTATATATACTCCCCCCAAACGCTTGAGAAAGTATTAATCACAAACTCAATATTGAAACATAATTTTAAAAAGTAAACATAACTTTTTCTGTTGTAGATTTCTTTAAACTCTGCATAAATAAGATAAACTGCATATTTGGTGAGATGAAGGAGAATTAGACAAGAGTTAGCAGTAAATTCTACCAGCAAGAGAGAGGGGACAATGCTACGGGAATTAATGCCTGGGAGCCTTTAAATTCCAAAGTATTATTCTCAGAAGTCTGAACAAAAGAAATTCCAACTTTGACTGACCTGAATACTACTGCTTTGTCAGGGAAATCTGCAGAACACTCAGATCGTATTTTGTAACATTCAACATACCATAGAAAAGTCTGCCACATCCCTCACTGGAATCTTATAAACAAGGCTTTCGTTTAAAAGAGCTCATTTATAACAATGAATTTGTTACACATTGTTCAGAATTAAACCAAAATGAAAGTATTTAGGAGATATCTTCCTTTTAATTAGAAATGTGCTCTTTTAAAATTTCTTACTTCTTCTCTTCTGAAGAAGGTTATAATATATAGTCAGAATTATAGTATGTGTATGCTTCTCTAACTTGCTCTTCTTCTAAGCCTATGTTTTACCCCTATTTCTCAATGTAAGATTTCACAGTCTGTAATTAGATTCAAGGATATAAGTTTTTCTAATGATGCCAGAAGGAATTCCCAAGGTTACATTTGCAAGAGTCTTTATTAATTTCTATTGGGATTCTACATTTAATTCCACAAATTCTTCCAATTTCACCATGTCTAACAGTTGCTGGTATCCTCACAGCCTCTGAGGATGCCTGTCATAGATGCAGGTGAAACGTCAGGAGATAATGCTTCTAGAACATGGCCATACAGCCCGAAAAACCTACAACAACCCAGTTGCTGGTATGTACTGTATGTAATCCTAATACCGGTGCTAAATTACAAAGTCTTGTTTTTTGATTGAGATGCCAAGACAACACCATGCAGAGAGAATACAAAAAAATTGTCAAAAAGTACGCATTTGTAACATTGTTATATTAAATTTTTTAAATTCCATATCACTGTCAAAAAGTACGCATTTGTAACATTGTTATATTAAATTTTTCTTTGTGTACCTATGTACTTCTATAATAATAATAATAATAATAATAATAATCTTTATTTATACCCTGCCACCATCTCCCCCAACAGGGACTCGGGGCGGCTTACATGAGGCCAAGCCCAAACAATAAAATAAAACAAAAACAAAAGCAACAGCATAATAATTACATAAAAACATATAATACAGTGAGCAATTTAAGAAAACAATACACACCATCACAATGACAATGGGCGGGCCGCATGTGCAGGATAAAATGTTAAAAACTCAGGGTCAGATAAAAGAGGAGCAGGTTATTTGTGAAGGAGGGCTCATAGAACGGGGTTGTAGAACCAAACTTTCCCACGTGGGGGGACGGACGACGACATAGAATCATGTACTCCAATGGCAGAAATGTTGAGGGGAGCAATAGTATGAGGTTGTGTGCCTACTCACCAAAGGTGCAGCGGAAAAGCCAGGTTTTCTTTTTAAAGATTTCTAAGGTGGGGGCTTTCCTAATCTCTCCGGGTAATGAGTTCCAGAGTCGGGGGGCCACAGAGGAGAAGGCTCTCTCCCTTGTACCCACAAGATGAGCCTGTGAGACTGGTAGGGGCGAAAGGAGGGCTTCCCCCGAAGATCGAAGGGCCTGGACTGGTTCATGGAGAGAGATACAGTCACGAAGGTAGGTGAGTCCCAAACTATTTAGGGCTTTATAGGTGATAACCTGCACCTTGAATTGGAACCAGAAAATAAATGGAAGCCAGTGAAGCTCCTTGAACAGGGGGGTCGACCGCTCCCTGTAATTAGCCACAGTTATTAATCTGGCTGCCGAACGTTGGACAAGTTGTAGTTTCCGGGCCATCTTCAAGGATAGCCCCATGTAGAGTGCACTGCAGTAGTCCAGTCTAGAGGTAATTAAGGCATGGACCAACATGGTCAAGTCAGTCTTCACGATGTCAGGTTGCAGTTGGCGCACGAGTTTTAATTGTGCGAAGGCCCTCCCGGCCACCGCCGACACTTGTGCATCAAGCATCAATACTGAATCCAGGAGGACCCACAAACTGCGGACCTGTGATTGCAGGGGGAGTGCAACCCCATCCAGCACAGGTTGCCACCCAATACCCCGGTCAGATGGGCGACTGAGCTGGAGGATCTCTGTCTTATCAGGATTGATCCTCAGCTTGTTCATCCTCATCCAGATTGTCACAGTGGCCAGGCACTGGTCCAGTATCCGAGGGGCTTCCTTGGATTCAGGTGGAAATGAGTAGTGGAGTTGGGTGTCATCTGCGTAAAGGTGGCACCGAACTCCAAAACTCTGGATGACCTCTCCCAGCGGTTTCATATAGATGTTAAATAGCATGGGGGAAAGAATAGAACCTTGCGGGACCCCACAGGTCAATGGCCAGGGGTCCAAGCAGGAGTCCCCCAACTTCGACTGGGAACAACCCTCCAGGAAGGATTGGAACCACAGTAAAATTTTGTCCCCGAGTCCCATCTCAGCGAGTCTTCCCAGAAGGATACCATGGCCAATGGTATCGAAAGCCGCTGAGATATCCAAGAGAACGAGCAGGGTCACACTCTCCCTGTCCAGTTCCCTGCGGAGGTCATCCACCAAGGCGACCAAAGCTGTCTCAGTACTGTGCCCAGGCCTAAAGCCAGACTGCGAACGATCCAGAAAATCGGTGTCATCGAAGAATCCCTGAAGCTGCGAGGCAACCACCTGCTCCAGGACCTTGCCCAAGAAAGGGAGGTTGGAAATTGGTCTATAGTTCTTACATATGGTCGGGTCAAGGGAGATCTTCTTTAATAGAGGTTTACCACCGCCTGCTTAAGGCAGGACGGGAATTTCCCCTGGTCCAATGAAGCATTTATTATTGCAACAATTAATGCAACAAACCATTCCAACAACCCCTCTCTGGCCTGTTTAATTAGCCAGGAAGGGCAAGGATCCAGAGCGCAAGTGGTTGCTCTCACCAACCCAAGGATCCCCTCCACGTCATCAGGGAGAACAAGATGGAAAGTAACCGAGGCACAGACAGGTGCCTCGGTTACCTCATCTGACACTGCGTTTAAACTGGAGTCCATCTCAAGGCGTATCTGAGCAACTTTGCCTGCAAAATAGTGCGCAAAATCGCTGCACCGAGTTGCTGAGTCGTCAGTAAACCCCCTGACCTCAGGGAGCTGGAGGAGCTCCCCAACCACTCGGAACAACTCCAATGGTCTATTTGCTACATGCTATGCTTCATGATTTGGTTTGCTATACTGACTTTTCACCTGTTTCCCAGTTATGCAACCAAATGCACCCTTTTCCCTGCTAAATATTGGAAAACACATGTACCTATTTCTATAGAGAAATCATTTTGTTCGACATCCTTTGATGAAGGCAATCTGCAAGCAAGGAGACAAACACTTGCCTAAGTAACACCTATTATCCTGTTTGAAGCTTGAACACAAGTTCAAACACAATAGGGCTTTTTAAAGAATTAAATGCACTTATACAGCATTGCTTATCTGAAAAGTGAACACATGTAGACAGTTTACAGCTATCTGTGATTCCTCCCACTACTGCAAGTCAGATACAGACAGCAACAGGACTTGCATCAGCTGCACATGTAGTCCCATTACTTTCCTTTTCGATGGATTTGATCTGAACTAGTTTGGCAGGAAAGCACTGAAGCAGGAGCAGAAATATTTTCTATACAGATGAGTCCTGTAATTGATCTATTTTTTATACAATTGCTAGGATATACCTGTTTTCAAGGATTTTATAAGTTTATTGCACAAACTAGGTTAATGTAAATGAAAATTCAAATGTCTAATCCACTTATCCCCAAATTTCTGTTCAAACAAAGCTTTATCTCAACAATTATTTATAACCACTAATGAAAGTCCTCAGGCAGATCCTCAAATCACAATAATGTCATTTCTAAAGCCAAAAATATATTTCACTTTAAGCATATACAGAACACTGTAATATATACACAAGTAACAGCAACTTCCGATATTTTCAGAACTGTGGGTATCTCTTTACCTGTGAGAAATATATTAACAACACTGAAGTAATCCATTTCACACAATGGGAGTGATTTTATTATACCAAATACTCTGAAGCAAAAGGGAGCTGTTCTTATTCAAAGAACCTTCTATTTTCTTACTTTCCTTCCTCTTCTGTTGATATACTTTACTTTCCAGAAAGTAGTCAGTATTACATAGACAACAGCTGTTCTGGTATTTTTAGCCCTTTCACTCCCTGTTGGCTCGTCTTACCAACAAGAAAAGCTGAACGTACCAAGACCAATTTATGTGACATTCAAACCAGAGCTTCCAGTTAGTTACACCAAAAAAATTAGGAATTATAAGCCAAGAATAAACCATAATTTTGAATGCTAGCTTGCGAGAGACACAACAATAGAGGAACCACAGTTTGCCAGAACTTCTTCTCCTGCTAATCCACTCCCATAGGTAAGAGGATCCAAAGAAGACTGAATGGACAGCTTTTGAACAATAGGTAAGGAATTGTGTCATTACCTTGTACGAACAGACAGTTAATGATGCCAAACTGCATTAAACACCATGCTTTTGTTAAGTTTCAGGACAGTTACCGTACACTCATTAACATGACAATATCGAAATGAGCAGCACACCATGGGCTTTAACCTGGACTATATGCGTCCGCACTGCCAGATCATCTGGCATAAACAGAAAACCTGGGATCAGACCCTGGGATATAGGGCCTGTCTGGAAGGGCCCCAATACAGCCCTATATCCCAGAATATCAAGGTAGAAAATCCCACATTATCTGAGTGTGGACTCAGGGCCCTTCCACACAGCCCTATATCCCAGAATATCAAGGCAACGTGGAAGGACCCTGAGTCCACACTCAGATAATGTGAGATTTTCTGCCTTGATTTTCTGGGATATAGGGCTGTGTGGAAGGGCCCTTAGTAACCAGAACCAGGTGTAGCATGATACTTTTTATCTGCAAGAGGGCAAACAACCTTTTCTAAGACCCCTTCCACACATCTGAATAAAATTCCACATTTTTTGCTTTGAACTGGAATATATGGTAGTGTGGACTCAGATAACCTGCTTCAAAGCAAATATTGTGCGATTTTCTGCCTTGATATTCTGGGTAATATGGCTGTGTGGAAGGGTCCTTAGATTGTTGACTGTTGGTTGTTTTCCAACAGTTATGGGTTGTTTTCTTGGGTTTAGGGTAGCCGTGTACATTCTTTACTACAGCTACGTCTGCATCCTTTCTTTTTCCGGTACCTAATAAAGCTATTAGTTGCTCTCAGGGCCCTTCCACACAGCTCTATATCCCAGAATATCAAGGCAGAAAATCCCACAATATCTGCTTTGAACTGGGTTATCTGAGTCCACATAGCCTTATATCCCAGAATATCAAGGCAGAAAATCCCACATTATCTGAGTGTGGACTCAGATAACCCAGTTCAAAGCAGATATTGTGGGATTTTCTGCCTTGATATTCTGGGATATAGAGCTGTGTGGAAGGGCCTTCAGATAACCCAGTTCAAAGCAAATATTGTGGGACTGTCTGCCTTGATATTCTGGGATATAGGGCTGTGTGGAAGGGCCCATTGTATATTGTTTGCGGTAGGTTTTCTTTTTTCCCATATGGCCACCACAGGACCTTTAAAGAACACCAACTAGAGCACAACGTATATAGCAGTAATCCCAAATAATAACATGTTAATTTTCCCATATTGTATACTATCTTCTAGATCTACTGTCAGACAAAAAGGTGGAATACAAATATTCCAAACAAATTAATACCTCACCAGTAAAAGTTTTCAGAATAAGGTCTGATCTCATGATAGAAGACTGTGGTAGTACTAAACATGTTCCCTTGTAACACCTTAAAGGATGCTCATTTTGAATAACTTATATTATATAGCTTTTAGTTCTTTGTAATTAACAAACAAAGAATATTTGGTGAAAACCACAAATAAATCTTGATTGATAGAAGCATACAGGGAAATCTATAAATGGTGTAAGCATTTGGCAGTGCACAATGATTCATACAAGGGAAGCTGTAATGTACGTACATGTATAGCCCAGGTGTATTTTAAAGAAGTACAGCTGATCAAAAGTCTATTAATATCCTCTCAATGAGCTCTGCTCTCCTCCCTTCCCTGCAGGGACAGACCAGTATGAACAAGCAACAAACCAACCAAAAGCTCTGTGAGATATCATTTCAAGTAATTACATCATGCACACAAACCTAACATCAGCACACAACTAGTGTGATGCCTAGCCCATAAAGCATTTACTAGGCCTCTAAGTGTAATGCCTGCATTTTAATCTTTAGCTTTCTTAGTCATACATTTGGAATTTTACATCATTCTCAATATTGTACTCTAGAATGCCCCACAAAAACAGACTTATAGAATTGAAACAAACTATGCCCTTTGGACCAGATCTCTTCTAACTAAAGCATTCCTAACAAGTATCTATCCTACTGTTTCTCACAAAGCTGCAGATTAAAGAGTCCAGAAGACAGTTACATAGATCAACTGAACTCCTTCTAAATCTAGCAGTACCAATTTGCTATTCCACTGCAGTTTTTCTAAAGTGTGCCCTTGAATGTTAAACTGTACATGGTGCTCTCTCTGGAGAGCAAGCACATTAACATCCAGATATGGCAACTTTGCACTTAGCAACGCCACTCCCCCACTCCACTATCTTTTCTGATTAGGTACTGGTTCTTAAGGGTTTAAATATCCCATAGGCACCAGATCCTGTGTGATCTTAAAGGCTAAACAGGATCAGCTCTGGTTAGTGCTTGCATGGTAAACTACCAACAAATACCAGGTGTTGTAGGCTATATTTAAGAGGAAGTAACTGGCAAATTAATCTCTGAATATTCCTTACCTTAGAAAACCCTATTAAATTCATAGAGGTCACCATAAGTCAACAGATGACTTGCAGGTACACATACACACACAAGTTCTTAAACAGAGAGGAACAGAACCATTGTTTAATATCATTGCAACAAGGTTTAAGAGGAACAGTGATACAGAAAAGTATTGTAAGCAATAAATTATTAGATCTCTAATGCCAGGTGGGACGACTTGCAGTATTTACTTTTTTTTCTTTTTTTACCAGAAGGCTGCCATCTAGAAAAAAGGCACACATTTATAATTAAAGAATTATGAGTTCATAACGTTTTTTTCGTACCAGATCAAAACTCCTATTACCTACCCAGCCCACACATCCATTCACACACATCCATACACCTATTCTGCTTTATCATATCCCAGTACATTTTCACAATATTATTATGTGTGCATGGGGCAGTGGAAAAACAAACAATAACAAGTTAGAAATATTCACAGATCTACTGCAATCACCCTAAGAACTGCTCGCTTCAGATCTACCTTTTGACCTCCACTGCTATATTTAAGTATCTGTAAAGCTGCTTTAAATACTATTAATAGTATTATGCATACAGAGCAAGTGAATAATAGATGGGCCTCCTTTTTTAATCATGTACTTTTCACTTATAAATTTGGTAATGGCGAACATGAGAAGGAAACACAAATTTATACACAGGTCATATGACTAGGTAAAACATATGGCTTTTAGATGTATCATCTTCTTAACAAAGAACAATATGCAAAACTGAGGGTTTAATTCTTTAAGACCATGCAATTATTTATTTTCAACATGTATACATAGTAAAAGTATTTAAAGAAACACGATTTCCTCATCATTACTTAAGAATTAAACTGTGTCCGTTCAAAATATTCCCTTAGATCAAAATATGAACAGCAATGTAATACATAGAGTGTTTTCAACATCTTGGATGCCATGAACAAGGGAAAAATACAAAGACTTCAATCTATCTTCCATCTATTAACAGATATTTGTTACTCATTAGTTTTAAAATCTATCTTCCATCTACTAGCAGATATTTGTTACTATAACTCAATAATTTCATTTTTAAAATAAATAATTTTTAATAAAACATACATAATAAAATCTACAAACCAAACGTTTATTTAAAATGCAAAGGTACACTTACATAATAATGTATATAACTACTGGCAATTTGCCACCCCGAAAATTTTGCAAAATAAAAACAGTTTCAGATGTACTTAAAACCAGAAAGTCAAGCACCCGCTACAAAAAAAATGCTCTGTTAGTTCACAATTTTATTGCCACTATCAGAAGGCCTGTGAACTTCACAAATTGATCTTTGGGCTTGGGAGCAATTATTGTATATGAGTGTAGGCAGTCATTCATCTAAGATTTTAAAGCTCTAGAACTAGGTTCAAAAAGTAAAACCCAACTCCCAACATGTGCTCTGAAATAAAACTAGTAAAGAATACAGATTTCACAGATTCAGTATAATATGTGGTTACTATCTTGCTGCCATCACTAATCTTGCAGCCGTTTTTAAAATTGATTATAGTTTTCAACTATTTTAGAGCACATTGTGGTAATCTAGAGCAGATGTAATTTGCACAGAGATAGTTTATGTTAAACCTGCTATCTCTTAGGGACACAGTTGGAAAATCAACATGTTAGTAAAATCTAGGGAACAATCCCAAGCCGCAAACTTGATTCTTCAGAAGTTTAACTCCATCTAAAATAGACTGAACAGTTCTATTCCGACTAGAAAATTTTCTGATTTACCGCATCTTTGTCTTGCCTGGGTTAAAGTTCACCTTGGGTGCCCTCAACCACATAAGAGCAGTCTCTGGATATTGGTTCATGGTTTCCACCACCTCCCTGAAAGTTACTGATGGGTATAAGAGTTAGAGCTAAGTTAACCCACATACTAAGTGACACTTCAGACCAAACCAGCTGATAATGTCTTCTAGCGGTTTCAGGAACACATTAAAAACAATGGAAAAGATAGAACCCTGCGGTAACACAAAGACCACAAGGCATGTGACCTAGTTCTCTTTTTTTAATGCATTTCCACAATGTGTTAGAACCACTGCAGTGCTATACTTCTGCAATATGGCTCAGAAAAATACCATGGTCAATAGCACTATGAATGATTGAAAAATGTAAAAGAATTAGTGATCCCAATGTCACGTGTCCACCACGCAGTCCAGCTCACTCAGCAAAAAACAGAGGACAATAAGTCTGAAAGACATAAGTGGAATGATCTCAAAATGACCTCAGAGTGGAGATGCATTCACTCACTGTAACAGTTTGCCTGCAAATTGCAGAACATAATCTAGGAGTTATTCAAGTTCAGCAAATCCAAGGCCAGTAATGCCACTGTTTTCTCTATATTCTTTCTCAATAAAGCATTATTCACCTCCAAGACCCAGTTGCATTGGCCAACTCTGACTGCTTTTGTTAAAGAGACTGGCAATGGCTCAGAAAATAGGTAATAGCCCCAAATGTCCAGCCTGCCCACAGCCTCAAACCACACAAGCTGAACGGTATCCATAACAACCTGGCTATTTGGTACACTGGATACATTCATTTCTGATTCTGCTAGAATTAAATCATCCCAGTCAAAATGTGTAGAGAAGTATTATCTTTAAAATGTGTAATGAAACTAGTTTACAGTAAACTACTAAGTAGATCTCTGAAGGAACATGTTGCAAGAAATCCACCAAAATGCAACTACTTAACTCTTGTGGAGTAGCATTTTGAGTGCTGGACTAGGGTTCAAATTCCTACACTCCCATGGAAACTCACCGGATGATCTTGGGCAGGTCACACTCTTTATTATTATTATTATTATTAAACTTTATTTGTACCCCGCTAGCATCTCCCGAAGGACTCGATGCGGCTTACAAAGGCCAAGGCCTCAACACACAATACAACAATAACAAAACCTAAAGCCAATTAAAACCATTAAAGCAATATAAACAACAAGCAATAACAAACCACTGAGACACAATTGCAGTAGTCCAATCTGGAGGTGACCAAGGCATGGACCACCCCGGCCAGATCAGCCTTCGTGAGGTACGGTCACAGCTGGCGCACGAGTCTCAATTGTGCGAAAGCCCTCCCAGACACCGCCGACGCCTGAGCCTCAAGTGTAAGCGTTGAATCCAAGAGGACTCCCAAACTGCAGACCTGTGGCTTCAGGGGGAGTGTAACCCCGTCCAGCACAGGTTGCCACCTATACCCGGGTCAGGTTTACGATCGACCAGGAGGACCTCTGTCTTGTCGGGATTGATCTTCAGCTTGTTCCTCCTCATCCAGACAGACACAGCGGCCAAGCACTCGTCCAGTACCCGAGAGGCCTCCTTGGAATTGGGTGGAAATGAGTAATAGAGTTGTGTGTCATCTGCATAGAGGTGGCACCTAACTCCAAAACTCCGGATGACCTCTCCCAGCGGTTTCATGTAGATGTTAAAAAGCATAGGAGACAGAATAGAGCCTTGCAGGACCCCACAGGTCAAAGGCCAGGGATCCAAGCAGGCGTCTCCCAGCTTCACCATCTGGGATCGACCCTCCAGGAAGGATCGGAGCCACGACAAAACCGTGCCCCCGAGACCCATCCCGGAGAGTCGCCCCAGAAGGATACCATGATCGATGGTATCAAAAGCTGCTGAGATGTCCAAGAGAACCAACAAGGTCACACTCCCCCTGTCCAGCTCTCTACGGAGGTCATCCACCAAGGCGACCAAGGCTGCCTCGGTACCGTGACCAGGCCTGAAGCCAGACTGTGACTGATCTAGGTAGTTGATGTCATCTAAAAAGCCCTGGAGCTGGTAGGCAACCACCCGCTCCAGCACCTTACCCAAGAAAGGGAGGTTGGAGATTGATCTGAAATTGCTCAACACTGTGGAGTCAAGGGAAACCTTTTTTAGGAGTGGACGAACCACAGCTTGTTTCAGGTGAGATGGAAAAACCCCCTGCTCCAACAATGCATCAATGATCAACACAAACCAATCGACCAACCCCTCCTTGACCGATTTAATTAGCCAAGACGGGCAAGGGTCCAGAGCCGACGTGGTTGCCCTCACAGCTCCAAGGACCTCCTCCACGGTCTCAGGAAGAACAAGCCTAAAAGAATCCCACAAAATCGGACAAGCAGATGCCTCAATCACCTCCTCTGGCACTGTGATGAAATTGGAGTCGAGCTCAAGGCGTATCTGAGCGACTTTGTCTGCAAAGTGGTGTGCGAAATCGCGACACCGAGTTGCTAGGTCGTCAAAAGTCTCCTCCACCACAGGTGGCTGAAGGAGTTCCCCGACGACCCGGTACAACTCCGATGATCTATTTGCTGCAGACGCTATACGGGTAGTCGTATAAGACTCCTTGGCTACCTGTATAGCCACGGTATACGCCCTAAGAGAGGCTGTAGCCCGTGCTTGGTCAGACACGTCCCGAGAACTCCTCAAAGTGCGCTCTAGCCCCCTCCTCTTCACAGCCAGCTTCCCGATAAACCAGCTCCCCGGTAAAACTCTCTTGGCTTCACAGGACAACAGGCATCCCCCTTATGATAAGGTCACATTCAGGTAATACAGTTATATTACAAAAGAAAATATAATGTACAAAGGTGAATTTACATCATTATAGTGAGCAATAGTTTTCAGTTACTTTCAAAACATACTTTTTAAGTATTTTTGACAGACATTCTCCAAGTTTTATTCCATTTTCTTTTCAAACTCCTTTTCTTTTCTCTAAAAAACAACACGGATTCATGGAAAACGAATGAGATGCGCAAGAAGTAATACAATGAGTTACTTCAACACTGTAGTATGTTACTTTCAAAACATTGTAACAAATTACAGAAAATAAATATTTTTTATAAAGCAACTTTCCAAGCCCTGATATCAAGGAGTTAACCAACTGTTCTTCTGTGTCCGATTACAACTACCTGCACACTAGTAAGAAAAGTTATTATTTTTATTATTATACTACATGTATACCCCACCCTTCTCACCCCAGGAGGGGACTCAGGGTGACTTACAATCCATGGCATACAATGCCGCATTACACATATAATAATAAACATAACATATAAATTTAAACAATTAACATATCAATTTAAACATACAATAATAAACATGAGATAATAATTCGAATATAAATACAATAACAAGCTTAGAAGTAATTCAAATAGAAATACAACAAAAAAGCTTAAAAGTAAACATACAATAATTCAAATATAAATACAAAAAAGAGCTTAAAAGTAAACACTGAATCCCAACCAAAGTGGGTTGATGGAAAAATGTCACTGGTTGACATTATACAGAGCCAATAGTGATGGTGAGTGGTGTCTAATGCAGTGATCTCACACTTATGATCATGTACAACATGGCTCTGCTATACATCAGAGGTGTGAGACCACTGCATTAGACACCACTCATCACCACTGTTATATTGTTCCCCATAATCCACCCAGAGGTAAGAGGAATTATGACTGGCCTGAACTATGCAAGATGTATATGAAAATGATGCTCAACATAGCACCTACTGTTGGTTTACATGCTTCTTGATCTGCTCTGAAGTATTGGAACAAAAGAATAAGATACATAAAAATAGATTCTTCCTATGAAGCAACAAAAGCTTCAAGACTAACCATTCTCTTTTACCCAATTCAAACCACCAAGCCAGAGATTTCAGTCAGTGACCCTCTGATTGCCAGAACACACTGTCAGATAAAATGAAGACCTCCAACCTAACTCTGTTTACGTTGCTGCAAATTGGAGGTGGAGGGTACTGATGAGCTAATATCATCGCTTATAGGACATTCAATTCCTTGGCTTTGCTTACTTGGTATGATTCACATTGCTTTGTGTATTATCCCAAAGTGTTTTCAGGTCCACACCATGATGATATATTTTCTCTTATGGATCCAGACTGTCTGCTGCTTTTTTCATTCACCAGACACAGCTGGCTTTAGAATGAAGAGGATTTTATGAATTCTCCTACTTCAAATACCACACAGGAAAGTACAACAGCCTAATCTCTATGCTGCCACAAATGTGTCCCATGAATCATACCTAGCAGCAAATGGGAATTCACTGGGTTTGTATAATGCGCTATTTAAGGCTCCAATAAGCAGCTTTAGTTTCTGATCAGTTCTCTTGTATCACTCAGTGTGAAGCTTTCCAATGTGTTAGTGGCAAGACCCGGTGAACCAAGGCAAGGTACAAGGAGAACTAGTTGCAATCATTAATCTAAAAAACGCACAAATCCCTTAAGAATTTCCTGAAATAAAAGGTGTCATTATATTTGAAGAGTAATTATATTACTAATGTGAAAGCAGAACGAGGACTATAATGCAGTATAAAAATGACCCATGGTCTGTTTAAACTCTCTAAATCTCAGACACTTATGCACTTTCTTGGCTAAGGAAAAAACTACCCTCATTCTTGTAATTGAAATGTAGTACAGGTGGTCCCCGAGTTACAAACATCCAACTGACAAATGACTCATAGCTACAAATGGGGCTGAGACAACAGGAAGTGATAGAAATCTACCTCTCAGAATGGAAATTAGCTCATGGAAGAGTTATCATGGGGAAAAGGTGTCTCCACTGAAGATTTATCACAAATCTTTCTTTTCACAACAAGCTATTTTTTTCAGAATCCAATTATCACAGAGACAGAAAGTGAGGTGAAATATTCTGAACAGCGACACAGACAACAAAATAAACCTTTCCCTTTGCTAACCAAAGTGTGTGCGCGTGCATGTATGTGTGTATGTGTGTGTATGTCTATCTGTCTGTCTAGTGTTACACTTAAAAATGTATCAGTTCTGACTTACAAACAAATTCAACTTCAGAACAAACCTAAGAACATATCTTGTTCATAACTTACAGTCTGCCTATACTGCAAATATCAGACCCTTTGCTGATCAACCCATCTTATGACATGGGCCATAATTGCAGTGGTGATAACATCGGGGAGCAAGTGTCTATCAGCATATTTAGTGGTCATGGTGGCTGGCTAAAGATCTACACACTGGCTAGAATTCAACTGTAAAACAATTTCTGTGAATGCAATTTCTATATGTGTGGACCTTCCAAAAGCCTCATGGAATACTGAAGAGAGTTTTAATATAATTTGGGATATATCATGGAAAGCTGGGGCCATCTGTCCACATGGAAAGAAAGTTTAAAAAATTGGTGTCTCTGCAAGTAAACTACTGCCTGTTGATCAACTGCAAAACACAATTAGCAGTTGCAAAATATAGCCATAGATTTATATCCCAGTCATAGACTTTAGGCCTGTCAGTTGAACAAAAAAGTACTCCCTCTGTTGCCTCAATGCACCCCAGATATTTTGGAGAGTGGAAATACAAGGTTCATAAAACTGTTTACTGCTGAAGATATACTACGCCCACTCTGGACAAAAATCCTGAATGTACTGCAGCAGAATCCAGGAAACTGTAACAGACAATAGAGCATCTGTTTAAAAGCAGTATTTTTGCCTAAATGAGGACAATAAAAAGGAAAGTAATTTTCAGCATGAGAAAATCAGATGCCAAGAAATGGGTATGGTGTAAACATTTCACTGTCAGACCAATTTTCAATATATAGGATTTTTTTAATCATCTAGGTTCCCATCTGCAGTTTGACTTAATACATGCCAGGCTAAATTCTTGATGTAGTCTTTGTGGCAACTAGTTAAAGGTCTCCAAAATAAGAGATATCACAAGCACAGATGCACAACACTGAAAGAGAACAAAACACTATGAGAACTCCCAGGGGCTTTAATTATTTCTCACGGTGACTTCATCCTTTCTCCATCATATGACCTCCTCCAAGAATTGCCAATTGAAAACAACATGCTCTGTCATAGTGCACACAAAAATATTTAATAGGAGACTACATGGTTATAAACATAAGGAAGACTATTACTGGTGTATATGTATCAATGTGTATCATTGCTTGTGCTGTGATGAGACAGAAATTCCCTAGATAGTGAATCTGCAATTATCTTTGTATTCTTGGATTCACAAAAAGTGGAGTTCTTTGAAGTACAGAAGAGAAAGGAGAACCCATTAAGACTATGAAATCAAGAAGGGAAGTCAGCTTAGGACATATTTCTAATTTTTTGTCATAATCAAACAAATGCTTTGGGCCTCATTAACCACATCCATTATAATAGAAATGTATCTTATCTTTTCAGAAGCACAGATTTCAAAGGTATAATGTCAGAAGCTTCAAGATTCTCCAAGTCGACAGCTTGGAAGAAAAGCATGGATCTTGCAAAATAGTGAATTACTGTTGAGAGGTTGAGAGAAAGCTCAAACCTGTCCACATCCTGAAAACAGTGATTAAAACTGAGAAAGGGACAGTTTATAGTCTGGGTTTTGGCTTTATTCAACATATAGAAAACTCTGGATGAAGACCTGAAAAAAACATGCATCTTGAATATTGCTTTCAGAAGGAGATCCTTATATCTGAACACTGTTTTCAGAGGATTTGTACATAATTACACAGTCATGTGTGGAAAGAACAAAAGGGATTTAAACAACTCCACTTAAAAGTGAAAAATGGCAAACGTATAATGATTATGTGCTGAAACAATTTGAGACACACCATTGTGTTCAAAATTCTTTTGGCCGGGAGCAGAGTTAACAAGAATTTGGCTCTGAAAACAAGAGCTGTCAGTTGAAGTATTGTTATTTTCTGAGAAAGGCGGAGGACGGAATATTTGCAACTTGAGGGCATATTGTAGAAAGCAACTTCAAAAACTATAGTAATGGCATCCACCCATAAATTTGCATGCATGCCTGCTAACCACAGATTATTTTTCTCTTCCAGCTACATTAAGATTTCCCTGAAAGAACACTTTTAAATACACCAACTCAGTTTTGGGCAATATTCCTTCAGGGTCGAAGGGCAACTCTCCCCCAGGAGATTAAACAAATTATGCCAATTAAGATGAGACTGTGTACCAAAGAAGACATAAGAAATATGGAAGGTTTTCAATACATTCATAGTGTTACACTACAGCACTGCAATGAAATTACATTTGAAAAGTCTCAACAGAAAATTTCAAGACAAACTTTATTGAACTGAGGATAATTCATGAAACCAGCTGGGCAGAAGCTGGTCAAATACAACCAGCCAATCATGCTCCTCTGAATGCTATGAAAAGGTACAGATAGGGAAAGAATATAAAAGGAAAAATTGGGGTATTTAACTGGCAGATAGGTAAGTGGGGGGGGGGGGAGAGAATGGGATAGGAAGGTGGTTGAGTGTTTTATCTATCTTAAATTCTGCCTTTCTCTCAATATGGAACACAAGACAGAGTGGGCCAGGGCTGCAAAGGAGGAGTTGGTGGTGACATGTCTGTGGGGGGAGTTCAGAGAAAGTTGAAAATAAACAATTTGTTATACAATATAAGTAGGGAGCCATCTCACAGACTTGACAAAACCAACTTTTGTATCTTTTCATGTCAGCCCCTCTAGTGGCGCAGTGGGTTAAACCGCTGAGGTGCTGAACTTGCTGACTGAAAGGTGGTGGTTCAAATCTGAGGAGTGATGTGAGTTCCCTCTATTAGCCCCAGATTCTGCCAACCTAAGAGTTCTGTAACATGCAAATATGTGAATAGATCAGTAGGTACCGCCTTGGCGGGAAGGTAACAGCACTCCATGCAGTCATGCTGGCCACATGACTTTGGAGGCATCTACGGACAACGCCAGCTCTTCAGCTTAGAAATGGAGATAAGAACCACCCCCCAGAGTCAGACACAACTAGACTTAATGGCAGGGGAAGCATTTACCTTTACCTTACATGTCAGTCAAATGAGCGTTTTGAAAGAGAACGAATCTTACATAAAGAAACTAAAATTTAAACCAGGACACATTAACTGATCCATTGTTATAGCCACCCCTTGGCCACAAAGAATAAAAACAAGGAAGTAGGTTCAAAGCTTTATGGAAAAGGTAAGTAATAGGCTTGGGCGGTTCCGTTCACTAATTTCGTAATTCGTTATTAATTTGTATTTAAATTAGCTTACGATCCAATATTGAGCCATGCAGGAATAGTGTGAGGAGTAAATTAGATTCAAAACAATTTTTTCAATTTATTTTGTAATTATTTTGTAATTATTTTGTAATTATTTTGTAATTATTTTGTAATTGTTTCGTAATTATTTTGTAATTGTTTCGTAATTATTTTGGCATGTCTGGTGCAAGTTTTATAGTTGTTGTTTGTTTTATCACACCAACAGTCAACAACAGAGGGATAGGGAAGCTTCTGAAGTTCCCCCTGTCCCATTTGGAGTTTTTTTTTTAGCATATTGTGCAATAGCATCCGCCATTAACTAATCGATTCGTAATTATACGAAATTTCGTATATTTCGAAATTTTTTAAAGGAACATTTCGGAATTATTTAAAAAAACGAAACGCAAGGGCCCCCTAAAAACAAAACGAGTTTAGAACCAAATTTTTCCGTGGTTACCCAAGCCTAGTAAGTACAGAGGCCTATGGTCGATGTCTATGTGAGGGACCTGGCAGAAGGTGATCTGTTACACCACGTAGTACAATCTTATCTCTTTGTCTCTAGCAGTAATCCTATCGTCTCAATAAAGCTTACTCTCAGGTAAATTCACAGTGGTTTATAGAAGAAATTCTGCTGGGGAGGGATGAAATACAAACTATTCTCATTAAATTTTTTAAAAAATGCTGTCAGGAATCTGAGAAATAAGTACCTAAACCCCAAACAAATCTACAGGCTTTCAAATAAATGTGTCTGAGCCATGAAGTTGCAATCAAAGTCCAAATTCTGTCAAAATACAGTATGATGTAATATAAATAAAACTGTGACATTAATATGATCTGTCTCAGGAATGTTCCTGGGAAAGAAATTTGAGTGTTTCTTATTCTAACTCATAAATAGCAGAGTGCAGAAAAGAGGAAGTTGGAATGTAAACCTTTTCACAAATGGTGGTGCACAATGACTAAAATGGTCTTTTATTAAAGCAGAGGCTAGCAAATTGTGGCCCATGATTTATTTATTTACTTTATTTAAATACCGCTTTTCTCAGCCCTCAGGCGACTCAAAGCGGTGTTTTCTGAGTCATACATTTCTTTTTGGGACCAAGTGTGGCCCTTAGTACCACAGTGTCTAATGTCTTCTTGCATGTCTTAATTCACTGGTTCTCAACCTGTGGGTCCCCAGATGTTTTGGCCTTCAACTCCCAGAAATTCCAACTGCTGGTAAACTGGCTGTGATTTCTGGGAGTTGTAGGCCAAAACACGTGGGGACCCACACGTTGAGAACCACCGTCTTAATTCAACAGAGTTCATATTTTAATAATGTTGACTTGGATCATACAAAGAAGTAATTTTTATTAAAAGAACCTAAATTTCCTGACTTTAGATAGAACACAAAATGGTGATGGTCCTGCATTCGGCTCGTTCATATATATAAAAAGAGAAGGAGAATGTCGGGAAAGCATGGAAATCCAGGACTTGCTATGTTTCATTCCTAGGCACACAACCCATCTGAACTAAGCTAAATTTTTTATTAGAATTAGGACACTATTTCCCCTTTAAAAAATGGGGGAAAGGAACAAAAAAGTTTCATTTGAACCCTCAATGTTTTCTAAGTCTAATTTATTTTGATCCGTTCAGAGAACATTTTTGAGACCACATAATCCAAAATCAATTGTGCCCTCACTGTGCACCTAGGCTTAGGCATTCTTTGCATACTGATATGTAATTGCTCCAGCTCAGAAACAAACATTTACCTTGGTATACCCACGGGCAAATACCACTGCAGTATATAAAGAAAACCTGAAGTAAGACAAAATTAACAACTCCCTTAATATACAAAATCCTGTGCAATTTTAATTCCTACTATGATTTTTAAAAACCCTGAAGAATATAAAAAAAAGTGTGAGTGATTAGTTCTTTGTCCCATGTTTAATATCTGATGGGGCAAACTGTCAAATCTGATCCTATCTAGTTACTTAGTAACAGGTATGCCTACTAACCTTGTGTTTTGGTTATGGGTTAATTTGGTTCCCAAACAAAATTTCAGCCACTTTAAATACAAAGTCCTTTTCCCTCCTCCCTCCCTCCCTCCATTGTATTGTTTCATAAATCTCTGGCATTTCCTCTGTATTCATAAATATATATATATATACATTTTTTTCTACAAAGCTAAAGGCTATGAAAATAAATCACAGCTCTGAACTGTTTGCTACTGTGGAACTTCCTGAATAAGAAAGAGCAACACATACACACGCATAGAAAGAGAGAGAGGGTTAGTTACTTATCCAGAGTAAGCTGGCTTTATATATGATCCAAGTGATGGGAGTTGGTGGATACTGGAAGACTTTATCTGACTGAAATGCTGATTCAGCTGATCATGTTGGGGGGGGGGGGGTCACCCAACCGTGCAATAAGTTGTTGCAGATAGCAGTTGCAATGCCCTTGAACAAAAGCAGCATCATAAAAGCATGCTGAGTTCCTAAGATACTTTGAGTATCTTTCTCTGCTCTGAGTTTCTTTTAAGAGATAAAAAGCAGGCTATAAAATATAATTAATAAATAGCAAAAAAGAGAGAAGAGTGGAAATGAACACCCACACCAGCTTCATCTTATTGCTAGAATCTACAAGTACATACAACTGGAAATAAGAGTAAAACCATAGGAATATGAAAGTACAAGGCAGATGCTCAGTTACACATATTACTTGGTAATGTGGTTGATGCAAAAGCCATGTGCTCACTCACTTAGGAGCCCCCAGTGGCACAATGGGTTAAACCCTTGTGCCAGCAGGACTAAAGACTGACAGGTCGAAGGTTCAAATCTGGGGAGAGCTGGTTGAGCTCCCTCTGTCAGCTCTAGCTTGGTATCCAGTGGGAGACCAAGGTTTGGGTTACTGCTCAGTCCTAGACACATAGGTGGCACCAGAGGAAGGTAATGGCAAAGCACCTCTGAACAAGGTTGCAACAGGTTCATCATAAGTCAGAAATTGCTTAAAGACACAAAACAAAAACACTTTCGAGTAAACAAGTTCACAATGGAGAACTCCAGCTCCCCATGTGGGGACATGAGAGAAGCCTCCCACAAGGATGGTAAAACATCTAAAAAAACATCTGGGTGTCCACTGGGCAACGTCCTTGCAGTCAGCAAATTCTCTTACAGCAGAAGCGACTTGCAGTTTCTCAAGTCGCTCCTGATACGGAAAAAAACCCTCAGTTATCCACTACTTTGTAGTCAATCTACTATATACAGTTGTGTGAAGTAAATAAACAAAACACTGGACATCACTGCTTCAGACCATTATAATTTGTTGCAATTATAGGCAGCCATCACTTCCCCATGCTACATCCAATGAGAAAGGAAAGTCTCAGAAGAAGGATTGCTGGAGAAATGCATAGTGAGCCTGTGATGGCCTATTAAATGTCATGCTATGTGTGGTGATTCTGCCTGCTGCTTCATGGCTTCCTTGGGGGAAGAGAAAGAAAGACAGGAACCCTCAAGCAATCAGTCTCTTTCCAGAATACCAGACCTGAGGGCAGGCATCCACCCACATCTTTATTAGCCTATATTGATATTTTTGGAGGGTTTTTTTTTTTTTTGTGGGATGTGTGCCTTTGTGCTTTGAGACACTGTTCAATTATCCACTCTCATTGATTTGATTTTATCAATTTTACTGGGGACTAACTTCCTCCTTCTAGGGAAGCAAGCTACAATGAGATTAACTGAACACAAATGTGAAAGTCCTGGATAAATGACAACCTGCCCTGAGGCTCAGATCATTTGGGTGGCCCTTCTATTTTCCCTGAAATCTTGTCCTCATCCCCGGACTCTTCTCAGGACAGCTCAACTTTCTCTCATCTTCAAAAGTGTTCTCCAATCACCCAGAAAGATGGATGATAACCAAAAGAATACTTTCGAAGGTTGTTGTTGTGTGGCAAGTCATTTTCAACTTATTGAGACCCCAGTGGCTTTTCTTGGCAAGATAGTTGCCTTTGCCTTCTGAAGCTGACAAAGTGTGACTTGCCCTAGGTCACCCACTCTGTTTCCATAAAAAGGTAAAGGTTTCTCCTTGACATTAAGTCTAGTAGTGTCTGGCTCGGGGGGGGGGGGGGGGTCATCTCCATTTCTAAGCTGAAAAGACAGCATTGTCTATAGACACTTGTTCATTCCGGGGCCGATTAGAGGAAAGAATCTGGGTAATTGGTAGGAAGAATAAGGCCGTATTCGACAATGTGTAGGGCTGAGTTAGAACTGGTCATTTTCAAAGGCTTGTTGAAACCACCAGGTCTTCAAGCTCTTACGAAAGGAGGGGAGGGATAGGGCCTGTCTTATTTCCCTTGGAAGGGCATTCCAGAGGAGGGGGGCCATCACCGAGGAGGCCCTCTCTCTTGTCCCCACCAACCACGTTTGAGACGGTAGTGGGACCGAGAGGAAGGCCTCCCCGGAAGATCTTAGAGTTCCGCGCCGGTTCATAGGAGATGCAATCGTGGAGATAGGCGGGGCCCGAACTGTTTAGGGCTTTATAGATAATGACCTGCACCTTGAATTTGGCTCGGCAACTTATTGGCAGCCAATGAAGCTGTTTTAATAGGGGTGTTGTATGCTCCCTATAGTTTGGTCCAGTAAGGAGCCTGGCTGCCACCCATTGTACCAGTTCAAACTTCCGGGCCGTCTTCAAGGGCAGCCCCATGTAGAGCGCATTGCAATAGTCCAGTTTGGATGTAACCAAGGTGTGGACCACCCTGGCCAAGTCAGACTTCCATGTTCACTCTCAAACATGTTTGACAAAACTAAAGCAAAGTGCTTCTAGTTTATATTTTAATGAAGGGTGCTTCCAGATGGCCTTTTTACTGTACATCAGTATTGCCTCAGTCACAAATTTTATGGGAGGAATAGATAGTATCTATGCCTGCACAGCTATACCATGCCTTGACTTTTTTTTTCCTTAGCAGGAAAATTGTGTTAAGGGTATAGTGCACAAAAACATTTATGCCAGGGATCTCAGGCTTGCCTAGAGTCCACCTTTGTTAGCAAGCTTTTCCTTGACTTGAAAGCCTTCAGATACTATCTGAAAAGCTAGCTATAGCTTGATGCTTTATAGAGAACATTCCTCGTCAATGACTACTGTGCTAGTTGAGTTCAAAGGTTTAGAACATAAATATAAGTTCAGACAACTCAAGAGAGTAAACATTAGGGTTTGGTCATGCATCTCTGGCAGACAAGAAAGACGGTAATTTTACTAGAGCTCACGTATACTTATTTGGATATTGCAACAACAATAATCAAACTGCTTAAAACAGTACATTAAGTTTATAAGGGAGAAATGGGGATGGGGTAAATTTTTTAGTGTTTAGCGTTAGATGGGGGTATATTGGGAATATAAGCAACATTTAACATAATCAATGTGTTGACAAAGGCTTTCATGGCTGGAATCACTGAGTTTCTGTGGGTTTTCCGGGCTGTGTGGCCATGTTCCAGAAGCATTCTCTCCTGATGTTTCAACCACATCTCTGGCAGGCATCCTCAGAGGTTGTGAGGTCTGTTAGAAACTAGGTAAGTGAGGTTTATATACCTGTGGAATGTCCAGGATGAGCGAAAGAACTCTTGCCTATTTGAGGCAAGTGTGAAAGTTGCAATT
The DNA here is from genome assembly GCF_037176765.1 of Anolis sagrei. Taxonomy (NCBI): domain Eukaryota; kingdom Metazoa; phylum Chordata; class Lepidosauria; order Squamata; family Anolidae; genus Anolis; species Anolis sagrei. The sequence continues at coordinate 207,183,130 of NC_090024.1, read as the reverse complement.
GGCCACCTTGATTAGCATTTAGTGGCCTTGCAGCTTCAAAACCTGGCTGCTTCCTGCTTCCTTCATTAAATAATGAAGTCTTATTTTGTCAGAATAAAAAGAAATTAAAAAAAAAAGAATTACCCCACTCTAGTTCTTGTTTGTATAGGTTATATCTTCTAGAAAGGTTAAATCACAAAAACAGATATCTATAAGAATTAGAAAAACCAGAATGTTTCTATCCTACTTGGCATCCATTTATTTTCTTTTTAATACAGAATCCAACACACTGGAAATATCCCATTGCAAATGGTTATGTTTTGGAGACATAATTAATTAAGACTGACTAAAGCAACAGTGATATGTCCTTGTCAGATCAGATGTTCTGTTTTTATTTGGTTCTTAATGCATCAACATGAATTAATAAAACATTTTTAAAAGCATTTTATCATTCTAATTCTTTTATGGTGTGTATGTTAATTACATTACATATTATTTTCCTCCACATTTAGTTAACTGAATTTAGTGATTTTTTTCATCAAAGTATTAAGAAACATTTCAGTTTAAAACAAATACTATTACGGCAGGAATTGAACACCTAACTATAACAGTAAGTCCCATGACCCTTAAGGAGCAGGACAGTGGTTATATGCCTTCAACTTTATTTATCAGTTTATTCAGAGGAGGATTGCCCACTGCCTTCCTCTAAGATGGAGAGAGTGTTACTTGCCTAAGCTCTCATGGTCTGTTGACAAACCACGAGGGCTGCCAACATATTTATCTTGAAACAAGTCTTCATGAACTAAACAAGAACATCTGGGGCATTGTTTTTGCCACAACAGAGAAGATAGAAATCCCATGAAAAACTGAAAACTAAAAAACAAAAACTGAAGTTTAAATACACACGATTTAGTCTTAAAGGTGTTGCTCTATTCCTCCCCCGCCCATCCTTTTTATAATGCAAGAAACTGACTGTTGACCACTCCTCTGAAAGTTTCTCCTTTCATTATTGCATGTAATGCAATATGTTTACAAATGTTAGGGCTGCTTAGATATTTGTTATTAAATCAGATGCATTTTGTATAGCTCGTTGTCTAAAAAAAATGAAAGAAAGCCACCTCCCAGTCACTAGTGAATGCCCTAGGACGATGATGATGATGATACTTTATTTTTATCCCGCCCTGTCTCCCCGAGGGGACTCAGGGAAGATGATGCCTAGGATACTATTGTCATTCTTAATCTGTAGTCCATGGAGCTTTAGTGATGTGGTTCAGGAGGTCAGCCCTCTAAAAATATGAAGAAGAAAAAAGAAACAAACTGCTGGTGTACCAGTGGTTTCTTTGATCTTTTCACAAGAGCTGTTGTAATTTTGGGTTATCATGTTTCAGCAGGGTCTGCCCAGTAGGTTAATGCTAGGGCCTTTTAACAGAATTTATATTCTTTCTCCCACACAGAGCGTAAGCTGGAACTCATATTTATAGTAACAAGGGATGGCCACTGACTTCAAGCTTTGCTTGCAAAGTTTCAGACTCATTAGAAGGTTGTTTTGGAAATATAATGCAAACTACATGGAACTTTGGTTTGATTCAGCAAGGCAATTGTTATTCTTGTAGAATCATCATGGACATCTCTGTTTTGCATATTAATATTTCAGACACACAGATCATGTGCAAAACTAACTATACTTTCTTATTCCCTTTATTTCTCACATACATTTTTTTTGTTTGACTGCATAGTGCAATTTCATTTGAGAAGAGCAGTAATAGAGTTTTACTCCAGAACTTTAAAAGAATGTGCATTTGTGAAAACTTCATATGTTCCTCAATACCATGGCAAGCCAAATCCCAGGCTTCTCTTCTAAGTTTCTTACCTCAAACCCAAAATTTTATTTCTCCAAGACCTCCAAGTAAAGTTCTCACTGTAAGAATATCTGGTACAATGGGCCCTCTGGACATGCATGATCTGGACCTGTGATTTCCAGCAACTGTGTAGCATCATACTCTATATTAGTAATTGGTGGCATGAACACTGAAGTATCCACATTCATGTTGCCTGTGCTTTTTTGTATTTGCAGCAGATCCTGGAAATGAACCCCAGTGGACACATTGGGTTCACTGCATTAATATAAAAAATAAAAATAAAACTTACATCTACTGTCCCAGGATCCATTCAAGAATAGGAAAGGAGATAAATAAAAAGAGTTAGTGTATTGGGTTGCTGTGAGTTTTCTGGGCTATATGGCCAAATGGAAAACTCACAGCGACCCAGTGATTCCAGCCATGAAAGCCTTCGACAACACACACTTAGTGTGTTAATGGTTACAAAAGCTCCTAAAGCTGGCTTTTGTGTGTAAAAATAAGTGAGCATCTATTTTGTGGTTTGAAACCCAACATGGATGAACATTAAAAAAGAAAGGGATTAAAGAAGCTCAGCATCTCCCTTAAAGAGCAGAATATAGAAGGAGGGAAGCAAAAAGGCTTAAATACACACATCTAAGGGAAGATTGAGTGTGGGGAAACATGGGGAGTATCTAGCTCCCCGCTGCATCTTTCCACTAAACATTTGAATGTACATGAATGTACTAAAGATGTTTTACCTTTATTTACATCAGAGGATAGCAATTTATACCTCTCAAGAACATATTTATTTATTCTGTAGAATTAATGCAGTTTGACACCACTTCAACTGCTCTGACTCAATGCATGGAATCCTGTAAGTTGTAGTTTGATGAGGCACCAGCAATTTTTGGCAAAAAAGGCTTTGTAATACTCTCATGATTTTATAACACTGAGCTATGAAGTCAAACTACATTAATTTTATAATTTAGATTCACTTTATTGCTCTGTTTTATATTCTACAGTAAATATTCAACTAGTAAATATATGTTTAACATCTCTTATCATAGGCTTGTATTTCACCTTAAGATATCTTTCTTTTAATTGACCTCTGAAGCTGATGAGTTCTTGTCGAGCCACAGGATCTAACTTCATCCACTGGCCCATGTTCTAAGTAGTTTTTCGGAGGCTACTGAAATATAGCCTAGCAATGACCACCAGACTTTACAAGCATTATGTTGCCAATCTTAGGATTTCCTGCATCACTGAAAATCTTCTAGTTTAATTATAGGGAATATTTGGAGACAGTGGTGGTGCTATTCAAGAGTAAATAACACACCAGGTGCCCGCTAGCCATTCTTCAAAAAAGAAGGATGATGCCTTTGTGCTTTCACAACAAACCTAAATTGAGGAACTTCTGCATCAGGCTGTAGTGATACAAATGCAAAAAAAGCTGTAAGTGGTTTAGCATTCAAATGTGGTTTCCTAAATTAGACATGTAAAGTACCCAGTCATTTCAAGTCCAAAGAAAAGCAGATATAGTGAAGGAAAAAGGAGGAAATGGAACAAAAAAAGCATTTAAAATGAAATAGCCTGCAAATACAGACACTGCTATTTTGAAGACTACAAATGTTGAATAAAAACATTTGGTTGGGTGCCTTGGACCATCAGAAGATTCAACCAGTCCATATTTCAGGAAATGAAGCCTGACTACTCATTGGAAGGAAGGATAGTAGAGGCAAATATGAAGTACTTTGGCCACATCATGAGAAGAAAGGAAAGCTTAGAGAAGAAAATTATGCTGGGGAAAATTGAAGGAAAAAGGATGAGGGGCTGACCAAGGGCAAGGTGGATGGATGGCATCCTTGAAGTGACTGGATTGACCTTGAAGGAGCTGGGGGTAGTGATGGCCGACAGGGAGCTCTGGCGTGGGCTGGTCCATGAGGTCACAAAGTCAAGAACGACTGAACAAATTAACAACAAAACAAAAAATATACACCCAAGCAAATTAAGATTGTTGATTATTGCTACAAATACATTGGTTTTGTACACAAGCTGTCTTTAAAAATACACAAGAATAGAACTACTGGTAGAGATTACCCGACATAGTGGAATGGTGGAAGGACAGAAGAGTATTAATATCAGTGATAAAATTTTCAAGGAATGATGGGGAAACACAGCAATAATGTTTCAAGATGGGCAAAACACTAGCAAGAATGAGACAGGCCTGTCTTTCATCTATTGTAGCCCACAGTGTACCATGTTCACAGTGGAAACTGTCATTTATAGTTAGCTATAAAGTATCATGGCAGACCCATAATACCTAAGACACCCAACCAATCCTGAACATGGTGTTGCACAATCACACACTTTTAGCCTGATTCAGCAAGGCACATTATATAGAGTAGATTCCTTTAAGTTGTGCATCCTTTGTAAGGCAAGTCTTGGTACTGTATACAGAATGTATTTACTGTATGTTTTTAAATTCTATATGACCTCAAAGATGCTCTTTAAAAACTACTAAAAACAATCCTAGAATCAAGTTTTGAAGCATTTGAAACATCACTTCCAAATATTAATGCCATGCAGAACTGCACTGTTTTGGCTATCCAAATATAGTAATATGGTGTTCCTATAGTGGATTAGAGTAGGCATAGGACTGCAAAATTAGATGCAAACCTAAGACATTATACAATCAGGCGCCAGGTATTTGCTCAGTTTGAACATTTGGTATCAGCCATTCAATGTTACTAGATGCCTTGTCTAGTTTCTGAAAGAAAACAAATTCTATTTTCTGTCTGGGTTTTCTGCCAAATCTGGAAAGAGGTATAATTTGAAACTTAAAAAGCAAGCAATTATATCTATGCCTAAATTTATCATGAACGCTGTCAGGAAAATTATAGAGAAATCATAGTAAATATAACTGCAGCCAGTTTCCCAAAATGTCCTCTGACTTTGTGATTAAATTCTGTGAATGCACACTAATGTCTATTTAGTAAGACATGCACTCTCCTGCTTTGCAAAATATGGAACAAACATATTTAATAAACTGCTTAGAAACCTTCACCTGTCTTTTTTGGAAAATCCTTTAACACACAATTCCTAAATTCACATAAGAGTTTGTACTAGCAAGTAAACCTGGGGCAAGTAAACCTGATAGAAACTACAAAAGACCTTGGCATCAAGGTCCTGCTGAGTCTGAGGTAACTGTAAGGTATAAGAATAATTGTGGTTATGCATCTGTTCAATTACACATATGGAGAAAGGATATACAGGCAATCCCTGAGTTACAAAGAGCCAGCTTACAAGCGACTCATAGTTAAGATGAGGTGAAACAACACGTTGTGAGAGAAAGCTACCTCTAGAAAAGGAAATTCACTCCTGAAAGAGTTATCATGGGGGAAAGGTGTCTCCACTGAAGCTTTATCACCAATCCTTGTTTCCACTACAAGCCACATTTTAAAGGACAGAAAGTGAGGTGAAATCTAAAATTACAACAGCAAAACAGCAGAGAGGAAACAACCAGGCACATCTTAACACCTCTCAACAGGGGATTTTCCCAGGCTCAGCCAGGCCTTCAAATGCTAATGAAGGTGGTCAGTTGAAACATTCACACCTAGCTCCAGCAGGGAAGAGCTCCTTGCCCCACCCCAGCCATTCCACAGATATATAAACCCATTGTCCTAATTCCAACAGATCTCACTACCTCTCAGGATGCTTGCCATAGATGCAGGCGAAACGTCAGAAGAAATGCCTCTAGAACATGGCCCTATAGCCTGAAAAAACCCACAAGAACCTTGAGGTGAAATCATCTGAACAGGGGCACAGACGGCAAAAGAAACACCACAGGAGTGTTGGCACTTCCCTATGCTATCCAAAACTAAAAGATATATATTTTTGGCTGGAGTTACACTTTAAAATGTACCTGTACCAACTTACATACAACTTCAATTTAAGAACAAACCTATAGAACCTATCTTATTCATAACTTGGAGGCTGCCTATATAGGAAAGTTGTGGCTTTATGAGAAAACCAATATAAAATATTACTCTTTCGCAACTATATATATATTTGAATAATTAATACAGGACAGTCAGAATGATTTAATTGTTTAAATGATGAACTAGATTTCTGAGAGACCAGGGTTTGAATCACCACTAGATCACACATAAATATATGTGTGACAATAGGCTAGGTCACACTGTCTCAACATCACAGTCCCCTTTGCGCCGGCAGGACTGCTGATCAACAAGTCAGTGGTTCAAATCTGGGGAGTGTGGGTTGAGCTCCCTCTGTCAGCTTCACCTCTTCATGCAGAGAAATGAGAGAAGCCTCCCACAAGGATTGTAAAAACATCAACCATCTGGCGTCCCCTAGGCAATGTCCTTGCAGATGGCCAATTCTCTCACACCAGAAGCACTTTGCAGTTTCTCAAATCGCTCCTGACACAAAAAATAAAATATATTTAAAAAGCATCACAGAAAGGCAATGGCAAACACCTCTGAACAAATCTTACAAAGAAAATCCCACAATAGTATATTTTTGCCATAAATCCAAAATGATATGAAGGCATACAGCAGCAACAAAAACAAGTAATACAGGGCTGGCTATCCAGTTCTGGAAAGCTGATTAAGATTAGTGACGTAAAATGCACTAAGAGAAAACTGGAAGAAAATACCATTTGACTATAGCATCACACAACTGCCTCAGTCTGCATAGAAAAACACCATCACGTGGCAAGATGTATTTTTGGATGGTGCCTGTGACTGCTTAGTGCAAGGGCTACATCTGGAAATTTGAAAAGGTGCTATAAATGCCAATACTTTGGCTGTTGTGGGAGTTTGGGACAGTTCATAATTACTGTTGTGGCATTGCCAGTTATATCAGTAAAGAAAGTATTCACAAGATGCCAGTAAATCCAACATCATATCACAGAACACATCTAGGAACATAGAATTGACTTGTGATTTGATGATATTTTGAAGAATGTCTTGTAAACCCTGTGAGATCATAAGCATTTACACGGAGTACCAGTTTTTTTCATGCTGTAAAGTTTGGATCCAGGATTTTTATGGTTAAGAGATGGAAATTCCCATGACAGTCCAGGTATTGTCCAACTGGAACTCATAGAAGTCAATTCTAGCCAATGGTGAGGAATGTTGCCAGATGCAGTTGATTATCTGGAGGGCCACTATGATTCTAAATTGGTTTTAATATACATGTTGTGTTAATAGTTTATGCTTATGTTTTATGTTTCACATTGTATGTCTTTTGTATTTTTTGCATATGTGGAAACTGCTCTGAGTACCCTAGGAGAGATAGGGTGGTATATAAATAAAGGTTGTTGTTATTATTATTATTATTATTATTATTATTACCCCCACCCTGAGTTTAGTCCTAGAAAGACAGGTATGCTCTCTGATTAGATTGTGGTTGGTTGCTGGGACCCTTTTTGAAAATTATGCAGATTTAAGAAGGACAATTTTAATTCTACTAGATTTGATATCTACAAATATATTTGCATAAGCAAATGCATCTTTTCTGTATAAGCACACATTTCTTCTCCCTTTTGCTGCATAACATGCACTCAGGTAAGGTAGCATCACTAGTCTGTCTTTGAAAGACCTGTTTTGCTTAATAGCTAACCAATGAGAAAAACAATTATAATTTCAGCAAGATTTAGGAATTACCAATCCTTATTTTGAATGTATGCTACTATAAAAGGACAAGCTGTAGTAACTCCAAGACATATAAGCCAATACCTTCAAAAATCTGGGAACTACTCCAGAGCAGGATTTTTTAAATGCTGTACTCCCACCAAAATCAGTATCCAAAATCATATATCATTATACTTCTTGTTTGACACTAAAAAAGATTAGTATAAAAATATACAGGTCATTTTACAATACCTCTAAGAGACATTTATTGCAACATACCTTTCTCATTGGATCATAGAATCATAGAATCAGAGAGTTGGAAGAGACCTCATGGGCCATCCAGTCCAACCCCCTGCCAAGAAGCAGGAATATTGCATTCAAATCACCCTGACAGAAAACTTTGCAGAGCAATTTCTTTGTCAAAGGATACTACTCCAGAACATTGTCTGTTGTATTAGTCCAACATGTGTTGGATCCAGATGCACAACCAATTTGACCAAGCTCTGGCTTAACTAGAGTAAAACAAAGACTAATTTGGAACACACTTAAAAGTGATTTGAACCAAGTCAGGCTCAATACTAAATAAAATGGTGGCATGACAGAAGATGCAAGAAGTAGTGAAAACACTATTAGAATGTTCACCTGCAGCCCAAATGCAGCTGAAATGTCAGGAGAAAATGCTGCTAGAACACGGCCATACAGTCCAGTGATTCTGGCTGTGAAAGCTTTCAACAATCTATTAGAATTCCTTTCCAAAACACTGGATAGAAAGCAGTGCAGCAATGTTCTTCTGCTGTGACCCTCCCCTGAACTTCTGAAAGATGAACAGCTGCTAAATAATATCTCTTTATATTCAGCAAACAATATTCTCACATCAAGGACACAAATGAGCTCAGAATTCTTTTGTAACATTCAAGAAAGATTTTAAATTCAATGCTAGAAGTTTGAGGCCTTTATTTCCTGAAGAGATTTCCATTACATTGGCTGATGTTTTCTTTCAAGAGCTAGAATGGATGTCAAGCCATGCTGATGGTTTCCGTTTCCTTGAAATTATAGGCCACTTGGTTAAAAATTTTTTCCAAAAAGTTCACATTCAGAAAACCTCAAAAACTACTTAGGTGATTTGGCAACAGTCTCTGCCACTCAACCTGCAAGCTGAAATTTGAATGAGACAGAGACACAACTGAATTTTATAATTAGGTTTTCTGTGCCGGACAAACTGTTTTTGTAATTAGTTAAACCATCCAAGTCTCACCACAGCTGCAAACTATTTTAACTGTCAAGAGATAGTATTACAGTGCATAGCCCCTCTGTTCAATAACATGGACTACCAGCAGAAAGCTGTACTGCTATCTCCACCAGAAACAAGTGAACAGGGGTTTATAGTAAACAATACAATCTAGGAGATGACAAGGAGACCAATAAATACTTAATCAGAGAACTAGAGAACTAATGTTGGATAATTTCACTTATTCTGTAAATATTGGTCATTTAGAAAAGATCATCAAATGTTAAGTTTAAAGAGGTGGCAAACAACCTTGGTGCTTCTAATTCTACTGTAGTCAGTATGGTATAGTGGTCAAAGTGTTAAACAAGGACACTGGTAGACCAGGTCCTGACCCCCCACTTGGCCACAGAAATCCAGAAGCAAGAGGAATTCTGTTGTTACTTTTATGATAGTCCCCCCCCCCCCCCCCCGGAATATGTTATTGCTGTATTCTACATTCCTAACTAGAAGCCAATGCAAATGCCAAATGGCTCTACTCAGTGCGGACCAAGGCCTTTTAATATGTTTCCACAAGTATTGTCAAAACTTGGGTTTAAATCTCTACTAAGCTATGCTGCAGTGCACTGAATGATCTTGAGCTAACTTTCATTTCTCACTCTAATCCAAAGGTTCTCAACCTCTGAGTCCCCAGGTGTTTTGGCCTACAACTCCTAGAAATCCCAATCAGTTTATCAGCTGTTAGGATTTCTGGGAGCTGAAGGCCAAAACATCTGGGGATCCACAGGTTGAGAACCACTGCTTTAACTTATCCTCTGCTGAGAGTATATCATAGGGTATGGTTTGTGTACTCTTGAGATCCTTGGTGAAAGAACAGAATATAAACATAGATAAATAGTGAAGAATGCAGAACAAACTAGATCTTAAGCCAATTTTATATGAATTATCCATAATGCAAACATGTAAAAACTGGGCTACGTTCCAAAACTAATTGTTTTCACCTTAAATATCTAGTTTCAAATTAGTGGCACCAAATCTAAAAAAAACCCCCACTGTAGCAGTAATTGACGAGCACACCCTCAATTTCTAGTTTTTCTTCCCTTGAAGCCTCCAATCATGTTTCCTTCATCTCTACTATTCTCTACTATTCTTCTTTTAACTGGTTTTTACCTCCCCCCATAGTACTGAAAGGACTTTAAATTCTGACAATGTTAAAACAGCTGCTGCGAAACCAAACTTTCTAACTGACTTGCCACCAGCCATTGCTTTATACAACTGTGAGCACAGTCGGTGGGAGAGGGCCTTCTCGCTGGCTGCCCCTGCGCTTTGGAAATCCCTTCCCTATGGTTCTTCCGAAGGCTTTTTATTCAGGCAACTTTTAAATCAAAACGTTTTGAAAAATGGATCAGGAGATGATGCATGGTGTTGTGAATTGTTTTAAAAAGTTTTTAACTTGTTCATTCTAATGAGATTTTAATGAAGTTGTTTTAGCAACTATAACATTTAATCCTATTTTAATCTTATTTTGTAAATTGTATAGTTTTTAAGGTTATAAGCTGCTTTGGGTTTCAGTCCTGAAAGAAAAGTGGGGTACTGCTGCTACTACTACTACTACTAGTAGTAGTAGTAGTAGTAATAATAATAATAATAATTTATTTGGAATGTAGGTGTCAATTGTGCTATGCTTTATAGTTTATACATACTGTATTTATACAGGGTGGTTCAAAATGTTGGACCTAATCTCAAAGGAGTGTTACTATTACACAAAACATTACAAACGGTTTAATGAATTGTCAAGTTTTATTCATCATATTAAGCAAAAAACAAATCTGAAAAATAACCCTGCAAATGGAGACTATCTCATTAGGACTTATGTCGCAGGTATGCCATTTTGTGAACGTCTGTGACTAGGGGCTGTTTGTATTATAGGAGAGGCATCTAATGGGAATCACTTGAAACTCTATGCCCCACCCTCTCAAGTGGTAAGTCCATGGTTGCAGAGCTATTCCGATTTCAAATTAGGCCCCTCTATTAGAAACATCTTGTACATCAAATGGTTGGCAGCAGGATTTGATGTTTTCTTGTATTAAGTCTGCAGTCTGTGGTTGCTATGCAAAGGATGCTACTGTAAGCTTTTCTATTTTTTCTTTTCTTTTCTTTCTTCTTCCAGAGCAGCCCACATATTATCCAAATGTCACAGAGGCAGTTGCTTGTTTGCTTGCCAGAACAACTTTCTATTTACCAAACATGTCCTTACTGAGAAAAACTATTTTGTTCAAGTTTCCCCATTAAAAATGGAGATCGGTCTTGTAGCAAGCCTCAATGGAAGACTTAAACTCAGCTTTTAAACATTAAGATATTTACTCATGCTGGTTATAAGCATTCTGACCTGCAAATTACATTTTTAAGTCACAGGACAAACCAAAATGTCGTAACTAGGGCAATGACATTTCTAGCATATGGTGTCACTAAATAATAGGCCTTCTGTCTTTCTTTCATTAAAAAAAACTTAAAATGTTGCCAGTCTTTTATAAGCCAAACATCTACAAATGCATAGCTTGGAAAGGATTTGGCTATTTTTCAGGTAGCCAAGTTTACAAGCCACTTGCCATTGAATATATCAAATAATGTTAAATTTTGTTTTCATTACAAGTTCCTTGTGAAGTTTTATTCTCCAGCAACTTTTTCTGATTACAGCTGTCTCTGTTCCTATTTTTTTTAAAAGGAAAAAACTAAACACTTTAAAATACTAGCTGTTTAGGCAAGTTAAGTGCGACTGAAGTAAATTACGGCAACTTCAGGGTACTATAGAAATCTAGCAAAAAGTCAAAAATCAAGAGAAAATTGCTTCAACCATAAAGGGCCAGATTTGACGTTTCCTTGGTTATCAATTAATTTCTAAAGCCACACACAGGGATTAGACTAGCTCAGTTGGGTTTTGAAATAAGAAGGTGTGTGGTTGAAAAAAAACACCATGGTATTAAACTTAAGAGGAAAAGTCAACTAGTCATCCAAGCATAAAAGAAAAAAACATATCCTTTTACAAAATTGTCATGAATAAAGGAACATCATAAACATTTATTCTACAAACAAAAAGAGAGATATAACTCAACAAATAAAAGGCAAAAGGCACAGCATTTGGCAAACATTTTCAAACGATTAGCTCCTTCAGTATGTTTTATAAACAAACCAGTCTAAGCACAGTTTGCCAATGTTTATGTTGTAGGACACAAAAGCACAAATAAAGTGCAGTCTGGAAGGCTTAGGTAAATTTCTTAAGAGTTTGAATTTTCACCTAGTTTCTAACAACTTTTGCTGTGAGACACAGCTTTGCTTTCAAATGAGAGTACAATTTATATCAGAAGTGAGGGAAAATAAAAAAAAGTGGGATGAACCGTATTTTGTTTTTTGCATGCCAAGCTGTTCCGAGCTAAACAGAACTGGCACTCTCAAGAGAGAAAACTCTATAACTACAATTCTTTCATCACCAACACTTAAGGTGCTAAAGATTTAACAAAGGCAACCTTCCCTACTAAAACTCAGTACTTCCACTTGTGAAGTATGACTGATAATACATATTATGAATATTTTAAAGTGAAACTGACCACCAAGTGAAATCATGTGAAGACCAATAGCAAGTGACTCATTCTAAGGACTTTTCTGAGCACTTTTTGGTATGTTTGCCAATTTGGCAAATCTAACATCAATTATGCAGGGACTTGTTGTACTGCTCTCAAACAATTCAGACTGCAGTCCTTGGGATTAATAAGATGGAACAGCACAGGCGGCACAGTCCAAAATGAAATTTCCTTTCGGATTAGTATATGAGCCCCTGCATAACAATGTACCTCTATCTTCTGGGATTTCCTTCAGCCTTGAAACTGAAATAGATTTAGATATTAATCATGAAACTATCAGCATGAGAAGCTTTGGCTTTATGTATAGTCTAAATTTCACATTAAGGCAGCATAAGCATTTAAAACCAAAGCTGTTGAATTTTTCTTTTGGGTTGATAATGTCTTCACAACTGGAAGAGGTGTTTGAAACATGGTCATCTTTTTACAGAAGCAAAACACCAACCCCTGTCTAAGGCTAGGGCCCATCAATATGATTTCGGTCCCTCTGCTTCCCCTTCCACTCATTTTCACTACCATTGGTTTTACCAAGAGTTTTAGAAAGGATCAAGTGTACAAGTCAGGGAAGTATTTATGTTGCTATGGCATGCTGCTGGAATAAATGCATTCCATTTCTCTACATCAAGTCATGTGGAATAGCTGCTTAATAAACACTGCAGTTCAGTTGCTCCAACATAACTGAATGTGTAATATCCAGAAGGGCAATTTATAAATTTCAAAAGGCTGGAATGTGAATGGTAGCTTCTGAAATATTACTCATTGTCTTAGCACGTACCAAATATGGTTTTAAAAGAAAAGTAAATAGCAACAGTAGAAGAAGTGTGCTGGATCCGTTAGAATTTCCTGGCCGTGTTTTCAACAGCCTATTGCCAAGACAGTAATTGCAACATCCAGATTTAATAATAGCTGGATAGTCATGATTCTGAAGAATTGACATTCTACATACTTTTCTATAATGGAATTACACTTTGTCAATGTTCAACATAGACACATGCATCATCTTAAATTAACTCCAATATACTTGTATCATTTGATTGTATACCACTTGCTCAAATAGTTATATTGTTTATGGTTAATGGATTTGATAATATCAGTAAAACGCAAACTCTAAAAAAGTCTTTCAAAGAGTTGGCACTAATTTGTTTTAACCAAAAATGACAGCTTGATGGTTGCACATTACATAAAACGGCTAATTATGGAAGATGTCTGTGGAACATTGTAAGCAGCTCACAAATCAATAGGAATCAGAATATAACATCATATATTCAAAGGGGCAATGGAATGAAAGGACATGTAGGATGTCACTACTACAAGCAGTGTATCCAAACTATAATACAAAGGCCCAAATACCTACTATTGGTAATCGCAAATAGAGCAGACACAACGAACCAACAGTATGCAAAGGTGTCTTTTAGCACCTTAGAGATTAAGAGAGAAAGGTTACTGGGCTCTATGACCATGTTCCAGAAGCAGTCTCTCCTGACATTTCGCCCACATCTACGTCAGGCCATACTCAGAGATTGAGGAAATCTGAGGATGCCTGCCATAGATGTGGGCGAAAGATCAGGAGAGAATGCTTCTGGAACATGGCCAAACAACCCAGAAAACTCACAGCAACCCAAGGATTCCGGCCATGAAAGCTTTCGACAACACAGAGAAAGGTTGGTATATAAGCTTTCTTATTAAGTTGACTTTCTGTGATGCATGCACTCTAAGATCCTTTTGCACACTGATATTCCAGACTAAGATGACTATGTATTTGAATTTTGGATCTATTGTATTTTCATATATATTGCCTCAGGATTTGATACGTAAGGGTCTTCTCCAGTTGGAACACACAGATTCATACAAGCCACTTTTCCAGAAACATTCAGAAAGAAAGAAAGAAAAAAGAAACAAACTGAAGGTAGAGCATATCCCTGAAATCAAATGTTGAGCACAACCATTGGATTGCTGCACATTACTATGCACATTACTAACATGAAGTTGCATCATGGGAAAACAGAAAGAATGCAAGCAATGATAAGTACTGAAACATGTTTAACATAGCTATTGGGTTGAAAGAGTTCTTTGATATCAACCATGTGTGAATTTAAAAAGCTGCTGTAGACAGGGATATGAACCCTCTGAAATTCCAAGTGCATGATGACAGAGTCTACACTAGGCACCAGGAAATCCAAATCCAGTGAGAATGGATAAATATATAAGAAATTATAAATCAAGCCTAAAAGGATGTTATTAATAAATGTATATGGCATGAAAAAGGTAGAAAAAATCTGGATGGCAACCGTGATTTTAATTATCCTTATACCATCCTTCCATTCTGCAAATGAAATGTACCATATGGATTACAATGTTCTCTTCTACAACTTACATGATCCATTGTTGCGATCAGACACAGAGAGAATAAACTGCTATCAAACTGGACATCTTAGGTTTATAAGTTCATTTTTAAAAGGTGAAGTACAGGTTTGGTGAGGGCTGCTTCTGTTTGGTATAGGTGTTTCTGATCATTCATTCCCTTTCTCAATCTTCAGACAAAATCTGATGGGTACTGAACAAGTGTGAAGAGAGCTAAGTCTCAAAATACATACAAGCAATTTACATATGCAGATTCTATAGTTCCCAAGCACACAACACATCAAAGCAGTTACTATACTCCCAACTCAAGAATGGAAAGGACAGGAAAAGAGATTCAAAGATGGGCTTAAAGCTAACCTTAAAAATTGTGGCATAGACACTGAGAACTGGGAAGCCTTGGCCTTTGAGCGCTGTAACTGGAGGTCAGCTGTGACTAGCAGTGCTGTGGAATTCAAAGAGGCACGAATAGAGGGAGAAAGGGAGAAACGTGCCAAGAGGAAGGCATGTCAAGCCAGTCCTAACCGGAACTGCCTTCCACCTGGAAACCGATGCCCTCACTGTGGAAGAACATGCAGATCAAGAATAGCGCTCCGCAGTCACCTACGTATCCACCTCCACGACACTACACTTGGAAGGCCATCATACTTGGACAAAAGGGATCACTTAAGTAACTAAGTAAGATCCCAATCCCTATGTTGCTTCTAAATAACGACTATGTTGACAATTTTTAAAAGGCAAACACGGAGAGAATAAAGATCCTTATTCCTCATGTGTGGCTTTCATTTAGTGCATTAGTGCACCCTTATTAACCAAACCCACAATCACACAACTCTGAGCTGCCATGTAATTCCAAAACGTTCGGTACAGGTTTCCTTCAGTTAAGCATTCAAACATCTCTTTCATGCGGGACAGCTATCTCTATAACTCTAGTGTATACTGTATAATTAAATGGTGGCTGTAATAAAAACTTATGCCAAATAAAATTTGGTAGGCTTTAAGATTATACAAAATTCATTCTCAGTTTTGCTGCAACAGGCTTAACAACAATCCTGCTCCAAATTCCTAAATACTGTGACTTGGAATTAATCATTTGACCATTTCATGGTTCAAAATCTGATTTTAGTAATGGGATGGAGACAATAAAGACAACAGAACCTAGTTCAGTTATTAAGACGTTGTTTACACCACCAAAACAACCCAGATTATTCAACCCCAGATTCATCTCACAAGCACCACACCTACCTGTAATATACTGAATTGAGATTGTACTGCTGTTCACGCCCCAAATTTGAGCAGTTGAGGATCCCCTCCTTCCCCCTCTTGCTTAGACACTCGCCTGCTTAGACACTCGCCTGCTTAGACACTTTCCTGCGTCTTTTCTTTGGCTTCTATATAGCAGCCCTGTTCAGATGGCTGGACAGGGCTGACCCGGAGCTGTCACCATCACTGCTATGGGACACAGCCCCTTCTGACACCAGCTCTTGGGTCTGTCATGATCATCCTGTTGCTCAGGAACCATAAGAGAGTGGCACACTACCATCAGAGCTGAACAGGAATGTGAGTGTGAGGTTCTCCTGGCAAGGAGATTGCAGCAGTGGCTGCAATAGCAGCCGCATGTGGGACAAGCGCTCGTCTAGGCAAAGAGGGGGAGAGTGAGCCTCCACTCACTGGAGAGTAAACCATCTGAAGGGAAGCCCTCGCTGACCAGGTATTGTGGTACTCGCAAAAGAAATATTAAAGGATGTGTAAAGTTACAACTTATATACAGCAAGCAGCACTGGGCACTTTTTAAAACTGACAGTACTTGCCACCCCTCCATTTAAATCGTACATATGTAGCAAAGTACAGCAACAGACTGTATTTTCCAGGAAACTGTGGAATAAGAAGTGAAATTTGGTATATCATATTAAAGCCTATTAGAAGCTCTTGAACTACTAAAGCAGGAGTCCTCAAACTACGGCCCAGGGGCCGGATACGGCCCTCCAAGGTCATTTACCCGGCCCTCGCTCAATGTCAACCTAAGTCTGAAACGACTTGAAAGTACACAACAACAACAACAATCCTATCTCATCAGCTGAAAGCAGGCCCACACTTCCCATTGAAATACTAATAAGTTTATATTAGTTAAAATTGTTCTTCATTTTAATTATTGTATTGCAATTAAGTGTTTTTGCACTACAAATAAGGTATGTGAAATGTGCATAGGAATTCATTCATTTTTTTCAACTTATAATCTGGCCCTCCAACAATTTGAGGGACTGTGACCTGGCCCTCGGTTTAAAAAGTTTGTGGACCCCTGTACTAAAGGGATTGGATGCTGTGTGTCAGGATCAAGGCAGCTATAAGGTAAGT
Source organism: Anolis sagrei (assembly GCF_037176765.1). Taxonomy (NCBI): domain Eukaryota; kingdom Metazoa; phylum Chordata; class Lepidosauria; order Squamata; family Anolidae; genus Anolis; species Anolis sagrei. Next base: position 207,166,086 of record NC_090024.1, on the reverse strand, counting down.
ACATATTTTATCAGTACACATAGTCCCAAGTTGTAAACAAGATAGGTTCTGTACGTTTTTTTTAAAGTTGAATTTGTATATAAGTCAGCACAGGCACATATTTAAATGTAACTCCAGGCAAAAATGTATACTGTATATATTAGCTTTGGATATCATAGGGAAGGATCAACACCCCTGTGGTGTTTGTTTTTTTGCCTGTGTAGAAGATTTCACCTCACTTTCTGTACCTATGATAATTAGATTTTGAAAAATGTGGCGTGTTGTAGAAACAAGGATTGGTGCTAAACGTTCAGTTGAGATACCTTTTCCCCATGATAACTCTTTCAGGAGTGAATTTCCCTTCTGAGGGGTAGATTTCTCTCACTTCCTGTTGTCTCACCCCTGTTCTTAACTATGAGTTGGATGTTTGTAACTCGGGGAGTGCCTATATAGACAAAGACCTATGATACAAAGAAAAGGCTAAGATAGACAACTGCAGCCAATTTAAAAACATCATATAAAGTTCCTATTTAAAATAAAATAGGTGGACAACAAAAAGAGGTTTTTCCACTACTGAGACAAATTAGGACCCTTCCAGGTAAGATGAACTACTATGAATCGGAAATGGTATAATCTCACTTCAGAAAATACCTGGTAACCCCGAATTGCTACAAACCTCTCTTCCTCCAATTTACAAATAATCTTTAGGAGTATAACTAGATCCCAAAATGGCAACACATGCAGTTTCTTAAATATGCATCACAGGAGAGTAAATGGAAGGGGTAGGTGAGGAGGATGCACATGTAGCTAGAGTTCAAACAAAGTATCACGACAGGATGAATGCAACCCCATATGCAACTGGCTCAAAAGATTGTCCTCTTTAACACTGCTACAATCACAACCCAGTTTTCCTAGTTATAAGTAATAAAATTTCTTTTGGTACATGCACAGACTTGTCTGACCTCATTTGCCTAAGGTCTGCAAAAGTAGTTTGATGAGCCACTGTAGTGTACATTTAATTATGAATCTATACATGCCATGCCGAGGGCAACATCGACACAGGCTGTGAACTTACTAGTACATCCTCAGTGCATTTCTGTCCTCTCAACCAAACAGAAATAACTAGAAAAATAATTTTAAGTTCTTGCAAAATGTTCCAAAAACATGAATTTGGATCACACTGAATGTCATGATGCTGCCGTGATATTGAATGCCTGATATATTTTAAGACTAAACATACATACATACATACATACATACATATATATATATATATATATGTATATATACACACACACACACATACAACAGTTTTCCTAAGCAATATGTTTAAATAAATTATCTTTTATTTGTTTTAAAATTTTATAAATATGCGCCTGATCTTTTCCTTTTTGCATATTGGGGTGGCATATGTTCTCCACCTTCCTGTTGCAAAATCAAGCTCTCATCCGCAAACATGAAATTGCTGACAAGATATCAAAACAACTCTACTCTGGATTCAGCAGTCTGTTTCTGCATCCTGGTTAACAACCAGGCCATCATTTCACTACACATACACTATTACTGTTCCATTTTTCTCCATATACAACACATCACCCTCAGTGACTTCCTACTAGACTAGACTGTACATTCCCTGTTCAGTTCCCCATGCAAAGATTAATTGAAATTGCTATGTTTTAGTGAAGTTTGATGGGCATGACCAAACAGATCTTTGCTGCAAAGTATGTCCTTAGCTTAATAAGATTATGTCCCCTCAGCACAGACCACAGCTCCTTATTACATCACCATCTAATCTTGTCAACCCGATAGCTTAGTTATTTCTTTCTTTAGAGTGCTGATAGATCCATGAAAACAAGCTGTGCTTTTCCAATTCCCCCCTTTTGGTTTTACAAATAGGTCTGACTGAATACTTCCAGTTTGCAGTAATACACTGGCCAATTTACTCTGGAAAACTCAGTAACATATTGAAAAGCACTTCAAGCACAATGGCAACATGCCTTTAATTCCAGCCATTTGGACAAAGCCTAAATTCTTTGAGCCTGACAGACAGAAGAACACACTGAGGTTTGTGTGGGCTGCTTTAGGAAGGGGCTTTTCACAAGATCCCCACGAGAACCCTTTGGCGGCAGCGTCTGTCTGCCCCTTTTTAATGGTGTGTGTGTTTTCAGCAGTTATGCACGGAGGATGGTAGAAGCATGTAATAAAAACTTCTAATTTAAAGCTTTATTTATTAAAAATGCATGCACGTGTTTTTGTCTATGCTAGAGTAATTTATATTTATAACCTACCACTTCAACCAAATGGGATGATCACACTTTTATATACAGTACTGAAGTGGAAAATTTAATTTTCCATTTGTATATTGTTATATACATTTTTACATAAATGTGATCATAAGATTTGTTTGCAGTTGTTTGGTAAATTTCTTTAATGTGATATATATATAAAAAACACCCGCTGTTTTGACACTTGCAGATTCAATCATGCTCAGATTTGCAATTGCCTTGCCCTGGCCAATTCCCTTCTTCTTTCCAGGATAGAAATTGCATTTGGTTTTAGTTCCTTGACTCATAACCTGAACCTACGGCTGCTGTGCATGTGGTCTTGGCCTCTGGAAGCGGTCAGTAGCAGTAGGGGCCTGCAACCAGGCATGCATTCTTTGCACTTACTGCTTCTCGGGGAGTCTCCCAGCCACCCATTTGGCAAGTCTGGGGAACACCTGGGAGCCTTGTTCCTGCTTATTAGAGGTTCTGCGCCCATAATCCCAGCAAATACAACAAGTACAAAGACTAAGGAAGTTCTCCAGTGTATGCCTTAGCACAGATCCATAAGAATAATCGTAACATCAAATGGTGAACAAAGCCACCATATGAATGAGTATCAACAGCAGGAATCCTAGACAAAATACTGTACTCACATTTACACTCAAAGTACCAGCTAGTCCAAAAGGTTTCACAAAGTTCTATGGTTCCTTCAGAACTGTGCTAGCTTTCCTCTCTGAGAAAGAAGCCATCAAGAGCCATCAAGGAGCCATCAAGAATAAAGTTCTGCTCTTGGTCTATGAAGGTAAAAAAAATATCTCAAACAAGTCTTTCCCTGTAAATCTAAAGGCACAATTGAGGAAAAGATGGTTTATGCCAGCTGTTTTTAGCTTTGTAGTAGTTATTTTACCTCTGATTTTACCTCATGTCTTTTTTCTTTTCTTTTCAGGCAGCTACTGTAGATTTACTATGGTTCACTAAGCAAAGTCCAAATGTTAAGGCATTTTGGGACTCTACACTTAAACTTACCAAAGATACGGAAAAACAATTATAAAAAGGGATGATTTACTTTTCTTTTTGGACAGTAATGCATTGTTATATAACAAATACTTCACAACTTTCATCTCTTAAATACAAACAAACTGCCCAAAATTGGAAATTTGTGGTTGATTTGGTCATTCAAAACATGGTTCCAAGGAGTTTTGGATTTGAAATTACATGAAAAAATTACCATAGACATATGAAGAAATCAGGAAGAACCAGTCAGTTGAAAAATGAGTTCAGTCTATTGATTATTTGAAAAAAAAGAATGGACTTCTGAAATTTCCACTACACTGTCAGAAAACTTTGAAGGACATGCTGATAACAATCATACCAGTCCTTTGGACGTAACATTTGAAACGGCGTGCCTTTGGCAGAATCTTAAAAGTACACATGTGATATTCAGGTATCAACCATTTACTTTGTTTGTAAGCTGTTAAATAGTTTTCAATTTAAAAAAATGAAAAACATTAATGGGCCACACTAAAAGAATTATCTTGGATCAAACAGAAAATACATAACTACTAATGATAATTGACACCCCCCCCCCCGCAAAAAAAACAGAGAAAGAGAAATCCTCGCATAATATTCCTAATTATATTCCACTTAGCTCGGAAGGTCTTTTAAAATGGTATAGCGGGTGTTCTGGCCAAACTACTTGCAGTTATAATGCAAATGACAGATAATATCCCAATATTTGTGGACATAACATACTCTGATCATTCTATTCCGTTCCATTGTCATCTACAAAGTTAGCACTCGAGAACTGTACAACTGAGTTACAAAAAATAATACAAAAAATTCCCATAACATTTTAAGTAAGTTTACAATTTTGTGTTGGGATGCATTCATAGGCTTCCTGGGCTGCATGCAGCCCCAGTGGTTGGACAAGCCTTCTTTAGACTTTGAACTTTAGAAGATTTCAATCTTGTTACTAGGGGTTTCTTGTCTCCAGCAACATGTAAAAAACTTTGTTCTCAAAGTTTAAGTTTGCTGAAACTCTGGCTTTAACGCTCTGCTTTTTATGAGAAAATTGTGATGGGAAACAGAGCTCAAGAAAAAGAAAAACAGCTGCCTTCAAAAATCATATCCCAGTCAAATGTTTTAAAGAAAGTAAGACATTCTGAATTAGTTCTTTGAGGAATTTCTCTCTATTACAGCCAGAAGTCCCAAGTGGCGCTACTTTCCAGACTGTGACTCTGAATCCAAATTGTAGTAAGGGTGGAAAAGATAGAATCTCGCTGGAACATTTCTGAAAGGAACTATCTGAAATCTTGAAAATGTTGAAAGGGTCCTAACAAGTATGTCAAGTACCAAGAAAACAAGGTCCAAATTAAAGTTGACAATAGAAGTCTTTGAATTCAGGCCTGCTCTCATCATGTAACAAGAATAGAGTCACATTTAAAAAACAAAAAGAACAGAAGAGCACATTAAACACTCCTGCACTTTTGTAGAACTGATCATACCTCCACATGCTTTTCTGGCGCATGAATCTCTTTTAACAACAGAGAATTGGCAACAAAATATAGAGGAGATTGAGTTGAGCAGAGTTCTCCCCCACAACTTCCACACATCTTCTCAGCCCTGAGCCTCGCCCATTACCTGTGAGGACCCCCACGTGGATTTGGTGGTCTTGGTTCGTTAAAATCATCCCCTCCAATGCCATGTTTCCCAGCACAGCCACTGCACTAACAGGGAGGCGGGTGGGGGGGAGGAGGAGGAAGAGGAGGAGGAGAAGCGGAAGAAGGTGCACGCAAGGGGGAAGGAAGAGGGGGAAGAGGAGGAGGACCAGGAGGGGTGGGGAAGCCAGGCGCACAAGGAGGAGCCAGCAGGAAGTGTGGTGAGGGGAGGATGGGGGGAAGAGGAGAAGAAAGGGACGGTGAAAGGATTGAGTGAGAGAAAGGGGGATGGGGAGAGAGGAGTGGGCGGTCTAAAAGTTGCTGCTCAACTAAAGTGACTGAAGGATTTTGTTTATAAGGTAAAGGAAAAGGGTTATGTAGTGTATAAGTGTGTGGAGAGGGTTTATAAAGACTTAAAATCGTGTATACTACTGAAATAATACATAAATGCTAAAATAAATATAGCTAAAATAAATATACTTTGCGGATTTGCACTTATTGCGGGTGGTCCTGGAACATAACACCCGCGATAAGTGAGGGAACACTGTATACCTTCTGCAATTTTCTAAAGACATATCAGAATTTGGAAATAAGCTACCAATATTGGCAGAGTTTACAATTATCTTCAACATGCAGAATGAGTCAGGAAGTCAGCCACTCTGATGCAATGCTTCAACTCCTCCAAATGCCTTCAAATGAAACATTTGAGCAGTGCTGCACATTTGGTAAAAGCTGGCCACAGATAAACTCTGCCAGCCCATGCACTGGTAACACTGAACTTCAAATACAGGATCAGAATAGTGGCACAGCCCAAATTATTTACTGCAGACAGAACAGCTATATTAGTTTAGTACTACTCAGTTGTTTCTCCCCACTTCCAGTTTAAGATTAGAAATATATATCAAATAGGAAAGCTACACTCAGGAAACAAATTTCTTTTACTCTTGTTTTAATCTTCCATGCCAAACTATGGCCTCAAAAGCTCATGATTCGATTGATAGTTTGCCACTTGATAAATATAATTTTCACTCTTTCTGCTTCATAGGATAAGTAGTTTGATGGACCAGATGTGTTGAGCTTCATTTTTCACTACTATAGGTGAATGAGAAACCTTCTAAACAGTTTAGATACCTAGTCAAAATAAAAATATGATGCAGGTAATTTGCTGAAGGGCCCCTTCTGTGTCTCACCAATAGGACAATACATTGTGGATGGAGGAACTCAGCCTCCCAATTATGAATACCCTCTCCTTAGGGCTTGAATGACTCCAACACTGGTATCATTCCAGCTCCAAGTAAAAACATGAACTTTTGACTGCAAACACTGAGGCCTCATTGATTTCCTTCAAAACTGCCTATATGCAAGATTTTAATTTATCTTAAACTGATTTAATCAACTTAATTGAAGATTGTCAAAACTTTTAAACATGGATTTAGTCTTTTTAATTAGTTTTTTTCTGTTAGGTTAAATTGATTTTATGTATACCACTCAGATCTTTAGGTGTAGAGCAAAATAATAATATTTTAATAAATTAAAATAAGCTAAAGCTTTATAATCAGATGATGTCTGTGGGATTCAAAGCTGTACTACTAACTCGAGGTGATCAATGTGGAACATAAACAAACCAGGTAATAGAAACAGCATTTATTTATTTATGTACATATTTACCTATTAAAATATTTCTACACTGCCTATATAAAATATCTCAAGGTGGCTTAGAAGTGAAATTAAAACACACACACACACAAATACCCTAAAACCACATTAACTGGTGAGTTAAATATATTTAAAAGTTTAAAACAGTTTAATACTTTTATATTGTATTTGAGTAAAATCAATGAGGCCCTAAGGCTTTGATGACCAGCCAAGATTTTACTTGGTACCTAAACGAAATCAATGTTGCCACCAATTGTGCCTTCAAGGGACGAGTAGTTTGCATTTGGGATGCCATGGCTGAGGAAGCCCTCATTCGAGCACATCTCATTAGTGGGACACAAAAATGATCCTCTACCCCAGCAGCTGGGTCGGCAGCTGCATCTATATTCTATCTCCCCAACCCGATACAATTGTTGTGTGCCTCAAAACCATTTTCCTAAGGTAATCCATAAGGTGAATCTATCGTGGAGTTTTCTTGACAAATTTGTTAAGGAAGATGGAATTGTTATGAATGATGGTAACTTTCCAATTTCCCCAGCCCTCCAATCTAGGTTGGTTCTGCACTGAATATCCTGGTGAACAAAGCTGGAAGAAGTCAACCCTGCCAAGGTCATCAGCTCAGTTTCCGTAATATACATCTGAATACCATACACATCTACAACCAAGACACAGAAAGTAGCTGTTTCTTATAACCTGGCATTCAAGAATAGCACTAACAGATCAGTGAATACACTGACATCGTATTCTGAATCTTGTGGTGCGGGAAAGATCCTGTGCATCTGTTCCACCTTTCTCTTACCTATCATGTCCACTTATAGGATTTAATCCATCACATCAATAGGGAAACCCCCCAGAATTAATTCTAACAGATGTACAATACTTAAACACAAATAATATGGAACACACATAGGTGAGGTGCCAATGTTGCAGGTTAAAGCACCTGTATCAGGCAAGCTTGCCAATGTTTCCAATGACCAGGAGCATATTTTAAAAGCAAGAGCCAAGATGGGAGAAACAGCTATTTGGCATCAGATACTATCCTCAGCAAGCAGCATAGTCCCAATTCTGTGGGGGAAACAAAGGTTTGATGTAAAGGCACTCACTCCTCCGCCCCAGCTTCAGATAACCTGGCTGCAGCAGCACCGTCAAGCAGACAGTCTTAATACATGGCTCATTTTTTTCATCAATGTAGATTAAACTAGATTCCCATGTTTACCCTAGTTTTCATCTATATTTCAGAAAGTGACATTACTGGCAGCTCAGACTGCCTAAAGGGATTTTCATGTAGATTGCATGTTAGAACAAGAAGCTGTTGCAGCAAGCAACAAAGATTTAAGACTAAATAAAGCATTTGGAAAAGGTATATAGGTTCTAATCATAGATAACCGTGAGTCAGGGGGAAAAAAAACAACTAAAGCACAAAGACCATAAGGGAACGCATGAAGGAAGAGGAGGGAGGCACAGAGGAATACTTATTAAAATAACATGTATTACCTTTCCAAATCTTCAATTACATTTAACATTGGGGGGGGAGGGACTCGTTGAATTAAGAGTGTTGACAGTGGAGTTCTTTCAAATATTTATTGCCTATCTACCCAAAGGACTTTCAGCTTCAGATGTTGTATAATGAAGGCTTTCAAATGCATTCATTTTCTTCCTATTCTCTTTCTACACTATCAATGATATATAGCCTTCACAACCATACTGAGAAATGGCAAATACAATGGTACTAATAATTCTAAGTTTAGTATTCAGTGACATAGCTTTACACTTCAGGATCTTGGCTAGTTCTTTCATATGTGTCCTCCCAAGTCCTAGTCTTCTGATTTCTTGACTGCAGATTACCATTCTGATTAATGGCTATGCTAAGGTATAGAAAATCTTGAACCTTTTAAATTTGTTTATTATCTAAAGTTATATAAATGGTGGTCATAATTTTGATTTCTTGAAATTCAACTGTAAAGTTGTCTCTGTGCTGACTTGCTTAACTCTCTTTAGTAATTGTTCCAAGTCTTTGGTATTTTCTGCTATGCATAGCTGAAATTAGGAGTCTTCAAACTTTTTAAACAGAGGGCCAGGTCACAGTCCCTCAAACTGCTGGAGGGCTGGATTATAATTTGGAAAAAAATGAATTAATTCCTATGCACACTACAATAATTAAAATAAAAAACCATGTAAACAAATATAAACTTATTAGTATTTCAATGGGAAGTGTGGGCCTGCTTTTGGCTGATGAGAGAGGATTGTTGTTGGGTGCTTACAAGTCATTTCAGACTTAGGTTGACCCTGAGCGAGGGCCGGGTAAATGACCCTGGAGGGCCATATCCGGTCCTCGGGCCTTAGTTTGAGGACCCCTGGCTTAAATTATTGATGTTCCTTTCCCCTCTGAGCATGGCAGCAGCTAGAAATTTGTATCAACTGCTACTGTGTGACTTGTAGTTGTCCTCTGCTCTGCCTCGGTGGCTTACTGAGTGGCTTCAGATCTGGAAGTCTCATTTTCTGACACTATTTATTGTTTCACCTTGGATTGCCTCACCAAAGATTTTTTTTGGTGTGACATTCAGAACAGGTTTACTGTGCCTCCTTCTGTGCAGTACTAACAAGTGTTAGCTACGGTATCACTAGTGTTGCTTTTTAGTGTTCGGTAGATTTAATTTAGTTCCTCAACAAAAGGATTTCTGACATGAAAAACCCCACCAGCACAACTGCATATATTTTGCTTCACAAGTGCACCCAATCCCACCACCATGGAAAGGTAGTGCCAAGACAGGAGTGATTCAATTACATCTAAGCAAAAATTATCCTTAGGTCTTTCACATATATTAATTCAAATCAAGCATGAGAGGGATGAACAACTATAAAGAAAGTGATATCCAACAATACTACTCTATCACTCAAATACCCCAGTAAGTCAGGAAACATGACACTTTTGATCTTGTTGAATTTCAACTCTCAACAGTCATACAGCCAATTGTGATTAATGTTATGATTTGCAATTCAACAATGTGTGCAGTTCCTTTCCTCCCACAAAAGTAGTTCAGCTGCATAAATATGTGTATATAAACGACCAATACCATGTTTATTTTAACTGAAGATTAATTTATTATAATGTAATATATATAAGACATAAGGTATTTCTATCTCATCTTTAATATGTATTCATTCAGATCATACTTCTCACTGATTTTGATGGGAGATTCCCATGTAAATGTGCTGAAACACACAGATATGGAAAAAAGTTCCACTGAAAATTATTTTCTGACATGGATTATCATGTTGGTAGTTTTATTTGTCTACAATCTTTTAGGATTATGTTCTCAATATCTATAGCTTTCTTTTGCTGTGGAGCTACTAACTTTCAGGAAGCTATATCTGTTTATTTCAACACTAACATGTTTAAAGTTTTTGTCACCTCTCAGTCTGCCAGAAACTGGGGAAATACAGAACTGATAAAAACATTGCTTAAAACATCAAACAAATAAACACATTATTTAAAAACATTCTGAAACAATATATTTAAATTATTTTTTTAAAAAACATATACCACTTGAACATGAAAGCTGAACACAAAAGCAACTACTTCAGATTTAAAGGATCAATGGTAATCCAAATAATACAAACTTCACTGCCACAGGTGTTACTACAGAGAAAACTGTCTAGTGGGCATGAACAGGGCTTTTGATGAGAATCAGAAAGTCCTAAATGGCACCAAGTTATCTGGGGCTTTATGAGTCATGATTTATTTTAGGTTACCCTCAGAACTTGGAAAAGTTAATCTTTGTGATGAAAACCAGTAAGAACAATAATGAAAGCTGTAATCTAAAAAGGGAACTTTTCCAATATTTTAATTTCACATCCTAGTGTACTGTGTACTCTTTGGGAAAAGGAAGAAGCCACCTTGGATCTCACTTTGAGAGAAAGATGGGATATAGATAAAAATAATAAAGAAGACATTCCATCAGCTTTTTAAAATTAGGTTTTTGCCTTACCTTCCTGTAAGTGCAATTTTTAAAAATCATTTGATTCAAATATAAAAAAAACCCTGAAAATTCAAAGACCAACCACAACCACACAACACAACACAATTATTTTAAATATCTCCATGAGCAGAAAAGCCCTCCTTAAAATTACAGTTTTTTACAAATGTCGTAGGTGCATCCACACTCTAGAATTAATCCAGCTTGACATCACTTGGCTCAATGCTATGGAATCATAGGACTTGCCATTTTACAAGGTCTTCAGCTTTCTCTGCCAAACACTGCTGGTGCTGCACCAAAGTACAACTTCCAGCCTCTAAAAACAGGGACACATAATTAAATCCTTCTCTCCTTTTAAAATAAAAGTTTATATGTCTTTAACATAATTTAAAATATATATTCAAATAACTGTAGACATCTAAATCCAACAGTAACAAATATGTTTTCTATATATGTGGTTATTTTGACACAGATTTTCTATATATGTGGTTATTTTGACACAGATTTCCTATCATAATATTCAAGATGGTTCACAGGACAAACAAAATGAGAACAATAAAATCTGCAACCACAATATAAGTCTGAACTGATATTTAAATTCATAAAATAAACTTTAAATAAATAAATAGATTTATCCTAAACATGTCTACCAAGGACGAAGGTAAACCACACTCAATGGGGCTTTCTTACAATTTGAATATTAAGAAAAAAGAGAGTCAAGTCAGCCCTAGACAATAAACCTGGGTTTTAAGATATTACAAAATAATGTTTTGTAAAAATCGTATGGTGTTTTGCTACTTCTGTTGATTACAAAGATCTAAATGAAAAATATTACATACTTTCTGAAGATCTGAAAACTAATTATAAACTTTAGAAACCTGAAATTCTTAAACAGTCATCCTTTTTATATTTATTTGGGATTAAACCTTAATTAGGTAAAGGGACTTTTACCTCTTAGTAAATACATACAGAATTGCCTAATATGTAAATGGTTCCCCTAAAGTCTTGATCCTATAATACTGTTTCTCCTGTTGTTTTTAGGTTGTTCAGAAATATTTACGATACGGTCCATTTGTTCCTTTTGTCGGACAAAGAGGCTCTTTAATCCCCTAATTTGCTGATCTGCACAGGTGGGCAAGTTGTAAACTCCACATGACTGCATACAAACCAGATTAAAGAACAAGCAATGTTTATAACAACATATAAAGACTACTGACAACAGAGAGATTAGGATTTAGGAAAACAGAATGTATTAGTGCAGACTCATGGAATAAATCCAAGATGCATACAAGATTATATTTGCTTCGCTATCAATTCAGAAAGGAATGGCAGACACTGCTTGACCTTTTTGTTTATTTTTAAAACATCTCTAATATTTTGCTTAGACTATCCAAGTCTCCTTCCTTAATTTTGAGAGATAAAATGTCTCTCATTTTTTTGGCATACATAATTTACACAGATTTCTGAATTTAACAATTTAATAGCAGGAATTATCAGATACACAGAGAGGTTTTTATTTATTTTGTATTACATAAAGTCCATTCTGAAAGGAGAACTCACATAAACTATGTAATAATATTCACCTATATGTATGTGCTCCCAACTCTTATTATATCTTTCATTTTAATGGAATGAAAATAATAAGAATATATTTAACACAAATACCCTGTTAACTAAAAGGTAAACAAGATTACAACAGGAATGAACAAATCTAAGTCAGAATTAATTGGACCTGTTTTGGGGCAGAAAAGAGAAAGAAATATGTACCCCTTTTTACTAGCATGGAGAAGATTCTGAAAAAATGTCCAGACTAATTTCCTGGCCTGTGCAAAATGGATTTAATCTATTTATTTATGTATTTATTTATTTAACGTGAATGTCATACATTAGCTAATGTTACGCTAGCTGATTTGCAGTATAAGTCAAAACAAAGTACACCGAAATTACAATCACTATTTTAAAATGTAAAATCAAATATCACATATTAAAAGGAGCACTGATAAAAAAAGCTTAGAAGTAGTTAAAATCTAATTATCAGATTATCCCCATTAAAAGATCCTTTACTAGTAACCAGTTAATCACCAAAACCCAGTCTAATTTTTTAAAAGTCTTTGCCTTCTGGCAGAAGAAAAGTAGAGAGGGAACTTGCCTAACTGCTATAAGATTACAGGGTGTATCTACACTCTAGAATTAATGTAGTTTGACACCACTTAAACTGTAATGGCTCAATACTATGGGGTCCTGGGAGTTGTTGTCAGAGGCGGCCCTAGGTTATTTTCAACGGTAAGCAAACAGTATTTCCCCCCCCCCCCCCCAAACCAATCACTGATATATATTTTCTGTTCGTCGTGGGAGTTCTGTGTGCCATATTTGGTTCAATTCCATCACTGGTGGAGTTCAGAATGCTCTTTGATTGTAGGTGAACTATACATCCCAGTAACTACAACTTGCATATATCAAGGTCTATTTTCCCCCAAGAGCGCCTCAAGAGCGCCCCTGGGCAAAATCAACTATACTGCAAATGCTTACTTTGCGTAATGGGTTGAGCCACCCCTAGTTGTTGTTTTACAAGGTCTTTGACCTTCTCTGTCATAGAGTGCTGGTGCCTCACCAAATTACAAATTCCAGGGTTACATTGCACTGAGACATGGTAGTTAAAGTGCTGTCAAATTGCATTAATTCTACAACACATATACTGTACACCTATAGTCTTTCAGATAATCTAGGAGAAACCAAAATTTGAATGATAAAAGAAACTGATAAAAGGAAAAGTGAAATTAAAAAGCACCTGACATTTCATGATGCCTGGCACTTTGTCATTCATCATCAGAATGCTATAATAATTTGCTAGCCTCAGTGTGGAAACTCCCATGATACAAGAATTACTGAAAATCCAAGACAGGCAAACCATTATTATACCTAATTTGAAATTACTTATTAGACATGGGGAAAATAATCCTGGCAAAGTATTAGTACAGACAACTCCTTTGCAAAGACTGCGAGAAACCTGGTGAAATTAGAATCTTTTTGACGTGATTTGTATAATCTGTAGAAACTATGGTACTGAACATCAATGTATTATTCTTTATTTTCTATCAAAATATTTACGCCTTCGTCTGCATCCGAAGTTGTCAAGGTGGCGTGTAATAATGTTTACATTTTCAAATAATTTCAAAAGTGAAAGAGTAAAAGATAATCTACAATCTAAAATGTATTAAACTGTGTAACAAACTATAGAAATTGAAAACAGTCAGAATTGCTAAGAAATCTGGTTTGTTGACCAAGTGTTGTGGTGTACACTGCTTAATCTCTCATGCCTGGCAACACGACAAACCAAGTTTGTTTAATGGTTTGTGTTGTGTTACTCTCCTTTCAAGACATTAAAGGCAGACGGATTAGTAGTTAAACACATTACCATTAGTATTTAACCAAGAATCATTTTCTACTAATATATCAGATTTTTTTGTCCAAAATCCAGATAACATACATTTTACCCTCTTAAATGAATGGCCAGACATTTTATTGTTGGGGTTTTTTTGTCTTGCTACCCCTTACATACTACTAATATCTGTTAAAATTAGTTTACATTACATTTAATTTGATCAGTTATAGGATTTTCCTCAAAGAAAGCACAGATTGGGATATTCTATGCAATATTCACTTACAACTTTTACACAGCAAAGTTAAACCATATTTAAATATACAAGGAATTTCAAATAATGCATACACAACTTTCTATAACTTACTGCAGAGTTCCCATAAATATTGCATCCCTTCTATAGGTATCATTTCTAAATCTATTTTAATTTTTAAAAGTAAGACAACCCCTTCAAACAGAACTGAGTTGTAAAAAAATCATACTTGGCATAAAATGTTGGATCTAGGTAACTTTCTTGATATTACTGTTGCAGAAACATCAATTGCTTAACCATCAAAAGCTGTTGTTTCATGTAAAGAGAAATCACAGTTATGGTAAATAAGGTAATTGTTCCAGGGTTCTTGTAGTAATGAGTAAGTGCATACATCTTTATTTACACCATCTTCTGTTGGGTGTAATACGAGCTTTCAAATTAGAATCTAAACTACGTTATACTACATAACATGAAACGTAACTTCACAAACATGTACTTGCAAAAATAGAAAGCCATTCCATTTAAATGTATCAGGTTGCCTGTTTACTCTTTTGCACAAACAAAATCAGCCGATACTACAAGAAGAGAGACATGAAAAGCCACTGGTTGATCAGTCAAAGAAATAATCTCTTGATAGCTAAATCTGCAAAGCAAGCATTCATTAACTTTGCCTCCATAAAGCAAAGAATTAAATGGAGCCCTAAATTTGTTGATACATCTCTGATAATTTATACAGCCAAGAATTACTGGTGATAAATGTATAAACCCCATACTCACTGTATTGTGCATATTTTCTAAAACCTTAGCAGAAATGGAAACAAAGGATTCTTCCCATTAATCAAAATGAAAATGAAATCTCCATGACAAAAAGGGGACATGGAAGTATGACATCCCACTGTATGTGCTGAACAAGCAAAGCGTGACCGGGTTCTGAAGAAACTGTGCAGACCTACAGACTGTAGGTTCAGTGCAGTTTAACACCACTTTTAACTGCCATGGCTCAATGGTATGGAACCCTGGGAGTTGTAGTTTTACAGTGCTCAGCTGTCTCTGCCTAGGATTAAATGGTACTGAGTCATGGCAGCCAAAATATGGTCAAATTGCATACATAAGCATTAAAATTGATAAAAATAGAAGGAGCACAAGTGGCTAAATATCTTTTGACCAAGATGAAGGATTCTTCTAGGTGGTGTCATTTAGCCAGGTTGTCTTTTGATCTGCCCACTCCACTTGGGAGTCTGTTCAGGGACTTCCAAGTTGACCATTCTTGGTTTGCCCCTGGAGGAAGACCCTCGGGGAGGGGGGGCAACCAATTGGGATTTCCTGGTTTAGCTGCCCAGAGGGATGCCCTTGCTGTTGCTGGGGGAACGTTATGAGGAGTGGTGGTTCTCATGAAGCTTCTCATTGATTTGAGTCTACTGGAAGGAGACTGATAGCCACATAGTAGATGGCTTTCACAGTGTTCAACCTTATTTCTTTCACAGTTAGCAGCAACTTGGGGGGGGGGGGGGGATGCCAGCTAGCTTGTAGAAACTATCAAACTGCATTGATTTCACAGTTTAGATTAGAGCTTTCCGATCTATGTCACGACACATTTGGTGTGTTGGTGTGACACGTGAATGTAATGAGAAACTTCTGAATCTACGTGAAAGAAGCAATAAATTGTATATTTTAAACATATATAAGCAAAAGGTTTTCTGTGAGATAGGTTGCATCCCCATACAACTTATGTGTGGGTCTGTCCCTATTATAAAGTCCGGTAGTAAAAACTGAATTACTGTGTCACGAAGGGATGCCAGTCTAGAAAGTGTGGCGCCAACATGAACATGTTAGGAAAGCTCTGCTCTAGGTGGACCAAAGTTACGTTCCAACAACCATAACATCTTTAGAAAAAGAGATTCACAGCAGGTATGGGCAAACCTGGGCCCTCCATTTATTTTGGACTTTTCCTGTATGGCAAGTGGTTGGACTAGATCGCCCATGTGGTCTCTTCAAATTCTATTATTCTATGACTCCAAGATGTGTGTGTGGATGTGTGTGTGTGTGTATGTATATTAAGACACCCCAGTGGCACAGCGGGTTAAACCGCTGAACTGCTGAACTTGCTGACTGAAAACCCGGCTGTTTGAATTTGGGGATCAAGGTGAGCTCCCATTGTTAGGCCTAGCTTCTGCCAACCTAGCAGTTCAAAAACACGCAAATATGTGTAGAATAGGTCCTGCCTTGGAAGGAAGGTAACGATGCTCCATGCAGCCATGCCAGCCGCATGAACTTGGAAATGTCTACAGACAATGCCGGCTCTTTGGTTTACAAATGGAGGTTACCACCACCCCCAAAGTTGGACATGACTCGATTTAATGTCAGGAGAAACCTTTATCCTTTTTTTTTACTATATGCATATGTATATACATAAACTATCCACATAAACACACACATATATATAAAACACATCTCTCTCATACATACACATGTAGAATCATAGAGTTGGAAGAGACCCCATGGGCCATCCAGTCCAACCCCCTGCCAAGAAACAGGAAAACTGCATTCAAAGCACCCCATCCAGCCTCTGTTTAAAAGCCTCCAATTTAATAGCCTCCACCATACCTCGGGGCAGAGAGTTCCACTGCTGAACAGCTCTCACCATCACGTAGTTCAAATGGAATCTTGTTTCTTGTAGTTTGAAGCCATTGTTCTGCCTCCTAGTCTCCAGGGCTGAGAGGGGAAAGGAAGGGGCCTGAGGCTGTTAGGAATGGTGGGAGTTGAAGTCCAAAACACCTGGAGGGAGGGCCCAAGTTGGCCCATGCATGAGCTATCTCAACCTACTAATTTGCATATGGTTTCTGATTGGCCAGCCTCAACATTCTAACACTCTGAAGCGACTGAGGGGGGAAAGGAAGGGGCCTGAGGCTGTTAGGAATGATGGGAGTTGAAGTCCAAAACACCTGGAGAGAAGGCCCAACTTGGCCAAGGCACGCATCTGCCATCTCTCACCATAACCTGACACTAAAGAAACCAGTCCTGATGAGCGAGCTGCTTCCCAAAGCCACCACAAAACATGTTTCTATGAGTAACTCATGAAGAGGCGCCAGATCTCCTCAACCTGTGGAGAAGTTGGAGGAGCAGCCAAGTTGGGGCCTCTCTAGGATCCCCTCCAGACCCCCAACTTTTCTCTCAGGACGTCTCTTCCCTCTCGGAATGGCGGCGGGAAGAGGCGCCTCGGCACTTCTTTCCTCCCACCCACCACCCCGGCCTCGCCCAGTTCAACAGGTAGTGAGTGAGGGAGAAAAAGAAAGAAGGGACTCCATTCTCTTTCTATGTATTATTCCCCTTTCCCAACTCCTGAAGAGTCCCGACCTCAGCGCTTACCTTTCCGCCATGTCGCCGCCTGGGATTCCTCCTCTTCCTCTGGCTGAGTGAGTGTGAGAGAGAGAGAGAGAGGAGAGGGAGAGACGGGATCAGGATGTGAAACCCGATCCCTCCCGGCTTCGTGTGGACTGAGCCCAGGCGGCGCTGCCTAGGCCCTCTGGCGGGGAAAGGCCCGCTCGGCCCCGCGGGGAGAGGAAGTTCAGGCAACCCTTCACAGAGGAGGGAGGAGAGCCCATCCCTGCTTTTTCCTAATGCACGCTTATCAGAGCAGAAAGTTTTAAACAATGGGCAAACTTGGGCCCTCCCTCCAGGTGTTTTGGACTTCAACTCCCACCATTCCTAACAGCCGGTAGGCTGTTAGGAATGGTGGGAGTTGGAGTCCAAAACACCTGGAGGGAGGGCCCAAGTTTGCCCTAGGAATGGTGGGAGTTGGAGTCCAAAACACCTGGAGGGAGGGCCCAAGTTTGCCCTAGGAATGGTGGGAGTTGGAGTCCAAAACACCTGGAGGGAGGGCCCAAGTTTGCCCTAGGAATGGTGGGAGTTGGAGTCCAAAACACCTGGAGGGAGGGCCCAAGTTTGCCCATGCCTGCCGTGTAGTGCCTTCATTAACTAAAACATTGTGTAGTGTGGTCATGGCCTGAACAGTTTTCAATGGTTTTACAACTATTTGTTTTTAACAGATCTACCTTTAACTCCTACGGCAGGGTTGTATACTCTCACCCAACCTATTCAACTTGTATGCAGAACACATCATGCAATGTGCGGGGTTTGACGAATGCAAGGCTGGAAGAAACATTAACAACTTTAGATATGCAGATGATACCACTTTGATGGCCCAAAGCGAAGAGGAGCTGAAGAGCCTTCTAATCAAGGTGGAGGAAGAAAGTGCTAAAGCTGGGTTGCAGCTAAATTTTTTTTTAAAAAAATAAGATTATGGCAACCAGACTGATTTTTATTTTTATTTATCGTGTCAGGAGCAGACCAAACAGTTGCATTGCAATTTTTTTAAACAAACACAAAGTTTGCAAGCTTGATAGTTGATTAAATGTCCTTTGACCAGTAGCTGGCCACTTGGAGTGCCTCTGGTGTTGCTGCAAGAAGGTCCTCCATTGTGCATGTGGCAGGGCTCAGGTTATAGAATCATAGAATCAAAGAGTTGGAAGAGACCTCATGGGCTATTCAGTCCAACCCCCTGCCAAGAAGCAGGAATATTGCATTCAAATCACCCCTGACAGATGGCCATCCAGCCTCTGTTTAAAAGCTTCCAAAGAAGGAGCCTCCACCACACTCCGGGGCAGAGAGTTCCACTGCTGAACGGCTCTCACAGTCAGGAAGTTCTTCCTCATGTTCAGATGGAATCCCCTCTCTTGTAGTTTGAAGCCATTGTTCTGCGTCCTAGTCTCCAGGGAAGCAGAAAACAAGCTTGCTCCCTCCTCCCTGTGGCTTCCTCTCACATATTTATACATGGCTATAATATCCCCTCTCAGCCTTCTCTTCTTCAGGCTAAACATGCCCAGCTCCTTAAGCCGCTCCTCATAGGGCTTGTTCTCCAGACCTTTTATCATTTTAGTCGCTCTCCTCTGGACACATTCCAGCTTGCCAATATCTCTCTTGAATTGTGGTACCCAGAATTGGACACAATATTCCAGGTGTGAAATTGCATTGCAGTAGGTGGTCTGTGGTTTGCTTTTCTCCACACTCGCATGTCATGGATTCCACTTTGTAGCTCCATTTCTTAAGGTTGGCTCTGAATCTTGTGGTGCCAGTCTGTTCAGCAGTCTGTTTAGCACCTTCCAAGTCACCCAGTTTTCTGTGTGCCCAGGAGGGAGTCTCTCATTTGGTGTCAGCCATTGATTGAGGTTCTGGGTTTGAGCCTGCCACTTTTGGACTTTCGCTTGGTGAGGTGTTCCAGCTAGTGTCTCTGTAGATCTTAGAAAACTAGTTCTTGATTTAAGTCATTGGCATGCTGGCTGATACCCAAACAGAGGATGGGCCGGAGATGTCACTGCCTTGGTCCTTTCACTATTGGTTGCTACTTCCCGGTGGATGTCAAGTGGTGCAATACCAGCTAAACAGTGTAATTTCTCCAGTGGTGTAGGGCACAGACACTCCGTGATAATGCGGCATGTCTCATTAAGAGCCACATCCATGTTTTAGCATGGTGAGATGTGTTCCACACTGGGCATGCGTATTCAGCAGCAGAGTAGCAAAGCGCAAGGGCAGATATCTTCACTGTATCTGGTTGTGATCCCCAGGTTGTGCCGGTCAGCTTTCGTATGATATTATTTCTAGTACCCATTAACTAAGACACTATGTCGTGTGTGTAGTGTGGTCATGACCTGAACAGTTTTCAATGGTTTTATAACTATTTGCTTTTAACAGTTCTACCTTAACTCCTACAGCAGGGTTGTATACTCTTTCCCAACCTAGTCAACTTGTATGCAGAACACATCATGCGATGTGCGGGGTTTGATGAATGCAATGCTGGGGTAAAAATAGCTGGAAGAAACATTAACAAACTTAGATATGCAGATGATACCACTTTGATGGCCAAAAGCGAGGAGGAGCTGAGGAGCCTTCTAATCAAGGTGGAAGAAGAAAGCGCAAAAGTTGGGTTGCAGTTAAACATTAAAAAAACAACAAGATTATGGCAACCAGACTGATTGATAACTGGCAAATAGAGGGAGAAAACGACTGAACGAATGAACAACAACAACAATTATTTAATTATATATATATATATATATATATATATAATTAAATAATTGTTGTTGTTGTTCATTCGAAATAAATAAATATAATTTTATGATATAAATATAATTTTATATTTATAAATGAAATAAATATATATATATATATATATATAAAATTATATTTATTTCATCTTTTAATGAGACTCATAGCAGCTCACGACATTTAAAAAATACAATTGAAAACTTACAACAAATAAATACTAAAACAGAATTAAAGAACTGTTATTGTTTTTATATTTATGTATATCTCGCTTTCTTCTTTTAATGACACGCTAAGCAGTTCACAACATTTAAAAAATACTATTAAAAACCTACAAGACAGAAATATTCAAATAGAACAAAAGATAGAACTATTATTGTATTGTCGAAGGCTTTCATGACCGGAATCACTGGGTTGTTGTAGGTTTTTCGGGCTATATGGCCATGTTCTAGAAGCATTCTCT
This sequence comes from Anolis sagrei, assembly GCF_037176765.1. Lineage (NCBI taxonomy): Eukaryota > Metazoa > Chordata > Lepidosauria > Squamata > Anolidae > Anolis > Anolis sagrei. The sequence goes on along the minus strand of NC_090024.1, from coordinate 207,145,359 downwards.
CCTGACATTTCACCTGCTTCTATTATTGCTATCATTATATTTATTTATACCCTATATGAGACTCGAGGTGGCTCACAACATTAAAAAATACAATTAAAGACCTACAAACAATATATATATATAGATAGATAGATAGATAGATAGATAGATATAGATATATATATTGATAGCAATAATAGCTCTATCTGTCATTCTATTTTAATATTTATATCTTGTAGGTGTTTAAAATTAATTTTTATGTTTTTAGACATTTTGAGTCTTGTGCAAGAGAGGAAAGTAGGGTATAAATAAATATAATAATAAAAACATCTTTAATTCTGTTTTAATATTTATATCTTGTAGGTTTTGAATCATATTTTTATGTTTTTAGATGCTTTGAGTCTCATACAAGAGATGAAGGCAGAGAATAAATAAATGTAATAACAACAACAGCAATAATAACAATTCTGTCTTTTTTCTACTTTAATATTTATATCTTTTAGGTTCTAAATCATATTTTTTATGTTGTGAGCCATTTCAAGTCTCCTACAAGAAATATAATACCTATATAAGAAGAAATATAATAACAACAGTTCTGACTGTAATTCTATTATATAACAATAAATATAATAATAACTACAACGGTTCTAACTTTAATTCTGTTTTAATATTTCTATCTTGTAGGTTTTTAATTGTTTTTTTTATATTTTGAGACATTTTGAGTCTTGTAGAAGAGAAGAAAGTGGGGCATAAATAAATATAAATATAATAACAACAATAACAGTTTTATCTTTCATTCTATTTTAATATTTATATCTTGTAGGTTTTTAATCATATTGTTTATGTTGTGAGCTGCTTCCAGTATTGTTTAAAAGGAAAGCGGGATATAAATACATATAATAATAATGATAACAATAACAGTTCTATCTTTAATTCTGTTTTCCTGCTTAAATCTTGTAAGTTTTAAATCATATTTTTAATGTCATGAGCTACTTCGAGTCTCACTAAAAGAAGAAAGCAGGATATATATAAACATTATAATAATCATAATATAATAACAATAGAATTTAGCAACCCCCCCCCCCCCATTTTTTCTACCTCTGTAAAGTACTTGTACCTGAATTACATCTACAGTGGGATAGTATCTTGTGGAAGCCCCAAAGGAAATTGTACAGAAACTTGCTAATTTAAAACAGATGATAGTAGCGTTGGTTTATATCTTCCTCTAACTAACAAGGCATAAATGGCCTTGAACAAATTGTTCAGCAGCCAATTATCTCCCTTTAGAAAGTGTGGCCTCATTTCAAATATAATACAATTGCAACCCCTGCTGGCAGTCCTCAGTGAAAGGGGAAATCTCGGCATTTTGAAGCACCAATAAAAGTATTTCAGCCAATTGATCTGTGTATGTTTTCCTTAAGGTCACCTGTCCATGCACAGAGGAAGAATTGTTTGAAGCTACGGACAATGCAGTTGCTGTTGCCTGTTTAAGGTCTAAAATTATTTAGCCATTTGTGCGTCCTTTATTTTATCAGCTTTATACTTATTTATGCAATGCTTTTGAAACTAAATAAATAAAACCCATCCATTCATTTCACAAAGTTTTATTGGGAAAGGAATGTTCAAAGATGGTTTGGCCAGTTCCTTCTTCTGTACATGATATCAACCAGGGCTGACCGTACTTAACTTCCAAGATCAGACAAGATCTAAAGCTTTAAGGTACAGATCTACTTGCAGCATATTCTGTCTCGATGAACTATAAAACATACATTCTGTCAAGAGTGCTTTGATCATACTTTTCCTGCATTGCAGCAGGTTGGAACTGATGTCACTTGTGGTCTTTTCTAGCTGTGAGATTCTATGATTCCAGCAGTGTTGATCAAAACAGCAGAGCCCTGGGACATTTATTATATTTCAAGCCACTTCAGTTTATACATGTTAGATACAATATATACACTTAGAGACCATCTACACTACACAACCCACATTCTCAGTATAAGAGGGCATCAAAGCCCCCCCCCCCCCCAAAACAAATGTTGCCAAGAAAAACCCTTTATAGTTTCATTTGAGGTCTCCATATGTTCAAAAAATACTTGAGGGTATACAGCAGGACTTATTAAACTGTTTTATCATTAGCTAGAGCTACATAAAATATGGCAAATAATTTGGACAAGGTATCCTGGTTATTATTATTTGCTTACAGCATCTACTAAGAAAACCTGAATACAGGACACATGCTCTTCTAATAATTATAAGAGCTCAAGAGAGAGATGAAGGCATTGGAATATATGAGGTCATCTAGAGACAGACTTACCAGAAGACTAAGCAGTACATTAGTTACACTGTTATTTCATATAAATGTCATACAAGAATGCCAAAGGCTTTCATGGCCAGAATCACTGGGTTGTTGTGAGTTTTTTGGGCTGTATGGCCATGTTCCAGAAGCATTCTCTCCTGACATTTCACCTGCATCGATGGCAGGCATCCTCAGAGGTTGTGAGATCTATTGGGAACTCTTTATTGTTGCCCCCAATCCATCTCAAGGGACAAGAGAGCCTGGGGCCGCGTCACTCCTCTCTAGGCCTTTTGTGGGCCAGACACATCAGTTGGAATAACAATAAAGAGTTTCCAATATACCTCACAACCTCTGAGGATGCCTGTCAGGAGATAATGCTTCTGGAACATGGCCATACAGCCTGAAAAACTCACAATAACTCATGCAAGATTCTCTCAGTTCTTGTGGGTTTTTTCGGGCTATATGGCCATGTTCTAGAGGCATTTCTCCTGACGTTTCGCCTGCATCTATGGCAAGCATCCTCAGAGGTGAGGTCTGCTGGAAATGGGGAAAAAAGGGGGTTTATATATCTGTGGAATGGCCAGGGTGAGACAAAGGCGCTTATGTAAGTTGGGCTGGGTGTGAATCTTTCCACTGACCACCTTGATTAGCATACAATGGGCTGACAGTGCCTGGAGCAAACTCTTCTTGAAAGGTGATTAGATGTCCTTGCCTGTTTTTCTCCCTGCTGTTTTGCTGTTGCAATTTTAGAATTTTTTAATACTGGTAGCCAGATTTTGTTAATTTTCATGGTTTCTTCCTTTCTGTGAAAATTGTCCACATGTTTGTGGATTTCAATGGCTTCTCTGTGTAGTCTGACATGGTGGTTGTGAGAGTGGTCCAGCATTTTTGTGTTCTCAAATAAAATGCTGTGTCCAGGCTGGTTCATCAGGTGCTCTGCTATGGCTGATTTCTCTGGTTGGAGTAGTCTGCAGTGCCTTTCATGTTCCTGGATTCTTGTTTGGGCACTGCGTTTGGTGGTCCCTATGTAGACTTGTCCACAGCTGCATGGTATACGGTAAACTCCTGCAGAGGTGAGAGGATCCCTCTTGTCCTTTGCTGAACGTAGCATTTGTTGGATTTTCTTGGTGGGTTTGTAGATTGTATGTTGTGTTTCCTCATCAGCTTCCCTATGCGGTCAGTGGTTCCCTTGATGTATGGCAGGAACACTTTTCCTCTGGGTGGATCTTCATCTTTACTCTCGTGGCTTGTTCTTGGTCTTGAAGCTCTTCTGATGTCTGAGGATTATCTATACATGTTTGTACAGTTCTCTTTCTAATTGGGATATGAAATATGTATACAACACACTAATTCTCACACTACATCACACTGATTCTCTTAAATAGCTTGTTTATAAACACAGGTAAGGTTCTCATTATACTTTTTTAGGAGGCGTGTGTGTTCTTTGCTCTTTGATCATACAATGTGTGCTCTGGTAAATTATTAATCAAGATTTGAAGTGGTCTAATTGCGAAACCAATCATTGGATGCTATCTTTTGTGCAATGAGCCATTAACAGCTCAAGCAAGGTACATAGTATCTGCCTAAAATTAGTTAATAATTTTAGAATGTTTCCATTTTGTTTAATCTTGTTAGATTTAATAGAGAGTCAGAATAAAAGACTGTTTACATTCCAGGAAAATAAAAGTATGTTATGTAGTGTTGCTTGCTAATTAAAGGTTTTCCTTGAACACACCTTAGAATGCATTAAAGTAGTTATCATACAAAAGATTAGAAAAGAGAAGGGCACAGTCATAGTTTCCAAAAGTCAATTCTGCAATGTTTTGCTCTTTGATTAATCATTTCCCTTTTAACTTGTGCATATATTAACTACAGGATAGCCATTAACCCTTAAGTCTTAAGACAATGGTTGTTTGAAGGGATTTGTGCAATCTAAGTCTAGCTTCAGGTCAAACAACCACAAGAAGAGGCAGCAGAGATTTTAAGGGCTGATTAACATTTAGTTTCTGCAGACTGAGTCCACCATGTCAGGTTTCCCCACCATGATGAGATGTATTGCATGTATAAGCTGAGTGTATACCTCTTGTGACTACCTCTGGGTTTCAGTCTAAGAAGTTAGCTCAATCCTATATTCTAGGACGAGGGACATCTGTAGTGGAGCCACCACTGTATCACAGCCCCAATACTCACTGTTTAGGGCTGGAATAGTGTGCGAGGGAAACAGATCTGCTTTCCTTTTTTCCCATTTCCTCAAACTGATTTACCATAGACTGGTTAAGGTTACAGTTCCAGAAGGAAACAAGGGAATCTAGGGTCCTGTGTATTGCCTGAAACATCCTAGTTTAGATGCCACCAATAAATTTACCAATGGCACCTGATCACTAATTTGTGAGCCACCCTGCTATAGGATTGCTCTGTTATTTCTTCTTAGCATTTTTTTTGTCAGTGCTATTGTTCTGGTAAATCTCTGAATATACTGTAGCTGAACTTGTTACTATGCTTTCACTATGAAACTTATCTTTAATGTGGGAATAGATGCTTGTGATGTCAAGCCTACGTAAATAATCCAGCTACTCCAGTTCTGAATCAGTTTAAATTATAACAAATTTCAGTTAAAATAGGTTAAAATTAGAAAACTGCAGCAACCCAACCTGGAGATCACCAAAGCATGTAGTCTTCACTCTCGTTTACTCTAATATTGTATTATTTTTGATAAGTAGACTCAATTTTGTCCTTTCTCCATCTTTCCTCATTCACATTCTACGAATCTTTCTCTTACTCTTCCTTTCCAAGGTTGTTGTTGTATGCCTTCATGTAATTTCTGACTATTATTCTTTCCCCATGTTGCTGTGTGCTTTCAAATTACTTTCAAGATATGTGTTTGTGTGTTTTTGTATACACACACACGGCAACTCAGAGGAGTGTTCTTAGCAAGATCTGTTAACAGAGATTTGCTTTCCTTTGAAGCTGAAAGAGTGTGACATTCCCAAAATAATTCCATGGGTTTCCATGGATGGGTGAGGATTTTAAGTCCTTATTCAGCATTCAAGCCACTACACCACACTGGCTTATTTCATACTCAACCTTCCTTTTTTGCTTACATCATTTTGTGTCAATGCCCCCGCATGTTTTTATTTAATGATCTTTGTTCTTTGCTGATAACAAAAGTCTACTAATGTCCATGCAGAAGTATTGAATACTAGACAAGATCAACTGAAGTGCGAAAATACCATTAACACTTGACCAGTTTGTGGTTACCTGAAACTTCAAATACATCTAAACGCTGTTATTTAACGTGACAACTAGTCTGACGTACCAGAGTTGTTTTAGGTCTACAAGTATCCTTTGTAGGAATTAACAAGTGTTCTTAAATGCAACTCTATGGTAACTTCTGAGGGAAGCATATCATAGAATTGCTTAGAGGACCTAGGACATTCCTACAAAGATATTTTTTCTCTGGGCAAGGACTAGTGAAACCATGGATATGGGTTCTGTGGTTATGGGGTTCTTATGTACTAATTAAAGTAAAATTTCATATCCTGAAAAGTTTAAGTACTCACGACGTATTTTAGGGTTCCAAAAATAAACTTATATTCTATACTTGCTGACACAGAGTGCTCCTACTTTTATAGAACAAGCAAATGAGATGTGATTTCTCTTCTTTCTGGCCTTTTGCAGGACTCAAGGGCAGGAACAATGTGCCGCAGATGCTTTAAACAGCTTGGGAGGGAGTGAAACCAGTCCAAGGGGAGAAGCTAATGATAATTGTAAATTATGCTGATGAACCAAACCAAAATTTGTGGACATTTCAAATAAGATCAGGCTCTGGAATCCCAAAAATACATTGTATTTCTGTTATTAATTTAAAAATTAAAAGCCATCTTTCATATTAGTTTAGCTCCATAGCCACAGATAACTCAAAACATTAAATAATCAGTCTACAAGACAATAATATCTTTATTGGCCAACCAAAACACTGAAAACATATCATGCAATCTTTCCAAGTTCCACTGGGCAAAATAATGTATTCTGCTTAAGAAAGTGGCCTATAGTTTTAGAAAATACAGAAACATACTGAATCCCAAGAGGAGTTATTTCACTGTTGTTGATAGGGTTTAAATGTTGAGTTCTCCTGCCTTGGTCCCTATATGCCAAAAAGGGCCAACAATTAACAACAGAAACGACATCTGATACATAAAGTAGGTCCTGTGACTCCAACCCTTTTGAAAGCTTGCGTGAAGTGTTTTGCGTATATTGGGCTAAATAAAACTATTATTATTATTTTAAAGTTTTGCTCTTTTATGGAGTTTTATTTTTCTGTATGATAACATGGCTTCCCCTGAATATTGATCCAGTACAGGCCGCCCCCAAGGATTGGGTTGCTGTGAGTATTCCAGGCTGTATGGCCATGTTCCAGAAGCATTATTTCTGATGTTTTGCCCACATCTATGGCAGGCATTCTCAGAGGTGATGTCTGTTGGAATCTAGGCAAGTGAGGTATATATATCTATGGAATGTCCAGGGTGGGAAAAAGAAGTTTTGTCTGCTTGAGGCAAGTGTGAATGTTGCAATTGGCCAGCTTGACTAATATTGAATGGCCTTGCAGCTTCAAAGCCTGGCTGCTTTCTGACTGGGGAAATCCTTTGTTGGGAGGTATTAGCTAGCCTTGATTGTTTCATGTCAGGAATTCCCCTGTTTTTTTAGTGTTCCTTTTTATGTACTGTCCTGATTTTAGAACTTTTTTAAATACTGATAGCCAGATTTTGTTCATTTTCATGATTTCCTCCTTTCTGTTGAAATTGGTTCACATGCTTGTGGATTTCAATGCCTTCTCTGTGTAGTTTGATATGGTGGTTGTTAGAGTGGTCCAGCATTTGTGTTCTCAAATAATATGCTGTGTCCAGGTTGGTTCATCAGATGCTCTTAAGGTTCTTAAGTTGAATTTCGAAGTTGGAACAGCTACATTTTAAAAGTGTAATTCCAGTCAAATCTATCTATCTATCTATCTATCTATCTATCTATCTATCTATCTTTGGATAACATAGGGAAAGGGTTAACACCTCCGTGGTGTTTGTTTTGCTGTGGAGACCACTGTTTGAATCCTCACTTGGCTATGAAACTAACTAGGTGACCTTGGGCAAGTCACTCTCTCTCAGTCTCAAAGGAAAGCAATGACACACCCATTCTAAACAAACTTTGCGGGGGGTGGGGGATTAAGGGTACTTTGATCTGAATTATGAGGCAATTGTTGTTTTGCCCCACAGGACAGCAGTTTGTAGCCTTGTGGTGGGATCTTTTAAAAGAAAAAAAACCTTAAAGTACAAACTTATTTTGAGAAAGAAGTAACTTAAAATAACTTTAATATCTGGAATAACTGCCATTAATTGCTTTTAAAACAAAGTCCAAAGTTTGGCACCTGATTAGTATGAGCATATTCTTACACCACACATTTAGAATTTGTAATTATTTCCTCAGATTTCCTTTGACTCTCGATTTTTAATATCCCATACCCACAGATCATGCTCCAGAGTGAAGAGAGGAGCGGGGGCAAGGGACAGTTCCATCTTGTCTCCTGCATATGTCATCAGTTGGGAACCCCTTTCCCCAGCACTAACTGCCGCTCTGGGCCAGAGTGAAGAGAGAGGGGGCCAGAAGATGGTTCCACCTTGTCTCCCGTGCTACGCTAATAATATAATATATATTGTATATACATTTATTTATATGATAACGTAATACAATACTACTAATAATAATGATATATTTTATATTGCATGTAATGTTACTAATAATATTACAATATAATGGTATAGTACAATATAGTAATATATAATACTGATATTTTATTATGCTAATAATATAATATATTGTATGTACAGGGTGAGGCAGCATAACTTCCTTTTTTAAAATGCGTGCCATTCAGTTGGTTGAAGACGTAGCGGAGCGCTAGTGGTCTCGTTCGAGACGTGGGAGTATAACGTTTTGTCCTGACACAGTTCAGTCGCCATCATGCGTTGGAACAGTGAGGAGTGTGCTTTTGGAGTTGAGGCCTACTTTTCGAGTGAATTTGGAGTGGCCGGCCCACTCTCCAGATTTGGCCCCTTGTGATTTTTTTCTATGGGTTTTTTTTGAAATCCCGTGTTTATGTGAACCATCCAAGGACTCTATAAGATTTGAAAACCAACATCCAGGAAGAAATTGCCAACATAAAGCCTGCTATGCTGGCAAGAGTCATTACAAACGCCAGAAATCGGTTTACTCAAGTGTATGGAGGATGGGGGACGTCACTTACCTAATTTGATCTTCAAAACTACGTAAAACAAAACTTTAGGTATGCGCCTACATTATAAAAATATATACAAATTTCTGATTCATACAATGGGTTTTATTAAGTGTCGAAGGCTTTCATGGCCGGAATCCATGGGTTGTTGTAGGTTTTTCCGGGCTATATGGCCATGTTCTGGAGGCAATTTTTCTCCTGATGTTTTGCTTGCATCTATGGCAAGCATCCTCAGAGGTAATGAGGTTTTATTAAGTTTTGAAAAAAGGAAGTTATGCTGCCTCACCCTGTATTACTAATAATATTACAATATAATGGTAAAGTACAATATAGTAATATATAATACTGATATTGTATTATGCTAATAATATAATATATTGTATGTATGTCTTTATCCAAAACGAAGTTGAGCTTTAACTTTTCTAAATGTTCAAAGCTGCAGACTTCCCACAGCGAATTTTTGTTACCAATCAACCTAGACTTTTATATATATTATAGTTATTATGGTTACTTCTGTCCCCCTTGTTCTCTCTCAAAAGAGCCCCAGTTCATAAATGGCAAAGGGAGATAAAATCTGCCCTTCCTTAAAATGTGAGGCCTTGGACTTCCACCCAGGCCTTTGAGCTTCCTATTATGACGCTCCGCAGCGTCTAGTCACCAACTCTCGCGGAGAAAGCATCCCAAACAACACCAACACCGTTTTCTCGCGATGTGTGAGACAGCTTTCTTCCGCGCGGCACCTCTCGCGAGATTCAATCCGCAGGCGCTACGCCCAGCATTTTTGCGTTGAAATATCGCGAGAACCCCTGCGAAGAGCCCTCGACGACCCCGTGTAGGTTTCGCGGCCCCTCCTCCCAGCATCAGGACGCGGCGGGCGCCATTTCAGGGAGCAGTCGCTTTTTAGTGAAGCTGAGGCGGAGGATCCTTTTTTTCTGAGGAACTTTCTCGTCTCTGGCCTTGTTTGTGAACCTTCTCGAGGCCCCGCTGACTCCCGTGTCTGTTTTTCCCTTCCTACCGTCGTCGGGGGAGTCTGAGGCCTAGCCTTTCCCCGTCTCTCCCTCCCACAGAACATCCGGAGCCAGCAAACAACGGCAGCCGCCTCTTGGGCACCTGAGCTACAAGCGAGGCCTCCGGCAGCGCAGGTAATTGGCCTTCTCCATGTCGAAAGCGCCTTTAATTAAGGACTGAGGGAAGGGACTCGCTCGTTCCTCTTCTCTCAAAGGCCTCGTGTCTCGCGCCAGGCCTCGCTGGGCCTACCTTTCCCCCTTCTCTTGAAGGCATTTTGACTCCAGCCTGCCTCTGCTGACTGGGTGCGTCCACACTGTAGAATTAATGCGGTTTGACACCACTTTTATTGATACTGTTCCATGCTATGGTCGTTTGGCGAGGCAGCAACACCCTTCGGCATAGAAGCCTAGGAGCTTTGTAAAACAACAAACTCCCTCATGTTTCCATGGAATTGAGGTACGGCAGCTAAAGTGGCGCCAAACTGCATTAATTCTACAGTGTAGATGCACATCAAGGCAGGGGCGGGGAGAGTGGAGAAGGAAAGGGGACGTCTGGTAATAATGGTGTGTGGCGAATTTCGATGTTTACACCAGGCATGGGAAAACACCCCCCCCCCCCGGTGTTTTGGACTCCCAACTCCCACAATTCCTAACATGCTGTCAGGAATTGTGGGAGATGGAGTCCAAAACACCTGAAGGGCCGAAGTTTGCCCATGCCTGGTTTACACAAAAGGCTTCCCGGATCAGAGCGGCCTTCCTTGTCCTCAAAATGGTGATTGGGGTATATCTTCCATCGCAAGATTTCTAACTATTTCTTTATTACTTCAGATATTATCGTGGGGAGGGCCTTTGCATTCGGCAGTGGTTGCTATGTGTTAACGAAAAGCTGGTGTCCCGAGCAAATGAGACCATTTAGTAAAGAGTCAACGTAAAACCTATTGAAAGGAGTCCTGGTATTTTTTTTTAGTATATGATGAAAAATGTGTGTTTGTATGCACCATGTATATAAAAGATACACAAAACTAAATTGTGCCTGATATGTGGAAAGATTGTTTTCCTCTCAAGAACTGTATGCTGTTTTAAAATTAGGAAGGCTATATTTCTTCTTTATTTTTCATTTATTGTAACAATTAGACTCAGTTTGTATTTGCTTAAGGTTTTCCTACTACCTGGAAGCATTATTCGAGCCTAGTCAAGCAGTTATAACCCTTCCCCATCCACCATTCAGCTTGACACAATATTTTTGAAACGTAGATACATTGTAAAAGCTATTTTCAAATTGTGTTTATAAAGAGAGATGCTTTGATTAATGAAGTTTGAAAATCCAGTGCCTGTCTAAATAGGAGTGCATCCCATTTGAAGTCGATTGGTGCTCTGAGTAGATTGCTCTGTAAGCAAATAGGTGTTCTAGCTTGAAAGTCCAACGTTTTCAAAAGCAAGGTATGGTCACTACTGGACAGACCAGTTTTTCTATTTTAGAAAGCAAATATCCATGATGTTTATTTCGTAAAAACACATTTTTAAGTTCTTACAAAAGGGATGTTTGTACATAATGCTTGACATTGCTCCATAGGACCTCATTTTTCTTTTTTGTTTTGATTGTGTTTTATTTCTTATATACACAATAAAACAATAAAATGCTTGACATTGTGAGTCATGGTTCATGGTTACACATATAATTTATCTTACCTTTTCTTCTTGGCATGTTTTCAATTGGCTTCAAGAGGTCAATTGATACCTCACATATTCTAGTTTATAAACTGCATTTCTATACTTTTTTAGTTATAAAGGTGTTTTATGTTATTTTGGTCCTTAAATGGGCCACCAGAATGTCAGATAAACCATATGATACTTTTAAAGGGCATGATATTGAACATTTTCTCATTATTTCATGGATTGGTATCTGCTTGAGGTCTTTGCTCTGTAGTGAAGACCAGTATGTTTTGCGTGTGCCCTTCTAATTTATTTCACAACCGTAAACTAATATTTGAAAAACTTTACGTTCTTGGTAAATTTAACTATCACCCTTTGATATAGGCCAATATAATATCTGCATGGAAAAGTGTAAGGGAATGCAGGGCGTTTGCTGAAGTTACTCAGTGAACTTTTGGCTTAAATGTACTTGGACATGCATCCTTTTAACAATCTGGCTGTACCATGCTTCTTTGATCCAAGAATTTTGTTATGTTTGTTTGTTAACTCAATAAATGGACATTTCATTAGTAGTTTCTAACACTTTCCTCTTATTTCAGACAAAGTGGGATTAAATAAAACTGCCGGGCAGACTTCTCTTTTGATACATGGTCTTTCCTATTCCTTGAAGTTACACAAAAACCCAGATGCACCAGAATGTGAATGTTATTGTGGGAGATGTTTCCTTAAATGAAAGTTTGTTATCTACAGAAGAACTCTATTCTGTCAAACACTGTTGTTTGTTCAAGACCAATATTTTTCTTTTATTATTGCTTTGACAGTAGCATACTAATTTTTTTAACACAATACTTAAAATATTATATTTAAATACATATTTACAGTTTATTAAGCACTTTAGCTAACTGATCACATAGATAATGGGAGAAGTATAGTTTTTGCCATGAGTAGATCCATTTAAACCAATATAAAATCTATTCTGGTAGTAAGTAACTTTAAGTTTAGTTTACCTTCGTATAAATATCTGGCTCCAACCTTGCACTTTTAAAACACATATTATATGTTGGCAATATTTCTGTGCCTCTCTTGTATATTATTTTCACTTGGATACTAGATGAAGCAAGTTTACTAGGTTATTTGTTCCCTTTTATTTAACTGTTGGTAGGTTTTCCAGTTCCATAGCTTATGGTTTGATGTTTATAGGCTGTGCTTCTATTTACAATTGCATGATGATTATAATACTTATATGGCTGCCATTCAACCATTTGTTTTATTGCAGTTGCTCGTCATAATAGTTAAATATGGTTCTATTTTTGTGTTCAACTTAAATGCAGTAATTTTATCAGGATTTATTTCCACACAACAGTTACTATGGTTTATCTTTCTTAGGGAAGTGATACATCTTTTGATCTTCATACAAATAGTGCACACAGCTGTTCATATAATTGCTTCTATTGCATTATTTTCTTCTTTGATTTCATCAGTCTTCAATGTGAAGGCCTTCTGACTTGCTCTATGGCTCTATCTTGGCTTAGATAGCAGATTTTTAGTAGTCCTTTACGTATTGAATCACAGGAATAGCTGGAGCCTCTGTTTTTATATATACAAATATACTACAACTCGATACTGCATATGAGTTGTGCTTGCTGAGCTAGGAATTGTTTTATTTGCAGCTTTTAGGACTGTGGATTAAGGAAAGCCTGCTAGTAATGTTTCCTGGATTCAGTCACAGATCTCTTGTATATTAATGACCATGTATTTTATAATGGTTTCCTGTCTTTATTAATACAACTTATTAATTATTTGGATTTCTTTATCTAGAAATCTGAAATACTAAAAATTTGAAACGTTTGACTGCCTGCCAGCTACCAATTTTCACCTTTGGGACAGGAGGGCTAGAGTCACACCTCCGTCACCCACAAAGTTTTTCCTTAAGTAATCCTGATTGGAAAAGAAGAGGGAGCGGTCTGCTTACACAAGTTCCTTTCAAAAGCAGATGTTCTGGCTAGGGCAGACATCCCTGAAATGACTATGTGGGTGAGCATAGGCCAACCCCATTGAGCATCTGTATCCAGCCCAGAAAAAATGAAAAAAAATTACGGGGAGGGGCATTTTCCTTACTTCCTTCTTTTTTTTAAAGTACGTTGACCACCTGGGAAACATCTGGGATGTGTGCTTTTTATAGAGGCCGCCTATCTTTCCACCATTATGGCTCCTTGAGGGAAAAAACATCTCAGTAAGCACTAGATGTGTGAGCAATCCCCTTCTCCATTCCTCATTAAGTTTTTTATATACAAATATGTATGTGTATACAAATCTAGAGAGTCCAAAACATATCTGATCCCAAGAACTTTGAATAACGGAAGCTCAATCTATAGCTTTAAAATATTTTGAGAAATATAAGCACTACACTACCTTAACATCTCTGTAATGCTATATTTCAGTTTTATTGGATGTCATACTACAAATGTTTGCTAATTACTTTCTCTACCGCATTGAAGCCATTATCATTATTATAAAAAGCCTTAATATTTGTTAGTATAATACAACTGGAAATTTACACTATCGGGCTTCATAATGAAGTGCTCACAAACAGTGCAATTAATCTGTTTTGAATTTTTGACCCAAGGAGTCAATGATTCATGGCAGATTTCAGGGAATGGGAAATTCCCAGATTCAGGAGAAACTTCTATTCTGAAGCTTTAGTGAGCTTTTTCACAATATGGATGTTTCTCCCACACCCTGGAGGAAAGACAACAATACAGAATGGAATAGTTTTATAATTCTAAATAAAGTTTTACAGAATCATCTCTCAACAGTAATCAGAGTGAAAATGGACTTAATAAAACATGTTAAACAAGAATACCAGGGTAGTTTTATTTACTTAACAGAAGATATATGCACCTGCAAATGCTCATATATTATAAAACGAATTGCCTTAATGATAACATCACAATTTCAGGATCATTAGTCATCATGAATATAAAAATCTTGGTTCAATAGACTTGACATAAGTTTAAATCAGATGTAATGTGGGTGCTCTAAAATGTTCTTGTTTTGCTTTTAGGGGTTGCTTGTGGCCTGCGGCCTGTTTGTTGCTGGCCCATTGACGAAGCCTGGGCTCGTCATGGTACAGAGAAGTTGAGAAACCCTGCTGTAGCACAACCGCACTCTGAGCTGAAAGCAGCACTTATTTTGTGAAAACTTCATCTGTCTTAGTCTACAGAGGATTAGAATCTTGCAGCTTTTAAAAAAATATAAATCAAACTGACTGTTTTGGTGGTAGGGAATCAACAGCTGATTGTGTTAATTATTCAGGGATTCTGAATTTCCAATAATGTGTAATGGTTCTTTGAAAGAGGGAATTTAATACTAGATTTCCATTTTTGCTGTTGGCAGACATGTGCATGGGTTGCATATTTACAGTGTTTCATAATAATGTGAAGCTGGTTCATATTTTCTGAATGGTAGATGACTAGATAGTTGGATCAGTGTGTGTGGCTAAACATATTCCATATTAGCATAGAAAGTGTTTCCAGAATGTTAAGAATGCAACACTAAACTGCCCTTTTCAAATGCTTGATGCAGCTATAGCTTTGCCCTCATTAAAAATGATAATGGTCTTGATGGTTTTTCAAAACAATCTCTGTAAGTACCTTTTTGACTAAAGGCTGCTATTCTTCTTTCTAGGTGTCCTGAAAAAATGGCTGATGATATTGATATAGAAGCAATGCTTGAAGCTCCTTATAGGAAGGTGAGAAACTATGCTAATAAGGTTTTAGCAATATTCATTTAGCATTATTCATGAAACTACTGCTGAACTGTAACATCCCTGGAGCCCTCATGATTTATCTTATGGACTTGCGTTACATGTATCTTGCAAGTAACTATATACTGTTAATGTAATTATTTTGTGCAGTAGTTTCACTTCAGCGTGATGAATAAATGCCCATCTATCTCTCTTTGTAGACTTGCCTAACGATATCTCACCTCTACTCCCATGAATTCACCTTTGATTCCAGTGTGAACTGTCAATCATAAGGTAGTAATTGAGTGACGTATCGCTGTACCGTGGTCCCCCTAGGTAAAAACAAACAAACAAACAAACAAAGAACACTCCTAAAAACTACCAACTCAATTTTGGTATAGCAACAAGGTGAATGCAGTGGTTTGGGCAAATAGCAGGGTTCCAAGAATAACCTTTTCAGGTTCATGGCAAGGAAATCCTTAGTCTGCTTAAAGCAAGAAGAGTGACTTCTTTTTTAAATAAAAAGATAGACGGGTGATTAATCTTTAACATATCAGATGGCAATTAGCTGCTGTGAGAAAGACCTTTCCAAAATTCTTGGATCCCTGAATAGTTCACATTTTCGTAGAAGTAAAAGAAAGTATTGCTGTCCATCATATAGCCATCTATGTAGTAATTATGTAGTCAGTGAGATTTAGAAATTTTGGTATAATGTCTTTACGTTATTTCAAGATTTTATACCTAGTTTCATATCTAAAATAGTCAGGAAATGTTTAGTTTTTCACTAGACCGTGGTGAAACTATTAAATTATGCATGCAGTAGCACTGGCTTCACAAACGTACTATGCAAAATTAAAGAATGTAGCAGTTGAACTCATGGTATAATTGGTGTGATAACTACAGTAAACCTAACAGCAACTGTTAGTTCATTTTGAATATGTTTAGTGCAGCCATAAGGTATGAGATTTCAAAAGTGCTTGTAACCTTGTAAATTTATATTTTTATATAATTAGTAGCTTGTAATTTCTTGAAATGAATAATTTGTAATGTTAAGAATTTTGTGTACAAGCTTAACATGGATATTTTCCATGTAAACAGGTATGGAAATAGGGAATATTTAGGCTGGACTGGTTGGATAATTGATGACTGACTTGGGAGTCGACGTTACTAAAGCAGTGTGAATCCCTGTTTGCTTCAGGGCGAGATGTGTGACAGAGGTGGCATCAAGCTCTTACAGTCCCAACCCTCCAACGAAAATGGGCGAAGATCTCAGGAATGGCATCGGTCACAGGAAATCGATAGTGGCTGGCTGCTAGCATGGCCACTTGGGGCTTAGGCAGAGATATAGCCTTGGTACTGGTCAAAAGGGTTATAGTACATGAAAATGCTTTTAAACACAATACTCCTTTTTTATTTTTGTTCTTGTAACCACTTAAGTGCTGAAAACTGCGGATAACTTTATCATTTAAGGAAATACGATTTAAATATCATTTTAAGCAGTAATTCTTCCATTTATAATTGTACAACTTAAATGTAAGCAAAAGTGGTTAAACAAGTCTACATTAACTAGTAGCATTCCAAATTAAATATAAAACTTAGTATTAAATATTTCGTTTTGTATTTTCTTATCCCTATTCCCATTACCCCTTTGACCACTTGAAATGTTTCCACTTCGTCCTTACGATGTTCTTCTATCAACCCTGCTTAGGATGAGAACAAATTGAGCAGTGCCAATGGCCATGAAGAGCGCAGCAAGAAGTAAGTGTGCATTGTTATTCTTTATTGTGTAGCTCTGAGAAAATAGTCTTGGTCTCAGTCAAAAATTTTGGTAGCCATCCTCATTGTGTTCTTGATGTTTTTCAATTTTTATGTGAAGCATTTGGTAGAGGAAATTTAGTTTCAAGACACCCCTTCCCCCTTTGGATACCATGAATGCATGGATGCTGAAATTCATTATATACAATGGTATAGTAAACACACATACAACCTATAAAGATTATGTAAACTGAACGCTTGTGATATCAGCAGTTCATACACAAGCCTATCAGAGGAGATAAATTCATAATTGCAAAACATCAGATTACAAGAAATCTTGCCTTGCTTTGTGATACTGGGGAACTTGTATTATTATTATTATTATTATTAAGTCTGAACATTTGGAGTCTAAGAAAATAGGCATGGTTTGGTTTAAGTGGCTATTAAAAGGTTGGAGCTGCCACAACAGAATAGACTTGAATCCCAGTCAATCATACCTCTCTAAATAATAGGACTTTTAAGTAGTTTTGGTAGTCGTTTGGAAGAAGGGATATTTGGAGACAAGGTGCAATAACTGGATCACATTTGGAACACCATATTTTAGCATAGATATGATAAATAATGAAACAGATTGGTTTAAGATAATGTGATCTTTAATAAAATAAACATGTATACTATATCTAAATATGTATATCATACAAAAATGTTTCCAAAATGATACATTATCCTGATTTGTGAGTAGAGACTACCTTTTGTAGTCTCTTGTTATGAAGACAACTTGAATCATACCCGTCACCCAATATTTAGTAGTAAAAATAATTAACATCCCTGATTATTGTTCCATATCAAATTTATTTTTAGAAAGTTCCCTTTCTCCATTGTTCAAAATTTAGTTTGTGTGAATATCATAAGTCATGCTATTCTTTTTACCATGTGACTTCCATGAATAGGAAGGAAAATTATTTATTTTCTAAACACTTCAGGGTGCTATAATAGGATGAGAGTTTTATGTATACAGATCTAGTGGTGTAAAAAAAAGGATGAGCAACTTTGATGGGAAGGTAGGGGCTGCGTTAACCCTGCAGAAGACCTGGGAGGTCCAGGCTGCATTGCTCCTCACAAAAAAATTCATCCCTGTAAATGCTACCAGTGCTTTCTAGGGAGCTGGGGCATTTTGCCACATTTTTAGGACCAAGAGATCTTTGTTAAAAACTGTTGATTGAGATGATAGTGAAAATGCTCTCCAAGACCCTTTGAAAAAGTTCTGGGACCAAATAAACAGGCAGTGTGTGTGCATGATGTAGGCAGCGCTTTGCCTGTCCGGTGTTAAATGGTGGTATTGTAAAAGATAGACTTGCTTTTCTAATTATCTTTAATTGCTTGTGCCCTTTGCTCATTGTTAGAAAATACTTGAGTTGTGAATGTTGTTACCAAAGTCCAAGATTAATTATAAGTATTTGGTATTTGCATAGTAGAATTAATATTCTAGCATTTTAATTTAAGAAATGTGTATTTTTTTATTTGGACTTTTCATTGTAGCCTTTCTTAACTGCAGGGTGGGCTACAATTCCCAAGAAGTCATGGAGTCTCCTCACTAAATGTTTTCTGATAAAAGGTTAACTTTTTGCTGCTTTTCCTAAATGTTTGGCTTTCAACAGTTGGCAAGGTTCTTTGTAGGTAATTGGATCAATAGTCAAGCAGTGTTAAAATATATTACTGTTAAGGAACACTACATCAGATTTATGTAGTTTCATTGTTTCAGTGGCTTTGGCATGGAGCCCCCGGTGGCGCAGTGGGTTAAACCCCTGTGCCGGCAGGACTGAAGACTGACAGGCTGCAGGTTCGAATCCAGGGAGAGGCGGATGAGCTCCCTCTTATCAGTTCCAGCTCCTCATGCGGGAACATGAGAGAAGCCTCCCACAAGGATGATAAAACATCAAATCATCCGGGCGTCCCCTGGGCAATGTCCTTGCAGATGGCCAATTCTCTCACCAGAAGCAACTTGCAGTTTCTCAGGTCACTCCTGACACGACCAAACAAAAAGTGGCTTTGGTTAACTGACCTCTGAAGGATTTCATACAGATTTTTTGTGTGTCAAGATGCATTTAAAGACATAGATTTTGTCCCATGTTGGTTAGTTAAAGACTTTATTTCCTGTTTGCTACAATTGAGGTCACATTCTTAAGTTAACAAAGTTGTCAATTATAGAATAAAACGATTAATGGAAACATCATGCAATATCACAGAGTAGAAGATTCAAAATATGTTTAGTGTGTTGAATAACACTTTAAGGCTTCAATTTATTTCTGGAGGGGAGCAATCTGGCCTGTCTGTGGTATATTAGATCCCAAAATGTCCCATTTCATTTGAAGCTGGGCAAGCCTAGGTAAAGCCAGCCAAACCCAGCTCGTGGAATGTTTGGGGGAGTGCACTATGGATGAAAGAACATCCTTGTTTGTTAAATGGTTAGTTAGGGGAGTCAAAAATAGATGGCTAGCTAGGATGTGAGAAATGGAGGAAACCTGAATAGTTTTTTGAGAGCTGAGAACATTGAGAGAATTAAGGGAGAAGTATTATTTTTTTAATGAAGTATTGATTTTTTCCCAACAGATGGCTAGTTTATTTTCGTACAAAAAATTGTGATTTTTTATTTTCCACATCTCTGTGTGGATGTTTAAATTATTAAGAAGGAAAACCTGTCACACTTTTATCACACTGGAAGGAAAAGGACAATGTAAAATACCAGAGCCCAAAGGTTGTAACTGTGGGGCCAACCTGGATAGGGATTCTGTCACACCTAGTACTAATTTGCCACATAGGTCTATCAATGAGATGTATTACCTCAAAAATATTGACTCCTGGAGTTAAGGAGGGGCTGTCCTGGTTAGTACTTAGATGGGAAGCCACTAGCAAATACTAGGTGCTGTACACTATGTATCAGAGGAAGGAACTGGAAAAATTGCTTGTGAATATTCCTTTCTAAAATTAATTCGGTCACCACAAGTTGATACATTATTTGAAGACACATACCTGCCCCACTCACCTATAGTTATAATTTCAGGACAAAATTAATTTTGGTTTAAAATTGTGATCAAAGATGCATCCTAGAGATGTCCAAGAGGCATATAAGATATATTCAGTTAGTTTCATCCATGTTGCAGAGTGTCAGATGAATCCAGCACAAACAGGAAAATACGTTCTAATCCCCCATGTTCATCCAACCCATCTAAAGACAGGTTATTCAGGATACTGAATTGGGTTTTCTTGTGAAAGTCCTCAACTACCTATGTTTATATGTACCTATTCAGAATGGCCCATCAGCAAAACAGCCATCTTGATTATTAATAATTTTCTTGCTATTGCAGTTCACTCCTTCAGTTTGCATTTTAAATCCTAGCAATGGCAGAAACATACAATTCGAATACTTCATTTTAATAATCTTGTGATTGCATTTTATACATTATTTATTTACTATATTTATATCCTGCCCTTCTGAACTCTGAAGGGGACTCAGAGTGGCATTACAATCTGCAGCAATTTGATGCTGATTGTAGAGAAGATAATGCTAAAGATGATTCTCAAGGCTGTGTTAGGAATATTTGATATTCTTTAATTGAATGTTACTGTAGTTCCCCAGTGGCCTGTTCAAAGCCAAAGAGTTCTTGCTCACAGTGCAGGCAATATATTTGCACATTCTCTCCTGCAGTTGTAGTTGTGATAATCCAGAACTGGTATTAGGCTAAAACTAACTAAAATGACAATCTAGGGTAGAATTTGCTATGACATAGTAGCCACTTTGTATACTGTCACAATCTTTTAAAATTTATTTGTTTTAGTCTATATTGTTTAGTCAGATACTTGTTTATATTGTTTAGTCAGATCAGGGTTAAGCAGATCTTCTGTGTGAGTTCAGAATATTAATTCTTAATATGACTGATTCCTTAGTTACTGAAAAACCAGATAGAACAGATTTCAAACTGAAGTGACTTGGTTACCACTATAAAATATACTTGTTACCAGTTCAGTAAAGATTCTATAGTTTGTAAGTGTATGGTTGGTTTTTATTTTCCCGGTGGCATTTAGCTTGTATAAAGCGATGTTGGTATTGTATAATATGTTGTTTTTGTGTGCCCTTAAGTAGTTTCTGACTTTTGGTTACCCTAAAATGAACCTATTGCAGAGTTTTCTAGACAAGATTTGTTTAGAGCGTCCTTTCACCTTTCAGTGAGCCTGAGAAAGCATGACTCATGCAAGGATGCCCAGTGGGTTTTCATGGCAGAGGGTCTCTGTTTTCCTAGTCCTAGTTTAACACTTAGATCACTATATTCTAGATATGTGTGTTTTATTTAGTGGTTTAGACAAATAACCTGTTGCCATGAAAATGCATTTAGAAATAATTGTAAAATAAATTATAAATACATGTGTTTACATCCATTGTTCTTTGGTAGTAGTATTTTATGTAGTGTAGGCTTCTAGAAGGAGATACAGGAAAGAATAATGTCTCAACAGCCATTGCATACTTTCCATTCAGAAGGTCACTGATTCACTACCAGTCATTTCAAAAGTAAAACTGGAAATTTCCCTGCCTCAAACCTTGCAGAGCTATTGCCAGTGTCTACAACACTGGGTTCAATAAGCTTTTTAATTTTATTTATTGGCTTTATTTTTATCCCATCATTCTCCCAAGGTGTCTTAAAAATATAAAGCAATGCAAAGACACACACACACACATAGAGAACGTTTTTTAAAAGTATACTATTAACTAAGGTTCTGATTCTATATGTGACAACTTCCCATGTCACTAGACGTTCCTACTCCTTGCAGTGAGCAAATGTTTGATGGCACATTACTATCAAAACATCACTGCAGATCGGGATTGTGCTGAATATTGCTTACTACTTCATAGCCAGACTAATAGGAAAAGCTTTAGTGTATAATGAATAGACAATTGTAACAGCTGTTTATACATTTATAAACTCCCTTCTGCTGTATGATTTGTAGCAGTGAGCAAACATTCTGGGACCCATAAGTAACTGTGTATAAAGAAAATCTATATCAACAATTGCCCTCTGATGTGTGTAATGCTGTGATTAACTTTGTTTTGAGCAGTTTTAATTCATTGAGTCCACTTACATTCAAATTAAGCAACAAATAGGAAAGCTATGGGCTTTAATTTTTTGCACCATAATGGTTTAAAGTGTGATAAATCTGCTTATTTAGTCCTTGTTTATAGAAACTTTGGCAGGAAACCTAAGTGAAGCCACAGGCTGAAAATCTTTCTTTCAGAATTTCAAAATCCTCCCAAATTGTCCATATTCATGGCTAAGATACTGGCATTTTTCTTTATGGTGATGTACTATATATAAATTTTATTTTATGCAGAAAATTATTTGAAACATTGAACATATATTCAGACTGCACATATAAGTTGTATATGGTAAATGAACGTTGAGTTTAGAGTTGGGTCCGATCTCCAAGATAATCTCATTATGTATCGATTGCACAATCCAAAAGAATTTGAAATAGGGAACAGTTCTTGTCCTAGGCATTTTAGAAAAGGAATCCTTACTCTGTATAATCTATATAATTTCACTTAGAAAAAGTAATTCAACTGATGAAATCATAACAATAGCTTGTTTGATATTAAATCGGTTGTGAGACTTGTAGACTTCGTTCTGAGAGTCAAGTAAGATATTTCTATTCCTCTCTTATAACAACAACAACTTTGTTCTTATACCCCGCCACCATCTCCCCAAAGGGACTCGGGGCAGCTTACAAGGAAACAAGCACATGTTACAAATAAAAACAGCATTAAAATCAATCAAATAAAAACATAACACAATCACAAAACAACAAGGCTGAGATAAATAAGTTCAATGATTCCGAAATGGGGCCAGTGGAAAGTGCGGAATTCAAGTGAACAGAGGCTGAGAAATATCCTTACCTTAAAAAGTGTTGAGTAACCAATAGGTGGGCCAAGGATAAAGTGCATGGCTTAGAGTAGGAATGAGATAGTTCTCTGGTGAAACTACCTAATCAAAGGCATGACAGAACATCCAAGTTTTTAATTCCCTATGGAAGATGGACAAGGAAGGGGCCTGTCTGATCTCCCTAAGGGAGGGAGTTCAAGAGCCAGAGGGCCACCACCGAGAAAGCCCTCTCCCTCGTCCCCATCAACCGTGCTACTCTTCACTTGCCTGAAGGATGATTAGGCATCCCTAATGCACTCATAATGTTAAAAAAAGAAACTATTCAATTTTTAAAGAAAGGAGTGACAATGTGAACTAAGGTGAAGTAATGTACAGCCTTTTTGTGGTGGCAAATGCAAACACATGTATTCTGCATGTGATTAATTATCAGAAACTTAAGGGAGGTAATTGTGTCAAACATTGGTAAATGAAACATGGATAACATGTTAAACATAGATTTAAGATGGCAATTCCTTGGAAGGTTATAGTTTAGAAATGTTTGATATGGACTACTTTCTGTGAAGATGGTTGTTGTGGATACCTGACATACAATCTAATGACAGAGAGGAGTGCCATGAATAAAAATATTTTAATGATGTGTTAGGTATTTTATCAGATTTGATTTAGTGTACAATGATACAGTCAGGCATACAACTTCTGGAGGAGTGAATGCTTCATATTCCAACTGAGTCATACACAGGCTTCCCCCATTGGTTTTGTAAGTGATTTTAAGCACACTTTGCACTAGAGGAGTGTTCAAAGTAATGGCTGAGTAACAGGTTTGCTTCTTTTATAACTTGCCCAACAGTGAAATGATACAGCCATGACTTCTAGAAGTTCTGCTTGAGATGGTAGTGAATCCTAAGCCATTTTTGCTGCTTTCTGATTGGAAAACTGGAGGGAAGTCAATAGAGCTGAGGGTGGTGGAGCTGCTCCTAACTTGTTCTTTTATCCCTCTCCTTTTGGATGAGGAAGGACTTTAGAAAGAGGAAGATCTTTCAGTTAACAGGCTAAATTACCACTTGGGCAAAAGGTGTTGCATTCCCTGCCTTAAGGAAAAGCCAAAGCAGCACTGAAATGACAGTGAGCAAACTTTGTGACATCTCCTTTAATACAGTGTTTGGTGATCTTCAGTCGGTTTGCAGAGGTTTGACTATCAATTGTTTACAAACATCACCAAAACACTCATCTTGCATTACTGAGCTATAGAAGGCTTTATGGTGAATAAAAAATAGGAGTTTCATGTGAAAGGACTGTTGAGTTTGTTTCTGGTATTAAAAAGAATCTAGATTGAGGCATGTTGTCATAGACATTCTGCTCTATAATTTTTAAGTTCCATTATTCTGCCTTCTTATAGTAGCACCACTAATTTGCACTTGATACCAGTTGCTGGAACCCAAAAAGGTCTTGTAAAATGAAAATAGATCTTCCAACCTGAAGTCTGTTCACCCATGCTTTAAGGAGAACAGAGGTCCCAAATACACACAACATTGCACTTTCAGGTAATATATTTGAATCTTTTGAGAATATAATGCCATCAGTCTTGGAGTCCTGAGTTTTTCTCAAAAAATAGTAAATATAGCATTGAGACCTCTGTGTTTGATACCAATAAATTGCAGCAGATTGAATTAAGCTTACAATAACCAAAAGAAGAAAGTGTATTTGTGCTGTCTGGTGAACTTCGTTTTTGGTGCTTTCCCAGTTGAGCAGCACAGTACTTTAGCGTGGGGGGATTGTGTTTACATTTTGAGAAAAAGAGTTCTGAGAAATGGTGATAATGGTTATGAAAGCTGTAGTATAAGATACAGAAAGGTATAAGACGGTCTCAGAAATAACTTACGCAGTGGAAGATCTTCTCTGAATTTGAGATTTTTTTCTCACACAATGTCTTCCGCTAGGTCGGAAACAGCCCTTCTGTGAGCAGAAGAGGCTTTCCACTAGTAGAAGGGCACCTTTGGATCCAAGCCACTGGCTCCAATGGAACTTATTAATTCTGCATTCGGAACATATCTAGCACACACAGGGAATAGCTTGAAAAAAGTCTCATTAAATGAACAATACAGAATCAGTGATGAAGATGACTTTTCTGCAAAGGAACTTGGTAGGTATAGTTATCTGCAGTTTAAAAAAAATATGGTTGGAGAAACATTCTCGCTTATTCTAAAAGAATAGGAAATGTAAAGATCTTAATTAGAAAGATCTTCACTCTGATCGTAATTATGAATGTGCATTGTTGCCTGCAGGAATTACATAATATCAACAGCTTTCTTTGCTTTTAGGCATTATATAGATGCATAATTTGCATTACTAATGTACTTAAATGTACTTAAAATAAGTCTTATGTGTCCTACCTTCTCTTAACTAGCATAATCGGGATTTTAGATCTACCTATATTACCCACAGCATTATTATAATCTAATAAAAGTGTGAAATGTTGAGGATCACATTGCTTTGTGACTAGTTAGTTGGGGGTTGCACATTGGTGTTGGCCAAAGTCAGTTGTGAGTAGGATAGATTAAACAATAGGTGGGTAACATAGATACCTTTTTCTGTTTCACCACCCTATTTGCTTGATCATGTACTGATTCCTTCCTGACCAGCACGCCATCAGAGCTGTGGCAACCTGAATAATTCTTGCCAGAGGTCTAAATTTGATGACTTTAGAACAGTTTTCAAATTGGTCCATCGTCTGTAGGTTATCCACCCCAACCTAATATTAAATAGGTTTTATTGCTTGCAGTTTTTTCACAGCAAAATAACTGAACTTTTTTGTTGTCTGTCCTTTACAGAAGAAAAAAGAGCAAGAGCAGAAGTCGTAGTCATGACAGAAAGAGGAGTAAAAGTAAGGAACGCAAACGAAGTCGTGATCGTGAAAGGAAGAAGAGCAAAAGTCGAGAGAGGAAACGCAGTAGAAGTAAAGAGCGGAGACGTAGCCGTTCCAGAAGCCGGGAACGTCGATTCAGAGGACGTTACCGGAGTCCTTAGTATGTTGTTTCATATTACCATTTTTATCTTGTAATTTTTTAATATATTCTTTCCGAAAAGAGGAAATAAAACTTTCATGCCAATATTTTATAAAGAGAAAAGTAAAAAACATAATATAATTTCTTATATTAGAACAAAGCAGTAATTTAAAGTCATACATTCCTTGACATAAGTATTTAAAATTATTTGAAGTAGAGGTCTTTAGAAAAACAATCCCTGCATTTTTCAGTCCATTCCCTACTGCTTCATAGGGTCTTTGAGTATTATATAAAGATAGCTATGTGTCACTTTGTTTTACAGGACTGGAATGGTTAATTATTGTGTTAATAGTAAATATACATCACTAACAGAGGAACTGCTGTAATTCTATTTTTAGAGTTGCTGCATATACCTCAGTTCATCTAAAATTGCATTAGTTGTATTCCATTTGTTTTCAAAATATATCCTTAATGTGAGCACAAGTTGAGATGGTTCTTCCTGATAAAGAACTTATTTATTAATGCTATATTTTTATTTTTTAAACCTAGTTCGGGTCCCAAGTTCAATAGTGCCATGAGAGGAAAGATGGGCTTGCCTCATAACATCAAAATAAGGTTTCTTTTTCTTTATTTCATACTATGATATTTAATTATCTGTTCAACATTTATCACCTTCCTAATCCTGTATATGTGTTTTTAGTGGTGGTAGACGACGATCTAGGAGCAAAAGTCCATTCAGAAAAGACAAGAGTCCTGTAAGGTAGGAACTTGATTTTTTACTTTTTATGTTGAATAGTCTCTCCAGTGTTGCTTGTTACTTCGGTTGCATTCTGTGCAAATTCATTTTAGTGCTGTCAAGTTTTAGAACAAGTTGTGGTCTTCTTGGTGTTGGTGTACAAGTTCTATGATGATTCACCACCAGGTTTTCCTGGTTAGAGGTGATGGTACTTTCCTTTCAGTATCAACTTCAAGGATGCAGATTTGCCCAGCATGTTTTTAGCATCTTCCCTAATATTTAAATGTAATGTACTGCCACTGCATTCTGGCATTAAAATAGTAATCTGGTATGGTTGGAGAAAAATAGCGTCGTTTTGTATCATTCTTCTTTAATGTTGGAGCTTGCCTGCTCTCCACTTTCTACTGAGGTGCCCCAACTCCATTGAGAAGACTTTTGCAAACCCCAGTAGCTAGTACATATAGAGGGGCCATGAAAACTCATCATAAAGTGAGGGCGACTCAAGGCGGCCTACAACTCTGGCAAGATTCAATGCCACATAAAACATAGTATACCCCATATACTTTTCAATCTTAAACGATTACAGTTAGTACAGTTCATTTTATTTATAAAAGTGCATTTGTTAAGTATTGTCTTCAAACAGTGCTATATATGTATAGTGCAAACTGCAGTGGTATCACTTCATTTTTCTGTGTGTCGCTGCATTTCTGTTGGTGCCTTGTGCTGTACAGATTGTCTTTGTATGAATAGAGTGTAGAAAGATACAAACTTTTATAAAATGGCTGAATACATTATTTCATTTCAGACGTACGCAACTATTAAATGTACATTGGCTAAAAGCATTTCCTTTCTAATGCTGTGATTAGGTAAGGTGTACATCCTTAGAAGCATGTCTATTTAAAATAGGCATTTCTTGGCATAGATGCTTAGAAAAAGGGCACAAGACTATTAAACATTCATTGTTACACTCAGTAATCTACTTCCATAAATCCATCTGTTACATTTGTTTTCCATGTTAGTATTTTGGGATAGAATATTGCATAGGAAAGTGACAGAGTCCTTTTCTGAGGTCAGTAGTTTCTGTTGCAGTAAAAATAATTCTGAGATACTTAATGTTCTCACCAAAGGAGCTGATGAATTTGAAAAAGCAGGCACATCTTACCCTTACTATATATAACAACATACTCTAAACGGTATCACTCTTATCTCTGTGTTAGTAGAAATAGCCTGAATCAATTTTATTTTGTCTCTTATTAGAATTTTTGAAATTACTGATCATAACATTTATTTTTATTCAGAGAACCTATTGATAATCTTACTCCAGAAGAGAGAGATGCTCGAACAGTTTTCTGTATGCAACTTGCTGCAAGAATTAGGCCAAGAGACCTTGAAGAATTTTTTTCTACAGTAGGAAAGGTGGGTTTAAAACCTCTTAATTTTTTTCTGGTGGTATTATTGTATTTCTGATGCAGATGCTTAGCAGATCTTGCCAAGCTTTGTAGTGTATAGATCAAATTAGTTCAAAAGTCACTTTTTATATTTGGTATGGCTTGAGTTACTGAAGTTGTGGGACCTCTCATACAGAGGCTTGTGGAAGTGCTAACTGAAACAACTTGTTATGATTAACTATAAATGTGATTTTTTGATGTCTGGGATATGGACATATTTAAAAGTTGTTTTTAACATGTTCATATTTCCCATTTTTTAAAAATCACAATCCTTGCACTTAAGTCCGAAATCTGTGAAGATTATGTTGTTTCACATAGAATGAAATGTGATGTTAACAGTCCTGTTAAAAGTTTTTAGATGATTAAAACAGGGCTTTGACTCTATTTTTCTAGGTCCGTGATGTACGCATGATTTCAGACAGAAACTCCAGACGTTCCAAGGGAATTGCTTATGTGGAATTCGTTGATGTTAGTTCAGTACCTTTGGCAATTGGATTAACTGGGCAGCGAGTGTTGGGAGTACCAATTATTGTACAAGCATCTCAAGTAGGTTGATACATTTTTTTAAAAAAGACTCTATACACATTCTTAAATTGTGGCTTAATAGCTCTAAATGAATGTTATTATGATGTATTTATGTATGGGATGGAGAACCAAAGGAAAAAAATGGGCTAATATAATGTCATGCTTCAGTGAAACGTGCTTAGTTTTTGTTCTATTACTTAACAGTCTGCCATACTTCATAATATTGAAACTTCGAGGAGATTAAAAAGCATTTTCTCAAGCAAGCTCTATATGGATGCAGTCCTAAGCATACTTAATAGAGAGTAAGTGGGACTTTGATTATAGTGGGACATTTTTTCAGTACAAGTCTAGAAAGATCCTTTGGGCTCACCTAGTTTCATAGATCCTCAAGTATTGGCAGTGACATTACTTAACATTTTGTTTGAAACTTTCAAACAGCAGAAACTGGAAATATTTTATTTTTACTATAGAAAATATAAACCTCTACTCCTAAAAAATAGTTATATGTTAGTATATTTTGTAAAGTAGACCTAAATGTTGCAAGTAAACATAGAGTTGGAATGATCTACCAACTACCAACTATGCATGTACTGATTAGTTTACTTCATTTTGGAGCTTCCATATGACTTGGAGTATCATTCATTAAATGTTACACAGTTTGCTGTTAAACTTTGTGGATTTTTGTTTATTCTTTCTAATTTGTATATTTTAGGCAGAGAAAAACAGAGCCGCTGCAATGGCTAATAATCTACAAAAGGGCAGTGCAGGCCCCATGAGGCTTTATGTAGGATCTTTACACTTCAACATAACTGAAGATATGCTTCGTGGAATCTTTGAGCCATTTGGTCGGGTAAGTTTTCATGTTAGTAGACATGATTTTAGTTGTATTTAAGTTGTGTACTCCTTTCCTTGAAATACGTGTCCCCTGAGTGTATTCTTACAAAAATGTGTGTTGTTAGTTTGGCTGAAATAAGGATTCATGCAAGGACATCCATTCAGCTTTATGGTTGAGCAGAACATTGAATGTTGCCTTTCCTCATTCTAGTTTGATCCTCAGACCACTGTGTCAAAATGGAGGACTTCCATCCCATAGCTGAATATTGATTATCATCATTCTGCATTGGTTCATGGTCACTATACTGTTCTTCTTAGTTAGAGATAGTAGTATTGTCATTTAACTTGAATTATCCTTTTGGGACTGGAGCTGTTCTACACAGATTGAAAAATTGTTGCATTGGGGCATGGTGCTAAATATGTGTGCATGGATGTTTACTGTGCTTTGTGTGATAGGAGAAATGTTCAGATCCATAAAAAATCACACTTGGAATTGCTTAATTCTGTCCATAGCCCTCTATAATGCATATAGCATTGTATACTGCTGGAACTTAATCTGTAAGACCATTCACAAATTGAACTCTTCCCCTGACCAAAAAAGGTTCCATGTCTCAGTACTATACCATATATTGCTTTTCTGGTATATATATCGCAAAGATAAAATTACTTTATAGACAAATAAATTTCTTTAGTTTAAAAAGGTAATCCAACTGAAGAAATGAAGTCATTTTAAACATCTCCCTATATAACCAAAAGAGAGGAAGTATCAAGATTTTAAAAAAAATCACAACATCTTTGTAAATAATCACCATAGAACATTATAAAATAGCAGTGGGAGTTCATAGAAACAAAATAGCAAAGAACATTGAATCTCCTGACTTTTCGGAAGAGAGTAAAAACCTGGCTCTTTGAGCAAGCATTCAGAACCCCAGAATAGATAGTCAAGCTTGAGATGGAGAATGACCCAGGAACGGCCAAGACGATGAAACGGATGAGGATTGGAATGAGAGGAAATAGCTCTTTTTAAATTGTTTTTGTCTAAATGCACTTAATTGTTTTTGCTGTTGTATTGTATTGATGGCATCAAATTGTGCTGATATGTAGACCGCCCTGAGTTGCCTGCAGGCTGATATGGGCGGGATATAAGTGATGTAAATAAATAATAAATAAATAAATCCAGCACAATATAATTTTAAAATGCTTTGTCTATGCTAATAGGTAATAATGATTCTTTTCAGATTGAAAGCATCCAGCTGATGATGGACAGTGAAACCGGGCGTTCCAAAGGATATGGATTTATCACTGTAAGTTTATTGGCATATAATATACCGAGTATAAGCTGACCTGAATATAAGCCGAGGCACCTAATTTTGCCACAAAAAACTGGGAAAACATATTGACCCGAGTATAAGCCGAAGGTGGGAAATGCAACAGCTACTGGTAAATTCCAAAATAAAAATAGATTCCAATACTATGACATTAATTGAGGCATCAGTAGCTTAAATGTTTTTGAATATTTACATAAAAATAATTTAAGGTAAGACTGTCCAATTCTGATTAAACCATGATACCAACCTTTTTCAGTGTAAATATGTTTCCACATCCTTTCAGTAATAAGAGTAAAACAATAAATGTAATAATAATAAAGTAATAGAAATGTAATAATAACAGTAATAATAAAGTAAAATAATACATGTAATAATAATAGAGTAAAAATAATAATAATAATAATAGAATTAAATAATTAATAATCTTGACTTGAGTATAAGCTGAATGGGACCTTTTCAGCCTAAAAAAGGGCTGAAAAACCGGACTTATACTCGAGTATATACAGTATATACCCTGGGAGCTGCTGACTTACAAGTCAGAAACTTGTTATTAAGTTGTAGTCATTTTATTTTTTGCAAGGTTGGGACCCATTATAATTACCCACCCCTGATGTAATATATTCACTTCTGGTTGTGTATCAGAAGAACAAATATTAGACATTAATAAAATTAATTATTGCAGTAACAGTAAAAATACCAAATCTGTAAGGCTTAACCGTTTGTTTTGCTTTTGCTTTTATATGACTCTTAGAGTTAGTCTCTTAACACAATGTCAACCATTTTTATATATTTTGTATGACTTGGTAATAAGGCTTGTGCCCAAGCTGCAGTGCTCGCTTCGGCAGCACTTATACTAAAATTGGAATGACACAGAGAAGATTAACATGGCCCCTTGTGTCCAAGCTGCTGCACATTTCCAAGTTTGGGTGAAAGTAGTCAATATCCATGGGCCCCCTAGTAGCACAGGGGGTTAAACCGCTGAGCTGCTGAACTTACTGACTGAAAGGTTGGCGGTTCGAATCCAGGGAGTGGGGTGAGCTCCTGCTGTTAGGTCCAGCTTCTGCCAACCTAGCAGTTCAAAACACGTAGATGTGAATAGATCAGTAGGTACCACCTTGGCGGGAAGGTAATGGTGCTCCATGCAGTCATGCTGGCCACATGACTTTGGAGGTGTCTACAGACAGCGCCAGCTCTTCGGCTTAGAAATGGAGATGAGCACCACCCATGAGAGTCGGACACGAGTAGACTTAACGTCAGGAGAAATCCTTACCAGTCAATATCAATGTGTCTTGCTATATCTTACAATTGAAAATTGATAACAATCTATGTAACTTAAGTATTTCAAATTGCAGTGATTTGTGCAGTGATTTGGCTGAGATAGAGGTCTTTCTTTTATCTTACTGATATAGCATACGTATGCCTACAGTTCATTTCTACACATTAGACATTTTATAAAAAAAAAATAGCCAGCAGTAAGGAGACTACAACCAGTCAGTTTTATGTTTCCAAGAAACAAGGAAATTTGAAATATGATTACATAGTTAAATTTCTTAGCTAGGGCAGAGGAATGATTTTGAAATTCATGTTCTCATTAATAAGCTCCACAGTAATTGATGTGATAGTATGATTTGGTTGCTAACATTTCAGGATGGTAAAAAAGAAAAAATGTATTAACCAGGAATTGAAACGGGGACAGGCTGTGTGGAAAATTATGTGCTCTAGTTCGTTTTACAGTTTCTATAAACCAAATGTCTTATCTCTGAAGGTATAAACATAATATTAGTTTTATATATGCGTTTTCATAAGGCTTGTCATTTTAAAAATGTTTAATGATGCAACAGAATCTTGTTACTGCTTCACATAATAAATATAATTTGATTACAGTTTTCAGATTCAGAGTGTGCTAAAAAGGCTTTGGAACAACTAAATGGATTTGAATTGGCTGGAAGACCAATGAAAGTAGGTCACGTAACAGAACGCACAGATGCATCCAGTGCTAGCTCATTTTTGGACAGTGATGAACTGGAAAGGACTGGAATTGATTTGGGAACAACAGGCCGCCTTCAGTTGATGGCGAGACTGGCTGAAGGTATGTGCATTGGAGCAAAGTAAATAAATAAATAAATAAGAAAAAAAATTAAGGGCCTATGTTTTATCTTTTGAGTTTTTGTACTAAATTGCACTGCATCTTATTGTAAAACTTTAGTCCATATTATTTGAATACAATAGTGATTTAAATAATTTTATTACATAATTTGTATTCTTACTTCATTTTAATGGTGATTTTAGACTCCTCCAGTACTATTTTTAGTGGATAGGTAGGATGAAAATAGAAAAAATTATTGGCAACTTTGTCATAGCAAAGTAAGACAGAGTATTCTTGTGTTGTAGCTCTTTTAGTTTAGCCACAATGACAATTGGGACTTCACAAGGTGTTAATGTTATAGTTAAACATAAAAGCTTCTATCAAAAATGGATCAATGGCTTTTTATTCCAGGTACTGGTCTTCAAATTCCTCCAGCTGCACAACAAGCTCTGCAGATGAGTGGCTCATTAGCATTTAGTGCTGTAGCAGGTAAAATCTATTTGTCTTAATGTGGAAGCTAATCTAGACATCATCTAAAGCAGTAGTTCCCAATTTTTAATCTTCCAGGTGTTTGGGACTTCCAACTCCCAGAAACCCCAGCTGGCTTGGGCAACTGTTGATTTGTTAACATTCAGAAATTTCTGTATTTGCTAATATTTAGTGCAAACAAAACAGGGAGTTAACTGACACCTATGGGCTGGAATTGTGCTAGTTTCAACTAGATTATATCCATTGATTGAAATGCTAAATGTTGAGTCATCACATAAATAAGTCTTAATTTGTTTAATGATGCAAAGACAGGCACTAAAATGAATTATGGCATGAGTTTTAAAAGTAGCGGCATACAGCACAAGAATCTGCAGGTGTCCTGTTTTCACATGGATCTTTTAAAATAAGAATAAGTGTCCTGATAAATTACTTGGACTTTTGCATCATATTGGTACTACTGAGATAAAAATTAAAATCTTCTTGTAAGTCTCCTTTTTGGCTGCTGATTCTTAATATCCAGCCTTTAATGACTTACAATGGTTTGTGAGTGTTTTGTCATTTATTACAGTGCTAATCTTATACAAATAAATAACACATTATTGACAGAGCACATACCTAATTTAAGACAGAACGCTCTTAATAGATCACTACGACACAATGTTCGCTATATTTAATGTATAACTGAATTATTTAGTTTAAATTTAAGACTTGCTATTGAATGAATGAAAGTAAATGATTTATATACTATATATGAAGGTACTATTTGTTCTTTTTTTTTTTTAGATTTGCAGACTAGACTTTCACAGCAGAGTGAAGGTGAGAATGATTTCTGTAATGTATATGGCATAGATTTCAGTATTGTATATGAACTCAAGCTTCTGGGAGTACTTCACACCAGAGTACAAGAAACATGTGTCCTTCAAAAACAAGTGACCACTTCTAATTTTCATTGTTCATTGAAAAAACAAACAGCTTGAATTTGTCTTGCTGATCCTTTTCCTATCCAAGCCTTGGATCAAAACAAAACCATTTCTTGCTTCTGCCTTCCATATTTTGTAGAAATAAGAGTTGTAAGTGAAGAGTAATAGAGGGCTAGTAAATCATGATGATCGTTTGCACTTCAAATATAAAATAACATATTAGTTGATTATCTCTTATGTTAAAGTAAATAACAAGGGTAGTACAGGTTGTGATAGCAGTTAGACATTTATTCTAACGTCAGGAGAAATGCCTCTAGAACATGGCTCTATGGCCCGAAAAAACCCACAAGAACCTATTTATTCTATTTTCCCTGGGAAATGCATGTTATATTACTAGGCAGTGTACAATCCTCATTAATAGTACTAGAATTGTGTGTGGATGCCTTGTTTTAGAACTGTGAGCAAATCCTGGAGATACAAAGCATTACTTCTTTATTTGCATCATTTCCACTTCTTAAACCAGTATGAGGAATAAACCAAAAGAGTGTCAGTTAAAGAAGTAGAAATTTACTCTAAACTTTCCTTTTGACTTCTTAGTATTGGCTGCAGCTGCATCAGTACAACCCCTTGCAACACAATGTTTCCAGCTTTCCAACATGTTTAACCCTCAAACGTAAGTTAAGCTTTCATAATTTCTGTTATATTCTGTTCTATACTCTTTTAAGTTCATTTATTGGAGATTTTTAAATTTATGTTTTATTATTTTTAGTGAAGAGGAAGCAGGCTGGGATACAGAAATTAAGGACGATGTGATTGAGGAATGTAACAAACATGGAGGAGTTGTCCACATTTATGTAGACAAAAATTCAGCTCAGGTATGTTGCTAAAATAAATTCGTGAATTCTAATAATGTGATTAATTTATTATGTTCAATTATAACTTACAATATTTGTAAATGAGCATCTAAATCTTTCATAATTACCATATGTGTTCCTGTAATTCAGTAAGATTTAACCTTGGTATTAATTTCAATCACTTTGAAGCAGTTATAGTTCTGGACTAAAATGTTTAATCTGAGAGGATAATGCAGTGTTACTCCTTTATTGTTAACAAATCTGTAGTCATGTATGTTTAGTGAATAGTGTACCAATTCAAGGCCAGTGCATGATTTCATGTATCTGACTTGTCCTGCAAAACAGTTTTGGATTTCAATCACAAATACATGACTTTTTGAAGCTCAAATCAGATAAAATAGAAAGTCCACTTAGTGGATGGGCTGCTAAGATAGGCTTGGATGTGGAGCTTGTTTGGGCAGCTTCTGTGTTGTATTTGTCTCTTGGGCAGTTCAGTGTTATATAATCTGGGATTACTCTCAAGACATTCAGAAACATTTAGTTTGTATAAAATGCTGGTCCCAAACATTTGGTTGGATCTAGGCACTGTATTAGGCAATTTATATTACATACTTTCATATATCTTGGCACTGGCTGGCATTTTGTTTGTGGGTTCAGTCCAGGGTGGAAGTTTTAACTTGAAATTATTTGGGGTTTGAGTAACCAAAGGGTTACTTTCCATTGGTTCTTGCTTGTGCTGTTCAACATCAGAGGCAGATCCTGAGTGCAAAAGTTAGAAAAATTGGAAGACTTACTTAGCAACAGGAACCTTTTTAAACAGTACTTATGCTTTGGGATTCCCTCTGCAGGGAACTTACTGTGTCTTGTCTTCTTTGACATTTGATAATTACATCAGAAGACTTTAGAATTCTGGGATTAATTTAGTAAAATTTACTTCCATGATTTATATAGATGTTTTATTTTCTAACTTGTTAGTTATACTACATTCTATTATGTCACCTTAATTGACTTCATGAAAAAGCAGACTATTATGAGTATTCAATTCACTTGTTTATCTTTTGTTCTAACTTTTTACTCTGCCAGCTTCCCTTTATAAGATGGTTAAAAGTTTATTTTAATACACCTGTTGAAATGTTAGGATAGGAAAAGGGTGGTTAAAGTGGATTTATAGAGAAAATCAATACTTTTTTTTAAATTTCAGGGCAATGTCTATGTGAAATGCCCTTCAATAGCAGCAGCAATTGCAGCTGTAAATGCATTACATGGAAGGTGGTTTGCAGGTAAGTTAACTTTAAATATTTTGCTATATTGCTGTTTAATATGAGAACAAGTTGGGGACATCCAACATGAGGTGGATCATACTATTATTGTTACTCTCTATTTCCCAAAGTCTCTTTCGGCTAGCCAGCTACAAGCTTACAATATCAACAGAGGGGTTTGTGGAGAGGATAGTATTCCTTCTTTTTTAAAAAAGCCTCATAGCACTGCTCACAAACACACAAAGCTATCCCACACAGGATTCTATCCAGCCTCACGTCTCGTATTCTAAAGAGACTGTTTTGAGGAGTTCACCTTGCTGTGTTTTCCACTCTTTGCTGCAGAGGGCTTTCCTCAACTATCAGCCATCTTTTTTCAGCCTTGTTTGGTTGAAAGGGTTAAAAGGCTCTCAAGGTTTAAAAAGGACTTTAAAAGATTTCCATGTTTTTCAGAAGACAGCTATACTGAAAAGATGTCATCTGTTCCCTTCAAATTGTTTTAGACTACAGCTGTTGCCATCTTTGATTGCAGGTCTTGCTGCTTGATTTGGTGGGAGTTGTGGCCCCAGAAATCTTAAGTAATGATTTTGGGGAGGGGAGAAGAATTGTCTTGAGTGATTTCTGGTTAGGCTGTTTGAGTGATCAGGTAGGTTTTACAGCATATTACCACCAAGGAAATAATTCTTAAGAAGGAGGTTGCCCAACCTGAAGCAATTAAAATGGGATTTTTGAGAATGAACACGTTTATCTATTCCATTGAATCATGAGTGTGCTATTCATCTATCCGAGCCTGAATAGCTGTGTGAGCTTTCTGTAGAAGTGATGGGGAACTTGTAGTTCCTGTATCAGATTTTACTCACCAAGCCAGTACATCCAGTCCATGGAATTGTGTTCTTCCCCCAATCTGAATTCCTTTTCTTGCCAAGGGAAATGAGGCAGGAGAGCAATTGAGCCATTTTTTGGTACACAATTAATTCATTTCCCTGATGAGGAAGCTCTGAGTGTGGAAGCACTCCCATCAGCACCCAGTGGTTGGAGGGGAAACCCAGTAGCACCTGGTATGATAAGGCACCTGCGCTTTGGCTTTGGAGAAGAAATTTGGCCATCTGTTCCTAAAACACTTTTCTCATTTCCCCTATAGCTTACAGAGTCTGTACAATATGACTGCACATTGACGTTATGGCTAAAAAATACATCAGTGTCTTCAGAGATCAATGCATGGGACAAATACTTACTGTATTTCTTTGATTCTTAAGACACACTCTTTTCCTCATATAAACATTGTGAAAAATGAGGTACATCTTAGAATCACGGGTGTTTCAATATATGTACACACACACACAACCTGTGCATATAAATAAATAATGTGTTTTTTTCTGTTGGTAATACATTTTAAAATTGATGAAATATGGCATTAACTTTCAGGGACAATGGCAGTTTTAGTTGCGTCTTATAATTATTGAATTAATGACTTGCTTTGCAAGCTACATGAAATTTAATTACTATTTTGCATGAAGCAGTCACTGTGGAAAATGTATTTCACCATTTTAGTTTGTAACTTCTAACCTAGGATAATTTGCCAGCATTTGTAATATGGGAAAGATGAGCAGCATGGATAACCGAGATAAAAAAATAAATCTTTGCCCCATTCCTTATGGGAATATTTTCTTTTTTATTAATTTTAAGAATTCCATGGAGGCTTTGGGATGCTCTTTACTGGCATTAAATTTTTGTCACAGTACTTGACTCATTTTCAAAAGCAAGAGTTTTCAAGATGTCCTCTTTTTTCTCTCTTTTCTGATAGGTAAAATGATAACAGCAGCATATGTACCTCTGCCAACATACCACAACCTTTTTCCAGATTCTATGAATGCAACCCAGCTCTTGGTTCCTGCTCGGCGATGAAGATGGAGTTAGTCAGTTTTGTACATAGCTATTTTTTGAAGGAGGACTTGAGTTAAACTTTTATTTAGATGAAAACAAAATGAAAAGGCATAAAGACCTTTTGTGTACACTTCCTGTTACCTTTAAAGACAAAAAATATAGCAAGCAGGAATGCCACGTGTTCATTCTCTTGGTTAGCATTCCCACTGTATACAAAGCTGACTTACTGTTCTGCCTTGTAATTCTTGTACATTTAGAATATTTGGCTAAAGTGAGCTATAGGAACAGGTGTATCTTAGAGAAAAGACTTTTCTGTAAAAGGTGGGCAGGACATGATTTTTAATGTTTCACAAGCCTTTTCTTTTAAAGCAGATACTGCATTTTACATTCACTTAAATGCTCTGCTAAAGGTAAATATCAGATTTAATTGGATATATTTAGTGTGTTTTGTATGGACTGAAAATACAAGTGGCTACTGAATAATTTTGGTCAGCTGATCTCATTGGTTAGCAAAAAAAAAAAGGATTAGAGGATTTTATTTCTAAATGGTAACTTTTGATTGTCTCTGTAAAAGTTTCTTGTAAATAAGGTGTGAGGTGTGTTTAAAATTCCAAACAAAGCTATCTCTGCATTTCCAGGTTAAAGTTCCATTGATTGCAGGGAATGTATCTAATTGAACGTTGGAGTAGGAAATGCAGGAATATATTTTGTCTGGTTGCATATAATCTCTGCTCTTTTTTAAGCTCTGTGAGCTCTGAAATATATTTTGGGTTACTTCAGTGTGTTTGACAAAACAGCTTGATATTTCTATCAACAAATGACTTTCATATTGCAACAATCTTTGTAAGAACCACTCAAATAAAATTCTCTTAAAGGCCTGTGGAAGCATTATTTTTGAGAATTAAATTGCCTATACACAATGCTATCAATTGAATTCTTAGCTGCTAAGTTTAGAAAATCAGCTGTAAACCATGTTTATATCAGCATAGATAGAACAGTAGATCAGAATCCATGTTATCTTCTTAATCAGCTATTATCTGAAATTACAAATCCAAACATGGATTATCTTAAGCAGAATACTGCCAACCAGCTATTTCATCAAATTCCACACTGTGTGCAGCTGTTTTAATTTTCCATCTGCCCCCCCCCCCTTTCAGATGCTTAT
Source organism: Anolis sagrei (assembly GCF_037176765.1). Classification (NCBI taxonomy): domain Eukaryota; kingdom Metazoa; phylum Chordata; class Lepidosauria; order Squamata; family Anolidae; genus Anolis; species Anolis sagrei. The sequence continues at coordinate 207,106,190 of NC_090024.1, read as the reverse complement.
TGTTGGTTTTCTTTCCCTTCTTCCTTACAGCTGTCCAGCAATTAATACTGATATTTTTCAATAATTAGTTAATTTAGCAAACTTGGGTGGTGATGTTTTAAATATCCAGTAGATGGATAAATCCACACCAAATGGACCTGAACCAGTCCTTGCCAAATCTAGGAATGATTTATCCAGGTCTGTTCCCAAAAACAGATAGTGACTGTTAAATACTGTCAAGTTGACTTCCAACTTAGAACAGGCTGAGCATCCCTTATCTTGTATTCGAAATCCAAAATATTCTAAAAACCCAAAATTGTGCATATGCGTAGCTGATAGACACCTTTGTTACTTATGTTTCAATGTGCCCAATGTGTGTTGTTTCATACACACATAATTATTTTAAAAAATGGGTATAAAATTACCTTCAGGTTATTTGTATAAGGTGTATATGAAACAAATGAATTTCATGTTTAGACTTTGATTCCTTCTCCAAGATACCACATATACGTATAAATACAGGCATCTCCCCCATATTTTAAAAAAGCAATCCAAATCACTTCTGTTCCCAAGCATTTCTGATAAAGGATACTCAGCCAGTATAGTTCTTCCCAAGAAGTATATACAGTGTTCAAAGGCAGAGTCCTTGTTCTCAGTGGGGAAGAGGGTCCATAAAGTGTTATCTATGACACTCAGGTACAACCCGCATCTAACCTGGATACGCCATTTACAATGACACTATAATTTTTCCACTTGTTTTTCTTGATCTGTCAGAAGTTTCTCCACAGCTCTTGCAAATTCCATAGCATCACATTATTCAACAGCCATCTTAAGTCTGAAAATGCTCTAATAAACCAAGTTTTACTGCTTCTTCCAAAAACCTAATCAGATACAACCCCCCCCCCCCCCCCCCAAATACATGTTACCAGTCACTGGTAGAAACAAGGTGGGGAAAATGCATAAGCATTTCAGATTCCACATGTATCCCAACATTTTTGGAAGAAGATATTTTGCTGAAAATTTCCCCAATGCATCCATGATCTCTGTGACACACACAAGTAGACTCTCCTGCACCTGCACAGTGTATCATTTGGAACCTTCTAGAGCAGTAGTTCTCAGCCTGTTGGTCCCCAAGCGTTTTGGTCTACAATTTCCAGGCATCGTAGCCAGTTTACCAGCTGTTAGGAGTTCTGGGAGTTGAAGGCCAAAACATCTGAGGGACCCACAGGCTGAGAATCACTGTTCTAGAGAATTGCATAAGCTTTTTGGTTACATAAGCCTGCTCAACTTCTGCAGTGGGTTCAATTGGTCTTGTGCTCTTCATAGGATTCATCTTTTATCACAGGTAAATCAAAACTATCCAATGTCCCAGTGTTGCCAAACAGTCCCTTGACTCCAGGCTGGTCTTGGAAATGGAGATGGAATCCACTCCTTGGAACTGTTAGTAAAGGAAGAAGTAGGCCAAGAAGGTTTGACATTCCTGAAAGTAAGCCTGCACAACTTGGCAGTAGTAAGGGGCTGAAATCAAAGTAGGCTAAACCTCTTCAAGCTGCAGATTTTTAGTGCCTCAGGGTTACAAGATGGTGCCTTTCTCTTAGAACAAACAGGAAAGCAGATTAGCCTCGAATTCACTACCTCCCCATAGCATGGTGGCAGGTTCCATTTTCGCCTCCACCCATTGCTTTCCATTTGCTTCTGGGTTGCCTGTGTTGTTTCCTTCACCAGAGGAAAAAAACCACCAACTGCACCAATCATTTCACTTGTTTGTGGGGGAGAAGCTTGGCTTTGCCATGAAGACCTTGCAACATGTTCATGGTGAAGCTAAGTTTTTACCTCATAAACAACGGAAATGAGTAATGTGGAGTTGGCAATCTTGTTTCTAGATGAGATGACAGGCAAAAAACAAAAACAAAAAAAACAAAACGAAACAAAAAACAGCAGATGCAAGAACTTGGAAACTTCTTTACCACCTCCCTCATCGTCTAATAAAACGGTCAATCTGAAAAAAGGGCCAATACCCCATGAAATTTTATTCCTGCTCTTTACTATATCATGAGTCCCAAAACTTCCACAGGCTGTGTTTCCAACCAGTAACAGCACCTCCAGTGTCCTGACCAGTGGTGTCCTCTTTGCCACAGCTTAGTTTGGTAACTTTGGTGCACAGAGAAAGCAAATGCATAGAGGTAAAAACACTTAAGAGGGGGGAATGACAGGTTCCAATGGCTACTCTGCTGCAGCACTGCATGTGACCTTCTTAAGGCTTGTACTCAAGAGCCTCTGTGGGCTGCACCAAAGCCTTGTAGGGGCCACATCAGGCCCCCAGGCTGCATCTTGCACATGACTGCTCTAAAGTTATCATCACAAGTAGCTTCTCAGGACTCCTTGGTGTATGGGCCTATCTTTCCACTTCAGCCTGAACTGAGTCTTCTCATTTTGACCCCCTCCCTCAATTGAAATAATGGAGTTGCCATTAGCACCTTACCATTGAGCCACCAAGCCCAACAGGATACCAGAGATGTGTCTGATGGCAAGATCCTGGAGTCTTCAATTGTGGTTTGATAGTCCATATCACCCCCTTCTACTCAGCCTTCTGCTTGAGTCAGTGTGGCCACTTCCACCTATACCCTTATCATTGCCCTAGAATCTGGAACAATCTCAGTCCCATCTTCTGTTTCCTCATCCTCTATTCTGAGGGATCATTCTAATCTGATTGATCCTAACTTAGTTTATACTGTGATGGCCATTCCCACAAACGTGGCTTTCATGGCAGGAGGTTTAGTTCATTGGATCCATTTTTTTACTGCTGAGGAAGTTCCCAGTTGTGTCCTGCTCTCCCTATCCCCTTGGCTGCTGCTGCTACACCATCCAGGAAATGGAGGATATGAGTAGGAATCAGTCTTGGTAGTCACATGGAATAGGGAAGAAGGGCCTGCTGTTAAAATACTTACTTAACCACTGAAAAAGATTCCAAATTATGTCCTGCTGAAACAATAAATCTATTTTTGATAACTACGTGAAGAAGCATGCTGTATTACAGGTAAGCAGCCCATCCTTACTATCTAAAAGTCTCAATCCAGAAAAAGTGTCTTAAAGGTCCAGTTGGAAATGTTCAGAGGTAGCTCTGGAGGAAAAATATGAGAGACGGATCAGGTGATCCGAGTTTCTTTGTAGGGTCAGAGGTCTATTGCTCTGGGTTAAGGAGTTACTTAATAAATCCAATTACACAGAAAGGGACTCCCCAGACGTTATTATGTAGGCACTTGGTGTCTAATTTCCTGCCTATAAACCCACCTGCCACTTACTGGTAGCTTTGTCTTTTTCATCCCTCGTTGACAATCAGCATTACTTTTTTAGAGTATTCATATTTTCCGGATCTTGAACTGGGTACAATTTGCAACTGTTTTACTCCTTCCTGGCTGTATCTGGATTACTGACTTGCTGAACAACTTCGTGACCATCTGACAACCACTCTATTGCTTCTCCTTCATCTCACTGGATACCCTGTGACTGACCTAGGCTGTACTGACTCCTCGACAGCTTCCACACTACAACGACCTGGTCACTTGCTGACTGAAACATACGACAAATATCTGGCGTTTTACTCAATATTTTTTAGTAGGGGTGGAGTATGTGGTGTTCTGTAAGTTGTCTCTAGATTTTAGGTAAATTTTGTTATATAGTGGAAATTTTGGACAGAAACTCCCATGGGATTCTTCACACTAAATATATCTAAAGGAGGATCGTATCCGCATCTCTATTAATCCACATACATTTTTTGTTTCCCCTTATCACTTCCCATTCAAGGGACCATCTTTCAGGTTTGCCTCCACCCAAGTTTCTGCCCAGGTTTTAGTTTTACAATTACACAAAAGACTTCACAGACTCACATATATCCTTATTTAGACAACATTCCTATGTCCTCCACTTTCTCTGGAGATAATTACGTCTGTTAAGATATGTATGCTCGGAATCGAGATTAAATTGATAGAGTTCTAAGATGGGTGTCCTCCAGGCCATATTCTACTCAAAACATGGTTGTATTTAGCGATGCTCTGGTCTACTATTTTGATTAATAAAATTCATCATACAGTTAAGGGTCTCCATTACTATTTCGCATTATGGAGACAAATATTTGCAGACTATAGCTGCAGAAATAATGGCTGAGAGCAAGTTTCTCTCCTGGTGCAAAGATGTTTATTGTATTACACAAAAAGACTTTGACTACTCTTCATTGTTAAAAAGTGTCATATTAACAGCGGATGCCCATGCCAATTGCCATAAATGTCCCAAATGTTCCTCCACTCTGCATCATGGTTTTGCCAACGCCACCCATCAGTTCTCGTCCTCTCATGCCAATCCTAAAAGAGAAAACAGGGCATAAACATTTATTCCACAACTATATATTACTGCATATAGCTGATGACACAAATGGGCTTCACCAAATTTCACACATCAGTCTCAAAGTCAGATCAAAATTTAAGGTTAATGACCCCTTCAGTTGCAGAAGCAATTTGGAAGGCTGATTAGATCAGAAAAAATAATGTGTTTGTAATTCTCAGTCAGTAGATGAGCTACTAGCAAGTCTCCATTTTTTTTGCTGACATCAGTATTTAACGCAATTATTTAAGTTGACTACATAATGTTGTTATGTATAAGGAATCCTCCTTGGAAAACTCCATCTTTCCTGATATATACTGACAAAATTAAGAGTACAGTGAGTTTACTGATGTTTTTATCTAAAGAGAACATAAAACATGTTTAGGCCTTACCTTTCTGACACTGAAGATTTACTTTCATAATTTACTGTAATTTCAAATTATAGCACAAGGTTTATGGCCTTAAATTTATATTTACATTATAAATTAAATACATAAAAGCTTTTAACCACACCCAAAACTACTCCTTAAAATTAATTTAAATCCACAGACAGTTAAAAGACCCAGAGCAGCCCTAATTCAAAACATTAAAGGACAAACAATAGTTTTAAATACCTGCCAGAAACTCAGAACTCACAGAATCTAGAAGGGACTTCTTAACAGTGAGAGTAGTTTGCCAATGGAACCAGTCCTATAGCAATTTCAACATACCTGAGACAAGAAAATGTACCAAACAGTGCACCAGCTGCCATACCAACAGCAAAGCCCATCATGAAGCCCATTTTCACTCTGTCAAAACAACTGGGTTGCGACTGGCCATATGGCCCCACTGTTACAGGCATCTAGAAAAATAAATGAAAGTACTAATGAAGCACCAACATGAGATATATTGTTTCTGCAGATTATTCTCCTTTCCAGTGTAGATGAAATGTCTAAAGGTAACTGCCACTGGGATATTCCTTAGGCCACTTTGAAGTGTGGATTTGGCTTCAATATATGCTTTTTAGTAGGACTGTAATAACAGCTCCTGCAGAACAGGCTTTGATGTGAAATCCATATTTTGGGGGGTGGGGTAGGATTTGTGTGACTATGTTACTAAATATTTATATCCAAATTTACAACATTTAAACTACAATTCCTGGAGAAGCTTGCTGAAGGTTCCCAGAAAAGTTAACTCTTCCTTTGCATTCTGCAATATTATTTATAAAGGCTTGATATACTATCATAAGCAAAAGAGGCAAATTTTTGCCCCAAAGAACTTTATAACTTGAGCTCAACTAAAAGAAAAGGAAAAAAACCCCAACAAAAACAATTATTAACAACAACCAAAACCAACAAAATTTAACATTAGAGAAATTGACCCATTTCAGAATGCATAACGTGGTAGATCAATGAGTTTAGTAACTATTCAATAATTTCACTACTAAGACTTTTGTTTGGTGAAATGAAAGTGATCTGGACCTTGAATCTGTAGTTGTTTACACAGTAATAGACAAACAGTGGCAGAGCAATACCAATTTGGAAATGATTCAGGCTTTAAGTGCTCCTTGATTGCATTATTCATGCTCCTGTAAGGGAATGAACTTAATGGAAAGTACCTACTGAAAGCACCATCAGTGCAGATGCTTCAGAAATCACTCAATAGGAAGAATACAAGTTTTGAAACTCAGAGAGAGGAAGGCATGACACACTCAGCACTCAGGGTCTTGTAGCACATTTGGGGCAGCTTGTGAATCGGCACCACAAGAGAGGGAGGTACAAACTGCAGTTCCATTTGTCTGTATAACCCATTGAGGATGCATTATATTGTAGAATTACAGCAGTTTGGCACCACTTTAACTGCCACAGATGAATGCTGTGGAATAATCGGAGTTGTACTTTGATGTGGCACCAGCACTAACTGGGAGAGAAGATGAAAGACATTGCAAAACTACAACTCCCACAACTCTATAACATTGAGCTGTGGCAGTTAAAAACAGTGTCGAATTGCATTGATTCTACGTTTGTATCAAAAGGGTAATAATAAATAATAATAAACTTTATTTATACCCCACCACCATCTCCCCAATGGGGACTTGGGGCAGCTAACATGAGGCCAAGCCCTTTAAAATACAATACAACACAATAAAATACAGAATACAAGAAACAAAATGCATCAGAAAATAAAATTATAATAACAAAGTAAAATAATAAAGCAAATTCACACAATAAAATCAAACAGGGTGGGCAGGCCAAATTGATGAGGTAAAATGACAAAACCCTGGGTGAGGTAGGAATAGAAAATAGGTAAAGGTAAAAGGTTTTCCCCTGACATTAAGTCCGGTCATTTCCGACTCTGGGGGCTGGTGCTCATCTCCATTTCTAAGCCGAAGAGCTGCTGTTGTCCGTAGACACCTCCAAAGTCATGTGGCCAGCATGACTGCATGGAGTGCCGTTACCTTCCCGCCGGAGTGGTACCTATTGATCTACTCACATTTGCATGTTTTCAAACTGCTAGGGTGGCAGAAGCTGGGGCTGACAGCGGAAGCTTACACCACTTCCCGGATTCGAACCTTTCGGTCAACAAGTTTAGCAGCTCAGTGGTTTAACCCACTGCGCCACCGGGGGCTCCAAGAATAGAAAATATGTAAGGGAAAATGAAACAGTGGGGTAAGGCTTTCAGTTTAGAATGGGGAAAAGTGCATCATAGGGGTAACACAAATGGAATGGATGGTCACTCTCCAAAGGCACAATGGAAAAGCCAGGTTTTCAGGTTTTTCTTGAAGTCTGCTAAGGAGGGGGCTAACAAATCTGATTTAGTCAACTTTAGGTTCAGCTTTGTTATTTGACGTGCTGATTCAGAAAATTGCAGTGGATAAACCACATCAGCTCTAGTTTCTGATACAGAACATATCCCATCCAGTAGTCACTATCTACTTGCCAACAGAAAACCATATTTAATAAGCCTCGGCACTATAAGAGGGTTTTGTGTGACCAGTCGCGCTCGTTGCAACAGTGTAGTAACAGTGAGGCCATGAACTGGGACTGTGGTGCAGCTGGCTGGGAGTCAGCTGCATTAAGATCACTACTGACCAAAAGATCATGAGTTCGAAACCAGTCCGGGTCAGAGTGAGCTTCCGACCATTGTGTGTAGCTTGCTGTTGACCTTTGTAGCCCGAAAGACAGTTGCATCTGTCAAGTAGGAAATTTAGGTATCGCTTATGTGGGGAGGCTAATTTAACTAATTTACAATGCCATAAAATCTCCAGCAAGCAAGCAAGCAAGCAAAGAATGAGGAAGTACTCCATCAGTGTCTTAAATGGACGGTGAAGCGACAGCTCCCCTGGTGGCCAGAATTGTCGCATGAAAGCTGGAAAGTTAAATAGTCTCTGTGTGTCTGTCTATATATGTTGTGTGTCTATGTCCTTGAATGTTCGCCAGGTATATGTACATTGTAATCCGCCCTGAGTCCCCTGGGGGGTGAGAAGGGCGGAATTTAAATACTGTAAATAAATAAATAAACAAATGTTGAGGATCCCCACAGACCACAGGTTGGGAACTATTGATCTAGAGGGTTTTTGACTCTTCTCTGAAAGAAATGTCATGCTTTTATAAAAAAAAATATAATCTCCAAAAGAAGACAATTATGCTGGGGAAAATGGAAGAAAAAAGGAAGAAGGGCCGACCAAGGGCAAGATGGCTGGATGGGATCCTTGGAAGTGACTGGATTGACCTTGAAGGAGCTGGGGGTGGTGATGGCTTCCGCCCCTCCAGAGGAACAGTGGACATGATCTTCACTGGATGACAGCTCCAAGAAAAATGCAGGGAACAAAATCAACCTCTGTACATGGCATTCATGGACCTTGCAAAGGCATTCGACACAGTGAATCGCAGCGCTCTCTGGACCATCCTCCAAAAAATCGGATGCCCTAACAAATTTGCGAAAATCCTGTGGCTCCTCCATGATGGCAACAGTCTTGGACAGCAATGGCTCCCAAAGTGACCCATTTAAGGTGGAATCAGGCATCAAATAGGGAAGTGTTATTGCCCCAACTTTCTTCTCCATCTTTGGGAAGCCCTGGCCCTTGAGCGCTCCAGCTGGAGGTCAGCTGTGACCAGCAGTGCTGCAGAATTTGAAGAGAGAAACATGCCAGGAGGAAGGCACATCAAGCCAACCCCGACCGAGACCGCCTTCCACCTGGAAACCAATGTCCTCACTGTGGGAGAAGATGCAGGTCAAAAATAGGGTTCCACAGCCACCTACGGATCCACAAGAATACAGATCATGGAAGACTATCTTACTCATCCAACGAGGGATCGCCTAAGTGTAAGATGACGGCCGACAGGGAGCTCTGCTGTGGGCTGGTCCATGCGGTCACGAAGAGTCGGAAACGACTGAACGAATGAACAACAACAACTCCAAAAGGTTATGAATGCCTGTGATGTCTCGGCCTAGTTCATTTTCCTGTTTATTTCCCTGGAGTTAGACGGTTCCATTCTGTTAAGTTTTAGAGTAGGAGCTTAGGCTCCCCCTATAGGCTGAGCTCTTTGGTTCAGCCCATTCTGCCTGGTGAAAGACTTTTTGGCTCCATTCCTTTTGGTCATAGTTTATAGATAGTTGCCAGAAAAGTGTCTGGTCTGGTTTGCAGTCCGTACAGGCCATCCTTATCACATATTTGCTTTAGAGTTTATAGTAGATGTTATAAAGAATAGATAATATATGCTTCATAGAATTCTTAGATAATACATGCCTTAGAGTTTATAGTTTATAGAATACTTACCTCATAGATTAGAATATACATCCCCCAATAGTTAATAGTTATATATGCCATAGTTATAGCACACACTTGCCATAGTTTATAGCAGGGGTCCACAAACTTTTTAAACAGAGGGCCAGGTCACACTCCCTCAAACTATTGAAGGGCCGGATTATTTGAAAAAAACATGAATGAATTCCTATGCACACTGCACATATCTTATTCGTAGTGCAAAAACCACTTAAAAACAATACAATAATTAAAATGAAGAATAATTTTAACAAATATAAATTTATTAGTATTTCAATGGGAAGTGTGGGCCTGTTTTTGGCTGATGAGATAGGTTGTTGTTGTTGTGTACTTTCAAGTCGCTATAGACTTAGGTTGACCTTAAGCGAGGGCCGGGTAAATGACCTTGGAGGGCCGCATTTGGCCCCGGGCCTTAGTTTGAGGACCCCTGGTTTATAGAATACTTACCTCATAGAAATTATAGTTTGTTACCTCAGAGTTTATATTTCACTGTTCTAACACCATCATAATCAAACTGTACTTTTATACCTTGATTATTCAGTAAACAATTGTTGAACTTAATCTTGTTTGTAGAGTTTTATTTTGGGGGAATTATAGTAATTTAGGGCATACCGATGGTCACTGGGAAAATAGCCAGACACATTTAGTTTCTCATTAGATCTTCCCGGCGTGCCATCATAGCCATTTTCCAAAACCTAGGACTTGTAGTTTTACAGGGCCTTTAGCGTTCTCTGTGAAAGAGCTACCAAACGACAAAGCCCATGATTCCACAGCAGGCATGGGCCAACTTGGGCCCTGCAGGTGTTTTGGACTTCAACTCCCACCATTCCTAACAGTCTCAGGCCCTTTCCTTTTCCCCCTCAGCCGGAAAAGGAAGGGGCCTGAGGCTGTTAGGAATGGTGGGAGTTGAAGTCCAAAACACCTGCAGGGCCCAAGTTGGCCCACGCCTGTCCTACAGCATGTGACATAACCCAGGACAAGGCCTGTGGAGCTTTCCTGTCGCCCATGCGGGTCAAGGAGTCCTTTTTACCAGGGTCATTTCTCTTGCTCAATGGGAGAAAAGGAACTTTTTGCTAAGAAGGCTTGAGAGCTCCCTCCTTCTCCCCCCTCTCCTCAGAAGAGGCCCCCTCAAACAGCCCTCTTTACCTCGACCGCTCCGAGCTCCGCCAAACCCCGCTCTGCCTTCTTTTTCTTCCTTGGGGCGACGCTTCCGTCGCGCCCTGGTGATGTCACAGGAAACCAGCCTCCCTCTGGCGTCGTCTCTGAAGGAGAGAGAGAGAGAGAGAGAGAGAGAGAGCCAGGGCCAGGCAGGCAGGCGCGATGTGGGTGCTGAGGCATGCGCCGCGGCGGGTCTGGCGGGTCTTCCAGGCCAGGAGGCTCTCGGGCCCCGCTCAGCAAGAAGGTAAGCCTCCCCTTCGACTTCCTAAGTGCCTTCAGGAGTCACCCAGGGGCGGAAATAACGCACCCCTTGAACTGCCAAAGCTCAGTGTTATGGAATCATGATAGCAAGGCACCAGCACCCCTTGGCAAGGAAAGAGAAAGGCCTTGTAAAGCTACAACTCCCAAGACCCCATCGCATGCAGTCTTGGAGCTTGAGTTTTTAGGGAAAGCAGCTGGTGCGGCTTGTCAGGGATGGCAAGAGTTTTGTTGTGGCTGAGCAAGGGCAGACTGGTTATATAATCATCATCATCATCATAGAATCAAAGAGTTGGAAGAGACCTCATGGGCCATCCAGTCCAACCCCCTGCCAAGAAGCAGGAATATTTATTTATTTACTTTACTTTACTTGTATACCGCAGTTTCTCAGCCTAACAGGCGACTCAACGCGGTTTACAACAAGGATAAGATCAATCAACGATATACAATTTAAAACCATTAGAGCACAATATACAATATTGACACAACAATATTGCATTCAAATCACCCCTGACAGATGGCCATCCAGCCTCTGTTTAAAAGCTACCGAACTACAAACCCCATGATTCCACAGCAGGCATGGGCCAACTTGGGCCCTGCAGGTGTTTTGGACTTCAACTCCAGAGAAGCCATTGAAATCCACAAGCATATGGACAATTTCAACAGAAAGGAAGAAACCATGAAAATAAACAAAATCTGGCTACCAGTATTAAAAAACTCAAAAATTACAACAGCAAAACAACAGAGGGGAAACAAACAGGCACATAAAATCACTCTCAACAAAGGATTCCCCCCAGGCACTTCCAAGCCATTGAATGCTAATCAAGGTGATCAGCTGAAACATTCACACCTAGCCCCAGCAGACAAAAGTCCTTTGTCCCACCCTGGTCATTCCACAGATATATAACCCCATTTTTCCTACTTCCAACAGACCTCACTACCTCTGAGGATGCTTGCCATAGATGCAGGCGAATCGTCAGGAGAAAAATTGCCTCCAGAACATGGCCATATAGCCCGGAAAAACCTACAACAACCCAATAATAACTTTATTTTTATACCCCGCCAACCATCTCCCCTAGGGGACTCGGGGCGCCTTACAAGGACACGCCCAAAATTACAATTAACGCACACAACTAAAACACTTAACCAATTAAAACATCAGATAAAAACAAATAACAGCACAATTGAAAGCAATATAAAAATAATACGGCTGAAAGAAACATAGCTGAGGTATAGATTCAATGAGTGCAATACATTTTTACAGGAGCGCAGTAAACTGGGCAGGAAATACTGTCATAACACATGTTGAGACTGGTTGGCTTTCCCCTGACATTAAATCCAGTCGTGTCTCACTCTGGGGTGTGCTGCTCATCTCTATTTCTAAGCCGAAGAGCTGGCATTGTCTGTAGACACTCCAAGGTCATGTGGCCAGCATGACTGCATGGAGTGCCATTACCTTCCCGCCAGAGCAGTACCTATTCATCTACTCACATTTGCATGTTTTTGAACTGCTAGGTTGGCAGAAGCTTGGGCTGACAGCGAAAGCTTATGCCCCTCCCTGGATTCGAACCTGCGACCTTTCAGTCAACAAGCTTAGCAGCTCAGTGGTTTAACCCACTGCGCCACTACACATTAGATAAGATCTCAAGTTAGATAAGGTTTGCACTTTAGGCTGTATTTTTCCATTACTGCCTTTCAGTGTAGTTGTACTACTAGTAAAAAGGTCAAGGTTTGCCCTGACATCAAGTCTAGTCGTGTCCGACTCTGGTGGGTGGTGGTTACCTCATTTCTAAGCTGAAGAGCTGGTGTTGTCCATAGACATCTCCAAAGTGATGTGGTCAGCATGACTGCATGGAGCACCATTACCTTCCCACCAAGGTGGTACCTACTGATCTACTGATTTGCATGTTTTGCATGTTTTGAACTGCTAGTTTGGCAGAAGCTGGGGCTAACCGCAGGAGCTCACCCCACGCCCTGGATTTGAACCGCCAACCTTTCAGACAGCAAGTTCAGCACCTCAGCACTTCGCCACTAATACCACTAGTATTATTACTACTAGTAATAATAATAGTCATCATATTTTATTTGTTAACACCCCTCTTTGATGCAGTTAACAACATAGGGTGCATCTACACCAGGCATGGGCAAACTTGGGCCCTCTGGGTCTTTTGGACTTCCACTCCTACAATTCCTAACAGCCAGTAGGCTGTTAGGAATTGTGGGAGTGGAAGTCCAAAAGACCCGGAGTGCCCAAGTTTGCCCATGCCTGATCTACACTGTAGAATTAATTTATTTTGGTACTGCTTTGGGTGGAATAGTACAGTGCTATGGAATCCTGGGAGTGGTAGTTTGGTGAGTCACCAGCAGAGAAGGCAAAAAACCTCCTAAAGCTACAACTCCTATGGTTCCCTAGCAGTTAAAGTGGTGTCAACTGCATTGATTCTACGACATATGTAATCATTATAGTTAAATTACATAACTATAAATCAGATGTAATATTTGGTGATAGTGGAAGCAGAGCGTGAGTAAGGATTTTGTCAACAAAGGTATTTCACGCACCATCGACCCGGATAATTCGGGCTGTGACAAATGTCTTCCCTCCTCCCTGCATTAGCCCATGGTTCAGACAGGAACAGCTCTTTCTCCTAGCGTTGCATAAGTCTACATTTCTCTTCCTCCTTTTATAACCCAGGGCAGTGTAGTTGTATCCTGCTGTCAGTGATGAAAGACTTATTGATGCAAAGCTACTGCAATTTCTTTCGGAGGGAGTTCTTTAAACGAAAGCTCTGAGTTGATAGATTTGCTTTGGTAACTCTAATGGGAACCCAGTAGCATACATCTGAAAATGTTTTGACAATGAAATAGACTACTTTAAACATTAGCAGACTGTCAATTTCATCAGAAGCTTGTAGACCAGCATTACATATTTGGTTTTCGGGAGTTGGATTGTTTTTTGGAGTCCCTTCCAACTCTAGAAACCTTTGAAAAAGTTGCGCACTTTTTTTGTTGAACAGACATGATCTTGCACTTTTAAGGCTAAACTATGAGTTCACCTCAACCGATTTAGTGGTTGTATAGGATCTATTTTTGTAACTGGTAAAAATGGTTTAAATGACCTTACTTTGTTTAAAAGACATATCATTATGACTAACCAATCAGCTTAGTGATATTTACAGTCAGCCCTCCACATTTGCAGCTTTCACTTTTTCAGATTTAATTAATATATGTTCTCTCTAGAAATCTTTAGGTTTTCTAGTGCAACTCTATGGTCAATGTCTGTCGTACATTGACCATTTCTTGGTACTCCAGTACCAGTTTCTTAGAGAGGTGTTCTCTCTGGTTAAAAAAAATGTTATTTTTAAAATTTATGCTTTTCCCATTGCGACAGGAGTCCTGGGCCACTAACACCACTGAATCTGAATGTGGAGGGCTGACTGTCAATTGGTGTAGGGATCAGTTGTATCACTGATATAACTACTTTCAAGGAAGTGCTGCAAGATTATTAAAAGAATATTTGAATTGATATTAATAAATTTCTGTTCACGTCTTCTGCATATTTGCATTTGTTACTCATGTGGTTGTGTTTTCCTAGGTAAAAGTAATGCTGAAGAAAATACACTCCGACCATTGTACATGGATGTCCAAGCAACTACCCCTATGGTTTGTAAACTAAGTATTCATTTTGGGATAGTCTTTTTTTTTTTTTTAGAAGAAGAAGGAAAACAACATAGTATTTGTAGAGGAATCCTGTGTACTTTTTACTCAGATGTAATTTCTATTCCTTTTTGGGGGTGAGTGGGTTACCCCCAGATAAGTGTACCTAGGTGTGCAGTATACTTCAATATGTTTTGATTGTGAAAAAAATTATATGAAATCGAGCAACTGGAGAAAATGAATTAAAAAGTTAGCAACTTTAGAAAGTTAGTTTTCTAAATAAATCTTGATTTATTCAGAAATTAAGATTTGCCATATTCTAAGCTATTATCCCTCTGTGTACATGCATGTAAGTAACAGGGGAGGAAAAGATGTTGTATTGAAATAAGAACATTTTATAATTTATTTCCTAGGACCCCAGGGTTTTGGACAGCATGCTGCCTTACCTTGTGCATTTCTATGGCAACCCACACTCTAGAACCCATGCTTATGGGTGGGAAAGTGAATCTGCTATGGAAAAGGCCAGAAATGTAAGGTTTCTGTATTTTTCTTATAATTAATTTTGTTAATGTTTTCCTGCTCAGCTGTACTGCATTTCTATGCTGCTCAATATTACTGAAATTGCAGAATGAATTTTATTTTCTGTTTCAAATGCAAATTAAACTGTTGTTGTTGTTTTTTTTTACAGCAAATTGCATCTCTAATAGGGGCAGATCCTCGAGAAATTATTTTTACCAGTGGAGCAACAGAATCCAACAATATAGCAGTTAAGGTAAATGATTCTACTGTAGTGTCTGATATCTCATACCGCAACTCTCAGTAGTTAGGCTTTGATATTATATCACTAAGAAAAACAGAAGTTTAATATATTAGGAATCAAGAGCACAATTATCTATGTCTGTGCTTGATGAAATATCTGAAAGTTATGGCAAGCCTCAGAATAGTATTTAACCTGGCATATGGTATGCAATCTGCTTAAACCAAGCAGAAAAAAACCCGTTCTTTTAATAATTATTTAAATTATTTAAAGAACTGTTAAGATATAAAACCAACCATGACTTCTTTATATAGATAATGTGATGTGAATATTTTGCAATAGTGTTAATTTATAAACCTTGTTTATTTCACAAATTGTATCCGAAAATAACTTTTCAATAAAGGCTTTTAAAAAAACTCTGTAAATGTGTATAATTGTATATTCACAAGGCTTTATAATGAGATGAGCCTCTAATACATTTTGGCATTAGCTTAAAAAGGTTTGCAACATACTTAGAAAGAAGCTTTGCAGAACTTAATGGGAATTACTACCAAGTAATTATGGATAGAACTGAAGCTTTAGGTTGTAATCATGCTTAGGCTGCAGTCCTTATATATATTATTCCTGGGAGAATGTTCCAGTTAGGCCTCTTAATAAAACGGTATGCGGTTTTATTCTTGCTATTAAGTAAGTTATAGTTCTCAGTAAACATGTGTAGGATTGCACTGTTTGTTTCATTGAGCGTTTGACCTAGGATATGAGTAGCCTATTGCAAAGATGACCTAATTCAGCCAGGAATATACTTAAAGCATCTGTGCTAAGCAGTCATATTATCAGAATAGTTTGAAACTACAGGTCTCTTTCCTTATGCCAACATATTGGACTGCAGATATTCCTATGAGTGCATATATTTTCCTTGGTAGTTATACCCTACTATAGTAACTATTTAGAATAAGAATATTCCTTGCAATGATGACAGCTGGAAAGTTTTATATAAATATTGATCAAAGTTGAAAAATCTATTTGACTAGTACAGTCAGTGGCATAATTCTCTGTGTACTTTTCTGGATTCAATGACATTAAAACCCATTCAAGTACATATAGGATTACATCCTGAGATAATGTTGTTCACAGGTGCTTGGGATTAAGGCCCATAAAATTCAGCGGGATTTTCCCCCACAGGAAGCACATTTAGGGTCTTGTTTGCAGTGACTCCAAGCAGCCAAGTTACTGAACATTCCAAACCTCTGACTCAACATTATTTTTTAAAAGCTAAAATATTCCGGCATCTTTAAAACTGCCATCTTTTTCTTTGATTTCTTTAAAGGGTATTGCAAGATTCTATAAATCCAGAAAGAAACATATAATTACAACACAAACCGAACACAAATGTGTGTTGGATTCTTGCCGTGCACTAGAAGCTGAGGGCTTTAAAGTTACATACTTGCCTGTAAAGAAAAATGGAATTATAGATTTAAAGGTGAGTAACTTGAGGTGTGTTACACATTCTTGAATTTATTACACATAGCAATACAAGGAAAATGTTTGTCAGGTAAAATGAGAAAGGCTGACACTTGTTCTTCTGTCACACTGAATCGCTTCAGCAGGCATAGTAAGCATAAAGTTAGATATGCTTGTATTCAACTGGATAAGATTTAACCAATCAAACAAAATTACTATTGAACATAATGGAATACATTGCAGTACTTGGTATTGCAAATCAAAGTACATGTTTTGCAGCCCTATTAAAATGTCTAAGGCAGTTTTTACTTAATTACAAAATATACAACCAACACAAAAATAATGATTGTTATTCAACGGACTGGGCAGCCTTATGAATGTGCACAGGAAGTTTTCATTTACCACATCCACCCTTGAATTTTCTCAAAGTATTGCTGGTGAAGAGAATTGCCAAGTCCTTGCTCCTCTAATGCACACACCTCTTTACATCTGACTCCTTGATGTCATTGAAACATAACTATGCCAAACTTTTTTCTGAATTGTACCAAGTTTTAGTTCTGTTATGGAAATTGTGAACAGACCTTTACCATATTTAGATTTAATGTGTTTATTGCAAGTAGTTGAATTAAAATCTCAGTATCATTTATAAAGAGCATTTACTTCCAGTGCTCATGTAACTTGAATTACTTCATTATCTTGCACTATTTTTTCCAGGACCTACAAAGTGCAATACAACCAGACACAAGCTTGGTTTCTGTGATGGCTGTGAACAATGAGATAGGAGTGATACAGCCAGTTGGTGATATCGGTAAGTAGATAATGGCTTGGCTTCAGCAAAAAAGCCCCAGAGCATTAAGATGAAATTATACTAACTCAGAAGAATACAAGAAGTCTACATAACTGTGCTTGGAAACAAAACACTGACTCATTTCAATGTGTGTTCAAGATTTGTAGTGATCAGAAGAGATCTCTGACAGAGTTTCATGCTTGAAAAAAGGGAAATACACTATTTATTAGAGCTACTACTTGTTGCTCTTTTTATCAGAGCAGAAGTACAAACCTTAAGGGTTGAGATGTGTTGTGTATGCAGTTAAACCTGTTCCCAATAATAGTTTAGGGATGGCCAGAGAAAGAGAGGTTCTCCTTTGGTCTTCCCCAAAATCAACCTTAGGAATGATTTAGTCCAGCTGATTTTCTCTTAAATAGGCCTTAACTCTGCATGATTGACTCAGTTAGTGTCTGTATGCAAAGATGATTCTGTTGCCACATATTCCTAATACATATTTGAAAAGCTCCCCTGAAAGTGAGGCCTCCTGGTCCTCTTAAAGTGGAAATAATTGCATTTATGTGTCTTGAAAATTGTCCTTAAAATAAATCTGAAGCTTTTCTTTAGATATAACAATTTTAAAAATGAAAATTGATGTCAATGAAATGAAAATGTATCTAATGAGTATCAATGGCTACAGAATATTTGGCCCCCAAAATATTTGTTTCTTCAATTTTATGACGTTTAATCTTTACTGTTAAATATTCCTCCACTTGTTTGATTAGTTATTTACATAAAATTTGGAGAAATTGCTAATCTATTCCAAGGTGTTGTGCAAAACTAAGGTTTGGGTGTTCATAGAGGAAACAAGTGTACTGTATCTTGTAACCAGACAAAAATGATATTTGTATTGAATGATTCTTGTTTTGTATTACAGGTCGGATCTGCAGCTCCCATAAAATTTTCTTTCACACAGATGCTGCCCAGGCAGTTGGGAAAATCCCACTGGATGTCAATGAAATGAAAATTGATCTAATGAGCATCAGTGGCCACAAAATATATGGCCCCAAAGGTATTTGTTTTTTTCCTGATATTATGGCATTTAGTCTTTTTGTCTGTTAAATATTCTTACATTTATCGTATTAGATCTTCAAACAAAGTTTGGAGAAATAGCCAAAGGTGTACTGTAAAACAAAGGTTTTGATACTTATGGAGGAAAAAATGTATGTTGTAACCAGAAAAAATAATGCTTTGCACTGAATGATGTTGTTTTTGTATTACAGGTTAGACCTGCAGCTGCAAATGTATATTGCTTTCTATTGTATATTATTTCTAGCTGCTGGGAGCAACACTTTTACTGGATTCATCCCAAGGGTGTAAAATGATTTAGGAGACTTAGTTTTATCAGGGAGCTGTAATATTTTTTTCCTTTTAAGAATTCTGTTTGCCTTACTGATAAATTGTAGGTCAATGAATTACAAGTTCTATGTTTTTATTACTTGAATCCAGAAAAAAAATCTGTCCATACACATTGTGACTGCATTGAAGTACTTGTGATTTTCAGCTTAGAATGAATGGCTTTCATTCTAAACATCCAGGGAGCTGCAGAGGAGGAAAAAAATATCCCAACCTGACTTCCACTGACAGACGCTGTTTCGTCTGGCTGTTCTATGAATGGAAGAATTTCATGTAGGCCCCTTTTACACTGACATATAATCCAGGCTATCAAAGCAGATAATCCACATTTTCTGCTTTCAACTGGATTATATAATCCAGTTCAGAGCAGAAAATCTGGATTTTATATGGCAGTGTAGATGGGGCTGAGTAAAGTCACTCTGCCAATGAAATTACACAACATGTTCTTAGACATGTTGTGTAAACTACTTTATGTAATCGTCTTTATGCAATTAATAACTGTCTGCAGACTGTTCTGTTGTTGTGTTTATCCTTGGTGTAGTCTACTATGCATGTGTGTATGTTTGTGCATAACAATGTATTTCAAGTTTTGAAATAAGTTATGGGCATCTATGTATCTTGGGTATTGTGAAGCACACTCTTTATTGAATAAGATTGACAGGTGAAATAATGGATAGATGTTCCTTTAATGGTTATGCAGAAGAGAGAATTCCAGCCGGTTTTGCTTGCATAACTAGCCACATCTGCTTACATTCCCTCTTTTACACTATTATTACATAGATACCTGCCAGTCCACATGCATTGCACTATTCTTGGAATCATGGCTACGTTTCTTAAAGTGCAAATGCTTAATCTTTTTGATTACTGGAGAGTGTGTGTGTATGAATGCAGCAGTATGTAGGGATGTCAGAAACCCTGTTACGCTTTTCTTCATGATGCCACATTGTTTATTCTTATTTTCTAGAACGAATTAATGATGAAGAAAGTATTGAGTTAGGAACAGAACAGGGATTTTGATTTGTTAAAGGAATAGCTACTAACTTGACAGAAAAGTTGTGAGTATTAGTGAGTATAGTTAGAATAATTGGCGTAACCACAGGAAATTGATTATATTCTTATTTAAAACTCACTCATGTTTTTTTCTTCTTGTGACTGAGGATTTTGATGAAAGAATATCGATACAGGGAGGAAAAGCCTTTCTGAACATTCCCAAACTTTTCAGTATGCATAATCTTCTCTTTACTAAACACACTTTTCCCCTCAAGGGGTTGGTGCAATTTATGTTCGGCGACGACCAAGGGTGAGAGTGGAACCCATACAGAGTGGAGGAGGCCAGGAACGAGGATTACGTTCGGGGACGGTGCCAACTCCTTTAGCTGTAGGCCTTGGAGCAGCTTGTGAATTGGCACAGCAAGAGATGGAGGTACAAAGTGCAATTCCATTTGTCTGTACAACTGATTGAGCATGCATCTATACTGTAGAATTAATGAGGTTGGCACCACTTTATCTGCCTTGCTTCAATGCTTTGGAATCCTGGGATTTGCAGTTTGGTACAGCACTAAGCCTCTTTGGCAGAAAAGGCTAAAGAGCTTGTAAAACTACAATTCCCATGATTGCCATAACATGTAGCCATGGCAGTTGTGATGTCGAATTACATTAATTCTACAGTGTAGAATTGTACCCTGAGATCAAGTTAGCTTAGCTAGCTTTATTTTGCTGTGTTTTAACACAATTTCCATAGTAGTAAGTTTGCAAAAAAGTTTGCAAAATACTCACCTGCTTATTTGGATGAGGGCTTAACATCTCTTCCTTTATACTATAGGTTTAATCTTGTTCCATATTTTCCCCTTAGTTTAAAAAAAAATACAATGTGCTTCAATGATCTAAACATTAGCATCTTAATAGAACCATTTCCTGATACATTTTGATTTTAGTAATGCTGCAGTCGTTAGCTAAGTAGTCCATTTCTCTTCTTTCATGTATCGGCTACAGAACCGCCAAACTCGGAACTGCAAATATTTTGATTCCTCTGCTGCTGCTAATAAGAAAAGAGTTGTAGTTTCTAGAAGGAAACTAACCATTTTAGTAACTACTTGGGTGTATTCCTTATCAAGGATTGAGACACCTGACACAAAATTATACCTCTTCAGGTTTAAACATACAGCAACAAAATATGAATCACTAGTATAATATTTTGGGTAAATAGGTAAGGAGATATCTGTGGATTGGTTAATTAGCTGATTGGTATTCTTCTTTGTTTTCTAGTATGACCATAAGCGAATTAGCTTATTGGCTGACAGGCTAGTTACAAAAATAATGGCAGAAGTTCCTGATGTGGTAATGAATGGAGATCCAGAGAACCGATATCCAGGTATTGTTAGAAGAATATTGTGTTCCCTTTATTTCTGAATTTATTAAATACCAGTAATTATCTTAATTATCTTGATAATGCTCAAGGGTTCTTAACACCCCCTTCCCCCAAATAAAAGAAAATTAATAAACCTCTTTGTAAACTTATGTGTGGAACAGGTACGCTGTGCTGTAATTTAAAATGTAGTTAGATTTCCATGTGTTCTGTGGTTTGTGGTGCAGGATCTTACCTGTCTGAGTTACCTTGGGGTGTGAGAGAGCGGGATAGAAATATAACAAATAAATAAATAAATAAATAAATAAATGGTGGTTAATCTCTGCCAGAAGTTGACCATAGGATTGTGCTGGAACACCTAGAGATTCCTAAAGAGACCATATCAAATCTACAAAGTTAATCCCACAAATGTGGAGACTGTAGTATGTAATCTTGTGTGCTATCCTAAAAATAATACATTACATATCATAAAAAATCACATTTTTTGATATTTTCCATGCTGTAATTTCCAGAAAAAACTCCAGAGATAGGCTTGCTATAAATCAGAATTTATTTTTATGTACATAACAACGGTTTATATTAGTATTCTATGTAGGTTTTACAAATGTAAATATAACTCTCTCGTACAGAGAGATAGATTAATCTTTAAAGAGGATGACTATGCTTTGTTAACTCCCCAGGCTGCATCAACCTGTCTTTTGCATATGTGGAAGGAGAGAGTCTGCTTATGGCACTTAAAGATGTGGCACTTTCTTCTGGAAGGTAATACTGAATGTGAAAGAGAAATAAAGGGCCTCAAGAATGGTCTGAGCATTCAGAAGCTGTTGGGGCACAATGTCTGGTTGTCCTTTTACCATGTTTGCATAAAACTGTTTCACAGCCCCCTAATGCAAGCTGCTCTTTGTTCATCAACAGCATAATAGACAAGCTTAGGAAGTCAGTGGGAATGCAAACAGAGCCCTGCCTCATGAACAGAATGTATATTGGTTATGAGGTACACTATAAAGCTATTAGCCCCAAATGTGCTCCTTACTGATGGCAGGCTTGCTACCTCTGTTGACAGCGTAAGGTGTGATCTATCACTTTTAAACAGGATGTCAGTGTCAGTTTATGACCAACCAATCCAAAGACCTTTTTTTAATTTGCATCGGAATTACATTGCTTCCATTCATAAAGAATTTGCTTCTAACATCATAGGTCCTTTTAAAGATTCTATTAATATTTCCCAAAGTATAAACAGTATCCAAAACTGGATTTTTATTGCCAGAACTGAAATCAAATAGAAGTGAGTTCCCCACTGTATTCAATCAGTGCCCACAAAATTAGCTCCGCAGAGATGAGAAATCTCAAAGGTTGATTTTTCTGGCAGCACGGAGAGCAGTAGGAAGGAGAAAAGGGCAATACAAGCACGATACTGGATTTTTATCTACATAATTTTAACAGGTTTTATTGTTTAGCCTTGAATCTGCCTTTTAACATCATTGCCCCCATCTTCTCAGTTTATTTATCCTTTCTCCCATCTCTTTTCAACTCTCTTAACTTTTGCAATCATAATAATTCAAAGCATTCTGATATTTTGCTCACATACAACACATTTAATTGTATTACCACAATATCTCTTTTTTCTGCTCCTTTCTACCCTTCACACCTTTCCCCTAATATTGGTTTTATGTCTTCTCCATTACATTTCAACTTTGTAAATGCCTTCATTCTGTTAATTTCACATGGGGGTTCTGTGTGGGAAGTTTGGCCCAATTCTGTCATTGTTGGGGTTCAGAATGCTCTTTGATTGTAGGTGAAGCATAAATCCCAGCAACCACAACTTACAAATGTCAAGGTCTATTTCCCCCAAACTCCACCAGTGTTCACATTTGGGCATATTGAGTATTCATGCTAAGTTTGGTCCAGATCCATCATTGTTTGAGTCCACAGTGCTCTCTGGATGTAGGTGAACTACAACTCCAAAACTCAAGGTCAATCCCTATCAAACCCTTCCAGTATTTTCTGTTGGTCATGGGAGCTCTGTGTGCTCAGTTTGGCTTAATTCCATCATTGGTGGAGTTCAGAATATTCTTTGATTGTAGGTTAACTATAAATCTCAGCAACTACAACTCCCAAATGACAAAATCAATCCCCCCCAACCTCACCTGTATTCAGATTTGGGCATATTGGGTATTTGTGCCAAATTTGGTAAAGTGAATGAAAATACATCCTGCATATCAAATATTTACGATTCATAACAGAAGCAAACTGACAGTTATGAAGTAGCAACGAAAATAATGCTATGTTTGGGGGTCAGCACAACATGAGGAACTGTATCAAGGGGTCGTGGCATTAGGAAAGTTGAGAAACACTGTTCTACCAGATAGAGTCAAGAAGGACATTTGGACAACATAAATAACTCATATACTTCAGGAGTATGCTAATTTAGTGCAGTTGGCTATGGTAGTTTTACATCCCTTATAAAATGTAATAATTTGACAATTTGTTTTCATTTTCTTCAGTGCATGTACATCTGCATCTTTGGAACCATCATATGTGTTGCGTGCAATTGGAACAGATGAAGATTTGGCTCATTCATCTATAAGGCAAGGGTTATAGTCACTTTGAGTCTTTACATTGTCGTATAACTTCTGTCAAATGCAGAATGTCTCTCTGCGTGTATAAGTATTGTGTTGCTTTTAACAAGCTCTGTTTCACTGCAGGTTTGGCATTGGCCGTTTCACTACAGAAGAAGAAGTGGATTATACTGTGACAAAATGTATACAGCATGTCAAGAGATTAAGGGAGATGAGGTAAAATTCTTCTAATTTTTTGACATTTAACCATTGCAGAATTTGTGTACCATTACCTTTGTTGTCAAGAATTCATTGGAATTCAGTGGTTAAAGTGGGTCAAGTCTGGGAAAGAAGAATAGTATTTGATGCCTTCCTTGGTTGAGGTTGAGGACTTGCCTTAGGCAAGGAATAAATGGATTCTGGGTGTTCATGTAGGGAGCCGCATGCCAGCAGTAAATGAATAAATGGTTTATCATACCAGCCACAGGTCATGACATCAAATAATATACAACCTTTAAAAGTACAATAAGCACTTTCCAATATAAACATTAAAACTTATTCTATATAGTGACTCTTTAAACAGTTGCAGTGACATGATAACAATAACAATGTCTGATTTGTATCATCCCAAATGATCTCCATTTCCATTTCTAGCCTCCACTGTGGATTTTACAAATTTAGCTCAAATTCTTTGGGTTGCGACTGCAAATGTGGCAACCTTTAATGCTGTATTTTTGGAATAATCCACTAACAAGTCACAGA
Organism: Anolis sagrei; assembly: GCF_037176765.1. Classification (NCBI taxonomy): domain Eukaryota; kingdom Metazoa; phylum Chordata; class Lepidosauria; order Squamata; family Anolidae; genus Anolis; species Anolis sagrei. The sequence goes on along the minus strand of NC_090024.1, from coordinate 207,081,914 downwards.
TAACTACTGACTGTTGCCACTACTCGGTTTCATTTACTAAAGAATGAGCAATATTGTCAACAATATCTTTAAGACTTAACATCTGTAGCCCTTAGAAAAGCATTTACAACCCTGCACTTCCAAACATTCCAGCAGTGAGTAGAGGCGACTCCCAAAATATTCAGAGCCAACTTACTTCTGGTATGAGGCCAGTGATATAAGCTGCATCTACACTGTATCATTAATGCAGTTTGACAGCACATTAATTATCATGGCTCAATGCTGTGGAATTGTGGGAGTTCTAGTTTCATGATGCAGAGGAGGCAAAAGACCTTGTAAAAATCACAATTCCTATGATCCCATAGCATTGAGCCATATAATTTAAAGATGTGACAAACTGCATTAATTCTAAAGTGTAGATGCACCCATGGTTTCCCTGACTTCATTCGCATAAACGAGTGACACCACTTTATATATATTTATGTTCATACACATACTATCCTTTACTTATTGTGACAAGTTTTTTAAAAGCCTCATTGTAGTGGTGGAGATGGTAATTTTGAAGAAAACATTGAGGAGAGGAGGGTTATTCTCTCCCTCCAACTGGACACTATCTCCACACAAAATGTTCCCTTCAAGTTAGGGTTTAAAAAACATAATTGACAGCAGACGTTCTTAGGATGGAAAGGAAAGGCCTCACTTTTCATTACAGTACTTGTCAGCACAAGCATGGGAGTTAAAGATTTTATCTGACATTTGAATCAAATTTCAAATTCCTTCCCTGAGGTGGAATTTCTTGCCTATGATGGAGTTTTATAGCTATTTTTAAAGACACATTTTTGTATTTAATGTTTTAAATATTTGTTAGCCATTGTGTGTCATGAATGGAGGGTGGTGAATATGTTTCACTCAAAATTTTATAAATTTGTTCAGTCCCATTTTTGTTAGCTGCTCTGATAGACAGGGATATGACCTTTCTTAGGCTCCTACATTCTGTATCAAACCACTTTCTCTTATCAGGCTTGCAGGCTTTAGTTAGTTCTGCACGGATCAAATAAGGTTTAAGGGAAGTAATAATTTGCTGATAGCCCTCTGTTGGGTTTATTGTACATTTGAGGATCTTATCTCTACAGGTTTCCAATATTGGTCCATTAGGTCCATAACCTTGACGCTCAAGGGCTCATACCAGTTGAGCCTCCTAGGCCCCATGGATACCAAGTCCATTGCATATTTATTTGGTAATCTGGGCTGCTCTACCTCTGTTTTTATGACTAATTTAATGGGGTGATGATCACTTTCTGGGTGTATGTCCACTGTAAAAGTCTGGACTGCTGACAGCAACCCTGGTGAGATTATAAAATAATCCAGTACTCTTCCCCCCCCCCGCCCCGCCCCGCCCCTTACTGAGTGGTAAGTACATAGGCCGGATGACTCATCTAAATAGCTACCATTCATGATTAGTAAAAAATATTTATAGGTTAGCAAGAATAGTTCCAGCCCATTCTTATTAAATTTCATATCGCTCAAATGTCTATTGAGAATTGTTTCTCTAAATACAACCCAAAATGCTGAGCTAGTATCTCATTTGATTTTTCCATTCTTGCATTGAAATCACCTCCCAATACAATGTTCGTATTTTCCAGACCAGCGGTCCTATCTCCCAAGACTGTATCTTTTAAAAAAACTGTATCTAAAAAAACCAACAACAATTGCTATATTCTTTGGCGGACTGCACCGAATTTACTGTGGGCGCATAGACGTTAATACAAAATAAGCACAAGTAACTCTTAAGTTTTATCTGGATGGTTAGTATATTATTATTAGACTGATTAGTCATAATTTGACACTAAGCTTCTAGTTCTACTGAAACTAAAACTGCTAAACCCCCACAGCAGCACCCCCACTTATGCCGTCTCGCTGCTACCACTGCAAAGCTTCCAAAACCCTACAAATTAAGATTTGAGGCATTCTCCACCCTGTAACAATATAATAGCGAATTCCTGTAAATATTCTACGAACTTTTTATCCACTAATTTTCTGGCCCATCCGGATATATTCCAGGACAGAATCTTTAGCTCCTTTGCTGTTTTCCTTCCTATATAGTTGTTCAAGCCAGCACGTTAAATCTATTTCAGCCTGCATAGATTCTACTAGCTTATCATGCTGTCCCTTAGTCAGATTTAATAACCCTCCTGTGGGAGGATGGTGATGGACAAATGTCTTAAATACTATCCCCAACTAGAGTAGGCCTATTGGCTTAATGTGTTTGAAATACATGTTGAGCCACTATTCAATAATGGATTAAGTAATTGAGTTGGGACTATCGGTAGGATTCAAACAAGAAATACTACACAGAATTCGTATTTCTTCAGAGGCAGCTATTTTTAAATAACATTCTGTTCTTACAAATTCTTCAACATTTATTAATGTCGGATGTTAGTTGTATTTCTAGGTAATGACTGCAGATTTTCCTTCTCGTTTTACAGTCCGCTGTGGGAAATGGTACAGGATGGCATTGATTTGAAGAGCATTAAATGGACACAGCATTAAAGAAAGGAGATGCCTTATAAACGTAGACTGCACTGATGTGGACTGAATGGATGTATTCTGTACATGCCCAAAGAAAACTATGTGGCACCTATTTCAAAATGCACAACATCTCTGTGACAAGGGAATTCCATTTCTGAATACAGAATCCGAGAAATAAATCTGAAACATGTAATCAGACCTATATTACACAGCAAATATACAGAGACATCTGGTTCTTTGCACCAAAGAAATTACTGTATTTTTATTTGAAGGTTAACGTAGTATGTCAAATAAGTGTTGTACTCTGAAAAATGTTTCTACGATGTTTTCTCCCCAAACAACTTTGCATCTGTTTCATCAACATTTATTCTGTAGCAGAAAAATGTATTTGGATGTACTATATGGTCAGAAGTAAACCTTTTATCCAAGGTAATTTTCCATCTAAAAATCCTGTGCCATATTTTTGATCAGTGGTGTGTATGTTATAATAATTAGTACAGCTATGGCAAGGCCAAATAGTGATTGAATAAAGATGACTTTGCTCATAATAAAATGCAACTTATTCTCATAATACAGTATTAGTGTTTCATGTTTTCCCCTCCTGATTATTTTTCCTGACTCTTTATTATAAAGTATTATCTTAAGCTTTATGGACTTAGGTGATATACAGTGTGTTGTCACTATTGCTTCCTTATGTAACTATGGAATATAAAAGACTGTTGCTTTGGGAATAAGGTCATGCTTGCATGAAAATATTCCAGCATTGCTTTTGCTGGATCATAATAATGAAATAAAGGTGAAGCCTCTGCCTTTCATTTCAGGCAGTCTGCCAGAGCAAAATTATATTACACAAACACTACTAATGTTACAAAATGTAGAGCAGATTTTCTCAAACTACGGTCCTCCGGGTATTTTGGACTTCAGCTCCCAGAAATCCCAGCGAGTTTACCACCTGTTATGAATTGTGGGAACTGAAGCCCAAAACATCTGGAGGAGCGCAGTTTGAGAAATTCTGCTCTACATTTTGTAACATTAGTAGTGCCTTTCTGTTCCAACATGGAATAGTGATTTAAACACTGGAGTGTGCCTCTGGAGACCAGGGTTCGAATCTGTGCTCTACTATGGGAACTCATCTTGTGTAAGTCAGATTCAGCCTTAGAAAGGAAAAGCCCCAATGAAGAAATCTTGCCAAGACATCCCTGTGACAGAGTCACATAAGTGAGATATAACTTGAAGGCACAAAACAACAAGCAACAATTAAAAGCCTACTTGTTCCATACAAACACTTGTAAACTGCGTCTACTCAAATTCCATAATTTCAGGGATTAAACAATAGCAAACAAAAACTTTTTAATTGTGTGTCATAGCCAGGGAGGTCTGTATTGGTAGGGAGGTAATTTCCTAGATGGCTTCGGAGAATGAATCCAAGAAGAGAACCAGTTGTGATATTTTCAAATACTCCTAGTGTACTAATGTACTCTGGCCTGCAGGCTGTAATCTTATACATGAAGTCTGGCAAATCTGTGTTTAATTTTAAGAGTTACAAGCAAAGTCAGAAAGAGTTACCTATTACCAAAGCTGCAAATGGTATCATTGCTACACTGAAGAATACCACACAGGCACTTGCAGACTGCTGAGATGTTATGGGAAAATATGCCTTAACTAAATAATATACAATCCTTTGCATATGTTACATGTGTCCAGTGCAAACTTCTTAAAAAGACAACCTACCTCTGGAGCAGTAATTCACCCAGGACAGAAGAACATAGTGACTCCTGTTCAGCGGAAATAAAATATCAGTGAGAATATGTGTCCCCCACCCCACCCCACCCCACAAAGGCTGTCATATTTCCCAGGAGAAATGAAATAGGGATCCAAAGTCATCCCACCAGACTTATACAAAAACATTGCTGTCAATGTAACACAGAAATGACAGTTTTCAGAGTGTTTTCAGAGGCCTTGGAGGGCTGTATCCGGCCCCCGGGCCTTAGTTTGAGGACCCCTGCTATAGAGCAAGCATGGGCCAACTTGGGCCTTCCAAGTGTTTTGGACTTCAACTCCCACCATTCCTAAGAGCGTCCGACTCCTTCCTTTTCCCCCTCAGCTGCTTAAGGAAAAGGAAAAGAAAAGGAAGGGGCCTGAGGCTGTTAGGAATGGTGGGAGTTGAAGTCCAAAACACCTGGAGGGCCCAAGTTGGCCCATGCTTGCTCTATAGCAGGGGTCCTCAAACTAAGGCCCAGGGGCCAGATACAGCCCTCCAAGGCCCTCGCTCTGGGTCAACCTAAGTCTGAAACTACTTGAAAATACACAACAACAACAATCCTATCTCATCAGCCAAAAGCAGGCCCACACTTCCCACTGAAATACTAATAAGTTTATATTTGTTAAAATTGTACTTCATTTTAATTATTGTATTGCATTTAAGTGTTTTTTGCACTGCAAATAAAATATGTGCAGTGTGTGTAGGAATTCATGTTTTTTTTCCAAATTATAATCTGGCCCTCCAACAGTTTGAGGGACTGTGATCTGGCCCTCTGTTTAAAAAGTTTGTGGACCCCTGCTCTATAGTATGATTAAGCAGCTGAGGGGGAAAAGGAAGGGGCCTGAGGCTGTTAGGAATGGTGGGAGCTGAAGTCCAAAACACCTGGAGGGAGGGCCCAAATTGGCCCAGGCCTGCTCTATAGTATGCTTAAGCGGCTGAGGGGGAAAAGGAAAGGGCCTGAGGCTCTTAGGAATGGTGGGAGTTTTAGTCCAAAACACTTGGAGGGCTCAAGTTTGCCCATGCCTGCTCTACTTACTTACTTTACTTAGGCAATCCCTCATTTTCCGAGGAGGATTGTCTTCCAGTATTCTTGTGGGTCCGTATGTGGCTGTGGAGCCCTATTCTTGCTCTGCATGTTCTTCCGCAGTGAGGGCATTGGTTTCCAGGTGGAAGGCGGTCTCGGTCGGGGTTGGCTTGACGCGCCCTCCTCTTGGCATGCTTCTCCCTTTCGCCTTCCATTCGTGCCTCTTCAAATTCTGCAGCACTGCTGGTCACAGCTGACCTCCAGCTGGAGCGGTCAGGGGCCAGGGCTTCCCAGTTCTCAGTGTCTATGCAGGAGTTTTTAAGGTTGGCTTTGAGCCCATCTTTAAATCTCTTTTCCTGTCCACCAACATTCCGTTTTCCGTTCTTGAGTTCGGAGTAGAGCAACTGCTTTGGGAGACGGTGGTCGGGCACCCGGACAACGTGGCCGGTCCAGCGGAGTTGATGGCGGTGGACCATCGCTTCAATGCTGGTAGTCTTTGCTTCTTCCATCACGCTGACGTTTGTCTGCCTGTCTTCCCAAGAGATTTGCAGGATTTTCCGGAGGCAGTGCTGATGGAATCGTTCCAGGAGTTGCATGTAAGTCTGTAGACAGTCCATGTCTCACAGGCATATAGCAGGGTCGGGAGGACAATAGCTCTATAAACAAGCACCTTGGTATCCCTACGGATGTCCCGGTCCTCAAACACTCTCTGCAGAGATGCCTGTTCTATAGTGTGCTTAAGTGGTTGAGGGGGGAAAGGAGGGGGTCTGAGGCTGTTAGGAATGCTGGGAGTTGAAGTCCAAAACACTTGGAGAGAGGGCCCATTGGTCCATGTCTGCTCTATAGTATGCTTATGCAGCTGAGGGGAAAAAAAGAAAGGGCCTGAGGCTGTTAGGAATGGTGGGAGCTTTAGTCCAAAACCCTTGGAAGGCCCAAGTTTGCCCAAGCCTGCTCTATAGTATGCTTTAGCAGTTGAGGGGGGAAAGGAAGGGGTCTGAGACTGTTAGGAATGCTTGAAGTTGAAGTCCAAAACACCTGGAGGGAGGGCCCAAGTTGGCCCATGCCTGCTCTATAGTATGCCTAAGCGACTGAGGGGGAAAAGGAAGGCGTCTGAGGCTGCTAGGAATGCTGGGAGTTGAAGTCCAAAACCCTTGGAAGGCCCAAGTTTTCCCAAGCCTGCTTTATAGTATGCTTAAGCAGCTGAGGGGGAAAAGGAAGGGGTCTGAAGCTGCTAGGAATGGTGGGAGTTTTAGTCCAAAACCCTTGGAAGGCCCAAGTTTGCCCAAGCATGCTCTATAGTATGCTTAAGCAGCTGAGGAGGAAAAGGAAAGGGCTTGAGGCTCTTAGGAATGGTGGGAGTTTTAGTCCAAAACACTTGGAGGGCCCAAGTTGGCCCAGGCCTGCTCTATAGTATGCTTAAGCAGCTGAGGGGGGAAAGGGTCCTGAAGCTGCTAGGAATGGTGGAAAGGCCCAAGTGTGGGAGCTTAAGTGGCTGAGGGGGAAAATGGTGGGAGCTTTGGTCCAAAACCCTTGGAAGGCCCAAGTTTGCCCATGCCTGCTCTATAGTATGCTTAAGCGGCTGAGGGGTGGAAAGGAAGGGGCCTGAGGCTGTTAGGAATGCTGGGAGCTGAAGTCCAAAACACCTGGGGGGGGGGGGGGGGGGCAAGTTGTCCCAGGCCTGGGTGAGGCCTTAGGGCAGGTCCTGGTGGTAGACGGGCAGCCTTCTTAGGCCACGCCCCCTCTCAGGCCACGCCCCCTCCCTCAGCGGCGGAAGGCAGGGGCCCGGAGGCGGTGCAGGCGGGCGGCCATTTTGTGGCGCTGCGCGGTGGCTGGCGCTGGGCTCGGCGCGGGGAGCGGGGCCTGTGTGGCGGCGAGTCCCTCTCTTTCTAACCCCTTTCCTCCTCCTCCTCCTCCTCCTCCAATTCCCCCCGTGCAGGCCGCTCGGTAAGAACCCAGAGGCAGCCGCGGCCGTCCCTCCGGCTTCTGGGGAGGACGTGCCCGGCGCAGGCCTTTCCCCACACAAAGGCGGGAGGGCGGGAACTAGGCCTGAGGGGAACTCACTAAGTCCAGAGGAATGTGGGCTCTGTGAGGCGGTGTGGCGTGGCTGGGCCGCTTGTGGGCCCGGCGCGGTTTGTGTAGCCCCTTCATTTTGTGAGGTGTGCGTGTAGGTGAGTATCCTTGGATCCTTCCCCAGGTGGAATTAACGAAGCCAGGGCTTCGCGCACCTGGGATTTGCGGTGGATCTCCTCTCGGACAGAGAGAGGATGGTGTGGGCATCCTCCTGGAGGGAGAGAAGGAGGGCGCTTTGAAGCCCAGCCTGTTCTCTTCAGAGAAACCAAAATGGCTGGGCTGCTGCTGAGATTTCGGCCTCGACCTGAGCTGCAACGTTTACGCCTCGATTCTCTGACGTTCACATCGAATTAAGTGTCACTCTTGTGCTGTGATGGATTGTGATATTTCAGAATGGCTGCTTAGTACTATCTTTGCGCATTTTGGGGTAAAATGGCTTGTGTTTGGTTTGTTTTTTTAATGTGAATGACCTCAGCATCTGATTGTGTTATGGTGTGAATACAAGACCTGATATTTCTAAGCCTCTTTGGGTGCAAAAATTAAAAGCGGCGTCATGAAGTGGTGTTTGCGAAGCTGGTTTTGGTGGTGAGTTGGAAGGGAAAGGCTTAAAAAATCACATTTGGCTTGACTTGGTTTACCTGTTTAGCTCAGTTCTTTAAATACTGTGGAATGGATTAGTATATTGAATTAAATGAGGAAAACAACATGGTGCGGGTAGATTTGAACCTGGGCTAATTGCACGAAATTATTGTATTATTGTGAGGACTGGCTCTAAAATACAGGTATCTCGTGCCCTGTATTTGAATAGCTTCTGTTCTGCTGTAAAGATTGACATTTTAATGTGTTGTGGAAGACTTCAGTGGCTGGAATCACTAGGTTGCTGTGAGTTTTCCGGCCTGCATGGCCATGTTCCAGAAGCATTCGCTCCTGACGTTTCGGTCACATCTATGGCAGGCATCCTCAGAAATTAAACTCTTGTGCGGGCAGGACTAAAGACTGACAGATCAGAGGTGTGAATCTTGGGAGAGCGTGGATGAGCTCCCTCTGCCAGCTTCCTATAGGGGAACATGGGAAAAGCCTCCCACATGGATGGTAAAACATCAGGGTGCTGCCCGCTGGGCAATATCCTTGCAGAGGGCTAATTCTCACACCAGAAGCAACTCCTGACATGAAAAAAAATCCTCAGAGGTTGACGGGTTGGCTGGAAACTAGGCAAGTAAGGTTTATATATCTGTAGGTTGCCCAGGGTAGGAGAAAGAATTCTTGTCTGCTTCAGACAATTAGTAAATAAAGAGAAACACTCAAAAAGCAGGGGAATTCCAGGCAAGAATAAATTAGGGCTCGTTAGCATCTTCCAACAAAGGATTACTCCAGGCATCAGCCAGCCAGGCTTTGAAGCTGCAAGGCCATTCAGTGCTAATCGAGGTGACCATTTGCAATATTCACACTTGCCCCAAGCAGGCAAGAGCTCTTTCTTCCACTCTAGACATTCCACAGATATATAAACCTCACTTGTCTAGTTTACAACAGACCTCACAGCCTCTGAGGATGCCTGCCATAGGCGCGGGCGAACGTCAGGAGATAATGCTTCTGGAACATGGCTATACAGCCCGGAAAACTCACAGCAACCCATTGACATTTTATTTTGCGGGATAGACATTTATTTGAAATAATACTGTCACAAAAATGCATAGTTGACATTAATTGGCCAATTGTAGAATGACTGGTGTAAGTACTTTTAAAAGTTTTCCCCCCATTGGCAAGAAGGTTATTATTTCTATTATCTTTGGCTCTTCCATTGTGAATTCTCCTAATGTAGCTCATCTTCCCACTCCTTTCTCTCCTTGTGGGGTAGGGAACAGTGAATTGTGGTCTTAGCAGCATTTGCTCAACAGTAAGCAGTGTGCTGAATATTACATTGAGATGTTACTTTTTGCAGCTGCATATGCTGTGCATTTCATTCATCCTAGGATGTTATCCTAGTTTTCATAGAATGTTGATGTGTTTCAGAATTCAAACGTGTTGGGAAAAAGTTGCCTCAATCAGTGGTCAAGACCAGAAATAATGAACATTGCAGAAAGCCTGAGTGTGCATATTAGTGTATTTTTTTTCAAATGGCTTTGATTTATGCTTCTGTTTCTTATTATTGGAATTATACATGGAGTATAAAACACAGGCTATAGAGATGTGGAGAAAACTGTGTTGACAACTTATTCTACTCAATAGCGTCAATGAGACACATTTCCAGGTTCATGTCATTTCTTCTGTAATGTCTGTGTAGAAAATCTATGAGTCAAATAGAAATGAAGTAAATAATCTTTAGAATTGGGCCAAAATCGTTCACCAAGCTAATGGCTTTCAGTTAAACAAAATCTTGTAAGTGGTTTGAGACCTAGTGAAAAATGTCAGTAAATTATTGTGTAAATGAACATGTTTACTGTGAGCTGCTTTTAAAAACTGATTAATTTAGAAAGCCGTCGGTTTTTTTAATGCACATTTGTTGTTCAGACTAACGTTTTGACAGAAATTCTTGTGGGTATTTTTACTTTTTGTGATGATGATTGTTGGGTTCTCTTTTGGAAGGTGTTTTGATAAATGATTAGATGGCTACTGTGGTCAGCAAATGCTTTGTTTAAATTGAGCCTAGTAACACTAGAAGAGAGAGTGAGGTACAAAATTGACATTGTGTATCAAGTTGTTCATGGGGACGTAATTCCTTGGTTTTTTGTTTCCTTTCTCTAAATCAAAATTCTGAGATGACATTAGAATTCTATGTATTGAGGTACTTTACCATATGTATAAACATGCTATGAAATATTGTTTAGTGCCGTGCTCAGAGTTAGATTGTCTTCTTTGAGGCCTGTATTGGATCACACCAGTGGCTTTTGTAACTCTAAAATTAAATGATGTGTCAAGCATTATCATAGTAAAACATATAGAAGTGTGTTGCAAATTATATGGAGTTTAATTTGATTTCAGCAAATGTGGTAACAATTAATGAATGTGTTTGGTTCTATAAAGTTTATCTTCACTTAGCAAGCTGTGTAGAATTAGAGAAATTATGTAATGAATATGTTTTGAGGCTTTTACATTTATTCTCATGTTGAGGATATTTTGGTTCAAAATAAAACTGATTTCTTTATTAAAGTATGTGGTGCAGTGAAAGAGATAAACATCTTACACATTCTTTAAATTGGTGGTTGCCATGTGTTGGAGTGCTCTATCATGGTCATGGGCCCAAACTTCATAATACACAGTTCATTGTGGACTGTTGACTCCAGTTGTCTGTTTCCTGCATTGATTTTTGCCTCCATTTATTCTTTATTGCAGTCTAAAAGTTGGTTTTAATTGATTGCCCACAGGATTGACTTGGCTTCTGCTACTTGTTAAGGAAAAAAAAACACCTCTTCTTGCAGGTAAGAGACTCTGAAGATATATTTATGCTTAGTGAATAGAGTTGGGTAATCAGTACTACTCAAGTCTGTTTTAATAAATTTGTTTTAGAAGTTTAAATGACTAAATTATATAGTGATTTTTTCATGTTTGGACCCAGTTGTGATCATTTTTGTAAACATTTTTGTGGAAAGAATTTCTTTTTGGTTTTTGTCATGTAGTGATTTTAAAATTTCTATTCTAATGCTAGTTGTCATTTACTTGTCAAAAGTAGCCATGTAAACGTTTTAAAAGACGCTTTTCTAGGGCGTTCTTATGAATTCCATTCTTACTGAGCTGGTTCTTCTTAGCAAAATGGTTTCCTATTTGTTGCTTGGATTCATTTTGTTATATTTGTACCTCTGACGTTTAGTCAGAAATGACTACCAAACCTGCTTTTTGTTGATGATATTGTTGCTGCTGCTTTGTGCTTTCAAATAATTTCTGACTTACGGTGACTGAAAAGTGAACCTATCACAGATTTGTTTAAATGGGGGTTATCTTTGCCTTCCTCAGAGGCTGATAGAATGTGGCTTGCCCAAGGTCAGCCAGTGGGTTTCCATGGCCAAATGAGGATTTGAACCCCATCTCCAGTGTCCTAGTCTAACATTCAAACCACTAGACCATACTGGCACTTTTTGTTGGTAGAAACAACATAATTTACAATTATATTTGGATCTTGCTTTATTTAGATTAAGGAATGCAGATATTGCAGTCATATCTATAATCTGTAAAACTGGAGCTATGTGCTAATTAGCCTTTTATGTAATTTTAAAAATGGTTGTGTTAGATTGTACATTCCATTATGCTTTGTTTTAAAAAAGAGTCATATGACTTTATTCAAGCAAAGTTATGTTATGTAGGTATTCAGTCTTTTGCGCTTTCTGATTATAGATTGAAAAAGATTTTATTTTAATAATAATAATACTTATAAAAAAACTTTATTTATACCCCGCCTCCATCTCCATTTCCCCAAGGGGACTCCGGGCAGATCACATGAAGATGAGCCCAATAGTTACAACAAAGCAAAATGAATACAACATACTATCATCATAAGATAATACATAAAATAAGATACAATAAAATATATGAAAAGGAAGTAATACAAAATAAACACAGGGTACAACAAAATAAAGACATTAAGCCGAGTGGGCAGGGCCAAGTACAACAGATAGAATTTTCACTTTTTCCTCTATATTTGGAAATCGTTTTACTGCACTCTAATAATAATAAATAATAATAACACTTTATTTGTACCCCGCTACCATCTCCCCACGGGACTCGGTGCGGCTTACATGAGGCCGAGCCCAAATACAACAATACAAGCAGTAATAACAACAATTCAAGCATTAACAATAAGACCACACGATTAAAACTGTGGGAAGGCCAAATGTAAAATTAAAATTGGAAGTAATGCTGGAACATTGGCGAAAAAGTGATGGGGCGTTTGTGGAAAGCATACAAACAGACTAACTTTTCTATTTAAAAGAGTGTTATCAAAATTTAAAACATTCGTAAATATAAAACAACAGCATAACATTTATTTATTTATCGTGTCAGGAGCGAACCAAACAGTTGTATTGTATTTAAAAAAACACAAAGTTTGCAAACATGGCATTCCAAGTTTGCCAAGCGCAACATAGAGTCAACACGTAATTCAAATTAGAAAACAAAAATGTTATGTTGTAATAGATCTTCACAATTAAAGATGGATTCAAGTGAGTCTCTCCCAAACTGCCTTCCAGAGTTGTGATACCAAGTTAGAAAACATTTTGCTCCTCAATGTCTGCCCATAATTTCTTCTGTGGAGAAACATGGATCTAGCTTCTAAGGTTTATCTTAGTGCTTAAGCAGGTTCAAAAGGAATCCGGAATGATATATACTGTTATCTCAAGACTGCTTATGGTTGCAGAGTAGGTTCTGAATGTTCTGGTATGTTTTAATTGGCTCACTGAATAGAGATGACTGGAAATGCAAATGTTGTTCTTTTTGTGGAAACATGGATACTCAGTCTTATTTTCAGATCCGCCACCTTCCTTTAGTTAAAACATACATATAGAGACCCATCTTGTGATTTTTGCCAAATAGTTACACGCTGGAAGTGCTGCAATAGTGGGCCACCATAAATCCAGCCCACTAGTGAAGTAGATGGTATAAGTTAAACCAAATTTCAAACTGAACAATGAGCTTTGTGACGGGTCTTAAACCTGTAAATTCCTACAGTAACAAACGTGGACTTTCAGACATTGGATGGACTATTTAAATAGTACTTAAAATATGTTTTGTTGTTACCATCTGTACTTCTGTAACACCTGTGCTATTAGATAATAATAATTATTTCGGACATTTGTATCCCGTCCTATCTCAACCTCTGCAGAGGGACTCGGGGCGGCTAACAAACCAGCACCTCAATAACATTACTTACAGACCCTTTGCTCATTGTACAGAATTGCTTTAGACTTCTTTTATCTACTAACTATTCTACTGAGAAGAGCCTGTTTGATTTTTGTTACTGACATTACAACTAAACTTATATGTGGATTCTCTTGTCAAATAAATGTTTACACTCAATTGTCTTTTAGGCCTTGTAATGCATTTGTATTTATATAAAGTACAAATGCAATAGTGACATTCTTCTCCAATTTACTATATTATGGTAGATTCATTTTCCACTCCTATGTATTTTACATAATTCTGGTTTTATATGCAAAATTGGGGAAAAACAGAATTGGTTACAGTTTTTCAAAGTAATACTGCTAATACTTGGTAAAAGCTAAGAGGAAAGCATGCCCACTTTTATGTACCCACCAACATTTTTCTTCTGTTAATTCTGATTTTATTAATATTTCAGCAGACAATTGGTACTAGTTTTTTAATAGGTGCATATGATAATAAACTGAGAACTCCATTACAGTACAATACATAGTAAATATGACTATTATACAAGTACACAAATTAAATGCATTCCTTATTTAATTGTAATATATTAGTAGAGTTTGCCTTAAATTGTTTTAACATACTGTCAATTCCCACTAATGTGTTACAGTGGATTTCAATTCTAGTTTTGACTTTTAGTAATTAACAAAGACTGATAAATTCCTATTATGATATTGATTAGAGATAAAAAAAGTTTTTAAATTGTTCATCTACCCCATTAGTCACTTAAAAATACAATGCTCAATGACTCTGACAATCCAAAAATTTCACATTACTTATTATTGAAGTTTTCTTATTACAATAAATACAATTGAGTTAGAAAAGCAAAAAATATTTTGAATATACCACCTTTATCAGCCCCATGTGTATAATTTCATTAAGGGTTAAATGTCAGTTCCAGTAATTAATACATCCCAATTCTGTATTTGTTGTCATTGATCTTGTTATTTATTCACTTTATTACAATATAGTTGAAACCTACAAAAGTATCAACATTATAATAGAATTAAAACTATTAACATTATTAAAACAATTTAAAACATTTGCTTAGATAATAAAAAACAATTAAAGCGCTACAATTTAAAACTATGTAGCTCCCATTTATAAAATCTTTTCTTGAAAGCCTTTAGTTCCAAAAATTTGTCCAAAATCCCTGATGATGGAAGCAGAGAGAAGAATGCAATTTAATATAGAATATACTTGGCAGGACTATCTGTTATGCTATTTATTATAGAACATCTTATGAAGTGTATATGTTCCACACTATGGTGTATATGTAATCATAAGGATTGCATTTGTAATTGATTTGGAAAGTTAACATCAGTCTTGCCATTAATGAAATGAAATGACCACACCTTAATGAAAGATTGACAGCATTAATAAAACATTCTTAATGGTACTGTTTGTAATGCTGGGAATTTAGTGCAAGATCTTTAGTGCAATTAGTCCAGAAACACCATGATGCCATGGGTTCATTGTATATACTGTGGAGGACCTATTATGCCATAGCCTCTTCAACTTTTGTTTGAAAACCCGTGCCTATTTTCTTAATGTAATTTGTGGATGACTTCTCATATTCATTGGAGTTTGCTTAGATATTTTAACTCACCTGTTTCCAGAATCTCAACAACATTGCACCATATATATTTCCTGTCTTGTTTATAATATTGGCTGTATTACTATCCCAGCTTAAATTCATTTTGTAGCCTTCTCTGCAACCATATGGTTCTTTTTAACAACTTTCTTCAACAACTTCTGATGTTTCAAACACAAATTTGCATGCTTTTGCAGAGGCAAAATGTTTTTTGTTAGCTTCAACCCAATAAATGGTTGTAAGAACATTTTCTTCCTTTTTTAGTAACTGTATTCAAAATTGTGTCCTTTTAATGTCCAGCCCTTTTAATCTTTTAACATTATTTGGAACATCAGAAAACTGGTTTTGCAAGGATATCTTGGCTGTATTAATTATTTCTGGCTGACATTTAAAGAGTACATATTTCTGTATTGTCTAGAGGTTCTAGACTTTACTATAGAAACATCAATTTAGCTGCTCAGTTTAGAGGATTTTTCCATGGAGTTAATGGATTTACAAAAGGTATGAAGTACTAGGAGTAGGAATCAAAAAGAGGCAAGGAATATAGGTTTCTGAATACGTAAAGTTGTGATATTAATGCCTAATGTAAAATGTTGAAGTAAGCTTCTAAAATGTAGGGTGTTATGTAACATATGAGCTTAATTGAAGATATTTGTTTATTTAATCTTATGATTGTCATGCCTGAAGCTCTGACTCAGTGTTTTTTCAATACATTTTTGTACCAGTTATGACTAGTTTCAAGCTAACAGTCTTTAATGTTTCATACTGAAACTTAATGGAAAGACTTGCATAATCTTCTAATATACTTTGTAAAAAATGCCACAGATTTACTTTTGGAATCTTTATTCAAGATCTTCAGGCATATTTAAACATATGTAGGTTAAGCATATGGTATCATAAATAGTCTGACCTAGCCGTTGCCTTTTCTCATCTGCAGGTGTGTGTGTTTCAGCGCAGCATGGCTGTGGTCATCCGCTTACAAGGTCTCCCAATTGTGGCGGGGACTATGGACATTCGCCACTTCTTCTCTGGATTGACCATTCCTGATGGGGGCGTGCATATAGTAGGGGGTGAGCTGGGTGAGGCTTTCATCGTCTTTGCCACTGATGAAGATGCAAGGCTTGGTATGATGCGAACAGGTGGTGCCATTAAAGGGTCCAAAGTAACACTGTTGCTAAGCAGTAAAACTGAAATGCAAAATATGATTGAACTCAGTCGCAGGCGCTTTGAAACAGCAAATCTAGATATGCCGCCAGCAAATGCTAGCAGATCTGGGCCACCACCTAGTTCTGGAATAAGTAGCAGGGTTACTCTTCCTACTACAGTTCCTAATTTTAACAGCCCTTCTCCTAGTGTAGTAACTGCAGCTACTTCAGTTCATGAAAGTAATAAAAACATACCAACATTCTCCACTGCGAGTATGGGAACGGCACCTCCCAATCTTGGTCCTACTTTTGGAAGTCCCACATTTAGCTCTACTGTACCTAGTACAGCATCTCCAATGAACACTGTACCACCTCCACCAATACCTCCTATCCCAGCTATACCATCATTACCCCCAATGCCTTCGATTCCTCCTATGCCCGTTCCACCTCCTGTACCTACATTGCCACCTGTGCCACCTGTTCCCCCAATACCTCCTGTACCACCTGTGCCACCTATGACACCTTTGCCTCCATTATCAGGAATGCCTCCTATGAATCCACCACCTGTAGCACCTTTGCCTACTGGAATGAATGGTTCTGGAACAGGAATGAATCTGAGCAGTAACATGAATCCAATGTTCATGAATCCCATAAATGCTATTCAGATCAATTCTCAGAGTGGTATAAAACCACTTCCTATTAATCCAGATGACCTGTATGTCAGTATCCATGGAATGCCATTTTCAGCAACAGAATCAGACGTCAAAGATTTTTTCCATGGACTTCGTGTTGATGCAGTACATATTCTGAAAGATCATATGGGACGAAATAATGGAAATGCATTCGTTAAATTTTGCTCTCCTCAAGATACATTTGAAGCCTTGAAACGAAATAGGATGCTCATGATTCAGCGCTATGTTGAAGTTAGTCCTGCAACAGAGAGACAGTGGGTGACTGCAGGAGGCCATATAACGTTCAAGCAAACCATGGCTCCTTCTGGACAGAGCCATCCACCTCCTCAGACTCTCTCTATGTCTAAATCTCCCAATGGTCAGAAAAGGTCAAGGTCCAGATCTCCACATGATCAGGGCTTCTGTGTTTATTTAAAAGGTCTTCCTTTTGAATCTGAGAACAAACATGTAATCGATTTTTTTAAAAAGCTAGATATTGTGGAAGATAGTATTTACATAGCTTATGGACCGAATGGGAAGGCACTTGGTGAAGGTTTTGTTGAATTCAGAAATGAAGCCGATTATAAAGCAGCTTTATGTCATCATAAACAATACATAGGAAATCGTTTTATTCAAGTTCATCCCATAACTAAAAAGGCTATGCTGGAAAAAATAGAGATGATTAGGAAAAGACTGCAAAGTTTCAACTATGATCAACGAGAGATAATGATAAATACAGAAGTGGAGACGGGCCCGCCTAAATTATGTGCACGAATATCCAATATTCCCTACAACATTACCAAAATGGAAATTCTTCAGTTTCTGGAAGGTCTCGCAGTAGAAGAAAACTCTATCCAGATCCTTGTTGATACCAATGGCCAAGGCTTAGGACAAGCATTGGTCCAGTTAAAAACTGAAGAAGATGCTCGTAAGTCAGAGCGCCTGCATCGAAAGAAACTGAATGGGAGGGATGTTGTGCTAAGGTTAATTTCTCTTGAAGAAATGAAAGAAATTGAAAGAAACCCTCCTGCTCTGGGGAAAAAAATCTTAAAAATGCCATTACCAGGGAGTACAATAGTGCCAGGAGTACAGAACGCTGGTGGGGATGAACATTCTTTCATAGGTAGTAGTTCAAAGGATGCAAGCAGTGGTCCACCCTTTCATTTTCCCAGTAATTTCGGTGGGTCAAATTCATTTGGACCCCCTCTTCCACCACCAGGTATAGGAGGAGGTGGCTTTGGTGATTCTAGACCCGGAATGCCGTCTATTGGAAATAGTGGTTTGCCGGGTTTGCCTGGTTCAGGAATAGATGTCCCGGGATTTGCAGGTGGGCCTAGTAATTTAACTGGGCCACCTGGTTTTGGAGGTGGCCCTCAGAACTTTGGTAATGGTCCTGGTAATTTAACTGGTCCTCCTACTTTTGGTAGTGGACCTCCAAATCTGAGTGGTGGGCTTGGACACTTAAGTGGACCTCCAGGATTTGTGCCCGGGCCTGGGCCTGCGCCTGGACCTGGACCTGCACCTGGACCTGGACCTGGACCTGCACCTGGAAACCTACATATTACAGGTCCACCTGGGTTTGGAGCTGGCTCTGGTAAGCCAGGACCAACTGTTATTAAAGTTCAGAATATGCCCTTTACTGTATCAGTGGATGAAATTTTGGATTTTTTCTATGGCTATCAGGTAATTCCAGGTTCAGTGTGTTTAAAATATAATGAAAAAGGTATGCCCACAGGTGAAGCAATGGTTGCATTTGAATCTCGTGATGAAGCGATGGCAGCTGTTGTTGATCTGAATGACAGACCAATAGGTTCAAGAAAAGTGAAACTTGTTCTAGGGTAGTTGGTGTATAAGATGTTGTAGAATAGATACTAGCGCTGTGATTTATGCATTCAGACTGTTTTCTATTAGCTCCAGTTAGGACCTGTAAATTGTTTAAATTTCACATTTGTTTTGATAAGACTGAGAATCCTGGTTTAACTGTGTACAGGACAATCACTGCATAGGTAAATGTGAGTTGTTCTGCAAGCACAGATACATGGAGAAGAAGGATTCCCATCAATAGAAAAGGTTTGCTGATGTTGAATTTACCATGAAATGTTCATCATGGTGTCTAGATTGGTTTTTATGAAATGTTGGAGAAGGAATTTTTTCATGATGAAGCTAGTGATCTCTTAGTGGGTGCTATTGCAAGCCATTGTAAGATAGAAAGTAGCTATTTCTAGAGTTGGTTAAAAACTGACTGGATTTATTTGTTTACATGTCAGTTATTTCTTTGTTTTGAAATCCTGATTTGACTTTGCATCTAAATAAAGTCTAAGTATACAGATTCTTTATGTACCTTTTCCCTCAAAGATACTTGGTGTATGGACAGTGAAATTATGCACATTAAGAAACATTTAGGCAGTTTTTCTATATATAAACAGAACAATCTGTAAAATTCCAGAATTTTGTGGAATAATTTTGGTTCTTATTGCAACTGATTGTATAGAATAAGATTTTTGCCACAAGTTCAGGTATAACCTTGTTTATTATTCTGAAACTTTACTAACTGTGTACTAAAAATTGAATACACGGAGGTGCCATACAATGCCACAACTTGAAAATATTGCTGTTTGATTAGATGGATTTGTTAGGATTGTATGTTACAGTTGGGATATGATGCTCATTGCTTGGTTTTTGTACACTCTTATGCTGTGTATCTTTTTGAACCACATTCTTATGAAACCTCTTGGTTCTAATTGAAAGCAAGGGATTGATGCAAAGTGTTAATGTTAACAATTATTTGTGTTATTATGACTTCATGAAACCTTGTGAATTATTGCTGTGGATCACTTAAAGAATTAAAGCTTTGAAAACATCTCCCAACCCATTCTGATTTCTTAAGGACTTTCCAACTCTTAATTTTGTGTAGAATTTTGACCTTGTTTTGTAGAGTTCTCTTAGGAAGGATGGAACATGAATTGATACAGAAAATCAAAGTAAATTTTTTGACTGTCCATGATTAGATTTTCATAAACAAGATGATTTGATGAACTATCTGGTACTCCCATATCATTGTAAATTGAACAATTTTTGAGATACTGTGTTCCCATTTAATGAAAAATAGTATTCATTTAAGTTTTCTATGATGGAAGAGTTGATGTTCATAGCCTGGCATAATATAGAAATGCAAGTGGCAACCATTCTGTTAACCCAATGTGTAAGATGGATATTTAAAAATCTCTTAATGTGACATCATGAGAGGATTTGGCAGTACCGTAATTGTTTGAAGGACTGTGAAGGTGTTGCAATGAAGAGGTATTACACATTTTGTAATTCATGGATTTGAAACTGTTTTGACAGGAACAGAGATGGTACATTCCCGAAAAATGACATGATTGTATACACTGTTAAAATTACCAAGCCTCCTGTTAATAAAACTGTGTTTTTGAATATTCATGCTATCTATTTTTAATTGTCTGGTGTGTTCGAACAGCAGACTACTTTTGTCTACTATAAGGCTAATAAACATTTTGATTTGGGGGGAAATGACCTGTTGAGGAAAATGATGTTTTCTGCTTTTATTTTAAAATTGTGTTGTCTAATTCTTGAGTAGTTTGAAATAATTCAATAATTTGGATATTCCTTCTTTATTAGAAAGATTTTAAAAAAGGTTTTGATCCAGATTTTACAGATGGCACTGAGAATCAGTGAAAGTTTTTTCTGGGGATAATAGGCTGGGGCACATTCTTCACCAGTTCTCATGGCATCCCCTTGCACCATTCTTGTGTGCTGGAGAGTCTTTTAGTCCTTTTGGTATTCACACAGGGTGCAGGTGGAAAGAAGAAAGATCACCTGCTTGTCTTCACTTCTGGTGCAAATGGAACTATGCTAACTTTTATTCCTGAGTGCTAAGTGCAAGTCCACTGGAAAGGTTTGAATGTTGTGAACAGCATCTTCTTCTCTGAGCAGAAGAGAAGCTTTGGATCCATCTGGTAGATTGAAAAAAAAAAGTAGTATTTGTCTTTATAACAGTAATGCTTTCAATTTTGAAAGAATTCCAGCATTGCTTTTTTTGGTGTGAAATGAAATTAGTGTGCTAGTTCCTGGACTCCTCCACCTCAATGTAGTGGTTACACTATATACTCATGTATATAGACATTTTAGTCAGAATATCAGACTCCAAAAAATGGGTTGACTTATCCACAGTTTTCATTGTACCTTAGCTCTTATCAAAGAACTGACTCCCCCCCCCCCCCCCCCAAATTCTCTCTGCCGTGGTTTTGCTTCTGTCCTTTTTAAATGCCTGGGTCAGGGAAATAGCAGCGGTGGCCAGGGGTGGCTGGCCACCGGAGATAGCATTGGGTTTTTTTACCCACTCTGTAGAATGACCTTCGAGGTCATATCCACAGGCTATATCAAAATCCTTAATTTTGCCCCGAAACGTGCCCTCGACTTATACATGAGGTCGACCTGTACATGAGTATATACGGTATATTCATTTTGTTTCTTATGTTCCTTGAGGTGGGATTACCATATATCTGCAAACGGTCTAGAAAATATTTCTGGTACATTTGTATACACTTCTCTCCAGATTGTTCTATAGATTGTGTTGGAAATCTTAACTGATCTTTCTCTTGTCTGGTACTGTGGTTTTTAACATATCAGAAGGGCTATTTGTTTAATTGATAGGCTGCTGCCTTTCTCCCAGTGTGGACCCAAGGCATCTTACTGCGTGATTTGAAACAAGCTACAGTATGTATCAATTTCCAGATGTAATTAATTTAGCATAGATGCACACAGTATATTAGAAAAACAAGCTGTTTTTTCCTCCCTTCCTCCCTTCCAGGGCACAGCCAAAAATTAACTTGGGAGCCTGTCTTAAATGTCTGATGAAACAATAATTATATCCTGTAAAATTCTGTAACCACCAGAAAATGGACTTTAAGAAATTCCTGCTGGAATAAATTTTCAATAGGTCCCTCCCTCCCTGTTTTATTTCCCTTAAAAGCCGCTCCTTTCAGTTACAGGAACATCATAGTATGATGGTGTGTGGGCAAGTTGGCAGGAATTGCTGAATCCACCTGGTGCTTTGATCTAACACAGAAAGTCCATTTTGGAGTTAATATAAGAGACACAGTACTTCCTTTTGTGCATATTTTATTTAAATATGTACTAAATTATTTTATCTTTTGTGGTTGGCTGCTTAAGTAGGTGAAATTAAATATCCCTTTACATTTTTTTAAAGAAGGAAATAAAAAATGTAAACTTACATAAAGTAGGTAAATACGAGAAATCTATTCCAAGGAATCATGAAAGGTTTCCAAAATGAGCTAAGACACTCTAATTTCCTCTTGTTCATTGAATAAGTAATCCAAGCAGTGAACATCCAGAGCAATACCCCTTCCTTCTTGCAGATCTCTGTGACACTAACTATCTGCTTCAGAGGGTTCTCTTAATCAAATTTTGTGTACAGCTGACTCCAGCAGACTATGCTTTCTGATTACCATCATTGAATTTTGGCCTTTATTTTTTAGACATTTTTATATTTACATTTTCATATACAGTATGATACAGTTTACTTTGCAAGATGACTTAATGTTTTCAAAAGCATGAGATATACACTATTAAAATACATGTATAATATTTGTATTCAGCAGCATAGGTATTTCCCCTTTGTAGAATTATACACTGTAGAATTAATGCAGTTTGACAGCACCATGGCTAAATGCTGTGGAATCATGGAACTTATACTTTTACAATTTAGTTTGTCTCTTCTTCCAAATTGTGATAGTGTTTCATCAAACTACAACTCCCATGATTCCATAGCATCGTGCCTTGAAAATTGAAGTGTCAAATGCTTTATTGTACAGTGTACATGCACCCTCAGTTTTTTTGTCCAGCTTCAGTAACTATAAACATCAGAACAGAAAGACCATTATTTTAAATACGTATTTGAAATGTGCTTCTAAGACTGTTGTTTTGAAAACATATTTAGGACTATTGGCCAATATTGGACACAAAGATATATTGAATAAGCATGAGTTGTTATAATATCGTTTCAGGAATAGCTTAAGCTAACTAACAACATTGGGAGCACTAAGCAGTCCGTTAGAACTCCTCACGGTCTGAATAGATAAAATATAACAGGATCTTTAATAATATGAAATGAACAAACACCTAATGCAGCTAGTGGATGTTGATTAAAACTACAGTTCTGCTTAGAGATATCAAAATGCCTAATATTACTTGTTCTGTGTGTATTATGCTTCATTAAGAAATGGAAAATGATTTCATCCTGAGAAGATAATCGGTTAAAGTCCTACAATGAAAATGAAGATATAGGGAGAGACAAGGATAACAGAGTGAATACTATGTGTGATTACATATCTTTAGGCCTTGTTTTGAATTATAAAAGGTTTTCAGAGCAGAAACGGATTTTTGAAGAGGGATTTAAAGTAAGAGATGGTGTACCAAGATGATGTGATATTGATGATCAAAATGAACAAATATCAAGAATCATGGAATTTCTGGTAGCCTGGTGTGGTAGAATTGAAATTTTCTTATTTTTCAACTTTTCTTCTTCTAGGCTTCTTTGGTTAATTGTTAGTTATTGCCAGAATCTAAATTGGCTTCCATTGAGTTTTTAATTTTGTTTGTTCATTATCATTTGAGATCTGGAAACTAAGGACTTTAAAGTTTGAAAATGTATCAGCACGGCCTGTGAATAGACAGAAACAATGTGGAAAGATTTGTGGCTGTGACAACAATTTAAGGGCACACATTTTTAGAGATAGGGGTTTTGTTTTTGTTTTTTTACCTTTAACTACTTTTTAAAATATTCCTGGCTCTTATGTTGTCAAGACCTTGGTTAGCCTTTCAACTGTGCCTGCTGACAACATCAGTTTCAAAGGAGAAAAAGAAAGATAGATGCTTTTCCAGTTAAAGATGTTCTGTCTGTCTAGGAAAATTGTTGGATCTTTCTACTTTAAAAAACATCTTTTTATATTTAGAAAAGTCAAATTCTGTCAACTGTGCATAGATCATTAAACATTGCAGAACATGCTGTGTTTCTACTGATCATGATGGAGGGCAAGAACACAAGTCACAGGCACAGAAACACAGTAAAATAATATTTACTTCCTATTCACATTAAAGCGTAAAGTCAACTTAGCACTTTAACATGAAAACATAAAATCTGAAACCTAATTACAAATTTTTGGGTCTTTAGAGTTTTGTGGAATTGTAGGATACAAAAAGAATTTTGTTTTCTGTAGGAGTTTATTCTATGATCCCATTATATCTTAATAGCTGCTTTCTGAGTTTGGTTAAGTGGAGATAGTAACTGCTCAGTGATCACACAACAAGCTTCATGGGAATTTGAACATGCAGCTGTTTGATCTGAATCTAAATACTGTGTAATTTAGTCATAGTATGCGTGTTCAAAATACCTGTTTACAAAAAAATAGGTAAATGTTTTCAGTACAAGACAAAGTTCAAAATGACAACAATAAAGTGAGCAGTTGAACAGTGCATTTGACTAAATGAAATAAATGCTTGCTGATAAAGTGCAGGTATTCTCTGTGATATTTCTACAACTGGTAGTCTTTATATTAATTATTTAGGTTTCTTTTCTCGGTATTTGAGATGTTGGCTTTTGCAACATTTGACTCACAGTATAAATTACTGGACAACTGATTTTGAGAAGATTGTTGTGTTCCATTCTGATTCATACTCTCAATCAGACCAAGTTTAATATATTTGACACATGCTTTTGAGTGGAATTTCATCAGTACATGGTTCTTCTGCATAACTAAAACATATGTGTTAGGACAGGTATTAAAATGTTTCTGTACTAAAAAGGGTATTAAGGATGCAAGAGGATGTTATTGCATAACTATCCTTCCTAGAGTTCACCTAAACGTATTCTATGCCTTTGACTGCATCTGAATGTTGACACCAGTGTTTCCTAAATATACACAGAGAGAAACTACAGAACTCTGTTCTCAGCACTAAAACTTAGCACACTGTGGCAAGCTTATTTTAAGCTACATGTGTAACCCTTGAGGAAATACGCTTTTATCATGAGCTATCCAGACATGTATATACTTGTATTCACTATGGTAAAGCCATAGGAATAATGTATTGGGTCAAAGACTTTGGAGCACAAAATCTTTACATGCATTACATATCTTGAATACTCCAAGAAGAAGAAGATACTTTCCCTACTAAAGCAGTGTGTCTGTCATACTTTGTTGGATCTGTTATGGGAAAATAGTGAAGTTTTGGCATTTACATTGGTATACTTTTAAACCAAAGAATCCAGAGGATACCACCCTTTTGAATATTAACCACTTTTAAGGTAGGTGAAGCTACATATCTGGGTGTCAATTGGCATCTTTAATTTTATTACATTAGCTGCTTGTCTTCGTAACACAACATTTTGTTCAGAACTATGGTAAGTGTTGTTCTGCACTGCTTTCAGAACCTTTTGAGATATAATCTACAAGAAAGATTAACTTTGTAGTTAT
This sequence comes from Anolis sagrei, assembly GCF_037176765.1. Classification (NCBI taxonomy): domain Eukaryota; kingdom Metazoa; phylum Chordata; class Lepidosauria; order Squamata; family Anolidae; genus Anolis; species Anolis sagrei. The sequence goes on along the minus strand of NC_090024.1, from coordinate 207,056,759 downwards.
ACTAAGATAGTTGGATCTTCTTCATCTGTCTTTATACATAAACCCTTTAGGGGTGATTGTAATATGGTAAAACCCACTTCAAGATTGATGACTGAATATAAATCTTCAGTGAGTTTGAGATGCTTGGGCTTCATACAAATAAGGTTTTTAATCTGATTATTTTGAACATGGTCTCAGCTATCTACTTGTAATGCCCATATCCCTTCAAAAAGAAGCCTTGGAACAACAGGAACATGGTTATTGCCTGCTTTTTGAGAATATACCTTGTAGGTGTTGGCCCCCTCATTGTTTCTTTAATCTTCGTCTAGGAAGTTCATGCACAATATCAACCATGTTAAATAGAAACTGCAAAGTAGAGAGTGTATTGTAAGCCCAACATTTAATGCTTTTTATATAAATACCAAGAAATAAAAAGCAATGTGGCCAGGCTGGGTGGTCAGCAGACAGGCTTCAAGATTCTTGATTTCCTGAAATGTTGATGCTACTTTCTAGGTGTTTGGAATATTTTGTTTTAGTTCTTTAGTTAAGTTAGGTGGTAAAATCTGAATTTACTATATTCCTTTTTAGGTGTTCAACACAGATAGTTATCCATTGTAATTGAGTTGTGCTAGGGTGGTTGCAGTATTATATAAACAAAGAGTTATACATTTAGTGAACAGGTTACTTTCCTGGGGCAATTTAGCTTTTGAAAATGTAGTTGGACAGCCAAAAGAAATAAATGAAATATTATATAAATAAATAGTTTATAATAGTATCAGAAATTACATATGGCTTGGATTCAGAAAAGCACAGAGTTGCTTCTGCTTGGTAAGTAAGTCTCCCAAATAGGCTTTTCAGCCTGCACCCTTCACCTTCCTCAAATTCCCCTTTAAGAGCATTAAGAGCTGCTCTCATTCTGCATTCAGCCACTATATGCATGTAGGACTAGTTGAGGATCAAGCCTATAGCTTCCAGCCATTCCAAACAACATCTTCTAAAGTTTTAGTGGACTATCAGTGCTATAAGATAGTTACACTGCACTGTTTAAATACAGTTATTCCACTTTAAATCCTAGGGCTGGCTACTGTGGAATCCTGGGCTTTGTAGTTTAGTGAGGGTCAGGATCTTGAGAATTTTTTTAAAAAACCTCCCTAAACTTCAAATCCCAGGATTCTACAGGAGGCAGCTATAGGATTTAAAGTGGAATAGTAGTGCTATAATAGCGTAGTGTGATAATATCCTAAGTCAGAAAATCAGTGAGAAGTGAATTTTATTACAAGCTGATTTGAATGTTGTTTGAACAGTATGTAAAACAAAGGACGGTTACAGAAGTCAGTGCGATAAAATTTGCCTATAGTAGTTACAGAATGAATTTGGGTGGTGAATGAAAAAAATGCTAAAAAGTTAACCACAATGGAGAAATTACAGAAATATACTGAAAAAATATATATTGGCTCTACCTTTAAAAGAATGGCATAACTACCTGTGCTTTCAACTAATGAAGTAACTGAAGACACAACACATGCTGAAATGACATCTTCAGTGGCTTGTTGGTTTCTGCAGTATGTCTTGAGTTCATAAATGGTCATCTTACCATTCTTTGTCAGGTGCTTCACTTGTATGATGAGTTGATCCCATAAAAATATTGTAAACTCTTAGGTTTCTGTGGAACTGTTTTGGCTGAATATAAAAATAGAAGCATTCATACTTGCTGTCAACGGTGTCAAGAATTCAGATACTGGATTTTTAGTATCTTTATTTGAAAGCACCTCAAGTTATTTTGGAAGCAAAGTAAACATTAATTCTTTCAGTGGCGCATTACAGGAAGGAATGAGGAGAATTTTATGAAGCATTAGTACACTGTTATTTCAGAATGGGATGGGATATCTGTGGACATAGCTTATCTACCCAAGCCTTCCAAATATTTCAAAATAGGAAAATAGATTTTTATTACCCGTATTTACTTCAGCAATGTGCCATTGAATCTAATGCACACCTCAATTTTCAAAATCCTGAAGCTCAAAAAAGTAGTTACTATATCACGAGAATCCAATGCACATTTTAATTTTGGGAAGGTAATTTAGTCAAAAAATTTGAGCATTAGAATAGAGCAAATATGGTTTTTCATATTTTATTTAGTCATATTGTGCCCCTTAAAGGGGTGCTTGTAAGATTACATGTCCTGTGACATACTTTTGAGTAATTTTCTTGTATTCCTCTTCGCAGTACATATCTAGAGCTGCTGTTCTTAAGTTAGAAGAATGAGAGTTAAAGGAAAATGAAATGAGCCCTGTTTTGTTACTAGCCAGATGAAAGTAAGGAGGTCTTTTTCTGCTGTCAGTTCTGTTTGATTTGTCATTAAGATGTCTAGTATACTCCAGCACCATTGAATTGTAAGTAATAAATATTGATTATAGAAGGAAATGCCACTCTTCTGGGCATGGTCATGGTATCATACAGAAGGCATATCTTGCTATCTTCACAGAGAGGATATATTAGCCAGATACTGCTAACCCTATATTAAGAGACACGGCCGCTTGATTTACCTTCTGGTTTTAGAACTCTATAAACCCAATTTATCATTGCCAGCTGATACTCTTGAGCATTGCAGTGAACTACCATTAACACTACAGTTTGGAATGGATTGTTTCTGAAATGGAAATTGGGGCTTCTGTCAAACCATGGAGTTCATTTGTTCATAGGTAAAAATAAAAGCCTTTGAATGCAAATATGAATCCAAGGCAATGTAAATTACCACAGACAAACAAACAAATTGTGGGCTTCTCTTGAAGAAGTAACAACAACACTATATAATGCATGACTTCATTAGCTATTGCTAATTGTACTTGATTTCATTCTTCATTCCAAAAGTATGGGTCAGGAATTTCAATAAAAGTTGTTACATCAAAAATTTGAAGATACTCTAACTAATTAATATCTCTAAATTTCTGAAAATCATTAATAGAGATTTACCATCTAATTCCTAGTTACCACTGGCCATTTTCCCATAATAAAGATTAGTTGCATTTCTGACACTAACAGTGGCATTTGTGGCAGTTGGCAGAGCCATATGTAGACAATTGTGACAAGAGGAAATGTCCTCTGTAGCTCCACTGCCATAGTCTCAAATAACAGTGTATTGTAATTCTCAAACTCTTACAACTATTGAAATAAACATGTAAGAATGAAAATAATAGAACATTAGAAAAATGAAAGACTTTTCCATCCTGCTGTCATTTGTACAAAGTGTTCCTGATAGCATGCCAGCAGACAAGGTTCTGAATTCTCATTGTCTTGAGGTCCAGAAAATAGTGTACATCTTCTCATCAGCAGCAAAGAATATGTAGAATTTATTTTAGTTTGTGCCTTGTTTAAAGCCTGAAAATGATGTTTCTCCTGAGCTGGAACAAAAGCTCCAAAGTAGTATCTATAACATATTCTAAACATTAAGTATTTCTAGTACATAAACCCAAATGAGAAGATTGGAAAGTGATAATGATAACATAAGCATCAGAGGTGAAATGGTGTGGTTTAAAGAAAATAAATGAAAACCATGTATTTTAATTTCAAGAATATCATTGCTGGCAGCCTAAAAGGAAATAAATACACACCCTAAAATAGACTGAAAGCTGAATATTAAATTACCAGGGATGCAAATTATTTAACAATGTGTTTAACAAAAGAGGTGCTGATATTAATGGGTGATTTGGGGGTAGGGTAGCCAACAAATATTGACCATCCATCAGGACATAGTGACATTTGTTTCAAGGGTATGAAGCAATTAATCTAAAACTTCTATACAACTAAATCTTGTTACATGTGAGCTGCTAATGGAACTAGTATTCAGGAAAAATTGTGCTTTGTGCAAAACTGGAGCTTATTCCAATGAAAACTAAAAAATATTAAGGTATGTTGTAAGAAATCAGAAAATAATCTATAATGGCAGTATCATAATGAGAAAATACACCTAAAATTATAGTGGGTTAAGAATGAGTTATTACAACTTGAGGAAGATATAGAATTAAAATAAACAATGATGTTTCTAAATATCAAGTGCTACATTGGATTTATGGCAGCTTATCTGAAATATGGGACAATGTTTGAAAGGGAATTATTATGAGCCCCCTTTGGGGTGAGAAGAGTGGGATATAAATATGGCAAATAAATATAATAAATTATTAGTAGCACAAAAGACATTTTGTAGAAGACTTGTTCCCCAACCTCTTGTCCTCAGAATATTTTGGGCAAAAGTTCTCATCAATGGCCACTGGCCATCCTTTCTTGGGCCAATGAGAAATGTTTTCCAGAACATCTGGAAGGCTTGAGGTACGACAGCTGATATAGGACCCTTTCACACTGCAATAGTTATTATAGCACTATGATTTCATGATAACTACCATAGTTCTATAGAATGCTGAGATTTAATTGGCGTTCTACATCACCAAGTTACAAATCTCAGAATTCTAAAAAATATAACCATGAGAGTTAAGTGGAATTATGTTGATATAATTGTACCAAGGCCCATAAAGCATTGGGATTCGAGACAAGAGAAAATGGCAAACAACTACATTTTTATGGCCAGATATATATTTTTTGGTACTGATCCATTTTAGAATAAAAACTTGATTTCTTTGTACCATGAACCTGCCAGATTTAAAGGAATAGAAGCCTGCTTTGTACCATGAACCTACCAAATTGATTTTAAAGGAATAGAAGGCACTGAGGAAGGGTTTGAGAACATGTTGCCTTGACTTTGAAAACTGATGTGATTGGATCTGTAGTATAGTTATCCCCTGCATATTCATGGATTGAAAATACCCCCCAACATAAAAGGCAAGCCTTTGAGGCTATTTTACAACACCATTCTATATTATGGGATTTGAGCATACACACATTTTAGTGTCCAGAGGAGGTGTTGGAACTATACCACAGCAAATACCAAGAATCCACTGTACCTTTTAGTGACTAGTGTAATTGCAGAAGCTAAAATATCTATTACAATAAGACATTGGAAGCAGTAGGGTAAAGCAGGGGAAACTGGCCCTTTAGGTGATAATATCTGAGCATTGTTGGACATAACTTCCTATTACCCCAATTAATCTAGTTGATGGAGAACCAGTGTGGTATGGTGCTTTGCATGTTGGACTGAAGTTCTGATGAGAAGCCATGAAATCACAGGGTGGCTTTGCTGTTTTAATCCTCAGAGGAAACCAAAGAGTTAATTCCCTCTGAACAAATCTTACCAAGAAAACCTGGCAGATTCATCATAGGGTTGCCTTAGGTTGTGAACAATTTGAAGGCACAGTCTGTCTGATGGTGAAAAATTATGTGATAATAGTTCCATCAGTCTGTAGAGCAGTGGTTCTCAACCAGTGGGTCCCCGGTTTTTTGGCTTTCAACTCCCAGAAATCCTAACAGCTGGTAAACTGGCTGGGATTTCAGGGAGTTGTAGGCCAAAACACCTGGGGATCCACAGGTTGAGAACCACTGATCTAGAGCAAACCCTTTTAACCTGTGATCCTTCAAGTGTTCTGGACTCGCAGAATTCCTAACCATTGAACAAACTGGCTAGGGCTTCTGGGAGTTAGAACGCCAAACACCTGGAGGGCTGCAGGTTGAAGAGGCCTGTTGTAGAGGATCACAAGTTCTTGACTCGTGTGGGAGATGTGTAAAACCTCCAATGTACTATGCTTCACTGAAGGAGCAATTACAGCGTACAAAATGCACAGTGGGGCATGCTGTTTACATTTAAAAGAAAAATGAAATAAAAACTCTGTGATCTTGCCAGTACCATTATGGAATGCTGGAAGAATACACAGTGGAATTGGATATCTGTTTTGCTGAGGGAACGTGGTGAAACAAGATGTGTTTCATGCAGGATCTTAACCTCAAGTGCTGGCAGTTGAATTTTTAGCTGATATGGGCTGCATCCATACTGTTGAATTAATGCTACACAATCACAGGGTTATGATTTTAAGGTCTTTAGCCGCCTCTGCCGAAGAGGGCTGATGTTATACCAAACTACAAATCCCACGATTCCATAATATTGAGCCATGGTAATTAAAAATAACATTAAATCTACAGTGTAGATGCATCCCAGGACAACGTAACAGAATGAACTTTAAACATTGCAGGGATATAAACATAAATAGATGAAACTTCATAGGATTTGGCTGTACTCCTAAAGATTTGGTGGGGCTACAGTTAATCACTTAGGGTAATAGGGCAGGGAGGTATCTTATCAACTGTATGTCTTTTTAATGTATAATCAAACTCTGCTCCCTTCATGTTAAGGATGGTTACTTGAGTGAATTCAACGTTTTCTGTATTGATCAAACCCATAATCTGTCATTTCAGTCTGTGAATTTGTGTTAATATAGAATAGAAACTTAGAAAATACATTAATTCGCAAAATATCCAGAGAACTTTATTTGCATATATTGCTTTTTGAACATCCACAGTGTTATGCTGGTCTTTCATTGATTGGGTCATGTAGTTGGGTAATTTCATGATATTTGAAAGCATCAGTTGTCACTCTAGTTGCTACACATTGAAATGCACAATGAAATGGGTTTAACACAATCTCAGAACATCAGTTAATGTCCAAAATATGGAAGGAGTATGGTAGATAATATTTATTAAAATGGAAAGTGAAATACCGAAGGACATTGTTATTTCTCCCAGTTGCCTTTCTTTCAATCACCAGACTGAAATCAGTTTTCAGAGATTAAAATACATACAGCTAATACTCATTTTCGTTGTCAACATACCATACAAATGTTAAAACTAACTGTTAAAGGCATGACCATTAAAAACTGACAGTACAGTCCATTTTGAGGATGCGTTCTCCTTGAGAAATCAACTGACAATTGCATGGATTATGGGATCTACATAGCTAATTCAGATTCTTGTGCTTTTTCAAAAACATACAAAAACATTTTGAAATGAGCATGGATACTATATATTGGAAGAAAACAATACATAGTATCCATATATATTTTTTGAAATAGCGTGTAGAACTAGTAGAGTTTAACACCAATTGCCATGTCTGCTATGGAATCATGGGAGTTGTAATTTTACAAGTTCTGTCGCTTCTGCTTCACCAACCTACACCTCCCAGGATTTAATACCATTGAGCTAAGGTAATTAAAGTGGCATCAAACCACATTACTTCTACAGTGTAGATCCACCCAATGTGTGTGAATTAAAGAATCTTTAATGCCCCACCACCCTCTCTTCAGCCTTGTCCTTTTGTCTATCTGGAGGGTTTTGAAAGCCTGTTTCAGCAGTGGGAGATTAGTGGATGAGGGCAGGAGAAACACAGATTTTGGGTGTTGGTTGCAGCAGCTTAGCTGAAATAAATGTAGTAAAGCTTGAGCTCAAATGTGGGATTCTGCTCTAGCAGATCCTAATATGTACCTACCTAAAATAGGCCAAGTAAACAGCATCCCTTACTGAGCACAGGAGAATAAAGAAAGCAGAGAAACCTGCCTGAAGAAAGGTGATTACTCCTAGCATTATAGAAACATAGACATATACAGTTGGCCACTTAAGTGGATATCATTAGAAAAGAGACGGTTGGAAGAAGAAAAAGAACATTTTGGAAGACGCGTGCACATAGTTGTCAACAGGTTTAAAATGATAAGCAATGCTTGTTCCATTTCATGTGTGCATATTGTTAGTCTGGAACAAAAAGGTTGTTGAAGTACTCTTCTTTTTCTACTTCATCACACCAGAGAATGAATCCACTTTAAATCCGGTTTCTGCCTCCTGCAGAATGCTGGGGTTTGTAGTTTAGTGAGGTTGTTAAAGGCTCCTCACTAATCTACAAACTCCAGAATTCTGGAGGAGGCAGAAACCGGATTTAAAGTGGATTCATTCTCTAGTTTGATGAGGTCCTTTGTTGTATAAAAGCTGATGCCTATACTTCTCATATTATGTTAACCTCTGGTATTTTAAACTTTCTGTTTAAGTCATGCTCAGCGATAACCAAGTTTCTAGTTCATATCCTCGAGTCGCTGATATAATATCTTTATATAGGTATACCTCAGCAAACTAGAAACCTGGTTTAGGTCTAAGCAACGTTTTAAACATTCAGAGGGATTAGAAAGAAAACATAAAGCACACAAATGATGAATTAATAAACAGTAAGAAAACATCACAGCTCTTTGAAAGGCTGAATTCAAAGCGTTTAAACTTCTTCCTGAAAGCTATTGTAATTCTGTGTTTTGGAAATGATAGGGAAAACTCACCCCATGTACCCATCAAACAGGTCTCTGCAAGTTATGTGACCTTATGAGGGCTTCCATATATCATAATTACTGAACAAGTTCATAATGAGGATCATAAGCTCCAATGAACTGGAGTATACAGCCTTTTGGTGGAAATTTGAGTATGACGAGGCCTGGTCTGGCAGAGACACCCAAATTTAGAAAGCTCATCAGGACCAACTGAACTCATGCTGCATGGATATTAATTAATGACTTTAGGCTTGATTATGTCATTTGAAATATTTTTGCGAAGAGGCTGATGCTGTGAGAAAAGTGAATGGTGATTAAAGGTGGAAGAGAATAATTCTTAACATCACTTCAAATCTTTAGTACTGCCTTTCTTAAATAGTCGCCCTCAATTTAGCTCCCTTCTACATTGCCATATAAAATCCAGATTATCTGATTTGAATAGGATTATATGGCAGTGTGGACTCATATAATCTAGTTCAAAGCAGATATCTGTTTGATAATCTGAATTGTATGGCAGTGTAGAAGAGGCCTTAGTTGATCTTCCATTAGTATTCCACTACTGCACATGGGCTTTACTTCTTGTTTAATGATTTCCAATCATTTTACAAAGTCTTTATCCTTTAATCTGCCAGAATGCTGGTGACTCACCAAACCACAACTCCCAGGATTCCATAGCATGGGGCCATGGCAATTCAAGTAGTGTCAAACCGCATTCTATGCTGTAGATGCGCCCTCAGCATGGTTTATGCATTTTTATGCCCCTGCTAATTGTAAACTTGTGCTATTAGTTCTTAGATCAATTAATACATGATTTAAAAAAGTTAGACCTGGTTCATGTATTGTTACAATTTTGAAAATCATTGATAGAATTTTTTTTACTTAATTTGAAATCTGAGCACGTAAGATTTATTGAGTTCGAATGAGGAGATACATATATATGTATGTATGTGAATGCATGTATGTATGTATGTAGGAGAAGTTGCTCTAATTGTTAATGCAGAAATTTGTAGCATACACTTTTGTGGACTGTGGTCTACTCACAAATAAGAGAGCATATGGATACTTGCACCTAAGCTAGCCCTTTCTCCTATAAAAATAAAAAAAATGTGCTTGCTTTCCATATATGCTGTAATTAAGATGAAAATAGTTGGTTTAGTAGATGTTTAAAGGTGGTATTTCCTACTCCCTTGTAAGCAACATGGCTTTCTGACAATGTGCCAAAGGCATTTGTCTTCAATAAGGAGGGAGAATGGAATTTTCTAAAATTTTCACTGATGAGAACAAATATGAATGAAAAACATCTTCATCTAGCCTGTCCAAATAGGAGACATGGAACATTTACTTGCCAGAAAGCTTGTGGATTTATACACTAATCATGAATTACGACTCCTCAGCAGTGTTCTAATCTGTTATACTTATTCCAGCTTTCTGAAACCTTGTGTTTTCCATCTGTGTTGAAATGCAGCTCCCTTCTCATTTGCCATCCTTGTTATAAAACAAAACATTACAGAAGAGAAACTTCTAGTTAGATAGTGACCTCTTAGCTATCTTGCAACTTTGCAGAAATGATATCATGTGATAGAGATTATTCTGGGGTTTGTATCAGTGGAGCCCAGGGTCCGGGTGAGTGTAGTCATGTTTTTATTCTAATTGTTTTGCAGGGTGTTTATTCCATTACCTAGAAGCCAGAATTCATAGAATTCTACTCTGTTGCACATTCTGTGACAAGTTCATTTTTTAAATGTTTATTGACTCTTGACTCTGGAAACTAATAAAGGGAAAATGATTTATTGCCCTTTCTTATTTTCATTTCTTTCCAATGAAGCTTTTATGTACAAAATTCATGCACAGCTATAAATTCTTTACAAACGTCTATGCCTAAATTTTAGGTGTTGTTGGGTTTATCTCAGGAGCCCCTGGTGGCACAGTGGATTAAACTGCTGAACTTGCTGGTCGAAAGGTCGGAGGTTAGAATCCGGGGAGCGGCGTGAGTTCCTGCTGTTAGCCCCAGCTTCCTCCAATCTAGCAGTTTGAAAACATGCAAGTGTGAGTAGATCAATAGGTACCGCTCAAGTGGGAAGGTAACAGCGCTCCATGCAATCATGCCGGTCACATGACCTTGGAGGTGTTTACAGACAACACCAGCTCTTCGCCTTAGAAATGGAGATGAACACCACACCCCAGAGTCAGACATGACTAGACTTAATGTCAGAGGAAACCTTTACTGGGTTTATCTCATAAGAACGGTAATATGCTATGAGATGTGTTTAAAGGGATTTTCAAAAGTAGTTATTTGCAGGGAGGTATGTAAGGCGGTCTTGAGAGCAAGCAGTGTAAGCTCAAGAACTGTGTCCAAGTGGTGGACACTGCTCAGTGCATGGCACTTGACATCACACTCTTGGGAGTCATACTAAAACACTCAAACATAACCATCCATTTCAGAATGGTAAACAGAACGTATGAATTACCTTACTGTTTGACCCATAAAAGTAATGTTAATTCAGATTAAAGAGCAACGAGGAATACTCCAGCCTAAGCATAAAGATTCACCAACAGTACAGTTTTTCTCAGGGTGCTTACATTTTTAAGAGACAGCTAACGTCATGCAGATGATATCAAGTGCTATAATTACCATGACACAATTGACCCATCCTTTGGCAGGTTAAAACAGCCTGGAAATCTCTTATTTTAACACAGCCATGTAAAATGCAGGCAGCAGCTTTTAAAAGCCCTTATCTGTGCAACTCTACAAATGCAGCGGGTAAGGATTATACAGGTGGGCCTCATAATTCTGAATTTCATGTGAACAGAAAAAGATGTTTGAAATAAGTCAAGGACATTATATCCTATGTGGTCTATTTGACAGTTGTGTGTCTGTGTGCCTTCTAGTTGCCTGTTGACTTATGGAGACACTATTAATTTCTTAAGCAAGGAATACTTGAGGTACACACATGTGAACATTGTAATATTTGAAGGATAATATTTTAACGACAACTAGCAGCCATGTGGGATGGGTAGGTTTCAAAGGGCTGCTGGCCAATAAAGCAAGCTGTTCACTTATACTGTAATCACTGTATATAGTTTGCACACAGGAGGTTGTCTAGAAATCCTTCAAGCATTCCTCCTGCTTGTGTTACTTTGAATATTTCGTAAGCTTCACTTTCTAGCAACTTTACAGTAGGAGATTGACTTTGTGCTGCCACGAGATTCGGAGTGTTGCTTTATTTATTTCACTGATAGTATTTCATATTCAAATGGAAGGGAAATATAGCAACATATTTCGTGATGGTTGGATTTTTCTACTCAATAAGAAAAAGGAAAGATGAAGAGCAAAATATTTTGTGGTATTTTTCACTTACATTCATCTGGTTTAAAATGCTTAAAATGACAGTAAGATAAGTATGGAGCTACGTGGAGCTGGAAATAGAGACAATGCCTATCTTAAATTGATGGTGTGCAAGGAAAGTATCAGAGATAATTGTCTTCTAGACTTCTCTGATTCTGGTTACAGGCTGTCAGAAAAGGGAATGAATGACTTCTTGTCCTTCCTCTTCCTCCATGTTTTTTTCCTAGAGAAGATGGGGAGGAAATAATATACACTCCATGCAAGACTTGTACCAACACTCATGAGCTGTCTTTTCACAGTGTTTCATAAAGCTCTGGAACATAGGGTATTTATGGTAAATGGCAAGTTTTAGTCACTGGTACTAAGTAATGTGCTGGTTCTGCTGCTGGGTAAATCCCTCAGATGTTGTATGGGGCCCATCATATCTGTGACTCAGATAGAAATCCTGCTGTTGTTATTAATAGTAGTAGTGGTAGTAGTAGTAGTAGTATTTACTTTTCTCCTGCTTTTCTCCCATGGATGGACTCTTTTCTGCCTCCCTCAATGTTCTTCTGTGCTCCCATCAGTTAAAAAATGTTTCCCAGCGTCTGCTTTCCGTATGTCTTTCAAACATCTAGATGCCAGGCCCCTTGACATCCAGACCTTCCCACTATGTAAAAAGCCTTGCTTCCTTTGCATGGTTTGGCGACATTCGCAGACCTTAAGCGTGTGTTGGTGACAAAGCCTTTCTCACCTCACTGATATTAAAAAGTGCTCTTTTAAAGAAACGAACTACTTCATGTCTGTAAGATAAACCAAACCATTTTGGTTTGGTTTAACATAATGTGTATACAGAATTAGAAACACATATGTCCATCAAAGAAGGGATTTCAGTCACAATGAATAAAAAGTCAGTTATTTGTGGTTTACACAATGGACACATTGATTCTTGATGCCTTACGGCTTGTGCTCTCTCTCTATAGCCTATGTGTATGTCACAAATTAGGTTTTTACTGGTGTTATTTTGCGCAGTGCTTGTGATAGTGTGAAACCTCAGATTGTTGTGGGAAATTTTATTTATTTATTTATTTATTTATTTGACTTGTATGCCGCTACTCCCAATTTGGCTCGGAGCTACTCCCAATTTGGCTGTACTACTTTACAGCAGTAGATTAAAACAATACAATTAATTTTAAAATACAATAAAAACAATAACGGACATAATCCCGAGTTATTCACCCATCGAAAGCTGTCGGAAGAGAAAGTTTTACAGGCTTTCCGAAAAGCAAGTAGGTCTCAGATAGTTCAGGTTTCAACTAGCAAGGCATTCCATAAATAAGGGGCTACAATCGAGAAGGCTCTCTGCCTAGTAGAGGACAGATGATAAGTCCGGATGTTGAGGACTTCAAGCAAATTTTGGTCTTCGGACCGAAGTAATCTCTTCGGTCCGAAGCAATGGATGTTGCCGCTGCTCAAAATCAAAAGCCATCAGTAATGAAATGCTGGCAGTAAATCTTAGTTACAGTCGGGGAACATCCTTAAGGATGAATTTACTTTGGTGTGACATTTTGAGAAATGGACTAAAACTAGACATGCAAGATATGCAAGCTGTGGAACTAGAATGACAAATGTACGATCACTGAAGAAAGGATGCTAATTGGGATGAAAAATAGTGGGATGAAAAAAGAGGAGCTCATGAGCATGTGGAGGAGGCTTGGCATGGTCAGAGAAACAAGAATTAATGCAAGAATGGACTGTAACAGGAGAAAGACTTTGGTACTTAAGGGTGATGCTGTGAGTAGAATAGAGCATCTGATGCTGAGGCAGCTGACAAAAAAACACACAATATAAAAGTCATAAGGCAAACTGCACTGACTGATAAACAGGAACCAAAAAGCAGTGGAGAAAATGTCACAGTGCTAAGGCTGGCAGCTACTGTTGGGACATTGGCCAACTGGGTCTACAATAGGACTGGACTGCTTACTATTAAATTGTGACCCCAGGGACCCAATCTAGGGTACTCCAAATTGAGAAATGTGTAAAAATGCCAAACAAAACAACCTCCAAAACCACTTAAGTAAAAGAAAAAACAAATGAAAAAAATGGTTAAAATTCCACTTTCAGTGTATTTATTTTAAAATCTTGGGTGGTATTCTGTATTTTGGGAGACTTTACTCTTGAACCTGTGGGGAAGCTATTAAATCATGATTTTGTGAATCAGAATGTGAATACTTTGGTTGCAGGCTTCATTGCTTTTCTTTCTTACTAGAATGTAAGTGGTACCACTATCATAATGGATTTCCAGCTATTTTCTGTTTCATATTGGAGTTTTCCTTGAATTGTGTTAGTACAAATTGTTGCTAGCATTTCCATTCAGGATCTGTTGTGTTAACTGGCTGATGTTCAAGCTGGCAATTCTTTTTGGGATTATGTGTCTAACTCATCTCTGACTCAGTAGGGTGTTTCATTCCTTAAGACAAATATTTGTCTGTTGAAATTATTCACTGTATTAAAGAAGCGCTTCAAATACAATTATTGGCATTGGTTCTGAGGATTTCTATCATGGCATTTGATTTCAGTTAATCTGCACTTCTTTTGTACTGCCTGCTGTTGAATTGGGCCTCATGAGACACAGTTTTAGTAAAATGTACAACTTCAAGAGAAGGAATGAGGAATACTTGCTTTTAAAACATTTGAGTTTGGTGTGTTCAAAATAGCAATTTACTATTTATCAAGTGACTTCGTAGGTTAGGTTAATGTTTTGATTAACTATTTGTATGTGTAAATTATGCATTCCTTTGGTTGTGAGTTTTTTGCGCTGCATGGCCATGTTCCAGTAGCATTCTCTCCTAACATTTCACCTGCATCTGTGGCTGGAAGCTTCAGAGATTCTGTTGGCGGTGAGGCAAGTGGGAGTGCATATATACATCTGGGATGTCCAGGGTGGGAGAAAAAACCCTTGTTTGTTTAAAGAAAGCATGAATGTTGTAATTAGTAAGATTGAATTAGCATTTGAGTACCCATGAAGTATGCAAAGTCAATCAGTGAGGGTGTCTGCATAGAGGTAGCCTGGCCTTTGTTGCTTAGAGGCATCCTCTGTTTGGGGGGTGCTAGCTAGCTCTTGATTGCTTATTGTCTGGAGTTCTCCTGTGTCTGGGTGGTGTTCCATATTTACTGTTTTTGGGAGTCCAGAAAGCCTAGGAGGGAGGGCTTCCAATTTGCATAGATGTACATTCCTTTCCTTGTAAGAAAAACCCCAGCATTCTATTTCAGCAACAGTAATTAAACTGAATTTAGCAAAACTTTCGACCATGGAAAATATTTTTTTGGGTTTTTAACTATTTCATAAGAAAACTTTCTGTGCTTCCGTATAATGCTTGCTTTTTGCATATGATGTAGTTGTAAAACAGGTTGGTTTTCAGGGCTCAGTTCCAAATTTGCTGTGGTCACCTAATTCTTGAATCAATATTTTATGTTTTAGTTTAGTCATTTTTCAGTTCATCTGTACTGGTGTATTCAAATTGGATATTTGTCATGAAAATGTGGTGCACTGTCGGTGCTTTGAAAACCTGAGACTATGAGGGTAAAGTTCTTGTCCAAAGAATGTGACTAGATGATGGAACTACTTTGCAGTTAACATAAGTATTTGGAGGATTGTACAGCAGTGATGTTTTTGTGAACTGCAACTTTACATGGTGTACTACTTTTGAAATACTTATATTCAGAAAGAAAATGAATAAAATGAATGTTTTGAAGTTTTGCCAGTTTATAGAGTTTTTGGGGGAAAAATCTAGTATCCTCTTGTTTCATACTTGTTACATGTAGAAATTACTGTGAAGGCAAAATACAGATTTGTCATTTTTAGTATTAGGCCTCTTGCTTACATTGCATGCGTTTGTGGCAAAATATAAGTTTGATGTCGGTGTATGAACAGTGCAGTTTGTGTTTTTAAGTTGAACTATTTTTCATGTTGAAAATTTGGCTGTGTGAAGCCCTATCTGGCTGTTCTTGGCCAGATATTCAAGCCATGTGGATTTACTTCCTTATTAAAAATCTGTATGGTCTATTTAAGATCTGGATGGCAATTATAAGAAGCGGTCCATAAACTATCAAAACTATTAAGAGTAATGTATTGTCGAAGGCTTTCATGGCTGGAATCACTGGGTTGTTGTAGGTTTTTTTCGGGCTATATGGCCATGTTCTAGAGGCATTCTCTCCTGACGTTTCGCCTGCATCTATGGCAAGCATCCTCAGAGGTAGTGAGGTCTGTTGGAACTAGAAAAAAGGGTTTATATATCTGCGGAATGACCAGGGTGGGACAAAGGACTCTTGTCTGTTGGAGCTAGGTGTGAATGTTTCAACTAACCACCTTGATTAGCATTTGATGGCCTGGCAGTGTCTGGGGCAATCTTTTATTGAGAGGTTAGATGTCCTTGTTTGTTTCCTCTCTGTTGTTTTGCTGTTGTAATTTTAGAGTTTTTTAATACTGGTAGCCAGATTTTGTTCGTTTTCATGGTTTCCTCCTTTCTGTTGAAATTGTCCACATGACAATTTTGAGTAAACTCAGTGTTCTGAACCTAATGAATAATCACCATTCTTCTCTCTATTTACAGATGGCTCACTGTGTGACCAAGGTGGAACTGTCCATATCCTGTGACAATCTGATTGATAAAGATGTTGGCTCAAAATCTGATCCTTTATGTGTCTTGCTCCAAGATATTGGTGGAGAGCAGTGGACTGAAGTAAGGATTCATTTATAGTAACTGGAAAACTGCTAGAAACTGTGGATATGGATTGAGTCTACATTAGAGTTGCTAAATGTTCCTTGTGTCTTATTTAACATGAAAGAAGACACCAACTATCTTGTATTTTCAGATATCAAGCAAACATATTGCCTTACAAATTGCACCTCATTAATTGTGTGTGTGGCTCGTGCTCACTCTTTCAATTCCATACAAAGAGGCACACTTGGTTTGGCATCATCAGTAAGATACATTCCCTCTGCTATCTTGTCATCATTGTGTTTCCAAGGCCATTGGATTCCTATGAGATTTGAGTCTGAAACTCTTCACAAATTGATTTCCTCTCATGAGACTTTAGATAGGCCTTATGATTCCCAGATCTAGAAGGGATACATTTCTGGTCGTTGTGTGGATACACAGAATGGCAAATAATAGCAAACTGTGTTGAAAAGAAAAACATCTGGCTCTAAATTGCTACCTACCACTATTGTTTATTTTACCATATAAAACCATTTTCCTCAATATTAAAACTTGAAAAAGTAAAGTTAGGGGTTTTGTATACATTGCACTTTAATGTATGGCTTGTGCTAGTTACAGCAGCAGGCCATTTTTAATAGGAAACTTCCCTATTCTGAACTGTATTATTAATTTATCTTAGTGCTCTTTACTTTGATTGGCAATAGGTGTTCAGGGTTTCAAACAAGAGTTTATTCCAGCCCAGTGTGGACATGCTGCTAAAGTTAAATATGTATGGTTATATAGGATCAACCCCCTATTATGTGAAAGAATATATTAAGTTTCCCCCATTTTCTTGTTGCTACAGTTGGCTCGAACAGAAAGAATAAAGAATTGCCACAATCCTCAATTTTCAAAGAAGCTACTGATTGATTATTATTTCGAGAAAGTTCAAAAACTGAAATTTGGTGTGTATGACATTGATAACAAATCGTATGACTTAAATGACGATGACTACCTTGGAGGGGCAGAGTGCACCTTGGGACAGGTACTTGAAAACAAACATTGTCACATGCTATATTTATTTATTTAGTTTGGTTACATCTCTGCAAACATGAGGTCCAAAATACTTTATAGAAGTAACTTGTACAAATGTCAGTTTTTAGTTGCACAAATAAAGAAGCAACAAAATGTTAGAAGGCACAAGTTAGAATCTTACCCTTCTTTGGGGGCAGGGGAATCAAGGCCAGAAGACAGTGCTTGTTTGTTTTATTGTTGGTGGCAGTAGTTTTAGTAACTATAAAGCCAGTTAGGTTATACTACCCTGTGACAATTTCTTATGTAATATCTTGAGAGATGTGTTTCCTCTCACACCCGTTTCTAGACTAGAAATAGAGATACAGGAACTTCCAATAATACAAAAGGTGCAGCATGACATCTATCTATTTTTTCTATACATAAGTAAAAGTTGAAATCTGTCCATCATTCTTTTATATTTACGTCGGTAACTATCTGGGCAAAGTCTTTGGAAATCATGATAACTGTACATTTCAAACTAGATAAGTAGTTATGATAGAGGTCATACTTTGTATATTATTAGGCTTCTTGACAATAAATAGCCATATTTAGGTTACAGTGTAGCATTTAATAGGATAGAACATACAGTAGCACATATTTTTCCTTGTATCATTTTCAAAATTTATGAAATTTATGTCTTTAGATTGTATCAAGTAAAACATTCACTCAACCTTTAATGATGAAGAAAGGAAAACCTGCAGGAAAAGGCACTATTACGGTAAAAAAAACCTCCCGTTTCTTGCTTTTTTATGAATGTAGACAGTAAATAACACTGCTAGAAAGTTTAAATAATACTGCTTGCAAAATCAATTGAAATTTAATATACCTGGAGTATATTTCTTGATTATAGTTATTTACAATATCATGTAGTTATACCTTAAGACCGTCTTACAAAAAAGTAAGTAGTACAAACAAATAATTGTAATATTGAAATACTATCTAAGGCTGGAGTATAATAAGTTTTTTTTAATCTGTAGATTTCTGCAGAAGAAATTAAAGACACTAGAGTTATTTGTATGGACGTGGAAGCTCGGAATTTGGACAAAAAGGTAAATTGTGTTTCAAAAGTAACTTATGAGTCCATTTCATAATTATTGAACCAACAAGGTAAATAGCTGTATGTTTATATTTATTTGTACCAGGGATAAGGGCATTACCCCTGCCTTCCTCCTCCTCCTCAGATGTCTCACTCTCTGCAATATCGGAAAATTAGGAACTGAAGGAAAATTTCATGGGGTTGGAGTAGTATTCTTATTTGAGGTTAAAATCCTCATTTTTGTGTGTGTGTCCCTGTAGTTATACCTCTAGGCAATGCTCTTATTATATCCAAAAGAATGACACAAAGTAGTATGCAAGCTTTGCAGTTTCATTGAAGTCCTCATCACAGAAAGCTGGGAAGAAATGTAGCATGTATACAGGCAATCCCCAAGTTACGAACAATATAGGTTCTGTAGGTTTGTTTCTTAAATTGAATTTGTATGTAAGTCAGAACAGGCACAATTTTAAAGTGCAACTCCAGCCAAATGCATGTGTATGTGTGTGTGTATGTAAATATGTATTAGCTTTGGATAGCATAGGGAAGGATTAACACCCCTGTGGTGTTTGTTTTGCTCTCTGTGCCCCTGTTCAGAAAATTTCACCTCACTTTCTGTCCCTGTGACAGTTGGATTTTGACAAAAATTGGCTTGTTTTGGAAACAAGGATTGATGAGAAAGCTTCAGTTGAGACACCTTTTTCTCTTTCAGGAGTGAATTTCCCTTCAGAGGGGTAGATTCCTGTTATCTCATCTCCATTCTTAACTATGAGTTATTTGTAAATGAAATGTTTGAAATTCTGACACTGCCTATAAAATGTAATGTATATGTATGTGCATATTACCAAAACCAGAGACTGTTTTAAGTGGATGCATTGAGCAGAAACAGATAAGTCCTGAAATGTCCATATATACTTTGCCAATAGTATTATGTATGTAATATGTGACAGAAGGATGTGTTGCTTCAGATTTAGATTTCTAATGTTTCAATGAACAAACAATGTATATTTTTCCTGTGCAGGATTTTTTGGGCAAATCTGATCCATTTTTGGAATTTTACAAGCAAAGTGATAGTGGAAAATGGCAGCTTGTCTATCGATCAGAGGTAGGATTTTATCAGCCTTGGACATTAAATGTTGTTATATCTTCTGGAGGAAATACATATCTGGGAGAAAATTAAATTGTAAAATTATTTTTAAAATTTGTTTTAAAAAACAGAAAGCAACAGAAAGCTATTTCTTTGCCAAAATTAGGCAAATATAGCTTGTGCACAAGCAGAATTTTCTCACAATGTTTTTCTACTTGTGGTTCTTACCATCCAATCTGTTGTCAGTTCTTACTATTGGTGCAATAATGAGCAAGGCAGCAGAGATGTCTGGAAGGGAAAAACTAGATAGGCATTTTGTGTCTCTCCCGGTGTGTGTATTTGTGCCTTCAAATGATATACGCGCATGCGCGCACACACACACACACACACACAATGTGCCTTCAACCCTATTCATTTCATATGATTTTCTTAGGCAAGGAACACTCAAAGGGAATTTCGTTCTTTTCTTTCTTTGAAATATACTCTACAGCAGGCATGGGCAAGCTTGGTTACGCCAAGTGTTTTGGACTTCAACTTCCACAATTCTTATCAGCCTCAGGCCCCTTCCTTTCCCCCCTCAGCCACTTAAGCAGATCCAAAAGAAATCCAAATCCAAAAGCTTAGCCGGCTGAGGGGGGAAAGGAAAGGGCCTGGGAATTGTTAGGAATTGTGGAAGTAGAAGTCCAAAACTCACAAAGGGCCCAAGCTTGCCCATGCCTGCTCTACAGGATCTGGTATTCATTGTGGGTTTCTCATCTAGGGACAATTCTGCTTAGCTTCCATTATCAGATGGGATCTGATGCCTTTAGAATATTTAAGTCTATAACAGCTGTTAATTCATGTAGAAGTTAGCTGACCAAAATCTCATACTGGAGTCAAACTGGATCTCCATTTGAACCAAATGCTCAAAACTTTTCTTTAGGTAAAAGTAAGAGAATATGCACATGCATTTATGCGCACATAGCCCTACTTTGTTAGTCGTCTAATGTCCGTAATGTTTGGCACAAACATTCTCACTGGTTAGTTACAATATTTAAGTCTAGGAACATAAAGACAGAAAGTTAACTTTTGCGCTTGTCACAATTGCCCAATTCAACAATAAATGCTTTTGAGTTGAATTTAAAATAAAACACCAAATGTATAAATTTGAAAAGTAAAGTTGTCATAAAATACTCATGGAGAAATCCTGTATAGAATTTTAGAGATGAAGAGGAAAAAGCATTACACTTTTAGCAATATACTTTGATTGTGATTGACATGTTTTTGCAGGTAATTAAAAACAATTTAAATCCTTGCTGGAAAAAATTCAGTGTTCCTCTGCAGACTTTCTGTGGTGGTGATTTCAACAAACCAATCAAGGTAATGACAGTTGTTTTTCCCCCCTCAGTATTTTAAAGAAGAACACAATTTTTTAAAGTAATGTCAGAAATAAAACTGCATGAACATGTAGGAGCTCAGTCAGTTTGTCATTGTATTTATACCAAAGTATTTGGTGGTCTTATTCCTTCCCTACCCCACTTCTTCTTCCTTATTTCTCAAATATATAATGTAGGTGCTAGCATGTAGTATATTGTGTCTAGTGGGAGTTAACTCCTCATACTACCCATGATAGATAAGGTTCACATGGTATTCAATGGTATTCGATCTTTATGGTTTCTTGAGACCCCTCTGCAACTTTTCTTTACTTTCATGTCCCTGCATGAGGAGCTAGAGCTGATAGAGGGAGCTTATCTGAGCTCTCCCCAAATTTGAACCTCTGACCTGTCGGTCTTAGTCCTGCTGGCACAAGGGTTTAGCCCATTGCGCCACCGAGGGCTCCATTTTATCCTGGGTAATATGAGGAATTACCCATTTACCGATGGTATGCCAGCGACTTCCATCATTCCATTTTCTCTTCACTTCACTTACATTTACTAGCAGCTATTCTCTCCCTCCTGTTCTTTGTTTTCTTAAGTATATATTTTTCAGTATATATTTTTTCATAGTATATTCACTGTGGACAACAACACAATTAAATTGTTTTTAAAATAAGAATATAATCCGACACACTTAAGAAATTTTTTTCTTGAAGAGCAAGATTGTGAAGAGCTAAATATCAACTTACCTTTTCCAAAGTAAGTCTGAAGTATTGTTAGTTCTGGGGAAAACTTGTAAATATGAACTGAATGTACTTGAAATGCCATTTTGAGAAGGTTCAATTTAAGATGTTTCTTTTCTTAAACCAAAGAGTTGTAAAGCTTTTAAAAGCCTTTGTAATCTGTTCCTTCTCACTTTACCTCAAAGTATATTGTGCAAATTTATAATAAATTACCTTGTTGATGCTCACAAATAAATCCATGTAATAGGTTATCTACTTTTTGGTAAAACTGGTAGGCCAGATGGTTAACTGCACTGTAATTTAGGATTTTGTGGACAAATCAACCACTGCCACATGGTGGGCTTTCTGTTTTGTCTTCAATAAATAGAAATGTTTAGTTAAATGAAAGATGCCAATACAAGTAGGTTTATTTATTTAGTGTCAAAAGCATTACATAAATAAATATAAAAACTGATAACGTAGAAGGAGCACAAGCGGCTAAATAATTTTAGGCCAAAAACAGGCAACAGCAACCGCATTGTCTGTAGCTTTAAACAATTCTTCCTCTGTGCCTGAGGCAAGGCATTGTGGACAAGCATGCGGAGTTGTTGTTCTGCTCTGCAGTTGCACAAGGTGGAAGATTCTTTTAGGTAGTGCCATTTTGCCAGGTTGTCTTTTGACCTGCCAATTCCACTTCTGAGTCTGTTCAAGGACTTCCAATTTGCTCATTCTTGGTTTGCCCCTGGAGGAAGACCCTCATGGAGGGTCATCCATTTGGGATTTCCTGGTTTAGCTGCCCAGAGGGAAACTCTGGGCAGCTGGTGGAATACTAAGAGAAGTGCTGGTACAAGTAGGTGTACAGCTATATCACTGTAGAGTAGTGATAGTAACTTTTAAATAGCAGATCAAATGCAGTAGATAAAATAGAATTAGGCCTTCTGATGGCAACCGTTGGAGGAAAACATGCAGGAAAGGTTGACAAAATGAATGCCAGATAAGAAAAAAAAGACTAATTATACGATAAGACTAAATAGACAAGGTAACGTTCATTCCATCTCATAATAAAACAGCATGCTGCTCTTTCTCAAGACATTTGGCGAAGTTCTGGTTATACTTGTTTAATTAAGGCTACTTGGCAGAAGCTGAGTCATACTTTTATACCCACACCAAGAAAATGAATCTGTCAGAGATTTTTAGTGAAAAATCAGAAGACATAAATATCAAAGACTTTCTCAACTATTTCCTAATCTCAAACCTTCCTTCTTGATGGCTGTTGGAAAATTGGTAAAGGTTTTATAATCTATATATCACATATCCAATGTGAAACTGAAGGTGCATACTGTAAATACTCATGTTTAAATCTAGGAATTTTCGGCAAAAATGACCTATGCTCTAGCCTTTTACCACTACTCAACGAAGGAGACGGTTCCTAAATGACTTGGCATAGACATTCAGTTCATAGTAGAGTTGATGTTTGATTCGAGCTTGCAGATTTTTGCATGAATGGATATTATCAGGGAAAAGTACTCATGCAAAGTTCTTACAAATAACTGAGAACTTTGGATTAGATAGTTATGCCCTGACACATTTTGCTGTTGGGTGACTTTCCCCCCCTGTTCCTATTTGTTCTTCTTTTTGCATATGCATGCAGGGTTGCTTGCTTTTGTAACTGGATTTTTACTTAATTTTTAAAATCTTGAAGCAACCATTTTAGTATATTCTCCTTTTATTTGCTTTGAGTTTGAGTTGCCTTTCTGTTGCATACTAAACAGGTGAGTACATCTACTCCGGCTCAAACACTCAATTTGGGGTGTCTCTCTTATATTAGGTTACAGTTAGTGATATGGATGACAGCACCAGTTCAGATTTGATAGGGGAGTTCACATGCATCACCGCAAAGCTGTTGGAAGCAAGAGACCAAGTGGTGAGCAACTGCAATTCTACATTGTAAAGTCCCCCCTTCCATTGGCTATCGTTTCTTTCCTTTCAGGTGCACTGTCATGATTATGATAGTGATGGGTCACATGATTTGATAGGCTCTTTTGACACTAACCTGTCCCAGCTACAGAGTGCAAGTGGCAGTTCTCCGGTGAGGTTTTACTTTTACATTTTTTTATTAATTAAACAAACCAACTGCAAAGAAAAATGATAGATTTATTCTAGTTTCCTTCTAAAATTACTTGTGGATTTGCCTATTGCTGCAGTATGACATAAAGAGGCAGATTTGTACCCCAAAGCTTCTGAAATAATTCTTTTGAGAATATTAAGAGGTGTCCTCATGTGTATATGCTTTTTGTTCTATTTTCTGCTGTGTGGATGGCAACCTGATTTCTGAGGACCTCAGTCAAGTAGATATTAGCAAATAAAAACAAAACTATAGCTGAATGGCTATGTTTGTCCAGACTCCCATAGCACTATAAATCAATGTTAAAAACCCGATGTGGTTTTGGAAATTTGAAGACTGGGGATCCCTTTAGCTTTTCCCAGCCGACAGACTGTCAGCACTGAATCAAATATAAAAGAAATCTAACAAATCTAACCATATCATTTATGGCATTTTACAAATGAATTAATGCATTCACAGTTCCTGCCCTTGGTTTCCTTGCAATCTGAAATATTTAACCATCTAAAACAAATAGCTTGTCTTTGGAGATCTCTAATACAGTCGGCCCTCCATATCCATGGGTTCTGAGTCCATGGATTCCATGAAACACAACTTAAAAATATTCCGGGGAAAAAATTCAAAAGGCTGACCTTCTTTTTGCCACATGCCAAGGACTATGCTTATGTGTAGCTGTACCCTTCTGTAGACTCCCACCATTTCACAGATCCTCAGGCTCTCTCTGACATTTGTCTGTTTGGTTTGCCATTTTATATAAGTGATGTCATTTGCATATAATGAGATTTGAGCATCCACTGATTTTAATATTCATGGTGAGGGTGGTCCTGGAACCAAACTCCAGCAGATGCTGAGGGCCTGTTGTATTTTATTTGTTTTTGTGATTCCAAATGTAAAATTATTGTATAGCTGTCTTTATTAGAATCAACTATACAACAGTCCTAGCTAAATGTTCCTGGAACCCAAACATAAAGTATTTCACTCCATTTTTTAGATGACCCACGAATGTGTTTCCCTGTGCAATGTGCACAGTGTTTTCCCTGTGCAATTTCCCAGCATCCATTAACACTAATTTTGTTTCTGCTTGCATGGATATATTTATTTTCTGTTGTTCATTCTAGCATTTTAGCCTGTTCAGTATACAGATGGCAAACATATAGCAATTCCTCATATCCACTTAAGAACTTACTTTATATATTACAAGTTATTCAAAGCAGTGCTTATGTAAAAGTTTTACAACTTGAATTGAATTCATAGCTCACATAATCTTTGTGCCATGTGTTGCTTTTCTCTAGGTAGAATTTGAGTGTATTCACCCTGAAAAGAAGAGAAAGAAAAAGAGTTATAAAAACTCTGGCATTGTTAGAGTGAAATCGTGCAAGGTAGGAACCATTTCATGCAGGATGAAGAGGGTCCCCCCCCCCCCCCCCACTATTTTATTTCCACTATTTTTTTTCCACTATGTTGTTGTACAAGTTGTAATTATATTGTCTTCTTTCAGATTGAAACCGAATATTCTTTCCTGGATTATATCATGGGAGGCTGCCAAATTAATTTCACTGTGAGTTGTCATCTATTTATTAACAGTGTGAGTTAGGGTTAGCGTTATATGAGGGGGGAGGGCCAGTTAAATGGTACCCTTATTAAATGATGAAGAAAAGCATGCTTGCATTCAATGACAGTGGCTATATCCACATATAATGTGTTTGCATACACACACATCTTGTAAATTGAATTCATACCATCAAGTAAACTGTTATGGGTAACCTAACAGCTTTTAATGAAGATACTTAGTTTGGAATGACAGGAAGGCTAACTTTCAGTGAGTTGTGCTAAGTTTACCATCTGTATTGCTGAATTTCCTGCAACAACTGTATTTGATAAATGTCGGGATACAAATAAAGATATTATTATTATTATTATTATTATTATTATTATTATTATTTGTTACCATTGCACACCTTGATCAACTTTTTGGCTTTTGGAGTGGATATTTTAGCAACTTTCTGTATTGCTATTCTTTCTGCTTGAAGTCATTTTGTATGATGTATTGTCACCCATCCACTTTTTCGAGTTTATCTTTACTTATTTGTGGTCTTTTTTTCCTTTTTGGCAGGTGGGCATAGATTTCACAGGGTCCAATGGAGATCCAAAATCACCAGATTCTCTTCACTATATAAGTCCAAATGGGATAAATGAGTATCTCACTGCCATCTGGACTGTGGGGAGTGTGGTCCAGGATTACGACAGGTGTGCTAAACAAATTTAAACGAATCCATCTACAAGCTTTATAAGGTTGTTGTTATTTTGAGTTAAATAATGTCAGTGTTCTCAGACATAGCTGACTGTACATTTCATAGTCAACTTGAATGATTTAACTGTTGGACTACGATTCTGGAGACCAGGGTTAGAACACCCCCCCCCCCCCTTAGCTATGAAACCCACCAGTAGACCTTGGGGAATTCACACTTCCTCAGCCTTAGAGGAAGGCAATAGCAAACCTCTTCAGAAAAAATATTGCCATGAAACCTTGCGATAGGTTTGGTTTGTCTTGGGTTGCCATAAGTCAAAGGCAACTTGACGGTGTACAGCAGCAGCAACAATAACTATCTGAATATACTGTTGTTGAGGAGGTGATCTCCATGCTACTTTGTCCTCCATGTTACTATAGTTTTTTGCTCTTCATTCAGACAAGAACCTACATTTCTTGTCTAGCTTCTGCCAGTCATCATCATCATCTTACTGATTTCAGCAAGTGTAAAAGTTGTAGCAGCTATGTTAAAAACAAAAAATACCATTGTTTTTTGTGAGATGACAGTGAATATTAGCAAAGCAGTTTCTTTTTGAGTTTTGAACAGAAGGAAAAGCCAACTCTATTGTAGCACAGTTTCCAGAATTCAGTCTCTTTGGTTGTTATGATTTGTTCCAGTACAGCAGCACACAGTTTCTTCAGTGTGCATCAATATTAAATATAGATTCATTTTGTTTAACCACAGTGAAAACAACACAAACATAATGTATTGATTTTTATTGTTACTTTCTCCTTCAGTGATAAACTCTTCCCAGCCTTTGGATTTGGAGCTCAGGTACCTCCTGACTGGCAGGTAAATTCCTCAAATCAAGTATTTTTGTGAGCATTTGACTGTCTTTGTCTATGTAGTTCTCTAATTTCTCTATTTTCTCAGGTTTCACATGAATTTGCATTGAACTTCAATCCTACCAATCCTTATTGCCAAGGTAGGTATTTATTTTTCTTTGTGATCTAATAATAAACCAATAGAAAGAGAATGAGGCAAAGATTCTTCAATTAAAAATTAAAACAGGCACAGGCATGCTTCAAATAGTTCTCTCAGGATAAAGTGATTGAGTGTCCTGAATATAATATTGATATGGTTCCTCTTAACAGTAAATTGTGGGTTCCTCTAGCATTGGAGTTCTGTGATGATAGTTGCTAGACAGTGGGTAAGAAACAAAGATAAACAGCTGTATCACAAGACTAGAATTTGTGCTACTTGACATGCAGTGGACACATCTGAAAGTGTCCATTGCAGTTGCACCCATACCTTGGGAAGTCGGTGGTCCACGTACTTGTTACGTTCTAGAATAGACTACTGCAATGCACTCTATGTGGGGTTGCCTTTGAAGACTGTTTGGAAGTTTCAAGTGGTCCAACGGGCGCCAGCCAGATTGCTCACTGGAGTGGAGTACAGTGAGCATACAACTCCCCTGTTGTGTAAGCTTTACTGGCTGCCTGTCTGCTACTGAGCACAATTCAAAGTGCTGGCTTTAGCCTATTAAGGGCTAAGCAGTTCTGGCCCAACTTACCTGTCCGAATGTATCTCCCTCTATGACCCACCTTGGAGACTAAGATTGTCTGGGGAGACCCTGGTCTTAGTCCCACCCCGCTCGCAAGCGCGATTGCTAGGGACAAAAGACAGGGCCTTCTCAGTAGTGGCCCCTCAACTGAGGAACTCCCTCTCCAATGAAATTAGATTGCCCCCCTCCCTGCTGACCTTCAAGAAAAAACTAAAAACATGGCTCTGGGACCAGGCTTTCAGTCAATAAATGGGACAGTACAATAAGAGACTATAAAATAACACAGTGACGGCTCGGACTGACCCTGGAATATGACCTGAATTGTATTATTTTAATTGATGTTTCAATGTTATGTTTTAATTGGTCTGTGTATATATGCTGCATCAAATTGATGCCTTTGTAAAGTTGCCCCGAGTCCCCTTCAGGGTGATATGGGTGGGATACAAGCATGGCAAATAAATAAATAAATAAAGTGTCGAGAAACATGGGAGGGAGTGATGTTTGTTGCTGTATGCCTCATTTTCTAAAAGGAGGCATAGTACCCAAAAGTACCCAAATGATACCGTTCTATTTGAGGTCAACCCCCCTCTTTCCATAATATTCTGAGGTATGTAACCCAAAAACTTTAAACAAATAAACAAACCCACTGTATTTAGTGTGAATTGTCACAGTATGTGTATTCAGTTCCTCTCTATCTTTGTTTCTTTTACAATTTTCACACCCCTATTTCTTCCTGCAATCATCACTTACTGTTAAACTAAAAAAATCTTTCTAGAGCCTTAGTGATAAATGCAATCAGAAAAACCACCCTCTGTAGTCAATTTTGACTTGGATTAAAGGTGCAAGATTTGGAGAGTGTCTTGGAAGCTTTCCTCCACTTAGATTTTTTGGTTGGCTAGTGTTTATACCTTGAGGCTGGTATTTCTAAGACATACTACTTTCTCACTGAAAAGCTATAGATTTTTTTAATCTGTAGAGTTGTAGGGTTAAAATAATACATTGCAATGGTGCTATATTTGATTACTTAGAACAGTGTTTTTCAAACTCTGCTCCGTCAGATGTTTTGGACTTCAGCTACCACGATTCCTAACAACTGGTAAGCTGGCTGGGATTTCTGGGACCTGAAGTCCAAAACATCTGGAGGAGCAGAGTTTGAGAAACACTGACTTAGTGCAAGCACCATTATAGTTTACCACTTATTTCTAGGGGAAATAAATGAAAGAAAGTACTTAGGGAGAAACAGGGTGAGCTCTCGCTGTTAGCCCCAGCTTCTGCCAATCTAGTAGTTTGAAAACATGCAAATGTGAGATCAATAGGTACCGTTTTGGCGGGAAGGTAACAACGCTCCATGCATTGTTACCTTGGAGGTATCTACGGACAACACCGGCTCTTTGGCTTAGAAATGGAGATGAGCACCACCCCCCAGAGTCGGACATGACTAGACTTAATGTCAGGGGAAACCTTTACCTTACCTTTTATGTGTTTATGATGGAAAGATCCTGCCCCCTTGTTACTCTGCGCTTACCTTTTTCCCCCCATTGCCATCCCGACCAGACATTGTTTTTCTCTCTGATGTCCCTAGAACAATATGGTGTGTTTCAGAAGGTATTAGGGTTAAGACACAGGAAGAGTGAAAATCACACAAATAGAGCCCTGACTTTTCCCCATTCTGCTAATTTTATCGTAAAATTCAGGGATTTTTACCTCAATTATATTTCAGGTGCACACAATCAGATTTCCATGCTCACGTCCTTGAGAGTGACATAGCTAATAAGTGGTCTCCACATAAAGTAATATCTAGACTTTCATAATAACTCTTCTTGTTTTAACTCTCAGGAATCGAAGGAGTTGTGGGTGCTTATCGCCAAGCATTGCCGCAAGTTCGTCTCTATGGGCCAACAAATTTCTCACCAATTATAAATCATGTTGCTAGATTTGCTGCTCATTCAGCACAACAAGGGACTGCTTCAGTGAGTCTACCTGATTTAATCTTAAGTTTTTACTTTTTAGATAGGGGAGGCAGCTTAAAATATCTTTGACTGCAAACATTTACTTAGTGTTCCAAGATGTTAACTGTAAATATTTATTGTTGAAAGCTTTCACGGCCGGAATCATTGGAGTGTTGTGTGGCTTCTGGGCTGTATGGCCGTGTTGTAGCAGCATTTTCTCCTCTGATGTTTCACCTGCATCTGTGGCTAGCATCTCCAGAGGTTCTGATGGTGCTGAAGCAAGTGGAGTACCTGTGGAATGCCCAGGATGGGAGAAAAAAATCAATTTCTATTAACTAAGTGTGAAGGGTGCAATTAGCGAGCCTGATTTGCAAGTTTTTGCATGTAAGAATGCCATCAACAGATGCAAGTGAAATGTCATAAGAAAATGCTGCTAGAACACGGCCTTACAGCCTGGAAACCACACAACATTCCTGCAAAAATTTACTTAGTGTTCTAAGATGCTGTGAAGTTGACTTTGACTTATGATGACCTTATGAGTGAGAGTCCTCCAAGTCACCATATCATCAGTGGCCCTGTTGAGAACTTGCGGAGTCAAGGTTGTGGCTTCCTTGAATGAGTCTATCCATCTGGAATGCAGTCTTTCTCTTTTCCTACTGCCTTCTACTCTGCCAAGCATTATTGCCTTTTGCAGTGAGTCACATCTTCTTACGATATGCCCAAAGTACAACAGACTCATCTTGACATCTAGGGGGAGTTAAGGATTGATTTGATCTAGAACCCATTTGTTTGTCTTTTAGCTGTTCACGGTAGCTGAGGAACTCTTCACCACCACCACATTTCAGATCTGCTTTCTTCACTGTCTAGCTTTGACAACCATATAGAAATGGGAAATTGCAAGCCTGGTGTCCCTTTTTGGGGGAGCATGTATATGCAGGGTTTCCAATCAGCGGGCTGTTGTTTCATTTTCCATATTTGTTGATAGATTTTCATTAGAACTAGACTAAATTCTGTCTGTATATGCCATCTGTTCCTGTTGATGTATTTCTCTTATTACGAATTAATAGAAAAACAAAAGCAGTTTTCACTGTACTTTTCCCTAACCTTTGAGCCTGAGAGATTTGTTACTTTTATCTTTCTTGAAGAGTAGAGATTAAACCCTTAATGACTGCTCTAATCTTTTTGCAGCAATACTTTGTCTTGCTGATAATCACAGATGGAGAGATCACTGATTTAGACCAAACCAGGCAAGCCATTGTCAATGCCTCCAAGCTGCCCATGTCTATTATTATTATTGGAGTTGGCAATGCTGAATTCAAAGCCATGGAATTCCTGGATGGGGATGATGGTGTTCTAAAGTCCTTATCGGGGGAGCCAGCTGCAAGGGATATTGTCCAGTTTGTTCCTTTTCGAAAGTTCCAAAATGTAAGTTAGAGTGTGCTTGTCTCTATTTCCAAAAGATGTTTAAGTTTGTCCATAGGAAGAAAGATCCTTGTTAATCTGAAAAATAAAAATACAATTAGCTACTGTAGAAGTTCAAGAGAATATGGAAGCATAACTCAAGTAACTGGTGATAAGATTCCATTGAATGCAAAGGTTTGGATACTTCAAATCTCTTTCAATTCTTCATTGTTTTCACATTATAATATTTATCTAGAGGAAGGAGATTTTAGATCATACTATATAATGACGACTAATTCTTTTTTAAATATATAGTATTTCGCTTCTCTTTACATTAAAATGTGAGATCGCCTGCTTCTGAAGGGATTGGTTGTTCTCGGTTCCTCTGTTCAGCACAAAGCAGGAAATGCCAGGGTTTTTGAATATGTTTTGTAGCACTGATTTCTCCATATGTGCTCCAAACTTAAAATTATACTATATAGCAAACCAACTAAGGTATATTATTATTGAAGGGAGTATAGGTGAAAAGGATTTAGAATTGTTAGAAGAAGAGAGTGAAGACATAGATATGAAATTAGAATATATTTTTCTTCATAGGGAAAATCAGAAATCTGGAGAAGAAATGGTATAACAAAATAGAGGACCCCTTTAAAAATATATATGTATTGGAAATTTGGAAAAATGAATACTACCGATCTCCCCATTAACAAAAAAAACCCTATAATTCTCAAAAGGGAGTTAGAAAGATAATTTAAAGAAAAGGAATAATGAAATTAAAAGATTGGGATTGAAAGATGAAAACAACAGGGGAGATAAGAAATCAACTATCAGGAGGGAGTATTATGTGGCATAAAGTTCTACAAATGGAAAGATGGTTAAGGGAAATAAGGAAGAAACATAAGGGATATAGAGAACTAACAAAATTTGAAAAGAAGATTAGTCAAAGGGGGAATAAGGGAAAAAAGGTATAAGAAGTGATATTTACAAATTGCTGTTGGAAGAAGTACAGGAGTACGATCACCTTAAATAAATGTGGGAATTGGCCTCATGTAAGCTGCCCCGAGTCCCCTTTGGGGAGATGGTGGCAGAGTATAAATAAAGATTATTATTATTATTATTATTATTATTATTATTATTATTATTAGATTGTAACCAAAAAAAAAAAAACACCCTCAGAATTGGAAAGGAATGTGGAATATATGTATATCAAAAACATGTCCATAAGAATAAAAGAGAATTATTACAAAGTAGTGTGGAGATGGTACCTCACACCTATTAGACTAAATCAAATTGATAGAAATACTCTAAGCAGTGCTGGAGGGGCTGTCAAGAAACTGGTATATACATACACAAGTGGTGGTCCTGTAAATTTGTTCAAAAAGTTTGGGAAAATGTATTTTAAGAAATAAGGGGAATCACCATAACGGAGATAACAGGAATGTCTGAAATAGCAGTGCTGTCCTTTATCGATAATATTACAATATGAAAAAAGCTAAATGAATTAATTGCCAACCTAGGTAACAGCAGCAAGATTGTTAGTAGCCAAAAATGGAAAGAAAAGGGGAATGCCAATTGGAAGAATGGTATAGGGAGATTTGAGGCATTGCAATAACTGATAAATTGACATGTAATATGTATTAAGATTAAAAGAGGGTTACTGAAAAAGGATTATTTGGGGAAGATATGGGAAAATTTATAGAATTTGTTTATATAGAAGATAAGGGGAACAAACCTATAATTGAAATAATGGGATTTTGGAAATAAGTATTGTAACTGAGTAGTCTGGGGTGAAAGTTCAGCACTAGGTGAAGGGTAAATAAGGGGAAGGAGATAAAGGTAAAGAGCAAGTACCATATATACTCAAGTATAAGCTGACCCAAATATAAGCTGATGCACCTGATTTTACCACAAAAAGCTGGGAAAACGTATTGACTCAATTATAAGCCAAGGGTGGGAAATGCAGCAGCTACTGGTAAATTTCAAAATTAAAATAGATATCAATAAAATTACATAAATTGAGGCATCAATAGGTTAATTTTTTTAATATTTACATAAACCTGTAATTTAAGATAAGACTGTCCAACTCTGATTCAACCATTATTCTAACCTTCGTCAGTGTAGATGTGCTTACGTATCCTTCCAATAATAATAATAATAATAATTATTATTATTCCAATAATAATAAATAGAGTAAAATAATACATGTAATAAAATAATAGTAATAGAGTAAAATGATGGAACTGTAATAATAACAACAATAATAAGTAGTAAAATGATAAATATAATAAAAATAATAACAACAGAGTAAAAGAATAAATAACATTGACTCGAGTATAAGCCGAGGGGGCCTTTTCAGCCTAAAAATAGGGCTGAAAAATTAGGCTTATACTCAAGTATATACAGTATGTAATAGAGCTAGAGGATAAACATATTATAAGAGTCAAGACATACATATTTCTTTATTACAAATCTGTTATGGGGAAGTGGTATGTATAAGAATTTTAAAGCGCTGAATATGTAAAATTCACAGTTATTTAAATAAAAAAATAATTAGCTGCGATTATGTGCAGATGTAATATTTAAAGTACATATACACATTAATGTTATGCATGTTTCTTTTTTAACAAATTGTTGAGGGGAAAGAGTTAGTATAATTATCTATGATTGCAATCTTGCAAGTTAGAAGTGCCATATGACTTTTTTGCTTTAATGCAGCTGTTGTCGATGTATGTTATAGAGTATGAAGGTTGTGACATATTTTTTTTGCTTTTTGTATGATTTTTCTTTATGCAGTTAAAATGTGTATTTTAAATAAATTTTGAAAAATAACAAATTAAAAAGAAATTGCCAGTGTTTCTGAATATTTTTGTAGCACTTATTCTCCATTTGTGCTTCTTCCCTGATTTAGGCTCCTCGTGAAGCACTTTCCCAGACAGTTTTGGCCGAAGTTCCCAAGCAACTGGTCACCTACTTCAAGCAGGTTGGCCTGACTCCTGTGAAATTACCTTCTGAAAAGCAACCAGAAAACAAACCATAACTGGAGAAGAAAGAAGAGAACACTGCATATACCACTTTCTAATAAATAGGCATATATTACCCTATATTTCAAATAAGGTTTCTACATATAATGGATATATGATATACTCTGCAGACAGTATATAATACTCATGCTCTTAGTGGTTCTTAGTAAAGAAACTACTTCACATCTCAAATCATTAATCATGGCCATGTATTTTTTCTATTCTTTGCACATGCTATGAGTAATGTAGCATCTTGCAATGAATTTTGAATTTGATTATTTAAAGGACGATTCTAGCATGACTCACTGCTTTATGATATGGAAACTGAATGTGCCCTTGGGTATGACTTTCAGAAAGTGGTTGGGCTCTGCTATACCTGTTATATCGCTTACGGATGCTGCTTAATAGTTCATTAAGCCTTCTCCTTTTCACCTTTTCCATTAGTTCAGCCTTTCAGTGCATTTTTGAAAAAAATGATAATCATGTAGAACTATTTCTCCAGATTACAGAGTTGATACTGAATTTTTCTTAGCTTACACAGGCTGAGTATCTCTTATCCAGAAATGAGAAATGGTCTCTAATCCAAATTTGTGCACATGGTTGATTGAAATAGTAACATCTTTGTTTTTTGATGGTTCAAACTTTGTTTCATGCACAAATTATTAAAATAGTGTGCATAAAGTTCCCTTTAGGTTAAAGCATATAAGGTGAATAGGAAACATAAATTAATTTCGTGTTTAGATTTGAATCCATATCCAAGAAATGGCATTTATCTATATGGAAATTTTCCAAAATCCAAAATACTTCTATTTCCAAGCATTTTGGATAAATAATACTCAGACTGTAGTGACTTTTGTGCAAAATACCATTATTGCTTATCATGGCTTCCTAAAACATGAAAAGATCCAAAATGAGAAGATAAGAGCTGGCCTTATATTCCTGCAGTTCACTAAAATACTTTGTTCTTTGAATCATTTCGTTTTCTAGTTTGGAATGCATTAGAAATCTTGGTGCTGTAACATTTTTATATAATTCTGTAAGCTGTAGTATATCTCATGACCTATTGCTGGAAAATGTTTTCTAGTGTCTGACTAGAAAGAGAAATCCTTTTGCATTGATGATTGCACCAAATACTTCTGTTGCCTTAAATTCTGATGTGCCTTTAAGTAATGCCATATATTTTTAAAGATATATTTTATAAAGAAGCTTTAATCATTATTTCCCAAGATGATTGTATATCTTTTTTTTAAAAAAAACAAACCTTCGATTGTTTCAAAATACAGTTTCTTTCTCAAGGGCATTTTGGTCAGTATGTTTCAAACTTCGAGTGATGCACTGATACAGGAAAAAAAATCAAGGGATATCACTGTGTGATTTTCCTAATTTGGCACCTAGATTTAATGAGGCAACAGCTAATGAATGACCTTTTAAACCAGTAAGTTCTTACCAGCTGTTAGGATTTCTGGAAGTTGAAGGTCAAAACATTTGGGGACCCACAGGTTGAGAACCACTATTTAAACAATTATTGTACCACTTTATCTGAGATGTCAGTTGTATTTAACTTACAGCAAACATTGAATGCCTGCTTTAGACTACATCATTCAAGTTATTTTTTAATCAATTCAGTGCCTCTTACTACCTTTTTATATTCAAAAGCACTTTAAAATATAGTGTGCAATCTTTATTAGATTTTAAGGACACAATATATGAATAAATTTAAATTTTATTATTTCCAAACACAATCATTGTTCCAAAATGTAAGAAAATTCCATTAATGTCAAATCGCTAATCTAAATAGTGACTTAACATTCTAAAGCCAAAGATCTTTTTCTAGAATTTTAAATCATAGGGTGTTGCCTTTTTTCATTCAGCCATATTGGAAATCTATAATTTGGGTGTATCAAATAATAGATGTGTTTATCATTCCACATTTTCATTAGGCGAGTGTCAAAATGCATAGTCAATTTGCCAAGCTGCAGTTTTTCCCCCAGTTAGTTCCCTGAAAGATTGACAATCACATAGCTCATGACTGCAGCCCATTACTGTTGCTTTCAGTTCCTTGGTTTGTAACAATAATAAATGATTATTTCAGTACATCAGGACTTTTCTTGGACTTGTCCTGTTGAACTTGCCTGCCTGATCTGGTTGACTTTACTGGCAGTGCCTTCAGCTGAGGAAGATGAGGCACAAATTCATTTTTAAAATAGGCTTTACTTGATTGAAATGAAATCAGATTTTTCTGGTGTTAGTAAGAAAGTTTACAGTGTAATCTCATTTGGAAAAAATTGCATACATTGGAAAATGTTGCCACAATCATCTGCACATCTTTATTTGTTTGATTAATATGAATGCTGTTTTTCATATAAGGGTTTACTTGTTTTGTATTGCATATTCCATTTTTTCCCATTAAAACATGTTTATGGAATTCCAAATATCCTCAGTCTTTTTTTTCTCCTTTGATTAAAATCATTCTTATCTGTTATAAATGATCAACAGTTCCAATACAAGGCAATTTTACACATGTTATAAATAATATGGGGATTTTTGTGAACGACTTGGGTAGATGAAACATGGAGAGAACTGCTATTTCCAGTTTTGAATCTATTTTTTCCAAATGGTTGAAAATGGGTTAAGAGTAATCCATGTTTATCGTTGGAGTTTTTTCTAGAGCAGGTGTCTAGAATAAAGAGTTAGGTAAAGGTAAAGGTTTCCCCTTGGCATTAAGTCTAGTCATGTCCAACTCTGGGGGGTGGTGCTAATCTCAGTTTCTAAGCCAAAGAGCCGGCATTGTCCATAAACACTTCCAAGGTCATGTGGCTGGCATGACTGCATAGAGTGCTGTTATCTTCCCGCCGGAGGGCTACCTACCTATTGATGTACTCACATTTGCATGTTTTCGAACTGATAGGTTGGCAGAAGCTGGGGCTAACAAACTCTAACTCTGAATAAAGAGTTGGAGAACAGTGTTATAAATGGCATGATAAAAGCAAAGTCAGAGAACAATAAAAATATTGTTGAAGGCTTTCATGGCCAGAATCACTGGGGTGTTGTGTTGTTTCCGGGCTGTATGGCCATGTTCTAGCAGCATTTTTCTCTTGACGTTTCACCTGCATTTGTGGCTGGTATGTGAAGATCCTCTGAAGATGGCAGCCACAGATGCAGGCAAAACATCAGGAGAAAAGGGTGCCAGAACACGGCCATACAGCCCGGAAACAACACAACCCCCCAGTACAATAAAAGCCTTGTATGCAAGCAGTCTTAATATTTTGAACTCAGACTTAGTCTTCTGAATTAGCAATGTGGATGAATGTTCAGATAATACTGGTAAGTTATTAGTCAAACAGATGTAAGTGGGTGTTAAAAGACGAATCATCTTCCATTGTACCAATGCTACAGACCAAAAATATGTAATACATGCTTAGTTGAACTGGCTTGTAGGCACATTCCTGCCCACTAGGGGTAGTTAAGTACACAACCAATTTCCCCCAAAATATGATCTGACGTAGATCCATTCTCTAAGGTGGCAAAACCTGTGGCGCAAAGTTCATATTTGGCCAATCTGATGCTGATTGGGACTGCGTTTCTGATGTGACTCACCTGGCTGCCATCCTTTTGCCTGTGGGAGTGGCAGGAATGTTGACGCACAACATATTCATAGCCTACGGGGTGATTTGATTCGGTTAGTTGCCTTCCCTGTCTTTGGTTTATGTAGAGCTCCCCTGTAAGTTCATTGCCATTCAAGTATGGCATGTAGTCTGTAGTTGGTGCAGTAATAACAAAGCAGTGAGATACAGCTCACACTCTTAATTTCTTCCTATTGCTTCAAACCAAGCTGTCGAAACTAAAAACCATTATTTTTCAATGTACAGTTCTTTTCCCTCTTAAAAAAAGGGGGACCATTTTGATCTCCCTGGGAAGGGACTTCCAGGGTCCAGAGGCAGCCACTGAGAAGTCCCTCTCTCACATCCCCACCAAACATGCTTAGCCACAAGCTGGCCCGTATCCAGGATTTTGACTCGGGGGGAGGGGGGAGCTGAGTTTGATTAGGAGGGCTAAGTTTTATTTCGGGGAGAGGGGCTGAGGATCTACCCTTGCAAACTTTGTATTGTTATCACTATACTCCCATGCATACGGGATATATTGATCATGGTGATCAGATCATGATATGAATAAACATGACAGTTTAAATAATGTACCAGTAAGGCCTCGCAGACCTCCCTGAGAATTTCGGGGGGGGGGGGGGGGGCTGAAGCCCTTCAAGCCTCCCCCCTCCCCCCCCCCCCCGGCTACATGCCTGGCCACAAGCATAGATATGGCATTTTTTCAACTCCCCCCCCCCTCCAGAATGTGCATGTGCACCCCAACCAATTGCTTTAGATGTCCATACAGCTATTCACATTTTGCAGAGGCAATTTCATTGTGCAATGTTGTTTATACTACAGTGCACTGATGTCCATTAAGGGCTTCATTTTTGCCTTTCCACTGACTTTCTTTGTGTCGGATTATTGGGTTTAAAGCACGCTCTAGCACACTTTCTAGCTTCCACCTTTTGACGATGGCTTGAAGTTTATTAAATGGCCCAATGGGGGTTACACCATCGGTACAAAATATAATGACTTTAGCTTAGATGGCTGGAAAAGGCAGGAAATAGCCAGGCTTTGAACCTGCAAGGCCATTCAATGCTAATCAAGGTGGCCAATTCTTCCACCCTGGACATTATTCCACAGATACATAAATGTCACTTGCCTAGTTTCCAACAGACCTCACAATTTCTGAGGATGCCTGTCATAGAAGTAGGTGAAACATCAGGAGAGAATTTTTCTGAAACATGAAAAACTCACAACAACCTAGTCAGACAGTTGCAAGGCTCCATCTCCCAACATCCTTTCCCCCTTCGGTAGGCAGGATTCGGATTATGGGAGTTGCAACCCAACAGGAGGGCTGAGCTGTCTGACCGGTTAGGAGAACCTTAGGTTTCAGCCAGGTCTGGGACTGATGGGAACTGGAGTCCACCCACATCTGGAGAGCTGCATGTATGCTACTCTTTGGCAAGCAGGCAGGGAATGATGGAAATGGCAGCCCAACAAGAAGGCTGAGCCCTCTGACGATTTAGTAGGAAAGCTGTGGGTTCCAGCCCAGTCAGATCTGAGGCTGATGGGTTTTGCTGCCTGAGTAGGTATTGGGCTAATGGGAATTGTAGCCCATCAGCTATACAATTTTCTAAAAGGTCTCATTATACAGGTATGCATTTCTAGTGGGGCTATTTATAAACTCAAAAAGTAACGAGCATTTCAAATAAATGGCATTACAAAAGTTAGGCAACTCAGGCAATGCCAGGTATATATAGTTTGCCATAAAATAATATTTTTCTTACAGGCCACCATCTAGATTACTAGTTGTGAAGGTAACTGTACAGAAGCCATTGATACTATGTATGTGTTTAACTGTTAGAGTATATATTTGTGTTTGTAACAGTAGCTAAAACTAGAGTTATCTGGTTTGAATCCACAGTGAGCGTTGCCAAGGAGACCAGGCAGGCTAGCTCAGGAGAGTGAGAAGTGGGCGGAGCCAAGCAGGAAAAGTTATAGGCGTCTTTGGAAAAGGGCCAGAGTGAGAGAGTGTGTGAGAGAGTGGAGGCTTGAAAAGCCTGGGAAAGAGGTGTGTGTGAGCAGCTGGAGGTTTTTCAGTCTAGAAGGGCTGAAGAGAGAAACCTGGCCAGGGTCTTTAGTCAAGGAAGACTAAAGGAAGCCTGTTAGGATCCCTAGTCAAGGAAGGACTAGAGATCAGAGAT
The DNA here is from genome assembly GCF_037176765.1 of Anolis sagrei. Lineage (NCBI taxonomy): Eukaryota > Metazoa > Chordata > Lepidosauria > Squamata > Anolidae > Anolis > Anolis sagrei. The sequence goes on along the minus strand of NC_090024.1, from coordinate 207,017,148 downwards.
TTGATCAAGGAAAGATCAAATTGGAAGGCTAGTTATAGTGGGAAACATTGTTCACTAAAGAGCTTCACCTCAGTAAAAGTTGGCCACGAGCTGTGTTATTTGAAAGAGTGGACTATATTAAAACCAAGTGACATTCAAAGTTCTATAAGTTATTTAACAGCCTGCAACCATACGCTTTGTACACAATAAACTTGTTATCTTTTGTTAAAAACCGTCTCATCTCATCTAACCTGCGTCTGTAGAGCCAGATCTCATCGGTGATACCTCAAATACCTCACGTTGGTGGCAGTTACCTTAATTTACAACTAATGATTGGCCTCCTCTATAATATATTCTTATACACAATTGAGACCTGAGATTAATTCCCTCCATAATCATCCACATCTGCACTATTGGTTTGCGTATCTTCTCAATTTGTGGCAGTGGTGGGATTAAAAAGTGCCTGAGGTAAAATACCTCCATTTTTAGGCCCTGCCGTTGCCAACCTCAGCAAACACATCTTCTCAGTAACCAACATGTGCTGAATGCATCCCATAATGCCTTAAATAAATGGAGCTATTTTAATGTGATAATGTCTCTTCTGGAATGGATATGTCTATACAATCATTTTTCAAAAAAGCAGCTACCTTAACCTACTCAAAGGTTGATGTGTCTTGGTGAAAGTCCAAATGCAAGCAACCCCTCTTTGCTTGTTATTTCCTTATTTGCAGTTTAATGCATGCTGAAATGGGAACTCCTAACATTCCCCATCTTACAGATTGTGTGAACACACCCATCTTCTAAAGAACCTTCCAGGAAAGGCTGTCATCATGAACATGAGAGTGAAAGTAGCTCAAGGTATTCATTTTGTGGCTGATATAAATCACAGCTGCCTGGCTGCAACAGGAAAAAATGTATATGCATTTTAAAAAAGAGCTAGATCAATTCCAGTTAAGACCAATTGCTTTCTTAGATGGCAGGTGGGGAACCAATTGAATTAAAGGATACCTGTAGCTGGTTAAGAAATCAGGAGGGGACCGACTAAAATAGACTTGAAAACATTTTTATGTTATAAAAACTTGTAAATATCTATGGAGTGTTTTAAAAGAAGGAGTGTCTACATAAATGATGCCATGAGTTAACGCAGGACTGGGCAAAAGGTAGAAATCGCTAGGTGATTTGCACAAGACCAACAAGCATTTCTTATGCTCAGTAGCTTAACAACAGAAACAAACATAAACCACATTTTTTCTCCTAAATTACAAAACTTTGGTAATTTGCTGAAAGTTGATAAGACAGGAAAAAGACCAGATTTCTTTGTAAATATATTAGTCTGTAAACTGTAACCCTGGAAACAAAACCCTTGGACTGAGCATGTGCTCAGGAGCACCTTGTTCAACAATTTGAGCATCCATCTTACCAAACATTGACTCTGATTGGTTTTAGATTCTGAAGTTAAAAACCAAACACAATTGACAGCCTATTACAAGCTTCAGATCTATCCCAGTCCCTGAGAAAATGAAGTATGAATTTAAACAGTTAAATTAATTGTGTTGTTGAAGGCTTCCATGGCACGAATCACTGGGTTGCTGTGAGTCACAACCTCACAACCTCTGAGGATGCCTGCCGTAGATGTGGGTGGAACATCAGGAGAGAATGCTTCTGGAACATGGCCATACAGCCTGGAAAACTCACAGCAACCAAGTTAAATTCATTATTTGATAAACCTATCTATTGCTGCTACTTCTGCATTGTTGTTCAAGCTGTTTCTCATCTATGACAACTCTAGGGCTGGTTCCACACAGGGCTTTAACCCTCGCCCAATTGGGTACCTTAAACCCGATTGGGTGTACACCTCCCCCCCAAAAAAACCTACATTTTTGGGTGGTGGTGGTGGTGTCTAGATGCCCTGCCGGACCTTTCAGCAGGGCACCAAGACACCAAAGAAAACCCTCCCAGAAAAGGTTTACGAATTAAAAATTACTCACGTGGCCACCATAACCATGCTGCTGGAGCATCATTTCTACTCCTTGCCCCCCTTCTCCTGGTGTATCATTTCTATGCAGCAGGAGAGCTCCAGCAGCATGGCAATGGCATCAGGTAAGTAATTTTTAAGGGTTATTTGGGAGGGAGTTACAGCCCTCTTGGTTTTCCAGGCTGATTGAGCCCAAAAAACCCGAGGATTAGATGATTGAGCCCGAAAAACCCATACTGGATTAGACCTGGGTATTTCAGAAAGACCAGGTCTGATCCAGTACCTAATTAATTCAGGACAAAGCAGGGTTTGCTTGCTTTGTCCCAAATTAACTCGGTTTTACTGGAGGCATTGTTTGGATGCCTCTGGTAAAAGTGTGCGAGGTCACGCATTATGGACCCTGTGTAGAAGTGCCCTAAAACAAATCTATAATGGAGTTATCTATGCAAGATTTGTTCAAATGATGTTTTCCATTACCTGCCTCTTAGACTGGTAGATTGTAACTTCCTCAAGGTCACCCAGTGGGTTTTTATATCTGATGAGGATTTGAACACTGGTCTCTCAGATTCCAAGTACAACACTCAAACCACTATCCCACTCTGAATCCTATTAATACTTTATGCTAGCAGTACTCAAAACATCACTATCACATATTGTCACTTAACATATGATTCCATGTAGCCCCTACCACAATAAGCCAAAGGTACAGAGAGCAAAAAGAAAAAAATCCAAACCAAAATATATCACTGCAGCATATTTGCAGATCTTGGGTGAAAAAGTCAATAGTCTGCATCACAGATGTCTCAGTAGTCTATAGTTAAAAGGCAAACTTACCAAAAAAAATGAAATAGGAAAAAGGAAAGCAAGGTAAAGATTCTATGACCAAAACATAAAGAGCAACTTAACTTCATGTCATTCAAAAAGAACAGAAGAAACAGAAAACAGCATTTTGGAACAAAGTGTGAAGTGAGTCACAAGACCCATCTACATGTCAATTTAATGTGGTTCAAAGCTACCTTCAATTTGCAGTTACCAAGTAACTCCCATAAAACCATGCAAAAGAAAGCCCTTAATATGCATCAGTACTCTGGTTTGTGTAATCACCATTCAGGTATCAGCCTGATTCTAATATTTCCTATGGAATCATTTTGCACAACAAAACCAATGTCTTCAATATTGGTTTGAATCAGTATTACATGATCAATGTAAATGGGTCCACTATCTTCCACCTATTCTTTTAACAAATAAATTGCAGGAAAAAAAGGAGAAACATAGTCTGTGAGAAACAGTGTTTATAGTATTCAAGCTGAAAGCATAGTGTTTCCAAGCTGTATATAGGATTTATTGTCAGTTGGGGAATGTACTGCTGTCAGCACACTGATTTCTTGACATAATAAAGAAAATTAATATAGAGACATAGGGAGTCAGTTTGAAAAGAAAGATGTGATATCAGAGATGCTGACTGAACAGGGTTTTTGTGGTAGATGGAGGGATGCAGCTGGTTGTGAGCTGATTTTGTTTTAGGAAAAGGGATTGATTAAAACAGCAGGATTCCTAGCAGCCGGCCAATCTGGGTGGGGCTTCTGGGAGTTGAAGTCCAAACATCTGGAGGATTAGAGTTTGAGAAACACTGGTTCAAAGGAAAAAAACAGGTTTGCCAGATCTGGAGGTGTAGGGGGACTTGGTCCCTGCCCTGTTCATATGATTATGCTTATTACTGGACAATGTATGCCTTGCGGGTGGGGTCTGGGTGGCTAAACCTGCCTGGTGAGTCTCCAGGCTTGACTCACCGGAGAGACAGGTGGAGCCCAGAAGCAGCGGCAGTGGCCGTCACACCTGGCCAGTCAGTCCTGCACGAAGCCAAGTCCTGGCAGCATCATGGCCTTGAGTGTGACCGTCAAGAGGGTCACCCAGCTGCCGGGGACTGGGGAGAGACAGGTGCACGTCAGCTTCCGAGGTGAGGACGACGGGGATATGTGAACGGGGATGCCATTGGGAGTGGGGTGGGTGATGGAAATGGACCGGGACGGAGTGAAAGAGCGAAGGGCGGCATTAGTTTTGACTGCTGTTTGCTTGAGGACAACATGGAATAGCATGTACACATCAGGGAGATAAACAGTGTTCTAACTATGTCCCTTTAATAATAGTACAGGCTATGTGTACATTTTGGAAGGAGTATTTATTCCCTTCAATTCTGTTTATTTCTTGGGTCTTAAAAGGCATATTTGTGGTCTGTGATGTTTTCCAACTTGTTCTTCTCCTGGGAGAGAATCCTAAAGAAAATGCTGAGATGTGAAAGTTTTCTCATGTACTTAGTATTTCCTTCTAGGAAACCGAACACATCTATGAGTCACTGTGCTCTGCATGCAATTGCATTGTTATATGGATGTTCATCACACTTGATATATAGGTGTTGCACACAGGTGCCATTTTCCTCACAGACATGCAAAGAGCTATACAGGAATATTTTTCATGTTAATAAAAGAGACAGAGAAGCCTCTCTTGTCAGATTTTCCACCCCTCAAAATGAAAGTATGAACCAAATGTAGTATGCATATTCGAGTAATGCTACGTTCACACACACACACACACCATAGTAACTGCCCCTAGGGTCCTGGGACTGGCACTTTAGGAAGAATTTAGGATACCCAGCCAGAGAGTGCTAATGTCTCACCAAATTACAGAGACCAGACTTTGATAGGATGAAACTATAGTAGTTAAAGTGGAATATAGTGCTATATTTGTATATTGTGAATGGGTCCCTGGCAGAATTCAACCATGGAAACCCATTGGGCAACTTTGAACACTCTCTCAGCCTAAGTAGGAAGCTATGGCAAGCTTCCTCCTGCCCAGAAAACTCCATTATAGTGCCACCATAAATTCACTGAAAGGCACATAACAACAACAAAATAGAAACAGCTCTTACCTGTCATAATACCTCCACTTGGGAAATTATAGTCCAATATAGTTAGAAAATACTAGCAGCAAGATATGGAGGCAGGATTCAGAATATTGTCATTACTAATTTTACTATTTTGTTTCATTAGCAGCTGTGAAATAATGAAATTCTTAAGCTATCCCACATCTCTAGTAAGATTGTATGAAAACATAACTGTATGCTTATTGGAGGACAAAACCCATAATTTCCCATTTCGATTTGCTGAAACTATTGGAATGTCCTTGCTATTTCGTGCAGGTCTTTGTTCCATGTGGAAAATGAATTTTGAAGGGAAAGAGTAGAGTCTAGCCAGTGTTTTGACTGAAAATTATCCACCCCAGAAACATTGAACCTGTCTATTCAAGAAGTGCAGCATTTTTGCGAGACATTCGTTTCCTCTTTGGTCTCTATTTAAATATAGCTTCTCAACAGTAGTTGTTGACTTAGTAACTGATAAGAGTCCAGTATCAATTTTGTGCATTCCACTGCAATAAAATACTTTCTGGAGAAAAGTTATGTTTGCATTTCCCTATTATGGATCTGGACCAAACTGTGCATGAATACTCAATATGCACAAATGTGAATAATGGAGGAGTTTGGGGATTTAGTAGTTCTAGGATTTATAGTTCACCTACAGTCAAAGAGCATTCTGAACCCCACTAATGATAGAATTGGGCAAAACTTCCCAAACAGACCCCACATGATCAACAGAAAATACTGTGTTTTCTGATGGTCATTGGCAACCCCTCTGACACCCCCTCATGACCCCTCCAGAGATCCCGACCCCCATGTTGAGAAACGCTGCTCTAAAACCTGAAGTCAGGCCAGTTATATCATCTAGCAACCCATCTTTTCTGTCTTCCAAATAACTTCCACTTAAGTCAAGCAATATAATATACATGATTTCCAAATTCTAGTCCCCCAGGTGTTTGAGAGTTGAAATCTAACAGTATGCTACTCTTCCATTTTATGAACATTACATCAGGATTAGAAAACAAACTAGAATAATTTGTCGTAAAATCAACATTTTGTCATCTGTAATGAAGATGCCAACAGTACAGTGTTACATGATTGTTAGAATATTGGATCTCAGCTAGTGCTTTTCTTCTTCCTTTCCTCTTTAAAAGAAGTGTTAGGCACCTTCCACAAAGCTGTATAAAACTCACATTGAACTGGGTTATATAGCAGTGTGGACTCAGATAATCAAGTTCAAAGCAGATATTGTAGATTATTTGCCTTGATATTCTGGGTTATATGGCTGTGTAGAAGGGCCCTTAGCTGCTAGGATGCAGCTTCTTTGAGTGTTCTCATTTGCTGCTCCCTCTGCATCCAGTTGTTTCATTCTTACATCTGGCAAACATGATGCTGACAATTTTTGAATGTCCAGTGCATATTCAAATAACCAAAGACTAGCAGGGTCCCTGATATATGGGTGGGAAGTGGGCAAAGTTTACATCAGAAAAGACCCCAAAGAGTCTACCTTGTGTCAACATTATTTTTACATTCAATGTATGCATGTATGCAGATCTCTACATATTTTAATATCTGAACAGACCTGTGAGCCTTTAGCTATTCAAATGAGCATTTACTGGCATATGTACATACGATGATGTCAAACAAAATATTGACAAAAAGTAAAACCTTCTGGCACCTTTACTGCCATGAACTTTATCCACTTGCTATTTCTGAAGGTCTGAAATTCTCTGCTCAGTGAGGTGAGTGTGTATTCCATATACAAAACATTTAGTATTTTATTAACTTGACTATACTAATCCCTCCACATGTGTGGGGGTTAGGAGCACATATCCGCACACATATTTGCTCACTCAGTCACTGACTTGCTCACTCATGGATCCGTATAGACCTCAGATGGAATATGAGAAGACAGACAGACAGACAGACAGAAAGAGGGAGAGGGAGAAGGAAGGAAGGACAAAGAAAATCACTTTCCGAATAATAATGGGAACCACTCAGCAAATGCTGAGACCCTCCAAGGTTAGAAAGTGTATTTAATTTTTTTTTTTTTTTAAAAAACGTGTTTATATCCATAGCAAAGGTGGGCAAGTGTTGCCTCTTGGGGTGTCAATTTTCTACTCCAGGTATGTATTAATTGCTGGGGTGGGGATGGGGTGGAAAACATGTGGCCAGACCTTAATTTTCCCCTGTTACATTGCACAGGGCCCCTCAACAATGTATTTTAAAAGTAAACATTAATATTTTGAGATTTTCCTGAAAAAAATGCACTCTTTTAAGCATGGAGAAGAAAAAGTCAGTCTGGGGAATTTTACTTTTGCTGGGGTTGAGAACACAGAAATAGCTTTGAAGGGCTACCTGTTATCCTGAAGTGATTGAGCTAGGACTGTGAATAGGAGGTGCCATGCCTGGTGAGCTCATGCTAAACCAGAAAGGCTAGGACAGAGAATCCAACTTACCAGGTTGAAGATAAAAGCCACAGAGGTTTATTACAATTCAGCCAAAAAGGATGCAAGTACAAGTAATTTGCTTCAAAATGTGCAAGCATAAATATACAGAGAACTGCAAGACATCTTATACAGTTCTGGCAGCCATTCAAACCTCCTGTTCCATCCACTGATTGGCCAGAAAAAAGGCTAGCTAGGATCCGCACTGAGCTTGACTGACAGGTCTACTGGCATTACAGCTTCCAGGCAGGGATTCCCTTAGTGGGGAGAATGGTAGCTGGGGATTGGTCAGGATGAAGGACCAATCATCTGCAGAGATGCACCCCTGGGAGGGTGCAATCTGGGAGAAAACAATACCAATGATATGTTGATGAGTTTTTGATTCACTCAACTGTCCAGTTATGTGCTAAACAAAGATATGGAGCGCAAGAGACAAAGATGTGAGACTCAGAGGTTCAGAGCCTGGGCAATCAAGGGCTTGACTCTATAAAAGAGTCAACAAATACCTTAAGCCCCTGTTTCCACAAGGGAGCTCTCAGCCTCAGGTGAATTATAATTTTTGCTTATCTGGCTGGCAAGGGAAATCACCCATCTGTATATACACACAATGAACCTGATGATTATCTGGCTTGGAAAATAACCAGAGGGATTTGTCCAACCTTTGTATTCTCAGGGGATTATTTCAGAAGAGTGACAGAGGGGTGGCTGTCTCTGGGCTAAATTTTGAAACAATTCTATAAGTCAGTTTATATACATTTTACACAGGAAAGGTAAACTGTACACAAGTTACACAAAAATCATAAAAATATATACAATTTATTGAAGGGTTAGATATGATCTAATTCATGGTTTTATAGCTGCTGTTGGTTTGTTCTCGATCTTCTGAAGCCTTGAACTTGCTCAATTCCAGACCTTTGGGGAAAGTTTTTAATAAAAAGGAGAACAAAATATTTATTTGTAGTCTCTTGGTGAACTATAAATCTTTTTGGGGGGTGGCTTACAATGGCTTGATAACAAACCCCAGGCTTGGTTTTTGATATTTCATTCATAGTGAACACAGAGAAAGTACATTGTTCGTGCACCCATATAAGCTAGTAAGAGTATTAGCTGTGTAAGATGCAGTTGGATGTTTGTAGGCACTTGTCTTGATTTATCCTCACACACTAATCACCTAAGACTGTCAAACTGAGAACTTTATTTTCTGAATTAGATTTTTTTAATTGCAAGATTTAATTTGTATGTATAGTAAGGTAGTCTTCCAAACCTTGTGAGACTGCAATCTCCATAAATCCCAGACAGCATGAACAAATAATGAGAGATGATGGGAATTACAGCTCAACACTATCTGGAGTGACCTGGTGTGTTCTTGGAGGCTGCATATTCTCTGATTGAAGGCCCTTGTGTACATTGTTTACAATGGCATACACATTCTGCATTTTGTTCACAGGTTTTACTCAGAAGACAAAGAAGATACATTCTGATCAGGAAGCACTTTTTGGAGAGGTAAGGCAGCACTGCATTCATCTCAAGAACTGAGCTTGCCATCACAGCTCATCAGCATACTGTACCTTAGTGTTTGAAGACAAGTATCTCCTTTCCCATATTTTGGGATTTACAACAGCAAAATCCAGTTTTGCGCAACAGCAAGAAACAGTATGACATGACTAATATGCTCAAGCTTTTAACAATAGAATCTTATTCTGCCCCCAAACTTTTTTGTTTATGAAATCAGTCACACTCAGCCATCTTTAATCATGAATTTTAAATATACGTCCTGTGTTTTAATCTGTGTTCTCTGCATTTAAATATGTATTTGATAGAAATATGTTGTAGTTTGTGTATTTTATAGAAATGCGTATTAACCTGTGTATTTTATAGAATGTTTACATTCTATAAAATACCCACCTATAAAAATGTATAAAATTTTATAGGGATAAAAATACCTATAAAATACCTACGCACAAGCTACCTACCCTAGGTCTAAATGAAGAATCACTAAATCAGCTACAGGAATATCTCAGACTAGTTCAAGAGAATCCATACAGTGATGAGACTATAGCAGCAGGCCAAAAAGTATCTACAGCCATAGCTAATGCTAAGAAATACCATTCAACAGAGCTGCTTGAGAATCTTGATATGTCCAGGAGTAACCAAAGAGCCAGGCAATTGCTGAGACGCCTGGATATTGACGCTCTGGTCAACTTTGGACATACAAACGTAATACCAGACCAGATAGCACACAAGCTAATTAAGAATGAGAAAACCAACTGCAGCAGAGTAAAGGTGAAAATCTTTAGGGTGCCAGAATTTGAAGCCTATCAATTGTCATCTCCCCTAAACCTGAAAGAACTCAGAGAAGATATTAAGTTATGTATTATGGAGCAAAACAAACAACTCAGCATCTGTATGCTTGCCTATGATGCCCTGCCTCATGCACAAAGGAAGAACTGTTTAAAGCTACAGACAATGCGGTCACTGTTGCTTGATTTTGGTCTAAAATTATTTAGCCGCTTGCATTTCCCTCTTTTTTATCAATTTTGTACTTGTTTATTTATGCAATGCTTTTGACACAAAATAAATAAATAGTATGTTTACAATGATTATGTGTTTTAACTATGTTGTAAGCCACCTTGAGCCATGAGGATAGATAGGAAAGAAATAAAATTATTATAATATAATTGTTATACCAAATTGCAATTTTCTTAATGAACACAACCTTCCATATTTGTTGTGTTGGTAAGAAATAAACAAAAAGTATTACAAACTAACTTTCTCCTCTGTTTAATGTGTGAAGATGTAAAAAGTTCTGTAGCTTAAAAGAAAAAAAAACCATAAGAATCTTGCGAATCTTGAGACCCTGTATTTTATTCCCATTCTTGAATATATTTTGTTCTAATGTCAAGTTATATCAAAACAGTATGTTCCCTTTTTTCTTCTCATTTCTTTAGATTTCTTTATAGTTTTAAGGCTATAGTACATTGATGCTTCAATGAAATGACACTTTTGCACTATGACTCGTGTGTGTGTGTGTGTGTATTCTTAAAGAGGAGAAACTTTACCCATCAAACCATAAAAACACCTCAAAATATCATGTTCCAGTTTTTTCCAAAAAGAAAAAAAACTCATTGAAGAGTCCAATTGCATATCTCAGAAATTGCTACAAGTAGATGCAGTTATGGCACAACCTGCAAAACTCAGAAAAACTCAAGAAGCTGTATTGTAAGAACTCATGCTTCTTTAGATTCATCTGGACGGGCACTAAAGAACGGGAAATTGAATTTTTAAACATTCAAAATGTTGACTGTGCTGTTCTTATTTTTAGATCTTTCGTTGGCCACATTATGGAAAATTCATTATGGAAGAGATGCTAAAAGTTAAAGTTTACAACTGCAGCAAGGTATTCAGTAATAGGTAGGTTCATATTTATTTCAAGAGGGTGATATAAGGCACAAAAATGTAGTTTGACTGATATCATCCAGTGTAGTTTTTCTCAAACCCTGCTCCTCCAGGCATTTTGGACTTCAGCTCCCACAATTCCTTACAATTGATAAGCTGGCTGAGATTTCTGGGAGCTGAAGTCCAAAACACCTGGAAGAGCAGAGGTTGAGAAACTCTGGTCAGTCAACGCATATTCAAGTCTAATTGATCAGAGCATGATCAATACTATAATAATTGATCAATACTAACAACAGAGTTGGGGTATAATAGCTTTATAGCTGCTAAATATTTTAATAACTAAAATAATAAATATTAATATTAGATATCTGAAATGCTTAAATATATAAATGAAAAAGAAAGAAATGGTTGTATTAATGTGGCATTCCATATAGAGGAATGTACACCCATATAGAGCTTTGTGCAAATATTCTGTAACTGGAATGGTGCTAGTGCTTTATACCAATTTTACTTGTTTTTTGCAGATTACTTGGTACACTAGTTATTAGCCTTCAACACTTGGTAACTTCTGGACGACTAACCATCCGAGAGGCTCTTGTTGACAAAAATCACAGCATCACTGGAGTAAGTCTCTATTGTCCTAACTGGAGATTTTTGTCCTTTTTGTTCTACATCCCCTGGATTCCCTCTGACAATGTGACCAGTGAGCATGATACCTGGGAGATTTGGGGGGTTTCAGTCCAATCTATGTATTTATAGCAGTGGTTCTCAACCTGTGGGTCCCCAGGTGTTTTGGCCTACCACTCCCAGAAATCCCAGCCAGTTTACCAGCTCTTAAAATTTCTGGAAGTTGAAGGCCAAAACATCTAGGGACCCACAGGTTGAGAACCACTGATATATAGACTGATGAACCAAAATGTGATATAGTAAAGTGAGATTGTACTATTTCAGGTTGTAGGTGGGTATTGCATGACTGACTTTGTCCACCCTGAGCCACTATTAAAAATTCTGCATATATTGAAAACAAAATAGTATATTTTTAGTGACATATATGTGTGTGTGTGTGTGTCTGTGTCTGTGTCCAACTTTTGCCAGCATAAATCTTTTGTTTGTGTGTAACTGTGGATGTCAGAATGTGCTCCCTCCCACATGTAATGACCAAAAACCCCTGACAACTCATCTTCCTCTTGTGGCTCCTCATCTCCATAGCCATGTGGTGGCCTGTAGTGAGTGATAACTGAGAAGCATCCGACGTCACTATTGCCAAGTGAATAAGAATGAAAGCATTTTTCCAGATGATGATGTGGAGATGGGGAGCTATTTGGGGAAGGTTAGTCTTGCAGGAGAGTAGAGGGGAGATGTTTGTCAATCTGCCATTGAACTTGAACTTATTATACATTTCAGTTGAAATATCTGAAAGAAAGATTCTAACCATGCCTTTTTCCTGGCATTATAGTTTTAATCCTCCTCATCCCACAAGGAAACATTGAAACAAAGTCAAAAGTAGTTTAGTTCACACAAAAAAAAAAAAAATAGGCACAATGAATCCACTGTAATTGCCAGGGCAATATCCTATGGAATCCTACAACTGATGGTTTGATGAGGTATTTGAGGTCCCTGTCGGGGAATTCTAAATGCCCCTCCATAAGTCTTCGATCCTAGAATCATATAGGATAAAACCAGGTACTAATAGTAGAGCCATAGGGCTACATTTTAGTAGAGTGAAAGGTCTCTGGGTCTCCCTGTTGTACCTCAGACAACTTTGAATGCCACTTGAAAGAGCTGGCCCAGAATATTTTGCAGAAGAATGGCAAATACTGTCTTCCCAGTATCACCCATGTTACTTTGAAACACAAGGCAGAATATCCACAAGCACAGCTCCCCATCCCTGACAACAGAAATACAATAGCAACACAATAGATATCCAAAAATGTGCTGCCTGGGTCAGTCTGGTCATTTGGCTTGATGGAAGAATTGGCCTTCAATCTTGGACACCTCAAGGTAAAAACACTTTGATTGTGTAATCCTGCATGGCAGGGGGTTGGACTGGACAGCTCTTGTGGTCTCTTCCAACTCTCTAATTCAGAGTAGACACCCGTGTTGTACCATTGAAGAGTCTGCTCAATTTCATACGCTATTATTTTCTTTCTCATAACTCTCTTTTGCATGAGCAATAATTAATTTACCTGCTTCTTTTTTTCGTGTCAGGAGTGACTTAAGAAACTGCAAGTCGCTTCTGATGTGAGAGAATTGGCCTCTGCAAGGACGTTGCCCAGGGGTTGCCCAGATGTTTTGATGTTTTAGCATCATTGTGGGAGACTTTTCTCATGTCCCCACATGGGCACCTGGAGCTGTCAGAGGGAGCTCATCCACGCTCTCCCCAGATTCGAACCTCTGACCTGTCGGTCTTCAGTCTTGCTGGCACAAGAGTTTAACCCATTGTGCCACTGGGGGCTCCACCTGCTGCGTTTAAGTCATAGGAATAATTGTATTATCAGTATTTTGATAAACGTATATCCTGCATGTTGGAGGAAATACAAATCAAAACAATTCAGAGTGTGGCTTGTAAATAATAGCTGTGGACTTCCTAAGATTTGCCTTTCTTAATACAGATATATATTGAGTTAGACCTGCGATATCAGCCTCCTGATGGTGCTGCAGGAGCATGGGCTGAGGAAGACTTTATCTACCAAATGAAAGACAGGTTTGGAAAATTATATAAGGAGATAATTGTATAGTCCTGCAGTACTTGTTATTGTTTCTGAAGACTAAGATACAGTTCTATCAGAAGTCACAAGCAACTTTAGCCTTTCTATAGCTCAATCTTGTCATTATGTGCCTTCAAATCAAATCCAATTTATGGCAATTCAACCAGTGTTTTCTTGGAAATCCCTCAGAAGATATTTGCCATTGCCTTCTTCTAAAGTTGAGAGAATCTGACTTTCTCAAGGTCACTCAGCAGGTTTCTATGGCTGGGTAGGGACCTGAACTCTTGTCTCCTGGAGTCAGTCCGATACTCAAACCATTACACCACATAGGCCATTAGCCAACTCTTCAGTGCTCTATTTTTGGGAGACTTTAAATCATTTTCCTGCTTAAAGCTATGAAAACCATACTGTTTTCAGATTCACTTAAAATGTACCAAGAGGTCTTCTAGGGACATGGGAAGTGGTAGGTGGTTTTTAAACAATTTGAGTCTATATTGACATGGTGTTGGATTGAATCCTTTGACATGGATATACCGAAAGATTTGTGTGGCTGTAAAGAAGCCAAAACATCTGTGCTGTGAGCAGAAACAAGATTAGCAAGGATTAGGAGTTCGGCACATTCAATGACATATGCATTTGCCAATTAAGATGAGTACAAATAGCCCTGGGCTATTTAATACTGAGGCGTGAAGAATTGTCACGGTTACAAATAATACCTAAAATCTACTTTGGAAGCAAATGTAGCAATCTCTCAGAACTGCTAATCCTAGGTGTTCTGATGACAGCAGTGTAAAAGGTATAAAACTATAAGACGCTGTATAGCAGTGCTTCTCAACCTTCCTAATGCCATGACCCCTAATTACAGTTCCTCACGTTGTGGTGACCCCCAACCATAAAATTATTTTCGTTGCTACTTCGTAACTGTAATTTTGTGACTGTTATGAATTGAAATGTAAATATTTGATATGCAGGATGTGTTTTCATTAAATTCGGCACAATTACCTAATATGCTGAAATTTGAATACTGGTGGATTTGGGGGGGGGGGGTATTATGTCCTTTGAGAGTTGTAGTTGCTGGGATTTATAGTTCACATATAGTCAAAGAGCATTCTAAATCCCACCAACAATAGAATTAGACCAAACTTCCCACATGGAACCCCCATGACCAACAGAAAATATTGGAGGGATTCAAGAGGAATTGACAGTGATTTAGGGAAGAGCACCCCTGCTCTCCCCATCCTAGTTGAAGTCTCACAAACAGCCCCCCCCCCCTTGGCTGAGAGGCCAGCTGAGAGGCCGGCCAATCACAGCAGGAGGGGGGCTATTGGTGGGAGAATTTGCTGTCTGTTTCCAAAAAGGAAGGATAGACAGAGAGATCTTCAGCCTTCTCTGCCAAAGGGTTTCCTAAGATCATCAGAAATATGTGTTTTCGAATGGTCTTTGGTGACCCCCCTGAAACCCCCTTCGCGACACCCAGGTTGAGAAATGCTGCTGTATAGGAAGATATGTATTCACTAAATTCTGCTGCCACCACTGTAGCTCTTTTCTTTGGACTGCTACCATTCATTCATAGAATCTAAACAATTTAACTGCTAGGTCATTGGATTGCTATCCTCCCCCCTGCTGTTTTCTGCCTTTATAAAGATCAAATCTAATGCATTTTAATGGTTGTTACAGTTCTGCTTCCAGGTATTGCAAAAGAGTAGTGTGTCAGCATTGTTAAAAGGGGTTGGTAGTGAAAGGATTCCAGAAACATTAACTGTTACACCACTAGCAGATTGCTAAGAGAGTTGTTTTCCACAGCTGGCTTGTGCTTGTTTGATATAATTAATATTTTCCTCCTGTTTATCACAGTTCAGAGGTGATAATCCGCAACCCTGGATTTGAGGAACTAGAGTAAGTGACCTCTTCTTATTCCATTTTACAGTCAGATGCTCTGGAAAATAAGTGTGTAGATCAAGGACAAAAATTATGAGACATACAGTACATGAGAATCAGAGTGCACATGACGTTCACTGATAGGCAGGATAGAAGGAAACACTCTTAGAGGACCTGTTTTTCTTTGCCTAACATTATGATAAAAGTGCTCCCATTTCTAATACGATGCTGCCATAGCAACAACACTTTTTCTTGCTATGTTCCCAGTTCCTGACAAGACGGAGCCTCCAAAGATTACAATGGAAAGCAATGCATTGTACTTGTCAGAAAATCAAGCTGAAAGGGATAAAGGAGATTTAAGTTCTTCCTAGGAAATGCAATCTTCCCTGCAGGGGGAGAGAATTTCCTTATAGTAAATGCCTGTGTCTCTCTGTCTATAGTGATACAGACACAAAGGAATACAAGATGTGTTGCCTTAGGCAAAGAATACTCATCTTAACTCAAGTATAATGCGCCATTGAATGTAATGTGCATCTCAAAAATAATTTGCTGTCAAATGTAGTGCGAGGTGGTGGTGGCTGTGAAAAGGCTGGTGGGAAACTGCACCCCTCCATCAAGTCTTTCCCACCAGCTTTTTCATAGCCAACGTTGCCTCTTGGCCAATAGAGCAGTTGGGTTTATGTGCATGATCCTAACGCACCATCCAATCTAATGCGCACCTCAATTTTAGCAATGTAATTTTAGCAAAAAAGGTGTGCATTAGACTCGAGTAAATATGGTAATATGAGTGCCTTATGCCATTCCATGTAAAGAAGCCAGCTGGGTTGAAAGATGGCACTTGTTTCAACACTGGCAATGGACAGCAACCCTGCGTTACTGGAGAACAGCTGATTTTCAGGGGAAACACGTGGCTCTGTCTTTCTGCATCATACCACTGCTCCTATATTCAGCATCTGTCACCTGAGGTGTTAGCTCACTCGTTATATCTAATAGGCTAGGTTCTCACATTATGGTTTCAGGTCCACCATATCTAGGCTCAATATGTGTTTATAAATCTGTCAGATTCCAGTTAAAGCTCAAATTGTGTCCCTATTAAGCCTTACACTATAATACATTTATTTACACTTGAAGTTCTTTGTCGGTTTACCTCTTTGATTTTGCAATATAGTCACAAAACAATGTTAGCTTCTTAGAGCCTTAGTAGAAGAAATATTCTCTATTTCTACATCATCTTGGGTGTTTTGTTGTATTGATTAATAATGGGTTGAATAGTATTATATTTTTACTGAATATTTTTGGTCAATTTATTACAAGGATCTTCAAGCTTTCTAGGCAGAGGACTGGTTTACAGTCCCTCAGACGGTTGAGAAACTGGAGTGTAGTTTTTTTTAAAAAAATCTATGCACACAGCACATATTTTATTTGTAGTGCAAGAAATGGAAAAACAATACAATAATCTGAAGTCCCCTTTGGGGTGAGAAGGGCGGCATATAAATGTCGTAAATATTTAAGATGAAGAACAATTTTAAACAACATAAACTTACTTATATTTCAATGGGAAATATGGGCCTGCTTTTGGCTGATGGGATAGTCAAGCTAATTAGGGTTGCTGTTGTTGTGTGCCTTCAAGTCATTTCAGACTCAGGCTGACCCCAAGTCTAAAGTTTAGGGCAGGTAAATGACCTTGGAGGGCCAGATTTGGCTTGTGGCCCCTGGTTTCTTAGCTGGGTGGAAGAATGCAACTCTAAGGTTCCAGTTATATACACACTTCCTTGGGAATAAGCTCTGTTTTAACTAATTTATTCCTGCCTCATTTTGAAAAGGGGATCCATAACTTTACACTGCTAAGGCCACAAGCCAATTATTTATTCACCCCTGGAGTTCTGTTTAGACATCTGCAAACTGTCTGCATCCAAGTGGATTCATGGGTTGCCCCTTTGCCCTTATATTCCTGAATTGGGCCAGATCATATCTAATTCCAAAAATGCCTTTTCATATATGGATAAGGCACAGTTTATAGTGAGAAGCCTAGCATTATACCAGACTCATGCATTTCTGAAAGTTCTCTTTAACTAGAAGCACTGCATATTTTTGTAACAGAGATGCTGAATTGAAGCGAGCTGCTGATCTGGACAGAAAAGCTGCAGCGCTTGGCAGAAAACTTGTCAAAGGTCTGGAGACCGATGATGACGAAGATGATTATTATGATGTATCTGACATGGAGTTTTCTGGTATTGTCTTCAGCCCCGTGAAAAGGTACTGTTCTGTACTCTCTGTTGTGTTACATTGCCTTTTCCCCTCTCCACATGCAATGTTCCCTGAAGAGCACATTTACTTTGTTAATAGAGTAGTACATTTGATATCTCTTCATGAAAGGAATTTGCTGCGAAGTGAAATATACCTTTTAAAATGATGGTTGCTGTGTAGGTGGATAATCACATGCTGACTATTTTGCTGTGACACATCGCAAAAAATGTCCTTTGTAGAACCTTTCATAACTTTCTAACAACAAGAGCACCTTTCAGTATTTGGGTGAGTTTGGGTAAGCAGCCTATTTTCGTGCTGTTAACTATTGCAGGGTTTAACAAACAACGTCCAGTTTAGATGTTCTTCACAAGCAATGTTAGGAGCCCCCGGCGACGCAGTGGGTTAAACCCCTGTGCTAGCAGGACTGAAGACCAACAGGTCGCAGGTTCAAATCCGGGGAGAGGCAGATGAGCTCGCTCTATCAGCTCCAGCTCCTCATGTGGGGACATGAGAGAAGCCTCCCACAAGGATGATAAAAACATCAAATCATCCAGGCGTCCCCTGGGCAACGTCCTTTCAGACGGCCAATTCTCTCACACCAGAAGCAACTTGCTCCTGACACGACAAAAAAAAAAAAAGCAATGTTTAAAGCAACTCCTCCAAAGAGTTCATTATCTCTGCATATTTGCCCTCTTCAACCAAGCTGCCTCACAGCAATCTTGTGAGACAGGTTTACTGAGGATCCATGGTTCCCCAATGAGCTTAGACTGGAAGTGAACCAACGGATCTGACTCAATATTTGTAGTAAACCTCACAGCTGAAGCTGAGTGTAAACCTTTTATTGGCTTTTCTTTTAAAATCCACATATTTATTTATTAGATAGGTATCTTGCCTTTCTCTTTAAATGGGATTAACTTAGGTCCCATATGGGAGACAAATGGGATATAACGTAAATAAATAAAAGCCCAGATGCACATGATAACATAACATTTTAAAACCAAAAGCTTGTTATCTCTCAATATTCTCCTCATTTAAATTATATTAATAAGACAGTGAACAAGAACAAATAAATTATCTTTATGATTGTTTGGGAAATCACCCTGTAATTTATATAGACTTTCCATTTCCAAACACATAGTGCCCAGGTGTTGAACTTGAAAGTTATAGGAGATATTTGAGAGCTTCTGTTTCTTGGGATTTTTCCTTTTGTGTTGGTGTACATGACAAATTTATAGCTATTACTGCCACTCTTTGAACACAGCTTTACCTATGTTATACAGTCTATATTCCAGAAATACTGTAAATCTATAATTCAAAGATAATAACATTCTTAAGGCATTTGTTTAATGCGGGTTTTTTTTATTTCAGCCGTTCTAGAGTCTTCTCAAAATGGGATCTGTTTTCTACTCCCAGACCTCAAAATGTTCAGGTAATGTGCTTAGCAATCTTATTATAAACCAAGGGTGCACAAACCTTTGAGTTCCAAGGGTTAGTTGGGGAAGCAAATTAGGTCAGACCTGGTTAGTACTTCGAAAAGAGAACATCAGTTAGCCAGGAAGAGAAACTAGGGGCCCTTCCGCACAGCCATATTACCCAGAATATCAAGGAAGATAATCCACAATATCTGCTTTGAACTGGATTATCTGAGTACACACTGCCATATAATCCAATTCAATGTGGATTTTATACAGCTGTGTGGAAGGGGCCTAAGTGCTGTAGGTTACAATTAGAGGAATCTTATCTCAAAGATAGGGTTCTAAAAGTCAAATTCAACTTGAAGGCAGAAAGTAAGAACAGCAACTTACTTAATTATCCCTCCCACCATTCTGACCCTACCTGATTGATCCTAGGAAATGCATTTTCTCCACAGATTGGTATCAACATAATTGAAGCCCAGAAGTTGGTTGGAGTGAACATTGACCCTTTTGTGGTTGTGAAAATTGGAGATGAGAAGAGACACACTGCGACGCAGAAGTCAACTAACTGCCCTTTCTACAATGAGGTACATAACATACAAACAAAGCTAGTATATGATTGCTGTTATGTAACTGGATGTAGATGCAAAACATTTCAGAGGATTCACTATCTCTGTGAGGGCAATTTAATACATTATGAAATATGTTGAATTAGCATAAAAACCATCTGTAACTCAACTATACATTTCAATAGTTGTTCTGTGTACATGCATGGGCAAAATGCTTTATGATCATGGGTAGATTAAAACATTTGAAGGCTAACATTCTCAGAATCCTCCCAGCTGTGAGTTGGAGTTCTAAAAGTAGTATTTCCAAGCTCTGGGCAAAAACATATATGATCATGCATATGCTACAGTGACGGCCTTTGGAATGTGGCAGCACACTGGGAAATAACTGCTTACAAATTGTCCTTTTCTCTTCCAGTATTTTACATTTGAATTTCATGAACCAAGGGATATCCTATTCCATAGGCTCATAGAGATTTCTGTAAGTATAGAACGGCACTGTAATTTATTCTTTTAGGGCATGGGTGGGCTGACACGAGCACATCTACAATGGTGCTAAGAATTAGCCCTCGTGACAGGGAGCAATATAGCATTTTTCTCCTGGCATTTCCCCCCATTGTCTTCTTTCTGATTTTTGATACTTTGAGATGAATTGGATGTGATAACTAATATACAGCCTGAAGTATTGCTTTGTCTTTCTTGATTAGTACTGCCAGTGTATAGTCCTTATGACACCTCGCTACTATGCTAGGTTCTCCCATTCGAATACAACAACAATATATCCATAGTAATGAAATTTAACAACCCAGCATATAAACATAAATTATGACTTAACAACTAAAATTAAATAAAAAACGCAGCCTGTTATATCAGACATAAGACAAAACATCGAACAGAAGCAACAACTTCCCAGTTCCTTGGAGGCAAATAGATTGATCATTGTTCAAGATCATTGTTCCGGCCCAGTGTATTTGTCCGAACGGATCTCCCTCTACATCCCACCTCGAAGTTTAAGATCCTCTGGGGAGGCCCTGCTCTCGACCCCGCCAGTGTCACAAGTGAGGCTGGCAGGGACGAGGAGCAGGGCCTTCTCAGTGGCGGCCCCCCGCCTGTGGAACTCACTCCCCGGGGAGATCAGATCGGCAACTTCCCTTCTAACATTTAGGAAAAAACTAAAGACCTTGATGTGGGACCAAGCTTTTGGTCATTCTGACAATTAACTCAAGGACCTGGCGATAGACAAGGACAAACGGAATAGAATGGATATATGGACGCTGATATAAGGACTCTGACATGAGATTGATTTAGGATCTATGATTTTATTATGTATTGATGTTTTTAATTTAACTGCTGTATTGTTATATTTTTTGGATTACTTGTTGTGTGATTTGGGCATCTAATTGTGCCTTCTCTGTAAGCCGCCCTGAGTCCCCCCTCGGGGTGAGAAGGGCGGGGTATAAGTGAATGAAATAAATAAATGAAATAAAAAATATTGAGCTGGTGGGGCAAGCATATTAATTATAACTCATAAACATCACCCATAAAATATAAAACTTTATTACAATTAAGACACATAGTACCACTAAAAACATTACATATAAAACATCACATATAAAAAGTATAGAAAAAAACTGAAAAGGATTTCAAAAGCATAGACCACAGAAAACAACTGTTCTCTTGGGAAGTCTTGTTATCCATCTATCTGCAGCATTTCCCATCATTTGTGTATCTTCTTGATTCAGTCTACTCCCCACCATCCACATCAGTACTGGGATATTACCATTTTTGTGGCAATAATGAAGAGTCTCCAACAGTGACTTTTGACTGTCATGTCGTTCCATGATATTGAGGAAGTGATTTGTATTATTGCACAGGTCTTTCATTCAAAGAAGATCCCATTTCTAGGTACACTCATAGGGACATTCAAGATTGATCTAGAGACGGTATACAGCCAACCAGGTATAGTACTTGCAAGATGCTGTTGCCAAGGGCTGCCACTTGATTCTTTCTCATAATTTTGCATTTCATCTATTCCTTGTGCTCCCCCTCTTTATGGCCCTGATGGTGGTGTATCTTTTTATTATTCTTTCTTTTATGATCAGCATAATTCACAGCCATGATCTTGATCTTCCTACGCTAAAGCCTTTGAAGCTGGGACAAACTGAATCATCACTAGCTAACTGCTTGTGTATAGAGTTGAGCTCTGGTCTAATATTTGTCCCAGGTCATTTTGCTATCTGAGGCAAAGCAGCAAATACAACTGTTTATCGGGTACACACTACATAGTACCCAGGCCAATCAAATTAGTATGACAACGGAGATAGAAAGTCCTGCCAGTACCCCTCTGAAAGTAGAACAACAACATCAATAATAAATTAATTTGCTGCTCTTTTATGGCAGTCAGATTTACTCGTCTTGTCTCACTATGGCAGCCAAATTAAATACCCACTACACTGAGATTCCTACCATGTATGTGGAAAACCTAGAGTAAACATTAGTGCTCACTGCAGCTATAATCTGTCCTGCTGTCAATCTGCATAACTATGCTGATTTCAGGGAAGCAACTGATATATGCTTGCTAAATATTTGCCATGCTTTGCTATTCTTTGAGGGTGGTATAAGTTTGTTGACTTTCCCATGACTTTCAAGGCAATAGTGTGCTTTCAAAATTTGAAGATCATAATTGCCATCATGTGCCCAAGATCCACAGGAACTATGAATGAACTATCCTGTTTTTCTGTCTTTAGATCACCGATTCTACCAGAAATGGGCTGTGATTAATGACCCAAAGGACACCAGAGCAGGAGTCAAAGGCTTTGTGAAGTGTAACATCTCTGTCATTGCTCGGGGAGATGTGATGGCTTCTATTCCCACTGCTTCCAGCAGTCAGAATGAAGACATTGAAAAGTAAGACTATGCATTGTGTTGTCTCACAGGATATGCATTGTGTTCTCCCATGGGAGTGATAATAAGATATTGCAAAATAGTATTATCCTTCTCATAGTCTGTGATAGGTTTCGAGCTAACTTGGACTTGGGACTTTATTATACAAAGCCGCTATCCCATAGCAGTCACACAATCACAGACAGCAGCAACATACTGGGAGGAGCACCATAATTATTGCACATATCTCCATTCGTGCAACTGAGCGGATCCATGTTCCGGTGATTGTACTTCTGCTTATCTTTGTAAACCTTCCCTCTCGCACTTACGCTGTCCATATTTTTTAAAAAACAATTTCACAATTCCAGTTAATGTTATTATTAAAAATGGAAATATTAAATTAAAATATTGCCTTGGGGGAGTGGGGGAGGAGAAGAATCATGTCTCCTGACATCACTTCAGCACCGAGATGCTGGCAGAGAAACAGAATGGCTGCATTGCACCAAGAAGGTGACAAAAATATGCCTTGATTTGATTAGTTGATGGGGGTGTGGATTTATCATAGGAAAGAAGCAGACTAGCAATGGTATGTGACGACAGTCCTGATTCAATGCTGGTTTGCCTTCTTTGGGCAATAAAATCTCTGGTTTCCTTTGGTAGGACATCACTGGAGAAATGAGTATTTTGTAAAATTTCACATCTATATTTATAAGTTGAATGTATGTCATACTTGGAAGTTGCTGTGTATCCTCTTTACTTTCACTGCCCTTTCCAACTGGCTGAAGAGATGGTGAACATGATAAGTCTTCTTTTGAAGACTTAAAGAAGATGTAATTGCCAAAAGCAATCGGTCTCAATTTTCTCTTTAAAATTGTATTTGTCAAGTTTGCCACTTTAAAGCAGTGGTTCCCAACCTGTGGTCTGTGGACCACCAATGGTCTGCAAGAACTAAAATGTGGTTCACAGCCTCACCATTACTACAACGTTGCAACGAGAGTGACTGGTCTTACAAAACCCTTACCGAGGCATTTTAAATATGGTTTTCGGTGGACAAGCAGATGGTGTCTACTGGATGGTATATGTTCTGTATCAGAAACTAGAGCTGATGTGGTCTATCCAATGCAATTTTCTGAATCAGCATGCCAAATAACCAAACCAAATCTAAAGTTGACCAAAAACTGATTTGTAACCCTTTTGGTACTAGTGTTTTAGAGTGGTCTCTGTTCAAGTGGTCCCTGGTTTAAAAAAAAAAAGATTGGGAACCACTGCTTTAAAGAGTTTCCAGTATTAATGCTGGCTCCTTTCGTATCATGTTTGCATTTTCTTCTCCGAAGCATTTCTTTGACCAACACTGGCATACTTGTTGCCCCTAATAACTGACCTTTCTTCCTTTTGTGTTTTAAAGTAATACATAATCATCTCCAAGCTCTTTGGGCAGCATCAAATTTCCTCTCCCTATCCAGGGCTATCATAAGACCAGTGAGGTTGTTGGATACAGTAAAAATTGGGTTCCACTGGTTTCCCAACAACAACAAACAAGCAATTAAAAACTTGACTTTTTCTTTCTTAGAGGTGTGACCACTATTAAGCCATCAAATGTCATTCTTTTAGGAACTTGCTTCTACCAAAAAGAGTCCCAGCGGAGAGACCATGGGCCAAAATTTGCATCAAAATTTACAAAGCAGAGGGTTTGCCCAGCATGAGCGCAGGAATCATGGGTGGTTTTTCAAAGATTGTCGGAGAGAAGAAAGTTTTCATTGATCCATATGTGCAAGTGACCTTCTCTGGACAACAGGTAAGCTTATGCCTAAGCAAGTGAGTTTTATGAACAAATATGGTGTTACATATTGTCTTTAGCATATTGCAAGGAAATGTGAAGCTCTGGGTAGGATGTTCAGGAACATTAGGGTACACAGTGTGTTTGTATTTCCATAACTCACAACTGTCCATTCTATCAAATGTGAAATATTATTTTTCTAAGGTAATTAAGTAAGCAGCTGATTAGCCCCTGTGAAAAGCAGAATACTAAGTAACCCTTTGATATGATCTGTCTTGTCTCCTAAAGGAAATGATTATGTTGTGAAAACTATTTACTTTGGTTTGCCTAATAAATTTTAGTGGGTTACAAATTCTGATCATAAACCTCTGTAACATTCATTTTCTAGTTTTCAACTTTCTAAATTAACAACTCCAATATTCCAATAGTAATATTGCTATTATCACCATGATCATTATCATTACCATCCTATGGGATTTCCATGAGTTGTCACCCAAAAAGTAATGAATCTGAACTGTGGAAATGGCAAGAATATGACAGACATATCCCTGTTGGCAAGAATAGTAGAGATCTTCAAATTAAGATGAAGAAGAATAGGATGATCCCAGAGAACCAGACCATCTGAATCTTGCTAATATGCAGTTGAGAGAACCCAGCCCTTGTGATCTCCAAGACATCTATTGCTTAGAAATAAATTGGGATTTGTGATTGCTTTCGCTTGTATTGAATGATGATGATGATGATGATGATGATGATGATTGACTTTGGTTTAGGGAGAAACCTCAGTTGAAAGCAGCAGCACAGAGCCAGTATGGAATGAACAAATCAGCTTCATTGAAATGTTTCCTCCTCTTGTTAGAAAAATAAAAGTCCAAATGTTGGATGATGCAAACATTGGAGATGTTTCACTTGCCACACATTTCATTGATTTGCAGCAAATATCTGACCCTGGGAGAAATGGTGAGTCCCTATTCTTGGTTGTTTCACACACATTTCTGATTTGCATTTTCTTTCTTTCTACTGTTTCACAAAGTTGTTTTTCAGAGCTGCATCCTCCCAAAGCAACATACAAATAAGGACACAAATAACAAGTATTTAATGCCCACAGTAACAAGGCTATAGAACAAAGATTGAAAAGGATATTCCTTTTTACATTTAAACTTCCCAAAATAACTACAGATTGCCCATCTTAGCTGCACGATTCTGAGAGGTATGGTTCCCTCAAGCCATGAGGAGAGGTGGATAAGAAAATTTATTATTATTATTTGAAACACAACAAGATGAGTCCACAACAGACACGCTGCTGGCTGTTGTAGTGGATCACACGTCGGACACTTCCCAAGTGTGTTTAAGTGCAGGACAAGGCCTTTAGACACTATCCAGTGTACCAATCACCACTGGGACCACCTTAAGTGGCTTGTGCCAGAGTCTTTGCAGTTCGATTTTTAAATCCTCATATCATGTCAGCTTTTCCAGTTGTTTCTCTTCAATCCTGCTGTCACCTGAGATTGCAACATCGACAATCCATACTTTGTTTTTTAACACAATTGGGAGGTCATGAGTATTGTGTTCCAAAACTCTGTCAGTCTGAATTCGGAAGTCCCAGAGGACTTTGATCTGTTCATTATCTGTAACTTTTTCCGGCTTGTGATCCCACCAGTTCTTTGTTGCAGGCAGATGGTATTTGTGGCACAAGTTCCCATGAATCATCTGAGCAACAGTGTTATGCCTCTGCTTGTAGTCTGCCTGTGCGATCTTCTTGCAGCAGCTGCAAAAATATTATTATTATTATTATTAAGACATTAACTTTCCTAACCACTTCACATTTACTAAATTCCACTGAATGTGACCCTTAAAATCTAGGAAGTCACTCTTGTCATCACATTAGTTTGGCTTCAAGTGTAGGATAGAGCATTATTTGCATATTTTAAGCATGAGAGCCACCATTCTTTTAAAACATTTCATGAAGTGGTGGGGAAGTGGATTTTTTGAAATCATCTGGATGTTTGTCCATTTCTGTAATGTGATGGCATTTGTTGTTCTCAAGTTTACAATGAAATGTTTCCCCAATTTGTGGGAGAAGCCAAAAGTACCCTTGTTAGGGAAAGTACTACCTTTTGCTCACCAAGTTTTTACTTTGCCAGAACAATTTCTTTAAAAAAAAATAGTATTCCTGTGTCCTTCCCTTTCCTTCTCATCTCTTCCTACAGTCACAAGCTTTTTGATATGTCTGTACCTTGTGTTGCATGTGAAAGCTGGGAGAGAAGGATTATTATTATTGTTATTTTACTGACACAAAAACCCAGTATGTCACAGCAAACGAGATATATATGCTGGATTTCGTATCACAAAATCACAAGTTGAACACTTCCCAAGCATCTAGGACTGTGTGATGTATTTTCGAATGATGCACACAGATCCAAGTAAAGTGGCCTTTTGTAGTTGACAGATTGTGATTTTGTCAATGTTTATTGTTTCCAAATGCTGACTGAGATCTTTTGGCATGGCACCCAGCGCGCCGATGACCACTGGGACCACTTGTATTACTACTACTACTACTATTATTATTATTATTATTATTATTATTATTATTATTATTATGCCATGTCTCCATGCTGTGCGGTCCTCGGAGTTTCCCAAGGTCCATACCATTCTTTTGGTGCACTTACACAATGGAATGAGAGCTTTTGGACCCCACCTTAAATACCATAACTCCATACTATTCAGTCCTGGGAGTTATAGTTTTCCAAGGTCCACTCCCTTCTCTGTGTGAGCAGGGATAGGGATGGTGGATGGGTCCAAATCTCTGCAGTGTGAAAGAGTACTGAAAGGAAACTGAGAAGCATTTAACAGTGTGATAGAAGGTGGGGAAAACATTTGTTTCATTAAAAAACTGAGTAAGTCTGAGCTCTTCTCTCCTCTCCTCTACCACATACTTTCCTGCCTAATGTGATGCAGTGATAGGACTCTGGGAAACTCAAGTTGGATTTCAGATCAGCCATAGAGGCTCACTGGGTGACCTTTGGCAAGTCACTCTGTCTCACCCTCAGAGGAAGGTAATAGCCAATCTCCACTGAATAAATCTTACCAGGAAAACCAAGGATACTGTCATTATGAACTGGAATAAAGGTGCATAACAAGAACCAGTGTGCACTTGCCCAAGGAGATAGCACACCCTTCTTTTACATGCTACTTCCCTTGAAGGCATAGATGTTGACAATGTGGGAGAGGACTTTCTTGATGCTAACATCTCATAAATAGAACTCATTTCCTTAAGACATTAATTCAGCTTTCTCTTTGTGATCTGCGGGCAAGCGAAGACCTTTCTTTTTAAAGCACATGTGACTCTGCTATTCCTTAATTTTATTTATTGGCAAAGGTTTTGTGGT
This sequence comes from Anolis sagrei, assembly GCF_037176765.1. Lineage (NCBI taxonomy): Eukaryota > Metazoa > Chordata > Lepidosauria > Squamata > Anolidae > Anolis > Anolis sagrei. The sequence continues at coordinate 206,989,577 of NC_090024.1, read as the reverse complement.
GGTGGAGGAGTTGTACTTATTGGAAACTTAGCTTGTTGTAAATGATTTTTAATGATTTTGTGACCAAACTTAAATACAATCTGATGTCCAATGTTCACCAGATAAGCCTGTTCTTGTCAGCAAAAGGCTCTTCTGCCAGCAAAACCTTTTTCTGCCAGCTGATTTTAGAGGTCTGCTGACAGAGGCACCTGATGTCCCAACAGCTTTGCAGGCTATGATCTGCTGGCATAAGAGACACAAAAGTAGGTAAATGAGGTGTGGTAAGGGAGGGGCCAAGTTATGTCAGATCTAAATTTCCTCAAGCCCAGGAACAGAGCCAGAATGGCAAGACCAGGTAAGGTCAGAGTGAGAGTAATCTTAAGACCCGTTGCAAACTAGGTTCCTGCGGGAGAAAACCTTGCTAGCACGTCCCTGACGTCATGAGCCTGCGCCTCTCTCCCCGCCCCTTTCTCCGCCCCTTTCTCTTTGCCAGCGTGGTTTTTCCTTTGCTAGGGCAGCATTGCCCGCATTTTCTCTCAGTTGAATTCTGCCAACTGAGAGAGTATGCTGGCAATGCTTTCCTAGCAAAGGAAAAACCACTCTCACAAGGAGAAAGAGGCGGAGAAAGGGGCGGGGCAAGAGGCGGAGTCTCATGATGTCAGGGACATGCTAGCAAGGTTTGCTCCCGCAGGAACAGAGTTTGCGACGGCTCTAAATAAATTTGAATACCATTAGGCTGGATTTGACTTCATCACAGCTTCAACTAGGCTAATAACAGCCCAGATGATACTTGGCCATTTTTTCCCAGTTAGGATTGGATTCATTGCATTTTTATCAGAAAGAAAAGTAGAGTACTAAATGAATATTAATCATAATGTAAATCTGATTGTAATACCATTAGATTTGAAACTGTGTCTTTTCCCATAGGGTTTAATCCCACTTTTGGACCAACTTGGGTAAATCTGTATGGTTCCCCTCAGAACTCAGCCTTGCGAGACATTCACAAAGATCTCAACGAAGGTCTGGGTGAAGGCATATTCTATCGTGGGCGCCTCCTCATGGCTATAACTGTAGAGATTTTCAGCACCATTCAAGCCGCAGAAAAAAAGCCTGTGGAAGCTCTCAAAGGAGCCTTAAGCAAGCTCAAGCTAAAGAAAAAGAGCAAAAAGGCAAAGGAGAAATCCAAAGGCTCTGTTAGAGAGCGACTGCCAAGTCAAGCTGAAGTTGATATATCAGAGGAGGCTGAACAGCCAAATGAAGTGATTGTGGAGGTAGATGACCTTCATCCTCTTCCAGATGTGAGTATTATCTTTAGGTACTTTTGATGCTGCAGTGAATGGAGAGCAGGGCTGGCCCCACAATTAAGCAAAGTGAGGCAATAATACAGGAGTCCTAAAACTTTTTAAACAGAGAGTTAGGTCACAGTCCCTCAAACTGTTGAAGGGCTGGATTATAATTTGAAAAAAAGTGAATGAATTCCTATGCACACTGCACATATCTTATTTGTAGTGCAAAAAACACTTTAACACAATAGAATAATTAAAATGAAGAACAATGTTAACAAATATAAACTTATTAGTATGTCAATGGGAACTGTGGGCCTGCTTTTGGCTGATGAGATAGGATTATTGTTGTTGTTGTTGTGTGCTTTCAAGTCCTTTCAGACTTAGGTTGACCCTGAGCGAAGGCTGGGTAAATGACATTGGAGGGCTGTATCCAGCCCTTGGGCCTTAGTTTGAGTATCCATGCAATAACAGATGGAGGGTGGAAGATGCTCAGGTGACATGTGCTGAACAGAAGGCACAATTTTTGCAGAGCAATGGCAGGGTATTACTTGACAGAACTGGAATGATAGAAGGTGAGCTTGTGCATTTGGAGTCTTGGTTGATTCTTTGCGCAAAATGTTTGGAGTGTTTTTTGAGGTGTGGACCAAGGGAATAATAATAATAATAATAATAATAATAATAATAATAACTTTATTTTTATACCCTGCCTCCATCTCCCCAAAGGGACAAGCTCAGAGAGCACAGAGCTAAAACATAATGCAAAATTCAGTGGCAGGGATAGGAGAGTAAAGGAATGGGATTCCTATGGAATGGAAGTGCATTGCCAACTTGGCAATTTCCAAATGCAAGCCTCAGACACTTGGAAGTATGTGACACTTGAAAGCAGAACAGTCAGAAACCATGTGTGACTTTGGAGCTATGCAGTTTATTCAAAACTCTCCCCTTAATCATTGATAAGGTACAGAAACAGGCATTGTTCTCCTTGGGCCATGTTATTTGACATGAAGTACTGATGAAGTAACACACTGTGTACTCCAAGTTCCTGAATATCCTACCCGAAGCTTCATAGTTCCTTGCAATATACTGAAGTCAATATGTAACAGCATATTTGTTCCTATGTTGATCAAAAGGAAGAAGTAATAGTTGCTGAGTTTGATGAATCTGCTCATCTTTTCTGTTATGACATAAATGTTTGCCCCTGGGCAAACATGTCCCACTTCTTTGGACATCTTCTCAGGCCCACGTACAGCTGCTTTTGATCTTCTTTCCAGACATTTGCCTACTATCAGTGTGTGCTACTTTTTGCTCTGCAAATTTATTGGAGCTTCTCCATCCGTAGGATCTTTCAAGGTCACCTCTATGTTCTCTATTGCCCCTGCTCCTGTACCCAATAACAAATGATTAAGGGAAGAACTTGAAATCAACTTTGCAGCATGATTCTTGATAGCCCAGACACACACAAATATACGCACAATTCTTCAGATGGCTGAGCTGAATGAGCTCATTTTTCTCTCTTTTTGCAGACAAGGAGATACAAAGGCTAAGGCAGCAGCTTGTTTCTAATCAATGTAGTGATTCCCTTCCATTCAGAAGAACCATTCCCTTAAACCAGTGGTTTCCAATCTTTAAGAGATCACAGACCACTGAGGCAAAAATTGGATATATTGTACACTATTAAGATCAATCAAATCCTTTCTCCATGGAGTGCCTATGTGGGGGCATTCACACAATAAGTCAAATACATAAGTATCCCAGAGGTTTCTCCTTGCTATATGACATCTGAATTGGATATGAATGTGTATTTTTAATTAAGTATTTGCAATTTGTAAAGCCTTCATGTTCTCCTCTTCTACACTACACATTTATAGTTCTATGATGCCACTTTAATTGCCATAACATCCTATGGAATCCTGGGATTTGTGATATATGGAAGGGCATCTAGCATTCTCAGCCAGGGAGTTCTAGTGCCTCCAAACCATAGAATTCCATAGGATGTTGCCAAGATAGTTCAAGAGGGATCATAGCACTATAATTGAGTGGTGTGAGAGGGCATTCAGATTGAAAAGAAAACCTGCTGCAGATTTATTTCTAATGCCAATGCTACGTATACGGAGAACAAAAAAGTATTCAAGATGTAGTTGATAACTCAATTTGAGAATCATTTTCAGTAACTTGAGGAGGAAAGGAATGAGAAGACAGCATTGAACCTTAGACTCGTTGACCCCTTGTTTCCTTTATTTCAGAATGCCTTGGGTGTGAAAGAGGAATTTCTTCTCTTTGCCTCCTTCTTTGAGGTGACTATGATAGACCCATCGATAGGCACCAAACCTGTGAAATTTGAGGTCTCAATAGGTAAATACATTATAGACTTTTAAAGGAGTTCTTACCAAAACCTTTCCACATCTTTCACCCACTCTACTGTATCATTCTTCTTTCTCCTCCATACAATTATACCTCCACACTTAATGTATCCTATCCAACTTATCCATCTGGAGTATGTTCTTCAGTGCTCCATAAGTATAGCTATGGCATGATGGAATTGTTCAGATTAGCCATGCACAAGCTGATTTATGAAGTTATATTCTTACACATATTGCTTAAGAGTCATATCAAAGTGTTTTAGAAAATGCCCTTAACGTGAAAGTTTAACTCAACACATGTGTTTTCTTACATTTCCACTATCATTTTTTCTCTTCAAGCTGCTGGAAAAAAGAGTAAGCTTTCTAGTTTCTCTTGCAATTGTTCCAGAAAAAAAAGTTACTTGGCCCACTGCCTGCATCCTCAGAACAAATGATAATAAGCAACACAAGTTGTTAATGCTCCAAAGATGTGATAAAGGGCAGTTACACTGATTAGCCAAAGCTTTGTGCAACTATGCCTTCTAAACGGGCACAATAACAATGACTAACCACATTCATTTTCAAGGGAACTATGGGAAAGCTGAAGAAGTTGTATCCAAAGTCTCCAAGAAAAGTGAGAAGGGAGAAAAGGGTGAAGAGAAGCAGCCTTTGTTAGAGGCCAGTTCAGATGATGAGCTAGATCTTGAAGTCATATCTCCAAGCACACCTTTGCTTGATAAATCTGTGACTGTGAGCCAAAGGCCTGAAGCCACTGAATATGACAGGTAACTGCTCTTTTTTGAACTCTTAAACCACAAATGTCTTCACACTCTATATGTTTGTTATTCATTCACACATATTAGTCATTTGAAGCATACATTTGGAAGGAAATCAGTGAATTCTTTAGTCTGGGACAGGTCACTGTTGGATATAGGCGGCTGCATCAGCTTCCCCAGTAGTAAGATTAAGTTTAGGCCAGTGGTTCTCAACCTGTGGGCCCCCAGATGTTTTGACCTACAACTCCCAGCAGTCCCAACCAGTTTACCAGCTGTTAGGATTTCTGGAAGTTGAAGGCCAAAACATCTGGGAACCCACAGGTTGACAACCACTGGTTTAGGTAGTGTGACAGACTTTCTGACATGCTTTTGGTATACACCCAAAGCCATTTTGGGTCTAGAACAGGCATGGGCAAACTTTTTTGCCTTGGGGCTGCATTGTGGGCCCAGCTTGAAGGTCTGGGCTGGCTGGGTGAGAGGGGAGCCATTCACTTGCAGGACAGGGTGGCCCCGCAAGAGGTAGGGGTTTGGAGAGGGTGGGGCTGGGAGGGGCAGGACAGGGTCTGGGTCATCTTCAATTGTCCTCCCACGTAATTACGGGGCTGCTTGCTCCATCCTTATGCCAGGAGGAAGGCAGGACATATGGCGACTGCCCCGACCGTCTTCCTCCAATCTTGGGCTGTCCTCTTGGCATTATGCCAGGCGGAGGGTGAGTCAGGCGGTAGCTGACAGTGCTCCAAAGGGCTCTCAGTTGCCACATGCTTTCCTTGAGCTGTCCTCCTGCCATGAGGCTGCTTGTATCATCCTTATGCCAAGAGGAAGGCAAGACACGCGGTGACTGAAAGTGCTCCAGAGGACTCTGTCATCTTTTTGGCATAAGGACGTGGCAGACCTCCATGTACTTATTCCATGAGGATGGGAAAAATGAGGGGGGGCTGAGGAAAGCCTTAGTTTGCCCATACCTTGTCTAGAAGATACTTTTTTAAATGTTGAAAAATGCTCCCATCATTAAGGAGACACTGAGGAGAATTTTAAAATTTTATCTGACAGGGGTCAAAATTTTTCTTGGGGGGAGCTGAGCCTGCACTTTGTTTCCCTCGGATTTAGTCTAACACCAGGTCCTGTGTCTGAAGAATGTTCCGTACAAATTATAAGTTACCCCAAGGTGTTCTCATTAGTGGTACAACTAGATACAGAAAGTTGCATTGAAAAATCATGTGTGACTAGAAGACAGAAAGTAGGTTTAAAGAAAATACAATAGCTGTAATTCATGCAAATTAGCTCTTAAAGGGAGAAGATAAATAATATCTCAACAATAATTATACTGACAGATAAAAACATCCTCCAGTGTATGTTATTGTTAACTACAGAAAGTGGAGTTGGGGTAAGGAATCATGCAAAAAGAGATTTTTTGAGACTGCTTGTTATTATACCAGTATAATTCAAGGCATTTCCACCTTATGGTACCCTAAGACAACCCTTTCACAGGGTTTCCTAGGGCTGGGAGCTGACTCTCTATTAGGGGGTAACACATGTATGTTATGACTTATCTATACAACCTGTAACTCTTCTCTTCCTATTGCTCTCAGCTCTTACAGTTGCCTGCCTATGCTGCATGAGAAGCCATGCGTTTATGTTTGGAGCTACTGGGAAGACTACACCTGGAGACTCTACAATTCCAACTGGATTGTCAAAATAGCAGAGCGTTTGGTAAAGTATTGCTTTGCCTATAATGAACCCATCAAGTCCTGCTGCTTTTTCTTCTTAATCCTATTTTAATGTAATTTTTATCTAGGAATATTTTTAGAAATTGTATTTGAAAGAAAATTACATACATATACATCTATACAGATTTTTCTTTTTAAAAAATTGGTGTTATGCAGTTATCTTTGGTATTTCTTCTCGTTCAGCTTCCTTTTGGGCAATTACCTGAAGAATATTAATAAACAACTTCTTTAAAACCTCAACAGAACACAGCTTGCCTTTGGCATCTGGGATCTCAGCATTGTATTTGTCATAACAGGAACATGGACTAGAAGATGTGGAAAAGCTGTTGAGGAGACCGAAATCAAAAGCAGACGAAAGGCTTCGACAAGTTCTGGAGGAATTTGTAGCTGGATGTAGGTTAGTGCATCTCTACATAGTCATAGTCACTTGGTTGAGCATGCCCAATGAGCTCTAGAAAGGAGTCTAATCTAAGTGTCAAAACATTTTTTAACCAGTACATCACACAGGTTACTGTGTAAAAATCAATATAGAGAAGGGGCACATAGGAAGGCTTAGTACATATTGTACTGCATTTGTTGATAAAATTTTAAATAGCATTCTGTATTTTACTAAGTATTCTAGAAATCTGCTATGTGAACATACATAGGAAGCAGATAAATACATGTGTTTTCCTTGTGTCAGGAGCAACTTGAGAAACTGCAAGTTGTGAGAGAATTGGCTGTCTGCAAGGACATTGCCCAGGGGACTCATGAATGTTTTGATGTTTTACCATCCTTGCGGGAGGCTTCTCTCATGTCCCCGCATGGGGAGCTGGAGCTGACAGAGGGAGCTCATCTGCACTCTACCCAGATTCAAAGCTCTGACCTGCCAGTCTTCAGTTATGCCGGCACAAGGGTTTAATGCACCACCAGGAGGTCCTATCACTGGAATACATGATATGAAGCAGCAAAAGGGTGGGCAATGTGTGTCTCTCCAAACATTATTGGACTACAGTTTACATCACTCCAAACCATTTGCTATACTGCCTGAAGATGATGGGGGATGAAATCCAGCAAAAGTTGGGAGAGTGAAGTTCTCTACTCTTGGGATTGAATTAGATGAAGCCATTGGCGATATGCACTGGGAAATTGGACCAATGATCAAAATTAAAAAAACAGTTCTGGTACTCTCTTCAATAGGCCACAACTCCAGAGAGGAAATGCAGAACAGCAACCCACCGTTGCAATTACTTTTCCTCCCAGCGTTTAGCTTGACATGCTTGCATAGTCCATTATTGGTTTTATTTTCTTTCTAATAGAGGAGACATTTCCACAATGATCTTAAAAATGGTCATTGACCTTTATCCATTTTTAACCTGTGAAATATGTGCCTTCAGTCATAGCATCAAAACTCACAATTTCTCTCATTACAGGCAATATTCTCTTAATGCGGACAAAAAGCCAATGACCCGTCCAAATAACCTTGATCGATGCCGGATGAAATCTCTCCCACAGAATGTTGTAAGTCGGGTTGCATTGTGCAGAACATTGTAGTTGAATTGCAGTTCCCATTATTCTTTACCACTAGTTTGATAGCTTTGGCTGCTGAAAGTTGCACTTTAATAATATCTGGAGGATACACAGTTTCTACCTTTTGTTACCTCCAGCTGGATACTTGGTTTCATTTTTCAGGAGAAAATGGGAATTTAAACAGCAAGGATTTAAATTCCTAATCTTCATCTAGTAACTCCTAATATAAAGTTCAGCATGTCCTGAATTTCTTTGTGACCATGCTAAGTTTGGGAAGATTGCTCTCTATCCATGGTGGGGGATTTGGGAAGTAACTTATCCAAGCTCTTCATCTATGCAAATATCTATGACTTTGCAAGGTTGTGTGCAAGATCCATTTATGTTAGGATGCACTTTATGTAGGAAAATGTTTTTTTTTTCTATTTGCAGCTAGTATTTGCACACTGAGAAGCTTGTGATGAGAAAGAACCACCAAAGCTATTCGTGGTTACAGAGTAGCACAACAGTTGCAGGCATCCTCTTGAAAACATTAGGATGTTGCATCCTATATGATCAAAAGACCTGTAAAAACCCAAAGTGACCAAGCAGTACAATTGCTTCCCATTCCTGAATGTTGTGGATGACCCACAGCATCCCATGTTCTGTTCTCCCTCCCCATTCTCTCATTTTTCCTCCTTTGGCCCTTGTTACCTGTATATCCTCCCAGTTGTCATTGTGTTTTATTTCTCTTGCACTTTCCCTTTGTGCATTCCATTCTTCTTCTAATTTTATATATCTAATTCCTAAGTTCAAATTTATTATGAGCCAAACATTTCCAAAATGATAGTCATTCTTTCCACTGTTTGACAAACATGAACGCTGACAGCAATCAGAATCCATGTTGCCAATTATTATAATAAAGCAGCTTTGAGACTAGTACTTTTTAGGAAAATGGAGGGAAGTTACATGTTTGAAACATGAGAATTCATTATTGTCCCCAATGTGATACTGGTATGAAGATGATGTGTATATGTGTGTGTTTTTATGCATGTTCAGATCCTGTACGCAAAACAGGGACTCCGCATACGAAGGCGACTCACTCGCACCAACGTCAAGGAGAAGGTCAATGAGGCAAAGACAATTTTGTCAAAGCTGCGCTTCCTGGCTAAAGAGGTATACGAGATGATTATAGGTGTGCAGGTTTGGCCTAGGCTGTGCTATATACTAGATCTGACTCCACCTTAATAGATCTGCCTATTTAATTGACATTTACAAATGAAACAAAATACAAGTCTCTAGGTCCTATGGTAGTGGAGAAAAATATGCAAAATGTGAGAGTTTCCAGATGATATTTTATAAACCAGAAGATATCAACATAATGCATGAAATGACCAGGGGTGGAAATATTTGTCTGTATACTGTAGCTATCTGTTTTTTCCCCTAATGACCCATAGTTCCTACATTATCAATTGTACTTTCTTTGATTTCAACCTCTTTCATTCCTTTCCATTATCATAATGTCTAGCACAGTGGTTCTCAACCTGTGGGTCCCCAGATGTTTTGGTCTTCAACTCCCAGAAATTCTAACAGGTGGTAAACCATCTGGGATTTCTGGGAATTGTAGGCCAAAACACCCGAGGACCCAGAGGTTGAGAACCACTGGTTCTAGCAGAAGGTTTGAAATATTTGAAATCTTCTAGGTAAAGGTAAAGGTTTTCCCCTGACATTACGTCCAGTCATGTCCAACTTTGGGAGCTGGTGCTCATCTCCATTTCCAAGCCAAAGAGCTGTCACTGTCCATAGATATCTTCAAGGTCATGTGGCTAGCATGACAGCATGGAGCGCCATTACCTTCCCGCTGGAGCAGTACCTATTGATCTACTCACATTTGCATGTTTTTACTGCTAGGTTGGCAGAAGCTGGGGCTAACAGTGGGAACTCATGCTGCTCCCTGGATTCGAATCTGCGACCTTTTGGTCAGCAAGTTGAGCAGCTCAGTGCTTTAACACACTCCTGGAGACCCCTTGAAATCTTCTACCTTTTCTTTTAGCCCCAGTGTACTATACCTGATGTCCTGATATGGATGTTTAGCAACAACAAGCGTGTTGCATACACAAGGATCCCTGCTCAGAACATCCTTTATGCAGTAGTAGAAGAAGAAAAAGGCAAGGATTGTGCGAAGATCCAGACTATTTTTCTAAAGGTAGATATTATCTTTTATTCATCAGTATTTAAAGCTAAAGGGAGTTGAAGTAAATATAAAGGAGCAGAATGTCTTTCAAGATTTTACTAAAGTAGCAGCTCCTATTCTCAGAATGCTTCTGATGTTCTTTGGGACTTAAAGGTTCCAGGCTCACGAACTGGAGAGATCTTTGCAAAACTGGAAATCTACATGTGGCTCGGAGTAACAAAATATGTGAAGAATAGCACTACAGAGCTACCGGAGGAATTCAAACCAATCTACGATCAGGCACAACAGACTGCAAGGATCCCAAGGTATCTTCCACCCAGTCATCTCAACAGGGATGGTAAGTTTGAAATAATTCATTCTCAATTTAGAACTAGATTAGCTATTTGTATCTTTGTAGTCAACTAGTCAGTCCTTTTCTTGGATGGTGCCATAGTAGTTAAAGCGGCATCAAACTGCTATAATAATGCAGTCTGTATCTACTTATAGTCTTGTCATATGCTGCTGCTGTTTTGTTAATGTAAGCCTGGAAATGTTGGCTGCACTGTCTAATGAGTTCAACACATTGTTATTATGATGTTTATTTTTACCCCGCAAGAAGATTTGAGTGACCAAATAGGAGAAACGTTTGCCTCTGTGTAGTTTTAGTCCTTGTTACTAACTAAACACATATATAATTCTAGTTTGCTGTAAACAAGTCACAGAAACTATTGCTCATGGAAATCTGTGTATATCATACATTGCGCTATATATTTGAAAGGTTAATGTCCTTGCCATTTTTTGCAGATTTCAGTTACTTTCAGCTGCGAGCCCATTTGTACCAGGCTCGGGGGATTCTCCCTGCTGATGAAAATGGCCTTTCTGATCCTTTCGCAAGAGTGGTGTTTTCAACCCAGTGCCAGACTACTAATGTAAGTGTATTTCCAGGACAAGTGTGAACAAGCATTTTGTACTCCCAAAAAATACTGAAAGTTGTGTGTCCTGCTCAGAACTAAGGAATAATGGCACTATCTCATTTCAGACTGAAAAATAGAAGCTTATTATTGTAACTCGGTACCTTTGAAAAGCATTATTAATTTTTTTCAGAGTGACTTATCACATTGTTTTCAAAATGGCCTGAAATCTAAAAAGGTTTTTCTCAAGATGCGTCCACTCATTTTAGCCCCCAAATGCATAGTGAAAAAATAAAGATTACATACAGTACAATAAATAATAATAATAATACACTTTATTTATATTCTGTTTTGACTTCCTGAGGGAACTCAGAGCGGATTAAACATACACAAATAGGTAAATATTCAATGCCTTTAATACAGTGAAATAACGATGACACACAAGTACACAGAACAAAGTAAAGGCTTCCCTTTTTATCTCTGGCTTCGGGAGGCAGTGCTCAACTACGGCCATGGGGAGGAGCTCTTTCTCCATTTCCAAGCCGAGGAGCCTGTTGTCCATAGACAACTTCTGGTTGTGTTGCCAGCATGGCTGCATGGGTACCTTATATTACCTTCCCACTGAAGTGGTACCTATTGATCTACTCACATTTTGCATATTTTGAACTGATAGGTTGGCAGGAGATAGGGCTAACAGCAGGAACTCACCCCAACCCACGGCTTCGAACTGCCAACCTTCAGGTCAGCAGATTCAACAGCTCAATGGTTTAACCCGTTACGCCGCCGCAGCCCTGCAAATAAACAAGTTGTGATTTACCATTGCTCTCCTCTCCAAAGGGGTTTTTTGATGGCTTTCCTAGGCTTTGAAACGGTCTCTAAGGAGGCCAAGATGGCTTTTTCTTTAAAGGTGAAAGCTTTTTTTTTTTTTTTTTTTTTTGCCAAACCCTTAGAATAAAGAGACCGGATACAGATATAAGCTTTTACTTTTTGGCTTGTAACTATTTTTAACTGTATTTTGTTTTAAATGGTGTAAATCTTCTTGGGTCTCAGTCCTGGAAAAGACAGATTCCCTTCCCAACTTGCTTTTTCACCTATCCTTATAGTTCCCCATCAGAGGGAAAGTGAATCAGTAGGTGGCATGATTTTTTTTAAAAACGCAAGACTATTTATCTAGCTTAATTTATATTTTGTTTTGGACTGATTCTTATCCATAGCCATGTAAGATTGCTTTTGTGTTTTTTTAAAAGGTTGATATGGTTGCATGTTGCATGCAACAACTTTGGATTTAAAGTAGGCATTTTAAACAATTGATCTACTTCTCAATTATTTTAATCATTTTAATGCAGATTTTGGAAGGAACACTTAGCCCGATGTGGAACGAATTACTTCTATATGACCAGCTCATTATTGACGGAAAGAAAGAGGAATTGAAGACAGAGACTCCAATTGCTGTTGTCAATATCTTTGATTACAATAAATTTGTAAGTAAGAGAATATAAACAGGTTACCAAGTTTCCTGTTTAATTGCGTGGTACTTACTTTGAAAGTAGTTGTTATACTCCATAAACTTCATTTTTGTGGCTGCCACAAATGGTTGCATATATTCATTGAAAAACTATAGCAAAATGTGCTGCATGATATCCCACAAAAACAAAATAATTGCGGTTTAATAAAAAAAATCCATCTTTTTGTGAGAGAACAAATTAGGAAATGACATTTATAATCCAGGAACAACAATCGTGACATCGTGTTATTCACTTCCATTATCTCTCCTGATAAATGTTTTCTGCCTTGTGACAAATACGGCATCCTTCCGTGACTGCTTAATTGGGGACACAGCTGGGAAAAATTCTGGCCATCCTGCCTGGGGAATTCTAAGGGTTGTAATTAAAAAGTGACTTTCCCAGACTCTACATATCATGAGACAGCAAAGATGGAAGTACATGCGCTCATGCTATTATTTGTTAGTTAGTTAGTTAGTTAGTTTCTTCTTCTCACCCCTGGGACGGACGGACGGACGGACTCAGGGTGGCTTACAATATGCAACCATTCGATGCCGAACATTGAGTTAACAAACATAATTTAAACAATCATTAAAACAATTGAAACATTCAGAGATTTAAAATTCTGAAATATTGCCAGTTTAAAACATGATCCATGATCAGTCCATTTGCTGGGCGCAACGGTCAATTGCATTCAAGTCACTGTATCTATTGCTCAAAGGCTTGACCCCAGAACCAGTTCTTGAGTTTTTTTGCAGAAGACCAGGAGGCAGGGGGCAGATCTGATATCATTTGGGAGGAAGTTCCACAGCTGAGGAGCCACCACTGAGAAGGCCTTGTCTCTTGTCCCCAGCAGTTACACTTGCGACTGAGAGCAGCACCTCTCCTGGTGATCTTGGAGTTTTTTAAGGTTCATAGAGGGAGATGTGTTTGGACAGGTAAACTGGTCTGGAGCTGTTTAGGGCTTTATAGGCCAGCACTTTGAATTATGCTCGGTAGCAGATTGGAAGTCAGTGGAGCTGGTGTAACAGGGGGGTTGTGTGCTCCCTGAACCCAGCTCCGGTGAGCAATCTGGCCGCTGTTCATTGGACTAGTGGAAGCTTCCGAGCAGTCTTCAGAGGCAACCCCATGTAGTCGCAGACAACTCCTGAAATAATGGCATAATGAAATGATATCTTTGCATCTAATGGCAGTTTCTTTGACTTCACAGGGTTCTCCAGAGTTCCTTGGTCGAGCATTTGTTACACCACTAGTGAAGCTAGTAGATGAGCCATATAGCAAACCTTCTCTCCAGTTTTTTGACATTTATAAAGGGCATAAAGCAGCTGGAGAATTAATTGCTGTTTTTGAGCTGATTGAACTGGATTATAGCGGCTACCTAGAGGTAAAGAGACTCATTGCCATTACACGAGTACAAGGAGGTACATGACAGCTTAATAGACTGAGAATATTCCTGCAGCATACTGTATCCACAGTCAACAATGTATATTCTTAACATAACATATGAACATATTCCCAGTATGTTCTTCTAGAAGATTCGCACTTGGGTGTAGTGAAGGGCTGTATATCCAAGAACATATTTTATGGGAAGATCTTCGATTGAAATCTATGGTGAAAACTTTAATTTGGGTGAGGGTTTTGCTGCAATAAGTGATCTTCCATCTTTATTTAACAACAATCACAGATGTCCATACATCTGATCATAACATGATTAATTTCTGAGTAAGAATGTGTAAATTCCAGATAAACAAAGCCTGGTACCTATCTGTTTAGAAAGAAAGGTTTCATTCTTAGATTGTAATAAAACTTGGGTGGCGATATGTCAGATTAATACATAACTTATAAACATTTTTTATGCTTGTGCTTGTAGCATCCTCACTGAAATTTCCACACAAATGACAAACAAATCACAAAATCTTCAATTCACTATTATGACTTGTTTTGAACCAGAAAATTGTGATTAACAGATTGAAAACAAACCAGTTGTGATTTGAAGTTGCTTTGATCTCATGGTTCTTCAGTATTTGGAGTCATTGGAGACATCCTAATTTCTTTACTAAGTTGGAGCAAAGGGATGTAGACATTTATAGTTAGGTTAGGAAAAAACCCTTTTATTTAAAAGGTGCCATGTAGTCTAACTGTCACCTGCTGTCCAGCCCTCAGTGCCTAATGATGTAGAACCCAAGGAGCCAGAATACTTGGGGGATCCCCGTTCTGGACGTTTCATAATTCCTGATGGAATCCGACCGATCCTTAAGGAATTTCGCATAGAGGTAAAATTATTTATTTCCCTCTCCTTTCTGAAGATATTTTAACAGTGAATATATTTGATGTAACAATTGCTTATCTTTTTGAATAGTTGAGTGACTATGGAGAGATGTGTGGCATCAATAACATGTCAACGTACTTGTAAAAAAAATGTCAAATTATTTGAAGAGTTACAAGAAATATTCCTGATTAGCCTGATTGTGTCCTTGCAGACCACTATGGAAATATATAGATGTGGAAATTGGTATTAAGAATGAATTAAGTCATAGATATTGCTGATATTGTCTGCCCTCAAGTTTCTTACTTATGATGACCCTAAGGTGAACCTATCATGGATCTTATGGGGTTGAGATTATGTGCCCAGTCAGTTTCCGTAGCAGGCAATTGAACCCTGGCCTCCAAAATCATAGTTCAAGGCTAAAAAACCCCCATGCTGATTTGCACATCTCAAAATGATACATTAATCTGACTATTTTAGTTTTTCACTTTCTCCCATGTTACTTTCATTTTCTTTGTGTCCTGAGGAAAAATAATAAATGGAGTATATTGGGTTGTGAGGAACCTCTCTGGAGAGAAGATGAAGGAACTGGTGATGAATTGTGATCTAGAGCCATTAGCTAGTTAAGTAATTTGGTTAGAACTCAAAGCCATACAACCTGAATTCTTGTTCTATGACAGATTCTTTTGCCTCCTCCATCTACTTTTCCTGCCTTGAAACTCCACATAGAATCTGCAGTTTTCTAGGAGGGTTGTGGTTTTTGTAAAATCATAGTCCTGGATGATGTGGTAGACTTTATGCAGCATTCTCCTATGTTGCACCGTGGCATAGGCTACCATAAGGTCAATAAAAACTGTTCTCGTAATGCAACCTTTCTCATAGCCTTCGGTCAAGTTATGAATTTGAGCTGTACAGTTTTTCCCTGGTCTGAAGCTTGTTAGTTGTGAAATAAGCTGGGGTTCAATAACAGGACCTAGTCGATTTAATAGCATCATCTCATATATTTTGTACAGATGACATAAGAGAAAGATTGGTCAGTAGTTCTTGGCATGCCAAGAACTTGTGAAAATTCAAAAGCCAGTTTTCGGGTTTGGAGCTAAAATTGTTTGAGTTGCTCCATCATTAAGTTTTCTAGGCTAGGTGCTTCTCTGGTTGAAGTAGTCTGCAGTGCCTTTCATGTTCCTTGATTCGTGTTTGGGCGCTGCGTTTGGTGGTCCCTGTGTAGACTTGTCCACAGCTGCATGGTATACGGTAGACTCCTGCAGAGGTGAGAGGATCCCAAGGGAACCACTGACCGCATAGGGAAGCTGATGAGGAAACACAACATACAAACAATCTACAAACCCACCAAGAAAATCCAACAAATGCTATGTTCAGCAAAGGACAAGAGGGATCCTCTCACTTCTGCAGGAAGTATACCGTATACCATGCAGCTGTGGACAAGTCTACATAGGGACCACCAAACGCAGCGCCCAAACACGAATCAAGGAACATGAAAGGCACTGCAGACTACTTCAACCAGAGAAGTCAGCCATAGCAGAGCACCTGATGAACCAGCCTGGACACAGCATATTATTTGAGAACACAGAAATGCTGGACCACACCAACAACCACCATGTCAGACTACACAGAGAAGCCATTGAAATCCACAAGCATGTGGACAATTTCAACAAAAAGGAAGAGACCATGAAAATGAACAAAATCTGGCTACCAGTATTAAAAAACTCTAAAATTACAACAGCAAAACAGCAGAGAGGAAACAACCAGGCACATCTTAACATCTCTCAGCAAAATATTTTCCCAGGCTCAGCCAGGCCTTCAAATGCTAATGAAGGTGATCAGCTGAAACATTCACACCTAGCTTCTGCAGAGAAAAGCTCTTTGCCCCACCCCAGCCATTCCACAGATATATAAACCCATTGTCCTAATTCCAACAGACCTCACTACCTCTGAGGATGCTTGCCATAGATGCAGGTGAAACGTCAGGAGAAATGCCTCTAGAACATGGCCCTATAGCCCGAAAAAAACCACAAGAACCTAGTGATTCCAGCCATGAAAGCCTTCGACAATACATTCTCAAGTAGCTCTATCCAGTGGTCTTTCTTAGCATTATCTATGGCTGTAGATAGTTTGTAGCCTGCTGCTATAGTTTTATCACATGGATTCTCTTGAAATAATCTGATATTCCTGTAGCTGTTTTCTCAATTCTTCATTAGGCCTGGTAGGTAGCTTGTACGACAGCCTCTAGGGATTGAGAGCTCCGAGGATCCTTTCACAGCTTCTACAAACAAGTCATAGTCTTCCATAGAAGATTCTGTATCAGAAACAGCTGTTTCCAGGAACACTGTAAAGTTTGTCCGGTTAACTTTATTGAAATTATATTTTCTAATTGCTTCTAACTGTGACAGAAATAAGGCTGAACAATGTGAAAGCCACCCACTGTATGGCTATCAGCCTCCTCCCAGTAGACCTAAATCAAACAACTCAATATCTGTATGTTTGCCCACAATGCCCTGCCTCATACACAGAAGAACTATTTAAAGCTACAGACAATGCAGTCGCTGTTGCCCGTTTTTGGTCTAAATTTTTTTAGCTGGTTGTGTTACCTCTATTTTATCAGTTTTATACTTATTTATTTATGCAATGCTTTCAACACGAAATTTTAAAAATGGCAGATTTATTCATAAATTAATCATCTAGATTACCCCCATAGTAATTTAGCCACAATGTGTCACCAGGTGTATTTAGGGGGACCGCTGTAACTATGAAATGCATCAGTCGTTTGGTTTTGGTAAGTCATTTCTGTGAGCCTTGAGAACAGATATATTTTAGAGAAGTAGACTGTTGCAGCCTATATATCCATATTAGTCAACAATTTTGCTTTCTATTCCTTAGATATTGTTTTGGGGCCTGAGAGATCTGAAGCGTGTGAACTTGTTTGAGGTTGACCAGCCGCAGGTGATCATTGAATGTGCTGGGAAGAAAGTAGAATCAGAAGTGGTTACAACATATAAGGAGAACCCAAATTTCAATGAAATTGTCAAATGTGTCAATGTGGTGAGTATGAATCAGGAAACACTTTCCAAAGGTTGGGATAAATCTTTTCTACCTTGAATCCCATGCTGGGGGAAAGGTGGGTGATATGCATCAAATCAAATCAAATCCTGCTGAACAGAACAGAAGAAAAATAAATTACTGCAGTTGGACAGGCATCATGTAAGAATTACCATTATCTTACTTGTTTTCTTATATGTTTGTCAATCAAACTCAATCAATCAAACTTTATTTATACCCCATCCCATTTAAACAAAGAAAATAAACAGTATAAACATTCAGTCATAAAAATAATCATAAAACCCAATAGAATACATTACACAAACAACAATAAAATGAGGTTAAGTAGTGTTCCCATTCTCTGAGGATATTTGACCATATGTGATATTGTGAGAACGGCTGAATATCTACCTGCTTATTGCTGAATGACTAAAAATTATTTTAGAGTTGATCTGTGGATTGTTTTTAAATTGTATTTTGATGAAACATGCTGTTTTTTATGAAACTTCACATCATGCACATATACCCAAGCAACTTGTCTCTGAATGCTTTGGTGATTTTCTATAAACTGCTTTCTGCTGCTTGTTTGTCCTTTTCACAGGAACTTCCAGAGCAAGTGTATTTGCACCCACCTCTCAGTATCTTTGTGGTGGAGAAGAGAGCCTTTGGGCGCTCGGTCATGGTGGGAACTCACATAGTCTCCCACATTATGAAGTTTGCTCCTAAAGAGCTTGATGAACTGGAAGAAGAAACAGAAAGCCCATCCAAGAGTAAGTTGTCATAATCTGGAAACATTTAGTATACATTCCTATGAAATGGGGCAATATGACTGAGAAGGTCGGTCAATATGTACTGGGATTTAATATGCACTGTGTTCTACATGATGTTGGATTAGAGCAGTCCTATCACTTCTAGGTGTTGGTGCATGCAAGGAATCAGTTAATGTGTGTGTGCGTCAACTGTAAAATAAGATGAATGAAGCTGATTGGTTGGGCAATGCCCGGGGAGATGGCTGAGCCTGGGACTTTTGTTTACTGTTACATTTTTGTTCAGGCTTGAGCTATGCAGGTGCACAGAGAACAAAATAGAAGCAGAAAGAGACAGGGCTTGGAGTGTGTACTCTTGCTTAATGAGTGCTGAAGGAGTTTATTTAAGACAGACAAAGAAGGATTATTTTAAATCTCTCATAAAAGAACTTCATGTGAGTTGATCACATTGAATATATATTGTTCTGAACTATGAAGAGTAAACTACTTGTTCTTTACTGTTCATCTGTGTGGCATATTTTCTTTCTCTGGCAAGGCAGTGTGTGGGCTGATCAAACAGGAACTACACGTGGCTTATTTAACATCACGCCACACTAGGTGTAGCCATTTTTTAAGCATTAAATGAAGAGAAGGTCAGCAAAAGTGATGTTGCAAAACACATAAAGAAGGATTTTAAAGCTAACAGTCTTTGAAAACAGGATGGTGCACGACAATTTTACAGCAAGGCCTTTAAACAATATTTGCATGTCTTCTCAAAACAATTGTATGATGGATTATATTTCAGGACTGCATCTCAGCGTGAGCTCTATTTTTGTTTAATTTAAAGGTAGAGTCTGGGGGCTTGGCATTGCTGATTGGTAAAGTGAAAATGATACAGCCAAGCAAGGCATGTAGTACTATTAACTACATGATTTACACGGTTCTCTTTCAGTGCGGAAAGCCTCACGACCAAATATCTCCAAAGCAGTACTGAACCTTGGTGCAACTGCTGGGAAGACAGTCGTAAATATTGGTGCTGCTGCCGGACAGACAGTAATAAACATCGGTGCAGTTGCTGGAGACATCGGAAGCAAAGCAAATCCCCTTAAGCTTGTAAAGGTGAGTAGAGCATTTTCATTCATTTTCCTGTCATCTATTTTTCTTTCTCAGAGTAGTTACAGTACAACCCCCACAGCTTCAAGGGATAGGTTCTAAATTTTCTTTGGGAAAAGGAACATTATTATTATTATTATTATTATTATTATTATTATTATTATTATTTACAAACCCTATTGAAATGAATTACTTCTGCTGGAGGTTACCATAGTGTTGTCCTAAAGGACCTAGACATTTCCTATGTCCTCTAGGACAACTCTGCGGTAGCTTTCAGCAGAAGGAAGCTATAAATCAGTGGTTCTCAAGCTGTGGGTCCCCAGATATTTTGGCCTTCAACTCCCAGACATCCTAACAGCTGGTAAACTGGCTGGAATTTCTGGAAGTTGTAGGCCCAAACACCTGGGGACCCACAGGTTGAGAATAACAGTTATAGATCAACTTAGAAGACCTAGAAAAATCCTAGAGAGGACATACAGTATTTTATTGGATGCAGGTAGTTGAGACCTTGGTTACTGATGGGGACTGTACCATACTTATCTGTTATCCTCTTTGTAACACTCTGATACTACTTTAAACTGCCCTTAATTTAATTTATTATATACTCCTTTGTCATTTAAACTCAGGCCCCTCTGAAGAAACTCCCTATTGATCAACTGGGTCCCAAGGAAGAAGAATTTGAGGAAGAGAAGCCTGAAAAAGAAGAGCTGGATTGGTGGTCCAAATACTATGAATCATTAAAGGAATTAAATAAGCAGGTGATGCCTGCTATCTCTGTTACATCCTATGGCATTGTATTGTAATTGATTTTTGAAGTTGAACACCTGCAAAAATGGATCCTGTGATTGTAAAGCTGAGGTCTGGGATATGATAGCTAGAGTGGAGAGAGCTTTGCTGGAGTTCTGGAGGCGTCTTGAGCAGAAGCATGAAAAAGGCTGAAGAATAAGTATTGTAATATTTTTAAAATATAGATAAGCAGTGTAAAGCTGAGCATAGCCAAACTAGGCTTATAATCTAATGCAGTCAACAAAACAAGATAATTAAAATAGAGAAAATTTATAAGAGTACAAATACTTGTGTTCTACATATTATCTCCTTCTTACAGCATCAGTGTTTACTGACTGCTGACTGTATTATTACAGTGTTTTGGAAAATGTAGTTAGTTCTGATAAAAGAGGATTTCTTAAGATAGTTAAATAATAGAATATTATATTTGTTAGTGTAATGGAATATTAGATTTCAACCATTCTTTAATGAATGATCTTTGTATTTTTATAGTCTATTAGTGATGAGGAAGAGGATGACCCAAATGATCCTGGTGAGTTTATTCTACTGTAGTGATAATAATAATAATAATAATAATAATAATCATAATCATAATATTCTTATCCGCCTCTCCCTGCGATTTTTAGGTCAAAAACCTTCTAGCTCATCAAGAGTTTCAAGAATTTGTCGGTTCTCTGAGATTTGGGAAAATCCTATATAGACTCAGTTTCTTTTACAGGAATGAAATCAGTGTTGCTTTTCTAAAATCCTTGAACTTTGCCATGTCTAGAAGGAATAAATATTATAATTATGACACAGTATTCAATTAACTAAATAGAAAAGGGGAGGAAAAAGTGGAATATTCTGAGTAGGCTCAGGTAAACTGTTACAGCGTCTCCTAAACTGTGTGTTCTTCTTCATTAATAATTTTTGCCATCTTGACTGCACTCTGATGTTGCTTGGCAAACATGTGTCCCAGTTGTTTTTATTTGTGAAATGTTGGAGGGAACCACATGATGCAGTGGTTTGAGCATCTGGAGACCAGGATTTGAATCCTTATTCTGCCCTGGAAATCTATTGAATGCCTTTGGGCAAGTCATGTTCTCTCAACTTTAGAGGAAGCCAAAAGCAACCCCCTATGAACAAATCTTGCCAAGGAAATACCTCAATGTTGTGGTCACCATAAATCAGACATGACAAGTGCATTAATTATGCCTTTAAAATCCCTCTTCATCCCCCCAAACCACTTAGCACCACCCTAAACCATTTACTACTCATTTCAAAAGTCATTGTATAAATAGATCTGGTTCACATATATGCACATACAGAGAACAGGTCTAAATATGTTGGGGGTACCAGATCCCATCTGGTTATAGAAGCTAAATAGGGACTAATTCATACTTGACTGGCAGAGTGCAAAGGAATATCAGGTGCTGCTGGCTAAATTTCAGAGGAAGGCAATGGGAAACCACCCCTGAGTATCCATGGCTAAGAAAACCCCTATTAAATTCATTGGGTTACCATAAATGGCACATACATATACATGTTTATAGAAGTCTCCAAGTACCTACAGAGACCTGTGTTTTTTGCAGCCTATTCATTTAATCCGCCCTCAACCTGTAATCCTGGTAGAGTAGTGGTTCCCAACCTTTTTTTGACCAGGGACCACTTTGACCAGGGACCACTTTGACCAAGGACCAGTAGTTAAAAGAAAAAAAAATAGCTTTCTATGTAGATCAGAATACTTTACTAATGTATCAGTATCTTATTTAGATGGAGGGAACTTAAACATTGCTTCCCTGGATTTGCCTGAGGTTGAGATTGAAGTTGAAACTGAGCCAGTTCGTCCCAAAAGGAAACTTATAGCCATATTACAGGTAAGTCTTCAGGGATGGTAACCCTTTCACAAGTCAGACAAGGGTTGCTAAGGGATTATAAGCAGTTAGATCAGGTGGGAATGAAATATGAGAAGAAAATATGTGAAATTACAGTCAGGTTTAAATTTATGTAAAATCTTTCTGATTGTTCATGATATAGCCCTTTTACCTGCAGTGGGGATAAAAATCTATTATCTTGATTCAGCCCCTGGGTGGTATAGTTTAACTTTGTTTATAGTAGTGTTTCTCAACCTCCGTAATGCTGCGACCCCTTAATACAGTTCCTTGTGTTGTGGTGACCCCCAACCATAAAATTATTTTCATTACCACTTCATAACTGTAATTTTGTTACTGTTATGAATCATAATGTAAATATCTGATATGAAGGATGTATTTCTATTCACTGGATCAAATTTAGCACAAATACCCGATATGCCCAAATTTGAATTATGGTGGGGTTGAGGGAGGGGGGGAGTATTGATTTTTCCATTTGGGAGTTGTAGTTGTTGTCATTTATAGTTAACCTACAATCAAAGGGGATTCTGAACTCCAACAACGATGGAATTGAACCAGAACTCCCATGACCAACAGAAAATACTGGAAGTGTTTGGTGGGCATTTACCTTGAGTTGTAGTTCACCTACATCCAGAGAGCACTGTGGGCTCAAACAATGATGGACCCAACTTGGCACGAATACCCAGTATGCCCAAATGTGAACACTGGTGGAGTTTGGGGAAAATAGACCTGGACAATTGAGAGTTGTGGTTGCTGGAATTTATAGTTCACTACAATCAAAGAGCATTCTGAACCCTACCAATGATAGAATTGGGCCACACATAACCTCAATGACCAACAGAAAATACTGTGTTTTCTGGTGGTCTTTGGTGACCCCTCTGACACCCCCCAGGGGGCTGACCCCCAGGTTGAGAAACACTGGTTTGTTGCGTGGTAGAGCCTATCAATTCAACTGAAGTACTTTGATTATTCAGTTTTCCCCTCATGTCTAAATGGACTTCTTTAGTTGGTTAATTATGGGAACTGTAGTCCAAAATACCCTGTCCAAGATCTCTGTTTTCATCTGTACAACAGGTGTATCTTAGAGCATCTTTTAGAATTACAATTGGGATTTCATTAGGATTCCAAAGAGCAGAAGAAAGGGCCAAATTAACCCCCAGGCAGAATGAACATTAGGATCGCCCAAAGATCCGCAAAGCATTCCCTAAGAACCATTGAATAAATAATCCTTTCAATACATTAAATTCTTTCTCCTATTTTGGTTGTGTTAGCAGTTGTTATGACAAGAAAACTTTACAATAAGTATGCTTTTTATTTCAGATCTATAATTCTGAGCTAGAAAATGAATTTGACAATTTTGAAGATTGGCTATGTATTTTTCCACTCCATCGTGGAAAAGCAGCTGAAGATGAAGACGGAAATGATGAGGAGAATTTTGTGGGCAAATACAAGGTAATTATTACTTTGAGTCATATTTAATTCCAGTACAATAAAAAGGAAAGAAGAAAACTAATTACCAGTATAAGAAAATGCAGTATATAATTTCTTGCCTTTTTTTTTTTGCAATATTGGAAAATAATTAACACAGAAAAGAACCACAGGTTAATATAGAGTTGATACATGAATAGTCCTATTCAGAGTACAATTCTGCAAAGAAATATGGCACAGCTGGACATATTTTTGCTATTTCAGGGATCATTCCTTGTCTATCGGGCTGAAGAGGCAGAAGCAGAACACAAAATCTCTCAAGGCATCCCCAGAAACAGACCCATAAAGGTCCTTGTTCGTATCTATATTGTCAAAGTAAGTATTTGTAGTGACTTTTGAGCCTTAAAACTTTGGCTTGAGTGTCATCTTGCCAACCCAGATCCTGACCATCAAGGTTGTATTTTCTCTATTGACTTATTCCTTGAACTGTGGCAAGATTCATCTTCAAGGCCTCTTTCATTGAAAGTATAGGCACGATGACTTTTCCATTCAAGATGCTACTAATTTATCTCCCAATATCTGTGCTTCGAAAGAGTTGGAGGACAATGTCCCGCTGTTAATCCATTCTCTATTTGGGATTGATGGCCTTTGGTTTTATGATTGTATTTCCAGACAAATCTGTGAACTAATTCAGTCTTATAGCTGCTGTATCATTTTGCATGCTGACAACATTATAGTATCACCTGTTATGTGTTTTAGGCAACTAATCTGACTCCAGCAGATCCCAATGGGAAGGCAGATCCCTACCTTGTTGTCAAAATCGGGCAACAACAGAAAGATACCAAGGACAGATATATCCCAAAGCAGCTCAATCCAGTTTTCGGGGAGTAAGGACATTATTTTACCTTATCTGCATTGCTTCTTGCTGAACCAGTATTATCAAAATAGTTGACACTAGACCCCTGGTTTCCAATGTGGGGCACACACCCCACAATAGGGCAATTTGATTTTTAAGGGGAGCAGTTTGAGAATGAGTTAGTAACAATGTGTTTTTTATTCTTTATTGTTCTAGGGGGCTCATATACAATATATAAATATATATTGTGACATATACACATTTTAAAAATTAAAATCAGAATGTCTACAGTGGTTAGCTGGTGACAATGGAGAGAGGAAAAACCCGTTAATAGAGAGGAAGGGTTGGTGACTGAGAACATAGAGTGAACTAGAGAGAACATGAGCATAGAAAAATCATGCAACTTTCATTCCAAATGCTCCTCTCTGTGTTCTTTTAACATTGCATTCTCACCAAATACACACAATGAAGTTGGACATTGTGTGCGTAAGTTACCCTGAATTCGATGTAGATTACTCAAATCATTTGTTCTTATATTTTTTCTCTTTCATGGAGGCCATGTTCTTTGGAGGCTTGTTCTTTGGAGGAAGTATTTTAGGCTTCCTCCATGTGAATAGGAGTTCACTTATTGAATAATAGGAATTATACATCACCAGAGTGGGTGGGAGTATCAGGATTTTAGAGATGCTTAGGTGGGGCATGGCCAAAAAAAGGCTGGGAACTTTTGTACTTGTAAATGAAAATGTTAGGGATTTCTGTTTCTAACACTAGTTTCAAATCCCTCTAGTATTCAAGAAACAAAGGGTGATGCTAAAGGGCAGGGGGGGGGGGGCATTTGTTCTCCCTGTTTTGATGTAGGACTCTCACCATGACTTACCATTAGCCCTGTGGTTCTTAACCTGTGGGCTGTGGACCACCAGTGGGCCGCAAAGATGAAAAACTGGTCTGCAAGCTTCCTTCCTCTTTATTTTATTTTATTTTATTTCCACTCTTTTCGCATTGCCTGCCACTCCTTCCCTGTTGCTGACCAGCCCTGACCCCTTGGATAGACCACATCAGCTCTAGATTATTAAATATGGTTTTCTGTGGGTGAGCACATGGCAACTACTGGATGGCATGTGTCCTGTATCAGAAATTAGAGCTAATGTGGTCTATCCAATGCAATTTTCTGAATCAGCACCCCAAATAACCAAACCAAATCTAAAGTTGACCAAAACTAATTTGTAACTCTTTTGGTACTAAGGTTGGAGAGTGGTCCCTGGTCAAAACAGAACAGTCCCTGGTCAAGAGGTCCCTGGTTAAAAAAAAAGGTTGGGAACCACTGCATTAGCCAATGTAACTAGAGTGAATGGGAACCAGAGCACAGTACCATCTTGTAGAGTCACAGGTTCCCACGTCCTGATATAGGAAGAAGAAAAACCAATAGCCAAAAGGTGTGTAGGATGGCAGGTCTAATGGATCAAAAATTAACTTGCAGCAGAGAGGAGAGGGAAATTGAGAACTTCCCAAATGAGTCATGGTGGGCAAATATGATTTTCGAACAGAAGGATCAATAAAGAGAGAATTGTTGGCATCTGACTACCTCTTGACCACATGTGATACAGAACCAGTCCATGACCTCAAGGTGAAGATGTTAAAAGTTTTGTGCCAGAGAATGTCACGTGTGCCTGACTGATATTCCCTTCTCTCAGGCACTCAGGTCACATGAAATCTCTATAATATGATAAAATTAAAGGGAGAATATAGCAAGCAGTATATGATAATTATTTAGAACTTGCTGTATATAATATGGAATCTTCCATTTGTCTCTTTAGTTATGTATTTATGTGTTTATTAATTATTATTTTTCTCTCTCTTCCCCTTTCAGAGTGTTGGAGATGTCAATATCCTTTCCTATGGAATCGGAACTCACTATATCAGTATTTGACCATGATTTGGTTGGATCCGATGATTTAATTGGGGAGACAAAAATTGACTTGGAGAACCGATTCTACAGCAACCACAGAGCCAATTGTGGGCTGGCCTCACAATATGATACGTACGTACTGAAGGATATGATTCCCTCCTCATTTGGTTAGGATTTTAAAATGATTATTTTGGTGAAATTAAGTAGCCAGCACTAACTCTGTACCCAGAGGCGGCCCTAGGTAATTTTCAATGGTAAGCAAACAGTATTTTGGCGCCCCCCCCCCCCCCACCAATCACTGATATATATTTTCTGTTCGTCATGGGAGTTCTGTGTGCCATATTTGGTTCAATTCCATCATTGGTGGAGTTCAGAATGCTCTTTGATTGTAGGCGAACTATACATCCCAGTAACTACAATGTCAAGGTCTATTTTCCCCCAAGAGCGCCTCAAGAGCGCCCCTGGGCAAAATCAACTATACTGCAAATGCTTACTTTGCGTAATGGGTTGAGCCGCCCTTGTGTGGTAAATAAATATAAGCATATATGTATGTATGTGTGCATGCATGTGAAGAGAGGCACTTGAATAATGTATACACATAGGTGACCACGAACATTTAGATAAAGGTAAAGGTAAATGGATGGCCATCTGTCAGGGGTGCTTTGAATGCAGTATTCCTGCTTTTTGGCAGGGGGTTGGACTGGATGGCCCATGAGGTCTCTTCCAACTCTATGATTCTATGAATGTGCACATGTCTCTCTGTGCATGTTTACAGATCCTTATGTATGTGTGCACCACTAGATCAGTGCATGACTATGTGTGTGTATATACAGATGTGATTTTGAAGCCCTGCTCAGCCATGAACCCCACTGGATGATGTTGGGCAGGTCACACTCTCTCAGCCACAAAAGAAAGTTAGGGCAAACCTTTTTTCAATAAAGCTTGTCATGGAAACAATATGTACGCCTCTCTCTGTTTCGTTTATTATAATTACACTAGATTGTGTGGATGCTTTCATGCATTCTTTCTCTTTCTTTCAATCCCACCCCTCATACTTTCCCCTTCCTTTCTCTTCCTTCCTTCCCTTCTTTTCTCCCTCTCTCTCTCCTTTCTTTCTCTTCTTTTTTCTTTCTTTCCTTCCTTCCTCCCTTCCCTCCATACACGTCACCTTTCTTTCCCAGTGACATCACAGAGGGCCACTTCACCTAGCAACAGCCTTTGTTCTTTCACATTTTTATATACTGAGAGATTTATTTATATTGCACCTTTCCCCCACCATGGGGACTCGAAGTGGCTGTACACATGCATGGATAAATATATACATACATGTATGTGTATGGAAATATATGGTGACAAAAAAGGAGGCAAAAGTAGGAAAGGATATATACATCATTTACTGGCACCAAGCATTGTTCCTATGAGAGTGGTGTGTGTTTGTGTATCCTGTACCTATAGGCACAGATAAGAAGACTATCACAATAGATCCGTACATAGACATGTATATCCACACACATGCGTATGCATGGATATATATGCATATACATATACTGCACCACCAGAGCCCCCAGTAGTGCAGTGAGTTAAACTGCTGAGCTGCTGAACTTGCTGATTGAAAGGTTGCAGGGTTGAATCTGGGGAGCGCCATGAGCTCCCACTGTTAGCCCTAGCTTCTGCCAACCTAACAGTTCAAAAACATGCAAATGAGAGTGGATCATATAGGTACTGCTTTGATGGGAAGGTAACTGCGCTCCATGCAGTCATGCCAGCCACATGACCTTGGAAGTGTCCATGGACAATGGCTTAGAAATGGAGATGAGCACCAACCCCCAGAGTCGGACACAACTGGGCTTAATGTCAAGGGGAAAACCATTACCTTTAGCTACATGTTCATGATCACATATGTGCATACATACATGGATATACAAATGCATACATAGAAATGCATGGAAATATATATGGGCACACAAGCACGTTCAGGGAAATACATTCGGCCCGGCCATTTTTTTAAAAAAAAATGTTTATTTGTCACCATTGACTGTTTTTGTTTATGTGATGTATATTATTTGTATTGTATTGATTGTTTATTGTTGTGCCTCATGTAAGCCGCACAGAGTCCCTTGGGGAGATGGTAGCAGGGTACAAATAAAGTATTATTATTATTATTATTATTATTATTATTATTATATAGCTATAGATGTGTGCATAGCTCTGTAACGGAGATATGCATGTACATCAGTGGTTCTCAATCTTCCTAATGCAGTGACCCCTTAATACAGTTCCTCATGTTGTGGTGACCCCCACCCTCTTATGAATCGTAATGTAAATATCGATATGCAGGATGTATTTTCACTCACTGGACCAAATTTGGTAGAGTTTGGAGGGGGGGGGGTATTTTGTCATTAAGGAGTTTTAGTTGCTGGGATTTATAGTTCACCTACAATAAAAGAGCATTCTGAACTCCACCAATGATGGAATTGGGGCAAACTTGGCACACAGAACTCCCATGACCAACAGAAATTATTGGAAGGGTTCAGTGGGTTTTGACCTTGAGTTTGGGAGTTGTAGTTCACCTACATCTGGAGAGCACTGTGGACCCAAACCACTATGGATCTGGACCAAACTTGGCACAAATACTCAATATGCCCAAATTTGAACACTGGTGGAGTTTGGGAGGAACAGACCATGACATATGGGAGTTGTAGTGCTTGGATTGATAGTACACCTACAATCAGAGCATTCTGAATTCCACCAATGATGATATTGAACCAAATTTGGCACACAGAACTCCCATGACCAACAGAAAATACTGGAAGGGTTTGTTGGGCATTAACCTTGGGTTTTGAAGTTGTAGTTCACCTACATCCAGAAAGCACTGTGGACCCAAACAGTGATGGATCTGGACCAAACTTGGCAAGAATACTCAATAAGCCCCAATGTGAACACTGGTGGAGCTTTGGGAAAATAGACCTTGACAGTTGGGAGTTGTAGTGCTTGGATTTATAGTTCACCTACAATCAGAGCATTCTGAACTCCACCAATGATTAAATTGAACCGAACTTGGCACACAGAACTCCCATGACCAACAGAAAATACTGGAAGGGTTTTTTTGTTTTTGTTTTTTTCTCCTGCAGTCACTCCAGGAGACTATTATTATTACTATTATTATAAAACTCAGTTGGAAGGAAACCCCAAATCCAGCCCCCATCTTTCTGCCAAGATAGAATTACTCTTCTATTATTATATACCATCTTCTATTTCATCATCATCATCATCATCATCATCATCATCATTATTATACATTACACAGGATACAAATATGTGAAATTAATTAATTCATTAATTATGTGCATGTGTTTTGGACTAGGAGTCTGGAGACTTGGATTCTAATAAATGGCAATGGAGTGCCACGGGATGACCTTGAGAAAGACACACTTTCTCAACCTCAAAGAAGGCAAAGGCAGACTCCTTCTGAAAACATCTTGCAAAGAAAATCCAGTGCTAGGTTATCCTGGGGCCCTTCCAGATGGGCCCTATATCCCAGGATCTGATCCCAGGTTATCTGCTTTGAACTGGATTATATGAGTCCGCACTACCAGATAATCTGGGATAAACAGAAAACCTGGGATCAGATCTTGGGATATAGGGCCTGTCTGGAAGGCCCCTAGACCCCTTCTACACTGTCCTTATAACCCAAGATCCGATCCCAGGTTATCTGCTTTGAACTGGATTATATGAGTCCGCACTGCCAGATAATCTGGGATAAACAGAAAACCTGGAATATGAGGATTTAAAGATTGAACTGCAAAGACTCTGGCACAAGCCAGTGAAAATGGTCCCAGTGGTGATTGGCACACTGGGTGCAGTGCCTAAAGACCTTGGCCTGCACTTAAACACAATCAGCACTGACAAAATCATGATCTGCCTGCCAGCTGCAGAAGGCGACCTTACTGGGATCTGCATGCATTATTCACCTATACATCACACAGTCCTAGATACTTGTGAAGTGTCCCATGTGTGATCCAATACAACTTTCTGCCCCATATAACAACAACAACAAAAACAACAACAAACCCACAAACAACAGCAAGTCAAAGTTATACCAGGTTCCCTCGTCCTTTCTGCCCCATATAATAAAATAATGATAATGATAATAATAATAATAATAATAATATAACAACAACAGTAAGTGGGGCCAGGAAGTTCTTGGATGCAGAGGGGAAGACTCCAACTCCCACTATTCCTCGCAGCCACAGGCCCTTTCCTTGTAAGCAGGTGACTAGAACTGACCTGGCCTTGAGCCCCTCCTGCTCCTCCCCGATCTTGAATAACTGGAGGCAGGCGGGCGCCTCCTCGCACACAGCTGCTCTCGCCTCCTCCTGCACGCACGCACACAGGCACAGAGTGGAGGGAAACACACGAGCCCGCCTTTCCCGTCCAACTGTGGGGCGTATGCGCAGAGCCAGAAGGGAGGCTGCGGACTCTGTGTAGCCTTCAAGAGGGAGAGGGAGGCAGAGAAAGGTTGCAGAGGGGAGGGGGCCTTTACAAAGGCGCCCTTGTGCCTCTGGCAAAAAAAAACAAACTATTCAGCGGTCGCTTACCTAGCGTAATGCAAGAACCGCCCCTGTCTGTACCCGTTACAAATTAGTATCTTATTCAGTTCTTACAGTATGAAATTATTCCTGATGTTCTGTACACTACAGGAATCCCATCATGGAGATGAAACTTAACTTCATATCACAAATATGAATATTTTTGTTTGTAAATACATTATAACGGTACCCTCAACTTGCTTCTGACACAATAAATAAATACATAAATAAACGTCCTCTAGAATCTAGCATGTCTAAAATTGTTAATTTCTTACAGAGAAGGCTACAACATGTGGCGAGATGCCTTCAAACCCTCTCATATCTTGGACAGTTTGTGCAAGAAGAATGCACTCCCTTCTGCTGAGTACAGACGGGAAGAAGTCAAAGTAAATAACAAGCTTTTTAAGATCCCTCCTGAAGCTTTTCCTGAAGGTACTACTAGAATGGGGCATGTATTTGAATGTCATTTTTTCAACTATTTATTTTGTTGGTTTCATTTTCCCAACCAGGGCTTGGGAGTAACCAGTTATAAATAATGAGTTACTTACAAACATTTTTGAGGGGTGGATGGGATGGGGGATGTGGCAAAAAGTTAAGGCTAAGTGACATTATGATTGCAAGTTGCAAGTTGCAGTATAATGGCAGATAACTCTACCCCTTTTTGTGGGTAGTTGTAGTGGTAGAATCATAGAATCAGAGAGTTCAAGGGCCATTTGTTCCAACCTCCTGTCATGTAAGAACATACAACCAAACCACTCTCAGCAGATTGCCATCCAGATTCTGCTCACAAACCTCCAGAGTAGGGGCACCCTCCACACTCCAAGGCAGCACATTCCATTGTCAAATAGCTCTTACCATCAGGAAGTTCTTCCTAACGTTTGGGTGGAATCTTTTCCCCCACTGTAGTTTGAATCATTGCTTACTTTCATGGTTATGGAGTGTCTGGCCTCACTGCACAGATGAACTTTTACCATAGTCATATTAAAGAATTTTTATATCTCTTTTCCCCCTCTGCCTTTTTGTGTACGTTATCAAGTTGCTTTTGAAATTCTTTCCACTTTCAAACCAAATTTGCTATGCAGTAGGGGAAGCTGCTGGTTAAGGAACACCAGCCTAATCACTCCCATAGTTGGTATCATTAGCTGCACACTTCTTTTGGTTGAAACTATGAATTTCAAGGCTTTCTGCTTGGGACAAACCTCAGTAAGGCCTGAAACTAGCCTATCTTCTTGCAGCTTTCCAGATCTGGAATTCAATTCACTGAGTGGCAACCATATTACTTCTGTATTGTCGAAGGCTTTCATGGCCGGAATCACTGGGTTATTGTAGGTTTTTTCAGGCTATATGGCCATGTTCTAGAGGCATTATCTAGAGAATGCCTCTAGAACATATAGCCCCAAAAAACCTACAACAACCTATATTTCTTCTCTAAATAGTACAGATCAGTGAAGTGTTTTTGATGTTTAGGGCCCTTCCACACAGCTATATAACCCAGAATATCAATACCAGGACCCTAAGATCTTCTGGGGAAGGCCCTGCTCTCTATCCCGCCTGCTTCACAGGTGCGGCTGGTGGGGACGAGAGACAGGGCCTTTTCTGTGGTGGCCCCCCGGCTGTGGAACGCCCTTCCTATGGAGGTAAGATCAGCCCCCTCGCTAATGGTGTTCCGAAGAAGATTAAAAACTTGGATGTTTGAACGGGCATTCGGTTAAACAGTGCAATGAATGTGATGATTACAGGAATGGAAATTTGGACGACGGATTGGATCACGACTCCAGTTATAAGATGTATTGTGTTGTCTATGGTTGTGTCAATATTGTATATTATGCTTTTATGGTCTTAAATTGTATATCGTTGATTGTTTTTTATCCTTGTTGTAAACCGCGTTGAGTCGCCTGTTGGGCTGAGAAACTGCGGTATACAAGTAAAGTAAATAAATAAATAAAATAAATAAATATCAAGGCAGAATAACTCACAATATCTGCTTTGAAATAGATTATCTGAGTCCACACTGCCATCTATCCCAGTTCAAAGCAGATATTGTGGGAATATATTTAGCTGTGTGGAGGGGGTCCTAGATTCAGTCTAGTTGACTCTCTGTTTACTTTTTCTGCCTGTGTTGCATTATAGAAGCCTTTGCAAAAGATAAGAAAGAAATGGATGATGAATCCTGGTCTGCTTATGATGAACACAAGGCTTTGTATGTTCTTCAACATTGGGATGAAATGCCAGAGTATGGATACAAATTAGTACCAGAACATGTGGAGGTTCGATCCCTTTACAGTCCGGACAGCCCTGGTCTCCTACAGGTGAGACAAGAATGCTGATGGATTTCTGGTACATCGCCTCTGTATTGTGAAAGCTAGTTGTTATATCAACAAGTGTTTTCCTTTGAAATCTTGTCTGCAAAGGTTGTGTGGGATGCTGGGCAAGTGGGCAGATTTGGCACAAATGCAAACAGCATGGATTGATGGTGTAATATTGACCACAGTTACAAGCAGAAACATCACAGATACTCCAATGTACAGGGAAGTTTGTAGCATTCCTGCTGGTCAAGTTTCTCAGGATCCATTTGTGAGGCCTGATGAAGTGAGAATTATGTTGGGTTGTAATAATAATGCACTTTATTTCTATTCCACTTTATCACCCTGGAGGGACTCAGAGGGGATTACAGTACATATAAGGCAAACATTCAATACCTTTTAACACAAACAACGACATACAATACACAAAAGGTAAAGGTCTTCCCCTTTTTTCCATTTCTGGCATCTGGAGGCAATGCTCAACTTCTGGCCATCAGGAGGTGCTGCTGTTCTTCTATTTTCCATGCCGATGGAGCATGCTGTCTGTAGACTTTCTCTGATCTTTGCCGACATGTCTGCATGGGACATCCTCTTTTTTACCTTTCCTGTCGAAGCGGTACCTATTAATCTATTTGTATTGCATGCTTTTGAACTGCTAGGTTGGCATTGAGCTAGGGCTGATAGTCAAAAGCTCATCCTGACTCGCAGTTTTGAACTGTTGACTCTCTGGTCAGCTGTCTCTCCTGCAGCTAGGGGCTTTTAACCACTGTGCTACTGTGGTATTACAATACAAGCCAAAGTAATTACTGTGCATTTTCTTGAGACAAGAAGAAGTTCTACATAGGATAAGAAAATACCAATCCCACAATCAAAAGTTGTATAGATATACCTTAGGCCCCTTCTACACTGCCATAAAATCCAGATTATCAAAGCAGACAATCCATATTATCCATTTCGAATGGGATTATATGAGTCTACACTGCCATATAAGCCAGTTCAAAGCAGATAATGTGTCTTATCTGCTTTGATAATCTGGATTATATGTCAGTTTAGAAAGGGGTATCAGTCAACTTTTAATTCAAAATTAACAATTTGAACACACGTAGTAAAACAGTTCAAGCACTCCTTGCATAAATAGCCTAAAATATTATGAACCTTATTGAGAAATTGTAGATACTGTATGTGGTGATGGGCTGGACAGGGATTGCTAGTTCCAACACACCTGGACAGGATCCAACTAGGTTACTGAGCTGTTTTATTTTGCTTCCACAACAATTGGCATCTAGCCCTAACTGCTGCAGCCTCCCTGCCCCATGGATCCTAAAAATCCTAAAAATCTTCTGCCAAGGGCTGGAAAAGGATGCCTAGAGGAGCATACAAGAAAGAGCGGGGTCACTGATTCTGAGAGAAAAATGGGGAACAGATGAATTGGATCCTAGCCCTGGAAACAAAGCAAAACAATATTGAAATCAACTCCTGAGCAAAATTGTCAGAGTGCTGAATCATCTCTAATATACATATCCATCCTCATTTTTCTTTGTGCTCTTGAGTCTGATGTGGTTTCAGTATTGATACCTGTGTTGAACTGTGATCCATCTCTTCTAATTAGGGCAACTCACATCTTGCCTGCCTAGTGGTCGGGCAGATAGAATAAAGTCACAGGGAAGCCATAGGTGCTGATGGTTCCCTATGGCGACCTGATGCTCCTGTTATTACAAATGAGAGTGCTGTGTTGCCTAGGCAACACTTTACTTTTACCCCAGTTTCATATTACTGCTGTCAAGCGCCAATGTAAAAAAAAAAAAAAAATACAGAGCAAGGGAGATTTTTTTTTTTAAGGACAGGGTATTTTCAAGTGGGTTGCAAGTTTGATCCCAGTTTTTTTTTTATCTGAACAAGAGAAACAGTGCTGGGATTTTTCTTTCTTTCTTCCTATGTGGCCATTGGTATAACCCTCCTGTTACTTCTGGCAAAGTTCAGGATACCCTTTTCTGTTCCTTTCCCCAGGGCTCTCTCCATATGTGGATTGACATGTTTCCAAATGATGTCCCTGCACCGCCTCCGGTCAACATCAAACCACGGCTCCCAATTAGGTAAGGGTTCCTGCAAAGAGCAGGGCTGTCAGTACATCTGCTGTTGCAGGACGGTGCCTTCACCTTCGGTTTTACAGCTGCTTCTTCCACACTTGCTCCAGGTTGGGATAGGCTCTAGCTTTCTCAATGCTGTTTCTGTTGGGATAGGCTTCAGCGCTTTCAATGCTGCTTCTGTTGGGATAGGCTTCAGCTCTCCCAATCCCACTTTCATTGGGATAGGTCACAGCACTTTCAATACTATTTCCATTGGGATAGGCTCCAGCACTTTCAGTGCTGCTTCCGTTGGGATAAGCTCCAGCTCTCCTAATCCTTCTTCCACTGAGATAGGCTTGATCTCTCTCAATGCTGCTTCCATTGGGATAGGCTCCAGCACTTTCAATGATGCTTGTGTTGGGATAAGCTCCAGTTCCCTCAGTGATGCTTCCATCAGGATAAGCTCCAGCTCTATCTATGCTGCTTCTGTTTGGATAGGCTCCAGCACTTTTAATGATGTTTCCAGTGGGCATAGGCTCCAGTTCTCTTAATGCTGTTTCTGTTGGGATAGGCTTGAACTCTCTCAATGCTGCTTCTGTTGGGATAGGCTCCAGCTCTCTCAATGTTGCTTCCATTGGGCTAGGCTCCAGCTTTTTCACTGATGCTTCTGTTGGGATAGGCTCCAGCACTTTCAAAGATACTTCCAATGGGGGTAGGCTCCAGTTCTCTCAATGCTAGAGCCGATCCCAACAGAAAAGCTCCTTCAGTGTGCAGCTATGGAAAGAGTAGGCATAAAACCAAGAGTGAATGTGTTATTTTCCAAGCACCAGTTGCACAACACAGTTCATGCAAGTGTTGTGACTTTCTCCCTACCCGTACACTCCTCAGCAGTGGGGACTGCATATGGGCCATGAGTTTTCACTTTGCCTACCACAGCTAATTTGGAAACACTGGAAATACAGGCAGCTGCATATATTCCATTTCGGTCTGAAACTTTATGCAGTAAATCCACCAATAGGATTTTTTTGTTTGCAGTACAGATGTATTAGGAACATATTCCTTGTGAAGGAGGGAGTCTTACTGTATTTCTAAAAATGTTTTGAGTTCTGGAGGGCTGTGGTGACTTCCAAACATTTGGAAATGTTCTTCACAACACCTATTGAGGGGCATTCTGGAACAAAATAATGTTGTTGGCTGTCCTTGGCCTCTGGCCCATATAAGTAGTTCTGATGGCCATTTTTGCCCCTTATGCTGTACTTTGCTCCCCCTGTTCTATGTAATAAAATTACAGATTTAAAAAAAATGTCACCAGAAAGTCCTTGTGCCAAAAGGCTAGGGTTTCCATACTTGCCACATGAGCCATTTGTCACACTTGTGTTGTGGGCTTAGAATCTAAGCCTTAGGTTTGTTTCGTGGGAATCTTAATGTTCAGTATTTACAAAGAAAGAAACCGTGTTTTAACCAGTTATTGTTTTCCACATTTCCCCCCTAGTTATGAGCTACGTGTTATCATCTGGAACACAGATGACGTGGTTCTTGATGATGTCAATCCAATAACAGGAGAAACTTCCAGTGACATCTATGTAAAAAGGTGCGTAGCTGTGGCAAATGTTAGATAGCTAGAAATAAAAGACAAACTGTGTACCCTAACTTATAAGGGATCAAATATTTCCTTACTGTAAATGATCAAAGCCTACCTACTCCATGCTATTTATAACAATTTAGCATGTAGAAAGAGGGCTGTAAGAAGCTGATAAACAGGGTACAGGAGCAATGTTTTGTCTGCTACTCATACACTGAACATTCATAGCTATGTGCCATGAATGATCCATTTATTCAATCATCCTCTGTGATACTCTTCATAATGATCTTAATTGGTTATATGTATTTTAATAAAAAGGTTTGACATCAATCTATCAAAAGTCTTAGAAATCAAGGCTTAAAAGAGTTTTACTTCACAGCCAGTCTGTACATTATATTGAATTATATTGCTTTGTAAATCTTGTAATGGGATTTAGCCATTTTGCCTGCAGTTTTTCCTCCCTGACAGCTTCCATCCAAGGCCAAGAAACAGGGTTTTTGGGGGGATGATCTAAGGAATTGAAGAGAGGAGTGGTTACAGTCCTAATCTCAACTCCATCCTTTAGTTCCTTTTTTTAAATGACAGATATACAGTTTTTGTATTAAATATGAGTTGGACATTGGCTCTCAATCAGCTTCTTGGGTTTTCCCTTTTTTCCTGTTTATGGAGCCCCTAGTGACGCAGTGAGTTAAACCACCAAGCTGCTGAACTTGCTGACCAAAAGGTCAACGGTTCAAATCTGGGGAGCAAGGTGAGCTCCTGCTATTAGCCTGAGCTTCTGCCAACCTAGCAGTTCAAAAACATACAAATCAATAGGTACCACTTTGGCAGGAATGTAACAGCACTCCATGCAGTCATGACCTTGGAGGTGTCTATGGACAACGCTGGCTCTTCGGCTTAGAAATTGAGATGAGCAGCAACTCCTAGAGTCAGACACAACTAGATTTAATGTCAGGAGAAAGCCTTTACCTTTACCTATGGCCTGTTCAGTTCAGCAGGAGTTGAATTTAAATGCATAACAAAGGGTGTTATATTGATTTTTGTTACACAAGTATTATTTTAGTTTCTTCCATCAATACATATTTATATATGGAGATACATTTATTTATTTATTTATTATTTATTTATTTATTATTTAAACTTACATGCCGCCACTCCCCTGGGGCTCGGAGCGGCTTACATGAATAGCTAAAATCTAACAAAATTTAAAAGCAATTTAAAACAATTTAAAAACAACACTATCAAACATTAAAAGCCTGTCGAAACAGGTATGTCTTACATGCCCTGCGGAAAGCTGGTAAGTCTCGCAAGGCACGGACTTCAGGTGGCAGAGTATTCCAGAATGATGGTGCCACTGCTGTGAAGGCTCTGCGTCTGGTTGCTGTTAGACGCAAGGTCTTGACACTGGGGACTTCCAATAGATCTTGGTCCTTAGAATGGAGGGACCTCTGGGGTTGGTAGGGGGTGAGGCGGTCCCTCAGATACATCGGCCCCAGACCATGCAAGGCCTTAAAGGTGAGTACCATCACTTTGAAAGTGATCCGGTGCTCAATTGGTAACCAATGCAGCTGTAGTAAGATTGGGGTTATGTGGCATCTTATCTTATACATGTCATAAGTATGAAGATATATCTGTTTTGAAATAGGTTGTGTGTACCTGAGATGGGACTGATACGCTTCCCTGGAAGCTACATGTGGATCCCCTCTCTCTCTGTCTTTGTCTTCTTTGGCATTTCTACTTTCTTTAACCATATAGTCACCTAGTAGAGCAATGGGTTAAACCCTTATGCCAGCAGGCCTGCTGTCCGAAAGGTCAGCGGTTCGAATCTGGTAGAGTGGGTTGAGCTCCCTCTGTCAGATCCAGCTCCCCATACGGGGACATGAGAGAAGGATGGTAAAACATCAAACATCTGGGCGTCCCCTGGGCAGCGTCCTTGCAGATGGCCAATTCTCTCACACCAGAAGCGACTTGCAGTTTCTCAAGTTGTTCCTGACATGAAAAAATAACCATATAGCCAAACATCCTTATGAAAAAAATATTGGCAGAAGCTAATTAACTCTTTCCTACAGTTGGATTAAAGGGCTGGAGAAAGACAAACAAGAAACGGATGTTCACTTCAACTCTTTGACCGGGGAAGGCAACTTCAACTGGAGGTTCGTGTTCCGCTTCGACTATCTCCCAACAGAGAAAGAGATCACTTATAAAAAGAAGGACTCCATCTTCTCTTTGGAGGAATCAGAGTTCCGGGAGCCGGCAGTCCTGGTTCTTCAGGTGTGGGACTACGACAGGATTTCGGCAAATGACTTTTTAGGTAATTTTTAGAAAGCATGTGGGTAATTTCAAAAACAGTGCTATGTCTCATGGGTCCTTTCAAGATAGTCATTACAAATAACATGAAAAATGAAAGGGGGGAAAAGGGAAAGCCTGCCCATGTGCATTTTCCAAAGGTCTCCCAATTTTTCTCACTTTTAGAGTTTGTGGTCTTTTCCTTTGAGTATTTATTATTTATTAATTATTTATTTAGGGAATTTATATCTCATCCTATCTCAACCTCTGCAGAGGGACTCAGGGCAGTTAACAATCAGCACAGCATGGTGCCCACAACAAGAAAAAGCATAAATATACATATTATAATAAAAACAATATAAAAACATTAAAACAAATCACCGATTTAAGTCGTCATCCTAAAAGCAGTCCATCATAGTCCATTAAAACTGTAACTTTGCCAGCAAGTCAATCTAGTCCACAAAGGCCTGATCCCACAGCCAGGATTTCACTTTTTTCCAGAAGGTCAGGAGAGATGGAGCAGATCTGATCTCATTTGGGAGGCAATTCTATAGCTGAGGGGCCACCATGGAGAAGGTTCCATCTCTTGTCCCCACCAAGCGCAATTGCGATGGTGGGAGGACCAGGAGCAGGGCCTCCCCCGATGATCTTAAGTTCCTAGGTAGTTCATAGCAGGAGATACGTTTGGACAGGTAAACTGGGCCAGAACTGTACTATAACTCCCAGAATCCCACTATTAGTATGGGGTTTTTGGAGATGTAATCCATAAAGTTGCAAGCTCTGCTAGAGTCACTAGTTTGAAGTCTGACAGGCATAGTAAAAGAGATGTTTCTTTTCCCACTGCT
Source organism: Anolis sagrei (assembly GCF_037176765.1). Lineage (NCBI taxonomy): Eukaryota > Metazoa > Chordata > Lepidosauria > Squamata > Anolidae > Anolis > Anolis sagrei. The sequence goes on along the minus strand of NC_090024.1, from coordinate 206,949,702 downwards.
GCTTCTTAGTGTGTGTGTTCCTTCCAGTTGCCTGTTGACCTATGGTGACCTTGTGGATTTCATTGTGTTTTCTTACCCAAGGAATAATCTGATGTAGTTTTGCTAGTTCCTTCCTCTGAAATATAGCCAATAGTATTTGGTATTGGATGGTAGTTGACTATCCAAGTACTAACCAGGGCTGACCTCACTTAGCATCCAAGATATCTTCAAGGTATATACGTTCCCAAATGTTCTCATCAGTTTACATGACACTGTATTACATTTAAATATATGCTGCTGTCTAGTCCACCTGTGGTCTACATTCACTGGGACTACAGACTGTACCAAAGGAACACTGATGTGTTGCACCATCTAGTGGTTTATGAAATATGTCAGTGTACAAACCTTCAGTCCAATGTTGAGTATCTTTTACATTAGAGTTATGGTACTTGGATGCCACATTAAATGCCAAATTTTTGTTATATGCAATGCTGGGATTTATAGTTTAGTCAGGCACTAAAGCTCTCTGGTAAAGAGTTTTACATACTGTATCTCCTTGCATGATATAAACATACAAGCAACCCAGGTGACATAAATTTTATGTCAGTACTTTGGGATTTGAGAAATGCTTATAAGCAATTAAAATACAACATTCTAGCATAACTGTATGGCCAAAAACAATAGAAATACTTAAAAGGTTACATGATGAAACTACAGCATTTTAATTTTTGGCCTTGTGTCACTACTTTAGTTTAGGAGAATAATTTCTCCTTATTGCCCATTTTTAAAAATATGTCAGAAGTGACTTGAGAACATACTGCATATTGGCCGTCTACAGAGACATTGCCCAGGGAATGCCTAGATGTGTTACCATCCTGCTGGGAGGCTTCTTTCGTGTCCCCGCAAGCTAGAGCTAACAGATGGGAGCTCATCCCATCTCGTGGATTCGAACCAGTGACCTTCAGGTCAGCAACCCAACCCTCAAGTTAGCAGTCCAGCTGGCACAAGGGTTTAACCCATTGCATCACTGCAGCTCCTCACCCATGTCCGCTGTAAATTTTCCCCTGAGAAATTGTTCCTTTACATCTAATTGCACTGCTTCTGTCTTAATCAGGGATCAGTTGAATTAGATGAATTTCTGGTTCCAGACAGCTAATGTTCTAATATCAGTACTACAAACAGCCTGAGACAAAGAGTTAATATATATTTATCCAGAATATTTTATTGTCTTTCCCCTCCATGAGTGCTTAAAGGAATGTACAAATAAAATTATGCCAGCTACAAAAATGTGCCCAGAAATGGTTTAATAAAGAGAGGATTTAAATGTAAAACAGGACAGTCTTCTTAATTGTTAAAAGCTCTGCAGAATAGTGTCCTGATATCAGCTGCAGTTCTCTATGTCTGAGGTTCTCTCTTCTTTGTTGCATTTCAAGGTGCCATTGAGTTAAAGCTGAACGATATGGTGAGAGCTGCCAAAAGTTCGGAGCAGTGCACCATCAAGATGGCCAAGGAAAAGGCCATGCCTCGCTTTTCCATCTTCCGAAACAAACGGATGAGAGGCTGGTGGCCCTTCATCAAGCTGAAAAGTCAGGAAGACATAGAAAGGGAAGAGAGGGAGGCTAAACAGAAGAAAAAGAAGAAGAAAAAGAAGAAGTGGAGGAACTCAGTCAAGCCAGAAGATGTTGAGTTTGCTGATCCTAGTGGAAACATCTTCATACTCACGGTAAGAAAACTGAGTAAATGTATGACCGAAGGAAGCAAAGTGCAGCCCAAGGTCCACATGTGGCCCTTGGAACACCCCCATGAAGCCCTTCAACGCTCTCTCTCTCTTTCTGTCTCTCTCTTAATGTCCCCTGACATTAAGTCTAGTCGTGTCCAACTCCCGGGGTTCATGCTCATCTCCATTTCTAAGCCAAAGAGCCAGCTTTCTCTCCAAGGTCATATGGCCGGCATGACTGCATGGGTGCCATTACCTTCCCGCCAGAGCGGTACCTATTGATCTACTGACATTTGCATGTTTTCTAACTGCTAGATTGACAGAAGCTGGGGCTGACAGTAGAAGCTCACTCCGCTCCCCAGATTCGAAACCATAACCTTTTGGTCAACAAGTTCAGCAGCTCAGCGGTTTAAACAACTACACCACCCGAGGCTCTATATATATAAAATCAGACTGATTTTTTTTTTACTTCTCTGAACTCTCCCACCTTCCCAAAACCGACGAAAAAAAATAGAAAAAATGGCTGAAATGGCAACTGGAAGTGTTATTTCATTACTGTGTGTGTGAGCTGAAACTCACTGCTGAGTCCAACCAGGCAGATACAGGAAGGAAAAATTACCTCTGCTGTGTTTGGTATTGCCCATCCATGATATAAAGAGGTGTCTCCGGAATTGGGTGTACTGTATGGTAAATATTGGTCACTGCCGAGTTGCCCCCCTTACTTTGGAGCTAGTTCATTTTCACTTGCTCTTTCCTTAGAACGTATTATAAAGGAGAAGGATTTTGGCTTGTCAAAGGTCAGTTCTCTTGCACAGGGGAAACTGAAGTTTTCTTTTGCTAGCTGCCTGTATGCCAGGCATTTGACCACAATGTATTTCTTTCCAGGGAAAAGTGGAAGCTGAATTCCAGCTACTAACCTTGGAGGAGGCTGAGAAGGCCCCAGTTGGTCTGGGGCGAAAAGAGCCAGAACCCTTGGAGAAACCAAAGTAAGCACATTTAAGTATAATTAAAATGGTTAGCCATTAGTGCTGTAAATTTATTGGAACATACTCTTTTAATTGGCAACACAAATTAGTGCAAAAGATCTTTAGCTTCTATTTGTGCAGAAGCAAAGAATATTAGATTGGACCAATTCATGAAGGATCGTCCAACAGTCATGGCTAGTAGGGACAAAAGTCCTTCCTTGTCTCAGGGCCCTTCAATACAGTCATATAACCCAGAACATCAAGGTAGAAAATCCCACAATATCTGCTTTGAACTGGGTTATCTGAGTCCACAATGCAATATGTTCCAATTCAAAGCAGATAATTATTCAGCTGTGTGGAAGGGGTCCCATTCTCCACTTGAATATTTTTTCTTTTAAATTTGCATATTTATCAAAAGGAACAACAACAACAATACACACACACACACACATGCAAATGCATTTTGAGCAATGTTTCCTAACACCTATACATACAGTAATTGTTCTGACTATGCCATTACCTCCGGAGGTTTGAATCCGGGGAGAGTGTGTATGAGCTTCCTCTGTCAGCTCCAGCTCCCTATGCGGGGACATGAGAGAAGCCTCCCACAAGGATGGTAAAACATCAACACATCCTTGAATCCCCTGGGCAACGTCCTTGCAAATGGCCAATTGAGTTGTTGTAGGCTTTTTTGGGCTATATGGCCATGTTCTAGAGGCATTCTTTTCTGATGTTTCGCCTGCATCTATGGCAAGCATCCTCACAACCTCTGAGGATGCTTGCCATAGATGTAGGTGAAACATCAGGAGAGAATTCATCTAGAACATGGCCATATAGCCTGAAAAACCTACAACAATCCAGTGATTCCGGTCATTAAAGCCTTTGACAATAGATGGCCAATTCTCTCACACCAGAAGCAACTTGCAGTTTCTCAAGTCGCTCCTGACATGAGGGGAAAAAAGCCTGTCTCATTGAGAACAAGTTATTTTGCCAGCCTTCTTCAAATTTTATTTATTTATTTATTATATACTTCACTTCTGTACCACTTTTTTCTCCCCAGAGGGGGACTCAAAGCTGTTTCCAACATATTTATGGCAAAATTTAATGCCCCACATACATATAAAACCTAACATAGAGCAACCATCACATATAACTATCAGTTAGATCATAAAAACGTAACTACATTTAGACAATTAAAACATGGAGTTAAAAATGTATTAATATAAACAGTAAAATCACATAAACCAGAAATCGTGGTATCAATTGTACACAATCCCTGATCATTCCTTGTATTGCTTACTGCCCAAAGGCTTGGTCCCATAGCCAAGTTTTTACTTTTTTTTTCTTGAAGGCCAGGAGGGAGGGTGCTGATCTAATTTCATTGGGGAGGGAGTTCCATAGTTGAGGAGCCGCCACTTAGATTACCCTGTCTCTCGTCCCCACCAGTGGCACCTGCGCAGGAAGTGGGACTGAGAGCAGGGCCTCCTCAGATGATCTTAACCTCTGAGATAGTTCAAAGAGGGAGATATGTTCCTAATATACAATACCTCTAGGATCATAGACAGCCTGTGTTTGAATGGCAGATGTTGAGAAACAACTACAAGAGGATGTTGGTGCCCTTATCTTGATTGTGGGGTTTTAGTACTTGTCAGTTTTCGGTTTGTGGGTGGCTAAAAAAGTGCTGCTTTGCATTTGCTGCCCTGTCTGAATCTTCACTGAGTTCTCTCTTCCCTTCTCCTTTCTTCAGCCGCCCCAAAACGTCTTTCAACTGGTTTGTGAACCCCATGAAAACATTCATCTTTTTCATTTGGAAACGGTACAAGAAGTACATCATTGCCTTGCTAGTCATTGCAATTGTGACCATATTCTTGGTTCTCATTCTCTACACAATGCCCGGATACATCAGTGAGAAGATAATAAATGGCTAAACTTGCAGCCCCTTTCCTAGTTGATCTCCTCCATTCTTCAAGCTGGGACTTGACAAAAGATGACAACAGCGGCATCTGTGCCAAAGACATCAAGGAACTCGGGCAGCAGCTTGATTGTGCCTGGAGCACTTTGAACAAGCACCTGTCAGATTGCACCTACTCACATCTGTGATGTGATGGCAACATTTTTGAAAAATAATTATTTGATAAGTATCAGACTTCTGATTTGCCTTGAAGACTGTCTTACCAATAATAAGGAGCTGACCTTGCATGGATTCTTATGGCCAACATTGTATGTAAAACATCAATATCAATGGATATAGAACAGGCATGGGCAAACTTGGGCCCTCCAGGTGTTTTGGACTTTAACTCCCACAATTCCTAAAAAAAAAATTCCAAGCATGTTCTTAACAGATATTTGTAATGTTTGTGTTTCTGCTGACACCCACCAAAAGCTGCTTCTACCTTGTTCTACCTGCTTCTACCTTGTTCCATTGTGTAATAAAGATACTGCCATAACTTGCTTATTGCTGTTTCTAAAACGATAAACCTACTTGAATTTATTTTTTACTGAATAGCAACACGTACCTTTAAAATAAATAACATGATCATTCTGCAGGCGGAAAGTTCTTTTCAAGTACTGATATTCCTACAGATGTATTGTCTGAAAGCCAGGGATAATGTCTGTTCTGAGTAGCACATCTATGGATCAGTGTTGGTTCATCATGTTTCACTGAATGAGGATATACAGAAGCTTGGCTGTTGAAATTTATTTAATCACTGGCAATGGCATCACATCTGTACCATACCTCAGGGCAGCAAGTTAGCTTAGAGCAGCATTACTCAATCTGGTCCAGATCCATCACTGTTTGAGTCCACAGTGTTCTCTGGATGTAAGTGAACTAAAACTTCAAAACTCAAGGTCAATGCCCACCAAACTCTTCCAGTATTTTCTGTTGGTCATGGGAGTTCTATGTGTCAAGTTTGGTTCAATTCCATCGTTGGTGGAGTTCAGAGTGCTCTTTGATTGTAGATGAACTATAAAGCCCAGCAACTACAACTCCCAAATGACAAAATCAACCAACCCCTCACCCAACCCCAGGTATTTGTGCCAAATTTGGCCCAGTGAATGAAAATACATGCTGCATATTTACATTAAGATTCATAACAGTAGCAAAATTACAGCTATGAAGTTGCAACGAAAATAATTTTATGGTCGGGGATCACCACAACATGAGAAACTGTATTAAGGGTTTGAGGCATTAGGAAGGTTGAGAATCATTGGCTTAGAGCAAAAGATAGGGTGCATGTCATGTGGAGCTCTGTGCAGTCATTGAGAATAGTCACAGAGCTACTGCTGTGTCTCAGCGTTGGACACTGCAGCTCTGACCTCACTCTGGTTAATGGGAGGTCCAGCCCTACCTTATATGTTACAAAACAATCATGGATTTACTAGGCTCATGGTCCCCTGAAGGTTAGATAGTAATTAGCAAAGAAGAATCAATGGCTAGTAGAAAACCTAAACCTTGCCTATATCAACTGGAGAAAAATGGTATGTGGTCCAATTGCAGGAGTTAATATGTAAGAATGAGTTGTGTTTACACACTCTTTCTTCCTACTTGCTGATCTCTCCTGTAAATAAATAATAATAAATAATACATTTTTTATTTATATCCTGCTTTTCTCCCTCACGGAACCCAAAGCAGCTTACAACATATTAAAATAATGTAAACAACAATATGTATACATCGATAATAAGTATAAAATGTCATGAAATAAGCAGTTTAAAACAATAATAATATACATTCACATTCTTGGAGCATCATGTCAGATTATATTGTACTTTGTTCCAATCCATAACATTATGGTGTTTCCTATTATTCCAGCTTAGTTTCCTCCAATTAAAGTCCTGTCTAAACAGGAAAGTTTTTAATTGGTTCTTGAAAGAAGAAAGGGAGGGAGCTGTTTTAATTTTTTTTTGGGAGAGTGTTCCACAGGGTCAGGGCGGCCACCGAAAATGCCCCGTAAGCATCCATGCCCAGTTTCACATTGTCCTAGGAGACGCAGTTTTGGGAAGTCCAAAGAAAAATGAGTAAAAATGTGTGTGTGTTAAGGGAGTCATGGGCCTGCCTTGGTTATCGGAATGGTTTGAGAAATCCTATGGGTTTTTTTGCCTTGTTTTTACAGTGATCTTTAAAGAAAGCAGAATAAAATATAGAATAAGTAATCACATTACAATAAAATCTGGGATTTGAGAGAAAAAAAGAACTGCTTGGTTGTGGAAGGCTTCAGTTAATCATTACTTTCATTATTTTCTGAAGTAGTTTTCCAGGCTCTACGTTTCAGGTATAACTCATTGAAGAGATGCAATATGAGATATAATAATCAGTGTATGTTTGTGATGTTACCAGATGATAATGGCTGCTAAATGCAGGAGCCCAGACCCTAAAACAGACATCTTCAAACTGTGGCCCTCAAGCTGTTTGGGCCTCCAACTCCCAGCATTCCTGACCATTGAGCAATCTGGCAAGGACTTCTGGGAATTGGAGGCTCAAATAGCTGGAAGGCTGCAATTTGAGAATGCCTGCCCTAAAATAAAGCAATTAAATAGCAAAAGCTACTCTTAGACAGCTGAGCAATTAGCACCTACAGCTCTAAAGGTACATTATGCAATCCAATAAAGTGCAGGATTTAAAGAGAGATCAATTAAATCATAGCCATCAGGTGAGGGTGAAAAACCAGAATTTAGCAATCAAAGAGTAAGTCTTCAATACCTGGTAAACATCAAATAAAGCCTTTGAAAGGTGAGATGGAGAATCAAAAGACCTTCAATAACCCATCCACAAATCACAAAAAAGATTCAAGTAAAGATGAAAGGCATGGAGGTTCCCAAGCGCAGATGAAGGGTTTGCAATCTCCCTGAATTAGGAGGACAAGAAAATACACTCAGATTTATAACTGAATGGTTAAAGGACCTTCTTCATTCAAATGTTTCTAGAAATAATTTAAAAAATCCTCACATCACCAAAACATCCAGTCAATCAGACACAAATAAGTATTTTTGGTCAAGTACCCACTAAAATAAACAGTTCTTACAGAGTTACATAAAGCATATAACATGAAAAATAATGAATCTCCGTGTATAATTTTACAAGATATGAGCCCTGCTACATTCCAGAGACGAAGAAACTTTAAACAGTTTACAGATAAGCTCATAGAATCTCTATTAAATATACACAGTGCATCCCTTTGAAGCTCATGGTCCAATCAGGTAGCAAATTCCGCATTGCTAGCAAGCCTGCAGAAGCTATACAAATGCTCACACTGCTCAGCTGCCTTTCTGCAATAAATTCAATAAATGCTGGAAGAAAATAACAGAGAAGAGACAAGAAACAGGCCTGATGCAAAGAAAACCAAGAGCTGAAGATATTGCTGAGGTTTAAAGTATGACAGCAATGACAGGTTTTGACTCTTGCTGAAGACATTTTGTTTAAATATTGCATATATTTTGCAATGTATTTAAAACTTCAGACCTAAATTATATTATAATTTCAGTTCTCTTTAAAAGAGAGTATTGCAATCACTTATAAATGCTTTCTTCAAGATGTTTTTTTTTCTGTGTCAGGAGCAGCTTGAGAAACTGCAAGTCTCTCTGGTGTGAGAGAATTGGCCCTCCGCAAGGATGCTGCCAGAGGATGCCCAATTATTTTACCATCCTGTGGGAGGCTTCTCTCATGTCCCTGCATGGGAAACTGGAGCTGACAATTGGGAGCTCACCTCACTCCCTGGATTTGAATCTGTGACCTTTCGGTCAGTAGTCCTGCCGGCCCAAGGGTTTAACCCACTGTGCCACCGGGAGCTCTTCTAGATTATATATATGTGGGAGAAGATGCAGGTCAAGAATAGGGCTCCACAGCCACCTACAGATCCACAAGAATAGTAATCATGGAAGACTATCCTTCTCGTCCAACTTAAGTAAGATATATATATATACACACACGCCTTGCTCCAGCCCTTGGGTATCTGGTTATCTTTTCTGCAAGGTTATTTTGAGTTAGTTCTGCCTGGAAATGCCCTGCTTCTGTTGCTTCAGTTAGTGAGAAACAACCCTGATTTAGTACTAATGTGCTGCTTCCCACCCTGACCCACCTCCTGCATTGGTTGAATCTGAATTGCAGGAGTCTGCCTTTTGGGGTTGGATGGAGGAGGAAGAGGAGGATGTAATGAAGTTAAAGTAACACGGAGAGACAATTAAATGCAATAGACATAAATTAAACCCTAAACAGAACTATTTCATACCCTCGGCACTTTGAGTACTATACATTGGGAACAGGAAATACTCCACAACTCACACAACACAAGGGGGTTGTTCTTTTAATTTTAGTACACGAGGGTTAAAAGGTATACATTCCCATCAATAAGCAGACTGAATTGAAGTAGCTCATTCTCTATGAGATGGAAAACATTCACAAGTGTGTGTTTTGAAAGGAAAGCCAGAGAAAGAGAAGAGGGCTTTGCGTTTCTCAGGGAGAGATATGAAAAGGACAGTTCCAGGTTGGCTAATGCTCAGCCTTTTAGCTGTTTGAGGCCTCCCTGGCTACCCTTAGCTGCTTCCTCTCAATCCATTCCTGTTCCTCTTTTTTGTGGCCTGACATTCTGACTCTGCAGCTTTACTCACTAGGCTGGCATTTTGTTTCTGCGCCTAAACTTCAGCTGGCAGCATGCCGGATTTAATCTCTGTCCAAGAGTTTATCTGCCAGACCCAGGAGGATCTGAGCTCTCCCACAACCTCTTCCTTTACCAGCCACATGGGCAAATGCAGGAGTACAGCTTCCAGCCTGGAGGAGGTAAGCAGTTTCGCTTAAGCTGAAGGAAGAGGGATTTGGGATCCTGGGAAGGGAATTTGCAGTGGAGCCTTATACTTGCTCCATGAATGGGAATGAAGAGCAAGGAATTTCCACCTTGCAACAAACCGAGAAATAAAGGTCCTTTAAAAAAAGTTATTTAATAATTAGTACTCTGTTTTTCCTTCAAAAGAGGAAGCTCAAAGCAGCTTACATAATATCTATATGAGTTACAGAAATGAAGGCCTTGGAAAATTCGCACAAGAAGAACAAACTGAAAACAGTTTCAGTACTGTTTATTTATTTAGTGTCAAAAACATTGTATAGAATAGCTTATCTAAAACTAATAAAATAGTTATCTAAAACTTATAAAATGAAGGGATCACAACTTGCTAGGTAGTTTTAGACCAAAAGCAGGCAACAGCAACTGCATTGTCTGTAGCTTTAAACAATTCTTCCTTTGTGCATGAGGCAGGGCATTGTGGGCAAGCGTACACATGCTGAGTTGTTTGTTCTGCTCCACAGTCTCACAAGGTGGAGGATTCTTCTAGGTAGTGCCATGTTGTAAGGTTGTCTTTTGATATGATGATAGCTGGGACCCAATGCTGGTTGCGCAACATGGGTCAGAATTAGAGAAGCAAAGACATTGCGTATTTGAACGTGCTGGCATACGATATCCAGATAGCCTTAAGCTATCCAGGCAGGCCAGACTGGGGGAGGGGGAGGGGGAGGGGGCAGGCTGTTTCCTGGACCCCCTTTCTGGCAAACTATCTTGCCATGACTCTGTTGCACCTGCATCTCTCATTTGCTGCGCTGTCTCTGAATTGGGTCCCAGCTATCATACTTTTGCCTCGTTTGATCTGCCAACTCTGTTTTTGAGTCTGTTCAGGGACTTCCAAGTTGCCTATTCTTGGTTTGCCCCTGGAGGAAGACCCCCGTGGGGTGGGGATCTATTTAGGATTTCCTGATTTTTCTGCCCACAGGGATATTTTTGCTGTTTCTGGAGTGGTGGTTCTTATGAAATTTCCCTTGATTTAAGTCTACTGGGAGGAGAGTGATAGCTGTATAGTGGGTGGCTTTCACAGTGTTCAACCTTATTTCTCTTGCAGTTGGCAGCAACTTCCCATCACACATCAACACTGATCATTTGTTTGCATTGACTTTCAGAGTGACTGAGGGAATAAATTTGAGAGACTAGCAAAATATTTGGCAAAATATTTAATGAGTAAGTTATTGGCCATAATAGATGGATCAGTAGATTTAACCTCAAAGACTTAAAGGTTTCAGTGACAGTCTTGCCCTCTGTGTTTGGAGGGCATAGTTCAAGATTAGAGCAACATCATGAAGAAGAGGATAGAGGTCCTGTCCCTTTAAGAATAACATTGTTAGCCAGGTGGAATTGTTCATCCAAGCTTCGCTTGTTGAAACTTGCTCTTCTCACAGCTATTAAAGTCACAGGAGATTCACTTTCCTTTTTGCGTGTTCAAACTAATTGCACTGATAGATAGCACAAGACCTACACCTGACATGTGGCAGTGATGATTAAAGTTCCTTCCATATCTAAGTCCTTTCCCTTAGTAGCAGACTTTGTTAGTATGTTTACAATTCTGGGAGTAGATCTTATTCAATCATTGTGGTTTCTTTCTGCAAAGACACTGACTGGGGTGCAGGAGAGGTCCTGCTCTCTTTGTGGTGTTTCATTGCATTGTTGTGAAGAAAAGCAGTTTTTAAGATGTATTGGTGTATGGCACTTTTTCAAGATGTGTGTCTTGTTTGGAAGTATTTTTGCATTGCTACTAAGGGGATATCCTTTGGGGTGTAACATATTCCTTACTTCTGCCCTTCTCATTTCCTCTTTCAAAATTCACTCAATACCTTTCTTTTTTGTTCTGGTTTCCAAACATTAGGTCCACTGAGGGGATTTATCTGGCAGCCAGAATGCCTCATCAAGCTTTGCACAAAACCAATGAGCGCACCCTGAAACATACCAAAAGTTGCTTAGGAGAGACTATACAAATAAAATGATAACTAGTTAGAGGAAACCTTTTAGAAATATTAATAGTTTCTAGCCTGGTTGTCACATCAGGAAACGGAAATGTTACATGAATTCAAACTGTCATTGTGAAAGGCTGTAATACCCAAAGCAATATCCGGAACTTGAGAGCAATTTAGAACGACAAGTAATAATGATGCTGAAACAACAGCAGTGAAGCCATTGTAGGTGAAAATAATCACCCATGTGATTTTAATACCACCACTAAGCAATATGCAGATCAGACCTCAACATTAGTAACAGCAATATTATGGAAACTATTGCTGTATTTTAATTTCTTTGGAGTGTTTGCAGGGACCAACAACATTTGTTTTGTTGCTCACACTTTGCTGTTGTTCAGCCCTGTTAAGATAAGGAGGAAAAACTGAGAGGTCTCACTGGAAACCGCCCTTCTCTCTGGGGATTCGTTTTGCTAATGAGTTCTGTAAGACTGTGGTGGAAACAGTATGTTGCTCCAAGATGAGTTTTGCAACCATTAGCTCTCTTATATTTCTAGACTTCCCTTTTAATGACCAAAGAAAAGGGCACCTTTTTGGACTGTCAGCAGCCCTGGGCAGCTGCATGAGGCCTCAAGGCTGCTTTTTGTCCATTTTCTATGGAATGTTGCTCCTTGAATTGACATACTATGAGAGTATCTCCTCTCTTCCTCATCCCCATTTTAATTTATACGGAGCATGCGATGGGAGAACCACTGGCTTTACAGATGCCAATGAACTACTCAAGTCATAGAATCACAAAGTTGGAAGAGATTCAGAAGGCCATCCATTCAAACCCCTCTTCTATATTTCTTAGATGAAAACTGGAATGTCTGTGATCCAGTAATATCTGAGTCAAGATGGCAAATGTTGAGGAAAAACACACCAACTAGGAGGGACTGCAGGAGTTTGCTTTTGCCTGGGCCGACTGGGAAGCACAAGGTTTCACCCTCCTCCTTTCATTGCTACTGAGCTGAGTAAGAACTAGTTTTGCACAGTGGAACTTAGGCTTGGGCGGTTTCGTTCGTTAATTTCGTAATTCGTTATTAATTCGTATTTAAATTAGCTTACGATCCAATATTTTGTAATTATTTCGTAATTATTTAGTATTTTTTTTCGCATGTCTGGTGCAAGTTTAATAGTTGTTGTTTGTTTTATCACACCAACAGTCAACAACAGAGGGAGAAGGAAGCTTCAGAAGTTCCCCCTGTCCCATTTGGAGGGTTTTTTTAGCATATTGCGCAATCGCGTCCGCCATTAACGAATCAATTCGTTATTTTACGAAATTTCGTATATTTTGAAATATTTTAAAGAAAAATTTCGGAATTATTAAAAAAAACGAAACGCAAGGGCCCCCTAAAAACAAAATGAGTTTAGAACCACATTTTTCCATGGTTACCCAAGCCTAGTGGAACTCTGTCTGCACTAATTAAGTCTGCTGAGAACAGCAGGCAACAATGTGAGGAAAAGGGAGTAATTGAGACATTTGAACAGCAACTGAAAATGTGGGATTACAGGAAATTAATCAGGTCTATCCCCGATAAATGGGGACAGTTGGGGGAAATGCATGCATCAGTTTACAACTAAAGTGCTCCAAGTGATGACCACCTAAGAAGGAGAATCTTCTACCTTCCAAGGCTTTTCATTCTACTGTCAAACAGGTTTTACCATCAAGTTCCTCCTCATGAATTATATTATACTTCACCATTTGTTACATCTGGTCACAGTTGATGGGAACTGGATTTCAACAACATCAGGATGGGACAAGCAGCCCTGTCCTTACGCTGGGAGGACAATCTGGAGATGACCCAGACCCTGTCCTGTCCTCTCCCGGCCCCACCCTCTCCCAGCCCCTGCCCCTCACGGGCCCGTCCTGCCCTGCGTGTGAATGGCTCCCCTCCCGGGCCCGCAATGCAGCCCTAAGGCAAAAAAGTTTTCCCATGCTTCAAATGACTCATATGTGGGAACATATAAATGAATAGGTTCTTGTGGGTTTTTTCGGGCTATAGGGCCATGTTCTAGAGGCATTTCTCCTGACGTTTTGCCTGCATCTATGGCAAGCATCCTCAGAGGTAGTGAAGTCTGTTGGAATTAGGACAATGGGTTTAAATATCTGTGGAATGGCTGAGGTGGGGTGCCCCATCACAGATTTATCAAGCCACTGTTCCTCAAAGCTGTCCTAAAAATGAAGAACAGAATAACTCTTTAGTAGATGTTTTCTAAGAGCCAAATATCCCATGCAACAGGAGATCTAAGATCAGATTTCTTACTACTTTGATAATTACTTAAAAGGCATGACAAGGGGCTGTCAGTTCATCTGGGGAAGGGAGAAAACTGAGACATGGCATTGGAAGCCACTATGATTTGTTTATGTGCCTCTAAGTCACCTATCAACTTATGGCAACCCCAATAATTTCAATAATTTTCTTAGGTACCAACTGCTCAGAGATGGTTTTGCCAGTTCCTTCCTTTGAAATGTCGCCTACAGCACCTCACCTGGTGTTTGTTGGGTGTCTTCCACCCAAATACTAACCAGAAACGACTCTATTCAGCTTCCAAGATCAGACAGGATTTGGTGCCTTTAGGGTATATTTATTATTAACTCCCCCCCCCCCATACACACACACCATAATTTATTTTCAAAAAATAAGGAAATCACAACATTTCTTGCCCATGCAATCAGTCAACAATGTAACTTGAAATCTGTTTTGTATTTCGCAGGAAACAGTGTGACTGTTTATGGACATTTTTAACACATTTTCTCTTTATTTGAGAAGAAGAAAGCGTAACACATGCATAAATGCACTTTTCTCTTTCCTCCGTACTTTTAGGCCTTGGATTTGGATCGAATCGTTCTGCAAAAATTGAGGAAAGCCGTGAAAGCAGAACACACAACTGGACAAGGTTAGAGCATAACTGGTTATAACAGGGGGAGGTGTGTCGGATGAGCTGAGAGATCTGGAAGGCCTCAAAAGCTTCTCTTTTATCTTGAAAAGGATTTATAGTACAGCCATTTTTAAAAGAACCTGAAACCTCAGCATTTAATGATCAGAACCTTGCCATAAAAGACATAAAAGAATCACAAGAGCAGGAATTGGTTATTATATTAGAACACAATGAAGATTATGGACCTCTTTCTGTCAAAGAAACACTTTCCTGGTCACCTTGCTCTTTCATCAATTTGGGGGAAAGAAGAGGAGGAAGGCATTTTCTTTGCACAATTGTCAAATAGATATGAAGCATTTTAAAATGCTGCAAATCATCCAGGGATCTAGTTGGACTTTCTGCTGACACCACTGTTAGAACAGTTAATGTCACACAGTGCATTTATCAAAAGATACAGAAGCCTTTTTGGGACCAAACATGTTCACCACTGGGTGAGGTGATCCAGAGTTTTGGAGTTTGGTGTCTTCTGTACGCAGGTGACATCCAAATCTACTACTCCTTTCCATCAAACTCCAAGGAAGCTAGTCCAGATCCTGGACTAGTGCCTGGGAGCCTTGATGGACTGGATGAGGGCTGTTATAACAAGGTGAAGCTTAATGCAGACATGGTAGAGGTCCTCCTGGTCAGTCGTGAGGCCAGTTGGGGTATAAGGTGGCTACCTGTGCTTGATGGAGTTACACTCCCCGTGAGGACACAGGTCCACAGTCTGAGGGTCCTACTGGACTCAGCCCTGATGCTTGATGCCCAGGTGTTGGCAGTGGCCAGGAGGACCTTCACACAGTTAAGGATTGTGTACCAGCTGCGACTGTACCCCGAGAAGCATGATTTGGCTACAATGGTCCATACCCTGGTTACATCCAGATTGGATTATTGCAGTGCACTCTACATGGGGCTGCTTTTGAAGATGGCCCGGAAACTACAACTGGTGCAAAGGTTGGCAGCCAGGCTTCTAACTGGGGCTAATTACAGGGAGCACACGACGCCCCTATTAAAGCAGCTCCACTGGCGGTCGATAAGTTTCCGGTTCCAATTCAAGGTGCAGGTTATGACCTACAAAGCCCTAAACAGCTTGGGGCCCGCCTATCTTCATAATCACTTCTTCCCCTATGAACTAGCATGGGTTCTAATATTTGCTGGGGAGGCCCTCCTCTCGCTTTCACCACCATCACAAGCACGTCCACTGTGTCATCCTCCCACAGGGATTTGAAAACCAGGATGTTCCAGCAAATATTCAAGAATGATTAATCCCTAGTTATATGTACCCAATCCCTAGGTTGACAGGTACTAGTACTCTGTTTTGCACTTCATCCACTTCCCCAGCCCTATGCTATCCTATTTGCACTATCCCTTGCCCAGCCCTTTTATAGCTTGGTCATGCCCATTTTAGAAATCTAGGTAACTGTTTTTTGTTGAACCTGTTCTGATGGAGCTCCAATGCAATCTGTTTTATTCTGTTATGTTTAGTGTGTTTTATCTTGGTTGTTGTATTTTATGATGCTCTTATTTTAATGCGTTTTGCTTTATGGATTGTTTTTGCTTTTATGCCTTGTGGACATTTTGTCCCATTTGTAAGCCGCCCTGAGTCCCTTTGGAGAGATGGTGGCAGGGGATAAGAATAAAGTTGTTGTTTTGTTTTGTTATTATTATTATTATTATTATTATTATAGCAAAACCATCAAAGAGCCCTGGAAAAAGCTATATTTTGAACTACAGCTCCTAGAATCCCTCATTCTAGTATAGATTCCAGGAACAGTAGCTTTGAAAGTAACTTTTCCAAGCTCTGGTTTCACTCACTCACTTTTGCATTTTTCTGGCACATTTTCTTCTATTTTTTTTACACATATCCTCTGCAGATGCCAAAGACAATAATTTTGCTAGTCATTCAGCTTCTGTTGAGGAAGCCATAATAAAGTATTCTTTATTAATAAAACAATCCTCTTTAAAACTGAAGGCCAGCACTGGAGAGAATCCCTCTTTAATTATCTGTTCAGAATTGAACCCTTGTATACCTCCATTGAACTCAATGGGGTTTACAACTGATTTTATGTGCTTTGGAAGTTTAACATCCCAGTTTAGTCTAATTGTTATATTATTCTAGTGCATATTTTTGTTTGTTCTAGAAAGAGATATGCATTAATATTCAAATAACCCAATTTCCCCCTGCAGATCTCATTAGCCACTTAGAAGCACATATCACTGCCCAGGAAAGGTATTCAGAAAATTTTCAAAACAACAACGATGAGAAGTTGGCTGAAGCTTACGTCACCTTTGCTTTGTTTTCAAAGGAGCTGCTAGAAGCTGTCAGGAGCGTGGTATGAACATTTCCCATTCATCTACACTTATAAGTTACTTCAATAATGGGCATACAATAAGAGCAGAACTTGAGAAAGTGACTTAACATGACTACAGCTGCCAGATTATTCCTGGCGATGTGCGATTCCTGGGATTATGGAAATTGTACTCTAAGGGAATTGTGGGAATTATAATCCAAAATGTATGTTTTCCATTCTGTGGATAGTACCGTGGTTAATAGCATCTTGTTAAATCTTGTTAGGAAACGTTTCCTAACTCTCAAATAAGGAGCATTGTTTGTAAGCTTTCAGTCCTTACCACACCTCAAGAAAGAGTAATCTCTTATAGGGTGATCACAAAAGGATGTTTTGAACTTTCTTCTGTTCATGGAAGTATGATGGAATGATGATCACTCAATCATATGGAGTGGTCTTCAGTGCTCGTCAGATACTGAACTTATTCTTTATTTTGTTTTTAGTTGCTGAGCTTATATCACAACATTAACTTTTCCCTGGACTCGCTGATCAAAGGGGATTTCAAAGGGGTGAGCAGATGCGTCACTGTTTTTTCTCTCTTCTGTGATTATAGTGAAAGTGAAAATTGTGTTTTACTTCTACTGTCAAAAAACTCCTACTCTGTAAACCACTGTGAATCTCATTCCTGTTCTTAATAGCATATTGGTTCTTTTTTAAACCAGCCTTGTTCTCTACACAACATTTAGCAGGGTGAGCCATAACATAAAACATAATTCTCATGCCAGTGGTTTCAATTTTAGTCCCCGGGATTTCCGTATGAAAGGTAAAAGGAACAGATGAGGGGTACCTCAAATTGAGACTTGGAGAAGTTAAGGTTTTAGTTATTACAAGGCTAATGTATCCACTATTTTCCTTTTCTATAACTTAACCTGCTTTAACATATTTAAAATATTTCATGTGTGAAGTTCTGCATTTCTTCTTAATGCATGTGTATGTTTTGAATTTTTGAGTATGAGAAATTATTTATGTATGTCTGAATTGCATCCACTCAATGAATTGTAATGATATGCCATCAATTTAATTTCAATTTAGGGAAACTCTTTCCTAGGGTTTTGTTGACAAGATTTATACAGAGATGTGCTACTGATGTCCTCTTAGTATGAGAAGTGAATTTCACCAAAAAGCAGTTAAACTTTGTTGTTATTACTGATTTTTTATTCTTTTTAGGGGATGCTTTAAATTGTTTTGCTATGAAAGTTTCGTTCTGTATTAACGTTGATTTTTTGTATGCCTTCACTTCCTTCCGCTCTGAGTTCCCCCTGTGGGGGTAAGAAGAGCGGGGAAGAAATGCTGTAAATAAATAAATAAATAAATAAATTTGAATTTGTAGGCTGCCTTGAGTACCAGTCTTGAGAAAAAGGCAGGGTATAAGTAAATTTACAGTGCTGTGGTAGTGCAGTGGGTTAAACCGCTGAGCTGCTGAACTTGCTGACCAAAAGGTCAGTGTTTCAAATCCACAGGATGGGGAGAGCTCCCACTGTTAGCCCCAGCTTCTGCCAACCTAGTAGTTCAAAAACAGGCAAATGTGAGTAGATCAATAGGTACCTCTCCTGCGGGAAGCTAACGGTGCTCCATGCATTTATGCCAGCCACATGACCTAAGAGGTGTCTATCGACAACACCAGCTCTTCGGCTTAGAAATGAGCACCATCCCCAGAGTTGGACATGACTAGACAATGTCAGGGGAAACCTTTACCTTTATAAATAAAGTTAGTAAGAATAACAATGTACAAACTGTGTAATTGTTCAATATTTTTCATAAACCTTTTCAATCAGTGAAGCTGTGTGAGTTTTTTACAACAGTAAGAACAATTTTATGTATGATGATGTGGGCTTTGCTCTACAAAAGCTTATGTCAAAATAATTTGTTAAGCTTCTACCACAAGATTCTTCCTACCTTTTACTTAGAAATACAATTGTCTTGACATCCATGGGAATAATGTAAAAAGAGGAAAATAAGACCTCACTACCTCTGAGGATGCTTGCCATAGATGCAGGCAAAACATCAGGAGAGAATGCCTCTAGAACATGGCCATATAGCCCGAAAAAACCTACAACAACCCAGAAAAATCAGATTTTTTGAAATTAAAATGGGAAATACCAGTATATAAGAATAAAGGAGAAAGAGCTGAATTATAAAATCCATAAAATAGTAAACATGAAAAATATAAAAGTTGCATTTCTTCTCAGACACAGCAGCAGAACAATTGTTTAATGAAAAAGAAATGCAGGAAATCTTACAAATACCCAAATAGAAAAGAGTCAAAATGAGATTTATAATGTTTTGCTTGGTTTCTTAATAGGACTTTAAAAAGCCCTTTGAGAAAGCCTGGAAGGACTATGAGAACAAACTGTAAGTTGACCTGACCATATTTTTTTCCTATTTTGTTGATGGATCATTGCCTTTCTTTAGCTGTTTCTCATGAAATGCTGGTGTACAAAGCCAATACTGTAATAAATGTTTTCCCGTTTCCTATTTCAGTGCAAAGATAGAGAAAGAAAAGCGGGAGCTGGCAAAACAGTATGGAATGGTGCGGACAGAGGTTGCGGGAGGAGAGATTGCGGAGGAGATGGAAAAGGAACGGCGGATGTTCCAGTTGCAGATGTGTGAGGTCAGGCAGGCGACTAAGGGCCTCTTCCTATGTATCTCATTGGGTTATTCCATGCCAAGTGGTCTAGACCTTCCTACCATCATGTTCTCCATTTTTTTTCAAATTTTAGCTGCAGCATCAGTCAGGTGTTAAACTAAGTATGTTATATTTTGTGCATTTATGGTTCTCCTAGTTACTGCATGGATATCGGATGTGACCCCTATGGCGATGGAGATTTCAATGTGATATATAACATATTTTGAACTGAGTAAATGGATACTTAATGGTCACAAGGGTAATGGTAAAGGTTTCCCCTGTCATTAAGTCTAGTCGTATCCGACTCTGGGGGTTGGTGCTTGATTAGTATTTGATGGCCTGGCACCTGATGAACCAACCTGGACACAGCATATTATTTGAGAACACAGAAATGCTGGACCACTTGAACAACCACCATGTCAGACTACACAGAGAAGCCATTGAAATCCACAAGCATGTGGACAATTTCAACAGAAAGGAGGAAACCATGAAAATGAACAAAATCTGGCTACCAGTATTAGAAAAACTCTAAAATTACAACAGCAAAACAACAGAGAGTAAACAATCAGGCACATCTAATCACCTCTCAACAAAAGATTGCCCCAGTCACTGCCAGACCATCAAATACTAATTAAGATGGTCAGTTGAAACATTCACACCTAGCTCCAACAGACAAGAGTCCTTTGTCCCACCCTGGTCATTCCACAGATATATAAACCCATTTTCCTAGTTCCAACAGACCTCAATACCTCTGAGGATGCTTGCCATAGATGCAGGTGAAACATCAGGAGAGAATGCCTCTAGAACATGGCCATATAGCCCGAAAAAACCTACAACAACCCAGCTACATGCAATGTTTGCAGTTCATATCTGTTTGTGGAAGAAAGTTCTATATATAAAAGTTCCTATTTAAAGGACTAGGTAGCTGGTGAGAGTTGCTTAAAATAACAACTCTGAGGTACATCTGAGCTCCAATTCACAAATCATAACAGATATAAGGAACTTTCCTAGAAAAGCATTTCTCCTTTTAGATGAGGTTTTTATTTTGCAATTCGGTTCACATATTTTTATTGTGTATTGCAAAATCTTCAAAGAACATTTGCTTTATATTATAGCTCATGTCATAGATTAATTATAATTAATTTACAGCCCTAATAATAGATTACTTACGAGAGTAATGAAAGGTAGAGTCTACCAATAATGTTTCCCCATTCTAATTTAATGCATAATCTGATCATAGCCAAACTTACCTTAACTGTCAAGAGCAGAGGATAAGCCAACAAAAAGAAATGTAACTGAGCAAGTTGCCTGAATTTTTTTCTTTTCCCTGCAGTATCTAATTAAAGTGAATGAAATTAAAACCAAGAAGGGAGTTGACTTGCTGCAGAACAACATAAATCATTGCAACTCCCAGTTCAAGTAAGTTCAATACATTCCTTATACTTTCATTTCTTGCAGTGTAATCTCCAGCACAGTAAATAAAGCAATTAAAGGCTAACGTATATTGAAGGATGCATTTCTGAAAGGCTTACTTTATTATTTTTCATTATGCATTTGACCTGCTTTATTGTGTTAATTTATTTTTCATTACGTACCTAGCACACATTTCAATATGAATGACTACTGTTGACTAATGCACATCTTTTCCCCTTTTTAATATATTGCCAATTCTTTCTTCAATCTGCATTGAATTTCTGTTAATACTAATCTGTACAAATATTTTGGGGATTCGTACTTCAGAATCTTCTGAGATTCTTTTTCCAGCATCATTCTGTAGCATTATAATGACCTCGTTTTAGAGAGCTATGGTACTAAAAGCTTGACATGTTTTGTGCTATTAGATCTTTGTCCCTATTCAAATTCCCACAAATTCCCATAGGATGGCTGTGGGTCACTCATGACTTCTTACTTGATCAGTCTCACAGAATTGTTGCTGGGATAAAATCCACCATTTAAAGGTGTTTGAATTAGATTTTTTTTATTTAAAAAAATGTCTGGTGATTAATGTAATATTTTACGTTTTCCCTGCTTTGTATTTTTTTTTTTTTTTTTTTGCCATCCCAGATCCAAGGTGAAAATATTTTCAATATTTGTTTCACCTTTTTTTTCTATTAGTTTTTTCCAGGCTTGTTTAAAGGCAACCGAGAAGCACAAGCAGTTTATCGAAAATCTTATTCCTGAGCTTCAAAGTGTAAGTATGAGTCATTAAATTCCTAGGCTGGGCAAAGAATTGCTTGGAGGCATGTGTGGCTCTCCATGGTGGTTTTGACCACCCCTGTGCTCTCTATATTCCCCAGGTCACATTTTTTCCAGTGAAAGAAGGATGACTCCCTTCTCTTAGATGCCTCCTGGAATGATAATTAACCTTTTAAATAAATTGCAGGGACCCCACTGTGCCATTTAAGATTTTTTTAAAAATATTCTGAAGTAAATATTTTGATGTATCTTCTTTGGGTTGGTGGCCTTTTTTGTCAGTCTGTGTTGCTCCTGGAAGGCTTAAGCTACAAGTAATTGACTCTTGGAGCCTCCACAGCTGCCCAACCTTTGTGTTAAACCATGGCATAGCATGGAACAGCATGCACAAGCAAGACAGAGCCATATTATGCACATTCTCATCCTGGTGCATGGCAAAGAGAAAGGATTTGAAAACTTTTAGTCCCTGTCCACTTCCAAGACACAGCTCCTTTAACATCAACCTTTCATGTAATATGGACTGCATAACCCTTCTCTCGTGGGGACAAGAGAGAGGGCCTTTTTGGTTCTCATCCCCGGCTCTGGAATTCCCTTCTTAGGGAGTTCAGACTAGCCCCCTCCCTAATCCACATGAGAGATCAGACTAGCCCCCACCCTATCCTCATGGATGTCCCGTTGTGCATTCGATTAAATATTTCCCTTGACAATTGTCCCTAGTCAGGACCCAAAAATTTGACTATGCACTTTACTACGATTTTATCCAAAATTAGTGTTGACCTCTTTTAAATTGCTCTTATCCTTAATGCTGCTATACGCCCTATGCACTTTACTCCTTGGCCCTATCCTCCGAACTGTTGTGCACCAGGCTGCCCACCCATACCGAGGCTTGAATTATGTTATTGCTGTTGGTTTTGATGCTTGTTTTATGTTTTGTATAATGTTGTTTTAAATTGTTGTTATGCACTCTAATGTGCTATTTTTAACTCTATTATTTGGGCTAGGCCCATGTAAGCTGCCTCGAATCCCTCCAGGGAGATGGAGGCGGGGTATAAAAATAAAGTTGTTTTTGTTATTATTATTTGAAAAACAACAAGATGAGTCCCCAGCAGACAAGATCACGCTGCTGGCTGTTGTATTTGATCACACGTCGGACACTTCCCAAATGTCTAGGACTATGTGATGTATCGGTGAATAATGCGTGCAGATCCCAGTAGGGTGGCCTTCTGAAGCTGGCAGATGGTAATTTTGTCAGTGCCAATTGTGTTTAAGTGCAGGCCAAGGTCTTTAAGCACTGCACTCAGTGTGCCGACCACTACTGGAACCACCTTTACTGGCTTGTGCCAGAGTCTTTGCAGTTCAGTCTTTAAATCGTCATATTGTGTCAGCTTTTCCAGTTGTTTTTCTTCAATCCTGCTGTCACCTGGGATTGCAACATCGACAATCCATACTTCCTTTTTTAACATGATCCTGAGGTCAGGAGCATTGTGCTCCAAAACTCTATCAGTCTGAATTCGGAAATCCCAGAGTAGTTTGACGTGTTCATATTCTGTAACTTCTTCAGGCTTGTGATCCCACCAGTTCTTTGATGCAGGCAGATGGTATTTGTGGCACAAGTTCCAATGAATCATCTGAGCAACAGTGTTATGCCTCTGCTTATAGTCTGTCTGTGCGATCTTCTTGCAGCAGCTGAAGTTATTATTACTAGTTAATTATTTTGAGCCATGAAGACTGAAGGATCAGGCAAAAGCTTGTGTGTTCTTCCTCATGAATATCTTTTGCCATCTTGATCACACTCTGATGTTGCTTGTGTCGTGGTTTTCATATGTCGGAAGATATTTCATTCCAACTCCCACTCCCCTTTTCTCTGCCAGTCATTCTCCAGAAGTAAATTAACTTCACCCAACATTTCATCCAGACCACATTATCCATGCCCCTAAGCATACCTAATATATAACATTACAATATAGGAATATTTTTTGCAGTGTACATAACATTAATATGATAACCTTCTATAACTTGTGTTTAAATTAGTGTAAATAATAAATATTTGATTATGCTTTCTGTGGCTGTCAGAAGCTGTTAAGGGCAGAATGCAAAAGCAGCATGGAAATGCTTACGAGGGAGATTTCACAGGCAGAAATGTGGAATGTTTGGTTTGGTGTGATGCCTTTCAGATGAAAGCAAAGCAGGACGAGGAGAAGAAGCAGCTGTGCTCCCTCCGGGATCAGCTGAAGGCAGCACTGCAGTTGGAGCCCAAAGAGGTAAAAGCAGGAGGCAATGCATCCAATTTGGTCAAGCGAGAGGATAGGATGCAGCCCAATGGAAATACCAGCAGGCACCCATTGAAGTATTTTAGGCTGGTTTTTGCCAAAGGCCATGAAGGGGAAACCCAAGGGCGTGGCTACAGGAGAGGGAGGGAGAGAGAGAGGACAAAAGATAGTATTGCCCCACAATATGACTTCTGTGCCCTATGTAATGTTTCTTCAGTTCCATATTTCTAACATTACAGTAACTTCAGCCGAGCTTTGAGAAATACAGTTTAGACTTCCAACTAAAAGGAGAAGGCCAAGTTACCAAGTGACGCAAACACAGCAGTCATAAGCGTTATTTTAGGGCTTTTATTGGGCCCCTTCCACACAGCTGTATAACACCCACATTGAACTAGATTATATGGCAGTGTGGACTCAGATAACCCAGTTCAAAGTGGATATTGTGGGTTATCTGCCCTGGTATTCCGGGTTATATGGCTATGTGGAAGTATTTATTTATCATGTCAGAAGCAAATTGAGAATACAGTTATAATGTATGGAAAAACCACAAAGAAAGAAAAAAACTTGGCATTATACCAAATTTCCTTTGACCAGAGGCTGGCCACTTTGAGTGCCTCTGGGGTCACTGTAAGAAGGTCCTCCATTGTGCATGTGGCAGGGCTCAGACTGCATTGAGGTGGTGGTCTGTGGTTTGATCTTCTCTACACTCGCATGTTGTGGACTCCACTTTGTAGCCCATTTCTTAAGGTTAGCTCTGCATCTTGTGATGCCAGAGTTCATCCCATTCAGCCCCTTCCAAGTTGCCCAGTCTTTTATATGATTTTTCAGTGCTCATTCTTTTAAAATTAATTGACATGTAGTAATCACCAGCACTACTTATGAGTGACAACCACCAAACCAAAGGAGTGCCAAGAGAATCAAGGGAGTTGATACTTCCTTAAGCGGCTGAGGGGGAAAAAGAAAGGACCTGAGGCTATTAGAAATGGTGGGAATTGAAGTCCAAAACACCTGGAGGGCCCAAGTTTGTCCATGCCTGGCTTAGATCTTTTATTTTATTTTGTTTTATGAATTGGCTGTTATTAGGATTAATAATAGCCAATTCATAATAATAAATGTACTGCCAATTAGTCTATTAAGTGATGACTGTGACAACGATGATTTGGTTTTCCAACAGAATTCTATTTGCAAACCAGTGAGGTACAGCATGCACCAGTTGCAGGGAAATAAGCAATATGGAACAGAGAGATCTGGAAACCTTTTTAAGAAAAGCGATGGGTAAGTGCATTTGCTTCAGCCCTGCCACTTGCCAACAACACTTAAGGGCTTAACCAAGATCATCAAATATTTCAGCAGGCAAAGACCTTTTTATTGAATCAGACACGCAGCCTTTAGCAAGTTGGGGTAGAAGGGTGTGTTTGGGGTTTTTTTCCTCCAAAAATGCAACATGTATATTTAATGTATTTTAATTGTTTCTAAATCAATGTTGTAGTTAGTTTGAAAGTTTCATGGTTTTTAAACTTTTGTACCACATAGTGTTTTACCTATTTTATTTTAACTTACATTGTACTTTCTCCATATTGGGAGAAAGGCAGGATAAACCGTATATATTTGAGTATAAGCTGGGTTTTTCAGCCCTTTTTAAAGTCAAGTCAATGTTATACTCGCGTGAAAGTTATTTATTATCTTACTCTGTTGTTGTTGTTACATTTATCATTTTACTCTATTTATTATTAGTATTATTATTACATTCACATTATTTTACTCTATTATT
This sequence comes from Anolis sagrei, assembly GCF_037176765.1. Classification (NCBI taxonomy): domain Eukaryota; kingdom Metazoa; phylum Chordata; class Lepidosauria; order Squamata; family Anolidae; genus Anolis; species Anolis sagrei. The sequence continues at coordinate 206,924,108 of NC_090024.1, read as the reverse complement.
ATTTTATTACATTTATTATTTTACTGTATTTATTATTATTACATTTATCATTTTACTCTATTATTAGTATTATTACATTCACATTATTTTACTCTATTAATATTTTATTACATTTATTATTTTTCTGTATTTATTATTATTACATTTATTATTTTACTTTATTTTTATTATTACATTTATTTTACTCTATTACTATTGTTTGATAAACGTTTCCCATATGTCAATGATAGAACTGGTTAGGAAATGACATTTATAACCCAGGAACAAAAATTGTGTTACCATTATATAATGCCGGCATGGTTCTATCCCTCCATTATTAGCAGACTGATATCACATCATCTTGAAGGAACCAGAATATTTAAAACTTTACATGAAACAGTATGTTCATTTTTACATTTCAGTTTAAGGAAAGTCTGGCAGAAGAGAAAGTGCACAGTCCGAAATGGATATTTGACCATCTCACACAGTACGGTATGCACCTTGCTTATTGCAAAACACAGTTAGTGAAGACAGATTGGAGAAGATTCCTTGAAAAAGCCTTATGTATTAGTTGAGTGATTATTTAGGTGCCTACAGAAATCACCTTCCTCAAGTTACCAAGCATTCTGCAAAAACCAAACAGGAAATACTTTTAAAAAGAAGTGTTCCTTAACATGAAAATCTACCATTTCCAATCAAAGCCAATGATTTCTTTTGCACATTATTGATCAGCATTGGGATCAGCAGTGGTCAGAATGGAGTTCAAGTAGTGCAGGAGCTAAATGGATTAGTTCAGAAACGGGTTTGAGAAATATAAATTACACTCTTGTTCATACTGTATTTGAGGCAAGCATGACTGTATATTTGTGGCCCTCAGTGCTTAAGCGGCTGAGGGGGAAAAGGAAAGGGCCCGAGGCTGTTAGGAATGGTGGGAGTTGGAGTCCAAAACACCCGGAGGGGCCAAGCTTGCCTGTGACTGTACTAGATACACACATACAGTGTTTTGCTGCCAGTGACAAGAACTTCCAGTATGTTTCTTGATATCTGCATGAAGACATTGATTGAACCTATTTTTAGGAAATAAAAGGGCTATCTGAAAGGGGGAATACTATAATTTAAAGGGGATTCTTTCATGGGAAGCCTATTTTTTGCTTAAGGGTTTTTGGAATTCTGTAGGGCAGCGGTTCTCAAAGTGTGCTCTATGAAGCCCTTGGGGCTCTGCGAAGCATACTGAGGGGCTCCGTGCTCACCTTCTCCTTCCCCCTCCAAGCTTTTCCTCCTCTTTCCTACTTCTTTCCCTCTCCACACCTCCCCTGCTGCCAAAAGGCTCCCTCCCCCCCCCCCCCCCACCTTCCTTGCTTCCAAAACCCTATTTCCCTCCCACTGCTCGGGGGTGCTTTGAATGTGCTTTTCCTGCTTAGCAGAAGGGAGTTAAACTGGATGGCCCCTGGGGTTTCTGCTGCTGCTGCTGCTGCTGTTACTACTACAAAGGCTGGGTAGCCATCTGTTGAGGGTGCTTTGATTGTGCTTTTTCTGCATGGCAGCAGGGCAGTGGTTCTCAACCTGTGGGTTCCCAGGTTTTTTGGGCTTCAATTCCCAGAAATCCCAGCCAGTTTACCAGCTGTTAGGATTTCTTGGAGTTGAAGGCCAAAACATCTGGGGACCCACATGTTGAGAACCACTGCAGAAGGGGGTTGGACTGGATGGCCTCTGGGGTGTATGTGGTTAAAATGCTTCTTCATTTTAAATATTTTATTGCTCTTTCCTTCAAACATACAAATGAGATATGTTCAGTGTGCATAGGAATTTGTTCATGTTTTTCCCCCAATTAGTTTACTCAAACACCCTTGATCCATCTGCCACTGACTCACCTGTCTGTCAAATTTTAAGACACAGTGTGTCAAAAAGATTGCCTATGCCTGATATATCTGTCCATTCTATACAATATAATATATAATTTCTTGGGGTTCTACAAGAAACTTTTGTTTCAAAAAGGACTCTGCAGCTGAAAATTTTTGCAAACTCCTGCTATAGAGTATTTAAGTAATCCTCTGATAAGCAACTTCAAAGGCCTTTCTTTCTATTTGCTGGGGTAGAGTAAAATTCTCCTCTGTCTCCAGTTTGGCTAACTGATTGAATTACCTTCCTCTTTCTTTCTCTCTTTTTTTTTACATCTCTAGCTGCATCGTACACCAGTCAAACTAAATTTGCTCACTTGCCAAGTGAAACCAAACATGGATGACAAGAAATGCTTTGATCTTATTTCACGTAGGTCCTTGTTTCTGTTTTCATGTAATTTCTCATTTTCTTGAAAACGTTGTATTGCTTGGGAGAAAGGTAAAAATGAAAGACTTATGTATTGATGCAATGTTTTTGAATGCGCAGAGAGTGGGTCTTAAGCCTAGCTGTTGCTTCTCTTGTTGACTTTGAATGCCATCCTTTGGTGGATGACTTTTGATAGTCAGCTTATCTTTCAGTAAAATCATTGGTTGCTATGAGGATGAATTGAGATAACTGTACTGTTCGGTGAGCAAGTTGAGGAAGAAAATCATGCAAACAATGAACATTAATTTCCGTTTGGTGAGGGACTGTGATCCTAATCTCCCTAAGAGGTCCAATGATAGCCAGTCCAGTTACTGGTTTATTTTCATTCAGTGAATGGCAATAACTTGTTGACATATTACAGTATTTGGAAACATTTGTTCCTAAACCATTACACAAGCCAACAAAGTCATTTTTTGTAATCATCAGAAATGAGAGTAGCACAGTTTAAATAAAATTTTATGCTGATTTTAAATATGTCTTTTTTGCCATCACGTCAACTTTTTAAAATATGATAAATTGTACATTACAGTGGACTACAGTAAAGTCTGCACATTTCACATCATATTTGTGTAACACAAGCCAATTCAGATCTGTGTTTCTTTTTTCTCTAGTACATGTAGTTTTTGCAATGAGGCTAATCAAATAATTAATGCATTTACACACTGATATCAATAGAATATAATTAATCACGAGCCAACAAGTACTTTTCATCAGATATGATTATCTGTCATTCTTATAGAGTTTTTTGCGCTGAATTCAGATCTGTGTTTATTTTTTCTCTAGGACGCGTAGTTTTGTGATGTGGCTAATCAAATAATTAATGCATTTATGCACTGATATCAATCAGATTCTATTGCTATCAGTGTGTAAATGCAATAATTATTTAAGTAGCCTAATTGCAAAAACTACATGTGATAGAGAAAAAATAAACATATTTATTTATTTATTTATTTATTTACAGTTCTTATATTCCGCCCTTCTCACCCCGCAGGGGACTCAGGGCGGATTACAGTAAACACATATATGGCAAACATTCAATGCCAGTTTGACAAACAACATTTAACACACAAATACACCGAGGCTATTTAACTTTTTTTTTTCTGGCCGCCAGGGGAGCTGCTGCTTTTCATAGTCCATCAACGACACCGATGAAGTTCTTCCGCATTCCACATTCCCCTTTTTTTTTTCCTTTATGGCCTCATAAATTAGTTAAATTTAGCCTCCCACACAAGATGGTACCTTATTTTCCTACTTGACAGATGCAACTGTTTTTCGGGTTGCAAAGGTCGACAACGGGCTACACAATGGCTGGACACCCACTCCAGCCTGGGCTGGCTTCGAACTCATGACCTTTTGGTCAGAGTGATCTTAATGCAGCTGACACTCAGCCAGCTGCGCCACAATCCTGGTGCTAGATCTGAATTCGGTGCAAAAAAAAACCTCTTTATAAGAATGACCTAAATCATATCTGATGAAAAATACTTGTTGGCTTGTGTTATTTGTGTTCTGCTAATACTTCAAATATGACTTATCTTGGGTTGTGTATGCTTTGATCCTAGATAACCGAACATACCACTTCTTGGCAGAGGATGAGCAGGAATGTAGCATGTAAGTACCTGGGTGGAGGAACAAAGTTACTCTTGGGGCAGATGTCTATAGAAAATGATACATTTTTGCCCAGAAACAAAAATACAACTGCTTTGGGAATTAGATATTTTAACTCTTTCCCCAAAGACAAAGCAACTTTGCTGTCTCTTTTGACACCTGATGAAGAAAAACCTTTATAGTTGCCTAAGCCATTTAGATGGCCTAATGTTATTTCTAATTATTATTATTATTATTATTATTATTACACTTTATAGTCCGCCCTATCTCCCCAAGGGGATTTAGGCCGGATCATAGTACACATACATGGCAAACATTCAGTGCTGTTTTGGATAGACAGGACAGAGACAGAACAGAACAGAGCAGAAAGCAGGTATGTTGTGTCAATGACCAGCTTTTAGGCACCTTGGAGGTTGTGCTTGAATCCAGCCACATGGGGGTGCTGTTATTCCATCCTTTATGACAAAGAGCCACCAGGACTTCCTCCTTGCTTTTTGGTTGCCAGGCATTTTCTGATCTTTTTCTTTATGCTTTTGTAAAATACCTCCCCCGCTTGTTTTAGCAGTACCTTATTTCTCTACTTACAGCTCAAGCTGTTTTCAAACTGCTTAGGTAAACAGTAAGCTGAGCTGATAGTTGGGAGCTTACTCAGACATGGGGCTTTGAACTGGCCATTCCAATTGATAATGGGTTTTTGTGCATTTTCATTTCTCCTGCTGTTGCATCAGTTAGGTAAATCGTACAAATAAATGTGCAATTTAGGAAAAAATGCTACAATTTTTGTGCAGATTCAGTGTGGGATGAAGCCTCCAGATCTCGCATAACAATAGAAAACAAGGATTGGAACTTTAGCACAGCAGGTAAATCACCAGCAATGATAAGATCTACCAACCAAAAGGTTGCAAGTTCGAAGTCCCAGGTCGGTGTGAGCACCCGATTGTAAGCCCTACTCACTGTTTACCTAAGCTGTTCAAAAACAGCTTACAGTTGTGATTAGAAAAAATAGGTACCACTAATGCGGGGGAGGTATTTTACAACACCATAAAGAAAAAGGAAGGAGGAAGTCCTGATGGCTCTTTGTCATAGAAGGTGGAGTGACAGCGCCCCCCTGTGGCTGGCAACTTCCAAAGGAACCGAAAGGTTGGATGTTCAAGTGGATGTCAACACAACACAATGTATACCTCCTTTCTGTTCTGTCTGTCTTTGTCCCATCCAAAAAATGGCATTGAATTTTGGCCGTGTATGTGTACTGTGATCCACCCTGACTCCCCTTCAGGGTTAGAAGGGCAGAATATAAATAAAGTTGTTGTTGTTGTTGTTGTTGTTGTTGTTGTTAAGGACACAAAAGAAATGCAAGTGGGGTTTTGAGAAAATTGATAAAACTGAGAGATATATTTTCCCATCCCTACTTTGTACCGCAATAGTTTTTAAATTAGAAATCTGTTCTCTCCTCAAGAGCAGATAACCAGGTTTAGATATTAATATCAACAGAGGGAGCTGGCATTAATACTTGGGTTGTTTGCCTTGCATATCTGTGCTTAATACAAATGGGAATGTGTCTTTAGACTCCTTGCAGCTTTCATTTTCAGAAGCCTATGCAGTCTACCTTAAAGAGACCCGCCTTGATCGGATTGAGAAGAACCAGGTCTGAAAATGATGGTGACAATTTCCTCCTCTTTTGCAGATGGGTCTCTGTCCTGAGCAATAGTAAAGAAGAGGCCTTGAATGTTGCATTCAAACAAGCACCAGATAGGGAAGGATGCAGCATGGTGGATTTGACTGGAGCCATCATCGAGGAGATCAAGCGCATGCAAGGAAACAGCACATGTTGTGACTGCTCTGCATCAGGTGCAGGAAAGAGACCTTGGCTAGTTCCTGTTTCCCCTCTCAGCTATTGCCTTGGTTGGCATGGCCACTGGGCATGGGTCGTAGGTCTGGTCCAAAAGATCTGGAGGGCATCATGTCTAGAAAGCTTAGAGCTTTGCTTTATCTTAGTAGTGGGCCTGAAACGCATGATGTTGTTTATGGTATCTGATCAGTCTTAGATCTTACTGCTAATTCTGGAGATTTTAGAGCAGTGTAACATAGAGCAGAAGAGCCCAAGTCTTGCCATCTATTTTAAGTTTAAAAAATAGTATGTATGGGTTATGCTGCATCTTGCTGTAATAAAAAATGAAATCCATATCCATAAATAAAAATGAATGTGTCTTCAATGAACAGAAATGGAGTGTTCAGCAATGTTTTACTGTGATGGTAACATCATAGTATAACCCAAGGTCATTAAAACTATGAAATATTGTTACTGTAAGTCTGAAAATGTTGCAACTAGCAGATTAATAAACTGAAATGAAAAGGGATGCTGTAATTTTCTCAGCTCAGGAAGAAAAGTACTCAAACCGTATCCAACAGGAAAAAATAATTGGTAGGTAGCGAAAGATATCATAGGGAAAGGAGATGAGCTGCAGAAAATTAGACAGGAAATTGTGGTGAGATAAAAACCGGTAGTGTGATTTTGCTTTCATATATAAAGTAATCCATTTTTCTCTCAAGGCTTTATCACACAAGTCTGATAAAGTGCAATTATAAGTAGAGTAGATCTCTTGAAGGCCAGAGTTTGAATCCCTGTTCATCCATGGAAAACTCCTTGATGATCTTGTGCAAGTCACACTTTCTCAACCTAAAGAGAAAGGCAAAGACAAAGCCCCTCTGAACAATCTTGCTGGGAATTCATCTTTGATAGATTCATCTTAGGTCTCTGTAAATCAGAAATAACTTAAAGGTATACAACACCGACACCAAATAACATTTAATGAAGCAAACCTGTAGAAATGACTTACCATGTCACTTATCCTGACTATATCATTGAATTCCCTTGCTCTACAGATCCAGCCTGGCTCTCCATTAATTTGGGAATCCTCATCTGCATTGAATGCTCTGGGATTCACAGAGAAATGGGCGTTCACCACTCTCGCATCCAGTCACTAGCTTTGGACAAGCTGGCAACCTCCGAGCTTCTGGTAGGGAGCTGATTTCTTTCTACTCTACCGTTTATTATTCAAAGCTTATTACAACATTCTTCTTCCTGGTACCACTGATTCAGCTTTCAGCTAAAGTACAATACAGTAGACTCTCATCATTTACTGGAGTTCGGGACTCAAAACCCTGTGGAAGTTGAAAAATCATGAATATATATATTGTATACTTAGGTGAACCCTCGTTGGCCGAGTAGGATAGTCTTCCAGGATCAGTATTCTGGTGGGTCCATAGGTAACTGTGGAGTCCTATTCTTGATCTGCATCTTCTCCCACAGTGAGGGCATTGGTTTCCAGATGGAAGGCGGTCTCGGTCGGGGTTGGCTTGACGCGCCTTCCTCTTGGCACGTTTCTCTCACCTTCCATTCGTGCCTCTTCAAATTCTGCAGCACCGCTGGTCACAGCTGACCTCCAGCTGGAGTGCTCAAGGGCCAGGGCTTCCCGGTTCTCAGTGTCTATGCCAGAATTTTTAAGGTTGGCTTTGAGCCCATCCTTATATATATTGTATATGAGATAATATCTTTCTAATAATCTCAAGATTTTCAAGTACATTTCTGTGATGAAACTCTGGAAAAAGGTGACCACGGACTCACACTTGAGGACATAAGGATTCCTAGAGAACACATTCTAATTAATAACAATAAACTTTATTTCTATACCACCCTATCTCCCAAAAGGGACTCAGGGCAGTGTACAAAAAAGATCGGCAAACATTCAATACCTGAGCAACATAACATAATCAAGCACATCAAATAATAAACAATCAAATAACATCAGAATATACTTATAAAACAATATAATAACAAGTGAGAAATTTAAATATACAAAGTGAAATAGTTTATTTAATGACTCTAATAATGATCAGAAGTAATGAACACATTTAAAATGAGTCATACTAACAGTAGGCCATCTGAACAAAGGTAAGTCTCCATGAGCTGAGTCAAAATTCAAATAATGTATTAATCCTCCTTCTCTCTGTATGCTTGAGTACACAAGTAAGTTTTTAACAGCTTCTTAAATGAGAGGAGGGAGTTTTCAGTTCTTTCAGGATGGAGTTCCAGAGGTGGGGAGCAATCACAAAGAAGGCCCCCTCTCTTGTTCCCACCAGATGCATTTGAGAAGGGGGTGGGACCGAGAGAAGGGCCTCCTTCGCAGATCACAGTGCTCATGTTGGTTTATATGCAGAGAGTGTTTTGTTTTTTTTTCCAAATAGTCTGGGCCTGAACTGTTTAGGGCTTTATAATGACCAGCACTTTGTATTTAACTTGGAAGCACTTTGTATAAGTCCATGAATAATCAAATCTGCAAAAGTAAAACCTGTACATATAGAAACTCGGATATATTATTTATTTATTTATTTACAGTATTTATATACCACTTTTGAGTCCCCCCAGGTGTGATAAAGGCGGTATATAAATACTGTAAATAAATAAAATAAATAAATACAACCGAGTCTCTATATGTACAGGTTTGACTTTTGTGGATTTGATTATTCGTGGACTTATACAAAGTGCTTCCAAGCTAAATACAAAGTGCTGGTCATTACCTATAAAGCCCTAAACAGTTCAGGCCCAGACTATTTGAAAACCCCCGCCTCTCTGCATAGTTCTGTATTTTTCTTGTTTTCCTCTGAACCACCACCACCCTGTCTTTTTGCATTCTACCAAATCTTATTTACTTCACCTTATCTCTCTTTCAAACAATGCCTGTGGTTTCTTTTCTTCTCATCCTCTGTTTGGGCAAAACAAATTCAGTGAATCATAACATGACACAGTGATAATATGTCAATGTTTTCATGGTTCAAAATTTCTTCTTCTCTATCTTGCACTTCCTTGTCTTAAGACCTGTGCAAAATTTGATATGCTGATAAGTGCATGCTTAGTGGTGATATATATGTATGTTTTGCTGAACTAACTTTTTCTTTCCTTTTCTTTTGCAGTTGGCTAAGAATATTGGGAATTCACGATTTAATGACATCGTAGAAGCCAATCTTCACAATGCAGCTCTAAAGCCTACTACTGACAGTCCCATGTAAGGAATCTTACTGTTCTTAATCACGATTGGGACAATTTGTGTATTTGCATATATATGTAAACACACTGTCGTGAGCTGTTATCCCTTGGGAAAAAGATATTGCTTGCTGACTCCTCACAAGAGTACTCCTTTCAATCTGAAGCTTAGGCCCCATCTATACTGACAAAAAAGTCAGTTTAGACTTCATTATATCGTCAGTGTGGACTCACATAATCCACTGTATGAGTCTACAGTACCTGGATTATATGGTAGTGTAGATGGGACCTTAATTTTTTATGCCTATGTTGTTTTGTATCGTTACAGGACTCTTCGAAAGGATTTCATCATAGCCAAGTATGTTGATAGAAAGTATGTTGCCCAGGGAATCATAGGAAGCCCAGCTGCCAGGATTAAGGACCTACAGGAAGCTGTCGAGGAGAAAAATATATATGTCTTGCTTCAGGCATATGCAGAAAAGATGGATTTAAGTGAGCCCGTTTTGGAGTCCAGCCAGGTGAGGTTTCCTCCTTCCAGGAACTGATACGCATGCACTTTAGCAGCATTCACAGCAATGCTATAGAAGCAAACATGCAATGCTAGCTAAGGAAACAGCTTCAAGGAAGCCTGTAAAAAGACAAGCATATGCTAGGGAGAATAATTAACACTAAGTTGCAATTGTGTTTGACAGTTATTGCAAGTCCGTTAGCTTGTGTGACGAGGAACAGTAATTCCTTCTTTGCACTGAATTTCATGCCACATAAACCCAGTGATTAAGTTGTCTCTTTTTGGTAGCGAAGGCACATATATTTGAGCATCCTTTCCCCCTGCATTTATAATAAATACTAAGTAATGGGATTTGTACCATGGGCCAAATTATACTTCATGTGTAAATTATGTAATACTTTCCAGTTGATAGGTATTTTTAAATGCACAACACAAGCCTCTAAATCCAGAGTTGGGTAGAGATGTTTGCTTACAGTTGGATATCCTCAATCCATTATTCTGAAGTGGAAAGGAAAGAACACCATTTGAAGGAATGATTTTGAATGGACAAGCGATTGTCAGGGTGAAGCAACCATCCGCTACTCATAACTGTGCTAATGAAGAGAAAAGAATAATGCAGTTACCTCTTGCTTATAGTTTTAGTCCAGAATTCCTGCAAGGCATGGATGATAAAAAATAATAGTAAGGACCTGCAAAAGAGCCTACATACTCATATATAAGTCTAGAAATTTCAGTCCAAAAACACAAAAAACTAGGTCAAATTATCCATGAGTCAATGTGAGTACCGTGCCTTAATTCTTATCCAAGAATGAATAATAATAATAATGATAATGATAATGATAATAATTTATTTGCATTCTCCCCTATCTCCCTGAGGGGATTCAGGGCAGATTCCAGCATATGCAGACACAAAGGCAAGTATTCAGTGCCTAGAAACAATGAATAAGCTAAAGGCTTCCCCTTTCATCTCCAGCTCGGGATGGTGCTCATTTCAGTTTCTAAGTCAAAGAGCCTGTGTTGTTCATAGACACTTCCTAGGTCATGTGGATGTTATGACTGCATGGAGTGCTGTTTATCTTTCCACTGAGGTGATACCTATTGATCTATTCACATTTGTATGTTTTCAAACTGCTAGGTTGGCAGAAGCTGGGGCTAACAGCTGGAGCTCACCCCATCTGGCAGATTTGAACCGCCAGCCTTCCAGTCAGTCAGTTCAGCAGTCAGTGGTTAAATCTGTTGCACCACTATGGCCCCTTTTCTGAGTAGAGGGGCAAAATGCAAGCACTTAGTCCTTTCCAGGAGACCCTAAAAGAATCACTGACCACCTGCTCTCTTCTGTCCATGTCTCCTCTTCTGGCTTTTCTGAATGCCTGGGTGGGGAAATGGGAGTGGTAGTGAGGGGTAACTGGTCCCCTGAAGCAGCATCAGTGCTTTTCCCTTTTATGGAATGACCCCTGACTTCTGCATGAATCACAGCAAAATCCATAATTTTGGATCCAAAACCCTCTCTCAACTTGTACATGACTTTGACTTATACATGAATATATGCAGTAACTTGTCCACTGGAATGTTTGCTATTGGGTACTGGGATGAATCCTCATCCATAAGGGAATGATTCTGTGTCCACACTGATTTGCAAGGAAACATCAATATTTGTCAATACTCACTGAGTATGTTTGTTTCTTGTTTAAAGGAATCTGGGGAGACACTTCTTCATTTGGCGGTTTTAAGATGTGACCGAACCTCTTTGCATATTGTAGATTTTCTGGTACAGAACAGGTAAGTTGACTCCCACATGCCTATTTTATGGATTTAATGGGGCTGCATTTTATTTCTTTCTGTGGCTGAAACTTGTGGGCAAATGTTGAGTTCTAGACTGCTTTGAAACTTTCTTTATCTTACACAGAAAGGGTAGAAGTTCAGCATACTCCTTACATTTCCTTGGGGGAAGAAAAGCCTTCTGTGTAACCTGGAGGGAAAAAAACTTTAGTGGGAATTCAGAAAATCTTAAATCTTACTATGATATGATAGTTTGCCATTTTGTTTCATATACAAAAATGCACTCCCCACTGCAGAATGTCATTTAGTCTGTTTCTCCAAACTATTGAACTATCAATAACTATAAAGTAGCATTCCTGCACTGCATTCTAACACTTATGAATAGTTCACATGTGTATGCAATGTATATTACTTGATGAGATGCAGGAAAAGGTCTTCAAGTCATCTGCATCCTCCAAGAAGTCACTAGAGAGGTGAGCAGCCCTCTTTCCCATTTCTCCCTTGCTTTAGCAGCACATTGTGCTCAGTCCCACTTTGTACAGGAGGACACTCTGAAGCTTTCAGGTGCCTATGGAGAGGAGGACGAATAGGATTTCCCCCCCATGAATTTCCATGTTACATAATTTACCTTATGTCCAATCTACTGAGTTGAAATAATAGTAACAGATTGGCTTGTCTGGTATTTGTCTGTTATTTTGGCTCATTCATACACAAATTGTCAGTCATTTAGTGATGAATATGCATATTTGTACTTGCTTCTGGTTCAGGTTGAAAGTCGTTCCATATATATATAATATGCTGCTATCCTGATGCTCTAGCTTAGTCCCTAAAACTCTTAATGATGCGGATACAGTGAAATTATGATAGGATAAAGGTGTTTACATCCTGACATCCTGTCTCGCTTGTAGTTGCATTGCACTTGAATTGTGATTGGAGTGCATGTTTTCACTAATGGAAAAATCCATTAGTGTATCCACTATTGCCATTGTTTTATGGCTTTGTTGTGCTATAATTTCCTTCTTCTGCTGTCTTAATATTACGACACGTAGGAGGGTTTCATGAGCATGCCATACTTGCACTACCACACAGTTATGGCAAAGTAATATGAAAAGAAAAAGATTACACCAGCACTGAGTAGGGCAAACATGGCCAAAGAAATCAAGGCTGTGTGGAAGACTGGTGTGAAAGTGAATGCTCCATTAACCATCTGTTTCTGTCTGCTTAAATGACAACAGACCGGTGTGACAAAGTCCTTAACATGGTGGCAGTATCAATGTTGTGCTTTTCTTAAGAAAATAAAACTGACGTTCCATATTTTTCATGAAGATTGATTCCTTAGGCATAGACAGAGCTATAGCACCTGGATAGTTGAAGAAACAGTGGGAGTATGTATGCAATGAGAATTACGAAGTCATTAAGTCTGGTAGCTATACCTCCTCCATCTAACAGGAAAATTAGAAGTTGAAGAAAAGAGCAATGATACAGCTGTTGTAGTACAAGGTGTGGCAATAACAACAAGGCCCAAGTTTATCTTTCTTCTAAAAGTAAAGCAAAAGTAGCAATTATATGGATTATTTGGATCACTACTCTGAGGAATATAAATTGGTTATCTAAAAGGCACTGTATGTTGTGACACATTTGCATTTATGGTGAATCTTAATGTGAATGTGGTTGTGAACAATGTTGCAATTAACCATGTTGGTTGTAAAGGTAGGTAAAGGTTTTTCCCTGACATTAAGTCTAGTTGAGTCCGACTCTGGGGGTTGGTGCTCATCTCCATTTCCAAGCTGAAGAGCTGGCGTTGTCCGTAGACACCTCCAAAGTCATGTGGCCAGCATGACTGCATGGAGCACCATAATATCAATGTAGTATCAGCTAATTTATTGGATAGGAGTTGGCAATGTGTGGCCTTCCAGATGGTGTTAAATGGTTTTGGTTAACTACTATTGTACTTAAACAACAGTTGGCTACTCACATCTTGTCCACGACTGACCTATAGAAATGAAGGCTGCCTAAAATAGGTGTCTTCATAGCCAATATTTTTCTCTCATCTAGTGATAGCCTGGTGAAACAAACATCCAAAGGAAATACCCCACTTCATTACTGCAGCCTCCACAATAAACCTGAATGCATAAAGCTCCTCCTGCGTGCCAAAGCCAACATTGGAATCAGTAAGTAGTAACCATACAAACATTAGTGGTTTGAGATAAGAGAGGAAATACCTGATTACTTAAATTGTTATCTCTTAACTTTACATTATATCACAACTGTACCTTGTGTAACTTTTGATAATTTTCTTTTGATTCTCTGCCCCTGCCCCATACTTCAGTAGCAGTTTCTATTTCTGTAGCTTTCTTTTTTTTTTACTTAGCCATGGTAAGTTCAAAAATACTGTTGTGGTTAAAAACTATACTGCTTTATGGTGACATTTACAACATTTAATGGTTGTAAATGGCAGAGGGTTGGACTTGATGGCCCATGTGGTCCCTTCAACTCTTCAACTCTATGATTCTATACTTATGTGATTCTAAATGGTTCCAATGCAGGTACTCCATCAGGGATTATGTGCAATAGATATGGAATGGCCTGGACAATTGTTGGATTGTGTGACTTTAATATTTATATTGATATGTTTTTAATTCCATTTTAATTCCATTTTTAATGTTAAATGATGTTGTATTTTATGATTTAATTGATAATTGTATGTTATTACCATTATGTTTGGTTTCTGTATGTGAGTCATTAAAGTTTGCCATAATCATGTTGGAAACCGCTTTTAGTCCCCTGCTGGGATGAGAAAATAAATATACAAGTGAAGTAAATAAATAAACAATAAATATTTAATTTTATTGTGCTCATGGTATAATGAGATTTCACAGTGAGCTCTGTCCAAAGGAGTAACCGAGCAGAAAAAGAGAGGTAACGTTGTAGTATTGGCTTTCATGAACTGTGATCCACTTGTTCAAAGGTACAAAATACTATCCAGAATGTCATACAACACACATTAAGTGGTAGGATTGTAGACACTGAGTTCAAAGAGAAATCATTGTCACCTTTTGCATTTAAATTGTGGCCTATTGGGACTGAAATGTCCTTCCCCTCTTTTTCTATGTTACTTCCTCCCTCTCTGGAGAAGTTGCAAGGAGACAATGGTTTGATTTTCAGTTAACTGAATTATATCTGAACAGTGTATAATCTCAGCTAAGATTTGTTTGAAACAAGCTGTTTCTATAGCCCACAGTTCAAAGTTTATTTGTTTCCAACTAAACATACATAATGTCACTCCTTGCAGAATGTAGCTAGTAACTTAAACCACTCACAAAGTTCTCTTAGGAATTGGCTTTATTACTCAGATTTCCACAGTCCAAGAAAAAGTCGCCAATGGCGTTCTCACCAAAACCACTTCTTTTCCTACTATGCTCAGTATTCTGCCCTATTCCCTTATAACTATTTTCCCATGGGAAAAAGTTAGTCCATCCAACTGCTCTGTGCTCCGACCGTTCCACCAGTGCCTCTGCTGACCTCAAGATGTCACAGAGAAGATTTATGGTGAACTTCTGAGACAGAAGAAATCACCTCCTGGCACATAAGTTTAATACAATGTGTTGTATTCAAATTACAAAGCAAAACAGTGTTTAATTAAAATTAGAAGGGAAATCTTCCTGCCTCTTCTTGTGGAGGAAGAAGAGAAAGCATATGAACTTGGTGCAGCTGGTGGTGTGGTAAGGTTCAACTCCTTTTTGCAGTGAACTGAGAATTATCATAACAACACCAAGCACAGCCATTTTCTGCATTTTACCCACTTGTGTTACCACAATATATTTGCCATTGTCATTCTCTTTAGGCTGAGAGAGTGTGACTTGCCCAAGGCCACCCAGTGGGTTCCCATGGCTGTGATTACCTCCCAAAACATATTTGTTCTTCACCTGGATCTAATCTGAACCTTGAAAAGTTTACCATATAATCAAAATTGGATAGTTGGCAAGATGTTTTGGTCTGAGTGCTAGATTAGGTAGGACTTAGGAGACCAGAATTTGAATTCGCACTCTGCCACGGAAAGCTCTGGGCAACTTTGGCCACTTCACACTTTTTCAGTCTTAGAAGAAGACCATGGTAACTCACCTCTGATTAACAGCTTTCCAGGAAAACCCTATACTCATAAGATGGAGTTAACTTGAAGTCTCATAATGAGAATAAATCAAAATGGACTATAATGTTGAAGTCAAAGTTGCTAACAGTTTCCATCATCATTAATCTTATGGTGACATCTCTCATTTCCCCCATAGCCAATGAAGACGGAGAGACAGCCCTCGATGTTGCTAGGCGAATGAATCATGCTGTGTGTGAGGATCTGGTAAGAAGCAGGATACACACCTCCGCTTTCTGATCTTGAAGCAGTGGCATAAATCAGTTTTTTCAACATATCACTACTGGAGCACATTATCCGCCCTCCCTCTTTCTCTGTTTTTTTGTTCATGCATGTTCAGTAAGAGTCTGGAAGCAGCAGCTGTTTACCTTGCCTCTTGTAGGCAGGCACATGTGGCAACAATAGGATTTGATCAACCTTTATTCTATGGTTTACTGTAGGAAGCTTGCTGCAACCAAACACCAAAGGTGTGTACTTCTCCAGCCCTCCTTCAGCTGTCTCATGATGCCAACTCTGCTTAAAAAACAACAACAAAAAAACACCTCCCAGCTAGATACAGAAAAAGAAGGATTGGGGGGTGGGCATGAGAAGACTTTGCAAAAAGGAACTTGTTTGTGGATACATTGTTACCTGGAGTATGTCTGCAGTTGCCTTTTTAGAGATTCTGATTACTGGAAAATTATTTTGGCCCATGGTATAAATTCATTTTATACTGTTCCTTATGAAACCAGATTTTCAAATTTATGTGACACTTTAAACTATATACTGCAAATGTTCCCCAGAGTGTGACCACTACTGCTGCAGTCAACATAGACTATGGTTTTAATGTACTGTTATGTTGTTAGATAGCTCTGATAAAAACTAACATCATATCCTACTTCTCCACTCCCAAGAAACAAGGAGAAGCCTTGGAAAATTTAAAAGTTTATTTTAAATGTTGAGACATTGCATGGTTTCTGCATTGCAAGACCTCAAACAATAAGACACAAATTTATATAATTATGGAAATGACAAAAACTGAACTGCATGCACTGGATATTGAAACCCAATTTATGAGGTACATGAGAGTGCAATTTTTTGTTGTACATTTGTTTAGCTCCATCGTATTAGGTAGCTTGCCTTGGGCCAGGCCTATAGGAAACACTTTAAATTCATAAATATTTAATGATTGGCCTTGAATATAACGAGCACTACTTTTGCCATCAATCTGCTATTTATGGTGCTGGCCTTATAGCTCCAGAGATCTCTTCTCATTGTCTTTTGGTTCTTCCTGTTTCCTCACTGGAAGTCCTGAGCACAGAAAGAAAACAGTTATTACACCACCACTCCTTGGTTTGGAACTTGCCATACAAATCTCAAACAAAGGCTGGGTGTTTTCTGTATTCTAGCTGGCACAAAATGATCACTTCAATATGCGGGCGCATGTG
This sequence comes from Anolis sagrei, assembly GCF_037176765.1. Taxonomy (NCBI): domain Eukaryota; kingdom Metazoa; phylum Chordata; class Lepidosauria; order Squamata; family Anolidae; genus Anolis; species Anolis sagrei. The sequence continues at coordinate 206,907,297 of NC_090024.1, read as the reverse complement.
GAATATGACTGGCGACTCGGCCAAGAGGACATGTTTGAAAGTGATGATGACCTGGACGAGAAGGTAAGATCCCACTTATTTTGATCTTTTGTTGCAAAGGTTAGAGTTTGCTCACAATGTTCCAGTTCTTAGCTATACTTAATAGAATTAGCAAAGACTTTCCAACAGATTGTTGATCCCTTGAAATTGGGCATATGCTATGGTAGGTTTAATAATAATAATAATAATAATAATAATAACAACAACAACAACAACAACAACTTTATTTATACCCCCCACCACCTCCCCAAGGGACTCAGAGCGGCTTACATGAGGCCAAGCCCAACAGTACAGTATAGGTTTTATATTGCAATTGTATGTCTATTTGCTCTGATAGTTACCAAATGGTAATCTTGTCAGAATTATAGAATCAAACCAGTGGGTTTCTGTACCAGAGCAGGGATTCTAACTGTGGTTTCCAGGTGTTCCAGCCCACTCAAATCACACTCTATACCTTCATATTACAACCCTCAAGTACATAATAATTGCAGGTACCCTTATAATAAGTTACTTTCTGGCTCTGAATAGAATACTGAATTAGCTGGTGCATTGATCTGATCCAGCCATGTCATTTTCTTCTCTAGGTAGTTTTTCAAGCTATTAACCAAATGTCCCAATTTTCTGTTGACATTGTCTTCATTTCAGCTCAGTCCTGTGAAAAAGGATCACTTTCATCGTCCTCAAAGCTGCTACAATTTACCTGGAGCAGCATCTCAGTCATGGAAAAATCCAGCAAACTTTTCAAAGGGAGCCAGTCCAGCTTCTCAGGACAAATACCATGACTTATATGCCGTACCACATGTCTCTAAGTCCTCTCCAGTTTCTCCCTCCACTGGTCCACCACTGCCACCACGTAACATACCCAGAGGTTAGAAAATCCTTTCAATGTACCATTCCATCACTTCACAATCCCATCATGCGAATTCTTCCCTTCTGAAATTGTATTTGTTCTCCAAGTACTGCTTGTTCTCCAAGTACTGTCAGTTGCAGTCCATTTTAATAATGAAGTGTTTGCAGTATATGCTAAGTGTATACTCTGCCGTTGTTCTGAGTTGGCAGGGACAGTCCCAATTAAATCTGCTGGCTGACTTCTTCGGTAATGCTAAAAATGTTCTAGTCTCTCTTTTTCATCCACCTTTTTCATTTCTCCTGGCTTTAATTGCTGCAGAATGAATTCAGATTCCAAAACTACAGTGAGCCCTCCACATTTGTGGGTTGAACTTTCCTAGATTTGATTATTTGCAGATTTGATTTAATAGGATCTCTCTACTCATCTCTAGTTTCTCCAGGGCAATTGTACAGTCCAGTTCTGCCTTGGATAGCCTTGGCATTTCTATAGACATGTCCTCTTAGGTGAAAAAAAAGTTTTTCCACTTTTGCTGGGGTCCTGCATGCTTAATCCTTGCATTCAACTTCACAGTGGAGAGAAGGCTGCAGACTCCTGCCTTTTCCAGTATACCATACATATACATATAAAACTAATATACGTATTTTTGTGTGTGTGTCAGGAATGACTTGAGTTAACTGCAAGTCGCTTCTGATGTGAGGGAATTGGCCATCTGCAAGAACATTGCCCAGGGAATGCCTGGATGTTTTACCACCCTGTGTGAGGCTTCTCTCATATACCAGTCAGCAGACCTGTTATCGCAAGGGTTTAACCCAGGCATGGGCAAACTTCGGCCCCCAGGTGGCTGGGATTTCTGAACTTCAACTCCCACAATTCCTAACAGCTGGTGAGCTGGCTGGGATTTCTGGGAGTTGAAGTCCAAAACACCTGGAAGGCTGAAGTTTGCCCATGCCTGGTTTAACCCATTGTGCCACCGGGAGCTCCTAATATACATATGAAATATCTGGGTTAAAATATGATACTGCATGCATAATGGCAACCTCTTAATTCCAGCCTATTGGTTTTCTAGCATCTTCAGTTTCTGTATTGGTTGTATTTGACTTGAGGGGAAAAGACATAAACACAGGGACCCTAAATCGAAACCAAAACTTAGATAAGCATAGCAATGGAAAATATAATGTTTGAATGAGCTCAAGGGGCCATCTAGTCAAGACCTGCCATACAGGAATCTATGTCTAAATAGAATCATAAAGTGTTTAATAAAACAAAACATTGCTCACTGTTTACTCCTCTCAGATGAGAATTCAATTACTGAATTATTTCTGATAAAGAAACATCTTGAGACTTTAAGACTTCGAGATTTTCTTCTTCTTGGCAATTTCATATTTGCAATGAAATTGGGTTGTCAAGCCTGAAATACGAGAATCCTAACTTAAGACCTAGAGACGACCCCTTGTGATGTTCCAGTGAGAGATCATGTTGCCATTACAAGATGATGGTACAATAGGCAGACCCGAATGATGTTATTAAGCATCAAACAAAGTTGTACAAAGTGTGCCATTCAAACCAAATCTAACAATTAGGAAAATATTTACACATGCAGTTTTCAGGGCACTACTCTCACCCTAAGATTCCTCCTTCTCCTCAGTTTGAGGAATGGAGAATAGGGAACAAACCCAGAGACCCACTAACATCACAAGATGAAATAAGCACTAACTGTATTTTTAAAATGTTTTTATTAAGTTTCAGCAAAAATAATAATAAAAAGAATACATCTTCAAAAAGAAAAAGAACATACTTAAACCAAACAACCATAACATAATCCAATTAAATAATAAAAACACAGACACTACTTCAGTGTCTTGTCTGGACTTCCTTCCCTTTGAGGAAGAGGTTCTTCCTTAATCTTCTTGTGTTCCATTTGCTGAAAAGAAAACTTAAATGCTTAATTATTATTTTTGTTCACAGTGACCACTACTGCTTCCTTATTCCCTCTAACTTCAAAGCTTTTAAGACTTTGAGGCCTTCTTTTTATATAGTTATTCATTGTGTGGAGCCCCCAGTGGCGCAGCAGGTTAAACTACTGAACTTGCTGACTGAAAGGCCAGTGGTTTAAATCTGGGGAGTGGGGTGAGCTCCCACTGTTAGCCCCAACTTCTGCCAACCTAACAGTTTGAAAACATACAAATGTGAGTAGATCAATAGGTACTGCTTCTGCAGGAAGGTCACGCTGTTCTATGCAGTCATGCTGGCCACATGACCTTGGAGGTGTCTATGGACAACGCTGGCTCTTTAGCTTAGAAATGGAGATGAGTACCACCCCCAGAGTTGGGCATGACTAGACTTAATGTCAAGGGGAAACCTTTACCTTTTCCTTTACTCATTATTCCCATAAATTCACTTTAATTTAGATTGATTTAATTACTATCAGAAATAAGAACCCTGGTAATGACACCACCATTCTGTTCGTTGTCTCTGTTCATGAATTCTATCAGTTTAACAAATGTGGTATTATTAAATCTATTTTTTTCAGCTCCCAGTTTCCCTCCTCCACCACCCCCATCCAAACGGTCTGCCTTCCTTGAAGGCACAACAGCTAGAAAGATCCTGCCTCCACCTCTAACAATTCGGCATAAGCGAACTTCCTCGGAGCCTTCCCCCTGCACACCATTGAATCTCAGCAGCCCAACTGAAGGTAAGAGAACTCATTTCCTCAGTTGGGGTCCAGGCCATACTGCATTGAATGATCCTTAATGTGAAGTGTCAGATAAAGCTTCTTTATACAGTTGCAGTCTTCTTTATTATATGGTTTTCCAACATTCATACCATTTCTGTGTTTACTCCATGGGTGGGCCACCTTTGGCCCTCTAAATCAGGACTTCTTAAACTTTTCCCACTCACAACCTTTTTCTGTCTGAATTTTTTTTACATGATCCTGGTTTTATCGGCATATAAAACAGATATAAATCCAAACATTTACTGATAATAAGTCAAGCCTTTCTAAACAGGCCGCTTTTCCTTTTTTGTGGAGTGTTACTGAAGCATTTTCTGCAGAGTCCACTGTAAACACTGCATGTTGTCGCTAAGAGATTTGTGCAAATGGGTGGCATTCAGAAATCTTTTAGTGTTTCCAAATTTTCCGTGACCCAAACATTGAGCTGAGGGGACTGCATTTGGGACTGGGAACCCACAGTTTAGGAAGCAGTGCTCTAGAACAGTGGTTCCCAACCTGTGATCCATGGACCACCAGTGGTCCCCAAGAACTAAAACATGGTCCACAGCCACACCATTACTATATGGTGGCAACGAGAGAAACTGGTCTCACAAAACTCTCTTATAGGGCCAAGGCAATGGGGATATTGGGAAGGGAGAGGCTAACTAACCACAAAAGGCATAACAACAAGCCTCCTGCTACTTCTCCTCCTCCCTCCCCCTGAGCGGAGCTGTTCCTTGTAGTGTCTGGAAGTATGGATGTCTTTGTGTTTTCGTTTTTATGTCTGTTCCTGGGGTTATTTGGGGGTGCTGATTCAGAAAATTGCATTGGATAGACCACATCAGTTCTAGATTATTAAATATGGTTTTCTGTGAGTGAGCAGATGGCGACTACTGGATGGTATATGTTCTGTATCAGAAACTCAAGCTGATGTGGTCTATCTAGTGCAGTTTTCTGAATCAGCACCTCAAATAACCAAACTAAATCTATAGTTGACCAAAAACTGATTCATAACCATTTTGGTACCAATGTAGGAAAGCGGTCTCTGGGCAAAGCAGTCCCTGGGCAAAGTGGTCAAAAAAAGTTGGGACCCACTGCTCTAGAAGTCGTTAAACAATTCATATCTTCTTGCCATATCAGCCATACTGAAGGCAAAGGGCCACTTGCTCTTGAGTCCAAATTTTTGTTCCTGTTAAAATATCTGGTTATTCAGTTAAATAGCTTTCAAGTCTATAAATTTCCATTGTACTTACCCAACCATGTCTCATATTATGAGTACAACTGTAACTAATTATGGACATGTCACTTTTCTGGGGTAAAACCCTGCAGTTCCTCTAGAAAATTCAGTAACTTTGAAATGATGCTATATTGAAGATGAAACAAGCTTGTTTTTTGCTACTCCAAAGACAAGGTCATGGTGCAGTAGAGTTAAACAACAGGAAAAGAGATTCCACCTAAATATTAGTAAGAACTTCCTGGTGGCAAGAGCTGTTCAACAGTGTGATGAAGTCTCTTTCTCCGAATGCTTTTAGGCAGAGACTGGATGTCCATCTGTCAGGGTTACATTGATTGTGTTTTCCTGCATGCCACTGGGTTGGATTTTGTGGCCTGTGCTGTCTCCAACTCTTATGAGTTTATGATTCACGACAGTTTGGCAATGAAGACCTAGGATCTATGTGCTCCATTTGAGCAAAAATCACTTATGCACACAAATATTGTTTCCCACACATTGTTTGTGTGGGAAGGAATTTAAGAGAGCTTTTGATTAACTTACTTTTGCACATAAGCTGAGCCAGAATGTGATGAGTCACAAATCCCAATTTACCAAATCATTTCTAAGTTCAGTTCACCACACTGAACTCTTTGCACAGAGACTATTTTCTTTTTTTTAAAAATGCCATGTGTATCAGCCACGTGTGTGCATTTGCCTTCAATGTTGACTTATAGAGTTCTGTTATTTCACATACTGAAGAAATACAGAACTGATTCTTTTTCTGTGATACATAGTCACAGGATCTCAGAGGTATTGCTAAGTGACTCAGAATGGAGAAGGAAGATGTGTACATAGAATCACAGAGTTGGAAGAGACCTCATGAGCCATCGAGTCCAACCCCCTGCCAAGAAGCAGGAAAATCTCATTCAAAGCACCCCCAACAGGTGGCCATTCAGTTTCTGTTTAAAAGCCTTCAAAGAAGAAGCCTTCACCACGCTCCTGGGAAAAGAGTTCCACTGCTGAACAGCTCTCGCCATTAGGAAGTTCTTTCTTGTGTTCAGGTGGAATCTCCTTTCCTGTAGTTTGAAGCCATTGCTTTGCGTCCTAGTCTCCAGGGCATCAGAAAACAATCCTGCTCCCTCCTCTGTATGACTTCCCCTCACATACTGTCTATAATTGTTGTGAGGAGCAAATAATCTGGATTCTGTTAGATGTATAACAAAGTTTAGTACTTGAAGAGCAAGGATTAGTTAGTTGGAGTGACCCAAACTGTCCTCCCCTCTTGTCCAGCTCTCCTTACCTCTGTGATGTAAACAGATGCTCTTGTGAATACTCTTATCCCCCAACTCTTAGGTAGATTAGTTTAGCAGCCTGTGTAATTTGATTTGTAATTTGACTTGATTGGATTTGTGAATATTTGGCCATGATTTAAGCATTTCTTGGCTTAACCCTCATACTGAAGAATTTCCAAAATTTTGTGTGTGTGTGACTCATAAGATATGGATGGTAACCAAAAAGTTACAATCAAAAATGGAATTCATTACGGCTTTAAAATGTCTCTCCAAAATGATTGCTCCTTCATGAATTTTTAGACAGAATAATCTGATTCGATTCCTGCTTATGAATAAAACAAAAAGCTTTGTCTTTGCTTTCCATTAGACTCTAAGTCTTTCTCCCTTCCAAGACGCTGCTCTCCAGAAGGAGCCTCTCCTAGGAGCTTGAAGTAAGAATATAATACATTTGTCTGTGATGTATTGCTTTGTGCCAGGTGTTGCTATTCTGCTCTTTGTTTTGAACCAGAGTGGGCTCTTTGTCTATAAATCTTGCTCAAATGCAGATAATATATATGCTCATTTAGGAGGCTTAGATACATCCTTGTGAAAATTAGTGCTTGGTGTCTACAAGCGTTTGGTTCCAGAAACCAGTACAGATAGGAAAAATGCAGCAGCTGGAGACAAGCCCCATGAATTCTTTGAGGTCCCCACCCTCAAGGAGTAGATCAGTCCCCTGCTTTGGCCTGCAGCACTACTGCTGGAGACTGCAAGTATAGTACTGTATGTAGTATGCTACATCTATTGTGTAGACTGTGCATTGTATTGTCAAAGGCTTTCATGGCCGGAATCACTGGGGTGTTATGTGGTTTCAGGGCTGTATGGCCATGTTTTAGCAGCATTTCCTTCTGATGTTTTGCTTGCAACAGTGCTTGTCATCTTCAGGGGATCCTGCATCTTCAGAGGAGCCACAGATACATGCAAAACATCAGGAGAAAATGCTGCTAGAACATGGCCATACAGCCCAGAAACCACACGACACCTCGCTTTGTGTTGTGTACAGGACTATGGTCTGAATCCATGTTTGGTTGAATCCACAGATCCCACACCCACAGATACAGTGGACATTCTGTAGTGTGCTTGTAACTCCCTAGTCAGCTGGTATATATCAGTTGGTAAATGTTATTCATAAATCTCCAAGAGGGAATATGCAATCTTTTAAGTTGAATGAATGTTCCTTGTTGTTTCCTTCAGCTCTGGATCTTCTGAAACCCAAGAGGAAGAGGATTCCTGGCAGCCAGGTAAGATTGTTTCCACTAAAGTTACTATTCAGTTGTAGCTGGGATTCTACATAATACCGTGAGTGCATGAAGGAAACACTTGTATTGTAGGGAAGCTACTTTTTTGATAGTTGTCAGAATTGCTCCTTTTTCTTGCTGGAAAAAAATGCTGTTTGAATTTTAGTCATATGATTGTCATGAACCCATGATATTACCAGTGACTAGAAGTGGCACAGCTCCTTTCATAATAGTTTAAAAGGTTTTTTTGGTGTGTGTGTCTGTGTTGAGGCCAAGCATTATTCTGTTTCACAATTTAATTGTAGGGCTGCTCATCTAGCCCTGTATGAACTAGATCAATGATCAGTCAGACTAATGGCCTATCTTTCCCAGCATCTTGGGTGGTCAGCAAGATGCCTGGAGGAAGTCCAATAACTCATTATCTTCTGTTTGTTCTCAAGCAACTATGGCTGGGCTTCCAATCTGGCAAAGTGAGTGATCGAGCTATCAGACCCAGAATCACTCACTATGAGGAGTCTACAAAGTCAAGCACTGGAAACGGCATATGTTTTCCAAGAGCACCTGGTCTGCCCACATTTTCAGGTTTAGACCGTTCTATGGAGAACAGCATTAGTTGCTTTGTATGGCTGGCATTACTTTCCACAGAAGATGGGAAACAGTGACAAGAAAAACTGACAAGGAGAGAAAGTGGGTTGCTGTGAGTTCCAGAAGCATTCTCTCCTGATGTTGCTCCCACATCTATGGCAGGCATCCTCAGAGGTTGTGAGGTCTGTTGGAAAGTGGGCAAGTGGGATTTATATATCTGTGGAATGTCCAGGGTGGGAGAAAGAACTCTTGTCTGCTTGAGGCAGGTGTGAATGTTGCAATTGGCCACCTTGATTAGTATTTAATGGCATTGTAGCATCAAAGCCTGGCTGATTGCTGGGGATCCTTTGTTGGGAGGTATTAGCTGGCCCTGATTAATTCTTGTATGGAATTCCCCTCTGTTTTTTTTAGTGTTTTTAGCTGGCCCTGATTAATTCTTGTATGGAATTCCCCTCTGTTTTTTTAGTGTTGCTCTTTATTTGCTATCCTAATTTTAGAGTTTTTTTAAAATTCTGGTAGCCAGATTTTGTTCATTTTCATGGTTTCCTTCTTTCTATTCAAAGGAGAGAAAGGTTAGACAATAAGAGGGAGGTGGGGTGCAGGGAAAGGAAGACTTAGTAGTCAAAAGAAGACAGCAAGTGAGGCATGAAGGGGAGAAGAGCCTATGAGGCCAGAAGAGAATAACCTGAAAGTGTGGAATGGGAGAAGTAGTGATTATGGGCAGTGTCTCCACTGCCTTCAAGAGTGGTAGAGGTTTCCTGCTGCTGTCAGCAACTAGCTATTAGTTTCTAATCCTAGAGCTTTCAACATAAACAATATTTTCCATGTATTTGTTTTTCTTTTAAAGCCAAGTAAGTTGGTAGACATCATCACTTAGTGAACTCTGTGACTTAACTATGCATTACGTGAAGAATTATTTATCACCTCCACCAAAGCCTCTTGAGAAGCGAATGGGTCTGAGTGGCTCATCTGATACCAAAGCACCCTGAAATACTTGGCATTACAACAAAGATAGTTCACACAGTATATATTTTGTTTGGGAAATCTATTTAGTTGTGTGTCTCTATCCAGCCATGTATAAGCACTGCAAGTAAGCCAAAAGGGAACAGGAAACGCAAGGCAGGAATGGATGCAGAAAATGTCGTCATCCCCGCTAATCAAAGCCTTCCAGCATCTCAACCATGCAATCCCTGAATTCACTGTGCCACCAGTTATAACTTTGTTTATGGGCAGTTGCTCCAGTTTTGGTTGCTTTTTTCTATTCTTTGAACTCTGTATTTGTGAATCAAATGGGCCTATTTTATCTGACTTTCCTGTTTCTCAAAACACCAGCAATGATGTAACTCTCATGGGGAAAGAGAGAGCCTTTTGAAGGTGAACCCGTGATGCTTAAGACAGGGGGGAGCAGGCTGTGAATATTTTCAAACACAGCTATTCCTTCTGAAGGTGATGTTTGGTGCTGATTAAGGAGAAATCTTTGACTAATATTTAAAAAGATTGATACTATTCATCACTTTTTCTTGGCAATGATGGGGAAATTTATAAACGGGGAGATTAATGAATTGGAAGAGTGTTTCCTACAGTAAAAGTGTGATCCCATTATCATTTCAAGGGAGCAGGCATATAAGGGATCACAATAGAGAATGGGATGTTTGTAGTACTTTTGTGTGACTGTGTGTATGTTTTCCCTGTTCTGTTTTTCAAAATAGTCACTTAGTTTGTAGTTTACTTGTAGTGGGCAGTATGTAGTTGTGTGGTTTGGTAGTTTTATACATCTGAAAAGCTCATTTATGTTTTATTTAGGTTCTACTTATGTTTTATTTCATGTGCCTTAGAATCAGAGAAAAATTGTACTTGTATGAATCCTCTCATCTCACAATGTAAGGTCTGCTTCACTATATGGATAGGATTTTGTAAGCTATTATTGTCTCAATTTTGTAGAGCATCGCCCATCCTTTTTTTTCTTGCCCCCTGAAAACATCCATAATGTTATCTGATATTTACCATGGTTGTTTCAATGTGCCTGATATTTATCGTGGTTGTTTCACTGTGCCTGAAAATGTGGTTGTTTTTGTGCCTGAAAATGTGGTTGTTTCAGTGTGCCTTCCCAGAATAAGGAAACTCCCAGCAATATGTCCCTAAACGCACTTTACTAATGATCTAGGATTGTCTGCACATTTCATCCCTCTCCAAAATTTCTATCCTAGTTATATGTCACCTGGTCATGCCCAGCATTGTTTTTAAAAAAATTAATTATTACATTTGGCCCAGCCATAGGTTTTTAAACGCCGTTGTGTTATTGTTAATGTTTATTGCTTATTTTCTGCTTATGAGTTTATTTATTGTTTTGTATTACTGTTGCTATTGTTTTTATTGTTGTATTGTGGGCTCAGCCTCATGTAAGCTGCACCGAGTCCCTTGGGGAGATGGTAGCGGGGTACAAATAAAGTTTATTATTATTTATTTATTTATTTGTATTACAGTTGCTTTGAAAGAACAGGAGGCATCTTTTGAGCCAAATCAATGTTCAAGAGAGAATCACTGGTCTATTCCCCACTCACCTGGGTCTTTAGATGATGTCCCGCCACCATTGCCAAAAAGGGGGTACTCGGTGAGTTCTTTGTATGTTTCCCAATAAATGTTTCTGAAACAGGTATCATTTCCCACTTCTGCTTCTTAGACTGAGGGGATGAGGGTCTTTGCCACTTTCCCTTCTTTTTCTTTATTTTCTTACAAGACAGAAAACAGGTAGAAAACAGGTACAGTCTTTAGGTTGCATCAGGTTATATATTTCAATATATATTTTAATATTATATGCATATGTGGGTGAGTTGGCAACTGAAATTCATCTGGTCTGCAAAATTGCCTTCCTATGTTTGTTTTTGTGCCTCATTTGCTGATGAGAACCTCATCACAAAGTGCGGATTTTGGCAGCATGCGCCAGCTCTGTCCTACTTTGCCCACGGAGTCTGCCAGCTCCCATCTAACGATGCCAGCGGGACTCCATGGGTGAAGCAGGATGGAGTTGGCGCATGCCGCCACTGCAGCAACACAAGACACTTCCTGTATTGCCATTAGAATCAATGGGGGGGGGGGGAAGCTGCGTGTTCCATGCGCGCTCCACGCACACTCCACACTTCCCTCCATGGGATTGCCCTCAGCTGGAGTCAGGCAATGTGGGGTGTGGGGCGCCACGTTCCCCACACCCTACCACAGTGCGCAACATTCTTGGCAGCTGTGTGACAAGGTCATAAGAATGGCTATACTTGAACACAAGTTGCCTCTCTCCTCAAGATGAAAATTAAAACATTTAAAACAGTTTCTGAAGAATGTGAAGTTCACTGTGTACTAATTACAACTTTTTAGAGTCCCTTAAACAGGAAAAAGGGTGCCTTAGATTAAGAGAAATATGGTACTTGTATGAATCCTCACATCTCACAATGTGAAGTCTGCTTCACTATATGGCTAGGATTTTGTACATTAAATGTACATATACCAGTTTCTTTAAATGTGCTACTTTGATTGACTAGTTAGGTGTAGCCAAAACCACAAAATTCAAGTACTCCCCCATTTCTTTTATTAAGATATATATAATCATGCCATTCATTAAACACCCTTTCATTTCTGAACATTTCCTTCTTGTGTAGGCTTATACTTGTGTAAGGAACAAGTACTTCCATTATCTTTGTGTGCAAGCTAGTCACTGAATTGTGCTGCTTATTTCAGACCAAATCCTATCTGCGTCGAGTCAAAGCACTTTTTGACTGTCAAGCTGATCATGAAGATGAGTTAACCTTCCAGGCTGGAGAGATCATTGTAGTAGATGGGGAGGAGGATTCCAATTGGTGGGTAAGTGGTCATCAGAGCTTCCGACTGGATGAAGAGTTTCTTACCTCTGTCCTGAACCTTATCCTATAGCACAAAGCCAGATTTGCTTTTGTGCAGCCCACACCAAAGAGCTCTGTACTGGGGACCCTCTTCTGTCAGTGGGCCCATTCTTTATCAGAGTAAGTCCCATGGCAATAGCCTTGGACCACAGTAGCCAGCAATCTAAACACTGGGTGTCTAGTACTATTTTGCTGGCACTATAAGGAGCCCCTGGTGGTGAAATGGGTTAAACCCTTGTGCCAGCAGCACTGCTGACAGACAGGTCAGAGGTTCAAATCTGGGGAGAGTGGATTGAGCTCTCTCTGTCAGCTCCAGCTCCCCATGTGGGGACTTGAGAGAAGCCTTCCACAAGGATCCAACATCCAGGCATCGCCCTGGGCAACGTCCTTACAGACAGCCAATTTCCTCACACAAGAAGCGACTTGCTGTTTCTCAAGTGATCTGATGTGGCGGCAAAAAAAGCCAATGGGATCTTGGCCTGCATCAATAGGAGCATAGTGTCTAGATCTAGGGAAGTAATGCTACCCCTCTATTCTGCTTTGGTTAGACCACACCTGGAATATTGTGTCCAATTCTGGGCACCACAATTCAAGAGAGATATTGACAAGTTGGATTCCATCTGAACATGAGGAAGAACTTCCTGACTGTGAGAGCCGTTCAGCAGTGGAACTCCCTCCCTGTGTGGCGGAGGCTCCTTCTTTGGAAGCTTTTAAACAGAGGCTGGATGGCCATCTGTCAGGGGTGATTTGAATGCAATATTCCTGCTTCTTGGCAGGGGGTTGGACTAGATGACCCATGAGGTCTCTTCGACTCTTTGATTCTATGATTCTATAAGTGTCTCCTGACATGAAAAGAAAACTATAGAAAATAAATAGTAGGAACTAAGTCTAGCTAATTGACACTTTTCAGAGCACTGGCCAGCAAATAAATACATTCGCTTTTATGTTTATGTATTGTTTATTGTATGGTTAGCACTGGTTGTGCTTCTATGAGCTGCCCCAAGTATTTTCGAGGAGTTGGTGGCGGGTTATAAATAAAGTTTATTTGTTTATTATATTTATATATAATTAAAGGAGGTTGCATATAATACATTGATTTTGCCATGGCAGTGGGACATTTGGAGAATAAGAGAATCAGAAATGCAATCATTGTGCACTTCTGTAGGACTTGTAATCATTGTGGACTACTTTCTTTATTTTCTCTCTCTGTTCAAATGGTCTTATGTTGCATTGGGTTTTTGTTTTGTTTTGTTTTTGTTTTTTGCAGTGTGGCATGATTGAAGGGCAGCCTCACAGGAAAGGTGTCTTCCCAGCATCCTTTGTTTACATACTGCATGAATAGAAGGCGGAGAAGACAAAAAAGCATGCATGGAATTTAAGAGGGCTTCCTCTTGTAAGGAGCAGGCATGAGACTTCTGCAATTAATCCTTCACATGCACATCTCTTCAGTTTACGACCTGTAAGATCGTGTACTGGGCCAGGAACTGGGTTCATTGATGCTGAAATGTTGTTGCAAGGTGCAATCTACTTCCCATTCAAATCATTAGTCAAATGTCCACTGATCTGCGTAGAAGAAGATTGTACTCAAAACGTATTGGATACTGTCTTGATGAATTCACTGATGTTCTTCACCTACAGCTTCTCATGCCATGATGCCTCACTGCCGTGGCGTGCATATAAATATTGCATGTACATTAACAGAACCTCACACATATTGGGGTGTTTCTCATCCAGATTTGATCTAGGTGTTGAAGTGATCAGTGATTCAGGTGGAAATATCCCCTTCATTTGGATTATTTTATATGGCACACTCAAGGTATCATGGCATTGCATCACAATCACACACGTATAACTGGACACTTACGACCTGAAGTAATGTAATCTTGTATGGGAAGCTGGGGCCCTTTTGTCATGACGTTACTCCTTTCACTGCACAGGAAGATGGGTTAAGGTGCCCAGTATACAATCAGTGCAACATTTTCACTTAGAAACATGAGAACAGAAGAAACTAGAAGGCTGTGGTTTTGACCTGCCTATTGTAAACATGGATCACCAACATGTTCCATCATATTCTAGGCCAGAGGAAGAAAAGGAATGAAACAAGGTACATGATAACATAGTACCTGTTGATCCTATATTTCCTAGTGGCAGAAACAAGTGAGAACATACAAAACACATAGGAATATATAGCACCTCATCGGTTCCCTTCACTGTATTCATAAGCAATCTGATTTATAGCACCCTGACAGTCCCTAAAGCAAAATCTCTCCCCCTTGTCTCTGCAGCTCTGTCGACTTCATGCATCATTCTAGTTCTAATTAGGTATTTTCTTGTTTTCCAAAAGAAGACCCACCTTTTGTGGGGAAAGGATATTCTGCATCCGGAAACTGGGGTGAAACATGCAGTTCAAATAAAAAGCGAGGGGCAATCCCATAGAATCTATTTCTTTTTTTTTACATTATGTAGTTCTGTAATAATTATTTGTTTTGCTATAGCTGATATAGACAGCTGATAAACATACAACCACATTTTCCACCTGGATTGTATGACAACTACTTTGTTTTGTCCTAGACACTACAGGGCAATATTTATACTAGTTTCTAGTTATACTAATCAAGCCCCTCTACTTTTTGTGATTTTATTATGTATAACACTTCAACAGAAGTAAGATCTTAACATAACTTTGTCCAATAGTGTTTTACATTTGCCTAAAGCTACCAGGAATACCCAATGTACAGTTGTCATCTTTGTATTGCGTAGGTTGCTCATAATCACCCGTGACTGGCCAAATCCTCAAATGTTTCTGTCTTTTCCATGAATAAACATTCTGTAATCTCAAATTATATGCTATTTGTTTTTATATCACATTTCTTGTTCTCGTTCATCCAAAAAAAGTGTTTTGGGCCTCCTTTGAATTAAAATGCCCTCCTAAATCTATGCAACTCTTATAGAAGTAAGTTCAAAAACTACTGTTTTTTTTTAAAAAAATTCCCATATACCTAAAAGTATCTCTGGTCTTTTTTCCTCCAGATAAATATGTGTCTTGTTTTTCACTGTGTTTTACTCTTCGATGATTCAAAGCTCTAATTACCAATGAGCTTTGACAAAAACACACTTTTCCTGTGGTATGTGTAATATAAGATTAGGTAGATTTGGGTTGGTGAAACTGGAAAGCTGTTTTTTGTGCATACTCTGTGTAAGTATGCTGTTTTTGGTTTATTTTTGATACTTCTACCTGTTTTGATCTAAATCGGGCATGGGAAAACTTGGGCCCTCTAGATGTTTTGGCCCACCATTCCTAATAGCCTCAGGCCCTTTCCTTTTACTCCTCAGCTGCTTAAGTGGCTGAAGGAGGAAAGAAAGGGGCCTGAGGCTCTTAGGAATTGTGGGAGTTAGAGTCCAAAATACCTGGAGGGCCAAAACTTGCCATGCCTGGTCTAAATGTTTGCTTGACTAGAATGCAAGCATGAATGCTACTATGCCAACCCACTTTTTTGTGGATTTAACATCACAGAATAGTATTTCTGTCATTTAGAAAATTATTGATACTAAGATAGGTAGATACAGTCATTTGTTGACATGTTTATATGTTTGTTTGTTGCATTTGTATGCTTCACTTCACTTCACTTCTCACAGACCAATATGCATAAAATCAGAGCTTGCAAAAGTTCAATGTCTGACCAACATTTCCCAGAATCCTCCAGCCAAAATGGCCAAATTCAGGGAGTTATAGTCCAAGCAAATAGCTTTTCCAGGTTCTATATATCATTTTCTTTATATGAATGATTAAAATGTAAAGATAAAGCTTTCCCCTGACTTTAAGTCTAGTCGTGTCCGATTCTGGGGCGTGGTGCTCATCTGCATTTCTAAGCCAAAGTTGTCCGTAGACATCTCCAAGGTCATATGGCCCTCATGACTACATGAAGCATCATTACCTTCCTACAAAAGCAGTACCTATTGATCTACTCACATTTGCATGTTTTCAAACTGCTAGGTTGGCTGAAGCTAACAGTGGGAGCTCACCCCGCTCCCTGGATTCAAGCCACCAACATTTCGGGTCAGCAAATTCAGCAGCTTGGTTTAATCATCTGCGCCACCAGGGGGCCCAATATGAATTATTAGATTGTCCAAAAACCTATACTGTCAATCTGGAAATATACTAGCTTTAATTTAGGAACAAGAAAATGTGGGTTTCTTGCATAAGGAGGAAACATAAGACAAACCATGCAGGATCAAACCAAATACCTATTTAGCCCTGAGGTTTGTTCAGTCACACCAGTTGATTGTCTTGGGGAAGTCCACAAGCAAGACATGACTACATCTGCAAGCTTCCACCCTGTTTGTGATCTCTAAGTATTCATATATCGAGGTGCATTGCTACTGTTACTGGAGAAGATACAAACCCATTATGACTAGTAGCCACTGAGTGCCCTTGTTGCAAAATAACAGCTAGGTATTAAAATGCAATGGTGTGCCCTGAAGACTTGGAAAGACTTATAGGAAGAGTTCAAAATTCACACCAGTAGCTTTTAAACATAAAAACAGGCAGTGCCCAAGTTATGAACAAGATAAGATTTTGTAGGTTTATTCTTAAGTTGAATTTGCATGTAAGTTGGAACTCCAGCCAATATATTAGCTTTGGATAGCATAAGGAAGAGTTAACCCCTGTGATGTTTGCTTTCCTGCCTGGGCCCCTGTTTAGAAGATTTCGCCTCACTTTCTGTCCCTGTGAATATTGGATTTTGAAAAAAATTGCTTGTTATGGAAACAAGGATTGGTTATAAAGCATCAGTGGAGACACATTTTCCATAGTGAATTTCATAGTATCATACAATCACAGAGTTGGAAAAGACCTCATGGGCCATCCAGTCCAATCCTCTGCCAAGAAGTAGGAAAATTGCATTCAAAGCACCCCTGACAGATGGTCATCCAGCCTCCAAATAAGGAGCCTCCACCACACTCTGGGCATAGAGTTCCACTGCTAAACAGCTCTCACAGTTAGGAAGTTCTTTCTAATGTTCAGGTGGAATCTCCTTTCCTGTAGTTTGAAACCATTGTTCCACATCCTAGTCCCCAGGGTAGGAGAAAACAAGCTTGCTCCCTCCTCCCTATGACTTCCTCTCACATATTTATACCTGGCCATCATGTCTCCTCTCAGACGTGTCTTCTGCAGGTTGAACATGCCAAGCTCTTTAAGCCTCTCCTCATAGGGCTTGTTCTCCAGACCCTTGATCATTTTAGTTGCCCTCCTCTGGACACATTCCAGCATGTCAACATTTCCCTTCAATTGTGGTGCCCAGAATTGCACACAGTATTCCAGGTGTGGTCTGACCAAGATATTTAAACTAGAGGGGTAGCATTCCCTTTCCCTTCTTAGGAGTAGATTTCTCTCACTTCCTGTTATCTCACCCCTGTTCTTAACTACGAGCCATTTGTAAGTTGGATGTTTGTAACTCGGGGACTGCCTGTATGGTACTGTATCATTTGAGGTTTATGTTAACTGTTTTCTATGTTAGCAAAACAGAGTCCCAGCCATGATGCCCTTCAGATGCTTGTGACTTGAAGCCCCATTACCTCTCATTGGCAATGTTGGCTGTGGATTATGGGATCTGAAACCCAAAATATCATCGAGCAGGCACCAGGCTAGGGAGGGCTTCTGGAGAATGTGAACAGTACATTGCTGAAATTAATGCACAGATTATGTGGATTGCATTTAACAGTCTAATTGGTGCATTTGTTGTGCCATATTTCAGACCAAGTCACTTCATTTTTTAAAAAAAGCTGGGAGCTCATCACACTAGAGAATGAATCCACTTTAAATCTGGTTGCTGCCTCCAGGACTTAATGGAACCCATTGTTTATGAGATTGTACATTTTCACCATTTCTCCCTCTCACCCAGAACCGCCTACCAATCTTCTGGAGGCTCCCATAGAGGTCTCAAGGGGAAATGAGAGAAAATCATCTCCCCACTTCCTCTGGAAAGGCCAAGCTGTGAGAGCAAAATTATTCTTTAGGGAAGTCTAGTATAAGTTCATATTAAATGATGCAGCTAAAAATAAAACAATTAATATAGCAGAATCCCAATTCACAGTTGTTCCTGGCAAATTGACTGCGCACCTAGACTGCATCCCACGCTCCTCAGCAGCTTTATATTTCAGCAGAAGAACAGTAATGGTAGGAAGGAGATAGAAGTTCAATGTCTTTGATCTTTCACCGAGAATCCCCAGAGATGTCTAAGGAACTCTGGCGTTCCTCTCAACAGAGTGGGTCTCTTAAGGGGAAAAGAAAGCAGAGAAAGGGCACGATAGCCACACTGAAATATTTGAAATTATGACACATTGACAAGGGAGCATGCTTGTTTTCTGCTGAAGATTAGGACACGGAGTACTGGATTCAAATTGCAGAGGAAAAGGACATTAGGGAGACATTTCCGATGGTAAGAGCTGTTTGGAAGTCGAATATGCCACCCAGGAGTGTAGTGGAGTATATAGGTTTTTAAAAAGAGGCTGGATGGCCATCTGTCGAGTATGCTTTGATTAGTATTGATTAGTATTCCTGCATTGGAGGTGGGTGGACTGGATTGCCTTTGTGGGCAAGCTGGAATATGCCCAGAGGAGGGTGACTAAAAATGATCAAGGGTCTGAAAAACAAGCCCTATGAGGAGCTGCTTAAAGAGCTGGGCATGTTTAGCCTGAAGAAGAGAAGGCTGAGAGGAAGCATGATGGTCATGTATAAATATGTGAGAGGAAGTCATAGGGAGGAGGGAGCAAGCTTGTTTTTTGCTGCCCTGGAGACTAGGACACGGAACAATGTCTTTAAACTAGAGGAAAGGAGATTCCACCTGAAAATTAGGAAGAACTTCCTGACTGTGAGAGCTGTTCAGCAGTGGAACTCTCTGCCCCGGAGTGTGGTGGAGGCCCCTTCCTTGGAGGCTTTTAAACAGAGGATGCATGGCCATTTGTCAGGGGTGCTTTGAATGTGATTTTCCTGCTTCTTGGCAGGAGGTTGGACTGGATGGTGCACAAGTTCTCTTCCAACTCTATGATTCTATGACTCTTCCAACGCTATAATTCTATGACAAGAGGCTGTGGTGCAATTACATACATTTAGGATCTGGACTTATCGTCTTGTGGAGATGACCTTTTTTAGATTGAAATGTGCATTATTTCACTCGCTTCAAAATGTAATATGCTCCTTTCTGCTGATCCTCTTGAGTGGGACCTTGGAGTCCTGCCCAGATGCCACCAAGATGCCAATTCTCCTTACTGTAACTAAAGAAGGGGGCATGCAAAGACAACTGCCTTCTTAATCACATACCATCTGTTTGGTGTGTCACATCTGCAAATACATACAGGAAGCCACTGCTGACTAAGCTGCAGAAAGCGTATTCCTTTCTATATCTGAAACAAAGCCGTTTGGTTTTAAAACACCTGACCTCAAACAGACTTTTCTGTGGTTGGTGTTGCATTGTTAACTTCCCATTTGTTTTGCAATGCTCCTATTCAAAATGAGGGTGTCAACATTAGCAACTTTCAGCTCACACCCCTGAGAGGATTATTCCTTCAGAAGACTCTGCTCCACCAAAGAAGGACACACGATCCACACACAGAGAGAACTATAGTTGCCTGTCTTTTCAACTCTGAAAATCCCAACTTGTTTATCTGAATAAGGTAAGCACCTGTGGGCAATGCTATGGGGAGGGTCTGTGACTATTGGTGCTGCTCTTTGATGCAGTTCAAGTCTTCTAGTTTGCACATCTGTCAGTGGTTCTCCACAACCTCCCTTCATAAATGTTCTGGGCTAATCCTGCTCTGATGTAAGTTTCTAGGCTAATAAAAATGCCATTCTTGGTCTCTGAGCAATGATGTTTATGTAACATGGTGACAGGCTAGCCCCATTCCCCATTTGTTCTTTGAATATATGTGAATGTTATAAATGCAGAAGTGAAGCTTTTGAAATAAAATATTTGCTTCAGCCGAGAAAGTATGCATTCTAGGCCAGCATTTCTCGACCTGGATGTCGGGACCCCTAAGGGGGGTTGGGAGGGGGTGTCAGAGGGGTCACCAAAGACTATCAGAACAGTATTTTCTGTTGGTCATGGGGGTTCTGTGTGGGAAGTTTGTCCCAATTCTATTGTCGGTGGGGTTCAGAATGCTCTTTGATTGTAGGTGAACTATAAATCCCAGCAACTACAACTCCCAAATGCTAAGGTCTACTTTCTCTAAACTCTACCAGTGTTCACATTTGGGCATATTCAATATTCGTGCCAAGTTCGGTCCAGATCCATCACGGTGCTCTCTGGATATAGGTGAACTACAAGTCCAAAACTCAAGGTCAATCGTCACCAAACCCTTCCAGTATTTTCTGTTGATCATGAGAGTTCTGTGTGCTAATTTTGGTTCAATTCCGTCATTGGTGGAGTTCAGAATGCTCTTTGATTGTAGGTTAACTATAAATCCCAGCAACTACAAAATGACAAAAGCAATCCCCCCACAATCCCACCAGTATTCAAATTTGGACATACCAGGTATTTGTGCCAAATTTGGTCCAATGAATGAAAATACATCCAGCATATCAGATATTGACATTGCAATTCATAACAGTAGCACAATTACAGTTATGAAGTAGCAACGAAAATAATGTTATGGTTGGCGGTCACCACAACATGAGGAACTGTATTAAGGGGCTGCGGCATTAGGAAGGTTGAGATCCACTGTTCTAGGCCAACTTGGAAAAAAGAGCCAATAATATAAGTTTCATGTTTTTTCTCCCGTAGTTACCAACTCCCCTTTTTCAATTGGCACTTGACAAAAGATGACTGAAACTTCCTCTTGCTACACCATGTTTTTCCTTCCATTTTTTCATCATTTCATGTGGTCACAATATGGCATAGGGGCACCTTTGATTGGCATAGAGTGATAAGTGCTTTGTGTGTGTGTTTACTGCTTGAAAGAAATTTTAGCTGTATTATATCATTCCGAAAGCCAATCTAATGTCATAGTTTTGAGTGTTGGACTATAACTCTGGGAAACCAGGGCTCAAATGTCCACTCAAACATGGAAACCCACTAGGTGACTGACTGGGTAGCAGTCAATGAGTCTCATAGCTTTGGAGGAAGGCAATTGTAAATCCCTTCTGAATATACCTTCCCCAGAAAACCCTCTGATCGGTTAATCTAAGAGTTGCTATAGACCAGGCATGGGCAAATTTGGGCCCTCCAGGTGTTTTGGACTTCAGCTTAAGTGGCTGAGGGGGGAAAGGAAGGGGAGTTGAAGTCTGAAACACTCGGAGAGAGGGCCTAAGTTTGCCCATGCCTGCTATAGACCAAAATTGAGTGGAAGAAACACAACAATAATTGATTCATTCTGATTTGCTATCAGATTCCAGGAACCAATTTTCAGATAGCCTATGCAGTTATATCGAATCAGTGAAAGGTCCACTTGATCTCCTTTACCATTAATTTACTAATCCTCTGTGGTGCACCTGGGCAATTTTTACCAGTTATTTTGATGGATTAACGGGGGAAATGTTGGTCCAAGTAGAAGATGACTTTGCAGTAATTACTTGTTTAGAATTGCAGTAGAGGAGGGTTAACCTTTTCCGCCACTGCCTGTAGTTCTTGCTAATATCTTTAATCCCAAATTGGTATTTGTTATGGAACCATCAAGATCTTGATGGCAGAAATCCGTATCCTCATCCAGCAAGGAAAGCCCCAAATACAGAAGTGTGTGTCACTTGGAAAAATGTGCTTATAGTGACTTCCCTACCAGTCAGTGAGCAAGAGCTCACTCATGGCTTAGACCAGTGGTTCTCAACCTGGGATCCCCAGATGTTTTTGGCCTTCAACTCCCAGAAATCATAACAGCTGGTAAAATGGCTGGGATTTCTGGAAGTTGTAGGCCAAAAACATCTGGGGATCCCAGGTTGAGAACCACTGGCCTAGACCCAGCTCTGTACTCTCAGAAGGAGAAGAGTTTCACTTGCAACTGAATGTCAGAACCTAAGAAAACCCATACTAAATCGGGCAAAAGATTTATCTAACCCTGCAATCTGTTCCTACACTGGCCAATTAGATGCTCATGGGAAACCCATAAAACCCCTATAAGACTTTCCCTGTTTGTGTTCCCCAGAAACTGGTATGCATAGGATGCCAATAGGTGGAGAAAGGTGGTTTGGATGATGGAATGGAAGCTCTTGTGGATAGAAGAAGGCTGGCCTTACCATTAAGCCGAAAGAGGTAGCTGCCCTGAAAAGCAGATGCCAGGGATCATGTGGGTGGTAGGAAGGTATTGGGAGAGAAACCTATGTCGGTCCCGTGGCTTGCCCAGCGTCCAGGTCTCAGCTTGCTTGCACCTTCATGTGCGGCAGGGATGCTGTCCTCTTGGCAGTGTTGCCATAAGGCTTCATCTGCCGGCATGAGGGGGTGGGGACGCGGCACACCGTCTTCGCCGCAGGCAGCAAAGTGTCTTGAGCCAGTCCTGCCTGGGCAGCAGCAAAGAAGGAACAGCTGTGATTTTCCTCCCTTCTCCAAGGTATGTTTGCCGAGAGACTGTTAATGAATGGGAAACAGTTCTTAATCTGTCAGCCCTCCCTTGCCTCCTGCTTAAACCATCTGCCCCACTTGCCGACTGGAATTGAGCACAGCCCAGGCTCCTTTCTCTCTGTCCAGGGAGACAAACTGATGACCCTCCTGCCAAAGATCCATGCACCCTCTGCCTCTTTCCCTACATCTTCATGCCTTTTCTTTTCCTTCTGTTTGCCTCTCTGTTTTCCACGTACCTTTTCTTTCTCTTCCTTCTGTGACAGCTGCAGCTCAAGCTGGTGCATGTTTAATAAATCCTGCTGAAATCAATGGAGTCAACTTGCAGCTAAGGGCACACAGAGTAGTTCTTTCGCATTTCTCTAAATGTATTTTTTCTTACATCCTTGCTTTCCCTTCTCTTAATTTGCTCTTTCCTCTTGCTCATGTATTTATCTTCCTTCTTCGCTGTTTCCTTCTAATTTTGTGTTTTGTGTTCCTTTAATAGTATCTTTTCCTTTTGTTAGATGTGAGAAATAAAAAAAATCTGATGTTAAAAATCAGAAGTAAGCCTTGTTGAGTTTTATAGGATTTGCTCCCAGGCAAATGTACATAGGATAAGGAAGTAATTGGGATGCTGTAAGTTTTTGGGGCTGTATGGCCATGTTCCAGAACCATTCTCTCCTGATATTTTGCCTGCATCTATGGCATCCTCAGAGATTCACAGGCAACCTCAGAGATTGTGAGACCAGTTTGTCAGTAGAGAATGCTTCTGGAACATGACCATACAGCCCAAAAACCTTACAGCAACCCAGTGATTCCGGCCATGAAAGCCTTCGACAACACAAGGAAGTAATTGGTTCATTCCGAAGCTTGTACAGTACATAGAGTTTTTCATTGACCCTGCATCCCTTATAAGTAATGGCATGACTACCTTTTTTGAATAAGGGAAACTATGACCATGGCTACGGGCATCTCTTATTGTTTTTATTGTCTATATTTTTAAGATGACAGCACTGCCTCCAATGCCAAGGAGGACTATGGTCACCTTAAAACAATGCTTTACAAGTCCCATTTCTGACAAATGTTTTAGAAAGTTATTTGTGATTGAAAATATTACATGCAACCAAGAGGTTCAGCAGATCCAACCAGGGTACATTTTTGCTGTTTACTAGTTTACATGCACAATGGAGGACCTCCTTGCGGCAACACCAGAGGCACTCCAAGTGGCCAGATACTGGTCAAAGGACATTTAATCAACTACCAAGCTTGCATTTTGTCTGTTTGTTTGTTTTGTTAAAAAAAGGAGCAATTTGGTTGCTCCTGACACAATAAATAAATAAGTTTACTAGTTAAGATGGACCACTGAAATGAACAAATCAATCTTTTTTGTCCACTATCTGGTTAGGTGCTTAGAAATTATATTGAAACACAAATCACACATCATGTTGTTGTTGTTCATTCGTTCAGTCATCTCCGACTCTTCATGACCTCATGGACCAGCCCACGCCAGAGCTCCCTGTCGGCCGTCACCACCCCCAGCTCCCTCAAGGTCAGTCCAGTCACTTCAAGGATGCCATCCATCCATCTTGCCCTTGGTCGGCCCCTCTTCCTTTTAGCTTCCACTTTCCGCAGCATAATTGTCTTCTCTAGGCTTTGCTGTCTCCTCATAATGTGGCCAAAGTACTTCAACTTTCTCTCTAGTATCCTTCCCTCCAATGAGCAGTCGGGCTTTATTTCCTGGAGGATGGACTGGTTGGATCTTCTCGCAGTCCAAGGCACTCTCAGCACTTTCCTCCAACACCACTGCTCAAAAGCATCGATCTTCCTTCGCTCAGCCTTCCCTAAGGTCCAGCTCTCACATCCGTAGGTCACACATCATATAACTATAGAAAATGAATCTGATGTGGTGGTTTATTTCCTGTTATATCTTTAGGTTTTTTCTTTCTTTCTTATATGTCAAAAGCATTACATGAAATACTTTATCTAAAACTGATAAAAGAAAGGCTAGGTAGTATGAGACCAAAAGCAGACAACAACAACCGCATTGTCTGTGGCTTTAAACAATTCTTCCTCTATGCATGAGGCAGGGCATTGTGGGCAAGCATACAGGTGCGGAATTGTTTGTTCTGCTCCACAAGGTGGAGGATTCTTCTAGATCAGGGGTCCTCAAACTTTTTAAACAGAGGGCCAGGTCACTGTCCCTCAAACTGTTGGGGGGCCGGATTATAATTTGAAAAAAACACGAATGAATTCCTATGCACACTGCACATATCTTATTTGTAGAGCAAAAACGCTTAAAAACATACAATAATTAAAATGAAGAACAATTTTAACAAATATAAACTTATAAGTATTTCAATGGAAAGTGTAGGCCTGCTTTTGGCTGATGAGATAGGATTGTTGTTGTTGTTGCTGCTGCTGCTGCTGCTGCTGCTGCTGTTGTTGTGTGCTTTCAAGACTTAGGTTGACCCTGAGCGAGGGCCAGGTAAATGACCTTGGAGGGCCATATCCGGCCCTCGGGCCTTAGTTTGAGGACCCCTGTTCTAGATAGTGCCATTTTGTCAGGTTGTCTTTTGATCCTCCCACTTCACTTCTGAGTCTGTTCAGGAACTTCCACGTTGCCCTTTCTTGTTTTGCAAGGCCATCCAGTTGGAATTGTCTGATTTTGCTGCTCACAGGGATATTCTTGCTATTGCTGGAGGAACATTTATATTAATGAAAAAGCATGTAGTTTATTGAAAAATATTATTTAACAGAAATCAAAGATACACTATTTGTGCCTAACAAATGAGAGCACCATCTTGTTATATGGCATTGCCTTCTTATATTTCTCATCCATATTGACTTAGCACTTTCTGTGTGTGTTTCAGTCTTTTGAAGATGTGTTACCATAACAGAAGATCACACGCACAGAACTTGGGATGCACGATGGAGAAGGAATGACACCCACTTTGTGAGTTGCTAAGATGCAAGATGTACATTTTTTTTTCATTTGGGGTGGGGAGCAACATGTGAACAGAAGCCGCTTGCTGCAGAAATTTCTATGTGGGCAATAATACAGTTATAGCACAGCACACAAGTATTTTACCTCCTGAAAAGTTGTTAGAAAAAAATCTTTAGTTAAACATAGCATATCTAAAACACAACAACTATTATTTTAATTCAGAGACATTAGTCTACCTCTCTAACAGATTACGGTACATCATTTCAGGACTGGAAGATTTCTTAACTTTAAGATCCAAACCAAATAGATGGGATGAAGGATGCTAGTCAAGAAAAAGCCATGGGTCATCTTGGTGCTGTGTCTGGCAGCTTTCCTGTGGAAGATGTACAGGTGTGTGCATATGGGCCTTTTTCCAGACAGCTCTGAACAATGGTCATCCTTGGATTCCTTCCTAGAACAAAGAATTTGCAACTGCAACAGGTGCATTGACCATAACCCTCAGGACTGGTTTTGTGATCACTATGATACGTCAGTCAACTGCCTGCTAACTCGTGAATCCCAAAAGATCCCTCCAGAGGTTCTGCTTTGGTGGCTGGTGAGTATTGCCTCATAATATTGACAAAGAGATATATCAGTGGTTCTCAACTTGTGGGTCCCCAGGTGTTTTGGCCTACAACTTCCAGAAATCCCAGCTAGTTTACCAGCTGTTAGGATTTCTGGGAGTTGAAGGACAAAATATCTGGGGACCCACAGGTTGAGAACCACTGAGATATATAGTATTATACAGACTAATAGACACAATGGATGTTTCCTTAAGGGCAAGGGCACTGAGAACATATGGAGAAGATTATGATTGTTCCACTTCTCCAAATGGTTAAATGTTCCAGGTTTGTACCATGTAGTCCCTGGAGCCCCTGATGGTGCAATGGGTTAAACCCTTGTGCCAGCAGGACTGAAGTCCAACAGATCGTAGGGTGGAATCCAGGGAGAGCATGGATGAGCTCCCTCTGTCAGCTCCAGCTCCCCATGCGGGGACATGAGAGAAGCCTCCCACAAGGATGGTAAAAAAGATCAAAACATCCGAGCATCCCCTGGGCAATGTCCTTGCAGATGGGCAATTCTCTCACACCAGAAGTGACTTGCAGTTTCTTAAGCCACTCCTGACACGAAAAAAAAAACGTAGCCACAAATCACCATAAAATATACCACAAAAATGGAACAAAATGCAGAGGTTTGCCTTGTTTTGCCTCCTGTTATCCCCTGCCCAAATTTTTGCAGAACCCCCACCAATTCAAAAATTATTTAAAAATATAGCTAAATTCAAAGTGTAAAGTGTTGAAAACAGAGCTAAATCAAAATCGGCGATTCTTATTGAAAGTGCAGACATGGGGGTAAAAAATATTCCTTTCCCCTGGAACAGTTGCCCACTCATGTTCTCAACTTTAGCTTTCTCTGCTTTTCTATAAGCTCCATTGGAAAACTGTTTTTCTCCCTTTTAGACCTCTCAAGCATAGAATGTTGTATCTATATTTAGAGGGAACAACGAAGAAAGATTTTTAGCTGTAGTATCTGCCAATCCATTGCATGAGAAAATGTAAGGAATGAGAAACTGGTAGAAGCTGACTGCTTTGCCCAAAGGGAGCTCCTGCCCTTTTAGAAGTTGCAGCATTAATAATACAGAATTATGGCTGGAGTTCTGTTCGTGAAGTATGATGGCGTAAGTTGGACTTAAATCATCACAACTTGCTTTTTTGGCCTTGATGGAAGCTAGAATTCTTTGCTGACTGAACAACATACAATACGTCTCTCAAACTCATCTTTCAAGCAATGCAGCCCCCGCAACATGTCCATCAATAGAAATGTGTCCAGCTATTTCCCTGTAGCTGATATAAGGATATCATCTTTAGGGACTTCACTAGGACTTCTGGTGCTTCCTATCGCTACATGTTGCAGCTCATCCAGGTAAAGGAAAATAGCCAGGCAGATATCTACTGCTCCCAAGGAATTGACTCTGCTGCAGGGGTGGCATCCACTGAAAGGTGGGGAAAGACGTACATCTACCAATACAGGTTTCCAGCCTGTGTTTATTTTATTTATTTACTACACTTTTATCCCGCCCTTTTCAGCCCGAAGGCGACTTAGGGCAGCGTACAGACTGGCAAAATTATATGCCAAACACACATAAATACATAGTTTAAAACAGGTTAAATCACATAATAAGAGTCATATAAAAACAATTTAAAACTATAAAAATCAATGACTTCTGGGTTTAAATCCATGTCCGTTTGCATCCTTAAGCCATTCCATATTCCTTCATAATACTGAGTTTATCTGGTTACGATGAGGTTCCAAAAGCTTGCTCGCAGAGACAGGTTTTTACTCTTTTCCTAAAGGTCAGGAGGGAGGGGGCCAATCTAATATCCTCAGGAAGGGAGTTGCACAGCCGAGGGGCCACCACTGAGAAGGCCCTGTCCATCGTCCCCGCCAAGCGCACCTGTGAGGCAGGCGGGATCGAGAGCAGGGCCTCCCCAGATGATCTTAAATTCCTGGAAGGTTCGTAAGGTGAGACGCGTTCAGATAGGTAAGTTGGGCCTGAACAGTTTAGGGCTTTATAGGCTAAAGCCAGCACTTTGAATTGTGCCCGGTAGCAAATTGGGAGCCAGTGGAGCTGGCACAATAACGGAGTTGTATGCTCCAGCGCTGTTGCTCTTAGTAGCCTGGCTGCTGCCTGCTGGACCATTTGAAGCTTCCGAACAGTTTTCAAAGGCAAGTAGTCCATACGGGATGTAACCGGAGTGTGGACTACCATGGCCAAGTCAGACTTCCTAAGGTATGGGCGTAGCTGGCACACAAGCTTTAACTGTGCAAATGCTCCCCTGGTCACTGCCGAAACCTGGGGTTCCATACTCAGCGGTGAGTCCAGGATCACTCCCAAGCTGCGAACCTGCGTCTTCAGGGGGAATGTAACCCCATTCAACACAGGCTGTAATCCTATGCCCTGTTCAGCCTTACAACTGACCAGGAGTACCTCTGTCTTGTCTGGATTCAATTTCAATTTGTTTGCCCTCATCCAGACTGTCACAGCGGCCAAAAGCACTGGTTCAGGACCTGAACAGCCTCCTTAGTAGCGGGTGGGAAGTACTGACAGAGTTGGACATCGTCTGTGTACAGGTGACACTGCACCCCGAAACTTCGGATGATCTCCCCCAGCAGCTTCATGTAGACGTTAAACAACATGGGGGACAATGGTTGTGGGGTTGAGCAGGTGTCTCCCAACAACACCTTCTGGGAATGACTCTTTAGGAAGGACCGAAGCCACTGCAAAACAGTGCCTCCAAGGCCCATTCCTGTGTTCAATACTTTACTTGCACAGGAAGAGCCATCCTAGCAGAAGGCATTGGCCATTCTCTCTAGGGGTGGCAACTTTTGCTATGATAGTAATCTGTAGCTTTATTTAAGAATAGTTTGCAAACAGCAAGTTATGTTATCAAATTCACATGGGAGGAGTGTGACAGTCTCTGTGCTTGATGGGTTTTGGCTTCTCTTCAATGTCATCTGTAATAGCCGGCTAGGCCGAAGCCTGAGAGTCAGTGGGCTGGGTCTCCATCTTGGTAGGGCAGCTTAGAAATAGCGGACATCTTGGGAGAGGCAAGGAGGTAGGGGAGGAGTCAGCCAACTCCTGATTGGTTTAAGCAC
Organism: Anolis sagrei; assembly: GCF_037176765.1. Lineage (NCBI taxonomy): Eukaryota > Metazoa > Chordata > Lepidosauria > Squamata > Anolidae > Anolis > Anolis sagrei. The sequence continues at coordinate 206,878,281 of NC_090024.1, read as the reverse complement.
CAAGGGGAGGAGTTGGGTGAGAGTGAAAAAGGCTGTCACTTCTGATAGGAGGGAGAGAAGGGTTTAACAGAGACAGAGAGAAGTAGGATTTCAACAGAGAAGAAGTATTTTAGACAGGGAGAAGGAAGATTTGAGTGAGTCAAGCTGTTAGGGAATAAGAAAGGGACAAGGGCTTCAGTATTACTGTACTAGGAGAGACAGTGAGAAGACTTGTCAACTTGTATTAATAGAGAGTACAAGTGAGCTTATTGCCCTATAGTGGAGAGTAGACTGGAGAAAGTCTGGTTACTCTGTAAGACAGTCAGGGGGACTGATCTTAGAAACACACTGTTTCAAAAGGGTTGGATAGTGTGAAGAAGATATCTCACTTCAAATAAAGGCTACTCTGTCTATAGAAACCTTATGTCTAGTAAGCCTAAGCCTCAGTAACAAAGATACGCGTGTGTACCTCTCATTTTAGGAGTTCAATAAACCTGTTATTAGTTCATCGTTAACTGGTGTCTGCCTCGGTCTGTCATACTTAATGAAACCAAGTCAGCCTAAAAACCTCTTTATAGTCCAGACAGCAAGCAAAGGAGCCCAAAAGGAAGAACCAGAAGTCTTGGTGCATATTACCTCAAATACATTCACACCTTTGTTTCCTCAAACAATAAAATTGAGGTGGTGGCAGCAAAAATCTACCAGAATCATCGGTCTCTTACATCAATAGTCATTCCCTCATGCAATTTCCTGTCACACAGGTGTGATTAAGGAACACCTCGTGCCTTAAACCCCCTTACATCATCTATTACCCACAGTCTTATATTTGATTCTATGACAGTTGCTCCTTTGGGGCATGTGTAAAGAGTAAATCTTTTGCAATCCCACACTTCTTTTGTTCCTTTCCTATGTTGTAGACATTCTGCTCTATTAGAAAGATCTTGTACCTTTCATTTCCTCTTCATTATGTTATCTGCCACATATTCTGGTCCTCGTGTGGCCTATCAATACACTAATAGGAACAGAGAGTGTAATTTCCCATCAGTCACAGTGTCAGCCATATTTTCTGGCCCATACGGATAGAAGCTGTTATGGAGAAGCAGTAGTGTCTCTTAATTCTTCCCACCATAACTCCTTCAGTCCTTTGCTTTTTAGCCCATTTTTCGGTCTTGTTTTTGTTTATTTCTCTGGGAGAGATCAGCTATTGTAGTGTAATATCTCTCCAGTTAGTGCTGAGATGTGTGTGTGTATATATATACACAAGAGCCAGGATGGTGTAATAGTTTGAGTACTGGACTATAACTGGAGACCAGGGTTTGAATCCAAACTTGACCATGGAAACCCACTGGATGCCCTTGGGCCAGTCATTCTCTCCCAGTCTCAATGGAAGACAAAGGCAAACCCCTTCTGACACAATCTTGTGATAAGTTCACCAAAGGATAGGCATAAGCTGAAAAGGACTTGAAATCACACTTGAAATCCCCTTGTGCCTTTGTGTCCAGTGATATGTCCAGTGATATAACAAGGATTACATTAGACTTTTGGGGCATTTCACAGCTTGGGCATCATGATGAGACAGGGATGGAAGGTACTGTTTGAAACCAGGGTCCATTCCCCCCCCCCCCCCTTAACTCTTTCTGTTTTGCTTCACTAGAAGCTGCAAAGATCACAGGATGGAAACCAAGTACAGAAGATAATAAAACACCTGTTTGAGATTTTTCCATCCTCGACTGCAGAAACTCAGGAGACTGCCCAGTGTGGAACATGTGCTGTGGTGGGGAATTCGGGGAGGCTGAGAGGCTCAAAATATGGGGAAAATATTGACTCTCACCATTTTGTGCTGAGGTAAGTGAGACATTGCAGGGTCACTAACTCACAACTCTCAGCCCTCTATAGCAGATTGGTTCAGAACTGTGACATACAGTAAGTGACCTCCCTGTCCCTCTTTCAGTGGTGGGAGGAAGAGGGTAGGCTAGTGGCAGTATAAAGACAGAGTCAGATAAAAAAGGGGTGGGTGCAACAGAAAGAGAAGGAAATGAGAAGTGGCAGCCCACCCACTTTTCGCTCTGGTCACATGGAAATTGTGGCCTCTAATACAGTGGTCTTCAACCTCTGGGTCCCCAGGTGTTTTGGCCTACAACTTCCAGAAATCCCAGCCAGTTTACCAGATGTCAGGATTTCTGGAAGTTGAAGGTCAAAACATCTGGGGACTAACAGGTTGAGAACCCCTTGTCTAATAGATTGCTCTTGAGCAAATACATTGGGGCAAAGCACATCTCCCATGGATTGACATCTTGGTGCCTGCAATGATTCAACAGATGCAAATATGAAGATTTTACAAAATGATGCCTCTGTTCTTTAGCTGAGAAAAACATATTTAACAGGTTGGAAGCCTGCCATAAATTAACGAGGACATATGCAGGCTGGATCTTCAGGAAAGGTGAATGATGTATGGAGATTAGTGTAGCCAGTCATAATTCTACTCAGAAATGTTTTCCTTGTAAAATATGGTGGCTGTATTCTGGCTGTATTCTGGTCTGGCTGTATTCTGATTATCAGTTCCAACTCCAACATTTGAGAAATGTGGCTATGTAAAGACTAAACTGGCCACACTTGAATATGGTGCACTTGTATCATGATGTTGAAAGGTTGGAGATATCTGAACAAGTACCTGAAGTGTGGTTACCTGAATATATGTTAGATCAGGCCCCAACCTTCCACATGTGTCTGTCCTGGTATTTTGCCATAACCATCTGATTACCTTTCTAATGTTCTTTAAGGATCAACACGGCACCAACTGCAGGCTATGAAGAGGATGTTGGTGCAAAAACCACCCACCATTTTATGTACCCAGAGAGTGCAATGGACCTTCATTCTGGTGTCCATCTTATGCTTGTCCCCTTCAAACCTCTGGATCTCAAATGGCTAGCCAGTGCCTTTTCCTCAGGAGAAATACAGCAGTAAGTACCATGCTTACTGAACTAGAGCATAAAAAAATACCACAAACAATAATAAAATGGTAACAAGATCATAAGCCCAGTCTTCTTTTCTTTTGCAATGGACTCATGGGGGATGTTGAATGCATGTTGGATGTTGGAATGGTCCTTTAAAGTTAATGAAGAGCACATTTCCTGTGAAAATAAGTTTATGGTAAATTTGGTCAGTAGGGAAAAAAAATCTTGAGTTGTTTCTGGGAACCCTCATTTAAACTAATTGATGTTTAGTGTGGGCTCCAGATAGCACTGTGAATACTTCCCTTCAATGACATAGCTTTGAATTTTGGCAAGGTATCTGAAAATGTGGTCATAATAGAGCAGCATGATACCAAATCCGTCACTATTAATTGACAGGTTGACTGCTTCATCTCCAGTAGCCTCCCATCTGTTCTGGGAGGAACAGTAAAAAAAAACCTGAGAAACACAGTTTTTAACTGGCAGAGCGGGAAGGAGAAGTCTTACAATTTTTTCCCCTTTCCTTTCACAGCACATACAGAAGAGTCAAACAATTTGTTGAAGCAGATAAAAGCAAGGTAAGGAGCGAAGGAAGGCAGAAGCATTTCGTTCCATTCAAAATTCCCTGCTATGCAAGTCTTTTGTTAAGTTTTTATTTCATTCATGTTAACTAAACAGAGCAGAGCAAAAGTCCTCTTTTGAGAAATCTGAGAACAATATTTTTGGAAAGGGAATGACTTTATAGATTTTACCTGTGCAGAATATTAGAATGGTTATTTCTTTTTTGAAGTTATTCCCTACCTAAGCCTTCAGGTGTAATGAATAACTATATCTGAAAACATATGTAGGCTTTTGTTATGTAATGCAATTATGGCCAAACCCTATTGCAATCCTTCAGAACACAAACAATGAGTTTTAAGATACGTATAGCTTCAGCAATTATTATTTTTAAAGCAAGCTCTGGCGTGAATCTTAAAGGGTCCTGAAAAGGGTGCATTGGTACGATGAAAAATGAAAGGTTAGTATTACCTTGGAAGCATGATTGAAAACACAAGCCTATGCATGATTACCTGGAAAGAAGTCAGACTGCATTCAACGGGGCTTCCTCCAAATAAAGAATACATAGGTTTTCAGCCTGAAAAGCCCAATTCTATTAGCTAGGCCATAGCAGCTACTAGCAAATGTTCTTGCTTCCTTTTTTCTGTCTCCAAAGATGATATTCACAATTATCAAACACAGCTACATAAGGTTATACTTAACTAGAGGAATATCTACAATAGTTGTTTTCTCTAGTACAACATTACATGCAAGTTAGTAGTATCTGGAAAGCAACCTACACACATGGTGTTGTTGTTGTGTGCCTTCAAGACATTTCTGACTTGTGGAAGTGAAACTGTCATTGGATTTTCTTGATAAGATTTGTCTTTGTCATCCTCTGAGGCTGAGAGAGTGCTACCTACCTAAGGTCACCCGGTGGGTTTCCTCGGCTGAGCACGATGGGAGTAATTAACATTTGCCACACTGACTTTCATTGGTTGGACAAAGTGATCTAGACTCCTATTTAAGACCCAGAACTACATCTCAATCTTGGATAGAGAAGGAAGGCTCAGGTAGTTGCATTAGAGATTATGTTTCTTTCCAACTTAAACTAAATATGATTAAAACCTTAGAAGATTTTTTATTTTTCACACTCCCTTAATGTGACTTTTCTCGGTGAGTGCACTTATGTGTGTATAGGACTCTTCCACAGGAGCAAGAGACGAAAGTGCTGCAGAATTAGTGGGAAGAATGCAAGTAACTTCAGTAGCTTTCCACTAAGTCACTGTGACACGTGGGGTGAATTAGTGAGTAGTGGGAGCTTAATGAAGACTAAAAGCTGGGGCTTCAGCCCATTTCATGGTATGGCTTGCCAAAATCTGGCGTTCCTAAAAAAGAAATGAGGCACTTTGAACTTAATATGTTTATGACTTCCACAAATCACTGGCTACTGGATTATGAGAATTGCCATCAAACATCTGGAGGACAGAAAGTTCTTTCTCACCTCCTGACATAAGGTGTGGCAGCACCTGTGCCGCAATCTCAAAACCATTCTGCAAGCATATCTAATGAAAGCCAGATAATTGCTGATTTAAACCTCTCCCTACTTCCCAGGTACGAATCATAAACCCTGCCTTCCTGAAATATATCCAGGATAAATGGACTAAGTACCATGGAAGGTATCCATCTACTGGATTCACTGCACTCATTTTTGCTATCCATACTTGTACACAGGTAAGTACTACCTACACAAGTAGCAGGCTGTTATTAAGAGCTACTTTAATAAGACTTGGTTATCAAGTTGCTTCTTGGGTTCCTTCCTTAGGTTGTCTTAGTCAAGTACCTTTTATCACAACTGACTGACAAGTGATGAATTGGCTACACAGAAAGTGTACATTGGAGAGTTTGTCAAAAACATAGTATTACCCCCCCCCCCCCTTGAAATTAGAAAGAAAACTCCATTGACCATAACAGCTAAATTCTTGTTGATTACTCGTTTGTGGAATAGTTGTAGATGTTGGGAAGTATTCAGTATCTCTTTGTGCACTATCTCCCTGAGCAGGACAGTGTGACAGTGCCAATGTGTGCCCCCACATCTGACCAACATCTAATTAAATTTCTGTAATGGAGAAGAAAAGCAGCTTTTGCCTTCTCAATCTCCAATATATTCTAGAAACTGATTTGTATGAGGAAGGAGCAGAAGAGAAGCCTTGCTCCACAATTGTTAGAATCACAGCCTTTGTGTGAAGCATGTGTTGTGCTATCACAACCTGTTCCGATTTACAAACACAAGTTGTCCTGATGTAGTATATCCAGCAGATTCCCATGGGCAGCATGACTCACCATTTGACGAGGCAGATTCAAGGGTGAAAAAACACGGGGTCGCTGTAGACAACACCACACAGCCACTACCTGAGCTAGGGTCAATCCTGGAAGGACAATGTCAAAAAAGCTGGCAGTATTCTCCAGCTTGTAAGTAATGTAGGCAGGTGCTTCTTGTTTGCAGAACTCAATCTTCCGTCTGTTGATATTTTTATCATGCTTTGTACAACAGGTCTCTGCATTTGGTTTTGGTGCAGACAATAATGGGAACTGGCACCATTACTGGGAAGAGAACCATTATGCTGGAGCATTCCGTAAGACTGGGGTACACGATGCCAACTTTGAACTTGGACTCATTGAAAGACTTGCAGAAGAGGGCAAAGTATTATTTTACAAATAGCCTGCTTCAGTGCCTTATAGTCTCTGTATTGCATGCATAGCTTTTTCTTTTGAGCTGTCATCAATTATACATGCTTCGTTGCATTTGATTACAACAGAAAGAGTAAATTTCCATGAACTTAAAAATAACTGGGAATATATATACACCTAAATATTCATATTGCTCTATGGGTGTTCCATGTGATGACTCGTTTTACTGTCTTCAGAGAAAGAGATAAGCTGGAAAATGTTCTTGCACAACCCAACAGCATCTGAGACATTTCTGTTTGCTCCATATTGGAGGGATTCAAGCTGTGATCTTCAGACCTGGTGGTCTCCAAGTTCTTGTTAGGTGGTTCAGTAGATACTGTAGTTGGCCTTACATTTGATTATGATTTCTGATTATGAAGAGCAAGCTGGTTTACATCAATTGAATATTCATGTGTGAGATAGGATGTTCACCATTCACTGCTGTCCAGTTGAAATACAGAAGCAGGTTGAATATCAAACCAAAACTATGGCCAAGATTTTGAACTTGGTTGACTAAACTCCACTCAAAACAGCACAGCTTTTACATAAGAAGCAAAAACCTGAGGATATTAAAACAAGTTACAGTATATGACAAAATCCAATTAATCAGTACAGTGTTGGTGGGGGATTTCAGAATTACTGAACTAAGTAATATTTTTAAAAGACATGTCCAATAATACAGATGCAAGTTTTAGTATGTGAAAGAAATGCTTCTCGGTTTCTAGTAAAAGGTGTTCTAATAGTATTCACCCACAGATAGAGCCTTGCTTGTTTGCTCAGAATCACAGACTTGAAGGGGCCACAAGGTTGATCTAGTCCAATGGTTCCCAACCTTTTTTGGACCAGGGACCACTTTGATCAGGGACCACTTTTCAGCATTAGTACCAAAAGGGTTACGAATCAGTTTTTGGTCAACTTTCAATTCAGTTTGGTTATTTGGGGTGCTAATTTAGAAAATTGCATTGGATAGACCACATCAGCTCTTCTTTCTCATACAGAACATATGGCATCCAGTAGCCACCATCTGCTCACCCACAGAAAACCATATTTAATAATCTAGAGCTGATGTGGTAGTAGTGATGTTTCATGGATAGTCAGCCTCTCCCCTCCTGACATCTCTATATAGTTGCTTCAGCACTATAAGAGGGTTTTGCGAGACCAGTCACCGCCATTGCCGTGTGGTTTCGAGGCAATGGTGTAGTAATGGTGAGGCCACGGACCATGTTTTCGTTCTTGCAGACCACTGGTGGTCCATGGAATCGCTGATTTAGTCCAAACCACAAAGGTATACACAACTAAAGCACTTCTGATAGATATCCATCCAACCTACTTAAAGATCCCCAAAGATGAAGCGTCCTTATCAACGTTTTTAATTTCCTCTTGATATTTTTTTGGCCAACAAACAACTGGTATTTGTACATAAACCTGTAATTTGGATTTGTATTTAACAGAAAGCTAGAACCCTAAACACACTTACTTGGGAATTACTGAGGAGGATGTGGGCTAGAAAGTATTCTAGTCAGCACATATTGGGCAGAATACGAGACAAAAGTCTTGTTTTGCCTTATCAGTTTTACTTCTCAAATACTACTATTAGTGCAACATAATTGGGCTAAAGCATTCTGATCACCACTACAATGAACACAAGTTTCATATGATGCTCTTTTGATAGGGATATAAGGCTAAGATACAGCTAACTGATGTGTGAGGCATTAAAGGAGAGAAAAGATGGGACAAGATTAGCAAAACGTGTAATTAAAGCAGCAACGTCCCTCCTACTCTAAAAGGTCAACCAATTAATGGAAACCTTTTCATGATGGATGTCCACAGGATCATCGCGTTCAACACCTGGATTTCAAAGACTTAAACACAACACCAGTGATTCCAAGAAGGTGCTGAAGTTGACCAGATGTGAAGGTGCCTAAGGCAACACATGCACTTTCTAGGCAGAAAGTCAGAGAATGATCTCAAGGTAGGGTCAGAAAGATTCATATTAGAAATGTGAGATAGCCAATGTCCACTAGATAAACCAAGGTGTATAGTACTTTTCTTATTTTTCTAAGGCATATACAAAATGGGGACTTTCTAAGTACTTAAAAAGAAAACAATGGACAGCTAGAAAGATGGGAAGTGATCACGTCTTGTGGGGCAATATTATTTGATGCAATATTTCTTAACAGAATAAACAGAGAACAAATATTAGGGGTCTTTATTAAAACTTCTTCCTGAGAAATTCTTCCAAACACACATCCTAAAAGTATCACTGGATACAAATTAAATACAAAACATTATTTTTCCCACATGTAAAAGGTCTTGAGTTTCACATTTTGGAGCCCATTGCTCTTTGCTTCAGAATCTAGAAATTGAGAGAAACGGCAACGTATAAGGCAAGTACTGAAATCTATGGTCTTGATAACTGCCAGAAAAGATGGATGTATAAATTAATGCCCTCTTTCATTTGTTCCAACTAGGAACTATTTTCAGTGTTTCTTGAAATTCCAGCAATCTTCCCTTGGAACACTATCAGACATTGGCCTAAGAATTGATGTTTTTTGTTTCTTTCAAGTTCTTTAAGGAGTGTGCAGACACTATTTTATGTCGTTTTCCCAAGTTCTATTTTCTTCTGAATGACCCGTGCAGAATGGTAGATTAAAGAGTCAATGAGTCCTGCCACTGGGAAGAGAAAAAAAGAGTCAATCTAGATGTTCCAAGTCCAAACATAAAATACTTTAACACAATGGCTAACACAGAAAAAAAATAAGCAATTTGCATTCTTCAGAAAGCAAAAAACAAAACAAAAATAAAAACAAAAAAACTCTGCTCTGCAGGTATAGAGATACATTTCTATGCATGCTAAAGTATAGGAATGATACTGCATACCTGAAGAAATACGTCATACATAGTAAATAAACTAGACATCACTGTTCATAGGAAATACTTTGGAAGAGCACCAAACAATGCTTATACAACAATATGCTTATTTACTTTTTTACACAAATGCACACAAAGATTATAATCTTGTATGGCTCAGTAGTTCCATATGCCGGCTTATGCTAGACTGAGCCATAGATCATCACCGCAGACTTATTGTACAGCCTGTGAAGTCTCTTCTCCAGCCATTTCATGTACAATGGGGCGCAAGGATGCTCAAGAGTCTGCTGGAGGCCTCAGTGTAGCTGCAGTGATTTTGCATCTGGCTATGGAAGTGTGCACTTTGGGCACTGCTGTGAGAGAAAGGAAGTGCCAGTCTCTACTCCAAAAGAACATATGAAGCATACCAACACCAGGCCAGCATATTGTTGTTTTCCTGTGTTCCATCCCAAATTCTCTTACTTGCCTAAAGCTGCCAAGTCCTAGGAGGAGCTACTGGCTTTCTTAGCAGAGATAAGCAGGGTGAGGGAAAGGCCAATGCATTTTCCCAATATTTAAGATTTTTCAAGATGCATCCTGTACATATTTTCTACAAAAAGGTTAAATCAGGTCACACTCTTGGGACTTGACAGCAACCAGGCAGTGGGGGAAATGCAGAGCTGCACATCTGGAGCACATCATACACTTAATTAACATCTTCGTCATATTTTAGCATTTGTTTTCACTACTAATAATAGTTCTGTTATTTTTGTAATTAATGAAGATCTTTAAAGTTGTCGTTCTTAAAAATGCTTTCAATAAGTATCCTGCATTGCTCAAAACATTTACAAACTAAAATGTAGACCAAAGATGGTTCGGATCTCTGAAATGCAAATCTAATACCTGTAAATATTCCTCCAATAATGGCACAGACTCCTGTGAGAAAATGTGTAAAGGACCTAAAGAGGAAACAAATGTTTGTATTAGGAAGTATTCACGTTATAAATTACATATTTCTACACTGAAAAAACAAACAAAACATGAACTTCACTTGACTATGTATACTGCAAAAGTGGCCATGCTCCAAAGGACGGGAGATTCACCCCCACTTTTAGCTTTATAAATATGCCACTGCATCTATATTTTTGATGTTTGAGAATGACATCCCATTGCTAATGGCAATCTTCAGGGGCTATTTTGCTCTTTCAGGACATAATAATAATAATAATAATCATCATCATCACCATCACCATCATTTATATTCTGCCCTCTCTCTCCAAGTGGAGCCCCTAAAAGACACCTCCCCCCCCCCCACACACACACCAAAACTACATTCTGAAAAAGTTGAGTGTTTAACCGAAAATGGAAGAATTAAGATCAAAAGCAGTGTGAGAAGGAACAGTGGGCTTGCAGGTCCCACAACTAATACAATTTTAACTTTATTTACAGCATTTATATACCGCTTTTCTCACCCCAAGGGGGAGTCAAAGCGGTTTACACAGAGATAATGGCAAACATTCAATGCCTTACAACTACAACAGTAAAACCACACTTTAAACATAAATCATATTAAAAACAGTACATCATCAAATATCAAAACAGTTATTAAAACCATAAAACAATCCCATCAGTTGAGTCGTCGTTCCAGTCCTTGTCCCACTAAAAGCTGCATACATCTATTGTCCAAAGGCCTGGTCCCAGAACCATGATTTTAATTTTTTAGATCTGCGAGGGAGCAGATCTTACCTCCTTTAGGAGTGTGTTCCATAGACGGGGGGCCACAGCCGAGAAGGCCCTGCTCCTCATCCCCGCCAGCCGCATTTGCGCTGTTGACGGGAGCGAGAGCAGGGCCTCCCCGGATGATCTTAAATTGCGAGGTGGGATGTAGGGGCAGATGCGTTCAGACAAGTAAGCTGGGCCCGAACCGTATAGAGCTTTATAGGTCAAAACCAGCACTTTGAATTGGGCTCGGAGATGGACCGGCAGCCAGTGGAGCTGGCATAACAAGGGGGTGGTATGCTCCCTGTATGCCACCCCAGTTAGTAATCTGGCTGCCGCACATTGAACTAACTGAAGTTTCCGAACCGTCTTCAAAGGCAGCCCCACGTAGAGCGCATTGCAGTAATCCATTCGGGATGTAACCAGAGCGTGGACCACTGTGGCCAGATCAGACTTTCCAAGGTATGGGTGCAGCTGGTGCACGAGTTTTAACTGTGCAAAAGCTCCCCTGGCCACTGCCGAAACCAGGCTCAGCGATGAGTACAGGATCACTCCCAAGCTGTGAACCTGCGTCTTCAGGGGGCGTGTAACCCCATCCAACACAGGCTGTAACCCTTATGCTTTAGGAATACTTTGGTAGCTATCTTAATAGGTTCCAACAGAACAGAGAACTTCAACAACCAGTTCAACAGTAAATTTGTATATGTACAGAACATGATACAAGCAAAACATTTCATGGGGGGAAGGGCTAGCTCACAGTTTCATGTGAAAACCACTTGCCTGTGTTTTTCTGTTAGTTTTACCATCATTGGAGAAAGCTCATATAGCACAAATACGCCAGGCAGACCCTGGTCTCCAATCAGCCCATTAGCTATTTTTTCATGTCTAGTTACTGAAAACTGATTTGTCCTGACCACCTAGAGAACACAAAAATAGAAAACAGTTTTAATTAAAAGATAAACAGCACAATACAATGTTGGATTTATGGCCTTTAGGACGACTGTATTAAATTATGGTTCTCTGAATTCTCTCCCATTTAGAAGCACTGTTAAGTACATTTTGCTTAATTCTCTCTTCCTCTTCTTTATATTTACACATACGCATAACCACATCATTACCATAATTTCTCTACATTTCCTTTTCATGCCAGAGACACTGGCTAGAATTCTACTGGTGACTTGCTCTCATGTAACATTCAGTTCTGTCACCATTACAGTTTTTCAAGCATTGCACAAGAAATTATTCTCCTTGCGCAAGGCCCTCCCTGCCCACTGAGTGAATACTGCCACTATCAGCTACCAATTTTTTTTGGTTTGGGTAGGAGAAGAAACTCCATAGTTTTCCTGGGCCACAAAAATGGGAGAAATGCTGGAAGCAAATAAATAAGGAGTGTAAATAAATCAATCTATCAATCAATTCTTATTTAAAGGAAGCACAGGCTTCTACTTTTTCACTGGCTGCACAACAGAAGCCTGACTCTAAAAAAAAAAAAAAAAAAAAAAGGAAACAACTAAATCCAAGACCAATTTTTTAAAAAAATCAAATAGCTCTTACCTCACCATCAACCTTCATATATATTGTAGGGACTACTTTTACAAAGTACTGGAACATCATGGAAGCTGAGAAGCAAAATAAAGCGTTCAGAAACAAAGACAACAGAAGTGAAGATTTAAAGAGATATGAAGGTGGAGGAAAGTTTTCCCCTTGAATGACAAACACTCATGTCATATCACAAAGTCTTTTGAAAATCCTCTCCATAGCAGAAGCTAGCTCATGGAACAGACATTAACATTTACGAAAGAGAAATTTTGTGTATTTTATTGCACAGAACTAGTCACACATCCATTTGGATCCTAAGCAAAACCTTCAGCTGCTTTGTAGATAACAGAAGACACTGAAGATACTGACACTATGCATACCTGTATCCACATGGTTACAGACTAAAGTACTAGTATCCATAAATCAAACAAAGAGATGTTCCATTCTGTAGTTTACTTTGTGTTGAGTATATTTATGTATGCACTATAGGTTAATATCTTAGGTACTTAAATTAAAGACTGAATGTTTAGAGAAGAATTGACTTAAAATGGGTTCACTTGTGCAAAGTATAGCACTGAGATGGGAAATAAAAGGATCTGAAAGGAACCTATACAGTTCTCATATACATGCATCACTATCTCTCCGACAGGAAGATGACTTTTATAGAAGAAGAGCAACTGAGAAGCTGAATGCTCCCTTCCCATAATCTCAAAGAATGGCATAATAGCTCTTTGCTCAACTCTGAGAGATATTATAAATAGAATATTGATAAAAGCATATCTATGCATCTCGTACAATATTACCACATGTGATTGTTTGTCTTTGTTTTCGGGATTTATTATACTTCACCATTCAACCTGAAAATGAGGTGTTAGCATACTGAAAATCTACTTAGTTTGAAGCCAGTACCTTGCTGAGCTGTGACCACTGTTCCATCAAGTGGATTCACAATACCAGGGTAATCTCTCCCAAATGAAAGGTGCTTGATAATATGGGTCATATTTATCTGGGGAAAAAAGGCCAACATTTTCAAGCGGTTACAGAACCAACAAAGGGCACTTAAAAAAACTGATGGCATTCTCTCTTCTTGATAGAATCAGGTCTTCAATAGGTGTAAATTAGATCAGTCATTTTCCATTTTGCTCAGTCTGAAACAGAGCAATAGCACTTCAGCATCTGTGCCTGTTTTCTGCAAGCTGATGATGCTAATGTTGCTTCCCGTTTTTTATCCAACATCATGAATATACAACCTTAGGGCAAAAGCTGTGCCAGAAATACACTCATCTCCCTGCAATTATATATATTCTCCCTCTGGGAGCAAGAACCCCAGGAATCAGATATGTTGTTTATAGGCAGAGGCATTACCAAAGAGTAAAAAGGCTCCTGCAGAATATACTTAAAAGAGGGAAGACCTCTCAGCAATATTTTGAACTGCATGCTCATCAGCACACAATTGGGTGAAGTTTTTATTCCAAATCGTGCCTTTTGATTTCTACAAATTCAGAGGCCATGCTAACGCCACATAAATCAGTTGTATTTGCACTGGCACTTGTTCTCTACCCCTTCAGACATGAATAAAAAGTCCACAGTCTGCCTTTCCCAAGGTACTTACATTGTCAAGTCCAAAGCTCTGCAGATCATGAACTGTAAGAGAGAGATAATTTTGAGATTATTTTGCCCAACCCTTTTTAATGGGAAAATATTTTAAAATATTCAAAAAGAAAGTAAAATTATAGCATTCTTACAAGCACAGCATTTCCTAATAAAGCACATGGCATACAATTCATTCAGCAAATATCTTCTCATCTCTTTTTCCACACTAATTAGACATGCAAGGAGTGAGATGCCTCTCTTTTTCTATCACTACTTTATTGCCTACTTTGGCTACTGAACGACATTTTCCTAGCTTCAGTTCTGTAGAATATCATTTTCCAATTTGCAAATATGACTTCCATCAATTGTTAAACACTTAGGGCATGAGCAATATAAAATTTCCAGTAATAATATCTCAATTTAGTTGCAATTCTTCCTTGAAAAGTTGCCAGTTGAAAATATATAATACAACTGAACCTTTTGACATTTGAGAGGACAGGAGAGTGATACTAGACAGTCTATTCTCAAGCTTACAAACATATGGAATCTGTTTTACATAAAATGCAATAGATGCAATAGAATCCCAAGTAAATAATATAATTCTGTCACACTATTATTTTCTAATTTTAAGAGTACATTTTCAAAGTGTGTACAAAGATGTATTAAAAATCCACAATGCTTCCCTGACAAATGTCATTTGAAAACTAAGTTAAACTTACATCTCTCTAGATTATTTATCAATATTAAAAAAACAATAAAGGGTGACAATATCATCTGCAGATCAGGAAGACATGTTATCATCTTACTATTGAGAAATCATATAACTTTCTCTCTCTTTGCAACAATCTAAAAAATGTACAGGATCTTTATAGATAGCTTCTATTGTTTTATTTTTGTGTGAAGAGAACAGATTTCTTTCGCTCTCATTTTTATGTTTAATTTAGTATATATTTATATACTGTTTAGTTTAATATAAGTTTATCAAGACTTTAATTTCTGAAGTTCTAGCTGTATTTATAAATAGGGATCAATTCCTGCTGGAAATAATTAAACTTTAATCAAAAAATGCTAGAGTGCCTGTCTTTCACAGAAAACAGACACCAAAAGGATATCTGGAGGATGTCTCCTTTTCAATTAATCATGACCAACAATGAATGATATATATTTTAAAAAGTAATGATTAAAGATTAAATTCTTACTGTTAATGTCCAGTACTGGCAAGAATCTGAATACTAGGCTTCTAAGAAATTTCTAATATTGCTGTTCTCTTTAAAAAAAAAAAACCCAACACATTTATATTCTTGGTTCTTTATATTAATTACTGCTGTAGACATGAGTGGTAGAGATATGTAATAAGTGGGCTGTTTAGATTTATTGTCATCACCAAAAACGTTTCAATTTGCTATGACTATAATCCTGGCTTCATATCTCTTTCAGTTCTAAAGTAGAGCTTTCCAAACTGTCTGTTGCAACGCGTTAGTGTGTCGGCTGCATTGTGTAGGTGTCACACAAATGTAACAAGAAACATCTGCGTCTCTGTGAAATAAGCAATAAATCATATATACTCATATTTAGAAGTATAAATGAAAGATTTTCATGAGATATGTTGTGTCCCTATACATTTCATTATTACAATTTCTGTATGTGTCTGTATTTCTCATAAGGGGTTAGTTTAACCTCCAGTTTGCTAGTAAAACTGAATTACTGTGTCACAAAGTGATGCATAAAAAGTGGGTCACCAACATGAAGTGTTTGGAGTTTCTATTCTAAAGTCTCTCTCACTTCCCCTGCCTAAAACTGGTGCACCTGTCTGGCGTTATTCTAGTGTGCCATAAATGGAGCTACCACAAGAGAACCTTCAACTGGCCGACATCACCAGGTTTCAGGAGATTATATAAAAACATGCAACTTTAGACCTTAAAGAACTGTCTGACAGCAAAACTCTATCCTGAAACTGGGAAACAACTGTTTTTCAATTATATTACATATGAACAACTCCTCTAACAGCTTTTAAAATTAACCTAGACATTACCTCTAAGCTGTAATCATCAACTACCTTGGTAACCAACTGCTAGATCAGTGGTTCTCAACCTGTTGTCCATGGACCACCAGTGGTCTGCAAGAATGAAAATATGGTCCACGGCCTTACCATTACTACACCATTGCCTCAAATTAGATTACCACATCAGCTCCAGATTATTAAATATGGTTTTCTGTGGGTGAGCACATGGCAACTACTGGATGGCATATGTTCTGTATCAGAAACTAGAGCTGATGTGGTCTGTCCAATGCAGTTTTCTGAATGAGCACCCCAAATAACCAAACCAAATCTAAAGCTGACGAAAAACTGATTCATAATCCTTTTGATACTTATGTTGGAGAGTGGTTCCTGGTCAAAAAAAGGTTGGGAACCATTGTGCTACATGGATAGAGAAGACATGTTTCTAACTCACCCTATTCATAAAAATTCAGAGTATTACTTTTTTCCCCTTTCTTGCACTGAAAATCAATAGGATTTGGCCTAAAGTGATTGGAATTTTTAATAAAACTAAACAAGCACACACCACATATTCAGATGACTATTGTACCATAAATTTTATTTTCACTTTCAACACCATAATCACTTAATGGAGAGCAGGCCTGTACCCACACTTCTAATCCTTGAAATCAGTGTGTTCCACAGAAAATATGAAGGGGCTTCTATATGTGCACTGCTAAAAGTAAACAGGCTCTCTATCTGGAATATGAGGACAGAGGAGATAAAAAGGCCTAATATCACGGTTTTGTCTTTATGATCAGTCAACATAGTTTTAAAGAGGAGAACAGAACTGTGAATCAAAATGAAATCTTTTAAAAACTCTGATGTCTAGAGAAAAATATCCACCTGTAGTCCTCTGACTGAAAGCATGCAAAGTCTACTGATAACTCTAATTCTTAAGCAGTGCCATGCATCAGCTGGAGAAGTTTAATTAGATTAAACATGGATGGGACAGAATTAATAAAGGAAAGAAGACAGCAACACTTACTCTCAACAGCGTGCACTGCAAAAACGAGCAGGATTAAGAAAAGAAAGAGAGAAATGTTCAGAGCTCCACACTGTAAAGCAAGGATGCAAAAATCAAAGGCAATTTAAAAAAATAATTCTGTTGATAGGAGCACTGGTTATGTTGCCTACAAGACCCTAAGCTTACAGCATACATTTTGTGAAATCTCCACCAATATAATCAACCAGAGATGAAGCATTGGCTGTCTACTGCTGGACAGTAGGAGGTACAGAATCACGGAAGAAATCAATACGCTATAAGCTGAACTATATCAAGTATTTCTTCAACCCGTCCCAGCTGAGCCATCCTTGTGAATGTGCTTTGCAAAAAGAGGATTTCATGGAACACAGAGTATTGAGTATTCAGTCTTGGATGTACAACACAAAGAAGGGGGAATTATTCAATTTCCTACTACTCTTTTTCAAGTCTTCCCTACAGTGAGGAGACATTTGAGAATGAGCACAACAGACATTGTATCTTTTAACTTACAGTGTGCAAAGTCTAGCAAGGAATTAATTTGCCTTTAAAATGAGCATGAATAGCCACTCTAATATCATAGATGCATAGGATGCCCCTGTGATCTATTCTGCTTTTTCTGCCCTGACCAAGTGAAGCCAATTTAAGGGGTATCTGTTAAATTTTCACAATGTAATTCAATAGGAATACACAGCATTTTCTATTATGATTGATTTGACAGATGATTAGTTTATAATCTCCAGAGCTGAGAAGATACTTGGGACCAAATTGCTAGAGATACTATTCAAATTCACTATATTTCACTATATTAAACATTTATTTATATCTATGAGCAACTAGACATGTTGCTCATAGATATAAATAAATGTTTAATATTCTGTCTGGTTGCTCCTGACACGATAAATAAATAAATAAATATATCTATGAGGTTTAATATACATGGATGAAGTGCTCCAACATACCTATTCTAAATTCCACTTAAGTTGAAGGAGACCAAATAGTATATGGGATTGCCTCACTTGTCTTTCAAATGATATCTGTCAGGTCAGGTCCTATACTAGAAACAATGGAGTGCAGTTGGAGCCAGGCAGGTATCTATATTCAAAACCAATGTCTGGAGAGTCAGCCATTGTCCATCTCTGTCACAAATGTTGTAATATGGACTATCAAAAAGACTCTAAAACCCATTATCTTCATCTTTCGATGGATGTGTATGGTAAATTCTTATTTACCCCATGTTGTTCTATTATAAACTTGCTTTAACAAGGAGAGCACAAATAGCAAAGCAAGATCAACTGACAGTATCTTAAGAGGCAGGAAGACATATAGAAAATGAAGTACTGAGGCAATAGAAATCAAAGGAAGACCTTATGTGGCCAAACAAACACTTCATAAAAATGAAAATTCTAAAATTGTGTATAGGTCTATGAAGTAGAAGCAACGAGAGGATGAGAAAATAACTGAAAAATGACAAAATATGAGCCTTGGAAGGAATGATGGAATTTTGAAAGAGCAAGAAAACGGGATGCAGAAATGTTAGATATGGGAAAACTTAAAATATATAGAAAAATGGCAGTTTTAGCAAAATAACATTTTTTGTGAAATCTCAAGAGATGGGATAGAACAGAGATTATTCATGTATCTAAACAAGATGAATACTTTTGATGATGTTGATTTTCACATCTAAAACAAGATTCTAAAAACTGAGAAAAATGTTAGCTTTTACCAAAGATTAAATTTGACCAAAGACTAACAGTAGAAATATATATCTGAGATGATTAGCAGAATTCATTGGTAACACATTTCTATTTACCAGGGTATTTGTGGAATTCTTAGCAAAGGACAGTTAAGTCAGGAGAAGAACAGAAAAGAACAGAAAATCCAAAATTGCCATTTGGGAGGATATAGGAAACAAAAGCCAAACAGAAAATATACGTTTTTCCTTTTAAAAAGTTCCCAATAGTACAAGGATGTGTTATTGAACAGGAAACAAGCAATAGGTCAATGACGTATATGGCGTACTAATCTACAGAACTGTCATACAGAGGCTCTGAAAAGACCTATTGCACTTTGATAGTAGGAATAAAAACTAATAATGGAGAGTACCCAAGCATAAACCTTGAGAGGAAGCCTTTATAAGGGTTGCAGACAATTGCTTCAAGGTATCAACTGGATATGTGTGCTCTGTTCATTTTGAGGGGGGAAAACCCTGAGGAAACCAAAATATTTCTTTCATGAAGCATTTTATTCACTTTAGGTCACAGTCCAATAGTTTGGATCTATATATTCACATCCTGACTTTCATATGAGAAAGAAACAGAACTACACAACAGTCTGCAGCATTATAATGTGAAGGTTTTTGGATTACAACTGTAACAGAAACAAGGCAAAGACTGAAATCCTCTTCAAGCTACCAATTCTTGAATGAGCAATTCAGAGCGATGAATAGGGAAACGACAATTTCTGTATTTCAATTACTTATGACTGCATAACTGCAGGGAAGAGGAGAACTTCTTGTATAACAGAGTGTTAGATAGCACCCTACACAAGCATGTAAATTTCAAGCCACAGAATAGCCCAAACTTATGCCAGTGTAATTGCCCAAAAGAATTTAGGCTCAAACAGAAAGTCAAGGGACTAACTGTTGCTGCTTTAAAGTAATGTCAACTTGTATCTTTAGAATATTCGAAATATATTTCTTTGGGGTATTCCGTGAAAGTGAGAGCCAGTATGGTTTTATGCGTTGAGCATTGGACTACCGCACTGAGAGACCAGGGTTCAAATCCTTCCTTGGCCATAGTGTGAACCCATTATGTGACCATGGGGAAGAGACACTCTTGTCCTCAGAGGAAAGCAAAAGCAAGCCCCCTCCAAAGCAATCTTGCCATAGGTTTGCCGTAGGGCAGGCATGGCTGTTAGGAATTGCGGGAGTTGAAGTCCAAAACACCTGGAGGGTCAAAGTTCGCCCACGCCTGCCTTAGGGGCATCGTAAGTTGGAAATAACTTGAACAATTAGGTGAAATTGTGCTGAAATTTTACTTAGGAATGTTGATGTTTTGCTTCATACACCACTCTAAGATTTGTAATTGAAAAGCTGTTAATAAATGTTTTAAATAATATTAGTTTATTATTTAAGTTGTTAAATTAATTCCTGATTATTAATACTTATTGGCTACTTTAACATTTTAATCCTGACACTGACATGGCTATTTATAGTATTAGGTTTATGAAAGAAAAACAAAGATCTGGTTAGACTAAATGTGGCAACAGAGGCAGGGAAACACTGACTTTCAAAATGTATGGGATGACATTCCCAGCACTCCATAACCTTAGCTATACTGAGTGGGGATGACAAGACAAAATGTCTGGAAATCTAGGTGTTCAATACCCTTGCACTACAGTTTTTCCCCCCTCATATATATAGAGTCTTATGTTTACCAACAATCCTAGTCCCTTCTCACTCTAGTGATAGCATACTAGAGTGGTTCGTGACAGTTAACAGTATTTCTTAAAAATCAGAACAAAGGTGGGGCTATCTGTGGCTCTCCGGATGTTGTCAGAGTACAACATGTAATTCCTCATCACTAGCTAGTATAGCAGCCCTAGATAGCCACAACAGTGTTCCCCCTCTGGTTTAGAAAAAGGCAACATCACAAAAACGATTCAGAAGAATACAAACTACTTTACCATGAACATGAGACTGCTGGAAGCTTTTTCCTGGTGCAAAGTGAAAATTACCAGCTACCTGTAAAAAGACAACCACACCTCATCAAACTATTCAGCAATCCATAGTGTGCAAGTTTGAAAATAATCTGCTCCTCAGAATTGCAAACAGTATTTTATAGTACAAACTCAGATTCTGATGTTGATGTTGTATAAAAATCATCCAAAATTAGGTAATACAGCAGAAAAAATTACTGGACAGATACAGAAGATACCTTGATACTTTATTCACTTTCATACCCAGAATCATTATTCCTGTATGTGCAAAATCTAGATACCCAAGAAATATAGCACTCTTAAAATTGTAATTTTAGTAGTACTTGGTTAGATCTTTAATAGAATAATATTTTTACTTTTTATTTTTAACTTTGTTTTCTCTTTTTCTTCCCTTTGTTTCTGTATTTTGAATGCACAAACATTAAAGTTTGTTTCCTGGCCACCTTTGGCATTAGAATTCCAAACATCTGACAAAATAAGAGTGATAAACATGACAAAACTTACTTTATTAACCTCTAGAAATCCATACACTTTGCAACCTTCATTTTTCTGTTCTTGCATTTTTTGGCTGAATCCTTCCCTCTTGCACTGTTCTATAGTATCTGGATTTTTAAAGGCCCAGCCTCGTCGCCTATATGCTTCTCGCACATCGTCACAAGTATTACAGCACCTGTGATAAATAAATCAACATTACATTCAGTGGATGTGTTCAGCTCTAAAATCATAAAGCATCTACAAGCTGAAAATGTTTCCTTTCATTCTGAAAATATTGTTTTACCTAGAACTCAGTATTGCCAACTTATCCTGGTAGGCTGAATTCATGCATTTGTTTTCCAAAACCAGATGGATAGTCACTTCTAGTTTTGTATAAGGCCATAGAGCTTGAAATCATTTTTCCTGAGGAATTCTACCATGGAATATTCCATTCAGAGAGATTTTACAAAAACATAAAGGGCTAAAATAGATCCTGGGGTCTTTGATATGCTAGGTGCAGCTTGTGGCCTTCACAAGATATATCCCTGCCTTATAAGGAACTGCCAAGGGGCATGAAGTCATACGCAATCTAGAACTCCTTGTCATCCAGTCGGAATGGCTTCTATACTTCCAGAACAGTTTATCTGAGTAGTAGTGTAGCTTACATTCTAAAGCAATCCCAGTTATGTTTTGAGAAGCTTTTAAGAAAGAGGCTGGATGGCCACTGCTCAGGGATGCTTTGGGGGTAGATTCCTGACCTGGCAGAAGCTGAAGTAGATGAGCCTTGGAATCCCTGCCAGCAACATGATTCTAAGCTGAAGGTATATGCAAGTTTCTCTACTACATCCTCAACAGGGAATGGGACTGAATCATCTTCCATTCAGGAACTGCCACACAGGCCAATTTACAGCAACAATGATTGCTATATGAAGCCTTGAAAATATCTATGCAAACAAGACCACAGAAAGTTTGAAGTTACTGCTGCAATTTACCAACTGCAGCTGTAACTAGCTTCCATGAGTAAATAACTGATTTTAAAACTTATGCATATTTGACTTTGACTCAAACATAAGCATTTTTGTACAACCATATATAGTCCTCTCTGCTATTATGACTTTACTCACGGAGGTAACATTGCCTTCCTGTAATCATGGTAAGCGACCAAATCCTATGGAGAGTTAGGCTCCCACTCCCTCTATATATAACACGGGCCAACATTCCCAAAATGGTACCAGTTTTCCCCTTTCAGCTCTATGAACATATGCCCACTACCAGTCACCATCTGCTCACCCACAGAAAATCATAACCATATTTAAGAAATCAAAGCTAACATGCAATTTTCTGAATCAGCACCCCAAATAGTCCCAGGAACAGGACTAAAAACCAAGACACCAAGGTTTTTTTGTTGGGCTGAGTAATTAATGCCACACAGAGTTGCTATCATCACCTGAAGGACAGAAAGGTAATGATGTTCCTTCTTGTCCATTTATTAACTATGATGGCCTCTTGAGCCCCGTCAACCCCATCTTTAAGAAATCGGAACAGGAGAAAAACATTCCTGACTATAAGCGACTATGTAATCACTTCTTTCCAGAAGATGTAATACAGTGGTTCTCAGCCTGTAGGTCCCCAGGTGTTTTGGCCTTCAATTCCCAGAAACTCTAACAGCTGGTAAACTGGCTGGGATTTCTGGGAGTTGTAGGCCAAAACACCTGGGGACCCACAGGTTGAGAACCACTGATCTAGAAGTTACTATGGCTATGCAATCCTTTTGCTCAATCCCATAGGTTATAATGAAAGAAGCCAAACATACTTTATGTCCTCAGACTCTGCTCCATAACAGCTTTCACAGCGGTCAGGATCTAAAGAGTTTGGATCAAATATCGTCTCCTCTTCTTTTCCTAGCTCTGAAATAAAGACACAATACTAGCACCAGCAACAAACAGATTAAGCATTACTCTATCAATGTAGTGTACTCCCAGCCACTGCTAAAACAGACATGCCTCCATTAGCAATAGGAAATACGTGGCCCCTATTTAGACAAGGTGCCTATTTTGTGATTTCAACTACCTTCATACCAGATGTTAAAGAATAAAACCCCACTGTTAGCATCTTGTTGAAATACTGCTCCCACAGTGGAACAGCAAATCTATTCTACCATGTCTCTCTGCCTCTGGAGTCACATGCTTGCCATCTTTATCCAAGCGCTGCTTGAAGAGATTGTGTTCGACATCTAACTGTTGCTCTCCAGCCACATCCATCGCATCAATGCTCAAATCTGAAAAATATCAAGCAGGATAAGATTTTCTAAGATCTCAAAATGGTACTTTAAAGTTGCAACTGCTTGATGTACCCACTGCATTGACACAGAACAGAAGAAAGAGAATATAGAGTTGTTCTCACAGAAACCTCCCAAGGCTTACTATGGTTGACTAGCATTTGTTTTTAAAAGACCACCAAATATTTAAAAATGACATCTACAGTGCTATAAGTGGCTATACTAATAAAGGAATTTTCACTAAGTAATGCAGCACAGACCTACACAAATAAGGCTCATCAATCCCCAACTAAAGAGATCTCACACATATTTATTTATTTATCGTGTCAGGCAACCAAAAAGTTGTATTACATTTTTAACAGAACAAACAGAAAGGCTGGGAATAACATAGTCCCAATACAGTAGCAATGTCCTTATAACCAGTTATGTACAAAATAGCTTTCTACAAATAAGAATTCTGGATGACATGTGCCACAATTCATCATATGCTGCAGTGTAAAAAGTAATAAGCAAGCAAGTGAAAACGGAAAAAAAAACTTTCTTGCACTATATCAAAACTACCACCTAAGAACTGACAACCCTCACACACCTTCAAAAACATTGTTTCTACAAAGGTTTAAAAAAGCTTGGTACCAGTGTCACAATACTGTCCAATTTTCACTGTTTTATACAACTAAAAGGCCAGATTACATCGCTTTTACTTACAAGCACATGGCATATGTGGAAAGACAACATCTATGTTTATCCGTAGTTTATCTCCTCGTGACTTGTCAACGTATAATTCTGGGTGAACCTGATAAAAAGACAAATTTCTTTCAGAAATCATTTCATCTAGAAATTCACAGGAACTGTTTTGCTGCCTTCCAAATTTTGTTATGGACATGTACTTCTAGCCACCCTACTTTCAGACAACATAAGAGAAAAGGAAATTCTGTAGGATGTCAGAGAATGACAAGGTTAGAGGCTATCGAATATAAAAGACCATAGCCAGCCTTGATTACCTGACTAACAGGATGTAAAGAATGTAGCTCAAGAGCGTTATCATATTCAGAATCACAGTGAGTGAGTTACAAGTTAACTTTTGTCTTCCTGTTCAGGTCATAATCTCTAGTGAAGAAAATGACAATACCTAGAGACGCAATTATTGCTAGACATTACTGGGGCAGGAGAATGAACACTATAACCTTATTGACCTCCTTTGATCAGGCAAGCACGAAGAAACAGAGGATCTCAGTGAGCAGGAAAGGAGAAATAAAACAGAAATAGCACATTGTGCATTCCCTTTCATCTGTGAGAAAAACTAGTCAACATATGTTACATAAATTTGTTATATCTAATCAGGAAAACAGAGCTTTTTATACAAAATCATCATGACAAGGTCTGGATAACTTTTTATCAACTGTGAAAATGTTTAAAATTTTTATCACTCCTATTCTAAGAAATTAAGGTTAGCAAACATGGCCTCTTTCTTAACTTTACCAATTGTCATGTGGAAACACTGGTATGCTGAAAAACCATTTATTACAGTAACCCAATGAACAAGGAGCTGGCTCTAATGTTTCATGGGCTGATACACTATCTGTAATTATTGATGCTTCCAGCATCAGAATGTAAAGACAAAGCCAGAATTGCATTTGGAAACAGAGCTAAATTCACTTACTTCCTTTGTGAGATAGTACTGGAGCTCTGAGAAGAACAGTAAGAACATGATGAGGCCACTTATCACAGTCACTGTAAATAAAAAGAAAAGCAAACATTGCATATAGCTATATGTTTCCACTTGTACTCATCCTAGCATCTGGTAACATGAGAAGTTGTTTATCAGTCTCTATACTGAATAAACAGGTTGCTTGATAACCGAGCAAGTTAAAAGCCCTTGAATACTTCCCAGAAGCTTCCAAAAATACAAGAATCCCTTAAGAGATAAAGAGTGCAAGACATAAATCAATGGCCAGGTGAAGTTTTCCCATAAAGCAGTGATTCTCAACCTGTGGCTCCCCAGGTGTTTTGGCCTACAACTCCCAGAAACCCCACCCACTTTAGAAGCTGTTAGGATTTCTGGGAGTTGAAGGTCAAAACATCTAGGGATCCACAGGTTGAGAAACACTGGCATAGAGGAACATAAGACAAAATAAACACCTGGCAGAGATAGGAGTGCCAATTCAGGAAATATGGTGTGCTCTTTAAAAAGTAAAACAGATAGCATGAACATATAGCTGTAGGAGACAATGTGCTGTGGGATATATTTCAGAGAAAGGCATTGGCAAAATTAACTCTGAATCTTCCTTGTCTAAAGAATACAACACAGGAATTATAAAAATGTAGATACAAGTTAATAATCCAGTTCAGGTCCAAGCTATTTACCCGACAGCATCCCCTTGTACGAACCTGCCCGGACCCTGAGATCTTCAGGAGAGGCCCTTCTCTTGGTCCCACCTCCATCTCAAGCTCAATTACTGGGAATGAGAGAGGGCCTTCCTTCTCGGTGGCTGCCCCTCAACTCTGGAACTTCCTGCCCAGAGAAGCCAGAAGACCCCCTCCCTGCTTTACTTCCAGCAGCAGGCTAAAACCTTTTTATTCAGGCAGACTTTTAAAAATATGAAAGTGTTAAAGATCAATTCAGGGGGTGCTGTGGTTTTTAACTTTGAATATTGTTTTATGATGTTTACATAGGTATAATGTTTATTGTGTTATCTTTTAATCCTTGTTTGCCTGAGCTTGTCCCCATGTAAGCTATCTCGAGTCCCTTCGGGGAGATGGTGGCAGGATACAAAAATAAAGCAGCTGTTGTTGTTGTTATTATTATTATTATTATTATATGTTTTCATGATTTTTAACTGGGGACTTTTTAATACTGGTTATATTTAATCTCGTTTTAATGTTTGTACATTTGTATATATTTTAAAGTTGTTATGCTGATGCCACTTTTGTGTTAAGCCACTTTTTGAGTCCCCTTCAGGGGAGATAAAGCAGGCTATAAATAAATGTGGTAATACTAATAATCCCTTAGCTGAAAATTGGAAATCCACAGTTTTCTACGAGAGCTGCTGAGAATGTGACAGGTGGCTCAAGGTCCACTAATTTCGGTGTCATTCCCAAAATCATTTCACAATGTATTGTCGAAGGCTGTCATGGCTGGAATTACTGGGTTGTTGTAGGTTTTTCGGGCTATATGGCTATGTTCTAGAGGCATTCTCTCCTGACGTTTCACCTGCATCTATGGCAAGCACCCTCAGAGGTTGTGAGGTCATTTTACAATATCTATATAAATAAAAATGTAACGTTCGTTTGTGGGATTAACATAACTCAAAAACCACTGGAGAAATTGCTGCCACATTTGGCCACAAGACATCTACTAACCCAAGAAGTGACCATCACTAAAAAAAAATTGATTCTGTCATTTGGGAGTTGTGGTTGCTGGGATTTATAGTTAACCTACAGTCAAAGAGCATTCTGAACTCCACCAATGATGGAATTAAACCAAATGTGGCATACAGGACTCCCATGACCGACAGAAAACACTAGAAGGGTTTGGTGGACATTGACCTTGAGTTTGGGAGTTGTAGTTCACCTACATCCAGAGAGCACTGTGGACTCAAACAATGATGGATCTGGACCAAACTTGGCACGAATATTCCATATTTATTATTTATTTATTTATTTATTTACTTTGCTTATATACCGCTGTATCTCAAGCCCGAAGGCGACTCACGGCGGTTCACAAACAGTAAAAACAGTAGAAACAGCAGTGGTTCCATACAACATATAACAATTGACTTAACACATTATCCATAAATTACCAATAAGCAATTACAATGCACAATTATTACAAAAAACAACCGTACCCAATCTTCTCATCATCCAAGCGTAGTCCAGGTTCGTCGTCCATTGTTCCATTCCTATGTTCCATTACCAGATTGCACTAAATTACTCAAACGCCTGCACAAACATCCAGGTCTTCACCTTTTTGCGGAATACCATTAGAGATGGTGCTAGTCTAATGTCCGTAGGAAGGGCGTTCCACAGCCGAGGAGCCACCACCGAGAAGGCCCTATCTCTCGTCCCCGCCAGCCGAGCTTGAGAAGCAGGCGGGATCGAGAGCAGGGTCTCCCCGGGAGATCTCAAACTCCTGGTGGGTTCATAGGCAGAGATGCGGTCAGATAGGTAGCTGTGTTCATATGCCCATATATGAACACAGATAGAGTTTGGGGAAAATAGACCTTGACATTTGGGGGTTGTAGTTACTAGGATTTACAGTTCACCTACAATCAAAAAGTATTCTGAACCCCACCAATGACAGAATCGGGGCAAACTTCCCACACAAAACCTCCATGACCAACAGAAAATACTTAAGGCCACCCAGTCAAACTCCCATCACCAGGGCAAGAAAACATAATCAAAGCCCTCCTGACAAAAAGCCATCCAGCCATAGATATATATATGATTCACACACAGAGAAATATAGTATCATAGATTTGAAAGGCACCCCTAAAGAAGGACAATTATATGTTGCATGTTCCAGAATAGGCAATCTAGACATTCTCCACATCAACATTGACAAAGAAACAGCAAGAAACACTGTTTACCCACAAGCATAAAGACATTACATATATGAGAAACCAACACTTTCTTATTACTTTATTTTCAAGATCAGCAGACAGGGCCACAGCATGGCAGGAGACGGTATTATTGTAGTATTGTGTATAAAATTACATTCAGGAGTCCAAGGGTGCATCTACAGCAAGAATGGGCAGACTGGGCCCCTCCAGGTGTTTGGGACTTCAACTCCCACCAGTCCTAACAGCCTCAGGCCCTTTCCTTTTCCTGGGGAGAAAAAAAAGGAAAGAACCTGAGGCTGTTAGGGATTGTGGGAGTTGAAGTGCCAAACCCCTGGAGGGAGGGCCCAAGTTGGCCCATGCCTGGTGTAGAATGAATGGCAGTGAGATGGCCATGGCAGTGAGAGCGGTGCCAATCCGCCTTCCCCCTCCGTCCCAGGCCCGGCGGCCCCTCTCACCCAGCGCCCCTCCGCAGGTCTTGACGCGGAAGTCTTCCAGAGTCTTTGGGAAAGCGTCGAACCGCTTGAGCCTCGAGAGAGACTCCATGGCCGGCGCTCTCCCCGCCCACCCGGAAGTGGCGGCCGACTTCCGGCCCTGGCTCTGGCCCCGCCCCCTAGCAACGAGTCCTGAGCCACCGAGGCTTGGCTGCGCCTTGACGACAGAGCGGGGATTCCACGGCCTTGAGCCCTGGCAGCTCAAGTGGGGCACTTCCTTCACGCTTGACTGTAGACGAGCCTTTACTGAAGACACGCCACTGCCATCTAGGCACTGAAAAACAGCTCCAGCTGGACAGAAGGAAGAGAAGTTTGTCAAAAAAAGCTTTTTCATTGAAGTGTCTCTCTGTATATCAGGCATGGGCAAACTTGGGCTGTTAGGAATTGTGGGAGTTGAAGTCCAAAACACCTGGAGGGAGGGCCCAAGTTTGCCCATGCCTGCTTTAGATGAATCTATATGGGATTGAAAGTGTATTTCAGCCCCATATCCAGCCTTATATTGACAGACTAGTTGTCCCCTGCCACGTGTTGTTGTGGCCCAGTCTGGTAATCTGGAAAATAAAGTAATGAGAATGTGTTGATTTCTAATATATGGAATTTCTTTATGCTTTTATTTCTTTGTCAGTGTTGATGTGAATATTGTCTGGTTTGTCTACTCTGGAACATGCAACATATAATTGTCCCTCTTTAGGGGTCCCTTTCAAATCTATGATACTATATCTCTCTCTGTGAATCATATATATCTCTATATCTATGGCTGGGTGGCTTTGATTTTGTTTTCTTGCCCTGGTGATGGGAGTTGGACTGGATGGCGTTGAGTATTTTCTGTTGGTCATGAGGGTTCTGTGTGGGAAGTTTGCCCCAATTCTGTCATTGGTGGGGTTCGGAATGCTCTTTGATTGTAGGTGAACTATAAATCCCAGCAACTACAACTCTATTTCCCCCAAACTCCATCTGTTTTCATATTTGGGCATATGGAATATTCGTGCCAAGTTTGGTCCAGATCCATCATTGTTTGAGTCCACAGTGCTCTCTGGATGTATGTGAACTACAACTCCCAAACTCAAGGTCAATGCCCACCAACCCCTTCTAGTGTTTTCTGTTGGTCATGGGAGTCCTGTGTGCCACGTTTGGTTCATTTCCATTATAGATGGAGTTCAGAATGCTCTTTGACTGTAGGTTAGCTAAAAATCCCAGTAACTACAATTCCCAAATGACGAAATCAATTTTTTTAAGTGATGATCACTCCTTGGGTTAGTAGGTGTCTTGAGGCCAAATTTGGTGGCAATTCGTCCAGTGGTTTTTGAATTATGTTAATCCCACAAGCGAACATTACATTTTTATTTAGATAGATGGATGACCCACATACTCTCTAAAGACACCAGATCCTATATCATCTTGGAAGACCACCAGTGAATCCCAAGCGATGTAAGATGTATTTCAGAGGAAGGAATGAGCAAAGTTACTTCTGTATATTTATTACCTGAGGAAACCTTTGAAATTATTGGGGTCACATAAGTTAATAGGTGACTTGAAAGCATATACAAATGCACACATTAAAATGTGTTCCCCGTCAAAGACAAATGAGGAGCAGTTACAAAAGTGTTGGTGCTTTCGAGTGATCTGTAGGAACCAGGAACTGACTGGCCTTGGGACATTGTTTACTGTTGTTACTGCCTACAGTGCGCGGGACCCCTAGCTTTCTGTTGCAAAACTCTGCAAGGATCTAAGAACCTTCACTGTGTTTACTTTCCATGTCTATATCTGATGCATGAGCAAGGACTTGGGAATCTCAGCAGGTTTCCTAATGCCATTCAGGTGATGGAAGAAAATTTAAACTTCTCTTTTTTTGCTAAAGAGATAGGGAAGTACAATGCAGTTAATCCAATTGAATTCAATGGTGTTTACTTCTCAGTACACATATATAGGATTGTATACCCACCAACTGTCCTGATTTAGCAGGAAAAGTACGAATCAATCATCCATTCCAGCTGGACAGAAGGAAAAGAAGTTTGTCAAAATAAGCTTTTTCATTGAAGTGTCTCTTTATATATTAGGCATGGGCAAACTTGGGCCCTCTAGGTGTTTTGGACCTCAACTCCCACAACTCCTACCGGCTGTTAGGAATTGTGGGAGTTGAAGTCCAAAACACCTAGAGGGCCTCAAGTTTGCCCATGCCTAATATATAGAGAGACAGCAGTTATTAGGATTTGTGAGATACAGCAGTCATTAGGATTTGTGAGATAATCTCTCACAGAAAATGGTATATTTGTTTTTTTGGTCAGACATCCTTTTGCCATAGGTCAGGATTATGCAGTCCTCTAAATATTATACCACAGCTTTCCAAACTGTGTGTCAGAACACATTGGTGTGTTGCCTGTAGTCCACAGGTGTGTCACATGAAAAATGGTTGCCCCCCCCCCCCTCCCCGTAAGCCATTTTGAAAGGAGCACGTTGGCCTGTCCAGGAGAGAATTAGAAGAGACCCTCGAAGGGCATCCAGTCCAACCCTCTTCAGCCAGGCCGGAAGACACAATCAAAGCCCTCCCAACAGCCATCCAACCTCAGTTCAAAAACATCTAGAGAAGGGGACTCCATTGGAAGAGACCCTCAAAGGGGATCTAGTTAAACTCCTTTCAACCAGATAGAAACACACATTCAAAGATGGCCATCCAGCCTCTGTTTAAAAAATGTCCAGAGGGATTTTTTTTTCATTTCAGAAGAGGAGTGCTAGTGCTGTTCAAGCATAGGTATTATTATAATTTTTTATAATTTGCACAATTTGTTAAGTTGTAGTAATTATCACTGAAATTGATAAGTTTCTAATTAAAAAAAGAAAAGCTGTTGACAATAATGGAACAACGGAAAATGATACAGGATTGTGGTTTAACGATGAGATGATGCGAATGGCTTTTTGAATTATTGATATTGATATTGTTGATGTTGTTGATGACGATGCTTTTGTTATTGCTAGATTTATTTTAGATTGTGTCTTGTAATTTGCACCCTGTCCTCTCTATGTTGTATACCGCTGTGAGTTGCCCCCGGGCTGAGAACAGCGGTATATAAGCACAGTAAATAAATAAATAAATAAATAAATAATAATGTTTGTGATGAATCACATGGAGTGGCTATAGAGAAATAACACAAGAATCAACTGTAGTACATAAGTATACAAGAAAAGAAATCCAAACCTCATTTTCACAGAAAACATTATATAAAAGGTATGTATAAATAGTCCAGAAGTTTTAGGAGGCCAGATGATTTCCACACTTGCTAGCAAGAGTAGAACAAACAGATAAACACAACAATGGCCTGATTCTGATTTCAGGTGGTGAAATGCAAGTGAATAAAGATGGGTAGAAGATCAAGAGAAAGAATAGTAATACAAAAAATGTTTAAGCAGAAAAGAAAAGAGGAGAAAAGTTAACATGAATATATTTATTATAAATATTAAGAAAATCTGTAGTACAAAAATATTATAAAACATAACCTTTTTGACATTACATTACTGTGAAGCTTAGAACAGGTTAAGGCATTAATTATGAAACTAAAATTTTGTTATAAAATCAATTCATCTAAAAGTAATACTCTTTGGCTTGGACTCCTTCCTCTTATGTCTTGAAATATCAGATTTCTAATATTTCCAATGTGTTCAGCTAATATCAGCATTTAGTCTGTAATTTTTAACTTTCCCATCAGACATTCAGTAGTCATACATAGCTCTTTTTTACTGTCCTGTTTTTCATATTCTGCAACAATATATTTACTATGCATATTATGAACCACCAGTTCTTTCATAATCTGTGTTCACATGATCTTTGCTCACTCTAAATAGTGTGGACTTTATCTTCAAGGATAAAAAGATGGCAGGAAAGTGTCCAACAAGTGAAGTGAAGGGAAACTTCCAGTTAAATTCTCAGACCTGGGTTAACATTTATGCAAAATGAAGAAGCTCTCAAGATTTGAGGACTTAATGGGATTTGGTTGAATGTCTGGCTCATGCTTGATACTACTTGCTCCCTGTTATTTTGAGTCCTTCTGCTGTGGTCTTTTGGGCGTTGAGCTTATGAGACGTTTCCCAGCTAAGAAGCCATCCCAGCTCCCTGCAGCCTGTGACAAACTGTGGTTCAGAGATTCATCAAGCTTCCGGGTTTCCAATGCAAGGACAGTAGCCTCAGGCTCCTTTGCCACGGCAGCTAATGAATCTGAGAGTTCTTGATGCAAACCTGAAAGTTCCTGATTTGTTCTAGCACAGGAATAAATATAATCTTGCTTCTGTTTCTTTTGTAGGGACAGCTGCTTTTGTAGAACAAACACCTAAAAGAGAAAAAGATTACTTCAGTTAGCAACATCATCTATGATTTGCCACTAGGAACATCTTCAGACTTATACACACTTTGTCTTCTGAGGTTATTTCTCATTTCTATAATTGGTTAATGCTGTAGGTAAATATTTTGCATACTTAGTGTAATACTAAATACTAATACTAAAATCAATGAAACATAACCGGGGGGGGGGGGGGGGGAGGGAGAGAAGTGCCACCAAGAATTTGTAAGGTTAAGGAAGCACAAATTTTCCCAGGGCAATATATGTATTGTAAAAACACCTCAGTGACCTTCTGTAAAGTCTCAGGCATCATGGAGATACAATTTTTCAGAGGCTGAAAAGGGAGGAGATCATGCTAAGATCTTCACTCTGTGCCAGATGTGAACCACTCACTTGTTTCTGTAACTTTTCCAGTTCTTTATGAAGGACCTGAGTTTCTTCCTAGAGAGAGTGAGAAAGCCCTAGTTTATTTTAGAAAAGCATATGAGATATGAAAAGAAGAGCATTTGTACAATATGACTCTTCCTATTTATTCAAAAATAACCTTTAGTAACATATTTGTGTTCAGCACTGAAATACAATACTACCAGTTTGGTGAGCAGAGATTAACCACAGATTCAAATCACCAGTAAAATACATTTATTTATTTATTTATTTATTTATTTATTTACCCCTTTTCTCTACCCCAAGGGGGACTCAAAGCAGTTCACAACAAAGTAAATGGCAAAATTAAATGTCTCACAAAATACAACACATACCTAAAATAGCATATAACAACAGATTAAAACCATTAGACTATGAAACATCAAACACAGGCAATATAAAACATAAAACATTAGGCACTGCACCAATCCTGAAGTTATAATGGCTGCTTCATCTCACTCTCCAAATGCTTGCTTAAAAAGCCACGTTTTAAGCAGTTTCCTAAATGTCAGGAGGGTTGACCTGATCTCGCTAGAGAAGGCCCTGTCTCTTGTCACCACCAATCGTGCCTGTGGGGTGTGTGGGACCGAGAGCAGGACCTCTTCAGACCATCTTAAGGCTCTAGCTGGCTTATAAAGGGAGATACGTTCAGATAGGTAAGCTCGACCGGAACCCTTTCGGGATTTATAGGCTAAAGCCAGCATTTTGAGTTGTGCTCGGTAGCAAACCGGCAGCCAGTGGAACTGGCTCAACAGGGGGGTTGTATGCTCCCTGTGAGTTGCTCCAACAGTCCAAACAGTCTTCAAAGGCAACCCTATGTAGAGTGCATTGCAATAATCTATACAAGATGTAACTGAGAGTATATTGGAGTACTATCAGTATAGATCCACTGTGGTGTAGTGGTTTGAGTGGTCAACTACGATTCTGGGATACCGAAGTTAAAATCTCTTCTCAGCCACGGAAACCCACTGTGTGACCTTGGGCAAGTCACATTCCTGCAACATCAGAAGAAGGCAAAGACAAACCCCCCCTTTAAGCAAATTCTGCCAAATTCCCTATATGTATCACCATAAGTCAGAAATGAATTGAGGGCATACAACAAATATCAGAATGCTAATCGCTTGAAATATATACATGCATACACACACGCGGAAAATAGTTTTAAGTAGAATTTCTGATTTTGGAAAATGCAAATGTTCAGACCTTTTCAATGGACGGAGTCTTCAGTGAGCCAGCATTAATCTGGGAGAGTCCAAAGCTCAGAGACAAATCTCCACGGCTCCTTTTCAGCCTCCTCCGTTCACGTTCTACCTGAAATTAACAGAAGATGAGAAGAGTTAATGGCAGTTCAGATAATGAATAGCTCAGGACAAAAAGAGGTCAGGGGCACCAGTTCATCTCTGAATTTGGAAGCTAAGCAGTACATGGATGAGAGATCAACAATGAATATCAGGTTCTGCAGCCTACCTTTCTGAAAAATGAATTGGCAAAACTGCCTCAGAGTATTCTTTGCCTAAGGGAAGCCCCCACATTGTCCTTTCGTAGGGATTTGAAAACCTGGATGTTTCAGCTTGCATTTGAGAATGCCTAATGCCAATAAATGCCCAATCCCTAGGTTCCCTAATAATATTTTGTTCTCTGCACTTCATCCAATACCCAGCCCTATGATATGCTATTTGCACTACCCCGTGCCTGGCCCTTTTATAGCCTGGTCATGCCCATTGTACTACTGGCAATTGATTTTGTCGAATATTCTTTTGATTGAGTTTTAACATTGCTGTTTTATACTTTTACGTCTTACTGAATTTTTATCTGGATTGTGATATCTATGTTTTATTTTAATTGTGTTTTGGCTTTGATGGATTGTTTTGTATTTGTGGGCATTTTGCCACATATGTAAGCCACCTCGAGTCCCTTCGAGGAGGTGGTGGTGGGGTTTAAGAACAAAGTTATCATTAACCCTTTGAAATTCATGGTGTGGCCATATGTCAAGAGGCAAACTGAAAGCACACAAAATTTAAGTATGGAGACATGATTGCATAGAACACTAGTATTTTGAAAATTACTCCTTCATGAGAAAGGATCAGCCCATTAAATCAGTAAGACATATATGGATTGGTATAATTATAAAACAGATACTGTTAATCCATGAAGATGTGCAACCAATGATAATAATCATGGTTGCACCCCACCAAGGAATGGGGGAATATGCCCCCTATATATATATATACATACACATACACACACACACACACACACACATATACTGTTTATTTATTTATTTCTCTTTGCCATGGAAACTCACCTGTTCTAGTGCCTCTCTGAGCTGGGTATTGTGCTGCTCTAAAACACGATAATCATTCTCTAGTCGAGCAACAGCTTGTTGCAGTAGTTGTAAACGCCTGCACAAGAACCTCCTTTCATCCACCCATGACAATTTCCCCCCTTTTCTCATAGCCTGCATTAACAAAGAAAATGATGCAGAACATCAACAAAAGTGAGGAAGCACATAGTATAGATAACCATCCAAAATATAATAGTCACTTTGAATTTCTTTCCCCCTTGTACTTTTACTGAGAGGGTATTTTGACAGAACTGATGTTACGGTAGAAAGATGCAACTGATTTAACACAAATTAAAACCTGAAAGAAATAGAGTAATTAACACAAAACACTAGATATATAGATATGATGGGTTTGGTAGAAAAGACATCTTGATTTAGTTTGTTGTAGGCTGTGGTGTCACTCTGACATACATCTTTTTCCTTTCTTTGCAGAATCTTGGTGAAAGCAATGCATCTGTATGTCACTGATAGTAATCCTGGTGGTCTAGAATGGTTTCAATTAGATTCCAATTATATTGCTTTTTCACTTTTCAGGTCTAGATGTTTTCAATGTCTGTAGCTATTACTAGCTTCCTCCATAGAAAAGAGTGGGTGGTATGCAAAAAAATGAATGGGGGAGTGGGAGGCAACAATTCTAATTTTGATTGGTTGCTTTTAGCATGGCATTGTGGATTTTATGGTTGCATCTCCATTTTAGAGAAAAAGTGGTGAGCTTAGTGAGTGGATTGATATCCTGTCTCTTTCTGTATTGATCCACAGTAAAGAGACAACATTATATTTAATACCAGTCACCTGTTTGAGATGGAAGGCCTGATAATAGAGACTAAAGATCCCCAATCTTCCTAGTTTACAAGGAAGTGAGAACATTGTTCTGCTGGGAAACCATAGCTTTCTATGGCCAAAGAAAATGGCTTTGAACTACAAGTAATAAACTATCCTTTCTTTCTCTAAAGAAACTATCCTGGTTTTAAAACAAAGGCAGTTTGATTCCTAAGGCAGATATGTAATTTAAAAAGCACATTCAAAGACTCTCTTCTTGTCCCATAAACACCAGAGCTATTGCCTATTCTAAGATCGTTCTCAACTCTTTTTTTAATTATACCTCTTCTCCTTCTTTACCCAGTATCTCTGGCAAGTGCTTTTCACTGATTAACTGATCCACATCTCCAACTAGAGTTTTTGTAGCAATTCTTTCTTCCTCCAGAGTTCTGAAAGCTGTATCCAATTGCTCCTGCAGAACAACAAACAGTATTATGCACTCACTTAAGTACCTACTTTATTAAAAAAAAAGGCATACTGCTTTTCCTACTAGGCAATACACAACACAGTAAAAAAAAGATACATGATTAAATATTAAATTAAACTAAGATCATAGTACATCTTGGGGCAGTAAGATGCCATGACCTGAAAAATCGCTAAAGACTTGAGTGCTGGCAGACATACATTGCAGAATGAGAGGTCCTTGTTATCATGTTTCTAGAGAGCTTTATATAGATATGAAGTGTACACAAATGTGGATTTGTCTCTGGCCATAGAAAACTCAGTCCATTAAGGCATTTTTTCTTCATCTCCTCTATCATCAGATCCTAAATTCCTATTATATCCCCTTTCCAGTTTTCAGAAGGGCAGTTAATAATTTTGTAAAGCCAAAGACTGGCTACAGACGTTCCTGGACCACTTCTAGTACAATACTCAGTCACACTCCATTTTAAACTGATCTACAGCAGAAAATATGTATGTCTGAAGTGAACATAATCACTGTGACTCATAGGCCCCGCTCCTGTTGAGGCACTATGCTAATTTAAAAACTGCTGTGCAAACAAGTATACTTTCATTTTCTGCAGACTATAAAGAGCAATAACAGGTGGCTTTCTTAATTGGGTTAATTCAATTGGGTATAGCTAATAATACCCACAGCCCTATCACTTTTGGCTCACTGAAGCACACCATGGGTAAGTTCAAGGTCATGGTATCAGCTGCACTATCAATTGCACAACTATAGGATACATAATAACTGTGCCTCTACATGTTTACTCTCTAGACATCTATATATGTTTACAGCACCCTGAGCCCTATTTTCACTTTGCAACTGTTGTTTCCTATCACATCAACCTAAAGGCTTTATAAGATAAGAGGCACCAAAGATTTTACCTGCAGATTGTGCCTGTCCCTGTCCCTTTCTGAAAGCATGTTCTGCATGATAGTCATTTCCTCCCTCAGGGTTGTAAGGGCCTCTTTACTTTGGGCAAGGGACAGATCCAGTCTCAGGGCTTTCTCTCTCCATTCTATCTCTCCATTCTCTGTCTTTTTCAGGATAGCTGTGACATGGTCCAATTCCTGTTTCTTTGCTCTTTTTTCGTCCTCAAATTGTTGAATTTTCTCCTTTTGCCGGGTCAACCTCTGGTCTTTCTCTTGAAGAGCCATGCTCCTGGCTATCTCCAACTCTTTCCACATATGAAGTTTCTGGATATGGCTCTGTAAGTTGTCATCTTCATTGTCTTGCAAATTCAGAGAAGAAACTATTTCTTTAAGATGCTCACTACAGCTTAGCAATTCCTTCTCTTTACTTTTGACTCTCTCTTTCAGCTTCTCCACTTCCCTTTTCTGGCATTCAACCTCATCATCTTTTTTCTTCAGAAGATGTTGAAGTTGCTGTATGTTCTCCTGAAGAATCTTGATTTCGTCTTTTATTTTCTCTTGTTTGCTTTGAGCTTTTATCTCTTCTCCTTTTCCCCTCTGCTTTTCCTCCAGATATTCCTCATTTCCCCCAAGATGCGTATCATTCTTTTTTACTAGCTCATATTTGTGTTGGAGTTTTTGGAAATCTTTCTCATTCTCTTCTTCTTTTTGCTTAATTACCGACTGCAGTTCATTTACCCTAGTCTGGCATGCTTGCAATTCTGCCTGTGTGGCTTCCAGTTTAACTTGGTATGTCCTAATGTGCTCTGCCTGTCTGAGTATCTCATTTTCTGTCTCTGTTCTTGATTCCTTAATCTTGTTCAGATCATTCAGTAAGCTTACAGCCTTAGTCTGCTCTACTTCTTTCTGTCTTGAGACTTCCCTGATCTGTCCTTTTAAGGACTGTATCTCCTTTTCTCTGTCATGAAGTGAAGTTCTGGTGGACTCCAAATTCTCCATGACAGATTTTGTCTGTGCAACTGCTTTTTCCTCTAGTTGGTAAAGTTGGCGGTTCTCCTCCTTTAAGGACTGCAACTGTACTTCTTTATTTTTCAAAGCTTGTTGAAGGTTTGTTTGCATTTCCCTGACGGTTCTCTCATTTTCTTCCTTGTGTTCCTCTTGCTGCTCTTTCAAGGATTTTATTTCTCTCTCTTTCGCCATTAGCAAAGCTCTGAGTTGTTCCAGCATGTCAAGTGCTGTTTGTTTCCTGAGCTGCTCTTTTTGATCCTTCTGAAACTCTGCATTGCTGTCTTCCAAATTTAGGACTGCAGTGCTGATTTGCGCATCTCCAAGGAGAATTTTTATCTGCCTTTCCAATTCTTCTTCATGTTTCCTTTGGAACTCCAGTTCTATATTTCTTTCCTTCAGGGATAACTGTGTCTTTGCTGTAAGTTCGCGGAGAGTCTTTAGTTCTGTTTCCATTTCTCTTTCCATCTCTCTTATTTGCTGCTTTTGTGACTCAAGTTCTTCATCTCTCTGGGCCAAGGTGAATGCCAACTCTTTCACTTTCTCATTAAGATCACAGAGATGCTTCTCCCTCTGAGCTTCATGTTGCTGGAAACCTGCTATCCGGTCCTCTCGGGATGCTACCTCCCTTTCTTTGTCCCTCAGAATGGCCTTCATGTGCTCTAAACTCATGTGAAGACTCTTCTCCTGCTTCTTCCCCTGTTCTTCACGTTCTTGGAGGAGCTGCTTTTGAGAAGCGAGTTCCCAGTCTTTGTCAGTCAACTGCATTTTCAAGTCACCAAGCTCTTTCAGCAAACTCCCAATTTGAGAAGATTCGTTCTTTTCCAAAATTTGGATTTTTTCTTCCTTGATCTGGGTTTCCTTTACTTTTGCTTCTAGATCAAGAGTCAGACTTTGCAAGATAGTGCTTTGAGTTTGTGTCAGATCCTCTAGTTTTTGGATCTTTTCCTGTTGAGATTGCATCATTTGGAGTGATTTTTCTAGTTCTAGATTTATTCTCTCTAGGTCAGCCTTTTGAATTTTCTCCTGCTTTTTCACTTCTTCAATCTGGTTCTTTTGACATTCAGTTTCTTGAGTTCTCTTTTCTAGACTTTCAGCCAGATGTTCCATAGCAGATTTTTGCACTTCTCTGTGCCTCTCCAGATCCTGAATCTGCTGTAGCTGGGATTTTATTTCTTCTTCTTTCTTTTCTAGAGAAACAGTCAGACGATCTAAATTTTCTTGCAAAGTTTTTCCTATTTCTGCTTCTTTGTACAAAGTTTCAAGTTTCTTCTGCTGAGTTTCTAATTCCTCGTGTTTAGTTTTGAGTGTTGAGAGTGCTGTCTGAAGCTCTTGCTCCAGAGACTGGTTCATCTTTTCCATGGCATGTGTTTGAATCTCAGAGGCTCTGACAGATTCACGAAGAAGGTCCAGCTCCCAT
The DNA here is from genome assembly GCF_037176765.1 of Anolis sagrei. Taxonomy (NCBI): domain Eukaryota; kingdom Metazoa; phylum Chordata; class Lepidosauria; order Squamata; family Anolidae; genus Anolis; species Anolis sagrei. The sequence continues at coordinate 206,838,182 of NC_090024.1, read as the reverse complement.
GTCATCTTATCCTTAGCCATTTGTAAGGAGTCTCGTTCATCCTGGAATACAAAAATAATTATGTAAAAATGTAGACTCAATAGTTGGCCTATGCAGAACTTGTTCTTCTCTTCTGGCATGCTTTCTAATTGACTCATGCTCAGTCAATCATCTTAACTTTTTCCTTGGACTATTAGAAGTCTATATATTAATATTTCAACTATAAGCATAAAAATAAACTAGCACCACTCTTAATTAATATTTCTACTGAAGTAGTATCACTTCCAAGCAGAGATAATGAAGGGGCCGGCTTTACCACAGCACTTTAATCTGGAGCTGCAGTAAATCTTGCTGACCGAAAGGTTGACAGTTTGAAGCCAGGTCAGGGTGAATTCCTGACCTTCAGCCCAGCTCCCCTGCCCACATAGCAGACAAAAAACAGCAATGTGAGTAGAACTGCATTAAGCGGGGAGGTATTTTCGGAGGAAAGTTCTTCGGCAAGGAGATGGAGCGACAGCAACCCCTGCAGCCAGTACCAAGCACAGCCTCCAAAACATACCAAATGGTGAGGAAAAAACCTAAATATACCTCTATCTGTTATCTGTCTTGTCATTGTATAATCAACATTGAATGGTTACCATATATGTGTTCTGTGATCTGACCTGAGCCCCCTTTGGGGTGAGAAGGGCAAAATATAAATACTGTAAATAAATAAATAAATAAATAAAATGCTCTAGTCATAACTTCTGAAATCCAACTTAGAGGGCAGCCACTATTTCTTCATAATGAAGAAAATCCTTAACTCTGGACATATTAATACATGGTGCAGGCAATTTGATTTGAATAGATGCAAGAACTACAATGAGCTGTGGAAATCAGATACCACATTAAGCACAGGAAGAAGGCACTAGAGCAAGAAAGAGTGTGGTTCTGCAAAAGGCTGAACAAGAAATTCCAAGGGAAAAAGACATGGCAGGGAACAGCAGATTTTTATATATATAATTGTGGTATTATTATGTGTTTTATTTTGTAAACTAACTTTTATCTGTAGTTTTCAAATTAACTCTATTTTGAGCCACTTTGACTCCCAGTTTCAGGAAAAAGGCAAACTATAACAGTAGCATGAAAGCAACATCAATACATTCTTTACTTCATTGTAAAGCCCCTGGTGGTACAGTAGGCTAAACCATTGAGCTGCTGAACTTGCTGACTGAAAGGTCAGCAATTCGAATCTGGGCAGCAGGGTGAGCTTCTGCTGTTAGCCCCAGTTTCTACCAACCTAGCAGTTCGAAAACATGCAAATGTGTGTAGATCAATAGGTACTGCTTTGGCGGAAAGGTTACAGCACTCCATGCAGTCTTGCCAACCACATGACCTTGGAAGCGTCTACGGACAATGCCGACTCTTTGGTTTAGAAATGGAGATCAGCACCACCCCCCGGAGTCAGACACGACTAGACTTAATATCAAGGGGAAACTTTTGCTTTTACTAGGAAGCACAAATTCTCAAGTTCTAATTTGGCATCCAGTATACTAAATAGGATAGTAATGTTCCCTGTGTCAAGTTGCTATTTGAAGGCAAATAGTCTCAAGTTGCTAGGCAAATTCATGCTAGTGAACCTCTGTAAATAATCTTCTAGTCTCACCATCATATCCTTTCTTTGCTTCTCTGTACTCTCAAGCGTTTTCTCCAAAGTGATCATCCTCCCACGCAAAGTCACATTCTCTTCTTTGAAGGCAATGACTTCTGTCTTCAAAGCAGACTCTAAGGAGCCTCGCTTGCCTTCTGCTTTATTTTTTTCTGAAAAAGAATAGGTAATAAGAAACAGAGGGGAGAAATCAGGCAATTGCTTTTTTTCTTATAATGAAAAAGTAATGTGGAGGATTTTCAGTTCTGTCACAGGGAACTAAAAGAAAGCAAAAATCAAAGAAACTCTTAAAAGAGCTGAGATAAAATAGAAGATTTCAGTATGTTCCCTATTGACATAAGGAACAAAATCAGTGCAAAACAACAGGGGTAATTTTTGGAAAGAATCAGAATCAATTATTTTTAAAAATAATTGAAAATTGCATACTTCTATCTCTGATTCAGTCTAGACATCACACCAAATAATGGTTCAGGACAGGTGCCTTTCTTTATATTTTCAAGTTTTTGAACTTTAGAAACATGCCCTTCAAGGAGTTTGTAAATAATGGTTTGAACTAATTATAGTTTGAAATCTAAGCCATGTTTTCAGCTTCCAAACAAAAATCAGAAAGGAAATTACTTGAAACTGTTGCTGTTTTGCATTAGCAAAACATTTCTTTCTTTACATATTGTAGTTTTTGGCAGACAGTGATAGTGGTAATAGCTTTCTAATCTCACACATCACACCAAAGAATAGTTTGCAAATGTGTTTCAAACTTCAGTTTCTGATTTTGTTTAGCAGCTGAACTTAAACTGACTTTAAACTTCAGATTATAGGCTTTAATTATAATGAACATAACTGAATTACTCCATCCTGTAGAGAAACTAAAAAATGTGGCATACAACTTCCCTCTCAAGCATGTTATTGGCTACACTTTTATTGGATCTCTTATTGGTCTGAGTTCTAAATAGACAAAAAAATTCTTTCAGCTGGTATTGCTGTATGGCACATCTTTTAGTTGCCTTATAGAATGGAACAATTCAGCCAAGTTAATTAACAGTTAAAACCTCTGGTCTGATGTGATGTCAGAATTTTAAAATAACAGTTAAGATGCTAGACAAAATCAGAAATCAACAGGCAGAAAAATGGAAATTAACATGAGCAGGCGATTGATTTATTACACCAAATATTTAGAACCCAAATCTCAGTTCTCAGCATATTTTAATATTTATTTTATGGAAATATGTTTTAATATGTGTATTCTATGGAGAGTTTTTAAATGATTATGTGTTTTGATTATGAGTTTTAGCAATGCCATAGCCGCCCTCGAGCTGTGAGGAGAGGCGGGTAAGAAATAAAATTATTTTTATTGTTTATTCATTCAGTTGTTTCCAACTCTTCGTGACCTCATGGACCAGCCCACATCAGAGCTCCTCCCTGTTGGCTGTGGCTGCCCCCAGCTCCTTCAAGGTCAAGCCAGTCACTTCAAGGGTAACATCCATCCATTTTGCCCTTGGTTGGCCTCTCTTCCTTTTTTCCCAGCATCATTATCTTCTCCAAGCTTTCCTGTCTTCTTGTTATGTGGCCATAATACTTCATCTTTGCCTCTAATATCCTTCCCTCCAGTGAGCAGTCGGGCGTTATTTCCTAGAGTATGGTTTGATCTTCTCACAGTCCAAGGCACTCTTAGAATTTTCCTCCATTATTATTATTATTATTATTATTATTATTATTATTATTATTATTAGCACTGTATTGTTTATTCAGTGAAAAAAGAAACATGACATCTATTACACTTTTTAAAATGGCTCCAAAATTAGCTGTAGTTCATTTCTTCAGTTATAAATACATTTTGAAACAGTTCTTTTGAAGAGATAATCACAGATTTATAATTTTAATAAAACGGTATCCTAAACCTGGGCCCACTTGTTCCAACATTTTCAGGAACATTCCTTTGTTTCACACCCTACAAAGTCAGACATAGTAAATTCTGTAGATACCCTATTATAATCATTACTGCAATTTCTTTCTTCAGTTCCCACCTCATGAACAAAAAGCTCTCTTTCTGGGAGACCCACAGGAGGCATTATTTTTTTAAAAGAAAGATGCTGTACCTTCCTGGCTTTCATTAAACCATTTCTGAAGCTCTTGAGCTTTGGCACTGATGCGATCTCTTTCTCCTTCTTTTTCAATGAGCTGTTGCTTTAGTTTCTCCATATTATTTCTCACTTCATCCTGAAAGAAAAGCAAGGGTTCAATATTTGTTTTACATGGCAATTGGAAGCACTGCAAAAAGGATAAAGGAATAGTGACCTTTATAAAATGAAGCAAATTTATTCCCTCCCAGTGAAATTCAAATCCATTCCCTCGTGGTCTTTTAAATTATCTATGTCTTGAAGCAACTAAGATGTCAAGATAGGAAACTAACATGCTTATAAAAACAAGGTAACGTTTACCCGTTCTAGACGAGATTGCCACAGATCTTTCCGCAGTTTCTGAATAGCTTCCACCACTCTCTCCACACTCAGCTCTGTGGAAAAGTCCTTGGACGGAGACAAAGCTGGTCCTATGAGTTTATCCTGTTCTGAAGAAATAAAGCTCTTCTGTAACATGTGAAAATTCATAGATAAAGTCTAGAAGCCAAACAAGTAGATGTTGAGAGACAGGTAGAGCTGCTACTGCTTCCTGTTGGTTTGTTCTGTTTTCCTTGTAACATCTAGTCCAAGATGAGGATGGGGAGCACAATGATATCATGCTATAGCTTATTGGTATTTGATCTAAATTCACAACATGGAAATGGATGGAGCAATTCTTCATAAAAAAAGAAACAGTCATCTTGCTAAAGAACAGCTGGAGGAGGTGGGAATGACACTTCCTGCCAAACATCCATGGAGAAACTAGGTGCTTTGTAGGAGTGGATTCTTCATTCATGTGCAGTTTTTTTTTAAAGCAAGGCAGCTTTTTCTTTACACAATCCATCATGCACACATATGGAAGGACTGTTCTGTTCACTTGCACAAGGTTTACGGAACAGAAGAGAATAGAAGACATTTTTGCAGGGAGAAAGGGAAGAAATACACATCTGTCTGTTGACACAAAGAAGAATGTATGCTCCTAACATTTTTAGAAATGGGATTTATCATAGCAGCCAGCTTCTGGTTGGGCCCAGGAGGTGCTCAAAGGCCTGCATTAGTTGGCCCAAAATCAAAAAGAGGAAGAAGCTAAAAGCAACAGAAGTCTCCTATCTCCCCAAACAACTGCTTTGCAAAGTAATAACCAACTGCAATATGCACAACTATCCACGAGAGGTCAGTGTACTTCAAAACTGACAACAAGGACTCTATACTTGCTTGAACTCACCTGTATGAAGGGACAATGAATTCCAAATGTTGTCTCCATGCCCTCCATGTTCCACCTTTGCTTCAAGGCCATTACAGAGCATGTACTGAAGAACTGAGTGTAACTTGCTTAGCTTGGACTCTGTCTCCCAATGGGCAGAGCAAGTGCGCTGGCATTCAGATGCCAAAGCCTCAGCCCTACTCTCTGAGCTACGTAGGCTTTGGCGCAAGGTAGACATTTCAGCCTCCATCACTTTCACAGAGTCTTTCAGACGTCGCTCACTAGTATGGGATTCCTCTATATCTTGGATAAGCTGCTCCTGGTGAGCTACCAAGGCAGCCTCCTTCTCTGCTGACTTCTGCTTGAGCGATTGTATCTGTAGGGATACAACATAGTTTGTGGGGACAGAAATAAAGATGCAGAAACTAGGAGTAAGCATTCTGCAAGCCAAAGAAGAGAAACTAAATGCAGCTCACTAGGAAAAACGTATTTAATGTGTTCCTTAAGAGTGCTGGGTACTACAGATATAAAGGATCCAATGGCACTGTGCTGTAAATGTGTTTTGTATGTTCCTAAATAAAGAGGAGCCAATAGAGCTGGAAGGGAACAGCAAGCAAGAACATAACAATGAAGTGGTAGCATAGTATATATGGTACTTCATAGTATATATGGTACTATGAAGTACCATATATACTAATTTATAAGCTGAAGACAGGTTCTGGAGGGGAAATTGTGAATTCTAATATGACCCATGGATAAGCTGAAGGTGATTCCAAGACAAGAAAAAAGCACCAATTCTGCCTCAGGAGGCCAGTCATCCAAATGGCTAGAAGCGGTGCTATGGCAAGAGAGTAATTGGTACTTCTTTTAGGTTCTCAGTGCAGAGTAAGCTCTCACCTTTTACCATTCAGAGAAGTGGATAGCTCCTTTTGTGATAAACTTGTATACCTTGCTACAACATTGACCCATGAATACATTTTTTTAAGATTGATATTTTTGACTAAAATTTCTAGACTCACACATATTAACCTATAGAGTAGCTTGCTCTTCTTCACTGGAACTCAGGAACCAGAGTAAAGAAGGGGCTAGTTTTATTCATATGATGTAAAAGAAGATGCAAAAGATATAATGAAGAAGAAGACCTATTTGTGTTTCATGACAACAGTGCCATATGAGGTTTTGTAGATAAACAGATGTTACAATGTATGTTAACATTTGTCAACAGTACCTCATTGTTGAGCTCCTGCATCTCTTTTCTGTACTCAGCAAGCAGTTGTTCTGTTAGTTGCAAGGCTGTATTCAGTTTAGCAATTTCATCCTTATGAGCATCATCACTTTCTTGCAGTTTCTCGGCCCTGTCCTCTGTTTCCTTCAATGATAGAGCCAGGCTGAGAAAGAGTAAAGTAGGGTTTCTGTCAGATTATAAAAGAATAATGCATGAAACCACAAAATGCTGATTGCTTTTTCCCTACTGAGATGGAACTACACTCTTGATTGTTGTGAAGTCTATTAAGGCAACATTAAACATGAAGCAACATGTGCAATATGGAGCAATATGGAGCCAATCCAAAGCCTGAAAAAAATATGTAGGTTTTTAGTGCTAAGTCTGGAAGACTTGGTGCCAACTATAACAGGGAATGGTGGTGATGGTGGTAGGAATTCTGTTGTCAGAGTTTTGAAAACAGCCTTTTTTGGGTTGCCAGATATTGAATTCTTGGCATGTGTGGTATTGTCAGTATCTGGGTAGATATGCAGTCACTCAAGTACTCCTTCCATTTCCCTTGTAGACCGCTTAGAAGACTCAGGACATACAAGCCATGCGCTACTCCAAGACAGCTTCGGGAACCTCCTTTTTTCCACAGTACGTAGTTCAGTGGTGGAATTTGCTAAATTATGTAGTGATTGTTTGAAATGTATTGCTCTTATATGTTCATTCAAACTTATTTTATGTGTTGTTGTTTTTTTCCCATAGGGAGAGGCAGGGAAGAAATAACAACACCCACAAGCTGTTCTCACCTGGCTTGTTTCTGCTCCATAGTCTGCAATGCTGCCTTAAGTTCTGAATTCTGGCCTTCCACTTCCTCCCACTGACTCCTCTCTTCCTTCATCTTCTGCAACGCAATGTTCTGGTATTCTATCTCTTTCTGCTTGCTTTGCAGTTCCATGTTTTGACATTCCATCTCCTCCCGTTGGCGAGAAAGCAGGGCCTGCAGTTCTGCATTCTGATCTTCAATTTTCTCCTTCCAGTTCTGCAGATCTGAATACCGTTGTTGTGCCTCTTCCCAATGGCTCTGCAGTATTGTGCACTCACATTCAGCCTCTTCTCGCTGGCTCTGGAGTTCAACTTTCAGCTGTGCATTCTGACATTCCAGTTCTTCTTTCTGATGGAGCAACTTTACATTCTGAAGATCTGTTTCCCTTTTCTGTGTTTGTAGCTGCTTATTTTGAAATTTTGCTTCTTCCAACTGCCTCTGCAAAGCATTGTGTTGCTCAGAATTCTGTCGGTCTGCCTCTACCCACAGGTTTTGCTCCCTTTCTAGGGCCTGAAGAGTTGCACACTGCCGCTCCACCTCTTCCTGCTTTCTTTGAAGCTCTCGATTTAGGTGTTTTTCTGCCTCCCACTGATTCTGCAGCATAGCTAGCAGTTCTGTGTTCCTGTGATCCATCTCTTCCTTCTGGCTTTGCAGTTCAATACTCTGATGTTCAATCTCCTCACACTGTTTTCTCTCTGCTTCCAGCATTTTCTGGAGATGTGCAATTTCCAGCTCCTTCTGTTTGGACTGTTCTTGCCCCTCTCTCAAATGATGCTGTGCCTCCTGGCTAATGGATTGGCAAGAATCCTTTGCTATCAGTAGCTGGGACTCTAATTCTTGGACCTGAAAAATGCAGAGGACAATGAAAAGATAGAGAATTCACTGACCAATGGAGAGATGATCGTATCTACCCACATGTCTCTTTCAAGTCATAGACAGTCTGGGACTGACTTGCAGTTTACTTTTATTATTATTTTATTTATTTAGGACATTTATATCCCGTCCTATCTCACCTCAGCAGAGGGACTCTGGGGGGCTAACAACCGGCACAGCACAGTGCCCACAATAAGAAAAGCATAAATACACATAATATAATAAAAACAGCATAAAAACAATATAAAAATATTAAAACACATTGCCGAATTGCATAATATTTAACATTTGCTTTCTTGCTGGTTTTTTGTGGAGTCTGAATATGCAATGAAAGTGTTAACAGCATGATAACAGCACTGGGGAAGTCAGGATATAAATAATAATAGTAACACAACTACCAATCCATTTGGATACAATGGAAGAAGCTTGGTGAAATGTCAGAGATCCTCAGTGTTGGTTTTCCCTAAAATAATGCTTAATTTTATATCCAGCACTGTTTCATACAACAGTGCTGGATATAAAACAACAACAACAACAACAACAACAAAGCATAGTTTTCCACAAGGATTTGGGAAGCTCCCATGGCATAGGTTTGTTTCACAAAAGACTCACATTATTGCTTTGAGGAAAAAGTGTATGTTTGACACTAGAAAAAAGTAGGAAAATTGTCTCATTACCAGACATAACAATGGTATCCAATAAAATCACCTGATTTTGTAAAGCATCTCGTTGTTGAAGAAAGATGTTGATTTCCTCTTTTAAAGATTTGATTTCTTCTTTGTGCTTCTTTTCTAGTGTTTTCATTCTACGCTGGGCATCTTTCAGATCAGCCTCCAGACCCTGTACAGTAACCTATTTCCCCAACAAAAGATAATTAATTTGTAACTTTTCTAGTTTGGTAAAGCTAAAGAAAAAAAATTACACCAGCTGAACAATTGAAATATTATGCAGTTAATTAGCTATTGAAATAATATGTAAGCCAACAATTTCATGAGACAAAGATCTATGTCAAACCACTTAAAATAACACACAATGAGAAGATGGCAAATATAGAATAAGGAAAAAGGGATACAACATGGATGTGACTGAATACAGACAGTTGTTCTGAAATTCATGGACATGGCAAAAATGTATACAATTTTTGCATGCCAACCAACCATACTATGATGAAACAGCTTTACTCTGTTAAAAATATAATTGCAAATCTTCTTAGAATGTTAGAATGTTCTCAATAGCCTTCAAAACATTTTCCAGCCTTTTCTGTTTCTAACTCCTACCTGTGTCTCTTCTTCGTGTTTCTTGGTTTCCTGGTGGAAGTATTCTAGTTGCTGACGTGTACTAGTGAGTTTCTCCTTTGTTTGAAGAAGCTCCTCTAGTAAGGATTTCCTTTCATTCTCCTTTTCTAAAAGCAACTGTATAAATAAAAATTAAGAATAAAAAAATGTAAGCTTACATTCAGAAATAAACTGCACGAAGTACAACTGAACAAACGTGGAGTTCATCAAATGCATGTGAAAAAGAGATCTGCTAAAACATTTTCATTTATTTTCATTTATTGGGAGCCATCACTGGGGTCTACCAGAATTTCAGAGAACCTCAAACTGAACTCCATAACTAAGTTGAGAGAGGCAAGATCCATTCATAAGAATCTTTGCATAAGGAAATATTGAAACATTGCTGCCTGCAAAGCATTACAACTCTCTTTTGATACCAGTGAAGTTTTGAATGCCCCTTTTACTAAGACAGTTTCATTTCCTTAAGAAAAGAAATATGTAGGAAACAAATATTTGGTATGGGGTTGAAAGTTTTGTGTTTCTTTTAAGCAGCAACACAATACCTTACACAGAAAACATATCAGTATAACAGGTGCTTTTATTCAGGCAGACCTTTCAATTTTAATTATGGAGCAGTAGTGTATGGAGCCCCCAGTGGCACAGAGGGTTAAACTGCTGAGCTGCTGAACTTGCTGACCGAAAGGTCAGAAGTTCGAATCCAGGGAGCAGTTTGATAACATGCAAATGTGAGTAGATCAATAGATACTTCTCCAGAGGGAAGGTAAAGGTGCTCCATGCAGTCATGCCGGTCACATGACCTTAGAAGCATCTACAGACAATGTCAGCTCTTTGGCTTAGAAATGGAGATGAGCACCAACCCCAAGAATTGGACATGACTGGACTTAATGTCAAGGGGAAACCTTGACTTTAGTGTTTATATGGAGTGGCAGCCTGTAGTTTTAATTTTTTACTGGAAATTATATTTTAAATGTTTTCAGTCATTTTAAATATATACTTTTTTAAAAGAACAACTTGTTAGCTAAATTAGCCTGTTTTACTTTATTCCTTTTAAAATTATTGTAATCCACCTTGAATCCCATGCTGAGAGATAGGCAGGATAGAGCTACTTTTAACGAATTAGTAACAAAAGGAAATAAGCAAGGCTGCAATCCCACTTTACCTCTTGCTTAGCATTTTGGGCCTTAAAGAGCTCATCTTCCATTTGTGTCTGAATAGCAGTGATATTCTCCTGTAGCTCCAGGAGCTTCTGCTCACAGGCGCTTTCAGTTTCTTCTTTCTCCTTGGCGGAGCGCTTCAATGCCTCCTCTAATTCTATTCGGTGGTGTTCTCGTTCACCTTCCTGGCAACATATCAAGCAAATCCAAGCTATAATTCAGTTCTTAAAATGATGCTTAATTTGGCTTCTAAAAGCCTGCACTTGATTACATGGCAAGAAAAGTGTTTCTAGATTACACTGGCCAAGATGGAATGAAAAAAGTGAAACATTTGAAAGATTGCTACTACAGGTTGAGTATCTGGAATTTCAAAATCTGAAATACTCCAAAATCCAAACTTCTCCAATGACTGATATAGTGACACCTCTGCATTTTTGTGGTTCAATGCCCACACACTTTTGTTTCATGCACAAAATTATTAAAATAATTGTTTAAAATTATCTTCAGGCTATATGTATAAGTTATATATGTGTATATAACATAGGTATATGAATTTTGCATTTAGGTTCTCATCTCCAAAACATCTTGTTTGCAAATACAGGTATTCCAAAATCCAAAGGAATCTAAAATCCAAAACACTTCTGGTCTCAAGCATTTGGGATATCATCAATATGACATAACAGTTGTACAAGAAACAATTGATTGTATGCAACAGTTGCTTTTAAAGCCTTCTATTATTAGTCCAATATTCTGTTAAATTTCCCTCCAACCCACAGATTTCATCACAAGTTTTCACAAAGAGAAAAGGGATCATATGTTTGCATACCAACTCTTGGAAGACTGCATTCATTTCCTCCTTATGTACAATTTGGCAATGGCTGAGGGTTTCTTGGTGCTTTTGCTCTGCCTGTGAGAGCAGCTGAACCCTTTCTTCATTTTCTTTCTCATTTCTTGACTTCTCTGCTTCCAGTTCAATACGGAGGCATTGCACCTCTCCTGTAAGAAAAACCACATGCAGTACGACTTCAAATCTCATTTTACCAGTTGTTTGCCTTGTTCAATATGGAGGCAACTTTAATACCATTGAAATCTTGACTCCTTCTCACCTTGAATCACTTCTTTGGCCTGGCTGATTGCGTGAACTTTCATTTCTAGTTGGCCCTTGGCAACTTGCAGCTGAGACACCTGTTGCTGAGCTTGAAAGAGGCTTGATTCCAGAAGATCTTTTACTGACCTAGAAGTTACACGCACAGAAATGGCGTTTATCTTTAATCTCTTGTTTCTGGATTTAATCCAACAAAATCCATTTCAATCTGCAAGTACGATTAGGAAACAAAACTAAACCACATTTAAAAAACAACCCAGGTACTGTACAAAGATACAAACTAAAAAAAAATCCCAGGACAATTTTAACTCGTCCTTGAAACTGGAAAGTCAGCATTTTGCAGAACAGAAGTTTCAGACTTTCATAGATTTTTAGAAAGTATGTATGGGATTCCAGTTTGGGGTATGGTTTGAACGTTTTACAGCCATGAAAAATAAGTGATTATAGAACAGTGCAATTTATGGAATGACTCTTGGAATATGCCTTTGGACTGCTTGGTTTTTAATGTAACTGTTTTAAAGATTATGTGTTTTAACTATTGATTATAATATATATGTTTTGTTTTATCTTATGTATGTAAAAGTGGCATCAAATTGTGCCTTTCTGTGAGATGCCCTGAGTCCCCTGCAAGGTTGAGAAGGACAGGATATAAATGTAAAGACCTCTTCACATGGCCCCTGGGGCCATGCCATTTTGGTGGCAGTTGCCAACAAAATGGCAGGGGTACTTCGTGGTACCCCCAACGTGCCCTCCTTCCTTCCCCCATCATATGGTGGATATGGGAGAAGGCGTGTCGGCGCCCTGTCCTTGTCCCCATCAAATGGGGGTTTTTTTGTGTCAGAAGCAAATTGAGTATATATTGCAAGTCGCTTCTGGTGTAAAAGAACTGGCAGTCTGCAAGAACGTTGCTTAGGGGCCGCCCAAATGTGTTGGGGGCGGGGTCAAGCCAACATTGTTTGATGGCACTTGGTAGGCCCCGTTCAGAAGAGGGAAAAGGGGCCATAAAACTCCAAATGTGATGAGGTCATAACAATGCCATAGAATCAAGACACAAAAGATTATACAGTTCTGATGAAAATCTCTTCTCAATAAGCTCATGACAATAAGTACTGAAATAGGAAAGGTTTATCCTCCACCTGCCTTTTACCTGAGCTCTGTAACTTGCTCTATAAGGGCCGACTTCTCCCTCTCAACAGCACCTAACCGTACTTCCAAAGTAGCTTTCTCACACATTAGTTTTTCCTTTTCTTTGGAGACTTTTGCAAGCATTTCCCCAAGACGATCTGATTCCTGATGTGTTTGTTCCAAACTGGAAATAGTCTTTTCATGCTGGTGATGAACCTAAAGAAGTTAAAGTTAAAAAAAAAAGTGCCCAACACCAATTAACATAGTCACAATTAACCAATATATGCTGCACCAAACTGCAGAAGGACATAGTCTCTCTATATCTTCTGAAGAACAGGAAATGAGCAGTTTCACCACATCTTTGGAAGGTAGCACATTAAAGGAGATCATAAAATTATTATAGATCATTAATATGCAATAACTTTGTTATGGAACAGCTTGATTATATAAGAGGCCACTAGTACAAAGTATATGTATGGATCTGAATACCATTAGCTTCCCAAACACAGTTATCCCTGGAGTCTATAGAAACAGCCTGCAATTTGCCCTTCCCCAGTTTAAGGAACACACAAATTGCTAACTATTAATACGCTATAGCAGCTTTTTTGTTTATTATTTATTTACTACATTTATTTACTGCACCTTGGGTACCCCAAGGTGCAATTCTCTCCCCTCTTCTCTTCAACATCTACGTTAGACCCCTTGCTAGTTTGGCTTGGAGTTTCGGCCTAAACTGCTACCAATATGTGGACGACACTAAACTACTTCTGTGCTTGGAGCCGGGAGCAACGTCAATACCAGACAATTTCACCTTATGTCTGGAGGCTCTGTCAAACTGGCTGCATGCTAGTAGACTTTAGTTGAACCCGGCGAAGACTGAGATTCTCTGGCATGGCCGCTCGATTGATCTGACCCATTTGCTACCCACCTTCGATGGTGCTGCCCTATCTCCTTCACCTACCGTTAAGAGCTTAGGTGTCGTTTTGGATTCGCAGCTGACAATGGAAGCTCAGGTCGCTGCTGCCAGCAAACAGGCCTTTTTCCATCTACGACAAATGAAGCAATTGGCACCCTACCTATCTGATGAGCTCTGGCAACAGTCATCCATGCCACGGTCACGTCTAGGCTGGACTATTGCAATGCCTTGTATGTTGGCCTTCCGATGTCTATGACCCGAAAGCTCCGTATTGTTCAGAATGTGGCAGCCAGGCTACTCACAAGAACACCCATGAGATGCCATATAACACCAGTGCTGTGGCATTTGCATTGGCTTCCAACTGATTACCGTGGTCTATATAAGATGCTAGTTCTAACCTTTAAAATTCTTTACGGCCAGGGTCCATCATACCTTAGGGACCATCTCTCCTCCCATCATCGGAGGTCGCAACGTCCATCCCAACGCGACTTACTTTATATACCGGGTCCTAGAGAACTGCACTTGGAAAGGACCAGATGCAGAGCTTTTTCTATTTCTGCCCCTGCCTTATGGAATTCCTTGCCGCCCTATATGAGAGCCACGTGTGCATTAGGGCCTTTTATCCTAGCACTTAAGACCTGGCTTTTTACTAGAGCTTTTGATCTATGTTAATTTTATCAATATCTGTATGTATGTATTTTTATCCTTTACAATTTAGCTTGTAAATCGCCTAGAGCATCTTGGATGGAGGGCGATTAATAAGTAATTAAATGATGATGATGATATCCTGCCCTCTCATCATGAAGGGGATTCAGGGCAGCTCACAGCATAGTATCCTATGAATTATCAAGCTGAGATTGCAATATCATAGCCACTTTCTTGTGAAAAGGCCTCTCTAAATTCAATGGAGTTTAAATTGGAGAGGAAATGAACAATTGTACAATAAAAGACCCTGCTTGCCTCTTCTGATCTTAGAATACAGGAACTGTACAGAATAACAGCTATTCAGCATCTTCATGGAAAGAACTGGAACTAGATTCCTTTCCAGCTCCAAACATAATTTTCTGCCATTATTTTCTAGCCCCTACTTGCCTATATAGGGCACTAAAACAATCATAATAATAAACATAGCTTTTATTTCTATAGATATTTCCTTCTAATGAAGTACTACTCCTAAAGAGAGAACAGTTTCCAAAAAGGTAACAATCCTTAGTATAATAAACTGTTCAAGGCTGTGGGGTTGTGAATGTGCATTTGAGGTTTTTTTAAAATGTTTTTCACACTCTCCCTGATACACACAATCCATATACTAAAACAAAGATCTATGCCTTCTTCTAGTGAAAAATCAATGGTGCAGCATTTTTTAAACACAAAACATGGGACGTGTACATACACAGCATTATCAAAGGCTTTCATGGCCAGAATCACTGGGTTGTTGTGTATTTTCCGAGCTGTATGGCCATGATCTAGAAGCATTCTCTCCTTACGTTTATTCACACCTATCTCAAACAGACAAAAAGTTCTTTCTCCCACCTTGGACATACCACAGATATATAAACTCCATTTCCCTAGTTTCCAACAGACCTCACAACTTCTGAGGATGCCTGCCATAGATGCAAGCAAAACGTAAGGAGAGAATGCTTCTGAAACATGACCATACACAGTACAGAAAACACAAAAACAACCCACACATATATAACCTTTGGGGTGCACTTTGCCCAACCCTGCCTTAGGAGCAGAGTGCTGTTGCCATCAAGTTACCAATCAGAGTAACTTTCAAGTTTGCCACAACACTCACTTGGCTCAGTTTCTCATAAGTCTCTTTTTGTTCTTCTTTCAGCATTTTTAACTCATCCTGTAAACCTTCTTGCAACTCCTCAGACTTTTGTAGTAATTTCTCCAGTCGGATCTTCTCTGTACATAATTCCTCATTTGTTTGTTCAGTTTGTTTGAGCTGCTTCTGTGACAGTGACTTCATCTTCTCCAGGCGATCTACATTGTCCAAAAGCACCTGGCTTTCTTGCTCCATCTATATTCACAGAAATGGTAACAACAAATGAGGAACACCGCCTTACTCTGAACTTCATCTCCCCATTCTGACTGCTCAGCACAGAAATACTACCTTCGGAACATGCTGCTTACCTTCAGGATGATTTGATGCAAACCCACTTTATCCAAAGCTAGAGCTTCATTAAGGGCACTCATCTTTGCAGTGGCACCTTGAAGATCAGCAGTTTCTGTCTTCAGCTTATTGTGAGCACTGGTTAGCTGTGCAAGGGATTGCTCAGTCTTGAACAACACACAAACAAACACACATACACGCCCCAAAAGAAAACATCCAGGAATAATTACACAACAAGCTTCTGATCAATGGCTTGGATTAAAAAAACAACCTGCAAGCCAATTTTGGTGCACACAAAAATGACATTTAGATCTAACAAAAATACAGAAAGTATACTAGAAGAGTCTCAAGCTAATATGCTCCTCCCTCAACCTCCACGACATGATAGGAATCTTTCATTTCCTTTCTGGATACAACATTAAGTAGTGGTTTCTCAAAACCTTCAGCTTTGATTATGGTTCATCGAAATATGCCAACATCATAGAACAATATTGGAAGTGGACTTGTTTTATGAAGTCAAACATTTGATCAGACACTGTTTGACTGCCCAAAGTACTGCATTTTTAAAAAGAGTATGCTTCTCTGTGGTCAGGGTGGCTAAATGGTTTGGAGAATAAGCACAACACCTAGTATGTTTTTTAAAATATCTTTGAATCTGTTCCTAGAATAATTTGTGTTCCTGTGAAAAATATTGCTCAGTTGTTGGTACGTTATTGAATTAATTTAGTAACATGAAAATGTCTGAGTACAAGTCTATAGCACCATTTTAATTTAGACTGGAACTAGACATTACATACTGTTTATACTGTTGTGCACAAACTTTCTACTGATTTTTCTTTAGCAGACTTTGAAAGTTGTGAATAAGTGCAAAAATGATTGAAAGTGTGGGGAACTGTTTAACTGTTTCTATTCTAACTATTTCTCACTTAGACTTACTACACTCCCATAATGTCTATCTTCATCTTCTAGACTAAAGGAAGTAATCTAGAGTGATGCAGTTTTGTCTCCTTCAGGGAAAAGAGTGGGTGGGACAGGATTTTGTAGGGAAAGAGTGAAGTTTCCCAACATTTGCTCCTCCTCCGCTTGCAGTCACCCAAAGCTGAATTTAATGTGAGCAAGGGAAACTTTCATCTGTCCTTTGTCTACAGAATCATCCACTAGGAGTGACTTCAAGAACCACCAGTTACCTTCAAACTTTAAGTATGGACTTTGTTGTGGGGAAATCAAGTTAGTGCCTGGGTGGAGATAGGCCCAAAACCAATTAATAAATTGTTATCGTTTCTTGAATGCAATAACGTGGGCATTGATTCTTTGGGGTTCCTTGTTCAAACAGGAAGGCAAACCAGCTGATAGAAAGTTAATACACATTAGCACTAAAGACATTTAAAGCAGCTTGGGTGCAACAGCACAACTGGTTTATGTGGATTTTTGGCAGTTCATCAATAAGCTTTGGCCTTCACTGAAGAAGACTTTGGCAAAACAGGACATGATCTAGAAAGTTCTTTTGGTCACTAATCCTAAATTTCTTATTTATATTATGGTATCCAACCCAACTTCTTATTCTTGCTTTCATGCCTGCTGTCTGTTTTGTGATCAAATTTGTATTATTTTCACTAATGCTATTCATGTTGAAAATTTCATTTTACTTTCGTTTGTATCTTACTTTTGCTTAGACATGATAGAGCCGTACTGCAGTGTGTGCTGTATCACCACTTTTTGATTTTGTGTTTAATAAATATAGCTTAGTCGGGCTGAGGTTTCCTGTTGGAAATACAAGAGTTAGTTCATCTATCATGAGAAAAAAAATAATTACAATTATACCTGTTCCAGTGCTGAAGCAAGTTCATATTTTTCTTGCTTCATCAGTTCTCCATCAAGATGAGACTTTTCCAGAGCTTCTCTCAAAGCTATCAACTCATTTCTTAATGACGAATGCCTTTCTTCAAGGGCATTTCGATCTTCCTGGCTAAAAATGGGGGGAAACACTATTTTTTAAAGAAAGGAGTCTAAGTGTGGTGTTAGTGCTTAAAAAGATGCATGGTTTTCATTTCTCGAGGCTAGAAGTGCAAATCTTCATAATTTTTGCAAAGTTTACAATTACTGTCAAGAGAGAGCTCCTTCATACCAATGCCAGATGAAACAGAAAAGGTCACTCACATTTTCAAGATGTGGGTGCACAGATGAGAATTGTCTCCCATAAAACTACTGTCGTAAAATAGAGATACATAGTTGGCCTGAATTAGAAATTTGAGTATTTCTAATTCATCACCACTCTTCCTCCTTTGAATTCACATATAAAACAGAAAATTGATGTAGCCTAAAGAGGTGAGACTGAACAGGAAGTCTCCTATTCAGCTTTTGATTCTGGTTCAATAAAATTCACTAAATAATCTATGACAAGTCATTTTTAGTTTCAGTTTCCTTTATAACATAGCACACACTCTCTATTTCCCCTGTGAATTTGAATTACCCAGCAACAACATATTCAGCTATTTGGAGAAAAGAAATATGTAGAAGAATAGATCAAAACTCACATGTACTCTCTTTCCCTCATCATCCTTTGCAATTCCTGCTGCTGTTCTTCTTTCTCCCCATCCACCATGTCTCCTTTAAGTTGCAGTTCAGTGTTGTTTTGACGTAAATGCCTGACCTCTTGTTCCAAAACTTCCAAATGCTGTTGCAATTCTATCCTGGATTTCTCTAGGGTAGCATAGTCCCTGTGAAGTAGTTATAAACCATTTAATCAAATATTATAAATGTAAGATAATGTAACATGTGAAATAGCAGCTATGGAAAATGAGCCCCCGGTGGCAATGCGTTAAACCCTTGTGCCGGCAGGACTGCTGACTGAGAGGTCAGCGGATCGAATCTGGGGATAGCAGGTTGAATGTCAGCTCCAGCTCCCCATGCCAGGACATGAGAGAAGCCTCCCACAAGGATGGTAAAACATCAAACATTCGGGCGTCCCTAGGCAACATCCTTGCAGATGGCCAATTCTCTCACACCAGAAATGACTTGCAGTTTCTCAAGTCGCTCCTGACACGAAAAAAAATTATGGAAAAGCAACAACATGAACTGCTATTCCCTTTTCCATCAGAACAGCTGAAGAGAATAAATGAAAATGAAGCAGAATGACAAATGACCACTTCTCTCTAATCAGGGGAAACATGTCCCCACTGAAATGTTTTCAAATGACCCCCTGAAGAGGAGAAGAGTTTAAAGAATACAGAAAACAAGTTCTTTTTCACAACTTATGCCAATTGATTTTTTTAATGTAGGAATATTAGGGAGATTTGCATGGAAATAAGAAAATGCAATGCAAGATAAAAATGGTTAGTTGCTATTTAAGATCAATAAAAGTCTCTAAAACCAGTGTGACAAAATGTGAGCCTCCAAATACTTTTTAGCTGCAACTTCTATAATCACTCAGCACTGGGCAGGCTGCTTGCCTTGATGGGGCAAGTCCAAAGGCAGCTGGAGAGATGTCCGTCTCTACTCTAAAGGAAGGGGAAATACACATAAGACGAACCTGCTGTAAGTTTCAATTGTGGACTGCAGATGTTGAATCTGGCTAGTGAATGTATCCCGCTCTTTTTCTAGCTGTTCAATTCTTTGTCCTTGAAAGAGGGAGTGCTCTTGTTGCTTCTCCAGAGAAGTGACAGAATTCTGACTAGCGAAGAGTTGCTGCCTCAGATGCTGAAAAGGATTCAGGCAAAAAGTAGTAATTTTAAAAAAAGTGAGCGCACAATATGGAAACTAAAGGTTATTAGGTACAAACAGAATGCATAGAGTGTTAGATCACAGAGGGGAATTAGACAGACTGAAAGAAAAGACAGAAAGAAGGTTCAAATGTAGGACAGAAAGAAACATTTATGGAAGGAGGGGACGATTAGAAGTTGTAAGGAAAATCCCTGGAGTGGGAAATAGCCTGAGGGAACTAGAAAAACAGATTAGCAACAGAAGGAAGTGGCTGAAGTCCTAAAGGCTGGACAATACAAACAGGAAAGTATTAATACAGATGTGGTGTTATAAGTCTCATTGGCAAGAAAGCTTCCAAAGCCCTCTCACCTGTACTTCATTGCTTCTCTTCGACAGTGCCTCACGAACGAGGAGGAGGGCACCATTTAGGCCACCAGGATCCAACTGCAAGGAGTGGCCAAGCTCAGCAGGCTTCTCCAATTGTGGTTTTCCAACAGTAGCATCATTCTCATTTAAGACTGCCTGAAATCCAAGATCTTGTTACTCTTCCAGTTCTGAAAACTTGCAAAATCACCTCAAGCTGCTCATTTGTTTTCCAGTCACTCTCAATTTGGTGGGAAAGTATTTTTAATGCTGGCATTTGTTGTTTCATTGCTGCATAGGAATTTATGCTAGCTTTTGTCCTTAAAGGCAACCAGCTTTAAAAACAAATATGGAAGAATAATACAATCCCCAAATCTAGAGTTTCATCTACCTGCATCAGATGAAATTTCCTAGGTCCTCCAGGCTATTCTCTAGTATGCTTCCCCTGGAAGTTACTACAGAGTCCCTTGGAAAGCCTGTGTCCTCCAGAGTGACACTATGGTAACTTGTGGTGGAAGTTGTTCACTATTATCAACAGTTTCCTGTTTCCAGGGTAAGTTCAGGAATACCTGTCTCACAGATATGGAGGTAGTACTGCATTAAGGGGCCATGGCCATCATATTCTAATGACAAAGCTAAGTGACAGAATCACTAAGTGAAACAAAACCCCCAAATAACTCATTGATTTTTTGTAAAGCTATGAAAAAGATCAAGAATTCTCAAAGTACTTAAAACAGTAAAGATAAAGGTTTCCCCTGACATTAAATCTAGTCGTGCCCGACTCTGGGGGTTGGTGCTCATCTCCATTTCTATGCCAAAGACCTGGCATTGTCCATAGACACCTCCTAGGTCATGTGGGTGGTATGACTACATGGAGCACTGTTTCCTTCCCACAGAAGCAGTTCCTATTGATCTACTCACATTTGCATGTTTTTGAACAGCACTCACATGCAAAAATCTAGGATTATAACATCAACCTAGTTTTACATTAAACTGGGTTTTAAAAAAAACAAACCAGAATCCAGGGCTTAATTTGTCCTTAAAGTTAGCTATGTCTATGTTTCATTTTGGAATTAAATAAACAGACAGATGAAGGTGTCCTGCAGGCAGCATCAAGCATCTACCTGAAATTTAGAATAATCTATATTTGCAAACAGGATTACATTAAAACAAAAAAAAACCCCAAGAATTTAGACTGTATCCTAGTTATACCTACTTCCATTATTTCTTTTATCACATGCCGAAGAGAAAGGATCTCTTCATTTACAGTCTTGTTCCGCGATTGTTCTAGTTCATATTCCAGCTCCAAATTATTAGTCTTCTAGAAAAAAGAACATGGATCAGTAGGAAAGTGTTAACATCTCATTCATCCATATATAGTTGCCACCAGATTTCTGTTTTGTATTTTCCTGGTCAATTTTTCTTGATTTTCCTACCACTGTTCCAAAAAAGCTCCAAATTTAAGAATCAATAGAATATATAATTGAATAAAGGTTTGAATAAACAATTTTAAAAATGCAATCTACTGAGATAAAGTTTTTGACAAAATTGGAGATTCATGTTGAGTTTTTTTGAATAATGTTAACTGAATAAACATATCTGCTTTGAAACTCCAGCAAAAAATACATCAGTGGAGATTTCACTACAAATAATCTGTAAACAGTAACAAATAAGATAACATTTTTGCATTAATTTTGTATCTGTGATCTCTTTCTGTATCACTAGAGAAGAGTGGTATCTGTTAAACAATACATAGTAACGACTCTAAATGCTTTTTTTAACAACTTTTTCATTTACTTAACACAGCTCTGTGTATGTTCTCATTTCTAAAGTTTTGTTGTAAAGAATATAATACAATTGGCCAGGGCTATACTTTACTGCTGTTTGGGTGCAACAACTGGATATTATGTCCACTCAATCATATTTCTTGACAGTTGTCAAAATTGGCACATCTTAAAATCAAGTGAGCATGAATTGGCTTCAGCTTGTAAATTACTAGGGGCAAATCAATGAGTTCTGGATAATAAAATAATGTTATCTTATTCTATTTCGCTGCTAATAATCACAATAATTATATTACTTTCAAAATCATACAGGCAGTCCCAGTGTTACAAACATTTGACTTACAAACTACTCATAGTTTTAAGAACAGAGGTTGAGACAACAGGAAGTGAGAGAAATTTATCCTTCAGAAGAGAAATTCACTCCTGAAAGTGTTATGGAGAAAAGGTGGCTTAGCTGAAGCTTTATCGCCAATCCTTGTTTCTACGACAAGGATTTCAAAATCCAATTCTCACAGGGACAGAAAGTGAGGTGAAATCTTCTGAACAGTGGAACAGACAGCAAAGCAAACTCTAAAGGTGTGTTAACCCTTCCCTATGCTTTCCAAAGCTTTTATATGTGTGCGTGTGAGTGTGACTGGAGTTACACTTAAAATACATACAGGTTCAACTGAAGAAGAAACTTACAGATCCTATCTTGCTTGTAACTTGGGGACTGCTAGTAATCATATTATGAAACAGATACACATCATGAGACTATACTTGTATTCTGCTTTTCAATACTCTAAGCACACATTAAGTGAATACTGTTTTCTTCTTGTGACAGACGAAGGCACTTCAAGGATGTTTCTTAATCAATTTCCCTGACTTTTTACTAAAACTTTGATTTATTTCCATTTTCTCAAGTTTTCTTTAAGTGCAGCAGTAGAAGTGACAACTTAATACTAGTATATATGTCACTACCTCAGTGACCAAAAATGGATATGCCAATGGAAACATCTAGTAAACAAATGCAGAAACCAGGGAAGCAGACACAGTGGAGGTCTGATTTATCCAAATAGTAAAAACGAACACATTTTGGTCACACAACCATATGGCCAAGGATACAAAACACATTAGACATCTTGTTTCCCAATTTTTTTAGCATCTATCACTAACAGTGTATAGAATAAGCTACTCTGGCTCATGTTGACAAGAAGAATAACCAGTGGATTAGTTTCTCAAATTGACATCTCCGGCCCATCCTCTATTCAGATATCAGCCAGCAAGCCAATACCTTAAATCAAGAAATAGCTTCCTAAGATCTACAGAGATACTCGCAGGAACACCTCAGCAAGCAAGAGTCCAAAAGTGGCAAGTTAAAACCCGGAAACTCAATCAGTGGCTGATACCAGATGAGAAACTCCCCCCTGGGCACATAGGAGACTGGGCAACTTGGAAGGAGCTGAACAGACTCTGGCACCATGAGATGCAGAGCCAACTAGAGGCACTCCAAGTGGCCAGCTTCTGGCCAAAGAACATTTGGTATAATGCCAAGTTTTTAACTTTGTGTGTGGTTTTTAAAATACATTATAACTGTACTCTGTACTCTCAATTCACTTCTGACATGATAAATAAATAAATACGTTTCTCAAATGTTCAGCCAACACAACAGTACCTCCAGCGTGTCTCTGAGAGTCTTCATCAACTTTTCGTTCTCTTCATTCTCTTTTTGAGACTGTTCGAGTAAAGCAGTCAGCTCTATCACTCTGTCAAAAAATAAAGACAGCTGGATTTTAAATCATACTGGGTTGTATTAAAGTAAGAACTATATTGGAACAGTTTAATTATGAGTTACAAGAAATGTCTGACAGATTCCAATACCAGATACATGAAAATATTTGAAGAAAATATTTATAAACTCAATTCAATACTTTCATTAATGCACAAGTCCCTTGCATACAACTATAAGAATTTATTTCCACAAACTCAGAAAGGAATCTCCTTTGTAATTATCTTATGGCTATCATCATTACTGTCCTGTCACCCAGCACTGTACCCTTTGTTCAAAAGAAGAAGAAAATAATGTTATTTAAATTATTCCTCTAGCATGTCCAAGCTTTTCTCCTTGTCTTCACTAACGTATTGATATTTTTAAAAAATGTTACTATTGTTGTCTTCTTATGATAAAAGTCATCAACTAATTGAAGATTTTTAAAAAATAATATTGACTAAATGCACTTTAACTGAGCAGCCAGTTTAAAAAATTCTTGCTACTAAAATCTCAATATATGAACATTTATTTTTAATTAGAACTAACATATAAATAACAAAAATGAAAATAATGGTAATTATAACTAAAATTAAAACAGACAATTTAGACTTCACAGAAATTACAACCTGAATCTTTCAAAATATACACAGTAAACAAGGAGTGCCCCATTTTGGCCTTTTGGAAAAGGCACTTCACCTGCTTTGGAGATCTTCCCTTGCCAAATCTCCCTTGACACGTAAGTTCACGATTGCTTGTGCTTGCTGGTATATTTCTTTCTCCATTTCTGTCTTCTCGGACTTCAAATAAGGCTGTTGTTGTTGCTGTTGCACCTGACCCTTCAGGACAGAACTTTCTATATTGCTCATCTCCAAAAGTCGTGTCTCAGAACTTAGTTGGAAACAACTGATGAGTATAGAGCCAGAAAGTCTCATCTGCTCTACCTTTAGTTCAGACAGATCCCTGAAGCAGAAACAAAGAATACTATGCTGGACTGAAAAAATTTAATCTATACATTAGAACAATTTTTTAGGTTTATTCATTTAGAACAGAGCTTTCCAAATATTTCATGTTTGTGACACACTTTTTAGGCATGTATCATTTTGTGACAAAAAGTTAAGTTTTACTAGCAAACCAGAGATTAAACCAAGAGATACAAACACATACAGTAACTGTAAAAACGAAATGCATGGGAACACAACATATCTCATGAAAACCTTTGATTTATGTATTTAAATATATGATTTCTTGCTTATTTCACATAAACTCAGAGGCTTCTTCTTACATTAACACAAAACACCTACACACTGCAGCTGACACATTAACGTGTCACGACACACAGTTTGGAAAGCTCTGATTGAGTGTATGTATACCCAGTGCATCAGTCACAAAGAAAACCATACCCTTGGCAACCATAATTTTCACTGTTGTGGTATACACTGAAGTCATTTCCAATCTATGGTGACCTTAAAGCAAACTTATCACAGGATTTGTTCTGAAGGGATTCGGCTTTGCCTTCTTATGACACTGAGAAAGTGGCATTGATCTGAACCCTGATCTCAGAGTCATAGAACGCGCTGGCTCTCCTAGTACCACTACTCACAGATACCATTTAATTCAGAGAATGAAACACACTAGGAAGAGATAATTTATTGTTATTATTATTATTGATTTGGCATTCCAATTTTATTTTTTGTTTTATTCTGATTATTCTGATTATTATTATTATTGATTTGGCCTTCCACTTTTATTTTCATTTTTCATTTTTATTTTTGGTTGGCATCATCCTTTTGCTTAGGTCCTTCGCCATTCTCTGCAACCGCAAACCCATTTTCACTCAGGAATCTCCCCAACTTGCCATGTACCTTTATGGAACTAAAGTGTCTCTGTCAATCCCATTAACTTTGTTTTCTCCCCTACTCTCTGTTTTCCTAGACAAAGGGAATCTCAATCTTTTTTTCTTTCTCATCCTCCATGCTCCCAAAACCTCTCCCCCTGCCTGAAAAAGGGGACCCCCAATGTCCCAATGCCTCCTTCATATCTTGAGTACACAAGATCCTATTTTGCCTTCAAAGGTCTGAAAGATTTCTAGAAGGTTCCAAAGCTGACTGAGCAAGCACAGGATTTAGTACCATATGTGTGAATTCACAGGTGACCACTCGGAGAAACACGGTTACAGGTAAGCAACCCATACTTCACTTCTATATTCAAGGTCCTCTCCCCACAGATCCCCAACAGCCTCTTCTTTTCCTCTCTTGGTTGCTCTCATGTGTGTGAATGTTTTAGTAACCTTTCTAATTGCTTTTAAATACTGAGGGGGGCACTGCAGGACTTGGGGGCATCCTTGGCACAGCTCAAGAAGATCCCGAAGACTGGACTCAAACCACCTTATTATTATTATTATTATTTTTACTGAAACAGGCATCAGGAATTAGCTAGAAGTATATAGCAGAACTAAACACCAAAATATTAATAGGACAAGAGAGATAACAAAAGAGTTATTCCCTCTCTATGAGCTTCTTTGTCCGCATTTTGTCATTATTCAGATGAGACTGACACATCACTTTATCAGGATGTGATTTCTAATCCAACTCAAAGAGAATCTGTTATTCCTCACCTGTCAGTTGCTGTCTTCATTTCCAGAAAATAACGGCGTAATGTCACCACTTGACGCCATATTCCAAGAATACGATCGTGTTCGGCCCGCATATAGCTCTCAAAGAACTACACAAGAGCAAGTGACAGATTTAGACCATAACGGTCCAGAGTATAAGGGAGCTCAGAATACAGGGATGGGATAGGGGAGTGACAAGGAGTGGGGACAGATGCATTCATTACTTGCTCAGGCAAGCAGGAAGGTGATGGGCACCGCAAGGAGGGAAGGGGCATGAATGCCTTCCCTCACTCACATGATTCTTTGGATGGAGAGATGGGACTGGGGAAGTATGAGGAGGGAGCACAGATGAGCAAGCATGAGATGGTGACAACAGCCCCTCAATCCACCCCAGAGACCAGTGCACCACCTGCCCCCTCCCCCATTTACTCCATTCTATTCCACACACTCACCACCCACTTCACCTTCCACAGATTTGATAGACATTTTTATTCGTGTCAGGAACATTAATCATAGAAGTTTGTTTTGTCCGTACTTAATGCTGGCTGGGGAAATTTATATCTATATACAAGGAATTAGAGCTCTTTGAAATGGATTGACTGATAAAAGTATGGACCACACTGATATGTATCTTTAATTGTTATTTAAATGCTGCTAAACAGTGCTTAAAAAGGTTTCCTCTGACATTAAGTCTAGTTGTGTCCGACTCTAGGAGGTGGTGCTTATCTCCATTTCTAAGCTCAAGAGCCGGCGTTGTTCGTAGACATCTCCAAGGTCATGTGGCCAAGATGACTGAATGGAGCACTGTTACCTTTCCGCCAAAGCAGTACCTATTGATCTACCCACATTTGCATATTTTTGAACTGCTAGGTTGGCAGAAGCTGGGGCTATCAGTGGAAGCTCATTCTGCACCTCAGATTCGAACCGCCAACCTTTCAGTCAGCAAGTTCAGTAGCTCAGTAGTTTAACCCGTTGCACCACCAAGGGGCCCAAAGCTTACCAAAGCATTAAAATGAGGATTTGCACCTGCCTAGACCACAAGGGTGATTAAACAAATTCATTTCCCTCACCCTATCATGAATCTTTTTTCAAATATTTTCCTACCTTCCGTTCTTTGTGCCATTCACTCTCTTTGTACTCCAACTCATCCCTGGCCTTTGTCCAGTCAGCTGTCAGTTTGCTGACATCTTCTCTAAGGGCAACATTCACTTCGTTGGCCTTGTCCAAGTGTTCCCGGAGCAAGATGTTCACCCCAGCCAAGTTCTGACATCTGAGATACAAGAGAGAAACAACAAGTTAGGGGAATAATCATTGTCCCAAGACCTACCGCCAGCATTCCTTCTGTTTCCCCAAATTCCTTCTAAGATTTCCCACCCCATCCCAACTCACCTCTGTTGCTCTTCTTCCAACTGGATCAGTGCTTTTTCTAAACTATGGTCCTTTTTGTTATCCCGCCGAAGTGAATAAGATGCCTTGATGAGAAAAGTGGAAGACTGAATCAAAACACTTGCACAATACCTGCTCTGTTACCTCAACATCATCATTTGTTCATGTCATCAGCAGTGAAGAGATTATTATTTATTATTATTTATTATTTCCCGCATTTGTATCCCGCCCTTCTCACCAAAAGGGACTCAGGGCGGCCTCACAACAGACAGCAATTTAATGCCGAAAACATACAATTTCAAAAATAACAATTGTAATTAAAACCACATAATTAAAACATCAGTTAAAATCACGCACGTTCAAATCATAGCCCAAGGTCGGTCCATTTGTCAGTCACATTAAAATTACTCTAATTGTTGCATTGGTACGATTACAGCTCGAATGCTTGGTCCCACAACCATGTTTTAAGTTGTTTTTTTTTCCCCTGGAGAGAGGAGGATGCTCTGATTTCATTGGTGAAGGGGTTCCACAGATGAGGGCACACCATCGAAAAGGCCCTGCCTCTCATCCCCACCAATCGCACTTGCAAGGGTGGTGGGACCGAGAGCAGGGCCTCCCCTGATGATCTTAATCTCCCAGGTGGGTCATAAAGGGAGATATGTTTGGACAGGTAAACTGGGCCAGAACCATTTAGGGATGTATAGCCTAAAGTCAGCACTTTGAATTGTGCTTGGTAGCAGACTGACAGCCAGTGGAGCTGGTGCAACAAAGGAGTTGTGTGCTCCCTGACCACTGCTCCTGTTAGCAACCTGGAAGCCACCTACTGGACTATTTGAAACTTCCGAATAGTCTTCAAAGACAACCCCATGTAGAGCACGTTGCAGAGATGGCATGAACATGAGATATAGTAGTTTACATTTTCATTATACAGTAGAGTCTTGCTTATCCAACATAAACAGGCCGGCAGAACATTGGATCAGCAAAAATTGGATAATAAGGAGGTTTAAGGAAAAGCCTATTAAATGTCAAATTACGTTATGATTTTACAAATTAAGCACCAAAATATCATGTTTTACAACAAATCGACAGAAAAAGCAGCCCAATATACAGTAACATTACGTAGTAATTACTGTATTTACAAATTTAGCACCAAAATATCACAATGTATTGAAACAGCTGTGGATCCGGGCAGGAGGCAGACTGCATTAGATAATGCAGAATGTTGGATGAGTGAAGGTTGGATAAGCGAGATTCTACTGTATTCCTTTTTCATTCTACATTTCTAAGGGCTAAAGTAGATATTATGTTAGTTGTGCCTTTAGTTCCTACATGGGTGATTTAAAAAATGGGGGGGGGGTCCAAATCTGATTCATCACCACCATTAGAACTAGCACCCAGTTTCAAAAACCACGGCATTCATTCACCTCCCTTTTAACTTACCCTGCTTGCTTCGAGACGCTGTTCTAATTCTCTGCACCAATTTCGATATTGCAACACCTGTAATAAATGGAGAAGATTTCTTCAATTTTGAGAGCGGCAGTGCTTTCAGTGGTGCTTCTAACAGTTTTTGAGTTTATTTCTAGGTTTTCTCTTTGTGCTAGAATTTACTGGCCTTACACATTTTGCTCCACCAATATCCTTTGTGAGATAAGGACTATCTAAATCTATAGAAAAACAAATAGCCAACGTTGTGGTTTTTGACAGTTGTTGATTACACATTAATATCGAGCAAAGATATCTGCAGACATAAATTTAAAAAGGGAAAATGTTCAGGAAGCTTTTCAAAAACTCCAAACCAAGTTGAAATGTTGAAACTGGCTTACCTGCCAGTTCAGGAATAAAGTTGTGCAGGTCCAAGATATTTTGGACCATCAAAACACTTAACCGCTTGAAAGTAACTTGTTCAAGCAGATACTTCACTCCTCATGTTTTCTTGTTGCTAACTCTGCCAACCCTTACCATACAAAACCTATAAACAACTACTTCCAGGAACTACTTAAAATGCAAAGGACTTTACCTTTCCCTGGAGCTTTTGGACAAGTATTGCCTGCCTGTGTTGTGCCTCCTGTGAATTCTGCAGTTTATTTCGAAATGAAGCCTGACTTTCTAACATCTGTTGATGAACTGAAACTAGTTGGTCATCAGACAACAAGTGGGCCGACTCCATTTTCATGCTGTGCACTGCTTTGTCACCTTCCATCTGAGGGTCAAAGCAAAGAAAATAAAGATTGCTTTTCATGAATCTGCCATCTTTTCATAAATCTTCCCTTTGGGGGGAGAAGGGTGGGGTAAAAGTGCATGAAATAAATAAATAATAAATAAAAAAACAAGGTGGCCTTCCTCAACTCTACTCACCCAATAGGAATATCATTGTAAGTAGCAATAGTGATATAAGTGCAAATAGAGAGAATCATTACTGGAAGAAAGCTGGGATATAATAAAAATAATAGCAATCACATTAACATTAATAATAATTACTATTATTTGCACATTTGGTAAGTTTTGTATTAGAGATTCACAGAGGATGCACTTCAAAGCAGAAAATGTGGGATTTTATTCAACTGTGTGGAAGGGACCTCAGTTCTGTGTTAAAGAGGGATACAGATGTGTAGAAACTCATCTGCTTTATTCCAAACAATGTGAAAAACTCTTCCTGAGAGATAACAATATAGTACATGATAGGTATTAACAATGATGTAGCTACAAGTACAAAGTCCTATTACTGGGAGAAAGGTGGGATGGTGATGATGATGTTGTTGTTCATTCGTTCAGTCGCTTCCGACTCTTCGTGACCTCATGGACCAGCCCACGCCAGAGCTCCCTTTCAGCCGTCATCACACCCAGCTCCTTCAAAGTCAATCCAGTCACTTCAAGGATCCGATCCATCCATCTTGCCCTCAGTCGGCCCCTCTTCCTTTTTCCTTCCATTTTCCCCAGCATCATTGTCTTCTCTAAACTTTCCTTTCTTCTCATGATGTGGTCAAAGTACTTCATCTTTGCCTCTACTATCCTTCCCTCCAATGAACAGTCGGGCTTTATTTCCTGAAGTATGGACTGGTTGGATCTTCTCACCATCCAAGGCAGTCTCAGAACTTTCCTCCAGCACCACCGTTCAAAAGCATCTATCTTCCTTCGCTTAGTCTTCCCTATGGTCCAGCTCTCACATCCATAGGTGACTATGCTTTAACTATGCGTATCTTTGTTGCCAGTGTGATGTCTCTACTCTTCACTCTTTTATCGATTTTGGACATTGCTCTCCTCCCAAGAAGCGTCTCCTGATTTCCTGGTTGCAGTCTGAGTCTGCAGTAATCTTTGCACCTAGAAATACAAAGTCTGTCACTGCCTCCACGTTTTCTCCCTCTATTTCCCAGTTGTCAATCATTCTTGTTGCCATAATCTTGGTTTTTTTATGTTTAGCTGCAACCCAGCTTTTGCGCTTTCTTCTTTTACCTTGATTAGAAGGCTCCTCAGGTGATGATTATTATTATTTTTTGTCGTGTCAGGAGCGACCTGAGAAACTGCAAGTTGCTCCTGTTGTGAGAGAATTGGCTGTCTGCAAGGACATTGCCCAGGGGACGCCTGGTTGATTTGATGTTTTTATCATCCTTGTGGGAGGCTTCTCTCATGTCCCCGCATGAGGCGCTGGAGCTGATAGAGGGAGCTCATCCGCCTCTCCCCGGATTCGAACCTGTGACCTGTTGGTCTTCAGTCCTGCTGGCACAGAGCTTTAACCCACTGCGCCACCAGGGGCTCCTAGGTGATGATAGTAACAACAACAACAACAACAACAATAATATTACTTGCATAAGTTCTCCAT
Source organism: Anolis sagrei (assembly GCF_037176765.1). NCBI lineage: Eukaryota > Metazoa > Chordata > Lepidosauria > Squamata > Anolidae > Anolis > Anolis sagrei. Next base: position 206,807,204 of record NC_090024.1, on the reverse strand, counting down.
TTGAGAGTAACACAAAGAAGTAGAAGAAGAAGAGAATGTACTGTCTAAAAGAAGACGTTTCATATATTCATACCCTTTGCAACTGGGCAAAAAGAAAGACTTTGACTGAGAGACCACTCTTAACACTGTCCAATGTTTGGCTTCTCTATTGGGAAAAATCAAAATACATCATCAACGTTTTTGTCACTGAGAAGCCTAGACAACCAGCCACAGATAATATTGAAATAGCTTTACCTTTAGGTCAGAACAGTGTTTAGTGGTACTTTCAGAAGGAACAGGAAGACGTCCAGGTGGGGAGAAGACTGCTGCTTATGGGCATCTCTCTCCCTCTTCAGGGGCAGGATGGTGATTCTCCTCCTCTGGCTCATCTGTGCCGCTGGGTCTTTCCTTCAGGACCCGCAACAGCTCGGCCTCCTCCATTCCTCCGTCCTCCCAGGGCCAGGAGCAGCAGCTGCAGCCTCCCCCTCCTCCCCCTCCCCCTCCTCCTCACCTGCGAGGGAAGCACAGGTGGGTGGGAAGGACTCCTGGAGGCCACAGGCCGCAAGTCAGCTGTAAGGCATCTATCTCCGCCCCCGGATGGGAATGCCTGCCCCAGTGCTTTCTGGGGGATGTAGTTCTCACAACGCAGTTGAAACGGCGGCAGCCTCTTGGAAGAACTACATTACCCAGGATGCATCGGGCTGCCGTGAGAGGCGCTCGGCCGGTAAAGCGACCCGCTGAATTCCTTTCCTGCTTTCTATTGGCTTCGAGGGAGGAAAGGAGGCGGAGCCAGTGAACGGACGCGGGAAGAAGAAACAGGGACATGGAATGAGGCCTGGCTTGGGATGCATTTAGAGTTGCATCAGGCCAAAGGAGATGGGCGAGGCAATGCCTGAGGCTGAAGCACAATAATAACAACAACAACAACAAGCCCTCTCCCTCGCAAATAATCTGCTCCCTTGTTTATCTCACCCTGAGTTTAAATATTTTATCTTGCTCATTGTCATTGTGTTTGTTCATTGCATTCATATGTTTATGTATACTGCTTATTGTATTCATATGTTTTGTGTATTTTGCTGTGTTGTTGCTGTGTTTTGGTTTTATCTTATTGTACTTTTTCTGTTTGGGCTTGGCCTCCCTGAGGCCCTGTTGGGAGAGATGGTGGCGGGGTATAAATAAAGTTTATTATTATTATTAAGCACCGGGACTGTGGCGCAGCTGGCTGGGAGTCCGCTGCATTAAGATCACTACTGACCAAAAGGTCATGAGTTCAAAGCCAGCCCAGGTTGGAGTGAGCTTCCTACCAATTTGTGTAGCTTGCTGTTGACCTTTGCAGCCCAAAAGACAGTTGCATCTGTCTAATACAGTGGTTCTTAACCTGGGGTCCTCAGATGTTTTTGGCCTACAACTCCCAGAAATCCCAGCCAGTTTACCAGCTGTTAGGATTTCTGGGAGTTGAAGGCCAAAAACATCTGGGGACCCCAGGTTGAGAACCACTGGTCTAGTAGGAAATTTAGGTACCGCTTATGCGGGGAGGCTAATTTCCAAGGCCATAAAAATCTCCAGCAAGCATGCAAAGAATGAGGAAGTACTTCATCAGTGTCATAAATGGACGGTGAAGCAACAGCTCCCCAGGTGGCCAGAATGCCCTCATGAAAAAGCTGGAATGTTAAATAGCCTCTGTGTGTCTGTCTATATATGTTGTGTGTCTATGGCATTGAATGTTTTCCATCTATATGTACATTGTAATCCGCCCTGAGTCCCCTGCAGGGTGAGAAGGGCAAAATATAAATACTGTAAAAAATAAAATAAAATAACAACACAGGAAGTGTGCGATGTGTGATCCAATACAACAGACAGGATAGTGATCTTGTTTGCTGTTTACTAATCTTGTGTATCAGATAATATTGACCACAGATTCCAAGTGTTGACTGTGTAACATACTCAGCTGCTGCAAGAAGAAGAAAAAGCTTCTGGAAGATCTCGCAGACCTACTACAAGCAGAGGCATAACACTGTTGCTCAGATGATTCACTAGAACTTGTGCCACAAATGCCATCTGCCTGTGGTAAAGAACTGGTGGGAATCACAAACCTGAAAAATGTTACAGAAAATGAACACGTCAAACTACCCTTGGACTTCTGAATTCAGACTGACAGAATTTTGGAGCACAATACTCCTGACCTCACAATCATGGGGGAAAACGAGCATGGACCGTCAATGTTACAATCCCAGGTGACAGCAGAATTGCTGAGAAGCAACTGGAGACGCTTACACAATACGAGGATTTAAAGATCGAACTGCAAAGACTGTAGCACAAGCCAGTAAAGGTGGTCCCAGTGGTGATTGGCACACTGAGTGGCCCAATCTACCATCCTTGTGGGAGGCTTCTCTCATGTCCCTGCATGAGGAGCTGGAGCTGGCAGAGGGAGCTCCACCAACTCTCCCCGGATTCAAACCGCTGACCTGTTGGTCAGCAGTCCTTTTGGTACAAGGGTTTAACCCATCACGCCACCGGGTGCGATGGAACCAGCTGTCTGCACATTTGTTACTAGGGAGTACTAGGTATCGGGATGTTGCATATTGAGGCTGGCTCAGATCTATCACAAAGAAAGAGATTTTTGGGTTAACTGGAACAAAACCAATGGTACAAAAGTAGAATGTATTATATTATGAATGAATATAACAGGTGTACAAGACAAATCCATCACCCTCAACTTCAAGCTGGGTTTTCCAAAATCCACCAGGCCCATACTAGGAGCCAGTTTTTCTACACTGGAATAGCTTCTAGAGTGAGATTTGGCCCTCAGTATTGGTTATTAGCATTTGACTGCACAAGCCTATTTCTGTTTTGTAGAAAGTAAAAGCAAAACAAGCAGACAGAATAAACTTTATTTCCCTGCAAACCTTTTTGCTAGGCCAAAAGTAGGGCCAAATGCGTGGCCTTATTCTGAAAGTAGAGGATATGCCCTTATCTCTTGAAATGGGGTAAACATCGAGGTCTAGCTTCAGTAAGTATTAAATCACACTTTCATGCCCTTGGTATCCATACTCCATCATCCTCGGTGACTAAAGCCCTCTTTCACAACATGGGGTCCTATGTTTTCAACCTACATACTGGCCTGTAAAAATGTAATGGAGGGCAAAAACCAGTTCAATGGTGATTGGGAAATTCAGTTGACAGCAACTGATCTCTAGGAAATCCTAAGGAGAAATGAGTGTCAGTTTTGTCTCTTGCCAGCTGGCAGCCAAAGGACCTTGGATTCCTTTTCCTAGATAATTTGTTTAGTGAGAAGACCCTAGACCAGGGGTCCTCACACTTTTTAAGCAGAGGGTAGGTCCCTCAGACTATTGGAGAAGGGCACACTATAGTTTGAAAAAAACATAAATTCCTATGCACACTGCACATATCAAACATGAAGGAACCATATAATGTTTAACATTTACCAGTATTTCAGTGGGAAGCATGGACCTGTTCTTGGCTGATGAGGTAGTCCAGTTAATTGGGATTGTTGTGTGCCTTCAAATCATTTCAGACTTAGGGTGGGGGCTGGGTAAATGGCCTTGGAGGGCCATATTTGGGCTGCAAGTCTTAGTTTGGTAACCCCTGCCCTAGACTGTTCCGAGTGAGAGGCAAATTAGAATTACAGTAGAATCTCACTTATCCAATCTTCACTTATCCAACGTTCTGTATTATCCAATGCAGTCTGCCTCCCATCTGGATCCACAGTTGAGGGAAGTATTTACCTGTGGAATAATGTCCAGGGTGGGAGAAAGAAAGAACCCTTGTCTGTTTTGGTTCTAAATTCATAAATACAATAATTACTTCATAACATTACCATGTATTGAACTGCTTTTTCTGTTGATTTGTTGTAAAACATGATGTTTTGGTGTTTAATTTGAAAAATCATAACGTAAATTGACTTTTCCTTAATCCTTCCTTATTATCCAACATTCTGCTGGCCCGTTTATGTTGGATAAGCGAGACTCTACTGTATGTTACTATATTTGTAGATAAGGTGCTTTCTCAATTGATTAAAGGGTCTGTCTGTAATAGCTCATTTCCCTCATCTATGGCCCCTTCTACATTGCCATATAAAATTCAGATTATCTGTTTTGAACTGCATTATATGGCAGTGTAGACTCAGATAATCCAGTTTAAAGCAGATATGGATTATCTGCTTTGATAATCTGGATTATATGGCAATGTAGAAGGGGCCTATGTATCTTGCATTTAGAGTGCTCTGCTTCATGTTGGATTAAGTGGGCCTTTGGTATGATACACCATGGCTGCTTGTGTATTCTTCCCTTCCTTCAAAATATAAATTGTTAATGCCATGCACACCCATTCTGCTACTGTGCAAGTTCTGCCTTTACTCTACCTTGCTGGACTTGTACTCCTGGTCTTTAGAGATTTTCTGGAACTCTTGCATTTAATAAGAAGTTTCGGTTTGTTTTTCTTTTATTACACTAATAAAAATAATTAAATTACCCTCTCAATGGAACCATGATTTCAAATGGAAAATGACCTGGAATGTAGCATGAAGGAAAAAATGGGCCAATGTGAATGTTGACTTAAAGAAACAGAGGACTGTTGCATTTCAGAAACTAAGACATGGAACAATTGATTCAAACTAAAGGAATAGAAATTCCACACAAACATTAGGAGAAACTTCCTGATGGTAAGAGCCACCTTGGAGTGTGATGGAGTCTCCTTCTTTGGAAGTTTTCAAACAGCTTGGATTGTCATCTGTCGGGAGTACTTTGGTTGTGTGCTACCGTATATGGCAGAATGGGGCTGGACTGGATGGCCCTTAGGGTCTCTTTCAACTTTTGTTATTCATTTGCTTCAGGTCTAGCAGAGGTTCTGCTACATATGCTCACATTATGTGGTTGCAGCTTTTTTCTATAACCTTCTGGCTCTCCACCAAGCAAGCAAATCTCTAAGTTTCCATACTTTGGATTTTTGTACTGAGCTTCTTGCTTCTTCAGATTCTTAGGCTTCTGCTTGAGTTAAGACACTAATGTTATTGATTTATAAGCCCAAGGAGCTGGAGGCCTTGAATTCTGCTTTCCAGCAATCAGAAATGTCATTAGTTAGACATTGCCAGCCACAACATCTGGCTTCTATTATTTAAAGGGACAGAAATTATTGGTAACCTTTCTATGAATGCCAGAGAAGCCCGCAGTATCCATGCCCCTAAGAGGCCCCTTCCTTTCTCGGGTCTCTTGTAGCACTCACAGAATCTCTCAGTATTTCAGAGGCAGCCCTTTGTGACCAAGGAATCGCAAGCCTGCCAACAGATTTCCGAAAACATTTTCTCAGCAAAGTCCTTGAGGGCTCTACTGTGAGAAAATGTTTTAGGAAATCTGGAGAGCCTTCAAGGGCTCTTCTATGAAAAAATGTTTTAGGAAATCTGTTGATAACCTTGCGGTTTCTTGGCCAAAAAGCTCTGCTCTTGAATATGGCATCAAACTCTAAAAAGACTGCTTTAGTGATTTGCCTCCTTTTTTCTCAGGGACACTTTGAGAAGTACTTATAGGTTGGCTCTACACTGTAGAATTAATGCAGGTTGAGACCATCTTAAATGTTGTGGCCCAGTGATGTAAAATCCTGGGAGTTTCACCCACACTCTTTGTAAAACTACATATCCCATGATGCTATAGCCATGGCAGATAAAGTGGTGTCAAACTGCATTAATTCTGCAGTGTAGATGCACCCTCAGTCAGTGGGCAATGCAGTGATATCCACTAGGACCATGGATAAGAAGGTCTGTGTACCCAGTGAGCTTTCACTAAACCAGATCAGCCTGGACAGAAAACAAAGCACCCCGAGGTGAAAGCAAACTACAGAGTTTGACCAAAAGGGATACAAGTACCACCAGCCAAGGTTCAAAATGTACAAACAAAACTTCATAGAAAAATACAACACATTTTATACACTTCTGACAGCTATTCAGGTTTATCTGACATCACAGACAGAAGGAGGGGATTCCCTTGGTGGAAAGAAGAACAGCTGATTATTGGTAGGTTTAAAGGTCCAATCTGTTGCAGAGACGTTTCCATGGAGGGCGTGAAGCTGAAGGAGATGATGACATGGATATGCAGATGATTCCTTTACTGATTTCAGTGTCCAGTTCCATGAAGACACAGGTGCAGGGCACAGAGAAAAAAAGGTGATAATTCTGTACGGCCGAAGGCTTTGCTGCCCTTTCAGAAGGTTATTGTATTCATATTTGGTTTAGCCTTTCCTTCTATGAGACCATGAGCCTGATGATAAAGGGATTGGACACAGCCCTGACATAAAGGGTTTATCTGTGTTGCACACCAAGGCTGTGATAGACACCTTTGAACCCGCAAACACACCAATGTTCATTAATAAGTAAAGCAGTTTATTGAAGATTAATATAACAAGTGCCAAAAAGGTAAAAAGCATTCAAAATGAAATAAAGACTTGTCCATAATGCAATCCATAAAGTAATGTGGAGCTATTCCAGCAAAATCCACAACAGAAAAAACACGATAGTTCCAAAGTCCAAATAGCCAAACCCACAGGAAATAGTATTTCAGTCCAAAATGTTGCCGAAACAAAATCCCTTGAAGAATCAGGAACAAACTGGAGCCATTGAAACCAAAATACAGGACTCAGTTCTTGTGGGTTTTTTCGGGCTATATGGCCATGTTCTAGAGGCATTTCTCCTGACGTTTCGCCTGCATCTATGGCAAGCATCCTCAGAGGATCTGTTGCAATTAGTACAATGGGTTTATATATCTGTGGAATGGTTGGGGTGGGGCAAGGAGCTCTTCCCTGCTGCAGTTAGGTGTGAATGTTAGCTAATCACCTTCATTAGCATTTGAAGGCCTGCCTGAGTCTGGGAAAATCTGTTGCTGGGAGTTGTTAATCTGTGCCTGGTTTTTTCCTCTCCGATGTTTAGCTGTTAAAATTTTAGAGTTTTTTAAAACTGGTAGCCAGATTTTGTTCATTTTCATGGTCTCTTCCTTTCTGTTGAAATTGTCCACATGCTTGTGGATTTCAATGGCTTCTCTGTGTAGTCTGACATGGTGGTTGTTGGTGTAGTCCAGCATTTCTGTGTTCTCAAATAATATGCTGTGTCCAGGCTGGTTCATCAGGTGCTCTGCTATGGCTGACTTCTCTGGTTGAAGGAGTCTGCAGTGCCTTTCATGTTCCTTGATGCGTGTCTGGGCGCTGCGTTTGGTGGTCCCTATGTAGACTTGTCCACAGCTGCATGGTATACGGTAGACTCCTGCAGAGGTGAGAGGATCCCTCTTGTCCTTTGCTGAACGTAGCATTTGTTGGATTTTCTTGGTGGGTTTGTAGATTGTTTGTATGTTGTGTTTCCTCATCAGCTTCCCTATGCGGTCAGTGGTTCCCTTGATGTATGGCAGGAACACTTTTCCTCTGGGTGGATCTTCATCTTTACTCTCGTGGTTTGTTCTTGGTCTTGCAGCTCTTCTGATGTCTGAGGTGGAGTATCCATTGGCCTGGAGAGCCCAGTTGAGGTGGTTCAGTTCATCTTGGAGGAGGTGGGGTTCGCAGATTCTTTTTGCACGGTCTGCCAAGGCTTTGATGGTGCTTCTTTTTTGACTTGGGTGATGGTTGGAGTTTTTATGTAGATATCTATCTGTGTGTGTGGGTTTTTCTGTAGACGGTGTGACCCAATTGTTGATCTGGTTTGCGGATGACTAGGACATCTAGAAAAGGCAGTCTTCCTTCATTTTCTTTTTCCATGGTGAACTGGATGTTTGGGTGGATGCTGTTAAGATGGTCCAGGAACCTGTTGAGTTCTTCATCTCCATGGCTCCAAATGGTGAAGGTGTCATCCACATATCTGAACCATATCGTGGGCTTTTTGGTTGCTGTCTCCAGGGCTTGTTCTTCAAAGTGTTCCATGTAGAAGTTAGCTATGACAAAAAACTCAAGCAAGACCCAACCGCCAAAATAACCAGGAAAACCAACACCCTGATTAAAAACTCCTCAATAAACTTTGACATACGACAGCAGCTATGTAAATCGGAAGCCCATCCACCCAGGCTTTATGGACTCCCAAAAATCCATAAGGACTCCACCCCACTCAGACCCATCGTGAGTGCCATCGGATCCCCCACATACGACCTAGCAAAATTTCTTGCTGCACAGTTACAAAGCCATATTGGGCTCACTACACACTACATCAAGGACTCAGCCCACTTCATAGAAAAAATCAGCAATCTCAAGCTAAATACAAACGACAAACTGATCAGCTTCGATGTGGTATCTCTATTTACCATGGTCCCGGTAGCAGACACCATGGCACTCATCAACCAGAGGTTCCCAGAAGACATCACGGCTCTGTTTCACCATTGCCTCACCACCAGTTACTTTCAGTGGGACAATGAATTCTACGAACAGAAAGATGGAGTAGCTATGGGGAGCCCTCTCAGCCCAGTCATAGCTAACTTCTACATGGAACACTTTGAAGAACAAGCCCTGGAGACAGCAACCAAAAAGCCCACGATATGGTTCAGATATGTGGATGACACCTTCACCATTTGGAGCCATGGAGATGAAGAACTCAACAGGTTCCTGGACCATCTTAACAGCATCCACCCAAACATCCAGTTCACCATGGAAAAAGAAAATGAAGGAAGACTGCCTTTTCTAGATGTCCTAGTCATCCGCAAACCAGATCAACAATTGGGTCACACCGTCTACAGAAAAACCCACACACACAGATAGATATCTACATAAAAACTCCAACCATCACCCAAGTCAAAAAAGAAGCACCATCAAAGCCTTGGCAGACCGTGCAAAAAGAATCTGCGAACCCCACCTCCTCCAAGATGAACTGAACCACCTCAACTGGGCTCTCCAGGCCAATGGATACTCCACCTCAGACATCAGAAGAGCTGCAAGACCAAGAACAAACCACGAGAGTAAAGATGAAGATCCACCCAGAGGAAAAGTGTTCCTGCCATACATCAAGGGAACCACTGACCGCATAGGGAAGCTGATGAGGAAACACAACATACAAACAATCTACAAACCCACCAAGAAAATCCAACAAATGCTACGTTCAGCAAAGGACAAGAGGGATCCTCTCACCTCTGCAGGAGTCTACCGTATACCATGCAGCTGTGGACAAGTCTACATAGGGACCACCAAACGCAGCGCCCAGACACGCATCAAGGAACATGAAAGGCACTGCAGACTACTTCAACCAGAGAAGTCAGCCATAGCAGAGCACCTGATGAACCAGCCTGGACACAGCATATTATTTGAGAACACAGAAATGCTGGACTACACCAACAACCACCATGTCAGACTACACAGAGAAGCCATTGAAATCCACAAGCATGTGGACAATTTCAACAGAAAGGAAGAGACCATGAAAATGAACAAAATCTGGCTACCAGTTTTAAAAAAACTCTAAAATTTTAACAGCTAAACATCAGAGAGGAAAAAACCAGGCACAGATTAACAACTCCCAGCAACAGATTTTCCCAGACTCAGGCAGGCCTTCAAATGCTAATGAAGGTGATTAGCTAACATTCACACCTAACTGCAGCAGGGAAGAGCTCCTTGCCCCACCCCAACCATTCCACAGATATATAAACCCATTGTACTAATTGCAACAGATCCTCTGAGGATGCTTGCCATAGATGCAGGCGAAACGTCAGGAGAAATGCCTCTAGAACATGGCCATATAGCCCGAAAAAACCCACAAGAACTGAGTGATTCCGGCCATGAAAGCCTTCGACAATACATCAAAATACAGGAGCTTGACATCAGGATAAAACACAAGAATCTCAGCATAACCATGAATCCAAGGCAAGATAATACATGAGTCTCAGCATGAACAAGAAGCTAAATGTTGGACTCACTGAAGAGCATAGATTCACAGGCCCTATATTTATTCAAAAAGCCATGGCAAAAGCATTCCATTTCCCTTGGGAAACCTCTCCCAAACCCCCTTTTTCTCTTAACCTTGCTGAACGCCTCCTCCCTAAGTCCAGGTGGCAATCGTGATAGATTTGCCCTTTGCGATCAAAGATTGCCTCCTCCAGTTTGCTCATTAGTGCATTCCTTTTGCTATCTCTGTCTAGCCTTGACTGTTCGGCCTCAACCTCTTTCTCAGAGTGCTGTCTCAAAACATCTTTGCCTTGTGAACCAACGATCCCAGAATCCTCAGTTTCACTCTGGCTGATTTCACTCTGCTAACTGCATTTTCTAGGCCATCATCTGTATTCTCAAACCCCTTGGAATCAACAGAAACCTGATCATGAAAGTCAGACATGGGAACCCCTGAAGAGTCATGATCATTCTCCTTTGAAGCCTGTGGCAAAGAGACAACCACAGGCTGAACCCCTACAATCTGTCACAAAGGAACTGATTTTATCTGATCTGGGAGATTGCTGGAGGAACTTCCTTAATTGTTTTGCAATCTCTGGTCCTAGAAACTTATGTAAGTAGGGGGCACTGGGGGAAGAGATACCTTCATATTACATTTGATAGAAGTTTATACATTTGAGGATTGATACAGTACACAATACAAGTTACACAAGAAATATAATTTTATAGCTTTATTAAAAGGTTTAGACATCAAATAGTTTGGGATACAGTTGCTGCAGGTCCTTCTGGAGCCACCAGTGGCTTCAATATTGCAGAACTTTGAAAGATTGAAAAAGGTTTGAAAAATAAAGGAAAAATCATATGTCTTGTTTGGAGTCTCTCTGAAGGTCCAGATCAATTTGAGAAGGGGAATACATGGCTCAACAATAACAACATCCCACAAAACATGTGCTAAAATAAATGAATTAGTCTTAGAGGTGCCATAAGACTCTTTTCCACCTCCTTTCTTTTCTTATTTTGATACTGAAGCAGACTAACATGACTGACTGTACGACCAACTAAAGCAAATCCTGGTTTTGCCACTTTAAACTTCACTGAATTGTTTACTGCAGACCTATTGCAGAAACCTGATAATGAATGTGTGTGTTTTCAGTGCTGATGCTGCTAAAAACAATCCAACTAGACAGATGAAGAAAAAAGTGGGTATAAAAAGAATTTATAAAAGAGCCTCTTTGTCACAAACTTTGTTACCTGAGGTATGCCTGTAGAGGAGACACTACATTAAAAACATATACAGAAATTGTCCATTTCCATTATGATAGCTCTTCATTAATTATATAAAGGAAAAAGCCAAGAGATTGCTTAAAATGTATGCCAAAAATATGCCACAGCAGGCCATGGCCCCCCAAAACGATTGCAAACTTTTAGAATGTCTCACTGTGTGGAATACCCGGCATAACCTTAGTCATGACAATGTTTGCGTTTCACTAAAGTAAATAGAAAAGTGAAGAAAGAATTGTGTGTTTCAATGTCAAGAGGCTTAGCAAATCTATGCAGGCAATGTATTCGGTCTGCAACAGTGCTCCAGAGGGAGCATTTCAAAAAATGGTTCCTCTCCACAAGTCATTGCTCTTCAGAGCTCTTGCATAGTTGAGACTTTCAAAGAAAAAATATTTGCTAATTCAAGCCTTCATGCTATACCTCCTTAAGCCATCTCAAAAATATAGCCATGCTGGCCCACTAAAGAATTATATCCTGGATTTTATATTCACCAGCTTTTATGGGTGCATCTGCATTGCAGAATTAATGTGGTTTGACAGCTTATTGTGGCTCAGTGCTGTGGAATTGTGCCTGCCATATAGAGATTTTGCTGACATCAGGGGTGATCTCTGTGGGTCCAAATACTACAGAGAGGGTGCATCTACATGATATTATGAATGCAGTTTGACACCACTTTAGCTCAGAGGTGAATCTGATTCCTTCATTTTTAAGCCTCATTGTTCCCAGCTGAATACTTCAGCATTGAAATATTAGTCAAGGAAGCTGTTGCTAGACAAGTTATATGTTGTGTTGGCAGAAAATAGTGATAGAGATTGGCTGTTTTAGCTATGCCTAACAATTTGCTTGACTTTTTGGACTGTTAATCACTTGTGCCTCAAGGCCACTTTCTACTGGAAAGGTTCTAAAGCTGAGCTGGCAGGACCTTCAGGAATAATTTTATATGGAAAACTATGCTTTATTAAAATTTAACTTTCTAGTAGGCTATGGCATTGAGACATTCTGGAACAAATTACACAGGAATACAGGGTGCTGACTCAGCCCTAGATCACAGGTCCATCTATTCAGTGTTGTCAGTTTTCACCTACCAGCAGGCACTACTTCTGACAGGTGAGCTGAAATTTTCCACCTGGAGCAGCATCTTGCGTATTGTTCACTATCAGTCCCAGAGTAGTCTCTGGTCTCTATAATTTCCCCTGGAGAATGGTTCTAGTTGCACTCAAGTGCTTATGAAAGAGTAGTGGCCTGTTTTTCCTACGACTGCAGGCTTGTCAAGAAACCTGCCATGATTTCCCATTTCCCCATGAAGAGCTGCCAAATCTTTGTAATAAAATTACGAAGTTGGAGGATACTGGAGGGTCCAAGTGTGTGAATAGTCTAGGACACAAGCTGCAGGTGTCCAACAAAGATTATTCCTAAAGCGCCGAAGATCCCTACCCTTCAAAAGAAAACATTATGAGAGAAAAACAGAGAATCGGAACTTCAGAAATCTCAAGAGGGGCATTTTCCAGTTAAAGCAAAGTGTGTACCCCTTCTCGTGTAAACTGGAATGTTCAAGCAACAACTGGAAAAGCTGTCACGATATGAGGATTTAAAGATTGAACTGCAAAGACTCTGGCACAAGCCAGTAAAGGAGGTCCCAGTGGTGATTGGCACACTAGGTGCAGTGCCTAAAGACCTTGGCCTGCACTTAAACACAATCAGCGCTGTCAGCTGCAATAGGCCACCTTACTGGGATCTGCACGCATTGTTTGCCGATACATCATACAGACCTAGACACTTGGGAAATGTCTGATGTGTGATCCAATACAACAGCCAGCATAGTAACCTTGTTTGCTGTGTACTAATCTTGTTATGTTTCTAATAATAATAATAATAATAATAATAATAATAATAATAATGGAGCCCCTAGCGGCGCAATGGGTTAAACCCTTGTGTTGGCAGGACTGAAGACTGATAGGTCAGAGGTCCTATCAGAGGTCGAATCTGGGGAGAGTGTGGATGAGCTCCCTCTGTCAGCTCCACCTCCCCATGCAAGGACATGAGAGAAGCCTTCCACAAGGATGGCACAACATCAAATATCTGGCTGTCCCCTGGGCAACGTCCTTGCAGACAACCAATTCTCTCACACCAGAAGTGACTTGCAGTTTCTCATGTCGCTCCAGACACACACACACAAAAATTATTTATATCCCACCCTATCTCCCCAAGGGGACTCAGGTGGCATGAGTTATTAAAAAGGACAAACTAGAAGATGATGTACGATGTAGCCGTTTGCTTTTGCCTGAGCCTACTGGGAAGGGGCAAGATTTCACCTGTCCTCTCGCTTCCTCCAGCTGAACTGATTGAGAGCAAACTATTTTTGAATTTTGAGTTCAGTTTGTTGCAAATGAAGTAAGCAGGATAAAGGGGAGAAGTGGAGGAAGAGAAATCAGGTCTGTAGCGGGGGGGGGGGGGGGTTAGGGGTTCAAACCACCACCACCCCGAAATTTTTCAGATTAAAAAAAACTGGTTTACTCATGAATTTTAATTGGTTAACCAAATCCCCATGCTAAGTCTATGAGAAGCAAAAAAATCCCTCTAGAACTGCAAGCAGTATCTCAAGCAAATATTGACAATTTATTCACACTGTCATTACTTGTAGCAATAGCCGATGTAGTGAAGCAACCAAGTTCGGGGGGGGGGGGGAGTGTTGAATGTTCTCATCAAGGAGGCCAGACTTGGTGGATGTGGTTGACAGGGGCGGAGCGGCAGGCTATTGAAGGCTGCTCTGCCCCCTGCTGTGCTCTTTGCTTGAGCATGAGCTAGGAGGCAGGTTTCAACACCCCCCCCCCCCCCGGTGAAACTTTTAACCCCCCCCCTCCCCCCCCAATTTCAACCCTCCCGAATTTTTTTTCTGGCAACGGTCCTGAGAGAAATGAGACCTTATGTTCACTTCTGGCTTTGTCAGAAATTACATATGGTCCATAGAGGGTCTGGTGCGAGTAGGAATTGGAGTAGTACAAACCTTGGATGCTGATTTAGTACAACCTGCTACACAGGTTGAAGTCTTAGTATCTACCTAAATAACCACTGCAAAGAAAAAACTACAATCTGTTGCTGAATAGCTCTCACTATTAGGAAGTTTATCCTTCTCTTTATTTTCATCCACTATTTTGATTCCTGCCCTTCTGGGATGACAGAGAACAAATCTGCTCAATCATCTGCATGACAGCCTTTCAGCTATTTAAAGAGCACTCATCTCTCTTCCCCCCCCCCCCCCTTATCCAATGTGATGGTTTGAGCATTGGGCTACTGCTCTGGAAATGGGGGTTCAAATCCTCACTCAGCCATGAAACCCCAGTGGGTGACCTTGGGCAAGTCACTCTCATCCCAACCTCACAGGAAGGAAATGGCAAACCTCTTTTGAAGCAATCACCAAGACACCCTATCTTAGGATTGTCTTAGGCTTACCATAGATCGAAAATGACATGAAGGCACACAACACACCATTCCAAAGAGATGCCTTTAGTTGTAACCACTCGCTCTACACTCGCATATGCATTATTATAGTCAAGATCACTTTGCCCTTTTCCTCTATTTGTCCCTGCATCCTATTTTTTAAAACTATGTAGTTTTTCTATTGCGTTATTTAGCCAAAGGCTAACAAATTTGGAGTGAAGGGGAGAGAAATTCTGTTTTTAAGCTTACAATTTTAAACATGGGGCACAAAAGTAAAAAAGGGAGACAGAGCCTGACTTCTCTGCAGAGCTCTATCCCTTCCAGCAGGGATTATTCTTGTTCTATTTTTTCTCTTTTAGAGCAGCAGGGGTCCTTTTTTAATCCAAATTGCAATTAAGAAGAAGAGCCACATTGGGCCACCATATGGAGCCAAGCTGGATTAAGAGGGCATAATGTGCCCTCCAACTGTGATCATATGTTGGCTTCATTGGCCTGTCCACACAGCTGTGGCAATGTCTGTGTCTGGCCCCCCATTATACAGGTATACCTTAATATATCCGCAGGGGTTACAAACAGGTTATATGGCTTATTTTGCAATCATTCTTTGTTTTCCCACCATGCATGCACACAGTCATAGATATTAGGCTCACAGGCTTTAACCACTGCTACCTCCCATTGACATTGCAATTTATTTATTTATTTATTTACTTATTTATTTCCCACTTTATCTCTCCATATGGAGATTCAAAGCAGCTCACAACTATTAGTTAAACCACTGAGCTGCTGAACTTGTTGATCATTAATGCATCATTGGAACAGGGTTTTTTTCCATCCCGACTGAAACAGGCTGTGGTTCGTCCACTCCTTAAAAAGGTCTCCCTTGACTCCACGGTGCTGAACAACTTCAGACCAATCTCCAACCTCCCTTTTTTGGGCAAGGTGCTGGAGCGGGTGGTCGCTTCCCAGCTCCAGGGCTTTCTAGATGACAACTACCTAGATCAGTCACACTCTGGTTTCAGGCCTGGCCACGGCACTGAGACGGCCTTGGTCGCCTTGGTGGATGACCTCCGTAGAGAGCTGGACAGGGGGAGTGTGACCCTGTTGGTTCTCTTGGACATCTCAGCGGCTTTTGATACCATCGATCATGGTATCCTTCTGGGTCGACTCTCTGGGATGGGTCTCGGGGGCACGGTCCTCCTGGAGGGTCGATCCCAGATGGTGAAGCTGGGAGATGCCTGCTCGGACCCCTGGCCTTTGACCTGTGGGGTTCCGCAAGGCTCTATTTTGTCTCCCATGCTTTTTAACATCTACATGAAACCGCTGGGAGAGGTCATCCGAAGTTTTGGAGTTAAGTGCCATCTCTATGCAGATGACACACAACTCTACTACTCATTTCCACCTAACTCCAAGGAGGCCCCTCGAATGCTGGACGAGTGCCTGGCCACTGTAGCTATCTGGATGAGGTTGAACAAGCTGAAGATCAATCCCGACAAGACAGAGGTCCTCCTGGTCGATCGAAAACTGGATCGGGGTATAGGGTGGCAACCTGTGTTGGACGGGGTTACACTCCCCCTGAAGCCACAGGTCCGCAGTTTGGGAGTCCTCTTGGATTCATGGCTTACGCTTGAGGCTCAGGCGTCGGCGGTGTCCAGGAGGGCTTTTGCACAATTGAGACTTGTGCGCCAACTGCGACCGTACCTCGCAAAGGCTGATCTGGCCAGGGTGGTCCATGCCTTGGTCACCTCTAGATTGGACTACTGTAATGCGCTCTACGTGGGGCTGCCCTTGAAAACGGCTCGGAAATTTCAACTGGTCCATCGGGCAGCGGCCAGGATGTTAACTGGTGCTCCCTACAGAGAGAGGTCAACCCTCCTGTTCAAGGAGCTCCATTGGCTGCCGTTTATTTTCCAATCCCAATTCAAGGTGCAGGTGCTTATCTACAAAGCCCTAAACGGTTTGGGACCAGCCTACCTGCGTGACGGCATCTCCATTTATGAACCCACGCATTTTCTTTGCTCATCCGGAGAGGCCTTCCTCACTATTCCACCTGCGTCGCAGGCGCGTTTGGTGGGGACGCGGGACAGGGCCTTTTCTGTGGTAGCCCCCCGACTTTGGAACACCCTCCCCAAAGACATCAGACAAGCCCCTACGTTGGCAGTCTTTAGGAAGAGCTTGAAGACCTGGCTGTTCCGATGTGCCTTTCCAGAATAGGAAAACTCCAGCAATATCCCAGAAGTCCCAGAAGCACTTTATCAGAGTGCACTTACCCTAAAATCCGACATACCACCTGTCACACCCAGCACTTTTTAATCTGTACCCATTACATTTGGCCCGGCCCTAGTTTTATTGTGTTATGGTGTATTGTTTTTGTTGTTTCTGTTATTGCTTTAACGTTTTGATTTGCTTTAAGTTGTGTATTTGTTATGCTATTGTTTTATTGAGGCCTTGGCCTTTGTAAGCCACATCGAGTCCTTCGGGAGATGTTAGCGGGGTACAAATAAAGATAATAATAATAATAATAATAATAATAATAATAATAATAACAACAACAACTTGCTGACCGAAAGGTTGGTGTTTCAAATCCGAGGAGCGGGGTGAGCTCCCACTGTTAGGCCCAGCTTCTGCCAACCTAGCAGTTCAAAAACATGCAAATGTAAGTAGACCAATAGGCACCGCTCTGGTGGGAAGGTAATGGTATTCCATGCAGTCATGGAAGTGTCTGCAGACAACGCTGGCTCTTCAGCTTAAAAATTGAGATGAGCATTCCCCCCCCCCCCCCCTGAGTCAGACATGACTAGACTTAACGTTAGGGGAAACCTTTACCTTTGCCTATTAGTAATGTTGTTCTGTATTAGCAATGCTGGTGCTGTGCCCACTGTCAGAACGCATGTATATATTTGGCTGGAGTTACACTTAAAAATGTACCTGTTCCAACTTACAACTAAATTCAATTTAAGAACATAACCTACATAACCTATCTTGTTCATAACTTGGGTATGCCTGTACTAACAGGAGTAGCTGTATGCCTTCAAGTCATACTATACAATTGCATTATGCCAGCAGTTGTTTAATGTCACCCATCATGATGTGAATAGCCACTATCCCACAGGATAGTGACAATAGAGCAGTGGTTCTCAACTTGTGGGTCTTCTCATATTTTGGCCTTCAACCTCCAGAAATTCTGACAGCTGGTAAACTGGCTGGGATTTCTGGGAGTTGTAGGCCAAAACACCTGGGAACCCACAGGTTGAGAACCACTGCTCCTAAATAAATTCTCATAAGCATGGCTTTTGAAACTCTTTGCTCTCTTTGTCACCCTCCTCTAGATACACTGCAGCTTCCCAACCTATTTCTTAAACTTTGGTGTCTAGAACTGGAGAAAGTATTCCATGTCCTATGAGGAATGGTGGATGGTATTTATTGCGTTTAGCTATGAGGAGAAGATTGTGTGATTTTATAATCTCTCCTCCTATGTAATGTGCAGCCTTCCTCTCCCATCTCTAAAATTACCCCTGAAAGATTCAACATAGATTTCAACATGAAACCCCAAGGTCTCATGCATGAAGCAGAGTTGTACAGTAGAGTTTCACTTATCCACCATAAACGGGCCGGCAGAACATTGGATAAGCAAAAATGTTGGATAATAAGCAGGGATTAAGGAAAAGCCTATGAAACATCAAATTATGTTATGATTTTACAAATTAAACACCAAAACATAATGTTTTACAACAAATCAACAGAAAAAGCAATTCAATACATGGTAATGTTATATAGTAATTACTGTATTTACGAATTTAGCACCAAAATATTGGAATGTATTGAAACAGCTGTGGATCCAGGCGGGAGGCAAACTGCGTTGGATAATACAGAACATTGGTTGGATAAGCGAGAGTCTACTGTACTTATTTTTCCTCTATTGCTCTCAAGCTTATTGTCACATCACTTCCCTCCTTCTGTCACCTCTGCTTCTGTCACATTTTGTGGTGCTCACCATGTTGCTTAATTGTAGATATACTCTAATTCCTTATATGTGTTCACATCCGTGAAGTAAAGAGGGAGAAAGAGAGAGATAAAGATACACTTATTTCCATATTCCAAGACTATATCCAGCCCTTTAGACTATCATAATTCTAAAGGGCTGGATATAGTCTTGTCTCTGGGGGAATTCATGGTTTGGGGGCATCGGTGTGAGCTTTGCTCAGAGCGTTCTTTGTCAAACTGCAGAAACTCCCTTCGCTTTAATTTCTGTAAAATTGCTCAGTCCTTAAATTGCTGTGTCAGCACAAAAAGCTATATAGCTCATTAGTGGTTTGAGAACTGCAGGCTCTGTTTGTACAATGGAAATCATGCTGGTCGGTCATGCTGTTGAAGTACTGTTAGTAAGAAAATTAGTGCTTGATGTATATTCTTTTAAACATTTCAGCTTCTGATCATGGTCAACATCAATTCCTTGCAAGGGACAAATATCTAAGCCTTAAAATTTAAGGGGAAAAATCTCACACACAAATATATATATTTTAAAATGTCTTATTTCTAAACAAGAATATTTTCTGAAATATTCTTATTTTTTTATCTTTGTGTATGCATGCAAAGGGTTGTGATGGTGCAGTGGGTTAAACTACTAATCTGCAGAACTTGCTGACTGGAAGGTCAGCAGTTCAAATCCTTGAGATGGAGTGAGCTCCTGTTATTAGCCCCAGCTCCGGCAGTTTGAAAACATGCAAATATGAATAGATCAATAGGTACTACTTCGGCAGAAAGCTAATGGCGCTCCATTTCAAAGTCATGTCAGCCACATGACCTACGGGCAATGCCAGCTCTTCAGCTTAGAAAAGGAGACAAGCACCACCCCTCAGAGTGGGACCCAACTAGACTTAATATCAAGGGAAACCTTTACCTTTACCTATGCATGAGAGAGAGAGTGTGTCCTATGTTATTTATATATTTGTTGCACTTTAAAACCACCATTAGCTAAAGTTCTCTAAGCTCTGTACAGTGTGTTGAAATACAGAATACAACAATATAATATGGAATGGAACACACCTGAAACAAATTCAGATATGCAGATATAGCTGAACAAAGTTACTATTACAGGACTAAGGAACTAAAAGTTAAATACCTAGCAATAGTTGGTGCATCCAATAACATATTTACCTACAGTTATTGTTATTTATTCACACCCCTAACAAAGTCTGGGAGAAATTTTAGTATATTGATAGACCCATTTCTGGAATATGAAACCTGAACAGAAAGAAAAACACAAGAGAGCCGTTGAAAGTAACAAAATATTTTTTAAAAAAAATATATATACAATTAGGCAAAGCATTAACACATTTTGGAGCTTGCTTCTGTATGTGAAGTCACCTGTGAGCACAGTGAAGGTTTTTTTGCACAGCAATTTCCCAAGATCCCATCTTGGAAGGATTAGAAGTATCCAGAACTACAGGAGAAGCAATTGTCATCCCCCGCCACAAATCATCACTTTTATTCTGATATTAGAAATGGAAATACCAAGAAAACGGTGGAAGAATATTTCAACGTTGTTGGTCATTCCATCCCAGACCTCCAAGGTACAGTTCATTAACAGAACACTTTTAATGGAGATGGAAAAGAAAAAAAGCTGAACGGGTATATATTCACAAATCCCAGTCCATTAATGGAGATATGAAGGCAAACAATTTTTATTGGCTAATGGCATATATTTAAATATGACTTTAATCACTGTTACATTTGTAACGATAGGATTCTCCCCATGCCAGCTTATTGATGGAGCCCCCGGTGGCACAGTGGGTTAAACCCTTGTGCTAGCAGAACTGCTAACTGATAGGTCAGCGGTTCAAATCTGGGGAGGGTGGGTTGAGCTCCCTCTGTCAGCTCCAGCTCCCCATGCGGGGACATGAGAGAAGCTTCCCACAAGGATGGTAAAACATCAAACATCCAGGCATCCCCTAGGCAACGTCTTTGCAGACAGTCAATTATCTCACACCAGAAGCAACTTGCAGTTTCTCAAGTCGCTCCTGACACACAAAAAAGAAGCTTATTGATGGCATTTTACTGTTTCTGTGCCAATGTACTAGCCAAATATTTTTCTACACTATGCATATATTTACCTGCTTATCTATGCTTATATACATGTGCATGTCTGTATGTTCACAGTTTACATTACTAATTTGCATTCTAATTTTCAAATAATGATAATGATGATATCATGCATGACCCTTCTCAATCACTGGATCTTTTCGCCATAATTATTTTTATTGATAGCAAAAAGGTACAATCACAAAAAGTAATTGAGACTGACTGCCATCTGATTCACAGGAGGAAATGAAAAGGAAGGTAAGAAAAAAACAAAGCAGTTGCAGGAGGAAAAAGCAGGGTGAGTTTTCCTTCAGAAATGCAGAATTTTTTTTTGTAACTACTAGAATAGAATAGAATTTAACTTTCCTTTTCCTGTTCCCTGTTTCCTCACAATATATGAACTAATCAGTTTATTTGTGGTAAGAATTCCATGCCATCACCCAGCTATTCGTGATTAATTACCAGTTGATGTTTGTACTTTTAATATTTCAGTTTCCTCTCACCTCACTTAATGACCTGCTCCCATCCAACAATGTGTGTAATCATCTGTCAGCTGAGACAACACTTCATGAATCTGTTGAAATGGGCTGCAGTTTACAAAGCTTTATGGCAAATAAAACTTATTAAAGCTTGCAAGTAGACACTACTGTTTTGCTCCAACAGAGTAACACTGTTACACTCAGAAAGTATTTGGTTTCATTAAAAAGAATCAAACAAAATATTAATCTGGTATGACAAATAGGGTTGCCAAATCTCAGCATCTGATCCTAAGCCTCAAATTTTCATTGGTTATTTCCAAGCAAGACACGAGGGTACAAATTCTGCAGTTTTGGTGAACTCAGCACCAGACTATCTTAAATAGTAGAATTGCAGTTTCCTAGAATTTGCAAGGGTTGTACTGTTGATGCATCTTGCAAACATTCTTCGTGGGGTGGGGGGTGTCTATGTATTTAGTTAGTTCCCACCATCCCTCCTGGCATCAAGATTTAGCCTCCATTCTGCATCCATCTTTTGGCTTAAATATTTCTTATGCTCCTTATCCTAACCACCTAATTTCACATTGATTTAATTACAACCCCTTTAGCAAAGTTTTTTTCCCTATATTTCTAAACAGCATAATATAGTGTGTGAGTAATTATCATGGGTACCTAATGCATAATGCTTGACACCACCAAAGACCATTCCTAGGTCCCAGATTTTGGCCTATGGACTTGTGTTTCTGAGATAGTTCTGAAATGGTGATCCTAGTGGCCAGCCTACCTCCACTGACTACATTAAATAAATGTAGAGTTAGTCCTTCCACATTTGAATCTGTTCCTCCAAAATCTCAGGTCAAAATAATCTGACTCAGTAAGCTTCGATCTGTTTACCCATCCATCCATCCTCACCTCTGGCCTTTTCTCAGCTTCTGCTTTCCTCTGAGTTGCGTTACAGCATGCAAGAAATCAGTTAATGTGTGTGTTAATGGTAAAATAAGATGTATGAAGCTGATTGGTCGGGCTGTGCCTGGGGAACAAGCTAAGCCTGGGATTTTTGGTCACTGTTACATTTTTCAGGCTTGAGCTATGCAGGTGCTCTGAGAGACGCAGAGAGAAGAAGAGAGAAGCAGAGAGAGACAGCATTTAGAGTGTGTTCTTGCTTTATGAGCTGCTAAAGGAGTTTCTCCACATGGACAAAGAAAGACTATTTTAAATCTCTCATAAAAGCACATTATGTGAACTGATGTAACTGATCACATGACTGTACATATGTTGTTATGAACTACAAAGAGTAAACTACTTGTTCTTTATTGTTCATATTTTCTTTATCTGGCAAGGCAGTGTGTGGACTGATTAAATGTGAACTACATGTGGTTTATTTTACATTATGCCACAAGTTTCTCTCATAAGCTGGCTATCAAAGGAAGAGAGTACCAGGAGTGATAAATTACACCACTATGCTCTTCCTGGGAACCTGAGCTACTATTATCTTGCTTTTCTCCCTTTCAGTGCACCTACCTTGTCCCATTCATTTCTCTGGCCCTTGCCTATTGCTGCTGCCATTCCTTCCTTATCCACTCCTTACGCTCTGCACTGCACCATCCACCTTCCCTTTCCTCTTTGTGCTACCACATCAACTTCCTTTACACCTTGTGTCACCTTCTCCTCTCTGTCTTGCTCATTACCTTCCTTCCCTCCTTCTTCTCTTTAAGGCATTTCTATCCCTTCTTTATGTGGTCCATCCCATTATTCAGTAGTCGAAAACTGGAAAGAGTGATAAGCCTTTAAACCAAATATCACATTTGTATCCAAGTTATTTAAGATAATAGGATTTAGCTCCAGAATATGGTATTGAGATCCCTTAATGCTTCCAGTGTATAGAAGGTCCATGTTCCTGGAACAAATGTTGCTGCCTAACAATGAATGTCTATGGACTTCCAAAGTCAACCAGGGAACATATTAATATAACAGAATATACAATATATTCCCTGGAAATGTATCAGATTATTTTTTTTCTTGTTTCAGTGTGTCATAATGTTTTAAAATGCTTAGCAGGGATGACTACATTTTGTTAATACTCTTGTTCACTTCTGTGCTGTCATCACCAACCCAAAGAATGAAATTGCTGCTGAGAAAATACTGGGTTCTATGTTCAGAGCTTTATAAAAACAGCTGTGAATTAGATATTATTCACAGAGATCAATATTGTTATTTAGACATGATCTTGCTAAAAGCGTGTACTGTTTTATCTTATGTGACTCTGTCTTGTTTCAAATGAGAAGTTCATTTAAGGCTAAAATAGGCAACATGTTGCCACTTTAAATTGCATATTCTATAGATTTTTTGGTCCTACAGAGTTATTTTACATGAAGCAGGGTATGACTCATGCTAATGGAAAGGGCAAAGAAGACTTTTTAAAAGAAATATATCACACTTAAATTAGTTTAGACAGCATGACATCAGAGAGTAATTAAATAGGTTTTTGTTGGAATTCCGCTTCCAATTCCTGAGTTCAGGTTTGTAAAAGATTTCTGAGCACCTGCAGGTTTCTGTGTGTGAAATATTTTCACTGGAAGGGATTCAAAACTTTTTTAAAAACCTTTTAACACAGAGGCAGCATTACGCCATTCTTCCTTCTTGGAAAAAAAAACCCTCTCCGATTTAAACAAGAGTCCTTCAAGTTTTTAGTCACTTTTACAGAAGAAAGGGGGGTAGTAAACTTTCTCTTTTCAAGAACAGGCTGCTAGCAGAAACCAGGAGAAGACGGAACGGAGTAAATGAGCATCTCCACTATGGGACTGGATACAAAGATTGGACAAGTAGATTTAAAGTGTTTTAAGCTGAAAATAAAGCTTTTCCTGCTGACTTTGGTTTTCAATTTCTTTCATGTTTTCTTATGCCAAACTAGAAGAGGAATCTTTTCTGAATTTTTCTTTGGAGGCATTCAAAGGAAGACCAGAGGATGAAAATCTTGCACTTTCTTACTTTACTGCTTTGGCACTTTTGTTGGTTTCATCTCGTTCTCATCTCCTTAGTGTTGAGTCCTGCTGAAGCAAGTCAAGGGAATCCAGGAGCCAAATTAGCTGTATCAAAAGTAGATGGAAAAGAGAGGAACCCTTTGCCAAGGGCAGGTACCTTTAGAACGGGAAGCCATGGATATAGCACTGGGAATTCCAAGCCAAGGACAAAAACCAACACTGCTCAAGCTGGAACTCTCGTGGCAAAAACTGATGACTCAAAGAAGGCTCTCCCTAAAGCAGGGAGCACAGACAAAAAGGTAGGAGGACATCCTCCAAACAGGCAAACTGGAGTGAGAACAGTGACTCCAAAGGTTCAGAACTTTGGCCCCAAAGCCCCACCGAAGAAAACTGGCACAGGGAATTCTGATGCCAGCTCTTATAAAAACAAAAAGCCTAAAGACTCTATTGCCCAAAGAGAATCTAAAGAGTCATTAAGACATCCTGCTATCACACCCCACGAATACATGCTTTCCTTATACAGGACTCTGTCTGATGCGGAAAGAAAAGGTGTGAACGGAAGTGTGAAACTGGAGACCGGACTTGCCAATACAATCACAAGCTTCATAGACAAGGGACAAGGTAAGAAAAGCTAATGTTTGGAGATATATTAATGTGCATTTGTTGAATATGAATGCTTCCTTTTTTTGTATTTATGGAAAGATGTAAAACGTGGCTGATTGCACACATTTTCATGTTTACAATGCAGATTTAAAGAGCATTTTCAGCATCAGAACTGGGATTTTGTAGATGGTTTATGCCGTTACTGTATACTACTAGTAATTTTAAGGCTATTTGGCACAAGGATTTAAAAATAATATATTCTGTGGAATGTGCATCAAAAAAAATATGATGGCGACAGAATGTATCTAGATGCATTATCGCTGGGACTTTAGTCAATATGAAACTTTCAATGGGTTCAACTCTTTAAGTTTGGATCTAAACAATTACTTCTCCAGCAGCAAGACCAGATCAATCAATATCTATTCAAGCTTTAACTATAAAGGCGGACTTAAGAAGAACAAGAATCAGGCCACCTCTAAATCTTTTTTTTTTTTTTGGGGGGGGGGGATCTGTAGAAATGAAATGAAATTAAATATACTTTGGTAAATATACATGTGATTTACTCTTGAATCCACTTTAAACCCAGTTGTTGCCTCCAGCACAATTCTAGGGTTTGTAGTTTAGGGAGGAGCCTTTAACAGCCTCACTAAACTATAAACCCCAGAATTCTGTAAGAGGCAGAAACTGGATTTAAAGTGGATCCATTCTCTAGTGTGATGAAGTAGTGACGATAACACTGGTAGAGGAATTTATGAGACCATTTGTATTTTTTTAGACCTTCACAAAGTCTATGTAACCTATATCAGAGCTTCAAAATTTTAGTTTTTTTCTGAAGTGGAACTCTCAAAATTTCCCAGCTAGTCAATATAATGATAGAGTCTAAGAAAGCACATTTTCCAAGCTCTGGATCAAGTGCTGAGTGCACAGTGCTCCCAGACAAGTGTCACTGGAAGGTGGGCTGCATACAACTTTGATTATGGAAAGTAGCTTTCATCCATCACAGATTCATGCATTCATTTTCACTGTAAAAGTTTTGGAAGTATGTAAACAAAGGCAAGGCTGTATATGAAGTACCATGAAGACTTTGGATGGCAATGCAATATACAGGTCGTGAAGGGGCTGGTTGTCAAGATTTAAAATATGGTAAGGCAAATATCTTTTTAGGTGATGGTACAGCTTAGATGCTTTATTTTCAAACTTTAAACATGCTTGACTGATGTGTGACTTTCTATTTTATTTTGTTTTCAGTCTGCCAGGGTTGTCTCCATTCATTTATCATAATGCATTACTAGTAAAGAAAGCCACAAACTCTCATTAACAGCCTAGTACAATAATTTTACATATATTTGAGTATAAGTTAACTTTCACTGATTAACCTTAATGTGGTGGAGGAAATGGCTCCTGACGATGAAGCAGAAATATTTCCATGTCTGAACTTGAATATTCTAGTAAACTTCTAATTCCTAACAGAGCTAATGTGTCATTTCAAATTACAGTAAAGTCTCACTTATCCAACATAAACAGGCCAGCAGAACATTGGATAAGTGAAAATGTTGGACAATAAGTGATTAAGGAAAAGTGTATTAAAACGTCAAATTACGTTATGATTTTACAAATTAAGAACCAAAACATCATGTTTTACAACAAATCGACAGAAAAATCAGTACAATGCACGGTAATGTTAGGTAGTAATTCTTGTATTATGAATTTAGCACCAAAACATTATAATGTATTGTAATAGCTGTGGATGCAGGTGGGAGGCAGACTGCATTGGATAATACAGAACGTTGGATGAGCAAAGGTTGGATAAGCGAGACTCTACTGTAACTGTAGACATTGTATGTTGTTTCAAAAAGCTGAAAACAAAAAGCAAATTTCTGTCTGAGATACATGAATGTCTTCCTTCTTTTCTCTTTAGATGACCGAGCTCCCACTGTAAAAAAGCAGAAATATATGTTTGATATCAGTGCCTTAGAAAAAGACGGCTTACTAGGAGCAGAACTTCGTATTTTGAGGAAAAAACCTTCAGATACCTGGAAGCCTCATCCTCATGGGAAAACATGCCAAGTGAAACTTTTCAGTTGCTCCACAAACCGGCAAGCGTCCATCCTCTTGGACTCTCGAACTGTCAATATCTTAGATACTGCAAAATGGGAAGTTTTTGACATTTGGAAACTTTTTAGGAATTTTAAAAACTCTGCTAACTTGTGTTTTGAACTGGAAGCTTTTGAAAGGGGGAGGCCTGTTGATTTAAGGACTGTGGGGTTTAATAGAACAGGGAGGCAAGTCAATGAAAAGGCTCTGTTTTTAGTGTTTGGTAGGACAAAGAAAAGAGACTTGTTCTTCAATGAAATCAAAGCCAGATCTGGCCAGGATGACAAAACTGTTTATGAATACCTATTCAATCAAAGAAGAAAGAGAAGGGCTCCTCTAGCAACTCGACAAGGAAAGAGGCCCAACAAGAATCTGAAGGCAAGATGTAGCAAAAAAGCACTGCATGTAAATTTTAAAGATATGGGATGGGATGACTGGATAATAGCACCTCTTGAGTATGAAGCTTATCATTGTGAAGGACTCTGTGAATTCCCTCTTCGGTCTCATCTGGAACCGACCAATCATGCTGTTATCCAAACATTAATGAACTCTATGGATCCAGAGTCAACGCCTCCAACTTGCTGCGTGCCAACAAGGCTGAGTCCCATTAGCATCCTGTTTATTGACTCTGCCAATAATGTGGTCTACAAACAATATGAAGACATGGTAGTGGAGTCATGTGGCTGTAGGTAGCAGCACAGCCTTTCACGTGGCTCTCTGGACAAAGCTTTTCCCAGCGGCTGATTTTAATATATGAACTTTGAACACTTCAATTCTATGGACCAGCACTGTATTATTACCCAAAGGGGGTTGCACTGACAATAGCTATAGTTGTATTTCAATGCTGGCTAGTTATGCATGTCTACTTTCTATGCAGCCTCTCAGCTGCAACCTCTGCAAGGAAACCACCAAACCTTGGACATGGATGATTGCCCAATGCTTTGGGCTCTGTAGTGGTGGAAATGCCCCTATGCATAGTGATATTATAATCGGTCACATCCTCAATTATTCTTCCACTGGGCACCTTGTCAATCCATTTCTGTGCCACTGAACAGCTGTGACACATCTGGAGATGTTTGTGATTGCCAGCATAAGAGCTCTAAAATATCTTGGCACAATCATGCCATATAAATTCATGTGGCAAAGCCATAGGTTATGCCATTGCACGAGTGTAGCAAGATTGTGCTTGTAACTAGTGAACTAGCTGATAGGCTCAGGCTATATGTTTTTGATAAAAACTGGAATTCATTCACAGAAGAAGCAGAATAACATTTCACTTATTGTATGTCTTTATTCTGGACACATTGTAGCACTAATTTGCTACTACTAGACCTAGTGGTGGCCTAAGATATTTTGGTGAGTGAAACAGGGCAAGATAAGGTGTTATTCCCACTCAGCCTTTTTGCCCCTCAGTCTTTAGGCTGCAGGCTTTAAAAAGCCTCATTGTATCATTCTGGCATCAGTTTATGCTCTAATTTCTCCATAATTTAATAGCATGGCATACCTGTCCATGCCTGGATAACCTCTTAGCAAGACGATGTAATACATCTTCCTCAAAGGACATTTAGATTTTCATATCATATTAAGTTTTGAATTTACAGGGACGTTGGCAAACCTAATGCCAATAGGTTCCTTAACACTGGTAGTTTGAAAGCCTAAATAATGTTAATCCCTCTCTACAGGATTAATCCTCAGTGTTCATTGTCAGCATATGCATTCATTTCACATGTACTTGAAAATAATCCTGATATCTTTGCAAAACACCATGATTAAACTAATCAATTTTACACAAATAGTTGTAAGCAACATTTCATACTAATTCTTAAGACTGTATATTTGATAGAATATTGATTTTCCTATAAATTGTACACAGACATGGATTTAGAGAACTTCGGGGGAACTTATTTCTTCCATTGTATATTATTTTTCTTAAATATCATGCTTTTAAATAGTATGTTCAGTCTGTTTTATTATTCTCCTTATCATGTGTGCTGTCTACTAATGGTCATAGAAAAATCAACTTAAGATGTAGTAAATTATTTGACAGTGTTAAGTGTATCTAGATGGCATAGTTGCCATAAATATAATTTTATTAGAAACTTTGTTTTCAGTGTTTTGTTCAATTAATAAAAATCAAAGAAAGCAGAAGCGAGACAGGCTGTTTTTATGAACATTGTATGGATGTGCATACAGCAAACATCAATCAAAGTTATTTTGTTTCAAGAGGACTCTAAAAATATTACAGAGAAAGTGCCATGACAATAAGTTGCAAAGGCTTTCTTGGGAAAAATAATTACTCCAAGGTCTATTTCACACTACATGGTTACAGTATTTTCGTAGCACTTTAAAAGCCATGGCTCCATCCTCTGGAAAACTGGAAGTGGTATTTAGAAATGTCTGCCACAGAGCAGCAGCAGCTCACAAAACTATTAGTCCCCAGATTCCATAAGACAGAGCTATAACTGTACAATATGTTATATTTGTGCAATGTGAAGCCTAATCAAAAACAAACAAACAAACTTACAGCTTCATCACACCAGAGTATGGATCCACTTTAAATCTGGTTTCTGCCTCCTGCAGAATTTTGGGGTTTGTAGTTTAGTGAAATCCAGGACCTACCTGGCTGAGCAGTTTAAAGACCCCTTCCTAAACTACAAATCTCAGAATTCTGCAGGAGGCAGAAAATGGATTTAAAGTGGATTCCACGCTCTAGTGTGATAAGGTCCTTAGAGCTGTGCACTGAAGCCCTTTGGCATCAATGGCCTTATGCATGCCCAACTCTGTTAGAATCATAGAATCAAAGAGTTGGAAGAGACCTTTTTGGTCATCCAGTCCAACCCCCTGCCAAGAAGCTGAGCATGGCTTTTTTTTAATTGTCCCTTGTCTTGACCATTTATATACACTTCCGCTTCTAAAGCCAGGTGCTTAGGTATCACACACACACACACACCACCTTCTAAAACAAAGAATGCAGAAATCTCATTACAAACCCTGATATATAGAAATAAGATTAATTGAAATCAGTCAGTTTCATGCCAATGCAATCCTCTGCTCCAAAATAGTGTATGGAATATATACTACTGAAACAACAAATATAGCCTATGGTCACTCAGCCAAGGAGGGAAAAACAAAGCCAGATAATATAGGAATGGTCTTAAAATGACAGACATAGCTATTTGGAAACTCAACCATGCTCATGAGACTGTCATGGAAACTGCTACTTAATTAATGTTCATGGGGATATACTCCCAGTGTACTTCTATCTCTTCCCCAATACTGCCATGCTCTTTCCCACTACTGCTATGCTATTCTGCACAGTACACCACAGAAAAACATTTTAAACCAACCAGGAAATGTTTGTTTTGAAAGGGTTTTACCTAGGTATGCCACTGATTTTCAGAAGCATGTTAGAGGAAGGTATGGGGTAGCAAAAGTGGACTTGGGGGAATGTACTACTCCCACCTGCTTTACAGAGAGGTTTCAAATTGCATTATGCACTATACAATCACTGTTTGGGAGCACAGCACACGCAGGGAAAACACAGCGCCCATTGATAGTTCCACAAAATATAGCTCATACATAGCTGCCTTAGTAAAATTAATGGAGGGGAGATATGCAACTTATCTAAAACTAGAAGACCCACCTATGGAGGGAAATATTCCGTTATCAAGCTGTTGAAGGGAATGGCTAGGCAATGTTACAAGAACAGCTATGCATATTGCATTTGCATAAGTTTTGGAACAGAAATGGGAAAAGTATGGCCCATATGTGTCCCATTAGAGCCATTTGTGCTCTAGCCCTAGAGTATGCAGCAAAGAATGAGGAGAGAGGAGATGCAGTACCTCCAGGGAAAGGGTGCAGAAGCCCACACAACTGTTGATGGCTTGAAACGAACACCACTGCAGGGGCAAAGTGAGAGGACAACCAGGACTTAAACCACCCCCTCTGAAAGCTTTCACCAAGGAGCTTCTGAACAATCAGTTATGTCAGAAGATTGAAATCAGACAGGTCAACAGCATTTTCCCCAAGGCTAACCTTAGCATAGTAGAACTGGGGATTAGGATTAAGGGAACCCTAGCTAGGTGTGACAGGTTATATTCTACATGCAGAATATTCTGGATTCAACTCCAGCATATAATTCCACACTAAAGGGCGCATGCAAACACACTTGAACTTATTTGGAGAAGGAGTAAATGGGCAACAGTCTAGCTCCCACATTTGTCAATTTTTTAAAATCAAAATATTTATATGGTGTCCTAAATCATAGAATACTCCCCTTTCTTAAAGGGAATATTTGATGGAGTGGATGCATTGAGAGAAAGACTGTTCTCTCTGCTGTTGCTAATCCAGTGCCTAAGCTGCAGGACCCCCAGGTGCAGACAATTTTGTCCACAAATTGGAGATGGGCAGCATCCATGGCATTAGGTTAATGCTAGGAGCTCCTTTATCTGTCAAATATTTATTTATTTATTTATTTGCTTCACTTTTATACCGCATATTTCAGCCCTTGACAGGCGACTCAATGCGGTTTACAGTGTAATTAAAACACAGCAATACAACAACCGGGACGACAACGTCGCTCCACAACAATTAACATCAGACAGACAAATCAACAAACAACATATATAACGCCTCCGTTAAAGTCAGATCCATTCTCATAGCCATTGTGCCGTTCCTATGTTCAGTTACCGTCTTCCTTAGTTAGTTGCATTGCTTAGCCAAATGCTTGTTCGTAAAGCCAGGTCTTGACCATTCTCCGAAACGCCAGCAACGAAGGTGCCTGTCTGATGTCTGCTGGCAAGGCATTCCATAGCCGAGGGGCCACCACTGAGAAGGCCCTGTCTCTCGTCCCCGCCAAGCGCACCTGTGACGCAGGCGGGATCGAGAGCAGGGCCTCCCCAGACGATCTTAACGTTCTAGTCGGTTCGTAGGCGGAAATGCGTTCGGAGAGGTAAGCGGGGCCAGAACCGTTTAGGGCTTTATAGGCCAAGGCCAGCACCTTGAATTGAGCCCGGTAGCGGATTGGCAGCCAGTGGAGCTGGCTCAGCAGGGGAGTGGTGTGCTCCCTGAGTGCCGCTCCTGTTAGCAACCTGGCATAGTTGTATTTGCACTGCTTGCAAAGTACATGAGCCTATCTGGAGTAAACAGGTCAGTAGACTCAGAGGAACCGTGAGTAATGCTGATGAACATATTAGGGAAACTAAATCTGTAGGAAATCAACTTATTGAGTGTGGAAGGAGAGACAGAGAAGGAGTGAAAGAGATTGAGCCATTTCTATATCAGAGATAAAGTAGGTATCTGTCAGGGAAAAATAGAGACAAAGGTGATACCACTTCGCTCTTCAGCCATTTTCCTGCTCCAGGAAAATGGCTTGCTGCTTGTACAGTCATTGTAGGTATATTTGTACTCCTCCCTTATGAAGTTGCAATGGATTATATGTGTGTGCGTGCAGGGGGGAGGGGGCATTAGCTTGTTTTACTGTATGTATCTGTGCTGCAATCTTGCAAAGGGCCTCATCAGATGGGCAAAACTGCCTATAGTACAATACTCTCACTTCACTTGCAGCAACTTCAATCTACTTCTCCATCCACTGCCCATGTGCCAGTCTGTGACTAGGGGCTTCCAGATTTCACAGTCCTGCCCTCATTGCCACTTGCTGATCGCTGTGGGACTTTTGTTGGTTTGTTTTTATTTTCCTTGGAAGATACCTGTGGTGAATTTTTTTAATGTGTGGAGGTCAGTGCACAACTGATCAACACACAGTCTTCACAGAGTGAGGTTCCACTGGTGGCATAGTTTAACAAGATAACCGTTGCTTCTCAATCTGTTGCAGCCTTCTTCCACCTTCACAGCCGTTGAAACATGTACCATGTTATCCTCCACCTGCTCCATCGTTGAGGTCTTTGGGTCTTCGGACTGTACTTGGTCTGGAACCTCCCTTGCGGCCACTCCTGGAAGTACACGACTCCAGTTGTTGTGCCCGCAGTGAAGTGAAAGCACGGTAAGCCACTGCCCCAGCAGGACAGGAGGCTTCCCATATTGCATAGGCAACAATGTGGGGAAGCCGGACGGCAGGCACTCCCCCCGTGGAATGGGGTGAGGGTTAAGATGGGTGATGCGGGGCAATGGGTTCCCCACGTCCTTGGTCAGGCCCCACCGGATTTGCCACAAGGATGGAGAATCTCATCCTTAATGTGATGAGGTCTTAAGAGTGTTGGCCCAAAATATTAGTGGTTACAACTGAATGTTCTGCCAATAGGATACTTACCTGACCATTTAAATGAGTCCCCTTCCCTGCACTTTACGTGAAAAAATGACATGTCTGAAATGGAGAGCCTGCTCCTCTTTATATGACTGACAATGCAGAAAAAGTAGTGTTTTGGATCACATGGAGAACCTCTATAAATACAACAGGCTTTACTTCAGCCTCTTTTGTAACATGAAGGGATGATGGAGCCAGTGGAGTGAGTACACTTCCCTCCTCACAGAAGGAATATACATACGTACTTATAACTGAAGTGACTGAATAGGACTCAAAATTATTACATACAAAGGAGACATAAGGTGCCATTCAGAGTCTGGAAAAATATTTTTTTAACTACAGTTCCTGGTTTCCATTAGCCATACTGGCTAAAAGGTTCTAGCAGTTACCATCAAAAAAGGTAATGCATATTTTTGGACAATATGAACTTAGGAAATGTTTTATTAAATGAATTAAAGTCCATGTATACATCACAGAAAGCACAGTTAGTTACTAATGGATAATGAGAATTTACAAGCGTCAAAAAGGCATAAGACAAAGATGTTTGCAAGCTCTACTTTTGTTCATTTTCATCCTTCAGGTATTGAATACCGAAATTTACGGGAATAAGGATTTCAAAAGAGACTCATAAATTAAAGGCACTTGATGGCTTAGTGATAGTTTTGGAAAACCTATTGGAGTCTATAGAAGTGTTGATGGAAAAGTAAAAAGATGTTGGTATATTGCCAGGTTTGAAGATTAATCAAAAGAGAAAGATGTTAGTGGAAAATAAGAATGTAGAGGATTGACGATGATTGATGGAATAAACAGGCTTTGAAATTGTTAAACATGTAGATATTACAACAACAAATGTGAATGATACTTTGTCTCAAAATAATTATGTTTAGAGATGGAACAATATTAAGAACAATATGTTAAAACAGGCAAGATTAAATGTGTTCTTGTTGGGGGAGAATCTCTAGGACAAAAACAAAATTTTCTGTATTGTCCAAGAGTTTCATGACCAGAATCACTGGGGTATTATGTGGTTTCCAGGCTGAATGGATGTTCTAGAAGCATTTTCTCCTGACATTTCACCTGCATCTATGGTTGGCATCTTCAGAGGATTGTCTGAAGTGAGTTCTCTGTACTCTGTCATAATGCAGCTGCTAAATACTTTTTGGTATTGTTTTCAACATTTAAAATGAAAAAAATGCTACTTTAGTAGATTGCTATTTTTCTTCATGTTTAATAATGCAAATCTTGATATCGTGAAAGCTAAATCCCTCACAATGTTCAATAAAACCCATTTTCTAAAAAGGTGGACAATCTACCCATTTGTGGAATAAGGATGAAAACTGTTAGTGACAGAGAAACCAGCAAATTCATATATATGATAAGTAATGAAAAACGGAATATAGTGATTTGCAACACTACAGGACTAAACGCCACAACTACATGACACTACCCCCCAATGGGATAAGGTCCTAGGAGTACTCACACCTTCACACTTGTCTGGTCCTTCCCCGTCTGTAAATAACCAGTGTTCATTTTCCAGTATCACACATTACATCTCTGTCTTGTCTGTTTCACCTGGCCACAACCCGAACAATGGCTTCAAACTACAGGAAAGGAGATTCCACCTGAACATTAGGAAGCACTTCCTAACTGTGAAAGCTGTTTAGCAGTGGAACTCTCTGTCCTGGAGTGTAGTGGAAGCTCCTTCTTTAGAGACTTCTAAACAGAAGATAGAAGGCCATCTGTCAGGAGTGCTTTGGATGTAATTTTCCTGCTTCTTGTCAGGGGGTTGTATTGGACGGCCCGTGAGGTCTCTTACAACTCTAGGATCCTATGAAATAAGCAACATTTTAAAAACAGATAAAATACTTCTTCTCAGGTTGGTAATTACACTCCCATGTTCAAAAGCACTATACAGTGGACTGACAGATTCTGAAAACAAACAAGAAATCTTGTGAACTATTTTGGTGGATTATCTGACCATTTCTAAAGCTAGAAAGATGGCCTACTCTACATGAAGCTTTGGTAAGATCAGACATGTCATTTACCACAGGATAATTTTAGTCCAAGTTCCTGCATCCAGCAAACTATTTGGGAATCTTGGGAATCATTTGTGATGCCATGTGCTCATGCAATTGTAGTCAAGTTTACCAGAATCATGTTTAAATTAATGGCTACATCATGCATGCCTCATCACACTAGGGAAAAATCCATTTAAAATCTGGTTTCTGCCTCCTGCAGAATTCTGGGGTTTGTCGTTTAGGGAAGAGCCTTGAATAGCTTCACTGAACTTCAAATCCCAGGATTCTGCAGGAGGCAGAAACCAGATTTTAAGTGGATTTTTTCTCTTGTGTGATGAATTTTGCTGTTGCCAGTGTAACTAGAAGAATAAAAATACAGAACATTTTTAAGGCTTAAAGCCTCTGTAGCCTTAACTTTATCAACTATCAGATTCCAAGAGAGTGTGAAGACTGGCGTCCTGAATTATTGTTATTGCCAACAGCCCTGCTTTCCACTTGGGAATTGGCATTAGCTTCATGGTAAAAATGAGAAGAAACATCAGTGGTAAAACAGTACAGGTTAAAAGTTCAGCCTTCCACCTTTACGATGGCAGGTTTCTCTTTCTTTTGCACAGAGAATGTGTCATTTGTATTTACTTTCTATGGTCATTATCTGCCCCTAGTGAGTCTTTTTAAAGGTCCAAATTTCAAATAAACAGTACACTATGAGACAGGTATGTGTTGGTAATTTTTGTTGTATTTGGCTAAAATATGAGCACTAAGCTGAATAGGTAAACATAAAAGTATGCCATTTAAAACAATGCAGTCCCATTAGTGTTTGAATATGTGCCTAAACTCCATGTACACTTTTACACAGTTATGTCATTTCCTGTATAAAGTGTGCTTGTTTATACAGCAGCCATATGAAAGATGCAGTAACCCAGTATGTGGGCTATTTGAAGCTGCTTTTAAGAAACATAAAAACGCCTTGACCCTTGTATAATAAAAGGTGTTAAAAGATACTTCTTTTACAACATCTTAACTAAGTCTGATAAGATTTTTTTAATTTTAGTTTTAGTTTGTGGTTCTGATTAGCCTTATTTTACAGGTTATTTGGGATTGTATAGTTAAAATACCCAAGCTAGATATATATATGCCAAATATCACTAACTTTCAAGACTGAAACCCATATCCACAGTTTCAATTGCCCACTCCTGGGAGGATATTGGTCTCCTTAGGAATTTGCTAGGTCCTCCAAGCAACTCTAGGATATATTCCCCCAAAGGATTCCTAGGCCTCCCAATACATATTTATGGTATGCTGGGACCAGAAGTTATCTGGCTGGGAATGTATTCCCCACAGATACAGAGATCTTACTTTATGCACTTATAAGTGCAGAAATAACTTTTTTTTTATCGTGTCAGAATCAACTTATACTGCAAGTCGCTTCTGGTGTGAAAGAATTGGCTGTCTATAGAGACATTACCCAGGGGGTGCCCGGATGTGGTAGCATCCTCCTGGGAGGCTTCTCTCATGTCACTGTAAGCTAGAGCTGACAAATGGGAGCTCACCCGTCTCATGGATTTGAGCAGGCAACCTTCAGATCAGCAACCCAATCTTCAGGTCAGCAGTCCAGCCTGCACAAGAGTTTAATCCACTGCTGTTAACCTAGCAGTTTGGAAACATGCAAATGTGAGTAGATCAATAGGTACCACTTCTGCAAGAAGGTAATGGCGCTCCATGCAGTCATGCTGGCTACATGACCTTGGAGGTGTCTACGGAGATAAGCACCACCTCCCAGAGTCAGAAACAATTAGACTTAATGTCAGGGGAAACCTTGACCTTTACCTAGGCAGAGGCTGGATGGTCATCTGTTGGAAGTGCCTTGATTTTGTGTTCCTGCACAGCACGGGGTTGGACTGGATGACCCTTGGGGTCTCTTCCAACTCTATGATTCTATGAATGAAAACTGCTTTTCCTCTTTGAAATCAATTTACAGTAACTGAAGTAAACTGAGGGTAGATGGGCAAAGCAACTGAAAAAGAGGGGCTAAGAAGGATTCGCTGGGACTGTCCTTCCCAAATCAGGATAGTCGGAAGGTATATTAGGAAAGGCGGCTAAGAATTTACTGAATGATATATTTTGCTGTCTGTATTTGTTAAATTACATTTAACTAGTAAATGCTCCTCTGTGTGTTTTAAAAAACTGAAATCTATACCATTTAAGACTCCTCTGTCTTCTTTCTCTGGTCAACACAGCTGGAAATGATGAAACAACAAAAAATGGAACAGGGCAGAGGTCATTACTGCACGCTTCACCAAGAAAGTCTGTCTTCTGATTTCAGTCTCTTGAGTGGACTTTAGAGTAAAGGATGAAGTGAAAATCATAGGGAGAGAATGGAAAATTTTACCCAACTTGTAAGTCAAGTGGTTTCTACTGCTCCTGTTAGAATCGTGGCACATTTATTTACTTTAGCTGATCATCTGCGGGGGCCCTGTTTGCTGCTACCTGCCCAGCAGGATGCTCCTGGCATTTCATCCCTCCCTGTCAATTTCTGAATATGTTTTGGCGTGGGGCCCAACTGGAAGGCTTGACGACTCCAGCAGACATTGTTTCAGCAACAGGACATCACAGCGATTAAGCTGCCTTCTACTTAATCAGGTTTTTCTGTTCATTCATGTGCTGTTTAAAGAAGAAAACCTTTGCTGGTCAGACAGGTTTTCCACTCCTGCCTGCTTCAGCTTTCCATTACCAAAAAGAGGTTATACAGCGTACAGGGCAGCACACTGTACCACACTATATGCGGAGAAGGTGTTCAGACTTAATTTATTCCCTGCCCCTGGATAAAGATTATTGCAGCTGTGTGTTTTGGAAAACTATCAATGAAGGGAGTTCAGCTCATACAACAAGCTTTGAATAGGGTACTGTACTCTGTATTTCCAGGTTCTGTTTTAATTGCGCTTGCATATTACCTCGGAGAAAGCCAAAATCTGGAAAATGTTTTCTCATAGATGGTACCTCAACCTTCTTGACCTTCTATTTCACATCAAATGCATTCACGCATATAATTAAAACACTCTATTGAATATGGAACACAGCTTGTCTTCTAAATAACCAGATCTGCCAAAATCTAGATTTGTTTGTCCACAGATAAATCTCTGCAATCAACAGACTCTTCAGTATTTCTGTTCTAGACATCTGCTGTGCTGTCAAAGGATGTTAAGATGAACAGAAATTATACCATATTTATTGACTGATTTTCCCCAAATAATAATAATAATACAGGATCTAAAAGCAAATAACAGGTAAAACCTATTTGATATAATTTTTTAAGCAAGCAGGCCTTTTAACAACACTACATTAAAACAAGTTTGTATCTCAATATATTCCTGGGTTGGAATGATTATAGAAAAGCTATGTCAGTTAAATAGTCTACAGGCATTTACTACTTTCAAATCTCTAAACCAGAAGATTTTCTCCTTTGTTTTAGGGACAAACTAGTTCAGTACTAGAGTGAATTTTAACCTGTGTTTTATCAGTGAATTATAACCTCAATTTTTCCTGTGTGTTTCTTGTTATACATATTTTAATTGTTCTGTGTTTTGTCCTGTTTTTCAAAAAATATTTTATTGGTTTTTAGTAAGAAACGAAAAAATACCTTGAGCCACAAGGAGGAGAAACGAGTAATACATTATTATTATTATTATTATTATTATTATTATTATTATTATTAGATACACAAGATTAGTACACAGCAAACAAGATAGCTATGCTGGCTTTTTGTATTGGATCCCACATCGAACATTCCCTAAGTGTCTAAAACTATGTGATTTATCAGTGAATAATACATGCAGATTTGAGTAGGTTGGCCCTTTGCAGCTGACAGATGGTAATTTTGTTGAGGCCGATTGTTTTCAAGTGCTGGTCAAGGTCTTTAGGCACTACATCTAGCATGCCAACCACCACTGGGATCACAATTATTGGCTTGTGCCAGATGATGATGATGATGATGATGATGATTATGACAGTAGAGCCTCACTTATCCAACGTAAATGGGCCAGAAGAACGCTGGATAAGCGAAAATGTTGAATAATAAGGATTAAGGAAAAGCCTATTAAAATGTCAAATTAAGCACCAAAACATCATGTTTTACAACAAATCAACAAATCAGAAAAAGCAGTTTAATACACAGTAACATTATGTAGTAATTACTGTATTTACGAATTTGGCACCAAAACATTGCAATGTATTGAAACAGCTGTGGATCCAAACGGGAGGCAGACCGAGTTGGATAATACAGAATGTTGGATGAGCAAAGGTCGGATAAGTGAGACTCTACTATATTATCATTATCATCATTATGTTATTATTGACATCGGAACATATCCAGTGGTGCCATACACCACTTATTTTGATTAATTTTGATTAAAAGCCTTCCTGGGCTCCTGTACTTTGGGATTATCAGCAGTGAGACTCTTTCCACCTAGATGCTTTAAGACACGTTTCCCATGATTCCGTCCATATCAGTTATCTCTGAAGCATTTCCTTTTGAAGGTTGCTCCTTGGTATCTATCATGAAAGGGACATTTTCTACACTAAATCAAACACCTGACAATTATTGTAGAAAAATAAATAACAGAAGGGAAGATAAGGCAATTTGTGTAGTGCCTACCCAGTGCCAACTTTTTTGACATCTAAGGGTCCTTCCACACAGCCATATAATCCAGAATATCAAGGCAGAAAATCTCACGATTATGTGGGATTTTATTCAGCTGTGTAGAAGGGGCCTTTGTGAAAAAGTTAGAAGTTTTTATTTGGCTTGGCCTTTAGTGTTAGAAAGCATAATTGTCCAGGGAAACCAATGTCAATAAAGCTTATCTAAATGACTGGGCAGATTAATATGGGAACAAGCAGTTATTTAAATCAGAGTCTATTTCCAGCTAATTTGGGGAATGCTAGGAATGATTTCCAACTTCCATTCAATAGTAATGAGAAAATGATTTACTTGCCAACCAAAAGTATATTCATTAGGAGGTAAAATTAACAAAGATTGGTGAAACCAGGAGAGGATTTCTGTTTCAAGGCACCATGAGTTGCAAGTCAGAAAATATTCTATGCTCATCTTAAATCTAAATGGTTGTCTCTTGAATCAGGCTTCAGTTTTCGATAATCTTTTTAATGACATAAATTCTAATAGTCAGAATTCAGTCTGTCACTGCTTTCAATACACAGCGTACAACACATACATGTAGGAGTTTAAAAACCAAAACCAACACTTTGAATTGTAATCAGAAACACAAACTGAGCTAGTTGATTGTTAATGGTTATAATGTATGCTTCTTCCAGTCAACAGCTCAATGTTTTCTGCAGTTACTCAAATTTCTAAGAAATGTTCAAGGATATTCACAGTTACAACATGTTTCAGAAATCTAATGTGGCTGTTCCTGGGGTATGAATAGGCTACCAAATGTCACCTAGTTGTCTATGTGGCTGGCACCTCTTGGAGAACATAAGAAAACCACATCGCCATCCAGACTGTGAAACCGATCTCCAAAGAGGAGTGAAATAGGCACAATTTATATCAGAATTGGCCAATTATGAGAGAGTCTGAGGCCAATCTTCTGCTCCAGGATCTTTTGAAAGTGACCTGGAGTGCTCAAAATGTCAAGAAACAAAACCTAAAATGGCTAGGAAGCTCAATTCTAGTTTTGAAACACCATTGGAGAGTCTAATGTAGCTCCGGGGCTGTACTTTGCTTAGCACACCTACACACTCAGAAGAACTGTCAACAGTATCTCTATCTTACCTGTACCAAGATTTTGTAGATGAGCATTTAGTAAGTTAATTGTTGATGTCAGACACCTGTTCTCATATACCATCTCACTTCAAATCCCAAAGTTACTTCACTGGGTAGTTTAATCTTGTTTAATCAGTACAGTGTAAGCAATTAACAGTTTTTCCCTGCACTGAGGCTAATGATGCAATTGGACTCAAGCTGAAAGAAATGTTAAATGGTTGTGTGCTCAAAGGAAAAGCCAAAAATACAATAGATAGAGATATATAGTAGAAAAATGGGATAAAAGCAGGATCACTATGAAAAGGTATACACTGTAAATCAAGAAATGGAACATATAAACACTGGAATACTATGCGTGAACAAGCTAAAGCAAACAGAAAATGGACATTTTAATCACATATTTACACAGTGTTTTTCTCGGGAAATTAAAATCTAAAAAGAAATGGGGTAGTGTTAATAGCAAGGAGAGATGCAGCAAAATCATCAGGGGACATAATGGAATGTATGATGGAATAACATCAACATAACTGTTGTGCCTCAGAATAGATTCACCTTGCTTTCTCTGACAAAACCAGCCAATCTTGAGAGGTAAAAAGTTTATTGAAACAATCAGAGTAAAAGCAGTAAAAAATTCAGTGGTTACAAGGTAAAAAGTCCAATATAATCCTTTGAAGTTTAAGCAGAAGACATGAAGCAAAACAAGAAGCCCCAAACCAGGAAGCAGCTTAAGGTTACACGAAGCAGGCCGTTGCTAAATCCCTAGCCCCGAACTGGGCTACTGCAAGCCATATTGCAACGTTGAACTAACACAGGATCCCTGTCCAGGCAGATTACTTATACGTTTCACAGCAAAACAGCAAACATCAAACAAGCCTTAACGAGCAGTTTTCCCACAGATGAGGTCAACACTTCTCTGCCAGCCGCGCACTCCTTCGCACCACCTGTCCTGCGCGGCCTTGCATCCCACCGACCGTCTGACCTTGCTTCCCAGCAACTGTCTTATCACCCACATTCCGATCTTGTGAAGACATTGAAGACACAGACCTGTCTCTAAATTCATGGGAAGAAAGCTGAGAGCCCACATCTGCACTATTCTCAATCCCATCTGCACGCTCCTCACTCCCATTCCCATCATTCCCATCAAGTTGGTGCTGAACCACAACACTATCCCCCCCCCTAGGGCCCCCCCGTGGGGCCCCCACCGGCCCGGGCTTGGCCGGGTAGGCCCGGTGAAAACGGGACACTAGGAGAGGAGCATGAACATCCCGAGCATCCACCCAACAGCGCTCCTCAGGCCCATAGCCCACCCAGTCCACCAAGTACTGTAACTTGCGGTGATGACGACGAGAGTCTAAAATGTCCGCTACTTCGAACTCCTCCTCGCCATCGCGTAGAATCGGGGGGGGGCGGAGGAGCCCCGCCAGCATCCGGCCGGACTTCCGTGGCGGGTCGCAGCAAAGATCGATGGAAAACTGGATGAATCCGCATGCCGTGCGGAAGTTTTAGTTTAAAGGTCACAGGATTTAACTGTTCCACCACTGGGTATGGTCCCACAAAACGGGCGTCAAGCTTCCGAGAGGGGCGTTGGATAGGCAGATGTTTAGTGGACAGCCAAACACGATCTCCCACTTGAATCGGTGGACCTGGTTGACGATGGGTATCAGCCATCCGTTTGTAATCCTCTTTTGCCTGTTCAAGCTGAGCCTTTAAGATCTCTTGAATCGCTGAGAGCTCCTGCAGCCAAGTGGTAGCAGCAGGGACCTCCCCAGGCCCAATCACGGAGGGAAAGAACCGGGGGTGGTATCCATAGTTAGCAAAGAACGGGGCCTCTTTAGTCGACCTGTGAGTAGCATTGTTGTAGGCAAACTCGGCTACAGCAAGAAGCGAGGCCCAATTGTCCTGTTGATAATTGACAAAACATCTCAAGTATTGTTCAAGGGTGGCGTTGGTCTTCTCGGTCTGGCCATCAGACTGTGGATGATGCGCCGACGACATCCGACTCGCGATGCCTAACTGTCGTTGTATCTCCTTCCAGAAGTGCGAGGTAAATTGAGCCCCACGGTCGGTCACCAAGCTCTTTGGAAGTCCATGAAGACGGAAAATGTGGCTTAGGAATAAATCGGCAGTTTCTTTGGCAGTAGGCACTCCCCCACAGGGAATGAAGTGTCCCATCTTGGTAAAAAGATCCACCACCACCAGAATGGTAGTGAAACCTTGGGATTCTGGTAAATCCGTGATGAAATCGGCCGACACAATTTCCCAGGGCCGACTCGGAGTAGGCAGAGGTTGTAGCAAACCAGCCGGTTTGCCAGTAGGATTCTTGGCGCGGTGACAAACAGGACAGCCGTTGACATATTTCTCGACCTCTCGCCGGATCTTGGGCCACCAGAAGTCCCTCAGTATTAGCTGCAGTGTTTTAAAAATTCCAAAATGTCCCGCCGGCTTGGTATCATGGCATAGTTTTAAGATTTCCTCCCGCTCGGGGCCGAGCGGCACATAGACCTGTGAACGATGACACAGCATCCCATCTATTTCTTGAAATGGGAACTTTAATCCGGCCTCCAGTTGTTCTTGCACCCACAAGTCTTCTTGCTGCCGTGCCCGGATTCTTTCAGCCAAAGTCGAAGGGGGCCTCGTTGTGCTGGTGAATGCAAAGTTTTCTGGCCGCAAAATACAGGACTCTGGGGAGTCTTCTTGGCCCCGAGTATATTCCGGCTTGCGCGACAAAGCATCTGCTTGTTTGTTTTGGGCCGCCGGCACATAGCAAATTCGGAAGTTGAATCTCTCAAAAAACAATGCCCAACGCTGCTGTCGTTGGTTTAACTTCCGGGACGTACGGAGATATTCCAGATTGCGGTGATCCGTATGAACTTCCACTGGTTGGGGAGCACCCTCTAGCCAATGTCTCCAAGTCTCAAACGCTGACTTGATGGCTAGGAGCTCTTTTTCCCAAATGGTGTAGTTTCTTTCTGGGGCAGTCAACTGTCGAGAAAAATATGCACAGGGCTGGAGATGATCCCCCGCAGGTTGTAGCAACACTGCCCCGACCGCCACATCCGACGCGTCGGCCTGCACCACAAACAGCTTAGTAGGATCAGGATGTTGCAGGATAGGCTGGGAAGTGAAAAGTTCTTTGAGCCGCTGAAACCCTCTTTCAGCCGCCTCAGTCCATAGGAACGGCCGTTTACCTCTCAGGCATTGGGTAATAAGGTCCGCCCAGCGGGCAAAGTCGGGGATGAATTTGCGGTAATAATTGGCGAACCCCATGAATCTTTGGATGTCCTTTTTGCTCCCAGGGGATTTCCATTCCAACACCGCGGAGACTTTAGTGGGGTCCATGGAGATTCCCTCCGCCGAGATGTGGTGTCCCAGGAAGTCTACTTCCTCTAGGTCGAAAGCGCACTTCTCCAGCTTCGCGTACAGTCCATGATCTCTCAGGCGCTGAAGCACCGCACGCACCTGTTGAGTGTGGTCACGGGGATTCGTCGAGTAAATCAGGAAGTCGTCCAGGTAAATGACCAAAAAACGGTCTAAAAAGTCGCGGAAGACGTCGTTGACGAAGTGCTGGAACATGGCTGGAGCGTTGCAGAGTCCGAAACCCATAACTCTGTATTCAAAGCTCCCGAAACGGGTCTGGAAGGCTGTCTTCCACTCGTCCCCTTCCCGGATACGCACCAAATTATAAGCCCCCCTTAGGTCCAATTTGGTGAAAATCCGAGCTCCTCGCAACCGGTTGAGCAACTCCGGGATGAGGGGAAGCGGATAACGGTTCTTGATCGTGATGTTGTTCAATGCCCGATAGTCATTACAGAGTCTCAGCTCCCCTGATTTTTTCTTGACGAACAAAACTGGGGAGCCGGCCGGCGACTGCGAGGGACGAATGAACCCCTTGCGTAGGTTGGTATCCAAGAACTCCCGGAGAGCTGCCAGCTCTGGCTCCGAGAGAGAATACAACCGCCCACGCGGAATCGGGGCGCCCGGAATCAAGTCAATAGCGCAGTCGTATGGACGGTGGGGAGG
Organism: Anolis sagrei; assembly: GCF_037176765.1. NCBI lineage: Eukaryota > Metazoa > Chordata > Lepidosauria > Squamata > Anolidae > Anolis > Anolis sagrei. Next base: position 206,762,349 of record NC_090024.1, on the reverse strand, counting down.
AAGTCTCTCCGCCTCCTTTTCGCTGAAAACGTCCCAGAAATCTTGGTATTTGGCGGGCAGCTGGCCCGTAGCCTGTGCGGCAACCTCTGCGAGCCGACACTTCCGCTCCCCGCCGCAATGGTCTTTGCAAAAGGCCGAAGTGAACCGTAACTGTTTCTGGGACCACCAAATGGTCGGGTTGTGCTTGGCCAGCCATGGAATCCCCAACACCACAGCGTGTGGAAGGTCCGTGACCAAAAAGGAGACCTCTTCCACATGGTCCCCGACCTTCATCTGTACGGGCGCCGTATAGCGAGCGACCGGCCCGGCTTTCAGCGAGCGCCCATCAAAGTTTTGTACATCCCGGGGAGGCTGAAGGTCTAAGCATTGTAATCCAAGGTGTTCCACAAATCGACTGTCCATGAAATTGTTAGTGGCCCCACAGTCGACCAAGGCGTGCACCGCTGTGGGAGTCTTTTGAGCTATACAAAACGAAACCAAGAGAAAGAACAGCACCCCAGTCGCGGGCTCTGGAAACGGGATGGAGACCGAGTCAGCGAGCCCAGCTAAACTCGGTCGTTGCCTTCCCCCGCCGGCTGTTCGGCCCATTGCTCACCCGAACTCTGGGCCGGGGGCGCCACGGCCTCCGCTGAACCAGAGGCCCCCGCCAGGCGAGGGGTCGTCTTCTTCTTTACGGGGCACTCCCGAGAAAAATGTCCACTGCCCCCACAATACCAACACAGGTTCAGCCGTTGTCTCCGCGCCTTTTCCGCCGCATCGATTTTGGGGCGCATGGAACCCAACTGCATGGGCTCCTCTGCGTCAGGCACATGAGCTGGCGGCGGTCCCAAGCAACGTGGTACCCCTGCATCGGCCCCCCTTCGACCAACTGGCCGAGAGCCGGCAAGGATATGGCGTTGGGTAGTCATAGTCCCATCAACCCGGATACACAGGGACATCAACTCCTCCAAATCGGCTGGAACAGCGGAACGGGCCACCTCCAACTGCATCTCCTGGGTGAGCCCCGCCTTGAAAGCGCTCATGTAGGCGGCATCATTCCAGGCAAGCTCCCGCTGCAAAACACGAAATTCTGAGATGTATTCGGCCAAACGTCCTTCTTTCTGCTTGAGAGCTCGCAACTTACGATCCGCCATCTCCCGGTGCACTTGGCCTCCCCATACTTTGTGCAGTTCATCCATAAAAGCCTTGGCGGTGTTGCACACAGGGGAAGCAGCCTCACGTAACGCGGTGGCCCAGGAGAGGGCCGGGCCCTCCAACAGACTGTAGGCAAAGCCCACCTTGGCGGCTTCATCCGGGAACTCCGCGGCCCGCACTGTGAGATAGGCATCACACTGCCCCAGGAAGTCCTTGACCCGTTGGCTGTCTCCGGAGAACTTGTTAGGCAACGCCATGGGAGTCCTTAGCGGCTGGACCGGAAGGTTAGCTGCTGCTTGCCCTTGCATCGTTGCTATCTGCTGCTGAAGGGTCACCAGCTGTTGTTGCATCGCCTGAGCCTCAGCGGGATTCATAGTGGCTGTGAGAAGCAAGGACTTTGTTGGTGGTTAGTTCAAACTGTTGTGCCTCAGAATAGATTCACCTTGCTTTCTCTGACAAAACCAGCCAATCTTGAGAGGTAAAAAGTTTATTGAAACAATCAGAGTAAAAGCAGTAAAAAATTCAGTGGTTACAAGGTAAAAAGTCCAATATAATCCTTTGAAGTTTAAGCAGAAGACATGAAGCAAAACAAGAAGCCCCAAACCAGGAAGCAGCTTAAGGTTACATGAAGCAGGCCGTTGCTAAATCCCTAGCCCCGAACTGGGCTACTGCAAGCCATATTGCAACGTTGAACTAACACAGGATCCCTGTCCAGGCAGATTACTTATACGTTTCACAGCAAAACAGCAAACATCAAACAAGCCTTAACGAGCAGTTTTCCCACAGATGAGGTCAACACTTCTCTGCCAGCCGCGCACTCCTTCGCACCACCTGTCCTGCGCGGCCTTGCATCCCACCGACCGTCTGACCTTGCTTCCCAGCAACTGTCTTATCACCCACATTCCGATCTTGTGAAGACATTGAAGACACAGACCTGTCTCTAAATTCATGGGAAGAAAGCTGAGAGCCCACATCTGCACTATTCTCAATCCCATCTGCACGCTCCTCACTCCCATTCCCATCATTCCCATCAAGTTGGTGCTGAACCACAACAATAACTTCAAGAAAACCTACCCATACAATAGGTAATTGGGATGCCAAAGAAGAAAACAACAAAACCTAATATTGTGGGGAAATTTGACCTAAGATTAAGAAATGAAGTAAAAGAGCAACTCATTAAATTTTGTGAGACCTACAGTTTTTTCACTGCAAAGACATTATTGAGGCAAACAAAGAGACAGCTGTATGCATAGACATCAACTGATGCGAATATCAAAATCAAACAGATTGTATAACTGGAAGTTGAAACTGAAGAAGCTAAATTCTTTCTGCAAAAAAAAAAAATCAGTCACAGGTTGAGAGCATCGATAGCACATAACAATATCACTTCCTACAATTTACTTCAAGTTCTTGAACCAAAATTATCATACTTGCATTGCTAGACATTTTTTGTATTTAGCCAAGGTTTTGACCAAAGCCTTAGCTGTGCCCTTTGGAAAATTTGCAAGATTCTGCTAAAATCCATTGAAACCCATGGAGGCTATTAATGAACTAATGGGTAATCTGCTTTAGTATGTACAAACACCATAGCCACAAGGGAACGGAAGGATAAATGTTGACACAAAAAGAGTAACATCAAAGTATTTTGTTATTATTCTGATGGCAAGAACTAGAAGAGGAAAGGGGAAAAATGAAATAATTAATAGAAATCAAATGGATGCAAGTAAGTTGTGGTGTAGGTTGATTTTGGCACCAGAAACATGAAAGGAAGTCCCAACAGGATACATCCAGATTGGATTGGCACAAAGTACAGAGCCTAGTCCAGGGCAGCAGTTGACAGACAAATAACTCATTTATGGAGAATCTGCTGAGCAAGACCTGAGATCACAGAAGAGACATGACACAACTGCATTGCAGAAAACATTATGCCAAACAAAAACAAACCTCAGTAAATTAGTTCAGTCCCTCAAACACTTTGCAACTTCCTTGTCATGTGCTTGTTCTCAGCAGAGTAGACCAAAATAAAACCAACACACTAGATCAGAGAAACTACTTATTATTAAAGTGGTTGCGGTGTTCAGTGTCCACTGGTTTTATTAATTTTGTTGGCTACCAAGACTTTTACAGTGTTAACACCCAAGAGGATATTGTGGTTGTGAGAACTCTGATACCAATTGGCTGAGTTGGCGTCATGGTTCACAAAGTTTTCTGCTACTTGAGGGAAAGGAACTTCTAAGCAACTAGTCAAACACAGTCCTCTGTGAAGGTAGACAAAGGTTAATCAAATTGGCATTACCATTTAATGTGGAAGAATTAATGCTGGTGGGATAGACTGTTTGATGCCTGAAATAGCTTAAACTACGTAAAGTGGAGAATGGATTAATAGCCTTATAGGTACCTTCTCTCCCTGGCCCCATCTACCTTGTTCATTTAATGTAGTTCAAAACTAACTTCAAATTACAGGAGCTAGACAATTAATGCCCACAACAGCAAGCTCTTACTATGCATCAGTAGTCAGTAGTTGATGTAATCACCATCTCAAATTGGTGCCAGGACTTCCAATCATCTTCTGCACAGTGAAAACACTTTCTTCCATATTGGTTTTAAATTAACTTAAGTGATCATGATAAACATGCCTTCTGTTCTGAATGGCCAGATTAGATATATGTTAAATCACTAAAAAAAATAACACAACACCTTCTTTGCTAGGTGCCTTTTAGTCCCGGTGCTGGATCCGTTTGACCCTCTCAACATAGTTGAACTGCAACTTCCAGCTAGGAGTATTAGGAATTGCTGTTCAGTAACTGGATTATTGCACCAACTCCCACCCCTTAGTTCTTGTACTATTTTTCTTTCTTGTTGATCTTTCTTAGCGTTATTCCAAGTACTCATGAGGAGGGAGTATTAATCTGAATTAGAAACTTCTTTGTCCCCACAAGCCAGTGCTGTTTATCCTTCCACCAAACATTGCTTTTCTCAGAGGCCTTTTTCTTTCTTGGTGGTTTTTCTGACTGAGATTTTAAAATACCCTCTCCCTAAACTACAAATCCAAGGGTCTCATTGTTAAAGCAGAGGACAGAGCTTATAACAATGTTATGTGATAAGGATTTGAGTCCAATACTACATCCTAACTGCTAGCACATACCAATAGCTAACATGGTAACGTTGGACAATTTCAACAGAAAGGAGGAAACCATGAAAATGAACAAAATCTGGCTACAAGTTTTTAAAAAACTCTAAAATCAGGACAGTAAATAAAGAGCAACAGTCAAAAAGCAGGGGGATTCCAGACAAGAAGAGATCAGGGCCAGCTAACACCTCCAAAAAAGGCTTCCCCAGGCAGCAATCAGCCAGGTTTTGAATCTGTAAGGTCATTAAATGCTAATCAACGTGGCCAATTGCAGTATTCACACTTGCCTCAAGCAGACAAGAGTTCTTTCTCCCACCCTGGACATTCCACATATATATATATTTCACTTGCCTAGTTTCCAACAGACTCCTCACCTCTAAGGATGCCTGCCATAGATGTGGGAGAGAATGCTTCTGGAATATGGCCATACAGCCCAGAAAACTCACAGCAACCCAATGTGGTAGTAATTTTAAACATGTCATTACGCTGATGTTGTATGCAAATTTCTCATTCCAAAGTTTCTAAAAGAACATGTCAGTGAACACTGGATCTAGACTTAAGCAGTGATTTTAGAGCAAAGGTGGACAACTAAGAAGAAAGGAGGCTAGGCACTTTAGAATGTGATCTCTATGAATACAAATTGAAGGTATTAGAAATACTTCGGGGAAAGCATTCATACTAGCCAGTCCTAGCAACTGGTTTCAAATGTATTTGTAAAAATTTGCCATAAAGCAAATAGAAAACAATGGTTTTCTACAGGCACTGAAAGGTAAGACTGTGGGTTTTGATTTACAATACTATTCTGAGCTTTTATGTAATTTAAAAAAGGAATTGTTTATGCAAAACTTGTTAGTAAGCAGGACAAATTAACAAAGGTGATTATGATGGAATCCCCTTTGCTGGAAATCATTTAAAAATAGGCTAGGGAAAAACCTCTGCCAATATAATTTGGCAAGGTGCCTACCTGGGGCCTTGCCAATATGTTGCTAGAGATGGTTTGCGTACATTAACAGTAGAACTGGATACTCTTGTTAAATGATAGACATTTTACAGCCAAGTCTCAGGTGAAGGTTGGGAATGACAAAATGAATGCTATGTCTCCAAAAAAAAAAAAAAAAAATTGGCAGGCAAATGCTAATAATTAATAATAGCTCTTTTGAGACCAAAATATATAGCTGATAGCAACTTGCATCTTTATAATTCATATCTAAAAATGTCATTCAGAAGAATGAGCATGTAAGGTTGCATCTAAATAGATATAGCTATGTTTAAAAGTCCAACTGATTTATATCTGCTTCCCTGTAACAGTGAAGATGAATGTGAAATTGCTAATTGGAAGCTCCTTGAACTGTGTAGGACATACATGTATGAAAATCCTTGATAAGAACATATCCACTCTCTTTGGCAAATCACAAAATTATTAATGCTATTTATAGCATATATATTGTTCACTACAGTTGGGAAAGCTCTCAGAACAGCTTGTATATCATAAAAAAGACTAGGGTGCATCCACACTGTAGAAATAATATAGCTTGACACCACAGCCATTGCTCAATGCTATGGAATTAATGGCGAGCCAGCCAGGAGCCCCTGCCTTGAAACTGATCTGACCTGCAGCAGGGAGTTCCGCAGTTCTCTGTTGCCCGCTTGAGCCAACATCAATGGGAATGTGGCCACAGCAGCAGCTTCAACCAAAGACTCCTTTTCTGCCATGCTTTCTTCCCCTTCCTAACATTGTAACAAATCTCCCAATAAAGTTTCCATTAATTGTAACGTTTTCTTGTCTTGGTGTTACTTTGTGTCCTTTACTGCCTCCAAACTTTCCTCTGCATATACCTTTCATTTCCCAGGCTGCAGATGGCTGCCAGCCTGCCCGGGATGCGATTTTCGCATCCCGAAGAGGCCAAAACTGCACTCCTCTGAACTGCGGATATGGAAACCCATTGCTAACTCAGGCACAGGCAAACTTCAGCCCTCCAGGTGTTTTGGACTTCAGCTCCCACAATTCCTAACAGTCTTCTATGGGAGTTGAAGTCCAAAATATCAGGAGGGCCGGAGTTTGAACATGCCTGAGCTAGATCCTGGCAGGTAATCCCTGATGGGTTGAATGGGTGAGAACTAGGGTGAATCTACACAGTATAATTGATGCAGTGCAGCACTACTTTAAATGCCAAATGGAATCCTGGGATTTGCAGTTTGGCAAGACACCAGCACTAATTTGACAGAGGCAGCTAAAAAAGACCACTGAAAACTACAAATCCCTGGATCCTATAGTATTGAACACCCACAATTAAAGTAATGCCAAACTGCATTGATTCTATGTGTTGTCAAAGGCTTTCATGGCTTGAATCACTGCTATGAGTTTTCATAGAATCATAGAGTTGGAAGAGACCTCAAGGGCCATCCAGTCCAACCCCCTGCCAAGAAGCAGGAAAATAGCATTCAAAGCCCTCCCAACAGATGGCCATCCAGCCTCTGCTTAAAAGCTTCCAAAGAAAGAGCCTGCACCAGTCTCCGGGCCAGAGAATTCTCCTGCTGATCTGCCCTCAACACAGTCAGGAAGTTCTTCCTAATGTTCAGGGGGAATCTCCTTTCCTGTAGCTTTAACCCAGGGGTCCTCAAACTAAGGCCCAAGGGCCGGATGTGGCCCTCCAAGATCATTTACCTGGCCCTCGCTCAGCGTCAACCTAAGTCTGAAACGACTTGAAAGCACACAACAATCCTCTCATCAGCCAAAAGGAGGCCCACACTTCCTATTGAAATATTAATAAGTATATATTTGTTAAAATTATTCTTCATTTTAATTATTGTATTGTTTTTAAGTGTTGCATTACAAATAAGATATGTGCAGTGTGCATAGGAATTCATTCATTTTTTTTCAAATTATAATCTGGCCCTCCAACAGTTTGAGGGACTGTGACCTGGCCCTCTGTTTAAAAAGTTTGTGGACCCCTGTTTTAACCTATTGCCCCGCGTCCTAGTCTCCAGGGCAGCAGAAAACAAGCTTGCTCCCTCCTCCCTATGACTTCCCCTCACATATTTATACATGACCCTCATGTCTCCGGGCTGTATGACCCTGTTCCAGAAACATTATCTCCTGACATTTCACCCACATCTATGGCAGCCATCCTCAGAAGTTGTGAGGTCTGTTGGAAACTAGGCAAGTGGGGTTTATATATCAGTGGAATGTCCAGGATGGAAGAAAGAACTCTTGTCTGCTTGAGGCAAGTGTGAATATTGCAATTGGCCACCTTGACCTTACAGATTCAAAGTCTGGCTGATTGCTGCCTGGGGAATCCTTTGTTTATGCGTTTGGAGGTGTTAGCTGGCCCTGATTGCTTGTCTGGAATTCCCCTGCTTTTTGACTGTTGCTCTTTGTTTACTGATTTTAGAGGATTTTTTAAAAACTTGTAGCCAGATTTTGTTCATTTTCATTGGAGAAGGAACTCGTCTGTTTGAAGCAAGTGTGAGTGCTGCAATTGGCCAGCTTGATTAGCACCGAATAGCCTTGCAGCTTCAAAGCCTAGCTGCTTCCTACCCAGGGGAGGGGGGAGATTCTAATTAATTAATTCTACAGTGCAGACGACCCCACCTTCTGAAGGAGGCTATTCTGACTGACTTGTTTTCCTCTGCTAACATGCAAAGGCCTTTTTGTTTCAGCAGAATAAGGAAGGTATTGCTTTTTATTTACTGATTTTAGAGTTTTTTAAAACTTGTAGCTAGATTTTGTTCATTTTCATGGGAGAAAGAACTCTTGTCTGTTTGAATCAAGTGTGAATGCTGCAACTGGCCAGCTTGAATAGCACTGAATAGCCTTGCAGCTTCAAAGCCTAGCTGCTTCCTGCCCGGGGGGGGGCGGCATTATTCTAACTAATTAATTAATTCTACAATGCAGACAACCCCACCTTCTGAAGGAGGCTATTCTGACTGCCTTGTTTTCCTCTGCTAACATGCAAAGTCCTTTTTGTTTCAGCAGAATAAGGAAGGTATTGCTCTTTATTTACTGATTTTAGAGTTTTTTAAAACTTGTAGCTAGATTTTGTTCATTTTCATGGGAGAAATAACTCTTCTCTGTTTGAGGCAGTTGTGAATGCTTGATTAGCATCGAATAGCCTTGCAGTTTCAAAGCCTAGCTGCTTCCTGCCCGCGGGGGGGGGGGGAATTCTAATTAATTAATTGATTAAGTTCTTGTAGGTTTTTTCGGGCTATAGGGCCATGTTCTAGAGACATTTTCCCCCCTGACGTTTCACCTGCATCTATGGCAAGCATCCTCAGAGGTAGTGAGGTCTGTTGGAAATAGGAAAATGGGTTTATATATCTGTGGAATGACTGGGGTGGGGCAAAGAGCTCTCTGCTGAAGCTAGGTGTGAATGTTTCAGCTGACCACCTTCATTGGCATTTGAAGGCCTGGCTGAGCCTGGGAAAATGTTCTGTTGAGAGGTGTTAAGATGTGCCTGGTTGTTTCCTCTCTGTTGTTGTGCTGTTGTAATTTTAGAGTTTTTTAATACTGGTAGCCAGATTTTGTTCATTTTCATGGTCTCCTCCTTTCTGTTGAAATTGTCCACATGCTTGTGGATTTCAATGGCTTCTCTGTGTAGCCTGACATGGTGGTTGTTGGAGTGGTCCAACATTTCTGAGTTCTCGGATAATATGCTGTGTCCAGGCTGGTTCATCAGGTGCTCTGCTATGGCTGACTTCTCTGGTTGGAGTAGTCTGCAGTGCCTTTCATGTTCCTTGATTCGTGTTTGGGCCAAACACGAATCAAGGAACATGAAAGGCACTGCAGACTACTCCAACCAGAGAAGTCAGCCATAGCAGAGCACCTGATGGTCCCGAATTTGGTGGTCCCGAATTGATTCTACAGTGAAACGATCCCACCTTCTGAAGGAGGCTATTCTGACTGCCTTGTTTTCCTCTGCTAGCATGCAAAGGCCTTTTTTGTTTCAGCAGAATAAGGAAGGAAACTACAACTCCCAGTTTTCCATAACACCGAGCCATGCCAGTTCAAGTGGAGTCCCTACTGCAAACTGCAAGAGCCGTGACCCGACGCCTTCCCTCTCCTCTCCCCACTTTGTCTGTTTGGATTTCCCGGCGGCGCATGAAAGAGCGGAAGTGCTTTGATGTTTGGCGGAAGCGGAAGCGCGTCCTTGAGGCGTGATGGCGGCGCTGGTGAGGGTTGTGGTGAGTGGAACTCCGAAGCCTGCCGGGCGCTTCTCTGAGGGGAGAGGGGCGGCTCAGCGCCGTGAGAGCAGGCCGCAAGGACTGAGGGGAAGGGGCCCGCCGCCAAGGCCTTCCCCCGCGCCCTTCACGCCGCTTCCTGCGGATTTGTTGCCACTCTGAGCGCGGTGACCCTTCTGCAGAGGGTGTTGAGCCTTGGGGAGGGACAGGGAAGCGTGTGGAGGACCCTGTGCAGGGAGAGAGGCCCTGAAAATGGGAGTAAGAGCCCCTGAAAATGGGAGTAAGAGCCCCTGAAAATGGGAGTAAGAGCCCCATCCCTCCAGGACCTTATGGTCCTGGAGGGATGGGGCTCTTACTCCCATTTTCAAAGTGGTGTCAAACAGCATTCATTCAATTGGGTACCTCATTGCTTGCCAATAGCTAATACTCCAGAAGACAGATTGGCCAAAACTCACAAAATGAACTTCAACAGGGACAAATGCAAGATACTCCACTTAGGCAGGAAAAAAAATGAAATGCAAAAATACAGAATGGGGGACAATGCCTGGCTCGACAGCAGGATGTGTGAAAAAGATAGCGCACAACAATTATTATTATTATTATTATTAAACTTTATTTGTACCCCACTAGCATCTCCCGAGGGACTTGATGCGGCTTACAAAGGCCAAGGCCTCAACACACAATACAGCAATACAAAACCTAAGGCAAATTAAAACAATTAAAGCAATCTCAGCAGTAAACAATAAACAATACACTAAGACACAATACAGCAAACAAAAAACAATACAGTAAAACTGGGCCGGGCCAGAGTAATGGGTACAGGATTAAAAGTGCTGACGTGACAGGTGGTATGTAAGGCTTATAGGGCAAGTGCAGTGTGCTGTGTGCAGCAATCTTAGTTCTAATAAAGTGCTTCTGGGACTTGGTATTGGAGATTTCCTATTCTGGGAAGGCACATCGGAATAGCCAGGTCTTCAAGATCTTTCTAAAGGCAAGTTAAACATGAACCAACAATGTGATGGGACAGCTAAAAAGCCAATGGGATTTTGGTCTGCGAAAATAGGAGTTTAGATCAGGGTCCACAAACTTTTTAAACAGAGGGCCAAGTCACAGTCTCTCAAACTGTTGGAGGGCCGATTATAATTTGAAAAAACTATGAATGAATTCCTATGCACACTGCACATATTTGTAATGCAAAAAACACTTAAAAACAATACAATAATTAAAATATATAATGTACAATACAAATATAAACTTGTATTGTCGAAGGCTTTCATGGCCGGAATCACTGGGTTGTTGTGGGTTTTTGCGGGCTGAGGATGCTTGCCATAGATGCAGGCAAAACGTCAGGAGAAAATGCCTCTAGAACATGGCCATATAGCCCGGAAAAACCTACAACAACCCAAATATAAACTTATTAGTATTTCAGTGGGAAGTGTGGGCCTGCTTTTGGCTGATAGGATTGTTGTTGTTGTTGTTGTTGTTGTTGTTGTTGTTGTTTGCTTTCAAATAGTTTCAGGCATAGGTTGACCCTGAGCGAGGGCTGGGTAAATGACCTTGGAGGGCCGTATCCGGCCCCCAGGCCTTAGTTTGAAGACCCCTGGTCTAGATCCTGGGAAGTCAGAATCCCCCATTATTCTACTAAACACTATCCCAGAATACTTGTTGGATGTCAAAATACACAAAATAATCTATGTAAAGAGAAATAATACTCGAGGTGTATATAGTATATAATATTCTGTATATAGTTCATTGTAATTCAGTGTATTATTATTTATTATTTAAAGCATTTATATTACGCCCTTCTCACCCCAAAGGGGACTCAGGGCAGAGCACAACATATAAACGGCAAACATTCAATGCCGAAACATATTAGACCATACACATACAAAAGCATTAAAATCACATTGAATTTGGTTGGCATACTAAGGGTTCCTATCGCTGCCTCATTGCACAGTCCCAAAAGCTTGGTCCCGCAGCCATGTTTTTTTTTTATTCTTCTAAAGGACAAGAGGGAAGGGGCTGACCTGATCTCATTAGGAAGATGTTCCATAGCGTATTCACATAGTGAAGTGAAAAGGAGCAACAGCTCTCAAACATAAAGTTGTAATACAGTCATATAAAGTAAATTGAAAAGGAGCAGCCGCTCTCAAACATTACAGTTAAAACTTTATGTTTGAGAACTGTTGCTCCTTTTCACTTCGCTCTATGTGAATACATTGCATTACACTGAACTATATAATGAATATTATATACTCTGTGCACCTTGAGTATGATTCCCCTCTATTCTGTCTTGATCAGAACACACCTGGAATACTGTGTCCAATTCTGGGCACCACAATTGAAGGGAGATGTTGACAAGCTGGAATGTGTCCAGACTATGATGATCGAGGGTCTGGAGAACAAGCTGTATGAGGAGTGGCTTAAAGAGCTGGGCATGTTTAGCCTGTAGAAGAGTTGGCTGAGAGGAGACATAATGAAGTCCATGTACAAATATGTGAAGAGAAGTCAAAGGGAGGAGGGAACAAGCCCGTTTTCTGCTGCCCTGGAATATCTTTTCTTATTGTTTGAATCCATTACTCCGTAACCTGTTCTCTGAAGTCTCATCAATATGATGTTTTTTCAGTTATGCTAACATGGCTGGCTATCATTTCTCCACTTAACTTTCTCTTTGTCTAGATAAACATACCAACTCTCTAAGCTGTTCTTTATAGGGTATGGTTTCCAGACACAATTCCAGTGGGAGGGAAAGTGGTGGAAAGGGTATACAAATTGGGTTCTTTGATAAAATAAATATTGTCCAGAATATGTCATGTGTAAAATATAATATTAAGACACAGTTGTGGTGAGCAATATGTGCCCTGATTCTCAGGGCATGGAAGGCAAGGAGTGGTTTGCTTGGAGCCAATGGTCATTTCCTGATATGTAGTTATATCTGTAATGAAGAATGTTGTGATTACTCCTGTGCTAATCCTATAAGTAGCAGCACTGGGTCTTTTCACACTAAATATCTAGAACTGTGTGTATAAATATTTTGTGATTTAATTTGTTTCATTAGTTTCAGCTAATTAATGGCTATTTTGACTGGTGCTCTAGAGGACCTTTAACAGTAGAAACACAGAATCTCTTACCATTTTCATTTGGCACTGTAGTCATTCTTCTTGGTTTTTTCTCCCGTGTTGCTTTTAAGCATTTGTTATGGGTTTTGTAATCTTATGAGTTTCCCTGTTCCCTTTGAATATCATTTTGTATGTTTTTGCTAGAAAGGTGATAAGCTTTCTCTTCAAGGATAGCTTACTTATATGGATAGCTTACTCTCATCCCAACTCCTACCAAGTTGGGATAAGAGCAAGCATTGTGAAGTAGATTAAATGATGGACTAAGAATTTGGAATACTGGGTTTCAGATTCCCACTTGGCCATGGAAAACTACTGGGTGACCTTTGGCAAGTCACACTCTTTCAGTCTCAGAGGAAGGCAATGGCAACTGCTCTCAGAGTAAATCTTGATAAGAAAAAACCATCCTAAAGACACCATATGTAAGAAACAATGTGAAGGCACACAACAACAAAGACAAGGTGGAATGACATTGGGAAAGATATGAGGGAAGGAAAGAAAAGAGAAAAAGGTGAAAGAAAGGAAAGAAGAAAGAAGAGATGAAAGGAAGGCATATAGAAAAAGAAGGGAAGAGAAAAAATTAATGAAGGGAAAGAAAAGAAGGGGAAGGGGAAGGTGAGTGAGGGAAAGCATGGGAAGAAGAAAGAAAAAGGAAGGTGGAAAGTGTAAGAGGGAAACCAAGAAGAAGGAAAAGAAAAGAAAGGGAGAAGGTATATGCGGAAAATGGAGGGAGGAAGGAAAGAAAGCAAGAGCCACAAAGAGCCTTACCACTGTTGCCATGAAGATCTTGTGAAATTGGCTGGAGAAGGGAGAAAGCAGGGAACCGCAGTCCCAAGGACACCTGAGCAACTCCAGATGTATATGCTAGTCCAGGCAGTCCCCGAGTCACAAACAAGATTGGTTCTGTAGGTTTGTTCTTAAGTTGAATTTGTATGTAAGTTAGACCAGATATATATATAGAGAGAGCTTCAGGTAGCATAGGGTTTACACCCCTGTGGTGTTTGTTTTGATGTCTGTGCCCCTGTTCAGAGGATTTCACCTCATTTTCTGTCCTTGTGACAACTGGAAATGTGAAACAAATCGGCTTGTTGTGGAAACAAGGATTGGTCATAAAGCTTCCATGTAGTGGCCTTTTCCCCTCTTTTAGGAGTGACTTTCTCTTCCTTGGGGGTGGGTTTCTTTCACTTACTGTTGACTCACCCCTGTTCTTAATTATGAATAATTTGTAAGTTGGATGTTTGTAACTTGGGGACTTCATGTATATGTAAATAGGTTGGTGTAAAGGAAAATAGTTGGTTTTGCATGCTGTTGCAAGATAAATACAATGGAGAACATTACTTTTTCCCCCAAAATCTATTGGGATGAAGACTTGAAACAGAAATGAACATATCTTGAAAAGCTGAATGGATAGAATAGTTACAACTGACAATTTGCCTGATCAAATGCTTCTCCTTTTGAAGTTGTTCATAATTGTAAACTGCAAGTATAATATTACTTGCAAGTATAACAGAGTGAATTGCACTGTTAAATTTTGCTAACAACTTTTAGAACCTTTTTTTTCAAATAAGTATTTAATTGCAGTGTTAATGGAAGATAAATATAATGCACTTAATCACGTTTTTAAAAAAGCAAGTTTACTTGTTCATATTTATTCCCCTTAACTTTTCTTCCTCTCTAGAAGCGTCGAGCTGGAGAATCTAAATGGATTGCATTATGCAGCGGATTGATACAAACAACTTTAGCTCAACCACAATGGGGCAGAATGCTTCATGGCACTCTCCAGGTGAGATTTTATTTATTTATTTGCTTGCTTGCTTGCTTGAGATGCATGGTTGGGAACATGAATGTATCATGTTATTACAAATTATTGGATGGCTTGGAAATGATTGGAAGAAATAAATTGCGAACCACACACAGTTTGTAGTTTACTAATTTTAGGAATGTCATAATTGGAGTCAGGTATGGCTTGTTGTATTAATCTTTATTATGTCTTCTTTTTTAGGTGCAACATGTTATGCATAATGTAAAACAATATTGTCCATCGTAAATGTTTAATAATTTGAGAGAGAGAAAAAAAAAGTCTCTTTTATATACTGCTTTATTACTGGCTTAACAATTAGACTAATCGGAAACAATGCCAAACTAAACTCTGCATCAGGAAATTATGTTAGATAGTTAAGTGCTTGATTATAATTGAATCAAACCAATGAGTGTCTAAAGATGCAGACTGGTGAACCATATTTTAAGAGATTTGTCATGGGTGTTTGCTATTGAATTATTAGTAAAAAGGTAACTTAATAATTAAGTACATTATAGCAAACATACAGAAAAACTGTCATGACAAAACAGCACAAAAAGCTAAGGCTATCCCATTAGACTTACCTTTGGTGTAAGTTTTCCTAGACAGATTTCTCATTGCATTAAAAAAACCTGTATTGAATTTACATTTTAGAATAGTTTATCACACCAGTAACAAACATACTAAGCAAAAGACAGAAAAAGTCGTGCTTGATCCTAGTTCTTTGCAATGGAGCAATATTTTTCTAGATGTTGAAGTTTTGCACCTATAAAAACTAGTAAGAGCATTCACAAAGATAGGCCAAGAACTGTTGCAGAAACTATGCAGTCTGCTTTCTTCTTGTCTATTTGGAGGAAGGTAATGGTAGCACTGAATTCGTTGGGAAGAAAATGTGTGTAAGCAAAAGATCGTTTTCTATTTTTACGATGTTATCAAGCTGGTAAATTTTGGTCAATATTAGAGTATTTGATCCTATCCTTTATTCTCTTATTTTGTGTAAGATTGAGGACTTTATTGGGCTTTTTAATCTGAGCTACTGTACTAATGGAGAATGAAACCCAATGTGTAATTTGTATAAACCGAATAATTTTATTTATACCATTCCTTTCCCTCCAAAATGTACTCGTGACGGTTATGGATATGTTGTTTTTTACCCTAACAGCAACCCAATTTTGTACTGCTGTCTTACGTGTTTACCATTTCTTTTTGTTATTTTTTTCAGAAATACAAGAACAGCCAATCACGTCTAACCAGTGTATGCTGTGGATTGATACAAACTGTTGGGACAGTAAAACAGCCCAATAGAACATTTCATCACACAAAAATGGTGAGGACAAAATTATGTTCTGTATTATATCTGTGTTGTTTGAACATATTGGAGTAGAACAGTTATATTGTACAAGGATGTGCAGTAGACCAATAGGTACCGCTCCGGCGGGAAAGTAACGGTGCTCCATGCAGTCATGCCGGCCACATGACCTTGGAGGTGTCTACGGACAACGCTGGCTCTTTGGCTTAGAAATGGAGACCATACCCCAGAGTCAGACATGACTGGACTTAATGTCAGGGGACTACCTTACCTTACCTTACCTCTAAGTATCAGGTAGAAGCCTAAACTCATGATTTCTATAATCTTATTGTAAAGGAGAAGCACTAAACCCCCAAGTAACTGGTACATATTATTTTAAAGATTTTGATAAATGAATGGAGAAAGAATAGCTGATCAGTAGTCAGAATATTCAAGGGTGAGGTGGGACCATCAAGGTACTTTATGGAGCTGCTTACTGGGAGCCATGGAGGTGATAGTTCTTCAGCAGTTTTTATACTGAATGTTTTTATACTGAATAGGTAGCTTTTATACTGAATAGGCTGTGTGTGCAAATTATCTTCTGAAAATGATCTTTGATGCAAAATCATCTAACTCTAGCAAAGAGTTATCTGAAACCCTGATCTGTTGCCCATTGTTTAGACCCTTTCTCTTCTCTCTTGAGATAAAGACCTATGCAAGGACATCAAAAAGAGAGAGTATGATTAGAGGGTGTTATGTCAATATGATTGCTTTGCAGTAGAAATTTATTTGATTAGAGATACATAGTGGAATGGTCCCCAGTTGTTCCAACATGTTTGATCCAGCTGGATGGCTTGACCCATCTGTTTGTTAGGCTACGTCACTGTGTGGAAGTCCTGTATTCATTGTGGTTGATTAGAGAATGCGGGTATAAAACAAACCAAACACAGATTGAAGGAAGAACAGTTAACATCATGGAAATAATGAGTGTGTGACAAGTGATATAGTGGCATCTTGATGGGAAAATAGATTGGGCTGTGAAAGGAGAAGGGAAATGGTTTGAAATGAAGAAAAAGAAGAGGGACACTAATGGGTCTGTAGAAGTACAGACAGAGGGATGCATACTATGGAGCACAGAGGGAGAATGTAGAGATTTGATTGTAGAATAAGACATTGAAGGTTGCAAAAATAGATTTTAGTTATTAATATGATATTGCAACATTGTTGCATTAATAAAGATAAACCCATTAATTTAAATGTTATGCCCTTGGTCCGAACAAATACAAATTTGCAGTCTGTTTATAATATTTCTCATCCTACCTCATCAAAAATATGATTTCCTGAGATAGTCTTGCTGTTCTGTCACAAAAACAGAGGCTTGCAAGGGTTTTTAATCTCTGTCCCTTGGAATGCAAGGGACCCATGGGCTGGATACAAAACATTATTTTCCATTACAAGCATGGAATAAAAATAGCTAAACATTTAAAAAAAAGAATCTCCTACTAAAGCTAATTTAGAAAACAGAGTACTTTAGGTAAGGACATGATTTACAGTTTTAATATTTTGATCCAGGTATATCAATTTTCACTGGGACTGCGATGTTAATTGCAAGTTTAGTTTATGCCACAAGCAAAAGAGCTTTTTTATTGAATCATAGGCATAATTGAAGCATTAGCTGTTACTGTTAAAGCAAGTTTCACCACTGAATATATAGAAACATTTAATTAGTTTATCTGCTTTAATAGCTTTCTAAAAATGCAGAGTTATAGTTGCAGGGTCTGACCATACAACTTTGCCCTCCCATTCCATTTCGTTTAGAATGTGTCATGTTTTTACAACTTCTCATTCATTTTGCTGATGGAAAAATATCCTGAGACGTGCCTTCCATCTTGTGTCTACTTAAGAGAGGCTGTGTAACCTGAGAACTTATTTATTTATTTACTTACTGTATTTATACCCCGCTCTTCTCAAGCGGGGTGTAAAGCCACTCTGAAGGGGACTCAGAGTGGCTTACAGATTATGGCAACATTGAATGCCGCATCATACAACATATAATAAATATAACATATCAAATTATAAACAATTAAAACACATAAATGCAGTAAGTGCAACAAATAATAAATATAACATATCAAATTATAAAACATTTTAAACATATAAATGCAATAAAACATATTAAAAATAGTTTTAACAGAGCAGATGTTCCTTCAGGGGAAGAATGAGATGCCAAACCGGGTGGCAGGGTTCACTCAAGAGAGGGCTCAGGTGAATCAAGGGCCATGGCTGGAAGAAACAAATGTTGGTATTGCTGTGCTGACCCAAGGATGCTGAAATGGAGACCAGTCAAGACAGAGTCCAGCAGCACCAAGCTGTTCCCAGAAGCTGAGTGAGTCCCTAGAACAGTGGTTCTCAACCTGGGGTCCCCAGATGTTTTTGGCCTACAACTCCCAGAAATCCCAGCCAGTTTACCAGCTGTTAGGATTTCTGGGAGTTGAAGGCCAAAAACATCTGGGGACCCCAGGTTGAGAGCCACTGCCCTAGAAGCTGAGCCAGAGGCAGCAAGGGATATAAATGCTGCCCCTTCCCTCAAAGCCCCTGGTGATGGTACCGTCACTTCTTGCTTAGGCCTGAGGCCCTGCAGGCATGGTTCTTTTTATGCCCCAGCCTCTGGGGCAAGCGGGTTCTGCATTCATTCTCAGGAGAGGTTCATATGTATAAATGCTACATTATTCGAATCTAGCAGAAGTACCAAGCTTCACAAGTGTTAGAAACCCTTTATTTTCTGCACTTCCTCACTGTTTTATCCATCTTTATTCCCTCCACTCATTTTCTTTCTTATTGAACTTTCCCTTAAGCCTGCTGGATGAGAATTCAGTCCTTCCTCTGTTTACTTCCTCCTCTCCAAACTGTTATCCATTTTAAGCTAATGAAATAACCTTGTAATAGAACATAGTTTTCACATATGGAAAACACTTTCTTAATTAAAAAAAATGCCTTCCACAATGTCTTTTATATTGTTACAGGTTTTTACAACCAAAGATTCTCTTCAGCCATCTGAAGAGAAAGTAGGTGCTTTCACGAAGATGATAGAAGCAATGGGCTTCACCGGACCACTAAAATATAACAAATGGGTAAATGTTTCATTTTCATAGACTTGCTCCATTTCATCTACTTTGACAAAGGAGAGATCACCAAAATAAACTAGCCCCAATCCTTGTTTACAGGAGTTACTTGAATGTCTGTATAACACAATCATATGCATGTCTGTGCAGAAATCCCATTGAATTTACTCAGACTAACCACCAGATCATTGTGTGTAGGATCATGGCCATCGTTAATTTAGAAGCAGAATTACTGAAAGCTTGTGTATGTGAAACATTAGCCCTTTGAAAGCACTGTAAGATCAACAAATTTGTTATGGCATAAACTCTGGAATGCAGTCGGTTGTGATTAAGTAGTCAACTTTTTGGCTAAATTACTAAACACACTTACCAGGAACTAGAATTTTGAATTGTGCCTGGCAGCCAGTGGAGCTGTTTCAACAGAGGGATTGTACGCTTCCAGTGGCCAGCCCCAGTTAGCAACGTGGCTGCTGCTCTTTGGACCAACAGAAGATTCTGAGCACTTTTCAAAGGCAGCCCATGTAGAGCACATTACACTTGTCCAAACGGGATATAACCAAGGCATGTACCAATGTGGCCTGATTACTAGAACGTTAAAAGATGCTGTTGTTCATGATCTTCATAAACTCAGTTTAGTTTTGGTAAACCAATATTTGCTAAAATTAAATGTCTGTAGGAGCACAGTATGTTGGTCAAAACAGGATATTATTAGCAAACCTATTTTAAACTGAATATTCAGTCATCGGTATGTTTCAAGTAAGCTAAAGTTTTGGTGGGAAGAGATGGATCACATTTAAATAACGATCAGCAGAAAACACAGTCCTGAACATTTCAGAAGTATGAAAACGGTTTGCACAGTAATCTTTATAAATTATTTGAGATAGCAACATGATTTTATTATTTGTTCATTGATAGCCACTAAATAAATATTATACATAATGTTGGTGTGATTGATGAAAATGGGGCTGTTATAACATGTTGTAAACTGTTATAACTGTTTTTCCTTTTCAGAAAATTAAAATAGCAGCACTGCGTATGTACACATGTTGTGTGGAAAAAACAGACTATGAAGAATTTTTTAACAGTAAGTTTTCCATCGTTTTTGTCATATTGCTTCCTTTTATATCTCTTCGTCAGGTTATGGCTGAAGTAAAACAGGCCACAGTTTTGTGAGTTTCATAATCCGATATTGCTCAGTTTTTTCTAATCAGTTATTTACTCTTAGGAGGACATTTGTTTCACATTGACTGTGAAACAAAGCAAGCAACATGACCTTTATTTTGCCCATTGAAAAAAGAAAGGGGTTACTGAATATATATACATTTCTGACTTGGAAAGACATCAAATGCTGGACTTTAGAGCCATGTCATAATAAAGCAGTTTGCATAATTGTCCAAAACAAGTTTCACTTAGGGATTGAGTCTTCAGTTTCTGTGTATGGGATTGTAGCCTTTAAAATACTATTTCCACTTGTAGCCATATTCAAGTTTATATGTTGGTCCATTGGTGAAAATCCAAATAGCAAAAGCAGCATAATATAATGTTAACTTTGTTTTCATTTGTTTTAAGGCGATGAATTGTGATTTCATTCTGACGACTTGGCCTTATGTAATTATATGACTATTTTAATGTGTTAGTGTATCATGGGATGAGATGTTTTAAACTACTGTTTATGAATCTTTTGTTGTGAACCGGACTGAGTCCCTCTGCGGAGGTCGAGAAGACGGGTATATAAAAGTTCTGAATAAATAATAAATAATAAATTAAGGTAGTGTTTATTGTATTCACTTTTAGATCATTGGATGGTATTTGTTCTGGTTGCTCCTCTTGATTTTAATCTTGTAAACTCGTGAAATTGCTTATATTTCTGCCTAAGAGAGGGTTGTAGAGTTACACCAGTGTTCTGTTTAGTCAAATGGGTCAGAACCACGCTTGCCAAATCTCCCCAATGCACTATTGAGCTTCTTTGCTGTTATTAAGTTAGCCTAATGTGATTCAAAAGTTAATCTATAATTGGCTGCTTCAAACATTCCTCAGTTCCCATGGAGGAATTTTTCTAGCAACAGTGATAGATGATACCATTGTAGTCCATAGTGGGTTTGTTTCTTAACATGGCAACTTGGAAACATGTGGTCCTTCCCCTAAGACCCTTGTGTTGTATACCTTGCAAGCACCGAATTTGAGAAAAGAAGACTGGGTGGGGGTGAAGTCATTGGACCACAGCTAATTAATGTACTTATTTTTAAACAATCTATTAAAATAATCAAGTAATTGAAATGGTTATAATTCATTTTTAAAGGATTTCAGATGCCTGACACATTGAACTCTTGGTTTTTAGTATCACAGCTTCATGTCTGGTAAGTAAAACTCTAGAAAATTATATTTTCTACATTTTGCAGCTTCCATACTGGCTGAAAGAGAAGGCTGTCGCTTCTGGTAACAAAAATATCAAACTTCACCACGCTAACTCCTGAGCAACTTTTAGAAACAAAGGTCAAAGAAGTGTAATATTTATAGTAGTTCTAAAGTGTAGTAGTGGGGAGGATATGGCTTGTGAGTATCTTTGAAAGCTTCATTCAGTTTGAATGGAAAGGTCTCTTATTTAGCTGTTTTAGGAAAAACTCACATCTACGTAAAAAGTGGTTTAAGTTGTGATAATGTATGGTGATTTTACTTGCTGGTTGTCAGAAGCCTTTAACAAATTGCACCATTGACATTTACATTTGCACCTCTAAAATGTACCTACAGATTAAGTGAACTCCAGTTTGGTTACATGTAGAATATTTAACACCTCAGAAAGTAAGCTTTCCCTTCTTGTGTTAAATAAGTAGCCAAGAAAAATAATTAGATGAAAAATTGATTTTGCCTAGAGTTTTGATTTGAAAAGGTCAAAGTGGTGTAACAGTGGTGTAGAAGGAAGGAAATTATTTTTCCTAATTGCCCAGCCCTCTGGAAGCCAATGACAGTAGATTTTTTGTACAAATATAGCAACTGAGAAGATCAAAAGGTGTTAGTGAACAAAAATTAACAACTTGACCTAGCATACATTTATGCTATAATCTTCTTTCTCCCATTCTTAATTACTGCAGAGTTCTAAAATATATTATCTCTATTTTATTGATGTGTGATGTTAGTTTACAACAGATATTAGTTCGGCAAAACATTTGAAACGTGTATATATTTGGTGTGCTGCATTTAATAAAATTCCTTTTTTAGAATTTGTAATCATAGAAGAAGTTCTGGAGGGGCTATTTCTGAAAAATCCAGAATGCCTCAATAATTTTAGACAAGCTTTACCAACCAGCAGAGCAAAAACACTGGTACTTTGTTGATTCTTTCTCTATTCTTAGATAAAAATGAGCCACTGTAGCACAAAAACCTAATTTGTCTGCAGCCAAACCTGAAATTATCAAATGCTGGAAGATGCTAGCAAATCTCAATATTAGAGAATAGGGTAATTGCATCTGGACTGTTGCTTGATATGAATAGCTCATGTAAACTAAGAATGACAGAGGGGCTGAATAAAAATGATGTTTTGTGGAGACATGATTTTTTTTGTTTCTTAAACTGCACAATGGCCAAGGTGCATGCAGAGGGGCACCTACAGAATGTAGTCAGTTTTGGCCAGAACTAGACTAGCTACCTAAAACCATCTTAAGGGACCACAACTACTATTGGTGACATATCAATGTATTTCTTTGAGTAGGGATGTTTATTTAATTTACAAAAAATAAAAGTAATTGTCAGGCCGATGCTGTGGCCTATAAAAAACTTAACTAAACTGTCTTTTCTATTGAATCCATCATAACTTTAGATCCATTGATTCTTACTGTTGCTTCTTGTTTTACCTTTTCGTGTTGTAATTTATGTTAAATCAATGGAATCTTTCTACTCTAACATGAGCCTAGTATCTAAATGCCTCTTCAATAAATGTACAACATGAAGGAAAAAAGGACTAGCTGTGCAGTGCAGCTTCCTTTCCTGGGTCAGACCTAAGAGCACATGCTCACTAATTTCATACATACAAACTTGGATAAGACTGATTTTCTAGTGTCATCTTAATTAGGATCCAGGCCCAGTTTTGAATCTGTCTGGATCACCTTGCATGATGATCTTTTGTCAGGTGGTCTTATTGCTATTTGATCTCTCTGCATTATTATTGATCTTAGTATCTTTCTATGGGAGCTGTCTGTATTGGAGGTCACTGAGTTTCAGTGGGTTCTGCTACTATATGGATGGCTGTTTCTAGAGAGTAGTACTTAGGATGGTGCTTAGGCATTCATCCCCATGAGGCATCCAGTATGGTGTTCCACAGGAATTGATTCTACCCTCCATACCGTTTGACATCTGTCTCAGATCTGGGCAAAGTACATCCCTAAAGTCCCATAAGATGCACCTAGTTCCCCCCAGACCACCTCAAAAATATATTAAAAAATAATTATATTGTTAAAGTGAGGATTTGGGGATGCATTTCTACTAGTATACTAATGAACCCTTCATTCATTTCATCTCAAGCCAATGTGATGGTAGGTGTGCTCAACCAATATTTCCTCTAGCTAAGTTAGCCAGGGCTTAGCCACAAGATAGGCTAAGGTTCTACTTTGTGCTGAATTACTGCCATGTGTTGTACTTTAGATTGCCTAAATGTTATTTAGAAATTGGCTGGTGCGGATATCTTTGGCCAGGCTGTTGAATGGTACTAAGTGATGTGAATACATGGGCTCCACTTCTGATTGCAAGTTAATTTCAGGTCAAGGCGCAAAATGCTGATTTAAGCCTATAAGCCATCAGATGACAGGAAGCCAGTACTGTAAGGTCCACATCCTCCTCATGAATCAACTCAGTACCTGAGATCAGAAACAGAGGCAGTTCTTTCAGTGCTTTCTCCAAGAGAAACTCGAGATATGATATTCCCCTTTTTTGTGTTACACCTGTGTTCATGAAATGCTCCACTCAGTGATGTTTGGCTGGTATCCAGTATCAGGCAAAGATGTATTTATTTTGCCAGGCATTTGGATATTAATTATGGCCTGACTGTTTTGGACTGTGTTTGTGGTATTCATTCTGTGTTGAAGAGGTGAGGAAGTTTTGTAGGTGAACACGTCTAGTATTGTTTTATAGATAGTATTTTGTATAATGTATTATTTATAATCCTGGTTTATATCTTGTTTGTTATTTAATTACAAAGTTCTGTGTTCTTCTATATATGCATTTCAAATTAATTTGTGACAGTTTATTGAGATAGAAAGTTACAGCAACAGTAAAGTAATTTAAAAGTAGACACTTTTGAAAGCATGTTAATCTCTATGGTATTGATCCTTCCCTATGATGAATGATTGTTTTTTATTTGGGTTTGCTGCTATTCAGTTAGCAGAATTGCTAACAAATAGAACCCAAGTCCAATAGTTAGTCCCAACTAAAATTAGACATGTTGACTTAAGGCCCTTCCACACAGCCATATAACCCAGAATATCAAGACAATAACCCACAATATCTGCTTTGAACTTGGTTATGTGAGTCCATACTGCCATATATCCCAGATCAAAGTGGATAATGTGGGATTTTATTTAGCTGTGTGGAAGGGGCCTCAGTAAACCTGATATAAGTATTGACTTGCAAAGCTCTCATTGACTCTGTGGATTTACCCTTGTTCATCCAAACAATTGGATTTATGCCTGGCTATCAACTGAAATCAGTTATTCTGAGCTACATGCATTTGCAGCCAAGGTTGTACTTTTGTCTAAGACTGAAGATACTACCTTCATTGTTATTAAAGGGGTTTGGGTGAATAGTTCAGATTGTAGTGAATGCAGTACAACCCCATAGTTCATAAAGTCATTGCAGTTTCTATAGAATTAATATATTAGCTATGAAGAATGTGTAAGCATTCAATATTGGTTTCATTTAACATATAGTGATATATCAGCCAAAATTATTATAGAAAACTCAAGATACAGTATCTTTTGGGATATGATTTCAGGACCTCATTGCTTAACAGAATATGTGATGCTTAAGTCCCATTGTATGCAATAACGTAGTAAAATGGTATCATTTTTATAAACTGGTGAACAGTTCAAAGAAATGCCAGATAAAGCCTGAGGATCTATGAAATAGCAAAAGGCTACAGCAGGGTTTGGCTACAATGAGCATGCCCTGCTGTAATCTTTTCCTATTTGGTGTGCTTCAGAATCAAGGTTTGCTTTTGGCATTTTTCTCTTGAATATTTTCAAGACATAGTTGGTTGAATCCATAGATGGAGAAGTCATGAATGCAATTTTATAGAGACTGATCCTAGAAACCTTGGGTATTTTGGTTTTTTTTTAAATACTTTCTGTGCCATGATAGTCTCAAAAGAAAAGAAAGACATTTAATAAAATGAACATAGTTTACCCTTTATATGTATTATTATCCATCTTGGTTAAGAGTGTATGACAGCAGAGAAACTAAAGCATCACTGCAAAAAAAAATTAAACAAGTAAATATCACGTCTACAAGTCTTAAACATAAGTATAACGGTTGTAACCTGTTTTGAAGACATGGGTGGGTACAGCGTAGCAAAGCATGTTTATTTCTTCTCACTTCCTGGATAGAGGTTTATCTGAGAACCTCCTGTAAGTTTTGAATTTAATCATGGAAGACAGGGAAGATTGTAAAGGTGTAATAAGGGGAGTAATGGTTCACCAGAAGGAGGCTTAAACACTAGATCAAATAGGAATGTTAATTATGATGGGCAAGATGCATACACCTTGCAGTTCTTAATTTAGAAAAGATCTATATGTATAGCAAAACTAATGAAATAGAAGTAAGCTCCTCTGGCAAAGTTTCTAAAATATAACTTTAAAATAATGCCTTTGCCCTCAAATTTTCTAAGTAATCAAAGATAGCTTGGCAGCTGAATAATTGAATATTAAAACATGGCCTTATAGTTAAACAATAAAAGATTTTGCAGCTGTGTTGATCTAGCTAGAAAATCTAAGAAAACCTGTCATTTTAACCTCCACTGGCAGTTGTTGTAAACGAAGTACTGTTTTTAAAAAAATAAGCTCCAGATTCCATGATCTCACTCAGGGTGCTGCTAAATTACTCTGTGACAGCACTATACATCCAAACACACAGTGTCTTTTCAAGAATTGGTCTAAGTACAAACTGAAAAAGATTGGTTCTTACTCCATCAGTGATGGCTTATAATCCTTTGTGTCATTTTGGATCATTTTTAAAATTATTAATGCAAGCTCCTATGACCACTCTACACTTGACAAAAGTTAGACAAGCATAAAGCAAACAGAAAGCCACTTTCCATTGATAGAAACTGTTTTTTCGGAAAGCTGTACTGGCGGAAAACAATGTGACATTTGTGGTTTCTGCCCCCTTGATTCATTATATGTTTTTTATGCCATATATGTGTTTAGAAAAGAGAGCACAATAAGAAGTAATATTAGCAGTCTTAATTTTTATTCAGTCAAGAATTAAATCTTGATTGAGCAGTTGCAAGTGTAACTCTTCTCAACATTGTTTTGTTGCTGCAGACTGATATGTGTAAATCCGTCTTTTCCCAAAGTTCCTAGCCTACTTGGAAAGAAGTTTACAATATTTGAAACTGACAGAACAGCCAAGTAGAATAAATACCTGTTCCATTTATACTGTATATGCAGCAGAGTCATCCACAACCTGGTTATCTTGTCACTGCCCATTTGCTTAATTATATATATTTTTTGAACTGCTATCACATGCCTAGGTTCCTCCAAATAACCCATTCTTAAGCTGCCTCTACATTTTTCTTTTTCCAGTGATCAGCGTACGGTAGTCCTGTAGCTGTGATTCTTTTAAGTCAGCCAAAAGGTTTAGTGAATTCACACTTCACTTGGGTGTGGGTTCCCTTTAACTCCACCTATGTTTTGATAGACAAGAAAGTGCTGTTAGCTTCCAGTTAATTTCTATTCTGCTGCTATTTCAAGTAATCCATTATTAGTGATGCAATTCCAAGCTAAAGCAAATTGTGAGCTTCATGTGTCATAATCAGCCACAACCTGCTCTATAACTATGGCACGTAAAAGCTGTATCATCTTTATCTCACTTGGTAGTTATCCAAGTTTATGATCTTACAGTCATGATTTCCAGAATTCTAAATGTTTCCCTAATTTTTTGTAGGATGTGTTTAGTACGAATGAAGCAAGAGGGCCGAGCAGGAAAATACATGTGCCGCTATATAGTTCACTCCATGTGGGAGGATGTTGAGCAGCGTGGGAAGGTCATGGGGGTGAGTAGTCTCTGTCTAATACAAGTTTATGTGTCCATTTGTTATTTCACTGTTTTATTGCGTTTTAAAACTCCAGTGGTCAATGTTGCATCAAAGAGTTTACTGTTTAACATACTCAGAACAGTAACAGAGAGTGAACAGATTGTATGCCCATTGGTTTGTTCCCATACACTAATAGAGATAATTATTTATATGTATTTATCTTATCTTAAGCTGAAAAAACTGCAATTATTAATATGTATTAATATTCATGTTTTCTCAGTCATAGTAGGTTACTGTTAAACAAAAAGGCTGTTTCTTTAAAAAAGTACAAAGTAAACCCAGGTTTTGACCAAATGGTTTTGTTTTTTTTTTGCTAACTTTGATTAGTTCTGTGGTCTGTGAACCAGTTCCTTGCAAATGTCCATATTTCATAGACTAAATTGCACTTCGATCGTTTGCTTACCCCGGTTGTAAAATGTAGCTGGAGGGCTGTAAGTGTCCCTTTACGCTGTTTTTGCAGCTCCTTTGGGATGGGCAAGTCACAATTTAAAATATATGCATAAATCAAAACTCAAGATTTCAGGCTACTTCTGGATTTTTTATTTCTGAAATTTGAACAGTCTTTGCAGCCCTTGGAGATCCCTGTTTAAAAAAAAGAGAGCTCTAGCTGTCTGCCCTAATTTACTGGGAAGGGATAAGGGTTGTAGAAAAGTGCCAATCTTCTTGGATACTTATAACTTTGAGAATATCTGAGAATTAAGAGATATCTAACAACTCCTCAGGTGGCCTTAAGAAAAGCATATGATACTACTGAAACAACCCCTTTCATATTATAAGAAAAGTACGCAGCCTATGATAACACCTAATTATAGTACAACTACGGATTTGATTTTGGATTGTGTGATTTTAAATTGTGTTGTTTAACGGGTGGGTTTTAACATAAATGTTATTGTATGATCTTTGTATGATCTTTATGTTTGAACTTTGGTTATGTTCAAATGTCATTCTATGTTTTATGTTTAATATGGTTAGAGCTTTAATTTATAGTTATATGATAATGTCTAGTTATATGTCTTGTTTATCATATGTATGTACGGCATTGAATTTTGCCATTATTATGTTGGAAACCACTTTGAGTCCCCTCAGGAGGGGAAAAGGGGTATATAAATGCAGCAAATAAAATAAAAATAAATAGTAAGCACAGTCTGAGCGTGAAGATCATGTACTTAGAATTATGTATAAGCATATGTATATGTATGAACTTAGTCTCTGAAGACCTTGATAAAAAAAATGCATTTTGGCTTGATCCTGGTAAGAATGATATTAATGTCAGTCAATCTCTAAGGCAGTGGTTCCCAGCCTGTGGTCTGTGGACCACTAGTGGTCCACAAGAACGGAAATATGGTCCGCGGCCTCACCATTACTACACCGTTGGCTTGAAACTATGCGGCAATGAGAGTGACTAGTTTTCTCAAAACCCTTTTACAGTGCCGAGGCAATGAGGATATTAGGAGGGGAGAGACTTACCACCTACGAAATATTACTACTACCACATCAGCTCTAAATGATTAAATATGGTTTTCTGTGGGTGAGCAGATGGCAACTACTGGACGGCATATGTTCTATATCAGAAACTAGAGCTGATGTGGCTTATCCAATGCAGTTTTCTGAATCAGCACCCCAAATAACCAAACTGAATCTAAAGTTGACCAAAAACTGATTCGTAACCCTTTTGGTACTAATGTTGGAGAGTGGTCCCTGGTCAAGTAGTCCCTGGTCAAAAAAAGGTTGAGAACCTCTGCTCTAAGGGAAGTACATTGCACAGTTGCAGCGCCATACTTGTGAAGGCGCTCCTCCGTGCATTCATATTACCCGCCTGGGTGGAATGCAGAGGAGGACCCCTCTTGGCCTCGATTCTTGGGCAGGTATAATATATATACAAAGAGGTGCTCCTTCAGGTATAAAGCAAATTATATAATCTGAGCATACATGTTGTCCTTGTTGAGGGAAAGTTTTCCCAGGTATTAGAAATTCAGTATTGTGTAAATGTTGATAAGTCTGCAGTTCACTGTTCATCTTCTGATTCTGCTGTTGTTTTCACATAACATAACAAAACAATACTATTAATGAATCCATTAGCAAAACAAAATGTGTCAAATTTTCAGTTTCTTCCAAAATAGCCAACATTTTCTTGTGAAAAAGTAGAAGCAAGCATATGACTATTATATGTGCCTACTTCCATACATCTCCAACAGTTACACATTAACGTATTTAACCTTTGTGGAGCCGGGCACTGTCTACTTTATAAGGTTACCAAATCCTTTTCATATTGTTAAAAGATGCATTATTTTGAGAATAATTTTCCCATTAAGCCCTGTTATTAAAAGCTGCTCCATTTCCTTTCATAGCTTCTACCAGGTACTTATTACTCCCATTGGATCATTGCCAAGAAGTAGCTTCTCAAATTCCTTATTTATTTCATACCTTTATATCCCATCAGTTCTTCAGTAACAGGACTCAGGGGTGTAGTTGTGGCTACTCCTTTCTCTCCTATCCATCATTCACTATGGTGATGCCTGGTGGCGCAATGGGTTATACCCTTGTGCTGACAGGACTGCCAACTGAAAGGTCGGTGGTTTAAATCTGGGGAGCGAGGTGAGCTCCCATCTGTCAGCTCCAGCTTCTCATGCGGGGACATTCGAGAAACCTCCCACAAGAATGGTAAAACAGCATGCTGCTCCCAAAGTAGAAGAATATCTTCTAGCAGTTCTAATTTTACTTGGGATATATCAATTTTGAGTTTAGGAGCTTATGATTTAGTAATCATGGACAGTAAGGTTGTTAGTGTCAATGACAGATACTGGGAAATATTTGTATCAAGGAAGCACTCTTTCGATACAAGCTTTA
Organism: Anolis sagrei; assembly: GCF_037176765.1. Classification (NCBI taxonomy): domain Eukaryota; kingdom Metazoa; phylum Chordata; class Lepidosauria; order Squamata; family Anolidae; genus Anolis; species Anolis sagrei. The sequence goes on along the minus strand of NC_090024.1, from coordinate 206,732,437 downwards.
TTTAGAGTTTATTAAAAGGCTGAAAATGAATTAGTCTACCATTGAAAGGTAACTTTGATGAATAAAATGAAATTGAGATAATATTTTTGAGGAAGTAAGTAAAATCATACAGGCAATGAAGAAAATTAAAGTTAAAATGAACTTTTTGAACTGGTAGCTTTGTTTCATGCTAGAATGTGCCATCTGGTATTACATACAGGCGTAAAGACATCATGACTTGAACTAATAGAATCCACTATTTTTCACTTCAAACGTATGCTTATCCCAGTTTTAAATAGCATATTAATTCATAGATTAGCTTTAAAATTGTTACAGTTTGAATCTCAGCTGCAAAGTTTTGGGACCCTTTAACCTGGGCTCCTTCAGCACTCCCGATTGTTGGCAGAAGTGGGAACCAAAACTTGACACAGCTGTAAAAACATAAAGAAAGCCTTTGGCCTCAGCAATTCTACTGGTGCAGGCAGATTTCATATATAAATTTTACTCTGCTGCCCCTAGAACTAATGAAGTCAGTTTCTTTCGGTGGTTATGCAGCCAGGTGTGTCCAGTTTTGTGGCTAACCAGTGTTCTTTACCTAATTTTTCCACTTGTGACTTTTCTACCCAAACTTAAAAACAAACATGAACATTGGCTAGATGCAGTGATTCCGCTTGTTAGTAGAAACACAAGGCTTGATAAAGATCCCCTTTTGATCTTGTCCAGCCCTTGTCTCTGCCTTCCATCTAGTAGACATGAGTTGCCTAAACTACCAGCTTTTGTGAACGAGAGCCGGGGATGGAACCCAGAAAAACAATGTGTGCCTTTATTCTGTAAAGGCTTAAATTAAAACAGTTGCTCATTGAAAATTATCATGTGAGTCATCTAATCCCTCTTAAAATATATGAATAACAAGAATAATTATGTTTTAGTTGCTAGATCTGCAACTGGGACCATGGTAAATAGAGACACCACATCGAAGCTGATCAGTTTATCATTTGTATTCAGCCCACTTCATTGAAAAAATCAGCAATCTCAAGCTAAATACAAATGATAAACTGATCAGCTTCGATGTGGTGTCTCTATTTACCATGGTCCCAGTTGCAGACACCATGGCACTCATCAACCAGAGGTTCCCAGAAGACATCACGGCGCTGTTTCACCATTGCCTCACCACCAGCTATTTTCAGTGGGACAATGAATTCTACGAACAGAAAGATGGAGTAGCTATGGGGAGCCCTCTCAGCCCAGTCATAGCTAACTTCTGCATGGAACAATTTGAAAAACAAGCTCTTGAAACAGCAACCAAAAAGCCCACTATATGGTTCAGATATGTGGATGACACTTTCACCATTTGGAGCCATGGAGAAGAAGAACTCAACAGGTTCCTGGAACATCTTAACAGCATCCACCCTAACATCCAGTTCACTATGGAAATAGAAAAGGAAGGAAGACTGCCTTTTCTAGATGTCCTAGTCATCCGCAAACCAGATCAACAATTGGGTCACACCGTCTACAGAAAACCCACACACACAGATAGATATCTACATAAAAACTCCAACCATCACCCAAGTCAAAAAAGAAGCACCATCAAAGCCTTGGCAGACCGTGCAAAAAGAATCTGTGAACCCCACCTCCTCCAAGATGAACTGAACCACCTCAACTGGGCTCTACAGGCCAATGGATACTCCACCTCAGACATCAGAAGAGCTGCAAGACCAAGAACAAGCCACAAGAATAAAGATGAAGATCCACCCAGAGGAAAAGTGTCCCTGCCATACATCAAGGGAACCACTGACCGCATAGGGAAGCTGATGAGGAAACACAACATACAAACAATCTACAAACCCACCAAGAAAATTCAACAAATGCTACGTTCAGCAAAGGACAAGAGGGATCCTCTCACCTCTGCAGGAGTCTACCGTGTACCATGCAGCTGTGGACAAGTCTACATAGGGACCACCAAACGCAGCGCCCAGACACGCATCAAGGAACATGAAAGGCACTGCAGACTACTCCAACCAGAGAAATCAGCCATAGCAGAGCACCTGATGAACCAACCTGGACACAGCATTCTATTTGAGAACACAAAAATGCTGGACCACTCTCACAACCACCATGTCAGGCTACACAGAGAAGCCATTGAAATCCACAAACATGTGGACAATTTCAACAGAAAGGAAGAAACCATGAAAATTAACAAAATTTGGCTACCAGTTTTAAAAAATTCTAAAATTAAAACAACAGAGAGAAAAACAGGCAGGGACATCTAATCACCTTTCATTAAGAGTTTGCTCCAGGCACAGTCAGCCCATTGTATGCTAATCAAGGTGGTCAATTGAAAAGATTCACACCTAGCCCATCTTACAGTAGCCTTTTGTCTCACCCTGGTCTTTCCACAGATATATAAACCCCCTTTTTCCCAGCTCCAGACCTCACCCTCTGAGGATGCCTGCCATAGATGCAGGCGAAACGTCAGGAGAAATGCCTCTAGAACATGGCCATATAGCCCAAAAAAACCCACAAGAACTGGATAAATACGGTGTTTTCTCACTTATCACTGGTGTTACATTCCAGGACCACCTGCGAAAAGTGAATATCTGTGAAGTAGGGACGTTATATTTATTTTAATATTTATACATTATTTTAGTAATTATACACTATTTTAAGTCTTTATAAACCCTCCTCACACACTTATACACTCCATAACTCTCCTTGTTCATGTAATCTTGGGCTCCAGCTTTATCCGCAGTGGCAACCTCTCCATACAAACAAATGTTCTTAAGCCCATATTGAAAAACCATGAAACAGCGAGTCCACAAAAAAAGGAACTGCGAAGTTGTGAAGAAGCACTGTATAACATTTCAAATTATAAAACAGTTAAAACATATAAATGCAATAAAACAGATTAAAAACATAGTTTTCCAATCACCCTGCCCCCACAGGCCAAACATGAGCCTGCTAGTAAAAGTGGTCTTATGCATTTTTACCATGGGGTAAGGCGATGTAAAGTGTGAGTGTAGAAGGCAACAGGGTTAGGATACAGGTGCCACAATTTTAAAACACAAGATCTTAAAGTGCAGGAGTGCTGAGGTTTAAATTGCGAAGTAAAGTATTTGATATCAATACTCAATGTCCAGTTTAGAGTGGAATTCACCGACCAGGCACAATGATGAAGCCTAATTAGAACTTGAGTGGACAATAGTCAAAAGAACTCTGGGATGATATCTAAGACCAGATGGAGAGGGCCCTCAGGAGCAGCCCAGCGGGCTTAGGCCAAGAAGGGATGGGCGCTGGTGGCACGGGAAGCAGCAAAGGCAGCGGACGGGAAATGGAAAAGACCCCGGAACAGCTGAGATAGCCACATGCCAGCAACACTACATGTACTGGAGCACATCCGCTGGCCTCGTGGTCTCCTTGTGGGTAAGCCCAGGGCTGAGCACGGCAACAAAGCCAGATGGCAAATACTCAGGCCCCAGAGTCTCTCCTGCAGCTTTGACACAATTTAGAATATTAAACTATGATATGAAGTTGGTTTAATACTGTGGCTTACTGGCAACACAGTTTCACTCTTCAGTGTTCTGGAAAACTTGAAAACCTGTAACTTTTTAACCTTTGATTTGGTCTAATCATTATTTTTTCTTTTGTTCCTCCCCTCACCCCAAGTATAGTTCATTAGAAACTATACTATAAGTATCCCCAAATGATCATAGATGCTCTGCTGATGTAAAAGTTAAGTAGGATTTGGGGAGTCTTCTGGGACTCCTTTGTTTTTAGCCGCCCCTTTATTTGACTTGCTCTATATTCTGGTTTGGTGCCCCATGACACTAAATCCCTTTTTTGTTAATATAACTACATGTTCTTTGACCATTAGCTCCTTTTAAATAATTTCCACATTGCTCCTAAACTCTCTTTGAGATTTCTGATTTGAAAGGAACTTTGGAGTTTGCATACAACAACAGAATAGAAAGTGGTGGGAAACATGCAGTTCTACAACCTGCTCCCAGTTCTTCAGCTCCATTTTATTTTGTCTGTTTGTGTCCTATCCTCTTCTCTCTTGACAATTTTGACTTTCTATGTAGAAATTGAAATGCTATAGAAAAGCTTAAGATAAGATTTATGGCGAATAAACATCCTTTTAACAAAAGTCTTGCTCTCCAGTTGGAGGGACACTTTAATCCCGTAACGCATAAGACTTGTTTGTTCAGTGTAAACTCCTGATTTGTAGCTGAGCATGTTTTAAAAGCTGTACAAGATGATTGGAGCAGGAAGGGGCCATCCAGACCAACATGCCAACCACATTTTAATTTATCTTAATCCCACCTTCCTGCTTTCCCACCAGACCACTCAAGCCCCTCCTTTTCCAGAAACACATCTAAGTGTCTCTTGAATTCATTTATTGGCTCTGCACTTTAGAGTACAATGAATTCTTTGTTATATTTTAACAGGAGTTATTTATACACAGTAGCCCTTATTCTGTGTTCAGTTTCTCTAGTGTGGTTCGGCTGAAGTTTACCAGGGTTACACCAGTGAAGCTAAAAAGAGAATCTGGCTTGGTATTCTCCAACTAATTGAAATAAAAGTCACACTCCCCTCTCCCCCTTCCATGTCCCCAGTACAGTTAGTCTTGGCTTAAAATAACAGTAGCTGTAGCACTCAAGATCAATACAGGATTCATTGTATTTTCCTCTATTTCATAGGTGTTACACTTTCAGTTTGGATATCATCTGACAACAGACAGCATTTCTTAATAGCAAGAAAGGGAACCACTATGTTTAGAATTGATAACTCAGGACAAAGTGTGCAGTGCATTTAGTTCAGAACTGCATAACTGACAGCTGTCTGCTAGGTTCTGATTTTTGGTGGGAGAATTATGTAGTGTTCCCTTTTTACCGTAGAGGGAGGCTGCATCAGTGCATATAAACAATTGCAAAGCGGGCACTTTAAATATAGTTTTGTGGAATTGACTCATTGTGCTATATTGAAAGTATAGATGTGGAGACATTTCACTACAGACCCAAAGGTAAAGCAAGGAAAGGGCTAGGTTGCGCAGAGTTGACCAGTGTGTTCCTCCAGAAGTTGTTGGGCGGCAGCTCCTATGATCTCTCACCTTTGACAACTCTTCCTAGAGTTGATAGGATTTGCATATGAAAGGTGTCAATTATGGAGGGCCTGGACTTCTTACTCTCTATGCTCTCTTTCTGTGCAGCCATCTCCACTTCCGATAGCACCATGCATGCAGCCCAGCGAGAGAGAGAGAGAGAAGTTCAGGTTCTCCATCAGGAGAGGAGGTGGTGAAGAGTGAGAGGATGCTCTGTGTGTCAGGAGCAATAGAGAGCTCAAGCCTCACGCTCCTGGCACACAGGGATTCCTCTTGGTCCTTGCTGCTTCCAGAAAGACAACACCACTGCTCCAATCCTCTCTCTTTGTGACAAACCCAGCAACAATGAGGCAACAGCAATGACCAGGCCAGTAGCAACAACCTGGAATGCAGAAGCCCCATGCACCCAAGCACTGGCAGCATGAGAGGTGTGGAGGTTGAGGATATGGTGGCAGCAGTTATTGCAGGGGCACAAAGGCTTTCTGGCCATGACACCAGGCTTCCCTCCTGATCCTCTTTATTTAAAACAACAAACAAATCTGTAATTCTAGGAAGCCAGTAATTCTAAGACACATCCCTTTTGTTGAACTTAATTTTTCTGGAGAGAAAATACATTGTAGAATCAGTGAAATACCATAGTATCATCATGATCATTTATATGCAGCTTTTACTCTTTCCACTGTCAGCCCAGCTTCTGCCAACCTAGCAGTTCGAAAACATGCAAATGTGAGTAGATCAATAGGTACCGCTCCGGCGGGAAGGTAACGGCCACATGACCTTGGAGTTGTCTATGGACAACACCGGCTCTTCGGCGTAGAAATGGAGATGAGCACCACACCCCAGAGTCGGACACGTCTGGGCTTAATGTCAGGGGAAAACCTTTACCTTTACCCACCTTTTCTCTTAACATGGACTCTAAGCAGTGAACAGTACTGAAAAAATGAACAGCTCATTCACGCTTTTCATCCAATATGTAGCAATCAAAAGAGAAGCAGCTACAATTCCATTTGCTTCTTCATATAGTTTGAATAGAGCAAAGGGACAATAGGGAAAAAGTTTTGTTCTCTATCTTTCCTAGTATGTACTGTACAATGGGAATGTCAGAGACAGAAATGTCTTTTAATATTGGATGTGGTATGGAGCTATTTCTGTTTTCTAAATATTGGAATAGAATGCCTTTGTTTTCAGCATTTTTGACAGCAAAAGTACATTTAGAAACCCCAGACTTACCTCATGATGACTTTTGGATGTAATTGCTGTGGGAATGGCAATTCATAAATACATGCAAGAGATAGAAAGACTAGAAAAGGGGGAAAGTATATCATATAGAGAGCCCAGATTTTAAACATATTTCTTATAGTTCTAGCCTTCTCACTTGCTCTTCTGCTTCTCCTTCTGCTTGTGGTCAGAGCTATAATGTTCAGCAGTAAAGCCAGTCTTGTTGAATCAGTAAGTCAGTATGTGGGGGTGAAAGTGGTTTGTATAGTTTTCTTGGAATAGTCTCCACCCAAAGCCACATATTTGTCTAAAATAGACATTGATTCCATGCTGTAAAAGGTCATTTCCAAGTGGCTGGAAGATGCAATGGTGTAAGAAGTGGTGGTGGCTAGTTCATTGGGTACCATGAAAAGGCTTTTCATCAGTAATATGCCTTGGAAAGGCCAAATGGAATTTACATCATACACAAATTTTGGAGAACTGTAACTGCCTCAGAAATATAGTCAAATATGAAGAAGTGTATTCATATTCTTCATACTATGTTTGATCAATCTGGGTACTGTTCATGTAGCATCAGGCGTCTACGGTATCGTGATTGAATCTTTTTATTTCTTAAACTTTGTCTGGTTCTCATTATTTTGTATGCAATGATTCCATCCCATTATCCTTTCTTCCCTTTGAAGTATTTGAAAACATGATACTTTCTTAAATCCTTACTTTTAAAAATATTTTGACCTGATCCTCATCAATCAGATTATCCTTCCTTGCATCAAAACCTCTTTCAAGCTTATAACACTTATTTTGAGCAGAGCCACTCCATCTACTCTGCCTCTTATTGTTTGGAAGGTGCTACTGGTTTTGAAAGAAGACTTTGGCCATCATCAAGGTTGGACATTTTTCTACCCCACTCTACCTAAAAATCCTTTGGCAGGAGCTAAAGACCACTTGGTTACAAGGGGCATTCATTGAAGATTTCTCCAGACCCACTTCCTGTGGATTGAGGGCAATTAAATTTGGCACAGTTATTAATCCTCTGCATAGGTGCCACCTAGGGACACACACTTCCCCCATCTTTTTAAGCAATTGTAAACACCTCGCTTGTAGAAGTCAACAGGTTACTTGTGACTTTGGAAATCAGAGTCTCATCATCTGAGAAAATAACTTCATTATTGGAAAGAGGTGGAAATCCGATGGTGCGAGGTCAGGTGAATAAGGGGGATGCGGTAGAATTTCAAAGCTACAGGAGCATGCTTCCATTTGGGCAGCATGTGAATTGTGAACTGTTGCATTGTCTTGCAGAAGGTGGACACCTTTGGTGAGAATGCCACGTCTCTTGATTTTGATGGCTTCCTGCAATTTCCGCAGTTGTGAAGCATAGTATGCTCCAATAATAACTGTACCCTTTGCTAGGAAATTCATCAATACTACTCCGTCTTGGTTCCAAAATAGTATGAGCATGATCTTGCCTGCCAAGAGTTGGGCACTTGCCTTCTTTGGAGGTGGTGAGCCTTGATGCTTCCATTGTATTGACTTGACTTTAGTCTCAGAATCATAGTGACGGACTCAGCTTTCATCCTGTGTGTTCAGTCTGTTGAAATAGTCCTCCTGGTTTCCATGGCACATAGTCAATAGAGCCTGAGACCCAAGGGACCCAGGGAGCAGATAGATACTTTATACATGCAAAGATGGTCTTGGATGATTTTTTCCATGGACCTTACACTAATCTTGACATGGTTCTGTGGTAATTTTCCAAAATGGCAACCTCTACTTGCTGGATGATGTATTCATCAATAGCAGAGTGGGGTTGCCCTGGAATTGGAGCTGTTTCCACCAAAGTCCGACCACATTGGAATTGACAATGCCAGTTCTTGACTACATCATATGATGGGGAATTATTTATTTATTTACTTACTATATTTATCACCATAAATCTCTTTGTTCTCATTGAATGTCTCCTTTGGTGTGCAGCCTTTAAAGTAAAGGAACTTGATGACTACTCTGTATTGCACTGGGTCCATTATCAAACTTCACACCACTTCAGCACCTGTAAAATCAAGACTGTTACCAGTTCAGAGTTGTAAATTGGCAGGTAACCTAAAGATATATCATTATACATGTGTAGTTTCAGTGTCCTGTGATAAAGAGAAGTGGGTCAGGGGGAATCTTTAATGAACTCTCCTTGTTCATAGATATCTGGAGGCTAACAGGTGCCACAGGCACAGACCTTGAGCATGAATTGATCATGATCTGGAGCCCATATCATTGTAAGAGCCACACTAATGGATTTGTCAACCGGCCTTTTCTGGGACTCAAATTGGTCCTCCGAACAGCCTGCTCTTTCAGTGGTCAATGCGTGTTTCTCTCCCTTTCTTATTTAAGTGATAAACTATTTCCCTTTGTTAAGGTATAGTATTTACATTGACGCATGGATAAGTTGACCCAGGTTTTAGGGGTTGATTTTTTAACTAAAACTTCTAGACTTAGACATGACTATATAGAGTAGATAATTCTCTCTCTCAAAATAAATTGTCCTTAATTGTGGCTAGATTCTGCTGTTAATGTGCAAATTAAGGTGCATCCAAAAATACTGCAAATTAAATGGTTTTTAAATTTTAACACTGGCAATCTACCTCTTGTGCTTCTTAGTTGAGATAAATGTTGCTTCAAATGAAGACAACACCCCCCCCCCCAATATTAGAAAGAAAAATATTTGTCTGTCTCCAGAAGTCATCAGATGAAAATGTCACCATAAAGTGTCTATTGTATATATCTCCAATCATTAGTAATTAAAAAAAAACGTTTTGGAGTTTGAAAAAGCAATAAAAACATTGCATTGATGGATCATATTTTTTTTGCGACGGAGCAAATTTTGTTTACATAATAATATATAAATAAATGTTTAAAAGTAGAATTCTCTAGGATTCTGGACATCTTACTATGTAACTTTTTGTGGTTCACTTTCCTTCTTTTCCTTTTACTTGGGGGCAGAAGTAGGGCAGAGAAATAACTTTTATTCACTTCAGAAAGGTTACAGTAATAAAGAGACTCTTGTTAACATCAGAGAGCATGGCAGCCAGGAGTTTTCACAGTCTGGCATTGTTTGTTTTACCAGCAATTTGGAACCTTCTGCACTCTTAAAATATTGGCAAGAAAATATTTAACTGTTAACTGTTTTGTGGCAAGCTTGAGCTGGGAAGAAGGAACATTTGAGGAAGCAAAGATTTATTCATTCTAGAAATATCTCTGTTTATAAGAGGGGGGAAAGGTACAAACTCAGGCAGCGTATATGTCAGAATTTTACGTACATCTGAAGTCTGAAATGCCTACAGTTATAAATACAAAGTTGAAATAAAAGAAACACAGTAGCAGGTGTGGACAGAACTGATAATGTGAATGGAAACTGAATAGAAATGAGATAGTGTTATAATGATGATAATGATGATGATCATATATTTATTTCTTACCCATCCCTCTTCATGGATCAGGACAGGGAACAACAACAGATCAAAATACACTCAAATCACATCACTAAACACATATCGCAATAGTTGGAATACATATGTTTAAAATAATATATGGCAAAATATGAATACATATTGCAATAATTAGTTCAAAATTCATAATTTAAAAATCATCTGGTTATTCCTGCCAGAAGAGACTAGTCTTTACATGTATCCTTCTGCTTTCAGAAGTCAAATGCAAATTTTGCTATGAGAACTGTTTGGACATGATGCTAAACAATGGTCTTTCACTACAGGGATGAGTTGTATTAGACCTCAGGCATGTGCAGCCAGAAAGAATAATTCAGAAGCTCTTGCTTTTATTTCTGATTAGTTGCACTTGGTGTTGCGTCTGAAACCCAAGGGATGTGTTTAAACTTACCTGTGAATTGCTTGAGACAAGCCAGCTTCATAACTTCAAGCTGACTTGTTTCAGGAAATCACAGTTAAAATTAACTGTGTTTCTTTTTGTTTTGGATATGCCCTTTAGACCGAGCTTTGTGGAAGAGAAAGGTGTAAATAAACCAATATAATATGCAGTTCGTCCAAGTTGAGAGTTGATTAGAACAAGCAACAACAAAGTGAAAACTTCAGACTTTTTGTAGATGCAGCATGAGGGGAGTGCATGAGCCCAAGGTTTGCTGTGACTTCTTCCTGTAATGATGTTCCATGATTTATTACATCTCAGTGCAACAAAACATTGTTTACAAGTACCCGTCTTGCAGTTGAATGTCATATAGCCAAGAACCTAAATACCCCAAACGCACCAGATCCTATTTGATTTTGAAAGTGAAGCAGGGTTTGCTCTAGTTTGTACTAGGATGACCATCCAGAAACTCCAATTGATGTAGACTATATTTCAGAGGAAGAAACTGGCAAACTACCTTTGAGTATTCCTTGCCTAAGAAAACCTTATGAAATAATATGAAATCACTGTAAGACAGCAAGTGACTTGAAGGCACGTATACAAGAAGAAAAACCTCAATACTTTTCTAAATGAGAGCCATTGATACTTTATGCTGAGAAACAACTTAGGTTCCAATTTAATACACTGTTACGATGGAGTTAGTGTTGCAACAGTCACTGAAGCATATTTCTGTGTGTTTTCTTCAGAAGTAAGCTTGAAAAGTCTCAATAGATACACACAAGGGCACACATGTATTCTCTCTCTCTCTCTCTCTCTCTCTCTCTCTCTCTCACACACACACACACACACACACACACTTTAAAGTTGCTTTCGGATTTTTGGATGTAAAGCTTAACCATTGGCTTTTGATTAGCTTCTAGGATCCCAGAGCCTTGGGTGTTGTCGCTTGATCCTCCTAAGGTTCCTAAACTACTTTGAACCAGAGTAGGGACTGCCATATTGATGGCCCAACATTTGTTTTTGTCAATGCCAGAGAAATCCAGTGGCTCTTAGTAGTAGCTTTATCACTGGCTAGCAAATTAAAATTCTCTAGTACCCTGGACACTTGAAACAGGCTTGTAGCCAGTGAAGTCATTGCTATTGAAAGCAAGGTGTTGAGATTTGCCAGTGTTGGGAAGACAGGATTGAGAAACAAATGCTCCTAAAGAGCCCCTCTTTTAGTTTATTTACTTATTTTAATGAGATGGTGTTTCTCTAGTATTAACCAGTTTCCTCCAGGTACGGTGAGAGCCCTCTTTAAAATGTGATGTTATCCAGGGTACTGCCTCCCTTTCCAATGCAAGAGTCATATTTTTATTTATTGCCGTGTTTGTTTAGCTTTGTTATCTCCTTATTAATCTCTTTCTTAAAGCTGCTGCTTTTTGCTTTTATACAGTGAGCTGCTCCCCTAGGGATGCAAAGTCCAGGACTTGTCCCTATAATGGCACTGTTTATTTTCTTTGCCCCCTTGCCATTGCCTGCTGTAACATTTGTAGTATGTGTTAAGTAATCCTTAAGGTAACATTTTTATTATGTCATAAAAAGTGCATGGCAAATATATTATAACTCATGGAATTTGTTTGTTTTAAAAATGGAAGGATAATTTATTGAGTGTGTTACATGAGAGCTGCTCCCCTTATTAGAGTATAGAAATGCTGCTTATTTAGGAGTATGTTCTATTGAGAAAAGCCATGGTCTCTGACATGCCTAGAAAGAACAAGACTGGTTGGCTAAAAGTGACATCATAGTTTATGTACTCAATAAAAATTTAATTAAGTCATTACAGAGGTTGCAGTCATCATTTAACCCTGTGATTTCTTCAGTTTAGCACTTTTTCATTAAACATTCAGTAATAGTCCAGTGACCAAATCTTGATAGCCTATAAAATAAATGCATGGATTTTAATAGTTTGTATAAATGGAAAAATATGAGTAACTGACATAAAAGAACTTTTTCCTTGTGGTTGCGCTGTATGTATGTATTATAAAAATAAAGTTATGAAGGATAGCAGTTTAATGGAAGACTATATATAAGCCATAGGTTTGATACTATGACATGAACTAATTAGCTGTTTGAGGGGGAAATTATTACAAGGCAGTAACCGCAAGCCTATATGCATATTAATAGGGCTTTGATGACATCATTGATGAAGCAGTACTGGTCTGTTTTATCAAAGCTCTCAGGTTTGTGTATGGCGCTATTCATGGCTTTCCTTTGTATGTCAGATATGGCAAGTGATATGCTAGAATGATCTCTGCAGGCAAAGTCCTTAATCCTGCAGTTGCTTTCTCTTTCTCGCTGTGTCCTGTGGCATCTCTTCTACCTATAGCATCACCGTGTCTCTTTATGTGTTTCCCTTGAGGGACATTCAATATGGAATTTTCTATGTCAAGCACCTTATGTTCAATATGAAACTGCTACCATTGTGGAGTAGGTGTCATATCATGTAACAATTATAAAGGAATCATGTGATTGACAATGGATGGATTTTGAATTATGGTTCTGGACTTGGATTGTCTCTTTTAAATGTTCTTTTAAACTTATGACGATGTTTTAATTAATGTTTAACTGTGTTATTATTATTGTTGTTGTTGGCATCTAATGGTGCCCGGTTGTAAGCCGCCCTGAGTCCTCCTTCGGGGGGTGGGAAGGAGGGGACATAAATGTCTGAAATAATAATAATAATAATAATAATAATTATTATTATTATTATTATTATTATTATTATCCTGCAAATATCATTTTCTATATTCCTTCAGTATTTGGAAGGATAATATACTGTCTATGCATTGCTAATATATGCAAAATGTATCAACACCCAACCTTTATCTTTCTGAGTATTATTTTGTATCGTCCTTACAATAAAAAAAAACGGATCCCCTCAAGTCTCGGGCAACAATTATGATAATAATATATTATATCGCTTATAAGACACACTTTTTGACCATATGAACTGTGGGTGAAATGGGTGTCTTTGAATTGCAGTTGCTTTTTATATGTCTAAATAATTTTTTTTTCTGTTGGTGGTTCCGAAATTAGTGTGCATCTTAGAATGTCTGAAATATGGTAGTTCAGCTCCATCCAAAAGTGGCTGACACAGGCAATCAACTTCAGGTTTGTGATGATGCTATAATTTCTGACTTCCCCATTGACTCAGATCTTTGTTTTATTTTTCAGATTGATTCTGTTTCCCTGAAAGAAAGCATGAGAAGCATGACAGAGAATTTCTATGCAGCTATTTTTGGATATGATGAGGTAATGTTAAAATATGTTTCATATTACATCTGTAGAGAAGGTAAACAAATAATGGAGTCTGGTATGCTTGCATTGGCCTGATTTCTGAATTGATTGTATTGGTTTTTGCAAACTAAATCAATCTGCTTGCTAACCTGTTAAATTGGCTTGTCTAATGCTGAGGACAGGGATGAGACGAAGGAGTATGGTATAACAACATTGTGTGTTCACCAAAAGCCCAGTATCTTTTCAGCTGTGGGTAACAGAAGCTTACATTGCTCCCTACAAATAATCCCTGTGTAGCACTGCTTTTTGTTGTGAATGAAAGGTGGTTGGAAGTGAATATCATGTTGAAAAGTTTCAGCTTGCTACAGTTTGAGATTATGTTAATACCAGTTAAAGAGCAATTTGTTGAAATATAAACCACTTCCTGCTTGGTCCTCTGTTTTGCCAAAATTTTTGTTTTATTTTTTCTTAATTTTAGGGAATTTTATCAGATGATCATGTCCTCGCAGCAGCCATCTGGAGAAATCTGTTCAATAAACACTGCGATGATCCAAGAGAGTTGGAAATAATGGTAGAATACGTGCGCAAACAGGTGGGCAACTATTTGAAACTTGAGCATTGCCTTTTTCCCCAGTTGCTTTTAAAGTGTTCAGTGTTATTGTGTGAAAAACACTGGCTATTTGATACAAAATTCTCCTCAAACCCTCTATTTAGGTTAGGGTTCGTCTATCTAGCCACAGGAAATCATCATATATATAGTTTCAGTGCTATAAGCAAAATAATTTATCTGAGGCAATGTATGGAACAGCAACCACATAAGTCCTTTGATGGGAGATCTATAGGGCTCGTGACAGCTGTCTTTGTCATGAGTTTAAGACTCGCTGAGAGAGGAAAAAACTCTTACATTCTGTAATATGGGAATCCTCTAGTTTCTTCAGGTTTCACGAGAACAGTGTTTCTGTGCTTCTTTGTTGAGTCACTGGTGCAAGTGAAAAATACTTGTTCACCTATAGTTTACGTAACCATTGCCTTGATCTTATCTTCTCAGAGCACAGAGATGACCTGCCAAACAGGATGAACCATTTTGTTGCATTCCTTGCATTGACTAGGTGCACTCAAAAAAAAAAAAAAACCCCTAGAAATGTTTACAGCAAATCGTGCTTTGCATCCTTCAAGTGATATTGATCATCTCTGTCACGTAATATTGGTGGTCAAGGGTTATTACAAGTGAAACAAACTACTGAAGCAGAAGAAAAATCCTTGAGTTGAATACATCAAAGAAAGCAAAGAAAAATGTTAATTGATGTGTATATAGAGAGAATTTATTGAACACTGATGAAACAAAAGGCACATATAGCGAAAAATTATGAAAAATCATCTTGAAGCCTGGCAAAACAAACCATTACAGGTCACACATTAAAAGTACAAGAGGACAAATTGAGAAAGGGAACATCTGGAAATGGTTACAGAATAGGAGGCTGAAAAAAGAAACTGAAAAACTTATATTTACAGCTCAAGAACATTTCAAACAGTATCAAGGCAAATACTGAAAACAAAACTTAGAATAGTAAATATAGTGTATATAAACAAAAACATGAAACTATTGATCACCATATTAATTTGAACAGTGAGCTCTCTCATAGTGAATATGGCTGTAATAAGAAATGTGCTTCATAGATTTATTTATTTACCCTATTTATACTCTGCCTTTCTCTACCCCTAAATGTAAGGCGGCTTACATATAGGTAAGTATTCAGTGCCTTGAAACACATACAATTCTAATAAGATTAAAATAAAAAAATACATATTAAGCATTTAAAAACATTACATTCAATATTAAAATCACACCATCCATAATCGTAGTTCCAATGCCATTTCATACACATTGCACTTTTTCCAAATCTGTTATTGCAGTGCTCTATTCTCCCAAAGCCTGATCTCAAAGCCAAGTTTTTACTTTCCTTCTGAAGGCTAGGAGGGAGGGGGCTGATCTAATGTCACTGGGGAGGGAGTTTCATAGTGGAGGGGCCACCGCTGAGAAGGCCCTGTCTCTCATCCCCACCAGTCATGTTTGCCAGGAAAGCGGTACTGAGGACAGGGCCTCCCCAGACAATCTTAATCTTCGAGGTGGTTCATAGATCTTCACTGGAAAGGTTATCAGATCCCCTTTCTGGAATTTGGATTGGCTCATCAATTAGATAATTGCTACATATATCCAGACTAGATTCTTTTGCCTGACTGATATAAAACAATGAAGGTGGAGTTTTGTGGCATCTGTGAACATAAATCATGGATACCATCAAGACTTACCATGGGTTTCATGCTCTAGAACAGGACTTCATAATTTTTTTCCACTCACAACCTCTTTCCACCTGATAAATGTTTATGCAACCCCAGATATATAAAATAGGTATAAAACCAAACATTTACTGGTAATAAGTTAGCATTTGCAAGGCTTGCTAAACAGGCTGATTTTCTTTTCTTTTTATGGAGTGTAGCTGAAGCATTTTCTGCAGAGTCCACTGTAAACACTACATGTTGGTGTTAACAGATTGGTGTAAATGGGTGGTGTTTGAAAATCTTTTACTATTGCCAGTTTTTTCATGGCACCAACATTGAGCCAATGGGACTTGATTTGGAATTTAAGGAAGCAATGCTCTAGAATATATGATATCCAGAAGGCCAGCATTTGCCAGATGCTGAAGAAGATGAGTTGCAAATACATTGAATGTAGAGACTGAAGACAGGTGGGATTACACTGGAACAAGTAGAGCCTTAGAGACTAAGAGAAAGAAATCAGTAGCATAAGTTTTCATAATTAAAACTACTTCTTCACATGCCCACAGGAAGTACACTTAGTCTGTGAAAGCTTATGTTCCCAATTTCTTTCTCTAAGGTGCATACTGATATTCTAAACAAACATGGAACTGGAACAGGTGTCTTTGAACCAGAACAGGTGCTTAATCTAATACTCTGAAATGCAATCTCAGCATCCCTATGGCTTCTCTGTGATATACAGACTCATTTTCATTTTCTTTTGATATTTCCTTTTAAAAAATCAAAGTCCAAGGAAAGAAGTTAACAGTTCCAATAGACCAGCACTGCCTGTATGGGGCATTCTATCTTCCCTTCCCTTCCCTGAGTGTTCTTCTTAATCAGGTATATTCTACATTGATTGCACAGGCCTGATATCTAAACTGTAAGAGAGAGTAATCTAGGCCAGCGGTTCCCAAGGTTTTCTGGTCATGGAACTCTTTAGAATGCATTTGTTTTCATGGAACCCTAACTCTATCCCTGATTTGTTTGATCATAATTTATATTCTGGATCATTTTATGCTAATTCAGATACATCTACTGATATTTTATGTTACATCTAGTTTTTGAGTGAATTTTACTCTCTGATATTTTGTGAATAATATCCCAATATCCCAAATGTCTTTTCTCGCAAAAAATGTACAAGAAAAAATAATAAAAAAGAAACATGGTATTAATGTGGAAAAACAAACTACATGTGAATCACTCTTACTGTAAACTGTGTATCCAATGATTACATATCTCATAGCAATAGGAGTAGCACAAAATACCTGTTTTGTGGAACCCCAGTGGTACTTTTGTGGAACCCTAGGGTTCCATGGGACACAGTTTGTTTTTCATTGTGGCTTGAGAGTATTTCTGCATCATTTCCTTATTTGATTGCTCCTCTTCACGTTACAATTGGGGGTACTCGTGGTAAGTATCTAGGAGTGTAGACTGTTCTGCTTCTTTGGTGATAGCAAAATCATCCAACCTTCCATTGGATGTATCATCTTTGTAGTTAAGCTGCCATTAATTTCCATTCTCCTCTTGCAACTCTCAGCTGCAGCACCTGGATGCGATTCCGGGAGAAGACCTCCTGCTGTCTGGCGAAGTGAGCTGGCGCCCCCTGGTGGAAACCAACGCACAGAGCATCGTGAAGCCTGCTTTACCGACATACAATGACGAAGGACTCTGAAATAGTTTTCAGACAGATTGAAACTGTTTGCTGCTGACTGTGTGGAACAATTCCTGGAAGTGGGACTTGGTGTATGCTATAGGACTTTTAAAAGAGAGAATAAGAAATGCTGTGTTACTCTGCGAAAGAGTGGTTAAAATGCCACTCTTTTGTAGTTGTTTCTACCTTAGTAAATCTGAACAACCTGCTATTTTTAGTATTACATGTGTAGTTAAATGCTGCTACTTCATTTGGAGACTCCCTCGCCATTACATTACCCAGGTCCCAGCACACTGGTTCTCAGAGGGAGAGTTCATCTTTCAAGAGCAAAATAGTTTACCAAAGTGATAAGCAAGCTGCCTTTTGTCTGGTAAGGGGATCAGGGGACTTACTCTCCTGTGAAAAACACACGTGTGAATGTGAAAATCCTTCCTTTACATGTATTGGGTGCTTCGGGCTATGCAAAACCCAGCAAGTGTCTGAGGTTGTAATGAGGATGTCCTGCAGCATGCCTTCTAAGATAAAGTTGAAACCGATACTGCTGGTATGGGACAGTTTTCTTGCTTGCTTCAGCAGCATAAAAGTAGAACTTGTTTGTTTGTTAATGATCTGGGGAAGGGTCCAAGAACCAAATAGAAGTGAAATACATTTACATATGTAATGTGCAGGTTTTACAAAGTGCAGACAGTATTTGCAGCTGGGGAGATGGAATCAATGGCATCAGTTGGGAAAAGAACTGCAGCCCATTCTTTCCCTACCATGGTCCTGGGAGGAAAAGCATCTCTTTCTGCTACTTGTTATTGCTGGGAGGGTGGAGGGTCCCCATTGGAGCTATTAAAGGATTCCTACCAAAACAATAGTATCTTCAGAGGATGGGTTTCACAAGAGAGGAGGGAACATTAAATTACAATGATCCTAGTCAATTATTTCAGCCATTTCTTTCCCTGCTCTCATCAATGATGCACTTCGCACTTTTTTAAAGAAACCTGCATGTTAGATGCAATATACAGTCAATGTCAAGGTCCAACTTGACCCTGAGGCAGTGGCTAGAAAACATTTTTCAGCCAGCCATTTCTCTCTCTCAAAGCTCTGCAGCATGAACATTTCTGGTTTATGAGTTTGTTTTTCTCAGGTCATCTCCCTTTAAAATAGTGACTCAGGATCTCTGACTAACAATTTGACCAAGTGGTGGTTCTTTCTCCTAATCTCGTTTTCCAGTTGTATCTTCACTTCAAAATGGCTTTTGTATGCATTTCATTAAAGTTGGCTTCTTTATAAAGATGCAACCCCCTCTCATGCACATAACTATAAACTGAGATACAATCCTCTTTACCATGTAATGCCTTTTGTGAAATGTTGAGAGAATAGGTCTCCACAAAACTTAGAGTTTGATCCTAATAAATTTGGTGAAAAGGATATAGATGTTTTTCATTTTGATGTGAGAGTGTTTCTGCATCACTTCCTTGTTTGACCAAGATTGCACATTGATTCCTCTGCCTTTTTTATAACACTTTTCCAAACTACAGCCACAATACTGTAGAAGTGAATTTCCTATGGCATGCAGTGGAAGACTGGATGATCTTTAATATCAATTCCAGATCAGTATTTATTTCTCATCCCTGGGGATAAGGAAAATAGAGACATGATCTTCATAGAAACCTATATTTTTCTGGGAAATTGGAAATGTACAAAAGTGCATTATGTGCTGCTCTTCTTCCTGCAAGTTGTCTTCATAAAATCTCTATCTAAAGAGGAAGAAAATATTCTCGTTACTGGCTTAAGTAGAGGGCCTTAAATCTGGGTTGGTGTTCTGCTTCTCTTTGATTTTAAAACATACATTTAAGTTGTAAACGTGTTAACTCTTTAAAGGAAATATCCTATTAAATAACTTTTAACTTATTTCAATAAAAACTAAACTTGGTTACATCTTGATCGGATGTCGAAATTGTAAAAACTTCCTTTGTACAAACAGAATCAGATTTATTGGGATGTATACGAATATAAGCCCCCTCCCCCCTTGGTGGTGCAGCAGGTTAAACCACTGAGCAGCTGAACCTGCTGACCAAAAGGTTGGCAGTTCAAATGCGGGGAGCAGAGTGAGCTCCCGCTGTTAGCTCCAGCTCCTGCCGACCTAGCAGTTCGAAAACCTACAAATGTGAGTAGATCAATAGGTACTGCCATGGCAGGAACGTAATGGTGCTCAGTGCAGTCATGCTGGCTACATTATCTTGGAGGTGTCCACGGATAACGCCAGCTCTTCGGCTTAGAAATGGAGATCAGCACAACTCCCCTGAGTCGGACACAATTACACTTAATGTCGGGGAAACCTTTACTATATGAATATATAGTTTTGAAAGTCATTGTGTTGAGGGTGCTTTAAAATACAAATTCCAAAAGTAGGAAGCAGGCTTGTATGGGAAGCGTTTCAAAATTAGTACCAGGATAGTAAGGGTCAAAGCTAAAATGAAATTAGATATAACATGATGGCGGCTCCGGACACATCCTTAGACCCTTTGCTCTGGCAACAGCTACCAGTTAATTTTCTTTGTACATGAAAAGCCAATTTGTTATTTTTCCCCCTAAAGCAAACTTCCTCAATTTAACTTGTTATAAAATGAGTCATATAAAGAAACTTTATATGTGTGAGGTATATTCCACTTCTATGAAAACATTACAAACCCAACGTTTTTTTCTCAGTTTATTTAAGATGCTTTTGTTGCAAGCTGAGCTAAGGAGAGAAACGTCTTATGTGTGAAGTATTATGCAGTGTATGTGTGAGATAATAACACCTTGTAATTCATTACAGCTGTGTTGTATTTACATTAAAAAAAAAGGTTTAGCTGTGTAGGAATTTGCTGATTAATTTATTTTTAATGGGAATGAAGTATACCAAGGACCAAAATAAACTTTACTTTGTGTACCTTGCTGCTCCTGGAATAGATGGAAAATGTAATGGTAGATATTTTGGCACCAAGCTTCAAACATTAATTCATATTCAGAAATACTCATTTTAGTCTTAACTCCTCTGCATCCAGGACACTTGTCACCCTGCAGTGTAGTGGAGACACACCTGGGAGAACAGCACTACCAGTCTACCCCATAAAGGACTGGGATGGGACATGCCTCTGCTTTATGCATATCTAGTCCTTATATACTAGATATGCAGAGCCTATGATCCAGAATCACTGAAGACTTTTGAATGCCCTGGAACCATGTGGAGCCCAGGGGACCCTGACTTCAACCTGTTTTATACTGTTGGAAGGAATTAGTACCATCCTTTACACTAAATAAAGTAGAAAGCAATGTCTTCTGGCCACAGAATATAGTGGTAGTATGGTTTAATCATGTTGTACTTTGCCTTGAGTTAAGAGTAGCGATGGGTAACAAATACAACTTATTATTACACAACTCAACAAAAAAAAAATCTTGACATCTTGGTCTTTAAACAGTTCCTGGGGTTATTTGGGACACTGATTTGGAAAATTGCATTGGATAGACTGCATCAGCTCTAGTTTCTTAGATATGGTTATCTTGATTCTTTATGGGTGAGAAGACTGTATGTCCTGTATCTCAAAAACTAGAGCCGATAGGGGAAACACATGCCATTTTTGGAACCAGCAGGTCAAATGTACCCAGAAACAGGTCAAACATTTGAGGTTCCAAAATGTATGTTGGCCAATGTTGTTGTTCCTACTATCACCACCAGTGCAAAACAGAGTGCTTGGAATGGTGTCACTGTCCATGTACAACTATGAGAAACAAAAAGAGATAAAGAGAGTACCAATTAGTTTGTGAGATGATGCTGATGATGTCTATATGTGCCCAGATTGTGTGGTTCCTTGGAAGCAAGGCCACATTGTTGGCTATGAATACATGACCAGAATTAATGAGGCATCTAGTATCAGAGCCCCTGCATTGGAGCAAACACTGTAGGTAACAACAATCCATGTGAGAAAGATCTTAGAGTCCTTGTGGACAACAAGTTGAACATGAGCCAACAGTGTGATGCAGCAGCTTTAAAAAGCTAATGGGATTTTGGGCTTCATCAAAAGGAGTATAGTGTCTAAATCGAAGGAAGTCATGGTGCCTCTCTATTCTACTTTG
Organism: Anolis sagrei; assembly: GCF_037176765.1. Taxonomy (NCBI): domain Eukaryota; kingdom Metazoa; phylum Chordata; class Lepidosauria; order Squamata; family Anolidae; genus Anolis; species Anolis sagrei. Next base: position 206,710,922 of record NC_090024.1, on the reverse strand, counting down.
GTCAGACCTCACCTGGAATACTGGGTCCAATTCTGGGCACCACATGTCCAAAAGAGATGTTGACAAGCTGGAAGGTGTCCAGAGGAGGGGGACTGAAATGATCAAAGGTCTAGAGACTATGCCCTATGAGAAGCATCTTAAAGAACTGGGTATGTTTAGCCTGCAGAAGAAAAGGTTGAGAGAATACATGATAGTCATGTATAAATATGTGGAAAGGATGCCATAAAGAAGAGGAAGCAGTTTTGTTTCCTGCTAGCATTTAAACTAGGACTCAGAGCAATGGGTTCGAATTACAAGAAAGGAGATTCCACCTGAATATTGAGAAGAACCTCCTGACCGTACAAGGTGTTCAACAGTGGAACTCTCTGCTTTGGAGTGTGGTGGAAGTGCCTTCCTTGGAAACTTTAAAACAGAGGCTGAGTGACCATCTGTTGGGTTGCTTTGTGCTTTTCCTGCATGGCAGGGGGTTGGACTAGATGGCCCATGTGGTCTTTTCCAACTCTTAGTATTCTATGATTCCAAGAGATTAGGGTCCTGCTTGGATTGTGAGATGATAGGAATCAGATTGCATGCTTTTTTGGCAACAAAACTATATTGTTGGCTATGAATATGTGATCAGAATTAAGGAGGAGGTATTAAATATTAGAACCCCTGCATTTATACAACCACTGTGAATAACAACAAGAGCTTAAGAGATTAGGGTACTAAGATTGTGAGTTGCTGAATGATGATGATGTCTATATGAGTCCAGTTTGCTTGCTTCCTTGGAAGCAAGATTGTATTGTTGGCTATGAGGGGTTTAATATTGGAGCCCCTGCACTGATGCAACCACCTGTCTTATTCTAACATAGAGATAGCTGGTATTGCTGTTTATTCGTTCAGTTGCCTCTGACTCTGTGACTTCATGGACCAGCCCACACCACAGCTCCCTGTAGGCCGTCACCACCCCCAGCTCCTTCAGAGACAAGCCAGTCACTTCAAGGATACCATCCATCCACCTTATCCTTGGTCGGCCCCTCTTCCTTTTTCCTTCCATTTTCCGCAGCATCATTGTCTTCTCTAAGCTTTTCTGTCTTCTCATGATGTGGCCAAAGTACTTCATCTTTGCCTCTAATATCCTTCCCTCCAATGAGCAGTCGGGCTTTATTTCCTGAAGTATGGACTGGTTGGATCTTCTCGCGGTCCAATGCACTCTCAGAATTTTCCTCTAACACCACAGTTCAAAAGTAGCTAGTACTGGTCAACAGAAAAATAAAAGAAAAAAAGTGATGGCCCACTTCATGATTTAAACAGACCACAGGAACAGGAAGTTTGCGAGAAAGAGGACTCTGGCCTTGTGTGCCAATGCTGGCAGAGCAAAAGCCACACTTTAAGCTAAAGTCATGCTCCCTTGTTCCCGCTCTTGGCCAGTCGCTCAGCAGGAAGCTCTGGTGCCCTTTTCACCTGCCTGGTCAGGAGGAGTTCCAAGGAGGAGAGGCTGGCCGTGCGTTGGCTTGTATCTGATGCCACAGTGGAAGCACAGAAGGTCAGGGACCCAGGGATCTGCCTCATTAGAAACAGCTGTCGAAATTGCTGAGTCTTCCTCTTCACCTTTACCTGAAAGCCCCTTATGTTTTCTGAAAACTGTTCCAGGATTTTGTGACACCCTCCAGCGAGTCAAGGGCAGATTAGAGGAATGCTGTGTGGACAGACTGTAGCTCTTTCGTGGAGTGCATGCTTTTTTGCATGATTACTGTCCTGGGTGCCTTCCCCAGCATTTCTCAATAGGACTAGGAACAAATCCTGCTTGGAAACTCTGGGAAGCCACTACTCATCAGAGTTGGCAAATACTGGGCAAAGTGGATCAATTTTCTGACTAAATATAAAGCAGATTCTTATATTGCTATCAGTGATGCACACAGCCTTTGCCCCACTGTATTAATAGATATGCATAGATGCAAACTCCATTTCTGAAGGATGCTTTTTTTTCAAAGAGGTATTAAGCAATTGTTCTTGTAGTGCCTTCAGTGAAGGATTTTAGGCATGGATTTATGCAGTATAATGCCTACAGGTAAATCTTAGCCTAGCCATGAATTTGTTTAGGCAAGTCTCTGGCTTATTAATTCCATTAGAATAGAAACCACGGTTCATCATGAGGATATGGAAAATATTCCAATATTCTTGGCATATTAAAAAAAATACTATTATGAACCTCCTTCTCTTCAAACAACTAGAGAAGAACCCTGTCAAAACTTGTCTTTGAGGCAAATATGTTTTATATTGTAGCTTTCAGGGGCAAATAAATTTAGCCACACGCCCTTCTCTTCACCATAAAAAGATATTTCCTTCTCAGATTTTGCTTTCAGTTTTCTGACTGCAGAGGTATTTCCTCATATGACTAAATAGCCTCAAAGCTTCCTGAACTGGGAAGTGGGGCTGGCTGGGGAAATCCTTGGTGTCTTAATTCCTACCACGTTGTTGCTTACTGTTTAGGAGAAAGCGAGTAGTAAAGCAAGCTGACAGGCAGCTCCGAATTGAAGGAGGCAATATGCACTGCAGTACTTTTCTTTATGAAGCAGAGGGTGAGGCTGAATTTAATTCAGGAGACTCTGATTAAAAATGTATGTAGATAATTTTAAATGTGTATGTCCCGTCCTATGTCACAACACCTTAAGCAGCTTCCATTAGAATCAGACTTAAGCAATTTTGAAAGAATATAAGCAATATAGAACATAATAAACAATTGTGTAATTTGCAGTATCGAAATAAATTTCTGCAAGGGTTGCATATATTTTCATTGCTGTTATTTGTGTGGTCCTCTTTAACACGCTAAGTGCATTACAATGTGCAAGGTTGCCACAGTTCTTTGAGGTAGGTCTTTCTAGTTATATCATACTGAGACTACTTTTTTAACATTTGGAAGGTAATTTCTGTGAAGCAACAGCACAGGTAAGGGTATGACCTATTGCTTTCATGATACAAGCATCATTTTATGACAGCAATTCACGTGAATATGTGAGCACCTTCAACCTCACCCTTGTGCTACTTCCACTTAGAAGTAGTAGTTGTTTCAAACATTTCCCAGTTTGGATGATTCATTCATTATAGAAGAGATTGGGACAAGTCGGAACTTTCCATCTGTTTAAACATGAAACTAGGCAAAATTACTACTCTGTTCAGCTTGGTAATTATTATTATTTTTTCCAGGAAACAATGTTCTTTTTCAGTCTGACAGTCACTCATTTCACTGACACATCTCTCAGTTTACTCAGTTTACTTAACTTCTTAGAAGTATTGCAACTAGTCTCTGACTTTATTACAGTTAAGATTTTAAATATCCAAAATATTAATTATATTACTTTGGTTCTTGAGAATAAAGTGTGCCTAAATCTTTCAAGCTGGATTTCTCTTCAATTTTATTTCCAAATGATTTCATTATTTCATGTCTTTAATCTCTTATTTTCAGTCCTATGTCATTCAATACTTAGCAATTAATGTAAGTTAACTCAAATCCTCTTGAGTTCAATAGGATTCTTACTTACTTACTACTTAGGTGATCCCTCGTTGTCCGAGTAGAACTGTCTTCCAAGATCAGTGTACTGGCAGTGGGTCCGTAGGTGACTGTGGGGCCCTATTCTTGATCTGCATGTTCTCCCGCAGTGAGGGCATTGGTTTCCAGGTGGAAAGTTGTTCCGGTCAGAGTTGGCTTGACGCGTCTTTTTCTTGGCATGCTTCTCTCTTTAGCCCTCTATTCATGCCTCTTCAAATTCTACAGCACTGCTAGTCACAGCTGACCTCCAGCTGGAGCGCTCAAGGGCCAGGGCTTCCCAGTTCTCAGTGTCTATGCCAGAGTTTTTAAGGTTGGCTTTGAACCCATCTTTAAATCTCAATAGGATTCATTTCCATATAGCAACGAGTAACACTGGTCTAAATTATTGTGGGTGCCACTCACTGCTCTTGAACTTGGGTATTTATAATTCATTATTTTGTCCTGCTCCTTTAATAGGTGATCAGAGAAAGTTATTTTCTCAGGTATCTCTAGATGTAGCATTTTACCTTTGCTACTGAAACTCATTCTTCTAATTTATTCATAGCTTTCTCTCCTTCTCTCTAATGGTCAGTTTGAATTTCTTCAATTTCCACAACTGCCAGTGGCTTGAGTGTTGGACTGTGATTTTGGAGATGAGGGTTCAAATCCTGCTTAGCCATAGGAACTCAATGGGTGATGCACAAGGCACACTTTCTAATACTTGGGAAGGGAAAGGTGAACCTCGCTCTGAAAAAATCCTGCCATGAAAACCCTGTGATTAGATTGTCAACAACAACATTTTTTCTCATTATTTCTGATCTAGTTTTTAGGTAAGGGTCCAGTTTGATTCATCACTTACCTCAGGATGAGTACATAAGCAGTTGGTTTAAGATAAATTCTAAAAAAGCCTCCTCCATCAGCCTTCCATCCTAACGCATCTGGGTTTTGACATGGCTCTCAAGTCAATCAAACAGAGACTATGGGACATTGCCTTTTATGAGCTGCACTCTCGCTCTTATGCATCTTGCTCCCCTAGTGCCCTGTCCATACATTATGTTGGACCTTTCCATGTAGCAAACTATCTAAAGAACTTGACTGTGGCAAAAGACTACTGCCTATTTTCCAAAGCAAGGTGCAATGTGCTCCTGTCTGAATTGCTGTGTGGGAGATTTGCAGGTACCCCATATAATGAAAGACTCTGCCCATGTAACAAATAGGAAGTAAAATGCATCCACAACATTCTACTGTCATGCAATTTCTATGAACAGGCCTGAGCACATATATAATCAAGCTCCTACTAAGAAACTTACCAGCAAGTCCAGTGAAATTTTATGTGAAGTTTCTACTTAGTGACAGCCTTCCCCACATGACCTTGGCAGTTGCCAAGTTTCTTTCTGAAAGCAGCCAAGATTAGACAATTCTCAATGTCTGACACAGGCTGAAACACGCTGGCACTTCTTGTAGTATTTTACCTATGTTTTTAGCCAACATGTATTTTAAGAAGTTTTTAACTTTTGTAAATTTTATCAATTTGTGTGTTTAATCAACCGGATGTTGTTAATCTCATTGATCTGCATACCTTGTACACCTGCGGTGCAATAAGGGTCTTTGGACCATAATAAAATGTTGTTGTTGTTTATCTAATGAAAAATGGTTGTGACTGGATATGTATAGGCTTGCCTCTGAGTGGATATGTATAGGCTTGCACTATATGCTATTTGAGTGGTTACGTATAGGTTTCTGCTCACTAGGGAAAAAATTATTCTCTGTATGATCATTGCCCATGCAAGTTAGGGTTACTAGCAGTTAGAATTCAACATATGCATATGCAGAGATTGCAGTTCCCACAATTGTGTAGCAAAACCACAAAAGGTAGACTGATCCAGTCATTCTAATGACCAACACAAATAAATGTATTCTTATCCCGGAATGGTTTTAAGGAGAGTTTGCTTGGTGATGGAAATAAATATTAATGTATTTGCAATGGGCGACTTAGTGCAGGCTTTTCTTAAAGTTTCCACTTTTTTTCAGACCAAGAAATATTTGCATGACCCCAGGTGTATAGGTATATAAAATAGATATAAAAAACAAAGGTTTACTGATAAGACATCAGCATTTACAAAGCTTGCTAAACAGACTGATTCTCCTTTTTCTGAAGTACAACTGAAGCATCTTCTGCAGAGTCCACTGCCAGATCTGTGTAAATGACTAAAACAGCCACTAAGGGTTGTTCAGAAAACTTTTACCGTTGCCAATTTTTCCATGCCCCCAACATGGGAGCTAAGGGGACCCCATTTGTGGTTGAGAGCCACAGTTTAAGAAGCAGTGGCTTGGTGTATTAATTTTGTATAAGCCATGGCTCATTAGGAAAAACACAGTGTATCAGCTGAGACATCCATCAGCAGGAGGAAGTGGTCTTGTACCTTTAATGACTACAGCTCCAAAGACAGGATTTATATTAACAAGCACGAGGTCTGCACCGGTTGCACTTCTTCCACAATAACCCTACAATCACAGCAATGCTTCAAAGCAACCAACTACAAAGTAGAATGCCGTCACTGCAGCTTTTTTACAGCAAAAGTCCAAGACAATTTCCTGAAACTGTTTTTCCAAGTGAATTCCGTAAGCTGAAGTCTGTAAACCTGAATCCTAATTGCCTTCACGGTTTCAAAATGTAGCTGACAGCACATAAATTTATGCTCCGCTTCCATTTTAAAGTGCTTTGATCGAGGCTTAATTTGAAGCCAGGTTTATTTATGTATTTATTTTCTTACTTTATTTTTATCCCACCTTTCTCCTCACATAGTGCCTCTAGATAGCTAACAATAAATATAAAACAAATGCAAATTAAAAACAATGTGAATACATTAAATTATAAAAATTAAAACACAAACCATTTGTTATTAAAACAATGAAATATTAAAATTATCAAAACTATATACCCATCTTAAAATCTCAATCACACCATCTTTAAAAGCCCGCCCATTACCAGCTTATACATGCCTGGTAGCAGAGGAATGTTTTTACCTGCCTATGAGAGGCAAGCAGAGACGGAGCCATCCTGGTCTCTCAAGGGAGCAAATTCCAGAGTTTGGGAGCAGCCACCAAAACGATCCTCTCCCTTGTTCCCACCAATTGAGTTGAGAGAGTGGTGGGTCAAAGAGAACACCCTCTCTGGATGATGATGATAATGTTCTAATAGGTTCATAAAGAGAGATATGGTCCCTGAAATAACCTAGACCCATGCCATATAGGGCTTTATAAGTCTAAACCAGAATTGGGCCCAGAAATTAGATGACAGCCACTGGAGTTGTTGCAACAGGGGAGTAGTCACTCCTGGTAGCCAGACCCAGTTAATAATCTGGCCACAGCTCTTTGGGCCAGCTGGGATTTTTAAGCAATTTTTAAAAGACAAGCTGATTTAGAGTGTTTTATAGTAATCCAAATGGGATGTAACCAAGGCATGTACCACTGTGGTCAGATCAACTTCTCCAGGAACAGCCGCAGTTGGCACACCAGCCACTTGGAGTCTCCTTTAACAGAGAAAAAGTAGGGTACAAATATATAATAATCCAAGCAACAACTAGCTTTAGATGTCCAAAACCATTCCTGGACATGGACAAACCTGGGCCTTCAGGTTCATAACCAAATCCTGGAGTATCCCCAAAGTGCAAATCTGGGTTTTCAGTGGGAATAACCCATTATTCTTTAAAAGCCTGCTTGAATAGAAAGATTGGATCCATATACTTAGACATGTGTTTTGGCTGACTAAGGACCTCATCCATTGTGGAAGCAGGGCGAGCGGTAGGAAGCGGGGGAAATAATTTTACTGTAGTATTTCATTCAATTGCATTTATAATGAAAACAGATATTCACTCCCATATTCATTCCCATCATACATGACATACTATTGTCCATTTCTACAGTAATTCTCCACGTTCTGAGCTATCACATGGACAAGTGTAGTCCCCGCCCATTATGCTTCCTTTATTTTCAATTTTCAAAACCTCAGAATTGCAGAAATCTGAAATGTAGGTCTAAAATGGGGAAAATATAGCAATAGCTAAGTGCTAATATAGCAAAATTGTGCAATTCCTGACAATTTTTTAAAATTAAAATTACTGTAAAAGAATCAGGCAAGAGGACTACTGGCAAGAAAAGGAGCATTGATGCTCATTTGGAGGCCGCTAACAGGGATGCCCACTCTTCAACATCACTAAAGCAATCTACCATGGGTGAATCTGTCAGATTCCATCACATGTTAAACGCTTCCAAACGTTTCTGCGCAAATCAGGAGATCTTAAGACAATTGCTCCCCGACTCCATAATCCTCCATTCTACACACTTTTGATTCAGTTCCCTGACAGAGTCCCATGGAGCCCATCAAATGGCACAAAACGACCTCCACTGGTCACCCATGGGACTCCACCTGTAAACTGTTTCAAAAGTGTGTAGAATGGAGGATGATGGAGTCAGGGATCAATCTTCTTAAGATCTTCTGATTTGCGTGGAAATGACTGGAAACGCTTAATTTAATGTGTGATGGGTCCCATGGGTGACCAGTAGAAGTCATTTTGTGTCGTTTGATGGATTCCATGGGACTCTGTCTGGAAACGTGTTCAAAATTGTGTAGAAATGGGGGTGAGGGCTGCATTTGATAAGATCCTACAAGTCTCTGGTAGATTAGGCTTCAGCATTAGAACATCATCTGAATTGGTAGTACACATGAAATTACCAAAAATCATAAAGAATGTGTCCCTGACATAAGAATGCATTTGTAGTCAGAATATAGATTACCCTTTTTATGACTCTGACATAATGGGAAACAAAACCTGATAAGCTTTCTATCAAAGTATTTGAGTGAAAGGAGCAGAGGATGCAATGTTAGATTTCAGACTGATAATTTATTAGATGAAGATTGCTACTACTGCATATCTACACAGAATATTGCAACATGCAGATCATCTGCACTGATTGGCAGAGTAATATAAAATAAGATAATAAACTGAATTTTTACATCTCCTCACAGACAGATTACTCTGTAGCCTACGCCTATATGGCTATATTTTCCTTTAGTTTCCAAGATAATGAATGGCAGGGTGGTACTGTCACACCCAGTAAGCAAACAATGGTAGAATAATGATAATTGAGCCAAGCCAGACTACGAGAATTATTGCAGAGCTATGATTTGGGTGACTGTTGTTCTTAGATAAAGCACTCTGTTTTGGTGCTAAAATCCTACCAGTCGGAAGGTCAGCAGTTCGATCCCGGGCAGGGTGAGCACCCGCCGTTATCCCCAGCTCACCTGTCCACCTAGAAGATTGAAAGCAGAAATACGAGTAGGTAAAATAGGTACCGCTTTTAGCGGGAGGTATTAAAAAGGTGCCCTTAAAAGGACATCAATCAAAGGAAAGTTCCTCAGCATGGAAGATGGAGCGACAGCACCCCCTGTGGCCAGAGGCAAGCACAGCCTCTAAGATACTGGAAATAAAATGGGTTTATTTCCCTTAGCTCTTTTTGTGTGTTTGTACTTGTTAATTGTATAATCAGCATTGAATGTTTGCCATAAGTATGTTCTGTAAACCGCTCTGAGACCCCTTCGGGGTGAGAAGGGCGGGGTAAATAATAATAAATAAATAATAAATACTTGTATGATGCATAGGTTAGAAACAAAATACCAGTTAAGGGTTAGTTCTTTATAATGGTCTGATTTTTGTTTTTACTTATGAATCATACAATTACTTTTATAAAAACGTAATAACAATAGATTTTGAATTATCAACAAGGATTAGTTGAATCTCACAGAGAGCCAACATGGTGCTGTGGTTTGAGTACTGGAATAGAATGAGAGAGAGCAGATTCAAATCCCTTCTCAGCCACAGAACCTCAACCACATAATCCCTTCTTAGCATTCCAAAATATACAAATAATACTTTTAGAACAATTTTATAGACTTATTATGCCTGAGGATAGGAATTTGATATAATTCTGTTACTCACAATTTAGGAATTTAACTAAGGTCCATATTTTAAGCTTTATGTTATTTCACATTGTTTCTTAGCAGAAATAGAATATGCAGCAACGCAATAAGCATCAGAGAGCAATGGAATTAGTGATAGATTTCTAACTATAGACAAATGTATTAAATGACTGTATGCATAGATAAATTGTATGAATTTATAAATAATATATATCATATATTTTAAAATACGTGCATTGCAAAATCTGAGTAATCACTCTACTACCCAGAGTTGCAAACATATACAAACCTCTACTGTAAATGTACTAATTTCAAAAATACCTGACAAAAAATTAAAAATGTCTGCAGGAATGCTAGTTGTCCTTTCGATCTCCAGATTAGTTCAGTGTTATTACATTGTTTTATCAGTTTTGTGGGTTTGTAATTACCATGCAAATCCACGTGGACCTCAGAACAGGTTTCAACAGTCCCATTTCCTCCCCAGACATGAGAACTGACCGAACAGGTTCTAGGGCTTTGCTTGGAAGAGAGAAGTTAGTTTAGGGATAGCGAGGGTGGGAACATAACCAATTATTATTGCTTGGGGAACTGTGTGTTAAAAGCAGCAGCTCCTGTAAAGAAGATAGTACAATCCTTCTTGACGTTTCCATGAAAAAGACAACTTCAGTTGGACTTTTCAGGAATTATTTCTGTTTCAGCAAATACGTTGGAGCAACTGGAGAAGTTTGTCAGAAGATGGAATAAATGGATGCTTAGTCTGAGGACAAAGGAAAGAGCTCTGGACGGCTGGCTACTTGGGATCTTTATTTTGGAAGAAGGAAAGAGCTCCTGGTGTTTGGCTACCAGGGATCTTTACTGAGGGAAAAGGAAGATTCGTCTTGAGAGAAGAAAACTGAAGAATCTCTACACAAAGAGGAAGCACAAGAAGGAATACCATCTTACAATGTTTGGCTACCCAACAACAGAAACAATGACCTGGCTTCACAAAAGCTATGGGAACTCCCAAGGGAGTACAGGGCAACTGAAAAGTCGAATAGAAGATCTCAAAAAGCCTTGGAAGAAGGAAATCAGCCCTTCCATGTTGCAGCACAGTGAGACTGCTCGACTGGCTGTGGATGCCTTTCTGGAACAAGGAGAAGCTGGCTACCTACAAGCCATTGCTCAGGAGAAGGAGCTGCCCTTTCTTTCCATGCTGGACATGGATTACATGAGCCAACACAGCCAAAGCATCCCTGAGTCTCCAATGAAAGGTCGTGAATCAGGGCTCACTAGAGAGGACAGCGCAGACAGAGCTTCACTTCTCTCCGGAGTCACATCTGGGACCTATTTTCCATTGATGTCTGATGTTGATCCCCCACATCTAGAGCTGGGATGGCCTGCGACAGTCCCCATCACAGCATACGATCAACAAGAAGTCAGCTTGTATTTCCAACGAGACAAGGCAAATAACGTTAAGGAAATACTGAGATCTCTAATAAGCAAAGCCAAGTCAGTAAGTAGACCATTTGATATTATATAAAAGGGGAAGCCAGGGCTAACCAATGGGGGTGAACATTTATTGAATCTCTCTCTAGGGTATTGTAGAGTAATATAGAAAATAGGAATCAACAACAAATGTCGATATATTATATTATATTATCTCTTTATTTGTCATATTTCATGTGACTTTTGATTTGGGAAGAGCTGTAACTGGAGGAAGGAATGAGTTTCATGCTTTTATTATATAGGATTGTAGGGAGCAAATTGAAATAACACCAGAAATGACATCATCCTCTGACCCATGCTGGGGGGCTCTGCACCCTGAAATGGACTGATAAGACACTATTCCTGTTCAAACTGTAATCTGCCATTGAGTGGCTAGTCCAGGCATTCGCAAACTTTGGCCCTCCAGGTGTTTTGGACGTAACAGTTGAAGTCCAAAACACCTGGAGGGCCAAAGTTTGCTCATGTCTGGGCTAATCTGTATTATTGGGGACATTCTAAGGAGTCTGGAAATAGAATGAATTTGTGATGCCCAATGATGGCATCACAAATCATTTTGTCCACTAATTTGATTATTTACAATAAATGCAGTGCGGGTCAGGTGTGTGGACTTCATAACAGCACACAACAGATATGCTCGTCCATGTCCTAGTATTATATGACAAATTAGAGAATTGTCATTAAAATGTAAACTTTATCTGCTATCTTAGTTAGGAAAATATTCAGGTATGGAGAAAATGTTTATTCCATCATAATTATTATGCCCTCTGAGCACCAGATGCCAAAGGCCCATTGTAGCTCCAGAGCCTGTGCTTGGCCATCTCTTAACCTAGAGTTCTCCAAACATTTAATGTTGATGACACACTTTTTACACATGCATTATCTTGCAAAACAGTAATTCCATTTTACTGGCAAACCAGAGGTGAAACCAACCCTTACAAGAGATACAGAGCTGTACATAAATTGTATAAATGAAATGTATGGGGACACAACAAATATCATTAAAAACTTTCCTTTATATTTTTAAGATATATGATTTGTAAGATAATAACATACATTTCCAAGATTTTTGTCATTTCTCATTACATTTACATGGCACACCTACACAATGTGGCTGACATACTAATGTATTATGACACACAGTTTGGAAAGCTCTGCCTTAACCGTTGCCACAAAGGACTGTGGGCAGGAATCAGTCGAGGAATATATGTGGAAAATGTTACACTACAAGGACCAACCCACATGGCTCCTTTGAGAAAGATATATGATTAGTATTCAGATTCCTGTTGATTCCTGTCCTCGCATGTTCCTCCCACAATCAAAATTTCAAAAACGTTTCTTAAGAATCAGTCTGAAATATTAATCTCTGTGTTAGATCAGAAGGATCCAAAAAAGATTCTTTTTGTATTAGGATAGCATTAAGATTAATAAATGGTGAATTGTAAAAGACCTATGAATAGATTTGAATATTAATACTGTTCTCTAGACATAATGTGTATAGATTTCAATATAGTGTAGATCCATTTAACTGTTTCTGAAGAATTGTGGACCAGTGGTCCATAAGAACGAGACTGTGGTCCACGGACTCACCATTACTACACTGTTGTCTCAAAACCATGTGGCAATGAAAGCAACGGGTTTTGCAAACTCTCTTAGAGTGCCAAGACAACAGGGATGTCTGGAAGGGAAAAGCTGACTAAAGAAAGACGAAAGATTACTACTGCTACATCAACTCTAGATAATTAAACATGGTTCTCTGTAAGTGAACAGAACGACTACTGGATGGCATATGCTCTGTATTAGAAACTAGAGCTGATGTGGTCTATCCAATGCAGTTTTCTGAATCAACACCCCAAATAACCAAACCAAATCTAAAGTTGACCAAAAACTGATTTGTAATCCTTTTGTATTAATGTTGGAGAGTGATCCCTGGTCAAAGTGGTCCCTGGTCAAGTAGTCCCTGGTTAAAGGGTTTCTGGTCAAAAACAATTTTGGGAACCACTGCTCTAGAGCATTGTCATGAATTTACATTGTTCTAATTTGCACTGTTTTATGTTTATCGTAAGCCACCTTGAGTCCTTATATTAAGAAAAAGATGGAATAAAAATTAAAGTAAATAAAATAAAATAAATCTAGGATATTCTACAACCAAAACAAAATCTTAAAATATAGATTTTGCTAAGAATACATTCTGAAGTGGTGATTATGTATTATAAGGAAAACCTAGCATTTTTCTCATAATGTAAATACGGAGATGGGAGGGCTTGATTCATCCCTACACATTGATTCTCTACTGTAAATGGCGTTCCCTCAACACTTTTCAGTAGTCCAAAAGGTAGAAAGCTTTAATGGTAATCTATGAATGAATGAATGAATGAATGAATGAATGAAGGAATGGTTTTTTAACTCCTCCCTGCTACAATTTTTCCCTCTATAAGGGCCTCTTTCATTCCTGCACTATATCACAAATACACGCCTTATGAACACATAAGAAAAAAAAAACAAATGTCAAAAATGCCTGAATGGTTAGGCATTGTGACAAAAGTAGCAATTTCTCTCTGTTCAAATGTCCAGAGACCGGGAATAACTGTCTATATCTACCTTTCTTTAGGAAGACCATATACATTTTGTCCATTTGTGCAGCTGTAGTACAATAGACAATAAAAATGTATTTTCAGACTGCAAGAAAGCACTTTCCATTGCTCCACCCTGATAATATCTTCCCTGTATAGAGAGAGAAAGAATCTTCACAATACTCTTCATTGGTTTTCTATTTGTAGGCAGGGTTATATTTGGAGGAACCATTCAGAAATATCATGCTTTTGTCTGAAGTCTGAAAGGTGAGGTTAATTCAATCAGCTCAGAATTTGCCTATCCGAAATTTGCTGCAGGAGTAGGTTGGGCATACCTTAGTTCATAGCAGAAACAGAAGAACTGACAAGGGCTCCTCAGGCGAAAACTCATTTGGTGCAAATACACAGAGGTAGTTGTCATTTATGGTTTAGATCAGTAGCGGAGTTGCTTGCTGGAATGTTGTCATTACAAAATCAGCAAGGAAGTGAACACAACAGGATTACCATGATCAGAATTTGTCACGGTCTTCCTGTATGCCTAAGAATTAAATAGAGGATATAGAAGTAATAGTATATAGACTCATCACTATAGCACTTGGATGAGAAAGACACATATTATAAAATCAACCTTTCTGTGCAACTGCAAATGTCAAAGGTTATGATTACATGGCAAACATTGACACAGCTAGAGCATCAGTGACAGGAGAGCCCTGACTGACTGATGGATCTTAATACACATACATTATATGAGTATACACATAAACAAAGTATTTTATGGGATACAGATCCATCGGGGAAGGTTCCTAAGATACATGTGAATACAAAATAGCATTTCCAGAGAAGAGAATCAACATGGAAACAATCTAGAAAGCAGGAAGAGATGTGAGTCTTATGCAAAAATAAAAAAAAATGAATCACTTTCTTTGGAAGTATTTTTGCTGGCTTATTGCCATAAAATCAGCATTGGCATATGGCAACCCTATGAATGCATGGTCTCCAAGACACCCTGTTATGAACAGCCCTGCTTATCTCTTGAAAACTCCATGGCTGTCCGTCCATCCGCCTGTAATGTATGGGTTATTGTAGGTTTTCCGGGCTACAATAACCATGTTCTAGAAGCATTCTCTCCTGACGTTTCGCCTGCATCTATGGCAGGCATCCTTAGAGGTTGTGATGCAGGCGAAACGTCAGGAGAGAATGCTTCTAGAACATAGCCATACAGCCTGAAAAACCTACAACCTCGTAATTCCAGCCATGAAAGCCTTCAACAATACACCTGTAATGAAGTCTTCCTCTTTGATTGCTGCCCTTCATCTTACCCATCATTATTCTCTCATGATGTCTCCAAAATATGACCTCAGTTTGGTCATTTATTTTCGAGGGAGACTTCAGACTTAATTTGCTCTAAAATCAGCTAATTTTTCTTTTTAGCAATCTATCATATCCGTTGCACTTTCTTCCAGCACCCAAACCATCAGTTTTCCTTACTGTCCAGTTTTCACAACCACAGAGAAAACAGAACTATTACAGCACAATCCTGACTTCATGTTCAATCCTTACACTTGAAGATTTTTTCTGGTTCCTTCACAGCTGTTATTCCAAATATTAACCCTCTTTTGGAATTTTTGATAAGTCTCCATTATGACTAGGCTCGTATATAGAAAATATTTAATAATAATAATAATAATCTTTATTTGTACCCCAAAGGGACTTGGGGAAGCTCATAGAAGCACTCCAAATGCCACATACAGACAACAATACACAAGTATACATATAATGACAAATACAATAAACAGTGCATAAAAATCCCACTGATAAAATTATAGAAGTATGTGTTTAAAATTTCTAAAACACAGTAGAACCTGCAAGTAAGCGGGCTATCTGTTGTAACAATCAAGGTGTGGGGCAGTACAATCGATTCATCACGTTGACCATGGATTACTAAGAATCAAAGGCCTGTCTGAAGAGCCATGTTTTTAGACTCACCCGGAAGGCCTGAAGAGAGGGGGCTAATCTAATTTCTTTAGGAAGGGTATTCCTGAACTGGGATGCCACCACCGAGAAGGCCCTCTCTCTTGTCCCCACCAACTATACTTGAAATGGTGGTGGGACTGAGAGAAAGGCCTTCTCAGCAGATCTTAATGCCCACACCAGTTAATAGAAGGAGATGGTGTTTAGAAGACAGGTTGGACCCGAAGCGTATTGCAATGTCTCAATCTCCCAATTTAAAGTTATGTAAATACTCTATGTGAAAACCTGCATTGTCTACTAGCTTGAGTGTTGAACCAGGACTTTGGGAGACTCAGGTTAGAAGCCCTTGGACATAGAAACTTAGTGGGTGATCCTGGACAAGCCACACTCTCTTAGCCTCAGAGCAAAGGCACTCCCTTCAAACAACACATCTTGCCCAGACAACCCTGTAATAGAGTGCAATAAATCAGAAATGACTTGGAGACACAAAACAATAATAAATAATCTCTGATTGTGGTTTCATTTCCTTAATGTTCCTCATTACATTGAGGTTGTTCCTAATTTTTATTGTATAGATGCTTTCTCTTTTGCATTTCCTCAACAGTTCCATGTTTTTGCTATTTCTACTAGTAATATAGTGTCATCTGCATGTCTTAAATTATCAATGTTCCCTCTACCATTATTCTACCCTTTCCACTTTATCTAAGGAAACTGAAAAGACAAATGAATGCATTTTGCTAAGATTTATACTCAGCTGTGCTCAATGGGTTTAGTAAGGAAAGGCAAATAGGGATGCAGCCTGATATGTTGATTCTTTATTGTTCATTCATATGTTTGAGGAATTATATTCTAAAAACACAAGACTAGTATTTGTCTTTCTAAAACATTTCTAATCCTTTCCTCCTATCTGCATAGGTGATTGCAATTGTGATGGATCTCTTCACAGATATGGAAATACTCAGTGATCTAATGGAAGCGTCAAGCAAGAGGCACGTGCCTGTTTACCTGATCCTTGATGAAAAAAACTTGAAATACTTTGCTGAAATGTGCACTAAAATGGATCTCACAATGGACGACTTTCCAGTAGGTTTCTTTATCATTAATGCCCTTCTCTCTCCCCCCCCCCCCCACCAACACACACACACAACTGGTATTCATCAAGCTTCTAATTCCATGGCTGACAGATTAATGGATGGAATAGCAGGGTGATGCTTGCCATTTAAACTGGTATGCATAATATCAGTAATCACATTGATATATCATCACAGCCCGCTGTTTCCTTTGTAAAGGAATTCAATGCTGAATAGATATTCAGATGACAGGCATAAATAAAAGAGGACCTTTTGGACAGTGGTGGATTGACAGGGGAAATGTCACGTGTTTCATTTTGTCTGTCTTTTGCCATTTGCATACATAGAACTCGGAGAAGGGAAAGTATGGAACAATATTCCCATTATGAATGCATATAAAATTACAAGTTATGGTATGCTACCTTAATAACAAATACTTTACAATGTGAACTGCCTCTGCTGAAGAATACTTTGTTTAACCACAGTTGGCCCTTCACGTTTGAGTTTCTGACTTTTGCAGATTTGATTATTCACAGATTTGATTAAGATATTAAGTCTAGGCATTTTCAAGTCCTCTAGTATCATTCTGTGGCTAGCGTCAAGTGCTGGAGGACCTAGTAATTCCTAGAGAGGCATTCTTCCAAGTGAAAAGCATTTTTAAATCAGATTTTCCCACGTTCACCGGGCTCCTGTAAATGTGGAGGGCTGGCTGTAATGTGAAAGCTGTATGTCGTAGGTGGCATCTATGTCATTCATTTAATGAACAACATTGCATTTTTAATGGTGTGTCTTTCTGCCAAGTGGATAAGAAGAAGAAAACAGGAATTAAAAACAAAATGAGACCATAACTTAAAACTATACGCTATCCCAGAATACTTGTAGGATGTCAAAATACACAAAATAATCTATGTCAGGAAAAAATAATATGCAAGGTATATGATATTCAGTACATAGTTCAGTGTATTCATATAAAGTGAAGTGAAAAGGAGCAACCGCTCTCAAACATATTACAGTTATTACAACCATAACTTAAAAGACAATTAAAAGCAGAATAAAAGTAGCCAGCCACATAACTCCCTTCAATAGGAGACTGGCTTATCCACCAAACACCTGGCTACATTATAAAATGGCTGTCCCTGCCAAAAAAAAGAAAATAGTATGAGAGTCAAAGGGGCAATGAAGATCTCTGTATGGTTTTCTTCATCCACTTTAGGCAATACTGAATGTAATGGTGCTAGGCGAATTTGTTTATCAGTGGTTCCCAACCTGTGGTCCATGGACCACCAGGGGTCTGCAAGAACGAAAATATGATCTGCAGTCTCACAATTTCTACATCGTTGCCTTGAAACCACACAGCAACAAGAATGACTGGTCTCGCAAAACCCTCTTACCCACGAAAGATTACTACTACCACATCAGCCCTAGATTATTAAATATGGTTTTCTGTGGGCGAGCAGATGGCGACTACCCGATGGCATATGTTCCATATCAGGAACTAGAGCTGATGTGGTCTGTCCAATGCAATTTTCTGAAACATCATGCCAAATAACCAAACCAAATCTAAAGTTGACCAAAAACTGATTTGTAACCCTTTTGATACTAATCTTGGAGAGTGGTTCCTGATCAAAATGGTCCCTGGTCAAATGATCCCTGGTCAAGTGGTTCCTCTTCAAAGTGGTCTCTGGTCAAAGTGGTCCCTGGTCAAAAAAAGGTTGGGAACCACTTGTTTAAATCAGAGTTGTCATGTGGATGGTGGTGCTTGGCCAGAGCTAGAGAACCACTATCACCTCACAAGTATTTTTTGGCCAGACAGGCTCATTTCTGAGCTTCTAGTAGAACACAACTGAGAAGTAGAGCATCCAATGATATATTCCATTGTGATTTAGCTCCTTAACAGTACATTTGTTTTTTAAAAAACACGCACAAAACATACACAATAGGCCTATTGCTGTCATGCCTAATTTTGTCTTCTATAAATAAGGGTGTGGACTATTGCCCTGATGAATCATTCTTAGTTCACTTGATCCAATATTCTGTTTCCATTTTTAATGAACACATTGACTATCCTCCTTAACATTTAGCATGTTGGAAATCCAAAGACAAGAGTCCACGCTCTTCTAAAAAGTAGTACTCTGTTATACTGGGAGATTTTTATTTATTACTTCTTTGGAAATACTGCATTCTAACTTGTAGCTGTTGTTAATAAATTCACTATGATCATCTCAAGTCTTCTTGAGATGCCATAACTTTCCAATATTCAAATAACAAATAGTAATCCATAAAATGGTCCGAGTCCTAGAAATTATTTTCAGTATTTTATAGTCATGTAGTATTTCCAGAACATTCCCCATCCCATAAAGCAAAACAGTTCCTTTTCCCACACCTCCAGCAATTATTGTACGCTTTTTAATACCTCCCCACTTAAAGCTGTACCTATTTATCTACTCATATTGCTGTTTTCGATCTGCTAGATTAATAGAAGCTGGGCTGATGGCAGGAGCTCACCGCGACTCAGGTTTGAGTTTGATCAGCAAGATTTTCTACAGCTGGTGGTTTAACCTGCTGTGCTAAAGCCCGGCCCAGTCTATTATACAGTATATACCTTGTGAGCAAGTAATAGAGATGTACAAAAAAGCACTGCAAACCTTGATGATTCTGGGTTTTATGTAAACTTTTGCTAAAGATTCATTAAAATACTTATTGAGACACATACTGCAACAACTAGTTGCAAGTTTCATGTTGTGTATGTATTATTATGTACATACATAACATCATTCCAGAAAAGTCCATCTGTCTTGGCAATTTCTATCTCCATGACTTCTGCTTTTCATTTCAGAACATGCGGATACGCTGTGTGAGTGGAGACACGTATTACAGTAAAGCTGGCAAGAAGCTCACAGGGCAAGCACTTGAGAAATTTGTGCTAATAGACTGTGAACAAGTCCTTGCAGGAAGTTACAGGTGAGAAGTCATGAACAATGGGTCTAAGGATGTTCTTGCATGCTAAGAATACTTTTTGGAGAGGACAGCAATAGTGTTGTTTTGGAATCTGTGCATTTGTATAACATATTCTCTGTCATTGGAGGTATTTTATTTTGTTCTGTCCTACTACTGGTGAGCTAACGATTATATAAATAGTAGGCCTGGGTAACAACGCAAAAATTTGTTTCTAAAATCGATTTGCATTTGGGGGTTTTTTTTTGTTTCTATATTTAAAATAATTACAAAATTTTCCTTTTAAAAAGTTTGATATTTATGAAATTTCGTAAATGGTAAAAAATTAACGAATCGATTTCCGAAACAATAACGAATCGATTCGTTAATGGCGGACGCGACCGCGAAATACGCTAAAAAACTTCCAAAAACTTCTGAAGCTTCCCTCTCCCTCTGTTCTTGACTGTTGGTGTGATATTATAAATTTTTTTCACTAATTAAACCATAAAACTGGCCCAGATGCGGAAATAATAACGAAACGACCTCAGAACAATAACGAAACGAATACAATAACGAAATACGAAGCATTTACAAAACGTGTTTAAAAATTCGTTTTTTTTAATAATTGCTCCAGAATGGTTCGATATCGTTTTGTAATTGGAAAAATTAACGAATTATTAACGAATTACGAATTAACGAAACGAAACCGCCCAGGCCTAATAAATAGTACTTCCTTTTTATCTTCACAAGTTTTGTGATTGACCCATATCTTCAAATATATTTTCAAATACACAGGTATACACATGGAACATGGCAGAATTTGGAAGAATTTGGACTCATAGAATTCTGGGAGTTATTGTAGTAATAACTGGTGCAATTTATTAATTTATATAATCAATCAATTAATCAATTTATATAACTTCAATTCCTTTGAACTGGATTGGCTCAGTGGGTTAAACCCTTGTGCCAGCACAACTGTTGACTGAAAGGTTGGAGGTTCAAATCTGGAGAGCGGGGTGAGCTCCTGTCTGTCAGTTCCAGCTTTTGATGTGGGGACATGAGAGAAGTCTCCCACAGGATGGTAAAACATCTGGGAATCCCCTGGGCAATTTCCTTGAACATGGCCAATTCTCTCACACCAGAAACGACTTGCAGTTACTCAAGTTGCTCCTGCCATGAAAAGAAAACGCCTTTTTGAAGTTATTTTATCTTTATTTCAAGTTACCAGATTCCCCCCATCCCTATCTTGGAAGCTAAGCAGGGTCAGTCCTGGTGGGAGACCACTAAGGAATAACAACAGCCAAGGCTGTATTTCAGCAGAAGGAAACGCAAAATCACCTTTTGTATTTCTTGCCTAAGAAAACTTCAAAAAGTTCACATGGCTGACATAAATTGGCAGGTGACCTGAAGGCACACACAAACCCAAAGTATAGCTTTCATATCTCACTTTCTGTCTGCATGCCATTCCTTTGGCTTAGTTTTTATGAGGAAATAGTTTTACTAAAAAAAACCCTCAACAATAACCATCTTGTTTTTGCTTGACTGATAATTCCTCTAATCACCCAATCTACCCCTGACTCGTCAGCATTTGGCATATCAGAAAAGCTTTAGCAATAGCTTTCTTCTTGTCCTTCTGTTTGATTTAATGAGCAATCTGCCAAACTTATGAAATCTTCCCACAGTTAAGAGTCACCTGATACCAAGATGGGGCCTCTTTTCTGCATAACTGTGAACAGGAAGGATTATAATATTGACTATCTTGAGAGTCAACAATGATGAAAATCAACTTGTCTAGTCATATTGGCCGCTGTGCTTGATGGTGAACTGTTAAACTCTGAAAGCATAGTTTTGGTTATCTTAAGAAGGAAGATCTTTATAAAAGGTCAGAGGCTTTCAGTTACTTTTCCTGCTAGTTCCTAGTTCTTGAAAACATGTTGAAGGGCTAAACTTTCATAAGAGGTTATTCAAGTCCTACAGCATACAGAGGGTTTTTACCTTGACCCCTGAGCAATGCTTCAAGCTAGAATTGACAAAGTGCAAACACTCTTCCTATTTGCGGCTACAGTCAATCTCTGTAAAAATCTACTGCCTAAGAGTTGCCAAGTCAAGTAGTAGGACTATCCTTATTTCAGTGGCCTTTCTTTACAATGCTTCCTGAAGAACTATCGGAATAGATTTAGAAGGTCAAACTGGAACACCAAGGAGGATAAATCCAGGAATCCTGGTGTCATTGGGACTAAGTGATTCTTTAATTTTTGCCCATCATTTTGGATTCATGATCTTCCTTCCATGAATAGAATTGATACACTCACTTTTGTGTGTGTGTGTATGTGTCAGGAGCAACTTGAGAAACTGCAAATCACTTCTGGTGTAAGAGAACTGGCCGTCTGCAAGGACATTGCCCAGGAGGCACCTGGATGTTTTGATGTTTTACCATCATTGTGAGAGGCTTCTCTCATGTCCCCGTATGGGGAGCTGGAGATGACAAAGGGAGCTCATCCACGCTCTCTTCGGATTTGAACCTACGACCTGTCGGTCTTCAGTCCTGCCAGCACAAGGGTTTAACCCATTGCACCACCAGGGGCTCTGATACACTCACTGAAGGAGCTACTATAGTAGAACTTCTACATAAGAATGTCCCAACATAAGTATATTTCATCTTACAAATCCTCGCTCAGCCTAGAGTGACATTTTGACATAAGAACGCTGTTTGATCTATGAAGAGTGCAAAAGAGGATTTTTTGCCCCTAAACCA
This sequence comes from Anolis sagrei, assembly GCF_037176765.1. Lineage (NCBI taxonomy): Eukaryota > Metazoa > Chordata > Lepidosauria > Squamata > Anolidae > Anolis > Anolis sagrei. Next base: position 206,688,649 of record NC_090024.1, on the reverse strand, counting down.
GTTCTAACAACAAGGTAGAAAATAATAGAATCATAAGACCCTAGAGTTAGAAGAGACCACATGGGCCATCTAGTCCAACCCCCTGCCATGCAGGAAAAGCACAATCAAAGTAACCTTGACATATGGCCATCCAGCCTCTGTTTAAAAGCTTCCAATGAAGGAGCTTCCACCACACCCCAAGGCAATGAGTTCCACTGCTGAACAGCTCTAACAGTCAGGAAGTTTTTCCTAATTTTTAGATGGAATCTCCTTTCCGGTAATTTGAACCTATTGTTCCGGGCAGGCATGTAGCCAAGGGAGGGGGGAGGGGCTTGAGGGAATTCAGCCCCCCCCCCCCCGAAATTCTCATGATGGTCCGTGAGAAGGCCTTACTGGTACATTATGTTTATTCATATCATGATCTGATCACCATGCTCAATATATCCCATATGCATGGGGGTATTGGGGTAACAATACAAAAGGTTTGCTAGGGTAGACGCTCTTTCACTCAGGCTCAGCCCCCCCCCCCCCGAATCAAATTCAGCTCCCCCCGAATCAAAATCCTGGCTACGGTCCTGGTTCCAGGTACTAGTTTCCAGGGCAGCAGAAAGCAAGCATGCTCCCTCTTCCTTATGACATCCTTTCACATATTTATACATGGTTATCATATCTCCTCTTAACTTTATCTTCTGCAAGCTAAAAATACCCAGCTCTTTACGTTTCTCCTCATAGTGCCCTAGACCTTTGATCATTTTAGTTGCCCTCCTCTGGACACCTTCCAGCTTGTCAATATCTCATTTTAACTGTGGTGCCCAGAACTGGACACAGTTTTATTCCGGGTGAGGTCTGACCAAAGCAGAATAGAAAGGCACTACGACCTCCCTTGATCTAGACACTATACTGCTTTTGATGCAGCCCAAAATCCCATTGGCTTTTTTAGCTGCTTCATCACACTGTTGGCTCATGTTCAACTTGTCCACAAAGACTCCGAGATCTTTCTCACATGGGCTGTTGTTGAGCCAGGCTTCACCCATCCTTTATCTTTGCATTTCATTTTTTTCTGCCTAAGTGTAATATCTTAAATTTGTCCTTGTTGAAATTCATTTTGTTAGTTTTGGCCCAGCTCTCTAATCCGTTAAGGTCATTTTAATTCTGATCCTGTCCTCTGGATTATTAGCTATCCCTCCTAATTTGGTGTCATCTGCAAACTTGATAAGCATGCCCTCTAAACCTTTATCCAAGACATTAATAAAGATGTAGAACAGTACTGGGCCCAGGACCAAACCCTGCAAGTACTCCATTAGTCAACAAATTACAACAAAATGACAGAAAAAGCATTTCAATAGAGTAATGTTATGTAGTAATTACTGTATTTACGAATTTAGCAACAAAACATTTCAATGTATTGAAAGAGCTGTGGATCTGGGCAGAAGGTAGACTGCACTGGATAATACAGAACATTGGATGAGTGAAGGTTGGATAATTGAGACTCTGGTGTACCACTGTATCTGATTTACAGTGATCCCCCCTCCTTTCCTCATGCTATAGTTCATCTTATTCAACAGGGTCCCCCAACACTGTAGGTTTTTCAGAGAGCCATAGGAACTGCAATGAGGATAAACGGGTAATAGAAAAGTCCACTTCCACCAGCCTAGCTGTTCACACTTGAGTCTGTGTCCAATTACTGGAATTTATAATTGCTACCTTTCAGGTTGTTCCTCATTTTTGTTGTATAGATGCTTGGAAACCACAGACTATAATAACTTTACCAGTTTGTTTGCATAGTCAAGTAATAGTTTTAGTATTGCCTAATGGACATCAAGCACATGAACCCATCTTGAGATAATGATCTTCAAATTGTTCCACGGTTCAACAGCCTAACGCTGAAACAGTACCCATGGTATAAATTACTATTTCTGTCCAACCAACTTCCATGTTTTCTTAAAGCAAGTAATATTTGAAATTTGAGTAACAATATTGGTAGTTAATGATGTTTCTGGATATTTTCTCTTTCAGTTTTACATGGCTGTGCAGCCAGGTCCATACTGGCTTGGTAATACACTTCAGAGGAAAAGTTGTCGAATGTTTTGACAGAGAGTTTCGATGCTTATATGCGGAATCCAGATCTGTGAATCAACTCAATATCCCCGTTGCTGAAAGGTCCATATTGTCTTCTCACAGAACCTTGAAGAACTATGAGCCAGTTTTAAAAGGGTTTCACCAAAATGAAAGTGAAACCTCAAGCCCCTCCAGCAGCCTCTCCAATTACAGCATAGCCAGCATAAAGAAATCGCCATATTTAAACCAGGCAACGTCCAAGGACATTTCAGGCTTACTAGGGATTAGTAACTCGAAATATCAGCCTAGGGAGCTATCAGATTCTAGCTGCAGTGCTGCAGCTAAATTAAAGTATCAATTCAATGAAATCTCTAATTTGCCAAGACTTAAAACAAATTTTCTATCAGCATCATCGCCAATACTAGGCGACAATACAAGAAATGGGCACGATTTGCAGTTTCGGCCTGAGAATATTGGAACAGCCAGCAACAGGGCATTCCCATATAACCCTCAACCAAAGGACAATGTAAGCAAAATACAGAATAATGAAAAAACAGCAACTCATGGATTCAGCAAACTAGATCTCATTTACAACCCAACTAAATCATTGAATAGTGGCCTGAAAGTCTCAGTTCCTTCTTCTTCTGGTGTCTCTGATGATGCAGCAAGAGAAAACAAGAGCAACATACACAGAGATGAAAAAAGGATGACTCTTGGTCACAGTAAATTGGATATGATTACCAATTATAACAAATCAAAAGCAAAACAAGTTCACAGTCGATTTGAGATGTAATCTGTGATGTGGTATTAGCAAAATGTTTATCATAGCCAAACGTGCCATGCATTTGTAAAAATTAATTCCAAAATATAGAAGCTTGATATCTGTTTATTATTAATTGATATAGGTGTCAAAAACATTTCTAAAATACTGAGATGTCTTTGTAAGAAGTTTAGAAAAATTGTCATATATGATATATGAGAGCTAAAGGAACTCTGGTACTCCATAATTCTAGAATTAATCTGAAAGATAAAATACCTTGAAAGCTGGAAATAGGAACAATCTGAGATGTCTTCCTTCTGGACATATTTATTTACTGGTTCTCAGATAACTAGATTACTAATTAATGGTGGTTTGAGTGATGGATTGTGGTCAATAAACTCATTGGATGACCTTGGAAAAGATGTTATCTTTCTGGTCAATGCCAATGAAAGTAAATTGCAGGGTGGGGCATCTATATAATCCTGAACAATTTGGAGAAAGGATATAATTGAAAATGCTATAAACCAGTAAATAAATATGAGCGGAAGAAATCACTCACTTAAAAATAGTACACTGGTTTTGGTACAACTCTTTATCAGAAGTGGAAATCTCACCATAATACAAAAATGGTGCTTCCTGTTTCCTAGTAATTGACTTTTGTCATTCTGTTTAATAAATAATGTTAGTTGTACAATGCAATTATAATAAAGATCTCTGAGTACTGAAGACTGATATTAACTATGTAAGAAGACATACCAAAGGGTGGGTATAAATGACTGGAAATGTCCTGAACATCACTTGTGTAACCTGAATTAGGTTTGCATTCTGTCTGACTTCTGATTTTTTTTTAAATTACAGGAACACAATCTCATATCAGTGGTCAATCAGATTTTCATAATGGGTGCCCACAACCCCAGGATAGTTCCTTGTACATGAGTCACTGAAAAGGAATTAAGGCACAGTCCAGCCAAAGTCTCTTTTATTTCCAAGGGAAGTTAATTGCTTCATTATCTAAAATCAGCTAAACTTAAATATGTTTAGCTTTGACTACCTTATGCTGTTACTTAGTAGGGAGGAACAGGTTGTTATCACTAACGCTTACTATTTCTCATAATTGAAATTGGATGTGTTTTGTCTGTCTGGTTTTTAGAATATGTTGAGCTAGTATAGCCAAGAATTTCTGGGCTTGCTGTGGGAATCTTTTGGAAAAATCACTCATTTTAATGTTCTCTTCCAATTCTATAATTGTATGACAGAGAAAGAAGGAGAGAAAGGATGTTGGACAGGGTATTAGTGACGCCAAACAAGGAAACAGACTGCTACCAGTAATCTGGCAATCTTCACAGTGAGGCAAATGGATGCATACATTGGGTTGCTGTGAGTTTTCTGGGCTGTATGGCCATGTTCCAGAAGCAATTCATTCAGTTGCTTCCGACTCTTCATAACTTCATGGACCACCCCATGCCAGAGCTCCCTGTTGGTTGTCACCACCCCCAGCTCCTTCAAGGTCAAGCCAGTCACTTCAAGGATAACATCCATCCATCTTGCTCTTGGTCTGCCCCTCTTCTTTTCTTCCATTTTCCCCAGCAACATTACCTTCTCCAGGCTTTCCCGTCTTCTCATGATGTGGCCAAAGTACTTCATCTTTGCCTCTAATATCCTTCCTCCAGTGAGCAGTTGGACATTATTTCCTGGAGTATGGACTGGTTTGATCTTCTAGTGGTCCAAGGCACTCTCAGAATTTTCCTCCAACACCACAGTTCAAAAGCGTCTATCTTCCTTTGCTCAGCCTTCGTTATGGTCCATACAGCCCAGAAAACTCACAGCAACCCAGTGATTCCAATCACGAAAGCCTTTGACAACACATTGATGCATACATTACTCAAGGTTTATGAAGGGAAGGACAGAGTGAGAAGAATGAGATCTGGAAAACTGAAGAGAAGAAGAAACTGAAACATATTTTCTCTTAAATATAGGAAAGGCAATAAATTTGCTACTTTGGGGAACACTCCTGAAAATGTTCCTGGTGCAGTAGTGGAGGGACACTCTGGGCACTGAAATGGGCATAGTTTCCCTACCCCTATCTCTTAAGTCCCATCTACACTGCTATATAATCCAATTTCTGAATCCAGGTTTTCTGCTTTGAATTGGATTATATAGCAGTATATACTCATATAATCTGGATTCAGAAACAGGATTATATAGAAGTGTAGATCCAGCCTTAAACAGAGGGATTTAGGACCTTTGCCACTGCTCAGATAATATGGATTCTGTCTGGGGTAACTTATATCAACTTCTAGTACCCAACACAAGGATAGTTAAATGAAGCAGGCCAGGTTATCATCAGCAATCCACTGGACTATTTTAAAGTATGGAAATCATCCTGGGAAATGAGCAGTCTCTTTTGGCACTATTAAGCTACTTATGGTAATTGCTCGTAGATATCTAAGCATATACATGCCTTTTACGGGGTAACAAATTACATTGTATATAAGGTATCATTCATTTTGTAAGGATTTTCATGGGAATTGAACTATCTGCATCCATGTAAGAACATTGTTCTTTTAAACCATTTATCATAGCTTCTAATCCATCATAAACTTTATCATTGCCGTAAGGCTGATATATGCGGTATAAAAGAAAAGCAAATAAATAATAAATAAATTATCATCAAGTTCTTCCTTAATTTGCTTGTGCCTGATAAGGCATTATAAAATCATTTCATAAAGGCTTTAACTTGTACAGGATTCTGTCCCTTGTATTGACTGACTATTCATTAATATCGTGACAGAAGTGTTTTGGATTTTCATTTTTGTTTAGATTTTGGAATATCTGTAATTGAATAAAGTACATAATCACATATCTTGCAGATGACACCCAAGTCTAAACACAAAACAATTTATGTTTCATATCCATCTTATAGCCTAAAGGTAATCTTGTACACAATATTTTAATAATACATGAAACACATTTTGTGTACATGAAGATATATAAAAACAAATATGTCATTATCTCAGCCACCCATGTGGATGAGTCTGGAATACTTTGGATTTTGATATGCAGGATAAGGAATACTCAATCTATATAGTCATAAATCTCTTAATGATATAATGAAGGCAATTTACACAGGATATAATATATTTTCATCTGAGGAATTTACACAGCTTCAACAGGCTTCAGCAACTACACAGGTGCACAAGGAGTATTCTCTTAATGGTATTCATACTACTACTACTACTAATAATAATAATAATCATCATCATCATCATCATCTTCATTTATACCCCGCCACCATCTGCCCAAAGGGGACTTGGGGCAGCTAACACGAGGCCAAGCCCAAAAATACAATACAGCAAAAAATTAAAATAAAATAAAAATACAGAATGCAGACAACAAAAATGACATCAGAATAAAATACATACAGTAGCAAAATAAAATAAATAAAGCCAATTAACACATTATAAAATCGAACAAAATGGGCAGGCCAAATGGACGAGGTAAAATGATAAAACCCTGGATGAGGTAGGAAAGAAAATATATAATTGAGGGGGGGGGGGGGCAAAAAGAGTAAACAGTGGGGTAGGCTTTCAGTATAGGACAGGGGAAAGTGCATCATAGGGGCAACATTATAGATGGAGCAAACAGAAATGGGATAAATGGTCACTCTCCAAATACTTATCTAAGTATATCTATGCTTATAACCATACCAGTAAGGAGCCCCCGGTGGTGCAGTGGGTTAAACTCCTGTGCCGGCAGGACTGAAGACCGACAGGTCGCAGGTTCGAATCCGGGGAGAGGCGGATGAGCTCCCTCTATCAACTCCAGCTCCTCATGCGAGGACATGAGAGAAGCCTCCCACAAGGATGAAAAAAAATCAAATTATCTGGGCATCCCCTGGCCAACGTTCTTGCATACGGCCAATTCTCTCACACCAGAAGCGACTTGCAGTTTCTCAGGTCGTTCCTGACACGACAAAAAAACAAAGCAACAAAAAACCATATCAGTACCAGCATAAATTATTATTTTAGGGCAACATATCAGGGCAGTCACCAGTCTTTAGTTTATCAGGAAGGCTTTAATCAAAACATCTAACGTATTTGTTAAACTTAATAGTAACATGAATTAAGAGTACTATTATAATATAAAAAAGACCATTCTAAATAGAAATTTTAATTCAGTTTGCATTAATGTGATTTTTGAACTTGCATCTTCTTTTCAAGCTGGATAATCCTGGGGCCAATATTCTTGCTCAAAGCTACACACATATCATCGTTTACTTTCAATCGATTCCTGGACTTGTTTTTGATTACAGCAAAGCAGAAAACCCTTGTCCACATAAATAAGTTGTGGAGTAGAGCATAAGATAGCACAAGGCGATTCCTCAGATTTTAGTATAAAAATTGCTTTTTTACACCAAAACTCCTCAAGAGAATCAAATTCAAACACGTCCTTCCAATTTCTATCATTTTGAAATTCAATTAGCAATTCCTGGATTTCTTCTGCAACCTCTCCAATTTCATTCAATTTAAATAAGACAAAATTTATATGAATATTGAGGACTCAAAGTGAGTAAAACAACTGGAGTCATCAAATCATTAAACAGCAAAATAGAATCACTAACACAGCTGAGCAAAATAAAAGAATGTGTGTGGCATGAGTGTGTGACACATGATGTCAATGGCTTGCTTTCCCTCTGGCCTCCCGTAAAATCAATGCAGTTCAATAACAGATCTGATGAGGCAGAGAAGGCTAAAGACGTTGTAAAATTACAGTTCCCAGAATTTGATTACGTGGAGCCATGGCAGTTAAAGGGATGGTAAACTACACTAATTTTACAGTGTAGATTCACTCTAGGACCTCAGAATGTGTTCCAAGACCCACTGTGGATACCTGGAACTACAGATAATAATGAACCCTATATTTTGGTTACATTTGGATTAGAAGCATACTATAGAACAGTACTGAAGGATTTAAAGAGGGTCACAAACATGAATGTTGTTTTTGTAGATAAGGTAGTCATAGTATACAAGGGATTTTTTTTACATTCCTGAGCATTTGTTATCATTCTCAGACTAACTTGTACTGTACCCAATTTTCCACTGACACAGAAAGAAGAAAAAGAGAGATACGTGTATTTGCAATTATCAAGTTCAATTATATCCTGTATACAATGAAACTGAAGACGCCAAGAAGTTGACAACAGAATATTCACTGGCTTTTCATGGCACACCAGTTCTGCCAGGTTTGTAGCAATATAAATGCTACAGGTCTCCCTTAGGAACAGCTTCAGAAGAACGGTGAAGACTGCCACCTTCTGTCGAGTTGTTCAATTAACTGGTGCCAATTTGTTCTTATGGGGCTAGGGGCTTGGAGGTGAAGCAGAGCTAACAAGCGTACCACATGCCACCAAAGTAGAACTTTTTGCATAACTTTTTTAAAAGCCAGGGTTCTGGGAAGAATTTGCTTTAAAACAGTGATTCTCAACCCAGGAAAGCTTTGAATTATGCTGGAATTAAACTCCACGCTGGCCAGCTCTTCTGGGATTTGAACCTCAACAGATCTAGCCCCCGACTCCAGTTGTTTTAGAACAAAATATTGTTTAATTAATCAATCCTAGACACCTTAGGCATGACAGAAGAGAAAGGTTGTAGGCTGAACTTGTTCGTTCTTATTAGTACTGGAACCAGAGTGTTCCAGGGTCTAGTGAAGCTACCATCCCCAGCATTTTATTTTATGACAGTTAGCATTGCAAGTGTGTCAAATGGCTCATTGCAAAACAGATAGCTTTTCATGCAAAGGGACCGACTGGGACCCACAAATCCCTCTTTATTTCCTCAGGAGCAGCCTGACTTCTGCCAGTATGGGTTCCCAGGCTACCCCCTGAGCCCACTCTGTCTGCATTTCCTCAAAAACTCCATAGTGGGAGGCCTCTGCCAGTACGGGTTCCCCTACCCTCTATGAGTTCCTCATGTGCCTGTATGTTATTAATAACTGTATGTACATATATGAAATATGAAGCAAGCTGACATCTTTGTGAACTCTGACCAGCATTCCAGAACCTGGGCACCTCAAGCTGCCCCAGGTCTTCATCTTTGTTTAAATGGACTTTCAAGCACCTCATATTATGGACAATAGATCTGTAGCCCCAACCTCAAGCCTCGGAAGATCAGGTCACTTGAGAATTGGGAAACTTATGGAGATTTTTTTTGTCATGTCAGAAGCGACTTGAGAAACTGCAAGTCACTTCTAATGTGAGAGAATTGGCTGTCTGAAAGGACGTTGCCCAGGGGACGCCCTGATGTTTTGATGTCTTTACCATCCTTGTGGGAGGCTTCTCTCATGTCCCCGCATGGGGAGCTGGAGCTGATAGAGGGAGCTCATCCATGCTCTCCCCAGATCGGAACCTGCGACTTGTCAGTCTTCAGTCCTGCCGGCACAGGGCTTTAACCCAATGCGCCACCGGGAGCTCCACTTATGGAGATGCTAATAACTTCTCATAAAGGACATTTCCTCTCTGCGAGGAGAAGGGAATGTTGCAGCCTTCCTAAAACAATGACATTTCCGGGTTGTTGTAGGTTTTTCAGTTTGTATGGCCATGTTCTAGAAGCATTCTCTCCTGACGTTTCACCTGCATCTATGGCAAGCATCCTCACAACCTCTGAGGAGAGCAATGTCTAATCTCGATAAAATAGTGAATAGTAGAGACATCATACTGGCAATGAAGATCCGCATAATAAAAGCAACGGTATTCCCCATAGTCACCTACGGATGTGAGAGCTGGACCATAAGGAAGGCTGAGCAAAGGAAGCTTTTGAACTGTGGTGCTGGAGGAAAGTTCTGAGAGTGCCTTGGACCACGAGAAGATCCAGCCAGTCCATACTTCAGGAAATAAAGCCTGACTGCTCATTGGAGGGAAGGATAGTAGAGGCAAGGATGAAGTACTTTGGCCACATCATGAGAAGAAAGAAAAGCTTAGAGAAGACAATTGTGCTGGGGGAAATGGAAGGGAAAAGAAAGAAGGGCCAACCAAGGGAAAGATGGATGGATGGCATCCTTGAAGTGACTGGCTTGACTCTGAAGGAGCTGGGGGTGGTGACGGCCGACAGGGAGCTCTGGCGTGGGCTGGTCCATGAGGTCACAAAGAGTCGGAAGCAACTGAACAAATGAACAACAACAAGACATATTTACTATTGTAGGGGCAACAAAACCAGAATATTTCCCAAAAAGGCAGAAGCCCCCTTTCTAATAGGGAGGGAAAGGATGGACACCACGAAAGTTGATTCTTTTAAACTGCAAAAAAACTATTTATTGCGTGGCCATAGCAATAGCGACAAACAAGCATACAGGGATGCATCAAAGGGTTTGTCGCAACCCCCAATGGGGCTGCAGAGCATTTATAGTAAATGGAATATACATTTTCATTGGTTCCCAAAGACAAATCGTTTCATTGGTCTAAGTTAACTATACAGGGATCCTAACAATGGCACAACTATAACATAACTATAGTCCATTGTTCTCTGACCATGACTGTATCTTATCTGTTAGTCTGTTGCAAACATGGCTTCAGAGCGACTGGGAAACTTGGGGGTTCTATCTAGCCAACAGCTAGCTGGTTTTGTCCGGATATACTGTTATTCTTGAATAGTAACTTCTTCTTTGGAGCACTGATTTCTCAAACAATCGGCATTTTCTGTGAACATAGGCCTACTGCAGAAATAGGCCAATATGGCAGTAAATCATGACATATGGACAAAGGGAAAATATCTGAAAATTCCCTTTTTAAAACCACGTCCCCTCCACTACCAAGGATAAGATGGATAGATGGTATCCTTTAAGCGACTGGCTTGACTTTGAAGGAGCTGGGGGTGGCCATAGCCAACAGGGAGCTTTGGTAGTAGGAAGAAGCTGAATGAATAAATAACAAGATATATTTTGGGTAATGAAAAACACTTCTAAAGAACTGCTATTTTATGCACAGACATATTATCTGTTTCCTACAACAAAAGAGATTCCATCTGAACACGAGGAAGAACTTCCTGACTGTGAGAGACGTTCAGCAGTGGAACTCTCTGCTGTGAGTGTGGTGGAGGCTCCTTCTTTGGAAGCTTTTAAACAGAGTCTGGGTGGCCATCTGTCAGGGGTGCTTTGAATGCAATATTCCTGCTTCTTGGCAGGAGGTTGGACTGGATGGCCCATGAGGTCTCTTCCAACTCTTTGATTCTATGATTCCTAACAGATTGGAGACAACAGGTCCTAACAGGTCCTGTTCAGTCTAACAACTGAAGCCAATTGCCTTGGATAATTACATTTCGTTGTACGTATACCACTGGAAAAGATTAAACTCAAGCGGGTTTTTGGCTCTTCTCTACAAGGTTATGATCTCTAAAAGGTCATGCTTTTCAAAAAAATTTAAAAGTGGTGTCCAATTGCAATAATTCCACCCTTTGTCTCTATTTTAAAGCATGGCTTCCAAGATTGGTAGGTAGTTGAGACATCCTCAAGGTCCAGCCACCATTTATGTCATTCTGTCAGGCTGACTCAAATAACAGCATATATTGGAAGTCATAGTTTTAGAACAGAGACAAAATGTCCTTGTATAAATTGTAAAAGTTCTTAACTTGCTAATGAGAAGAAGAAGATATAGCAGGCATGGGCAAATTTGGGCCCTCCAGGTGTTTTGGACTGGTGGGAGTTGAAGTCCAAAACACCTGGAGGGCCCAAATTTGCCCATGCCTGAGATATATAATGGGGAGGGGGGAGACAATGATGATTGTGAATATGGACTCGGAAACTCACTCCTTCTTGTCACTCTAACCAGTATCAGTCTATATTCCAAGTTGACAACGTGGTAGAATGAACCGGAACTGACGTCATTCAGTTTCCAGGCGGCGGCTGGTTAGTTCGGCGGTAGGCCGCGTGTAAGGGGTTCCCTTCTCTTCCTTCCTGCTTTCCTCCTTCTTCGGTTCCTTCGTTGGCGGCAATGGCGGTGCGGGCCAGCTTCGAGAACAACAACGAGATCGGCTGCTTCGCCAAGCTCACCAACGCCTACTGCCTGGTGGCCGTCGGGGGCTCCGAGGGCTTCTACAGGTAACGGAGGGGCAGGAGCCTTAGGCCTTTCTAGGCCCCTCGGCGGCCTTTCCCTCTACAGTGGCGCCTCAGGCCTTCTTCTGGCTCGAAGCCTTCTGGCGGAGAGGAGAACGAGAGGCACTCCAACCTAATCACCAATGTTTATGCCTCAAGCCAGGTCTGGGCCAACTTGGGCCCGCCAGGTGTTTTGGACTTCAACTCCCACCATTCCTAACAGCCTCAGGCCCCTTCCTTTCCCCAATCAGCCGCTTAAGCGGCTGAGGGGGGAAAGGAAAGGGCCTGAGGCTGTTAGGAATGGTGGGAGTTGAAGTCCAAAACACCTGGTGGGCCCAAGTTTTCCTTTAGCCAAACCCTGTCAAATTAAAAACATTTGCTGGAAATAATTGTGTATCATTAGAGTAGTGAGCTCACTTTTGCGTGAGTCCATTATATCCGCTTTCAGGGGTCTCTTCCTCTTCTCCCTGAGAATACTAATGATTCTGTGGAGAGCTTTGTTGAAAGGAAAATTGATTTTTATTTCCTCATTCAGGCAGGCTTAACTGGCTCCCTGTTCTCTTGGTGTGGTTAAATCAGATTCGTAATTCAGCTCTAGAGACTTTTGGGCCTGGCCTCATTTCCTGTGGAAGGGCTTTTGTTGTTCATTCATTCAGTTGTTTCCAACTCTTCGTGATTTCATGGACCAGCCCACGCCAGAGCTCCCTGTTGGTCGTCACCACCCCAGCTCCTTCAAGGACAATCCAGTCACTTCAAGGATGCCATCCATCCATCTTGCCCTTGGTCGGCCCCTCTTCCTTTTTCCTTCCATTTTTCCCTGCATAATTGTCTTCTCTAAGGTTTCCTTTCTTCTCATGTACTTCATCTTTGCCTCTACTATTCTTCCCTCCAATGAGCAGTCAGGCTTTATTTCTTGAAGTATGGACTGGTTGGATCTTCTCGCTGTCAAGGCACTCTTAGAACTTTCCGTCAGCACTACAGTTCAAAAGCATCTATCTTCCTTTGCTCAGCCTTCCCTATGGTCCAGCTCTTACATCCATAGGTGACTATGGGGAATACCATTGCTTTAACTATGCGGATCTTTAGCTGAAGGAATGATGTATTTTTCTCTTCCTAGTGTGTTTTTATAATTCTATTTTGACTCTTTTTTGGACTTTTATACTACATAATATTCTACATATTCTATTTTGTGAGTTGTCTTGATGATACCCATTCATAGAAAAACAGTAGAAAACTGAATAAATAAATACGTTGCGTTAAAGAGCCTCTAATTGTGGCACATAGGCTGGACCTACACTGCCCTATAATCAAGTTTCAGAATGTGGAATAACTACATTGAACTGGATTATAGGGCAGTGTAAAGGTAAAGGTTTCCCCGTGACATTAAGTCTAGTTGTGTCTGATTCTGGGGGGTGTTGTTCATCTCCGTTTCTAAGCTGAAGAGCCGCTGTTGTCCGTAAACACCTCCAAGGTCATGTGGCTGGCATTACTGCGTGGAGCGCTATTACCTTCCCACTGGAGTGGTACCTCTTGATCTACTCACATTTGCATGTTTTCGAACAGCTAGGTTGGCAGAAGCTGAGGCTAACAACAGGAGCTCATCCTGTCAGTGAATTTGAACTGCCAATCTTCCGATCAGCAAGTGCTGAAGCTTGGCGGTTTAACCCGCTGCGACACCATGGTCGTTATAGGGCAGTGTAGACTGTTAGAATCCAGTTCAATGCAGTTAATTCACATTCTGAAACTGAATAATAGGACAATGTAGATCCAGCCTTAGAGAATTCTAACAGGTAGGAAAGGACTCTGCTGAATTGGACGGAATCTACTGCAAGCCCTCCCCAAGGCATCATATACATTGTCAAGATTTGCATGAGCCACTGGTGTCAAAGATTTAATTGAATATTAATGGATGCAGGAGGTGTTTTATGGCCTAGAAAATGTAGCATTCTTCCAGTAACAGAAAATCATGCATGGTCCATGGGCAATGTGTCCATGAGACCATGTATGTTTCTAGTCACATGTACATTTCCTAACCCTAGATGTAGGCCTGATGAACCTGGAGCAATAATACTTCATTGAAGAGCTAACCAAAAGAAACTCCCCTAAGCAGATATAGCAAGCGCCTGCTTCTTTCTTTGCCTCATCTCCCATAGTCCTGCCGGTCTCCCTTATCCAAATCCTTTGGACCAGAAGTTTTTTGGACTTCTTCAGGTTTTAGAATGCAGTTCTACCCCCATATCTGCAGGGGATGCGTTCCCAGACTCACATTAATATGTGCATTCAAGGATAAGAGCAAATCCTATTAAAATGAAGGACCTCTGGCCCAAGAATACCCTAGAATTGTGCTAGATGAAACATAAGTTGTTCATTAACTCTAGTATTAAACACTAGTTTAAAGGTCTTTTCAGTTCCCTGTGTGTTTTGAAGCTTTGAATGAACTAAACAGAAGAAATCAATCTTTCTACACTATCTGAACATGCTTGAGCAGTCAAAAGTTATGTAATCATGAAGAGTACATTAGGATTGAAAAGTGATCCCTGGAATGGTGGAGCCTGTTCCTGGAACGTCTATGAATCTTAATAGAAAATCTGACTCATACTTTGAGCTTGCAAAGACAAGTACCAATTTCTTCTTGTTTTCACTTAATTGCAGTTCACTGTTACTGGTTTGCTTTGCATCAAGCATGTAAGCAAGAAAATGTGCAGGACTTTAAGCCATGCTATATATCTGTTTATAAATTCCTCCTTAAAGTTCTCATATTGTGTCGTTACACTGAACTTACGGGATTGATTCAGCTCACTCATCAAGACAACAAGCAGCATAATATCAGGAGCATTTCCCAACTGCTGATTTGGGAATTATATAGACAAGTTGGTACCCTGTATATAGGAGTTTAGCACTACACGAATATAGGTCTAAATCAGGAAAGTAAGTAGCAAAATGCAGTCCAGATGTTATGGTCACTGGCATAAATTATTTTCAAATAAGGTTCTTTTAAAGCAAATTGTTTTGATTGCACTTACATTAATTGAAGGGTTTCTTTCTGAGTGGCATTTTTTTGCACTATAATAAAATAAAGTGTTTTTAAAAAAGCAACTAATGCTGATTTAACAATTAACAACTGCCAATAAACACAAAGTCAAACAGTTGTTGATCCAGTAAGAGAGTTGGAAAACTGTGATAATAACCATGAATAATCAGTTTAAGAAATCAGAATTGTTGTTTGTTTTTTTTAACTAATTTAAGCAAAGATTTAAACCAGCAAATCTGTGTTACTATCCCCCTTTCCTCAAAGGTGAAAGGGTGGGAAAACTGTTTGGAGTATTTTGAATTTCTTGATAATGGAGTCTCAACCTATAGTTAATCTCTACATGCATGTGAAAATGATCAAATCTCAGCTTTCTGTTACTTTTTACTACCATACCATAGAACAAAAGGTTGGGTGATACTAAATTATAGTGCTGATTATAGTGTTGACTATTTGATATACAAGATAGCCCTTTCAGACTTTATAGAGCAGTGGTTTTGGCCTACAACTCCCAGAAATCCCAGCCAGTTTATCAGCTGTTAGGATTTTTAGGAATTGAAGGCCAAAACATCTGGTGACCCGCATATTGAGAACCACTGTTACAGAGACTGTAGTCATGGACCACCTCCTGTATTACTTCTACTGCTACTATTGTCGTTGTTGTTATTATTATATTTCTACCCTGCTTTTTCTCTCCACAAAGGAGGCTCAAAGCGGCTGACATTAAAAGCATTTCAATGCAATTTGAAATCCATAAATATGCAAACATTAAAAAAGAATTAAACATCAACGATTTTTTAAAAAAGTTAAAAACATTTATTTAAAACATAGGACACATTTCTGATACTGAAAGAGCACTACCGATCTAAGTAGATTCTCCCAGATTAGTGATAAGAGAATGTGATATTTTGCTCCTTTAGGTGCTATAACAAAATATGCCATGATGTGTTAAACTGTCAATTGATACAAGCAGTTATATTGTTTTTGTTGCAACAAATTTGAAAGTTGCACATGTTCTTCTTTTGTAAACATTGTTTGCTTTCTTTTAGTGTATTTGAAGGAGAGCTTTCTGACACCATCCCTGTAGTCCATGCTTCTATTGCTGGATGTCGGATCATTGGCAGAATGTGTGTGGGTATGTTGCATTACTTGAATTATTTGGGCTCTTTGTCTAGTCTTTTATACTCTGACATTTTCTAATAAAACAGAGGAAAAAAGAAAACCATAATAGAAGCTTTAAGGATATGAGCCTATCATAGAGGTCTTCTTGAGGTAATTTGAATGACATGCTTAACACACTCCAGTTTCCTTATTTATTTATTTATTTATTTAGTTTATTTATTTATTTATAACTTGGGAATGGATTAGATAACATACTGTTTTTTAATTTAATGCCTCTGTCTCTAAATTTGTCAGGAAGATTTTTTGTATGAAGGTGGGTTCACTCTCTCTTTGCTATGTGACTTATTTACATTAGCTTCTCACATGTTCTGCACCTGTTTCCTTTGTAGGCATATGTACAGTATGGACCAAATTTCACAAAGGTGTCTGATGTGTTAATAACTTTTTGGAGGAAAAAATTGAAAAGATTTCACACATAATGTATTGTAATATAATGTAATTTTTTCTCCTATATGATGCCACAGTGTTTTAAATTTAAAACAAAAAATAAAGGAGTTATTAAGTATTGGAGCCCCTTTGTCACTTTTGGCCCATGCTGTATATATACTAAGATTCTGTTCAAATGTTGTGTAAATCCCTGTCAACATTCTTCTGTGAGATTTCCACAGAATTGCAATGCAGTTTAGCAGTGCCAGAGTGTACCCCATGGCCAATCCATATGCCGAAGTCAGTGGGTGTTCTTTTTCCTGGCCATTCAACCCTGCCAGATGATGCCCATGTCTCTCTGTTACTGCTTGGTTGTAAGGATTCACTTAAGCTTTGTCAAGCTGGATTGTACACTTGATGAGAGGTTTTGTTGCACATGGAAGTTACCTAGAGCCTACTTTTTGCAATAATTGAAGAATCACATGACTTGGTATAATAAGAGGTTATGCCAGCATTTTTCAACAGCATTCCAAGCATAGTCCATCACTTTTGACAGTGGTGTACCATATAGTTTATTTGGGGAAAGAGGCAATGATGGCATTTCAAGAACTTGTGCCAGATGTACCTTATTCCCTTCTAGCCTATGGTTCTTTTTTGTCCACTAATAGCTTTGTTTATGAAAGGGGGAAAATGAAGACTGAAATTCAGATCCTTTATTTCTCTTTATATCTTTTTTTCCCTGGTGCCAGGAGCGACTTGAAAAACTGCAAGTCACTTCTGGTGTGAGAGAATTGGCTGTCTTCAAGGACATTGCCCAGGGGGTGCCCAAATGTTTTACCATCCTGTGGGAGGCTTCTGTCATGTCCCCACATGAGATACTGGAGCCGACAGACAGGAGCTCATCCCACTCCCCCAGATTTGAACCACCGACCTTTTGGTCAGCAGTCCTGATGGCACAAGGATTAATCCATTGCACCACCGGGAGCTACATTCTTTATTTCTAAAACAGAGTGTTTGTTCTTTTTTATTTTTAGGGAATAGGCATGGATTGCTAGTTCCAAACAACACCACAGATCAGGAACTTCAGCACATTCGAAATTGCCTTCCAGACTCAGTGCGAATCCAGAGGATAGAAGAGCGCCTCAGTGCCTTGGGGAATGTCACTACTTGCAATGACTACGTAGCACTGGTTCATCCCGACATTGACAGAGTAAAGGAATTGTTTAATCAGAATTATTAAACTTTTTAAATTTTCTGCTTATTTTAGTTTCGTGACTCCAAGTCATTTCCAACTTACGGAAACTGTAAAGCTAACCCTATCCGGTGGTTTTCTTGGCAAGATTTATTCAGTTTAGAGGGAGTTTACCAACAGGATTCCAGCCATTTTGCCTTAACATCTTAACATTTTCGTTAATGCACTGCGAATTTTGTTTTTTAAAGTGAACATTTAATTTGGTCTAAATACTCTGAAGTCATCAAATTCTCAAAAATGAGAATGCCACCCTGAGTCCCCTCAGGGAGATAGGGCGGCCTTTAAATAAAGTATTATTATATGTAAATGTGTTATAGTTTTTCAGTTGATAATCACTCAAATCAGATGCCAGATTATTGATAAAAAGTTTGATGCTCTGGCAGTCCTATTTTTGATGTTCCCAATGTTGCTTTTCCAGGAAACAGAAGAGATTTTAGCAGATGTACTGAAAGTGGAAGTATTCAGACAGACTGTAGCTGAGCAGGTCCTAGTAGGAAGTTACTGTACTTTCAGCAACCAAGGAGGACTGGTGCACCCCAAAACGTCCATTGAAGATCAGGACGAGCTCTCCTCATTGTTGCAAGTCCCACTTGTGGTAATTATGTTTTTTTTCAGAGGCTAGAGTGGTTGATTTCATTATAACGTTCTGTGAAACACTTTGCAAGCTTGGTTTTTCAAGTGCTGTCAGCATCACCAGTTTGGGTGGATGGATAGACATCTTATTATGTCACCATCACCATACCTAGATTGGCATTCTGTTTGGGAAAAGCTTTCATATGTTTCCCTTATGCCTGCATATATCATTTTTCGGTCACTACAGAGCTTGGTATCCCTTTCTTCTTCCATAGTACCCAAAGTCTCCTCTGCCCAGATCGGCCATTACATATATGGTGAAGAGCAGGCAAGGTTACAAGAAGCCACTCATGGGCAGTGAGGGAGCACTCTGGCATTGAAATGATTGCTTATGCTGGAGGAGTGTACTGATGAAGCATTATGTTCCACCAGCTTGATGAAGAATCTTGGGCACAGTCTCCTTACCTAACCCCTTTCTGCTCAGGTGGAAAGCCTACTTCAGGGTTAAAGGAGAAGCAACAAACAGAATGAAACACAGTATATTTATACTTTGAGCATCCACATACTCATGGAACGTGCAGTATGCTTGAAATAGAAGCACTTGTTTGTGGAGGGATATTTGTTCCCCAAAAGCATGCACTTGTTTGCAAAGGCCCAGTGGTTTCCACAAAAGTAGTCTTTGCCATTAACAATTTGGGTCTGGATGCTGTGTCATATGAGACTATAAAGCTTCATAAATTAAATCAAATATGCCTCATAGCTCCTGAATCCTTAATTCTTGCCTGTTCAAATATATCCTGCCTTTCCAGTAAGACCTTTTTCAGGTAACTCATGACATAGATTCCAAACACTAAATGATCTGTTACTAATGGATTACTAAATTCTGGCCCATTATGTATCTAGCCTTTGTTGATGATAGTTTATATTTAAGCAGTATTCTTTTTATTTGGACTCGCCGATCGGTGTGAGAGGAAATCCCTTAACCATTTCATAGCAGTCCACATGCCTGCCCCCCCCCCCCTCTCTCTCTCCAGGCTGGGACTGTTAACCGTGGCAGCGAGGTGATTGCGGCTGGAATGGTGGTGAATGACTGGTGTGCCTTCTGCGGCCTAGACACAACCAGCACAGAGCTCTCTGTTATTGAGAGTGTCTTCAAACTCAACGAAACACAGCCAAGTGCCATTGCCACAACTATGAGAGATTCTTTGATTGACAGGTATTTTTATTATTTATATTTTGCCTTCTTCTGGCTTATGTCCTAGGTAAGTCAAATATTGATTTACTTTTAAAACAAGTCATTGTTTCCTTTTAAATTAGGTAAGTGCATTGAGGTGAGTGATAGGTCAAGTTGTTACTTTAATACAGCTTCCCTGTCATAAATGGCGGCTTGATAGAAAGATAACTTGTGTTATAATAGGGCTGCTTGTATCACCTCCAGAAGATCATCATTTTTATAGGTAGCATAAGTACTTCTTTCATCACTTGAAAAGGGGAATAGGTTTCAGAGTATTGTCCATTCCTTGTTCCCTTTTTTGTATACCAGTTACTGTTTTCTGTGACTTGATTATCAAGGCTAGGGTTTTTGACAGTTTTTAAACCCTTCAGTCATGCAATCTGCTATCAATACAAGGATTTTATATTTTGTTGGTGGCTTAGGGAGTGGTCATAGGAGAGTGAATGTATTGGAAAACTGTTTTTTTCCCATGTATTAATATGGCATGTCTGATTTCCTCATCAGCATAAGTATCCCAAGTGGTGTTGGTGCATAAGGAATGGCTGTCCTATCAATGTTGCGTCCAATTGCCTTTGATACTTTATAGGGCAGATATGAAAACAAACACAGCTTTCCTTTAGGTATTTTTGGATAACCTTCAATTTGTTTTGTTTTTTTTTGAATAGCTTAACATGATGATCTCCCTGGCCACCGTAGAAGCTCTGCAGTAATGAAAACGCCTAATCACGATCGCAACACTTTCCTGGAGTCAATGTTTTCTTTAAAACTCCTGCAGTCCCAGAACAGAAGGACTTATACCACAATCTGCTTCAGAACCATATTGTTATAAACCTCTTTTCGCAAATTTTGAATGAGAAAGCACTCATGTATTCATTGTTTTGTCTGTGTGTTCATTTGCTTTCATTCAATAAGGTAATCAAAACATGTTTATGGTTTGTAAGAATACGCACCATCACATTGTTCAAACTATCATCTTTTCCTGCTCGTGAGGGATTTCTTCGTTCCAGTGTGGAGCTGTTCAAAATACCTTCCACTTTCCCAGCAGGCCAGATTAATAGAGTTTGAAGTTTGAAAAAACCAATTGTAAAAAAAAAAAAGTCAACACATTTAGTACTTCTAGCTGCCAGTGCCATATATCTGTGTAGAAATGCACAAAACCTATGCTTAAAAAGAACATCCGCTAATCAGGGAAGAATCCTTTTCCTCAAGGAAATAGTAGGCCTGGGTAAGAGGCATTTTTGAGCTGTTAATTCCACACTGTTGACCTCTACCGACCTCTCTGCTGTGTGTGTTATAAACATCAAGAGAACTGTTGAGTACTTATTTCTGTTATTGCACAGGGCTTTAAAAACCTTAGGAACTAGATGTTTTATGGTGAGGAGATGTCAGTTAAGTGACTCAACACTTTAAGCTCTAATGTTAAAGCCAGAATAATGTTGTGAACATCAAATTAAGACTTCTGAATAGATGCCAAGAAAATTAATATTTAAAAATACTTAATATATTAAAGAATCTTATGCAGGCATTCCTTGAGTTACAAACATCCAACTTACAAATGACCCATAGTTAAGAACGGTGGTGAGACAACAGGAAGTAAAAGAAATCTACCCCTCCGATGGGAAATTCACTCCTGAAAGAGTTATCATGGGGAAAAGGTGTTCTCCACTGAAGCTTTATCATCTATCCTTGTTTCTACAAGCCAAAATGTTCAAAATCCAATTATCACAGGAAGTGAGGTGAAATCTTCTCAACGGGCACAGACAGCAAAACAAACTCAATAGGGTAGTAACCCTTCCCTATGCTAGCCAAAGCTAAAGCTAGAGTTACACTTTAAAATATACCTGTTCCAATGTACATACAAATTCAGCTTAAGAACAAACATACAGAACCGATCTTGTTCATAACTTGAGGACTGCCTGCACTTAGTTAATGTGTTCGTGTGCTTCTGAGATCCAATGTGATGTAGCGGTTTAGGTGCTGGACTACAATTGGGAGACCAGGACTCAAATCCCCGCTTGGCCATGGAAACCCACTATGTGACCGTGGGCAAGTCACATCATCTCAGCCTCAGATGAAGGCAAAAGCAAACTCACACAGAACAAATCTTCTCAAGAAAACCCAGTGGCAGGTTTGCCTTAGGATCACCATATGTGAGAAATGACTTGAGGGTGTATAATACAAAGTTTCTTACTATGGCTCTCTTTATGCAATGCTTTTGACACAAAAAATTATGGCTGTTGATAGTTGATTTCTCTCCCCTCCCAATTAAGTGTAAAAAATTATTGCACCCTGGTTATTTCCCACCAAAACAGTTTGTGTAGTGAGCACAATAATGACATGCTAAGAATGTCCCATAGGAAAAACAAAATTGTGTGAGGATTTTACTCTTCCAAGCTTTTGAAAGCTTTTGCAGTGTGCATTAAATTCTAGGTTCTATTAGGTTCTACTTGTATTGTTCATGTATATTCATAATAATAATGCAAATAACATGTTGACACCCTCACTAACTCTGACCTGAATACACAAAATCAATTCCTTATATGCACTGTAGGGCACCATGGCTAAAATTAATATGGACTATGTAAAAAAAAGGGGAGGGGGCAGTATGCATTGAATTTTTTCATGGGTTTCTTTTTCTTAAATTTAAACTATCTGGCATGAACCTAAAACCGTAGCACACCAAGCTTTATAATTCTGTTGAAAACTGAAATTGGAGCACTGGTAAACAAGGAAGGGAAAAGGTTTGCTTCTCAACTTGCTATTTCTCCTCTAATGCTCATATGTGGGACTTGGTTTAGTATTTTTGAATTCTTCAGCTTTAATATATCCGTTGATTATGTTCAGAAAATGCAGACCCCTCCTGGCTAGTTTTAAATCAATCCATCAAATGGAGCATGACCCTAAAACCAATATGGTATAACATACCCATATCCTTCTGGTCCTTGGTTTTCCTCAAGTGGACT
The DNA here is from genome assembly GCF_037176765.1 of Anolis sagrei. Lineage (NCBI taxonomy): Eukaryota > Metazoa > Chordata > Lepidosauria > Squamata > Anolidae > Anolis > Anolis sagrei. Next base: position 206,666,173 of record NC_090024.1, on the reverse strand, counting down.
CAGTTTCCCTATTCTCTTTGGAATAATTGGGATCAAATATTAATTAATACAACTCCTAGTTTGATCCTGGTACAAATGGTAAAAGATGGTGTAAGGTGTTGGTGTTGTCTGTATAATAGAACCATTTCCAGAAGCTTGAATGACACAAACACAGCTTGTCATGCATGACTATTTGACCATTTGCGTATGTAGACAGACTGTATAGATCTGAGCAGTACAGATGTTTCTATATGGCTTGTATGCAATTTTGGGCATGACCTAACCGCACAACTTCACATAAAACATTCCATTTTTTTTAGAGGTATAGTAACCATTTTGAACTGGTACTATTAAATTAAATAGTACACGCCAATATTTACATCCAATTCCTATAATTTCTGAGTGGCCTGCAGAATAACAGCAAACATGAAAATGTTCAAAAAGAGCAAAAATATGACAACTAGCCAACAAAATTGACAAAAGCCATTACCCTGGGAGATAAAAACTCTACAGTATAATACCATACTTGTCCACAAAGGAGCATTACTTTTGAGCTCCCAAACAGCTTATATCTGCATAAGGAGGAATAGGGTTGCAGCTTTCGTTTGTGTAGCCCAGGTTGGACAATTGTTGGGTAATAGAGGCCTAAAACCCCGAAAGACAAAACCCCTACTGCTATCATCTCTAAACCTTGAATCTTTTGACCCAAAGTGGCCACTGCAATCCTATAAGGCTTGTAAGGCAGTTTCACCAAATTTGTGCATCCCTTTGACATGTTGGTCCCAAGTGAGGCCTTCCTGACTTTTTACAACTGATTTATGTTAGAAAAAGTTATTTTCTGAGACTAAGCAAGGAATCTTCTGCCACAGAACTCTGGCCTATATTAGTCTAGGGCAGGGGTCCTCAAACCTGTTAATCCAAAAGCTGGTTCGTGGTCCTTCAGACTGTTGGGGGACCAGACTGTAGTTTGCCGAGGGGTGGGGTGGGACATGAACGAATGTGATATGCACACTGCACATAACTTATTTGTAGTTAAAAAAAACATGAAAGGACAACAATATTTAAAATGAAGAACAATTTTATTGTCAAAGGCTTTCATGGCTGGAATCACTGGTTTGTTGTAGGTTTTTCAGGCTGTATGGCCATGTTCTAGAAGCATTCTCTCCTGAAGTTTCACCTGCAACTGCATCCTCAGAGGTTGTGAAGAACAATTTTAATCAACAAATTTACCAGTATTTCAATGGGAAGTGTGGGCCTGCTTTTGGCTGATGAGATAGTCAAGTTAATTAGGATTGTTGTTGTGTGTCAAGTCATTTCAGACTTAGGCCACCCTAACTCTAAAGTTTAGGGTGGGGGTTAGGTAAATGACCTTAAAAAGCCACATCCAACCACGGCCATTAGTTTGGGGACCCCTGCTCTAGGAGGTGTTTGAATATATGGGCGCAGGGGTCTATACACATGGTCTTGTGGGGATGTATGCAGCCTGCATTCCATGAGTTCTCCACTCCAGTCAAGCTCTTGCCAAGTCCTGAGATAATCATTCTTAATCTTACATGGAAAGCCAAACTAGGCACTTTCTATTCAGGATTGCAACAAATATATTGCATCATTTAAAATGCAGTGCAGTTTCCCTCACCTTTTAGAGATAATATATTTGTATCACTATGGCTTACATTGCTCAATAAAAGATTGATACTTAAGGGAATAAATGCAGAAATTGTGACCTACCTACACCTTCACTTTCTTACAAGACAACCTCATGAGTAGGAAACTCCAATTGAATGGGGTGACCCGCAGCATGGAAATTGGCAGGAGCTGCACACTCATTGGGAACTGCTCATGGAAAGAGACTCCTTCCAAATTTGGGTCATTTTGTTTTCATCCTGTAGTGAACCAACACATTACTCAGGATCCTCCAATTCTTGGGAAAAGCATTGAAGGCCCGTTAGGGCAGGAGGATGGCAGCTGCTCTTTGGCCAATCTTTTCCATGTATAGCAGTGGTTCTCAACCTGTGGGTCCCCAGATGTTTTGGCCTTCAACTTCCACAAATCCTAACAGCTGGAAAACTGGCTGGGATTTCTGGGAGTTGTAGACCGAAACACCATAGGTTGAGAACCACTGATGTATAGGATTCAATCAACTGATGGTGATTCATCTAGAGTTTTCCCTTTAAAGACTTGGCTCAGAAGAGATGGCTGCCTTTCATTCATGTCAGGTTATTGAGTAACTAAATTGCAAGTTTTTATACCTTCCTTCTCCATAACTGTATATTTTATTGCTCTACCCAAAAATCACCATCACTGAAAAATGTCAACATTCTACCATGTATGCCACTTACTTGCCCCTAAGTGAAAGGATGAAAACATCACAGGACATACATTTAATATTATAATGGTAACAATTTATTGTTGCCAAATTAAAATAGTGGTAATATGACATTTAAATATTAATTACATGACAGATTCTTAAAAACAAGAGCATTAAGAACTGCATTCACAATTAGTGTTTGAATCCAATTGCTTAGTCTTCCAGACTATGACTGAATTCAGAAATTTTGCTTATGTTAGTTGCTGTTTGGATTGGATCTGGCTTTAGAGCTGTTTGAAGTTGTGTTCTACACAGATTTACCTCCCAAGAGCTCTTTGTATGTGTCTGCTGTTGAAGAGTGGGAACATCAGCTAATTACCATGAATGTACAAAACATCTGACCAGCAGGTATTGGAAAATGGCACCCAGGTAATTGCCTGGTTCCTGAAATAAATTAAAATCTTTCAGAATGATTCAGCCTCAGGATGTCTTCCTCAGACACTGAAATGTACCTTTTGTGTCCAACATAATTTTCGTCTTGATGAGATAAGTGTAGAAAAAAATGACTTGTTGAGAGGTGGTTGGCTACACTGGCAAATGCTGGGTTTAAAAGAGGGCACTGAAGAAGATTGCTCAGGTGAATTGAAAAAAGGTTGAAGCAAACTCCTCTTGAGGTCTCCGACACTCACTGAGTGGGTTGGTGAAAAATGTCACACTGAGACATACACGGCACTGAGGCAGTCAGTCAGAAGGAAAGCGGCTCCACCGTGCAAGGCCACCTGGGTTTAGTTGATTTTCGTTCTTCTTCTTTCAGGCCCAGAATTCTATCTGACGCATCTAAGTCTCTTGAAGAGTTTTGTTTGTTTGGCAGGCGATCCTGTGATCCCTCTTTTTTATGTCTGCAGTCCATCGTCTTTGTCACGTGAACCCAAATGAGCCGCTGAGCCTGTCATACCCATTCTTGGACAGGCCGTCTGTAGTAGGTCACACTTTGCTGAACCTCTTTGTTTTTGAACTGGAAGATTGTGTATACCAGAACAAGGATACACAGAGATAAAATGCAGGGGATCACAACTGCAATTGCATTGACAGTGCTAGGCACATCGTTTATAGTCACCATAATATCCACATCGTCATGGGAAAGGCGTCGGTCTTTGCTCCGCTCAACCTCCTTTTGGTTACAACCCATCCAGTCTTTGAGGATTGATCTGGGGTACCCTGGCTCCACAGTCAGCCTCTGGTTATCGAACTTCCAGTATTCCTTACCTTTGTAAAAGTAGGTATAAACTGGAAAACAAAGCAGAGATTACTCCATATTAAGCCATTCCCAGGTTAAAAAAGAAAAACAAATCGGAAAATGGGAAGAAAATAAACATCTATTAATTATTTTAAGTACTATGAAGGCCTTGGAAGGGACATGTGCCAGAAGGACAAAAAATTCTAACCACATGTGTCTGAAGCCTCACAAAAGATCACATTTTAGTGCAAAACTCAACACGACAGGAATATATTAAAAGAGCAACACTGGCAATACTTACACCCTTCTTTGCTGACAAAAGCTCCTTGTGGGGCTTGGGGAATCCCTTTCCATACAGTGATTGGTTTGGGATAGCCTGGATCTGTTGCTCTCTTGTCTTCATTGTACCTCCAATATCGGTCTCCTTTGAAGAAATACGTTTTGCCTACGGGTTCCCACCGTAAAGCTGTGTCAATTCCTTCCCGGGGAAGACAGCTGCCCAGTTCCACCAGGCTATGTGGATACCCAGGTTCCGCTGTCACCTCCTTAAAAACCCAATATTTATCTCCTAAGTAAGAGAGGAAAGAAGAAATATACTTTTGTTATTACTTGTCCTTTCCCTTCCTCCCAGTATGATCTCTGGCAAATCAGAATGGCGCCTGGGTTCTTCTGCCTTGCTTGACTGCCAGTTATGGAAATGCTTGCCCCTTGCAGTTATTCTGGGAGGAAGGGATTGCACAAAGAAATGAACGCCAGGAAGAACACCCACAACAAAACATCTCCTCTTCTGGAAGGTTACCATGTGTGCATAGATTTTTTGTTGTGAGTTTGTTGCCGTGAGCGTTTAAGTCATTTCTGACTTATGGAGACAATAAGGCAGCCCTATATCAGGGTTTTCTTGGCAAGATTTGTTCAGAGGGAGTTTGCCTTTACCTTCCTCTGAGTTGAAAAAGGATGGCATCTGCAAAAGTCACCCAGTAGGTTTTCATGGCTGAAAAGTGATTTGAACCCTGGTTTCCAGAGACATAGTTCAATACTCAAATCACTACACTATATTGGCTTCTCAGAAAAAGTGGTCTCCCATATAGGTTTTAGTTGATGCTTTGGATTATTTCCATTTTTAATTGTGGAAAAATTCTGCAGTGTGTATAATGTTTCTGTTTAGTGATTTTGCAAGTCAGATCTTCTTGTTTCTAAGATAAAGGTATTTTCCCTATCCGTGAATCTGTTTTCCATTTCCATCAATGAGCTGCCAGAACACTCCATGCCCTTGGAACAATTTCAAGCCTTACTGCATGAGTTTTTGCCATTTTATACATTTAGTTCAGAAGTCCATTTTGTTTAATGTGGCTCACTTTCATTTGGTTGGGCACAGGATCACAGTTTGGCAGCTTAATTAATTTACTTCTGAGTAAATTTTGTTTTTCATAGAATCATAGAATCATACAGTTGGAAGAGACCTCATGGGCCATCCAGTCCAACCCTCTGTCAAGAAGCAGGAAAATCGCAATCAAAGCATCCTCGACAGATGGCCATCCAGCCTCTGTTTAAAAGCCTCCAAAGAAGGAGCCTCCACCACACTCTGGGGCAGAGAGTTCCACTGCTGAACAGCTCTCACAGTTGGGAAGTTCTTCCTAATGTTCGGGTGGAATCCCCTTTCTTATACCTTGAAGCCATTGTTCCGCATTCTGGTCTCCAGGGCAGCAGAAAACAAGCTTGCTCCCTCCTCCCTATGACATCCCCTCACATACTTGTACATGGCCATCATGTCTCCTCTAAGCCTTCTCTTCTTCAGGCTAAACATGTCCAGCTCTTGGAGCCACTCCTCATAGGACTTGTTCTCCAGACCCTTGATCATTTTAGTCGCCCTCGTCTGAGCACATTTTTGTATGCAACACTGCAAGTTTGTGTTTCATCTTTGCTATTAAGAGTTAAGATTTTTCTGTTCATTTCTACTCTTGTCTGTGTGTCTTGTGCATGGGACGTGGCTAAGATCCACTTGCTGCACAACAGAATAGAGGGGTAGCGTGACTTCCCTGAGAACTTCTGTTGAGAATTTATGTGATATAGTAATGTAAGTGCTGGACTTCAACTCCAGGACGCTAGGATTTGAATCCCCAGATGAGCTTGGGCACGTCATACTCTCTCGCCCTTAGAGGATGGCAACGTTAAAATTACTTTGAACATATCTTGCCAATACCCTTGTATGAAGGCATACAAAAACAATTTACTACTTCCTGTGTATTTTTAACTAGGCCTTTTAACAATTTATCTGCATATTATAAATATTAGTGAGACAGCCCAACAATGAAAATTATGAACAAAATGAAATTTCTTATTTTTTTTCCAAAACTGACTTTTCTCTTGTTAATTTGATAATGTACACAGCACAGACACTGCATCAATTACATTATTTTTAAAGGTTATTTACCTTTAAAGAAAACAAATTTTCCATCAGATCTTTCGTAAGCAGCATCAATTTTTGCAGGAAGCCCTTTCCAGAATTGTTCAATCTGCATGGGATAGCCTTCTTGCACACGATTGTTACGAAGACGCCAAAACCAGCGGTCCTGATGAAAAGGGAAACATCATTTTGAGAATATAGGTCATAATTTAACATGTTGTTAACAAGATCAATTTCTCCTTAAAATACCTTTGTGGACATTTTACATCAAGGATGGAAAATGTGGCTCTGGGACTACATGTGGCCTCTAAACCCTTGCCTCCTCTGGGCCATACTATTACAGGTAAAAGGGGTGAATTCCCATTCCTTGAAGTGGTGACTCACCTTTTTAATGGGTCAAAGCATTGTTTAACATCTAAAAATGTCCGTTTCTCAAAGCCAGTAGTGAACTTCCAGCTAACTCTGGCTGGGGTTTATTTTACCATTTTTGCACTCCACGTGGCTCTTGGAGGTCCCAGAGGGAGAAAATTGGCTCCAGACTTACACCTCCATTATACCACCCATCCCAAGTGGCCAAAGCCTGATGTAGAGGGTCTTCTGTTCTATATGTATATTTCAAGTTTTATATGTAAAACTTGAAATTATTTGTATTACTATCCAGAGCTGCTAAAAGTAATGTTTAAGACAACAAGTGTGGTTCAGTGGTTTGATAGCTGGAATAAGACTCCAGAAAATCATGGTTCAAATCTCTGCTCAGCCATGGAAACCCACTGGGTGTTCTTTGCCAAGTCACATTCCCTCAGCCTCAGGGGAAGGCAACGGCAAAGCTCTCCTGGATCAATCTTGCCAAGGAAAACCTATGTGAGGGTCACCATAAGCTGGAAGCAATTCCAAGGCACGTGGCAACAATGGCAAAGCTCAAATTTCATGGAACACTGCTATGTTCCTTTCTCTCTACCCCATGCTGCTTGGCGTATTCCCAGGCCTGCTGTTGCACAGTATGGTACCAAATTTCTCTTCCATCTTCCCAACCATCCTCTCTCTCCCTCCCTGTGTTTGTGTGTGTGTGTGTCTGTCTCTACATCAGGGAGTATAACACACAAAGGCACATAATATCAAAGGCCAACCAACTTATTTTGGCAGTCACCTCCAACATCCCCAGAAGTAAAACAACATTAACTACTGGATAGATTCCGTTTTAGCCCTAAACTAAACTTATCAAAACCATAGGATTTCAGTTAGGTGAGAATAACAAGTTCAATGTGTTGTCGAAGGCTTTCATGGCGCGAATCATTGGGTTGCTGTAAGTTTCTCAGGCTGTATGGCCATGATCCAGAAGCATTCTCTCCTGACATTTCACCTGCATCTATGGCAGGTATCCTCAGAGGTTTATGAACTATCTCTTCAGTAAGGAGCAACAGCCCCCCCCCCCCATGGCGAGAATTGAGCACAACACCTTCCAAGATGCCAAAAAGATGGGGAAAGCCGATACACACACACACACACACACACACCTCTTATCTATGTATAATTGTCTGTCTAGTTGTGTATAAAACAGCACTGAATGTTTGCCGCATATGTATGTTCTGTGATCCGCCCTGAGTTTCTGACAAAAGCTCCTTGTGGGGCTTGGGGAAGGGCAGAATATAAATAGTGTAAATAAATGAATATATAAATAAACACTGTACAGTAAACAAATAAATAAACACTGCAAGTTCTGGTTGTTTCTTCAGACAAAGACTGCAAACAAATCCACTATGTGGCATGCATTAATTTACAGAACTACAAATATTAAATGACAATGAGTTTTGCTGGCATGCAAATGATGACACATTTCTTTCCAGTATAGAAGACTGAATCAAAGGTTGCTCTGATAGGGAAGTTGTTATTACCTTAAAAACAAACATTTCTCCTCTGAACAAAGCCACAGTGTTAAAGTTCCCATCACAAATGTTGGGTTTACTGCCTGGAGAAGAAGGCCTATCTCCTAAAGGAGGTCTAGGAGGTCTTGAATGTCTATCATGTTTTCTTTCTGAAGTGGAATGGATTCTACGGACAGGAAGGGTTGGTAAGGGTCTGGTGGGTTCCAATGGCTCGGCAGGAGGACCTAAACAAAAAGGAAAACAGCAGGGTTGGAGAGCCAAAGACAGAAGAGACTCGTATTCAATCACAGAAAGAGCTGAGTTTGCTGGATGCAAATAAATAAATAAATCTTTGTCAGGCTTTTTGTAACATTGTCTATTAATATTGTCCAATATTTGTACATTACACAGCATATCCATTGGTCTCATTCTCTGTCCACAAAGTCTCCAGTCTTTAGGTCTTCTGTATCATTTCACCCCAAACTCTTAATCCATTCGCTTCCATGGCCAAACCAAAAAGCTTGCATGATCCTCAAGGAATATTTATCGTACTATTTTGTGATCAGTGCTCTGATGTGCTCTCTTGTGCTCTCTTGCCTTGGCTGCTTTGACTAAAATCTATTATTGGCTGTGCTAAATATAACCCCCGGTATCTGCAGGTGAATATGGATGTCTAAACTAGCCCTCTTTCTATCTTTGGAAGCTTTCCACAGCAATAGATAACTCATAATTTTTTCGTGTCTAAGAACTTTAAGGTCTACACATTTATCCCTAAATTTTTCATGTAACCCTATAATTTTGCACGGCATCCTTGAGGAAAAACACAACAATATCCCATTCCCACGTTACAAAATGGGCCAATTAACCTCTCTTCCAATGAGAAGACCTCTCCTTTCTACAGTCTTCTCTTTTTTCATAGTTATTTTTCTCTTTACTAGTGTTTTGGGAGGTGGTATCAATAAAGATGTGCATTCTGGAGAGGGCAACTCCCTAATGACTATGGTAAGACTTCCATATCCTCAGGGGATACATTCCTAGAGTGTTCGGATACACAAAATCACATATAATAGCAAACTCTGTTAAAATGAAGGACCTGAAAGCATAGACCTAGAAAATGCCAAGAAAGGATATATTTTGTTGGGTGTGGATAAATGGCATGGTGGATACTTGTCCCACCAATAAAAAGACCATACTCTGCATAAAAATAGGGGGAAATCAAGCAAAGAATCACGAAAAATGGCAGACTGCTGTGAGGGAAGGAATAGTCTTCTTGGGATAATAAATATACTGTAAGTAAAGCACACATCTGCATATATGAACAAAATGAGAAGTTTAAAGAAATGGCACAACTTACCATAGATCTTCTGAATTCCTTGGAGATCATCCTGTGGTAACTTAAAGTTGTGCGTTTCCATGTACTGATAAAAAGGAGCCATGATAGCACTAGGGTCATTAGAGTGCTCAAGGCCTAATGCGTGACCCAATTCATGCACCGCAACCAGAAAGAGATCATTTCCTACAGAAGCAAGATGTATAATAGTTAATGTCTATATCAACGCTGGGGAAAATGTAAGCCTCCCAGGGATGAAAACTATAATACACATACATTTGAACCAATACAGCTACCAGTAAGAGATTATGAAAGATTCTGTTCAGTTTTTTGCACTCTTCAGACAAGCAGTCACAAATTAAGACAATACCAGTCAATACCAGAACTTGTACAATAAATAGATATGGAATGATGTGCGATTACTATTGGCCCAGGTTACACTTGAGATTATGTGATTAATTGTGAAGATATTGTCTTAAATGTTTGTAATTGTTTTAATGTATTTTATAGTTCTATTTAAATGTTTATTTTAATTGTACATTGTTTTATGGCATTGAATAGTTGTCTATGTGTAAGACGCCTTGAATCCCCTCCAGGGTGGAGAAAGGCGGGATAGAAATGTTGTAAATAAATAAGTAAATGTCCAACACACAAAAAATAAAGCTTCCTTGCAAAATACATTCTTGGACTTTCCATGGAAATGTGAAGTTGTGGATAATGGTGAATCTTATTGAAATTAGCAACCTGCAGCAGAAAAGTACCATAGAATCATGCTAGAGGACTTAGTAATGCTTAGAGAGAACTTCTCTCTACAGTCTGAGCACTTACCTGAAGGAATTTATTTACCCTAAATAAATATTTAAATTGCTTCCACCAGAAGATGACCATAGAATCTTTCTGGAAGACCTAGAAATGCTTAGTCAGAACCTCTCTCTAAGCATTTCTAGATCTTCCAGTGAGATTCTATGGTCAACTTCTGGTGGAAGCAAATGACAAAATCTTGGTGGATTGCCTAGGAAATAAGTGAAACTGCAGGTATTTGTGCCATGTATACAAGGGTCATAGATTAGATTCTGTGTTAGAAGAGACAGCATCATAACAAGGGGTGGTAAACTGCACTGTATGTCTTTTGTTTTAACATTCAATGTGTTTTTATTGCTTTAAAAATATCACATAAAGTCAATGGCTCAGTTGCAGGGATGTAATTCTGTCCCAAGGGAAGACAGAGCAATTGTAATAATTTGAGGAAATGGATTTTCCCATAGAAAACAGCATTCCTTTGTAGAAAATGTTCTAATTGAAGACTTGTTCTGCACAAAATGTGTATTGTTTGCACATAAAAATATAGGGAGCCACAATGGCGCAAAAGGAGCCATGGTGGCACGGTAGGTTAAACCCTTCTACTGCTAAACTGTTGATCTGAAGCTTGGCAGTTTGATCCGTGAGACAGGATGAGCTCCTGTCTGTCAGCTCCAGTTCCTGCCAACCTAGCAGTTTGAAAACAAGTAATGTGAGTAGATAAATAGGTACTACTTCAGTGGGAAAAGGCAAAGAGACACTTTAGGCAATCTTGCCAGCCACACAACCAAGAGCCTGTCACACAGGCTCTTCGGCTTGAAAAATGGAAGACAGCACCTCTCCAGAGCCAGATATGAGCTCCGCCTCCAGAAGCCAGAAATGAAAGGAGAAGCCTCTGCCTTGGTTTGTGTTTGTGTATCTCTGTGTATGATTGTAAAGGCATTGAATGTTTGCCTATGTATGTAAATGCTGTAATCCACTTTGGATATAAGGAGATAAGGGAAGAATATAAATAAAGTAGAATCATAGAATCATAGAATCAAAGAGTTGGAAGAGACCTCATGGGCCATCCAGTCCAACCCCCTGCCAAGAAGCAGGAATATTGCATTCAAATCAACCCTGACAGATGGCCATCCAGCCTCTGCTTAAAAGCTTCCAAAGAAGGAGCCTCCACCACACTCCGGGGCAGAGAGTTCCACTGCTGAACGGCTCTCACAGTCAGGAAGTTCTTCCTAATGTTCAGATGGAATCTCCTCTCTTGTAGTTTGAAGCCATTGTTCCGCGTCCTAGTCTCCAAGGAAGCAGAAAACAAGCTTGCTCCCTCCTCCCTGTGGCTTCCTCTCACATATTTATACATGGCTATCATATCTCCTCTCAGCCTTCTCTTCTTCAGGCTAAACATGCCCAGTTCCCTAAGCCGCTCCTCATAGGGCTTGTTCTCCAGACCCTTGATCATTTTAGTCGCCCTCCTCTGGACACATTCCAGCTTGTCAATATCTCTCTTGAATTGTGGTGCCCAGAATTGGACACAATATTCCAGATGTGGTTTAACCAAAGCAGAATAGAGGGGTAGCATTACTTCCTTAGATCTAGACACTATGCTCCTATTGATGCAGGCCAAAATCCCATTGGCTTTTTTTGCCACCACATCACATTGTTGGCTCATGTTTAACTTGTTGTCCACGAGGACTCCAAGATCTTTTTCACACGTACTGCTCTCAAGCCAGGCGTCCCCCATTCTGTATCTTTGCATTTCATTTTTTCTGCCAAAGTGGAGTATCTTGCATTTGTCACTGTTGAACTTCATTTTGTTAGTTTTGGCCCATCTCTCTAATCTGTCAAGATCGTTTTGAATTCTGCTCCTGTCCTCTGGACTATTGGCTATCCCTCCCAATTTGGTGTCGTCTGCAAACTTGATGATCATGCATTCTAGCCCTTCATCTAAGTCATTAATAAAGATGTTGAACCTCCAGCAAAGGATCACCGCCTTGTCGGGGCGCTGGAGCTTGAGCACCTCAATGATGTCATGAGCGAAACCGTGAAGGGACACCCAAGACGGGACGGTTGTGGCAGAGAGGTCAGACCAAGCGTGATCCCTGGGGAAGGCAATGGCAAACCACTCCAGTATCCTTGCCAAGAAAACTAAATGGACCAGTACAACCAGAGATATGTCGGTATGCCATTGGAAGATGAGACTCCCAGGTCGGAAGATGGCCAAAATGCTACTGGGGAGGAGCAGAGGATAAGTTCAACTAGCCCCAGATGTGATGACGCAGCTAGCTCAAAGCCGAAAGGAAGGCTAGCGGCCGACGGTACTGGAGGTGAACGACGAATCCGATGCTCTAAAGATCAACACACCATAGGAACCTGGAATGTAAGATCTATGAGCCAGGGCAAATTGGATGTTGTTATTGGTGAGATGTCAAGACTAAAGATAGACATTCTGGGGGTCAGCGAACTGAAATGGACTGGAATGGGCCACTTCACATCAGATGACCACCAGATCTACTACTGCGGACAAGAGGAACATCGAAGAAATGGAGTAGCCTTCATAATTAATAAGAAATTCGCTAAAGCGGTGCTTGGATACAACCCAAAAAATGACAGAATGATCTCAATTCGAGTGCAAGGAAAGCCTTTCAACATTACAGTGATCCAAATATATGCCCCAACCACAGCTGCTGAAGAAGCAGAAGTAGATCAGTTCTATGAGGATCTGCAGGAACTACTGGATAATACACCAAAAAGAGACATTATTTTCATTACAGGAGACTGGAATGCCAAGGTGGGAAGTCAAATGACAACAGGGATCACAGGCAAGCATGGTCTGGGAGAACAAAATGAAGCGGGACGCAGGCTGATAGAATTTTGTCAGGAAAACTCGCTGTGTATAACGAATACTCTCTTCCAACAACCTAAAAGACGGCTTTACACATGGACCTCACCAGACGGTCAACACCGAAATCAGATTGACTACATCCTTTGCAGCCAAAGGTGGCGGACATCCATCCAGTCGGTGAAAACAAGACCTGGGGCTGACTGTAGCTCAGATCACGAACTTCTTATTGCCCAATTTAGAATAAAACTAAAGAGATCAGGGAAAATACACAGACCAGTTAGATATGATCTCACTAACATTCCTAGCGAATATACAGTGGAAGTGAAGAACAGATTTGAAGGACTAGATTTAGTAAACAGAGTCCCAGAAGAACTATGGACAGAAGTCCGAGACATTGTTCAGGAGGCGGCAACAAAGTACGTCCCAAAGAAAAAGAAAACCAAGAAGGCAAAATGGTTGTCTGCTGAGACACTGGAAGTAGCCCAAGAAAGGAGGAAAGCAAAAGAAAACAGGGATAAGGGGAGATATGCCCAGTTAAATGCGCAATTCCAGAGGTTAGCCAGAAGAGATAAGGAACTATTTTTAAATAAGCAATGCATGGAAGTGGAAGAAGACAACAGAATAGGAAGGACAAGAGACCTCTTCCAGAAAATTAGAAACATTGGAGGTAAATTTCAGGCAAAAATTGGTATGATAAAAAACAAAGATGGCAGGGACCTAACAGAAGCTGAAGAGATCAAGAGAAGGTGGCGAGACTATACGGAAGATCTGTATAGGAAGGATAATAATATTGAGGATAGTTTTGACGGTGTGGTGAATGAATTAGAACCAGACATCCTGAGGAGTGAGGTTGAATGGGCCTTAAGAAGCATTGCTAACAACAAGGCAGCAGGAGACGACGGAATCCCAGCTGAACTGTTTAAAATCTTAAAAGATGATGCTGTCAAGGTGATGCATGCCATTTGCCAGCAAATATGGAAAACACAAGAATGGCCATCAGACTGGAAAAAATCAACTTATATCCCCATACAAAAAAAGGGAAATGCGAAAGACTGCTCAAACTTCCGTACAGTGGCCCTTATTTCTCATGCCAGTAAGGTAATGCTCAAGATCCTGCAAGGAAGACTCCAGCAATACATGGAGCGAGAGTTGCCAGATGTTCAAGCTGGGTTTAGAAAAGGCAGAGGAACGAGAGACCAAATTGCCAATATCCGCTGGATAATGGAGAAAGGCAGGGAGTTTCAGAAAAACATCTACTTCTGCTTCATTGACTATTCTAAAGCCTTTGACTGTGTGGATCATAATAAATTGTGGCAAGTTCTTAGTGGGATGGGCATCCCAAGCCACCTTGTCTCTCTCCTGAGGAATCTGTACAAGGACCAAGTAGCAACAGTCAGAACTGATCACGGAACAACAGACTGGTTCAAGATTGGGAAAGGCGTACGGCAAGGCTGCATCCTCTCACCCAACCTTTTTAACTTGTATGCAGAACACATCATGCGATGTGCGGGGCTGGATGAATGCAAAGCTGGGGTGAAAATTGCTGGAAGAAACATTAACAACCTCAGATATGCAGATGACACCACTCTGATGGCCGAAAGCGAGGAGGAGCTGAGGAGCCTTCTAATCAAGGTGAAAGAAGAAAGCGCAAAAGCCGGGTTGCAGCTAAACGTCAAAAAAACCAAGATTATGGCAACAAGAATGATTGACAACTGGAAAATAGAGGGAGAAACCGTGGAGGCTGTGACAGACTTTGTATTTCTAGGTGCAAAGATTACTGCAGATGCAGACTGTGGCCAGGAAATCAGAAGACGCTTACTTCTTGGGAGGAGAGCAATGTCCAGTTTCGATAAAATAGTAAAGAGTAGAGACATCAGACTGGCAACAAAGATCCGCCTAGTCAAAGCCATGGTATTCCCTGTAGTAACCTACGGATGTGAGAGCTGGACCTTAGGGAAGGCTGAGCGAAGGAAGATAGATGCTTTTGAACTGTGGTGTTGGAGGAAAGTTCTGAGAGTGCCTTGGACTGCGAGAAGATCCAACCAGTCCATCCTCCAGGAAATAAAGCCCGACTGCTCACTGGAGGGAAAGATACTAGAGACAAAGTTGAAGTACTTTGGTCACATCATGAGGAGACAGGAAAGCCTAGAGAAGACAATTATGCTGGGGAAAGTGGAAGGCAAAAGGAAGAGGGGCCGACCAAGGGCAAGATGGATGGATGGCATCCTTGAAGTGACTGGACTGACCTTGAGGGAGCTGGGGGTGGTGACGGCCGACAGGGAGCTCTGGCGTGGGCTGGTCCATGAGGTCACGAAGAGTCGGAGACGACTGAACGAATGAACAACAACAAAGATGTTGAACAGGACCGGGCCCAGGACGGAACCCTGCGGCACTCCGCTCGTCACTTCTTTCCAAGATGAAGAGGAAGCATTAGTGAGCACTCTCTGTGTTCGTCCACTTAACCAATTACAGATCCACCTCACCGTAGTTTTGCCTAGCCCACATTGGACTAGTTTCCTTGCCAGAAGGTCATGGGGGACCTTGTCGAAGGCCTTACTGAAATCCAGGTATGCTACATCCACGGCATTCCCCGCATCTACCCAGCTTGTAGCTCTATCGAAGAAAGAGATCAGATTAGTCTGGCATGACTTGTTTTTGATAAATCCATGTTGACTATTAGCGATGACTGCATTTGTTTCTAAGTGTTTGCAGACCGCTTCCTTAACAATCTTTTCCAGAATCTTGCCCGGTATCGACGTGAGGCTGACCGGACGGTAGTTGTTTGGGTCATCCTTTTTTCCCTTCTTGAAGTGTATTATTATTATTATTATTATTATTATTATTATTATTATTATTATTATTATTATGGAAACCCCCACATGCACATTTCAAACAGAATACTTCTTGAACTGAGAAGATTCTTGTCGGCCCAAGTTTCTTCTTGTCAGAGTTTTCAAATATTTGGAACATTTTTTAAATATTTAGAAATTATTTTTTTAAAAAATCCTTTTTATCCCTATTTACTGAGATAATTGCCATTTTCTAGATGATCAACTTCTCTCCATTCAGTTAAAGCCCCCCAGAAATGAACCACAAGCTTCAGTCCTAGATGAATGACTCAGTACATTCCTCAATACACTAAATCCCCCTCGATGGACTGTCACCTTGTCGTGGTGAGGGGGCTTGCGTGTTCCGATGAACCTGTAGGCACAACAACTGGAGTCGTGCACTCCCAGGAGTGGCTGCGGGGGAGGTTCCAGACCAAGCACAGTCTGAAGACCCAAAGACCTCAACGGCGGAGCAGGCGGAGGATAACATGGTACATGTTACAACGGCTGCGAAGGCGGAAGAAGGCTGCAACAGACTGAGAAGCCACGGTCATTGTGTTAAACTACATCACCAGTGGAAACTCACTCTGTGAAGTCTGTGTGTTGATCAGCTGTGCACTGACCTCCACACATTAAAAAAATCCACGCACAGGCGTCTTCCAAAGAAAATAAAAACCAAGCAACCAAAGTCCCATGGCGATCAGCGAGTGGCGACGGGGGCAGGACTGTGAAATCTGGAAGCCCCTAGTCACAGACTGGCACATGGGCGGTGGGTACGGACTCAGTCGTTCTACCTCAAGGTCCGAGGCAGTTGAGTAGTTCGGCAGCTGTATCCGCGACTGAGCAGCCCTATTGAGGACCCACTCTGCTCACCCCACATGGGGAGGGGGCTAGAAAAGGTGCCCCAAACATAGTCTGCCTCACTCATCCCTGACTGGACTGCCGCGTCCAGTGGGGTCACCACCCTGCGGCCAAAAAAGAAAAATGAACTTTGGTACGTGGAACGTACGGACTCTGATGGACAACAGTGGCAGTGAACGCCCCGAACGCAGAACTGCCATCATTGCAAGGGAGCTGGGACGCTTCAACATCGACATAGCAGCCCTTCAGGAGACCCGGAGAGCAGGAGAGGGACAGCTGAAGGAAGAAAAAGGAGGCTACACCTTCTTCTGGAAGGGACTGCCCGAAAAAGACCAAAGAATGCACGGAGTTGGCTTCGCCATCAGAAATGATCTGATGAAACATCTGTCCGAAGCACCCACTGGCATCAACGAACGACTCTCAACCCTCCGAATCGATCTTGCCAAAAACCAACGGGCAACCATCATAAGTGCCTATGCACCAACACTAGATGCTGACGAAGACATCAAGGAGAAATTCTACTGTCAGCTGGACACCGTCCTATCGGGGATACCTAAGGAGGACAAAATCATCCTCCTGGGGGACTTCAATGCAAGAGTCGGGCGAGACTTCGACCTGTGGCCAGGGACCATCGGAAAAGACGGGGTTGGAAACAGCAACTCAAATGGCATCCTGCTTCTCACCAAATGTGCGGAGCACAACCTTGTCATCACCAACACGCTCTTCCGCCAGAAAAACAAGTTCAAGACATCATGGAAGCACCCCCGGTCAAAGCATTGGCACCTCTTAGACTATGTAATCACACGCGCCAGAGACCGCCGTGACGTGCTCCTCACAAGAGCCATGATAGGTGCTGACGACTGCTGGACTGACCACAGGCTAATTCGATCCTCGATGGCTATCAAGATCGCCCCCAAGCGCAGACTCCAAGGAAGGAAGACAAGGCGCAAAATGAACACCCAAGCCCTTCAGGAGCCCTCCAGACGAGCCCATCTCCAAACAGCACTCAAGGACCATCTACCCACAGAACACCCCGAAAATGTTGAGGAACATTGGAACAAACTGAAGACCTCCATCATCCAAGCCTGCAAAGAAACTATTGGATACCAAGCCAAGAAACATCAAGACTGGTTTGATGAAAATGACGTCGAGATCCAACAGCTAATTGACAAGAAAAGGAAAGCCTTCCAAGCATGGCAGAGAGACATCAACTGTGCTGCTAAGAAAAAGATCTATGCTAGTGCAAAAGCTGAGGTCCAAAGAAGGACAAGAGAACTCAAGAACATCTGGTGGACAAAGAAGGCCGAAGAAATCCAACACCTGGCAGATACCCATAATGCTCAGGGATTCTTCAAAGCCACAAAGGTAATCTATGGACCAAGAAACCATGGCATACAGCCTCTACGCTCATCAGATGGAACCAAACTCCTGAAGGACCAAAACTCAATTGCACTACGTTGGAAAGAACACTACCAAAGCCTCCTGAACCGCAGCTCCAATGTGGCCGAAGAAGTCCTCTCACAAATCCCACAACAACAAACCAGGGATGAGCTTGCAGCACTGCCTAGTTTGGAAGAAGTCAGCAATGCCATCAGCCAACAGAAGAATAACAAAGCCAGTGGACCAGATGGGATCCCTGCTGAAATCTTTAAAGAGGGAGGACCTGAGCTAACACACCAACTCCACCAGCTCATAGAAAAAGTGTGGGTGACCGAGAAAATCCCAGCAGATTTCAAGGACGCCACCATCATCACCCTCTTCAAAAAAGGGGAAAGAACAGACTGCGGAAACTATCGAGGTATCTCCCTTCTAACCTCCGCTGGGAAAATCCTCGCAAGAATCCTTGCAAACCGCCTTCTGCCCCTCTCAGAAGACACCCTCCCAGAATCCCAGAACGGCTTCCGCCCCTCCAGAGGAACCGTGGACATGATCTTCACTGCACGACAACTCCAAGAAAAATGCAGGGAACAAAACCAACCCCTGTACATGGCATTCATCGACCTTGCAAAGGCATTTGACACAGTGAATCGCAGCGCTCTCTGGACCATCCTCCACAAAATCGGGTGCCCTAACAAATTTGTGAACATCCTGCGGCTCCTCCATGATGACATGATGGCAACAGTTTTGGACAGCAGTGGCTCCCAAAGTGACCCATTTAAGGTGGAATCTGGTGTCAAACAGGGATGTGTTATCGCCCCAACTCTATTCTCCATCTTCATCGCTATGATACTTCACCTTGTTGATGGGAAGCTTCCCACCGGAGTGGAAATAATCTATCGGACAGATGGCAAGCTATTCAACCTCAGCAGACTGAAAGCCAAAACCAAGGTTACAACAACATCTGTTATAGAACTCCAGTATGCTGATGACAATGTCATCTGTGCGCATTCAGAAGAAGATCTACAAGCCACTCTAAACACCTTCGCAGAAGCATACGAGAAGCTGGGCCTGTCACTGAACACTGAGAAAACCAAGGTGCTGTTCCAGCAGTCACCAGCCGTCCCCTCTCCAATGCCAGTAATACAGCTTAATGGTGTAACATTAGAAAATGTCGACCATTTCCGCTACCTTGGCAGCCACCTCTCCACCAAAGTCAACATCGACGCCGAAATACAACACCGCCTGAGCTCTGCAAGTGCAGCATTTTCCAGAATGAAGCAGAGAGTGTTTGAGGACCGGGACATCCGTAGGGAGACCAAGGTGCTTGTCTATAAAGCCATTGTCCTCCCAACCCTGCTCTATGCCTGTGAGACGTGGACAGTCTACAGACGTCATATGCAACTCCTGGAACGATTCCATCAGCGCTGCCTCCGGAAAATCCTGCAAATCTCCTGGGAAGACAAGCGGACAAACGTCAGTGTGCTGGAAGAAGCAAAGACCAACAGCATTGAAGCGATGGTCCTCCAACATCAACTCCGCTGGGCCGGCCACGTTGTCCGGATGCCTGACCACCGTCTCCCAAAGCAGTTGCTTTACTCCGAACTTAAGAACGGAAAACGGAACGTTGGTGGACAGGAAAAGAGATTTAAAGATGGGCTGAAAGCCAACCTTAAAAACTCTGGCATAGACACTGAGAACTGGGAAGCCCTGGCCCTTGAGCGCTCCAGCTGGAGGACAGCTGTGACCAGCAGTGTTGCAGAATTCGAGGAGGCACGAGTGGAGGGTGAAAGAGAGAAACGTGCCAGGAGGAAGGCGCGTCAAGCCAACCCCGACCGGGAACGCCTTCCACCTGGAAACCAATGCCCTCACTGCGGAAGAAGATGCAGAGCAAGAATAGGGCTCCACAGCCACATACGGACCCACAGGGAAATCCATAATGGAAGACCATCTTACTCGTCCAACGAGGGATCGCCTAAGTAAGTAAGTAAGTAAGTACACTAAATTGTTTTCAGTGCCTCGTTTCTTAAATTGTATTTCACATCAGGCCTGTAGTTTAAATAATGTTCTTAAGGATTCCATGCGGTTTTAATATTTATCAGCAGACTTTCATGTGAAGCTAGCGTATGTATGAGAAAATAAATACATGAACATATGGACATTTTTTACATAGTTAATTTGCAATGACCAAGAAGATCTTCTTATGCATGCGAGCTCTAATGAGCAAACAAAAGCTTCAACAGAAGGTGAAAGCACACTCATGTTGTTTGTTAACTCTTTCACTAGTGCTATCAGAAGATTTATTGCACTGTTACACCACAATTGCATCCGGGGTCTCTGTACATTGGTTTGGGAAATCTGGTCAATAAAGAACACATAGGCAATTTTGCATAAATCTTAGTGGTGTCCAAGAATTTGTAACTCTTACAGTTTTGAAAATTCTTGTACAAGACCTTGCCGAATGGAAGACTATATTTGGATATGGGCTCACCTTTCCAGATTCTCTCTGCTTGGATAGCAAACAACCTGCTGGGTTTCATCCCTGGATTGCACAAATCTTTGTGTCATCAAGTTTCCAGTCCTCGGTGAGTAGCTAGACTAGAGACAGGGCCAAACTCAGGGATTCCTTTCCCCACCTTCCTAGGCATGTTTCCGACAGGGCTTTGACTTTGTTTTTACTGCTAGCCACTGTCTCCTCCTTTTGATAATGTAGTAATGGAATTCTGTGAGGGAACTTCCTTTTAAGTTTGAATTGCCCTGGGAAGGCCATGCAGTCTCCACCATTCTTCTTCTGCTTTTCTTTCTCTCACTGAAGACGCATTTTGCCTCTCTATAGGTAAAATGTAGCTGCATGGACTTCACCTTTTACTTTCTTTAGAAGATGAGACTTAGCAAGATAGTTAGCTCCAAGGCTTTTTTTTTATATCAAGAATGTATTTCTTATTTACTTTAATAAATCCTTTTGAACCTAAAATTCTGACTCTGCAATCCTGAGCCATCCTAAAGATGAAATACACATAAGTGACCTGTTCTACATGAAGGAGAAGAAGAGACCTGACTGCTTTTGTATCCTGTCTTTACCTGCTCTTGGTGGTGCAATGGGTTAAACCCTTGTACCAGCAGGACTGCGGACCAAAAGGTCAGCAGTTTGAATCCAGGGAGCAGGGTGAGCTCCCAGCTGTCAGCTCCAGCTTCCCATGCTGGGACATGAGGATGGTAACACATCCGGGCATCCCCTGGGCAATGTCTCTGCAGACAGCCAAGTCTCTCACACCAGAAGCAACTTTCTCAAGTCACTTCTAACACAATAAAAAAGTTATGTTACTTCGAATGTTTTCCTTCCACTCTCTGCAAAATACCCACTCCTGCATTAAGCATAAGGACACTGATGGATCCAAGCTAATGTCTCCCTATGTGCATACACCTCTCTTTCATTTCTTTTGCTGCTTCTTATTTAAGACTGTAGGAGTTCTGAATAGCAATCTATTGCACACATACTTTGTAATATTGCCTGGTATTTTTTTTTAGATATGCTGCAAATAAATGATTATATGCCATCAAGGAGACCATTCTTCACACGAACTCTGCCCATTTTATGAGCTTTCAGGATCAGAGAAAGTAAAACCAAAATTAAATGATCAATAGATCTGGCATATTGGTGCCTCTCTCAATCCGCTTATAATAGGCTGTGGGATTCTTTGTGGTCAAAACAGGAATAATGTGGTAAATAAAAATAAAACAAATAGAAAGCGAGCAAGTGATAAAATAAACATGATGTGCAGTTAGGAATAATGGCGAGTCCCGTCCCCCCCCCCCCCCCACATAAAATAAAATGTAACCAATTTTAACAGTTGTTAAAACTGTTGTTTAAAGAAATCCCCGAAACAGTCAAGAATCCATTTTGCCTCAGTACTTTCATCACAGCTGAGCAATTAGACTTCCCCAGTTCTGTGAAACTGCCTCCGAGGGTGGCTGATTTCACACTGTGGTATCAGCTCAATGAAGACCACACTGGGGCTTGAAAGATTTGTATTTCTAACATAATCAGTATAATTAGAAGAAACACTTCTAAGTTCAAAGTTGGAGCTTTGTTTTTAAAATTAACCATATTTATAGCACAAGCATTAGGCTCAAACACAGCACCGCACAGAACTCTGCAAAATATGAAGCAATCCGATCTGGGGGTAGAGGCAGCATTGCAAATATGTTCAGGCCCAGACTGAGGGTCCATCCAGACAGTACCCAAAACACGAGGTTCCCCATGTTAAAAAGGGGGGTGGCTACATGACATTAGCAATAAATGCGCGCTGATTCACTACAAAGGAGGAAAACTGCCGAAAATTCTCCTTTTATTTCCTTTTATCGGAAAATGTGTATATTCGCATCACCATATATCCCTACCCTCACCAAAAACATGAGATTTCCTTCCCCCCTCCCCTGTGGAGACTGCCCCAGCACATGTTTAGAAGCTTTCTTTGGAGGCTTTTAAACAGAGGCTGGATGGCCATCTGTCGGGGGTGCTTTCAATGCAATTTTCCTGCTTCTTGGCGGGAGTTGGACTGGATGGCCCAAGGGGTCTCTTCCAACTCTATGATTCTTTGTCAGCTTCTAAAAAACCCAAAACAGCTGATCAGCTAATTGGGCTGTCAAACGGACACACAGCTGATTTAAAGGAAGCACGAATGGAAAGCAAATACAACTCCCTGAAACTCTTTTATTTTAAACTGCATAATATTAAACAGAGCTTCAAGAAACAATTAGGGGAAGGGAGAAATCCTGCAGAAGTTTTTTTTTAATCCACTCTATTATGTGCTGAACCTCATATGTGCACATGCAAATCTGCTTATATTTATATTAACATATTTGCATGTGCGCATATACAATTCAGTGCATAATGTGTCTTTTTTTAAATCCCCCAGATGTCCCCTGTCTGCCCTCTATCTTGTTCTGATACAGAGGAGGCCTGTCAGGATGGCGGGGGAAGAAATCCCAGGACCTACAGGTCTGTGTGGGGACTCGTTCTCAGGTCCCGGGTTTCTTTGTCCTCCCTCTTAAACCCATATTTTTGTGCTGTCTGGAAGTTCCCGAAAACAATTATTTTGCCTATCACTCTATGTACAGTAATCAAATGAAACTGAGTCTTCTTGCCTCTTCCACTAGTTATTTCTGCCTCAAAGGCCTCTGAATGCAATTGATATCACTGTAATGTCAATATATATTGTACACGTTTAAAATGTCCATGCTGCTAGCTGTGAAAGAGTTAATATTTGGGGCATTATGAAGCATGCATAGAACAGACAAGGAAGATGTTGCAGAAGACTAGGAGGCTGAACACTGAATTGATAAGCTGATAACAGTGGGGTATAAATATAGCAGACACAATTTGTTCTGCTCTTTTTCTTCTCTCTTGCATCGGGACCATGCTAACAAGCGTTATTGCAATGAATGAAATGTAACCAAAGATAAGAGCCGCTGCTGAAGCAGAAACAACTGTCTGAAGTCAGGGAACTAGGTGATAAGAAGCAAGTTGGCCAGCAAATTGCATTGTTAGTTGAATATCTAGTACGTGTCTAAAATCCAACTGAGTAGACCAGGCATGGGCAAACTTTGACCTTCCAGGTGTTTTGGACTTCAACTCCCACAATTGTTTGCCCATGCCTGGGGTAGACACTGGTGTTTGCATATGACACAACTATAGCTCTATGATTTCACCTTAACTGGCGTTTCTGCATCCTATAGAATTTTGGGTTGGGTAAACAGGATGTTAAATCAAGAAGCTTATTTGTGTTTTTTTAAATGCAAAAGTAAAATCTATTCCTCTCTATTGCTGAAAAATCAATGTTTTTAGTGCTTGTTGTAACCTGCCTCGAGCCACAAGGAGAGATGGATAAGAAATATTATTAATATTATTATTACTTTAATTTTTAAAGTTCTCAAACCTTGACATGCTTTGAAGTGACAAATTGAGCACAACATGTGGTTTGACTTAGCATTAAATGCATTTGAAACACTTCATGAGACATCTACTGGCACTTGCTGATCATGTGTTTTTATGTAGAATCTCAACAAACATGACATCTATTTAATCCTATATGAATCAATATGTCAGGTCTGCCTTCAAGGGAGAGCTAATTTCAAGAACGCTCTTTCACGTTACAGGGTTAACTCCCGGTTTTGGGGAAAGCAAAG
This sequence comes from Anolis sagrei, assembly GCF_037176765.1. Lineage (NCBI taxonomy): Eukaryota > Metazoa > Chordata > Lepidosauria > Squamata > Anolidae > Anolis > Anolis sagrei. Next base: position 206,642,161 of record NC_090024.1, on the reverse strand, counting down.
CTCCTGTCCACTACTAGCAGTATTTGGACCAATTCCCACAGGAAATTCCTGAATGTGTGTAATGACATCTTTTCTGAAAGATTGATGCTGATTGAAAATTCATTTTAAAGATACTGTTCAAATACAACACTTGAAATCTTACCATCATGGTTAGAATTTCCCAGCGTCCATGGCTCATCCGAGTCAAAATGGGTATCACCTCCTATTCCTGGGCCAGGAAAATAGGCATGGGCTAGAAATCCACCCTCCCCATCAAAAGGTGAACTGTCACCATGAAAACCAGAAGCAAAAAATATCATGATATCGGCTTCCTTTCTGTCACTTTTAATTTCATGGTAAGGAACTTCTTCAAAGGTGAGTGGAGTAACCCGCTGCCAGACATCAAATGCTTGCCGGATAGCTTTCCTTGTATCAAGCTCTCCAACCTTCGGGGTGTAGTTGTGGACACTGTATGGAGAAGAAGAGGAGAATTTTAGTCTCTGGTATTATTTTATTCTCTGGTATTAACAAACACACTCCAGGTTGAACTGCTGTGAGTTTTTCGGGCTGTATGGCCATATTCTAGAAGCATTCTCTCCTGATATTTTGCCCACATCTATGGCAGGCATCCTCAGAGGTTGTGAGACCTCACAACCTCTGAGGATGCCTTCCATAGATATGAGACCTCACAACCTCTGAGGATGCCTTCCATAGAAATGAGACCTCACAACCTCTGAGGATGCCTGCCATAGATATGAGACCTCACAACCTCTGAGGATGCCTGCCATAGATATGAGACCTCACAACCTCTGAGGATGCCTGCCATAGATATGAGACCTCACAACCTCTGAGGATGCCTGCCATAGATATGAGACCTCACAACCTCTGAGGATGCCTGCCATAGATATGAGACCTCACAACCTCTGAGGATGCCTGCCATAAATATGAGACCTCACAACCTCTGAGGATGCCTGCCATAGATATGAGACCTCACCATCTCTGAGGATGCCTCAGAGGTCCCACAGCTCAGGAGACACCAATGGCCCTCCCTCTAATGACACTGCAAGTTATAGTGAGAGCCATGAACATGCCCAAGAGCCCTGCCAATGTCCTCCACAAACAATCCTGTTGCCACCCATACAGAGAGCATGTAACCCCTCTGCTACACCAGCTCCACGGGCTGCTAGTCTGCTTCTGAGCACAATTCAAAGGGCTGATTTTAACCTTTAAAGCCCTGTATGGTTCTGGCCCAGACTACCTGTCCGAATTTATCTCCCATTATGAACCATCATGAAGTTTAAGATCAGCTGAAAGGGTCCTGCTCTCAGTCTCACCACCATCGCAAATGCAACTGGTGGGGATGAGAGACAGGGCCTTCTCAGTGGTGGCCCCCGCCTGTGGAACTCCCTTCCCAGTGACATCAGACTGCCCCCCTCCCTCCTGTCTTTTAGAAAAAAACTTAAAACTTGGTTATGTGACCAAACATTTGAATAATAGAAACAGGAATTGGGAATATGATTTAATGTGATATGAATGACAATGGACCAACCCAGACACTGATTTTAAACCGGTATGATTTTAAACAAATCACCGGGTTGTGGCGCAGCTGGTTGGGAGTCAGCTGCATTAAAATCACTACTGAACAAAAGGTCATGAGTTCGAAGCCAGCCTGAATCAGAGTAAGCTCCTGACCATTTGTCTAGCTTGCTGTTGACCTTTGCAGCCCGAAGGACAGTTGCATCTGTCAAGTAGGAAATTTAGCTACTGCTTATGCAGGGATGCTAATTTAACTAATTTACAATGCCATAAAACTCTCCAGCAGCATGCAAAAGAATGAGGAAGTACTCCATTGGCATCACAAGTGGATGGTAAAGTGACAGCTCCTCAAAATTCAAAAAGCATACCCTCATGAAGCTGGAATGTTAAATAGCCTCTGTGTGTCTGTGTCTATATATGTTGTGTGTCGATAGCATTGAATGTTTGCCATGTATATGTGCATTGTGATCCGCCCAGAGTCCCCTGCATGGTGGGAAAGGCAGAATATAAATATAAATATAAATAAATAAATAAATAAATGTTTTCATTAATGTAATGTATTTTTAAATGAATCACTTTAACTGTATTTTAATATTGTGATTAGCACTCAGACGGGTGCTTGTTGTGAAGCTGCCCTAAGTCTGTCCGTCCCTCCCCCCCCCCCCCCCCCGGGAGTGTGTGAGAAGGACGGGTTACAAATGTATGAAATAAATAAATAAATAAACAATATATGCATGGATATTTCAAAGGACACAACTACAAAGCATTCATTTTTTTGAGAAGCTTAATTTAATTATGATATTGATGAACATTTCCTCCTCCTTTGAAAAAGAGGCTGTGAAAGGCATGCCTTGTGACATTGCTATCTATTAAGATTCACCTAGGTAGACAGAATGGTAGCTTTCTCCCTGAAGGGACTTGGTAATCACTTCCACCTTGAAAGTTTGGAATAAATTAAGAGAAAATAACTACCGAAGTCGTCTTTTGAGCTACATTTAGAAAGAGTAATATGTCGAACGTTAGATCAAAGATAGCAAAAATGTAAGATTAAAGGGCTTTAAAAGGAAGAAGGCGAGGTCATGCTGCCTTTGAACAAGAATCTGATCAGATCGGAGGGCCTCTTCCTCTTTTTTCTCCACCTTTTGCAAATTAGTTCTTTTGTAGGACATTCTCCAGGCAATTTGACTTATTGGTACAAAAAGTAGTAAAATGCTTTCTAATAATACAGGAGAGAACAGCATATCAGATTTGGGATATGGCATAAGACTAGATAATGAATATTCAAGCAGCCTATACTCTTTGTCTTCCCAATTTCAAAAAACAGGCAGTAATTCAAATATTTTAATTAAGCAAGAGGGAACTCAGTCACCATTCCCAAAGCATAGATGTTCTACCCTCTCTTTCAACTTCTGCACAACCTGAAAAATAAGGTCTGCCACTAGACAGAGCACAGAAAAAATGCCTTTATCAGAAGAAAAAGGAATTCAGACAAAATTAATAAAAACTGTTGGGAATCGGAACTGTTAGGCCCAAAAAAATAACCCTCATTTGGGGAGATTCCACCATAAATATAGCAGACTGCTAGAAGCAGACTTCATAACCAGCGTGTGGTGAGTCAGGATTAGCTTTCGTTCAACAGGATGGCACAGGATTACACAGTCGCAACTTTAGGTTCAAAATATTTACTGAAGTAAAAAGAAATCCATTCTAGATAGAAAAGGGTCTTGGAGCTAACTAGCTTGCTAAGTTCATCTTCTAAGGAAGGTAAAAGGATAAAATATCAAAAGTATCCATGCAGCTTCATTTTGCCTGGAGAATGGGAAAATGCATCCTCACTGGAAGGGAGACAAAAGCAGAGATAGGGTAATGGAGAATGACCACATGGCCAAAAACCAGGGCAATAAAAATACCTTTAAAGAGGAAGTTACCTCATCCCTCATAGAGATTCCATTGATACATCTTCGGGGGGTGGGGGGTGGATATAGCACTTCCTGGAAAAAGCATGCACAGGAATGTGGGGGAAATGAATCCCTCATTCTAACCCTATATCTAAGTCTAGCTACTCATTGAGGACTGGAGACTTGTGCAGTCCAGGGATTAAATCCAACAAACCAGATTTGTTAATATCTGTATTACCTTCAAATTTGTTTACTCATTCATATAATGCAAGTTTGTGAGCTAGGCTGTTTTCAAAGTTTTTACCAGATGACAATGATTTCACACCAATACTGGGTTCATAATTGCTGCGGCCACACCACAATCTACCTACTGGACAGTCTTCTGGAGATGTGCTTCTTCATTCTTAACTGAGCTACTTCTTGAATCGCCAGCATGCAGTTTACCCTCAGGACTGTACTCAAAACCTTGCAAGCCATGGACATAGCCTCCGAGGTTCCATGGAAGTAATCATAATAAAGCTTCTTAATTTAGAACCCAGAGTTTCTACATACTTTTAACAATCCAATATTCTTTAATCTGCACGCTTGGATGTCCCTTCATAATGTAAACTCTGGTCAAGGTGAAGCTAGGGGAAATGAGGTTGAACTTGCAATTTAGCAGTGATGGAGAAGGGACAAAGCAAAGTAACATGAACACTGTTCTCCCCTCTTTGCATAATTTGTACATTATAGCTAAAGCTAATATAATGTTTCAGCAAAGATGGGTTATTTATTGTGGATACCTATTTATGGATGCGAGAGCTGGACCATAAAGAAGGCTGAGCGAAGGAAGATAGACGCTTTTGAACTGTGGTGTTGGAGGAAAATAGGTATCCACAATAAATAACCCATCTTTGCTGAAACATTATATTCACTTTAGGGATGAGGAAATATTTCAGCAATAGAAGTGTTGGAAATAGCAACCTTCTTCAAGCCTCCATTAGTAATTTGTTTGTATATGATTCAGTTTGCTTACTGTATTATATATGTATGTCTTGATATGCAGTGTTCCCTTTACTCTATGCTTTCCTGAGAAGCTGTAGGAGGGGCTGCAGACCACATGATCAGATCTGAGACTGCTCAGAGCTCAGACTCCATTTTAGAGGCAACTGAAGAAAACACATCTGAAGAACTGCTATATTTTCTGCATTGGCATAATCTCGGTTCCTAACAGATCAGAAACAACTGGGTTATCAGTCTAACAACTGGAAACCAAATTGACTGTCATAAGTACATGTGGTTATATACCACTGAAGAGAAGATTTTACTCAAATGAATTTTGGCTCTCCTCTGGAAGATCTTACTTTTACAAAAGGTTATGATTTTCAAATGGTTATGAATGCCATTTTTCTCCAAAAGGTTACAGAGATTCTGGTTTTCCAAAAAGAAATAAGGCACTTTTGGTTCACTGTGCTTCAAATTGTCTATCATAGATTACAGGGAAAATATGCCAGAATGCCAGAATGACCTGGGAAATTATAAAGTCATGCCTAGAGAAACAGACTGTGAAACACCATGAAACCCAGTCAACTACTGAAGTATTAAACTATTAGATCATACCTGTATGTGATGTGCTTTTGTCTCCATTTTTGTCCAGTTAGTGCATATCGCTTACTCCTTCGTCTATGGCTTAGATGGGGATGGTCAGGAACGCCACAGCGAGGCTTCTTCATCCACCTGGAAAGCAAAATATCCCCAGAGTCTGGAAAAATGAACTAAATGATATGGTTCTGAAGTATGCTGACCTGTTTGGTAGCTCAGCCACAAGTAATAAATGCCAAGTGATGGGCAATTAAGGTGAGCTAGATGAGCTACCTATCTGCCAGGGTAGATGATTGTACTGCCTGGAAAAGGCTGCCAAATGTAATAAGGAGATAGCTTTGCACTGGCCAGTACTAATGATATTTCTCTCATTTCCTTACTCTGTTGACAGTTATAAACAAGTTAAATGTACCATATCTTTCCAGCATTGCCTTCCTCCATAAGGAAACTGAAAAGATGGCCTCTCTGGAATGTCCAATCATAGAGGGAAGACAGGAGCATGACATTACTGTTCAATAGTCAAAGCTTTAGGATCCATCCCCCCACCAATCGCTGGCCAGGCCTACCAACCAGAAGGCATTGTACAGGGTTAGTCAAAATGCATAGGCCAATAAGCCATTCAATTGAATAGCTTATTGGCCTATGCATTTTGACTAACCCTGTATTGTGCATCTATTCCACCTTCTTCTACTAAACAGGTGGAAAAGATGGCTTATGTGAAAGGAAAACATAGGAAGAGTGCCAATGAAAGACAATGATATCGCTGTAACATTTTGTGTTTCCAAGAAGGGTACTTGCATAATTAAGGAGCCCCTGGTGGTGAGGTGGATTAAACTACTGAGCTGCTGAACTTGCTGATCGAAAGGTTGGCGGTTTAAATCTGGAGAACAGGGAGAGCTCCCACTGTTAGCCCCAGCTACTGCCAACCTAGCAGTTTGAAAACATGCAATTGTGAGTAGATTAATAGGTACCACTTCTGTGGGAAGGTAACGGCGCTCCATGCAGTCATGCTGGCCACATGATCTTGGAGGTGTCTACGGACAATGCTGGTTCTTCAGCTTCGAAATGGAGATGAGCACTACCCCCCAGAGTTGAACATGACTAGACTGAATGTCAAGGGGAAACCTTTACCTTTATGTAATTGCAATAGTTAAGTCTTGTCTAAAAGAATTCTTACTCCCTCAATAAATCAATGCATTTACAAAATATCGTCACTGCATTTCATATTAGTTGAAAGTAGGATAAAGGACAGGAGAGAAGGCTTTCTATATGATTATGTGAATGCGATACCAGTTAAAATTAGGCTCAGTTTATATCAGGAGATATATTTAGAATGGTTTACAACATACAGCCGTAATATCTCTGTGTGGATAAGATCGTAAAATTAATTTCTTAAAACTTTGCTAATCACCATGAAGTGGGCCACACTGTATTCTGTGTTATCTATGAGTCTGGTTTTGTTTCAAAAGATCTATATGATGCACAGACTTCATACTTGTTAAACCAATTTAGTTAAACCATTGCAAATCCCTGTGTGAATACTCTTATTTTGGATTTAACATGGATTATGCCGGCATCAGCCTGTTTCTAGTTAACTCTCTTTAGCGAGAGAATAGATTCACTTGGTTAGCTGTCTGACCCAAGGAAGACATAAACCATATGGGATAGGTAAGTTTTTACACAACTATTGCTGATGAATCTAATTTTCGCAAAGACAATACTTTCAAGGTGCTTTCAAACACCACTTACGCAATAGTGGTCTGGTCCAACACTCCTGTTACTGGGATGCCATAAAACCTCTGCATAGTGGTGACTGCAGACTGCATAACTTTTCCTGAGTGCAGAGCAGACATTCGGGTGTCAGAAGAAAGCAGATAACCATAGGTTTTCAACCAGTTCTGAAAAATACAGGAAAAGAGCAAAGACCAAATCATTATTTAGCTTGATTTGATATTCCATATATGAGAATGTTAGTGTTGTTATTTAAAGAGCAATATATACTGTTAGTTTAAATTGTGAACTAAGGCAATTTTCTTCATTCTACTCTGCTCATTCGTTTGACTTGGTTCATTTGACTATTTTGGGATTTGAAAGGAAAGCGCAGCATGAGCAAAGTCTAAGCCCAATAAGCACTGCTAGCCTGGTAGCTTCCAAGAAGCGGCCGAATTATCGTGTGTGTGCAAATTTAATTATTTCCTCTGTCCACAGAACATTAGTGTTCAGATCTCAATCTCAACTGATATGCTTGCTCGTTTAACTAGAGTAGAGTCTCGCTTATCCAATCTTCACTCATCCAACATTCTGTATTATCCAACCTGTCCGGATCCACAGCTGTTTCAATACATTGCAATGTTTTGGTGCTAAATTCGTAAATACAGCAATTACTAAATAACGTTACCATGTACTGAATTGTTTTTTTCTGTTGATTTGTTGTAAAACATGATGTTTTAGTGCCTAATTTGTAAAATCATAACGTAATTTGACCTTAATAGGCTTTTCCTTAATACCTCCTTATTATCCAACATTTTCCCTTATCCAACGTTCTGCCGGCTTGTTTATGTTGGATAAGCGAGACTCCACTGGATATGCAAAATATTGTGAAAGAGATTTACCAGACACACTCTTTTTACAAACTTGATTTGAAAACCTGAATGTTCCAGCAAGCATTCGAGATTGATTAGTCCCTAATTATACATGCCCAGTCCCTAAGTTGCCAGATAGTACTCAGTTTTGCATTTCATTCACTTCCCTGGCCTTATGATACACTATTTGCACTATCCCTTTCCAGCCCTTTTATATCTTATTCATGCCCATTTTAGAAATCTTGGTCATTGTTTTTGTTGAACCTGTTCAGATGGATCTCCAATGTAATGTATTCTGCTATGTCTAGTCTGTTTTATCTCGGCTGTTATATTTTATGATGCACCTATTTTAATGTGCTTTGTTTTATGGATTGCTTTTGCTTTTATGTTTTGTGGACATCTTGTCCCATTTGTAAGATGTCCCAAGTCCCTTCAGGGAGATGGTGGAGGGTTTAAGAATAAAGTTATTATTTTATTGTTATAAATGGCAGAACTTGCTGGTTGGGAGATTAGCAGTTCAAAACCATGGGACTGGGTGAGCTCCCACTGTTAGCTCCAGCTTCTGCCAACCTAGCAGTTTGAAAACATGCAAATGTGAGTAGATCAATAGATACCGCTTTGGTGGGGAGGCAACAGTGCTCCATGCAGTCATGCCAGCCACATGACCTTGGAGGTGTCTACAGACAATGCTGGCTCTTAAGCTTAGAAATGGAGATGAGCACCACACCCCAGAGTTGGACTCAAGTAGACTTAATGTCAAGGGGAAACCTTTACCTTTACTTTATTTTATCACATTGATCATTCATAATCCATTAGGAGGGCATTCCACATAATTTAATAATGGCAGTGCTTTGAGCTAGGTGTTGTTTTGGTGAGAATCAAATTAGAAAGTGGTAAAAGGGAAAAATAATGTATTTAATAAGATGAACAGTTTTTAAGATATTCTAAGCATGAATTCAGAAAGGAACACAGAAAACTATTTAATGTCAGGTCAGACTACTTGGCCATTCTAATTGGCACTCTTCTCAGTTGCAATCATTTCCCATTCTTGCTACTTTTTAAAAGAAGATGTGAAGACGTTTCTTTTAACCTGCTCTTATAGTTGCTATTCCAGTTATTATTATGATTATGGAAATAGATTTAACTATTGTGCTTGTTTTCTTTTTATTGGTTTATAATGTTGCAGCTCAACTGCCTTGAGCATTTTTATAGTAGAAAGGTGAGATACAAAGGTAAAGGTAAAGGTTTCTCCTTGACATTGTCCAATTGTGTCCAACTCTGGGAAGTGGTGCTCACCTCCATTTCTAAACTGAAGAGCCGGCGTTGTCCGTAGACACCTCCAAGGTCATGTGGCTGGCATGACAGCATGGAGCACTGTTACCTTCCCACAGAAGCAGTACCTATTAATCTACTCACATATGCATGTTTTTGAACTGCTGGGTTGGCAGAAGCTGGAGCTAACAGTGGGAGCTCACCTCACTTCCTGGATTCAAACTGCCAACCTAGATCTTGGGAAAGGATCAATTTATGAACAAGAAGAACTCGTTGCCTTGATTCCTAGTGTTGGCAAGAAGACAGGCGAAATAAGGACCAGCACTGAGCATATTATTAGTACACAGAGCATGTTATTAGTACATTAAAATCTGCAAAGGATTTCTAACTGTAACATTACATCTGCCAGGTAAATAGTTTAGATGAGAAATTGAAAAAAGATTGAAAGTGTGTTAGTTTCGCTTTGAAAGCAAGCCATAAAGCAACCTTAATTGGTATCTCTACCTATGTATCTTACAATACGCTTCAACAGCGCACAATGCACATGGAGATTGCAATTCTGATGGTAAGGTGTTTGCAGACCTGTCAAGTATTGAGCAAAGATCACAAGTTAAATTCAATATATTTTCAAGGCAGTAGTGAAGTAACAGGAGATGTTATCAAGCAAATGTAACCTTATTGTTCAAACGTCACAGATTATTGTAAACAAATGGTCAAGATTATGACAGCCAAATGAAACATTCGATTAAGCTAAATTAAAATCCCTTAAAATCCCTTCAACAGAAAGAAAACCGTTAGTGATGTTGCGGCATGTGGAAACACAGGATGCCATTCTTTCTTTCGATTGTGCTGGATTTCCACAAAAAAATCCCCTATAAGATCATTTTGCTTCAATAGTCCTTCAAACACATTCATAATTTCCTTTTCTATTTACTTAAGGCTGTTACCTCCCAGTGTGGAACACATCTCACCACATTAAAACAGTGGATGTGGCTCTTAATGAGACATGCAGCATTATCACGGGGTGCCTGCGCCCTACACCACGGGAGAAATTACACTGCTTAGCCGGTATTGCACCACCTGACATCCGCCGGAAAGTAGCAGCCAATAGTGAAAGGACCAAGGCAGAGACATCTCCAGCTCATCTCCTGTTTGGGTATCAGCCAGCACGTCAACGACTTAAATCTAGAAATAGTTTTCTAAGATCAACAGAGACACTCGCTGGAAGACCTCAGCAAGCGAGAGTCCAAAAGTGGCAGGCTCAAACCCAGAACCTCAACCAGTTGTTGATACCAAATGAGAGACTCCCCCCTGGGCACACAGAGGACTGGGCGACTTGGAAGGCGCTGAACAGACTGCGCTCTGGCACCACAAGATGCAGAGCCAACCTTCAGAAATGGGGCTACAAAGTGGAATCCTCTACATGCGAGTGTGGAGAGGAGCAAACCACTGACCACCTGCTGCAATGCAACCTGAGCCCTGCCACATGCACAATGGAGGACCTTCTTGCAGCAACACCAGAAGCACTCCAAGTGGCCAGATACTGGTCAAAGGACACTTAATCAACTACCAAACTCACAAATTTTGTATTTTGTCTGTTTGTTTGCTTTGTTCTGTTAGAAATGTAATATAATTGACTGGTTGCCCTGACACGATAAATAAAAAATAAATAAATTCCTCTAGTCACCAGAATAACTACTATATGAAAAATGGGCTGATTCTTGGTCACTTTAGTTGAGTCACATTTTTGATACAGAGGAATTGATCAGCAACTGAACATACTAGAGAGGTTTGGGAAGAATTTATAGGAGTTGTAGGTACTAGAATGTATAGTTTACTTGCAATCTAAGAGCACTCTGCAACTTCACCAACGATGGACCTCGAACTTACCACACAGAACCCCCATGACCAACAAAAAATACTACAAGTCTTTGGATGGATTTATAGGAGTTGTAGTTCACAGTATTTATATTCCGCACTTCTCACCCCTCAAGGGACTCAGGGAGGATTACAATGCACATATACATGGCAAACATTCAATGCCATTAGACATACAACATATATAGACAGACACAGAGGCAATTTAACATTCCAGCTTTCCGGTTTCATGATGATATGCTCAATTCCGACCACAGGAGGAGGTGCCGCTTCACTGTCCACTTGAGTCCTTGATGGAGTACTTCCTCATTCTTACACACGCTGCTGGAAGGTTTTATGGTGTCCTAAATTAGTGAAATTAATCTCCTCGCATAAAGCAATACCAAAATTTCCTACTTGACAGATGCAACTGTCTTTCGGGCCGCATAGGTCAATAGCAAGCTAGACTATAAATGGTCAGGAGATCACTCCGACCCAGGCTGGCTTTGAACTCATAACCTCTCAGTCAGTAGTGATTTAATGCAGCTGGCTACTAACTAGCTGCGCCACAGCCTGGTCCTGTTAGGAATGGCGGGAGCTGAAGTCCAAAACACATGGAGGGCTGAAGTTTTCCCATGCCTGAAATATACAGTACATTTTCTGATTAATGTATATATGGGCAGGAGGACTGTCAGAGGCACTAAGCGAGTTATGTTTGAGAGAATCTAATTTATTCGCATATCCCAGCTGAGTTTTCCCTTCTCCTCCTCGATTCATTCTTCTCGGTTTCTATAGCCCTAACTATTCTCTTGAGCTCACAGAATAACAAAGCTCTTTGCATCCTTGGCTCATAGCTTTGTTTGGTCACACTGGAATATGATGCAAACTGGCTTTTGGAAAGACAGTTGGAGAGAAATACAGCCTCAATATGTGTAGTGCATATGCTACATGAGTCGTGTGAGCAAAAGGGAGAGAACAAATCTAAAGCTTGACTGAGTACAGAACAAAGGGAGGGAAGGTGCAGGAGAGGGAAGGATAACTAGGGACAATATGAACCAATGCAATACTGCAGAGGGTGCTCATGTTTGGTTTCCTGCTTATTAAGGTTATGTTCCAAGCTATTAAGGATATGATCAATATTATTCTAGAGCTTGGGGAATGATACATTTTGGGACGATTGCTCCCTGAATTCCACAGCCAGCATGGCTAGCTATCATTCAAAAATATTAGTCCCAATCTCTCCATTATTACCAAACAAACATTTCCGTTTACTTGCATTAAAAAGAATCTTAAGAGGTCTAATTATATCAAGAAACATACCGACAGGGAGGTAAAGCACTAATTATTTTCATTTATATTGTAGTTCTGAATGATCTAACAGCAGCACATTATGAAATACCATAGGGGCCAAATCAGGCACAGCTACAGAACTAAAACATGTTTCCTGGAGCCTTTTGCATCTTGCCAAGAATTGTTGAACAGTTTGATACAATTTTGAATAACATTAATTACCACTAGGATAGAAATTAGCAAACTGCTTCACATATATTACAGTGTTCCCCCTCTACTTCACGGTTCGCATTTCGCAGACTCCCTGTTTCACGGGTTTTTGCCTCCCAGTTTATGAATGGTTGCCGTTGCCCAGAGTGGCATTCTAATCCCGCCTCCTGGCAACGATGGAGTGTGAAAAGGGGTTTCACTCTCCTCCTGGGGAGAGAGGGAGCCAATCAAGAGAGATTGCAAAGCAAAGCAAAGATAGCTAGCAAAAAAAGGTGTGGGGTGCCTTTAAATCTCTCCTCACTTCTGCCTCACCCTCGGAACTTGATATACATATATAGCGTCCCTACTTTGTGGATTTTCACTTTTCGCAGGTGGTCCCAGAACAGCCAATCAAGAGAGACAGCCACAATAAGTGAGGGAACACTGTATATTTAGTGACGTTAAAACATCTTTGTAAGGGATGTCAGTTTTAACCCTGTCATATCACAGGGAAGGTCTTTGAAGCCACAAGAACAGTGTTTCTCAACCTTCCTTTTCATCCTCCCCTAAGAGCCCACACCGTCCTTAAGATCTTCCGGGGACGGTCTTCTCTCGCTCCCACCCCTGTCTCAGGCATGGTTGGTGGGAACGAGAGGGCATTCTCGGTGGTGGCCCCTCATCTCTGGAACTCCCTCCCCAGGGAGATGATGCTAGCACCCTCCCTAACCACATTCCATAAGGAATTAAAGATGTGGGTGTTTTGTTGTGCATTCAGTTGAAAACTCCTGTGACAGATGATTTCAATCATGACCTTAATCATGACCTGAATACAAATTCCTTTATTTATTACTACATTTTTAAGTTAAGTTGAATTGATCCTGTTAAATTGCTCTATTTCTGTGCTACCATTCCTATGCTACTATATCGTACTATCCACCTTACTGGCCACCTTATTCTTTAAGTAGTCTTGCATATTGCCCCCCCCCCCCCAAATGAGTCTGTTGTTGCTTATGATGTTTGCTTATTATTGTTTATGCTGTTTTGTGCTATTTGTGCTCCTGTTATGAATCATAATGTACATATCTGATATGCAGGATGTATTTTCATTCACTGGACAAAATTTGGCACAAAATTTGGCAATACCTGATACGCCGAAATTTGATTACTGGTGGGGTTTAAGGGGGGGGGGTGATTTTGGGAGTTGTAGTTGCTGGGATTTATAGTTCACCTACAATCAAAGAGCATTCTGAACTCCACCAATTATGGAATTAAACCAAACTTGGCACACAGAGCTCCCATGACCAATGGAAAATACTGAAAGAGTTTAGTGGCCATTGACCTACAGTTTTGGAGTTGTAGTTCACGGTTTTGGAGTTGTAGTTGTAGTACCTCCAGAGAGCACTGTGGACTCAAACAATGATGGGTCTGAACCAAACTGGGCACATATACTCAAGATGCCCAAATGTGAACACTGGTGGAGTTTGGGGAAAATAGACCTTGACACTTATAGTTACTGGGTTTATAGTTCACCTACAATCAAAGAACATTCTGAACCCCACCAATGATAGAATCGGGCCAAACTTCCCACAGAAACCCCCCATGACCAACAGAAAATACTGTGTTTTCTGATGGTCTTTGGCGATCCCTCTGACACCCCCTCGAGACCCCCTCCCAAGGTTCCCAACCCCCAGGCTGAGAAACGCTGCACTAGAAGACTTCTACCTAATGCTAACTAATGAGTTTACGCAGGAATCTGAATCTGAGCTCAGGATTTCCTGGCTCATAAATCAGGCCTCTTCAACTCTGTCTTTATATCTCAGGACCTGATCCCAAATTATCTGCTTATCCCAGATTATATGGCAGTGGATACTCATATAAGCCAGTTCAAAGCAAATAATTTGGGATCAGATCCTGGGACATAAGGATAGTGTAGAAGATACGATGCAATTATTATAATTATTACAATAATCTTAAAAAGTGATTCCCCAAATTATTATTCTAAATCTATATTATCAAAACTGTTTTTTTTTTCAACTTTCTTCCCCATCCCGCTCACATCCCTTTACCTGAAACTGGAATGACCAATAAATTGAACCAGGCTTCCTCTGTTGATCTGTCACAATTTCCTTTTCACAGCTTGTACTATATCATATCAATCTAAGACATTGTAAGCTATGGGGACACCAAACAATACTGAAGGAAGGCTAACATGACTAACAACCCATTATGAATACTTGCTGCACTAGGAGATGATTCCCTTGGTTAGAATACACTGGCTGCTGTTTCAGCACAATGTCACAAAAGAGGACACTAGGCTGGCATTGCAGAGAAACACGTCAGTGCAAATACTCAACCAATCAACCAAACATTCAACCAAACCGAACCTACTCAAGTTCCAAACATGGTCTCCCCCTATTGCCACTAAAAAGAATATATAGGCTAAAAGAGAAAGAAATGCCGGTGAACCAAAGGAGCAAGCACCTAGAAAAGTATCTACCATATATACTCAAGTATAAGCTGACCCAAATATAAGCCGAGGCACCTAATTTTACTACAAAAAATTGGGAAAACGTATTGATTCGAGTATAAGCCGAGGGTGGGAAACGCAGCAGGTACTGGTAAAATTCAAAATAAAAATAGATACCAATAGAATTACATTAATTGAGACATCAGCAGGTTAAATGTTTTTGAATATTTACATAAAACTGTAAATTAAGATAAGACTATCCAACTCTGATTAAACCATTATTCTAACTTTCTTCAATGTAAATGTGCTCATGTATCCTTCCAATAATAGAGTAAAATAATAAATGCAATAAATATAATAATAGAGTAAAATAATGGAAATCTAATAATAACAATAATAAATAGAATAAAATAATAAATATAATAATAATAATAATTAGAGTAAAATAATGAAAATGTAATAATAACAATAATAGAATAAAATAATAAATGTAATAATAATAATAATATAAATAAATAAATAGAGTACAATAATAATTGTAATAACAATAATAAACAGAGGAAAATAATAAATGTAATAATAGAGAAAAATCAGAAATGTAATAATAATAATAATAATAACCCAGAAAAAAAAAATAACTTTGACTCAAGTGTAAGCCGAGGGAGCGGGGCTTTTTCAGCCTAAAAAGAGAGCTGAAAAACTTGACTTATACTCTATATATGGTATTTCTATTTGGAATAAATATTTACAGATTTGTTTTAAAGCCTCACACAAAAAATAAGTTGCCTCAAACTACTGTGTTTGTGTTTTAAATATATCCTTAACTTTTACATTGAATACATTTAAAGCATTTTATATGTATACCTATTCAAGATATCAACTGATAAATTAGGCTTAACAACAGAAATGTATCATTGTTGTTAGTCATCTGATTCCAAACTGCAATGATATTTTCCAGCCTAGTGCAATATTTTGTGAGATGTAATATTTGTTGTTGTTATAAATGAAGGAAATAATAATAATAATAATAATAATAATAATAAACCTTCTTGCAGCAAGATTGTGAATACCTGCCTTAAATTTTATCCTCTATCAATCACTTCCACTACTTAACAAATCTATAACAATACAAAATAAGGGTATATCTATGCAATTAGAGCAGTTTTATCTCACTTTAAGTATCATGTTTCTACTTTATGAAATGCTGAAGATATAGTTTGGTATGATATCTTAGGAATTTAGGATTCCCAGAGATGATTTCCGCTTAATAAAAGGATTCTGCCAAACATTTTGGTGTCTGACTAGTCTATATTTCCCAGAATTTATAGGATGGATCCATCAGAGTTAAAGTAGTATCAAACAGCTATATGTATATACATTGCAGATACACCTAACAGCGCCAAGGAATGGTCACTATTATTCCAACATTTCATATATCTGAACGTTATACTAATTCAGTAACATACCAAAGTAAATAAATATAAATATAAAGGACTCGTTTGGTGGCTACTCTTTTGATTAAGGAATACCTTTTCCAGGAAAATAAGGATGGTCCAGTTGTGATATTTTACCACGTTGTTCGTGTTTTTCATGACTGTATCATAATGTATATACAACAACAACAAAACATTTTATTTATATTCCGCTTTATCTCCCTAGAGGGACTCACAGCGGATTACAGTATACATATAAGGCAAACATTCAGTGCCTTTTTACATGATAAACAACGGCATACAATAACACAGATAAAGTAAAGGTCTTCCCTTTTTTTCCATCTCCGGAGTCTGGAGGCAATGCTTAACTCCGGCCATGGGAAGATGCTCTTGCTCTATTTTCCATGCCAAAGGAGTCTGCTGTCAGTAGACATCTCCAATCTTTTTTCTGGCATGTCTTCCTGCCGAGGCGGTACCTATTGATCTACTCGCATTGCATGCTTTCGAACTAGTAGGTTGGCAGGAAGCTAGGAGTGACAGTCGGGAGCTCACCCCGACTCATGGCTTCGAACTATAAACATCAACAGGACAGAAGGTGGCATAGAAATCATTTATTTCTTTTGTAACCCAGTGTTCCTGCACTAGAGTACCAGTATGGATATGATATGGAAGGAATACTACATCAGGTATAAGGATATATTCTTCACTAAGTTTCTTCTCAAAGATAGTAATGAATAATTTCAGCAATTTTCTTCCTGCTATGAGACATTATTTCACTCAGGTTTCAGAGGCTATTTGGAATTCAGGATTTATTATGCATAACATTCATGCATGGTTGATCAGAAAACAACATTTTATTCATGAAAATTAATTCCTGAACAGAAAAATGTATTTCCTATGCAAATGTATCACGTGAAATTCTACATATATAAATAATACATTTACAGATCTAGTATTTTCTGCACAGAATACAGCATTATCTACATGGGAATTAATTCTCCATTGAAATATTATTTTTCATACAGAAAATTCTGCTTTCTGTGCAAAAGAACTATGAGTAAGTTTTGCACAAAATATTTATTTGTTTGTTTGTTTGTTTATTTCTAGCATTTATATGCCGTCCTTCTCACCCCCAAAGAGGGACTCTGGACAACTTACAACAGGCAACCATTAGATGCCAAACAATACATTAAAATACACAGTTACAATTAAAACAGCAATTAAAACAATTATAAACATTCAATTTAAAACAGTCCGGCGGTTCAAAATCATAGTCCAGGTCAATCCATTGCAGTAACTTAAAACATTATCTTCCCAGTTGCTACATCTACTGCTCAGATGCTTGATCCCACAGCCAGGTTTTAAGTTTTTTGCGAAAGGCCAGGAAGGAGGGGGCAGACCTAATTTGATTGGGGAGGGAGTTCCACAGCCAAGGAGCCAACACAGAGAAGGCCCTATCTCTTGTCCCCACCTGTCGCACCTGCAAAGGTGGTTGGACTGAGAGCAGGGCCTCCCCAATGATCTTGATGTCCTTGGTGGTTTGTAGAGGGAGATACGTTTGGACAGGTTCAGTAAATTAAGTCCTGAAGAACAAAGATTCTCATCAGTCAAGAAATCTTTTCATCAGGAGTTTCACAACACTCAAAAAACCATACTTTTCCACCATTAAAAATATTTTGAATAATTTTCCATCCCTACTAAACTATTGGGATTCCTAGCCACATAAGGCTCTAATGAAAATTTCTAGTAGCTAGAACAAGGCTCAGAAATTAATAGATAGGCAGAATAAAATAGAGAGATAGGCAATGCAGTTTTTTAAAATTTTATATAGTACAGTTCCACCAGAGTTAACCCAAGCAGCCAAATTCCATAATAATTTGGTAACTAGAATCATGTTCATTCCACGTGTAACACATTACAGAGCTTGGGATGTTGGCTGACTACAGCCATTCCTGTCTAGGAATCACCGCAGGTTAAGAACGAGATGACTCTGGTAAAAATGCCCCACTGATTCTGGGGCCACGTGGCTCTCCTTTGACAATGCTGAATAAAATAGTGCTTCCAGATGGACAGAGTCCAACTCTAGCAATTAAAAGGCACTGTGCAATTATTTTATCTATTTGGTCTTAATGGAAATTCTGCATTAAGGAAAAATGTGGCAAAAGGACAAAATAGACAAAAAACAGGATCATGAGCAAAAGAAATTGATAATTCAGTGAAATAGGCAGGGTGATGGTGTGATAAAAGCCACATCTGAAATTGCTCAGCAGGCATCTCTAAATTGTGAGTTTGTACTACAGATAATGCATTCTTATCTAAAATATGTTCTACATCAATCGACCATGACAAATTCTAAAAACTACAGACCAATGCTATAATTAACACGTTAATTTGGTACCAATTCTGCCCTCTTAAACTGAAGGTCATGGTTACAATAAAACACACATAGTCGCTTTAATAACATCCACAGGACCTCTCTACTGATTCCTAGAAATGCAGTAACGCTAATAGGACAAGACCACAATAAATATCTTTGACACCAGGTATGAGCAAACTTCGGCCCTTCAGGTGTTTTGGATTTCAATCCCCGCAAATCCCAGCCAGCTTACTGGCTATTAGGAATTATGGAAGGTGAAGTTCAAAACACCTGGAGGATCTAAGTTTGCCTATGCCTTTTCTACGCAGAAATATAATTCATTGATAGTTTAGAACAGTGCTTCTCAACCTGGGGTCCCCAGATGTCTTTGGCCTACAACTCCCAGAAATGCCAGCCAGTTTACCAGCTATTAGGATTTCTGGGAATTGTAGGCCAAAAACATCTGGGGACCCCAGGTTGAGAACCACTGGTTTAGAAAGAGATCTTGTAGCATCTCGGAAAAAGAACTTGGTAGCAGAAGCTTTCATAGACTGTTTACTTCCTAAGATGCATGGAGTTAAGTGCCTAGGACCAGTCCTTTACAGGCAGACCGTATGGATGAATAGCCATAGAAATGCAAAACTTATGGGAATGGTGATGGGGTTAGCAAATTCAGCTTTAACTATGGTCACTGGGGGACAAAGACAAAACCTCCCAATCTCGAACAGTTACTTACCTACAAAAGAAAACAGTTGGGAAGACAGGTACAAGACACTGCCACAAACCCAGACTTACTCAGAATATGTCAACACAGGACCTAATTTCGTCACCCATAACATTAAAGGTGCTTTCGTATGCTCATTCTCTAATATCATATATACGATCCTCTGCCAACAATGCCCTTCAACATTCTACACTAGACAAACAGGCAGAGGACATAAATCAGATAATCAGAATGGGAATATATAAAAGCTAGTTGCAGAACACTTCAGTCTTCCAGGGTTTTCCATCTCTGATCTCAAAACAGCAGTACAAGAACAACAAGAACAACAACAACAGAAGATAGAAAAAAGAACAGTGGAATTGGAATATAGTCTACCAACAATGGTTTGAACAGAAGCAATGGTTTCCTGGAATACTACTCATATTATAGGTTTCATGGCTATTGCTGACAACGAGGATGAGGGAGAAAGATGACTTGTCTCAGCATTCGAGTTGGGCTCAAATACAGAGCAACTGCACATGCAGCTAGACAGCAAACAGCCCACCACTTCAGAAGAGGAACAACAGCAACTCCAAGTGGACAATGAAAGACTTACCACTCCGGACCAGCTACAAGTATTCTGGACTGGCTACAATTAAGGACAGATGGGATTCAAGTGCAGAGATCTAGACATTTGGCTGAGAAGAGGGCCAGAAAGCGAGATAACTTGAGAGATCTGAAAATGTAGCTGAAGTTTGGAATAACTAGTTGCTGGAAGCAACGCCGGCATTTTAGCTGCAGCCTGAAGCAACGTGTCTTGAACTTTGAATCTTTGAAAGATGGACTGTACTCTGGATGTTGAATTCTGGATTGTAAACTATTTTTGAAAACTGTATTGATGAGATCTCCTGGCTTTGGAATATTGGAAATGACATCCCTCCTCCTTGCTTAGATGATTTATTATAATGTGTTGACCTCAGACTGTGCTTGGATTACATTTGTGTTCTTCACTGATTTACAGATACATGCTAGGCAAGACTCAGACAATAACACTAGTAAGCACCCTAGACTCACAAGGGCCAGTTTATCACATCTTTTTTTCTAACATCACACAACATCCCAGGACCTCTCTCCACCATATGGTTTACTCACCTTGGCTTAAGGGGACTTCTTTCCTCCTGTTTTCGTCCCACAAGAACCACAGTTAAAACTGAACTTATCGCTTCATCACCCTACACGTAGATTTTGCATTTCTATGGCTATTCACACACAGTCTGATATAAAGGTCTGTTCCTAGACACTTTACTCCATGGATCTGAGGGTGCATCTCCACCGCAGAATGAGTGCAGCTTGACACCACTTGGACTACCATAAATCAATGCTATGGAATCTTGGGACACCAGCATTCTTGGGCCGAGGAGGCTAAAGACCTTGTAAAACTACATCTCCCCTGATTCCATAATTCCATGATACTGAGCCATGACAGTTAAAGTGGTGTCAAACTGCACTAATTCTGCAGTGTATATCCACCATTAATCTAAGTAAGGCTTATGTTACCAAGTTCTTTCTCTCAGCTAGTCTCTGAAGTGCTACAAGATCTCTTTGCATATTTACATCTTATACAGGACATTTGACTATTTACATCAACACATCCCAAAGTAGATATTTTGAATGTTTCTTATAACAAGAGCTATTCTATTCTTCCTCTTCCTGATTCATTCCATCATGCTGGCTAGGCTCTTCTTCTGGAATATGTTTCCTGCAGTCTGTTTGTTTCTCATTTCTATTGCCTACAGGGTTGATGTTTTTCTGTGCTTTCTTTAGAAGGCCATGCTACCTCTACGATACAACAGAGGGTAAGCCTGTGCCTAATCATGTGTGACAGTTTGGAGAAGAAGGGTACATACTAAAAATTGAAACAGAATTCAGTGCCTCAGACATTACTGTTCATTTAAATAGAGTTTTAGGAGACACACTGATAATACATTAGCAAATCATGTTTGTTTATTTCTAGCATTTGAATTAGAAAGTGAGGCTGAGAATACTAGTTGTTCCTATAGTTCAAATGGCTAGAGTACAAAAGGTTCAGGATTTGAACACAGGAACCAGTTACATTTTTGCCATCTCCATGAATAATAGATTCTAAGACAGTGTTTCTCATCCTTCCCAGTGCCACGACCCCTTAATACGGTTCCTCATTTTGTGGTGACCCCCAACCATAACATTATTTTCATTACTACTTCATAACTAATTTTGCTACTGTTATGAATCATAATATAAATATCTGATATGCAGGATGTATTTCCATTCACTGGACCACATTTGGCACAAATGCCCAATATGCCCAAATTTGAATAGCGGTGGGGTTGTGGGGGGATTGATTTTGTCGTTTGGGAGTTGTAGTTGCTGGATTTATAGTTCATCTACAATCAAAGAGCATTCTGAACTCCACCAACGTTGGAATTGAACCAAACTTGGCACACAGAACTCTGACGACCAACAGAAAATACTGGAAGAGTTAGGTGGGCATTGACCTTGAGTTGTGGAGTTGTAGTTCACCTACATCCAGAGAGCACTGTGGACTCAAACAATGATGGATCTGGACCAAACTTAGCACGAATACTCAATATGCCCAAATGTAAACACTGGTGGAGTTTGGGGAAAATAGACCTTGACATTTGGGAGTTATAGTTGCTGGGACTTATAGTTCATCTACAATCAAAGAGCATTTTGAACCCCACCAACAATAGAATTGGGCCAAACTTCCCACACACAACCCCCATGACCAACAGAAAATACTGTGTTTCCTGATGGTCTTTGGTGACCCCTCTGACACCCCCTGGCAACCCCCCCAGAGGTCCCGGCCCCCAAGTTGAGAAACACTGTTCTAAGAGAATATGTCTAGTTTTATTAGAAAATATAAACTGCACTACTGTTGTAATTCCTTTTCTGCGCATTTATGTATTTCCTTTCTTTCTTTATTATATTTATATACCATCTTTCATGTTTTTGATTTCTCTCCCCGTATATGCTCAATACAGATGTCATAAATGTGTAGGTATAAATTTATTTATGTGTGCATATTTATCACATAATACATAATTTTGGGGGTACTTGTCAAAATAGATTTATGGTAATTAATTTACTGTTCATTCATGCTGGCAAATTAACTTTTGCCCATTCAATTCACAACTAACATGGGATCTCTCCACAAGAATAATACAGCTAAGGTTAAGCAACTACAACTGCAAAAGCAATTCTACATGCAGTTCCTCAATTATAAATCTCATTAAAGGCAAGGAGACATATTCAAACATTATTAATAGGACTTCATTCTTGGCTGTCACACAGAACTACCAAGAGAGAGACAAAAATATTATAGTAATGTTTACATTAACAGAATCATGTGTGTCAATCCAGAAAATTTTAGTCACTCGAAGTAACTGTTGACTGGTACTAGATAATTTAACAATATTTAAGGTAATTGATCCAAAACATACACACTCATCCATCAAATCCCTACAGAAGATTCTACAGCTAGGTCCCTGGTCAGTACAAGTGCACTCCCCCATTCCCAAGTCCAATGTAGCCACAGCATGTGTGTGTGTTTAATACTTGAATTTCCTTTTTGGTTAGCTAATCCATGCTAAAACTGAAGCCCAGAGCACTATGTCTGGTGTACCCAAAACCTTGAATTCCTGCATTAGAATTCTTGATTTCCCTTCCCTTAACTGAAGAGTGTTCTTCTCCTCTATGGCTTTGGAAATTCAGAGAGACTTTCAAAAGGGTGCTTACTATATAGCATAAAGGGCTGCTGTTTGAACAACACAAATTGCAAGATCCCTTGGGTGTTCTGCCAGACACTACAAGCAGTGTGTCTATGTTATGAAGCAGACTGGTCATGCATCAAGTGTTTTATGCATAGGTCAGGGACACCAGCTGTCAAAGCCTAGTGAAGGTTGTACAACTGCAGAGGTAACTCTGTGGGAATGTAAGAATATTAGGGGAGGGTGGGGGAGAGAACATCGCAAACAGTAGCATTTAGAAAATGGGTTGTCCTTATTTTATCCCTACAATAGCACCTGTCTAGTCAGAATTGTCACAAAATTCAGAACATAAAATACAATCCCCTTGTTCCTTTATGTTGCGCAAAATGCTAAAATCATACTTGGAAGATGCCTCATGGATCATATAGTACAGTGGTTCCCAACCTGTTTTTGACCAGGAACCACTTTGACCAGGGACTACTGGGCCAGGGACCATTTTGACCAGGGACCACTCTCCAACAATAGTACCAAAAGGGTTACGAATCAGTTTTTGGTCAATTTTATATTTGGTTTGGGGTTCTGATTCAGGAAATTCCATTAGATAGACCGCATAAGTTATAGTCAAAGGCTTTCATGGCCAGAATCACTGGGTTGTTGTTTTTTTGGGCTATATGGCCATGTTTTAGAGGCATTCTCTCCTGACGTTTTGCCTGCATCTATGGCAAGCATCCTCAGAGTTAGTGAGGTCACCTTTGTAGATGGCTGATTCTCTCACTCCAGAAGCTCCAGAAGCAACCAGAAACTCTGAGGATGCTTGCCATAGATGCAGGCGAAACGTCAGGAGAGAATGCATCTAGAACATGGCCACATAGCCCAAAAAAACCTACAACAACCCACATCAGTAATAGTTTCTGATATAGAACATATGCCTTAATCAGCGACAAGGAAGGAGTAGCAGGTGGCGCGAAAGAAATGGAAATAAAATAAAATAAATAAAGAAGAAGGAGGCTCACAGACCAGATTTTTGTCCTCGTGGCCCACTGGTGGTCCACGGTCCACAAGTTAAGAACCACTGATCTAGCCCAACCCACTTAATGCATAATTTCCAGCTAAAGTATCCTCAGCAGGTAGCTCTCCATCCTCTTTTTGAAGAATCCCAAAAAGGAGGCCCCATCACTTCTCTAGAAAATTTATTTCCTTGCAGAACCACTCTTACCATCTTGAGGTTTCTTCTAAAGGGCTTTAGCACAGCAGATTAACCACCAGCTGCAGTAAATCTTGCCAACCAAAAGGATGACAGTTCGAAGCCCGGGTCAGGGTGAGCTCCTGGCCTTTAGCCCAGCTTCTGACTACCTAGCAGTTTCAAAAACAGCAATGTGAGTGGATAAATAGGTAATGCTTAAGCAGGGAGGTATTTAAGACACTCATAATGAAATGCCAGAAAAAATGCTGGCGATTCGATTCAGGAGAAAGTTTTCAAACAAAGCTTTTTGGCAGGGAAAGTGGAGCAGCAGCACCCCCAACCCCTGTGGCCGGAACCAAGCACAGACTCTACAATGCTGAAGATGGGAAAGCCTTTATGTACCTCTACCTATGCTGTCTGTCTTGTCAGTGTATAACAGCATTGAATGTTTGCCATATATGTGATTTGTGATCCGCTCTGAGCCCCCCTCAGGGTGAGAAGGGTGGAATATAAATACTGCAAATAAATAAATAAAAAATAAAAATTCTACTGTTCCTGTAATCTCAAACCATTAGACCTGGTCTGATCCTTTAGAGCAGCAGAGACCAGGTCTGCCCTTTCTTCTCTGTGACAGACCTTGAGATATTTTAAAAGTGTGAACCATGTCACCCTTCAGTCTTCTCTTCACCAAGCTGAACATGCCCAGCTCCTTCCAGTTATAAAAAGTTGCCTCACATCGTACTTCAGATGTGGTCTTTATTTATTAACAGGGTTACTACTGAGACAGACTGCACACAACAAGTAAAAGAAAAGCTTGCAAAAGGAAAAGGAATAGATCAACATCCCAGCCACCTCCACACACAGTTACTATGTTCAGCACAACAATGAACACTAAGTCATTACTACAACAGCTTTTCTATGTACGTGTTTTTTAGCATATGAGCAATACATACTCTGACAGACAAACAAGGTAACTCAGAGAATAACCAAAGCCACAACTGTAGACATATAAAGAAAATACAACATATACTTAGGGCCCTTCTAGACAGGCCCTATATCCCAGGATCTGATCCCAGGTTTTCTGCTTTAAACTGGGTTATATGAGTTCGCACAGGCAGATAATCTGGGATAAAAAGAAAACCTGGGATCAGATACTGGAATAAAGGGCCTGTCTGGACGGGCCCTAAGTTATCCGAGGCCCCTTCCACACAGCTGAATAAAATCCCACACTATCTGCTTTGAACTGCGATACATGACAGTGTGGACTCAGATATTCAAAACAGACATTGAGCGTTATTCTGCCTTGATATTCTGGGTTATATAGCTGTGTGGAAGGGCCCTAGGACTCTTAAGCAAGGGGCAAAAAATACAGCATTCACAAACCTATTTTTATAAGACAGCAACACTGTGTTACATTACATTTGTCTTGGGGCCCTTCCACACAGCTCTATATCCCAGAATATCAAAGCAGAAAATCCCACGTTATCTGAGTGTGGACTCAGATAACCCAGTTCAAAGCAGATATTGTGGGATTTTCTGCCTTGATATTCTGGGATATAGGGCTGTGTGGAAGGGCCCTAAGTCTCTATTTGCTTTTAATGACTGCAATGTAATATTAATATGGTCAGTTTATGGTATAGTATGGGTATAGAATCATACAGTTGAAAGAGACCCCAAGGAACATCCAGCCCAAGCCCCTGGCATTGACTGTTTAGAAATACAGCCATTTAACCCAGAATATCGGAGCCCCCGGTGGCGCAGTAGATTAAACCCCTGTGCCGGCAGGACTGAAGACCGACAGGTTGCAGGTTCGAATCCGAGGAGTGGCGGATGAGCTCCCTCTATTAGCTCCAGCTCCTCATGCGGGGACATGAGAGAAGCCTCCCACAAGGATGATAAAAACATCAAAATCATCCGGGCGTCCCCTGGGCAACGTCCTTGCAGACGGCCAATTTTCTCACACCAGAAGCGACTTGCAGTTTCTCAAGTCACTCCTGACACGACAAAAAAACAAACAAACAAACAAAAACCCAGAATATCAAGGCAGAAAATCCCACAATATCTGCTTCGAACTGGGGGCCCTTCCACACAGCCCTATATCTCAGAATATCAAGGTATAATATCCCACATTATCTGCTTTGAACTGGGTTATCTGAGTCCACGCTCAGATAACGTGGAATATTCTGCCTTGATATTCTGGGATAAAGGGCTGTGTGGAAGCCCCCCCAGTCCACACTGCCATATATCCCAGTTCAAAGCAGATAATGTGGCATGTCATTCAGCTGTGTGGAAGGGACCTTCGGCATCCAAAGAAAAGGGTCAGGCAAGGAAAGGTTAACACAAAAAAGCTTAAGTGCAAACACAAAAAAAGCTTACAGAAGCTGCAAGTACAAACAATTTTCAACGTTTTGAAAACATCTGTCCCATATTCACTGTCCCAAACACAGAGTTGGAAGAGACCCCCCAAGGGCCACTGAAGCCAACCCCATTCCGCCATGCAGAAAGACACAATCAAAGCACCCCGGACAGATGGCCATCCAGCCCCTGGGTTGCTGTAAGTTTTCCGGACTGTATGGCCATGTTCCAGAAGCATTCCCTCCTGACATTTCACCTGCATCTATGGAAGACATCCTCAGAGGTTGTGAGGTCCTTACTTAAAAACCTCCAGAGAGGAGATTCCATCATGCTCGGAGGCAGTCACATATTCCAGTGCTGAACAACTCTTGGACAGGAAGTTCTATATTCCTAATATATAAGTGGATTGGTATGGTTTTGGTTAGGCTTATTGTGAACAGAAACTCTCAAGCAACCAGAAATTACACGCATGGGACACCTATCAATTCCCATAGCTGCTGGTTAACTGAGGGCCCTTCCACACAGCCCTATATCCCAGACTATCAAGGCAGAAAATCCTACAGTTTTGGAGTGTGGACTTAGATAACCCAATCCAAAGCAGGTATTGTGAGATTTCCTGCCTTGATACCCTGGGATATAGGGCTGTGTGGAAGGGCCCTGAGTCCACACTCTGATAATGTGGGGTTTCTTGCCTTGATATCCTGGGATATTGGGCTGTGTGGAAGGGCCCTGAGAATTTTTTATACTCCTTCTTGGTTTTCTAGAATCATAGAGTTGGAAGAGACCTCATGGGCCATCCAGTCCAACTCACTGCCAAGAAGCAGGAATATTGCATTCAAAGCACCCCTGACAGATGGCCATCCAGCCTCTGTTTAAAAGCTTCCAAAGAAGGAGCTTCCACCACACTCCGGGGCAAAGAGTTCCACTGCTGAACGGCTCTCACTGTCAGGAAGTTCAGATGGAATCTCCTTTCTTGTAGTTTGAAGCCATTGTTCCACGTCCTAGTCTCTAGGGCAGCAGAAAACAAGCTCCCTGTGACTTCCTCTCATATATTTATGCATGACCCTCATCATTTCTCCTCTCAGCCTTCTTTTCTTCAGGCTAAACATGCCCAGCTCTTTAAGCCGCTCCTCATAGGGCTTGTTCTCCAGACCCTTGATCATTTGAGTCACCCTCCTATGGACACATTCCAGCCTGTCAACATCTCCCTACATTGTGGTGCCCAGAATTGGACACCAAAAAGGGGCTGGTGAGCATGTAGATCAGGCATGGGCAAACTTTGGCCTTCCAAGTGTTTTGGACTCCAACTCCCACCATTCCTAACAGCCTCAGGACCCTTCCTTTTCCCCCTCAGCCGCTTAAGCGGCTGAGGGGGAAAAGGAAGGGACCTGAGGCTGTTAGGAATGGTGGGAGTTGGAGTCCAAAACACCTGGAGGGAGGGCCCAAGTTTGCCCATGCCTGGACCAACAAAACAAAACAAAGCCATTGCGCCCGTTTCTGTGAGATGGGAGGGCATCTTTTCCCGATCCCAACGTTTCCCACTGAACCCCCAACCCGTTTCCTCCTCGCCCCCATGCACCCAAATAAATCGAAGGGGCGGCCTGGCTAAGCGAACCAAGGAAAGGCAAAGGGGCGCCTGTCGCCATGCCAGGAGAGAGGGGAAGGCAGCCCCTCCCTGCCCGCACAAACAAGAGAAGGAGGCTCCATCCTCCCCTTCCCTTTCTCAGTCTCTCTCTGGGGGAGGAATGTCTGGGAGGGAGAGGGGAGGGGGACCCCAAAGGAGACCCCAAAGGAGACCCCAAAGGAGACCCACCCCAGCGCAGCTCCCTCCCTGCCCATCCATCCATGCATCCTTGTATGTACTATCTATCCATCTGGGCATCCCTACCGGGCCGACGCTGCTGTCCCCGGAGGCGCAGAGCAGGGCGCTGAGGAGGGGCAGCAGGAGGCGGCGGGGGCAGCAGCACCCCCAGGCCGGGGCCCCGCGGCATCCCCGCTGCCTCCGCGCCATGGCGGGGCCCATCCCTGCACCTGCTCAGGAGGCAGGCAGAGCAGGGCCCGGGCGAGCGCGCATGCGCCCAGGCGGCGGCGGCGGCGGCAGCGGCCAAAGAGGTGGTGGGGTTGGCACTCACTGTCGCGAGGCCCTTCCAGCCCAGCCAAAGGAGAAAGAGGGCGCGAGGGGCGCGCGGGCATTGGGCCTCGCCTCGCGCTCCCTGCCTGCCCGCCTGCCTGCCTCGCGCCTCTCTGGACCACTGTTGCAACCCAGGCAGGCTCTTCTTAAAGATGCACTTGCAGGCATGGGCAAACTTCGGCCTTCCCTCCAGGTGTTTTGGAATTCAACTCCCCAAATTTTTGGCAGCTTCAGGCCCCGCTTATGCAGCTAAGGGGGGAAAGGAAGGTGCCTGAGGTTGTTATGAATTTATTTATTTATTTATTAGGTTCTTGTGGGTTTTTCGGGCTATATGGTCATGTTCTAGAGGCATTTATCCTGACGTTTCGCCTGCATCTATGGCAAGCATCCTCAGAGGTGCCATAGATGCAGGCGAAACGTCAGGAGAAATGCCTCTAGAACATGGCCATATAGCCCGAAAAAACCCACAAGAACCGAGTGATTCCAGCCATGAAAGCCTTCGACAATACATATTTATTTATTTATTTACTAGCTGTACCCGCCACGCGTTGCTGTGGCCAACCTTCCCTCCTTCTTTCTCGCCTTTCTTTCTCTCCTTCCTTCCCTTTTTTTCTTTCTTTCTTTCTCTTCCCTTACTCTTGCCTTCCTCCCCCCCTTTTCCTTTCCTCCCTCTTCCTCCCCTTTCTTCCTTCTCTATCTATTCTTGGACTGCAACTCCCAGCAGTCCTCCTGATCAATCTATCTATCTACCAGGCATGTAGCCAGGGCGGAGGGGGGGGCGGGGCTTTGGGGACTTCAGCCTCCCCTCCCCCGAAATTCTCATGGTGGTCTGCGAAAATGCCTTACTGGTACATTATTTAAACCAGGGGTCTTCAAACTTTTTAAACAGAGGGCCAGGTCACAGTCCCTCAAACTGTTGGAGGGCCGGATTATAATTTGAAAAAAACATGAATGAATCCCAGTGCACAATTTTAACACATATAAATTTATTAATATTTCAATGGGAAGTGTGGGCCTGTTTTTGGCTGATGAGATAGGATTGTTGTTGTTGTTGTGTGCTTTCAAGTCATTACAGACTTAGGTTGACCCTGAGCGAGGGCCAGGTAAATGACCTTGGAGGGCCGCATCTGGCCCCCGGGCCTTAGTTTGAGGACCCCTGATTTAAACTGTTATGTTTATTCATATCATGATCTGATCACCATGCTCAATATATCTCGTATGCATGGGGGTATTGGGGTAACGATACAAAAGGTTTGCTAGGGTAGACCCTCTTTCACTCAGACTCAGCACCACCCCCACCCCCCGAATCAAACTCAGCCCCCCCCCCAAGCAAAATCCTGGCTACGGGCCTACTACCTACCTATCTCTATCTAATCCAGGGGTCCTCAAACTAAGGCTCAAGGGCCAGATACAGCCCTCTAAAGTCATTTACCCAGCCCTCGCTCAGGGTCAACCTGTCTGAAACAACTTGAAGGCATACAACAACAACAACAATCCTATCTCATCAGCCAAAAGCAGGCCCACACTTTCCATTGAAATACAAATAAGTTTACATTTGTTAAAATTGTTCTTCATTTTAATTATTGTATTGTTTTAAAGTGTTTTTTTGCACTACAAGTAAGATATGTGCAGTGTGCATAGGAATACCTTCATGGGTTTTTCCCCCCAAATTATAATCCGGCCCTCCAACAGTTTGAGGGACTGCAACCTGACCCTCTGTTTAAAAGGTTTGAGGACCCTTGATCTAATCTATCTATCTAGAGGATTGCTGGGAGTTGGAGTTCAGGAATAGGAAATTGGAAATATGCAGGGATGGGGATGCTTTCAAAGAAATCCAAGGAGAAGAATGCTTGCAGCTTGGAAGCAGTGCATTTGGATCATCCTCCTTTCCTGAAGGTCCTGGTCTAGGGGATGCTGGGAGCTGTAATCTGGAAGAGAGTGTGGATAATATGCTATTGTGTGTTTTGTTTGCTGGGGGAGTCGTTTTTGTGCATGCATTGCAGCATCTTTTTGCCTTTGGGGCTTTTAAAGTCACTTCTGCTGTGTTTTTCAGTGTTTTTATGAGTAATGGTCACTTGTTGGCCCGATAGGTGTCTTGTGTCCAAATTTGGTGTCAATTCGTCCATTGGTTTTTTAGTTATGTTAATCCCACAAACTAACATTACATTTTTATTTATATAGATTTACCATATTTACATACCACCTTTCTCAGCCCGGAGGCAACTAAGGCCGTTTTTCAATCGGCAAAATTCAATGCCCCCAACAACATAAGATATAATTAAAACATTAACATATAATATAAACCATATAAAAGCAACAGAGACAATAAAAACAATAAAACACAAGTCCTCAACGTCTCATTATTAAAATCATTTTTCAGTCACATCGTCCAATCGTTCCATGGATCTAAATTATCCTGTTACACTGCATCTGCCAATGCTTGCTCAAAATGCCAGGTTTTAACTCTTTTTCAGAATGTTAGGAGGGAGGGGGCTGATCTGATATCCTTAGGGAGGGCGTTCCATAGCCGAGGGGCCACCGCTGAGTAGGCCCTGTCTCTTGTCCCCGCCAGTCGTATCTGCAAAGGAGGTGGGGTCAAGAGTAGAGCATCCCCAGACGATCTTAGAGACCTTGATGCTTCATAGGGAGAGATGTGTTTGGACAGGTAAGCTGAGCCCAGGCCTGTAGCCAGGATTTTGATTTGGGGGGGGGGGGGGCTGAGTTTGGTTTGGGGGGGCTGAGTCTGAGTGAGAGAGGATCTACTCTAGAAACCTTTTGTATCGTTAATCCAATACCTCCATGCATATGGAATATATTGAGCATGGTGATCAGATCATGATATGAATAAACATAACAGTTTAAATAATGTACCAGTAAGGCCTTCTTGCAGACCACCAGGAGAATTTCAAGCCCCCCCCCCCCCCCCCCGCCCGGCTACATGACTCAGCTTTGGCCGGATCCAGGAACTGTGGGATTTGAAGTCCAAAACAAACTGGAAGACCCACGTTTGCTCATGCCCGAGATACACTTTATTAGGCTAATTTATCTTGCCAAGTGTGAAGGTTTAAAGAGAGCTTTCAGCTTTAATAGGTAAACGTAAAGATTTTCCCCTGACATGAAGTCCAGTTGTGTCCGACTCTTGGGATTGGTCCTTTAAAGCTCATGCATGATTTCTTTTTATTGGTTTATAATGTTACATCTAAGCTGCCTTGAGCACTTTTTACAGTAGAAAGGTGAGATACAAAGGTAAAGGTAAAGGTTTCCCCTGACATTAAGTCTAGTCGTGTCCAACTCTGGGGGTTGCTGCTCATCTCCATTTCTAAGCCAAAGAGCTGGTGTTGTCCATAGACACCTCCAAGGTCATGTGGCCAGCATGACTGCAAGGAGCGCCGTTACCTTCCCACCGGAGCAGTACCTATTGATCTACTCACATTTGCATGTTTTTGAGGGCCCAAGTTTGCCCAGGCCTGAGATGCAATTTATTAGGCTATTTTATCTTGCAAAGTTTGAAGGTTTAAGCAGAGCTTTCAGCTTTAATATTTAATATAATATTTATTTACCATATTTATACCTTTCTACAGACATCATACGCAACTCCTGGAATGATTCCATCAGCGCTGCCTCCGGAAAATCCTGCAAATATCTTGGGAAGACAGGCAGACAAATGTCAGCGTCCTGGAAGAAGCAGAGATCGTCAGCATTGAAGTGATGCTCCTACGCCATCAACTCTGCTGGACTGGCCACATTGTCCAAATGCCCGATCACTGTCTCTGAAAGCAGTTACCCTACTCCCAACTCAAGAACAGGAAACATAATGTTCGTGGACAGGAAGATATTGAAAGTTGGGCTTAAAGCATAGACACAGAGGAGTGGGAAGCCCTGACCCTTGAGTGCTCTAACTGGAGGTTAGCTGTGGCCAGCAGTGCTGTGGAATTAAAAGAGGCATGAAAGGGGGAAACATGCCAAGAGGAAGGCTCATCAAGCTAATCCCGACCAGAACTGCCTTCCACCTGGAAATCAATGTCCTCACTGCTGGAGAACATGCAGATTAAGAATAGGACTCTACAGTCACTTACGTATCCACTGTCAAGACACTGCACTTGGAAGGCCATCATACTCAGATGAGGAATCACCTGAGTTACCATATTTATACCACGCCCTTCTCAGTCCTGAAAGGACTCAAGGCTGCTTTACACGTAGGCAACTATTCAATGCCATAAAAACAACATACAATTAAAAATAAACATTTAAATTAAAACCACATTAAAACATTTAAAATATGACATCAACTATTAAAACCACACCATCCACAATTGTAATCCGGGGCCTTTCCAGTGGTCATTGCACATATTACGTATCCATCTAATGCACTACAATTATTCTCCGAAGGCTTAGTTCCAAAGCCATATTTTCACTTAATAATAA
Source organism: Anolis sagrei (assembly GCF_037176765.1). NCBI lineage: Eukaryota > Metazoa > Chordata > Lepidosauria > Squamata > Anolidae > Anolis > Anolis sagrei. The sequence goes on along the minus strand of NC_090024.1, from coordinate 206,609,157 downwards.
TAATACTTTATTTATATCCTGCCTTATCTCCCAGGTTTACAACAAGCCGTGGCAAACATTAAATGCTGCACCATACTAAATAAAACTTTATTTATATTCCGCTCTATCTCAGGGCGGATTCCAAACATAAAAGGCAAACATTCAATGTCCGAATACAACAAGACATCCATAGTGACAAAATTTAAACAACCCAACATATAAACACAAATTATAACTTAACAACTAAAATTAAATAAAAAACACAGCCTGTTATAACAGACATAAGACAAAACATCAAACATCGAATGGAAACAATAATTTCCCATTTCCTTGGGGTATGAGCAAACAAAAGAATGAATGAACCAAAGTCACCTGAATCCCAAAACACACCCAACATCCACATCACAATAATAATAAAGACAGTATCAAACATTAAACAAGGACATAACTAAGTTACATTTTCACAGTGAAACATTCATAACAGAATTAAATTGTCCAACCACTGAAATTGTTCTGTTTAAAGTTATAAACTACCTGAGCTAACTACTAAAGTGAGGAAGGTATACTGATTGCAAGTAGTCAAGGGTGCATCTAAACTGCAGAATGAATGCAATTTGACACCACTCTAATTGCCATGGCTCGATGCAATGGAGCAGGCATGGGCAAACTTGAGCCCTCCAGGTGTTTTGGACTTCAACTCCCACCATTCCTAACAGCCCCAGGCCCTTTCCGCTTAAGTGGCTGAGAGGGAAAAGGAGGGACCCTGAGACTGTTAGGAATTCTGGGAGTTATTTTATTTATTTCGTATCATGCCTATGCTAGAGCCATACATGCAATTTAGCTATGTAGGTCCTTTATAAACCTTTTCACATTGGTTTTGTGGAGTTTTCTTCCATCAATTCTTCAGTAGTTTCAAAATTATAAGCAACAAATAAGAAAAGCTATCTTAATTAAACTAATAATAGCTATTACTAAGAATATTCTGTATTTTATAGAACTCACCAGGATCAGAGATCAGGTGAACAAAAGAGAGATTGTTTTGTAATGACTTTCACTAGGTAATAGTACATTTTTATAGAACAGGTTGAGAGTGTTTATCCATACTTAAACTAAGCATGCTTGGTTGTCATTCCCAATATTTTAAAAGTCTCAGCAGTCTTTCATCTTAAAGATGCTAGAACCTATCTGATCTTGGAAGGTAAGCAGAGTCAATCCTGGTACTAACCTCGTACTTGGTTGGGAGACCACCACTTAATATTAGGCACTATAGGTTTCCAGAGGAAGGAATTGGCAGAATAATTTCCGAGGATTAAAAAATTCTAAAATCAGGACAGTAAGTAAAGAACAACATTAAAAAAACAGTGAAATTCCAGACAAGAAACAATCAGGGCCAGCTAATCACCTCCTAACAAAGGATTACCCTGGGCAGGAAGCAGCCAAGCCCTGAAGCTGCAAGGCTAGTCAATGCTAATCAAAGTGATAAATTGCAACATTTACACTTGCCTCCAACAGACAAGAGTTCTTTCTCCCACCCTGAACATTCCACAGATATATAAACCCTACATGGTTTCCAACAAATCTCTGAGGCCATACAGCATGGAAAACTCACAGCAACCTAGTGATTCTGGCCATGAAAGTCTTCGACAACACAACTTCTGAGAATTTCTTGCATTCCAAAAAATCTATAAAATCCATGGGGTCGCCAAAAGTCAACAGGTGACTCAAAAGTACATTTGCAGTCTTTCTCTCAAACCAGATTTTCTTCACCTCATCCAGGCCCTGACAATAGGAACCTAGCCTTTCCTGTACCAGCCTCTGCCTCCTACCGTTTGTAGCTTTTAGGATGATTAATTTTCAAAGACTTGTCCCCTTCTCGGGCCTTTTGTCTGAAACCTGAGGTGCTGAGCTCTGCGGTCTGCATAAAAATTGATCAGAATCTCACAGCATGACTCCTTCTGTTTGTCAAGAGAAACTTCTTCAAAACGGCATTCGGTTCTGATGTGTTTCACCTGATTTATTTAAAAAGCTGTGTGTGCACAAGTAGTTGTAATTTGTTGGGAAAAAAGTATTTTCTGTTTCCTTATGTGTAAATTGACACAAGGGTATTCTATATTCAAAGGTCTATAAACATTCAGATTATCTCTCCCCCCCACTCTATATATAATAGTATAAACAGAATGTGTTTCAATGTAACTTTCTGGCAAACTGTGTACAGTATTGAAAATTCCTTCTGTTGCTTCCAACTGTGTTGAATCCATTTAAAGTGAATGTTTAACATCCTGAACCCTTTAGAGCAGGCATGGGCAAACTTCGGCCCTCCAGGTGTTTTGGACTTCAACTCCCACAATTCCTAACAATGGGTAGGTAATACTGTATGTCTTTATTCGCCAGGAGCACCTGGTGCCATAATGGATTAAACCAGTGTTTCTCAACCTGGGGGTCAGGACCCCTGGGGGGGGGGTCGTGAGGGGGTGCCAGCAGGGTCACCAAAGACCATCAGAAAACACAGTATTTTCTGTTGGTAATGGAGGTTCTGTGTGGGAAGTTTGGCCCAATTCTATCGTTGATGGGCTTCAAGGGGCTCTTTGATTGTTGTTGTTGTTCATTCATTCAGTCGTCTCCGACTCTTCGTGACCTCATGGACCAGCCCACGCCAGAGCTCCCTGTTGGCCGTTACCACCCCCAGCTCCCTCAAGGTCAGTCCAGTCACTTCAAGGATGCCATCCATCCATCTTGCCCTTGGTCGGCCCCTCTTCCTTTTGCCTTCCACTTTCCCCAGCATAATTGTCTTCTCTAGGCTTTGATTGTAGGTGAACTATAAATTCCAGCAACTACAACTCCAAAATGTCAAGGTCTATTTTCCCCAAACTCCACCAGTGTTCACATCTGGGCATTTTGAGTATTTGTGCCAAGTTAGGTCCAGATCCATCATTGTTTGAGTCCACAATGCTCTCTGGATGTAGGTGAACTATACACCCAAACTCAAGGTCAATGCCCACCAAACCCTTCTCATGTTTTCTGTTGGTCATGGGAGTTCTGTGTGCCAACTTTGGTTCAGTTCCATCATTGGTGGAGTTTAGAATGCTAATTGATTGTAGGCTAACTATACATACCAGCAACTACAACTCCCATGAGAGGAGCCTCCCACAAGGATGGTAAAGCAACAAACATCCGGGCATCCCCTGGGCAACATCCTTGCAGACAGCCAGGCCCGTAGCCAAGATTTCGTTTCGGGGGGGGGGGGGGCTGAATTTTTTTCAGGGGGGTTTCGGGGGGGGGGCTGAGTCTGAGTGAAAGAGGGTCTAGCCTAGCAAACCTTTTGTATCATTACCCCAATACCCCCATGCATATGGGATATATTGAGTACGGTGATCAGATCATGATATGAATAAACATAACAGTTTAAGTAATGCACCAGTAAGGCCTTTTCGCGAACCACCATGAGAATTTCGGGGAGGGGGGGGGGCTGAAGCCCCCCGAGCCCCCCCCCCCCCCCGGCTACATGCCTGCAGACAGCCAATTCTCTCACACCCGAAGTGACTTGCAGTTTCTCAAGTTGCTCCTGACCCACACACAAAAAACCCCCACTAATTTAATTTAGATCATACTTTTCTCCCAATGTGGGACCCAAGGCAATTGAGACCATGAACTGAGACAAGATACAATTACAAGGTGCTTTTGCCAGTGTGCTGTAGCAGTTTGAGTGCTGGGCTACGACGGGATGCATGAATTCAATGCTCCACTGGATGACCTTAAGCATGACTCTCGCTGAATCTCAGGGGGAGGCAAAGGCAAGCCTATTCTCCACAAACCTTGTAAAGAAAGCATATAACAGGCTTGCCTGAGGGTTGCAATAAGTCAGAAATGACTTGAAGGTACACAGCAATAATCTAAACAGTCCTAATGATAAACACGTTTTAAACAATTACATATACTACCATATAAACCTGCCAGTATTTTAGAACAGACCTAAATATCCTAAAGGCACCACATATCATCTGATGTTGGAAGCTAAGCAGGGTCAGTTCTGATTAGTAATTGGATGGGGACTGCTAACAAATACCTGGTGCTGTGGGGCATATTTCAGAGGAAGGAACTGGCAAGAGTTTCCTTGTCTAGGAAACTCCTATGGAATTCATGGGTTGCCATACGTCAGCAGAAGATTTGAAGGCATATATACACATTTTAAAACACGAGTAAAATAATTTTAAAACACAACAGAAACAGCAGAGATACATTTTTGGTATACCCACTTTATCACAATGTGCCTGTTGAAGAAGAAAAAAGGACTTTATCTGCTGGAAAGAAGAGAGCCAGCCTTGTATCTCTTGGGAGGGAGTTACACATCCCCTTATTTCACCTAACGTGGTGAGACCAAGAGAAAGCTCTCTCCTGTGGATCTTAAAAATCAGGCAGCTTCAATTAGAGAGAGATAGGTATTCAAACAGTCTGGATATAAGTTGTGTATAACTTCATAAATCATAGTTTGCATCATACTAAAAAATGTACCAATATATATCATTTATTTCCTGTGACCTGAAACTGTATAGCTACTAAGAAAATAAGATCTGTATCTCATTTTCAGGGCAGGCGCTTGACAAATAGGATTGTGGGACTGCCCTCATTCCAGTAGTGATTGTGACAGGACTAGTAACAGGGACTAGCAATCCATTAATATGATTCTGGAATTGCAAAGAGATATACATCGGTGGCCCAGAAAAAAATCGTTGACGGAGTTATACGAGTGGAATGAGTAAGTGGTTAGTATTGTGTTGAATTGCCCCTTTTCTAGACATGTGTGTCTTCTTTGTGAACACTCAGAAGAAATGATTATTCTTGCTGTTATTCTACCAAACATCTGGAAGGATTAATGTTGTTTTTCCAAGGTGTCCAGTGACTATATACAGTATCAGAGCCCTTATGTTAAAATAGAACATATTACACATTTGCTCAGTTTCTGCCACCATTAGATATTATGTTCCAATGGCAATACTCCTTTTTTTAAAAGGCCACAGCGATATTATGTTCTATCATCTGAATATTTTTTAGTTTAGCAAGCTCATAGAACAGGGTTTTTTTTTCGTGTCAGGAGCGACTTGAGACACTGCAAGTCGCTTCTGATATGAGAGAATTCGCCATCTGCAAGGACGTTGCCAGGGAACGCTGGGATGTTTCATTTACCACCAAAAATTATCTGTTAGTTCTCTGGCTGAGAGATGGAACTTGTTTAAATGGATGTACTACCTATACTACCTAGCATGTTGAAAGCATCTTTGCTAGTCACCCTTTAACTCTGCTACAATGGAAACTGTATGAGCAAAAGGTTTATGAGCAACCTAGGGTGAATTTCTTCAATGATATGTAATAAGTCCTGTTTTAAACATCTGAATTATTACCATATTATTTCTGCACATTTCTTATTTTTATGTGACCCAAAAAAACTAGTAAAATGTGTACTTTTTATAATTCAGGAGAGCCATAGATGATAAGATTCTTTGTACATCCATACAGATTAATTTTTTAAAAAGCCAAAGGAGTATTGCACCAATAAGGATTGTAAATATCAAAACCTTGCTCTCTCACCAACTCACTAAACAGGATTGGGCCAAGATAACTTGATGCCTAAGGTAAAAGACGGCAGCCATTCTGTTTCCTGTAACAAAGACAACCAGCCATTGATTTTTTACTTCAGCACGAGCAAAGGGACAGTATATGCCACCATACTGGAGAACAACAGCGTAGGTGGCATATGCATGTTACGTGGCACAAAGAAGTCACAGAATTTTCATTCAAGCTAATTATGAAAACCATTTCCACAGATACTGAATGTTCCTTTTATTCCTCTTATGAAAATGGAATGTTTTCCATGACTGTTTCACTGACTCATCTTGAGATCAAGAGCTGGATGTTCAGGAAAGGATCATTAGGCCACTTGAGAAATGCTGGCAACCTTGTCCATACCACCCCTAGCAGTCCACAGCAGCCTGTGGTTGGCTCAAATGATGGTTTTACAGAAAAACAGAAAGGTAGTCTGCAAAAAACAGTGACATAGCAACATCAGTTACTACCACACTGGAAAGAGCTACCATTCAAATAGTGCTGCATAAATTTGTATGACATCTTCCCATTCAAATAAATTTTTATGTGTTCCCTCGCTACTTCGTGGTTCACTTTTCGCGTTTTTGCTGTTTCATGGGTTTTTGCCTCCCAGTTTATGAATGGTTGCCATTGCCCAGAGCAGCATTCCAATCCCACCTCCTAGCAATGATGGAGCGTGGAAGGGGGTTTCAACCTCCCCCTGGGGAGAGAGGCAGCCAATCAAGAGAGGTTGCAAAGCAAAGCAGAGATAGCTAGAGGGCAAAAAAGTGTGCAGTGCCTTTAAATCTCTCCTTGGTCCTGCCTCACCCTTGGAACGATATACATATATAGTGTCCCTACTTTGCAGATTTTCACTTTTCGCGGGTGGTCCTGGAACGTAACACCCACGATAAGTGAGGGAACACTGTAATCAGAAATGGAAAAAAAAATCAACTGAAAGTGAAGTTGCTCTGAAAATAACTAGATATCTTAGGCTAAGGCGGAAGAAAGGCTGAGGCATAAGGCTCCTCAAAATATTAGCAAAGTTTAGGTCATGTTACTCCCTGCCTTGCCTATAAAAATGTTTTACGTTGCCACTGACATAAAGAGTTCTTCATGGTCTTTCTTTAAACTCAAAGAGACAGATAAGGAGACATATTTTATTCAAACAATTTCCATATGAACCTTCCAAGCTACACTCATTTCACTATGTGAGATGTCACAAATTAATGTTTCTTCATTAAAATGAGATGGGAAAGGTTTCTGAGAGTAGTCCATATTCCAGTATGTAATTTAAATTGATTAGCCACTCCACTTTTTCTTAATATATTCACATACAGCACAAATGCATATAGCAGGTCTATACAGCAAAAGCGGTAACAACAATGTTTCCAAGAGTCTTTGGTTATGCCTCCTCAGAGACTGAGGGGAAAGAAGTACGTCTTTTAGTAGGTGCATATATAATATTTGCACCTTGTCAACACAATTTTGTCTGCTCTACTGCATTTATTGTTCCTTGAAACCATCTTCAGTAAACACTATCAAGAGCCTCTTCAGCTTTTCCGTCCCAATCCTCCTGTTTCAATGGAATCATGTCAGACAGAAGAATGGTATAGATGGAGAACAGGAAGCGATGTTTGAATGTTGTGGTAAAACCACTTTGTGGTGACTCAAATTTAGAGAAGACATTTTCAGCAGCAAAGAATCAATCAATATTCTTGAATGATCAGTTAGGGGCCATTCACAATTCCCAAACATAACAAGCACCGCTGTGCCATCTCTTCTTTGCTTTTTTTACATCCAATTCAGGTACTAACCTATCCTTCGAAAACTGTAAAGGACCAACATACGTTCACAGCCTTCCACACTTTATGAGGACATTTTCACCAGTTTAATGTGGAATGGTAACAAAGGCTAGAGAAAAGGACTCATATAAGAAAAGTACAATCTCTTGAAAAAATGTGCAAAATGCCAAATACAGGAAATTTTAGATATCTGAACCAAGCTCAGCACACTGCTTGTCTGATATGTGGTTTGCTAATGATTCGATGATGTCAAGTAGGAGAGGTTGACTGAGGGCTCGAAGATTTGGCAACTTGGAGACCTTTTTTGGAGAGGAGAGAGAAAAAAAACACACACACTAGTTATTTCTGTAAATCCAGTCATGCCTGAAACATGCACAGTCATCAAATTCACATGTATTACATTTGCCATCATAGTCTAATAACACCGCTGCAATGTTCGTAAGGAGAAAAATTCAGACCAGCTGTGTCACTGCAAAGGTTATTTAAAAAACAAAATAATCTTCCACTGGTGCTTTTAAAACGGTCTAAAGCTTTGATCTTATACTTTCATAAGAACTCTGTTATGATCAGCATTTACAATTACCATGAATGATCAAATTAATATAGAGGCAACAGATATAGTTTTCTAGAAAGAAGTTATTTGCTTTTGCTTTTTGCTAGATGCAATCAATTAACTATACTTTACATCCACCATGGAGCCTTTCAATGCTGGATGTTACAAATCCATGCTGCTCTATCCTTTGTTCCTCCTCTTGCAACCTTCTGCCCCTATGGGGTTTGTTAGTGCTCCAGAAAAGATCTGAAGGGTTTATGGAAGAGGGACAACTGCCATTCCTCCCAGTTTTGTTTGTTGTCAGGAGTGGCTTGAGAAGCTGCAAGTTGCTTCTGATGTGAGAGAATGGGTGTCTGCAAGGAGGTTGCCCAGGGGACGCCCAGATGTTTGATGTTTTACTATCCTTGTGGGGGGATTATCGCATTACACCATCCAGTTTTGTTGATAGAAGCCCTTCTGGATGTAGAAATATACAACTGGATCCTTGCCATTAAGCATTGAATACTTTCTTTCCAGATCCAAAGATTGTATCAAAATCAAGATATTATTTTTCACTTAAAGAAAACTGACTGGTCCAATGTTAACATATAAACCTATCATACTGAGTTTGATATGTATTTCATTTGTCATAACACAAGGAACTTTAACCCTGAGAAACACCTTTTGTGGCTAAAACCTCCTGTCTCCTGGTTCTCACCTTTCTCAAATTAAGCAGAAATGTGGTTTTGGTAAACCATTTTGTGAGAGACTTTCAAAGCCAGTAGAAAAAGATGTTTCAAATCACAGCTATTAAAAGATGGAATTTTAAAACACCAGCACTGGTATTAACACTTTATAGCAGAGTAAAAAAGCAGACAACTGATGGCTGAGATTGTAGAGAAAGAAGATTTTCAGCAAGTTGATCGCTGAAATATTTGACTCTTATTGACATGACACATGTACACAACCCATGAAGTGCATACTGTCAAACTCTTTCTTAAAGTGCTCCCATTATGTTGATTCATTTATTTTTAAAAAGAAAAAATAATGAAAAAGAAGGCTTTAACATGTCCTTGGTGACAGATAGATACAAATCAGTGAGTACAAGGTGTATTTGCAACCACTGCTGATGGACTGAATACAGCAGAGTTAATTCAGTCTCACTACGGTTGCATGTTACGTATTTCTTGACACTCGTCAGATTCACAAAATTTGTTACTGACAAAGGATTCCACTATATCACATCATAATTGCTTGTTTTGAGAGCATAGTAAAGGTAAAGGTTTTCCCTGACATTGTCTAGTAGTGTCTGACTCTGGGGGGTGATGCTCATCTCCACTTCTAAGCCAAAGAGCCGGTGTTGTCCATAGACACTTCCAAGTCATGTGGCCAGCATGACTGCATGGAGCCCCGTTACCTTCCTGCAGAAGCGGTACCTATTGATCTACTCACATTTGCATGTTTTCAAACTGCTAGGTTGGAAGAAGCTGGGCCTAATGGCAGGACCTCACCCTGTTCCCGGATTCGAACCACCAACCTTTCAGTCAGCAAGTTCAGCAGCTCAGCGGTTTAATCTGCTGTGCCACCAGGGGGCCCTTGCTATGCAATTCATATGTGGAAAAGAGGTTGGCTTGGACAAATCAAATCCTTTTTTGAATTTGTGTCAATCCTGACCAACAATGTAGATGTTTTATGATTTCATGAAAACAATATTAGCAAAATTTCCAAAACATATACTCCCTTTGCACAATTAACTGAAAGTTCTAATTAAATGCATTGCTAGAAAGAACATTATTGAGCAATATGTGAAAATATCAACAAAAGAACAGTTGAGAGTTAAAGACAGACAACAGATAACAGAAGGGGAGCTGAAGAAATTGTTCAAAAGTTATCCACAAATGTATACCATGTATGTTATCTATATATTTGGCAGTATTAAAAGCAGATAATAAAAGTATAGCAAGGGAGGAACAAGAATGAAATGTCAGACTACCTTAAGCTGTTTTCAACCATGGCAGAGAAAGGGGACAGCAGATGCCCAGAACCCCAGAAAACATCCAACCAACCTTGGTGAACTGGTGAACAATGATATGCAGGCAGTGTCTCTTCATATCCAAAGCCTGAGTCTTGTCAGCTGCCTCTAAAATCTTAAACAAAACATTTTAAGATGTGTATGATTATTTTCTGGAAAAAAATGTAAATTTGAACATTTGACAGTCTATATAGAGGGGTTTTGTAACTGGGACAGGAATCTCCCTGGAGCTGTGTACTAACGGTACACCTTCTATGGCATTAATTGTACGAGGTTGTATCGTATCTTCTACATGTTTGAAATCTACACAAAATGTATCTTCCATTTTAAGGAAATCTAGATACACAGTCTGCTATTACAAGGATTAGCCTAGAACTTCCGTAAGTCTAGAAACTAAACATGTCCAGGTTCTTCTTTTGCATGTGAAGGAGGAGGACTAATGTAGGCTACTCCATGTAAGTCTGAGGCTTGTCGTGGTGTTTTCTTATGAGATAAGTCTGAACTGGAACATGACAAATACTGAGATCATAATATCACATGGATACACTAAACTGTTATGATAAGCCTACTATTGATTGTTCACTCAGAAACAAATTAGGCCTGTCACAATTTTAAATTATTTTCAGAATATGGTTGGGAGATGTATAATCCCTGCCATGTTTTAGACTATAACTCCCATGTTCCTGGCCACAGCTAATGATTACAGTTCTAATCCAGAAACATCTTGCATGGACATACATTCACAATCCCCAATTCAGAACAAGCCAGATATACTTGATGTTACATGAATAATGTCACAGGTATGCAGAGGTTTGTGTTTAGGAAGTACTACATTTAATTTTCAGTACGCTATGGCAATGAAATTTATCTTGAGGATAGGAATATATCATGCAAAAATGTATGGCCTTTTAAATGGATTATTTCCAACGGAAAGAAATATGCTGAGGATAAACTGCAATTAGTTGCAAATTGATCTGATGGCATTTATTACCTGGAGCACATTTTCCACCGTAACATTCATTTCCAGATTCTGCTTACAATATGCTTGGAGTCGGTTATTGTAGAATCCATAATAATAAGGGGCAGCAAAGAGGTAGCTAAAAAAAGCCAGTTAAAGAGAATTCATGATTCGAGTTGCAAGGAACAAAGGAACCATAAACCTAAATGGAATGGCAATAAGGACAAACAGGGATTTGACCTCTGCCTGCGTTTTCTAATGTGTTATTGTTGTAATTGCAGCTGGCTGCCTCCTTGAAAATTGTCTTTGGCTTTGGGCCATGCATAGTGCTGCCACTTAAACTATGCTACATATGCAGCAGCTGTTACCCAATTTCCCGTGAACTCAAACATTCTAGAAAGAGAGAGTGTAAGCAGAAAAAAGGCACAAAACTGGTGCCCTTGGAGAAGATCGTTGACAACCTTTGATTCGTGGACTTTGAGGCTAAAGGGCTGGGGCTTTCTGATTAGCAGAGATGATCTTATTTGCCAACTCTGATCAGTTTCTTTGAACTTGGCTGCAGTCACACAATAGAAGAAGGTGGGTAAATGGGTGGGATAGGTTTTGCTTGCAACAAAGTAGTGTCATGCGCTATTCCCGTTGTAATCCAAAGAACTCGAGTGGGCAATTAAGAACCTTTCACTTACAGTCACAAGAGCAAACAGATGCAACTGATGAAGAGAAAATTACTATATGCTGCCGAAGGCTTTCATGGCCGGAATCACTGGGTTGCTGTGAGATTTCTGGGCTGTATGGCCGTATTCCAGAAGCATACCCTCCTGACGTTTCGCCCACATGCATCCTCAGAAGTTGTGAGATATCACACCTAACAATTATACTGATGTTTAATGATTTATGTTACAATTGTTTTTAATTGCCCTATACTTGTCTCGTGATGTTTTGTATCGATGTTGTTCACCGCTTTGAGTCGCATGAGGGCTGAGAAAAGCAGAATATAAATAAAGTAAGTAAATAAATAAATAAACAATCTCTGAGGATGCCTAGAATCATAGAGTTGGAAGAGACCTCGTGGGCCATCCAGTCCAACCCCATCCTGCCAAGAAGCAGAAATATTGCATTCAAAGCACCCCTGACAGATGGCCATCCAGCCTCTGTTTAAAAGCCTCCAAAGAAGGAGCCTCCACCACACTCCAGGGCAGAGAGTTCCACTGCTGAACAGCTCTCGCAGTCAGGAAGTTCTTCCTAATGTTCAAATAGAATCTCCTTTTTTGTAGTTGGAAGCCATTGTTTCGCGTCCGAGTCTCTAGGCCAGCAGAAAACAAGTTTGCTCCCTCCTCCCTATGACTTTCTCTCACATACTTATACATGGCTATAATGTCTCCTCTCAGCCTTCTCTTCTTCAGGCTAAACATGCCCAGCTCTTTAAGCCGCTCCTCATAGGGCTTGTTCTCCAGACCCTTGATCATTTTAGTCGCCCTCCTTTGGACACATTCCAGCTTATCAACATCTCCCTTCAATTGTGGTGCCCAGAATTGGACACAGTATTCCAGATGTGGTCTAACCAAGGCAGAATAGAGGGGTAGCATGACTTCCATGGATCTAGACACCATACTCCTATTGATGCAGGCCAAAATCGTTTTTTGTTTTGTTTTTTGTTTTTTTACCGCTACATCACATTGTTGGCTCATGCTTAACTTGTTGTCATGTTTAACTCCTGCCATAGATATGGGCAAAATGTCAGGAGGGAATGTTTCTGGAACATGGCCATACAGTCCAGAAAACTCACAGCAACCCAAAATTACTATAGTTAGTTACTATAGTTCTCCTTCTTTGGGAATATGGCTACAGGCAATATCAAAGTACCTGCATTTCTCTACACTAGAATTCCTAAATAAGGTGAGGGTAAGTAGAATTGATGGGTTCCATTTAGCCATATCCCAATATTTCAATGGAGGAGCTTCTTTAATTTGCAAACTTTGCAACTGATGCTACACACACACATACTTGCCCTATTAAAAAAACCTGAAGACACAACTAAAGCAGGCACCCAACAAGGCTTCAGTTTGAAATATGAGGGAGAAAGGAACTTCACCTGAGCCGTTGGACTAATGGATTCAAAGCATGATCTCTATTAAGTTAGTTGTGCTTTCTTCTTGAACATGTAGGGATACTTAGCTCTTAACTTCTAAATCCTATTATAGTCTTTCAGTCTCATTAGAGCTTCACCCTAGATGGAAAATATATTTACCACTAGCTTGCCTAGATTCAATTCTGTATGTCTCAGAAAAATGAACTGGAAATAGTACAACTCAATAACTTTAAAGTTTGTGCAGGTATGGAAGAAAGAAACAAATCCAATGTATCAAATCAGATAAAGGATACAGGGAGTCTTCAGGAGGCATGTTCACTTCACCATAATAAATATATCTTAGCATAGATTCAAATGCTTGCTTGCTTGGAACCATTTCACCAATGGAAATATTAACCTGTCCATCTTCTGGCATGAAAGAACGAAACATGGCTTCAAAATAACTGGGAAAAAATGCAAACATGGGTTTACTTGGAAGACAGTACTTAGATGGCTGCCTTTCAAAATGGAAGAAAGTTTCAAATGGAGTGCCTCGGGGTTCTGTCGTAGGGCCATTACACATCAACACTTTTTACCAATTAGATGATGGGGTGGATGGGTCTTTATCAAGTTTGCAGATGATGCAAAAACTGAGAGGGGCGGATAACACACTGAGAGGGATAGGAAGAGAAATCAAAAGGATAAAGATAAAATAGAAAACTGGGCAGAAATTAGACACCAATGTAAAATTCAACACTTAGGTCACAAAATGCAAATGCCAAGATATAGGATGTTAGATACCCAACTTAGCAGTATTACATGTGAAAAGGGCCTAAGGGTTATTGTTGATCATAACTGAACATGAGCCAGGACTGCAATACCATAGCAATAAAGGCGAATGCTATTTTAGCCTGCATTAACAGAAGCATTGTTTCAAAGTCAAGGGAAGTAATAATGCCACTATAATTCTGGACTGGCCAGGCTCATCTGGAGTAGTTTGTTTATTTTTGAAATTCTGAGAGAGATATAGACAACTTGGAGCAGGTTCAGAGAAGGATAACAAGCATGGTAAGAAGTATGGGAAACAAAACATATGAGGAAAGGTTGAAGAAGCTGGGCATGGACTGCTTGGCGAAGAGAAGACTGGGTGTATGGAATATGATTGCGCTTTTTAAATACCACAGAGGGGAAGAGGCAGGACTGCTCTCTGCTGCTCCAGAGGTAGGACCAGGTTGTAAGTTATGGTTGTAAGTTACATGCAAATAGATTTTGATTAAACATGAGAAGGGACTTCTTGACAGGAAGAGGAGTACAGCAAACTGTTAAGAGAGGTGTGGGGGTCTCCTTCTCTGGAGGTCTTCAAAAAGAGGCTGGACAGCTACCTGCTAGGGATATTTCAGCTGAATTGAACAGGGGGTTGGGTTCAATGGCCTATGAAGTCCCTTTGAATTCTATGATTTTATGAAAGGCAAAATTGGTTGAATCATTAACCTTGGAATTTTGGTTACACAGAAACTCAGACCTTGAAAGAAAAACAAAACTCCCACATCTAGATTTAAGGGAGATTCTGAAAACAGAAGTAATCATGATTTAGATGTTTATTTCTATAAGTGATAAGAAACACAAGGGCAGCAAGGAAGAAACATGTATGCCTGAGGGCCGCTTCCAATCTTACAGAGCCAACACATAAGAGAAAATAATATTCTATCACCCAGAAGGGCATTGTCTGCATTAGTGGACAACATATTTGAGTGGACGTACCTGGAGCGGGCTGCAAGAATAGCTTTATGAGCAGGTCTTGGGTGGCCATCTAAGAGTAGAATAATATCACAAAATTCTAATCCAGCACCTTCCAGATAAGCTTTCATATCCTGAACCAAGGAGGTTCCTAAGGAAGAACATGAAGGGAACAAGAGTAACAAATACTGGCCCAAACAGTAAGAGACTTACACATTTAACTTTAAGTGCATGGCTGGGAACACCTACAAGAACATGGCTGAGTGAGCTCAGTCAACCACAGTCAAATCAGATAATTTGAGTAACGACAAGCAAAAAAGTTACTTGTAATTCTTAAGGCTAGAAAGTTTTTTACACAATAAATCATTTGAGGTCAAATGTATCCTAAAATGTTGCTTATCAGCTAATAGCCATCAAGCATATTACCCGTATTTACTTAAATCTACTGCACACCTACATTTTCAAAACCCTGAAACCAAAAAAAGTATTTGCTGCCAAATATAATGTGCAGTGGCAAAAAGTGCACTTTTTGTAATTTGTTCCAAAAAAGTGTGCATTACAGTTGCTGTGTGTTTAGAATGCCTTCTTCAAAAATAAGAAGTGTTAGATAATCAAATCTTCCAGCAACGGAAAAAGTAACAGGTAATACTTAATGGAAAGATGGGAAAGAAAGGAAGACAGGAGGAAATTGGAAGAAAGATGGAAGGAAAAGAAAAAAAGGAGGATGAAAAGGACGAAAGGAGATGGATGGAGGTTACAAAAAAAAGAGAAAGGAAGAAATTGGAAGGGAAGGGAAGGGAACAGGGTGGGATGGAGAGAGGTAGGAAGAAAAAGATGGGAAGAAAGAAATAGGAAAAGGGAAAGAAGGGAGGAAGAAAAAGAAGAAAGGAAGAAAAGAAGAAAAGGCTGAGGGAGAAAGAAAAAAGGTGAGAAGGAAGAAAGAAGAAGATAGAAAATAGAAAGGTAAGAAAAGAGGGAGGGAGGGAGGGAGGGAGGGAGGGAGGGAGGGAGGGAGGGAGGAAAGAAAAATGGGAAGAAATGGAAGGAAGAAGAAAAGAGGGAAGGAAAGTAAGGAAAAAGGAAGAAAGAAAAGGATGAGAGAGGAAAAGAAAAAAGGATGAGAAGGAAGAAAGAAGAAGATGTATGGAAGATAGAAGGTAAGAAAAGAGGAAGGATGGAAAAGAAAGGAGGAAAAGGTAAGAAGAGGGAAAATGGAAGTAAGGAAGGAAAAGAAGAAAGGAAGGAAAAAAGGAAGAAAGGGATGAGAGGAAAAGAGGAAAGGAAGAAAAGAAAAGAAAGCAGTAAGGGCAGAAAGAAAATAAAGAGGAGGAGGAATGAAAAGGGGATAGGAAAGAGATAGAAAGGAAAGAAAAAGGAAGAGGGAGAGATGGATGACAAGAGGGCAGAAGGGCGGAAGGGAAGGGAAAGGAAGGGAGGAAGGAAGGAAGGTAAGATGAGGGAAGGGTGGAAGGGAGAGAGAAAGAAAGAAGGAAAGGAAGGAAAGAAAAGAAAGGGAGGGAACGGTGGAAAGGACAGAAAGAAGGTTAAAAGGGGGGGGGGTGCCTGCCACAAAACAAGGCCGCTGCTTCCTCCTCTGAACCGAGTGCATGCCCCCTTCACCTCTGCTCACCAGAGAAGAGGATTAGGAGGAGGAGGAGGAGAGGAGAGCTCCCTTACCCTCCCCAGTCATTTCTTGCTTTTGCAGCAGGAGTTTCAGCAGGAGACGCAGAGCAAAGCTGCTACTGCTGGACAGCGGCGCCTCCTGCTTCAACTCGTGCTGCGAAAGCGAGAAATGACTGGGGAGGGAAAGGAAGCTATTTCTCCTTCGACCTCCAAGTTGGGGGACGAAGGAGAAATTGCTTGGGGAGGGAAAGGGGCACCGTTTTTCCTTCGTCTCTCAGCTGAGAGGCAAAGGAGAAAGGCTTGGGGAGGGAAGCCCCTGCTTCACCATCAGGTGGAGGCTGGTGAGTTCACTAGTCTCACCTGGTGGAGGAACAAAGACACCTTCAGGAGCACAATTGTAATGCGCCATCAAATCTAATGTGCATCTCAATTTTGGCTAAACAATTAAGCCAAAAAAGATGGGCATTAGATTTGAGTAAATACGGTAGATAATGGGCAATGTATTTTGTGTTAAAGCATACATTCAATAATCTAATATAAGTCTATGATACACTGGCTACTGCAGAGCTTAAAGATAGTAAACTTGAAATTCAGACATGAAAACAAAAGACAATTTAGAATGTGAATTTTCAAAATAAAATTTTGTGTGTGACCTTGCTTTTAAAAAAATGTTTAGGAAGCATAAAACTGTTAGAGACTGTGAACCTAATTTATACACAACTACAAGACAATCTCTGTATGAGATACAAAAATATAAATATGTTGCTGCACTGCTAGAGAACAGCATCTTCCTTACCATTAGGGTTTATTATAGCTCCCTTTAACTGAAGTAAGTACACCTTGGACTCAAATATTTTTTAAAAACCATTTGAAACATTGCAGTCATATGAATAAGAAAATACTGGTTATGTATTTTATTAATATTATTATACCTTATGATAAAGGTGAAAAGTCAATTGTTAAAATTTTCTCTGATTCATTCTTGCTAGTAAAAAAAACACACATCGATCAGCTAAGAATGGGTAACCGATAAAAGATTTTCTATACACTGGCAAAAGCAAAAAACTAGAAACATAAAACAGTTATGAGTTACTATATAGTTCATAGAAAGCTGGACCGAAGTAATCTAGGGAAGAAGGAAGGTTTTTAGATTATATCCCCTCAGATAGCATGCTTTCATTTTCAGTGAATGGATCATCATCAGTAATGTAAGAGATTAGCATATATACTTGAAAAGATTATTTACAATTGCAGATGGACTACCAGGGAATTTTTCTCTTTCCTCTCATAGTTTTGTCCAAGGATTATCCCCTGTAAATCACTCTGGCTTTAGGTTTAAAGAGGAGATTCTATCAACATTAAACAAAGAGAGACAACTGGAATAAACACATTGGCAGAACCAGTAGCATTCTCTGTTTATGGTATTTCAGCTCATAATTTGTATAAATTGCTGTATCACTCAGTCAATTTACTAGAGCCATCAACAGATGGGAAGATGAATTTATTTCATTCTAAGGTCCTTTAGCAGAATGTAGCATCAGTTTATCTCTCAGGTCATCAATACGAGGAAGCCAACTATCCAATTTTGTTTCCCACAACAATACACTTATGATTTTAGATAAACTGTATATCAAGACTCTGCTTCTTTGAGGATAGTACTCCTTCACTGGACTGTTGTGACAGTTAAACAAGCCATGCAAGCAGTATTAAACTAGAACAACTGAAGGTATTCATGACCAAGATTTGGATCTTTATTGACATATATGTAAGAACCTTACCAATATCAAGAGGTTGGTCAGAATGTGTTCGAAGTGGAGGCTGCTGCTTTCTGCGTACTATTTCCACTATCAAAGCTGAAGACAGGTGTTCAAACTCTTTCATCATTATCACCTGATTAAAGTGTGATTCTTTCACCACAAAATTCAGACAGTGTTCCTAGGAGAAAACAACATTAATTGTTACTTGAACAAACACCACTACTTTGTAAAATAGTAAGAAAACAAAAACAAAAGATCAATTCAGGGAGTGCTGTGGTTTTTCACTTTGAATATGTTTTAATGGCTTTTAATTGTGGAATTTTTAATACTGTTTATATTTAATTTTGTTTTAATGTTTGTATATGTGTATATTTTAAATTGTATGCAAATCCTTTTCTGTTAAGTCACTTTGAGTCCCCTCTGGGAGAGGTAAAGTGAGGTATAAATAAATATAATAAATAAAATTGTATTTGGCATATTT
This sequence comes from Anolis sagrei, assembly GCF_037176765.1. Lineage (NCBI taxonomy): Eukaryota > Metazoa > Chordata > Lepidosauria > Squamata > Anolidae > Anolis > Anolis sagrei. The sequence goes on along the minus strand of NC_090024.1, from coordinate 206,590,608 downwards.
TTTCTACAAGTCTTCCACTGTTTAAATAGAGTTATGTTGTTGTTGTTATTACTATTACTATTATTATTATTATTATTATTATTATTATTATTATTATTATGGTGGTGCAAGTGTTAAACCACTCGGCTGATGAACTTGCTGATCGAAAGGTTGGCAGTTCGAATATGGGGAGCAGAGCAAGCTCCTGCTATTAGGCCCAGCTTCTGCCAAACTAGCAGTTTGAAAACATGCAAATTTGAGTAGATCAATAGGTACCGTTCTGATGGGAAGGTAACAGTGCTCCATGCAGTCATGCCTGCCACATGACCTTGGTGGTGTCTACAGACAATGCTGGCTTTTCGGCTTAGAAATGGAGATGAGCACTACCCCCCAGAGTCAGACACAACTAGACTTAATGTCAGGGGAAACCTTTACCTTTACTATTATTATTACTACCAGTTTTTTTCTCTTAAAAAGAATCACAGAGGTGAACAGTAGTAAAAACAATGCAATTTAAAATCTAAGCTAGCTAAAGAATTAAGTAAAAGGTAGAAGTTTTGGACATCTTTACATGTATCAACTATTAGTAATAGTATTAAAACAAATCTAGCTTTGTCCACTTTGATTTTGGATTATGTTGTAGGCCTAAAACTCTGTATTGAGGAAAACACTTCATCTTGAACATCTCCTGCTTTAGTTCCTGTGACTCAATCATTTTTAATTCACTGTTATTTCCAATGGCTGCAGTTTTCTCTCCTAGCAATGTACAGAAAGCTCCTGTAAGCACAAACTGCTCAAACTGCACACATTTGCTGACTCAACAACAGCTGGAACAAATAAAATACTTATGGAAGTAGGACAACTCTATAGATACTTCCCATTATGATGAGTGCAGCTGAAAACCAACAGGCCTAGTACTGTAACTCACTAAAAGGGAGGACATTTCAAAATCACTGATATGGGGTCAGATACTGAAGAACCAGTTTTTCACATGACATCTATGGATTTAATGCTACCTGGAAAAACTGCTTTCAATAAACTTTTGTTCATAGTCTTCCACAAAACTTACCTTGAGCTGATCTAGCTGAAGTTTGTTGGCATTCTCGCACACCACAAGCACATTCTGGAGATCTACTGAGGCCTCAATGTACTGGACACACAGCTGTTCCAACCGTGAAAGCTTGAAATTAAGGGCCAATTTGTAGACATCCATGATTAGCAGAACATCTTGCACATGCCCTGAACAATACAAAAATAAATTCATTCTATATAATTGTGAATTTTAAATGAAATTTCAAATAATTTTATTTGTATTTATTGTTTTAATTGTATAGTCATATATTATTATTTAATTTTTTTTAAATGTTTGTATTTGCTTTGTTTTCAATAGTGATTAGATTGCATGTGGTTGTTAACCGCCCTGAGTTCCCACAGGGAGAAAGGCAGGATAAAAAGAAAAATGACGAGGATGAGGATGATGATAAAGGTGGGTAGAAGCTGTAATTACAGGTTGGGAAAGGAGTTAAGATCTTGAGCTTGATATTAACACATTGCTCTCATTGGATTTTAGTAGCCTAATATTCAAATATAATTCAAACACTTGAGCCCCTTAACATAATTGCAGGCAATGAGTATCTGCAAGAAACAACCCAGGAAGAAGCAGAGTAAGAAAAAATGCATGCTGCTCCTCCAAGAAATAACCTACCTTTCCGTGGATATTTGATTTTGTCTGTGTAGAGGAACTGCATGAGCACCTCAAATGGCTGGGCTTCAGCTTCCCGGATAGTCACTTCCAGCAGGGGTTGCGGGTGGCAGAGTTTGACACTGCTGCCAGCTGCTTCCTTCTGTGGTGACCCTTGTCCTTCTTCATCAAGTTCTTGCTTAGATTTCTAGTATAACAAGAAGGAAGAACCAATTCTACACAATCCTAATCTTGCTATGTATAAAAGTCGGTAAAGATTTTCCCTGACATTAAGTCTAGTCATATCGGACTCTGGGGATTGGTGCTCATTTCCATTTCTAAGCCGAAGAGCCAGCATTGTCCATAGACGCCTCCTAGGTCACGTGGCCAGCATGACTGCATGGAGCATCATTACTTTCCTGTCAGAGCAGTACCTATTGATCTACTCACATTTGCATGTTTTCGAACTGCTAGGTTGGTAGAAGCTGGGGCTAACAGCGGGAGCTCACCCTGTTCCCTGGATTTGAGCTGCTGACCTTTTGGTCAGCAAGTTCAGCAGCTCAGCAGTTTAAACCGCTGCACCACCAAGGGCTCCCATGCTATGTATAGCAGTTTCTAAAATCTATTCCTCCATGCACTCATACAAAAGTATCAAGGGAAATGTTTACACCAACCCTATCTATCTATCTATCTATCTATCTATCTATCTATCTATCTATCTATCTATGGAAAATAATGCTTTCCTCTACATCAGTGGTTCTTAACCAGTGGGTCCCCAGATGTTTTCGCCTTCAACTCCCAGAAATCCTAACAACTGGTAAACTGACTGGAATTTCTGGGAGTTGTAGGCCAAAACACCTGGGGACCTACAGGTTGAGAACCACTGCTCTACATAATGTTTGTTAATAAAACTAAGAATATGCTTTTTCTAGACCAAACAACCCTGTTCAGGCATTCATGTAAAAATCTGGAGAGCTAAATAAGTAGTGACTATTTAAATATCAATTCCCAAATATTTCAGTGCAACTGACCAGAAGTACACAACATGTCAGCTAGGAATCAAATCACAGAATTGTAGGACTTGGCCACGGTAGTCCACACTCTGGTTACATCCCGTTTAGACTACTGCAACGCTCTCTACGTGGGGTTGCCTTTGAAGACGGCTCGGAAGCTTCAACTAGTCCAACGCTCGGCAGCCATGATACTAACAGGAGCGGAGCGCAGGGAGCATACCACTCCTCTGCTGCACCAGCTCCACTGGCTGCCGATTTGCTACCGGGCTCAATTCAAAGTGCTGGCGTTGGCCTTTAAAGCCCTAAACGGTTCTGGCCCAAGCTACCGATCCGAACGTATCTCTGCCTATCAGCCCGCCAGGACCCTAAGATCTTCTGGGGAGGCCCTGCTCTCTATCCCACCTGCTTCACAGGTGCGGCTGGCGGGGACGAGAGACAGGGCCTTTTCTGTGGTGGCCCCTCGGCTGTGGAGCGCCCTTCCCATGGAGGTAAGATCAGCCCCCTCGCTAATGGTGTTCCGAAGGAGATTAAAAACTTGGATGTTTGAACAGGTATTTGGTTAATCAGTGCAATGAATGTGACGATTACAGGAATGAAAATATGGACGACGAATTTGGATCACGACTCTAGTTATGAGATGCATTGTGTTGTTATTGTTGTGTCAATATTGTATATTGTGCTCTAATGGTTTTAAATTGTATATCGTTGATTGATCTTATCCTTGTTGTAAACCGCGTTGAGTCGCCTGTTAGGCTGAGAAACTGCGGTATACAAGTAAAGCAAATAAATAAATAAATAAATAAATAAATAAATAGGAGTTGGAAGGAATCACAATGTCTCCATGTACTTGTCAGTTTCACTTTGATAAGGCAGGACTGAACTGTTTAGCCAAATGCTGTTACAAAACCTTCTGCAGACCTTTGTCCTCAACACACAAAGCGCTGTGGTGCTGATGAGTGTTTTGGGATGTTTGAGAGCAAGGCTTGGTTCCTCCCCCCCTCCCCTCCACACCATACAGTACATCCTCTGCGAGGACTGGGAGTCTAAAATCCATTTCTCTGCAAATCATACCTGTTTCAACCGTTCTTTTGCTTGCGTAATTTTCTTTCTGAGCCACTTACAGCGAGCAGTGACAATGACAGTATGCCCTCGAACTCTCTCTTCTTTCTGCGCAGAATAGAGAAAAAGAACCTGTATTTTTGGCAGACTGTTTTAAGATTTGATAGATTGTAATCATATAGTTCTTTTCTTTTTGAAAAAAAAAGACAGGTTGCTGAAACAGCAACTGTTGTTCTCTCAGTAGTCCTCCGAGTGCAGTCACTCATGGGTTCAGCATCTGCATAGCAATTACCAAATGTTTAAATATGAAGTAACTTCCTTAAAATCTGAGTTCTGCCTCAGGCATGTTTTTTGTGGGGGACATAATTTATCTTCAAATCGAACGCTTGTGGACGATCAAAATGGTTTAAACAGTGGATTTTAATGTCAAGATAAATGATTTTAATGTTTATGTATGTATATAATCTATTTATGACCCGGAACTGAATGTTTGCCATTTGTATGTTGTGCTCCACCCTGAGTCCCTTTCAGGGTGAGAAGGGTGGGATATAAATGTTTTAAATGAATAAATAAACACTAAACTTTATTTCCTATCTTGTCTTTGTCCCAAATAAGCTCATGGCCATTAGGGATATGGTTTTTCATTTTACAGACCATCTTTCTATGCCATTTCACAGCACCACATGTGCTGTGGAATTGTAACAGTGTCATTTTCCTTTCCTTGCATGGTTTTTACCATCTTTTGCTTGACAAAGAAGCTTCTGAACTTCAAAAGGTAATACAATTGATGTAATACAATGGACTTTTTCTTCTAATAAGACCCAAGCAATATTCACAGATGCTCTTTCTGTATTATAGGGAAAGAACCTGAGTGGGAAATTCTTGCCCCTTTGGTTGTGTGAGTAAAGGATGGGAGAGAGACTCTCCAAAACTAGCCTGGGTATGTAGAATCTTCTGGAACAGACCCAGTGTAGAACCAATGCATGAGATTGCAAAGAGGGCATGAAGAGTACCCATGTTATGAAAACAAACAGATCCATAATTGACAACATGAATTTAAAAATGACCTTTAACTGTATTTCTCAATCAATTATGCTGATACCAGTTATTATGTATTTACTGACATCTTTAAAATCCAGTAACTATACATAAAATGAAGAGAAGCGATGACAAAAAATATATAGTTCTCAGTTTCCCATCTTCTAAATTACATCACGGCAACCTGGTCATAAATTCAAAGCTTTCAGTATATTTCTTTACTTGCTTTGTAGTAGATAGATGCAATGAAACATTTCTTTATCAATAGCACTCTTAACATATATACATTTTAAAATAATTGAAAGGGACGAAGAATTATGCTAATAGCATTGTTCTGGATATTATTTCAATAAGATATAAACAAAAACAAAAACATTTTGGAATTTCTTTTCCATCTCTAGTGTGTTCAGCATTTTCATTGGAACGCACCTCTCCAAGAACAAATTCCAGATCACTGAATTGCCTGGTTTCCCAGAGTCTCCCATAGTCATCATGTAAAGTACATTTTGGATAACAAGAAAACTGAAAATAAAAATTAAAGTTTTGTTAAACGCTGGAAAAGAAGTTGACATTAATTGTACTGTTGCATTATATTAACTGCAGGTTTGAAACATCACAGATTCTCTGTATTCAAAATCAATGCTGCCCACTAGCATTTTTGAATTAGTCCTCAGTTAGTTAGGCAGAGCAGGAAACACTTTTATCACATTACCAAGATTTTATGGTCACATAAAAGAATATACTATACTGGTTCCAGATCTCAGAAGCCATCCAACTGCAACAAAAATTAATACAGTACACTGCTAAACACGTCTGTTATCTGCCAATGACCTGGGCAAGCCTAGGACAACCATGTCCCATCTTTTTGGGAAAAAAAACCTTTCTTTTTTATCTAAGGCTCTGAATACTGGTCAGAGTGTTTTATGCATACTTACACACATTCTTCCTAATTACAAACTCATGCTTGAAAGCAGTTTTTTAAATGGCTTAAAAATAATTGAAAACAGTTGGCCTTGTATTTCCTTCTGCTCACTGCAGTTTAGCATGAAGACAAAAGTAAACATAAAGCCTTTAAAAAGGAATTAGTCTTTGATTAAACTTGATTACACAAAATGTTTTTACATATTACCTGAAATCTATACATTTCTCCACTCCTGATATTATTATCCACTGTTCCACCAAAAATGTACATTGCATCACAAATGACAGCTGCAGCATGGAACAATCTTCCAGTTGGCAACTAGAAGGAATGAGAGAAACTGCATAGGTATTGTAGCTATCACACATATGAAAGAATGTCTCCTTCCTTCCTTTGATTCTTGCTGTCACATGACATGGATTACGTCTCTGCACAATCCAGAGAATGACATGCAGGGCAGAAAAGATCAATCTACAAATACCTTTTTCCTTACAATACAAAAGATAAAAGAGCTTTATCTCCATCACATCTGAGCAAGTTCTCTATGACTAAAACCCAAAACGGAACAGTGATCTCACCTCATCCCCTTCTATTAAGACAACAACAACAAAGAAATAACAAAACATAAAAATCACTAAAGTCCAGTAGGAAATAATGGTGCGGCCCGTGCATCCCACTTACAAGTACTTCAGTGTCTAAGTGATACTTGAACGGTTAAAAAAGTAATCAAAAACGAAACTTTTTTACCTCACTATCGGGACTTGCATGGATGACTTCCCAGGTCTGAGAATCCACATCATAACAGTGAAGCTCATTAGGCAATGTGTTGTCTGCAGCACCGCCAAACACGTAGAGATGGCGATCAAAGGCAACCATTGTGTGGCCATATCTTCTTTGGGGAGGAGGAGGAGAGCCTCGTAGCAAGTGCTCAGTAGGAATTCTTGTCCAGCTGATATTAGAAAATAAAGGCAAGTTACAAAATGATTATTTACTCTATAACCCATCTTTCTCCAGGGATAAAACCCACGGTAATTTTCAGTATCTCAATCCTTAGAGAAAGGTTGAATCAAATATATTTCACTGTTTAATCTTTGCATTTGTGTTCAGTCACTGCAGACTGCAATCCAACTGGTTATGCATCATTTCTGGCTAACATTTTCCTTTCTTTGTAATAACTGCTTCACAAATTTTGCCTACAAGATCATGAATATTTAGACTGCAACTCTAAACAGAATTAGGAAGTAATTCCCAATAAATGCAACAGGACTTATATCTGACAAACTATGTATAAGATGACACTGTCTTCTTTGTAGCTTCTCTTACACGGGGGTTGTTTGCAAGCCACTAAAACATATTACATTGTTGGAGAAAGAAATTAATAACTAGATGTATTAAATGTGCATAGTGTAAATGAGATAAATTACACATGCCTACAAAAGGGGAGGGGGGAAGAAGGGATCAATTCATGGTATTTGGGTCCTGAGTGGAGAAGTGCTATACTTGACGAAGGCTTTCATGGCCGGAATCACTGGGTTGCTGTGAGTTTTCCAGGCAATATGGCCATGTTCCAGAAGCATTCTCTCCTGATGTTTTGCCCACCACTTCTTTGGTTTAGTTAGTCTGCAGTGCCTTACATATTCCTTCATTCGTACTTGGGCGCTGAGTTTAGTGGTCCCCATTTAGACTTGTCCACAACTGCATGGTATACGGTAGACTCTGACTTCCAGAAAAGTCAGCCATAGCAGAGTACTTGATGAACTAACCTGGACATAGCATATTATTTGAGAACACAGAAATGCTGGACCACTCTAACAACCACTATATCGGGCTACACAAAGAAGCCATTGAAATCCACAAGCATGTGGACAATTACAACAGAAAAGAGGAAACCATTAAAATTAACAAAATCTGGCAACCAGTATTAAAAAAAACTCTAAAATTAGGACAGTAAATAAAGAATAACACTCTGAAAACAAGGGAATTCCAGACAAGAAACAATCAGGACTAGCTAACACCTCCCAACAAAGGATTCCACTGGGCAGGAAGCAGCCAGGCCTTGAAACTGTAAGGCTTTGCAATACTAGTCAAGGTGATTAATTGCAACATCCACACCTGCCACCAACAGACAAGAGTTCTTTCTCCCACCCTGGACCTTCAACAAATATATAAACCTCCCTTGTCTAGTTTCCAAAATACCTCACAACCTTCGTGGATACCTTATTTATTTATTTACTTCCTATATTTATACCCTGCCCTTCTCACACACACACCCCCGGGGGGGGGGCTCACAGAAGCACCACAGGATGCCAGCATCATAAAACATTCAACAATACATTAAAAATATTAAAACAATAATTAAAACAATAGATTAAAACATTCCTATTAAAAATCAGAATCCAAAATCCAAGTCCAGGTCAATTCATTATCACAAGTTGCTTAAGTCTTCTTTCACTTGCTGCCATTCAGTGGTCGAAACGTCAGGAGAGAATGCTTCTGGAACATGGACATACAGTCTGGACAACTCACAGCAACCCAAGTGCTATAGTATTTCAGCTTTCTGGTTCCAACTCTTAGAAAGATCCGCCAATAGCATGAGATATTATTTATTAGTAACATCATACAGGAGACTAAAACTGTCCAAAGGAAATATCTTGGGTCTGAATTACATTGAAGAGAATTCAAGGGAGCTCTGGTCTTCAGATCTAATATTAACAGGTGTACATCACTGCATCAACAAAACCTTACACCACAAAATCATCATCACATAAAAGTACCACAGGCTTTCAAAGGCTATGCCTGCAGCACTGAAGCTCTGGCAAATCCTACAAGGTAGGTAATGCTTTGAAAATGGCTCTGGGTTTGTAATGTTTCTATCATATGAGGATTAGATCCTAAAGAACATAAAAATATTAATATAAATAATTTTAAAAGGATTGTCAACAGAAGGATGGTCATCAGGTAACATAGAAACTGTACATGGAATGGGTGCACTCTGCATTAATGGAGGGACCATTCTCAACACTGAAATAAAAATATCTCCAAAAAATTAATGTACAGTATATGGGTAGCCAATAGATGTAGTCTAATAAGAATTTTACCACAGCTTGTGCCCCCTCTTCCTAGTTTTATTACTATTATAATTTTCTCTACAGGTCTTTTCCATAATAGGTAATTATTATTGTGGAAGCGACAGTAAGTAACTCAACTATTTATATCCTGAAAAATATTTTTTTAGGATCATAGAATCATAAAATTGGAAGAGACCACAAAGGCTATCCAGTCCAACCCCCTGCCATGCAGGAAAACACAATCAAAGCACCCCTGACAGATGGTCATACAACCTATGCTTGACAATCATTCAGTGCTGCTTAGTTATTTTTCATACACACGTTTTTTCCTTGAATTCAAACTGAAAAAGATTATTGGTGATCTTTGCTCCACTCTGGCCTGAAAAAACAAACATCTTCTCTTTACAAACAGCTACAGGAAAATTGCAACACGAAGGAGGAATCTCGCCAGTCTGTTTAATCTGAAAAATAGCAACACAAAATAAATTGCTTGTGCGAATGTATACATGGTAGAACAACTGTCAATTTAACATCTGAATCACAACCTATCCTGCTTATATTGTCACAATACAAAGATTAACAAACCATGAAGTCAGTAATGTGCCAAAAATGTATCCAGTCCCAAGATCTTATTAGCAACTTGCTGCAAACCTTGTATACATCTACCCAGACATAAATCCTATTAAATTTAATGAGACTAACTCCCAGATAAATGGATATAGATACTTATAGGCTGTCTTAGGTACTTAAGGTACCATCTATTATGGAATATAAAGCAAGGATCTAAAGAAAAACACTAGTGCATGTTAAAAAAAGAAAGGATGGGCTCTGAGCTTATTTTACCATGTATCAGTGTCATAAAAACAGCTGATCTTTAGTTACTTCAAAAGCACTTTGTAATTAGTTCAATAAGACTAAATAAAACTTTTTTAAAACCATCTCCAATAAAGGAGTTAAATCTCATGCTTGGAATAAAATACATCACATTGAGTAGGCTGTGTGTAATTTTTTTATTTCAATTAGCATTCCACTGCACTGAGAGTTAACAGTTGGCGCAGAGTTGTGGTTAAGGTTAATGGGGGTCATTTAATGCACACTTTTGAGTTTCTGCACTCAACATTACAAATGATGTGCTTTATTTTACAAAAAAATGTGTGCCAATAATATTTTTAGCAGGTTCACTACTTTTTTTCAATGCTACAATAAATTGTATCAAACTCCAGGCTGTTATTCCCAGTTAAGCATGTTACACAATTATGGTAATTCCACTATAACCACCATGGCAGTATGTTATGGTATCCTGGGATTTGTATTTCAATGAGCCCCTGGAGCAAGCCAAATGAGAATGCTAAATATGCCTCTCCTAACTTCAAATCCCAGGTTTCCAAAGCATGGAATCAGGCAACTGAAGTGGAATCTCAGCGCTACGATTATGTACCATGACACGACCCAAGGTGAATAAATGGGACTTGATTACCAACACTTAAGGTAAATTCTACTGAATTAATTGGGATTAATTGAATTTAGCATTACATTACTGAGTTCCAAATGCATCTCAACTGAAAATACGATCTATTGATGTATTTCTTCTGTTACATCCACAAACTATAACATTCTCTAGTGGAGGATTTGGAGAGAAGGGTCAGTAATAATCCAAAACCAATTTATCTAAAAATAAAATCCAGATAGTGTACAATTCACTCACTCAAGACACATCTACAAGTCTCAAACACTCTCCAAATTTCAGGATTCCCCCTTACCTACTTTATCATCTAGATACAGTCTAAATACACAAAATATTATTGCAATCCTATACACACCTATCTAGGATCAAGCAATGTTACTCATATGAATTTCTGAGGAAATATGCACAGGATTACGTTGCATGAGTATTAATATCATCATCATCATCATCATCATCATCATCATCATCATCTTTTGTTGGCATGAAATCTCCTCAAAAACATTTACACAGAATTTCTTGTTTTATAAATTGAAATTAGTTAAACTTCACTTTATTTAACAACAATGAGTCTTGGGGCACATTAAAAACTGACAAGCTTATTGCAGAAAATGGTTTGATGGAGCCAGTCCACATTTTGACACAATTACATTTTTTAAAACCAGCAATAACGAAAGTATAAAAAGTCACTAAATTGAAAGGTTTTAATTTTTAAAAAATATTCACTCCTCTTACCTCTTCCCAACAAGTTAGATCTCTGTCTTGTAAGTTAATGGTCCACATGTCATTTAACCTGTATTGATAGGAAAAGTTGTTTTAAAATATTTTTAAAATGTATACTAGATAACCCTTACCCTCCATTTTGCAGAACATCAAACCTTAATGATATACTGAGAGTTGCAATAAGACCCAATTGTTTGCAGCTTATTGAGCAACTGGATTTTATATGAACCCACATAAAACCAAATTGGTTTAAAGTTGTGAATTATTAGTTTATTAATAGAGGCTTGTTTTAATTGAAGATGCATCATGTATCTCAAATGTAGCTGTAATATCACATGAATTATTATGAGCAAAACCGTTATAAAAAGATCGTTACATACCTTGCATTCCCATCATATCCCGCAAAAATCCATAGTTTATCACTATAGACCGTTGCACCATGAGCTGACCGGGCCACAGGCAATCTGAAACAAAAACAGGTAAAAAGAGATGATCTACTACACAAACCAAATATATGTCTTGTTTCCTAGAGAGCATATAAATACTATATAAATCCTAAGTACTTCTTGGGTGGGTTTGCTTTCATCTTATTTTGCTTTCATTTTGAGAACATGGCATAAGAGTTGCTTACTTGATCAGTGAGAAAAAGGCTGAACCTAAAGTTTATGGAGATCACATTATTAGTATGGGAGCCTAAAACTGCAGGCTATTTCTCAGAGGGAGAAATTCAAAGAGTGTCCTAATGCAAGACCTATTTGCTGATGCAACTGTGATTCACTGTTATTATTAGATGCTAGACCGAAAACAAAAATCAGCTAGATTGTTGTTTTTGAATCTGCACATTCAGATATTTATAGATCTACTATTATTATATCATTAATTTGAAAGATAAATGTTCATTACTGAAGGGTAGGTTAATTATTTCTTAGTTAAGTTTTTATAAAATCAGTTAATGCACAGACAACAGAAAATCTGACTGTAAAACTACTGCTGCCTGAATCCATTTCTGGTTTAAAGATTTACACATATGCATGGGTTGGGCTGTAGATTTTTCGCGCTATATGGTCATGTTCTAGAAGCATTATCTCCTGATGTTTCACCTGCATCTATGGCAAGCATCCTCAGAGATTGTGAGGTCTGTTGGAAACTAGGAAAATTGGATTTCTATATCCACACATATACAAACCCAATTTTCCTAATTTCCAACAGACCTCACAACCCCTGAGGAAACTTGCCATAGATGCAGGCGAAACATCAGGAGAGAATGCTTCTAGAACATGGCCATATAGCCCAAAAAACCTACCACAATCCAGTGATTCCAGCCATGAAAGCCTTCGACAATACATTATGCCTAGGTTCTTACCTTCCTTCAATCTTCCACTCAGTCCACTGACCTGTTGCAAGCTTATATTCAAAAAGATCGTTTTTATTCTTCAAGTTGGAATTGGAATAGATATCTCCAGTATAGCCACCTAGATAACAACATTATTATGGGGAATAATGTAAATTATTTTAAAGTGAAAATATAAGTTTCTAACATAAAGCAATAAAATATAGTTAAACAAGAAAGTCAGCTGAGGTGCAGAACTGAGGTGCAGAGAACAGAAGCCCCAAATACATTGAATTCCAGAATGAAAACACTTCTAGCCAGAAATACAAATTATACCTGTTTTATACACATTTTATTCCATAGATAAATTATATTTATTTTTATTAGATTAAGCACAGCATTTTTATGTACAGTTTGACTCCTGTATCGACAGTGGATATATTCCAGAGCTTTGTATGGATGTATGGAACCAAGATAATAGTGAACCCAATTGAAATTAAGGATCACTGGTCAAGAATATGGCAGAGTTGAACTGGAGGACCTGTCCTAGACAATGCCTAGAGAAGACACTGCTGGTACTGGTCCCACAGATATAGGTGTTGTACTTCACGAGAGCATGGTGCAGGAGAAGAAACAGATATCATGTTTTGAAAGTGAAAACGGTGGGTTCCTTACTGCTTCACTGGGATGGCAGATTGGCACTATAACACTTTAGGAATTGTACAAAGATATAAAGGTTGATCATAGGCTGAATAAAAGGAAGAGTTTGGACTGTAGTATGACTGGCAGCTACTGCTCAAAACTGTTGTTCAGCACTGAGGGATTAAACTGACAAAGGCAATGATGATGAAGCTCAGAATAGCCTCTATAATTGAGACTATTTGTTGATTCCAAAACAACCAAACATACATTTAGCTGGTTAATAATAATAATCAAACTTTATTTTTAACCGACCCTCTCTCCCCAAAGGGACTAAGGGTGGTTAAGGGTTTAATTGAGGTTTTAAAGGAACACTGCTTGTTGTGTACGGCTTTGTGACCATTACAGAATCCAGCTAAACACTCCTCTACAGAGCTAGCTAGGGAGGAAGTAGATTTATGATTTTCACATCATTTATTCCAGCAACTAGAAACCACATCCACCAGGGACAGGAAAATGGATTGCTCCTCCACATTTGTCTTAACTGACTGTAGATGTACCCAGAGCATTCATTTCTATGCACCCAAAGTTTACACTCACATCCAAATTAATTCAATGCCCCCAAATCATGTTGGCTCTTACTATAACACAGCATAATTACTTTCTTCCACTGATGTTTTTTGTTTTTCATTACAAAGCAACCTTAATTCCTTGAGTTGTCCTATTCACTACTAGTAATTATCTGCTTTAGCTATGATGCCACAAGCACTTTGTGACTTCTGTGAAGTACTTTTGTTTTAAATTTTTGCTATGGATTCCTTCCACAAATTCTGCAAAACTTCAACGTTGTATCTTCCTGGACAATTTGCTGATTTTAAATGAGGTAACTTACCGAATACAAACATGCTGCTTCCATAGACTACAGCTGAGTGGTGATATCTAGGTGCTGGTGGGGTTCCTGTGGTAAAAGCCCTGTGTGATCCAACAAGTCGCAGCACAACATACAAAGAACCAAAATAAAGCGCTCTCATGAAAACAGCATTATTTTTATCTCAAAATACATTTAAATATCAATTCAGTGGGTCCTCTGTATCCACTGGGGTTTGGTTCCAAGATCTCTTGTGGATATAAAATTCTATAAATGCTCCAGTTCATATTGGCACAGTAAAATGGTGTCTGTTAGATAAAATGACAAACAACTCAAATGAGTGCCAGAGACAGCCTGTGGATTATGCCTAGCACACAGAAAACCCAAGGTTTGGTTTTAGGATTCTTTCTCCTAAATATTTTTGAGCCATGGGAGGTTGAATCCACAGAAAAAGAAACAATGGATACAGAGAGCCAATGGTACACTGCTGCAGACACTTTGGTTGGGAGACTGTGTCATCAATGCAGGAGGCCAACGAAGCTTCACTATCATAACTATATCTAACAGTGCCACTCTCACAAAACCTGCATGACCGCACCCCAACCAAAGTAGTTTTGAAACACTGGAGACTGGTTGCTGGACAATAACATCTGGAGCATTCTGCCAGATGTGTGAAAAATAAAGAACAGCAGCTGGATTAACCATTGAGAAAAGCAGCTTTCCTGAAACAACTGCCCTTCTCAATCTGTCCTACAAACAAGAGAGTGCAGCAGACATAATTTTCCAGTGCCTTGAAAACGTTTTGTTTGGTGAGTTGCCAGGCTGCAAAGGTAGGTTTTGGGGGTATGCTGGTCATTAATGAGTATAAGCAGCAATCCCCGGCAGTTTCGAGATTATAAATCCAACTAACCTGATACTGAACTACTACAGTAGTAGGCACAAGATATATGGAAATCTACTGGTGGATGTTTTTATTACGAGTGTAGGTCAGTTGGTTTTAGATTTCTAAGCATTTGATTCCTATCGATGTAGTGGCAGCTACACAAGGCTTTTGGGAATGGGTAAGTTGTAAATTAACTAATGAGAAGGATGATTAGGAACAACTTTTTATGCAAAAGAATTACAAGTTAATTCTGGTATTAGAAACAACAATCTAGGCTGAGCATGTGTACATAGCTGAAATGAAAATCATGTGGCTTTCCACAATTTATACTTTGATACTTATATAGAACTCTTCATTTCAGATGAGTAAAAATGTATAAAACATATTAAAATATTAGAAATATGGTTGTACCTGCACCAAGAACAGTCCTTCACATCAAATCTCAACAGGTCATTCAACATAGTTTTTCTTTAGAATAAGAGAGAAAAATAGAAAAAGTTATTTTCGGGTACTATAAAACATTACCTCATATTAATTGCAGCACTTGTACCTATGTATATCTATTAACAATTGTATTGATCATAACAGGCTAAATATTTATGTGTTGATATTATGCCAACAGTATCTATCATCATTTATATTTAATACTAGCCATCCCCTGCCATGCCTTGCTGTCGCCCAGTCTGCTGATCTGGAAAATAAAGTATTGAGAAAGTGTTGGTTTCTAATATATGTAACTGATTGTGGGTAAACAATATTTCTTGTTGTTTCTTTGTCAGTGTGGATGTGAAGATTGTCTGATTTGCCTACTCTGGAACATGCAACATAACATTGTCCTTCTTTGGGGGTCCCTTTCAAATCTTTAATACTGTAAGTGTGTGTGTGTGAATCATATCTATCTATCTATATCTATAGCTGGATAGCTTTATGTCAGGGGGGCCTTGATTATGTTTCCTTGTCCTGGTGAAGGGAGTTGGACTGGATGGCCTTAAGTATTTTCTGTTGGTCATGGGGGGGTCTCTGTGGGAAGCTAGCCCCATTACTGACTGTCTCTTGAGGAGAAATTAAAAGGGTATACTATCTGCAAGGCGACTCTATGAATACCTGACACTGTGGATAGCAGAGAACCAGAAATCGAAAACATTTCCCATCAGCCTGTTCTATGGGCTGTTACAGAGGTGCCATGGGAAGCAACCAACAGGTGGAGCCCCCAGTGGCGCTGTGGGTTAAACTGTTGTACCGGCAGGACTGAAGACCGACAGGTTGCAGGTTCAAATCCGGGGAGAGCGTGGATGAGCTCTCTCTATCAGCTCCAGCTCTCCATGCGTTCCAGCTTTCCTATCCAAACTACCTCTCCTTATGAGCCACATAGGACTTTAAGATCATCTGAGGAGGCCCTGCTCTCGATCCCACCTTCCTCGCATATGAGTTTGGCAGGGATGTGAGACAGAGCCTTCTCAGTAGTGGCCCCTTGGCTATGGAACGCCCTCCCCTGGGATATAAGATTGACTCCCTCCTTTCTAACATTCCGCAAAATGATTAAGACCTGGATCTTTAAGCAAGCTTTTTCTACTGGAGCATAATTAGACGTAAACAAATATATGGAATGACTGACAATTCAACCGGACAACGATTTTAGTAAGGAGATGCCGAGGATCTTGTTTTGACAGATATATTGCTTTTTATATTACATTTTAAAGGCTGAATTGTTTTATTAATGGTTTTAACTGTATTTTGATATTTGTTCTGGCATCAAATTGTGCTGACTAGGAACCACCTTGAGTCACCTCTGGCTGAGAAAGGTGATATACAAATACGGTAAATAAATAAATGCGGGGACATGAGAGAAGCCTCCCACAAGGATGATAAAACATCAAAACATCTGGGTGTCTCCTGGGCAACATCCTTGCAGATGGCCAATTCTCAAACAACAGAAGCGACTTGCAGTTTCTCAAGTCGCTCCTGACATGGAAATAACAAAACAGGCATGGGCAAACTTCGGCCCTTCCTCCTGGTGTTTTGGACTTCAATTCCCACAATTCCTAACAGCCTCAAGCCCCTAAGGGCTTGAGGCTGTTAGGAATTATGGGAGTTAAGTCCAAAACACCAGGAGGAGGGGCCGAAGTTTGCCCATGCCTGATCTACACTGTAGTATTGATGCAGTTTGATCCCCTTTAGCTGCCATGGCTCGATGACAGCTGCAGCTGGACCAGAGGCTGGCCTCACCCGTTATCTCCGCCGAAGACGTAGATGGCATCCCGATAGGCGACCACGGTGTGTTTGCTGCGGCTGAAAGGAGAAGGAGGAGGAGAGAGAGGGCCTTGACTGCTCGCCCGCCTTGTGAGTGAGGCCTTTCCCCTCGGCCAGGCCTCCCTCTCCGCCGCCCTCCTTCCTCCTTCCTCCTCCTTACCGGGCCCCCACAAACTCGTCGCAGGGCGGGAGTCGGCGCCAGCGGTGCACCGTCTCGAAGGGCCCGAAGTTCAGCGTCAGGTACTCAACGCTGTCCGAGCAGCTGTGGTCGAAGTCCACGCTGGGCGCCACTTTGGAGCGGCCGCCCGCCGCCTCAGAATCCTCCATGGCGCTCCCGGCCCGACTACCACTCCCGGCATCCCCCGCGGCCTCCAGCTAATCAGACAACGCGCTTGACTGGACGTCAGACTACACTCCCCAGAAGGCCCTCCGTCAAGCATGACGTCAAATCAGCGCGGCGGCACACTTCCCTGGAAGTTGTTATTGTTTCCCTGGGAACCGCTTGGTACAGGCTGGGTGCCTCTTCTCCGAAATGCTTGGTTTTGAATTACCTTTTATTCCCTCGGATTTTGGAATACCTGAGTACAGAAGAATATATATTTCATGGAGAAGGGACCCAAGTCTAAATCCAGATTTCACTCATGTACATTGTCACACATCGCCTGAAGGTAATTTTGTCCCATATTTATAATGTACTAGCCGCCCCCTGCCACGCGTTGCTGTGGCCCACATGGAGGTTCTGTGTGGGAGGTTTGGTCGAGTTCAGAATGCTCTTTGATTGTAGGTGAACTATAAATCCCAGCAACTACAACTCCCGAATGTCAAGATTCTATTTTCCCCAAACTCCACAAGTGTTCACATTTGGGCATATTGAGTATTCGTGTAGAGTTTGGTCCAGATCCATTATTGTTTGAGTCCACAGTGATCTCTGGATGTAGGTGAACTACAACTCCAAAACCAAAGGACACTGCCCACCAAACCCTTCCAGTATTTTCTGTTGATCATGGGAGAACTGTGTGCCAAGTTTGGTTCAATTCCATCGTTGGTGGGGTTCAGAATGCTCTTTGATTGTAGGTGAACTATAAATCCCAGAAACTACAACTCCCAAATGATAAAATCAATTTTTTTGAGTGAAGGACATACATTGGGTTGTTAGGCGTATTGTGTCCAAATCTGGTGTCAATTTGTCCAGTGGTTTTTGAGTTATGTTAATCCCACAAACGAATATTACATTTATATAATTCAAATTGAAATTGAATCCAGACAAGACAGAGGTACTCCTGGTTAGTCGCAAGGCCGAACAGGGTATAGGGCTACAACCTGTGTTGGACGGGGTCGCACTCCCCCTGAAGACGCAGGTTCGCAGTTTGGGTGTGATCCTGGACTCATCGCTGAGCCTGGAACCCCAGGTTTCGGCGGTGACCAGGGGAGCATTCGCACAGTTAAAACTTGTGCGCCAACTGCGACCGTACCTTGGGAAGTCTGACTTGGCCACGGTAGTCCACGCTCTGGTTACATCCCGCCTTGATTACTGCAACGCTCTCTACGTGGGGTTGCCTTTGAAGACAGTCCGGAAGCTCCAATTAGTCCAACGGGCGGCAGCCATGATACTAACAGGAGCGGGGCACAGGGAGCACACAACTCCTCTGCTGTACCAGCTCCACTGGCTGCCGATCTGCTACCGGGCTCAATTCAAAGTGCTGGCGTTGGCCTTTAAAGCCCTAAACGGTTCTGGCCCAACTTATCTATCCGAACGTATCTCAGCCTATCAGCCCGCCAGGACCCTAAGATCTTCTGGGGAGGCCCTGCTCTCTATCCCGCCGGCTTCACAGGTGCGGCTGGCGGGAACGAGAGACAGGGCCTTTTCTGTGGTGGCCCCTCGGCTTTGGAACACCCTCCCTATAGAGATAAGGTCAGCCCCCTCGCTGATGGCGTTTCGGAAAAAACTGAAGACATGGATGTTTGAACAAGCATTCGGATAATCCGACGAACGAATTTTGACGATTAAGGATTGGTAATTACAGACGACGAATTTGGATTGTGATTCCAGTTACGAGATGCATTTGGATTGTTATTGGTGGCCCAATAATTCTGTATTTTATATGTGTTTTTATGCTTTTAACTTGAATATTGTTGTTTTTAGATGTTGTAAACCGCAATGAGTCGCCGACTTAGGCTGAGATATTAGCGGTATACAAGTGTAATAATAAATAAATAAAATAAATAAATATATATATATATAGAGAGAGAGAGAGAGAGAGAAAGATTTATTTGTTTATTTACTTTGTATTATATCCCGCCCTCTCTCCCTCATTGAGCAACTTAGAGCGGCTAACACAGGCATGGGCAAACTTTTCGAGGTCAACTCCCACAATTTCTAACAGCTGGTGGACAATTTCAACAGAAAGGAAGAAACCATGAAAATGAACCAAATCTGGCTACCAGTATTTTAAAAAAATCAAAACAGTAAATAAAGAGCAACACTCAAAAACAGGGGAATTCCAGACAATAAACAATCAGGGCCAGCTAATCACCTCCCAACAAAGGATTTTCCCCAGACAGGAAGCAGCCAGATTTTGAAGCTGCAAGGCCATTAAATGCTAATCAAGGTGGCCAATTGCAACATTCACATCTGCATCAAACAGACAAGAGTTCTTTCTCCCATCCTGGACATTCCACAGATATACCGAGTGAGGCAACATTACTTCCTTTTTTTCAAAACTTAATGAAACCCATTGTATGAATCAGAATTTATTTTTTTAATAATGTAGGTAATAATGCATACCTAAAGTTTTGTTTTGCATAGTTTTGAAGATCAAATTAGGTAGGTGACGTCCCCCATTCTCCATACACTGAGTAAACCGATTTCTGAAGTTTGGTATGACTCTTGCCAGCATAGCAGTCGTTATGTTGGCAATTTCTTTCTGAATGTTGGTCTTCAAATCTTCTAGGGTCCTTGGACGGTTCACATAAACACAGGATTTCAAAAACCTCATAGAAAAAAATCACAAGGGGCCTAATCTGGAGAGCGGGCTGGCCACTCCAAATCCGCTTGAAAAGTAGGCCTCCATGGCAAAAGCACGCTCCTCACTGTTCCAACGCATGATGGTGACTGAACTGTGCCAGGATAAAACTTTATACTCCCACCTCTCGAACGAGACCACTACATCTTCAACCGACTGAATGACGCACATTTTAAAAAAGGAAGTTAAGCTGCCTCACCCAGTATAAACCTCATTTTCCTAGGTTCCAACAGACCTCACAACCTCTGAGAATGCCTGCTATAGATGTGGGTGAGACGTCAGGAGACGTTTGGAACATGGCCATACAGCCAGGAAACTTATAGCAACCCAGCCAGTAAGCTGTCTGGAATTGTGGGAGTTGAGTCCAAAACACCTGGAGGGAGGGCCGAAGTTTGCCAATTCCTGGGCAAACATATTCAATACCCTTCAACAATCATTTTGTTTGGGAAACAAAGTTTATCAATTGACCCTTAGAAAACAAAAGTCATTTAACTTATGGTGACCCTGAAGCAGAACTTTCCAAGCATGTCATGTTGGTGTCACATTTTTAAAATCATGTATCAGTTCACAACACAGTAATTCAATTTTACTAGCAAACTGGCAATTAACTAGCCCCTTATAATGAAATTTGTTTATTATATGTTTGCACACAACACATAATAATGAAAGGTATGGGCACGCAACACAGGAGATGGCCTTTTCAGTATCTGCTCCCAGGCTGTGGAATTCCCTCCCAAGAAAAACCAGAATGCCTTCTGCAAGCAGGTCAAGAGCTTCCTTTGCCAACAGCTTTTAAGGAAAGGTAATATAAATTTTAAAGGCCATTTAATGTATTTAATGTATTTGCTGTATTTTAAGTGTTTTAAGGTACATGTTTCCCCTGACATTAAGTCCAGTCTTGTCTGACTCTGGGGGTTGGTGCTCATCTCAGTTTCTAAGCTGAAGAGCTGGCATTGTCCATGGAAACCTCCAAGGTCATGTGGCCAGCATGATTACATGGAGCAGCATTATTCTGTTTTACCACACTGTTATTCATTTTTTAACTGTTGTATTTTTCTACACAAAGCATGTGAGTTGGACCAGAAGTGACTGGTCTTTGTGGTCTCCACATGACACATAAAGTCCATTCACCTTAATGCGGCCTTGTCCCGCCTTCCAAAAAGTTGCAGGATGCTTCATGGAAGCTCTATGGGCCAGTGTAAACAGTTGGGGCACTTCCTATTTGAATGTGTCTATGGCTGTTCACATTACCATCCCACTTTCCTCTGGCTGGGGAGTCGCAGGGACAGGAGATGGCAATTGCCTTCCCTTGCCATTATGGCCTTTGCAGTGGCTTCTGGACACAAAAATGATAATTGGTACTCCGCACCTGGAACAATGATGTGATTGGAGAATGGAGGGAGGAAAAGAGGGAGCGGAGTGGTGAACACTGCCATTTTTATGTTCTGTGATTGCTATTAAGACCAGATCAACAAGAGTAAGGTAAGAGTGGCAGTCTGGTGGCATTGAACCAGTTCCAGCACCACTAGGACATGTGGATGCCATTCAGCCACCAGCTTGTGGCTGCACGATGCAGAGACTTGTCAGTTCCTCAACTTGCTGAATGGCTGTTTGTGTGGACTCTGGTACCCCACTTCTGAGCAGCAGCACCATTTGCGGCATGTGTAGATGGCTGCCTATTGTGCCTTGCCAATGTTGAAGAAAGAAACCCTGTGACACAATACTGTAGATGACATTTTATTATAGTTTAATGAGCTAGGTCAAATTTAGTCATACTTACAGTACAGCCACTGTAGTCAATGAAACTGTTATTGATTTCAGTGAGTCTAAACTTACAACTAAGTGTAGACCCCAATAAAATGATTTCAGCAAATTCTTGTGAGAATAGTAGGCGGTCGGAAACATTAATTATTATCATGCTGTATTGCAGGTGACACATCAAGAGTACAAAAAAGTTTCTAGCAAAACTTTGGCATTATTAACAAGATATTCAGGACTTTTTGATTAAAAAATTAGACTAGATAGAGATTAGAGAAGTCTGTGACTTTCCAAAAGTTAACGCAACAAATGGTGAGGGGTATTGCAATTCAACTTTTGTAGAACTTGGAAGGAAATACCTGGCCATTGCTGGAAATTGAAGTCTTAACTGCATTATTTTTAAAACAAACTCTTGCACATCTTGAACACGGCTTGGCTCCAAATTCTTCTAAAATGTTTAGTTAGTATAGAATCTTAGAGTTGGAAGGGACCCCGTGGGACATCCAGTCCAACCCCCTGCCAAAAAGCAGGAAAATCGCATTCAAAGCAGTAGCTCTCAAACTTATAGCAATGGCTTCCCCAGGTATTGTTCTTCATTTGTTCAGTCGTTTCCGACTCTTTGTGACCTCATGGACCAGCCCACACCAGCTGGGAGTGGTGTTGGCCATCACCACTCCCAGCTCCTTCAAGGTCGATCCAGTCACTTCAAGGATCCCATCCATCCATCTTGCCCTTGGTCCGCCCCTCTTCCCTTTTCCTTCCATTTTCCCCAGCATAATTGTCTTCTCTAAGCTTTCCTTTCTTCTCATGATGTGGCCAAAGTAATTCATCTTTGCCTTCCCTCCAATGAGCAGTCAGGCTTTATTTCCTGAAGTATGGACTGGTTGGATCTTCTCGCGGTCCAAGGCACTCTCAGAACTTTCCTCCAGCACCACAGTTCAAAAGCATCTATCTTCCTTCGCTCAGGCTTCCCTATGGTCCAGCTCTCACATCCGTAGGTGATGATGGGGAATATCATTGCTTTAACTATGCAGCTCTTCGTTGCCAGTGTGATGTCTCTACTCTTCACTATTTTATCGAGATTGGACATTGCCCTCCTCCCAAGAAGTAAGCATCTCCCGATTTCCTGGCCGCAGTCTGCATCTGCAGTAATGTTTGCACCTAGAAATACAAAGTTTGTCACTGCCTCCACGTTTTCTCCCTCTATTTCCCAGTTGTCAATAATTCTTGTTGTCATAATCTTGGTTTTTTTGCGCTTTCTTCTTTCACCTTGATTAGAAGGCTCCCCAGCTCCTCCTCACTTTCGGCCATCAAAGCGGTGTCATCACCACTTTGTATTGCATAAACTATAAATTCTGATTTCTGAGGATCTCTTCCATTGTTTTTATTGTATTAGTATTTCTGCAGATTCTATTTCCATGTGTACAATAAATCAGCCATAGATTATACAACATCACGGGAATCAAGGTACACACACAATTGGATGTTAGTTGTGATTGAACTCATGCACAGAATTCCATAAACAGAATTATAGTGGTCTAATTTATAAAGTGACACACCAATGGGATGGCAACCTAAATTAACTAATTGATACATGTTGCTATAGTATCAACATCACAGGGCAACATAATCTAACCACGTCAATCATATGCATTTTTTTTCTGAATGAGGCAGCAGGTTCTGTACAACTGAAACATCCCCATGTGAACAAAATACGCCTTGTATTAGAATAAAGAACACAGTTACTTAACTTGCAGTGTTTATTAAGTTTTATGTTCACAGAAGACACAAACAATATTTATAGATAGTTATTCAGATTCTAGAATTGCATTTAATCTAAATTAATCTGTTTTTCATTAGTATGAACCTCTGACAATTCCCTAAAAAGATCAGTCCATTAAAAATCAAAGTTACTTCTATATTCCTCAATCAAGATTTGGCATAGGGATTAAAGTAACAGGCATTTAAGTAGTAATAAAAATGTGAGGTACTCTTCTGTCTTTTCTGCAGTATGCAAAGTTCATTCGGATATTAATAAGCTATAAAACAGGGCAGGGATAAAAGTTATTTCTACTACCCCTAGATAAACTTTTAACATGCCATCCTGAGCTATAAACTCCTGAGTGTGTACTTTATCTTATGCATTTCAAACACAGGATAAGTTATGGTTTTTACAATTATCTTATGAGAAATACAAATCACATTAGAAATTCTGAAAAAAAGAAGGAAACGGAAGGGGAATCTATTTAAATGGAAAAAAGGTTTAATACTTGGTCTTTATAATGCATTGTATCACAGGCTGTGGTTTTCACTAACCATTTATACAAAAACCTATTAAGGCATCTATTTTAAGAATTCAACCTAAACATTTTTGGCAAGATAATAGAAACGTACTTTATAAGTTGCAATATGTCATTGCTATTTGTGTCCTTTTGAACAACTTAATTGGTGTCAGCATATCACATCATTATTTCTATAAAATATTCCAAGGTCCACACGGACTATAAACTCCATCAAGTATTGTTATCCACTACCCCAAAATGTAGCTATTGGCTAGTTACAGATATAAGAATGCTTCCTTCTCACTAGTTTATGTATATCTAATATTATACATATATAAAGACATTTAAAAGATAGCTACTTTCACAAGAAAATGTGGGATATAATGAACTTGAGAACAATCGTGAGTCTAATCTACAATTTCCTAAGAGCACTAAAATCATGGAGTGCTAGAAACTACATCAGGTTACTTGCAGTACAATGGACAACTCATCAATTTTGGTCCAATGCTGTCTTCTTGGCTTTTTTTGTCCATGAAAAAATATGCAGAAAGGAAGACATAACTGTTTTGCAGTCCTCTATGAAATGAATAATCATGGCACTTTGGGGAGCGCGTAAGTTACTCTAGGTTTCATGCAATAAGCATTTAGTTGATGTTGCACAATGGTAGCAGGCCTTAAAATAACAATTGTATGAACTCAGTGGTAGGGAAACAAGGCTGGTGTACTTTATCACACAGAAAATAATAAACACTGCTGACTTGCATTTCGATAGAGTTGAAAATTACTTAAAGGATATCCCCTTAAATAATTTCCCCAATTCTCAGCAACAAAGACAGAACATAGTTCCATTGAGACTGGCAAATGCACATTAATCTGTGTAATCCAAGAGGCAATCTCAATACTTAAACATTCAGGAATATTAATCCCTAATGTTTCAACACAAGTATAAAACCAATCTTTGCAAATTATTAAGAAGAAAATATGGAAAATCACAACTGCAGCTGAGAGAAATGCACTCTGCATATAGTACATACAAAGAGCTTGAAAGTATGTAACCTAAGTATGTCTCTTCCAACTGAATAGGTGAGGGGCAAGAGAAATACATAGTGGCTCTTCATCATCTGGGCGTCCCCTGGGCAATGTCCTTGCAGACAGCCAATTCTCTCACACCAGAAGCAACTTGCAGTTTCCCCAAGTCGCTCCTGACACGACAAAAAAAAAGAAAAGAAAGAAAAGCAAGTCTCCTTCATTTCAGTTTTTCTAGGCCCTTCCCTTTCATGCTGTATTATTCTTTTTATTTTTGTACTGTTCTATAAATTTGCAGCCAAGGTCTCCATAATTCAGGGCTGAAATAAATGTCCGCTGTTAAAGTAAAGGACTGTTAAAACTCCTAGCTGTGCTCGAACTAGAATGACTCATGGGCTTTTGGTATTAACATGGTATTAACTTTGAGATAAAGTACAGCACAATACATGCAAAGCAGAACTACCAGTCATCCCACTACATGGAGCATCTAATCCAACATACCTTCAGTTGCAACATGTGTGAAATGCCTCTATTGCATGTTTATATTTGGTGAAATATGAGCTCTTTTATTTTGCATATCTGATTTTGTAAGACACATCTATGTTGCTTTGACATGTGACACGAACTATATAAAATCACTGACTTCCCTCACAAGATTAAAAAGAATGGAAATACTTTCATAGTTTGAAAGGGACAGGAATACCAGGCACCAAAGGTACATAGTTAGATCCTTTCATTTGCAAGAACATTCATTATATTCAAATGCAACTTGAGTTTTAGAATGGTTACTTTGTGCCTTCAACAGCCCACAGCACATAAGCAAATTGATGTAGGTGCTACACATTATGCAAAGACAAGAAGTGATCATCCAAACTCAGAAAGCAATCTGAATATGTAGAAATTTCTTCCAGTTCAGAGAAAGCTGGAGCTCCTCAGTGTTAAAGGAACATATTTAGTATTTATAAGAGGTTCCTAAAATGTCTCCTCTGAGACCTTTAAAAAGAAAGATAACAATGTATGTTTGAATAGTTTTTATTCAGTTTTCCCAAAAAGGGAGGAAAAGGCAAAGAGGTGTTTGTGAAATGCATCATTGTACTTACTTGCATGCCAGCCAGTAAATGTTTCATTTTACTGCTCTATAAAATACAAATACTGATTTGTGGGTTTATGATGTTTATATATTTCTCGTCTGTATAGGAAGCTATTTGAACTATTTATGAAGAAAACAGACAAATGAAATACAATCAGAATTTCATATAAAAAGATTTGGTTGGAAAACCAATTATCAGTAACCACAGGAACCGAGGCTTCTTTATGTAGCTTGTCTGCTTAGTATGGGTACAAAAACAGTTTTAGTAAAGGAGCCTAAGTGAAAGCCATTTACCTCCATCTGCAAAGAGAGGTTTAGAATAATATAATTTTTGCAAGTTTTAATCAAAATGCTTGCACTGTAAGAAGATTCTATTTCATTCAAGTTTTTTTATTTTTAAAAGATGTCATATGTATGGTCAGTATAATTTACCCTGTGTAATGTTAAGTGCGAAGTGGGGAAAATTCCCAATTTATATAAATATCCAAACAAACAACCACAATTTTCCCATTCCATACACTGTGCTGTGAAAAGTCAGTGACGTGCCTTTTCAGTGGAGCAAAGAAAAGTGGCTGCAGGGCACATTATTTTAATCATCTTCTGGAAAGTTGATCTGAATAGTGTTCCCAATGTGCGAATCCAGTATGAAAACTCTACGCACATCTCTTTGTTGCTCTCTTAACCTCTACATCTTAGGAGGAGTAATTACATTTGTAGTATCTGATGAATAATTAGAAATGTTTCAGGTTTAAGTCACAAAACATGAAATAAACCACAAAAAAAGGTCCAGATATGATCACAGAGGTTTATATGTCCATTATATGCCAATGGTTTGAAGAACCCTTCTTTCATTGTCATTGAGATGGTCTGAGAACATTGCATAGCAAGGCTGCTGGGCAAACTGACGTAAGAAGTCTGTAAGATAAGCCTAGAAGAAAGAAAAAAGCCATGTTAATTTAACACACACACACACACATACCCAATAGAGTGATCATAGCATGACAAATTTAAGATATTCAGAAGATCTTGCAGGAAACATGCCTGCACAACAAATGAATCAACCAATGCATATTAGGAACTGCCTGTACACATCAAGAGTTTGCTGCCAAATAATTAATAGACTGTTTCAGTTTTGAATGTACTGAATCATGGAAGATAAGCCAAAGACCATGCATTTTGTTAGTTTCAAAACACTGTGCTGTCATTCTGTTACTGAATGCATTCAAGTGCTCTAAAGACCTCTATGACTTCTCACCTCCACTAAGGATAATCCTCAGAAGCAATCCATAGATTCCTCACCACTTGGAGGCTCTGACTGAAAAGAACATGTTTTGACTTTGAAACACGGTTTAAAGGCTGTAAGGAAAGCGTCAACACAGCCTACCTGTAGGTCTATTTGATAAAGAGGATCTTTCAGTGCATCAGGATCATCCTCGTCCTCATCTTCATAATAATCTTCATCTACAAAGCAAATGAAGTTCAAGTGAATGAAAAGGAAGTTACTATATTATCTATCATAATGTTGTTTCTTTAAAATGAAAGCTACATTTTAAATATGTAAATACTTCTAATAATAGAGTTATGGGGTTATTTAAACAGGCTTGCCTTTACAGAATCCACAGCAGAAGCAAGATTCTAGATAAACATCCTGCAGAATAGGTAAGTGGAATTCTTCAAGAAATACAAGCGTCTTTGGTGAAGCAGGATGGTGAATAGATCAAGCTTCTCCAGTTCCTTGCCCCATATACTTTTCAAGCTCTTCTTATGGGTTAATCTTTGTAACTGGTAAATTAAGGGCAAAGAGTGGGTTCCATCAAAAATGTGGGGAAATAACACTGGGGCTTTCTTCCACCTCAGACTTTTGTGGTAGTGAATTTTTTCCTCGCCTTCAAATCAGTGTTTTTAGGTGCATGACGGTGGAAATTGCTGGTGGAAGTGCACTTTGGATATCAATCTGTGTGCAGCTATCACTTCAGACTGAAAGTTTAATGCTCCACCAACTGCGCAAGGTACTACCTTTATATAAAAACACATTTTTCCTCCTGGAGGACTATTCCAACAATAGAGCCTTCTTTTGCAGTTAGAGAATATCCAGCAGTTTTAACTGAGGTTTGTCATCTCATTTTCTATGCATTCCACAAGAAGCTTCTTGTTACCTAGTTCTGAAGATTTGTGTGCATATTCTCTGAAGCTCGTCTAAAAGTAGGATGTCTGTGATAATCCCAATTTAGATCCTTTTATTCTAACATCTGTAAATACTTCCAGCTTAGTCACCTGCTTTGTTTTCCTTCCATTCCAAGAGACAATTTCTCTTTATGTAACAAGATTTAATTTGACACTAAAACCCTTTTCCATTTTCTAGGTATACTACCCTTCCTCTAAATTCACCAATTTAGAAGTGTTCCACTCACCATACTTGTTTGTAGCAAGAATATCTGACAACAGCTGTCCTGCTAACCCTTCGTCTTCCTCCTCTTCCTCCTCTTCTTGATCTTCCCACATAGTAGATTCCTCTGTTAAGTGACAGAAGTGGTTATGCCATGAGGACACAGATTGGGGGGGGGGGGGGGGGAGGGGTAGGAGTTTAATAAGGAGTCATATTGTCCATATTGGTGTTTTCAGAACTGTAGATTCCTGAACAGGAAATACCAAGAAAGCTAAAAATATATGAACACAAACCTTAGGCCCGATACCGGAATATATTAAAATGCATGTTGATTTCTAAAATATAAGTATATGTACCTTGGTTCCATTCTGCAGCTGTTTGTCGAGTAGCATTTGCCTCCATTGCATTAGAAAGTTCATTTATTATTAGCTTTAGGATCTTAACTAACAATGGAATGTTTGTCCAACGTTCAGGATCTGGATAAAATACAGAAAAAATATATATACATATACAGTACACACACACACACATTTAACAAAAGATGCTGAAGCATATAGAGCACAATGAATTGTGACTATTTGCACCAGCCAGTCAACTGTGGATCCTTTCTGTACTCATTATAAAACTCTAGTATTAAAAACATACAAATGCAGAGTTATTTGAGTTGACCATAAAATAAATTCTAAAGTTCATATTATGGTATTGCCTTTATCAAGCCCACCAAAACTATTTTTGAGACTGGTTGTTTTAATAAATATATTATGTATAATGTATTATTCAAACTATTTTAAGTATTGTATTTTATGGTATTGTACATTGGGGAACTCTCTAAACATTATCAACACCATGGTGTCTACAGCATGCAAAAGAAGGAAGTCCTTCTTTGCAAAGCAGGAATGGAGGACTGTTTTATTAGTCCAATTAATTTGACACTAATTATAGAGAAAATGGTTTCATTTGCTCTATAGCAAATACAGAAGCAGAGACAGAGCCCTCTGCTGGGCAGCCCTACAGATTTCTATGCAACCATCACCAGAGCCGGCTCAAGTCATGACATCTGAGGTGCCAATAGACTCTACATGGCAGTAGGTCTGTCAAAACTAATGGGAAGGGAAAAAGACCCTCCTTGATGCGTTGCAACAACAAATGCAAGAGGGGCAAAGGGAAATGCTTTTTAAGTCTGCAAAATGTTTCAGCATCTTTTCTATTCATATGAAAAAGTCTTAAGATTTTCTATGTATTAGTTGAACTAGAATCCAGAGATAGGCCATGAGGTATGCAACTCCTCATTTCTTCTAGCAGCAACTATGTTTAACTCTTCCTGATGGGACTTCTACATGCTAAATTAGAACTCATCATTCATATATATACACACACACACACACACACACATTCATTCATCTTACTAATTTTTATCTAAGGAAACATTTGAAAACTTACTTTTAGCTGCTTTTGATCGTGTGCGTATTCCTTCTTCCATATTAAATATTTCCTCCCCTTTTACTCTTATATCCTGAAGACGTTTGTCATCTGAATTGATACCGTACTGGAGGAGTTTACACAGGGCTACAGAGCTAAAATTTCAAAAATAATGTACCTCTTCATAATCAGATAAGACTTTATTTCTATTATTATTATTATTATTATTATTATTTATTAATCCCAGTTATAAAAGACCTAGCCACTCAAAAAAGCATATGTGCAGGGCTGCAAGAACGTGATCAGATAGTATATATCTTCCAGATCTTTAGGCAAGGAATTACTTATAGATCTCAAAAAAAATTCTTTCACACTCACAATGATAAAATGCAATTAAAAAAATCTTCTATTTAATGTTTAAGATAATTTGTCAGATTACAGTATCTTTAAATATACAGTATTGTACTGGTTTTGAAGTACAGTAGTCTCGCTTATCCAACATAAACGGGCCGGCAGAATGTTGGATAAGCAAAAATGTTGGATAATAAGGAAGGATTAAGGAAAAGCCTATTAAATGCCAAATTACATTGTGATTTTACAAATTAAGCATCGAAACATGTTTTACAACAAATCAACAGAAAAAGGAGTTCAATACTTGGTAACATTATGTAGCAATTACTGTATTCACGAATTTAGCATCAAAACATCGCAATGTATTGAAACAGTTGTGGATCCAGGCGGGAGGCAGACTGCGTTGGATTAGCGAAGGTTGAATAAACAAGATTACTGTAATAAAACATTTCATCAAATTGCCAACAGTCTCATCAATAAAACCAACAGATGAAAGTCACAATTTGAATTCAAATGTCATCATTACATTCTAAGGCTTTCACTGTATGGATGGATTGCCATTCACATCAAACAGAAACAGATGTTGGTGCTTGACAAGAAACACTAGAATGTTTAGATCTATCCTAGACAAGAGATTCAATATAATTGGAAATTGATTATCACATCCTCCAGTTAGGATAGAAATACATGCAGTCCACAAGTTATAAACATCCAACTTACATTTGACTCATAGTTAAGAATGGGGGTGAGATAACAGGAAGTAAGAGAAATCTATCCCTCAGAAGGGGGATTCTCTCCTGAAAGAGTTATCATGGAGAAAAGGTGTCTCTACTGAAGTTTTATCCCCAATCTTTGTTTTCACAACAAGCCATTTTTTTCAAAATCAAATTATCATAGGCACAGGAAGTGAGGTGAAATCTCACACCAAAACAAACACCACAGAGGTATTAACTCTCCTGCATGCTATCCAGAATTAACCAACTAACTCTATCTATCTATCTATCTATCTATCTCTGGAGTTACACTTATAAAATGTACCTGTTCTGACTTACATACAAATTTAGCTTAATAGCAAACCTACAGAACCTATTTTGTTCGTAACTTGGGGACTGCCTGTATTTACCACTTATTAAATCTGCTCCCTTCTGAAATGGTACTTTGAGAAATGCCCTGTTTTAGAAGGTATGCTACATTTATGTAACCACTTCATTGCAATGTAACAATTTTTCAACCATTAAGCCCTAAACAAGGCAATTCAGGCACTTTTGCAACCCCTGAAGCCCTTCAGGGGTTGCCAAGCCCCAAACTGGATATGTTTGTGATAGCAATTTTTGTCCCCAAATCATCCCAAACACATTCAAAATAGGCATGTTTCCTTCCACTCAACACCACCTCCCTTTTTCTTTCCCAAACACTGAAAATCGGAACCCTAGTCTCATTCACATGTAAAAGTCTGTATACTTCAATGCAGATTGCCCTTCTCATTATATGCCAACATGGGGGGCTCTGGTTTGTAGCTTTAACGGTTGGATGAAAACAAAACCATGATCAAACCATTTTCATTACAATGAGCATTTTTCACATTTTGAGGTGCACACTATGATTAAAAATACCTTACCTGACCTTGCCTTCATATTGTCCATAGAACAAGTGTTGCCGACTCATCCACTCTGACATTACAAACTCCAAAGCAGGTTTGCCTGTTGGTCCAGGTAGGCTGCAAAGGAATTCTAATAGTGGTTCCAGCTGAGAATGAACCAGGTGAGCAAATACCATGATCAAAGACTGCAAAAGAAACACAGTAATGGAGACATTTTTGTATTTGTATTTTTTGGAGCTTCAGAGAAGCCTTGGGCCTCACTAAACTACAAACCCTAGAATTCTGCAGGAGGCAATCACAGCATTTAAAGTGGATAAATGCTAAAGTGTTTAATGTTTTATTATGTGTTTTTAATTCTTATATTTTATGTTTTAAATGTCTTTTTATTGCATCTTATGATGAATTGTCTCATTTATTTTATACTTTGTTATGGTGTTGATTGTAATTTGTGTACGTTTGTAAGACATTGAATTTTGCTACTATCTCTGTGTAAACCAATTTGACCCCCCCCCCCCCAGGGTGAGAAAAGTGGTATATCAATACTGTAAATAAATAAATAATAATAAAGTGTGATAAGGCCCATAGTTAAGTTTTTTAACAAGCACACTGTCAAGGTTTCTTTTACTTTCCAGCCTCCTTACCTGCATTACAGTAAGTGTTTCTGCTTGCTGCATTTTACTAAGAATTGCTCTTAGAATCTGGTCCAAATTCTCTCCTAATTCACTTCCTGCTTTAGAAATCAACGTAGAAACTAATCTGCCTACAAAGGCAGCTGTAAACTCCGAGGTGCGTGGATCCAGAAGTTGGCTCACCACCTGCATCACATACCACAGTCCATTGTGGCCTTGTTCATCGTGCCACTGTGCAATCTGCTCCAGAGCTACTGAGATGTATGCACGTAGACATTCCCCACCATTCTGAACAAATAATACAACACATAGTCAAGACTCACCCTTCCAATCCACTGAGAATCCAGCCATTCCAAATTATACATTATAAACATAAAGGGGGAAAAACAGCTAATATTGCAGAAGATCTTTCCATGTCCTTTTGTACCCTTGCTCTACACTTAGTTGCCTGTATCAGAATGACTGTAGATATGGATAGATGATATTAAATATTTTTATATTCAGTACAAACTGACTATAAAAACTTATTATGACTATCCTTGGAACTCA
The DNA here is from genome assembly GCF_037176765.1 of Anolis sagrei. Lineage (NCBI taxonomy): Eukaryota > Metazoa > Chordata > Lepidosauria > Squamata > Anolidae > Anolis > Anolis sagrei. The sequence goes on along the minus strand of NC_090024.1, from coordinate 206,557,583 downwards.
TGCTGTAAATATCTAGAGAACAGCTTAAAGAGAAATGCTTCCAGATGGAAGACAAAGTCTAGAATAAATGTAAACAGCCCTGAAGTTATAAATGTGATTCAAGTGTAACTAATGACTCACCAAGAAAGCTTTTATGTATTAAACAGTTACCTGGCACTTCTATTTCACAATGTTAAATATCCTATTCAGTATGCAGCTGGTTTGACTAAGAAATTTTTCCACTACTTCCCTTCCTCAGCTCCCCAGCACCAAAAAATAAATAAATTACCTGCATAGTAGCATGGTCATCGGTATGAAGGCTACACTGAGCCACAGCAGGGAAAGCTTGGCATATTAAGAGCTCTGAAAGAGGAGGCTTAGTATTTCTCACAACAGTTGTTAAAATGTCTATAGAAGTCTGAAAAAGAAAAGTTCAGAAAGGGGAGATTACTGACTAGAAAATAACAAAGTGCGCATCAATAGAAAGGTACATCTATCCCATTCCTTGAAAAGTGCTGTCGAGGGATTATGACTTTTTATTTGCTCTTTGGAAGTAGGCTATTCTTGAGTTAGGATATGAACAATCAACATTCTGACACCTTAATGCTTCATATTTTTCACTTAGCAAAAGTGATTTCCTTATGAGGAACAAGAAACAGATTGATTTTCAGGAATCACTTTTGTCATCTTCAAGATGCACAAGATTCTTCAAGATGGCCACTTCAAATAAAATAAGAAAAGTAGAAATCCTAATGTTTATGGATTGGACTTGATTAAGTTAGCTGTATTTATTTGCTACTGAAACTAACGAAACACAATAGTCATGATTCAAGTCCACCTGATTTCCATGAGACCTGGACTTAATCTAGATCCTTACCACTGTGAAAAGGCCTCACAACCTGTCAGAAAGTACTCATAATTGTAGGCCAACATAAATCAAGAAATAGTAATTGCAATGTAGCTCTAAGGCCCCAAAGATCAAGGATTAGTTATATACATTGAAAAACACACACACCCTCCCATGATTGAATACACTTTTCAGAAGCAATTTGTGAATATGTTTCTGTGTTCTATAAAGAAGAAACAAAGGGGGGAGAGAGAGAGCGTGCTTCACATTTTGAAAGTTGTCTGAATACTTACTGCACAAAGTCCTGCTGGAATCTTATCAGCAGGAGCCTGCATAATACTGACAAGTGTTGGGATCAATCTCATCTGCATTGCATCTTGGCAAGCCTGTATTTGTGCTAGTTCCTTAAAGATATCTTGAGCAAGAGAGGCAACAACAGGATCTAAAAGAGGGACAGACACCAGTAATTACTGATGAATAGCTAGATAAAGCTGCACAGCTGTAATAAGAAATGCTAGCATACTTGTTTTAAATGTTATATAGACTAAAAAATGTTCTCAGATATCTAACAGTGTACCTCTGTAAGTATGGCAGCATTTGCCTTAAAGAATTAAGTATGAGAAAAAGACTCAGCTTCAACAACTGACTCTCTTCTTTTATGTGTTACATGTGAGAAGAAAACATTTTTTTATAATAAGAGCCTTAGACTAGTTTAACCCGGTGATGCAGCAAGTTAAACCGTTGAGCTGCTGAACTTGCTGACCGAAAGATCAGCAGTTCAAATCCAGTGAGCAGGGTGAGCTCCCGCTGTTAGATTCTGCCAACCAAGCAGTTTGAAAACTTGCAAATGTGAGTAGATCAATAGGTACCACTCTGGCGGGAAGGTAATGCCGGCCACATGGACAACATTGGCTCTTTGGCTTAGAAATGGAGATGAGCACCACCCCCAGAGTCGGACTCAATTAGGCTTAATAGCAGGGAGAAACCTTGACCTTTACTAGAGCTCCATTAGAAGGATGTCTCTTCTACAACCAGAACCAGATACCAAACTACACTTTTTCTAATTTGATTATAGACTATTTGAGAAGCTCCTGATCAACTTTAAAAGAAATGGAATAAGCTAAACCTTTGGTTACAGTACAAAGGATTTGAGAATAAAGGTTAACTTTTGTTTGCATTTACATCTTTCTAGAAATAACAATAAGAGCATCAACAACAAGGAAGAAGCATCAGCAGTGTGAAGAACATGTTTATGATTCGGGATTTAATGTGATATTATGAAACACAAGAATCTGACTGCAAAAACAATGCAACATGTCATATAAATTATTTCATGCCTGTCCTGTCATAATATGGCACCACTTTAACTGCCATGGCTCAATATATGAAATCCTGAGATTTGTAGTTTGGTTTTTTTATATATATATCGTGTCAGGAGTGACTTGAGAAACTGCAAGTTGCTTCTGGTGTGAGAGAATTGGCCGTCTGCAAGGACGTTGCCCAGGGGACGCCCAGATGTTTTTGATGTTTTATCATTCTTGTGGGAGGCTTTTCTCATGTCCCCGCATGGAGAGCTGGAGCTGACAAAGGGAGCTCATCCGCGCTCTCCCCGGATACAAACCTGTGGCCTGTCGGTCTTCAGTCCTGCTGGCACAGGGGTTTAACCCACTTTTTTAGTTTGGTGAGGCACCAAAGAAGGCCAAAGACCTTTTTAAACTACAACTCCAATGATTTCATAGCATTGGGTCATGGAAGTTAAAGTAGTGGTAAACCGCACTAATTCTACTACCCTTAGATGCTAAAAGAGCGAACAAGTGAAATACTGAAATTAAAAAAAATCTTAGCTAACTTTTATTTTGCACTGAACAACGTATTTTGAATTATCTGTTCATATAATATCAAGAGCTTAGCAGAATACATACCATTACTATATTTGAGAAATATTGCAATTGTGAAGGGACAAATCTTGTTCTCTACACTTGCTGTAAAGGCTGGGTCAACTGTGCAGACGATGCAAAGTGTTTCCATCACAAGATTAAGGACCTCTGAACTAAACTGAGCTGCTAAATGTATGAGTCCATCAAGGATACTAGGAAGGAAAGGCTGTAAGACATGGGTGCTTTCAGAGATTTTCAGTTGATCGCAATAACTAGGGGGAAAAGTCCAGAAAATTTCAGCAAGATTAGTAAATCGGAATAATTTCTCTCATTATCACAGATTTAAGATTATTGCCCCAATACTTCACATCTTAGCAAAACAGTAGTCTTATTTGACATTTCCCCACATGTGGCCCAAATAGACTAAAATATGCCTTATCTCTTGATGTACATACCCCCAAATAGCCCTTACTGCAGAAATTCGGACAGAAGGTGGTTGGGTTTCATGAAGACCACTAACTGTAGCTTGTAGAAATTGCTGGATGAGCTCTGGGGACATGGCAACTGTGAAGCGACTTGCAGCCCAAAGAGCACGGCCAAGCAGAAAAGGGGACACTGGAAGAAAAGTATGTAAAGTATTATTGCTACGGTATCCATCCTTCTGAATCTTTACACAGCAGAGTCTTCTGCAATTGGGAAAAGCTATTTAAAGGATATAGCAAGGAGGTAAAATACTTCATTTGAATACAAAGATTCTTTCCCTGAGTGTATCTGAGACAGGGAAGACAAAGCACAGACAGTTCCCAAGTTACGAAAAAGATAGGTTCTACAGGTTTGTTCTTAAGTTGAATTTGTATGTAAGTTGGAACAAGTACATTTTAAAGTGTAACTCCAGCCACACACACAAACATATATATATATAGAGAGAAATATTTCACCTCACTAACTGTTCCTGTGTTAAGTCGATTTTGAAAAAACTGGCTTGTTGTGGAAACAAGGATTGCTGATAAAGCTTCAGTGGAGACACCTTGCTTTTGATTGATTTCTTTCACTTCCTGTTTTCTCACTGCCATTCTTGACTTTTGAGTCAAATGGAAATCAGATGTTTGTAACTCGGGGACTGCCTGTAATTCTATGAGGGGTGGGTGAAAAGTCTTGAGCCTACCTGTGATGCAGTTGTCCGATAGCAATGAAACTTTACAACTGTTTCAGGAATTCCCCCTACACGTTTACACTTTTCCCATCTGTATTCCAGTTTAGCTAACCCTTGGAGAAATAATGATTTCTCCTGTGAGTCTCACCAGTCCTTAATAGCATCCATGACAGCAAATGAGGGTGGAGATGTCCGATGTTTCTACTGTTTCATCTTTGTGTTATGAGTTGACTCAGGGCATCATCTATGTTGGTGGGGAGACATTTCAAATGAGCAGAAAAAACAACAGCCATTGTTGCTCTTGTTCTGGGGTCACATTCTGGTGTTCCCACTTTGCTGAAACCTTCTGCATGTGTAATTCATTGTAAATAATCTCATGGGGGTTGTTATAATTTTATGTGACTTGTTTTATACTTTTGTACCATTTTTACCTGTTGTATATTATATGTGCAGCTTGGAGTGCCTTATAAGCTGCCCCGAGTCCCTTCAGGGAGGATATAAATAATGTTAATTATTATATTATTATGCACATGTTTGTGTGGAATTCCCAGCTTTTCTGCTAAGAATCGCAGCATCACTTGACAGAACCATGTTGTGCACATGTGCCACATTCTTGTCCCTTGTTTCCCTGTTGACCAGTGAAGGTACCATCACCAGGGGCAGTGTTTGTTTCTCCTGTTGCCTCTGGCTCAGCTCCCGTGGACTCACTCCTGGCAGAACCAAGGCCCTGACTCTGCGGCTCAAGGCCAGCAACAACACCTGCTTGCCCCAGAGGCTGGGGCATAAAAAGAACTATGCCTGCAAGGCCTCAGGCCTAAGCAAGTGAAGGTACCATCATCAGGGGCTTTGAGGGAAGGGGCAGCGTTGTTTCTCCTGTTGCCTCTGGCTCAGCTTCTAGGGACTCACTCAGCTTCTGGGGACCGCTTGGTGCTGCTGGACTCTATCTTGATTGGCCTCCATTTCAGCATCCTTGGGTCAGCACAGAGATACCTACATTTGTTTCTTCCAGCCATGGCCCTTGATTCACCTGAGCCCTCTCGAGTGAACACTGCGACCCCGGTTTGGCATCTCATTCTTCTCCTGATGGAACATCTGCTCTGTTAAAACTATTTTTTAATATGTTTTATTGCATTTATATGTTTTAATTGTTTTATAATTTGATATGTTATATTTATTATTTGTTGTTGTACTTATTGCATTTATATGTTTTAATTGTTTTATAATTTGTTATGTTATATTTATTATTTGTTGTATGATGCGGCATTGAATGTTGCCATAATCTGTAAGCCGCTCTGAGTCTCCTTTGGGGTTGAGAAGAGCAGGGTATAAATACAGTAAATAAATAATTAATAAATAAATTTGCAAATTATTCCCACCCCTTTTGAATTCTGCCACACACCCTTTCACTGTTGCATAATGTGAAGCAGATTCTCCCAATATATCCTGCATGTCCTTGTGAATCTATTTCACCATAAATTCCTTCAAAAACCAATAGTGAATTATAATGTGACCTGAAACAAAGTTTTAACTAGTGGGAGTTCCCATTTTTCCTGATGTTTCCCCCTGTTGTCAGAGAGCAACACCTAGGATGTGGGCGAAATCTGGCAGGAAGTATGATGATGAATAATTTCTCTTCCACATAACATATTTTAATCATCTTACAGTGCCTCCTTCACAGGCAGGCTCAAGACATTTCACCCATCCCTAGTAGAAAGTACTTAACATTTCTTTCTTCTGTGTATGTTGCGTAGAGAAGTATTAGGGTGGTGGTGGGGGGAGGGGTGCTAATGTGGTATGGTACAGGAAAATAGCTGAAGTATCTGGTAATTTGTATATATCCCCTCCTTGCTTTTGATGGATGAAGCAGAAAAGAGATGTTTAATGCTTTCAAAGCCATGGGTCCTGAAAAAACAGCAACACTGAGGTGCAGGGAAGAAGAAACCACTGCTTCTCCTACTCTGAAGCTCTTCCTCATTGTCAGAATTTAAGTAGACCTTAAGGTTAGATGTCAATGATTTATAAATTAATCACAGCTTGCATAAACATGGAAAAGCAATAGTATACTTAGAAGGTTCTTTGATTTTTAAGCATCAAATCAGTAAATCAAATGGTGAAGTACCTGACAGATTGAGGTCTGCAAGAACAACACTTGTTAGAAATCCATGCATGTCAAAGTGTATCCTGCCATTCTTCACACTGTCTGTGATAAGAGATTTGACTGAACCTAAAGCCAGCATGCAAGCTTCATGTATTTTCCACCTGCAAAATATAAGTGACTTAGGTTTTCCTATATTCATCTTTCTAGTTTAACCATTAATTCCATGGGAGTACAGGTTGAGCCTCCCTTATCCGGAAATCTGAAATACTCCAAAAAACCACATCATTTTGCTACCAGTCACCCACTTTGGGGAAAGAGAACTAGTCACATGTTCAGTGCTCATCAATAGTGGGTGGGTCCCTATATTGGGAGAAAGGCAGTAGAAAAAGGAAGTAAATAATAATAATAATAATAATAATAATAATAATAATCCAATACAACAGCCAGCAGAGTGATCTTGTTTGCTGTGGACTCATCTTGTTGTGTTAATAATAACAACAACAACAACAACAACAACAACGTGTGCTGAATGGCAGAGTGTGTGTCCTGGAAACTGGCCACGGAAGGAGTGGTCTCATTAAATGCTGCCTGTATCAAGACAGAGTGAAAAAGGCTCATGGGGTGATTTTCCCTTCCTTTTCTGACTGTTTTGCTAAGACGGCAGGAAGTATGATGACACCCAGGAAAAATGTCTGAGATATCTGCCTTTGTGCAGGGGCCTTGTGTAAACAAAATGTCCTTCCTCCTCTTCTCTCTTCCCATCAGAGCTCCTTCAGAAAAAACTGAGCCGACGCTGGGCATGTGGCTAGCTCCCCTTCCCTCCTATACCTTATTCACTACACATATGCAAGAATAGGTATTCCAAAAACCCCAAATATTCAAAGTCTAAAAAACCTCTAGTTCCAAGCATTTCGGATAAGGGAGACTTAACCTATACTGTAAACAAACATTTGCAAACATGAATTACTGTATACTTTAAGTGAAAAGTGGGGCCCTCTATAAAATACAATACTTTCAGTATGTTATTCCAATTACTTTACTCTATACTGAAGATACAATTTGCTAGAGATGTAGTTCATAGATGATTTGATTCCCTTAAGTGGTAATTGAAAAAGACTGCACTGGTGTAGTAAAGACTATTTTAAATTAGATTAGTCTTCAGTATTAGTCTTACTGAATTAGTATTAATATTGTCTGTGAATGGCTTTAATTGGATCAAGAAGATATAGAGTTGTTTTAACGTTCTTGCAGCCTTTTAGATAATTCAATCACTATGTGAAAAAAATACAACTGAACATTTGAAGATCTAGTTTCCCTTAGTCTCCTAGAAAATGTAGATTAAAATTGTTCTCCACAGTACCATTTATAAATGATATAATCAACAATTTATGGCCCAATAAAACAAGAGAAGATGCTGACCCTTTTGCTGAATCTTTTGTTTTCTTTATCCTACATCAGATGTTTTCCCTCTTAGTATTATTTCGTGATTATTTCAGTGTTGAGTATATATTTCACAGCAGCTTTAAGTATGGCTGATACTGGACGGATCTAAAACAAGTCATTTGGCTAAATATTGTTAAATACCAATCATTATGTTCTTTGACACCTCCCGCTCCCTTCACCCTCCAGAAAACTGTAATTATTACAAAAATCAGTCCCAAAATACCATGTACCATGCCAAATTTCACCAAAGTCCTTTGCCAAGTAAATATGATGGCAGTGATGGCAGCACAAACCCTTAGCTCATATGACTGGTGATACTTTGATATCTTACATGCATTTCTTTTATAGTCTTCTAAACTCTGTATTCTTGTTTTGAGACACATGATTGCAATTCAAGCACATAGCAAACAAAACTAATGCATTTAGCATTGATATTTATTATGTATTTTGCCACTACTGCCCCATCATACAAGGATGCATCTTACATCAGAATTTGAATAATTATTTTGTTGAAGGAAAATATCTGATGAAATTAGAACGAGACAGAGTTGAACATCAATACTATAAGACCTCTCATATATTTCTGTCATTACATGGGACCTTTTCAGACTGTACAATTATAAGTTTGATACACTTTAGCTGCCAGACTGCACCCTAAAGAACCTGGGAATCGGAAGTCTTTTGAAGCATCAAAGATTTCTGGAACAGGATTCAATACAGCATCAAACTATGAATGCTAAGATTCTACAGGATTGGGCCTTGGCTGCTAAAGCAGTGAGAAAAGATGGCAAGATATCTTCAAATTGGTTATGTGTATTAGACATTCCAAGATGATAGATTATCTTTGGTTTTCTATGGCCAACTAGATGTTTATGAGGAGCCATTACAGAGGTTAGGAGTGCCACTTATGTTCACTAGCAACTTCTGCTGAGAGGCATGTTTCTAATACTAACAGTAATACAGCTTACCAATGTTCAGCACCACTGTTTTTTGCTTGTTCAGCTTCCTGCAAGTGTCTTGTTGCTGCTGCAGCCAAAGCTGTTGCACTCTCATTTTGGAAATCGGCTGCCACAGCCTAAAGAAAAAGATGACAACACCTCAAATTTGGTATGATAAAGTCTATAACCTCAAAATATAGACAACATGGACAAGACAGAACTGTTAAGAAAAATATCCTCGCTCTTCATTCTGTTTCAGACTGACCAGGAGGTTTAGCAAGGCATCCAAAGGGAATGCAGTGATTACATAATATAAACTTCACAAAACAGCGACCAAAATAGATATTGCTTCAGTTCCAGTCACAATTTTAAGCAGCATACAGGTAAAAACAGGGGCCGCCTGGTGGCGCAGCGGGTTAAACTGCTGAGCTGCTGAACTTGCTGACCAAAAGGTCGCCAGTTCAAATCCGGGGAATGGGGTGAACTCCTGCTGTTAGACTCAGCTTCTGCCAACCAAGCAGTTCGAAAACAAATGTGAGTAGATCAATAGGTACTGCTTCTGCAGAAACGTAATGGCTCTCCATGCAGTCATGCTGGACACATGACCTAGGAGGTGTCTATGCTGGCTCTTCGGCTTAGAAGTGGAGATAAGCGCCACCCCCGACACAACTAGACTTAATGTCAAGGAGAAACCTTTACCTTTACTTTAAAGGTAAAAACAAAGGTTTTGGGGTTTGGGGGGTTGTGTGTGCATTTTTGTGCAAGACTGTGTTTTTTCACAAGCTGAAATTCATACCTTGGCTCTCAGCAATCTGGTGTGTTTACAATAGATATAAAATGCATATCAATGCCTATTTGCTGTTGTATGCTTTCAAGTTGCTCCCAAACAATGACAATGTTGTCATGGGATTTACTTGGCAAGATTTGTTCAGAGGGGCTTTTACAACTGCCTTCCTTTGAGGTTGGGAGGATATTATTTCCCATGGTCATGAAGCAGCTTTCAATGTCTGAGTAGGGATTTAACCCTGTTTTCCAGAGTTGGGGTCCAACACTACACCCTACTGGCTCTCTTATGCTCTAAATTACCATTACCATTTAGGGAAGAAATGGGGAAGCTGTAGCCCTCCTATATATTTTTGGATTTTGATTCCCATTTGACCAAACAAACTTGGCCAAAAGTCAGTAATTATGAGAGCTAAACTTCAGCAGCATCTAGAGATAGCAAAGTTTAAGTAGTTAAGTATAACAAGTCCTCGAAGCACTTTTAATAGAACTAAGATTATTGCACACCGCACACTGCACTTGCCCTATAATCCTCGTATACCACCTGCCACATTAGCACTTTTAATCCTGTACCCATTACTCTGGCCCGGCCCAGTTTTTATTGTGTCTTGATATACTGTCTATTGCATGTCGTTAATATTGCTTTAACTGTTTTTAATTTTGCTTTTGGTGTTATTTGTTTGTGTTGTGTTTTGTGGCCTTGGCCTTTGTAAGCCGCATCGAGTCCTTCGGGAGATGCTAGCGGGGTACAAATAAAGTTAATAATAATAATAATAATAATACTCCAGACAGTAGGTATTCTCTCTTACCAGCAGTAAGTCCTGAGCAGCAATTCTAACTGTGTAGGAAAAAGTATCATCATCTTCATCTTCAACAAACTGCTGCGGATTTGCAGTCCATACTTTTATCTGAAAAAAAACTGCAGCTCAGAAACTTACAGCAAACTCTGCTCATCTAAGACTATATATTAAACTATGTCAACTGCACTATGTTAGATGCACTAAAAGTTTCCAATTTTATTTTTCCTATAACATATTGACTCAATGAAATAAAATCTATACATGGTTACAAAAGACAGAATGCACTATATTAGAAAATGTTTGTTTCTCATCCCTACACCAACATTTTAAAACAGATTTTTTTTTCTCCTTATTTTTATACCATAGTGAGATACTGAAAGGGCTCCTCCTAATTACTGAGTCCAGGTGTTTAAATTTTTCATTTCCCATGTCCTTCTGAGGAAAAATAGGAAGGTAGGCAACTGAAAATGTTTGTATATCTTCCTCTTTTCTGGTCTTCTCTTGTTCCTTGTCAACCAAACCTTTGGCTGTTGAGCCATTTGCAACCAAGCAGTCTCAAAATCATATGAGATGATGAGACACAACTAAGATTTCTAGCACTCAGTTCAAGCTAGCTCACATGAAAATAAATGCCAACATATCTCAAGAAAGTCAATAGTCTGGATATTTTCTATTCACAAAAGCAACTGTGAAATATTTCAGAAACATCTTTAGTTAACTATTTAAAAAAAATCTGCAGCTCAAAAATGCAAAATGCAGCAAATTCAATATATTTTCAACAACAGTTAATGCAGTGACTGAATAGCTATAGCAACGAGGATGCAATAATAATAATCATCATCATCATCATTTTTTTTAAACCATCTTCTCTTCCTGGAGGGACTCAGGGCGGTTTACACACAAAAAAGGCAAACATTCAATGCCTCAAAATGGGTACAAACATATCAAAATAATACACGATAACAGATAGTAACAACAATAAACATACGATTAAAGAATTGAGCAGTGAAATAAAACGAGAACAATCCACTCAGATGTAAAAAGCTAAAACATGAGTAAGCATTACAATATACACCTTAAAAGCAAATTCAGAAACATTACATTAAAAATGGCTGACAATGGTACTTCCTTTAAGATGTATTATTTATTTATCGTATCAGGCAAGCAATACAAATGGGCTTTATTCTAAATAATTGTTACATTTAATGATTTATTTAACAAACAACCAATACTAAAGTAACTTTTTATTTTAATTTAATTTGTATAATGCTAAGCAGTTCTTTTCAAGAAAATATCAGTTTTGATGGCATATGACCATCTTGATAAACCCACCTACCTATTACTTAAAAACTGATTTAAGATACCTCAGCATCTATATTTTCTAACTGTAACTGGTAACTTGAAAATGTTCATATGATGAACTTTTAAAAACATAATTTGCACACTGTTGTGCTTACCTGTTCCTCTGTAATCTGCATATAGAGAATGACATAATATATTAGCTCTGGCAAAGCCTTCTTCACTGTACTTTTAAATTTGTGGTTTTCCAATAGAGCATGAACAAACTCAAATATGCTGAACACTAGGTTTTCAAATCCCAAAACTTCACCTAAATTTGTAAAAAAAATAGGTGTTAATATTCTGTGACAGCAAATTTAATAATTATTATGAATAGCTTTCAAATAAACATTTCATTCCATGACAACTAGTTTATTTTTCAGACTCAGATCTAGCAGACCTTTGGTAATTTTTGTTGGTTTTCATCACCATATTTGAACTGCAAAGAAATTACACGCATATAATTTTTAAAATAATATTTTAAATTGTCGGCTTTCAAATGATTGATTCCTTCAATTTGCCCAGCCTCAGATTCCCTCCCCACTACATCAGAATTTAATCCTACAATATTTGCACAAGATGATTTCCAAAAATGACTCATCTATGTGCTGAGGGGTCTTGCACGATTGATTACATGGTTATTCCTCTAGCAATCAGAGTCTTACCATCAGAATCCACTGGGTCCTCAACTTCTTCTGTGTAATTTACTTCTGTTCTTACATAGGTAGAAATAAGTTAAGGAAAAATAATTCAATTCAATCTATATACTACCAGATTACAATGCTTTTCACTGAGGCTCAAATTCTTCATAGTAAAACAGGGTGGAGTTGAAGAAAAATAAAAGCCTTCTAAGGCAAAGTGAGATGTACATAGCCCTCCAGATACTGGACTGAATTTCCTAGCTGTCCTGTCTGGAATAGATAAGGGGGAGAAATGCTGGGAGCTGCAGTCTAACAACCCTAGGAGGGTTAAATGGTTCCTTCTTTGCTTTAAGAACTAGTGGGAGGGGGGAAAAATTCTGTTTAGAACCAAGTCCAAAATTTCAATAGTAAGGGTTAACATGTGGCTAACTTTCAGAAATTTGGCAAAATTACATGTCACAGAGATATATTTATTTACTTCCATATATACAGTTAGCTAAAGGATAAACAACTGACTTCAGCTTACCAGCAATTTAACTTCAATCTCTGTAATTAAAAACGTTGGTTGACAATAATGTATTTGTAACAATGAACTGGTCCAACAAAAATACTCTTACATTTGTTTTACTTTTCTTATTGACGTTTTTGTTCAAAATACTGAAATTTAAAAATATTTAAACAGTTTCTGTCTTGATTTAAAATGGCAAGCAAAAAACATAATTCCACTTTTCCTAATACTACATAAGCAACATAATCTGAGGCACAAAAATTATTTCAGAAGAGAAAATGAGGTGTGAATGTAGAATGAATATTTCTACACACTTTTTGGGACCCTAGACAAAGTCACAGAAATGCTACTCAACTGTTCTTTCCCAAACACAAAACTCATTTGCTCCTTAGGGAAATTATGCTGCATGTTAAAATTTACTTTATCACTGGCCTTTCTTTACCCCTGCCTGCCTTTCTGCTTCCTTTGTTTAGAATTTTCTTTAATTTCAAAACAAGCAAAAAGGGTATAAGGCTGCACTTTCTGTAAGTGTATTCCAAACAATAGGAAGAATCTGCTGCATTGAAGAAATCATGTGCCTTGGGTAGTTCTTCACTAAGGCTGTCACTGCCTAGAAAAGAAAAAAGAAAGACCTTTACAATCTCTAAGAGATAAAATTAAATACTGATTGAGCAACCCTACATTCATACTTTTTCATCTGCAGAATAGAAAAAAATTCTACCTGAGATACGAACAAACTTATATTAATAATATACTTCCTGAATGGACACACACATTTTACAACCTACAGAATAATTTATGCTGTTAATGGTTCTAGCAGTTAAATTCATGTGAAGTAGTGCCTTAGTGCAACATGACAACCCCAGTGGAAACACTAGGAAATTAAATAAAACCAAAGAAAAACATCACAGGGTTAAAAAAAAGATTAATAACCCCATTTTCGTCACTTACTATAACATCAAGATATTCAAATTTCTGGGTTAACACACTACTGTATTTTATATACTCACCTTTAAAACCTCCATTTTAAGTCCACTATCTGATGTAGGACCATCAGGCATTTGCAGGGCCTGCACAAAGGCTTCGGTAAATTGCTGAACCACAGGGAAAATCAGAATTTTGGCTGCCCCCTTTAATGAAGGAAAACATGATTTAATCTTTAAATTATAACAATTTCTAAATTACTCAGCATTGGTAGAAAAATTATCTGACTGACTGTGTATCAATTCCACTCTCATATCTGCTTTTCAAAAAGATTTAGCTGTTTACAATCATTGTAACCTTCAAAGACATAGGTAAACCTCCAAATTGTATTGAAACTATATGTGGAACTAACTGCAATAGTGTTGTCAAAGGCTTTCATGGCCGGAATCACTGGGTTGCTGTGAGTTTTCATCATACAGCCCGGAAAACTCACAGCAACCCACTTACTACAATAGCTTTCCAGATTACAATGGGCTCTTAATATCTGCTGGGGTATGGCTCAAGAACCCCCTATGGATACCCAACCCCATTGATGTTAAGGGCCCATTACATACAGTGGTATAGGAAAATTGTGTTCGTTAAATAAAATGGCAAAATCAAGTTTTGCTTTTTGTAATCAAAAAATATATTTTCCAGCCATAGATGGTTGAATCCATGGAAACATGGCTATTTATTAAGTAGAACACCTTAATGGATGTGATGTTCTCAGAATCAACAACATTCTGATACAATACCAACAAACTGGGAGTAAATCTGGGTATCTATGAAGACCTTACACCTAGTAGAAACTGGATGCCTGTCACTGTCACATAGGGCCCTTCACACAGTCACATAACCCAGAATATCAAAGCAGAAAATCCCACAATATCTACCTTGAACTGGATTATCTGAGTCCACACTGCCATATATTCCACTCCAAAAGAGATAATGTGGGATTCATTCAGCTGTGTGAGAGGGGCCCTAGTTGAAGATTGACTTCTAGTTGCCACTTTGTCTCTCCTTTGTGGAGAGAAAAAGTGGGGTATAAATAAACATAATAATTATTATTCATTAGCAGAAACCATAAAGTAGACCTTGCAAAACATATCAGTAGTTATCAGTAGTTCTAGATAGTTCAGGCAAAAACTTAGTCAATTTCTAACTCTAAGAACTGCACTGTACCATTAAAGTAAATAGAACTAAGTATGCGTGTCTGCAACAATAATGTCAACCTTAAATAGAGAGGCGTATTACACCAGCCTATCCTGTTTATAACCCATCACCTCCATCAACAGCTTGTTAGGGGCTCTGCTGACCCTTATACTGACAATATTCCACCAATTAAGTTTCCTCAATTCCCCAGGGAAAACACCAGCTGGTTTTATATTTTGGCCGGGCTTACCAAAATTTCATTGCATGTTTAATTCAAGAATACTCAAACAAACTGTTCTATCAAATCAGTTGCCCTTCTTGTAGATTGTGGGGTGGTTTTACCATACACTACAACCAAGTGACTTTTGTTTTTGAGAGTCATGTCAAATAATAATAGAAATTGCAAGTGCCTCAGCTGAAGATTTCCTCATTTTGCAAAGAAAACATTTCCAACCTACAAAAAAAACCAACATTTCATACAGCAGAAGCCATTGAGTTCCAGAGAGTATAGTTTGTCTACAAATAACTCAGGTTAAGTTCCCTTTTCAATCTTGATGCTTCTTGGCACCCTCAATCATTTCACTATCTTTATACTGCAAAGAATTAACACAAAAATAAATCCCATGAAAAGAGTACAATAAAATGTTATTCCACCAAAATCAAGAGAGTTCACTAATAACAACAACAATAATCAGTAATTTACCTTTTCCAACTCCTCCATGGTGCAGATCATATGGGCGCAAGTGGTGAAAATTTCTACAGCACGTGATCTTGTACGAATACCATACACCTAATAGAAAAGAAGCAGCTTCTCAAAACATGGATGAACTCTGTCTCTTTGATTTGCAACAGCTTTATAATGTCAAAGCCTACAGAAGTGATGGCAAACCTTTTACAGACAGGGTGCCAACCCCCCCCCCCTCCGGAGAGGGGGAGTGTCATAGGTTAACCACCACTATCCAGCAGAGAAGTACTTCTCAGGTTATTTGTTCTGTGGAAGCAGCCATCTTTTTTCTCTCTCTCCAAATGTGCTAGAGATTAGTACAATACTTGTACTCTTTCTGTCCTAGAAACTCACCAGGGATCAGCAACCAAGAGCTCAGGGACTGGCCCTGGTTTACCACTGGTGTAGAGGATTACAGCAATATCTGTCTCACAGGACAGAGAACTATTCCAGACCGCAATGAGTCATAGAATCAAAGAGTTGGAAGAGACCTCATGGGCCATCCAGTCCAACCCCCTGCGAAGAAGCAGGAATATTGCATTCAAAACACCCCTGACAGATGGCCATCCAGCCTCAAAGAAGGAGCCTCCACCACACTCTGGGGCAGAGAGTTCCACTGCTGAACGGCTCCCACAATCAGGAAGTTCTTCCTCATGTTCAGATGGAATCTCTTGTAGTTTGAAGCCATTGTTCCGCGTCCTAGTCTCCAATGAAGCAGAAAACAAGCTTGCTCCCTCCTCCCTGTAGCTTCCTCTCACATATTTATACATGGCTATCATATCTCCTCTCAGCCTTCTCTTCTTCAGGCTAAACATGCCCAGCTCCTTAAGCTGCTCCTCATAGGGCTTGTTCTCCAGAACCTTGATCATTTTAGTCACCCTCCTCTGAACACATTCCAGCTTGTCAATATCTCTCTTGAATTGTGGTGCCCAGAACTTGACACAATATTCCAGGTGTGGTCTAACCAAAGCAGAATAGAGGGGTAGCATTACTTCCCTAGATCTAGACACTATGCTCCTATTGATGCAGGCCAAAATCCCATGGCGAGATAAATGGGAAATGCCTAAAATGGGTTCAGAACAGGATGAAGCACTAGAGATTATACTAACAATATACCTTTTTCTAAAGGAGCACACAAAAAAATCAAAGGAAGATCAAACTGTACTTTATAGATTACAAAAAAACTCTTTGACTGCATATATCTCATTTCTGACTTTCATGCATAGTTGTAAAAGATGGACAATGAAGGAAGAACACTAACAAGATCAATTTATTAAAATGTCTTGCTGGAGGAGAGCTCAAAATGATGAATAGATGGATGCTTGAGCAAATCAAGCACACACTTTTGCTAGAAGTCAAAATTACCAAACTGAGGTGGCTGGCTAGCTCTCAAAATTCTAGCACACCAAGGCATAACTAAATGGATTTTTTTTTTTAAAAAAATGGGTTTTAAATGGCATTGCTTGCCCTCTAAAATTTCTTCCATTATGACTGGATGAGCAGAATTACAAGGTCAGTAGTTTTCTTTGGCAACTCAGCAGCTCTTCAAAATGTTAGTCATTGTTCTCTTTTAAGTAAATTATGAGAAGCAGTGCTGATTGATGATATTTCTACTTTTTGTTGAATGCATCAATTTTGGGCACTGTGAACGCACATTACATCTAAATATACTGATGGTTGCTTTAAAACCGATTTTTCACTAATCCTACCAAAGGCTAAACAACAGTTTTTACGCATACCTCCGCCATTGTAAAAATCTTGTACATTTCAGGTAGAATAACTGGAGCAACAAGTGGCATCTGTGTGTCAGTCACCTCCCGCGTGAATTCTAGGAAACAGTGAGATAACAATAGGCTTACACAAATAAAGTGTACTTCCATCATGGTACTTTTCATTTTCATAGCGTTCATCAATTCTGATAATACACAGGTCTATAACTAAGCAAAACAAGGATTAAAATATCATTATTATTATTATATGATTGAGAACTCAGCTCTTACAAGGGCTGTAAATTTACATCTGACTGTAGTTGGGTGCTTGCATTAACAAAGTCTCCCCAACTTCGATGTACAATAAAAATAAAAGATTACCAGATAGAAGAGCTCTAGCCTAATCTTCTTACCATCAAAATTTTATCATCTCTGTGAAAACTAGATGGGTTCTGTTATGGAGACAGCTTGTGTAACAGTGGCATGACAGACCAACAATGAACTGGAAACTAATTATTAAAATTCTGGAATTACAATGGTGAGGTAGGTGAACATAGCTGTTATTCATTGCCTTGAATCTTGGAATGTTTATCAGAACATGCCATTTTACCTGTGAAATGCCTAAACTATTAATACCAATTTTTCTCTCATTGTGAGTATATACACACCTGTAAGCACTCTCATAGCTCCATGAACTGCATTCAGATCCCCACTGACCAGCATTTCCATCAACAGATTGAAAAGCTCGGGCCAAGCTTCAGGCCAATCCCAATGAGCTATTGCAGATACTGCATAGGCAACACTCGAACGCACTTTGCTGATTGATTCTCTCAACCCATTTGGAAGCAGTTCCCTAATGGCAGCTTTTGCCTGTGCATAAAAAGAACAAAGGTTTTATCAATGACCATACATAATTTGTATGAGTCTGATACAAGTCATACGTACATAATAGGATATGCTACTGTATTTATGCAAGTGCCTTTACTATAGAATGTAAGTTATACATTTTCCTAAACTTGGACATTGTGAATTATAATATTTAAAATAAGCATTACCCTTTCTGTCGTCTCAGGAGGTCTAAATTTATCTGACTGGGAACACCAGTGAGTTTCCACATACTGTTTCAAAATCACAGATGCCAGCTGTGAGGAAAAACAACAACAATGTAAAATACCAAAACGGTCATATTCAGGATTAATTTCAAGAACTGTATTACAATGGTCATAAATTCAGGAAAGACTGACCTGACGTATTGCCAATGCGCCTTCAGGATCTACAGTCAATTCTGCCAAGTGAACGCCAAATTCTGAAACAAAAAAATTATCAGTTTCAATTTTTCTAATTATGAAGAAACTATCCTGTCATTTCATCACATATAGCACTTGATTCTTTGCCCCATTCATTCTATACAGTTCCTTCCCACTTTGGGAGTTTAAACTTATCAAACATTTAACCAAAAAGATCTTTTTAACTGAATAGATGAAAGAGAAAACTCAAAGAAAAAGGTAGAAAGAGTTACATGAATAGTATATTTTGTCATGTGAAATAATTCTTTAATCTTGCAAATAAACATAATACAGAAGGGTATGTTCCCAATGAAACAAGCTCCATAGTAACAAAATGAAGAACTCAAGTTTTACATTCAGGACTTCATTTAAGAAATGGGAAAAAAATAAAGCAAGAGAGTAGCAGTAGCAAAAATCAAACAAGCTGTCTTACCCAATCTTAAATGCATAAGGATTTAGGCCAAGTAATTTAGAAAGTAAAAAGCCGATCACTTAAATAACGTCAAGCTTTGAAGTTATAATCCTGTGACTATTTTAAATATGCATATCACATTTCAAGGCAAAAAGTATTAGTAGAGTAGTTCAGAGCACAGCTAACTTGGATGAGTAGAATTGTAAAACATTTAAAATATAATAAATCTAAATAATTCCAAGCTTCTTCAGGTTTTAAGACGAAGATTTCAAGATGTGCAAGGGAAGAGAGGAGTCTTGATTTGGAGTGAGTATCTTAAGTTTATTAGTTTTCAGAGAGCAGCAAGGTGCTTCCCGCAATTCCAGGCATGCCAAATATAGGAATACAATGCAATTTTCCAAGCTCTGTACCAAAGTGATTTGATACATTTTGATAGTTTTGATCTATACATAATATTCTACTCCTAGTCAACAATATGCTGCCAACTATTGCATTTTTTCAATTTTTTGGATTTGTTACTTTTTGGAAACAAAGTCCACATTGAGGAACTCCTAAATATGGCATGACTGCGACTGTGGCCTCTGAAAAATATCAAGTTTAAATGTTCACATCTATACTTGCACCTCTTTTAAAATAATGGCGTATGATACAAGGATTCATGATACAAAGATCAAAACTATATGGAACAATTGTCTCTTGTCTTGAGTAGAGAACTAAAACAAGATTCATATTTGAGTCAGCATAAAAGCTCACAGATTACACTTTGCTCTTTCCCTAGGTAGCTTTTCAATATGTTGGCATAAAATTCTTCAAAAAGCAACAATGTAATTTACATGTGTCAAACCTAAAACTCCAAATTGTTATAGGGTGCATTATACTTAATTCCATCTGGCCTTCTCTTGCCGTCACTTTAGGAAAGCCAGTGGAATGACTCATTTGGTTGCAGGCAAATTCAGACTCCAGCAGGGAAATTTCTAAATGTTGTCTTATGCCAAGAATTACCTGTGCTTCTGGTCAATAATCTCTGTTTGGAAATATATTCTTTCCCCTGCCCACATAATGATGTCCAAATGCAAGCTTGAAGGGGAATTACAGCTCCCCATTTGCATTCCCACAGGGGAGTCCTATCAATTACAATCCATTCTCTACCTCTACCTTAAGGTCCATTAAGTTCCTCCCTCATTAGACCTGCTTTGGTCCTTTCTACTGATCCAAAGGCTACCAATGAATTCAGTGAATACATTGACTAATATCTGTAAAAATAACTTTAAAGAAATGAACTATTATGGTCTGTTATGAGACTTCAAAAATAAGGAGGAAACTACAGCATTAGTTCCACCATTCTGAAGTTACTTGCTTAGTACTATCTGTTGACTGTGTTTAAGATTACTCAGTACACAGTGTTTACTCAGTAAAATCAAATCATGTAAAAGACAGGAAAAAAAGGCAAGGGTTATCAACCGTCGCAACAATGGCTCACCGAAAGGATCTTTGTTTCGAGAAACATTTTGCTTTTGAGCAAAGATTATTTTCATTTTATTTCAGGGTGAAACAGGAAACTGCATCAGGCAGTCTGGAGAGTACCATAAATAGTTGTCTAACTCTTGAGAACAGACAGGAATTCTATACACTATCTAGCAACTGGATTTTATATATACTACAACTGCCATTACACCAATTTTTCTTACAGTAAAAGTAAAATGACATTGTGTGCACATACTCGTATGTCATGTCAAATGACCCAGCAAACTCAGGAATAATAATGGAATTGAAATATGTGCAAGCATATACTGAAAAAAACACAAAACATCACAATTATCTCACAAAATGTGGAAATACTCTAAAGTTACTTGCTCTCCAGAAACACAAAACGACTGCTGAAGCTACAAGATATACTAGTGCTCTTTCCGGCCACAGAGGGAAAGTATATTCTTTCCCCCCTCAAAGACAAACCTATCTTCACAGTAGCAGTCTTGAATTCACGTAGAAATCATCAGGATTACATTCCCAAGCATTTTCTATTTCCCCTACATAGTAATTCTGCATTAAACTTCATGAGGCTTTATAGCTGGCTAGGCTGAAACTGTTGTTTCTGGAAATGCACTTTTGTTTTAATTTAACATGATTAAATTACTTATGAGAGGGGTTTAACTCTTCACAGGTATGAACCAAATTCTCAAATCATGCACCCTTTTGTCTATCTCCAATTGACTGGGACTGCTTAGTAGAACATATCAAAAACACACACACTTGCAATCTAAAGCCACCATTATATTATTCCCATGAATCTTCTTCCTCCATAGCATACGAAGTATGACACTACTGAGAAACAAGATAAAGACCAAAATTAAAAAGTCATATTTCTTTCTTCAAAAGTTCATTAAATATGACAGGATGGTTTCTATGGTAGGAGTAAAATGATACCAACCAAAGCATAATTTTTGCAGTTCTCATTGTTGAGAACTATTCAGATTAACACAAATTTATCCATCTAACGTTATTTAGTGAACCAAAGTGATAATAGGATTGGTACTGGAAGAATAATAAGTAGTGAGCTGTCACTGTGCTTTGTACAGCACATCAAGTCTGTTGATGCAGAAAGACCTGGATGAGCTACATAGTAGATAGTGCTTCTTTAGAAAGGTAAGCTTTTCATTTAGTCTGATTCACTGTTTCTCAAACCGTGATCCTCCTGGTGTTTTGGATTTCAGTTCCCAGAAATTCCAGACAGCTTACCAGCTGTTAGGAATTGTGAGAGCTGAAGTCCAAAACATCTGGGGGAGTAGAGTTTTGAGAAACTCTGTAGTTGATGACAGGCAAACACAACTTCAGATGTAAGCTACCTAGGAGAGGTCTAACACCGATTCCCCCTTACCTAATCCCCTAAGACTACCATATATTCCATGGGAAGAATATATCTCAAGGGAGGCAGAGGCCTTGTTCTACTCAAAAAAATGTGAGTTGTTTCCCAGTATTTCTTACGACACCAGGAAAAATGGATTGTGCAATATAAGACCTTACAAAAACTATTTGTTCTCACCTTGCAGAGTGAGGAAACAAGCTAGCAGCCCAGGGATTTACTTGTCAGCCTGTGCAGCAATCTCCAGGGGGGCACTGGCAACAAGGGATTTCAGCTTCCATCAACAAAGGGGTTATATGAGCTTTTCTACATTTATTAAATATAACCTGTACCCATAGAACAACCATGTGTATTCAATAAACTGTATGCCATCTTGTCATACAAATGGTTTCCCCTCATTTCAGAAATTGCAGAATCTGCTTTGATGGAGACCTGCATAGTGCAGGCCCTCAGAGTTACTACAGAAGCCAAGACATAGTAAAAAACTGCACAACTGGCCTTTATCCGAGTGCAGGCGCCATCAGCCAGGCTCAGTGAACACCACATACTCAGGACTGAATCTTGATCCCCGAGTGCTCTCCCTCCGCAGAACTGTGTTTAGGCTATACTAGAAGAGATCCAGAAAACCTCCAATGAGAACTACAAAGCAATTTTACCTTTACCCTCCAAGTCAGTGGAATCATGATATGACCACTAACTATTTGTTAACATATGCATCAGAATAATCTTAGCTCAAGGAACCTGTGAAAGTCTTAACCAGTTTTTGACAAACGTGATTCAATAAGATCATCAGGATAAGATAGAAATAATGTTGAAGGGTGGCACCTGGAGTTTATTATTATTTATTTAAAACTTTTATATCCGGATCTTCTCTACCTCCGTAGAGGGACTCAGACCGGCTAACAGCAAGGATTAAATGCTCATAATAAAGTCTAAAACAACATACAGAAAACAACACATTAAAATACATACAGGATAATATACATATAAGCCAAGAGTTAGATATAAATCTTGCTTCTAACAGCTTCAATTAGTTCATCAGCAGCCTTTTCTAGAGAAGTCAAATCAGGATTAAATTATCAGGATACTACATAGGCTGCCTCCAAGGGCAGTGATGAAACTTCAATTGGCAGCTCCATTTCAGAGCAAGGTTGTAATTAGAGATGGCAGGCAGTATTATGTCTCACAATTTCAACATTGCTTCTGAGATAAGTTAAAAGTGCTCTTTTTACCTTCAAAATTCAAAGACACTGTATCAAGAAATTATTTATCTCACAAGAACTTGATAAAACATGGATGTCAGTCCTATTCTGTATACTTCTAACATCGCAAGGGACAAAATCTTCACCTGTTCTAACACCTGCTCTAAAGAGAGGCCCCTTTGACTGACAGTATTAAACAATCATCTTTCAGTAGTCCCTTCCTCAGTGCTGTAATTTAACAATAGGATATTGGTGATATAATTTTAATGTCTAATTTCTGATATTTAAAACTTTTGTGTTTTTAGTTGAAACAAAAAAGTTTTTTGTATTTTTAGTTATTTTCAAAGTTCCCCTAAAAGTAAAATAATAGACAAAAATATTTTTGAATAAAAAGTAATTAGACTATATTTTACAACAAAAGCAATAGCATGATAGAAATACATTATTGGTGATGAAGCAATACTGCATTCAAGGTGGGCATGACAGGGAGGAACCCAAAGAAAGTGGTCTCCTCTTGCCCCCTTTACTGACTTCCTGCAAGCTGGAAAGAGACCCTGGAGACTTGCTGCCTGAGGATCTCCTGGTGGCAATTTGCAGAGCTCCTAAAGGCAAGAGAAGCAGGCAAACAGATGAGTCAAGAGAAGGACAGCAGGATGGTTATTTGGTGTGGTAAGCAGATGGGAATGTGAGAGGATTTCTGGCTCTCACAGTAGCCTGGGGTCTGGCTCAGTTGTAGAACTTTTTGCCTTTCTCCTATACTCGGCATCTACAGGGAACAACACCAGAGAAGCCTGGTTTTCTTTCTCCTGGCCTAGAGATGTGAAGGCAGAGGGAAAGGTAAAACTTGGGGGGGGGGGGGGGACATTTCAAACATTTTTATCCCTTATATGCCAGAGCAATTTTTGATCCCCACCCCCCCAGGAAATGAAAAAATGGATTATGGAATATTATAATATTTAAGACAGGAAGTTCACATAACATTTGTTTTTAAAATCTACGTAAGAGGAAAATATTTATGCCAAAATATGTAGTTACAGATCACTACAATTGGTCTTGGTTTCCTTTTCTCTGATCACTTTGTTGCAATAGCTGTCTGCTCAACACTCTAGAGAACTAGTGGAGACTAGTGTGTAAAGCCTTTGGAGTTTGTTTTTGCTATTCCAGTTATAACAAAACTGACTGAAATGCTATCTAGTGCTTTGATCTGTTGAACTGGGTCCATAATTATATGCATTCAACTGAAGATGAGTTCAGAGTGAGGATAGCAGACACCTATAAGGCTGGAAGTACAAGCAAATTTCCCTCTTGGCAAACTCCTCTCACACACTTTCATCTCAAGCTATACCTTCAGCTTCCAAGATCACTGACATTTTCTAACAGTAACAGTAAATTTATCTCTAATGATACTTCAGCTCTGTAATGTAAACACGTAACATTCACGATTTGCACTAAATGAAGAAGATCCTAGGTGTGATCAAGGGTTTCAGGAGCAGCAAAAGGTCCAGAAATATTCACATCTAAGTAACTGATGAGGCTAATACCATTTATAATGACTATTCTAACTGGTATTGCAATGACAGCCAGCTGTTCTGACACAATTCAGAGCCTTGGGATCAAGGCTTCTTGAGCTTGTTGTTGTTCATTCGTTCAGTCGTCTCCGACTCTTCGTGACCTCATGGACCAGCCTACGCCAGAGCTCCCTGTTGGCCGTTACCACCCCCAGCTCCCTCAAGGTCAGTCCAGTCACTTCAAGGATGCCATCCATCCATCTTGCCCTTGGTCGGCCCCTCTTCCTTTTGCCTTCCACTTTCCCCAGCATAATTGTCTTCTCTAGGCTTTCCTGTCTCCTCATGATGTGGCCAAAGTACTTCAGCTTTATCTCTAGTATCTTTCCCTCCAGTGAGCAGTCGGGCTTTATTTCCTGGAGGATGGACTGGTTGGATCTTCTCGCAGTCCAAGGCACTCTCAGCACTTTCCTCCAACACCACAGCTCAAAAGCATCGATCTTCCTTCGCTCAGCCTTCCCTAAGGTCCAGCTCTCACATCCGTAGGTGACTACAGGGAATACCATGGCTTTGACTAGGCGGATCTTTGTTGCAAGTCTGATGTCTCTACTCTTCACTATTTTATCGAGACTGGACATTGCTCTCCTCCCAAGAAGTAAACGTCTTCTGATTTCCTGGCTACAGTCTGCATCTGCAGTAATCTTTGCACCTAGAAATACAAAGTCTGTCACGGCCTCCATGGTTTCTCCCTCTATTTTCCAGTTGTCAATCATTCTTGTTGCCATAATCTTGGTTTTTTTGACGTTTAGCTGCAACCCGGCTTTTGCGCTTTCTTCTTTCACCTTGATTAGAAGGCTCCTCAGCTCCTCCTCGCTTTCGGCCATCAGAGTGGTGTCATCTGCATATCTGAGGTTGTTAATGTTTCTTCCAGCAATTTTCACCCCAGCTTTGCATTCATCCAGCCCCGCACATCGCATGATGTGTTCTGCATACAAGTTAAAAAGGTTGGGTGAAAGTATGCAGCCTTGCCGGACGCCTTTCCCAATCTTGAACCAGTCTGTTGTTCCGTGGTCAGTTCTGACTGTTGCTACTTGGTCCTTGTACAGATTCCTCAGGAGAGAGACAAGGTGGCTTGGTATGCCCATCCCACCAAGAACTTGCCACAATTTATTATGATCCACACAGTCAAAGGCTTTAGAATAGTCAATGAAGCAGAAGTAGATGTTTTTCTGAAACTCCCTGCCTTTCTCCATTATCCAGCGGATATTGGCAATCTGGTCTCTGGTTCCTCTGCCTTTTCTAAACCCAGCTTGAACATTTGGCAACTCTCGCTCCATGTATTCCTGGAGTCTTCCTTGCAGGATCTTGAGCATTACCTTACTGGCATGAGAAATAAGGGCCACTGTACGGAAGTTTGAGCAGGCTTCTTGAGCAATATAAAGCAAACTAGTGTCAACTTCCCTACATTTTCCCTTTCAAAACAATACTATACTATAAGTTCAGCCAAAGTGTAAAAAAAAACCCACAAAAAACCCAATCACATATTCAGGAAAAAACAGGTAGAAAATTTGATAGTCATTAGGCAGATAAGAGTTAGAAAGGCCAGACTACCTCATGGTGATTCCTTGTTCATACTATATCATCACATAATGGGACACCAAGCTCTTCAAACTTCAGGTTGCTACTACAATAAGGAAATCTCATTTACACGTAAGTAGCAATCCGCTCATCGTTTTGGCTGCCAGGTACATGCAAGCTTTGCCTATAGTTCAGACCCACAAGCTCTGGATACTTGGCAAACTACTGGAAATATGTTAGAGACATGATGCTTCTGTAGTGGGTGAATGGGCACATGGAAGTCAAAAACAGAGCAAGTCTTGCTCATTTTGATCCAGCATTTCTTGGAAATGCAGGTTACCAAATAAATCTGCTAACAGATAGAGCAAGAACAGATAAAACAACACAAGATACAAAGAAAACATAAAATGTAATCCTTTGAAAGTGAACCATGAAAGGGTCACCCAATAAACTCTTCATGGGCTTCTTGAATCTTACAGAGGCGTCAATAATAATAATAATAATAACAATAATAATAACAACAACAACTTTATTTATATTCCACCACTATCTCTCCAATGGGGACTTGGAGCAGCTTACACGACGCCAAGCCCAAACAGAAAATTACAATAAAATAAAACTGAAAACAAGCAACTACTTCATTCTTTTATAATACATATGGGCATTTTCAAAATTAGGTAAATAATGTTTTTCCCTGTTATGGGTTCATATAACTGGTAAGATTACCTCTTCTGCCTCTCCCCCCCCCCCCCCAACTCAACAATAACATCCACCTTTGCATTCTACAGGTATCTTCAATTATGTTGCATTAGATTAGACTGAGAGGTTGTATCAACTGCAAGATGTATTAAACTGATGGCCTGAAAAAAGATTTCCTTGAACTAACAGCATAAAACTATAAAACGCAAGATCTGTGTGTCATTTTCAGAAGCAAAGTATATGCAGAAAGAAATATTGGGGCAAACTTTTGAAACAAATCACAGTATCACAAAAGTACTAAATTGGCCATGACCTGCTTCTGATAATGGCTGTGGCTTTGTCTTTTAAAAATGCAGCTCCACCTGCATTTATGACATTTTTGCATCATGACGGCCCAGCAGCAATCCTGACCACCCACACAATGCTGCTTGCTATTTCAAGAAGTTTCTGCTCTCTCCTCATTGGTCATTTATAATAAATGCTTTGGACCAAGAAGAGGAAAAGACTGAAATTGCATTTGCTAATTAAAATCTGCTATTTCAAAACCTTCAAACAGAACCATTCCTCTCTTTCCCTCCCTATATATATATATATACATACATACATGCACTTTGATGGGGGAAATCTACTATAGAATTTTCACAGGATAACACACACCATAACTAATGGTGATACTAAGAAGATTTTTGGTTCCATATGGAGTAAGCTCTCCCCTTTTGCAGGGGTCAGGGACACAGGAGAACTGCAGATTAAAAAAAATTGCAGTTGTTAAAACAAGTAAACATCTAAAAAACCCAGGATTCCATAATGTGTCTGGAATACATATTTGGAGACTTTACAGAAATGTATTTGGTTCTAAATGCTTATTTATGTTTTATTTTATAGATGGTTTTATGTGTTATATATGCTGATAGTTTTGGACTTGTATTGCTTTTAACATGTTGTAAGCCACTAAGGGTCCCTTTGTGGGAGAAAAGTGGGATACAAATAATAAGTTATTACTATTATCTATAGGAATTTTGGTTTTCCAGAATTATTATTATTATCCTGCTTTTCTCCCATGGGTGTGATTCAAAGCGGAGTACAATAGTTAAAAGCAACAAAATTACATAACATAAAATACAGCATAGTAAACAAAAATACACACTACACAAAACAAATTTAACAAATTAATAAATCAAAACATTATACCATTAAAAATTTTTCCTGAACCTCAGGCCATTAAGATTATCCATTAAAACAGTTACGTTAGGCTCCTAAAAACTCAATTTTTCTTTAGGTCAGTGGTGCTCAACCTATGGGTCTCCAGATGTTTTGGCCTTCAACTCCCAGAAATCCTAACAGCTGGTAAACTGACTGGGATTTCTGAGAGTTGTAGGCCAAAATACTTAGGGACCCACAGGTTGAGAATGATGCTTTATTTTTATGAGATGTGTTATATTTTTATGAGATGTGTTTTATTGTTTACCTGTGCAGCATTAAATTTTTGCCAGATATGAAAGCTGCCTTGTGTCCCTTCTTGGGTCGAAAAAGGCGGGGTAGAAATGAGGTAAATAATAAATAGACCGTGTTAAAATACTGCTGGTCTAAAGCAGCATTCCCACAATATACAGTTGCCTATTGT
This sequence comes from Anolis sagrei, assembly GCF_037176765.1. NCBI lineage: Eukaryota > Metazoa > Chordata > Lepidosauria > Squamata > Anolidae > Anolis > Anolis sagrei. The sequence continues at coordinate 206,529,464 of NC_090024.1, read as the reverse complement.
TGATAGAATCATACAGTTGGAAGAGACCTCATGGGCCATCCAGTCCAACCCCCTGCCAAGAAGCAGGAAAATTGTGTTCAAAGCACCGCCAACAGATGGTTATCCAGCCTCTGTTTAAAAGCTTCCAAAGAAGGAGCCTCCACCACACTCTGAGGCAGAGAGTTCCACTGCTGAACAGCTCCCACAGTCAGCAGTGGAACTCTCAGCTCCAGAGTGTGTTGGAGGAAAGGCCTGGTTGAATTTATGATCAAATTCCAGTTGAAACTAACTTCAGAACTGCATCGCAGGGCCTCTATCCCCAGAGAGGTGTTTACTCTAGAAATCTCTAGGTCCTGTCAACAGGACTGGAGGAAGAAACTCCTAAATGGCATTTTAAATCAAATCCGCAAAAGTCTGAACAAGAAATGAGGAGGGTTGACTGTATAGTGAAGCACAAACTAAGTCTGTACATACATTATTATTATTATTATCATCATGTATTTAAACAGCACCATTGCTGTACATGATACTTTGTGAGGGAATGAATAATGAACCCATGCCCTGCCCTCAGGCTTATAGTCTGTTCTTGGAGAGAGGAAGGTAAGAAATAAGTATGATGATGTTCACACACTGTCATCAGCATCACTGGCCTATTTCAGGTTCACTATAGGTGCATCCACACGGTAGATTTAGCGCGGGTTGGCACCACTTGAACTGGCAGGGCTCAATGCTATGGAATCCTGGGGTTTGTAGTTTGATGAGGCGCCATGCCATGCGGCGCCTCATCAAACTACAAACCCCAGGATTCCATAGCATTGAGCCCTGCCAGTTCAAGTGGTGCCAACCCGCGCTAAATCTACCGTGTGGATGCACCCAGAGGAGGCCCAGGCCCCTCACTCGCTCGCTCCCTCTTACCTTCTGTCACTTCCAGCACCTTCACTTGCTCCTCGGCTGCGGCGCGCACCCCCTGCACCGGGCACAGGATGCCATTCAGAGTCTCCACCAGCGCCTCCTTCAGCCCCTGAGCCACAGGCCCCAGGCCTCCGGGCCCCACCACCGACATCCCGGCAGGAAGAAAGAGACTTCCCGGAAGGAAGGAAGGAGGAAGGACTGAGGGGAGAGAAAAGGGCCGCGGACGCTGCTGCTGCTGCTGCTGCTGCGGATGCCGCCACCGCGCGCCAAACGCAGCCGCGCGACGACGCCGCTCGCTCGCACGCACGCACGCACAGCGCTTCCCCTGCCCAGGCTCCCGACAGGCGCGCTTCTCCCACAGCGACCCCCGCGGTCGGCGGAGGAACTGCAAGCAGGGCAGCGCCTTTCGCTCTGGTTTGTTGTAGGTTTTTTCGGGCTGTAAGCCATGGTCTAGAGCAGTGGTTCTCTACCTGGGGTCCCCAGATGTTTTTGGGCTACAACTCCCAGAAATCGTAGCTAGTTTACTAGCTGTTAGGATTTCTGGGAGTTGTAGGCCAAAAACATCTGGGGACCCCAGGTTGAGAACCACTGGTCTAGAGGCATTCTCTCCTGACGTTTCGCCTGCACTTTGGCAAGCATCCTCAGAGGTAGTGAGGTCTGTTGGGACTAGGCAAAAGGGTTTATATATCTGTGGAATGACCAGGGTGAGACAAAGGGCTCTTCTCTGCTGGAGCTAGGTGTGAATGTTTCAACTGACCACCTTGATTAACATTCAATGGCCTGACTGCGCCTGGGGCAAACTTTTGTTGAGAGGTAATTAGATGTCCCTGCCTGCTTCCTTCCTGTTGTTGTGCTGTTGCAATTTTAGAGTTTTTTTTAATATTGGTAGCCAGATTTTGTTCATTTTCATGGTTTTCTCCTTTCTGTTGAAATTGTCCACATGCTTGTGTATTTCAATGGCTTCTCTGTGTAGTCTGACATGGTGGTTGTTGGAGTGGTCCAGCATTTCTGTGTTCTCAAATAAAATGCTGTGTCCAGGTTGGTTCATCAGGTGCTCTGCTATGGCTGAATTCTCTGGTTGAAATAATCTGCAGTGCCTTTCATGTTCCTTGATTCGTGTCTGGGCGCTGCGTTTGGTGGTCCCTATGTAAACTTGTTCACAGCTGCATGGTACACGGTAGACTCCTGCAGAGGTGAGAGGATCCCTCTTGTCCTTTGCTGAACGTAGCATTTGTTGGATTTTCTTGGTGGGTCTGTAGATAGTTTGTATGTTGTGTTTCCTCATCAGCTTCCTTATGCGGTCAGTGGTTCCCAATAACACTTTTTCTCTGGGTGGATCTTCATCTTTTTTCTCATGGCTTGTTCTTGGTCTTGCAGCTCTTCTGATGTCTGAGGTGGAGTATCCATTGGCCTGGAGAGCCCAGTTGAGGGGGTTCAGTTCATCTTGGAGGAGGTGGGGTTCGCAGATTCTTTTTGCACGGTCTGCCAAGGCTTTAATGGTGCTTCTTTTTTGACTTGGGTGATGGTTGGAGTTTTTATGTAGAGATATCTATCTGTGTGTGTGGGTTTTCTGTAAACGGTGTGACCCAATTGTTGATCTGGTTTGCGGATGACTAGGACATCTAGAAAAGGCAGTCTTCCTTCATTTTCTTTTTCCATTTCGCTCTCCCATTCTTGCGTCTTAAAAGAATGGGACAGTTTTGATAATAATGAGAATGCATCCATTCTTGCACATCTCGAGTCTCAATATTCTGTATATATTCCTTCATTGGTGAAATCCATCGGGACGAATAGTTCAATTATGTGTTTATCTGGAATATCACTAGGCACTATTATGTACATAATAAACAGTATGCACATTAATATTATTTTACTGGCATAAAAGCACAGTATGTCACAGCATACGAGATCTATATGCTGGATTCCGTATCACAAAATCACAAGTTGAACACTTCCCAAGCGTCTAGGACTGTGTTATTATTATTATTATTATTACTATTATTATTATTTGAAACATAAGATGAGTCCACAGCAGACTATTGTATTGGATCACACGTCGGACACTTCCCAAGTGCCTAGGACTATGTTATGTGTCAGCGAATAATGCGTGCAGATCCCAGTAAAGTGGCCTTCTGCAGCTGGCAGATGATAATTTTGTCAGCACCGATTGTGTTTAAGTGCAGGCCAAGGTCTTTAGGCACTGCACCCAGTGTGCGGATCACCACTGGGACCACCTTGACTGGCTTGTGCCAGAGTTTTTGCAGTTTGATCTTTAAATCCTCATATTGTGTCAGCTTTTCCAGTTGTTTCTCTTCAATCCTGCTGTCCCCTGGGATTGCGACATCGATGATCCATACTTTGTTTTTTAACACGACTGTGAGGTCAGGAATATTATGCTCCAAAACTCTGTCTGAATTTGGAAGTCCAAGAGGAGTTTGGCGTGTTCATTCTCTGTAACTTTTTCCGGCTTGTGATCCCACAATAATAATAATAATAATAATAATAATAATAATAATAATACAATTAGGAGCCCCCAGTGGTGCAGTGGGTTAAACCACTGAACTGCTGAAATTGCTAACCAAAAGGTTGCAGGTTTGAATCCGGGGAGCGGCCTGGCGGGCACGGGAAATTTGAATCAGAAAACTGTATATTCTATACTAGCTGTCCTCTGCCACACGTTGCTGTGGCCCAGTCTGTGTATTTGTGTTTGTATATATGTGTGTGTATTTGTGAATATGTGAATATATGTGTGTTTGTGTATATATGTGGTTTTGCACATGCATTGTTGTTTTTGTTGTGAATGATGTTACTGGACCCTGTAATGTTGCTCCCCGAGTAGACGTGGAGACAAAGTTGGCATCTAGGTTTGTGGCAGGGTCTTGTTCCTCCTGTATTACCATCCATAGTATGTATCCTGTGGTGAGTACAGTAGCTGCTTACAATTTTGAGATTGAAAGGCAATAAATGCCAGTCTCCCAGAGCTTGTGAAAAGGATAAATTCATAATGGGCTGTAGATTCCCTATTTTGTGGGTCTAAGCAGTTGTGTTAGACTGGTTAGCAGTAAACAATAGATAGGGTGTTCTGAATGCTATTAATTGCTATAGACCATATTCACAAATTCAAATTCAAATTCTTTAGAAGAGGTATTAAGAAGTACAATGGCTTCATGGCACATTACATATATTAATACAAGATTTCTCAGTACTACATATCTAGAAATTGTCTCAAGAGATGATTTTGAGCCCAGGGAAACAAACTTTTGGTAAGGAGAGGTATTACTGTCACACTAACACTAGCTGACCACTATAAATCACTAAGATCAGAAAAACCTGTGTCACCTTGTCAAGCCCTGTGACATAAGGGGCAAAGGAAAATATTGGGATTTTCTAGGTCCTATTGCATTTTATCTCATTTCACAACTGTATAAATATGCTTTCTACTTGAGTTCTTTATATCATTATGCTACATCTGAAAAATGCTTTTATATCCATGAAAGCTCATAGTTAGTCCTAAATATGCTGCCACATTTCTTTTCTTTTCTCTCCCTCCTTTCTTCCTTTTTATGCTGGGATTTGGAAATCTGTGCCAGAGACCTGTCATGCCACTCTAGATTCATAGATTCCATAGAATGTAGTTATGAGCTTGAAAAAAATCACTGAGCCTTAGCAATTTTCCTAGTTACCTCTTCCAAAATACCTTGACTCCAAGGAGTCCTTAAAATTGGGTTAGCGTCAGTCCCTGAAAGGAAGAATTCAGCTTCCAGCTTCTCTTTTTGCAAGTGCTGCTATCACCACATTTCTCTTCCCACTCCTATCACCTTTGCATATCACTACCACCATCTTCTGTTCTACAAGGGTGTCCTGAGAATGGCCTGCTGCTTCATCTTCTCCTCCTCTTGCCTCTTTATGTAAAGACTAGCCATCTCCTGCCACGCATTGCTGTGGCCCAGTCTGTGTATATGTGCTGTGTGTGTGTATATATGCGTATATGTGTGTGTATATATTTGTGTATATGTGTGTTTGTGTATATATGTGGTTTTGCGCATGCGTTGTAAAGTATTTTGGGTGGGGTTTTTTTGCTTTTTAAGTCCCTTCTGCTGTGTTTTTCAGTGTTTTTATGAGTTATGGTCACTCGTTGGCCTGATAGGTGTATTGTGTCCAAATTTGATGTCAATCTGTCTAGTGGTTTTTGAGTTATGTTAATCCCACAAATGAACATTACATTTTTATTTATATAGATAAGGGATCTTCTAGAGGAGCTGGAAGGCATCAAAGGAATAGCTAGTAGCCTGCAATCCTAGCCTTACATCATTGTGGTTCTTGGCCCATCTTGCTAGAAAACATCAGGAACAAATGAAATACTGCCATGCATCACAACTTAGGAGAATATTATTTGATACAAATATTAAGCATTGTGTATTTATTTCTTAGAATTTGCTTAGATATGCAAGAAGAATAGAAACTCTACCTAATTTAGATGTTATGACTGATAATAACTTGGATTGCTGTTTAATTGGATATGTTGATTTCAAAGTAATATTCAATGGGGAGAAGAGTTGAGAGCATCTATATATGACACTACTGCCCAGTCTTGGTTTCTAAAAACAAGCTTTAGTTTTTACTAAACCAGGTCTAATTTATTAAAAGGATCTTAAATCAAAGTTAGGTATAATGCAGTCTTCCAGCCATTGTTGAAGGTATTAAAGACAGGTAATCTAATTGTGTACTTCATTTTCTCCTAACGATTTTCCCAGCAGCCCTACCCAAACTTATGCTGTAAAATTTAAAATTTGACTGAAAAAGCCACTCTGGGGCATGACTTACATGGACAACTCTGGTACTAATGGTTAAGGCCAATGAAAGGAAAGATAATGGGAATAAACATCAAAGAGTGGAGATAACATCCAAGTGTTAGGCATGGGTCATTGTTTACTGTTGTACCACTCCTTGGTCTCAAACACTGAGGACAGAAAATATCTGAAGTCGAGGAGTTGAAGAAAAGAGGTATAGAACCCCACATTATTTTAAAACATGTATCCAAGTGTCGTGTTGCTGCATAATTCAGATACTAAGAAAATACTATCTTTTAGAAAATTATCATATAAGAGTTTCCATTTAATTACTGTGCTGGACAAGTTAAAACCCAGCGAACCACAGAAAATTCATTCTAGACATGGATTACTAGTAGCCAACTAAACCCTGTATTAATAAAAAATACGTTTATTTTTATAAACAGTCTTTAATCACTCTTTCAAAGATTAAAGAGACTTGTAATGGCATACATTTTTGTAGATTAGATCCCTTTCATTTGAGCTCCTGTGTACAGAGGACACATCCCATTTAGATTATAGATAAATTAATGTTAATTTCCATTTTGCTTGTCATTTTTCCTATTAGTTTTTTGTCCTATCCATTGTACCCCCCCCCCCCTTCAGTTGACATTTCCTTGTCCCACATATCTTTGTCTTCATTGTTGGAAGATACAAGCTTTCACTATCTTCTTTGCTTACACTGGGACATGCTGTTTTCCCAGTGGTGGCTTCTTTCAAACAGGTATAGATCTAGCAGGGGAAGATGTACTTCACCAAGAATCATAGATCTTTAAGATCTTTAAAAAAAACTTGTACTACTGCACTTGCTCAAATAATTAGGGATGAGGAAAAGAAAGAACATCAGTTTTGTGTCATTTACTTGTTTGCTTGCCAAATGACGAGGACAAGACTTGGCACAACATGTATCTAGGCTCCCCAGAACCTAGCCTGAAAATGCAGATGCTTGGATGGTATAAAATGTAGTGTTTGAAAACATGTAGCGTAAAACTGTGGGAAACAGTTGCAGCTGAGAATTTCCGAAGACACTTGTGCTAAATTTTGTAACATAACCAAGGGTTTATTCCACAATATAAACTGCAACATTTGATACAAGCTACCAAAAAGAAGAAAAAGCCAAAATACAGCTGTGGCCATTACTTTACAGAGCTTTCCTGTCTTCTACATCACTAGTCCATCAGTGATACTAGAACCTAAACATTTGCTTTCTGTACATCAACCAATGCTAGAAGCACCAACACGCTGTTCAGAATTATAAATCCAGTCACTGAAACCAGACACAGAAGTTATTGCTCAGATAAATAAACCTAGTCTACAAAATCAAAGTGAGGAAAAAAATCTAAAGTTTTCAAAAAACGTTCAAGAGAGGAAACAGGGATTTCTTTAAAAAGAGGAAATACAGAGCAGGGAAACTTTAGTGCAGTGTTTTGCACTTAAACAGAGTTGATCAAGTGTGCTGGTAAATTCCAAAGAGGTAATTTAATGCTATACATGAAAAGGTGCATGTTTGATGCCTTCTAACTGGCGAAACCCCCCAGCTGAACAATCAGCATTTCAAACCTCAATAACCACAAACACCTTAAAGGATAAAAATACAAAAGTGTCAAATTGTTTTAAGTTCTGAAAAATGATCCCATGAGGATAGAAGTAGCACCATTTCCAACTTGGCTCTAAAACCAGCCCAGTGGCTTTATGGAGAAAAAAATTCATCATTTTCTGTGGCAGAGTTCTTGAACACCCATCAGGCATTCTAGGAAAAATCCTTTCCAGTACAGCTTGCACAAATATAGTCTTCTTTTTCTGCCATTTCTGGAGAGACACCCACACATACTTGGTGGAACCATTGGTTGCAGCAACCATCACACTGTACCCAATCCACCTAGATGGAAAAAGCAGACAAACCTTCAGAGGGCCAAACATAGAACAATTTTCTCAAAAAGCACTGCTATTATATTATAACCAATGCTCAGTGGTGTCTACTTTGGATGTAGACAGTAGTGGAATAGTTTCAGAGGACAGCAACAAAGACAACAGTATTCCTATGATTTCTACTTAGCTTGTTAATGTATTGCAGCAAAAACCAACAGTCTCATGGAACTTTATACAGTGAGACGTTGAAGAATGGAAGACTGGAAACTTTGGTGAGGCATCAGAACAGTAAAACTACTATAACATTAAGGTATGACAGATAAAATACTGTCAAACTGTATTAATTACACAGTGAAGATACACCCAAGTTAAATATGTGAGAGGAAGTCACAAGGAGGAGGGAGCAAGCTTGTTTTCTGCTGCCCTGGAGACTAGGACGTAGAACAATGGCTTCAAACTACAGGAAAGGAGATTCCACCTGAACATGAGGAAGAACTTCCTGACTGTGAGAGCTGTTCAGCAGTGGAACTCCATGCCCCTGTGTGTGGTGGAGGCTCCTTCTTTAGAAGTTTTTAAACAGAGGCTGGATGGCTATCTGTTGGGGGTGCTTTGAATGCAGTTTTCCTGCTTCTTGGCAAGGGGTTGGACTGGATGGCCCATGAGGTCCCTTCCAACTCTATGATTCTAAGGTTATGCTTTGTTTCTGTATGGTGGAAGAATTTCTTATTCTAGAGGTTGGGGCACCAATCAGGTTAAGTTTAATCTTAATCAGAGACAAACGGGGTGGGAATGGGGCATGAAAGAATTCTGGCATACTCAGGCAGTTGTCATACATTGGGGAGAAAAATCATGTTCTCTATTGTCCCAAAAGGGCACATTTCAGTAGATGCTTAGACAAGTTTTGCAATGGTAAGAGCAACCACTGAATGGAATAGTGGATGTTTCCTTTTGTAGTAGAGGCTCAAAGGCTATCTGATGGAGTTGTTCTAGCTCTGGGTATCTGATATGAAGCAGGGGATTGGATTAGATAGTGGACAAGTCCCCTCTGACTTTATGATATCATTACATTATGCATTTATTTATCATAATACTATTCCTAAACCCTGAACTTACTTCATCACCTTCAGGCTGCAGGCAGTTGACAGCTGGACAAATGGCATCCTCATCTTCAGATTCTTCCTGTTCAGACAAGGACATATCTGAAAGAAGCAACTGACTTTCACCAGATCGCTGAATGTCAAAAAGCTTTTCTCTTTCCAATTTGCTGGTATTCAGTTCCCTCAACTGAGCCAATTTCAGTTTTTTCTTGTTTGGAGTTATTTTCCTGACTCTTGTTCTCATTTCGCTGCAAAGATCTCCTCTCTCAAAGCGTCTCTTCAGTTTCCTTTCCATAGAGCAAATTCCATCTCTCTTCCCTCGGCAATCATTCTATGAGAAATATATATTAAAATAAGACCATCTCTCTTCAGTCATCAATTACACTTTAGTTTCCATTACTTGTTCCCGCACTGAATAAGCAGCACCTCTATAACACTGTTGCAAGATCAAACGGTTGTTCCACAGTATCAAATGCAAGTACAATTAGGAATTTATTCTGTTCCCCTCCTACTACAGTTCTTTCTAGCATCAAAAATATGCTTGACATCCTTTCCTAGGAAGCTTCCATAGGAAGCTGCCAGAGGGTGGGGGGGGGGGGGAGGGGGATGCCAGTCATTTTGGAAAAAGTCGTGTAATGCCCTGATGGATCATGGCCAGGTGCTTCCAACCTTAAGATAATTACAGAAATGTGCATTATATTGTTTGTGTAATTTTTGAACTGAATAGTAAAGATAATTCCTTTTTTAAAGTGCTTATAAATCAGATTTAATTACAAATAGTTTTAATCTTTAAAGAAAAGCTTTAAAGTAGATCATGTGGATAAATACTTCCGAAAATATAAAAGTTGCTTGTTAGGCCACACAGTTGTGTGTACATTTCCCTATATCAGTGGTGTTCAACTTGTGGCCCTCCGGGTGTTTTGGACTTCAGGTCCCAGAATTCCTGGTCATTGGATCAGCTGGCCAAGGTTTCTGGGAGTTACGAGGCCCAAACACCTGGAATTTCAACATATATTGAGAGGCAGAATTCCAAACAAAAGGGCTCACAATTTATTTATTTTAGTTTTGACTATAAGGCGATCAACATAAATTTGACAAAGGAAGGTTATATAAAAATTAAACTTTTATGAGGAAAAGATGAAATTCAATGTTTTGCACAATCGTAATATAATAACACAGCCAGACATAGTCATTATGTACAGTAATTTTTCAGAAGGTAAAATCAGAATTGGTTCAGCATCACCAAATTTGAGATTAAAAAGTTGCTCACATTTCTGCAAAAATTTTCATCACATTTTCCTTGAAGACATTAAGTCTATCTCTTCATAGAGTTCAAAAGGGCTCACAATTTCAAATCTACCTGAATATCATGTCCTAATAAAGAATTGGTACATTTGGAGTATTCTCCTCCCCTATATTTTTGAGGAACTTATGGTCTCTGGGATAGAGCCTCAAATGTCTGAATGGACTTTATTATTACTAATTTGGCTTTGTTTTGAAGCAGAAATGCCTAGGGCCAAAAGTATCTCATGCATGTTCTCTAGAGAAATTCACAAACACTTCAGAGGGGGTATTTTTGGGGTATAAGATAAAACAGTGGGCACTGAGTCTGGGAATAAAGGTGTCATACTAGCATACTAAAGAGAGTTAGCTGAAGTTTCACTGCTCTAGGCTAGTAAAAATGGCTAGACTAATAATTCGTGCATTTGTGAGGCTTAATTCATTAATTTTCCCTTCCTTTCTTCTATCCCTTTAAACCAGGCATGGGCAAACTTTGGCCCTCCAGGTGTCTTGGACTTCAACTCCCCAATTCTTAACAACCTGTAAGCTGGCTGGGATTTCTGGGGGTTGAAGTCCAAAACACCTGGAGGACCAACGTTTGCCTGTGCCTGCTTTAAATAATCAATGTCTCCTAAATCCAAATGTGAAGCTTGTATTTAATGAAGAAGCTTCCATACATGAATCTTTTGAATGAGAAAAGGGGCATTCAATAAACATTTATTTAAAAATGCTCTATCACAGTACCAATGCTCACTTTTTCGTTTGCTAGTCCCACTGGTGACCTCTGCTCTGTCTTTGAAACAGGGCTCTCCTTTGTGAGCAAGATCTCGTACAGCTCTTGTATTTCTGGTAATGAAACCTGTAGTAACTGTGCTTCCATCATCAGTTCATTCAGCTCTGTGCTTATGGCTAGAAAAAGACAGAAAAAGACAAGATTTTTTTAATTGTTCAGGATTTCAGTTGCAAAGCTTTAGAAATTTTATTTCCAAAACACATGTCAAATAAAGGAAAAACATTTTTAACCTTTCCTGAAAATATGAGCCGCCTTAAAAGAGTTATGTTATACTCTAGAATTTCACATCCCTTAAGACTGAAGATGTTAAGTAATAGTTGTTATGTGCCTTCAATTAGATCATGATTTACAGTGATCATATTCTAGGTTTTCTTGGCAAGATTTATTCAGAGTGGCTTAAATACAGAGACATTTGAACTCTGGTCTCCCAGAGTCCTATTCCAGCACTCAAACCATTATAGACACTGTCTTCCTAAGTAAAGCATATTTACCATGAAGAGGGATGCAGTTTTGTCCTGTAGAAAAAGGAGAGTGTAAATGCATGGGTCTGTTATTCCAGTCATGAGGCAAAGAGAAAGATGTGGCACCAATTGTCTGTGAAACCTAATAAAGAAAAGCAATTAAATACTTTTTTGTTCAGCATGCTGTGAATTTGAATAATCATGGCATAAAATGCAGTTATAATTAATCATTCAAAGAGCCAACCTGATATTTTAGGGGGTTTTGTTACACTTCACTATAATTAACCATATTTTTCCTAAAGACACATGTATGCAAATTTAAAAAAGAACAGGATGTTTTTCACATAAGCAGACAGAGCATCAGCAGCAAAAATCAAGAGGGGAACTGGAAAAGGACAAACTAATCAGCTTAATTTCTACTCAAACTATTTTGATGAAAAATATTTGTGTGAATCACAGAGGCCACCCAAAGGAGAAGCTGTAATTATAATGGCCCTCCAGGTGGATTTTAAGTCCCAGCAGCACTAGCTAATATTAGCAGGTACTGAGGAATTCTGGGAGTTTCTAATCCCACAGACTCTGAATAGCTACACAATTCCCTCTCCTGAAAAGAACAACGCTCCATTTGGTACTTTGTGTCAATTATTTCAGTTTTTGTAAAAAGGCAAATTATTCAAGAAAAATTACAGAACTTAGAAAAGTGCTTTTCAGAAGCAATTTATTTCTATTACTTAATATGGCATTTGAAAAGTAAATCACTGCCACTACTCATTATTGTGTTGAGAAGGTAACTTGTTATGCTGTTACACTGCTCGTTACTTTTCATTTAGTTTCTCATACTTTTTGAAACCTTAGAATTGGCAATACAATAACATAAAATGTGAAAATTTACTGCCAAAATGCATCTTTTTAAAAAGCCATAAAGATCACTTTTGAAAATAACTAGGCATAGTTGCTTATAACATCATTAGGTAGGTTCACTCCTTCTACTAAAGCTACTTTCAAAGTGATCTCATAAATCTGTTGCTTATCAAAGTAACTAATTACAACAGGTTTCCTCAACCTTGTTTAAAGCAGAGGAACTGTTCAAGGTCTTTCAGATTGTTGGGGGGGGGGCAGACTATAGTTTGGAAAAAATGAATTAATTCCTATGCACACTGCACATATATTTATAGTGCAAAGATAGATAGATATATAGATAGACAGATAGATAAATACAACAATACAATACTTGAAATGAAGAACAATTTTAACCAACATAAACTTACCAGTATTTCAATGGGAAGTTTGGGCCTCCTTCTGGCTGATGTAATAGTCAAGTTAATTAGGATTGTTGCTGTTGTGTGCCTTCAAAGCCATTTCAGACTTAAGGCAACCCTAAGTCTAAAGTTTAGGGCAGAGGGTGAGTAAATAGAGGTTGCTTACCTGTAACCGTATTTCTTCGAGTGTCCATCTGCGAAATTCACACCTATGGGTTTTCCTTTGCGCATGCGCAGAAATCCGGAACATTCTAAAGTTTAATGAAATTAAAAATGATTATTTGTGAGGCTCCGCCCCCCTCCCCGCCCCCTCGGTATATATGCCGCTGCATGCGGCTGAGGAGTAGTTCCCCAGCGCTAATCGCAGCTAGGTCTACAGGCATGACAGAGGGGAGGAAGGGCGGGTTGTGTGAATTTCGCAGATGGACACTCGAAGAAATACGGTTACAGGTAAGCAACCTCTATTTATTCTTCGTGTCCTCTGCGAAATCCACACCTATGGGTGAATAGCAAGCTACTGACCTGGAGGTGGGTCATGCCACGCAGGAAAAAAGGACAGCTCTGCCAAAAGCAGCGTCTTTCTTCGCCTGAATGTCCAACTTGTAGTGGGAGGCAAACGTGGATGGTGTAGACCACGTAGCTGCCCTGCAGATTTGATCCAGAGGGACTCCTCGAAGAAAGGCTTGAGATGTGGACACCGAGCGAGTCGAGTGCGCCACGATGTGAGAAGGAGGTTCCTTCTTTGCCAATTGGTAGGCTAGCCGGATCGTTGAAACAATCCAGGAGGCCAGTGCCTGTGAGGATGCAGGATGGCCCAACATGTCTTTTCTGTATTTCAAAAATAGCTTAGGAGACTTCCTATAGGAGGAGGTCCTATGCAGGTAAAAGGAAAGGGCCCTCTTAACATCAAGGGAATGTAACGCTACCTCCAACGGGGAGGATGGGTTGGGGAAAAAGGCCGGCAGGATAATATCCTGTGACATATGAAAATAAGAAACAACTTTGGGTAAAAACGTGACGTCAGTCCGAAGGACTACCTTGTCCTCGTGGAACCTGATATAAGGAGGGTCGGAGCGGAGGGCCGTCAATTCACTCGACCGTCTGGCCGACGTGATGGCCACAAGGAATGCTGTCTTCCAAGACAAATGGGAAATGTCACTAGAGGCCATAGGTTCAAAGGGAGGTTTTGATAACTGGGATAACACTAGCTCTAGGCTCCATTGAGGGGAAGGGAGGGAAGTAGGAGGGTGGACATTTTTGTAGCCCTTGAGAAACAATTGAATCAGGTGGTCTTGAAAAAGGGACGGCAAGCCGGATTTTTTACGATAGGAAGAGATTGCTGCTATGTAGCATTTGACTGAGGAAAGGGAGAAGTTTTTGTTGGAAAGGTGCATTAGGAAGTCTAGTACCACAGGAATTGGTGCTGATAAGGGAGTGAATCCCACTGCTTGTGTAAACTTCCCAAATGATGACCATTTATAATGATATGACTTCTTAGTGGTTGGTTTATGGGCGGCCAATAGCATTCGTGATACTTCCTCAGAGAGGTTCATTGTGGCCTGATCCTCCACGCCGTGAGGGAGAAGGAGTGGAGATCTGGATGGAGGACTAGTCCATTCTCCACTGAGAGAAGGTCTGGGGTCGGGTCGAGGCGGAGGAATTCTTTGTTGGAGATCTGGAGCAGGGGAGCAAACCAGTGTTGGCGTGGCCACCAGGGGGTGACCAGGATGCAGTCTGTGTTGTCCTGAATTATTTTGGCTATGACGGGGGATAGGAGAGGAAGTGGTGGGAAGAGGTAGAGTAGGCCTGGGGACCACTGGAACAGGAAGGCGTCCCCGAGACAACCTGGGGATGCGTGAGGGTGGAGCCTTGCGCAGTAGAGAGGGCAATGAGTGTTCACGGGGGATGCGAACAGGTCTATCCTGGGGATGCCCCACTTGCGGGTGAGAGTCTTGAAGTGTGTGTGATGTAGTTGCCACTCGTGATTGTTCTTTGAGGATCTGCTTAGAGAGTCCGCTAGTGTGTTGTCCTGGCCTGGTAGGTGGATAGCAGTGAGAAGGACATTCCTCCGAATGCACCATTCCCAAATCCGTGTTGATATGGCTAATAGTGTCTGAGAGCGGGTTCCCCCTTGCTTGTTGATATAATATTTGACAGCGGTGTTGTCTGTTACAATTTGGACTTTGCGGTTCGAGATGACGCGGACAAAGGCTCTGAGGGCCTTTTCTACTGCCATCATCTCGAGCGCGTTGATGTGGAATTGGCGGTCTTGGGGAGACCAATGGCCGCTCACTTTGAACCCTTTGAGGTGTGCTCCCCAACCTGAGTTGGAGGCATCGGTCGTGAGGGACATGGAGGGATGGGGTTGGATGAAGGACATCCCTGATTGAACATTGTACTGCTTTGTCCACCAAGAGAGGGAGTGAAGGACGGGGTGTGGTGGATATAGAATGCGAGATTGAGGTTCCCGGAGGGGGTCGAAGGACTTGATGAACCAGCTTTGTAGCGGCCTCATCTTTAGACGGGCGAACGGGGTCACATTTGTGGTAGATGACATGTGGCCAAGGATAGATTGGATAGCCCAAGCCGAAGATCGTCGGGAGTGCTGGAGGGTTCGGATTGCTTGCTGAAGTTTGAGGAAGCGGTCCTCTGGGAGGAAGGCTTTCTGGAGAGTGGAGTCTATCACGGCTCCTATGAACTGGATTCGTTGTGTCGGGGTGAGATGGGATTTTTCCTGGTTTACAACCAGACCCAGGTCCTGCAAAAGAGACAAGGTGTAATGAATATCGTTATGTAGTTGTGTTCTCGAAATAGAACAAAATAACCAGTCATCCAGGTACTGAAAAACTGTGATGCCTTGTTGGCGGAGATGTGCAGCTATGACAGACATGCATTTTGTGAACACTCTGGGTGCCGTGGACAAGCCGAATGCGAGAGAATTGAAGGAGAAGTGGTTGTCTTGCACCGCAAAGGTCAGGAACCTGCGGTGGGCCTCCCTAATTGAGATGTGGAAGTAGGCGTCTCGGAGGTCCACTGTCGCCAACCACGATTGTGGTGGAATGAAAGGGAGTATGTTAGGAAGTGTAACCATGCGAAATTTGCGGGGTGTAATGAAAGTGTTGAGTCTGCGTAAATCCAGGATGGGGCGTAGACCCCCATCTCTTTTGTCTATCAGGAAATATCGAGAGAAAAAGCAGCTGCTGGCATTCTGTGAAGGGCTAGGAGATATGGCGCCCTTTTGAAGGAGAGAGTGTACTTCCTCCCAGATCTCCTGGGAGGGTTGAGTGAGGAGGATCCTACCCACAGGTGGGTAAGAGTCGAATTCTATTGCGTATCCCCTTTCGACTATGTCCAGGACCCAGGCATCTGTAGTGATAGACTGCCATGCTGGAAGAAAGGGTTGTAGCCTGTTTAGGTATGTAAGTGGTTGTGTATGTATGGAGGGATGAGTGGTAACGGTTACTGGTGTGCTAAAAACGACGTTTGTTGTTGTTGGCAGGCCTGGTACCACGGTACTGACCTCTGAAGGGGAGCTGTGGCCGTCTTGGAGCTGTAGACTGGGCGTAGGATCTTTGACGTCCCCTGTAGAAGGAGGTATTGTAGGGTCTGTTGTAGTAGTGGGGGCGGTAGTAATATGAGCCCCACCGTTGCCGTTGGTGAGAATATGGTTGTTGGTCATATTTGAAGACCGTTTGTTTCATCTTATGAGAATGCTCAAGTTGTGAATCAGTTTCAGGATTGAAGAGTCCTGCCTCATCCATAGGAAGGTTTTCAATAAGGGTGCGTTGTGATTGGGAGAGGATTGCAGCCCTTAGCCAGGCGTGGCGACGAAGGGCCACTGAGCCTGCAATGAGTTTCCCTGAAGTGTCAGCTGTGTTCCTTGCAAGGTCTTTTTGCAAAGATGATAAAAGGAGGGCTTCTTGTTTAAGAGCCAGAGCCAGTGGTTGGTTGGCTGGAGGTAATAACTCTAAATAAGGGGATATCTTGTTCCACCAATGGGTTTGGTACACACTCATGTATACTCCATAGTGAGCCATGCGTGCAAACAGGCATGCTGAGGAGTAAAATTTTTTGGCCATAGAGTCAAGTTTTCTTCCCTCTTTGTCAGAGGGGGAAGTCTGGTTTGTTTGTACAGGTTTTGGCTGAGCATCCGTTACAATGGAATTTGCTTTAGGCATTCTAGAAAGCCATGAAGCTGAGGACAGATCAATACGATATAAATTGTCTGCTCTTTTGGGAGTTGCCGGGACCATAGTCGGGGCAACTCCAGTATTTTTCAAGATTTTTAGTAAATAAGGTAAAGTGGGCAACACAGTGGAAGCTGGTTGTTGTTGTTCAGTAGAGGTGAAGCATGGGTCTGCCACAGTATCTGTGGGTTCAGGTGTGGCAAGATTCAAAGCTCTAGAGAGTCTTATGAAGAGGGCAGAAAATTTTTTAAACTCTTCTAAATTTTTAGGGGAAGGGTCAGAGTCTGGGATAGGATCATGGAGAAGCGGGGTGTCATCAGTGGATTCAAGCTCCACTGCTTCAGAGTCATGGTGAACTAGAGTGAGGGGGTCTTGAAAGGGTTGGGGAGGGTCCGGTTCCGTTTGATCTTCTGGAGGATGAGAGAGTGTAGCTGTTGGGGGTGCATGTGGAGGCTGTGGATAACTGAACTGCGGTGGATAATGGGCACTGTAGTCCTTGGGATGGTTAGGGGGGGTGGATAGTAGAAGGGATATATTGGATAGGGAGGGGGAGGAGGGTAGAGATGGTAAGGGTAGTCCTGGGGACCATAAGGATGGTATTGTTGAGGAGGGTGAGATCTAGCCCTCTTGGGAGGGTGGGGGTTAGGAGAGGGCTGAGGGGAAGGAGAAGGAGAACGCTGGCGGCGGCGTGGGGCTTGCGCCGCGGAGGCTTGTTGTCCTGGAGGAGGAGTTTCCCTCGGAACCGGGGAATCTGGTGGGCTGAGGGAAGGAGGGGGTGAGGCTTGGGAGGGAGGGAGGGGCGGAGGAGAAAGCTCCGCTGTGGGCTGGGCTTGCAACTCGAGCTGAGGAGCCAGGAGCTCCAGGGGGGGAAGATAAGAAGGATCGTCCATGTGGAGCATGGCTGGGAGGGGCTCCTGGAGCTGGAGGACGGAACCGGGGAGATGAGGCATCGGTTCCAGCATAGGAGGACTCAAGGGCTGTTCGCCAGTGAGTTGCCGTCCCTTTTTCTGTTTGGTAGATTTTTCTTTCGATTTTGCAGCCCTTGAGGCTTGCTTAGAGGGCTTGGATTTCTTTCTAGGCGGCTCCGCGGGGGAAGCGCTTGCCTGGCCCAAGTCCCGCCTGTCCCCAACGCGTGGGGAGGAAGGCTGGGGGGGCTCTTGAACTGGGGAGGAATGGGAGGGGGCGGGAAGAGCCTGGGGAGCCAAGGCACGCTCGTAAAGCAGAGCCTTCAATCTGGCGTCTCTGCCCTTGCGGGCTCTAGTGGTAAAACTCAAACATATCTCGCAAGTCTGGAGATTGTGAGCCTCCCCCAAACAAAGTAAGCATTTAGAATGCTTATCGGCCTCAGGGAGGGTAGCTCCGCAGGCCGAGCAATTTTTGAAATAGGGAGAAGACATCTAGCCTGATTAGAGAGTCGTCAGCCAGTCCGGGTCAGGAATGGAGAAGGTGGAAGCCAGAAAAAACAGTCCAAAGGTCGATATAGCCAGTAGATACAGAGAGAACGTTCCGAGATGCTGCCGGATTAGCGCGGAAAAAGGAACTACTCCTCAGCCGCATGCAGCGGCATATATACCGAGGGGGCGGGGAGGGGGGCGGAGCCTCACAAATAATCATTTTTAATTTCATTAAACTTTAGAATGTTCCGGATTTCTGCGCATGCGCAAAGGAAAACCCATAGGTGTGGATTTCGCAGAGGACACGAAGAATAAATGACCTTGGGGGACCGTATCTGGACCAAGGGGTCTACCTTTGGGGACTCCTGATTTACAATCTGTTATGATTACTTTTAATAAACCGCTATCACAAGTGAGGCTGGTGGGGACAAGGAGCAGGGCCTTCTCAGTGGTGGCCCCCCCATCTATGGAACTCACTCCCGGGGGAAATCAGGGCTTCAACTTCCCTCCTTGCCTTCAGGAGGAAGGTAAAGACCTGGCTCTGGGACCAGGCCTTTGGGCACCCTGACAATTAGACATGGAACCAGAATGATAGGACCAACAATGTGTGGAAAGTAGAACCTAACTATGAGTCGGTTAAACACTGACCAGCAATGAGGTTTGTATTGTTTTTATTGTTTTAATTGTTTTTACGGGTTTAGGACTATTCCTGCCGATAATATTGATTGTTTACGTTAATTGTTATCAGTGTTATAATTACTGTTGTTACTGATGTTATGTTTTTGATATTATGTTTTTGTAATACAGGCATCGAATTGTGCCTTGTGTGTGTAAGCCGCCCTGAGTCCCCCCGGGTGAGAAGGGCGGGGTATAAGCAACTGCAATAAATAAATAAATAAATAAATAAACACGTATGTGCATTCTCACACACATACATAGAAGTACATATGTTTTTATTAAATAAGTCTATAGTTAGTGAAAACCATGTGTAAAATTATATCCCTTCAAAAAAACTAATCCTGACACATTAACTGTGACATACTATTTAGAGGAAGATCTTTTTAAAAAGAAATGAATTTTTCAATCATGTTTTATTTCTTATATTATTATCTAAAACTTCTAAGTAATTTCAAAATAATTTGCCACACAGAATACTAAATAAGGAGTCAGGAACATCAGCCTTTCTATAAAGTACACAGCTCTTTCTCATTTGAGTGATGGATACGGAAAACCTCAGAATGGGAAAGTATTTTCACCTGTTTCAAAGTGATGTAAGGAAATATTGCCTTCACCCCACTTTTCTTTCACTTAGTGAAAACTGTTTTGGCTTCCTAAAGGGACTTAATTTTATGTAATATTCTCATTCATAGCAATTAAGATTGTAAGGATTTTCATTCTTCCACAAAACTAGCACTTTGTCGGTACAGTAAATGAATGGACAGACAGAAGCAAGTTCATAGGCAAACAGTTGAGATAGTACTAATAGAGCAACACAAAGCAAAATGTGCAAGAAAAGCATTATCTAGGACTATCAAATGCCCCAAAAGTTGCTCAATATCTTGATAACTTCATATCATCTTTATCAAGACTGAGGTCTTACCTTACTAGTTTCCTGCAATTGGCCCACCATGGTTTGCCATCTGCTGTACAGTATCCCTGAACCTGTGTTCTCTTGTATAAGTTTTACATTCCCTGAGGATAGCATTTGTTGCACTCTGTGTTGCCAGTTCACGGTCCTCTCTATCAGGTACCTTAACGCATCTCCCTCAGGCAGCCTCACACGAATACGCTGCAAGGAAGCCAGTAAAGGCAGAATCTTTTCTAAAGGTGGCTTTTCTGATCGATGGCAGTGTGGACAAAGCCACACTCGTGGCTCCTGCAAACTGCTGGGGACTGAGACACAGCTGGTATGGAAAACACCTCTGCACAGCTCACATTGGATCATTGGTGCTGCTGGCTCTTTCTGGCAAAGGCAAACTTTGATCTCTGTATCCTGTTCATTTGAGAATATTTTTTCTTCATTTGCAACTCTCAGGCCATGAAGTGCTTCCATCTCTTTTAAACGAGCTTCGGTAAGTGTGGCCATCTGGAAGCAAATTAATTAAAACATTCAAATTTCTCAAGAGATAAAGGTTTCTTTAACTTAAGGGCTCAACTGCTCTAACTCTTGCAAGGAAGTGTTTGCTCTCAGAGGGGACCATGATGCTCTCTTATATCAAAACTCTTTAAAAAAATGATTCACAGTTTTACATGTAAAAAATGTTAAGTGATTTATATACAGAATTCATATCTATTCAAAGAAATTCTATTTCAAACCAGTAGATTAATAATTATCTTCTTTTTGTATAACATGTTTCCTATATCTGTGAGCCCATAAACAGCTACACTAGCCAAAAAAGGATTACTGGACACCTTCATAGCTGTTGCGATCCAGAGCAGCGAACGAGGCCCTAAGATAACTATCCACCACACTTGACTGTGAAAAACAATCCTTTTTTATTGAAGAAGAATGATTACAAAATAAAGGGAAAATGCAAGTCAAAAGCCACAGCAAAATCAGCAAACATGAATTTAAATGGACAAAGCAAAACCCAAAGCCACACTGAAATACTGGAACCTGTTAGCAATCCACTAACCGTACTTGATATCCTAGAAATCTTTCAATACCATGGCCAGGGAAACCGGGAGAACTGCCAAGGTCTTCATCAATTCTGAAACGATGCCTGAACTGAGAAAGTCAGCCCCACGGAAGGCAATTAAAGCCCAAGAATTGGTTCCGTGAACCGCCCTTCTGCTTTGAAGCCAATGTTTTTAATTCTTTAATTCGAGACGACCTTCGCAAGCTGAGTGATTTATTTCTATCTTGCCAGATCTGGCCCCTTCTGTTGTCATTAAAGTTACCAGGTGCAGAAGGGAGGAAAAGGTCAAGGCTTCCCTCTGAAACATTCTCATGAACACTGGTACTTTCATTTTCCAAATCTACAGAAGTTCCTTCCTCACTAATTTCAGGAACATTGGCATTTTCCAAACCTACAGCAGTTTCTTCCTCACTAATTTCAGGAGCATTGGCATCAAGAGGTACATTTTCATTAGCATCAGTAAATATATTTTATTAGCATCAGGAGGAACAAACAGAGAATCAGGTTCAAGTTCAAACTCAGGCTGAACCCCAACAATAGCTGGAAAAAATAAACAATTTCATAAAAGAATTTATTGAATACATACCGCAGCAGCAGTTTCCTTACTCTCAGATAACGCTCTTTCTAAATCACTTAAACTCTCCAATTTGGTGCTCCTTTTTTTCCCATTCAGAGCAGGTTCTTTTAATTTCTTTGTTTTTCTTTTTAATCCCGATGTGCCAATATCACATCTTGGACACAACACCTGAAAAAAGTAAAAACACTTTTAATCCATTTTGTTTGGTGAAAAGACATCTGAGGAGTGACATGACTGTATTTTTTAAATACCTCTGCAGGCCCTTCCAGACAGGCCCTATTTCCCAGGTTTTCTGTTTTAAACTGGATTATATGAGTCCACACTGCCAGATACTCTGGCATAAACAGAAAACCTGGGATCAGATCCTGGGACACAGGGCCTGTCTGGAAGGGCCCTATGACAAACAAGATTTGTCCCAGAGCGGAGGAGGCAGATTTACTACCATAGAGAATCAGATCAGGTCAAATGGTTTCAAGTTACTGAAGATTAGACTTAGATCGAACATTAAAAGGAACTTCTTGACTTTAAGAAAGATTTGGCAATGAGGCAATGGACCTCCCTCTCCGGGAGTCTTCAAAAAGAGGCTGAACAGCTTTTTAGCTGGATTTCCTGCACTGAGTAGCAGGTTGGACTCAATCTTTCCAAATCTATGATTCTATTATTCAATTATCTTACCTTCCTTTTGTTCCACAATACTCACAAGTTCATAAAATACTCACAATGCTAAAAAGTTAAAGTTAAATTTAAAAATATAATACTGGAAGTCATTTTTCCTTGCTAATTTATCTGCCAGAGTTCCAAATGCCTGCCATCCACCTATTTCAAGTGATTTGCAAAATGATGGAACTTTAGCAAACATCTAAAAAGCCTCCTGAAAAGTTAATCCCATAACAAGAGAAAAAAAGCAAAGATTGTACTGTTCAGTTGTTGGAGCAAGTAAAACTGTAGCATGCTGAGTATTCTATGTAAAAACCCAGCTAGCATGCCATTTTAACAGTTATTCCTTTTATATGAGCTTCTACAATATTTTTAGAATGTGAGGATATCAGATTATTATTAATAAGTATTATTTTATTAATAAATCCTGAGAGCATAATTAAAATTTATTCTAATCGAGGACAGCAAAGGAATGAGACTGAAGCCATCATCTCTAGGTGACTGGTTCAATGTGAAAATAAAATTCTCTTTGTCCACTTGCACATATTTTGCCCCCTTAAGAGAAGCATTCTGCAGCACAATTCTTTCCTTTCATCAACTATAAAGTTCTTCTCAAATGAACAAAGAGGGCCACCCGTGTCCTAAAATAATTCTTCACTGACTCAGCCGTTATGTCCTCACGATGTCATTAACTCCCCACATGACCCTGAGAAGGAAAAAGGGGGAGATGGATGGCATTGAAGCACTGCCTATGAAAATAATGGATGCAGCTGTGTGATAATGGCATCCATCACAGACAAACAACCCCCACCGTCAGGAAGCACAGCATTCATTCTGTAAAACTCATAGGCAAACATTTCATATGGCCCTATTATTTGTTACTACTTTCTTTAATTTTGTATTACACAACTTTACTCATACCAACTGTCTTCCAAGCAAAGCTACATCAAATTTAAAAGGCATACCTCAAGAAGAGAGTAAGATGAGTTTTCAGTCAAGAAAGTATTGCTTGCACAATCTTTCCAAGCTTGAACCTCAGCTACTAATGACTCTAGTCTTGGCAGGTATTCCAAATGTACTGGGATAGAGCGACTTCTTGACACAAGCTCCACAAGCGTATCCAATACAGGAACACGTCCACCAGCCTAGCAGGGCAAAGATGTTACAAACAAATGTCTTAATAACACCAAAGTATGATGAAGTTGAAGATATAGAAAACAGCTGAATGAAACACTTTATGCCACGTGGAATGAGTCATTTCTCATTTCAATTTATTTGACTATAATGATTTGTTTCTAGAGCATATTTTGCTGTTAGATAGCATATTGTCTTTGTTCATATGTCAGTGATACATTTCACAAAATATGTATAATTTATTCATATGTATGCTAACATATGTAAGAGCCATGAGAATCTTATACTACTTTCCATGATGAAGCATTGTTTGCAATATTGTTAGACTTAATATTTTGCTAGGGGTTGAACATCACAGAGCCCTCAAAAACTAAGTTGCAATAAAATGAAACAGTGAGAATTCTTTAGCAATGAATAGATACATTTTCTTACCTGCAGACCCTCTACTTCCTGTAGCCAATCTTTGGCTTTTTTTACAGCATCCTTCAACGCTATGCCATTTGGAAGATAAGCAGGAATTTCCTCTATCTCCTTTACTGCTGCTTCAAGGCTGCTTAATGTTTGCCGGGGTCTTAAAATAAAAACATGTACACATAATATACCATATTGCAAAAACAATTGTTTGCCAAAAATTATAATAAGCATATGGCAAAGAAAATCAGTAAGCGATGTCACCCAATAATTTAACAGGACCATATTATACCATACTTGTAGATAAATTGAACTCATGTATAAATCAAGGGAAGATTTTGATCCAATATTATGGATTTTGCTTAGAATATGAATACAACACCCCTATCTCATTGTTGACTCCCGACTGTATTTGGAGTCTTGCTGCCTCTGAAGCCAGGGACACAGTTAGTGTGACTAATCACTGCTGACAGCGTTATCCTCAAGGGATGTATCTTTTAAAATACTGGAAATTGTTGACCATTGCCACAGCTTGCAGAAGCAAATTCAGCAATTTAATTATGCATTGCATTAAGTTCTTCCTCACCATTCAAAACGTACCTATCTTCTTCACACCATGCATAATTGTATGGACATATATCACATCCTCTCTGATGTGACACAACAATTTTTTCTCATACTTTTGTACAAATTAAAAACACACCTATTTAATTACATGGAAGCACTGAATAATAACAACAGCAACAGTTGTGAGAAAGGAAGATGCTCCTACCTGGCTTTTATCAGAGTTCTAGCCTTGTCATCCCAGTGTTCAGATACTGTTAAGAGCTCTTGTAGCTTAGCCATTGCCTTCTCAACTGCTGGGTGAGGAGCTAGTCCAACACCAGAGTCTATGAGCCTTCTCATATCATCTAGGGTGAGCGAATTTTGGTCTAAGCAAATTTGATTTACATCTTCCAGCCAGCGCGCTTGCTCTAGGCGTATTCTTAATTCGCCTAACTGGGGAAGATCAACATCAAAGTCAAAACTGACATCCAAGAGTCCCTGTAGTTCTGAAGCACTGGGAATTTCTTCAGAGAGGAGTTTTTGGCTATATTTCTGGAAGTCTTCTACCCGGTTAAGAAGATCCTGAAACGTGAACAAACAAAATGTATCAAAGTCTGAAGTTTGCACACTAGAATTTGAACTGTTCCACATCATAATTTAATGGAGCTGAGATTGCTATGGTCACCCTAATGGATGATCTGCGTGAGCATCAATAGGGGAGTGTATCCATCCTGACGTTTTTGAATTTCTCAGCAGCATTCGATATCATCAACCCTGATATCCTTCTCATATCAAGTACGGCTGGTGGGAATGAGAGAAAAGGGTCTTCTCCATGATTGCCCCCCACCTGCCTCTGGAATTCCCCCCTAAAGAACTAAAAATGGCCCCTGCCTTCTCTACTTTAAAAAACAACTAAAAACTTACTTATGCTCACTAGCATATGGAGAGGAGGAGGACTAGAGGTTAGACAACCAATATATTTTTGATCGGAAATTACTATTATATTTTGGTCCTGTCAGCTAGGCCGGCATTGTGAACATTACTGCAACTATAATTAATTTTACTTATCTTTTAATTGAACCTTTAGTTGCTCTATAAATTGAGGTTTATGTTCTTATATTACATATATTTTAACTGATTTTAGGGTTTATATCATAATTTACTGTTCAATGTTAGCTTACTTTGGGGTGCAGGAGGGTCATTTTTTTATTTATGTTTATGGTTGTTTTAAGGCATTGAATGTTTGCTTTTGTGTTTTTCTCTGCTGGAATCTGCCCCGAGTCCTCTTCGGGAGATAGGGACTATTATTATTATTATTATTGTCAGTATTCTTATAGTTGTTATTATTATATGCCTGAGGAGTTTGAGAACTGAGCGTACTATAATCCAGTGGTTATAGCCCTATTTCTCAGGTAGGTTCAAGATGGCGATGCCTGGGGAAAGCTGTTTCCCCAAAAGGAACTCTTATTTGGCATACTACAAGGTGCTATCCTATCCCCAATGCTTGTAAATAAATACACAACATCCAGGAGTGCTTATTATCAATTTCAGCTGTTATACCAGCCTCAGGAAATATATAAAGGTCTAGCTAACTTATCACTGTATTCCCTTGCTTTATTTTAAGCAAAAGTTGTTCATATCTTAGCGTCAGTGATGGCCTAGAATTAATATATCATTTATTCTTCTGTATAAGTCAACCTCATTTATAAGTTGAGGGCAGATTTGGGTAAAATTATAGATTTTGTTATGATCTATGGATAAGATGAGGGTAATTCCATGGTGAAGGGAACATGCCAGCATTGTCTCAGGGGGACAACCACCTCTGGGACAATTTTTGTCTAAATTTTCTAAACTTATACACAGTACATTACACACATTTTGAAAAAAATTATGGAGACAAAGATCTGTTCCTCCTTCAAAGGAATAAAGTTTGAATTGGACCAAGGTAGATCTTGAGGATTCCAATTTTGTCAGCCAATTTTATGTTTGGCTTCAACATGCTGTTTTTAGTGGTTTGGCAAAGTTGACATTTTCTCATTGCCAAGACAAACTAATTCAAGTTAATATAACAGCAGCTAAGTCTTTATACTTCCCTGGGATCCATTAACTGGAGATGCCAAAATCTCTACAGATCATGCAGGATATACTGTAATCCAATGCATGCTTCTAAATTTTTATAGGTGAAACATATATCTGAGCAAATATGTACAAACCTTGACTCCCACTCTATATGCTTACTAGCATTTATCTACTTCAAAAACAGGAGAGAGACAGCATAGGGTGGTGGCTTCAATGTTGGACCAGGGTTCAAATCCCTGCTTGGTAATGGGAACCCACTGGTTGACCTCTGAACATTATAGAAATATGGCAAATGCCGTCTGACCAAATCTTGCTGAGAAAAAAGTTCACCATAGATTCATCCAAAGTCAGAAATTACTTGGGATGAACAACTACAAACCTTTATGAGCCACTTTCATAACAATAAATTTGATCAATTATCTATCTAAATTGTTTCATATTTAAAAACATAAAATACTGTCTTAGTATTTTTTTCCTCTGGAGGAGGAAAAACCCTCTGTATTTCTAAATCTCAAAGATACCTTTAACAATGCTGTTTGGCTGAGAACACATGGCAAAGCATGGAGTTGTCTAACAAATAAGCGGAGTTCATTCACAGTCAGCTGATTCTGAGATTTTCCTCCTCCAGACCGGTACCTACAGTAACACAGAAATATTCGTAACACTAGAAAATTTCAAGAGTTTCATTTATGTTTGTAAAACAATATAATATACTACTAAAGAAGTCAAAGAAAAAACAGAGAACCTATGTTTTTTATTTGTTCTACACAATTGCAAACCTTATCACTATCACCTCAATGGTTGAAAAAATTTTGAATGCGTCCACCTGAGGGTGGGTGACCGGGACAGATTAGGGATTCTGTTAGTGTACCGTCCACCTCGCTGCACTACAGACTCCCTGACTGAGCTAGCGGGGGTGATCTCGGACCTGGCATTGGAGTCCCAGCGGCTGCTTGTGCTGGGGGACTTCAATGTCCACGCCGAGACCACCCTATCGGGAGCGGCTCAGGACTTCATGTCTACCATGGCAACCATGGGGCTGTCCCAACAGGTATCTGGCCCCACCCACAGTGCTGGACATACATTGGACTTGGTTTTCTGCCAGGGATGGGAGGAAGGTGGCGGTGTTGAGGAGTTATCCATCTCTCCGTTGCCATGGACCGACCACCACCTGGTCAGCTTTAGATTAACTGCACCCCCTAACCTCTGCAGAGGTGGAGGACCCATTAAGTTGGTCCGCCCCAGGAGGCTTATGGATCCGGATGGATTCCTGACGGCTCTTGGGGAATTTCCTGCCGCCTCGGTTGGTGATCCTGTTGATGCCCTGGTCGCTCTCTGGAATGGGGAGATGACTAGGGCAATAAACACGATCGCTCCAGAACGTCCCCTCTCAAGTAGCCGAGCTAAACCAGCTCCTTGGTTCACTGAGGAGCTGGCAGCGTTGAAGCGAAAGAAGAGGGAACTAGAGAGCGTGTGGCGTTCGAATCCGAGCGAGCCAAATCGAACACGGTTTATGTCCTTCTTAAGGGCATATGCCGCGGCAATAAAAGCCGCAAAGAAGACCTTCTTTGCGGCCACTATTGCGTCTGCAAAGAACCGTCCGGCCGAACTGTTCCGAGTTGTCAGAGGCCTGTTAAAACCCACCATTCAGGATGGGTGCCCTGATGACTCGGCAGCTCGCTGTGAAGCCTTTGCTCAGTTCTTTGCAGACAAAGTCGCTTTGATCCGCTCTGGTCTGGACACCATATTAACGGCAGTCTCCGAGGATGTAACACGAGCATCTGCTTGTCCGGTTTTGATGGATTCATTTCAATTGGTTCAATCCGAGGATGTGGACAAGGTGCTTGGAGGAATGAGAGCTACCACATGCATCCTAGACCCCTGCCCATCCTGGCTTCTGAAGGAGGCCAGAGGGGGATTGGCCGAGTGGGTGAAGGTGGTGGTTAATGCCTCCCTCCGGGAAGGCATCTTTCCAGCCAGCTTAAAGCAAGCTGTAATAAAACCGCTGTTGAAGAAACCATCACTGGACCCCACTCAATTCGTCAACTTCCGGCCTGTTTCCAATCTCCCCTTTTTGGGCAAAGTCCTGGAACGTGTGGTGGCCTCACAACTCCAGGCATTCTTGGTAGACACGGATTATCTGGATCCGGCACAGTCTGGCTTCAGGCCGGGGCACGGTACTGAGACAGCCTTGGTCGCCTTAGTGGATGATCTGCGCCGGGAGCTCGACAGGGGGAGTGTGTCCCTGTTGGTGCTTCTGGACCTCTCAGCGGCCTTCGATACTGTCGACCACGGTATCCTTCTGAGACGCCTCGCGGGAATGGGTCTTGGAGGAACTGTTTTACAGTGGCTCCGCTCATTCCTCGAGGGTCGGTCTCAGAAGGTGTTACTGGGAGACTCCTGTTCAACCCCACAACCTTTGTCTTGTGGGGTTCCTCAGGGCTCAATATTGTCTCCCATGTTGTTTAACATCTACATGAAGCCGCTGGGTGAGATCATCCGGAGTTTCGGAGTGCGATGTCATCTGTACGCGGATGATGTCCAACTCTGTCACTCCTTTCCACCTGCTACTAAGGAGGCTGTCGAGGTCCTGAACCGGTGCTTGGCCGCTGTGACGGTCTGGATGGGGGCGAACAAATTGAAATTGAATCCAGACAAGACAGAGGTACTCCTGGTCAGTCGCAAGGCCGAACAGGGTATAGGGTTACAGCCTGTGTTGGATGGGGTCGCACTCCCCCTGAAGACGCAGGTTCGCAGTTTGGGTGTGATCCTGGACTCATCGCTGAGCCTGGAGCCCCAGGTTTCGGCGGTGACCAGGGGAGCATTCGCACAGTTAAAACTCGTGCGCCAACTGCGCCCGTACCTTGGGAAGTCTGACTTGGCCACGGTAGTCCACGCTCTGGTTACATCCCGTTTGGACTACTGCAACGCTCTCTACGTGGGGTTGCCTTTGAAGACGGCCCGGAAGCTCCAACTAGTCCAACGTTCGGCAGCAATGATACTAACGGGAGCGGAGCGCAGGGAGCATACAACTCCTCTGCTGCACCAGCTCCACTGGCTGCCGATCTGCTACCGGGCTCAATTCAAAGTGCTGGCGTTGGCCTTTAAAGCCCTAAACGGTTCTGGCCCAACTTACCTATCCGAACGTATCTCGGCCTATCAGCCCGCCAGGACCCTAAGATCTTCTGGGGAGGCCCTGCTCTCTATCCCGCCTGCTTCACAGGTGCGGCTGGCGGGTACGAGAGACAGGGCCTTTTCTGTGGTGGCCCCGCGGCTATGGAACGCCCTGCCCTTGGAGGTAAGATCAGCCCCTTCATTGATGATATTCCGAAGAAGATTGAAGACCTGGATGTTTAAGCAGGCAATTGGTTAACCCAATGCAACGAATGGTAACTGACTAAAGGACTGGCAACATGGATGACGAACTGGATCACGTTTTTAGTTAAGAGTCGAACTGGATTGGTATTGATGTATGAATTGTGTTTTTATGTTTTTTATGTTTTTTATGCTTTTAACTTTTTTACTGTTGATGGTTATATTATGTTGTAAACCGCGTTGAGTCGCCGGCTAGGCTGAGAAACGGCGGTATATAAATATAGCAAATAAATAAATAAATAAATAAATAAAAGGAAGAAGACAGGTGAACAGCAGCCATGTCTCCTTGACTGTATAATCAGACTGTCTGGCCGAGCAACTGCTTTCAAAATTTCCAAGTAAGGCAAAACTGCAGAACCTCTTGTATGACCACAGAGAGGCCATACAAAGTATTTATTTATTTATTTATTTGATGCACTTATTAACCGCCATTCTCAGCCCATTAGGGCGACTCATGGCGGTGTACAGTACACATAAAAGACAATTACAAAGAAGCCAATTACAACAACATATAAACTATACAACAACTACATACTACACTAAAAATCCGCTTCGTCTCATAGTGGAATCATAACCAGTCTCATATTCCTTGTTCCATTCCAGTCTTCTTTACCACATTGTCGTAGCACTTAGTTAAATGCCCTCTCGAACAGCCATGTCTTAAGGCTTTTTCGAAAGGACATGAGGGAGGGCGCCTGTCTGATGTCTGCAGGGAGAGTGTTCCACAGCCGGGGGGCCACCACCGAGAAGGCCCTCTCCCTCGTCCCCGCCAGCCGTGCCTGTGAGGCAGGCGGGATCGAGAGAAGGGCCTCCCCAGACGATCTCAAGGTCCTCGTGGGCTCATAGGCCAAGATGCGGTCCGAAAGGTATTTTGGGCCGGAACCGTTTAGGGCTTTGTAGGCCAAAACCAGCACCTTGAATTGGGTCCGGTAGCAAATCGGCAGCCAGTGGAGCTGGGACAACAAGGGCGTTGTGTGCTCCCTGCCACCCGCTCCAGTTAGTAACATGGCTGCCGCGCGCTGAACCAGCTGAAGCTTCCGGGCCGTCTTCAAGGGCAGCCCCACGTAGAGAGCGTTGCAGTAGTCAAGGCGGGATGTGACAAGAGCGTGTACCACCGTCAGACTTCCCGAGATACGGGCGCAGCTGGCGCACGAGCCTGAGCTGTGCAAATGCTCCCCTGGTCACCGCTGAAACCTGGCCTGGTCACCGCTGAAACCAGTACTCTCTAGAAAGTAACCTCTCTTTAAATGAAAGCTGCTGAAAATAATAGTTTTTACCATCAAGGTACATGGCTTTACACTTCCAATTTAATACAGTTTATTGTTTTAATGCCCTTTCCTCAGGTCGGAAGGACATCACGCTGTTTTCACTGTCTCATCTTGTTTTTGTAATGATTTGAACAATTCATTATCATTAATAGACTCTGTTACCCAAACATATCCCTATATGGCATGGGAATTATTTAAGTTACAATGTATTGTCGAAGGCTTTCATGGCTAGAATCACTGGGTTGTTGTAGGTGTTTCGGGCTATATGGCCATGTTCTAGAAGCATTCTCTCCTGATGTTTCACCTGCATCTATGATAAGCATCCTCAGAGGTTGTGAGGTATTTAAGTTACGTTTACTGTGTGAATTGCTACTGTAGTTCTCTGCACTATCCTTCCTTCTGAAATGTAACACATTTTTCAAGCACTCCATGAGTATTCAAAATCAGACAAAAGATAGGTGATAAACATACCTAGTTTGCCTCTTGCCGTTAAGCAGTTGCTGTGCAACTGAGGAACATTTTTCTGCATCCTGAGTAACTAATCGAAGATGCCGCAGCAAGTCATTGTCTGGAAACTTCCTCATTTCAGATTCTTCAATTAAAGCTTTAAAACTCAAAAGACCTTTGGGAGATTAATATTTTGTGTAAGTAAGTGAATAAAGCAAAATACCTGTATTTGTATTGCAAATTGCCTCAGTCATTCGGGTTTTTTATTTTCATTTTTTCCCATTATCTTACAGACACATTATAACATTCAATCCCCTCTTCTTTCCATCCCCACATACTTAGTTAAGTAGCAAAATATGCTTTATGAAGGATAATATTAGGCTAGTATTGGACTTAATAGAATATTATGAATTCAATCATCAGAAAGAATTGGCCATACTAGCCTTAGATGCAGAAAAAGCATTCGACAATTTGAAATGGGATTTTTTAAAAATACTAATACAAGAATTAGATATGGGTGATACATTTAATAATGCAATACATGCAATATATGACTTACAAAAAGCTAAACTAAGAATTAATGGACAAATGATGGAGGAGTTTAATATATTTAAAGGGACAAGACAAGGTTGTCCCTTATCACCATTGATATTTATAATGTCATTAGAACCATTAATGAAATATATAAGAGAAGACCAAATGATCCAGGGTGCTAAAATTGGTAAATATTAATACAAAATAAGAGCATTTGCCGATGATGTGCTAGGGATAATGGAGGACCCAAGTAAAAACATACCAAAATGGATGCAGAAGATAAAAGAATACGGGTTGGTCGAAGGACTTAAAGTTAATATGTCAAAAACTAAAATATTAACTAAGAATGTGGAGAAGAAGAAACAGGACATGATCAAGGAATTAACAGGAAGAAATTAACAGGTCTGGAAATAGTTTTAAAAATTAAGTATTTAGAAGTATGGATCACGACTAAGAATGGACAACTATTAAAGAATAATTACGAAGTGGCGTGGAAAAAAATACAAAAGGACTTACAAAAATGGAAATATGTGAAGTTATCACTGTTAGGTCGTATTTCTTTAGTTAAGATGAATATACTACCAAAATTGATGTTTCTCTTCCAAAATTTACCAGTAATTAGAAGTCAAACAATTTTTGTAAAATGGAAAAAAAATTATCTGGGCTGGGAAAAGACCAAGAATAAAATATGATTAACTTAATTGACAAGAAAACTAGAGCCTATCATGATGCATGCGCTCTGTTATGGATTAAGGATTGGATTCTAATGAATAAAGAAGGCTTTCTAAATATAGAAGGGAATGACCTAAGAGTAGGCTGGTATGCCTACATGTGGTATGAAAGAGAAACGAAGGAAAAGAATTTTGGAAATCATTTTGTCAGAGCATCTCTATTGAGAGTCTGGCAAAAATATAAAAGACATTTCTATAGTAAAACACCTTTATGGGTCTCCCCAATGGAAGCACATCAGACTTTTGGGATGGCGAAGATGGCCAACTTATAGAGATCTGTTAAATAAAAATACGAATGATATAAAACCCTATGAGGAGTTAAAACAGATATTCTCTAATATTACATGGCTGCATTACATGCAAATTAAAAATTACTATAACCAAGATAAAAAGTTGGGCTTAAATTGGGAAGGAGGGACCTGGGATAGGATTTTAAAACTGGAAAAGAAAGTAATATCTAATATTTATAATATATTACTTACCTGGCTAACTGAAAAAGAACAGGTTAACAGCTGTATGATAAAATGGGCTCAAAATTTAAGAAGACCAATTCAAATGAGAGAAAGGGAGCAATTGTGGAATAAAAAATTGAAATATACATATGCAACAGATTTAAAAGTAAATTGGATAAAAATGTTCCACAGATGGTACACTACACCTAAACAACTAGCAAAAATGTATAAAACAGTCTCAGACAAGTGTTGGAAATGCCATGAACAACTCAGCTCCTTTTTTCATATGTGGTGGACATGCAAGTAGCATCCAAGTTTTGGACGGAAATACATGAAGAAGTACGGAAGATTCTAAAAATAAATTTTATTTAAAAACCGGAGTATTATCTATTAGGGTTTACAGATTTAGACTTACAATTAAATGAACAAGAAGATAAACTTTTTACATTCATTACAACTGCCGCCAGAATTGTTTTCGCAAGAAAATGGAAACAAGAATTAAATCCACCCATAGAAAGGTGGTTAGAAAAAATCAGGGAAATAAAGGATATGGATGAACTGACTTTTTTGTTGAAGAAAATTATGGGCAATACTTTAAAAAGAACAAATTGGGACCCTCTCCACAGCTATCTGGGGAAATTGCAAAAACTGACATTTATTTTTCAAGTAATATTTTTAATAATAAAAAGACATTAACCAAGAAGATGGAATGGAAGTCAATTTTCTTTTTTACTTTTTGTATTTTGTATTTTTTTTAATCATTTTTCATTTTTCACTTTTCATTTTTTTCTTTTTCTCTTTCTCTTTTTTCTTCTCTTTACATATTTCTATCTTTTTCCTTTCTTTCTATATTATTATTGTTCCCACTCTTTCGTTGTATTATGGAAAATCTAATAAAATTCTTTTTTTTTAAATGCTTTACTGTCTACCATTGTAGATTTAATGTATCTTCAAAGCACTGATAATTTCAAGTTGTTCCACCAATTTTATGCAAACTAATCTTATCTACGTTTACTTTAGAGTACATTTCCCCAAACTCACTGGCATTTTTCAGTATATATGCTTACAACAGCACTCTTCACATCAGACTATTCAGTTATAATATGTAAAAAGTAAAGTTACCTACTTTTCTTATTATTCACTTTTGCTTCCAAAGCTTCATTGACATTAGAAGCCCATTCATTGTAAGACTCTGCCCTCAATTTAAGTGCATTCCTCATGGGATATAGTTCATCAACTGTATAGCGATAACTATGAAAGTAAAGAATATGAACAATTTGAACAAATTTTAAAATTTAAGCAAAATATTATGGTACATATTTTAAAAGTTTTCTAAAATGAAATTTTATGAACACAGGAACAACTCATACGTGTGATTTCACAAAAAAACACAGTACCACTAGAAGTTTGAAAATGTGGAACACCATTAACCATGGTGGAAGGGATCCCTCCCCCACAACCTCAGAAGCGGCACTTTCTGTACCAATGTTCCATTTTTCAGAAGAATTAGGAGTGAATCCTTATGTTGGAACCTACATAAGCAGTCACCATACCCATCAGGCAGGCAATTCATCACTATATAACTACTACTGCCGCAGAATACTTCTATCAAAAGACATCTAACAGAAGCAAACTTGCTAATTTTGCAATGCCAAAACTGACAGTGAAATCCAAGTGGCCACCCTATACATCTCTACCAAGGACACTATCATAATGAATGCAGAAGTCGCAGAACTCAGTGCGGGAATTCCTTCAGAAATCAGTAAGGAACTGTGTTCACAATTTGATACAAAGGTTCTACCATCAAAACAAGTTGGAAGATCTTGACCATGTTGCAGAGACCACAAAGAATTCATTGTTTCCACTTCTATTCATTGTGAGATTTATTATATTTATTGTATTTCTGAATTACTATCAAGTACAGTATTCATGAGGTAAAAAACAGAAAAATCGATAAGGCAACATACTTATTTAAGTGAATTAATTCATCAGAACAAAGCAGTTACAAACAAAAATGCTTACCCCATTTTATATTGATAAGTGGGACATGTACAGAGATCCTCCACATGATACAGGCATACCAATGCACCAGGGCTACAAGTACAAGATATTGCAGACATATAGCAAGTGGTTTTACATTTCATGCACTGCCGTTCATCATCAGGCAACACTTCCAAATTCATTCTTTCTGAATCAGTAACTCCCTGCAATGAAGCATACAGGAAGTTCATAAGCTAACATAGCAAAGCAGCTCAAATACATAAGGTGGGTAGCTGTGCTTCACTAATATAATATGAAAGTCATGAATTCTCATCTTCCACACCAAAAAAGGCATCTTGAGATTTTTTCTGAACACTTATGAGGTAACTGAACACAGATGAAAATGTTCAAAAAAAGGACTAGCCCTGACCACGAGGGCCCTGATCCACGTTGTTAAGTTTGAGGGGGTGGCTCCCTTGGTGTTTCTAGGTTAAAAGGGAAGAGGGAATTCAAGAATGAAACAAATTGGAAAGGTAAGAAATACAAGAATGGAAAGTAAAGAAAGACTGCTAAGAAGTACTAAGTTTTGTTACTGGTTGTTGATTTTGATCCTTGTTTAATATTGTTATAATGCTGTTGTTTTATTTTGTTTTATATTGATGTTATATATTTTAATGTGTCACATTTTAATTGTTTTGATCGGGCTTGGCCCCATGTAAGTTGCCTCGAGTCCTTTCAGGGAAATGGAGGTGGTGTACAAAATAAAGCAGTTGTTGTTGTTGTTGTTAGGTCTGGAGCTTGCTAGAACACATCCTGCAAGAACGCAGGCAAGAAAAGGTCTGACCTCTTTGGGGTCGCTCCCTCCACATAGTATCACCAGAAGGTCCTGCTTACAAACAGTGAATGGGAGGAACAACCCAATGTATAGGATGTAAGGCCACTTCTCTATGGAAAATAACTACTTTTTCAAATTTTATTTTTTTTAAAAATTAAAAAATCAATTGTGTTGATGGGAGGAATTTGTACTACTTTTAAATAAAAGGATTGTTCCTAATATCACAGCTATTCAAGAACTTAAACTAGTACAAAGATAGCCACGCTACTTGGGATTACAAAAACACTCACATATTTTGCTGTTTCTCAATTAGTTGCTTTATAATATGGGTAGGAAAAAGGCTGCATGTTGTCTTTCAGAAGTTCTTTAGCAGCTCAAGGAACTCCCATGGACCAAATCCATTATAATTTTCCATCAAGGTTAGAAAATAATTCAACAAAAACTCAAAATAACAACTTATGAAAAGGCAACCCATGGCTATCTCCATGACCTTTCTCCTCCAAAAAAAAATTGTTTTTTTCAAAACTGGAAATAGACTTCTGGTCTCTTCCAGGTGTTTCTCAGAGATTATCTGGACCAAGGAGAGTCAAAACTGAATCCCTGAACATCTGCAGCTTGCCAATCTCTAGTTTAATAATGTTTCATCGCTTGACACTTTATGTAACAAAACATACCAGCTTAAACACAGCCTCCCGTAAAGCTTTTTCATCTTCAATCATAATAGCCATGTCTTTCTCAACAGTTGATGCTACCACCACATCAAGAGTCTCTGCTTTGGCAGCCATTCTACATATCATTTCATCATGAGAAAACACACAATAGCGGTTTAATAAGCGATAGTGTTCCACGCACTGACGACCCAACGGCAACTGAAAGAAAATCGACAGCAAATAATTTTCATATGTTATTTAATGTGGGAATAGTTGTACAAAATCAGTACCCTGAGGGGGAGGGAGAGAGAGAGAGAGAGAATGTGACTGAAAAATGTTACTGTAATTTGGTTTGTTATACTTTTTAAAATAAATCAACAGCAGACCCTTATAAAACACTGCATCAAACTATTTACTGCTGATGAGGGAAGTATTTAGAGAATGCAATGAGAGTCTTAAAACTGGATTTTTAAAAAATGACATTTTGAAATCTAGATATTTTTCATTAGGATTGCTTTTTCCAATGCATGAAGTTAATTTTGCATGCTAAACAAAGAAGCCATCCACACCCCTACAGAAGCATTTTTCTTGGCCAAACAGTAAAATAACATTAAAATGTACAACATACATTTCAGATTGTGTTTTCCAATAACATTTCATAACATATAAAACTTACCCAGTCAACAGTGCAGAAATTAACAGCTTCAGCAAAGTTGAAACCTTGGTTAAAGCCACTGTGATAGGCTCTTGGGAAAGTAATCACAAATTCACCAGCACACTGGTTGGTTCGGTAAATCTAGGATCAAGCAAAGAACACTAACATAAGACAAAGGGTTACATAAAATTAATAGTTCTCAGCTTTTTCTTTTAGGAAAGCAAGAGATTCCCTAAATGATACAGACACAAAATGTAATTATAATTTGTTAAAAGCAAGGTGTGTTATATAGAGATGTATAATCTCTCACTGTTTTTAAGCTCAGAGATGGGTCAGGAAAAAAAACCAAATCAACAGACTGGTTGGCTTAACTTTTTTCACCTATCATTAAGCTTTTTAAAAAAATAATAAAAAAATAATTGAATCAGAAACAACACAACTACTTTTATCTGAAAAAAAACCCTCAAATTATTCCCATGCCATGGAGAGTATCTTAAAGATTGAAGCTTGCATCAGAAGGAAGAGAGATTAAAAACAGACGCTTGGTGACATACCGGCACACCATGAGACATCAGTGTATTGGGATTCATAATTGTAACTAGTTGATGTAAAAGGTCTGGCTGAGATTCAAATAATTCAGGAGCCAGCTTCTTCATGACTTCTTCCAGCTGCTCAGCTGCATATCCTGGGGCTCCATACCATGTTTTAGGTTCTCCCCTGCAATTTTTTAAAGAAGAAAAATCATTGCAATTTCTACCAGACTAAACTAGAAGAAAGGTGATGGGAGTTGCAGCCCAACAGAATTTAGAGGGTTGAAACTCAGCTTTATATCTGGGTTTTTTTTAAACTTATTTATAGGGTCCCTTTCACCAGACACAGGACCCAAAACAGTTCACATGTGTGTACTACCAGTAAGCGAATATGTTTTAGGAGTAGACAAGAAGGCACAGAAGGTATAGTTGGTACTCAGAATTCACCAATTCAGCAATCCATGGTGTGAAAATATTTCTAAAAAACCTAAAAAGCAAACCATGATTTTGCCATTTTACTGCACCATCATATTGTGGTATCCACGGGGAGTCCTGGAATCAAATCCCAGTGGATACTGAAGGTCCACCATATATGCATGAAACCAAAAATAGATATATCTTTAATGTTTTAAAAGATCATTTAGTTACACGTATTACTTAAATCAGGTTACATACACAGTAAAGCTTGCTATGGTATAAACTCACCAGTGCAGATAATTGATAGAATAGCTCCAGTGATCCTCAATATGCCAGCAAAATGAAGAAAAGCACATGCCTACGTACAGCCAGGGCAACTTCATTCCACATATATCTGCAGTGATGTGAGCAAGTACAGATTCTTCCATCACAGGCATGTTGTTCAAATTCCATCCGCTATCAAGATATTCCTAAAAAACAAGCAAGAGTACAATTCATACTTCTGAGAAAAGTAAGGTGATGCAATACAGGTTATCTATAAGTGTAGTCTTCAAGTCGTCATCTGTCAACTCACACAAATGTGCTTTGGGTTAACTGGATTTGTGCAGGGCATGTTTTGGAACCTTCCAGAACTCTTACATAAGCATCAAATGTCACAGCTACATTTCTTCAGCTGTACTCCAACCCAGAGAGGGCTATGGGGATCTGTCATCTTTCATGAGGTTCCTTAATCCCACTTCAAAATGTTAAATGGCATTGGGTACAAGTTACTTCTCTTGTATATTCCTTGATGCCAGGATTACTTTCAGAGATTCTTCTGTAGGTGCTCCCAATAAGTCAGGTAACACAGAGGTTTCGTAAGAATACTTTTTTTCTGGGTCCCGATTCCTGTTCAGAGCCCTTCTCCCATGCAAATGTTAGGTGATTTTGTTCAGGACAGGTGCCTTTCTGTATATTTTCAAGTTGCTGAACTTTGTAAACTGAGGCTGCTCATTTTTATTTTGATATGCATGCAGTTTTAACTCATTTTCAATTTGTTTTACATTTTTATTTGATGGTTTTATTTGGTTAACATTTAAGTTTGTATGTCACTCAGAGAAATTACAGTTCATGAATGTTATAAAATACTGGAATAAACAAAGTCATTTGAAGGCTATGGAGAATGTACATTTATCATTCCTTTCTCAAACAGCATGCTGATTAATTTGGGATCTGATATGCTATATTATATTTGTACTAGCATAGTATCAGTTAAAAGACTAGGATCAGCTCTGGCTGCTCAATAGAATTGGACTGTATATCTGTCTTTAAATGAAACACATTCCAAATGTTAATTGAGAATTAAATCCTACCTCTTCTTCTGGTTTCAGCTTAATTTTCCCACCTCTCACGGGAAATCCACTGCCAAATTCCTTTGAAGCAATATCAGCACCATACTCTACTGTGACATCCTCCTCAATTGTGCTAACAAGACGCCAGAATTCTTTCTCAACCAATTCCGTTGGAACCATC
Source organism: Anolis sagrei (assembly GCF_037176765.1). Taxonomy (NCBI): domain Eukaryota; kingdom Metazoa; phylum Chordata; class Lepidosauria; order Squamata; family Anolidae; genus Anolis; species Anolis sagrei. The sequence goes on along the minus strand of NC_090024.1, from coordinate 206,489,974 downwards.
TGAATAAGAGGCAGACAAAATATTACTCACTGGCAAAGATGAATTAAAAGAAAATAATACAATCTCAACATAGTTAGGAAAGGAAGCAAATTGAATGGGGAGAAAATATGAGAGGTGTTGTAGATTCTGCCAGAGAAAGCAAAACCATCCACTGTTTACCCTACTATAGAATGAAGCCAAATTCACAGGGGGAAAACAACAACTAGCAAAACACTATGCTAAATCATTTCAACTATCTTCTTAAATCAAAACATGTGAGAGTGAAAAACTGAGTTAGCTGCATAGTGACTATCGCATTAGGTCCCAAGCAGCATATATGTCCTTTCTAAAGGAAAATGCTACCCTGTAAATTAAAATGTACTTGCACTGAATTTCTTTAAAATAGGACTTGGCAACTGCATGAAAGCCAAGGGCCAATTTTCCCCCAAACTCTACTTCCGTCTCATCTCGTTCCCTCCCACATCCCACATTCACAGCTAAGTTATTTATGCTATTTTACATAGCAACAAAGAATTCTTGCTTTTTAATTGATATTTTAATAAATTCTATAATGAAATCCAAGTTATACATTCATTAGAAATATGAACATACATGCACTGGCATATTAAAATAATCTGACTTGAAGGCATCTGCCATTTCTCCAAATGTGCGAAGAGTGTAGTCTCGTGCTGCCTGCTCAAAACCAAATGCTTCTTGTGGTTTATTACACTCCTGTGTAATTAAAAGACAGTAACAAATTAACAGAAGATTTTAATAATACCTTACATAATGCACCCAAATTCAATAAATAAATAAATACTTCTAAAATAGGATGATGTTCTCTTTACAAAGGTGGACTAACAGGGTCCCAATTCTGCAATAAGGGAACTATAGGCTATAGCAGAAAAGTGGCAAAGGTCTATGGCTGCTCTATAATACCATGAAGGACATAGTAGAGGCAGATAGGCTGACCCCCAACAATGGTGGAGAAGATTTCCTGTAAACCTGGAGGGTGGGACAGGATGAAGGGGAACAAATGTTGACACTGATCTCCAAGATCGGAGGGTCAATATAAAAAAAGGAATAATATTTTGGATTCATGTTACTCTGTCTCGAATGATAATTTTGGGAGCCTAGAAAAAAAAATCTTCACATTTTCTTATTACCTGGGCTAGGCATTGAGGGCATCTCCAATCCCCCTTGGGAACATCATGAAGAGGTGGTATTAAACAAAAGGTATGGTAACTGTCATCACAACCATCACAGAGAAGCAGACGGTCCTCATCATTACCACTGCCACATAAGAGACACACATACAAATCCACCTGTCAAAAGAAATTGCCCAAGTAATTATTTGGGCTTAGCCCCATGTTAGCCGCCCCGAGTCCCTTTGGGGAGATGGTGGCAGGATATAAAGTTTATTATGTATTATTATATTAAGTAGAAGATAAATAACGCTGGTCCCAATATCTTATTTATTTTCATTGCAGAACTCACAATAAGTCAGCTCTGAACAATATGTAGAAATATGCCACATTTATTCTTGAATACGTTTACAGATGGCCCTTTGGATTCATTGGAACCACCATTTCCAGAGACCACAGATCATCACACCCCGTATCAGTAAATGGTAGGGATGCAAATACAGATATGATGAAGCATGCATGTCCATGTCAACACCATTAAATATGGGGTATGATAATCCTTTTTTTTTTTTGTATCCACAGCAGGTACCAGGAGCAAACCTCTGCAGATATGGCAGGCCCACATTAATAGTTTGCTGTCAGATATGAAAAGTTATCAATAATACAAAATATATTTTGCGAAAAAACAATCTAAAAACAGATTGATAAACAAACTAAAAGTGGAGTTTAGAAGGTATGTCATCACCAAAATTATAGTTTTCAAAATATAGGTCTATTACACTTCCTTGGGGTTTGTAAGATTGTTCATTATCACTATTACAGCTAAGAGAAAAATATGTAGTTGGACAGTTTCTGCAGAGAAGAAAAATAATCCAGTTAGCCAAAACAGTAAAGGCAAAACAGTTTTCAAACTGAAGAGCAAGAAGGAACATTTGAAAGAATCTTTAACTAGTGTTTGAGACAATCTGTTGGAGAACTGAGTGTCAATAATGAAATCCCATTCCAGATGAAACAGATGACATGGAACCTTGCCAGATCAATATTTTTATGAAATAAACAATAATTAAGTGAAGTGTCCTATTGTCAAATAGTTTAACACCAGTCAATAATGTTTCCACTATTTGAATAAATAAATGTTTCTACTCTCTGGATAAATTAACAACCACAAGTAAGAATACTCACAGCATTAAAGCTTTTCTTAGAGCGTCCCTTTGGTTTTTCTCGATCTGTTTCCCAAATCGGTTGGCTGTTTTCAACAACTTCTTGCTTCACTATGTTTTGAGCTTCTTTATCTGATAAAGCACAACTTGTGTTCATTGCAAGGTTAAGACGAAAAGAGGAATTATTCAATAATTACACAGGCTAGTGTCTAACTCTTAGTTTACTGAATTTTCTCAATTTCCATTGAACAATCAGATTTGCAAGTATTCACAACAGATGCAAGGATTCTAAAGAAAACAACCTTTTTGCTTTATTCCTATTCACATGTCTCACAGCAGACATATTATTTGCAGAGGGAGTTCTCCTGTGTGAAAGATGTAGCATCCCTATCTACTTATAGGTGGGTTGTTGTGTGTTTTCCAGGCTGTATGGGCATGTTCCAAAAGCATTCTCTCCTGATGTTTTGCCTACATCTATGGCAGGCATTCTCAGAAGTTATGAGATCTCACAACCTCTGGGGATGCCAGCCATAGATGCAGGCAAAACATCAGGAGAGAACACTTCTGGAACATAGCCATACTGCCCGGAGAACACACAACAACCCAGTGATTCCGGCCATGAAAGTCGTCGACAATACTTACAGGTGCTTTGTCTATCTAAAATGTTTTTGGAAAAAAGGAAGCCTAAACAGAGGAATTGCACCAGAATAATTGCCAACTTTTAAAAAAATCATTGTCATAAAATTCAAATATTTTTAATGGTTCTGAAAACTCAGAATTTTGGCAAGTGCTACAACCAAATGAACCCAGATTTACACTTCTATGCCAAGCCAGAATATTTAGATGTAAATGTACACAGAAACAATCAAATTTAACAATATTTATTTTATTTTTTACTGATACACTCACCAACATCAGGTTTTGCAGAGGTGCTTCCCATTCTGCGTCTCAAGTTGTGAGTTTTGGTTTCTGTAGTTTCCTCTGCATCCGTTTTAATATTAGTAGCCTTGAGGAGAAAAATCAGTTTAATGTTATTCATTTTAACATCTTCCTCACAACAGAATTACTTGTCCTGGACTAATCATATGCAACAATGGAGTGTTACTGTCAGTAGTCGAAGAGGTGTGGCTATGTAATTCACCCAATTACAAGGAACCAATGCAGACAAGTCTAGATTGGTGTATATACCCTATGTATTCAAATCTAATTCTCTGCCTTTTTGGGTAATTAACTTCGCCAAATTAGTGAGTGCATTACATTTGCTAATATGGTAATCTTGATGATGAGCCAAATTATTAGATTCAATGCTGCATTAGACTCAAGTAAATATGGTAAGTTTCAGAGATGCTGCATTTGGCATACAATCTAAAAAATCTACTAAAACTCTGTTTTTGTGAGAAGATTTTACAACAAAGTTGCTTAAGGACTACTGCTTTCAAAGTCTTTAAACATGTCTCACTTTCTCTGGCTTGTATCTTGAACAACCTCTCTGGCATTAACCATTTCTCAAACTCTATTTAGTCTTTGTTAAGCAAATGTAATTTATTTTCTACCAAACAGTTGAATAGTTAACTGCAGCAATAAAATCTAAGTACAACAAAACTAGAACTATTATATACAATTAGTAATAAAATGTCAACCTAGTTTAAAAAATACAAATAAAACAGGAATCAGATTTCAAATCCTGTATATGTGGGAAACTTGATAATACGTATTCACAGTTACATGAATGTCAGCCTCCCCAAGGGAAGGCAGTGGGGAATCATATGTGACTCTTCAGTCCATTCAGAGTGCCAACCCAAAAATAAATAAAAATTAAATAATAAAAACTGTAGAAATTGCGTTGAAATACTATAACTGCTATAGTCTCTAGAAAGCAAAGGACCTTGTGAGAGCCTGAATCATTATCTTCCCAAAATCAGAGTCAACTCTACCTCGGCTCTCATGCGTTTTGCTCGACGTGCAGATGGACACGTTTCCAATGGCTGGACAGACTGTCTTTGAGGAATATCATGGGGTTTATATTCCTTTTCCTTTGTTTCATTTGTAATATCTGGTTTCTGAAAACACTAAAAAGGTAAAAAAAAAAGTGAATTGTTTCTCTATGTCATAAATCAAAATCTATATAATGTATATTTAGTTGCTAGAAAAAAATACATGACTACATTCACTAAAATTCCAGTTAGGATAATTAGCTCTACTTCCTATAAATATTGTATATTATTGCTTAAATCCAGAGTATTTTTAAAGTAGCTGCCCCCCCCCCCCCAGAAATCTGCTCCAGAGAGTTCCTGAATCCAGCAAAGCAGATTCTTGAAAATCCTACGCAGCTAAAAAAAACGACAAAGCCTGGATCAAACACAATTGTGATCCATGACAATTATATCACAATGTTTATAAAATATTTAGAAGTGTTTATTTTTTATAAAAATATCCAGAGTATTAATATATATAAAATATACTCAGAAGTAAATATTTTATAATCAATGTGATTTATATGGCTTCTCAACAGCAAATGGAGAACAAAATCTTAATTATTCCAGGTTCAGACAATGCAGTAATTCTGCAGTGGAAATGACAACAGAGCTTAGAACAAAAACCCATGACCCTACAAACCTATGATATTGTGCAAGGGGCCACAAAATTTGACAATCCCAGCATTTCTGTGGTTTGATGTGATGAAGAAGACAAAACATGTATCATGGGCTCTCCAATACATAATTAGTTTAAGGTCATATAAATCCATCATTATTTTTTATTACAACAAAGATGAGACCCCATGGCAGTGCAGCTAACAGACATTACTCTCTCCCTTTTTTTACTGATATAGCGATCAGTAAAAAAAAAAGGCTAAATCGAGAGTGTCTGACTGGCCTAAAGTCACCTTCGTGGTTGAACAGAAATGTTGGATCTCAACATGTGTAAAGACACAAACAGTTTCGATAACTGCAGTCTTGTTTACTGGGTAGCAGTGTTTACCAAGAAGCTCCAATGAGCCCAGTCTGGTTTCATTTAACAACTATTTGGCAAGATTCCGGTTTCCAGAATTATCAAATCAACCCCCTCACCCCCGCCCCAAGATCATACCTTTTAAAAGTTGAACTACATTTACCAATGCACACCCCAATCCCAATCCCTGCAATCATTCTATATACAAATAGTGATCTCATTGCTTTTTATGTAACCAAAATTTCATAATTCCAACATAAATCGGAAGTAAATATTTACTAAAAAAGAATTTATAGAGTTCTAATACCCAAACATAAAAAAACTCAGGTTGGATGCTATTTGAATGCTGGGTTGGTTGTGCACAAAAACTGAGTATCTTGGGAAAAAGCACAACTGACTACAACCCTCAATAGGCACAATATGTAAGACAATGTTTTGCTGAAGGTCTCAATAGATGCGAGACAAAGTAAAAAATGAGATAGCAAAACTCTACGCTGTCCAGGATCACCACTCAGAGCCTTTTGCCATGGTCTACAAATATACTCTCTGATAAGCTGGGGAAACGTTTCTACTAAATAAACTGTAGTATTAGTATCACTATATTGCGATGCTTAAGGTAACATCTCATCATAGTAATGATGATGTTTTTGTATAATTCTGGACTGTGAATTGTTTTTATACTGTGTCTTGAATTTTGTGGTTTCTATGTTGTACACCGCTGTGAGTCGCCCCTGGGCTGAGAACAGCGGTATATAAGCAAAATAAATAAATAAATTAGTACAAAGTGTAACAAGTAATTTTTTTTTAATATGTCTACTCCAACCTATGAATATGAAAAATGATGTTAGAAGATGCATTGTGTCTTTATACATCCATTTTTGTTGCCTTAGGTGTCGCAACTTATTTGTCTCATAGTAATGACAGGCAGTTGGGGATAAAGGTCAATACATGAAACATTCATCCTTACATTCTGTTTTGCTTTAAAAAGAGAGAGAGAGAAGCTTGTTTATTTTATATCCTTCAACTTACTCTTTTTAGTTTGGTAATCCCATTATTTTTATTTCTTAATCTTATAATAGTGCTCACTGCTTCACGTCTCCCTTCTTGTAAACAATTTCACAAGCATAGGTTGGAGAAGTATGATAGTAATGGTAACAAAATACATTTTAAGAATAAAATGTTATCTTTCACAAGCTTCCCAAATACAGGAATGGCATACAAAATGCCATTACCTCAAGGCAGCCAGAAAGGAGTTTTATATGCTTTGGCAACCAACACACCAATTTCATCCCAATTCTCACAGCTATTTGCATAAATCAGCACCTCAGCACACAACAAGCATTTCAATGATACAAAAAAGATTGAATTGTTAACAGAGTCTACCTGTCTATGTCAAGCAAAAATATTTTAGAGGAGAATTATGTGAAGTGCAAGATTACAGGTTGAAAAATATATAATCTCATTAAGATACACTCCCACAGAAATTTAAGAAGTACTATGCTTAGTTTGGGGACACATTAGCTGGAGGTGAAGAAACCATATGCTCAATGAGGGTTCAAGAAAAATGAGGAGGGGAGTGCTGTTGGTAGATTCCTTGCTCATTCTTATAGCATGCACTAAAGTAGAAACACATGTTAAAGCACAATCTCATAAGCAACAATAGCCCAAAATAAAAGGAGATGAGAACCTTAGGTAAAGGTGTAGAGTGACTGCAGAAACCACAGAGTGCATTTCTATTTTGATCTCTCAGCTGTGTTGGGGAAACGTATCTCCTTCTACGTCCCACCTCGGAGTTTAAAATCTGCTGAGGGGGCCCTGCTCTCGGCCCCACCTTTATCACAAGCGAGACTGGTGGGGACGAGGGACAGGGCCTTCTCGGTGGTGGCCCCTCGCCTGTGGAATGCACTCCCCGGAGAAATTAGGACATCAACATCCCTCCTCTCCTTCAGGAAGAAGCTAAAAACCTGGATGTGGGACCAGGCCTTCAGGTAAGCTGGCAGATGGACAAAGACAACCAATAATGACCAGAGTAGGAAAGGACAATGACAATGCTAAGTGGTTTACGGATTTGGTGAACACTGACCACAAGATGTTTTTATTGCTGCTAGTATACTGTCTGATTGTTTTAATCAGTTATAACTGTGATATTATGTGGTAAATTTGTGTATTGTATATTGCATTGTATGTTGTAATTGTTAGGCATCGAATTGTGCCTTTTGTAAGCCGCCCTGAGTCCCCCCCCTAGGGGGTTGAGAAGGGCGGGGTAGAAGCACCCCAAATAAATAAATAAATAAATAAATAATGGATTTAAAATTGTAAATGTTAACTCTGACATACTCATGTTTTCTCAGCTGCTATTTATCTTGTTAGAGAGATTCAGAGATATCACCATTTTCCTTCAGTGTGTTAAAATTACAGCATGCAAGGCAGGCATAACAACAAATAATGCTGCTATTCCAATGTTTTAAAGTGAGAATGACTAACAAATTCCTCAAAAGCCATGAAGACCACTTCAGAATCCAGAAAGTGGAACTAAGTGAAAGCAGTGGAAACCTTCCATGGAAGTGACCACATCTTCTTGGGATTTGTTATACAAAGAAATGGGGAAGTTAGATATCTATTCCGGACTTAAGAAAGCTGATTTCAACATTGAAGACACTGCTGCACATAATTCAACTGAGAAAGAAAAGTGTGAGGTGTCTAAGGCAACAAAAATGGATGTATAAAGAACTTCGAGATCAGCTGTGATTTAAGAGGAACAAGTACAAGAAATGAAAGGAGGATTTTCTTACTAATCCTTTATTCTTTCATAACTTCCAGATGAGCTGAAAGACTTCCTGATGAGCTAAGATTTAAAACTGGCATGCACAAGAGATAAAAAGGGGGAATCACCAAAGAGGGATTCAAATAAATAGTCAGCATGTGTAGAAAGTCAGAAAACCTAAAGCACAGAATGAGTTTAGGCTTACTAGAAAGGATAAAAACAACTGGAAGGGCTTTTTGTTATGTCCATAGCAAAAGGAAGAACAAGAAAAAAATGTAGGCCACTGCATGAAGATGATGAAAAATGCTAACATGGGACAGAGAAATGGCAGAAATACTCTACCCCTTATTTGCCTCAGTCTTCTTCCAAAAGGTAAACAGTGCTCAACCTGGGGAAAATAGGGCAGATAATATAGAAAGGGAAATGCAGCAAAGAATAGGAAAATAGGAAGTACAGGAATACCTGACTACTCTAAATGAATTGTATTATCCTGGGACTGATGGATTAAAAGAACTGGCAGAAATATTCTCAAGACTACTGGAAAAAAATATTTGAGAATTCCTGGAGAACAGGAGAGACCCCAGCAGACCGCAAGAAGAAAAATGTCCCCATCTTCCAAAAAAAAAAAAGGGGGGGGGGGTCAAGAACCAAACAATTTGCACCCTTTCAGTCCAACATCAATTCCAGGAAAGATTCTAGAGCAGATCATTAAACAGATATTCTAAAACCACATGGAAAGGAATGCATTGACCACTAAAAGTCAATATGGGTTTCTCAAAAACAATTCAAGTCAGATTAGTCCTCCTTTCATCTTCAGTTGGTAGATGAAAGGAATGATGCAGATGTAACATATATTGATTTCAGTGACACCTTCAACAAGGTCCCATATGAACTTCTTGCAAACAAACTAGGAAAATGTGGATTTGTTACTATTATGTGGATTTGTAATTGGTTGACCAACCAAAAATCCAAAGAGTGCTCACCAATGGCTCATCTTCATCCTGGAAAGAAATATCTAGTGGGGTGACACAAGGTTATGTCCTGGACCCAATGCTATTCAATATCTTTATAAATGAACATGATGACAGAATACACAGCATGTTTATTAAATTTTCAATTGAGACCAAATTAGGAGAGGTAGCAGGATCAGAATTTAAAATTATCTTAATACAGTGGTTCCCAACCATTTGTTCTCTAAGTGTCTGAGATATCAACTCCAAGAGGGGTAATTTTCAGCTTTATAGCCACTACTCTTCTACCAAAGTTTCCAAGCATGTGTTCTCTGAAAATGTGATACACAGCTAGAACCACTTGAGGGTACTGTGGGGCCATCCCACAGAGAAAATGCAGCCCAAGATTTTCTGCTCATTGCAGATCACCCATCCTTTCAAATGAACAGAACTTTTGACTTTCTAGTAACTAATAAATTCAGACCAATAGATCCTTTAATTAGATTTCCCCCCTCTAACCCTGGATACTTGAAATGTTATAGAAGCACTAGTAAGCCAAGATTATATAGTAGTTAGTCATCTATCAGCACTAGTTGTCTGTTTTTCTTTATGATTTCAAACAAATTTCTATGAGGAATTTATATAATTTTAAAAGACAGAATAATCTGGGCTTTGAAAGAAATTCTGTACCTCAAAACATCTGATGTAAATATCGAAAGTTTTACAAATGGAAAAAGGCATTCTTCCTATGTAGAAAATAATGCTTTTAATTAACAAAATGGTTAATTTTAAGTGGAAATATCTACCATTATATATAAATTATGTTCCTATCCTGCCTTTCTCCCCAAAACTGTGACACTCTTTTAAAAATACTTGTAAAGAGTTACATAAAATCAGTATCACAATTTACAATAACAAGTATTTTACTTTACACTTGTTAATATTTATTTTAAAAATATTGGTCTCAACTCCTCCCTCTAAGACAAGTTAACAAAAAATCTTTGAATGATAAAAATGTGTTAATGAAAAAACAAAGTAATAGACATGGATCTCCTTATGCTGCAGAAACTTAGCAGCCAACAAAGACTGAGTACACAAATTATTTCTCCATATTACCAGGAAATAGTACTGAGCTGGACATCTGTACAAAACATCCTTCAGAAAACACCAATTCTACTGAAGTATTATAAGTCCTTTGATCAAGGGTAACCAATTTAATGTAATTCACATTTACAGAACTATTCATAAGAGCCATATGATTAGCATCCAAAACTGAAACCCCAAGTACAACTCAAACTAAAAACATATGGCTTCATTGAGTCTCTTCACAAAAAATGTGGCAGTAATTTGCATAGAAGGATGGACAGGAAGCACTTAAAACAATTTAAAACAGAAAGGGAAGCACTGTCATTCAAAAAGTTAAACATACCTTTTCCAGAACTGCATCATCCATTAAACACATCAGTTTGGAACAAATGTCAGGTGCCTATTGCAAGAGAGAGCTTGGAGAGTTACACTTTAAAAGAACGGTGACCTTGACAGGTAAGGTCACAAATAGTCATTTGAAGCGTGTGATTATTCTTACTTCTAGTGTGATTATTTTCTCAACAGCTGCAGATTCATTTCAGAAACATCAGACACCTAAACAAGGCCTCGTTTTTCAACAGTATATTGTATGTGAGACAGATCTGTTTGCAGATGCAACTATTAGATCTCCAAAAACATGAAGACAAGCAAATTTCACAAAAAGCACAAGAGACAGACAAGGTAGACAATTAAAATGAACCACCATAGCAATATACAAAAACAATGACAAATAAGCTAATTAGGTCACCGTTCTGGACAAAATGATGTATTTTATTTTTTACAACCTGTAATATATTTCCAGAGGGTTAGTTGTAACAAATACTTCTCCTGACTAAGCTATGGGCTGAATTCAATTACTAGTCCAAATTACAATGGATCCATTCACTGACTTGCTGAATAGTACACTAACTGTATATAAATCACATTATTCAAGGTAAGTTGGAACTAGATAGTGGATTTAGGTCAAGGCCCATATTTATTACTGTGTTATATCCTACTAAGTTTTATTTATTTCCCCCAAATTGGCTGACTTTAGGCTTACTGGAATTTAGCATTCCACACCACTCCAAAAACTACTCTATGTTTAATTTAGTTCCGGGTTAAGAGAATGCATGTTCTGCTTCATCACTAGCTGATACAGATAGTCAATAAATTCCAATTAAAAACTATGTGGACTATAGGCTGAGGGCTGTATGAAAGTCAGACTTTCATTGCCCCTGTGTACAGAAGACACACCTGGAGTCCCTCATGTCTTGTCTCAGGTTTCTCTGAGGATAGCTACTTTACACATTTATATCACTTTCACAAGAATCCTAGGATTCATGGTTTGGTTGAATACTCAGCTTAATGTACTCTATTGAATACAATATCAGAGTAATCTAGCAGAGAATTCTAGCTGCACATGATGGAACCATTACAATTAAAGCAGAATCAAACTGCTATGACTGTGGAGCAAAGATATACACTCAATTCAGACAGAGCCAAGCAACAAAAATGTTTCTTTCTCAGGTATTCTTACCAAACATATTGTCATTTTTAACATAAACACCATTGGATAAAGGGCCCAAATATTTCACAGGATGGATCAAATTACTGTCTGCATAATCCTTGTGCACCATCTATTTTCAGTTGATTTAATTCACAATGATATAATAACACATGTCCCCTTTTTATGCTGATTTAGTCCACATGCCTAAGTGAAACACACAGCCAAAAATCAGGTTTGATCACAATATTGGGTGCTTCCATACCTCCCTAATTTTCATCACGCTAACCTGGTGATGCAGCAGTACAGTGCCACAGAGTCAATAATTTTTTTGCATAAAATCTAAAAATGATAATTCAGTGAATACAAATAATGAACATAGACTATGTTTGAAATACACTATGATCAAAATAAGGGGTGGTACAAACACACATAAATTTGAAATGAGAAATTTTGTGTTGAAGACTTCCATTGCCTGTGTTTAAACTAATAGTTAGTGAGCAATGTAAAAGTAAAATTTCTCTTTTTCCCCTTGTATTCAAACACATAAACATCAGTGTACAACATTATACATACAAGTATAGATATAGCAAAAGCCAAATTATTTTAAAATTTGAGAAGAAATAAAAAACACAGAGGATTTCTTAGAATTACACAGTGGCCTAGTACAAGTTTCAGAGAGCTGTGGTGGGCCACTATCTTACTCCAAATGCTACAAGCACAGTTGTCCAGAGCAGATGTTGTCTAATAATAACAGTAGTAGTAGTAGTAGTAGTAGTAGTAGCAGTAATACATTTGGGTTTTAAAAGCCTTTAGGGTTTACATACAGGCTGAAAGAAAGGTAACTAAGCAGTTTTCTGCTTAGTTCCAGCAATGTGAGGCTGTCACTTAAAGGTTCCTGTAGTCGCTTATGTGTATAGGGAGTATGTTAAATAATGCAATGTCAAACAATTAATGTTTTTAAAACCCAGTTACAGCAATTTAAATTCAGTCCAGAAACGGATTGCCAATAAAATGAATACAAAATAGTTAAAAATGATGGTATTACTATCTTGGACAAGCATATGGGCAGCTCAGGCTTCAAGACAGCTTTCAAAAGCAACTCTGTATAGACCATTACAGTAGTCTATTCTGTATGTAACTAGTGCCTGTGTACTGATGGTAAAGATACAATCGAGAATTTCCCAACTAACTTTTGGCACAGGAAGCTGATTTCTTTCAGACACATTGTTCTCCTTAAGCAATAGAGCACTATCAGATTTATTAGATGAGCAGATATCAATTCTGTAATATCTCAGAAGCTACAGCTGTAGATTTAACACCCATGTTCATGGCAAAGTGAGGTATCCTCATTAAATGGAAGCAAAAATTAATCCACAATTGAAATTAAAGTCAGCACACATAAAATGCTTGTTGCAGAAAATAGTGCCAAAAATTCTCAAAGTCAGCAGCAGTTTTAGTTCTGACTAGTTTTCAACTGTCTTTCAACTGTCAAATGAATCAAGATCACTTTTCCTTTCTGTTGAATAAGAGTTGCCATTATGAGATGGTTTATAAAACTAAAAACAATAGCAAATATATAGAAGGTTATGACTTTATATTTAAGGAAAATCCTGTTATTTTAAACATGTCTAAAAGCCCGAAATGTTATCTTTTGGAATATTTAAACATTAGCTATGTAAAGGAGGAACATAAAAATTAAGCATTGCTGACATGTTTCAAAGCTCTTTTCTTCTATGGAAAGCATTTTTTACAAACTAGGTAGTCAGGAAAACTCACCAGTAGGCTAGCTCCAGTCTGGAATAAATTGTAAGGATAAAGAATGCGCTCATAATGAGAACGAATATGCGAACCCACAGCTTTGCCAGGTGTAAACCCCATCTTGGTGGCTATTTTAGTCCACTTTCTGTCCTTACAGACTAAGTCAAATCCACCTTCTTCTGCAACTAGCTGTAAGGAAAATAATTGTGCATCAGAATCTTATGTATATACATAGCTATTCCAGGCAATTAAAAAGGAAACTGCTTTACTCTGCATAGAGAATATACTGTTTAAACAACAGTCTGATATTTATAAAATCAGCTTCAGCACAATGATTTTAGTGAACCATATAAAAACAAGGCTTACCTATATCCTGAATTCTAAAATGCTCTTCAACTGCAGAGTTTTCATGATTTAATCAAGTCTATTTTCAGAATCCTGTTGATACACTATGCCAATGTAACTATACTAGTGTGGGTAGCGCTGACAAGACCAAAAAGGGTATGGATAGAGCATCCATGAAAAAAAGTCAAGCAATGGAGAAAAGGACTGCTCAAAGCATTTGTCATCTTCTCTTGCTAGCACTACCTTAATGCTGCAAACAGTACAACCACCAATACAGTGCATCAACAGGGATTCAGCCTTAGTATTAACTTACAAGATGCTGAAAATAATTTTTGTCACCCTAATAGATTTACAGTACTTACTCGATTAAGCTGGAATAAGTCCAAAATCTTTCTTTCTACATGTGGAATTTTCAGTGAGCATCCTTGAAGTTCCCAGAACTTTGCAATCTGGTCCAGAAAATTGAGTTTAACCCGGGTTTGGGCCTATTAGAATAGAAAGTGGATATATTATACAGTTCACTATAGCTATCATTTCAAAATTTCAACTAGAATATTCTCTCATCTATTTTATATATTGAACAAAAACTAAAAACAGAGTGTTGGCCACTGATCCTTCATGCTAAGGAATATTCATTCACTCATGCCATTACTTCAAGCAGCAGTATCAAAGAAGCATCTGCTATACTTTTGAGATATTATTATTATTATATTTATACTCCAGTTTCTCTCTTCACAAAGAATCAAAGCGACTTACATTAAAAGGATTTCAATACAATTTAAAATCTACAAATATACAAACATTAAAACAGAATTAAATATAAATGGTATTAAAAATGCACACTTAAAATCCACAAAAAATATTCAAAGCTAAAAACCACACCACCCTCTGACTAGATCTTTAAAACCTTCTCCTTTAAAAGCCTGTCTCATTATAAAGATTTTAGCTTGCTGCCGGAAGGACACCAGGAGGGAACCACCCTGGGCAAGGTGTTCCAGAGTCAAGAGGCAGCCATTGAGAAGGAAGGCCCTTTCAAGCTTGAGATGGAGATGGGACCAAGAACGTTTATACAAGAAGATACAGTCAGGCAAATACTCTGGATCTGAATAAGGTTCTTCTGAACAAATACAGATGATTTTCTATCAGAGCTGTGAAACATAGGTTTCAAATACACACAGATTTTAAAAATGGCCAAAACATATATTTTACAGAATTCATCAAGTTGGAAGGAATTTATAAACAGAGAGGACTGTAAACAGTGGTGGATCTGTGTTGGGACTGGCACTTTTGAAACATTCCTTAACAGTGTCCCAGTTTTGCTGAGTTCCTCCAAATTTTCTTCCTGTCCTTGTTTCATATCAGGTTACAAAACTTTTCATGTATTTCAGACTTATTTACAAAATGTACCTAAATTACATATTTTCCCAATGACTATTTTTTCCAATTCTGTGTATTTTAGGTATTGACATATTAAAATACACACATTGTTCTGTACATGTTTTGTTTCCCAAAAATGCCATTTAAAACTAGCAAATCTATGCGCAATCAGGGCAAGAGCACGTTTTCTTTATATCCCATGCCATAAATTAATTAAATCTGAGGACTCACAGAGACAGGGATTTACAGTAATTAAAACAAACCAATCTTTTTACATTTTTCTCTGTAAACATTATATAAAACAATAAGTATAGTTAAAGAAGGGTAACTCATGTCCATGGTGCAAAAAATCTTAATATCATGAACAGAATATTTTACTCCTTAAAGCTCTATTTTATTCAGGGTACAACAACATCATGCCTAAATCCAGAAGTTGATGAAAGCCTACATCCCAACTGCCATTGTCTTGGACTTGTAGGGATATAATAGTAATAAAGAATGTAGACATAACTAGACTCTTTTTTTGTGACAGGAGCGTCTGCAAGGATGTTGCCCAGGACGTTGTTTTACCATTCTGTGGGAGGTATCTCTCATGTCACCTCATGGGAAGCTGGAGCTGACAGACAGGAGCTCATCCCACTCTCCAGATTTGAACCGCTGACCTTTTGGTCAGCAATCCTGCTGGCACAAGGGTTTAACCCATTGCGCCACTGCGGGCTCCAGAACTAGACCCACAAGCATTTTACAACATTGGCACCTGAACAGTAGTAAACAATGCCCAAATTTCAGCTACTAATCTGTATTTTAAGGATAGTATTTTTGAGATATAGATATTGTGATGGCTTAAAAATGAGGAGGACTGACAGCTATTCAACACAAGTGTTTCCCCTTACCCTTATGTGAATATTTGTTTTCTGGTTCTGGATAGACTAGTATTGTGAAACACTCATGTTTCTGCACACGCGAACATGGCGCATTATTATATCCTATGCAACTTACTGGAATTTGCACTGGAGTCAGGAAATATCCCAGAATATACAAGTTATTCTATCTGTCTGGATGTAGGTTAAATACTACTGCCTTTTTCTAAATACATTGTAAGTTCTCAATTCAATAGGGCCAATTGTAAAATAATTCACATAACAGTACCTCCAACTCATTCAATCTTTGGATTCGTGGAGTAAAGTGAAGTTTGTCAACATCACATGCAAATGGAGGTTGCCAGTCCTAAGGAGAAAAGGAGAAATACTAGTTACATTGGAAGTCCTGAAACACAATTAAGATTATATTTTTCACCCCATCTAAATAACAGCATATATAGTCATTTCACATAACATTATGAAAGACAGTGTGCTCTTTTAATAGTATTAAACTTTAACTTGTTTTTCTTCTTGTATTGTTGGGGGAACAGTCAATCTTTCTATCTATCTGCCCCTACAGGTACGACCATTCTGACATCTGAAAGGTCAAAAGATATCCACAGATTTAAAGTGCTGATAAAAACTTAAGACTACATATAAAGACTGTGGACTGTTTTTACTAAGTACTTTATTGGTATGCTTCTTAACATAACTTTTATGGTCCGTAGAAACTAGGAGGAAATGACTGAGGAGATCAAGCTTTGCTTCTGTATTTTAAAAAGTTCACACTATAAAAAACAGACTTGCATTTAAAACTCCATGTTTAAAATCTACAACAAAGGTTTAGAACATAGTTTATTACTGGCCAAGTTCAGATGTCTCAGGTTTGTATTAGACATCAATATTGAGAACTGTTCGACAGGCTCTTTTGAGACTATAATAAAATGATTATATGCTATTGTAATCTATCTTCTATCTATACACATAAGCATCTATATCTTCTTTATCTATCTATGTATATAATAAAAGTCAGTGTTTGTATGCGGCGGACGGAAGTGCGGCGGACGTAGGGCGGCGTATGTGCCAGCTTTCTGATTGGCTGCCACTGTGGTACTATTTGCATATAGTCTCTGATTGGCCAGCCTGAAAGTTCCAAGATTCTGAGGTGACAAGAGAGCAGAGAAAAAGGCCTTAGGATGTGTCAGAAAATTACCAATACAGACCAAACTTGGCACACAGAGCCCCCATGACCCACTCTACATCCTACTGCAGTTTGGAGGAGGATGGACTATGGATGATGGGACTAGCAGTACCATCACCCACTTTCTGAGAACTCTGTGAACCTTATCAATGACTGCTCAAGACCAAACTTGCCACACAGAGCCCGCAAGACCCACTCTACATCCTGGTGCTGTTTGGAGGAGGATGGATCATGGATGATGGGACTTGCAGTACCTTCACTCACTTCCTGAGACCACAGCAACATTCATCCAATTACTAATAAAGACCAAACTTGGCACACAGAGCCCCCATGACCCACTCTACATCCTCCTGCAGTTTAGAGGAGGATGGACCATGGATGATGGGACTTGCAGTCCTATCACACACTTTCTGAGACCGCTGTGAACCTCATCCAATGACTGATCAAGACCAAACTTGGAACATAGACCTCTCATGACCCACTTTACGTCCTGGTGTGGTTTGGCCGCTGATGGATTAGGGGAGTTGCAGCACCTTTGCTCAATTCCTGAGACCACTGCAACCTTCATCCAATTACCGAAAAAGACCAAACTTGGCACACTGAGTCTCCATGACAGTCTTCATTCTGTAACACTGACAGAAACCTTTCCAACATCAAACCCTAAGCATTTAAAATATTTTATTAAGGTCATATAATAAATCAATTATTATCTTCTCAAATTATAAGCAAATTACCTTTTTGAAAGTAAAGGTGTTTGGAGATAGAATATAAAATACTACTCATATTACAACACAACACTTTGTTAATTTATGATTAAATTAAATTAGTTTCAAACTACCCTTTTGAAATGATTTTGTCTTGTCATTTTCTCTAATTGTATGTTCACTGTCGCTTTTGTTATATTCCATCTTGAATTTAAACATTATAGTTTAGAAGGTTGTTTCACTGGTAACAACAGTCTGGTTGCTACTGACAGAGACTTAAGTAGGATACTAAACATAATCAAAAGATTAGATGAGCACAATAACTTCACCAGCCCTATGAAAAACCATATCTATAAAGAATCCTCTCTCATGTCACACTGAAGAGCCCTTTGCAAGGGCTACTGACTGCAGAATTGGTCTGAAGTGGCAGTACCGGGGGCGCTCACACTGGACAGCCACACTTAGCTCTGTCATGTTATCATTGTCATAGCTGTGGCCATGGAGTTCCAACGAGCTCCTGACCATTCCTAGTTGTCTTTGTTGACATAAGCAAAGGTGCCTATGTAACTTGGGGAGGGGTTAAAGAGGGGAGATCTCTCTCCCCTCTCTGAGTAATGATTACACTGGCAAAGATGTCCAAGGACAGCCAGGAACTCTTTGGAGGTCTGTGGCCACAGCTATGACAACAACATGAGAGGTAAGTGCTACACCATTTTCCTCACACAGGATGACAGTACTGGCTTGAGTACACAGTAGGTGTGGTTCCAAATCAGAACTAGCCAAGCTGTTCATGCTACCCCAAAATTCAGGGAAGTTCTAGAGCATTCCCTATTTTTCCTTAATGCATGGCACAGCCACAGTAAGGGGCAAGATGGCTTAGTGCATCATGTAAATGCCACAGACCTGATTCTCACCCACTTTGGCATATAGTGCTCACATTGATGTCCCCTAAGACTAGCCATTCCAACAGGTTGCAAAATTTATTAATATTCAATTTCTGAAGTACGCTCATGAAGCAAGCTTTCCAGTTTTTCTATTATAACTGAACACATATTTTTTCTCCGCTCTAGTGGTATATACCCTTTTGCATATGCAGTTTAAATTTATGTTACCACCCACACAATTTTCCTCACCGAATTGGTATTTTTGGACTGACTTGGATTTTTCGAAAACATTTCATCAGTTTTCAATATAGATGTATTCTTTTGCTCCATATTTGCTACTTTTCCCCTTCAATACAATACAATACAAAGCTGTATTGTACTTTCCCCCTTCATTAATGCAATGTAAGTGTTGCTGTGACCATCACAACTATTGTATCAGCCATAAAAGCTCTGTATTTTCTAGTCTGTAGCAAAATATGCTTTAGTTCTTTTCATTAATACAAGATCAGTGATATAGCAATGAATTATTTTCCTTCATGATTTTGGGCGCCACTATATAAACATCCCAGATGGAAAAACTCTTGCATAGTGATAAAATTATTAGAAAAGTTTAAAATCATGGTCCCTTGATATAAAATGACATGCTACCTAAAGATAATCAAGATGATCATTGCTTATAATATTTAGAAGTACTTGAAGTTAGAAGACTATATTACTCTGGAATTCTCTAGGAGCACACAAGACAGTTCTGAAGACTTCCTATAGACCAGCGGTTCTCAACCTGTGAGTCCCCAGATGTTTTGGCCGACAACTCCCAGAAATCCCAGCCAGTTTACTAGCTGTTAGGATTTCTAAGAGTTGAAGGCCAAAACATCTGGGGACCCACAGGTTAAGAACCACTGCTATAGACCAAGTAATTTGGGAGACAGTAGTACTATATATATAAGAAATTTGGGTCTTTCACTCTGAAACCAAGGTTAACTCATCCACATGTACAGTGGTCTCTAGTGAGGTGTGCTGGGGTAGAGGGTTACACCAGGTGACACCATCATAGGGAATGACACTCTTTCTCACAAGAGCCCATATATTTCCTGTAAGATGACAACGTACATTTTTCTCCCTTTCCTTTTTTCATTGCTCTGCCATGACCTTGCGAAGGGCTCTGGTGGCTCTGACCCAAGAAAAAGGTGCCAGAGTTAGAGGCAGACAGAAGTGTAGTGGATCCAAGCATCTTCAGAAGCAAAACCTCAGAGATGGAAAAAAAAAGCAATGGCAGCTTCTAGGGGCACTATGCTCTGAGCTAGGTTGATGGGTTGGGGGTGTTGCTCCTACTACTGCCACTTTCCCAATAGAGGATTGCTGGTGGGGTGAGCCTCCAAAGAAAAAAACAGGTCACGGTGGACACACTCAATGTCACGTATTTTCTTATTTGTGCAAAATCTTCTATTTGTTCCATCCCACAGTCACTCTCATCAGTTATTTCTGCTGCCCTACAGTCTTCCCAAAATGGAGACAATTTGGAAATGCAGAAGGTGTATGTGTTACATCAATGAGGGGCGATGTACATGAGAGTTGGGAGGGTGTGGGGATCCCCACAATAGATTCAATCCTGGGAGAAGCTGTGTTTTCAAATTTAAAGTGATGAGCTGTCAAGGAAGACACAACCTTTTGCCATTGTTCCCAGATTGCACTGTCAAGAGAGGTGTGTCTTCTCCAGTGCAATAAAAGGGGGAACTCGAGACAGGGAGATGGGACATACAACCCTTGATGTGAGGTCACAATATCAGTACATTACAAGAAAATTGCAAGGAAAGATGGATAGGTTGAGATTCATACAAATGGGGGACTAGCCAGCAGCTAAGCATAGGAGGAAGTCTCATGCCGCTCAGGAAAAGAGCCCCCCCCCCAAAAAAAAAAACAGCCTCTGTCTGAGACTTGGTATCAAGTCTGTAATGAAAAATAAAACTCAGAAGGTAAGACCAGGTAGCCATCTTGCAAATGTTGTATAGAGGAATACAACACAAAGACACAGCAGACTTTTGCTCTAGTTGAGTGGGTTCTAGGTTGTGCAGATCTTTTGCCAGCAAAGTCAAATGTTATTCTGATAGTCACTGTGACCCATTTGGACAGATGTTGTGGAGACAGGAAGTTCCCTAGCAGTCTAGGTGTTTGCTTGTTTTAAAGAAAAGAATTATCAACATAAAAAGCCAAAGCCCAGTGGAAATTTAATAAGTAGAGAAAGTGTTCCAAATCAGATATAGGATTTGAAGGATTGCTGGGAGAACAATATCTTGATTTACATAGAACACAGGCACCATGTTTATCAGGAAGGAAGTGTCCACCTACAGGACCACTTTGCCTCAATGGACACAGAGGTAAGCCTGATCAACCTGAAGAGAAAAGAACTCACTGGCAGTTCTTGCCAAGGTGACCACAATGAGGAATGCTGTCTTCAGGATGAGTAATCTTAGGTCACATGAAACTATGGGTTCAAATGGTCTCTTAGACAATTGGAACAGAACTAGATGCAAGTTCCACTGAGGAGTGAGTCCAACCATAGATTGGTGCGTATTTTTATACCCTTTCATGAGGATTTTAACCAATGGGTCGTAGAAACAGGAGGACTTGCCTATGTGTTGGAGAGGCCAAAACACAACTGATAAGCAACATTTGATGGAAAACAGAAGCAAGCCTTTGTCTGACAAAGAGATGAAAAAGTCCAATTCCATTCTATACATGCAACCTCTGGTGAAATTCAATGACCTTAATCAAATTATAAGCATAAGAATATTGAATATGGTGTGTGTGCTGCACCCATAATGCACTTGACTGAAGGGTGTTATAGAAAAGCTGAAGGGTGTTAAAGAAAAGTGTTGGCTTTTTGGATTGAAGGTCTGGATCACCTTCCCTTCGTGGATGGTGAGAACATCTGGATGTAACAGAAGCTTCCTATACTGTCCTTGGAACAGATGCAGTAGATTTCTTCACAGGCAATTGCAAGAGATAAACCCAGGGTAGAAGCTGAGGATAATGAAAAAGCAGGAATCTGAGCATAGACAAGATGTAAAGCCAAAAGAACGACCACAAGCTGCTACTGCTTAACTTGACAGTGTGTGAATGCTTTATTATCAGCAACTGGTTGGGGTATGTTTGAGTCTGTGTGACTGTTGTAGAGGCTTCCTTCCAACTCTAGTGTGTTGTCGAAGGCTTTCATGGCTGGAATCACTGGGTTGTTGTAGGTTTTTTTGGGCTATATGGCCATGGTCTAGAGGCATTCTCTCCTGACGTTTCACCTGCATCTATGGCAAGCATCCTCAGAGGTACTGAGGTCTATTGCAACTAGGAAAAAGGGTTTATATATCTGTGGAATGACCAGGGTGAGACAAAGAATGTCTGCTGGAGCTAGGTGTGAATGTTTCAACTGACCACCTTGATTAGCATATAATGGCTTGACAGTGCCTAGAGCAAACTTTTGTTGAGAGGTGATTAGATGTCCTTGTTTGTTTCCTCTCTGTTGTGCTGTTGTAATTTTAGAGTTTTTTAATACTGGTAGCCAGATTTTGTTCATTTTCATGGTTTCTTCCTTTCTGTTGAAATTGTCCACATGCTTGTGTATTTCAATGGCTTCTCTGTGTAGTCTGGCATGGTGGTTGTGAGAATGGTCCAGCATTTCTGTGTTCTCAAATAAAATGCTGTGTCCAGGTTGGTTCATCACCAAACGCAGCGCCCAAACACGAATCAAGGAACATGAAAGGCACTGCAGACTATTTCAACCAGAGAAATCAGCCATAGCATAGCACCTGATGAACCAACCTGGACACAGAATTTATATAAATGATATATAAACCCTTTTTCCTAGTTCCAACAGACCTCACTACCTCTGAGGATGCTTGCCATAGATGCAGGCGAAACATCAGGAGAGAATGCCTCTAGACCATGGCCATATAGCCCAAAAAAACCTACAACAACCCAACTCTAGTGTGCTCTGTCTCAATTGACAGTTTCAAGACATACTTTTCTAGTTGAGTATATACATTACGAGACTTTTTAAAAACAATAACATACTCCATTATGAAGCCAGTTACTGTAAAAACAACAAAATGATTTTTTTTCAATTTTACTGCTCCATACCCATTCAAATAAAAGACGTGTATGCTCTAAAATTTACTTCTGAGTACCTTTATTTCAGAAGAAGAAAAAAGGAGCTGCCTTGGAAAAATCCTTGCAAAGGCTCAAACTTCCCTTTGTATGAGGACTGAAAAATCAATGGGGTTTCTGCAATGTTGGAGGACTCTCCATCTTAAAGAGAGCAATAGCTGGTAAAATTTATTTCCACAAGAGCAGTAGAATCTTTTTGAGGAACAAAGTTCACAAAGCTCATTTTCAGATTTTTTTCCTGAATCTTCAAGAAAAGAGAGTGATTCTTCAGACCAATTGCATACATACGAAAGAATCCTTTTAAGAATTGCAAATTTCCTAATGACTGTCCTGACGACTCAAGAATATGCAACTAGTGAAAGGGGTTTTCCCCTGACTTCATCTCAATCTCACAAAAAGGGTATGGCAATCCCCTATCAACAAATTCTACTAAGAAACCTCCATAATAGGTTAGCCTTACGGTTGCAATGTCAGCATATGACTTGTAGACTTGTAGACAAACAAGAATAGCAAGGATTAGAGAAATCTCTTAATACTCATTCCATCCCAGTCTTCTCTTTTTCCTTTTACTAATTCTCTCCACAAACCCATTCATTTTTTCTTTTACTTTCCTCCCCATTTAATCAAACAGCACAACTTTCTCTTCCAATTGTTTCCAAAAGTCTGTGGGCCTTGCAAAGGCAAACACCAAATGAAATGCTGAAAGGCCTTCTAAAGAAATGGAATATCCCAGCTCTGATTGTGAAGTCACAAAGCAACTTACTCAACATTTTAAACAAAAGTGTATCATTCAAAATTTCAAACTCATTGGGTTTTAGAAACTCCCTGAAATAAAAAAAGGTTAGATTCGGAGCATAACCAATATGAGCATCCCTAGAGAATGAATTCTACAGCTCCCATGCTGCATGCTTAAGTATACAACTAAAACAGTTTAAGCTCTAGTACTTCACAAACACTACCAGCTAATAGACAAACAATTCTAATAATGTGAATACACAAGGCCTTGTTCTTACCTCCATTGCGTTACACAATAATAGGGCATGAATATCCATCTGCTTCTTGGGCAGTGCTCTAGAAATACTACCACAACTGGGAATGAGCTCTGCCTCCCAACTCTGCAGCAGCTTTTCCTATAGTCAACACAGAAGCTTCTGGTGCTGGTGAAGCTAAAAGGGGGAACATTTCAATCTTTGGAATAAAGATCTATCTGTTTCTTGGACAGACTTCCAAAGAAACCCCCATTGCTCCAAGTTGGGGAGATGCTATAAAGTAAATAACTAGGCATTTAGTGATTGACTGTTGCAAAATAATTGTCTTCAGGAGAAAATTTGGGCTAGTTACTTATGATGTGACTCCCCCCCCCCCTTTTATCATTCAAAATCATTATTCAAAATCATTATTTGACCACAGCATTTTTATTTATGTAACTTATTTAGAAAAACACTAGAAGCTACTATAAAATAAAGTGAGATACAATTTTTAAAAAAAATATTTACAAGAGGCAATGGTTTCTAATATTAAAACTTTGTGAAAATGGGGCATTTTGCTAAGTTTTCAACATAACAAGTGTGTCTGGATATTAACAAACACAACAAATCTATTTAATTCTGCTATAAATTAAATCATTGAGACAATAAATTGGGTTGTTGTAGTTTTTTTCAGGCTATATGGCCATGGTCTAGAGGCATTCTCTCCTGATGTTTCGCCTGCATCTATGGCAAGCATCCTCAGAGGTACCTCTAAGGATGCTTGCCATAGATACAGGCGAAACGTCAGGAGAGAATGCCTCTAGACCATGGCCATACAGCCTGAAAAAACCTACAACAACCCAGTGATTCCGGCCATGAAAGCCTTCGACAAGACAGTAAATTCATCAAAGCAGCCTTCAAAGCCATATATAGGTCAATATGGGAAATAAAATCATCATCATCATCTTTAATTACTTATTAATCGCCCTCCATCCGAGATGCTCCAGGCGATTTACATAGCAGAAATTATACAGGATAAAACACATACATACAAATATTAAAATTAACATGAGTCAAATGTTCTAGTAAAATGCCAGGTCTTAAGTGCTTGGATAAAATGCCCTAAGTCACGCATGGCTCTCAAATAGGGAGGCAAGGAATTCCAAAAGGCAGGGGCAGAAAGGTTTCTCCTTTCCCTTTTTCTTGTTTCTACTAGTCTTCCATTCTTATTCCTTCCCTGATATCTTCTAACTGTAATCAGAATCTGGTAACTATGTTTAGCATTAACCACAACTGCTTCCAAATGGTTTTTTTCAAACTCACTTAAAACTATGGTTTAAATTATGATTTAAGTTATGGCATTTGGTATCACAGTAAACTGTTTTCCTAAAACCTAAGAAAATGGAATTAGTAGAAAAGAGAAGCAAGAAGAGGTATAGCAAGTTTTCAACGATGTCTCAATCCTCTCTAAACCGTAAGTGTTAAATGCAAGGCCCACAGGACAAATCCAGTTCACCATGTCATTTTATGTGGCCAGTGAGGCTTTCTGTGCCAGGGGAACATAGGTGCATTAATACAGTCTTACAATTACTAACTGCCATTTGAAGATAACCATAAGGCTGATGTGGCCATTGGTGAAAATGGCACCTTGCTCTAACTATGGTCTGGAAGATTCAAGTAGGAATTCAACCAACATGAAGCAAACCACATATCTGCAAAGGTTAGAATATGACGAGAGGGTCTTGGGAGCCCCTACCAATTAAAGTAGTATGTAGGTTATGATAGCAGGTTTTAATTCCATTGGTGAAGAAATCTTTGGCTTCAGTGACCTGTTTATTTGACACAAACAATGTGCAAAAGTGGAATTAAGAAATTAAGATAAGCCTTGCTTAAGTAAACAAAAACATTTCAACTTTCTAGTGACCACATAAAAGCTTCTTCCAAAATGTATTCCAATATTTCAATTTTTGTGAACAAATATCTACATCTATGCTTTTTCACAAAGGAGGGCTGCTATGTCACTTATATGCTATTCTTCCCTTTTCTCTGTGTAATTCTGTCCATGCATGCTCAATAAGGGATTTTAGAGACAGCTGCTCTTTATATTGCCTGTTGTAGGCAGGACACACACACAGCTATAGTGCATCAGCTGAAGTAGAATCACATTCTTTTCTAACTCAATCTTTATTTCATTGTTTGCTGCAGACGCAGGACTGCAACCCAACACTGAATGTCTCTGTTTCTCCCACCCGCTAGAATCCTCATGATTCTGATGCTGAAAAAAAAATTCAGCTGGACAGAGAATAAGGAAAGGGGGGGGGGGGGCAGCATACAAAGATTTATAAAAACTCCTTTGTCAGAGGCCTTGTTAAGTGAGGCATGCATGTAACATAATTAGTCCAGCATTTGGAGGATCAATTGAATTACTAAACAACTAGGCGACTGTATGCTTATAATGGGTAAGATTCCATATTACCATTAAATGTTTTGAGAAAGTCCCAAGCAACTACCTAGTGCTTCTTCCTACAAATTAGGTTAGGGTAATAATAATTTGGTTTATTAATTGTAAGTCTAGCACAAAATGACTTCATAATTGGAAAGGATTTGATACTTCAGTTCTGTCTACCACTTATCTAGCAGAGGTACATGCTGCCTTTCCATGTATACATTATACATAATAATAAAACACTCATCTTGCTATTTTTAAACTTTTAAAATCAAGAGGACATTTATTCAGAAGTATAAGCTACTTCTATGTATTCATGAAGCAGTAAGTGAAATTATGTGCTGTTATCTAGTTTGCTCAACCAAGGTTACATGTTCACATTAATGCACAGATTATGCTCATACAACCTTGCATATAATATACATTCTTAAGCAACATTTATTTCAATAGGATGCAAGTGTTTTTAACCATCAGCCTGACTCTGTGGAGAATGAGAGGAACAACAACCCACTTATTTCAGTAAGATGCCTAATTTTGTACAAGATGTCTGTATGCTGGACTGCAGGCTATACCTGTTTGCAATCACTGCAAAAAAACAAAACAACAATAACATGGCAACCTTAAAATACTAAACAGACGAAAACTGGAATACAGATTTTTGTTTACTTGTATGAGGTAATGTGTGCTGCTATCCTCATGCATTCCATTCCATGGGGATTCTTTCTTTTACAATGATTGGGACATGGACTAGTTCATTGTTCTCAAATATGGCTGTTGTACCATCAGGTTTCCATCTGTCTACTCATATACCAACAGCAGCTGAGCGTTTTTTTACAGAAATAAGCTGATTAAAACATCTTCTCCCTGGTCTAGAGGACTTATTTTATACATATACTATTCAGACCTTTCCCTTGGATAATACCACAACAGTCACAAACCGAAGTCTTCAAACACATACAGCCTGGACAATCACAAATTTAATTCTGGCCCCCAGCAAGCACCACATTGAAATAGTAAGTTTTAGAAAGCCACTTGCAAAACATACAGCTAGAACACTTCTTTCAAAATGGCAGCAGACTGCATTTTGCTCCAGTGGCAAAGCAACAGTAAAATGGAATGGAGTAGAGGGATTGTTATACACACACTCTGTTATCATTTCCCCCATAATCCCACCTCTGTACCTGCCAGAAGGTACAAAAGTGATGAGTCTTTAAATCTATTGAGTAGAACAGGGCCAACCATTTTCTGTGTCCTTGAAAATTTACGTTCTATATATCAATTCACAGATAATTATTATTTTTGTGTGATGTGACCCAATCACCAAGCCTTATGAAGGTGGTGTCAGTTACTAGTTGGGGTTTCAAAAATATGAAACAAGATGAAAATGCCACAGATTTGAAGGTGGGAATTGGTATGTTTCCCAAATGATTTTCATGAAGGGCAGATTGGCAATGATCAATTTTACTTTTCCATAAAACTGCAGTAACGTATATGAAATCTGTGTCTTGTTTACATAACTACTGCAAATTTATTTTAACTATGTCTTGGCTGATAGAACTGAGGCAAAATATTACAGCCAAAATTCGGCCATCCCAGTATTAGAAATATAAAGACATACACTCAACCCTTGCTATATTCAATTGATTACAGATAATCAATAATCTACTCAGAAACTATTTTGATGATATAGATATTTAAAGTGGTGTCATGCAAACACAGTATCAGATGCCTTTTTTGGTGGTGCAATAGTAAACTTTAAAATGTATATATGGGACATCATAGAAACTGGAAGAAAAACATAAAAATAGCATTACTATATTACATAGCTTGTTTTAAAATCAGAAGACACTACAACTTTGTATGAATGCAAATGCTAACCAACAAGCATTGCTCCCACACAAACCATATTGAAATAAATGAACTGCACAGGAACAAAGGTTGTTAGATTTCAGCCAGTAGAACAAACAATGTTCCTACATAGTACTTAAATGCCAATACTGTACACAGTTACATTTTCCAACTAAAATTAAAGAATACACTGAAATTTTCTCAAATTAAATCAATGGCTGGTACTAAAATTTCACTGTAGAACTCTTAAGCTAATCAAAATGCTTCTATCTTCAGATCCAAATTGAACTTTCAGGTGTTTTCTATTATAATATTTGCTATTTGGATTCATATTTATCACTAGGTCTCACTATATACAGAATGCCACAAATCTGATGATATAACATCCATCTCCTTTTAATGGGAAAATCTTTGTTTCATTAAATTCACCCTTGTTCAAAGTTTATCTTTTTCAGTAAGTACACATAAGGCCACAATAAAGTCAATGTGTTGTTAAACTGAGAAGCAATACCACAATTATGGGAGTCATTGGTTCGCAACAATCCTTTTTGCAGCCTGCTATAGTGCCTGTTTATACTTCTAATGATGGAAACCTAGCACCCTTCCCACTATGTATTGCACTCTAAAATGGTGGCCATGTCTCCCTAGCATTCTGAAAGAAACGATCTCTCAAAACTCCAAAGCTGATATTTATGACTTCTCAACTGTAAAACATAGGTGGATATATGAGATTTACGGCATATTGCTGTAGGTTGGCCAGATAAGTGCTTTTATGGGCATGTAAAACAGGGAAATAAGGAAAAATAAAAGCTCAACCACAATGCCAACATGGAGGGCAACACCCAAGCAGCTGCCTCACTTAGGTCTTTACATGGACTGTTGGATAGTATGTTGAAAAGAGGCAGCCCCAGAACAGACAAAGCTCAAACTTTGTTAGACAAAGCCACTGAACCAAACAAGTCTTACTCTCAAAACATTCAACCCTGTTAATGGGAAAACTATGACAATGGCTGCCTTTTTCTAGCCATAAGAAATTCTTTACCACTATTTTTGTTTTTACTGCTTTACTCCATACTTCCTTCAGATACTTAAAACATCTTCTGGGTTAAAACACAGTTCCTCAGTTGAAAGGTGGGCGTGTGGACCAGTTCAGGAGTCCTTCTAAAGTTTACTGTTTTTTTAAAAAGGGTATGTATTTGTTTATTTCATGCCTGAGATGAAACAAAAGCCTCAAAAACGACTGAAGCAATTGGTTTTATTGTTCAGAAGGCTCAGTTGATGCTAGACCTTTGATAAGTTTTAATCATTTGAAAGATTATTTATAATTGATTTGTATAAATTTTTAAAGTTTTAATATTGTGTTTCATTGTTATTGTCAGAATCTGGAATTGAATTATTGCCCTGAGTATCCCCCACCCCCTGGGACGTGTATGTAAGAAGGGCAGGATATAAGTACAGTAAATAAATCAACGGTACAGTAAGTAAGTAAGCAAGTAAGTAAATAATATAATATAAACTGCCTTTTAGAGGGTGATGACCATCCCAGAGGAAACCATCCCGAGAAGGGACTTCACAAATAGCCAGGAATAACTTCAGGGGTTGATCTACAAATCCAGAGGCTTAGAAGTGTGTCTTGGCGTTTGCGTGTGTGTGTAACGTACATGAGCACTGGTTTTTAGTCCCCAATCCCTCGGGTCAGACACACAGCAAGACAACTTTATTCAGGCCCTGGAAGAGAGGGAGATGGAGGAGAGAAAGCTCCCCAAGACTGAAAGTGGTTGGGGGGGGAGCGTGGGGGGGCTGGGGAGGGGGAGCTCTGGCAGCCATATTTGAGTGGGTCTCCCTCACTCCCTCTTAAGCCTGCGTGGTTGCGGGAACAAGGAGGCGAGGAGGGCATTGACTTCAGCAAACCTGTAACTAGTCACGGGAGGAGAAAGAAAAAAAAAGAGGGGGGGGGGTATTATTCCAAACTGCAAGAGAAATCAATATCAAAACAGTGACGCCTTTTAATGAGCCCCTCCTCCTTTGGTGAGGAATGCTGATGCCAACTCCCCCCCCCCCCCGAAATACCCCCTTGAAATGGAGATATCCCCCTCCTTGAAAAGCCAACATTAAGCAGAGGAGGAGAGGAAGAAGAGGGAGAAGGAGAAGGCGAAAGAGGAAGAGAAGGAAAGGGGGGGGGGGGAGAAGAGGGAGAGGGGAAGGGAGAAAATGAAGGAAAAGAGGGAGAAGGAGAGGAAGAAGGGCAGGAGAGGGAAGGGAGAGGAGCAGAGTAAGAAGGAAAGGAAGAGGAGAGGGAGGACGAGAGGAGAAAGAGAAGAAGAGGGAGAGGAGAGGAAGAAGTAGGAGAGGTGAAAGCGAGGGGGGAAGGAGAAGAGGAGAGGGAGAAGGAAAGGAGAGGAAGAAAAGGGACGAGGAGGAGGAGAGGTAGAGGAGAAAGAGAAGAGGAGGAAGAGAGGGAGAAGGCAAAAGGGAGAAGGAAGAATAGGAAAGACAGAGGGGGAGGCGAAAGAGAGAGGGGCAAGGAGAAGAGGAAGAGGAGAGGGAAAAGGAGTAGGAGAGGTGAAAGAGAGGGGGGAGAAGAGGAGGAGAGGAGAGGGAGAAGAAGGAGAGGTGAAAGAGAGGCGGAGAGGGAGGAGAAGGAGAAGAGAGAGAGGAGAGGGAGAAGGAGGAGAAGTGAAAAGAGGGGGAAAAGGAGAGGGAGGAGAAGGAGGAGAAGAGGGAGAAGGAGGAGAAGTGAAAAGAGAGGGGGAGAAGGAGAAGGAGGAGAGGGAGAAGATGGAGAGGTGAAAGAGAGAGGGAGAAGAAGGAGAGATGAAAAGAGAGGGGGAGAAGGAGGAGAGGGAGAAGAAGAAGGAGGAGAATGAGAGAGGGGAAAGTGAGGGAGAAGGAGGAAAAGAGGGAGAAGGAAAGGGAGGGGGAGGAGGAGAGGAAGAGGGAGGCTCGGGCACTCCAGACGGGAGAAGTTCCTCCAGAGAGGGGTCTGTGCGAGGATGCGAGAAGACGCAGGAGGAGTCCTAAACTGTGAGGCGAAGAAGGGGGAGGGCCTCGGCGAGGGGGCTCCCTCAAGGCCGAGGAAGTTTCTTCATTCAAAGAGGGGTGTTTTGGACGAGAGTGGGGCTGGGGAAAGGGCGCCGAGGGGCCTGCATCTCCAAGGTAGGCAGGCAGGCAGGTAAGGCCTCTCTCCCATCTCCGGCCGCGTCCCTCCCGGCCTGGGCTGGCTCGCTCGCTGGCTGACTCACCGGCGGCGGCCGCACCTTGCAGATCCCGGTCTGCTCGGCGATGGGCCGGATCTTGTGGATGAAAGCGAAGGGGTCGGCGAACTCCTCCCAGCTGGGCTCGAAGACCGGGCACTCGGGGGGCGGCAGGAACTCGGCCATGGCGACACGGGCGGCCTTCTCCTCCTCCTTCCCCGGCACCCGCTCTCGACGCACGGACGGAGGAACAATCCCCCAACAGCCGCCGAGGAGGAGGAGGAGGCGGAGGAGGCAACGAGGAGCGTCGATGGAACGGGCGTGTGCTTCCGCCGGGGAGGAAAAAGAGTCCGTCGAGGAGGAGGAGGAGAGGGAGAAGGAGGCCCAATGGCGCCCCCTTCTTCTGAGTCATACCCCCCTTCTCTCTCTCTCTCTCTGTCTGCCCAGCCCAACCCCTTTGTTTGTTTGGGGGCTCAACGGTTTTGCATTCGAAAAAGGCTGCGCGTGCACCTTTCTCCCTCTCACGCTTCCCTCAGAAAAAAGCCTCCCTTAGTGACCCATTTCAGAAACTACTTTGTGGGATGAGGCAATCGCCCAGGCCTGGGCCAACTTGGCTCCCCCCCCCCTCCAGGTGTTTTGGGCCCCAACTGCCACCATTCCTGACAGCCTCAGGCCCCTTCCTTTTCCCCCTCAGCCGCTTAAGGAAAGGGCCTGAGGCTGTCAGGAATGGTGGCAGTTGGGGCCCAAAACACCTGGAGGGGGGCCCAAGTTGACCCAGGCCTGGTCTAACCGCCCAACAAGGGCAGTCCCCATATAGAAAGCCTTTTGTCAATCGCCATCAGTCACCAGGCAACTTGAATGCAAATGCACACCAACACTGCCTTTTAAGAACATTTTCGCCATGCTTTTGTATTCCTGTTTTGCAAGAGCTGGATTCCTTTTGTTTACCTCCCAGTTCCCCGATTCAAAATGGAGACCGGAGCCATTGGTGCTTTTCTCTCTCTCTCTCTTAGCAAGTTGTGTTTGTTTTGCTCTCTGGCTTTTGAATGAAGCCAAAGAGCCATATTGGCCACTGAATGTATTTATACTTGGTTGTTTATTCGTTTAGTTTATTTATTTTTTTATTTATTTACCTTACTTATATACCGCTGTTCTCAGCCCGAAGGCGGCTCACAGCGGTTCACAACAAATACGAACAGCAAAAATTCAGTGCTACAGTATAGAAACAGTTAACAACCTAACACATTACACAATTAATAAACAGTTACTACAATACCCATTCACTGTCGTCTCGTCATCAAAAACATGTTCCAGATTCGTCATCCATTGTTCCATTCCAGTGTTCATTAACCAATCATTGCACTAATTATTGGAACGCCTGCTCAAACAGCCAGGTCTTCACTTTTTTGCGGAATACCATTAGAGATGGTGCTAGTCTAATGTCCGTAGGAAGGGCGTTCCACAGCAGAGGAGCCACCACCGAGAAGGCCCTATCTCTCGTCCCCGCCAGCCGAGCTTGAGAAGCAGGTGGGATCGAGAGCAGGGTCTCCCTGGAAGATCTCAAAGTCCCGGTGGGTTCATAGGCAGAGATGCGGTCGGATAGGTAGCTTGGGCCGGAACCGTTTAGGGCTTTAAAGGCCAACGCCAGCACTTTGAATTCAGCCCGGTAGCAGATCAGTAGCCAGTGGAGTTGGCGCAGCAGGGGGGTTGTATGCTCCCTGCACTCCGCTCCTGTTAAAATCATGGCTGCCGAGCGTTGGACTAGTTGGAGCTTCTGAGCTGTCTTCAAAGGCAACCCCACATAGAGAGCGTTGCAGTAGTCTAAACGGGATGTAACCAGAGCGTGGACTACCGTGGCCAAGTCAGACTTCCCAAGGTACGGGCGCAGCTGGCGCACAAGCTTTAGCTGTGCAAATGCTCCCCTGGTCACTGCCGAAACCTGGGGTTCCAGGCTCAGCGATGAGTCCAGGGTCACACCCAAGCTGCGAACCTGCGTCTTCAGGGGGAGTGCGGCCCCATCCAACACAGGCTGTAACCCTATGCCCTGTTCGGCCTTGCGACTGACCAGGAGTACCTCTGTCTTGTCCGGATTCAATTTCAATTTGTTCACCCTCATCCAGACCGTCACAGCGGCCAAGCACCGGTTCAGGACCTGGACAGCCTCCTTAGTAGCAGGTGGAAAGGAGTGACAGAGTTGGACATCATCCGTGTACAGATGACACCGTACCCCGAAACTCCGGATGATCTCCCCCAGCGGCTTCATGTAGATGTTAAGCAACATGGGAGACAATATTGAGCCCTGAGGAACCCCACAAGACAATGGTTGTGGGGTTGAACAGGTGTCCCCCAACAACACCTTCTGAGATCGACCCTCTAGGAATGACTGGAGCCACTGCAAAACAGTACCTCCAAGACCCATCCCCGCGAGGCGTCCCAGAAGGATACCGTGGTCGACGGTATCGAAGGCCGCTGAGAGGTCCAGCAGCACCAACAGGGACACACTCCCCCTGTCAAGGTCCCGGCGCAGATCATCCACTAAGGCGACCAAGGCTTTCTCGGTACCATGTCCCGGCCTAAAGCCAGACTGTGCCGGGTCTAGATAATCCATATCTACCAAGAATACCTGGAGTTGTGAGGCCACCACATGAATTTGCTTCCGAATCTCCGTGACCTCATGGACCAGGCCACACCAGAGCTCCCTGTCGGCCGTCACCACCCACAGCTCCTTCAGAGTCAAGACAATCACTTCAGTAATAATAATAATAATAATAATAATAATAATAATAATAATAATCTATATAAATAAAAATGTAATATTCATTTGTGGGATTAACATAATTCAAAAACCACTGAATGAATTGACACCAAATTTGAACATAACACACCCATCAGGCCAACAAGTGATCATCACTCATAAAACACTGAAAAACACAGCAGAAGAGACAAAAACACTTAAAGAGACAAAAAATAAAAAACACATTACAATACATGCACAAAACCACATATATACACATATACACAAATGTGCACACACACAAATATATGCACACAAAACACAAATATATAGACTGGGCCACAGCAACGCGTGGCAGGGGACAGCTAGTAATAATAATAAACCTGCAAAGGTAGTGGAAAGTGAACACGCAAAAATACTGTTGGATTTTCGAATCCAGACTGACAGTTTTGAAACAATACACCAGACATCACGATTGTGGAAAAGAAAAAAGTTTGGATTATTGATGTCATACCAGGTGACAGTCGCATTCAGGAAAAACAACAGGAAAAACTCAGCCGTTATCAAGACCTCAAAATCAAACTGCAAAGGCCAGTACAGGTGGTTCCAGTGGTCATCGGCACACTGGGCCTCAGTGTGATCTCAGCCGGCATTTGGAAACAATAAACATTGACAAAACCACGATCTGTCAACTGGGAAAGGCCACCTTACTTTGATCATTTGAAAATACATCACACAGTCCTAGATGCCTGGGAAGTGTTCGACTTCTGATTTTGTGATACGAAATCCAGCATAGAGATCTCGTTTGCTGTGACATACTGTGTTTTTGTGTCAGTAAAATAATAATGACTTTATTTTTATACCCCGCCAACCATCTCTCCTAGGGAACTCGGGGTGGTTTGCAAGTGACAAGCCCCAAAATTACAAGTAAAACACAATCGGTTAAAAACATCAGATAAAACAAAAAACATACACATATGTAAACAACATCAGAACAATGATACCATCCATCCATCTTGCCCTTGTTTGGCCCCTCTTCCTTTTTCCATTTATTCTTACTCCCAAGTAAATGTAACTTTCTGGTTTTTGGGTTGCTGTGAGTTTTCTGGGCTGTATGGTCATGTTCCATAAGCATTTTCTCCTGGGTTGTTGTTAATTTTTTCAGGCTATATGGCCATGCCCCAGAAGCATTCTCTCCTGATGTTTCGCCTGCATCTATGGCAGGCATCCTCAGAGGTTGTGAGGTCTGTTGGAAACTAGGAAAATGGAGTTTCTAACAGATCTCACAACCTCTGAGGATGCCTGCCATAGATGCAGGCAAAATGTCAGAAGAGAATACTTATGGAACATGGCCATATAGCCCGAAAAACTTACAACAAACCAGTGATAATGGTCATGAAAGCCTTCAACAATACATTTTCCTGGTTTTTTTTTTATATGAAGCCAAAGAGTTTAATTGGCCTGATCTGTTTATTTACTCTGGGGGAAAGGGCCACTAAATGCTTTTATATTTCCTGCCAAGTAAAATGTACAGGTGACTTCATCGAAAGGAATGTGTTCAGTTTGCAAGGCACAAAGCTCCCAAAAGATAAAATGGGAGGATTTGGAAACAAAACATTGCCACGATTACTTATCGTATCAGAAGCAGTTCAGTTATAATGCTTTTGAAAAGACACAAACAAAGTTAAAAACTTGGCATTATATTAAATGTCCTTTGACCAGAAGCTGGACACGGAGTGCCTCTGTGAGAACGTCCTCTGTTGTGCTTGTGGCAGGACTCAGGCTGCATTGTAGTAGGTGGTCTGTGGGTTGCTCTTCTCCACATTGGCATGTCGTGGACTCTGCTTTGCAGCCCCATTTCTTAAGGTTAGCTCTGTATCTCTTGGCCCCAGAGCGCAGTCTGTTCTACGCCTTCCAAGTCGCCCAGGCTTCTGTATGCCCAGGAGGGAGTTTCTCATCCAGTTTCAGCCTTGGATTGAGGTTCTGGGTTTTAACCTGCCACTTTTGGACTTTCGCTTGCTGAGGTGTTCCTGCAAGTGTCTCTGTGGATTTTAGGATGCTATTTCTTGGTTTAAAGCATTAGCTTGCAATCTGATATACGGACAGAGGATGGGCCAGGGATGTCACGCCAGAAGCGACTTGCAGTATGCAACATTGCCAGTAAAGATACCAAAGAGTGTGAGATATTCAGTGTTAGAAGAATACCCCTATCATTTCTTAACTTTAGTCCAGTGAAAGTCACTTCTGGTGTGAGAGAATTGGCCGTCTGCAAGGACGTTGCCCAGGGAATGCCTGGATGTTTTGATGTTTTATCATCCTTGTGGGGGGCTTCTCTCATGTCCCCGCATGAGGAGCTGGAGCTGATAGAGGGAACTCATCCGCGCTCTCCCCGGATTTGAACCTGTGTCCTATCGGTCTAGAAGCGACTTGCAGTTTCTCAAGTCACTCCTGACACGACCAAAAAAAAGTAAAGTTAAAGGACTTCAGGTCTTCGTATTGGGCATGGTGGATTTGATTTCTCCTCAGCTTCTAAAACTGAAAATGGAAAAGAAGATATCACTGCAGCAAAATATACTTTTACGGCATGCTCTCTACAGTTTAATGATGCAAGGACTGTATACTTTAATAATGCAAGGATCAATCCACCAATCTACAAACACGCAGGATAAAAGGGAGGGGAGGCCATTGAGCTTCATTTCCTCAATTTAGAAACCCATCAAGAATAAACCTGCTTGAATAAACTGCAGTTCAGGGGATACACACATTCAAATCTACCTCAAATGTGAGACAGGGGAAGAAGTTGTTTTTTTTATCACCCCCCCCCCTCCCCCAATAGGGAAAACATGTATTTCTACGACACAGTATCTTGGTTTTTAGGCCTGTTCCTGGGGTTATTTGGCCACCAATTTGGAAATTTGCATCTGATAGACCGCATCAGCTCCAGTTTCTTAAGATATGGCTGTGATTTGTTATAAGTGAACAAGATGATGGCTGGTAGATGGCATTATGTTCTGTATCTCACAAACTAGAGCCGAGAGGGGAAAACAAGTGCCTCTTTTTAGAATCAGCAGGTCAAATATACCCATGCCCCTTCCACACAGCAGAATAAAAGTTCACACTATCTGCTTGGAACAGGGATATATGGCAATAATATATTGTCAAAGGCTTTCATGGCTGGAATCACTGGATTGTTGTAGGTTTTTTTGGGCTATATGGCCATGTTCTAGATGCACTTTCTCCTGATGTTTCGCCTGCATCTATGGCAAGCATCCTCAGAGGTAGTGAGGTCTGTTGGAACTAGGAAAATAAGTTTATATATCTATGGAATGATCAGGGTGGGACAAAGAACTCTTGTCTGTTGGAGCTAGGTGTGAATGTTTCAACTTTATTGTGTCAGGAGCAACCAGACATTTGTATTACATTTTTAACAAGACAAATAGACAAAGCACAAAGTTTGCAAGCTTGGTAGTTGATTATATTCCGGCATATAAGACGACTGGGCGTATAAGACGACCCCCAACTTTTCCAATTAAAATATATTGTTAAGACAATTCCCATGCATAAGACTACACCCACGTATAAGACGACCCCTGACTTTTGAAAAGATTTTCTTGGG
This sequence comes from Anolis sagrei, assembly GCF_037176765.1. NCBI lineage: Eukaryota > Metazoa > Chordata > Lepidosauria > Squamata > Anolidae > Anolis > Anolis sagrei. Next base: position 206,452,359 of record NC_090024.1, on the reverse strand, counting down.
TTAAAAAGTAGTCTTATACGCCAGAATATACTGTAAATGTCCTTTGACCAGTATCTGGCCACTTGGAGTGCCTCTGGTGTTGCTGCAAGGAGGTCCTCCATTGTGCATGTGGTGGGGCTCAGGTTGCATTGCAGCATGTGGTCGGTGGTTTGCTTTTCTCCACACTCGCATGTCGTGGATTCCACTTTGAAGCCCCATTTCTTAAGATTGGCTCTGCGTCTCGTGGGGACATGAGAGAAGCCTCCTCGCAGGATTGCAAGACATCAGGGCGTCTGCTGGGCAACGTCTTCATAGACGGCTGATTCTCTCACTCCAGAAGCGACCAGAAGCGCAGAAGCGACTTGCAGCATGCAAGCAAAACAACCAATGGACCTTTTCAGGACCAAACATGACAATAATCTCAATCAACATTGAAGGCATGTCAGCTGCCAAAGAACAACTGCTCTATGAGCTGTGGCAAGATAAGAAATGTTTCAACTGACCAGCTTGATTAGCATTTGATGGCCTGGCAGTGTCTGGGGCAATCTTTTGATGAGAGGTGATTAGATGTCTCTGATTCTTTCCTGTCATTTTGCTGTTGTAATTTTAGGATATAGGGTTGGGTGAAAGGGCCCTAAGCCTTTTTGGGAAGTGAAATAAAAGTACAGTCGCTACCAATAGCTCTTGTACTTGTTGTTCATTCGTTCAGTCATCTCCGACTCTTCGTGACTTCATGGACCAGCCCACGCCAGAGCTCCCTGTCGGCCGTCACCACCCCCAGCTCCTTCAAGGTCAGTCCAGTCACTTCAAGGATGCCATCCATCCATTTTGCCCTTGGTCGGCCCCTCTTCCTTTTGCCTTCCACTTTCCCCAGCATAATTGTCTTCTCTAGGCTTTCCTGTCTCCTCAAGATGTGGCCAAAGTACTTCAGCTTTGTCTCTAGTATCCTTCCCTCCAGTGAGCAGTCGGGATTTATTTCCTGGAGGATGGACTGGTTGGATCTTCTCGCAGTCCAAGGCACTCTCAGGACCTTCCTCCAACACCACAGTTCAAAAGCATCTATCTTCCTTCGCTCAGCCTTCCCTAAGGTCCAGCTCTCACATCCGTAGGTTACTACAGGGAATACCATGGCTTTGACTATGCGGATCTTTGTTGCCAGTGTGATGTCTCTACTCTTTACTATTTTATCGAGACTGAACATTGCTCTCCTCCCAAGAAGTAAGCGTCTTCTGATTTCCTGGCCACAGTCTGCATCTGCAGTAATCTTTGCACCTAGAAATACAAAGTCTGTCACGGCCTCCACATTTTCTCCCTCTATTTTCCAGTTGTCAATCATTCTTGTTGCCATAATCTTGGTTTTTTTGGTGTTGAGGTTGAGGTGCAACCCAGCTTTTGCGCTTTCTTCTTTCACCTTGATTAGAAGGCTCTTGTACAGCTTTGGGCAAATATCTTAGGGCCCTTCCACACAGAATATCAAGGCAGAATAACCCACAATATCTGCTTTGAATTAGGTTACCTTGAGTGCCCACTGCCATATATGCTAGTTCAGTGCAGATAATATGGGATTTTATTCAGCTTATATGGAAGGGGCCTGAGTACTTTGGCCAGCAACAGGGGGATCTGATCTGCTCGCTTGCAAAGTAACCAACTCTGAGGCACCACATGGGATGCTTCCCCCCACCTCCTCTAATCCTCCTCCTCCTCCTCCTCCTTTTCCTTTATGGCCTTATGTTTACATGCGCGGAGGGATCCTCCCCACAGCTGACAGCCACATCAGTAGCCGGCGCTTCTTTTTTTAAAGAGCCTCTCTGTTCCCTGCGATAGGGCCAGGGCTCCGGGGGACGTCAGAGGCGGAGGAGGCAGGCCTAGCAGAGCCTTTCATTGTCTGGAGCCGTGCAGTGAAGGGAGGGAGGAGAGGAGGAGGCACCCCCCCTTTCCCCCTTCCAGTGGAAAGCACTGCACAGTCAAAGTGGGGCGGAGGGGGGAGAGGAGGGGTTAACTGGAACGCTGCTCTCCAGCCTCCCCTCTATAAGAAGGGCAGGCCCCCGCCTGGAAGGGAGAACAGCTCTGAAGGCCTACACAATGGGGTGTCATGGGGTTTGCTTGATCTCATTCATAAGGGCGAGGGGTGGGGAGGCGAGGGAGGCCCTTTCCTAATCTCCCTCAACATCCAACTGGTTAAGACACCAAACAAAATGGCGGCCAAAAGCGGTGGCGCCCCATCCTGAGTAGGGCGCCTCCAGTGGTGGACAAAGGAAGTGCAACTGGATGAGCCTTAATAGGAGGGACCACTTTTGAGAGGGCGGCGGTGCCCCCCACCGTATTGAGTCGTCAGGCCTCCTAATCAACAATCCACAACCAGCTTCTCGCCTAAACCCGTGGCTCTCTAGGACCCAGGGGAGCAGCAGGCGCTGCACGTAGCACACGTGTCCGGGCTCCCTTGTTTCTGGGCCGCAAGGCCGGCGCGTGACTCCGCCCCCGCCATTATCCCTTTTCCCTCCCCCCTCCCTCGGGTCTTAAAGATACAGGAGGCTAATTAGTCGTCGCAGCGCTGGTTCTGAGGCAGGAGCAGGGCCCGAGGCTTCTCGCTCAGCGCCCTCGGGCTGGTTAATTGAATCTCCGGAAGTGGGCGTGGCTTAGCCTTTTAAGGGAACAACCCCTCGCCCTCCGTATCCGCGGGTTTTGCCTCCTCGGATTCAACCATCCGCGGATTTGAATTTTTTTTAAAAAATACTCTATAATATACTATACTCTATAATATAATATACTCTATAATATAATATAATATTACTCTATAATATCTATATTTATTTATTTACGACATTTATATGCCGCCCTTCTCACCCTGAAGGGGACTCAGAGCGGCTTACAAGATATATACATGTCTAGATCTATGTCTAGATCTATATCTAAAATATATTGTATGCATATATATACACAGCATATTATTATTAGCATAGTACAATATCAGTATTAAATATTAAACAATTAATATTAAATATTAATTAATATTAATTAATTAATATTAATTAATTAAATATTTGAGCCCCCGGTGGCTCAGTGGGTTAAACCCCTGTGCCGGCAGGACTGAAGACCAACAGGTCGCAGATTCGAATCCGGGGAGAGCGTGGATGAGCTCCCTCTATCAGCTCCAGCTCCCCATATGGGGACATGAGAGAAGCCTCTCACAAGGATGATAAACATCAAAAACATCCGGGCATCCCCTGGGCAACGTTCTTGCAGACGGCCAATTCTCTCACACCAGTAGTGACTTGCAGTTTCTCAGGTCGCTCCTGACACGACCTATATATAATTAAATATTAATTAATTAAATATTTAAACAATTAAATAAAAATATTAAAAAATTAAGCAGCAACCCAGTATTAAATATTGTATTGTACTATAGTACATATTATACATACTATTTTAAATTACATACTATATTAAATATTGTACTATACCATTATATTGTAATATTATTAGGAATATTACACATAATATAAATATGTCATTATAATATTTTTACTATTAATATTATAATGTATTACATTATAATATTTTTTGAATGTTTTTATTTCGAATAATAAAGAAATGGGAAGGAAAGGAGAAAGTTTTGTTTTTCCAAGTAAAGTGGGAGAACAATACTATGAAAGAAAAGTAGGAAGGAAGGAAGAGGAAGAATCATAAAGATAACAAAAGGCCTGAAACAACATACAAAAAAAGAGAAAAAAGCAACATGAAAAAGAGAAAAAATATTGAAAAATTAAAAAGGAATTTAAAAAAAGTTTGTGACTTCCATCTAGTCCTTAGCATTTTTAAACTTATACTGTCAGTAATCTTCTATGTTTGTTACAATATAAAAAATAACCTTCCCATTGACTACATTTATGTCCATTTTTTAAAGAAAATTCTTTCCTTTCTTCCTATTCCTCCACATGTGCCCAGTTTGTTTGTTTAATCGGATTTCCCGAATTTTTCTGTATTACGTTATAATATTATAAATATTATATATATATATATATATATATATATATATACACACACACACACACACACACACACATACATACATACATACATACAATGTATTATATTACATTATATAATTTGATTTTTGCATTTTATATAAGGTATTGGGAGATATTAGTCAATAATATCTATATAGTGGGGCTTCAGCATCCATTTTGGTATCCACTGGAGCCCAACCCCACAGTATTGGGAGATATTCTCAACCTGCATTAGGAATGTGCAGTTGGCCGGCCTCTACATCTGCGGGTTTGACTTTTGTTATTTCCAGACGTGATTAATATTTGTGGCTTTGGTTTTATTATTTCCAGATGTGATCAAAATGTTGCCTCTAGGAATCTCTAGAACAGAGCTTTCCAAACACTTCTAGCTAGGAAAATGCAACTTGACAAGGTGAATCTTCAAAATCCTGGAGGTCTGTTGTTTAATGACCTACCCTCTTAAAATTAGACAAGTCAGCAAGCCGTTCCTTTTTTCCAGGTTACTCCATTTCGTGATCCATCTCCAATTTCTCCCTTTGCAAGAGCCAGGCAGCATTCCAGCGTTTTTGTATTACTGCTAGGGGTCTCGCTTGCCAGATTAGCCCTCCCCCCCCCCATTTATGATTTCCCCCCTAAGACTCCTAATACTTCCCTCTTTCCCTCTGAGGATGCTTGCCATAGACGCAGGCAAAACATCAGGAGAGAATGCTTATAGAACATGGCCATGTAGTCCGAAAAACCTACAACAACCAACCCAGTGATTCTGGCCATGAAAGCCTTCGACAGTACTTCCCTCTTTTGCATGGATGGTGCTGCTTTAGCTGCATATGGAGAACAGTGATGATACATGGCCCCTGAAAGCAAAATGCATATGAAAATATTTATTTATTTCCATGCTTTCCATAGATATGAGAGTGGCAACTGCCAGGCTGTTCACATCTCCAGATGGCCTGTGTACAGTTTCCTGTAAAACTGCTGTGTCTATCAAACTAGCCAACTCACCATATAAATTCCTGTTGCTGCTTTTCTTGTGTTCCACTAGATGGCAATCTATTTAAGAAAGGACATTGTTGCATCAAACGGTCAAGAATACGGACACTGTACAGTCAGCGCTCCTTATCCATGGATTCTCTTTCTGTGGATTCATCCATCCATGACTTGGAAATCTATCTGTCTATCTATCTATCTATCTATCTATCTATCTATCTATCTATATCTACCTACCTACCTACCTACCTATCTATCTAATCTATAAATGCTCTGTGCGTAATGAGTACCCTAAAAACAAAAGAACCAATGAACGAAATCACACCAAATTTGGCAACAAAACGTTTCACAACACAAGGAGTTACCATCACTCAAAAATTATGATTTTGTCATTTGGGAGTTGTAGTTGCTGGGATTTATAGTTCACCTATAATCAAAGAGCATTCTGAACTCCACCAACGATGGATTGGAACCAAACTTGGCACACAAGACTCCCCTGACCAACAGAAAACACTAGAATGGTTTGGTGGGCATTGACCTTCAGTTTTGGAGTTGTAGTTCACCTACATCCAGAGAGCACTGTGGACTCAAACAATGATGGATCTGGACCAAACTTGGCATGAATACTCAATATGCCCAAATATAAACACAGATGGAGTTTGGGGAAAACAAACCTTGACATTTGGGCGTTGTAGTTACTGGGATTTATAGTTCACCTACAATAAAATAACATTCTGAACCCCACCAACAATAGAATTGGACCAAATTTCCCACACAGAACCCCCTCCCCCAACCAACTGAAAATACTGTGCTTTCTGGTGGTCTTTGGCGACCCTTCTGACTTCCCCTCACAACCCACCCCAGGGGTCCCAACCCCCAGGTTGAGAAATGATGCTTTAATAAGCCATCCATTCCAACTCACTTCACCAAGGCAAAAAACATAATCAAAATCCTCCTGCAAAGAGCCATCCTGCCATAGATATAGATAGATAGATATGATTCACATGCACACACATATATATAGGCATATGATAGATATAGTATTATAGATTTGAAAGGGGTCCCTAAAGAAGGTCAGTTATATGTTGCATGTTCCCGAGTAGGCAGACCAGACAATCTCTACATCAACACTGACAGAAACAACAAGAAATACTGTTTACCCACAAGCATAAAGAAATTACATATATTAGAAACCAACAATTTCTCATTACTTTATTTACCAGATCACCAGACTGGGCCACAGCAACGTGTGGCAGGGGATGACTAGTGTTTTATAATCTACTAGCTGTACCCAGCCACGCGTTGCTGTAGCCCATTGTGGGAAAGAAATGGGAAAGAAAGAAAAGAGGAAGAGCTGATTTCTAAGCTATCAATACACAACTGAAGAGGCAAAGTGTCAAACTAATATAGGCCCATTTCAATCTCCTTGAGGCAAAGGGTTATATGGATGTGTGGAAGGGCCCTGGGTTACCTGAGTCCACACTGCCATATAACCAAGTTCAAAGATATTATATAGGTATTATTATTGTTATTATTACAGAGGTATATATATTATTATAGGCATATATATATTATTATAGACACAAATATTATTAAAGGCATATAGGTATTATTATAGATGTTATTTATTTATTTCGTATCAAAAGCATTGCATAAATTAGTATAAAACTGATTAAAAATAGAAGGAGCACAGGGCTAAATATCTTTCGAGCAAAAACCAGCAACAGATGTATTGTTGTGTATTGATAGCTTAGAAAACATCTCTTCCTCTTTTCTTTCTTTCCCATTTCTCCACAATGGGGCACAGCAACGCATGGCCAGGTACAGCTAGTCTATATATATATAAATTCAATGCTCATTTGTGGGACGCACATAACTCAAAAAACCACTGGATGAAATCACACCAAATTTGGTGACAAGACATCTACTAACCTAAGGAGTGACCATAATTTGGAAAAATCACCCCAAAATAGCGAAAAAACCCTTTAAAATCCAAAAAAGGTAGAAGACGACACAGTGCATGCGCACAAATGAATTCCATGGCTGCGCCCCCCCCCCCCCATATGAGGACACAGCAAGTGCAAGAGACACCGCTGACCATCCTCCCTCTTCTGGCGAGAGCAGGAGCTAGGAATGGAAGGCAAAATGTTGGGTCCGGGGAGAGGGGGAGCCTCATCCACTGCCAGGGAAGGAAGGAGAGAAGGAAAGAAGGAGAGACAGAGGGAAAGAAGGAAAGAAGGAAAGAGAGGAGGAAGGATGGGAGCAAAAAGTGAAGGAAAGAAAGAAAGAGGTAGAGCAGGAACAAAGAAGGGAAAGAAAAAGGGAGGGGAAGGACGGAAAGAGAGAAGGAAGGTAGGGAAGAGAGAGGGAAGGAAGGAGGGAAAGAAGGAGAGAAAGTGGGAGGGAACGTTGGCCACAGCAACGCGTGGCGGGTACAGCTAGTGTTTTCTAAACGTAAACATTGTACAAGGATTACTACTTGACTACACCAGTCTATATAGTGGATGTTCCAGTATCAACAGTGGATACTAAGGGCCCACAGTGATGATGTTTATCTCAAAATAGAAGCCAGTGCCTTGGCACAAAGCAAACCGAGTGACAGAAGGGATGAGAAGTTGGACTTTGGCTGTTTGTTTCCTCCATGCGCCAGCGCACACATGAATCTACCACAGATTAAAGGAGGAGAGATTTACAAGGACAGCCAAGGTCTCCAGCCTGAGAACGGGGAAAAACCACACATACATGTGTGTCAAGGAGTATCTTTTTCACATATTTTAAAGTAATTTGGATTTGCCAATGTGACAGCCTGGAATTTACCTACCTGTCATAATACTTTCTGTTGATATAAATTTTCTGCATTTCTGTTCTGAAACTGTATCTCTCTTGTAGTAACTTGACCTACCTTCCCCTTATAGTGGCCTCCACCTTGCCATTTCCCTGACAGAGGAAAAAGTTATCCTTTGCAGAAATTGTTATTTTAAACCTGGAACTTATTTTCTGCTCATATTACTGGTGGAATTTCTTTCCCTTACCCCCTTTGAAATTCCCATAATTTTTGTTATGCTTTCACAGAGAGGTGTGACCTGAAGGAAACCATTATTATCAGCATTTTAAGTTAACTGGAATCATGGTATATGTACACAGGCCTTCTTCCATGGCTGGTAGACGTAGTTTCCTTTGTTCTGTTTGTGCACTGGTTTCTGATTTCATTTCATTGCTTATTATATTTAAAGTGCTTTGCCTTTTTTGGATTGATAGATATATATACGGTCAGCCTTCCACATTAACTAGGTTTAGGGACATAGGATCCTTGCACACCGGAGGCTTCCCCACTGGGAACAGAAGACAGTGTTATCAGGATTACCAGGTAATCATATACTTTATAATGGAGCCCCTGGTGGGTTAAAGCGCTGAGTTGCTGAGCTTGGTGCCCGAAAGTTTGTGGTTTGGATCCCACTGTTAGCCCCAGCTTCTGCCAACCTAGCAACTCGAAAACATTCAAATGTGAGTAGATTCATAGATACTGCTCCAGCAGGAAAGTAATGATGCGCCACGCAGTCATGCCAGCCACATGACCTTGGAGGTGTCCATGGACAATACTGGCTCTTTAGCTTAGAAATGGAGATGAGCACCAACCCCGAGTCGGACACGACTGGACTTAACATCAGGGGAAAACCTTTACCTTTACCTTGTTCTGCTGGAACCGGCAGGTGAAGCGCCCCGCAATATGCAGACAGAATCTGCTCATTAACAAGACCAGAATTTGGTTGAAAGGTAATGCCGAGAAGCTGCCAAAGATACAGGTGAAAACGTATTGGGTCATGAGCTTCAAAGAGTAGAGGTCGGCATGGACCCTGTACCTTTAATAGCTGCATGGTTGAAAGAAAACTCAGCAGGTGATGTTTGTTTTATGCAAACAAAAGAAAAGTCTGCTAAATTCCAGATTACATGTAGCTGAGCCCTGCCAGCAGCAACAACTAAAAATTATAGCAAAGCCAACTGAGAGGCTGAATAAGACCCAGTTTGATATACAGTAGAGGGATTTATTGAGATATTGAGAGATAGAAAAGTCAGATTCTTTTAGGGACAAACTGACCACATCATGCAACCTGTGTTTTGCATTCCACTTTGCAGCTTGCAATATGCATTTACCCACATGGAAAGCATCTTAGAAAGCTTGTAAATCCACAAAGAGCAGGTTCATCACATGCTGGGAGACTTTAGTGTTCTCTCTGGTGCATCAGCAGTGAGGACATGCTGCACATGTCAATCCCATTATGATTCTCATTAAGAATGGAGACAAGCAGGAAACCAGTGTAGCCAGAAGTAGGAAAATAAGTTGGCCATGTTGGCTGAGGGATTTAAGGAGTTGAGTAAGTTTTCCAAGCTCTGCCTTACAGTGCTGAGATAGTAACTAATGAAATAATGTATTTGTTCCTTGCCATGTCAACCGGTTAGGTGTCAGCGACTAGTGGCATCACCCAAGAAGTCCAGGGAAGAGAAGTGCAAGAGCACGTGAGGCAGATAAATTGGTCAGTGAATAAGGCCCAAGAATGTTTCTGGAGCCTTTGGTAAGAGCAAAAAGAAGAAGACAGCATTTCTGTGGTTGTGCCTGTGTCAACATGGGCCTTGAGCAAGTGTATAACTAAAGACAATTTGACTGTCACAACATGCAAGGATTTTTTGAAAGCTTACTTTGTCAGATAGCCTCCAGGGTACAAATGAATTTAGAAATGGAAAGCATATGTTTCTGATCAAGCCAGACCTGTTATGCTAGGCATCTCTTTGTGCGTGCCTTAACAACATGCTATGTCAATCATGGGGGTGGAAGCCTCTCTCTTGCATTTGCAAGCTCTGATGCTGAATGGCTCCAAACAGCTTCCTGAACAATTTTGCACATGAGCAGAAACTTTGGTTTTTAAATTTTGATGTGGTCACAGTCTTAGCTGGATTCCTGATCAATAAACTATTGCATGATGGGTAAAAATGTGACAGCAATGTATTTTTTATCATGTCAGAAGTGGCTTGAGAAATTGTAAGTCACTTCTGGTGTGAAAGAATTGGCTGTCTGCAAGGACATTGCCCAGGGGATGCCTGGTTTTTTGTTGTTGTTTTTTTTTTGCCATTATGGAGGAGGCTTCTCTCATGTCCCTGCAAGGGAAGCTGGAGCTGACAGATGGTAGCTCACCCCATCTGAGCGGATTCAAACCACCAACCTTCCGGTCTGCAGTTCTGCCGGCACAAGAGTTTAACCCACTCCGCCACCATGGCTCCTAGTAATGTATTGATGCTGGTGCTTTCCAAGCAAACAAACTCTAGACATGCCTGAGATCCAAAGACCTCACTACCCAAAAGCTACGAGGCATTAAGGCTGTTTGCCAGATTCCAGGAACTATCATCCAAAAAGTGTATTTTCCAAAATCCGACTATCCTTCTAGATTATTGCAAAGCTAATTCAGGGACATGCATATTTCAGACACCCTTGGAGAGAACCCAGAATAACAATGTAACAAGTAAAATAGAAAAGATCTGAAGCTCCATCTAGTACTGTGTTGAGTAAGGTCCCAAGGAAACCTGGGTAAGTTGTACCCATGGGCACGCCCTACTTTGAATAAACAAGACAAAAATCAAAAAAATCCCCCACACTTTTCACAAACACTGTCTCCAATACTATGTTTTTGTTACATTTTCCATCTTAGATTCATTAAAGGGCTTTTTAAACTACAGGAACTGACCTGGAAGACAACTTCTGGAGTCATGGAGACCACAGAAAAGAACCTAAGGAGCTGAATGGAGCCCATGGACTGTCCTTTCCCCACTCTTAATTTAGCAATTTTAATAGTAAATGGGATGAAGTAAGACTAGATTAGCATTTGCCATGGGGTTTTTTTTTTCCTTTATTGAGCTCTGGAGATGTTTAGTATGCCAGTCTGGAAAGCTAGACCTTCAAAAATGCCTAGCTACATCTATTTACCACTGAAGTCTGAAAGTATGCAAATAAATGTAAATGACAAGAAACCTAACCACATGAGCGGGGGGGGGGGGGGGGGGGAGGGAGACACACAGACAGGAAATTATCAACAAAGGAAGGAACTGCTTAACTTTTCTGGCTCCGCTCTCGGTGTTTAAAAACATTGTCCAACAAGAAAAAATATATAATACTGTATACTCTTTACATTTTAAAAATCTGAATTTTTCTTCAGCAACACAAAAATTACATTAAAAAGGCCCAGGTTTTCGTTTAATTTCAAACCTGATAGGAGACACATTTTGAAGCTGTAATGCAAACAGAAAGTGTGGCCTAATGCTTCAAATATTTGTCAAATTTATTACAAACTTTATGTCCAGAAAAAAATCCAAATATGCTCTACTTTCTGTGTTATACTGGAAGGAAGCGTAATGCAAGCGTTGTCCATAGACACCTCCATGGTCATGTGGCCAGCATGACTGCATGGAGCGCCATTACCTTCCCGCTGGAGCGATATCTATTGATCTACTCACATTTTGCATGTTTTCAAACTGCTAGGTTGGCAGAAGCTGGGGCTAACAGTGGGAGCTCACCCTGCTCCCCGGATTTGAACCAGTGACCTTTCAGTCAGCAAGTTCAGCAGCTCAGCAGTTTAACTCAGTGCACCACTGGGGGCTATACATCAATATTTTACAGTACTTTATAGGTCTGAACCGGAGGTGTCATATATTTATAGTTCACCAAAACTTGAAGCCAACTTGAGGGCATGTATACTGTAGAATTAATGCAGTTTGACACCACTTTCACTGTCATGGCTTAATTGTGGGAATTATAGTTTTACAGGGTATTTAGCTATCTCTGGTGCTTCCCAGGTTCCAATAGAATTGTGCCATGATAGTTAAAGAGGTGCCAAACTGCATTAACTCAACAATACATAGGTATAAACCGGATCCAGTCTATTGTAAATTGTATGATTATGCTTTAAGGCAATAAAGCAAAGCCCGACAAAGTTATTTGATGATGCATTTTCTGTTTGCGTACTATGTTGCTTAATTTTAGAACTGGAGCTAGATGCTGTAACACATGTCAATCCAGTCTAGCCAGACAGAATTGCAAAAGTAACTCTCTACTGCAAAGGCTTACGATTAGCATTGTGAAAAAGAATTAGCTGAGTTATTTATCTCTTTACTCTCTCCATAAAATGAATTAAAAATTAAATCACTGCAAAATTACCCATACATTGAAAAGTATCCATATGCAGCAAAGGTTAAATATGTGTGGAATCTGTTTTGTTCAGTGCCTCCACTGGAGCTTGGGTAAATAAGAACGTGACCTATTTTCAGAGGTCTTGTGCAAGAACAGCTTGGAACTGGAAAGTGACATATTAAAAAGGGCCCACGTTGCCTTAGGCAATGGAAGAGAATGTTGCTGACAAAAAGGCATGAATTACCCCACATCATCCCTTGCATTTTTTTAAATCACACCTGCTAGAATCTCCAGCCAGCATAATCACAGGCCTTGCTGCTTCTGGGAATATTGGTCAAGAAAAGTAACACTGCCACATTCAGACCTGTGAGGTCTAGGAATGATAAATACAAATCCGAAACCAATGCTGAATACTTCACTGGACTCCCCACATCAGAAGTGATTCTTAGAATATTCCATGTTTTTCAGGTCTAGTTTATAATAATAAAGATTAGATTTAGAGCAAGAGTGTAAAAAGCATTTTCATTGAGGGCCACATCAACCTTAAAACTGCCTTCAAAGGGTCACTGAATCCATAGACAGAGAATCCGTGGATATAGAGGGCCAATGATAATTTATTAACATAGCTTTTTGTGCTCTTTAATTTTTATCCAGTTTGGTTCTCTGAATGCTATTGAACAACAGTTTCTATGACTTTTCATTATGCACCATGAGGTCTGGGAATAATGAGAATTGCAACCTATGAGAAGCAATGAAAATTGGTTTGGGTCTCCAGATGTGAGTGAACGACAATTTGTGGCCCTGAAGTTGAGGAAAGGTTAAAGGACGTCAGATCAACAAGCCTTGCATCTAAATATAAACCCCACTGAACTGAATGATTTGCAGCCTTCCAGATGTTACTGTATCACCACTCTCATCAGCTGTAGGAGTTGTAGTCCAGCATCTGAAGGGCCACATGAAATTACATGGTGGCCCGGATTTAGCCCACGGACCTTGAGTTTGACACATGGATTAGACATATTAAAAACTGCCAGTGACAGAACCTCAAAACCCCTTAAGCTAGTGGTTCTCAACCTGTGGGTCCACAGGTGTTTTGGCCTACAACTCCCAGAAATCCCAGCCAGTTTACCAGATGTTAGGATTTGTGGGAGTTGAAGGCCAAAACATCTGGGGACCTACAGGTTGCGAACCACTTCCTTAAGTAGTTTAATCTAAATGTTGTTAAAGTATCCCCCATCTCACCTGAATGATATGGTCATCTGAAACAGCGCACATGGCAAGGTACATTTGAGCATTCCTTTACAAGATGCACTCAGAGCTGATCTGCTCCAAATCTCACTCTTGAACTATATTTTAACCATCAGTAAAACAGTTGTTCATATAAAGCAGGTGTGGGAAAACTATGAACCTTCCAAATGTATGTGAACTGCAACACCTACCAAGGCAAGCCAGGACAGCTAATAATGAGATGCTAGCAATTGAATGAAGTTCACCAATCATAGAATCATAGAATTGGAAGGGACCTTGTGGGCCATCCAGTCAAACCCCCTGCGAAGAAGCAGGAAAATCGCATTCAAAGCACCCCCGACAGATGGCCACCCAGCCTCTGTTTAAAAGCTTCCAAAGAAGGAGCGTCCACCACACTTTGGAGCAGAGAGTTCCACTACTGAACAGCTCTCACAATCAGGAAGTTCTTCCTCATGTTCAGATGGAATCTCCTTTCTTGTAGTTTGAAGCCATTTCTCTGCATCCTAGTCTCCAGAGAAGCAGAAAACAAGCTGTGTGCTCCCTCCTCCCTATGACTTCCTCTCACATATTTATACATGGCTATCATGTCTCCTCTCAGCCTTCTCTTCTTCAGGCTAAACATGCCCAGCTCTTTAAGCTGCCCCTCATAGGATTTGTTCTCCAGACCCCTGATCATTTTGGTCACCCTCCTCTGGACACATTCCAGCTTGTCAATATCCCATCTGGAGGATTCAAGCTGCACGCCACAATATCTGTAGGACTGAAGCTGCATGCCACAAGCCTAAGGATTAATCTTGTTAAACAGATTCTTTAATTAATCTAAGCATCAGTATTCTGATTACATCCAGCTCTACTACTCCTTTCCAATTTAATACCAAGAAACCCATTCTTGTTCCAAACATGTTTGGCAGCTGTATTAGACTACATGAAGGCAACTAGATGGAAGCTTAAGTCAGACAATCAGAGGTGCTCCTGGTTCGTCAAAAGATCTGGGGATACTGATTTCACCTATATTTGATGTTACACCTCCCTGAAAATACAGGCTGTTTTTTGGGGTACCCCTGGATTCAGCTGAGCCTGTGAGTTCAGGTTTCAGTGGTGACCAGGAGTATATTTAACTAGACGTCTGATCTCTCCATGGTGGCACACAACTTGGATTACATTCTATTTAGATGACTGCAATGGGCTCTCCTATGTGGGGTTGCCTTTGAAAAAGCGCTCAGAAACCTAAATTGGCTCAAGAACTGTAGCCAGATTGTTTACTGGGGCTGGCTACAAGGAGCACACAGCTCTCTTGTTATAACAGTTCCATTGGCTGCCAATCTGTTTCCAGGCACAATTCAAAATGCTGGTTTTGACCTCAAAAGCCCTATATGGCTTGGGTCCAGGTTATTTGTTGAATCTTTTTATGAGCCCCTTAGAGCCCAACAATCATCTGAAGCCCTACTCTCCGCCCCACTACCTTCCCAGGCTTGTTTGGTGGGAACAAAGGAGAAGACCTTTCTCAATGCTGCTTCCAGACCAGAGAAGGAGTGCTTTGAATGCAATTTTCCTGCTTCTTGGCAGAGGGTTGGACTGGATGGCCCATGAGGTCTCTTCCAATTATATGATTCTATGACCCTGTCCCTGCTGTTTTCATTGGCAAGTCAAAACATTTTAATGCTATCAGGTTTTAAAAAACTGACAGGTGTTGCATAAATGTTGTTTTTCTATGGACTTTTAATGATTATTAAATGTTTACAAAATGTTATTGGCAGGCAATTAGTCTTGGCAGCTACACAATAGTGCTTCTAGTTAGTATTCTTCATATGGCTTGATAAACCCACACCTATCTTAAGATGGAAGTAAGCTAGAAGCTAAAGGGCATTGCTTTTTCCAAAGCAAGCTGTTTGTGCATGTTACATATTTAGCTCTTCTGCAATAACTTCAGAAATGCCATCTTGAACAGCTTCTAGGTTCCTTCTACATTTTCAGAGGTATAATCTTAAAATACTTATTTTGACAACTGTTCAGGTCCCACAATCCATACAGAAACGTAGTCTTATCCTTCCCAATATAGAATTTCCAGAAGTGTGCAAATGTTGGGAAAATGTATTCCAGATACAAACAAGTTTGGTATTGTGCATAAAGTTAGCTAATATTAAGACCAGATTCAGATATGCAAATTTGTGGGGGGTTTGCTCACATGCTGAAACCTATCTGTTCATTGGAATATTTGTATAGAGTACATGTATTAAGTAGAGCTGCAATAATCTGAATATATTTGCCTGGATCATGTTTGGAAATTATAAGCTGAACCAGCTGACCAAAAGGTTGGCGGTTTGATTCCAGGGAGTGTGAGAGGAAGTCACAGGGAGGAGGGAACAAACTTGTTTTCTGCTTCCCTGGAGACTAGGACGCAAAACAATGGCTTCAAACTAGAAGAAAGGAGATTCCATCTGACCATGAGGAAGAACTTCCTGACTGTGAGAGCCGTTCAGCAGTGGAACTCTCTACCCCGGAGTGTGGTGGAGGCTCCTTCTTTGGAAGCTTTTAAACAGAGGCTGGATGGCCATCTGTCAGGGGTGCTTTGAATGCAATATTCCTGCTTCTTGACAGGGGGTTGGACTGGATGGCCCATGAGGTCTCTTCCAACTCTATGATTCTATGATTGGGGTGAGCTCTGAGCAGTTAACCCCAGCTTCAGTTTATCAAACCTAGCAATCTGAAAACATGCAAATGTGAGTAGATTAATAGGTACCGCTTCAACAGGAAGGTAATGGCGCTTCATGCAGTCATGCCAGCCACGTGACCTTGGAGGCGTCTATGGACAATGCCAGCTCTTCAGTTTAGAAAGAGATGAGCACTACCCGCCCAGAATCAGACACGACCAGAGTTAATGTCAAGGGAAATTTTTTTACCTTATCTTCAATTAAATGTATTACAATTAAATCTGAGCATTTCAAGGGAAGCAGTTGTGCCAACCTATTTTTTGTTATCTAAACCATGATAACAAAATTTCAAGAATCTTCTTCTAAAACACTGGTTGCTTTGCAGTGCTTTTGCATATATAGAAATGAGACAGTGACTCCATTTTAGTTAACTATTTTATTTATATCCAACCAGATGTTTTATAGTGCTTGCATCAGCATCATCAACTGAACATTACCTTGGTTATAAGAGTACAGTTTACATTTGAGATGTGTTCCCATTTACTTTTTTATAAAAAGCCAAGCAGTAAATGGTCACAGTTACAAAAAAAGGCTTTTGGGAAGTTTAATACTCTTCGCCTTCATCTTCACCATCCAAGGAGTCTGTGCCCACTTCTTCATAATCTTTCTCAAGTGCAGCCAGGTCTTCCCGGGCCTCAGAAAACTCTCCTTCCTCCATTCCTTCTCCAACATACCAATGGACAAAAGCACGCTTGGCATACATCAAGTCAAACTTGTGATCCAGGCGGGCCCAGGCTTCGGCGATGGCTGTAGTATTGCTGAGCATGCAAACTGCACGCTGGACTTTGGCCAAGTCACCACCAGGAACGACGGTTGGAGGCTGGTAATTGATACCCACCTGGAAAGGAACAGAAATACAGACATGACATAACTGTTATACAGCACAGGAAATATTGCATTTAGAAGGGGGCTGTATCCAAGAAAAAAACAGGAAATTCAACATTGAGATTGTTTCGTGCTTTAATCATTGAGTTCACATAACCTCATTAACTTAATCTTGGCTACACTGATTTAAGTTAATGATGTCTATTTAACTATGGGTTTTTTTTAGTCAAACCAGTGTTTTAAATTAATTTTTACTTAAAATGCAATGCCTTCTTGCTACTTTTTTCCAGCTAGTATTATTAGATCAAACTTGGAGCCAGTTATCTGTAGAGTGATTTGAGGAGCTCTGCATGCACCAATTAAAGCTCCAAATAAACTACTTGTTAACATAATCTTCCCTCATCTATTTTTTCCACCAATCAGTAACTTACTAAAACCTAAATGCCCCCCCCTTTCAATGACCCCTTCCCACAATAGACTAACTTGACCAAACTATTAAGTTAGAAAGCTGTAATGCTGAAATATTTCAGTTAGTTTAGTTGTAGTTATGACATATTTATTTATGACAATTATATGCTGCCCTTCTCACCACAAAGGGAACTCAGAGCGGCTTACAAGTAATATGTAAATATAATATTTATTGTCGAAGGCTTTCATGGCTGGAATCACTGGGTTGTTGTAGGTTTTTTCAGGCTATATGGCCATGGTCTAGAGGCATTCTCTCCTGACGTTTCGCCTGTATCTATGGCAAGCAATCCTCAGAGGTTGTGAGGTGTCGAGGTCTCAGGACCTCTGAGGATGCTTGCCATAGATGCAGGCGAAACGTCAGGAGAGAATGCCTCTAGAACATGGCTATATAGCCTGAAAAAAACCAGCAACAATCCAACAATATATATTATTACCATAGCACAATATTAGTATTATATATTACTATTTTGTACTATACCATTATACTGTAATATTATATAATATATTAATATAACAATATACTGTAATATTATACAATACTAGTATAATTATTATAATATAATATACTGCAATATTAGTAATATTATCAACTGAGTTTGAGCAGCTTTCCTACCAAGATTGATCTGCTGTAACTAAAAAAGATTCTGCACTTCCAACAAAAAAATATTACTTTAGTAGCTATGTTCTTTTAAAATGCAAAAACAAAGGGAACTAGCTTGTAATTGCAAGTGAAGAAACTAAAATGCAGTTATCTGAAGCCCAATGAAAGTCAGTGTATTTAAGCCAGTCCACAAACTTATATACTTACACATTCAATAAAGCTCTGAATACAGCTACAGTGATATTTTCAATCAGCATCACTTACCTTAAAACCGGTAGGACACCAGTCAACAAACTGAATGGTACGCTTTGTTTTGATAGCAGCGATAGCAGCATTGACATCCTTGGGGACAACATCTCCACGATACAACATGCAACAGGCCATGTATTTGCCATGGCGAGGATCACACTTCACCATCTGGTTGGATGGCTCAAAACAAGCATTGGTGATTTCAGACACAGAGAGCTGCTCATGGTAAGCTTTCTCTGCTGAAATAATGGGGGAATAGGTTACCAGAGGAAAGTGGATTCTGGGATAAGGCACCAGGTTTGTCTGGAACTCTGTCAAATCCACATTTAAGGCACCATCAAACCTGAGAGAGGCAGTGATTGAGGAGACAATCTGACCAATCAGGCGGTTGAGATTGGTATAAGTAGGGCGTTCAATGTCAAGGTTCCTGCGACAAATATCATAGATTGCTTCGTTATCAACCATGAAGGCACAGTCAGAATGTTCAAGGGTGGTATGGGTCGTCAGGATGGAGTTATATGGCTCAACAACAGCAGTTGAAACTTGCGGAGCTGGGTATATAGCAAATTCTAATTTTGATTTCTTTCCATAGTCGACAGAGAGGCGTTCCATCAACAGAGAGGTGAAGCCCGAACCAGTGCCTCCTCCAAAACTGTGGAAAATCAGGAATCCTTGCAAGCCAGTGCACTGGTCAGCCTAAAAGAGGAATGTGCACGTCAATATTGAAGATTTTTAAGAGGAAGATGGCCAATCTCTCATTTTGTTTATGGCATCTCATAAATGCCCAAATCACCATTAATATTTCATGAGATTCACTTGTAAGCAAAAACGGAGAGCACAGACAATAGTATTGCTGATTAAATAGGCTGCAAATAATGATTGCTGTCATGATAGTACTAACAGAGAAAAGGGAGACAGAAATGTGGCCCTAAATTTGTAACCCCAACATAATTTTTGTGGCCTCACTCTTCCAAGACACACCTATGTTAAATACTAAAATCCTCCCAGGAATAAATACATCTTCTAAATAGGCTACAATTTAGCAAATAAATGCCATTAAAAATGAACAGGACTTCCAACCAGGTCCTTTCCCCTTCATTTTGTAAGTCTATAAAGCCTTAAGAGTCCCAGGAGCAGAAAATTCAGCACCAGATCTTCTGAAGCTGCACACCCTGCCTTTATAACAAAAACTGTCAGTAGTTCCCAAGCTAGCTGTGCAAATATTTAATGTTCAAAAGAAAGGTGTTTTATTGTACTGGAGTCACAAGCAAATTTCATTACCTGCAGTCTATGAACCAATTATGACTCTCAGAATTCAGACTTCTACTACCTTTAACTTGTGTCATCATGGGCCTCTCATTCCCTCTTCAAGTTTGATTCCAAATAACAAGAGAAGCGGCAGATGAAGGTATTTTTTCAGCTCCTACCTCCCCACTATAATAACAGAAGTATGGATACTAGGCAGGGTGGAGGTTACCAGTAAGTTTGTTCGTGCTTTGTTGCCTTAATCAGACAAAGCTTGTCACATCAGAATCACCTAATTCTCCTAAGCACAGAATAAATAGCCTAAAGCAATAGCCACTTCCTAATGGAGTGCCATATTGAGTTTCCACTTTGATTTTTTTTGTTTGGGGCGGGGAATAATAGTGCCAGAGAATACTTAAAGACTCAAAATGCCAGGTGAATGTCAAATCCTCAGAATTAGTTCAAGTACTGCAAATGTCCCAATTTATGTTTCATAATACAAAAGCACTAGAACATACCAGCTTCCTGACACGCTCCAATACCAAGTCTATTATTTCTTTGCCCACAGTGTAGTGACCTCTTGCATAATTATTTGCGGCATCCTCTTTGCCAGAAATCAGCTGCTCAGGGTGGAAGAGCTGTTTGTATGTCCCATTCCGCACTTCATCTGCAACAGAAAGCATGTTATTGTATAACAGAACTGGCAGCCACAGCCTGCTGCAGTGAAGAGAAAGAGGAAAGGATGTTTTCAGGGAATCTGAATATGGTTAGGAATACTTCAAACATGATACTTTCTACTCCTATGTAACATTAATATGCTCTTGCCTTTTGTTTAGGACACAAGTCATGGTAAGTAAAAATGTGAAAGCCTAGAAGCATTACTGAATTCATCAATTTGCAACAGAGAGTTCCTTTTCAGGAAGAAATGCAAAATATAAGCTAAATGTGTGCATGCATAAGTGCAAATTAGATATTTAGATATTTTTCTAGCTGAGGAAAAATTTAGACACTTTAAAAACTTGAGTTCAACTCTTGTGATCTATATTATTTCATGAACCAAACAACGTGGGATGTTTGAAATCTGTAAGTTACTTTGCAGCAGAATGTTGTAGTAAAGAACAGATGGTAGAGAAAGACTGTCTAATTTCACAAGGATAATTGTTCAAACAAGGCTAAAATTAAAATGGAGATTTACCATCTATCAGAATATCAATCTCTAGTGTTTTGCTCTGGGTCAGTTTATAGTTAAATGTATGCCATCTAATTTACATAACGTGCAAGAGGCAACAAGGAAAAAATGGGTCTTCAGACCTTGCGGGTTCTGATATACCAACACAGCACTTCCTGAACCCAAACCAAATAGGCCATATTTACCTATCACTGCTGGTTCCAGATCCACAAACACTGCACGAGGAACATGCTTTCCGGCCCCCGTCTCACTGAAGAAGGTGTTGAACGAGTCATCACCGCCACCAATTGTTTTGTCACTTGGCATGGTCCCACTGGGTTGGATGCCATGCTCCAAACAGTAGAGCTCCCAGCATGCATTGCCAATTTGCACGCCAGCTTGACCCACATGGATTGAGATGCACTCACGCTATTATGGGGAAAAGGGAGAAAGGGGGGAAGTTAAAACACATTTCATCTTCTTTCATTCTTTATCATAAATTGAAAAGCAGGCTGCCATTTAATCCACTGGCACTTCAGGAACGCAGCTTTCCTTGAACTGAATTAAAACTGTAATGACTTTAAATGAGGGGTTCCCAAACTAAGGCCTATGGGCCAAATGTGGCCTTCCCAGGTCATTTCCCAGCCCCTGCCCATAACCTTGTAGATTTAGGGTCATTCTAAGTCGGAAACAACTTGAAGGCACACAACAACAATCCTAATTAACTTGACTATCTCATTAGCCAAAAACAAGCCCACACTTCCTCCCACTGAAGTACTGAAAAGTTTATGTTGATTAAAATTGGTTTTTTAAAAAATATTGTATTGTTTTTCTTGAATTTTGCACTGCAAATAAGATAGGCATAGGACTTCATTCATTTTTTTTTCACACCATAGTCCAACCCCTCTAATACAGGTATTAAATGCGGTTCCTTGGGCTCTTTTTTCAGGTCCTCCTCTCACCATCCTATCCTTTCTTCCACCTCTCTTTATTTTCTCACTTTCCTTGCCCCCCTTTCTCCCTCCCACCCTGTCATCCTTCCTTCCTTTTTCCCTCTCCTTCCTTCCCTTTTGTCTTTTTTCTCTTCCCTCCCATCCTTCTTTTTCCTTCCTCCTTTCCTCATGGATGTTCAGCTGGAAAAAGAGAAAGTAGAGAGGGAAAATGACAAACATTTTTCAAGATTTAAAAGGGTGTCCCATTGAGGAGGAGTGGGGGGGGGGGGGTGACTTTCTGCTGCTCTAGAGACCAGGGAGTAAGAGAGCAATGGTTTCAAATGGCAGGGAAAGAGATCTGACTGAAAAGATTAGGAAGAAGGTCCTGGAGAATGCCATAGACTGCCAGGAGTGTGATGAAGTCTCCTCTGGAGGCTTCTCCTCAGAGGCTGTCTATGAGGAATGCTTTGATTGTTTCTTCCTGTATGGCAGGGGGTTGGACTGGATGGCCTTTTGGGGTCTCAACTCTCATCCTGACCTAGACCAACCCTTTCAGGATCCAAACATTTCCTGTCTTTCCTTCACTTTCTGCCTCCGGAAAGGGAAGGAAAGAGGAAGGGGACTGGAGGAGAAGTTTCTTCCTCCCAGCCTGCCTGGCATGAGGCTCCTAAGTTAGAAAGTTTGCTCAATCCTACTCTAATAGTCTAAAGAACTATGAACTGGTCCTAAGCTTAAAAAGTTTGAAAATCCCTGCTTAAAATAGATGCCAAGTCTGTGAGGGTAAACAAGAAAAATATTGACAACAGTAAAACTAAAATAACAGCATAACTAACAGAAGAACTCACCATTCTGAGAACCCACAATAGCTAATGCATGAGATAGCACATCTCTTGCATTTTTCTTGAATTATTCCAGCCACTTTTGCAACTATCTCAACCATTTAGGGCAGGGGTCCTCAAACTTTTTAAACAGAGGGCCAGGTGACAGTCCCTCAAACTGTTGGAGGGTCGGATTACAATTTGAAAAAAATGAATGAATTCCTATGCGCACTGAACATATTTTATTTGTAGTGCAAAAAGGTACTTAAAAACAATGCAAAAATTAAAATGAAAGCAGTTTTTACAAATATAAATGTATAAGTATTTCAATGGGAAGTGTGGGCCTGCTTTTGGCTGATGAGATAGGATTGTTGTTGTATGCTTTCAAGTTGTTTCAGACTTAGGTTGATCCTGAGCGAGGGCCGGGTAAATGACCTTGGAGGGCCGTATTTGGCCCCCGGGCCTTAGTTTGAGGACCCCTGATTTAGGCAATAGCTTCTTTTGCCATCTAGTACGCTTTGTTCATAGCCATATAATTTAACTAGAACACCAAATAGTCCTGCTTGATCAAAACCAATCAAGGTGCCTACATGTAAAGATAGGCATTTTCCTTTCATATATATTTCTCTATTTCTCTCAGTGAGGAACTTTCACCATAAGGTGGCTTTTATGTGGGTCATTCTTATTCTTAATAGCAATTTCTTCCCTTGGCTTTTTTTTCTGATCCAGTTTCTAAGAGTAATTGGAACAGTGAGTATAAAACCTGCTTAGTTTGTTTTCAGCTGCTGAAAAGGCTGGTGAGTATCACTCAAGATGGAGACACCACTGAGCTTATTTTAAAGCAAATAATTCTGCCTTTCCAGATTCCAATATGCCTAATCAGTGGTCTTGATTGGTAAAATATGACCCACACGTCCCTAAAGCTCAGTTGATACTATTTTGGGATATTTCCCATTCATTTTATAAAATACTAAAAATTTGAGTTAATCTTTTTTTAAAATCCCAGAAGGATAATCATGCAATAATCTCAAGTACACAGTCCAGTGCACTGTTTCATTTTTAGTTCAATGAGCAGTTTTAAGAACATAATGACAGATATTTTTGTAAGCACTAAGCTGCCTGGATCTTATTCCACTAGTTTTCTCATACGTTTGTCTTTTCCACATCTCTCCTTTCCAGCTTTTTTTGAGGCCACCCAGTGAATGCTGGATATGTGGCTGAGGGCAGAGTAAAAAATGATTACATTCAAGGAGCCCACCCCTTCCATCCTGTGCTAATTAATCCATAGGTATTACTATGTAGTTGTTTAGTGGCAATGTTCCACAAGGTTCTCCTTTCCCTTCCAGTGAGTTTGGAGGCACATGGTAAGAATAACACAGATCCATCACAAAAGATTAGAGCAGGGGTTCTCAAAGTAAGACCCATGGGCTGGATGTGGCCCTCCAAAGTCATTTACTCGGTCCTTGGTCTAAACTTTGGACTTAGGGTCACCCTAAGTCTGAAACAACTTCAAGTCACACAACAACAATCTGAATTAACTTGACTATATGATCAACAAAAGCAGTCCCACCATTCCCACTGAAATACTGGTAAGTTTATGATGGTTAAAATTGTTCATAATTTTAAATACTGTATTGTTCTTTCATGTTTTCTGCAGTGTGTATGAGAATTTGTCTGTTTTTCTCAAAATACTGTATAGTCCAGCCCCCCAGCAGTGAACCAACACTCTGCTTTAAAAGTTTGAGGACCCTGGATTAGAGAATACCAATCCCATGCTCCACTTTCTGTCCTGCCATCTGCTTTCTTTAGTAAAGGTTTCTCCTTGACACTAAGTCTAGTCGAGTCCAACACTGGCGGGTGGTGCTCATCTCCATTTTTAAGCCGAAGAGCTGGCGTTGTACATAGACACCTCCAAGGTCATGTGGCCGGCATGATTGCAGCAAAGTGCCGCTAGGTTGGCAGAAGCTGGGGCTAACAGCAGGAGCTCACCCTGCCCCTCGGATTCCAACTGCTAACCTTCCAGACAGCAAGTACAGCAGCTCAGCAGTTTAACCCACTGCACCACCATGACCCTTCACTTTCTTTAGCCAATCATTATTTTTAATTTGCAGCCTCCAGATGTTTTTAATGCTAATCCCTATCAGCTTTACCCACAGGCTGTAATGACAGATATGGATAGGAATTGTTAAAAACATCCAGAGGGCAACAGGCCAGAAAGACTGGAAACCGCACATTTCTACTGAAAAGTTGCCCAAAAGGACACTCCAACCATAAAATTCACAATTGCACCAGGTACGGAATGCAGGCCACTCAGACATACATAAACCCCTCCAGCTCTTTTGTGTTTCTGAAATGTACTTCAAATCACAAATCATGAAACGAAACACAGTGTCTCCCTTCTCAACCCAGAAATTACACAAAAGCAGACAGATTGTCTCTAAGCAAAGAAAACAGCCGATCGCCACGATCCATTTGATGACCTCTGTAAAGGAGCTCTGCAAACAGCTGTCAGCGCTGCCCTGGTTGCAGTATCACATCAGATCGGGAAACCTAATTGTTGTTTTCACTTAAGCTTCTTAACCTTGTAATAATGGAGGGACAGAGATTGTGAAATTCTCCAGATGTTAGTGGATTGCAACTCCCAGCTGCCTCAAACAGCACAGCCAGTGGTGAGCAAACCTGTGAGTTGTAGTTCAACATCTGGAGAGTCAGACTAGTCCCACTTATCTCCTAAGATTCTCAGAAGACTACATGGGACGAAGCTGAGAGATAAAGCCACTTTTCCCAAGCCTTCTTTGCCTGATAAGAGAGCAAAAATATCTTCCCCGGTCAGTTAGCTTGCCCCCTACCATCTATGGCAGGCGTGGGCAAACTTGGGCCGTTGGGGTGTTTTAGACTTCAACTCCCACAATTCCTAACAGCCAGTAGGCTGTTTGGAATTGTGGGAGTTGAAGTCCAAAGCAGCCCGATGTCCCAAGTTTGCCCACGCCTGACCTATTAGTCTCCAGTGGAATTAATTCCCTGATTGTAAGTAGTTTTATTTGCATGCCTAGCATTCAATTCCGCTTCTGCGACAGTTTTGATACTTTTATATAAGCCATCTTTCACCTAGTATTCGAAGGTCAAGATATCCGAGTGTTCAGATCCAGGGCATCATTTTAATAAGATGTTTAGAGTCCCAAGTTATAATTTGCTGTTGTTTCCAAGCCTCCATTAAAGCAATTTTCTCTTTTTGTCTTCAAAATGAAAGGAGGAAGTCGCACTTGGAGGAACCAAGTGATAGAATGTAACAAGGAAGTCTAAAATACTTGTGCTAACATATACATTTGTGGCAGGGCAAAGCAATTAGCATGAAAATGATGGTTAACCCGATACCCAAACTGAAGCACGAAAACCTCCGCCTAGATCAGGCACAGATGTGAAAACACCCCAAAATGCAAAGAACTCAGAGAGGCAGCCATCTTCTTTAGTAACTTCCACCATTTTGCAGCAATCCTTCCAAACAAACTTACTACAGGAAAGAGGGGGAGAAAAAAGAAAAAGTGCGCCAAGCTGCTGGGCCACCAGAATTGGGTGTCTGGATGCCAAAAAAGACAATCAGAAGGGAGTGAGAAGCCCATAAAAGCCCAGGATACTTCAAAAGGAGGCCAGGTGTAGAAAAGCAATAACTTCCACTCCTGATCATTAAAGTTTTGGGGTGTTTTTTTTACTTTGTTTCTCAAGATGTCAGCTCTAAACGTTCAGCTGAGAGGCATTTTGAACTTTGAATTTTCAGGCTCTAGACCTTCACACCTTCACATGTTTCACAATGTTAGAGGCCCACAGGGCACATTTCGCAAGTGAAAAATTATATTTTCAGGCAGGAAGTGGGTTGAAAAAGTGGGTAGGGAAAGGACTTGGCCTGCAATTCGAGGCTACAGCAGACTCCAGAGTGGGGCCCCATCTAGACTGCCACATAATGCAGTTATATGGCAGTGGAGTGGGTCCCGAGGCTGCATCTACAGAATAAAGACTACCTCATCACACTAGAGAATGAATCCACTTTAAATCCAGTTTCTGTCTCCTACAGAATTCTGGTGTTTGTAGTTTAGTGAAGCTGTTAAAGGGTCCTCCCTAAACTACAAACTCCAGAATTCTGCAGGAGGCAGAAACTGGATTTAAAGTGGATTCATTCTCTAGAGTGATTAAGTAGTTAGTGTCATGAAGACGCTCATGGCAGGAATCATTGGGTTGCTGCGAGCTCTCCGGGCTGTACGGCCATCTTCCAGAAGCATTATCTGCTGACGTATCGCTCACATATATGGCAGGCATCCTCAAAGGTTCTGGAACATGGCCATACAATCAGGGCCAGCTAATCGCCTCCCAACATAGAATTCCCCCAGGCAGTAAGAAACCAGACCTTGAAAACTGCCAGGCTATTCAATATTAATGAAGGTGGCCAAGGTTTTGGAATATCTCCATACAACCAGGGCCAGCTAATCACCTCCCAACATAGGATTCCCCCAGGCAGTAAGAAGCCAGACCTTGAAAACTGCTGGGCTATTCAATACTAATGAAGGTGGCCAAGGTTCTGGAATATGGCCATACAATCAGGGCCAGCGAATCACCTCCCAACAAAGGATTCCCCCTGGCAGTAAGAACCCAGACCTTGAAAACTGTGAGGCTCTTCAAGGTGGCCAATTGCTACATTCACACTTCCCTCAAATAGACAAGAGTTCTCCATGTTTTTTTTAATTTTTGTATGTCTTTCTTTTCCTTTTTTCATTTCTTTTTACTTCTTGAATTTCTTATTTTCCTATGACAAATCCCCCCCCCTTTTGTTGTATTTATATGTTTTTGTAGCAAAATGATAAGTAATAAAAATATTTGGAAAAAATGTGTCTCCCACCCTGGACATTGTACAAATATATAAACCCCACTTGCCTAGTTTCCAAGAGACCCCTCAACCTCTGAGGATGCCTGCCATAGATGGGGGGGAAGCGTCAGGAGAGAATGCTTCTGGAACATGGCCATACAGCACAGAATAAAGACAGTTTGATACCACTTTTCAGTGCCATGGTTCCATAATATGGAATCACAAGAGTCGTAGTTTGGAGAAGCACTTTTGGCAGAGCAGGCTAAAGACCTTGTGGAACTACAACTCCCATTATTCCATATCAAACAGCCAAGCTGCATTCATTCTACAATGTAGTCTCACTCTAAAGCCAGGCGAGGACTTTTGGGTGGTGGACTCTAGATCCACATGTGAAAAGTAGGCTTAGAAGAGGAACCATCCCAGCTTATCTAAGGGTGCATCTACACCATTATGGATAAACTTGGGCCCTCCAGGTGTTTTGGACTCCAACTCCCACCATTCCTAACATCCTCAGGCCCTTTCCTTTGCACCCTCAGCCGCTTAAGCGGCTGAGGGGTGCAAAGGAAAGGGCCTGAGGATGTTAGGAATGGTGGGAGTTGGAGTCCAAAACACCTGGAGGGCCCACTTTTGCCCATGCCTGCATTATAAAGTTGGAAAATAATACTTTGGAGCATTACACAATATAGTTCAATCACATGGATGGAAAATGCACAAGGGAAGGAGGAAAAAATAATAAAATGTCCTTACCATGATTGCAGCAGGTTGCAAATAAAGAAAGTTTTCGGGTGCCCGGGCTCCTGCAGACGCGCTACGGGTCTGAGCTGCACGGCCAAAAACAGCTGCTGGGCCCTCGGGGCGGGCTTTTATAGGCAGGGGCCCAAAGGGCGCCGCTCTCCTCGCCGCTGATTGGACGGAGCCGCAGCCCTCTGGCCACGCCCCCCGAGGGCCATTGAATGGGGAGGCGCGCGGGCACCGCCCTCCTCTTTCGCCATTGGCCGCCAGGTATGAATTTGGCCATCTGCGGATAGCCATAGGGCCATTCATAATAGCTGCAGACCTTCCCGCCAAAACAGAGTTTGTACTCCCTCTTACCTTCAGACGCCCGGGATAGTTCTACTTTCCTAGCTATACCTGTTCTTTGTGTCTTGGCTTCCCTGGCATGTGGAAAAGTTACTTTATATATATATAGAGAGAGAGAGGGGAACACAGCTTCCAACTAGAGGAACATTTTTTTTTTTGCAAGCTTTCCTTCCAGAAGGGTTGCTGTAAGTTTTTCGGGCTGTTTTGCCATGTTCCAGAAGTTGTGCCAAAATGTAGTTTCATATTTTGTAGAGTTTTGAGGACAATCAAAGCACTCCTGACAGATGACCATCCACCCTTTGTATTGAAGAAGGCTTTCATGGCACCCTGAGCCCTGCCACATGCACAATGGAGGACCTTCTCGCAGCAACACCAGAAGCACTCCAAGTGGCCAGATACTGCTCAAAGGACATTTAATCAACTACCAAATTTGCAAATTTTGTGTTTTGTCTGTTTGTTTGTTTTGTTCTGTTAGAAATGTAATACAATTGACTGGTTGCCCTGACACGACAAATAAATGGCCGGAATCACTGGGTTGTGAGTTTTCCAGGCTGTATGGCCATGTTCTAGAAGCATTCTCTCCTGACGTTTCGCCTGCATCTATGGCAGACACCCTCACAGGTTGTGAGGTCTGTTTGAAACTAGGAAATTTGGGTTTATATATCTGGAATGTCCAGGGTGGGAGAAAACTCTTTGTCTGTTAGAGGTAGGTGTGAATGGTTCCATTGGTCACCTTGATTAGCACTGAATAGCCAAGCAGTTTCGAGGTCTGGCTTCTTATTGCCTGGGGAAATCCTTTGTTGGGAGGTGATTAGCTGTTCCTGGTTATTTCTTGTCTGGAGTTCCCCTGTTTTTGAATGTTGTTCTTTATTTGCAGTTATGATTTTAGATTTTTTTTAATACTGGAAGCCAAATTTTGTTCATTGTCATGGTTTCTTCCTTTCTGTTGAAATTGTCCACATGCTTGTGGATTTCAATGGCTTTTATTCCTTCCAAAACATGTCTTCATATTTTGTAGAGTTTTGAGGACAGAAATACACAATCAAAGCACTCCCGACAGATGACCATCCATCCTCTGCATTGTCAAAGGCTTTCATGGCCTGAATCACTGGGTTGTTGTGAGTTTTCTGGGCTGTATGGCCATGTTCCAGAAGCATTCTCTTCTGACATTTCGCCTACATTTATGGACCTCACAACCTCAGAGGTTGTGAGGTCCATCCTCTGCTTAAAAACTGCTTGGTGTCATTGCTTCCCTGGGGCATAAAGACTGGGAAAAGGGTTACTTAGTATATAGAAAGACTATAGCTTCCAAAATTCCCTAATGTTCACATTTGGGTATATTGAGTATTTGTGCCAAGTTTGGTCCAGAGCCATCATTGTTTGAGTCCACAATGATCTCTGGATGTAGGTGAACTACAACTCCAAAACTAAAGGCCAATGCCCACCAAATACTTCTAGTATTTTCTGTTCCTCATGGGAGTTCTGTGTGCCAAGTTTGGTTCATTTCCACCATTGGTGGAATTCAGAATGCTCTTTGATTGTAGGTGAACTATAAATCCCAGCAATTACGACTCCCAAATGACAAAATAAATCCACCAGCATTCAAATTTGGGCGTATTAGGTATTTGTGCCAAATTTGGTCCAGTGAATGAAAATACATCCAGCACATCATATATGTAATTACAATTAATTACAGCAGTAAAATTACAGTTATGAAGTAGCAACAAAAATAATTTTATGGTTGGGGGTCACCACAACATGAGGAACTGTATTAAGGGGTCGCGGCATTAGGAAGGTTGAGAACCACTGATCTAGAGAACTGCCTATAATATCCATCCATTAGCTACAAATGCAGACCTTGTTCATACAATGTAAAAGTACTTTGTCTCTTTGTATCTTTTGCAGTCCTTTTCTTTAAGTGGCAATTATTCTCTCCAACATCTTTTTTTTTAAAGAACTGTGCATTTATTTTATGACCACCAAATGATGTCTGCTAGGCTTGTGCTTTCGGGGTAAACCTTGCCCCGTTTTGTGTCCCGGCTTTTGTTGGGGGCCCCAATCCGTTTTCAAGAACCTCCATTAAGCTGTATTTCTGGCGTTGGAGAGGGATTGACTGGTGACTGCTGGAAGAGCACTTTGGTTTTCTCGATGTTCAATGATAGGCTTTTTAAAAATAGGCTGAGCTTCTGTTTAGAGTGGCTTGTAGGTCTTCTTCTGAATGTTCACATATGACATTGTCATCAGCATATTAGAATTCTATAACAGATGTTGTTGTAACCTTGGTTTTGGCTTTCAGTCCAGGGCATATTATATAGGAGAAAGCGGTCCTGTAGGTAACCTAGACCCAAGCTATGTAGGACAGGGGTGTCAAACGCATTTTCACCAAGGGCCACATCAGCCTTATGGTTGCTTTCAAAGAGCAGGCTGTAATTGTAAAACTGTACAAATGTAACTATGTTGCCTTGGTACTTAAAGCTTCATAGGCCACATAAAATGATGTGGTGGGCTGGGTAAAATGCTCACTCCTAGATGTTCCAGTAACCAATCTGGGTGCCATATTTTGAACTAATTAGAGTTTCCAAACTTGGTACAGAGGTAGCCCAATGTAAAGTGCATTGCAGAATTCCAAACTTGTGGTTACCAGCACGTGCACTACCATCTTTAGGTCCTCCAAATCTCGGAAGGGGTGTAGCTGGTGCATCAGTTGAAGCTGATAATAAGCATTCTTGACAGTCACATCTACCTGGATTCATGTTTGGAGACACAGCTCCAGGTGCACTCCCAAACTATGGACACAGTCTTTCAGGGGGAGTGTAACCCCACCCAGAACTTGTTAACACACTTCCAGCCCCAGTTTAGGACCCTTAATGTCAAGCACTTAATTAATCTGATTCAGTTTGTTTTTCCTTACCCATCCCATTTACCTCCTCTAGGCATTCATTCAGAGGAGACACACTATCCTTAATTAAAGCTGTTTTTGCAGACACAAGGTGGAAACGAGGAAGGAGTTTAAAGCCTGTGTGTTGTTTTAATGAGAAGGTAGAGAGGGGTGGAAGAAGTTTCAAACCTGGGTGTTGCTTTGATGGGAAGGTGTGAGTGGCGTGATGAAGGGAGGAGTTTGAAATCTTGATGAGGCTCTCATGGGAAGATAGAGGAAGGAGTGAGAGACTGGTGCTGCTGGAAAGGCAGTGGTGGAGAGCTGTGGCAGCAGGAAGATTGGGGTGAAGAGGAATAGTTAATTACAAACTCACCAATAATACAATCTGTGAAAGTGAATCGTGAATGTGGAAGACCAACTATATATGTATAGATATGACCAATAGAAACCAATTTAGTTTCAATTACAATTTATTGTAACTACAGTAGGTTCAGTTACATTGGTACTGTTCTAAGACTGGCTGTAATCCACAATCTTTATAATCTTCCTTGGAGTATCAATAATTACTCCTATACTGTTGAAGGGGAGATTAAGGTCATAAGGGATTGATTCAGACTATTTAGTGAGATACTGAAACAGCAACATGAATGAAAGATTTCAGTTTTATGTCGATGATTTTGGATATGAATCATGGAATCTGTTGGGGTTATTATGAGTTGAAGAAAACACCCATTGGCAGTATTGTAATGATTTAGAATTCTAAATCAGAGTATTTCTCAATCTCCTGAATGTCTTTCTAATTGAAATAAACCCATTATCCATTTTGCACTTGTATCCTTGCCAGCAGTGGATTAAACCCTTGTGCAAACAGGACTGAAGACCGACAGGTTGGAGGTTCAAATCCAGGGAAAGCATGGATGAGCTTCCTTTGTCAGCTCCAGCTCCCCATGCGGGGACATGAGAGAAGCTTTCCACAAGGATGGTTAAACATCAAAACATCCAGGCATCCCCTGGGCAACATCCTTGCAGACAGCCAATTCTCTCACACCAGATGCGACTTGCAGTTTCTCAAGTTGCTCCTATCATGAAGAAAAAAGTAGGGGGTTATCACTGAAGAATTTAATCCATTCTTTCATCATAGGTGATTTGTGGAAGGAATAAATTTGGACAGGTACAAACACGGAGGGAGGGCAGGTGGAACCTGGCAGGAGAGTGAAAGAGTCTTTACGGCTCAGGGAGTTGCCTGCGTGCTATAATTGCTGTATGTAATGTATTTATTACCTAGTCAGACAGGCCAGGCAAGATAGACTAGGGATTAATTCACATTCTTGAATGAGTTAGGAAAGCTTGAGGGACTTTAAACACCCACATAGTACACCTGGCATCTTTTCATGTTACTTTTTTAACAAACCTATCATTGTGGAGCAATCCGCATAGTATGATGCTTTGCAACAAAATCCATCACATTTTTTTTTACAAAACATTTTAAATGACTTGATATAGATTTGTTTGGAAATAACTTTAATTTATTGCTTTTCATGTAATAACTGGTTATGTGAGCTTTATGACATAGACATAGAGTATGTAACATAGAGTATGTCATTTCCTAATTTTTGTTCCTGGGTTATAGATGTCATTTCCTAATTGGTTCTATAATTTAAAAAATGGAAAAGGTTTATTTAACTGCTAAAGCTTTGCTTTTGTGGGACATCCTGCAGCACATTTTGCTATAGTTTTTCAATTAATATCTCACAAAGTCTCAACCAATTCAACACAGTTTGTAGCAGCCACAAAAACAAAGTTTCTGGAATATAACAACTACTTACAAAGTAAGTATCGCACAATTAAACAGGAAATAACACTGTCCAACTAGGAACAGATTTTTCTTCAAATTATGTTACATAGTGTAATTAGTGTGCTCTATTTTAATTGTGTCACTTTCCATCTGGAAAATGCATCTAGGAAAGAAACTGCAGTTGAAAGTTAGCACAGGCTTATGAAAAACATTTCCTTGTCTACACCATCAAAATAAAGGTAAAGGTGACATTAAATCTAGTTGTGTCCTGCCTCTGGGGGGTGGTGCTCACCTGTAGACACCTCCAAGGTCATGTGGCCAGAATGACTGCATGGAACACTTTCCTTCCCGCCAAAGGGAATGCATTGATCTGCTCACATTTGCATGTTTTTGAACTTCTAGGTTCGCAGAAGCTGGGGCTAACAATGGGAGCTCCCCCTGCTCCCCAGATTTGAACTGCTGACTTTTTGGTCAGCAAGTTCAGCAGCTCAGCAGTATAGCCTGCTGCGCCACCAGGGGTCAGTTTGGGCCATGCTCAATAAATTGTAAAAAAATAAATTGTCATGGAGGGATACAATAGCAACAATAATGCCACCATCATATGTGTCATATGTATCTACAAAGCAGTTACATATCCTTAACTGTGACCATGACTGCCAGCCCCATATATTCATATATACCAAAACAAGTGAAAAATATACATCTCCATTTATGAATTGCTGATGTTCACTGAGACTGATGAGGTGAAGGGCGGATCATCAGACATAGAACTAAACATGTCACCAGATATGGAGCAAAGTACATGCAATTTACTGCCCCCTTTACATGGTATAAATCAACAGGAAATAGAAACTGATTGTGAAAGGGGTGCAGTTTGAAGGAATCCAGCAGTATATTTGAGACTACTAGTCTTATTTTATCATGAGCTTTCAATAATATCAACCCACTTCTTCAGATGTACTGATATATACCTGTCAACCTGCAGCTCGTTGTGAAATGCGTTGTGGTTAGACCAGTGGGGTGTCAGTTGGCTTCAAATAATTATTTGTCTTGATATTAATTTATAAATATCTGGGGACAATGTCAAGTAATAATAGTTGAGGGTGTTTCTGGCTCAGGAGGAACTTCACTAATTTGCCCAGCCTTTCTTTGCCCTGCTGCAACCAGAACTTCCCCATTTCTCTTCAGGAAACTTATTAGTTTCAAAAGAGGCAGTTTTTGTCATCTCAAAATCTTCATCCGCTCCCCGTTTCTTTTATGTACCTTTGTTTGTGATTAAGAGAGAGGTCTTTAATGCCTCATTTTAGTCTCCCTTCTTTTTCTTCTTCGCTTGAACTTCACTGTTACTTAGCTCCAAATAATCTCTGCCCTCTGAGCGTATTCCTGATTATTTCCCCATCTTGAAGTGTTAGACATTGCAGCTTTTGCCAGGCACAAAGCTCTGCCTTAATATATGCTATTCCCCACTGCTGCAATTGTGGGTATTTCCATTATTTTACATGTAATAAAGCATCCTACTAGATAGCTCTGTGTGGATCGGAGTTATTGACTCTAATTGGCCTAAAATGCATTTCTGTCATAATCAATGCCTCTTACAGTCCTGAATGTTCATAACCGGTATAAATTCATGTGTTCTGAAAGTATTTATGATAACAATTCACAGGTATAGATATCAGTCTTAAGCATTTTTTAACATTAATCTCGATAAGATAGTGAAGAGTAGAGACATCACACTGGCAACGAAGGTCCGCACAGTTAAAGCAGTGGTATTCCCCATAGTCACCTATGGATGTGAGAGCTGGACCATAAAGAAGGCTGAGCGAAGGAAGAGAGATGCTTTTGAACTGTGGTGTTGGAGGAAAATTCTGAGAGTGCTTTGGACCATGAGAAGATCCAACAAATCCATATTGCAGGAAATAAAGCCTGACTGCTCACTGAAGGGAAGGATATGTGAAAATTGCCTCTTTTGTCTTGTATTTTAAAAGAGAAGACCCAGGGGAATGGGCCGTTTTTGAGGGGAAGAATCAGGACTTAAAAGCCAAGTGTCACATATGTAACATTTCCCATTGAGGGATCTCGACACGAGTGCTGGCGTTAGCCTATAAAGCCCTAAACGGTTCTGGCCCTACTTACCTCTTCGAATGCATCTCTTCCTATGAACCAACTAGGGCATTAAGATAATCTGGGGAGGCCCTGCTCTCAGTCTTGCCTGCATCACAGGCATGCCTGGCAGGGACGAGAGACAGGATCTTCTCAGTGGTGGCCCCTCAGCTGTGGAATGCCCTTCCTATAGATATCAGATCAGCCCCCTCCCTGCTGGCATTTCGGAGGAAAGTGAAGACCTGGCTGTTCGAACAAGCATTCTATTAAGTAGTATAATTGAATATAGGAATACGGAACAATAGATGATGAGATTGGATTCTGATTTTACTGATGAGATACTAATTATTGTTATATTGATGTTTAATTGTTGATGATGCTACTGTTTTTAACTGTCCCATATTTGTTTTGTGATGTTTTTGCATTGAATTTTGCTGTTGTTAACCGCTTTGAGTCGCCTGAGGGCTGAGAAAAGCAGTATATAAATGAAGTAAATAAATATATAAATAAATATCAGTGATATTAAGCATTATCAATATGGAATTATGTCTGTTAATTATTTAAGCCCTGTTTATTATCAGTGACCTCCCCAAATCATAAAGTGTGGCTTGGAATTGATTAAAGGAATGGAAGAGTGAACATTGTATTAAATTATCAGTAAATGCACATTTCAGCTCATGTCCTGACAAGATACCAACACTTTCCACTGAAGCGTCTGCTTCTGGAATGAGTCCAAGTCCATGCGATGCACTTGCACGCTATCTAGTGATTAGGGAGGTGTTCCAGTGTATGACAGAAAGCTGATTTATGAAGAGAGATGCTATTTTTAATGCCACATTTAACTGGAGCCATTGTAGCTAGAACTATTTCCTCTGAAGAACAGTTTCACAAGCACAGTATGTAGGATGTACTTCCCTCTGCCACCAACTGCCTGTGACTAAAAGGCTGTGCTTATGATGATGAAGGACATCAGAAATAGAAACAGTGGTCCAACACAGAGTGCACAGACTGTCCAAAACATTCATGTGCATTTGTCTCTAAACAACAATGTGGCAATATATAGTAAAGGTAGTCCCCTGACATTAAGTCCAGTTGTGTCTGACTCTGGGGTGTGGTGCTCATCTCCATTTCTAAGCTGAAGAGCCGGCATTGTCCGTAGACACTTCCAAGGTCATGTGGCCAGCATGACTGCAAGGAGTGCCGTTACCTTCCTCCCTGAGCGGTACCTATTGATCTACTCACATTTGAATGTTTTTGAACTGCTAGGTTGGCAGAAGCTGGAGCTGACAGCAGAAGCTCACGCCACTTCCCAGATTTGCAACCTTTCAGTGAACAAGTTTAGCAGCTCAGCGATTAAACCCACTGCGCCACTGGGGGCTCCCACAACAATATATAATCATATGAAAACATACTTAATGCTATGTTCTATCCATTACCCTTAAGTGTAGTCATGATTCAGGAGTGAAATACCTTGAAATAGTTCCCTTTCAAAGGAGGTTACTAGTTCTTTGTGGCTGGCAAACTTTTAATGACTTACGCATGTGTGTAAGACCTACTCTGGAAAAGAGATGAAGACTATTTACTTGCCCTTGCATTTATTCCAAGAGGGAATAACTACTACTTAGCGTCTGTCAAGCCCTGGGTGGGGTCCTTGCTTCTATCATTCACTGATGGAGAAGGGAGGAGGAAAAGTAACTCAGAACACAAAGATGTGGCTCCTTTGAAGACGTAGGAAGGAAAACCTGAGTGCACCCCATTTTAGAGTGCATCTAATTCATTCCCTCAAAAAAACTGAGATCAGATTCATCTCACTGATCCATATTGTCTCCCTGTTTCTCTAGCTCAGGCATGGGCAAACTTTAGCCCTCCAAGTGTTTTGGACTTCAACTTCCACCATTCTTAACAGCCACTTAGGCGGCTAAGGGGTAAAGGAAGGGGCCTGAGGCTGTTAGGAATGGTGGGAGTTGAAGTCCAAAACACCTGGAGTGCCAAAGTTTGCCCACGCCTGCCCTAGATGATGACCAGCAGCAGCGGTCCATCTGACAGCAATCAAATTAATTTAATTTAATTTGCCCTGCATCAAAGTTTGTGGCCACTGGAGGAAGTCACTATTCTGTTTGTTCAAAGTAATAGGTAAAAGAAAAATGATTGAACTAGTAATAATACTGACAGAGGCGGCCCTAGGTAATTTTCAATGGTAAGCAAACAGTATTTTGGCGCCCCCCCCCCCCAAAACCAATCACTATCTATCTATCTATCTATCTATTAGGCCTGGGTAACAACGCAAAAATTTGTTTCTAAAATCGTTTTGTAATTGGGGGGTTTTTTTGTTTCGATATTTAAAATAATTACAAAATTTTCAAAAAAAAAGTTCGGTATTTACGAAATTTCGTAAATATTTACAAAACATTTTGTAAAGATGGCGCCCTTTTTTTTCAATATTTTTTCAATATTTTTTCAATATTTTTTCAATATTTTTTCAATATTTTTTAAATTTAATTATTAATTTAGTAGAATAGGGAGGAGAAATTAAAATTATTATTAAGGAGGGAAGGCAGGCACTCACTCTGGCGGGCCCTCTAATCAAGGTGGTCAGTTGAAACATTCACACCTCGCTCCAGCAGACAAGAGTCCTTTGTCCCACCCTGGTCATTATTCCACATAAATATATAAACCCTTTTTCCTACTTCCAACAGACCTCACTAGTAGAGGATGCTTGCCATAGATGCAGGCAAAACGTCAGGAGAGAATGCCTCGCTCGCCCCTCTCGCTCGCCGCTCGCTCGCCCCTCTCGCTCGCCCCTCGCTCGCCCCTCTCACTCGCCATAGATGCAGGCGAAAAGTCAGGAGAAAATGCCTCTAGGCCATGGCCATATGGCCTGAAAAAACCTACAACAACCCAATCAGGGACATCTGTAATCACCTCTCAACAAAAGATTGCTCCAGGCACTGCCAGGCCATCAAATGCTAATCAAGGTGGTCAGTTGAAACATTCACACCTCGCTCCAGCAGACAAGAGTCCTTTGTCCCACCCTGGTCATTATTCCACATAAATATAAACCCTTATAAATATAGACTTCACTACCTCTGAGGATGCTGCTTGCCATAGATGCAGGCAAAACGTCAGGAGAGAATGCCTCGCTCGCCCCTCTCGCTCGCCATAGATGCAGGCGAAAAGTCAGGAGAAAATGCCTCTAGGCCATGGCCATATGGCCTGAAAAAACCTACAACAACCCAATCAGGGACATCTAATCACCTCTCAACAAAAGATTGCTCCAGGCACTGCCAGGCCATCAAATGCTAATCAAGGTGGTCAGTTGAAACATTCACACCTCGCTCCAGCAGACAAGAGTCCTTTGTCCCACCCTGGTCATTATTCCACATAAATATAAACCCTTATAAATATAGACTTCACTACCTCTGAGGATGCTGCTTGCCATAGATGCAGGCAAAACGTCAGGAGAGAATGCCTCGCTCGCCCCTCGCCCAAAATCTGGCTACCAGTACCCTCTAAAATAACCCTCTAAAATCAGAACAATAAATAAAGAGCAACACTAAAAAGGGGGGGGGGGAATTCCTGACATGAAGCAATCAGGGCCAGTTAACCGCTCCCAACAAAGGATTCCTGGGCAGCAACTAGCTCGGCTTCGAAGCTGCAAGGCCATTAAATACTCATCAAGATGACCAATTGCAACATTCACACTTACCTCAAGCAGACATGAGTTCTTTTTCCCACCCTGGACATTCCACAGATATACAAACCCCACTTGCCTAGTTACAAACAGACCTCACAGCCTCTTGAGGATGCCTGCCATAGATGTGGGTGAAACATCAGGTGAGAATGCTTCACCAAGCACCAAAGAGCATTCTGAACTCCACCCATAATAGAACTGAACCAAACTTGGCATACAGGACTTTCATGACTAACAGAAAATACTGGAGAGGGGGTTGGGAAAAATAGACCCTGACATTTGGGAATTGCAGTTTACCAAGCACCCAAGAACATTCTGAGCTCCACCAACAATAGAATTGAACCAAGCTTGGCGTATAGGACTTCCATTACCAAAAATAGAGGGGTTTGGGGGAGGCATGTACAGAAGATGACATTTGCAGTACCTTTTGACCAGGCCTCCTTGCTGCCCTGAGAGGGGTCCAGGCTCAGCTGCAGGGAAGGAAAGGGAAAGCGAAAGAGCCTGGCTGGCTGGCTGGCTGCCTCCCTCCTGGCAGCACGTGGAGGGAGGGAGGGAGGACTTCCCTCTCGCCTAGTGGGCGGGGCCTGCGCTTCTCCATTAGAAGAAGGCTGTGGAGGGCGCATGGGGCCTGCAGGAGGAGGCGTGGCCTAAGGACAGAACAGCGCCCCCTGGCAAAAAAAGTATTCCGCCACCGCTTACTTCGAGTAATGGACGGGCCGCCCCTGAATACTGAGGATAATTTTGTGCTGACATTTCATCCAGTACCTTTTGCTTTCATTGCATCTGCAGAAGCAGGTACTGGAGGAGGAAACATTCCCTCCCTCCCTCTTTCAGTCTTACATCTGCCCTAAAAACCTGCTTCTGAGGACTAGAAAACTTTCCAGAGCAGAGTTTCAATGCTGAAGACGATTGCAGTGGGAGGAGTGGAAAATCTCAGCCTGACCACTTCTCAATATCTTTTATTGTTGGGGAAATATATTTCACACATATTTATCCTCATATGCAAGTATAGCTCAGACATTATAATATTATATTGTATTGAAATGGGAGACTTCTATTTTTCCCCAAACTGTTTTGCGCACTAAAGTTTTCACACCTTTAGTTTATTTCTTGTTTAGCCTGTTAGGGAGGAACTGGGTTTAACTCTACCATTATATTTCTTATTCCACTCATCACCCAATGTGTGTGTGTTTTTTATCACACTTCCCACCATATTATTTGAGTTCAATTCGTTAGATTTAAAAGCACCTGCTATGTTACTGACTTAATCCAAATGTCAATTTGTTACTTACAATAGAACATTACTTGCAACATTAAAGACTTAACACATCCTTGCTTAGTTGTGGAAGGTAAATACAGTTGCAGAGCACCTGATGAACACAGAAATGCTGGACCACTCTACCAACCACCATGTCAGGCTACACAGAGAAGCCATTGAAATCCACAAGCACATGGACAATTTCAACAGAAAAGAAGAAACCATGAAAATGAACAAATTCTGGCTCCCAGTATTTAAAAAACTTTAAAATTATAACAGTAAATAAAAAAACAAAATTCAAACACAGGGGAACTCCAGACAAGAAACAATCAGGCACACCTAATCACCTCTCAACAAAGAATATTCCCAGGCAGTAACAAGCCACACCTAAAAACTATCAGGCCATCAAATGCTAATCAAGATGGCCAATTGAAACATTCACGCTCCAACAGACAAGAATTCTTTCTCCTACCCTTCACCTTCCACAGATATATAAACCCAATTTTCCTAGTTTCCAACAGACATCACAACCTCTGAGGATACCTGCCACAGATGCAGGCGAAACATCAGGAGAGAATGCTTCTAGAACATGGCCATACAGCCTGAAAAACCTACAACAACTCAGTGATTCTGTCCACGAAAGCCTTCCATAATACATAGTTGCTACTTTGTTGTTAAAGTGGGCTCCAGATATCAGTATTTATTTTTCCCCATATGTATCAGAGACTGGTATCATATTGTGTCAATGGCATTGCCTTTGAGTACATGTTTTTTTTTTTGAAAAAAAACAAAAAACCCTGTTCCCTCAGAATGCAATTCACATTAGGAAGAGCTTTCCAAAGGTAAGAGCTGTTTGACATGAAATAGAATATCTTGGAGGGTGGTGGATTCTGAGATTGGGCATCTCAGTTGTATATTCCTGCCTGGTGGGGAATTAAACTAGATGGCTCCTGTAACCCCTTCCCATTCAAAGATTCTGATTCTAATTCACCAACAGAATGAAGGCTATTGCCTGACTCATAATTTTATACTTTATGAGAACTGGAAAACACTTAGCTGTTTAAAGTGTAGGGCCTACATTTTGGACTCTGGAGTATCTAGGGTCCCTCTACACTCCAAACAGCTAAATCATCAGATCCTGTCTAATATTGGGAGCTAAGCTGGGTTTGCTCTGGTTAGTATTTGAATGGGAGACTGTCAGTGGATACAAGCTGCTGTAATCTATGTTTTAGAAGAAGAAACTGGCAAAATTACCTCTGAGTTTTCTCTGCCTAAGAAAACCCTATAAAATTATGGTAATGTGGTCACCAAAAGTCAATAAGTGACTTGAAGACATATAAATACATAGCTGCTTGGTACAAAAGATGAAGCCACCGCTCACATAATGGGTTAAACCTTTGTGCCAGCAGGACCGCTGACTGAAAGGTCGGTGCTTTGAATCTGAGGAGCAGGGTGAGCTCCTGTCTGTTAGCTCCAGCTTCCCATGCGGGGGCATGAAAGAAGCCTCCCACAGAATGGTAAAACATCTGAGTGTCCCCTGGACAGCATCCTTGCAGAGAGCCAATTCTCTCACACCAGGAGCGACTTGCAGTTTCTCAAGTTGCTCCTGACATGAAAAAAAGTACAAAATATGACACTTGGAGCAAGATTTTATACTATATTAAGGGGACTTTGCAGGGAGTCTTTAATTGTCTCCAACCATTAGGTAATACAACAATCTTGCTACTTTTGACATAGGACACTACTTAAAATTAATCTCTAGCTTTGCCAGTAAAGATTCTTTCATTTTCCCCCTCCTCTGTGCTTTTGCTTGTATCAAATCAGATGTGTCGACTTCAAGCAAGGCAAAAGAAATCTGAGCAGGACTCGGGTTTTATTTCCAGCAAATAGATTGACCGCTGCTTTTTAATCCCAAAATGCATTTCTGCTTGTAATCTGATATCTGGAATGCTCACTAACCCATAGTCTGCAAAGTCCATCTAGAGTCTCTTCTGCGCACCACATGGCTCAGCATCTGGTTTCACTTTTCTCCTCTTTCTTGCAGTGTGTATCACCTGACCTGTTGAAATGAACCAGAACTCGAAAATAAACACTTTTGTGGCATTTTTGCTGGTCTAAAGGAAGGTATTCCCCAACTCTACATTCTGTTTTTTTTCCCCTTGATCAATAAAGCTGTGTTTATTTTTGCTGTTATTAAATAAAACCAAGGTATTATAGTTTTTTAAAAAGTGGTACATGAAATATATTCTTTTAAGGAGGCAGTGATCATTTAAATAGAAGCACTAAATAGAAGTACTAAAGTGTGATGGAGGAAGCTGTTGCTCTGTTTAGTGGTGGCTTTAACAAGACCATGTTTTTTGGGGGGCGGTCAAAGATGGATCTCACAACAAAGAAACCTTGCAATTCTGGAATAGTGGTGCCACCATGAGGCGAATATTTGAAATGGAAATATTGTCAGAGGAAGAAGAATTCCATGTACAGTACTGTACTTTTCATGGAATTTCAAATGGATGCCATGGAAGACAAAGATCCAGGGGGTTGGACTGGACAGCCCTTATGGTTTCTTCCTACTCTATGATTTGAATGCGATTTTCCTACTTCTTGGCAACGAGTTGGACTGGATGGCCCACGAAGTGTCTTCCAACTCTATGATTCCATGATTCCAGCTCTATTATACCAATGATCTTTAATTATTGGATGCTAGCTTTTGTTTGGACATTACAAAAAATGAATTAACATCAATTTGACAGTGAAAGCCATTGCTTGGTACGATAGTTGGAGAACTTCAGGCAAAGGCCAGAGAACCCAAACTAATTACAATATGTACAAAGTTTGTACTTCATTGAGCATAGCAATCCACAGTTACACAGCTTACTGCTTGAGATGTTTAGTCTTTGATTCCCAGAATCTCTGACCATTAATCACATTGAATAGGTCAGAGGTTAAGAAACATGCTACCATACAGTGTGCTGATGCATCCATCACTCCTTGGGGTAGTTTTCCCTTTACCAAGCTGGTAGCACTACAATGCTGGAAAACAGGTGGGACAAAGATGCAGAACAAGTTGCTTTCAGCTATTGGACTGCAACATCCAGAACTCCTCTTCATTGGTTTTACTGGCTAGGGCTGGCATGGGCAAACTTTGGCCCTCCAGGTGTTTTGGACTTCAACTTCCACAATCCCTAACAGCCAAAATGCCCCTTCCTTTCCCCCCTCAGCCGCTTAAGCAGAAGGGGAATGAGGCAGTTAGGAATTGTGGGAGTTGAAGTCCAAAAAACCTGGAGGTCTGAAGTCTGCCCATGCTTGGGCTTGGTCCATTCAACATAATCAGGAGGCCCATACATTTCTCATGTAGGGATTAGTAAGTAAAGAGCATTGAAATCCAGGCAATCAAACTTCAACTCTATCCACAATAAACAAGTAACTCACCTTAAGATTCCTGTCCTGTGGAGGCTAAAAGGTAAAGGTAAAAGTTTCCATTTGATATTAAGATTTAGTCGATTCCAACTCAAGAGTGGGGCTCATTTCCATTTCGAAGTGGAAAATCCGCATTGTCCGTAGATGCCTCCAAGGTCATGTGGACAGCAGGCTAAATGTGCCCAGCTCTTTAAACCACTCCTCATAGGGTCTGTTCACCAGACCCTTGATCATTTTAGTCGCCCTCCTCTAGACACATTCCAGCTTGTCAAAATCTCCCTTCAATTGCGGTGCACAGAATTGAACATAGTATTCCAGATGCGGTCTGACTTCCCTGGATCTAGA
Source organism: Anolis sagrei (assembly GCF_037176765.1). Classification (NCBI taxonomy): domain Eukaryota; kingdom Metazoa; phylum Chordata; class Lepidosauria; order Squamata; family Anolidae; genus Anolis; species Anolis sagrei. The sequence goes on along the minus strand of NC_090024.1, from coordinate 206,408,528 downwards.
CACTATAATCCTTTTGATGCAGGCCAAACGCCCATTGGAGTTTTTTGACATCACATAACACTGTTGGCTCATGTTTAACTTGTTGTCCACGAGGACTTCAATATCTTTTTCACACGTACTGCTGTTGAGCCAGGCATTCTCTCCCATTCTGTACCTTTGCATTTCATTTTTTTCTGCCTAAGTGGATTGGATTTTGACAAATGAAACAAGGATTGGTCATAAAGGTTCAGTGAAGCCACCTTTTTGCCATAACTCTTCCAGGTATTAATTTCCCTTCTTTAGGGTAGATTACTCTTACTCCCTATTGTCTCACCCAACTATGAGTCATTTGTAAGTTGGATGTTTGTAACTTGGGGACTGCCTGTATTTGGTGTCTCAAATGGCTAAAATTTGCTAATGCCAGTACTGAGAAGTTGGACTAACTCTTGGAAATCCTCTTTCTTCAAACTCATGAGAACTGTGTTTCATATGTAAAGACCACAATACACAAATGGAGAAGCACAATTGAAGTTTAATTAAATACAAATATTTATGAAAGGTTAAGTGCCTCCAGAGACATTTTGTTTCTACAGATTTATTGTAAACATTTTGAGACTTCATCTGACTTCCCCACATTTGAAATGCTTCCTTGCAACTTGCCAGAACTTGATTTTCAATAACAGATTATGATCATATTGTGGAATCTTACGCTACGGCCTTCAGGCCTGCCAACATTAAAAGTCAGTCGTCTGCATTTTTTGGGTCCAAAACAAATCAGAAAACCATAAAAAAGCAGACAATATCCTGTAAAATAATAATACTAACAAATAATAAAAAGCCTTAACAGTTTTATTTTCTCTTATATTACATTGCCTATTTTTCAGAGAGCACATAGTTCAGTGTATAGTATTTCTATATTTTATTGCGTTCCATATTGACATGTCATGAGAAGGCCTTAAAAAAAAACCCCAATATGAATATGCCACATATTAGTCAGGAAAAGGAATTAGAGCAAGGCTTATCTCAGGAGAGGTTCAAGGCAATCAGAGATCGCTTGACAAACAATACAAACACCATATTTGCACCATGTTGCACGTTGACGTTACAAAGGTGGCACTGGCTTTTCAAGGGGTGTGGAATTATTCATTCATATTATTTATAGCGACCCATCTGGCCAGCAGGAGGCTCTGTGCAGGTTCTTTGGTCCGTCATTCGTGAGACACTCGGTCCAGAGCCACGTAGAAGCTCTTTTTGTCATCCACGCAGTGCCAGCCGATTGGGCCCACTTCGCAGTCCGCGCAGATCAGGAACTTGACATTCCCGACGTCCTTAGTGAAGCCCACATTTTCAAATGAGAACATGTCGTCCACCAGCCAGTGATCTTGGAGGACATCCCCTTCGGGGTCACAACCGCCTGCTAGGGCCGTCTTCTTCTTCATGGCGGGAAGGAACAGCTGGAAAAGGAGAAAGAAAGAAAACAAGCCACTGGTTTGTTGGCACATGCAAGGAATCAGTGAATGTGTCTGTGTCAACTGCAAAATAAGATGCATGAAGCCGATTGGTTGGGCAATGCCCGGGGAGCAAGCTGAGCCTGGGACTTTTGGTTATTGTTACATTTTTGTTCAGGCTTGAGCTATGCAAGTGCACAGAGAGAAGAAAAGAGAAGCAGAGAGGGACAGAATTTGGAGTGTGCTCTTGCTTCATGGGCTGCTGAAGGAGATTCTCCATATGGACAAAGAAATTCCATTTTCAATCTCTCATAAGAGGACATTATGTGAGTATGCAACTGATCACATGACTGTAAATATGTTGTTCTGATTTACAAAGAGTAAACTACTTGTTCTTCATTGTTCATCTGCATGGCACATTTTCTTTCTCTGACAAGGCTGTGTGTGGGCTGATCAAATGTGAACTACACATGGTTTATTTTACATTACGTCACATGGTTTGTATCCTGAAAGATGTCACATCATGCAGTTTTGATTTGGTAGACCTCTGAACCTTGGTCAAACACAAAAATAGAAAAGTAACTTTCTCCTGGGTGCCTTTTCTCATTGCTATTATGAGGATAAAACTAGATATTGAGTGTATTGTCGAAGGCTTTCATGGCCATGTTCTAGAGGCATTCTCTCTTGACATTTCGCCTGCATCTATGGCAAGCATCCTCAGAGGTAGTGTGGTCTGAGTTCTAGATCAGTGTTTCTCACCCTGGGGGTTGGGACCCCTGGAGGGGTCATGAGAGGGGCTTTAGAGGGGTCACAGAAGTCCATCAGAAAACAGATATTTCTGATGGTTTTAGAAAGCCTTTTAGCACACAAGGCTGAAGATCTCTCTGCCTGACCTTCTCTTCCTTTTTGGAAACAGACAGCGAATCCTCGCACTGAAATTGTTCCTAATTTGGTCCAGATCCATCATTGTTTGGGTTCACAGTGCTCTCTGGATGTAGGTGAACTAAATCATTGTCAATCCCTCCCAAAACCCTCCAGTATTTTCTGTTGGTCACGGGGGGGGGGGGGGGGGTGTCTGCGTGTGAAGTTTGGCCAAATTCTGTAATTGGTAGGGTTCAGAATGCTCATTGATTGTAGGTGAACTATAAATCCCATGGTCTACAACTCCCAAATGTCAAGGTCTATTTTCCCCAAACTTCAACAGTGTTCGCATTTGGGCCCATTGAGTATTTGTGCCAAGTTTGTTCCAGTTCCATCATTGTTTGAGTCCCCAGCGCTCTCTGAATGTAGGTGAACTACAACTCCCAAAACTCAAGGTCAACGCCCACCAAACCCTTCCAGTATTTTCTATTGGTCATGGGAGTTCTGTGTGCCAAGATTGGTTCAATTCCATCGTTGGTGGAGTTCAGAATGCTCTTTGATTGTAGGCGGACTACAAATCCCAGCAACTACAACTCCCAAATGACAAAACCAATGCCCCTCAAACCTCACCAGAATTCAGATTGGGGCGTATTGGGTATTTGTGCCAAATTTCGTCCAATGAAAGAAAATACATCCTGCAGATCAGATATTTACATGACAATTCATAACAGTAGTAAAATTACAGTTGTGAAATAGCAACGAAAATAATTTTATGGTTGGGGGGTCACCACACCATGAGAAACTGGACTAAGGGGTTGCGGCATTAGGAAGGTTGCGAAACACTAGTCTAGATACTGAAATATCTTGTCAAGTCAAGGGTGTAAATACATTGTTGACCAGGTATTGGCCAACTTGGGCCCTCCAGGTGTTTTGGACTTCAACTCCCATCATTCCTAACAGCCTCAGGCCCCTTCCTTTACCCCCTCAGCCGCTTAGCGGCTGAGGGGGTAAAGGAAGGGGCCTGAGGCTGTTAGGAATGATGGGAGTTGAAGTCCAAAACACCTGGAGGGCCCAAGTTGGCCCATGCCTGGTGTAGATACTGGCTGTAATGTCCTTAGTGAGAAGAGCCACCCAGCCCGACCCCATTCCATGTAGGAAGACCAAGCAAAGCACTCCCGACAGATGGCCATACAGCCTCTGCTTTAAAACCCTGCAAAGAAGGTGGGGGTGTTGTTCAGAAGGCTCCTTCTCTCTCCCCTTGGCCGCCACCCACCTCTTTGCGGGCAAAGACCGCCGCCCCGGGCAAGAGGACGCGGGAGCTGCAGCGCTGGCAGAGGACAGCCTTTCGGTTCCGTCCCCCGGAGCAGACCAGCCCCTCCGGACCGGACACCACTACTTCCGACCCGGGCGCCGCCATGGCCGCGCATGCGCAGCTGCAGCAAGGGTGGGCAGGAGAGTATCTGCGCATGCGCGGCTGGGAAGAGGCTGGCAGTCGGATGGGCTCGCCTGCTGTTCCATGCTAATCTATTTCCTGTACCATTCTCTTCCTCTTCTCCATGTTATTTTGTTCTATACTAGCTGTGGCCCAGTCTGGTGATCTGGAAAATAAAGTAATGAGGAAGTGTTGGTTTCTAATATATGTAATGTCTTTAAGCTTGTGGGTAAACAGTATTTCTTGCTGTTTCTTTGTCAGTGTTGATGTACAGATTGTTTGGTTTGCCTACTCTGGAATATGCAACATATAATTGTCCTTCTTTAGGGGTCCCTTTCAAATCTATGATACTATATCTCTCTCTGTGTGAATCATATCTATCTATCTATATCTATGGCTGGATGGCTCTTTGTCAGGAGGGCTTTGATTATGTTATCTTGCTCTGGTGAAAGGAGTTGGACTGGATAGACTTAAGTATTTTCTGTTGGTCATGAGGGTTCTGGGTAGGAATTATGTCCCAGTTCTGTCGTTGGTGGGGTTCAGAATGCTCTTTGTTTGTAGGTGAACTATAAATCCCAGTAACTACAACTCCCAAATGTCAAGGTCTATTTCCCCCAAACTCCATCTGTGTTCATATTTGGGCATATGGAATATTCGTACCAAGTTTGGTCCAGATCCATCATTGTTTGAATCCACAGTGCTCTCTGGATATAGGTGAACTACAACTCCCAAACTCAAGGTCAATGCCTCCCAAACCCTTCTAGTGTTTTATGTTTGTCATGGGAGTCCTGCGTGCCATGTTGGGTTCAATTCCATCATTGGTGGAGTTTAGAATGCTCTTTGGTTGTAGGTTAACTATAAATCCCAGCAACTACAACTCCCAAATGACAAAATCGATTTTTTGAGTGATGGTCACTCCTTGTGTTAGTAGGTGTCTTGTGGCCAAATTTGGCAGCAATTCGTCCAGTGGTTTTTGAGTTATGTTAATCCCACAAATGAACATAACATTTTTATTTATATAGAAGACTAGCTTGGGGACACAGCATTGCCCGAGTTATTTGAAGAAGTTGATGTTTTTATTTTACACAATGCATAATGTTATGGGTGAAGTACAACTCACATTATGCCAGGTTAACACCCCAGGTTGAGAACCACTGATAGCCACTGTTATGCTGGCTTTGTGCTAGCATTTGAAAACATTCCCCAAACCAGTGGTTTTCAACCTGTGGGTAACCAGATGTTTTGGCCTTCAACTCCCAGAAATGCTAACAGCTGGTCAACTGGTAGGGATTTCTGCGAGTTGTAGGCCTGGGGACTCACAGGTTGAGAAACACTGGGCTAAACACATTGGGGAAAAACACAAGTGATTTTTGACATCACCACTAACTAGTAATATATGATATGGAGTAATTGTATCACAGGATGAAATAATGGAAGACAGGTCATCTAGTGTACTGATGTTAGGATAATCAATCAAGATGTGTTTCAGATTTTGTTACCTGGATTTAGTATTCTCATTTTTAATTGCAGGAAATGACAATGCATTCATGTCTTTTAAACATAATCTATTGAAAGAATTACCTCAGATAAAAGAGAGCTAATGTAGATTCAATGTGTTTGTGCAGTTCTGAGTAGAGGTGACTCTTATGATTATGCCATGTTTGACTTTTTAAAACAGGTTGGATGCAGAACCCCAAGAATAAAGCCAACCTTCCTGAAGCGACAAACTACTCACCAGAGATACTTTTATTAAAAAATACATAAGAAATGAATCACAAACACTGGCGTGATAGGACAGACTTTATAAACTCAGTGTTGTTTGAAAGTGCATCGTAATCCCATGCTACCACACCCCCCAAGCCAGGAGTCCACAGCACCCAAGAAAATAAATACATTCACCCCTTGGTTCCTGATTGGGCAACACAGAAGAGGCTCAGTAGATCAAGGAGGAGAGCTCTAGGGTCATGCTGAAGGTTCAGGGCACATCACCGAGGGGTGGAGCGGCATTATCCACAGGCTCAAGTGTCTGTTTTAGCAATGTGACTTCTTTTCACACATCTAATACACTGCATACACACCAGAGGGTTATTAAATAGACAGGAAGAAAGGGAATCCTAAAGGGCACTACTGAAAGAAAGAGGCCTTGAGCAAAAATGTAAGAGTTCCAATCCACACCAAGGATCACGCTCTTCGCTTTTGACAGCATCTGGAGAGAATGGAGGAAAACAATGTGTTGGCAACATGCTCTTAAAGGCACATGGCCTTCAATAGTCCTACTTTGGCTGCTACTGTTTAAACAGTAGCACAGAAAACAGTCTTTTAAAAAGCAGAGATGAAGTGAGAGAGATCCTGTGCTGAGAGTGTCCACACAGGCCATCAGGCACCAGTCTTATTTGCAATGCAGACGACTGAAGTGACTGGTGTCAATTAAGGTGTGTTCTGGGATTTTTTGGGGAGGCATACTGTGTGTCAACTGGACACCCAAACTCTGAAAAGTCGTGCATATCTGCACTCCTCTATTCTACCCAAGCATCCAATAATATAGTTATTACAGATGTTGTTCTGCTAATACTCAGGATGTCTAGATGAGAAACAGGCCAAGGCAGGTTTTGATTTACAAAATGTGGAGCAACCTTCCTCCCCCCAGAAACATTTGTATTCAGCCTCTGGCAGCCAACATAAAAATATACTTTTCCTGCCACCATTCTTTCAGCAGGCAGGCTGAATATTGCCATTTTTGAGAGTTCCCATTCCCCTCTGTTCAGTTTTGAAGTTGGAAGGACAAAATGCTTAAAAAGGACATACTGCATAAGTAAGCTGCATGCACTAACCTATGGCTGACTCTTCCCAATACTTTCTGCAAGTCAGTGCCAAACCTGAAAAACACACAATGTTCACTTATCAGCACGTCTGCGCTGCAGCATATTCTCTGCATGGAAACATTCAGGCAACTCTAAGCCTTGGACCTGTATGCAGATCTCCTTGTGTGTGTGTGTTGATGCTTTAGAAACAACCAAGATGAGCTGCTTAATCTCAGGCACTCAGCAGGTCAAAAGGCAGAGGTGTCCTTGTTGCTTTGAAATCTCATTCTCAGGGGAGCATGTAATTTCTTAATTTTCAGCTCAAAGTGCCAATATGAAGTTTATTTTGTGTGTCCGTTTCTGAACTGGAATCAGTAGCTTTGAAGATAGGCTGTATGGTATGCAGCGCAGGCCTAATGCAAGTCACTGCATCCACAGCAAGATCAGTAACACCAAGTCAGCTGGTACTTTCTGTCCTATCTTCTCTGGAAATGTTCTTGCACAGTTCTTCTCTAGAGTCACTTTTCCCGCAGCACACAAACACCAGCATCACAACGTTGGGTCCCCAGTGATGTTACCACTTCCCAGCTGTCAATGATAGGGTCGTAACACTCAATGCTGCTCAGGAGGGAGTTCCCATCATACCTATATACAAACAGTTAGAAGCAAAATGCTCAGTTCTTGGGAGTTAGAAAGCATGCATTTTTGTCAGTATAGAGTTGTCAGCACAGGCAGTCTTCAAGTTACAAACAAGATTGGTTCTGTAGGTTTGTTCTTAATTTGAATTGATATGTAAGTCAAAACAGGTACTCCCCAAATTGTGGGAGTTGTACCCCAAAACTCCTGGAGGGCCAAAGTTTGCCCATGCCTGATATAAAGACTATGTCAGAAGGAGAGAAGAAAAATGGAAGAGGGCTAGAACATCAGCAGGAAGACACTCTAAGAGGGCCAAAACTTTGCCATGGAGATGTTCTATGGGCATCCTTCCCAGAGAGTCAGGCAAGGATGGCACCGAGCTGGAGAAGGGAGAAATGAGTCCTTAAGATGACAAAACTAAGTCAGTTCTTCAGAAAATGCATACCCTGGCAACACTGGGTACATATGCTAGTGTCGGAAGATAATTTAATGTTAGGCATTTCAGTAAGAAGAAGAAAAGAAACATATATCCAAACAACAAAGGGAGGTGTGTCAGAGGGAACCAACCAAGAATGGAAGAGGGTGAACATGTTTATTTATATAGCCCACAAAATGAAGAAAGCTTCAGTTTAGTCCCATGATGGCGAACCTATGACACATGTGTCAGCACTGACATGCGTAACCATTTTTGATGACACATGGCCATATACTTTTGTGAGACCTTATTCTTAGTGTTAAATAATATCAAAACCATCAAAAGAAACAGATTGACAGATTATGTTAGTAGCACTTGTTTGGGCTTGAAGTGTACAAAATACCAACCTTCAATTGAAGATTTAGTCAATGAAATTCAGCAACAAAAAAGTCACTAATAAGCAGCTTAGTTAAAGAATTTCCCCTCCCCCTCACTTATCTTAGTTTATGGCAACCCACACAAGTTAAATAATATCAAGATCAACAAAAGAAACCGACTGAAGGATGAACAAAGAAGTCACTAAGCAGGTAAATTAAATAATTAGTTTTTGGGTTATTAAATGCGGTTATATATTACAATTATGCATTTTTGTTATTTAAACTATAACTATCACAAAATTATGGGTTTTTTCCCCCCAAAGTGGCACCCCACCTGAATTATGCTCGCTTTTTTGGTGAATTTTGACACACAAAGCTGAAAAGGTTGCCCATCACTGGTTTAGTCCCTTCCCAAGTTCATGCTGGCCCCTCCTATCTTTTCCAGAAGAAGAAGCTTGGCCTGCTTACCCTGCTATGGCATAAAGCCTTCCCCTCAGAACTGTTGCACCCACATAACAGCGGGGGGTAGTCATGCTGGTCACTGTTGTCCAGGAGTCAGTGCGAATGTTATAAGCTTCTACAGAAGACAGATGTGCTGTTCCATCGAATCCCCCAACCACATAAATATGATCATTCAACAAAGCTACTCCAGCTCCTAGAAACAGAAACCACAGAGAGTACATGACATTTCTACCATTAGCATGTCTGACAATATGAAATTTTCTATAAGCACAAAATAGGCTGTGGTGCCACTATTATACTACCACACCCTCTTTAATATTCATAGGTCACCACTTCTAAGAAGACAGAGGAAATACAACCCAAATCATTCCCCGGACTGTAAAATTACTGCACAAATGGTTGTACTTTCCTAGAGGTTATGTCAATGCATTGCCTAGTGGATCCAGTCACTACATAAACACTGTACTGTATTGATGAGGTGTTCTTTAAGCATTGCACAACGTATTAACTCATGATCTTGCCACTTGTAAAATCAGCTAGGCAGCTGTCAGATACAGAAGAATTACAGTGACTTTTATTAATGTTAAGCTGAAAGCCTTTAGGATCTTGGTCTAAACTTTGCTTTCAAGAAAACTGCATTTAAGGTGCTCCATGAAGAGTGTAAGAGAGAAAAGACTGGAAAGGGTAGATGGTGGAGTATCACATTTGAAATCCATCATTTGAAAAATTCACTGCTTTTTAAGAATAGGTCCACATGAACAAACAAGGGAAAATGTTGATTGTTGAGAAAAAATATGTATTTCAATCCACAGATGGTTTCTATTAAACTACCATCATCTTACTTGAAGATATATAATAGTAACTACAATTGTATGGCAATGTTACTGAAAGAAAAGCTTCCAGGAATAGAGTTTATACACTGTATTTCACAGCTTTGCACCCCATCAGGTATCTCACCTGAACGTTTGGTGGCCATTGGAGTGACATTTGTCCAATGTCCCGTGTGAGGATCATATCGCTCCACAGAATTTAAGATGTTCAGACCATCATAGCCACCTGAAAACACACAGCGGAAAGCAATAGACATGTTTATTGATTTCACTTAGGAATCAAAGGCTTGGGATTGACAACACATCAGAAAGGAACCCTGACTCTAAACACAGCATCTGCACAAAGCAGACAGAAAATAATCACATAGGAGATAAGGTGAAGACAGAGGCAAACTTACACAATTGCTGACAAGCAATTCTAAAAGCAAAAGGCAGTGGGACAACTCTTTTTGAACTTCCATCAGATGAACTGGATTCGGACATTTCTATAAAAATGAGCTGAAAATACTGCATACATTACTTACAGGAAGAAGCTGTTATGTGTTAGCTTTCTCTTTATGCTTTAGCAGATAAAGCTGTCAGGTTCTTAACACAACAGTGAACAAAAGTCAGGATTTTCCTAGCAGGCAACATTTCAATGTTGATTTTTTGCATTATTCAGAATGCTGTCAGAATAGTTTAGCTGGTTGCTCTGAGAAGTTTCAAGAAACATCAATTTAGCTTCCTCAGATACATTTCAACTAGATATTCATGAAACAATCTAATTTCTATTTTCAGATATCAAGCACACACCACTGTGCTGATGAATTCTTAAGCATTCCAAAAGGATTGCTTTAGAACAACAGTGCTTGAATTGCAACCAAGCTATCTTTTAAATTAATAAACCTAAAGGACTGATACAGTCTAATAAATTCTCTATTCCATCCTGCAAAACAACCAATATTTGATTCTTTTCTACCTTTAAAGACACAGAGCTGCATCCAGATTGACTTATTTTCAACTGCACTGCTGGAAATAGACTTCTTGCCCCCTTGTTTCAATAATCACTTCAGCACCCACAGGGCCACGGTGGCACAATGGGGCCATGGTGGTGCATTGGGTTAAACCCTTGTGCTGCTGAACTGCTGACCTGAAGGTTGGCAGTTCGAATCCACAGGATGGGGTGAGCTCCCGCTAGTCCTAGCTCCTGCTAACCCAGCAGTTCAAAAACATGCAAATGTGCATAGATCAATAGGTACCACTTTGATGGGAAAATGCAAAAAGACACTCCTGACAGTCATGCCAGGCACATATCCACGTGTGTATGGACAACACAAGCTCTTTGGCTTGGAAATGGAGAAGAGACTCCCCCCCTCCCCAGAGCCGGAGATGAGAACTGCCTCAAGAGCCAAAAATGAAAGAGAAGCCTTTGCCTTTGTGTATTTGTGTCTTCTTATATGCCACTGTAACAAGACATTTAATGTGTGTCCGTGTCTGTTTATATATGCTGTAATCTGTCCTGAGTCCCTCCGGGGAGAAGGGTGTTATATAAATAAAGTGTTGTTTATGTTGTTGTTGTTATTATTGCATCCTAAAAATGCTGAATAGGTTTGTAGGCCTACTAAATAAGCTGAGCGGTGATGGAGTGTAGGGGATCCTCAAAAACCAGAGAGGCACCTGGTGATCACATCCTGTCCATTCATAGAAGGAAGATCCTGGATTCAACACCAGGTACTACTCTCTGCCTTTCGAGTTCTGAATCTAGAGGACTTCAGGGAAGAATATGGTTTGATGAATCTGATAGAGTAGCAGAGAACTAGGGGATATGCAAAATAACGTTTTATCCTTTTTGGGCAAAACTTCTTTTCATAACTTTTCCAGCAGAACATGATTATTAATATATATATAAAGTGGAAGACATTCTAATGCAGAGATAGGGACCCTCTGATCTCCTTGCCAAATTCAGCACTATGAGGTTCCTTAAACTGTGATGACCTTTTTATGATACTGTTTTTGCTCCTGTGCATCCTCCCTCCATTTGAAGGAGTTCTAATGCTTTGCTGCTAATAGTGACATATGTAATCTAAAATATGCTGATATTTTGCCTCCTGCTCCCAACCAGATTGCAATCCTTACACACTTCTATGAAACTGAGGCCGAAAGTGATTCCCATCCTTGTCCTAAGGATACTTACCAAGACAGTAGATAACATTATTAGCAACCACCAGCCCTGCTCCTTCTCGAGCTGTCTGCATATCTCCCAGCATGCTCCACTGATCAATGTTGGGATCATATCTTTCCATACTGGTGTGACGGCGGCTTCCATCAAAACCTCCAGAAACATAGATCATGTCTGTAACACAGTATTAGAATATGAGCTAGAGCCACACATTTCAATGGCAAGCAATGTCTTTGCCATGACCATCCGTATACTTTGTAAACGAATCTTTGCTGCAGTATATGAAGTATTATAACAAGACATAACAATGAACAATCAATTAAAAATACTTTAATGGGAAACCAAAATACGAGAAGAGCACCTACATATGAGAACAAAACTCAAAAGATAACATTTTTATGAAGAAAGAATGCACAGCTGGTTAATCAGCAGCAGCAATAGATCACTGCTGACTGGAAGGTGGCAAGTTCGAAGCGCGAGTCAGATTGAGCACCCGACTGTTAAGACTAGTTTACTGTCCACCTAAGCAGTTGGATAACTGAGCTGTGAGTAGAGAAATTAGGGATCGATTAAAGCAGGGAGGTATTTTATGACACCATAAAACTGCAAGAGATCAAAAAGCAAGGAGGAAATATGATCAAAATGACTCGGCGTCATACTGGATAAAGCAACAACACCCCCTCCTGTGGCTGCAATTGAGCATTAACCACCAGGCGCCAAAATTGAAAAGCCAAAAATACCTATATCTGTTTATCTTGTCTGTCTAAAAAATGGCATTGAATGTTTATATGTGTGCATTGTGATCTGCCCTGAGTCCCCTTTGGGGTGAGAAGAGTGGAATATAAATACTGTAAATCTTAGATTTACAGTTATGGGATTAACATAACTCAAAAACTACTGGACGAATTGACACCAAATTTGGACACAATATACCTCTCAAGCCAACAACTGACCATCACTCATAAAAACACTGAAAAACACAACGGAAGAGACTTAAAAAGCCAAAAATTAAAAAATACATTGCAACGCATGCGCAAAACCACATATATACACATATACACACACAAAACACATATACACAGACTGGGCCACAGTAACGCATGCCAGGGGATGGCTAGTAATAATAACAACAACAACAACATTTTTATATCCCGCTTCCATCTCCCTGGACGGACTCGGGGCGGCTTACATGGGGACGAGCCCGAACAAACATGGTTAAAATATAACGCACTAAAATATAAAAACAACAGCATAAAACAGAATAAAACAACAACATTAGAACAAAATATGAGAGCAACCATCAAACCAATAACTAATGAACCCGCATTAACAACTAATTTCTGATTATAAATAAATAAATAAATAAATACAAAAGAAATATAATTAGGTATTTATAACAGCATTTTTAAAAACTTCCTCTGCAGTTTAGGAGGAAAAATAAAGTGAGTATTATATTTTAATCAATAAAAAGGTGCCAGATGCTATAAGGGCTGGAGTTCATTTGTACTGTATTTCTTTCAAAAATCCTAATTTTTGACATGAACTTTCTTATTTAAGACAAATGCTAGATTCTTTTCATCCAATAGAAACAACTTTTCCTCAGAAACAAGCAACACAAAACAGCCCCACCACATATTTACTACATTTTCCCCAACACCTTCCATCCAATATTTTATCAAGACAATATTTGATGACAGCCAACTAAGTTTTTTTTCTGTAAATTTTTTCCAGTTTCCATACTTTCTATGCCAAAACATCTTTTTCACATAATGATGGATGACATTATGACAGTAAAAGGAACTAGAGCAAACCTCTTTCCATTCATGTCAGATTTGAAATGTGTTCTTTAGAAAATGTGTTGTTTGATGTCTGTGCTGATAATCTCCAAAAGAACTTCCGTTCGCTGATTCTAAATGTAAATCCTTGTTTTCCGAAGACAACCAGGATTCAACATTATTGTTATGACTAAAGCACTCTACTTCTTTCTACTAGAGTGCCTTAAAAGATAAATGAGATCCAGAAACCCCAATCTGCCATTCATTCAAATTATAACTAATCACTTTAGCAGTTCTTTCTGTCTTGCACAATGTAACATAGATTTTTGTTGAGTTAAAAAAAAAAAGAAAGACGAATTTAGACCAAGAAAACTTGATACAAAAAAATTTAACTGGGTAATAAAGACATTTTAAAAGAGGTAGTTATCCCCAACTTAAGTTTCAAATTGACCAATTGTATAATTTTCTTTCAGCTTTTTGTGTTAAAGTATTAAAATTTAGAAACACAATTTTATAAACCTGACTGGGGGTGTGTATTTCTAAATACTGAAATGATAGAGAACACACAGAACTGTAAAAGATTTCAGATAATTGGTTTTTAACCTTAGATGCTATCCTTAAGCACAATAGCTTAGATTTTGCCATATTTACCTCCATTTCAGAGGCCTTAATAGGAGCCGCGGTGGCACAATGGGTTAAACCCTTATGCCAGCTGAACTGCTGACCTGAAGGTCAGTGGTTCAAATCCGTAAGACAGGGTGAGCTCCCATCTGTCAGCCCCAGCTTCCCATACGGGGACATGAGAAAAGCCTCCAAAAGGATGGTAATACATCCAGGCGTCCCCTGGGCAACGTCTCTGCCAATTCTCTTACACCAGAAGCGACTTGCAGTTTCTCAAGTGGCTTCTGACACAATAAAAAAGAGGCCTTAATAAATTATTTTAAAATACTTGGAACTATAACAATCCCAGAAGAGGTCTAAATATTCTGAAGGCACCAGGTGCTGTTTAATCTTGGAAGCTAAGCAGGATCAAGAGTACTTGATGTGGGACTGTCAAGAAATACCAGGTATTGCAGGCAGTATTTCAGAGAAAGGCAATGCTTTTATCACCCATCTGTTTAATTCATATGTTTACCGTATCATATGCAAAACTGAACTAGACTTTGAGGAAGAAGGTGTGAAAACTGAAGGGATAAACACCAACCATTGAAGATATGTAGATGACACCTTACTACTAGCAGAAAATAGCAAAGATTTGAAATGATTGCTGAGAAAAATAAAAGAAGAAAGTGCAAAGGCAGGTTTAAAATGGAACATTAAGAAAACAAAAATAAGAGCCACAGATTATTCATATAATTTTGAAGCAGCCTATAAATTCACTGAGATTTCCTAAATCATGGCCCAAGATGTTACAAGAACACTGGGACATGGAAGCAGTTATCTATTAAAGAACTAGACAAGATCCTCAGGTGGCAAGATACAGCATTTAATACCTAAGTCAGGATTGTCCATGCCAATGAATTTCCAATTTCCATATATGGTTTTGAAAGCTGGACAGAGAAGAAAGCTGATAGGAAAAGAATCAACTCAATTAAAGTATAGTGCTGGAGGGGAGTCCTGTGGATGCACTGGACTGCCAAAAGATAAATAAATGGGTTCTAGAGCAAATCAAGCCTGAACTCTGTCTAGAAGCCAAGACAATATAATTGAGACTATCATGTCTGGACATGTCATGAGAAAACTTCCTAGAAAAAAAGAGGAAGTTAGAAGGCAGCAGGAAAAGAGAAATGCCAAATTACAGATGAATAGACTCAATCAAGGAAGCCACAGAGTTTGTTAGACTGAGCAGACTGATAGGGTGATCTGAAGGTCCAATGAATACAGTCGCCGTAAGTTATAAGATCTGATTGCTGGTAATACCACCACCACCATTACCACGAAGACGAAATTTCTGCATTAGTTCCATTTCCCAAAGATTCAAACAGTGAATGTAAACAGAAGAGAAGAAAATACACACCTCCCAAAGTAGTGGCCCCTGCGAGGCCCCGTCGAACATTCATAGGAGCCACAGAGTACCAGATACTGTCTTCATCAGATGTATAATCCAAACATTCTACGGAGCTAAGGCGAGAACGGCCATCGTAACCACCAATTACATATATTCGATCATGCAATGACACTGTGGCAACATAGCGTCTTTTACGGCTGATGCTCTAAGGTGTGTTAAAACAAAAACAATGGAACCAATAAATGATGACATTTATAAATAGCACTGGCACTAGAATTTCCAAATGTTAGCATAAAAAGATAGATGCAGGCAGTCCCCAAGTTACAAACAAGATAGGTTTTATAGGTTTGTTCTTGTTGAATTTGTATGTAAGTCAAAATAGGTACACTTTTAAAGCATAATTCAAGCCATACACACACACACAAATGCCTTGGTTAACATAGGGAAAAGTTAACACCACTGTGGCATTTGTTTTGCTGTCTGTGCCCCTTGTTCAAAATATTTCACCTCACTTTCTGTCCCTGTGAGAATTGGATTCTGACAAATTTGGCTTGTTATGGAAACAAGGAATGGTGATGAAGCTTCAATGGAGACACATTTCCCCCATGATAATTCTTTCAGGAGTGATTTATCTTCCTAGGGGTAGATTTCTCTCACTTCCTGTTGTCTCACCCCATTCTTAAGAATGACTCATTCATAAGTCAGATGTTTGCAAATCAGAGACTGCATGTACAGCATTGCTCATCACAATGAACCAACATGACAGAGTTTATCGATTTCACATATTCACTTCATCATTCCCTTGCATACAATTATGAAAGTCCAAAATAGAAAGCAGTGAGTAGCAAATTCTTCTGACAGACAAGAAACAAGTCACTACGGGATTTAGAAAGCAATCGTCTGATTTTGAATGGCGTTGGGTTTAAATAGGTTGCAATTGTATCTGGAACACTGTGGAATCTTCATATGGGCTGCTATAGAGGTGTTTCCTATAGCTATTTATTTATACTGGGGCAGGCAAAGTATGGCCCTTCAGATGTGAAACTGTAACTCTCAGCAACCCTTTGCCTCATAGCCAATGGGAAGGGATGTGGTGAGTTGCAGTCCAACAACACATTTAAGGCTCTACTTTACCCACTCCTTGTTTTTATTGTAGGAATGCTTTCAAGGCATCTCATATGCATTTCCCCAATATTTTACTCTTCCTGTAAGGCAAGATTAAGGGCCTCATCACATTTGAGCATTTATCCACTTTAAATGCTGTGACTGCTTCCCGCAGAATTCTGGGGTTTGTAGTTTAGAGAAGCCCAGGACTTCTCTGGATGAGCAGTTTAAAGGCCCCTCCCTAAAATACAAACTTCAGAATTCTGCAGGAGACAGTCACAGTGTGCAAGAAAATTGAGAAGTACTCTTACACCCACTACTACTTCGTTCTGAATTTTCCCTCCCAAAGTAGCATTCTTATATGCATTAGGGAGTGCGCAGGTGCGGCTGGCGGGGACGAGAGACAGGGCCTTTTCTGTGGTGGCCCCGCGGCTTTGGAACGCCCTTCCCATGGAGGTAAGATCAGCCCCCTCATTGATGGTATTCCGGAAAAGACTAAAAACCTGGATGTTCGAGCAGGCGTTCGGTTAACCCAGTGCAATAAGTGTAATGATTGAAGGACTGGCAATTTGGACGACGAAACTGGATCACGTTTTTAGTCAAGAGATGTATTGGATTGTTTATTGATATATGTATTGTGGATTATGTTTTTATGCTTTTTAAACTGTATACTGTTGTTTGTTATAAGTTGTTGTAAACCGCGTTGAGTCGCCGGCTAGGCTGAGAAATGGCGGTATACAAGTATAGCAAATAAATAAATAAATAAATAAATAATAAATAGGAAGTAACATCTATTTAGCTACTTACTAACCCTAACAAGACTGACTAAATATACTTTTAACAATGTATGCAACTGACATTTTTTAATGTATGAGACGAAGTAGACAATTACATACAGGTAAGAAGCTCCACTCCTGTGTCTTTGGGTCATATTTCTCCACCACATCAATAGGTGACTGCTGACTTCCAAACCCTCCAATTACTAAAAGCACCTCATTGGCACCTGTGTGAAAACAGATCATTGGAATGTTAATACTCCATCAGGTTGTCAAAAAGAAATCCTTTGTCATTTGTTTTGAGAAAGACTCTTTGAATATAAATACAGCTTCAGGTTTCTCTTTTCATTCTCCTTGAATTCACTTACTTTCCTTAGCCATAGCAAGCTGATTTACTAGGATAGTGTTGAGTGATATGCTAACTTTAAAGCAATTGTGATAAAACTGATCAGCCTCTTAAAATCTAGCAACAGACAGGAAAACCCCACTCCTTAAAAGTACTTAAATCTTCCTGCTACTAGTTAGGTCACAATTCAGTAAATACTAAATTTAAGCTAGGAAAACCCTCATGTATTCAATAGAATATAAACTAGGGTGTCTCCAGTATAACATAAACTAGGGTGACGCTTAATTATTGTCATTTAATCATTGCCCACTGCTGCTAGAAACTTGGGTTCACCATAATATGGAAGGTTACAGATTCTCCATCCTTAAAATAACAAACACACTCAATCAATGCATTTTGGTTTTTTCTTCTTCGATGGCTCCTGAAACTAATGAACCTCATGTTAGCAGCCTGTTAGCAGCCTTTTAACAGTCAAACTGCCCCTTCCCCTGCATTTATTCAAATGAAACCAATGTGGTAATCTAGTGGTATTTAATGCAAATTGGAAAGCCACATCTGTTAATTTAAGACTAATATTTTTTCCTTTCTTTTCAGTACTATCATCATGATGACTCATGCTTATCTTGAGCCATATAATCTTCGTATCTCTTTCAACATCCGGTTTGCCCGTGTTGCAGCTGTACACGTCAGCTTTGTTTCCTTGCTGGCTTTTCTATTCTTGTTTTTGTTGAGTTCGTTCTATTGTTTCCATCTAATTACTCCAATCAGAAGGTAATTTTCAAATATCACAAGATGGTTCATGAAATAATGGCAACTTTTGAAATAAATCACTGGAAGTCATTTCACTTCCTGAACATGCAGAAAATATCGATGAATTTAAAATGCATTAAGATGCTTCAGGTTTACAGCATCTAAATATAGCAGGAAAACAAATGTCAATCAAGCAAAGGGTTCAGCTCAGAAATCAGCCCCAAGTTTTGATATCCTTTCACAATTTTACTATCTTCAACCAGAATCCCTCCTCTCTGTAATGCTTCAATTGAGAAATTTAAAACTACAATACCAAGCCAGTGTCTTCTCACGAACTAATTTATCAAATGTCCAGCTTGACATTTGCCTGGAAGCACACGTAAAAATGATATTTATCATCCATACAGGCTTGTCAGCAATAATTTGCCCGACTGCTTTTCATGATTGAGAATAGCTTTCAGGCAAGGAAACATAGGTCACATATTCTGTATCAGTTTATATAGATATGCCAGCAATAATATTTGCATGAAAAAACCTTTTTACAGACCTATTTGCAAGCCAATAGGACACTGCATTAACACAGTGGTTCTCAACCTTTGTTCCTCCAGGTGTTTTGGACTTCAACTTCCAGAAATCCCAAACAGCATAACAGTTGTTAGGAATTGTGGGAGCTGAAGTAAAAAAACAAAATAAAAACCTGATAGACCAAAGGTTGGGAACTACTGCTTTAACATCCTTACACATCCAGAGAGGTGAGACCCCCGAGAAGTTTTTTTGTGTCGAGGGTTGTGTCGCTCTCTCAGAACCTGACACAACCCCAAATGGTGTAGCCATAGCTCTGACAATGTGGCACCAACAGAGGAGGCAAAGGAGGGAGGAGGGAGATAAGAGGCATATTCTTCTGACAGTCTCCCCAAACTTTGTTGCCTCTGCTAGCACTAGAAAGAAAAGGGAGGGAGGGCTTCGTTGGTGACCCAGGTTTTGAGGCCTGTGGGGTGGAGGGAGGAAGTGCCACTCCTGCCTGTAAGTTTTTCTGGGTCTTCCTTTCCCTCTTACAAGTCTTGTGGACCTCTCCCTCTTTTCCTGTCTTGTGAGTGTGTTCGTCTTTCCCTTCTTTCCCATCTTGGGAATCTGGGTTTCCCCCCTTTTATTCCCAACTTGGGAGTCTAGGGCTTTCCCTTGGGAATGGGGGGGGGGGGAGGGAGAAGCTCTCTCCTCATCTTGGGAATCAGGGAAGAGAGGTTCATTTCCATTCCATCTTGAAAATCGTGCATGCGCGCGCATGTGTGTACCTTTCCATCCTGATGAGTCTTTGTCACAATGAGAGAGGTGTTGATTCTAGACTAGATTCTTCTTTTCCTCTTTCAAACATTTTGCCTCCTGACTTGGGTGTCCCACTTGGGCTTCATACTCCTCCCTTCCTCAATGCCTCAACTGACGTATCTGCCTGTGAAGGCCATGGCCATGAGAGCTTATTTCTCTTTGAATTCTTTGTGCAGAGGAGGAGGTAAAGTAAAGGTTTCCCCTGACATCAAGTCTAGTCCTGTCTGACTCTGGGGGGTGGTGCTCATCTCCATTTCTAAACCGAAGAGCTGGCATTGTCCACAGACACCTCCAAGGTCATGTGGCCAGCATGACTGCATGGAGCGCCATTACCTTCCTGCAGAAGTGGTACCTATAGATTACTCACATTTGCATGTTTTTGAACTGCTAGGTTTGCAAAAGCTGGGCCTAACAGTGGGAGCTCATCCCGCTCCCTGGATTTGAACTGCCGACTTTTCGGTCAGCATGTTCAGCAGCTCAGCGGTTTAACTCGCTGTGCCACCATGGCTAAAAACAAATATCAAATTGTTTTACAATAAACTGATGATTTATTATCAGTAAAAGTTTTATTTGGGGTCACGTACACATTTCTCAGACAAAATGGGGTCGCGAGTTGAAAAAGCCTTGCTATAATCAATTGCTCACTATTCCATGTCCACGGGGGTGTATCTCACAGGGATATTTTGAGGGTATTCTTCTCACTCTACTGTTTCCTCCCATGATTGTGATAATCATTTCATAGCTTCTATAACCCTTGGGCTTCCCAAAATCTTCTGCTACCTTATCTCTTATAGATGGTGATATTTTAACTACATATGTTGTGGTATTCACCTGAGTCCTATAAAGATATGAGTTAAGGAAGGATGTTAAAAACTTTCTGAATCTGTATGTTTCCCAGCAATGCATGAAGCACAGAATATATAATTTTGCTCACGTTTTTTATCCATATATGATTCATAAGGAGTTACAACTTGATTTACATTTCACCTTTAATTCATCAAGGCCCAAAATAAGTTACAACACTGACAATAAATTATACATTTTGAGTGGGCCAGATGGCATCACCACTTTAACACAATTTCCTAAAATATTTTTACATGCACCCCTTTGTCACTTACCTAAACGTGCTCTGGTTCTAGGTCCCTGCATTTGGCTTCGAAGCTCAGGCCTTAAATGAAATTTCTTTGCTTCATCTACAAGGTCTCTGCACTGCAAACTGCATCTAATAAAAGGCTGAGGAAGATATACAGGGAAGATTATTTAATTTTTACAGGTTACAAAAAATTGCAACTCCATTAAATTATATAAGCTTAGGAAATCTTTTCTGCTCCAGATATGCAATGGTAGCATCTATAAGATTTTTTTACCTACACCTGAAGTAAAGGGTTTGGTATAACAATGTGATGCAAAGAGAAATACAAATAAGTTCTCATCTCTCTCCAAATAATTTTTGACGGAGAAAGACAGATGTATGTATGTATGTATGTATGTATGATTTTCCACACTGGTTATAGTAGCTAAGGGAAGAAATATCAAAAAGTTTTTTTAAAGTTAAAGTGCTATTTCTCATTTAGAACATTGCTAAGTTAAAACCAGTTTAATATTTTAAAATGTAACAATGAGAATAAAAGTGCAGCTTCTTGACATTAAAATATTATTCTACAATAGCCAGTTAAGCATCTAAATCTGATCTGAATAAAAATGTTTTTGCTGGTGGTGAAAGGAGAACAGAGAGGGAGTCAGCCTAGTCTACTATGGGAGAGAGGCCCACATTCTGGAAGCTACTGGAAGAAGATATGATAATGAATTGAAGATGAAAACATATATTATGTGGGAGTGGGAAGAAAGATACAGTCCAGACATCTTCGCTGTCTTACTGGACAAAAGTTATATCAGCTCTTAATCAGCTATAAAATTCCTGAATTCAAATTTCTTTCTTTCTTCTCTGGCTGTGACTCACAGGA
Source organism: Anolis sagrei (assembly GCF_037176765.1). Taxonomy (NCBI): domain Eukaryota; kingdom Metazoa; phylum Chordata; class Lepidosauria; order Squamata; family Anolidae; genus Anolis; species Anolis sagrei. The sequence continues at coordinate 206,387,083 of NC_090024.1, read as the reverse complement.
TCTGCTGCTTCCAACATGAACATGTGTCCTTATAGGACAAAAGAAAAAATAGTTACAATATAAAGGAATGCATTTTACTTTTGAGATATTTCATAATTTAAAAAAAACGTATCTAGTGATAGATGGGACTATAATAATTCTGAATGGGCTTTTGAATACACATTAATCTATTCCAGTCCTGGGCAAACTTGGACCCTCCGGGTGTTTTGGACTTTAATTCCCACAATTCCTAACAGACTACCAGCTGTTAGGAATTGTGTGAGTTGAAGTCCAAAACACCCGGAGGGCCTAAGTTTGCCCAGGACTGGTCTAGACTCACGGAAAAAATACATTCAGTGAAATATGAACTTTTAGTTCAGTAATTGCAATAATGAAATAGACTCTAGTGTTTCAACAATGTTATAGACTACTACTCCCATCATAATGTCAAATTGTCAGGGATTAGGGGAGTTTAAAGCATGACAAGGGAGAATATTTCATTGCTGGTCCTTTATCAGACTGATTTCACAAACCGCTCAATAAAACAGCTGACATTACCTCAGTGTCTATGACGTCAGTGATGTAGCGTGGGGTGAGAAGTGGCATGCGGACATATTGCAGCAGCTCCGGCAGGGATGATTCCCGTTCTTTCTTTGAGTGCTTCACCCAATTGATAACTGCCTCAAAAACAGGCTCTTCAGAATCAACCTGTAAGAAAACCAATGTTTCACAGAGATTACTTTGGCCAATGAGAAAAGACTATTTTAGGAGACAAGCATAGATTGTGTCTCTGATGTCTGAAAGCTGGGAAGACACAATTCTCTTTGAATGGGTAAAGATCTTTATGGGGGAAGTGTAACTTTGTTGCACAACTGTCACAAACATGCACAAAGACATAAGATACACTTCCTAACATTCTTTCCTAACATCTCATGTTTTCATGCATATTTGTCTCTCTGTTGTGAAAATGGATTAGCTTATAAAAGCAAAGCTTTCTTATTGTGTTAAACAACAACATATTTTCAAGATAAGCAACAGCATGAATGCAATACAAAATATCTCGTTTAGCTTGAAAAGGAAAATAATGGGGCGAAACTACAGATGGGATTAGGATTGAAAGCTCAGCTATGACAATTTTTATATATTGCTTCAGTGTATACAACATGCTTCTAAAGTTTTTCTAAAGTAAATATTTCTTAGTTACAAGTAAAAATTTTCAACAACTTACACAAATATAAACCAGTTGTTTTCCCAGCAGAATTATTTTGTGGCAAAGAAAAAGTATCAATTTCTAACTCTCCCAAGCCTTGGCTAACTGTATTCAAGAGAAAAATGCTTCCTGGTTTCATTCAAATTGATTAGTTGGAATTACCAACTTTTAACCAGTTCTTTTCCCCCCTACAAATACCTAGGAAGGTTATTTGTAGATTTACCTTGTTAAACCAACCCACATCTCCTATTAAAAACAATACTAGATTTACCATTAAGCTCATTGTTGCTCAACATTATTTATGGACACTTGTTAATTTTAGCTGTCTGCTGCATCACAGACAGTCCTGGAAAGTTCAGTGAAGTTCAGTGAAATCCATGAACTGCTTGCTACATTTAACACAGCATTTTAAATTGGACAAAATGCTGGACAAGTTTTAAAACATTCAGTTTTTGAACTATCTTAGCCTACCTGCACCGATAATGTAACAACTGTTTTCCTTGTTGACTGTATGATATGTCAGTTATTGCTTTCTTGTGACAAACCTTCTTTTACCTGTATTTCATCACATTTGATGAGCTTTTCCACTTCTTCTTGATTCAGAAGTATAAACTCCTCATGCTGAACTACATCTGGGAAGTGCTTCTGGCTGAAAACTTCCGCTGCCTGCATTAAGTCAACACAATTGTGTGTTTCAGCAAAATCTCGGATGCCCAGGCAGTTGGATGGATCCAGTTGGCTTTCCAGGAATTCACAGCAAGCCTGCTTTACTCCTGTGTGGGAAAAATGAAATTACAGTTCATACAACAAGTGATCAAGCAACTGATATGAGAAGAATTTCAGAGAACCAGATTTTCTTTTAAAGTGAAAAAAATTGAAAGCAGAGTTTTAAAAAAATTGTTTCTCTTGTACAGGCTAATTTAGTAGACATAAATCTGTCCTCATATTTCCTTAGTCTTCATATTTCCTCATATTTCTATTAGTCTTCCTTAGTCTTTTGTTTGCAAGAGGTTCAGTTGAAACTGAAATAAAACATCTTCTCTTAAGAACTACTTTATATCAACCACATTCAGACAGCAAACTAAATTTCAAGAGAATTCCAATTTGTCAAGTATGAGCTTATGTATTGTTGTGTGCTGGCTAATTGGTTCTGTTTGCAGAGGAAGAGGCTCCGTAAACTAGAGCTCTTGGGGCTGTGACTGCTTTACTGTGATCTGAGAACATAGGAACAAGGTTCAATGACGCTAAGAAATGTTTACCATTACCTTTTAGCTGAAGTAGACAGGCTGCTGGGAGTAACTCTTGAACATTCTCCACTGTGACATGAACAGTTTCTGTGTATACAAAGTCCAGCAATATTTCCATTGTTGAGGCTGTTAGACCTTGGATATCTACATAGGGCTTATCCTTCTCAGAAAGCTGAAAATTATAAATTAGAAAAATAATGTTATTTTCTTGTTACTATAATAATGACTTTTACTAGATTCTGAAAATTGAAGTTCAATGTTTAGGTAAGCAATAGGGAACCATGCTACCAATCTTATACATTTTCACTTTGAAGAAATCCTAGTGAGTTCAATGGGAATTGCTCTCAGAAGTGCACACACATAATTTTAGTATTAATGACATTGTGCACCATTAAATATGCACTGCAAGCAATGTTCTTTTTGCAGGAATAAATTGGCTTTTGTGCACCTTGCATACCTCACTGGTGAACATAGCACAGAAGTAGTCACTGCAAGCAGCTAGCACAATCCGATGGGCTGGAAAGTATTTTTGTTCCACACGAAGGGTCACATCACATAACGTGTTACTTTTTCGCAGAGAATTCATTGCATTGAGAATGGATTTGGCATGAGAATTAGTCATTATATCTTTAGGAGCCATAGTGAGTTACTCCAGCCAACAAGAGAGCTGTGGAGGCAGGTTCAACGTATCAGTAACCTGTGGGATAAAAACATCTGTTTACTGATGAACACAAGGCCAAATTTAACAAAGTCTAAAGATGAAGAATGAGGAACTTTGTCTCTCCTGTACATATCTATAAATTAGCTTGTAGATCATTCTGCTCTAGCCATTTTCATGCAAACTCTTCTATTCAGTTACATTGCAATATACCTCAAAATAATCAACTATTAAATATTGGCTTATTATCAAATGTGCAGTAGGTGCACTGTAGGACACCAACACAATACAAAGCCACAGACTGAGATAATACAAACATCAGATGTAAGGACAAGATGTAATAAAGGTGGATCAGTGACAGTGCAGGGAGATGGAGCGAGGAAAATTCAGAAGTTGCCTAGGTTAGACATACATTTCTATTACTTTTAAATCTTCCTATTATACTGTGTGTGTATACATACATACATACACACACATATGGTATATATAATTTTAGTATATTAGTTGTAAGGTTAACAAAAGATGCATTCGAATTTTCAAAATACAGTTGGCCATTAGTTTCCATGGATTCAACCATCTAAAACTTGAAAATATTTTTTAAATCAAGTGTCTGATGTATCTGAGGGCATCTAGGGTGCATCTATACCGGGGCAAAATTCAGCCCTCCAGGCGTTTTGGACTTCAATTTGTCTGGTTGTTAGGAATTGTGGGAGTTGAAGACCAAATCAACTGGAGGTTGAAATTTGCCCATGCCTAATCTATACTGTAGAATTAATGCTGTTTGGCACTATTTTAACTGTCCTGGTTCACATGGATGACTGAGTGTCATATCCTCATGAAGCCAGAAAAGCTGGAATGTAAAATTACCTCTGTGTCTATATATGTTGCATGTCTAAATGGGATTAAATGTTTGCCATGTATATGTGCATTGTAATCTGCCCTGAGTCCCCTGCGGGGTGAGAAGGGTGGAATATAAATACTGTAAATAAATAAATAAATATTTGCTTTCTGATGGTTCAATGAATACAATCCATGTTTCATACACATTATTAAAAACACTGTGCACAAAATTACCTCCAGGCTACTTCTCTCTCTATATATATGGTGTATATATAACATGAATTAGTTTAATGTTTAGACTCCACGAATACTCAGTAGGGATGTAAATACATGGTGGACCAAAGGTCACAAGTTAAACATTTAATAATGCCTTCATTATTTTGGCTTTAATATACACCCCATTGGGAGTGTATACCCCATGGGGAGATAGGGTGGGATAAAAAAAAAGTAAAGGTTTCCCCTTGACATTAAGCCTAGTCGTGTCCGTCTCTGGGGGGTGGTGATCATCTCTATTCCTACACCAAAGAGCTGGTGTTGTCTGTAGAAGTCTCCAAGGTCATGTGGTCAGTATTACTGCATGGAGCGCTGTTACCTTCCAGCCAGGGCGGTACCTATTGATCTACTCATACTTGCATGTTTTCAAACTGCTAGGTTGGCAGAAGCTGGGGCTAACAGTGGGAGATCATCCCGCTCCATGGATTCGAACTGCTGACCTTTCGGTCAGCAAGTTCAACAACTCAGCGGTTTAACCTGCTGTACCACTGGGGGCTCCAAAAGCAGGATATAAATATTTATTTATTTAAGACATTTGTATCCCGCCTATATCAGCCTGAGGGTGACTCAGGGTGGCGTACAAGTTGGCAACAATTAGATGCCATGTATTAAAAAATACATACATATGTAAAAGCAAAACATCACAATACATTTAAAAACTATAAAAACCAATGATTAATAAAAATTATATAAACTGTCTTCTTGTTCAAATCCTCAACCGTTCCATTATCTTAGTTGTTCCCTAGTTCATTTCCAATATGAGTTTTTGGTCATGCTGTGGTTCCAAACGCTTGCTCACTCTTTTTTGAAAGGTCAGGAGGGAAGGGGCTGATCTAATATCCCTAGGCAGGGAGTTCCACAGCTCAGGAGCCACCACAGAGAAGGCCTTTTTTTTTTACACAACATCATATACAGTGCTGAGTGTTTCAAAAAGAGGGACCCAATTCGTAATCGCTGTTATCTCTGCAGCCACAAATTAAACCCTTATCCCTTGTAACGGTGGGGTATAGAGTTTCAAATGATGATTACTAGAACCCAAACATCCCACTGCATAGTGTAGATCAGGCATGGGCCAACTTGAGCCCTCCCTCCAGGTGTTTTGGACTTCTACTCCCACCATTGAGGAAGGGGAGGAAGGTGAAGGTCTTGTAAAATGACAACTACAGTTCACCAGAATCTAAAGCAAGCACGGGCAAACTTGGGCCTTCCCTCCAGGTGTTTTGGACTTCAGCTCCCACAATTCCTAACAGCCTCGGGCCCTTTCCTTTCGAGGGGGGAAAGGAAGGGGCCTGAGGCTGTTAGGAATGGTGGGAGTTGAAGTCCAAAACACCTGGAAAGAGGGCTCAAGTTGGCCCATGACTAGTGTAGAGGAATTCAGGTACATTGAAACGGAATACTTTGTTTTCCAATAGGGAATGCCTTCAGTGACAAAGGCCTGATAACACTAGACAGGCCGCCAAGTGGGGCTGTGTTCCTTCCTTTACCTGGCGTTCCCTCCTGGGGGGCGGCCCAGAGGCCTGGCTCCCGGCTCAGCCTCCTCGGGCGGCAAGGGGCCGGCCGGGCCGCCTCTCCGCCTCCCAGCAGGCCCTCCGCCCGTGCCGTCGGCCGCGCCCTCCCCGCGGGGAGGGGAGGGGAGAGGAGGGGAGAGAGTCCCGGCTCCTGCGGCCCGCCCGTCCCGCTCCTTCCTTCTCCTCCTCTTCCTTTGCCGCCGCATCAGGCGCGCCTGGATGACGTCAGCCGCGAGGACGCCGCTCCTTGGTTTCAACCTGCGCGAAGAGAAGCCTCGCCGCCTAGCGGCTGAATGGGCGAAAAGGCGCGTCGCGGGCGGAGGGATTCGGCTTCCTTGTGGTTGCCAAGCAACAGGGAGTTTCTACGTTTCGGCCTCCGCGTTGTGATAAAGTCCCTCAGTCAAGCAGAAGTCAAGGGAGATGGAGCAGTGCTTGCTCTCTGGGGTCCCTCCCACACCTGAATAAAACCCCACATTATCTACTATGAACTGGATTATATGAGTCTACACTGCCCTCTAATCCAGTTCAACAAGTTAAACCTGAGCCAACAATGTGATGTGGCGGCAAAAAAAGCCAATGGGATTTTGGCCTGCATCAATAGGGGCATAGTGTCTAGATCTAGGGAAATAACCCCTCTATTCTGCCTTGGTTAGACCACACCTGGAATATTGTGTCCAATTCTGGGCACCACAATTCAAGAGAGATATTGACAAGCTGGAATGTGTCCAGAGGAGGGCAACTAAAATGATCAAGTGTCTGGAGAACAAGCCCTATGAGGAGCGGCTTAAGGAGCCGGGCATGTTTAGCCTGAAGAAGAGAAGGCTGAGAGGAGATATGATAGCCATGTATAAATATGTGAGAGGAAGCCACAGGGAGGAGGGAGCAAGCTTGTTTTCTGCTTCCTTGGAGACTAGGATGCGGAACAATGGCTTCAAACTATAAGAAAGGAGATTCCATCTGAACATGAGGAAGAACCTCCTGACTGTGAGAGCCGTTCAGCAGTGGAACTCTGTGTGGTGGAGGCTCCTTTGGAAGCTTTTAAACAGAGGCTGGATGGCCATCTGTCAGGGTTGATTTGAATGCAATATTCCTGCTTCTTGGCAGGGGGTTGGATTGGATGGCCCATGAGGTCTCTTCCAACCCTTTGATTCTATGATTCTATGAAAACAACTAATCTGCATTTTATATGGCAGTATAGAAGGGGCCTTAGCTCAGGGGTTTCAGGGCCCTTCCAGACGGCCATATCACCCAGAATATCAAGGCAGATAATCCACAGTATCTGCTTTGCACTGGGTTATCTGAGTCCACACTGCCATATAATCCAGTTCAGTGTGGATTTTATACAGCTGTGTGGAAGGGGCCTCAAACTCATTCTCATTGAAGGCGCCATCTGCCTGATAGTTGACTTCAAAGGGCTGAATCTGCCAATACAGAGGGGCAACTATAACTTTTTTAAAGTGCTCTTTAAGTTTGATCCAATGTTAAATGACTGGAATCCCTGGTGGCGCAGTGGGTTCGAATCCGGGGAGAGGTGGATGAGCTCCCTCTGTCAGCTCCAGCTCTTCATGTGGGGACATGAGAGAAGCCTCCCACAAGGATGATAAAAACATCAAATCATCCGGGCGTCCCCTGGGTAACGTCCTTGCAGATGGCCAATTCTCTCACACCAGAAGCGACTTGCAGTTTCTCAAGTCGCTCCTGACATGACAAAAAAAAGTTAAACTATTTTATTTTTTTAATAAATTTTTATTAAATACATAGATACATAAATACATAGATAGAGGGAGAACAATATATAGCGGATAGTGCAGTAGGAAAAATACAGGGGTGCCCTGTTATTGGCGATACTCCCAAGGGATGTAGGGTGGGGAGGTAGGTAGGGAAGGGGTCGGATGAAGATGGGGCAGGGGTAGAGGGGGGGTGGGTGGGCTATAGGGTAGTTAAAAACTTTGAGCTTCCATCTCTTCAATGAGGATTTTCTATAAATATTTTCAGTTTAGCTTCTTTAATGCTTCTTCCTTTCTTGCGACACTGGATTTGTGATTTACTCTTTTGTGATTTTATTTATTTATTTATTTTTATTTTTAATAAATGATGTCTATTTTCAATTTCTTAAGGAAGACCTTTACTAAGCCCCAGTTCGTAGGTTTACTTGGGATGCCATGGTTTGGTGTTACCCAATATGTCAGTTCATCCATGGTCATTATATCAAGGATTTTATTGATCCAGTCTTCTCTTTGAGGGGCTTCTCTCTGTTTCCATTTTTTAGCGAATTCGATCCGTGCTGCTGTAATTAAGTAATGGAATAATTTGTCATTATTTTTTTCCTCCTTAATGTCATACATTCCCAGGAGAAAGAATTCTGGTTTGTTTTCTATTTGTATTCCTAAGATCTTTTGAATATCTTTTTGAATCATTGTCCAGTATCTTTTGGCTATGGGGCAAGACCACCAGATGTGGAAGAAAGTCCCAATCTGGTGTTCGCACTTCCAACATTTGTTTGAGGTGTTTTTATAACATTTTGAAATGATTTGAGGAGTCAGGTACCACCGATGGATCATTTTGACAAGATTTTCTTTTAATTCATATGAGTAGGTTAATTTCATTCTTTGGTTCCAAACTTTCTCCCATTTATTCAGTTCAATTTGGTGGCCTATGTTTTGGGCCCACTTGATCATTGAGTTTTTTACTTGTTCCATTTCAGTGGTCCACTCTAGTAATTTTTTGTAGAGTTTTGTGATAAGTTTGTTGTTTGTCTTCAATATGCTGTCCAGGAAACCATTTTGATCAGCAAATTCTGCGATTTTGTCTATCTTGTAGCTATCAACCAGTTGTCTATAGTTTAGCCAAGAGAGGTTAGGAAAGATTTCTTTTATTTTCCTTTCATCTTTAAGTACATATTTTCCTTCTGCCTTTTCTAGGATGTCGCGATAAGTAGGCCATTGTTGCCAGCCCATTTCTCTCCGGTGAAGGGCTTCTAGGGACGAGAGCCACAGTGGAGTTTTATTATATAGTCTTTTTTTGTGTCTCTCCCATATTTTCATTAGGCCTGCTCTTATATAATGATTGTTAAAGTTCCTTTCGATCTTTGTTTTATCGTAGTGCAGATAGGCGTGCCAGCCTCGCCTGAGGTCTACACCTTCTAGGGAAAGTAGGTTTTTGTTTGTTAATAGGATCCAATCTCTGATCCATATCAGACCGCAGGCTTCATAATAACACCTCAAGTCTGGGAGGCCGGGGCCGCCTCTTCTTTTGTCATCGATAAGTATCAGACGCTTGATCCTGGGCTTTTTCCCTTGCCATACAAATTTGGAGATGGTTTTGTTCCATTGCTTGAAGATGTTTACATTTCTGATTACTGGTAGGGACTGAAAAGAGAATAGCATCTTGGGCAAGATGTTCATCTTTATTATAGAGATTCTCCCTAGCAGAGACAGCTTCAGATTTTTCCAATTGTCTAGATCCTTCTGTACTTCTTTCCATATCTTTTCATAATTGTTTTTTATTAGTTGGGAGTTTTTAGCTGTTAACGTTATTCCCAAGTATCGTATTTTCTCTACTACTTTAAATTCTGTTAGGGTGGAAAGCTCTTCCTTTCTTTTCTGGGACATATTTTTAGTTAGTATCTCCGTCTTTCTTTTATTTATCCTTAGGCCCGCTACTGACCCGTACTCTTTAATTTTAGTTATCCATTTGGAGATTGTTTCTATGGGGTTGCTGATGATACACAACAAGTCGTCCGCGAAAGCCCTTAGTTTATATCTTTCCTTATTTATTTTGATGCCTCTTAAGTCAGGATCCTCTCTGATAGAATTAAGAAGGGTTTCTAAGCTCAGGATGAATAATAGAGGCGACAGGGGGCATCCTTGTCTCGTGCCTTTACAGATTTTCAGGGGGCTTGATTCTTGCATGTTTATTATCATCCTGGCTTCTTGGGAGTTATAGATTGAATTGATGGCATTATGGAACTGATATCCTAAGTCTAGTTCTTTGATTAGTAATTTTAAGTAATTCCAATTGAGATTATCGAACGCCTTTTCGGCGTCAAGACTTAGTAGTGCTAGTTCTTCTTGGTTGTTCTTCTCGAGGTATTCTATGGTGTTTAGAATAATCCTAATATTGTCTTTTAATTGCCTGTTAGGCAAAAAACCTGCTTGTTCCTCTTTCACCCATTCTTTCAAGAATAGTTTGAGCCTTTCGGCGAGTATACTGGCAAAGATCTTGTAGTCCACATTAAGGAGGGATATGGGTCTGTAGTTTTTTACATCCCTCGGGTCCTGGTTTTCTTTATGTAGCATTGTAATGTAAGCTGATTTCCAGGTGTTCGGTGGCGGGTTTTTTCCATCTAAGATTCCATTCATTATTTCTAGGAGGTGGGGTGTTATTTCTTCTATCATTACTTTATAGTATTGCAAAAAATAACAGATCAGCAAAGATTAAACTTAAACAGAGAAATCTCAATGGAGGAAATCAAAATTGCAATCAAAAAGATGGATAGCAACAAAGCTCCAGGGCCGGACAGGTTTAAGGCGGTCTACTATAAAAAGTTAAACTATTCAGGCTGGGGATCATGGGACTTGCAACCCAACTGCACATGTGGCTCCGAGGTTGGGGAAAGGCTAAAGGGTGTTTCAAAGGTCTGTATCTAAACCCAAACCCCACTCTCCTCACTGAACTGAACAAACTGCAGCCTTCCAGATGGATCGCAACTCCCATCAGCCCTGGTCATGATATCTTATGAGAAGCTGTAGTCCAGCATCTGGAGGACCACATGAAATGACATGGCGGGCCATGACAGCTGTATGTTGAAAACACTCGTAAGGCCATTCAATGTTAATCAAGGTGACCAATTGCAACATCCACACTTGACTCAAGCAGACAAGACTTCTTTCTCCCACTCTGGACATTCCACAGATATATAAACCTCACTTGCCTAGTTTCCAACAAACACCTCAACTTCTGAAGATGCCTGCCGTAGATGTGGGCAAAACGTCAGGAGAGAATGCTTCTAATACAAGTCCTGACATTATATATGAAGGGGAGATAAACAATCAGCATGCAAGTTCAGGGAGCATATGTTGACTGGTTCAACCTAATTTGGTGGATCCACATTCAAAATGTGGGCATGGAGTGGATTCTACAAATGAAATCATATATCTATCAAGAGCTCTAGTTCTGAATTAAATTATACGTGTAGGCATTTCAGATACATTGCATTCATACCAAAATTCAGGCAACAAGGTTATTTATAATCAGCACACATTCCCCAAATAAACATTATAACAGTTGCTCTTTCTTTAAGAATACAATTGCTTGTTTTCATTTTCAAAGTATTATCAGGCCTGGCTTTAAGGACAGCCATCATGTGGCCCAAGTTATGCGTTTGTAATATCCCACAATGATGACTAAATTGCAACCCATTTCCCCCAATAGATGGCAGACTTATCCTATGTTTAGATATGTGGATATCACCTTGTGTGTATTGGGAATGATTGCAGATATCTTGTTCGTAAATTCCTGACATATCTATTATTATTATTATTATTATTATTATTATTAGAAACACAACAAATTTAGTCCACAGCAAACAAGATCACTCTGCTGGCTGTTGTATTGGATCACACGTCGGACACTTATTATTATTATTATCTTTATTTTTAGGGCCAGAGAAGAAGATGGCGAAAACAGAAGAATGGCCTGCCTCAGGGGAGCATGCTTGCTCCATCAATGTTTGTCATTTACACAAATGACCAGCCACTGCCAGAAGGGACAGAGAGTTTAATCTATGCTGACGAACATGCCATCACCACTCAAGCAGGGAGCTTTGAAATGGTTGCACAGAAGCTCTCCCAAACTTTAGGTGTTCTTACTGCCTATTAAAGAGAAAACCAGCTGATTCCTAATCCATCTAAAATGCAGATATGTGCTTTTCATCTTAAGAACAGACAAGCATCTTGAGTTCTGAGGATAACCTGGGAAGGAATCCCACTGGAGCATTGCAGCACACCAAAATACCTGGGAGTTACTTTGAACCATGCTCTGACTTACAAGAAGTACTGCTTGAATATCAGGCAAAAGTGGGTGCTAGAAATAATATCATATGAAAGCTGACTGGCACAACCTAGGGATCACAACCAGATGCAGTGAAGACATCTTTCCCTGTGCTTTGCTACTCTTCTGTTGAATTTGCATGCCCAGTGTGGAATACATCTCATCACATTAAAACAGTGCATGTGGCACTTAATGAGACATGCCGCATTATCATAGGATGTCTACGCCCAGCACCATTGGAGAAATTATACTGTTAATCGATATTGTACCACCTGACATCCATCGGCAAGTAAGAGCCTGTAATGAAAGGACCAAGGCAGTGATATGTCTGGCCCATCCTCTGTTCGGATATCAGCCAGCAAGCCAACATCTTAAATCAAGAAATAGATTTCTAAGATCTACAGAGATACTCTCAGGAACACCCCTGCAAGCGAGAGTCCAAAAGTGGCAGGCTAAAACTTGGACCTTCAATCAATGGCTGATGCTGGATGAGAAACTCCCTCCTGGGCACACAGAAGGCTGGGCAACTTGGAAGGCCCTGAACAGACTGCTCTAGCAGCATGAGATGCAGAAATGGGGCCATAAAGAGCAAACCACAGATCACTTACTACAATGCAGCCTGAACCCTGCCACATGCACAATGGAGGACCTTCTTACAGCGACTCCAAGTGGCCAGCTTCTGGTCAATTGACATTTAGTATAATGCCAATTTTTAAACTTTTTGAAGATTTTCTATACATTATAACTGTATTCTCAATTCGCTTCTGTCACAATAAATAAATATAATTATCCTTATTTTTATCCCGCCCTTCTCCCCCTGGGAATTCAAGGCGGCTAACAAGGATATTACAATGCAATAGAATTTAAGAACAAGGCAAATATATATACAAATGAATGCAAAAAAAAAAAAGCAATGAAACAATTAAAAAACAACAAAATAATTTTACTGAGTCTGGGGAGTAGATTACATATAGTCTTTTGTGCAGGGTGGGTCAAAAGTCACCATAGGGTTTCACAATGTAATAACTCCTTTTATTTTTTGTTTTTCTTTTACAATACAATATATATAGGAAATAAATGTATCCAATGTGTGAAAAATCAACTCTTGTAGGTGATGTCCAATATCAAAGCATTATATACCGTATATGTAGAACCCCTTCGTGATTCTTGGTTCACTGTAGTCCAATGAGATTTGACATTGGACTATGATTCTGGAAACTGGACTTCAAATCTCCACTTAGCCATGAAAAGCCACCAGGTGATCTTGAGCAAAACACATTCTCTCAGCTTCAGGAAGCAATCTTGCCAAGAAAACCCTGTGATACATTTGCCATAGGGATGCCGTAAATGGGAAATAACCTGAATGTAGTCTGTATTTTGTCATTGCTTCTTCCATCTTTTTTCCTACTTCTTCCATCTTTTTTCCTACTATTAAGGAGGGAGAGCACTGGGAAGAGACATCTGCAAATAAGAAGTCATTTAAAAACAAAATTTGGAGAAAGATTTAATAGGAAGGTGGAAACAGTAATTTAATAAAATGGCATTGTATTTCCCTTCTCCTTGCCCACTAAAACATTCTCATTATATTTCTGGACATGTTGAATTTGTGCCAAGGGAACAATCTCACTTGCAATCATTACTCTTATGCCAGCAGTAATATTGTTTACTATAAAGATATCATATATGATTCCAACCTATTCACATCTAGGAAACACTTTAGACCCTATTCAAGATCTTTTAAAAACTACAGTTGAAAATGAAATCACGCCACTTAAGTAACTGTTCCAAACTCGTAAAAGTTATTTGATCTGACCAAATACTTAGGTCAGTTTTGAGATAAAGAAGGAAACATAAGATGCATGTGAAGAAGAAAATGTTACAGCGTGATATCTGATAATTCCAGTTCTGAAAATGCATGTTTAAATCTCAACAAAGTTAACATTTCTAGACATACTACAAGACTATGTCCCAGAAGACTTAATTACGAGATAGACTAGAAGGCTGTCCAGAACTACTTGATGTTAATTTCAAGTAGTTGCTGGAAATCAGGTGTGAGATGTAAACACAGTCAGTAAAAAACACTAATTGCAAAACAATGAAATTACTCCTGGATCTAAACTGCCATATAATCCAGTTTCTGAATCCAGATTATCTGCTTTGAACTGGATTGTATGAGTCTACATTGTTTATAATCCATTTCAAAGCAGATAATCTGGATTTAGATAATATGGTAGTGGAGATGGGGCCTAAGATTATATGTAAGTGAATAATTGGGAAGGGACTTCAACAAAATCACATCAACAAAAATATATCATAAAACCTGGCTTTTGTATTGGATCACACGTCAGACACTTCCCAAGTGTCTAGGACTGTGTGATGTACTGGCAAATAATGAATGCAGATCCGAGTAGGGTGGCGTTTTGCAGCTGATAGATGTTAATTTTGTCAGTGCCAATTGTGTTTAAGTGCAGGCCAAGGTCTTTAGGCACTGCACCCAGTGTGCCAATCACCACTGGACCACCTTTACTGGCTTGTGCTATTATTATTATTATTATTATTATTATTACATACACAGCAAGATTAATACACAACACACAAAATCACACGTCAGACACTTCCCAAGTGTCCTGGAGTGTGTGATGTATTGGTGAATAATGAGTGCAGATCTGAGTAGGATGGCCCTTTGCAGCTGACATAATAATAGTTATTATTATTATTATTATTAATATCCCACATTTTCTCTCCATACGGAAACTCAAAGTGGCTGACAATTAAAAGCATTGTAATAATCCAGTTGAACACCACTTTAGCTGCCATGGCTCAGATGAAGGCAGTGGCATTGACAAGTCTCCTCTGAACAAATTTGGCAAACAGAACAAAACAGTAATAGGCTTGCCTGGGACTCTCCATAATTCAGAAATGACTGCAAGACCTTTAAATTCTGATACAGGTTGTTGAGTATCTCATATCCCAAAATGCTTGGAATCAGAAGTGATCTGTATTTTGGAATTTTTTTTTGTATTTTGGAATACTTGCTTATACACAGTGAAATATCCTAAGATGGGATCCAAGTCTAAACACGAATTTTATGGCTCATATACACCTTATACACATACCCTGAAGGTCATTTTCTATTTTAATAATTTTGGGCATGAAACAAAGTGAGTTTATCCAGAACCATCATAAACCAAAGGTGTTACTATCAACAACCCAAGTGGTCAATTTCAAGTGGTCAATTCTGGTCCCAGCTATTTTGAATTTTGGAGTGCTCCACCTACAGTATATTTCAAATTCTACTGTTTTAAATCATAATAATTCCTTTTAATTCATTATGTACTTTTAATACAACAGGTAGATGTATAGCTGTTTTACTTGAAATGTATTGGTATTTATATAACTGATACCTTGAACCTGCTGTTTAGTTATACTTTTGCAGCTGCTCATGTTTTGTTTTTTTGTTTTTTTGTTTGGTCAGAGGGTATAGTGACCCTGACAAGAAATAGCTTACTTCGTTACCTAATATTATTCAGGTTTTGACCTGTGACCAGCATGTCAGATTTTAGGATTTAATTCCAGCAACTGTGAGCCAGCAAGTTTCAGACATACTGTGAAAAATCTCAGTACTTCTGAAAGAGAGTTAGTTAAAAATATTTACAATCATTTGTTGTCATGTTACAAATTAATTCGGTGTTAATGTATATCTTAGTTTTTTTTAAAAAAGAATAAGCCTTATAAGAAAAGGGGGTGGGAGAGATAAAAAATATATATTTTTACTTGATTGTTCCAATAAATGTAATCACTCTTAGTGTCCAGAGGGGTTTCAGTAGCAAAGTCTCAACAGATCAAAATCTAAACCAAATGTTTAGTCCATTGAAGCAAAGGAATTCCTAGGATAAGGTAAAAGAGCTGCACAGGAATAAAACTAGAAGTTTATTGGAAAGCAGGTATAGCCAGTTATGGTGATTGAGAGCCTTTCCATACAGCCATATAACTCAGAATATCAAGGCTGAAAATCCCACAAAATCTGTTTTGTACTGGGTTATCTGAGACCACACTGCCATATATCCCAGTTCAAAGCAGATTTTCTGCTTTGAACAGGCATGAAAAAAATCAGGGCCATTTAACAACTCCCAACAAATAATTCCCCCAGGCAGGAATCAGCTGGGCTTTGAAGCTGGAAGGCCATTAAATGGTAATCAAGGTGATCAATTGCAACATTCACACTTGCATCAAACAGACAAGAGTTCTTTCTCCTACCCTGAACATTTCTCAGATATATAAACCCCACTTGCCTCATTTCCAACAGACCTCACAACCTCTGAGGATTTTTTTTTATCATGTCAGGAGTGACTTGAGAAACTGCAAGTCGCTTCTGGTATGAGAGAATTGGCCATCTGCAAGGACGTTGCCCAGGGGACTCCCGGATTATTTGATTTTTTTTTTATCATCCTTGTGGGAGGCTTCTCTCATGTCCCCGCATGAAGAACTGGAGCTGATAGAGGGAGCTCATCCGCCTCTCCCCGGGTTCGAACCTGCAACCTTTCGGTCTTCAGTCCTGCCGGCACAGGGGTTTAATCCACTGCGCCACTGGGGGGCTCCACAACCTCTGAGGATGCCTGCCATAGATGCAGGCGAAATGTCAGGAGATAATATTTCTGGAACATGGCCATACAGCCCGGAAAACTCGTAGCAAGCCAGAGCCCTTCCACACAGACCTATATCCCAGTGCCCTTCCACACAGCCATATATCCCAGAATATCAAGGTAGAAAATCCCACAATACCTGCTTTGAACTGGATTATCTGAATCCACACTGCCATATATTCCAGTTCAAAGCAGAAAATATGGGATTTTATTCAGCTGTGTGGAAGGGGTCCCAGAATATCAAGGCAGGAAATCCCACATTATCTGAGTGTGGACTCAGATAACTCATTTCAAAGCAGATATTGTGAGATTTTCTGCCATGATATTCTGGGATATAGGGCTGTGTGGAAGGGCCCCCAGTGATTCCGTTCATGAAAGCCTTCAACAACACAATGTGGGATTTTATTCTACTGTGTGGAAGGGACCCTAGAATCAGAGTTGAAAAACAACCCAGGGCACAAACCAGTAAAGTCCAGCCATGGAGATAATCCTCTTGTTGTGCATGAAACAAAGTTTGTACATTCTGAACCATCAGAACACAAAGGCGTCACTATTGCAGCCACCCATGTGGGTAATATTAGATTTTGTAATATTTCTAAATTGGAATTCTGGATAAAAGATACTCTCTATAAATTAAATTCTCAGAATCTTCTTTGATCTTCTAACTTTGACTGTCTTCTCCTGTCCCAGCTTTTATGTCAATAGAAAATGAAACAGTTTTAAAATCATAGAATCATAGAATCAAAGAATTGGAAGAGACCTCATGGGCCATCCAGTCCAACCCCCTGCCAAGAAGCAGGAATATTGCATTCAAATCACCCCTGACAAATGGCCATCCAGCCTCTGCTTAAAAGCTTCCAAAGAAGGAGCCTCCACCACACTCCGGGGCAGAGAGTTCCACTGCTGAACGGCTCTCACAGTCAGGAAGTTCTTCCTAATGTTCAGATGGAATCTCCTCTCTTGTAGTTTGAAGCCATTGTTCCGCGTCCTAGTCTCCAAGGAAGCAGAAAACAAGCTTGCTCCCTCCTCCCTGTGGCTTCCTCTCACATATTTATACATGGCTATCATATCTCCTCTCAGCCTTCTCTTTATTAAAAGCTTTATTCATGTTTGTAAACAACGTACAAAGTTGCCAATAGAAATATAAACCTATACTGTAGATATTTGCAATATATTCATGTGGGAATAGCTACATTTATTTACTTTATTCCACTGTAGTTTGCAGAATTCATAAACTTTGTGACACATTGTAGATTTGTATCTAGATTGAGCTATATTTCATTGACATAAGTTGTTTTATATAGATCTTATACACATAGCCTGAAGTTAAAGTTATGAAAATCAATTAGCAGACAATACTTAGAGAGATGCATTTTACCCGCCTCTCCCAGAGCAGGACAGTGTGGGGATGACAAAATGGTATTTAGACTAAATTCATATAAGGATTAGTTTCATTTGTAATTACATAACATTAAGTTGCCTCCTGAAACGATGGAGTATAGGCCAATAGCAGAACTGAGATATCTGATGTCCTAGGGCCCTTCCACACAGCCCTATATCTCAGAATATCAAGGGAGAAAAATCCCATAATATCTGCTTTGAACTGGGTTATCTGTGCTCACACTGTCATATATTCCAGTTCAAAGCAGATATTGTGGGAATTTATTGAGCTGTGTGGAAGGGGCCCTAAACTCCTGGTTGTTCTGACACATTAATGAGATATTAGCATTTTGCAACGTGTATAGGTTGCAGAAACCAGCATGCATAAGTCAGTCTAGCAAACAAAATTCATAATGGGATGTTGTGAGTTTTCTGGGTTGTATGGCCATGTTCCAGAAGCATTCTCTCCTGACGTTTCACCTGCATCTATGGCAGGCATCCACAGAGGTTGTGAGGCCTGTTGGAAACTAGAAAAAATGGGTTTAGATATCTGTGGAATGTCCAGGGTGGGAGAAAGAATTCTTGTTCTCAGGGGAATTCCAGACAAGAAGCAATCAGGGCCAGCTAATCACCTCCCAACAAAGGATTCTCCCACACAGTAAAAAGCCACACCTTTAAACTGCTAGGCCATTAAATGCTAATCAAGGTGGTCAATGGAAACATTCACACCTACCTCAAACAGACAAGAGTTCTTTCTCCCACCCTGGACATTCTACAAATATATAAACCTAATTTTCCTAGCTTCTAATAGACCTCACAACCTCTGAGGATGCCTGCCATAGATGCAGGCGAAACATCAGGAGAGAATGCTTCTGGAACATGGCCATACAACCCAGAAAACTCACAACAACCCAGTGATTCCGGCCATAAATCTGAAACAACTTGAAAGCAACAAAAGCAACAATCCTAATTAACTTGACTATGTCATCAGCCAAAAGCAGGCCCACACTTCCCACTGAATTTCTGATAAGTATATCTTGGTTAAAATTGTTCTTAATTTTAAATATTACAATATTTAAAAGCCACACCTTGTTCTCTCATTTTTGTTTGCACTACAAATAAGATATGTGCAGCATGCATAGGAATTTGTCATTTTGCCCTAAATTATAGCCCCCCCTCCCCAATAATCGGAAAGACTGTGAACTGGCCCTCTGTTTAAAAAGTTTAAGGATCCCTGCTCTAGGCTAAATTTATGTAAGGATTACAGTACTTTTATTTGTGTCTATATATCTTTAAGTTGCCTCTTGAAGTGGTGGAATCTAGGACATCAGAGATCTCAGGTCTGCTACTGTTAAACAACTGAGGCTCCAAAGTCAATGATAACATGGACACATGTATCCTTCAAAATGGCAGGGTGTTCTGACATATTAATGAGATAACAACATTGTACACTGTGTACACGTTGCAGAAACCAACATGCACAAGTCAGCCCACCAAATAAAACTCATCATAGGTTTTTCCATCTCATTTAACTGTGTATTTGGGGCATTCTGGATCCAAACAGCACAAACAACTTTACAATGTAATGCAGAGCTCATCCAGCCACTTGTACACATTTCTTCAATTCAATTGGTCTGATCTATTTAAGACTAGTAATTGGATTGAAGCCTGTGTTATACAGTAAGCAAATTATTCCTTGATAGAAGATAGGTTTCTTGTTATAGTAGTACCATTATGCCTTACTGTGAATTTTCAATTGTAAGGTCCTCCACAGGCATCTGAGGATCTCCAAATACAGGCAGCCCCCAAGTTACAAACAAGATAGGCTCTGTAGGTTTGTGCTTAAGTTGAATTTGTATGTAAGTTGGAACAGGAAGATTTAAAAAATGTAACCCCAGCCAAACATATATATATATATATATATATATATATATATATATATATATATATAAACATATATATATATATAGCTTTGGTTAGCATAGGGAAGGCTTAACACTCTTGTGATGTTTGTTTTGTTATCTGTGCCCCTGTTCAGAACATTTCATCTCACTTTCTATCCATGTGACAACTGGATTCTGAAAAATGTGGCTTGTTGCAAAAGCAAGGATTGGTGAGAAAGCTTTAGTGGAGACACATTTTCCCCATGATAACTCCTTCAAGAGTGAATTTCCCTTCTGAGGAGTAGAGTTCTCTCACTTCCTGTTGTCTCTCCTCTGTTCTTAACTACGAGTCATTTGTAAGTTGGATGTTTGTAACTCTGGGACAGTGTTTATAGTCAGAAAAGGAATGATGAATTGGAGATCCGGTGTATCCAACATGGAAAAATGCATGAGAAAATGAAGTTAAGTGTTTGGATCATTACTTTCGGAAGTTTCAAACATTTCGGAAAGTTTCAAAAATATTTTTGGAAAAATGCCGAAGTGACTTTAGAATTGAACCACAAGCACCCCCCTACTTCTGAACTGAGTTTAGAACCATTTTTTTTTGGATCAACCAATCCTAGTAGAAACTTATTGTATGTCAGTAGAGGTGTTCCTCTATGTATTTAGTTCCACGATCCTGTGTATCCAAAACACAATTACACAATGAATGGAACTTACCCACAGCATAGGAACTCTTTTACTACACTTGGAAGGCCATCCTACTCGGACAGCATAGGAACTCAATATGGGTAGTATGTTCAACTACATGATCTGTAAGCAAGTTGTCAACATTCAAACATTTATAAAGAGGCATACAGAAAGGGCTCTGGAATTTTGATAGATTTATTCATTTCCAATGTTTTTTAAATACATATTCCTAATTGCTGGAAGACTGGAAAATAAGAAGTATTAAAGGAATTAGCAAATTAAACCGTATAATCAGAAATATGCATGTAAGATGTAGTGTGTCTGAGCTGCATGCAGTTAAATGGAAATGCATGGAATCCATGGACAGGGCAAATGTTTCCTTGCGGGCGGCATGTTGATATTTCTCAGTTTGTCAAAAGTGTCCATATTTCTATAGAATTCACTACTAATTAGTACAGAAAACAGCACTGTCTTTCCTAGGTTTCATTTTATATTACATACGCATTGATGCATCAGATCATGTTCTATTGACCATATCAATACAGTTTACCATGACCTCTACTGTAGACAGATTCAATTCCAAGAATTATTTCTGGAACATTTCAGTATGATATCTAAAAACCGTGCTGAGATTGGGTTATCACACACCCATATTTAATGTAAGCAAACATCAATTGCTTTCTGCCATGTTGGACCTTCTAATTGTGTCAATATGGTTTTCAAGGACAGCATTTGTACTGACTGCTTGGATACAGTGATCTATTTAGTAAGGAAACAGTAACAAAGCAACGATCAAATAATTCTAGATTTCACCAGAACCCCTATGATAAGGTTCAAGCACCCTTATTTGCTTGAAGACAAATGTATCTTAAAGTGGGCTAACAACTGTCTATGACAGTCTATGAAAAGTCACCAGAAAGCTGAACCTCAGTGTTAAGAAATTGTTGACTTTTCGAGAACTCAGGAGGCCTGGCACATTCTGGCAGTGCCACAAAAAGAGGTCATTGTCACTGTGTCCTTTTAGATTTGTACACAATGGAGAGGTCCCATCTTCTGCCAATACAGATGCATCATTAGCTCTTCTAAACTTTGGTTTCAATTGCTAAATCAGAAATTGTTAATAAGTTGACTCTTTTAGCTGGACTCTTTCCATTTTCACCCCCCTTCTTGTAACATGACATTCACCAATCAAAATCCACCTTGGTTCCTTCACAAAACATATTTAAAGAGCTATTTTCGGCCTTCATTTTGGCCACTGTCATCCCCAGGAAAGGTGCCCAAGGAAGAGAAGTTGGTGAGTATATGGCTCAATGTTCCAGTAGATCCAGATAGAGAAAATAAATATGTCCTTCAGGACAAAGTTACATAGCAAGTTCTGGCCAGTGGTACAGCTTTTTTTTTCTGGATGGTATAATTCCAAGTTTCTGTTGGAGGAATGGATGTTGTAAGGAAAACACTAATCTGAACCCTTCTCTCTAGCATAACAGTAATTTTATTTGCACTTAAATTGTATTATAATTTTTTAAAAAATGACTGTTTTTGGAAGCTGGTCCCATTCTGAGATAACGACAGGATATAAAATAAATAAATAAAGATATACAAACAGTGTATATTCGCATTTTTTCTTATAGAGATAGAGAAGTTTTTATTTTACTGATTTCTCTGTAGTTTATATTTCTCTGTCTATGGTTATCCTGTGGTAGCAACAGCAGTGCAAGAAGGAATTTGCACAACATTGGTTAGCATGCAATAGGCTGGATGCCTCGGGATGCAGAAAAATGCCATCCCTACAAATGTACTTCAATTTGAAGCAAATGTATGTTTGCTCGGTTTAG
Source organism: Anolis sagrei (assembly GCF_037176765.1). Lineage (NCBI taxonomy): Eukaryota > Metazoa > Chordata > Lepidosauria > Squamata > Anolidae > Anolis > Anolis sagrei. The sequence continues at coordinate 206,364,886 of NC_090024.1, read as the reverse complement.
CTGTAATTTGAGTGGGTATAAGACACCACTGAGATGTTGCCATTGGGTGAGTCAAACAGTCTTAGTGCCAGAAAAGCCCATAATAAGGCTGCCTTAGGCTTACCATCAGTCGTAAAGACACAAAGCAACAAGTTCCACATGAATTGCAATAAAATGGAAATGTAACTCTGATCTCATGTCACCACTTTGGTTGCTGTGGCTATGCTTTGTCCCAACAGTTCTTTCTCCAGACACCATCATAAATGTTCAGACAGTGAGGTGCCATCAGTACATTTTTGGGCATTGCCTAATAACCGCTCCACTAGCAGAATTCCAGCTGATAATAGTTATAATTATTTTCTGATTTAAGTTTAGTTCCTTTAGATTCCTGGAATGCATTGCTGCCATGTAGCTGTTTCATACATGGCAGATATAATCATTTCCTGCTCAGCTGATTGGTTCTGGCACGCACAGTACAATTTCTGTTGGAAAAGGATGTTCTGGATTTCCTGATGTGAGGAGGTTATGAGACACTGTGATCAAAGGCAGAAATGGAAATTGTCTCTAGATATTGCCAAACTAAGGCTCTCAGCATTCATTGCCACTGACTATACTGGCTAGGGCAGCTGGGAACTGCAGTGGGTTGTAAGTTTTTCAGGCTGTACGGCCATGTTCCGGAAGCATTCTCTCCTGACGTTTCACCTGCATCTATGGCAGGCATACTCAGAGGTTGTGAGGTCTTCGACAATACAGGGAATTGCAATGATTCCCACTTTGAGCTAAGGCTGAGCTTCAGGAAATCCATTTGTCACTTCCAGAGGCGGCCCTAGGTAATTTTCAACGGTAAGCAAACAGTATTTTGGCGCCCCCCCCCCCCCAACTAATCACTGATATATATTTTCTGTTTGTCGTGGGAGTTCTGTGTGCCATATTTGGTTCAATTCCATCATTGGTGAAGTTCAGAATGCTCTTTGATTGTAGGTGAACTATACATCCCAGTAACTACAATTCGCATATGTCAAGGTCTATTTTCCCCCAAGAGCGCCTCAAGAGCGCCCCTGGGCAAAACTATACTGCAAATGCTTGCTTTGCGTAATGGGTTGAGCCGCCCCTTGTCACTTCCCTTTGTCAGATGAAGAAATAATTATTTTAATGATTTTCTTTACAGAATCCCTCCCGTCTGGGGGTTTCAGCAAACATGGCGGACTTCTCCCGATGGTTCTTTGCTGTATTCTGTTTATTGATTGTAGGATCCACTGAGTGCCAGAAACGTAAGTGATTCTCTTACTGTATTAGTGTTAAATGAATAGTAAATCTATAAATCGCAACTCCCAACTTCTTTACTATGACTCTCCAAGCTCTAAAAAAACACACTCAAATTGCTAGAATCTCAAATCAATTCCTGGGGTGCAAATTTCCAAAAAGTAGCCCAAGTGCCACAAAACAGCTCTAAAATGCAGTGGTTTGTCTAGTTCTTCCCAATTCGCTTCTATGTCTGCTTGCCCACTGAAAATGGAAATATGTGGAATGAAATGACATCATTTTGGAGTTGCCAGAGATGCACTACTGTGACTTACTAAATGATGGTGGTGCATGTCAGAAATAGTTGTCCATTTCTGTATTATACGTAAGATCTGAAATAAATGTATAGTGAGAACATTTGGGGATACAGCTTGTTATACTTGTTTGTTTGCTTTAGAAGGAGGCCAGAAGGATACTGATTCTTATCATATTTTGCAATATTTGCGTTTCTTCATAGAGACATAAATTGGATATAGATATGAGGAGACCTTAAGTATTCCAATAAAAACTGGCTGTTCTTCTACACTTGCAGAATTCAGAAACCTCATTTTTATTGAGCCTGTTTCTTTTATTATTCTCTCTCTCCTCTGAACCTCTCATAATACACAATTGTAGTGCTTCTATTCCACTGTAATGGCTATTGCTCTATTTTGTGGAATCCTAGAATTTGTAGTTTAGGGAGGGTTGTTTGTAAATTACAACTGAAGAACTGTAGTACCTTGCCGAGCTAAAAAAACCCTCAAGATTTGGTAGAATGCAGCCATGGCAATTAAAGTGGAATCATGTTGCTGTTGTGTAGTGTGAATGGATCTCTTTCTCCTGGGAAGGAATATTTCCTAGTCTTCTTTTTCTGAGTTTTTTTTAATTCAGAAATAACATTTTAACATGGCTTTGTAACATCAATATTTAAAAAACATCTCAATTCTTTAATAAGCAGGTTCTATGACACATCATTTGAATATCCCATGTTGTTAATACTCCGTTGATAAGTCCAGGAAACCTTTTACATGAAATGTTTTCTTTGATATTGCATTGCCTTAAATATGATATTTTATGGGAGATCAAGGATACATTGCATCCAGTTTGCACCCCTCTTGTGTTTTCTCGCCATTTTTCATCTTTTTTTTACGGGGGGGGGGGGGAGGAGGAAAGGGTCTGAGGCTATTAGGAATTGTGGGAGTTGAAATCCAAAACACCTGGAGGGCCAAAGTTTGCCCATGCGTGGCCCTCACAATACATTGCAAGTGACAGCAGTAGGAACTCTCTAATGCAGTACTCAAAGTCTCTCAAGTACTGTCTTGTCAAAAGTTATGGTGAAACTCCTTAGTTATCACCCACCCCAAGATTGACTATAATCTTCTGATCATGAGTCCTAAATGTTGGGACTACTTTTGGGGTAACTTCTGAGGGCTCTTCCACACAGCCATATAACCCAGAATATCAAAACAGAAAATCTCACAATATCTTCTTTGAAGTGGGTTATCTGAGTCCACACTGCCATATATTCCAGTTCAAAGCAGAAAATGTGGGATTTTATTCAGCTGGGTGGAAGGGGTCTGAGACAGTTTTCTCTGACATAGTTGGGTACACTTGCAAGCATAACACATGAGAATTGTTCCTGGAATGAAAAGTAGAAAGTAAACAAGTGGATAAATAAGTGGTAATATGCTTGAAAACTTTGTGTAATTAGTTACTGGGATAACTGGGAGTTTCCTTTATTTAAGACATCAGCCCAAGACAGCACCAATCATCATAGGTAGTAAAAGATTAGATGGTCAGTTTATGAAAGTTGCAAATGTTCATATGTTGTACTTGATCTTTCCTACAGAACAAGAGCATGAACCAAAACTGAAGTACAGATTGTGTAATGAACGTGCACTTGTTGGCAAGACTAGTGAAAATCTAAGACCTCTGTCATTCTGGCATGTGAACTGCCATTATCCAGGTAAAAATAAAGTTCTTAGTAATGCCAGTATAACTATTCCCACTTGAACAATTATTGGACAATTATTGGATGACCACTTATGGAAAAGAAGAAATAAGTACTAGGGAAAACAATGTACATTGCTACATGCCTAAAGCTAAGCCAAGAGCCACATTTGACATTTATTTGAGTCGATTTTTACCCCGCTTTTCTTCCGCACCAAGCTGAGAATCAAAGCAGCTTTAGTTGCCCTCCCTTTCATCCCCAGTCCTTCAGCAATGCTGAGAGATGGGAGGGCCACATTCTAAAACACAGAGAGGATCAGGCAGAATTAAAGGTCTAATATTGTAATCATTGGAAAATAATATGTGAATGTAACTTGTGACAGAAATAGGTCAAGATTTTGCATCTCTCTCTTTTAATAATTGGTCAATCCAACATCCTGAAACTTTCAGTTTCTGCCTGATCTTAGAATCTAAGCAGAGTTGAGAACTATTTGTATTTGGGTTTTCCTGGGCCACACCAGCCCAATGACCTCATTTGATTACATAACCAACCCATACCGTTTTGTGAACCCTTCCTGGTTGTTGTAAATTAACGTGGATGTTTTGTTTAGAGTTTAAGTTGTTATATAATTTTGTCTGACTATGTATAGTTTAATTTATTGATGTTAGGTTTAATTTAGTGACCTTAGGCTTTAATTTGATGTTAGGTTATAACGTTATTTTCATATGTGGGTTTTTCCTGGAATTTTATGTCAGTGTTTATTTGTTTTATGTAGGCATTGAATGTTTGCCATTGTATGTTGGAATCCATCCTGAGCCCCCCTGGGGAAATAGGGAAGAATAAAAAAAAAGTTTTATTATTATTTAAGCAGGGTCAGGGCCAGATAGTACTTGGATGCAACAGGGAAATCCAGGTGTTTTTTTAAAGAAGAAAGCACTGCGAAAACACCTAAGAAAATTGTATGAAGTTCATTGGGTGGCAATAAGGCATGTGTGCCCACTTATATGCACACAGTACCAGTCTTGGATACTGGCCACAAGAAAGTACTTGTATTTTTAGAGCTCAGAATGACAAAATAGCTATTATTTACTCTCTTTTGATTAGAACAAAGAAGCATCTTAGACATTTGTATTAACTGATGCCCTTGTTTTCTTCCAGAGTACTTTTCTATTGGCGATGTGGTGACAAAAGGTACAAATCATCCTTTTAATTGGCCTTTATTAGTGAAGGATGAGAAAAATGGCCTTCTTCAACGTCCTACAGCAGTCAGGTACTTCACTGTGTGGGAGAGACAATGTATTAGTAAACAATAACCTTTATGAATGTAGTAAAAATGAAAGCAGACTCCATTCTGATTTTATAATGTTGATCAAAAAATGTTGAAAGACTAGTCTATTGGAAAGACCTAACTTTCCTGTAAAACCAGAAAAATCTGCTCCTAGAGTTTGAGTGAACCATGCTTGTAAATAGAATGGAATATGATGAAGGAGATGGAGGAAAACACATATACACGTGTGCAGATAGAAAAAACAATGTAGGGTCTTTAGCAACTTATTAAACAAAGCAATGATAACACAGTCACCCTACTTTTTCAAACAGTCAGAAAATGCAGAGTGTTGTTCCCTTGCAAAGAGGCTCAGTGGCTAATTTTTATTAACTTTATTAATAAAATTAATACAATGTATTATTAATAATTTATTAATTATCTCAATGGCTAATTTTTATTAACTTGATTAATAAAATGTTTTAATAATTAACTTTATTATGGTTTCTTACATCGCTCCTGACACGAAAAAAATTAACTTTATTTCCCTCAAAACTGAGATTCAAATAACACAAGGTTCTTTATAAGAATGTATTTAGTGTATAGTTGAAAGAACAGCTAAAACACTCTCAACATACAGTAAAGTCAACTGCCCTACATTGATAACTGTCTCTACGATACTTTTTCCTGGTGTTGATGAGACCTGCCCCCCAAATAAAATATCTTTCTACCTTACTGAAATATTGCAATCTATATCCCTCATTTCATTTCTGCACACCTCAGGTTCAATTACATGTAACACTTAGTCCAATAAGCCAATTATCCCCAATATGGTCGATAGTAAAATAATCTTCAGATATAAGTGCAAGTTTATCATTTCTAACAATATACATCTGTATCTTGGATTTTCAGTCGAATTTGGAGACCTCCAAACAAGGGAGGAGACGATGAATTCACTGTTTTTGAAATGATCTGTCCACGAGGATTTAAAGCTCTGGGAAATATAGTTGTTGAAGGCTTCAGGCAACGTCCTGACCTACGTCGCTACAGGCAAGACAACATCTATACTGTTTTTTCCACTTTGTTTAATTAAGGTGCTTTCTCAGAAACTAGAAACTTCTGGATGAGGTCATAAGTGGTTTTGGGGTGGGGTGCCATTGGTATGGTGATGACACTCAGCTTGACTTCTTGCTGTCATTGGAATCTGTTGGGGCTGTGTAGATGCTGGACCAATGGTGGATGCTATTATTGGCTAATAAACTAAAGGCCAATATATGGGTTGATAAACTAAAGGCCAATTCTGATAAAACAGGGCCTCTGCAGGTTAGTAGTCAAGACTGGGAATTGGGCCATCCATGTGTTCTGGACTGGGTGGCTGTCATTATGAAGGAGCAGACACATATCTTGGGAATACCCCTGGATCCTCCTCCGACACTTGAGGTCTAAGGCCACATCTACACTGCCATATAATGCAGTTTCAGAATGCAGATTAGCTGCATTAAACTGGATTATATGGGTCTACATTGCCATATAATCCAGTTCAATGCAGCTAATCTGCATTCTGAAACTGCATTATATGGCTGTGTAGATGGGACATGCAAATCGTTTTTAGAACAGTTCCTTCTAAACTGATAATTTCTGTTTTCTACAGGTGTGTTCATGAAAGTGTGTTAGTTAAAGGAAAACTTCACTCTATCTGGGATGACATTGGTATTGAAGAAACATTGGGTATTGGAGTATGGGCAGTTAGAAAACATCCTGGAAAACCAGGTAAGCCATTTGGACTGTAAACTCAGTTCTGTTCCCTTGCTAAAAGGAAGACTAAGAAAGTTGTGTGGAGTATTGGATCCCAAGAATATTTCAACTTTGACAATTAAGGTTCTTATATCACTTGCTATTGTAGAAATGGTGGCAAATAGATGGGAATGGTGTCAATTTGAGGGACTTCCAATCACCTCTGCCTTATGATATATATATGGGAAAGTGAATTAGAGAAGGGAAATTGAGAAAAATGATTCTTAGAATCCTAAAATACTTGTGCAAAAATATTTGCTGCTGAAACAATAGGAAAGGGCTGGTAATGCTTATATATTTCACCTAGAATATTCAAAATGTATGGGAACAAATGACTGTAGAAGACAGAGAAGCTTTTAACAGAGCACTAATTTTTAAAAAGAAGCTTTTCCTTAAAGGTATGTAGATAGGCAAGTGTGAGTGGTTGTGGAGAGAGTCAGGCTGCATCTACACTGCCAAATAATGTAGTTTGAAGTGCATTATATGTTCAGTGTAGACCAGTGGTTCCCAACCTGTGGTCTGTAGACCACCAGTACTCTGCAGGAATGAAAATATGGTCCGCAGCCTCACCATTACTACACCATTGCTTCAAAACTACGTGGCAACGAGAGCGACTAGTCTTGTGAAACCCTCTTATAGTGCCAAGACAATGGGACTATCAAGAGGGGAGAGGCCGACTACCCATGAAAGATTACTACTACCATATCAGCTCTAGATTATTAAATATGGTATTCTGTGAGCAAGCAGATGGTGACTATTGGATGGCATATGTTCTGTATCGGAAACTAGAGCTGATGTGGTCTATCCAATGCAATGGTCTGAATCAGCACCCCAGATAATCAAACCGAATCTAAAATTGACCAAAAACTGATTCGTAACCGCTTTGGTACTAATGTGGTCAAAGTGGGAAGAAGAATTGACAGAAGATCCTTTTATTTTCCCATCTATGAAAGATGATTTTGTCCTTCATTTTTAAAATGTGAGCCAGAGTGTATTTAAACCTGCTTTGCTAATGTGAATGTTTGCCTTGGCTCTTTGGGTGCCATAATGGGAACCCAAATCCTATGCTTAATGCACACATACAGACCCCACAAAATGATCACAACTTGTATCTTATGTTAGCAGACTTTGCATACCTGTTTTAGTAGAGCTGATTTGTGCAGAATATTGTATATATGGCAATTTATGTTGTTTTAAATGTATGAAGTGTTTATGTCTCCTTTCTATAATATGACCCAGGCAAATTTTGCATAAGAGGTTTGAAATGATATATATCTATATACCATATGTTTAATGACAGTAACCAGTTGCAGAAAATTGTTTTGGATTTAAGATGGTTGATATTTAGTTCTTTTTATTCTTTATTGGCAATCATGTACTATACATTATTATTTTTCTGACTTTCAATCTTTCCACTATACTGTCGTAATCATATAGTGCTAGTATAATAACCAATGTATGTGTTTTAGGTTTATCAACAGGGACTTTTATGTCTGGGGGACCTGAGGTACAAAATAGACCTGTCTTCGCTCTGAACCCGCTTAAAGCCATTGTTGAGCGACATTCATCAGTTCAGCTACGAAAACAATCTGATAGTGGTAAGCTTGCTAAAGCAAAGAATCTTCATTGTGCGACTCTTGCTGATTCTTTTGACAGTCTTTATATGGAAGTATATGAAAGTGCCTATATTTCGAGCATCAGCAGTAGGATGCTGAGAGTTTTAAAGGGAAGATTTAGATACCCTCTGTTCCCCTTCATATCATGGATTTATTACAAAACCTGTTGCACTAATGGCAAATGCATGTGATCTTAGAGCACATGTATTTCGCATATACGGTTTTGAAAATTCAACATAGGTCCCTTCCACGCTGCCCTATATCCCAGAATATCAAGGCAGAAAATCCTACATTATCTGCTTTGAACTGGAATATATGGCAGTGTGGACTCAGATAACCCAGTTCAAAGCAGATATTGTGGGATTTTCTATCTTGATATTCTGGAATATAGGGCTGTGTGGAAGGGACCTATGTTGATAACTACTTGAATTGCTGTAAGTCTGGATGGAATAATTTAACTCCATCGTTGCAGCGATCTTGAGGAATAACTATCCCCAGAAATTGGAGAGCAAATCCAAAATTAATATCAGTGTATTAATAAATTGGATCTTGGCAGGGACAAATAATTAAATCTTGATATTGCTTATAAATTCACATGCTGCTGGGCAGTGTTGGTAGGCCAGGTCTTATCTTTTGTTCTCCAGCATACATCAAAAAACCTTTTGCACAATGATTAGAACATCTTGAGCCCCCCCCCCCCCGGTGGTGCAGCAGGTTAAACTGCTGAGCTGCTGAACTGCCTGACCAAAACGTTGGCAGTTTGAATCCAGGGAGCGTGGTGAGCTCCTGCTGTTAGCCCCAGCTTCTACCAACCTAGCAGTTTTGAAAACATGCAAATGTGAGGAGATCAATGGGTACTGCTTTGGCAGGAAGGTAATGGTGCTCCATGCAGTCATGCTGGCCTCATGACCTTGGCGGTGTCTATGGACAACGCTAACTCTTCAACTTGGAAATAGAGATGAGCACCACCCCCCAGAGTCGGACATGACTAGACTAAATGTCAGGGGAAACCTTTACCTAGAACATCTTAAATGGGCCAGTTCCTCTAAAATTAAAAATCTAATGTTGTCCTAATAATATCTGTTTTGAAGCCAGAATGCTCCCTCTTAAATCCTCGTTTTATAATTAACTCTAGGCCCCAAATCCCAAAACTCTAAACAAGTGCTTTTATTTTATTTCCCCCCTAAAGATTGCGGTGAAGAGGGGGATCTTGCAGGATTTGAAGGTGGGAGGTCTTTGTTTAGCTGGCAAAATGGCAAGGATCTCTCCATTCACCCCAATCCTCAGGAAGTTCATATGTAGAAGTGGCGATTTATAAGTAATTATTTGGGGAGGAGAGTTTTTTTTTTTACAAAGAAAGAGATTTGTATGGATCCAGGCTACAGCATAAGTAATGGTCCTTGAATAGAAAAGGGACAACATAGTAGTATTTACTGTATATACTTGCATACAAGCCTAGTTTTTCAGTCCTTTTTTAAGGCTGAAAAAGTCCCTCTCGGCTTATACTCGAGTCAAGGTTTTACTCTGTTATTATTATTATTTTCATTCCATTTATTATTTTATTCTATTTATTATTATTACATTTATCATTTTACTCTATTATTATACATTTATTATTTTACTGCATAATTGTTGTTATTGCTACATACATTATTTTACTCTTTTTATTATTGTTGTTATTATTACATTTGTTATGTTGCTCTCTTTATTATTATTGGAAGGATACGTAAGCACATTTACATTGAAGAAGGTAAATAATGATTTAATCAGAGGTGGACAGTCTTATCTTAAATTACTATTTTGTAAATATTCAAAAATATATAACCTACTGATTCCTCAATTAATGTAATTTAATTGGTATCTATTTTTATTTTACAATTTACCAATAGCTGCTGCATTTCTCACCCTTGGCTTATACTTGAGTCAATCCTTTTTCTCAGTTTTTTTGTGGTAAAATTAGGTGCCTCGACTTATATTCAGGTTGGCTTATACTCGAGTATATACGGTATATAGGATTTTGAGAATCAGGAGAGACACTACGCTGTGACAGTATGGGTGTGAACTAAAATGAAAACTGGTGTTCTTTTAAAATATCCACATAATCTCCACTTTCTTCCCAGGTTATCCTTGCCACATTGTGTGTTACATCACTAACTGGGCCCAGTACCGTCCTACTGGAGGAACTTTTTTCCCTAAGGATACAGATCCCATGCTGTGCACACATGTTGCCTTTGCCTTTGCGATTATTAAAAGCAATCGGATTTCTCCTTTTGAATGGAACGACATAGATGTCCTCTACCCTCAGACGCAAGCACTTAAGCAGAGGTTAGGAAGAAATATGCTATGTTCAGATGTAAATACTGGGTGGGATGGAAAGCCTTTCACATCTTGTAAGAAGCAAAGGAATTATTTGGGAGGCCTGCAGAGCCAAGTAAAATAGATAACGAAATTACGAGATCCAGTCAAGATAATTGCTAGGTGATTCGAACTTTCAGGTCTCGGGGCCTGGGTCCTCTTCTCCACTCCTTATGGAATGGAAGAGGAATCTCAGGGTGAGAGCACTGCCTTGAAAAGTGTATGTGTCTTTTTTATTCTTTAGACTTGGTGTTTTTATTTGAATGGCATGCTTTGTGCAGCTACTTTGCTGCATAATGATATTACCAGGGTATATTCCTTCTCATATCATCCTTGAAGTATCATCAGGGCTTGCCCTTTGTGACAGAATAAGGAGGTTTCCTAAATCTCTGCAATTTCAGGATAATCCTACACTGGCAATCCTACAGGTGGTAGTTTGGCTTGATCTTAGAACAAAGGTGGAAAACTTGTGGGCCTCCATATGTTGCTAAACTACAGCTCCTATTAGCACTAAGAATTGGCTATTATGTCTGGGGCAAACATTAAACGAAAAGTCGCTTTACAGATAAGTACATTGCAAAATTTAAAGAAGAATAGTAACAATTATGCATAATAATGCATAAGCAGGGTATCCTTGCTACATTGTGTGTTACATCACTAACTACATCATCTATATAAATAAAAATGTAATGTTCGTTTGTGGGATTAACATAACTCAAAAACCACTGGACGAATTGACACAAAATTTGGACACAATACACCTAAGGCCAACGAGTGACCATCACTCATAAAACACTAAAAAACACAGTGGAAGGACTTAAAAAGAAAAAAAATTACAATGCATATACAAAACCACATATATATACGCAAACACACATATACACATACACACACACACAAAACACATATACACAGACTGGGCCAGAGCAATGCGTGGCAGGGGATAGCTAGTTAACAATAAAATTATGAACATTAGAGAAAAACACAGATGTTTCTATGAGCTAAAAGGGCTTACTACCCCATTGAGGTAAATCTATATCCTAGAGATTGACTAATCACTGTCAAAAGCCAGTTTAAATAACCAGGTCTTCAGTAGACATCTATGCGTGCTCTTGTTTCCTTTATACTGCATTTCTTTGATTCTAAGGTCCGTTCTGCACTGCCAGATAAACCAGGTTATCAAAGCACAAAATTCACAGTATCTGATTTTAACTGGATTGTCTTAGTCTACACTGCCACAAACCCAATTCAAAGCAGATAATGTGGATTTTATACAGCTGTGTAGAAGGGGCCTTAGTTGCACTTTCCCTCATATAAACATCTCTAAAAATGGGTGCACCTTAGAATCATGGGTGTTTTTTTTTAAACGCACACTCATATTCTGTTGGTGGTACGAAATTAGTGTGCATCTTACAATTGATGGAGTTTTAGAATAGAAGAAATACTGTTTTTGTAGTGTGTGTTCCAAATTGAATATAACATCAGTGCCTTTAACATTTGTCCTTACAAAATGGAAACTCCCTCTCGATTGTAAAGTACTCAGGATACTAACTACATATTCTGTGAGCAGAGCAGAAAGAGATGTGGGGATGAAATGTAATAACTCCAAGTGCAGAAGCTGTGGACAAACAGGTGACCCTACTTCGATGCTGAGAATTGGAGACTAGTTTGGGGGTGCAGTAGAAATAGGAGCATCTGCTTCCTAAATAAGTTAGTTGCTTCATATTGTTGAATGGTAGGACCAGCCTTAAATGCTATTGATGTAAAACCAATGGTTGCTCAAGTGCGCGCGCGATGATTTCCCCTGAAGTAACAGCAACTATACATGTCCTATCAAAAGTCCATTTACAATTCTGGTACAACATCACCACCAGGATGTTGGTAATGTTGCACTGGTCTAAACAGAAAACTTGTTTTCTTTTAACAGAAATCCAAACCTGTTGACCCTGCTTGCTATTGGAGGATGGAACTTTGGCTCCGGGTAATTTTTTAAATTGACTTTTGGAATGATTAGACCAGTGATGATAGGGCCACCGTGACGTGAAGAATAGCACAGTTGTGGGTAAAGTGGATTGTTGGAAACTGGAGACTTCTGGGCTAATTTAGGTTGGGCCATTTCAAGAATAGTGGTGTATACTTGGAAACTTCCTCTTTGCTCCTCAAGAGCTATGCTTTAGCTGTTAAGACAATATCAATGGGAGGATAATGATTATGAAGAAGAGTTATTTTTTTCTTCCATGCTTTCTTTCTGCATTTGCACATATATTTTTATCTTTACCATGAACTCATTTTCACTGTACCATCATGTTGCTATTATTCCACTTTAAGTGTCACAGAATCATAGAATCACAGTTAGAAGAGACTGTGAGGCTTGTCCAGCCCAACCCTCTATCTGTGTGAATGGGACAGAATATCATCCATTTTAACTCTGTCACTGTGGAGTTCAATCCACCAAACTTTAAATTCTCCATCTGGTCAGATGACTTTTTTTTCCACTTTGCTTCAATCATGACTTTCCCCCAATAATTTCAACAATTATAGGATCATCTAAAATCCTGTGTGTTACAATGATCTAATTTTTTGTTGTGTCAGGAACGACTTGAGAAACTGCAAGTCGCTTCTGGTGTGAGAGAATTGGCTGTCTGCAAGGACATTGCCCAGGGGACACCCTGATGTTTTGATGTTTTACCATCCTTGTGGGAAGCTTCACTCATGTCCCAGTATGGGGAGCTGGAGCTGATAGAGGGAGTTCAACCTGCTCTCCCTGGATTTGAACTGCTGACCTGTAGGTCAGCAATCCTGACCTACAGGTCAGGATTTAACCCAATGCGCCATGGGGAACTCCAACCTAATTCAGCTGCAGTGTGCTGTATTCTGCTCTGGTTTGATCCCAGTTTGCGTCATTTATAATCTTAACTGAATGTTTATTGACAGGTATACATTTTCCCCACCAGAAGTAGCATCAGGACAACAGAGAGTATCTTTTCGTGTCCATGTGTCCATTGCATCATATTATTTTCATTCACATGTCCTGAAACAGCTGCTAGTTTACATTTCTAACCAATAGCCTTGTTTTTTCCTATGGGTGTTACCATCCACTTTACACACTGACAGTCCCAGAAGGAGATTCAGTGAAAGATTTGGGTATCACGTGAGCACTTGCTCCTCATTCCCTTCCTTCTGGCCCCATAACATCTCTCCCACTCCAGTGAGAGATCCACGTAATAAAATAATAAATGTTCAGAAATTGTACCTACCCAGTGAGCACAGACTTTCATACCTCTAAAAATAAATGTAAAAATAAAATGTTGGAACGGTATTTGCTGGATCTAGGTAACCACATACTAACCTCCCGTCACTCCACCCAACTCTCCAACCACCCTGATCCTATTTGGTGTAAAATGCTTTTTGCATAGAATTGTTTAATCAAGGAATTTCATTCTCCTCCCTCAGTTTCAGTGAAATGCTCTCTACACCAGAAAATCGCCGCACCTTCATTGAGTCAGCAACAGTGTATCTACGGCAACATAGATTTGATGGGCTTGATCTGGACTTCGAATATCCAGGTTCTAGGGGTAGCCCTCCTGAGGATAAGCAACGCTTCACTTCATTGGTCGAGGTAAGAGATCAGTAAGTTCCACAGTCAAATGGTAATGTCCACCAACTGGAGAAGAAATGGTTACATTGGTGAGAAGAATTCTCTTACTGACATTTTTGCATCAGATAAAGGCTAAATGTTTTCGGGTCTGTCAACCCGCCCCCCCCCCCCCCCCCAATAATATATGGCCCCTTTAGAAGAGAAAGAGCCTCATTTCGGTTTTAATGTAATACACCCAAACTTGACATTTTGCTCTGCAGTTTCTAGTAAAATTTGGACTGTTTCTGTGTTGCATCTTACAATTAAGATTAGGATGTGTTGTTGAATACTTTCATGGCCAGAATCACTAGGCTGCTGCAGGTTTTCCAGGCAGAATGGCCATGTTCCAGAAGCATTCTCTCCTGACCTTTTGCCTGCATCTATGGCAGGCATCCGCAGAGGTTGTGAGGTCTGTTGGAAACAAGGCAAGTGGGGTTTATATATCTGTGGAATAATGTCCAAGGTGTGAGAAAGAACTCTTGTTTGCTTTAGGCAAGTATGAATGTTGCAATTGGCCACCTTGATTACCATTTAATGGCTTTGCACCTTCAAAACCTGGCTGAGTACTGCCTGGGGGATCCTTTATTTGGAGGCTGGCCATGACTGATTCTTCTCTGGAATTCCTGTATTTTTTAATGTTGTTCTTTATTTACTGTTATGATTTTAGAGTTTTTTAAAAAAAGTACTGGTAGACAGATTTTGTTCATTTTCATGGTTTCCTCCTTTCTGTTGAAATTGTTCCCATGCTTGTGGATTTCAATAGCTTCTCTGTGTAGTCTGACATGGTGGTTGTTAGAGCAGTCCAACATTTCTGTGTTCCTAAATAATATGCTGTGTCCAGGTTGGTTCACCAAGTGCTCTGCTATGGCTGACTTCTCTGGTTGAATTAGTCTGCAGTGCCTTTCATGTTCCTTGGCAGATATGTCATGTCTGTTTGGCAGACATCATTTGTTTTACATGCCCAGTGCTACTTCCTGGGTGTGTGCTTTGTGACATTTTCTGTTGGTCATGAGTATTCTGTGTGCCAAGTCTGATTCAATTCCATTGTTGAATGCTCTTTGATTGTGGGTGAACTATAAATCCCAGCAACTACAACTCCCAAATGACAAAATCAACACCCCCCCCCCCAACTCCACCAATATTCAGATTTGGGCTTATTGGGTATTTGTGCCAAATTTGGTCCAGTGAATGAAAATACATCCTGTATATGAGATATTCACATTATGATTCAAAATTACAGTTATGAAGTAGTAATGAAAATAATTTTATGGTTGGGGGTCACCACAATATGAAGAAATGTATTAAGGGGTTGTGGCATTAGGAAGGTTGAGAATCACTGAGCTTAGGGGACCCCTGTTTGGGGCTGGGACCCACAGTTTAAGAATCAGTGATGTTAATAAGCTCTCATGGACCTTTTTGCTCTCCTAGGAACTGTCAGAAGCTTTTGATGCAGAAGCCAAGCGGACTGGGAAAAAAAGACTGTTGCTTAGTGCAGCAGTTGCTGCTGGCAAAGACACAATTGATAAAGCATATGAAGTTGAAAAAATAAATGAGTGAGTTGAAAGAAAAAAAAATAGCTTCATAGAATGAAGCCTTGATATTGTCATTTTTTTCAAAAGAGGTCTGAACCCAACTGCATTTACCTATAAACCCAAACACCATTTTTTGTCTGATATTCCAAATGTGCCTGGGTGTTAAATAGCTATTGCTAGGATGTTATGGGACATCTAGATGGTATCATTGTCTTTCTCTTGAAACTTTCTGTGTTGTCCTGTAGTTTCCTTTTTCTTGCCATATGTACATAACAATTAAAAAAAAAGGCAAAATAGCTGCACAATGACTTTTTGATTGGTAATATTAAGGCTGCTCTGTTTGGCAATTTCCTTGAGATAAAGAAATGTTTCTTTGGGTCTCAGGAGCAATTTTGTGCCTTGGTTCCTGAGATTAAAGTAGGGTGATGATGATAATAATTGAACAATAACATCTTTCTGAATGAGTTCCTTGAGCTGATCTAATTCTAAATTCTATTTTCTTACAGGAAACTAGACTTCATTGGCATTATGACCTATGATTTCCATGGTGGTACTTTTGACAAAGTCACAGGACACAACAGTCCCCTGTATGCTGGTGATAATTACCCTTGGGAAAACGAATATTTCAATTGTGTAAGAACATGGAAAACAGTATATTTTCTTTCTCTTATGACTGGTGATATAGTTAAGCAGTAGTTGTAATAATGCATCTTGTTCTTCCTTTAGGACAAGGCCATGAATTATTGGGTTGAACAAGGTGCAACTCCTGAAAAACTTCTCATGGGATTCTCCAATTATGGACGCACCTTTAGACTGAGCAGCGATGATACATCCGTGGGTGCCCCTGCCAGTGGTCCTGGTTCTGCAGGGAAATATACACGCGAGGAAGGCTACTGGTCTTATTATGAGGTAATGAACCCAATGAATTTGAGCAACTGTTTGTTTGTCAGACTTGGTGGGCCTACCACCACTATCCTAGGTTTTTCAGAATGTGCGGGGAAGTAATTCTTCAAACAGCACCAAATTAAACTATTTGTTTTTCTACTGAAAGATACAGCCCTGCCTTCCAATTTGGACAACTTTTAAAGACATTTTGCATTTATGGAGAAAATAAGTCTGTTGTTTATTTATTTATGTGTATATTTATTTAGAGCACTTATACCACCACACGTCATCCAAAAGAGATCTATGCCACTTTGTTGTTGTTTGCCTTCAAGTCATTTTGACTTCTGCTGACCGTAGACTGATTTGACCATTCCCTGCCCTCAGGCTTACAATCTGAAAGACATGAAACACATAGAAAACAGATGGCAATGGGCAAAAGTATTAAGTTCAATGTATTGTCGGAGGTTTTCATGGCTGGAATCACTGGGTTGTTGTAGGCTATATGACCATGTTCCAGAGGCATTCTCTCCTGACATTTTGCCTGCATCTATGGCAAGCATACTCAGTTACTTCCTCCTAAGCAGCTCTGGCAACCTTAAAAACTCACTTTATATCAGCACTCGGCGAAGCTAATGTTAACAGTTCCCTGGAAGACATTCAGCAAACACCCAGGAGGCATATAGATACTCACAAAAATATTTATTGTTTCATCATTGCAGATAAATCCAAGGGCATTACCAGTCTAATTCCTCCAGTCCCTTCATCTCAACCCCCAGTTCACGGCATTCTTCCTTTTCAGTCGAACCCCACCCTCTTTTTCCATACACCTCCCATTTCCCCAGGTGTCCCTTATCTCACTGCTCTTTGCCTTTGTGTCTTGTCCAGCTGTATCCACTCTCCTTTACTTAAGGAAGTTCTGGCTATTTGTTTGAGAGCAGGGCCCTCTTTCTTCACTGCTCCTATAGGCCTATGGTTTGTCTTTAGGGAAACAGAAAGATGAACGATATCTTCCGCTTGATGCAACAAGGTAGCTGTTCAGTTAGCTGCTTCCTGGGGGCCAGGTGTTTGACTCAGAACCTGTCCTTTCCAGTGGTATAGTAGTCATTGAATGCAAAAGTTAGAATTGTTCATACCAATTTGGATGTATGATTATAAAAGCAGGGCAATGAAGAAAGCTGATAAGAAGAAAATCAATTCATTTGAAATATGGTGCTGGAGAAGAGTTCTGTTGATATGGTGAGCTAATAAAAAGACATATGAATGGGTCTTCGTGCCTAAACTCTGCATAGAAGCCCATGCAATTTAACTGAGATTATTGTACTTTGGCTTTATCATGAGAAGGCATGATTTACTAGAAAAGGCAATAATGCCTGGCAATTAAGAAGGCAGTAGAACAAGAGGAAGATCTTTTTACAGTTGGATAGATCCAATCAAATAAGACACCTCTGAATCTGCAAGACCTCAGCAGAGTTAATGAAGATAGAGTGACTTGGAGGTCTCCTATTCATAAGGATGCCATAAGTTGAAGTTGACTTGATAGTTCACAGAATCATAGAGTTGGAAGAGACCTTTTGGGCCATCCAGTCCAACCCACTGCCTAGAAGCAGGAAAATTGCATTCAAAGCACCCCTGACAGATGGCCGTCCAGCCTCCAAAGAAGAAACCTCCACCGCACTCTGGGACAGAGCGTTCCACTGCTGAACAGCTCTCACAGTCGGGAAGTTCTTCCTAATGTTTAGGTGGGATCTCCTTTCCTGTAGTTAACAACAACATAGTCATAAAATGCTGAACTGCAGGTCATTATCATGATTCTCTTGGTAGCTCCAGCTCCAAAAAGGTCCAAAAATGGAGGTAGCTTCATTAATTCCAACAATGTAGCTAGACAGATTTCTTTCCCCTAGGATTAATTTTTCCAAGCACTGGCATTTTTTTGTCTTTTCATGACCAATGCAATAAAAACAGTTCACAATACAAAAATTAGAAATGTAATTATTCCATCATCTACTAGCACTATGCACAATCTTGGCCATATACCTGGAAATGAAGCCTGATTTTTCTTGCACAGAATTCATCCTTCCATGAGTGGAGCTGTTGAAATATCATGCACGTCTCTAACATCAGTAGAACTGTTATAATGAATGCATAACACCAAAAAAACAGACTTTCCACCATTTATTAACAGTTTTAACATGGAATGCTTGTTCTCCAGGTTTGTGAATTCCTGAAAACTGGTGCTACTATAGAGTGGATTGCAGACCAGTCGGTTCCCTATGCCCACCACAATTCTGAGTGGGTTGGCTATGATGACGAAAAGAGCTTCAGATACAAAGTAAGGGCTGCTTTGCTTACATCTTGGTTCACTTTTCTCTTCATACCTCTTGCTTACACATTTATCTCAATTGGTTTTGCTGGCAGGCTCAGTTTGTGAAGGACAACAAGTTTGGTGGTGCCATTGTATGGGCAGTTGACCTGGATGACTTCAGAGGCACATTCTGTGATAGTGGACGCTATCCTCTGATGAATGAGCTGAAGAAATCTCTTTCCGGCAATGGTGAGATGATTCCCAATAACCACGGGGTGTGGGTGTTATTAAAAAGAAAGCAGAGAGGGGGCCAAGGGGAGTTAAATCATTTTTTGCATTTTATATTTCGAATTGTCTTGCATTTCCTTTGAAGTTGTGTTTAATCAGAGGGATATTGTGCATTAGCAATAATTTCATGAAGTAATTACAGTAGGGCAGGATTGACTCCCTTCATATAAGTTTTAAACTATCATAATCTTTATGTTGTGAAAGTTTCTTCAAACTCTAAACAATTAGCAGTATAATTGAAGTTTAGTAATAAAATGCTGCACCAAAATGATTTTAAAAATTTTTTTGGAGATGGAAGCAAGGGAGTGTGGATTGCAAATAGTATTTGGAAAATATGGAGAGGGGAAGGGATGGGATAGATCAGGCATAGCCAAACTTCAGCCCTCCAGTTGTTTTGGACTTGAACTCCCACAATTTCTAACAGCCTACTGGCTGTTAGGAATGGTAGAAGTTGAAGTCCAAAACATCTGGAGGGCCCAAGTTTACCCGTGCCTGGGATAGACTCATTACTTTGTAACAAACATTATATCCACAAATGCACCAGTAAATATCTTTTTGGAAAAAATGACACTCTTCTGGAATAAAACAAATTGGAAAAAAGGTTAGATCTTCCTATAATTAACAATATGTTGTTCATGTTTAGTACCACAATATGAACTGTCACCTTCTGACATATTTGTGGAGTCTGGTTAGCTCTTAAGTTCTCAGTAAATTTAGTGAGATTTCTTGAACCAAACTGTGGGATTGCAGCCTTTATCTTCACAGCTCATTCTTGAAAATAGCATAGTAACATTCTGCAACAAGATCACCCACATTACATGACAGGATTTATTTATCTCCTGGTCATGGTGAAGTTGAGTTCACACTGGTTGTGTCGATGCAGAGTATTTTTTTTATTTATTTCACGCATTTGTACCCCGTCCTTCTCACCCCCTTCACAACAGGCAACAATTCAATGCCAATACATAAATTAAAAAACAGTTACAGTTAAAAAGCAGTTAAAATCAATTATTAAAACATTCATGTAAACAAGTTCCGCCAGTTCAGAATCATGGTCCAAAGTCATGAGTCCCCCTAGGGGTGAGAAAAGCGGTATATAAACGCTGTAAATAAATAAATAAATAAAATAAGTAAATCCATTGCTGATCACGTAAAATCACTTTCAGTCTAGTCTACTGCTCAAAGGCTTGGTTTTTTTGGAAAGGATAGGAGGGAGGGGGGCCAACCTGATCTCATTGGGGAGGGAGTTCCATAGCTGAGGGGCCAACACCGAGAAAGCCCTGTCCCTCGTCCCCACTAGTTGTACTTGCAATAGTGGTGGGACCAAGAGCAGGGCCTCCCCAGACGATCTTAACCTCCTTGATGATTCATAGAGGGAGATACGTTTGGATATAGGGAGATACATAGAGGGAGATATGTTTGGAAACACCTGGGGACCCAGAGGTTGAGAACTACTGCTTTATAGTCATTGGCTGTACGCTGCTAGGAATTCACTGGAATAATATGGCTGATTACAAGACAACAATAATGTGGTTTTCCAATATCTCTTTCAGTATGCGGAGGCTCTGGAATTACACCAACATTGATCCCTTTGCCTACTGAAACATCCTTCACCACTCCTGAACCTACCACCCCTTTGCCTGACAACTTTTGTGAGGGTCAAGCTGATGGTAACTATGTTTACCCACCAGATCCAAACAAATACTACTCATGCTCTAATGGATACACATATATAATGAGCTGTCCACCTGGTCTGGTCTATGATGTGGAGTCAGACTCCTGTATATATCCATCTGTGTTTTAATTTGGTGAAAACAGACGTGATGAAATTCCCCTTACCCACGAAATTCAAGTCGATATAACATAAGCACCATCTCCAAAGCATGCCCAGCAGTCAGGACTTTAAAAAATTATCATTGAGGTCAAAGGTGATTATCCATTCAGTTCTAAGTTTCTGGATTAGATTTGTAAAACTTGGTTGCAGTTATGCCTATACATGAAATCTATATGAATTTTATTATGAAAGATTCAGAACCATACCCCTGAATTGTACACAATATTCTACCCATGGTTGCTACTAGACGCTGACTGTATTTTCACACTTTATTTTATGGCTCTTCTGCTTTATGGAACTGAAGCATAATAGTGCCCACAGCAGTCTCTACTATTGTACTTTACTGCAAAGAAAAAACACGACATTGTAGTGAGAAGATGATAATGGGATGTACTTCAACTTTTGCATACTTGTCCTGCCCATCTCTACCTCTCTGTTTTTCTCTGATCCAATCCCTGAACATACTGGCATTACAGTATTACAAACACAAGAACTCTTGATACTTCAAAGTTCTGAAATGTCCTTCTGCCAATGAGATGCAGCTTGCTCAGGCACGGGCAAACTTGGGCCCTCCCTCCAGATGTTTTGGACTTCAACTCCCACAATTCCTAGCAGCCTCAGGCCCTTTCCTTTCCCCCCTCAGCAGCTTAAGTTCTTCTTGTGACATTGGCTACACAGGAATATGAACACCTTTACGAACAATCATTGTTGACTGCTGTTCCAAAAAGTCACCAAGAAGCTTTGGAATGAATGAAATAATACAAACAGCCAGACTTCTGTACAATGTATCCTGCTGTTTCCATACCATTTGCATGCAACAATAAAATGTATTCATCAGTAAAGTGATGTTATCATTCTTTCTTTTGAAGTGATAGGAGGAAACCCACCATAAATACTGCCCATATCTATTCTTGTAAGTGAACAGCTATAACATTTCCATATAGCAGTAGTTCCCAACTATTTTTTGGACCAGGGACCACTCTCCAACATTAGTACCAAAAAGGTTATGAATCAGTTTTTGGCCAATTATAGATTTGATTTGGTTATTTGGGATGTGATTCAGAAAATTGCAATGGATGGACCACATCAGCTCTAGTTTCTGATACAGAACATATGCCATCCAATAGTTGCCATCTGCCAGCCCACAGAAAACCATACTTAATAAGCTTTGGCACTATAAGAGGGTTTCGTGAGACCAGTCTCTCTTGTTGCAGCTGTGTAGTAATGGTGAGGTTGCAGATCATATTTTAGTTCTTGTGGACCACTGGTGGTCCGCAGACCAGAGGTTGGGAACCATTGCCATATGGAGGCCAAAAACATCTACACAAAGATAATACAATATGTAATTTGTTCTGAAACCCAGCTCAAAGAATCCAAATGTACTCTTTTTCTAAATGTAAATGGCTATGAAATGTTACTTATGGATTGGTCTAAAGGTCCAGATAGCTTCCAAGTGGTATTAAACCCATGCTGGGAAACATTTGTTTCTTCTGTTCATTTTGGAGTTCGGAAAACTTAGTTTCTAGTAAGATAAACATTTTCTCTTCTTTTTAACTTCATTTTTATTTGAAATACATGGTCTCAGGTTTTGGCCCTTCAACCTCTAAACCTGGAATTGCCATGTTTTATCCTAAACTGGTGGTGCAAAGGGTTAAATCCTTGTGTTGGCAAGATTGCTGACTGACAGATCAGTGGTTCAACTCTAGGGAGAGCAGGAACATGAGAAAAGCCTCCCACAAGGATGGTGAAACATCAAAATATCTGGGCGTCCCCTGGGCAACGTCTTTACAGACATCCGATTCTCTCACATGAGAAATAACTTGCAGTTTCCCAAGTCACTCCTGACATAGAAAAAAACAAACAAACCCTAAACCTTAAAAAAAGAGAGGCGGAGGATGAAAACACTGGGAGGGCCACGTTGGTCTACCCAGCTTTTACAAGGTTCATGTAAGAATCTCCTGGGGGACGCAGAATCAAATATTCCCATGCTATCAATGGCTTACTCTTAAATTTCCAGTCTTCCTATGTGAAATTTTGCTCTCGAGATATCTTTTATCGTGAAGCCTTGCTCTGTCTTCTGCTTGGTGGTTGAGGGGTGGTTTTTACCATCTTTCCGAACACCTACCCACCACCCACCTGCAAGCTGGTCTGCTGAGTATTCACAGGATTCATGTTTCTTGAGAATTTTTTTTCTGCTTCACTAAATATTAAAAATAGTCATTTCTGAAAATCCCACTGCTCTGCTGGTTCTTAAATAAATATAACCCATGAATGTGGAATGGCTCTCAAGATCCCTCCCTGAATCAGGTACTTGGGCCCCAAGCAGATCCCTATATGGACCGGCAAATGTGGTCTTTTTAGTAAGTAGGTCAAGACTCAACATTTCATAGGAACAGACAAACACCGCTGTAAAAAAAAAGAAGAAGAAAAAAGCTTATTAAGCACATTTAAGCACACACTAAGCCTTGATCTATGTAATTATTCCTGCCTCCCCAAACCCTATCCAGTTCTTCTTGGCTGAACGTTTTCTCTGTGCCCTCTTTTCCCAATCTCTGCAACCCTTTCCCTATCTTTATGTCATATTTTTCCTATTTATCTTCTACCACAGAGAAGTTTCTGTTTTGTATCCTCTTTCTCCTGTAGGCCCAATCTTGAGGGCAGAATGAGTGACAGGAGGTGTAGGGCTTGGAAATGTGAGGTCACCCTAGGAAGTTTAGGGGAAAATCCAGAGCAAATTCACCACCTTGCTTACATGGAAGCCACCATTACTTCATCAACACATGATGTTTGAAAGAGTCATTTACACAAATAAATAAATAAAATAAAATAAATAAGAGCCAAGGTGGTGCAATGAATTGAACCCTTGTGTCGGCTGAACTGCTGACCTGAAGGAGATGGAGATGAGCACCAATCCCCAGAGTCTGACAAGACTGGGCTTAATGTCGGGGAAATACTTACCTTTACCTTACCATGTGTATAGCGTTAAAAAGAAACACTCCTTTCGCTACAGAAAACTCTGGCTTCTATATACACTAGGCATGAGCAAACTTGGGCCCTCCCTCCAGGGGTTTTGGACTCCAAGTTCCTCCATTCCTAACATCTACATGAAGCCATTGGGTGAGATCATCGAGTTTTGGAGTCCGATGCCATCAGTACGCACTCTATCACTCATTTCCACCAGATACTAAGGAGGCTGTCCAAGTCCTGGCCGCTGTGACAGTCTGGATGAGGGCGAGCAAATTGAAGTTGAATCCTGACAAGACAGAGGTCCTCCTGGTCAGTTGCAAAGCCGAAACGAAATCCTGGCTACGGGCCTGGTCACAGGTGTGATTGGTGGGGACGAGAGACAGGGCCTTCTTGGTGATTGCTCCCCTGCTATGGAACTCCCTTCCTGGTGAGATCAGATCAGTCCCCTCCTTCCTGTCCTTTAGAAGTATGGTAAAAACTTGGCTGTGGGACCAAACTTTCGGGAGAAGGGAATAACGCAGCAATAGGAAAGATTACCAGTCCAATGAGATTTGACACAGGTGACCAAGACGGTTTTGAATGGTGTATTTTAATATTGAGATAAATGTTTGTAATCTTTATGTATTCGTATGTGAATTCTTGTCCCGGCATTGAATGTTTGCTGTATATATGCTTTGTTCCGCCCTGGGTCCCCTTTGGGGGGAGAAGGGCAGAATATCAATGTTTTAAATAAATAAATAAACAGCCTCAGGCCCTGAGGGGGAAAAGGAAGGGGCCTGAGGCTCTTAGGAATGGTGGGAGTGAGTTGGAGTCCAAAATCCCTGGTGGCCCAAGTTGGCCAAGGTCTGATTTACACACACGGTCGTGCACACATGCACCCGCACATTGCTCCCCAATGAAGCCAGGCTGAAGCGTCTCCCTTGGCGCATTCCCTCCTCCTCTGCTCTGGTTCCCTTTGCCTGGCCTTTGGCTTGACGTGGAGCTAGGCCAAGAGGAAGTAGCGTCGCCCTCCGAGTGCCCCCCCCGTCTCAGCCCCCCTCTCTTCCCTCCTTCTTCCTCCTCCTCCTCCTCCTCTTCCTCCTCCCTGCAAGTGGCGCAAAGGGAGCGCCGGAGCCTCCCGTGGCAGAGGTCCAGCCGAGCCGCAGCTGTCCTGTCTCCCCTGGCGTTGAAGACAGACAGACGCCCAAGAGAGGAGGAGGAGGAGAAGCAGCGAGGAGAGAAGGAGCCCACCCGCTCGCCCTCCGCCTCCTCCCTCCTGCAGCCCGGGGACCCGTCGGGTTTCTCTCGGCGATGGGAAGCCGGGCCCTGGCCGGGGTGGTGGTGCTTTGCGCCTTGGCCGCCTTGGCCACGACTTTCGGTAAGTTGGGGGCGGAGGTGGGACCCAGCCCCCCCTCCTCTACTTCGGATCAGGCCTCCTGGAGGCGCCCCCCGCCTTTGCGCTTCTCCTGGGATGGAGGAGGGTCCTCCCTCTCGGTTCCCCTCGGAATCCACCAGACCCAGGGCGCATCTGTAGAAGGAAGGCGGTTTGATGTCCCTTGGGCTGCCATGGCTCCAGCCGAAGGGTGTTTTGGGGAGCGTCTTGGGCAGAGAAGGCGGAAGAGCCTGGCCAGCTCCAACTCTCAGGATTTCGCAGCATTCATTGAGCCTTGGCAGTTCAAGGGGCCTCCAAGTGCATTCCTTCTGGTGGGTCACCCTCCTCTGGACTTTGATCCCTGGAGAATCAAGTACAGGGAGCTTTTTGGTTTGTATCTTGTTGAGAAGACAGGCAGAGCTTGACAAAGTTCATGGGCTTCCACCAACAGTTCCTTGAATTCCCCAGATACTGAGATCACAACAGCCCCGGTCAGCTCCGGTGCTTTGGCAGCTGTAGGCCAAAAAAGCAAGGCTTCCAAGCTTTCTTCAACAGGGGATACCTCCACATTTGTGGTATCTTTCTTCTAATGCCATCTTTGGCTTTTTTGCTTTTATTTAATCCTTTGAAGAGACTTGGTCATGTTGTGGCTACTTAAAAGAGACGTGATAATTCTGAGGCTACTTAGAGGAGACATGATCATTGTGTGGCTACTTAGAGGGACCATGATCATTCTGAGGCTACTTAGAGAAGACAAGATCATTGTGTGGCTATTGAGAGGAGCCATGATCATTCTGAGGCTACTTAGAGGAGACATGACAATTCTGAGGCTACTTAGAGGAGACATGATCATTGTGTGGCTACTTAGAGGGACCATGATAATTCTGAGGCTATTTAGAGAAGACAAGATCATTCAGAGGCTACTGAGTGGAGACATGACAATTCTGAGGCTACTTAGAGGATATATGATCATTGCGTGGCTACTTAGATGAGGCGTGATCATTGTGTGGCTACTTAGAAGAGACATGGTCATTGTATGGCTACTGAAAGGAGTCATGATCATTCTTATGCTACTGAGAGGAGACATGACAATTCTGAAGCTACTTAGAGGAGACATGACAATTCTGAGGCTGCTTAGAGCAGACATGATTGTTGTTTGCTACTGAAAGGAGCCATGATCATTCTGAGGCTACTGAGCAGAGACATTTATTTATTATTTATTTCGTACATTTCTATCCCGCCCTTCTCCCCACAAGGGGACTCACATTTTGTGTCACAAAATGCTTACAACATATACATCAAAGAATACAATAAAATAGTAAAACAGTAAAATCATGTTAAAACATCAAACACATCAGCCAATACACTACATGACAATTCTGAGGCAACTTAGAGGAGACATGACAATTCTGAGGCTAATTAGAGGAGCCGTGATCATTATGCTACTGAGAGGAGGCATGACAATTCTGAGGCTACTTAGAGGAGACATGATCATTGTGTAGTTACTCAGATGAGGCGTGATCATTGTATGGCTACTTAGAGGAGACATGACAATTCTTAGGCTACTGAGGGGAGACATGACAATTCTGAGGCTACTTAGAGGAGACATGATCTTTCTGAGGCTGCTTAGAGGAGACATGATTGTTGTGTGGCTGCTTAGAGGAGACATGATCATTCTGAGGCCTCTTAGAGGAGACATGATCATTGTGTGGCTGCTTAGAGGAGATATGGTCATTCTGTGGCTACTTAGAAGAGATAGGATCATTGTGTGGCTAGTTGGGGAAAGCATCATTCTGACGTCCCAGAACTGTATTTTTGCACACCCTTGTAACAGTGCTTTCCAGCTCTAGTGTTGTTTGTTAATTGTTATTTAATTTTTTTTAGGACAAGAGCACAATTCCAACATTTAAAAATGAAAAAGGCAAATATAACTATAAAATATAAAACAAAAGAAAAACTATCAACTTGGCAATAAAGAGAGGAGAGAGAGAGAGAGAGGAGAGGAGGACTATTGCTGGCATAGGGGTGGAAAAGGCCCATCACATCAAGATAGGAGATGGAAACACTGCAGGACTGGGAGCTATTGTTGGGTTTTACCCATTAATAGTTAGTGATGAGGGACTCATGGAGAGGAGACAGATCAGGATTGGGATGCGCATCCTGAGATAGGGACTTTTGGTGATGTTCCAGCTGCAATGCTGGTTTGCCTGCCTCATGCAATGAATTCCTTTTTGATATCTGGCAACAGTACTTTCCTTCTGTTCCAATTTCTTCGGCATCAGCAGGCCTCTGCAAGCCAGCGAAACTGCAAATGCCTACATCTATTTATTCCTGGGTTCTATTTAACTACCTTGCCACTTCCTTTCTGACTGTGTGTGAATGAGGGTTCTGTGCAAATTATTTTTGTCTGTGGTTAAAGAAGGAGGCTAGACCAGAATTATAGGAAATCCGAGAAAGATAAATATCCTATTCAGCGAGTTCTTAAAATAAACGAACTATTTTCAGCAATGTGGAATTATGGTGATAGCTAAGCATGCCGACAGCCAGTCTGGTTGTCTTGATCTTGCATTGCTGTTTGCTGGAAAACTAGGATCATCCAGCCACACAGTAGAGTTGGTCTGATAGTGATTTTTAATTATTTTAGACTACAGTCTTTAAGGGCAGAACCCATAGTGATTTTGCGAATGTTATTTTCCCTGGCAGTTAACTTTATTCTTTTACTATATCAAATGTAGTAAGCTGATTCAAATGTTCAGAGAAACTCTATACTAGAAAATTACCAGAGTGATAACACTTCAGTGTTCAGCTAGAGAAACAATACATGTTAAGGCATCTCATGTAAAAACAATGATGAAAAGCTAACATATTAGGGAGAGCCCCTGGAAGAACTGGGACTGAAGACTGCTGCTATTTCTATATAATCCCCAAGTTACAATGAAGATAGGTTCTGTAGTTTTGTTCTTACGTTGAGTTTGTATGGAAGTCAGAAAAGGTACATTGTTAAGTGTATCTCCAGATACACACTTTGGATAGCATAGGGAAGGGTTAACATCTTATGGTGTTTGTTTTGCTGTCTACGCTCATGTTCAGAAGATTTCACTGCACTTTCTGTCCCTGTGATAATTGGATTTTGACAAATTTGGCTTGTAGAAACAAGGATTGGTGATAAAGCTTCAATGGAGACAACATTTCCCCATGATAATTTTTTCAGGAGTGAATTTCCCTTCCTGGAGGTAGATTTATCTCACTTCCTATTGTGTCACCCCCGTTCTTAACTGTAAGCTGTTTGTAAGTTGAATGTTTGTAACTCTGGGACTGCCTGTATTAGAAATGCTAAATATTTTCATATTGGGTCCCTTACTATCTTGATATTTAGCTCCTTTTTGAACACATGGAGCCACCTTGTACTCATTGGCTACTCTATCCCAATCCTGTCTGCTCCTCAGAGCCTAAAGTAAACATCTTTGTCATTACCTCTTGCCTCTTTAACTCTAGACTGACATCCATGGGATTTCCTCTGTTCCCCTTTCATTGCCTGTATATACAGTATGCCCTCCATATTTGCGAATTACACTTTTGTGGATTTGACTATTCATGGAAATAATTAATATATGTTTTCTCTGGTAATCTGTAGGTCCACTGGAAATTGACTGTAGAGTCATGCTGGAGGACTTCTGAATGGTTAGGCGGCTGCAGTGGCCAGGTGTGCCTTTGCCCAGGGTCACCTGGTGTGCCCACAATTCATGGGCCGTTTGGGTTTCTAGGTTGTTTGTGAGCCCCAGTTCAAACTGGGGCTCACTGGGGCTCACTGGGGCTCCTGGCTTGCAGCCAGGATATCTGCAAAGCACCACTCTCCATGCAGCTTGCCCCCAATTTACATTCATAATGAGAGGTCCTCTTAAAGCAGGATATTCAAAACAGGGCCTTTTGTGTAGCAGCTTCTTTCCCTTCTCTTGGCTGCCTTTCAGATAACTATTGAAGAAAAGAATGTTTTCCTAAGCTTTTTACAATGCTGTCCTTTGATTTTAGCAGTGTTCACTTTATTGGAATAGGTTATTCTTGCTTGCTTTTGCTTTTGTAAGCAAATAAAATAAATTCCCTCCCCTGAGATCTGCCATTTTCAAAAACTCTGCAGATCTTGCCCTTGTTATCAATATGGCACTGATTTATAGTCCTGGAAATTGTCTCTCCCCATAACACTATACTAGCTGGCCTTCTCAAGTTTGCTAGATGCAATTAATTACTATACTTTAATTACCCTGCAGTACTTTTACATTTTGACCTTTAACCAGGGATGTAGCTATGGGAGGGTGAAGGTGGAAAAGGTTGAATGAAGGCATGTTTCCTCCAAATCAGAGCCCCCTCCCCCCACATGAAATTTCCATTCACTCCCCAAACTTCTGCCATTGCAAAGAAAGAGGTCCTGAATATTGTTCCCACTGAGAATAAAAAAAACTTGATTTGTATTCCGTCCTATCTCCTCAAAGGGACTCAGGGCAGATTCCAGTTACAAGAAGGCAAACATTCAGTGTCTGAACATAACCACTAATAAACACATAATAATGAAAATTAAACTTCACAGTGTATAAAAAAAATACTAAGCAAATTAGGATTAGATTTAAATGCTACCTATTATATCAAGCATAAAACAAACATGAAACAGAAGCTTCAATTTCCTAGAGTCAACAGAGTTCCTTGGGGGCATATAGGTTGATCATTGCTCAAGATGTCAACTGAGCTAGCAGGGCAGACAAAACTCAGGGATGGATTGCAGATATTACTCAGAGGTATAATAGCAATGTCAATATCTATTCCTCTTCCTCCTCGTAAGCCAGTGAACAGAAGTATGTCTTCAGCTGTTTCTTAAAGGCAAGGAGGGAAGGGCCCATCTCTAGTTCCTTAAGGAGGAAGTTCCAGAGGTGGGGGACCACCACGGAGAAGACGCTTTCTCTTGTTCCCACCAGCCGTGCTTGAGAAGGGAATGGGACCAAGGGCAGATCCTCCTCTGATGACCGCAGAGTCCGAGTTCTTCACTGCTGATACCTGAGCTTCCATGGTCATCAATGAGTCCATGATGACCCCGACTGCGGATCTGTGTCTTCAGGGGAAGTATGACCCCGTCCAACACAGGCTGTAATCCTACACCTCGATCCATCTTCTGGCTGACCAGGAGTACCTCTGTCTTGTCTGGATTTAGTTTCAGCTTTTTCTTATATTCGAATTTTCTTTGTAATTTTGCCTGGGTGCATCAAATGCATTTCTAAATGATCAACCGAAGTATTAAGTTTCTGAGATGCTAGAAATCTGGGGACTGAAGGAAAATGTAAGGGGGGGGGGGCAGAGAATTTTTATTTGGGGAACAATGGCCTGATCCCCCCGCCCCAACAACATTCCCATTTCTTACCTCTTCATTTCCCTAATGATTACTAGAGACAGAAATAACCTCCCCACCTGCATATGCCAGTGTTTATCCCCCTCCTTTTGTGGCAAAGAAAGGGGAGAGTCATTCATGTGGGGATTTGTAAAAGGGCACCATGATGTAATGGGTTGACTGGAAAGACATGTGCTGGTAGCCGATTGGCTGAGCATGCCAGGAGCCAGAATTCTGATTGGCTACTGTCTCTAGCTTGCTGCTGGGAAAAACAGTTTTAACTGCCACTTTCACCTCGGAGAATGAAGAGAGTGCTGACTGGAAACAACCAGGAAGGAAATGGCTGCCAACTCTCTGAAGCCTGAACATTTCTAAGGCGTGAAACATATTTTAAAGACTGTTTAAAAGGACTGTTTATTCCCTCTGTTCTCTGTAAGAATTCAGAGAAACTGCTGTATATATTGTTGCTCTGTTTGACCTTTTGAACTGAAGTAAAGTTACTGTTACTCATTACACAAATCTGAGTGGCACATTGTTATACTGCAAGGTATATTTTGGTTCAGAAACAGTGGTAAAGCTTCTGTTTATTTACATTTACAACCTCCAACACTTCATTGTTCATGGTGCAGTGTCAAGAGGAACAGTCTTCTCCAAGGCTTTGGCGTGCCTTCACACTAACAGTAGTTTGTTTACATTGCAAAGTACAGCCAGCCTGCCACATTTGCTGAGGTTAGGGATACAGGACTCCTATGAGAGTGAAAAACCACACATAAAGAAATTGCTGGGTTTTTTTTTTAAAAAAACCAAAACAAAACCAAAAACCTAAGAGAACACCTCTCTAGGAAATGACAAGTCTTCCAACACAAGTGTATGATTGAATTCTGGTGGAAGTTGACCATAACATTGCATGGTAGGACATAGAGAGGTGTTAATTTTAGAAATCCAAGTCCTCCCGCATGACCAGAGGAAGTTGACCATAGAATCATGCCAGAGAACCTAGAGATTGCTAGAAAGCACATTTTAATAAAATCTGGGAATAATTAAACCTGCAAAAGTTAAACCCACAAATGTGTAAGGATGGCTGCCATCAAGTCTACATCAGGTGGCTCTACTTTAGACCTAGATTTTGAGTTAAAAGATTCAACTCTTTAGATTTTTCAAAATGATCTTAAACTATTTTTCAATTTCACACATCTTTTTTTTGAAAAAAGTACTCATCTGCTACAGCTTCAGTTTAATATTCCATCTGCACATAATGGGTGGGTGGGAGATTTGTGGGAGGTCATGCTGCTGTTCACAACACATTTGAACAGAACATACAGCTGGCAAACAGATGTTGAAGAAACCAAGCAAAGATTCTCGCAATGGCAAGTCAGTCTGGTAGGAAAGAATGCAAGGCATGTGTTTGTGTAACAGAGGACGAAGCAACTCACAATGGTGGCAGATCAGTTGGTACAAATTGAGTCTGTTTCAACTATGGATGAAGTGGAGTGAAGTCTAATTAATGGAGCTAATGGTGTGTGGAGACAGACCATTAGGTTGATTTCAGTAAATCTCCTTTTTGATATGCCCACCCCATGTTTTGGATTACAGCTCTCACCATTGCTACTTAACATGGTTGAGGTATCATGGGAGCTGAAGGCACCACTGATACCACTTCAGGGAGCCAGTTGTTCCTAATTGCTACCACCATTTTCCCACCCAGGCATTTAAAAAGGTCAGAAGCCACGCCATGGTAGAGAGAGTAGAGGGGTCGGTGTTTCTTTAAGGTTTTCCTGGGACAGATTCTTGCCTTTCTCCACTCTCCTCAAAGAAGGGGATAGTTCCTTTATCTGATAAGAGTGAAGGTACAGTACTTGACCCATGAATAAAGTAACTGAGTTTTTTGAGTCATTTATTTTTTGGCTTTTTTTGTGTGTGTCAGGAATAACTCAAGAAACTACAAGTCATTTCTGGTGTGAGAGAATTGGCCTGTTGGAAACTTTTCTCATTTCCCAAGCATGGGAAGCTGGACCTGACAGATGGGGGCTCACTCTGTCTTGCGGATTTAAACATGCTGACCTTCAGGCCAGCAGTCCTGCTGGCCACCACAGCTCCTAATTTTTTGGCCAAACCCTGATGGCACAGTGGGTTTAACCACTGAGCTGCTGAACTTGTTGACCAAAAGGTCGCAGGTTCAAATCCGGGGAGTGGCATGAGCTCCCACTGTCAGCCCCAGCTTCTGCCAACCTAGCAGTTTGAAAACATGCAAATGTGAATAGATCAATAGGTATGACTCCAGCGGGAAGGTAACAGTGCTCCATGCAATCATGCCGGCTACATGACCTTGGAGGTGTCTATGGACAATGCCGGCTCTTCGACTTAGAAATGGAGATGAGCACCAACCCCCAGAGTCGGACACGACTGGACTTAATGTTAGGGGAAAACCTTTACCTTTACCTTATATGGGCTAAAAAAAATAGACTATATACATAAGTATGTCTAATGATCTCCTTATGTTTTAAAATATTTAAAAAAGAAAACATGGGCTGAGGAGCAGTGAAACCTGGTTATTTTCATTATACATTTTTTTACTCTGGCAAAACCACTTCTTTTTGTGAAGGGAATAATTAACTGATGGTTTTGTTACTCTAATCAAGATGTTAAAAGGTCAAGCGAGTATTAACTCTTGACCTTGGTGTGTATATGTGTTGAGGACACGGGAGAGCCGTTGGCTCCACGGCTGAAGGTCTTAACTGGGGATGATCGGATGAAAGCTTACATCTGACAAGTGTTTGTCAAAGGTCAGGGATCCAAGGGGCAGACAGTGGAGGAGAAACCTGTTGCAACCATATGCATGGTTTCTTTGTAGCGAGCTCATTTATCCACATGAATGGATAAATAAGAAACTCTGTGGGGGTGGAGTGGGGTGAGGTATAGGGGAACATGTCCTGAAATCTTTGAAGCTTAGGAAATTTCAGAAGAAATGTGAAAGTGCTGGAAAGTTAGAGAGGGACCACAGGTAAATAAAGTGAAGTTAAAGATGCTTGGTGGGAGTCCTAGCGGACAATTAAACCCTTAGTAGATGTTAAGTGATTTCCTTTAAGAGATATATGATAACTGACTGAACTACTGGCTGTTAGGAATTTTAGGAGTTGAAGTTTAAAACACCTGGAGGACCAAAGTTTTCCCTTGCCTGAGATAGATGTTGTAACCAAAGTGATTCAATCAGATTTTAGGCAGTTTCTACTATATATCAGCCTTGCCGTGGGTTGGTTTATACCTATACATACAGGTATATTATAATATGCACTACTTGCTCATTGTCCTGGCTCACTGTCAATCTTAATAGAAGTTTCTTGCATCCTTATAGAGCTGTCCTTGGTACCAATTTATAGCTGATTACTAGATAACCTGATGGCACAATAAATGCTTCTCATGTATGAAGAAATTCGTTTTGAGGATGAGAATTCTCAAACTTTGGCCTTTTAGTGGCTGATTTAGAGCCTTTTCTGAGGGGAACTGGCTAGATTTTATTCGTGGTTTTTTGTTTAAGTTTTAGTTTATGTCTTTGCATCTATGGCTGAAGCTACACTGGTTAATCTGTCTTTACCTGAGTTCATGTCCTGTTGGAACACAGTGTTTTCCTCCTAATGTGAACATGTTTCTTATCAATATTTACGAGCTTTTAGGTAATTAAAAAACACCCTCCATGTTATTCTGCTATTATGGATTTTAAAAATATATGGTTTGAATTCCAGATTGGGATTATGGTGGAATTGGGCGTGGACAACAATATAGCCCCCAAAGAAACTAAGATAAGGATATTTTTTCCTGTAGCATAGTCAGGGATGCCTGCTTTATGACATGACACTCAGTAAAGACACCATGTGTATTCTTTTACAAAGTTGAATGCCAATTTAGTCTTTATTTTATTTAACAAAAGGCATTGCAATTTAGTAAACAGTTTTACAAAAATAATGTGCAGATGGTGCAGCAGAGCGCTGCTGAGCTGCTGAACTTGCTGAATGAAAGGTAGGTAGTTTGAATTCGGGGAGTGACTGAGCTCCCAGTGTTAGCCCCAGCTTCTGTCAATCTAGCAATTTAAAAACTTTCAAATGTGAGTAGATCAATAGCAGCGCTCCATGTAATCATGCCAGCCACATGACCTTGGAGGTGACTGTGGACAATGCCAACTCTTCTACTAAGAAATTGAGATGAGCACCACCTCCTAGAGTCAGATACGACAACACTTAAACACTTCTAAAAATCCCTAATTAAAATGTGATTTTCTGGGGATCACAGTAAATAATGCTACTGTATACATCCCTGGGTCTGCAAAACATGAATAGATCTGTTCCTGACTTGGACATCTCTCATTCATGGAGTTGCCATAACTTGTTAGCAGTTAACAACAAATGTGTCATGCTAGACGCATAATCTCCCAATTATTGCACAACTATATCCTGCGGCATTTTTCAGAACAATACAGAAAAATATGTGTTTGTCTTTAAGGGAAATAACAACATCTTCAACCTAATTGTAGCCAGAGGGAAATTTCTGCTCCCTCTGTTGCAAAGATGCCTAACTATTGCTACTCAAGCTAAAATGAAGACTTAATCTGAAGCCCACATACCTTATTCTATGAAGCTAAGAAAATCCAATGTAGTTTTGTATTAGAATATTTTGAAATATTTCTTCTTAATTTTAATATATCAAAGTCTGTTTCTATGTAGGGTGTGTGTTCCTTCTCCAGAATCTCTTGACCACAGTGTTGCATCTTCATAAATCATACATATGCTCCTACACCTTCACAATAATACTTAAGTAATGATTGATTCTCTTTCTCCATGACTCTCAGAAAACCCTTGTTCAAATTGAGTCTAGCTATGATCTAATATTGTGTTTCTCCCAGGCTGAGGTGAAGACTCGAGTCTTTACCTCAGAATAAGATATAAATCTCATGTATGTGTTAATAAAAAGCTGGATGTCTATGTTCCCCTTGAACAGTTCAAGCAAATCCGAGGCAGTTGTGATGCAATGGATGAATTGTGAGGTGAAAATGAGCATCGTTTGTCTTTGCAAACCAAATAAGTATCAATAATGGTACTCAAGTCATTTGGAACTTTTGTTGGAATAATGTGGTGCTAATTCTCTGTAAGCAAATATTCCTGAGGGAAAGAGGTGTTGTTATGTCATATTTCTCCAAAAGTAAAGCAGTCTCTTCTATACTTGTGACGTAATGCAAAAGAAAGTCTCTGCAAAAGACTAAGAATCAGACTCAACTTTTTGTGTAATGCTAAGAAACCAGGATTTAGTTGTTGGTGATGTTGCACCAGATGTTAAACTGGCCTGAGAAATTGCTGGCAGATGGGACAACTGGGTGAGTCAAAGACAATGTCTCAAGGAGTTGGATCACATTTTATTCAATCCAGAATGATACTGTGATTGTCCCAATTTTTTCTTCTAAGAAGAACATTGAGATGACTGCCTTGAGGAGTATGTAGAATAGGAAGAAGATCTGAATTATCCTTGAATGTCTTGACTATTTTTAAGATGACTGACACTTTAAGTTCACTGGAGATGATTTGGCAGGAAGTGAGGGCTGACTACATTTTCTTGAGCATGATTCTGTTTTACAAAGCTGATCAAGAGCCTCACCTGGGTTTGCCCGGAATAGTATTTGCTTGTCAAATTGCAGCTCTTCAATCTGAACGACAATGCCTTCAATTATTTATTTATTTGCCATACTTGTATCCCACCTTTCTCAGCCCTGAAGGGGACTCAAGGCAGCCTTACAAAGGCAGCAATTCAATGCTGCATGTATGCATACGTCAATGGATAAACAAAACATTAAAACCACCCAATTAAAACATAACATTAAAACAATTAAAATCACATAGTCCAAGTCATTTTCCAAGGCCAGTCCGGGTCATTAAAATTAATTTACAATCTCTTATTGCCTGGCTCCCATTATTGACCAAAAGTCTCACCCCAAAGTCAAGTTTGGGGTGAGACTTTTGAAGGCCAGGAGGGAGAGGAAGGCCAGGAGGGAGAGGACTGATCTAATTTCACTGGGGAGAGAGTTCCATAGACAAGGGGCCACCACGGAGAAGGCCCTGTCTCTCATTCCCACCAGTCATGCTTGTGAGGGGTGTGGGACGAAGAGCAGGGCCTTCCCTGACAATATTAGCCTCCAAGGTGGATCATAGAAGGAGATACATTCAGACAGGTAAGCTGGGCCGGGATGATTTAAGACTTTAGAAATTAAAGCCAGCACTTTGAATTGTGCTCGGTAGCAGACTGGCAGTCAGTGGTGCTGATGCAACAGGAGGGACATCCTCTCTCTGTACACCGCTCCGGTGAACAGTCTGGCTGCTGCCCATTGGACCATTTGAAGCTTTTGAACAGTCTTCAGAGGCAACCCCACATAGAGTGTGTTGCAGTAGTTTATTTGGAATGTAACCAGAGTGTGGTCTACCATGGCCAAGTTTGACTTCCCAAACTTCCCAAGCTCAACTGGTGCACCTGGCCACCACTGAAACCTGGGGTTCCAGGCTTTATAACTCCAGAGTGATGGAAGCATGCTCTCTCAAAGCAACAGCTGAAGACATGCCAGTTGATCTATTCTCTGCTTCGTGACATGCTGCATTAATCTACTGATTTACCCGTCATGGGCTTCAGACTTAAAGTGACAACATTTGTATGATCCTCTAAGGTTGTTTAAAAACTGTAACATCCCCCACCCCACCCCCAACAAGAAATGATATGCTGCTTTACATGCTTACTTATTCTCCCCCAGGGGAGCTGTGGAGGAGAAATACTGTCTGCTTAACAAGTCAAGTTTGCGACTTTCTTTGTCAAGCGGAGCTGTCTGAGCCTTCTCTCCTCCTTTTCATCTGGCTTGAAAAAGAAAGCAACATATTTCTCCTGAATCCTTATATACATTTTCAATCTGTCTTGAAACAGAAGATGGTTTAGTCCATGGCTTTTGGATACGTTCTCACAGCCCTGGTAAAAGTGGTAGCACTGAGAGCTTGTACAGTGTTGAATTCAAGCTGCTTAAAAACCGGTGTGGGGAAATGTTGGAATTCAACCTTAATTCCTAGAGGCTTCCCCATGTGTAGCTTCCCCATGAGTAATACTTACTCATTGTAGGAATGATTGCCTTTTAACAAAGAAAGTGGTGTGACACCCACAACCTAAGTACCGTAGTAGTAAACTAAAAAGATAAAATAGCAATGAAGACATACAGCTAGCTGTTTGTTAGAAGAAAAGGAACTGAGGGGAATATTGTGGTGTAGCTGTATATAGATCAGGCATGGGCAAACTTGGGCCCTCCAGGTGTTTTGGATTTCAACTCCCACAATTCCTATCAGCTGGTAATCTGTTAGGAATTGTGGGAGTTGAAGTCCAAAACACCTGGAGGGCCCATTTGCCCATGCCTAGACAGTAGGAGGTGGGGCAGGGATCCCACCAAAACTTGCTCAGCTCCAACCAAAATTCTGCAGAGATGCAAGACCCATTTGTGTGTGCCATAGATGACAACCACACTTCAAAATGAGCTGCTCTTTCCTGACTCTCCATAAGGGAGAGATGCTTTCACTGCACTAATGGAGTTAGTGTCAAGAGCCTGAATTATTCAAACTCAATTGCGAGAATGCATACTCCATGCTTGGCAGTATCTCCACGTAAAAAGTCAAAGAGTGATTAAACTAATAGAGTTTAATCAAGTTAATGGTGGGAGTGGAGGGTTTTGTTGTTGTTGTTGTTTTTTTTTTGCTTCAATAGGCTTTTGGAAACTGGCTGTAAGAATAGGCAATTCTTCCGATCTTCCCTTGGGCCCCATCCTCACTGGCCTTTTAATGCAGTTGGAAGTAGCTTGAAAGTGTGACAGCTAGACAACAAATAGCCACAAAAGAGCACAAAAGAAAGCCCTTATGTGCATCAGTGCTCTCTGTTGGAGCATGTAAAGAAATCAGTTAGTGTGTGTTAACTGTAAAATAAGATGCACGAAGCTGATTGGCTGAGCCATGCCCTGGGAACTGGCTGAGCCTGGGACTTTTGGCTACTGTTACATTTTCAGGCTTGGGCTGTGCAGGTGCTTGCAGAGAAACAGAGAGAGACAGTTTTGGAGTGTGCTCTTGCTTCATGAGCTGCTGGAAGGAGACCTTCCACATGGACAAAAAGACCATTTAAAATCTCACTAAAAGGACATTATGTGAGTCAATGCAACTGATCACATGGTTGTAAATATGTTGTTCTTTATTACGAAGAGGAAACTACTTGTTCTTTATTGATAATCTGCATGGACTGATCAAATGTGAACTACACATGGTTTATTTTACATTACGCCACACTCTCCCTCATGGATACTCCCAATCTCACACTCCTTGATGTGTTGAAAGTAAGTGGTAACCATGCTCCCAATAGATAGCTCCTGAGGATTTGGTGTGCAACTGTGAGGCCTTTTATACCAAATAATACTTGGTGTGTGTCCGTGTCCGTGTGTGTCCTGGGACTACAGCTAATGTGACTCCGTTTTTCTTTCTTCTTTCTTTCCCCCAATTTGAAATGAATGGGAAGAGGAGGCATCAACTACATTAACAACAGACAAATTACCGACTAAATACTGTGTACCAAATGCCATGTTTGGAGGCTTTGCTGTTGCAAATGCTACTGCTTAGGCTCTTCATGCGCTCAGCTGTCCAGGCTCAGGAGACTGAAGTGAGTTGGACGAGAGGCAGATCTACATAAGGCTCATATCAAGTTTCATGAAAAAAGGGCCTGTCATGAGAGTTGAAAGTTCCCATGAAATCTCTGATTGCATAGGAATCTGAGGCTCTTGCAAGAGGTCTTCCTTTTCTGAGACATGATGTGGGCTTCATATAGGCTTGCCTCATACGTACCAGCAAGTCTTCGTCTGGTTTGGTCTGGCCACAATGTGGACTGTCTTGTGTTTCCATTTGCATCATAATAGTTGCAATTGACAATGTAGGCAAAAGCAAGTCTGTTTTATAGAGGCCCACTTCTGAAAGCTGTTGTAAGTAAACAAGGAGACATATGGTACAGTTTGCTGGTTGGAATGCACATGAAATTGTTTCCTGATGCCCCTGAATTAAAGTGTGTCAGAATGTGGACAGCCTACATGTCAGAAAGCTAGGCGAGGCTTGGTTTTCCACCTCTTCATCCTGTCATTGCAGAGCCGTTCCTACTGTATGCTGCAACCCATTAAAACTACAGAAGCACTAAAGAATAGTGTTAATGGTATCTGTGTGCGTATTTTCTCCCTTGTGGTCTAATAGTGCCAGCAAAAAGAATCCTGGAGGAGAGAATGGCAGAGGGAGGGAGAGATCCAGCTG
The DNA here is from genome assembly GCF_037176765.1 of Anolis sagrei. Lineage (NCBI taxonomy): Eukaryota > Metazoa > Chordata > Lepidosauria > Squamata > Anolidae > Anolis > Anolis sagrei. The sequence continues at coordinate 206,325,138 of NC_090024.1, read as the reverse complement.
CTTTCCCCGTAAAAACAAAACACAGTGGACCAGATTGTTATAATTTTGAAGTGACTGTCAATATACTAACGATTCTAGTCCAGTGGATTGTTGTAGGTTTTTCTGGGCTATATGGCCATGTTCTAGAGGCATTTTATGTATCAGTAACTAGAGCTGATGTGGTCTATCCAATGCAATTTTCTGAATCAGCACCCCAAATAATCAAACTGAATCTAAAGTTGACCAAAAACTGATCCTTAACCCTTTTGGTACTGATGTTGGAGAGTGGTCCCTGGTCAAGTGATCCCTGGTCAAAAAAGGTTAGGCATCACTCCACTAAGTGAGTGGAATGACAGTATATGAGGAAGATTTCCTTTTCAGCTCTCTGGATTTTTTAAATAAAGCTTTTAATTCCATTGTAATAAAACGTAATATAGTGAAGAAGTTCAGATCCCCATTCAGCCATGAAATTCGCTAGTTGAACTTGGGCCAGTCATTGTCTCTCAACCTACCTCACATGTTGCTGTGAGGAAAAAGCGGGTTAAGCAGAGAATAAGAGACATCTCTTTGAGTCGTCTGAAAGGAAAGATGGCTTATTAATTGCAGATCTCTGGGGCAATTTCTTCTGAAGTTTAATGTTACTGAAACAACATTGGTTAACATAGTGCTTAGTCATATATTCCAATTTAAAGTGTATCATTCAAATAGCATTTTTTCCTCCCTGCAGCTGTTAAATATTGAACTCTTCCCCCACTACAAAACAGAAAAATCTCTATGTCTAATGTACCTATTTACAGCCTCCTGTAAGATTTGTGGTGGTTGCTACGGACAAAGGGTCATAAACGAAGTGGAGGGAACGCATTTTCTTTGCCAGGCTTGTATAGCTGGTATAGTCCAAGTTGCAATATCTTTAGGAAGCGAAGTCGGCAGCACCGTAGGCATTCCAAGACAGCTTGTCATATTCTATATGAGGAGATCACATTTTAAAGAGAAGGAAACTTGGACCATGACCGTGAACTGCAACATTCAGTACTCTAGGTGGTAATGTAAAACCACAGCAGCTGGCCAACCTATTCCAGAGAGCAGAGGAGTTCCAATTTCTGATTCCAGTGCTGCTGTAACTCGGGCAGGTCTAGCTCTAAAGTAACTTGATCACCATGTGTGGGTGTGCTTTTATAGTGACTTTTAGATTGCACGTTCATCCATGTATCTGAGGACTGAGGACATGGATGTTAGTCTGCATCAGCCCATTATCTCGTTATTTTAAGATCAGAATGGCTCCATATGATTCATGCTGTCTGTCTGGCAGAAGAAAAAATTGGATCTAAGAATACAAATGTGAAAGATGACGACAAAGACTGATTTGTTACCACACTAGGTTAGAACACATGCTTATACACGTCTACAGGCTATTTTTTCAGAGAAGGCTTGCATGGGGGTGGGGACTTAGTCCAGATGCATTAAGGCAGGGGTCCTCAAACTAAGACCCGGGGGCTGGATATGGCCCTCCAAGGTCATTTACCCGGCCCTCACTCAGGGTCAACCTAAGTCTGAAACAACTTGAAAGCACACAACAACAACAGTAATTCTATCTCATAAGCCAAAAACAGGCCCACACTTCCCATTGAAATACTAATAAGTTCATATTTGTTAAAATTGTTCTTCATTTTAATTATTGTATTGTTTTTATGTGGTTGCACTACAAACAAGATATGTGCAGTGTGCATAGGAATTTATTCATGCTTTTTTCCCCAAATTATAATCTGGCCCAACAATCTGAGGGACTGTGACCTGTCCCTCTGTTTAAAAAGTTTGAGAGCCCCTGCATTAAGGAAACCATTTCTCATTGCAAGACTGTCAGAGAATAGGCTGCTATCTGTCCATAAACTTCCACTTTTTCCAAATTCAATAGAGCACAATTTGACTTGTTTAATTAATGTAGCAAAGTGCTACATTTATCAAAAAGCGACAGAGTCAAGACCTTTTCCAGAAATAAAATTTATTGGGAAGGTAAACAAAATATTAATTGTATTGTTACTGTGAAGACGGGGTGAATCCACACTAAAGAATTAATGTAGTCTGACGTTCCTTTAACTGCCATGACTCAGGCAGTTCAGCCTTTCAGGAGGGTCCAGATGGCATGTAAAAGATCGGGAATTTTGGTGGGAACTTTCAGGTGCATTTTGGACTAGCTTGCTAGATTCTTGTGAAGCTCACTTTCCCAGACAAATGGAATGTTTTTGAGCTAAGTTCTTGCGAGGGTAGCTATTACATTACACCACTTCTATTTTTGGGACCGCTTTTGCCATACTCCATTCAGCAATGTTTTTGCCTTATACAATCCTAGTGCTCAGCTGCACTTGCATTACAAGGCAATTCATTGTTATGGTGATATATGCAAAGGCATGAGTGTGGTGGGAACTGATTTCTTCTCTGATTGTGGCTAGTCACGTGGGAAATTTCCACTGTGTTTAGAGGAATCACACAAGACATCAGTTCCCATGAAATCTTGGTAGCTAAGCAAGGGCATCCCTAGTTAGTATTTGGAAGGAAGACCATAAACAATTATCAGGAAGGCTGTATTTCAGAGGAGGGAGCTAGCAACACCTTCTACGTATTCATTGCATGTTCTCATTTGGTAAGCCGGGCAAGTGCGACGGGCAGCCCCACCAAAAGCAGCCATGTTGGTGATATGGGGCATCCTGGTGAATCTCCCCACTGTTGCCCACTTTTTTGACTTCAATGTTATAAGGTCCTTAATTTTAGAAAGCAGCACTAGCGGAAGAGTACTTCTGGATCGTCCTGCAGACATGAGGAAGTTGAGACTGAGGTCCCATGTGACTGAATGTTTATCTGTCTTTTTATCTACATATGCAGCTGGCAATAATAATGCTCAGTATTTAAATATTGCCGTGGAGATTTTTTAAATTTTTATATTGAAAGAATATCCATAAAGAGGGTTGTTTGTTAGCCTAGCCTTCTAAACCCTTCGCTACCTCTTTCTGTTGGCAAAGTACCCAGCCACTGTGCCTTCTCTTGCAAGCCAAAGAACAGTATAGAATAGGTTTTAGAGATCTGGCAAGGAATGGCAGTGAACAATATTTTGTTCTCAGCATCCATCTGCAGTCTTTCAATAATTAATTGTCAGCTAAAGGTTAATATAAAGTAGTGTTATGGTACCCAGTTTAGTATTTGTAGATCCTCTGTTTCTTCCTTCTTTATGCCAGTCCAAGGGAACATTGAATTGCTCCTCTGCTGAAGAAACTAAATTTCTTCTAAACAATAAATGCAAACATGCGGCTTTTAAAGTTTTCTGGTATGCAGTAGTTATAGCAAAATTAAACTCAAACTGGGTGCAATATGTCTGGGAGATAATTTATCCGTCTAGACCAGAGCTTTCCAAACATTTCTTGTTAATGACACACTTTTTAGACATGCTTTATTTTGCAACATAGTAATTCAGTTTAAGTGGCAAACCAGAGGTGAGATACACACACACACATAAATTGTAATAACAGAAATTATGGGAACAAAACATATCTCGTAAGCAAAAAATATGTAATTTTTTTGCTTGGGTTGTTGTGAGTTTTCCGGGCAGTATGGCCATGTTCCAGAAACATTCTCTTCTAACATCTCTCTCTGAGGATGCCTGCCATAGATGTGGGCGAAACACCAGGAGAGAATGCTTCTGGAACATGGCCATACAGCCTGGAAAACTCACAGCAGCCCAGTGAATCTGGCCATGAAAGCCTACACAATGCAACCAACACACTAACATTTAACATGTTGCAACAAACAGTTTGGAAAGCCCCTGTGTAGACCATCTCAGTTAGATGTGTTTTCTGTGTTGAATCTTTTGTTACATTGGGTTTCTTTAAAAAAGGAAATTCCATGGCAGAGGTAGCAAATGTATGGCTTTCTTTATGGTGTTGTAGTGCATCTGCCATTAAACTTCACCTCTAGACTATGATAGCTAAGGCTGATGAGAGTTGCAAGGTTTAGAGGGTCACATGTTCTCTACCTCTGATCTGTGGCACAAATGGACTGCATGAAACCTTTGAGACTGCAAAATGTGGCCTGTGAAGCTGCACCGAATTTCCTTGAAGCCACTAGATGCCCCCATCCCCAAAAATATTTTGTGCACTTACATTTGGGTCAAATCTGCATCCCAAAATGAGAGAAATCAACCTTAAACCAACCACAAATGTGATCATTCTAACCATCACAAATCACTTAAACTATTCAACCTTCCCTGCAATAAAAATCTGAAAATTGGGCAAAATGGCAAGTGGAAGTGATGCAAAATAACTTTCAGTGCACCAAAATATTATGTGCCACCCACAGGGTCAGGATAGGGAAGAGAATGGAAAAGGTCCTACGATTGCCCACCTCAGGTATATAGCCTTCTTGTTAAAATGGTAAGCTGAATCTAATGGGCCTGGATATATTTCAGAGTGGGAGGATTGCTGATTGAAAGTCACAGCTCAGTCCTTGGAGGCCAGCTTCTAAGACATCCATAGATACTTCCTTCTCAATGTGTTTTTGAGAGGTTTCTCACTATCATCCTGTATATTTGTCTAAGCAGAAAAAGACTAATGACTTGCTTCTTTCCTCTTCCCCCAGTCTCAGCCGATGAGGACTGCAAATGGTACATGGACAAAAATGGCTCCTTGCATCATGGCTTTGACTGCCACTTTCCCTACTTCTGCTGCGGTGACTGTTATCAGCGTTTCTGCTGCACCGACCTCAGGAGACTCATCACCGAGCGGCAGCAAAAGCACTGCATGGCATTCAAGTAAGAACATCTGAAAACTAAAGAGGCCGGTGGGAAGGGACAAGTCATTACACTTTAAAGCTTATAGATATCTCTAAAGAACTAGAGTTGATGGGGTGGTTTCATTTTGTTTGTTACTAAAGGTTAAATGCACAGTTGGCAGATTAACACACTTGTTTGTTTTTTTATATGTTTGAATAAGTGTGTGATGTGTCCAGTTTGGCTTTCCATTCATGCCTCAATTGACCTGACTGGCTGAGAGCCTACACTGAGGAGATGGAACACAATGTGGGGCTCATGGAGTTATGCAACAGTTACCCAACAATTCCTTTGCTAGTGAATTACAATGCTTTGCAACTAAATGCAACTAAATGTATGCCAAATCCCTGCATACATCTATATGCACAGTGTGTAACTGTAACATATATCTACTACCTAGAGGACCTTGAACTAAATATGACCGTTCTGCAGTGGACTAAGTGTTGATCTATTCCTGTAAGCAATCTTATGCATGCTTAAGCTGCCAATACATTATTGCCTCTATGTTCTTAAGCCTATCATCAGGATAACTTAACCATAGTTGGAGGATCTAACCCAGGTATGAACGAACTTCAGCTCTGCAAGTGTTTTGAACTTCAACTTCCACAATTCCTAACAGCCAGTAAGCTATTAGGAATTATTGGTCTTCAATCTTGCTGGCACAAGGATTTAACCCATCGCACCACGGGTCGGAGGTTCAAATCCAGGGAGACCACAGATGAGCTTCCTCTGTCAGCTCCAGCTCCCCATGTGGGGACATGTGAGAAGCCTCCCACAAGGATGGAAAAAACATCCTTGCAGACAGCCAATTCTCTCACACCAGAAATGACTTGCAGTTTCTCAAGTCTCTCCTGGCATGAAAAAAGAATAGGAATTGTGTGAGTTGAAGTCCAAAAAACCTAGAAGGGTTGAAGTTTGCCCATACCTGATCTGACCCAATCTTTCTGTACTAAATCTTAAATGAAATAGTGATTCTTTTGCATATAATGATGAGTATGGGACTGGGGCTGGTTCAGTTTTTAAATGTGTCCAAAGGTAATGTGCCATCTTATTCCCCTGCAGAATGGAGAAGACATATGTTTCTCAATGTATAATTAAAAATCCAGTCATTAATATATCAATAAAAGTAGATTTCTTGGAAAAGTCAATAATGTCTTATTGGAATCAAATGCCATGTACACAGGTCAGTTACCATCTCTGTCTGCTCTCTATAGCCCAAGAACAATTGCTGGTATTGCTTCTGCTGTGATCCTCTTTGTGGCCATTGTTGCCACTATCGTTTGCTGCTTCCTGTGCTCCTGTTGCTACCTGTACCAGAGACGGCATCACATCCAGACACCTTCACCTTATCAAGGTAAGTCTGTTCTAGCTGTTGTGGAAAATACCTTTCTTCTAGACCAAATCTGAAGATGCTGTGAATATCCACAACTGACACACATCCTAATGCACATATCTTCCTTTATGTTAATGTCCTGCCTTTGCATTAGTTTGAGATGATTGTGAATGCTTGGGTCAATTAAGTGTTAGTTTGAGACCATTTTCAATACTTGGTGCAATTAAAAAAGAGCTGCAACTGGATTGGCAGCTCATGTACAGCAGTAGAGAACTATAAAGAATTGCAAAAGTCCTCCCAAATATCTGAACTGAGGAGAAGAGCATTTCAAGCTCTCTCATGTGGAGGACCAGCAATTGGTTTCTCCAGTGTCCCAGTACCACATTAGTGCTCATTGGCTACATTCTTTCTTTTTTTCCTGGAAACTCATTGCCTCTGGTGGCATAATGAGTTAAACCCTTGTGCCAGCTGGACTGCTGACTGAAAGGTCAGCAGTTCGAATCTGGGGAAGCGGGGTGAGCTCCCGTCTGTCAGCTCCACCTTTTCATGTAGGCACAATAGAGAAGCCTCCCACAGGATAGTAAAACACCCGGGTGTTCCCTGGGCAACGTCCTTGCAGACAGCCAATTCTCTCACACCAGAAGTGACTTGCAGTTTCTCAAGTTTCTCCTGACACAAAAAGCCCACAAATGGGTAGACTACAGCTCAGGGGCTAGCAGATGGGGAAAAACATTGATGCTAGGGGTGTGGGACATGGATTAGTCCCCTCCCCAACCAAGTGGAATGGATTGTCCTAAATTCCTGACCCCTCCTCTGAGGTCATCAAGCCTTTTGCTTTCCTTTTCCTCTTCTGTGCTTCTTTCTGCAGAGTGAATGGCCTTGCTATCTCCAGCCTTAGACTGGGGAAATCCAGTCTGTTGTTTAGAAATCTTGTTTCTGTCTCCAACCAAACTCTCTGTTGAGAACACACATGAGAGGGAAATCATGCATTTATCTTTAGTCTCAAAATGATCATAATGATGAGATGCATCTGCGGCTCATAATGGAGCTAAAACTGTTTTGAGAATTCTTTAATAATGGAATATGAACCAACTTTAAAGCAGTTTCACATAAATTAATGCATTCATATTTTACAGCAGGGCTTAGATTACTCAGATGTGTTTTCCAATGGGAAATCTTTCCAAGGGCATCAGACTTAGGCCCCTTCTACACTGTGCTTATATCCCAGGATCTGATCTCATGTTATCTGTATTGAATTGGATTATATGAGTCTCCACTGCCAAATAATCTGGGATAAGAAGATATTCTGGGATCAGAAGGGGCCTATTTATTTATCGTGTCAGAAATGAATTGAGGATACAGTTGTAATGTATTTTAAAATGCAAAGTTTAAAAACATGGCATTATACTAAATGTCCTTTGACCAGTAGCTGGCCAGTTGGAGTCCCTCTGGTGTCACTGGGAGAAGGTCCTCCATTGTGTATGTGGCAGGGCTCAGGCTGCATTGTAATAGGTGGTCTGTAGTTTGGTCTTCTCCCACTTTGTAGCCCCATTTCTTAAGGTTAGCTCTTCATCTCGTGGTGCCAGAACACATTCTGTTCAGCAAGTTGCCCAATCTTCTGTGTGCCCAGGAGGAATCTCTCATTTGGTATCAGCCATGGCTTGAGGTTCTGGGTTCTGGGCTGCCACTTTTGGACTCTTGCTTGAGGATGTGTTCGAGTCAGTATCTCTCTAGATCTTAGAAAGCTATTTCTTGATTTAAGGCATTGGTGTGCTGGCTAATATTCAAACAAAGGATGGTCCAGAGATGTCACTGCCTCGATCCTTTCATTATTGCTGCTACTTCCTGGCTGATATCAGGTGGTGCAATCCCAGCTAAACAGTATAATTTATCCAGTGGTGTGGGGCGTAGACAACCTGTGATAATGTGGTATGTTATTGTGAAAGCCCTGTACTTCAGTGTCCCTTGGTCTGATGCATCAAGGCGGTTGTTCTGTGATACTTTATTCAAGTATATGCAAATTCCAAGTGTATGTGCTTGTTTCATACCAAGCTGTGGTTGGAATATTTTCTGTGCTACTAAAAAAAAAAAAAAGAAGAAGAAGAATCTCAAAGCTTGTAGTCTCTCCAACTATTTTATGGGATTGGTGGGAATTAAATATTGAAAGACTGCTAAAGGTACAGATCAGAAGTGTGCTTGCACTTGGTGGAGGTCCCAAGTTGAGGTCTTCACTTAGAGCACCAACTCAGAAATTGCTGTGTTTTTGTTTTGGCCCCAGGTCAGGACATCCCATTGTCTGGCTACCCTTCTCAACCTCCAGGCCCTTATCCTATGGATCCCAAAGCAGGACCAGCACCATTTCATCCTGGATATGCACCTGTGGCTGGGTATCCCCCTGCAGTGCCCACTGCACAGTATCCTATGTACCCACCTGGACCACCATATTACAACCCTTCAGGTAAGAAAATAGTGTGAAGCAACCACACCTGGGGTTTAAAAGCTTTGTCTTATCTCCATTACAGTAGAGTCTCACTTATCCAACCTTCGCTCATCCAACATTCTGTATTATCCAACGCAGTCTGCCTCCCACCCAGATCCACAGCTGTTTCAATACATTGTGATGTTTTGGTGCTAAATTCGTAAATACAGTAATTACTACATAACATTACCATGTATTGAACTGCTTTTCCTGATGATTTGTTGTAACACATGATGTTTTGGTGCCTAATTTGTAAAATCATAATGTAATTTGATGTTTAATAGGCTTTTTCTGAATCCCTCCTTATTATCCAACATTTTTGCTTATCCAACGTTCTGCCGGCCCATTTATGTTGGATAAGCGAAACTCTACTGTGTTATGCAAAGGACCCGCCCTGGAGGCGAAAGGATTACAAGGTGAACCAGCTACCAGTGGTAAAAGTGGCCAAGTGGTGTTAACGGCACCATTTTAGTTCTAGATCAGTATTTCCAAAGTAGAGGTTGATAAATCTTTTGATTGATTCACATGGGAGGAAAATCTATATGGGTTACATTATTCAACTTCTTACATACATCTCAGAAATCTATGTGTAGATCAGGGGTCCTCAAACTAAAGCCCGGGAGCCGGATATGGCCCTCCAAGGTCATCTTCCCACCCCTCGCTCAGTGTCAAACTAAGTCTGAAATGACTTGAAAGCACACAACAACAACAACAATCTCATCTCACCAGCCAAAAACAGGCCCACACTTCCCATTGAAATACTAATAAGTTTATATTTGTTTAACTTGTTCTTCATTTTAATTATTGTATTGTTTTAAAGTGTTTTTTTGCACTACAAATAAGATATGTGCTGTGTGCATAGGAATTTATTCATTTTTTTCCAGATAATAATCCGGTCCTCCAACAGTTTGAGGGACTGTGACCTAGACCTATATTTAAAAAGTTTGAGGACCCCCTGGTGTAGATCTTCACATCTCCCTCTGTGAGCCAGTGTGAACTTTAAGATCTTCCGGGGAGGCCCTCCTTTTGCTCCCACCACTGTCACAAGCATGGTTGGTGGGGACGAGAGAGAGAGCCTTCTTGGTGGTGGCCCCTCACCTCTGGAATGCTCTTCCTAGAGAAATAACATAGGCCCCATCCCTCCCCTCTTTTTGTAAGAGTTTGAAGACCTGGTGGTTTCAACAAGCCTTTGAGAACGACTAGTTCTAGTTCAGCTCCAGACACTGTTGAATATGGCCAGATCTTTTTCTATGAATTACCCAGGTCACTTTCCCCTAATAGGCCCTGGAAATGAACAGCTATAGGCTGTACCTGTTATTGTTGTGGCCTGCTATAGCACTGCACCTAATGTCCCAGGCCCTCTAGAAATTTTGAGCTCGTACTAGACTCGGCCCGGCCTTTTAAATTGCCTTGAACACGCTAGGTTAGGGTTAGGGTTACTGTGACTCTTTATGCCTATATTGTTTTGTTAATTTATGTTTATGTTGTTTACTTTTTATGTATTGATGTTACTTGGAAACCGTTCTGAGTCCCCTTGGGGAGATAGGGTGGTATATAAATAAAGTTTTGTTGTTGTTGTTGTTGTTGTTACTTTTTGAAGTTCAATTACATGATCCCTGGTTAGCCAGCTGAGTTCACTGGAAGAATTCTGAGCATTGCAGTGTGATCAGTCAGTTAAGTACCAAGCCTTGCAGCAGAGATGGGCAAATGTGCCGCTTTCTTTGGTTGTGAACAGCCTATTAGGAGCTGTATTCACAAAACATCTGGAAGGCTGTTTTGTCCACCTCCGCACTACATCCAGGATAGTAGTAAATGCTTCCTTCAGTATTCTGAATATTGGTGTTTTACTTTTGCAGCTCCACCACCCTACATCCCACCACAGATGTCACAAGCTAGCACCTGAAGAGGACTTTGCAGAGACTATACAGTGAAAGCATTTCTCTCTGGGCCTGTCAGATTCATCTCTGCAGAATTTCTATGGACTACCTGCTGCACTGGAATTCCTGCCTGGGCTTCAGTATTTGCCAGTTCCCTTACTAGCTGTTTCCTTTTTGCTGTGCATGGTAGGAAGCATTATGACCCTACTCCTTTGCTGCTGCCCTTCCCCACACCTCCTGCCCCCGTCACTGAGAGAAGCTCTTAGTTCTCTCCATTTCCCAGCTAGGCTCAGGAAAGTAATGGTGCCAGTGCAAGCAACCAAGGCTGATACAAATGGCACCCGTGTTCCCTCACCCCAAATTCCCCTGAGTGTCTTTAATGGAACGTGGTAAAGCAGCAGCCTCAAGATAAGGAGAAACACGGTTTCATCTTTCACCTGGCAAGAAGACAGCCTTTCTCACACTGAGACATTGGTCCTGCCCGTTTCCTGACAAACTATGAAGATCAGTCATGAGGGATGCCCACTATTCAAACCCTTGATGGCTCAGCTGATGTTTGGTGTCTTCAGAAATACCCAACTCTTTACGATGGTGAATATGAAGGTACCGAAATGCTTCAGGATTCCAGAGACACTTTGTGTTGTTGCATATAACTGAACAAAATGGGTGCCAATATAGTCACCACATGGTGGATATTATGTGGAAGTCCCATGCAGCCTACTCTGAGTTACCCAAAAGGAAAACATTAACTGGAAGGAATGCATGGAGGTAGAACACGAGTGGGGAAATCGAGACTATCCACATGTAGTTGGATTGCATCTCCATGATTTCTAGCCAGAATAGACAATGAGGGAGTGTGGGGATTGCAGTGAAATGTCTGGACATCACATCCCTTGATTTCTTACTTAGAGCAAGACCTTTGCAAGAGATGGGATAAGATCCTAGGAGGACCAGGCAGCTTAAGAGCTGCTTAGAAAACAGGAAGGGTCCATATTATTGTATAATTTGAGGATTTTGAGGCCAGGTTCCTCTTCTGTCCTTCTTGCACAAGCCTGAAAACATATTTCTGTCATTATTTTGCAAACTGAGGCCACATTTCCCATGGGCACTGCCTAGGGAGAGTAATTAAAGTAGCTGGGTATGAGATAGATTTTCTGGTAATACAAAAGTCTTGTTGTCATGGTGCAGCTTCAGATGAAAGCTGAACTGAAACTGTTGCATCTGTTCTGTAAAATAACACGAAGCTTGGATATTTGGAAGCGAAAAAAACAACTGTTGAAGTGTGCAGAACTATGAAGTCTTTTAACCGCAATGAGACATCTGGTAGCCTTATTTTTGCTGATTTGCACATGTTAATTGAGCTTAATGTACTGGTATTGCTCATTCTTTGCTAGTGAGGCTGAATGGGAAAAGAAACTGGAGGAGTCTGGAGCCTAAAAGTGTTGCTTGGACTACAGCTCCAGGAATCCCCAGAAAGCATGACCACTGGCCATAGCCAGTGGGGCATTTTGGGAGTTGTGATCCCCAAGATAAACCTTTCCAGACTCTGGCTGGGCCTTGCACTTCATGTTGGAAGGGAGGCTTGATTGAAACCAGCTCAGCAACTAGTTCTGCACATAAATGGGGGTACCCTGAGGACAGAGTTGAGAGGAAATTGGACATGTATTTGTTTATTTACAGCATTTATATTCTGCCCTTCTCACCCCAAAGGGGACTCAGGGTGGATCACAGAACACATACACGGCAAACATTCAATGCCATTAAACAGACAGGACAGACAATAGATAGTGGTAATATGTTGGCATTTCCCCCCAACTTCGGCGTCCTGGAGGCTGTGCTCGATTCTGGCCACAGGGGTTACTGTCGCTCCATCCTCTATGACAAAGAGCCTTGATCACAGACTTTCTCCTTCCTTTGATCCTTATCATTTTTCTGGTATTTTCTTTGTGGTGCCGTAAAATATCTCCCTGCTTAAGCGGTGCCTATTTCTCTACTCACAGCTCACAGCTGTTTTCGAACTGATTAGATGAACAGTAAGTTGGGCTGAAGGTTGGGTGCTCAGTGTGACCTGGGCTTTGAACTGGCAACCTTTCAGTTGGTAAGATCTATGGCTACTGATGATTAATCAGCTTTGCTAAAGCCCGGCCCTGGGGAGGGACACTGATTGAAAACATAATTAAAGACAAACAACCACAGTTGTCCTCTTCCTCTGTCATTTAGTCTTTTCAGGCTCCAAGTTCTTTTCCTTTCCACCTGAATCCTTTCTGAGCACAGTCAGTGACTAGAGTTCTGTTCAACTTTTTGCTAGCATAACTATGGATTGTGCTAGTAGATGACATTGGGGTATCCTGTTACTCAAGAGGTTTGCTCAGCTGTTCAGTGGCTGCCAGATGGCACCTGAGCATAGCTCTCCCACTGATGGCCATGGATGTAAATGCCCATCATGCCTTGGAGAGAGCTTCCCATGGATGGAGAGAATGATAATATTCTTACCAGGGCCAGGATGAATTATTTTGTTCCCTGGGTGAAGGACAAGATGGCACCATCCCATGTCTAGAAGGCTGTTGCATTGCCAATGAAATCTTACTAGCAGCAGAATGAAGAGATCAAAATAGGCTGCATTTAGGGAGAGGGGTGGTCACCTGGAATAAGCTCAGGAGGAGGAGCAGTCAAGAGATTGTCACTTTTACCCACTTGCACCTACCACCTAAGATAGTTCCTCACCTCTTTCTGCCCTAGATAGGGCTGGTTTTGATTCTAACATGGAGCCCTCGGTGGCGCAGTGAGTTAAAGCCTTGTGCTGGCAGGACTGCCGACCGACAGGTCAATGGTTTGAATCCAGGGAGAGTGGGTTGAGCTCCTTCTGTCAGCTCCAACTCCCCATGCAGGGACATGAGAAAGCCTCCCACAAGGATGGTAAAACATCAAAACATCTGGACATCCCCTGGGCAACGTCATTTCAGACAGCCAATTCTCTCACGCCAGAATCAACTTGCAGATTCTCAAGTCGGTCCTGACATGAAAAAAAAAATCTAACATGGCCAGTTGACCCAACTGTCTTTTTTCCTTCTCAGAAATAATAGCTCAGCTGCACCTTTGTGCAACATTGCTTTTTCCAGCTGCCCCCTCCTTGGCTTTGTCTCTAGTCATTGTGAAATATGTCTACTAAGGCCCTATCTACACTCTCATATAAAATCCAGATCATCTGCTTTAAACTGGATTATATTAGTCTACACTATAACCCAGTTCAAAGCAGATAATCTGGATTTTATATGGCAGTGTAGATCAGGCTGAAGATCTTGAAAAGAAGGCTCTCCGTCCTTTGTAGCATTGCCATATTTGCTGCAGAGTTTCTCTGTGCTTTTTTGTGTGTTCCTGCTGCCCAGCAGCAAAACCATCTAACACTCAAGCATATTATTCTCCTTCCTGAGATGGGCCAATGTCCTGCTTGTGGAGATGAGGATGCAAGGTGCTGCAGGGCCGGTTGTATTGCAAGCTGAGTCTCTGTTTAAATTTCTTGCCAAAAATGTGGAGGAAGGCAATCTGGATGGTTGGGTGTGTGGAACAAAGACACCATGCACTAGTCTGGGTACAAAGGCAGTCCTTGTGCAAGGTGGGCTGGGAGACGCGTTTGCATGGTGATTTCCCACCAGTGAGGCAATTCCCCATGGCTTCATGGCACTTAGCAACTAGGGAAGTCAATGGCCCCATTGTGAAGGAAAGCAATGCACTGTGCATGTGGAATTTTTAAAAATGGCTTTAGGCTTTATCCTCCAAATAAAGCCCAGTCTTGTAGACCCAAAGCTAATGGCCTTGGTGTTCAGAACGCCCTCTGGGTGCATCTCTCTTTTGCTATGCTTTGATGTCTTTGTATGCTGTAAGAAAATATCCAAATTGAAAACAGGAGGGACCTATAGCCTCAAACCGCTGATCTGAAGCCTTTCCCCCCACTGTGTGGGGATGACCTGTCTGTGTTTCCGCAGCAGTTACTACTGCTACATCCTGTTGTAATCAGAATGGCAAGAGTTTGCATCCTAAAATGTTGCTAAAATGTGGATTAAACATATCAGTATTGATAAGACTGTTGCTTTCTCTCTGTGTGTTCTACCTAAATGGTTAGGAACTTGGGACAGTTAGTTTTGGCACGCATCACTACAGGATCGGTTGTCAACGGAACACCTGTTGAACATTGTATTTTTTAATACTGGAAGTGTCCAAGAGTTCATTTTCTGATTTTGTTTATAATGCTGAAAGCCACATATATTTCTTCCAGGAACAATAGTTGGCCCTCCACATTTGGGGATTTCACTTTTAAAGATGGATTATTTGCAAATTTGATTTCTGTTTTCTTTCTAGAAATCTCTAGATTCTTTCTCAGAGGCTTTGTTAACTTTGGGTGAATCTAAGCCAGCGTTTCTCAACCTGGGGGTCTCGAGGGGCATGTCCAAAGATAATCAGAAAACACAGTTTTTTTTGTTGGTCATGGGGGTTCTGTGTGGGAAGTTTGGCCCAATTCTATCATTGGTGGGGTTCAAGGGGCTCTTTGATTGTAGATGAACTATAAATCCCAGCAACCACGACTCCCAATGTCTATTTTCCTCAAACTCCAATGTTCACATTTTGGCATATTGAGTATCCGTGTCAAGTTTGGTCCATCATTGTTTGCATCTACAGTGCTCTCTGGATGTAGGTGAACTACAACTCCAAAACTCAAGGTCAATGTCCATCAAACCCTTCCAGTATTTTCTGTTGGTCATGGGAGTTCTGTGTGCCAAATTTGGTTCACTTCTATTGTTGGTGGAGTTCAGAATGCTTTTCGATTGTAGGCTAGCTATAAATCCCAGCAACTACAACTTCCAAATGACAAAATCAAGCCCCCCCCCCCAACTCCACCAGCATTCAAGTTTGGGCGTATTGGGTATTTGTGCCAAATTTCGTCCAGTGAATGAAAATACATCCTGCAGATCAAATATTTACATTACAATTCACAACAGTAGCAAAATTACAGTTATGAAGTAACAACAATAACAATTTTATAGTTGGGGGTCACTACAACATGAGGGACTATATTAAGGGGTCACGGCATTAGGAAGGTTGAGAACCACTGCTCTAGGTCCTCTTGCATGACTGTGATCACCTTCTGCCATATGCTGGGGGACCTTAAGATTTATAGGCAAACCACTTATTTTGATATTTGTAGGCCCTCTACAAAAAAACAAAAAACAAAAAAACAACCCATGTATTCTATAGAATAAAATGAAACTTGGTTATTCGGAAGTGAAACACAACTGTTGAAGTGTGCAGAACTATGAAGTCTTTTAACCATGACGAGACATCTGGTGGTCCTATTTTTGCTAGTTTGCATATGGTCATTCAGCTTAAAGTACTGACATTGCTCATTCCTTAGTAGTGAGGCTGAGTGGAAAAAGAAACTGGAGGAGTCTGGAGCTTAAAAGGGGAGGGTGTGTTGTGCGCTATGCTTTCTATCAATGATATAGAATGGGGTGGTCAATAGGGCTTGGAAGACTGGCCCTCCAGATATATTGGCAATGCCTCTAGCAATCTCATCCAGTTTGGACTTCTTTGAGCTTGAAGATCTGGAGAGCCAAGGTTTCTTCACTTTTGGCATTGTAGATAGATAGTGCTACGACACTAACAATGTTTAACTAGGGAAATGATAGCTTTCTCTTCGTTTTGGAGGAATAAATGACTTGGAAAGGAAAAATGACAATAAAGAGGTGTTAGAGAAAGTGAGGGAACTTCAGATCTTTCTCTCTGTCCTTGAAACATCCTGTCCTTTGAAACCAAGGAGGTTATTCTAGTATTGGCCAACATAGGCATATTTTGCTCTGGGCTTCATTTGAAGAAGAAGAAGAAGAAGGGAGAAGGAGAACTTTATTTTTCTACCCCGCCTCTATCTCCCCAAAGGGACTCGGGGCGGCTTACATGGGGCCAAGCCCAAAGCAAAATACAATTAAAAGCAAGCAATAACAAATTAAAACAGCAAAAACAGAATAAAACAGCATAAAACAGCATAACAATAATAACAAGCATCAAAGGCAACAGCAGACTAATTTTGGAGGGAAGGATGAGAACCACTATGCGAGCTAGTTAAAGGATAAGGTGGTTCAATAAGGTGGATAGCAACATATAATAGCATCGGAAATAACATGGACGCAGAGCAATTTAACAGGATCAATTTAACTTAACTTAAAGATAGATATAGGAATTCAAAATCAGGTCATGATTCAGGACATGATATATTTCATTTATCATAGGAGTCGTCAGTCGAATGCACAATGAAACATCCATGTCTTTAATTCCTTACGGAATGTGGGAAGGGAGGGTGCCAGCCTGATTTCCCTGGGGAGAGAGTTCTAGAGACAAGGGGCCACCACCGAGAATGCCCTTTCCCTCGTCCCCATCAACCGCATATGGGATGGGGCAGGAGCGAAACAAGAGCATTCCTGGAAGATCTTAAGGACCATGTGGGCTCGTAAGGGAGGAGGCGGTCATGCAGTTAGGCAGGCCCTGAACCGTTTAGAGCTTTATAGGTAATAACTGGCACCTTGAATTTGCAACTGTTCAACAACTTAGGAGATTGTTCTCTTTCTCCCCCACCACTCCCCAAGCCAACTAACTAGTGTCTTACAGGTTGTAGTGCAATATAAAATAAACCATGTGTAGTTCACGTTTGATCAGCCCACACACTGCCTTGCCAGAGAAAGAAAATATGCCACACAGATGAACAATGAAGAGCATGTAGTTTACTCTTCCTTATTCAGAACAACATATTTACAATCATGTGATCAGTTGCATCGACTCACATAATGTCATTGCATGAGGTATTTAAAATGGTCTTCCTTTGCCCATGTGGATAAACTCCTTCAGCAGCTCATGAAGCAAGAGCACACTCCAAACTTTGTCTTTCCCTGCATCTTTCTCCGTTTGTCTCCAAGCACCTTCACAGCTCAAGACGGAAAAATGTAAGTGTCCAAAAGTCCCGGGCACTGCCTGATCAATCAGCTTCATGCATCTTATTTTACAGTTGTCACACACACACTAACTGATTTCTAACATCCTGCAACACAGGTAACATATTCTGTATAGAGCAGGTATGGTCAAACGTTGGCCCGCCAGGTGTTTTGGACTTCAACTCCCACAATTCCTAACAGCCTACAAACTTCATTTATTCAGCATACAGGTAGATTGCTTATCAGTTGAAAGTTTAAACAGTAAGTTCTCTAAGGCATTCTGTTGCAGTCTCTTCCCGGAATGGAAGACTGGAATTGCAAAATCCAGGACAAACAATGGACTGGCAAAATATTCCTCTCCAATAGTAACTGTAGACACTTCTGAAGTAGCTGAGATACAATACATATGTGCAAGGAGGAGAATACATCTATGTATGCTCACATAGCTTGGTTGCTCCCTGCTGGCCAAGATAGGAATCACAGATCATGCCAGGCTACTTCAGGCCCTTTCTACACTGCCATATAATCCAGATTATCAAAGCAGTTAATCCACATTATCTACTTTGAACTGGATTATATGAGTCTACATTGCCATATAATAATTCAAAACAGATGATCTGGATTTTATGTGGCAGCGTAAAATTCGAACCTGCGACCTTGAGAGGGGCTGCAGACACCTCTCAAGGCTTCAGAAATGATGTGCAGGGTTGATGAAGTTTCCCTCTGACACTTCCTGAATAGGCAGTGTCTTCAAGGTTAGAATTGCTCTGCTGCCTGTATGGTGAGTGCCTGTTCAATGTTGTGATTGGGTATTCTGAACCCAGAGTAAGGACTTGTCAAAGGCTTTCATGGCTGAAATCACTAGGTTGTTGTAGGCTTTTTGGGCTATATGACCATGTTCTAGAAGCATTCTCTCCTGACATTTCACCTCCATCTATGACAAGTATCCTCAGAGACCTCATAACCTCTGAGGATGCTTGCCATAGATGCAGGTGAAACGTCAGGAGAGAATGCTTCTAGAACATGGCCATATAGCCCGAAAAACCTACAACAACCCAGACTTGGAGGAACTTTCATAGACAGGGATCGTCAAGGAGCCAGCCAGAGCTCCTCAGTGTCCGCCTTCCACAACCCCCCACTACTGAACTGGGTCACACACTTCTGGACCACTTGAGTGGAAACAGAGTGGAATGACCCCAATTTAAACATACTGGCTCTTTACTGGTTCCTCCTTCACACCTGTCCAGAGCAGGGAGGAGAAAACATGTTAACACAAATTAGAAGCCAGCTGGAGCTTTTGGTCCTTTTCAACATCCAGTGGGCAAGTTTTCTTTAAGACAGTATTCCTGAAATACTGTACCATAATGAAGGTCCACTATCTGACAGAGGTAGGTAACTTTATCCAACCTGAAAGCCAAATTTAATTTCAGAGAGGTCCGCATTCCAGTTGCAAATGTGGGACAAAGGAAAAAGTTTGAGGTCAAATATCAGCACACTCATCTTAAAGCCTTTATTGTCAATAGCTAGGCCTTAACAGCATTTAAACCAGGCATGTTGTAGGCACTCCAGAATGCATACAACAACAAAAACAACACTAGCTCCCTGAGGGTACTCAGAGCGGTTTCCAAGTAACGTAATCAATACATACATTGTTTTTTTTGTCGTGTCAGGAGCAAACTGAGAAACTGCAAGTCGCTTCTGTTGTGAGAGAATTGGCCGTCTGCAAGGTCATTGCCCAGGGGACGCCCGGATGATTTGATGTTTTATCATCCTTGTGGGAGGCTTCTCTCATGTCCCCACATAAGGAGCTGGAGCTGATAGAGGGAGCTCATCCGCCTCTCCCCGGATTCGAACCTGCGACCTGTCGGTCTTCAGTCCTGCCGGCACAGGGGTTTAACGCACTGCGCCACTTGGGGCTCCATTACATACATAGTAAACAACATAAACATAAAATTAATAAAGCAATATAAGCAGATGATGATGGTAGTCTGAACCTTGTTGTTGTTTTCATCTCAGGAGCGACTTGAGAAACTGCAAATCACTTCTGGTGTGAGAGAATTGGCCATTTTCAAGGATACTGTCCATGGGATGCCCGGATGTTTTGATGTTTTACCATCCTTGTGGGAGGCTTCTCTCATGTCCCCACATGGGGAGCTGGAGCTAACAGAGGGAGCTCAAACCACTCTTCTCATATTCAAACCTCTGACCTGTTGGTCTTCAGTTCTGCCGGCACAAGGGTTTAACCCATAGATTTCTATATCTATCAATATAGAAACAAGGCAACCGTTAAAGCCAACCAACAGCTGAGGTAAACGTGTGCTGATTCAGAAATATAACAACCTCCTGAGAGATTATTCTGAGAGGATGCATTTGAATGCTACACTAGACATTGGCATTACTATTTGTTCCTTGTCTTATCGGTGGTTATGCCTCTGATCACCAATTTCTGGAAAAGGGGCATCAACAGAATGAGATTACTGCCTTCATGGCCTGCCTTTTGGGCTTCCCAAGCATATCTCCTTTCTCACTGTGGGATGTGAATGTTGGACTAGACAGCCCTTTGGCCTTGTTTCTCAGAGCTCTGCCTATGTGTGTATATGTATGTTCCTGGTCCAGTGAGTATCAGCTATCACTCTCTTTTTATTCAAGGAGAGACCAAGCGTAGTACAGTAACTTTATCTGCAGATTCGCTTTCTGCTATTCCAGTTTCTCATTGCCAACTGAAGTCTGAAAATATCCTTATTCACAGGTTAACTTGTTGTGTTTTTAGTTCCCTGTGGTCAACAATGGTTCAAAAATATGACTGTTATATTGTTTGGTACTATCCACAGCTTCAGATATCATTCGGGTGGTGACTTCAAACATATCCACTGCAGATAAGGAGAGGGGGCTACTGCACATGAATCTTTGCAGGGGCACAGGATCAAGTTCAACACAGCTTTGCCTTACTTGGCTTACCACAACCAAGGGCTCGCCAAGCCTCCTAAAGTACCACCCATGTTTATACAGTTCCTGTCTGCTGTATAATGTATCTGCTGGGGATATGTTCCAGGTCACACACACATAACTGAAGCCAAAGATAACAGTTGACACCCTGTGATAGATCCTTCTTAGTGTTGACATAGGTCAGATATGACTAAGAGGTTTAAACAACAAACTAAATAAAGGGAATGCAAACACATCAATTAGTTTTATGTGTGAACTAGCTGCCCCCTGCCACACGTTGCTGTGACCCAGTCTGGTGACCTGGAAAATAGTGTTGGTTTCTAATATATGTAATTTCTTTATGCTTGTGGGTAAACAGTATTTCTTGTCATTGTTGATGTAGAGATTGTCTGGTTTGCTTACTCTGGAACATGCAACATATCATTGTCCTTCTTTAGAGGTCCCTTTGAAATCTATGATACCATATCAGGCATGTGTGTGTGTGTGTGAATCATATCTATTTATCTATATCTATCACTGGATGGCTTTTTCTCAGGAGGGCTTTGATTATGTTTTCTTGCCCTGGTGAAGGGAGTTGGACTGGATGGCCTTAAGGCAGCATTTCTCTGCCTGGGGATCAGCACCAGAAAACACAGTATTTTCTGTTGGTCATGGGGGTTCTGTTTGGGAAGTTTGGCCCAGTTCTCTCTTTGGTGGGGTTCAGAATGCTCTTTGACTGTAGGTGAACTATAAATCCCAGCAAATACAACTCCCAAATGCCAAGGTCTGTTTTCCTCAAACTCCACTAGTGTTCACACTTGAGCATGTTGAGTATTTGTGCCAAGTTTGGTCCAGATCCATCATTGTTTGAGTTCACAATGCTCTCTGGATGTAGGTGAACTACAACTCCACAACTCAAGGTTAATGCCCACTAAACCCTTCCAGTATTTTCTGTTGGTCATGGGAGTTCTGTGTGCCAAGTTTGGTTATATTCCATTGTTGGTGGAGTTCAGAGTGCTCTTTGATTGTAGGTGAACTATAAATCCCATCAACTACAACTCCCAAATGACAAAATCAATTTTTTGAGTGATGGTCACTTGTTGGCCTGATAGGTGTATTGTGTCCAAATTTGGTGTCAATTCGCCCAGTGGTTTTTGAGTTCTGTTAATCCCACAAATGAACATTACATTTTTTATTTATATGGTTGTCTGTCTCTCATTCTCTGCAGTGCTAGAAATTTAGGAAATGGAGGGCAATTTCATGGGAGGGAGTAGATTTGCCATTTGGAGGGCCTATGCTATCATTTTGCTCCCTTACGTTGTTGCATTTCTTTTGTTTGGAACAGGGTTTTTCCAAACTCTCATTCTCCAAATGTGTGACAAGTAAATATTCATTCCATGGGGGAAAACATCAGTCTGATGTTTCATTTGGGTCTGCTAAAATATTTTAATTGAATAATCTAAGTGATTGGTCTTTAGCAGGGGAGCACTGCTTTGGTAGAAAGGAAAATAGTGGGATCAAAAGCTTTGAAATGTAAGCATTCCAGTCTGTGAAGTATGTGAGACAGCCATGAGTAGTGCTACAGTAGTGTTTTGTGGCTGTGGTGGTGGAGGAAATGAAGCAGACAAGCTCTACCTGGAACTTATTTTAACAGCCAGATCTTAACTTTGTGAATTCTCTGATAATCTGCTTATCTTATCATTAAGTAACCACAGTTTACTATATCCAACACATTTCAGATTCAGACTTAACTGTGACTAAACCATGCTATTAGAATATTCAGGCCACTTCATCACGTTTACTAAATTCCAACCTTAAGAAATGGGGCCACAGAGTGGAGTTCATGACATGTGTGAAGAAGAGCAAACCACAGACCACCTATTACAATGCAGTCTGAGCCCTGCCACATGCACAATGGAAGATCTTCTTACAGCAACACAAGAGGGACTCCAAGTGGCCAGCTACTGGTCAAAGGACATTTAGTACAATGCCAAGTTTTTTAAACTTTGTATTTTCTAAATACATTACAACTGTACCCTTGGTTTGCTTCAGATTCGATAAATAAATAAATGCCACTGAGTCCTACACTTTAAATGTGGTAATCACTGTGTTCATCACATTAGGTTGGGTTCTAGTGTAGGGTAGAGCATCCTTTCCATGTTTTAAGTGTAGGGGCCAGCATTATTTTCAAACGTTTCAGGAGGTAGTGGGGAAGTGGATTTTTGGTAATGATCTGGATGTAGATGGGCAAAATGGCCAGTTCTGTAATATTATGGCATTTATTGCTCTCAGGTTTAAAATGAAATGTTTTCCCCAATTTGTGGGAGGGGAAATTGTGGGAGGAGCCAAAAGTACTCTTGTTAGGGAAAGTTCTGCCATTCCCTTTTGTTCACCGAGTTTTTATTTTTCCAGAACAGCCTTTCTATGTCCTTCCCTTCTTTCCACAATATGTGTGGTGTAAATCAATTTTTGTACCTCTTGAAACTAAATAGCAAATAATATGAAATTGCAGATAACATGAAAGCAGTGAGCACAGCAAGGAAAACTGCTAAGTCCTCCCACATTTGACCAGTCTGGATGAGCTTGAGCATGAGAGGCATGAATCTCACCACATGAGGGCATAACTGCATCAGGCAAGCCTAAAGCGAAGAGCGATGCCAGACCAGGACTCCTGGTGCATTCATTGTACAGCTATTTCACCTTTTCATCCTTGCTGGGTTTTCATGTTTGATAAGAATAAAGCAGCAGCAGTGGAAAAACATGGGATGGTTACAGATGGATGTTTCCAGAATCTTATGGCACTGTAAATGTTTTATTGAGGCATATTTAAGAACCAGAATTTGCTTCCTTAGATGCACTCTAACACCATTCATCAATCTGTCTAATGAGATGACCCATAGTCCACAAGAGCTTATATTTTTAGGTACCCCTGGAATATTTGTTGGTTTTCCTAAATACACACCAAAGAGTGCTGAAGATGCAAACCAGGATACTGAGAATCCTTCTGTGAGACAGAAAGCTGAGATGCCACATGCTGTGGGATGGAAAGCTGGGAAGCCATGTAGGGGGAATGCTGCATGGTATTATTACCATCTGAGATCATATCTTCTTTGCATAGTGGGTTAGAGAGCAGGGCAAAGAACCTTTCTCCTTGTGTAGAGGGGTATGTTCACAGGAGATTTTGTATCAATTAATTATTTTAAGAACAGAGAAATTTCGTTTTGCGATTTAACACATTTAAAGCTATACATGCTACACCACTGGAGTTCTCAGCCGTAGGAGGAAAATGATTGCTGGCACAAGGACTGTGAAGAAAGCATGGTACTGAGGATGTATGCTGCTCATAGTGGAGGGAGTTTGCTTGCCTTCTCTCTCCACCACTTCACAATCCTGGAAAAAGTGCAGTGCCTAGCATAGTACATCAACAGCATTCACTTTAAAAAAATGATTTTTGGGTCATGAAAAAGTGAAGCACTTTAAGATAATCACACTATAGTTATAACTGGATCACGCAATCAGATATCTTGAAAGTAATACGGCTAGCTTTTCTATTTTCATCTGCCACCTGTGGGACAGTTTGCAATGTGGCACTGCCTTTCAAGACCGGAGGGGCATCTGTGATAGAAGACGATTCAGTGGGTGTTCTCGCAACAGAGGACAGCTGCCTGTGTGCTAGAAGGTGGCAAATAACAGTGTGGCACTGACAAGAGAACCACAGGTGGAAGTAGTGCCAGTGAAGGCAAGGCCAGCCTGTTTGCTTGTACATGTAGTAGAGTGCAGAGCCTGGAAAACTTCGTTTTGGACTGCAACTGTCAGAATCCTACTGGCTGTGTTGGTTGTGAGATTCTAGGGTTGTACGCTAAAGACTGAATCCTATTGTTAGTCGTATTGAGAGTAGACCCATGTATCAGTGGGACATGCCTACACATTACCGTCATTCATCAATTGATTCCGTGGATTCAACTACTCTAGGTTTCTTTTTTTGTCATGTCAGGAGCGACTTGAGAAACTGCAAGTCGCTTCTGGTGTGAGAGAATTTGCTGTCTGCAAGGACGTTGCCCAGGGGACACCTGGATGTTTTGATGCTTTACCATTCTTGTGGGAGGCTTCTCTCATGTCACCGCATGGGGAGCTTGAGCTGACAAAGGGAGCTCATCCACATTCTCTCTGGATTCAAACCTCTGACCTGTCGGTCTTCAGTCCTGCCGGCACAAGGGTTTAACCCACTGTACCACTGGGGGCTCCTAACTACTCTAGTTGAGACCAACCAATACATTCTTGGGTTCAAACCCAAGAATGTAACTTTTCCAACAATGGAAGGGAAAGAGGTACAAGGGAACTAGACCCTGCTTTCACCTCTCCTTGGCTGTTCTGAGCAGCTGGAAGGCTTCCTGCTATTAGGAAGAGCAAAGGAATGAAGTTTTGCTTGGGCAGTCTATGCAAAATGCCCAAATATAGGCATTTCTCCAGACTCCTCTGACAAGCAGTTCAGCTGCCTTTGGAATCAGCCAGACCCACAGCAATGACTGACTTCTGCACCAAGCTGGCATGCAACCCATTGAATTGGCAG
Source organism: Anolis sagrei (assembly GCF_037176765.1). Taxonomy (NCBI): domain Eukaryota; kingdom Metazoa; phylum Chordata; class Lepidosauria; order Squamata; family Anolidae; genus Anolis; species Anolis sagrei. The sequence continues at coordinate 206,300,188 of NC_090024.1, read as the reverse complement.
CGGCATGAGGGAGAATGAAGATACTCTTCCCTGGCAGACTGCCCAGCATACTCAGGCTGCAAAGTGGGCTTATGTTTGTACACAAACAGAAATGTTTCACCCAAGTTGCATGTCTTAAGTATCTGATATACTCTGAGTGGTGCTTATAGGAATTAAATCTCCACTGATTTTTTTCAGCTTCTATAAACTGCAATATGACTCAGTAGAGGAGATGCCTCAAACTAAGAACCCTGGTTTCGATGCCTAAGGCAATCCTAAGCACAGTGGCTCCTTGGGCTTTGGCCTCACTTGCCCACCTGCAAAGTGTCAGAATCAGGGTTTTGTTGTGGGACATTTGAAACACGATTTTGATGAGGAATACCAGGTGCATAAGATGGCCTGGGCTGACACATTTCTGCCTAGTCTTGTGGCAGCAGATGTAGAAGTATTAATTTCCCCTTCCTATCCCCAGCCTCGCCATGTTCCTCTACGTACAATCAACATCATATTGTGAGCTTTATTAATAAAAGTGTGGGTGATTCTGTACATTTTGCAAAGAGGAATTACATTCATGAATCGCAGAGAGAAAACTGCAGCAACATTTGCATCTGAGATCTCTCGCTCAAGTGATTTGTCTCTTGCATGATTCCTTCCCATCCCACAGCCCCCAATATTTTCTTAAGTGGATTCTCCACGAAGAGATTAAACCTCATTTCATTGCAGCACTTGGTGGAGACTAACAATGGCCCATTTACCTGCACTTTGCCTTCTTGGCTGGTAGAGAGAACATAAAAAGCTTGTAAGTGACAAGGATCTTCTATAATGCTTCATAGTCCTACTTGTTCTGGCTGGCCTGGGACAAGGTAGCACCTGCCCATGAGATGCAATTTTTTTTCTATTATGTTGCAGGTAATCTCTTGAGTCCATCTCTTGGTTTGATAGTTGAGATGGACTATCTTTCCAGCCTCTTGTAGCTGCACCACTTGGCATTATCTCAATGCAAGCATGCTTGGGTCACTTGAATAAGAAATTAAGCCCTCCTCCACTGAGAGTTATATTAGATATTTCTATCCATCTATATATTAAACTCTTATAGGCACAGAAATATATTGATTTTATATATACATTTATAGCCTGAGTCACCAACTTATTAAGCACAATATGTTCATTTTCACGCTGGGGAGTCATATCCAGGCAGATGAACTGATTTGCAGATGGAACTGAACTTGAGACAAAGTGCCTCTTTTTCCTTGCATTGAGACTCCAAATAGGCACTTTTAATCCATCTTCATACAATTTCCCTTGAAGACTCCTTGTGGTTTTAAACTGCTGTTCTGCAGTTGACTAAAAAGTCCAGGCAGTAACATGTTGGCATTCTGCAACACATGGGCACTCCCCTTAGCAGAGGTCCAACTTCAGATTTCCTAGTTTGAGAAAACGCCCTTGCAATCTTGCTTACCCAATGCTGCATCACACTCATGTTTAACTAGATACAGTATGGGAGCCATACAGAGGGTCATGTTTGGTAGTCACAGTTCTAAAAAAGTATGAATCTGAAGGAGGAGTGATTGAGAGGTGAAGTTTACACATAGGTTGGTTGACAGATATATGATGTTCATTGCTCACATGCCATAGCCTGTACCCATCAGAGCTTGGAAAAATGATTATTTTGTGGTGTAACTCTCAAAATTCTAGAAAGCTTTAGTCATCAAGGTAAATATTTCAAATTTTAACCATAGTTTAGAAGATACTGATTTATATATAGGTCGCAAAGGTCCTGGGCCATTAAATCAACTTACTTTTTTGAAGTTAGCACATAAACCTTCTGGTCCCAAGTCTTATGCTGGGCTTATAAACAAGCTATTGCTATGCTATGTAAGTTTATTGTCTATTAGGATATGCTTGCCTTACCTGTATGAGCAACTATGGCCAGAATCCTGTATTACAATATAGAATATCTAAGTTGGAGTTAAGCACTAGTGACTGTTACATATTTCTAAAAGAGAGGGCCATATAAGGACCATAAAAGTCCTTCAGTCTCAACTTACTGGGCAGCAGTCACTGTGATCAAACACTGGCAAAAGGGAAAAATTAAGACAGGGACCTTGTTCCTGCAGGTCCACAGTGGAAATTCCACAAGGATAGGGTAGAAGTGGAAGCCAACTATTTCCTAGACAGCTGCTGTCCAGTAAGTGGTGATTGGGGATGTTGGAATTGAGTGTGTAGTCATGTAACTCTTATGCTTAGCATATGTAAAGAGTATACAGGATTCTGATAAATATTAAGCCTCTGAGAATGTTTGCTCTGCATTCTGTAAGACACCTTTCAAATCTGAGCTTTCCATGGTTTAATATTCCATTGAACATATAACTGTCACTGCTTGCTTTTTTCTTTCCCCTCCTACCAATGGCCAACTTAACTTCTTTCCTCTCCACTGGGCCTCTAAGATTAAGCACTCCAAAATTAATCTTGAAGATGCTGCTCATTTGTTCAGAGGTGCAAGTACTATGAAGTTTCTATCCTCAGCAATATGATCTATGTTCCGTTCAGTTCAATTTTCCATCCATAAACTTCCTAACTGCTAGGTTCATGGGGTCACATGAAGTCCTTTACTCACAAAATACAGATTTGCATAATGTTTTCCTTGCTTCTTCTGGGAGCAAAGAAAACTGTATAGTGCTTGTGTTTGCACTAACAGAAGAATGGGATCCTTGAGATCACAGACACATTGGAAAACTGGCTTTGGCTTAGTGAATTCTCCCCCATCCTCCAAATTCATCCTATCCCAGGCACAGCAAGTGGCAAGAACATGGTGGTGCTTCTTTTGGAGTCGTCTTGGGCTGAAGATGGGACAGAACAATTTCCAGTGGTGCTGTTGCTCTAGTGTGCATTTGCTCTTGTATATATATTGTAATTGCAATTGTGCTACCTGGTGCCTGGCAAGATAAGCAGGGATGCCCCAAATATAGACTTCTTCAAGACTAAACCATTATCTGTCGTTTTGCTTTCTTGACTTCCACAAGGAAAATGGGACAAAAAGTCCAAGTACACAACACAGAGCTTTTGCAGTTCCCTTTCTCCATGAACCAAATGTTTCATGATGTAAAAAACCCTCACTAAATTAAATATTGCTTCTTCTTGATCCACCACCTCCTTGGCAATCCATCCAATCCCATAACTCATCTGGGGCTAGTGCAGTGTAGTCTGTGGCTCCCACCAAGTCTTCCTCATGTAAACAGTCACCCAAGAGACAAACACGATGATTTAGCCTTGGTAGTCTCGCCCTTCCCGGAATCTAGGTTCCATTTCTTATTGGAGTAATTTGGGAACGTCCACCTGCCAAAAATGGTGTAGTAGTTAGTACAAATCTAAAACCAAAGGCAACTTTTAGTGATGCACTAGAAGATCAAGGTTTGACTCTTTGCATAGCCATGGAAACGTACTGGGTGACCATAGTTTCTCAGCCTCAGAGGAATCATAGAATCATAGAATCAAAGAGTTGGAAGAGACCTCATGGGCCATCCAGTCCAACCCCCTGCCAAGAAGCAGGAATATTGCATTCAAATCAACCCTGACAGATGGCCATCCAGCCTCTATTTAAAGGCTTCCAAAGAAGGAGCCTCCACAACACTCCAGGGCAGAGAGTTCCACTGCTGAACGGCTCTCACAGTAAGGAAGTTCTTCCTCGTGTTAAGAGGAATCTCCTTTCTTGCAGTTTGAAGTTTGAAGGTGAAAGCATTCCATGGAAGCAAATAACTATCATTTCCCAGTCTAGATCTCCTTCAAAACAATACAAATCATAGTTTTCAAACTCAAAACAAACCATAGTTGTTAATACTAGATTCCTTGGACACATGCCAATTCAGACACCTATGAAGCCATAGTTAAACTTCCTTTGCCAGAGTTTGTTGTGATACCTGAATTAAGCCAATTATACCTTTACAATTATCCACATCAGAAACAGTGTATGATGCATGCAGTCTATTTATTGGGGTAGAAAGATGTGCAACTGTCTACTTTGCTATGAACACAAGCTATTGGTTTTCCAATATGTGTAACACGTGAAAAACATGTGTTCTTCACATATGATTGCTGTGTACTTATTTTGTAGAGAGTTCCTTGGTGTAAAAAAATGTTGTGCATTAAATTCAGCATTCAGATGTCTGTAGGGAAAGAATCTGTTACCATGCCTGGGATATGCTTCATGCCTCATTCTAGTTCTTACCTTTCTTCCCATGTCTTTTAAATTCTCATTATGAAAGTTATTTGCATTGATTATCAAAGATATTTCCCCAGCTTCTGCTTTGATCTGTGATTTCAGCACCAAAGATCTTATTTTCTTAAGTCTTTTATTCTGTCCTAGCTTTGGGAAGACTTCAACTCTCTGGAACCTATGTTTAGATGCAGAACTATACCTTCGTTGTTATTTGCTTGAGCATTATTGGACTTAAGATAGTTTCATTCTTTTTATGTGACACTATGCAAATTCCATTTTAAACCTTAGATGAATTTAGAATGAATTTAGATATCAAAAGGAGCCATTCTTGTCTTGGAACACTGTTGGCAGGCAACCCTTTGCCACACCTCAAAGTCATCCCACCACTATATAAGTGATGGTGAGATGTTCCTTTCAACATATGTATAGGCATGAATGCTAAACTGGAATTACCAAAGGAGAAACTAATTTTAAGGAAGTAGCATGCTTTACCCCTGTGTGGTCTTTACATTCACCCTTTACTTGCCTTCTTCAGTTGTTTCAAGTTAGTGGAGCGAATAGCAGCCAGAAGCTGATCTCTGGAGTTCTTTTCTTGTGAAGGAAGAGCTTTCTCTACCATCTTCCTCTGAGTAGCTGGGGAAAGGGACAGACGTAAGTTTTCATTGATCAGAGGAGGGGCCAGTGGAGGTGGGGGTGGAGGAGGCACATTTAGGGTGTTCTTAGGGGGAGCTTTAGGGGAAGCTTTAGGTGAAGCCCAAGGGGACGTTTTGGGGGATGGTTTCGGAGACACTTTAGGTGAGCTAGCTGGTAAGCCTCCTGGCTTGGGCACATCAAGGAAGTCTTTCTTCTCCCCCTTTTCTTGAGCCTGCTTCTGCTCCTGCAGGCGTTTCTGTCTCTGTTTGTCCATGTTCCTGCTCAGCAGGTTGGTGACAGTCATGCGGGGCCCAGCTAGCTCAAAGTGGTAACCCAGTTTCAGCAGGGTGGTGTTCTCCTTCAGCAGCTTGGCTATCTCCATCTCAGTCTTCCCTCCACAAATATGTCTCTGATTGTGAAAGCGCAGCTCTGTCAAAGTGTTGTTCTGGAGGAGCGCACGGAAGAGGGCCAGAATTCCTTTGCCTGTGATGTGATTGGAATCGAGATTTATACTGGTCAGCGTCTTGTTTGACTTCAGCATGATGGCAATGGCAAAAGCAACATGGTCGTCTGCACGCGTATTGGCCAATGCAAAGACTTTGACCACAGTATTGAACTCTAAGGCCTCTGCAAAGCGCGCCAGGATCTCAGTGGTGATGCAGTCAGAGTTATTGACATTAACCTCTACCATCTCTGGGTCATTGTTCTTTACTTTTTCTAACGGTTCATCAAAAATGCTGGTGGCTTCATCTTCCTTGCTCTGGTTGGAAGAATTGTCTACAGGTTTTGAAGGGCTACTGTCTGGGGTGTCCTTCATTGTCTTCTCTGCGCCTGAAACAGAGGCTTTCCCCTCAGAAGCCCCTTTGTTGTCCCTTGAGGATTTCTCCTCGTTGACAATTTTGGAGTCTTGCTTCAAAGCTGAACTTTTTTCTTCTTTCTTTTCCAGTTCTTTTTTATCTTCTCTCTTTTTAACTGAGTTCTGCTTTAATGCTGTACTTTTTTCCTCTATTTTTTCAGATTCCTTTTTGTTTCCAGTCTTTCTGTCCTTCTCAAACCTACCCTTCAATTCAGCTTCCTTTTCTTTTCCTTTGTCCTCTTTTGCTTGGTTCTTCTCTTCTCCCCTCACTTTACCTGTTGCTTTTTTGTCTGTTGTTGGAGCTCCGTCTTTCTCCCTGGAGAGTGTCTTTTCATTCTTGGAAGTCTTGTCCTCTTTGATTTGCCCAGTTTTCTTAACACTGTCTGGTTCATCCTTCCCTTTTTGAGTTACTTTTTGGACCGTTTCTTCCTTTTTACCTTCTTTCCCTAAATCAGAACCTCTGGGTTTTTTCAGATCTCTACTTTGAGTTTCCTTCCGCTTCTCTTCAAGAGATTTTGTCTCTTTTTTCTTCTCTATTGCCTTCTCTTCCTATAAAGAAACATATTGGAATGGGGGATTATTATGGATATAGCTCAGTGACAAGGAAACAAATTCAATATATTATTGGGTAGTCTTACATTTGTCACATTCACCAGAGCAGAACGACACTATTTAATGAAAACCAATGGTAAGGTTGTTATAGTCTTCAACTTATAATCATGTCCAAAACAAATGTAAAATGGACATTGCAGCAACATTGTAAGTCTGCACTTTGAGACAGAAACCTGGGCCCCTCCGATTTCCAAAGGGAAATAGCTAAAAAGTGTCAATCACTGTAAAGTCTTTCCTTCCGTTTTAAAACATTAAACTGCTGAGCTGCTAAACTTGCTGACCAAAAGGTCACCGGTTCAAATACGGGGAGTGGGATGACCTTCCCCTGTTAGGCCCAGCTTCTGTCAACCTAGCAGTTCGAAAACATGCAAATGTGAGTAGATCAATAAGTATCGCTCTGGCTGGAAGGTACCAGTGCTCCATGCAGTCATGCTGGCTACATGACCTTGGAGGCATCTATGGACAACACTGGCTCTTCGGCTTAGAGGTGGAGATGAGCACCAAGCCCCAGAATCAGACACGACTGGACATAATGTCAGGGGAAACCTTTACCTTTACTATACAGAACTGTATAACAAAGCTACACCAATGTTCATCACAATTTTCCCAGAACATTTCTGGATCCCATTCAGGCCCAGACAAATAACTGAAAATAAAGACGGTCTTCCTAATGATGTAAAAGTCTGAGGGAGGGAGGAACAGACATTTTGGGGTGAAATTTCCCATCCTCTTTCAGAAAATTACAATTCCTGATTTTGTTTTATTTTTTCTGTCCTTTTTGTGGAAAGGATATGCACATGTTAAGTCTGCTTGATACTATGGAGGACCAGCAGAGACAAAAAAAATCCTCTGTTTTAGTAATATTGATGGTTTCTATAGTTCATTTTTGCCATTTCTTTGTTTTTTGCTTGCTCCTCAAATTTGAAAAAGCAAATGGATTCCTTATAATTTATGTATTCCTTACAGTTCATTACCCCATAGCTCTATATGTAACAAAAAATAACAAGTGAAAAAGTAACTTCCATTTGTAATATTCTGTATAAATTCTATTTTTAACATATCCATTTGGTAATTTTACGACAAGTTGTTACATTTTCTGATCGTATAATAATAGTGACTAGGATGCAAAAACATTGCTTTTCAATTTCCTCTGAGGATTCCTATTATTTTCCGTAAAAACCAGAAGGGGAAAAGTTAGGATAGCTCCTTGATTTCAAAATTTCTGGGAATTTTACACTTCTCTGCATGTCTATGTCCCCAGTGAAAGGATAAGCAGAAGGTAACTTTGGCTTTACTGGTAGGAGAATTGTAATAGACTGGAAAGGCCTTCATCCTCATATCAGTTTACGGACAGCAAGAGTGAAATGACTTTTTCCATAAAAGTTCTAAGACCAAGGTAATGCGTTTGAAGGCACCATTAAGCTAATGAAGTCAAGATAACTTGGGGGAACCAGAAAGTGGTTTTTGTTTAAGCTCAGTGCAGCCCTGGTTTTGAAAGCAAGTGCCAGAAGCAGAAATTGCTTGGAAAGAACAGGGATAGGTTCCTACACCACAAAAGAAAAGAAGAGCAGTTGAATGCATTCCAGTAAACTTTTTATTCAAGACATGTGAAATTAAACAACCAAGTCTGCAATGCCTTGCATAAATAAACAACATTTTGAATGTTTAGAAACTATTTGAAGCTTTTGCCAAAATATATCCAGATATGACTTTTTATTTCAAGTATGCTGACGCTCTAAGGATGAAAACAGGACTAGGTGACATAAAAAGTCTTTATTACAAAGAAGCTTCTTTGTCAGAGACTTTGTTAACTGAGGTATGCTTGTACATGACAGTCTGCCCTCTGTACTCATGGGTTTTGCATTCACATTCAACTAACCAAGGATTCAAAATGGAAATTCCCAAAAGCAAACTTTGATTTTGCCATGCTGTCAGTGATGTATATAGGCACACCCAGCTATAGTCCCCTGCCATTTCACAGGTCTTCAGGCTCTCTTTGGTACTTGAGTTATTTGCCCCTTTGTATGAGGGACACCATTTTATATTGTGGGACCTGAGCATCCATGGATTTTGGTATTTGGGGTTGGGGATCCTGGACACAAACCCCAGCAGATATCAAAGGCCCATTTGTACAGTCCTCTACTGCTTGCCTTTTACCCATGCAATAAGAAGTCTTGGGGTGAGGAGGCCAACATTTATGCTTCTTCTCCCTCCAGACATTCTAGGATTTATTGAGAGTTGTACTGGTATTTATCAAAATATTTTAATATCTCCATATAGTGTACCATCTGTCCAGTAATCTCCCTCATGAATTTCTGGCCATAATTTTTCAATTGAAGAGTGATATGTATTTATCTGTCCTGGGATATTTCAGTAAAGACAAAGGTAGCTTCCTATGGTTATATTCATTGTTTTAGGCAGTCCCAATATTATGTTTGGAAATGGAATGTGCACATTACCATGGAAATTTTCCTTTGATCTCCCTTCCCTCATTGTACTTTTAGGTACCAGAATGATCATTGCTTTTTCCTTTCTTTGACTATTATAAACATTTTGAAGAATTAGATGTGTGAGACAGTAAACCTGGATCGTAGAGGAGGAGAATATTGGGGGAAATGTTGATCTTATGCAGGGGATGGAAGGAAACCACTCTTATGTCACAGCAAATGATTTCTCAAACGTGAGAAAAGGAGTGGCTGAAATCCTGGTTCATTTAGGGCTTTATTGGATGCAGGAAGGGATACGTCTGTTATAAGATGTGAAATCTAGAAGCAGAGTAGGCTGACCTTTACTGGCATTATTGATCTATCTGCAGGAACTCCCAAACCTTCTTTCACTTCAATTCCCTCTCCATGTCTGCTCTGTTATTAGTCCTCTTCCATCCACATAGTTGCTACAAAGTCCATGTACGTTAATGCAAAGCTAGTTACTTTGGTCTTGGATAGAGTTAGAAATGTGGCTTTTTTGGGACTGCTAAGCTCTCCTAGCCTGCTTCACTGTGCTCTTCTGACAAAAATGAGTTCTTCCACATTGAATGTTTCTTTCAGGTCTTTAAGAAAGAGTGTGTGTTGGGGGTGATCTAGCATGAGATTAAATGTCCTTGCCTTAAGATACTGTTTACATATTGAAATAAACAGACTCCATTTGAGGAAAGCAAAGATCTCTGTATTTAGTTAAGAGATTATTGAGCTCAATTGAGTCCTAAATGTCTAAAGCTGTTCTTCCTTGTCAGGAATGCAAACAAAAAGCGGGGGAGAAACCCAAATTCAACTGGGCCATTCTGAAAGAAAGTCCACAAGATGAAATGGAAATACTGTACAAGAAATGTCTTCTCGTTCTCTTCGAAAAAATAAAATTTAATATGCAGTTTAGGTTGCAACTCCTGGATCCAGGATTTCCTGGAAGAAAGCCTTTAAACAAAAACAACAACAGGTCTAATCCATATTTCATGCCCTCCTAATCTAGAGTGTGGTGTGTCTTGAAATACAACCAGACAGAAAGGAAAGGGGCAGCCCACTGAAGGAAATTTCTGTTTTATGGCCTGATTGTAGCCAAGTGTGAACGTAAGCTTTGGAGCGAGTAGGGTTGCCCAGTGAAATAAGGGACAGCTCTTATGACACATAATGGTAGTGCCATTAACTGCGAGGCAGTAAACATCAGCCCCTGTTGCTTGGAGCATGTGATTCAAATAACAAACAGTAACAATTTTTACAAATGTTTATCTGGCTAAAAATTTAAGTTTTCCAAGTTCTGCTTTAAATATTTTTTCCAAGCAATATTTTAACATGTTTACAAACATTGCCTTAAGAACACATAGGGGTTTAGTCCAATCATCAAATGTTTTCCAGACTCTGACTGGAAAAAAGGCAGTCAACAATAGCTTTAGTGGTGGTAGAATGCATTCAAGGTGATGCTCTCACCCTGAGATTCCTCATCTTGAAGACTGGAAAATTGGGGGAAGGCCCTGGGATCCAGGAGCTCTTCTTTTAAGTTCTATTTAACAACAACTAAGGAAACCACCAGGACACTTTGGTTGCAATCATACATGCATGTGACTGCCAATCACATATTTAACATAGCCAAAATGTTTTATAGAAATAACAATTTCCCTCCCAGGCACAGTTTGCTTTGTTGTTCAAGAACAGTGGTGGCTAAGCAGACAAAGCATTTCACAGAAGTAGCAGGATCAGATGGAAAGAAGGCCTGCTATTTTCTATGTGTACTTGCATGGAAATGGGCAGTTAAGTTTAGTAGCCACGGCTTGCTATGCAGAAAGAAGAGGAAATAAATGTCTTCTTATGCACACACGCCACTAAATGGTGTATTGGGCGAAACCATATTCTAAGCATTTTTCAGCAAAAACGTAGATTTGGGAGATCTTCCTGGAAGAATTGTCTATGAGAAAAAAATGATCCATTAACAACTTGGCCAGCAGTGACAATTCCTGACAGCATGAGGACTTACTGAGATCAATTCTTATTCCACTTTTTCAAAGAATTCAAAGCAGTTCACAACATTAGAAGAATGAAAAATAAAATATATGACAGAAATAATGATAATGGATATACCCAAACTACAGAGCAAAAGAATCACAGAAGAGACAGATCAGCCCAAACATTTCTAGAAAAGAAAAGTTTTGGAGTAATTATAACACTTGTCATTTGCTAATTTCTCCTCACTATCCCTCTGTGAAAGGCACAAATACTGTTAGGGCTGACTCAAAAGTGGGCTTTCCATTGAGGAAGCACATTAGCTCTTTCACTAACAGTATGTCAGAACAACTCCCACTCCATATGTTCAAGGTCCTATTGCTATGATACTCTGATACAGGGCAAGAAAAGGTTGAATTGCTGCAGCCTCTGGGTGTTACCTGGACTGGCACTGCCCATCTTTTGCACTTGGCAACTCCTAAAGCAGGGATCCAAACCCCTTAGGCCCTTGAGATGAATTCAAATTTATGTTAACTCCAGCCAGCCTGGCCAACAGCAAGAGGTGATAAGAGCAGAGCTTGGGAAGGTAATTCTTTGGATGGCAACGTCTTAGAGTAATTTAGTCATGGTCTGGATGCAAGCTATAGTTTTTATTATCTGGAGATCCACAACTCTGTCCTCAAGATTGAGGAGACTTCTCTAGGTCTTGACTTGCTCTGCCTTGTTATCATTGTATAAATGCACAAAATGTCCCCTAAGTCCCCATGCCTTGTAGCTATTGGCATACGTTTTTCACACTCTGCCCATGACCTTTCTTTAAAAAGAACCAGCCCGATTGCTTGAGCCAATTAATCACAATTGTTTTGACAAACTAAAAACGCTGCTAGTTCCTTCCAAACATACTAAAATGAGCATTGCTATTGCTTGCTGGCAATTGCTGTCCTCAACCTCATTCAGATGCTTCCTTAAAAGGAAAAGGAGACTTAGGAACTTTGTGTTTTGGAATCTGAGCATTGAGACACTAATGATCACTCCTGGGTTCTCTCCCTAGTGTGGTTGCCTGTCTGGATTTCTGCCTAGGTCAAGTGTGATTCAACAGGTACCAACAGATTCAGTTATGTGAACTGCAAGCCCAGCAGGTGTTTGGCAAAAGATGTGCAATGTGCACACTTTGTTTCAAGCATTGTTAGCAGCCAAAATGGAATAAACAACACCTCTGTACTCTCAGAGGCCGTGTAAACAATAAGTAACAGATGACCTTGTCACATGGTTATCGGAATCGCTGTGTCATTGGGGAGTGTGGGGAACCCAGCACCCACACCCTACATTGTCTCATTCCTCTCCCAGCTAATCCCATGGGGGATGCGTGGAGCATGTGGCTTCCCCCCATAACTTATACTGGCAACACAGGAAGCCTCTCATGTTGCCACATGGCAGCATGTGCCGACTCTGCCCTCCTTCACCCATGGAGTCGTGCTGGCATCGTTTGATGAGAGCTGGAGCTCTGTGGGTGACCTGGGCTAAACCAATGCATGCCACCTAATTTAGCCTTTTGTGATAAGGCCACATGACTACAAGATTGAACATGACTATGAAGGGTAAAACCACAATGAGAGTTCTTTACATAATCTGCTATATATACAAAGAGTTCATGCTGAGCTTTTCCAGAGTCAGACAAGATTTTTTTAAATTATATAATCATTGGATTCATTTAATTTTAAGTGCTTCAGAAGCCACTGTCTACCAATCATTTAGTCCTCCCCCAACTTGTAGGATAATACTGCAACATGCTACAGATTGGACAGTATTTGAAAAATAGTCAAAAAGCAGATTTTTTTTTGAGTGTCAAGAAATCATAATGAAAAGAATGAATCCTACACTGCCAATAACCATCACAGAAGTAAATCAATGTTATTCCCTGTACAGCAAATGCTGTTTCCTGTGCAAAATAATCATGTGTACATTTTGTGCAGAATAAGTCCCTAATTGTGAAAATATTTCAAAAACTGTGTAGATTTCAAAAGCTTTCTTAGAATGGGAAGAAAAATATTTAAATTATTTCTTTCCAGAATAAAATTAATGCACTATTACATCCCTCCAAAGTACACATGACTCATATACTGAACATTCCCAGGCAGGCAAAATTTTGTATTCAATGTTTTTTATACTTTAATTTATACTATGTAATTATCGTTTCTGTCTCAACTCAAAGAAATTATTAATCCCAAACATAAGATTTTTGTGAAAAAATAAACAGCATGACGGCTATTGTGGAAAACACAGACAGATTTATCCAAATGGAAAATGATGACATCTGGATCCCTATTTTATTTATCATATCAGGGGCGAACCAAGGATACAGTTGTAATGTATTTTTAAAAATACACAAAGTTTAGAAACTTGGCATTATATTAAATGTCCTTTGACCAGTAGCTGGCCACTTGGAGTCCCTCTTGTGTTGCTGTAAGAAGATCTTCTTCCATTGTGCATGTGGCAGGGCTCAGACTGCATTGTAATAGGTGGTCTGTGGTTTGCTCTTCTTCACACTCACATGTGATGGACTCCACTTTGAGGCCCCATTTCTTAAGGTTGGCTCTGTATCTCATGGTGCCAGAGCACAGTATGTTCAGTGCCTTCCAAGTACCCCCAGTCTTCTGTGTGCCCAGGAGGGAGTCTCTCTTCCATTTGGTATCAGCCATGGATCGAGGTTCTAGGTTTTAGTCTGCCACTTTTGGACTCTTGCTTGCTGAGGTGTTTCTGCAAGTATCTCTGTAGTTCTTAGAAAAGTATTTCTTGATTTAAGGCATTGGTGTGCTGGCTGATATCCGAACAGGGGATGGGCCGGAGATGTCATTGCCTTGGTCCTTTCATTATTGGCTGCTTCTTCCCGGCAGATGTCAGGTAGTGCGATACTAGCTAAATTTCTCCATTGTTGTAGGGCACATACATCCTGTGACATTGCAGCATGTCTCATTAAGAACCACATCAATTGTTTTAGCATGGTGAGATGCATTCCACACTGGGCATGCGTACTCAGCAGTTGGACCCCTATAAAGTTCACAGATGGGGCCGGCTTTTTGCATGATAGAAGTTTCATCTAGAAGCATTCACAAAGCAGCACACACTAATTTAAACAAGATTGACATTTAGGTAATTGTATCTGAGATGAGACCCTATCTCACATTCCAGTCAACAAAAAACAAAAAAGGCGGCAGAGGTGAAAGGACAATCTTTTAGAAAACACACACAAATTGTTGAGGTGCAAAAATCCTAATGCTGGACAGGCCCATGGAGTCTCTTCCTTCTCTATACTTCTATGTAATTCCAACAAAAATTGTTTGTGTGACATTTCAGAGACCTTTCTAGGGTGCTATGTAAATATTTATTGGAACTAAATAAAATGTTTGCATGGCTGAGTGAACTTGTTTGAATGTAACAGTGCAATCCTAACTCAGGGACATGCTTGTTGTTGGAGATAGGAATACGCAGGAGCTTCTTACGTTAGACAAGGTTCCTTTTTGCCAGCACCAATCCTTTCTGCTGAGATTATCTCTGAGATGACAAAAGAGCCAAAAAGTGGTAGATCAAGAAAGGTTCATATTTCCCTTTGTCCATGGCTACACATATTAATGCTGGCACAATACCAGTTCAGGGACAGAGACTTCTTTTATTTCCAACATCCATTTGTATTCAACAAACCTTCTGCTATGCTAGTATTTGCTCCACTAACTTTCAATATTGACTTGTCATATCTAAGATGAAAGTCTGGCAACAAGAAATTTAAAAAAAATATGTAGTGGGTTTTTTGTCATCATATGGTTAGTTTTAACTGTGTAGATAGAAATGATAGATTATACTGTTGACCATATGACAGATACCTTACCCAATGATAAATAATTACAATAGTGTGAATGGCAGGTATATATTATCTAGGCATAGAATAATAGAATAATAGAGTTGGAAGAGACCACATGAGCCAAACTCCCTGCCATGCAGGAAAAGCACAAAGTATCCCTAACAGATGCTGAGAAAACTCATACTCCTCTTTAGGGTTATCCTATTCTTTTTGAAAATGTTTTGTTCATTAATATGCTATACTGTACATAATAGTGGCCATAGTAACAGCCCCACAGAAGTAAAAAAAACCAAACTATTCCACTGCATACGCAATTCCAAGAGCTGTCTTGAATTCCAGTTCTGGGGAGAAATCATACCAATACATGCATAAATGTGCATTTGTTCCTTTCAGATTGATAGAGCAGTCGATGCCAAGTTGTGTAAAGATTATACAGATCGCAAAAGTTTACTAAATCGTGCCATCTGCATCTCTTAATTCAAAAGTGTCAGCAATCCCTAAAGTAACAACTGAGATTCAGTAACATAAATTTTATAAAACATTCAGTCAGTGTGGAAAAGAAATGTGGCTAAGAAATGGAGAAACACTGTTGCCCAAGAACAGACTTGAGGATGTTGATCAAATGACGTGATCGTCATTTCACACACTGCAGAACCTGCTTCTTGTTTGCCTGCTCTCTGAATCTGATCTTTATTGACAGTGTTTGCTCATTTCTTGTCTAAGGTTTTGCATGCTTCTGATACAGCGAAAACGGTATCAGAATGTGAGACAGATGACAATTACCACTCTGTCATTGTTTCCCACTATAAATAATAAATTCAGTTCTCAGGATCTGGCTAGCCTTAACCATTCTCCATAATCCTAGGCCTGAAAATTGTGTTTATATTAATTCCAACTAAGTAAATCCATTGAATCAATTGGATGTACCCCATGTGATGACTCACTTGTCAACAATTGATTCAATTGATCACTCCAGTAGAGACTGGCCAACAGGATTTATATCCAAACCTTTAATGGTAAATCACTCTTATTCTCATTGCTGCTATATGATATTTGCATTTTGCTCATTAGCTACATCCTCTAATGTTGTAGCACCAGTCCGCCTGCTCACGACGAGACTTTGAACTTTGCTATTGGTTGTTGGTTTGATGTTTGTTTTATATAATGTTTAATGTTGTTTTATATCATTATATTGTTTTTTGTTATCATTTTGTTGGTATGTATTTTAATGTGTTACATTTTAACTGTTCTGTTGGGTTGGCCCCATGTAAGCAGCCCCGAGTTCCTTTGGGGAGATGGAGGTGGGGTATAAAAATAAAGTTGTTATTATTATTATTATTATTATTATTATTATTATTATTGCCTTGATGTTGTACATTTTTAAGTTGAATGACATAATCTGTGCAACTGTGATTGATATATAATGCATTATGCTTAATGACATCATCAGGGACAGCCACCTTTGACATCACAAGAAAGTATCACAATTCTCAGAGCCTGGGATAGATTTAGATCAACTTTAGACCAGGCTTCTTACCAAATCCCTATACTAGCCAATTTAAAGGTGCCCTTGTGAGCTTTCTGGGTGAGGAGATACTACCTGGTAGTTAGGAAGGCATTTGCACTTAACCACATTCCCAAATTGCACATTTTGGTTGCACTAAGGGTTCCAGGCTTTCCTGCTGCCTGAGACAAGAAGCAAAGTACTGTTGTCATCTAATAATTGTTACTTTTTACTCCTCTCTCATTGTCAGAGACTACATGGCTCTACTATATACAGATTCATTTACTTCCCAAATGTCTTTCTCTGAGAACCCTTCAGAGCCAAACATTTAGGAAATAACCTGATTTGGAGAGTAGAGCAAAGCAAAATAATATTACTAGAATATTGTGGGGTGGAAAGGAGTAAATTTGCCACTCCTGGAACTGCTGCCTGAGGTGGATTTGTTCCTAGAAGTGATGCATTAAGTTCAGCTACAGTAGAAGACATAGAGGCCAATGATGCAGGACTTGGCCAATTGCATTACGACCCTACTGCCAAGAGTATTTTGCCCATTCAGCTGTCAATTTTAGTCATATTCATGCCTGAGCTCTTCAATAACACTGAATGTTTCCTGAATAAATGAATGACAGCACTTGAAGTGGACAGCACGCAGGGACATTTGAAATATACCCTAAAGTTCATGTGATAGTGGTTCTGTGTTTGTTTTATAGCCTCAGATATTTTGAAATCAGAAGTGGGGAATATTCTCCTGAACTTATTTACGAGGTAAATAGTACTTAGGTAGAACTGCCTTTGGAAAACACATAATATCAAGTGTGATTTTAGGGATGATGTCTGCATGGTTAACAGTTGAAGATTAAATCAAAGTGCTGCTTTTTGATCTCTAACTTTCTACAATGAAGGCCTAAAGCATCATCTAAACCCTGAATGTTGGGGGGAGCATTTCTCAGATATACCAGATACCTTATTACAATCCTTTAGCATTTGGGTATTTGAAGCTCAACAGGTAAGCCTCTAACAAATGCTGACGTGACAACAATGTCTTATCTAATGACCTCCTTTCCAAGGAGTATAAAGGAATCTTGTAGCACCTTTGATGGAGAAAAGGGGCTCTAGCATAAGCTTTTGTGAACTCCATCCACCTTACTGGATGTCTATATGTCCCCATGTGAACTTGCCTTAGCATTATAATCTTTACAAGGGGATTTTATTTCTCTCTCACTACCCTCCTGAGCTCCTCTGAAGAGGAAACAGGAGAGAGCCTTCTCAGTGGCTGCTCTTGGGTTAAGTCACTCCCTCCCCCGGGAGGCCCAGTTGGCCCCTTCCCTTCCCTTTTTGGTTTGCAGGAAGAGATCTTCAGCATTTTGCCTTTAATCAGGTAGAAATATGTGTTTGTTATGGGTATTGTTTATATAATACCTACTAAGTGCTTTTAATTATTAACTTTTTAAAATTATAATTAAAACTGTAATTTTGAATTATTCCAACATGTCATGCAAATGCTTGTTTTAATTGCTGTGATTATTTAATGCTTCAAAAACTTATGCGTTTTATATATTTTATTTTAAATTTACATTGTGGGCCACTTAGGCCACTTCCACACAGCTGTATAAAATCCACACTGAATTGGATTATATAGCAGTGTGGACTCAGATAACCCGGTTCAAAGCAGATATTGTGGATTATCTGCCTTGATATTCTGGGTTATATGGCAGTGTGGAAGGGCCTTTAGAGTCCCATTCTGGGGGAAAGGAGGGGTAGAAATTAATTAAATACATAAATTAATTGATTCTGAAACAAAGTAACATAACTATATATTTGAACACTTTCCCAGCCATTTCTAGAACTTCACTTCATGATGGGGCTAGCTCTGAATGATGGGCTGTTTGAATAGGTTGCATATGTCATATTCTTGATTTCAAGTGTCATATTTTTGATGGTATTATTACTTGATTGATGTCTACTTTGACGAGTCTGCACCATTAACTGAAATTGAATAAATACATGTATTAAAAAGCAGATTTGAGTACTGTATGAATACATTTTATAGGCTCCGTGAACAAGAATAACAAATTTCACCAAATAAAGTAGCTCGATTCTACTACAAGGATAGAAAATTACTTTCAATACAATGGCTGGATTAGGTTTCAAAGAGGTTCTCAGGTATTTGAAGCATTTCAGTCATTTTGGGGCCAAAGGCAAAAAAGTGGGCAAAAAATGTCATCAAGTTTAAGTGTAAAACCAATAGGGCCAGTAACTAAGGATTAATCAAGCTGGTCTCCTATGGTTGCACAAAATCTGAGAAACCACTAAATTATATTATGATAAATGTTTTGAGAGCTCCAGACTGAGACGTCACAAAGTCTGGATTCAGTTCCAGAGCTAAGGCTTTACACTCTTGACCTATGGTAAAGTAGTTAATCCAAGATATTTATCCTATATCTTCCAAGATCTATATGCTGTTGCTACCAGTCCCGAGGCATTAGTCCTTAACTCTGTTTATATGAGAAGTTTCCTTTTATGGGTTCTTTTCCTCCAAGAAGCCAATTCCCAGGCTGCAGCTGACTCATGACTTGGGAACTTCTGGCAGGACAGTGTGACTCTGGCATTGGGAAACTGACATTGTCACTTCAGCATCTGCCAGACAGGCCACTGAAGCTGTTAGACTCTGTTCCTCATCTGACCACGAACCATAAAGCAAGAAATTTCAGAATGTCTATCTTCTAGATACATCTGCATCATCATTTCTCACCCAGCAAAAGTCGCCAGTGTGAACAAATTCTGAATGCTACAACAAGGAATCCAAGATGTCAAAAGGCCATCTGGAAAAGAAAAACTTGTAAATATTGCTAGAGTACTAGGAAGGAATATTTTCTTATTTGGCCACATACAGCAAAGCTTGGAGAAGATAATGATGCTGGGGAAGATGGATGGATGGTATCCTTGAGGTCTCTGGCTTGACATTGAAAGAGCTGGGGGTGGCCATGGCCGACAGGGAGCTCTGGCATGGGCTGGTCCATGAGGTCACAAAGAGTTGGAAGCGACTGAACAAATAAACAACAAGTACATACTTTCTTATTTAGTGGAGTCTGAAGCCAGTCAAAACTCTACTGCGTGCTTGGATTTTCTCCTTCTACAATAGATTTATAGCAATAGATGAATGAAAGGGTGCATGAATATTGCATATTATTGTAGTCTAATCCTATTTTAACCATCTTGGCCCCATTCTACAAAATGCTTGGGTTTGCAGTTTGTAGAAACATTAAGAGTTCTCTGGCTGCGAATTACAAATATCCCTCTTTAAACATCAAATACCTGGATTCCATTGGAAGGAGCCATATTAGTTAAGTTGGATTCAAAGTATTCTAACTATGTAGCATGGATATGGCCCTTGCATGTTTAACAGTCATACAGAAAATAACATTTCAGCAGGTGTTGTTTCTAATGTTACCAGGTAATGAACAATAGATACTAAAACTGTCTCCAGTTTTCAATTCGGCAACACTAGATTGTTTATATCAGATTTCTCTTTGGTTCCACCTCACCAGAGATAGCTCTTATGCAAAGTTGAGAAGACTATCTTAGAAGATTACATAATCTCACATACCCTTTTGCAAAACAAAATTTAAAAAAATATTTTTGTAACTACAAAATATGCCCTTCTGAAGGATTCCCTGGCTGCTATTTACGGACTTGGAGGCATTCAACATAGAAGGAAAGCTTGCAAGGCAATGTTTTCCTTTTTCAAAAGGCACATGCAGAATGAAAAAAAAGAAGATTAGAAACAACCGCAAGGGAATCTAGAGCACAATTCCTAATATGGCAGGAATCAAATTCTCTCTTTAATCCAACTGGAAGGCTGTCTGGGAGACTGCCAGATAGAGAAGTGATGGGAGATTTAGCATTTAACTGTAAAGTGCTGGAATTCTCATAATACTACTCCAATTAGGTCTAGCCACAGAGACACTGTACAGAACATGCCTGGCAGTATTCAAGATAGCTGGTTTGGAAGATGGGGAGGAGAAGAGATATAGAGGAACAAGGTTTGCTTCCTTATGGACAACTTACAGCTCTGCTTGTCACTTTTCCCATTAATTAAATGGTGTGCAAGCCCATTCACATCTCAAGGGCTGAACATATGAAGTGAGATTGAAAACAGTAGAAGAAGAAGATAGCACAGCTCTTTCCCGCAAATTACAGCATGAGAATGAACCAGCATGGTGTAGTAATTTGCATGTTGAGCAGGAATTTTAAAGACCAGGGTTCATATCCTCGTTTGGCCATGGAAACCTACTGGCTGACCTTGGGTTAGTCAGCTTCACTTTCTCAGCTTCAGAAGAAGGCAAAGGCAAACACACTCTGAACAAATATTGCCAAGTAAAAACCCTTCCTTCCTCACCATGTTTTGACCCAAGTGGCATAAAGCAGAAACATGGAGAGTCTGAAGAATGCAGTACACCTTCCACTCGGGGTGCTTGATGTAGATCAGGATAATGGTTTAATAGAGGATATAACTCTCTTTTAAAAATGACTACCACTTCTCTGCTCCACTTTGAAATCATGGGGAGTATAAGACATTTCCAGCCTTCACCCATGGAAAAGTCAACCCTGGTTTTTAGTTTATTTTTAGCAAACATTTCTGACGTATTTGAGTATATATAGTACTTCCCCATTACCTGATGTGCATGACCCACTCACCCCAAACCCACCCACAAGTTCCAATGCTCACTGCAGTGAAGAAATAGCCAGTGAGGATTATTTTGCAAGTAACGGCAGTGCATCTTGTAGTTTAATCCTCTGGTTTCCCTAGGGCTTTCCTTGCAAGTCTGAGATTCGTCATCATCCCTTTATAGCAAGACCAAGGAAAGGGCAGCCTGTATGCCATTCCAAAAATCCCTCAGGTCCTCACAATTTAAAAAAACACACAAGTGAAAAATCACCCAATAAATACCCTTAAATGCCATATGAAAAAATATAAACCCCAAACCTCTTGCACAAAAATGGAGAAATCTGTCAAAAAGTCTAGAAGTTAATACCAGATGCATTTGCAGTGAATTGTGAACTATGATCCGAAGCAGGGGTAAAAACTCCCCCCCCCCCAAATTTCCTAGCCCTCCATTACAGATCTAATTTCCTAATATTGGTGAGCATATGAAGAGTCCATCTTTCACTAGCAATTTGAAATAAAGGTTAATTGATGCCTTCTGAGCTGCGTTTTTGGCTCCTTAAGTGTGAAGAAGTCATAGGGACACTCATTTCTATTTTAGGTTGTTTATAAACAGCTTCCTGGTTACCTATGGTTGTCCTAACCAGCACAGAAAAAGAATACGTGTTGTTATGTAGTTAAAACTCTTCCAAATATAACTTGCTCTTCTGAGATTCAACAGAGGACCAAGACTGAAGAGGTCACTATAGTGTGACAGTTCAGCAAAGGAGGCAGAGACACGAAGGAGCTGAGCATGAGGTTAGGAGAAGCTGCACACTCTAAATCAGCAATCCAAGAGATACAAAGGCAGATGGTGGAACTGTGGACTAAGCACAGGTTGTGCATTTCACAAAAAGACAAAATAAAGCATCGCACAGTACAGCTTCTTGCTAGAAGCTCGCTTTTGTTTGTGTCTAGCTTGACTCCACATTGTCAGTAATCTCAAACTCAGCTGCTGTTCCCCTCATGGTTCATGACTAAGGTCTTCACACCATCTATTAGCCTTAATGACAATATATTTCCTAATCCTTTTTATTAAATTATTCAGCCTTGGTAAGAAGCTTTGAAGTAGTAAAAACAAGGTGGTATTCCTTTTGAGCTGATCCATGAGGTCACGAAGAGTCGGAAGTGACTGAACGAATAAACAACAACAAATTCCTTTGAGACACAAAAAGTTCCAAATGCAGTCCAATGTGTCAAATGACCATGTCTACAATTATTATTAAGACGTTGACAAGCTGTGGTTCATTTATCTCACATAGCTCTGTATGAGCCATGATGGGATGGGAGAATACTGCATAAATGGGGGGAAATAATGCAACAACAGTGACAGTTAGGCCTACCAGATTAGCACTATCCTAGGCCATCAGATTTCAGGGCCAAAACTTGAGATCTGGGGCTGACCCTTTATCATGATGAATGAGGTGGGGCCTTGGCAATCTTAAAAGGTTGATGCTTATTGGCAGCCCTTGACAATGTCATTAAGTATGATGAATGAATAATCAATCACAATTACACAGAGCATACTATTAAAATTAAGGATTTCATCCCATGAGCTGAGGGAAAGCAGGTGAAAATCAAGGGATCCGTCTTACCCTGTTCCCTCCCATCTTGTGGAATGGGCAGTCATCCCACTTCTTTACAATATAGATGCCTGTCCGTTCCCCGCTTTTCTTCCTTTGAAGTCGGGTAACACCTGTCAGATAACACCAGACTCCTGAAGATAGGGCTCTGTTTCCATACACTAGGGAAACAGAGTCCCATGGAGTCCCACCAGAAGTGCACTTACGATGGCCTCTGTGGGACTCCTGTCGGGCTCTGTTTCTGAAGCACATGGAAACGGAGTTCTAAACTCTTCCGATGAGGTCCTAAGTCTAAGAAGTTTATCACACGAGGCATAGAGATTGCAATTACAGCAGTATGATAGTGGCACACTAAGTTGTCTCCTGTTTTCCATGGGGTTGTTGGAAGGCATTTCTTTTACAAGAAGAAACCATTAACAGATTTTTTGGGTAAAGAAATACTTTCCATGATGTCTCCCACTGCAAGAATAACAAAAGAGCAGTTATGTCATGTAATAAGCCCTGCCAAAGACGTTGTTGTCCTGCTGTAACTGTGATTTGCCTGCCTTGTGTGATACATTCCTTTCTACTAACATACTCAGTATTTCCAAGGCCATATTTTTTCCCTGAGACCCTTCTCTCTTGGCCTGAAGAGAGACCTAGGAACTCAAATCTTAGTGGTGAGCAGGTCCATGCATATGAAAACTAATTTTATACTAAGAAAGTTATAAACAACTAACACAACATTTCCATTGCCCACAACTTTCAACTATATCCCATGTTTTAAAACTAACTAATGATATGAGAGACCACTTATGGAAGAAAGATGGGGACATGAGAATAACTGCGATCAGGTGATTTTCCCCCTCCCAGTTTGTGACAGAGCTTCATGTCATAATAAATTTGATCCTGGTGCAGCCTGCTGTTGCTGGGATCTGGATCTCAGAAGTGTTAATCCCACTTCTTACTAACAAGCCGAGGGAGAAGGTGAAAGGGAATGGACACGATATTTTTCACTTTCTCTCCAGGGATGGAAAGAAAGGAGTGTCAGGTCAGCATTATCCTATTACTGCAATGTGATTTAAAGGGCCAGGTTTAGCAGACAATCTGACCACCAGTCAACATGCTTTGTTTTCTAGAGGTTGGCACTACAGAAAAGTTAAATCAAGTGTAAAAATACCTCTCATCTCAAAATATCTAATACCTATCAATATGAAAAAAATGTGCATTAATATTTGGGACCTTTAACTTGAGAACTCTCTATTTTTATCACAACAACATGTTGACAAAAACGTTACTTGTTTTACAGCATTACAAAGGCCAGATCTATTAAGCTGTGTGTGTTATTTGCAGTGATTTAACATATCTTACGAAATGGATTTAAGATCCCCTGAATGAATGAATTTAAAAGCAAAATAATTTGCCACAGTTTAAGGTTAATGAAAATATACTTATATTGTCCCCTTCATAGTAAGGTAGATAGTCTTTTGCAAGTGTACAATTTTCAACAGAAGTCACGTTTTCCTAAAGCTAAATACTAAAAATACCTAGTTTCTTACTGAACCTCCATAGCAGTCAATACTATGAGGGAGCTCAGCCTTAGAAGACTAATCTGTCATATTTTAAATAAGTCTTATAGCAGTAGAAGTTTGCAGGGATTTGATATTATCGCACCTTCTTAAATTGCTAAGCTTCTAAAATACTAATATCACTGTAAAAAAAGCTTAGGAAAGCAATAAATAAAATTAGCACTACAAATGTAATGTTTTGTGTCAAGAGCGGCTTGAGAAACTGCAAGTTGCTTCTGGTGTGAGATAATTGGCTGTCTGCAAGGACGTTGCCCAGGGGATACCCAGACATTTTACCATCCTGTGGGAGGCTTCTCTCATGACCCACAAATGTAACTGATATCACTGAAGGCTGACAATATTAAAGAAATGAAAGGGAGCTTGTATTTACACACTGGCTATTATTTACAGTCAGCCCTTCGCATTTGCCGGGATTAGGGCATAGGACTCCCATGAAAGTAAAAAAACTTCAAATAAAATACTTAAGATAATGTAGGGAGCAGACACAGAATGTCAGGTCTGCCCTAGACACGCTCTACAGTTGCATGGACAGCAGAGAAAGATTATAACTCGGTGCTCTCTGTGATCAAAGGCCTCACGTAGAACACAGACTGACCACCTTCTTTCACGAGTCCAGAGGAACAGCATATTATTTGGTGGTCGCAAATCTATATGTTCATATGGTGATGAGCTAATGGGAATCACAGAGCGTGTGTGGCTAAAGACTGGTTCCGTTCTCACAGTGAAGTGTACTCAAAGGAGAAATACAAAGGATAATGACATGATATAAAGTCTTACATTGCAATGCAGGCTGATTCTATTCTGCCCTTTAGCAGCTAGATTGTATGTGCAAAGGTGGGTGAGAACTGACCTATTAACAGAGACATGAACGTATTCCTTTTCTTTCTATTTTATTTTAAAAGGGAGAAGATTGAAAGGTGTGCAAAAACAGCATTTTGGTTCTAGGTATTTAAAGTCTATATCCCATAGGACACAGTTCAAAGTTAACATCTGTGTCACTTCTAAAAAATGAAATAAGTGTTGGGCGCTATTTGTGGTATTACAGCCAGTATTTGTTGTTGTTCATTCTTTCAGTCGTTTCAGACTCTTTGTGACCTCATGGACCAGCCCACGCCAGCCCTGTCAGCCATCACCACCCCCAGCTCCTTCAAGGTTAATCCAGTCGCTTCAGGGATGGCATCCATCCATCTTGCCCTTGGTCGGCCCCACTTCCTTTTCCCTTCCATTTTCCCCAGCATAATTGTCTTCTCTAAGCTTTCCTTTCTACTCATGATGTGGCCAAAGTACTTCATCTTGGCCTCTACTATCCTTCCTTCCAATGAGCAGTCGGGCTTCATTTCCTGAAGTATGAACTGGTTGGATCTTCTCGTGGTCCAAGGCATTCTCAGAACTTTCCTCCAACACCACAGTCCAAAAGCATCTATCTTCCTTCGCTCAGCCTTCCCTATGGTCCAGCTCTCACATTCCATAGGTGACTATGGGAAATACCATTGCTTTAACTATGAGAATCTTCGTTGCCAGTGTGATGTGTCTACTCTTCACTATTTTATCGAGATTGGACATTGCTCTCCTCCCTAGAAGTAAGTGTTTTCTGATTTCCTGGCTGCAGTCTGCGTCTGCAATAATCTTTGCACCTAGAAATACAAAGTCTGTCACTGACTCCACATTTTCTCCCTCTATTTCCCAGTTGTCAATCATTCTTGTTGTCATAATCTTGGTTTTTTTGATGTTTAGCTGCAACCCAGGTTTTGCGCTTTCTTCTTTCATCTTGATTAGAAGGCTCCTCAGCTCCTCCTCGCTTTTGGCCATCAAATTGGTGTCATCTGCATATCTAAGGTTGTTAATGTTTCTTCCAGAAGCATTAGGAAAGTCTATTTTCCAGCACATTTGTTATCTCTTACAATAATGATAAGACCTCTCTAGGAATCTCTACATATACCACACAACTCTGTAGTCTACTTCATCTTGCAAAGCCCAAACAAGATTTGCAATGATCTTGTGAAACAAAACAAATAGGAGCACGATCTCAGATTTGTCAGGGTTATATGTAGTTTAAGCAACGACAAATGGAACCTGAGTTATCAATTTATCCTGTTTGCTTTGGAAAGGACATTGCTACGTAGAGTTGCTTTGGTAACCGAGCAGAAGTGAAAGGTTGTCTTCAGTGAGGAGAGCTTTAAATAGGACTGAATTGACCACACACTGGCAGGGATCTTGCCTGTATTTAAGAAACATCTTGTGAAAACTAAAGGCTTCCCTGTGCTATCTGGAAGAGCTTTAAAATTCACATTATCATCCAAGTCAACCTTGGCCACCAATGACAAAAATGTCCAGACATTTAATCTCTTCTAAGATGGTCTAATTCTTTATTATGCTTGTATTTAGCATTCCACATGCATTCATAGGCGCTAATCAGTTCTTTAATCAAACCAATGCTCATGACCAGCTTTTCATCTCCACTGCCATCTATGATTATTACTCAACAGAACATACCAAAGCCAATGCTGGCTTGTGCTGATAGAAGTTATCATTCAGCTGTCAAAGATTGGGCCTTTGACGCTATGCTTTCTATCACATTGTAGGAGTAAGTGTACGTAACCAAAAATCAATGGGGCAATGAGCATCACAGCATAATTATGTGCAGGATCGGAGTTACCAAAAGGCCTAATTCATGAAAGAATCAAAAACATCTCAGCAGCCTTTGAGCCCTGGGACTCAACAAAGATATTGTCATTGCTGTTATCTATGCAGTTTGCAAAATGGGCACGATCAAGTAAACCTAGCAAAATCAGTCAGTTTTAGCTTGTTGTTTTGCAAATTGCACTAGCCTGGTCTATTAAACTGTCCTATTTCCTGTTTATCTCTGGATTTCCTTGAACTTCAGAATGTTTCTTGTTGACCTCAAGTGGAACCAAAACATGAACTGGCAAGAATGGCTATTCCATTAAAATACCAGAAAGTTTGTTGTTGTTTTGGCTTTTCTTTAATCTGGCCTATAACAGGAAAAAAAAATTAAATGCTGTTCCTTTTCCTTCGTCCTTCAACTAGGATGGAATTGAAGTTTAAATTAACAAATTAGCTTGTCCTTTAAATGTCATATGCTACTTATTAATTCCACATGTATATAGTAAAGGTTTCCCCTGACATTAAATCTAGTCGTGTTCGACTCTGGGGGATGGTGCTCATCTCCATTTCTAAGCCGAAGAGCTGTTGTTGTCTGTAGACACCTCCAAGGTCATGTGGCCAGCATGACTGCATGGAGCCCTGTTACCTTCTCACCAAGGTGATACCTACTGGCCTACTCACATTTGCAATGTTTTCAAACTGCTAGGTTGGCAGAAGCTGGGGCTAACAGCAGAAGCTCACCCTACTCTCCAGATCTAAACCACCAATCTTTTACTCAGCAAGTTCAGCATCTCTGCTGTTTAACCCACTGCACCACCAGGGAGCCCTCAACACACACACACGCACACATATATACATACATTTTTTAAAACATGGGAAGGGATCAGAAAAAGCAAATAAACATATATATTTTTAGCTCCAAGAAGCAACCATAGTCAGCTGTTTCAAGGTTGTGAAAAGGATGGAGTACAGGGTAGGAATCCAAATAATCATTGTACTAAAAGCTTAGAACGTAGCTACTGAAATATTATTATGTACAGAACTGAGGGAAAGAGCACCTGCAACTCACTGCAGTGTGAGTTTATTCTTTGAGGTGCCACAGCACCATGTAATCTTTCTCTTCTCAGATGTTTGGGTCTGGGTGATTTGTGCAGGCTTTGGAAAAAAGGGGAAAACCCTAGCCAATGAATGTGAAACAATT
This sequence comes from Anolis sagrei, assembly GCF_037176765.1. Lineage (NCBI taxonomy): Eukaryota > Metazoa > Chordata > Lepidosauria > Squamata > Anolidae > Anolis > Anolis sagrei. The sequence continues at coordinate 206,272,420 of NC_090024.1, read as the reverse complement.
GGTTTGTGAGTGTTGAACAGAAAGGCCCAGACATAGGCTTTATTCCAATCATATATTGTTCCCCTACACTCCAGAATCAATTGGTTCATAGCTTCATCCTATGCATCTTTCCTTCCAACCTGTTTTAAAGAAATTCATTTTGTATTCAGTTGTGTATTTATTTATTTTATTTATTTTGAACATGTATATCCCATCTTTCTCAACTCCCGAAGGGGGATTCAGGGCGGCTTACAACTGGATTAGATGCCAACAAACAAACAATTGCAATACAGTCAATTAACATTAAGTAAGCCAACAAGATTATAAAAATACATGAAAATGTTGACCATTAAGTATTAAAACACAACTGAGTCCAAATCGTAATCCAGAGTTCTAGTCCAAGATCTATTCATTGACCACTCTCATAAGTCATTGTAGTTGCTGCTCAGTCAGCTGCCCGAATGTTTGGTCCTAAAGCCAAGATTTAAGCTTTCTTCAAAAGGAGAGGCGAGAGGGAGTCACCCTGATTTTACTGGGGCGTGCTCATTTTTTCTCACAACTTTTTTTGCGGTAGTTTGTTTCTTTCATCAATAAAGGGATGGGGATCTCCTCATGGAATCCTGGAAATGAAGGCAGCCAAAGTCAACCCGGATGGATGGTGAATTGTCACACCCCCAATGACAGGGGAACCACACAATGGTGTCCACACACATGAAATCCCACCTCCCTAATTCTGGTGGTCACTTGGCAAGTGAATTGGATTTTGAAGTTCATTGATCGTGCTGATGTTAGGACCTGAGCCACGTTGGCACCAAGCCTCTGTGTAGCTGTAACCTATTTTTTTTTCCAAACAAAAAATGTATTTGTGTAGGATGAGTGGTATTTGTCCCTGAACACTTACTGTGTCGATACTGGAAAGTTAAAATCTTACTGAAGGAAATGATTTGTATATAATGTACTGGGAAGATGTGCAGGCCATCAATCCATAGATGACAGAAAGGGTCATGTGCAATTGATTCATGGAATGTTGAGGTAAAGGCCACCAGGCAAAAGGCCTCGGAGTCTCACCTGAAATGCTAGAGATGCTACACTGGAATATGATGCCTCAAAGCATGGTGGAGTCTCCTTCTCTTGAGGTTTTCAAGCTGAGGCTTTGATTCTGTGTTCCAGCATGGCAGGTAAACTGGACTAGATGGTCCCTGCAATCTCTTTCTGCTCTATGATTCTATGATTCCACACACTATTGATCCCAATGGACTGGTACTGAATTCTGTTTGTGGCACTAATTTTTTTAAAAGTATGCAGGAAAGGTTTTCGAAGTTTACTGGCCATATAACAGACAGATTCACAATAGAAAGTGCCTTGGTATACTTCTGGTTAATCTGAAATTCCCTGGGGCAAAAATCTGATCCAACTTTTCTTTTTTGATGTTTAGTTGTATCATATGTATAGGAAGAGTTCTCTTTGTTACAGCCAACAAAGAGCCCATTCCTATTCCTCCAGAATCTCCCGTGGCAGAACTAAAATTTACCCTGCAATATTGACTCCTTTAGTAATACAAACAGGGCAGAGATCTTTATCCATCTCTCAAAAATACTTCTCAGCCTTTGTGTTGAGGGGAGGAGAGAGAGCAGGAGAAGAGAGAAGGAAGACAGAAAGAAAGAACCCAATAAAACTGTGATCAAACATTTGTTTGACAGGAGACAGAAGAGAGGCAGAGGAACCAGGAAGAGGTGGACAGGTGGGAATGGGCTTTATTTAGCATTAGGCATTGAATTGCCTTGTGCACTGGGCATTGGATCGTGCAGAAGAGACAGTATCAGTAGCACCTTGTTCATTCCCTTTTTTCAAAGGACAGAGCTGCTCAAGACACTCTGCCCAAGGTCCTTTAAGCTCTCCCCAATACTGAACTAAGGACCAATCACTGACTTATTTAAGCAAACTGAAGATGCATTGTTGTGCCCTTTCAATCAGGAGACAAAATACCTTAGACCAGCTGCACTCTTGCATAGAGTGAGCTCACAGCCTCAAGAAGCAGAAGATGGGATGTGAGAAGCAACATCTTAAATGTGGAAGACAGAGCCATTTGTGTGCCATTTGGCCTGCTCTGCATCCCTTGCATTAGCCTGCAAGAGGTTTAGAATAGATCCCTCAATCACATTTTTGAGCTACTGCTGAATAAGCCAAGTCCTTATAACATGTAATCTGTTGTCTCCTCTCAGCCTTTTGCCTCACTTGGAGAAACAACGCTAAGTCTACAATAAAATCACTGAGAATGAGAGGCAAAATTTCTATAGAATGAAAACCGCTGCCTTTGAGAAGTTGGAGTGATGAAATGGCTAGGTAGGTGGGCAAAAGTTGCCCTATCTGACCAAGGGAGCATCCACTGTAGAATTAATGTAGTTTGAAATCAGTTTAACTATCTTGGCTCTATGCTATGGAATCCTGAGAGTTGTAGTTTGGTGAGCCACTAACAGTTTTTGACAAAAGCATAAAGATCCAGAAAAACTACAACTCCCAGGATTCCATACTATCTAGCCATTGCAATTAAAGTGAAGATGGACTACATTAAATTCTACAGTGTATATGCAATTCTTGTGGCAAAAACCTAGAGACTGTGGTTGTCATGGTGCCTTTTATTTTATTTTATTTTTTGATTTCTTGTATTTGTGACAATGAAAATGCATGAAGTAACACTCCCTGTTGATTTCCTTGATGTTCCCCTTTTGGAACATTCAGGGTGGCTGCATTTAAAACTTTTGAGCATTAGCATCTTTATTTAAGTGGGACAGACCTTATCTTCTGATTCATAACTGATTTACCTGTCCATGAAGTGGAGTTCATTGCAAAAATGAGGCAGGGACAACCTGTTGTTGCTCTACAGCTCATAAATACCCACCCCTAAAATGCATAATCACTTACATCCAGTGACTGCTCCCTCTGAATAAGTTTCTTGCTCTCTTTCTCACAATAGTTAAGCATTGCCTCTCGGTTGTACTTGCCACTCGGTTGCTTGTCAGTGAGGTCTCTTTGCCGGAGTCCCACAGGAATTGTTCCATCTGAATCCGACGCATCCAGATCTTTTTCCAGCTCTTCAATCTCCTCTGGAGATAAAGTTGATAATAAGTTGTCAATATCTGGATCTTCACTGACTTGCTTTCTGAATCTTGCTACCATTGACATCTTTGCAATTTGCAAATCAATCACTTATGTTTTGATTTTTAAGTGGGAAAAACCCAAGGAGCAGATTACAGGGTTTCTCTAAAACCAATCCAAGGAAACCACAGTTCTTTTCCTTAGTTCAGAAGTGTTGAAATGTTACATGGAAGAAACTGTAACTTCCCTCCTGTCTGGAATATAATAGTGAGGCAGATAAAGAACAGCTGGCCAATCAGAGATCACAGCTGTGCTGCCTAGCTCAGATTGGCCAATCAGACCAGACTGGAGGCGAGGCTGGTGTCTATCAGAGGAGTTTGAAACTTGAGGACATTCCAGGGAATCTTAAAGTGCTGCATGACCAAATTTAGTCCTGAACATTTAGCTTTTTAAAGGCAATGGATAAAAGAAACATGCAAAAGAAAAGAAAAGAAAAGAAATGAAAAGAAAAGAAAAGAAAGAAAAGAAACCCCACAAGAAAACTAAAACCAAAAATATCTGTTGGCTGGGACTAAGAAGTCAAGGGATTAAAATAAAAGCTTCTAGAATCCTATATTATATTATATTTATTTATTTATTTGACTTGTATACCACTACTCCCAATTTGGCTCGGAGCGGTATTTCTAGTTATTCTAAACTATTCCTAATAATCTGCTGGGTTAACATCTCACTGAGAGGGTATTTCACGCTCAACATTCTACCAGTTATTTAATGATACAAATGTAGATACTTAAGACATACTTGCAGTTTTGACTTCCATTAAATGTTTATTTTTTAAAGTTGCATACATGTGGCTTCCAAAAATGTATCTATCTAAAATGTAGTCTGATGCACAAAACAAAAAACTGCGGGAAAGGACTGCCTGCCATTCATATGTTATGGTAAACAAACATAGTCCAACTAATCAAACACAAGTATGAATGTTATAAACATTCAAGTTTGCATTCCCATATGTGTGTACGGCGGAGCCATCAAACTCATTTTCATCAAGTGCTACATCAGCCTTATGGTTGCCTTCAAAGGGACATTGAATCAATGGATGGAGAATCCATGACTACAGAGGGACAATTATATATATTTAATATATTGGTCAGTGCTCTTTGGGGTTAGATGGGCTGTAGCTGTCCTCTTTTACCTGCTATTGCAGAGACAGAACTGAAATACTGCTTTGTAATGCTGTTGTCTTCCCTTTTCTCTGTTTTCCTTTCACAAATGCTCAGTAAAGCATTTCAGTGGTCAATGCTGTAAGTAGAAACCCATGGATACACTTGCATCAGATAGAGCAGAATCCTTTCTTTCCCCATTCAAGCTTTACTGCATTGTTGCAACACAACCCCAAAGGACTGTGTTTATTCAGCCCTCCTCCCAATGCTGATGCTGTGGAAAAGGAGGAGAATGGAGGCTTTTTGCTGTTTATTCATTCAGCTGCTTCCGACTCTTTGTGACCTCGTGGACCAGTCTACACCAGAGCTCCCTGTCAGCTGCGGTAACACCAAGCTCCTTCAAGGTCATGCCAATCACTTCAAGGATACCATCCATCTTGCCCTTCGTCAGCCCCTCTTCCTTTTTCCTTCCATTTTCTCCAGGATCATTATCATCTCCAAGCTTTCCAGTCTTCTCATTATGTGGCCAAAGTACTTCATCTTTGCCTCTAACATCCTTCCCTCCAGTGAAGAGTTGGGCATTATTTCCTGGAGTATGGACTGGTTTGATCTTGTGGTCCAAGGCACTCAGAATTTTCCTCCAGCACTGTAGTACAAAAGTGCCTATCTTCTTTCGCTCAGCCTTCCTTATGGTCCAGCTCATGCATCCATAGGTTACTATGGGGAATACCATTGTTTTAACTATGTGGATCTTCCTTGCCAGTGTGATATCTCGATTCTTAATTATTTTATCGAGATTGGTCATTGCTCTCCTTCCAAGAAGTAAATGTCTTCTGATTTCCAGATTGCAGTCTGCATCTGCAGTTATCTTTGCACCTAGAATTACAAAGTCTGTCATTGCATCCACATTTTCTCTCTCTGTTGTCAGCTATCAATAAGTCTGGTTCCCATAATCTTGTTTTTTTTAATGTTTAACTGCAACCCAACTTTTGCACTTTCTTCTTTCACCTTGGTTATAAGGCTACTCAGCTCCTCCTCGTTTTCGTGGAGGCTAGGCAGACATAAAAAGATTTTGTAAAAAAACAAGATTCTTTCTTAGAGACTTTGTTAACTTTGGGTGAATCTAAACCAGCGTTTCTTAACCTGGGGGTTGGGACCCCTGGGGGTGATCGCAAGGGGGGTGTCAGAGGGGTTGGCAAAGAATTATCAGAAAACACTGTATTTTCTGTTAACCATGGAGGATCTGTGTGGGAAGTTTGGCCAAATTTTATTGTTGGTGGGGTTCAAAATGCTCTTTGATTGTAGGTGAACTATAAATTCCAGCAACTACAACTCCCAAATGTCAAGGTCTATTTTCCCTAAACGCCATCAATGTTCAAATTTGGGCATATTGAGTACTTGTGCCAAGTTTGGTCCAGATCCATCGTTGTTTGAGTCCACCGTGTTCTCTGGATGTAGGTGAACTACTATTTATTTATAGCAATTTTATCCCGCTCCTTTCAGCCTGAAGGTGACTCAGGGCACCGTACTACAACTCCAAAATTCAAGGTCAATGTCCACCAAACCATTTCAGTATTTTCTGTTGGTCATGGAAGCTCTGTGTGCCAAGTTTGGTTCTATTCCATCGCTGGTGGAGTTCAGAGTGCTCTTTGATGGTAGGTGAACTATAAATCCCAGCAACAACAACTCCCAAATGACAAAATCAATCCCCCCCAACCACCCCCCCCACCAGTATTCAAATTTGGACATATTGGGTATTTGTGCTAAAATTTTTTTAGTGAATCCTGCATATCAGATATTTACATTACGATTCATAACAGTAGCAAAATTACAGTTATGAAGTAGCAATGAAAATAATTTTGTCGAAGGCTTTCATGGCTGGAATCACTGGGTTGTTGTAGGTTTTTCGGGCTATATAGCCATGTTCTAGAGGCATTCTCTCCTGATGTGTCACCTGCATCTATGGCAAGCATCCTCAGAGGTAGTGAGGTCTGTTGGAACTAGGAAAAAAGGTTTATGTATCTGTGGAATGACCAGGGTGGGACAAAGAACAATTGCCTGTTGGAGCTAGGTGTGAATGGGGGACAATGCCTGGCTCGAGAGCAGTACGTGTGGAAAAGATCTTGGAGTCCTCGTGGACAACAAGTTAAACATGAGCCAACAATGTGATGTGGCAGCAAAAAAAAGCCAATGGGATTTTGGCCTGCATCAATAGTGTCTAGATCTAGGGAAGTAATGCTACCCCTCTATTCTGCTTTGGTTAGACCACACCTGGAATATTGTGTCAAGTTCTGGGCACCACAATTCAAGAGAGATATTGACAAGCTGGAATGTGTCCAGAGGAGGGCGACTAAAATGATCAAGGGTCTGGAGAACAAGCCCTATGAGGAGCGGCTTAAGGAGCTGGCCATGTTTAGCCTGAAGAAGAGAAGGCTGAGAGGAGATATGATAGCCATGTATAAATATGTGAGAGGAAGCCACAGCAAGGAGGGAGCAAGCTTGTTTTCTGCTTCCTTGGAGACTAGGACGCGGAACAATGGCTTCAAACTACAAGAGAGGAGATTCCATCTGAACATGAGGAAGAACTTCCTGACTGTGAGAGCCGTTCAGCAGTGGAACTCTCTGCCCCAGAGTGTGGTGGAGGCTCCTTCTTTGGAAGCTTTTAAACAGAGGCTGGATGGCCATCTGTCAGGGGTGATTTGAATGCAATATTCCTGCTTCTTGGCAGAATGTGGTTGGACTGGATGGCCCATGAGGTCTCTTCCAACTCTTTGATTCTATGAATGTTTCAACACACCCCCTTGATTAGCATTTGATGGCCTGGCAGTGCTTGGGGCAATCCTTTGTTGAGAGGTGATTAGATGTCCCAGATTGTTTCATTATACAGTTTGACATTAGCACTTGTAACTGGGTGACTGCCTGTATAGGTTTTATATGTACCCCACCTTGTGGCAGCCTCTGTTACTGCACGGCATCACCTTGCCTGTCCTTTTCCATATACACCCCATGGCTACAACAGGGCTTCTTACAAAACTTTTCCACTCAGGACCCCCTTTTACCTGAGAGATATTTGTGCAAACCCAGGTATACAGGTATTTAAAATAGATGTAAACATCAACCATGATCTTCTGATAATAAATGCACCCTATGATAGTCTCCAAACTTCTTCAGTTTACTTGCCAGCCTCTTACTCAGGCTTCACTATTGATGTAGGCCTAAAACAGGCATGGGCAAACTTGGGCCCTGCCTCCAGGTGTTTTGGACTTCAACTCCCACAATTCCTAACAGCCGGTAGGCTGTTAGGAATTGTGGGAGTTGAAGTCCAAAACACCTGGAGGCAGGGCCCAAGTTTGCCCATGCCTGATCTAAAACCAAGCTCCGTTTCCAAACGAGCCTTGTCTTTATCATGCAACCACTTCACCTCCAAAACTGTTGTTAGTTTCTATTTCTCCATAATTTCCTGAGGGACGCATCACTCTACCCCTTTCTTCTATCTATGTGCCCAGGGATTTTTCTCCCTCGGGCCCGCCTCTTTCCTTCCGGGCGGCCAATCGGAGTGGCACCGGGAGAGATTGACGTCACGGCCTGGGAATCACGTGACCCGCGTGCGCGTGCCGGCACGCTGAGTGGAAGCCGGGGAATCCAAGATGGAGGAGTACGCGCGAGAGCCCTGGTGAGATGCGGATCCTGCTTCTCTTTCCCCCTTTCCTCTTTTTGGGTGGGAAAAAGAGACAGAGAGGGAGGCGAAGGGGAGCCGTGGGATGATGAGCACTCTTTCCTCCTGCTTCCCTGGCCCACTCTCTCCTCTCAGTGTGTGGCCAGAAGTGACCTTGTGCCGGGCGAAGGAGGGTCAGGCACTCCTCCTCATGGGACGCATGGCTCTCCCCTTCAGAGCTCCCCTTCAGGGCCTTGGGCTTTCTCTTGGTAACGAATGGCAGGCTGGTCGGTCTTTCTGTGTGCCTGTAGATTTAATTTAATTTGGCAACACTTTCACTTCCATGACTCCATATTAGGGACTCCTGGGATTTATAGTTTAGTGAGGCAGCAGCTTTCTTTGGCAGAGAAGGTTAAAGGCCTCGTAAAACCACAAATCTCAGGATTCCATAGCATTGAGGACCCTTCAACACTGACCAAAATCCCGTGATTGGTAATGGGTTTATCTGAGGCGTCTCAGCAGCTTTTTTTTTGGCAGAGAAGGCTGAAGGCCTTGTAAAACCACAAATCTCAGGACTCATAGCATTGAGGACTCTTCAACACTGCCCAAAATCCCGTGATTGGTAATGGGTTTACCTGAGGCATCTCAGCAGTTTTCTTTGGCAGAGAAAGCTGAAGGTCTTGTAAAACCACAAATCTCAGGACTCCATAGCATTGAGGACCCTTCAACACTGACCGAAATCCCGTGATAGGTGATGGGTTTACCTGAGGCATCTCAGCAGCTTTCTTTGGCAGAGAAGGCTAAAGGCCTTGTAAAACCACAAATCTCAGGATTCCATAGCATTGAGGACCCTTCAACGCTACCCAAAAATTGTTGTTCGGTGAGGCAGCAGCTTTCTTTAGCAGAGATCCTGAGCACAAATCTCAGGATTCATAGCACTGAGGACCCTTCAATACTGCTCAAATTCCCGTGATAGGTAGTGGGTTTACCTGAGGCATCTCAGCAGCTTTCTTTGGCAGAGAAGGCTAAAGGCCTTGTAAAACCACAAATCTCTAGTTTCCAAAGTATTGAGGATGCTTCGACACTGCCCGAAATCCCATGATAGGTGATGGGTTTACCTGAGGCGTCTCAGCTGCTTTCTTTAGCAGTGAAGGCTGAAGGTCTCGTAAAACCACAAATCTCAGGATTTCATAGCATTAAGGACCCTTCAACACTACCAAAAATCCCATGGTAGGTTGTTGTGGGTTGTTGTAGGTTTTTCGGGCTATATGGCCATGTTTTAGAGGCATCCTCTCCTGATGTATTGCCTGCATCTATGGCAAGCATCCTCACTACCTCTGAGGATGCTTGCCATAGATGCAGGCGAAACGTCAGGAGAGAATGCCTCTAGAACATGGTCATATAGCCCGAAAAACCTACAACCCAGATCCTTCAACACTTCCTGAAATCCCGTGATAGGTGATGGGTTTACCTGAGGCATCTCAGCAGCTTTCTTTGGCAGAGAAGGCTAAAGGCCTTGTAAAACCACAAATCTCTAGTTTCCAAAGCATTGAGGACCCTTCAGCACTGCCCTAAATCCCATGATAGGTGATGGGTTTACCTGAGGCGTCTCAGCATCTTTCTTTGGCAGAGAAGACCGAAGGCCTCGCAAAACCACAAATCTCAGGATTCCATAGCATTGAGGACCCTTCAACACTGCCCAAAATCCCGTGATAGGTGATGGGTTTACCTGAGGCGTCTCAGCAGCTTTCTTTGGCAGAGAAGGCTGAAGGCCTTAGTAACACAACAAATCTCAGGATTCCATAGCATTGAGGACCCTTCGACGCTACCCAAAATCCCGTGATAGCTAATGGGTTTACCTGAGGCGTCTCAGCAGCTTTATTTGGCAGAGAAGGCTGAAGGCCTTGTAAAACCACAAATCTCAGGATTCATAGCATTGAAGACCCTTCAACACTGCCCAAAATCCCGTGATAGGTTTACCTGAGGCATCTCAGCAGCTTTCTTTGGCAGTGAAGGCTAAAGGTCTTGTAAAACCACAAATCTCAGGATTACATAGCATTGAGGACCCTTCAACGCTACCCAAAATCCCATGATAGGTAATGGGCTTACCTGAGGTGTCTCAGCAGCTTTCTTTGGCAGAGAAGGCTGAAGGCCTTGTAAAACCACAAATCTCAGGATTCCATAGCATTGAAGATCCTTCAACACTACCCAAAATCCTGTGATAGGTAATGGGTTTACCTGAAGCGTGTCAACAGCTTTCTTTGGTAGAGAAGGCTAAACGCCTGCTCCTTTGATTGCATAGCATTGAGACATGTGGATCAGTTTTACATCCCTTATCTGGTAATATCCGAATTTTCCAGGGTTGTCTCAATGGAGGCTGAGGCAGGGTGTTACATTTACATAATTATTTACAGTTTTGTGTATTGCCTCTAGGCTATGTGTATAGTCTAAACCAGGCATGGGCAAACTTTGGCCTTCCAGGTGTTTAGGGTTTCAACATCCACAATTCCTAACAGCTGGTAGGATGTTAGGAATTGTGGGGATTGAAGTCCAAAACACCTGGAAGGCCAAAGTTTGCCCATGCCTGGTCAAAACCTAAATTAATTTCTTCTATTTAGATTGCATACCTCCTTCAGGGTACCTCATTATGCTTCTGTATGCATAACCAGGTATTCTGGAATCCAAGGGTGTATCTACACCAGTCATGGGCAAACTTCGACCCTCCAGTTTACAAGCTATTAGGAATTGTGGGAGTTGAAGTCCAAAACACCTGGAAGGACAAAGTTTGCCCATGCCTGATCTACACTGTAGAATTTATGCCGTTTGACACCACTTTAACTGCCATGGCTCGATGCTGTCTAGTTGAATTTATTGGGTCTTCAGTCAGCTATACATTTGTGTGCTGTTTATCAAATGTAATAAATAAATTGATTGAATGTCAATTAAAAATAAACTTCATAGATTCTTGGCATGCCTTAAGAATTTGAGTCCAACTGTAGGAAAGAAAAGGGGTTGTGTTACTAAATAAAATGTTATTGGTTTGTTTATTCTGATGTTACATTTTAAAGACCAGATCCATTAAAGTGTGTCTTTATTCATTCATGTAGCCCATGGAGAATAGTGGATGACTGTGGAGGTGCCTTCACAATGGGAGCTATTGGTGGTGGCATCTTTCAAGCCATTAAAGGATTCAGAAACGCTCCAGTGGTAAGTTAAAATGATTACTTGGAAATAAGGAAGAAGAACTATCCAAATAAACAAAATGTTATGAACCATGATGAGGAAGGTTGGAAGTCAACAAATTCCCCTTTCCTTTCCTTCCCCCTACCATATTTCGTACCTTATATTCCCCCCAAAATGGTAGGGGTTTTTTTAAACCACAAACCTTACCCATTTATCTCTCCCAAACCCATTACCCCCATTTTATAATATTGTAGAAATTTTCAAATAAAAATTATTATTACAAAAATAAGATTATATGTATGCAATATTATCAGTGATTTAAGGCAGAAAGATGGAAGAAAAAAACTTCATACAGGTTCAAACTGCTGCTACGTATTGTATCACTAAAGGAGAGGAAAGCATTTTGGAGAGAAAATTGAACAAATGTTAAGAAACCAATACCTTTTGTTAAAATATATGAACAATAAATATATGGGTAACACTTACTTTTAATCCAATGAGCTGTGAAGTTTTTTAAGCAAGAAGACATTGAAACAGATAACTAAGACACAGAGTGACAATCAAACTGCAGACAAAGAGATTCCATCTAAACATTGGGAAAAAACTTCCTGTTTGACAATAGAGTGTGGTGGTGTTTCCTTCTCTGGCGGTTTTTCAACAGAGGCCTTCCGTTGGGAATGCTTTGATTGTATTTTCCTGCATGCCATGGAGTTAGACTGGGTGGCCTTTGTGGTCTCATCCAACTCTGTGAATCACGATTCTATAAGAAAGTGAAAAGGAAGAACCTCATCTTATAGAGGTTTCAGATTAAACAAAGAGAACAATAAATCTAGTAACCCTTTGACAGGGTGGATTTTCTAGTCCATATTCATACAAGACAGGTCTTCCTTGCAATGCCACACATACAAGGATGTGGAACATCTCTTGAGTGGGGTGTTACTATTTGCTGTCACATTGATCTTAATATATGGCGACCTACAAATGAGAGACCTCCAGTATCTATAGTTATCAGCTGCCCTGCTCAGCCTTTGCAGAACTAATGTTTGAAACACAGTACAGTACGTCAATTTCAAGATTGTAGATTAGGTTGAATATATCATAAATAGGATATGTAACTAGATTAACCAATTGACATTGCTCTTACTGTGTACTTTTATCTTTTGCAGGGTGTAAATTACCGGTTGAGGGGTAGTTTGACAGCCATTAAAACCAGAGCACCACAGTTGGGAGGTAATTGTGTTATTTCTATATTATCTTCTCCCACTCTTTTCCTAGTCTTGAGGTACAGAGAATACTACTTTGAAAGCAATTATCTGTTTACTCTTTCAAAAGATACCCGCATTGTGTATATTTGGTAGTAGTGGAAGCAATGGGAGTGTGTGTGTGAGAAAGACATTGGTGAAAAAGTAGGAGAGGCAATGTTCTTAAGAGAAAACTTGGAAAGTGTCTTGCTGGAGCTGACAGCAGACTGAATATACAGAGACATTGGTTTCGATACTAGACATTGTAAATAGTCATCATGACTAATTGTGCCCACACTCTTTAATGTGTTGTGTTCCCTTGTAAAGCTATCTTAAATTGTCAACCATGGTATGGTAACAACTTCTACAGTTGAACAATGTGTAGTGCATTTATCTTAAAGTTTCAGTATGCACTTTCAGTACCGTAAAAACCGGCATACTAGACGACTTTCTAAGCCAAGAAAGTCATCTTAAAAGTGGGGGGGTCGTCTTGTGTGCCGGCTATAAGTTCCACCACTTGAGGATGCCGAGAGCGAGGGACGCGAGCAGCCATTAGAGGCCAAAGGGAGCCTGCTGGTATCGCAGCTCAGCTGGCCAGCACTCCCGGCAGACCTGCCGATCCTCCTCCTCCCCCCTCTCCTCCCCCCTCGCCATCCCCAAGCAGCGCAGCCTGTTGCTCTTGCCCTTGCACAAGCCCAGCTGGCCATCACCCCGGCAGCACTGCCGCTCCTCCTCCTCCCTGCCCTCCTCCTGAAGGAAAAAGGGGCTGAAGAGGCTGCCCCCAAGCCTCCCATTCCCGGCCTCTTTCTCCCTCTCCTCTCCTTCCTCAAACCGTGCGCTACTCAAGGAGAGTCCAAACAAAGGCACCTCCTCCGAGAAAGTCCTGCTGCAGAAACGTCTTCTTTCTCCCTCCCCTCTTTGGGGTTTCTTTCCTGTCTCTGTGCTCAGCTCCCTCTGAAAGAACAGCCACTCTTCAGTTTTAAAAGTTTTCAATAGCCTGCAGAGGGAGGAAGAAAAAGGTCTCTTTTCCCCGTTTGGTTTTGTTTCTGCATCCGAAGAAGGAGGCAGCCTTAAAGGGGAAGTCCCAGTGCAAGGGCCATCCACTCTTAAAGGGGAATCCCCCCCAAAAAACTGCCACAGATTCAGTGCCATGGAATCACAGGAGTTGTAGTTTTACAAGGTCCTTAGCCTTCCCTGTTTAAGAGAGCCAGCACCATACCAAACTACAAGTCCCAGTTTTCTATCAGATTGTTTAGAATTTCAACTCCCACAATTCCTAACAGCTACTGGCTGGGTTGCTGTGAGTTTTCCAGACTGTATAGCCATGTTCCAGAAGTGTCCTCTCCTGATGTTTTGCCCAGATCTATGCCAGGCATCCTTGGAGGTTGTGAGGTCTGTTGGAAACATGGCAAGTGGGGTTTATATATCTGTGGAATAATGTCCAGGCTGGGAGAAAGAACTCTTGTCTGCTTGAGACAAGTGGGAATGTTGCCATTGGCTACCTTGATTAGCATTGAATGGCCTTGCAGCTTCAAAGCCTGGCTGCTTCCTGCCTGGGGGAATCTTTTGTTGGGAGGTGTTAGTTGGTCCCGATTTTTTATTGTCTGGATTTCCCCTGCTTTTGAGTGTTGTTTTTTATTTACTGTCCTGATTTTAGAGGAGTTTTTTTAAATACTGGTAGCCAGATTTTGTTCATTTTCATGGTTTCCTCCTTTCTGTTGAAATTGTCCACCTGCTTCTTGTGGATTGCAATGGCTTCTCTGTGGAGTCTGACATGGTGGTTGTGAGAGTGGTCCAGCATTTCTGTGTTCTCAAATACTGACTGTTAGGAATTGTGGGAGTTGAAGTCCAAAACACCTGGAGGGCTACAGTTTGCCCATGCCTGATTTAGATCTATCTCAAAAAGGGTATATTCATCAAACCCTTTGGGCATGACCTTGGAAATATCTGGCTGCAGTGCAAAATGTTCTCACATGTTGGGTTTTGGAAGCTGCACAAGATGGCTTTATGACAACTTCTGTCCCCTCAGCTTACCACTAGCTGCTTGCATTGTGTCTTCCTGCCTGGCAGGAGTGAGTGGGTTGGAATGGATGGCCATTGGAGAACTCTAGCGTTCTGTTGTTGTTATTGTTAAGCAGAGTTGTATGGCCACCTGTTAGGAAGGCTTGCATTGTGTCTTCCTGCCTGGTAGGAATGGGGTTGGACTGAATGGTCATTGAGCTCCCTTCTATTATTATTGCTGTTGTTATTGCTATTATAGTTGTTATCATCTGTCAGGAGGGCTTGGACATGTGTTCCTGTCTGGCAGAATTAGGGTTAGACTGGATGGCCATTGGAGTCCCTTCCAATTCTAGATTTCCATTATTGTTGTTGTTGTTGGGGAAAGGACATTGGACCCAGCCCTGGTCTCACTCTAGGTAAGGTAAGGTAAGGTAAAAATTTATAGAACTTCATTACGCTCCATGGAAACACAACTGTTAAATAAATAATAAACATACAGGAGTTTACAGGTGAGGTAAAGGTTTTCTCCTGACGTTAAGTCCAGTTGTGTCCGGCTCTTGGGGTTAGCGCTCATCTCCATTTCTAAGCCGAAGAGCTGGATACTGCTTTGATAGTCTTGGATTTGAAATCAAATCTGATGTTTTTATTTTTTATTTGGTGTGCGATGGAAGAGGGGTGGTGTGAGGGGGTCGTTATTAAACTGCTGCCACCAATTGTAACGATGACCGTTTTAATGCCACCGAATACCACCAATTGTGAAGGTGCGCGTGGTAAAGCACCCACTGCCACCTTATCTATGAGGGAAGCCGGGCAACAATCAATATCAGCCTAGGAACTATTTTATAAAGGGACTGTTTCTGGCTGACTTTATTATTGCAGGCTGTTCAACTTAGAAGAAACTGTATCAGGCAAGGCTTGAAGAAAAAGTAACAAGTTTATTTTAACAGGAGTATAACAATGTATAACTGTTCTTCAAAAGAGGCATAAATCTTGATGGTTACATTGGAAAGGTTTCATGAGTAAACTCAGGCAAACACTTCATAAGGTTTCACAGCTGGCACAACAGGCTTAAACCCAGCCAAACCTTGATTCTTAATTCAGAATCAACAACCCCCTGTACCGGGTCCTTCTCTGCAACCACTTTGGTCACCAATTGATTCCCTGAATCTCTAAGAGATTCAGTTTTTTCCCTATAGCACACTGGCTACAGACACATTCCCTGAATCTCCACCAAAAGATTCAGTGTCTTTTTCAGCAGCTCTCCGGCCACTGACTAATTCCCTATTTCTCCCACTAGAGAAATTAGTCTCTTCCTGTAGCTCACCGGCTACAGACTAGAGTTTTAAAACACAGCTGCCTCTGAAGAGGCGGTTGGCTCCGCCCCTGTTGCTATGGCAACTTAGCTAACATCAAGCCACTCTCTCCAACAAAACATAATCTCCCATACTTACCATCCCTAAACCATTGTCCAAACTACACATAACCAAAGGAATAAAACTTACACATCGTCACAGGTGGTCTTATACGGCGAGTATATACCAAACTCTATATTTTAACTGGAAAAGTTGGGGGGTCGTCTTATACACCCAGTCGTCTTATATGCCGGAATATACGGTAAATGTTTGTGGCTGTACAACTTAGATAAACAGAGGCATTATAGAGATATATAAAATTATAATATGGAGAAATTACGATTACATAGATAAATCTTTCTCTCTTGTAACCTAGGCCCTATTTGAGGTGTTACAATTTGTAACTTGCATGCTGATCTTAAAATGTCAGTGTCTATACAAACAGAAATTGGGAAAACAACATGAGTGAGAATACGGCCTTAAAAAGAGAGATAGGGAAAAGAGCAATGACAGCAACCTGCCTCTATTAAGGACCTAGTGTGAAAGCAGTGACCAGAGGGAGGAGGCCCCACTTGATAGTGTGAGGCGTGGAAGTAGTGTTCCCATGCCATTATCTCTCCCCAGCCCAAACCAGAGAAAGAAATCCCTATCTTCTTCACTTTCATTTTTGGCCCAAGTGGTATTCAACAGTGTTGAAGAGTCCAAAGAATGTGGTGTGCCTGCCATTTTGGGTACTTGAGTTGAAACAGATTGGTGGCTCTGATATTTATTAGGGG
This sequence comes from Anolis sagrei, assembly GCF_037176765.1. Classification (NCBI taxonomy): domain Eukaryota; kingdom Metazoa; phylum Chordata; class Lepidosauria; order Squamata; family Anolidae; genus Anolis; species Anolis sagrei. The sequence goes on along the minus strand of NC_090024.1, from coordinate 206,255,974 downwards.
AATACTATAGTTTTCTTCTGCCTTGTGAGGCTTTTGAGTACGTGCCTATTAAAAATTGCTGCTGTCACTCTGCTTCCCAGTCTCCCAAAATGGCAGGAAACACAGGGCATTTCCAGAATAGGCCTTTGGATACATTGGCCCAGGTTTTTTGGGTCCAATTTTTATTTGTCAGTGTTTTTCAACTTATACATATATATGGTACTTATAGTGAGCCCCCGGTGGCGCAGTGGGTTAAACCCCTATGCCGGCAGGACTGAAGACCGACAGGTCGCAGGTTCGAATCCGGGGAGAGGCGGATGAGCTCCCTCTATCAGCTACAGCTCCTCATGCGGGGTCATGAGAGAAGCCTCCCACAAGGATGTTAAAAACCTCAAAATTATCCGGGCGTCCCCTGGGCAACGTCCTTGCAGACAGCCAGTCCTCTCACACCAGAAGCGACTTGCAGTTTCTCAAGTTGCTCCTGACACGACAAAAAAACAAAACAAACAAAAAACTGTTTATAGTTTGATCAACAGTTCTAAGTTCTAAAGAACCTTGTCCTTCAAACAGGTAGCTTTGCTGTCTGGGGTGGTCTCTTCTCCATGATTGACTGTAGTATGGTGAAAGCAAGAGGAAAAGAAGATCCTTGGAACTCCATCACCAGTGGAGCCCTCACTGGTGCCATATTAGCTGCCAGAAGTAAGAACGTGATTGAAAAATAAAACTTTATTTAAAAAAAGAGCTTCCTTCAGAATCAATGCTCTATTCAAGTATGTCAAATCATTGAAATATTGGAAAATTCCCTGTCCTAAATGTCCTAGTATATATTTCTGGTTGTTCTTTGCTATTGTATTAGGAGTATTATGAAATCTGTAATATATAATGACTGCAGCACAGGGATGGGCAAACTTCAGCTCTCCAGGTGTTTTGGATGTCAACTCCCACAATTCCTAACAGCCTACCAGCTGTTAGGAATTGTGGGAGGTGAGGTCCATAACACCTGGAGGGCTGAAGTTTGCCCATGCCTGCTACAGCAGGATTGCTGTAATGGGGACCTCCATCACCTTCAAATTATTGTTTTTTGAAGGGAAATGAAAAATACTTGTGTTTTAGGAGGAGTCTTTTATTGACAATCTATTTGATATTCTTAACAATTTGTTTAATGAAATTATATATAACCCAGCACACTTAAATTTTCTAAGCCGTGCTTTTTTGGTTTACTTCTTTCAGATGGGCCAGTTGCCATGTTTGGGTCAGCAGCTATGGGAGGAATTCTTTTGGCTTTAATTGAAGGAGCAGGTATCCTATTAACAAGGTTTGCGTCTGCACAGTTTCCAAATGGTAAGGATACTTACAGTTCAGTGCACAATGCAAAACTTAGTAATGTATGCTTGAAACTGTTTGACTTGTCTTTGTGTAAGTGAAGACCAATCTAAGCCTTTAAGAAGTTATTTTTAAAAGCTTTATTGTAGGAACAAAGGTTGTCTGATGTAGAGAAGTAATTGTTACAGATCTGTTGTGGAATCTGGGATTCCAGTAATGTGAGAAGCTGTTGTTTCAAAGACATCAATGATTTCTTTCATGTAAGTGAGAAGGGCACACTGATAAAAACCTATGAAACTGAGAGTAAACTCATCAGAACATGGTTCTTGATTTTTTTATTATTCATTTTCTAGCAAGCTGGTTGTCAAAGTTTTCTCAAAAACAATTTTCGGAATCTGCTTTCTTTTCAAAGGGATGTCCATATTGCCATAGCCAGGAAGTATGCTGGACTGTGGTTACTGTAATCCTTTCACATTAGCTATATTAGCTAGGGTTGACAGAAGTTGCAATTCAGCAACATCTATAGGGCCTTCCTCTGCCAATACCTGTAGAAATAATAACAACAGATACAAGGTCTGTTTTGCCATTACAGCAAGGGTGTTTTTCAAAAACATATTCAATATATATCTCAAAGTATTGTCGAAGGCTTTCATGGCTGGAATCACTGGGTTGTTGTAGGTTTTTCGGGCTGTATGGCCATGTTCTAGAAGCATTCTCTCCTGACGTTTCACCTGCATCTATGACAGGTATCCTCAGAGGTTGTGAGGTTTTTGACCTCTGACACAACCTCTTAAGATGCCTGTCATAGATGCAGGTGAAACATCAGGAGAGAATGCTTCTAGAACATGGCCATACAGCCCGGAAACCCTACAACAACCCAATATATCACAAACATTGATATTCTACTGTGAAATATTTACCTGCTTTATTTAGTTTGTGAGTGTGTTGTTTACAAACTTTCATACATCTGTCATGCTTAACTGAGTGTAGACAAAAATGCAGTGTCTTCCCAGTTTTAATTTCTTAGATATCTGAGTTTATTTACCCAAACTGCTAGGAGCTTCAAAAGTCTAATTTTCCACCAAGAGTCTGCTTTTTTTGTTTTCAATGAATTATACTGTTCATCATTTAAAAAACTACCTTCAGTATTTCCTAGGATCTAAAGGCTTGTAGATTGGTCCATGTTTTGAGTGTCCCCACCCCTCCCTTAGTAAACAAAAACCTGGGTAGTTCCAAACATATTTTTATTTTTTAATTTATATGTCAAGGCAAAGAGGCCGGCCTAACTCTAGTTAGAGTGAATCCCCGGGAGAATGATTGTTTATGTGCCCTCACCAGACATGCATATGATGGTGATGGGACCAACAAAAGGCCCTCCATCAATATCTCAGCATTCAGGCAACCTATACAGGAAGCTATAGTCTACATTGAGGCCTATATTGGAGGACCTATTCTCTAGTCCATAAGTAAAGGGTAATACAGTGCGAGAGAACGTGGAAGAGAGTCTTCTCTGTAGTACCATCTCAATGGCAGATTATTCTCCCCTTTGTAGACCAATACTGAATTGAATGAATAAATAAATTTTTAAAAAAACCTTTATTTCTAGACTGCCCTCTCTCCCTGAAGTGACTCAGGGCAGTTTACACACAGAAAAAGGCAAACATTCAATTCCCTAAATAAATACAAACACATCAAAAATCCAAAGTAATTCACAGTAAACTTATAATAAAAGAATTAAGCATCAAAATAAAAACAAAATAAAAATAATCCAGTAGGACATAATAACACTAATAACATGAATTAACATTAAGACATATATCCTGTGAGACAATTAAAATACATTAGAAATGGCTATCACAGGTGTTTCCTTAAAATAGTATCATTTCACTACCAAATCAAAATATGAGGGTTTTTTTTTTCTAAAAAATCAAAATCTTTGGGTCTAATTGATGTTAATTCTATTTGTGCGTGTCTGTGGTTGTTAAAGTTTAAAAATTGTTATTTCCTGGTTTGTAATGGATAAATGATTTACATAACATCAAAGTGACTTTATTGTAAGCCTCCAAGATCTTTGGATATAGGGCTTTGTATAAATATTTAATCTCCTGCGCCTAATACTTGGGACTGTGCTGGGGAATGGACTGATAGCCAGTAAAGCTGTTGAAAGAGGACAGATTTATATGCATTTTTAGTAGCCAGACAGTATGTTGGAAGTACTACCATATATTTAAGCAGTCCTGTTTCTGTTTATATTTAGTTGGTATTCCAGGGAATAAAGTCACATCCTGCTGTTGTTCTTTAAAAAAAATATGACTTATATTTCTGCCCATAGCCACATTCTCCAGCTCCTGCTAGAGAATCTCGCTATGTTTCTGTCCAATTGCACTTGATAATGTTTCATGAGATTCTTAAATATTTCATGTAGTCCTGTCTAACTGTTCATGATTAAAACTAATGGATTTCTTGTCAAAATTAAAACTATCAGAAAATGGGTGTTTAGGAGTAGATGCCACTGAGTTTGCATTGGATTGGACTTAATTCAGATCTATTATTTAAAAAAACAAAACAGGAAGTCATTTGGGGACACAGCATTTTTTAAATAGTCTCCCTTAAAACATTGCAAAACATTGAACAAGTTACATGCCGATGTATTCATTGAGTTGTCAAGTTTGATTTTGGGAACATGACTTGGAATTTGGCATTAACTCTCAAACTATATGCCAGAATCCTTCAGTGTATCTCAAGAGGACTGTTAGTGATCTGTGAGAAAAACCTAAAGGCTGATAGAAACATAAACTGTGAAGCATCCTTGTTGCTTTGGCTCCCAACACTTTAGTATCTCCTTCAGAATCTGTGTGCTGCTGGAAGTAGCACTGAGTTATTCCTCAATCTGTGGCTGGTGTTGAGTTCTCAAAACACATTTACAAAATAAGCTGTAAATAATTGAAGTGTTTACTCATAAAATGTATCTGTTGCGACATGCTGCATGCTTGACCTACTGTTATTTTTATTTACAGGACCTCAGTTTTCAGAAGAGCCCTCTCAGTTACAACCCTCTCCATTTGGAGACTATAGGCAGTATCAATGATCGTTAGTCATTTTTTCCCTGTTCTGCATCATTGGACAAGCAAGTTGCAGCATCACTTGAAGACTTTTCTTTGCATCCATACACCTTAATGTCTATATTTTTCACAATATTTAAATTATGAATTGTTGCACTTCGTAATTGTAATGTGGATATGAGATGCCTGAAAAACTCCTTAGTTATGCCTTTTCTTAAGAGGACTGAGCAATGTATTGCTATGGAAAGACCTGAAACTGTGGCCTTTACAGTATAATTGCTGTTATCAATTTAAGGAACGGAATAACCATGCAGCATCAGAGCTTCCCGCCCCTACATCATATGACCGTGTACCATTGAAGCCGGCTATGTTCTGTTTTATATTAGATGAGTGTAGAGGAGACTAGCAATGAGTTATGAGACTGAGTTATTAAAATAATTATAGTGCTCTAATTATGTTATGACTTGAAAGGTGATTCTATTGGCGTAAGCTGCTGTGGAAGTCCCAACCAGTTATGAAGGCAGCCTTCGGTCCCTTTATTGAAGGATTTCAGTTGACTTTATTCACAGAGTTGCACTTGGATAGAATGCTGCTTAGTTTAATGTGTGACCATTTTGACTCCTTACAATTAGATCTGTTATGTAAATCCAGTAATAATGAAAGGGAATGTTGACAATCTGATGGCATATAAAAATCTATTGCTTATAAACCTGACACATAAGCAGAACAAACATATTCTTCCCCATGGTGGTCTTCTGCTATGATTTCAGAGCCTCTCTTTAATCTTTATCAGTCTGAAGAAGACTTTTTATCCCTGAATATGAATTGGTATGATATTTGTACTTGTTCAGATAGGGGTGGGCAACTATGGTGAATCCAGGAGTTGTTGTTTCTTGCCCCAGGGCCATACAGATTATATGAATTTGAGGTAACAGAGTGGTTTAATATGCAAGCTAGTTCTTCAAAATCAGAAATTTTAGATCAGGGACCCTGCATTGTTTGTGCAGAAAAAGAGAATCTACAGCAGTAGAGAGTTGCACAAATGGCCTTGGGTAGGTCCCACTTTGCCCAACTCTGATGTGAATGAAAAATATTACTTTGCAGATATTTAGCCCTGTTATAATGGAGAATTAGAAGACCTGGATACACTAGCTAATTCACGTTTGGTTATACCATGTTTAAATTTTTGATCATTTTACATTTGGATAAAACATATAGGTACTGTTTGTTTACAACCTATGTGATTGAAATTTACTTGCCGGCTGTAGAGGCATTGGCAGTTTATTAGTTACCTGAACCAAAAAAAGAATGATGATCATATTTACACACTTCCTGGTTCAACATGAAAATACTTGCAGATTTTAGTAAAGCTAAAATTAAAATCCAGCCCTCTAGTGGCACCTGCTTCTAATTTTTCTATACAACCAATTTCACAGGCCTCCTGTCTAGTTTCTGCTATACTCTGATGTTGTACATCTCAGTAAGAGCTCAAGTTTAGTTTTGCACAAAAGATTTATATGTCAACAGCACAATGGGATTCAGTTACCTGGGAAAGATCTGTTTTAGGATAAACTGTTAGTTTTATGTAGCTTGCTTTTTATAAGTACACAGGCTCATGTTTGGCCTTCTTTCTCATAAGGATGCATGCTCCATCACTAAATTACTAATCAAATTTTGCCACAACTGTTTCAATTAGAATGCATGGTAAGAATTCGTGTCCTTGTGGAAGTATGATGGTATATACATTGTTTTTGATAATAGAATCATGGAAAAAGTAGCACATAGAGAAGTGTGCGTAACTTGAGAGGCAAGCTGATGCATTAACCTCAGGAAACTTTAGAGGACAACATTCCCTGCAAAAAGAATATATATTTTTGCTCCCAAGTGTTCTCTGGTGGACATTTTTGGCGTTTCCCTTTGCCAGTTTAGGCCCAAGACAATACTTTAAAAACCAGAAGACCTCGCCTGGGCCAGATGTAGCTTGTGGGATCAAAATATTGTGAAATAAATTCCCCCTGGGGACCTTTGGGAGCAAAAAGCTTTTTGGAGTTTTTTATGGGTGGTCACTCTTTGTCCATTCTCAGTATAGGGCACTATAATGAGCACTTCTAATCTTGAGTGTTTCATGTTCGTGTTTAAGAAATATATTTATACATCACACCAATCTGCTTCTTGGCAGGGGTTGGACCGGATGGGCCATGAGGTCTCTTCCAACTCTGTGATTCTACATGGTGTTCAAACATTGAAACCAGCCCAGTTTATTAAAAGGTTAACATTATTCACCAATAGTAAAGGCATCATAAGAGATAAAAAGACATATATGTTTAAAATATTTTCTAAACCCGCCAGAGATATTAGATGATCTTTAAGAAAAGGCAGTTATATTTATGTTTCAAAATATATTATTTTATATTGCTAGGAAAATTGTCTGAAGTCTTTATGAATGTGTAGATCTATTTTCAAATTTTCCTTTTTGATATGTTTACTGCATATCTTAATCTTCCCTAATTAAAAACTGGACAAAAGTTGATTGTTCTTAATGTCTCCTTTTGATTTTAAAAAGAACCAACTACTGAGCAATCAGATGTCATTTGCTTGATTTATCTAATAGATGTATCATATTAATCCAGCTATAATGTACTTTGTTGCATTTCCCAGATTTCTTTAAAATTAATTTTCTGTCGATGCCACCTTAATACATATTTAATTCTACTAATGCTTATCTCTAATAGTAATCTAAAACCCTACCTCACCACTTAATTAAAGTAATGAATTTTGCATCATGATGTGTATATATTTACTCCAAATAACTACTAAGTTTAGTTTCCCTCTTAAATTGTTTTGAACCATAAAAATCCGGTTCCAAACAGGACAGTAACACAGCTGCGTATCTGAAAACTAATACAAGATGCTATATATGATGGTGTCATTTCACAGTGAATCAAGGGTCTGAGTTACTCTCTTGGCTACTAAATTGAAAGTGAGGAGGAGAAGCAAAGGGAAATTAAGTCCTGATACCTAATCACTGTTCAACCAAATAAGATCAGATGCCTTTTCTTCAGACAAATCCTTGTGTTGGTTCAGACTGCATGGTAATAAGGCTTTCCCCTGGGAGCACTGAGGTGTAGATCAAATAGCAATCACATTGCAGCTTCTCTTTAGGCTATGCACTTTGGAAAGCTAAAGAAGCACCTCAGAAATAATTCATTTCCAAGTCCCCCTTCTGTCCAGGTATATGCAGATCATTTCCCTGGGTGGCTGCATCAGTACAGAAGTATTTAATTTCCCTTCCCAGTGCTGCTAGTGGTGTGATCCTGGTTCCCTTCTTCAACTGCCCAACATACTTTTCTTTCCTCGAAGGGGGCTCATATTCCTTATGAATTATTAGCCTCTGCTGCCATGGGAGGGTCTGATGGTACACTGCATCACAGGGGTTTATTTGGTCCTGTGGAGAAGCACTGAAACCTGGAGAGCTGGATGACAAGCTCAAACCTGTTTTGATAATTTTGGTAAGTAAGAATAAGTATCTGCTAGGAGTGGGTTATGTGAAGCCTCCTTATAGTTTAGGGTTTTTTTTTTTTTCATTTCATATATCACACTATGTAGCTTGCTTTAGAGTGCATTCCTATACATATTAAAGCCCTATTACTTTTTAGTAGGCATTTGAAACCATTGTGCCTTGTCACAAGATATCTGGAAAGCTACAACACAAGACTAAGAAATCTAAGATAAATTCAGAATGGATGTTGTTGGCACCATTAATTTAATAAGAAAAGGGATGCAGTAAATACTTCCCAAAAGTGAAGAAAAGAAGACAGTGCTAATTCTTTAATCTAATGTATGTTCTTTGCAGGTTAAAAGAATATTGTTGACTATTTTTGTTTATGGGTAATGTTTGATTACTTTGGTCTGCGTGGTTACTTATGTTGACAGCAACTTTGAGGACGTGTTTACAAGAGTAATGTATGTTTTGCTCAGCTCCATTCTATTATTTGGAAGCTGATTCTGAATATATTTGTGCAGCAAAACTGTAATCCTAGATACATGTATCGGTATGTGAATGCTACTAAATATATCAGGACTTCCTTCAGATAAATGACTTGTGACTGTATTTTACAATAAATACGATTTCCTCAGCCATTTTGTTTTATATAAATCATCAATTAGTGGGGAGAGTGAACTGGATCTAAGTTAGAGGTGCTCATCCATTTTAGTGTTATAGTTTAAACATTTAAGAGATAGCAAGGCCATGCACAAAAGTCACTACAACTTCAATCGCTACTAAGGATTGCATTTACCAAACCCAAACAGCATTACAATGTTTCATGTTTTAAACTGGTATTCACAAGCCTTGCATAACACTGTTTGGGATGCTATCTTTGTGTATCCCACCACAAAGAATACATCCACTAATGGGTCAGCAATTGTGTCAGCTTACTATAATTCTGTAATAAGACTTCAGCTATAAATGCAAATACAGAATTTAAATCTTTATCACAGTGACAGGTAGAAACAAAGACTTGGGAGAGATGATACATCGTTGGATGGTGCTAATATTTGTTTGATTTATACTCTGTCCTTCATAAGAGTTCAAGCAAGCTAATAATCTTACAATAAAAATTTAGTTCAAATCACAACTTACCTAGATTTAAAATTACAAATTTACAAATCAAGCTGCCAACTGAGCACATGCTGTTATAGCAAGGCTCTGATTGTACTGGCATTTACAAGGGTTATCTGGAAAGTAAGATTACAACGCACGTAACTCTCGTGGGGAATTTTGGCAGGGGAAGTTGGTATCACTTCCATGTAGCGGGAAACCAGTGCAAGTGAACAAGTAGTGCCTGTTGTCAGTAGCTCATCAACTGACGTGGTAAAGGTTCAAATGAGTGTGTTCATTCTGTTTCCCTCCAAGTGTGAGGTTCTCACTGTAAAACACTACCTAAATGCTAAGGGCATGAACAGTGCTGCGATTCATCGCGAAATCATTTCAGTTTATGGAGGGGACGTAATGTCATGACGGCATGTGACAAAATGGGTGCGGAATATATTGTGAGACCATGAAGAAACTTTGCAGAGCCATCCAAAACGAACATCATGGAATGGTGATGGCGGGAGTCTGTCTCCTTCACTACAATGCGCGTCTGCACACTGCTCATGCAGCACAAGAGTTGTTGACTTCACAGCCCCGATTTTGCACCCAGTGACTATTATCTGTTCACTAAATTGAAGGAACACCTTGGTGGAAAACACTTTTCTGATGAAAAGGAAGTGAAAATAGAAGTGATGAACTGGCTGAAAAAGGCAGAGGGAAACTTCTATGACACAGGCATCAAAACCTCGTCCCATTAATGAGAAAATTTATTGAACTGAATGGTGATTATGTGGAAAAATAATGTCATACTTATGCTACAAACCATGTATATGTTATTAAAATATATTCATTCTTTGTATTTAAAAAATATTGTAATCTTACTTTCCATACTTTATACAAGTCTACTAACTACCAGTATAATGTAATAATTAAAAATCTTTAGATAATTGGAGGTGGCCAGCTCAACTCTCACTTCATGCTTATGCAATGCATTTATCTCCTGTTCTCAAACCTCCCTTTGCCCATTAGCAAAGTAGAAAAAATTGCTTTGTTAAAGTGGTTAACTTTTACTGAGAAATATAAATGGAGTATGTCACCAGGAACATCTAAATACTAAGGCTACAGTCTAAATGCAGGCTACCTGGGAATAATAGGTAGGTGAGTGAATCCAATAGATGTTGATCCATCATTTTGTTGACAGTTCCTGACCTCTCATCAAGATAACGTTGTTACAGAGCCTTGTATGAACCTTGAAAACCAACTGGAGCAGGCCCGTAGCCAGGATTTTGATTGGGGGGGGGAGTTTGATTGGGGGGGCAGTTTGATTCCAGGGGGGTCAGGATGTATCCTAGCAAACCTTTTGTATCATTATCCCAATACCCCAATGGATATGGATATATTGAGCATAGTGATCAGATCATGATATGAATAAACATAATAGTTTAAATAATGTACTAGTAAGGTCTTCTTGTGGACCACCCTGAGAATTGGGGGAGGGGGGCTCAAGCTCCCCCCCCCAACTATGGGCCTGAACCGGAGTTATTTAGTTCTGGGATTTTTTTGGTAGCATAAGCTTTTGTCTGGTAGACCTCTGTCTCCAGTCAATTTCAAAATATCACTTTATTTCCCAGTTCCAGAGCATAATTCACTTGGTTTGCACTATATATAACTAAATCTGAATTCAAACCCTACACTTTATATGCCACCAGAAACCTCAAAAAGGAAGCTAAGTTTTGTTCCTACATCACTAGCACTGAGGCTGTGTTAATTTGATGACAATTATAAGAACGTTATCTTATAACTTTCATCAGCAGTTCCAAGGAAGAACAGAGCATGGATATTTAGTTGAGCTAGCAGTGGTTCTCAACTTGTGGCTCCCCAGGTGTTTTGGCCCACAACTCCCAGAATCCCAGCCAGTTTACTAGCTGTTAGGATTTCTGGGAGTTGAAAGCCAAAACATCTGGGGACCCACAAGTTGCACACCACTGAGCTATAGCAAGGAAAAGCAAAGCTTAAAATACATAGTTTCCTTTTGGCCTATATCTAGAAATCCTTAGCCAGAATTCAGGAAGTAATAGTCCAACAAGTAATTGTTCAAAGCACTCTGATTTTACTGTATCTCAACCAAACTTTTATGTTTCATTTGTCTCTGGATTATAGGTAATAATTTCCCCAAGATCTCATTGATATTTGTTTCCTTTTTCTTTAGAGGCTGTTGGTTGTTTCTACAGATACCTGCTGGACCAAAGTTTGCATCAAGATGACAGTTCTATCTCTTATGAAATATTTGATGTTTGTGTTCAATGGACTAGTGTTTGTGAGTATTTGGTGGGCCTGAATATTTATACCTCTCAGAATTTGTCCAACTGCTGTGGGTAAAACTACCTGAGTTCATCTCAGACCCAAAGCTTTATCTGATTTACAATGGAGAAATCAATGATTTCCTACACATTTTTAAAATAGAAGATTTTGATCAAATTCACAGGCATAGCAGCCTTTCTGGATGGATGAAATCCAATAAATTGCTGTGGTGGGTGGTCAGGAGTCAGAGGGAAGAAACAACTATCACGTTTTTACAACATTCTTTTGATGAAAGTGAGCATTAAGAGCTACCTTGTCTTTTGGCAAAATACATTTGTCCTTCTTGGAAGAGAAGGCCTTTGGCTCAGAAACCTTTTGGAGTGTGAGACAGCAAGCGCTTAAACAGTAGTTTTAAGAGTTAGGATGAGGAGAGCAAAGTGTGGCTCTCCAAGTGTTGTTGGACTACAACTTTCAACATTCCTCACTAATGGTGATACTGGCTTGTGTTCATGAAAGCAAAAGCATGACCATATCTGGAGAGTCACAATTTGACCACTCCCAATTTAAGAGATTAACTAGACCAGTGGTTTTCAACCTATGGGTCCAAAGGTGTTTTGCTCTACAACTCCCAGAAATCCCAACCAGTTTACCAGCTGATAGGGCTTCTGGGAGTTGAAGGCCAAAACATTTGGGGACCCACAGGTTGAGAACCACTGAACTAAACAGTTACCTTCATGTATGTGTCTTTTTTCAGGTCGCTGGCATCTCTCTCCTGTGCGTGGGCATTTGGGTGATTGCTGATCCTGAAGGAGTCCGGAATGTCATCTCTAGTTCATACCTCAGTGCAGGGGTTTTCCTTATCATCTTTGTAGGAGTGGCACTTTCATTCCTTGGTTTCTTGGGCTGTTATGGAGCCATCGCTCGAAACAGGAAAGTGTTGTTGCTTGTAAGTGAATTGCAGTTTCTTATGAATTATGGGTAAACATTGAGCTAAATGTGGACTAGGAAGGGATTATAATGGGTGAGACCAGCAACTGTGCTACACTGAGTGACACATTGAGTAGTGTGCTGGCAAGAAAAGCTTGTGGGATATCAACACCCTGTTTGCCATATTTTGGTTTCTTTCACACTATACAGATATAGCACTTTGAGGACACTTTTACTGCGACACCAAGCTTACAAACCTCAGATTTTGATGCAACCAAGGTAGTTAGAGTGGTATCAGACTGTAATAATTGTGCAGTCTGGAAGGGTTATCAAAATCAGTTTCTGGAACAATGCATGACAGAACCAAAGGCTATTGGCAACTTTTGATAATTGCTGATTGGGTCAGCATTTGCAGGCAATTTTATATTCATTTCTAACACAGCAAGGAGGAACAGGTCTGATTCTCTTCTTCCTTGATCTTCTCACCCCACAGTTCTTTCTGCTGATACTGCTTGTGTTCACTGTGGAAATTGTAGCTGCTATACTCATTCACATCCACGGACAAAAGGTAACAATTAGGCTTGAACTGGAGGTGCAAGGTGGGGGTACAAGAAGTATCTGCTTTTCTGCTAGTATGTCAACAAAATAGTACAACTCTTAGGGCTGCCTTTTCTTCTGTATGCTAGAATTTAGCAGTTGCAATTAAGCTATTTAGAAAGAATCAGGCATCTGGGGGCAAACATTGGCTGATGGGTGGCATCCGGGTGGTATTCATGGAATATAGCTGCAATTGTTATTTCCATGAATTAGGCCACTATATTTACTCACACTTTAAAAGTAATTTGATGTTCATAACTCATTATGTTATCTAAAACAGGGTTTCTTAAACCTTTCAACTCGTTAGCCCTTTTGGCCTGAGAAATTTTTACATGATCCCAGGTACATGGACATATATAATAGGCATAAAAATCAAACAATTACTGAAAATAAATCAGCATTTGCAAGGCTTGCTAAACAGGCTGATTTTTTTTATGATGTATGGCTGAAGCATCTCCTGCAAAGTCCAACATATTGTGTAATGCTATTTCCAGAAATCTTTTACTGTTGCCAAATTATTTGTGACTCCAACATTGAGCTAAGACAGGCATGGGCAAACTTCAGCCCTCCAGGTGTTTTGGACTTCAACTGCCACAATTCCTAACAGCCGGTAAACTGGCTGGGATTTCTGGGTGTTGAAATCCAAAACACTTGGAGGGCTGAAGTTTGCCCATGCCTGAACTAAGAGGGGACCATTTGGGGTTGGAACTCACAGTTTAAGAAGCAGTGATCTAGAATGAAGAAGTTGCTCTAACTACAAGGAGATCTAGACTTTTATCTATCCATCTATCCATGCATTCATCCATTTATAAAACTTCAGTGTTGTGTCTGAGGTGCCTATACACTACAGTGCTTATTGTAGCTACCTTGCCTATAGTGGCTTACTCTCTCCTCAAAGTAGCCAAATCTGGGATAGCTGGCTACTCCAAAGAGCATGCCAGCCAGTTCCCTCTTGTGATAGGAAAACTACCAGTGGAAACCTATGAAAATTATATTAGTTGCCTCAAATTGAGTTTTTTCAGTGGGATACATTGAGCCCAACAGGCACTCTGTGTTAAAATATCTTGGCGGTGGCAACAACCACAAATACCTACACATCCTGAGGCAAGGTGTCAGTCTGTGTCATGTGAGAGTGGACCTTATTCTGGATTGAATAGCCTAGATTAGAATTATAGGTGTATTGTCTTTTGCTCTTGGGGAAGTCTGACATAAGAATATAGCTTTAATTAAAATCAAGTTTGCTAGAGGGAAATATGGAAAAATGGTCTGCTGGGAACCCGATCCCTCCTTCGCACATATCTCCACTCCTACAAAGTCTAGAGATATTTTTTTAATGAAAGCTTGGAATGTGGGCCAGATGAAGGTCCAAACAGGCATAGGGCGGCATGCCTAGAATCCAGGTAAAACCAGGACTAACCTAGCAGCATGCAACTTACAATGCATTTTTTTTTGCATTCACTGGCACAGCCTCAATATTTTTACAAATATGTTGAGGTGATTTTTTTTGCTTTTGTTCCAACTTGCACAAAACCAGCAATATCAGCAGCTTTGTTTTTCTCACATACCACAATTTGCTAAACCAGCTAAAAGTAATCCGCAACCAAAAATGGAAGTGACATCATGTCACTTTTGAAAAACACAGTGGTGTGTCCAAAAAAGAAAATTGATCCCTGAGCCTTGGTGCACCTGCCCATCTCTCTTGTTGCTAGACACCACCGTGGTGAATATCGGCATTCAAAGCCAGTTTTGGCAGCCTTAGTCATGACCAGCACCATATCCATTTGAGTGTTGTGTTTCTTAGCAGGATAAAGTACTTCTGCACTCTTCTTTCTTCAGATACGAGATGATTTTTTGCTGACTCAGCTACAGCAGAATTACCAAGGAGATAACAGCTCTGATGTGTTCTCCAGAACTTGGAACACATTAATGATCATGGTATGGTTGGTAAAGGAATTGCTTTATTCAGATCTCTACTCAGCCAATACACTCGCAGCCAGCATGTAGTAGGAACAATAGTGACTTGGGAATGCATTATCATTGGTCCCAAAAGGGAAACTGAGAATAGATGTATGATTGATTCCATCCAGCATAGCACAGTTGTTCTATCCATCTGGTATTATTGTTTCCAGACAAAGCAATCAGTCTGATAGGCACTTGGGCACAATAAACCATAACTGCGCATTTGTAAAGTGACTGAAATTCAGCAGAGACACATATATTGGGAGTCTACATATCAAGAGTTGTGATTTTATTTATTTATTAATAATTAAAGTAAGGTTCCACGCATTCTGCAGTGGGTTACACACCATTATGGTTGCATTTTAAACAAAATGGTTCCTTTTGAAGTGAGGAATAGAAAATGTCTGAAATCGGCACAAGATAGAACTTGTGGCATGGTTCTCCACCTCCATTATTTTGTGAGGCCACTTTTTTTTATTAAATTAGATTTATAATGTAACATTGTTAGTAATATATGCAGAGATGAACCCATTTTCTTCAACTTATGTCTTTTTCATGATGATTGTAGAGGCTGGAATTCACTACTTACCTCACACAATAATACCTACTCTCTCAAGACTCATTCTCCTTCTGTGAAATATTTAGTGACCAGAAGAGATTGGGGGATGTGGGATGAACCAGGCATTTGCCATGGTGTTGTGTCCCGACTGTTGTGGCTTATGTATATACACACAAACACACGCACACACATTATACCACAATTATAAAATTACCAAAAATATCAAAATAACATTACAATTGAGGTGGTGGTGGTGGTGGTGGTGATTAGCAGAGGAAAGTCCAGAACTGCAAGATAAGTTTGGAATCTTTTTAAGAGGGTGAAGGAATTGCCATATCTTGAGCTCACATCTGAATACCAGGACTGTGCAGTTGCCTTTGTGAAAATAAAAACCCAAGGGAAATGTATCAGCCTCAGAAATATTTGGATTTGCTCCCAATAAAAAAATGGACAGGGCCCAAGGCTTTAAATCCATTTTGAGAAAGCTCGTTAGAAAGATACAGCCAAACCAAAATCTGGCATAGTTTTACCCTTCCTTAAACGCTACAACTTCACCAAAAATGGAAAAAAATGTCAATCAGGAAAGCAGAGGAAAGATTATAGTCCTAAGGATTGATTGTTCAAGTGTACAATCAGGGAATTACTTTGCCGGGTGTCTCATTTCACTTGCAATTGACAGATTCTTGTCATAAATTTCCCATCCCCAAGAAATAAGACCTTCTTTTATGTAGATGCTTGGTAATGAATTCATCAGAATAAAGAGAGTGGTGCCAGTGTTCTCAGATAATTCTAGAAATAAATGCATCCAGATACTTTAGACAGGCGTGAAAAAATGTAGTCCCTGGACTGCAACAGCCCCCCGGCAGTATGGAGAGATAACGAATGCCAGGAGTTGAAGTCTACAAATATCTAAAGGGCCAAATTTTGCTCTTTTGTAAAAGCAAAGATAATGGGAATATAGAAGCAGCAACATGCACACCAACATACACATAAGACCAACTAAAGTCCCTTGAACTGAATCACATTTGGAAGAGTAGCTTTTGATTGTCATGCTTTCATCCTCTTTTAGTTTGCATGTTGTGGCATTTCAGGACCTGATGATTTTCAGGAGTGCTCCTCTTTCCGGGAGAAGCAGCCGGATGACTTGTGGCCTCATGCCTGCTGCACTCATGCCAGCTTCAAAAAGAGGACTCAGCCTCTGGACTTGAAACACTGTAAACAACGAGATCCTACATTTATCAATAGCCAGGTAAGGATATTTGCTAAATTTACTCAGGCAATCCCTTATTGTCCAAGTATGATGGCCTTCCAAGTGTAGGGTCTTGGCGGTGAGTCCGTAGGTGACTGTGGAGCCCTGTTCTTGTCCCACATGTTCTTCCACAGTGAGGACATCAGTTTCCAGGTGGAAGGTGGTCCCAGTCAGGGTTGGCTTGATGTGCCTTCCTCTTGGCACGTTCTCCCTTTCACCCTCCATTCTTGCCTCTTTGAATTCCACAGCACTGCGGGTCACAACTTCACTGCTATGCAAACCCTTTGAGTTTCTCACTGACTTGCTAGGATAGAGGTTAAGCAGACCATTTACTGATGTAATTTTATCTTATGTCAAGAGAGCCTATCAAACTCCAGTCAATGTACATATATGCCAGGTTATATATGTATATATAATTGTTGACCAACCAAGGACTTAGTTGATAAAAGTCCCCAGCTCATGGAAGCTTACACCACAGAAAATCTGTTAGTTTTTAATGTGCCATAAGAGTGGTATGTGTGTGTGCATGCATGCATGTGCATGCTTCAGGTTATGTCTGTATTTCTCTTCTTTCAACTCTCTATTAAAACTTCACTTATGAACAAAGCATCAAATCTCAGGAAGCTTTCAGCCACCACACTTTTGTCCAATTTGGGACCTCCCTTTACCTAACAATAACAACAATAATAATTCTTACGCCTCTCTCATTGTAGCTTGAGGTGGGTTACGATATAGCTAAAACATGTAATTATTATACAAATACATATATTAAAATGTATTTCTACAACATGCATATATTAAAATACACAAACAATTATTAAAGCATAGTGGACACAAGACGTGGGTTTAAAATTCATGATTAAAATTGGCTGGATTTTAGGATCCAATCTGGGCATGAAGAAGAACCTTCTTGAAGAACCAGATTGGAAAGGGGTCTTTCAGTTATTTTTGGCAATGCTAATTCTATCTAAAATCTTGTAGGAAAAGCTTTTTCTTTGCCTAGATATTTCAATTTGAAAAATGTTTTTGAACACCTAAATGTTTTAATGCAATAGTCTGACACTGGCCTCATAAATAGCTGGCCAAGGAACTCTCATGATATAATAGTGGGTTGTCAGATCATTCCCCAAGATTTCAAGGCCAAAACTAGAGACCAGGGAGTAGGTCCTTATTAGAAATGTCACATAAACAAGCATTGGGAATGGAACTGCTTCTGGGCCAGCTGATTGTGGAAATGGGCTTGAGGGGAATCCAAGTAAGTGGGTATCAAATCTGATAAAACCTAGCTAAATGGTTAATATACATGGCTTCTACTGCCTTCTATTTAGGATCTGCATCATGCATGAATACACGACAGAATACACGACACATTGTGGCTAAGACATCCATTAAGAATACTTGACATCCCTTGAAAGCTTTAAGACCTAATTTGCTGGCATGTTGTTTGCAAAGATGTAGCATAGGGAAAGATCTTCTAAAAATTAAGTCCTGAACTATATCTACTGCTGTAGGGTGGTCCACTATAGTAAATACTTTGTAATCTTATTGAGACTCTCAGCTATCCTTGGAACAATTTTAATTAAGTTCCTTTTATTCCCTACAGGGTTGTTTCTCTACAATTGCCAGGATATTGAAGAAATATGTTTCCATTACTGAAGGCTGTTGTTTTGGAGTCATAGCCATTGAGGTAAAGCAATCTTGTGTTAATAAAAGAAGAGAACCTCATATTTCCTTGATGGGAATACATGACTAATACATGTTATGTCACTCTCCTAAAAGGACAGTACATACAGTAAATATATAAATTAATTATGGCTTTGGGAGCACTTTAGCGCCAGATATCTACTTCTCCATGTGAACAGTATGGCTGTGTGACTCAGTTCAATAATAATAATAATAATAATAATAATAATAATAATAATAATATAATAGATCTGCAAAGACTCTGGCATAAGCCAGTCAAGGTGGTCCCAGTGGTGATTGGCACTTTGGGTGCAGTGCCTAAAGACCTTGGCCTGCACTTAAACACAATTGGCGCTGACAAAATTACCATCTGCCAGCTGCAGAAGGCCACCTTATTGGGATCTGCATGCATTATTCACTGATACATCACACAGTCCTAGACACTGTGTGATTCAATACAACAGCCAGCAGAGTCTCTGCTGTGGAGTCATCTTGTTGTGTTTATAATAATAATAATAATAATAATTATTATTATTATTATTATTATTATTATTTAATTGTATTCCACCCTATCTCCCTGAGGGAATTCAAGCAGATTTCAGCATACACAGACACAAAGGCAAACATTCAATGCCTAGAAACAGCGAAACATAGATAACACATAAACACAGATAAAGGTAAAGGCTCTGAGGGGTGGTGCTCATCTCCATTTCTAAGCTGAAGAGCCTGCGTTGTTTGTAGACACCTCGTAGGTCATGTGGTCGGCATGACTGCACGGAGCGTTGTTTACCTTCCTGCCAAGGTGGTACCTATTGATCTACTCACATTTACATGCTAGGTTGGTAGATGCTGGGGCTAACAGTGGGAGCTCACCCCATCCCGTGGATTCAAACTGCCAACATTCCAGTCAGCAAGTTCAGCAGCTCAGTGGTTTAACCCATTGCGCCACCATGGCCCCTAGGCAGTTGTGAAGAGCTATGTAAAAACAGCCCACAAGAACTATCTTAGCATTCCCCATAAATAACTAGCTGGGTAGAACACTGAGAGCCAGCATGGTAGGGATCCACGCCCTGGCTGTCTATGGCCGAATCATGTAAGTGTCTTGTGCAGGCATTACACCGATCTGTGCCTTTTCAGGCTTGTTATGAATGAAGGCATCTATTAACTTTGTTGCACAAGCTAACTACCTGCCTCCAGGATCCCCTATAATGCAGTTGCCAGCAGTGTTCCTGCATATATATGAAGACAGCAATCTCCTAGAGGGTCATTTAAGCTTCTGAGAGAGTGATACTTTATTTGCCCATCTGGCTGCAGGAACACAGCTGGATGGAGATACCAGGGAAGAAGAAAGATGGGTTACATTTGCAGGGAGTAGGGCAGGAAGGGAAACAATGCTCAATGAAGGTCTATGCTCCACCAGGGCTCCGTCAAGGTGCTTCGGAGAGGAAGGCAACACCTTTTCAGAACTGTTCTGCCTTCTTGCTCTTGATCTCCTTGATCCCCTCAACTGAATTAAAGTGGTAGACGGGAGGCCAAAGTGGCTTGTCTTGAAAAGGGCACTGACGTGGAAGTTGCTTAAACCTTTCCCCTTATTTTATCGTTTTCTCCCCTCAGATGTTTGCCATGTTCTTTTCATGTTGCCTCTACCGCTACTTTGACTGAAAACACCTGCTTGGCTCTGAGGAAACAGATCATATGGCAAATGAATTACCTGTGGAAACAGCTTTGAATTGTTCAATCAAACCAGAAATATTAGCCTCCAAACCAAGGTTGGGCAGCTGCACCAGGGATGGTAGCCAGTTTTTACCGTTGTGTCCCCCCCACCCTAAAGTTGCACCAGTTTTCATTAAGCTTTATTTCTGTCACTTCTAGCTTTGATTTAGCTTTATTTTTAGCTGGCATTCAGTTTTCTTTAACTGGGGAATTAATAAAGCCAAACCATTACATTATAGTGTATTTTTTGCAGTGGTCCAGGCAATGTGGAAGTAATATGTCACTTCTAAAATATTTAAATGTGTTTAGGGCTTTGGGAATGTCTTCCAGTTCACAAAAAAGTGTCAGCTGACTGCATACAGGTAGCAGGCCACACTTAGCCCAACTTTGTTGTTGTTGTTGTTATTGCGTGCCTTCAGGTTGTTTCCACCTGACCCTAAGATAGTGGTTCTCAACCTTCCTAATGTTGCAACCCCTTAATACAGCTCCTCATGTTGTGGTAACTCCCAACCATAAAATTATTTTCGTTGCTACTTCATAACTGTAATTTTGCTACTATTATGAATCGTAATGTGAATATCTGATATGCAGGATATATTTTCATTTACTGGACCAAATTTGGCACAAATGCCCAATGCGCCCAAATTTGAATACTGGAGGGGTTGGGGGGGGGGTTTGATTTTGTCATTTGGGAGTTGTAGTTAGTGGGATTTATCGTTCACCTACAATCAAAGAGCATTCTGAACTCCACCAACAATGGAATTGAACCAAACTTGGCACACAGAACTCCCATGACCAACAGAAAATACGGGAAGGGTTTGGTGGGCATTGACCTACAGTTTTGGAGTTGTAGTTCACTTACCTCCAGAGAACACTGTGGATGCAAACAATGATGGATCTGAACCAAACTTGGCACATAGAATCATAAAATCAAAGAGTTGGAAGAGACCTCATGGGCCATCCAGTCCAACCCCCTGCCAAGAAGCAGGAATATTGCATTCAAATCACCCCTGACAGATGGCCATCCAGCCCCTGTTTAAAAGCTTCCAAAGAAGGAGCCTCCACCACACTCCGGGGCAGAGAGTTCCACTGCTGAACGGCTCTCACAGTCAGGAAGTTCTTCCTCATGTTCAGATGGAATCTCCTCTCTTGTAGTTTGAAGCCATTGTTCCGCGTCCTAGTCTCCAAGGAAGCAGAAAACAAGCTTGCTCCCTCCTCCCTGTGGCTTCCTCTCACATATTTATACATGGCTATCATGTCTCCTCTCAGCCTTCGCTTCTTCGGGCTAAATATGCCCAGCTCCTTAAGCCGCTCCTCATAGGGCTTGTTCTCCAGACCCTTGATCATTTTAGTCGCCCTCCTCTGGACACATTCCAGCTTGTCGATATCTCTCTTGAATTGTGGTGCCCAGAATTGGACACAATATTCCAGGTGTGGTCTAACCACAGCAGAATAGAGGGGTAGCATTACTTCCCTAGATCTAGACACTATGCTCCTATTAATGCAGGCCAAAAACTCATTGGCTTTTTTTGCCGCCACATCACATTGTTGGCTCATGTTTAACTTTTTGTCCATGAGGACTCCAAGATCTTAATATGCCAAAATGTGAACACTGGTGGAATTTGGGGAAAATAGACTTGACATTTGGGAGTTGTCGTTGCTGGGATTTATAGTTCACTTACAATCAAAGAGCATTCTCAACCCCAGTAATGATCAAATTGGGCCAAACTTCTCACACAGAATGCCCATGGCCAACAGAAAATACTGTGTTTTCTGATAGTCTTTGGGGACCCCTCTGACACCCCCATGATCCCCCCCCCCCCCCAGGGTCCTGACCCGCAGGTTGAGAAACGCTGCCCTAAGACAACCCTATCATGGTATTTTCTTGGCAATGTTTGCTCAGAGAGGGTTTGCCTTTACCTTCCTCTTTGGCTGATAAAGTGTGACATCCCCAAGATTACCAAGTGATTGTCTATGGGTGAGCAGAGATTTGAACTGTGCTTCTCAGTTTCAGGAGTCAAATGTTCAAACCTCTACACTACACTGTCTATCAGCTCAACCCTGATATTGACTAAACACAATAAACAAGAATGGCTCCAGATGTACCAGTTTGTTGCTTTTTGGAGGTAGTGTTGATCAAGAGATGGGGGAGTTTACAAAAAAGGCATTTCTATAAGTAACCCCCTCTTGCAAGACTATTTGTGGTATAAATGAGAATAACTGATTTGAGCAAATCTATGTCAAAGTCATACAGTGCTGGGAAAGATCACATCCCATCCAAGTATTGCATTAGTCTGACAAATTGCAGAAATGGGTTTCAGTTTTTGATGCCAAGAAACAGAATTGGCATTGATTCATGAGAGCCAACATGTCACTCTCAGACCTTGACTTATGTGATGCCAGAGAATAATATATTTCATGTTAATACTCAGGCCAAAACCCTGCTGAGTGCATTCTGCTCGCCATTGTATTATTCTCAGGGTTGCACAGCAGCGGTTAAGAAAGGCTGACAAGACCTGCTGCCTTAATACCGCTTATTTCTGCAATGCCTTATTTCTTTCATGGCTGTTTTTCCTCCATGGAGCACCATCAAAATAATGGCCTCGGTGCATATGGCTACCATCCCTCTACCACATAATTATAATTTGGTATGATCAGGTGTAAAACTAATAAAAGGTGCTGGATATAGATAACGGGCTAAATAAGCCATGAGTTAGATTTGTTCCATTCGTTTCTATGGAAATTTAATTCCACTAAATTTAGATCTAGTCCATCAGATGCTGGGCACCCCTTTTCTTCATTAGATAGGACTTCTAATTTGGATGTTCAATAGATAGATCAGTGGTTCCTAACCTGTGGTCCATGGACCACCAGTGGTCCGCAAGAACTAAAATATGGTTTGTGGCCTCACTGTTACTACACCGTTGCAACGAGAGAGACTGGTCTTGTGAAACCCTCTTATAGTGCTGAGACTTGTTCAATATGATTTTCTGTGGGCCAGCAGATGGCAACAACTGGATGCCATATGTTCTGTATCAGAAACTAGAGCTGATGTGGTCTATTTTATTAGTTTATTACTAGCCTGGACAGGGATTCAGTGATGCTGTTTAGTTGCTTATTTATTTATTTATTTATTTATTTACAGTATTTATATTCCACCCTTCTCATCCCACAGGGGACTCAGGGTGGATCCCAATGCACACATTCAATGCCACAGACACACAACATATATATATATATATACACATACACATACATACATACACACGGTGGAGCAGTGGGTTAAAGCACTGAGCTGCTGAGCTTGTTGATCGAAAGGTCGCAGGTTCAATTCCGGGGAGCGGCGTGAGCTTCCGCTGTTAGCCCTAGCTTCTGCCAACCTAGCAGTTCGAAAACATGCAAATGTAAGGCGGGAAGGTAACGGCGCTCCATGCAGTCATGCCGGCCACATGACCTTGGAGGTGTCTACGGACAACGCTGGCTCTTCGGCTTAGAAATGCAGATGAGCACCACACCCCAGAGTCAGACATGACTGGACTTAATGTCAGGGGACTACCTTTACCTTTACCTTTATACATACACACACACACATACACAGAGACACACTGGCTATTTAACTTGCAGCTTCATGGGGGTATGCTTTTTAAATTCCAGTCACCAGAGGAGCTGTTGCTTCACCATCCACTTGTGACACTGATGGAGTACTTATCATTCTTTTGCACGCTGCTGGAGAGTTTTTTATGGTGTTGTAAATTAGTTAAATTATCCGCCCTGCATAAGCGGTACCTAAATTTCCTACTTGACAGATGCAACTGTCTTTCGGGCTGCAAAGGTTGACAGCAAGCTAGACAAATGGCCAGAAGCTCGCTCTGATCCAGGCTGACTTTGAACTTGTGACCTTTTGGTCAGTAGTGATTTTAATGCAGCTGACTCCCAACCAGCTGTGCCGCAACCTGGTCCTATTATGCTATAGTTCTGTTAGGAACAGCTATTTACCAAGGCAAAGAATTGGTTTAGGTATGTTTTAACAAGCCTTATGTTTGTTCTGATCATGGAACACATGCATGTGCTACTGATCTATTGCAACATTTAAGCAAGCAATGGGAAGGCTTTCTTTGTTGTGGAACACTAACTGTGGCATGACTCTATTTGGGTACCCCCCCTTACTTTTTGTTTTAATAGTGTTGAGTTGTTTAAAATTGTCAGCATCTTTAAAGCTCTTTTATTAACTTTACACAAGATCTCAAGATACAAAGGAGGATAAGACCTGCATTTTGCTCCCTTATTTAGCTTGCTGCTTCCAGAGACTGTGAAGGACGTTGTTCCATATTAACCTGGAAAAGAGAAGGTTGAGGTGACACGATAGCCATGTTTAAATATTTGAAAGGATGTCATATTCAATGGATTCAAGTGTCGGAAAACAGTAAGAACTGACAGTAAGAGCTGTTCAATAGTGGAATATGCTGCCACCTCAGAGTGTGGTGGGGACTCCTCTCTGGAGGTTTTTAAATAGAGGCTGGGTGATCATCTGTCAAGAGTGCTTTGATTGTGTGCTCATGCATAGCAGGTGGTTGGACTGGGTGGCCCTTCTGGTCTTTTCTAGCTGAATAATTGGAAAAAATTTATGATTCTATAAGAATTGAACAATGATTCAGCTGCAGGAATAGTTGGCTGCTCTGAGTGGAAGTGAGATTTTGTGTGTGTGTGAATATGTGTGTGACAATGCACTCTGGCCCTTTGTTGAGTTCTTGTTAAGCCAACAGGAATGCAGCAGAGGGCTCTCACAGACCAAAAGCACCACTCCTTTAAAAGGAAAAAGGAATGAATGGAAATTACAAAAGAAATGCTGCCACAGTGACAATGAATAAATAATGGCCTGCATCCAGGATCTGCTTCCCACTAATGGGAAGGTTCAGCTTATGGGAGGTCCCTCTGCCCCTTTTGAGAGGGATTTCCCCCTCCCGCTCCTCAAATGGCCCTATTTAGCAAGATGTATTGATCTTCCCTGTAGATTGCAAGGGGGAGGGCTGACATGAGACGGAGAGATGGAGAAATCTGCTTCTGGCAGTCCATTTGCACACACCTCAAACTGGAACCAACCCAATTATGTATTAATGCTGCAGCTGTATTATCTCTGTAATCTCAGTTGAGGCCTTGAGCAGGTGATGTGGAACCAATTTTAACTGTGGTCATCCAGGTTCACAACTCTGTAAACTGAATGAAACAAAGATGATTTCCAGGTTATACACAAATCTAAGTTTTTGAAGTAAGTCAGTCAGGGTGAGATACATGGATAGCACAAAATAAATTTGTGTTGTCGAAGACTTTCATGGCTGGAATCACTGGGTTGCTGTGAGTTTTCCGGGCTGTATGGCCATGTTCCTGAAACAATCTCTCCTGATGTTTCGCCCACATCAGTGGCAGGCATAGATAGATTTCAATGGCTTCTCTGTGTAGTCTGACATGGTGGTTGTTAGAGTGGTCCAGCATTTCTGTGTTCTCAAATAATATGCTGAGAAGCCATTGAAATCCACAAAAATGTGGACAATTTCAACAGAAAGGAGGAAATCATTAAAAAGTACAAAATCTGGCTACCAGTATTTAAAAAACTTTAAAATCAGGAAGGTAAATAAAGAGCAACACTCAAAAACAGGGGAGTTCCTGACAGGAAACAATCAGGGCCAGCAAACACCCCCAACAAAGGATTCCCTCAAGCAGGAAGCAGCCAGACTTTGAAGCTGCTAGGCAATTCAATGCTAATCAAGGTGGTCATTTGCAACATTCACACTTGCCTCAAATAGACAAGAGTTCTTTCTTTCACCCTGGACATTCCACAGATACATAAACCTCACTTGCCTAGTTTCCAACAGACTTCACAACCTCTGAGGATGCCTGCCATAGATGTAGGTGAAAGGTCAGGAGAGAATGCTTCTGGAACATGGTCAAACAGTCCAGAAAACTCACAGAAACCAAAATGTCAGTTTATGCCTGAATCAAAGCATTTTATTATTTCAAAGAGAGAAAAATTGAGAGAATTTTTTTTTCTTAGGGTCGGATGGCCCTTGTGGTCTCTTCCAACTCAGTTATATTATTATCTGATAGGAGCTCCATTCCTTCAAATCAACTCCTCAGAGGGATAACTACTGCAACCCAAGGGGGCTCCCAAGTTCCTGGCCAACTTCCTGTCACTTCTTAGCTTGTGCCTCTGGTTCAAATGCCTTTTAGGATTACAACAGAAATGTTACAAACACGCTCCTTGCAACAACCCTTTCATTTATTGTTAGGTGGAATCCTCTTCTCCAACTTCCAATAGCCTCCTGAGATAACATAATATAGCCGAGCAGCCACTAAAGACTGAGGTTACAGAATATTGATGTGACATTTCTGGATGTGACAATGGAAAACAGGTGGAA
Organism: Anolis sagrei; assembly: GCF_037176765.1. Classification (NCBI taxonomy): domain Eukaryota; kingdom Metazoa; phylum Chordata; class Lepidosauria; order Squamata; family Anolidae; genus Anolis; species Anolis sagrei. Next base: position 206,229,615 of record NC_090024.1, on the reverse strand, counting down.
GGATGAAAGAAAGCCAAGCATGATTGGAAAATGGAAAAAGGCATGGCTGGTAGACTGAATAGAAGTGCTATACAGTCCAAGTTTTTTGAAGATCATTCTGTTAACACCTATTAAAAATGGCACAAATGGAGGGTGAAAGAGAGAAATGTGCCAAGAGGAAGGCGCGTCAAGCCAACCCCGACCGGGACTGCCTTCCACCTGGAAACCAATGCCCTCACTGCAGAAGAAGATGCAGATTGAGAATAGGGCTCCACAGTCACCTACGGACCCACAAGAATACTGATCTTGGAAAACTATCCTACTCGGCCAACGAGGGATCGCCTAAGTAAAAGTATTAAAAATCATATACCATCCACTATAGGCTCTTAATACACATCCTTCATAATAAAGGAGGTGGTTTAGTTCCTCTTAACCAGTGGTTCTCAACCTTCCTAATGCCACGACCCCTTAATACAGTTCCTCATTATGTGGTGACTTCCAATCATAACATTATTTTCATTCCTACTTCATAACTGTAATTTTGCTACTATTATGAATCATAATGTAAATATCTGATATGCAGGATGTATTTTCATTCACTGGACCAAATTTGGCACAAATACCCAATACGCCCAAATTTGAATACTGGTGGGGTGCGGTGGGGGTATTGATTTTGTCATTTGAGAGTTGTAATTGATGGGATAGAATTCACCTACAATCAAAGAGCATTCTGAAGTCTATCTATGATGGAATAGAACCAAACTTGGCACACAGAACTCCTATGAGCAACAGAAATTACTGGAAGGGTTTGGTGGGCATTGATCTTGATTTTTGGAGTTGTAGTTCACCTGCACCCAGAGAGCGCTGTGGACTCAAACAATAAGGATCTGGGCCAAACTTGGCACGAATACTCAATATGCCCAACATGTGAACACTGATGGAGTTTGGGGAAAATAGACCTTGGCCTTTGGGGGTTGTTGTAGTTGCTGGGATTTATAGTTCACCTACAATCAAAGAGCATTCTGAACTGCACCAATGATAGAATTGGACCAAACTTCCCACACAGAGCCCACATGACCTATGTTTTTTCTGATGGTCTTTGGCGACCCCTCTGTCAACACCTTGGGTCCCGACCCCCAGGTTGAGAAATGCTGCTTTTGACAGTGGCCTTGGCATGCAAGAACAAAAACAAAAACACAAAAGGATGCACTTGGGTGGAAAGAACTCTTGAGGTTTAGGGAACAAAAAATGTGAACTTTGGTGGAAGTTTGAACATTGGCTAAGTAGATGATTCAGGAATATACAGCTTAATAAAAATAAAAAGTGAGATCTAAATGTTCCTTCAGAAAGCAAAGCCTGATTAAAGAAAGAATCAGGCATGCATAACATTTGGCAGTAGCACATGTGCTTGAAAATCTAGAATAACGATTTGTTAATTCAAGGCATCTTCCTATTCAGACATGGCTTTTGAATACATGTAAGAAATCTGCATTTATGGCAAAGACGAATACTAACATTAATATGCAGAATTACTCAAATAGAAGTCTAGTTCCTGTACAGTAATTTCAGCTACAGTGCTTGTGAACCATAATTGATACAGTATATTAATATGCATGTGTAGGCACCATTCTTGTGAATTCTATGGCTCCTTTATGGAACCACCAGGAAGGCAGAAGGAAGCTCATATTAGTTTGGAACCTTTTTGGAATAACTTGAATGAAGAAGAGATTAGAAGAGTTCAATGGTGTGGATCAATCCACTGTTAAAGGGAATTATAGGAGTAGAAAGTGAATGCACCTGCTTTGCTGTTATCAGGGGTAAGAGCATCAACTTCTGCCCCAGTTGAGGGTCTTTAGTCCCACAATGATTTCCTCCAACCCAGATGCTTTGGATGCTAACTTCATTCAATCAGCAATGCTTCCTACACACTTACAGGGTTGCCCATTTCCAGCTATGTTATTTGTGAGTCTAGAACTAAAAGCCCAGCATTTGTTCACTCTGATTGCATTCACCGGTATAAGTTATATCTGAAGTTATTATTTATTTTTATTAGTTTAATGTGCCCTGCCTTTCTGCCAACAAGGCACTCACGGTTGATAACAATATTAAAAAATAGATTTTCTTAATCAAAGTACAAACCATCAAAAACAAATAAATTAAAAACACACACAGTAAAAGACATGGCCATTGACAAAGCACTTGGATGCCTTCAAGACCAGACCATCTTGCCCATGAAAGGCCTGCCTGAATAAGAATGCCCTTGACTCCAATGGAGGAACAACAAAGAGGGAGCCAGCCTAGTGTTGCTTGGCAGTGTGCACCAGCCTCTGGGAACAGCCACCAAGAAGTCTCTCTCTCTCGGTTTTAGATTCAACAATAATAGCAGATGGACTGAGAAACTGCCTTCCCTGAAGAAATTAAGATGTGGATTGGCGCACATAGGAAAATGTGATCTTTCAAACAGTCCCAAATCATACAAGGCTTCATAGGTCACAACCAGAAACCTGAATTGTATCTAGACTCGCAGGGCCTTGTTACTATCTTGTTCCAGAGTCTGACTGCAATATTCTGGACCAGTTGCTCCATTCAAATAGAATGCAACTAATGGTATACTACCATGCCCAAATCAAACCAAGGTATTATTGTCACCGTGGCCAGGTTTACTAGTATGGTTGCATTTGATGTACTAGTTTGAATAATGATAACACACTCCTGGATATCACTGAAACATAAGAATAATATAGGTACAGAAGCATACCCAAACTAGGAACCAGAGTCTTTAGGGGAGGTATAACACCCATTTGACACATTAGATTTTATTCCCTAATTTGCCATTGATCCATGGTCACTATAGATACCACTTTCAATTGGAAAACCCCAGCATGGATGTTGAAGTTTCTGAGAACAAGAAGTTGTGAGGTTCCAGTAGCCTCTTCAGGACCACCCTAGTTCGCTCAAGAGGGAAAACTATTGGGGAACAGGATGGGAAGTATCCCAGGAGGATTCCATTTGGTATTAAAGATATAACACTCAAACCTGAGGACTGGGCAGGGAAATAGAGTGACTGTGGACTATTGGAACTATGCATCTCATATACCCCAGTCTGATCTCCTGGAGATTTATTACTCCAACTCATCCAATCAAACCTCCAGGAACCAGGTAGATATGCTTATTCTAGATCAGGACCTAGATGCCACTTTCTCCTATTCAATTACCTGGCATTCAGCAGTAGTACTTTCAGCCTTTGGTGATTCTCACCAAGACCATTCAGGACCTCTAACTGGTGAGATAGTCTGGGAACCAACACCACTCTGTTGTGTATTATACTGCTACTTCTCTCCCTCCTTCCATCCTTCCTTCCTTCCCTCCCCTCTCTCTGCGCTTCAGCACTATAATGGCCACTCTCTAATTCACTTCCCCTCCCTGTTCCCATTTGAAAGACTTGTGATGGTCAAAACAAACCTGCCAACTACAACATGTTCCTCTTTTCCTTGTTTACTTCAGAAGTTGTTTTCTCCAAAGCAAGGACTCTTTAAAATAATCTCTTTCAAGATAAAACCCATGCAATCTTTTTCCTTTTTGCCTTAAACCAAGAAATCTGATGCAAGTAGGTAACAATTACAGGAAGTGCCTAGCAGGAATGCAAGAAACCTGAACTCTCTGGTCCCAGAAGTCCATCTGGAGTAGCCACAGGAAAAAACAGTTGACCAGATGCCATATCCCACTCACAGTCTGTTTGGGCGGAGTAAGTGGTCTCTTCTTATTCTGGCAGATTTTAAAGAAAATTATTCTAATTATAAAGAATAATTAGTGTATGTGTTGGTCACATACTTGCTACAAATAAATATCAAAATCATCCAGCAGCATACTGAAGTGCAAGTAATTCATCTCACAACTTTAGTGAAGACCTCTGTAGACTAGAGCATTTTATAAATCTGCTCCATGCAATTTTGGTGAAAACGTGTGTACTCAGCGTGTCTCCTATAATATTGTCTCTTGTAGAGCCATTAATCTGCATTTTAGATACAAACACCTGAGAGGTATAGGTAATCATTGATCTGGTTGATCACACTAGAGCTCGGGAAATGAGGAACCATATCCTTTCCTCCACCCGTGCCTCTATGGATCTTCCATGGTGGAGATTGCAAAGTTGTGTACCTTCCAGGGTAGTAGATCCGGAGGGCACAAAGCCAAGAGGAATCCCGACAGATGTTCCTGAGGCTACAAAGTGGACTAATTACTCCATTCCAATGTCCAGTTTGATTGCAATTTCTCTAGTCCCACATAACAAACCATACTGACAATGGAAAAGGAAGGTGAGTATAAAGTAGTTCAGCCTGGAACTAGAGAAACTTGTGCAACAGGGCCTCTCCGACAGGTGCAGTTGAAGATACTGCAGGTTGCCACAACTGTGAAGAATACTGTTGGGTTGACCTGATTTCTGGGAAAATATATAGGTCCAAAGCATCTAATTTGTAAATGATATCACACTCATGATGATCAAGAAAACAGAACCTATTTTTTTATTCTGCCTATTGCAGTGGTTCCAAACCTTTGGTCCTCCAGGTGTTTTGGACTTCAGTTCCTATGATTCGTACCAGCTGGTAAGCTAGCTGGGATTTCTGGAGGACCAAAGGTTGAGAACCACTGGATTCGATTTTTACATTGATAAGGAGAACCTGCCCACCATCAGTGTTCCTGCCACTGCAAAAAAAAGTTGATAATTCAGTATTCAGGACCTAGGCTTTGTCCAGATGCTGATGCTGTGTATGATCAGCCATTCACTCTGACCCTCAGTCACCATAATGCGCATGCACTCAGGTACAGAGGCTGTACTGTTCTCTAGGTTATCCCTGTCAAAATGTCCATTTTCAAAGCGCCCAATGGGGGTATACTTGGCACAGTGTTGCTTGACCTTCTCAGTGCCCAACTCCACAAGCCCTGCCCGGAGATAATCGTCTTGATGGTGCTCCAATCCTGTATGGATTTGGATGCGGAGAATGGGGGCTGCCTGCTTAAACACCAGTGTGAAAGAATTGCCAGCCGCGGGGGCCTTGCCCCAGAAATAGTCTGCCATGTTGCTGTAAGCCTTAAAGGGCAGATAATTCTCAAATGTCACAATATCTGTAACTATATCTGCTGGGGGATTGTCTGGGAATCTAGAAAGGTCCTCTTCAAAGTCTTCATCTTTCAACCTGTTTGCTGTGCCCTGGAAGGAAGAGTAGTGGCCAATGTGCTGGAAGAGGGATGGCTTGAAACGAATGACTTCCTTTTGGGTAAGGAGGAGGCGAAAGTGCACAAGAAGCCAGTCGCAAGGCATCTCTTGGTAAAAGAGCATGAGGAATCGAGCCAGTTGGGGAAGATCACGGGAGTGGTAGAGTTTGCCAATGTACCCAAGCTTGGAAAACTCCAGGGTTACCCAAGAGGCATCCTTGAGGGATGCCAACCTCTTTTGGATGGCTGTAAAAAAGGACTTGGAGCAACGGACATCATCTTCAATCATGAGGAAGTAGGTAGAAAGGTTGGCTGCAAAGTTCATGAGGTAGGCATAATCCACATTCTGCTTTGATCTGAATTGCACACGGTCTTCAGCATCATTGAAGTTCCTCTTTAGGTCCTCCAGGGAAGGATAATATTCAGAAGGTGCATGAATAAGCAGCAAGTGGCCCAGCAGAAGATGTGGGGCAAATCTCTTGGCAATCTGCTTGACCATTTGTGCATTCCACTCCTGATCTGGATCAGCTAAGTGCACCACCACCACCATTTTCCTCAGCTCTTCCTGTGTTGACTGTTCAAAAACAGACTTTAAGGTTTCCATAAGATAGTTCTCTCGCTTCCGCTTGACAGAACACAGCCCCACTGTCAGAAACTCTGAAATAGAAAGCAAAAAGGTATACAACTTCATAAATACAAGGATATGAGAGGAATGCTTACAGTTTTTCAATGCCAATAACAATTCCTTGAAGTTGCTGTTGGGCGAGTGGGCTTATTAACAAAACACCCTCCTCATAAACATATAGCAGAGTTAACTTATTAGCAGCAGCGTGACCCAGCATCAGTAGCCCAAAGTGATAAAAAGAACAAAAACACACAGACCAATGTTATCTCTTTTCTTTATAGTAAAATAATATGGTTGCACTATTTACAAGAACAAGGTTTCCATGACACAAAGTTCAACCTTCACACTGGAGCGTCACACATGAGGCCTACCTCACACTGAGGCCTTTCTCCCACAGTGAGGCCTACTACCACTGAGGTCTTTTCTCCCACTGAGATTTACCTCAGATTGACAGCTACTCAGCTATCAGTATTACATCAGTATCACATCTGCTTATATAGAGCTGCAGCTTTTGCTGAGTCATTGCATCCATATGCACAACGGAGGACCTTCTTGCAGCAACACCAGAAGCACTCCACGTGGCCAGTTACTGGTCAAAGGACATTTAATAGAATACCAAGTCTGCAAACTTTGTGTTTTGTTTGTTTATTTGTTTGTTTTTAATTGCAATACAACTGTTTTGGTTCGCTCCTGACACGTTAAAAAAAATAATTGCATCCATTTAACTCTTTCAGTGCTTGACTCATATTTTTATAATTAAAAATACCTAGTTAATTTTTAATATTTCTGACAGCTGCATGCTTTCTGAAGAATTCAGGGTCAGCAGACAATGGTGAAGGGCAGCAGACAAATCTAAATGCCTCTCCCTATGGTACATAAACAGTGTTAAGATGTGTCAATTATTCCAGATTTAAGTGATTTTAAAAATGAAGTTAGCAAAAAAAGATATTCCTTAATTGAGTTTTCACAGCATAATTCGTGGCCACGCTGGCTGGGGATGGATGACACAACTCCACACATCAGAGGAAGTTCATGATCTACTAGCAGAGCTCTGAGTGATTTGAAGTAGATCTGCAATTTTTTTAAAACTCACAATTGTTAAACAATAACAGTAGAAAGTGGAATCCAAGTTCCCCTAAATCTGAAGCAGGCATTCTCCAAAACCCAGAGAACTCTATCATAAATGTCTCCTGGAGCAATAAAGGGCCAAAGAACTACTGCAGCTGCCATTTTGTCCAACCAGAATGACATTATTCTCGCTCTATCCCTCTTTTTTTTAGTATGTGGAGGGCTCTTGATGTTTGTTAGAGATTCTCAAACAGCTTTCTAGAGTGGCTGATAGGCAACCAAATATTTTTAAATGTGATACAGGGCCATGGAGATCCAAAGAGTTGCATTCGCTAGACCACTTCATGCATCTTACAGATGATACTTTCCCACCTCAGCCCTTCATACACAGTAGTTGTATTGTTGTGTATGAATGAGCTTAGGAGAAGGTCTGTGTAACTATGTGCGAGAGAGGGGAAGAGGGAGAGGGGTGGATTTATTGCGGGAGAACTGTGAATTTGGCCCATCAAACAAGATCGGATCTTGGGTCTTAATGAAACAGAAAGTAGATCTTTCAAGGCAGCTGAAGTCTGCCCAATGCTGATATAGAGGGGCCAGGGCTCTCAGTGTCTATGAGTCATTATCGCTAATTGAAATGTGTGCTGGGATGGGTGTGTTTACTCACAGAGGTAGAAAGAGCTACTGCCTGTCAGCTTCTCAGAATCATCTTGCTGGTTATTGAACTGAGATAATGGACCTTCTATCCCTCCCTCTTTTTCAATCCCAAGGGAGCTCTTCTTACGTTCCCACAGTTACTTCATGCATCTAATGAATGTATTTTCTTCCACAATGAAAGCTGCCGCAAGACTTTTTCTAGTTTTTGCCACAATTCGATAATTATTTTTGTCAGTCCTCTTTTGCCTTTGCTTTTTCTGTTCTGATCAGTTGTAGGAAATCCCGCAATGAATTCAGCTGCTTGGAAGATATCTTCAATATGATGCAAAATGAGAAGGATGAGCTAGAAATGCTTCATACTGCACACTGTAGCTACTGGCATGGTTTCAATGTAGCAAATCCACTAGAGGTTCTAGTCTGGACTTTAAAGGGGCTGGATTGCTGTGACTATATGGTCATGCTCCAGAAGCATTCTCTCCTGACATTTCATCTACATCTATGGCATCAGGAGAGAATGCTTTTGGAACATGGCCATACAGCCTGGAAATACAGCAATCCAGGGCCCTTCCACGCAGCCCTATATCCCAGAATATCAAAGCAGAAAATCCCACATTATCTCCTTTGAACTGGGATATATGGCAGTGTGGACTCAGATAACCCAGTTCAAGGGAGATATTGTGGGATTTTCTGCCTTGACATTCTGCGATATAGGGCTGTGTCGAAGGGCCCCCAGTGATTCTGGCCATGAAAGCCTTTGACAACACATTCAAAGGGGCTGCTTAAGTACTTATCCTCAAACAGGTTTAGTGCCATGAATAGTTTAAATTTCAGACTAAATCCCTGAGCATCTTTGCCAGTTCACTCACATGGAAGATCCAACTAGCTATGGCAAGAGCAACACACTACCCTTCCTTCTAGGAGTAAAGAAGAGGAACCACAGTACTAAATCATATATTGTATGTAGCTGATTCTTCCACTGGGTGGCAGTGTGGGTCAGAAATAGCCAAGAAAGCGCCGCTACTCCTCCATTGAAGGATTCTGGGAGTTGTAATCCAGAAAAGTAACTTTTCCAAGTTTTGTCTTTTATCCTATTTGTTTGTTGATGGTAATTGAAGAACTCACTTTTTTGGAGTGGAGGCATGCCAGCAAGATAGTGATAAGAAACATTCAGGAAACTGGTGGCATTGCTAAGCCTTTGAAGGCTGTGATGGTTCTGATCAGCATGAACCTGGTGAAGGCCTATATCCTGAGCCCATCGCTGCACTTCCTTCTGTGAAAAAATAAAGGGTTTTAAAAGAAATAATTAGAAACTTACACTCCATGTCAGGGAGCATCTGTTAGCAAACATCTCTGATCAAACTGTTGGGAAGCTTGCATGCACATTGAAATGGTTCTCTTGTCTCCATGTTTCTATGTTACTATTGGGACTCAGCCTGTGATTGAACCTGACCCTATGCTTGAACCTGTGAATGTGTTTCAAGTCTCCTGATGTTTCTGTGTCTGATGTGGGTAATGAGGAGGGAAATCAGTCCCCTGTTGCTTCTGATGTGGGGGATGCTGGGACTGAGGTGCAAGATGGAGACACTTTGGTCAATGAGTTTCATGCAGACACTGACAGAGAGTTTTTGGTGCAAAGGGCTGATGAGAATCTTTCTATCAGGCCTTGGTAGAAAGGTTTACTCCCTCCGTCTGTGAGCTCTCCAGATTCTAGTTTGGAAAACAGTCTGACACCTGCTAAAGGAGGAGTCAGATAAGCAGAGTCCGCGTCTGGAGATTAGCCAGAATCGACAAGAGGCCCAATGTTTATGTAGATCCAAAATAATTTGTCAATTAAAATCAAAGACTGGGGGAAAATGAAACTATTTTTTGGGATTTAAGGTTTGCCTGCAGAAAATCTTGACAGATCAGGCATCGTTTGGAAACCAAGTTCTTGTGCCATGAAAGTCTTGTTCAAGGGATCTTGTTTCTGTGGAGGTTTTTTTTAGCCTTTTGGATTGTCTTTGCATCTTGCTTGATTCCTGTGTGGATTACGGCTGTCTTGGATTGCCTGTATTTCTTGTGTGGACATTGCTTTGGGTTACTACTATTTATGAACTGATACTTTTTGGAACCTTCTGATTTTCTTACAAGCATTTATTTCTTCTGGCTATACTAAGCTTTAATAACAGAAGATTTGATTTTTCACTCTTTGCATGGTGTGTTTTAAGTCAGAGGGCTTCTTCTGGACCTGGAGTGCAACAGTTACCTCCCTTCCCTGCCAGTTTTATGATACCCCGAATTAACACTGCATGGGCTTTGGGGACCTTCTCGAAAGTGGACATGCTGAAAGACATGTAGGCACTTCTTTGAAGTCAAAAGGTTAAAAAAGGAGAGGTGCTTCCTTTGTCTGTTAGAGAGAATTGTTGTTCAGGTCTTCTTGGAAGAAGAATGACCGTCATCCCTTCCAACGATGTAGCTTGCATGTGAATGGCCTGATCCTTTGTAAGGCCCATGCTCAAGCTAGAGAAATCTATCCTTTCACTATCCATCTATGAATTATATCTTTTTTGATGATCTACAATGAAATTAAGTTGTATCTATGTGATCCCTTTTGCACAAGTTTCGTGAGTAAAGCAATTGATGTGGAGTCTTTGTTTCCTGGTGTACTGAATGTGTATTTCTTTGCATGCGAAAAGGGGGTGCTGTGATCAATCATTACGTAAGCTTTAACTCTGCCTGTCTGTTGTTTTTAAATTATGGTACCAAGCTATCCCATACCTTGGGCCATCCTTGTGTGTTTTTACTCTGCTAATGTTCTGCTTTAAGAGGTAGGTCAAACTCATTCAAATGGATTAGTTTATCCTCTGGTCAAAGGACCTGAGCCCTTCCACACCTGTTAGCATCAATATTTCTAATATAAATTTCTTTATGGTCCCAAGACTTGGGAGGAGTGGTTAGGATTGTGGGAGTTCTATTCCCGAAAGTAACTTCCCCTCTCTAAATTATTAAACGCATGGAGGAGGAAAACGTGGTGAAAATGACATCTGCTTTTGGCCTCAGGCACTTCCTTGACAACTTCCTTTTCAGGTAGATTCCCATTTTGCTTGGACTTGGATTCCTTTCAGTTCTTAATCTTTCACCACTCTTGCCACTCCCTCTGCTTGGAGCTACGGTGAGGTGGATCTGTAATTGGTTAAGTGGACGAACACAGAGAGTGCTCACTAATGCTTCCTCCTCATCTTGGAAAGAAGTGACAAGTGGAGTGCCGCAGGGTTCCGTCCTGGGCCCGGTCCTGTTCAACATCTTTATTAATGACTTAGATGAAGGGCTAGAAGGCATGATCATCAAGTTTGCAGACGACACCAAATTGGGAGGGATAGCCAATAGTCCAGAGGACAGGAGCAGGATTCAAAACGATCTTGACAGATTAGAGAGATGGGCCAAAACTAACAAAATGAAGTTCAACAGTGACAAATGCAAGATACTCCACTTTGGCAGAAAAAATGAAATGCAAAGATACAGAATGGGGGACGCCTGGCTCGAGAGCAGTACGTGTGAAAAAGATCTTGGAGTCCTCGTGGACAACAAGTTAAACATGAGCCAACAATGTGATGTGGCGGCAAAAAAAGCCAATGGGATTTTGGCCTGCATCAATAGGAGCATAGTGTCTAGATCTAAGGAAGTAATGCTACCCCTCTATTCTGCTTTAGTTAGACCACATCTGGAATATTGTGTCCAATTCTGGGCACCACAGTTCAAGAGAGATATTGACAAGCTGGAATGTGTCCAGAGGAGGGCGACTAGAATGATCAAGGGTCTGGAGAACAAGCCCTATGAGGAGCGGCTTGGGGAACTGGGCATGTTTAGCCTGAAGAAGAGAAGGCTGAGAGGAGATATGATAGCCATGTATAAATATGTGAGAGGAAGCCACAGGGAGGAGGGAGCAAGCTTGTTTTCTGCTTCCTTGGAGACTAGGACGCGGAACAATGGCTTCAAACTAAAAGAGAGGAGATTCCATCTGAACATTAGGAAGAACTTCCTGACTGTGAGAGCCGTTCAGCAGTGGAACTCTCTGCCCCGGAGTGTGGTGGAGGCTCCCTCTTTGGAAGCTTTTAAGCAGAGGCTGGATGGCCATCTGTCAGGGGTGATTTGAATGCGATATTCCTGCTTCTTGGCAGGGGGTTGGACTGGATGGCCCATGAGGTCTCTTCCAACTCTTTGATTCTATGATTCTATGATTCTATGCTCTCTTAAACTTCTTTTGTCTATAACATGCCTCTAAAACCTTTCAGCCCCAACCAGGAATGTTATTTTTAATGGGAGGCTCTTATTTCAACAATGAACAGATCGTATTTCTTGAAGGATTGAAAATATCTAACACAGAAGAAGCAGAAACTGAAGATAATCCAATGAAATTCACAGAAGGAACTGGACACTCATTTCAAGATGCTCCAAAAGGTGGCAAAGACATTTTTCATAGCAAAGAACACATTTCAGCCTGTATATCCTCTTATTACCTTCTTTGGGGACTATTCAGAAAAAAAAAATTAAAACCTGTGCGCCAGATGCACTCGTACTTTGAGAAGTCAGCCTCGGCCCTCTCCTTTTTCCCCTTAGCCACTTAAGCGGCTGAGGGGGAAAAGGAAGGGGCCCGAGGCTGTTAGGAATAGTGGGAGTTGGAGTCCAAAACACTTGGAGGGCCCAAGTTTGCCCATGCCTGGTATATACAGTACTTTTAAGGCACAGGAGCAACAAAGAAGTGATGCACAGGCCTTCCACATTTGTTTATACCCAGCAGGAAAAAAAAAACACATAAGCTTTGGCTTACCATTGCAGAATCCTCTTGGGGCCATGAATACAGATTTATGATGAGCAGGAACACCAGCAGGGAAATGCTTATTGTAAGTGACCGCCTCAGAAAGCACCGCATGGCAACTCTTAGGCAGGGAAAGACTCTTCCTTGCTGGAGGCGAGGGACTCCACAGGCATCCAGACTCAATGTCAGCTCGGGAAGCTAACAAAAAAGAGCAGGATATGAAAAGCCTTCTCTCCAAGCCCTCATGCATATGAATAAAACAGACACAGGAACTACAGCACCCAACATTCTTCACCATTGTTTATGGCTGCTGGGAGTTGCAGCTCAGCAGCATTCAAAGGATCACACAATTCTCATTCTAGCAGTAAAGCTTCAGCTAGTATGCTGATTTTTCTATACATCACGCTGCTTTGAGTCTAATTTATTGTCAAAGGATTTCATGGCTGGAATCACTGGGTTGCTGTGTATTTTCCGGGCTTTATGGCCATGTTCCAGAAGCATTCTCTCCTGATGTTTCGTCTGCATCTATGGCAGGCATCTGCCATAGATGCCTGTTGGAAACAAGGAAATTTGGTTTCATATATCTGTGGAATATCCAGGGTGGAAGAAAAAACTCTTGCCTGTTTGAGGTAGGTGTGAATGTAGCAATTGGCCACCTTGATTAGCATTTAATGGCCCAGCAGTTTTCAAGGTCTGTCTTGCTTCTTACTCTCTGGGGGAATCCTACAGTAAATAAAGAACAACACTCAAAAACAGGGGAATTCCAGACAAGAAACAATCAGGACCAGGTAATCACCTCCCCACAAAGGATTCCCCCAGGCAATAACTAACTGCTACGCCATTAAATACTAATTAAGGTGGCCAATTGCTACATTCACACCTACCTCAAACAAACAAGAGTTCTTCCTCCCACCCTGGGCATGCCACAGATATATAAGTCCCATTTTCCTAGTTTCCAACAGACCTCACAACCTCTGAGGATGCCTGCCATCGATGTGGACGAAACGTCGGGAGAGAATGCTTCAGGAACATGGCCATACAGCCCGGAAAACACACAACAACCCACTGCTTTGAGCCTGCTTTGTGGAGAGAAAAAGTGAGGTATAAATTGTCATCTAATATCAAGAAGCTATGCGATTCTCAGCTGCTTCCATATTCTAAGCCCAAGGGCAGAGAAGTAGTTATCTTGGGATAGTCAAGATAGTTGTAAAGTGCCATGTGATGGTTCTATATAAATAAATGATTATGATTTTAGTCACGATTTTAGTCACGATCACGATTTTAGTCAAGAGATGAATTGGATTGTTTATTGATATATGTATTGTGGATTATGTTTTTATGCTTTTAAACTGTATACTGTTGTTTGTTATAAGTTGTTGTAAACCGCGTTGAGTCGCCGGCTAGGCTGAGAAACGGTGGTATACAAGTATAGTAAATAAATAAATAAATAAATAAATAAATGATGAAATTTTGGCTTATCGAAACACACATGTAACATTACTTTAATGGGTATTATAAAGATAACTAAATAGAAGAGCCAATTAGGAATGTGATAAAAGAGGAACTTTACAAAAGATAAAAAGGAGATCAGTAAAACACCCACAGCTTGACTGGCTGTGAAGCGTATCTTTGAATTTCTAGATAAGTGTTTCTCAATCTTCCTAATGCCACAATCCCTCAATACAGTTTCTGATGTTGTGGTGACCCCCAATCATAACATTATTTTCATTGCTACTTAAAAACTAATTTTGCTACTGTTGTGAATTATAATGTAAATATCTGATATGCAGGGTGTATTTTCATTAGTTGGACCAAATTTGGCACAAATACCCAATATGCCCAATTTGAATACTGGTGGGGTTATGAGGGGATTGATTTTGTTGTTTGGGAGTTGTAGTTGCTGGGATTTATAGTTCACCTACAATCAAAGAGCATTCTGAACTCCACCAACGATGGAATTGAAACAAACTTGGCTCACAGAACTCCCATGACCAGCAGAAAATACTGGAAGGGTTAGGTGGCCATTGATCTTGAGTCTGGGAGTTGTAATTTACTTCCAACCAGAGAGCACTGTGAACTCAAACAATGATGGATCTGAACTAAACATGCAATTAATACTCAATATGCCTCTAGAACATGGCCATGCCTCTAGAACATGGCCATATAGCCCGAAAAAACCCACAAGAACTGAGTGATTCCGGCCATGAAAGCCTTCGACAATACAATACTCAATATGCTCAAATGTGAACACTGGTGGAGTCTGGGGGAAATAGACCTTGACATTTAGGAGTTGTGGTTCACCTACAATCAAAGGGCATCCTGAACCCCACCAATGATAGAATTGGGCCAAACTTCCCACACAGAACCCCCATGACCAACAGAAGACACTATGTTTTCCGACAGTCTTTGGCGACCCATCTGACACCCCCTTGTGGCCTCCCAGGGGACCTGACCCACAGGTTGAGAAATGCTATCCTAGATTTTCTATCACATGCCTTTTGAATTTTCATTTTTGTGTCATCTAAATGCCATGCACTAAAATGAAGAAATATATATATATATATATATACATAGAAGAGATTTGCCTACAATACAGTGCCCGGTGTTAAATCTGCTCAGACTAATCTCTTTGTTAAATATTATAGCAGATGTATTCAGAGACAAAGGTAACCAAAAGAACACAGGAAACAGGGAGACTTGGCGGAGCTGGTTACAGAATAAAATCTTGGGTCACAAAATGTTCACTCGTTCAGTATACTGCACACCAATTTTGCATAATGTATTTCATTATGACTAATGAAACTTTAATCCCAGGATGGTCAGCAGGTGCATCTCATGGGTCTCATGAGACCCTGCCTATTCTCTGGTTCTTTCACACACACACACACACACAAATATAGATTTTTCAAAAAGGAGGATTAGTAATCCAAAATGGTTAGTCTCGTTTCAAGTAAGAAACTTAGTTTGCTTTAGTGAAAAACAGAATTTCAAAGTGTTGTTTTAGAAACTTGAATTAAATTCCTAGCTATTTCCAGTAATGTAAAAACATAGAAGTGTATGTGCCTCAGAAGCATGGAAGTAATGGCACTCAGAGCCACCAAAGTTGTTTCTTTATACTAGAATTTATTTATTTATTTATTTGCAGTATTTATCTTCCACCCTTCTCATCTCACAGGGGCCTCAGGGCAGATTACAATGTACATATACATGGCAAATATTCAATGCCATAGACACACAACATATATAAACAGACACACAGAGGCTATTTAACATTCCAGCTTTTTGATTAGGGTATTCTGGCCACCAGGGGCGCTGTCACTTCACATACCATTTGAAGTACTTCCTCATTCTTTGCATGCTTGCTGGAGATTTTTATGGTGTCGTAAATTAGTTAAATTAACCTACCCGCATACACGGTACCTAAATTTCCTACTTGACAGATGCAACTGTCTTTCAGGCTGCAAAGGTCGACAGCAAGCTACACAAACTAGTCGGAAGCTCACTCTGACCTGGGCTGGCTTCGAACCCATGACCTTTAGGTAAGTAGTGATCTTAATGCAGCTGACTCCTAGCCAGCTGCACCACAGTCTCTGTTTATTAGAAGTTACAGAATTTTAGAGCTGTGAGGGACCACTGAAGGTTATAAATCCAATATCCATTCAGCATCCCTAAAAGATGGCTGCACAGACTGCATTTCAGGGATGAGGAACTATGGCAGCCATCAATGTAAATTTTTCAACCCAGTAGCTCTGCTCAGGTCTGCAGTGTTCCCAAAATTGATATAAATCTGACTAGGAACTAAGGTTAGACCTACACCGCTATATAATCCAGTTTTCGAATCCAAATTTATCTGCTTTGAACTGGATTATATAAATCTACACTGCCATATAATCCAGTTCAAAGAAGATAATTTGGATTCAGAAACAGGATTATATGGCAGTGTAGATGGTGCCTACATCAATTCTGGTTTTGGCACTGATATTTTTCAATTCTTTTTTGGCAATGTGGGGAAAGAGCTGAAGGAATTTTGCAAGGAAAGTCTACTACTCCTGCACAGCTCTTAAATGTATTTCTCTCTTAGTAAAGGGCATTTTTTTGGCCAAAGTAAATGGAGGGTCTGGTCAAGCCCAGAGGAGCAAAACAGGCCCCTCGAGATCCCACAGTCTCTTGGCTGCACTCCCCACCCCTCCGTTTACCTAAATTGAAACCTGCTAAAACAGGCTTTGCTACTATTGTGACTTCTGGAGTCCCATCTACACTGCCATATAATGCAGTTTAAAACTGTGTTATATGGTCCGTGTAGACCAGGCATGGGCAAACGTGGGCCCTCCAGGTGTTTTGGACTTCAACTCCCACGATTCCTAACAGCCTCAGGCCCTTTCCTTTTCCCTCTCAGCTGCTTAAGCGGGCCTGAGGCTGTTAAAAATCGTGGGAGTTGAATAAATATACTTAAACTTATACAATTTATACATACTTATACAAACACATCTAAAAAGGAGGTTAGAAAGGAAAATCATAGAATAAAAGAGTTGGATGAGAACACGTGGGCAATCTAGTACAACCCCCTGCCACGCAGGAAAAGCACAAAACACAAAGTATCGCTGACAGATGGCTATCCATCCTCTGTTTCAAAGCCTCCAGGGAAGGACCTTCCACCACACTCCGAGGCAGAGAGTTCCACTGTTGAACAGCTTGTACAGTGAAGACGTTCTTCCTAATGTTCAGGTGGAATCTCCTTTCTTGTAATTTGAACCCATTGCTCCTAGTCCTAGTTTCCAGGGCAGCAGAAAACAAGTTTGCTCCCTCTTCTTTATGACACCATTTCACATATTTATACCTGGCTATCATGTCTCCTTCTCAACCTTCCAGTTTTGTTTACAGTGGGATTGGATAGAAAGTCGCAGGA
The DNA here is from genome assembly GCF_037176765.1 of Anolis sagrei. NCBI lineage: Eukaryota > Metazoa > Chordata > Lepidosauria > Squamata > Anolidae > Anolis > Anolis sagrei. The sequence goes on along the minus strand of NC_090024.1, from coordinate 206,212,374 downwards.
TGAAAAAGGTGAGAATGAAAATTACATTAAATGAAAGAATATACTTCTATTAATAACAATGGATATCCAGAAACCTGGAAAACAGATCTGGGTCCCTACAAAATAGATTTGAAAAACAAGCCTACCAACATGCTAGTGATCTTCCCTTAATCTTTTTTCTCTCTCACAATAGTAAACACTCCCAGTTCTTTCAGCTGTGCCTATGGCTGTCTTTCCTTCTCCGTGTCTCTGAGGTTTCATTAAGAATTAGTTGTATGGCATCAGCCCTATCTTTATAGGCTGAATTTTCTGCCCAGCAATGAACATCTTACCTGTGCAGAATATAATACACATAGGAGTTATATTTTGGGTGTAAATTACAAGATTATCAGAGAAAGTCATTGAATAAAATATCTATGTCGGGGAAATGACAACCTGTACATATGGAAGATCAATTCATTTTTTTATATTGCTACTGTATCTGGAGCTAACTCCATTTAAGTGCCTCATATTTGGATCTAGGATTTCTGCCTAATGGCATTATTCCCCATTAAGACTGCCAATTTTAATTCACCCAACAATGTAGAGCTAAAACCATTATCTGCATCCTCAATATGAATTATTTAACCACTCGAACCAGGATTGATATTGATTACTTAATGTTGCAGAGGACTGAAAGCTCTTGGTTTTATCCATAGGAAAAAAGAAGGCATTTATTTAGAATTTTTGAATAAGGAGACTCATAACCTTAGAAGGAAGCAATATCATGAATCAGGAGGAGGCTGACTGTCTTTCCTTTAATAGTGTCAAAGCTCCAAAGTAAAGCAATAAGTAAAACTCTTCCTACAATCCAAAGATGAGCTAAACAGAATATTAACTATGGATAAAATTCTGCATCTGTTAAGGCCTATTGTTAAATTTATGTTTAATTATGATGCCACACCGTTTTAGGAGTAATCAGCTCAAGAACATTCAGATTGTCTTCAGTGGTGCATCTAGATTAAACTATTTATTATTATTTATTTAATATGTTTATATTCTGCCCTTCTCACCCCAAAGAGGACTCAGAGCGGAGCACAACATACAAATAGCAAAAATTCAATGCTGGGACATGAATTCATTATATGCATACATAAACATTAAAAACATTTATCTCAACATTAAAATACACTGTTTAAAGCCACTATGTCTCACAATTTTTGTTCCTGAGTTATAAATGTCATTTCCTAATTCGTTCTATCATAAAAACATGGGAAAAGACTATTAAACTACAAAAACTTTTGTTTTGTGGGACATCCTGCAGCACATTTTGCTATAGTTGCAAACGTGAGTAATCAATAGGTATTTTTTTCAGTGGGGAAAGGCAAAAAGATGCTCCAAGCAGTCATGCCAGACACACAACCAGGAGGTGTCTACAGATGCAGGCCCCTCGGCTTTGAAATGGAGAAAGGACACCTCCCCAGAGACGGAAATGAGTACCGCCTCCAGAGTCAGAAATGAAAGGAGAAGCTTTTGCCTTTGTCTCTGTGTTTGTGTCTCACTGTATGTCATCATAATAAGGCATTGAATGTTTGCCTGTGTCTGCTTATATACTGTAATCTGCTCTGGGTCCCCTTGGGGAGAAGGGCAGACTATAAATAAAGTGTTGTTGTTGTTGTTGTTGTTATAGTTTTTCAATTAATACCTCATCAAATCTCAACCAATTTAACATAGTTTGTGGCAGCCACAATATAAAAGAAACCACAGAATTAAACAGGAAATAACACTTTCAAACCAGGAACTGAAATCTTTTCAAATTTGGTATTCTTTCAGTAAGTGTATTTAAGCAAAACTTTGTTATACGCTTCCACTATTTGAAAGGAAAAAAAATTACTACTGATTGAGAAATACTAATTATAACGGGAGAAGTTTGATAAGACATATAAATAAATAAGTAAATAAATAAATAAATAACAAAGAAGATTACTAAATGAGATATTATTGTATAGTAGATTTTTGTGTGTGTCAGGAGTGACTTGAAAAACAGCAAGTTGCTTCTGGTGTGAGAGAATTGGCCATCTGCAAGGACATTGCCCAGGGGACGCCCAGATGTTTTACCATCCTGTGGAAGGCTTCTCTCATGTCCCTGCATGAGAAGAAGGAGCTGACAGATGTGAGCTCACCCTGCTCCCCAGATTCAAACTGCTGGCCTTTTGGTCAGCAGTCATGCCGGACAAGGGTTTAACCCATTGCACCATAGGGGGGGGGGGGGAATCTTATTGTATAGTAGATAAGAACTATTGACTCCCATTGAGAAAGTAACACCATATTTTGTTTAAGCAAGGAGCACAGAATTCTTGGTGTTTCAGTTTTGTTTTTAATCTGACTAGGCCTTTATTTACTTAGAAAACCTGCTTACCACCACCCCCTTTTGTAATGTAAAGGGGAAAAAAATCGAAATGAGGATAAAAAAAATGCTTGTCTTTAATATGATCCAAGTTAGTCAAGAGAAAAATGCCAGCCTCAGACATGTTCCTGCTCAAGGTGAATGGCAAGACTGTGCCTGTCTCCACATTCAACTTGGAATAAAGCCACGCTTTAAGACTGGCAGTAAGTCAACATCCTCTGCTCCAGGGGTGAAGCACATGTCGTCTTCTAGATGCTGTTGAACTGTGGACCCCGTCCACACTGAACATTTAATCCAGTTCAAATGGTGGTAGCCATAAATCAAACTACAAAAGCACAGAAAAGAAAGCCCTTAATGTGCATCAGTGCTCTGTGGTTTGTGTAATCATCATCATCTGGGTTTCAAACTGGTTCCATAATTTCCTATGTAATCATCTGCCCAGTGGAAGCACCTTCTTCAGTAATGGTTTGAAATTGCATTGAATGGTCAGAGTATCTTTTTCTGGCTCTTGCTAGCCTAGTCAAGTCCAAGAGTGGAAGCCCAACAACAGTGGTAACCCAACACAGTGGAGGAGATGAACAGCTGCCCACTCCTTTGCTGTATCAGAGAACATCTGGCTAGTCCTGGGAGGAGCTAAGGTCTGTTTGCCAATACATTGCCACCACTCTGCTCCTTCTGCCTGGCTACTGCTCACTCAAATGCTGAACTACAGCAGTCCTTGCAGGCTTGGCAGGACAAGGAATGCCAGAGTTCCTAGAATATGTAGCCTAGACAGTGGAACTCTCTGCCTCCTTGCTTGGAGTGCGCGTACACTGCAGAATGAATGCAGTTTTACACCACTATCCTAGCTCAATACTATGGAATCCTGGGAATTGTAGTTTGGTGAGGTAACAGCTCTCTTTATCAGAGAAGTTTAAAGACCTTGAAAAACTACAACACCCATGATTCCAAAGCAGGCACGGGCAAACTTTGGCCCTCCAGGTGTTTTGGACTTCAACTCCCACAATTCCTAACAGAGGATAAGCTGGCTGGGATTTCTGGGAGCTGAAGTCCAAAACACCGGGAGGGCCAAAGTTTGCCTATGCCTGTTGTAGAATAATAATAATAATAATAATAATAATAATAACAACTTTATCTTTATGCCCCGCCTCCATCTCCCTGAAGAGACTTGGAACAGCTTACATGGGGCCAAGCCCAGTAACACAGAGTTAAAACATAGCATATAAAATATAACAGTAATATAAAACAACATTATACCGATAATAAAACAATAAAAAACCATCATAAGTAACAACCAAGGAGATACTTCAAGTCTCATTGTGGGAGGTGGGCTGGAGTGCAATCAGGTTAAAAAAGGCTAATCAGAAAAGTGCAATATAAGGATAGAGCAGATTATAACAGGGACATTATGACTTTTGAAAAGTGCAGCAGCAAGGTGCAGGGCCATAGTCTATCTGGGTCATGGATTAGAGCCAATACTCAAGGGAGTTGTTGTGTCATATAGCGTTGAGTCATGGCAATTAAAGTGGTGTCAAACTGCATTTATTCTAAGTGCAGCTGCTCCTTAGTACAGTATCTGTGATGTGATGGAAAAAAGCAATTAGGCAAGAAAGCAGTTAATCCAAGTGAGCAACAAGCAAGCATTGCTAACACCATATTCCAAGGCTCTGTTTAACTAAATCATGACCGAAGAAGGACTTGTGCTGCAACAGCTTCTACACTGATAACATTGCAAGTAACATAGACAGTAAAGTTTGAATATCTAAATAAAAACAACTCTCCAGATCCATGGTGTCTGTATCCACAGATTCAACCAGCCACAGCTTGAAAATATTTTTAAATAAAAGTGCAAAGCCTGATTTTGCTATTTTATATCAGGGATACCATTTTACTTCACAACTTTTTTGGGGGCGGGGGATGGGATCATGAAACTAAACCCCAGCCCACTGAACATGATGATGATGATGATAATAATAATAATAATACTTTATTTATATTCTGTTCTGTCTCCCCAGAGGGACTCAGGGCAGATTGCAAACATAAAATGTAAACATTCAATGGCTGAATATAACAATACATCCATACTAACTAAATTTAAGCAACCTGACATATAAACATGAAACTATGACTTTACAACTAAAATTAAATAAAAAACACAGCCTGTTACAACAGACATAAGACAAAACATCAAACATCAAACAGAAACAACATTACAACATTCCTCAACATATTCCCCAACCTAGACACAGTATATAAAAAGAGTGGTCATTTCATTGGCTTGTAAGTATTGCTCTTTGAACAACTACTAGTTAAATCTTCCACTTTCCTTAGATTTTCTGTTAAAGTAACAGGTGAAATACCTATAATTGGATTGTCCCATTTCATCACAATTTAGCTTCAAGAACCAACAACAGAACAGGCAGGCTTGGACTTGGATGTTAAGCCTCATTATTGACTATTGTGTTTTTTAATGTACTCGTGGTTTTCAACACTGAAAACCTATTTCATTTTGTCTGTTAATACTTCAAATTCAAACAATTTCCAGCCTTTCTGTGACATCACTGTGACAAACATTAAAAAATAAAAAAACAAGAACAGCTGTCCTAGTTTGGTGCACACCCTCAGATCATTTTCCTGTGCCACATGTACCATAAAACATACATTATTGTGGGATTAATCAAGTGATCTAAGGATTACATTTAAAAGCAGAAGCATTCTGTTCCAGAAGCATTCTCTCCTGATGTTTCGCTTATATCTATGGCAGGCATCCTCAGAGGTTGTGAGGTCTGTTGGAAACTAGGCAAGTGGGGTTTATATATCTGTGGAATGTCCTGGGTGGGAGAAAGAACTCTTGTCTGTTGGAGGCAAGTGTGAATGTTGCCATTGGTCAGCTTGATTAGCATTGAATAGCCTGGCAGCTTCAAAGCCTGTCTGCTTCCTGTTTGGGGGAATCCTTTGTTGGGAGGTGTTAGTTGGCCCTGGTTGTTTCCTGTCTGGAATTCCTGTTTTTTTAGTGTTGCTCTTTACTTACTGTCCTGATTTTAGTGGGTTTTTTTTTACTCTAAAACATTCCACAGTACATAAACCCCACTTGTCTAGTTTCCAACAGACCTCACAACCTCTGAGAATGCCTGCCATAGATTTGGATGAAATGTCAGGAGAGAATGCTTCTAGAACATGGCCATACAGCCTGGAAAACTCACAGCAATGCAGTGATTCTGGCCATGAAAACCTTTGACAACATACAGAGGAACTCTTTGGTACTTCAAAGCATTCTGCAAAATATCCCTCTGCACATTTACTCAGAAACAACAGAAGCAGCACAGTGTACAAATCCAGTTTACACACAATAATTAAGAGAGAAGAACCAATTAGGGGTGATGACTGGAAAGCATGTAAAACCCATTTATTCATGTGTCCACATACAAGCACAACTCCCACAATATCCATCCATTTATTCACCCAGATACAGTACCACACCCAGCATTAGCTTGGAAATGTTTATTTTCTGTGCAACCTCACCCAGAACAACTTATCTGCTCAGAACAAACACCCCTTAACAGCACCTTACAGGAGTGAGCTTCAGTTGGCCTAGCTCTTTATCTGATCAGAATAATCTACCATCCCACCTGATGAAGATAACAGTAAGAGAGAGTTGTATGTCACTAAAATACTAATGGCAATCCATTCCTAAGCTCTGTAGGTATGTGCTTAGCATTTGGGGGGGGGGGGGTCTCTATAGAACCCCAAAATCCATGTGGTTGGACAACCTCCAGCTTTTGGAGAAGATCATCTGGCCAGGAATTGGAATGGGTTCCATGATTGATGGTATTCAAGAAACCCCAAAGATATTAAGGAGAACTAACAGCTGCACTTAAACTCCAATTCTGTCATCTGAGAGAGGCTATCATATTGGGTGACTGAGGGCCCTTCCACACAGCCTTATAACCCAGTGTATCAAGGCAGAAAATCCCACAATATCGGCTTTGAACTGGGTTATCTCAGTCGTAAAGGTAAAGGTTTCCTCTTGACATTAAGTCTAGTCATGTTCGACTCTGGGGGGGGGGGGGGTGATACCCATCTCCATTTCTAAGCTAAATAGCCAGCATTGTCCATAGACACCGCCTAGGTCATGTGGCCAGCATGACAGCATGGGGTGTTGTTACCTTCCCACAGAAGCAGTATCTATTGATCTACTCACATTTACATGTTTTTGAACAGCTAGGTTGGCAGAAGTTGAGGCTGACAGCGGGAGCTCACCCCGCTCCCCAGATTTCAAACCGTTGACCTTTCGGTCAGCAAGTTCAACAGCTCAGTGGTTTAACCTGCTGCACCACTGGGGGCTCCACACTGTCCACACTGCCATATATTCCAGTTCAAAGCAGAAAATGTGGGATTTTATTCAGCTGTGTGGAAGGAGCCTAAGATAGTTTCTGTGCCAGAATCAAGCCTGCAACCTGCTTGAAATTGATCCAAACTATAGCAAAAGCAGATGAACATGTACCATCAACTACGTTCCACTGAATTCCTGAAATGTATATGCTAAAAACCAACACAAGGCTCATTTGTTCAATTGCATTGGTATATTTTTAATCTGAACCAGCATTCGGATTAAACTTAAACAATGGGCATTTCAAATTACCTTCATAGTTCTGCTCCTGAAAATCTTTTCCAGTGGCTCAAAATATCCAGTAAAGATTAATGTTACCTGAAAGTGGAAAGAATGAGAGAGAAATAGTAATTGTGTCAAACTACCTCTTACTGAATTCAATGTAACTCAACTCCTGGTCTGTGACTGTAATAATAAGACTCATTCATTCATATTCACAGCACAGCGCGTGTGTGCATGTGCCTTCAAGTTGCCAACCCCATGAATTTCGTAGCTTTTTTAGCTAAGGTGGCTTTTGCCAGCTTCTTCCTCAGTTTGAAACATTGCCCGCAGCACCTGGTATTCATTGGTGGACTTCTTTCCAAGTACAAACCGGATCAGGCATGGGTATGATGGCTGAGGGGGAAAAGGAAGGGGCCTGAGGCTGTTAGGAAGGGTGGGAGTTGAAGTCCAAAACACCTGGAGGGAAGGCCCAAGTTGGCCCATGCATGATCAACACAATAGCATCAAGACTATATGGCTCAACGCTAAGGATTTCCAAAGTTGTCGTCTTACAATGCTTCCAGCCTTCTCTGCCAAAGAGTCTTGGTGAGTCACCAAACTACACTTCCCAGGATTCCATAGCACTGAGTCATGGCAACTAAAGTGGTGCTGAACTGTGTTAACTCTGCCATGTAGAAGCCCTGGAGAACTGCTCTCCATCAAGAAACACCTGGGCCTCATCATACTGGAGAATAAAGAATCATGGAGTTTAGAATCATAGAGTTGGAAGAGACCTCGTGGGCCATCCAGACCAACCCCCTGCCAAGAAGCAGGAAAATCGCATTCAAAGCACTCCGGACAGATGGCCATCCAGCTTCTGTTTAAAAGCCTCCAAAGAAGGAGCCTCCACTACACTCTGATTTCTGCTTCCTGCGGAATTCTGGGTTCATTTACTTATTTATTTATTTATTATTTCCAATATTTTATTTATTTATTTATTTACGACATTTATATGCTGCCCTTCTCACCCCAAAGGGGACTCAGAGTGGCTTACAAGTAAAAAGGAAATACAATATATTATATTATTATCATAGCACAATATTAATATTATATATTACATTATACTGTATACTGTAATATTACTAGTAGTATTACATTTAATATAAAATATATTTCTATCCCACCCTTCTCAACCCCCCAAGGGGGGGGGGTCTCAGGGTGGCTTACAAACCGGCCATAATTTGAAGCTTCAATATAATAGAATATAAACAGAAATAGCAACAGTTTAAAACAGTAAATAAAACATTTAAGTTAAAAACATTGTAATCAACCATATAGCCAATTTCAGTCCGGTTCAACATCCAAAGTGCTGTCGTGCTTGCTGTCCAAAGGCCTGGTCCCAGAGCCATTATTTAACTTTCTTCCTAAAAGAAAGAAGGGAAGAAGCTGACCTGATCTTGCTGGGGAGCAAGTTCCACAGGCGTGAGGTCACCGCCAAGAAGGCCCTGTCCCCGCCAAGCGTACTTGCGAGGCTGGTGGGACTGAGAGTAGGGCCTTCCTGGATGAGCTTAAGCTTCGAGGCAGGATGTAGAGGGAGATACCTTTGGACAGGTAAGCTGGGCCGAAACCATATAGGGCTTTATAGGCCAAGACCAGCACTTTGAATTGTGCTTGGTAGTGGACTGGCTTGCCAGTGGAGCTGGCACAATAGGGGGTGGGGGGTGGAGTCCTCCCTGTATGTCACTCCAGTTAGTAACCTGGTCGCTACCCCTTGGACTAGTTGAAGTTTCTGAACAGTCTTCAAAGGCAACCCCACGTAGAGCGTATTGCAGTAGTCTATTCACTAAGCTACAAACCCCAGAGTTTTGCAGGCAGCACAAACCGGATTTAAAGTGTGATGAAGGAAGGAAGACAATAGGGAGGGAAGGAGAGAAGGGTCAGAAAGGCGTGGGAGGAAAAACCTGGCACCAAAAGGAGCCACCAAGGTTATTTCTAAACAGCAGGCGCATTCCAGAGGGAGGCATTCCTCTTCTTCTTCGGGAGTTGAGACATTCGGGGAATTCGTGGAGGACTTTCCCGCTGCCTGACGACTTTGGTTTCAAGGGAGGAAGGAAGGAGGAAAGCAAGCAAGCGAGCGAGCGAGGAGCCCAGACCTTGGAGAGAGATGCCTGCGCGGAGCCAGGTCAGGCGTCCAGACGGCTACTGATGATAAGAAGAAGAAGAAGAAGCAGAGCGGCCGAGGCGGAGAAAGGAGGCTTCTCTTTGGAGCGCCAGCCACCTGCTTGGCCGAGGGAAGTCTCCGAAGTTTCCTCTCCCGGAGAGAAAGCGGAGAAGCCTCTCCCCCTTCCAGGTATTCCTCCGGCTGCAAAGAAGACGGCAAGGCTCTCAGTACCTTCCGCGGACAGGGCTGCGCCGTGGCCGCATCCTCGCCACCGGGGGACCCAGCCCAGGGCCCCGAAGCACACGCGCCGCTTCCCCGGAGGCGCCAAGGGAGGCCAGGCGAGAGAGAGCCTACCCCCCCCCCCCCCCGCCAGCCGCCACCGCCTCTCCTCCTCCTCCTCCTCTTTCTCTTTGGCTGCAGCCTTCCAGGGGGCGGGGGCGGGGGCGTGGCCACTTTGGCCTCAGACGACGGAGAAGAGAAGGCTCCAGGCATGGGCAAATTTGGGCTGCAACTCCCACCATTCCTAACAAGGTAATAGTATGAAAGCTGGGTCCGGAAGGTCTACGCGTTATGCTGTTCCCGCTTCGCCTTTGGGAGCGCTGTTTGCGCAACGCAGAATCGAACACAGATATTATAGAAGGAATATAAGGGTTCTTTAATGGTAAAACTCCAACCTTTACCCGAACCCAAACCCTAAACCTTACCCTAACCCTAACCCTTACTCTAACCTAACCCTTAACCCTAACCCAAACCATAACCCTAACCCTAACGCAAAACCTTACCCTAACCCTAATCCTAACCCTACCCCAAACCCTAATCCTAACCTAAACTCTAATCCTAATCCTAACCAAACCCTAAACCTTACTCAACCCTAAACTTAACCCTAACCCTTACCCTACCCCAAACCCTAACCCTAATCCAAACTCTAAACTTTACCCTAACCCTAAACCTTACTCTAACCTAACCCTTAACCCTAACCCAAACCATAATCCTAACCCTACCCCAAACCCTAATCCTAACCCTAACCCAAACCCTAAACCTTACTCTAACCCTAACCTTAACCCTAACCCTAACCCTTACCCTAATCCTTAACCCTAATTCAAACGGTAAACCTTACCCTAACCCTTAACCCTAACCCAAACCGTAATCCTAACCCTACCCCAAACCCTAACCCTAACCCTAACCCTTAACCCTAATCCTAACCCAAACCCTAACCCTTACCCTAACCTTAACCCTTACCCTAACCCTTAACTCTTACCCTAAACCTTACCCTAACCCTTAACCCAAACCCTAATCCTAACCTTAAACCTTACCCTAACCATACCTCAAACTCTAACCCTAAACCTTAACCTAACCCTCCAATCCTTTCTAACCTTCCACCAAATGCAACTACGAAGTATATTCCCACCCTCCTTGTGCCGCTCTCCCCTTCTCTTATTAACAACCGCTGTTGCGGTATGTGCTTAATGCTCGGACCCAGCTATCATACTACCACCCCTAACAGCCTCAGGAAATGCCAGGAGGGCCCAAGTTTGCCCATGTTAGAAATCAAGAGCTGTTAGGTTCAAAATAACCCTCACTTGGGGGTGATTAAAAAAAAAAAAAAAACACCGCAGAGTGCCAGAAGCACAGTTCATTAGAACCAGCAGAAGCTTAGGTGTAGAGAGCAAGGATTAGTTTCCATTTAGCAGGATGGAACAGGATTGCAGATCCACAACTTCATAGGTCCTAAAAATAATGTATTAAAGTAAAAAGAAATCCATTCTGGATAGGAAAGGTCCTTGGAACTAACTAGCTTCACTGAGAAAAAAAAGTGTGTGTGTGTGTGTGGGGGGGGGGGGGAACGGGGGGACAGCCATGTCCACTACATCTTGCCTGGAGAATGGCAAGATGCGTCCTCACTGTAGGAGAACAAAGGACACAGAAAAATGGAGACAGGCCACATGGCCAGCCCAGGGCAATAAAAATACCTTTAAAGAGGAAATCATGTCTTCCCTGAAGATATCACATTGCTGTTCCTTTTTCCTTCCATTTTCCCCAGCATCATTATCTTCTCCCAAGCTTTCCTGTCTTCTCATTATGTGGCCAAAGTACTTCATCTTTGCTTCTAATATGCTTTCCTCCAGTGAGCTGTCAAGCTTTATTTCCTGGAGTATGGACTGCTTTGATCTTCTTGCGACCCAAGACACTCTCAGAATTTTCCTTCAGCACCACAGTTCAAAAGCATCGCTTTTCCTTTGCTCAGCCTTCCTTATGGTCCAGCTCTCATCATTAGAGTTCAATATAGTCACAGCTCTGGGATGAAAGCTCTCTCTCAGCCTATTTGTCCTAGTTTTTTTTATTATTATCCTACCTACACTGTGTTGGAAATAGCAACTTTCCAAACCTCCACTAACTGTTTGTAAATATGTATCTACATTGTATGTAAATATGTATCTACATTGTTAATCTACATTGTATGCACATTTTGGTTTGCCAGCTTGACTGTACCTCTTTGCTGTGGGAGGGGCTTCAGGCACAGGACTCCATTTTTATTATATAGTATGCTAGTAACGTAATGCTCAAGACCCTGAAAGGTTTAGTTGTTTATTCATTCAGTTGCTTCCGACTTTTTGTGACCTCGTGGACTATCCCATGCCAGAGCTCCCTGTCGGCCATGGCCATCCCCAGTTCCTTGAAGGTCAAACCAGTCACTTCAAGGATATTTATTTATTTATTTATTTATTTATTTGGGGTTCTTTTACCCCGTCCTTCTCACCCCGAAGGGGACTCAGGGCAGCTTACAAAAGCAAAGGCACAATTTGATGCCTGCATCATAAAAACAATCATACACAAAATTACATCAATACACAGTTAACAACAAATATGCATTATAACCATAAAATCAATAAAATCAATAAAACCAAATACAAACCCAATTTCTCCTCTTACATGGTCAGCGTTCGCTACTCATAGGTCTAGTTTTACATTCCACTTCATCAATCCTGCTGGTCTTACTCGCCTGGTTGTCTGATTTAATTGCCGGAGTGCCCTTGGTTGGCCCCTCTTCCTTTTTCCTTCCATTTACCCCAGAGTCATCATCTTCTCCCAAGCTTTCCTATCTTCTCATTATGTGGCCAAAGTACTTCATCTTTGTTTCTAATTTCATTCCCTCCAGTTTGCAGTCAGGCTTTATTTCCCTGGAGTATGGACTGATTTGATCTTCTTGCGGTCCAAGGCACTCTCAGAATTTTCCTCCAGCACCACAGTTCAAAAGCATCTATTTTCCTTCGCAAAGCCTTCCTTATGGTCCAGCTCTCACATCCATAGGTTACTACAGGGAATACCATTGCTTTAACTATGCGGATCTTCGTTGCCAGTGTGATGTCTCTACTCTTCAGTATTTTATCGAGATTGGTCATTGCTCTCCTCCCAAGAAGTAAACGCCTTCTGATTTCCTGGCTACAGTCTGCATTCTGCAGTAATCTTTGCACCAAGAAACTCAAAGTCTGTCACTGCCTCCACATTTTCTCCCTCTATTTACCAGTTATCAATCAGTCTAGTTGCCATCATCTTGTTTTTTTCGATGTTTAGCTGCAACCCAGCTTTTGCACTTTCTTCTTTCACTTTGATTAGAAATCTCCTCAGCCCCTCCTCGCTTTCAGCCATCAAAATTATATCATCTGCACATCTAAGGTTGTTTATGTTTAGTCCAGTAATTTTAACTCCAGCTTTGGATTCATCAAGCCCCGCATGTTACATGATGTGTTCCTCTAATCCAGTGTTTCTCAATCTGGGGGTCAGGACCCCGGGAAGGGAGGGGGTCATGAGGCAGTTTCAGAGGAGTCTTCAAAGACCATCAGAATCCTCCCAACAAAACCCTTCCTTTGCTGTGATTGACTGGCCTCTCAGCCAGGAAGGGCTGTTTCTGAGACTCCAAGCAGGGAAGGGAGAGAGAGCAGGCATGCTCGGTGCATGGCAGTTTGAAGGAGTGAAGCTGGAATGAGGCTTGCACCGGCAAGTCCCTTCAAGGCAAGGGGGTTCTGTGTGGGAAGTTTGACCCAATTCTGTTGTTGGTGGGGTTCAGAATGCTCTTTGATTGTAGGTGAACTATAAATTCCAGCAACTACAACTCCCAAATGTCAAGGCCTAATTTCCCCAACCCTACCAGTATTTGGGCGTATTGGGTATTTGTTCCAAATTTGGTCCAGTAAATGAAATTACATCTGCATATCAGATGATATTGTGCAGTTTAGTGTAGTCCAAATGTTTATGTGGCTTTTCTTACTCATAACCATAGTTAGGTGACATCACACATGAAAATACATCATGCCAAAATGACAGCTTTGATAAAGGTGAGTTGTTTAACTTGAAGACAGTCTCCTGATCATAGAGTTTATAATGAAAGTACAAGTCATTTTGAACTTGAATATACCCTGCTCTCTACTCTAAAAGTTTCCTACTGCTTGATCAGCCTTCTTAGGACAACATAAATGTGACTTCCTTATCCCAATACTGATGGCATGGCATGTTTTAGAAATGCTTCCAAACAAATCTGTAAACCTGTAATAGTCATCGTTGATTCATGGAATTTTACAGGAGGTTCAGATAATATTGTCTTGCACTTCTAACCCTTCTGTGTTGTCTTTAATGGAAAAAAAGATGAGACAGGCACACATGTTTGACCAGTCATACTAGATGTCCTTTGTCCAGAAAAATCCTAGATATCATATAATAGCACTTGACAGAAAGTTTTCCAGAGATTTCCATTTTTTCTGGGGTTCATTGCATTAGTAGGTATTGCTTATTTCAGGAAATAATAATACCAAAACCAACACAAAGACAAATAGTTTAGAATTCACCAGGAAACCATCACAAACTATTCTGATTTCTGGGAGTCTTATCCTCTGAGCAAAGAAGGTAGCTTTTTCTTCTTATATTCTGCACAACTTTGGTATTGTATGAAGAATATTTCAAGGAAGAGCTTTCACTCCCTCTTCAATACATTTTGTAAATGAGGTAATAACAGTCCTGGTCTCAGAAGGCAGCAGATGAAAAGCACGGAATAAAAACAGCTAATGAACACAACCTCACTGAAATGAATGTTAACTAAATGGAAAGAAACAGAAAGTAGATGAAGAAACAAGACTTGGAAATGTAATTTACTGTTAGCATAATGGGCAAAGCCTATTTGCTATTTCGTGCGGCTGATTAAACCCATTCTAAAGTTTAGCTTTGATCCTGGAACAAAATTAGGCTTGTGATCTCTCTTCTAAGCAACAAGAAGTTCTTTGTAATTCAAAGCTTCCATAATCTTTCACTAACAAGAAGTAACCTTATTTTGTTATTTAACTCTCTACCAAGTTGTCAAACCTGTCCATGCGTGCCAATTTAATAGCTCACTAGCTGTTGATAATGCCCCTCTGTTATGCACAGAAAAAGTGTTGTTTTTCATGCACCATTTTTTCTATCTCTGTTAATTGGAAATAATGAGAAAAGACAGTCAGTCTGCGGTTGTCAAGTGTATGACTAAATAGAAGGCTATCATATATCCCACTTTGTAGCACTGGGAGAGTAGTAGTGTCAATCAAAATGCAGGGTGCCTCTTGATTAGACTTGTGTTGCAAAAATAATAGAATAATACAGCATAGGCCAGTAAGCCATTCAATTGAATGGCTTATTGGCCTATGCATTTTGACTAACCCTGTAGATTTGGAAGAGACCTCGTGGGCCAGCCAGCCCAACCCCCTCCTGCCAAGAAGCAGGAAAATCGCATTCAAAGCACCCCCAACAGATGGCCATCCAGCCTCTGTTTAAAAGCTTCCAAAGAAGGAGCCTCCACCATACTCCGTGGTAGAGAGTTCCACTGCTGAGCAGCTCTCACTGTTAGGAAGTTTTTCCTAATGTGCAGGTGGAATCTCCTTTCCTGTAGTTTGAAGCCATTCTTTTGCATCCTAGTCTCCAGGGCAGCAGAAAACAAGCTTGCTCCCTCCTCCCTATGACTTCCCATCGTCATTACTGCATCAAATAATGTGTGTGTATGCTAGGGGAGATACTTTCATGTTTGCTTTGACTGATCCTCCAATAATTTCTTCCATTTTATTTATTTTCTCAGGAAATTCATTAAGGAAGGTGAGGCAGGAAAACAGCAAAACCCTTTGTTGTAATTGTGTGCTTTCAGGTCATTCCCAACTTTCAGTGAACTTAAAGCACCCCTATCACAGGATTTTCTTGGCAAGTTTGTTCATAGAGGATGCGCCTTTGAGGCTGAGAGAAGGTGACATGTCCAAAGTCACCCAATGGTTTTCCAAGGACATCTCGTATCTGTAAGCATTCCAGTTGAGTGTGTGTGTTTGTGACTTTGAGTTGCCTATTGATTCTTGGTAATCCCAATAATTTCACAGGGTTCTCTTAGACAAGGAAACGGTTTGCTGGTTCCTTCCTCTGAAATATAGCCTAAGCACCTGGTATTTACTGGTGGTCTCCAATCCAGGTATTAACCAGGGGTGGCCCTGCTTCTAACATCAGAGAGGATTTAGTGCCTAGGACAAACAGTATGAATACTACAGAGGTAAATGCTTGGAAAGTATATAAGACCTCTGTCTCTCTACTCATTCACCTTTGCTCTGCCATTTAAAGATAGATGCATGCCCAGAAGGTGTTAAATGGTGTTTTAGGTTGTCTCCACAACAGAACTCTTTACCATTGTTGGAGCAGTTCAAATAGAAATGCTATACAAGTAGTTACCATAATGCCATTTCTTGCAGCCAAGATCCTCCCATAATAGTGAATCATAAATACATTCTATTCAGCAATTATTCCTAGCAATGTTTTAATTTTTTTAAAAAAAAAAATAGTTTCAGATACACAAAAAAAATCCCAATACAACAAATAATCTAGAGTAAAGTCTAGAAAAGACTAGACAGTGCGCCATATACACATAAGCTCCTTCTTTGGAGGCTTTTAAACAGAGGCTGGATGGCCATCTGTCGGGGGTGCTTTGAATGCAATTTTCCTGTTTCTTGGCAGGTGGTTGGACTGGATGGCCCACGAGGGCTCTTCCAATTCTATGAAGTTAGGAATAGTCCATCAGAATGCATTCTGATTAAAACTGGATGTGGGCCAGATTGTGGTGAAAAGATTCTGCAATTTCCATGGATAATAGGTAGATAACAGATATCAATTAACATGTAACACAACTGGTAGTGTTAATATTTAATGAAGAGCAACTCCCAATTAATGCTCAAGCCATTTATGTCTTTCCACACCTTGGCAGTGTCGATATCAGTAACTACCAGGAAGATCCTAATTAGATTTTCTTTTATTGCCTCCTTCAAACATTAGTAGAAGCTACAAAAGCACCAATTTCTGAGTTTGGTTGGTGATGTCAGTAAGGCCTGATGCTAACATCTGGCTCCTGGAGGGCAATACAGACTTATAAGTAGGTGGAACTCAGCTCCTTTTCAACACTCAGATGACAAGGAGTCAGTATTACCAACACAATTGGTGAAGAAGAATGCAGCACCATCTGTGGACAATTTTAAAGACCTGCTTCCTTAGCTGCTCCATGCAGTCATGCTGGCCACATGACCTTGGAGGTGTCTACAGACAACGCCGGCTCTTCAGCTTAGAAATGGAGATGAGCACCAACCCCCAGAGTCGGACACAACTGGACTTAATGTCAGGGGAAAACCTTTTCCTTTCCCTTTCTTTAGTCTGAGCTGAAATAGTTTTGAGAGGTGAGTGTACTCCACAGGTCAGTCCATGTCATCCTAGAGATGAATGAGGTGCCTTCAGCTTTCTGGTCACTTCTGGATGCAAAATAACCAAAACAAAACGAAAAACAAAAACAAAAAACCCCCGCCTCTCCTGAGATTATAACAGTAGAGGTGTATAGCAAAAGTTTCCCCCTTTCCTTTTAAGGAGCAAAGAGGATGGCCTTTAAGGCAAGACATAGCCAATTTTTTTCATGTCAAGAATGACTTGAGAAACTGCAAGTCACTTCTGGTGTGAGACAATTGGCTGTCTGCAAGGACATTGCCTAAGGGATGCCTGGTTGTTTTACTATCCTGTGGGAGGCTTATCTCATATCACTGCATGGGAAGCTGGAGCTGACAAATGGGAGCTCACCCTGTTCCCTAACGCTTCACCGTCCACCATAGATGTTCTACAGCGAAACCCACAAGGAGATCATTAAAGTGTAAGTGGCTATGTTGAACTGAAATTATTCCTAGCAGTTTTCATCTCTGGAAGAAACAATTCTATTTTAAAACCATACCCAGTATGTCAGATTACAACAGAAATCACTCATAACTACACACTTCGTTGGATACATCCAGTTTTTGCTCCTGTTAAACTCACAGGGGATTGCAGCTAAGATTAAAGGAAGCAGGGGAATCCAAGGGATGATGGGAGATGATTTCAGAGGGTGCACCTACACTGCAAAATTAATGCGGTTCGACACCATTTTAACTGCCATGGCTCAATGCAATTGAAGTTTGTAGTTTGACAAGATCTAACATTCTCTGGGTTACAAATCCCAGGGTTCCATAGCACGAATCCATGGCAGGTAAATTACAGTCAAACTGCATTAATCCTTCAGTGCAGATGCACCCAAAGTTCATCCTAATGAAAAATTATTGGGGTTTGATCCTGCGGATCTAACATACCACTGCTCTTCTTACACACTTCTGAAACACACCCTATGAGCAAGCACTGAACCCATCGCCCTTAAAGATGAAAGGGTGTGGGAGTGATAAACAAGAGGCAGCAATGTGATATTGGCATGGGATGTCTGCTCTGTTTCATCTTAACAGTTCTTGCATCAGCCTATGAGTGTTCAGATGACAACTTTATAGATCAAAATGCCTAATAATGGCTATAACATTAAACTCATTAGAAAAAACAACAATATTAGTCTTATTTAAAAAAAGGTCTGGTGTTGAGAGAGCCTCAAAATCCAATTGACCATAAGGATAATAAAGATAAGGGAGATGACAGAACCAACAGTCAATCAACCTATATAAAATGTGAAGGGAAGACTGTCACAGTCTGCTCTAGAATCCTGGAAATTGTAGTTTGATGAGGAACCAGCACTCTTTGGCAGAGAAGGCTAAAGACCTTCTAAAACCACAGCTCCCACAATTCCATAGCATTAAGGTATGGTAGTTAAAGTGGCTTCAAACTGCATTAATCCTACAGTGTAGATGCTCCCTCTATTTCCTCACTCCCTTTCTCTCTGGCCACCCACATCTTTTGTTTTTTCAGTAGCACCCAGAAATATTCTAAGTCGCTTGAGGGGAAAATTAATAGTTGAGCCTGGAACCCTAGGTCGCGGTGGTGGCTAGGGGAGCTTTTGCGCAATTAAAACACGTGTGCCAATTGCGCCCGCACCTTGGAAGTTTGACTTGGCCACGGTAGTCCATGCTCTTGTTACATCCTGAATAGATTACTGCAACACTCTTTATGTGGGGTTGCCTTTGAAGACTGTTCGGAAGCTTCAACTAGTCCAGTGGGTGGCAGCCAGCTTTCTCACTGGAGTGGCACAAAGAGAGCATACAACCCCTCTGTTACGCCAGCTCCACTGGCTGCCAGTCTGCTACCAAGCACAATTCAATGTGCTGGCTTTAGCCTATAAAGCCCCGAACGGTTCTGGCCCAGTTTACCTGTGCAAATGTATCTCCTGCTATGAACTGCCACAAAGGTTAAGATCATTGGGAGAGGCCCTGCTCTTGGTCCCACCATCCTCCCAAACGCAACTGGTGGGGACGAGAGACAGGGCCTTCTCAATGGTGGCCCCTCGTCTGTGGAACTCCCTTCCCAGTGACATCAGATCAGCCCCCCCTTCTATCCTTTACAAAACAACTTAAAACATGGTTGTGAGGCCAAGCTTTCGAACAATAGATGCAGCAATTGAGCTTGATACTGAGCCTATGTTACTGACAGTTGGTTTGACCTGGAGTATGATTTAAATTAGTGTGATTTTAAATGAATGTTTTATTAATTTAATGTTTTAATTACTATTTTAATTGCAATTGTTATTTATGAATCTGTTGTAAGCCACCCTGAGTCCCCCCTCGAGGGTGAGAAGGATGGGATACAAATATGTAAAATAAATAATAAATAAATAATAAATAAAATCTAAGGAAGGGCAGGCTCCATCAGGGACTAGCAATGGGATCTGTTCCTTCCTTAGATTGTTCTTCCTAGGTGGGTTACAATGCATGTGGGCATAGATTGGAGGATATTCATTCAAACAAAGTTGGTTTGTGGTTGAGGTCTAGTACTTTCCTGCAAAATGCTTTTGGGCACCATACATTTTAAAAAGTTAAATAAAAATACTACAATTTGCAGTATTACTAGCAGTAAATACTAAAGTTTCACCTCTGCAACAGCCGTGTTAGATAGGGGAAAGCCATTTAGCTTCCTGTTAACAACTGTAAACTTAATTTGAACCAGCTATGAATGTAGAGAAACCCTAAGAAGGGGCATGAATTTATTAAGTATTGACTTTTTATTGTACTGCAAGAGTGCAGTGTGGAAAGGTTCTCATTCAGCTGGGGAATGCCCTTCTAAATCTGCATCCATACCTTCACTGTAGTTTTTCCTGCATCTCAGTGAATACAAAAGCTAACAGTGAAGTTCCTGTCTCCAAGCCAAATAACCTTTAAATGGCAGCTATAATGGGAGATTTCTGTCATGTCAAATAAGACTCTGGGAAAACAATGCCTTCTTCACCTGGGGTATCTGGTTCAGTTCAGTTAATTTGTGTCTAGTTCTCAGATCCATTGTCAGCCTCATAAATATGTAAAATATTAAGCCATACAAATATCATAGGCGGTGCAGAACCCACAATTTTCAAGTCTGGCTCACTCTGAAAAGGTCCAGCAACAGTAGCATTACAACACCAGTTCTCTGACAGTGGGAAGGAAATCTACAAAGAAAGGTTGATTAAAGGTTTCCAGGTCTTGCTTCTTGGTTTGTGTCTGCACTGTACAGTTATTGTTCTTCAGAACAAGAGTCATAGCATTTTGATATCATGGTCATTTAATATCTTCAATTCAACTTCATAAGAGTCTTGGTAGCCCAGCTTTGCTTGATCATTTCAGAAAGGGCTCTTTGGGGGCAGAGGCTGAGCCCTCCCGGCTTTCCCAATTCCAGGGTCCATGAATAGGCCTCCCTAGTAAATAATTTTAAGGATTTCAGCAAGTTGTGAATTCTAGAATTTTGAAGATCAAACCAGTCCATACTCCAGGAAATAAAGCCCGACTGCTCATTGGAGGGAAGGATAGTAGAGGCAAAGATAAAGTACCTTGGCCACATCATGAGAAGAAAGGAAAGCTTAGAGAAAACAATTATGCTGGGGAAAATGGAAGAAAAAAGGAAGAGCAAGGGCAAGATGGATTGATGGCATCCTTGAAGTGACTGGATTGACCTTGAAGGAGCTGGGGTTGGTGACGGCTGACAGGGAGCCCTGGTGTGGGCTGGTCCATGAGGTCACGAAGAGTCGGAAACGACTGAACGAGAATGAATAACGATGGAGTTGAAATTGTGTTACCTGACTTTTATTGCTTTGTGTTTTTCCTCCTCATAAGGCCAATAAAGGGAGTGGCCTCTGCTTGCATTGAAATCCTTTCATACCAACTTAATTGACGATATCTCAAGACAAAATTTAGGCCAGTGACTGTAATTCCATGACCATTTTTTCTTTTAACATCTTTTCCTGATAAAGAACCAGTGAAACTGTGAAACTTAGCATAATGTATTAAATGGTTTAGAGTTGGATCAATAAAGGTATCAGTTTGTGATTCTGTTGTATTTTGCTGCATGGCCAATATAGCACTCCCAAATATGTTAAAAGTGAAAGGCATATTAGCAAGATGACGATCAAAGAATCATGTTTCGAGACTGTCCAATGTTCTTATACTAAAAAGTGAAATAGAATTAGAGGAATATAAATGTTTTGCTTTTTTCTGAATACATGCAAATACAACAATCTAGTACACAAATAAACACAAGCAGCATTACGATGGCTGATGCATAAGCAGAAACCTGGAGCCTGGCTTTTTCTCTACCATTGTCAACAGCAAGGTGAAACTACCATGACACTTCACATGACCCAGTTGCCAGGGCAATTCAGGGAGCAAAAAGACAAGCACTGACTTAGGTTTTATGAGAGCAGAAATGCTGTGAACCCAAAGTGGGTGTTTCTAGTTACATCAGTAAATAGAGAAAATGGACTTGTATCTCCAATATCCTTGGCCTGCAATACAAGGGCCAAAAAACTTCCACAAATGGAAAATAACTTAAGATTTGTCACCAAGAAAAATCAAACTTTTCCATTGTTGATTGTTTTTTCGATTCTCCATGGCTTTCTGAGAACTGTAAAGATAATTACCTCAACTCATGATTATTAGAGCAATATAGTCATTGTCATATGTACAATTATAGGCTTTGGAAATGCTGATGCACAGACACCTGAACTACTGGCTCATCTGAGAAAGTGGATTGATGTCTACAAACACTCATGATAATACACACATCAGGGCATCTTTGAAAGCACTGAACAGACTGCGCTTTGGCACCACGAGATGCAGAGCCAACCTTAAGAAATGAGGCCACAAAATGGAATCCATGACATGCGAGTGTGGAGAAGAGCAAACCACAGACCAACTATTACAATGCAGTCTGAGCCCTACCACATGCACAATAGGGGACCTTCTTATAGCAATACCAGAGGCACTCTGAGTGGCTAGCTACTGGTCAAAGGACATTTAGTATAATGCCAAGTTTTTAAAACTTTGTGCTTTTAAAAATATATTACAACTGTACCCTCAGTTTGCTTCTGATACGATAAATAAATAAAATCAGGTGTGCTGGATTTCCTTTTGTCCCTTGGAGCTGGAAAGAATATTATCTGCTCTTATGTAGCCGTGTGAGCCTGGCTAGAACAGGCAAGGTGAATTGCTGCTAAAAACTCATTTTGAGTACATAGGCAGCAAAACAGAGAAAATGGTGGGGACCAGATAAACCACCAATTTCCTGCAGAACGTAAAAGAAGCATCTATAGGTTTGGCCACTGAGATCATTAAATCATGTGAAAAGGGAAGGCTGGTGAAATATGCTGTTTTAAAGAAGCTTTCAATCTCCAAGGTTTCAAGTGTTTGCTTACTTATGCAAGGCTTACCTAATTTGCATGTTTCATTTTGCATGTGCATGTTGTTAGCTTTGGATACAACATTTGCTCAAACATGATGACCTGCTTGTTTTTTGAGTGATATAGGAACCTATTTCTATTCTTTTCATGTTATATCTATTTTTGGTACCATTTTTTCTGTTAAATAAGTAATACTTGGGAACTTTGCTAACATTATATTAAATTCTGTCACTTTGAATGAATAATAAAAAGGTAGGAAAAATCATAACAAATCTAGAAGTGATCTACCTGAAAAAGAATAGTAATGTAGATTAAATATCCTTTATCCAAAATGCTTGGAACTAAAAGCATTTTGCATTTCAGGTGTGTTTTTTTAGATTTCGGAATACTTTTATTTGCACATGTTTGCATAAAGGAAGTGGGGCCCACATCTAAAAATGAAATTCATTTATGTTTCTTATACACCTTACACATAGCCTGAAAATAATGTTATACATATTTTAATAATTTTATGCACTCAATAAAGTTTGTGTATATTCAACAATCAAAATGCCAAAGGGGGGACTATCTCAGTAATCCATGTGGAAAATATTAGTATATTTATGATTTCAGAATTTTTGACAAAGGATACTCAACCTGTAGTAAAAGCATTTTGCATGAATAATAATAATAATAATAATAATAATAATAATAATAAATCACTATGATTACTCTGGTGAGATAGAAAGTAGCACAGCGCAAGCCCTGCTCACTGCCCACAGCCCTTAAGTGCCTAAAAGGCACTTGGCTTTTTTTCCAATTCTTCTGAGTGGTACCTGAAATGAGAATCTGAAACGACGAGAAGGAACTTTCTTGGCTGTCAGCCTTCTCTAGTGACCTTGGGTGGCCCTCTGCTTGTCATAAATGCCTAGGGCAACCATGTCTCAGGTGTCACTGGGAAAGATCCTGGGAACGCTACCTTTTTGCATGACAGCTCTTGAGACCCATAGCAGAGTTACCCACCCCCCCCCCCCATATTTCCAAGCTATACAGGTACTATACCTGAGCAATTCTCCTTCACTTTGCGGCATGACTTCCAGATAATTCCATCCCCCAAAGCAGAAGCTCCAATCCCAGTCCTTTTCCAGAACAGATGTCCCAAGCCTGAACCAAGAGAAAGCTGCAATGGAAAATACACGCTTCTATATCCAAGCAAAAAAAGACACCTTTGTGCAGTGTTCGGCGGAGGAAGGGTGGGGAGCTGCTGGGGATGTCAACAAGTGCGGCTCAACAGCCTCCAGAAAGGAACAGTATGGCCTCCACTAGAGCTCTTATGCTGTGCATTACAGGAGCTTTTTGAGTGACCAATTAGAGGCCGCATCATGTTGCAGCCCCAGGCGCTCTCTGACATACAGCTAACAAAGAAAATAAACCAACCTGATCCCACTGAAGCAGGGTAAGAGCAGGGGAGCAGATAAATTGAAAGCTGAAAAGAGCCAGAGAGGCATGCAGCGTAGTTGAATCAGGTTACAGCCGACCTCACCTCTCTCCATTATTCAAGGACCTTAGCTCAGTGGGAGCAGTCAGCCAAGGAAATGGGAGAATATAAGGCGTTAGGAAGACGACTTACTAAACATGTTCTTTCCAATCCTGATAAAGCTAGTCCAAGGTTCACACCATCATAAGACTGGTTTTCCAGACTAATTTGTGTTGATGATAAAGGTAACTTCTGTGTTCTTTTTCACTGTTTAGACGGGGTTTTCTCTGGTAAAATTCTTTCTAAAATATGTTCCCTTCTTAATCACAGCAGTTATATACTAGTTTTGCCAACAGAGAGTTTGGGGATTGGGATGGGAGAAAAAGATAAAGCATTTTGTTGCCAGAAAGGCAGTAAACAAATGACACCCTTCATTCCTTCAATTAAAGGCGTACATACCCAAATTTATTCAAATTATTTTTGTAAATGAGACTGAAATCTCCAAAAGCACTGATCCCCATTTGCTATTATTTTTTGTGATGTCATAAGAGATCTTGGAAGTCTGTCATTCAGAGTCATCACAGGGCGAGTTCGATTTATGGCAATTCTATGAATAAGATCTCTTCAGTATCTCTGACCATCCACTGTCTTCCTAAGATCTTGCAAGCTCAGGACAATGTTTTCACCCATAGTATCTTGGTTTTCCTCATTTCGGACTGCTTTCTACTTTACTGAACATTGTCCTGTTTTCTAATGACACAGCATCTCATGATGTGACCAAAATATGACAGCCTCAGTTTAGCCATCTTGTTTCTACTGAAAGTTCAGGCTTGATCTGCTCCAAGTCTTTTTTTAACAGCCCACAATATCAGTAAATTTTTCTCCAAAACCATGTTTTGTATGAATTGTTTTTCTTCAGTTTTCTTTTTTCTCAGTTCAGCTTTTACAGTCATTCATAGAAATCATAAATGCAATAGCCTGGAAGTTGGTATTTAATTATATGTTATTACACTTGAGGATATTATCAAGTTTTTTCATGGCTGCTTTCCTGTGCTTTATCTTCTGATTTCTTGACTAGTCTCCATTTAAGTAAATAATTAAAGAATATGAAAGATTTAAATTGTTTCAGTGTCTTTGTTATATACTTTAAAACACTTTAATTGCCCCCTTTCCTGTACTTATGACTCTTACTGGCCAAGGGCACTACCCTGGCTACCCAGTCCTCTGACTATTGCACTTTCCCTCGGCTCTCTCAAGGAATCATTGCACTTACTCTGAGCCCAAACCCAGTTTCAAGTTGGTTAGCCAGGGTATTGTTTTTATGTTTTTATTATTTGTTGTTACTGATTGTTTTTACTGTGTCTGTTTTAGTTGTAATCCTTTGGCTTGTCCCTCTGTAAGCTGCCCAAGTCCCTTCGGGGAGATGGAGGCAGGGTATAAAAATAAGTTGTTGTTGTTATTATTATATAAATAATATGTGGCCATTATTTTTCTTTTACATTCAACTGTGACCCTTTTGTTTAGCACTTTCTTTAACTTTCATCAGTTCTTCCAAGTCACTGCTTTTTCCTGCAAGTAATATATCATTGGCGTATCTTAAAACTGTTGATGTTCCTTCTCAACATTGATACTCATGTTCTCTGAGTTTAATTCATAGAACATGTTCTGTTTTCATAGGATATGTTCTGTGGATAAACAGATAAGGAATTAAAATATGTTGCCTGAGGTACCCTTAGTGAAGGAGACATTTCAAGGTCATTGAATACTAAGTAGCGGTCCCTTTATGGCATAAATGTTTCTCAGCCTTTATTTCAAATCCACTGCATAAAAACTATGTGAAATGTGATGCCCACCCATCTGTAATTGTTTCAGTGTCTTTGTTATATACTTTAAAACACTTTAGTTGTCCCCTTTCCTGTACTTATGACTCTTTTCCCAATTTGAAAAGTATATGGGTACATTAGGGAAGGATTATCACAAGAGTGAGGTTCACTGCCAAGCAGAATAGTCCAAATGAAAACACAGGATGGAGTCAAGAATGTCTTATGTGACCTTCTTGCTTCCAGGGAATGGAGAACTAGTGAGGGTTCATTTATTGTTATTATCATTTCCATCACAATACTAATGAAATAGTTTTGAATTAGGCCTGAGAAAGACAGTATTCTCTGCAATTTTTGAACACAATTTTTCCATACTTTCCCATTCCTCCCTTCCTTTGAGAAAGAGTAACCAGGTGCCTCTTTGAAACTTTCTGTATTAATGCCACCTAGTGACAGCCTCTATTATCACATGGCAATAAAGACTTTTATGTCCCAGAAAAGCCCTTGAAAGTTGTTTTAATGAGTAGTCTCATGTAGTAACAGGGTAAATTTATAGTCCTACCAAAAAAGGTGATATTTGGGAACCAAAGTTGGATCAAGATTCTTTGAGTAAAGGTTGCTTACCTGAAACTGTAGCTCTTTAAGTGGTCCTCTGTGAATTCATACAAATCAGCTAGTTATAAACAGGTCCAAGAAAGGAAGGTGAGACATCCAGACTCTCAGAGCACAAAGCAGATGGCTTACAGAGTCTGTCTCCCCTCTCTGCCGTTGTCACACACATTCTGGATGTGGCACACAGATCATCTGCTCAGCATTCCTATGCTTGTAAGTGGACTAAGTTCCTTGAATTCCTCAAGTCAAAAGTTTCACTCCAGAGGCACAGATTGCATGTATGTTGGACATGTTATTCCACTTGTTGGATAAGGGTTTGTCATCATTTTGTCAGCTGCCTCTTGGCATTTCCAATGCCTTGGCAAGTCTTTGTGTGTCCAGGACCCTCCAGTTAAAACCTTTTTGAAGGGATATAAAAATGTACACTCACCTATAGTTGGACCTACTGCTCAATGAAGCCTATCTAAGAGACCATTCGAGCCTATGGCCTCATGTGATCTAAGATTAGTAACTTGGAAGATGATATTCCTTCTGGTAGTCATTTCGCTACAAGAGTCACTGATTTCTGTGTTTTACAGATTGGTCAATGAATCCTACCACTGATCTCGCTCATTCTTCCAAATGATTTCTTTTCAACCTGTCTGTTAACAGAGGCAAAACAGACTTGCAGATGTATTGGACTTCATATAAAAATATTTATAAGATTTCAAATTAATACATTAAGTCTTCCTCAAGAATTGTGTACCATAGCACCATGCTGAGTGACTGTTTTACCCATCTGTATCATTTTTACATCACACAGACATGAAGATCCAAGACCACACTAAATGACAAAACTTCAGTGATCTTGAGCAAGTCACTCTCTCAGCCTCAGAGGAAAGCAAAGCCAAACCCAATCTCAATGCATCTTCAGATAACTTTGCTTTAGGGTTGCGATAAACCAGAAATGACTAGAAAGCACGTAATAACATTTCTCCCTACTAGATGGACAAAGCCAGTGGGGAGAAAGCAAGGTTTCCTTTTCTGTTGAAAAAGTACCTGACTCAGAAATCCTCTAGAAAGCTAGCCAGGTAGAAAGAATTCCTCCAATTACCTAAATAAGAAAACTGGCATGATTCCTTGGTGTTAGGAAAGTACAAAAGCAGCCTGTGATATAGACAAGAAACAGTTATATCACATTTATATGTGGGCCCAATGAAAGTGAAAAGGGTAAAGAGTCACTTTACTACCTCTGAGGATGCTTGCCATAGATGCAGGCGAAACGTCAGGAGAAATGCCTCTAGAACATGGCCATAAAGCCCGAAAAAACCTACAACAACCCAGTGATTCTGGCCATGAAAGCCTTCGGCAATACGGTAAAGAGACAGTTACTGCAATAAGTAGGCTGGAGCCAGATTTAGATGTTTTTGAAATAAATATGGCAAATACTAATGACCAAATTACCTTACTGATTTTAATGGTTTTACTCTAAGCATGATTAATTCTGGGTGCAACCCAGTATTAATCTATATACAAGTTTAATTAACAGCTGATATTTGGAAGGACTGAGACAGCTGCATGTATACATGTGCGCGCATACACAAGTGGCACTGGGGTGTAAGGGAAGCTTAGATCTCCCTTCCACAAGGCATTTATAGCATCTTCTCTGGCTGAGGATTGATTCTGCTGGGAAACATAATGCAAGAGGAAGAGTTTTCTTGCTAGCAGTCTAGCAGCAGCAATTGATAGTTTGCATTTTGGGGGGTATCTAGAGGCAGGATGTTAGAGGATGGCAGGCAGAAACTGGTTGCCCACATTTGATTACCAGAATAGGAAAACCTGGTATCATTGTAATTAGTAATTTCCTAACACTAAGCAATCTGAAATAAATTTCTATAAATTTAGTTCTAAGGACTACTTTGTCTTTCCCCCAAGACAGTTAGTGAGCTGCATCCTTAAGACCCCGAAGTGTCCCTATGTAAGAAAAAGTTAATCCTGTATTATCTGATGTTTTCTTACACAGAACTAGAATGAGGAATGCTTAAAACACTAGAATCTTTCAGCTATCAACATCATTCTACCATATCAGTAGTATCAGAACTTTTAATCTTTCTACCTTCATTCACTTTCAAAGGAGAATATAGGATAACTTTAATTAACAATAGAAAAAAATCAGTTGAATTTCCCCTCAGATCATAAAACGTAGTAAGTGTTTATGTAACTTCATTACAACAGTTTTCTTCACACTTGTGATCAAATATGCACAGGCTGGACTATCAAGTTCAGTCATTTATGTCGATAGTATAGAATATATTCTAAAAATAAAATTAAGTTCCTGAAGGTTTTTTTTCCAGTTCATATTATGTAAATTACTTGGGATGTCTCAGAAGTGTGAAGAGGGGAACTGTGGATGCCACCAATCGAAAAGACGCACACTATGCACAGGGTCCATTACGATTTGCACTCCATGGTCAAATCTTTGTTTCTTGCCACTCCAAACTGGGGAATCGTGGAAAACCATCTTCACTCTGTGATGCCTCATATCAGTGCTTACATTTATTGTGAACTGCCAGGGAAACAAAATCAGAGGTCCCCTTAAGATCAACGTACTAATTTGAAAGAGAATGCATTAATTTCATTCAGTCCTATTAGAAGTCAATGGTATTTTAAAGAAATTGGTTTTCTACAAGAGCTGGACTTGGAACATATTTTGAGTTAAGATACATTACAAGCTTGTCTTTTCACATAGTTTTACCATAAGGTAATAATAATAATAATAATAATAATAATAATAATAATAATAATAATAATAATAATCTTATAGTCCACCCTATGTCCCCTAAGGGGACTCAGGGAGGTTTCCATGCAAAAAAAGTGGCAAACATTCAATGTCATTAATGAAAACACACACACCAAATCAAACCAATAATAGAACATCAATGTAACTTATAATAACTAGCCAAAGTAAATGAATTAAAACAACATAAATTAATTAATAAAAGCATAATAAAATCTCATTTAGTACAGTAACATCATAATAAAAATCTGACCGCTAAAGTGCATTGAAATTATGGGATGGTTTACAATCACCAATAGAACCAGGGTGGGTTTCCAGCATCCAATGAGGTTATATTAAGATGCTTTAGTCCTCCTCTCAAAATCTTTACCTTGAGGTAAAGAACTATAAGCCTATAGCGAATCCTGAAATCAGGATCACTAGATCATCAGCTCTGCTAATATGGCTTTTAGGGCCCTTCCAGACAGGCCCTATATCCTAGGATCTGATCCCAGATTTTCTGCATTAAACTGGATTATATGACTCCCCACTCCCAGATAATCTGGGATAAACAGAAAACCTGGGATCAGATCCTGGGTTATAGGGCCTATCTGAAAGGGTCCTTAGGTATTCTAAAATTTTAGCTGTACATATTGATAGTCTCTTTACTTACCATTAATTTTCAACAGTAAAAAGAACCTTCCTTATTTGAACTTCAGAAGTATATGCAGTGACTATCCTCAATCCATGAAGTTTAGAATTCATGAGGAAAACCTACTCTATCTCTATACATCGAATAGACAGCATTTCTATTCTAGCAAGACTGGTAAAATATTGTTTTGTGGATAGCTTTACAGACTCGGATATAAGTATGCAGCTCTAGCACTTACCAAGGTAACTGTCATGCCCATCACTATAGGAATATATATAAAGTCAAGGGTAGTGATCTGCAGTAGGCAGCAGTCTTGGTCAGGGTTTATGTGGACATCTTCATATCGGAGAGGTGGCTGGAGACGTTTCAAACAGGTATTCTTGAACTTCGGAGCCTGAAACGAAACACTCTAGTTTCATTCAATTTACTGGAAACTGATGACATGTTTACCAATTTCACACCTGAAGATTTTTCCTACAGACTCAAATTTGGGAACAAAGTGGGCACATGCTATGGCAGGAGAATTTATAAGACTGGTTTTGACAGATTATGATGGGCTAAAACCCATTTGTTCCCTGCCCTATAGACATTTCTTGACTCTTTGAAGCTTTGTATGTAAAGAATCTGCAGCAGTAGCCACACTAATATAAATAAATATTTAGTTTTCATACCTGCCTTTGTAATTTGAAGCTGAATTCCCACCGTGAAGACTGTTGCTCAACCCTTCTTGACCAGAAAAGCAGACACTGAAACACCAAAGAAAAATACTTGCAACATGAAGACTTAAATTACTGTATGTAACCCATATGTCATCTCAGTAAAATCTGATGAACTTACTTCCGAAAGGTCAGCATTAGAAAAATTAATGGAAGATTTAACAAACTGATATACTGTATATACTCGAGTATAAGCCGACCTGAATGTAAGCCGAGGCACCTCATTTTACCACAAAAAACTGGGAAAATGCCTCGAGTATAAGCCGGGGGTGCGAAATGCAGGAACTACTGGTAAATTTCAAAATAAAATTACATTAATTGAGGCATCAGTAGGTTAAATGTTTTTGAATATCTACATAAAACCGTAATTTAGGATAAGACTGTCCAACTCTGATTAAACCATTATTCTAACCATCTTCAACGTAAATGTGTTACATACCCTTTCAATAATAGAGTAAAATAATATATGCAATAAAATAGTAATAGAGTAAAGTAATGTAAATGTAATAATAGCAATAATAATACAGAAAAAATAAATGTAGCAATAATAATAATAATAACCCAGCAAAAAATTTAAAAAATTGATGCGATGATATTTATTTATCTATTATTTACAGTATTTATATACTGCTTTTCTCACCCCTGGGGGGACTCAAAGCTGTTTACACAAAATTAACGGCAAAATTCAATGCATTACATACATAAACCAAAACTCAAACCAACAACATATAACTAGGCATAAAATCAATAGGACAATTCACCATAAGATAAGATAAAAGGACATTTAAAGCATGAAATATAAGAATTGAAACACCTAATAAAAGCATTAAAATCACATTATCCAACTCGTGTAAGCCAAGGGGAGCTTTTTCAGCCTAAATAGAGGGCTGAAAAACCCGGCTTATAGTCGAGTATTTATGATACTGGTTTGAAAATTACAGTCACTTTATTTTTATTATGCTGTAATGTTAATTTTCTTCAACAAAAAAAAATTGAAAAAACGTTTTTTATGATAGAAATTTTCATAAATATTCTGGGAGTTCTTGATGTGTTGTTGGGCTTGGCCTCATGTAAGCCGTCCTGAGTCCCCTTGGGGAGATGGTGGTGGGGTATAAATAAAGTTATTATTATTATTATGAATGTGTAGCTACGCACAACAGCCTTTCATACCAATTTATGGAACAGTTCCTAGAAAGTTCATCTTTTGACTTTTATCTGCACTTCGGATGCAAGAAACAAGTTTTTTAATATAATTTTATTATTTGTCTGTAACCTGGTAAGATTGGTTCCCATCTTATCTCTTTACATGTATCTGCAACCTTTCACACAAATCCCAAGAAATAGGATACAAATATAATCAATATGTTTGCAGAGTTCCTGTTCTAAACACACAAACAGGCAAGGGGAAATAAAACAATAGCACTGTGGTGTAATTTGAATGAACTTTTCTGCTGCCATTGGATAGGGAAAGTTTAGATTAGCAGGTTATACATTATGCTAACAACACCGGCTTTTCGGCTTAGAAATGGAGATGAGCACAACCCCTCAGGGCCGGACACAACTAGACTTAATATCAGGGGAAACCTTTACTTAGCAGAGCCTTTCTTTCAGTCTTATGCACTACACATACAAGAGTCTTCAACAACAATATATTATGTGCTACACATACAAGAGTCTTCAACAGCAATACATTTATTCTAAGCAGGCTTTATAAAGAACACAGATCCAAATTAAGTAATTAAGTTCAAAGCCTCAGAAGAAAGAATTGGCAAACCTTTTCAAGACAAACCTCGCCAAGAAAAAGCTGAGAGAAGCTTGCCTTAGGGTCGTCATAGGTCAAAAACAACATGAAGCTAGATACTTTCATGAAAATGAGCTTGGCAGAAACATGCTCTCTGTACAAAATACTACTTCCAAACATTAGTCACATGGAGGAAAGTAATTTAAGCACATGAGTACCTCCTAATGGGGAGAAGATGTCATCCACATATCAGCTGTCCTACCCTTCAGATGTATACCATGTGGCCTGCTGCTCCCAACAGTGGGGTGTCTTTAAGGACAAACTTCTGCTGACACCACAACGGCTCCAGTGTCCCACAGAAGCTACACTGAGAAAGAGAAAGGGAAATTAAATATAAAAAGCTGAATTCAGTAACCAAAAGGATAAGTTCTTCGTGCCTTGTATGATCAAAGTACATGGTTATCTCCCATTAGTGAGAGAAGATGATAAATGAGGAAAACCAAAAAAGGCTCTATGGCTCCACAGTGCATAAAGGCACTGCTGTACGTACCAAGGCATGGCTTGCACTTTAGCAATGACATAAGAATAATGGCAAATTTCTATGCTTTTAGAATTTAAGCCAAACCATAACAGTTACTGCCATACAGTCTTTTCATATTTAATTTCCTTTCTTAGATTATTATTTACATCTAAAGTATGTACAAATTGTTAGTATCATAAGAAGCATTCACTATGGACACCAAAGCCGTTGTAGTGTGAACAAGAATCCAGAATGCCAATTCTTTCCTGTCTAATGAATAAGGAATTGCCTAGTGCCAAAATGTCCTGCAGTATGAAAACATTGATGGGAATGTAAACTATCTGGAGGAATATTAGTCATACAACACACTTTGGAGGACTGTACAGAAAGAAGTCATGTTACAAGTTTGTGTTTACACAAAAAAAGGAATGTCCTAAATAGGCTGATTTCAATTTTGTCAGGTCAAATGGCAATTGATTATAGATTAAAAGCTCCTAAGAAAACAGAACTATAGCATCAACAAAGAGCGATTCATAAAAGTATCCCCATTAAATGTGAAATCTATCGAAAACAAGATCTAAAGCAGGTTTCTTCACATGCACTGCTCTGCCTTAACAAAAACATATTTACACAGCTGACATTTCTTGTCAAACTTACTTTTGAATTTTTTAGAGTGCTTGGAGTTGTCTCTGGAATAGCTGGGCTTCTGGCTATGTGAGAAACAAAAGGTCTGTACATATGGTATAAAGACCGAATTACACATGCACGAAGGCAGTACATCTTCTCCATTGACTCTGGCTGCAAGCGGATTGGGAGGGTAGCATTCCTATTGTAGTGCCTTAGAGAAAATCAATAAAAACAAATTTAAGACAAATTCTAGGTTTTACATAAAGACTAAGCCAATGCTTGAGTTCATTTTATCTTATGTATTTGTGCAGAGATGTGGTACGCCTAGATACATTTGCTTGTTCTACAACATGACAGGCACAGACCATCATGTGTATGTAGTTAACAGTAGCGTCAGATTTCTATGAATTGTGGTATCAAGATCGTACTGAAAGGGAACAAACCACAGTGTCTTAACAGCTCCTGTCCTGAATAAAAGCATATAGGGTAAAGGTAAAAGAGCAACTACCCTTGCAGATCCAATGTGATCAATGAAGGTCTTCTGTCTGAGAGCTTACAGCTCAGACTTGAACTCAAGGTAGTAAGAGGCAAGCATGTTTCATCTGCAACAAGGAACCTTGTGCCTCCTTTCAAATATTCTGTTATACTGCTAGATTACAAACGGCACTGCCTCTCACACAGGCATTGTCAAGGGTTCCTTTGCAGTAACACGCATCAACTGATGAACAACCAAAATGCAAGTAACCTAACAATGCTCACCACAGCAACATGAAAAACCTGACTGTAAAACCGAACACAGAGCATGAGAAAGCAGAAGAGATGTTAATGTAGTGCTCTGTTTGCTTTTTTCATCTGTTTTGCATAATGAACTATGGTTCTCTTATAAACAACCACGTTTATAACACAAATATCATGCCACCTGAAAATTTGAGGGCTGCCATCTTTACATTTTTTTCTAATTTAAAAGTAAAACACTTTGGAAGAAGCTAGTACTATGCCTGAAATGAAAAACCTGAAATGAAATATACTGTCCTAAATTATTATTTCCCCTAGTTTGCCCTTATATAGCTGACAGAACACAGGTATGTCAGAATGTGATGTCCATGATCATCTACCTATATCTCCACAAACTAGGGTCATTTGTCTGTGCCATATCGTCTTCACTATCCACTGAGGTTTGGTGGAAGGACCCCTTGTGGATATCAAAATCTGTAGATCAGACATGAGCAAACTTTGGCCCTCCAGGTGTTTTAGACATCAACTTCACAATTGTGGGAATTGAAGTCCAAAACACCTGGAGGGCCGAAGTTTGCCCATGTCTGATCTAGATGATCAAGTCCTATTATATACAATGGCGTAGTAAAATGAAGTTTCTTGCATAAAATGGCAAAACCATATTTATACATATTTTAAAACCTTATATGCCTGAATTTGTGGATATGGAGAGCTGACTGTATGTTACATACACAGAAGGGTTACTGGTTCTATTCTTCACAATAAGTGCTCAATAAACATATAGCCATTGAAGCTAGTTTCTCCACTGAACCTGCTTCGAGAAGCAATGTTGCCGCATAAAACACACTGTACACTAGATTGAAAACTTAAAGAAAGTTCAAAAGTCACTTAAAAGAAAATACAACCAAAATGTTCCTCTCACTACTCAGATCTTTATGTAACTTCATGATTCCGCTTTGAAAATAATACAGTTATATCTTTGTACTTTATGGACACCTAAAACACCATTATATAGTTATATCACACATATTCAGATAATCATTTTAACATTTTTTAAACATTTCAGTATATTTCAGGACATAGATTCCATAAATTTAACAACTACTCCACAAAGAATTGTTAAATTGAGGCTCCTTCCACACAGCTGAATAAAATCCCACATTTTCTGCTTTGAACTGAGATATATGTCAGTGTGGACTCAGATAAGCCAGTTCAAAGCAGATATTGTGGGATATTCTGCCTTGATATTCTGGGTTATATGGCTGTGTGGAAGGGCCCTGAGCAGGACATTTCAAACTCCACCAGAAGCACCTATATAGATCCTATTAAACAGCATCTTTACAGGAACATGCTTTAGTTATATCCCATTTGGGTTAGTATAATGTGTTCTATGTGGGGCTTCCTTTAAAAATGTTTGGAAAGCCAAGCTGGTCCAAAGAGCTGGAGCCAGATTGTTAATTGGGATTGGCTACAACAGCTCCACTAGCTTTGCAGCAGGATTCAAAGTTCTGGTGATGACTCATAGAAAGTTCAGGACCAAGTTATTTGAAAGATCATAGGCTGGATTTAACTGCCGTATGATCCAGATTATCAAAGGAGATAACCAAGATAATCTGGTTTTAACTGGATTTTATGAGTTTACACTGCCATGTAATCCAGTTCAAAGCAGATAATCTGGATTTTATACGGCAGTCTAGATCAAGCCATACTCTCCCCTATTAATCTGTCTGTGTATTGAGATCTGTAAAGGCCCTCCTCTTTGTCCCTCACATGCACTTTGATGAGACTGCAGGAGAGGGCCTTCTCATTGACTGCTCCCACAGTCTGGCAGTCTGGCCCCCTGACTAATATCTTTTTCAGCAGGCAGTTAAAAAAATCATTTCATTCCAGCAGGCCTTTGAGAAACAGGCTTTGTATAACGTGCAGGCCTTTTATTTGTTTTAGCTATTTTCAATTGTCAAATTTTGAATGTTGTTCATGTTAACTATTATTTGTTGTAACTGCTGGAAGTTTTCTGAGTTCCAAAGTGGGAAAACCCCACAATATAAATGTAACAAAAGCAAATGTAACAATAGCAACCACTACCGCAATTACCTTTTGTACAGTCTGGTCCAAAAGGCAGCAGTGCAAGTGACAGTCCAAGCTCTTTTACAAATTAGAGAGAAATTCACAGTGTCTTCTGGACGTATGTAGGATGCCAGCATCAACCAAATATCGATAGGATATTCTCTGCCTACCTCTCCATCAGAATTTTCTATATAAAATGAAAGAAAAATGGAATCAGTGGCAACTGCCATATTATCAAGGCTAATTAAAAGAAAACAGGATTGAGAATCATAATGGCTGTTAGACTGTACTTTCCAGCATCTTTAACCAATATAGTCAATAGTAAGAAATTCTGGGAGTAGCAGTCCAACAACATTTGGGAGGGCCAGGTAATTCCCATACTCTTTTTTTTATCACGAAGAAGCGAATTGAGA
Source organism: Anolis sagrei (assembly GCF_037176765.1). Lineage (NCBI taxonomy): Eukaryota > Metazoa > Chordata > Lepidosauria > Squamata > Anolidae > Anolis > Anolis sagrei. Next base: position 206,176,008 of record NC_090024.1, on the reverse strand, counting down.
ATAGAGTGCAAGTAACTTCTGGTGTGAGAGAATTGGCTGTCTGCAAGGACACTGCCCAGGGGACATCCAGATGTTTTACCATCCTGTGGGAGGTTTCTCTCATGTCCCTGCATGGGAAGCTGGGGCTGTCTTGCGGCACAAGGGTTTAACCTACTGCACCATCACAGCTCATTCCCATACCCTGCTTCAATAGAATGAGGAACTTGTTTCCTTTTAACACAAAAAGAAACATAAGACTTCATTATCTGATTGGTTCTGATAGAAAATACTCTTCTGCCAACAGGTATTTTGGGAAGGGTAAGAAGCAGGCTTTTGGGAGGTTGGATGGATTGGGCAGATTTTTTGTTGTAAACTGCTCTTTTATTTGTATTTTGGAAGAGGAGGAGGCATACAAATAAAGTTTATTATTATAATATGAGTTTTAAATGCCATTTTAGTGTATTTTAATTCTGTTTTTAGCACACTGTTATTTAATTGTTTTTTAACTTTTGTATCGCACCTTTTAAACTTGTTTAGTGTGGAATGTTAGCCGCCTTGAGTCCCCACGGGGAGAAAGGTGAGGAATAAATAAAGATAATAACAATAATAATACTAGAGCAAGATAAGAAATTCTGTTTCAGTTATGTTGTCACATTATGAAATGAAAATTTAATGCTTCAAGATTTTTATACAGTGGAATGAAGAGTTTGGAATGAATGCCTCTACACTGGCTGATAATGTAAGAACCTGGAAGCTCTTGGAACAGAAGCACGCTCACAAAGGCTAATCTTTGGATACAGCTTTATTCCGTTTTACCATAGGCATAAGAAAGACAATTCTGAAGGTTTTCCCACCAACCCCCTGTGTATATAATTCTCCAGTCCCACCCCCTCTACTGGTTACATTCCAATCCCACAGTGGCTATCCTACAGTTTCGTTTTCTCATAAGGCCAGGTGGCCTCATCTATATTGTGCCCCCATCCATCCTCTCAGCCTCCCCCTCTTCACATGATGTGGGGGTGGGGACAGATCAGCTAGTTCCAAGCTAGTACGGACATCCTGACAGATGCAAATGTTTTCTAAAATATATTATAAATCAAAAACATGATTTTTATTTACAAGCAAGGGTGCAGATTAATTATTAAATTGCAAGATGGGAAGAAAAGCAACTTTATTTTTCAAAATATTTCTGTGTTTCTATCAGATTTTTCTTTCCTTTAATTAGTGCAAGGCATTATATACAGGTTTATCCCTTTTTTTCTTTAAAGCACCCCATGAGGTAGCTAAATGGCTAGGGCAAATTTCATCACCAAGCAGGGATTTGAATCTAGAACTTCCAAGGGAAAATCAAAAGTAGCATTTGATCTCTTTGCCAGATAGCAATAATGAAGCAAAGAAGTCTGCATACCAATAAATAAATACAAGAAATATCTGAAGATGTTTTGTTGATATGGTTAACTTGCAGTTCTCCAGATATTGTTGGGAATACAACTTTTATCATCCTTCCCCACTGGCTATGCTGAATGGGGAAGATAGGAGTTGCAGAACAATCTCCAAAAAAAGATCACATGGCCCACATCTTAGTTATATGATGCACCGACAGGACACAATCAAGAAGCAATGAGTCTAAGGGCCCTTCGAGGGAGGCCCTATATCTCAGGATCTGATCCCAGGCTTTCTGTTTATCCCAGATTATCTGGCAGTGTGGACTCATATAATGCATCTTAAAGTGGAAAACCTGGGATCAGATCCTGGAATATAAGACCTGTCTGAAAGGGCCCAAGATATATGTTCACAGGAGAATTTCCTACAAACTGATTCCAACTCTTACCTTTACACCTCTTGCTTTTCTTTTTTCTAGACGATACTCTATCATTAATGGAATCCTTAGAATCCACTTCATCGCTACTGCCACAGGACTCTGCCACTGATAATACTTCATCACTAGGTACGCAAGATGCTTCCAAACCACAGAATGATTTCACTAGAAACACAAAGAAACATAATCCTGATCTGGTAATTTATTTCACTTACTTATACCCCGCCCTTCTCACCCCGGGGGGGGGGGGGACTTAAATGGATAGTTAATCAGGAAGGGTTGTTTAATATGGAGGTGACAGAGATAAATTCTGACTAGAGAAAATAGGAAAGAAGAGCTGCACTGAGAAAAGCAAGCTCTTGAACCACTGCATGATGAGGAGCCAAGACTATAACAATGCTACATATAAATCCTAAGGACAGGAGAGACTAATTTCTCCTGTGAAGGACCAGAAGGAAGAAAAATGTAGAAGACTGCAAATGCATGACATTAAGGGGTATAGAACTGTTAAATTTAGAGTTCAAACCTCTCAGGTGAATTCTGTGGCTGTGCTTTCTATTGATACTTCACTACTATGACCAAGCAAAGTAATACTCAAAAAAGCAGAAGGGAATAACAGAATGGCTTGCATAAGCAATTCAAATTTTTTTACAATATGGTTCTAACAGCTCGTTGTTTTTCTTCAGTGGAAGTGCCTAAAGATTTCCTATTTTTTGATTATGACTGCATACACATTTTACAGTCTACTCAAACACACACACACACTATCACTTTCTGATAGAAAGGTACACTTTTTCTAATGGCTTAGGCTGAGAACCACTGCTCTAGACCATGTTTCTTAAGATATCTGATGTGGAGAACTGACTTTTTTTCTTTTCCCAGTGCACAAATGTATCTGCATTGTATTTATGCCCATTGCATATAATAGTTCCTTTATCTCCAGAGAGTGGCAGCTAATGGCTCACAGACTGGCACTAGTCCAGGAACCAACCCAGGCTATAGTCTGGCGCCTCCCACAATTACTCCTTGACGTGGCAGGTTTCGTTTCCTTATACACCAGTGGTTTGCCAACTGAGAGTTTCTGGGCAACTGTTATACAATACTGCATATAACACTTACAGCACATGTTATTTTAAAATGGGCTTTAAGGCATGTTTGAAACCAACCTGCCCAAAACTAACAGTGCCACAATGTATTTGATATTATCTGCCACATGTTACACAATGGCCTTGATTTTAGATGTTTTATAATGAACTGTTATTCAATATACAAAATTATCAACATAAATATTTTAAAGGCCCCCTAGTGGGGCAACGGGTTAAACAGCTGAGCAGCTGAACTTGTTGACCAAAAGGTTGACGGTTTGAATCTGGGGAGTGGAGTGAGCTCCCATTGTTAGCCCCAGCTTCTGCCAACCTAATAGTTTGAAAACATGCAAATGTGAGTAGATCAATACGTACCACTTCTGCAGGAAGGTACCAGCCCTCCATGCAGTCAGGCTGGCCACATGACCTTGGAGGGGTCTACAGACAATGCTGGCTTTTCAGCTTAGAAATGGAGATGAGCATCACACCCCAGAGTCGGACATAACTAGACTTTACCTTTTACTAAATACTTTTTTTAAATGCTGCTACCCTTCACACCCCTGTACTGGCCCTGGATAAGAAGAGGCAGTTATTGCTGGACTTAATCCCCTCTCTCACTGCTATCTCCTTTCCTTGGGTGCATCTACACTGGAGAACAGTGGTATCCAACCTCTGGTTTTCCAGGTGTTTTAGACCCCAGCCCCCAGAATTCCTGAATATTGCATAAGCTAGCCTTCTGGGAGTTGGAGGCACAAACACCTGGAGCACCAGCGGTTGGACGCAACTGCTGTTCAACGCTAAGGGATCCTGGTATTTGTGAGGCACTAGGACAGTGTTTCTCAACCTGGAGGTTAGGACCCCTGGAGGGGGGTTGTGAGGGGTGTCAGAGGGGTCATTAAAGTTAATCAGAAAACACAGTATTTTCTGTTGGTCATGAGGTGTTTGTGTAGGAAGTCTGGCCAAATTCTATCATTGGTAGGGTTCAGAATGCTCTTTGATTGCAGGTGAACTATAAATCCCAGCAACTACAACTCCCACATGTCAAGGTCTATTTTCCCCAAACTCCACCAGTGTTCACATTTTGGCGTATCGAGTAGCTATGCCAAGTTTGTTCCAGGCCCATCATTTTTTGAGTCCACAGTGCTCTCTGGAGGTATAATCATAGAATCATAGAGTTGGATGAGACCTCATGGGCCATCCAGTCCAACCCCCGAAGCAGGAAAATCGCAAAGTACCCCTTAGCCGGAAGAAGGCGAAGATCTTCTCAAACTACAACTCCCAAGATTCTATAGCATTGAGCCATGGCACTGAAGGGTTGCCAAAGTGCATCACTTCTACAGTGTAGATCAGGAATGGGCAAACTGTGGCCCTCCGGGTGTTTTGGACTTCAACTCCCACCATTCCTAACAGCCTCAGGCCCTTTCCTTTCCCCCCTCAGCCGCTTAAGCTGCTGAGGGGGGAAAGGAAGGGGCCTGAGGCTGTTAGGAATGCTGGGAGTTGAAGTCCAAAACACCCAGAGGGCCCACGTTTGCTCATACCTGGTGTAGATGCACCCCAAGTTTCCCTTCCTAGTAAAGTGATGGCAATATATAAAGAAGCGACAAGAGCAAAAAGGGCGGGCAGTGAGGCTCACCTTCCTGCTGGACGGCGTTGGCCACGGCCTTCTTGACGCGCCCGGACTTTACCACAGCGGGGTCCGAGTTGGCGTAGTCAGCCACGGTCACTACAGAGAGAGAGAGAGAGAGAGAGAAAGCAAGCGAGAATGTTCAGGGCCTCTCAGGAGAAGCACAGGGCATTTTTTCCCTCAGGCGCCGCTAGGCCTCGCCGTCACTCACTCACCCCGCTCCAAGCAGACGTCGCCGGCCCGGAACTTGAGGCGCTTCCGGGCCCCTCGCTTGCGCATGGCCGGAGGAAGGGGCGTCGCTACCGGCCGGTCTCGGGGCGCCATCCCCGCGCCGGCCTGGGAGCCGCGAAACCCCATTCGGCGACTCTGAGGAGCAGGCCAGGGGCCATCCCGGCTCCGGCCGGTGCCACGGACTCACGTTCAGGCAACTCTCGCGAGAAGAGGGGAACATCTCGGGGGCCCAGCGGGACTCACTGAGTCGGCGCTGGCGGAGAGAGACGTCATCAGTGGTGGCCGAGGGAGTGTGGCGGCTGGGAGCTCTTTACACAAGGGTTGTTGTAGGTTTTTTCGGGCTGTACGGGCATGTTCTAGAGGCATTCTCTCCTGACGTTTCGCCTGCATCTGTGGCAAGCATCCTCAGAGGTAGTGAGGTCTGTTGGAACTAGGAAAATGGGTTTATATTTCTGTGGAATGACCAGGGTGGGAGAATGGACTCTTGTCTGTTGGAGCTAGGTGTGAATGTTTCAGCTGACCACCTTGATGGTCTGGCACCTGATGGACACAGCATATTATTTGAGAACACAGAAATGCTGGACCACTCTAACACTATGTCAGATTACACAGAAGAGCCATTGAAATCCACAAGCATGTGGGCAATTTCAACAGAAAGGAAGAAAACATGAAAATGAACAAAATCTGGCTACCAATTTTAAAAAACTCTAAAATTACAACAGCAAAACAACAGAGAGGAAACAATCAAGGACATCTAATCACCTCTCAACAAAAGATTGCCCTAGGCACTGCCAGGCCATCAAATGCTAATCAAGGTGGTCAGTTGAAATATTCACACCTAGCTCCAGCAGACAAGAGTCCTTTGTTCCACCCTGGTCATTCCACATTCCTCGTTCCAACAGACCTCACTACCTTTGAGGATGCTTGCCATAGATGCAGGCGAAACGTCAGGAGAGAATGCCTCTAGAACATGGCCATATAGCCTGAAAAACCCTACAACAACCCAGTGATTCTGGCCATGAAAGCCTTCGACAATATCTTTACACAAACTCTCTCGTTTTTGTCTTACTTGACAGTTGATGCGAATCATGAACCAGGGTGAGTCCACACTATTGAATAAATGCAGTTTGACACCACTTTTACTGCCCAACGCTATGGAATCACAGGGGATGTAGTTTTAAAAAGTATTTAGGGCAGGTATGGGCAAACTTCAGCCCTCCCAAGTGTTTTGGACTTCAACTCCCACAATTCCTAAGAGCCGTAGTTCCAAATTTGATCAGTATGCAATTGGTATATTGATGAGAGAGTATTTTAAAGGGAGTTAGAGCCAGAAAACTAGGACGCGGAACAATGGCTTCAAACTACAAGAAAGGAGATTCCATTTGAACTTCCTGACTGAGAGCTGTTCAGCAGTGGAACTCTCTGCCCCGGAGTGTGATGGAGGCTCCTTCTTTGGAAGCTTTTAAACAGAGGCTGGATGACCATCTGTCGGGGGTGCTTGAAAGCAGTTTTCTTGCTTCTTGGCAGGGGTTGGACTGGATGGCCCATGAGGTTAAATGGCTATGTAGAAGGGCCTTCAATCACCAACTCTATGATTCTATGCATGGGCAAACTTCGGCCCTCCAGGAGTTTTGGACTTCAACTCCCACAATTCGTAACAGCCATAGTTCCAAATTAAAACTCTTTGTTGATCAGTATACAATTGTTATAGGGATGGGGAAGTATATGAAAGGGAGTTAGAGCCAGGCCCGATCTGCACTGATCATTTAATGCAGTTTCAGACTAATACTGAAGTAAGTCGTTTCGCTGTGCAAATGACTACATAGAAAATCCTGGAACTCATTTGAGTCTGTTAGGAATTGTGGAAGTTGAAGTCCAAAACACCAGGAGGGCCGAAGTTTGCTCATGCCTGATTTAGGCTTTCCTGTCACACAATGCTGGTGCCTCACCAAACTAAAATTCGCAAGATGCCATTGCATGGAGCCATGGTTATTTAAACAGTGTCAAATTGCATTCGCTCTACAAGGTAGATGCACCCCTGATCTCTGCTTGCTTCTTATCTTGAGCAAATCATTCTCAGTCTACTCCATTTAACAGGATTATTAAGAGGATCAAGTGAGATGCCCTTTAGGTTGTCCTGAGCGCCTTAGGAGGAGGATGGGCTGTTAATATCTTAATGGACTTTTCGTTGTTGTGTGGCTTCATATCGTTTCCCACTTACGACAACCCAATCTAAGGTTTTCTTGGCAAAATTTATTCAAATGGGGTTGCCTTTGCTTTCTTTTGAGGCTGGGAGAATATGACTTGCCTATGATCCCTGAGTGAGTCTCCATGGCCAATTGGTGATTGAAGGCCCTTCTACATAGCCATTTAACCGAGAATATCAAGGCAGATAATCCACAATATCTGATTTGAACTGAGTTATCTGAGTCCACATTGCCATATAACACAGTTCAGTGCAGATAATGTGAGATTTTATACAGCTTTGTGGAAGGGGTCTGAGACACTGGTTTTCCAGAGACTAACACACACTGGGGTCTCATCTGCACTGACTATTTAATAAAATTTAAATGTAATTTAAAACTGCTGCATCTAAACAAGAAACTCCCACAAAACCACCCAAAAGAAAGCCCTTCATGCACATTGGTTTGTGGTTTCTGTAATCACCATCTGGGTCTCAAATTGGTTCCAGGATTTTCTATGCAGTCATTTGCACAATGAAACCAGTTGCAACTGCATTAAAGGGTCAGTGCAGATAGGACCTGGCTCTGACTCCCTTTCATGTACTTCCTTATCCTTATAGCAATTGCATACTGATAAACAAAGAGCTTTATTTGGAACTTAGGGCCTTTCTACAAAACCATATAACCCAGAACATCAAGGCAGATAATCCACAATATCTGCTTTGAACTGGATGATCTGAGTCCACAGCGCCATACAATACAGTTCAATGTGGATTTTATACAGCTGTGTGGAAGGGGCCTTAGTGAGAATTTTCTTGGCTCCACCATGTAACCACTGTTGGTTGCAGGTACATGATTTTCTGGGGTTACTTTACATTATTTTCTGCCTCTGACTATAAAAAGAATTAGAATCTCTTCCAGTCTTCTAAGATTTTTAAGTAGAGTTTTGGGTGCAGATTCTTTGGGCCACACATTTCAAAGACTTGACAATGGATGACTGATACTTCTGACATGGACAGCTCTAGAAGGCATGGAAAGGTAGGAAATCTTATGAGGCTGTGTGCTCCCCCTAGATAGCTGATGGAGAAAGGGAATCAATGTAGTGAAACTTTTTTTACATGCTCAGTTTGTATATATGTGTGTGTGAATTAAAGCTATTATCACATATTTACATCCATAGTGAGATTGTTTTTATGGAAACTGAACCCTGGGTGAGTGTTTGGTCCCTGTAAGTTCTCTTAATTTGGAAGTGAGCTGTGTGTGGTAAACACTATTGTCATATATTTGGAACATTTCTGTGTCACTTTTTAGTTCAAAAGAGTTTTCAGGTTACAAAAAAATAATAAAAAAGAATAAAACAACATGTAAATGTAAATTAAGACAGTAAATTGGATGCAGCATAAAAATAATTAATAAAGAAGCTCGGATAAATAAAAAGGTTTTTGTCAAATACTGAAATACAACAGCTTAGTCCTGGGCCAGCCTCCACGTGGAATAAATTTGAGAAATGTGGCATAATAAATGAACAAATCATCTTTCCTATTCCCATCTCACATGGACCTTAGTACATTGGAAGAGTCTCTGGAGTAATAATTAATGGAATGGCAAATTTATATGGAAAAAGATGGCGCTTCAGACAAAAAACATGCAGGGCATATATGATGATCAGATCTGAACTGACTATGGGTTCATCTACCACTGACCACTTAGGTGGGTGTGTACTCAGATCAGTCCCACAGTGGCTAAATGCTTTACAGGGTTGATTGAGCTTAACCTGGGCAAGGCTGCCTTAACAGGGCCTTATCCAAGGGTTAGCTAGGCCAGGGGAAAGACCAAATCCTGACCCAGAATAAAGGCTTTCCCCAAACTTTAGGGCTGTCTTTGTATCATGTAGTTTATAACTGGAACCGGCTGTATCTGTCTTGTCTGTCATCCGGGCTAAGATGGCCTGGGGATGCAGGATGGTATCCCCATGTGCCACAGCCTTTGCCAGCCAAGATACCCCACCTAATCTCTTCAATGCTCTGTTGTTGGCCTGAGTACCGACAGAGGGAGGTAGTTTCCCTCCCAGCGCCTTTAGCGGTATGGCACTATGTCTCATGACATCCAGAGTGCCAGGAGGGTGTCTGAGGAAGTTGGGAGAGTCCCTGTCTGACTGCCATGTGGACCCAATTTGGTGTTTGGATACAAGATCAGGCCCACATTAACAATCAGTGCAGAAGGACCCTATGATTGCTGAGGAAAGATAATTTAGGGCTTTAGTGAATGCCAGTTCATTGACAGGAAACAAGGCACACTCTTAAATCCTGGGCATGGTGAAAATAAATGACTGAAAATAAAAATTACTATGATCATGGAATACCAGATGCTAGGTGACAGAAATGGGGATGGACCAGAGGATATTACATAGGAGATTTCAAGAGGCACATGGGCCGTGGGTGAAGCACAGGGGCTGCAGTAGCACAACGGGTAAAATCGTTGACCTGCTGAGCTTGCTGACCTGAGGGTTGGCAGTTCAAATCCATGGGACTGGATGAGCTCCCGCTGTTAGCCCCAGCTCCTGACAACCTAGCAGTTCAAAAACATGCACATGTGAGTAGATCAATAGGTACTACCTCAGCGGAAATGTAAATGCAGTCATGCCGGCCACACGATCTAGGAGGTGTATATGGACAACGCAGGTTCCTCAATTTGGAAATGGTGATGAGCAACTCCTCCAGAGTCGAGATGAGCACCACCTCCTGGAGATGAAAGGGGAAGCCTTTGGCTTTGTCTGTGTATTTGTTTCATTGTTTCTAGGCATTGAATGTTTGCCTGTGTCTGTGTGTGTATGTGTATATATATATATATATATATATGTGTATATATATATGTTGGAATCTGCTCTGTGTCCCCTCAAGGAGATAGGACAGAATATTATTATTATTATTAATAATAATAATAATAATAATAATAACATGGCTAGTCTGTGTGCTGGATTCTCAGTTTGATCCTGGAGGGCTCTTAGGGGCAATCTGTGCTTGCGTTTACTTTGAACCCAAAAATACAACCTCCTTTTGTTGCTGCAACATTCTGCATTCACTCAGGCCCCTTCTACAATGTCCTTATATCCTAGGATCTGACCCCAGATTATCTGTTTATCTCAGATTTTCTGGCAGTGGAGAACTAGATAATCCAGTTCAAAGCAGATAACCAGGGACCAGAAGCGGGGATATAAGGGGCCTCCGAGACACGAGTTCTTGTATATAAATGTCAGAGATGTTTTGGATCTTAGATGCACTCAACTCAGATTTTTACAAATAAATGTGGGACATTCTTTTTCAAATCTTAGGCACTATAAGCTAAACATATTTTGTGTGGCATGAACAGGCTTCGTCATATTTCACCATTCTCTTCTCCAGCTTAGCCTTCGTATTAAATTATAGCCTAATATTTCATACAGCACCATGTATTAAATGTGTATTTATGGAAGTTGGCACTGGCTAATAATTCAGACCTATTCTCTTTTCAACTACAGCTAGAAGTCATGTGTCACAGGCAAATTGGGTAGAAGCCAATTTGTTAGCATCATGTACTCCTTCTGCAGCTACATTTGAGAACAGTGAGCTTTTAGATGTTTATTTGACGAATGTATTGTTATTTTCACAAATATTTACCCTCCATGATTGTTGTGTGTTTTTCCATCACTTTTCTTGTATTTAATTAATTATAACATAAAATCCTATACATACTATCAAGAAGTTAGGTCTGTTTTCTCTAAGTGTGTATATGTGCAGAACTGCATTCACAATGACTTGCCTTATGAACTTACATTAGGACTCTCAAGTAAATCTCTTTGGTAGGACTAATGGGGCTTCTAGATCATTATTCATGAGAGCTGTGCACTAACTCCAATATCAGACAGTGGGGAGCACAACTGAGAGGTGCTGATGTACCCAAGTCCTCGCTTGAAAGCTTTTTCCTAACAATTGGTTTTGGCAGGATTAGTCATGATTTATTTTGGGTATTTTTCCAGATTCTATCCAATTTCTTTTGGCATTGCTGTAAAATCTTGATGCTTTTGTGCCCCCCTTCCGTCTTTGACCCCCTCCAAATAAACTATTGACATCAGTTTAGATGCCATGGCTCAATGCTATGGAATCCTGGGAATTGTAGTTTGGTAAGGCAGCACCCAGTGCTCTTTAGCAAAGTGGGCTAAAGACCCTGTAAAACTACAAATCCCTTGATTCCACAGCACTGAGCTATGGTGTATAAACTGGCGTCAAACTGCATTAATTCCACAATGCTGATGCAGCCCCAAAAGAAGGCAATTCCCACTACTGCAAGTAGAGAGGCTGGGCTAATAAAGTACGTGACTCATTATTGTTATATTTATTTGTATCCTGCATTTATCTCTTGATAAAGGCAAAGCAGTTCGCATTAAGAAACAGTGTAAAGGTTGGGGAATTATTTATTTATTTATTTATGACATTTATATGCTGTCCTTCTCAACCTGAAGGGGACTCAGAACAGCTTACAAGATATATATACATACAATATATTATACTAGCTGTGCCCTGCCACGCGTTGCTGTGGCCTATAGTAAAACTTAGCAAAGTTGAGGTAGATATCTGGACTATTATGAAAGAGAGGTCCCTACCTATTCCTTCCCCCTTTTCCTCCCCCTTTCTCTCCTTTCTTCCTTCTCTACCTCTTTCTTTCTTTCTTTCCTTCTTTCACTACTTGGTTTCATCCTTCTCTCTTTCCTTCATTCCCTCCCCCTTTCTTCCTTTGCCTTTCTTCCCTCCCTGTTTGCTTCCTTCTTTCACTTTTTATTTCCTTTTATTTCACCACCATCATAACAATAACAATAATGCAATGCATTGCCTCCGGGACCTGACACCTCTCCCATTCCCCCTAAAAGGGTCTCAGAGGAACAATAGCATAATAATAATAATAATAATAATAATAATAATAATAATAATAGAAATAACAACCTTTACCCGCCACGTGTTGCTGTGGCCAATCTTCCCTCTTTCCCTCCTTCTTTCCCTCCTTCTTTCCCTCCCTCCCTCCCTCCCTCCCTCCCTCCCTCCCTCCCTCCCTCCCTCCTTCCTTCCTTCCTTCCTTCCTTCCTTCCCATCTTTCCTTCTCCTCTTCTTTCTCTATCTCTCTTCCCCCTTTTTCATTCTCTTCTGCTGTCTCTCTTTTCTTTCCTTCCATCTTTCCTTTTCTTTCCTTTTCTTCTTCCTTTAACTTTCCTTCCTTCCCCCTTTTTCTTTACCTCCCTTTCTCTTTCTTCCTTCTTTCCTTCCTTCCTAGATTTTGACAGGGCGGGAAGGGGCGGGGTGGGGTTTGGAGGTGGCGTGAAGTAAAAGAAGGTAAGATTGGGGCAGGGGAGTGATGGAGCGTGGGGTTGCGTGTGTGTGTGCGGCAGCGAGGGGAGTCATGGAGCGTGGGGTTGCGTGTGTGTGTGCGGCGGCGGGGGGAGTGGCGTTGCGTGTGTGTGCGCCGGTGGGGGGAGTGATGGAGCGTGGGGTTGCGTGTGTGTGTGTGGCGGCGGGGGGAGTGGGGTTGCGTGTGTGTGTGCGGTGGCGGGGGGAGTGATGGAGCGTGGGGTTGCGTGTGTGTGTGCGGCAGGGTGTGTGTGTGTGTGGGAAGCGGCGCAGCGGGGCTTGGAGTGGGCATGGTTTCCGCAGAGGGAACGTTGGCCGGAAGGCCATGTGCGCGCGCCAGGGAACTTGCGGCTGGGCGCCAATGCGCATGCTCAGTTGTTTTGCAGTTTTGTAAGTGTGTTGTTGTGTTGTTTTTCATTTTGAGTAGATATGTTTGTACCTTGTGGGTTGTGTTATGGGCACGGGGATTTTAGTTAAGTTTTGTTGGGGGATTTTTGAGTTTTGTTGTTTTGCCGTTTTGTGAGTGTGTTGTTGTGTTGTTTTTCATTTTGAGTAGATATGTTTGTACCTTGTGGGTTGTGTTATGGGCACGGGGATTTTGGTTAAGTTTTGTTGGGGGATTTTTGAGTTTTGTTGTTTTGCCGTTTTGTGAGTGTGTTGTTGTGTTGTTTTTCATTTTGAGTAGATATGTTTGTACCTTGTGGGTTGTGTTATGGGCATGGGAATTTTGGTTAAGTTTCGTTGGGGGGTTTTTGAGTTTTGTTTCCTCGTTGGATGCCCCTAACAAATTTATATATATAGATTATTGGCATAGCACAATATCAGCATTATGTATTACTATATTGTACTATACGATAATATTGTAATACAGTATTATTAGTAATATTACATGTAATATAAAATATGATTATATTGTATTATTATTAGCATTTTTATTTCATATCAAAAGCATTGCATAAATTAGCATAAAACCGATAAAAATAGGAGCGCAGGTGGATAAATATCTTTTGACCAAAAACGGGCAACAGCAATGGCATTATCTGTAGCCTCCAACAATTCTTCCTCTATACATGAGGCAGGGCATAGTGGACAAGCATACAGATGCGGAGTTGTCTGTTCTGCTCCACAGTCACACAAGGTGTGGGATTCTTTTAGGTAGTGCCATTTTGCCAGGTTGTCTTTTGATCTGCCCACTCCACTTCTGAGTCTGTTCAGGGACTTCCAAGTTGCCCATTCTTGGTTTGCCCCTGGAGGAAGACCCTCTCTTGTGGGGGGCCATCCAGTTGGGATTTCCTGGTTTAGCTGCCCAGAGGGATACCCTTGCTGTTGCTGGAGGGATGCCAAGAGGAATGGTAGTTCTCATAAAGCTTTTCCTTTATTTGAGTCTACTGGGAGGAGGCCGGTAGCCATGTAGTGGATGGTTTTACAGTGTTCAACCTTATTTCTCTCACATTTAGCAGCAACTTCCCATTGCACATTGGGGGGGGGGGGGGGGGGAATGCCAGCTAGCTTGTAGAGTTTATCAACAGGTGTAGGTTTAAGACATCCTGTGATTATTCTGCTAGTTTCATTCAATGCTATGTTCACTTGCTTTGCATGAGCAGATCTATGCCAAACAGGACAGGCATACTCGGCAGTTGAGTAAGACAAGGCTAGGGCTGATATTCTTACCAATTTTGGGTCTTCACCCCATGTGCATTATATTGTATTACATTATTATTATTATTTTGTTGTGTCAGAACGACTTGAGAAACTCAAAGTCGCTTCTGGTTTGAGAGAATTGGCCGTCTGCAAGGATGTTGCCCAGGGGATGCCCAGATGTTTTGATGTGTTACCATCCTTGTGAGAGGCTTCTCTCATGTCCCTGCATGGAGAGCTGGAGCTGAGAGAGGGAGCTCATCTGTGCTCTCCCCATATTCGAACCTGTGACCTATCAGTCTTCAGTCTTACCGGCACAGGGATTTAATCCACTGCACCACTGGAGGCTCTGGTATTATATTATAATATTACAAATATTATATGTATATACAATGTATTATATTATTAGCACAGCACAGGAGACAAGGTGGAACTGTCTTCCTAGCCCCCCCTCTCTCTTCACTCTGGCCCAGAGGAGCAGTTGGTGATGGGGGGAGGGGCTCCCAACTGATGACATAGGCCACGGTGGTCCATGCTGTTGTTACATCCCAAATAGACTACTGCAACACACTCTATGTGGGATTGCCTCTGAATACTGCCCAAAAGCTTCAACTAGTCCAACGTTCGGCAGCCTGGCTGCTCACTGGGGCTGGGTACAGGGAGCGCACAACGCCCTTGTTATGTCAGCTCCACTAGCTGCCTATCAGCTTCCGAGCACAATTCAAAATGCTGGCTTTGGCCTATAAAGCCCTTAACAGTTCTGGTCCAGTTTACTTGTCTGAACGTATTTCCCGCTACGATCCACCTAGGGCCCTAAGATCATCTGGGGAGACCCTGCTCATTGTCTCCCCATTGTCACAATTGTGTTTGGCGGGGACAAGGGACAGGGCCTTTTCTGTGGTGGCCCCCCGGCTATGGAACTCCCTCCTGAGCAAAATTACATCTGCTGCATCCCTCTTGACCTTCCGGAAACAAGTAAAATCCTGGCTATTTGATCAGGCCTTTGGAGAATAGGCTGACCTACTGATGTGTTGACTTATTTAGAACTGATGGACTGCCCTTGGATAATGATTTAAATCAGTGACCACTGACTATTTGTTGTCTGTTTTTATATTGTTTATACAGTTTTATATTGTTGTTATTATTACATTGCTGTTAATTGTATATTTATGTTTTGATGTGGGCGCCGCTTTGTTAGCCGTCCTGAGTCCCTCTGCGGAGGTTGAGAAAGGACGGGATATGAAAGCCCTAAATAAAGAAATCCTCTTGACCTGGAACCAAGACTTGATACAACTTTAACTGCCACAGCTCAATGCTATGGAATCCTGGGAGTTGGAATTTTTACAAGGCCTTTAGCCTTCTCTGCCAGAGTGTTAGTTCCTCTCCAAACCACGACCCCTAGGATTCCATAATACTGAGTCCTATCAGTTAAAGTGGTGTCAAGCAGCATCCATTCTGCAGTGAAGACGCACCCGAAGAGGAGGAGGAGGGAGGCCTTCCATAGCTGTGACCCCTCGCATATCGTCTACTACTACCATACATACACAGAAGGAATGGTCGCTCTATTCCGTATGCAGCAGGACTCCTTTTCCATGTAGCGGTTGCTGGTCTAGGGGCTGCTCTCTCCTTCCTCCTCCGCATGGGGAGAGGCGGGGCCTGGGGAGGCTTTAAACCCCAAAGAGGCATTCCAAAGGGAAGGGGAGGGGGTGTGGCGTGGCGTGGCCTGGTCAGGCACACTCGCGGCGATGCAGAAGCAGAAAGCAAAGGCCGGCTTAGGGGCGTGGCCTGGCGCGAAGCGGGTGGGGGTCGAGGCCTGTGAGGCGGAAGAAAGGCGTAGCCTTGCGCGAGGCGTATGACGCTGAAGAGGGGCGGGACCTGGCGCGAGGCTGGAAAGGGGAGGCCTATGAGGCGGGACAGGGGCGTGGCCTGGCGCGAGGCTTTTTTTTTTTTTTTTAGTCAGAAACTGTAAGTCGCTTCTGGTGTGAGAGAATTGGCCGTCTGCAAAGACGTTACCCAGGGGACGCCCGGATTTTTGATGTTTTGCTAGGAAATAAAGCCTGACTGCTCATTGGAGGGAATGATATTAGAGGCCAAGATGAAGTATTTTGGCCACATAATGAGAAGACAGGACAGCTTAGAGAAGACAATGATGCTGGGGGAAATGGAAGGGCAAAGGAAGACGGACCGACCAAGGGCAAGATGGATTAATGGTATCTTTCAAGTGACTGGCTTGACCTTGAAGGAGCTGGGGGTGGTGATGACCGACAGGGAGCTCTGGCGTGGGCTGGTCCATGAGGTCACAAAGAGTTGGAAGTGACTGAGCAAATAAACAACAACAAAACACACATACAAAGCACCTGACTTATACTAACTAATAAGGGACTTCATCTAGGTCCACACCACATCCTTGTGGGAGGCTTCTCTCAGGTCCCTGCATAGGGAGCTGGAGCTGATAGAAGGAGCTCATCTGCGCTCTCGAATCTCTAACCTGTCTTCAGTCCTGAAGGCAGAAGGGTTTAACCCATTGCGCCACCGGGGGCTCCTTATCAAAGCAGATAAGTGTGGGTTTTATTTAGCTGTGTGGAAGCGGCCTCAAATTCGGAAGGAAAGCCGACTCCTGAGGCCCCTTCCAGACAGCTGAACAAAATCCCACACCTCTGAGGATGCTTGCCATAGATGCAGGCGAAACGTCAGGAGAAATGCCTCTAGAACATGGCCATATAGCCCGAAAAAACCCACAAGAACTGAGTGATTCCAGCCATGAAAGCCTTCGACAATACAAAATCCCACGTTATTTGCTCTGAACTGGAACATATGGCAGTGTGGACTCAGATAACCCAGTTCAAAGCAGATAATGTGGGATTTTCTGCCTTGATATTCTGGGCTACATGGCTGTGTGAGGAAGGGCCTTGACAGAGGCACTAACCAAAGGTAATGGCAAGGCTGAGAGGGTGGGGGCGGGGCCTCGCTCGAGGCGTAAGGCGGGAGAGGGGCGTGGCCTCGCGCGAGGCTGTGGAGACTGGGGGCGTGGCCTCGCGCGTGGCTGGGAAAGAGAGGCGGGAGAGGGGCGTGGCCTCGCGCGAGGCTGGGGGCGGTGCCGGGCGCGCGAGAAGGAGGGGCGTGGCCTCGCGCGAGCCACTACACAGCCGCCACTTAGCCGCTGTGCTGTGAGGGAGCCTTTCTCTCCCTTTTCCTTCCACGAAGCCGGCGGTGAGTGGCGGTGTTCATCTGAGGGGCGCCTTCAGGCAGGTCGGTGGGCCTTCCTTTCCCCGCTTGTCCTTGTGCTGAGGGCGACGTGCCCCAGTGGAAGGGGAGGGGGGGAGAACGGTGTGAGGGGACTGTTTGGGGTGAAAGCGGGGAAGGAATGTGAGTGCTGCCGGTTGCTGTACCGTTGTGTGGTGGGAGGGATGGATGAGGATGGCAGGCCAACGCCACAGGCCTCCCTCTCCGCACCTGCCCGTCCTTGCCGCAGCACGTCGGCTCCGAGGGGCAGCTGAGGCCGCGGGTCGGTAGGTAGGCAGGTAGATGCCCGGCGTGGCTCGACCTTTTGTTCTTCGAGGGATGGATGCTGTGCCCCGGAAGCCCGGCAAGGAGGGAAGGAGGGAGGGAGGGGGATGTCTGTGGCGGAGGAGCTCGATGCGGCGGGGGCCTTTGGCTCCTCGCCTTGCTTGGCTTTGCCTGCCTTCTAGATGCTCAAGGAGACCCCAAGAATGGATGATGCCTCCGCGGGAAAGCCAGGCCTGGGATGCATCTGCACTGAAGAATGGAGTCAGGTTGACATCACTTGAACTGCCATGGCTCCATGCTGTGGAAGCCTGAGTGGCTCAGTTTTACCAAATCAGAGTAGCCATTTCTGCCAGGAATAAAAAAAGAGCCGACACTTCACCGAATTACAAATCCCATCATCCCACAGCATTGAGCCAGGGCAGTTAAAGTGGTGCATTGATTCTACACTGCACCCCAAGTCTGAGGGAACTGTGCAGACCAGGCATGTGCAAACTTGGGCCCTTCAGGTGTTTTGGACTCCAATTCCCACCATTCCTAAAAGTCTCAGGCCCCTTCCTTTCCCTCTCAGCCGAAGGGGAAAAGGAAAGGGCCTGAGGCTGTTAGGAATGGTGGGAGTTGGAGTCCAAAACACCTGAAGGGCCCAAGTTTGCCCATGCCTGGTCTGTACCTCGGGCCATGTTTGTGTCACTGAGCATAGCTACTGCCTCTAAATGATAACTTTATTTTTATACCCCACTTCCATCTCCCCGAAGGGACTAAGGGCGGCTTACATGGGGCCAGGCCTAATCAACAGAGTTAAAACGTATCAATTTAGAATGCATAACATCAATTTAAAACAGCAAGATATATAACAAGATATAAAACAAACATCTTAGGAATTGTGGGAGTTGAAGTCCAAAACACCCGGAGGGCTGAACTTTGCCCACGCCTGCTCTACACTGTAGATTGAATGAAGTTGGATACCACTTTAGCTGCTGTAGATCAGTGCTAAGGATCCTGGGAGTTGTCATTTGGGGATACAAGGTTAAGGAATTTGTAGTGCCACAGGTCTCATGCTTCCATAGCATTGAGCCATGGCTTTTTTAAAAAAATGGATTATCACAAACATTTACATATAGTCCGACTCTCTTTGTGGACTAATTTTGTATCCACTGAATGAAAATATTTCATTCAGCATTTGAAAACTGGATTTTCGCAATTACTTACCCTATGCAGTTCACCCTCCTTATAGACAGATTCAGTATAACCTTTAAGGCCCTCAGTTGTTTGGGTCCAGGTTTCTACAGGATTGCCTTCTCCTGTATAATCTGCCTCATACACTGAGGTCTTCTGGGAGATGGTTACGCCAACCATCCAGAACCTGACAGGAAACAGTCACCCAGAGGACCTTTTCATTGGCTGCTCCGAGTCTTTGGAATGACCTGCCAGAAAAGCTCTGACAGCATTCAAGGCAGAACTGAAGACCCATCTCTTCTGGCATGCCTACCCAGTCAATTTACATTCTACCATTACTGTACTTTAATATTTGTATTATGTATTTTATTATATGTATTTTATAGAAATGTGTTCTAATGTATTATTTTATTGTATGTATTATATGTTTTAATGACAAAGAGGCGGGCAATGAATATATTATTATTAACATCCACAGCTTATATATATATATATATATATATAAAAAAATTCAAAAACCAAAGTAATTTTATTTTATACAAGGGATCCCATTTTACTACATTGTTGTATGTAGTGGAACTGTGGGTCCTACAACCAAAGCCTAGTGAGTACCAAGGGTCCACCGTATTATCTTCTCATAATGGTTGGCTTATGTTAGAAATGTGGGAATGTTATTTACTTGTATTTAGACTTAATCATAATTATAATAAAATTCTTGAAATTAAAGTGTCTTTAATGGTAGTAACGACTAATGAGTCTTATTGATGGAAATGACTTCATTCTAAATCTGGATACAACCAACCATGTTTTATGAACTGGCATTTTCCTTGTTTTCAGTGGGTGCTGCAATGTTGCATTGTTGGGGAGGGTTAGATGGCTTTTATGTCTAATTTCATATGTGTACTTCTAAAATGTGAACATCCTATAATGGAAGAAGTCACTGCATATGGTGGCTAAATGCAGCCTTAATTACTTTGCATATGCTAACGAAATGGAAGATGTCTGCTTTTGAAGGTGATAATGTAGGCTTGGAACTACCCTACCCCACCCAGTCCTTGTCCAGAAAATTTTGAAATCAAGCCTAAAATAAAAAGGAACAGATGGGTGAGACAAACGGTTGATAGAAACGTAAGGGGACAACACGACAGTACAGAACAAGAGAAACAGCTGTCATAGCACACCAGTTGCTTAACCACTCTTGTGTTCTCTAAGCATCATGATTGCTTTTATAGCTATATTTATGTATATCCACAGAATAAGGCAGAACAATTGATTGTGAATCATGAGTGAGACCAGTCAATAAAATTGTCTTATGCTTGTAAATATGGCAGGTTTGCTGAAGCTCTTCAGACCAGGTGCTCTGAGTCTTGTTTAAAGTATCTGTTGTCTTCTGTACTTATAAGCCTTGGCAAGCCTTTGAGATGTTTTGAGGCTCTCACTGCATAATAGAAAGTTTGGTGTAAATGGACTATAGGATTAGGATGAATATAGATTAATGCAGCAATTTTTCTGGAAAACGCAAATTACATATTGCTTGGTGTATTTCAAAGTCCCAAACACTTCTGATTCCAAGCATTTAGAATAAGGTATATTCACTCTGCACCAGGCTTCAATGGAGAACTGCTTCGTCCCCCCTCCCCCCCCCCCCCCATTTTGAACTGTTAGTCTGACAGTAAAACAAATATCTTTATCATTTACTAGTTGTTCTCTGCTACGCGTTGCTGTGACCCAGTCTGGTGATCTGGAAAATAATGAGAAAATGTTGGTTAACTGTCCTTCTTTAGGGGTCCCTTTTCAAATCTATGATATTATATCTGTCATATACATATGTGTGTGTGTGTGAATCATATATATCTATAACTGTGGCTGGATGGCTCTTTGTCAGGACGGCTTTGATTATGTTTTCTTGCTCTGGTGAAGAGAGTTGGACTGGATGGCTTTGCAACAGCATTTCTCAACCTGGGGGTCAGGACCCCTGGGGAGGTCACAAGGGGGTGTCAGAGGGGTTGCCAAAGACAACCAGAAAACACAGTATTTTGGTCATGGGGGTTCTGTGTGAGAAGTTTGGCCCAATTCTATCGTTAATGGGGTTCAGAATACTTCAGGGTTTTAAATGAATGTCTATATATTTCAGTTTTCATGGGGTTTGATACCAATATTATTTTTACAGCATGGGGTCTCATATAGGAATGTACAGATTTCATTGGCTATTCCATAAAGTTTTCAATTTAACAAATGCCACATTTGTATGTAGATCAGTATCTCATGCTTACTTGAAGCCCTCAGGGTCTGGATATGTTGAATCTATATTATAGTTCTGTTGTCCCAAGAAAAACAATTCTGATGTCATGAAAGAGTTTAATAAATAAAAGTAAGGCTGAGTGGACATATCTCTTGGAGAATTAGAATATTTTTTTAAACTGGTTAAGGGGGAATAAATGCTTCAGGTTTTGAAAGAGTCTTTTAGGGCATAATTAACTGGACTACAACTACTTTGTAGTATAACCAAGTAAAAGATAGCCATTTCATTCTGACGGAATTACACACAGATCATTCCATTATATTGTGAGGATAAAGTAAAATGTGTTAATTTGTTTCAAAGGTTACCTCTTATTCAGTTGTTCTTTTTCTTCTGTCCAATAAATGTTGGATTTCTGTGGAAGTGCTATGTGTTCTTTTTTTAAAGACATGTTTTATATCTATTTAAAACATAGCAACCAAAATGTAATTTGGTATGCTATGAAGTTTGTAGTGCTATTATCTTGAAAAAGTGTGTATGAGGATTCTTCATGGATTATAAAAAATGCAATGACATTCTATAATAATTTCTTGGGTAATATCCTTATTTCATAGCTATCAAACTTCAGGTTCAGATGTCTTGTAATAGTATTGAAGAGTGAATGCTGAAGTATTATCATAAAAAGTTATTTTCTGGCATGTATTTATTGAAGAGGGAAAAAAGCTGTTCTTATATTTAGTTATGAATGACAATTATGATATTTACTAATTCCATGTCCTAATGTAGATTATTGAAATTTCATAGAATCATAGAATCTCAGAGTTAGAAGAGACCACATGGACTATCAAGTCTAATCCCCTGCAGGAAAAGCACAAAGTACCCCTGACAGACAACTATCCAGCCTCTGTTTAAAAGGCTCCAAAGAAGAAGCTTCCGCCTTACTTAGAGACAGGGAGTTCCACTGTTGAATGCCTTTTATGGTCAGCAAATTCTTCCCAATGTTCAGGTGGCATCTCCTTTCATGTCATTGGAACCATTTTCCTCCAAGTCCTTGTTTCCAAGGCTACAAAAAACAAGCCTTCTCCTTCCTTATGACATTCTTTCAGATATTTAAACAAATCTGTCATGTCTCCTCTCAACCTTCTCTTCTGCAGGCTAAACATAAGCTGCCCCACATAGGCCATGGTTTTCAGAACTGTGATCGTTTTAGTCACCCTCCTTCTAAACCAGGTATGGGCAAACTTTGGCCCTCCAGATGTTTTGGACTTCAACCCCCACATTCCCTAACAATTGCTAGGCTGTTAGGAATTGTGGGAGGTGTAGTCCAAACACCTGGAGGGCCAAAGTTTGTCCATGCCTGTTCTAGATACATTACAGCTTGTCAATTTCCCTCTGCGGTACCCAGAATTGGACACAGTATTCCAGGTGAGGTTTGATCAAAGCAGAATAAAGGGGCACCATTACTTCCCTTGATCTAGACACTATTCTTCTTTTGATGCAGCCCTAAATCCCATTGGCTTTTTTAGCTGCTGTAGCACATTGTTGGCTTATGTTTAACTTGTTGTCTGCCAGGCAGTATATGTTCATTTCATTTTGTCTGTGTTAGTAGCCTACATTTCTCCTTGTTGAGATTTATTTATTTATTTATTATTTATTTCAAACATTTGTAACCTGCCCTTCTCAACCCCCCAAAGGGGGTGTGTGTTCGTTTTGGCCCAGCTCTCTAATCTGTTATTTTGAATTCTAATCCTGTCTTTTGGAATATTAGCTATCCCTTCCAATTTGGTGTCATCTGCAAACTTGATATACATGCCCTCTATACCTTCATCCAAGTAATTAATAAAGATGTTGAGCAGCAGTGGAATCAGATATATTTGAATTACAGAAGGAGTGGTAGAGTACCTTAGAAAATTATGGTTATATAGTTTGTGTCTTTGGCACAAGGAAATGTATCTCTGTTAGTATCCCATCTTTATGTAGCAGATTTAAAAGATCTAGGTAGTCTTTTGAATTTTTTTGATCTAAAAAACATATGGAGTGAAGAGAATATCTTTTCCTGCCTGCAGAAGTCTCCTTAAGGCACTTTCATACTTTCCAGGGAAGGTGAAATTAACATGTTAGAGAACTTGAAAAGAGTGAACTTTCCTGTGTTCTTAAAAAAAGATTGCTCATGACTATATATCATTTTTGCAGTTATGCATAAAGTAGAAATGCAAATTAAAAACCCAAGTGAAATGTCCTTATTTATACCTGGTAAACCAGATCAGAATTCCTTTTGAGTTTCCAGTTGACTTCAGGGTGATGGTGCTTACTTACCTGAAGAGACATTTTTGGTCATAGTGTCCTGACTGTTTATTAAGTTGTTCACATGAAACATTTTCCAGGCATGATCAATTGATGAAGTGTATTAATTCTTGTACAAAGGAGAGGATGTTTTCTGTGATATTTTGTTACTTCATGAAGGCAGTTATGAATTGTTCATAGTATGTTTTTATATACTCCTTTGAAGTCCAGCCTAGAAATTATTAAACTGGGTATAAGAAGGACACACTGTCTTCCTTCTGTAGGGATCTGAAAACTTGAATGTTTAAACAATTGTTGTTTTATATATACTATATATTTTATTTTATTGTATTGTACTGTGTGTTTATTTTATGCTCTGTTTTAGGCACTTCTGTGCCACATGTAAGCTGCCCGAGTCCCTTCTGGGAGCTGGAGGCGGGGTACAAGAATGAAAGTATTATTATTATAATATATTATTATGGTAGAAATCTTGCAGTGATAGATGAATCTTTTGGATAAGATAAGTGTATACATTCCTCTTATTGCTACTGGCTGTCCTAATATTGCATTAGTTCTTATAATGTTTACATGGGGACTATTATAATTGAAAACAAGGCACATTGTGTTACTCCAATGCACTTAGAACTAATTGTTACTGCTTATGTTCCATGTGAGTGCTTTGCTTCTAAGAGCCACTTTCTCCAGTGCCCCTGGATTGTCCACAGGTTGTGTATGTTTGTATGCTAAACACTTAAAAAAGGAGAAGAAAAGTAAAGAAACAGCTTCTCTGTGCTCCTCTCCAGTGAGCTGCATTTGCCTGTTCTTGTGATGTGCTATACTACTGGAAAGATCGTGTTGCCCTCATTTGCTTTTGATCTTGGCTTCGTTTAAGTGGTTTAAGCAAGGGATTGTCATTGCTTTTTAAGTTCTTCTTATAGGATGGTATATTTATGCTGATACTGAATATTTTGTCACTGCTTGATTTCCCTAGTGTATTGTGCTGTGAAGGTTTTCTTTAGTATTATCTTTAGTGAGCCGCTCCCACCTCTCACTTCTAAAGCTTTCTGGTAGATAGTGTTAATGAAGTATTGAGTCACATATGAAATGTTCTGCAGATGTGCATGTGCTAAATATTTTCCCTATTTGAAGGTTTTGACTTTGAGTTTCTAGAGGACTGGTATTGTGTTTGCGGATATTTACACCATTCTTGCAAAATGGAAATAATGCTCAACAGCAACTCTTCTTAGAGAAGGCCATCCACTAGAAATGACTAAGCAGGTATGGATGGCCTTAGGCAGAGGAGCACCAAAGAGGCTAATGGTAATTTCCAAGAAATAGATCTGCAGCTGAGATTGGAGAAGCTGTCCCTGGTTCAACTCTCGTTACTCCACGGAGCTGGGATTTATGAAAAAGAGATGAGATGGAAGCCATTGCTGATATCAAAGCCTGTTTGAAGTGTGCAAAAAGGCATATGGGAGGCATAGCAAATGTATGGAAAAGTGTTCTCTGATCTAATGAGTCCAAAAACTCAGCTTTTTTGCATTGCCATAAAATGTATGTGTAGTGAGCCTACAGTATTCATTTGTCTTTGGTCTAAATACCCTAAAAGAGGCATGTCCAAAGTCCGTCCCGGGGGTCAAATGTGACTCCCGTTCAAATTTCTACCAGCCATCTCTCTTCAGCCTCCCTCCCTTGCTTCTTCCCTCCCTCCCTGTTGGAAATAACAACCTTCTACAACCTTCTACAAGCCTTTTATACTACTGGGAAGGGCTACAGACCATGTGACCCTGATCTTTGAAGATTGACGCAAGTGAATTTTTAACTATTCTCAGGAAGACCATACTTTCCAAAAACGTTACGATCTCTAACACAGTCATGCCTTTCCAAAAGGTTATGATTATTCCAAATAGTGTGAATGCCAATTAATCTCGAAAGGATCACACTTCCAAAAGCCTGTGAAAATTCTTGGTTTTCCCAATATTCCCTATCTTGACCTCTCTTCGTTCCTATGTTCCTTCCATCTTGCGGATCAGGACCCTGGAAAAGGTGGGCTCCTCAGGAGAAGAGAAAGAGCTGGAGGCCTCTTGCGTCCCTTTACCCCCATTAAGCATTTCCTTCTCAGGTGGCTCCAGCTTCTGGCATCCAGTCCTACTGGCCTCTTATCTCTCTCTCTCTCTCTGTCTCTCTGCCCCCCCCCCCAACTTTTTCTTTATTTCTTTGCAAAGGAAGCCCCCCTCCCAATTGCCCTGTTTGCCTCAGGCACTCACTGCTGCCACCACCCCTGCTTCATGGCCAGGAATGACAGGCCTTGAAGGCCTAGTGCCTGCCTGGCTTCCCTTCCTTCCTTCCTTCTCTGTTCTGCCTTTATCCTATAAGCCACCCTGGCACAATCCAAACCCTCTTGATAGATGGCCATACTGCCAACAGTAAGTTTATGTTGGTTAAAATTGTTCTTCATTTTAAATATTGCATTATTATTACAAGTTTTTTTTGCACTTCAAATAAGATGTGTGCAGTGTGCATAGGAACTAGTTCATTTTATTTTCAAAGTATTGTCCAACCCCAGCGGTTTGAGAGACAGTGAATCAGCCCTCTGCTTAAGAAGTTGGAGGAGCCCTCCCTTATGGTATTAATGGGCTCTTCATAGGTTAACAAGCAATTTGAAGGCACACACACACAAATCCAACTTTTTCAGTGATACTTATTTCCTAATGAGGATGCATATGTGTATAGCCCAAAGCTGATATGTAGTTGGTGTCATTACTTATGGGAGGCATTTCTCAATACAGTGGCAGATGGGATATTTTCAAATAACACCCTCTCCTACTACAGTCCTTCACAGTCTTCTGAAAGTCAGAATTCCCCTGAAGCAGAATTCTTGTGGAAAGAGGAACCATCAAAATTAAACTGGATCCTGTACAGGGAGAAAGGTGGAATATAACTTAATAATCTAGAGCTGATGTGATCTATCCAATGCAATTTTCTGAATCAACACGCCAAATACCCTCAGGAACAGGCCTAAAAACAAAGACACCAAGGTGCCTCTTCTTCTGGGTGCCACATGGAAGGGAGGGATGAGGAGAAGCAGCACTCAGGAGGCTTTTTGTCGCACCTTTTTTGGGTAGTCAGCCTCTCCCCTCCTGACATCCCCATTGCGCTGTAAGAGGGTTTTAGTTGCTCTCATTGCAATGGTTTAGTAATGATGAAGCCACGAACCATGTTTTAGTTCTTGCGGATCACTGGTGGTACACGTCTATTCTACAGCGTAATTTTTTTTGGGATACATGACCAAAGATTTTTTTAAAATTATCTTCTCAGGCAATATAAAGCCTGTATTTTATAGCACACTTCGAGTTTGAGTACTTCTTCAGGAAATGTGTTAATTTCAGAATTGGCTATAGTGTTTTGATCAATTTACCTATCAAGCTTGCATTATTTCCAGTGGAAATCATATCCTGTTTGCATGACTTTTGACTTGTAGAATAACATTTAAATAATTAGATAATCTTTACATTGTTAGAAGCCGAACAATTGCAACCTAATTCATTGTAACAACTTGAGGTTGTACAGAGTGCTGTTTGTAATAAATAGGGCAATAGTATTCATGGTAACAGTGAAGATTAGGGTCCCTTCTCACTTCCACATGAAATCCAGATTATCTGTTTTGAACTGGATTATATGGCAGTGTAGACTCAGATAATACAGTTCAATGCAGATAATGTGTATTATCTGCTTTGATATTCTGGATTATGTGGCAGTGTAGAAGAGGTCTAAGTGGAGGATAGAGCATAATGAAATTATAGTTTTAGTGGAGACCAGAGTTATATAACTCCAAGTCCCCAAAGAATGTGCGGCACTCAAGCTAAATAAATATCACTATGCCTAAAGCATTGCCAATTCAATCATGAAATATTGCATCATGGACGAATTGCTTTGAAATCCTAGATATTTTGGTTAAACAACAAGAACAGCCTTCTCTGTTGCTGAATTTTTAATTACTCAGTGCTGAGGTGCAAATAGTCATGACTTTATTATGTTTATGAACAATCTTATAGTTCTGGCTTGCCGTGTGCTTGCTTCCTGTAAAATCTAGAGTAAAAAGAAAACTGATTTAAATTAAGTGTAATAAATAAAAAAAGCTTTACAATTTTAGAACTCATATTTTTATTATAAAATTAGCAATATATAATATGGAAGATGGTTGTTATAAGCAGAATAAAATATTGAGTTTGAAAAAAGAGATATTGCCTTTTATTGGTGGTACATAGCTACCAGGAATCAACAAATTTCTAATTCATATTCCTTTTTCACTTTTGGGACTTAGTGGACTTATTAGACATGGGGATTTTTGTTTTGAGGTAGGAAGGAAAATAAGGATAAGATAGGAGAAGAAAAGGTGGAAGGGATGGAAGAATGGAGTGAGTGAATAAGCTTATGCATATTAACCAGGCAATAAGTCCAAATCACAATAGTTGTTGGAATTGGACAGTATTATTGTAGTAAATTACTCCAGAAGGATGTCCCATATGTCATTAAATTTGTGAAATGCATTTATTTGAATATGTGTCACTTAAGATGCCAGTTTTAGGGGTTTGGTTACTCAATCATCAGTGTCAGTAGAAAGAGGAATTTCCAAGCCAAAGTAGTTGCTTAGCAACTGAAGTAGAAGACTGAATCCAAACCACATGCATTTTATTTAGAGCCCATTGGACTTGAATGCAACCAAACACTCAGTGAGCAAACAAATTTAAATGCTTGTTGTCAGATTGATTCTTTATTTGACATCTTTATGAAAATCCAATTTACTCTTCATTTCAATATTACAATAGCCTTTACTTCTCCACATTTCCATAAACCAGTGCAGAAGGCAGCATTTTTAAAAAAAATTGTGTAAATATAAATTTGAGGTTGTGAAAAAGAAACTTCTGAATTAGAAGCTTCTTTCTATTTTGTTAGAAATGTGATGTGCTCCATTTCAGTAACCCATGATATACAGCAGGATTGTGGACTCTGTTCCATGAGCTAATGGAGGTCCCTCATTTGGCTTCATACTGTTTTTATGCCTTTCCCTACTATTTGGTGGTCAAATATGAGATTCTTTTAAACTATTTGGTGCTGAACTCTGGATTGCCAGCCAGGAAGCAGGTGTACCTGGGTCTAATGTCAGAGCTGACAAGCATAAAATTGAATGCATACTTGATGGGGAAGTATCAACATTGGTAAGAATTGCACCTGTCTGTAAGTTCACAGCAGCCGCTCCCAGAAAAGACACAGGACGCCAATCCGTAATCAATCAGGAAACTTTCACTACTGGATACACATACACAATGAAAGCCAGGATTGGCATACAGACGCAAGCCAACCCTTATATACCCTCCCCCACATTCGAATCCCCTCTTCCCGCCGACTGAGGATCCCGCTCAATATTCCCCGCCAAACCACCAACTGCCCTTCCCAAGGCCACCAGCTGCAAATCCTTATCGGTTCTCCATGTCAGGAATCTGGTTTTTTGCGCCACCATCCAAGGCCAGGAAACCGAGTCCTGACATAACGTCCCCCTCCTCCTCCTCTTCTTCCTGGAAGGGAAACATACATCACCATCATGTCCCTTCTTTGTCTAGCGGACCTTGGTATCTCTTCAACAGGCTACAATGGAACGTTGGGTGTACCTTCCCCAAAACCTTTGGCAGTTTCAAAGTATATGTTACCTCATTTATTTTGTCAGAAATCCTGAAAGGACCAATGTATTTGGGAGACAATTTCCGAGAGGGGGTATTTAGCTTGAGGTTTTTGGTGCTCAGCCACACTAACTCCCCTTCTTCCAATCTATCTCCTTCCCTCCTTTTCCGGTCCGCAAACAATTTATACCTTCGTTGGGCTTCTCGGAGTGATTTCGCCACTTCCTCCCAATTCGCTTTCACCTTGTCTGGCCACCCTTCCTTTTCCCATAGCTCTTCCCCCCAACTCGGCAGCTTTGGTAAAGGGGTTACTTCCATGCCGTATACTATCTCAAAGGGGGATTTCCCTGTGGACGCATGACAGGCTCCATTGTATGCGATTTCTGCAAACGGGAGTAAATCGGCCCAATCGGTCTGGCACTGGTTTGTGTATGTCCTTAGGAACAGTCCCAAAGTCTGTTGTGTGCGCTCAACCCCCCCATTGGTCATGGGATGGAACGCTGAACTCAGGGTCCTTTCCACTCCCATTAACTGCATGAACCCTTCCCAGAATCGGGCCGTAAATTGCACCCCTCGATCACTGATCACCTGGTCCGGGCAGCCATGCAACCGGTAGATATGTTTGATAAACAGCTCAGCCAATTTTTCTGCAGATGGCAATTTAGGCAGCGCTATGAAATGTGCTTGTTTTGAGAATAAATCCATCACTGTCCATATGTAGCGCTGACCTCGGCTAATTGGGAGTTCGCCCACAAAGTCCATAGCAATTACCCTCCAAGGTTTTGATGGCTCTGCCACCTTTTGCAATAACCCCGTTGGCTTTTGTGTGGTTGCCTTACTTTGTGCACACGCATTACATCGGGATACATGCAGTTTGGTGTCACCCCTCATCCCGGGCCACCAACACTGACGTGCCAACATTTTCAAGGTTTTTGTTACTCCCCAGTGTCCTGCTCCCTTGTTGCCATGGCATCTAACCATCATTTTTTCCCTTAGGTTGCCTGGGATGTATAACTTCCTGTTTACAAATCCCAATCCGTCTTTCCATTCCACCTTTTCCTTGTTTCTTTCCAGCCACTCATCCTCCTTGCATGCTTGCCTTATCTCCTCCTCCCATCCCCCGTCCTTGCTCTCAACCCCCACCAGCTTTTGACTGCGCTCCGTTTGTGCTCGGGTTTGTACTGCCATGCCCCACTGCCGTTCTGAGAATATGTTCCCCTTTGGGCCTTGCCCCCTCCCTCCATTCTCCGGCATTCTTGACAACGTGTCTGCGACCACATTTTGTTTTCCCTTATGAAACCGCAGCTCAAAATCAAATCTGCTGAAATACTGCCCCCACCTTATTTGCTTTGCTGACAATTGCCTGGGTGAGGTGAGGTATTGTAAGTTCTTATGGTCGGTCCACACCTCAAAGGGGATGCCGCTTCCCTCTAATAAGTGCCTCCATGTTTCTAGAGCCCTCAAGACTGACAGAGCCTCCTTTTCCCACACCGGCCAGTTCCGTTCAGTTTCGCTGAACTTTTTTGAGATGAACCTGCAGGGTTTCAACCTCCCTTCTGGATCCCTTTGCATCAGGGCCGCCCCGTAAGCCCAATCTGATGCGTCACAATGGATCACGAACGGCTTGGTCAAATCGGAGTGGATTAAAACTGGTCCTTCAGTGAATCTACGTTTCAGTTCTTCAAAAGCCCTTTGGCACTCTGTTGACCAATTTAACTTTGCTCCCGGGGATCGTACCTTTACCGTTTCCCCCTTTCCCTTCGTCTTCAGCAGTTCAGTTAAGGGCAGAGTCACCTGAGCAAAGTCCTCTATGAAACCCCGATAGAAATTTGCAAACCCGAGGAACGATTGCAACTGTTTGCGCGTTTGGGGAGGGCTCCACCCCCTGACATCCTCCACCTTTGCCGGATTCATTGCTATCCCTCCCTTGGATATTCGGTATCCCAGGAAATCTATCTGCTCCCTATTGAACTCACATTTTGGCAGCTTTGCAAACAATTTTGCCTCCCTCAATTTCTGGAGCACCTCCCTCACCAATTTGACATGAGATCGTCTATCCCGGGTAAACACAATTACATCGTCCACAAAGCAAAACACCCCGCGATACAATAATGGGTGTAACACCTCATTAATCATTTGCATAAATGCTGATCCAGAGCCTTTGAGCCCGAAGGGACAGACGGAATATTCAAAATGGCCGAGCGCACAGGTGAACGCCGTTTTCCACCTGTCCTCGGGCCTTATGCGCAGCTTATGATAAGCCTCGATCAAGTCAATTTTCGTGAACACCCTTGCTTCCGACAGTCTCGATAGCAAGTCCTTAGTTAGTGGCATGGGGTAGTTGTTGGTGGTGCTCACTGCATTCAGCCCCCTATAGTCCACACACAGCCTCAACGAGCCGTCCTTTTTGTGCCTAAACAGCACTGGGGCCCCCAAGGGTGATTCGGATGGCCTTATAAACCCTCGGGCCAAGTTTTTATCAATATATTTCCTCAGTTCCTCCATCTCCTTGACCGACATGGGGTATAATCTACTCCTGGGCAACTTAGCGTCCTCATTGAGTTCAATCTTTACTTCGACCCTCCTAGGAGGGGGAAGCTGATCTGCTTCCTTTTCGTCAAATACATCCTCAAAGTCTCTGTACTCAGGGGGAATCTCCTGCACTCCGCCTGCCGTGCCTTCTTCCCCCTTGCAACACTCCCCCCCTTCTTCGCTCTGGAAGGCTATGCTGCCTTCCCTCCAATTGATCTGGGGGTTAGCTTCCTTTAACCATGGCATCCCCAGTATTACATTGTAAGTAGCCATAGGGGATACTACAAAGGTTATGCCGCCTTCCCAGCTCCCCACTTTACATCTCACTTCTCCCACTTCAAATCGCGCCGGGGCTCCAGCCGCCACTGAGCCATCCAGCTGCGAGAATGCTATGGGGCTTTGCAAGGGGGTTTTCTCACATTTCAGTTCGTTCGCTAATTCTGGGGTCATAATGTTTCTTGAGCAGCCGCAATCCATGAGGGCTTTGCAGCTGGCCCACTTCCCCTCCCCTTCTAGCCTGATCGGGAACACTAGCATTCCTGGGCTGTGACTCACCAGATCTCCCACTGGGGCTCTAGAAGGAGGGCTCTCCTCCGCTCTCTTCCCTGCGGCCGGTTTGAACTTTGGGAAATGGGAATCTCCCCCTTTCCTTTGTCGACATTCGGTGGCCCGATGGCCAAGGCGACCGCATACAAAACAGCCGCCCCTCTGCTCCTTGGACCCTCCGGTTGGGGCTTTCCCGATCGTGCCTCTCTCCGTCCTCCGACTCTCCTCCTTTGCTCTCGTCTGCTGCGGCGCCGCTCCTTGGTGTCGCTTAACCTGGGCCAACGTCGTCTCGACACGGCCAGCCAGCTCGATCCATCCGCCTATCTCCTCCGGATCGTCGCGATGAAGTGCCCAGGTTAAGATCTCCTTCCGCAGGCCCTCCTTAAATATCTGTACCTTAGTGGTATTGGACCACTCCAGCACCTTTTCCGCTCTCAATCGGAACTCCTCGACGTATTCGGATACAGAGCGATGGCCTTGTGTTATCGTTTGCAGCCTTTCCCTCACCCAGACCCTCTCGAGCGGATCCCTGAAGCGTGCCTCCATCGCAGCCAGGAACCGCCTCGTAGATCCCAAACATGGATCGCGCCTGGCGTGGAGCTGGACGTACCACTCCGCTGCTCCCCCTCTCAGCGCTGCGCCCACTGCTCGCACCCTGCTTGCCTCCGATCCGAAGGTAAGGGCGTTATCCTCTAGATATCCTCTCACCATGGTCAGGAAGTACGCGAGGCTCCCGGCTTCTCCTCCGAATTCGATCCTCAGCTCCTCTCTTCTGGGTTGGTAGAGAAGGGGCTGCCTCTCCTGGCTCTCCGCTTGCGGTGGCCCTCCCTGGAGCCCTCGCTGCTCCGGGGGCATTTCCTGATGCCCTGTGCCACGCCCGGCTCCGGCCATTCCCCGGGGTTGTCCCTCCTCCTCATCGCTCTCCGCAGCGGTCCTCCAACTTGTCTGCGTTTTAGGACGTGCCCCGGGTCCCCGGTCACTCCTCTCCTCCGCGCTCCACATCGACTCCCCTCGGGGTTGTGGCTCCTCTAACAAGGGGGCCAGCCGCTCCATCACCTTCGACATCATCGCGAGGGTGGTCTCCATGGATGCCAACTTTTCCTCCAAGTAATCCAACCTCTGCGGGGAGGGAAAGTCTAGCCCGCTGCTTTCTCTCGTCGCTGCCCCTGCCCCCTTCACTCGCCTCTGTGTGACTCCGTTGGGCTGGGCGTACGCAGTCGATGAAGCCAAGGCATTCACTCTCTCCAGCTCCTCTTCCGCATTCTCAAAAGGGGAGCCTGGTTCTCCCCCCTCCGTTGGATCTTCCTCTCGTTGCATAGGGGTACCTCACCACAGCCGTGGGATGGCACCGATGGATCCTGGCTTAATGTAAGTTCACAGCAGCCGCTCCCAGAAAAGACACAGGACGCCAATCCGTAATCAATCAGGAAACTTTTACTACTGGATACACATACACAATGAAAGCCAGGATTGGCATACAGACGCAAGCCAACCCTTATATACCCTCCCCCACATTCGAATCCCCTCTTCCCGCCGACTGAGGATCCCGCTCAATATTCCCTGCCAAACCACCAACTGCCCTTCCCAAGGCCACCAGCTGCAAATCCTTATCGGTTCTCCATGTCAGGAATCTGGTTTTTTGCGCCACCATCCAAGGCCAGGAAACCGAGTCCTGACACCTGTCTATGGCCACTTTTCTTTGATCCTACCCTTTACCCTCAGAATCCCATACTTTGGAGAAATGCAGTCCCTGTGATCCATCCTAAACTGGAACTCTACCTCTGAGTTGAAAACGTCCCATCTCCCTGGTATGTTAGATCCAGATCAGATTGTGCTATGTAGAAAAAATAAACATAGTTTAATCCCATATCCACCTACATTTTTATGACATTTTAGCTACAATTACAATAGGCAATCAGTTAAAAAATCAAAATGGAAAACATACAAAATATTGCCATGCATTCCAAGTTTCAGTAGTTTTCTGTTTTCAGGGTACAGCCAGTGTAGAACAGGACCCCTGTAGTCCTGTTTAGTGTGGCAGGGTGTGTGTAGTTCCATTTGGTTTTGAAATGGGTACATTGAAAATAAATGGGGAACAAGATAAGACTACAATATAAAACGTGATTGGCCAAAGGTTCTGATTTGGAAATTTTGAAAATGAGAAAAAGCTAGATACTGTTAACATTTGTAGATTCAGGAGAGAAGTGGATGATCAGAGCCGAGAAGCAAGTCTAGTGACTAAAGGAAGCTATTTCTAAGCTATGAAAGGAGTAAGTTCCTTTGAGACAAATCCAGAGTTCATAGCTAAGATGAGTAGGAAGTCATTCTGTGTGGTGGTGGTGATAAAGTTTTGTATCTGGAAGGGGGGGGGGGGGGAGAAGAAAATTAGGTAAGGTTAGCAATATAGTGTTCCCATGCAAAAGATATTGCAGTGTCTAATTCTTCAGTTTGTGGTCTTCCCAAATTCTGCCTAAGATCTACATGAAAAAATCTGCACCACACCTAAAAATCCAGGTGCAATCTTTGGGTGAGTTTCACCAAAAATCCACTCCAAAACAGTAAAATGTGGGTGAAAATGCCATCTCACACCCACAGAATACACATAGAATTTTTAATCCTCCCTAGCCTGGTGCTTTTGGCTCTATATGGCCAGAATGGAAACCGAAAATACAACTGTCAGTTCTTCAACTGAAAGGATGTACTGCAATAATCCGAAATGGTCAGCAAAGGCTTCCATGATAGAAGACATATTTCTACAGCTCGGTGGATCCTGGCTTAGAGTGCTTAAGGAATATTTAACAAAGGAAAGTTGAAATTCAGAATACAGTTAATGTCAAACTGTAAAATACAAAACTGACAGCTTTGAAATTTATTAGCAGGTAGGAATCGTCTAGTATGCTAAATCACTCAGGCATTATTCATTAACGTGAAATAAGCCTAGTAGAGCAAGCATGCATGACTAGGGAGACAAGACTGATAGTAATAACTGTATTGCACAGGTTTTCCTTTTTGACAAGTAACTGTTTCCCATTCAGGATACTAAAGCATTGCTGGGGTAAATTTAAGTTGTTGGTAATATGGATTGTTATCCAGTTGGCCTTCCATATTTTCAGGTTTGAAATCTGTGGATTTGATGATTTGTAAGTTTGACATCAACCTGTCACAGTCGCTTTCTTCTCATTTTCCAGGACAGAACTGGCACTTCACTCAGATTCCTTCATCTTAATATATAAAAAGCTTCTGTGCATCATGAGTAGGCTAAAAACAAACAAACTATGGAGCCAACTGACATCAAATTTGGCCTCCAAACGTCTCATACCCCAAGGTATGACCAACAATAAAAAAAACCCAAAATTGTGAAAATAGCTTTAAAATCCATAAAAAATAAGAAATACCTTACAACGCATGCACAAAACCTAGCCCCACCCCCTCCTGTGTGAGAGGGGGAAAGAAACTGCCATCCGTAGCAAAGCAGCTGGCCTTCCCTGTTTCAGGAGTCAAGCCAGCAGCCCTGCAAAAAGCAAGTCGAGAAGCCAGCCAAGGAGAGGAGAAAGGCCCTACAGGAAAGGAACAGCCTGGCAAAGCTGCTCTGAAAAGCAGCCTTTAGAGCCTCCTCAGAGAGAGAGATTGGGGGTGGGGTGGGGGGAGAGAGACAAGGATGGACAGAGGGACAGAAAAAGCAAAGAAGCAAGCAAGGAAGGAAGGGGAGGCCTTTTGTAGCTATCAGGCAAGGAAGGCGAGAGAGAAATTGGAAAGGAGTGAGGGAGGGAGGAGGATCCATGCCAGGAGGAGGCTGCACAGGCCTCGAAAGAGACACAGAGTTCAGTAACAAATCTCATACTCCAGGTCTGGACCTACTTGGGCCTGCCAGACATTTTGGACTTCAACTTCCACAATTCCTAACTGCCACACAGTTCTGGCTGTTAGGAATTGTGCAAACTGAAGTCCAAAATGTCTGGAGGGCCCAAGTAGGCCCAGGCCTGCACACATATACACTCATATATACATACACATATATACACACATAAATACATGCAAACCCCACATATATACATATACACATGCACACATATACATATACACATACATTGCCCACCTTCATAACTTTTGAAAAGCCTTGCAGCTTAAAAGTCTGGCTTCTTCCTGCCTATAGGAAATCTTTGTGGGGAGGTGTTCCCTAGCCCAGATTGTTTCATGTCCTGGATTCCTGTTTTCTGAGGGCCACAGCAATACATGGCCAGGGTACAGCTAGCATCTACACAAGAATGTATAGACTGACTCAGTCTGGATTCCTTGATGTGATTTGTATTTCCTATATCTATGGGTAAAGGATCATAAGGATTGAGTGCCTAGCCACCAGGTGCTATCCCTCCTGAGGCTTAAGGTTACCTCATATTTAAAGAGGAGGGGAGGAAAAGCTATTGTTGCTGCAGCCACCTTCCTCCTGAAGCTGGGGGCTGCTGCATGCACATTCACATAATAGCTCTGCAATTTGGAAGGAAGGGGCGGATGAGCGATCGCCATTGTGACCATACTTCCCCCTGAAGCCAGAATTGCTGTGTGCACATTCACACAATCTTGCCATATTTCAGGAGGAATGGGAGCATGAGCAATCGCTGATTCCAGAATAACTTTAGAGATTCGCGTCAATATTAACATTCTTCAGCAACCTGAAAAAGGAAGACTTACTTGTTTTCATTTTAGAGGTGTGTTAACATTGACCAAAATCTAAAAATTATTCAGGAATCTGATTTGAACCCAAGAGGACATATGTCTGAACCATAGTATTCAAGCAAATGATTTTATTTAGATGCCATCGAAGAGTGTTAACATGGGGTTTCCTTGTTTGAAATTATTTCTAGTTGAATATTAATAAAATAATCAAGGGATGCTTCTGTCGGATTTTAAATGTTCAGAAACCATGCTTTCTGAATTCTTTATTTGCACCCCCGCCTCCAGAAGCTGCTGCCACAGTATGCCCATTAACTGTTATTTTATTGGTTCAGTACACTGACAGATTGAGAATGTTGTTGTGGCAGAATTGCAGGTGGAGTAGCACAGGCAGCTTTCTTTACAGGAAATATTTCATGCTGTGGGGATCAGTTGTGTTACCAAGCTCTAAGCAATTTGCATAAGATACTGCAGAAGATCCTGTACCAAACTGACGTCAGCTTTTTAACAAGTGAAATGAATTTACACAGAACAGAAATAAATTCCTCCTTGAAAGATAGGAGTCTACACCATTGTAGGAATAGTTTCTTCCAGTTTACGTTTGAAAATCAGGAACCATCCTCAGGAGTGTGTGCTCCTCATCTCTAGGTCCTTTGGCTTACCTTCACTGTAGTCCATATAACCTCTCCCATTTTTAGCCTGCCCCTTTGTGACTTGCTCTTCTCTCTAAAAAGTTGGTCAGTGGTCATTTAAGTTTTTCTTTTTTACTTTTGTGAACATTTCATGTAACATTTAGAGTCATGGTTGGATATTACAATACACTTCATTGTTAAATATGCAATCATTATTGAAAGTTGCTAAAACAATAACTGTTGTTCAGTCCATCAGGAATATTTGTGTTAGTGAAATCAGTTTTAGCTGTGAATGTTAATCCCTTTCCTTAATACGTGTCCTTTCTTACAAGGTCTCCAGTGCTGCCTCTTCCTAGCACCTCTCTTCAGAATTTTAATTTCTAACTGTATGAATAAAGGTAGCATACTGTTGGGATTCTGCACAGTGTTTCTGGTATGGAGCGGTGTTGTGCTTCCTTTTTGCTTTTTACTCACTGAGCATGTTTTAATCAGCACAGAAACTTTCAAATTCTACGTAGCAAGAATTGGCAATTGTAGCAATATTCTTGCTTTTCTTACCCATCTTGCAGGCCCATTTTCCCTGCTTGCTCAGCATCTGTTTCTTTTCTTTTCTCTACCTCTGCGGAAATATGCCTGGCTGAATCCACCTTGGTGGTTCTGAAGACCTGCAGATTGTACAGGATTCTTCCTGCAATGATCTGGGCAGGGCTCCATGTGAACAAGGCACTGTTGCATATCATCTGTTACTTTAGTGTGGTAATAGACAAACTCCAATCTAGTGCAACAACACTGAGGCTGGATAATTTCTGAATCTAGATTCATTGTGTGCCAAAAGACATCAAACCAAAATTATTGTAAGGAGTCCTATTAAATAAATACCTTAATATTCTAACTGTTCTAAACTGACCTGTTTTCAAACTTTTTGATAGTGTTGTGGTCTCTAACCTGTCACTTAAGTGGGGGCTTCCTATACAGGTAATATGGGAAATAACTTTCAAACCAGCGTTGTTACTCTTTCTCCAGTTCACTTGTATGTAACACAATGATAGGCTTGCTGTCTTATAGTCACAATGGTACATTACATAGTTTGTCAAGTGAATAATAGCCTCTGGTATTCTATTTATTTCTCCCCTAACCTATTGCTAGCCTAACTTTTCAGACAACATTACTGAAAATGTTTTTAAAAGCCAAATCCATGTAATGCATTAATCGGTTCTCTAAACCTGATGTTTAGAAAATGTGTTGGGAATTGGTGGCATATGATCCTGCTGATTTCTAGAAATCCAATAGTTAAATGGCATCAGCAGAAACTGGCTAGAAACACAAGTGCTACCTGGTGTGTAATTAGAGATTTGTGAATATTAAATATTTATGCTACACTGATTGGAATTGATTCAGTGTTTCCAGCTGCTGTAGGAGCACAGTCTTCAAGCACAAATCTTTTTTTAGTATTTATTTAATATTATGTTGTGCATTGCCTTAGATCCCATATTGGGAGAAAATCAGAACAATCAATCAATACCAATATCTTGCTAGAACATTATTTTAATAGTTGCTGTAGATAAACAGGATACTTCCCATGAAGAGTAGTGATTTTAGAAGTATTATTCCTTAGCTGCTTGTGCTAATTGATATAAGCAGCTAAGGAATAATAATTGTGTTTGTGCTTTGAGTTGTGTTGTTTAACATAAACATGGAACCATGGGTGGTCGTGGTCCAGAGTTTTGGCCCCTTCTACTGCCAAATAATCCATATTTTTGAAGCACATAATCCAGATTATCTGCTTTGAACTGGATTATCTGAGGCCCCTCCTATACTATCATATAAAATCCGTATTATCTGTTTTGAACTGGATTATTTGGCAGTGTAGACTCATATAATCCAGTTCAAATAAGATAATACGGATTATCTGATCTGATCATTTGGATTATATGGCATTGTAGAAGGGGCCTATTTTACACTGCCGTATAGTCCAGTTCAAAGCAAATAATCTGGATTTTATATGGCAGTGTAGAAGGGGCCCTTGAAGGCCTGGTGTTTGCAATGTGCTATGAAATCCAACCCCTTTCTATCTACATTTGGAGAATGGATTTATTTTTAAACTTTTTAAAAATGTATGCTGTCTTTATAGGAATTTGTAGGACTTGGCACTCTACCTCCAAAAATGCCATCAGATTTGTTCTATAGTTTTTTTTCCTGTTATATATTACAATATTTTTATGTTTTAATATATGATTGAACCTTGTTTAAAAGGCTCAGGATCTTTCTTTTCTATCAGTGAAGCTTTGTCTGTTGCTTTTTCTTTTGTCCTCTGCTTCTCAATTTTCACAATGCAGTATTCAGTAATAATCCTCTATTATATTAACTTTCCAAAAAGAGCCTTGATAGCTCTTTTTCATCTCATCCCCTTAATGTTTTGATGTAAATGTTTTCTCCATTCCTCACTTATTGAACTAACCTGGGGTAAAGTCCAAGATTTGGAAAAAATAGCTTTTAAAGAAGTTATAGCCTTTAACTGCAAAAGAGTAAAAATAGCAGTCGTCAGAATAATTTTGGCCCTCTCCAAATCATTGGCACACCAAATTTGAATGCAATCATTTTGCTCTTAGACCAGTTTTCTTAGATAGATACTCTATGCCAGGGGTCCTCAAACTAAGGCCCGGGGGCCAGATACAGCCCTCCAAGGTAATTTACCCAGCCCTTGCTCAGGGTCAACTTAAGTCTGAAATGACTTGAAAGCACACAGTAACAACAACAATCCTATCTCATTGGTCAAAAGCAGGTCCACATTTCCCATCTTCTCATGATGTGGCCAAAGTACTTCATCTTGGCCTCTACTAGCCTTCCCTCCAATGAGCAGTCGGGCTTTATTTCCTGAAGTATGGACTGGTTGGATCTTCTGGCGGTTCAAGGCACTCACAAAACTTTCCTCCAACACCACAGTTCAAAAGCATATATCTTCCTTCGCTCAGCCTTCCCTAAGGTCCAGCTCTCACATCCTTAGGTGACTATGGGGAATACCATTGCTTTAACTATGCGGCTCTTCATTACCAGTGTGATGTCTCTACTCTTTACTATTTTATCGAGATTGGACATTGCTCTCCTCCCAAGAAGTAAGTGTCTCCTGATTTCCTGGCTGCAGTCTGCATCTGCAGTAATCTTTGCACCTAGAAATGCAAAGTCTGTCACTGCCACCACGTTTTCTCCATTTCCCAGTTATCAATCATTCTTGTTGCCATGACCTTGTTTTTTTTGTGTGTGTTTAGCTACAACCCAGCTTTTGCGCTTTCTTCTTTCACCTTGATTAGAAGGCTCCTCAGCTCCTTCTCACTTTTGGCCATCAAAGTGGTCTCATCTGAATATTTAAGGTTGTTAATGTTTCTTCCAGCAATTTTAACCCCAGCCTTGCATTTGTCAAGCCCTGCACATCTCATGATGTGTTCTGCATACAAGTTGAATAGGTTTGGTGAGAGTATACAACCCTGCCTTTCCCAATCTTGAACCAGTCTGTTGTTCCATGGTAAATTCTTACTGTTGCTACTTGGTCCTTATACAGATTCCTCAGGAGAGAGACAAGGTGGCTTGGTATCCACATAGCTTGTTTTAGTTCATGTGTGATCCATTTTGGGTCCCATTTCAGAGAAAGGTGCTATACTTCAGAATAAATGACTTAAAAAATGTATTGGACCGCACACATGAAAACAAATAAACAAATACCCCAGGCTGCTTACTAGTAGCTTATATCTTACATTTGACCCCATATCCCACCTCGTTTCCTTCTGTAAGTCTTTCTCTTGGATGGATGGTTTCTTTTGAAGCTGTAAAATTATCTTCCTTTGGGATGAGGAAAGAATTATGACTTCCAAGCTTATGTTCTGCAGGATTCTATAGAAATTTGTTCTCAGATCTCAATTTGGTATGTGTGTGTCTACAGATGGTCCCTTGAAGAATACCAGCTTATTTTTTAGACTATTTTTCTTCTATAACATTTCTAGATTTCTTGATCAAGAATGTAGATTTGCAGGGTCAGTATCTGTGTGTATGAGAGGGAGAGAGAGAGATTTTATATTGTTTCAGCCCTTTTTAGTTTCCCGTCTTTGGTGGCCAAAAATTAAGCTGTATAATTGAGACTGCCCCAGCAGAGTATGTCAGCAGGGAAGCTTTTAACTTGAAGATGAATTCATTAGAGTTGGTTTAAGACATCCCAAATGTGGCCTCTTTAAATGCAGACTCAGAAGGATTAAAGCTTAGTCAGAACTTGTTTAGGAGGCAATTTCATCATTGCCTGCCAGTGTCTGAATCTGGATATGAAGGGCTAATTGGTTCTCTGACATTGCATCTAAACTGATTAGCTGCTTAGATGAAGCCTCCAGTGGAACAATGGGTTAAACCCTTCTGCCGGCAGGACTGATGACCGATAGGTTGGAGGTTTGAATCCAGGAGAATGTTAATAATCTCCCTCGATCAGCTCCAGCTCCCTATGCGGGGACATGAGAGAAGCCTCCCACAAGGATGGTAAAAACATCCGGGCGTCTCCTGGGCAATGTCCTTGCAGATGGCCAATTCTCTCACACCAGAAGCGATTTGCAGTTTCCCAAGTTGTTCTTGACACACAAAAAAGCTGCTATGCTGATTATTTTTCTTATTTGAAACAATCACAAAGCTGCATCTTTTCAAAATGGCAAGAAATTCAAAATTGGAGGCTTGGTGCTTGGAAACTCTTGAACTGTTTAAATGATCACTACCTTTGCCTGCTAGTTCAGGTAAAAGAACTAAAAAAGCAAGTGCACCAGTAAGTTTGCAGAATTCATATAACTATTCTCCCAGAAAACCTAAGGCGCAGGTAAGATGCAAGTCAGTGTCCATTTGGTTTGCATATATGAGAGAACATTGGTTTCTCCCTGGTTTTGGCACTCTTCACTGCTTTGGCCAAGTACTTTTGAAGGCAGAGATGAGTGAAAATGAACATGTTTATGTCTGTAAGTAGGACTCTTCTAGCTGAAATTGAAAATGGTAAAGTTAAATCTTTAAACTTATTAAAATGGTCGAGTGGTATAGTATATACAGCTGATGGTACTGGACATGTCTGATCAGGAAATACATGGTAGGTAAAGAGCTGAACATAAAGAATATAGTTCTGTGATCTACATCAGATGTGAGTAAATGTTGAAGGCAAGGGAGCCACATTACCCCTCAAAGACCTTGGAGGTGTTCACCTCACACTGCACCTTCTCCTATAAAAAAGTTATTTTTGAGTCTTCAAATGACCTCTGAGGGACATATCACAGATCTCATGTTTGGGGGCCTCATTTTGACCTTTCATTTTGCAATAATTTGCTTAGAATCTAGGAGGTTCAGGTAGGGCTTCCAAACATGTTAGAAATGCTCTTCACGGATCCATAGATCTGGGGCAGTGTTCCATTCCAAAACATCTTCAGCACCATTTAAATCAGGCATTGGCAAACTTTGGCCCTCCAGTTGTTTTGGACTTCAACTCCCACAATTCCTGACAGCCAGTAGGCTGCTAGGAATTGTGGGAGTTAAAGTCCAAAACACCTGGAGGCCCGAAGTTTTCCCAGGCTTGATCTAAATCCACCCATAATAATTCCTGACCTTAAGTGCTGGTGACACCTGGCCATTTTCTCAAGCTAGATAGAGACTTCCACTTTGAACCATAGATCCAATAAGTGTCAGAAGAAGAAGAAGAGGAGGAGGAGGAAGAAGAAGTAACAGTAGTAGTGGCAGCGGCAATGGCAGCGGCGGCAGCGGCATTCTGAGAGCCTTTAGGAGGCTTCATCTCTTCCAGTACTATCTCACCTGGTTCTTACTAATCAACTTACACTAGTCATCTGGCAATGAGACTCCTGAGGTGGAACCTATCACAGTGAATTTGACATACAATATTCCAAGATTTGAAGACCAGACATCCATCACTAGACCTTAATCACATGAATCTTTGTCCCTGCAGTTTGTACAGATCAGTACCATTTCCGGTGAGTAGATTGTAGATTCTGGAGATGAGGCAACAAAGACCTCCTACTCTCATGCCTGCTTACACAATTAAACGTTCTCCCATTCTCACTCCTGAGAGGATTGTGTCTTTGATTCCATTGTGTCAGCCTTTGATACGTATATTACCCATGCCACTCCAAAACTCTTTGGAGAACATGATACTGTATCTCCTGCTGACAATATTTGCTCTTTTGATAAACAAATGCTGTGCATGATGTACATGCTATTATACCTCATCATGAAACAACAGAAGCTGTGTCTGTAGACCCAGTTTATAGGTTAATTCAAAGCAGGATATCTACACCTTTTATTTCTCTACTTTCATCTCTAAAGTCACTTGCAGATTACAATTCATCTTTGGGAATGGTGCAGTGCCAGAGGAAAATTGATTTCAGTGATTCATCTTCTCAGAGAGAAGAATGTGTTGGCAGATGCTCTCAGCAGGTCTTCGTATTTGTGCCATGAATGGAAGTTACTCCCCAATGTGTTGGAGATGGCATTAGGAACATAGAGTATCCTGGTGGTAGACTTTTTTGCCAAAAGCAACCAGTGCAAGATATATTGGTCCAGATCCCAATAGGAAAGGGACTTGTGCATCAATGCATTCCTGTTTCATTCTGGAGATCCTGGTCTTTTCATTCTTCTCCCTGATAATCAAGGTATTATTAAAAATCAGAAGAGATAAGGCAAACTGTACTCTGATCATGCTATTCTGATCATGCTATTGCTTTGCCCTACTTCTTCATCCGTCCTAAGGCACCTATGTCAGGCTTCTGTACTGTCCAGATCTGACTACACAATTGGAAAGTAAGACATCCCAATTTCAACACACTACAATTGACAGCATGGAGGATACTTCCTTAGTATATCTTGCTCACGCTGCTGCAGTTATTGCTGTGGTGTATAGATCTGCTGTACAGTGCTCTTATGAATGAAAACATTCCTCATTTCTTCTTTATGGTTTTTGTGAAATCGTACATATGGGTCTTATTCGCAGGTGCAAGACAGCTCGGAATTCTCTATAGCTTTAAGAAATTCTTGGTGGTAGCCAAGAGTTCCTTTTCATCCGCAGTGTTAGCAGCAGCAAGGACTTTCTCTTAGGTAAGTTACCTTATTAAGTGTTTGGTTCTCCTATCTACTGCAGTTTTCTTCACGTATTGACCTTCGGTTCTTTGACTT
Source organism: Anolis sagrei (assembly GCF_037176765.1). NCBI lineage: Eukaryota > Metazoa > Chordata > Lepidosauria > Squamata > Anolidae > Anolis > Anolis sagrei. Next base: position 206,131,622 of record NC_090024.1, on the reverse strand, counting down.
CTCTTTAGTTATTCCTACTTGGTGGTTTTTTCCAGTGCTTGATTTGCACTGACTACTACTGTGAGTACACTAAGTTTTGGGACTACTCCTTCCCTGTATTTCTCTTACTCACCTGCTTTTTATCACTGTGTCTACCTTTTAAAAGGAATGTGTGGCATGTGAAGGAAGGCATTCAGACACTGGTGGTCACTTAATGTGTCTGCTCTGCTTGGGAGAGGCTCATGTGGTGAAGATCTTGCCAAACTTTCATCCCCCGAGCATGGAAGAATAAAGAAGCACGCCTTAACATGCTCCTTTGTGAGCTGGTGTTTACGGCCTTGTCTTCCTGGCCAAAGAAACCAGCCTGTAACCATGCTTCTTCTAGTGGTCATCTGTGAAATTTGCACATCCCCGCTCATCCTCCCTGCTTTTTGTCATGCCTTGGTTTTCTGTAAGCTGCTGTCATAGTGGCCGAAGAACTGAGGTGCTAGCCCCACCTGATGGCTGTAGTCTCTAGGGCAGGGTGGGCAGGTCTAAAACCAAGAGTTTCTTAAAGCTATAGAGAATTCCAAGCTGTCCTGCATCTGCACACAAGACCTATATGTGCAAATTTCACAGATGACCACTCAAAGAAACATGGTTACAGGTAAGCAACCCAACTGTTCTTGTCATCCTGAGGGGTTACCTCAGAACCACCGTGTTCTGAAATTGCTACTATCTCTGTCTGAAAAAGGAACTATCCTTTTCTAGTGGCAATTTCTGCAGATTTCCAATTTATGGGCAGTTTTTCCTGCCCCAAAAACCTAGCACTGTAATAATTTTTAAAGGGATACAAGAACCCTTATCTTCCAGTTTCAGGTTCAATATTTCAATGGAATTTGGTATTATCACAGCTCTCCAGGAAACCCTTTGAACCAATGACATTCTTCTATTTATTTAACTGGAAAACTGCCTTTGTTATAGCAACCACAGACAAGGAGGATAACTGATTTCAGAATGGACCAACTTTTCCAACTTTTCCTATAGTTTCATCATGACTGGATTGTTCTCAGATCAGTCACTACCTTCCTTCCAGAGACAGTGTCCTTCTTTCACATTAATCAACCCTTAATATTGCCTGCTTTAATACAGAACCATATATCAGACTTAGAATGGAATTTACATTGCTTTGATGTTAGAAAAACCCTTGCTTTCTGTGCTGACAGGACCACAACTTTCCTAAACTCTCAAAGATTATTTGTTTTCTGTTCCTAAAAATAAAATGGCACAAGTTTCTTCACAGAATTTTACCAAGTGCATGGTCTCTATGATTCATCTTGCTTATGTAAAGGTTTCCCCTGACATTAAGTCCAGTCGTGTCCGACTCTGGGGTTGGTGCTCATCTCTGTTTCTAAGCTGAAGAGCTGGTGTTGTCCATAGACACCTCCAAGGTCATGTGGCCAGCATGACTGACTGGAGCGCCGTTACCTTCCAGCCGGAGCGGTACCTATTGATCTACTCAAATTTGCATGTTTTTGAACTGCTAGGTTGGCAGAAGCTGGGGCTGACAGCAGAAGCTCATGCCGCTCTCTGGATTTGAACCTGCGACCCTTCGGTCAACAAGTTTAGCACCTCAGCGGTTTAACCCACTGTGTCACCAGGGGCTCCTCATCTTGCTTACAAACTGGCAAAAAGATCTTCCAATTCAAGTTTGTAGCCATTCCACTCAAACTGTGGTAGCACCTATTCCTTTTTGAGTTGTGTTTCTTAGAGCGATGTCTGTAAGTCAGCTATTTGATCATAGCCTGCTACTTTTATTTGCACTACAAGATAGATATGTGATCAAAGACTGATGTTGTTTGGGGGAGAGCCATATTTACTTGCCTCCCACTTCCTGTGGTTAGTAGCTTGCTAGTCTCCTATTTTTGTAAGTCACAGAGACCACAAAAGACAGGTTGTTTGCCTGGAACTGTAGTTCTTTGAACTCCTACAATCCTGCCCGTTCTCCCCTCATTATGTCCTGCATTTCTTTTGCTCTTGGGGTTCTGCTGCTATTTGAGTTCACAGATGACTGTTCAAAGAACTACTCTTACATGTAAGTAACCTGTCCTTTTTGTTGAGTTAGTTGGGGGGAATACCTGTATTTTGCATTATTATACCAAAAACATCAGCATGATAGCAAATGATGTAGTGTGAGGGGCAAAAGAGAAGAAAATATAGAAAATAAGTCCAAAGCTAGCACCTGATCAGGATGGAGGGTAGAAGAGTCACTGGACCAGGTGAATGCGTTAGGGCAAGAAAGCTTAAGAGAAAAGATGAGATGTTCTGCCTTGGACATATTAAATATACTATGGCAATGAACCCTCTATGTGGAAATATCAGGCAATTGAGAAATATAGGAGTGGATGTAAAAGAACATAGGAAGTTTCTTTGTACTTAATCAAACCATTGGTCCAACCCTAATCATCATTGACTAGCTGCACAATTCCAGTTGGAGGCAGTGTTTTCTTCTAGTCCTACATTGAGATATTTCTTATTCCCTGTGGTCTTCCATCAAAATATCAATGTAGCTTCATTTTGCTTATTTTCCAAAATTAGATGAGATTGGATTTGTTGAAGGTGCTGATAGAGAAGGAATTTCCAGCAACCGAGACAGCTGTTATCAGCATTTATATGGTATTGAATACCTTGGTATTTGTTGGGGTCATTTGGTAGCAATTATCCATTGAACTAGCGGGATGGATCCTTTTTGACCCCAATGGGCAAATGAAAAATACAGTTTTCCATTGTGAAAATGCTCCATGAATGATTAATCTAAGACTATCTGAGGACAAAATCAAGAAGCAAGAGTGTAGAGTGCAAGCAACGATTCCATAATCAGTAGAGAGAAAAAGAATGATAAGAACAGAATAGGAACTTTGGAGATAATTTGCTGAAGATTGGTGAGGAGCGTTTCAGTGCAGCACAGAAGTAAAAGCTCCAGATTGTAAGAAGTTCAGGAAGAAATCAAAGGAAAAAAATCTGAGTGAGTGACAGTAGGCTCTTAATATTTGAAGGCAAAGAGCTCTAAGGAAACAATATTATAATAAGGGAGCAAGATGAGTTAAGGTATTTCTTCACAGTAGCAAATTTGTAGCAGGGAAGGAGGCAGAGGAAATGATTATGTGATGGAGATGAGGATGAATGGCAACCAAATGCAAGAGGGCATAGAATAAAGAGAACACAAAGAGTTGGAAAAGATGAGAAGGACATTTATATTGTCAAATAAAATGAAGAGGAAAAAAGAAAGATTTCAGGGGGAAAGACTGGTGAATTAAAGGAAATAGTTTCAGGGGTCTATATTTCAGAAAGCAAAACATGGGTGGAGAGAAAGAGCAATTTGGGAGGAGATGAGGAAAAAAAAAGCCTTATTAAGGCAGAAAAAGGAAAGATTAGATTCCAAAGACTATTAGAGGCATGAATCAGGGTAGCTTTTACAAGGGAAAAACATAAAGGAGGAAGAGTTTGTAATAGAGAAAAATAGCATAGCTAACTTTTTAGTTCTCTGATAGGCATTTGTGAAGACTAAAGTACAAATGAAGGGATGCATGGGAGGAAGAATCCTGTGGTGTAGGTTAGAGGAGAAATATTTTGGAATGTGTGGGAATTATTCATGATTCTTAGATGAAATTGTAGAGTCTGAGGAAGTGAGCAAAAATAAAACAGAAGAAAGAGAGCCACGGATGCATTGATGGAAGGCAAGTCCAAGAAGAGTACAAAGGTGGGAGACGAGTGTGTAAAAGAGGCAAAAAGATGGTCAAACAGAAAAAGTTCAAAGCAGAGAAGTCAATAACAGAATTATTTGCTAAAGACAAGGTCAAGCTTATGGCAATCCATGGAGGAGATAGTCTAAAAGTAGAGACAGGAAGAGAAGTAGCCTGGTGAGAGAAGATGATTGGCATCTTTTACTAGTGAGATTCTAAACAGGATCACTGAAACCAAAGTGGAAGGTGAATGTAATGCCAGGAAAATTACAAGCCAAACATGAAGACCCGAGATAAACATTGAGGGTTACAGCTCAATGCCACAGAAATAAGAATGAGACTATAGTCCTGTAGAATGAGAAGCAGCAGGACAAAGAAGGAAAAGGCTGAAGCTAGGAAGAACTGGAAAGCAGCTAATGACCTCATTATACAAGAGTATCCATTTTAAATGCCGTGACTGCCTCCTGCAGAATTCTGAGCTTTGTAGTTTAGGAGGGGGAGCTTTAAACTGCTTAGCCAGAAAATTCTTCAGTAGGCAGCTGTAACGGATTGGCCCACATTAAAGGGCTGGTGTAGAAAGGTAGAAAATAGGCCCAGCTCGTAAAAGCTAAGGAGAAAGGTAGGTGGAGCAAATAGGCAGGCTCTTGGCCAGAAGAGCAATTTGATTGGGTAATGAAATTGGAGGGAAAAGCTCAGTAACGGGAGATGGGCAGAGCCAGAGGAAAGGAGAAGGAGCAAGGCAGCCATTTTAAAATCACTTAGGAGTTTGGTGTGGAAGATGAAGGGTTAGGAGTTCGAAGGAAGGAAGAGATTTTGGAACTGTTTGCTTTATGAAAGATTCTTCTCTGAGGACAATAATTAATAGGCCTTTATAGTGATTAGAGTGCTGTGGGAGGAAGGGAGATTTTAAAAGGTTTAAAAGATCCTGTTTGGATTTCTGTGTGTGTAACTTTATTTTAAGAAATTCAAGATACTGTATAAGTACCATCTTCTTTAAGAAGTAACGCCTGACAAGTTATTTGAAACCATTACGCATATTGACTGTTCAAAATAAACAACATATTCCTGTTTTATTCCAACCGAAGTCTTTGTGTGACTTTTTACACATTCCAGTGAAGGAGGTGGTCTATTAAAATAACAATTTGCTGGCAGCAAAAGAAATATTAATAAATAAATAGGATGCAGCAAAGGCAAAATATAAAAATACAGGGATAGCTTCCCACTGACTGGCCTTGTGTGTGTGTGGGTGTGTGTGCACTGATTCCCTCATGGTCTCTCCTTGGGCCAGACATTGTTGTTTGTCCTCCATCTTGCGTGGGTGTGCCTGAGGCAGATTCTGCCTTCCCTCACTCCATTGTTTATGTTAATTGATGGCAGTCTGTTATAGCAGCCACAGCATTTAAAATGGATAGAAGCTCTAGTGTGATGTTTTAAGTGAAACACAAGTATATATATGCTGAGATAATAACAGTTGCTCTAAAAAGGGAGACTACACCAAATTAATTGAAAGTGATGTGCTTGACATTTCAAAGAAAGCTTAATGGGAATTTAGCTACAACAATGCCCAGCACTGTGCTAATAAAGGCTGTGACTCATGCTTTGCTTCTAGAAAAGAATGAGGCTCTTTTTGAATGCCTACACGGCCAGCAGCCCAATGCCAAACGTTATACTTCAGATTTTCTTAGTGTCTCCATTCATGGACTTTTGCGAAATGAAATAACAGAAGTTTGAAAAAGAAGTTGTGCCTATGCAAAGGACAAAGCCCTTTGAAAACGACAACATTATATCTTACCAGTATTCTTCCTCCTCTCTTATAATATTGCTCATCATTACCTCCAGTCACCTGCTCTTTGGCTAGTCTTATATAGTACATAGGCAGACTATCAACTTCTGCATAGTATTTCTGCAAATTTCTATAAAAATTGGTTAGACTTGAGGAGATTGCTATCTTCCCAGCTCATAATATTTACCTGCTTAGATACAAAGATAAGAGGGAGTTATCTTTTTGTCCCAGTTACATGAATGGAGAAGAGAGATGTTGTATCATAGAATCAGTTATTTAGTGTTAGATTTATATTTTAGGCTCAGGGCTAACGTGCACACCCATAGGAGCTATGACATTCCAGACATCTCTCTAGAGGGCCATGACAGCCCATACTTCTATCATGGTCTCCTGCCCCTTACAATGGTTTTTATTTTAGTTTTTAATCCTGTAGGTTTTTAAAAAAACTTTTGGTATTTGAGGGAAAATATGCATTCAGCCTTCTTTTTTGTTCCTTTTAAAGAATGCCTCTTGGCCCATGTGGAACAGAAAATAAAGGATTTGGCAGCTCGGGGTGTTTTGTCTAAGTTCTTTTTGTGTGTTTTGCTTTTAGGGATTTGTACGTGGATTTTTAATTTAAATGTTGAGAAGCAGGAATTTCAAAGAGCACCTTAAATTTGCTTTCTACAAAATATTGTTTTGCTTTGTGCAAATATGTGGTAGAGTGCATAGAATCAAATACAAAGTTTGTTTTATGCTTATTTTCTTATGTAAGTTACTTGTCCTCTATGACAAAATAGACTTGCCAGTTTTGTGACTAGGCAGAAAACTTTCTAATGGCAGCAGTTTTGTAATGGTGCTGACTACAGTTTTTCAGATTATAAAAAATGTTTTGGAACTCCTAGTTGAGGCTTACCAGACAACATGAACAGCCAAAGATTAAAGTGTGCCTTGGCTATTCAGAAAGATACCCAAAGAGCTTCTATCTTTTCCATTTACTGTCTGGGTAGAGGACATATTGTCTTCTCTCTGTTTTCTTGTTGATCTTTGAGCCTACTTTAACTCTTGTTTAGGCTACTACTGAAGTGTAGAACCCAAAGGAAAAAGGTTCCAAATTTTCATTTCTGTCTTAAGGTGCCATCTGATTTTATATGTTTTCATAGAATCATAGAATCATAGAATCATAGAATCAAAGAGTTGGAAGAGACCTCATGGGCCATCCAGTCCAACCCCCTGCCAGGAAGCAGGAATATTGCATTCAAATCACCCCTGACAGATGGCCATCCAGCCTCTGTTTAAAAGCTTCCAAAGAAGGAGCCTCCACCACACTCCGGGGCAGAGAGTTCCACTGCTGAACGGCTCTCACAGTCAGGAAGTTCTTCCTAATGTTCAGATGGAATCTCCTTTCTTGTAGTTTGAAGCCATTGTTCCGTGTCCTAGTCTCCAAGGAAGCAGAAAACAAGCTAGCTCCCTCCTCCCTGTGGCTTCCTCTCACATATTTATACATGGCTATCATATCTCCTCTCAGCCTTCTCTTCTTCAGGCTAAACATGCCCAGTTCCCTAAGCCGCTCCTCATAGGGCTTGTTCTCCAGACCCTTGATCATTTTAGTCGCCCTCCTCTGGACACTTTCCAGCTTGTCAATATCTCTCTTGAATTGTGGTGCCCAGAATTGGACACAATATTCCAGATGTGGTCTAACCAAAGCAGAATAGAGGGGTAGCATTACTTCCTTAGATCTAGACACTATGCTCCTATTGATGCAGGCCAAAATCCCATTGGCTTTTTTTGCCGCCACATCACATTGTTGGCTCATGTTTAACTTGTTGTCCACGAGGACTCCAAGATCTTTTTCACACGTACTGCTCTCGAGCCAGGCGTCCCCCATTCTGTATCTTTGCATCTCATTTTTTCTGCCAAAGTGGAGTATCTTGCATTTGTCACTGTTGAACTTCATTTTGTTAGTTTTGGCCCATCTCTCTAATCTGTCAAGATCGTTTTGAATTCTGCTCCTGTCCTCTGGACTATTGGCTATCCCTCCCAATTTGGTGTCGTCTGCAAACTTGATGATCATGCCTTCTAGCCCTTCATCTAAGTCATTAATAAAGATGTTGAACAGGACCGGGCCCAGGACGGAGCCCTGCGGCACTCCGCTCGTCACTTCTTTCCAAGATGAAGAGGAAGCATTAGTGAGCACTCTCTGTGTTCGTCCACTTAACCAATTACAGATCCACCTCACCGTAGTTTTGCCTAGCCCACATTGGACTAGTTTCCTTGCCAGAAGGTCATGGGGGACCTTGTCGAAGGCCTTACTGAAATCCAGGTACGCTACATCCACGGCATTCCCCGCATCTACCCAGCTTGTAGCTCTATCGAAGAAAGAGATCAGATTAGTCTGGCATGACTTGTTTTTGATAAATCCATGTTGACTATTAGCGATGACTGCATTTGTTTCTAAGTGTTTGCAGACCACTTCCTTAACAATCTTTTCCAGAATCTTGCCCGGTATCGACGTGAGGCTGACCGGACGGTAGTTGTTTGGGTCGTCCTTTTTTCCCTTCTTGAAGATTGGGACCACATTGGCCCTCCTCCAATCTGCTGGAACTTCTCCCGTTCTCCAAGAACTCTCAAAGATGATTGCCAATGGTTCCGAAATGACTTCCGCTAGTTCCTTCAATACTCTTGGGTGTAGTTGATCTGGTCCTGGGGACTTGAACTCATTAAGAGCGGCCAGGTATTCCTGGACGACTTCTTTCCCAATTTGGGGTTGGATGTCCTCCAATCCCTCATCCACTCCATCTTGCTGAGGTTGAAGACTCTCTTTTTGTGAGAAGACCGAGGCAAAGAAGGCATTAAGTAGTTCTGCCTTTTCCCTATCCCCTGTCAGCATTGCCCCATCTTCTCCTCGAAGAGGTCCTATCGCCTCCTTGTTTTTCCTTTTTCTACTGACATAAGAATAGAAGCCCTTTTTATTGTTTTTAATGTCCCTGGCAAGTCTGAGCTCGTTTTTTGCTTTAGCTTTGCGGACCTTTTCCCTACAGGTGTTGGCCATTTGTTTGAATTCTTCTTTGGTGATTTCTCCCTTTTTCCACTTCTTGTGCATGTCTCTTTTGTGTCTTAGCACAGTTAGAAGTTCTTTGGACATCCATTCTGGCTTCTTTGCACTTGTCCTATTTTTTCTCTTTGTTGGCACGGTTTGCAATTGCGCCTTGAGTATTTCACTCTTGAGAAGTTCCCATCCATCCGTAGCTCCCTTGTCTTTTAGTATCTGTGTCCACGGAATGCTGCTCAGCGTTTCCTTCATTTTTTGGAAATCAGCTCTCCTAAAGTCCAAAATGCGGGTTTGACTTGTCTTAGTTTCGGCCTTCCTTTGTACCTCAAATTGCAGGAGCACATGGTCACTTGCCCCTAAGGATCCTACCACTTCGACCGCATCGATCAGGTCCTCCGCATTTGTTAGGATGAGATCAAGAGTAGCCAATCCCCTTGTTGCCTCTTCTACCTTCTGGACCATGAAATTGTCTGCAAGGCAAGCGAGGAATTTGTTGGACCTTGTACTCTTGGCCGAGTTTGTTTTCCAGCAAATATCGGGATAGTTGAAATCGCCCATGACTACTACATCTCTTTTCTGTGCCTGTTTGGTCAACTGTTGGCAGAAGACTTCATCAAGATCTTCCTCCTGGCTTGGGGGTCTGTAGTAGACGCCTACAACGACATCTTTTTGAGTCCCAGTTCCCTTGATTCTTATCCAGATGATTTCAAGCTGGTTTCCCAGATTGCTGTCTTGAATTTCTTCTGCAGCATAAGAGTTTTTGACATATAAGGCTACTCCGCCTCCTCTCCCCTTTGTTCGGTTTCTGTGAAAGAGGTTATACCCCTCGATATCTACATTCCAGCGATAGGAGTCATCCCACCAGGTTTCAGTGATGGCTATGATATCATATTTGTGGTGTTGTGCTAGAAGTTGGAGTTCGTCTTGTTTATTTCCCATGCTCTGTGCATTAGTGTATAAGACATGTGAGCCCCTGGAATCTTCCCTTGAGCTGTTTAATTGGGATTATTGTGCTTTTGGTACGTGGTCCTTGTTGTGTTTGTGCAGCCCTCCGTTTAGCCTTCTGGCGATTCCCAGACATTATGGGTAAAGTAGCGTTCGCAAGGCTGTTGTCCCCCTCCCCCGGTGGACCTAGTTTAAAGTGCGTCTAATGAGGTTTGCGAGTCTGTGAGCAAAAAAGTGTTTTCCTGCTTGTGTGAGATGCACCCCATCCCTTGCCAGTAGGCCATCCTCCTGGAATAGCAGGCCATGGTCGAGGAAGCCAAAGCGTTCCTCCTGACACCATTTTCTAAGCCAGTCATTGACCTGTACTATTTTTCTGGCTCTTGTGGGTCCGTGTCTTACAACAGGGAGGAGGGATGAAAAGACCACCTGTACATTACATTCTTTTAGCATTGCTCCTAGAGCTCGAAAATCATTTGTGATCTTTTGAAACGTATGCCTTGCAGTATCATTGGTTCCTACATGAATCAACATGAGGGGAGGACGGTGATAGGGCTTGAGGAGCCTGGTGAGCCTCTGAGTGATATGGTGTATTTTTGCCCCCGGTAGGCAGCATATTTCTCGAGCCATCCCATCTGGTCTGGAAATGACAGCTTCCGTTCCTCTAAGGAGGGAGTCGCCTACTACCAAGACCTGTTTACTTTCAGGAATGACAGCGCCCCTTTTGTGCAATGTGGTGTGTAGGTCTCCAGAGAAGTGATCCTGTTGGTGTGTATTGTGTAGGTGAGAAGTGTTGTCCTCCTCCTCGACATCCCCGGTGCATTCGTCAAGGACAATCCATTGAGATTCATCCGAGAGCCTATGGTTCTCCTGTATGTGTTCCTGTTGCTCATGGTCTATGGTTGGGGATGGTACACCTGCAGGATTGTGCAAGTGTGAATGTTGTGAAGTGTTGTCCCTGTCAGGGCTATCCCCCGCACACTGATCAAGGATGAGCCACTGATCAGTATCTAAGCCATTCTGATCTTCCCCAATATGTTGTGTTTCTTGGTCAGGTGCTAGTTGTGTGAGAATTTGGAATCTATTGTGTAACTGCAGCTGAGTGGAGGTATTCTGAGGAGGCTTCTGGGTCCTATGTGTCCTTCTAAGGGTGACATTTCTCCAGGCCTGAGGGTTGTCCACATCTGAGGTGCTGTTCTGTTGAGCCTCCCTGTAATGTTGGTGTGATATGGGCTGCGTGTCTAGGCCAGTGTGGTGAGTGGTGTCTAAGAAGAGCTCAAGTTCCTGAATGTCCTTAAGGGTCTTAATACGGTCCTCGAGTTGTCGTATCCTGTGTTCCATGCGAGTGATCTGTGTACACTTGGGGCAGATGTAATTGAGTAATTGTAGTGTGAAAAAGCTGAACATGCCACAGCTTGTGCATGAGATGGGAAGTTTCCGTGTTTGTTCCATCTGGAGGTTGCTAATGCTCTTTGGCGTGTGTTTGATGTTGTTGTCTGTATGCAGGGGTGAAAGTATAGGTTACTGAGTGTACGAGTTCTGTGGAAAGCCCAGCTGCCCCCTGGGTTCAGACACTGGTTTATATAGGATAACCAGGAAGCTCCGCCTCTCAGCAGTTAGTTTTTAAACTCAGGAAGCCCCGCCTCTCAAAGAAAGCAGCCCTGAAGGCTGTTAAATTCAAACAAAGCTTACCCTGAAGCAGAAGGAAACAAAATGGGTTCCTGCTTCCTCAACTTCTGTGGAAAGCCCAGCTGCCCCTTGGGTTCAGACACTGGTTTATATAGGATAACCAGGAAGCTCCGCCTCTCAGCAGTTAGTTTTTAAACTCAGGAAGCCCCGCCTCTCAAAGAAAGCAGCCCTGAAGGCTGTTACTGTGTACTTATTAGCATATTCTGGAATAAGTGGTAATGTGAGCATTAATTCAGGCATAAACTTTGACTACAATAAGGCAGTAGTTCGCAATGGTAGTAGGTCCAGAGGCCAATTTCTACCCTTGAGATTTTCTGAGGGGCTGCATGCAACCTCCACTCCTGGTTTTGATTTTTTTAAAGCAGTATTGGAGACTGGCCCTGCAGCTGTTTAGAAGCCAATCAGTAAATAACACAACAGATCAAACAATTGTATTTTTTTCCTCCCAGTATTGCCAACTCTCTAGAATTGAATATGGTTGCTGTTCATTGTGTCTTGATGTTTTTTCATATATTAACTAGTAGCATACAGCTGATAAGGCTTTCTTTTCTGTCTGTGAAGCCTTTTGGCACACTTAGACATTTATGTGAATTGACAAGCTAGAGACACTTCTGCCTGTCTTTTAGTCAGCTGTGGCATGCTCCATCTCCCTCTTAAATTGGTATCGTTCTGGGAAAGGCTTGAACAGTGCTGTTTCTTGGCTTCTGTAGAACAATTTCACTATCCCAGAAGGTTAAATTTGGACTATGTTTCTGGTGCACTGTCATTTCTGCCTGGGTGGTTACTAAACCAGGAAAAGTTTGGCAGCAAATCTAAAAATCTCTGTCCTAGCCTAGGTGATTGCTAAACCAGCATAAGTTGGGCAGTCTATCTATAAATCTTTGTCTGTGACTCTACATGTTTGTGGCTAAAGTATACTAGCACTCAAAAAAAATGTAATTACCAGTATAGTTTATTGGGCTATGTTAGAAATAATGTGTTTGATCCACTGGATTGGTGTACAATTGGGTTTATTATACCCAAGTGATTAGGATTGATTATTTGGCTGAAGTAGTTAGAGACTTCCTTTGAGTTGTGGACAGTGTCTTCTCTCTGAAGATCCTGATCTAAGGGAGTGGGACTTTTGCTGAGAAGAAGTGTATAGCTACTGCTCCAGTCTTTGGAGCTTAGTCTTTAGAGAAGCAGAGTAAAGTAAGTTTGTGTTTTGGGGGTTAAGGCTAATTGTTTGAACTCTTTGGACAGGATTGTTTAAGTTATTTTGTATGTTTTGGACCATATCCACTAGTTGATCACATGGACTGAAGTAGTGGATATTCTGCTAATGTGCTGATTGGTTGTGGACAGAGTTAGCACAGTTTAGATCTGTATAGTTGCTGTCTCTGTTTCTAGAGCCCACTTAACAAGATGAGGAAAACAGGGATTCTATTTGAGACTTTCACAGGGAGGCCTGAGGTACTATGCTGCCGCCTATAGAATCAGAGAATAATAGAGTTGAAAGAGGCCACATAGACCATCTAGTTCAACCCCCTGCCATTCAAGGGGTTGGACAACAGCAAATGGATGGTTATGGAACTGTTGTAGTGACCTGCAACATCTGTGCTGTGTTTGTTTTCTTGCTTAAAAGTGTTTGGGTAGGCACTATGCCTGAAGCAAGTGGAAGCTATGTGCCCTGTTGGAAGAGGTGGGGCAAGGTGTGTCTTTCAATGTAACAGGGAGGACGAAGCTTTTTTTGGAAAAAAGAACAAACTTTCCTGGAAGAACAACTACGGAGGATGTCTCTGGGGAAGGAGAAAATTCTCAAACACAGGAAGCAGACACTTGGAAGTCTGTGGCTCACAGAAGCAGATCTATCGGAAATCATGCTGCAAATTTGGAGCTACATATTCTTCAGCAGTTTTAGGTACAGGAACAAGGGCAACAGCCCCAGGTTGTCAGCCTTTAGACAACCTTGGAGAATTCTGGGGATGGCAGTTTCTTTCTTTCTTTCTTTCTTTCTTTCTTTCTTTTATTATTCACTTCACAAAATACAAAGGTACAGGAATACTGTTGAATATTTATACCTTAGTGTGGTCAAGCATATATTTATTTTTTCCTAGTTTCTCTAGCAGATCTATAGTTTAAAGACAATAAAAATAAATTTACTGTAACTAAAAGTCTCATTAATGTTATAACGATCAGCCTAAGGTTCCCAAAAGTAAGTGAAACTAAAAGTTATGCTTTCCTATGTTTCCCAAGCTCTTTCCAAGGCACCTCTTACAAGATTTACAGATGTAACATTGAGTTGTGGCCTGCTGCCTTGAATTTTGCTCTTTAACTGCTTTGGTGTTTATGGGACATTATTACTCATTTTGTTTTCTTCTTCATCCGGTACCCAGTTTTACATCATTTCTCCTCTCATATTTCTTAATTTCATCAAGATTTTTGATAAGCTTCCATTCTGGCTGATGATCCCATAAATTCTGCATAGATAGTGCTATTTTTATGTGGATCTATAAATCAGACTGATTGAATCTAATTGTAGTAACAATGGTTACTCTTCATTCTGGAGAGAATTGACTAGTGGTGTGCCTCGGGATTTTGTCTTCGTTCTATTGTTGTTTAGCATCTTTATACAGTTTTGTGTGATTGAATAGAAGACATGTATTTCAAGTTTAAAGATGACACCAAATTAGGAGGGGTAATCAATACCCCACAGGACAGGATTACAATTCTAAATGTCTGTAATAGATTGAAGAGCTAGGTCAGAACTACCGAAAATGAAACTTATCAGGGATAAATGTTAGACACTATATTTACGCAGGAAAATGAAATATACAAATATAGAATGGGTGACATCTGGCTAGACAATGTTGTATTTGAAAATGATCTGGGGGCAGATCAGAAGCAAAACATGAATCACGGTGTGTTGCACTCACCAAGAAAACCAATGCAATTCTAGTCTACATCAACAGGATTATAGTGTTCAGATCTATGGAAGTAGTATTGCCTTTCTGTTCAGTTTGGATAGACCTCATCTGGAAATTGCAGCCAGTTCTGGCCACCTCCCTTCAAGATGAATATTGATAAATTGGAACATGTTTGGAGAAAGACAAGTAAGAAGGTAAAGGATCTGAGGAGTGACTTAGTGAGGTGAGCATGTTTAGCTTGAAGGGAAGATGTAAGGATCATTGCCATCTTTAAATATTTGAAGGGATATCATTCAGAAGATGGAGCAAGTTTGTTTTCTGCTGCTATGGGAGACTACAACAGAAGCCAGAGGATTAAAATTACAAAAAGAGAGATTCCACTAGTGTAAGCCATGGAAAGGGAGAGGAAATCTTACAAAAGATACAATGGCATCATGTGAGACGAGCCCTTTCACCAACAATGATAGAATCTCTTTCTCTGGAGGTTTTTAAACAGAGACTGGGTTGCCATCTGTTGGGGGTGCCATCATTGTATATTTCTGCATAGAAGGGAGTTTGACAGGATGGCCCTTGTGGTCTCTTCCAACTATGGTTCTGTGGGATCCTACTGAATAAATGTTACTACCTTAGGATGGGTTTGGTTTATATGCTATATATAAGCATTTGTGATTTCATTCTCAGATATGAGCTGAGAATCTTTTTCAGCCTTGCTTGTGGATTCCATTTTTGAGGCTAAAGATACAGTTGCTGAATTATTGCAGTTAGTGTAGACCAATGAGCTCTATTGAAGTCAATAGGCACAGCTGATGGTAAATGCTGCTGTCTTCCTTTTCCAAATAAAATGGGTGGTCAGGGTCCTTTTTTTCAGGAATAGTGTTCTTGTCTGTGTTCCAGAGGGTGAAATCACTTCCCATTGTGACTTGTGTGCTAAGGCAGGGGGCATGATGTATTAAGAGTTTGCAGCCAGTGTGCAGCAAGGCATAATTACGTGCCTCATCAAAGCTTTAGGGTGTTATAGCATGGCTTTTGGCAGTGATACTTGTGCCAGTGACTCTGAATAAATTAGCACTTGTAGTTATGATCTGAGTAATGCAGAAGAATAATTGTGTGTACCAGTGTTAGGAAAGTGAGAGCTGCTGTAACTGCATGGTTGTATGATTCCACAGTGATACTGATAATTGCTTATTGATAATTGCTTATTGCATGAGGCTGACAACTACCTTGATGTTTTAAAAGGGAATGCAAATGTGTCAGCAGCCCTTCTCATTTCAAGAAAGATGAAACTTTCCCCCTGTATAAAACTGAATTTTCTGGCTGCGTATTTTACTATCCAGCATCCATGGCAGAATTCTAAGTTTTGATTTGGTTGTTGATCTTACTTGAATGGAGAAGCACTGTGTACTTCCCTGAATCTTGTTATTTTAGTGACACCGGAATTTGATATTATTTGATGATTAAATGAATCGCTTGATTTTTTTTGGAGTTTAGAATCTTTTAGATAATTATATATCCCCTTCATCTCAGTCTCTCAAACAGGTCAGATAAATTAAAGAAAGCTAGAATTGCCAATGGCTGCTATTCAGTATAGTTACTGTATACAGTACATCAACTCCAGTATCAAAGGCAGTGTGGTTTAATACATTACTATATGGAAAAAATGGAATAGAGGGGTTTTGCTTCCTATTGTATTCTAGTTAGCTGCTGTGTTAGCAAAATACAACAGCAAAACATTACACGAGTGTATATATTGGAGTGGCAAAGTGTGGCTAGTGAGTTGCATATGACTCCTCTGGGCATGGGGCATTTTGGTATGTTTTTGTCTCACTGGCCAGAAGAAGCTTTGTTTTCATAACAGGAAGTTATGGCCTACTCAGTCACTTCCTGTTGTTGTGATGGCCCTGTGCAAATAATAATAATAATAATAATAATAATAATAATAATAATAATAATAGATATTCTGCTTTCCTCTCTTAGATAAGATGCAAAGCAACCATGCCCCTCAAGAGAAAATTTGGGGACACTTGTGGACCAATTAGCAGCCCGCTGATACATTTTGCACCAAATGATTTTACTGGATGCTATTTAAATTAGTCCCTTGAAGTCACTGATGTTTCTTGCCACATCAGGTGGATTTAGAGAAGGTTATAATTCCAAAGCACTCTGAAAAGAGAGAGAAACAGAGACATCTGGATGAGAAGGGTGTTGGTTGCTATCCAGCTGCTGACTGCCCAATGTGCTCCACTGGTGGTACTCTTAACTGTGAATTGTGAGTGCTTCTCTTTGGAGACTGAGGCCCTGAGTCACCATAAGCTGCCACAAAGACCCGGAGTGATAAAATAGAATAATTGAGTAATAGAATTGGAATTGACCACATGCGCAATCTAGTCCAACTCTCTGCTATTCAGGAAAAGCACAATCAAAGTACCCCCAACAAATGGCCATTCAGCCTCTATTTAAAAACCTCCAAGGAAGGAGCTTCCACCATACTCTGGGCAAAGAATTTCACTGTTGAACAGCTTTCATGGTCAAGAAGTTCTTCCTAATGTTCAGGTGGAATCTCCTTTCCTGTAATTTGAACACATTGCTCTGAGTCCTAGTTCAGGACAGCAGAAAACAGTATGGGGAAGGATTTGTGCTTAAAGGAGCATCAGGAAAGAAGAATTGCCATCTTCAATTTATCATACTTTTTATTTCTTTTAACCTTTTTAATGAACATTTAAAAGCTGTTATTAAATAAAATAAATTGAATAATATGTAGTTGATACAGTGCCAATGGGTGTAACTTGGCTCCTGATTTCCATATGGATTATTTTCAGTTTGTACAATTTAGGATGTGGACAGTATAATAATAATAAACTTTATTTGTATCCCACTCCCTCTTCCAAAAGAGACTTGGGGCAGCTTACAGCAAAAATACAACATACATAGTAATAATAACAAACAAAACAACACAGATCAACAAAACGTAATACAAAATCAAAAGCAGCTATAAAAGTATTCTATTATAACATCAAAACATCACAAAGTATAACATTTTGTGTTGGAATAAAATATATTATACGTAAGAGGCAAAAAAACCCAGCTACTGTTAATAACCAATTAAAAATCCAGTTGGTATTGGAATGCATTTAAAAGCCTCCATCAATTAAATTATAGTCAACTATTGTCAAAGGCCTGCTTCCACATCTATGTTTTTAGTGTTTTTCTGGATCCTTGGAGAAAGGAAAGCTGCTACTTTATATGCTGACCCCTTGCCCTTTTTGGCTCATTAAAATGACCTGAGGGAGATTGGCTGAGTGGGTGAAGACAAATGGGTGAATCCCCATGGGGAGAAAGGTGGGGTGTAAATAAAGATAATAATAAATAAGTCAAGTTTTCAGAATATATAAAGAAGATATTTTAAGGCCTCTGTCAAGAAAAAACGTATCCTTGATGGGTATGTGATATCCAGCAGAATCTTTGAAGCTCTTAACATAAATTCTCAGATGTTGTTATTTGATGTTGTAGTTTTACATGAATTGAATATCCTGCTGTGGCCTCAGTAACAGAAAAAATGCAGGCTAGCTCTCTTGTTATTCCATGACAGGACTGCAAGTCTTGAGATTTGAATTCTTGGTTGGTTGCAGTCATGTTTACACATTCTGTCTATGGATACATGCAAGGTCAGCTTTTTAATTTCTTTTTCATTCTGGATACAAGATGTATAGTTCAAATTTGAAATACATGTAAAGTATCTAAGAGAAATATCTAGAAATCTGCTCATGTTTGACCCACTTAATCCAAGGAAATAAGAAAACATTCTTAGCAAAAACTGTCACCTCCTTGGTCCCAGATGTTGCCTGCAGTCTAGTGTGTAACATTTTATACTTGTACCAAATTGCAACACAGGTTACACACCATGTCATCTTAGGTTCATGCATAGGGATGACAAGAGAGGGCAATGTACACACTTTGTAGACATGCCACTGAAATCTATAGTAAGTAAGTCACAAATGAAGTATAATCAAAGTAATAGACAAAATTAGTCATGTGCATGTATCTGGTAGTTGTAAGGAATTCTTTTTCAGCTAATGATAATAAAAATGGTCAAAGACATCATTTCCCCTAAACAAGATAAATTCTCCAAGCAGTGACCTGCCTTTTCTGATACCTTGGTGTAACAGGAACACTTGTTTCTTTTTCTTTGGTGAAATAGGGTGCATTAAATTAGCCAGTGCAATTTGGCCAGTGTGGTGGTCCAACTGAATGAAATGGTGCATGTGTCTTCTGTGACACACATCTCTAACAAAATAGAGTACATTTTACTCACCTGATTTACAACTAATCTAACTGTTCTATGCTGGTTGTGGTCGTTTTTGTTGCTGCTACTGTTACTGTTATGTGTTTTCAAGTTGACTCTAACTTACAGCAAACCTATCATAGAATTTTCTTAGCAAGACTCAGAGGAAGTTGCTTGTAGTCTACTCTACAGTTATGAAACCTGCTTCCTCTCTCACCATAGCTTGATCTAGTCTTCAAGATGATTACGAACATTGAGGACAAACTCCTTCCTCTTTTAACACATGTATGTAGATGGTGGACGGCTTGCTAGAAGTCTTTTGTTGCAAACATGCAGTCTTCTGTTGAAACTCCAGAGTAAAGACTTTCAAACTAGGAGGTAGGCTTCAGGTAATATTGTTTTTAGAACCCAAAATCTGAAATCAAATACTGGCTGAGATTTTGGGGAACTGAAATCCAATAACACATGTAAACTCGTTGTAGAGAAACTATATTTAGACATCCATCTGTAATTCATCTGTATTTTACAGTAATTTATGTTGGTTTTCATATTTATATTATTCCACACTGCAACTGCTAGATTCAGCATGGTGTAGTGGCTTGCATGTTGGACTATGACTATGGAAACCAGGGTTTGAATCCCTGCTCAGCCATGGAAACCCACTGGCTGACCTTGGACAAGTCACATACTCTCAACCTCAGAGGCAAAGGCAAATCCTCGCTGAATTAATATTGAAAAGAAAGCCCTATGATAGCTTCACTTCAGGTTTGCTATACATCAGAAATCACTTGAAAGCACATAGCAGCATCTTACTGCAAATGACTGCAGCTAGCAATTGGAATGCTACTGTTCTATATTCTTTGCTTGCTATCCCCCCCCCCCCCCCCCACTAATATTTTTGTACTACAGTGGAAATGATTTTCATTGTAGTATGTTGATCTTGGGAACAAATCACATGAATGCTGAAGTAGTGATGCTGTATCAAATATATTTTGTGGCTGACCAGAGGATCAGGAGTTTTTTATGAGGTATTCTTGCAGGTCTAGCGTCCTCAGCACTTCTAGGCTATTGAAACTATATTTGCATACTAATTACTGCCTAGGAGCCTTCGGTGGCACAGTGGGTTAAACGCTTGTGTTGGCAGGACTGCTGACCAATACGTCAGCGGTCCGAATCTGGGAAGAGTGGGTTGAGCTCTCTCTTTCAGCTCCAGCTTCCCATGCGGAGACATGAGAGAAACCTCCCAAAAGGATAGTAAAACATCAAAACATCCGAGCGTCCCCTGGGCAGCGTCTTTGGAGATAGCCAATTCTCTCACACCAGAAGCAACTTGCAATTTCTCAAATTACTCCTGACACACACAAAAAAAATCCTTCCTGACTATTTTTCCTGTATTAGTATCCTCATTTCAGACAAGGTGTAATTGAATGTATTTTAGCAGAAATGCTTGGCATATATCTTCTTGCACGAGGAAGAGATCTTTCAGTCTGAATTATTCTTATGGTATGATACATTTTCTCTTGAGTGTAATTTCCCTCAGTTTTATGGCTACATCCTCCTTGCAGCTTATGGAAGTGTGTGTTTGGGGAGAAGTATGGAACACGAAGTCTTTAACAGACAATTGAATACTCAGTTGGTGACTGATTTATTTGGTGTTAAGCATTCAATTGGACACCTATAACACAATACAGTACCTAAAGTGGCTAGCTAAGGATGATTAGATTGTATGGAGAACATTGCAGTAGTCTAATCAGATTGCTACTAGTTGCTAGGTTTTCTTTGTTCTGAAAAGGCTGCGGTCAGTATACTAATTGAAGGTGGCCCCAGGCACTCGGAGCCACAGTGTTTACTTGGGCCCCCAGTGACAGAGATGAGTCTAGGAGTAATTCCAAGATACTCACCTTTTTGTTCTGAGTGAATGCAACTCTATGCAGAGCAAATTGCTTGCACAGTTGCGAGAGTGTGGACCAGAAATTCACAGATCCTGTTTTACCCATATTTCATGTCAGTTTATTGGATTTCATACCAAGTCTGAGAACCTGCAAAGTCTGGTCTAGCATCTTTATAACCCTAGTTGTTTTTGATAACCAGGAAAAATAAAAAATGTCATCAGAAATATTTTTAATTAATTACTGTAAATACTCAGATATAACTAAAAAATCCATGTAAAATGACACCAATACACCTGTGTCAAAGTATACACAGATCAGTGTGATACCTCTGTGTGCTATGGCACTGCTTCTGTTCTTTTTAAATTTTTTCAAGAAAGAAAAAACATAATAGAACAGCAGTGATTAAAGCAAACAAACAAATCTTTAGGATATATAATACTAAAAACTATACAATTACATTCTATCTACTACTATGGAATTACAACTCAGTATGTATTAAAATAACAGAACATAAACAGAAAAACAAAATGCACATGTATAAACGTACACATATACTAAACTAACAAACAAAAAGCCAGATCTATGAACCACACATTCACTAACTTATGATTTTTCCCTTAATCTTCCTTTTCACCAATAATGTTTCTTTGCCCATCACTTCTGCTGATTTCCTCTGGTGTGCTTAGAGAAATGGCTGGTTTCCCATCTTTTGCCTGCCTTTCCCAGTTCATCTTTGCTGATTCCAGCTGCAGTGGAGGAATCTAGAGAGAGGACATGTTTTTTTAAAATCTGTTTTTTTTTAAATCCTCGATTTTTCTATCAGATTAATATATTCACAGTGGCATTATGTTTGTCTCATCTTATTTCTTTGGTTTTGAATTTGTTTCAGTCAATTTTGGGAAGCTTGTATTTTTATTCATCTTATATAGTACTGATATATTATTTATTATTTATTTTTGTCACCAAGGAATACCATTGCATTTTTAAAGATTGCAGCTATTATCCAAATGTGAAGGAAGCTCAGTAATTCAGAATAGTAAACAGAAATAGTTAAAACCAAAGAAGTCTTATGTATTGATTTAAATTTTGGGAGGAAAGAGTTGTGAAGGAGTAGGCAAACTCTAATGTAATTTCTGCCATTATTTCCCTACAGGTCCTACACAAAGAATGAAAGATGAAGAGCCTTTGGCAAACATGTAACTTTCTATGGAAAATATCCAATTTGCCCGGTGCCACTTGAGACTTCAGAAGCTGTTGGTTGAACCATCCAAGATGATCTTTTATTAATGCTCTCGGGAAAAGGGAAATGTTTCATAGCTCTTCTAACATCTTTGAATCTCTCAAGACAGCACTGAAGCTCATGCTGAAAGAAAGCAGTTTATTTTTCTGAACAACATAGACCCCATGCCATGGCTGGTGACAATCACTGAAGAGATTTGAAAGATACCGTTCTTGGAATGACTCTCACAGGACCATACTGTCAGTTCAGTCTGGGGACCTTGCTGGCCTTAATTTCTTCATATGTTCAACATTAATAATGCTGTGATGATTTATCAAATTTTGTAAAGGGTGATGTAAGCTTCATTTATTTGTTTGCATAGGGAAATGGAAGGTTTACAGACCTTACCGTGTGGTCTGCATATGTCAGCTGCTATATGCTACGATGGGTTGCAATAACCATGTGACTGTAGCTTGCTGCTTCAATAGCTTTAAGACGCATTTTGAAAAGGACATTCCTGCCAAATTCTGAGCTTTCTGTATCACAGGGCATTTCCCAAGTGTTGCCATGATGTGTGAGGTAATGCCTACCATCAGTGAGAGTGACCCTTTGGGGTCACAGCCTGGCTCTGATTCTGATGCCAACTTTGAACAGCTGATGGTGAACATGCTTGATGAGAGAGATAAGCTCCTAGAGACGCTTCGGGAAACACGTGAGACTCTGTCTGTGACTCAGGGCCGGCTACAGGAGACCTTGCATGAGCGAGACCAGTTACAGAGGCAACTGAACTCTGCTCTACCTCAGGTAAGAAAATACTGTAAATATGGATAATATGTGGCTGTTGAAGAGGTCATCAGGGATGCAATTTTGTCATATGCTCTAATTTATGTCTAAAGAAAGCTGAGAAACAATACATTATTTCTAATCCCTGCCTTAAATTTTAAAAGATTAACTAAGTTTCATTTTGATCGTAATGTAATGATGGGCAGCCTGTTTCCTCTTGCTCTATAGCCTTACTAATAAAGATGGAAAAAACAAATAAGTTTCATTGAGACTTTCAAGTAGACTTGTGCCAGACTGCAGCCGTAATCTTGAGTAGTGTGGAAAGAGTGTGTAACAGGAGGAGTTCTGCCACTTTTTCAGAGGTAAGGCTTTGAAGGAGACTGCCATGTTTAAAGTGGAGGAGTTGTCCAAACTGTAAATGTTATCTTTCTGGTAATACTAAATTCCCAATATTATCTCTGCAAGTATTACATTCCATTCTTCTGGATAATGGCTTAAGTTTAAAAAATTGAAATCATGAGCCTTTTTTTTATCTTGAAATACTGCCACTGTAGATGAGAACAAGTGCTGTTCTTTAAACATTAGAGGAATACTGTTACTTTGTGGGCTGATCTCATGTACCTGAATTGGTTTTTCAGAAGTCTGTGCTAGATGGTTTATAGAATTTGAAATGCTGTCAGTGCAAATCTGAAATAGTTACTGTTTCTTGGTACCAAATACATAATATATTGTTGCGGTTCACGATGGCACAGCAGTTATAGAATGGTGTATTCTTGTGGGAGAAGAGGCAATGCGGATTGTAGTACAACTGCAAGTAGGCTGTCTCATGTAAGATAAGCTTCTATTGAGGAGCCAGATTAAGCAGCAGTGAAGGTTGACACTGACCTAGAATCTCTCAATTCATTAGTTAAAGGATTGGTTAGTATCATAGTTTTAATTTTGAATTTATTTTTACAATAAAGATGGGTTTTCTATTGTTTTGTTATTTTACTGCTTTTAATTTAGGTAAATTACATTATAAAAATGAGTAGGTTTAAGGATGGTAAGAAATACTGAAGTCAATTAATTGATGGAATAGAAATAACTTTGTGGCAAGGCATTTAAGGGTACTTGATTTGCTCATCATCAGAAGTCTAACAAAAGTTTTAAAAGTTGAAAGCAAACATTTCTTCTGTTGTTAGATCTACCCCAAAATTTTTTTTAAATAAAAGCTACAAAAGCAAGCAAACAATAAGCTAAAAAGTTTAACCCACGTGTTTGACTAGCCTAAAAATTGGCTTCTTCTATTACTGTTGCCCATCTTGTTTTAAGTCCATATTCAGCATGCATATCTAAAGATATTTTATTATAGTAAATGTCTAACTAGGATTTCAAATTTACTGGACCATGAGCACTGTATATAATATGGTTATTGTTCTCGTGGATGTCCCCTATATTTAAGATTCTGGTACATTGTTATGGATTGTTAGTTCCTGTAGATGGTGCTAGAATCTAGGGATGATTCCAGAGCTGGTGCCAAATGTAATCTTTTTATTAATTTTTTTTATGGAGTGCCTGAAGGAGGTACTACAATCAAGAAAAGACTTCTAAGTAAAATTCCATTCTTTCTTTGTTGTTTCCCCACCCCATCCCACCCCAATTTGATTAAAATTTCAGTGGTTCACTTGTAGTGCTATAATTGCTTTATCCACTTAATTTCTCCCAAACAGATACATTCCTGGCTGTTCATGGGTATATACTCCTTTGTTAGTTTTATGGCAATCCATTCATACTACCTATATTTACAGCAGCATGTAGGGATTTATTGAAGCTCATCAGTACAGTTGTAATAATATTTTGGACGGTTTCCTGTGAGTTTTTTCGGGCTGTATGGCCATGTTCCAGTAGCTTCTGGTGTGAGAAAATTGGCCGACTTGCAGGTTCTCAAGTTGCTCCTGACCCAAAAAAACAAAAACAAAACCCCAAACCTCTTCTGTCATTTCGCCTGCATCTGTAGCTGGCATCTTCAGAGGCTTTGTTGGCACTTAAGCAAGTGGAGTGTATATATATTTGTGGAATGTTCAGGTTGGGAGAAATAACCCTTATCTGTTTAATGCAAGTGTAAATGGTGCAATTAGCAAGCTTGAATAGCATTAAGTAGCTATAAAGTTGCAAAGTCAATCAGTGAAGGTATCTATATAAAGACGGGCTATCCTCTGTTGCCTAGAGACATCTTCTGTTTGGTGTTAACTTGCTCTTGATTGATTGATTGCTTTCTGGAGTTCTCCTGTTTCTGAGTGGTATTCCTTCTTTAATGTCTTGATTCTGGTGTTTTTTTAATACTGGTAACCTGGTTGTGAAGACCAAACCTCACAATCTTTAGGATGCCTGCCATAGGTGAAACATCAGGAGAGAATGCTTCTGGAACATGGCCATACAGCCCAAAAAACTTACAGCAACTCAGTGATTCTGACCATTAAATTCTCCAACATATCTTCAAATTATTCTTCCTTAAATGAATCTGTCATCTTTTTCTCTCTTTTACATAGTTTTTCGATGCATTGTTTCAATTATTCTTTCATTTCTACTTGGCCAAGTTAGGTTTTTTCTGCTACTGTAGAAAATCCCCAATCTTGGTTTAAATTTCACTTTGATTTCTCAGATCTTATTCTTCATTTCATTGTTGTCTTCATTTTTTTTTCTCTGTATGAATTATTATAGTAGTGCACAGGCCCGTAGCCAGGATTTTGTTTCGGGGGGAGGGGGGGGGGGCTGAGTTTGATTCGGGGGGGGGGGTGCTGAGTCTGAGTGAAAGAGGTTCTACCTTAGCAAACCTTTTGTATCATTACCCCAATACCCCCATGCATATGGGATATATTGAGCATGGTGATCAGATCATGATATGAATAAACATAACAGTTTAAATAATGTACCAGTAAGGCCTTCTCGCAGACCACCATGAGAATTTCAGGGGGGGGGGGGGGCTGAAGCCCCCCAAGCCCCCCCCCCCCCCCCGGCTACATGCCTGGTAGTGCACAAATCACTGGACAATTGGATTTAGGGTTGTGTCCCTATTTCAGTTGCTTTTGCTACTTTCACTTTTGTTTCTCATCTGTCTTTGAAAGTTTCGTCAGTTGTTTACTGAGGCTTCTCTTTCTTTTTTGGCTATGGGTAGTTTCTTTTTGCATTTTTTTCTGCCAGTGTATTGTCGAAGGCTTTCATGGCTGGAATCACTGGGTTGTTATAGGTTTTTTAGAAATGGAATAAAGGCAATCTATTTGGAACAAACCCCAAAAATACAAATAAATGAAGACTTTACACAAAAAATAGAAATCCAGAAAGGAGTTAGACAAGAATGCCCACTTTCATCTTTACTTTTTATTTTAGCCACAGTAGTGTAGGACTAATACCAATATGGAAGATTTAACAACATTTTTTAATATAAAATAAGAGTGTCTGTAGACAATATAGTTATATTGACTGAAAATCCTTTAAAGAATATTCCCAAAAGTACTAGAAATAATAACAGAATTTGGAAACGTGGCAGGTCTATCAATTAATAGAGATAAAACCAAGATAATAACTCATAATATAATTAAGAAGACTCAAAAGACTTTAAAACAAGAGACAAAAATTAATATAACTAAAGTAAAATATTTGGGAATCCAGATTACTGACAGAAGCTCTGAATTATTTTTTTTAAAGTATGGAAAGAGGTACAAAAAACAAAACAAAAAACAAACGCCTACAACAGTGGAATAATTTAGACCTGTCTCTATTGGGAAGAATATCAACAATCTAAATGAATGTAATTCCAAAAAGTTTATATTTATATCAAACAATACAATTTTGTCAAAAGAAGCACACTGTAAAGTTTGGAAAAAAGAACTAACAAAATTCATTTGGAACAATTAAAAACCCAAAATGAAAATGAAAAATTTACAAGATGCAAAATATGAGACCACACTATGATGCAGCGGTTTGGACATGGATAAAAGAGTGGATTTTTCTTTAAAAAATGTAAGACTACTTACAATTGAAGGGACTGATCCAAAATACAGAGGGCATACATCTCTGATTTATGATAAAATGAAATCTGACTCCCAACTTTAAGAAACATCAAATAAAAAAATCATTGATGAAAGTATGGAATAAATATAAAAGAATTAAAGAAAATAAAATACCTGCATGGACAAAACCACAGGCGTTTCCACAACTAAGAACACCTAGGACAAAATATCTACCTAAAAACAACTAATAAAAAAGTAACTGCAGAAATTAAAAACACCACAAGAGCTACAAAAAGAAGTCCCATTAATGAAATGGTTTCATTATAATCAACTTCAACAGAAACTTTGTCTAGTCTAGAAGGATCGGAGAATCCGTGGAAGCAATTCTACAGACAAAAAATAAGCAAATTGGGAAACTAACAATTTCTTCTGAAAGATTTTACAATCAAACAAATAAAAGAACCCATGAATCAATGGGCAAAAAATATAGGTCATGCAATCAGTCTAGAAAAATGGGAAGAACTCTGGAAAAAATGACTAAAATTTGCAAGAAATTACACCGTCAAATAAAATGTTTACAAAATGATATATAAATTGCACACAATGCCAGAAAAACTCTCAAAGATATATAAAATATCCAGCATGTGTTGGAAATGTAAGCACATGACTGGAACTTTCTATCATTTGTGGTGGACTTGCCCAAAAGCTAAAGAATTCTGAATAAAATCCATAGAGACATGAAAATTATACTAAAGTACAAAATCCCATTAAAACGAGAACTCTTTTTACTGGGATTATTAGACAAATAGACATTGAAACATCAAGAAAGAATCTTTCTTTATATGATAACAGCAGCAAGAATTGTATATAGTTTTATAGTATCTTTTAAATTAATATGGGTTTAATTTTATTCTTATTAATTTTTCCTTTCTGTATTTTGTTGTATTTGTATTTTGTTGCACTATTGAGTGCTTTCTGTGAGCTGCCCCGAGTCCCTTTGGGGAGATGGTGGTAGGATATAAATAAAGTTTATTATTATTATTATTATTATTATTATTATTGGAAACAATAAAACATACCAACACCATAAGATTGGATTACAAAAGTTTTTGAAATGGCCGAAATGGACAAATTAACTTTGTCCATTTACTTTGTCCATATGTCTATTGTAGCTTTAGAATAGACATATACATCGAAACTTCAAGAAGAATGGAAACCCTTTATTGAATGTATAAAGAACCAAAGAAAGATGACCACAGCAGGATTTGTTGATTTATAATAATAATAATAATAATAATAACAATAATAATTTAACCCCACTTTAACTCCCCAAAGTGGACTCAAAGTGGTATCCAATTAATATTAATAGTATATATATAGCTACATTTTGTATTATTTATATACTCTATATTCTAGAGACTTTAGATAATTGACCTCTCAGTACTCTTTAATTAGAATAGAAATGGTTGCAGACCTTGTTATTTAGATATATTATAACTGCATATACACACACACACACACACACACACAGATACACATACATATGTTTGTGTAGTGTTTTTTAAAAAAGAAAAAAATGACAGTGTAACATAGTGAATTCTCACCTACACAATACTAATTTACTAACAAATAGAATTGAATTTGTAAATGTATATAGCATTAGTTAAAATTAGATAAAATACGTGTAAAAACTGGAAAAGAAGATAGGAAGACATGCTACCAGTCTTGACATTGGATGACAAGAGTGTGTTCTTTTCTGTTAGAGAGGACATTTGGAACTTTCAGAACTTAAAACGATGTGTACAATAGTAAGAGGGTTGAATGAAAAGTAATGCCTCCACCTTTGTAACTCCTCAATCGATGGCAGTACTGGTATGCGGCAGGTACTGGCTTGTTCAGTAGACTCTCCTCTATAGTTCCATTTTTGAGGGAAGCCTTAGCATTGAATGGCTGTGTTGTTAAAGTGCGAAGTCTAGAACCCTGCGCAGGCGTTCAGTCAATGTGACTTAAGTAACATGCAGTCATTAAATTCTTGACAGCAGGTGTCACCCCAAAGGAGATTCATCAGAGAATGCAAGCTGTTTATGGTGATTGTGTTGATGTGAGTACTGTGCGTCATTGGGCGAGTAAGTTTAAAGAAGTTGAGGTGGGAACATCTGACTTGCATGACAAACAAAGAGTTGGACACCCTGTGACAGCAACCACCAAGTTTCACAAACAAAAGGTTGACAGATTGATTCAAGATTATCGTCGTATCACTCAGAGAGAAATTTCAAGCATAATCGGCATTTCACAAGAACGTGTGGGTCACATTATTGCTTTGCTTGTCTATCGAAAGATCTGTGCACGATGGGTACCCAGGATGCTGACGCCTGAAATGAAAGCGCACAGACTTGAAACTTGAGAGACTGGATCTCACCACCATACGACATCTCCCATACAGTCCAGATTTAGCACCATCTGACCCATCTGTTCCAAATAATGAAAGAAGATCTGTGGGGACATTATTCTTCTGATGAAGACGTTGAGAGAACTGTGAGATGCTGGTTGTGGAAATAGAGTGTTGATGTCTTCCGTGACGGCTTCAGAAAACTTGCTCATTGTTGGCAGAAATTTATCCAATTGTTTGGTGATTATGTTGAAAAGTGAATAGTGGTAGTTAAAGATCACATTCTAAGGATTATTTCTGCGTTTGATTTATTAAAATATTCCCTCCAAACCCAAGTAACGAAGGTGAAGGCATTCAACCCTTGTATTTGAGTTGAAGATATAGATGTAATAATTATAACAAATATAAGGTTTCTCTTCCTCCTTAATTCCCTTGCTCTACCTCTGTGATATAGTAGACATTTATACGGTCCTAACCTACTAATCAGAGCTCCACAATCCTTATCCCTTGCCTTGTTCTCTTTTTTGATGTGATTTTTTAAAATGTAAAATAAAAACTTAGTGAGAAAAAAAGAATCCAAGGTTCTCTCCTGAGAAAATAAGTTAACAGGTCGACTTTGCATCCAAAATTGAGCAACTAAACCTAAAGCTTGTTACAGAGCCTGGCCAAATAAGTGACACCTCACTAACTGGCTCTTAGTGAGAGAGGAGTTCTTGTATTCTGGGGAGGCGAAAAGCTAATCCAGAAATATATCCTATTTTATGGTGCTACCAACCTCTGGGTGCTCCATATTCAGCTGAGCAGCAACAGATGTATGTAAGAGTTTGGCAGGGTTGAGAGTGCCAAACACTTAGATAGACTCTTACAAGCCTAGCATGAGCCCTTTCTGGCCTTAACACATTCTGGCCTTGCTGCTTTCTCTCTGAGCTGCATGACGTTTGCCCTCTGGCAGTCCCCCAGCTGGGTCAGCCACGTCCACCCATCTAATAAATTCCAAGCTGGTCAAATGGTATCTTGGCCCTAAGTGAAGCTATGCTCAGACTGATTTTCACACGCATTCCTCTTTGTGGTCTCCCATGCTCCATACCCACCTCTTGGATTGAGTGACCCAGCTCTGGTGTTTGCAATCCTCTATGCTGAGCAGCTGGGCAGAGAGCATGCCAGGTCAGCTAAGTGAGGGTTACGCCTCTTGGGCTCTGCAGCCGCTTGGATTAAGGGGCTATGCGGATTTATTATCTGCTCCTGCTTCAATTCCTCTGCCTCCGACGATTTGTATAGGGAACATGCAAGCAATGCAGAGCAAACTAGGTCATTGCGAAGGGACTTTGTGCATCTGTGAGATTCTCTGGGGGGGAGGCCATTGGCTCTCCCAGCTCCCAGCTCTTTTTCCTCTCATATCAAGCCACATTGCTGCCTCCCCTGGATCTTGAAAAGGGATGTGATTAGCATAAGGGAAAGATGGAGAATTTCTGTGAGCTCCAAACAAATCCTCCTGACAAGTTCTTCGCTGGCACTATTTCAGTGCCCAGATTTCCTTCTTCTCCTGGGGAGACAGACTCTGCAAGAAGCAACTTCCTGCTGGTTTGAATTTCACACACAAAGGTCTGCGGTGGAGCATGGAACCTAGGCTGCCTCTAACCTTCATTTCGGAATTTGGTTGCTACTTTCTCGTCTGCCTAGCAGAGACATGGATTTCCAGATCAAGCTTGCTATGATTCCCCAGAATGAACACAGGGAACAAATCCATAACCATCAATCTGTTCAATGGCACTAATTTCAGCATGTTCATGTATCAGGTAAGCAGGATTCACCTTTCAGTGCCTGCTCATGGAAGCTTTTCACCTGCCCATTTAGACGGAAGTTCTTGAGACTCTTTCAGTAGTTCCAGGCCCCTTGGAACCTTTATGAGCAGTCTGTTTTCTGCCAGTTCTGTCTTTTCTTTTCAGGAGTTTTTTTTTAACCATAGATCACTGGTTTTTTTTTTTTTTTGGGGGGGGGGGGAGGTTGTGTGTAAAAAATCTGTTCTAAAATGGAAACAGTAGTGCATATAGACCTGGGAAGAAGATAGCTCAGTTAATGCTATCAGTTGTGCCACCAACAATATTTTGTAAGGTACTTGTAGGGAACAGCTTATGCTTACAAAGGTTGCCTTAATATGATAGGTTCCTTGTACACAAGTAAAAGGGCACTTGAACGTTGAGGTCTGCTGATCGAGACTTGTTTCAAGTGACTATGCTGTAGTTCAGTTGAGTGATCGGAGAAATTCCAACTGGGAAGCAGCTAAGTAAGTATGAAGATATACTCTATTATTTTCCCCACTTACTGCCTGAAGTTGGTTGGTGAATTTGTTGTTCTCTTTCCTAGTATAACGGTCAGTTTTTACACATTGGCCGGGTTCATGTGAACCCGAGCAAAGGGCTAATATAATTGCTAACCTGAAGTGATCTGCTTTATTGCATCTAGTTTAGCATATGTCCCTAAGGGCTCCTTAGGTGAACAGTCAGGCTGAAAAGATCCCAGTAGGTATGATCACCAAGAGTCATAGAAATATAGTAATTGATGCTTCAGGGAGGAATTACATTTTATATATGTGTAGGGTTGAACAAGAATCGATCTATCAAAAGAAATGTGGAATTAAGTTGTGTTTGACCATTCTTCCCTCTTCCTTTCTTGTGTGAGCAAAAACCGAACTGCCAAATGGAAATTTTGCAGTTTGCTAAGTGACCCCTCTTATTGGAATTAAATTCAAAATAGTTTACACCAGAGAATGAAACTAAAGACAGGTTGTAAGAAAAAAAAGATGAAAACCATGTCCAGTTGTGATTGCTACATTGAAATTGTTTGGGCCTTTCATCTATTGGAATTGGATGAAATATTCGTTTATTCTGCTAAAGAAAAATCAATATATCATCAGATTCCAAGATGTGCTGCTTGTGGTTTTCTAGAAGCATTTGGGAAACCACTGTGCAAAACAGGATGCTGGACTAGATAGGCCTCTGATCCAGCAGTGGGATTTTCTCTTTTACTTCAGAGTTCACTGCATCCACATTGGGTTATTTATTCCCCACAGTGCCACTTCAATAGCACTGATTGCTTCTGCATCTATTTTGATTCATAAAATAAGACTGGTGTAATAGTAATTCCCCTTACGTATTTAAAATGAAACTACTATCCCAGCTGTACCTCATTACTTTCTTGAATTCTTTAAGGCATTTTATTCAGTTAACACATCTTTTTGTGTTTTTTTAATGAGGCATTTCCTTGTGGAATTGTCCTTAGAAGCCCAATTTGCTTTACATCCCCAGCTGTTACTCTGTGTCACTGATGGATGTGAAGAGAACATAATTGATACACTCAACACTTAACATTTAAACTTTAAAATCCTCAGTCAAATATTATTATTGCTCTAAGGGGCAAGATGGAGGAAGCATCTCTTAAGGTATCATGTGCTACATGGGATTTTGAAATCAACTACACCTTCAATTGTGGGGGAAAGCACCCTAGAATAATGTATATATTCTGGAACTTAAAAGAAAAGACTACTGAATAAAGTGCTTCTAATAATTGAGCAGGCTTATTCTGCCCCATGTGAATTTTCTGCATCTAGATTTTTTATGTTCTAAACTAAACCAAGATTAGGCATCCATTTCACTTTTTAATCCATTTATAGGTGCCCCTACCTAATCTGGAAAGCTTATGTCTGTGCAGTTTACCATTTGAGGTCTGGGAGAACAAGGCCTGGTGGAGTCTAATCTGAAACATGGGTTTGAAAGACTATAAGCTTGTAAAGGATTTCAGCAACTTGAGTAAGAAGTACTTGTTAAATATACCCTTAGTACAGCCCTCTTTGAATAATTCCAATATGACCAGACAATATGGGGTTTCAAAAAAATTCAAATTGCTTCAAAGTGGTGTTGACTTCAACATTGAAGAAATCTCTTAAATCTGATTTTGATTATGTTAAAGGCCATACTATATTATAAATTGTTAATTTCTAAAGTTCTACTGCCCTTTTGTTGTCTTGTTCTTAAAATGGGTGATATAGATGCTTTGTTATATATAGAGACCCTTCTAATCAAGGTGAAAGAAGAAAGCGCAAAGGCTGGGTTGTAGTTAAACATTAAAAAAAACCAAGATGATGGCAACAAGAATGATTGACAACTGGGAAATAGAGGGAGAAAACATGGAGGCTGTGACAGACTTTGTATTTCTAGGTGCAAAGATTACTGCAGACACAGACTGCAGCCAGGAAATCAGGAGATGCTTACTTCTTGGAAGGAGAGCAATGACCAATCTTGATAAAATAGTGAATAGTAGAGACATCACCCTGGCAACAAAGATCCGCATAGTTAAAGCAATGGTATTCCCCATAGTCACCTACGGATGTGAGAGCTGGACCATAGGGAAGGTGAGCAAAGGAAGATAGATGCTTTTGAACTGTGGTGCTGGAGGAAAGTTCTGAGAGTGCCTTGGACCGCCAGAAGATCCAACCAGTCCATACTTCAAGAAATAAAGCCTGACTGCTCATTGGAGGGAAGAATAGTAGAGGCCAAGATGAAGTACTTTGGCCACATTATGAGAAGGAAGGAAAGCTTAGAGAAGGGAATGATGCTGGGGAAAATGGAAGGAAAAAGGAAGAGGGGCCGACCAAGGGCAAGATGGATGGATGCTATCCTTGAAGTGACTGGATTGACCTTGAAGGAGCTGGGGGTGGTGATGGCCGACAGGGAGTTCTGGCGTGGACTTTCTTCTTCAAATGAAAAAACCTACAGCCAACACTCATATTTTGTTGCAGGGTATGCTGATCAATGAGATTTAATTGAGAGTTACAAGAAATCTATGCTGATCAATGAGATCTCATTGAGAGTTACAAGAAATCATAAAGCCATAAGTGCAAGTATCTTAAATCCCAAGTTGGATTAATTTAAATGTTTGTTTCAGAAGGAACACATATCAATTCAATGTAGAAAAACTGCCTGTATGTATTATTCTTTGGTCAGAACAAACACTACTAATGTTACAGAATTATAGGAGGCAATTTCCCATGAACAACAACTTATTCTGAGAGCCAAGTTGTCACCATGGCAGTTTGAGAATGTCAATTACCCAGCATTCTGCTTACCTTATAAGGCTGACAGAAATAGCTGGCAAATTGTATCAAGTGAAATGTGCTTCTTACCATGCTTTTTTTTATTCTTTCAAGACATTTGGACTTCAGAAAAAGCTGTGAGCAAATTCAATATTGTTTTTCTTCTTTCCTCACACTTCACAGAGGACTTCAGAGCACCAGAAATTGAGATTATACATGACATTGATCTATTAAAAGACATGTATGTCTATTTTTCAAGGCAAGCATTCCATCACAGTCTTCCTCAAGGACAACATTCCATCACATAAGTAATTAAAAAAAACCCTAGACAAATTATGTAAACCAGGAGCATAGATGATTTCTATGTCCCAGATTATTAGGGAAAAGACATAAAGCAATATTCTAGCAGAGAGTCGAAAGAAGCCCAAAAGGTTGTTGGAGTGTGTACACATATAAGACAATATGGAATCAAGCAAATGTGGTGCCGAAAGTTCCAGAAGGATATTAGGATGTGAAAAAAATAAAGCAAACAATAGACTATTTCTAGGTGAGGAGGAAAGAGAGCTAAGATGAAACAATGGAGGGGAATGAGTGAACTTTTTTTTACTTATTCCCATTGGTGACAGGTTTATTGCTAGTCAGCTGTAGAACATAGCATCTGTACCATCATAGGTCTGCCAACACCAGCAGTTACTATAGGGATATCTCTCTGGTTACCGTTTTTTTTTTTTTAGCAAAGAAGAAAAGACATTTAACATTTCAAAGAGATCTAGAATGTCTTTCAAAATATATGCAGTTATTGTTTTGTTTCGCATCTTTCTTCTGTATGGATTGTCTTGAGGAGACGTAATTTGATTATCTACTAGGATTTGGGAATAGCAACTTTGCCACTATGCACAGAGGAAGACTGCATCACAAGAAGATTGATTCAATCAAGAGAGCCACAGCCCAGAGTTTGCAAGACCTGAGCAGGAGAGTTGATGGCTGGGGTTCTTAGAGGTCTCACATTAATAAGATCACTGCAAACTGAAATCAATTTAGGGTAAATAACAGTATTGGGTTGTTGTAGGTTTTTCAGGCTGTATGGCCTGCCATAGATGCAGGTGAAACGTCAGGAGAGAGTGCTTCTAGAACATGGTCAGACAGTCCGAAAAACCTACAACAACCGAGTGATTCCGGCCATGAAAGCAATTGAACAGTATTGTTGTCATGATGCAAGAGCTTGTGTAATACAAGGATCCTCATTGCACGAATATGCAATCCACTCTTTATGTATCCTGCATAATTAAATGTTTTGTATGCTTCTACACCACAAGATATGCCATGACTATATGACACTTAGCGGCCACCTTCTCCTTTTGTGTGGAATACACACAGTCATTATTGCCATGTGGGATAAAACAAAGCTTTCTCATGTGTGTAGGGTAACTCTTTCTTTCTGTAATTCCATCTGTAATTCTCATAGAATCATAGAGTTGGAAGGGACCACATGAGTCTTCCAGTCCAACCCTCCACCATGCAAGAAAAGCACAATCAAAACAAACTCTTTCATTTCTACTATGAAAGTGTGATAAATATTGGTTTATGACATCTTTCTTGCTATATAGTTACTTTCTACTATCCCATGGCAGGAAAGTTTAAAATAACCTTTGTTAAGTTCTGTGCAAATCCAAGTAGATCAGGTGTTTACATTTTCCATTAAATGTTTTGAATCCTCTGAGTGCAGCATTCATTATAAATACACCCAGCTATGCTCCTAGTTCCGTAGTGAGGGACACCCCCCCCCCCCGGGGCATGTATGGTAGGATTCTAACGCCCACCTACAACATCTTAATTCTTATGCTGAACTGTCAAGTAGAGATAATGCAAGTTGACTATGTAAATGTTGTTGCCTTGTTCGTATTCTAAAAACCAGGAATCGTAGAGACAGGAGCATTCACTTTCCTTTGAGCTATTTCAAATGTTCTGCCAGTAGTAAAACTTCAGATCAACATTGTCCACAGAGATCAAATATCTTACATGGGTGGGCTCTCAGCACAGTTCCTATTTTGGTTCCCTCTTTTGAACTCTGCTTGGTTCATCCCTGCCCTTTCTGAGGTAATCCCTGCAGCTGTCAGAGATTTTCCAATTGGCATTTAGCTTTGTAAGGCTTTTGGTGTATGGAAGAGAAAATGAAGGGAGGGAGGACTGGGAAGTTTCTGCTGTCATTTTAATTCCTTTTGCCTTCTTCCTTACCACCTGCTTTCGTGTGCATGTCAATGTATTAGCAGAAATGTACTATGCCCCAGGATAGACCTCTCTTGATCTGTTTCTGTGATGGACAGGCAGTCTGCCAAGGAAAGGAAAGAACAACTATTAGAAACTGTAACTATGGTTGCAGCTAGCTACTATTACTAAAGGGAGGGGTTTGGAGCTATAGCTGTAATTATTTTTAAAACAACATCTCCCAGCTGTACACTAGGCTGTCCAGTGCATCTGCATCTCCAGTG
Organism: Anolis sagrei; assembly: GCF_037176765.1. Classification (NCBI taxonomy): domain Eukaryota; kingdom Metazoa; phylum Chordata; class Lepidosauria; order Squamata; family Anolidae; genus Anolis; species Anolis sagrei. The sequence continues at coordinate 206,095,441 of NC_090024.1, read as the reverse complement.
AGGTTTTTATTAAAACTATATTGTAGCTTGAGAAGCTTAAAAACTGAAATAATTTCAAAATGTATCAAAATCAAATTAAAAGCTCAACTTAAAAACATTGCTCACACTTAGTTTTACAGTGTCTGAGTTTTACTGTTCGAAAAGCAAGCACTTATATATTGATCATTAAAAAAAGGGTATTCCAAATTTTGCTAGATCTGGGAAAAGCATTGTGGGCATGCATTGTGATAGCATACAATCATAGAATAATAGTATTGGAAGAGACCACATGGTTCATCTAGTCCAAGCCACTACCACACAGGAAAAGCACAAAGTACCCTTGATAGATGGCCAGATTTGAACCACCATGTAAAAAAACTGATTTCAATGTAATTTAATCATATATCAGAGTGATTGTTGCACTTAATATTTATACATCTAAAAGTTTTTACAACAATTGTAGAGTTGCTGACTGAAAAGCCCACAATTTTCTATTTTACTGTGAACATGTTTCCTTGATTATCCCCTGTCTTTCTGATGACTTTCATAATCGTGTTGGTAATAGACAGCCCAGCTATAAAATCAGAATTTGTTTTAATGATCTTGGTGGGATGATACTAAATGCAGCCACATTTTGTACTGTTGCTTCTAATGGGAACTGTGGGGAAACTTGGTTCCATGTATCTTCCAATTCAGAAATATGATTGCCTTGTAGGAATTTGCAACTCTGACCAGGGAACTCAATGCATGCCGAGAGCAGCTGTTGGAAAGGGAAGAGGAAATCTCAGAGCTGAAAGCAGAGCGTAATAACACAAGGGTGAGTAGACAATGAGTTTCAGTATTTGAGATGCCAAGCTTTGTTGATTACATGTCCCAAAAGAGCTTCTTCTGAGCAGCAATAGACTTTATCCTAAGCACAACAGTCTGGCCGCACACAAATTTCCCTTTGCTCTGTCCATTGGATGCAGCCACAGAAGTCCTGCTGTTTACTTCCTTGATTAGGTTTAACAGGACAGAAAGCTTTCTGTAGAATTTCCTATCCAGTCAGTAGAATCTAACTTCTATTCTTGATTGAATAGGAAGGTTTTATTATAATCTCTATAAAATCCAATTTAATTTCTTTTCAATGTTGCTATTGTGTTTTGTTCTTATTACATTACAGCTTGTATTCATGCTTACAGAGACTGTTCAGTCCTTTGTACCCAATAATATTTGCCTTGTAACTCCTAAATCCTGAATCTCCAGGTTTGCTAAGAAATCTTGACCTGCAAAATCCCTTCTAGCAGTACACAAATCCAGATGTGCCCATTCCTGGGAAATAGTTTTATGAATACGTTTATAATATAACATATTTGGTTTCTTTTACCTATTACCATGCTGGTAGTTTTTTTGATGACATACCTTAAAAGTGAAACTGAAACCTATTTGAGAATTTTCTGTTATTTATAGTAGCTTAAAGTCAATTATTGTGAAAACGTGAAGCGAGAGAAAACAAACTCCTTGGTTGATCACTCTGATAATTTATTTTTGTTGTCACCATCTTGGTTTATCAACTCATGGGGCAAACATCACATTAGGTTGCTTGGGGAGAAAAGTTGTTTTATGTAGGACAATAACACGTTGGTAGTAAATATAGCTAGTACAGGTTGATTATCCTTTATCTGAAATGTTTGGTGCCAGAAGTGTTATAGATTTAGATTTTTAAAAATATTTTGGAATACTCATATTTGCATACACACATATAAGGAGATATCTTGGAGATGAGACTCTAGTCTAAACATGATATTTATATTACATATACCACTTATATACTTATCCTGTAGGCACTTTTTAAAACAATATTTTCAATAATTTAGTGCATGAAACAAAGGTTTGTGTACATGAAACCAGCAGAGAGCAAAAGTGTCACTATCTCAGTCACCCATGTGGACAATTTTTGATGTTGTAGCATTCACATTTCAGAATTCTGGAGAATGTTTGCTCAACTTATATTCATTTCTTCAAAGATTTTGAAGATGTTTAGTGCTTTCCAAACATTTCACTACATATTCAATTTTATTAGCAAACTGGAGGTTAAACCAACCCCTTATAAGAGATACAGACACATACTTAAATTACACTAGTGAAATGTGTGTGGACACAACAAACCTGAAGGCGCTTATATTAATCAAGATAAATCAAACGAATTGAATCAAATAGCAAGGATTAAAATAGCAGTAGGATTAATTAATAAATGAATTAAAAGTAAAAGTAAACTGTGTGCAGAAGAGTAGTATCGAACTGGGGACCATAGGACTTTCAAACCCCATATGAACACATTCAGCTAAGAAAAACTCAGTGGGAGCCTTGACTTAGGTCTCCATAAGTTAGAAAAGACTTGAAAGCACACAACAACTACATTAATCTAAGATGATGATGATATTTGTTACCTGCCTCTCCTCATGGCTTGAAGCGTGTTACAACACAGCTAAAATACAGGGATATAAAACCATTAAAATGGAAGCCTGATCTGTCTGTTGTGCAGTTTTCTCTGAACAACTTTCATTTATCTGTGATGTAATACCATAGTCCTGGTTCCTGAAGCTCAGAGAATAATAATAATAATAATAATAATAATAATAATAATAATAATAATAATAATCTTTATTTATACCCTGCCACCATCTCCCCGATGGGGACTCGGAGCGGCTAACATGAGGCCAAGCCCAAACAACAATTACAATAAAGAGAAACCAAAAACGCAGAATGAAGTTGGTGTTTGTTTTGGATAAACTGGTTGGTAAAATAATAATTGTGCTGTGCACATTCATAAATAGTGAGCTAAATTATGACCTCTGTGCACAGAAATTGCTTCACAGTAGAACTTGACTACAAGTTTGTAAAACCCTGAATACACCCAGTGAAGCAGAAAAGCTGTTGCTCTGTTTAACACTGGCTTTGATTTAAGGATAATGTGGGTTTGTCCTTCCCTTGCAGCTTTTGTTGGAACACCTGGAGTGCTTGGTCTCAAGGCACGAACGCTCTCTGAGGATGACTGTGGTGAAGCGACAAGCCCAGTCACCATCTGGAGTCTCCAGTGAAGTTGAAGTTCTAAAAGCACTGAAATCTTTGTTTGAACATCATAAAGCACTGGATGAGAAGGTGAGCTTTGTTTTAACTACTGGTTAATAGCAAAACCAATGCTTAACTGCTTAACTTTGTAGGACTAAAGGGCTGTAGTTTCTTGAAGTACACTGGCTGCCATCCTGCTACCAAGCACAATTCAAAGCGCTGGCTTTAGCCTACAAATCCCTAAACTCGGACACTTGATTTTAGCCAAAAGGCCGAGAATCCCTAAACAGTTTCGGCCCAGCTTACCTGTCCGAACGTATCTCTCTCTATCAACCATCTTGGAGGTTAAGATTGTCTGGGGAGGCCCTGCTCTCGATCCTACCTCTTTCACAGGTGCAACTGGTGGGGATGAGATACAGGGCCTTCTCAGTGGTGGCCCCTCTGTTGTGGAACTCCCTCTCCAGAGAAATCAGATCAGCTTCCTCCCTCCTGACCTACAGATAGAAAGTGAAGATATGGACCAAGCCTTTGAACAGTAACTCCCAGTGCAATAAGTGACTGTGGAACAGTGCAGTTTACAACTGGAATGGTTCTGGAATATGCCTTTGGATTGTGTGGTTTTAAGTAATTAGTTTTTAAGGTTGACATGTTTTTAATTATTGGGTTTTAATATATATGCTTGTTTTTTAATCATATATGTGTGTGTGTGTGTGTATGTGTGTATGTGTGGCATCAAATTGTGCATTTTTGTGAGCCACCCTGAATCTCCTTCGGAGTGAGAAAAGTGGGATATAAGTGCAGTAAATAAATAAATAACCCAGCATTTCTATTTAGCTATTAAAGGCTCCATTTTACTTTCTAGCATAGAAGAGATCACTTCTGCTGCATACAGTCAATTGTGTGTTTAAGTATTGCATTTGCACAGCATTTTTCTGCAGATCTCTCATTAGCCTTCTGATTCATTTCATGAATGGTGTGCACCTGAGTCAAGGCCCGTCCTTTGAAGAGGAGCCCCATTTATATCATAGGAAGCTGCTGTCAGAGTTGAAGCTGCTGCTAGAGTTGAATCTGTACACATATCTCTGTAAAGGGATATTTCAGCTTTCCTTTACATCTGGCCCAATTGAGCTTCAAACCCACTGGATTTCTCTGTGTGAGCTGCTGTAGTGGTACTTATGAGATTTTCTGCTGCTTATTATGATAAAAAGATTCCAGGCTTTAACTTCCTTCATTAAATTTCACAGTGTCCTGCAATTGCATTTCTTGTTCATGAGCCTGAGTGTGGTTATTTTTTCCCCTTTCCACCAGATAATGTAGGGCTTTTGACTTCATTGAATAATCTGTATTAGCACAGTCCCTTTCTCATGCTAGATTGTATTAATTGTTTCTTCTGAGAAGCTCCAGAGGCTAGCTGAGGTTTTTTTTTTTTTTTAAATAACAAACTTTTTTCTTTTCCATGTTCTCAGGTGAGAGAGCGTCTACGGGCATCACTGGAACGAGTAGCTACCTTAGAAGAACAGCTGTCTAGTGCCCATCAGCAGGTAAATATGCGGTTCTAGATTCCAGTATACATTTCACAGTGGTGTTTCTCATATGAACTGAGACTACTACTTCTATCATGTATATGTACTATATCTCTTGCATCACATTTCATGGAAAACTGTGTGCCAGCAAATGTGTTATATAGCATTGTCAACGTACTTTGGTCATGTCCTGTCTTCAGAGATGAAGATGAAAAAGAGAAGCTTGATAGGTTAGATGAGTGCAACATAGTAGCTGAATAGTGCTTCTAAAACCCCTAGACATTAAGAAATATAAGTTTTGTGTCATTGTGATGGTAGAGAATGGATAAAACAACCTGGCAACAAGGGAAAAATTTAGCATATTGCAAGCAACAGCAATCATACAAGGAAGGGATGGACAAATTGCAGCAGTATGGTATTTCAGCACTCCGCAACCCCACCCCCCCTCCAGCTATTTTGGACTACAGTTTTCAGAAGCCTCATTCAACATGGATAGTGGTTCATGTAGTATATCTGACCAAAAGTGTTAGGAAAGAAAAAAGTCAAAGCACATCTTCGCAATTGAGTTGTTAAAGACAGTGAGAAAAATATTACAAGAATAAGGGTAAAAAGAAACAATACATATCAGCTAATCTCATTAATTACTTCCTGAATTAACAAAAAAAGATGTGTGACTTCCAAACCAAGAGCATGGTGATAGTATCGTGCACCCGATGAGCCATACATAACCCACACATTACAACATGTGTATTCTTCTTTATTCTTCTGTATGTATACAACAATTTTTACGTTTTACAAGGTTGGTTATACATTTAAAAGGGCCTATTTCTATTGCTACTCCCATGTAAAGCAAGGATCAATTGCTATATGAGATGTAACAAGCTGTAAACAAAAGGCAGAAAATGATGAATTTTATCCCTTCAAAATAACCACTGTGTTTTGGCTAGAATATATTTATATGGCTTTTAAAATGCTGTTAAAAAGGATAGTATGCATACATTGCTAGTAATAAACATGCTAATTTGTGTGCCATATTATTTTACATATGAAAGAGAATAATCAAGTGGCCCAAGTAGACTCACATCCATACAAAACACAACTCCCAAAATACTTACAAAACAATTCAAAAATTTCCCTGTTGTGAATATATCTCCCAAATGTTGTGCAAGTGGCATTTTTTAGCAAGAGGAGGTGGAATGTATTCTTTATGCAGTGTCAAATTGATCTTTTTTTCAAGTTTGGTTAATTGTAAAAAGTAATATCTAATTTGATAAATACTATAGTTTGAAAGTTTTGTAAGTAGATAGAGAGTCTTGTCATGCAAACATGCACTTCTTGTTGTTATTGCTCTAGTATACTTTAAAGATTCTAATTACATGTTTAAATTAATATGGAACATGTTCATGCACAACTTCTACAGTCATTCAATGTATACCTTGTCTGTAATGTTAATAATGCACTGTCCACCTTCTTAATAGCCCCTGAAGATGACTGTATGATTTCTTTCCAACTGTGAAATTCTTTCTGGCTTTTGGAACAAAACACAGTTTTATACATCCTTCAGTTCTGTATCTCTTTTACATTTAAGTTTTTAAACCACAGACTGTTTTTAGCAGCATTAAAATGATTAGTTACAGTGATAAAAAATCAAGGTAATGTTTATTTTCTCAAGCTTTGAATCATGTCCCGACAGGTAAATGATTCCCTGTTTCCGTTTGTCTTGCACTTTTGTTCCATGAAAACCTTAAGTGTAAGTATGTTTTTAAAATGTATTTCTTTTTCAGATAAGTGCCCTCCAGCAAGGCCTCTCCCAGAGGGAAGCACCTGTGGGAGAGGATGAAAAAAAGCCTGAAGGCAAAGAACTGGGGCAGAAAAAACTTTGGAAGGTAAGATACATCCTTTTGGGAAGAAGGTTCTTTTATGATACCATTGAAATATGATGCATCCTCAGTTGTGTCTCAAGTAACCAGCAATATTTCTTGAGATCCCTTTATTTACAGAGAAAGTTTGTATTGACTGTTTTCGAACTTTGAAGTGACAGAAGGGTTGAACATGTATAACTTATTCAAATGCCTCATTTCTGGAAAGAACTTCTGCTATACGATACAGCCGCACATGGATGCTTCTATAACAGGAGTGTTTTATGTAATGACATTGCATCATTTCTTTCTTTGGGAGATAGTGATGATCCAAACAATATAATCTTCCACTTGTAACTTTTCTATATTTTATTCCTACTGCTTCTGTTGCTTTTTCTAGCAGAAGGAAATTGTTACATGGGGAAAGTAGCGCAATGCTTTCTGATTTGCTGCACCAGGAGTTATATATCTTGAAGTATATTCCCTTTAATATTGTCAGTGTTCTGTTTATACTTTCAGGTGCTGGTCTTCTGGCAGCTGGGAAGTTAATTTTTAGCTGTATCACTCTGTGACTTACATTCTGCTTATGCTGTTGTGTCATGCTGAATATTATATACCTTTTGGAACTTAGTTCTTTGTTATGTCACTTGACAGAGACTCCCTAATGGCTCTGTACATGCAGATGACGAGGCAAGCCGTACTGTGGAACTGCAAGAACTTCTAGAAAAGCAAAACTTTGAGCTCGCACAAGCTAAAGAACGGCTTGTTGCTCTTGCTGCCAGTGTTGCTGAGTTGGAAGAAGATCTAAGCACTGCCAGGAGAGATCTAATCAAATCAGAAGAAATGAGCAGCAAGTACCAGAGGGATCTACGAGAGGTTAGAGAACTTTGTTCCATCAGTTATAACATTGGGTGTTCAATGACATATAGTTGTGTCATTGCTAGAAATGTGCAAGTCCCTACTTTCTCCAGCTCATCTAGAAAATTACTTGAGTTTTGAGTATTCACGGAGGGTGATGGTACCTTTATCTACATAGGGAAGGGGTTAAGAGTTGGACTTCCATCAACAGCACTCTCTGACAGTGCTATACGGAGCATCCATAGTTCCTCTTGAGAATCATGGGGTTTTGCCATAATGACACCTAATACCCCTCCACAAAGTAAACCACTTTTAGTTTTCAAGGTTTGGAGAGAATGCTCAGGTGGTGAAGGCAGAATGTGACAGAGCTTGAAATGTTACATTTGAAAATTAATTTATTTGTGTTAATTGTTAGACATTAGGAAATTAATGATTTATTTCTTAACACTAATAAAATAGTTTAATACATTCTATTGCTGTTAATTCATTTATTGCCTGAACCACTGTTTTTGGAGCAGCCTGTGGGATTTATAGAGGACAGCATGGTGGCTGTCATCATGCCCCCCATCCTTCCCAAGGGCACACTTTGTTATTGGTTCCTTTAAAAGTGCAATTTTTGTGTCATTTTAAAGGTGCCTTCTCTAAAGGGATTTTTTTAGATTGATTATAAAGTTCATAATACATTTGTAGTCTGGTGATAAAGGGACTCTGGTATTTCTGGAAGCTGTCCCAAAACATGGGATCCCATTTTGCAACATCTTCAATTAGATTTTGTCACTGATATGCTTTTCTTTTATTTTCATTCCACCCCTCTGCCTATTTATATTGTGTTTCAAGCATTTTGTATATTAAATGTTATTCACAAGTTATGATAAAGATTGGTAGAGTGATGTGTATAATTCAGCTAGCAGACTGATTCACTATAAGTGCAACAGTAAGTGGGTGGGTTTAAAGATCCACTAGTGAAGCAAAGGTATAGAATTCTTAAAGAGAATGTTTTGAGTCCCTGCCCACACAGAGAAAAAAAATTGCCCAATCGACTCATGTCATCCTTGGTGCCTTCTCATTCTTAGTCAAGAAGCATTGTCTGCACATACTGTGATAGCCGTTTGTTTAAATTTCTTGTACTATCAGTCAATCAAAGAAAAATATGTTTGTACTCATTCTTTTGCTATCTGTCTCTGTTTCCTATGATGCATGTGAAATGTTTGCAGTAAAGCTTCAAGATATAATCAAGGTAACCCAAAGACTGGTGACTGTTAAAACAGCTCAAAACATGTACTCTAGCAGCCTGACCTTTCTGATCTTCTATATTAGTGTTCTGTTCCCAAGTTGCTTATAGTTTATGGTAACTAAGGTGACCCTTTAATGAGGTTTTATTGGCAAGATTTGTTTAGCGAGTGTTTGCCTTTGCCTTCCTCTGAACCTGGGGGTGGGTGGTGGGTACCTTGACTGATTTTGGAATGGGAGACCAATTTTGGGTTATGCTAGCTTGAAGGTGACTCCGTTTGATTTAGAATGGTATCAGCCTATTTATATGTGTGTGTGTGTGGAGGTGGAATTTATATTTTTAAAGCTTTTCCCTCTTTCATAACAGGCTGTGAAGCACTGAATGTAGGGACTGCTATTAGTTTGTGGCATTACTTCTTGTGCTCTTCTTCATGTACAGTTTTGACAGTTTCAATGACAGTTTCATACTACTGCAAAGTGAGTGATTTCCTCAATTCCTTATCCTCTCAGGCTTTAGCACAGAAAGAAGATATGGAGGAGAGGATCACCACTCTGGAGAAGCGCTATTTGGCAGCCCAGAGAGAAGCCACTTCCATTCATGACCTCAATGACAAACTGGAAAATGAGCTGGCCAACAAAGAGTCTCTCCATCGTCAGGTAATGAGCTTTGATACTATACCTTCTGAAATACCAGAGATAATCTGTCTAAAAGGTATACAGGATCTCTGTTTGAATACCCGTGCTGTTTCTTCAGCACCCTTCTTTTTAACATGGATATTAGGATAGTTTTTAGATCTATTGTCAAAGGCTTTCATGGCTGGAATCACTGAGGTTTTTCTGGGCTATATGGCCATGTTCTAGAGGCATTTGCTTCTAGAACATGGCCATATAGCCCGGAAAAACCTACAACAACCCAGTTTTTAGATCACTTTTGGGAATATTTAAATAATATTTTATGTATTTTAAAAAATAGCTTTAATTTGTTTTTATTGTTCATTGCCTCAGTAGCCCCTGGGGGTTGGGAAGTGATACAGAAATACTTTAAATAAATACATACCCAAAGCTGAACAAGAGTTCAGTGCTATGAAGGATTTGTGAAACCTTGCTTTTCTTTGGATACTATTTTATTTTTTAAAAGAGCATAATGTGTTATTGTTCAATGTGCAAAACATCTCAGATGACTAACAAATGAAAAATAAAATAATTGCAAAATTGCACTATTTATATAATTGTGTATAACTCGACCTTGTGTATACCTTTTGGGGTCAAAATTATGGCTTTTGATACCCATGGATAAGTTGAGGGTCATTTTTGCTGGTAATGAAAAGTCCCTCTGTGGAATGGTCCTTGTAGCTTTAAGGGGGCAGCTGCTCTGTCCACTGCTCCCTCCATTTCCCCACCCAGGCATTCAAAAAGGTCTTGTGCCACTCTGAAGGGAAGTTCCTTTTTAAAATAAAAGTTAAGGTACATCATTACCTCATATTTTTTTAAAAAATGATCCACCCACTTCTTTGAGTAGAGTGCTGAAAGATGAGAGCTAAGCCTGTCCTGGGAGACTCTGAAAGAAACAGTAGCCCCCTCTATTCTCTCAACATTCCTTTGGACTCATTTTTGGATATACATACTAGAGAGAGTGGGCTGTGGTATGTTGGAGCTGTTTTTAGTGGTCCCAGCTCCATATATTCATTATTGCCTTTTTACCTTTGTCCTTCAGTGTGAGGAAAAGGCGCGTCACCTCCAGGAGCTTCTAGAACTGGCAGAGCAGAAGCTGCAGCAGACAATACGGAAAGCTGAGACATTGCCTGAGGTGGAGGCAGAGTTAGCCCAAAGGATAGCAGCACTCACCAAGGTGAATGTACCAGAGATGAAATATGCTTCCTAATTATTCCCTTTCCCTGAATGGCAGGTCATTGCCTTAAATTTATCTAAAAGTTTCAGCATCCTTTCTCTCTACAACATTGTTTTGAAACAGATGATGTCAAATTTTTGCAGTAAAATGTGCCACTGTATTTTGTCAGCAGATCACTTTACATTGATGCTGGGGGAGGGGTACACTAAGGGATCACAGAAGGTGGCTTGGCAGACTGAGAGCCATCTGATTCCTACCCCTGTTATATAGCAAGATTTAGATGTCCATCCTGCACTCTATCAACTCTAGTTTAATGCAAAGTTGTTTTAGGTTTAAATTAAAATATTCTGTTGTGTATTCATTTGTGAGCACTCCAGCAACATGTCTGAGAGCCTCTTTCTGGCATCCCACTGGTTATTAGCTTCCCAATCTTTCATGAATCATGGTCACGTCTCACATCCTTGCATTGCGTGGGGACTTCCATGTTAAAGATTCAAGAATAGAGAGGTGAATATCTTTTTATACATCAATATTGCCAAAATAAATCAGAGTGAAATCATATCCATATTCTTCAAGATTATAACAAGAGAAGAGAGAAAAATAGACACTTTTATAGTTATCTACCTATACACTTTTAGTGAGCTAACAATATAGTTTTTATGTCTAATTTATGCAAGTATAGAGAAGTGACCATCCTTTTTACATCAATATATGTCTTTCTCCACTCTAGTTTCCCAGTACTTGTAAACTTTAAAGAATGTCTTCTCTGTAGGCAGAGGAAAGGCATGGCAGTATTGAAGAACGGCTGCGTCAGCTGGAGACTCAATTGGAGGAGAAGAACCAAGAATTGGCAAGGGTATGTTGATCTCTATGCAGCGCACTATCCAGGGCATGTCATAATTTCTAACACTTTCCTTACAGGAAACCAGTTTAGAGCAGAATGGTCTAACTGGATTGCGTTTAACTATTTCTGTTGGGGTTCTTTTTTCTTATGGAAGGATTCTCGAAGTACCCAGAGTGATGCAGTATAGAGCTTGCTGTTTATCGCTGTCATATGTTTGAAGAAACCCAGCCAAATCACCTCTTTGCATTGCAGAAGTAATTCACTTTAATCGTATGAGCTGGATTTGTTTGGGCTTGGGGAGATGGGGTGCTGTAACTTTGTGGACTGATTCTTGGTCTCTGGGTTATACAGGTATGCCCAGGGCTCATCAACAATGCAAGCACCCCTGAAAAAGGTGTTGTTATGGTCTTCAAATGCTGGCAACAGTTCAAAACACATGTGTAATCTCTTATTTTTAAAAAAATCAGATGTTAATTGATGAAGAACCCACTTGGCACACACATTCTGTCTTCAAGGTTGTGGATAATCTGTGATCATAACAATATTCCTCAAAAATCTCTCCAACAGTCATATGCCATTCTGTGCAAATCATATTATCCATCTTGTTTCTATTTTCATTGGAGCCTGCTGTTGATAGCTTTCCATTACATCGTTTGTCTTCAACACTCTATCTCCTTAAAAAAATTTTTTTACCCATCTTCACACATTACATTCATCAGTTTTTCCCTTGCCATATAAATTTCTAAGCCAGTTGTGGATGTTGGCAGCTGTACATTCTTCTTTGGTCAAGAATTTTATGACTTCTATTTTCCTGCTACATATCCATGGTTATGTAATGCCTAGAGGTACAGAAATCATGTCAGCCATGTAGCAAGAATTACTTTATTTAATGGTTTAATAGCATCACATTTGGATTAATAGTTTCGGAGAAAATGACAAAGATTATTTTTACTAGAACCTTCATACTTACTTAAATGAAAAGAGTGGCAATGATGCAATGGCTGACAGTGTGTGATTTTCTTCTTATATACTGGAATAAATGTGCACGTAGAACGATCACATGAATCACCTTTAATATTCATAAGAATTGTGCTCTTTCAACTTATAAGATGAAGAAACAGAACGAATCTTTCAATCAGTGTTGTCCTCTTGGGGTAGTTGTAAAAATGTTTGTATATAAATGGGTTATTGGTATGTATGTATATGCATAAAATAAAGGGTGATTTTCTATATTAAGTGCTATTTTCCGAAATCTGGAAAAAGTATCTTGGAATTACTTGACTGATCATGATTTTGCTTACAGGCTCGTCAGCGGGAGAAAATGAATGAGGAGCATAACAAGCGACTGTCTGATACTGTGGACAGACTTCTGAGTGAATCCAATGAACGGCTTCAGCTTCATCTAAAAGAGCGAATGGCAGCTCTTGAAGAGAAGGTATTGCAACTGATCCTTTCACTATGCTGTATTGAAGTGGAAAAAGATAACATTTTTGAACAATGGAATTTTGAGGGGAGGGGTCTAAAACACCACCCTAAAACATTTGAAGGGTCTGATGGATCAAATCATACCTATTCTTGGTCATTCAGTTCTTCTGCTACTATACAAATCTAAGACTCTGGAAAAATTGTTTTAGCAATAGATTGTTGGTGTAGTGTAAATGATTATGGAGACTAGGTATGTAGAGAAGGACCCCTTTGTTGTTTTGATTCCTATTTTTGCATTTTTGTTTGAGTTAATCTTGTTTCTTACCAAGTTTCTTACCAAGTATAAGGAATATAGAGAAGTATGGGGTTTGTGTTTTTACAAGGCAGGGTGTTCTTATTTTTTTTACTCTTGTTTGAATCATGTTATGTGAGTTCCATACACTTCGCAAATCTATATTTATGCATTGTATTCAAGTTTAAGCATTTGAGAAATGCATCAAAAAAATCAAACTTTGTTTCTGGAAGACAATCATTAGTTCTTAAGTGAAAATATATGTATTTTGTATGTTTGTGAAGGGGTGGTGAGGTTTGGTATGGAGACATAAATATTGATAGAATGGTAAAACAACTGTAATTTTGTTTTGATGACTGGGGTAACAAACATTTACTCAACCACCTCCTACCTTGCACCTCAGCTGACCTTCTGAGTGTCCCTACTACTGTCTTTTTAAAAAGAATACAGTGACTGTAATATTGACATGTGTGAAGAGTGATCTTCACTGGGCGGCTCAGTACAAATCAATAGTAACTTTTTATTCTAAACATCCTCATACAGTTATATATGTCAGCTCTTGCACGTTTTGAAAAATAATAGCTGTTGTCAAACAGGAGCAGAAAGTCTAATTGGGTCATAGGTGTAGAACTCCGATTGCGTTAAAGCAGGCATTCGTCAGTTTTTCCCCAATGATTGTGGTGTTGCGTACTAAGAAATTGGTGCTACAGATATATATGAGATCCTGTGATACATGTAGACCAGAGTGGGAGGGGCTCTCAGGGGTCGGACCACCTCCCATGGCATCTTGGACAGATGTATCTTTTTTATTGTTTTAAAATTTATATTAACCAAAAATGTCCACCATTATTCACTAGGGTTGACTTATCCTAGTTGGTTTCTGTTTCGCTTCCATAAAAAAGGCATCTCCTGGGCCTGAATTATCTCACAGGGTTTAAAAACATGGCAAAATTGTTCCTCATGGCCTTAAGGTGTGAGGGGACAATTTTGGCCCCAAAATGTGTTTTTTAAAAAAATATTCTCATTTTGAGACAGGGTGCTGGGAGATTGTGGCACCTTAAATCTGCTTGGGGAGAAGGGGGGCATGGGCGTGGATGTGTCCCTCAGTCTACCTATTTCATACCCCTGTATATAGGTAAGACACTTGAATGACAGCACCTGGTGTTTTGCATTATTCTTTTTTATATCCCCAGTTCTATTGTTATCAGAGGTATTTAAAATCCCTCCCCTCTTTAAGAGCTAACGTTCTTCATGACCATAAAATAAGTGGGAGCTAGGTTGATAATCTGGATTATTTTATTTATGCTGATCAGGGCATTTGTCCTGTCTTATGTTCAATCCACTCTAAACTGCCATCTCTGCTATATTACTACTATGCTTGGGGATGTAATCGCAGCCTGCCTTGATTCATGCTGCTTCGTAACTACCTTTTCCAGGAAGCACATCTTCAGGAAACTCCTATACAGGCATCAAATAGCACTAATGATAATAATCAGGCTTAGCTCACGGTGGAAACTCCACTACGTAATCATGACATTCGGGGTCAGAGGAAACAAATTTTCCATTTATCAACAGGGGTGATGCTCAGTGATGTTTGTAGTGAAACCTTCCTCTCTAGGTATTGGAACTAGAATTTAGCTCTAGCATTATCTCATTTGTACTGACACTGAAAATAGTATTTTACATGCATTACATCCAGGAGTGATTCTGTGGGACATGGAGGAATAATGTTCTGGGCAAAATGCCTAATTGGTTTCCATCTGGGAAATGGACTTCATTTAGTGCTGCCAGTTTTAGAAATTGGCAGGAAGAGTGCTTTTTGGATGAGCTTTGGCACTGATCAGTGTGTGACTTTGGGGTCTCTCCATACTATTTCCCTTTCATAAGGCTAATTAAAAATATTTAGAAGCTGAAAGTATTTCACTTATACTGTGTTAGTAATTTACTTGTGTAAAGCTGCACACAGCTTTCTCTAAGATTAATCAAACCATTTCACGAAATAACATTTTAATGACATTTCCAACTCAGCCTTTTAAAGCTAACTTTTTTCATCATCTATCTTGGTGGTTGTGTGCTCTGGCATCCTCATTAGAGGGTTCTATGAAGTATTACTCGTAATTTTTGGACATTATATGTAGGGAGCTTTCAGTTTGAAAAACCCTGTTAGGTTTCCCCCCTATAAGGTGACTTGAAGACTTTTATCAGGTTGACCAAACTGGTCTCTTTCTCTCCATAATTACTTACCTTTGCTTTTTAAGAACACATTGTTGCAAGAATTGGAAAATACTCAAAAGCAGATCGAGGAACACCAGCATGACAAGGTAAATGCCACTTCAGGGCATTACGGAAGGAGTGGCAGGCATGTTTCTTAAGTGCATGTTGCTGCCTTGAAATAGCATGTTTCGAAGCTATGAAGTGATTGTGTTGTGATGGTCAAATGTTTTACAGCAATGACTGCTTTAAGTCTTTATTGTGTATTTATTTTGATATCATTTACTACAAGCACTTTATGCTTCACTTTTGGCTCCGAAATCACACTCTTTTTCAGTACACATGACATTTTCACAGATCACTTTCACTCTGTTCTGTCTAGCTGTTAGGACACTACATAGAAAGTACTGTAGAAGATTAAACTGTGAATGACTCCCCCCGAGACACTTAGATATGTATGTCATGGCCAGTATTTGCCAAGTGGTGGTAGTAGTGATTTAACTTTCTCCAATTTTCTGCTGACATAATTCTGGAGAACTCAATATCCCAGATTGCATTATCAACCCTCCTAATGCAATCATGACTGTAAAGTGAGGAATGCCAACCATTAATTAACAGAAAGAAAGAAAGAAAGAAAGAAAGAAAGAAAGAAGGAAGGAAAGAAGGAAAGAAAGAAGGAAAGAAAGAAGGAAAGAAAGAAAGAAAGAAAGAAAGAAAGAAAGAAAGAATAATTAGGAAAAATTCCAGGTGATCATTTTGACACAATGGACACTTTTTGCTTGTTTTGCTTTTCTCTTTGAGATTGTACTCCTATTTGAGATATGTATCCTGAGATTTTAATTTGTGTTTTGGTGCTTGGAGAGTATGTTTCTATTTAACTCACTGCCACTTTAAATGCAATTTGCATGTGGATGGTGTGACTGTCACAATCACCAAGTGAATTGTAATACTGCAAAGATCTATTTGCCTATACAGCTGATCTCTAATTTGTCCCTGATGAAGAGTATTAAATTCCAAAGTCTTGGAACATTTCTGGGTTGAAATGTTTTTTCATGCTGTTTGAACCATTTCCCTCCGCATCTAGCAATAAGAGCATCCATTCAGGGATAATTTAGATTGATCATCTAAACTATTTTCCTCTATGCTCCCCGTAAAAAAACTGAGCTCAGGAGTGTAAATCAATGTAAGGAAGTGGCAGTAATTCTAGATTTCTCACAGAATTATCCTGTTGCTAGCATGATCTTAAACATTCTCCAAATAATACCAGAATACATTTAGCATTCAATTGATATTCACCATGCTTCATCAAACAGTCTGGAACCAGAAAGTGGCAATTTTCTCATCTTCCATCTACCTTTTGAACTCATGTCATTTTCTTTTCCTTGTTTTGCTTTCAGCATGATTAATCCTACCTTAACTGGGATTTTGCAGATGTGCTAATTGAATTCAGCTTGATTGGCTATAACTGGCTGTAGAGAAACAATTTCTTGTTTTGTTCTAAACAGAGGAGGCTGTCAGATGAGATTGACAAACTGAGATTAGAAATGGATCAGTTAAAGACAAGAAGTGGATCATTTCTTGATAGTGTACATACAAGGTGAGGACGCTTTCTTTTTCATAGTATCACAAAATGTTCAAAGGATTTCAAAATGTTCACACTTCTCTGAGTTGCTAGCATTGCCAGTTTAAGACCAGGTCATGGGGCAAAACTGAAACGGGTATCTCATGGTGACGTTGAAGAGCTACGATAACTGTTGTAATGCATCACTGGCTAAGATAAATTCATAGAATGGCTTGGTATAATAACAATCTGTAGATCTTATTTATCACTATTAACTAAGTGGGCAGATTATGATTTGAACTGAGTAGAAGCTGTGTGTTGTTTGTTAGATGATCAAGCACCACAGTGCTTGATTGAACGTTCATCTTCTTGTATCTCATCTCAGAAAAAATTTACCATTTTTAAAAATTAAAAAGTAACATTTTTGTTGTGGAATTATCAGACAGAACTGTTTCAGCATATGTAAGATGATGTGTTTATCTGTGACAGTTTCTTACAGTCAGGAATATTAGCAGTTGGCCAATGTAATATTAACATTCATTACTTTACTTCCAACATTCATTACTTTACTTCAATAATGATAATCACCTCATTGCAAGAGAGGAAAAGGTGGCACTCCTTTCCATATACATGACAATTTGTTTCTGTGACTCCTAGTAATAAGATAAGAAGTCAATTCCTGGATGTTCTACTCTGTTCAGGTGTTATCAGTTGTTTCCATTATCAAATGAAACAAGAAGTTACAAGTAGTATAGGTGCTGCACTTTGAAAGAAGGAAATGCCATCTTCTCCCACCTTCTTGTTTATATAACTCTTGGTTATGGTGCTTCTTTAAATTTGGATCCCTATAGTCTCAAAGCTCGTTGTCTTATATGGAGCTAAGTATCAGGGATTCCCTAGTTATTTATTTCTTTTACTTCCTCCAGTTATTCGTCACAGCTCTTCAGCTTATCAGTGACTATAAATACTCAGGATTTCAGTAATAGATAAGATTTTATGTTTTGTTAGCAGTATTGGCAGTGCATAAAACAGTTCCAGAAACTCCCCACACATGGATGTGCTAGCAAATAAAACATGATTGTACTTTGAACCCAAGAGATGGGTTTGACTGATATCAGCTCTTGCTCCCCCATATTTGTGAGAGGCTTCTTTGTCACTTATAAGAGAGAATGGTGTCCCACCCCCACCCTGCTGATGCCAAGCTCTACGAGGCCAGTTGGTAGGACTGGAAAGTCTCACACTCACTGAAAATTCTCACTCTCAGCTGTCACTTTCTCTTTGATCTTGTTCTCTCCAGATTGAAATGGGTTTCATAAGCTCAGCCACTGTGATGAGAGATGAGTTGCTAGCATGTATGGGAGCCTAAGCAAGGCATGTGACCAGCTAGCCAGATAAACGTTAAAAATCTTATTTGAATATAATAGTGATTTTATTTATTTTGATTAAAATTAAATATGTATGCACGACATTCAATTTACGCTTGCTCTTAAGTAACAAAACCCAGTACCAAATTCACTTGACCCAGTATACCTCTTTTAAACTGTAAGTATCCAATTGTGGGTTATTATTATTATTATTATTATTAACTTTATTTATACCCCGCTAACATCGCCAAGGCCCAACACATCAATAAAACAACAGCATAACAAATACAACAATAAATAAACTCATAAAGAAAAACAATAAACATTAAAACAATAGCAATAAACATTAGACAATAACATCACTACGCATTTAAAACTGAGGCCGGGCCAAATGTAATGAATAAAAAAAAATGCTGGACATGACAGGTAAAATGGATATGTTTTTGGAGATAGGTGTGGTGTGCAGACAATCTTAAATCTCTAATAAAGTGCATTTGGGACATGATGCTAGGAGTTTCCTATTCTGGGAAGGTGCCATACTACTTTCTAATCAAGGGAACAGTTATTGTATATACCCATGTATAAGTCTAGTCATTTTAGTAAAAAAAAACCATCCCCAAAAATCTGGATCACCTTATTTGTGGACCTATGTAAGTTCTGTTCATTAGCTCTTTATATAAAAAGGAACTATCCAGTTTTGTGACTACAGTATTAAAAAGTGAAAGCTTAGCCCATTATACGGACTTAAAAGAAGCATTACCTTCTCTTCATCGCATCACTTTTGACCTTGATTGCCTGAGTGAAAAAATAACAGCAGCCACGGATAACTGCTCACCCACTTCTCAAGGCAGTGCTGATGCCTTCCCCTTTGCACAGATTTACCCTCAACTTACACTATGTAACAAAATTTGAAAAAAGTTCCTAGTTTGAAAATTATTTTCTGCTTAATTGTGCAGTGCTTACTTTGAAAGTAGTAATTCTACTCCAGAAATTTCAATTTTGTGGCTGCCATGAACTATGTTGAATTGGTTGAGACTCTATCAGGTATTCATTGAAATACTATAGCAAAATGTGCTGCAGGCTGTCCCATAAAAGCAAAGTTTTGCAGTTTAATAAACTTTCCCCATGTTTTTATGATAGAACCAATTAGAAAATGCCATTTATAACCCAGGAACAAAAATGGTGTTACATAGTGTATGGTATGTATGGGTCATATCAAAATCCATAATTATGGTCTCAAAATCTTACCTTGATTTACACATGACATAATACATGTGTGTATATACTAATTAGCATTCAAGAAGCAACTCTTCAAAGCTTGGATATTCTCATACTTCACTCTGAAGTGCTTGCTTAATTCATATATTGGCCTCAATTCAACAAGAAAAAAATTGGAAATGCAGACTGCATATGTATTTCCCAGGACTAGGAATTGTGAGCAGGAGTACAGCCTTGATTTTTATTCTCTGCAGGAAGCAGTATGTTCCTACTTCCTTAACTGATGTTTGGTGAAACTCCAGACATATCTTAATTTCTCCAATTTAAATTTCATGATTATACTGGCTTCTGGCATTTTTAATTGTGTTATTCTTGTGATCCATGCTGAGTACATTTTGTCACAGAAGGTAAATTTTACCCTACCCACTTTGGACTACTATTCTCTGGCACCAATTCCAAATACATACTACTGTTTGAATCCTATCCAAAATTCCTTCATGCGTTTTTACTGGTTATGTTTCTTTGCATACAATCTGTAAATAGAAATTATGCTATTATGCCGTTTTTTGTTTTTCCAACTTACGATTACCTTGAGTGTTGTGGTTTTTCTATAGATTATTAAATGTTATTGTGAGGTGTATTTCAGAAGGTATCTTCTGTACCTATTTTGGAAATTGACAAAAGAAACTAGATATTCAGTTGAAAACTTCACTTTTAAATGCTGCTTCACATTATACTAAATAAGAATAATTTGAGACAATTGACCCTTACCCTTTATTTTTTATAGATCCCTTGTTGGAAGTACCCCAGATCTCAGATATCCCCTCAGTAACATGGTCCATGTAACACCTGAGCCCTTTGGAACACCTTCCAGCCTTCACCGAGCACCAAAAAGCCGATTTGCAGCTCTGCGGGAAGAACCTTCCAAGGTAAAACTCCTGATGTTTGCCTTGCTCCAGCTAATCTCTCATGGGTAGCTCCAGTTACATCTATATCTTGGAATATATCACAAAATCTTTGTGATGGCAACAGCTGCAACAGCTGTCTTGGGCCTTTAAAACAGGGAGCTTTGGCCTTTCACTTGGCAGTAACAGCTGCAGACATAACCCCCTCTGAAGGAAAGAGACTCCCTGTTGTGTAGAAAGGCCACTGGACGATGGCCAGGACAATACGTATATATGGGCTTGTGTAGACGATGATGAGATGAAGTTTCAAAGGATCACTGCCACACTGTGAAATCTGGGCAAGAAAGAAATCTGTTGTAGTCCTTACGTTTTATGACTTGCTTGGGCTGTGGTATTGATACAGTACTTATTGCAGTGTTGGGTTTAATTATTGTTTTAAACCATGTTGAGATTTAGACTGATAGATTATATGAGTTTTCAATTTTTAGTGGGCTGCTCAAAACAGAAATTGTTTATATACTGTAGCTGTAACCACACTTTGTGGAGAATAAAGATGTGTTGGTTAAGGTATTTGTTGTTAGATGCCTTCAAGTTGACTTTGACACATGATGATCCTAATTTGTTCAAAATTTGTTCAGAGAATTAAATCTTCAAAGACCATTACCTTCCTGCTAGGCTGAAAGAGCACAGTTTTCCCAAGGTAATCCAGTGAGTTTTCATGACTAAGATTTGAATCTTGGCATCTCAAGTACTCAGACCATTACATCACACTGCATTCCTGGATGGAGCATAAGCAACTTGACATTGCAAAGTTTAATGTCACTGAACTCGAATAATTTTTAGTTCCATCCAATCAAGATACACACAACAGGTGAAATGGAAACACTACTATAATTTTAATTCTTACCAATCTCTCTTTGTGGCTCAAGGTGGGTTACAGCATCATTTAGCCACTTTGAGTCTCCTTATGGAAAGAAAAAGCATGATATAAATAAACATAATAATAAAAATAATAACACATAAACATTATAAAAATTCTATAAATATACATATTTCTATTTATTTATTTACAACATTTATATGCTGCACTTCTCACCCCGAAGGGGACTCAGAGTGGCTTACAAGATATATATACATACAATATATTATATTATTATCATAGTATAATATCAGTATTATATATACCGTTATATTGTAATATTCTTAGTAATATTACATGTAATATAAAATATGTAATATCATATTATTAGTAGTATTATATTGTATTAGATTATAATATTAGAAATATTAAATGTCTATACAATATATTATATTACATTACATTATTAGCATAGCACAGGAGACTATGGGAATCTATAAAATATATTAAAATGTATTTCTATAAAATACTTATTAAAATACACAG
This sequence comes from Anolis sagrei, assembly GCF_037176765.1. Lineage (NCBI taxonomy): Eukaryota > Metazoa > Chordata > Lepidosauria > Squamata > Anolidae > Anolis > Anolis sagrei. The sequence continues at coordinate 206,073,867 of NC_090024.1, read as the reverse complement.
AACAGAGATTAAACACGAGAAAGGAGTTTAATATTCATGCTTAAAACTGGCTGAGTAGGCCTGTCAAAAGACATAGGTCTTTAGATGATTTTAAAATTTCAAAAGTTGATCTAGCTGTGGGAGCTCTTCTGGCAGGTTTTTCTAAAGTCTTGGAGCAACCGATGAAAAAGTCCTCTGGGTGATAGTCACCTAGCTGGTTGGTGTAGTTGCTCCCTAGGTACCTTCATGTGTGTGGTGGATTGTTACCTACAAGTGTTCCTGTAGGTAACCTGGACCCCAACCATGTAAGGCTTTAAAGGTCAAAACCAACACCTTCTGTTTGTTTCAATAATTTGTTTATTTTTGTATGGTTATAGCCTGTTTTTCTTCTGCCATGGAACTCAAGACAGTTGGTTTATCCTTAGTTGCAGATAACCTCTTGTGAAGTTCTGGCATAAGAAATTAATAGAACATTTCCAAACCTAATGCCTTCTGAATATGTTGGACTATAGACACTAATTACAAATACATACTGCTGTCTGAATCCTCAGCTATCCCAAATTCTTTAATGTGTTTTTACAGTTTATGTATCTTTGCATACAATCTGTAAGTAGAAATTCTGCTATTATGCCCTTGTTTTATTGTTTTTCCAACTTACAATTAGCTTTAGTGTTGTGACTTTTCTGTAGATCATTAAATATTATTGTGATGTGTATTTCGGAATGCGTCTTCTGTTCCTAATTTTGAACATTGAAAAAAGGAACAAGAGATATTCAGTTGAAAACTTCACTTTGAAATGCTTCTTCCATTCATAACCAGCATAGTTTGGTTGCCAGTAATTGAAGTTGTAGACCAGTAATTGCGGAGAGCACATGGTTGGAGATGTCTAATGCAAGATAGGGCATTCTCAGTCTTCGACTCTTTTTCCTAGTCGCAAACTGCCAACTTAATGCAAAAAGTATCAAAAACATTCAGTAACATAAATTGACCCATTCTTTACACTGGACAGCTGTTAATTTTTGGCCATGATGTTAACAAGGACATTAAAACTGTCTGCCTAGGAACAGAAGCCCAACTCACTACAGCCTATGTCTCTGTCTCCAAGGTTTTTGGTGATTACACTAGTAATTACAAGTATTTATATTTCCATAAGTGTCATGGTGGGATAAAGGTATGCCAGCTAAATGTCTATTTGCATTACTGGTGTTGAAGACTGAGACTGGCTAGTTGAGTGAATTTTTCTGTTATTAGGCTGCTTGCACAGTTCTTGTTGCTAATAGAGAGGGAAGATAAGACATCCTTGCATACTTTGTTTGCTGTTATGCATCGAACTAGCAACTCGAGCTCAATAGGATGTTTTTCTAAATTAAACTGAACAGCACAAACACAACATTTCTGTTATCTAGATTGTCCAGGGCTTCTATTTTGTGTTTTATAGGCCAGTATTACAAGATAACAGCAAAACAAAGGTGTTTTTCCACAGGACTGCATTAGATCTCTTTCTCCAGCTAATGAGTTGAGTGCAACAGTTTTCCAGTCCAGACTAGGGATGCCAAGTCCCAGCTTGTGACTGGAGCCAATAAGACAAAGAAGGGAGAAAATATACTAACACATGGCTGGCTGATAAGGAAGTATCATCTTCTACACAGACTTACTCTTTGAAAGTTTGTGTTATATGCAAGACATTCCTTTCAAAAGCCTGATATTCTTACAAGACTAAAACCACATGGACATGAAATTCAGTTTCAACATAGTCCTAATAGAATTGGTTAGATGAAGGGGATGGATAACCCTTGCTAAATGGAGTTCTCTCAACTTATGACACAGTTGTGAGAAATGGTGTGTGTGTGGAGCTGTTAATGCCCTTCTTATATTTTATTTTATTTTTTTTTGTACTCAGGATTGGGAGATTGCCCAGCCAAGTGGGGTCCTAGCCACCACAGCACACACTTTTGACAGTGACCCAGAAATTTCTGATATTGATGAAGATGACCAGGAAACTGTCTTTAGTTCCATTGATATGCTATCACCTAGTGGTCACTCTGATGCCCAGACCCTTGCCATGATGCTTCAGGAACAGCTAGATGCCATCAATGAGGAGATCAGGTATGAAATGTATCATTATTTACTGTGTTAACTCTGTATATTTTACTTGAACTTCTGTGTTCTGCAGACAAAATAATGATTGAACAGAATTAAAAATCCATAGAAGTCCCTTAAAAATCAACAAGGTAGCCCTATACAGGATTGAGAAGTTTGGTGGGGAGATTCAGTCAACAACTTGGACACTAAGATGAATATTGAAGCATTTGGGGGGAGGGGATAATATATTTTTGCAATTTCACATGTATGTCTTATCAGAAAATAGCTCTAACTTTTTGTTCATCTTTACTATCTTCTGGCAATTGTATCTTGGGATGGATCCTTAGGTGGTGAACCAACACTGTACCAAGAATCAATCTATCTTATCTTAGCACGCCCATGTCTTAAAACTGTTGCTGTATTCATTACAGGCAAATTAGTAATTCACCTTTAAACTCCACTGCAAACTCATGTTTGTATGTTTGACTGTGTTTGGTAAGTCCATTGCAACCATTTTGTCACTCAGCTATCCTCAAATGAAGCTTCTTACAAATGAGGAACTTGAGACACTGAAGGCTTGATGATTTTACCAGATCTTTGCCTAAATTCTATGCTAAGAAATAACAGGAAGCTGTTTAATGTTGTCATGATGTGTAACTTTACTTTTCTATTTTGATGAGAAGTATACCAAAGGGTTGAGTGGCTTAAGGCATAAGAAAGTCCTTCAGTTACACACCACAAGCTATATTCCAGCCCTTGTGTTAAAATTGGTGAATGTGCATGAAATAACTTGCTTACACTTCTAGAGACACATAAATAATGCAGTAGGTCCTTGAGAATCTATCTGGAAAACAGAAGAAGAAAAGTAGGGAGAAATCTAGAAGATGGTTGCCTTCTGAGTGGTGTATCAGAGCATGATTCAAGTTTGTGGGTCAGCGTCATTTGTGTCCATAGTCCTTGAAAGTTTTTATTTGTTCCTGTGTAATTTGATTAGTAAATATGAAGGAATCACAAGAGATGTCCATAGACTTAAAAGATGTTAAGTGTGATTAGCTGAATTAAAATATGTTTTCTCTTTTAGAATGATCCAGGAAGAGAAAGAATCAACTGAACTGCGGGCTGAGCAGTTGGAAAGCCGTGTTACTAGCGGTAGCATGGAGGCCCTGAATTTGACACAACTCCGCAAGAGAGCATCCATCCCCACCTCCCTGACTGCCCTGTCCTTGGCTAGCTCATCTCCTCCTATCAGTGGTCGCTCTACTCCCAAGCTCAGTTCTCGCAGTGCTGCACAGGACCTTGATCGAATATGCAGCATGACACTTGTAAGCTGGGAAGGAGGGATGATATATTTGGCCAGAAAGTCATTGCATTCTCTCATACCTTCTCATCCAAGTTGCAATAAAAATTTTACACTGCTAATAAAACTTTTACACTGGTAACGTATGAACTTCTGCTTAATTTTAAGTTAATTTCTGTTCTTTTCTATCTTTATCAGCCAAGTGACCTGAGGAAACATCGGAGAAAACTACTTGTGAGTTCGTTGGTTTCATTCCATTTTTGCTTGTGCTAGTGTTCCATTTCTGTATTTGTTCTCTTTCAAACCCTGCAATAACAATGTTACGCAGTTCTAGTGCACTAGCATAGTGAAGCTGGCTAGAATCTTGAAAGCTTCTGTCTTATCAGAAGTGTAGGAACAAAGATGACAAAATATTTAATTATTTTAGGCAGGAATTCTCTAACATTTCTAAAAGCAATCAAACATTTTTATACGTTTTCCAGGTTGCAACCCAGGGAATTTAATATTTCATTAAATTACAGCAAGATACCGTTTTCACTTATTTGCTTCCTTTTCCCCCTGCCTTCTATAAAGCAATATTTGAATTCCCCTGACAACAGAAAATGGAAAAATTAGTGGGGAAGAATGGGTAGAAGCTAGGAGCCATTAATGGTTCTCTCTAATTGTTAAGGCTAAGGGTTATATCAAGTTCTTTTCAAGAGTAAAATCAAGTATCATTACTAGAAGTGACGCCTGTGGCCCTTAAGATGTGTTTCCATTATTCCTAGACAGTATAGGAAGTGTAATAGAATTAGGAAGTTGTAGTACAAAAATATCTGATACAATATTCCCTATGCCTCACTTATACTATTTCTAGTCAATACAGAGGCTCTATACTGCCTGACATTTGTGTGGGTTGATGTGTATCCCCCTTTCTTTCTGTGACCTGCAAACAGTCCTTAGTACTACCGTGGATTAGTTCCAAGCCTCATGTCCTGCAGTTTTCTGTTATGAGATGTGCAGTTAAAAATATATGCCCTGATTTTCGGTTTTTTAAAAAGTGGCTCTTCCACACAATTGATTATATTTAATACCAGTGATACCACTATTTATGCAGGATTGAAGCTTAATCTGTAGATGCAAGTAAAGAGAGGATATGTTCTCTTTGCTTTTGCAAAATTAATGTCTGCACACAGATATAGGATATCAAACAAACTAGAATTACTTTTCCCTAAGTTTTGTTTGAGAATTCATACCAGGGTGAAAAAGAAAAGCCCTTGAAGATTGGGGAATGGCAAAGTGCAAGGGAATTTTCAAGGAGAATTAAGGGCTGATTTTTATTACTGTTTTATGAGACAGTTAGAATTTCTTTTCTTCCTATAGTTCTAAAATAGGCAGCCTTGATCTCTGTACAACCTGGCTGTATTTTCTGGGGGCTAGATGGTAAGAATGAGGGTGGCATTGTGTGGATATTACTGTGGTCCACTCCCTGAGAAATATGGCTGGGATGAATGCTGCACAGAGACATCCATTATCCACTAGGATTTTAAAATATTCTCTGTTATGAACATGAAAAGGGGAGGGAAACCTTTACAATCTCATATGCTTATTCTTCCTTCCCCACAAAAACATTTCTTCAAATGTTTCTTTCTGCCCCCAAGAAGCATTAACGTCTCCACTTTGAATATTTTCAAGACATTTTTCAACACTTTTTTGAAAAAAAAAATGATTTCAAATTTCACTCTCCAGAGTTCACAGCATAATTGCAGCCTGGCTGGCTATGGTAGTGTGCCGTATACCCCTGTCATTTCCTGCATGGTTTCACCTGCTTCTTTCCTTTTCTTCCGTTAGTTCCTGCCTGTGGTCTGCTAAGTGTAAATGTGTTTGGACACAACTCCTGTTTCAGCAGTACTGTTCTCTCTGAAGTGTCCATGTCCTATGGCCTTTATGGAAGCATGTTTGCTCCTTGTGTGTGGGTGCTGCTTGCAGTGTCAAGTTCTATTTATTTAAGGAGAATGTGTTAAAGGGGCAACCAAAACAGTTTCTCATAGATTTCCCAATGTTTGCTTAGCCTGACAAAAATGAAGTTGCCACTAACCAGAATTGTAACAATTTTCTAAGACAGAAGTAGTAAGACCAAATTTTATGAAAGAACAAAATCTTAAGCTTCTGTTTGCATTGACTTTTGCATGCATTGTTTTCTAAACCACTCCTTCAACTGCTTTTGCAAAAGAAGGCTTAAGCAAGGCACATAGTCACCATCTGGTCAATGCGTGGATTGCACTGATTGTCAGGAATTTGCTTGACCCAAACCAAGAGAATGGAGAATTTTTAATAGATGGTTTCTACAAAGATGGCCCTTATAACAGTGGGAAGCTACTTTGGAAGTGACAATGCCAGATTAAATTACATGAGATTTCCATCTAAATTATGCCAGTACCTACATGCTTTCAGAGATCTGCACTGTTTGAGCAGTCAGACTCAAAGATAGCTCTGGATATTTGTTGACTTCAAGCTGGAGCACTAGCCTTGAGTTGGCAGAGGCTGTTCTCTTCATTGTTATGTGTTGCTGATGGGTTGCAACATGTCTCTTCCTTCCTGCTGTTATTGGGCTCCATTCCCTCTCATTAGGGCTACATCACTCCAAATGACACTGGTAATTGTCACTCAGTCATCCAGGCCTTTGGATTAGGGCATGCAGTGAGCAGCAGCCTCCATGACACTCTGAATGCATGTGACCCTGTTTCACCTTCTCCTTTAATTGAACTGGCAGGTGAGCTATGCCAATGGTGAGTGTGTGCTAGAGATGGGAGGGAGGTGTTCAAGTAGAGATCTGCACTCTGACTTTACATTATCTGTTCAGTCACCAGCAGGTCGAGATGAAAGTCGAGAAGATAAAACAACCATAAAATGTGAGACTTCTCCTCCTTCTTCACCCAGGACTCTACGTCTAGAGAAGCTTGGACATCCTGCTCTGAGTCAGGAAGAAGGCAAGAGGTATAGGGGTCTGGCAAGAGAGGGAATAATGAGCTTTCCTTTCTGTAAGTAGCCAGATATACTCCATTTCACCAGGGTAATAGGTGGGTCAAATGTTGTAGACTAGTGTTCCTAAAACTTTTCCAATTGAGTTGGGAGCATAGTGCGCAATAATGGGAAGTACAAAACCATGGACACATCATTATCTACAGAAGCATATTGGAGGATGTGCCCAATCCTAATTTAGGCTCACATTTTGAGAACTAGAATATGATGTGGTACTAAATCTGCATTATAACAAATTGTTAGAAACCTGAACAGGTTGTGGATGCCAGTGACTCTTCAGAACTTTTTAGAAGAGAATATGATACTTCATTTGTAGAGTAACTGGTAAGTGAAATTTCTACCAGATGATAAGAGTGCATATATAAATATGTCCACAAAGTGGGCTATAATGGAGTGGGCTGGCAAGTGCTGAAGTATGGCACTTTTATGTTTTTTACTTGCCAGACATGAAGATATGTTTGAGATGAAGCTTTATATTTATTTAATAGCTGCTGATATCTCAAAAGCAGTGATGTTCCCTATGCCAGGGATGAGAAAACTCCTCAGTATTGTGTGTGCTATTCTGATAGATCTGCCTTTTAATTTGACACAATATTCTACCCATTATAACAGGCATGGGCAAACTTCGGCGCTCCTGGTTTTTTTGGTTTTCAACTCCCATAATTCCTAACAGCTAATCCAAAACACCCAGAGGACCAAAGTTTGTCCATACCTGCATTATAATATGTCAGATGAGGACATATTATATTATATTAATATTACATGTTGCAAAATGTTAGATGAAGATCAAGATCCTTAAACCTTACTAGACAACATGCTACCAATATGGGTAAAAATTGTGTGCCTTCTGCTCCTTAGTGGGTAAGCTAATGAGCAGAGGAAAAGAATTTAATTTCCCACCATGTTGCACTGTTGTAGTGAAATCTAAGTATTCCTATATGTTGTTATGAAGCTGTCTTCCTCCTTAGCTAAGCTGCTGATGCCAGCTGAGAGAAGGGAATTGTGGCATTAAGTGTACAGTGGAATGGATACACTCATTTTGCATTTAGCCCATACTCACTGCTCACATGCAGTAGAAACATTTTTTGTTTACCATACATTTTCTCTTCCCTCTGTTATGAAAGGAGTATTTTCTCCTTTCATAATAACAACATGGGAAGACAAATAAACTGCTTAAGGGTGGAAATTTCTTTCTGGATTCTAATAATTCCTTACGTGTGAGAATAATTAATCTCTTTAATTTACACTGAAACAGAACTCCGTTTTCCCCTCACTTTCTTTTCACCAGTGGTTTATCACAAAGTTGGCAATGCCTCCTGTTCTTCCTGCCAAACAGGATACCAATGGATATTCCACTATGAAAATTACTTGGAAAATTTTGGTAAAAGGATTATACTGGAGGAGGGGAATGGCACCTTAATTTATTTTTAGATGATATTGTGAACCTCTTGCTTTTTCTTGCTTTTTCAGTAGTTCTTTGGAGGACCAAGCAAGTAACCCCAGCAGTAGTAATAGCAGCCAGGACTCTCTGCACAAAGGCTCCAAGAGGAAAGGCATAAAATCTTCTATTGGACGCTTATTTGGAAAAAAAGAGAAAGGCCGCTTGATCCAGCTGAGTAGAGATGGTGCGACTGGGCAAGGTTTCTGATGCTTTTGGCTTCCTCTGAAGCAGTGTGTTGGAGTCTCAAGCCATGGGGCCAACAACCAATGTGGATGTTAGGCTGAAAGACATTATCTATCTTTCCTGTGAAAGTCAAATTCTGACCTTCCAGATGTTGCTAGGCTGCAGCTTCTAGCAAATCTGACAACTGGCCCATGGGAACTGCAGTCCTACAATTTCTGGAAGGTCTCTGGTTGTTCCTTGCTCTAGAAGAAAGTCATCATTCCATGAGTTTTTTGAGGTTTTTTGGGGCTGTTTATAAATGACATAAGAAGAAAAGGAGAAGGAAGGAAATACAGGTTTTTAAATTAGTCTATTTGGTGAATGGAGATGGGAAGTAGGTTATTGCAGAATCGTAACAGAGGTCCATAAATGGCACTAAAACCAAACAGTGCAATCCAAAAGAATTTAGGCCATTTAAATAACATGCAAATCATCCAGATTTTTTTTTAACTCACATGAATTTCCTTTAAGAAATTGAGATGAGAAGATGGGAAGAGCAGTGCATGATAGAAAGGCTCGTGATCAGTGGAAACAGATTGAGATGTAGCGAACAACATAGCTGAAGGCACCGAGGTAGAAACACATGAACTAATGAAAGGATGAATTTGATGAACATGCTGATTCATTCGGATTCTTAGTCTTAAATTGAAGTGTCAGAAATAGAAAAAGTAGGGCACTTTTTCCTATGCTGACTCTAGAAAGAGTTGTATGAACATCTAACAGATGTCTGATGGATTTATTGTTACAATCTACCTTCTTATGGGCCTAAAATATACTGGAATCAGATACTGTGTTATTGAGCAAGGCAAGAGCATGCAAACTTTGAAAAGTGTGAAGAAGGCAGTTGTTGTAGAATCTAAGAGAGGGTGTTTATTTGTTTAATTAATTAATTAATTAATTATTGCAGTACTTCCTGTATATTCTTTGTACACTATGGTCATTTGAGAATTAGTGAGATGAGTCAGATAGGCTGTGAATGGTGATAGTGATGCTGAAGAAATGTAGTAGGGTAATATGTCAGGATTCTTGACCATAGTAATAGAATGGGGTCAAAAAAACCATTGGAAGACCCAGAAGCAGGACAAAATGTTTCTGGGGGAAAAAAGAGCAGATATGAGGATAAACAAACTATATGAAGAGATACTGAGGAAAAAACCCAAATGCCATCATGTGGAACGATGGCTGTTAAAGGTCCATGAAAAGGTTGTGAATTGTATAAGATATTGATAATTGCATTTATTTTTTCCTGCTTTTCATTTGATATAGGATGTAAAGAGTCTCACAAATTTAAACAAATATACCGTAGATTTTGCTTTTATACACAGTAACATGTACGAGGATATATACATTCACATAAGGATCAGGGTGAATGCAGACAATGCTGAGACATACCGTTCTAAGAATTGTATGGAGGAGGATACAATGTTTGAAAATCTGGTTAGAAAGTTCAGATAATTTTTAGATTTTTAAAAAAAAATATGGGTATAGCTTTTGTGGGTCACTAGGGAGTTCTGCTCTAATTATTTCCTATGTTTCCCAGTTATGCTAACAGATTCGGAGATCAACATACAGGACTCTCTTGGTCTTGGCAAATTAGGAGCCCAAGCAGAGAAAGATCGCCGGCTCAAAAAAAAGTGAGTGTGCCTTTTCAAAGCATTCATTGTAAATATATAGAGTGAGCTCTTGGTATCCATTCAAGTTTGATTTCTGGAACATGCGTGGATACCAACATCCGGGGATGCTCACGTCCCATTATATATGTTGGAGTAGTAAAATAATGCTCCTGATATAAAATGGGAAAATCAAGGTTAGCTTTTTGAAATGTCCTCAAGCTGTAGATTGTTGAATCCATGGATACAGAATCTGTGGATATGGAGGACTGACTGTATTTGTATTTATGTGTTTATTTTATTTCACTGCACTGGCCACAAAATCTTGGCAGGTTTGAGGTAGAGAATTCTGGGAAGTATTCTATTTAAAATCCTCATATCATATGTGGCATCAGCAAGCTTTAGCAGCTGATAAGACTCCAGCTGCCTATTGTGTAATATCTTTGGGATCTCAAATTGGAATTCCTCTTCTTGCCAAGGAATCTTTATGTTTCTGATGAGCTAGGGATCATTACTGCTGTATAGAGATACCACCTGAAGATTACTTAGAATATAATATTTGGAAGTCTACAAAGAGAAATTTTCTGAGTTTCACATACTTTTTCAGTAATGCCATCTTTCTATAGTAATAGAATTTCTTATCAGTAGGTCAGGTATCATTTAACACTACAGCTAACTAAGGTATGCTTCTTCCAGAATAATTCTGAGGGACCTGTCAGGTAATACAAAACAGTGAATGTTTCTTCTTCAGTAGTGTACTTGCACTAGGCTAAGAACTAGACATCCCAGTACAATGTCTGACACCCAGAGGCTTCCTTTAGTGTAGGTGCTGATATCAAGGACTCTTTGATTCTGTGATCCCCTGCCTCCTTCACCCCCATTGTGCTCCTCAGCCAACTTCTCCAAAACTTGAGACATAAACAAAGGGCTCTTTAACTCCTGCCTGCCCATTCTTGAAGCAATGAACATTGGTTTCTTGCAGCTTCCTGCTCACTCCTGTCTTAGAAACCAACATGCATATGGTCTTCCCAAATCAAGTGTCTAAACTAATATCGCTGTTGGTAATCATTTTGGAGCATCCCAGATTATGGGTGGCACCATTGTTGCTAGCTGTCACAGTCTTGCTACATTTACAATATGGTTCTTATTAAAAATTAGTTGCTCAGCACAGCATTACATCCAGAATGGTGCCTATAGCTCCATATCTTTTGTTTGTATTGTAGATGTGAACTAGCCTGCTACAACAACTTTTTAAATAGAGCTTTTTTTTCTTTTTAAAACATGGTAAATAGTATTGAATGAGTACTGAAGTACTAACTGTAAACTTGTGGAATACATTGCTCACAAAGAAATAGTTGTCTTATCAGTTATTACTTATCCTTCTAGACATGAGCTTTTGGAAGATGCTCGAAGAAGGGGCATTCCCTTTGCTCAATGGGATGGTCCAACAGTAGTCTCTTGGCTGGAGGTAAGCCTGTTTCAGAATTACTTAAATTTACTGGTATCTAATAGGGCCAATTACACACACTTTATTGAAGATGGGGCAGTTTCACTACATTAGGTGTGTATCTGTGCTATTTTGTGCCCAAGAAAAATCTTTATCCAACAAATAAGCAAAGCAGAGATCAACTTCTGGTTTACTACCTTCTTAAATTATTGGTAAGCATACTCTAGAGAACTGTGAACTTCCATTTTGGTCTTAGGGGTCACTTTCTACTGTATAATCTGCCCTGTACACTCATGATCCCTGACCATCCGGTGACTCACTGAGAAGCATTTCCTTGATTCTTTCCGGACAAAGTTCCTCTGATCTATTTTGACTTGGACACCATGTTAATGGCAGTCTTTGAAGATGTAATAGGAGCACCTGTCCGGTTTTGATGGATGCATTTTAGTTGGGCCACCTGAGGATGTCAGCAAGATCCTTGGAGAGGCGAGGGCAACCACATGCATCCTGGACCCCTGCCCATCCTGGCTGGTAAAGGAGGCCAGAACGGGTTTGGCAGAGTGGGTGAAGGTGGTGGTTAATGCCTCCTTACAAGAAGGCAAGATTCCAGCGGGCCTAAAGGAGGCCATAATAAAACTGCAGGATCCCACTCAATTGAACAATTTTTGGCAAGTCTCCCTTTTGGGCAAAATCTCTCCCTTTTAGGCAAAGTCCTGGAATGTATGGTGACCTCGCAACTCCAGGGGTTCTTGGAGGAAACTGATTATCTGGATCTGGGGTAGTCTGGCTTCAGGATGGGACTTGGAACTGAAACAGCCTTGATCGTCTTAGTGAATGATCTATGCAGGGGACTGGGGGAGTGTGTTCCTATTGATTCTCTTGGACCTCTCAGTGGCCTTTGATACCATAAACCATGGTATCCTTCTGGGATGCCTCACGGGAACGGGGCTTGGAGGTACTGTCCTGCACTGGCTCCAGTCCTTCCTGGAGGGTCGCTCTCAGAAGGTGTTGCTGGAGGACACCTGATTGTTTTGTGAGGTCCCGCAGGGCTTGGGATTGTCCCTATGTTGTTTAACATCTACATGAAGCCATTGGGAAAGATCATCCAGAGTTTTGGAGTTCAATGCCATCTGTAGGCAGGTAGCCAAGGCAAGCTCTGTAGCTGCAAATAAATCTTGACCAATAGTCGCACCCCCTTTTTTCCTGAGAAAAGGGAGAGAAAGTGCAACTATTATGTGATGAAATACGATGGTTTATTTTCAACACTTCTCTTGCTTTGGATTAGTGAAGACAGCTGCAAAGATATGCTTTTTCTTATATTATAGCTTTTGTCTCTCCTATTGAGACTATAGCTAACATAAGCTCTGTCATGTGAAAGCATGGGTGATTGAAGATACAAACATATATTCATTTATGGCCTCTTACATTGTAGCTTTGGGTGGGCATGCCTGCCTGGTATGTCGCAGCATGCAGAGCCAATGTGAAGAGTGGTGCTATAATGTCTGCCTTGTCGGATACAGAGATACAGAGAGAGATTGGTATTAGCAATGCACTTCACCGATTGAAGCTACGTCTTGCAATTCAGGAAATGGTGTCACTTACAAGCCCATCAGCTCCACCCACCTCGAGGACAGTAAGTACTTCATATGATTACCAAGATAGTGTTTCCATCTTTATTTAATGCTAAAAGGTTGCTATTCCCAATTGATACCAATGGTGATCAGCTGAACCCAAAGCCAGAAAGATTTGCTGAAACCCAAAATTGCAGATTTTTAGCTAGAACGCAGAATTCTGTTCAGCACTTTGATTTCCATGTACCTCTTGAGAGAGCATGAAAAGAAGCCCAAAATGGTTTCAAATAAATTTAACATTTGCACCATCATTATGAGACAGAGTTTTTACTTGATTTATTCTATCTAACACTGTTCTTGTGATCAGTGGGAGTTATCTGTACCAAGGGGGGGGGGGGGGGGGGTTGGCTATCTTTGGGAAATGCTTGGTTCTTCCACCAGTTCAGTTCTGACTTTCTTCTGGGTTCCTTGTTAGTTGTCAGAGAGGTGTCAGCAGGCAAAAGCAGATACACACATATTTTTCCTCCATTTCCTAGAGGAGTATAATAGAATAAAGACTTATGTGGCAATAAATCCCAACCTCTGTATACCAAATATTAAAGGTAGGGGATTATTTATTGTAAATCCCAACAACACTGTGCCACCCTTTGTAAGGGAATGTGACTTCTTTAATTAGAAATCAAAAGATGAATAAAGCTGGAACAATCTTCTGGTCAATAAACCTATTGAAAGATCACTGGCTACCACCACCCTTGAAGTAATGTTAAGCCCTTGGCTTACTTGAGGTATCTTTAGGCTAGAATGGGCTGGATTCACACTCAGGCTTTGTGCTCTGTGGAAACAATAAAGAGATTACTTTATTCAAATATACGCTGCCACCATTTAACCTTTGATTTCTTCAGTAAACTGCTTGGAAGCTTCTCACACAGAGGCACACGTGAGGCAGATGTTATGAACAAATAACAATAATGTTTATTTGAGAGAACTTGAACAAAACAGGCATTAAGCTTAGCTGTTTTGAAATATTGACATAAAAGCGTATGGTTTCTTCAAGCAGTTCAAAACTTAGTTACACATAACACTCCTCTCCCTCCAGAAGTTACTGACAGGATTCCTCTCTGCTCAGTAATCCTAAACTCCCCCACACAGACAGTCCCTTTCCTTTTGGATCTGTCTCATCACTCCTTCACCAGCTACCCTTCCCAATAGCTGTAAATCTTCTCACCAGCTAACTCTGCTGGCTAACTGACCAACTTCAGGCTTCCCTAACTCTTCTCTTCTTCACACCAAACTCTAACCTTCCTTCTTCTCTGACACCCAGACCCAATCTCCTTCTTCTCTGACACCCAGACCCAATCTGAGCTGTCAGATTTTAAAACGTCCCCTTAAAAACATTTTTCTTTTCTCAAGTTAAGCTCCGCCCACTCTCTCCCAGCCAATGACAAACCCCTCATTTCCCTCCAAGCTGCTCTTAAGCATGCCCCCTTCAGGAAATGAGATTCTAAGATGGATGCCCCCAGGCACCCTTCCAAAATTGCTGCTGGGCCTACTTTTCTGGGCTTTTCCTAGCCTAACAGGTAGGGAATTCATCTCAAGGAGCAAGGCCACAATGTGAGACAAGTGGACTAAAATGTTGGACTTGAAGAAAACCGATTGAAAGTTGAGCATGAAGAAATAAACTACAGTTATAAAGCTCTTAATATGATAAATTGCTAAAAGAACTTCTAATCAGTTCCATTCATATTGCTTTGGAAGAGAAGTTTGCTTTATTTCACACACTGTATTTATTTATTTGTTTATTTATTTATTTATTTGGGGTGCTTCTACCCCGCCCTTCTCAACCCCCTAAGGGGGACTCAGGGCGGCTTAGAAAAGGCACAATTCGATGCCCAACAATTCACAAAATACAATACACAAATTTACCATATAATGTCAACTGTAGGTTTTTTTTACCTTTAGAAACTTTTTATGTCGGGAACTTAGGACCTTGCTCTTTAATAATATAAATTGTGAATGACCTTTCATGACGTGGTGTCATTGGTACAACACAGAAAACTGTGTCTGGATGGGTGGTTGAAATGTTTACTGATAATTCCTTCTTCTTCTTTCCATCTGATTCATATTCCCTGCTTCCCATGCCCACTCTTGACCAGTCATCTGGAAATGTCTGGGTGACACACGAAGAAATGGAAACAATGGCAACCTCAACCAAAACGGCAAGTATTTTCTTTGTATTATTTTCACTTTCATAACTTGTATTTCAAGCCTTTACCAGCACAACCTCATAAAAATTTACAGGGGAAATCATTATGCATCTATTCAAACTAGAATCCCTTTTTACCTAAAATATCTGCAACATATGTTTTTGTAACATGAGGCTGGCTCAATTTTAATTATTTGGTATTAGTACTGTCAATTGAAAAACTGTTAGTGTTGTCGAAGGCTTTCATGGCTGGAATCACTAGGTTCTTGTGGGTTTTTTCGGGCTATATGGCCATGTTCTAGAGGCATTTTTCCTGACGTTTCACCTGCATCTATGGCAAGCATCCTCAGAGGTAGTGAGGTCTGTTTCCAACAGACCTCACTACCTCTGAGGATGCTTGCCATAGATGCAGGCGAAACGTCAGGAAAAATGCCTCTAGAACATGGCCATATAGCCCGAAAAAACCCACAAGAACCTACTGTTAGTGTTGTTCAGGAGCCACAATAATAGTTAATTAAAGCCTTCTTTGGAATATCATGAAAAAGGCAAAGATACTAATTATTGAAATAATAAACAAATGTGACCTTTTCCTATAAGGTGAAAATAAGCACCCTGTGTCCATGCTAACTGTCTTGTTCTAGTGAAGACTTTGTTATTCTGTGTCTGAATACTGGGTGGCTTGTGGCTGTGAAGTTTGCCCATCCAATATTTGGCTTGATTTTTTTTAGACTAGTGCAAGGAATTTGGTAGATTTGTTCTTTTTAAGTAGAAGTTAGTACCTTGTATGGCAAGTTCCCTAGCCCAGCAGGTATAAAAGTAAGAAATATTCACCTGTTAGATTATGGCAATTTGCTATTCATTGAATATTCATTTAATTGTGTGATAGAGATCTTCCTTGTGAGACTAGCCTTATTATTTTGTCTGATTACATGCAAGGTCTTTGCTTTTGTCTGATTATCAGCCCCTGTAATTGACTTTGCCTGTTATTTTGTTGACATGCTGCATTGTTACATATAGGACACTGAGGAGGGCAGTTGGGCACAGGTGAGACTTCTGCATTATATTGTGTTTTGTTTATCATATTTAGGAACACAAAACTATGAGAACTGGTTGAGCTTGGCAAATTGAGTTGAGCCTGTGGCATTCAGATCACCTGAATTTTTCGAACACTTGAAGAAATTCCTGAATCTATATCACTGGGTGATCCTTGAAAACAGATGCAGAATGCTCTTAAGCTGTCTTGCACTTCCTTTCTGGGTAATAATACCTGTTATAGTTTCCAAGTGCAAAAATGATCACAATATAGGAACTAATTTCTTTTAAGGGGAAAAAACCCTCTAGGTCTTACACAACCACATTATTCTATTAGCACTACAGTATTTCAAAACATAGACAACTACTTCTGTTTCTTTTCATAATTTTAACAGACATTGTTCTCAGCTCTTCCCAATCTCCCTTTGTTCCTCTGTGTTGGGAACAAATGCCTGTAGCCTTAATCTTTAATTTTCTTTTTCAGATGGTAACATTGTTTGTCCAGTAAGACGATCTGAAGTCCAGTCTGTGTGACTAGAGATCACTGTTTCTTTGGCTTTCACATGTTGATTCTCTTCTACTGGAAATAGGAAAGCCAATAGAAGATTGTTTACTTTAATATCTAGGATTTTTAATATAGGACAAAACCTTCAGACATTGATACTTGATAGGCTGTTATTGCCAAATGTGCAGGAATCACTGTACAGTGGTTTGCTGCATTACTTCTTATAAAACTGAAAATGTGCCTTAGGCTGATATATGCTCTCTATTCTCAGGATGGCACATGCCAGCTGGAGTGCAGGAGCCCACATTCTTTTTTTTTATTTTGTCTGTTGGGACCCTTTGCCTTCTATGATGGTTTCCTGCTAGCCAGCAAGACATGTGTACATCTTCTCTTGTAATTAACATGTTTGAAGAATACAATAACTTACACGATGGTGATGTTCAGTCCAGGCAAGCAGCCAATGTTCCATTCACTGCCACTGTGAGAATCAGCACCTGTAATCACTTAGGGCCTAGATGCACATGTTACATAGTTGTCACATCTGAAATGAGCCAATTTTGTAGACTTTATAGAATGTCACATAACATTTGACGGGAACAGCTTTGCAATCACCAGTTCTATGTCAAAGTGTATATTTGAAAAAAAAAATCAAATCTGATGATAGTTGGTTTCAGTTGAACAAGCCCAGAGAAAATGACAATCAAATTGTTTTCTTAGTGTACTGCCTGTTTTAACACTTGTAACATGATTATTGCACATAGTAATATAGATAATGAATAGAAATAGTATTTTTTTCCAAATCCAAGACATAAGGCTACTGTAGATTGGCTAAATTTAATTTCTGACTTCAATTTCTGAGGTATCCAGTTAATATTCTGTCAGTGCTTCTGACTGTTATGTGTTTGTTTTAATTTTTTTAACTTTTGCAGACACTGGCTTATGGGGATATGAACCATGAGTGGATAGGGAATGAATGGCTTCCTAGCCTAGGTCTCCCTCAGTATCGCAGCTATTTCATGGAGTGTCTTGTAGATGCACGGATGTTGGATCACCTGACTAAGAAAGACCTTCGGGTGCACCTGAAAATGGTGGACAGTTTCCATCGGTAAGGATTTTTTAAAGGACATATGTCTCATCTAACTGAATCAGGAAAACAGATCATTTGCTTCGTTTGCCTGTTTATATATATATATAATATATATATATATATATATATTCTCTCCAGTCTGAATTGATATCACTTACACTATTTTAATCGATCTCACAGGCATGATTTAGAGCCTGCTAGAAGTGAGTTAATTGTACTGTTTCTAGAAGTATAACTAATTCAAGATTAACTGTTTCTAGAGTACAACTAATTCAAGATTAATGAGATTAATTGAATCAGTAGCATGTTTTTTTCCGCAGACTAAAAATCAACAACATTGTGGAAGTGAAGGTGCTTTGAAAATCAGTTGATATCGAAGACTTTTTCCTCTCAGCATTATTGAAGGACAGAACAACACAGTGATTTAAGATTGTTACACTACATTGCTCAAGTCATGTTTCAAATTGAACATGACTCTTTAATATGAAATGCCTTGGAATAAGTGTTGCATCATATTGTTGCAGAACAAGCCTGCAGTATGGTATTATGTGCTTGAAGAGGCTGAACTATGATAGAAAGGAGCTGGAGAGGAGGCGGGAAGAAAGCCAGCATGAAATCAAAGGTAAATAACAGTAACGCTCATTGCACATTGCAAAACGATCATGTCATAAAACTTAACTATTCATGCCACTTCTTGAAATGGATTCAATGTTGTTTACAAAGTCAACATTTGTAGTTGCAGGGATAGAATATTGATATCTCATTTATATCGTTCTAGAAATTTTCTAGTCACAGATTTTTCATTAAGAATTTCCTGGGTATATAATTTATAATTGAAAGTCAGAATGTCTTTCAGTTTATCTGAATAAACTACTGCTCTGCCTCTTTTCCCCAAGGTCTCCTTTTTTGTTATGTCATACTCAATTGTTCTTTTTTTTTAACTTGAAGATTGATGGCTTGGGATGCAAAATATTTCCAGAGGTTGTTTTCATTAGAGAGCAGATCCTTCAGTTAGAACTTCGGTTTATAATGTCTTCCCCTAGAACCAGTTGTGCCAAGTTTCTTAGGAAATACAAAAGTTGAGATTTGTGGTCTGGGATTATAAACCATGTTTAAAATGTGTAACTGCTTATAGATTAGTAAATGAAGAAGATCTTCCTATTATGTAGGCTGTCTAATGATAGTGTATTTTGCCACTTTAGTCTTCCTCAAAATACTTCCTCCAAGTCTCCTTTGTATCTGAAGCTAGGCAACTGTGACCCAGTAACTGGCACTGTATATTGAATAGTGTTCCTAACAAAGTTTGCTTTGCACAAATTATGATTTATCTTCTGTGCCAGGTGAAAGTTGTTGGCTTGTTTTGATTACTCCCCTTCTCTGTTCTGTTCTCTGGTATGTTTTCCCCTGGATTATCTTCAGGTAGTGCTAAAGACTTACATTGGCCATCCAGAGTTCAGTCTATGGTACTAAAGAAATGAGTGTAGAGGTTGAGCAGTCAGATTTATTTTCTCAGGAATATGTTTATGAAAACCACATGAGCTGTTAATTTACATGGTGTGTGGACTGATATTCCTTATCCATGCTGATTATATTACAAATGTCAATGTATATATATATAATACGTTTTCTTATTTTCATATTAGGCAGTTTATCAAAGCTTAATCGTTCCCAGTGGTACATGTATTTGCCCTGAATGTATGATTTCACTGTCTTCTAGATGTGTTAGTATGGACCAATGATCAAGTAATTCACTGGATTCAGTCCATTGGGCTTAGAGAGTATGCCAACAACATTATTGAGAGTGGGGTCCATGGAGCGCTTATAGCTTTGGATGAAAATTTTGATTATAATAGTCTGGCTCTTGTGTTACAAATACCAACTCAAAACACTCAGGTAGGAAGAAATATTTGTGCAGATGTTTTTCAAATGAAGGTTGTATATTTCTGTCTGAATATTTAATTTAAACCATTGTGCTTTTTAAAAATGAGACGGTTCCTATACATTTGTTTTATAATATTCAATTCCTACTATACAAATAATCTGCTTTCCATTAATTTAGCCCCAACCTTTACCACTCAGGTAATTTCTTAATTTTACCTAGGGGTCTCACTCCCTTTTCCACCCCCTCAAAAACACTCTGATTATTTTCCTTAGTTCACAGTTGGGCAGACTATGTCATATCTGTCTTCCTTCCTTCCTTCCTTCCTTCCTTCCTTCCTTCCTTCCTTCCTTCCTTCCTTCCTGTCACACAGCTTATTTCAGTTGCACAAGCAGAGGCATTAATATTTTCTCTGTTCTCCAGGCTCTGTACCTTTCAGTAAAAAGAGGTAGGAAAATAAGGCACTGAAGCATTATAAATGGGCAGCTGTCCAAACAGCAGCCACTTTCACATCTGCCAGAGTCACTGTGTATTATCTGTATGATTCACCAATCTTTTCTTCAAAAATCTATGTTTACAAAGCAACAGGCTGAGCAGCAAGTTTTCCAACTGGCAGTATGTTTGAGGGCCACCTTTTTATTTACATTTTGATTTTTAAAATTCTTTTTATTCATTAAACAAATTACATAACAGTATCACAGAATTTTAAAATAAACCATCGCCTTGTGAGTATCTTAGTCTTTTTGTCAACCTCCCCCTCCAATAGTTCAGTGCATAATTTTATCTAACTATCAATGGCTAGCCAGTGGAACTTACTTCCTAATAAATAGGTACTTTCAACCTTCCTTATCTGGCTTCAGGATCACATGTATAGTGTTTTCCTTTCCAAATTCTTCCTTTCTTTTGTTGAAAAGTTCAGACCTATTTGACTGGTGAGATTCAAACTACCACAAAGAAATTAGCATAAAGTCAGACAAGGTATATTTTTTGCATTTGCAGTATCAACAATTAGACTACCTCTGGAAGGAGAGAGAAAGACGAAGTAACATCTTTTTTCCCTGCCAGCCGTGCACAGACGTGGGTGGTGGTGGCAACATCATTGCCGCTGCTTTGCTTTCCCAGCATCCATTTTTCTTGGGCCTTCTTAGTACTGCCTTTGTGGGGGGAAATG
Source organism: Anolis sagrei (assembly GCF_037176765.1). Taxonomy (NCBI): domain Eukaryota; kingdom Metazoa; phylum Chordata; class Lepidosauria; order Squamata; family Anolidae; genus Anolis; species Anolis sagrei. The sequence continues at coordinate 206,053,320 of NC_090024.1, read as the reverse complement.
AAGAAATGATATAGATTGAACATGTCACCACACCTTGGAACCTGCTAAGAATGCAAAGCATATTGGAAACAAAAGTTTTGCCTCTTTTTCTCGGATTTCTCATTCTTTTCTATTCCTCCAATTATGATAGAAAATGGCAATTCTTCTTTCCTTACCTGTTCAACTCTTACCAGTGAAACAAGTCATAACTTTTTTTTAAATTACTGAATGGATGATCTCTGTAGTGTTTCATTTTGTTTCTGGAAGACTACTATTTAAGCATGAAATTAAATGGCCCTCTCCTGTTTACTCACTAAAAACTCAGCCACAAATACAATTAATTGTTATTTGTTCAATTATGCTTAAAATTGACTTTCACCATGTCTTATTACATTGAAAGTCCAGATGCAGTGTCGTTTGTAAATAAATATGAGATATGTCACATGGAACTGCAACAGTTTTCAGTGAAGAACTTATGATTTACTCTTACTAGTAGTTTGGTGACGTTGCTAGTCTTGTGGTGGCATCAGGTTTTTTAATAGATTACTGGTTTTGGCTTATCTAATATTATTTCCAGGCACGACAGGTGATGGAGAGAGAATTCAACAACCTACTTGCCTTGGGCACTGACAGGAGGCTTGATGATGTGAGTACAAAGTACTATCCTCTGACTAAATCGTGCTGGGAATTTGACAAATATTGGGCTCATTCAATCAGCTAAGAAACCGATGAAACAAACTGAATATTGGAAATAGGACTGGGCGTGCATTTCTCTTCTTTGAAGGAACAGCATCTTGCCTATTTTCCGAGTAGGAAAAGTGGGAATGGATATGCTAAGCAAGGGGGATTCTGTGTTGCAAACAAGCATGGTTCCTCTATTACAAAACTGTGTGGTGAGGAAGATATTTACAAGAGAAGTCATCTCTACATTTCTTGTGAAAGTAAGAATTGTTTGTTTTTCTTTTTTAAGCTGCAAAAGAATTCTTCTTTATGTCATAAATGAGGGATTAACTCCAGCCAGCCTATTTTTTCTTTTAGGAAATATTAAATAAATAAAACATCCCTGCGTGGATGTCCCTGTGTTAGTTTTCGTTTTCACCTATTTCAGTAAAAGGGATTAAAATCTCAGCAGACATATGATTTTGCATACATTTACATTTAATCTACTACTCCAAATGGTACAAAATCTGAGTCTGTGGACTATGGAGTTTACTCCGTAAGAAGTAGTAGCTCTGGACCAATCTCTGAAGACCAGTGATGTTGGAGACACTTCTGACTTCAGCTGGGACCTCATAGTCTTCCTTTGTCATTTCTTCTGTGAATATAATCCCATGAGATGTGGAGCTCCTGTCAAGAATGCAATAAAGTGTCCTACTATTGTAACAGAAGCAAGTTTTCATGCTAATCTGTGGAGTAAAACAGTTTGTATACTTTGTGAATCAATGCCACAAAACTTGATGTACCAAAGTTTTTTGTATTAGTTAGTCAATAAATATAATCACTGGACTGGACATATATTGAAGGATTTCTTTAATCTGTAAACACCTTGCTACAGATGCCAAATCTATCTGAGTGGAAAAAAAGTCATGTCAACACAGTTCTTGAGAAGCGTAATGGAAAGATGAATGTGGAGAGGTAAAGATATGGTGCCATCTGGACTATTTAGAAGACTATTCAGCTCAAGAATCCAAATGTCAAACTATATATGACAGTAGCTCAGCCCAACACAGACAATGCAGAATTATTTTGTGTCTGTAATCTTGGGGAAAATCAATGGATTGAGCAAAAAGCATTGCTGAATGGGATCCATATTTTAGAGTAATTTTAAAATTCCCTTTCATTGCATTACTGAAACCAAAAGAGCATAAAAGCAAGCAGATGTACTTAAGGGCAGATAACTGCAAAAGATATAGGTATAGCCTCCTGACAGGCTACATTATTGTGACTAGAAGTACTAGAATGACACTTCCAGTTTCATAATCCATCTTAAAATGGCTTATTTTCAGTAATTAACCGGGAGGTTGTAGAGCAGAAAGTAATGGGGTTCAAGGAGGACTAAATCATAATGTGTTTAATGCTATTTGAATAGTTTGAGTAAGATATAGGACATAATTTTAAAAAAATCATTTTTGTTTAGAAGATGGGGATTTGGGGAAACTTCTGAGAAGCTTTAGGTGCCACAAAATGTCATGCTGAGAGGTATACTCTCTCTGCCCTGGTCCACCAAGTATCAAACAAGCAGCTGTGAATAAATGTCTGTGGAAATGCTAGAGACCTAATAATATTTCATATATGGCACATTTTCCAACATAGGTTTGTGGGAAGTGGGAATGACAGATGTGCATGAAAATATCTATTTTTGTCAGTTACACATATTTGGGGATCTTCTGCCCATTGGCTTCTAAACACATAGATCCCAGTGGTAAAAACACTAATAAAATGGATTTCTCTTTATAAAACCCAACCTCTTGTTATCTTAACTCAGTGGCTCTCAACCTGGGTTCCCCAGATGTTTTTGGCCTTCAACTCCCAGAAATCCTAACAGCTGGTAAACTGGCTGGGATTTCTAGGAGTTGTAGTCCAAAAACATCTGGGGACTCCAGGTTGAGAACCACTCACTGTCTTAACTGGACGGCTTCAGTCAGGTTTATGGTAGAGTGGACTACTTGTGTTTTCCTACACCAAGTTAAAAAAGTAATATATGAAACAAGCTGGAGGGAGCAGACGATCTGTAGGGGACAGAAAAAGAAGCTGTATGTTCACTTTTTCATTAAATAGTGAGGTTTCTATCAGCTTAATGCAATGGATTCTGTGACATCAGACCTTTTGAGATATACAGGTAAGTACAGTGGCTTCATGGAATTTACAGTATTGGTAGATATCCTTACAAATAATATAGAGAAACTTATAGTCTTCTCTTTAGGAATGGAAGTTGATATTCTGACTGGTCGTCACAGAGTGAACAATGGTACCATTAGCACAAAAAAGAATACATATAAAGATGTTTCAATTTCAACCTGCTTTCCCATCACCAGTTTTATTTTCTTTTTGGTTCCAGGTTTTAAACATAGTTATTTTTCTTAGAATATTCTACAGAAATATGTTGTCTTTTTTGTGAACACTCTAAAAGCATTGTTGAAAGGTTAATATATGCCTTTTAGAATAAATAAGGAAGCCTAAGTGTGACCAATATGAATTAAAAACTTAGTCCACTATATTGCAGTTAATTTTAATGTTACTGCAATGGGTGAAATATTCTTGGGGAATAAGTGTAGAAACAGAATGGGCAATAAAATTAAGAAATTTTCTTGTTATAACTAGTTATATCTTCACAGGCATTCTTCCTAGCTTAAAAGGGAAATAGAAAAAGTTCCAAGTCAGGTTAAGACATGTGGGGCAGCAGGATGTATTGTGCTTTCAAAGTCTACTAAGTTTCCTATGGCAATGACTGACATGTTTCTCCACAACACTTGTTTGACATGGAACTAGAGAGGAATATCAGACCTATATTCATTTGTTTGTAATGTTGGTAAGGTGTGTACACCTTGGAAAGCATCTTCAAGAAATTTAAAAAATGATCCAATCCATTTTATTGCTCTGAATCAGGATTCCCCACTGCCCAAACTTCTCCAACATGTTTGTATATTCTGGAATCTTAGAACAGGAAGACACCCAGGGAACATGTAGGACAAAGATGCAAAGTACCCCCCATGGGCTACATGTGCCCTCCCTAGCCCAGTGGAGATTTTTTTTAATTGGTTCAAAGCGACCAATGGTTTCGGTGTGTGGAGGACCTTTCCACCACATTTTGTCCAAAATATCTTCTAGGTGGCATGGAGGCATTTCCACCTACATGGGGTAGAGTGGAGTAACTGTTTGAACAATTTGATCCATGAAAAGCTTTCTTTAAATAAAATAACATGAGCTGGAAGTGTCTTCCACTCATTTCTCCCAGGCCTAATATGGAACACGAAAGCTATTTTTAAATTATGAAAATATCCCTATACACTCCAGTGGTTCTCAGTCTTTGGTCCTCCAGGTGTTTGGGACTTCAAGTTCCAGGTGCCTTTTAAAGAATGACTGTCAAAACAAGTCAAACATAACAAAATGCTACAAAAGTGGTTCTAGACAAATATTTTATCACATCATTCCCCAATGTCATTCACTGAATTTGACAGTGGCTAAAAACAACATCATTCTCTATTTACAATTGCACCCTTGCTTTCACCACAGCTGTGACATTTTCCTTACTATGAGAAATTCATTAAGAAGCAAAGGTTGAATTAGCTGCACAGCGCCTCCTTTGGAAACGTCTTTGAGTTGCAACAGTACAGCAAATATACTAAGGGCATCTTTCCAAATGGAGAGAGGGAAAGAAACAGCAGTAGATGACTGGTTAATAAAGTAGCAAGCAAGCTCTACTCCAGCCATTGAAATCTGAAGGCAGATTACCATCAGAGAAGGTGGATTTCACTGGGCAGATTCAGAGTTTGGATGCACCTGCTGGAAAAGCTCTCATCCCAATGACTTTGGAACATTCAGGAAGCTTTCTGCTGTTGATCATACTACTTGTGCAGGCACAAATTGGGAAGATGATGATGATAATAATAATAATAATAATAATAATAATTATTATTATTATTATTATTATTATTTCTCTATTACCCGCCTCTCCTCATAGAATCATAGAGTTGGAAGAGACCTCATGGGCCATCCAGTCCAACCCCCTGCCAAGAAGCAGGAATATTGCATTCAAAGCACCCCTGACAGATGGCCATCTAGCCTCTGTTTAAAAACCTCCAAAGAAGGAGCCTCCACCACACTCCGGGGCAGAGAGTTCCACTGCTGAACGGCTCTCATGGCTCAAGTCTGTTTACAGAATAATTAGAACACTTAAACACTGCAAAAACACTACAAATAGACATATCAAAACATCTTTCTATAAAAGCTACCTATTAAAACATATTTCTTTACACAAAATAGAGATTAAACAAAAAACACACATTTAAAACTAATTCTTAAAGACTAATGGCCCATCAGTGATCTATTCTCAGGAAATTAAGAAAGCAAATCGCCATTGCATTCTAAGCAGCTGATTCATTTTAAAGTTTAAAATTATTATCCTAGCCTATATTATTGAAACAAAAGTATACCATGTCTTCCTACTCAATTCTTTAAAAGCACCTTACTTCAAAAGAAGCACTTTACATTGAACCTTTGGTATCTGCTGGGATTTGGTTCCAGAACCCCCCATGGAGACAAAAATCTATGGTTGCCCATGCTCCATTATATATGGTTGCAAGTAAGATGGTATCCCATATATAACATGGAAAAATCAACCTTAGGTTTTTTGATTTAAAAAAAAATCAATTTCAAGCTGTGGATGGTTATATCCATGAATAGAGAATTCATGGATGTCGAGGGACAACTGTACATTTGAACATCCCCCTTCTGATCACTGATCACATCCCCCTTCTGATCACCATTTTTTACTTTCTGTTTTAGTCTGTGTGTATGTGTCTTTAAGTTGCTTGTCAACTTACAGTAACCTCACAACCTCAGATCCTCACAACCTCTGAGGATGCCTGCCATAGATGCAGGCAAAACGTCAGGAGAGAATGCTTCTGGAACATGGCCATACAGCCTGAAAAACTTAAAGCAACCCAGTGATTCCAGCCATGAAAGCCTTCAACAATATTTTGGATAACTGTTTCCAGTTTCTTCTAAGGATATCCTGCTACCTTCTGCTGCAATTCTGAGAGACCCAAGTCCATTATCTCCCTGCAGGAAAGAGTTCTAATATCCTGACACATCTTCGTAGTACCTAAGAAACTAGCCTCAGACAGTTCTGTAAAATGAAAGTGGGAGATAAAGTTTCTTACTGCATGCAGACTTGCCCATTTTGCCCTCTCTGCAATAAAAGTATAGTTGATATATTTACTTTCCACTGTCATGCGCTTGATTCTAGAAATTTGGCTCAAATGAAATTATTCAACATTTATGGGCAGAACTAATGTGGGGAGGCTACTTTAGAAAAATGAAAATTTTCAGGAGTGGGGCTCACAGTAGTAAAAACAGTAACACTGCTTATTTCATTCCTAAATTTATTTCTCTCTTCAGCTGTTCTGCAATCCTTCAAGGGCATTTTGGAAGAGAATGACAGCTGCCACAAAAAGTGGCAAATATTTAGGGGAAAAATCTTCAAAGGGACTTTTATGTACAGATGAGAGAAAAATATTGGCTCAGGACAAGTCCACAGTTAGGCACAATGAGGCTCCTGCTATAAGAAGCAGATTTGCAGTGTAATGGAAGTCCTTCTGATTGCTTGTGATTTTATCAAGCACCATTGCTGCTTCACTACCAGAGAAAAGGAGAGGTGCTTCTGAGATGTTCTGCCTCTTATATGATCTTGGAAGCAAAATAGGATCTGTCCTGGTCCTTGGATGGGGAAACCACCAATGGATACCAGGTACAATAGGCTATATTTCGGAGGAAGAAGCTGGCAAAACCACCCCTGAAGATTCCATGCCTGAGCAATTCCTATGAAATTCATGCTCTCATCATAAGTCAATGGGTGACTTGAAGGAACATGTACAACAGATACCAAAATAACTTGACTGACTTTGGCTCTTGAATGAATGAGGATGCTGTTTGATCAGTGCAATGTATTGAGACAGTTTTTTTTCAATCCTTGCTAAAGCCCATATTTCCCCATGAGCCTGATCAAGTCTTATGATTTTAGAAGGACTTTCTCTCTGTCTCACTCTGGCTTATTTCATGAGGACATGAGAGATGACCTCCTTCATGGCTTTTCCTAGGCTTTTTGAAACTCCTTCCCAGAGGGAGCTCAATTGGCCCCTTCGCTGCTCTTTACTACAATTTACACAGACCTTCATGTTTAAAAAGACATTCAGCCTTTAATGAGTAGCGACATATATGTTCAAATATTTGAAATCTTTCATTATAGTGGCACATGATGATCATATTGTTATGAAGTTTCCTAGTCTTTCTGTGGTTCCTAGTGTGTTTCTTTTACTAACTGCAGAACTTCCTGCACTCGCTTCATATTGTGTACCATTACCCCATCGCACTGCTTGAAGTGAGGTATAATATTGCTTTTCTTCTTCTTTTTTCATAGGGTGACGACAAAACCTTTCGGAGAACTCCCTCCTGGCGAAAGCGTTTCCGCCCCCGAGAGTTTCATAGCATGAACATGCTCAGTGGGTCATCAGAAACGCTGCCAGCAGGATTCCGAGTCACCTCCTTGGTGCCCTTACCACCTCCTTCAGTGCCCCCGAAGAAAATGCCACCAGAAGGTGTGGTTCTAACTCTTCCCTGCTCTCATTCACAAGTCATGAATTTCTGTCAGTATGTTGCATGGCGTGTTGTCTGCTGCTGTGAAGCCCATTGTTCTGCTTGCTTGAGAAAGATCATAAAACTGTTAAACAGATTCTTGCCTTAAATATATGCATACACAAATATAGGACTTTTTAAGGGAACACACATCTTATGCCAAGTTTGATTATTTGTACTTCCTAAGATGTCCATGTCTGAATTCTGCACATTTGGAAATACATAGTTCCTTTAACCTTGGGTTTCTAATAAAAGCTTCAGCCTGGAATTGCTATTATAAAAGGTAAAAAAAAAAAACCCAAATGATCTTGTATCTGATTAATTTCTGACAAATCTTGAAGGAAATGCCTTACTGTTAGAAATAGGTAATCTTAGAAGTATATAATAGATAGTAGAGTACTTAAACAAATTTAACACTTTTCACCCCACTAGGATGTCACCTCTCATCCTAGACTATGATACTGGAGAACAGGGTTTGAACCTCTGCTCAGCCATGGAAATTTACTGGGTGACATTGAGCAAGTCAACCTCAGAGGAAAGCAAAGGCAACCAACACCCTCTGAAGAAATCCTACCAAGAAAATTTCATCACCATAAGTGGGAAACTAGTTGAAGGCACAAAATAAGAAACATTTAACTATCTGAAATTTTCTTCTTTTAGCCCATATCACACTTTTAGCCCGTATAACTCTGATGCCAGGATTCTGTGCTTATGCCTATTTGCAAGATAGGGTAGTTATTTTTTATAACTAAAATGCTATATTTGCATAAAGCATCTAAATTCTAGTATCCATAATAAATCAAGCTAGACAGTTAATCAAGGCAACCAAGATTTAATTGAATGCTTTGTGTGAGAGCTGTGACTTCACTAATTGCATGCTTTTGTGTGTTGTTGCTGAATGGTTTGCAGTTGGTGGATCTGGGTCCCAAAGACTGGAAACATCCACAGTTCGCACATATTCCTGCTGAGGTTCAATTTCCAATGGCATTGTCCCAGGCCTCAGGTAAGTTTAGAAATGGGGACAGAGGAAATGCAATCCCAACAGTCTGTAGACTATCCAGAAACTAATAGAGGAATTTAGCATTTTTTGTAATATAGAATCTTACTGCTCTATCCTCATAGTTCTAAATAGCAATCTTGTGATCTGTCCCAATCCATTTGTAGTGATTGCATTGCTACCACAGTCTTTTATGATAGAACTATTGGGAGCAGTATGAAAACAAAGGATGTTGCATAGGAATTATGTTCTGTCCAAGAAATTGTAGGACACATGAATCACTCAATTTCTTTTAGTTCTTATGAGACCAGAGGGCTCATTGCAGTTTCTCTGAGGCTAGTGTGAACCAGATTTATTCAGTCAACAAACTTAGCAGACCTTCAATAGTATTGTGGTTAGAACCAGGCCTGTAGCCAAAGTGGGGAGGGGTAGCGTTCAGCCTCCTCTCCCTGGAAATGTTTCATGTTTTTTTTTTAAAAAAACATGGTTTACTCATCCCCATGTTAAGTCTATGATAAGCAAAAATTAAGAGTTCCTCCAGAGCTGCAAGTACTATCTCAAGCAAATGTTGACAATTTATTCACACTGTTATTACCTACCTTTCCACCAATTTACATTGCAATCACAATAGCTAATACAGTGGAAACAACCAAGTTGGTCCACCTGCAACTGGCAGGCAAAGCCTAAGGCACAGTGGGGAATTTGAAGCCCCCCAGGAAGAAAACCTGCTTAGACATGCGTTTAAGTCCCCACAGCTCCTCCCAAAACCCACACTTTTCCAGAGGGACAGCTAGATTCCCTCCCGCTGGCTTCTGTGAGGGCACCCAGCAACAATGTCCGGACCTAACTTAACCAATAGTACTTATATTAGACCTCTCACCTGCCTCTTCTATGCCTTAAAATCAATATATTTTTCCCTAAGCATCTAAGTAATCTAACAAAAATACCTTAGTGGGAAGTAGAGTAGTATATTTGTGGTATGTGCCTAAAGACTGCCTGGCTACTTCTTGTTGGAGTACAGTATATTCCAAACAGAGGTTGATGAAGCAGGTGAGTAGGGGACACAGTTGAGGATCAAGCAACGAGCAAGCCAGAGATTTTCTTTCACATTATGGGTAGGTGTCTATCTGAATAAAAGTAAGTGTACATACATAGTCACGTTTGGCAGTGGGGTGAGTGAGAGAGATGGACAGACAGGAGTGTTATATCTATGAGTCTGCCTCTAGTAGTATGAATGCACTCAGCTATAATGCAAACCTACTACAATGAGTTCATTGGGATTTTCTCCCAGATAAATATATATGGGATTATACTCCAAATGAGACACCCTTAAAAGGCTTCTAAAAATGCATTAGTTTCTTTTTGGCAATTGCGGTTTTCCCAACTATATATCATTTCATTTCATTCCATTTATTTCTTTTACCTGAAGGTGTTCTTTATTTTTCCCATCTCACATTTATCCTAGCAAAAATCTGTGAAGTAACCTCAAATTTAAGTTACTTTGAATTTTAATCATGCTTGTCAAGCTTTTTTGATGTGATTAAAACAGATGCAAGACTGCTGATGCATGTTAAAGAAGAAGCCAAATACGGATTTTCATAGAGACAGCAGTTTGTGCATCATGTAACTTATTTTTAGAGAATGTGCACAATGTGTTGGTTTTACAGAGAAATGCTATGTTTACTGAAATAAATATTTTTATTTGGAATTTAGCTTGTACATTACCTTATTAATAGCCATTTCCTAATTGTCAATTCCATGCATCATGAATGTTGACTGTCCATTATTGCTGTTTTGAAAACTTGGCAGCTCTACATCTAAATGAGGCAGTGGTGTATTTCCTTCCAGTTATTTTGTTTGAATAAATTTCTGCCTGCATGTTTCCTCTGTGTGTTGTTTGCTATAAAGGGGGAAATGGCAAGCTTGGATTCACAAGTTGCCTTTGGAACATATGTCATTGTTTCCCTTCTGTACAAGGTTGGATATTTTTATATTCTTAAGTCTTTTGCCATGCATACAAATATGCAATATGGATGTGTGACTTAGCCCACTTTTGGAGCTATTTTGCCATGGATTGCACAGACCGATATTTGTATGTTTGTATCACAGAATGTTATGTTCTGATTGCTTGGTTTCTCTTACGATCTTTGGGATTTTGTGCAAATTGTGACTTATGGACTAATCCTATTCTGATGACTGAACTCATTGAATCAATTGAATTTACTTAATACGTTAACTCACTGTTCTGCAGTTGGCCCAATGGAGTTCCAAAATGGCCATCTGTTTTGGGAATTCTTTCCATTTTTTTTTGAGCTTCCATCAACCTTCTAGATCAGTGGTTTTCAACCTGTGAGTCCCCAGATATTTTGGCCTTCAACTTTCAGAAATCCTAACATCTGGTAAACTGGCTTGGATTTCTGGGAGTTGTAGACCAAAATACCTGGGGACCCACAGGTTGAGAACAACTGTTCTAGATGTTACAAAACTTTTTATCGAACCATGGGGATGGGATGAAGAGTAGATGCAAGAGAGAGGATTGGCTGAAGGACGCAGTGGAGATAGTTTTCATTGTGACTTATACTGTCAGGTGTACAATGCTCTATCTTCTATTGCAGAAACAAAAACAGGGATAGTACTGTAATTCTTTATGTTAAAGCTATCTTGTGAATCACACAACAATTTGAATATGTTGTTATGGTTGTTACAACTACAGAATATTTTCTCTGGACAGTAAGGTATTGGGTAGTGTTAACTCAGGCCCCTTCCACATAGCTGTATAAAATCCATATTGAACTTGATTATATGGCAGTGTGGACTCAGATAACCGAGTTCAAGCAGATATTTGGATGATCTGCCTTGGTATTCTAGGTTATATGGCTGTGTGGAAGGGCCCTCAATACTGTGAAATCAGTAGTTAAGTGATGCAAATGCCTGATTTGTTAAAAAAAACAACTCCTAACACATCACAGTAACAAAGACAGGGGTAGTAGGAATGTGTTGAATAGAGGGCTCGGAAGACATCTATGGAAATGAAGATGACAGCTGTTGGATAAAGATAGCAGACTTTATCCCTTCCTGTCCAAGCATTATCTGCACTGAAATTTCCATAGGCAAGAACAGACTTAGCCCTGTTCATTTAGAATTTTCAGAGTAAAACTAAAGCCATGATTTTAGCCATTGCTATGTTTGTGTCTTGCACCCCTCCTGCCATTTTTTTGCTAATTAACATAAAGTCTAAATATATGCTAATAACAATAGGCTAGCAGGGTGCCAATGGGAGAATTTTCAGGCAAATCAGCTTTATTGGGAACTCGTAGAGGTAGGAAAAGTGAAAAATGGCATTACATTAACACAGAACTGGTTCCAGGCAAGGACCTCGGGGGCTTCTCATCCCTCATGATCTGTTTTGCACACGCTTTGAATTTATCTACATCCAAAGCACCTCAGTCAGTAGATGACCTGATCTTCCTGTCACAACATGCTCCTGCGGCTACAGCATTGCTGTTTCTGCCTTACCTCCTGCAGCTTGCTAGGACCCCGGACCTTGCATCAGTGGTGGTCCCAGCAGTCTTGAAGTGGGTTGACACCATGTACCGTGTAGACGTCTCAGGAGCACAGTGGGTGGCGAGGCCCCCCAAGCCCAACTCTGATGTGGTTGATGTCATGCAAGGGAAATGCTCTCACAAGGCCCACTCTACACCACCGGATAAGGAGAGCAGGTAGATAGAGGTGATGGACAAGAAGGGGCACTTCAGTGGAGGTTTTGTTGCCCGCCTTATATGGCGGCATATCAAGATTTCCTCTGGGATAAGATTGCCCTCTATCTTGACCTCCTCCCTGCAGACTAACAGAATTTCACCAGAGCATTCCACCAGGAGGCTGTGGTACTAGCGAGCGCTCAGAGGATTTGGCCAAACATATGGTGGATGCAACAGGCAAGCTGTTCACAACTGCCACAGCCATTTGTAGGCATGGATGGCTCCATGCCTCAATGTTGTTGGAGGAGGGTAAAGTCCTGGCAGACGATCTGCCTATCCAGCATAATGGCCTCATCAAACCAGACACAGACATACAATTGAAACACAAGCAGGAGATGTGCCAGGCAGCACACAAGTTGGCCTTCCCTCCCCAGTCATCCTACCAATCATGGATAAGATGATCATCATCTGTGCCGTATATGCGCAGGCCTTATACGGCAGCACAGGCCGCTACACAAGTTAAGTTGGCCTCCCCCAACAGGCAACCTATGTCACCCAGAGCATGGCAGCAGCATAGGGGGTGATATCAGAGCAAGCTGAGGTGTCACTTTTAGCTCCCTTTCATGGGCACTATCCTTTCCTACATGATCCCAGTTTTCCTGGGTACTTTGGTACAAAGTTCACACACTGTGAGGAAAAGGGATGGATGTACTGCTGCATCCATCCCTATTCTCACACGCTTTTTTTCTCACGCTATTTTCTTGTCCCAAAAAGGGAAAGTGGCCAGCAGCCAATATTGGACCTCAGGGGATCTAATCCTTACATTTGACCACCAGATTTTGGATGGTAACACTTATCACCATCCTCCCCCTGCTGCCTGAGGGGGTTTGGTTCGCCACCATAGATCTCAATGATTCTTATTTTCATATCTTCTTTTCTATAGTGGTGTTAAAAAGTTTGTTGTAGTCTTTTATTTTACTTCTGCTTTCTGCTTTCCTCCTCTTGATAGTAGATCTTTTTGTCTCCATACTCGGGTGTACACCAGTCTCTCCGCCATAGGTGCATATATGAAAAGTTTGTCTTTTTTTATGCTCCAGTCCATATTTATCATCCCTAATAAAAAGTATTCGGGATACATAGGGAAATTTTATTTCAATATTTTTTGGCATCGTTCATGAATTTCCTTCCAGAAACCTCTTGCTTTCTCACATGACCACCACATATGATGAAAGGTTCTTCCTGTTTCGCACACTTCCAACAGTTATGGTTATAATCTTTAGTAAATTTTGCTATTTTCTTTGGGGTCATGTACCATTAATACATCATTTTTAGCCAATTCTCTTTTAAGTCATAAACATAGGTGTATTTCAGTTTTTTGTTCCACATTAATTCATTGAGCATTATTGTCCTTCCTATATTTCTTGCCCATTTAGTCATACAGTATTTTTTCTGTTCTTTCTCTGTACTTCAACCCAATAGTAATCTGTAAATTTTTGCAATGGTTTTCTTCTCATTAGTTAGTATTTTGTCCCAAGCAGATGTCTTTCCAGTAATACTACTTTACTGTCTTTATTGTAGTATTCTTGTCGGTACTGAAACCAAGATACATTTCTGAAGTTTTCTTTTAATTCTTCCTGGGTTCTTACTTTGAAATCTTTCCCTTCAAAAAACAAATATAATTATTTTTAACACTTCCAGTTTGGACGTATCTGCCATGGGATTCTCTTCCTGCTCCTTGCTCCCCGCCCCCCCTTTTTTTGGTTCTTTTGTGCCTTCATACAAAATGGGCAGATTGCAAGGGAGGGCAAGTGTCAGATAAATATATTGTCTCTTTGTACTGTTCCCAGAGGAAAGTCCTTAAATTGCATGGATTTTTGTTGGGATTGGGTAGGAACTTTTTAATCTTAGGGTGATTTTTAAATAATATGGTCTCATAATATCAACAGGTTAGTTCTTGTAGAGGTAAGATTGGAATATATTATATCTGAAGATTATTTCAGATTTCTCGGACTCTGCTAGGTGTTTCCATGCAAACAAGAATAGTAGATAAGTGAACTCTTTGCTGAAGGTGGTGCCCAGGTGGATGCCCAGCCTTGCTATCCTTTGGATCTGGCTCCAGTGACTAGGGTTAGGGAAACCGACGTGGTTTGGGCCCAGGCTACCTACAGGATTGCCTTCTCCCATACAATCCACCCTGTTCCTCTAGGGGATGGTTTAGTCTTCTAGGGAATGGCTACTTCAGTTTGCCAGAACCCTTCTGACAACCGTCACTCAGAGGATCTTTCCATTGGCCGCCCCAATACTGTGGAACAACCTGCAGAAGTGCTCCAATAGCTAAATGAGCTGTTGGAATTTAAAATATTTCTGAAGACCTGTCTTTTTCAGCAGGCCTACCCAGTGAGTTTTAATCATTAGTTTTAAACTTGCATTTTGTGTATCAATCTTTGTTCTGTGTATTGTAACATATATTTTATAGAAATATGTTTTAATATGTGTTTTTATAGATTGTTTACAATGATTATGCATTTTAAGCTGTGTTGTAACCCACCCTGAGCCACAAGGAGAGACGGGTAATAATTATTATATAATTTTAATAATAATAATAATTAAAATTATTGAAAAAATGGGGTGGGAGAAAAAAGCAGCCTTGGTGACTCCTAATATTGCATTGAAGTACTAAAGATTTGTTTTTGCCCTTTTTTGTTAGCACATTTGTTTCCCCATCTAGTCAAAAAATAAGATGTTTTAAGAGTGTACTGTAATATTTATATGATCATGTCTGAGCAATAGCTGAAATAATGCCAAATGAGAATAAAAGCATAGGTGCAGGTTAGATTTGCCACTGTATAAAATGCTTGTTGTTTCTTTACCTGTGTTTTTTTTGTTTGTTTGTTTTTTGCAGCACATTCCCACTACTTGTATGGTTATACGCTGGCTCCTTTCCGGGAGTAGGCAAGAGACCAGACCATGCCTGCTCCTTGGCTCCAAAGAACAGAAGCAACAGGTGAACCAGTTCAGGCCACAGGCCAAAAGGACACCGTTCCTCCTGCTTGTACACAACCCCCTGGTTTCCTGTTTGGTGTCCTTAAACCCCAGTTATATCAGTGGCTTCCCATTTATCCCTCCCCCTTCTCTTGGCTTTAGACACACTCTTACAGAGAGAGAGAGACTGAGAGAGAGAGACTGAGAAAACAGGCTTTTCTATTCCCAAGTCTGTCTTGTGTGTAATATTATAATGTTGAGATAGGTCTGGTAAGACATGGAAGCACCTTAATGCTCGTTTGCAGCAGTCCTTGCACCATGATCTGCCTGTGCTTCATTCTACCAATATGCCTGAGAGCAGCAGTAGCCTTCTGTTCCCACAGGTAGTTCAGACCCAATAAGACAATCATCAAGGAAACAAGGCAATGAGAGCATGGGGAAATTGAACTTGTAACTCTCCCTTGGGTACAGCAGTCTTTTGCTGCTGCTTCCCATCATGCTACAGGTTACAAGGAACTTTTTCTGCCTATGGACATTAATATTGGTCCTCAGATAAGAAAATACCAGGGTTGGAAACAGAGTGGGGTGTTGGTCCTTGTTGAAATAAGGGGAAGACATTAACTACCAAGCAGGTGTGCATGTCTTCCATGCCCCATGTCTGTTATTCAATTAAATCAGAAGCTGGGAGTACATGTGGTTTTCCTTACACATCTCTGTTGGGTGCACAGTAATTGCCCTATTTTTCTCTTGTAGACAAACAGAAAATCCCCCTTTCTTCTCTTTGCATTTACAGTAGCCTGTGATTCAAAAGATCCCTAGCTGTTACTGTTTCTCCCCTCTAAGGTAGGATCTGTTTGTCTCCTCATGCTGCCTTTTGCCTTGTGTGGCCCCCTATTACTGATGTGGTATTTCTTGGTGGCTGGAATGCCCTATACTCCTACCGTGCTGTTTGGAAGTGCAATATCCAAGAGACTGTACAGTTGCAATGTCTTTCTGGTGTACAACTTGCCTAATACAGTATTAAATATTTTTTTAATTTAAAGAATAAGTGATCCGTTTATATCAACAACCTCTTTCTTTTGTCAAATTGGTACTGCATGGATTCCAAACCCTGCGAACAGACCAGGAATGGGTGTATGTGTGTTCCAATAAACCGGATTTTAAAACAAGGTTGATTGATGTTCATATTTTTTCTTCATTAATACATATTCTCTCTGCACAAACACAAGTCTCACAATAAGTTAGCTTTGGTTCATACATCCAAACTGTTGGGCTAGCCGTGAATAGAATGCACATTCCTGAAATTGGTTGTTGGAATGGAAATTTCCTGAAGATTCAATTTTATGATTTTAGATATCCAGGGAACCCAAATGTTTGTGAAAAGAGGATAAATCCATATGGAACCCCCCCCCCCCCCCCGGTGTTCTAATTCTTTAACATTTTCTGGTTATAATATTGAAAAGCTTACTTCACATCCTTATGTCTATGGAAAGAGCTAGCATCTGATGTAGGTAGGATATCCCAATGTTAAATTATGTCTGCATTGATGCTGTCATATTTTACTTGCTTTGTCTTGATAGAGCAAAGAAGCAGAAACATATTACAACCTTACATTGTGTGTACAGAAAATATATTCTCAGTGTGTTTTGACTGTTCCTTGGGGTGATTTTATTTCAGTATTCTCAAAAGGAGAAAAAAACCCAGTATTGTATAACATCTCAAAAAGATCTCAAACAAAAAAATCCTTTATTTTTTTTTTAAAAAAATCTTGCAATAAGTTAGCAAAAATACAAAAATTGCAACTCCACACAGTACAAAATACTTCATTGGCAGCATTTTATGTGGCTTCTTTGCCTGGAAATTGCAACTGCCAAAAGAAGTTGGTCAGGCAGCATCTTTAAAAGAAAACACACACACACACACACTTGCACACACACACAAATTTAAAAAGTAATAACCATTGGCCCCCAAAAGACACAAAACCTCTAAAATCAAGTAAGAAAACAGAAACCACACTGGAATCTTTCCTTGGCATGCAGACGTGGTGTCCTTTCTCTCACCCTCCGTAAGTGTTCCCTGTAATACATTAGAATGCATTTGATGAGCTAATTCCAACCTGATCTTCAAAATACTCTGCCTTTCTGGAATCTAGGCAGATATTTCAAGATTTTCAGAGCATTACACATTTTTTCACCTATCTTGCCCCTGATTTACAAAATGGGATGGGGGAGCAGAACCACTTTTTAGGCATATGGAATTGGATAAGTGGCTTTACTGAATAAAGTCTGTAACTGGCTTTGGAAATTTAAAAAAAAACAAAAAAAAAAAAACAAGCATCCAGTGTTAGTTGGGAAGGAGAGCTTTTCCCATTCGGAACATCTTCCAGTGTTAGTAAGGAGAACAACTTCTCCTAACCATAAAGTCTAGTTATCATGTGTCTTTTAGTCTACAGTCTGCTGGTGATGATTTTATAAAGTTGGAAAAGTGGGCATCATTTTCTGCATCCTCAATTCTGAGATCTCTCCTCTTGGAACACAACAGCCACATCCTCCACAGCAATGCTGTCAACAATTGAAGACAGTGAATGAAGGTTGCGGTCTTCAGAAGAATCGTCAGTCAGCAGATGATCTGTGGAGAAAATAAGGAATGACCTTAAGCAAGCAATGTTCTCTGAGAGTCCAGTAACTGGAACAAGAGTTGGGAAGGATCTTAGCAGAAAATCAAAGTCATGAGCTGCCTTTGGCTACAAACCAGCTTAATGCTTGTATGTCTGAAATGTATCTGCCCCATAGTAAAGCACTGATGGTATTTAATAGCTAAAGGACAACTCCTCTTCTGTTTACTAATGGATTTAGCTGGCTCTAATTGTTTTTCCAAGAAGGGATTTGCTTCCAAAATTCCTATTTCCCCTGGGACATTTTCCATTTGCAAAGGTGGCAGGAATACCTAAAATACTTGATACACTCTTCTCCCAATCTATCACCATATCTGTAACTCACGTGAAACTGCAGCTCAAAGATTTTGTACTACTGGTGCATATACACACTTTACAGTTGAGTAGATTGGGAATCTAGCATGTGGATCAAGGGACTTTAATCTTTTCCTTGCAATTCCAGTAATAGTGGGAGATTTCTGTTTCTGCCTATTTTGCACTGCAAAATATATTGCAAATATTACTGTTGAATTCCATTTGTGTCGAATTTTGTAATAAACTTGAACATTTGTTTTCTAACTCGAGTCATTGTTTCCTCAACTTTTTTTCTTAGTTGG
The DNA here is from genome assembly GCF_037176765.1 of Anolis sagrei. Lineage (NCBI taxonomy): Eukaryota > Metazoa > Chordata > Lepidosauria > Squamata > Anolidae > Anolis > Anolis sagrei. The sequence goes on along the minus strand of NC_090024.1, from coordinate 206,035,041 downwards.
TATGTGATCAACTTTACAACTTAAAAAATATCAGAATCATGGTTCATCTCTTACTGACATTTAAGTATGCAGTATTAGAATGCTGCAGAAATCCAATATACAGGTACATGTTAAGTGACACATTATTTGCTGGCTAGCTAGCAAGACTCTTGGAAATAAACTCTTTATCAAAAATGCTTTGTTTGTTTAGGAAAGATCTGTCTTCCCAGAAAAGGCCTCTTAAAATGGCTTGTATTGCAATACAATTTTTGTATCCACATAGAATATGTTTCAAGACCCCCTGTATGGAGGACAGAGAAAGGGCAATGAAGGGGGCATTTTAAGGTAAGTTAAACTATGAATGTCAAATCCATCGATAAAGGGGCATATTGTACTGTATTTAAAAATAAAGGCCCAATAACACTTGGATTTTTAAAATAAATGAAGACCAAACATTCTGAAAGCTTAGTGAATAAAAGCTTTTACATGAGGTGCTGAAACAGTAGCAGAGTTTAGAAAATCACATAGTAGTCAACACACATTTTCACAGCCTAGCAGCTATGCGGGCAACTGTTCTTAAGAGGTAGAAGGGTTTTCTTTTAACAACACAGTAGTTAAAGTCAGAGTTGCAGATGGGATGGCCTATTTGATTTATCAATTGTCAAGCAAGAATAGGCATTACTAAAAAATGAGACAAAAGATATTAATTTTCATATGCTACTTTAGGAGCCCTGGTGGAGTAATGGGTTAGACCCTTGTGCCAGCAGGACTCCTGACCCAACAGGTCAGTGGTACAAATCCTGGGAGAGCGGGTTGCGCTCTGTCAGCTCCAGCTCCCCATGCGGGGAAATGAGAGAAACCTCCCACAAGGATGGTAAAACATCAAACACCTGGGCATCCCCTGGGCAACGTCTATGCAGAACGGCCAATTCTGTCACACCAAATGTGACTTGCAGTTTTTAAAGTCACTCCTGACACGAAAAAAAATGCTACTTTATAAATTTGCATTTTAAAATGCTACAATTAATGACAAAATATAGAAAACAATATTATACAAAATTACAATATTTGTCATAATGGTGGAAATAGTGGCCAAATGGCCTGTGTCTGATCAGAACGTGGATTGGAAGATCATGGCTAGTTTTCCCTTACAGTTCATTCTTTAAACCGGACTTTGTTTCATTAGAAAAACAGTGAAATCACTTCAGATAACATCTTCCAATATGGTACCGTGCATTGAAAAATGTGATGCACAGCTGCCTTAGTGGTGCAAGCTGAATACCAAACCAAACAATTACAGTTGGCCCTTTACATGGATGTACATATATTGTTAAAACAGTTATTGAAATGAATTGTGCATTATAAAGTATGGTAACCAAATAGAGATAAAACATTTTACTTAGAAATAATCTTGGGGGGAGGACCTCCATTCTGAAGTACTGTTAGAACCTGAACACTTTTAATTTACATGTGCTTCAAGGAGGTGTTTACATAATTTTTATTATCAGGAAGATACCTATTTTTTCCTTTTACAGGTAAGAGGTTGCTTTCTATGGCCAGAAGTAACTTTCTAGAGTCCAGACCTGCTTTTACCAGCTTTGCAGTTGCTTCTAAGTACAGATATCCCAATACTATTTGTGTTTTCCCCCGTTCTAGAACAGATCATGGTAAAATACTTCTACACATACATGCATTTTAAAGATGGAGCGGAGCAGGAGAACTTAGGATTAATAGAAGCTGGATCTACACTGCTCTATATCCCAGGATCTGATCCCAGATTATCTGCTTTGAACTGGATTATATGAGTCTAGTTAATATAGGATAAACAGATAATTTGGGATCAGATCCTGGGATATAGAGCAGTGTAGATCCTACCAGAATGGTCCTTACCTCTAAAGAGCAAAAAGGGTTAGACCTTTGTGTTCCCAGAAGACAATATGGTCTTACCTCCTGGATGAGTGTTGAACTCCAACTGGGTGCTCCATTCTGGACTGCATGAAGTGCTGCTGGGTCCATGGTCACTACCCACCTTGAATGAGAAAATGGGAGATCTTTAGTACTGGTTTCACACTTTGACTGCATTAGATTTGGGGAAAGGTGATTCTGTTTAGACCAGAACTCTCAGCATTCCTCAACCAGCATGATCATTGCAATCTCGGCTTCACCAATTAAAGGGTCTTTCACCTTCAATGAATCGAAAACAGCAACAACAACACAGAGACAAACAATTTCTGATATGGCTGTGGTTTGCTGCTGTCTTCTGAGTCTATAAAGTGCTGCAAATGTACATTACAGGGATCTCCTGTGAAATTGAATCCAATGCCAACAGCCTAGGTGAACATGTAGTAGACAGATTGAGAAGCAGACAAAGAACAGAGAATACAGCCTGCAGCTGTTCATAACTTTCCTCTGTTCTCAAACCAGGCTGGATGAACATTCCCAAGCTTGTTTTGGGCAGTATATGAACATTCAGCCTACAAAATGTGAGGACTTATTTCAGAATAAGATATTTGGAAAGAAAATGGGAAAGCCATACTATTCTTTGAAACTAAACACAACCCAAATCAAATTTATCCTACTGATAGGAGGTGAGAGGTTTTCTACCTGCTCCAAGAGTCTCGGAGGGCAAGTTTACAACATGAGATAGCAATGGCTAGTCAAAATGTCTACTGCCACTAGAGCCCTTTCACAATACATACTGTTCCACAATGGTCTTACTCATTTTGTTCAGCAATTATAAGAGAGTAGTAATCCGAAAGGATGCTTTGAAAGGAGGAGCTGTAAACATATTGGAGAGCCTTATAGGAGAAGCCCAGAATTCAATCTTGTAGTATTTTGTCCCTTAGGACTGAAGGCTTGTACCCAAATGCTCTTGTAAATCTTTAAATGGAGATACCCAGTAACCCATTTGAACTCAACAGGTGTCCAGCGTCCAAGTCCTTCCTCATTGGCATGTGTATTAGAATTCATTTCCTGAGGTACCATCTGTTGGAATAAAATCCCATCCACTAGTCACTTGGGTTATAGGGGTGATGCCAGTTTGTCCTGTGACTCATGCCCACCTTTGATAAACTGCAGTATAGATAAGGAAGGATACATCTATTCCAAAATTCTTCATTATGCAATACCCTTATTAGGCAGGTTAATACTATCACAATTCCACTATATTATGCACAACTAATTTAAAAGGAACAGACCAAGACAGTCACTGCTGCATTTATAGAGAAAAACAATATAGTAATATTCATATATTTCTGGAAGTATACCCTCTACCTGTGTCAGCTGTGAATATGAAAGCTATAAAGGACATGAAAACTGAAATGTATAGTTTTAAATGGTGGAATATTTGTGTAGAAAGAAAATAATTCTCCAGCCATATCAAATTCTGAAAATGTTCAATTCCCTTTCAGTCGCCTTAAGCCACATACATTACCAGAATACACTGGGAGACATGGTTCTTCCCAGCCCACCCACCATGGAGTACCCTATACATTACAGATTTTGAACTATAATGCTCATAATTTCTAAACCATTGATCATGTTGCCTGGGACTGATGGGGATGTTAGTCAAATATATCTGGAGACCATAGTGCACTTCTGCTATCCTTTTACAGTGTAGTAACATCTACAGAAAACTACGAATACCTTTATATGACTTTGCTTATATATGACTGTTGGAGAATAGGCAGAGTGGCAGCCAATAATAGAAGCTAGAGAGTTTGGACTTGGGAATATATTGTTGAAGGCGGTCAAGCTACTGATTCTCTAGGAAAGGCTGATGCAGTAGCTGTTTGCTGCGCTCTTGGATGACTGTGTGATGACCTGTCCCCTTCCCCTGGCACTTACCACTGGCTGGTTGTTGTTGTTACAGTAGTGTAGTTCCCGCTGGTCCCGCTCCTGTTGGTTGAGGGTACTGAGCAGAGCTTGTAAGCGTTCAATGTATTGGATGGCACTGCGCAGAATCTCCACCTTGGGAAGCCGCTGATTTGGGTTGAGTAAAGTGCTCCGTTTCAGAGCTTCAAAGGCCTCGTTGACTTTTTTCAGCCGGCGCTTTTCCCTCAGGGTGGCAGCACGGCGCCGGTCGATGGAGACACTTTTCCTCTTGCATACTTTGCATGCCCAAGGCAGGCACTGTCCAGGGCTGTGGTCTGGCAGGACTGAGGAGGTCTTCTCCTCAACCCCAACCCTGCCATCAGAGCACAGGCTCACAGCTGCTCTGTCTTGGTAGGCTGTCTGTTCATAGCCATGTAAGCGAGGGCTCAGGTAGTTCTCCCCATCATAAAACCGTTGGTCTGTGAAAAAGTATGGGTTGGTCTCTAGCAGTTCCATGGTGAGCGTCTGGCAAGGCAGAGCGTGTGTTGGGGAGTGAAACGCAGGCCTCTCACACCAACTGCTTGGTGGCATTTAAACCCTGTGCGGGCATTAAATCACAGAGATAAATATAGCAAACCTCCAGGAAACCTGAGCTTGCCCTAAGCTGCTGCTTCGCATCAAAACTTGTCCATCTGATTTCATGTACTCTCCCTGTGGGGATTAGTCTGCTGCTTGGGGCAGTGCTGTGGCTAAAGTGGGGTGGGCGGAGGGGGGAGTGGATGGAGGATCTGGCATGTGCTCCAGAGAAGTCCAGCCGCCTCTCAAACAACAGCCCCATTGGATTATTTTCACTTGCTCTCCTACAATGATATTGATGATCAGTCAGCTCCCTTAGCTGGCAGCTCTGTGCAGCATTCCTGACTCATCTGCTCCTTTCAATTACTGCTCCCTGCCAGCTTCGAAGCCATCCATCCCTTTCTGGAAAGGAGCAAGGCACAGGCATAGACACAAAGGCAGGTCCATTTGTTCTCCTCAAGCAAGGAAGAATCACTCCACTTTCCAAGACCTCATGCTCTACTTTGGCCTAGGTGGCGTGCTTAAATTTAACACCCCTTCTTTGTGGACTCTTAAGAAATTCAGTGCCTCGAACATTTTGTAAAAAGCAGAAAGTCAACAGGTGAAACTTTCCTGATGTTACAGCTCAGTAATGGAATAGTTTCACCTTTTGATTATTGCCATCCATGAGGCTGTTAAAAGTACTTTCAGTCCATAAAAAGTAGGACTCTTAGGCAAAACGAATTCTACTTCCAATCATTTCTAGCTAGATTACTGTAATGTGCTCTAGACTAGTGTATTATTAAAAAATGCCAGCAAGCCACCCTACAGCTATACCAGCATTCTTGCAAGGGTTAGATGACACAACCATGTGGTTTTTTTTTATTCAATACCATTAGTTGCCAGATAAATTCAGGGCTCAATCCAAGATGCTGATTTCATTTTTATAGCACGGAATGGTCTGAAACCAAATCATCTCCAGGACAGTCTGTTCTCATATAAGTGCCCTAGAAGCATTCATCTACATTAGCCTTTCTCAGCTCAGTGTCCTCCAGATGTGTTGGTTATGTTGAAAAAGGGAGAGATACAGATGTAGCAAAGAAAAAAAATCTATAGGGAGGAAAAAAGGGATACAAAAAATCACAGCTATACATCTCCGGTTGATAACACCTGGTAGAACAATAATATTTTTTATTTAATTGCTAGACTTTTAAAGTGGGGAATGGCCATACACACAATAGATGTATTTCCTCTCATACTAAGGAGCAATAGCTCTGAGAAGCTTGAATGATAAATAATAAATAATAATAAATAACCACAATAATAAATAATCAAAAAAGGACAACTAGAGAGCAAAAACATGGAAATGATTATTTAGCATTATTATTTCCTGATAGTATAAAGCAATGTTCTCAACCTGTGTGTCCCCAGATGTTTTTGCCTTCAAGTGGTATTTCTGGGAGTTGTGGCCAAAACACCTGGGGACCCACAGGTTGAGAACCACTGCTATAAAGAACACAGGTTTGCTTTGCAACTGCTGTTGAATGTTTAGAACAACAGAAAGGAAGGTTGCCAGTGACTAGTACCTGTGATGGCAACAGATGCCTCCAGCATCACAGACACGATGTCTCTAACCACCAGTTGCTGGGGAACGTAAATGGGAGGCTGCCACTGCATTCACATCTCACTTCACACAGTCAATTGGTTGGCCACAGTGAGAAGAGAAGGCTAGATGAGATGTCTTCCAGCACAGCTTTTATGTTTTTTCAAAGACAAGTTTTCATATATAAGGATAGGATAGAGGTAAGAACAATAAGTCAACATTATATGGTTGCCTGCATTGGCAGCAATTGCTATGCTTAGCTTTTAATGCCTAAAATTATCTTGCAAATCATGATAACTTCCTTTTAAAAGACAGATAATAGAAACAAAACTTGAGAAGGTGTCATACCTGCAGCACATGGAAAAGTTACCATGGACAGTGATCATGGTTGATGAGTGACTTGTAGTCCAAAAAGGTGAGCTTTCCAAATTTTGCATATCTGAAGATAGATATTCACAGTGCCTGTTAAACACTGTGTAAAGTTATAAGAGTGTAAATATGTCGAGTTATTTATTCATAATTTTTCTTCCACATAGACTGCTTTTATCATCCCATCTTCAAACTAGAATGGACTGAAGCTTTCCCACCTCTTCATTGGAAAAGCTTCTAGTATCATAGCTTGGAAAAGTTACTTTTTTGGATTACAACTCTTAGAATCTCCTAACCTTTGAAGGAGCTAAAGTAAAAAAAAAAGTAACTTTGATAAGCTCAATAGGACTCAATGTGCACAGAACCAGCTTTCTAAGAGTCTACCTACTTCCATCCTGACAGCTTCGTTCCAGACGAAATGCCAGCAAAGGGACTGGTCAATGGAAAGAATTTCAGCCCCCCAAAATGTGGTAATATTTTCCCTTTCAAAATCGCCCACCGAGGAGGGACTTTCTATTTTACTCACATTTCTCAGCCCACAGTCTTAATGGGGAGGGACTTTGGGCAGATTTCTAGCATGTTTCAAGTTTTCCCCTGCACAGTTAGAAATCAAACCAGCCTGTGATTCATCAGAGAAGCTTGGGCCTTTTTTGGAAGTTCATAACTGAGCTGCCAGTCAATACTGGGATTTTATGTTTAATTTTAAACAGGCCACAAATACCATTGGTTTGAGAATGTATTATGCCTCCTTTAAATTTTAGCTGTAATGAACCTAAGAACTTTTGATCGCCCTGCATACATATGTGTCACAAGAAGAACAAATATCAGATGCTAGAATGCATCATTCTAGCTCATACTAGCTTACATATATCAAAATGTCATGTAGTAGCTGCATCAGAGGACCAGAATCATGGAATAATTGTATAGAACAGTAAATCTGAGATCACAGAATGTAGGCAAACCAGCCCTGAAGCCATTCTTATCACATGACATTGTGCACATTCTGTTTGCCTCCTCACCACGATTCACTGTACCTCATTATTGACAGGCAAAATCCATCAATTGGAGGAGTCACAGGGTGATGCTTATGGAATTTAATAATCCCCTCCCCATTTTATCTTGGTGGTGTGTTAGCTAATAATGGCTAATGTTTATAAATGTCTGCTTTTATGGTGGTGATCTATCCAATTAGTTGATCACAAGCGAATCAAGTTGCAGCATTCAGTGTCATTTACCTTCCAATGTTGAAAACTTCCTTGAGTCCTCCCAAGGGTGAGGAAGGTGGTATAAAAATTGAGTGAGTAAATAAATAAATAAATAAATAAAAATGTTGCCCTTCAAATCTTCTAGACTACAATTCCCATCGACTAGGAAGCATTTTTGTTAACCATACTGGCTAGGGGTGATTGGCATTTAAGTCCAAAACATTTGGAAACATCCACTTGGAAATAGCCAAACTTTCAATCTTTTTTGTGGATGGTGTGTTTCACATTAGGTGGTTTGTTTGAAAGCAATTTTGCTGTACGTTCTGCATTTATTTCTTGCTTGTGTGTGTGTGTGTGTGTGTGTGTGCCTTCAGGTTGAGATATGGTGACCTCACCCCACATTTCATAGGTTTTTTTAAATGCAAGCAATTGTTGCGTGCTTTCAAGTCATTTTTGACAGCTACTTAAGAGAACGTATCACAGAGTTTTCTTGGTAAGAATTGTTTAGAACCAACCTAATTTGAAAGGTATATTGTGCAATACGCCATGCTGTAATTGGTGGACAACTTCTTTTGTTTGGACCCACTGGTTATACCAGGCATGGGCAAATTTGGGCTTTCCAGGTATTTTGGACCAGCTGTCAGGAATTGTGAGAGTTGAGGTCCAAAACACCTGGAGGGCAGAAGATTGCCTATGCCTGTGTTATACTAAGAGAAAACAGAATTATCAGGCCCCCTTCCTCACATTCTTGTGCCTTTTAAACAGTAGTTTCATAAGCAGTAGTTTAGGCAGGTAATATATTCCTAGTATGGGAAGAAAGTCAGCAAGAAAGTCTTGTGTGTTTAATTTCTGCAAATCATCTTGCTATCAAAGACATAATGACAGATCTAGTAAGTAAATGCATAAGGAAAAATGCCAACATTAGATAGAATCTGTGAAAATATTCTTACAATACATGTTACCCTTAAGTGGCAGATGAAAAGTAAGCTGAGCACTTGGAAAATGAAATACTGCAATATAGATGCAACTCTTATGGTTATGAAAATCCCTCTGAGTGTTTTGGAACAAGAGAAAGATAGGAGTATAACAAAGAACTTAAGATCAGGAAGAGACCTTGGCTGTTCTCTCTTGTGCAAAACCATCTATTTTAGAAATCCTCCTTTCAAGAATTTTGGGCCTTGCGGAAGAGAATGTCACCTTTCTTTTCCTTTTTTATTTATTTCTTGAAATGACAAGACTCAATGGATGAAGAAAGATCAGTGTCTTTTCATTGGTGGCACATAATATATGGAACTCTCTCCGCTTCTTTGAGGTGCTAGCTTTCAAACAGCAAATTGAAAATGTTTTCACTGTCATTCAGAGAGCATTCGAAGACATTTTTGGCTCCTTGGTTCTATAGTTTTTCTGCAGCTGGCCTCTCTGAACATTTGTGGCTACTTCTGTTTTGCAGCAGCATTTATATTGCCAGAAATAGATTGCAGTGAGGTTCCTCCTTATTTATTTACATAGTGCCATCAATGTACATGAGTACAATTCTCCTAAGAGGCTTTTACATCCAACTCATCCACACCAAGTACATTTAGGATTTTATTTATTTACTTTTATCCCTTTTTTCTCCCGTTATAGGAGCTCAACATGGCTTTAAAGGACTGCAGCATTAAAGTGAAATCCCATGCACCCTTAGACAGCAGTGTGGTCCTGAGTTTATTTTGCAGAAGAAACTGGAGTCACATGTCAAAGTGTTCAATTATTGGATGTTTATCAGTTTTTAAAAACCCAACATCTTTCAGTCTTTACATATTGTTAGTGTCTTCTTCAGACTTGAATGTTGAACATTTTTGGAACATTTTAAAAAACATTTATTGCATGGTTAGATGTTTTCCTGCTCCAGATATTTCTGAAGATAGATCCTCATTATGAATTTTAATGATGGAGCAATGTGCAAATTCTATTGTGTGCTCTCCAGCTTTTCCTTGTTTTGTCCTGGGTTCAATGGCATTTAATCCCATATGGGGAATTGCCTGTAGCCTTATCATTGGACATCATCACACTAGAGCTTCTATCCACTTTATATCTGGTTGCTGTCTCCGGCAGAATGATGGGCTTTTAAACCGCTCATCCAGAGAGGTCTTGTGCCTCACTAAACTACAAACCCCAGAATTCTGCAGGAGGCAGCAATTGGATTTAAAGTGGATAGGATGCTCTAGTGCAGTGTTTCCCAACCAGTGGTCTGTGGACCACCAGTGGTCCGCAAGAATGAAAATATGGTCTGCGACCTCACCATTACTACACAGTTGTCTCAAAATCACACAGCAACGAGAGCAACTGGTCTTGCAAAATGCTCTTATAGTGCCGAGACAACAAAGATGTCAAGAGGGGAAATTACTACTACTACCTCAGCTCGAGATTATTAAATATGGCTTCCTGTGGGTGAGCAGATGGTGACTACTGGATGGAATATGTTCTGTATCAGAAACCAGGGCTGATGTGGTCTATCCAATGTAATTTTCTGAAGTATCACCCCAAATAACCAAACCAAATCTAAAGTTGACCAAAAACTTATTTGTAACCTTTTTTGTATTAATTTTGGAGAGTGGTCCCTGCTCAAGTGGTCCCTGATCAAAGTGGTATCTGGTCAAGTGGGCCCTGGTCAAAAAATGTTAGGAACCACTGATTCAGTGTGATGAAGTCCATTGTTGTAGTTGCTAGCTGTGTCAAGACAACTTCAACTTACAGAGACCCCATGAATGGAAGACCTTCAAATCATCTTATCCTCAACAGCCCTACTCATGTCTTGAGTTCATTAATCAATGAAGTCAAGATGGATATATGCCTCTCCAAAGCAGCCCTGTGAGATAAATCACCCTGGAAGTTGTTGACACAAGCTTAACCAGTGGGTTTCATGGTAAACTTTGAACCTGTATGAATTAACTCCCTGTCCTTTAGGTAGGATGCAGTCTTACAGCTGGGCATTCCCACGTTCCTTCACCTGTATGTACTCCAAAATCCTTGTACAGGCTACTGAACTAAACCATTTCCTTCCACCTGTGGAGGTATAGTTCAGAAGCACAATACCCTTTTAGATTATATTTCTCAATCAGGTAGCTCAATACTAAAAAAAGCAATGTTGTCAAGCTGTACAGGTATACTTGGCAGAATCTAAGTGTAGCTCTTAACACAATTGCACTGAATGGGACCAAAGGGAGTGAAGCTTTACACTTGCTTTTCCACTCATCTGCAGTGTGGAGAGAAGGCTGCTGTGTGGAGGTGGCTTTGGAGCTGCATCATTCCAAACTGGCCGGAGGGATTAGGACTCTGCTGCCGGCTGTCAGGTTAGACCATGATGGATGTTCACTGATGGTAACAGCACAAAGACGACACTGTGAGAGCAACAGGCGAACATGTTCCAATCCGTCATGGACTGGCATTTTTGTGTTAAAAGGAGCTGAGCGGCTGCAGGGAAGGCCCTTAGTGGGGGCAGCTAACAATCCAGGAAGAAAATTAGCCACAGGGAAAAGACTAGTCTCGTGTCAGCTTCTTCCCCTCCCCCACTAAGTATATGAATCCCTCCATATTCAGAACGTGTCCAGCATCAATTATAATCCAATAAATTTACTTGGTGAAATTTGCCTCGTGTGCAGTAGACACCGAGTTGGTGTCTTCTCTATACACATATAGTGCAAATTAATTCCATGTTAGAGAACTTACTGTAAGGTAAAGGTAAAGGTTTTCCCCTGACATTAAGTCTAGTCGTGTCCAGCTCTCGGGGGTGGTGCTCATCTCCATTTCTAAGCCAAAGAGCTGGTGTTGTCCATAGACACCTCCAAGGTCATGTGGCCAGCATGACTACATGGAGCACCATTACCTTCCCACCGGAGCAGAACATATTGATCTACTCACATTTGCATGTTTTTAAATTGCTAGGTTGACAGAAGCTGGGGCTAACAGCAGGAGCTCACCCCACTCCCTGGATTCGAACTACTGACCTTTTGGTCAGCAAGTTTAGCAGCTCAGCGGTTTAACCTGCTGTGCCACCAGGGGCTCCAGAACTTACTCTAGTTTAGCATTTTATATTCGGCATCATGGGAAGCATGGGCAACGAAAATATTTGGGAGTATGATTGGCGTTGGGTGATAATAATTCTGTCTCAGTTGTGTCCAACAGCAATAAATCTTCTTTTTTAAAAGATAAGCATCTGAACAAACCAAAATAAGTAAGGTTAGTATTGGGACTTTGAATTTGAGGTAATCCAGGTTTCTCAGTATCACACGGTAATGCCTGTGGAGCTATTGGATCAAGTTGCCAAGACAATTCAAATCCATCAAGATTTCTTCACTTGCTCCTTAGGATCAATAAGTTTAAATTCTTGCTCATGGAGCAGGCTTTACTGTGTGAGCTGGATGGATGAAAATGGACAATGAGTTAAAGAAAAAAATCGAATCGGATGCAAGGAAATTCAGAAAAGATAAGATTATATGGACGTTTGTAGACCGTAAAAGGTGCTTGCATTTTCAAATGAAAAATATTTGACAATTATATGATTTAACAGTTTCCTCTAAGAATGTTTGATGGTACTAGACCAGGCATGGGCCAACTTTGGCCCTCCAGGTGTTTTGGATTTCAACTCCCACAATTCCTAACAGCCTCAGGCCCTTTCCCTTTCGCCCTCAGCCGCTTAAGGAAAGGGCCTGAGGCTGTTAGGAATTGTGGGAGTTGAAATCCAAAACACCTGGAGGGCCAAAGTTGGCCCATGCTTGTACTAGACTCTAGGTAAGCCTTGGGTAGAAAGAAAAAGGTCACAACCATGACTACTGAGTTAACAGCTTCCTCTTTGGAAGCTGTTTTTCATTGAGCATTAACTCTTCCTCCCTTTGATGAAAGCCTCAGTTCTCACCCGTCTTTCTCTGGCTCCTAAAGTCCTTCTGGCACTGCATTAAACAGCCAATGTCATGCTTTCTCCTTTTAGCACGTTCCAATCTCCTTCCATTCAAAGTGTACTCTTCTCACCGGAGATGCAAGCTTTCAGCAGTTTGATCTTTTGATTAGCGCTGATTGTTGTGAGAAAGTCTTTAACCACGCCGAAATTTTATCAGCGGGGATATAAATTAGCAGCAAACTATATTAAGAAAGTAAACAAAACTCAGCAAACATGTGAACTAGCAATTAGTATAAGTATGCAAAAATTGCTAAGAAAATAAGCAAGAAAGCAAATGTGTGGTAAGTTTCTTCATTCCTCCACTACCAAATGTAGATGTAGAGTGAAAAATTTGCCAGTAATGGGTTCAAATACTGGATATTAGTAATAGAGCAGTGCATCTCTCCAATGGGACACAAGGAACTTCATGGTGGTTGAAAAAGCAGTGCTAAACTTCAGACATGTAGTTAAATAGTGTGAATAAATGGCAATGGAACATAAAATAGGTAGACGTTTCAGCTGTAAGTAACATCACCACAGCATTTCTTGATCTGTGTCTAAACACAGCAGAGACTATGAAAAATGGTACAATTGCTGTAAGCCTATTAGCAATGTCCTGGAAGACCCCGGTGGCAGAATGGGTTAAACCTTTGTGATGGCAGGACTGAAGACCAACAAATCAGAGGTTCGAATCCGGGGAGAGTGTGGATGAGCTCCCTCTGTCAGCTCCAGCTCCCCATGCTGGGACATGAGAGAAGCCTCCCACAAAGATAGTAAAAGATTAAAAACATCTGGGTGTCCCCTGGGCAATGTCCTTGCAGACGGCCAATTCTCTCATACCAGAAGCTACTTGCAGTTTCTCAAGTCTCTCCTGACATGAAAAAAGCAATTTCCTGTTAATATACAATGACGGAGAAATGTAAAATAGATTGGAAAACATAATATACAACCATTAGAGGTATAATAGATCCAGTGAATCTAAGATCTAGGATTGATCTTTTGTAATAAGTGAACCTCTATTGAGCCTCTTTCTCTAGTAGCCCTTGTTGGAGAGCAACACTCAGCAAAGGCCCCATGAAGATTATCTTAAGGCCCAAATGGGTGGGTGAGAGAGGAGATGGTCTTCAGGAAATCTGTCCCAAGCAATTTAAAGGCTAAGTTCAGTACGTTGTACAAGGTCAAGAATGAACAGATACATATCCCATAGCATAACATTATACCTTTTTTTAGATTCAGAAGGACTGGGATGGAGGATTTGGTGTTGGAAGGAGTAGGGAATGGGCTTTCCTAGTAATGTCCTGTGTCTGGATTTGTGTGCTTTGTTGATTGTGAAGAGACCATAGACCTCATCATATGGGGCTAAGTTGCTACTATTATCAGCTTAGGTATTGAATTATTCCTTATGTGAAGAGGGCATAATATAAGATATAATACTAGCGAATGACTTATTGACTGGAGAAGGGAGAATTCTTCTAAGGATTGGCTCTCTTTGGTTTATATTTTATATTTATTTAAATGCATGCTGTGAATAAAATCAAGTAAATGTCATCATCAGATTTCTTCCCCTCTCTCAACTAAACTATTGCTTTGAAGGTCATCCAAAAGGATCAACCACTTCTGGAAAGGGAGAAGAAAAAGATGAAAACAAATTCTAAACAAGGCTAGTAAAAACAATCCAAGACATGCAACACAAGTGAAACTGTAAATCAGGGATGAATTTGAAATTAGTATCTCAACAAGATTCTGACCTAGATTTTGTGGTTCCATATTTCCAATAACATGTCCAGATCAGTCTTTGGAGGTAAGGAATACTTTTTGAGATTGGGTTCCAAGGAAATATTGTGGAAGTTGTTTTCCCCCATGAAAACAGAACAACTTGAAAATACAATTGAATTGTTATTATTTTGCATTTTCTTGGTATACATGTGATACGTCACTTCAGTGAAACAATGTGGTGGAGAGCTTCACAGAAACCAGCAGAGAATTTTTGAAAAGGATTAAGCAGCTGCATATCGTGTCTGTCTGTCTGTCTTAGGGAAGGGGCTCAGGTAGCCACTCCATAACCGCCCCGATTAATCCTTTAACCCAGTGTTTCTTAATCTTCTCAACCACAACCCCTTAATACAATTCTTCATGTTCTGGTGACCTCCAACCATAAAATTATTTTTGTTGCTACTTCATAACTGAAATTTTGCTACTGTTATGAATCATAATGTAAATATCTCATATGCAGGATATATTTTCATTCACTGGACCAAGTTTGGCACAAATATCCGATACGCCCAAATTTGAATACTGGTGGAGTTGGGGGGGATTTATTTTGTC